>NC_061805.1:33154359-38501859 GCF_021462225.1 Girardinichthys multiradiatus | reverse complement strand
TTGAAATTTAGCATCAGGGAGCAAAAATTGTTGTTTCAGTTGAACGCTGATAATGAACAGAGGAGTTGATCATTAAAGCAATAGTTCACAGGCAAACTTTTAAATGCGCATCTTGTTAGATAAAGAGTGCGAACAGGGATGCTAAACAGGTAATTTTGAAATTTATATAAACATTATAAACATTTCAGAGATGCAGACCTGTGTTTATAATGATTCATAACTTTTCTGGAAGTCAATTTTCAATTTCATTGAAATAGTTTTCAATGTAAAAATATTTAGCATTCTCACAATGTCCATGACTTCTTGCTACCTCTCGATCTCCAACTGCTTCGATTTGCTGCATTTATTTCATATTCAGTTGTAAAGCGTGGCTGATCTCTGAGAAACTCAACATTTTTCTGAACTCCACCGCCTTGCCTTTTATGAAATCCACTCACATAACCAGCTTGGTAAAGCTTAAAGAGATGATTTTGTAGATTCAGTGCGGCTCCTTTTCCTCCCCTCTAGAAATCCCCACTGCGACAGAGTATAGAGCTAATGACTGATGAGGCCTTTGACACGGAAATGCTTGACACACTCCTCGGGGTCCAGACTAAAGACTTTCCTAACAAGCTCTTGCACGCTCACCCCGGGCTGTATTAAGTCCAAACTTTGGCACCTTTCCTAATTACTGAGAACTTACCAAGAGTCAAGCATATGCTCCTAACCTGGGCTGAACCCCCATTCCCACCCCCCCATCTGCAGTGTTGCGTCCCTCGAGAATGGGATGATATATGAAATCCTGAATTCGAATTAGGTGGATAGAGCGCAATTACTTAAGAAATAAGATTGCTTACTCTTTAGGAAAAAAGTATCCAAATCCTAATAGAAAGTGTGTGTGCTATGTTGTCATACATTTGACATTTTGCTCAGTTTCATTTTGACTATGTCCTTCTTTTTCACCAAAACACTTGCCTCTCACCATCCGTCTCCCCAAGTAACCACTTCTTTCTTTGCATATTGTCTTGACTCCTTTGCCTTTGTTTACAAACAAAGGTTGTTTCCACTGCATGGGCGGTAGACACACTGATTTTTTTCCTCCATCTTAATTCAAGTTGTCTCGTCCCAAAGTTAAATTGTAATATGTTATTATGTGACTCACATCATGCCAATTCAGTTCAACCATTTGTAGCTCTTGGACTAAACAGGAAATTATGTGAAACTTTTATCTTGTTAAAGAGAAGGCCACACTCCAAATGCTACTCAGTTGGTTACTTTGGTCTCATAAAAATCTTCCTAAGTGGCACTCACGTTTTTGACAACTTTAAACTGAATGTTGCTGTTTTTTACATGATAAACTTGAAGTGAGCACAGCTCACAGCTTTCCTTCAACTTCACAGCTTTAATATCAACTAGTTTTCATTCGTCATGTTTTGTCTGAATAAAATTAAACAAAATAGTAATTACATTATTTAGAAATTGGGCTAGCATTCAGTTGAAAAAATATTTCTATTGGTGCTATTAGTTGATTTGCAGCCTAAAATACAATCTGTTTTTAAACCTAGTCAAGATAATTTCTTTTTTCTTTACCGAACCAAACCTCTTCTGAAAACGCTTCAAAAAGCACAGGAAATCCATTAGAATTTTAATGCCTTTTTTTAAGAGACAGGTAGTCCTTGTCTTGGTCCTTATCCTTGTCAATTTGTTGTAACTTTTGGTGCTGTTTTGTTCTGCAACATTTGTTTTGCCATGTGAATTTGCCCTGGTTGATGCTGCTATTTGCATATGTCCCTAAGATAAGTTGTGACTTGTAATTCCACTCTACCTCAGCCAGGAATTAAATAAACTTTTGGATTTTGCATCAGGCTGGACTTCACAAGGTCTAAACTACAACTTTAAAATAAGTGGTGGTTGGAGCCCCTTTAGATTCAACACCATGACTCTCAAGAGATGTGTTTAAATTAGTCTTTTTTGTGAGTTAGGACTCTTTCAGTCAGCTGACCAGCAGTATGCAGCAACAGGTGGAGGAAGGTAAAAGTTAAATGAACTGAACCTATATAGCACCTTTCCAGTCATACAGACCACTCAAAGCATTTTACACTAGAGCCACATTCACCCAATCGCACTCACTAACACTCACATTCATGCACTGATATGCAGATCAGTAGGCAACTTGAGGACAAGTGCCTTGCCCAGGGGCACATTGACATATGGCAGGAGGATGCTGGAATCGAACCCACAACCCTCTGATTGCAAGACAACTACTCTTCCTACTGAGACATAGTCACCTCTAATCATCACATATAGTTGAAAAAAACTCTGGTTCTGTTTCTGGTGTTTTGAGGACTTTGCTTTTTAAAACAGTAGTATATTTTGACATCCTTGGTAACAAGCCCTTGCCTATATTTATATGACTTTTGGTATATACTGATCCCACATCTATTAGTCAGTTAGTACTTCCTTCCAGCTTTCTAGCCTTTTACTCAGTCAGTGCTTCACTTACTTATTCCATGCAACTGCTGTTTACAGATAGTTGTAATGTTATACTGAAATCCGTTGATTGCACTGCTGATGAGTTGCATTCATTATTCTGTGTACTGTGCATTTTTACTGAATTAGGCTCCATTAATTGAAAGCTCTCCTGCTTTTCTGTGTGAGTGGCCACTTAATCGGTTTGTGTCCTTTCACTTATTCCTTCGATCATGATCAGCTACAGTAATCCACCGCCACAATTCTTAACTCTGCTCTTAAAGCTTTTTCCATTTTTAAATGTCTCGTTTCATCAGCTTATCGGCTGCTTTCTCTGCACATTACAGCACAATGTGTTTTCTCAAAATCTGTATTGTGATGCACTCGGAAAATCAATTATAACTCTGTAATATAATTCTAAATGTTTCCCCTCTCAACTCCACCTTTTTGCCTCCTTCCTTCTCCTCCTGCACTTACATGCTATCCTATTAGAGTGTAACAACATTAAAGCTATCAAGTGGGCTTTATGTCTTATGCCCGCCCTAGGACATCTTTTTGGTTCAAGCACCAGATTCAATCTGTGCTTCCCAATCAAACGTAGTAAAAACCCATCCATTGCTGCAGCCTCCATTGCAGGCTCAGCTCAGCTTGGTCAGATAAATTGTAGGAGCTCATCCTTCTCCTTTTTTCTTTTCATCTCAGACCCCCCCAGTGGCCCACATTATAGCTGCAGATGGCCAGGGGAGATTTGGAAGCTGCAATCCATCAATGTAATGCAGCCTGAACCACTGGACAGTCGCCCTGCTAACGTTTCCACCAACTTGAGCGTATTGCTCTCCGTTGGCTCTGCTATGAGCTCGGCCCACTTAAGTAAAACGTGGGCTGTGCTTCGGCCTCGTTGTAGACTGCGTTAACATTAGCTCTTTTTTCAGCTATCAGTGTAACAATATAAAAAGAAAATTGCAGCTGTCTCATATGGTTGATTAATTCTCTCACTAGGGTCCACATTTATCAAACATGCATGTAGCACAATAATTGGTTTCATCAATGGAAATTTTTGGTTGAATGCTGGCATCGGCACATCCCTCTTTCTGCACCCCCAATCCCCCAAAACTCTCAATTCAATTCAATTCAAAAATACTTTATTAATCCCAAAGGGAAATTAAATGTTGTTATAGCTCATATTATGAGGGTTTCTTCAAAGAGCCGTTGTAGATGCTGATGGCTGTGGGTAGGAAGGATCTCCTGTAGCGCTCCGTCTTACAGCTGATCTAAAGAAGCCTCTGACTGAAGACAGTCTGTTGTTGTAGGACAATCTCATGAAGTGGATGCTCAGGGTTCTCCATAATGTTCTTCATTTTATGAAGAATCCTTCTTTCCACAATGATCTCCAGAGGTTCCAGAGGAGTCCCCAGAACAGAGCCAGCCTTTTTTATCAGCTTGTTGAGTTTTTTTAAGTCGCTGGCTCTGATGCTGCTTCCCCAGCAGATGATGGTAGAAGAGATCACACTTTCTACAACAGACTTGTAGAAGATATGCAGCATCTTGCTGCAAACACCAAAGGACCTAAGCTTCCTCAAGAAGTACAGTCTGCTCTGTCCCTTCTTGTAGATGGCTTCACAGTTGCATCTCCACTCTAGTCTGTTGTCCAGGTGAACACCGAGGTATTTATACTCCTCCACCACCTCCACTTCTTCTCCCATGATAGAAATAGTTCTTGACTTATTCCTGTTTCTCTTAAACTCTACAATCATCTCCTTCGTTTTAGTCACGTTCAAAATGAGATGATTGTTTCCACACCATGCCACAAAGCGGTCCACCACCTTCCTGTACTCAGCTTCTTGTCCATCACTGATCCACCCCACGACTGCAGAATCATCTGAGTATTTTTGCAGATGACAAGAGTCTGTCTTGTACTGGAAGTCTGAGGTGTACAGAGTGAAAAGGAATGGTGAGAGTACAGTCCCCTGTGGTGCTCCTGTGCTGCTGACTACCTGGTTAGACTCACAACCCTTCAGTCTCACAAACTGTGGTCTGTTTGTCAGGTAGTCTTTGATCCAGGAGATTGTTGAGGCCTCCACCTGAGTCTTCTGGAGTTTCTGACAAAGCAAATCAGGTTGGATTGTATTAAATGCACTGGAGAAATCAAAGAACATGATCCTCACAGTGCTGCTGGCTTTGTCCAGATGAAAGTGGGTTTGTTGAAGCAGGTGTATGATGGCATCTTCAACTCCAACTCCACAGCGATAAGCAAACTGAAGGGGGTCCTGATGGTTTACTGTTTGCTTACTCAGGTGGGCCAACAGGAGTCTCTCTAGGACCTTCATGATGTGAGATGTCAGGGCAACAGGTCTATAGTCATTGAGGACTGGTGGGTGAGTTTTCTTTGGTACTGGAATAAGACAGGAGGTCTTACACAACACCGGAACCTTCTTCTGGGCCAGGCTAAGGTTGAAGAGGTGCTGCAGAATCCCACAGAGCTGCTCTGCACAGGCCTTCAGGACTCTAGGGCTGACATGATCTGGACCTGCAGCCTTATTCCTATTCAGTCTCTCCAGTTGTCTCTTCACCTGACTTCTTGAGACACACAGGTGGAAGGGGGAAGCAAAGGAAGTATCAGCATCTTCTGATATGGTTGAAGGCAAACATGTAGAAGCAGAAGGGTCTAGGGCTGAGGTGGAAGATAAAAAATGTGAGGTGTTACTGGACAGCTGTGGGTCCTGTGGGTCAAAGGAAGATGGAATGTCTGTTTGGCTGTGAGCAGGAGAGGAGGATGCGAAGCTGGTTTCTGAACTGAACCTGTTGAAGAATATGTTCAGTTTATTGGCTCTGTCCAGACCTCCATCGGTCTGATCTTCTTTCTGCTTGAAGCCTGTGATCTTCTTCATCCCTGTCCACACATCTCTGATATTGTTTTGCTGGAGCCTGCTCTCCAGCTTCTTCTTGTACACCTCCTTGCTGCCTTTTATCTTGACTTTAAGTTGCTTCTGTATAATCCTCAATAATTCTCTGTCTCCCTCTCTGAAGGCTCTTTTTTTCTTGTTAAGCAGGTCCTTCAGGTCACTGGTGATCCAAGGTTTGTTATTGGGGAACCATCTCACGGTTCTGGTGGGGATGATGTTATCCACACAGAAGTTTATATAATCGGTTACACACTCAGTCATGGCATTGATGTCCTCTCCATGTGGCTGGCACAGTGCGTCGCAGTCTGTAGCCTCAAAGCAACCTTGCAGAGCTTCTTCAGCTTCCTGTGACCATTTTCTCACAGTCCTCTTTATTACAGGTTGTCTCTGAACAAGGGGCTTATATTTCGAGCAGAGAAAAACAAGATTGTGATCTGATTTGCCTAGAGGAGGTCGTGCTGTAGAGATGTATGAGTCCTTGACATTTGCATAAAACAAATCCAATGTTTTGTTTTCTCTGGTAGAGCAGCTGACAAATTGTTGAAACGTTGGAAGTGTAGCAGAGAGTGAAGCATGGTTAAAATCACCAGAAATTGCCACAAAAGCATTGGGGTTTTGTGTCTGTAGCTTAGCAACAACTGAGCTGATGGCATCACATGCAGTGTCAGCAACAGCGGAAGGTGGAACGTAAACTGTTACCAAAATAACACTGGTGAACTCTCTGGGTAAATAATATGGACGAAACGTTACTGCCAACAGTTCAATATCTGGACTGCAGAGATTACACTTCACAGTAACATGTCCTGGATTACACCATCTGTTGTTCACAAGTACTGCCAGTCCACCTCCTTTACATTTGCCGCTCCTCTTTAAATCTCTGTCTGCTCGTATGGTTAAAAAGCCCGGCAGAGAGACGCTGGAGTCGGGGATATGATCCTGCAGCCATGTCTCGGTAAAACACATGATACTCCATGCCCGGTACTCCGGCTGGGTCCTTTGTAGGGCTTGGAGTTCATCCAACTTGTTTCCCATAGATCTCACATTGCCCATCATAATTAACTCTTTTTAGTGTTGTCACAAATGGAATATGGATTTAATTAGTTAATAATTTACTCTCAAGCTACGTTTTAATCAATTTCGTTGTAGCGTGAAAAAATCCAGATCAGGTTTGTTCATTCAGTTGTTTTTTTAAGATGCTGAACTAATGATAATCACATGCATTCTAGTTCCTTTAAACAGCAAAGTAGGAATTTAATTTGAATATTATAAGCCGCAAATAATAACCCAATTTTAGCGTCAATAGTCACCTACAGTTCACTGTTGTATTTTCTAACATTTCTTACAATGTACAATACAGATAAAACAACTCCTGCTATCCCAAAAATAATGCTGCCCTGGCAGTGAGCCATATCTTCAAATTAAAAAAAATAAATTGAGTTTTATTTCAATGAACATTTTGGGATACAGTTTAGTCAGTTTAAACAGATCAGTTTAGTCATGAATGTAGCATGTTTCAAACCAATGCCAAGTCTTACATTGTTTATGTACCTTTTCGTTGTCCGATGAGCTAACCCCTCCCACTTACTTCCCTTTCCTTAGAGGTATTGCTCATTATGGTGATTTGGACTTGCGATCCAGCAAAAGTGACAACAGCTGTATAGGACAATTGTTGGACCACACTAGTGCAATAAATATGTGTGATAGCCCAAAATTTTAGATATTTTTAAAGTAGGGTAAACTGGCTAAATGACTTTTCCTCAATTTAAATATTGAGGAAAAAACATTATGCAGTTATGCAGTCTAAAAAGATTATCTTGCTTCTTTAAACAGTTTTACCGGAGTTCAGGGTGTCTGAGAAGGATGGCTGTGCTTAAAAAAACATTACTTGTATGAATCTGAGCTATGTCTGTGATTGACTGCAGACCTTCCGCCCAAAACATAAAATATCACAAGATCAGTTCCAGCATGTGGATTTGGATTTAGCTAATTTTTTAATTGAGAGTGATGACTGGCTGTTGATGACTATGGTATCTAATTATGGAGTTATGTCAAAACATAGAACTGCATTTAGCACTGGGAAACTAGATCCCAAAGACATAACAGTGCAGATGCTCTCCACAGTGTGTTTTTAAGCCTTTCAGCAGGAGGTCAGAGACGAATGCATTCAAACACAGGCCATAGTGGAATCGCTAGTCCGTGGTTACTGAAGGAGAGATGGACCTGCCAGCTGGTACAACTCTGTTGTACATGGCCAAGAACTTGTACTATATTTTATGCTAGTGCAGTTCTGCACAAGATTCTGTACAGTCGGATTCCTTTGGTGTTCTGCCACCTAATGTACTGAGGGCTATTAGAGGGTGACTGGATCTTCTCCAGCATTATCTATATTTTGGCAGGCTTGCTATTAAAATAGCAAGAAATTACACAACATTTGCAGAAAATGTATTTGTGTGGAAAACTCCATTTACAGGTTTTACATTATTAAACTTCTGTGAGACTATCATGTTTTCTGCTGTCTTTCATGTTGCAAAGTGGATGTGATGATTGTTTACAGACACTAAACTTATTAAGTGTCACTTTCCATATGCTGGGAATGGCCACTACATCAACTGCCCTATAAATCTCATGTGAAACTATACAAGTTTCTCATAAATGAGGCCCATTTTGTCTGTCATAAACTCTGAGTTTCACAAAAGTAAATGACATTTCCACTCTCCATAATATGCTGTAGAGTTTCTCTTTGAATGGTGTAAGGACAAACAACATTCTAGATTATGATGATGGCATCTAAATAGAGTCAAATAAATAACTTAATATTTAAACAAAGAAGCTATAACTTAATACCTACCCATTTAACAGAGTTCTTACTAAATTAACCTTGAGACATCTTAACAAAAGCAATGCTGGGAAGGTCATTTAAAGTGCTTCCTTCCCTCTAGCATTGGCTTCTGCAATTTTATTAGTCTTAAGGGGCTGTGAGCTTTGTTTCCCTGAATTAATCTAAAACCACACATAAAAAAAAAAACCATCATTAATTTAGCTTATTTGCTTATTTTTATCCCTCTGTTGGGGTTTGATCTTCTCACATCCCCAATTTCAAGGAATGATGACATGCAATGCGCCATGAGGAAACATTCCCATGTCTCTTGCACAGCCCCTGTAAAAAAAAAAAAAAAGATGGTCCCTTTCCTGCTCCAGGCCGTCTGATAGACATGGAGGGAGATTGGTTCTGTTGAATAAGAGATGAATCTCTCAGAGTGTCACCATGCCGCCACGACCTCTAAAATATCATTATCTACAGGGGAAAGGAGGTTAACTTCTCTAATATAGCCTGAATGCAAGAGAGGGGTGCCACTAGTGAACAAGAAGCTGCTTTATTACAAGTATATTTCATGAGAAAATTTTTTTTTTTTCCTGTTACCGGAGCAGCACAGCATCTTAGTACATCCAGACATATTTAATAAAATGAAATTTTTTCTCAGCTATGCAATGCAGCTGGATGGGTAATTGAGATATTTCAGTTCGTGTTGTCTCTCAAAAATAAACACGTGCAACTGGATCCTGGACATTAGGCACCCAGACAATGATACATACAACACTGTGTTACAACATTGTCTCCCTGACCTTAGTCTGTCCTGGTCAGATGTAACAGTATTTTGCAGTGACTCTAGATGAAGTACCCTATTTTCCACCATTTCCAAGGTCTTCTGTTTTGACATTGTTTCTAGAAAACGAGAGATGCTGTCTCGTCTACTTAAGTCAAGGCATTAAAATATACATTTAAATATGATTTGTATTATTATGAGGTAACTCCATCTGACAACTTGATAATTACCTCATAATATGGTAATCGCATCAGCTGTCAACAGTTAATAAATAATTCATTAAAATCTAATCTGAAATCATAGCTTAATTTATTCATATTTGACTCAAGATCTGCAACAGACTTGATCAATTTAGTTGGAGTGGATAAGCCTGGTTGCAGGCATCCCTCTGCCGGTTTACAGCAAGGTACAGCACAGGTTGTGCTTGCTTAAGTACCGCAACATTATCGGCTAGAATTTAGGTCTGTATGGTAGTGATGTAACGAGATCTCACTATATTTCCTTTCACTTTGAGGTGTGTTTCACAAACTGCGATCTAGTTGCTGTTTTAATTTAAGCTATCATTATGAATCTAAACTGAATATTTCTACACTGAACAAAGATCATTTGAAACAGTTTTAGATTTATGAAACCTTTATATGTGAAAACACAAAGATTGAGCATTTTGACAGCTGTTTTAGTATTAGGACCACCTTAGAATTAGGCAAGCATTAATAAACATAACATTTAGACTTGTCAAATTTAGACTGAAATATTGTACACGTATTACACATTTAATTTGTGAAACTCATTTCAGTTAAGTAAGTAAAAAATATTTTTTTTCTCGAATCTATTGCCAAAATTTCTTCCCAACTCATTCTTGTGAAACTAATACAGAGTGTTATTTAATCTCATGAGCTGTATGTATTATTAAACCCCCACCAAATAAAACAGGTGTTTTTTTCATGTTTCATAAATATGAACTCCCTAGTCACATTATTAGCTACACCGATCAATTGCTTGTTCCACAAACAGTGATCAGCCAGTCATATGACAGCAGCTCAGTTCATTTAAGCACCCAGGTGTGGTAAAGACAGATTGCTGAAGTATAAACCAAGCATTAGAATGATGAAGAAAGGAGGTTTAAGTCACTATGAACATGCTGTTGTTGCTGGTGCCAGATGGGCTGGTCTGAGTATTTCAGAAACTGCTGATCTTCCTGTTTTTTTCCCCAGACACAAACATCCCTCTGGTGTACAAAGAATGGTCCCAAAAAAAGAAAATATCCAGTTACCAGCAGTCTTGTTGATGAAAATGCTGTGTTGATGTTAGAGGTCAGAGGAGAGTGGGCAGGCTGGTTTGAGATGATAGAAAGGCAACAGGAGCTCAAATAACCATTCGTTACATCCACTTTATGCTGAATATCACTCTAAACACAAAACACATTGCACCTTGTAGCAGGTGGGCTACAGCAGCAGAAGACCACATGCAGTCCCACTCCTGTCAGTTACATGAGACTGAGGCTACAGTTCACATAGTCTCAATGTAATTTGATGATAACAGGTTGGAAACACTGCCTCCCCTCCCTGCTTCCCCTTAACCTCTCCTCATATTTGATTGCTCAACTTAACTTTAGGCAATCATGAAATTCTGATGAGTTCCAGATTCAGCTGAAATATTGAGATGGAAGGGTCAGAATGAAAGCATGGATCCATCCTGCCTTGTATCAATAGTCCAGGCTAGTGCTGGTGGTTTAAAGGTGTGGGGATGTTGTCTTGTCACACTCATTAGTGAAATATTTCAAGTGTTAACTTCTGATAGTTTTGATGATTATACATTTAAACTAATTAAAACAAAGATTATTTCTTAGAAAAATATTAAAATAATCAGTAATGCACAGACAAAAGTGCAGCAACTGAGATAAGTATGTTCATTTCATTCTTTTGATTCTACTACAGTACTTATGTTCTCACCCGTCTTCTGTGTTCCATGTGTTTGCTTTTAGGGACACACACATTGACCCCCAAACCCTTCCAGTGTCCTGAAACGGAGAAAGTTTGCAACCCTTGCCTTGACGCAACTAAAGCTTGCAACCTCAACAGCGTCTGCAAAAGGTACCGTAGCAGCTATATCACTACCTGCCGCAAGGAGGACACCAACAAAGGCGAGAGCTGCAACAAGAAGCGCTGCCACAAGACTCTGAGGGCCTTCCTGGACCGTGTGCCCCCAGGGCTCAGCCACCGGCTGATCTTCTGTCCTTGCCAGTCTGAGGGCTGTGCCGAGAGACGCAGGCAGACAATAGTTCCTGATTGCTCTTATATAGATAAGGAGAAGCCCAACTGTTTGGAGCTACGGAGGGTCTGTCGCGCTGATTCACTCTGCAGGTAAAGTAAAAAGAATAGATGTCTGTGGCTTTGTGTCTGTGTGCATTTGTGTTTGTATTTAGGTTCTTACTTTGATCCACAATTTCTAGTGTAAAAAAAAAAACATTTATTATCATTTTAAATTAATTAAAATTTTACAATTTACTAGAACTATAAATTTGCACTTTTTGATTGCCTCCTATGCCATCATCAAATTTAATAATTTCTCGATTGTAACCTTAAGTAATTGAACTTTTAGAAAGCAGTAGCTATTAGATGCAAGATTTAGATGTGAGGCTGAGTTGAAGGGACAACGCTCAATTAAGCTAAACAAAACATTAGTGGATCACTTTGGCTGCATGGGCCCTCTATTGGATTCCAGCAGCCAGATTCAATTCACACTTACCCAGCCGTGACATGTTTCCTTGTGTTAGTTCTGCTCGGAGGAGGTGAAACACAGTGCCTGGAGCCAAACCAGCTGTCAAGATCTCTACTTGAGAACCATGTCCCATCACTGACCATTAGGGATTTCATGCTACTTCTGATACTCTGCAATATCTTGTCTTTTTAGTGTTAAAAATGAACTATATTTCAATGATCATGTGCTTTTTAAGATGATTTCTAAGACTAAAGACGTAAGTGTTAAACCTTCAAAGCAAACGCTAGATGTTATCCCAGATTTGAAAATTAACAAAAGGGGAAAACGTTTATGAATTTTATCTCCTTGTGACAGATGATTAAGCAGTTATCAATGACATAGTAGGCAGGATCCAGACTCCATGGAAACGATTAAAGCATCTAACATATACCATTTTCCTCATAAAACCTGAAAATAATATATCTTGATTGTAGTACATAACCTTTCTGTCATGATCCTTAGGTGATTGGTCTTGATTTTCTTTTGTTTTTGTATTTTGATAATTCCTTTGCTGTTTATTATGATTTTTGTAGCTCTTGCTTTCCTTAGTTTATTCTCTACAAGAAGCCATGAATAACTTATTATAAGTTATAGAAACTATGATCTACTTGAAAAAAGTAAAGTATAAATAATAATGATTTAGTCACATTTATTGCATATTAATTTTTGGTTGCCAAAAAATATTGAAGGAATTCACACAAAATGACGCTGCATGAGATGAATGTTTCAAATTGCAGTTTTAACAAAAAATACAATGTACTATGTATAAAACTAAACTAAAAGTCAAAGTTCTACCTAATTATCAATAGAAATTGTACTTTGCTTCAGATGATTTACATACTGTATGTAAACATTCTGATTAGTCTCCTTAGTCACGGGCAGTTATTTGTTCAGATAGGTCCTTCTCTAACTCCACTTATATGCTTTCCATGGAGAGTAACACCCTCACAGTGTTAATAGATCCTCTGCTCCAACACTAAATTCACCCTCCACTGAGCCAAAGTAATGGAACTCTATCAGGCCTTCTCCAATTTATGATTGTCTCAATAATTACCTGCTTGCCTGCATTGTGTTATCTCTATTCAGGTGGAGTTGCTTTCTTTGACCTTTAGGCCCTCTGGTGTCTGCAGTGCACCTCCTTGTTGAGAAAGATGAAATAGAACGTTAAAGCTCATTATCGGCTGCCGCGTAAAGCCCCGCTGAGGTCAACAGCTTGATGACTGTGTCCACGTTCATGCCGTGCGGACACAGGCATGTCCGTTCACCAACAGACCAACAATCACTCAGGAGCCGCTCTATTTTGACCACTTCTAGCTTGAATGCAATTTGGATCTTTTTTGTGTGTTCTTCAGTAGCAAATGAGTGCTGTCATGCTAGATAATTTCACCACAACATAATGAGCTGTTTTGAGGCTTATGATTTTATCTTTCCATCAAGCGTTTCCACCGTGCCTTGAAAATAAGTATTACTCTTTGAACCTTTTCACATTTCACCATATAACAATTAAATATTTTATTGGGAATTTTTTGTAAACACAAAGTTGTTGAAATATTATCAACTAAACATCTTAAAAGTCTGGAATGCATTGGTATTCAGCAAACTTTATTGTGTACTTTGCAGAACCACCTTTACTGCTATTGCAGCTGCGGGCCTTTCATGGTATGTCACTATTAGCTTTGCTTATTGTGAAATTTAAATGTATATTCATTCTTCTTTGCAAAACAGCTGAAGCTCAGTCAGATTGGATGAAGAGCATATGTGAAAATCAATTGTCCATTATTGCAACAGATTTTAAAACAGGAAAAATATCATTCTAACACACAAAAATGCTTTGATCTAAATTGTTCCATTGTACCTTAGGCTGTGCATTTAGGGTCATGGTCCAGCTGGAAAGGGAACTGCCACCCCAGTCTCAAGTCTTTTGCAGCCTCTAACATGTTCTCTCCCAGAATTCTCCTGTTTTTAGCTCAGTCTTTCTTCCCATAAACTCTGATGCATGTCTGTCACTGCTGAAAACAGGATTCCCACAGCATGATGCTCCCGCCACCATGTTTTATGTTGGAGAGTTCGGAGTTTTCGTTTTCCACCATACATTACATTTTGCTTATAGGCCCAAAAACCCAGTTTTGGTCTTATTTGGACAAAGCACTGCCACATGTCTTCCACATGTTGACTGTGTGGCCTGAATTGAATGGCTTGTGGCACACTGCAAAGTGGACCTTTATGGCTTTCTTTCAACAATCTAACCATTGTGTCCTTCTTCAATAAGATGCAATGTGTGTAGTGTACAACCTTTTGTCATACTATCAAATTCTCTCACCTGAAATGTGGATCCCAGCAGCTCCACCAGTGTTACCATGAACCTCTTGATTGCTTCTCTGATTAATTGTAGATTGATAGAAGGGCATTTGTTGGTATACAGTTTTCATTTATAGATCGTGGATTGAACATTGCTCTGTGGTATTTCAAAGCTTAGGATATTGTATTCTAACCTGCTGTTTTAAACCTCTCCACAACTTTATGCCTGACCTGTGTGATATGCCGCTTGATCTTCATCATCCAGTTTAGTCACAATTTTTTCTCTAACAAACCCTCACAACTAAATTCACCTCATTTATATAGCGCCAACTCACAAAAAATATAGTGTCAAGGTACACCCAAAGAACAGATATAGTTATACTGAGATCAGATCACACGTATAGATTCTACTTACAATTCATGAGAATTTATCTAAGGGCAAGAGAGTAAAATGTGCTGAATACATATCCACATTTTTTTCAGTACTTAGTCTTGGTCTAATAAATTAAATCCTAATTAAATGCAATGAAATGTATAGATATTCTGCAACAAAATATTAAAGAGTTAAAGGGTTATTAACACCCTCACAAGGCACTGTAGCAACCCAGCATGTCACAAACGTAACAGACAAACTTAGATATTGCTTTGAGCAATCAGGATCATAAAGACAATTCAACAACAATAAAGTTTAAATCTCAGCAAAGTAATGTAGAAGTCTTGAGTAAACTTTCTGTGGCCCCTTTTTACTTCTATGTTGGTATAAGCAAAGGGAGGATCATTCAGTGACAGGCCTTTTTTGCCCCTAGAGACACCTGTCTGACTAAAAAAGAGGATACACAGCTTGCCAGACCCATTCTATTTGAGGACAGCAGATTACTAAAGAGAGGAGAGGGGATAGGAAGAGAGAGGGAGATATAATGAGACAGAGAGGCAGGGGGGTTACTCGGAATCAATGTGGGCTACTGCAGTCAGATGGAGGTCAGCGGTTTGTTCAAACAGCTATGGGTTTCTGCAATAGACGCTACAGGCTATTTTATACAGTACATTACTGCGCTGTGCAACACATTCAAGTCGAGATGGGGTTGCAGCAAAACCCATCCCCAATGGAAACAGGTTTTAAAATGCAGACCTACTTGTAGTGATGCACCGATCAAACTTTTCTTGGCTGATATGGTTTCTGTCCACACATAAAAAGGAAAATGTGCTCCAGGTTGTTTGATAAAGACAGGAGTTGTGAATCCAAAAGAAGAATTTTTATATGTGTATGAAAAATGCATAAAATTACAGCGGTCGGTTGATGCATTCAACGTTCAAAAATGGTGAGACCTCTTAGTTTTAGTGCATATATTGAGCAGGAAAGAAAATTTGATTTTTTAATTTTTGACTTTCCGATTACTGATCAAAGCAAGATTAAGAGGAAATTGTCTGATTTTTATCTTTCACCGACTGATTGGCCCATTCATTCGATTTTATACTTGGAAATAGCTGCAATTTAATTATCTTAACTAAAGTAAACTAAAGTAAAGGCCTTCAGAAAGTATACCTTTAGAGTACTGATTGCCAAAGTGGCTGTGGCTTGCCTTTGGAGAAAGTTTAGATTGTTCCAGATGGAGCAAACATTTGAAAAGATTTCAATTATATATTTTTGGCGAGGGCCTGGGTGGCATATTGCACTGGAAGATTTCATTCTCTCCTTGGTCTTTGTGGAGGTGATAGTTGGCATACTATGGAGTCTAGATGGACAGAGAAAAAGTATTAAATGGAGCAGCAGATATTTTAACACCTGGTTGTACTTCTGCATCAGTTATTAAAGCGCTACCTTCCAGAATCCTGTACAAACTAGAAACAATATTTCTCTGTTTGCAACTGTCCTATTCCCTATTTACCTTTTCTTTTCTGTCAGAATTGGGCATTTGTGTTTGTGTGCGTAAACAAGTGTTCAGGCATGAAAGCACAGACACTTCCCATCCTCTCCCATGTCGGTTTACAAAAGACATGCCCGATAAAAACAAACCCAAAGAGCATTGAGCTGTATTCGTACTTGTACTATATTGATTTTCTGGGAGATCAATGCAATACTTCTATCTTTGATTCATTTCCCCCACTCAACACGATCATAGAGCGCTCTTTGATTGAATTATTTGTCCCCTGGTTTTTAGAGTGGGTAGGTGAGAAATAATCAATGCGTCCACAGGTAAGCTGACCCAGTTTGAAAGATATACAGAACCAGGCTGATGTTGCTTGCTGAAAAGTCATTGGGCTTTACTCTCTTACACACACACACACACATAGACACACACACAGCCCTAACCCAACAGTCTATTCTCTTGTATCTAACAACTTAAGTCCCCACTGAAGGGGACCGTGTGGGGAGAAAGACTGGTCCACATGACATTACTCTATATAGCTCCTGAGATAAAGCTGAAAAAAATCTGGAGACTACTGCACTTTTATCATCAGTGTCTCATCACTTTTTCTGTCTCACATACACTTCTGCAGAGACACTTTTGTGCTTTTTCAGTTGTGAGAAGCCTTTACGTATTCCCAGGCTGCTAATTCTGCCCCAACCTCTCGGTCAAACATAAAGCATGGTTGGGTCTCTAAAGAGCAGCGTGCGATTGATAATCTAACAAAAATTGGCTGAGCGGATTTCACAGGAAATAATCCTTTTCACTGAATAGAAAAAATTATATATTACTACAAAAATTAAGATTTGGTTTGTAAATTAAAGCATGAATATGGTCCAGCACAGCAGTTCACAAAGTTGGGGTTGTGCATCAATAAAAGTGGGCTTTTTAAGAGCCTTTTCAGAAATCAAACCAGAATAACAAAAAGTATTTTGGATTTTGAAAACCCAAAACCCTGTGTCTCAGAAAATTAGAATATTACTAATTAACAATAAAAATATTTTAAATAGAAATGTCAGACTTCTGAAAAGTATGTTCATTTCTATGCACTCAATACTTAGCTGGGACTCCTTTCCACCACATCAGTGTGGTGTGGCATGTAGGTGATGAAGCTGTGGCTCTGCTCAGGTGTGATGGAAGCCCAGGTTGCTTTGATAGCAGCCTTCAGGCCATCTGCATCATGAAGTCTGGTGTCTCTCATCTTCTTCTTGACAATACGCTGTAGAGAATCTAGGGTCAGGCAGTTTTGCTGACTAATCAACCTTAGTAACACGATGGATATTGAATCAGCTTTTGTATCTTTAGCAGTGTTAGCAGGTACCAATTCCTGCTGGAAAATGAAATCAACATCTCCATAAAGCTTGTCAGCAAACGCAAACATGAAGTACTCTAAAATGTCCTGTTAGATGACTGTGTTAACTGTGAACTTATAAATACTCTCAAGTGACATTGCTCCCCAAACTATCACTGACATTCTGACCTCTCTGGTTCAGGAATACTTTGACACAAGGGATGCAACATAAGTAGCCCATGTGTAGGATCCGTCTGTGTGTAGTGGTTCTTGATGTGTTGACTCCAGTGTTGACTACAGCTCCAGTCTTTAGCAGGCAAGTTCTAGCCTCAGCATGAACAAAGTTGCCTTTTATTCTGATGCACAACCTTCTGCACTTCTGCGTTTAAGCAGTAGATGCTGTGCTAGTGTTTAAATTTTTCTCGTTTGGCTTCATCTTTTAATTAGTAACATGTTATGTCTTTTGAAAATGTTTTTTTTTTACACTTAATGTACAATTTAAAAAACTTTCAACCTTGTAGATTATGTTACGTTAGAATCAGAACTGACAGAGGATGTACTTTCTTTTCAGTATGACTGTTGCTGACAGAATGTAAAACAAAATCTTGCAAAGAGCTGTGAAAAAATGATTGCTTCCCTAAAGTTTTCTTGTTTTTGCTTTTTTCTCAAATGTTTCAGATTATCAAACACATTTTATTAGATAAAAATAACCTGAGTAAATACTAGTGGTTTTACAAAAGGGGATTTAATTTAATAAAGGAAAAAATAGCTATTAATATAGCTAAAAATAAATTGTCCCCTTAACTGGTTGTTTTACCCCTGGCTTGATGGGGTATCCCTAAACCCATCAAGGGTTAGGAATACCTGGCAACGAGTCTTTTACATAACTGTGGAAGAACCCTTGTGGCCTCTCCAGGACGCAAATGCCCTTTAACCACTAGGCCACCATCTAACAGTTTAAGTAATCCTGACCACTGAGTTGCAGTAACTTAAATAACTTAAATAAATAGGAAGCTTAATTTTCATTGTACAGAAAGTACAATGACATTTCATTTGGCTGTATTTCGTTAGCAGTATTGTATTGTTAAAACTGAAAAATTACAACGCTCAGCCATTGACTCAAAAGCCAACTCCAAAAGTTAGTTTTCCCGCATTTCACAACAAAAGTATGAAAGATAGCAGAACTTTTACCCGTTGCAATGACCTACAACCTAGAGATATAATTATTGACAACTCAGTAAATAATGTTAAAGATTACAACTACCTTGGTTTTCTGGACTGACTTTAAATATTGTCCCTAATATGTCACACTTAATTGTTCAGGTTTTTACAACTGAAAATAGTTTTTCATTCCAAATAAAGGAAGTTGTGTTTTGTTTTGTTTTTTTAAGTGTGGACTTCGTTTAATTGTAGACATTTCACTTCTTGTCCGAAAGGCTACTTCAGTTCTAAACAGGTGTGGGAATTATCAGGCCAAAGCTTAAATAATAAGAAATAACAGGCTTCAACCTGACTCTTCCAACCCATGTTCAGAATGGAAGGGGGCTTTTTGGTGAGGGGTGAAACAAGAAGTCCAGTAACCTTCTATTTAAGCACTTAGGACTCTTAATTCTACACACAACTTGCATTTTTGTCTTGTCAGTTTACACAACATTTTTTCCAAAAGTTTTAGGGATCAGCAAGATGTTTTGGGCAAATTTAAAAAGGGCCTTTGTGTTTAGTGCTTTTGGCCCTTAAACTCTCACACAGATGTATTATTTGCATGTTTCTTTCCAACAGGCCTGCTGTACATCAGATGTTGTTCACGGTTCTTTTGTGACCTACAGGATGAGTCGTCAATGCTGTCTGGGAAGCTTTATTGCAGTTCTTTGTTTTCTTCATTTTTGGTCAATGTCCCTTAATGTGATTTACTGGAGTCCTAAATCCTTAGTAGTGACTTTGTAACCCTTTCCATACTGATGGTTGTCAATGACGTTTCTCATCAGTTCCCAAATTTCTTTATATTGGGGAATGCTGTGTTGCTATTTGAGATGTTTTAGCCTACTTAATGATGTTAGACAGGTGCTGAAGAGATTGAAGAGATTTCTTGATTCTATAGGTCTTGTTATAATCAGATCTGGGTGTGGCTACTGAAATTAAACTGAAATTGGTTAATCACAGTTCTCTCATTATTTAGATTCAAGACAATTATTTCTTCCCACACTGACAGCTAAGTTTGGATGGCTTTTTTCCTCTTAAATTTCAAATGAAATCATTTTTTGGAATCCACAATAAGTATTTACTCTTATTAGCTTTGTCTGATATTCCGATATTGCTTAATGATCTGAAACATTTTAGTGTGACCGAGGAAGTCAGAATTTAGATATTCTTTCATAGCACTGTTGAACAGAAAAAATCTTTATAGTTTCACATACCATATGCAGGGCAACAAACAATCTTGGAACAGAGGTTCAGCCTTAATTCAGCAAATTATTTCTAATCACCCAACTCATAAAGGCTAAAGTTGATCTCCAGTTGTCTACTAATTCTGCACACTATATGCTAAATATAAGATTCCTAAGTTGCTAAATAAACACTCATGGATAAAGCTAGTTGGTAACTTGCCAGTTTTCTAATTACTATTTCACAAGCAGTGTTTCCATGCAGTAGTTTAATGAAGTTGAATTTAAGTTCCAGAATAAAGCTAAAATGACTGTGTGCATGTGTTCATCTCCTGCAATAGAACTCACACTTTTGATTGTTTAGCTGTATTGGTCACGCCACTCGCGGCTAACTAGAAGGTGCAGCTGGTTCCTAATGAGACCTTAGGGAAAATGGATCAAAGAGAACCACTCCCTATAATAACACAGTCTAGGCAGAAACAGGTCTTTTGATATTTAAGTAGGTACACAAAACAACTAAACTTTCATCCAGTTAACACTAAAACCACCAAAGGTAAAAAAAAGAAAAGAAAAACAAGGTATCTGTCATTGTTTTTAAGGCCGATTTGACCTACATGCAGAGAACACTCAAACAGAGAAACGTTTAAAGAATTTATTAACAATTTGTGAAATGTACAAGGAGCGAAGTTTCCAGGAAGGCCTTCTGACTGGAAGGAAAAACAACACGGTGAGTTCAGATCGGGATACAGACTTGCTAATTCTGTGATTAGCCTTACTATTCGGGTGGTTGCGAGTCTGGGACAGTGAGGTAGTGCTGATTCCATTGGGGCTTCTTGATGATCCAGGAGGGACCGTCGGAGGGTGGACAGGGTTCGCTTAACCAGACAGAGAGGCATCCAGGGCGGCCCGCTGCATGGAATGAATCCAGAGTCCAGACTGTGATCAGAGGTTTTCTTGAGATCTCCAACAAGGAGTAAGGCTGAGGTGCCTAAGACAAGGTAAACAGACTGTTAGTAAAAATCCTCATAAAACAATCACAAGATACAAGGTATATGACCAGGTAGTACTACCACAAGGGCAAAAACACTCAGGCGCAGAAGTTCAGGTGAGCTGCCCTCATAGAGTCCTCTGAACTGATGAGTCAATGAAGAACACCTGTCACACCTTCGGTCCTCCAGCTCCGCGGCCCCTAGAGGTGGAAAAAGGAAGCAGCAGGCACGGAGACAACCAGACTCTGACAGTATCTTATGAAAATGAGACCTCATGTCTCGATGGGACTCACCTGTATAACCTGTATACCTGTATATACAGGTTATAACTAAATGAATCTTTTTTTCTGCTCTCGGTGGAGGAGGATGCTTTTTCTCTGTCTCCCGCAGCCCTCTCATATATGCCCTGCTTCAGCTCTGTGTCTTGTCTTCTTTTTGGGAGCCTCTTTTTGCATATCTTCCAAATTCTTCCAAAATATAGATTTGGTCAGCTGGTCTCTCAATGCAATTGATCAAATTTTCTCGACGAGAAGACAGGGGTCGGGAGAGCCCACTTGCCCGGACTGGACATATTTCTCCGGATACACGATGGACTCCTGGCAGAAGTGGGGGATTGTGTGTTTGTCGATAATGTCAGTGGAGGATGTGGAAGATGTGTATATAATTGGATGTTTGATATCAGGATTTCTGCTTTTTGGAGTCAGCGGTTACCTGGAGTATCGAGAAATTCGGAGAATGTCAGCAGCTGTTCTGGCAATTGTGAGGCTGCCTGGCATGTGTGATGGGATCTTCAGGGCGATCAGCACTCAGACTGAGATGTTATGTGAGCTAAATTGCAGACTGGATGTGATCCTTACACAGGATCACAGGCAGGTTGCGGTTCCTGGACTCAGGGGTGAAATGGGATAAATTTTGGAGAAAGTTGTTCGCTCGGATCTGGTGACAGACCAGGAATTTGGCTGTTTGGATTCACCTTTGAGAAGCACCAGCGAGACTCTCAAGGCTGACGGAAAATTAAGAGTCAGCCTAACCCAAATAAATATTGTTTTTCTGAATCTGGCTCCCCTGCACGGCCTTGATGGCTGACTATTTTCAACCTCTACCGGAAGTTATGTAAAGATGACGCTCTGCTCCCTCTGCCCCCTCCTTTCCCTGAGGACATCTGTGGACCTGCTCAGAACTTTGTGGCCGGTTGATGAACATTCCAACGCACCATCAAGGACAATGGCCTCTGTGACAGTGCTTCATGGACTTACTTGCACACACTCACTTGCACACACACACATGCTCAAGATAAACATATGCACTCCTCACACCACCTTCACTGTTCCCAGCATGATGTTGTTTTGTAAACTTGTTGCTTCTTTGTGCTGAGGTTTTTTGCAATCTCAAACTGTATCCTGCTAAGGACTCGTACTCGTACTTTTCGTCTTCCGCTTATCCGGGACCGGGTCGCGGGGGCAGCAGACTCAGCAGAGACGCCCAGACGTCCCTCTCCCCAGACACCTCCTCCAGCTCCTCCGGGTGGAGCCCAAGGCGTTCCCTGGCCAGCCGAGAGACATAGTCCCTCCAGCGTGTCCTGGGCCGTCCCCTGGGCTTCCTCCCAGTGGGATGTGCCTGGAACACCTCCCGAGGAAGACGTGCAGAAGGCATCCGATATAGATGCCCGAGCCACCTCAACTGGCTCCTCTCGATGTGGAGGAGCAGCGGCTCTACTCCGAGCCCCTCTCGGATGGCCGAGCTCCTCACCCTATCTCTAAGGGAGTGCCCGGCCACCCTACGGAGGAAGCTCATTTCAGCCGCTTGTATCGTTCTTTCGGTCATGACCCAAAGTTCATGGCCATAGGTGAGGGTAGGAACGTAGACCGACCGGTAAATTGAGAGCTTTGCTTTCCGGCTGAGCTCTCTCTTCACCACAACAGACCGGCACAGTGCCCCCATTACTGCTCGTACAGGGACCGGATGGCCCCTAATAAAGGGCCCCCGATTCCATACTCCTGGAGCACCCCCCACAGGGCATCATGAGGGACACAGTCGAATGCCTTCCTGCTAAGGATAAAGTGTGAAATATTATTTTTTTTTTTTTCCTCTACTTACCTAATGTGGCCTCTTTTCTCATTCAGCAAGGGCAGCGCCTGTAAGTGGGCAGCAAAGCCTCGGTGACCCGTCCCCCCCTTGTCGTGTGTCATAATGTATGTTTGGATGGGTTGTACTGGAATTCTAATTTCCCCTTGGGGATCAATAATGCATCTTTAAATTGAATACCCTTTAAGGGTTTCAACCTGTAAAACTCCAAAATTGAAGCCTCTGTATCTCCTACATCATGTTTCATAAAATGACTTTCCTTAACATGGCTACAAAAAATTATTCACATAATCTTCTTTTCCTTTTTCCTCAAACTCATTTAAAAAGTCAATGTAAAAAATTGTCAAGACTACAAGAAAACATTTTAGAAACATGTTTTGTTGTTTTTTACTTTTCCTAATATTTTAGACTTTGCAAGAAAAGATTATTTTAGGACCTCGATGTAGATGAGAGTACAAATCCAACACAATGACAAACCCATTTTTACTTTTGTGATGGTTTCAGGATTCAACTAAAAGCAAAAGTGCACTTTCACAAATTCGACCAAACCATAACTGTATGTATAACTATATATTAATCACATAATCATTGGTTCTATTGTTAAATTATATTTTTTAATAGATTTTTGCCAGTTTGAACCTAAATTCAACAACCTTCACGGATAGAAACCTAAAACTTGATGCACGAATACCCTCCTAAAGAAAGTAGGACAGGTCAAAGTGTCCCGCAAATTAGCATCAAAGTCTATTTTTGCCACTGTTCCCACCCCAAATGCCTCAAGACTTTACATAAAAATAACCTAAAAACAGACAGGGGAATAAAATAATTCATACAAACAGAATATTTTCCTTCTCACCTCTAAAGAACTGTGCTCAAGGCAGTGCCAGAACCATTTCTCCTTCACTGGTCACATTGCAACTTATCAAAGTGTTTCATTTCTGATAGCGCTAAGCTCTGGTTTTTGCAAGCAAAGCATATGTCAAATGGTGACGTTTTTCCTCATACATAGTTCAGTTTTCTGCAGTGTGTAGCTTTAATCATACATCGCCTTCACTGAAGACATGCTTAGCTTGCTGGCTACAAATGAGAGCAGTATAAAGGGATGAAATAAAAAAAAAGATGATAGTGGAATTGAAGTAGTGAGAGGAATGAGGTAGGAAAAAGACCCTTGCCTTTCATCCCAATACACAGATTAGCATATGCCTATTTACTTTCCTTACTGTAATCTCAAAGGGAACATGGCCTTGCGGGAAAATTCCATCATTGCAGACTAGGCCTCATATTTTCCTTTACAGTCTTCTCTTTTAGTGCTTTCATATTTATTATTAATGAAACATTATCAATAGAGCTTCTTACTTATCCACAGAAAGGTCAATTTGTGGTTGTAAATGTGTCAAATGGGGCATCATGTTTCATGTTTTTATTATTTTGATTAAAACTTTACTGAACTCTATAGTATTCAGTGTCTAAAATTGTCATTTTTAAAATTTATGTGACTAAGAGTTATTTAATTGTTAATTCGTTTTCATAATTTATGGGCATTTTGTCCCATTATTTCATAAGAATATCTTGCATTAGTTTTTTTGCCAATACCTTCCCTGATAAACACCTCTCCTGTTAAGAAAGAACATAAATAAACAAAAAACATTTTTTTACAAATGTAGCCACGCCGCCATTGGCCATTTATCTTAATAACATTAGTAGGTGTGTTTTGGAACACCTGGCTAAAGATTTAATCTGACATTGTACTTGTTGCATAGTCAAATTTAATGAAACCTTAGAGTTTATATAATATACCTTCACAGCATAGAATTTGTTCTTTAAGTCTTTTTTTTGTATATAATTTAATAGGCGTCTTTATTTCTGGAAAAAGCAAACTATCTCTGCTATACTCCCATCACACTATTTAGCAACTGTATGAAGCTCAATTATGCTTATGATCTATTGGACAAATACTGCTCCAGCTTTACCTTCCTATGCATGTAATACTGTACCATACACATATTGAACACCTAGCTAAGCCAGGCTTCCACAGATATTTTGGACATGTCAAAAATGTTTGCTAAACATGTGTGCCACCGCAACAACCTTTACAGAACTGCTAATCAAACGTCACAGGAATTACATAGTAATATTACTTAATCTTATGCAACAGGACATCAATACTCGGTCTGCACCATTAAAGATTCACTCACCTTGGCAAAGGCTTGAAACTGAAAGTGAAACGGGTGATATGGCCTACCTTTAGATTAATTACCTGTCCAGTTGAGGACACTCATGAAGCATCAGGTGATCCTCAAATAAGGGAAAAAACACAAAAACATTATAAGACAGTGACGTCTTACCAAAAGCAATGTAC
This sequence comes from Girardinichthys multiradiatus, assembly GCF_021462225.1. Classification (NCBI taxonomy): domain Eukaryota; kingdom Metazoa; phylum Chordata; class Actinopteri; order Cyprinodontiformes; family Goodeidae; genus Girardinichthys; species Girardinichthys multiradiatus. The sequence goes on along the minus strand of NC_061805.1, from coordinate 38,476,833 downwards.
CTTGCTACTTTTGCAGGTGAACTCTGTGAAGTATGTGAATTTCACAGCCTTGATCCAAATACACACTCACTATTCAAACCAGGAGTGAAACAGGAGCAACACACATACTATGTGCATGACAGGACTCGATATTCTATAAAATTCCACTTACACCTGCATACATGTTTTACAACATGCCAAAACTGCTTCTGTAATCATTTGTGAAAGAATAAGTCACTCTAAGCAGCTCACTGAGTTCCAGCAAAGTATTGTGATATAATGCCACCCATGCAATAAGTCCAGTCATGAAATTTCCTGTTCACAAAACATTTCAAAGTCAGCTGTTTGTGGTATTATATTAACTTGGAAGTGACTGTGAACAATAACAACTCAGCCATGAAGTGATAGACCACATTACATAACATAAAGTGCATAATGAATGCTGAAGTGTAGGAGGCGCTTAGGCCACCAACCTTCTGTAATAGCTACAGACCTACAAACTTCATATGGCTTTCAAATTAGCTCAGTGCATAGATTATCAGGGAATGGGTTTCCATGGCCAAGTACCTGCATCCAAGCATTGCATCTCCAAGTGCAGTACAAAATATCTCACGCAGCGAGGCCTAAGCAAAAAAAAACATGCTTTTCTGTCTGACACACCAATTGAAGAGTTTGGGTTTGACAGTTGCCAGGAGAACGGTACTTGCCTGACTGCACTATATAAAGATTAAAGTTTGGTGTGAAGGAGAGAATGTCATGGGACTGTATGAAGGGAATTTAGCTCATCATCTTTCCTCCAGTGTAAGAAACTCTTAATGCTTCAGCATGCCAAAACATTTTAGATATGTTCATGCTCCTTACTTTGTGGGAACATATTGGGAATGACTCCTTCCAGTTCCAAACACGTCTGTCCACCAGTACACAAAGAAAGGTCCATAAAGTGAGTTTGGTGTGGAAGAACACAGTATTCTGAACTTAACCCCACGGGACACTTTGAGATAACCTGGAGGTGAGACTCAGAATCAAGCCTTCTCATCCTACATCAGTGTCTAACCTCACAAATGCAATTTCTGGACGAATGCTCAAAAATTTCCATAAGCATATTCCAACTTGTGCAAAGTCTTCCCAGAAGACAAGAAGCTAAGATAAGAAATACTCTGAACAAGCTTTAATATGAATATTTGTAAAGTCTGTTGAAATAATTGTTGACTTTAGTTAAATTTCACTTTGAGAGAGTTTTGGATTTTTACACTAATAACACAGTAAAGTTATGCTATTTTTGTTTTTTAGTTCCAACCAAGTAAAGGAAGACAACATTGTGATACACTTTATCCTGTTTCTTATTTGTCTGAATGCAATCTGTGTGCAATGCCCTTTAAGGGTATTGACCAGGAATTCCCAGTGAGAGAATGCCAGACTTGGCAGTTTTTTGTCCAGACACATTGAAGTGAAAATGGCTTTTGGATAAAACAGAGGGTCACCTCTGATCAAAGTTAGAGGTTTATCAGGTTTATCAGCAGCAACACAGGTGCAGAAAAGTAAAGCAAAAGACATTGAACACCGTCAAAAAATTCAAAGTGCTCCTCTCACAAGGTCGGAGCTATGTTGTAAGGATAGTTGGAGCTTTTTTTTTTTGACATATTAAGGCGTGAGGCAGAATGTAAGGAAAACACTGTCAAAAAAGAAATGTTTTTTTAAATTAATTGTTTGTTATGCCATTTGACATTAAATGACAAAAAGACACAAGGCCACTGGGTCATTTTGTCTGAACTGGTGTCAAATTCACATGAGCATCTGACGCAACAGTGACAACAAGAGAGGAAAGCTGAAAGGAGGAGAGGAGATAGAAGGTCAGAAGAGAATAAATGAAAAAAGGGAAGTGGATAGTGAAGAGGTCAGAGGAGAAACAAACATGTTTTGTTCTTTTCCATTGCTTCATGTAACTGCTATTATGCTGGGTGTTATAGTTTGGGGCATATTGTTATGCCTGATGTAGATGAGATATGGTTTGTAAAGCCTCTTTAGATTGAAAACTGAGGAAAGCGATAAGACTCAGCAGCTGCAACTTAACATTCTACTGATATTATCATCTGCAGAGAGGCTCACATTTCTGGAAAAAGGAACAAAGGAAGGTCTCCAAACAAGATAGGACTCCCAATAAACAGTTTTAAATGCTGTCTGATGACAGTTTTTCTTCTTGCCTCTTCTCAATCTTGAGAAAATAGTTTCCAGGACTGACACTCATCTGATTTAAGTTGCATTGTTTATCATGGCCATCAAGTGATAGGAATAAGAATTCATAGAAAAAGCCATTAGTTTTCTATTACTGCCAAGCAGGAGGGACAGGCACTCAGCGCTCACCCGGATGACTGTGTTTAAAGTGTCAGGTTGCTTGAAAGAAGTCTAACTCTGTGGGGGCTACCCCTGCCACTTCCCTGGGGGCTGAGTGGCTGAAATGACCATAAAACTCAGTTGAGCTAGACAGGCTGTAATTTCACCAGCAAGAGGCGCTTTGCCGAGATATAATGGAAAGTCCGTGGAAGCCATGAAATGCACCGAATCCTGGTGTTGGAGCACCATTGTCTGAACACTCAGGACACCTCTCTAAACTTTAAATTACTGTTTTTAAGCCGTCATTGTCGGAAAGAGCTCTATGGCTAAAAAGAAACTTGTGCTTGTTCAGTTTCTTTAATCCTTTGTGGTCTATTCTGTGCCCGCAGAAATCATTTTGACATTTACATTCTGTCTTCCCACAAAAGTTAAATACTTTTTATTTCCCTTTTATAATAAGAAAAATGAGAAAAGGAGCTTTTTAAGGTTGCTTTTGTTTAGACACAGCAAAAATTTTCTCTTTTCTTCTGCCTGTTCTAAATTTTTTTATCATCTGTTGCATTACTCTGGGCACAAGTGGCTTTTTTACTCTGAATGCAAATGAGTGACAAAGGAGTTCTGAGTAGGGAGGGCATGTGTTGAGAGGCACACTTTTCTGATTTTATATTATATAATGTATTATGTATTCTAGTTTTATATGTCAGTGTGTTTTTGTTTGAGTGCATGCATATATGTGCATCTATTAGTATTTGTAGCAGGACAGAAGAGTCAAGCAGATCTCCAGTTTTGTCTACTTATGTCAAGAGGCCATCTGGGTTCATCTGAAAGGAATGGATGGAGCTGAATTAATCACATGGGGCTGGATTTTCTAAGCCTATAGTGACATCGAAAAAAAACCTCCGCCAAACGTTCATGCTGATATACCTGCTTAGAATACAGGGCAACAATGTGTTAGTATCTGACAAATATATTTATATATTTCAGATTAAATTAAAATATCACTGTAACGTTTATTTATTTAAGTAATTTGGTTTAAAAGTGAAACAAATTTTTATATAGATTCAATACACACCAAGTGATAAGTTTAGGCCATTTATTTATTTTTATTTTAAATAGGAAAAATTACGGAAGCTCATTGTATTCACCAAAGAAAAAAAAATAGACATCTTTTGTCATTGTTACAACTACAGTCCTTAGCCACTTCACACCTGGACTAGGACTAGGTGTTAGATTGTTCTCCACTAATGGCAGAATCTTATAAACACAATTTGGGATTTGTGAAAGCTTTATTTGATTTGTGAAAGTTCCATAATGGGCCATATCAGTGCTTTTTTAGCATTTCGACAACATTAGAACTGGTCTTGCTCCAAAAATACATTCCTGGCATTAAGCACCCATGCGTGTGCAGGGCGTGACCCGCTCCAGGGACAATGCAAGGTGAGGAGTTTGACTGGGGTGGTACACCTGTCAAAGGGTAAACCAGGAGCTCAGGGAGGATAGAAACCTGAAATAAAAAATATCCACCGGCATGAGCTTCAAAAAAACGACTCAGTCATGGGACCAAAGGACCTGTTAAGTGTAAGACCACGCTAATGGTTTGGAGAACTACACAAAATATGAGTCATAGATGTCTCTTCTTCTGCTCTGTGAGCAATAAGATGTCCTTTTGCCATTTTATTATTTATTGGCATTAAAATGAATATTTTGTTGGTAAAACTTTCCTCGATGTCTCTGCAGTTCTTTGTGCGGCCAGCTGGTTATATAGACTGAACATGCTCACTACATCAAAGGCCAGATTACTCTACCTTGGAGTGGGACCAGTTCTAACGTGGCCCAAATGCCAAAAAAGCAACTTTCACAAATTAAATAAAGCCTTCACAAATCCCAAATTGTGTTTATAATATTCATTAGTGGAGAACAATCTAGTTCAGGTTTGAAGTCTCTAAGTACTATAGTTTTTGAGTTGGAGCTGATTAAAGATGCTCAAGGTAATAATAAAAATTAGGTGGAATTGCCATGTTTTCTGTATATGAAGCTGCTATGTCGTAATTACGAGATGTTTTCTCATAGTTACGAGATCCGGATCTCATAATTTACGAGATCTCCGGCACCTGGACTCCACAGGAACCTATGCCAGGATCCTGTTTGTGGATTTCAGCTCTGCCTTCAACATCATCGTCCCAGTTCTGCTACAGGAGAAGCTCTCCCAGCTGAGTGTGCCCGACTCCACCTGCAGGTGGATCACTGACTTCCTGTCTGACAGGAAGCAGTGCGTGAGGCTGAGGAAGCACGTCTCTGACTCCCTGACCATCAGCACCGGTTCCCCCCAAAGCTGTGTTCTCTCTCCTCTGCTCTTCTCCCTGTACACCAACAACTGCACCTCCAGTCACCAGTCTGTCAAGCTTCTGAAGTTTGCGGACGACACCACCCTGATCGGACTCATCTCTGATGGTGACGAGTCCGCGTACAGATGGAAGGTGGACCATCTGTTGGACTGGTGCAGCCAGAACAACCTTGAGCTCAACGCTCTAAAGACAGTGGAGATGGTTGTGGACTTCAGGCAGAACCCAGCCCCACCTGCCCCCATCACCCTCTGTGACTCCACAATTGACACTGTGGAATCTTTCCGCTTCCTGGGAACCATCATCTCCCAGGATCTCAAGTGGGAGCCAAACATCAGCTCCCTCATCAAGAAAGCCCAGCAGAGGACGTTCTTCCTGCGGCAGCTGAAGAAATTCAACCTGCCAAAGACTATGATGGTGCACTTCTACACAGCCATCATTGAGTCCATCCTCACCTCCTCCATCACCATCTGGTACGCCGCTGCTATAGCCAAGGATAAGGGCAGGCTGCAGCGTGTCATTCGGTCTGCTGAGAAGGTGATTGGCTGCAATCTACTGTCGCTCCAGGAACTGTACACCTACAGGACCCTGAAGCGGGCAGGGAAGATTCTGGCTGATCCCTTCCACCCCGGTCACAGACTCTTTGAGACTCTCCCCTCTGGCAGGAGGCTGCGGTCCATCCGGACCAAAACCTCACGCCACAAGAACAGTTTTTTCCCATCTGCCACCAGCCTGGTTAACAAAGCCCGGAAACCACCTTGACATTCTCCCTTTCCCCCACACCCACCCCTTTTTTGCTGACAGGACACCTGTAACCTGTAACTCTATGCGTTACATTAACGCTCAGCTTGGACTCCTGCTTTACTTGCACTGCCATACTTGCACAATGATCACCTGCACTGTTGTATTGCTCTTGCATCTTATACTGCTCTACATTTACTCTCACTCACTTAAAACTGTGCACATATATTTATATTATCTTGTAGATATGTTTATACTGTTTAATTTGTACTGTATTGCACCGACTACGCCAAAACAAATTCCTTGTATGTCCAAAAACGTACTTGGCAATAAAGCTTTTCTGATTCTGATTCTGATTCTGATTCTGATCTCTTTTTAATTTGAGAAAAGATGCCTATTTTTTTTTTCTTTGGTGAATACAATGAGCTTCTGTAAAAAAATACACAAAACAAATAAGAAAAGTATTTTAATACAGAAATGTTATGGCTCACACAATTAGTGGGATGACTAATGACTTGACAGTTATCCAGCAGACAGTGATTAACGTCCTGCACATGGAGGATAAGCCACAAATGGTCATCAGCAAATACAGACATATCCGGGACACGGTCAACAACTATCACATTGTTTGTGTTTGGCCACTCCTGAATCACCTGAATCACAGACAGCATCAGAAGCGTCTTACAGGGCCTTAAGGGAAGAAAGAAGGGACAGTGGTCCAAAGTTTCATTTTTATGTGAAAGTGAATTTACAATTTCTTTTTCAAATCCAAGTCCCAGAGTTAGATGAAAAGTGAAAAGATGTTTCCACAATCAGTTATGATTTTGGGAGCTATGTCATGTACAAGTGTGGATCAATTGTGTTTTTAAGTGTGTAGTCAGCTGTTTTTAAGCTGTTAAAAAGAAGAAACACTCAACCTCAAGAACACCAGCTATATGGTCAAGCATAGTGGTGGGAACAAAATGCTGTTAGAGGTGGGAGTGTTTTTCAGCCAATAGGACTGGCAACCAAATAAAAGTAAATGGTATTATGAAATAATAGGACCACATTAAGATTATCAAAACAAAAAAACAGACAGTTAAATGGACTGTATTTAAATAGCACTTTTTTAGTCATACTGACTAGAAAGCATTTTACACTAGAGCCACATTCACCCAATTGCACTCATAAACACATTCTTACAGATTGATAGGAAACTTGGGGTTAAGTGCCTCTCCAGGGGCGCCTTGACATGTGAATGGAATAAGCTGGAATCAAACCCACAATCTTTCGATTACCAGGCGACTGCTTTACCCACTAAGCCGCCGTATTAATACCCACAGGCTCAAAACTGCTAGATACAGTACATGGCTGAAACAAGGACCAAATCTTCAAGTAGCTACCTGCAACATATGCAAGAAGGACCTGCAGCTTTTTAAAGTGGCAGTCAGCGCTCTCGAGCCATGCAAAAGGCTCCATTTGGTCTCTCTCTCTACTCGGCACGGGACGTGTTGTGTTTCCACTGACCAGCTAACAGATGGAGCTATGGCTTGAAGAGTGAGTGTAGTGCACTGTGCTGCTAATAATGTTACTGTGTGACATTTTATAACAATAAAGTAATGTGTGTGAAACCATAATAAATAAATAAATAGAAAATAAAACAGCCATTCATTCATCTTCTATACCGCTTATTCCATAGTGGGTCGCAGTGGAGCTGGTACCTATCTCCAGCAGTCTACGGGCGACAGGCAGGGTACACCCTGGACAGGACAAACCACCATACACACACTCAGTCACACCTAAGGGCAATTTAGAGAGACCAATTAACCTAACAGTGTTTTTGGACTGTGGGAGGAAGCCGGAGTAGCCTGTGAGAACCCACGCATGCATGGGGAGAACACGCAAACCATGCAGAAAGAACCCCGGCCCGGAGTCAAACCCAGGACCTTCTTGCTGCAAGGTAACAGTGCTACCAACTGCACCACCGTGCAGCCAAAAGTAAAACATAAATCAACAAAATACAAATAGTGTTTGTATTATTGAATATGCAAGAATGTCTTATACTGTATATGTTTTTAATGTATAAATTGATCCTCTGTGAAAATTAAATAGTAAACAATCCAGCCAGAACTTCTAAAAATAGTCTAAGGGGTTTTGATGTGAGGGGGGTGTGGCAGGAGAATCAGAAGGAGAGATGCTTGTCACTGTCTGGAGTGGTAATGCTTCAATGTTTGCCTGAATAAGTTACAATTTTGAGCTTTATGAGGAAGGACAAGGATTTTAAAGCGCAACACTGCGAACTTTTGACCGGTGTTAAGTTAGTTTTAGGTTGCATATTAGACATTCGTGCTCTGCGGATTCAGCGTGTTCTTCCTTCCGTTTAATCTAAAGAAGGCAGTCTGTTTACTGGCAGCTGCTCTCTGCCTGCTCCCTCCTCCAGCAGTCGGTGGTTCGCCTAAGGACCGTCAATAAATGTCCGAACCAAACACACTGTTTCTTGGTGTATTGTTTTTTGTATTTTGGGAGAAATGTTTGTGAGTCTGAACAGTTGATTTTAATTGTGATCAGCTGGTTTAGAATGTTATTAAATACATCAACCTGCCGGAATGTGATTCAGTGTCCTGTTCCTTTCAGTCTTTAGGCATGGTGTATGATTTGTAAATTGTAAAGAACTTTTTTCAGTTTGATACTCTCCGGCCATTGTGGTCCTTAATACAGGTCCTTCTCAAAATATTAGCATATTGTGATAAAGTTCATTATTTTCCATAATGTAACGATGAAAATTTAACATTCATATATTTTAGATTCATTGCACACTAACTGAAATATTTCAGGTGTTTTATTGTCTTAATACGGATGATTTTGGCATAAGGCTCATGAAAACCCAAAATTCCTATCTCACAAAATTAGCATATCATTAAAAGGGTCTCTAAATGAGCTATGAAACTAATCATCTGAATCAACGAGTTAACTCTAAACACCTGCAAAAGATTCCTGAGGCCTTTAAAACTCCCAGCCTGGTTCATCACTCAAAACCCCAATCATGGGTAAGACTGCCGACCTGACTGCTGTCCAGAAGGCCACTATTGACACCCTCAAGCAAGAGGGTAAGACAAAGAAAGACATTTCTGAACGAATAGGCTGTTCCCAGAGTGCTGTATCAAGGCACCTCAGTGGGAAGTCTGAGGGAAGGAAAAAGTGTGGCAGAAAACGCTGCACAATGAGAAGAGGTGACCGGACCCTGAGGAAGATTGTGGAGAAGGGCCGATTCCAGACCTTGGGGGACCTGCGGAAGCAGTGGACTGAGTCTGGAGTAGAAACATCCAGAGCCACTGTGCACAGGCGTGTGCAGGAAATGGGCTACAGGTGCCGCATTCCCCAGGTCAAGCCACTTTTGAACCAGAAACAGCGGCAGAAGCGCCTGACCTGGGCTACAGAGAAGCAGCACTGGACTGTTGCTCAGTGGTCCAAAGTACTTTTTTCGGATGAAAGCAAATTCTGCATGTCATTCGGAAATCAAGGTGCCAGAGTCTGGAGGAAGACTGGGGAGAAGGAAATGCCAAAATGCCAGAAGTCCAGTGTCAAGTACCCACAGTCAGTGATGGTCTGGGGTGCCGTGTCAGCTGTTGGTGTTGGTCCACTGTGTTTTATCAAGGGCAGGGTCATTGCAGCTAGCTATCAGGAGATTTTGGAGCACTTCATGCTTCCATCTGCTGAAAAGCTTTATGGAGATGAAGATTTCATTTTTCAGCACGACCTGGCACCTGCTCACAGTGCCAAAACCACTGGTAAATGGTTTACTGACCATGGTATCACTGTGCTCAATTGGCCTTCCAACTCTCCTGACCTGAACCCCATAGAGAATCTGTGGGATATTGTGAAGAGAACGTTGAGAGACTCAAGACCCAACACTCTGGACGAGCTAAAGGCCGCTATCGAAGCATCCTGGGCCTCCATAAGACCTCAGCAGTGCCACAGGCTGATTGCCTCCATGCCACGCCGCATTGAAGCAGTAATTTCTGCCAAAGGATTCCCAACCAAGTATTGAGTGCATAACTGTACATGATTATTTGAAGGTTGACGTTTTTTGTATTAAAATCACTTTTCTTTTATTGGTCGGATGAAATATGCTAATTTTGTGAGATAGGAATTTTGGGTTTTCATGAGCTGTATGCCACAATCATCCGTATTAAGATAATAAAAGACCAGAAATATTTCAGTTAGTGTGCAATGAATCTAAAATATATGAATGTTAAATTTTCATCATTACATTATGGAAAATAATGAACTTTATCACAATATGCTAATATTTTGAGAAGGACCTGTATATTTGTAGTGGCTCTCAAGTGTAGTGGCTTGGAGCTCTTTCCAGATGCTGAACGGTGAAGGAAACCAGTGGAGAGATTCAAAAACTTTCTCAGCAATTATGAGAAGGATTTGGTTGCTGGTAAAGAGATTTTTTCATTGATTACAGAGAAGAATATAAAATGTCAATAAAAACAGATTTATTTTACACAATGATACCCTTTTCACATTGTCTTATTATCTTTTGGAAGATGTCTGTGTCATCGCTAATCAGGAAAAATAAAACACCTGAGTTTAATGAGAAGAACTTTATATCTAAATCTCCCAGGGATATGATTGATTTTGGGCTAAGCTGTCTATATATCCATTAGTAAGTATATGTCCAGCGTCTGTGCATCTTATTTAAGCAGCTTGTCATGTCACCAGGCTATCTGGGTTGATTATTGCTGGACTGTCCAAGCCTGCAAAACAGTGATGTAGAAAATAAAGACATCCTCAAACAAAGACATTAGGATTGTTATTTTATTACCTCTCAGCAAAATACTCATGATGGTCGACATGAATAGAATACCGGTCAAAAGCATGATGGTCTCTAACAGATTATAATATGGGTGCACATGCTGTTTCTATAACTTAACCCCTCAATAACTGTGTACCTCCTGCTGAACCAAAAGATTATGTTAGCTGATGAGCATGCAGGGGCAGTCTGTCAGTAAGTACAGTGCATTTCTCATCTTATCTAATTACTTAAGAAATTCATGAAAATGGTGGAACAAATGATGAATAAGAGCTTGAGCTGTGGCACCATGATACAATGGATATTTAAAGACAAGGCTTCATGCCTATGTCTATGACATTAATATTGGCTTTTTACAGAATTATGATACACTGTCAACATCAGTACGTTGTTGGCGCTTTTTAATTCTGAATGTTTTTAACAGAATGTGGTAAATGCATCAGCCAGTGTTCTGCTCTAACTAATGTGTGACACTATCAGACTTGGAGTATCTTTTTTTCTTACTTGTCTATTATTGTTCTAATATTATATGAAAAAGACTTGACATCTTTTCTCAGGATTATTAAGCAAAGTATTTTGGACTGGCTACAAAGCAGACACAAAGGCTTCATTCTATATTTTTGATACTCTGGCTGCACAGCAAAACGCTGAGAAAAAACAGGAGCAACAGCATAAAATATGGACTATAAGTGAAGCCTGAACTGCTATGTGTCTGATATGGATAGCTACAGCAATCAAAAGGCAAAAAGGCAAAGCTGTTTTGTCAGGTAGGTTATAAAAACCTGTTTATAGTAAAACTTGTGGGACAAGCTTTCAGCATTTGTTACTACCACCCAGAAGTACTTTATGTACGTAAATAGATCACTCTTCTCTTCGGTAAAGTAAAACTGAAAGACTTTATCAAAATGTTTGGATTAGAGATCCATTTTTTGACACTGTGAATTAAAAATAACATCAGAATGATGGAATTAACATAATCTACCTAAAAGAGCACAAAAACCGTTTATTGTTTCCATAATATGCCTAAGAGCTCCTGTTAACTGATGGTGAAACAACCTGGGGGGCTTTAAACTGGCTTGAACATCAGGCTGAAAAAAGTGGTCACACCAGGCCAAGGTGAATGACTCATGATACATGGAAGGGAAAGAGACAAATGTGCACTAATTGTGAGCATTCTGATGTAACCAGCATAGACAGGGTACCTTTGCACACATTTTTACCCCTACACCTAGCTAAGTGGATTAGCAATGCCACCCTGGGGGCCCACACAGGCTTAATGCTCTTATCAAAAACACATTGAAGCACAACTTATTCCTTAACCGTTCCTTCGCCTTGCGGTGAGAATGAATTTTGGGAGACAGTTAAGAAATGGTGTAGTCGACTAATTGGTGAGCCTCAACTGTATCCAGCACCCCTGTACATGAAGCAGGTGCAATTGATAGCTGGATCTATTTTGTAAACTTACTCCCAGCCTTTTGCATATGGAGTCTTAATCTCTACCTCCAGACATAGGTTTCTTGTCCTGAAGTGCAGAACGCAGCGGTATAAAATCAGATTTATTCCTTCTACTTTAAATGAGCTAAATACCATTTAGACTTGTTTTACCAACCTGAACGATGGTGCTTAAATCTGAATACTACTATATGTGTTGTTACTGCTGTTTGTTTTAAAAGAATTTGACATTGATAATCTATGAAATGATGATGTTATGTCTATCTATTCTATCACATGTCCATTACTGTTGCAATATGTTTTATTGTTTTACAGTTAAGGTGCCAGGCTGTATGTACTGTCTTGTTGCAGAGTAAATTTAGCTACAGGTATAAATGAAGCTACAGGAACGTGAACCCTTGATATGAAAGTTAACTTAGGAATTATATTGAATTTAGCCTTAACCTGTATATACTCTAGATGTACTACCACTGAGATTGCAATGGAAATATATGAACATAGCTGGTATATTGTTGGAAGTGACACATCGCTGAGAAGAGGTTGCTATTCAGAGCACCTGCTGTTGCAACCAGTAAACAGATGTTGCTTATGATTTTATTAGTCATAATCAGCAGCTGCTCAAGTGAAAAAGGTGCCAAAGATTGGACTCCGTATTGCACATTTGTGTCTGTTTCTCTCTCATGCACTCAAGCTCCTGCCAATGTTTCTCTCTCTGTAGGTCTAGACTGGCTGACTACATAACAAACTGCTGGATGACTCAAAACACTGTGGGAACCTGTCCCAACCAAGACAATCACCAGGCTTGTTTGAGCTCTTATGCAAGGCTCATCGGTGAGTACATGGCTGCGAGTGACGTGGTGGTTTCAGGATCTATAAGTGCAAGAGAAGAAAAGATCTGAGTGAAGATCAGAAAAAGGTTCAAAACTATGCCCTTTAAACCTTTTTATTACATTTTTTAATGTTATAAACACAAACATTATTTATGTATTTTAATGAGACTTTATTTAAGTAGTTCACTATTTGGTGGAAGGAAAATGATACATAGTTTAAATTTTCTTTTACAAATAAAACCTGAAACATGAATGTGAATTAATTTATAAAGCAGACTTAAAACCACACAAGTAGAACCAAAGTGCTAAAACATAAGGTGAAAGAAGTCAAAAAACACTAAAAACAATTAAGCGAGAAAAGAGATAAAATATGTAACCTAAAATATGTAAATACCACATTGAAATAACTATTCAGAACTCTTAGAAACAATTCAAACACATGAGGATTACATCAAGGATTACATCATGTCAAAACTTCACTAGAACTAAAATCCAAAGAGTAAAGATGGGTTTTTAAGAGGTTTTTCAAGTTGTCCAATGTATGGAGCACTTTTCAGTCGATCATTTGTCCAAAAAGACATACAGTTTACTTGCAAATAAAGGTGGTTCTGTAAACTATTGATTTAGGGAGTCTGAATACTAATCAATGTCACCCTCATTATTATTTTTTTATCTAGAAACAGTGTGTCCTTTTTTCTTCCTTCTTTCTTTCTTCCTTTCCTTCCTTCACATTATTTACAACATTGTGTTTGTGTATCACATAAAACCCCAGCAAACACAGTTACGTTTGTGGTAGTAAAGGTGAAAAGGGCTTACAAATATTTTGCAAGGCACTGCTCCCGATTAAATAAGCATGACTATGAGAGTCTGAAATAAAATCTAGTATGGTTAGTCTTATTTTATCACATCAAACAGCCAGGGAAGCTAGACACTACATTTTTTCCCTCCTGGTTTGATATCTCCGCCAGCACACTGGACATTAGTTGAGTACCAGAAGTAAATTAAGAAGCAGAGGCAGCGAGAAAGTGTTTGCTTAATTAAAACACTCAACGACCATCTGTTTGAGCATAATAAATGTTGTGCAAATAATGTAACTAGTGACAGACTATTTTCTCATTCCAGAAAACCACATCTATGTATAGGTGCTGTTATGTGGCAACACAGGGATTAAAATATTTGTAAATGCAAATTTTATATTAAAAATATTATTTTTCCCTGCTTAATGGTTGCTGAAGTGTCCATAATTCAGAACACAGCTGTGCCTCACCACAATATGTCATACATCATGTAAGTTGAAGTGATGTTATGCTACAATGCTTCCTGGGTTTTCCTATAAAATATTACACAAATTGCTTATGAGTCCTGCTGAAAGCATTGCCTCAAAGAGAGACATTTGAAAAGTAAAATGTTAGTAGCAGGAGTGCTGGATTCTAACAGGGCATACACTTCCTAGAGCAACTGCTTTGCAAAACATTTAGACCATAATGGCCTCTTTACATCTAAATAAAGCATTCCGGGACATTTCCTATAAACTCCAACAATGCAACTCATTCTTGTGACTAATATTTTGTGTCCCAATTTACATATTACTTGCAATAAATGTAGTCCATTACTGTCCATTAGTGACCCACAACTATTCTCATGCGATAATGTTTGTTTATGTGTGGATGCCCCATACAGGGACTGAAATGACCCCCAACTATGTCGACAACAGCTTCACCAACTGGACCATCTCTCCGTGGTGTAACTGCATAGGCAGTGGAAACCATGAAGAAGAATGTCTGAACTTCCAGCGGTACTTCACTGACAACACATGCCTAAGTAAGCGAACCTGACACATGCACACTCTGCATACATCTGAGATGTAATTTGCCACTGATCGAGTTTACAGCATTCATGTAAAATTGATGAGAGCAAAAGTGTGTGATGCAGTATACTCTTGCGAACATGCCTGAGCTTTAGGAGCCACGACCTTCAATCTAATGCAACTTTAATGGTTTCATGTCATGTTCTGCTTTGTGCAGTTGCTGAGCTCCTCAGCAACGTGCTAATGTTTGTGAATATTGTGTCCAGTAGGGGAATATTACAGGTTTCAAGGGCAAGATGGCTCACATTAAAAAAGTTATTATAAGAACTGGGATTTATGTTGATCATCAATAAACTCTTCTTAATTATGTTTGCATGCAACAACAGCTGGTGAGTATGGTTTTGGTCATCGTTTTTGCTGCTTGAACATTTTTTTTCCCCATTCTTTGTACAATTGAGAATACAATAGCTGGTGTATGAAAGTGGCCTATTCAATGAAAGGTTTTAGTTTTAGAGCAGTATTTGTGTCTGTGGCGTCAACTGTATACAGTTACTGATGTCAAAAATGTATAAATATATTTTACCATTATTGCAATATACAAATGCAACATATTGTCAGAATGATTTAGGTTCATTTCACCCATCCCTATACGGCCCTTTGAAATATATATTTTTTAATTCCACTTTTAAATTTTTAAAATATCTTGTTTAATAAAGGAAACATGTTCTTTAACAATAAATAGCATCTATGATACATTTATAAAATTACAACAGTTGAATATAGATGTAAGTCAAATGTTTTTGCAAACCTCTTAAAGGCCTATGTAGCAGGTATCTTAACTATTTTTCTAATAAACGAAGTAGCACAAGTTTTATATTAAAATAAAGAAACATATCTTTCTTTTAAGTAAAATCTGTTTTGTTATTATGACCACAAAATTCCCACTGTATCTCATCAGTCTTTGGTAGTAATGTGATTACGCTCATCTTAACTCACTCACCAGAAATCATGTTCATATTCTTTCATTAATTTATTTGGGCAGCAACCAACTTTTTATCTCCCAGTGAGTTTTACAAAGCTGCTAAAATGTGCTAACAACATTTTACCTAAAACAGGCATTGCTTGTGCTGAGAATTTTTGTACAGGGATGTGTTTGCTGAAGTGAAGGCTAACAATAGCTAGCATTCTTGCTGTTTTGATATGGCTCATTGATAATTTGCCTCATCACTGTTATCTTTGCAGTTCCAAATCTGTCGACAAAAAAGTTATCCTTTTTGAAAAACCGAACTTCCCTTTGAATATTTAATGTTACAGCACCACGCTCTGCTGTGCTTAGGTCTCCTTTACACAACTGTCTGGACTGGGTCCAGATTAACATATCCAGATTGGAATGTGAATTTCTAGTCTTGGTCTAAAATACTTTATTTTTCAAAGAAAACCAGACCAAAACCAGAAAAATTATGTTTAGATTTACAACAACTGACTTTATTTCATTTTAAATCAAGCCAAAATTATTAGAAAAATGTTAATCCTAATAAAAACATATTCAATTTTTTCACAGACAACCATTTATCCAACGAAAAGGTTAAAGAGTAAAACAGTCTTAGTTTTATTAGAGGCAAGTAATTTTTTAAGCACTTCTCATCTTCCTGTGGGAAAAATCGACCCACGCTTTGATAGAAAGGAAACATGTTCATGTAATTTCCACATTTTAATCTAAAAGAGCTCATTGTTGGAGGAGCATCATCATGATAAGGGGAAATGAAAAGAAATGTTAAAGTAAAATACAAATAATTTGTTCATCTAGGACATAACCCACCATGCAGCGTAACAGAGGGTTTGTTTCAAATATCCTCCCGCCATTTTCACACCTTCCATGTTATGGCAGAGCAAGCTGTCTCATCAGCCCTATCAAGACACCATTGCCTTTAACATGTTCCATAGTGTGGATAATGCTTTTAGACCATTTTAATAGATTGCTGAGTTACCAATTTAGCTGAGTGTGCAGGCTGACGGATGAGAGCTTGGAGCTGAGAAGGCGTCTTGAAAATAACACAAATGCAGCATCTCATCTCTTCAGTCGAGGGGAACAGGACATAAACTTCCACTTTCAGCACAAACTATTTCTTACATAAAAAAACAAACTCACTACAAAAAGTATTTAACCTTTGTCAGCCTGCAAGCCGCTATGATTATATTTTATGGAAAAAAACGAATTCAAATTTAGCCTTAGCTGCAATACAAAGGCAAAGAAAGTTTAGTATTTTTCTTTTTTTAATATGTTGAAAATATTGATAGAAAAAACAGAAAAGCTAAATTCTCCCACGTACCACCAGAAATAATAATATACAAGAAACCTTTTTGTGTAATATAAGAGGTTGTCTCCCCTCTTATAATTTCTACACAGTTTAGAACCAATACTTTCAGTTTCCTGTAAAATTAGCTTACTTGAACATGCAACATGCAACAGTTGGATTTTTTTTTTCAGTTTGGTCAAAAATAAGCTACATTGCCAGCATTTAAGCGTTTTTTTGGGTGGACAATGTTTTACTCAAAGCAGGATACTTGTTGACCATAAAAAATATATTTTGATTTCTGATCAACTAAAGAAGGAGAATGCTAGACAACCATGTACACAAGGTTGCCATTTAGAGTGGTCATTCAACCTAGTATGCCAGTTTTGCTCAGTCACTATGGCCAGCACGGCCATCTTGCCACTGAATATACAACTGCAATGCACTGTGTATCCGGACACTTTTTTTATCAGAACCACCATTTTGTTCTTCAGCAGTTTGAGCTACAGTAGCTCAACAGTTGGATCTGTTGGCTGTATGGGTCAGCCTTGGTTTCCTTCATGTATCAAAGAGCCTTCGCTACCCATGACCCTGTCATTGAATCCCCACTGTTCCTTCTTGGGACAACTTTTAATAGATATGCCTTCTGACTAGAGCAGGCTGTGAACACTTCACAACAACCATAGATTTTGAGATGTTCTGATCTGGTTGCATAGAGATCACAATTTGGCACTTGTCACACTTAATTATCGTGGTCTAAAACCAGGTGTTTCAGTTTCATTGTCCAACCCCTGTATTTTTAACTGTTATCTCATTAAGGCCTCTATAATCAATGCATGGTCTCAGTGAACCATCCTTCTTCCCAACAAAAAAGAAACCAGCACCTGCAGGAGAGGAAAAGGGTTGAATGTGCAATGGGTCAATGTTTGGCCAGATTTTTCTGCTATGAATCAGAAAAAGGCGGACCCGAGATTCAGCCAGACACAGTACTGAAAGTTTAAAAGGTTTATTCAGCCACAGGAAAACGTCACACAGGTAACACTCCTCACAGCTTCCAGGAATCACTGAGGCAGAAAGAGGGATTAGTTACTTGTAGTCTCTCCAGATTTTGCAGGTATCGGGAAAGCCACTGACCTGCTTTTGTCTTGAGTGGAACTTGAAACCCAGAGGGGAAACCTCAGTGGGCGGCAGGCGGTGATCTCCACAGCACAGGTAAGAAGTGACTCCAGGCTGAATAATCTGAGGGCTAGGGTGGGTCAATAATCCACGGACAGAAACAGGGTCAACGATCGGAACAAGAGGCGTCAGGCAAGGGGCAGACAGAGGCATAAACCAGATGCAGGAAACAAGGTCGACAACAAAAATCCAAATAGTCCGACAGGGAGCAGGCAGAGGCATAAATCCAAAAGGCAAGGCAAGGCAAGGTCAAGAACAATGATCAGACAGGAAGGAACGCTGGATATCTACTCACACGATGGCTTTCAAAAATCTGGCACCCTCTGCTTGTCAGAGTCAGTATATATCAGGGAAGACACAGGTGCTTGGCATTCCACAGATTGCACTACACTGCAGCAGCCACCAGGTGCATCTAATCTGCTGATTGCAGCTAGGGAGACAGGGTAGAGCAGACGTGCCAGAATCATAACAGTAACCCCCTCCTGACGGACCACAAGGCTGATCAGGATGGAGACGATGAAACTCACGAATTAAGTCCTTATCAATGATGAACCTCGCAGGAATCCAAGTCCGTTCCTCGGGCCCATAGCCCTCCCAGTCAACCAGGTATTGCATTCCACGTCCTCTTTGCCTGGACCTGAGAATGCGCCGGACCGAGAACACTGGACCACCATCAAGCCGTTTTCCACTCATCTCCTTCTGTCGGGGAAGGATCTTGGGTTGGACCAAAGTGCAGACAAGAGCTCGGTAGCCGCATCATAGTTTATTCCTCAAAGGCAAAAACGTAACAAAAACACTGCAGATATGAATCAGAGTCCAAAATACAAAACTTACAAAACTCTGCAGGTACTAATGGCAAAATGTAGCATAAAATCCAAGCGAAGCATGAACAAAGCATAGTCATGGTAAACGTAGCATAAGATCAAAGCGAAGCATAAACAAAGCATAGACGTGGTAGGGAACAGGGTAGTAACAGAACACAGGAACCAGCCATGAACAGAGACACCAAACCAACTAATATACTGGGGAAAGACAAAGGCAGGTAATCAAGGGAACTGAGAACAGGTGCGACAAGGAGGCAGGGAAGCAGCAGGAACTGGTGAAACAAATACAAAGGCTGAGGAAGAGTGAAAGGACTAAATAAACAACAGAAAACACAAACTAAGCAAGAGAATAAATCAGAGGAGGAAATAAAGAACTAGAATAACTATGAACTAAAGTAAACAAAGAAACTAGAGGAGAACGTAGAAACAACAACCTAAGAAATAAACAAAGAGCCATAAGGAGAATCTAAATTACAAAATAAACCATCACAAGAACCCACAAAGTCCAAAATGTCACTCCATGACACCTTCTCTGATTCAGACCAGATGATATGCATTCCTTAGATCTAGCTTAGAAACTATCTTGGCTCCCTGGATCTGATCAAAAGCTGTGTTCATGAGTGGTAAGGGATATCTACAGGGGTTGGACAATGAAACTGAAACACCTGTCATTTTAGTGTGGGAGGTTTCATGGCTAAATTGGACCAGCCTGGTAGCCAGTCTTCATTGATTGCACATTCCAGCAGTAAGAGCAGAGTGTGAAGGTTCAATTAGCAGGGTAAGAGCACAGTTTTGCTCAAAATATTGAACTGCACACAACATTATGGGTGACATACCAGAGTTCAATAGAGGACAAATTGTTGGTGCACGTCATGCTGGCGCATCTGTGACCAAGTCAGCAAGTCTTTGTGATGCATCAAGAACCACGGTATCCAGGGTAATGTCAGCATACCACCAAGAAGGACAAACCACATCCAACAGGATTAACTGTGGACGCAAGAGGAAGCTGCCTGAAAAGGATGTCCGGGTGCTAACCCGGATTGTATCCAAAAAACATAAAACCACGGCTGCCCAAATCACGGCAGAATTAAATGTGCACCTCAAGTCTCCTGTTTCCACCAGAACTGTCCATCGGGAGCTCCATAGGGTCAATATACACGGCCAGGTTGCTATAGCCAAATCTTTGGTCACTCATGCCAATGCCAAATGTTGGTTTCAATGGTGCAAGGAGCGCAAATCTTGGGCTGTGGACAATGTGAAACATGTATTGTTCTCTGATGAGTCCACCTTTACTGTTTTCCCACATCCGGGAGGTTTACGGTGTGGAGAAGCCCCGAAGAAGCATACCACCCAGACTGTTGCATGCCCAGAGTGAAGCATGTTGGTGGATCAGTGATGATTTGGGCTGCCATATCATGGCATTCCCTTGGCCCAATACTTGTGCTAGATGGCGCATCACTGCCAAGGACTACCGAACCATTCTTGAGGACCATGTGCATCTAATGGTTCAGACATTGTGTCCTGAAGGCGGTGCTGTGTATCAGGATGACAATGCACCAATACACACAGCAAGACTGGTGAAATATTGGTTTGATGAACATGCAAGTGAAGCTGAACATCTCCCATGGCCTGCACAGACACCAGATGTAAATATTATTGAGCCACTTAGGGGTGTTTTGGAGGAGCGAGTCAGGAAACGTTTTCCTCCACCAGTATCACGTAGTGACCTGGCCCCTATCCTGCAAGAAGAATGGCTTAAAATCACTCTGACCACTGTGCAGGACTTGTATATGTCATTCCCAAGACGAATTGACGCTGTATTGGCCGCAAAAGGAGGCCCTACACCATACTAATAAATTATTGTGGTCTAAAACCAGGTGTTTCAGTTTCATTGTCCAACCCCTGTATTTTTAACTGTTATCTCATTAAGGCCTCTATAATCAATGCATGGTCTCAATGAACCATCCTTCTTCCCAACAAAAAAGAAACCAGCACCTGCAGGAGAGGAAGAGGGTTGAATGTGCAATGGGTCAATTTTTGGCCATATTTGTCTGCTATGAATCAGAAAAAGGCAGACCCGAGATTCAGCCAGACACAGTACTGAAAGTTTAAAAGGTTTATTCAGCCACAGGAAAACGTCACACAGGTAACACTCCTCACAGCTTCCAGGAATCACTGAGGCAGAAAGAGGGATTAGTGACTTGTAGTCTCTCCAGATTTTGCAGGTATCGGGAAAGCCACTAACCTGCTTTTGTCTTGAGTGGAACTTGAAACCCAGAGGGGAAACCTCAGTGGGCAGCAGGCGGTGATCTCCAGCAAGGTCAAGAACAATGATCAGACAGGAAGGAACGCTGGATATCTACTCACGATGGCTTTCAAAAATCGGGCACCCTCTGCTTGTCAGAGTCAGTATATATCAGGGAAGACACAGGTGCTTGGCATTCCACAGATTGCACTACACTGCAGCAGCCACCAGGTGCATCTAATCTGCTGATTGCAGCCAGGGAGACGGTAGAGCAGACGTGCCAGAATCATAACACCCATTTTGCCTGCTTCGAACTTTAAGAATACTGTTTACTTGGTGCCTAATATAACCCACCTACTAACAGGCGCCATTGTGAAGAGAAAATCTGTGTTTGCTTTACCTTTCCGATTATGTCATAATGTTATGCATGACTGGTGCAAATATGACAAATTGCGAGTTTATGGTGACTTTAATTTTCATATCTTGTCGTTCCCATTTTCCCCAATACATTAGACTTGTTTAACCTTTTTTTATCTGCAAAAGAGGTTACACACTCTAAAGGTCACATCATAGTCTTGATGCTCTTATCTTGTTTGGCTCTGAAGTTTCTCAATTGACTTGAAATAACAGCTGTTTTGATCAATCTTTTTTTAGAGAGCCTTTTTAACGGTCTCTTTCTATTTTCTTCACAAAGAGATACACTTGCATATTCAGTGCGGGATCTCTGCAGGTAATTTCTGCCATGCTGTTAATTTAACATCCTTAAATCTCATTAAACCACCACCCAGACCACAGGCGTTATTACATTTATCTAATGATCACCGCCTTTTTATCCTTGACCATGCCAGAAAAAAAAAATCTAATTACTTCCCTGGGCTCAATCAGTCCTTAAAAGAATTTAAAAAGAGTATGAACTTTAGTCTGAAATAACCTAAGAGATATTCTTGCTTAAGCTATTATAATGTTAATGTATCTGTTTTTACAAGTAAAGTTTTCTTAGATCACAATTTTCTGTTTTATAAATCATTTTCAATATTGAATTATAAAAGTTCAAGTTTCTTATTTTTTATTTTAAATTAGAATGTATTAAATGTAATCTAAATTTCTTGAAATAGCTCATTACTGCAGCTGTGAATTACAGGGGTTGGACAATGAAACTGAAACACCTGTCATTTTAGTGTGGGAGGTTTCATGGCTAAATTGGACCAGCCTGGTAGCCAGTCTTCATTGATTGCACATTGCACCAGTAAGAGCAGAGTGTGAAGGTTCAATTAGCAGGGTAAGAGCACAGTTTTGCTCAAAATATTGAAATGCACACAACATTATGGGTGACATACCAGAGTTCAAAAGAGGACAAATTGTTGGTGCACGTCTTGCTGGCGCATCTGTGACCAAGACAGGAAGTCTTTGTGATGTATCAAGAGCCACGGTATCCAGGGTAATGTCAGCATACCACCAAGAAGGACGAACCACATCCAACAGGATTAACTGTGGACGCAAGAGGAAGCTGTCTGAAAGGGATGTTCGGGTGCTAACCCGGATTGTATCCAAAAAACATAAAACCACGGCTGCCCAAATCACGGCAGAATTAAATGTGCACCTCAACTCTCCTGTTTCCACGATGTTGGGACCTACAGCCATGGATTTCCACATTAAAACTCCGGTACATACTTTTCTGGAACTTTTCAAAATAAAGTGCATTAACCTTCTTCCAGCACAGCCTGGAAAGGGGATAACTGCGGACTCCCTGTGGCACCATTACCCAAAATAAAGCACAACTCCGAAGGGGGAAGGGGGGTAGCAGAGGACTTCCCAGTGATGCCACTGCCCGTATAAGACCCCCACCCTTCCCACATATCGCTCTCTTTCCACACGGCCTTCGAGGAGGACGGTTCAGGAGAGGCCCAGCGCGCAAATGTCTTTTGCTGGCAAAAAGACATGAAATTCAACTGGATCCAAAGCCATACGATCATCAATCATATGCAAAGTTAAGTAGAATGAAATACTGTTTGTGTATCCGGTATTTTCATTCATGAACGGGGATAATTAAGGTACAAGCATTGCTGACTGTCTCTCCGAGGCCCCGCAGACGCAAACGGTGTTCGAGAAAAGCCCCGGCAAAGACGCAGTCTCCCAGCCTGAAGGAAGACGGCAGAAACCGCAGCGGACAACGTCCGTTCATCCAACGAACGCACCTTCTGATCGGGAGAAACTGAAGAAGTTAGCGGGAAGCTAACCCTTTTGTTCACGGTGGATATCTTCTTCGAACTTCGTCGCTTGGACAACATTCCTCACCACAATTCATGAGGTTAAGTGTTTGGGCAGAATAATATAGAGATTAACAGCTAGGATAAAATAATCTGAACGTTTTCATTCTATGAAGTTTTGTTTTGTGGAACCCGGCTATCTTAGTGCTAGTATGCTAGCTACGGCACGTGCCGGTTCTGTGTTCTTTGTATGTTTTAAAGTTAAGATAAACTTTATTTAAAGGGTGGTTTTAACCAGAACATTGCTCATAACGCGTCGCCCGCGCTTATGCATTTTAACCCTTTAATTAATCCTGGTATTTTAAAGGTATGTGTTGATTCTGGTGCTAAGCTCTCCGCTTCTTTGTTAGCTCAACGGCTAGCCGGTAAAGACACGTGGTAGCACTAAGACTATTAAACAGAAAGGTGGTTGGTTTTCAAGCTAGTGAATAATCGTCCCTGAACATCATTTACTAGATTTGATAACTAAGTAAACACCATTAAGCCCATTTCTCCAGAAAGATTTGGCTCTTTTCCAAAATACCCTTTTTTTTATATATTTCTTCGAATATTATTTCAATAACTAAAGGTAGCTAATTAGACACCGTTGTGATATGGTCATCCAGAAGGTTGGTTTTATTCAGCAGATCATGATTTAAAACATTATTTTATTAAAATTATATTTTATCTGATCTTGCAGTGTGAAGGGTTGTCTAGATGTTGCTGATTATTGCCTAAGTTAGTTCCAAGACTAACTTAACTTAATTTCCGGATTCTTCAAACATAAACATTGAATGGTAATGTTGCATCACTCTTTTTGGTCATGATTTCCAATCATCTTTAATCAACTTGTTTATATTGTAAATAGTCCATTAGTCTTCGTCATTCTTTAATTCTGCTTGGTAGTTTAGTTGGATTGTTTTAGCATAGTAAAGAGTTTGTTGATTGAAATATGTTTGACTTTGAGTTGACTTATTTTTGTTAATAAATTCTCGTATTTTAAGAAATTGTGTGAATTCATTCCATATATGTGCAGAGTTTATAATGTTCAATAATGTCAGAGCTCGTCTCACACCTTTCTATTTTGTCCTAATACCATCGCCTTACTGGGCTGATATTCACAGGACAACCATTAACAGACCGAAATATTATTTGATAAAATATTAATATTAATTATTAAATAATATTCTCAGATTCATATTTACAACAACCAGAACTGTCCGTCGGGAGCTCCACAGGGTGAATATACAGGTCCTTCTGAAAATATTAGCATATTGTGATAAAGTTCATTATTTTCCATAATGTCATGATGAAAATTTAACATTCATATATTTTAGATTCATTGCACACTAACTGAAATATTTCAGGTCTTTTATTGTCTTAATACGGATGATTTTGGCATACAGCTCATAAAAACCCAAAATTCCTATCTCACAAAATTAGCATATTTCATCCGACCAATAAAAGAAAAGTGTTTTTAATACAAAAAACTTCAACCTTCAAATAATCATGTACAGTTATGCACTCAATACTTGGTCGGGAATCCTTTTGCAGAAATGACTGCTTCAATGCGTCGTGGCATGGAGGCAATAAGCCTGTGGCACTGCTGAGGTCTTATGGAGGCCCAGGATGCTTCGATAGCGGCCTTTAGCTCATCCAGAGTGTTGGGTCTTGAGTCTCTCAACGTTCTCTTCACAATATCCCACAGATTCTCTATGGGGTCCAGGTCAGGAGAGTTGGCAGGCCAATTGAGCACAGTGATACCACGGTCAGTAAACCATTTACCAGTGGTTTTGGCACTGTGAGCAGGTGCCAGGTTGTGCTGAAAAATGAAATCATCTCCATAAAGCTTTTCAGCAGATGGAAGCATGAAGTGTTCCAAAATCTCCTGATAGCTAGCTGCATTGACCCTGCCCTTGATAAAACACAGTGGACCAACACCAGCAGCTGACACGGCACCCCAGACCATCACTGACTGTGGGTACTTGACACTGGACTTCTGGCATTTTGGCATTTCCTTCTCCCCAGTCTTCCTCCAGACTCTGGCACCTTGATTTCCGAATGACATGCAGAATTTGCTTTCATCCGAAAAAAGTACTTTGGACCACTGAGCAACAGTCCAGTGCTGCTTCTCTGTAGCCCAGGTCAGGCGCTTCTGCCGCTGTTTCTGGTTCAAAAGAGGCTTGACCTGGGGAATGCGGCACCTGTAGCCCATTTCCTGCACACGCCTGTGCACGGTGGCTCTGGTTGTTTCTACTCCAGACTAAGTCCACTGCTTCTGCAGGTCCCCCAAGGTCTACAATCGGCCCTTCTCCACAATCTTCCTCAGGGTCCGGTCACCTCTTCTCGTTGTGCAGCGTTTTCTGCCACACTTTTTCCTTCCCACAGACTTCCCACTGAGATGCCTTGATACAGCACTCTGGGAACAGCCTATTCGTTCAGAAATTTCTTTCTGTGTCTTACCCTCTTGCTTGAGGGTGTCAATAGTGGCCTTCTGGACAGCAGTCAGGTCGTCAGTCTTAGCCATGATTGGGGTTTTGAGTGATGAACCAGGCTGGGAGTTTTAAAGGCCTCAGGAATCTTTTGCAGGTGTTTAGAGTCAACTCGTTTATTCAGATGATTAGTTTCATAGCTCGTTTAGAGACCCTTTTAATGATATGCTAATTTTGTGAGATAGGAATTTTGGGTTTTCTTGAGCTGTTTGCCAAAATCATCCGTATTAAGACAATAAAAGACCTGAAATATTTCAGTTAGTGTGCAATGAATCTAAAATATATGAATGTTAAATTTTCATCGTTACATTATGGAAAATAATGAACTTTATCACAATATGCTAATATTTTGAGAAGGACCTGTACACGGCCGGGCTGCTACAGTCAAACCTTTGGTCACTCATGCCAATGCCAAACGTCGGTTTCAATGGTGCAAGGAGCACAAATCTTGGGGTGTGGACAATGTGAAACATGTATTGTTCTCTGATGAGTCCACCTTTACTGTTTTTACAACATCCGGGAGAGTTACGGTGTGGAGAAGCCCCAAAGAAGCGTACCACCCAGACTGTTGCATGCCCAGAGTGAAGCATGGGGGGGGATCAGTGATGGTTTGGGCTGCCATATCATGGCATTCCCTTGGCCCAATACTTGTGCTAGATGGCGCATCACTGCCAAGGACTACCGAACCATTCTTGAGGACCATGTGCATCCAATGGTTCAAACATTGTATCCTGAAGGCGGTGCCGTGTATCAGGATGACAATGCACCAATACACACAGCAAGACTGGTGAAAGATTGGTTTGATGAACATGAAAGTGAAGTTTAACATCTCCCATGGCCTGCACAGTCACCAGATCTAAATATTATTGAGCCACTTTGGGGTGTTTTGGAGGAGCGAGTCAGGAAACGTTTTCCTCCACCAGTATCACATAGTGACCTGGCCACTATCCTGCAAGAAGAATGGCTTAAAATCCCTCTGACCACTGTGCAGGAATTATATGTCATTCCCAAGACGAATTGATGCTGTATTGGCCGCAAAAGGAGGCCCTACACCATACTAATAAATTATTGTAGTCTAAAACCAGGAGTTTCAGTTTCATTGTCCAACCCCTGTACATGCTGAATTTGATTGCCAGTTGTGTTGATTCTTTAGCTCACATGTGTAGTAGCCTATACATGGCCTGTTACAGCTGTATCATCTATGCTGCTAAAATGTTTGACATGTGTGCTACAGTGTCACATGACAGGTCAGGTAGAGCTGGAGCATTATTTTACTGAGGCATCATGTCTTCCTACAACGCAGAAACAAAAAGCAGATATGCGACATTTTGACAAGGGTATTACAGTGCTTACAAAACTTTTTTTTTCCAAATATGAAAATATTCTGCCACACAAAGTGTTTAACATTTAAATCTGACTGTAAAATAAAAGTCCTCTTAAACCCTGCAGCAGATCTGTGCCCCAAAAAGGTACCCAAAAATCAGAGCGCCAAATTTCATAGATCTCTGAACGAGCAGTCCACTCAGGTAAACTAACTCTACCCATTTACCTATCTTCTTGGGAAATCATTTGACATTGCATGATAATCCATGTGGGGTTTGCCTGTTTTCGCTACACGTGACCTTTCTCCAGTTACTCCTAAAGTTCAACAACATGTGTTAATTGGTGCTTCTCAATCGATTGTAGCAGTAATAAACTGTTATCTTGGGTGTCTCCAGCTCCTGGCCTGATGACAGCTGGGATAAGCTCTAGCTCCTCCTCTTGTGACCCTGAACAAATCAATTAATCTTCCAGAGTCTGGATATTTACAGTGATGGTCTTGTTAACATCCATCTCACTTAACTGCTTATGTTGTACCTTAAATCACTATGATTTATATGAAAATGTATATTTGTTGTACTTTCTTCAAATACAAATAGGACCAAATAAAACAGCTCAAAGTAACTGCATTGTGATTTTTATTTTCATGGTACATGAGCAAAAAGTAATATTAGCTAAATGTACATCAAAATAAAGCATTACAGGGCATTTCCTATAAACTCCAGCAATGCAAGTCACTCTTGTGATAAAATCAAGAGTGGTTAAAACATGACTGGATTTCCTTGTATATACATATTTTTATTTCTTCCATGCTCACCAGTTGTGGAGACCACATACTGATTCACACCTTCTTTAATTCTTCTTTTCATTGTTCTCAAAATCTGTTATCTCTTTGCTTCAGTGTCTGAGGACATGACAATTCCCAGGCTTAAAGGAAAACTTGTCCAGGGTCATTAAGGAATTGAACAGCACTCACAACAGCTCATTGGAACCTAATATTCACAGCTTAGGTTGCGAAAGGGATGTGAAAAATGGGGGACTCCATAAAATGCCATTTCTCATTCGTTTGGAGATGTTTCAAATTTGATCAGTCACATAGATCTATTCAAAGTTATCTCTGTACGATGACCTTATAAAGAATGTGGTTGCCAAGCAATTTCATGCCTTTCCTTCTCTCTGGCTGAGCAAAACGAAACAGGCTTTGTATTTTAAATGGATGAACAATGAAAAGGTATGCATCTCCATGTTAACTAGCTGGAGTAGCTGAGTGTACATTGATTTGTTGCATTTTTGCAGAGCTACACATAAACTTGCACAGTTACACACACGTGTTCAGTATATCGTCCGGGTTAGATACCTAGCTGTTTGTATAACTATTCTGTCCTATGTATGAAACTGACTGATTGGCCACCTTATGTAAATTTGGTGGTGTGCTAGGAAACAAAAACAGTTCATTATCTTAAGTGTGGGCATCAGCTCTTTTCTTGGCTTGTTGCGGTTTTCAGAGCAGCTATTACATAGAATACATTTTGTAAAGACCTGGGACCATGAGCCTTAGTTGTTTGTGTTTGATAAACATGTCCATTTTCTCCACAGGATTCTCTAATAGAAGGATAATTACTTGCTAAATGAACAGGACAGAGATACAAGGCTCTAGAAATTATATCTTCCATTATTAACCATAAGCTGATATTTGTGTTTTGTTGGCAAGTCAAAACTTAAGCGACCTTCCATGTGAAGGATTTCAAAGGCACTTCTCTGATGGCATTAGTTTAGCACACACCTGTCAAGCAAAAAAATAATAATCTTAAACTTTCTCTCCTTACTTTACTACCCCTTCCTTTTCAAATTTGTTCTTCTGCCCTGCCTCATTCAAACAACTGGGCAAAGGACCAGGAAGATGACTTAGAACTGTCTGTCTTTGCTGGGACAGAAGTCAAAAATAAATTACTTTATTCTCTGTCCCTGCAGGAAATGCTATTCAGGCTTATGGTTATGGGATGGACGACACACCGATCAAAAATGTGACTGTCTCTGAGCCCTCAGTAACATCGAAAGCAAGAAGCGAGTGGATGGAAGGGATCCCTGAAAATCCTAACCCTAACCCTTCCTCTTTCCCTCCAGTAAGTATTTTGCATTGGTTGTATTGTACAGTGCCATGAAAAAAAGCATATGCCTAAATGCAGATTTTTAAAATACATTGTCCCCCATGGATTCATGCTGAACTTCTGCTCTCTACCAGAGAGTCTTGAAGAAGAATGAAGGTAGACTTGGTGGCACAACCACTGATTAGGTTTAGGGGTAATTACTTCACATAGAGCCCAGTTTTTTAATTCGGATCATTATTGACAAATTTTATTGACAAATGACGCTTTACAATTTTTTTTTCTTGAAAAAGCATTTAATCAAGGGTCATGAAAAAATTTTCATGTTGTTCCACATTAAGACAGACTCGTCTAAGAATACTTGGGGAATTTTATAGGAATTTATAAATCTAGCTTGGTTAAGTGACATTTAACTATTTCTTGTAGAAAAATGCTTTCAATCTAAGTGCATTGGAATTGGTTTTTATTGTTCCAGATATAGACATGGTTGTATGAGAATATTCTGGAATTTTATGATAAAGTATGGATTTTTAATGATTTTTTGAAATTTGTTTCAGCACAACCTTTGTTGAAAAAGTAGTGGCCAGGGGTGGACTGGCTGGGTTGAGCTTGGAACCCATTTAAAACAAAGTACAGTTCTAGATATTATTTTAATTTATCACTTTACCGATGCATTCTAATGTAAACAAGCAACATAGCTGTAGTATCTAACATAAATAGGCTTAGAATATTTAATGTTGGCATTGTTTCTTATGATAGAACTGAATGATGTGATGAACACAAATTTACTTAATTACGCAGCCATGAGCCAGCCAGTTTAGCACAGCTTTTTTCCTCCTAATGCCGCTCCATGTCATTCCCCCCTTTTGCCCTTCTTGCTTAATGTTGGTTTTAAGGATAAAATGGATTATTATCTTAGAGGTAAAACTGAACTCAACGCTTGCAGAAGAGGGGTGCCTCTTTGACTTAAGGAGATGTGACAGATACTGATCATTTTGTTTATACTAAAACTATCAAGTGTTCCCACCAAACTTGGCAACATGATATTTTGGCATATTTTCAACAAAAAAAACAAACCAACCAGCATCCAAAAAAAGTTTTCTTTTCCAAATGGTAATGAAAGAAATCCCCACCCCGCCATACAGCTCACTGTGCTAGCAACATACTGTAGGTTTTGTTGTCACACAATTAATTTCCGTATATGATAAGAAGGAGCATTTTTATCATCTGGCTAAAAATTCTGCTCAAAATGAGATAAAATATTTTTGTTTTATGTCAAAACCCAGATTTTAGATAAGTGTTTATTTGATTCGTTCCTGTCCATTTATATTGAAGTAGTGAAAAAATAGCTTGGAGTAAACCTCTAAGTTTTAAGCAGCTGGAACAGTGACAATGCTGGATCGGGATCCAAGTTTATCCTTCCACTTGTACACTGAGCAGGGTTTAAAATCTCCAATTATCACTGTTAGAAAACTGCATAAAAATGTTGTCGTAGGCCACCATAACAATTTATTTTATTTATATTTTGGACAGATCTTTCCAAGGAATGCCAATATTTATACAGGGCACTGTACCAAAAAATTAACTTGCAGGCGAGCTGAACAGAAGTAAGAAAAAAACAAGTTGCAGGTTTCTTTTAAACATCAAGAAGCAGTAAGTGTTGTCATCAGAATGCTGTAAAAGTTGTGAGATCGAAATGTACTTTGGGATTATTATCTCTGACTTTCATAACCCATGTGTTTTTTGTTTTTTTTTTTGTTATTTTGTGTGTAAAGTTAAGGGTTGTAAACTTGTCCCTAAAGCCTGTCATGAAGTGTGTGATAATTTATTTTTATTTTTTTCATTTTGGTGAAGGTTGCTAAAACAGGGGCCCTTATTTCCCCCAACACTTCCATCTATTTCAATAGAAATATATGTGTGGCTGTGTTTGACTACATTGAGCCCATCTCTCGTTCCTCCTTACAGCAGCTGGTTTCCAGCATTAAGCCATCAAGCTTCTCAGCATGTAATCCTGGAATGGTAAATGGTAAATGGACTGAACCTATATAGCGCCTTTCCAGTCATACTGACCACTCAAAGCGCTTTACACTAGAGCCACATTCACCCAGACACATTCACTAACATCATTGCTCACATTTATTGCTCAATCCAGCTCTCCATCCAACGGGTGCCAGACTTCCCTAAATCTGAAAGGTTTCACTAAGCAGGTTTATTGAAAGATCTGTTTAAGCTGGCCTGTCCAGGGTGTACCCTGCCTCCTGCCCGTAAACTGCTGGAGATAGGCACCAGCTTCCCCGCGACCCACTATGGAATAAGCGGTAGAAAATGACTGACTGACTGTTTAAGCTGGTGTCAGGAAATGACATGCCTAACCTCTAACTGCCTACATCCAGAAGTCTCACCGTTCTTCAACTGGTGGTTTGGACAACCAAGTAGCCCACAGCAGTCATCCAACCCCCAACATTCACTTCTGTTAACGGCGGCTCATTCCCTAATTTTACAAGTTGCACTTGGTATATGGGTTAGGTTAATTTTAGTGTTCTTGGCACGAGCCCCAAGGGCGTTGTTTTAACAGGTTTTTACCACCAACGAAAAACCGAAAATACGGTGACTCAAATAATTGACTGTCCATAATTTATCTAGAATTTGTATGCTTTCTTTTTATATTAATTAGTAACGCTTTTGCCGGGGTCAGTAACAACATAAAATCCAGCAACACATAATGATGGAATAATAGAAACAAATCAATCAACTTAACCCATCTTTTCCTGATGCTGAAATTGGTGAAATTGAAGAGGAGGCTTAGAAGACGGAGGCTAATCCATGCACGCGATGGAGATAAATTCTTCGGGAAGCAACGAATGGATTTCTTGGGTGGAAGGCAAATAAAATTTTCAGTTTTCTTCCTCTAAGCAGACAGGCACTGAGGTTTTGATGGTCTGTCACTGAAGTTTTAAGTCAAGTATAATCAGAAACACTGATGTCATATGTCTCATTAGTCAGGGACTTCCAGAGGCTGAAGAGTTTAACAAAACCCTTAAGGCATAAAAGGGATTGGTTCAGGACTTCCAGAAGCCTGAAACTTGGAGCAGTCAGTTGTTCACCGACCAAGTTTTCTCAGTTGTCTGGGTAAAATGCAACAGCTGAAATCAGATACTCAAATTGGAGACAGTCTTTTCAGGACACACAGGTTGATCCTCGAATCAGTGCAGATTATCAGCGGGCTGTGCCTCGGGTCCTCTGATTCATCTGTAGCATTTTTCTCTGTCCGATCTTGCTTGCTGGTCTTCTCCAAGGAAGACCTTTTTTGGCGCCGCTTTTATAGTGCAGATTTTTTGTTTTATATTTCTCTCTTACTAACCTTTGTAGATTTTCTGTCCTCTTGCAGTTTATATTCTCTGGCCTATATCTTTTATGCTTTCCTTTACAACACTTTGGGTAGCTTTGATGTTTTTTAAGTGCTTTATAAATAAATTGGTAATGTATGGTTTTGCAAGGAATACATAATAAGGTGTTTTGCACAGTTGTACAATTCAAAAACCAAACATAAATAATTGTTCACATTACAATCTTGATTCTTTTATAAGCAGTTTCCATACAAAAAACTTTATAATACTTTATAATAAGATAATCTGGCTTTATCTGGGATGATGACATCTGATTGAAACATCATATATTTCTCTCAACGAATAGAAAGTTAAAAAATAAATGAGAGCTGCTGGATTTAATCTGGATTATAGGTTCTAAAGTAGTGGCCCAGGGGCTGCTCTCTGTTTCATTCCGTCTACTTTGAAGTCTGCCGTGAACTCAACTTAAATTGAGTTCTCTGTCTGAAAAAGAAAAATCTAATACTTGTTGCACTACTGCGCAAAAGAATAAATGTTTGTCTGTTATTTAAACTGTACTTCATTTTTTCCCTCAAATAAATGTGAAGATGACAACAGCACATTGTCTGTGGCAGCCTCCCTTTCTATCTCACTTTGTTTTTCTTGAATGGGAAAGAAATATTTCACCCTTCACTTTCAGGCCAAGAGGAGCTGGCTGTCGGGTGTGATTAGTTCTTGCAATGAAATATTGTTGTGTTTTACAAATGTACTTTACATGTACAGTGCAGGCGTCGCGTGTATGACTAATGACGAAGCTCACGTTTGCAGAAGACCCTCTTACCCAATTTGGCAGAATTAGCAAGTGTACAATAAAACAGCGTTTTGTAAAGCATTCTGCTGTTGTTATTATTGTTCATGTCATTTGTTTTTTCAGTGACTGTCACAGATCCAAATCCAAGCAAGTTTATGAATGCAAATTTGTTTGTTGAATGACTGACTCCCATTAAGACATATCAAATCGCAGTCATTAAATAGTCACTCTTCACCTCAGGCATTTATTGCTGTGCTTTATACACAAACCCTCATTGTTGGAACGACAGCAAATTAAAACCTTAAAAACATTGCAAATAGGAGAATTAATGAACAAGCACCTCCGATAACAATAACAGCATGTATGTTTGGGGAAATGTACCGGAGACAAGGTGGAAGACTTATGAGGGATGGTGCTTTCTGCAAAGGTTTGTGTGTGTGTCAGTATTGATGCACTGCTCAGTGCCTGTCTCACTGCAGCATGGTGTTTAATTTATTGTAAAAATGGTAATTAGGAAACAATAAGACGTGTGATTACTCAAGCAGGAAGTTTATAATTAGAGAGGGAGCTGTTAGGGACATTTTGGGTGGCCCCACATTCTCAGACAACTATGCCTGGCAATTAAAACTTGTCAAACTTCCATGGCAGATAAATTGGGGGAGTGATGTTATGGTATGAGTCGTCTTGGCAAAAGAAAGCCTGTCCACAGCTGTAAATCTCACACCGATCAGCAAGCACAATGTAGCAACACAAGGCATCTGTGTGCGAACACATGACAACAAATGATATGGGTAAAAGATCGTGCCAGATGTTTGATGGATGGATAAACTTTACCATTTTTTACAGAGCATATGCTAATTTGCAGCATGGAGCTGTCCATGTCATGTCAGTCATTTGGCTCAGTCATATGCTTTACGATGTCTTCAGCCACAATAGTTGCATAATTATTCAAATGTCAGTGTCAGTTGTTGTTGGCTTTAGCATTTAGAAAGTAAACATGTGGGCCGAAGCTCAGTCCTTTGACTTTTGTGCTTCCAAATGAGATTCAATTAATTTCTACCATACATGACAAGCCTTTTTTCCTACCTAGACAAAGTTCATTTTAAGGTTTATATATGTGATAATGTCTTGACTCACAAAATTAAAATCTTGTTAGAGTTTAAAGTTCCTGCAATGGTCTGGTGACCTTTCCAGGCTGTACTCTGCTTTCGCCCATAGACAACTGGAGATAGGCATCAGCTCCCCCGCGACACTGTACGGAAGAAGTGGTTATAGAAAATGGATGGATGTAGTTTAAAGTTCTAGCAGCAGACTTCAAAATAAAGATCCGTTTTTGGCTTCAGTTCTTTTTTGGTCCCCCTTTTTCCACACGTCTAAAAGACACTTAAAACACCTAGACATATCTGTGTGTTTCTAGGTAACAGAAAAAAACTTTAAATACTAAAGGGGACTATTGGCTATGTTTATAACTTAACTTATAAATAAGATCTTAAGTTAGGACCCATCAACCATCTCCAACATTTTTATACTGGGAATGTAAAAATCCAATTATTGGATGGACAAAAAAATGTTTTCTGTGTTTCTTGAAACCGTTCAGAACTCTACCACTTAACCAGAAATATGCCCATTAACTGCGGGAATTGCTTTCAGCTTGATTGAATATGTACACGCCATGGAAACTGTGGTTTCTATCTCTTGTAAGTTTTTTTTTGCTTTCTTTTGTTTCCGTCTAACTGTAAGTATGGGCTGCAAAAGAACTTAGGGTCAGACATTGAACATGAAAACTTTATTTTCATTTGGTATAAAATAAGAATAAATAAAAGAGAATGAAAATAAAGAAAAAGTTAAACAAAGCTTGTAAAACTTTATTTGTTCTACATGAAATATAATACAAGATATGAATAGCTGAGAAATACTGATATATTGTTTGCATGCTTTTAGAGAAACATGGAATGGTTGGAAAACATCTTTAAACATAAATTCTGTCTGTACTAAGAAACATTACAAAGGTTTGTTTGTGGGGTTTGTATATCTGTCAAATTATGATTTGGACTGCAGCCAAGTATTCTGAGGAAATTCCCTGAGGAAGGAGAGTTGCCAATAACAATAACTGTTTTCTACATGTGGAGAATGACATGCCTTTTCAGTATGTTGTGCTTTATAATCCATATATTACCACATGCTTGCTCACGATAAGGAATTGTTGCCGTCAGCTAGATGCAGTCAACTGGGCTTCCTTAGATAGATAACTGTCTACAGGCTGGCATTAAATAATTTACTGAATTTGACTCTATTATATGATAATCAGAGGTGGAAATTCCACCGTTTTCCCACAAGCCACAGTGGCTGGTAAAAAAATCTTTACCAGACACTTACAACTTTTACAAGGCAGTATTCAAACATACTTTTGTTTAAATTGTGTATTAGTTACATAAAAAACACACAAAACTATGTAGTCATTCACTCTTAAGTAAGTGTAGAAAGAACTATACTGTAGAGTTGATGCAACAATTTCAATTCAATTCAAATTCAAATTCAAAAATACTTTATTTATCCCAAAGGGAAATTAAATGTTGTTGTAGCTCATTATGAAGGTTTCTTCAAAGAGCCGTTGTAGATGCTGATGGCTGTGGGCAGGAAGGATCTCCTGTAGCGCTCCGTCTTACAGCAGATCTAAAGAAGCCTCTGACTGAAGACACTCTGTTGTTGTAGGACAGTCTCATGAAGTGGATGCTCAGGGTTCTCCATAATGTTCTTCATTTTATGAAGAATCTGTCTTTGCACAATGATCTCCAGAGGTTCCAGAGGAGTCCCCAGAACAGAGCCAGTCTTTTTTATCAGCTTGTTGAACTTTTTTAAGTCCCTGGCTTGGATGCTGCTTCCCCAGGAGATGATGGCAGAAGAGATCACACTTTCCACAACAGACTTATAGAAGATATGCAGCATCTTGCTGCAAACACCAAAGGACCTAAGCTTCCTCAAGAAGTACAGTCTGCTCTGTCCCTTCTTGTAGATGGCTTCACAGTTGCATCTCCACTCCAGCCTGTTGTCCAGGTGAACACCGAGGTATTTATACTCCTCCACCACCTCCACTTCTTCTCCCATGATGGAAATGGTTTTTGACTTATTCTTGTTTCTCTTAAACTCTACAATCATCTCCTTTGTTTTAGTCAAGTTCAAAATGAGATGATTGTTTCCACTCCATGCCACAAAACGGTCCACCACCTTCCTGTACTCAGCTTCTTGTCCTTCTCTGATCCACCCCACAACTGCAGAATCATCCGAGTATTTCTGCAGATGACAAGAGTCTGTCTTGTACTGGAAGTCTGAGGTGTACAGAGTGAAAAGGAATGGTGAGAGTACAGTCCCCTGTGGTGCTCCTGTGCTGCTGACTACGTGGTTAGACTCACAACCTGTCAGTCTCACAAACTGTGGTCTGTTTGCCAGGTAGTCTTTGATCCAGGAGATTGTTGAGGCCTCCACTTGAGTCTTCTGGAGTTTCTGACAAAGCAAATCAAGTTGCATTGTGTTAAATGCAGTGGAGAAATCAAAGAACATGATGGACGCAGTGCTGTTGGGTTTGTCCAGATGACAGTGGGTTTGTTGAAGTAGGTGTTTGATGGCATCTTCAACTCCAATTCCACAACGATAAGCAAACTGAAGGGGGTCCTGATGGTTTACTGTTTGCTTACTCAGGTGGACCAAGAGGAGTCTCTCTAGGACCTTCATGATGTGGGATGTCAGGGCAACAGGTCTATAGTCATTGAGGACTGATTTACTATACATTTATACTTTAGATCCCTAAGAATTAATGTTCTTTTTCTCAAATTGATTTTATTTTTCTGAATTTCTTGATTTACAATGTTAATATGTTTCGTCACATAAAAAGTTTAATAGAGAAATAACTTGAACTTAATGGGACTTGTTTGATAATTTAATGTTTTCATGAAGCTATTATAAACCGCCTGCCAGTTATCTAAAGGTATTTTTGTAATTTAAAAAAAAGTAGCACATATTGTTGTTATGAACTTAAATAACAGTCTAAGGAGAGTTCAAAACAAAAATATGAAAGTAAAATGTACACATTTCATCAGTATTAATATTAATAATGATGACAAGATTTATTTAGTTAGTTATTTTTTATTGATGGCGAGTGATATTATGTCTGCCCGGACGTTTCTGGACAGCAGACATGCAAAGATTTATCATTTATTTCCAAAGCTGCAGCCAAAGGCTAAAAGGCAAAAGGAGTTTGCACGAACGACAGGCAAACAAAGGACTTTTCATTAAATGTTGGACTTCATAATGCTCAGTGTTATACCAAAGGGGTACACTGTGTTCAGGTACGTTCCTGTCGACTGCAGCAATGCTGTAGGTTATCTCAGACAGGAAGCAGTAGCTCAGGCACACTGCCGTCGCCTACAGGTCAGTTATGGAAAACTGACTCTATTCTCCTGTTTAAATTGCAAACCCACTACTATGGCTTCTGAGTTTTTTTAATTTACCTGCCACTTCATTAACAACAACCACTATATGGCCAATAGTGGGTGCTAATTTCCACCTCTGGATACAAAGATTGAATTGTAATTAATTATTGAAGCTGAATACATGACTGTGTTGCATGGGAATGAATTGGACTATTATGAATTGAATTTAGACCAAACTGGACTCTGTATAACAGAATAATAATTGTTTGACTTGTGAAGTGCCACTAGTTGACATTGTTATGAATTAGAGTTATATAAATAAACAGGTTTGATAATGGACATTGATAAGCTTTCATGAAAGCTGGGTACCTTATAGAAAAAAATCATGTTTTCCTTATATAATAAAATAACATTTGGGGAAAAACTATAATCTTCAATGAAATTTTAGTTTCCTCACAAACACGATTACTGCTTTTATACTTGCTGAACCAGTGGGAAGCTGCAATTCTCTGTTTTCCCATGTAACCCTTGTTACAATGCGTGGACAGAAGCTACATAACTCAATTACCCAATAACTTGCCTTAGGATATGAAGCCCTGTTTACTGTAAACTTGAAAATGTACTGATTGACAATAAAACTTGATCTCAACAGAAGGAGCTGGTTCAATGAAGGATAAAATATAATCTAAGCAGTTTATTTATACAATTGTGAATGTTTTAAATGCTCTGTCTTTCTGTGGTTGCTGAAAAATGAACAAATGAGTGCATAAAGCTGGCTTTGTTCTGTCACAGTGTTTGTGTGCATCTCCTGCTCGTGTTCAGTCACCCGTTAATGTGTGTGTGTGTGTGTGTGTGTGTGTGTGTGTGTGTGTGTGTGTGTGTGTGTGTGTGTGACACATCTAGCGAGACTGTGTATGGATGTGTGGATATTGGCTGCAGACAGAGATCTGGACTCATGTCAACAGGCTGCTGCCACACATCACTGCCCCTGCTAATTAATTGGCTTTTAGTTGAGGATGTGTTTGGTGCATTGTCAAGTTACCCAGTGCTGTCCATGCATACATTCCTCTTTGGTAACACTTTATAATAGTGTAGCTTTAAGTCATTTCTAAGTATTAGTGAGTGGATGAAAAAGTGGCCAACCTAAATAATTATTTTGACTTATTTTCATCTGCTATATGTCTATAGATGAATATCATGGATTTTAATAAGTTAGAACATTACAAAAAATAAATTTGTTTCAGGAGTGAAACTCATATAGAAATTCCTCACATAGTGAGTGATGTTGTTCATGTATGTGTATTTATTTCTGTTCATTTTGATTATTATGGCTTCCTATTAATGGAAACCCAAAATTTAGGTTTGGTGGAAATTTTGGATTTTACTCAAGACCAAAATTGTATTTTTAAGGACAACGTTCTTTTATGGCCATGTTATGACCTAAACATTCACAGGGAATAATGTTGACTTGAAAATTGTCCAGCAGACAGCCTTTGTCCCCATACATGAGGATCAACAAAAAGTGTTCATTGCTAAAGAACCTGGCTGTTCACAATGCACTATATCTAAGAAATTAATAGAGTTAAGATAAAAGAAAAGGTGTGGTGGAACATTCAACAATTATAACCACAGGTTAGAGAGGATTGTACTATTAAAGCAACCTCTGCTTCCTTAACAACTCAGCAGAGCCATAGACTGATCCCGTCCAGATCACAATGGTGCAGAGGTTTATGCAAAAGGAGCCCTGACCAAGTACTGAGAGCATATATTTTACAGCACATGGACATATTTTTCAGTAGTCTGATATTTCTGAACTGTTTTTTATTTTTTATTATTATTTTTAAATGATCAGATCTGATCATGCTAATTTTCTGAGACTGATTTTTGTGTTGTCATTTGCTGTTAGCCACGATCATCACAATTAATTTAAATAAATTATTAGAATAAATAATTCACTGTAATGAATATATATGTATGTAATATATGGCTTTAACTTTTAAACTGAATTTCCAAAATAAATAAACATATCATTTACTAATATACACTTGTACATGCACAAGCCCAGATACTAACATAAGAGTATCTTATCTGGATACCTCCCCTTCATCCTTTTTCTTATAATTTTCTTTCTTATAATTCAGCGCCTCTTTTCTGTATCATTGTTTATTTTCTAATCTATGAGTTATCTTGTTGTGGCGTAAGATCAAGCATG
Organism: Girardinichthys multiradiatus; assembly: GCF_021462225.1. Lineage (NCBI taxonomy): Eukaryota > Metazoa > Chordata > Actinopteri > Cyprinodontiformes > Goodeidae > Girardinichthys > Girardinichthys multiradiatus. The sequence goes on along the minus strand of NC_061805.1, from coordinate 38,437,072 downwards.
GGTTCATAACATCTGGTTAGAAGCTTTTCCTCCTTCCTTCCCTTTTTTTTTCTGTGAATGGAGAAATAGACCAGTGTAATCTTTGCAAAGGTTGCTTTGGTGAAAATGAGGTGACAGAGGAGTAGAAGGAGGAGGAGAAAATGTTTCACATTCCTTATGATGTGTTGCTGTAACGCTCTGTTGAACTGAAAATGGTGCCTCAACAAATTGACCAGGACTTCTTTAACTGGAAGACACATGGTAATGGTTGATATTACAAGAATCCCTGAAAATGGGAGGAAGGAATATTCGAAATGTTAACAGCTTCACGGAACAGCCCATTATAGAGCCCACTGCTGTGTGGATATTACAGGGAAACTCTGGAGGCCAAAGAATTTAATATCTGAACTTATTCTAACCTCTCTCTGCTTTAACATTAACAATGTTATAAAATACTTTCCTAGTTTCTACCCTGTACATAAGAGGAAAGCGCTTTGATTGTTCACCGTCAGATAATAGTGTTGAGAGTGTTGTTGTTTTTTCCCCAGTCGCTACATCCTGCAAGATAGACCTAATGAAATATTGAAAAGAAAAGTCCTGAGCTACTCCTGGCTCCTGTAATGTAAGTTTGGCATTGCAGCATGTTTTGCTTGTAAATAAAGTCTGTGGTTGGAGACTTTCTAGCACAAGCTAAAACACAGAAAAATGAAAATGCACACAGAAAATGCCAGTTAATTTAACAACTACTGCAATCAAGCATTTCTGACAACTGGCAATGAGTGTTCTACATGACCATGGAGGAATTTTAGTCCACTCTTCTTTGCTGAATATTTTATTTTATCTTCCATATTAGAGGGTTTGAAACCATGAATGTCCTGTTTAAGTCACAGCATCGGATTTAAATTGGACTTTGACTACGTCACCCCGAAACCTTAATTTTGTTTTTTTTTGTTTGGTTTTTTTTGCCTTTTAGTGGCAGACTTGCTGATGTGCTTTAAGTAATTTTTCTGCTGCATAACCCAAGTGAGCAGGAACTTAATGACACAGACTGATAGCAGGACATTGTTCTTAAGAGTTTTCTGCTATAGAGTAGAATTCATGGTTCCATAAATTATAGCAAGATGTTCAGATCCTGAAGCAGCAAAGCAACCCCAGACCATCACACTACCATCACCATGTTCGACTGTCAGTATGATGGGGTTTTCTTCTGAAATGTGGTGTTAGTTTAAAGACAAATGTAATTGTATGTACAACTTCTAAAAATTTCCGCTTTTGTGTTGTCGGTTATTATTTTCCAAAAAGTGTTGGGGATCATACAGACTTTTTTAGCAAACGTTAGATAGCACTTTGTGTTTATTTTTGGTCAGCACTGATATTGAGCTCAGAATTCAGAATGCCATTTTTCTTAGTTTGTTTCTTGTTAAATCTTGCACTCTGACCTTAACTGAGGCAAGTGATACCGGCAGTGTTTTAGGTCTTGTTCGGGGTTCTTTTGTGACCTGAAGACCAATACATACTCTGCAAGAACAGATAAATGTGTTTTATTAACTTGAGACAGCAAGAAAAAGAACAAAGTTCTTTCTAACCGCAACAGGAAGTCTCTAAGGACCATGCTATTGCAGCATTTGTATATAATAGTAATCACCACACAAGAAAAACGTTCTGGCCAGATGATGCAAGAACTCATTTTGATCCTGTATCCTTGGGAGAATGAACAGTATTTCTCTATTCTTGTGGAGTATCTCTAAGGGTAATTTTGGTAGACTGACCACTGAGTAGAAGGTCACTGTTCCATGCTTTTTCCATTGATAGATAATGGCTCTAAGTGTGATTCCCTGCAGCCCCTAAGCTTTAGAAAGCTTTCTGTAGCCTTTTCCAAAATGATAGATGTTAATGAATTTATTTCTTATAGAATATATTTAAATCTGATCATAAAGTCTTTCTTTTTTAGATCTTGTGGTCTACTTAATTCTGTCAGACACCATGTAATTGATTTCTTGATTCTAAAGGTCAGGAATAAATCATGCCAGGGTGTGGCTAGTGAAACTGAACTAAAAGACCTTGTTAATCCAAATTAACTCCTGATTTTAAAAGTGAGGTAAATATATTTTCACATAGGGCCTGTCATGAGTTTTAAAGTAGGACCCAAGTGCAGCATTGATTTGAGTGATGAAAAGATTTAATAGAAAAATAAACTTACAATGGACCAGGTACAGGAACTCAGGCAGGTGAAAAACAACATAAACAGGCACATGAAAATCCAGGCAACAGACATGGAAAGAATCAGGACTGAACCAGGGCAAAAACGCAGGGTAGATAATGATGCATTAATGGAGGGAACCAGTGGAGAACAATACAATCCAGAGAGCTTATAAACTTAAGGAAGTGAAGTGAGAACCACTGAACTGGGAGAAAAGGTAATCCACAGGTGTGGACCAGCGCTGCAGGGAGACAGAGGGAGTGACTAATTAACACAGATGACCAAGGAGAGCATGGAGGTGACCAGAATACAAGAAAACAATGACTAGACTAAGAACATCAACAAATTCCAGATGTATCAGAATATAACTAAACATATCTAACACCAGAACACAAAAAAAACAACAAAACTAACCAGAAGGAATCTAAAGAACCAGAAATGAACAGAAAAGCACCTGGCTGAGCAAGAAGTAAACAAACACAAACCTAACAGACAGATCCTGACGGGGCCAGGTTGGTTTGGATAGCTCTATTCCTTTAATAAATGGAATCATCATTTGAAAACTGCATTTTCTATTTTCTCATATTAACTTTGTCTGATATTAACAAGGAAGCAAAAACAGGTGAAACCTGTATGATGGCAAAGACCTTTACACAGCACTGTGTATTATGTAAAAAAACAAAAAAACATTCTGCTGAACAAAATGTCATGTTCATGTTAAATATGATCTGCCATGAGTAGATAGAGCTCCTCACCCTGAATCTCTTGTTTGTTTTTTTTTCACCTCGATCCTATCTCATTCTTTACCTTATCAATTGCCAAAACAGGAAAAAACAGAACAAGTGTCTGAGTCATGTCTAACCTTTTCACACCTCTCCTCCTTTTCTGTGTCGTATCTGCACAGATTAGTAAAGAAAGGAACAGTGGCCTGGCCCTTGGAGAGGATCGCTATCCCTGTCTGCATGCCAACGTCTTGGCTCTGCTTCCCAGCCCGGCTTTGGCTCTGATTCTGGCTCGGCAAGTCTTGTAGAACCGCCAGGAGGAGGGAAAAAGAGGTCATGCATCCACAAGCTGATCCCAAAAGCAGAACGTGTCATTTCTGAGACTCTAAAAAAGAAGGCAAAATCTCTGGTGACAGTTGATGCTGAATGAAATGTGTAAAAGCAGACAAGACAGGTGGAAATTATTAAAATTGTACAACTGAGGTTCATGTGATGCATTGGCTGCGGAAAAGCTTTTGTGAGAACCTTTGGAAAAAAAGGCCCGAAAGACCATTCACTTACTGCCTCATTAAAAACCCTGAAAGTGAAGCAGTTGCTAAGACTTCTTTACTTTCTCACTTAAAAAGGAAAAAAAAAAAAACAATGAACATCATTACAAGAAGAAAGGCCTGACAGAAAATGAATTGTTGCAGAGAGAAACAAGAGGAGCATGAGGTATATATAAAAAGAACAATGAAGAATGAGACTTTTTTTGCCATGTATTGGGACTTGGGTTTATCTTCAACTGAAAGACCAGAGCACAAATTTAAGGGTGTGGATGTAGGATGATTACATTCTGTCTTTTCAGCTCTAGTGTAAACCTTACAGACTGTAAAGCTTTCTCAGTGTTCTATGTGTTGGTATAATCTGTGACCATAATCAGTCTACCGTACCGAGCTTTCATTTGGGTGCCGCAGTATAATCCTCACGCTGATGGCAAAAAGAACAAAAGCTGGCAATGTTAAAAGTTAATGGTTCTGTGCTCATTTAAGGTAATGTTGTTGACTGTGGGTGTTCACCATACGTCCACCTGCAAATGTGTATAATCCAGTCTCTATGTATATAAACAGCATTTTCTTTCATGTAACTTAATGATATCTAGTATTTTGAAAATAATATTACTGTATGCTAAGATTGCTCAGTATGGGTATTGACGGAAGGCTTTCATTATCTGCATTTATATTTGTCTATTAAAGTTTAATCACAAATGTATAAAGCGATGAGATTAAATGAACTCAGTCTTTAAAAGCCATGATTTTTTGTGTGAACATCATGCTTTCTGAGTGTGTGAGTCCTTGTACAGAGTATTTAAATATTCATGTTGCACAATACGTTCTTTAATGCCTTCAAAGGCTGTTACACTCTAAACACAACTGAGTTAGCAAAACAAACCAAATTGGGTTTTGCTTACCAAGTTCTGGGTGAAATATGGACTGATCAACTCCTGGGTTGATTTATCAATTATTATTGACCTTTATTTCAGACAAACTGGTTCAGTAAAGAAACAACAGGGATTTCTTATATATCTTATCTCATTATTATTATTATTATTATTTTATTTTATTATTTTTTTTAGTAGTAGGAGTCATCGTAGTGGTAAAATTAATAATAACAGTGATTCCTGGTCAAGTTGGTGACAAACTAAGAGTATCAAGTAAAATCATCATTAAAAAATTAAAGAAAGAAAAAGACAAACGAAGCAATAGTAGTTACTGTGAAATAAAAAATTAGGCTGATGTTAAATATTTGAAAGTTCTACTAACTAAATCCAATGCAATTCATTAGCAGTAAAAGGCTACATAAATCAATTACAGCTTTCATCCAGAGCAGTTTTAATATTTTGCAACTCATTCTAAAGATAGGAAGCAATTGGACCAGATACTGTATGTTAAATAATACTAACATAAAACACTATAAAATAGTGCCTATCTAAACTGACTGACTACATTTTTTGTCAAACAGTGAATGTTGAACATAGCTTGCACTAGTTTACACTAAATTCTTAATATGCGAAAAGCTAATGTTATCTTAGGTGATTTTTCTTCTCTATTGTGAGCAAAAGACAGTATCTACAGATGCACAGATCAGACCATTTGTCCAATTTCCTATCTTGTTTTTTGCAAAGCTTTTAACTAGTGATATTAATTTTAGGTTTTATAATATAACGTTGCTGCCCGGCAAACTAATTGTCTCTTCATTTTTTGTCATTTTTGCTTTCATGTAAAAATAACTATTGATCACCCTTCACATCTGTCTATAGTTCCATTGATAAATATCCAGTGAAAAGTGTTAAAAAGAGCATGTGACTTTGACCAAACAGTATTAATATACATTCAGAAGACATATATCTTTATCATTTCCTGAAAAGTCACATTTTGGAGATATAAGGTTGGTGTCTGAAAGCAGGACGATACAAAAACAGCATGTTTATTTTTTTTTTATATCCTTCCTAATGTCATGCCACATGTCTAAGAGAGTCATCCCTACCTTTAAATCCAGCATGTTACCTAGACAGAGGTTGAAAACTCAAACAGATAAAACAAAGCACTTTTGTTGTACATTATTTAGCCTTCTTGTTATCTGCCAAAGGTTTCACTCTCTCAAAGCCTTAATGAGCTACAAACATCAACAGGTCATAGAAAATGTATGTTCTTACATCTCTACACAGAAGAGGGTTGTTGTGAGGGAATTCCAGTCCAGATTATGTCACATAGCAGAAAAATATCTTTTTTCTTTTTTTTTTTTAGTGTGGAGTAAGGGCTGAACAAGCTGAAAAACGGTTCATTAAAGCCAAAGTTTCTCGATGCAAGGCTGATAAGATTGCTGTAGTTTTAAAACGATAATCTTTATAGACTGACTCAATATTTGGTTTTAACTTCCAAAATTCTGTCCCAAAAGCATAAAATCTGGAATTAGGTTAAATAAATTACCCAACCATGTTTGTGTTATAATTAACTAAAAGAAATTTCATTTATTCCACATTTTATAGCAAATCAATATTCATGAAACAAAAGCTGTTTGGATCAATTCAGGACAAAGCTGGTGCGTTGACTGTCCACAGCAACCATGTAGTCATGACAGTATCCATATCTCTAACTCATAAACATTCTCTCCCTTTGGTGGGACCCCACTTCACAATTATCCTTGTTAAGACAAACTTGTCAAGATGGCATTCTATCCTTTAAATGGGTTCCCTTGCTGGATAAAACATTGCTCCACATGGGAAGATTTGTTTCATCTGTTCACTGGTTCAAACAAAAAGAGCTGTTCTCTTCAACCACTGCACAAAGGATGTCAAAGTTTGCTGAACACAGGCACCTTCATCTGTAAAAGAGAAAAAAAATAGAAAGATTGGATATAGTTTCAACAATCATTTAGAAAACCACAGCCATGATAAACAAGGAGTATTTTATACAATTTCACCCTCTTTCCAAGGCAACAGTGACACACTTTCATAGGCGTGTTCCTCGACAACAGATGTATTTTTAAATGTTTACGCCTACACCCATTTTCCCCAAGGTGAATGTATGTTTAAATTGTTTCTCACAGCCATTATTTTTGTGGAAATATTTGTCTTTGGGCAAGAGATTAAGCATAGTGCTCATGTAAATGTATGCCATGAAACCAAGCGGTCTCGAGTTACCAGCTGATTTACAAAAAATGTTTACAGTCTGTCGTGGATCAGAAATGTGAAATTAAACTCTGCTAAATGTCATTGCTCAATGTGGTTGATTCACAGTATGGTGGGTTTTGAAAGAAATCACAGTAATTTCTTGATGAGCTAACTGTTGTGGGCTTTAGAGGGTATACTGTAAAACTTGAAATGTTCGAAAATGACATACAAGTTTTCTTTATAAGATTTGAACAGTAACATCATGTTTGATGTTTTGGCCAATTAATAATAAATAAATATTAATAATACATTTTATTTATAACGCACTTAAATTTAAGTAAATCTCAAAGCGCTACATGATAAAACAAGTGTTAAACAAATTAAAACACAAAAAGAACATAACTATTTTAATATTCATCAGATTCATCTAATTGTATTAGAAGACCAAGTAAAAAGTACAACTTGTTCCTATTTAGGTCTTGTCCACCCATTTTAACTGCAGTTTGAATGTCTGACTACCTTAGTTAAAAAAAGAACATGTCAAAGAATACAGCAATGTTTTGTTCCAGTTGTCACTGCACTGACAGTATTTACATGAAAGTAAGTCCACATCCCACACACCTATCAAGCATCTCTCCTTTTATCTGTTCTTGGCAATGCTGCAGTCCTTTTTAGAATATAATATACCCCCTAAAGTTTACAGCACAAGCTGTTTTATTTTATTTCCTAAAACAGGAATACAGATTAAGCATTTGGCTAAGTGAAAACAGAAAATGGGCCTGACGATAAAAAATTTGAAAAAAAACTATTTTAGTGTAAACAAATATCCAAATATCAACACTAAATGTCAGACTCACAGTCTCAGATTCTAAACTCTAAATAAATAAGTATACCACGAATTCTTTATTTTGATTTAATAAGGTTTCAGAGGTAACAATCTATCAAAGGCCAAGAAGAGCTACCAGTTCACCAGCGGGAACAGCCTTGGTAGTCAATAATGCAATAATGCAATCCACACCCCAGGACAGACACATCCCAGTGGAGAGTTTTTGGGTTTTTTTATCCAACAGATGTAGAGCCATTTTACAGCAAGCAAACTCTATTACTTTCGTTTGCATTTCCATATTAAATTACAAAATATGCTTAATCTCACTACAATAGTAGTGTTGGTTTGGTTTGACACCATGGCCATCTTATAAACCTGCAGCCACTTACATATCTATGTATTTTAGATTGGACCTGAATAATTTAGTGCTTAGCAGAGTGCACAGCCGGATCATTACAGGAAGTCAAGTTGTAAACAAACTTCAGTATTTGTATTTGCGTGATGACAAGAGTGTGACAGTGTTTCTGGCTAACAGTACTTTACAAGATTATTCATACCCCCTGAACTTCTTTATATTTTGTCATGTGACATGTTCAAACTTCAGAGTTTTCAATGGGATTTTATATTTTATCTGGTATACCAACATAAAGTAGCATTGAATTGTGGGGGGATGGGGGCAGGGTAATGTATAGTTGGTTTTCTCTTGAAATGCGACTTGCATATATATTCAGCACCTACTGTCAATACTAATGCTACATTTCACTGATTTTACTGCTCCAAGTCTTTTGGGGTATGTCTACACCACATGTGCACGTACAGAAATGTTTTTCTTTCTCTTCTTTGCTTTTCGGGTGTGGGACAATGGGCCAACCAAAATGGCAGGCCCATCCAAATGCAAACCCCCAGCCAGCGTAATGTAGGCACATGCACCCCACCATAGACAAACTTACCGAAACCGCCAGCACAGCCTGGCAGCCAAGCAGACCCCGCGATGCACCACCCTTCCCAAGGGAAAGACGCCAGTCCAGCAAACCAAAGAGTGCCACAGAAAGTCCACAACACACAGTGCAAAGAAGCAGCACCCCTCCAAGAAGCAGAACCACCAACATCCACCCACTCAACACAAACACAGTCATTTCTGCACATATGCTCACCCACATACACATATACACACAGCCATGCACCAACACACAATTACTCAAATGGTTGAAAGTCATAAAAACACGGGTTATTACAACATCAATGTGGCCTGCCTACTTTGAATTGAAACTGGAACTTTTAAGGTTAATCAATCAACCAATTAGGATACTGTATTGAGATATCCCCTGGCACAAGTAGGCAACCTTGTGCTCCATATGGTATGCCTGAAAAGCTGTGCAGGACATAAAAAAAATTATGTTGAAAAAATGTGCATTCACACAAGTACACACAGCACTGCTGAAAACGTTTTAGTACAGTGCCTTGCGAAAGTATTCGGCCCCCTTGAACTGGTCAACCTCTTGCCACATTTCAGGCTTCAAACATAAAGATATAAAATTCAATTTTTTGTGAAGAATCAACAACAAGTGGGACACAATCGTGAAGTGTAATGAAATTTATTGGATGTGTCAAACTTTTTTAATAAATAAAACACTGAAAAGTGGGGCGTGCAATATTATTCGGCCCCTTTACTTTCAGTGCAGCAAACTCACTCCAGAAGTTCAGTGAGGATCTCTGAATGATCCAATGTTGTCCCAAATGACTGATGATGATAAATAGAATCCACATGTATGTAATCAAGTCTCCGTATAAATCCACCTGCTCTGTGATAGTCTCAGGGTTCTGTTCAAATCACAGAGAGCATCATGAAGACCAAGGAACACACCAGGGAGGTCCGAGATACTGTTGTGGAGAAGTTTAAAGCCGGACTTGGATACAAAAAGATTTCCCAAGCTTTAAACATCCCAAGGAGCACTGTGCAAGCAATCATATTGAAATGGAAGGAGTATCAGACCACTGCAAATCTACCAAGACCCGGCCGTCCCTCTAAACTTTCATCTCGAACAAGGAGAAGATTGATCAGAGATGCAGCCAAGAGATCCATGATCACTCTGGATGAACTGCAGAGATCTACAACTGAGGTGGGAGAGTCTGTCCATAGGACAACAATCGTACACTGCACAAATCTGGCTTTTATGGAAGAGTGGCAAGAAGAAAGCCATTTCTCAAAGATATCCATAAAAAGTCTCGTTTAAAGTTTGCCACAAGCCACCTGGGAGACACACCAAACATGTGGAAGAAGGTGCTCTGGTCAGATGAAACCAAAATCGAACTGTTTGGCCACAATGCAAAACGATATGTTTGGCGTAAAAGCAACACAGCTCATCACCCTGAACACACCATCCCCACTGTCAAACATGGTGGTGGCAGCATCATGGTTTGGGCCTGCTTTTCGTCAGCAGGGACAGGGAAGATGGTCAAAATTGATGGGAAGATGGATGGGGCCAAATATAGGACCATTCTGGAAAAAAACTTGTTGGAGTCTGCAAGAGACCTGAGACTGGGACGGAGATTTATCTTCCAACAAGACAATGATCCAAAACATAAAGCCAAATCTACAATGGAATGGTTCACAAATAAACGTATCCAGGAGTTGGAATGGCCAAGTCAAAGTCCAGACCTGAATCCAATCGAGAATCTGTGGAAAGAGCTGAAGACTGCTGTTCATGAACGCTCTCCATCCAACCTCACTGAGCTCGAGCTGTTTTGCAAGGAAGAATGGGCAAGAATTTCAGTCTCTTGATGTGCAAAACTGATAGAGACATACCCCAAGCGACTTGCAACTGTAAATGCAGCAAAGGATGGCGCTACAAAGTAATAACGCAAGGGGGCCGAATAATATTGCACGCCCCACTTTTCAGTTTTTTATTTATTAAAAAGGTTTGACACATCCAATAAATTTCATTCCACTTCACGATTGTGTCCCACTTGTTGTTGATTCTTCACAAAAAATTGAATTTTATATCTTTATGTTTGAAGCCTGAAATGTGGCAAGAGGTTGAAAAGTTCAAGGGGGCTGAGTACTTTAGCAAGGCACTGTATGTACTGTATGCAGGGCCCATTTGTGGCACTGTGACACTGCCACAGAAACACACCAAAAACAGTTGCAAAAACACACATGCGCAGACAACTCATGCAAGGTAAAAACAGCACCATGGCAGTAAATAGGTCCTTGTAGGTTGGAACTACGACATCAACGTTTTAAAAAAGATGCATTTGCATGCACACTAGAGGCTGACATTTTTTCGGGAGTCCCACGGGTCACGGGATTCCCACGGGAATCCCCGGGACGGGAGACAGCATCAGTAAAGATCACGTGATTGGGACGGTACAGGATAAAACATGAACGGGAAGAGACGGGAGCGGGATCTAACCAATAGAAGGGAAAATAAACTAGGATCAATTGTCTTTGGAAATGTAAAACTGAGACTTTGTTATAAACTTTAAGAAAAAAAAACTTGGATCGACGCCGCCATTGTGTAGTTTTTTTCCAAGAAGCACATACTATAATGCGAGTCAAACGAACTACTCGACCCACAAGCCAACAGTGCTTCTGATCAATGTTTTCCACCTGCGTTCAGGATGGAGGGAACATACGCAGGTGGAGAACTGGACGTGGTAAAATTGGATTTGTAACGTAAAGTCAGAAATAAGGACTTATCTATTAAACTCATAGAGCTGACAGGAAAGTCACAAATATTACCGAACTTCAGGAGAGTTGAATGTAGCGGTTTTAACACGCAGTCTGCTGCTTGTAAAACGTGTTTAGTCGTAATCAAGTTCACCAGTGATTAAGGGACACTTGTTTGGCAAATTCTGGATTAAATCAGCCCTGCATCTCTTCATTCATCAAACCAAAAGTACCAAAATGTGTCAAGTCTCATCTGACCAACAAAACTGCTGCATGTGCTCTAAAGATTTAAGAGGTAAGGTACGGAAGCCCATGAGGGGACATGGGAAATTTATTTATTTTGCGTCCCCGCGCCATACTTTTGCGTTCGGCATTTTGGAGCAACAGCACAGATGATAAACTGCTCATAAAACAAACACTGATATGTCATTGATATGGTTTATTTGTCATATGCAGGTTAACACGCAGTAAACAATGCGATAAAATGCTTAGGATAAGAAGAACCGTTCAAATCACGATAAAAACAAAAACGCGGCGTACAAAAAAAAAGTACACATGCAGCAGTAATAAGGAAACAAAGTGTCACAGATGTGGTTTCGTGCAGTATTATTGTTCAGTAGTTTGTTTGACAGCTTGTGGATAAAAACAGTCTTTTAGTCTGATTTGAAGATCATTTTATTTAAGGCTGATTTCAAAATAAAACTCAATAAATCTCAAAACGGGTGTAGTGTTTGTTTTATTTTTGCAGTTATCTGGTTTGGAAACTATCCCACAAAGTATTGTGAAATAACGCAAAGACTATTGCGTGAGAACGCAAAAAGAGAAAAAATTCCCCCATGTCCCCTTGAGGACCTCGTAGAAAGGCTTCATCAAGGGAAGATATTAAATAAATATGTTGTGAAATAGAAAAAAATTGAATGTACCATTAAATGTACAATTTATTTAATACATCATTAAATATTAAGTGTACCACTAATTACGTCATGTCGTCTTTAAAATTATACTTAATTATTCAGTGGCACATTTAATTGCAATAATAGTCCATTTCATGATATAATGGTACATTTATTGTTTCTAATGATGTATTAAATAAATAAATGGTACCTTTAATTTAATGGCACATTTAATGTTACATTTCTTTCATGTTACATTTACTTCACTTATGGGACATTCACAACATTTATTTATTTTATGATTATTTTATTGTATTAAATTTGTCCAGTTTGACCTTCCATTCTTGAAGCCTGTATAGGAGGTCATGTCAGAATTTAAATCAGGTGTGCTGGAGCAGATACATCTAAAACTGGCAGGGAAGGGGTCCCTGAGGACCAGGACCGTGAACCATTGAGGTACAGTTTCTAAATTATGAAAGTAATGCCTTTTTGTCCTTTTGTTCAACAAGTACAGTTCTCTTACTAGGTGCATTTTTCTTTCGTTTCAGCAACTTGAAACATAAAAGTAATGTCATTGTTCAAAGGAAATGATCACTTAATAAATAAGTAAAATACAACTATGTACATTTTGTTTATTCAGCTAAGATAGGCATGGTCTGTTTCCTTGTTTGATATTTTATTATTTCTTCATTATTATTCTTTTTACTTTAACTGGCCTTTACTACAGCTAAAAACAGGGACCTAACTGGTCCTTCAAAGAAAGAAATTGCCAAAAGACTAAATGAAGAAAACAAAAATGGGAGTGGGACAGGAGTGGGAGTCGTTCTAAATGGGAGTCAATTTACCAGGAGTGGGATGGGACAGGATTTTTTTTGTTATGCTGGCCTGGGATTGGGATGGGACAAGACATTTTTCTGTGGGAGCGGGATGGGACAGGAGAGAAAATCCACTCCCGTGTCACCCTCTAATGCACACATGGAAACACAGAACTGGTTTTAAATTTTTTTCACTCTGGGACCTGGTTTCAAAAATGATAATTTCTTTCAAAACGCCAGATCTGTGTGAACATAATGCCTAAAAACAAGATACCTTTGCAGATGGAGGCCTAGGTTCTACATTACACATTCACAAACATAGGTGGATTCTTTTTACCACTTAGGTGACTTCTAAAATTAACTGATTGAACCTTATTTATGGGTATCAGAGTACAGGCAAACCAAAGAATTTTTATAAAATACATGTAAAAACATAATGTAGGGATGTTTCTATTCATTTTATGCAGCCATTGTTGTAAAATACTCCCTGCCCATGAATCTAATTTTGATTTGGTGTATTTGTTGCTGAGTTTTCAGTAAAGAAATATGTTGTAAAGTGACTGATTATATATTCGTTTTTCATAGAGAGAAATTGGCAGATAAATGAAAGGTTCTGACATGTAAAATAGGCAAATAAACTCATCAAAAATTCAGACTCACCCTCTCTTCATACCCCCACCTCCTCCCACCCATGAGTGAATTTGGAGTCAAAAAACACAGGCTATCCGCAGTTCTCTCATGGAATGTAAAATGTTGAAAGGATGTGTATGCAGAACACATCCACTTCATGCTGCATAATTTCAAAATATATCCGGGATTTTACTGGTGATAGGGCTAATGCAGGAGAACAACAATGGACCAGCTTGGGGAAAAAAATGGAATATAGCTTTTTTGTAGGTGGGAAAAAAGTGAACTGTGACAGCATGGTGTGAATGTTTGATGTTAATGATAAAACACATAGTTATCTTTCTACACTGGTGTAGTTTAAGCTTTTCAGACACAAATGCATCAGATGTGTGTCTATATGTAAAGCAAAGTGCTGAGCTTTACATCTTCAGAGCACAAAGCAGAATCAAAGTAGCTGGCAATCCTTTTTGTCCTGTGCTTTTACTTATGGTTGTCTCTTTCTCACCATGTAAATAAACAAGACTGTGTGCTTAAGGAAATGACTGGGAAAGCGTGAACAGTCTTGAACAGGAAATCTGCAGGCGGAGCAGTTTCTCTCTCTCTCTCTCTCTCTCTTTCTCTCTCTCTCTCTATCTCTCTCTCTCTCTCTCTCTTTCTCTCTCTCTCTCTAAGCGAATATTATGGTTTCCAGTTTGTTTTCTCTCTTCACATACATGCAGGAGAGGAAACACAGAGGAAGCAGGTAGTGGAATGCTTTTGGGGCCATGGGAATAAGAAGACGGCAGGTAGCTGTACATTTCACAGTTGATTAATGAGTCAGTGGGATGATGTCTCTTATCAACACTCTGCACATGGCTGAGAAAGAAGAAAGGTTTACCGAGGATAGCAATGCGCCAATCGCGGATGGCTCCCGTTGCTGTCCCATCATCCCTTTCTGTGCTCACCCACCTGTTTATATAAGTGCTCTTCCTCTCTTTTACAATGTTTTGCTGCTGATGAAATTTGCTACATTGCACGAGGAAAGTTTTTGCCTGGTAAATTTTTAATACATCTATTATAGAGTTCTCAAAGTGTCTTTCTTTGGTGATTAATACAGGAACTGATGCAAAGTCTTGTAATAACCTTTAAACGAGTTATGCCAACATGGAGAAGAAAATGTTGTTAATTGACAAGTGGAAAAAGATTTGCAAGTCAAAAACTAACCATAGAGAGAAATATATTCAACTTTCATGCTTTAAACAAATTATGTCTGAAATACAGTCTCTAATAAGTATTCAATTGCCTCCTTGAACTTTTGCACATTTTGTCCATTACAACCACAAACTTCAGTAAATTTTATTGGGGTTTTATCTTATAGACCAACACAAAGGAACACAGACTTATGAAGTGGAAGGAAATGAATGCATGGCTTTCACCACAATCCAACCAACACACAACTACAAACCTGCCAAACCATGGCTGTCAACTGAAACACTAGGAAATTAGAGGATTGATCAGAGAAGCAGTAAAGTGGCTAATGTTAACTCTGGATAAACTGCAGAGATGGAAGGTGGGGGTTCGGCACTCTATAAATCTGACCTTTATGGAAGAGTGGCAAGAACCAAGCTATTGATTTTAAAATAAGCCCAGATAACCCAGTGAGAATGTTTCAGTTCAGTGTGTCTAAACAATGTAGAAATTGTCAATATATGTAGACAAAATGTAGAAAATCTTAGTCGAGATTGTATTAAAAGTCCCGTTCGCAGTTTGTAAAACGTTATAAAGTGAAAACAGCAAACATGTATAAAAAAGGATGCTCTGGTCAGATTCAGCCAACTTTAAACTACATATAAAATGGTATGTGTGGTGGAAAGCTAAATGTGCACATTACTTTGAACCCACTAATAAAGATGTAGATGTAGTTAGTGGTTGTAGCATGAGAAAATGTGAAAAGCTCAAAGAGTAGGAATACTTTTGCGAGGCATTTTAAACGTCTGTTTATGAAGCTTGAATATATTGGCTCTTGCTAACTACGTATAGCATGCTCTAATGGCTTCTAAAGCTGATGCAACACAAGCTGAGAAGACTCAAAAATCTCATTCACGCCATGCATTCATTTTATAGAATTGTACCATAAAAATAACAGGAAAAACGTCACATAATCCAACTAACAAACAAATTCAATGAAGTGCTCCCACTGATACATATAGTGCACATCCTTGTAAGATTAAATATCTCTTTAATTCCAGAAAAAAGAAATAATAGGTTGTTGTGAGAAACAGACAAATTATTTTCTCTGTGGTTTATTGTGCCAGAAAAGGTGTTTTGTTATAATGTGATAAATTCTTACTGGTTAATGGAACTGCACAATATTAGTGGCAGCTGTAGGGAACAAAAGACGTTAGAAAGAGACAAATGCTGCACTCAGACAATCAAACCTCAGAAACATCTATTGTCACAGAGACTTTGATACAGCAGAGCTGAAGGGATAAATGGGGAACGTATAGAAGATGAATGTAAAAGTGACTTAGTTATGTATAAATGTAACTCATCATGTAAACATGTAAGTGATAGCTGTTAATTCACCATTTTATTTTATGATTTATCCAGTAACAGGCTTATTAAATCAGTACAAATAACTGAAGCTTAATTTGAAAAAAATTATTTGGACTTGTTTTTGGTAGTGTAAGATTAAGTATTAGTGTCCTGTGTTAAAACATTAAGGTTTGAAGGCAACTGTACATGCTTTACATATCCACAGTGATTTGTGTACAGGCTGCATGCAGGCTGTGTTTGTGTGCTGTGTTCTCTCTATGCAGGGTGTGACTGGCAGGTGCTGCTGCACAGGTGTTGCTCATCTGAGAGCAATCAGCTGGGCTACTTATGGAGTGGAAACCCAGAAGGAGGTGTCAGCCTGTTTTCTCACTCGGTGTGGTAACAGCTAGACCTTTGCTTCTTTGTAGTCCTGCTACTAAGCAGATTTTCTGATCTCCTTGTTTTTCTTCCCCTGCCTTGCAGCTCACCCTGAAGGAAGTCGTGGAACCTTTCTGGTCTCCGTTTTCACTTGCGTCATGTTCAGAGGAGTTTGGAAACTCCAGCCTCAACACCTCAGCCCTGAGCCTCCTCTCTGCTTCCAACTCCAAGCCCAGCTTCTCAGGGGCCACCTGAGAACCCCCCATCAACCTGCCTGTCCACCCTCTAACGTTAAAACTCTCCAACCATAGTGGAGTTTCCTGGAAGAGAAGAAACTAAGCACTTCATCCTCCGAAAACCGTTCACATCCTGTCAGCCTCAAGCCACCATGGAGAAGGACTTATTTACCCCCGGTCTTGCCAATAACCCCACCCCTGTAAGTCGGCATCTAAAGAACACATTTTCTCCGTTTCTACCTAGTGTTTCCCAGCTTCTGTCTTTCTCCTTCAGAGAGACCGCGTGTTCGTCCGCCAGTTCTGGTTCCAGTCCAACCTTTATCCGTATTTCTAAAACAAACTGTTAAAACACTGTCTTTGTCCTCATGGTTGTGTATCTGAGTCTAAGAGAACCACATTTTGACATTACAATTAAAAGAACCTTGGATTGGGGAGCTTGCTTTCCTGACCTGTACAGGTTTTTCCTTTTGTGACCTTGATCCATCGGACCTACCAAAAAGCTTAGCCATACTGCTGCGTTGGTGCTCTAGTGTAAAGATTTCAAAACCTTGCAGTTCTGACCCAAAAATTACATATCCAGAGATCTGATCCTGACCACTACAGCTAAAATTAATGAATGAATGTGTATCTTTATGCATCAGAGCAAAATGTGATAGACAAATAGACAGATATCCTTCAAAAGTGTCTTAAGAATTGTGAAGAGTTGAAAGTGTAAGATTTCAGTTTTTTTTTTTTTTTTACACCATATCTCTCTCCCTATAAAACAGAAAATGTAAAGTTAACTGCACCACAGAATGCCAGAATTGTTCATAAAATTTTATTTTACCCTTATATTTTCCTAAAGCATGGACCCAATTTTTGGACCCTGCACATAAACTGTTTATAGTTTTACCTTCAGGCCATCGCTACAGACCGCAGTTTACTAAAACCAGCTGCCACAGAGACAGTTTCTTCCCCCAGGCTGTTTCTCTGATAAACATTTAATAGAGTACCAAACACGGCATACTGAAGTCGCAAATACATCTTTATATATATGTATATTTAAGGACATAAAGATATATGCATACAAACACAGAGTAAAGTGTACCGGAGTCAAATTCCTTGTTTGTTTGTATGAACTTGGCAATAAAGCTGATTCTGATTTTTTTATCTTTTTTCCCCAACAGAGCAGAGCAACATAAAAAAAACACCAACTTTGCATCATTAAATGTTTTAAAAATGGTCATTGGAAAAATCTTATACATATAATATATATTTTATTAACAGACTGTAAAGACTGTTACGGGCACAGTCGCAGAGGTATTTACGGTTGTATGCAAATCTACCTGAATTTCTAATCCTGAAATTAGACTAGATTCAGTTCTGCTCCTAAGATAGCTTCACAGAGATAAGAGTGTCTCCCTGCACTTACAGGTCCTTCTCAAAAAATTTGCATGTTGTGATAAAGTTAATAATTTTCCATAATGTCATGATGAAAATTTAACATTTATATATTTTACATTCATTGCACACTAACTGAAATATTTCAAGTCTTTTATTGTCTTAATACGGATGATTTTGGCATACAGCTCATGAAAACCCAAAATTCCTATCTCACAAAATTAGCATATTTCATCCGACCAATAAAAGAAAAGTGTTTTTAATACAAAAAACGTCAACCTTCAAATAATCATGTACAGTTATGCACTCAATACTTGGTCGGGAATCCTTTGGCATAAATGACTGCTTCAATGCGGCGTGGCATGGAGGCAATCAGCCTGTGGCACTGCTGAGGTCTTATGGAGGCCCAGGATGCTTCGATAGCGGCCTTTAGCTTATCCAGAGTGTTGGGTCTTGAGTCTCTCAACGTTCTCTTCACAATATCCCACAGATTCTCTATGGGGTTCAGGTCAGGAGAGTTGGCAGGCCAATTGAGCACAGTGATACCATGGTCAGTAAACCATTTACCAGTGGTTTTGGCACTGTGAGCAGGTGCCAGGTCGTGCTGAAAAATGAAATCTTCATCTCCATAAAGCTTTTCAGCAGATGGAAGCATGAAGTGCTCCAAAATCTCCTGATAGCTGCATTGACCCTGCCCTTGATAAAACACAGTGGACCAACACCAGCAGCTGACACAGCACCGCAGACCATCACTGACTGTGGGTACTTGACACTGGACTTCTGGCATTTTGGCATTTCCTTCTCCCCAGTCTTCCTCCAGACTCTGGCACCTTGATTTCCGAATGACATGCAGAATTTGCTTTCATCCAAAAAAAGTACTGAGCAACAGTCCAGTGCTGCTTCTCTGTAGCCCAGGTCAGGCGCTTCTGCCGCTGTTTCTGGTTCAAAAGTGGCTTGACCTGGGGAATGCGGCACCTGTAGCCCATTTCCTGCACACGCCTGTGCACGGTGGCTCTGGATGTTTCTACACCAGACTCAGTCCACTGCTTCCGCAGGTCCCCCAAGGTCTGGAATCGGCCCTTCTCCACAATCTTCCTCAGGGTCCGGTCACCTCTTCTCGTTGTGCAGCGTTTTGTGCCACACTTTTTCCTTCCCACAGACTTCCCACTGAGGTGCCTTGATACAGCACTCTGGGAACAGCCTATTCGTTCTGAAATTTCTTTCTGTGTCTTACCCTCTTGCTTGAGGGTGTCAATAGTGGCCTTCTGGACAGCAGTCAGGTCGGCAGTCTTACCCATGATTGGGGTTTTGAGTGATGAACCAGGCTGGGAGTTTTAAAGGCCTCAGGAATCTTTTGCAGGTGTTTAGAGTTAACTCGTTGATTCAGATGATGAGGTTCATAACTCGTTTAGAGACCCTTTTAATGATATGCTAATTTTGTGAGATAGGAATTTTGGGTTTTCATGAGCTGTATGCCAAAATCATCCGTATTAAGACAATAAAAGACCTGAAATATTTCAGTTAGTGTGCAATGAATCTAAAATATATGAATGTTAAATTTTCATCATGACATTATGGAAAATAATGAACTTTATCACAATATGCTAATATTTTGAGAAGGACCTGTACAGTTTGTCCACATTTAAATGAAGCATTTTACATTCCTTTAGGGGGAAACAAACTAAAAATATGATGAGTATTTGAGTAGATCATATACAGAAAAATTGTATGTGCAATCTTATGGATCACGCTAATTGAGATTTACAATCTGCTGCTGAAAGCTGATGTTAATTTTGCCTCTGGAGAGGAAAAGGGAAAAAAGCAACCTGCTGCAATTCTGGCTTCCCAAAAAACAGGTCAGGGATATCATAGAATGAAGACTTCATCCTCTCTTTCAGGGAGGACTGTCTGATATTTTGCAAATAATTTCTAGATTTAAAAAAATTTTGTGACTTGTGCTTAAAATCAATGTTGTCCCTTGTTTAAAATGCAAAATCCAGTGGCAAACAATCTAACAGAAGCTTCAGATGTAGAAGGTGATAAACACAATGCAATTAAAGTTACTCTTGAATAGCTGTCTATATTGTACGAACTTGTGTGGGGCCTAACGAGGAATGTGGGTGACACAAGGACCGTACACAGCCAGAACTCTGCAAAAGGTATCAAATACCCTTGTTTTATTTATTAAGTTAAACTATCCAGATGTCATCATGCATCAGTGGTCCTTTTCATTCTGACGTATTTACAAATTAGTGCATTTGTCGCATGTTTATGCAAAATACATGTAATAATTATTATAATCAGATACATATTAAATCCAATGTCAGTCTCTGGATAAATCTGTTAAAGAGTTCCAATGTCTTTTACAAACTGCATCGCTTATTGATTTAAACACACTATTTTGATGTGAATCCTCCAATCAAATGTTACCTTGTCAAGTTTGGCCTAAAGTTCTCTGTTACTTAAATTAGCAAAAAAATCTGTTTTTTATGAATTTTGCAACTGTTGTGTTTGGTCCTGATTGCTCCCATCTTTTGGACTTGATTGATGTAGTTAGTGCAATCTGCTTCATGAATCCAAGACAGAAATAAAACAAACAGCACATGTGCAATGCATGTGCTGTTATGGAGGAGATTGCACTGCATTGTGAGTTACCCCCTTAGAGTAGAGAGTTTTATTTTATGTTGATACCAAGAAACAAGAAGAGAACTTACACATTATTTCAAGGACTATTTTATTCTTCAATCAGTTCTTAATCTGTCTTACAAGTAAAAAAGGATCCCAAAGATAAAAGAAGTTGTGATGAAAATGAAAACATAGCCCACATATTCTTCAGAGCTTCTTTGTACTGTGTGAAGAGTGGACAGCAGTATTGAACCAGACCACTTGAGATGTAATTCTTTGCTCCATTGAAGAAAGACTGGACATGTCTATCATCAGGACAAAAAGTGAAGATAAAAGAAAAAAACTGTAGATATTGAAAGAAAGGCATAAACTAGAAAGAAGTGCCAGAGAGAACAACGTATCGAGGGAGAGGACTAGCTAGTGGAACGATATAGATTCTGCCATGGCTGTACAACTTTGACTGGGTAATGCTCACCCCACTGCATCACACATGTGGGACTGTTATTGATGGAGCCGTCATATTCGAGCAGAACATCTGTTATGAAATTCAACTGTTCTTATTGAATTCGGTGGTGGAATTTCTGCCTCTTTCCCTCACAGCTGTAGCCTTGCCACTTATTGCACAGCTAAAGCCATCAAGGGGAGGCCAGATACAGTATTCACACAACACACAATGCCATATGGAGCTTGGCACATGCATGCTTTATTTCCACTCACAACATTAAATCTGTTGTTTACCTATGCAGGTTTGGCCTGAAATGGGAATGTTTTATTGCTTTTTAATAACATTTTACCTTCCCAGCAGAACACTAGTTGCTAAACTTGAATATTGCTCTTCCAAAAACCAAATGCAAATATAAAAACACAGGAGTTAAAACAAAAAGCATAAGTGGTATCATCAGTGGCTGCAGGTAAACTCCAACAGTAGATAGTTCAAATCAATTCAAGTCAGTTTATTTATATAGCACCAATTCACAACACATGTCATCTCAAGGCACTTCACAAAAGTCAGGTACATACATTACAATTAATCCTAATCATTGAAAAGTGCAGTCAGATTCAGTTATTAGTTGATGAAAAGGGGTGTGCAAGTCATATATGGAAACTGGTTAAATCAAACACAACTTACCAAAATGGTTGATGGCCATACAAACACAGGTTACAAATACATCAGTGTGGCCTCCCTACTTTAATGCTGGATCCAGTCTTGATTTAATAAGGTTATTCACGCAATTTGGATTTTGTCTTGAGACATCCTTTGTGTAGAGCCCTGACGCATGAAGACAACCATCTGCTCTATATGGCATGCCTGAAATGCCAAGACAGGACACGTTAAAACAATAAAAAATAAATAAAATACAGTAATTTACAATCAAATAGGGAAGAACATTTAATATAACATGGGGAAAATGATGATTAAACTATATTAGTATCTAAATATTACAGTGGATTCTAGTCCAATGAATAGTTTTTTAGGCAACTGGAGGAGCTTTCGAAAGAGGGAGAAATGAAAGGCAAGAGAGCGAGAAAGAGGGACAGCACAAACAGAGTGAGGAGACAGAGTATAAAATTCACATGACAGGTCTGGTTATCTTGAATGCAAATGCTGGCTATGTGTTTGCTGGAGTGACACACTGGTTCTTTTATTGATAAATTGAGGGCCGCTATGCTATAATGCTACCAATATACTCTGCCAGAGCCTGAGTAGAGGACTCTCTCTAAAAGCATAGATGATGACAGACTGTTTAGACCGCTCCTCATTATTCTTGCGCCTCCTGGCCCAGCACGTTTATATGTTTATGACGTCCAGGCAGTGAAAGATTCATTATTCCCAGTGTCCTTGGTAAATTAAAATGGTATGGGTGTTTTTATTATTTTTTTGGTTCACAGAGTTCCTAGAAATATGCTTTGATTTTGTCACTGCTGAATATGAATTTAAAGGAGATGGCATTTCAAGATGCTGCACTATAAAACACCAGAGATAAATCAGTTCATCACGTTTTTTTCTTTAGGACTTCAAGTAGATGATTACATAACTTTGCATTATGAGATCTAAGGAAGATAACATTGCACAATAACCATTTTCAAAATGTATTTCTTACATTCATTGAAGATTTAGCAATTGTCCCTCTCATAAAACATCTTCCAAATCTGTTAGAGAATTTCTCTTACTTCTCTAACTAGAAAATCTGCCTAAAGAGACTAGTGTACAGAGTCACTGTGTAAAAATGTTTGTTATATATCTTTCTGTTGAAGAGGCCACACTGTATCAGGGCATCTATTCTGTCTCCCTCTGGGTATATGTACACAATAAAGTGTACAAACCGGAAGTTTCTGAGACACTAAAATTATCTATTCATACATTATCCATTGATTCGGAATTGATGCTTTATACACACTGCCTTGCGAATTGATGCATGTCCCTGAAACATTTTTACATTTTCTCATATTGCAACCACAAACTTCAATGTATTTGGCCCACCTTATTCATTTTTTCCATGAGTGAAATGTGTTTCCAACTTCCAGGCCAGCATTCTTACATGTAAACATAAATGGACTTTTGAGGAGCAAATATGGATAACAAACATAGAGGAACATAGCCCTTAAATGGAATGATGCAATCATAGCTGCACCTTTATCTTTAACAGACTGGGAGGATGACATGCAGAAACGACCTGCAATTAAGAATCCTAAGATATATTTACATTACACTCTAGTGTGTAATAGTATGTACAATGTTATGAGATTGCGCTTTTATTTTTGTACCTCCAAGTCACACTTTACTGACAATCTATATGAGAATGTTAGGGCTTACGAAATAGGACCCCAGAATGCAGACGAGCAGGCAGCGTAATGGTAAGTAAAAAAAAAAGATTTAATCAGCAAAAATTCACTCACAGATGAGGCAGGAAAAAAACAGAAACAGGCTGGCTAGACAGGCATGGCATGGTCCAAAAAGCAAGACATGAGCATGATCTGTAAACAAGACATGATTTGAGAATGTTTCCGTGAGGAATAAACAGAACAGGTGTGTATATATGGAGAGTGAACCAGGTGAAGCAAGACAAATTAACTAAGTGCAAGTGAACCGAATAAACTTAATTGACAGGAGAGAACAAATGTGACTGAGCAAAGCAGGAATTCAAGAATACATACAGGTCCTTCTCAAAATATTAGCATATTGTGATAAAGTTCATTATTTTCCATAATGTCATGATGAAAATTTAACATTCATATATTTTAGATTCATTGCACACTAACTGAAATATTTCAGGTCTTTTATTGTCTTAATACAGATGATTTTGGCATACAGCTCATGAAAACCCAAAATTCCTATCTCACAAAATTAGCATATCATTAAAAGAGTCTCTAAACGAGCTATGAACCTAATAATCTGAATCAACGAGTTAACTCTAAACACCTGCAAAAGATTCCTGAGGCCTTTAAAACTCCCAGCCTGGTTCATCACTCAAAACCCCAATCATGGGTAAGACTGCCGACCTGACTGCTGTCCAGAAGGCCACTATTGACACCCTCAAGCAAGAGGGTAAGACAAAGAAAGAAATTTCTGAACGAATAGGCTGTTCCCAGAGTGCTGTATCAAGGCACCTCAGTGGAACGTTTGTGGGAAGGAAAAAGTGTGGCAGAAAACGCTGCACAACGAGAAGAGGTGACCGGACCCTGACGAAGATTGTGGAGAAGGGCCAATTCCAGACCTTGGGGGACCTGCGGAAGCAGTGGACTGAGTCTGGAGTAGAAACATCCAGAGCCACCGTGCACAGGCATGTGCAGGAAATGGGCTACAGGTGCCGCATTCCCCAGACCTGGGCTACAGAGAAGCAGCACTGGACTGTTGTGGTCCAAAGTACTTTTTTCAGATGAAAGCAAATTCTGCATGTCATTCGGAAATCAAGGTGCCAGAGTCTGGAGGAAGACTGGGGAGAAGGAAATGCCAAAATGCCAGAAGTCCAGTGTCAAGTACCCATAGTCAGTGATGGTCTGGGGTGCCGTGTCAGCTGCTGGTGTTGGTCCACTGTGTTTTATCAAGGGCAGGGTCAATGCAGCTAGCTATCAGGAGATTTTGGAGCACTTCATGCTTCCATCTGCTGAAAAGCTTTATGGTGATGAAGATTTCATTTTTCAGCACGACCTGGCACCTGCTCACAGTGCCAAAACCACTGGTAAATGGTTTACTGACCATGGTATCACTGTGCTCAATTGGCCTGCCAACTCTCCTGACCTGAACCCCATAGAGAATCTGTGGGATATTGTGAAGAGAACGTTGAGAGACTCAAGACCCAACACTCTGGATGAGCTAAAGGCCGCTATCGAAGCATCCTGGGCCTCCATAAGACCTCAGCAGTGCCACAGGCTGATTGCCTCCATGCCACGCCGCATTGAAGCAGTCATTTCTGCAAAAGGATTCCCGACCAAGTATTGAGTGCATAACTGTACATGATTATTTGAAGGTTGACGTTTTTTGCATTAAAAACACTTTTTTTTTATTGGTCGGATGAAATATGCTAATTTTGTGAGATAGGAATTTTGGGTTTTCATGAGCTGTATGCCAAAATCATCCGTATTAAGACAATAAAAGACCTGAAATATTTCAGTTAGTGTGCAATGAATCTAAAATATATGAATGTTAAATTTTCATCATGACATTATGGAAAATAATTAACTTTATCACAATATGCTAATATTTTGAGAAGGACCTGTACTAATAGAAATAAAACTAGAAAATCATGAAACCAAAGCATAACCAGAAGCCCAATCCAAGAAAACAACTTAGCAAAACATGAATACATAAACTAAAGCATGACCAGGAAAACAAACAGAAACATGATTCAAAAATCTAACAAGAATAATAATAATAATAAACAGAAGAACGATTCAAAACTTTAACTGTGAAAAACATATAAAGAAAAAATCTGAAACCAAAAACCAAACAACCCCAAATCATAACAGAAAACCCAAGATAAGACTAATGGCAAATAATAAAAAAAGATTCTCTATAACCTCAAATATTTGAACCTATTCAGACATTCATAGAAGTGGTGTGGGTTTCACAACAATAATAGTATGTTGTCACTCTGTCACCTTAAATACGTACTGGTCAATGAACTATGCTTGTGGGCTCATGTCCCTCAGGGGAAAGATGCAATTAATTTCTCTGATGTTGTATTGCTACCTTGTGAAATATTGTGGCCATCCTCATTTACTGGCTTTAGTCACAATTTAAGGTGACATATGATGCTCAGACTTGAATATGCATGAGGAGCAAAGTGACAGAAGAGGGGCATTTATGCCTATAGCTACTGCAAAAAGCAGAGATTGTAAAACAATTATTGGTTCTGCATGTACAGATCCTTGCAAAAGAATAATTAACTCTTTAACCTTTTAACTTTTGTCATGTGACAGCCTCAGACTTCAATTAATTTTATTGTGTTTTATGAAAACAACATAAATGTGTGCATACTGTCTAACTTATGCCTTCCAGTGTGCTGTACTGTGTCCTCCAATGCAAAGCCAGTGTGACTTGAATTTTGTCATATGTAACTGCCCACTAGGATCCACTAGGAGTCTCTGCAATCATCCAAATGCAGGCCAGAGATTTATGACCTTGTTGACTGTGCACACTGGCAGGGACAATACTATTCCCAGTCAGAGGGTGGCACCAAACATACAGCATATAAAGAGAATGAGGAGTCAAACCAAAAGTAGAAGAAGAAGAACAAGAACATCAAAGCTTGTATTTAAGAAATACAGTAAGGTGATTTCTGCTGTTTTCCCAGTGTTGATAATTTATCTTTCATGGACAACAATGACACAAAAAGTACATGGATATCCAGATGATAAATCACCATTCTTTCTTTCTGGTTTTTGTTTTCTTCTCTTCTGAGTGTACAGCATGAAAACCTGTGCATTATGTCCCCTAAGAAATTTTATAGCTCACCTGGTATGAATGTGAACAAGGACCAACGAGCCCATGTACAGGTCCTTCTCAAAAAATTAGCATATTGTGATAAAGTTAATTATTTTCTATAATGTAATGATGAAAATTTAACATTCATATATTTTAGATTCATTGCACACTAACTGAAATATTTCAGGTCTTTTATTGTCTTAATACGGATGATTTTGGCATACAGCTCATGAAAACCCAAAATTCCTATCTCACAAAATTAGCATATTTCATCCGACCAATAAAAGAAAAGTGTTTTTAATACAAAAAAACGTCAACCTTCAAATAATCATGTACAGTTATGCACTCAATACTTGGTCGGGAATCCTTTTGCAGAAATGACTGCTTCAATGCGGCGTGGCATGGAGGCAATCAGCCTGTGGCACTGAGGTCTTATGGAGGCCCAGGATGCTTCGATAGCGGCCTTTAGCTCATCCAGAGTGTTGGGTCTTGAGTCTCTCAACGTTCTCTTCACAATATCCCACAGATTCTCTATGGGGTTCAGGTCAGGGGAGTTGGCAGGCCAATTGAGCACAGTGATACCATGGTCAGTAAACCATTTACCAGTGGTGTTGGCACTGTGAGCAGGTGCCAGGTCGTGCTGAAAAATGAAATCTTCATCTCCATAAAGCTTTTCAGCAGATGGAAGCATGAAGTGCTCCGAAATCTCCTGATAGCTAGCTGCATTGACCCTGCCCTTGATAAAACACAGTGGACCAACACCAGCAGCTGAGACGGCACCCCAGACCATCACTGACTGTGGGTACTTGACACTGGACTTCTGGCATTTTGGCATTTCCTTCTCCCCAGTCTTCCTCCAGACTCTGGCACCTTGATTTCCGAATGACATGCAGAATTTGCTTTCATCCAAAAAAAGTACTTTGGACCACTGAGCAACAGTCCAGTGCTGCTTCTCTGTAGCCCAGGACTGGGGAATGCGGCACCTGTAGCCCATTTCCTGCACACGCCTGTGCACGGTGGCTCTGGATGTTTCTACTCCAGACTCAGTCCACTGGTTCCGCAGGTCCCCCAAGGTCTGGAATCGGCCCTTCTCCACAATCTTCCTCAGGGTCCGGTCACCTCTTCTCGTTGTGCAGCGTTTTCTGCCACACCTTTTCCTTCCCACAGACTTCCCACTGAGGTGCCTTGATACAGCACTCTGGGAACAGCCTATTCGTTCAGAAATTTCTTTCTGTGTCTTACCCTCTTGCTTGAGGGTGTCAATAGTGGCCTTCTGGACAGCAGTCAGGTCGGCAGTCTTACCCATGATTGGGGTTTTGAGTGATGAACCAGGCTGGGAGTTTTAAAGGCCTCAGGAATCTTTTGCAGGTGTTTAGAGTTAACTCGTTGATTCAGATGATGAGGTACATAGGTCGTTTAGAGACCCTTTTAATGATATGCTAATTTTGTGAGATAGGAATTTTGGGTTTTCATGAGCTGTATGCCAAAATCATCCATATTAAGACAATGAAAGACCTGAAATATTTCAGTTAGTGTGCAATGAATCTAAAATATATGAATGTTAAATTTTCATCATGACATTATGGAAAATAATGAACTTTATCACAATATGCTAATTTTTTGAGAAGGACCTGTACATGGACACAGAGAGGAATCTATAGGGCTTGACCTGTTAAGCCCTAAAGGGTTTTGAACCAATTTCTGCCTAAAATTACATAATTTAAATAAGGAAAGTCTAAATGCAAACTTTTGGTACCTGTACAAAGGTAAGAAATAAAATAATGTTGTTTTTTTTTCCAATGAAACCACTATTGTAATTGTTACTATGTCTGATTTATTTGTATATTAAACAAAGAAATGTTTTTTGTTGTTTTTATTACCCAAAATGTTTCACTAGATGAGCACTGCAAAACACAATGAAAGGCCTCAGGTTGTATTAAAATGTAATATTCCAATAAATCGACAATAAAACTATAAATAAAGTATCTTGATAGAAGTTGAAAGACTACTCTTTTTTTACTGATTTCAGGATCTTCCACAGAGGAACAGGCAGGTAGCTGGTTTTGGTCCATCAGGTCAAAGTGGCCATGCTACTGCAGGCTCTCCTTAAGCTGAGCCCTAATGGAGGATGATGGCTCTGCAAGACAACTCTGTTAGCTTTTCCTGAACATATGCGCATCACTAAAACACAGCCAAATTAAACATGGAGAGACTTTGTGAGCCCACTGTTTAAGGTTTATGCAGGAAAGGCCACAAGTGAATGCTCAGTAGAGGATATTTATGTAAAACCTTCTCATGTCCTTCTCTACAGAGACAGATGAAAGTAGCTTTCCTTCAGCTGCTGTTCTTAATGAGCTTAGTGATGTATCTTTGCTGCTGCTGCCTGTTAGGAAACAGTTGTATTCATAACTGGTTATTGCAGTTAATTTTAACCAACGTGAGAATTATTTAGTATGTACTTAGTAACTTTACAATAAACTTAACTCTGGATAGTCATTAAAAGCGTGATGAGCCCGGTTCTAATGTTTAAGGAGTTCATGTTTTTCTTTTGAACAAACTTTTATTTTTCAGGTTCAATTTTTTTTTCTTTTGAACAAACTTTATGGCCCCAATTTAGCTCCATAAAAACGCACTGCAAACACATGAATGATGCAAACTCCAAAACACACAAACACAAAAAACAAATGCAACAGAAAAACAAAAATGCTGCAAATACAAAAACAGCCAGTTAAAAAAAAACGGTAAACCCGCTCCACAAAAATGAGATTGCACCAGACCACTAGTGGGAGTTGGCAACCAAGTCATATGGGATCAGGCCCATTTTATAGAACAGCGCCATGTTTACATCAGCGAGTGGAGCGAGTTTGCAGCTTTTTTTAACTTGCAGTTGTTTTTTTTTTTTTCTATTTGCTGTTGTTTTTGTATTTGCAGCATTTCTTTCTTTTGCAGCAGTTGTTAGACTTGCAGTTGTTGTATATGCAACATTTTTCCTTTTGCAGATTTTTTTAGGTTTGCTGTTGTTTTCGCTATTTGCTGCAGTTTTCCTTTTGCTTCTATGTTTTCTCTGATTGCAGCATTTTTCTTTTGCAGTGTTTTTTCTGTTGCATTGTTTTATGTATTTATGTGTTTTGGAGTTTGCATCATTCATTTGTTTGCACCGTGTTTTCTGTTTTCTGAAACAAACCGAAAATAAATATTTAAAAAAGAATTAAATTAATTCTGTATTCAAACTGAAAGAAACTTCTGTTTCACTTCTATTGATTTTAGAAATTATTTTTAATTTTTCAGATCTCATGATCAAAATTTAACATTTAGCATCAACATTTATTTTTTCAGTTTCAACTGATTTTTTTCAACTATGCAATAATAATTTTTGTGGCTCCATAGTATGTGAATAGATCTGTAAAGTCATGGATGTGTTTAGGGAGAGAGTACCAGAGGGTGGGAGCAGCTATGGAAAAGGCTCTGTCACCCCAGGTCCGGTGCTTAGTTCTGAGTGGTGGAGACAGGAGGTTGGCGTCGGAGGAGCAGAGGCTGTGTGAAGGAATGTGACGGTGGAGCAAACTGGTAAGGTAGCAGTGGGCTTGGTTATAAAGAGCTTTGTAGGTAAGAAGAAAAACTTTTAAATGGTTGCTTAAAAATATAAATACATTTTGGATAATCCCATGCTCCCAATTGTATAGGAACAGTTTGGGGATGCTCCCTTCCAGTTACAACATGCCTGCGTACCGATGCACGCAGCAACAACCATAAGGACATGGATGAAGGAGTTTGGTGTGAAGAACTTCACTGGCCTGTGAACGTGATCAGTGCCACACCAGCTTATGGGCAGATATTCCCACAAACAAATTCCTAAATTTTGTGGACAGCTTTTCCACACAATTTAAAGCTATTACAGCTGCCTAGGGTACACCAACTCAATAGTGAGACTGCCCCAAGGTGGAGAAACAAGGCACAACACATAGATGTACAAAAATGGATCATCACTGCAAAGTCAAGTTAGAGGTTTGTTCAAGCCTCCAAGTCATGCTTTAGATATAAAGGCATTGCATGTGCAGCCAGGTGAGGTCAAAAACAAGTCATGTCCTGTTATCACAACAAAAGGAAAATGAGAAAATTGCCCACTGCTCTTGTTGATCACTTCAAATATTAATTTAGAAATCCTTAAAGTGAGTGTTTTTCAGTAAGCTGGTGGGAATGTTGCTGCATATAATTAAGATGGCTTTATGGTCCAGACCATGGATGGTCTGGACTTGTTGTCAAACTTTATATGCCCTCCATCCCCAAACTTTTTCGGTGGGATTTAAATCAGGGGGAGATGCAGGATTGTCCAAAACAGTGACACCATTTTCTTGGAAGAAGTCCTTTATTAGAGATGGGATGAGAACTACAGCATTGTCCTGTTGAAATACCCAATGATCTTCACACCAATGAAGTCCTTCAGTCAGAGGCATATTTGCAGCAACATCTCCATATACCAAGCCGTAGTTTGATGTCCCCGCACAACCTGGGCTTCCATTACTCTACGGATGGTGGATGATTCCCAGATGCTAATGGAGCCTCCAATGTGCTGTGTTGAAAACATCTCCAGTAGGATGTCCTCGTCAAGCCATCATAACCACCAAAATTAACTTTTTTCTCATCAGAGAATTAAACTTTCTTCCACAGTTAACAGTTTGGTGATCCCTTGTAATGTCCAAGCACAAAATTTTGGACTTTGCAGAGGATCTACATGTGTCTTTATGGACAGTCGAAAGCATCCTCTTTCTCAGTGCCAGTGAAATGTACCTGGGTCTACCACTTGACTTTTTCCTCAGGTTCTTTGAAAAAGTTTAAAATGCCAATCTGACTGTGTCTAACCTCGGCAGCATCAACACTTTGTAGGTGGCCTTGCTTGTGTAGATCCTGCCAGAAATCCTTTTAGCCTTTGCCACCAGGAGGTGGTGACAGTGTGAAAGCCTGACAGAAAACGAGATGAAAGTCAGATGAAAGTCAAATTACTGTGCAAATTTTGACCTTTTAGAGCTAATGGGGTTTAAACCTTTGATCAGCTGATGAAAAGTACCTTTGAGTTTAAATTGATTTTTTACTAATCTGCCTGCTTCATTTTTCTTCTATTTTTATTTTGGAGCTTTACTTACAAACTGATTACAATCACAAAGCATCACAAACAAAAAATGTACACCTGTCATTTCTTAAGATTTTAATCAGGAGTGTATAGTCCACAGACCAAATGTATCTCATCATGTGATTTACTGCATACATTATGTTTAGTAGAAATATTGAACATTTGAACAAAAATTTGCTTTACAAATTATTTGATTGGTAGTATGAATAAAAATAATAATTAAACTCGTAAAGAGTACTTGTGCTACCAAAAAATCGAAGTATTTTTGAAATGGAGTAGCACTGCCTAATATTGGATTACAATCATGAATGCAATATCAACAGGTGCAATATTATAATCACAAAGGACTGCGTAGAGGCAATACTTGATAGAATATTATACTTTAAGTGGTATGCATGCAAATGTTGCATGCCAATAATATATTTGGTATGTTGAGTTGAATTTCAATGTGACTGATATCCATACTTGATGTATGTTCTCAGTAATTAAGGTGCTAAAGTTCAGAAAGAGTGGTGGGGACATACTGATGAAGGAAAAGTAATATCTCAAAATGTGGGTTAATTGGCATTGACGTTTTAATCGGTATATTCAACAATAGTAATGTAATTCCCTGTTTTACTGATATTGGGCAACCTTAAGATAGAGTCAAAACCTTATAATAATAATAATATTTTTTTTTTTATTACTACTATGACAAGTATGACACTTTCTTTGGCTGTGTGATTCCATGTAGACATTTTTTTCTTAACACGTTCGTGTTCTTTATGTTAAATAACTATGTGTTAAGTAGGTTAAGGCAAAATTGGAATTGTTGTAACCAGTGAATTGGGAAAAGTTTTAAATTAGTACAGAAAAACATTTTTTTAAAATGTAACTGATTTTGTTATACTTGGTGAACAGGGACATCCCATTTTGGAAAGGTAATGACAACACAAATAGACACATTGCCACATGACTGCAGTGGGTGTCATGATCAACAGCTGTTTGAGTTTTGTTTCTCACTTGTCTTTGTATTTAATGTTATTAGTGTGTCTCTATATTAGTTAATTCCCTAGTATTGGGTTCTTTCCTATGTCCTGTTCTGTGAATCTTGGTTTAGTCTATTATGTTGGTATTCGTTCTTAGCTTTGGTTAGCTAGATCCTCTGTGTTCCTATTCGGTTTCTCCAGTGTCCATTGTTCTACCTTTCCTCAGTTCCCTGGTTAGATTCTCCCCCGGCTGCTCTGCATTCTGTCAATTGTACTCACCTGGTTTTCATGTTACTCATCACATCCCCACAGTATTTAAATCCCTCAGTCTTTGTCATTTTCTGCTGGATTCTTGTTTTGTTGTCTCCAGTTTCTGTTTCTTCTTCTTGTCTTCTGTAAGTCCTTCAGTTTCCTTAAAATACGATCTCCATTACTCATCTACTTCTGTTCTGTTGTCCCTTGGGTCCTCAGTAAACCACAAACCTGACTGTGGGAGGTTGAATTGATGTCACTTTGCAAAGAAATTGAGACTAGACCTCAATGAGAATTCTTTTTGCAAACGGTCCAGTGACCATATAAGCAAGACAAGCTGAAAACAATGTATTTCCATGCATTTTGTTCTATCACTCTAGCAACATGTTTATTATAGAATGTTGCATTGTGCTGTGTCCTGTGAAAAAAAAATGAATGTGATCAAAATCCTCAGAAGTGCAGCATGCAGTCTGGTTTTATTCTCAATCAGTATGGTTCTACTTGAAAAAAGCTGTTTATACTGAGGAGGTATTTGTGCTAAAGTTGTCGTGCTCCTGGTTTGAATAATTGTATTATCCAAAACAAAATGTGTTGAAATTGTTTAAAATTATATATAAAGTTTAGTAAACAATTAAGTAATGGCGTCCATTGCTAAAATCTTGAATAACTACACATTTATTTAAGGCACATTGCTGGTGTAGAACATAAACATGTGCCGTGCAATGGAAATAAAGCCACAAAAGGAGAAAACAATACCATGAATATGCATGACAATGTTGATACTATTGAGTCAATTAAAAATAAATTATTTTAATTATGCTTTTTATGTGAATGGCTCAAAACATTCCAGTCATATTTCAATTTATGTGACATAGAGCATGGATTGAATAACAACAGTAATCCTATTTCATATTACACTTTCCATCACCCTGCATAAAAGACATGTTTGCATTCATCCAAAGCATTCATTACATTTTCCTCAAAGCAATGCACATTACTTGTGTCTTTTTAGTCCCATAGCCATTCTTTCTTTTTAAAATACTTTGGATTAATATTTAGCTTGCTCAAAACCTCATGCGTTTTGGTTCCTTAGGCAGAGCTTATAAATATAAAGACGATTCAAAACCAACAGTTCATTGCATTTTTTTCTGATGAACTGGTGTTCCCCCTCATTGTGGGCTCTACAAGGCTACAATACAGTTTGCTACCCCACATCCAAT
Source organism: Girardinichthys multiradiatus (assembly GCF_021462225.1). Taxonomy (NCBI): domain Eukaryota; kingdom Metazoa; phylum Chordata; class Actinopteri; order Cyprinodontiformes; family Goodeidae; genus Girardinichthys; species Girardinichthys multiradiatus. The sequence continues at coordinate 38,403,061 of NC_061805.1, read as the reverse complement.
TAGAAAATGACTCTGCATATGAATTACCATAAGCTCATGCTTCATCACTTACTCTAAAACTGGACATTTTGCTGCCTCAGCAAATTGGCTGTGACTGTGGTAGTGGTCTTATTTATTCCTCAGTGTTAACAGTTGTATCATAGCCAACTGCAAACAATATTAATGAAGTATAAATATTTAAGTGTGCTGCACAGCCAAAACTGAAAGGAAACAAATTTTGTGGACTTGCGGATTGCTCAAAAGAGAGCAGTCATCATGAGTGAATTAACTTGTCAGTAAATCAAACTATGTTGATACGAAATGCATTACCAGAATGACCATTTTAATTAGCAAATATTATAAAATTTGATATTCCTAGCTACATGATTTTACTTAAATAAATAATACTGAAGTGTCCTGACACTGAGAGCAATTTAGTGTCACATTTGTGTCTCAGATGGAAAGCCACTGGGCTTATGTTCAGGTTAAAAGCTTTAGTGAGACTGCGGACAGGGATTTATTCAAAAAACCGAACATATCTGAGAGCTCTAGGAAACACTAAAGAGCAGTTCAAGGAATCTCTGCATAAAACGGCAAGCATACGTGTGTGTATGTCCGTGTAGCCTCATGTAAGGGAATGCTGAAGCTTATATTTTTAGGTCTTTGCCCTGGGCAGTTGTGCTACCCTGAGTCTGTTTGCTTTACGTATGCACTGAGGCATACAAAGAGAGGTAAATAGTGAAAGGAGGGTGTCAGAAATGCATAAAGTGAAACAGTGAATCTCAAGATGGGTACAAATGTGAGGAAATAGAAGAGGAGATGAACTTGCAGTCTTACTCTATCTCTTTCTTGCTCTTTCAGAGGTGAACTTCAGGTTAGTATTCAGCATGAAGGCATTGAGCTGGAGAACAGCACTCAGTCACCAGCAGACCCCAACCCGCAAGGACACTTCAGGGCCCTAGCAGCTGTGAATGTATGTGCTGAAGAAACCCGATGTTTGGTCAAAATAGCATCTCTTGTAACCACAATTCAAGCTGATCTGCAAACACAGGATGGAATGGATGGAATAAGATGGAAATTAAAGGACAAAGAAATAAAAGTGTTTATGGATTTTCCAGTTTAACTCAAGAACACAGGAACAGTGCATTTCCTAAGACACTTATGTTTAAATTGAACAACTGGAGGAGCTACAAACTACCCTTACTGTAAATGGCTGCTTTCACATTTCTGTGTTTAATACCACCATCACTAAAGACATCCCCACTTGTCCTATATCCCCCAGTTCTTCTCCTTGACTCCTTTGCTGAAATTCCTACTTCATTTCTGCCAGAGAGTTGAGCAGCGGAGGTGAGGACAGCCTTGAGGACAGAGGACCTAGGCAGACCTGAACAAAATGAGACATCCTTGCCTCAGGCTGTCATTTTAAACCGTGTTTATTTAAATATGATGTGCGACACAACTGCATTGTCTATTTATTGTTATTCTCATTATACCAGCATATTTCATTATTTCTCTCTGATGAGCCTAAAATGTCAGTGTGACACAGGTAAAAAATTATTTTCATTTTATTTTATTATCGGAGATTATCATATCATTTCCCCTTCAGATGTTACAGATGACAAAAAGGACTTCCTGGTAAAATCTCCCATGTTGCTGCTTTCACAATCCGTCTCTCTTGTGAATGTCCCCTCTGGGTGCATTTTAGAAAATAAGACATCCTTCAAAACATTTGGCCTTTGAAGGACAAATGAGATAGGCCTTCTGTGAGATGGAAAGAAAGTTTTAAACCTGAACACAGAGAAGGAATGTAAAGTTTCCATGGACAGAGGGAGAAGAGGGGTGATTAAAAGAGGAGATCAAGTGGACAGAAAGAGCAAGCAATCCACTTGATGCTGGCAGATAATGGAGAACATATTAAGACAGAAATGGACAAATGCAAAGCTGATGAATTGCTTCCAAAGAAATGGGGCCTTCCAATGCTTCCTGTCGACAAAAATCTCGATGTCCATGTCTTTTGTCATGGTTTTAAATGGATGTTTAGGGGATGACAGCAGCATAAAGACTCAATAGTTTAGCAATATTACAATGTGTTCAAAGTTTGATGTAAAACAAACGTCTTATTTTGTTATCATCTACAAGTAGTGAACAAAAGTATGTGTTGCAGCAATGTCAAAAAATCCATAATGTTAATTTTTTATTTGGTGCTCATAATTTCCTGCAAAAATACTAAAATATTGATGACTCACCCTGCACTTCATGTTTTAGACTACTTTCTCTTTCAGCAACATCCTCGGTCAGATTTTGCATTTCAGCAAAGATCATGTGCAATTGGTGAACATAACTGAATGGGCTACTCAGTCAGGGGAAGATTTGTGTGTAATTCTGCCCCTTTTTTTACACAAAGCATTTGATTACATAAAAGTAAATAGCACAGCCAGCTGTTTCATATAAAACTTCATGAACCACATTTCTCTTCGCTATTGTTATTTAAACACATCAACTATAATCATAGCATTCTTAAAAGGAGGCTTGTAGAAGTGTAGATACATCTGTATTTATTAAAGTGACAAACCACACCAACCACAACTGCACTGTTTTTAAGAGGATTTGTTTCAAAGTAGTTAGTGAATTATTATATATGATATTATTAAAGCAAATATAAGCTAAACATTAAATATTTTACAGTCTATTCAGCTGCACAGGACACAAAATCTGTATAATTTGTGGCTGAAAGTACGGAAACTGCAAAGAGGTAGGAAAAGAAAACCTCAGGCATCCAACCACAGTATTTATTGTGCTTTCTAGAAGTATTCATCCTCCTTGAGCTTGTTCACATTTGTCACATTACAACCACAAAGTTTAAAGTATTTCATTTGAATTTTATATGATAGACCAACACAAAGTGATGCATACTTGAGATGTGAAAGAAAAAGGATAATAATTTTTAAAAACTTTTAAAAATACAAATCTGAAAAGTGGCTTCCATATGATTTTAGTTCAATACCTTTTTAGAACTATCTTTTGTTGTAATTACTGTTGGTAATTTCTGAGGTATGTATCTATTAGATTTGATTGAGAGCATGTGTAAACAGCAATTCTCAAATCTAGCTGGAGATTTTCATTTGCATTTAAATTTGGACTTGTTTAATACATGGATCTGCTTCGGTTTACTCTAATTTGCCTTAGTTCCAAGTTGTTTCCTTTCAACATTGTACTTTGTTTAGTGCCACTGTTGGGACCCCAGCCATAGATTTCAACATTTAAAGGCCAGTGAGAACTTTTCTGGAACTTTTAAAATAAATCGCATTAACCTACTTCCAGCACAGGAAAAAGAAGGGAGTAACAGCAGACTTCCCATGATGTCACTGTTTGAATTTAAATCCCGCGTTCCAACAAACCGATCTCTTTCCATGTGGATTCCAGATGCACCAAACAGCAGTTATGTTTCCTTGCTGGCAAGTAGACATAATTCTTCAACTTGGATCCAGAGCTACTACGTTCACATGCAACAAAGTTAAGTAATGATTTGCTGTTCGAGTATCCGGTATTCATTCATATAAAGGGTGTAATAAGACAAGCATGACTTGGCTTTTTCGAAGAGTCCCAGGACAACTCCTCAGCACGGTTCACATAAGAGGCAGTTGGGCAAAGAGGATTAGTTTAAGCTAAATAATGTTCGTTTAATGATGTTTGTTTTTGTTTGTGTTGAGAAACTCAGCTACAGTAAGTGCTAGCGGACAGCTAAGGATGTGTTCTGTGTTGTTTTTAAAAGTTAAGACAAACTTTATTTAAAGGGTGGGTTTTTAAACACAGATCGGCCATAACATGCCATATTAGTGGTATTTTAAAGGTACATGTTTGATTCTGTTAACAACAATAAGCTTATTTTGTTAGCTCCAACCGCTAACGGCTCAGAGCACGTGCTCGCCCACCTTATGAGCCAGCTACAGATCATTTACCCAGAAAGGATGTTGGTCCTCATTCAAAATATTTCCTTAAATATTATTTTAACATTTCCTTAATAATATTTCCTTAAATATTATTTGTACTAGTCGAGGCCAGCTAATTAAACACCATTAAAACCCATTTATCCAAAAGGTTTGGTTCTTATTCAAAATAATATTTCCTTAAATATTATTTTAATAAATAAAGGCAGCTAATTAAACACCATTGAGAATTGTTCATCCAGAAGGTTGGTTTTATTCAGCAAATCATTCTTTAAAATGTTTTATCAAAATAATATTTTATCTGATCTTGCATTGTGACTGGTTGTTTAAAGGTATACCAATTATTGACTAAGTTAGTTCCGAGACTAACTTAACTTCATTTTCAGATTCTTCAAGATAATATGTTCTCAAACATAAATAACATTGCATGTTAGATCTAGAATTGCGCCGCTCAAGGTGGCAGCAGGTTGGAGTAGCTCTGTTACTTTTGGTTCTGATTTATTCTTTTTTGGGAACTCTACCTCTTGTGGTGGATACAGTTGATTTTTTTTTTTTTTTTTTTTGGATGACTGTCCACTCCGGTGTGAGATGCTGTGCGGCTTGGAGGATTTTTCCCAATACTTTTCTACTTTGGGACATTTGTTATGATGCATTGCCATGGCAACGGGGTTATGGTCAGCATCCTCCTCTCCTGCTCACAGCCAAACAGACATTCCACCCTCCTTTGACCCACAGGACCCACAGCTGCCCAGTAACACCTCAAATGTTTCATCTTCCACCTCAGCCATGGACATTCTGCTTCTACATGTTTACCTTCAACCATATCAGAAGATGCTGATGCATCCTTTGCCACCCCCTTAAACCTGTGTGTCTCAAGAAGTCAGGTGGAGATGCAACTGGAGAGACTGAATCGGAATAAGGCTGCAGGTTCACCTGAGTAAGCAAACAATAAACTATCAGGATCCCCTTCAGTTCGCTTATCGCTGTGGAGTTGGAGTTGAAGATGCCATCATACACCTACTTCAACACACCCAGTGTCATCTGGACAAACCCAACAGCACTGCGACCATCATGTTCTTTGATTTCTCCAGTGCATTTAACACAATCCAACCTGATTTGCTTTGTCAGAAACTCCAGAAGATTCAGGTGGAGGCCTCAACAATGTCCTGGATCAAAGACTACCTGACAAACAGACCACAGTTTGTGAGACTGAAGGGTTGTGAGTCTAACCACGTAGTCAGCAGCACAGGAGCACCACAGGGGACTGTACTCTCACCATTCCTTTTCACTCTGTACACCTCAGACTCCAGTACAAGACAGACTCCTGTCATCTGCAGAAATACTGGGATGATTCTGCAGTTGTGGGGTGGATCAAAGATGGACAAGAAGATGAGTACAGGAAGGTGCTGGACCACTTTGTGGCATGGTGTGGAAACAATCATCTCATCTTGAACGTGACTAAAATAAAGGAGATGATTGTAGATTTTAAGAGAAACAGGAATAAGTCAAAAACTATTTCTATCATGGGAGAAGAAGTAGAGGTGGTGGAGGAGTATAAATACCTCGGTGTTCACCTGGACAACAGGCTGGAGTGGAGATGCAACTGTGAAGCCATCTACAAGAAGGGACAGAGCAGACTGTACTTCTTGAGGAAGCTTAGGTCCTTTGGTGTTTGAAGCAGGATGCTGCATATCTTCTATAAGTCTGTTGTGGAGAATGTGATCTCTTCTGCCATCATCTGCTGGAGAAGCAGCATCAGAGCCAGGGACTTAAAAAAGCTCAACAAGCTGATAAAGAAGGCTGGCTCTGTTCTGGGGACTCCTCTAGAACCTCTGGAGATCATTGTGCAAAGAAGGATTCTTCATAAAATGAAGAACATTATGGAGACCCCTGAGCATCCTCTTCATGAGACTGTCCTAAAACAACAGAGTGTCTTCAGTCAGAGGCTTCTTCAGATGTGCTGTAAGATGGAGCGCTACAGGAGATCCTTCCTGCCCACAGCCATCAGCATCTACAACGGCTCTTTGAAGAAACCTTCATAATGAGTTACAACAACATTTAATTTCCCTTTGGGATTAATTAAGTATTTTTGAATTAAATTTGAATTGAATGGTAATTTTGCATCACTCTTTCGTTCATGGTTTTACACCATCTTTATAACCATCCCTTTTAATTTTGTCCTAATATCACTGCCTTTTTGGGTTGGTATTTACAGGACAATCCATAACAGACCGAAATATTATTTAATAAAATATGAAAGTATTAATATTAAATATAAAAAATATATATTAATAATAATAATCACAACACCACCAATCTTCAGCGAACAATGGAGTAGCTTTACTGTCCTTGCTTAAGAAAAGGATAGTAAATGGCCTGCACTTGTATAGCGCTTTATCAAGTCCAAGGACTCCAAAGCGCTTTATATTACAATCAGGCATCCACCCATTCATAAACTAACAGTGATAAGCTACATTGTACCATGTGTGTGATTTTGGGTTCAGTGTGATGTGCATGCTTTCTGAATTTTGCATTTAATTTTGCATTTAGGCCACTGAGTTAAGTTTTGGTGTGATCTGACCTGAGCACCTACTTGTAGTTGTATGCTTGTGGCAAACTCTCAGGGAGGACAACTCAAGGATTTCTGTTAACAATGTCGTTCTTTCTTTCCTCTTTCTATAAAGGTGATATTTATAAGCACAAATCTAATAGTTATCCTGTTGGCAGATTTTGCCGCCTCAGTTATGTATCTTGGAAACTCCTCCAGATTTACCACTTGTACCACTTGGCTTCTTCTTTGATTAAGGCCCCTTCTCCGGACCTGTCAGTTTAGGTAGATAGCCATGTCTTAGTAGGTCTGCAATTGAGCCATATTCTTTCATTTATATGATAATACATGAAACTGTGGCTGTATGAGATGTTCAAAGCTCGGAGTATTGTTTTACAACCTACTGCTGATTTAACCTTTTCCACAACTTTGTACCTGACCTGTCTACTGTGTCCCTTAAACTTCATGATGCTGTGGTTCATGAATGTTCTTTAACAAACCCCTGAGACCTTCACAGAACAGCTGTATTTATATTGAGAATAAATCACACACACGTGAACTCTTTTATTTAAGTGATAAAGTCTTGTAGCTAAGAGTACCAAAGTTGGGGAGGCTGACTACATATACATATCAATATACTTTTATTTGCAAAATAAATGAAAACCATGTATTAATTTCCTTTCTCTTCTCAGTTATCCACTTACACTGCCTTAATTCTTTGTGGCATAGATTCAACAAGGTACTGGAAACATTCCTCAGAGAGTTTGGTCCATATTGACATGATAGCATCAGACAGATGCTGCAGATTTGTCAGCTGCACATCCATGATGCAAATCTCCTGTTCCACCACATCCCAAAGGTGCTCTATTGGATTGAGATCTGGTGACTGTGGAGGCCATTTGAGTACAATGAACTCATTGTCATGTTTAAGAAACCAGTCTGAGATGATTTGTGCTTTATGACATGGCGCTTTATCCTGCTGGAAGTAACCATCAGAAGATGGGTACACTGTGGTCATAAAGGGATGGACATGGTCAGCAACAATACTCGGGTAGGCTGTGGCATTGACACGATGCTCATTTGGTACTAAGGGGCCCAAATTGTGCCAAGAAAACATCCCCACACCATTACACCACCACCACCAGCCTGAACCGTTGATACAAGGCAGGATGGATCCATGCTTTCATGTTATTGACACCAAATTCTAACCCTACCATCCGAATGTTGCAGCAGAAATCGAGACTCATCAGACCAGGCAACATTTTTCCAATCTTCTGTTGTCCAATTTTGGTGAGCCTGTGTGAATTGTAGCCTCAGTTTCCTGTTCTTACCTGACAGGAGTGGCACCCGGTGTGGTCTTCTGCTGCTGTAGCCCATCCACCTCAAGGCTTGACGTGTTGTGCGTTCAGAGATGCTCTTCTGCATGCCTTGGTTGTAACGAGTGGTTATTTGAGTTACTGTTACCTTTCTATCAGCTCGAAACAGTCTTGCCATTCTCCTCTGACCTCTGGCATCAACAAGGCATTTGCGCCCACAGAACTGCTGCGCACTGGATATTTTCTCTTTTTCGGACCATTCTCTGTAAACCCTAAGGATGGTAGTGCGTGAAAATCCCAGTAGATCAGCAGTTTCTAAAATACTCAGACCAGGCGTCTGGCACCAACAACCATGCCACGTTCAAAGTCACTTAAATCACCTTTCTTCCCCATTCTGATGCTCAATTTGAACTGCAGCAGATTGTCTTGACCAGGTCTGCATGCTTAAATGCATTGAGTTGTTGCCATGAGATTGACTGATTAGAAATTTGCATTAACGAGCAGTTGAACAGGTGTATCTAATAAAATGGCCGGTGAGTGTATTTGTGTTGGTGTCTCACATAAAATCTATGGTCAGTCAGTCAGTCATTTTCTACCACTTCTTCCATAGTGGGTCACGGGGGAGCTGGTGCCTATCTCCAGCAGTCTATGGGCAGGAGGCAGGGTACACCCTGGACAGGTCACCAGTCCATCAGAGGGTAACACAGACACAGACAGATCAAACAACCCTGCATACACCCATTCACGCCTAAGGGCCATTTAGAGAAACCAATTAACCTAACTGTCATGTTTTTGGACTGTGGGAGGAAGCCAGAGTACCCGAAGAGAACCCACGCATTCATGGGGGGAGAACATGCAAACTCCATGCAGAAAGACCCTCCGGCCAGGAGTCGAACCCAGGAGCTTCTTACTGCAAGGCAACAATGCTACCAACTGTGCCACCATGCAGCTCCTGAAATCTATAGCATCTATTGTAAATCTACAAATAAACTGAACTTAGTGTGAACATGTTTAAGAGGTATGAATACTTTTCCAAGGCACTGTATGAAATTTATGGATGTTTAGTGTGACAGAGCAAAAAGCTAACATTATTACTTATTCACTGTCACCTCTCATTTTCAACAATACCACCATTCACAAAACAATTGAGATGACTCGGTTGTTTCCCTCTGTTTTAGTAACAATAGACTGAGACTTCCAGGGCTTCTTCACAGTCAAGAATGGTGACTTGAACCCCCACCCCACCCCCCAAGCTCCCAGGTCTAATGAGTGCAAAAACAGAAAAAGAGAGCTACTGCTGACGTTAGCTCCTGAGCATTAACCTGAACCAGACCCACTTATCTGAAAATCACCTGTGTTCTATAGACAGTAAGGCCAATTATGTTGGAGCCAAACCAGTACCTCTCTGAAACAAATAACAGGGCAGCGTTGTCATCTGCTTAGCTGATTCCCGATCCAGAAAGAATTCCTGTTATTTTATTGACTTTATCTGCTTATAGAGGATAATCTTGTTGGGCTATAATGTATTTTGCTCCAGATCTAGTTTGGTCTTCACTTGCCAAACAGGGTCAAACACTGCCAGTGCACAAAGGAAACAGCTGTGTTTTGCTCCAAATGATTGGTTATTTCTGTCTGTTTTAATTTATTTGAGTTCAGCACCCAGAAAATCTTCTCATCAGTTCAATGTCTGTAATATTTTCCCAAGACATGAAGTCAATGGCACCATATGAAAGTCGTTTTTATGAAAGATAATGAGGCATGTGAGGAAATCAAAGTTCTTCCTGAGCTGTGGGATAAAACTGCTTCTGATCAATATGATGTTTAAACTTCTGTCTTTATGACTTTATTGTAACATTATAGTGGAGTTTCCTCAAACACAGAGGACCACAGCACTGACCTCCACGACAGAGGTAGAGATTATGGTGGAGTGACACTATGTCAAGGAATTTATCGCTCAACTTGCTGAAAGGATTGACAGTTTAAAGGGCTTCTTATTACAGTTTCACAGGCTTCTCATTCATTAAGATTATTTGCATAAAAGTGAGCCAGTCTCTACAGATACTGTAAAAGGGCTCTCAGGGAATGTTTGATGTTGGACCTATAACACTTTCTTGCAAGTCAAGAGATGAGTTTAAAATAACCCACACACCCTAAAACAGCTACCTATGAGACAAAGAGCAGTAATCGGCTCAACAGTGAATGAACCATGCCTCAGTGTGTTTGCGTTTGCATTTGTGTGTATGCACCTGTGTTTGAGCCTGTGTCTATTCTACTGTTGTGGTCAACTCAAATTACACACTCCATCATCTGCTCTCTTCAGCCAGGAAGCTCATTTGGAAATAAGATTTGAAACAGCAATAAATATAGAATTATGTTGGAAAGAAGGAGAGAAGAGGGAGTGATTTTGAAATTATTTTGTCAGGGGTTGTTCCAGCTCACTATGGGCATTTGGAAAGAGCCTGACAGGCAGACGTAATGGAGGTGACTAAATGCGAGCCAGTGTTTTTTGTGCATTCAGGCCCCCCTTCATGGAAAGCAGTATTTTCTCCACAGTTTGAAATCCTTTTTTTTTCCCTGGATAATTATCCATTGAAGATGCCCAACCACAGATAATGACTGCATCGCCACTGAGCTAGGAAATTAACAGGGAGCAGGAGTGCTGCAAGCACAATGGAGGGACTGCCCCCTGCATCTGCACTCTGCTAATTTTAAACAGGGAATAGGGGGAAGCTGTACTTCCCTTCTGCTTATAAGGAATAACATAATTTCATTTTGTGTGTGATACAATCTAAAAGGAAAAGAAAATTAAAAATAATGCAAAAGAGGTCTAGAGTTGAAGTAAATGGCAACAGTGCCCCCTTGTGAAGTAGATTAGAAAGTTCTCTGCATGAATAAGCACTGCAGCTCAAGATTTGCAGTGACTCCCAACTTTTTTTACACAGTAGGTAGCTTATTTGTGTAGTTCGGCTCCATACTGTTCTCACACTATAGTAGCTTAAGCTGCCCTGAAAAGGATAAAGTGATCAGAAAAGATCATGGCTGTTGAACAAAGACTATTTTAAACCACCAGATTAAATAAATTTTAAAAAATCAGCATGTATAAAGTGAAAACCCCATTCTGGCTTTTGCAGGACTTTTATGAGTGCATTTTTGCTTGAGGGCCTTAGTTTTAACCAGTGCTGTAAGCATTAACTTTGGTTTAGCTCTATGTAGTTGTTACAGAGGCTTGATTATATGATTATAGCATAGTGGGTCAGTTTTCCTGCTGCTCGGCCTCTCTGCAAACAAAACTCTTGGATTACAGACACATATTTTTTATATTTTTATTTGATTTGATCCTTTGATCACCATGGCAGTTTACACACTGAACACCATCAATTTTTTAAGAAAACTTAGCAAAGCAATAAAACTGTCACACCAAACAAACAACGCTGCTGAGACGCTGTTCGAGACAAAAACATTTCAAAAGAAATGGACTATTGGTGTACCCTTCTATTCTGTTCACGATGCCTGACTGCACCTCTCAGCGCAATTTATGGCCCAGTTACACTCCATATAATCCCTATTAACAGATGCTTAAGACTTCTCAAAGCAGTTAACTGTTGTTAGCCCCTGAAATGTTAACCACCTGGAAAGATGGATAACTTTATATGAGCAGTTTATGCTAAGCAAATCACGCCTGCAGGGCAAAATGGGCAGATGATGGCATCCTCATCACAGATCTATATACACTTCATGCATCTCCAGCTAACCTGCATCTCAAATACTGTGCAATAAAAACTTACACCATGTTTATTAGGCTCTTAGAACTTTATATGTTTGTGTAATAGCGTGGTTTCTGGAATATGGCTTAAAAAGTAGCAAGCTCCTAGCAAAGATGTACTGTGTGACGTTCATGTCCTACCATTAACCTTTCAGGCCTTCATATTTCGGAGGGATCGGTAGGTGTACCAACCATTAGATGGTGCGTAATTGGACCTCTGCTTTTTTCTGCAGTCACCTAATCCTTTATCGTCTTTGAAGATGGAGCTTTGGCTCCGAGTCCGACACCTTCAGCTTTGAGGGTGCGTTGATGAATTAAAGTCTCATCAAGCTGTGGCTTTAAAGAGTTGAGCGGGGCTACACTAAATCAATACTAATAACTTCTTCATGCATTTGCGCAAGGCAGGGGAGAGGGCTTGGAGACAACACAATACTATGTCCTCAGCTTTTGACACTCATATGGTTTGTAGGTCAGTCTGACAAATTCATTGTCCTCATCCAACCTGACAGGCTGTTGCTGTGCACTCTGACAGTTTGATTTCTCATTACTCACTCATTTATATTCTATCTTTGAAAGAGGTCATGGTGGGACTAAACTGCCTTTGCTGAGACAGAAACAGCCATCACCTCTCTGAAGTAAGAAACTGTATGCAAATGCAGGGTTTATGCAGTTGCAGAAGAAGATAGGTAGTTTTAATCAGACTTTAGGTCAAAAACTGTGGCCAAGTTTATTGGGTTAGAGAAGAAAATAAAGGGGTCCTAAGAGCTCAATCAACCACTCATTACAACCAGGAATGTGGAATGCCTTCTCTGAACGAACAAAACATTTAACCTCGAACCAGATTGGCTTCAGCAGCAAAAGACCACACAGGGTGCAACTCTTTTCAGATAAACAGGAAAATGATGCTATAATTAACAGAGACTCACCAAAAATGGACAATAACCAACTGGAAAAACTTTGCCTGGTTGGACGAGTCTCTGTTGCTGCTGCAGCATTGCATAACATCACAGAGTCAGAATGTTGCGTAAACAACATGAAAACCTGGATCCATCCTGTGTTTTATCAGCAGTTCGGGCAGGATATTTTATGGTGTCAATATCATTTAAACACCACAGCCTACCTGAGTATTACTCAGGGAGGCTGACCATGTCCATCCTTGAGTTTACTAGACCCAAATCCTCCACAGTCACCAATTCTGAATAACCTTTTAGGGTGTAATAAAACAGGACATTCTAATCATGGATGTGGAGCCAACAAGTCTTCAACAATGTGAGATGTCCTCACATTTTTATGGACCTAAATATAAAAGGCATAAATCTGGGATCTTGCTAAATCCATGCTACGAAGATCTAGAGACGTTCTAAAGGCAAGACGCCATGCTAGTACCAACCTGGTAGCCAGTCAGTACATACTGAGCATGAAATTATTGTCAAAATTGTTTATAAGCAAACATTAGACATTTTAGGTCTATATTTTGTTTGATCTGACTATAATGCAGAATTAAGCTATATATAAAATCATTTGAGGTTACCGGCCAAAAGAGTTGTCTTAAAACAAAAAAGGTCCTGGGTTTAAAAGTGAGCTAAAAACCAACCCTGTTTAATGATTCAAACTTGCAACTCAAGCCTGTTGTGTTAAATCCAGCCAAGACTGGCATAGAAAAATGCATACCCAACAGGTCAGCATGCATGTCTGTTGTTTTCTTTTGTATCCACCGGCTCTCAGTGTAGTAATGATGTACAGGGATCAGAGGGCTGCCCTGCCCCTACTGTACTGGCAGCGTAGCTCAAGGCCCCTATGGTGCCTGACTCCCTGACTCGTGTCTCCTGCTACATCGGCAGGGAATGGAACAACCATACATCATAAGGCCAACTGTGTCCTTCGAGGCAGTGACGGACAAAGCCAACAGAATCAATAAAGCCTTAGCTCAAGCTCTACTACTTTGCACTCAGACCTCTTTACTTTCTTTTCTTGTCTCAAATCCTGCGCCTTTTTCCTTCACAACCTAAATTGCATGTCCAATTTTCTCTCCACCTATACCATTTTTCAGGTGACATTATTCCTTCGTGTTGTGACTACAACTAATGTCAATATTATCTCTGTCTCCCCTTCACTCAGTCCTCAGCGAACATGCTGAAACACAGTGTTGCTGGCAGCCTTGACAGGAGATGAAAAAAACAAGAGCTAGCAGCACTTCAGAAAGAAAGAAAAGACCAAGGTCTGAAGATTACCGAAGGCCATTTAGCTTGTTAGTGCCCAGGCACCCACATCAGACAAATGCGTACTTTGTTGTTTCACTGGGGCTGAGTGTTTCAAGTTGTTTAGGGGTGAAAGTTCCCCAAATTGACAATTTAAATGATGGAGGGCCTTTGTAGCAACCCACAAACCATTTTAGACAGCAGTGGAAATGCTGTTACAGAGATACAGGGAACACAAGGGAGCAGTTTGCTGTAATTAAACTGGAGCGTCAACTTTCGCACTCCTTGTTTACAGCAACGGCGAATAAAATTTTTTTGGCAAACAGGTTTAGGTTTCATTGATCAGTGTTGATTATTGTTAGGATATGATCCCACCAAAAATGGATTTTATCTCAGAAAATACTACCTGGATAAAGTTCTAAACCTGATGCCACATTATTTCTTGTTTTGACATGTACATTGGCATATATCTAAAAACAATGTGTTATACATGGTAGTAAAGATCAAGAAATTAAATACACTTTGCAAAACTTCAAGTTTTATTATAGCTATATAGTGTGAGTGAGGCTTTTCATGTGCCCGGGTGTTTTATAGTGTATTTGTGTTAGGATGAAAGGTATAAAATTCAGTGATCTGCTTCATCAAGATAGGGCAGATTACTTTGACTTGATAACACTGATGACACTGTCTCATAAAAAGAAAATAATAATCTGGGCATGAAAGTTAAATTCTCTAAACAGAGCTGTATGTATGACTGGTCTCAAGCAATCAGTTATTAGAAGAATTAATCAAAATGTCATCAGTTGGAGTCTCAAAGCATTAGGAGCACTGAGGTGAGTCATTCTTCATCACTGCATGCAAAGTGTCTGCACAGTGTACCAGGGTATTAGGTAATACTATCTCTGGGTAATTCCTATGACAGTTGAGTAATAGTTGTGTAAATTCCATAACAGTGGTGCATATCTCCAGTATATAATCTCTGGTCACTTTACTAGGTAATTATTAATTAATTAGTAATCATCTGTGGATTTAACAATGTTTCAAAGCCATTCCTCTGAAATGTTGGTCCATATTGACAAGATAGCATTATGGCCGATTCGTCAGATCCTCATCCATGACAAATATGCTCTATTGATTTGAGATTTGCCTCTTTCACTCACTAAAGTGAAGTCATTGTCATGTTCAAGAATATAGTTTGAAGATTGGCATACTATGGTCATTAAAGCAAATAGCAACAATGGTTCAGGTATTGGTACTAAGAGGCCCAAAGCATCCAAAGAAAACATCTATCACACCATAAACCCACATGAGCCTGAATCTGATAAACAAGGCAGCATGGATCCATGATTCCATGTTCTATGCACAAAACTCTCCGCTAAAAGCTGAATAATTTGACAAGACCATACTTATCAGAGCTATTTATGCCAAATCCTTGTCAGTCTGTGCAAATTGTATCTTCCATGTCTTGCTCCCAGCTGACAGAAGTGGCATCCAGTTTGGTTTTATCCTGCTGAAGCCCGACTTGCGCATTCAAAGATGGTTAGAGGTGGTTATTTTAGCAACTGCTTCCTTTCTATCACCTCAAAACAGTCTGCCCGTTTTCCTCTTACCTCTGACATCAACAAACCATTTTAGTCCATGAAAATCTGAGCAGAACAGCATTTTTTGAAAACTTACCCCAGCCAATTTGGGACCAAAACCCATTCCACTTGTCAATTCACACTCACACACTCACTTGCACACACACATGCTCAAGATAAACATATGCACCCCCTCACACCACCTTCACTGTTCCCGGCATGATGTTGTTTTGTAAACTTGTTGCTTCTTTGTGCAGAGGTTTTTTGCAATCTCAAACTGTATCCTGCTAAGGATAAAGTGTGAAATATGATTTTTTCCCTCTACTTACCTAATGTGGCCTCTTTTCTCATCTAGCAAGGGCAGCACCTGTGAGTGGCAGCAAAGCCTCGGTGACCCGTCCCCCCCTTGTCTTGTGTCATGATGTATGTTTGGATGGGTTGTACTGGAATTCTAATTTCCCCTCGGGGATCAATAAAGTATCTTTGAATTGAATTGACCTGAATTTGATACCTATTTTAAGGCTCAGTTTGAGATCAGCAAGTTGTCTTTACCATGTCTGGAATATGGTTGGTTTGCTCTTTTGTTTTTTATCTGATTTGGTATTAGGTGTTTAAATTTCTCAAGATATTGTAAGATTACCTTTTAGGTTCCTTATGTTAAGCTCTTTCCTTCTCAGTGGTATATTTATTTTTCTGTCAGAAGATAACCACTGATGATTCAAGTGTAAGATACCAGCGGTCCCTTCTTGCAAGCAAATGAACTGGTGTACCTAATAAAGTGGGCAGTAAACATTTACAGTATGGCATCCTTGCATATGTGACACTCATGCCAAGGATTTTTTTAACAAATCCAAAAATATGTGGCAGCTTGGATTAGCTAAAATCCAATGCCTCTTCCCTTCTTTTTGATGTATTTATTTTTCTTTGAGAATATAGCCACTGCCAGTTTAAGTGTAAGAAGATACCTGAGCTTGCTGTGATGCCTTTTGGAACGGTGCAGTTTTTCCCTCTCATTTTAAAGCATTGCCATCTCATAGATTGGAATTAAGAATGCCTTGGAGAATTTACTTTAGGATGCATCAAACAGAAAACTGGGCAGCTATCATATTGAACCAATTAGCCAAGTTTTCATAGCAGAATGAGTCATACCAGGATGACAGCCTTTAAAGAAACTTTAAATAATATAGGTAATTTCATAGAGAACATGATTAAAGATGCTGCAGTAGTCTGTGGTATGTGGAAAAAACTGTTTCTTCAAGATCAGCTAAAAGACCTCAAAAATTAAACTGAGTGTCATGTTCCTGCTGTGTCAGGTGTTTTTGAGTTTCTCGTTTCTGTTTATTTATTTCCCTGTTGTTATTTTCTCTTAGTGTTGCCATATTAGTTTATACTATTGTTTACATAATACTTAAATTAGTCTTGTGATTTGTTATATTTAGATAATGTCTTTTAGATTTTCTCCCTGTGTCCCTCTCTGTCTGATTCTGCTCATCACTCTTCTCTCCTTCAGCTCTCTCCCTTCATTGGTCTCGGCTGTTTATCATATCCACCTGCTGCTGGCCCTGCCTTTCTCTACACTCTCTCCCTGTACAGGTCCTTCTCAAAAAATTAGCATATTGTGATAAAGTTCATTATTTTCCATAATGTCATTATGAAAATTTAACATTCATATATTTTAGATTCATTGCACACTAACTGAAATATGTCGGGTCTTTTATTGTCTTAATACGGATGATTTGGATATACAGCTCATGAAAACCCAAAATTCCTATCTCACAAAATTAGCATATTTCTTCCAACCAATAAAAGAAAAGTGTTTTTAATACAAAAAACGTCAACCTTCAAATAATCATGTACAGTTATGCACTCAATACTTGGTCGGGAATCCTTTTGCAGAAATGACTGCTTCAATGCGGCGTGGCATGGAGGCAATCAGCCTGTGGCACTGCTGAGGTCTTATGGAGGCCCAGGATGCTTCGATAGCGGCCTTTAGCTCATCCAGAGTGTTGGGTCTTGAGTCTCTCAACGTTCTCTTCACAATATCCCACAGATTCTCTATGGGGTTCAGGTCAGGAGAGTTGGCAGGCCAATTGAGCACAGTGATACCATGGTCAGTAAACCATTTACCAGTGGTTTTGGCACTGTGAGCAGGTGCCAGGTCGTGCTGAAAAATGAAATCTTCATCTCCATAAAGCTTTTCAGCAGATGGAAGCATGAAGTGCTCCAAAATCTCCTGATAGCTAGCTGCATTGACCCTGCCCTTGATAAAACACAGTGGACCAACACCAGCAGCTGACACAGCACCCCAGACCATCACTGACTGTGGGTACTTGACACTGGACATCTAGCATTTTGGCATTTCCTTCTCCCCAGTCTTCCTCCAGACTCTGGCACCTTGATTTCCGAATGACATGCAGAATTTGCTTTCATCCGAAAAAAGTACTTTGGACCACTGAGCAACAGTCCAGTGCTGCTTCTCTGTAGCCCAGGTCAGGCGCTTCTGCCGCTGTTTCTGGTTCAAAAGTGGCTTGACCTGGGGAATGCGGCACCTGTAGCCCATTTCCTGCACACGCCTGTGCACGGAGGCTCTGGATGTTTCTACACCAGACTCAGTCCACTGCTTCCGCAGGTCCCCCAAGGTCTGGAATCGGCCCTTCTCCACAATCTTCCTCAGGGTCCGGTCACCTCTTCTCGTTGTGCAGCGTTTTCTGCCACACTTTTTCCTTCCCACAGACTTCCCACTGAGGTGCCTTGATACAGCACTCTGGGAACAGCCTATTTGTTCAGAAATTTCTTTCTGTGTCTTACCCTCTTGCTTGAGGGTGTCAATAGTGGCCTTCTGGACAGCAGTCGGGTCGGCAGTCTTACCCATGATTGGGGTTTTGAGTGATGAACCAGGCTGGGAGTTTTAAAGGCCTCAGGAATCTTTTGCAGGTGTTTAGAGTTAACTCGTTGATTCAGATGATTAGGTTCATAGCTCGTTTAGAGACCCTTTTAATGATATGCTAATTTTGTGAGATAGGAATTTTGGGTTTTCATGAGCTGTACGCCAAAATCATCCGTATTAAGACAATAAAAGACCTAAAATATTTCAGTTAGTGTGCAATGAATCTAAAATATATGAATGTTAAATTTTCATCATGACATTATGGAAAATAATGAACTTTATCACAATATACTAATTTTTTGAGAAGGACCTGTACATAAGATGTTTGTCAAGGTTCGGCCCACAGCAAAACAACTTCCCTCTGCCTCTTAGTAATGAATAACACCAGGCCCCGGTGACGTTGTCAGCTCCTCTCCAAGTTTCTGCCAGAACCCGTGCTCCACACATCGCACTCCTTTTGCTTGGGTCAGCAGGGTTCCACACCTCAGCCATAGTTTTCTACACCACTTGATCCTTCTTCTGCTACAACTTCCTCATGTGCTCACCGCAGATGTTGTCGTCAGCTGGCCATCTCCGCTCCAGTCCCTCCTGCCGTGTGTTCCTTTTCCTAAATCCTTTGAGGAGGGTGTCCAGGTGCGCCCGTCTTATGGTCCAGTCTTCAGAGCTCCTCCATGGTTTCCAGTCGTTACATTCTTTAGAGCTTCATCCTGGGTTTCAGCATCCTGCTGAGTCCCATTGTAATGTGTACCAGTCTTCTGAGGTTCTCCTAGTCTCTAGACGAAAGGTCATCCATGTCATCCAGTCCCTTGATGAGATTCTCCGAGGGCTCTCTAGATCTCCTGGTCCACCTCCTGATGAGTCTTTCCATTAGTTTTTTGGTTTGTTCTTTGTTGGAGTCTAGTAGGGCATCTTTTATCCACCCTTTAGGGGGAGGGGGTCCTGTCTTGAAAGACCATTATGTCAGTTTTGTGTGGCTCATTATCTTACCTCCATAGTTTATAGGGGCATTTGCTCTCCTAAGAATACTTTAATGAATTTATGAGTTTGGGTCCAAACACAATGATGTCAGTTCTATTTTCATTAAATTAAAAAAAGTTAAAATCCATCCACACATTGATGTCTTTAAGGCATCGTTACTACAGAGAATACTATCTAGAATCCATATAAGTTTTTCTTTTCTATTGTCCTTGCAGTAGTGGTCAGGGACTTCCCGCCCACCACCACCACCTCAAACACAAAGATTGGTTGGCCACTGACACAACCTTTGACTTTGAGTTCCCTAAGCTACTCCTGTAAAGTATACAGGTCCTTCTCAAAATATTAGCATATTGTGATAAAGTTCATTATTTTCCATAATGTCATGATGAAAATTTAACATTCATATATTTTAGATTCATTGCACACTAACTGAAATATTTCAGGTCTTTTATTGTCTTAATACGGATAATTGTGGCATACAGCTCATGAAAACCCAAAATTCCTATCTCACAAAATTAGCATATTTCATCCGACCAATAAAAGAAAAGTGTTTTTAATACAAAAAACGTCAACCTTCAAATAATCATATACAGTTATGCACTCAATACTTGGTCGGGAATCCTTTGGCAGAAATGACTGCTTCAATGCGGCGTGGCATGGAGGCAATCAGCCTGTGGCACTGCTGAGGTCTTATGGAGGCCCAGGATGCTTCGATAGCGGCCTTTAGCTCATCCAGAGTGTTGGGTCTTGAGTCTCTCAATGTTCTCTTCACAATATCCCACAGATTCTCTATGGGGTTCAGGTCAGGAGAGTTGGCAGGTCAATTGAGCACAGTGATACCATGGTCAGTAAACCATTTACCAGTGGTTTTGGCACTGTGAGCGGGTGCCAGGTCGTGCTGAAAAATGAAATCTTCATCTCCATAAAGCTTTTCAGCAGATGGAAGCATGAAGTGCTCCAAAATCTCCTGATAGCTAGCTGCATTGACCCTGCCCTTGATAAAACACAGTGGACCAACACCAGCAGCTGACACGGCACCCCAGACCATCACTGACTGTGGGTACTTGACACTGGAATTTTGGCATTCCCAGTCTTCCTCCAGACTCTGGCACCTTGATTTCCGAATGACATGCAGAATTTGCTTTCATCCGAAAAAAGTACTTTGGACCACTGAGCAACAGTCCAGTGCTGCTTCTCTGTAGCCCAGGTCAGGTGCTTCTGCCGCTGTTTCTGGTTCAAAAGTGACTTGACCTGGGGAATGCGGCACCTGTAGCCCATTTCCTGCACACGCCTGTGCACGGTGGCTCTGGATGTTTCTACTCCAGACTCAGTCCACTGCTTCCACAGGTTCCCCAAGGTCTGGAATCGGCCCTTCTCCACAATCTTCCTCAGGGTCCGGTCACCTCTTCTCGTTGTGCAGCGTTTTCTGCCACACTTTTTCCTTCCCACAGACTTCCCACTGAGGTGCCTTGATACAGCACTCTGGGAACAGCCTATTCGTTCAGAAATTTCTTTCTGTGTCTTACCCTCTTGCTTGAGGGTGTCAATAGTGGCCTTCTGGACAGCAGTCAGGTCGGCAGTCTTACCCATGATTGGGGTTTTGAGTGATGAACCAGGCTGGGAGTTTTAAAGGCCTCAGGAATCTTTTGCAGGTGTTTAGAGTTAACTCGTTGATTCAGATGATTAGGTTCATAACTCGTTTAGAGACCCTTTTAATGATATGCTAATTTTGTGAGATAGGAATTTTGGGTTTTCATGAGCTGTATGCCAAAATCATCCGTATTAAGACAATAAAAGACCTGAAATATTTCAGTTAGTGTGCAATGAATCTAAAATATATGAATGTTAAATTTTCATCATGACATTATGGAAAATAATGAACTTTATCACAATATGCTAATATTTTGAGAAGGACTTGTAAAAGGCTCATTGAGCCACAATTATACAGGAACATACACAGCCTCAATCTGTCCCTCCACTGTGGGTCAAGCAGCCGCTCCATCACATTGGTGTAAAGAAACGGTACCGCAAAATGTCACTTGAGGAACATGACTCAAACTACTGGTATAGCCTACCTTTGGTTCACTCTTCAATCACCTACAGGCTACAGCTGGACCTCTTTCATCACTCTCCGTCCTTCTCAAATGGCACTAACAAACGTTGCTTCTGTCACCAACCAGTTATGTATTTTTTTTTTCCTTGTTGAAATTATAATAAGAACAGGTTTGATAAAAAATGTTTGGAGACCAGTAAACATTAATGGAGGGCAGCGCTGTTTCATAACTTGCTCTGGATTGATGTTACTTTCTGGCATGTCTGTTGCACCTGCACACAGAATTTGTGGCTAAAGCGACCGACTGTAAATGAAATGAGGATACTGCTCTAGAACCTTAGCTGCTCAAAGGAAGGTTTTGCCCTTGGAATTTGGAGTTCAAATTTAAACACATTACACGAGTTGTAGTCTAAAATATGAACTACAGTATTTGGACCACCCAGCAATTATGGAAACCCAAAAGTGCCACAAATCAATAAATTAAAGCTCCAAAAGTGCTATTTATATATGGAAAAAATGTATTTCCTGTATATTGAGTTATGTTTTATTCCCTGCTCATCTGTGCCAATCATCCTCCCTTCATCAGTTACTCTGCATTTCTTGTCACCAGTTGTTTCATATTCCTCCTGATTATTGGTCCATTCTCCAACCTACCTCAGTATTTATACTCTCTGGTTTCATTGTTTTCCATCGGTTCCTCCTGTACACTACCCCAACATCTACCTGCTCCACGTCTGTTACCTTGTCTGTCATTATTATTATTATTATTATTAACGAAGTTTTGACGAAAATTCAATCCGGAAGACTCCCTCCTACCTCAGCCGGTCCAATGGCTCCCCCAATGCGTCCCCGCCCATCCAATCAGCGTCAAGTCCGCACCTTCTCTTCAGCCAATCATCTCCAAGGCTTCGCTTTAAAGATCCTCATCGGCAAGATTCCCTCGCTCTTCCGCTGAGCTTTGACCCACCTCCTCCCCATCTCCTCCTTCTGGACTCACAACAACGCGATCCTTCAGGCCTCCACTCCACCACCAGTCGAAAGACATCTCTAATTTAATCCTAAAAATACACATTCAAGCCTTCATCATTCGCAGCGTTCAGGACTTCCCCCGGGATCTAAGCGCCAAAGAAATGTATATAAAAATAAACTTCTAATAGCCTTTCTTTTTGTTTTCCATTTGTGAGTGTTACAGAATTGAATTATTATTATTATTATTATTAAAAGCTCAACTACTCACCATTCTACTGGAATACAACACCTGAAACACAACAACTCATGACAGGATTTGCTTTTTATTTTTATTTATTAATTTATTATTTTTGTCTTTTTGATTGCAAGGTATATAGAACAAGAGCTATGCATTTTGCATACACTTTTTACCTTTGGTATCGATTTGGTCCCAATGACTCCCATTATAACCACATATCGTTGATTCAGCTCAATTCAGAAATTCTTTATTAATTCCACGAGGGAAATGCACTGTATGCATATCCACTGTAATCCTGGCGTTTGATAATAAATTTCCCTTGAGCACCAAAATAATCTAAGCCTCTACCTTCAAAATACAGAGACACTAGTTTAATTGTGATGACACCCCTTAAAAGACCACAGGCACCCAAAGTTTCAATGGGGAAAATGGTCCTTTCAAAATGCATGGCGAAAACTTTTTTAAGACAACAAAAATAGTCTCGGTGTGTTGGGAATGATATAAAGGAGTGATGTGAATGTGGTGTAATTTTTTTTCTGTACATGTGTGCATATGTGTGTGTAATTTGAAGAATCAAAATCCAAGTTGCTTTGCTCATGTTTTCTTTATCATGAGGGGGACTCCTCTCTCCATTGGATGTGTGGCAGAGCATGTTTATACAGGTGCATCTTCTGTGATAATAATGTGCAGCCTGTAGTTTGCAGCCATTTCTCCAGGAGACTAATGCAGCTAATTCTGCACATGACAAACCTGTTGGTTTGTGAAAAAACCACAGCCAAGACCTTCCAGAAAGTGGAAAAACATTGTCTCCGTTTTCTGGAAGGTCCTCTGTCGAACCAGTGTGCCAAATGTGGAGCACATGCATGCAAAACGCAACTTACCATAATGTGTTATTAATGCTTTAAATAGTGAATGCATGGCAAAAATCCTAAAACAAAATGATGAAAAATAAAACCTTAACATCTGTGGTTTAGTCTGAAAGTACTGAAAATATTATTTACTGTGAACGTGAAACATTTTTAATCTTCCATTTTTATTACAATTTTATAAAATGTATCATTTTGAGACCTAAACTTAAAAAGTGTACATTTTTTTAAATAAACGATCATTGCTCCACAAAAAATATTTGCATCAAAATCAATATAGTTATAAATCTTTGACCAAGTCAAGTAACACCTGCATCCAAAATATTACACTTTAGTGTTTATTTTTTTGAAAATATTATATATTTTGTGTTTTTTACCTTCAAATATCAGGGGTTTTTTGGACAAAAACGGCATAAAAATTTATAAAAATAATAAAAAAACAATTTCAAAATATGACAAACTGTATATTTAGGGATAGGTCTGAAGCTGTTGAAAAGGTTTGATGCAGTGAAATTGAAAAAAAAAAGAATTATTTTTACAACTTTAGAAGAGGTACTGTTTTGGCACATAAATGTAAAAAATGTATGTTCTTGCATTAAACTCTAGTTTTTCCAAAAATATGAATGCATCAAAATCAATATTGTAATCAATTTTTGACCAAATAACCCACTTTAATGTTTAATGTTTATTTTTGTAAAATAATTGTATCTTTTGTTGCATAAAAGGGCATAATAACATATAAATAATTTAAAAAATATGAAAAATGTTGTATTTAAGGATAGGTCTGTGTCATATAATTCCGTGTTCTTGTTCTTGCTGTGTTCTTGTCGCATCATGTTGAGTTGAAAGCCTTTTTAATAATAATATTTAATGAACAGGAAAACACTTACATGTACTGGGTAACAAACATGGAGTGGGTAGTTTAGGAGGAACCAGTGGAAAACAATAACAACCAAAGAGTATAAATACAGAGAGAGAGTAGAGAATGGACAAATGAACAATGGGAGCTAATCAGAATGTAATCAGAAGCAGCAGGTGGAAGAGAGAGACTGAAGGCAACTGAGGGAGAGTGGCAAATTAACACAGATTATTGTTGGGACCCACAGCCATGGGTTTCAACATTAAACTCCGGTACGGACATTTCTGGAACTTTCAAAATAAAGTGCATTAACCTTCTTCCTGCACAGCCAGGAAACGGGATAACTGCGGACTTCCTGTGACGCCACTACCCGAATAAAAATACAGCTGTTGCTACATCGGCCCTCTTCCACACAGCCTTCCAGAGGGACCGGATAGGGGAGGAAAGCGCTCTGATGTCTCTTTGCTGGCAAATAGACCTAAACTCTTCAACTGGATCCAAGGATGTCATACGATCATCGATCATATGCAAAGTTAGGTACGAATGAAATACTGTCTGTGTATCCGGTATTTTCATTCATGAATGGGGTAATTAATGTACAAGCATTGCTTGACTGTCTCTCCGAGCCCCCGCAGATGCAAACGTGTTCGAGAGAAGCCCCTGCAAAGACGCGGTGTCCCAGCTGCAGCTCCGGAGCTAACCCTTTTGTTCACAGAACGAACGCACCTTCTGATCGTGAGAAGCTGAGGAGGTTAGCGAGAAGCTAACCCTTTGTTCACTGTGGATACCTTCTTCAAACTTCATCGCCCCTTGGACAACATTTCCTCACCATGGTCAGAGGTTAGGTTTGGGCAGATTAACAGTTAGGACAAAATAATCTGAACGTTTTCATTTATGAAGTTTGGTTTTTGTGAAGCTCGGCTACCTTAGTGCTAGCAGGCTATCTGCAGCACACATGCCAGTTTGTATTCTTTGTATGTTTTTAAAGTTAAGACAAACTTTATTTAAAGGGTGATTTTTAAACAGAACATTGATCATAACCCGCCGTCCGCGCTTATGCATTTTAACCCTTATATTAACCGAGGTATTTTAAAGGTATGTGTTTGTTTCTGGTGCTAAGCTATCCGCTTCTTTGTTAGCTCAACTGCTAACAGGTAAGAACACGTGCTTGCTACTAAAGAGTATTTAACAGGAAGGTTGTTAGTTTTCAAGCTAGTGAATAATAGTCTCTGAACATCGTTTACTAGATTTGATAAATAAGTAAACACCATTAAGCCCATTTCTCCAAAAAGATTTGGCTCGTTTCCAAAATATTCCCTTAATAATATTTCTTCAAATATTATTTGAATAAATAAAGGCAGCTAATTAGAAACTGTTGAGAATTAGTCATCCAGAAGGTTGGTTTTATTTAGCAGATCATTCTTTAAAATATTATTTCATCAAAATAATATTTTATCTGATCTTGCATTGTGAATGGTTGCTGATTATTTCCTAAGTTGGTTCCAAGACTAACTTAACTTCATTTCCAGATTCTTCAAGATAATCCTTGGTTCTCAAACATAAACATTGCATGGTAATGTTGCATCACTCTTTTTGTCATGATTTTCAATCATCTTTAATCAACTTGTTTATATTGTACATAGTCTATTAATCTTCCCTATTCTTTATATCTGCTTGGTAGTTTAGTTGGATTGTTTTAGCATAGTAAAGAGTTTGTTGATTGAAATATGTTTGACTTTGAGTTGACTTATTTTTGTTAATAAATTCTTGTATTTTAAGAAATTGTGTGAATTCATTCCATATGTGTGCAGAGTTTATGCTGTTCAATAATGTCAGAGTTCGTCTCACACCTTTCTATTTTGTCCTACTACCATCGCCTTAATGGGTTGGTATTCACAGGACAACCCTTAACAGGCTGAAATATTATATGATAAAATATTAATATGAACTATTATATAATATTCTCAGATTCATAATCACAACATTATCAAGGAGTGCAGGAAGGTAACAGACAACATCTAAGTGAACAGAAGTAAGTAAACAATGAGAATACCAAACTAACATGAACAAGGAGAAAATGCATAAGTAAATACAAACTAAAACATCTAACATTTTTTTTTTTGTTTTCTGCATCAAATCTTACATTTTTATAAGTGGTACGGTTTTTGGACTTGAGGGTAAAAAGTGTAAGTTTAATGGATCAAAATCAATATTGCTACTAATTTTTGATCAAGTCAAGGTTTTAATACCCACATCCAAAATATTTCACTTTGGTTTTTATTTTCGGAAAATATAGCATATTTAGTGTTTTTCCCCTTCAAGAAATCACGTTTTTTTGGACAAAGGTGGCATTAATATATAGAAAAGATCTAAACAATATAAAAAACGTTATATCTATGGATAGGTCTGAAGTAGTTGAAAAGATTTGATTCAGTGAAAGTAAAAAAATATATATATATATATATTAAATTCTGATTTCACTTTTAAAAGAGTTTAAAGCTGGACTTTTTGCAGAGGTGGCATCCTGTGCATTCTGCATGCCAGGTGCTGGATGTTATACAGGTCCTTCTCAAAATATTAGCATATTGTGATAAAGTTCATTATTTTCCATAATGTCATGATGAAAATTTAACATTCATATATTTTAGATTCATTGCACATTAACTGAAATATTTCAGGTCTTTTATTGTCTTAATACGGATGATTTTGGCATACAGCTCATGAAAACCCAAAATTCCTATCTCACAAAATTAGCATATTTCATCCGACCAATAAAAGAAAAGTGTTTTTAATACAAAAAACGTCAACCTTCAAATAATCATGTACAGTTATGCACTCAATACTTGGTCGGGAATCCTTTGGCAGAAATGACTGCTTCAATGCAGCGTGGCATGGAGGCAATCAGCACTGCTGAGGTCTTTTGGAGGCCCAGGATGCTTCAATAGCGGCCTTTAGCTCATCCAGAGTGTTGGGTCTTGAGTCTCTCAACGTTCTCTTCACAATATCCCACAGATTCTCTATGGGGTTCAGGTCAGGAGCGTTGGCAGGCCAATTGAGCACAGTGATACCATGGTCAGTAAACCATTTACCAGTGGTTTTGGCACTGTGAGCAGGTGCCAGGTCGTGCTGAAAAATGAAATCTTCATCTCCATAAAGCTTTCCTTCTCCCCAGTCTTCCTCCAGACTCTGGCACCTTGATTTCCGAATGACATGCAGAATTTGCTTTCATCCGAAAAAAGTACTTTGGACCACTGAGCAACAGTCCAGTGCTGCTTCTCTGTAGCCCAAGTCAGGCGTTTCTGCCGCTGTTTCTGGTTCAAAAGTGGCTTGACCTGGGGAATGCGGCACCTGTAGCCCATTTCCTGCACACGCCTGTGCACGGTGGCTCTGGATGTTTCTACTCCAGACTCAGTCCACTGCTTCCGCAGGTCTCCCAAGGTCTGGAATTGGCCCTTCTCCACAATCTTCCTCAGGGTCCGGTCACCTCTTCTCGTTGTGCAGCGTTTTCTGCCACACGTTTTCCTTCCCACAGACTTCCCACTGAGGTGCCTTGATACAGCACTCTGGGAACAGCCTATTCGTTCAGAAATTTCTTTCTGTGTCTTACCCTCTTGCTTGAGGGTGTCAATAGTGGCCTTCTGGACAGCAGTCAGGTCGGCAGTCTTACCCATGATTGGGGTTTTGAGTGATGAACCAGGCTGGGAGTTTTAAAGGCCTCAGGAATCTTTTGCAGGTGTTTAGAGTTAACTCGTTGATTCAGATGATTAGGTTCATAGCTCGTTTAGAGACCCTTTTAATGATATGCTAATTTTGTGAGATAGGAATTTTGGGTTTTCATGAGCTGTACGCCAAAATCATCCGTGCAATGAATCTAAAATATATGAATGTTAAATTTCCATCATGACATTATGGAAAATAATTAACTTTATCACAATATGCTAATATTTTGAGAAGGACCTGTACACTTGTAGCCATGAAAGTGATTGGAACACCTGAATTCAATGATGTGGATGAATGAGCAAATACAATTGTCTACATAGTACTGTATACATGGAAAAACAAAGAAATTACTTATTTATTATTTTAAAGTGGTGGAATTTAAAGATCAGTGTGTACATTTGTGCTAAGACGTTCTCAAGACAGTGTGACAGATTTAGCAAAAAATACTGCACCAGTCAACAGTGTGGACATGTCGACTTTTTAAAAATGACCAGATAGGTATTTCTCAGTGCATATCAAGTTATTCAGCTTTAACCGGACCCCTACATGTTTCTTCTGTAAAAGATAGGTAAATGAAAGTTAAATCTGTCATAACTTTTTTTACCTTATACTTTTAATTTAAAAGCTCCTTTAGCTGTGCTGCTGTAATGGTGTGCTATTCTCAATTAAGTAGAAGGTTTTGGATAGTTTCACTGCCAATACATTATTCATAAAAAAAAAGGCTGTGTGAATGCCAATTTCTGAGTTCAGCTTTGAGTTGGAACTGTTCCCATTTGGGGTCTGTACAAATGCTGTGTTCCCCTTAGAATTACTTATGTGGAAATACTTGACAACTCCTTTCTGGAAGCAATTTCTTCTGAGCACCACTCCATCCTGATTATAGGACGTTCTGAAAGCTGTTTATCTGCTAAGTGTAATAATTTCATGTCAGCAACCTCTCAGACCCATCAGCAAATTTTCTAGCTTTAATCTGATTTTGAGTAGTAGCAAACATCCCCAAGTACATTTTCCTGCAGGAAAATATTAAAGTCACTATTTTCAAGTAAGAGTCGTGGATTCAGTTTTTGCAGAACAGAAATTTGTATATTTGTTCATATAAATGTATTAAAGCACTAAAATGCTAACCTAAATGTAAGTAGTTGACTTTTGAGTTTCCGTCTTATCTGTTTCTCTGCAATTCCCTGTTTATGTTCTTTAGTTGTCGTTATTTCACTTTATCCCATTGTTTACTTATTTCTTTCATTCCTGTACATTTAGAGTTCTGTTAGATTACTTCCAGTGTTTCTGTGTTCCTGCTTATCTGTGTTCATTAGCCTCCCTCCTTCAGTTCCTCTGCCTTCTCCTTTCCACCAGCTGCTTCACATTTCATCTGATTAGGTCTCCTAGTTCATCGATCATTTCTCCACCCTACCTCTCTATTTAAACTTTATGGTTTTCATTGCTCGCCACTGGATCGTACTTTGTGCCTGTCTGCTCCATGCCTGTCATTCTGCCCATGCTCCATGCTTGTTTTCATTGCTTACATTATCTGTTATTAAATACATTAACTCACCATGTGGCTCCCACGCTCCTGTCTGGTCCTACAAAACACCCCACATTATGACACAGTGTCAAAAGGCACTTTATGGAAATACTAAACAGGCTTACATAAAAAATCTGGATTTTAAAATCAGCAGCGTGCACATATGTGCTTGACGTTCTCTGTGCCTGTCAATGAGCACTCAAATTTAGCTCATTTCTGAATTGGTGTTTAATTTTGTGTGTAAAACTAATAGAAATACTTATCTATATGTGTAACTGCACATGTTTGGACCTTGACTGTGTTCTGCCTCCAGCCATGGTGCAAGGGTCGATGTTTCACCAGCATGATCAACAGCATTGCGTCTGGTGTTTTTATTCCACAAGGTATTGATTTGCATCCCTGAGTTTATGTCTGTGAGTGCGTTTGTGGGGGTGACTAAAGATGAGCCACAAAATAATGACAGGCAGAGCAAAGAAATCATGTTCTGGATGAACGAATTTGACATAAAAATTCAATTGTTTTCTGCAGCCCACTGTGACAGCCTGAGCCTAGAAAACACAAACCTTACATGAGTTATAACTGCAGTTCATTTACTTGGCAGTATACACTAACATCTTTCAATGAATTTCTTTCTGTATTTCAAGTTTTAGTAGCATACAGGAACAGTAATTACATTGCACACTATACATTGGCACCCCTGGAAAGGATGTATATAATGGCAAAGATCACTTTTTATTGCTGAAGCACAATATCACAATCAACATTTTTGAAAACTTCAAGCCTTAAATTAAGTATTTTTAATCAGTGTAGAGAAAAAATATAATATCATTAAAGTTTTTTCAACTGCATCTCTAACAATTCCTACAAAAATGTAATTGAATGTTTTTGTATTTTATATTTTACTTTTCAAAGGTAATCAAAGTGTCTGGGAACTTTTTAGTTGAGGAACTGATGGTCTGTTTTCTGGCAGATTAAATATTATGTCTCACAGTGGTCCATGTTACCTGCATTTAAAATGGGAAAGATAAGATAACGTCATTCAAGTAAGGCTTTTGTGTGCTGATCTTAATAAGTCAGGAAATGGTTACAGGAAAATTAACTTGCCCACATCTACATTCAGAATTAGAGAGGAAACGATTGAAAGTTTTAATGATTACCGTGTGAAATTTTCCTACTGTGAGTAGTACCGTTTTATACCATCGCCACTTTGTCTTTCATCTGGCGAAATGATTGGCCAAATCAACACAGAAATACTAAACAATAAAATCATTCTTTGTTTATGGCCATCTCAGTCCCTAGACCTAAATCTTACAGAAAACCTGTGGATTGAGCTGAAGTAA
This sequence comes from Girardinichthys multiradiatus, assembly GCF_021462225.1. Classification (NCBI taxonomy): domain Eukaryota; kingdom Metazoa; phylum Chordata; class Actinopteri; order Cyprinodontiformes; family Goodeidae; genus Girardinichthys; species Girardinichthys multiradiatus. The sequence continues at coordinate 38,372,298 of NC_061805.1, read as the reverse complement.
AGAAAACATAGGCAATAAAAAAGTTATTTAATTAAATACTTTTTACAAATTATTTTGGTGTTGAGGGTGCTGTACAACAATCAAACAGACATATAAAACACTATGCTACTATGTGAAGGCATACCAAGTACCAAAACATTTTAATAGCTCTGCACACAGATTCCTTTGTACACAAATTCCTACACTAAACTGCAACATAAAAATAGGTAAATAATACTACATAGTATTTATATGACAAAGTTTAAATACTACTTGGCCACACCCGAAATTACAAGCTTGTATTAGGCTCAGAAACACTTCTGACTGTGTTCCTGGCTGCTGATTACATATCATTATCCAGTCTAAAGGGTAAGATATTGTTTCAAGACAAATTGGCACACCAGGAACACCAAAGGAATCAGAATCAGAATCAGCTTTATTGCCAAGTTCGTACATACAAACAAGGAATTTGACTCCAGTACACTTTGCTCTTTTGTTCTGTTTTTGCATTACAGAATATACAAATTTACAATGTACAATATACACATATCTAATAGAATAGGTGCATTTGCAACATCTGTATGCTGTTGTTCTGTACTCTATTGAATGTTCATCAGAGAAACAGCCTGGGGGAAGAAACTGTCTCTGTGGCAGCTGGTTTTAGTAAACAGTGCTCTGTAGCGACGGCCTGAAGGTAAAACTCTAAACAGTTTATGTGCAGGGTGTGTGGGGTCTGCAGAGATTTTGGCAGCTCTTTTCTTGACCATAGACTTGTATAAGTCCTGGATGGAGGGAAGGTCAGCCCTGATTATTCTCTCTGCAGACCTGATTATTCGTTGCAGTCTGGACCTGTCCTGTTTTGTGGATGAGCCAAACCACACTGAGATGGATGAAGACAGGACAGACTGAATGATGTCAGTGTAGAAAATGACCAACAGCTCCTGTGGAAGGTTGAACGTCTTGAGTTGCCTCAGGAAGTACAGTCTCTGCTGGGCCTTCTTTCGAACAGTGTCTATGTGTGAAGACCATCTCAGGTCCTCAGAGATGGTGGTTCCTAAGAACCTGAAGTGGTCCACGGCCGATACAGTGTTGTTGAGGATGGTGAGTGGAGTGTATGGGGGTGGTGTTCTCCGAAAGTCCACCACCATTTCCACAGTCTTGAGTGGGTTCAGTTCAAGGTAGTTCTGACCGCACCAGTGGACCAACCGATCCACCTGCTGTCTGTATGCAGACTCATCACCGTCCTGGATCAGTCCAATGACAGTGGTGTCGTCTGTAAACTTAAGGAGTTTCACGGATGAGTCCGATGAGGTGCAGTCATTTGTGTACAGAGAGAAGAGGAGTGGGGATAGAACACACCCCTGGGGGGCACCAATACTTATTGATCTGGATCGGGAGAAGATGCTCCCCAGTCTCACCTGCTGCTGTCAGTCCGTCAGGAAGCTGTTGATCCATTGACAGGTGGAGGCTGGGACGTTGAGCTGGGTGACCTTCTGGTGGAGGATGTCTGGTATGATGGTGTTGAAGGCCGAGCTGAAGTCTACAAACAGGGTCCTGGCGTACGTCCCTGGGTGGTCGAGGTGTTGCAGGATGAAGTGTAGACCTAAGTTAACAGCATCATCTGCCGACCTGTTTGCTCGGTAAGCAAATTGCAGGGGGTTCAGCAGGGGGCCTGTGATGTCTTTCAGGTGCTTCAGCACCAGCCGCTCAAAGGATTTCATGATCACAGACGTCAGGGCTACAGGCCTGTAGTCATTTAATCCTACGATGGTGGGTTTCTTGGGCACCCGGGATGATGGTGGATCGTTTGAGGCAGGAGGGGACCTCACACTTCTCCAGTGATTTGTTGAAGATTCTTGTGAAGATCGGAGCAAGTTGATGTGCGCAGGCTTTCAGACATGATGGGGAGACGTTATCAGGTCCTCCAGCTTTCTTTGTTTTCATGCGCTGAAAGAGCCTGTTTACCTCTTCCTCGGTGATCTTTAGTGCAGGCAGAGGATCTGATGGTGGGGGGTTGGTTGCTTTATGGGAGGAATTTGTTCCTGAATGGGATGTAGAGGGGATGATTTGAGGTGTGAATGGCTTCTTGTCATGTCTGCAATAGAAGCCATTCAGACGGTTGGCCAGGAGACGACTCTGTTCAGGATGGGTGGAGGGGCTCTTGTAGGCAGTCAGGTTTCTCAGACCAGTCCATACAGCCGAAGCATCACCAGTAGAAAGGCTGTTCTTAAGCTTCTCACTGTAGCTTCTCTTAGCTGCTTTGATCTCTTTTGTTAGTTTGTTCCTGGCCTGCCTGTACCGCGCCCAATCTCCACTGCTGTGAGCTTCTTCCTTTTCCCTGCGCAGATTCCTGAGGTGTGGAGTAAACCATGGCTTATTGTTCCCAAAGGTGCAGAAGGTCTTGGTCTGCACACACATGTCCTCACAGAAACTGATGTATGATGTCACCACATCAGTTAGTTGGTTTAAGTCAGTGGCTGAAGTTTCAAAAACAGTCCAGTCTGTGCATTCAAAGCAGGCCTGTAGCATCTGCTTTGATTCCTCAGTCCACTTCTTAACAGTGTGAACCTTGGGTTTGGAAGCTCTTAGTCTCTGTCTGTAGGTTTGGGATGAGGTGGATTAGATAATGATCCGAAAAACCCAGAGCAGCCCTGGTAACAGCATGATATGAGTCCTTTAAAGCTGTGTAACAATGGTCCAGTGTGTTTTTGTCTCTACTGGGACACTTAATATGCTGTCTGTATTTGGGGAGTTCATTTGAGAGGTTTGCGCTGTTAAAATCTCCCAGTATTATGATGAAAGAGTCCGTGTATTTTTTCTCCAGGTCTGTAATCAGCTCAGCAAGATGTTTTTCCACAGCAGAAGTGCAGCCATGCAGTGGAAAATATGAGCCGACTATTATAAACGAGGAAAACTCTCTCGGTGAATAAAACAGCTTACAGATTATGGAAAATGACTCCAGATCCGGGCTACATGTTTTTCCCAGCACTTTTACCTCTCTGCACCAACTTTCATTTATATAAAAGCAGATTCCACCATCTCGCTTCTTCCCCGATAGCTCCGCGCTGCGATCCGCTCTGAACAGCTGGAAGTCCGACAACAGCAGTGCGGGATGTTTTCACTCAGCCATGTCTCGGTGCAGCAGAGAACCGCTGATCCGCGGAGGTCCATGTTTTTACCGGTGAGAAGAAGCAGCTCGGCCATCTTGTTGTTGAGAGAGCGGACATTTGCCAGGTGGATTGAAGGCAGTGGTGTGCGAAGTCCTCTTTTGCGGAGCTTTACCAGCGCGCCAGCACGTTTTCCCCTTCGACGCTTTTGGCGCAGAATCCCATATAGAGCCGCAGCTCCACTCGCCAGGAGCTGCGGTCTTTATATCTCCAGAAAACATGCCTGGATGGTAACGCACAATAGTGTATTTTTACTCACAGCCAGCAACAAAACTTCAGGCCTTATTTTCTTATGTTTATTCAGGGAGATGTGAACTTTGATGTTTTGAATTTTGATGTAGCAGTTGTTAAGACTTTTGGGGCAAAAGATTACAAATGAGAAAGAAGAATAGACTGTAAAAGAGGACTGAGAAGAGAGGGATGAAAATAACAAGAGCGAAAAAGACATGCAGACAGGCACACGGGAACATAATAGATACAAACAGATAAAACAAGAGCTGAGGCAGAGAAACAGCAGAATGTGCTCAAGAGTCGAAATGAGTATTCTGCATAGACTTCTCTCTAAGGGTTATAACCTCTACACTACTATGATAACGCTTTGGTGAACTCTTCTGATTCACAAATAAAACAAACCACAACAGACCTTAAAACTTGTGAAGCAACAAAAGATGAGTTACATGTAAACTAAATGCATGAATTAGTTATAAACCCAATTGCTACATTATTAAAATGTTTACCAGTACAGACATGGACTGACGCAGTGCATTACAAAGATTTTTTAGAGCTCAGATTTGTTTTTACACTTTTGTCATTTACATTCACAAACTTCAATGTTTTTTATTTGTGTTTTGTGTAAAAAAGCTAAACAAAATACGGCATAATTGTGAATTTGTTTCTTTTTTAATACAAATGTAAGAACTATTGCAGTCGATTCTATTCAGCCCCCTGAGTCAGTGTTTTGTTATACCATCTTTGCTGTTTTGGGTGAAGGTTGTTTAAACCTTTGAGCATCTAGAGACTGAAATTGTTGCAAACTCTATAGATACCAGCTTAAGCTTTGAATGGATGAAGAGGAATTGTGAACATCAATGTTTTGGTCGTGTCATAGATTTATCCATTGGATTTAGATCTGGACTTTTACTAAGCAATAAACACAATATTATATTTTGATCTATGCCATTCCAATCTTTGCCGCAGTCTCAAGATTGCCCTGTATTTAGCTTTATCCATTTTTGCATCAACTTTGACCTGCTTACCTGTCCCTACTAAAGAAAATCATGCCCACAGCATGATTCGGCCACCAGCATAATTACCCATGGGCATGGTGTGTTCAGAGTGACATGCGCTCTAGGTTGGAAAACTGCGAGAGGTATTCTTTCAGCGATGGCTTTCTTTTTGCTACTTTTTCATGAAAGTGTGATGGAAATTCTTGCAGTAAGCATTTCACAGTGTATGACCTTTGGTTTACCTCACTCCCCTGAACCTCTGTGTTAGAGGAGGAAGCTGTAAAAGCCATTATCAGAAGTTTAATGGTTAAGGGCATTTGTTAGGGTGATGCCTCAGGGAGAGTAGATGGTTGTTCCTAGGTAACCTAGTCACCTCTGAACCCGAGAAGGGTCTGGGGTCATAAAACACAGACTCTTTGAAGTGTTGAGATAACACTGTCATGTTCTGGTATAAATACTGTGTGTAAATGTTGATCGGGGCTCTGTTTCACTGACTAACCTCAGTGTCAGGGTCTTCAAACGCTGAATGCCTTTGAATAAAACTTATTGAGACAAAGTCCGGATTTTCTCTTGTTATGAGTCAACTTCTACCCACTTTGATGAGAAAATTCCACAACAAAGGTCAGATTTGTGGATTGCACAACTAGTAGTTGTCCTATGGACAGATCCTCCAAGTTGAGTTGTGGATCTCTGTAAAGGTAATGTGCCTTTAGACTGCTTCACTGAATAAGGCTCTTTTTTCAGGGGCTGTCAGTTCTGTTGCGCAATCAGGATGGTAATATGATTTAGTATTGAATTAATTAACCATTCGGTCTGTCAAGTATTGTCCGGGGAATACCAGCCCAATATGGCGGTAGTATTAGGACAACAGATGAAAGAGTGAATCGAGCAATGGCATTATTGGAAAGTAAATGCACACATATGGAATAAATTAACACCAACTTCTCTTTAAAATATAAAAATTTATTCACAGGAGCAACTCATCTCCAAGTTAATCATATTTCAATTAACAAACTCTTTACTAGGCTAAAACAATTCAACAAAAACTATCAAGCAAAATGAAGGAATAAAGAAAACAAATAAACTATGTACAACTAAAGAGACAAGGGAACCAATGAAATTGATGCAATGATATGACAGTTCAATGTGGAATTATGTTTAAGAACCAAGGTTTATCTTAAGGAACTTGGAAATAGGGTTAAATTAGTTAGATCTAATTAGGAACAATAAATGGTATGTCTTCAAACAATCAGTCACACTGCAAAATCAGAAGAGTAGATAAAACATTATTTTAATAAAATAATATTCTAAAGCATGATTTGCTGAACTCTTTTTTTTTCACTGATTCCTAGCGTTGCTTAATTTTAAATCCTTATCTTAGTGAAATAATATTTAAGAAAATATCATTTGCCAGAACAGTAATCAACAATCTTTTGGACAATTGATCTTAATGTTTTAACTAGCCAACACATGGAGTAATGGACTACCAAAATGACAGAGAAGAACGTCTACGACTCTCATAAGATGGTGATGTAAACATTTGAACTGCCTGGCACTAGCATTAGCTGTCAGCGGTTTAAACAAATAAAGGAAAGCTAATAGCTTGTTCGCCACTTCTTTAAAGTCAAACAAGTACACTCAACTACCATTAATATAGATATTAATATGCGTATGAGAGCTGGTAGCACGTTATGGCCGATCTGTGTTTAATGTTTGTCATAACTTTTAAACACAACTCAGAACAAATAACTAGCTTCAAAGCTTCTGTCTGTTAACATTAGCTGAGCAGATAGCCTGCTAGAACCAATTAGTTAAACATCTAGAACCACACACAAAGCAAAACATCATGAGATTAACAATATTTCATCCTAAACTAATTTTCTCTGCCGAAACACCACCTCTTTAGTGAACCATTCAAAAGAAGGAGGACGGGAGGTCCAAAGGACGCTAGTTTGGGTAGCAAAGTTGGCTGGGTCCAGCCACGTGGCTGCTTCAATTAGAGACAACTTATCTTCTGGGCACAGTTTGCCTTTTTGCAGAAACTTAGAAAGAAAGGTTGAAGACAGCTTGTCTTAACTGCTCTTCTTGCTTCAAAGCTGGATTATTCGGACAGCTGATCATACTTAACTTTTGCTGTTCTCGATTGACGAATTCGCTAACATCAAATCGTTGTCAACTCTGGATCCAAGATTGAAGAATTAGTCCAACTTGCAAGCAAGACAGACATTCACGCTTGTTTCCTCTCCTGTCCACGTCTCTGGGAGAGGCATGTAGTAGAGAACAAGGTAGAGGGAAGAAAGTGTTTTTGTCAGTGACTGCATGTCATCACTTGGATTCCAGCTGTGACTCCTTCTTCCTGGGTCTAAGTGTAGGTTAAAACTGTATTTAAAGGTGCAGCTTCCTACCAGCGTCTTTGTTTGTGCACATTTCAGAGTCCATGTTTCATCCATTTTTCATCCATAGCTGCGGCACAGCAGTTTAAATGGATTGTGCATTGCATACTCTTTTCCTCTTCAGATAATGAAATAAACAGTTCTTTGTAAGAAAGCTAGAAATATTGTTTGCTTTAATGTTCTCCACAGCTTCATCTGTATCCTGTGTGTTCTCTGGCCTTCATGACGCTGATTTTTGCTAATGTCCTCACAACCCTCTGTGGCCTTCACAAAACATCTGGATTTATACTGACTTTCACACAAGTGGACTTGTATATTAATTGGTTGAACTGCATTTTATTTAAAGGTTTCATAGTAAAGGAGCAAAATACAATACACTTGAGATTTGTATGTGTAAAATATTTTGAAAATCATGTTCCATTTTATTTCCTCCTCACAATTTTGTGCTATTTTGATACAAAATCCCAATAAATTATATTAAAGTTTGTGCTTGTAAAGTGACAAATTGTTAAAAAGTTGTTTTTTTCACATTTTACTTCAGCTTTCACCTTTTTTTTTTTACCAGAGACATATTTTCATTCAGCATGAACAGTGTGGGGCTTAGAAATTTGGCCAGGGGTGCTGTCTGTATGCATGCAGAGACAGTGAAGTAATTTACTGGCAAGAAAAGAGAAACAGAAGGTGAAAACCAAGGTGAAAATGAAAAGGTTCAAATAGAGAGAGAGAAGCTAAGAAGCAAGGAGTTGGAAATATGAAGGTGAAAATAGCTCTGAAATAATGCACAACAAATGAGAAATGTGTATACGGGGTGACCGAGGCAAAAAATAAATAAAAAGAAACAATGGGAGGGAGGATGGGACAGGGTGGTGAATGTTCAGTGTGAAGTGGGAGGGAGTACAGGAGGGGAGGCAACAAGGATACAGGAGAGAAAGGGAAGTAGTGTGTTTATGGAGGAATGTGACAGTCTTCAGTCTGCTGAAGTTGGGCCGGTCCGATTGTGCCATACCAACTGCTGTAACAGTGTGAAGAGCTGACCAAGAGAGAACATCAGCAATAAAAGCAGAGATCCTTTTTTTTTTTTTTTTCACATTAGACTGTTTCCAGCTAATGGGTTTTTTGTCTGGAGTTGCAGCAGTAGTGATTGCTACTTTGAGGGCACACAGACTATAATGGAGGTAAGTGAGCTTTGACTTGAAGGCATGGTTGATTGACTGGATTTAAAATGGAATAAATAGTAATGGAGTATGTTTGTATCCAGGCTGTGAGTTGCTCAAAGTTTTCTAACATTAGAGCACTCCAAGCTCTTAGCTATTTTCAGTGTAAAATTGTTTGCTTTCCTCCCTTTAACCTTTAACTGAAATATGAAGGACTGGCATGAAGGTTAGTAAAAATGCTTCAGTATTTAAGGAAATCATAGATGTTTTAAAATTGAATTAGATTTTTTTTTATGCATTTCCTTGCCTCTTAAATACTGTTGCTTGGTGTTATGAATTTCAACAAAAGGGGGAGATGTGTTGAAACACTGTAGCAATGTCACACCTGTGTATAGCAAGGAATATGTTCAGACATGTAGGAATTATGAATTGCTCCACATTGTGCTTGTGACAAAGTGAGTGTGCCAGTAAGACCCACTTGTTCAGGCTTGCCTGTCATTGGTTTGTTCTGTAGTATTTTGTAGAGGGAACCACAGGGAAGGGACAGGGTTTACAGTGACATAGTAGCAGAGATGGTTCACTTGTTGTTTCCTTGATGAAAATGTGTTCTTCAGCTGTGGAGTTCAGGAAGTTGTACTGTGTTTCCTTTGCAGAACAGTCTATCCCTCATTTCCATACATGATTTTAGCTCTTAACTTCATTAATGTGGAAAATGACGATCATTGTAAGCTGTAATGACCTGCTAAAGAAGATGGAGCCTAAAATAGCTGTCCCACATAACCAAACATAGCATCAACCTCTAATGAATAAAGGCTCTGTCAGGGAAGTGCAGCATCCCCTGATCACTGTGAGGCTAAAGTTATGCTAATATAAACGTTTTCTGCTTGGATTTGCACTTTCTTCAAACTGAAATGCTAAAATTACATGCAGAGTTTTCAGACAGTTAACAATTGGCATCACAACAGTCATGGGGCTTTTATTTTAAAGCTGAGCACAGGTATCGTCTGCAGTACATACTTCATTGCTATCAGAATGATACACACTGCTAAATGTTAGCTATTGTACTCCGATATTACACCACCCGCACACACACATATACTCACACAGCACAAAAGCTTGGGAGGATAGGAGGATGGTTGTGCTCAAGATTGACAACCTTATCAGAATCTTCAGCTTGCAGGTCAGAGGGTCCTGAGTTTCCACCAGTTTATGAATATAATCATTCTGTATCATCAAATGATTAATATCATCATTCTTCTACAGTATTTAAGGGAGTACATTTTAATATGCAGAGAAAGGACTGCATCTGATGATGAGATAAATGCCAACATACGAGCATTTATAGAAAGGTTATTCACAAAACTGCTTTAACTTGTATTTGGTAAGAGATTTAATAAACTGACAAAGTGATATATGTAAAAAGTAAGGGTAAAAGTTAGTTATCGATGTATAAGTATAACTGAGTGCAGCACAACACTGACAAGAAAAACTGTTCAATTTTAACCCAAAAGAAATTGGTGCAGCAATTTGAAAGCATTTTATTTGGGTGGAATTAAGTCATTATTTTTAATGGGCTTCAGGAGGAGCAGTGTGGTTTTCGTCCCGGCCGTGGAACACTGGACCTCTACACCCTCTACAGGGTGCTCGAGGGTTCATGGGAGTTTGCCCAACCGGTCCACATGTGTTTTGTGGACCTGGAGAAGGCTGTGTCCCTCGTGATGCCCTGTGGGGGGTGCTCCAGGAGTATGGAATCGGGGGCCCTTTACTAGGTGCCATCCGGTCCCTGTACGAGCGGAGCAGGAGTTTGGTCCGCATTGCCGGCACTAAGTCGGACCTGTTCCCTGTGCATGTTGGACTCTGGCAGGGCTGCCCTTTGTCACCGGTCCTGTTCATAACTTTTATGGACAGGATTTCTAGGTGCAGCCAAGGGCCGGAGGGGGTCTGGTTTGGGGACCAGTGGATTTCGTCTTTTCTTTTTGCAGATGACGTGATCCTGCTGGCCCCCTCTAGCCAAGATCTACAGCATGCGCTGTGGCAGTTCGCAGCCGAGTGTGAAACGGCTGGGATGAGGATCAGCTCCTCCAAGCCCGAGGCCATGGTACTCGACCGGAAAAGGGTGGCTTGTCCTCTTCAGGTTGGAGGGGAGTTCCTGCCTCAAGTGGAGGAGTTTAAGTATCTCGGGGTCTTGTTCACGAGTGAGGGAAGAATGGAGCGGGAGATCGACAGACGGATCGGTGCGGCTGCCACAGTAATGGGGGCGCTGTGCCGGTCCGTTGTGGTGAAGAGAGAGCTGAGCCGAAAAGCAAAGCTCTCAATTTACTGGTCGGTCTACGTTCCTACCCTCACTTATGGCCATGAACTTTGGGTCATGACCAAAAGAACAAGATCCCGGATACAAGCGGCTGAAATGAGCTTCCTCCGTAGGGTGGCCGGGCACTCCCTTAGAGATAGGGTGAGGAGCTCGGCCATCCGGGAGGGGCTCGGAGTAGAGCCGCTGCTCCTCCACATCGAGAGGAGCCAGTTGAGGTGGCTCGGGCATCTATACCGGATGCCTCCTGGACGCCTTCCTTGGGAGGTGTTCCAGGCACGTCCCACCGGGAGGAGGCCCAGGGGACGGCCCAGGACACGCTGGGGGGACTATGTCTCTCGGCTGGCCTGGGAACGCCTTGGGCTCCCCCTGGAGGAGCTGGAGGAGGTGTCTGGAGAGAGGGACGTCTGGGCGTCTCTGTTGAGTCTGCTGCCCCCGCGACCCGGTCCCGGATAAAGCGGACGACGACGACTATGTAAGTTTAACAGTTATAAGACATTATGCTTTAAATACATTCAACAATAGCTTAGATTGCTTGTTTATTGAAAACGATTAGCTCAGGTTTAAGAAAACAAACTTGCTAGCAAGCTTTACTGTAGCTCTGTTGCTAAACCAGCTAAAGCTGGATCCTAACTTTAATAACTTGAATTCTTGCACCAGCACTGAACTCATCACAACATTTGTGAGAATAACAGTTGACAGAACATCTTCAGTTAAATTTTAACCTATTTGTTAAAAAAATAAAGTAAATGATGCTGCTAATTATTGAACAACACATTAAAATGCTTGCTTTAAATTGCAAATAATTTAATTGCTAATATTCCAAACCTACCACAGTTCCTTCTTTTAGTGAACCTTTGAAAAGTGTTCAATTGCACCACATTGAAAATATTCAGAAAATTGGGTAAAACTAATTAAATGTGGCCTTCCTAGCTTGCATGCATGGCCCTGTGTATTTAACGGAAGTAATGGGAAAAGCCTATATCTATGGTTAATGCATGACGAAAACTTCAGAATGCCTAAAAATAATGCTTCTTGGTACACTGCTCCTTCAACAACTTTTCTCTGATGGAAGAAACGCTCGTAAGTAAATATTTTATGACAGCAAGGCTGACCTTGAACTGCTGAATCAAACCAGGGGAGACATACAATCTATTCATTACCATTTAAGACATCTAGTGCATTGTATAACTGTGAATTACCCCCAATAAGATAATAATAAATTTTGTAGCAACAGATGCATTACTAAAACCTTTAAACCTTTTAGATTGTTTTTCTTCAGGACTTCCTAAACTTCTCTGTGTTCCTTCCAATTGTTGTAGGGCTAAATGTTCTCATTTAGACACCATTAAAAATGCATTTTCAGCTTTACCCTAACTGACAAGGTTATGCAAATTTATGCACTTCAGAAGCACTACTTCGTCAGCCACACAAATCTGGCCAGTGATTCACAGAACCTCCTTATCTATTAACACCCAAGGAGGTCGATCGTTTAGACGACCTAATGTCTCATCTGGATGCACATAACGGCATTTGAATGCATTCTAATTTGAACAGGAGGGGTCCTTCACTGAAAGTTGGCCCCTTATCAAAGATTCAGCCATGGGCCTGTAGCTGAACATCCTGAGATCAAAATAATGAGTTATAAATGTTTATTCACTGGCTTAGGATTGAGTCTTTCTGTGCACTCTGAACAGAGGAAACATCGACTGTATGCTGGGCAGCAGTTATCAATATATAATACAAGTTTAACCGCACAGAATACAAATCTCTCTCACGCTCCCTGGCTCTCCATTTCTGTCTCTTACTCTTTCTGCTCGTGTCCCTCACTCTGTGCCTGGTACTCCATCTTCTTCACTCCGGGGTTGTAATGAGTGTCTGGTATTCTGCTCTTCACCACTGAAGCCCCATTCATGCTCAATCTCCTTTACAATGCACTAAAAGGATTACCCAATTAGCTGATATTGGATGCCATTGTGTGTGTGGGTGTGTGTGTGTGTGTGTGTGAGAGTGTGTATGAAGTTGGTCACCAGATAGACATGTTATCAGTGGAAGCGAAAGACAGATGACTGTCCCTAACCCACACTTCATTCTTAGTTGATTTTCTGCTAGAGGCCATATTACTCATCCACACACATTAGTCCTGTGTGTGTGTGTGTGTGTGTGTGTGTGTGTGTGTGTGTGTGTGAGAGAGAGAGAGAGAGAGCGAGCAATAGAGAGTCGGACAGGCTATTGAGAATGACAGAAAAAAAGAGAGTATTACCTCTCAATAATTCAACCTAGCATCTCCAATGTTATATACTTTCTGTTGTCATACATGAGCTGCTTCCTTTGCTTCTAATAATAAGTTTTTAATTGAATTTTTACCATCATACTTGGGGGAGATTTTTCATTACCTGTAAATCATTAGTTAGTTTGTGTGAGCAACAGATCGATTGTTGTTATCTAATGTGTTGCATCACATCGGGAGGAACATGTGCCACATTTAGCCCTTATGTGATTGAACAGTGTCAGTTCAAAATTGGACTAACTCTCCGGGCTTATTGGTGCAACTCGGGCAAAATTACTATTATATTAATATTCTAGTGTTTATATCGTTCAATATTTTTTTGTATTTCTTTTTTTTTCATTCGATGTTTTTGTAAAAGATGTTAATTAAATCAAATTTTTAATTCCTTTTGGGAAGCTACAGCTAGCACTAGGTTTTGAAAGAAAAGATCAAATTATACAGCTTTTATGTTGTAGAGTTTTTATTTATTGTTGCAAAAAATCGCTTTTCTGTAAAATAGTTGACCAAATTTCAATTGTTTTTGTATAATACATTTGTCCCATTTAAGATCACAGGCGGTGCTGGGATTGCTAATGGGCGATGGCTAGAGTCTATCCCAGCTGTTGCAATACAACAGGTGGGGTATGACCTGAAGAGGCCACAGGTCGATCAAGGGGTCATTAGGTCAAATCTGAAATTCAAGAATGATAAAGAGATATTCAAATGCAGAGGTTTCTGCAGGAAAACCTTGTTTCTAAACCAACACTATATTCCCAACATTATTTACTCACCCATCCAAATCCATGTTTCAATCACCTCCATGGCCATAGGTATATAAAACCAAGCACCTAGGCATGCAGACTGCACCTAAAAACATCTGTGAAAGAATGGGTCACTCTCAGGGCTTTGGGGTTAGGATGGGGAAGATGCTGCTGCTAACCAGCAGTGGGGTTAGCAGCTACAACCCCAATTTTAATGCACTTTAGGCATACACATCTGCATTCATTACAACACATTACCACAGATACACACATAAACATTATGGGAGGTGGGGTGGGTTCTGTGCTTGGGGTGCACAGCATAGTGCCCGGTTCGGCGGGGACTGGGGGTATGGGGATGACCTGGGGGTCTCTGACGGTGCCATGGAGGGAAGGGGTTGGGGTGTTTGGCAACCTGCCTTGGTGGGTTGTTGTCTGTGTGGGTGATCATGTCACGTCTCGGAGTGGTGGACCCCGTCTGGTGGCCCTAGGCTCACAAAGGTGTGTTGGACTGGTTAAGGGCCATGGGGGTTGCTCTAGGCTCTGGTGGGTGTCCCTCCCTCTAGACCTCTTAGAGAGTGGTCACCCAGAGTGAAATACAATGCGTCCCTCCTACCTTAGTACTTCTAGGTTCCTGCGGCTTTGGTGAGCTGATGCCTGGCCAATGTGTTTTGAGTTCGGGATCTCTTTTGTGTCTGTCTCGCTCCGCGGGGCCAGGTCTGTGGCTCCTCACACTCTCTATTGCATTTTTATGAAGAAACCTTATACACACAAGCATGCTCACACCTGGATTCAGGTGTTAACAGATACACAGATGTTCTATATTGAGATGCAGTTACTACCAAATACATCTTGCATTCATTAATACTCTGCACTTTTCAGTAACATTTCTGTTGTAATAAGTTTCTGCAGGTCCACCATGACTGTGCACCTGTGAACAAAGCAAAGTCAAGAAAGACATAAATGAGTGAGATTTTTCCAGAGAAACTTGCCTGGCCAGCACAGAGCCTTGACCTTAACCAATTGAAGGCCTTAGAGAATGCAAGAAAGGCCATCTCATCCAAAATCAATGTCTGACCTCACAAATGCTGTCCTGGAAGAACGGTAAAAATGGACCATAAACGCATTTTTAAACCTTGTAAATAGCCTTCCTAAAATAGTTGAAGCTGTTGTAGCTGCAAACGGTGGGTCAACACTGTATTAAACAACTGGATGTAATTAATGTACATGTGTGTCTAAAGGCAAGTGACCCAAAATTTTTGCAATACAGTGTACTTCTACCTCTGCACATCTATCTACGCTATTCAGCGAACTCTTGTCTCGCTCCAGCCGATAATCTTTTTAATGTGGAGTAGTTAAATAAATTGGGGGGCCAATATTAATTTTGACTGTAATATATTTCAGTGTAGCTCCAGTTAATTGTGTAAGGACTTACAGAAAAACTTTCTCCTAAACTTACTGCTTAGTGTTGTTGTCAGATTTCAGAACTAGCATGTCAGCTGCTTTCTGCTGAGCTCTCCTCTACACCCAACAAGATGTGATCTTTTCCGCAATACAAACTGACTTGTTGCTGCAGCAGCCAATACAGTCTATCTTTCCCTCTAAACATCAATGTGAATGGAGAAAAAAACTTTATTGGATACCTAGTTACTAGATATATAAAATAATGTGCATGGTCTTTACTACAATTTTACAAGTTGTGCATGTCAAAATAGGCTTTGTTTTTAAAACTGGCTGTATAAATTTGCTGCACACATAAAATCCTACAAAGTAGACCAACTACAAGTGTCAGGAGATGAGTTTAGCTGGGAAAGCTGTGACTATTTAAAAATGCCTCGATAAGGACTCTGATTCGATACTTGTCCTTGATCAAGTCTGCATGGGCCAGTTTTCTAAATAATACAAAATATAAATCCTATCTAAATTTGCTTAAGGTTTTCAGGTTGAACTTATCAACAAAGACACTGCCACAAAAAGTTTGTCATATAGTCAAATAAAATATTTTGTTTAACTGCCTAAGCCATTAAATCTAACATGTAGGAAAAGCCTTTAAATTTGGACTTTAATTAAAAATAACTGTATAAAGTTCAAGACCTGCTTAAGACTGCAGACATACACAAAGGACAATAAACTGAGATTGACCTAAAAAAAACACACATTGAACTAGATAGATTACACATGCATCTGTTAGAAATTACCATAAAGACATTGTGAATTAAAGCAATGCCATCTGGCGCAACAGTGGTGTACAGAAGTACAGTGACAACCCAATTTTATGGCCATTGTTAGACAAGTATAAATCCAGGAACTTTCTAACACACTGCTGTCCATCACTGTCTGTGCTAATCGATTGGCAATGCTGCATGGAAGTGTGTGTGTTTTTGACAGGCTAGCAGAGGGACTATTGTCAGCTCATCCTATGGGGGGGACAGGGTTTTTGTCAGGCTTGGGCTCAAACGCGAGGTCGACACCCCCACCCATACTGCCCCCAGCAGACACACTTTAATATGCAAAACCCCTTCTCTGCTTGCAAACACACACATACACGCATATTCAATGTGCACAACTCTCTTTTGTCCAGACAAAGACAGACCTGGAGCCAGTCAGATATGAGATTAGATATGTGCATGCACCCACACAAACACAAAGACACATCCATCCCACCTCGCCAGAGGTCTTGAAACAAACAACCCCCCCCCCCCCCCCCCCCCAAAAAAAATCTGGTAGGTCAGACATTTGCATCACCTATTAAAATTTGCATTGCTTGAACAATACAAAATCACTTATATATTTGCACCAAGTAGATGTGAAAAAGGTTACTTGTGAAAAGCCAATAAGTGGTGGTGTTATTGTTCAGACTAAGAGGCTTCAGGGTCTGTATAAGACTGACTACAGAACAAGTGCAGTCAGCTGAAAGGGTGAGTGAAGAGTACAGCTGAGAGAGAGATTAAAGCAGATCTGCAGAGATACTGGAGAGTACTCGCTAAGGGGGTCAAAAGATTCTGCAAACATTTTAGAAATAAAGGTTCCAGGCGGTCTGATGTAACATGACGTAAACGTTTGTGCTGTTCTCCATGCACAAACTAAAAGAGCGGTTTAGTAAGTTTAAATACAAACATGTTTTTGCTAAATTATCCTAACGTTCAACGGTTGCTTGTAACAAGGGTGAAGCATGAAGCACTAGTTTTGTCCTAGAAACAGAATTATTTATTTCTGTTTTTGTTTTCCTTCTTTCATGTAGTACATTATTTATTATTCTGTCTTGATGTGTTTATTGCATTCATTCTGCCAAGAGTTTTGTCAAAAGTAATTTTGAACCCCCTACTGCTACTGTGAAACTGTGTTGAACTTTTGTGGACATGAAAAAGTGTCTAAAACCAGGAGTTCTAACACTTTGTGGTCGTAAATTCAGAACGGTGGCTCTCTAATTTACAGGGGTAGTCATTTATTTCACAATCAAATATGTTCCTAGGCTGTTTGGGAGCAGAATGAATCAAATACCACACAAGAGCTTGCACAAAGAGGGCACACTTCAGCAGACAAAGAGCAAAAAGATAGAGGGCAAGCGCCTTTTTTTCTCCTCCAGATGAACTGTTTGTTCAGGGTGGGTGCAGGGCAGCAAGTTGGATGGATGGGTTGAGGGAGGGACTAACAGGATGAGGGAGAGAGGGAAGGATGAATGGTTATTACACAGTTAGTCGATGCACAAAAGGGGGGGCATGCAGAGAGAATCTGGGGGCTGGGGGGTGCACCGAAGGTGTAAAAGATCCTTTGTGAAAGCTGGGAGTTAATCACTTGAGCGGCACACGCCGGTTCTATGGGAGCACATGTTATACACCAGCTCCCCTGGGAGGAGTGGGAGGTCTCTCACACACACACTTTTGGTGCACACAGATACACAACTGAATTTCCATATCAGTTATGAAGCAAAACTCGTCACAAGCTGACTAGACAATCAGGAAGACCCACCCCTTTTAACAGGACGGTTAGTAGACCTTCCATAGTGTTTGCATTTGCGCCTCTACTATTCGTACGTACACACAAGCCTGGCTATTTGTTTCCTTCAGAACTGGATGGATCACTCTGCAAGGGCTTGGCAAGAGATGGTTGCTTAGTTTGGCCTGGCAGTAAGTAAAATCTATTGTTTCATTACACTGGTCTATTGTCAGAGGTGAATGTTGATTTCTGAGAATCATAGTGGGGTCTATAGATTTAGTGGCAGACAGACTCAATTAGACACAGCCATGTCAGAGACTGTTTACCACATTGACACAGAAGAATGTTCTCCTGCAGGTTTGTGGGGGTCACAATTTTAAGCAACGTCTACACTGACTGAACATGTTCTTTTTCATTTCTTCTAGAAAATACAAAAATGTTCTGCACTTTCCTCTGAGTTCCACGGAATTCTTTATAGTTTCTTCGCTACACAGTCTCACTGATGGTGTTGTGATTCTCCTCATCATGACACATGAGGCATATTTTCCATCTCTCACCTCTCTTTGTTTTGGGGTGATAAGTCTTCATCAGCTCTCTTTTGCCTTTACAAAGGACTATCCTTCTCCCACCATGTTCAGAAGAGAAAATGAAAGCTGTTAGGCTACAACCCTGCGTCAAATAAAGTGTACACAAATATTTTTCATGCTTTGTTGTTGTGGCTAAAAAATATTTAAAGCCTCAGGACCAGGTGGTCCAAGGTGCAGAGATCAGCTGAGGGAGTTGACTTTTCCCCTGTGGGTTAGAGATCATAATAGTAACATCTGTGATCTGTTTACTTTTGAATGGAGGTGGAGACAGTGACACAGCATGAATAGCAATGATGGTAATTCAACCAATAAATGTGTTGGTCAACTAAACAACTTAAATGCAAAATTTGGTGAAAGGTTTATTTATGTCAACAAATAGATTCATCACACACAGTGGGATGTTACAGCTTAGCGTGAGTTACAGTTTTATGTGTTAATTTATGTGTATTTTTAAAATTATGCCTTGAAGAAAATGAAAACCCAAAAATTCCGTTTTTCAGAAATTTGGAATATTACATATGACTAATAAAAAAAATATTTTAATACCAAACATATTTTGGATATTGCCAACACAATCATGGAGAAGACTGCTGACTTGACAATAGTCCTGCAGATAGTTACCCTTCCCAAGCTGGTTAGGTCACAAAAGGTCATTGCAAAAGAAGCTGGATGTTCACAAAGCACTGTATCCAAGTGTATTAATGAAACGTTGTGTGGAAGGAAAGTGTGGTAGAAAAAGATGCAACTGGGCAACTACAGCTTTGAG
The DNA here is from genome assembly GCF_021462225.1 of Girardinichthys multiradiatus. NCBI lineage: Eukaryota > Metazoa > Chordata > Actinopteri > Cyprinodontiformes > Goodeidae > Girardinichthys > Girardinichthys multiradiatus. The sequence continues at coordinate 38,353,755 of NC_061805.1, read as the reverse complement.
AGGACTGTGAAACAAAGCCCATTCAAGAAACTGATGGAGATTCACAAGGTATGGCCTGTGGCTGTTGTCAGTGCTTTAGAAGCCCCCACACATAGACATAGCCAAGGCATGGGCTACAACTAAAATTATTTGTGTTAATGCACTCTAGAATCAGAAGCAATCTCAGAAGCATATTTATCTGGGCAAAGCAGTAATAGGATTAGATTGTTTCTAAGCGGTCTAAAGTCAGTCTTTCTCTTCTTGTAAACAGTCTGCTGTTTAAATTCCATGCATGCTTTGACCATTTAAAAAAAAAATCTTCCTACTCAGTTGTGCATTTCTTTTAATCTGTTGTAAATTAGGGCTGCACAGTGGCGCAGTTGGTAGCACTGTTGCCTTGCAGCAAGAAGGTCCTGGGATCAATTCCCAACCGTTGGTCTTTCTGCATGGAGTTTGCATGTTCTCCCTGTGCATGTGTGGGTTCTCACCAGGTATTCCAGCTTCCTCCCACAGTCCAAAGACATACCTGCTAGATTAATTGGTCACTCTAAATTGCCCTTAGGTGTATGAGTGTGTGCATTGTTGTTTGTGTGTTGCCCTGCGATGGACTGGTGACCTGACCAGGGTGTACCCTGCTTCTCGCCCATAGACTGCTGGAGATAGGCACCAGCTCCCCTGCAACCCACTATGGAATAAGCAGTAGAAAATGACTGACTGACTGTTGTAAATTATCCCTTATGTACAGTCTGTTATACTTTTTTTTGTTTCGTTTTTAAATTTTTTACCTTTGTGTGTATCTGCATCCTTCCATTTGCATTTCACTTTGCTGCTGGTACATGTGAATTTCTATTCTATTTCTATTCTAAAGTCCCCTTATCAGGGAGAAGTACATTTTTCATTTCATTTGAAAATAAAGGTCTGACTCTGAAAAACGAGTTGAGAGGCATATAATCTAAGTTGACTGAGGTCCAGGTAAAGTTACTGCAATGATTTAGTAATTCAAATAAAAGAAGCCCCACCATTTCGAGTGCACATAGTACACAATACATGGACAGTACTTACAGTGCATAGTACAGTACATTTTTCAGAATTCAGAATAATTACAATTATAAACATATTTACAAATGTCTCTTTTAATTTCTAATTCTTTCTTTTACCAAAAATAAAAGAAATTGCAGGAGTCATTCAGGGGACAGCAATAGCCACGTGTTGAGTTGGTAGATTAATTAAGTAGGTTGATTAAGGTCATCCAAGAGGTTATTTGTCAAATTCTACAGCAGCGGCTTAAATCACAATGCAGAAATCCAGTCAAAGCACCAGAGCGGACTATTATTAGCCAGTTTGTTTTGCAAATGAGAGCAACGTTTCCTCAACTGCTGGGATAGATTGAGCAGCAGATAATATGAAATAAAATAAAAAATCTGAAGAGAAACGTAGTGCTTTGGTTATACATGAAGAAAATGTTCTGTTGACAGATCTATTGCTATATACAGTCATTTTGTTTAACAGTATTTTTTAGCCTCTCTGTATTTCTTTAAAGGTTTTTTAATGTAGACTTTTGTTGATTTGTCACCTGTGTTAAATCTGGTACATGAACATGTTCAGGTGTGTAGAATGACCAATTTTGAGAAAGATGAAGAGGACAAAGGCAGAGCAGAGGACAAAGTGTTAGAAGCCAGAAAAGGAAGGAAGTTGTGTGGCTCTCAGGGAAGAGTTGAGGCAGGGTGGGTGGCCAGGAGGTGCTTCCAGATGATTGGACAGCTACAGCTAATGCTATCAGGGAGACAGGTGGGAGAGTACTTGGTATGTCTTCTGGAAGGAAAGTTGATAAGAAGACTTGATGGTGGAATGTGGAAGTACAGGACAGAGTGTGTACGGAGAAAGAGATAAGCTAAGAAGAAGTGGGACACTGTAAGGACACATAAAGTGAAGGTAAATGTAGCTAAGGCCAAACAAAAGGCATATAGTGACTTCTATAATAGATTGGACACTACGGAGGGAGAGAATAATTTATACAGGTTGGCGAGGCAGAGAAACTGTTTTTGGAAGGATGCTTAGCAGTTAAGTGTGATTGAGGATACATATGGAAATGTACTGACAGGTGCAACAAGTGTGAGAAGAAAATGGAATTTCTAGAGAAAGCTTGGGACAGGGAGCTGACAAGCTATGGTATTGTATGAGGAAGTCTGGAGTCGCAAAGATGTATGTTAGAGTGGTGCAGGACCTGTATGTGAGCTGTAAGATAGTGGTGAGGTGTGCTGTAGGTGTGACAGAGGAGTAAAAGGTGCAAATGGACTGCATCAAGGATTGTTTCTGAGCTCTTTGGAGTTCCTTGAGACGGAGTTAAAGAGAACATGTAGGTAGTGGATGTGACAGAAGAAGATGCAGAAGATAGGGTTAGATGGACACAGATGACTCACTGTGGCAACTCCAGAAAGGAAAAAACCAAAGGAAAAAGAAGAAAACCTGAACATTTTCAGAGGAATGGTTTTCAAGCTGCTTACAGTTCTGGTCAGAGGTTTATATATACTAATTATTGATATGACGGTCATGTTAATTTTGGGCTTTTAACAATTTATTTGATATATTCTTTTTCCATAGTAGACCTGATTATACAAAATACAACTTCAATGAGAAACAAAACTGAGTTAATAGAAGCTTGTTGGTATTTGTCATGAACTTGTCTTTTAAGCATACTCCATACATCTTCTTAATGTTAGCCAGGTCCATGATGGTACCACCACACTGCTTTACAGTTGGAACAGTGTTCTAAGGTTTGAAACCCTCACCTTAACCCCCTAATAGATGTTTCTAGTTATTGTGACCAAGGAGCTAAATCTTTGCCTCACCTGATCATATGTATTTGTCTTATCATTGAGGGTAACTGCAAATTTCAGTCATTTGAGCCTGGTGTTGAATTTGGAGTTATCTTCTTCAACATCTAAGCCAAGGGACTTCTACTATAGCTCTTAAGAGTCACTGTCAAGCAACTTTGAAATTAACCTTTTGTCCAAAACAACTGAATTAAATGGCTGAATTACCACCTCTCCATGCATTTATTAGAGGCCCGGTAATGAATCATTCTTTTGATTCAGGTCTATTGGACCACGGATACATCTCAACACTGTAGGACAGTGGCTCCCAAGGCCTGGAGTTAAAGACCCTAGTTCTAAATCTATGCTAAAGTTATATTCCTTTGACTGTGAATTGTCACACTGGTGTTCTGGAATCTTCTAGGTTCTAGTTTAATTGGTTCCAGGGTTGTCTTGGACATCCAAACCAATATAATTTCACCTGAGGGGGGCAGTTCTGGTCAGATGGTGGAATCTTGGCCACATTTGGGTGTTGCAACAGGACGATGATCCCACACAGACATCAAAAAGGTTGTAGAATGCACAAAGAAAGGTAATATTAACCTAACTTATTAAACTACACTAACTAATTTTAATGTGTTCTACCCATTCTGATAATAAAAGGTTTTACATATCACAAGAAATGTGTGGTTCAGCTGTAACTTGCTAAAGGATATTTAACAAAATTTACCAGGTTGCTTTGTATATATTTAAGCCTGTATAAATATTTTTGAAGTTATAGAAATCTGCATGTAAATTTAAACTTAGCCCCTCAGTTTTTGTTATTAAAATTAATTGCAGTTGTAAATTGTGCAATTGTTCCTCCCTGGAAAATGCACAGTCATTAAAATCATTAAAAGCACCAAATAAAACTAGCATTGATGTCCCTGAGGAGTATAAAGTATGTATACACCTGGCCAGAACTGTATCTCTGTTTGTGAAACAATCAGGATTAAAAAGCACCTAAACTCAAAGGATGAAACAGTTAGGTATCTTCACATAGCAGACATAACTGATAACTTAGCAAGGTACAAATATTAAATTTGGTATTTAGAAACTTTGTTATGATCAACAGACTTCTTTCCATTAAGTCTGTAGAAAGAAATGCCACCGATAACCGATTTACAAATAAAATACAAATTTAACACCAAAAAGGTGAAACCAAAAGAGGTATTGGCTGAAAACATACACCAGAGTGGAAGAATAACTAAAGGATCTTGTTTCAAATCTTTGGTGGATTTTTTTTATATTTCTTAAAGACATGACTTTAGCCCTGACACTTAAGCCTTTGTCTAAATTCATGACTTTTCAAGCCAATATTGTACTATAGCTGTTATAGGCAGGTACAAGGAATAATTTGTGAAAAAACAGCCAAAGACCAAAGAAAACCTTCCCTCAACCTTGAGGAAACCAAGATAGAACAAAGAGATTACTGGTTGTTTTAAACATATAATAAAACATAAACACAATATCTCTTTCTTTTGTCTCACAGATGAGGCCAATGTCAGAAATTTCCTGGTGTCATGAGACGTGTCCTCCATTCAGTACTTTGTAAGTTTTCCATCTGGACCTGTCCCTACCTGTGCTTGCAGGATCATGGGTAGCATCAGTAGCCTTGTTGCTGGTAACAGCGTCAACAGCAAGCACTGCAGGGCTTCTGACTATCCGTCAAAGGAGGGAATGAGCGCCCACAGGAAGAGTGGAGGGTGCAATCTTGATGGCTTACTGAAGTGTGGCTTTGCTCAGAGCTCCTCATCCACCACTCACCACTCCAGAGGCCTGTCCCACTCAAGGTCAGGAAGAAGTGAAGATTTCTTTTATATCAAGGTAAGATAAGAGAACTAAGAATAAAAATTTACTGTATGGTATATACACAGCATCAATTTTGGGCAAAATGTTTCTGTATGACTCAAGGTGGACCATAAACCGAGGTCTGCGTACCACAGAGAGAGATCAATGGAGGTGGCTGTGAGTAGGGGCAAGGAATCAGATGGACGACAAAAACCAAAACTGTTGTTTATGCCAGGAAAAAGTTTAGAAAGGGTGAGTTTGGAACGTCCTTCCTGTTCATTGATTAAATTATATTTGACCAAAATTTTGACATGCTATTCTATGAAGCATTCGATGATTATAGGTGTGGTTGTATATATATATATATATATATATATATATATACAGGGGTTGGACAATGAAACTGAAACACGTGGTTTTAGACCACAATAATTTATTAGTATGGTGTATGGCCTCCTTTTGCAGCCAATACAGCGTCAATTCGTTTTGGGAATGACATATACAAGTCCTGCACAGTGGTCAGAGGGATTTTAAGCCATTCTTCTTGCAGGATAGTGGCCAGGTCTCTACGTGATACTGGTGGAGGAAAATGTTTCCTGACTCGCTCCTCCAAAACACCCCAAAGTGGCTCAATAATATTTAGATCTGGTGACTGTGCAGGCCATGGGAGATGTTCAACTTCACTTTCATGTTCATCAAACCAATCTTTCACCAGTCTTGCTGTGTGTATTGGTGCATTGTCATCCTGATACATGGCACCGCCTTCAGGATACAATGTTTGAACCATTGGATGCACATGGTCCTCAAGAATGGTTTGGTAGTCCTTGACAGTGACGTGCCCATCTAGCACAAGTATTGGGCCAAGGGAATGCCATGATATGGCAGCCCAAACCATCACTGATCCACCCCCATGCTTCACTCTGGGCATGCAACAGTCTGGCCGTGTATATTGACCCTTTGGACAGTTCTGGTGGAAACAGGAGAGTTGAGATGCACATTTAATTTTGCCGTGATTTGGGCAGCCGTGGTTTTATGTTTTACTCTGGGCATGCAACAGTCTGGGTGGTACGCTTCTTTGGGGCTTCTCCACACTGTAACTCTTCCGGATGTGGGGAAAACAGTAAAGGTGGACTCATCAGAGAACAATACATGTTTCACTTTGTCCACAGCCCAAGATGTGCGCTCCTTGCACCATTGAAACTGACGATTGACATTGGCATGAGTGACCAAAGGTTTGGCCATAGCAGCCCGGCCGTGTATATTGACCCTGTGGAGCTCCTGACGGACAGTTCTGGTGGAAACAGGGGGGTTGAGGTGCACATTTAATTCTGCCGTGATTTGGGCAGCCGTGGTTTTATGTTTTTTGGATACAATCCGGGTTAGCACCCGAACATCCCTTTCAGACAGCTTCCTCTTGCATCCACAGTTAATCCTGTTGGATGTGGTTCGTCCTTCTTGGTTGTATGCTGACATTACCCTGGATACCGTGGCTCTTGATACATCACAAAGACTGGCTGTCTTGGTCACAGATGCGCCAGCAAGTCGTGCACCAACAGTTTGTCCTCTTTTGAACTCTGGTATGTCATCCATAATGTTGTGTGCATTTCAATATTTTGAGCAAAACTGTGCTCTTACCCTGCTAATTGAACCTTCACACTCTGCTCTTACTGGTGAAATGTGCAATCAATGAAGACTGGCTACCAGGCTGGTCCAATTTAGCCATGAAACCTCCCACACTAAAATGACAGGTGTTTCAGTTTCATTGTCCAACCCCTGTATATGCTCATAAAAATAAAGGGAACACTTAAACAACACATTATAACTCCAAGTAAATCAAATCAAACTTCTGTGAAATCAAACTGTCCACTTAGGAAGCAACACTGATTGACAATCAATTTCACATGATGTTGTGCAAATGAAATAGACAACAGGAGGAAATCTTTGGCGATTAGCAAGACACTCAATAAAGGAGTGGTTCTGCAGGTGGGGACCACAAACCACTTCTCAGTACCTATGCTTTCTGGCTGATGTTTTGCTCACTTTTGAATGTTGGTGGTGCTTTCACACTCGTGGTAGCATGAGACGGACACTATAACCCACACAAGTGGCTCAGGTAGTGCAGCTCATCCAGGATGGCACATCAATGCGAGCTGTGGCAAGAAGGTTTGCTGTGTCTGTCAGCGTAGTGTCTAGAGCCTGGAGGCGCTACCAGGAGACAGACCAGTACACCAGGAGACGTGGAGGAGGCTGTAGGAGGGCAACAACCCAGCAGCAGGACCACTACCTCCGCCTTTGTGGAAGGAAGAACAGGAGGAGCACTGCCAGAGCCCTGCAAAATTCAATTCAATTAAATTTTATTTATATACCGCAAATTCACAACACATGTTGTCTCAAGGCACTTCACAACAGTCAGGTACATACATTCCAATTAACCCTAACCATTGAACAGTGCAGTCAGATTCAGTTATTTATTCAAATTGGATAAAAAGTTTTTCTGTCTAAGGAAACCCAGCAGATTGCATCCAGTCAGTGACTTGCAGCATTCACTCCTCCTGGATGAGCATGTAGAGACAGTGGACAGTCACTGGCGTTGACTTTGCAGCAATCCCTCGTACTGAACATGCATGTAGTGACAGTGGAGAGGAAAAACTCCCTTTTAACAGGAAGAAACCTCCAGCAGAACCAGTCTCAGTGTGAGCGGCCATCTGCCACGACCGACTGGGGGTTTGAGAGAACAGAGCAGAGACACAAAGAGATCAAAGAAGCACTGTTCCAGGAGTCCTTTCTATGGGAAGGAAAAGTAAATGTTAATGGATGTAGCTCCTTTAGTCGTTTCACCTAGAAAGAAAGAACAAATCAACTCTGAGCCAGTTTTCAAGGTTAGAGTCTGAAAGAGAGCACATATAATTAGTTACTGTAAAGCTCAGTCAATCGCCATGTCTAGGAGAGAGAAAGGGTTAAACACTAAAAGACAGGGCCATGTGGATCATCGGTAGAGGGTGAGCATTAAGTTGTTGCCAGCAGAAGCTTGGATGATGCCCCTCTCAAGAAAGGTGACACAGAGCCAGACCAGGTGTAGCTTCTAGGAAGAGAAAAGAGAGAGAACAAGGTTAAAAGCTGAAATAACAGCAAATAATGCAAAATTGGAGAGTAGTGTGAGAATTTAGCGAAGAGGGTGAAAGTGGTCGTTATGTCCTCCAGCAGCCTAAGCCTATAGCAGCATAACTACACAGATAGTTTCAGTTCAGATTATTTAGTTAAACGGCGCTTATTTACAACAATGTCGTCTCAAGACACCCCACAAAGAGTCCCACTGATGGTCATTGTTATACTAAAAACCACAAGGATTGGGATACCTCTCTCTGTCAGACTGATTATAACCATTGGAAAAGAGAAGGGGTCATACAGGTAGCAGAAATGGAGGGTGTGTTTGCACTTTAATCATAACTGTGCCGGTTTAGGCTAAACCTGACTTCCCCTTACTCCATCTAACAGGGAGGGAGGAAGGGTTAAACACTGACAGACAGGGCCATGTGGATCATCGGTAGAGGGTGAGCATTAAGTTGTTGCCAGCAGAAGCTTGGACAATGCCCCTCTCCGGAAAGGTGTCACAGGTAGACACAGAGCCAGGCCAAGTGTAGCTTCTAGGAAGAGAAAAGAGGGAGAACATAAAGTTAAAAACTGAAATAACAGCAAATAATGCAGAATTAGAGAGTAGTGTGAGAATGTAGCAAAGAGGGTGAAAGTGGTCATTGTGTCCTCCAGCAGCCTAAGCCTATAGCAGCATAACTACAGAGATAGCTCAGGATAACCTAAGCCACTCTAATTATAAGCTTTATCAAAAAGGAAAGTTTTATGCCTAGCCTTAAAAGTAGACAGGGTGTCTGCCTCACGGACTAAAACTGGGAGCTGGTTCCACAGGAGAGGAGCCTGATAACTAAAGGATCTGTCTCCCATTCTACTTCTAGAGACTCTTGGAACCACCAGTAAACCTGCAGTCTGAGAACGAAGTCCTCTGTTAGGAACATGTGGAACAATCAGATCTCTGATGTATGATGGAGCTAGATCATTAAGGGCTTTATATGTGAGGAGGAGAATTTTAAATTATATTCTGGATTTAACAGGGAACCAATGAAGGGAAGCTAAAATGACCTCCAGCAGGCCACAAATGTGCATGTGTCTGCACAAATGGTTAGTTGAGGATGGTATGAGGGCCCGACGTCCACAAATGGGGGTTGTGCTCACAGCCCAAAACTGTGCAGGATGCTTGGCATTTGCCAGAGAACACCAGGATTGGCAAATTCGCCACTGGCGCCCTGTGCTCTTCACAGATGAAAGCAGGTTCACACTGAACACATGTGACAGACGTGACAGAGTCTGGAGACACCGTGGAGAGCGATCTGCTGCCTGCAACAGCCTTCAGCATGACCGGTATGGCAGTAGGTTAGTAATGGTGTGGGGTGGTATTTCTTTGGAGGGCCGTGTGGCCCTCCATGTGTTCGCCAGCGGTAGCCTGACTGCCATTAGGTACCAAGATGAGATCCTCAGACCCCTTGTGAGACCATATGCTGGTGCGGTTGGCCCTGGGTTCCTCCTAATGCAGGACAATGCTAGACCTCATGTGGCTGGAATGTGTCAGCAGTTCCTGCAAGATAAAGGCATTGAAGCTATGGACTGGCCCGCCCGTTCCCCAGACCTGAATCCGATTGAGCACATCTGGGACATCATGTCTCGCTCCATCCACCAACGTCACGTTGCACCAAAGACTGTCTAGGAGTTGGCGAATGCTTTAGTCCAGGTCTGGGAGGACATCCCTCAGGAGACCATCCGTCGTCTCATCAGGAGTATGCCCAGGCGTTGTAGGGAGGTCATACAGGCACGTGGAGGCCACACACAATACTGAGCCTCATTTTGACTTGTTTTCAGGGCATTGCATCAAAGTTGGATCAGCCTGTGGTGTGTTTTTCCACTTTAATTTTGTGTGTGACTCCAAATCCAGGCCTCCATTGGTTAATAAATTTGATTTCTATTCATGATTTTTGTGTGATTTTGTTGTCAGCGCATTCAACTTTGTACAGAACAAAGTATTCAATGAGAATATTTAATTCATTCAGATCTAGGATGTGTTATTTGAGTGTTCCCTTTATTTTTTTGAGCAGTGTATGTATATATATAGAGCTCAAGGAAAAGCTTGAGAGACACTGGCCATCATGTTCCGCAAAACTGTTTGTGTTTCTGTTCAGTGCACTCATGTGTTTTTCATGTAGCCCATATCATCTCAGTTGGATTTAAGTTTCTGTTTTCTGTCCCTTCATTGTCGGGTCATCTGTCGTCGTCGCCGTTGCTGTCTTCCAGGTTCCTGTGTTTCCTTTGTGTCCTGTAAGTTCATCATCCTTTTTATTTAAAGATATCCATCCACCATGCGCCTGTCGATGTCCTGTTGCCGGTTCAGTCCTTCAACTCCACAAACTGTGACACTGGCAGGTGAAGGCAGCAGTAGTGCCCATGGTCATTGCAGATCCCTTAAGTCCCACCCCACCGAATTCATGCCCTTATGGACATTGCTACATTCAAAATGTCACCATATGCTATACCATTAAGAGTTGCTTACTCTAAAACTTTTGGCAACCCCAACCACTGGAAGAAAACCAAAATAATAATCATCCCTCCACCAAACTTAATATTTGGTAAAATACTGTCCCAAATGTACTCTAAACCTAGCAAAACCCAAACCCAGACACCACTATTGGATTACCAGACAAGAAATCATGATTTGTCAGTAAGTAGAATAAACATCTAGAATGCAGGGGCTGCGTGCTTTATACCAATGCATCCGTTGCTATTGCATTGCATGAAAGCTTGGCTAATTTGCGGACCACATGAAGTTTAGAGGTCTGTAGATATTGACTCTGCAGACAGTTGGTGGCTTCTGCACAGTGTGTAAGTCAGCATGGGCTGTCCCCCAGAGCTGTACTTCCTATTTGCTTAGTTTATGATACAACAAACAGCTCACCATGGAATGTTAGAGAGGAAACTTAATGAAAGGACTTATTTCACAAGTGGCATTCTATCACTGTACCATGCTTGCTGAAGTTGGTAAGAGAGTTTCATTATCTACAGTAAAATAAGTGCTATACTGACATGCTGCTTAGAGGAAGAAGTCATATTTGAAAACAACCTTAAAATCAGATCAAAGTCTGCAGATTTGCCAAAGTAACAAAGTGCATGTTACTTTCAGATGCAGCTAGCTGTTGTTAGCGTAATAGTTAGCATCCAGATTTCAGTATTGTACAAATCATCTCACACGATTACCAAAAAGTATATTCTTAGAAATTTTACATGTCGAGCAGTGATGTGGAGGATGAAAAAATAAACAGCATGCTTTGTAGTATATTAAACATTTCTCATTACTTATGTTAGATCTTCATAGCCTTTTAATCACCCACCCCCAATACCTGATTAATGACCAAAGAATGCTTTGATCTTCTAAGAGCGGCAGTTTCTGCGCCAGGAACACATAAGCAAAAGCATTTTCTTCAATAGGTCTTTATTCCTCTGGGGGCGGACAGTGCAGACAAAGGGGAGAAGAGAGAAAGAGAGAGATCGAGGGCTGGGCAGAATTTGACAGTTTGAGAGAAAAAACACAAAAAGGCACCATAGCCATGAAGTCAGTGAGAAGGAATGCTGAGCACACAAGCCTTGCCTCTTACACTTCAGCAATAGCTCATATTATTAATATCATAGAGAAGGGCTATTCATCTTCCCTCAGACAGCACATGGAGGGGAGATGTAGGCTGCACAGGAGAAGAGGGGAGTGCAGAAAGAGCAGCAGGGGAGGTATGGTGCTGTGGTACCACTGGTGACAGCCTTTAACTGCACAGATGGGGCATGTGGACTATACATTCACCTCAAAAAAGGAGTTTTCTCTTCTTAAGACAGTGCAGAGAAATGTACTAGTAGTTATAGCTGTGTGGCTCATATGTGTCAGCCTGTAGTGGAGAACGCCCCCATGCATTACTGGTTCCATTTCTGATATGAGATGACAACAAGGAAAAAAACATTATTTTACTCAATTAGACCCATATGAAAATGACTACTTCAAAAGTTTAAAATTGTTTATCTTGCACAATTATTTGTGTCATTTCTGAAATCTTTTATAAAATGGAATTATTTTTGCTGTGCTGTCATCTAAGAGGAACCCTTTTACTCTTCCAGACTCCTGCTGAGAAATTGCTGGTCCATACCATTGCCTTGAAGTCTGTGAACACAGCAATGGCTTCATCCTCAGAGATTGGTGACATCCATTGTCCGATGAGGAAAGCAAGCACTCCAAATGTTGGACACAAACAAGAACCCTTAGGTGTTTGTCAGCATTTTGATAAATAGTCGACCTAAATTTAAATGACATAAAATAACTGTAATTTCTGCCTTTCAGGAACTCTCTCTGACTCTGGGCGTAACTCTATGTCTAGCCTCCCTACACACAGCACCATTGGCAGTCTAAGAGCCTCAACAGGCCTTGTCAGCCAGAATGATGGGAGCTCAGCTCTTAACAACCTCTGCAAAGGACAACAACTGAATTTTCCTCCATGGGTCAACGGAAATAACACAAACCTTGACTGCAGCTACAGGCCTTGTTTAAACAGCAGTGTGTTGGCTTCTAAGTCTAATGAGGATGCTGGCTCCCCACTGTCTGCAGACAAACCACAAACCTTTTCTGAAACGGCAGGGGGGATCCGTTCCCCCATAACGACAGATCAGTTGCTGATTGAGCATCTAGAACAGAGACTGCTGGAGAGGGAAAGTGAACTTCAGGAGCTGCAGGTACTAAATGTAATGAAAGAAGCATCTAGTATGATCAAAATAAGCCTGCATGCTATTCATTTCTGACTGCTTAACTTTACAACAGGGGAGTTTAGAGCAGAAGGAGGAAGAAACATGCCATTTGTTTGAGGAAAGACAAAGGTTCTGTGCTGAGGAGATGGATGGACTGAAGCAGCGGTGCACCACGCAGCTACGAGAAGTGACTCAGATGAATGCAAAAACCCATCAGGCTCTTCAGCTGCAAGTTTGCCACCTCCAGGTCATCTTCTACCTGACTCCACGCAGTTCTGCTAGTTCATCCTCATCCTTCAATCACTGTTTTACTCATGATGCAGTACTTTGGCATTAATTTATCTGAGTAACAAAGCACTGCAAGGTGTATACCTGGCACGAAAAGGTTAAATGAAACTATTATTTTTCCGCAGAAAGAGAATGGGAAGCTTCAGGAAGATCTCTTGAAGCTGACTCGAGAGAAGGACTTTGTTGAACTCAGACTGAGGTCATATGAGAAAGAGAGCACACAGCTTGTGCCAACACTCGAGGAAACACAGTGGGAGGTCAGTGGCATATGTTGCCTTATCAGCCAATATGGCTGTACTAGTCACAGGCCTGTTGCCTTTAACAATATATACCAGGGTTTAAAGAAAATTATGGTTGAGTAAAGATCTAAGAGGACCAGAGTTTTTTCCTGGTGTATGAAACATCGAGTAATACAGCACCACCTCTTCCTGACGTGTTTCTGTGCACTACTGGTGAGTTAGAGATACTGAAATCTGGGTGTTTGGAAACATTTACAGATGTAAAAGACACGGACAGTCACAGTGTGGAAATGAGCAGCAGCCATCAATCTTGTTAACCTATTGCTTTTTTCAAACTACAGTTGGCAAGTTATAGTTAGCATATCTGTTAAGCTGTCAACTGCAAGCTGGTTAACTGAGTGGATAGCCCAACTTATTAATGAGTAATATTAGCTCCTTTAACATGAATAAATGTGTATAAAGATATAAAACATTCTCTGCAATAAGCACTTGAAATTTACTTGCAAATTTAACAAGGGATAATTCTATATTTTTAGTAAAAGTCTATGAATCAGAATAACAATAAATAACATAGTAAAGATAACATAATTTTACGAAAATGAACAGGGGACAGTTAACTTTAAAATATTTTAGGCTACAATGTAAAATTTCATTGCTAAATGCATGTGAAGGGACCTTTAAAGACAAAATGTTCCCTGTGCACTTTCACTTTTGCAAATAAAAGTACTTTTTTATGTATAAATAATATGGTTTGTGCAACAGGTATCAATGGACCAAACAGTATCAAGCTTTTAACTTTTAACTCACAATAAAGTTCTGCTTGAAAGTTACTAACCCCTCAGTTACCTCAGTTTGGTGTTCAAAACAAGCAGACAAAAAACAAACAAAAGCATAAATAAAAAAAGTATTTTAGCATACAAAATTGCCTTGAATCAAAGACCATGTTGGTAAATGCAAAATAAATTGCTATGTCCTTTTTGATGGAAACAAACTTAGTATTTTCTTTCTCTTGATTGTTTTCAAAGTAAACAGTTCAATAAGTTGTTTTGGTTCTTCTCTGTTCCACAATTGTTGGTATTTAGAAAGGTGAAACTTTGACCTGCAGCAATATGGAAACACCATTTGTCCCCTTACAGATTTTTCCAGCTTTTGTTATTTTGTCAGTTTTATTTTACTTAGTATAAATCTGCCACCGTATGCAGTCAGAGCCTAAAACTAAAACTACTGCACTAAATAAACTACGTACATTATATTGATAACAATTAGTTATCCAACTAGCTATCCTGTAATAATCAATAGAACATTTAGCTTTCGATATACGGTAAAGGTCATGTTATTTTCGAGCTACACTTCTACAGTACCTTTAAATTGTACTAAAATACTGTATGCTGTTTTAGTTTGGGGAAAAGGTTTAATTATCCTCCATTATCTTTCTGTAGGTATTCAAAATACAACCTATAACGTCCTTTTCTTGATCATAATCATTTCCTGTTCAAATGTAGGTGTGCCAGAAGACAGGAGAAATCTCTTTACTGAAGCAACAACTGCGGGATTGCCAAGCAGACGTGAGCCACAAGCTAAATGAGATTGTCAGCCTCAGGGCATCACTAAAGGAAAACACAGCAAGAGTGGAGAGGCTCGAGCAACAGAACAAGGACTATGAAGACAAACTCCACTCTTGCACCAGAGAGGTTGAGGTTAGTATTGTTGTTTTCTTCAAAACATAAATATCTACACACTACTCTTTAGGCTCTAATGTAACTTCTAGAAAGGAAATCCACTGTTCTGCTTCTGAATCTGACTGCAATCTGTCAGAAAAAGGGATTTTCTCAATTTTCACTTTTTGTTGAACTTAAATACGATCTTCACAGCTGATCTTATCAGAACATTCACCCAAGAAACAAATCTTAAAAAAAATAATCTTCTGGTTGTGTTTGGTTCCCTTTTTGCTCAGGTGTGCCAAAATGAACTTCAGCGTAAAAAGACTGAGGCGGATTTTCTGAGAGACAATGTGGGCAAACTGGAGCAAGACATTCAACAAGTCAAACAGGATCTTGTTACAGCCAGAGAGCAGAAGCTGCAGAAAAGTTTGGAGCTTGAAAGACCAATCCAGGAGTTAGACTGTCCTGATCAGGTCCAAGAGTTAGAGAACAAGAAGTACATTTTCAATGGATCGCTCCAAAGAGAAGTGGAGAGACTGAAGCAGGAGCTCAAAGAGGAGAAGAATGCACAGGAGAGGCTGGTCAGCAACTTTGAACTGGAGAGGCAGACATGGAACAAGGAGAAAGACAGAGTGATCAAATATCAGAAGCAGCTCCAGATCAATTACCTGCAGATGCATAAGAAGAACCAAGACCTGGAGAGGATCCTGAAAGAGCTGACGGCTGAGCTGGAGAGCCGAACAAAGCTGGGCTTTGACCTCAAATACAGCGCAGGGTTACAAACTTATGAAGACGTCATTGCCACAGAGATTTGAGAGGCGTGGACAACATTATCTTTATAAAAAAAACGATTTTTCACTTCACTCACTTCAAGCACTAATTCTTTTTTTTAGACCTTTATTTATTAAAATTAGATTATTATAGAATAATCAGTACTACTGAAAATAATCATTGATGATGACATCGTTCTTACTTGTTTTAAAGTAAATGATAGAAGTGTTTATGTGTAAATAGGCTTATTTTTCATCATTCTGTCTAACAAGAAAAATTGTTTCAATTTGACATGCCAGCTCAGACGAAAGTGATTATGTGTTAATATTAATGTCTAATAGAACCATGGAGTACTCATGATCATTTTAACATTTGTCCTTCCAGCTTGACGGTAAGAAAATGATACATCATCTGTTATAAATGGACACTGATGTATTTGATCTGTCTTCATGTCACTCTGTGCTTCCACAGTGTTTACTCTTAGTGACATTTCAATGAACCTTTCAGTCTTTTCAAAGAAACCCAAAAATCTTATATTGCAATTGTTTTCCTTTGTTTCACTAATGTGGTGTAAAACAGCAATTACTTAAAAATACATGCTTTAGTGACGTTTAATAAGTCATTTGTTTTCAACCTAAAAATGCAATATTGTATAAGCAGAACACAGCACAGTTTTAGTATATCATTGTCACTCTCTAGATCTTTTAAAATGTAACCTTTGTTACGGCATTTCAGTGTTTAGTAAACTTATCTTGCCAATAAAAAATGTTTATTTGTGTGATTGTCTCATTGGATAAGTATATTTACAACTTGGACTATTTTCATACACCGTTTGTATAGAAGCGTTTTTCCTGACTGTCTGACATTAAAGCTGCCTAAACGTTTTCTATTGGTCGGTTTGGATTATCAAATTCATTTCAATTTTCTATCTGGATGAATAATGGGGAAGAGAGAATTTGTTGGATGATTGTTTATTTTACTTTCTTGATAACATATGTATTTCCATGAAAAAATTTTAAGGGCGGCCTTTTAAACTGTATGACTTTGGTCAAACATTTTGATTAATCTCCCACAAGCTTCTCACAACACCTTTGTGGGATTTAGATTAATTATTCCTGACAGAACTGTTGTAACTGGGTCAGATTTAACCAAGGTTTAGATTCTTCACTAATGTCTATGGATCAAGTTATTTTCTTGTGATGCTATCTATTTTGTTAAGTGGACCAGCCCCTCCTGACAGTGGTGGTTTTTGACATAGTTGATATGGCAGCATTAGCACTTGACAAGAAAAGTTATCTGTTGGTGTTACCCCCTGAAGGGATCCCATAATACCACTGGAGTGAAAGCTAGGTTTGCGTTGGCTATCTTGTCTCAGATGGGGTTTTGGATGCCATTAGAATTACCCTTTGTTGCTGATCTCCACTTGCTAAATAATAAATGACTTGGTTTTTAGGATAGTGTGACTGAGCCAGGTTAAAAGTTGCACTTCCAAATCTGAAGCCTTCAGGCAGATGGAGATGGATTACAATCTCTGATTTGAAAGTAAATCTTGCTACTTATGGATATCTGGACAGATTTGAACAAAATTCTCAGTGATGCTTGTGTGCTGTAAGTTAGCTGTGTTATGTTTTAGTTAAACAATAATAAGAAGCTAAACGATGCTGAGTTGGAAGCCTCATTCGTCTTTTTAGGTTAAGGAGAGTCTGCTCCTCCCCATCATGAGGAATTAGCTCAGATCTTGGTAAGAGATCTAGTAAAGATGCCCAGATGACTTCTTCTTAGTAAAGTGTTTTTGACGAGTCCCACAGTGACCTCAAGGGAGACCCAGCCTTTCCTGGTGGGATTATTTCTTACAGGTGTTTTTGGAAAGCCTCAATATCAGTCAAGAAGGGCTAATAGAAACAGTGCCTTGCAAAAGTATTCATACCCCATAAACGTTTCTACTTTTTGTCCTCATCCCAACCACAAATTTCAGTATATTTTATTAGGACCTTATGAAATATACAAACACAAAGTATTGTATAACTGTGAAGTGGTAAGGGTGTATGGTGTTTAAAAAAACATTTGTAAAAACAAATTTGAAAATGTTAGAGTGCATTTGTATTCAGCCCCTTTACTTTGCTACGCCTAAATAAAATCTGTTCCAACCATTTATCTTCAGAAATCACCTTATTAGTAAATAAAAACCACCTGTGCGTAACTTGGAAGCATTAATAGGAGCATTAATCAGAACTAGAGTCAAAATGGTTATGGCCATGGTAACTCTGGAGGAGTTGTAGAGATCCACAAGGTTGGGGGAATCTGTTTACATGACAAATATTAGTTATGTACTACTCTTTGTTGTTCTAAATTGCATCCAAGTATGGTGTTACAACATCACAAAAAGTTAAAATGTTCAAAGGGGTATGAATACTTTTTCACAGCACTGTAATTAGAGAAACAGGACTGAGGGGTCAAGATCAATTAAAATGCAAGCACCAAACATTTACAACCATTTATTGCCTATTTATGCACATGCTTCTGTAAAATTTGGTTTGAAGGGACAAAAATCTTTTACTAAACTATTCATGAAAGTATAAAGTGTTC
Source organism: Girardinichthys multiradiatus (assembly GCF_021462225.1). Taxonomy (NCBI): domain Eukaryota; kingdom Metazoa; phylum Chordata; class Actinopteri; order Cyprinodontiformes; family Goodeidae; genus Girardinichthys; species Girardinichthys multiradiatus. The sequence goes on along the minus strand of NC_061805.1, from coordinate 38,335,752 downwards.
CCTCTCCATCCACTTAACACTCAGGAAAACACTGAAAGAAGAATAGGCACACACAGTGTTAGTGATCTCTTAAAAAAGAATAGTTTAGATTGCTTTGCTACCCACCAGAGTTACATTACCTCTGCAAGTCAGGGAAGATTAAGAGTCAGACAAATTTATTGGAACTGAGGTGCTGTGACCACTGGCTGAGAAACTCAAGTGACTGATAAGACCTTCACATCACTTTATTCTAAGCCTCTGTCAAGGCATGTACCGAGGCGAACCCAAATGTAGCCTTCAACTCCAGGGCCAGACAGGTAAAGAGAAAAAATAAATGTGATTTTAATGAAAACAAAAGGGGCTGCACAGGCAGTAAGTCAAGAAACATAAAAGCAGAAATGTGAAGTCGAGCATTGGAAAACAAAACTGGTTTTGACATTAGGCGAGCCCAAAAAAATGAAAAGACTGTAAAACAGAATGTAACAAAGGAAAAAGAACCAACTAGTACTGACAAAGAAAATAAATAAGGCAAAGCCAGTGTGGTGTTAAAAGGTTAGGTATTAATGTGCAGACATAGAAGTCTCAGAAAATGATTAGTTCAAAATATAGGGTAATACTACATTACTGTATACCAAGAATTTAGGAACTGAAGGAAATAATTATCGAACACGTCATTTGCCTCTACTGGGTCTACTGACATGAAATTCACACCATGTCAGTAAGTGTTCACAAATACACAGAAACCATAGTCTAATAAATGTAGTTATGTGCAATGAAGTTGAATGACACAGTGACAAAAAGTTTAAAAAGTTTTGTTGGTAGAAATTAGCAGCATCCATTGTTCAAATGTAATTTTGACCCATTCTAGCAGACAAACTCGCTTCAAATCTGGAAGTTTACAGAGTGCATGAAAGAGGTCTCTTTCATGCACTCTGATCTCTTTCATTTGGATTCAGGTCAGAATGACTGAGCCATTCTAACAGCTTGATTTTCTTTCTTTGAAATCAACAGTTTCCTCGACTGTGTGTTTAGGATCACTGTCAGGCAGAGAAATTCCCCCTTTCATCTTCATATCAAGACACATGCATTAAATTTCTTCCCTCATTCTTTATTCAGTCATGTCAAGCATGCCCGTACCATAGACCTGTAAACTTTACTGTTGATATTGTGTTTTGGGGGCGAGGAAGTGTCAGTTCCCCTCCAAACATGCTGTGCACAATGACATCCTGGAGTTAAATATATCTCATCTGATCAGATTAGAATCTCAGGGTAACCTAAATATTCTGCAGCCACTTTAAACAAGCTTTATTCTGACAGGTAACGGCAAAGTTTTTCTTCAAAAGTGGAGTCTTGTGCAGTAAGAGTGGATAGAGATTTTTACTGAATACATGACTCATTGTTTTCATGGAAAACACAGTGCCTGCTCCTTCCAGGTCATTCAGAAGAGCTCGGATTATTATTCTTGGACCCTTTTTTCAGAAATATTGGATGGAATACTTGGTCTTGGCTGGTTTATGGTAAAATTGTGTTCTTTCCATCAGATCACCAGATCACAGTCCTAACTCTTCTCACTGGAACATTTTGAAGTTTAGAAGTATATGTATAAGTGAGGCCACCAGTGGGTTCAGCAGCAATATGGTTGGAAAGGTCTTGAGAGAGGTCTTTGCTTTTACTCGTCATGAGATGCTTCTTATGCAATGGTATGGAGAAACTATTTACTAGTTTTAGCCCATCATTTAACATAAAACAGTTGACATCAATTGCATTGACATGCAATTTATCTTTCAAGAAGAAAATCAGCTGGTTTCTTGCCCTTCTGCATCTTTGAGAAATATATATATAAAGAGAAAAATCTCTTAAGTCTCGACTTATTTTACCTGCTGCATATGAATTAGAAGCAACACAAATTCACACCATTGGAGGAGTGGTAAATTATGAAAGTTTTCAAAAGATGTCTGCTGTTAGTTGAAAAGTCAAACCCCTCCAACAATCAGTCAGTAGGTGATATAGAAGTGCTATTTAGTTTGATTTGAAAAAGCAAAAGATCTTTCGTTTAATTGATAGATGATTGCTGATTCATCTACAAAAGGGGATTGTTTTGTCTTCTGGGTTCTAAAGTACAACGTTAGCCGTGTTCCAAAATCAACTTATTTAACCGATTCATGACTAAAGATATCCTTTGATTCACTTTCTTTTGAAAATTGAATAGACAAAATAAATCAGTTACACCTTAACCTACAGTCTGATGCAGTTCTATAGATATAGAGTAGGAATTAGCCATCTTATCCATAGAGGCATTTTTGCCCTCTGTCCTATACTAAATGATGTGTCTAGGGCCACAAAACCCACACATTGTGCTTTCTGATTAGGTTCACAAATTGTTAACAATGTGTGAAGATGTTTCTTTAGAACACAGGAAACTGATTAACTGATTTTTTAATTGCCATTGTATCTGAAAATACTCTTCAGGTCTAAATCATTTTTTGGCCAAACTTATTAAGAGCCAGCATACAGGGCCTTAAGACCCTAATTACAGACTGCCCCAACATAGTGAATGTATTTAGGAAAAAAAAAACAGTTTGTCAGAGCTCTAACTGCACTCCATCAGTCCCTCATTACCATTCTCCATTGCACTTGGAACTTAAATAAGAATATTGTTTCCCTCTCCATCTAATTATGTAATTTCTGCCTTTTGACAGCGCTTCCTTCCTCACACAACAGCTCGTTGTGTCACTGCTTCTGTCATAATGAGCTGATGGGACCAAATCAACACTGAAATCAAATTAAGGCCTATTGTTGGTGTGTGTGACAAGGGAAGTGGGAACGAAGGGGACGGGGGCTGGGGTGCACACCGAAGAGATAACACAAATTGGTTTGGCATAAAAGAAAATAACAGGAGGGTGGGGGATATTTATCCTCAAAGTAGCCAACAGAATTTTCCCAGATGCATTCAATGAATGCTGATCCTTACTTGAGCACTTTTTTTTTCTTCTTTTTGCTCTCTTATTTGTGTCATATTTCACAACTCAAATTAGTATCAGTTAAGCTCTGAGTAGTTTTTCAAAAAGGTCACAATCAGCATCATTTGTCATGTACATTTGGACAGGCAGCCGTCAGAGGACACTAGGTGATAACTTGGCCCTGCCTGCCCTGCTGTGACATGATAATGCGCTTATATCCTGCTGTGATTCTCATGATCGGCTGACAGTTAAGCACAAAAAAGGTCTGAATTCATTAGCTACAGAATGGCTGTGCTGCAGACCTGCTTGGCATTCAAATTAAGGATCTTTGCTTTTATGCTCACTGCCAACAAAGTAAAACGTTCATAAATTCAAACATTGCGTGAAACATGTTGTACCCATATGAAGAAGTTGGGTCTATTTCACACCAAAGCGGTCGCCTCTAAGATTACAGTAAATACTCTAAACTGGTAAATAATGAATGAGTCAATAACACTGTATCAGTTTCTACCTCGCCCTCATTACTCACTGCGCACTCACATACTCAAATGTGCTATAATCCTGCCGTATCCCTCAGCAATTAGTTGCTCTAAAATATCAGGGGGCTAGTTATTCTGGCACGTATTTCATATTTTATTAGTTTACTCTTAGGCTTGCATGCAGACCGAGCTTTAGCAAACACAGCCTTTGCAAATTTCCCAAGCTCCTCTGCAGTCAGCAACTAATTGGAGAGGGAGTCCCAAAGGGTCCTCGTATGCCGGCAAACCCTTTGCCTCCTGACAAGTTGAAATGGCAATGGGGTTAGATATGGAGGTAGAGAGAAATGTTTTTGTGCAAGCATTTGTGTCTATATGTGTAGGTGTGTTAGGGGTACAAGAGTAGGAGTTGGGTAGATTAGTTTGTGTAAATAAGCCTGCCGCTTCTGGACACTCACTGGTTGGCTGGGAAGCCATCTGGTTCTGCAACCCCACCACCAGCAGCCTTTCCAATGATTCCTGATGTCTGTAGGGATGTCAGAACCTGCCCTTGGGGGCAATCGCTCACGGGTGCTGGGCAGGCAGGCAGGGGGGGGGGACACAGTACAAACACCAATTTCAGCCCCTGCTGCTGAAAATTTGTTAATTAACTTTCTCTCACACAGAGAGAAAGTTCCTTTGTAAGAAAGTCTGCAATTCAACACAATCCAAGCCTTTTATTACAAAGCTTTGCCAACTATCAGCTTGTGAAATTAGCAGGAACAGTTGAATGCAGGACAAAAAGCTTTAGAAGCAAATCCACAACATTACATAATCAAAAAAACAAAAAACATAAAAAATGGTTTGAAGCTATTCTTGGAATTAGAGACCGAACTAAAAAAACACTTCACAGCTTCATGCCATATGTTTTGTCTGCAGTTGGTACTACTGCAATAACATTGAGATGATTACAATGCAAACTAAAATGTATGCACTTATCTAAACAATACAACACAGTTACACTTGTTTCATACATGTAAATGGGTAAAGAGGATTTAATTTACAACAGTTACACAATTTAAGTTCATCAAGTTTTTACGTTGACTCTGTGCACTGACACAAAGTGGTCATATCCCGCGGTGATGATAAAACGAAGGTGGGTTGCACGGCTGCCATTTAGCTAAAGGAGAAAAACACAAAAGAATAAGCTTCAGTATTTATAACTTAACACAATTACAGGCTTTTGCCAAAACATAATATTCTTTCAACTTACTGAAATAGCTTTTGACTGAAGATGTCCCTCTGTGCGTTCAAATTCTGCAAAAGAAATGAGTTACTTAATCTAAATAACTTTTTTTGGGACTTGAATATAAATGTGAAACAGAAAACAATGTTAAAGGCACCTCACCTTCCTGTGTGACAGGCTCAAACTGAGCAGCATTTGGTGAGGTATTCTTTTCTATCTTTAGATGTTTGACTGTAATAGAACAAAAGAACTGATGAAATAAAGATAGAGAATCAAACTATTAAAAGGCCACAAAATATGTTATGTTTTAAATTTAAAAAATGTGCTATGTAGGTGGAGGGAAATATACTAAGAATGCTTTGAAGTGGTAAACTGTGGCTAAAGCATGCTTCCATCTCATCTGAGTTTAATGTTTTATGTCGTTAAAGTATGTCAGTTCAACTGAGGTAGAAAGTACTGCATACATAGGTGTGATATTTGAAGAACTGTCTGTAAGTTGTTTCTGATCATTTTAAACTTACAGATTTTTATGTAAAGACAAAACTGATGATAAAAAACTGTGCATGTCAAGAGGCATATTTTTTTAATAACTTGCCTTATATAACTAAAACTATATTTACACACAACATTGTACAGAGGACATAAAAAGTAGACATGCATTATTTGGTAAAAATCAGTTATCAGTGTATCCTTTAGGGCTGCAACTAACAATTATTTTGCTTATCAATTAATTTTTATTTTTCCAATTAATAATTAGATAGCAAAAGTTGCTTAATAGGAGATTTGTTACAGAATTTGAAGCAAGTGAAGCTAAAACTTTGCCACTTGAGGAGTTCTGGATAGAGCATATTTACAAAGGTATTTTATCTTAAATGCAAAATATATATATTTTTTGTACAATTATGGCCTCATTACTGCTCTGATTGGGTTGTTCTTTCGATGAATGGCATGTTTTAGAGTCTGTATACTACAGTTAATGATTATTCCATTACTAAATGAGTTGACAATTATTTCAATAATCGATTAATCACGATTAAGCTGATTAATTGTTTCAGCCCTAGTATCTTTCCATTCTTCATAAAAGGACAGATTTGTGGAGTGAAAGATTAAAAGTGACCATGTCATCATATTTTCCAACCTGAGCCGTGGATCTCTGTTGCTTTTCCAGGTTTCTCATGCAACCTTTTGGCCATTTTTTCTGATAAAATCTTTACTTGCCCAGCGAGTTTAGGTGGGTGGCCACATCTTGGTACAGTTTACTGTTGTGGCATACTGCTACCTTTGTTGCATGATACTCTTAGAGCCATTTAAAACGAGCAGTATTCTTTTTAATTGCAACCCTTCTCTAAACCTCTCCGCTACATCATCCCTAAACCTGTCAGCTGTGTTCCTTGGTCTTCGTGATGCTGTTTTTTTCCACTCATGTTCTCCAACAAACCTCTGAGGTCTTCACAGAACAACTGGATTTATAATTAGATTAAAACACACAGTAAAACTACTTGCCAATTATGTGACTTCTAAAGGCGATTGCTCGCAGAAAACTTTATTTAGGGATGTGAGAGTAAAGAGGGCTAAATACAAAATGCTTACCATATTTTTTCAGATTTTTGCTTCTAACTACTTCACAGGTATGCACTACTAAAACGTCCAAGGTGTATGGCTACATTTGAAACGCACTGTAGATCTAAATATGTACTTTCAGATGTAAACAGGCTAAAACAAACGCAGCCGTCAAAAGAGGGTGAAAATATGTGTTTGCGAGAAGAAGCAGTATTTCTCATACTATTGTAGCTATCCACTGTCACAGCAGTAATGTTGGTTGTTTCAGGATAGCGAATGATGAACTCCTGAGGAAACATCCCGGTGGACATCCAGAACGTTTTACTGTTTCTAGAAGGAAAGAGAAAACGCAATTTTAAGCCACAATAAATAGCACGGCAGCGTGAGAAATGCAGAATGGCTTTAATATGTGGGTCATGTAAAGCACTCACCCGTCAGTGATGTTTTCTGGTGGGTGATTCTCGTCGCTGGATGAAGCTAAAACAACTTGTGCTCCCGAAGAATCAATCATGACGACTTACTTAAACTCTTTAAAAGAAACAACAACTATCCCGTCGATTGGCGTGTTTCCTTTTTTTGTTTTGTTTTGCAGGAAATATCAAGCCATGCCAACCGCTTCGTCGCACATTATATACGTCGTTGTAAACGTCACAATCTCCGACGCACGTTGCTAAATTAGCATCAGCTAACACAGAACCCCCAATCCAACGTTTGGACATGGCGAATGGGTGCAAAGAAGTGTTATTCTCCCGTGGAAGTGGACAGGCGAGTGGTGAACATTTCTCAGCACAACATTAGAACACGTATGAATTATTTTCAGGGTGCTGCACATTTGTTTTAAGTGGAGCTGAGATGCTAAGTCTTAAAACTGTCGTTGAGTTTAGCTAAATTGGGTAACATAGAGAAAAGGGAAAGAAAAAAAAATGGAAATACTAATTAATTATGAAGTTTTAAGTTATTTTATTTACAGTCATGGATATAATGAATCGCAAGACGTTCACCAGAACACATTCAACAGACAGGTGTCTGGATTGACACCTGAAAATGAAATAATAATGCAATAATACAAAAATGTTTGACAAAAAAAAAAAAAAAAATCCATCTCTAATGAATAATCTGCGTGGGTTCTAATATTATTGATCTCTTTCAGAGTGATGATTCTGATATCTGGGATGACACCGCACTTATAAAAGCATATGATAAAGCAGTTGCCTCTTTCAAGGTAAATTGAGCGCTTTTTGGTGTACGCTCATGCAAAACAAAAAAAAAAACAACTACTGCTTCACTGCTCGTCTCTTCTGTTCTCACTCTGTGTCTCAGACTGCTCTAAAAGGCGACGAGGAATCACAGGCTCCAAAGAAAAACCAACCAGGAAAGAAACGTAAGAACAACAAAAAGAACCAGAGCAGAAAACGTACCAATAAAGAGGTAAAGAACTGGAGGGGGGAGACTAGCATCATTTACAGAAGAGATTATCACTTGGTACAAGTTTAAGAAACAGCTTTTGTATCCATATTTGTAATTTATTTTTAATTTTTCAGGTTGATAATGATGTAAAACGTTTGGTAACAATTATGTCATTGTTATTTGCTAATCAGAAAAATCTGTAGTACTTGTTTAGTAATTTTTTAGTTGCATTTTTTCAGTTGTTTGTTTTTGTTGATAGATGCACACAAAACTATAATTCAACATTAAAACTACTTTTAAAGTTCACAAGGTTATATCCACATGTTTACATAGTTGACGATGTCTTTTCCTAAGACTTAATTTTACATCCAGTGGTTTTACTAAACTTCCAGATATTTTAACTACAGTTGCTGATGTGGTGAAAGATATTTCTGTATAAATTTGACATCAGACATGAGTCTACCTTAAAGGTTAGCCGAATGAAGTCAGACATATAAATCAATATTATCATAGTTGGCCTTTTCCTAAAGCATAAAAACATAATTTACAAATTACTACACAGTACTATTCATGGTGGAGTTGCCTTGTATCTACAGCATTCTGCAGGGGCGTTTTTAGGGTCTCAAAACATTGGGGGCTTTAGCCCAAATCCAAAATATTTAGATTTCAATAAGAGAATCTATAGGTTTTTAAAAATGTTAAACCAAAATAATATAGAACATATTGTACCAGTTCTCTGTCTCGGCTGGTTTTAGACTCAATGTAAATTATTGTGAATCAAACAAAAAAGGTTTGCAATAATTTAACTTTTTATTTTTGTTAGAAGCTGAATGAAGGATAAGTAGAAACAGAGTTTAGGCCTGATGAAAAACCATTTTGCTGAAGCAAATAATGACATATTTTCACGTATTTAGAAAAGAACTTAATCTGAATTTCTGGTGACAAACGTTTTTCTTAAACTCAGAGAAGCACATTTAACTGGCCCACAGTAATGTTTACTGTGGGCCAGTTAAATGTGCTTCTTTTGTCATCTACATAAATTACCTTTTTAAACATTACATTCTCATCAAAGTGTTCCACTCCTGAGGCTCCATTGACTTTATTCTTACATTTCAAAAAAGGAAAGTGGGATAAAGTTGATTTTCCTAAAACTTAGTCAAATGGTAAAGTCCTAAAACACATTTATTTTATTTAATTATGCCAAGAGCTTTTGAAACATTTTATTAAAATTGTTCCTTCTTTTATGAACCTGTTCTCTTTTACCACCATCTTTTCAGCCCTTCATTCCACTTCTGAAGAAATGTGGCCTGCCAGAAATAATAAAAGAAACATTTTTCAACACAGTCTGTTGTTCTGCACTGAGTATGTGTTTACTATTAAACACTTTGAGAGGAGAGGGTGTTAAGTTGTGGTGTTTAAAACATATCATAGACCCTCATCCTGGACCTTATCAGTACCAATATTACAGCTATTAATAACTATACAAATTAGTTTAGTTTCTATAATATTACATGTTTAATTCAGAAAAATAAAATAGTTAACTAATTAATGGTCCACCTGTGATTAATTGCTGATTTATTTCTTAATTATACTGCATCTTTAAACCCAGAGCTGTATGTTTATAATCAGCACAGAAGATAAGAAAGAGAAGAGGGAGGCTTACCTTTACACTTTCTACTATGTCTTACTGGAACCAGGAGATATTTTCCTGGTTTATTGAGCAACACTTTTTTCTGTCTACATGTAGACAGTCAACTAGACTATAAGACTGGCTGCAGCCATGAGATCCAATGTGATGATCTAAAGGACCTTTTAATGTGTTCAGCTACGTTAGGATTAAATGCTTTTATTTTGAATGAAGTAAAGGACCAGATATTTTCACATTATGATGCAAATTCCGCTAGAAGCTCACAGAGAAGGTTGCTGCTGTTTTCTATCACAGACAGATCATTTAATGTTACCTGTAGCTCAGGTGAAAGTTCCTCATCATGACCCTAAAGATGCTCATTAGAGTGAACCTCCACCTCATGTCTTGTTGGGTGAATCAGTGATTATCTGTAACTTACAATTAGCCTATTCCGAGTCAGATTTCAGGTTTTACTGCTATCTTCTCCTGGGTTATACCGCTCTGCTTCCACTTGTTCCTGTACACACACACCCACCAGGCTCCCTCTCTTCGGTTGGCTCTGCGGTTGCTCTGAAATGAGCCCTGTTGGAGGCGCTCAGTGCAGCTTTTCAGGTAATGAAGGAGGCAGGTCGACCTGGAGTGAACTACTGTTCTGGACTTCTCCAGAATGGAGTCCGTCTCTGGCTGTGCACATAGTTGCGCATTAGCGGTGCCGCAAATAACTATTTTTTGTCTTCTCGTTTTAACTCATTGTTAGGTTTGGTGGAGCGGGAGGTGATTATATGGAACACAATTGAAAAAGTCTGATTGTTTTTAAATAAATGTGAAGTCCAATACCATTTTGTGGTTGCATCTTTTTAATACTTGTAAACTTCCTCTATCAAGAAGTCTGGGGCTATTCAGAAAACATCCGGGGCTTCCGCCCGTCTAAATATGCGCCTGGCATTCTGGATAAAGGTTTAATGACAAGAGAATTGATAACTAGAAGTATACACTTCTATTTAGAAAACATAATGTTGAGATAAACACCTTTTCATTAATCCTGTCCCTCTAAAACGTCCAGCAACAGCTAATTAGTTGCATTTTCTTTGTCTGTTGTGTTACTATGCAATTTCCCTTTCAAAATGATTTAATTATATTTCCGATGAAATCAATAGCAATATATCATGTTTTAAAATCATATTTTAGTGAGTTAAGTCAGTTGCTTTGTCAAAAGCCGAGTAATTTCAAATTTAGAACGATAGAAAACGATCTATATCACAACTGACAGGCTTTGATTTTAGTTGCACTTTCTGTTGTATTGCAGTGGCAGGTTGGGGACTCTTGCAGTGCTTACTGGTCAGAGGATGGCCAGCTCTATGCAGCCACCATCTCATCCATAGACCAACAGAGGGGCACTTGTGTAGTTGTTTATAATGGGTACGGCAATGAGGAGGAGCAGAACCTGGAAGACCTGCTGTCAGAGATTTCAGAGGCTGATGAAGCAGTATATCCTAAGGTAAACTGGTGCAAAAGTCAGTTAAAGTTATATGTGAAGCATAACTATAGGGGGTCAGTTCATTCAAATCAGTTTTTTAATCACGTTAATTATGTTTTGGGACAACTTCGAATATTTTATTTTTATTTATTTATAGTGCATTAAAGATATTTCATTTTGATTTAAAAGATAGATTTTTCTCCACAAAACTATGAAAGAAAAAGCTGTTTTGTGTGTGTGTATTGGTTTTACCTTTGCTCACTAAAAACAGCAATATTTCCAGAGATTGTATTTATGGAATCATATCTTTTGGCCTGAAAATATGTCCACCACAAATTTTAAATGTATGACCTTTTCCACACACCATACCCTGTCTGTTTTTATTTGGCAGTATGTGATATACTGCTAATATAATTAATTTCGGCTCTGTGTTTGCAAAAATAAAAAAAAACGATACTATGGTCTAATGAAACTAAGGATTAAGGGTATGAAGTACAGTTTACAATTCATGCTTCATTTAATATTACTTAACCATTTTGTTGTGGTGTTATGTGGTTTATATGTATGTATTTATATAACATAAATACATACATATATGTCTTTATATATTATAGGTATGTATAGGTATATGTCTATTTCTTTGTGGGATTTATTTATTTTTTTATTCTGTTGACAACATTAAGAAACGTCAGCATAATAATATCCACTACTTATAGGAGAAGGTGGAAGAATCTTCCACAGAAGAGAGTGACAGGTCGACCACACCAAACCAACCCAAGCAGCCTCCACACGGTAAAGGCCAGAGGTCCAAATCTCACAAACACCCGCCTCCTATGTGGCCTCCTGGTTTGCCTGGGTTTCCCCCTGGTCCCCCTCCCATGCACGACTTCGGACATGTAAGGAATGGCATCCATTAAATAACCTAAATCTTTATTTGACTCGCAGACAAATCTATCCTGTTCTAGACTGCTTTGTTTTTCTCATTTTGTGTTTATTTATTTGTTTTTAAATCAGGGCGAAAGTTGGCTCTTTGCTGCATTTAGTAAAATGAAACGTAAACAGTAAATCATTTACAACGAGGCAAATGAAAAAGGATTATAAACAAAAACCTTTCAGTGTTGACATTTATTGTAGAGGTATTGGATTGCTGTAAATTTAACTGGCTCTTGGCTTGATGGTTTCGCTCACAAACACTTTCAGTTGGATGTTATGTGTTTGCTAGTTGTTAAGATTACAAGGACCAAAGTACCCCTTACTACGCTTACTTTATTTCAAATTATGTTTATTTAAACAGATATTAAAACATTTTGCTGTTCCTGTTGAGTCATTTTTTTTTATTTCACGGGTGTATGTCTCTTTTTTTTTTGTCTACTAGAGGGAAAGCAGACGATTTGCTGGTCATGGACCCATACCTCCATCCTGGCCTCCTATGATGCCTTTTGGTCCTCCTGTAAGGTTTAAGTTTTAAAGCAGAGTGAAATTTTTACTAATTGTTAAAAATGCACAAGATGAGCAATGATTAAAGAGTAGGGGCTAAGCGCTAATACATCAGGATTATTTGATGAGGGAAGTGATTAAGAGATTAAGATGCAAATGAAGAAGAGAAGAAACCTGCAAGAAAAGTCCATATATACCACAAAAATAATAGAAACATGACAGAAAAGGATCTTCCAGATTAATTGTGCACCATCATGCAAGCCTCATAGGTGGTAATGTGGAAACGGCTATAGATAGAAACAGTTAGTGATTAATGGTGAATATTCTGTTGCAGTATCTGCTTTCTGATCACTTTTTGTTCCTCAGATGATCCCTCCACCTCCACCAATGAGTCCTGACATGGTGGATGACGAAGCCTTGGGTAGTGTGCTCATCTCCTGGTACATGAGCGGATATCACACAGGATACTACCTGGTATGTGCTCAGAGACTAACTGGCCAGTTATGGACTAAACTGAGATTTACAGATCTTTATTAATGAAATGTGTTTCATGCATTATGTAGCTTCATTGCCATGTGTGAAGTTCTTGAAAGGAATGGTTAGAAGCAGTGTTTTGTGATGAGGTTATTTGCACTTTATATCTTCCCATATCCAGTGGTTAGTCAAAGGAGAAGCCAGTTCAAAGATGATTTCAGCCACACCAAAGCAAGTTGAGACATTTTAAATAGATTCTTACACTGCGTTGCTGTCGATCACACTGTTATTTGGCCAGATTGCATCTGGTGTGTTCTGTTTCGTTGTGCGGATTTGACATGATAAATTCTTGACAAAGTACTCACAAATCTCTCAGAAGTGAGTACACCCTAACATTTTTGTTTATATTTTATTATAAATTTTCATGGGACAACACTGAAGATATGATACCTTGGATACAATGTAAAACAGTCAGTGTACAGCTTGTATAGCATTGTAAATTAACTGTCCTCTCAAAATAACAACACACATCGCTTAAAGAGGAACTAAACCTGAAAGCATAACCCTGCCCCCAGACAAAATAATGCCTCCAAAGTGGGTAGTGCTAAGAGACACTGAGGGGCACGGCCAAGTGTGTGGATGTGCGAAGGGGGTCAAGCAGGGATGTGGTTAGGACAAGGGAAAGTGGCAGCTAGCCTAATTTGACATATTGAAACATGGAAAGCCAGCAGAGCGACACTTGTAGTTTCACACCGGATAGATCTATGCAGGTGGAGGATTTTTCACCCTCCTCGTCACTGGAGGTTAAGAGAAGCTTTAAGGAGCCCAGCAGGCCCGAGCCTTTTTAGTTCGAGCTGCTGGCTCAAGGCGCTGACTGAGCAATACTGCCAAGGCAGGGGAGGACAGAATGGGTCCAGTTTCTGAGTGGTAAAATGATGTTAGCAGCATCATTGCTAACATGGGCTTATATTGAAAGCAGTAAAAAAACTTTCAGAAAGTATTCATTTACATGTAGATTTATATTATCTCAAGTAAAGCACATGAAGAAAGGTATAAAGCATAAAACACTAAGATCAGTGCTCACATTTCCAGCTCCTGACTCGTTATGAGGGCATGTGTCTAAATTAGATGCTTTTATACCTGAACGCGTGGCTGTGATGTATACATGTACCAAGCTGTACTTTTGGAACCAATAAGAAAATTCAACAGCAGTAGCCATCGTTCAACCCAAAGAGGACAGCACTAAGACGGTTTTAGGACAAATATTGCAGAATTAAACAAGTTTACATGAAAATGTAAAAAACTGCACAGTAACATAAAGATGGCAACCTTAAGGCTCATTCTATACACTTTATCTGCAAAGAAATACACCCCTAAGTGAAAAATGTCCAAATTGTACCTAATTAACCATTTTCCATCTGCTGTGTCATGTGACTCATTGGTCTTAGGGTGTGAATGGGGAGCAGGTGTGTCTCATACTGGTCACTGGAAGTTCAACATGGCACCTCAAGAGCTCTTTGAGAATCGGAAATAAAGAATTGTTCTACATATAAATGACGTAGGCTATAATACGTTTGCCACCACCCCGAAATTGAGCTGCAGCACCGTGGTCGGAACAGTACTGCAGTTAACAGGACAGGTTCCATGGTCGACAAAAGAAGATGAGTGCTCCTGCTCAGCATCATATCTGGAGGTTGTTTTTTGGAAACAAGTTGAGTTAACATTAACAAACGGAAAGAATGGCATAGTTTTAGGGGTTGATAAAGTTATAATTTCCATGCAAATGTAAAAACAATCACATATTGCATATTGTCTGTAATCCAGAGGGGCTTACTTTGAGAAAAGCAATGTCTGAGTAATATAGACACAGATACCTGATAATTATAATGAAACTCTATTCTATAATGTGACTCTTTATGTAATAATCAGGTTTATTCGGTAAAAAAAAAATATACCAATGAAACTATGATTTTTTTTTTTTTTGTGTACGAATTTTGTCTTGATTCCAAAATTTCAGGTACCGGTGTTGAGTGCTCACAACCTTCCTACAGAACTCTAGAACACCTCTTTAGTTTTTAAATGTGACCTAAAAGCTTGAACAACTTTCCTTTTTTTCTCAAAAACAGGGTGTGAAACAAGGACGGAAAGAAGCAAAGAAGTGGACGAAACTGCATCACAAATGAACGGATCTGGAATTTAGTTTGACTGGCTTGGGGCCTCTCGTGGACCATGAATCATCCAGTCTGATTTATATTGTGTCCTTCCCAAGCAGTCTTTGAAGATAATGTTTTGTATTCTTTGTAAATAGATTAAATAAAGCCTGTCAGAATATCCAGTAGTTTCTTGATGTTATTTTATGCCTATAAAGCAGAAGGCAGCGGTCTTGACCACGTTTTGAAACCCCGGGTAAGAAAACCATGTTGTTTTAGACTCGTTATATCCATTAAAGCTTAATAAAGTTAGTTTATTTTGAATGAGGTTCAGAAATATTCTGGAGGTGCACCGCAATATTTTTTCTTCTGTGGTTTAAATCAAAAACTGAAACTTATATAGATTGATTACACTCATAATAATGCTGCACCATATATCATAAAAAAGTGGTCCTCGCAGTTTCTTTGTGTGCATCGTTTATGCCGCAAAGTCGGACTGCATTAATATTTGGCTGATATATTTGAATTATTATGAACTTGCATTTGAAATGTAATATTTTGCCAGATGCTCACACCAGACACAAATGACATTGCCAACATGCTAAAGGTCACGGAGTGTCGGACAGAAGAAAATGAGCTTTATCGCAGCTGATATTGTCACTGCAATATTTACCAATATTGTTGCCAATTATAGATTTTCCAATATTGTGCAGCCCTAACAGCTTTTTTTCTGTGAAAATTAAATAAGACCAATTTAAAAAGGATTTTTAATTACAGAAATCTGCCAATTGCAATGTATGCTCATGTACGCTTCCACATTCGCAGTCAATACTTGGTCATGGAAATTTAAGTTATTTTTAATTACTACATCAATGTAGCACTGCTAAGGTGTTTCCCAGGTTTTAATAGTGGAATTGGGCTTGTCTGCAATGTTGGGTCTGTTCTGATGTCTCTGGGTTAGTTCACTTAACACAAGGGTATGGCAGACTATTAAAAAACTGACAAATCTTCACAATCATTTAGAGGCTGCCTTTATCCCTGTTTGTGTATCTTTTTCTGCCACACTTTTTACTTCCATTCAACCTTCTGTTAATATGGTTGAAGATCTCTCTAAACAGCTAGCTTTATAAGCAATGACCTGTTTGTGGCTTGCTGTACTTGTGGAGAGCATCAATGACTGTTTGCTGCACAACTGCCACCTCAACAGTCTCCCCCACGATTATGTAAGCCATTATGGAATATTTCTGTATCCAAAATTGTTTCTATTAGTCTAATGTAATATTCAAATTCTCTGAAAAACTGAATTATGGGTTTTTAGCTGCCAGAAGCCACTGTCATCTAAATCAACATAAAATAAATGGTTCAGAAATATTACTCTGGATGTAATGAATCTATTAATTATAAGGAAATTATTGAGACTATAATGTTAAAGCAGTTATGACAGCCCCAAGCTCTCTTGGGAATCATGCTGCAAGTCTAGTGCACTTTTCCCACAGGGACAATCTGTCTCTCTACATGGTATTAACATTCAACTTAACCAGACTGGAAGGTCAGAGTCATTGCACTGCTTTTAAGTCCTTTAAGAGAAACTTTACTGAGCTAAAGTCTGGACTCTGATTGAGTCATTTAAACTCATCCTGTTTGGAATTACTTGTGTTGTTTTTTTGGAATATATTTCAGTTTTTACTCATTAACTGAAACACTCCTATAGTGTTCAATACGAGGGATGTTGCAAAGTCGCAACATGCTTTTCCAGGACAAGTGATCGCTGCAAGTTTGTGACTGGATGCAATATGTTGAGTTTCCTTGGGTGACTTTTTTTTAAATAAATCCAAATAATAATCTGGATTTGGCTGAAGTGTTTGAAAAATAGTAGAAAATTGTAATTTATGACACTGATTATGAATCAGAATCAGCTTTATTTGCCAAGTTTGTGCACAAAAGGAATTTGACATTAGGTCCACTTTGCTCTCAAAGAAGATACTTTAAATATAAATATATATGAAGGGAAATAAAAAAAATTTTTGGTAAATATGTACATATACAGTTTCTACAAAAGAGAAAGGCATGGTTGAATTAGAGGAAATTTGCATGGTGTCAATCTGGGCAATCTGTCTCTATGTTTGGTGCCTTTTTTTTGTAAAGGACCTTGAGACAATTGGAGCTAGATAAATAAACTGAATAGAAAACCGATTGTTCATGCTTAATGTTGGGGTATTACCTAAGAAAATCAAATGTGAACTAAGGCTGCTGAAATCCAAAATGTGGAAAAACTGTGACGGCAAATGTGTGAATCTGCAGCCACTACTTTCACAGCCTAAAAATAAATAATTTCGATTTGCTTTCATTTACATCAGTCAGCGACTCAGTGATGTTTCGTTGTAATGGCAAATATTGTCCAGCAGAAGTCAGACTAGTGTAATAAACTGCCTTTGTTGGAATATGCTTCAACAATAAATTAGGCTGATGATTCAACTTGAGCAAACTTAAGAGTCGTACGCTAAAGAGAACACTTGTCTCTGAGTGTGTTTAGATATACACTCATCTCTTTTTGGCGTGCCGCTCTGATTTGTGATTGCAAGCCAGACTCCTCTACAGTTTTGTATCCTCTGATGTTTCAAATTCAGAGAATCGTTCCAGTTTACGCCTTGCATCAGAGCATCTCCTTTTTTCCCTGAGGTGTCCCCTCATCTCCCAGCCCCATATAGCAACACATCCATCATAATGTTTTTCAGCTCACATCAGATGGGTCTGTACCTCAGGGCGTTAGTAAGCACTGCTATATGGCATACTGAGCCAGCTTTGTGGATTAAAAAAAAAAGATTCCTAAAATCACTGGGACACTGGGATTTGAAAGAAATTTAGTCTTGATGTATTTTACTCCTGACAGATTCACCCTCTTGGCAACAAAAAAATTAAGGAATTTGTCTTGCTTTCACTGTGGTGCTAATGTTAAAAAAAAAATTAACTCTAATATGTTAGGTTACCACTTATTTTCTTCTTCTCTTGAATCTGGAATATTTCAACTTTAATAATGTAAGAACAGAGAAGGACGCAGTGTAATGGCTGCAGATACTCTGTGCATGTTTAGAATCCAGAAAACCACATGTAATCAGAGTGGTAACCAAAGCACTCGCTCTGCTATGCCTTAAATGCTTTCATTCCCTGAAAGAAAGGCCTTGCAGTTTTCCTGTATTTCTCGCACAAGTAATTTGCTGCCCACTTACACCCGCTGCTCTGGTTTAGAACTGGGGGGCAGCAGATCATGTCATGTATGAGTTTGTGTGTGCACAAGAAAGGAACATAATGGGTCTTTGTGTTTGGATGTAACAGCATGATTGTCTTTATTTTTTACCCATGTGATCTTCCTCCAGCTGCTCCAAAGCCATTGCTTTCAGAGTGAAAAGCGGCCCCTTTGTTTGGGTACAGACTACAGTCTGCGTTTTATAGCCCACTGTGATTGCCCATATTTATGACCATATTTGCTTCTTGTTCAAGCCCACTCTTGTTTTTGCTGTGCAGAAACTGAAGAACAGATGCCAACAAGAAAAATGCAGTTTGTGGTATTTACAACTTGTATATGCACCGTACACGAAAAGTGATAAGCCAGAGTTATCTTTTCCCCACAGACGGGGTTCAAATCTGCCACAGCAAAAGCCTGCACATAAACCAATTGCTTGCCTGACTCTGCAGCAAACTAAGCTGCCCAAAGGGCCCCAGAGAAGCCCAGAAAAGAGTTAAAAGGGGTCCGACATTGCTCAGGAAGGCATCGCTCCCCTTCTGTGACTGTCTACCCCCTACTGACCGATGAGGCATGAAGCGTGTAAACATAATCTGCATTTTGCATAGTCCCTTCTAGGAAACATAGACATCCAAGTAAGATCACACTGCTGCATGCACTTCAAGGCCTTCAGCTATTTAATCAAGCTTCAAACATTTAACAGAAATTCTGTGTTTGCAGAAACTTTGGGGGTTATTAGGCCAATTTTATTTCTATTTAATCATACTCAAAAAAGGAAATAAGGAAATTACAAGAACTAAATACTGTTTGATGCTTAAATACACATTGTCCACCAGTCCAACACCCACATGCCAGTGGCACAGAGTGCAGATTAGATCAGTCAAGTACCAGGTGTAACAATTAAATAACTGAAAAACAGTATCAAGAAATACATGACCTGCTAGGCTCACCACATTCGTAATGGGGCATAAAAGCCCAGTTGAGATGCTGTGGCTTTGCGCCAGGACCTGGACAACGTGCCATTAAAAACGGGAAACAATTTGCTCCCTGCCAGAAAATCCTCAAGGAAAATGTTAGCCCATCAATGCATTTGGGAAAGGCAGAGGACAATGATCCAAAGCATACCAGCAATGGCTTGAATAAAAAAAAATTTAGGTTTTGGAGTGTCCTAGTCAAAGTCTGGATTTCAATCTGGTTGAAACATTGTGGCATGACGTTAACAGGTTGTTCATGCTCAAAACCCTCCAACATAGCTGAATTAAAACAATTCTGCAAATAAGACTTGGCCAAAATTCCTCTGGCATTGCAAAAGACTCATTGCCACTAATCGCAGGTGTTTACTGGCAGTTGTCAGCAACGGTGGCCAGCCAGTTATTAGGTTTACCCCACAATTATTTTTTCACAGAGGACCAGACTAATTTGAAATGTATACAGAAAAATTTATCTTGTCCAACTGAGAAAAATAGTGTGTTAAAACTGAGAAGAGCAAATTTTCAGTATTAAACACAATTGTTAAAAAGTATGTTTCTGCTAAGATTGAAGAGTTTGGTGGGAACATTTTTCTACGCACATTAAGCTGAGTTAAGTAGCTGAAACTTTGGAGCTGCAACACTATTAATATTTTTGTCAGTGTCTGAGTTAATAATACTTGGAAACATTGAGCAGACTGCTGTATCAAGTCTGTCTCTTGTTAATGCAAAAATTAAAATATAATCAAACATGCCATGCTACATCTTTTAGTTTATTGATTATGCACATGTTGAAGCATATACTTTGTAGAGAGTGAGAAAACAACAGTGAACATCTGCCAACTCACTGCTTTCGGGTCAAAAAGCCTGAGGCAATGTTTTTTCTGTCTTGCGAGAATATTAGATCTTTCTTTCTAGAGTTGCACAGACAGGTGCAGCTATTGATCAGGGATGGGTTAAAGCATAAAATAGGTATTAAACAACCTTTTGTGGTGCAACATCAAAACAGAATGTTTCAGTGTTTGAAAGAAAAGAAGAAAATGGGAAGGGTTTTGTTAGATGCACAAGGCAATACAAAGTACATTATTGAGGAAAAGATTATGTCTCTGAGGATTAGTTGAATATGAGCCATGGTATCTGAAAAGATCAGTGCCTTCTTTCTGGGCTTTGCATCAGTATTGCATGGTCATCCTCTGCCACGGAAGCTGATCTTTGTCACCCTCTTTGTGGACTGACCTCTGGGTCAGCGAAAATGATCTGTGATCATTCGCTGAACTTTCAGAATTCCAGTCACAGTGGGTGAAGAAATATTCTGCTGTCTCCAATAGTTTTTGATTCACATTGCTGCTGGATCTTTATGCTCTGCTGCAGGTGCTCATAAATAAAAATGTTGTACCATCAGAGTAAAGCCCATGCCGCCAGGTTTACAACCCCTTAAACAGGATGCATTATTGGTACAAAGGAAATTGAACTTCTCAGAGGCCAACAAGGAGCAAATAAATAATAATTGCAGTATGTGAAAGGTGAAAGATGGATTGGGCTCCTTTAGCCTTGCGCATATAGATCAGTTTTTAAAACAATAAGAATGAGGTGT
Organism: Girardinichthys multiradiatus; assembly: GCF_021462225.1. NCBI lineage: Eukaryota > Metazoa > Chordata > Actinopteri > Cyprinodontiformes > Goodeidae > Girardinichthys > Girardinichthys multiradiatus. Next base: position 38,315,177 of record NC_061805.1, on the reverse strand, counting down.
AAAATAGAAATAAACAGCAAAACTAAAATATTTAAACAAAAGCAGAAGAAATATTTGGGTTATTGTGCTTCAGCCTTGCGACATGACAGTTTACACTCTCTTGCAAAAGTATTCATGTGAATAGTTTCACATTTGTTACAGCAGCAAACGTCAATGTAATATTTTTGGATTTCATCTAATAGACCAACACAAAGTAGTGCATAATTGTTAGATGTAGGGAAACAGATTCATGGTTTTTAACATTTTTACAAAGAAAAATCTGAATAGTGTGGCATGCATTTGTATTCAGCCCTCTTTCCTCTGATATCACAAACAGCAATGTTGTGATTATGAATGTGAGAATATTATTTAATATTTAATATTAATATTTTATCAAATAATATTTCGGCCTGTTAAGGGTTGTCCTGTGAATACCAGCCCAGTAAGGCGATGGTATTAGGACAAAATAGAAAGGTGTGAGACGAGCTCTGACATTATTGAACAGAATAAACTCTGCACACACATGGAATGAATTCACACAATTTCTTAAAATACAAGAATTTAATAACAAAAATAAGTCAACTCAAAGTCAAACATATTTCAATCAACAAACTCTTTACTATGCTAAAACAATCCAACTAAACTACCAAGCAGAATTAAAGAATAATGAAGACTAATAGACTATGTACAATATAAACAAGTTGATTAAAGATGATTAAAATCATGACCAAAAGAGTGATGCAACATTACCATGCAATGTTTATGTTTGAGAACCAAGGATTATCTTGAAGAATCTGGAAGTGAAGTTAAGTTAGTCTTGGAACCAATTTAGGAAATAATCAGCAAACGTTTAGACAACCCTTCACAATGCAAAATCAGATAAAATATTATTTTAATAAAATAATGTTTTAAACAATGATCTGCTGAATAAAACTAACCTTCTGGATGACTATTTCTCAACGTTGTCTAATTAGCTGCCTTTATTTATTCAAATAATATTTGAAGAAACATCATTAAGGGAGTATTTTGGAAACGAGCCAAATCTTTCTGGAGAAATGAGGCTTAATGGTGTTTACTTAGTTATCAAATCTAGTAAATGATGTTCAGAGACTATTATTCACTAGATTGAAAACTAACAACCTTTCTGTTAAATATTCTTTAGTAGCAAGCACGTGTTCTTACCGGTTAGCATTTGAGCTAACAAAAGAAGTTAATAGCTTAGCACCAGAATCAAACACATACCTTTAAAACACCATGGTTAATAAAAGGGTTCAAATGCATATGCGCTGATGGCACTTTATGATCAACCTTCTGTTTAAAATCACCCTTTAAATAAAGTTTGTCTTAACTTTAAAAACACACAAACAAAGAACACAACCTGAACAAGTGTGCTGCATATAGCACCAAGATAGCTGAGTTCAACACAAACAAAACCAAACTTCATAAAATGAAAAACGTTTAGATCATTTCAATCTAAATCACTTCTATATTATTCTGCCCAAACACCTAACCTCATGAACTGTGGTGAGGAACGTTGTCCAAGGCGGCGAAGTTTGAAGAAAGCATCCACAGTGAAAAATGGTTAGCTACAGCTAACCTCCTTAGCGGCAGAGGGGTTTGAAGGTGCGGCCGCTCTGTCAGGCCCACCAAACTACACGTTACCACGGTGATGCGGCCTCCGTTGTCCTCCTTGGGAAACAACTGCACTCAGCGTCGTGCTGGGAACTCTCTGGAAACAGTTCGCTTCTGCAGATCTCAGAGAGAACAGTTAAGCAATGCTTGTACCTTGATTACCCCGTTCATGAATGAAAATCACCGGATACACAGACAGTGATTTATTTCTACTCATCTTGTGTATATGATCGCATGATCTTATGACACCCTTGGATCCAGTTGAAGAGTTTATGTCTGTTTGCCAGCAAAGAGACATCAGCGCGCTGAGCCTGCTCCTGTCCTAATGATCACCAGCGTGGAGAGATGGGCTTGTTGGAAAGGGGGTGCTTTTATTTGGCCAGTGATGTTACAGGAACTCCGCAGTTACCCTGTTTCCTGGCTGTGCCGGTAGTAGGTTATTGCAATTTATTTTGAAAGTTCCAGGAAAGTTTGTATTGGCCATTCACGTTGTAACTCGTGGCTGTGGTCCCAACAGCATCATGAATAAGTAGGACCACAGCAGAGAGGTCAGGAATAAAGGTGTCGAGATATTTGAAGCAGAGTTAGGTTATAAGATAATATATCAAGCTTTGATCATCTCCTAGACTCTTCAGTCCTTTTACAGAAAATAATATGGTACAACTGCCAATCTACCAAGATATGATCACGCTCCTAAACTGACAGGCCAGGCAAGGGGATTATTAATTTAAAAAGCAATGTAGAGGACACAGCAAATGTGGAATAAGGTGTTCTGGTGAAATGAGACTAACCTAAACCCGGCACTCCCATGTTGAAACAGTAATAACATCATCATGCTGTGGGGATACTTTCCTTCAGCTGAGATTGGGCAGCTGGTCAGAGTTCATAGGAAGATGGATACAGCTAAATATGGGCCAATTCTTGAAGAAGGAAGTTTAGCTTCCAGTAGGACAACACCACAAAACATACCACAGAGCTAAAACAAGATGATTTAGATCAAAGCGTAATCATGAGTTAGAATGTTTTAATTCAATTGAGAATCTGTTGCAAAACCTAAAAATTCCTCTTCTCACATGCTCTCCATTCACTATGCCTAAGGGTGAACTATGTTTCAAAGACGAGTGGGCAACAGTTTCAGCGCAAAGTGGGTTTGAGACATTACCCAAAAGATTTACAGGTGTAATGTTCAAAGGGTATAAAAAATGCACTGTATTTTGTGTCACCCAAATATTTATAAAACACTCTAGTTTGTGTATTTAGCATTTGAGAAAAACTATGGAAAACAGAATGCTTTGCTGTTTTAGCTTTATATAGCATTTTGCAAGAGTTTTTTGGATGCATTGTTCATTTCACAACTGTAAACATTCCTAATGACAAAGCTGGATGGCAGACAGGATAGTTTACTGAGTGAAGTGTCATTTGGTATTGTCTTGCAGGAATGAGCAAGCCTCTCACTGCAAAAGATGTTCTCTCAAAGGCAGCATGTCACTCCAAAGCCTGTATAAATCGTTGCTGTCTTCACACAAGTGTGTATTATCTATGTGTTGTGGACAAATGCAAGACCATCAGGTACAATGCTTTTTTAAGTATACTTACAAACCAAACTGTGTATTTTCTCTTCAGTCCAGTAAACATTTTCCATCAATGCAGACATCAGGGCAGCATTTTTGGACTCCTATTGTTCATCATTTTGTCATGATGGTTTGAGTATTGAATTTATTTTCTAACAACTTTGGACACAATATTAAGGTTTAAAAGATTTATTCAAAACAATGTATAGGTTGATGGTTCTTCTGGGTGTTTGGCAGGGTTTTGTTTTGGCACTGTGTAGACATAAGTGAGGAGATTCACGGCAGAAATCTTGGGAGGATTTCTTGAAAGAGGGAAGTGCTCGATACATCACTTTAGAGAGTCTGGGCAGTACCGGCGCTGTCTGCCTGCCTCTGCCCCAGGAGGGAAGGGGACTACCTCCTGGGTCCGGGGGCTGGCGCCTGGACCTGGGAGTATAGAGTATGCATGGGGAGTGTGAGTGAGTGTATGACGTCCATTGTTGTTATTCTTATGTTGGGTTTGAGTGATTTTATGTGTATGCATGAGGGTGGGAGTGGGTGATTGTGATTGTGTGTGCCTGTTTTTGTTTTTTTTTTGCGACAGGTTGGGTCTTAAACTGCTGCCTCTCCTGGATCAGCTTCCTCCCCGCCACACCGCCTGCTGGAGGTTGGAGTCTCTGCCCACTGGTGTACTTGTAGTTCTCGGTGTCTGCGGCCGGGTGCTTTGGTGTGGGCTGGCTCACTCCCAGTGGCTGCTTGCCGGGGCCTGGCCCCCTGGGCTCTGTCAGGCATCTGCTTGGGGGGAGGTGTGTCCTGGGGTCTTGGGCCTTTGGGTCCATGGCCGGATCTGCTCGGGCGTGGACGGCTGCCGGCGGGGCCTGTGGACTCGTCGCTGTGGCTCCCTGGGGCTTCTGCACTGTCGTTGCTGGGTGGTTCCCCTGGGACTCTCCACTGCTCTTCTCTGGGAGGGTTGCGGTAGTCCCGGCGGTGGTTCTCCTGGGGTTCTTGTGCTTTGGGGGGCCTTTAGATGTCTGTGACTCAGTTCTCCTCAGTGTCCGTCCAGGGACCATGGGGCAGGCCTGTGGGTCCTCACACTCGCTATGGCATATTTTTGTGGAGAAACCTTGTATACAAAAGCGCATCCACACCCATACTCACAAGTGTTAAGCTTCAGGTGTTGACAGATACACAGATGTTCTATTTTGGGCTGCACCTCTCACTAAGTACATTTTACATTCAGAATTACCATGTATTATTTTGTTAAAAAAAAAAAAAAAACAGCTGCAGGTGTATAAGCAAGCAGGGTGTAATCTTGTATTCTCTTTATCCTTCTTTCTCTCCTCCACTCTTTCCTCCTTTTCTCCCCTTTTTCCCCATCTCTCTCTTTTTTGAGCTTATTTTTTCCTTTTCATTTCAGTCTCCGTGTCCATAACAATTTAAATATTCCCAAAGAAGTTTATAATAAAGTTTCTTCTATAAATATCAAGCAGAGCTTTAAAGCATTAGCTGTGATGCTCTGCTTGTGAAAGTAAATCTGTTGGGCAATTTCTTGGCACTCAGACAACAATTCTGAGCGCTACTCTGCCGGACAGGACACGGTAAAAGAAAGAAAAAAAAAAAAAAGAGAGATCGTATGGGATATATGGTGTTTATTTTTTTTTTCAAAAGTATTTGTGCCACTTAAATTTTTTTCACCTGTTGTTCTGATGCCTATTTCCAGCAGTCATTGGGCAAAAACAGGTTACACCCTGGGCAGGTTACCAGTCCATCATATGGCAATATAGGGACACACAAGACAAACAAACATCTAAACACAAACTTCGAACTAAGGGCAATTTAGAGAAACCAATTAACCTAATAGTCATGTTGGAGGAAGCCGGAGTACCTCGAGAGATTTGGACAGTGCCATTCTAACACATGAATATACTTTAACCTAACCCTTTCTATTGTAGCTCTGGCAGTATGTTTAGGACCATTGTCCTGCTGAAAGGAACATCTACCCCATCTAAACATTTCAAGTCTTTTCCAGCCACTATCATGTTTTTCCCCTGTATCCAGCCCCATCTATCTCTGCCGAAGAAAAGCATCCCCACAGCATGATCATGCCACAATGTTTCGCTGTAGAGTTGGGGGTGATGTGCAGTGTTATTTTTTTGTTTGTTTTGCTTTGCCACACAGACCATTTTGCTTGATGTTTTAGTTTCAGTCTCATTTGAAAAGATGAACTTCCTCTGCTTGTTTGGTGTGTTCCTTGCATGGCATGTGGCAAACAAAAGGGACTTTTTTCTTGATCTTCTTGTTTCTTCTTGCCATTCTTCCACAAAGGCCAGATTTGTGGAGTGCCCGCCAATGGCGAACTAACAGCTGTATTTATATTGAGATTCAGTTACATACAGGTGGACACTATTTACACAATAGGTGACTTCTGAAGACAGGAGGTTACACTGTGTTTTATTTGGGAGTATCTGATTAAACTGGGCTGAAAACAAATGTACTCCACTCGTTTCAGATGTTAAAATAGGTTATTATTTTAGGAACAAGTATACCTTTTTCCACTTCACGGCTATGAGCTACTTTATATTAGTTGCTCTTGTAAAATCCCAATAAGACATTGAGGTTTATGGTTCTCCTGAGACAAAATGTGAAAATGTTCAAGAGTGTTGATACTTCTGCAAGACACTGTGAAGATATTCGGTCCATATGAGAGGGTACACCTAATAAAGTCACTGCACATGGGTTTGTAGCGCTCCCTGCTGAGCGAGTTGGATTAATACTTCCACAAAAGGGCAAATTGCAGTTGTAAATTGCTGCCATTGATTACCAGCAGAGGTCTCCGGATGCGGGACAGTTAAGTCTCAGCTGCGCACCACATGGGGTGTAGCCGTGTCAATGCTGGACTCACACAGGGCAGTTAGAGGGAAATAAGAACCAGCTCTTCCTCGTTCAGCGAGTGGATTTAACACAGCTGGGCTTGGCTCCCACGTCTGAAGGGACGCAGCAGAGGGTTTACACTAGATTCTTTGCCCATAAATCTCTTGGGACTTTTCCGCCGGTGGGATCATTTCCTGCTCCAACACCTTGATCTGCTCTGATCTGTTTGGATTTGTTATTTCAGAGCCGCTACCCGCTTTTTGCACGCCGCTAAACCCATCCTGGACTGGACTGCCCTGTCTCAGAAGTTGTAAGGAAAAAAGTAAAGACGATGTTTTGCCGAAATCAAACGACCAGGGCCACCGTTGCCCGGGGCTCTGCTCTGGAGATGGAGATACGGCGAGGGAAGTTCAGAAAGAGCGATTTCCTGCACACCTCATCACAGGTAGACCGTTTTTATGCATATCTTTTTTCTCATACACATACATCAGATTGTGACTACATATACAGCGTTGTCTGATCTCCTTTTTTTAAACGGAGTAAACAGTTTAAATGTTGGTCTCAGGGCTTATCTGTCTACTTGCTCTGTTTTAAATACATTTCCTATTAAGGCTGTGCTGTGTTGAATTCTCCAGTTAAAGCTCTTATTTTGTTTACAAATTAAATAAATAATAGTAATCGCACTAAATTTGCATGTGTTTGTTATGCTCCCACTTCGAGGTGCAAGGAAACAAAATGGAATATAAGCGAAAAGTGAATTGATTTAAGTAATGTAATTCAAAAGGTTTAACTTTTCATATTCATTACACACAGGGTAAAATACTTCAAGCTTTGAATTCTGTAATTGTTGATGAATGTGGACAATAGCTGATGAAAATCCCAAATTTAATTAGTCAGAAAATTAGAATATTGCATATGCCAAATAAACTTTATGTTGTGCTTTTGTAATTATGTCATAGGTTACATTATGCTCATGTTATGACCTATACAATCACAGGGAAAACTGCTTACCTGACAGTTGCCCAGCACCTTCACAAGGAGTGTTAACTACAAAATTAAGTTTTTCAAGAAGCTGACTGTTCTACAGAGTAGAGAACTGTATCCAGGCATAATAATGGAACACTGAGTGGAAGGAAAAGAAGTTGTGAGGCCTGAAACTGGAGTCAGAGCCCTAAGAGCCACCACACAGAGACTTATCCAGGACATGGGCTGCAACTGTCACATTCCTTGTGTTAAGGCACTCCTGAATCAAAGACATCAGATGTCTCTTACATGGGCTAAGGAGAAAGGACTGGACTGTTTTGCATGTTGTTAGGGAATCTAGGTCCCAGAGTCTTAAGGAATAGATGAGAGGCACATAATCCAGGTTGCTTGAGTTCCTGTGTGAAGTCGTTGCTTGATGCAGTAAATCATGCAAAGGAACTCTGAACAAATATTGAGTCCATATTCTATTCTAGGACATATTTGATATCCTGCTGACACCATCGTGACCTTTGTTTATCACATTGGCATGGTTTTAAATGGGTTAGTTTTCCTTGAAGGTATTGTCCCCCTTTTCGTATACTCACATCATGCTGTTTAGGCTTTGCCTTTCAGTATAATATAAAGCTCTCCACATTCTTTAAAGCACATGAATTTCAGCCCATTGGATCATTGTGGGAGTTTTACCTTTTTTTGTTTTGCCCATAGACTATTAGACAGTCAAACAGGAATACTGTAGATAAAACTTGCACTGCTTCAAATCATTGAATGTATTCCAATCACTTCTGTGGCCACAGGTGTGTTGGGGCATCCAGGCATCCAGATTGTTTCTACATATATTTGTGAGTGGGGCTCTATCAGAAACTCATTGAATTTAGGTATGGTACCATGATAGGTTGGCTCCTGTGCCAGTATAGTGTTCTTAAAATTATTTCTCTGTTAAACATTTCATGGTTAACTGGTACTGGTATCATACCATTGTGGAAGCATTTGTTAAACACAACAACTGATTTCAAGAGGATGTGCTTGGTCCCACAGTTTCAGGGGATGCTGCAGCATTTGAAGACATTTTGGACTAATTCACACCCAAGTCTATTTGGGAACAGTTTGTGGACACCCCTTTTCCATTTTAATGGGACTGTGCACCAGTACACTAAGAAAAGTCAATTAAAGGGCAATGAGGGGCAGGTATGGTGTGGTCCACTGGCCTGCACAGGGGACCCTGACCTTGACTTAATGTAGTGCCTTTTGGATGAATTACAGCAGAGATTGTGAGAAAGGCCATCTCAACTAACATTAGTGCCTTACCTTACAAATGCTCTCCTGAAAGAATTGCTATGTATTCCCATAAACACACTCCTAAGCATTGTGGACTGCTTTCCTAGAAGAATTGAAGCTGTTATGGGTCAAGTGGGCCAAAGGCAACCGTCTTACATTCGGAAATATAGCATTCACCATGTTTATACCTCACAGCGGTCTATCCATGGATTAGAAGTGCTATTTTTACACCACAATGTCCTTTTTTCTTTCTGTAAAGCTCCCATGCCAGCATCTGCTTCATGTTAGCTGCTGTTTGTCAGTGAGCCAGAAGTGACTTCCAGTGTAACCTCTAATTATTTTTGCTCACGGTCCAATTTCATCACATTTAGATACATAGTCCCCATTTCTGCTGAACTCTTTCCTTTTACATTCTCCTACAATCACATGTGCCTCCTGAGTTTGCCTCTTACATTGACTTTAGGCTACACCTACTGCTCTTGTTTGAGGAGCTGTGATATTTGGGGGACAGTTTCCCAGCATTGAGGTTCATGTGGAAGAGTGAAGAATAAAAGAGAAAGTGGAGTCAGCTGTAAGAAGAGACTTAATAATGTTAAAGGTGCAATAGATCAGTGGCAGAGGATGGATTCATTCTCTCTTCAAATCTGTCTTTGTTTTGTCATGAAACTTTTATCTGTGCTAGCAGACAAGCTCACGTTCAGGTTATATTGTTTATAATTCACGTCACAGGAAAACACAGCTAACCTCTTGGGGGGGGCGGTAGGCACAACTAATGCTATATTGATCTGCTGTCAGAATAGTCTGATCTGTTTGCTTTGAGCTCCTATCTGTGAAACAAGTCCATACATGATGTATAATGTGACATTGCTAGAGGTGCCGTCATGTGAATGTGTGTAGATCTGATTAGGAAATAAAAGATGTTTATTTTTAGTTGATGTCAGCTAATCGTTTACTGTATCTAGAAAGATATTATCCTTGGAGAATAAAATGGACTGCTCATTGAGCTGTAAATAACCTTTAGATCTTGCTGTGTTTACGTTCACACTGTATTTGGCTTTCTCCAAAATCATTTATAGATTAGTTATTCATGAGGGTGAAGGCTTCCCATCCTTTTACAACAATAATGCTTCCTTAACTCTGTAAAGTGCTCTCCGCTGGCTCTCCTATAAGATAAATTTGCAACTCAGACTTTGTTGCCAATGGTAATGATCCTCTTTTAGAGGCTGGGAGTTTCCTCTTTGCTCTGTGTGTCCGGTCTTGTTCTCAATGCCAGCCTGAAACCAGTGCATGGCATGTCAATGAGTTAGTATGAAAGCACCTTTTTATCCCACTGTGCTGGGGAATATCATGTTAGAGTGTTTAAGCCAGTATCTCAATGTTCTAATGTAATACAATATGTGTTAATGAAGATGATGTGTACCTACCTCTATTTAAGACCAAAGAAACGCCATGATTGTAAATCATGACTGACTACACGAATAGCACTCTTTGGGAATTTCTATCAACCATTTTGCTTTACAGCAAACAGTGATACATATAGAATCTAAATAACATTCAAGATATCCCCTCTGACATTTCACCGCCACAGCAAGTCGTCTGTTTATGAACATATTTACATTGCCTGCCACATTTAGTCATTTGTGGAAAAGCTCTACAAATAATTTCACCTTTCACTGCAATAGCATAATCTGAAACTGAAACTTAAAAAAAAACATGCACATTTATTCAATTGTGAACATATCCCTAAAATAAATAATTGTTTTTAATAAAATTACTTGTGGCACATGTACTGGTATCTGTCATGTCAGCTTGACAGCACTTATTGTTTTCCTACATTTAACAAGGTTGTTGCATACAGAGAGAGAAAAATTTACCTTTTGCACTAAGCATCAGTCATATTTTTAAGTGTGGTCACTTTATTTTTATTGTATTTTTTAAAGAGCTTATTCAAAAACAGGCATACTTAATGTAGTGATGCATTAATCACCATTATAAAACTAATTATTTAGTGATGATGTTTTAATGTACAGTCATCATGGATTTTAGGTGTTATTATAGACAGGATGAAAACGTATTTAATACAAAGCTTAGTATCATTTAATGTTACTAAATTTTTAATTGTCCTATGCACAACGAGGACTTAGTTGAGTCAACCAGATTTTTATTTAAAATCCCGTGGAATTTCAAAGAGTCCACAATGCCACGCATCTATCAATCCTAGGACTTCTTAAGAGTAACAGGGCCCTCAGCATCATAGATCCTCCACCATACTTAGCAGTAGTGTTGAGACCCACACCCATGAGTTACAACAGTTACATTAACCTACTTCCGGCACAACTTAGGAATTGGGGGTAACAGCAAACTTCCCATGATGCCACTCTCCACATAAAACCCCACTTCCCCCACAAGTCAAGATCGGAGAGACAGCGCTCTAATGTCTCTTTGCTGGCAAACAGACATAAACTCTTCAAACTCTATCCAAGGGTGTCATACAATCATCGGTCATATGCACTAAGATAAGTACATATGAATATGTCTGTGTATCCGGTAGATTCATTCATGAACGGGAATTAAGGTACACGCCTGGCTTGACTTTCTCTCTGAGGCCTGCAGAAGCAAACGGTGTTCCAGAGAAGTCCCTGCAGAGACGCGGTCTCCCAGTCTGGAAGGAAGACAGCAGAAACCGCATCACCGTGGTAATGTACAGTTTGGTCGGCCCGACTGAGTGGCCGCCCAGTCACTGTTCCGGAGGTTAGCTGGAAGCTAACCCTTTGTTCACAGTGGACCTTTCTTCAAATGTCGTCGTCACCTGGACAACTCCTAAGCACGGTTCATGAGGTTAGGTTTTGGGCAGAGAGATGGAAGTGATTTAGAATGAAATAATCTAAACGTTTTTCCATGTTATGAAGTTTGGTTTTGTTTGTGTGTGAAACTCAGCAACTTGGTGCTAGCGGACCATCTGCAGCACACGTGCTCAGCTTTGTGTTCTGTGTTTGTATGTTTTTAAAGTTAAGACAAACTTTACTTGAAGGGTGATTTTAAACACAGAAGATTGATCATAACGCGCCGTCCGCGCTTATGCATTTTAACCCTTTTTATTGACGGTATTTTTAAAGGTGTGTGTTTTGATTCTGGTGCTAAGCTATCAGCCTCCTTTGTTAGCTTCAACTGCTAACAGGTAATGACATGTGCTTGCTGCCAAATAATATTTACCCAGAAAGGTTTAGTTTTCAGTCCAGTAAATAATGTGTCCCTAACATCATTTTACTAAATTTGTTAACTAAGTAAACACCATTAAGCCCCATTTCTCCAGAAAGATTTGGCTCTTTTCCAAAATATTCCCTTAAATATTTTACCATTTCCTTTTAATAATATTTCTTTAAATATTATTTCAATAACTAAAGGCAGCTAATGAGACACCGTTGAGAATTAGTCATCCAGAAGGTTGGTTTTATTCAACAGATCATTCTTTAAAACATTATTTTATTAAAATAATACTTTATCTGATCTTGCATTGTGAATGGTTGTCTAAACGTTTGATGATTATTGCCTAAGTAAGTTCCAAGACTAACTTAACTTCACTTCATCTTTAATTAACTTGTTTATATTGTACATAGCCCATTAGTCTTACCTATTCTTTAATTCTGCTTGGTAGTTTAGTTGGATTGTTTTAGCATAGTAAAGAGTTTGTTGATTGAAATATGTTTGACTTTGAGTTGACTTATTTTTGTTAATAAATTCTTGTATTTTAAGAAATTGTGTGAATTCATTCAATGTGTGCAGAGTTTTGCTGTTCAATAATGTCAGAGCTCGTCTCACATCTTTCTATTTTGTCCTAATACCATCGCCTTACTGGGCTGGTATTCGCAGGATAACCCTTAACAGACCGAAATATTATTTGATAAAATATTAATATTAAATATTAAATAATATTCTCAGATTCATAATCACAACAGTAGGCATAAGGTGCCTTTCCACACATTCATCCTTTGTTTTACATCATGTTTAACAAACTATGAATGTTGATGCTTGTGGTGGTCTTTTTGGTATGCCTCCCAATCAACCGGTGAGTATGTAGTCTTCTAGGTTGCTATAGAGACTTGTTGGCCCCAAGGTGTCACTCTTTGCTACACTGAGCCTTGTATTTTTATTTTAAATGTTTTTACCTTTCAAAACAACATGTTCACTGTGTTGGGTGTACTTCGGTCTCTGTGACAGAGAAACAGAAAGCTGTGGATGAATGAGAAGAACTTTATATAAACCTTTAACAACGTACAAACTTAAATAAAAAAAAAAATGGATTTGGATTATTCGGTGTACCAACAATGTGTGAGAGGTGATTTCCTTATAAGCTGCTTATTTCTTAACAATTTATTTTTTTCTCCCCCTGAATATATTAACTCAGATTAAGGGATGGATTTTCACAAAGGTTTCAGTGTAAGATTGTGCTAGCGCAATAAAAGATGGCATTTATTTAAAGACTTTTCATATATCTTGGCCAGGGCTGCCAGTAAACGTGGAGCTGGTGGTGTAAATACCCAATTTTTAAAACTGCCTGTTTTGCTGTGTTTCTCCAAAGTATAATCTAAGCTCCCCAGCTGAATCATTCAAGCTGTTGTGTGCAACAGCAACTGATATGGTCATGTGGTCAAAGAATGTAGGAATAGGAGACTAAGCAAGTCATTATACTACACTCCTGCAAAATTTGCTGCAAAACCCATTTCACAGTCTTCATGTTGCTCCTTTGCCTGCTCCTCTCATCGTAAACACACATGGCATCTGCTTTTTTCACCCATTCTTTCTGATTCTGAAGGCTGCTTGCTTGTCTACAAATCCTCCATCCTCCCAGTTCTACTGTTTCAGTTTTAGACGATCAGGCACACAGAGGTAATTATTATGAAAGAATCCCCTCTCTTTCCATGCTCTGTCAGCTTGTTACACTTAATTTAAGGATTCGCTACACCAGTCCACACACCACTGTGGCTAGCAGTGGCTATACAGGGGGAGGAAGTGGTAAGGTACATGTGACGACGCGCCCATCCATCCACCCTCACTTACTCTCAGCCTTTGGGAGGGTATAGCAGACAGAAAGCTTTAACAGCTCTGGGTTACAGTGTGGCTGGATTTGGTGAAAAGCCCTTCTCCACCCTGTAGGTCCACAAACAGTCTGAATATACACAGTGCTGCCAAAAGTATTTTTCTGTGTACTTTTACATGTACATGAACTTCAATGACATCATATTCTTCACCTATAAGTCCAATTTGTTGATGGATCCACTGTTGCCAGCAGTAGCAACTTTAAGTATTCTGTAAACATCTTCCACAAAGTTTAGAAGTGAGTTCATAGTTAGATGAGAAAACCAGAACTGCAGCTTCCGCTCTAATTCATCCTAAAGTTATTCAAGAAGGTTAAGGTCAGGTCTCTGAGCAGGACAGTCAAGTTTCTCCTCACATAACTTAATACACCTGCATGAAAGTGATTGGAACTCTGGAATTCATTGATTTGGTGGTGTGACCCAATACGTTCTGCAATATAGTGTGTGTAACAAAAAATTTGAATTATTTACAGTACAGACCAAAGGTTTGGACACACCTTCTCATTCAAAGAGTTTTCCTTATTTTCATGACTATGGATATTGTAGCGTCACACTGAAGGCATCAAAACTATGAATTAACACATGTGGAATTATATACTGAACAAAAAAATGTGAAACAACTGAAAATATGTCTTATATTCTAGGTTCTTCAAAGTAGCCACCTTTTGCTTTGATTACTGCTCCGCAAACTCTTGGCATTCTGTTGATGAGCTTCAAGAGGTAGTCACCTGAAATGGTTTTCCAACAGTCTTGAAGGAGTTCCCAGAGATGCTTAGCACTTGTTGGCCCTTTTGCCTTCACTCTGCTGTCCAGCTCACCCCAAACCATCTCGATTGGGTTCATGTCCGGTGACCTTGGAGGCCATCTGGCGCAGCACCCCATCACTCTTCTTCTTGGTAAAATAGCCCTTACACAGCCTGGAAGTATGTTTGGGGTCAATGTCCTGTTTAAAAATAAATGATGGTCCAACTAAACGCAAACCGGATGGAATAGCATGCCGCTGCAAGATGCTGTGGTAGCCATCCTGTTTCAGTATGCCTTCAATTTTGAATAAATCCCCAACAGTGTCACCAGCAAAGCACCTCCCACAACATCACACCTCCTCCTCCATGCTTCACGATGGGAACCAGGCATGTAGAGTCCATCCGTTCACCTCTTCTGCGCCGCACAAAGACACGGTGGTTGGAACCAAAGATCTCAAACATGGACTCATCAGACCAAAGCACAGATTTCCACTGGTCTAATGTCCATTCCTTGTGTTCTTTAGCCCAAACAAGTCTCTTCTGCTTGTTGCCTGTCCTCAGCAGTGGTTTCCTAGCGGCTATTTTACCATGAAGGCCTGATTCACACAGTCTCCTCTTAACAGTTGTTCTAGAGATGTGTCTGCTGCTAGAACTCTGTGTGGCATTGACCTGTTCTCTAATCTGAGCTGCTGTTAACCTGCGATTTCTGAGGCTGGTGACTCGGATGAACTTATCGTCCGCAGCAGAGGTGACTCTTGGTCTTCCTTGGTCTTCCTTCCAACCCCATTTATAAGGCTTGAAATCCCACTTATTATAGAATATTATAGAATTATTAGAATGCCAAGAGTGTTCGTAGCAGTGATCAAAGCAAAAGGTGGCTACTTTGAAGAACCTAGAATATAAGACATATTTTCAGTTGTTTCACACTTTTTTGTTCAGTATATAATTCCACATGTGTTAATTCATAGTTTTGACGCCTTCAGTGTGAAGCTACAATATTCATAGTCATGAAAATAAAGAAAACTCTTTGAATGAGAAGGTGTGTCTAAACGTTTGGACTGTACTGTATGTTAAATTAAAAAAGCAGAAAGACGGTATATTAAATTGGTGAACTTTGGTTTTAGGTTTGTTGAAAAACATGATAGAAAGCAAACGTTCTTTTGGAAACAAAAATTGTGTGTAGTTGACAAAAGAAAAGGAAGACAATTAAAATTATCAGCCCACAGTTTAAAAGTCAACATGTTATTTTCATTTGGTATATTTGTTCAGTTTCCAAAAAAAAACATGTTACACAGGACACATTTTAATCTTTCTTTAGCATCTTTATATTAGCAATTAGCATGACTAATCTTTGCATGACTAATCTTTGCATTACTAAAACTGCCTTTATGTATATTCTCTAGAGAAACTAAATCCTTACACTAATTCTGAGTTTTCCAAAAGCCTGCTGACATTTCCAAATCCAACATTGTTCCAAGACAGAGACTGAAAGGATAAAACTGAGCAATTTTGCTGTAATCCTTTCAGCGTTTCTGTTATCTGCTGAAAGTTTTGCTTTGTCTCACACTCTACAGGCCTGAATGAATCACAGAGATGTCTCAACATGTAGAGACCAAAGTTTCCTTTCAAATAGCTTCTTACACCTCTGTGTCTACTTTGACTTCATTTGTAAACACCTCACAGATACTAAAAGTATCTAATTTTGAGTAATTTGGCATTAGAACCTCTACACGAAAGAGTGTTGTCAATGCCACCTGGTAGGGTTTATCATTATTATTTTGGATGCACCCTTCTTCTGTACCACATCTAATCCTGTTGTGGATTGCAGTAAGGGCTTCAGCCTGTCTTAGCACATCTTTAATCTACAGTATCAAGGCAGGCAGCAGAGGCTTCTGCTGATGTTTATTGTTGTTTTACTTGAAACTCTGATTCACTAAGTCAGTTTAATTAAATGTCTGTCCCCCTGCATGCAAAAAAACAGGAGAGGTCATGTAGATGCCTTGGACTCACTACTTACTTGCTTATAGGGAATAGTGAAGGATTCCTAAGCTTCAGATTCAAAGCAAATATGTTTACAAAAAACTATGTTCTGTTGCTGCACTGTAGCCTGAAACCAAACAAAGAACTAAAGCATAAGATGTTATAAAACAGTTCAGAGGCCCGAGGGTTCTGATGAGTGGATGCACTCTGCTTTATTGATTTCTTGAACAACTGCAGTGCAAAGAGTGGCCTGCATAGATTTCTCCCTGTCTCTGTGCACCCTGAGGGCTTTCTGGCATGTTGAACACTGCAGGGGTACATTAGAGATGCCAGGGAAAATTCACCCCTTCTTGGACCCTTATTCTCAAACAAAGCCAACCCACTGGAGATTTCTGCTTGGAGGCTTTCCTGGTATGCCAAGCGATATTTTAACTAGCAAATGTTTAACTATTCTTATTACACAGGCTTTGTGTATACGTCAGGGCACAATTCCCATCCAGACTCAGAATGAAAAATGGTAATCAGTTTCTTCAAGCGAGAAGTAAATATTAAGTAACTTCTTGTTACTTCTCTCCAGGTAATGACTGGACTGTTTGCTTGATGACAACAGTAATGCAGGAAGCAGAACTTAGTTTTAATATTATATTAAAATACCTCCTATTCACCCTCCCAACACTGAACTATCACACCCTTAAACTTTTTCACTCATATGTTTGACAATACGACTACAAATGTCGGTGTTTTGGGGGATTTAATGAGAGTAGCTCATAATTGTAAAGTGGATTGAAAATTATGTAGTTTTCTTTTTTTTGTTTTACAGATAAAGGGAAAAAAGTAATCAAAACAGAGTTTTTTTTTTTAAATAACACAGCAGTAACTTTTCTGACTCTGTGAAAGACAATAAACACTCATACTGGGAAGATGCACTGCAAGATATTTGTCAACAATGAATGTATAGCTGAGTTTCTATGGATTAGTATTACTTTAATTCCACCCACAATCAGTCCCACCTCACTGTCATCAATCACAATGAACATGCTCTTTTTGTACTTTGAACTTGTTACTGTTGGCAATGACAGTATTTTCAGGATCAAAAGAATGGTTTGCAACTGATTCTCTAATGTCATCATTGTAGTCATCTGAGAAAGATTCTGTGCCCTTCTCAACTACAACAGCTGGTGGAACGACATTTCTAGCATTCAGAACAGCCTGAAGAAGCTGATGCCTGTCAGCAAGGGTCGAGGAAAGGTTACTAAAGTTGTGCAATTTCCTAGCGCAATGTTTAAAGTATGCATGTTTACTTTCAAATCGTAATGTCCAAAGACGGATAGGTAGGCCAAAGTGCACAATAAACTCTGGATAATGACTGAGATAGTGATGCTTAGGGTTAACTGGGTGATTAGGAAACATGTTGAGTCTTAAATACAGACATTCATCAATGAACTCTTAAAGTGGCTATCCGGCCAGTGGCAGCTGCACAGATCAATTCCATAATCTCTCTGAGATGTAAAAGCAGTCGCCATACTTCATTATCTGCTGGACATTTGATCTTCTCTCCAATCAAGACTGGCAACAATCGAAGCAAACGCCAGTTTTGCACAGCATGGCCACCAAGCCTTTCACTGTCTGGATTAAGTTCATAAAGTTTGTTAGTAGAATCATCACCGAGGTAATGGAACTGATTTGTCCATTTAACTCTAGGTAAGTAAACTGTTGCTGTACGATAAGATGCTTAATGAACAATGCCATGTCAGATGACACAATCCCTTCAAATAGATCATGGCCAAGATACAGAGGCAGTCCGGGCTGACAAACATGAAAGTTATTTCAGCTTACTGAAAACAGAATCAAATTTGACATCTCTGCTACAAGTGTAATCACCACTGCTCTGAACTGTCTTTGTGGGACTGGACAGTTCGTTTAGTACCCCTGAATGGAGGATCTGTTTCAAATGTCTTTCTGTCGATTTCAGAATACCTGCAGAAATGTGAACTCAGACTGATATTTTCAAAACAAATCCCCAATGTGTGAGCCTAGGTTGTCTCCCGCTATGGCGCACAAAATTCCTTTGCAAACTATTCCATCATGTATTTCAGTGCCAGTATCTTCAAGGCTTTTTAGATCATTTACAAGGGGAGTCATAACTAATTATTGACCAAAATAATTGAAATCTTGCTCTTACAGAGAAGAATAAGTTGCAATTGATCAATGGTTGATCTATTCTGTGGCAAAATATTAACAAGAGTGAGATACACTCCAAGTATCTTGTGTTTTTTCTTGCCAGACCCTATAGTGTTCACCACTTCAAAGGCATCCTGGTATAGAATCAAACCAAGTGAGGAGGCATCTGACTTGAACAGCAAGCTGTCCTTTACTTTAGTACCATCCCAAACACCTTGAAACACATCATTAGCAGAACGCGAGAGTGTACCTGATTGTACTGCATTCTCAGGCACTCACAATCGTAGAGGGATTCAATCGTTTGCTTGATTGGAATATACTGAGCAAAACACTCTTTGCCTTTGTCATTTTTGCCCAGGCAAATGGGCACAGGTTAAACATAATTAAAAGAATTTTTGAACATAGTTTTTCTTTGGTCTGTTTTCAGTGTGGTAGTATTGCAAGCTTTCAATAAATCTTCTGTTTTCAGGACATCAATTACTGTGCTTATGTCTGCATCTGAGACTCCGAGTGCAGCCATTCTTTCATTGAGTTTAAAAAGCATGTGTGACTGACTGATATCATGTATTTCTTGAAAACCTTCAACATTTGTTGAATTACAGAAGATGAAAGCAGCAACTTAACTTTTAATTTAAAGTAAAACAGAGATAAATATTTTTAAAACTGTGTTTCATCCGCATTTTCCAGGTAGACAGCAGACTGCTCTACTAATACGTCTTTCGGAGCATTATGGTCAGTATCAGAAAGTTGTTTTTTGGGCACTCCAGGGGAAATGTTCCTGGTTGTGCAGCTGAAGCCCATACTGTGTCAGCTAGACCATCATCAGAACTGTGTCTGTGTTTTCCAAAAATATGCAAAGAGAATGCAGACAACACTCGAAACTGCTTGTCACAATGTTTAAATGGACATGAGATAGTTTTGCCCTATTTAATGTGTATTTTCAGATGAGAAAAAAAGTGGTGCTTCACACATCAACATGACATTTTAGTTCAGTTGCCCCATGCAGTACTGGCCTAACCATATGTCCTCTTTTATGATGTCTGTAAACATGTGATTTGAAGGCTGCAAATGTTTTGGAATACTCTTTGGCAGTCAGGCCACGCACACTTGAAACACAGGTTTTGAATATTGCAATGAATTCTCATGTGTCTTACATACTTGAATAAAGTAGCACATTCATTAGCAAATACCTGACATAAGAACATTTTCAAAGCTAACATATATAGATGCAAATGTAATAGAAAAACCCTTTAAGTGACTACAAGCTTGTTGAAATTTGTAAGAATCAGTAGTCAGAAATTACTAATACAGCATAAGTTTCATGCCAACTTAACACTGTATGATAAGCATTAGCCAGATAGAAATATATTAAAATGTTTCACATGGCTCAACTGCCTGAAGTTACGACATAATAAATTGTGTGACAGACATGAAAGTAATATGCTTTGTATAGGATTGCATACGGTCACGTTAAGGTTAACTTTTGTGAAAACTTATTCGATTAGCAACAACGTTAACAAGCTGTTTCAAGCAAAGATTTTTAACACCTCACTGGAGACATGTCATGTGCCAGCCTGCTTCAAGTCCTCCACCATCGTCCCTGTTCCCAAGAAGCCAAGGACCACAGGGCTTAATGACTTCAGACCCGTCGCCCTGACCTCTGTGGTGATGAAGTCCTTTGAGCGCCTTGTGCTCTCACACCTAAAAGACATCACCGACCCCCTCCTTGACCCCCTGCAGTTTGCCTACAGAGCCAACAGGTCTGTAGACGATGCAGTCAACCTAGCCCTTCACTTCATCCTCCGGCACCTGGACTCCACAGGAACCTACGCCAGGATCCTGTTTGTGGATTTCAGCTCTGCCTTCAACACCATCGTCCCAGTTCTGCTACAGGAGAAGCTCTCCCAGCTGAGTGTGCCCGACTCCACCTGCAGGTGGATCACTGACTTCCTGTCTGACAGGAAGCAGCGCGTGAGGCTGGGGAAGCACGTCTCTGACTCCCTGACCATCAGCACCGGTTCCCCCCAAGGCTGTGTTCTCTCTCCTCTGCTCTTCTCCCTGTACACCAACAGCTGCACCTCCAGTCACCAGTCTGTCAAGCTTCTGAAGTTTGCGGACGACACCACCCTGATCGGACTCATCTCTGATGGTGATGAGTCTGCGTACAGATGGGAGGTGGACCATCTGTTGGACTGGTGCAGCCAGAACAACCTTGAGCTCAACGCTCTAAAGACAGTGGAGATGGTTGTGAACTTCAGGCAGAACCCAGCCCCACCTGCCCCCATCACCCTCTGTGACTCCACAATTGACACTGTGGAATCTTTCCGCTTCCTGGGAACCATCATCTCCCAAGATCTCAAGTGGGAGCCAAACATCAGCTCCCTCATCAAGAAAGCCCAGCAGAGGATGTTCTTCCTGCGGCAGCTGAAGAAATTCAACCTGCCAAAGACTATGATGGTGCACTTCTACACAGCCATCATTGAGTCCATCCTCACCTCCTCCATCACCATCTGGTACGCCGCTGCTACAGCCAAGGATAAGGGCAGGCTGCATCGTGTCATTCGGTCTGCTGAGAAGGTGATTGGCTGCAGTCTACTGTCGCTCCAGGAACTGTACACCTCCAGGACCCTGAAGCGGGCAGGGAAGATTCTGGCTGATCCCTCCCACCCCGGTCACAGACTCTTTGAGACTCTCCCCTCTGGCAGGAGGCTGCGGTCCATCCGGACCAAAACCTCACGCCACAAGAACAGTTTTTTCCCATCTGCCACCAGCCTGGTTAACAAAGCCCGGAAACCACCCTGACACTCTCCCTTTCCCCCACACCCCCCCTTTTTTTGCTGACAGGACACTTGTAACTTGTAACTCTATGTGTTACATTAACGCTCAGCTTGGACTCCTGCTTTACTTGCACTGCTTTACTTGCACAATGATCACCTGCACTGTTGTATTGCTCTTGCATCTTATACTGCTCTATATTTACTCTCACTCACTTAAAACTGTGCACATATATTTATATTATATTGTAGATATGTTTATACTGTTTAATTTGTACTGTATTGCACCGACTACGCCAAAACAAATTCCTTGTATGTCCAAAAACGTACTTGGCAATAAAGCTTTTCTGATTCTGATTCTGATTCTGATTCTGAAGAGTTATTTTCCCCATTCAAATATAACAGTAGTTTTTTTTTTTAAATGCTTAAAACGTTTTTAAATGCTGCACGGTGGCGCAGTTGGTAGCACTGTTGCCTTGCAGCAAGAAGGTCCTGGGTTCGATTCCTGGCTGGGGATCTTTCTGCATGGAGTTTGCATGTTCTCCCCGTGCATGCATGGGTTCTCACCGGGTACTCTGGCTTCCTCCCACAGTCGAAAGACATGCCTGTTAGGTTAATTGGTCAATCTAAATTGCCCCTTAGGTATATGAATGAGTGTGTGCATGGTTGTTTGTGTGTTGCCCTGCGATGGACTGGTGACCTGTCCAGGGTGTACTTTCGCCCATAGACTGCTGGAGATAGGCACCAGCTCCCCTGCGACCCACTATGGAATAAGCGGTAGAAAATGACTGACTGCTTAAAACTTTACACCCACAAATTTAATTTAGCTCAGACTATCCAAGTCAATTAAACGCTAGAATCTATTTTATGCTATTAGCTCTCCGACCACACTGTAAGAGGAATTAAGAGAACGACGATTAAAAGTTGAATGTCAATTTAAAATAAAATCCAAAAATGACAAAGGTTAAGAACATTGCAAGATGCCTTAAATGACTTTTAACTTACCCACGGATGTGTTCAGAAAGTGCAGATTAAGTTGGATATCCGCTGAAAAGTAAAACGTTTGTCTGCACATGTCACGATGTCTGCCTAAGAAATACAGCAAAATTCTGTTAACTGTTGAATCAGACATCATTCCCAGAATGCAATATCATTTACAGTAAATACCTTTATTTTAAGATCATGAGGAAATATTTCCCAGAATGCATTATACTATACGATATGGTACCATTTTGATAAAAAAAACCCTGTATAATACTGTTACATTTTCACAGTTTTTACAGTATTTTGTTACAGTGGCAATCTCAAGTCTTTTGAAGCCTCTAACAGGTTTTTCTCCAAAATAGTCCCCTCTTCAGCTCCATCCATTTTCCCATCAACTTTAATGGGCTTTCCAGTTCCTTCCGAAGAAAGGTATCCCCACAGCGTGATTCTGCCACCATACACTATTCCTCCTATTTGCAGAAAAGATCAAGCACAGTCAAATTAGAAAGAGAACATTTGTGAAATGTAGTTGCCAAGTCTTGCCACTGATCCTCAACTGGATTCAGGATTTAGCTGAATAAAAGCCTCCCAATAGTATGATGCTCACCATGTTTCACTGGGGGGAGGATGATATGTTGTGAGTGATGTGACTTCTGAAGGCAACTGGTTATGCTGGAATTGTTTTAGGGGAATCAGAGTAAACATGGGATGATTAATATACTTTTTAAGACTTAAACTTGTAAAACATTTTCAAAACTATTTTCCTTCCACTTCACAAGTAGGCAGTAGTTTGTTGTGGTCTATCACAAAAAACCCCAATTAAATACTTTGAAGTTTGCTGTTGTAACATGACCAAATGTAAAGAGGGGATATAATGCCTTTTCAATGCAGGCATCTACATCCAGTGATGAGATTTTGTTTTGTATATTCTGTTGTTTTTTGAGTATGAACTGTTAGATCTTCACCTCTTTCATGGTAAAATGTGTTTATTTTCACAGTGACCTGAATAAAGATAGTCTTATAGTCATCCTGTACAGTAGATGAGCTTCCCTGCGGTTGAACCTCAAAAGCTCTGAGTACCTGTTCATTTCCTTTTCCATACACACACGAAACACAGTTACAGGATGTCCTCTGACCCTTGACTAGTCTGCACCACACACTCAAGGACACCACTTTCCTCTCAGCCTTATCCTATCTAAGCCCTATTGACCGAACAAGCCAGACAAGCCATTTAAAACTCAACTGGGAAACACAGTAAATGCTTAAAATGTTGCAAAAGATACTGATTTTTTCACTTATTTGGCTAGTCTGTTCTAATAGCACTCAGACAGCAATTCCCAGGTCCCTGCCACTGTAAATGAAAACAGCTTTAGTGTGTGGTGGAATGTGGTTTGTGTCTCAGTGAACCAGCAGGCGTCAGGACGCAGTTTAACAGCTGAGGGTCTGCTGCTTATGTTACAAGTAAACCCCACCCAGCAGCACATCCATGTTCTTTTTCATGACAGTGCTTCTCTCTGAACAAGATGTGAACATAAATGGCAGACACAGGAAGTGAGTCACACCTGCTCTTGCTGTCTAGTTCACACATGTCTACATCTTCATGTACATCTCTGAGCCTGTCCTCTCTTACCATTAAGAGTGAAGAATGAATGCTGATGTTTAGCTTTGGTAGTTAATCATTCATGGTAGCTGACGTTTGTCTATCTCTGATTCACCACACCACCTTACATAGTGACTAAGTAGCAGTGTCTCATTGAGCAAGGTCCATTGCGTATTGTCTGACACAGATGGGCTTTGTTCGCCCAGCATACCCTCTCTTGTTCGAAGCTATCACTGCCAGTGACTGGTTTAGCAGACAGAGAGATGGATTGGCTAGGCTTAATCACTGGGACATTTTCCCACC
Organism: Girardinichthys multiradiatus; assembly: GCF_021462225.1. Taxonomy (NCBI): domain Eukaryota; kingdom Metazoa; phylum Chordata; class Actinopteri; order Cyprinodontiformes; family Goodeidae; genus Girardinichthys; species Girardinichthys multiradiatus. Next base: position 38,291,225 of record NC_061805.1, on the reverse strand, counting down.
CCGCAGATGTGAAAACTTCCACGATGCATCATCAAACTTGTCTCACTCACTTATTTTGACCAGATAAATCTTTTAAATCTGAGTCGCCCAGAACCTCGCATTCAAGCTACTGGAAAACTACGATAATAAATATATTTTTAAATCTGTTTTTTACTGCAATAACAGTATTGTGGTATAGGCCTGTACCAGCTTTGCACAGGTCAACTGACGATCTTTATGTTAAATAGGTCAAGCTCAGTAAGGTTGGATGAAGAATATTGTTAAAATAAAATTTTCAATTCTTGCCAGACATTCTTAACTAGAATTATGTCTGGACTTTGACTGGGCCATTCGAACACATTATTATGCTTTATTCTAAACTATTTCTTTGTACAGTGCAGTGAAAAAAAATGTCACGCTTGTGGATTTTCTTTTGTCACAGTTAATATTTTTTACATCATCAAACACAATTTATCATCAGACAAAGACGACCTGGGTAAATATAAAATTCAGTTTTCATAGGGTGACTCCATTTATTGAGGAAAAATCTACCCAGACCAACCTGGCCCTGGGTGGAAATATATTTGCCCATTTTTGTTAAATCATAAGTTAACTATGATTAACCCCATATTTGGAAAGCTGAGTTCAGTTTCAGTCGCAGTTGTAGGGACTGTAGGCTCTAGTTAATTAAAATGACAGCTGTAAACCCAAATCAAAAAATGGTTCAGCAATACCAATACAAACTCCCAAATACATCAAGAGCACATCAACAACTCTTCCAGAGGACACAAACGAACCCAGAACACAGACTAAAATACAGCACGCCTGACGTGACTCAGGTATGGTTCATCAGGTCATGACTCTTCAATAAGAGAGTGACTGGGCAAAAATGCCATTCATGGGAGAGTTCTAAGATGAAAACCACCACTAATCAAAAAGAACATAAAGACCTTCGTCACATTTGCCAAGAACATCTTGATGAGCCCTGAGACTTTTGGGAAAACATTCTGTGTACTAATGAGACAAAAGTGCAACATTTTGGAAGTGGATGTCCTGTTACATCAGAAAATACTAACACAGCATTTGCCAGAAAAGAAGGATTGACAGTCAAACATGGTGGTAGCTGCTAGAACTCTGTGTGGCATTGACCTGTTCAGGTACTTTGGGACCTGGATGACCAGTTTCCCATCCCTGCTCAATAAAGTAATCTCCACAATATGCTGCCACCACCATATTTGACCGTGGGAGTGTGTTTAGTGTGATATGACCTCTGAAGGTAATAGGTAGCACTGGATTCCATTTAATTTATTCATTTGTATATCTTTATGACAGCTGAATACAAATGCTTGTCTCACTGATTTTTAGAATGATTTGGCTTCTGGAACGTGCTGTTCTGTTTTGAAAACAGGTTCTTCATAACTTATACATTTAAAACAACAGATTAAACTTTAAATAAGGAGTGCAGATAAATGATATCATTTCTTGTGGATTAGCTGAAAGCTTTTGGCATGTATTTCATTAGTTCTGACCCTGTTAACCTGCCCCTGAGAGCTGAATCTTTCATCCCAAAGACCCTACCTCCCTAAGAGCCTTATTACGCCTGCCGTTTCATTACTTTCAGGCTCAGGTCCCCTGATGAAGCATGAAAATGGGTCCTTTTGTCATGTCTTTCAGTACTAACCTACTTTCCTGATCCAGATTGTCTTTTTCCTCTCCAAAAACATCTAAAGAATTACCATGTGTTATGAATATTACTTTTCATCGGTTATTTCTGTTTACCGGAGACTTCAGCCTATTGAAACCCTGACATGAAACCCTGTAAGCAAGAACTTCATTGTCTCATGCCGAAGGTATCTTCTTCCTGTGAAAACAACACCCCCATTGAAGACTTCTTTGTTAGACATTGACAAAAACACACACACATTGGACCAGATTCCATTTACAGTGCTGGACACTTGCTGTCAAGCTTTTTGTCAAATAGGGCTCAGAAACACAAGAGTCTGTGTTTACTGTTCACCTTTGGAGATTTGGTGCAGGGAAGGAAAGAGATTACGTCAGTTTTACACGAGGATAACTTGTATGTTCTAAGTTAAACCTGTAACTTCACCAAGGACAAGTCATTAACCTTCAAATGATTCATGCAGTTAGGCAGAAGAATAAAGGTCACATTGGTTTCAGCCCACTTTGCTGCACCTTTTCTGCTCTTCTGTCTTTGCGGTTCTCATTTTTCATTTTCTTGGGCACAAAGGGGCTCTTTATCATTTACTGTGTACATCATATCACCTACTGACTTTACTGTCAGAGCAAATGGAGTCAGGGCCTCTCTTTCACAAAGATGAATGTTCAGTGAATGGAATCAATCCAATAAAATGTTAAAGGGTGTTGGTGTAGGTGAAGGGTAGGTAAGCTGTGTATGTGCATTCCTGCATGGATCTGAACTATTGTTTTCAGTTTGTGAAATCTCACTAATGAAAGAAAGAATTTGCCAATATTATTTTGCAGTTCTTCTGAATGGTTTAGTGCCTCAAATGGCTGTGTTTTCAGTGCATCCTGAATGGAATATCGTGTTAGTGCAGAAGTGACAACGGTGGCACATGTGCCAATGATGTTGTCTGTGTTGTTGATGCTTAACAGGTGTTTGACTTTATGGGATCAGATGGGTCTATTATGCACGTCTCCCTTCCCTGCATGTTGCACATTGTACAAGTCCCTGCCAGCATGTCTGTGTTTGAATTTGTTTGTTCACTGAGCCCAGTGTAGCAGATGGTGGGATGTCAGATCTTGTTCTGTCTTTGTGTTGGTGCTGCTGCCTCAGCGGTAATCTCCATTGGTTCTCTGCTGCTTTTCCACCTTTACCATCTTTGCCATATCTGTCGCTAAAAACCTACTTCTACTGATTTTGTTACAGTTCTGGAATATGCCAGTGCTGGATGTGAATGGGGTTCTGGTAGTTTTACCTTTGATACTTCTCAGATCTTTAGGAGTTAAGTTATGCCCTTTTTTTGGTCAACAGGTTGTTTATGATCCTGTTGACTAGGGCTGGGGTTAGGGCAGGGCTGGCCTGAGACACCTATTTCTACCACACTTTTTCCTTCCACCAAGCTTTCCTTTAATGTACTTGGATACAGCACTTAACAACCAGCTTCTTTAGCCACTACCTTTTTTCTCTAACCCTCCATGTGGAGGGAATCAATGACGGTCTGTTGGACAACTACAAAGTCACCTGTCTTCTTTATGAAAGCACAGGCAAAGACATGTCTGTAATTTATTTATATATTTAATTTATTTCTGCATTTAAAATATTTTTATTATATATGTTATATATAATATAACATAGTTATTATAATATGTTATATTCTAATTTTCTGAGAAACTGAATTATAGGTTTTCTTTTTGCTGTAAGCCGTAATACTCAAAATTGACAGAAATAATTGCTTGAAATATATCCCTCATATCAAATTTATATATAAGTATCACTTTTTGAATTGAAATTGGGCCCCCAAATTAAATTCTGCTTGCTTCCTTCTGCAACCTTCAGCTGGCTCTGTCTATTTGCAGGAAAATATTAGGTGGTTCTGTGATCATGCCCCAAGATCTTGACAATGTCAATAGTGCTGCATTGTTCTGCAAGACTTTACAACTTTTAACTTTTCAGTCAGTAAAATCTGCCTTTTTTTTGTCCATTTTGCCAGAGGACAAGAAGTTGCCTAATAATCATACAGCGTTGATATAGGGTGGAGATGCCCTTAGGCCACACTCTCCTTCATTATATAAAAACACATTACCTTATATTCTTAAATCCGATATGCATTAAGGTTTATACAACTGGGAGTTGTATGCATGAAGATGATAATATGGTTGACATAATTACCTACCTAATAATTTGGTTGAGGCCAATCCCTATTCCCATGTCTTGCAAAGTCACATAGATAACCAAAAATAAATTATAGATGTGATTTCACATTTAACGTCAAGATATTAACCAATGTTTTCACACTTTAATGCAGTTCACACTTTATTGAGAAAATAATTTAGCATAAAACTGAAACCTAATTATAAAAACAGTTTTTTTATTGTTAACTTCATCTTCCTTGATACCTTGTTGAACAAAAGTTCCCTCTCACATGATCTTCCTGACGAAAAAGAAAGAGTGTTATTTTGTTCTGCCGGTTTGAGTTATAGTTTCCTGTGAGTCCTCTCCACAGTTGTTTAGATTTCAAAAATGGATTACACAGATGCTGGTGTTCTTGTTTATATTTTTAGACATCTGAAGGGTTACTGTAAAGTGCATCCAAATGATAGGAATATGGTATACAATGGGGCAGAAATCACAAATAATTATTTTTGTCCAGTGATTATACTGGTGATGCTCATCTTTTACACGTCTATTTTAGCAGGAAACAAATAGGAATGTGTGTCATAGGAAAAACATAACTATTTTCTCCCTAAGTCTGTTCTGATTACATATTTAAATAAAACTAAGTTATATTAACACACATGTCCATATTGTGATATCACTGGCAAGAATCACATTGTGGTGCATTTTTCTGTTGATACAGACAGTCTGCAGAGGGTGCCATTACTCCATTGCATTTTCAACATTGGCTTTATGTGACCTTTCTCGCCAATGGTTCACCTACCCTGACCACATTTTGACATTCTTTATTTTCCTCATGCCTAACAGTCATTAAATGCCTAACAGTCATTAATAGTCATTTTAAGAGATCATTCACAGTATTAAGTGCAAATGAATAGCCTCAATGCACCTGTCCTCTTACATTCACACACATTCTCTATAATGTTGCACAGCGTGTGCCACTGAGGGCAGAAATCAATGAAGATGAATCTCCTATTGAGCAAGTTTCTCTTCCACTGAGGTGTTGGCTCCCTCAGAGGGATGAGTTTCTGCAGACTTCGGCAAATGGCTGAGGTAGCGTTCCTGAAAGTCAGCAATGATTCTGGGAAGCAAGCAAACTGCTGAACCGTCTCCAAAGGCGATAGTGTGTGTGTGGTTTACTTTTAGAGCTAGCAGCACATGGGGTGATGCCAATCTGTGCATTGTTGCTCCAGTCAGTGACGAGGTTGTCTACTCCCCACAGATTCTCATGTATTCATCCCTTTTTTCAGTGAACGAAAAATGTCTGCCGAGTAATTTGTGATTTCAACTTTGACCATTTGTCTGTTAGTTGCTGAAGTTTTGATGTTGAAGTCTAGCATTCATCAGATGGTCTCCTTTCCCAAATTTCACAGTAGAAATCGATCCAGACTGGTTATCACACTGAAACTGGTCCACCTAATAACAAGGCAGACTGCTGACTAGATTTACTGTGTCGTTACATTGTCTCCAGGCTTGAATTATGCTTTTGCAGCTGTCAGCACAGATTTTTCAACCTATAAACTGAGAATTGACCTCCTGTGTTGGGGGAGGTAGGGGTGATTACTCAATGAAATGTTTAGTTTTACAACTTGCTGCAGGCTGATGTCATTAAAATGAACAGATGTAACACAAAGTGTGTCACAGCAATGTAATGTAATTAACTTCTTGCATTTTTTCAAATCTCTTAGCTCTATTGTTTTATTTTACAAAAGAAAATCGTCTCTGTGTAGATCTGTAATGCTGCCCAAACATTATGTTTATTCAAGCCAAGCTAATTGTCTTTATTACAGCATGTAGATGAACATATACATATACAAGTAAAAGTAATCAGGAAGAAAGTATTTCATATATATGAAGAAAAACAGTAAAATCATAATAGAATTAACAGCTAATATTCGAAACCAACAAGAAGAGATATAACATTAAAGAGCATATTTTAAAATGACTCATTAAATGCTAGCTGAAAAAAATTGATTTTACCGATGCACTGATCTGACCATTTAGTCAGATGGAAGTGTCCATTGTAAAACCTTACTTTTTGACATTATGTGTCTCATACTATGCTTGAGAAGGACCCATCTATGTAGCAGAAGACCCAACTGAAGCAAAAAAAAAATACTTTTGTCTTCTTTTCCTCTAAATGCTGTGTTTAAGTAAAACGTTCCAAACTTCCTGTTCCTCAAGCCAATCATTTGGCATTTATATGGAATAGTCATACCTCCACTTTAGGTAGCATATAAACCCTAGCTTCACCTATATAACAGTCAAAAACAATTTTGTGCTTTCCAAGAATAGATCCAAAGGGTAGCAGATATAAAGAACAGAGAGACCCATGTATCAAGCCCTGAGGTACCCCATATGACACTGGAACAGAGAAGGATCTGACATTTAGACCAACACAAAATTCTCTCTATGCCATGTACAATCTACACTTCTCCAGTGCAGTACCAGAAATACCTACCCAATGCTTTAAACAAGACATTACAATATTTTGACAACATATATATTTTTGAAAGTAACTGTTAAATCAATGGGAACTGTGATCCAAAGAAATGGAGTCAAACAAGCTAAAAAACATAGAACATACTTAGAACATACTTGAGACTTGTGATGTACTGTCAGCAGGAGGGGATTTAGTGGTCTTTTTTGCTGTCCTTTTCAAATCCTATGTGGGAAAGTGGAAAAATACTCAGGAAAACTATTTTGTTCAGTCTTGCCTTTTGTTTAGCGACTTTCCCCTGTGAGAAACAACATGGAGGACTTGGTAGGGCATAATCACACCAGCAAATTTCATAGGCTACATCTATTTTTGAGGCAGTTTTGCTTCAACCCCTTTCCATGGAGTTGCTGTGAGCTTGTTTATGTCTATTTATGCCTATATAGTTTGTGTATGATGCAAGAATAGCTTTGTGTTTCTGTGTGTGTATGTTTTAAATGAGTAGGAGGTGTGTTGGGTTCAGTTTTCAAATGACAGTCAGGCTTCTTTGTTGTGGTTTTGGGTCTGGCTCCCAGAAGCCCTTGTGTGTTTCCCTACCCTTTTCTGTTGCCACACACTGCAGGGAACTAAAGACAGCTTTTATCCTCTCATATATATAATATAAAGCAGGCTTCATAATAAAGGTTGCTTTAATGAATTGTAGTGCAATGGTGGGTGATGACGTGGAAGCTTATCAGTGTTTGAAACAAAAACTACTCTTAGTACAAAATCAAAATGAAAAAATAATGACTATTTGTTTTTCTAGGTAAGAACAGAAATTTAGAAACATTTCAATGTTTTTTTTTCAATAATCATACACTGATCAAGAAATTTTGATTATATGTGCTTTACGTTTACGAGTTTAGAATGAGCCAGACCGCTGTTGGTTATTTAGAAATATGCCAAAGGCATTGTGTTTTTATGGTGATGTGTAATATAGGGACTGTTGTTTCATACAGTTCTTAAACAACCTTGACTGCTTTTTTTCAAGTGGATATTTTTTGTGTGGACTTATGATCATTTTGGGAGCACAGAAGCTGGTATAAGAAAAGAAAAAAAACTGCCAAGCTTAAACTTACCCGAGTAAATAAATGCCATTTTTTTAAACAAACATAAATAGAGAAGAAAATTAAAATTATAGTTTCACCCAGTCTTTTAACTGTAAATAACCATATGTCAGGCCTAAATTACTGTTTCAAGTTTGAATTTGAAGTATTTGTTCCCACCATTTCTAAGAATCGTCTTTGCTTTGTTAGGATTTTGATGACAAGCTGTCACTGTGTCACAGAAATAGTTTTTATGTAGCAATTGGCAACAGATCACAAAAAATATACATCACTTACAAAGAACTATATATATATATGTGTGTGTGTGTATGTGTGTGTGTGTGTGTATATATGTATACATATATATATATATATGTATATATGTGTGTGTGTGTGTATATATAGGTATATATGTATGTATATGTAATAACTTTTCCTGTAGTTCTCCTAGGTGTGAGGAAAAAAATATACCTACGGAATATAAATCTCATGAATGATGCTGGAGGATTAAAGGATACAGTTGTGTAAAACTTTAACAAAATTCTGATTTTGAATTTTGAAATCCCTTTTCTCGTAAGAAACATTTGCCACCATTTCTACACGTATTGGAACGTCTTATAATGACTGGACATGTTATAGAGGCTTTGTGACCCCAGGATGCCACGTTTTTGCTGCTGTTCTCTAAGAGTAAACATTTTTCTTTTGCTTCCCTTAGTGTCCCGCTCATAGTGTGTGGTGGCAAGATAAACTTGGATCTGCAGCCAGCTTTTTTTGTCACAACTTCAATTGTTTAAAACTTCTTAATGAAGATATGGGCATGTTTAGCAGCCAGTTTCTTGTAGCTATTTCTCAACTTATGAACGTTCGCTTTCTTGAACGTTATCTTCTTTTGTTTGTTCCTATTTTGACGATTTTTGATGACTTATATGGGCCTTCATAAATAATTACTTGTAAAAGTGAGATTCCCCTTCCCCAACATGCATTTAAGTAGAAATTGTCATGATTTGTAGTATATTTGGGTCATGTTGTAAAGGGTTTGTATTTTTGTTTAGTGTTTTTCATGCTTTTCTTGGCATTTAGCTTTCTAGTTTATCCTTGTGTTCTTTATATTTTGAGTTATTCTTGTTAGTATTCTTGGTTAGAGTATTCCCAGTATCTTTGTTGTCCACCTGTACCGTACCAATCAGCATCATTGTTTTCACCTGTGCCATCCACTTACTCGCCCATTTTGTTTACTCCTTGTGGATACATACTGTGTGCTACACCAAACCTGTCCATGTCTCCGACTGTTTCGCGTCTGTTTTCCTTGTCCATTGCTCCAATCACCTCATGCCTGCCTTTTAAGTTTTCACCATTTATTTATTAAATTCCTCAAATCACTGAAATTCTTTTGCCTACCTTTCTGTATTTGAGTCCCATTCCAAGAAAAACCTGCCAGAAATTGTAAAATTTGCAAATTTGCGCTCTTCTCAATAGATGGTTGCTCCGATTCAATTTTCATCTACAATCTTTTTTTCCTAAATCAAGCTATAGTGATTTTATTGATGAAAATTAAATGCTTCAAAGCTAAAACTTTTCACCCTCCTTTCTTCCACAGAAAACACCATGTATAACCACCTTCTTCCTGAAATGCTCTGAGTGCACTGTGCTTCCTCCAGCTGATTAGGTGCATGGAGGGGGAAGTTATCCATATTCCTCCACACATCCGTTCAGAAACAACAAAGCTCCGGGCATTGTCTCAAAAGCAGCACAGCCCTTTGGGAGCTTATTTTGCAAGGGTCAGCTTGTAATGTGTATCAGTGTTCATATCTTTGGTCGGATGTGTATGTGTAAGTGCTCAGTTTTGGTCAAACCTCTTAATTTGATCAAAACAGATTGGATTGCTCTAACAACACTCTCACAGTACAGGGGTCGTACAATGAAACTGAAACACCTGGTTTTATACCACAATAATTTATTAGTATGGTGTAGGGCCTCCTTTTGCGGCCAATACAGTGTCAATTCGTCTTGGGAATGACATATACAAGTCCTGCACAGTGGTCAGAGGGATTTTAAGTCATTCTTCTTGCAGGATAGTGGCCAGGTCACTATGTGATACTGGTGGAGGAAAACGTTTCCTGACTTGCTCCTCCAAAACACCCCAAAGTGGCTCAATAATATTTAGATTTGGTGACTGTGCAGGCCATGGGAGATGTTCAACTTCACTTTCATGTTCATCAAACCAATCTTTCACCAGTCTTGCTGTGTGTATTGGTGCATTGTCATCCTGATACACAGCACCGCCTTCAGGATACAATGTTTGAACCATGGATGCACATGGTTCTCAAGAATGGTTCGGTAGTCCTTGACAGTGACGCGCCCATCTAGCACAAGTATTGGGCCAAGGGAATGCCATGATATGGCAGCCCAAACCATCACTGATCCGCCCCCATGCTTCACTCTGGGCATGCAACAGTCTGGGTGATACGCTTCTTTGGGGCTTCTCCACACCGTAACTCTCCCGGATGTGGGAAAAACAGTAAAGGTGGACTCATCAGAGAACAATACATGTTTCACATTGTCCACAGCCCAAGATTTGTGCTCCTTGCACCATTGAAACTGACGTTTGGCATTGGCATGAGTGACCAAAGGTTTGGCTATAGCAGCCCGGCCGTGTATATTGACCCTGTGGAGCTCCCGACGGACAGTTCTGGTGGAAACAGGAGAGTTGAGGTGCACATTTAATTCTGCCGTGATTTGGGCAGCCGTGGTTTTATGTTTTTTGGATACAATCCGGGTTAGCACCCGGACATCCTTTTCAGACAGCTTCCTCTTGCATCCACAGTTAATCCTGTTGGATGTGGTTCGTCCTTCTTGGTGGTATGCTGACATTACCCTGGATACCGTGGCTCTTGATACATCACAAAGACTTGCTGTCTTGGTCACAGATGCGCCAGTAAGACGTGCACCAACAATTTGTCCTTTTTTGAACTCTGGTATGTCACCCATAATGTTGTGTGCATTTCAATATTTTGAGCAAAACTGTGCTCTTATCCTGCTAATTGAACCTTCACACTCTGCTCTTACTGGTGCAATGTGCAATCAATGAAGACTGGCTACCAGGCTGGTCCAGTTTAGCCATGAAACCTCCCACACTAAAATGACAGGTGTTTCAGTTTCATTGTCCAACCCCTGTAGCTATCACATCTGGCTCTTCCACAGTCACATGTTGCTAATCCACCCATCATTTCAGCAATGGGCTGTGACCATCTAACGTGGCAAAATCCCAGTGAAGCAGAAAGGTGTTAGGTCTTTCCACCACTAATCCTGGGTCTCAGTACTGGGTTTTTACTTCACCCTCTCTGGCTCAGAGGCAGCAGAAGTGTTTGAGTCAGCTGCCTGTCTGCCTGCCAGCAGGACCTGTCACTGAGATAATAGCTATTTTCTTCTGGTTTTGTTCAGCTTGTGGGCTTTTGTCCTGTTAGTCTTTGTATTTTACTAGAAGGGGATTTACATGCAGGAGTTTTATGGTTCAAAGCGCTTCTAGTGGGATGATGAAAAGCCTAAAGAAGAATTGAAAGGATTATCGGTCTTTACAATAAAATATCTTTGCCTCAATGTGTTTTGTGGTCTGGTCTTTAAAGATATTATCCAGTGATTTGTTTTTTTTTATTAAACAAATGTACACTGAAAATAAAATCATTGCTGCGTGATGAAGTATGGATTTCCAAAGCAGGATTTTACAAAAGTCAATCTTTTAAAAATGCACTGAAAAAGAAATTATTTCTGTTTTGTTTGTATTTTGTTCAGTGACATCACAAGAGACACAATATTTGACCTGATCTGTTGGTATTAGTAAACACTATGGAGAACAGATTTTGACATAGATTCTGAAGCATTGGAGTTGCATCAAAGTTGCAAGAAGTTTAGCTTTACGTGTTTAACTGTGATCTCCACCAAGTCAAGATGGGTACCTCTTTATATGATGAACCTTGAGCAAACGATGGAAATTGTAGTTATTAGAACTTTAACTTTTGAAAATGTGAATGTATGCATGTGAAGAGGGAAAAATCCTTAGTAAAATACAAATGGATGTACTCAAAATAACTCTGATCAGTGACATTTGGCATGTTTTAGTTTTATGAAGGACTCAAATGCAAGGAAGACATTAATGCTTTAATAATAAAAAATGAAAAGAACTTACAAAAATGGTCTTGCATATGGAGAGCAGACATGAAGCTCAGGAAATGGACCGGGCATGGAACTGGCAGGCACACAGTAGAATCCAGCAATGAACAGTTATATCTTATATCCTGAGGCAGGCTGGAGAAATAACAGGGAAACCAGATGAGCTAACCAGAAGAAATGAGTTGCAGCTGAGGCAGAGAGAAAGGCAGAGCAGCTGAAGGAGGGAGACTAATTAACCAGGAAGCAGCTGAACAGAAATACAAAGAAACCCAGGGAAAAATCTAACAGAAATGTAACAGGAAAAAATGTAACAGAAATAATAAGTTAGTTGTTTAAGGAAATAAATGTAAGAAAGCAAGACCACAGTAACAAAGTAAGCACCAATAAAAGTGTCAAAATCACTGCACTAAATGAAATCAAAGTTTAAAAACCTCAGGATCGTGACAGTATTAGACCTTGGGTGATGTCAGAGGGTAGTGAAAAGTTTGATTCTGTTAGGGTAGGTTTTATTCTTAATTAAATAAAAATGCCATTTTTATGGGTTTCCGGTCATTTGACTATGTTGCACACTTCATTTAATCTGAATATGTCAGTCTGGTTACTCAACAGTATTTCTTTTTTGTGATGTGGGTTTTTCCTTCATTATGCAGTCTATTCTAACTTTGATTACAGATTTTGATTCAGATTTTTACAGTTTTTTTGTGACATTTTAAACCTGCATGCTTCTATTTGTCGTTTTGTTTTACTGAGGACACACCTGAATTTCCCTACTGTGGGAATATGTATATTCTATTCTAAAGTTAAAATAGTTACAGCAGTCTTTCAAAGTGGTCTTTTTGAGCTTTTTTTCCAGTTCAACAGCAATTCCCATCAACTCTCTGAGGTATAGTTAACTGTGAATAAATACCCAGTATCCAACAGATGCACACTAAAATTTCCTGAGCCCCTTTAACCTCCACCCTGGAGGTTCGGGTAATACGTTTCTCGCTCTACCTCAGGGAACAATAAATCTCCTGCTTCTCTCCAGCTGTTGCTGCTTGTGTCAGATTAGCTGGTTGATCTTAAAATCTGGGGAAGAGGTGTTTTTGTGAGGGAAATGATCCAGCTGCTTGCTTCTTTCCCTCCTTTGGTTTCTTCCTGTGAGGTGAAAGACCTCTCAGAGCTCCTTTGTTTCCACTGTTTGCATTTGTAAAAAGTTTACAGCACATGTTCTGGGGTGATGGAAAGGCAAATGTGGAGGAATTTGTGTGTGTTTGAGCAAAAAGAATGGTTAGGGTAAAGCAAAGGCCAAAGCGTGTATGATGCATTTTGTTTAACTTGGAAGTCAGAACTCTGAAGATGGTATGACATCACACCAGACTCACGTTCTTGTTGCTAACTGGAAAACAAGTGTTTTTTGCTAATCGTGGTAGTGCTAACTACTATTAGTAATACAACCCAGTAACAATGATTTTATTCTCCATTTTATGCTTTAAAAACACTTAAGGCTCAGAATAGAGGTATACGATACAATGTGTGGCTCTGGTTTATGAGATCCAAATTGTCAGATTTGTTAATAAATAGTTTATAACAGAGGCTTTAACAACGCTTTATGTGTCTTGCTGCCTTACTGGGTATTTACCTTTTCCGTTTTGAAATTCTGACTTTCAAGTGCTGGTAACTGATTTGGAATTTCAAATCAGTGCTTAATCTAATGGCCTATTTCACTGTTTGTTTGGGGGGGTTTTAAGGAAAAAGATAACACTGCATTTGATTCTCTGCAGGTCCCAATTTAAAGTTCAGTACTTTGACACGTCAAACTTGAAACGGATCATCCTACTCTGAAAGAAGATTTTAAACAAAAACTGTTTGAAATTACTGAAATCTTTTTTTTTTTTTATCGCTTTCTGGAGTGCTTGCAATGCTTTTTTGTCATTAAGAAAACGTTGGGTTATGACAAGTGTGGAAACTACAAAATGTAGACTGGTCAAACTTGAATTAAACTATTCTTGACTAATTATAGATACTAAACACAGTTTGGTTTATTATAGACAAAAAATACATTAAATCCCCTAACCGCTGCTTCTCAGGATGGCGTTTGAGATGAGTTAATGAAATAACTCTAAAATTGTCCAGTTCACACCAGAGGGGTGAAATGGTTCTGGAATGAGTGCATTTGTTATACGTCTGACTCAGCGGGCAATGCCTGCAACGTGACGCCGGTTTCCTGTGGAGGGGTCGACTTTTGGTCTGCACAGTAGGGTCTGAAGTATGGCAATGGGAGGACACACACACAACAGCTGGACAACAAAGGTACACAGATATGCGCCTGATATGTTTTAATGCCTAATGAAGATTCTTGGGTAATTTTTTTTTTTTCAATCTGAAGACTGGAAGCGGAGTCTTTTGTCCTATATGCTGGATTTGAGCAGAAAATCTGAATTATTGCCTATTTGAAAATATATAAGAAAAACGAAGTCTTTGTTTTCGTTTAAGTTTTCTTGTGTGGTCATGTGACCAAGAAAGCTTTTTTTCAACCCGGTCGTGATTTTCTTTGAATTTTTATTGTCAATGAACTAGGTTTTTCCCCCTCACTTTGTTAGTTCTACTTTTTACCTGGGGTCACTGTTACTTTACATTCCATGGTGCGTTCAGTGTTATCCAATCAGATGGAGCCCCAGCTGTCACGGTTCGAGTTCCCTCCATTAGACTGTAGCTGATAAAGAACAAAGCGCTCCACCCGGTTGCGGCTCCGTTCTGGTGTAGTATTTGTGGTGTTTATTCGTTTAAAACGGAGTAATACCTCCACCCCATTTTCTGTTTTCTTTTAAAAGTTCATTATTAACGCCCGAAGCGCGGCTTAAGGGTTAATTTAGCGCCGATCAGCCGGAGGAGCGTCAAGACGCACATACGCACTTACTGGCACAGTGGAGTAGTTGTGCCGATCGCTCCCGCAGAGGCGATGCCCATTTGTGGAGAGGTCTCTTGTCACAGAGGACACACCACGTTCACAGTGGGGACACAAAGAAGAAGAGCTCCATTCTTTCCGCGCCGTTAACTGTGGGTGTTTGAGAGGACTTCTGTTGTGCGCAGAAACGTAGGAGAGAATATCCCAGCCTGCTCTCCCCGGAGTTACAAGCCTTGTTTTGGATGGAGACCGGAACTCTTGCGCATACGTTTTGCGCACGGGATGAACGAGTTAGAAGTAAAAATGAAGTTTCTTACTGCAGTTTCAGCAGGATAGTGGACTGAAGTCCTGTATCTCGCATTCAAAACAAAATTATTTTTCTTTTATTTGTAGCCATTTGCCTAAAGGATGCCAACTGATAAATACGCAGACATGGAGGAAAAACTTTGGATATTGGAGGACCTCAATATGATGTACATCCGTCAGATTGCCCTCAGTTTACAGGTAATTGTTCCCTTTTGACAAGTTCTATTAAATACAATAGAGGGGTGTGCCTGCATTGTAATAGATAGAAAAACATGTTTTCATAGGTTTTGTTGTGCATATCTTTATCAGCTGACAAGACAGGCAGCTGTGCTTTGGGCTGGTTGTGAAATGTACTGAGGAGCTGCTTAAAGAATCTTTGTGTGTGACAAACGAATCAGTCTGACACTGGTGTGGTCTTTGCCTTCACAGATGGCAGACAGAAAACAACCCCACATGTCATCCATCTCTCTCTGTTACTGTGCCCCCTTTCAGCCGGGGCTCACACAGTCCACAGCTGCAGATACAGCCCCCTTAACCCCCTGTGTGATTGTGAGATAGTGCTTGTTAGAAAGAGAATGAGAATTGAGGAGAAAATATTTTAACATGAATGCAGTGTTTTGCCATCTTTTTGGTGATTCAAACAATCTGTGTTTCTGTTGTCTCAGAAGAAATAACTAAGGAATGTTTCTTTTTCATTTTTTCCAGATTTTAAAGAGAAATTGAACTTATGGTCACAAGGAATGTTACAGGAATTTCATTAGTTTTTCTTTTTTGTATAATAATTTGAATAGATATATGTCTGTGCTTTATCTAAAATACCACACGTTTTTAATCCAAAAGGCTTTCAGCTGTAGCCTCAAATGTTTGGTGCAGTTTCTGATAAATACACCTTTCATGTACCAGATGCACAACATAAAGTTTTTAGATACTAATTACACTTGCCAAGAGACTTTAAAATCAAAGTAATGTGTGTTTTCTTTCTGGTCTTTGTCAGCATCTTTGTCGGGTTATTTCTTTAAAACAAAAGCGGGGATTATGCTGTTTGCACAGAACTGGCATAGTTGGAACCAAACATTGGGTCAAAAATTGTGACTCCGTTTGTTGGGTTATAAAGAAAAATAAAAGACCTCATCATTATTTACAGGCCACCACTTTGAACTATACAACAACCTGATTAGACTTCAATGAACCTCTCCTGCAGTGTGAAATAAGACAGGATGCAGAGCTGTGCGATATATTGAATCACAGTTGTCATTGCAGCATCACTGTGTGCAATACTGCAGTCGCAGTTTACTCAGTTTACATGTTCCTGTCGTGCATGCATAGGTTTTGTCTGGAAACTCCAGCTAACTCCCACAGTTCAAAAACATGCTAGGATAGTTAGCCACTTTAAGATGTGACCCTCCCAGGATTAATTTGAAACAGAGAATAAATGGCCTCAAATGGAGGAGTTCAAGTATCTTGGGTTCTTGTTCACGAGTGAGGGGAGGATGGAGCGGGAGATCGACAGAGGGATTGGTTCGGCTGCCGCAGTAATGGGGACGCTGTGCCAGTCCTTTGTGGTTCAGAGAGAGCTGAGCCGAAAAGGGAAGCTATCTATTTACCGGTCGATCTATGTTCCTACCCTCACCTATGGCCATGAACTTTGGGTCATGACCGAAAGAACGAGATCCCGGGTACAAGCGGCTGAAATGAGCTTCCTCTGTAGAGTGGCTGGGCACTCCCTTATAGGGTAAGGAGCTCAGTCATCTGGGAGGAGCTCGGAGTAGAGCCGCTGCTCCTCCACATCGAGAGGAGCCAGTTGAAGTGTCTCAGGCATCTATATGGGATGCCTCCTGGACGCCTTCCTTGGGAGGTGTTCCAGGCACGTCCCACCGGGAGGAGGCCCAGGGGAAGGCCCAGGACACGTTGGACTATGTCTCTCGGCTGGCCTGGGAACACCTTGGGCTCCCCCCGGAGGAGATGGAGGAGGTGTCTGGGGAGAGGGACATCTGGGTGTCTTTACCGAGTCTGCTGCCTCCGTGACCCGGTTCCGGATGAAGCGGAAGACGATGAGTATGAGACGAGAATAAATGGATCATTCATTTTAACCCAAAATGTCCTTGTTTGGAATCTAGGCTATGGATTTTGTTTCAGCCTTTGATAGCCTTAATGCTAGGCACTTTAACCCTTTTTTTGGGTTGAAAACCTACACCAGGGTTCAGAGATCCACCACCCTGTTGTTTTAAATCAACCCAGGCGTGGATCGGTCCTTATTTGACTCAGGACAGGGTAAAAAAAATAACCCAAATTAGTTTTTTTTTAACCAACAATTTTATAATTTAAAGATTGAAAACTTAATGCATAACTTTGAAGTAACCTGGTCATTATCAGGTAGTATGAACTACAACAACCTTTACGTTTTTGTAGTTCCTCTGTTTGCTCACCATATTTAAAACCTTGAACTTCAAAGCTACTTTCATATGAGGGTGGAGTAAAAAAAAAGTTACGTCTCTGAAGGTTTTTTTCATAGTTCCTATGGCCTGTAATGCACTGCCACAAACCAGCTATTATGGGTTCCTTTTTTCCAACAATGATTTGATCAAGCTGTAATTACATTTACTGTCGTTTGATGATAAACTTGTTTACTGCCAGACATGGGCTGTAAAACTGCTGCTTTGTCTGATAATTTAATCTAGAACATTATGGTGGAATGTAGGAATGTCAGTCTGAAGATCTCTTTGGCATTTCGTTGTCTCAATTTTAATAAAATTTTTATTAAATCAGTTAAATGTATTATAACAAGATAAAGATCCTTATTTAGCCATGTGAGAAAACTGCTGTGTTACTTTTCCCCCTTCAGAGCGAGTTCAGAGGTTAGAGTCTCCTCCAGAGGTAAAAGTCTCTGCTTTGCGTAGAAAACACTTTGCTGGATAATTTTGATGGTAGATGCCCTCACCTTGCTCAAATGCTCATTCTATCAGTCATCCTCTCTCTTGCCCCCCCCCCACACAGCAATTTTCCTCACTTTGGGTGGGTTTATTAAACAGGGAGATTCTTTGTATGTGGCAGAGCTGCACAGCCCACGGTTTAACTGTAATTTCAGCAAACTACAGGGATTTAAAAAATAAACGTCCTGTTAGGTGATTAAGATTTGCAGTTATTAAACTGTTCACTTTCTGCAGCTCTTATTTTCACCCCACAGCAAGGTAGTTGTTTTTGTAAAACCGCTCCCACCTAATGTACAAGCTTACACATGTAAGTTCATGTTTCTCTAGTGTTTATAAATGCTGGGTAAGCAGTGGAATACATTTGTGCTTAATTTTGAAGCTCAGTGGGAAGTTGCATTTCTGCTCTTCAGGTTTTAACAAGTCTTTTGGAATAGCAATGGCTGCATTCTTTGCTCCAATTCTTTTGCTTCTTCCTCTCCTGTGAGGCCCACTGAGCCATAATGCCACTTCTTTAATTGTATATAAATCAGCAAAAAAAAAAAAAAAAAAAAGGCATTTTAACCACAGGATACAGGATTTGCTTCAGAGGGGATATGGTTGATGGGAAACAGGAAATGGTCACGTGTAATTATGTTCACCACCACTGGGAGAGACAACAAAATGTCATTGAAACTTCCAAATAAAAGAAACACATGCACCACTTCCTGTTATCAAACTCAGATAATAGTGTCTTGCTAAAGTATTTATGTACACTGAAGTTTTAAAGATTGTATCAAAGTTCAGCCATAAACATCAGTGTGTGTTATTGGGATATTTTATTTTATAGATCAACACAAAGTAGTGTTTAACTAGAAAGAGGCATGAAAATGAAACATGATTTTAAAACATTTTTTACAAATATAAATCTGAGAAGTTCTTTATGTAATTGTTCTAAGATCCCCTGAAGGAACACATTTCAGTGCAATTACTGCAACTGGTATTTCTCTTGAGTTTTTCAAATCTAGAGACTAAAACCTTTACCCATTCTTCATAAAACGGGTCAGTTTCATTTCTACTGGATGGCAAGTATCAGTAAATATCAGCATTCTAGTCTTGCAACAGATTTTTAATTTGATTAAAGTATGGACTTTGACTGGGCCAATTCAACACATTAATTTTCTTTGATCAATACCATTCTATTAAGCTCTGGCATTGTATTTGGGGTTTTTATCATGCTGGATAGTGAACCTTCATCCCAGTCTCAAGTCTTTTGCAGCCTTTGCGGGTTTTCTTCCAGGTTTGCTCTGTTTACTCTGACAAAGTTCCCTGCCTCTGCTAAAAAAAAAGCCTCCCCACAGCATGATGCTCCCATAACCATTTTCCACCATGCGAAAGGTGTATCTACAGAGTTATGTGTTACTTTGCATGTAGAGAAAGTAAAAGTTTGGTTTCATCTGACCAGTACAGAACATATTTATGTCTGAATAAGTGTAAGAATTATGAATACCCTTGCAAGGCTCTTTATGAGTTGTTTTTTATTTACTTTGCTTCACATCTACATTTTGTTTCCAGCTCTTCTAATGCTTACAGTTTCTTCTAGGCAAACCATAGATAGAAGCATTTTTGTGCTGTTCGTAGCCTTCGCTGCTGAGTTAAATGTCAAGAGATTGAGAGTGTTGTTTGTTCCCCAACTTATAAATTCAGGATTTGTGCTGGGCATGCCATTCTTTCTTAATCAGTCTTTTTCCCTGTTAGAACAATTCTTTTTCTGTGTGTGAGTATGAATGTTATCTGGCTATTTTGGAAGCACAAAAACTGGAGTGAGAAGTTTAAAAAGACCACAGCTGAAACAGATTCTCCATATTGTCAACTAACTTTGTGAGGCCCTTTTAGTCTCTTTCAGAAATACTATGCTAATGAATCATGAAGACCTGAACATCTTCTGTCCTTAAACATACACAGACATACTGACTCTGACATGCTGTATTAGCAGTAGCTCGTATCTAACCTCGGCTGACTGAGAGCTCACATGGGGATGGGGGGGGGGGTGAGATGTTGGGTTCTTGCTGCCTCACTCAAGACTTGTGCTTGACCTTTCACACGCTCCAAAGACCTAAACTTAGTTCAGGCAGGGACTCAGATATTTCTTCAGCCCTAAATATCCTGTGGCTGATATTTATACAGTGGCTCTTCATCCAGTCTCAGAGCTGTGGTTCAAGTTGTTTCAATCATTTGCTTGAATAAACTTTCTACGAAGCTCAGCCAGATAATGGAATGAATGTATGATTCAGTTTGTTCCCTTGTACATATGATGTCATGTCTCTGAAAGAATACTGAGGTTCCTTGTGACTGTGAAGCATTTCGTAAGTTCATATTGATGCAGGTGGTCAAACATATTGCTCAGCTTTTAGACCCTTTGATTTTACTTTTGTTTTCTGAACAGATGCAGTCCTGTTGAGTATTAAAAGCAAAAAGACAGCAGATAATTTCAACCTGCATTTGGTCAGCAATCAAATCTTCTAGGTCCCTGAAACTGATCGGACAAATCCTTAGTGGGACCAAAGGTAAACTAGATACTGTATGTAATTGCATTGACAAAACACTTCTTGTAGGGTCTTGTAGGTGTCGATGTGTAGAGGCTGTGCTGGTTTGTTATTTTTTATCGACGGTGTGCTGGAAAAGCAGTCAACGTGGAAAAATTTGCTCTGGTCATATGAGCACAAAGTTGACCTTTTTGTCTTATTTGCAAGACACTTTGTTTGGTGGAAAACACTTTACCTCACCCTGAACACATCATCCTCACAGTGAGACAGTTTTGGCACCACCTTGCTGTGGGGATTTCTTTCTTCAGAGAAACTACCGTATTTTCCGCACTATAAGGCGCACTTAAAAACCTTTAATTTTTTCAAAAAATGACAGTGCGCCTTGTAATCCAGAGCGCCTTATATATGGATCATTTGGTTAATTGGTTGATCCATACTGGTTGTACACGGCGCTCTGTCAAAATGTTTCAGTACGACTGGTAAACTACAAAGCCGCACCGCTTGCAGCATTACGGCTACCGTAGTCAGGGGTGTCGCCGAAGTAATAGCGGTAAACACCTGTACTGTGCTTACTCCTAGTCCAACACTACTTGTGTGTGTATAACGTTTGAATGTACTGTTGCAGGAATTGCCTGAGCTATATGTGATTAGAACCTCAGTGTGTGGGGTGTATGTTTCGTGTGTGTGTATGGAAGATGTTGACATTACTCCTCCGGACAGAGGTGGCGCTGTGTGCTGCCGTAGCTGAGAATCAAGAGTGAAGGAGTGACGTCGGTATTATTGTGTATGTGGGGTGGGTAGAGACGGCGACCGGAGCAGCGGTGTATGAGTCTGTAAGCCCTGTGTTTTTACGTGCTGCAAAGTCATTAAAAAGAACCCCGAATCTCGTCAACAACTCAGTGTTTTGATGCTGTTTCTTCATGCTCAACTCAGCAACGTATGAGTGAGGGAGTTAACCCCGAGGAAACTAGTAACTTCGGCCCTGGAGAAAGCGTCTCCCCTGTGTCATCAGACTACGGTCAGGGGACAGAAACAGGAAAGGTTAACAGTAATAACGTTTGATTTAGTGCATCAAATTGTTTCTTTTACGTGTTTACTGAATCAGGGAAAAGTTCCCTTTCATGTTTTAACTAACGTTTGATTTCAACTTCAACTTCATAGACGCCAATGCATTCCTAATGTGCGGTTGGCTCTATTCAATAGAATTCTATGTAGAGGAGACCTTACCATGAGAGTTAATGGAGTTATCAGAACGCTGGTTTGTAGTGTATTAATAAAGTTTGACTGACTGACTTATCTGACTGTTTTGTTGACATTCTCTTTAGCACAGTTCCATCTAGTGAATGCATAACGCAACCCCAGTCAAACGTTTGACTGCAGTAGCTTCTATTCTATGCGCCTTATAATCCGGTGCGCCCTATATATGAAAAAAGTTCTAAAATAGGCCATTCATTGAAGGTGCGCCTTATAATCCGGTGCGCCTTATAGTGCAGAAAATACGGTAGTTAAAGTTAATGGAAAGAGGGATTAAGCTAAAATAATTCTTACAAGCTTTACATTTATCAATTTTGTCCAAGAAGGACTGGTTCCTTGTGTCTCGGGTGCAAACTGCCACAGACATAGATCTAGTATTGCTTTAACTGATTTGTTCATTTATTTTTTATTTTAACGCACACATTTCCTTGGATGAGGATGAATGCATCGGTTCACGGAGCAGTGAGCAGTCAAAAAGAAAAATCTTGAGTGTGTGTGCATGTGTTTTGGAGTCAGTGTATTTGTGTTGGTTCAGCTGGCAGGTTGTTTCGGTAGCCTATTAAGCTCCACCAGGCACAAGCGGAGGGAGTGTTAAAAGTCAGCAGCACTTGCTCTCCAGTGCAGGATACACAAGTCATGTCAGAACCAGAACACATTCTTTTATGACAGACTAGTTCTGCACACTACTCCATGCTAAGCTTATGTTTGAATGTTTCATTGCTTTGGAGTAAGAAAGTATTTCAGCAACAGGCCAATAATGTGCTATATACATTTAAAATACACAAACTACTCTTATCACCCCAGGTCTCAGTGATTTTAATGTGTTTATTCATGTGTAAGGGTTTTTAGGTAAGTTTGGCTTGTTTGCTATGTGTGTTTTTTGTTAAATGTGTCTTTGGCTTTTCTCTCCTGGATTGCTACAGTTGTTTGCAGTTTTTTCAGCGGTATATGCCAAAAGCAAGCAAGAAAGGGGTCTTTGTATTACATCACACACACCTACTGCTCAACACTAAACCTTCCTCTCCTTCTTGGAACAACACATCTGCTTTCCAAACCACAGTCATTCCAGCCAACTCCCCTTCAACCATCTACAGTCCAAATGAGGTGGCACCCACCTCGGATTTGCACCCCAACATATTTCCCATACCTCCTTTGGATGTTACTGCATACCTGCTTCCCCCTTCAGCACCTCAGTCCTCATCCTGGTTGTTTTCAGTGCGGCGGTTAGGAGGAGCAGCATTTTTCTGAATAGGACCTCTGTGTGAGGAGAAACCAGTTAGATACTGTGTGCTGATCCAGTTTTCTCTGAAAAACAGCAGGCACAGGCCAGGAAATGGAGAAGGAGAAAACACTGAACTGAAGCTGGTGTTGTTGGAACATACAGCCTCCCCACACCTTCTTTGACTGGTTTATGTTGTTGCTCGCAATATCTCTTCCTGAGGCTATTTGATAGCTTCACCTTGCTGATGTCTTTACCAGCTTTCAAGCCATTATTTTCACTGTTCTCATTTTTTAAACTAGGGATGCACTGATCAGAAATTTGTTATCAATTTCTGGTCTTTGGTTATTGTAAAGCTTTGACCTGGTAAGACTTATTTTAGCTGATTCTAATTTCTCCTTAACAAATATAAAATAGGTAGATATATTAATAGCAACCAAAATATTGTTTTGCCAGCCCTTTTGCCATGGGTGGCCATTAATTATTCATGTTAGGAGCAGAGGGAATGTCAAGCCACCTGTTTTGGAGAACAGTTGCTGTAAAACAAGATTTAAAAGCAAAACACTACACTTTTGACATTTTAACTCATCTTTAGTGTCTTGGACCTAATTCACACGAAGATGAAAATGGTATATTGTAAAAAACTATTTAGAAAAAAATGTGCGTCCACACGAGTGCGCACCGCACCACTGAAAACACTGTAGTATGTATGCCGGTCCCCTTGTTGGCGCCGTGTCACTGCCACAGAAACACACCAAAAACAGTGGA
Source organism: Girardinichthys multiradiatus (assembly GCF_021462225.1). NCBI lineage: Eukaryota > Metazoa > Chordata > Actinopteri > Cyprinodontiformes > Goodeidae > Girardinichthys > Girardinichthys multiradiatus. The sequence goes on along the minus strand of NC_061805.1, from coordinate 38,267,794 downwards.
CAAAAATACCGGCCTGCGCAGAAGCCATATGCCAGGTAGACACAGCAACCCTGGTGGCAAAGAGGGCAAAGAGGTAGGGTTAGAGCTACGATGTCATCATTTTCAGAAAATGTGTTTCGCATTTACACACAGAAACATGGAACGGGCATCTTGAAATATTTTTACTCTGGGACTCCAGTTTCAAAAATTATCTTTTTTGGTCTCTCAAAATCATAGATCTGTATGGACGCAATGCCTAAAAGACAAAATAGCTTTTTAGATACAACTATGCTCATCTCGATGTGGACGGGGCCTTACACTATCATGCTCATTAGCACCTTTAGAATGGTTTGTATTACAAAAGCATCAGTTTTTGTGTGTAATCCCTTGAGAATATAGACCCTTATCCTAACGCTGGTGTTTCCAAAAGGCTGCTAACATTTCCAAATCCAGAATGCTTTGTGACAGAGCTTGAAAGGATCAAAGCAACTTTGCTGCAATATATTCAGTCTTCCTGTTATCTGCTCTAGGTTGCCAGCTCCTCAGTAAAGAAAGCAGCTATTGCCTGTCCTAAGTCATTAGAAGTTGTTAAAAGACATCATCATTTAATTTACTTAATTGGCCATGTGCATGTAATAGGATGTAGGAGAGAAGAATACAATTATGGTAGAGAAAAAAAATTGGAATAAAATATGTTTCGAAATACAACTCAACTTTCTTCTGTTGATTCTTTTGTTTTTATGTCACAATTACATCCATCATTGTTTATCTGGTTTAAGACCACCGAAGGAGACTCAACATCATTTAATATCATTTTAATCTTTTTATGTTTTTAGTGTCGTCATGTAGTTTGATTAAAACTTTTCAGTTATCAGTGGGTTCACATATGCACAAGTTATTTTTAGTCAAGATGTAGAAGGGTGAACACCCACTGCTGCATGAGGACTGAGCTGCCAGTGTGTGTTTCGGGATGTCGATGGGGTCCATGGACCCAGCTCATATCCACTGAGAAGAATAAGAATAATAAACTATTTTAATGTCTACAGAACTTCTATAACACCAGAAAAAGTAATTAAATTTGATCTTAGTTGTGAGCTAAAGGGGTCTGAATACTAGACTGGAATAGAGGGCGACAAAGGACCTCTATCACAGCCTGAATGAACCACATACATGTTTCGACTGTCTTTACATAACTTCTTAAACCTTTTGTATTTCTTGTGGTTTCTGATTTTTAAACACCTCACTGTTACTGAAAGTAGCTAACTTTGAGCGCTTTTCATTGAGACAGCGTGTCCACACTGAAGACTGTGGGTGTCCTCTCTTATAAATCTTTTTATATATTTTTCATTTTTTGACATCATGATTTGTGAACATACATTAGGCCATTTTGAATTTAGAATTTATAAGAAAATCTGGAACCTGAGTTATTGTCTTTATAGAGCTAAAGATTACAGTTTTGAAGCATGCTGCTGCTGCTTATCAGATTGTTGTGCTAAAAAAGGAGCTCTTGGGAATGTGTTTTGACTCGTGCCTTGTTGCTTTTCTGTTTATACGGCCTGTTCATGAGCTTGTGTGAAGTATTTGTTTTCTTTCCTACCTGTGAGATAAAGTATATGCACAGAACATAATTGTGGGAAAGAGCATGGGTCATGCAGACCAGTTATTTACTTGTGTCTTTGAGGATCATGTGAAGTGTTTACGGGTGAATTTACTTAACCCATTTGTGTATTTTTCACTTGTTATTTTTTTTGTTTGTTTCTAATCTCTTTATGTCCATCTAACTTCTCTCTACATTGTGAGTGTTCGGTGATCACAGAGTAGGCAGACTTTAGAGGGGGTGGGAAACAAGTGTAGAGCAAAGACTCTCTAACCAACAATTACTTCCATTAAAACAGTCCATTCTCAACTGTGTGTTCTGCAGTTTAGAGCATCAGTGTTTCTTTTAGAGCTGTATTTTCCTGCAGAACAGCTTAGCTTGTTTAAGCCGCAAGCCAGTTGTAAAATTAAATCACCATTAATCTGAACGGGAGTGAAAATTATGCAACCAGTGTGTTGCTGTGTTCATTGATTGGAAAAGGTTGTGCGTATGCGCATGGGCCGGTGCCCAACAATATGAGAGATTTTATTGTTTTCTTAAAAGCTAAATCAATGTTATATTCTCTCTCTTTTAGGATGTGTCTATGTTTAATTTACATCTGAGGTCTATAAAAGAAAGTATTAATATTGACACATGAAAGTTATTGGAGTGTTATTTAAATCGATGTTTGTGAACATCTTGGCTTAAAAAAAGAGGGAATGGTTTTAATAAGGTAACCTAAATTGGTTCTTTTGAAGGGGAAATTCTGGGCCTGGAGGTTGGGGGGAGCAGCTGCGGGAACAAGGGTTTAATGTGGTAAATCTGAGGCCTTAAACAGCTGAAAGAGACTTCTTGTTGTGGTACAAGGTGTTGATAGGCATGGCGGGGCTGTGCTTTCCCCTAAACACCCAACCCCACCCAAAACTAGAAAACAACACTCTATGATGAGATCAGTCGTACTCACTAGTTAGATGATATCATGTTTGGTACTTGGGGTTAAAGGCTCGGGGCCATGTTAGGAGGGGCTGGGTGTTTGTAGGAGTGAAGCCCTTTGAAGGCTGTTTGAATTTGACACAGAATGGTGTGTTGCTGGCAAGATCTTGCCTTTTCTCCTGCAGTGACTGACTGTGGCCTCTTTCACCCTAACGTTTTGTCATATAGGCACATATATCAGGTTCTTCTTAAATGGTGAGTTAAGGATTTCTGATGTAAAGTTTTAATATAGGAGTTTTAATGTCTTGCATAGATGAAATTTCTCTTGAAATTTTCAGTTTAAATCCAGATTAACTGAGCCATTAGATTGAAGCTAATGGCTAGGTCAAGAGAGCCTGAGATGAAAACTGACCTCTATCATAATAAATAACTCCAATCTCAACAAGTCAATGCATGGTATGCAAACACTATTTAATGAACCTTTACTATCTTATTTGGTTTGCATTAGCAGTTATTTACTCAAAGGGCAATGAATATTTACACGGGAAACAGAAGTAGGAGGCTTTAAACCAGCAATGATCTTCCTGTGTAAAACATGTTGAGCACAGAACACATGAAGTGTTTCTGGTCAGTAAAACTGTCTTGTATGTCAGTAAAAGGGTGTAAGAAGCAAAATTATTATTGCAGTTTAAGTTAATGCTATTGTATTGATTCTGTCAGTGGCTTACTTTTCTATCAGGTACCTACTCTGACCAGGAATGCTTTACATGTTCTGTATTTTCTTAGTGCGTGTTTCACACAGGAAGATCACCTGTGGCGCACCGTCTACTATATCCATTTCATAAATAATTATTGCCTTCTGTGTAAAGGTTTTGTAGTAGCGTGACAGGCATTCACAAATATGCATCTGTAATATTTTTATTGGTGAAATCCCACACGAGGGCCGCTGACCGCAAGTAACTACCATGGCTAAAGTCCCATGGCTGGCTGGTATCATAGACCATCTGTCATCGCCAGTGGCAGATGCTGGTCTTTCAAGGAGGGGAAGCTCAATTTCAAGATCGCTGATTCGCTCATTTCGCTGTCAATCAAAAAAGGATTCAGCCTCAGATTGATCATCCAGTCATCATGCAGAAGCTGAGCGTCCGGGCCAGTCGAGGCCAGCCCACTGCCCCATAGACCCCCAGAGACGTTGAATGTCCGATGAGTGGGACAACGTCCAGCATTTATGCTTCGCTATTGAACTCACTGTTTAAAGCACTGTGAAGCTGCGGAAATGAGTGAGAGGAAAGCCGCGTCATTACCTGTGATAAGAAGCTGATTCTGAACAAAGGTTGAGCACGTTGTAGCGCATATTAAGTCAATGACATGTACACACAACAGTATATATTTGATCACTTATTTTTTGACATTTTGGGGGAAGCTGAGCTTCCCTTGCAGTCTTAGAGCAATCGCCACTGGTCATCACCAATTCTTTTCCCATGAGCCACAAAGCAAGCTTAAAGCAATTATTATTCTGGTGCATTCTGATCCAAACATAAACATTGTAGCCTTTTATACTATCACATCAGGCACATTATACTGATTCTTGATTCTTGTTTTAAACAGTAGTGCAAAGAATATCTGCCTCAACTCCATAAGTTGTAGTAGGATAACAGTCAAGAGGAAGTATGTTACTCATAGCTCCTTAAAGTAATTGTGTTATTCTAAAGTGTTATTCTTAAGCGATTTTTCCAGTATATGTAACATCTTGCAATTAATATGCCTCCTGTGGTTATAATTATCTGTAGATATGCCTATGAAAACAAATAAGATTTCAGACAATACCCTGTGACTCTTTCTAATTTGTGAACACCACTCATGGTGGATGCTACAACCTTGAGGGATGTGCACAGCTGGCCCAAAATGCCAGAGCATGTCTCCTTCCTCAGAGGTTCCGCAGGGTTGCTTTTTGGTGCGAGGCATTGTTTGTGTTATGCTGTCACTAACTTGCTTAGGTTGACTTCAATGTCCTTTGCCCTTTGGGACCTTTCAGAAGTCACACAGAGCTGGCTTGAAGCATTTTTCATAGGGGCTTAGGGATTTCTCTCGTTGGCCTTACATTTAGAAAACTACCATAGAAAATCCAGCTTCCTCTTGGCTTCAGATATGACTGGTACTGTATGTGTATATGTCTGTTTAATTTTTTTATCTAATTATTCTTAACAGATGAAAAAATCCATCTTACCTTCACTCTGTCTGAAGGTTTCCTATTGGTTTGTGTTAATGAAGGCTTTGTGTCATTGCTCGATATAGCAGCAAAGACTGGCTGCTGGCTGTTATGTAAGTACGCAAGCCATTTATTTGTGGGCACCATTTTGGGTGTACATGATAACTAACACACTCAGGTCATGTCTTTGCAGTTAGCATCCACAGCTGTTACTGTGAAATTCATGTTCATTGTTAGTCAGCGTTTATATTTATCCCTGGACGCAATCCCTGCTGATGTAATACAGTTAAAGTACTGGTGAACAACACACCTCACGAGGCAGTGTGTTAGAATACCCTTGTTGCAGTAGGATTAAAGAGGTGATAAATATATAAGATAGTCATTTTGTGGCCTAAAAAGATAAATGTATAGTGTAGACATTGCTTTTAGATTTACTGGTTACTTAAGTCTTATAACTCTAGGAAGGTCCATTGCAACAGTCTATCAATAAAAATTTGTTTCCTACTTCTCTGATGTCTGCTTAGGATCTGGCGTCAGTCCACTCTCGACATACTTGTGGTCAGGCAACAGACATGCCTGTGAACAGCTGTAAAGAAACTCATGCTTTCTGACACTGGGAGGAAAACTGATCTTGTCATCCTCCACAATCCAAATGTTAAACAAACCACAGCAGACACATAACAATAAAGACTGCGGTTCTCAGACAAGGAGGTAGAACTCAGCAGTGATAGTAAGGGAGATGAGTGAAAAATCCTGTTTAAATGTCTAAAGAGGCTGCCATGCCCTCATATGGCCAACAGAGGGCTGATAGGGCCAGCTCTTAAACACCAGTTTATCTTATTTGGGAATGTGTTGTCACTCCTCTATGCTACTGTTAGCTGTAGATTCTCACTCTTATTTAAGGTTGAAAAAATATAACAATGGGCAGCAATGATTCAGAAACATGTTCTATAGATAGGACATGACAGGCTCCCTTATCTTTGTTGGGAAGGAAGTAATCTTGAGATTGATATTTAGTTGCAGCACAGAGGAAAAGACACAGTTCTAAGAAAAGGATGCATTGTTGGTGAGTCAATAGGAAGTGCTTTATGATTAGACAGTGTAACCAGGTTCGTCAGCCTGGAGGAATGTATCTCTCTTCTTTGACTGTGGTACTTGTAGTGCCTTGCAAAAGTGTTCATACCCCTTCGACCTTCCTAGATTTTTTTCTCTTTACAGGAACACACATAAATGCATTTTATTGGGATGTTAAGTGATAGACCAACACAAAGTAGCACATCATTATGAAATAGAAGGAAAATGATTAATGGTTTTCAACATTCGTACAAATACATATTTAAATTGTTCGGCATGCGTTTGTCTTCAGCGCCCGAGTCAATAGTTTGTAAAACCACCTTTTGCTGCAATTACAGCTGCAAGTCTTTTGTAGTATGTCTCCATCAGCTTAGTACACCTAGAGATGGAAATATCTACCCTTAATTCTTTGTAAAATGGCTCAAGGTCAGTCAGATTGGATGGGGAGAATATTCCATTCTTGCCACTAATTCTGAATTTGATTTAGGTTTGGACTTTGAGTAAACACAAGAGTATGCTTTGATCTAAACAATTCCAATGTAGCTCTGGCTACATGGTTATTGTCCTGCTGGAAGGTGAACCTCTGCACCAGTCTCAAGTCCCTCACAGTCTCTAATAGGTTTTCTCCCAGGATTACCCTGTATTTATCATTTTGCCTCCCATTAACTCTCACAAGCTTTCCTTGTAGGCATGGTGAGTTCAGAATGTTGTCCAGTATTAGTTTGCCACCTCACATAATCTTTTGCATATTGGTCTCATCTTACCAGAGCATCTTCATCAGCATTTTTGCTGGGTCCTCTACTCAGCTGCTTTCCTTCAAGGATGGCTTTTATTTTTAAGACTCTTTGAGGCCAAATTTGAGCCTACAATAAGAGTTGTCTTGGATCTCTGCCGCTCCTCCAGAGTTACCATGGGCCTCTTAGATACTTCTTTAGGCAGTGCTCTCGGTCAAGTCAGACCATGAAATAACAGGTTTTTACTAGTACGATACTCTTTCAATTTCCAGAAGATGTATTAAACAATTATCCCTGACCTGTCTGGTGTTATCCTGGCTCTGTTTGGTTTGTGATGTTCTCTAACAAACCTCTAAGGCCTTCATAAAAAAAGCTGTGTTCACATATTAAAATAATTAGGTGTACTCTATTTACTAATTAGGTGACTTAGACAACTGCAATTGATCTTATGCATGGGTATCTGAGTAAAGGAGATAAAATGCAACACTTTCCTGATTTTCATGTGGCAATGTTTTTAAAAGCCCTGGATTATTTCTTTTCCACTTCACCTTTAGCTATGTGCTACTTTGTGTGACTAATTATAAAATCTGAATAAATTAAATTGAAGTTTGTGGTTGAAACATAACAAAATGTGAAAATGTTCAAGGCATAAGAATAAAGTCACTGTTAAATAATCATCTATTCAACTGTCCTTTGAGTTACAAAGCAGAGAGAAAGAAAGGGAAGTTACGTAATTCATTTTTATAACAAGACCTCTTGAATATCCTCACAGACTCAGCTTACGTAATATCAGGTACTACTGTAGATTGATATTGCGTTTTGGCATTTTTGCATTGCAGTAGTGTGACCTTTGTGCATGAATAACCCAGCACTTGTATTATATGGCCTGCTGCCTTGCACAAGCAGTTGCTTGTGAAAGTGTAATCTGATTAACTCCAGGATATTTACAGCTCTTAAATCCTTGTTTATCAAGGCTCATCTTTTTTTCTGTTACATTTAAGATAAGAAAGATGTATATATTTTTTTTTTAGGTTTTTTTTTTGCTGATGAGCAAATCTATGAGACTCCGTCACAGACCTATCAGTACCTTGTGACTCCAGCTTCTGCGAGTTTTCATTACCTGGAGGTAAAGAGCTGGATTCTTGGACTGATGTAATGCTTCTCCAGTGAGATGGACTGTGCTGGTCTGTTTTCTAATAGCCAAGTCTGCCCACAGACAGAATTTCTCCTATCCTCCTACACCTCAGCTGCTGCATCTCTGGACTGCATTCCACTGTTTAGCTCACCCACAAGCAACAAAACAAATGCTCAATTTTCTCTTCCGTCACAAAAACAAAGTTGTCCATTTTGCTGTGCTTACATTTAGAAAAATAAAAATGGGAACAATTTTTGGTGCAGAATAAACTTCCTAACAGAGGTCTGTTTTCTTCCTATGTTTCCAAAATACGTCCTGAGCACTCCATTATGTGTTTTCCAGCAATGACTTCCTGGGGTCAAGCTCCCAGCTGATTCTAACCCCCCTGTTTTATCCCACACATAACTCGAATGACTACTGTGTGTTTTGCTTTCTGTCTGCCCGCAAATCACTCCCATATATCACCAGCGGACAAGACGATGCGCTGGGTTACACCTCGACATCCAAGTTCACCAGTATGGGAATGCAAAAAGCAGAGAGAGGCAGAGTAAATGAAAATGCAGAGATAGCTTGATAAAGATTGTGTTGGCTGTTTATTTATTGTCACTGTGATGTCTTAACATTAGACCCCATTTATGACTGACTTTGAAATAATTTGCAACATATAATTTACATGATGCCAGGATTTTAGTAAGTAGCTGAAGAAACCAAAGGAATACTTCCTCATATTTCCTATAAGGAGATTTTGGAGAGCGATATCACATACAGTGCCTTGGTAAAGTATTCATATTCCCTGAATGTTTTCATAGTTCGTCATACTACAACCACAAACTTCTGTGTATTTTATGATGTAGACCAAAACAAAGTAGCACATAACTGTAAAGGAAAAAGAAAGTTATACAGGTTTTACATCCAGTTTTACTAATAAAAATCTGAAAAGTGTGGCATGCCCCCCTTAACTCTGGTACCCCTAAATAAAGTCCAGTGGATCCAATTACCTTGAGTAATTGCTTATTGAGTAAATAGAGTTCATTGTATGTAACTTAATCTTGGTGTAAATACAGCTGTTTTGTAAAGGCCTCAGACATTTGTTAGAGAACAAAAAGCCTCATGAAGACCAAGGAAAAGCAGACTAAGGTTGTAAAACAATGTCACAAGTTTTAAACATCTCACAACCGTTTAAATTAAAAGAGTACTAGCTGCTAACCTATCAAATCCTGCTGGCCATCTGAACTGACAGGCCAGGCAAAGACAGCATTATTCAGTGAAGCAGCCAACAGGATCATGGTAACTCTAGAGGAGCTGCAAAAATTCACAGCTCAAATGGTAGAATCTGTCCACAAAACCACTATTAGTTTTGAACTTCATAAATCTGAGTTTTATGGAAGAAGCAAGTCATAGGCTACAGAGTCCTTTTTGCAGTTTACCAAGCATGGTAGTCTCAGCATCACACTTTGGGAACAATTATCTTCAACACTAATATACAGGAGCAGAGGTTCACCTTCCAGCAGAGCAACTACCATAAAGTACTGCCTGAGTTTAATATACAATCCTGAGTTTTATATACAATCCAGAATCTGGGTCCCAAAAGCTAGTTATGACAAAATCCCAAAAAACTTGCACCTGGACTAGAGTGAAGAGATGTTCAACAAAATAGTGATTAAGGGGGGGCTGAATGCGAATGATCAACATAGCTTTAAGTTTCTATTTATAAAAAATTTAGATAACCATGAATCCTTATGCTTCAGCTTTAGAGTAATCCCCTTTTTTTATGTTAATCTGTCAAATAACATCACATAAAGTACACTGAGGTATTTTGTTGTATGTGGAAAAGTTAAAGGGGTATGAACACTTTTGCAAGGCTATGAATACATGTGATCATGTGCCTTGTTGGGGGAAAATTTGTGTCATAGATTGAAAAAAAGCTTTTCCACTGTGGGCGGTGTAGTGCAACAGTAGATGCAAGTGGCATACTTTAGCCCACTTTAGAGCCTGCCAGATCTTTTTTTGTCACTCTGTCATGGGAAAGGAAACACTCAAGTGTGTCTCCGTGGAGTGAATTGGACGAGAGCAAAGCCCACTTTTACTTTAAGTTACACAGGGAGCTGGGATCATGCTCCTTAAAGACCCGCGCAGATCCCTGCTGGATGCTGAATCGACTTTCAATGGCATTTCACTCTGCTCTGTTTGCGGGCAGCTCCACACACATTAGGACACACACACACACGCACACACCCGCCTCCTCAGGAACGGCTCACGGTTGGTCCATCAATCGGTCAGTCTTTACCCTTCCTCTCACTGTCTCTGTGTTAGTGTGTTATCCTGGACTGCGGCAACGAATATGAGGAAGATGTGGCTTATGAAGTCTGCAGAGAGGGATTCAAACGCATGACCGCTGACATTCCCAAACGAGATCGCAGGGGATTGGGATCTTTACGCATATCTTTATCGGTTAGCTGGACTGACGTCTTCGCCTTTTACAATTAATTTTGACTGTGAATGGAAGCACCTCGGTGGGAAAAAACCGAGTTAAGATCCTCTTCGTTGTGTCTGAGACGCTGACAGGACAGTGTGGGTATTGCGTGACGTGCCTGGCAGTTTTGGAGAGTTTTATTGGTGGGGAAGGAAAGCGCTGCTCCTTCAGGAACGATGAACAACTCTGGGAATCTGAAGGTAAGACTGCGTGTTTCTACCTTCACGCTTTAGCTAAACGGAAAATGGAATTAGTCAGACGCGTCACGCTTTGAGTGGGTCGTCACTGCCACGCACAAAACCCATGAGGCTCCGTGATTACTCTAAACGGCAACACCAGATATCTTCAGCAGATTCAACCATGTGTATAAGGAGAAACTAATGCCAAAGCCCAAAATCTGAAGGAGTGCTTATCTCCTTGTCCGCATTATTGATCGAATCTATGGGGAATCAATTAGGTTCTGGATTAATCAGCAGCTGATTAGGGTCAACAAGAAGACTTTAAATGACATTCTGGCTTCTGATTTTGCTAAGAGGATTCAAACAATAAAAGCTAACTCTGTTAGGTATTACTTTAGTAAACTGTTAAATTACTATTAAAATGAAATCTAATAATGATAACACCTGTTCCAACTTTTTCATGCTGTTTGGTTATTAGACATAGTCCATATTAAACCAATAACCTATAGCATAGCTCAGGGCTTCACATCCATAGGAATACCTGACATTACAATATTGTTATGTATGGCAACTGCAATATTAGTGCAGTTAACCCACATGTTTCTGTCATTTTTCTCACTTTACTATAATAATAACATCCTGGAGGCTCAGCTCGAGGGGTAGGGCTGCACAAATTCGGGAAAATATTTAATTGCAATACTGTTGCTGAAAAATGTAATATCTGTTATGGTTATGTTTCATTTTCAGGACACTTTTTCTGTCTTTATTATTACATATTGTCCCAAGCGTTCTCCACTAAACAAATACATAAGGTGTGGCAGTTAAGGGTAGTTCGATTACATGTTACTGGACAAATATGTTACAGATATGCAGATCAGTAATTCATGATACTTATTATCATTTACCAGCTATGGCAATTCTGATTCGGTGTGTTGTGCAGCTCCACTTGTGGGCTTTAAAGACAGTCAATGTCTATGCAACTGACCAGATGTATTATATTATGGGCATGCTGAATTTATATGGATGACACTTAAAAAAAAATACAGAAATAAAAATACAAGGTTAAAGATGCAAATACAAAAGAAATGATGCCTTACATAAAACAAGGTAATAATATCAACAGTTGCACATGTGCATGATGCACACTGTTGGGACCCACAGCCATGGATTTCAACATTAAACTCTGGTATGGACTCTTCTGGAACTTTCAAAATAAATTGCATTCAACTGAATTCCAGCAACTGAGGAAAGGGGGGTAGCAGCAGACTTGCCATGATGCCACTGTCTGAATAAGAGCACCCCCTCTCCAACAAGTCGACCTCTTTCCACACGGTCTTCGAAAGGGACCGGTCAGGAGAGGCCCAGCGCGCTAATGTCTTTTGCTGGCAAAAAGACATAAATTCTTCAAACTGGATCCAAGAGTGTGATAAGATCACGCGATCATATGCACAAGTTAAGTATGAGTGGAGCACTGTTTGTGTACCCGGTGATTTCATTCATAAAGAGGGGAAATTAAGGTATAAGCATTGCTTACTTTCTCTCCGAGGCCTGCCAAAACTGTGTCGCAGAAAAATCCCCAGTAGAGAAGCTGTTTCTACAAGCTGAGTCTGAAGGAAGGACAACGTCCCGCACCACCATGTTTACGGTAATGCACAGCTGGTTGACGGACAGAACGGGCCGCCCAGCTACAGCTCCGGAGCTAACCCTTTTGTTCACAGAGCAAACGCACCTTCAACCCCCGAGGTTAGCTGAAAGCTAACCGCTTGTTGACTGTGGACGTTTCTTCAAGCTTCGCCCCTTGGACAATGTTTCCTCACCATGGTTCATGAGGTTAGGTGTTTTGGGCAGAGACAGATTTAGAATGAAATGATCTAAATGTTTTTCATTTTATGAAGTTTTGTTTGTGTTGAACTCAGCTAACAGGCTATCTGCAGCACACGTGTTCAGGTTGTGTTCTTTGTGTGTTTTTAAAGTTAAGACAAACTTTACTTGAAGGGTGATTTTAAATAGAAGATTGATCATAACGCGCCATCCGCGCTGATGCATTTTAACCCTTTTATTAAGGGTATTTTAAAGGTATGTGTTGATTCTGTTGCTAAGCTATTAGCTTCTTTTGTTAGCTCAAATGCTAACCGGTAAGAACACGTGCTTGCTACTAAAGAGTATTTAATAGAAAGGTTGTTAGTTTTCAAGCTAGTGAATAATAGTCCCTGAACATCATTTACTAAATTTGATAACTAAGTAAACACCATTAAGCCCCATTTCTCCAAAAAGATTTGGCTCGTTTCCAAAATATTCCCTTAATATTTCTTCAAATATTATTTCAATAAATAAAGGCAGCTAATTAGACACTGTTGAGAAATGGTCATCCAGAAGGTTGGTTTTATTCAGCAGATCACTATTTAAAACATTATTTTATTAAAATAATATTTGATCTGATGTTGCATTGTGAATGGTTGTCTAAATGTTGCTGATTATTGCTTAAGTTGGTTCCAAGACTAACTTAACTTAACTTCCAGATTCTTCAAGATAATCCTTGGTCCTCAAACATAAATAACATTGCATGGTAATGTTGCATCATTCTTTTGGTCATAATTTCCATAATCTTTAATCAACTTGTTTATATTGTACATAGCCCCTTAATCTTCCCTATTCTTTAATTCTGCTTGGTAGTTTAGTTGGATTGTTTTAGCATAGTAAAGAGTTTGTTGATTGAAATATGTTTGACTTTGAGTTGACTTATTTTTGTTAATAAATTCTTGTACTTTAAGAAATTGTGTGAATTCATTCCATGTGTGTGCAGAGTTTATGCTGTTCAATAATGTCAGAGCTCGTCTCACATCTTTCTATTTTGTCCTAATACCTGGGCCTTACTGGGCTGGTATTCACAGGACAACCCTTAACAGACCAAAATATTATTTGATAAAATATTAATATTAAATATTAAATAATATTCCCAGATTCATAATCACAACAACACATAGGTACTAGAAAGGTATAATTGTTTAAAAATATATATAATTTAAAAACAAATGATATTACTATATTTAAGATAAGATTGAAAATTTGAGGGAACAAATACGTTTTTACCACTAACCAATTTTAAAATCCATTTAAGGGGCCATTAGAGTTATTCTTTCATAGGAAACTTTAAGCTGAAGTGATATTTTTAAAATGATAAAACTGATTTAGTGATTGTTGAACACAATTTCACTCTAAGTGCTTTGATGCATGTTTTTTCTTTTTTTATTCTAAATCAGATGAAGATTAAGGATGTGTTTTATATGTAAACAGGGACATTCTTTTTATTGCTTGATTTTTTTGGTGGGTTCAAAACTACTGCCCCTATCAAAGAGCCTGCAGCACATCTTTTCTTGTTTGTGTGTTAATATTCATTAGGAAGAAAAGCCTGAATCAGCAGGTTAGACCTCAAAGAAACCTGAAGTTGGTACTTGCTAGGAAAAGCCTGATCGGTGCATCTCTAGTTCTGTTCCCTGCGGGAATAATGATTCAGTATCAATAGAAACTAATAAGTAAGTCTGTATCACTTTCAACATGCTCTTTGGTGCCTAAGTGGAGAGAATATTGTACTCTCACTTTCATAATCATGTCAACACTTGGAGAAAACTCTGACTGTGGATGTAACACATTGTGTATATATTTTTGGAGTGATATCTTAGATCTTCCATTCATCCACTTTATCCCTTCACTTGTGGACAGATCTCTCCTTAAATCGTGGGGATTGTATGCAATTGTGCTTAAATTATGACACGGGCGTAAAACATGTCTTTATATCAATGCATATTATGTAGGCCATTACATTTTTGAACATCATTTTGTAAATAGCATGGTTTCTAAACAAATATGTTTTTATTCTATGAGCTTCTCCATGTGGTCCCTAAGCTTTGAAAATGTGTCAAAAAGGGGAGCCCTACCACCAAATATGCCGTACAGGTTCAACTAATCAACATCGCCGTCGCAGTGAAACTGTTTTCCTTTCATAGATAATCCAAAAACTCGGGCCTGGGAGGAGTTCGATGAGGCCATGGAGAAGGACTACCGGTTGGCCTTGAAGCGATTCTGGCAAACCGACCGGCGCCTCAGGAGGGGAAAGCAGTGCTTCGCCAACACTGTTTACAGTGGGGGTGGGGAGCTGCTGACCTCGACTGGGGACATTATCGGGCAGTGGAAGAAGTACTTCGAGGATCTCCTCAATCCTGCCATCACGCATTCCCTGGTGGAAACAGAGGCTGGGTACTCGGGGTTGGACTCTTTCATCACCCAGGCTGAAGCCACCGAGGTGGTTAAAAAGCTATGCGGTGGCAGGGCTTCGAGGATGGATGAGATCTGCCCGGAGTACCTCAAATCTCTGGATGTTGTGGGGCTGTCATGGTTGACACGCCTCTTCAACATTGCGTGGCAGTCGGGGACGGTGCCTCTGAACTGGCAGACTGGGGTGGTGGTCCGGGTGTGTTCCAAATACAGGGAGATCACACTCTTCAGCCTCCCTGGTAAGACCTATGTCAGGGTATTGTAGAGGAGAGTCCGGCCGACAGTTGAGGAGGAACAGTGTGGTTTTTGTCCTGGTCGTGGAACACTGGACCAGCTCTATACCCTCTACAGGGTACTCGAGGGTTCATGGGAGTTTGCCCAACCGGTCCACATGTGTTTTGTGGACCTGGAGAAAGCATTTAACTGTGTCCCTCATGATGCCCTGTGGGGGGTGTTCTAGGAGTATGGAATCAGGGGCCCTTTATTAGGGGTCATCCGGTCCCTGTACAAGCGGAGCAGGAGTTTGGTCCGCAATGCCGGCACTAAGTCGGACCTGTTCCCGGTTCATGTTGGACTCCGGTAGGGCTGCCCTTTGTCACCAGTCCTGTTCATAACTTTTATGGACAGGATTTCTAGACACAGCCAAGGGTCGAAGGGGGTCTGGTTTGGGGACCAGCGGATTTTGTCTCTTCTTTTTGCAGATGACGTGGTTCTGCTGGCCCCCTCTAGCCAAGACCTACAGCACGCACTGGGGCGGTTCACAGCCGAGTGTGAAGCTGCTGTGATGTAGATCAGCTCCTCCAAGTCCGAGGCCATGGTTCTCGACCGGAAAAGGGTGGCTTGTCCTCTTCAGGTTGGAGGGAAGTTCCTGCCTCAAGTGGAGGAGTTCAAGTATCTCGGGGTCTTGTTCACGAGTGAGGGAAGAATGGAGCGGGAGATCGACAGACGGATCGGTGCGGCTGCTGCAGTAATGGGGACACTGTGCCGGTCCGTTGTGGTGAAGAGAGAGCTGAGCCGAAAAGCGAAGCTCTCGATTTACCAGTCGGTCTACGTTCCTACCCTCATCTATGGCCATGAATTTTGGGTCATGGCTGAAAGAACGAGATCCCGGATACAAGCGGCTGAAATTAACTTCCTCCGTAGGGTGGCCGGGCACTCCCTTAGAGAAAGGGTGAGGAGCTCGGCCATCCGGGAGGGTCTCGGAGTAGAGCCGCTGCTCCTCCACATCGAGAGGAGCCAGTTGAGGTGGCTCGGGCATCTATACTGGATGCCTCCTGGATGCCTTCCTCGGGAGGCGTTCCAGGCACGTCCCACGTCCAGGACACGCTGGAGGGATTATGTCTCTCAGCTGGCCTGGGAACGCCTTGGGCTCCGCCCGGAGGAGCTGGAGGAGGTTTCTGGGGAGAGGGACGTCTTGGTGTCTCTGCTGAGTCTGGTGCCCCTGCGACCCGGTCCCGGATAAGCTGAAGACGACGAGTACGAGATAATCCAAATGGCTGGAATCAGCTCTCTCTTAACTGCGTCTGTTGGACAAAGAAAAGCTGCTTCATGTTGTTTGACCATGCGAGTGGCTGTCAGAGGGCTAGAGTTCAGATTTTAGTCTCATATAGATTGCAAAGGTCACATGCATCAGTCATATATTGAAAGACCAGGACTGCTTGTGTGTGTCTTCATTTGTTTGTGTGCACCGGCCACTCAAAGCAGTGTGTGTTTGTTTATGCGTGTGCTCTGTTTGTTCTTACTATTGTTACAGCAGCCTTAGCCTTATCTGATTGTTAGTGCTGAAAAGGTCACTGATATGCCAGAAGATCTTAGCACCGTGCCTACAAATGCAGTTTTCAGATTAATATTTCCTTTTATTACATGGGTTTGTTTTGTTTGCTGCAGTCAAGCTGATCCTCTCTGCTGTTAAGTGCAGTACCTCATGCTTTTTGTTGTGTTTGCAATTATAAGAGCGCGAGCAAAAGTCCGCAGCCGCCTTCATCAGTCTACTGGATGTGGTATTCTTTGGCCCTGGCCTTACAATCAATAACCACTTACTGTGGAGGAGCTCTCGGCAACCAAATCAGTGGATCTCTTCCCCTGTCAAGACAAATATTTCCAGTGTCTCTGCCCCCCCCCCCCCCCCAGCCTTCACATCTGCAGTTACACTGTTTCTTTTCTGCAGTAGAGGTCGTTTAGTTTTCTCGGCTGATATTGTTCAATGCAGTTTCCCTGGGGTCTTCAGCTGATGCTGAGATCGGTCGAAATTACTCAACCTGAGAATTGCCGGAGAGAGAGGGGACTGCAAGCCATTAATCTAAGCACTGATCTGCATGAAAGCAGCTGTAGTAAGGGCAAGGCTGTGTGTGTTTGTGTGTGTGACTCTCCCAAAGAGCCACTTGTCTTCGACTTATAAAAAATTTGCCACCTATTCTCCTCTGCTGCTCAATATTGCCTTGCCACCTACTCAATTATAGATCTCTTAACTCAGACTCTCCTGGAGCTTCAAACTTTCTCACTGCCCTCCTCCTTGGTTTTAGATCCCGGCCTCTTGACTTAAAGTAAACTACACACACTGCTTTGACAACACATGCAACATTTTAAAACATTTATATTAGAATAATTATTTGTTATTTTAGAAGCAATCATCATGACATGTATTCTTGCTTTGCAAAAATTTTTTATTTTTGCGAATAGACAGTGGAGGCAAAGAACAGAGAGGTTTGACTCATTTTGTAACAATCTTTAAGCTACTAGCCAGATTTTTTTGTGAAATCTATTTGACTCCCCTTAGATATAGTTGTTCACCTATAGAATAAAATGTATTGGTCAGTTTTTGCATTTGCTTTTTCATTTAGTTGTTAATTGCTATTTATCCAAGAGAATATTGATTTTTCCTTTTTGCCCACATGCCTGTGGGATCATCACATAATGCAGAAAGCAACATTTGAGTTGTCTTTGTTGTTTTTCTCTCATCATTTTCATGTTTTTAATCAAATTGCTCCTTTAAACATATTTACATGTATTTTGTATAGCTGCATGAAAATGTTTGATCCTTATGTGGATTTTAGTAAAATCTGGCTGCAATAAATCTCATGGGAGCGGTTTGTTAAGAGTACCAGGTCAGACTGAAATGACAAGGATTCGCAAGCAAAGATCAGAGATCATTTCAAAGCCAGTTTCTTATAAAAACAATAATGTCTGATTGATTGCATTCTGTTTAGATGGTTTTAAAGTCTGAGCCATGTTTTTTGCAAAACTACTGAATCATCCATGCCAACAGCCAGTTTACTCACCAGGCAGCTTTTTATTGAGCCCGCTTTGCCAAGTTAGCCTTACCATACTTGCATCGGCAATACAGCCCATACAATCACCATCAATTCAGTGAATACTAAAGGAAAGAAGGAAAACAAATCGGTGGACAGAAACAGAGACGTTGTGGTTATCTATTGTAGGATGGGTTCAAACTGCATCCAGTGCCATTTTACTGGCAAATTATGTAACTACTTTAATTGATACCATTAGAAGAGAGCATTTGGTTATTTTATGAATGGTAAATATGCACTGAAAGTAATCAGATGGAACAATTCTAACCATATAAGCAATTTTAAGTTTAAATTCTGAAGACAATATTTGGGGTTGACACTGTTTGCTTCAGCTTCGCCATCCAAAGCAGTATCCATCTGGGTTTGCCAGCCAAACTCTGTCTCAAACACATAAAGCTGAACCCCTTGCAGCTCAAATGCTTTAGAATCTATGACCAAATCTGTGAAAAGATGTTCGCCCAGCATCATGTTTACTAATGATAGATAATCAGCTGGATTATTGTGCCCTTTGTGATGTTATCAACCCGCATACTTACACAAATAACTGTGTTTTTGTTCTTCTGTGCTCTTCCTAAAAGTATTGTTTTGTTAAATCCTGCAGTGGAAATTCCTACTTCTTGACACAGCTGAGTATTTTTTATACATACCATTGTTAGTGAAAAATAAAATGCATCACTGGATGATACCTTTAACAATGTGGTTTACATTATTAGAGCAGAAAGATGGTTTGGATTTTGTAGATGAGAAAAAGTGATGAACAAACAGAGAAGAAATACCTACAATTAGAATAAGGTGATGACCTGACGATGCAGCAGGGGAATGTCAAGTGATTGATGGAGGAAAGGGCTCCGTCTTGCAAGAAGATTATCAGACAAGTGGTTAATGCAGAGCTGCTGGCAGAGGATCACGCTCAGACCCCACCCATGGCCATCTATAATGTCTGTCTCAAGAAGCAGATGCTGAGCTGTCTGCCAGTCACCGCGTTTCTCTTTGACTCCCTGTCCAATCCCTGCTACTTGTGTGTTTTTGGCTGCTGTTGATGTTTTCCCTCATTTCACTCACCTCTATACTGCTAATCAATGATGAAGGGGTATTTTAGTGCAACTGCTTTTGAGCTAGTGAAATGCACAACAGAATAAATGCATGCACTATATCTCTGAATGTGTCAGTAAAGGGGTAAGCCTTCATTTTACTCTCATAGCTCAATGATGAAACGCTAACATGGCGGTAAAAAATCGATACCAATAACAGCAGAGATTGTTTAATGCTCTGTCGAACACATCCACAGAAAACACTCACTCTGCTAGCAATAATCATCCTACTCCTACAGCCAAAGCAGTAAATAGATTAGAGCTGAAAAAAAAATCAAAAAGAGTTCACTAAATACATGCACTGACTTGCAATGGTCTGTCATGGCGGTTGCAACTAAGGTCAGAGAGCAAATTGTCTATCTTAGGCTCTCTTTAGTTGCACTATCTAGTAGATCCCATTCGGTCCTTCTGTCTGAAATTTTAACCATTTCCAAAACTGTTTCCAAACAGCTGGTCATTTAATTCTATACTAAATAATTCCAAAGTTAATTGTTAATAATTGAAGGCCTAATTATTGGCCACATAAATGAGAGAAACACTTTAATATAATATTTTCTTTGGATGACTAGTTTGATAGGATTCATCATTATTTAAGATATGTACATTCTATTTTGGCAAATACATCTGCACTTTACTGTAATATATATATATATATATTCAATTCAAATCAATTCAATTCAAAAATACTTTATTAATCCCAAAGGGAAATTAAATGTTGTTAAAGCTCATATTATGAAGGTTTCCTCAAAGAGCCGTTGTAGATGCTGATGGCTGTGGGCAGGAAGGATCTCCTGTAGCGCTCCGTCTTACAGCAGATCTGAAGAAGCCTCTGACTGAAGACACTCTGTTGTTGTAGGACAGTCTCATGAAGAGGATGCTCAAGGTTCTCCATAATGTTCTTCATTTTATGAAGAATCCATCTTTCCACAATGATCTCCAGAGGAGTCCCCAGAACAGAGCCAGCATTTTTTATCAGCTTGTTGAGCTTTTTTAAGTCCCTGGCTCTGATACTGCTTCCCCAGCAGATGATGGCAGAAGAGATCACACTTTCCACAACAGACTTATGGAAGATATGCAGCATTTTGCTGCAAACACCAAAGGACCTAAGCTTCCTCAAGAAGTACAGTCTGCTCTGTCTCTTCTTGTAGATGGCTTCACAGTTGCATCTCCACTCTATTCTATTGTCCAGGTGAACACCGAGGTATTTATACTCCTCCACCACCTCCACTTCTTCTCCCATGATAGAAATAGTTTTTGACTTATTCCTGTTTCTCTTAAAATCTACAATCATCTCCTTTGTTTTAGTCACGTTCAAAATTAGATCATTGTTTCCACACCATGCCACAAAGTGGTCCAGCACCTTCCTGTACTCATCTTCTTGTCCATCTGTGATCCACCCCACGACTGCAGAATCATCCGAGTATTTCTGCAGATGACAGGAGTCTGTCTTGTACTGGAAGTCTGAGGTGTGCAGAGTGAAAAGGAATGGTGAGAGTACAGTCCCCTGTGGTGCTCCTGTGCTGCTGACTACCTGGTTAGACTCACAACCCTTCAGTCTCACAAACTGTGGTCTGTTTGTCAGGTAGTCTTTGATCCAGGAGATTGTTGAGGCCTCCACCTGAGTCTTCTGGAGTTTCTGACAAGCAAATCAGGTTGGATTGTATTAAATGCACTGGAGAAATCAAAGAACATGATCCTCACAGTGCTACTGGCTTTGTCCAGATGACAGTGGCTTTGTTGAAGCAGGTGTATGATGGCATCTTCAACTCCAACTCCACAGCGATAAGCAAACTGAAGGGGGTCCTGATGGTTTACTGTTTGCTTACTCAGGTGGGCCAACAGTTGTCTCTTCACCTGACTTCTTGAGACACACAGGTGGAAGGGGAAAGCAAAGGAAGCATCAGCATCTTCTGATATGGTTGATGGCAAACATGTAGAAGCAGAAGGGTCTAGGGCTGAGGTGGAAGATAAAAAATGTGAGGTGTTACTGGACAGCTGTGGGTCCTGTGGGTCAAAGGAAGGTGGGATGTCTGTTTGGCTGTGAGCAGGAGAGGAGGATGCTGAGCTTGTTTCTGAACTGAACCTATTGAAGAATGTGTTCAGTTCATTGGCTCTGTCCAGACCTCCATCGGTCTGATCATCCTTCTGCTTGAAGCCTGTGATCTTCTTCATCCCTGTCCACACATCTCTGATATTGTTTTGCTGGAGCTTGCTCTCCAGCTTCTTCTTGTACACCTACTTGCTGTCTCTTATCTTGACTTTAAGTTGCTTCTGTATACTCCTCAATAATTCTCTGTCTCCCTCTCTGAAGGCTCTTTTTTTCTTGTTAAGCAGGTCCTTCAGGTCACTGGTGATCCAAGGTTTGTTATTGGGGAAGCATCTCACGGTTCTGGTGGGGATGATGTTATCCACACAGAGGTTTATGTAGTCGGTTACACACTCAGTCATGGCATTGATGTCCTCTCCATGTGGCGGGCACAGTGCGTCCCAGTCTGTAGCCTCAAAGCAACCTTGCAGAGCTTCTTCGGCTTCCTGTGACCATTTTCTCACAGTCTTCTTTATTACAGGTTGCCTCTGAAAAAGGGGCTTATATTTCGAGCAGAGAAAAACAAGATTGTGATTGGATTTGCCTAGCGGAGGTCTTGCTATAGAGATGTATGAGTCCTTGACATTTGCATAAAACAAATCCAATGTTTTGTTTTCTCTGGTAGAGCAGCTGACAAACTGTTGAAATGTTGGAAGTGTAGCAGAGAGTGAAGCATGGTTAAAATCACCAGAAATTGCCACAAAAGCATTGGGGTTTTGTGTCTGTAGCTTAGCAACAACTGAGCTGATGGCATCACATGCAGTGTCGGCAACAGCGGAAGGTGGAACGTAAACTGTTGCCAAAATAACACTGGTGAACTCTCTGGGTAAATAATATGGACGAAAACTTACTGCCAACAGTTCAATATCTGGACTGCAGAGTTGACACTTCACAGTAACATGTCCTGGATTACACCATCTGTTGTTCACAAGTACTGCCAGTCCACCTCCTTTACATTTGCCACTCCTCTTTAAATTTCTTTCTGCTCGTATGGTTAAAAAGCCCGGCAGAGAGACACTGGAATCGGGGATATGATCCTGCAGCCATGTCTCAGTAAAACACATGATACTGCATGCATGCCCGGTACTCTGGCTGGGTCCTTTGTAGGGCTTGGAGTTCATCCAACTTGTTTCCCAACGATCTCACATTTCCCATCATAATCGACGGAAGAGATGGTTTGAACTTCCTCCTTCTCTCTCTTCTCTTAGCTCCTGCTGTGCATCCACGGCGTCTCCTTTTCAACTCATCAGGGATTTGGGGTTGTAGTTGAAGTATTATTTGAGCTTTTGAGATATTAATCAGCTGCTCCCGGTTGTAAGAAACAGCCGCGTTGCCATGGCAATGCATCATAACAAATGTCCAAAATAGAAAGTATTAAGAAAAATCTTCCTAGCTGCACAGCATCCGACACCGGAGTGGACAGTCGTCCAAAAAAAATCAACTGTATCCACCACAAGAGGAATAGTTCCCAAAAAAGAATAAATCAGAATCAAAAGTAACAGAGCTACTCCAACCTGCTGCCACCTTGAGCGGCGCAATTCTAGAACTCAATATATATATATATAATGTGTTTCACTCTTTTTAATAACCTGGCCAGGGATGAGGGTTGTAAATTAGCTGTGGCTGAAAACGTATGCATGACATCTACTTTGTATTTTACACATGTAGCAATA
Organism: Girardinichthys multiradiatus; assembly: GCF_021462225.1. Taxonomy (NCBI): domain Eukaryota; kingdom Metazoa; phylum Chordata; class Actinopteri; order Cyprinodontiformes; family Goodeidae; genus Girardinichthys; species Girardinichthys multiradiatus. Next base: position 38,245,072 of record NC_061805.1, on the reverse strand, counting down.
ATTCGTCCCTGTTTAAATAAAGAAATAAAAGTCAGAGCAGCACTTTCTCATGTTTAGGTCCTATATATATACAGTAGTGAAGGCAAGCTTCTATGAATACTCATATTGAGCAGTGAAACACTTCTTAGACCTTTGTTGTGGAGTTGTCGTCTACTATAAACCTATTCTAATATTTTTAGACTGAACTAAGCATATGAAAATTTTGAGATTGGGATTTTTTTAAAGACCAATAATGATATTTACTCTGCATTCCCCCAGTTGACCCACTTATTCATTTTGTGGGTTAAAACCCAACTAACTCTTATTGACAGTGGATCTAAGACTGACCCAGATCTTCAGAGTCCTCATTGCTCACAGTGAGGTTAATGTTATAAATGCTTTAATCTTAGTGGAAAAAGTGAATATTTAGATACAGAAATGGCCTGGAATAAATCTAGATGACTCAGAAACATCAAGTGTCCTATAACACATTTGCCGTTACTCTTGCTGCATCTGTATCATCCCATGTTGAAGAAATAGCAGGTTTTGCAAACTACTGTCTTGATGAAGCTAGAAACCACACTCACGCCTGCTTCTGTATTAAATAGGTGCATGACAATATAAACTGACAATATAAAAATCTAAAGAAAACATATTTTTAGCAGTGTTTCAAATAAGCCCCACTGTGAGCTCTCGTGTAAAACCATGGAGACAGGTAGTATACCTACCTCTGGCTGTTAATTGACACCATATAAAATTCGTTGGCACTCAGAGGTTGAAAATGTTCTGTACTATCTGAATAATGGTTGTGTGTATGTGTGTTGTCTCTCTATAGATAAACGGTTGAGTAAATCAGTGTGCAGAGGTGTACTTATGTAATTATGAGTGCCCTCCCTCTATCAACAATCTGTGAAATTTTGCTGGAAGGCAGAGATAAGAAGAAACACAGACAGTTGCTGCGATTAATTAATCTGTTTCTTTTGTTTTTTTCGCTTTTCAGTCTCAGTTCGTCTTAGCAGCCTTCTTGCCTCCCTGGCTCAATTTCTCACTTTCTGCTGCTGAACGGATACACAGTTGTGTAGACACATGCATGGAGGGTTAATGCAGTGCCCATTAGTAACTAGAGCTGACCATAAGTGCTGTAAAGTGGCCAGAGGATTGAGGCCAAGTGGTGGAATCTGGAATGAGTGAATCTCACCTTACATATGTTCTCCATGACATTAATATCTCTGTCATTAATCCATTCTTTGAGACATAAACAGTCTTTATGGTCATGCAATGCTTAGGCTTGTAATTGGTTTGTTCTTGTTATGTCCTAGGATTGAAAAATATCAATGCTTTTGATATCATTAAGCCTTGCTAAGAAAACAGCTGAAATTGCTTCATGGGACAAAGTGCTCCAAGCAACAGATACTTACATGAGCACTTAAATTGTTCTTAAGTCTACAATATGTCGCAGAACCAAGCTTTGCAGTTGAAGATATACTTGCAGGACAGGCATACATTGTTATATTTCTGTTGACTGCATTGGAGTGTTTTCACCTATACAGTTCCAAAGCTTAGCCAGTTCTATACCTAGGACCAGTTCATACTGGTTTAATCAAAGAAACAGTTTAATTTTCCACTGCCTGAAAGCCAATGAGAGCCGTGTCAGAATGTTACTGTTGACATCTTATCCACTGTGGATAAACAGTGTTTAGGACCTGATTCAGAAATGGGATTTATGGATTGAGTTGTAAATATTGTTTGGACAATAGAAAGGTAAGATAAATGGTAAACAACCTGCACTTGTATAGTGCTTTATCAAGTCCGAGGACTCCAAAGTGCTTAATACCAGTCAACCATCCATTCGTACACATATTCACACACTGACAGTGGTAAGCTGCATTGTAGCCACAGGCAGCCCGGGGCAGACTGACAGAAGTGGGGCTGCCATACATTCGGCAACCCCAGAACCCCTGAGCACCATCAGCATTCAAGGTTGGTGAAGTATCTGGCCCAATGACATGACTAAGAAAGATGCAGCGGGGATTCGAACCAGCAATCCACCAGTTTGCATTGTGGTACCAATCACCACCAATGCCCATGTTTCTTTCCATCATTGAGGTGTACTTGTTTGTCCTAAACGATGAAAGTGTTTTTAGTTTAAAGAGTCATGCTGATGTTGACTTTACTTGAGGTTTTTAGAGGATGGGCACCGCTTTCTTCTTTCGTCTTGGACAGCCACTCAACAGTGAAGTCTTTATTTTACTTAAAAATAAACAGGTAATGCTACATTTAGCTGCAAACTTGTAAATGTAGTGAGCAAGATGCAAAATCCTTATTGGGAAGTGACTGTTACCTCAAGGAAATGTATGTAGAGCGGTGGCCTAGTGGTTAGAGCAGGGCATTTGTGTCCTGTAGAGGCCACAAGAACCCTCGAATCCCACAGCCTGCCACTCTGGGTTCCTTAGCAAGACCCTTAGTGCCAGAATGCTCCCCGGGTGCCGCACACTGGCAGCCCACTGCTCCCTAAGAAATGGGTTAAATGCAGAGGGTAATTTCTCCAATGTGAGATCAATAAAGTCAAAATTATTATCATTGCAACACACGGGTACAACAAATGCAAGACTTGGTGAAGTGGAGTATTGACCTCAAGCTCTTCAGCAGACACCCCCTCATTTGTTTTGTCTCTCATGGGGAAGAAAACACCAATGAAGCTAACAATTGAATCCCAAGAACTGTTAGTCAATGGGTGTTAATAAGATCTCTCTTGTGAAGTTGTGTTTTATGACAGGATAAAGGTCTGTCTGCAATCAGCTTACTATTTGAAACCAAGTTTACAGTATTATGTGTTGTGTTATGATGTTTTAAGGTTCACAATACATGACTAGTTTTTCTGGCAATTAAAGAATCTTAAGCAAGAGCTGGTTCAAAGAAATGACAAAAGGATTTGTGAGGAGTCACTCTATATAGTAGCCATAATTTTACTATTTGTCATTAAACATTGACAGCTTTTATATTTGGTTGCTGAATAGAATAAGCAGTGGTTATATTAGCCTCTTGTTATGTTTCTCATGTATGATGCTTTAAGACTTATATTTTAAAGAGGTCTTTTCACCTGTAGTTTAAAGCCAAGGAGTTGTCTAACTCATGTGCTCCGTGATGATTATTATTTGTTTTACATCGCACTCTTCCCTCTTCTTTTTTTGCTCGTGGTCTGATTAGCAGCAGTTCCTTTGCCTCTCCCTTATTTCTGCTCTCCTTTTGATGATTCTTAGGAAATTACTATCGCACAGGAATTTGTTTGGATGTCTGCATCATGTTAGTTAGCCTCTCAAATACGTTTTCAGTGTTACCACATCAAAGTTGGTTAGTGCTGGTATAACAGAATTTGCCTCGGCTCATTTGTTTTGCCGTCTTCAGAATTTATTGTTGAAAGTCAGGGTGAAAATACTGGATTGTGAACCTGGCATTAAAGACCAAATCTATGGCAGCAGAATGGCCACTGCATCATATTGTAGTCATTGTAGGTGCCAACGGCTCATATTTATCTTGACTGACCTGTCTGTAAACTCTGTATATCAACATGAAAACTATTGTCATCCTCTAAACGAATCGCATATACAGGTCCTTCTCAAAATATTAGCATATTGTGATAAAGTTAATTATTTTCCATAATGTAATGATGAAAATTTAACATTCATATATTTTAGATTCATTGCACACTAACTGAAATATTTCAGGTCTTTTATTGTCTTAATACGGATGATTTTGGCATACAGCTCATGAAAACCCAAAATTCCTATCTCACAAAATTAGCATATCATTAAAAGGGTCTCTAAACGAGCTATGAACCTAATCATCTGAATCAGCGAGTTAACTCTAAACACCTGCAAAAGATTCCTGAGGCCTTTAAAACTCCCAGCCTGGTTCATCACTCAAAACCCCAATCATGGGTAAGACTGCCGACCTGACTGCTGTCCAGAAGGCCACTATTGACACCCTCAAGCAAGAGGGTAAGACACAGAAAGAAATTTCTGAACGAATAGGCTGTTCCCAGAGTGCTGTATCAAGGCACCTCAGTGGGAAGTCTGTGGGAAGGAAAAATGTGGCAGAAAACGCTGCACAACGAGAAGAGGTGACCGGACCCTGAGGAAGATTGTGGAGAAGGGCCGATTCCAGACCTTGTGGGACCTGCGGAAGCAGTGGACTGAGTCTGGAGTAGAAACATCCAGAGCGATCGTGCACAGGCGTGTGCAGGAAATGGGCTACAGGTGCCGCATTCCCCAGGTCAAGCCACTTTTGAACCAGAGACAGCGGCAGAAGCGCCTGACCTGGGCTACAGATAAGCAGCACTGGACTGTTGCTCAGTGGTCCAAAGTACTTTTTTCGGATGAAAGCAAATTCTGCATGTCATTCGGAAATCAAGGTGCCAGAGTCTGGAGGAAGACTGGGGAGAAGGAAATGCCAAAATGCCAGACGTCCAGTGTCAAGTGCCCACAGTCAGTGATGGTCTGCTGCTGGTGTTGGTCCACTGTGTTTTATCAAGGGCAGGGTCAATGCAGCTAGCTATCAGGGGATTTTGGAGCACTTCATGCTTCCATCTGCTGAAAAGCTTTATGGAGATGAAGATTTCATTTTTCAGCACGACCTGGCACCTGCTCACAGTGCCAAAACCACTGGTAAATGGTTTACTGACCATGGTATCACTGTGCTCAATTGGCCTGCCAACTCTCCTGACCTGAACCCCATAGAGAATCTGTGGGATATTGTGAAGAGAACGTTGAGAGACTCAAGACCCAACACTCTGGATGAGCTAAAGGCCGCTATCGAAGCATCCTGGGCCTCCATAAGACCTCAGCAGTGCCACAGGCTGATTGCCTCCATGCCACGCCGCATTGAAGCAGTCATTTCTGCAAAAGGATTCCTGACCAAGTATTGAGTGCATAACTGTACATGATTATTTGAAGGTTGACGTTTTTTTGTATTAAAAACACTTTTCTTTTTTTGGTCGGATGAAATATGCTAATTTTGTGAGATAGGAATTTTGGGTTTTCATGAGCTGTATGCCAAAATCATCCGTATTAAGACAATAAAAGACCTGAAATATTTCAGTTAGTGTGCAATGAATCTAAAATATATGAATGTTAAATTTTCATCATTACATTATGGAAAATAATGAACTTTATCACAATATGCTAATATTTTGAGAAGGACCTGTATATGCAGACGATGCCTCCAGTTGTGTCTCCTCTGTCCCTTTCTTGTTGATTTCACCCTGAGAGCAAAACACAACATAGTGTTTCTTTTCTATACTTTTTGACCTTCCTGTGACATTAAAGTGACTACATATAAATTGGTTAAAAACGGTAAAGTCAAGTGGTCAGATGAATATAATAGTATTACGCATTCTGCTGTTGGATTGTTTTAATTGTTCTTATATTGCTTGAATTAGGGGTTTGCATTGGCAACAAAAGAAATCCCTCTTTCATGTTAGGAAAAGAAAGTTAAGGAAAAAGAAGTGCATAGTGATAACACTAAAAAGCCTGTACACATTATTCACCAGAATTTTCATTACAGCAGACTGAGGACTGAAATTCCTTCAGTCCTCAGTCTGCTGTAATGAAAATTACAGCAGACTGCAGCAGACAGTTGATTTAATGATATCTGGTTCTGGTCTCTCTTTGCTCTGAAATCCTGCCGGTTCATGAATATTGTAATGAACAGCATTCACTCAAAGCCTTTGCTTTTTAATAGCTGTTCAATGAAACCCCGCCACACACACACACACACACACACACACACATCCGTGTTTTACTATCTTTATGAGGACTTTTCGGTTACTTCCATTTACTTCCATTGACTTCCATTCATTTTCCTTGATTTTTAGTGCCTAACCCTGACCCTAACACTAACCCTAACCAGTTAATACCCAGCCCTAACCCTAACAATAACTCAATTCATACCCTAGTCCTAAACCTAACCCCTGTCCCAAGAATGGAATTTGAAAAAGTGAGGACCAGGAAAATGTCCTCACTTTGTCAAAATGTCCTCTTTGCGATAAAAATACGAAAAATGGTTCTCACTCAGCAACAAGTACAAGAACACACACACACACACACACATACAGCAGAACATTCTGCCTTTTAAGCCTCTCGATCTTTCTTCAGTTTTTTTTCAAGACTTTATGACAAAGGAAAATCCCAAGAGTGGTCGCATGCACAAATACAGCTTCAATTTAAATAAAGCAAGAGCAAAACGAATAAATTATGTAAAGTGTTAAAAGCAGTCTCAACACAATCTGTGGCTTGATGTGAGGCTTTAAGGGACGCTCTCGCCTCTATAGGAAACTAAAGCAGTTCCAATCACAGATACACCGAGTATTGTAGTATGTAGTTCTGCTCGGTGCAGTTATGGATCTGCCCTGAGCATTCATGGATTCTTTTAAATTAGGACCAGAGGCAATGTCACATCCTGTCGGGGAGCAGACTTGAAATGATTACTGAGTATACATTTTTAACTGTTTAGCATCTTTATGTTAGCCATTAGCAGAGTTAGCGTAGCTAACAATAATGAAACTATAGCCTCTGTGTGTAGTTGTTGGAAAGCAGATTCTTATAACTTTAATTTCAGGCTGCAAGTATTTCCAAATCCAGCCTGTTTGATGGCAAATAGAGATTGAAAGCTCAATAGGATAAAACAGAAACCTTTTGCAGTATTTCATTCAGTCTTCTTGTTATCTACTAAAAGTCTTGCTCTCTTGCAGTCTTAATGAACAGCCTACTTGGCGTAGATGTAAATACAGTTTTCTGATAATAGGGTCTTACATTTCTGACTTTTCTCAGACTTTATATACTGAAAATGGCAAACTTTGAGTCCACTTCTCTCAGTAACAGCGTCAGACAGTTTTGTAGTCCGTTCTCCTTGGTAGAACATGTGTATAGTGCATTCACTAATAAGAAAAGATACTGTTGTGTTTCAAAAAGATCGATTTGAAAATTAGCCTTTTCCAGTAAATAACTGATTTCTCAGTGCATCTGTTTTGCAAGGTTTGGTTTGTAAGTTCATTAAGAAGACAAGCAACATAAACCAATGGCTAGCAAAGACGATATGTTTTGAGAAACTATGCTATACTGCAAGACAAGTATTTTACTTCAGTAGCATTTTTTTTACATCCATACTGCATGCTTTCCACTCAACAGCCTGTCTCTATTGTGCAAAGGGAGAAGTAAAAAAACAGGGAGGAGAGTTTGGAAGACTTAAATCCTAGTTAGCCTGGCTGAGCTAATTAGTCCAGATTTTCTCATCCTGATTCTAGAGGGAAAGCCTTGGATTATTGAGACAGGCAGTCTGCATGCACGTCTGGCAGTGCGGGGGGGTTCACTGATTCACATAAGTCAACTAAAGACAGCTTTAGACAAATGTTGCTGTTTGTCAGAAACAAAGTGTTTTGACTAGGTTGCAGTAGGGAAATAACTTGTCACCCTTCACCCTCTGAGAGTGAAAAAAAGGTTAAGAGTACAGCACCCAGCAGGGATCCCTTTTTCTTTCAGCAAGCTGTGGCACTGTGACCCTTTGCCCTCTATACTATCTCTTTTGTGTTTTCAGTTGTTTCTCCACAGCCATTTGTTCCCATCTTGTCACAACAATGACATTCCTTCCACTGATGTCCTTGTGAGGATTTTTATGTGCTTTGGCCCTTTCTCAGTAGAATTTACTGCAAATTCTGGATAGTGACACTTTAAATTGGTGTTTTTAATTGTGCCAAGTCTTCAAGTTTTGTACTTTTTTCGTGCTTTGATATTATTAATAAATATGTTTACTCTATCCATAATAAATGGCAGCTAAATGTTTTTGATCTTCACCTTCAAGTGCAGCTTTCTGCATTTCTCTATTCGTCTTTCCTGTTATCTGCTGAATGTCTTGCTCTCTCTTGCAGCCTAAAAAACCACAGACATGTATCAAAATGTTTCCTTTTTAACTGGTGTCTTAGCTCGCTGTCCCTTCTCTGACTTAATTTTTCAACCACCTTGCTGTGACTGAAAATAACTATTCACACCAAAGAGTGTTGTCAGCATGACTTGGCAGTGTTTAGTATGGGACGTTCACAGAACAGAAAGACATCCAAATTTTAAGGTTTCGACCAGGGGTCACCAACTAAAACACCTCCATCTTCCCAAGACTTTGGGGTCCGAACATTTTAAATCAACTGACAAAAATATTTTATTTTATTTTTATTTAACATTTAATTTGCACTAGTGTTTAATTACTGATCGATTATTCATATGCTCATGAAATCAATTGCTGAACAGAAAAGTGCAATCCAATTTAAGTAACAATATTAAACGCACTATTAAACACACTTTGCATGCCACGGTCGGGCTGGGTCTGTACGTCATGGTGTAAAAATTGTGATTGACCTATGTTGTTGTCCATCTTTTCCATCTAAGGGTTTCTGCCAGTTTCCATGCATTCTTCCATCATTTTCGAGTCAATGAAAGGCTTTTTGTGTTTGAACACTATGTATTTTTGACACTCATTTGTGCACCGCGAAGTCATTGTACAGTCAGCAAGCGTGAGCTCCCAAACAAGTAACGCAGCAAACAGTGTTCAAGGACCCTGCATAGCTTCTTATTTGTTGTTTTCTGGCCGTTGGGATAGAACAAGAAGGTGCATTACCGCCACCAGCTGGCTTGGAGCGTGACCAGAATGTCGCTGATCCACATAACTGCCCGTAGCACCTGTTCAAAAGCATCCGGCAGGAATAAAACATTTATATCTATCTACATAGTAAATGTGAAAATGCTTTGCGGTCCGGAAAAAGACACTTTGGGTCTGGATTTGGACCGTTTGGGGACCTCTAGTTTAGACAATCGGATCGTTTTTCAGGGTCGATCAAGATGAAAATAAAGCAAACCCAATCACCAGGCAATTTCTCAGTGCATCTGGAATAGTGACAATTTACCTGGATTACTTTCACTTATTAAGAGTCTGTTTTGTCCTCATTTAGAGCTCGGATGTTATGCATATAAATCAGTTAAATGTATCCCTTATAAATCCCAAATAATTGTTTTTCTATTTTCACCTGTCTATTGCAATGAGAAAACTGGAAGATTCACTCCACATTAAAGATAGCAAAACAACAAAAATATCCACCTCTTATGCTTCCTTTTTCTGTGTTTAGTGGAAGTGTTAGTTTCTGAGAGCTCACAGGCGTGAAAAGGTTTGGGTCACACATCCCTCCCGAGTCCTCACAGATATATCAGCAGTCGATAGGCGACACAGCCAGCTTCCGTTAACACACTAACACCTCACCTCAAACGCTAACCTAATGTATTTCCTCATGGAAAGAACAGCCTGCAACTTCACAGAGATAATTCTTTCACAGTTTAATTTATGTCACAGTAGCATCTTTTGGCCAGCATTTTTTTAAATGTGAATACATCCCTTTTACTTTGTCTTCCACTTAGGGATATACTTATATCATATTCTTCTTAAGATGGATCACAGTGGTCTTTGATCAGTAACTTAGGAAGACTGGCTTCATACCAGTTCTTCTACTAAATCCTTCTCTCAATTCTCCACATTGGCGTCTGGCTCAGGGGTAAAGCCAGTCAGTTCCTAATACAGTATCAGCTTGTGTAATAGACATTGGCAGTGCACACTTAATGTTACAACAAAGTGAACTGATAAGGTTACAGTGTTAGTGTGTGCACGTGCTCACTAATTCATTAATTGGCTCTTCTAATATTTAAACAGTCAGCTCTGCCAATTCAGTCTCATTAGAGTTCCTGTTTCATAGGAAAATGAAGCTGCTTTGAAGCAGCTCTGCTCTTTTCTCTCTTTTCCCTCTTTTTATCTGAGGATGGGGTACAGCTTTTTAACAGCTGTAAAACACAAATAACTGCACACAAGTAACATAACTGATATCATTACATTTCTTTCCTATACGTTTTATTGAAGGTCATTGGGGCAAGCTGCTTTTTTCATGCCTTTTATAGTTTGTTTTTATGTTTGAGCATGTTTTTGTTGTGCTTCTTTGTGTTGTTCAGCCTCACAGATCAGAGAGGATTTACAACCAAGTTTATGATGTTTGAAGTAGACATTATGTTTCTCTCTGGACCCCTTAGAGTCACAGACAAGCAGAAATTGCCTCCTGTTGTTCATAGTGTTTCTGTAAAGGCAGAGAGCTGCACTAGAGCACACCTTATTAGCGTCATCTGTAACTGTATGCAACATTTTAAAACACATTTGTACTGTGCTATCAGTGTTTTTGCAGCTCTTATATTGGAAGGGGACCCCTCCAGGGTGTGACTAAAAATCTCAAAGGGTGGCCTCCTATTTTCTTGGTTTCACTGGTGTGCACCAACATTTAGTGTCTTCTTATGTGTGAACTATCAATAAGATGAAGTGAACATGAGGCTATTTTTTGTCATATATTTTGGTGCCTTTAAATTTGCCTGACTCTACCCATGAACTTTTAATGTGACGAATCTATCCGTTTACCCAGGATCAGCTAATATACATAACCCCCGCCAAACATCCAACAGTTATTTCTTATTATTTCCTGCTGTGAGTGAATATTTTTTCACTGTTTACCTCCACTGCAGTGGATACGACAAAAGCACAAAGGGAGCTTTTAGGGTCTGATCATGGGGGATATCTAATAATGATTGTACAACTTACTGAATGGCATGTGAGTTAAAACACAGTGTGCAATTTTACGTACACAATTCTGATTTGTTACAAGGTTTTCCATCACATTTTGGGGATTATGTTAGTCTTTTTGCATTATTCTAACCACCGCTTATCTACAGGGGTTGGACAATGAAACTGAAACACCTGGTTTTAGACCACAATAATTTATTAGTATGGTGTAGGGCCTCCTTTTGCGGCCAATACAGCATCAATTCGTCTTGGGAATGACATATACAAGTCCTGCACAGATGGTCAGAAGGATTTTAAGCCATTCTTCTGGCAGGATAGTGGCCAGGTCACTACGTGATACTGGTGGAGGAAAACGTTTCCTGACTCGCTCCTCCAAAACACCCCAAAGTGGCTCAATAATATTTAAATCTGGTGACTGTGCAGGCCATGGGAGATGTTCAACTTCACATTCATGTTCATCAAACCAATCTTTCACCAGTCTTGCTGTATGTATTGGTGCATTGTCATCCTGATACACGGCACCGCCTTCAGGATACAATGTTTGAACCATTGGATGCACATGGTCTTCAAGAATAGTTCGGTAGTCCTTGGCAGTGACGCGCCCATCTAGCACAAATATTGGGCCAAGGAAATGCCATGGCAACCCAAACCATCACTGATCCTCCCCCATGCTTCACTCTGGGCATGCAACAGTCTGGATGGTACGCTTCTTTGGGGCTTCTCCACACCGTAACTCTCCCGGATGTGGGGAAAACAGTAAAGGTGGACTCATCAGAGAACAATACATGTTTCACATTGCCCACAGCCCAAGATTTGAGCTCCTTGCACCATTGAAACCGACATTTGGCACTGGCATGAGTGACCAAAGGTTTGGCTATAGCAGCCCGGCCGTGTACAGGAGAGTTGAGGTGCACATTTAATTCCTCCGTGATTTGGGCAGCCGTGGTTTTATGTTTTTTGGATACAATCCGGGTTAGCACCCGAACATCCCTTTCAGACAGCTTCCTCTTGTGTCCACAGTTAATCCTGTTGGATGTGGTTCGTTCTTCTTGGTGGTATGCTGACATTACCCTGGATACCATGGCTCTTGATACATCACAAAGACTTGCTGTCTTGGTCACAGATGCGCCAGCAAGACGTGCACCAACAATTTGTCCTTTTTTGAATTCTGGTATGTCACCCATAATGTTGTGTGCATTTCAACATTTTGAGCAAAACTGTGCTCTATTGGTGCGTTCACACCAAACGCGATTTCTGCGAAAGGAGCGGCCAATTTACATGTTATCCCTATGTAGAGGCGCGTTCAGGAGCGGCGCGGTGCGGTGCGAAGGACGCGGAGGGCGCGGCAAACGAAGAGGGAGCGGAGTTGAAAAATCTGAACTTTTTCCTAAATTCGCGTTGCGTCAACCCATCAGGGACTGGATGTGGCTGTGACATAGGGTGAAGGACCAAAGCGGAGAAGAAGCGGTTGTCAGTGAAGATGAAGGACCAGATCATAGTGGCGGTGTGCAGCAAGCCAGAGTTGTATGACTCAACTAATTACTTTTACTGAGACAAGTACAGAAAGGATCTGGCCTGGTTATGTTTAGGCACAAATATCTTATATTTAGGAGATGTGGACATTAAAAATTGGCTGTTTTTTTACTGAGCTGAGATTTATTTACTCACCGAAGACAGATGGGACAGGTGTTCAGCAGCGGGGATACAGCGCCGGTAAACCGCGGTGAAGTTAGTTTGAAGTTGGATGTTCAAGCTCCGCGGAGTTAGCAGCATCTGGCTCACGGTTGATCCGATTCAGGCACTCAGATTTTCCACGATTGTTTGGTTCGGAAACTTATTGACGGTCCTTAGTGAACCACCGCGCGTCAGAAGAGGGAGCAACAGAGAGCAGCTAGCCGAAATCTGAAGAATCTGGTGAACCCAGGGACATTGACGTCAGCGCCGTTTTTCGGCTCTCCACAGGTAAAACACCGTGATTATACGTGAAATCCATGTCCAGCATGTTCAGTTGAAACCAGAAAGCAGCAGATGGAAGCTCCTCCTATTTGATGACGCCGCGAAGCGTTGCCGCTTGTTGCCGAATGCCAACGCGGAGTTGATGCGGAATGTGAAGCGGCCTAAAGCACACAAATGAGGCGAAAAATTCGCAGAAATCGCATTTGGTGTAAACGCACCATTACCCTGCTAATTGAACCTTCACACTCTGCTCTTACTGGTGCAATGTGCAATCAATGAAGACTGGCTACCAGGCTGGTCCAATTTAGCCATGAAACCTCCCACACTAAAATGACAGGTGTTTCAGTTTCATTGTCCAACCCCTGTATAGGTCCTTCTCAAAAAATTAGCATATTGTGATAAAGTTCATTATTTTCCATAATGTCATGATGAAAATTTAACATTATTATATTTTAGATTCATTGCACACTAACTGAAATATTTCAGGTCTTTTATTGTCTTAATACGGATGATTTTGGCATACAGCTCATGAAAACCCAAAATTCCTATCTCACAAAATTAGCATATTATTAAAAGGGTCTCTAAACGAGCTATGAACCTCATCATCTGAATCAACGAGTTAACTCTAAACCCCTGCAAAAGATTCCCGAGGCCTTTAAAACTCCCAGCCTGGTTTATCACTCAAAACCCCAATCATGGGTAAGACTGCCGACCTGACTGCTGTCCAGAAGGCCACTATTGACACCCTCAAGCAAGAGGGTAAGACACAGAAAGAAATTTCTGAACAAATAGGCTGTTCCCAGAGTGCTGTATCAAGGCACCTCAGTGGGAAGTCTGTGGGAAGGAAAAAGTGTGGCACAAAACGCTGCACAACGAGAAGAGGTGACCGGACCCTGAGGAAGATTGTGGAGAAGGGCCGATTCCAGACCTTGGGAGACCTGCGGAAGCAGTGGACTGAGTCTGGAGTAGAAACATCCAGAGCCACCATGCACAGGCGTGTGCAGGAAATGGGCTACAGGTGCCGCATTCCCCAGACCTGGGCTACAGAGAAGCAGCACTGGACTGTTGCTCAGTGGTCCAAAGTACTTTTTTCGGATGAAAGCAAATTCTGCATGTCATTCGGAAATCAAGGTGCCAGAGTCTGGAGGAAGACTGGGGAGAAGGAAATGCCAAAATGCCAGAAGTCCAGTTTCAAGTACCCACAGTCAGTGATGGTGTGGGGTGCCGTGTCAGCTGCTGGTGTTGGTCCACTGTGTTTTATCAAGGGCAGGGTCAATGCAGCTAGCTATCAGGAGATTTTGGAGCACTTCATGCTTCCATCTGCTGAAAAGCTTTATGGAGATGAAGATTTCGTTTTTCAGCACGACCTGGCACCTGCTCACAGTGCCAAAACCACTGGTAAATGGTTTACTGACCATGGTATCACTGTGCTCAATTGGCCTGCCAACTCTCCTGACCTGAACCCCATAGAGAATCTGTGGGATATTGTGAAGAGAACGTTGAGAGACTCAAGACCCAACACTCTGGATGAGCTAAAGGCCGCTATCGAAGCATCCTGGGCCTCCATAAGACCTCAGCAGTGCCACAGGCTGATTGCCTCCATGCCACGCCGCATTGAAGCAGTCATTTCTGCAAAAGGATTCCCGACCAAGTATTGAGTGCATAACTGTACATGATTATTTGAAGGTTGACGTTTTTTGTATTAAAAACACTTTTCTTTTATTGGTCGGATGAAATATGCTAATTTTGTGAGATAGGAATTTTGGGTTTTCATGAGCTGTATGCCAAAATCATTCGTATTAAGACAATAAAAGACCTGAAATATTTCAGTTAGTGTGCAATGAATCTAAAATATATGAATGTTAAATTTTCATCATGACATTATGGAAAATAATGAACTTCATCACAATATGCTAATTTTTTGAGAAGGACCTGTATATCACTGTCAAGATTGAGCACTTATGTCACTTTAAAAGTATTATATGTGTTCTCAATCCTGTGAGGGTCAGGAAGTTTAGACTTTAATATTTATAAGCAGTTACACAGGTCTCTCTTTAAAACATTAACTTGTTTTTTATAACCCGACTAAAAGAACTCAGTGTACTGCTGATTTATTGAAAGACTGATAAGCACATCTGTTACAAGGCAAAATGTTCCTATTGCACTGAGGCTCACTGTTTCATTTCTTAAGATGAAGTGTTGTGTTATTTCACAGAAATTATTTTTATTTACATTAGCCGATAATTAATTAGAAAAAAAAATCATTAAGGATCAATGTTTGTTTTTGAATAGTGCCTCAGACAAACGATTAAAAGAAAGTAGATTTTAATAATGTAATACTTCTTATCCACTGTCTTCTGTATAGGTTCTAAAAATAAGTAAAGTTTTTTTAAAAGCTAAATATGTGCTACATTTCAAATAAAGCCTCCCACACCGACAAAACGGTAAACCTGGGGTAAACACTGAGCTATGCCAACCTACACATGGGTGCACACAAACTGTTATTATTACCATCTTTAAATTGCCTTTTAATTTATTCTGTAGCCTGCTCCTCCCACTGCCAGCTCCCAGTATGCTACTGCGTGATAATGCAGACCTGGGTTGAGTGTGCACAGAACATATGAGCTATAAAGATTTAGTATGCCAATAAATTACTGGAGTGATCAGTTCTTGGAAGAGTCTGAGCTCCATGTGCTCAGTTGCCGTTCTAAACAAATTTGTTTTATAGCCTGAGATACACTCAGCTATTTCTCTCCTCAGGACCACCTTCCATCTAAACAAATGCCCTTGCAAATTAAAGTGCACATGTGGAACAAATGTGCACTAATTGACTTGTGTGCAGTTTATAGCATCCACAGGCATGCTATACTTGTTCATAAAGCTTGATTTAGGGAACAGAGACAGGCAGATTATTTCTCTCTTTAACACTTTCTGCTCTGGTGCATGAGGGGACTCAGCTGCGTCAAAACACACACTGGGTTTTGTGAGAGAACAGCTGGCTGTTAACGCACTTGCAAGTGGCCTCACATCACATCCCCATGACAAGGGCTCACACAAATATGTGCATACAGTAGTTTTAAGAGTGGACTGAGCTAAAACTCTGTTGTCAGAGTATAATTGAATGCATACGCTCTCTGGAGGTGGGAGAGTTCACTTTGTTCAGGCTAAAAGTGCAGCCAGGTTCACTGCTGAAACTCTGTAAATCACTTAAATGATGATATCAGCATGTTGGCACTTTCATCTGAGTGCACCAGGGTATTTTGCCTTGCAGGGCTCTGTATTCATGTTTGTATTCGAAATTTAGGTACATCTTGGCTCTGAACAAGCTTCCATTCTTTTGTAGCTAGCTCTGCTATCATAAAAGCTATTTTCCGGCAGATCTTTGGTTCCTCTATCCCCTTCCTCCTCCCCATCTTTCATGACCAGTACCAAACCAGTTCCCTTCACAGTTGCCGTGCCCTGATTTCCCAGCAGCAGCTGGAGTCTGAAACACTGTAGAGACATTGTGTAGTGAATGGGATCATTGTTTAGGAGCGGTTTGGATTGGGATTGTTGTGTAGTCTGACTCCAAGCTATGTGTTGTGTGAACCAATGCACATGTGGGGGTATTTCATGTTTTTATGTACATTAGTACATAGGAATGGGAGTGCCTACTACAATGTGCAGTCTCAGTTCATCCTTTAGTGTAATTACCTCTGGGCTTTTCCGCTCTGTTTTTATGTTATACGTTTTTCTGTTATGTTCTACTGCTCTCTCCATCCTTTAGCGCAGCCTTGGGTGCAGAAAGTGGGAAAGTAGCGGAAGAGGGTGGAGAGAGGCGAGGCACATATTTGTGGCTGGCTGATTGAAAGCCAGCAGTTTGGTCAGTACAGTCCCTATGCTTGGGAGTGGTCAGGAATTTTCACATCTTTTGTTTTTGTATGGTATGCAGAAATGCAATAGTTTGCCAGCCAACATTTTTGCAAATTTAACCTTTTTCTGATCATGATCGTTCATATTTTGTGCAATTAAATAGCTTTTTTTATTTGTGCATAAAAAATTTGATTTTACTCCTTCATCTTTGTTGCAGTGTGTGTTACTTTTCAAGCATCTTTCATTATGTGACTCTTACCCTGCCTGTCCACTTTTTTTGTATATGACCAGATAATCGTGGTGTGTCCCCTGTTGGTAACATGCCTGTGTGGTGTCTGGAAAAGAAATTATTTACTGGCCATAATTAAGCATTTCCATGAAATGTTAAGTTTAACTTGTACCCTGAACAAGTTTTTTAATGAAATTTTATCTTTTTTGCATGTCCAGTTAATGTGTTTGCATGCTGGAAAAAATATTACTGTCTACAAGAGTGGCTAATGACGATGAAGATCGGTATGTGATTCAAAGCTTTCGAAATTAGGTCAAAAAGTAAATATTTGTTTTTCATTGTTTTTATAGGTTGCATAGTAAAGACTCCAGTTCCGTTTTTGTTACTTTTTACAAGTGCAGCGTTTTGCGTTAATATTGGATGGTCCTTGTGGAAAAAATATATTTATTTTTATCTTGTCTTCACATAAATCTCAACTTGTTTATTTCTTTCTCAACTTTCCTTTATTGTATTTTAAGATGGTAAAACTGAATATATGTGCTGACTTTTCAGGCATACATTAAAGTATAAATTTCACGCTCCAAAAAATGTCTGAAGTGCACTTTGTATTTTCAGATACAGATAATTACTTAGAAATTTGTTAGAATTTATTTCCTTCCTTTTTTCATTTTCTTTGAGTTAACATATTTTTTTATGAATCATTTGTGTGTTAAACCTCTTGGTGTATCTGTAGGCGCCTGACCTGCTTAGTGATAGGAGTCAGAGGTCAAGGGTCAGTGATCTGAACAGGAAAGCCTGTTCATGTAGAACAACACATTGTAAACAAACCATTAAACACCATCTGCTGTGGCGTCAAATGCCCCTAGGAGCGTTGTTTGCGTGGAAGTTTGTGTAGTCATAGTATCTCTAAATTTCCTCCCCTGTTGGCATGCAAGGATCAGCTGAGCCAAACAGGAACAATAATGCAGCAGAGGCAAGACCATCTGGTATCTGCTGTTGTATTAAATCACCTGTTAGAGGGTTATATTAGTACTATCCAAATACAGTATATTTCAGCTTTATCTGTAGCAGAAATATAGCTTGCTCTGGAACTATTTGGACATTGGCACAAATAGAGTAGCATCAGATACTGGCCAGATATCGAAATCAGCCAATTTTCCCATGTCCCAGCACTCGCCAGACCAAGTACTACACATTTTTTGTGGTCACATCAACCAACACCATGTACTCACTCTTTATTTGATTCTAATAAAAAATATTTGAAAGTTAGGGACAAAGGTTTTAATGCACAAATGGAGATAAGCTTGCAATTATGTAATTTTATTGGTTATAATCTTTTTGAATAAAAACCTGACTGCCCAGCAGTTCAGACCTCAAAGAAAACTAGAAATTGGTATCAATCAGGAAAAGCCTAGTCGATGAATCTCTAATTATTTTGGCAGTTTATAAAGAGCCATTCAGTTTACAACACCGTCTTAAATGTAAGCCTTCAGCTTTATAATGGGGAAATTCACATGGCAACTGGAGGAAGGGGTTGTGGGGCTTGGTTAGTTAAAGGGGAGGCTAATTGTTTTCACCCTAAAAGCTTACAAAGCAGCTTTGTATGAATTTGTGTATGACACATATATCGTTTATTCAAGATTTAAATCAAACAATCTTATTATTTTTGGATTTTCTTGACTTCAATTTTCTCATTCTGTACATGCATTCCAATTTAATTTCCCCATCTTTCCTCTCTGCAATTCCCCCATCTCTCTTAACCCAGAACTCTATTATCTCCTCCTAATGTCACCTTCCTCTCTGCTCCCCATTCTCTACTCTGTCTTGTTTTTTCTGACAACATCACATCCTCTCAGTGTCACTGCCTAATACTCTACCTTCCTATCTTTCTACTGTCTTCACTGTTAACATCACAGGCAGTCAGTCTCATTTTGGCTGTGTCCGCTGGTCTAACACCTGCCACCCTGATCACATACTGGGAATGTGTTTGTGTCTGTGCCAGTGTTCACTTGTGCCTGTTAGTATGTGTAAAAGGTCACATTTGCTGCTTGCTCGAACGTGTCAATTTGTTTTACCATCTTAACCTTACAAACTGGGAGACGTTTGGATTACAGGCAGATTTAGGCTGCTTCGTCTCTATTTTGAGATGCCCAGAAGGAGAAGCCTGTTAATTTAGCTGCTAAAAATACAGGCTATCTTCCCAGCAGGTCACTCTAATACCTGCTGTGCACAACGAGACTATGATGACGGCTTCTTTACACTGCGTGTGAAGGTGTGTGCATGCACAAGTAAGCATTCTTCAATAGTCCTTTGCCAGGCCTAGTTTTTGTTTTGTTTTGAACTGAAAGGTACACTTAGGACATCACTTACTTTCTGATTAATTTGGCTAACAATTATCTGACCACTTGGAGGCATTCATAGAGACATGAAACATTATTCCCAGATAGTCAGTTCATCCTTCAATGTGAAAAATTAAAAAAGGAGATGGTAAAGGAGACATCCCAGAAAAATAACATACCCAATCATGATGCAACAGGACACTGTAAATTTCACACAATTTATTTTGGTATTCATGCACTATTTAGAAAATGAGTGCATCAGAAG
Source organism: Girardinichthys multiradiatus (assembly GCF_021462225.1). NCBI lineage: Eukaryota > Metazoa > Chordata > Actinopteri > Cyprinodontiformes > Goodeidae > Girardinichthys > Girardinichthys multiradiatus. The sequence continues at coordinate 38,225,802 of NC_061805.1, read as the reverse complement.
CAACACACATACACCAAAGAAGTAACAAGACTTGATGTTTCACAAAACCTCTTTTATTTCCTCACATATTGACCCATGTAACACGTTTTCAAAACAGCAGCTTATATGGCAAGATAGGAAACCGTGTCACACCAGGGTAAAAACTGGCGTTGCAAAAATACTGCCCCACAACTTGATGGTGATGCAATCAACAAAAAACAAATCAGTACACCAACAATAGATAATGGGTTGTTGTCAGAGACTCCCATTCCTTTAAAAATGCCTCGATTATTGTGTTCTGTGATTGTTTTAATTGATAAATTGCAGATTCAGTAACACTAACTTTTGACATTGGTTACATCTCACTTTCAGCACCTCGATTATAATGAAAATGATTATCTATTTGCAGGATAAAAAAAAATATATTAATCTTCGGTCTTGTTTGGAGGGCTTTTGGTCTTTTGAATCATTCGCTATTAACCCCACTTCAGCATCTCGGTAGTTAATGCCAAAACATGCTTATTGCTGAATGTTTGTCCTGTTTCTTTAAGAGTCCAATGTGCTGGACCTATTTTTCATTGTTGAATGTGTGAATTTTCATAGTAGAGTAATTTGCGTTGCTACATTTTTACTAAACAGCCTTGCAGTGTTTTTTTTTGCAAATCACTGAGGACTGCTAATTGTCTTCATTATATAAAGTATGCATTCTATGAGTTCAGGTGTGTATGCAAACAGTTTTTAAAGAAGACCTCCAACAGTTCCTCAAACATAATATTCTGTTAGTCGATCAAGTAATGTTGGTATGCATATATAGCAGTATTTCATGCTGAATTCATTCGCAGCGGTGCAGTTGGCAGACATGAAGAACTGATTCGTGTGGAATTTACAGCTGCTAGTATAGCTTTCATCACAGTGCAGAAACACTTTAGTCACATGTCTAGGAACACTCAAACCCCCACCAAAAAATAGTGGTCATTCTAGATTTTCATAAAACATAATTTTGTATAGAGAAACATCCAACAGCCCTATTTGGGGCCCTGATGATTCTCAGGGCAGGATGGATTGAAATGAAAAAATGAAGTGTGGATTTGAGGAAAAAAAAGCCAATTTTGAAGATGGTGAAATAGAACGGATGTGCGTCAAGGCAAAAGGAAACGGGCAGTGAGTGTTTAAGGGAATTGAATTTAAAAAAATCATATGAATTAGTCAAAGGAAGAGGGGTATAATAAATGGGAAATACTGTAATGGAGGAGGACTGGAAACTTGCTTACTTTTAGACCAGAGAAGATTTATTAGTATGCAGAGTGTGCCCTTGCTAATGTGTCACTGGAGAGGACACACAAGCCAGTTCTCAGACTGAAATAAAAGCACAGATTTTATGTCTTAAAAAGCAGGATTTGAAAAATCATTCAAAGTCACAAAATAATTTACGTTGTTTGGTCTTTGTTAGATTTTTTTCCCACCCTCTGGATATTCTCCTATCCTCTCACTGGCTTCATGTCTAAAGTCCAAGATGGACACAGTGTTTTGGTATTGCTGACAGAGAGAAGTGGGACTTTTTATAGTTGTTTAAATCCCTGGACAGCATCACCAAAGCCAAACAATATTAAGGCTTCAGGAAGCCTTTTATGCCTGCTGGCTGTGTTTGTGAAATATGTCAGCTAATATCTGCCTGCATGTATTTTAATAAATTAGTTCAAAACCTAAAATTCATGTATTACATAAATTCTGTATATATATATTTCAAGTGTTTCTACTCATTTTGATGATTATGACTTACAGCTAATGGAAACCCAAAATCCGCTTTCAGAAATTTAGAATATTACGTAAAATCAAAAGAAACGGATTTTAATAAATAATTGTTATGGTGTGACCAACACAACAACAGGAAAGATTGCTGACTTTACAACTGCTCACTTGACAAAGATTGCTATATCCAAGCATATTAGTGGAAAGTTGAGTAGAAGGAAAACTTATGGACAAGTAACACGAATTAACGCCTTAGTGAAAATATGCGATATCGCTAAGAAGAAGATGAGACACCAGATCCAACAATACATGTACTGCAAGCTGAAGACTGCTATTAAAGCAGCCTAGACTTTGTTAATACCTGATTGCACTCCATGAAATGCTTTACTGATGCAGTAATTCCTTCAAATGGAGCCCCGGATATGGATTGAGTTTACTCTGTACAGTACATGGAAATGTTTTAATTATTTTTCTTTGGTCTGAGGTAACATAATTTTCTGAAAAGCAGAATTTAGGGTTTGTCATTAGCTTAGTTTATTAGTTATTAGCTTTGTTATGCAAAGTCAGAGAGAAACAATCGATAAATTGAAATAAATTTGAACGGTATTGAGTAACTTGTGTGACGTTTCACCTGATTTATCAAACACATTAAAAGAACTTGTTAAACAGTGAACTTTATTGTTGTCCTAAATATCTCATGACATCCTCATGAAGCTGTGCTCTGTGTTGAAATTCCTCTTCTTGGTGAGGTGGCTGTGGGTCAGGGTCATCATTCTGAGGAGAGAGGCTGGGAGGGAGATGGATGCCATGCCCCAGTGCCAGGTTGTGGAGCACACCACTGGCCTTGACGATCGTATCAAGTCTCCAGACAACGCCACTGGCATTTTAGGAGGCCGATGGCACACTCCACAGTTGAGTGGCATTAAAATGCGCCTGAGACGCTAGCCACTGTACTCTGCAGGTTATAGCGGATGATTGCATCTGTACAGGCCCGAATGGTTAGAATTTCCTAAATAGGTTTTGTTGACTTACCAGGATGAAGGAATTATGTGTTGAGCCAGGCCATCGTGCAACTAAATTGGTCAGGCACATGTTGACGTCACATATGACTTTGTCCGAGCTACCGCACCCTGTTGGCGGTCAGACGCCTCGGAGCTCCTCCGGTCCTTGGTCCCCAGAAGCAATCACACACTTTATCTAACACTGACTCTTAAAGGAACAACTCTCAACCAGTTTCTTACTTTTAGCTCTTTTAATCTAAATTAAGGCAGAGGAATGATTACAGAGATCAGCGCTGAAGCTCCCGTCTCGGACCGTCGCCGTCTGTTAGAGGATGACGAAGAGCCTCGATAGAAAGTCACATATAGTTTTATATCTGGCACTTCAATGCAATGGATGTGCTCTCCCTCAGTGATTATCAGTAGACTGTGTGTCACCATTGTGGTGTCTTATCTGTTAGATTGTGTAGTAGTGGGTGTCTTTCCTTAATCGTGTGCTGTGATTTTCTAATCAAACCAGTTATACCGGCTGCTCCACTATCAAACCCAGTGCCCGAGCCTCAGGTCATTCATGACAAACCATGGGCCATTTATCCTTGTAATGTGTGTCGATGAGCATTCTTATCCTATTCTAACAAAAGGGAAACATTAGAACTTGTATTTTATATTACTATGGTATAAATGGGAAAAACAGCTATGAGTCATATTAATAAAGATTATTCCTAACAACTTGCAGATTAATAGAATCCACATTCACAAACTCATTATCATATGAAGCCCTTATAGCAATATGAGTGCTGATTACATTTGGAAAACCGGACATTGCTGCAAACTGCTTTTTAATGTTGGCTTGTTCTCCCACAATGTAGAGAAATTATTTATCGACTGGTCATATTAATAATGCCATCCAAATAATTGCTGATTATGTTAAACACATACCTGTCAGCTAATTCACGTTGGCAAGAGCCGGTTGCCAGGAATGCCATGGTTTCTTTCTTCTCTCCAATAGGGGACCAAGTTCAGCACAGAGATCTAAGAGCAATGCTCTAGGACGTCTAAATGGGCATATTAGCCAGTCATCATCATGGGCCAGGAAACCTTGGTGTGATACCTGAAAACACGTTCCCTCCTAATTCTCCCATTTGCAAGGTCTTACAGCAGTGCCACTGCATCCATCCCGCAGCATTACGCAGGAGTGTCAGCACAGTATTTAGATGTTTAAAGCAATTAGTGTTATTGCCTCACATCCTGTCACAAAGTATGTAGTAATCTGCTGTACATATCACCCTGTTAATCATCAGGGAGAAGAATGTGATGTGAAGAAAGTGAGAAAACTGATGAAATGTGTTGACTTTGATTTAAGATTTAAGTTGGCCTATAGGCCTTTTATTTATTTATGTGAAAGGTCCTTATGTATAGTTATGGCTCACCAGAGCAAGCATAAATAACACTGAATGCGTATTTTAAAGTCGATCTATGATTGGAGTTTGATATGGAGTGAAATTGAATATCTGAGTGGAATCATTAAGCGGTGTGGCTTCAATTTTCCAACTCACCCCTGGTCAGTAAAGTTATGGTGGTTTGGCACCTTTCTTCTAGGGTGGCATCTTTCTTCATCTTACCAAGGACAGTAGTTTGCAAAATATGCCAGTATCCCTTAATGAGTGCCCTTTTCTCACAACGTTTTCCTCTTTCCACCTTGCCCGTTTGTCTTTGCAGGACAGCGACATTCAGAAGAAGATCGACCATGAGATCCGGATGCGAGATGGAGCCTGCAAGTTGCTGGCTGCTTGCTCGCAGCGAGACCAGGCCCTGGAGGCGGCAAAGAGCCTGCAGACGTGCAGCACTCGTATCATGGCTTACATGTCAGAGCTCCAGAGGATGAAGGAAGCTCAGGTCATGCAGAACGTCCCACGCAGATCTTCAGATGCAGGCCCAATGGACGACAGACTCCCCTGCAAAGGAAAAGTGGCAATCTCAGGCATGTAAATCAATAAGTAATAAAAAATGGAAAAATAAAATAATAAATAAAGTTCAGTTCCACTGGAAAAATTGGGAATTCAATGAGCAAAACAATATGAGCAATTTACAGTTTATATTAGCTTTCACACCTTTACAAAGTTTAAGAAAGTTACATTAAAAAGGACATATCATGCTTTTAAATCCTTCCTTTTACGCACTTAAATCATTCATTTGTGTTCTATATAAAGTGGAACTGCAATTCTTTCATTCTGAATTTCTTGTTATTGTAGCTCACAGGCCCCTCTTTTACCCCTGTTCTGAGGTGTGTTTGAGAGCAACTCCTTTTGGTGCGGTCTCTTTAAATGCTACTGAGGTACTTCACATCTCCGCCTCTTCCTGGTCAAAGAGCATTCCACTTTAACCCGTTCGGCCATTTTTGTAGTTTGATTACAGAAATTCAATTACTGGTGCAGAAACAAGACAAAAATGGCAAAAACAATGCAAAACTGCTAATGTAATAATACTATTATTATATAATACACGCAGTACAGCTCTGTCCTCAAGGAGCTAATAGCAGCACACAGCACTAACATAGCAGAAGGTCCGATGCTACGGCTATCAAAACAATGGCCAGGATGTCATATATCAACACACACTAAATTCATGTCTAGAATAAAGTTTGACTTGCAGCTTTGGCACACTTGAGCTTAGTCTACAAAATAGCAGCAAGAAATAAAAATGGTGGATTCACGAAATTGGTAAGCTGGAAGTTCATGACCTTGTTTAGCTGTTCCGCAGCAAACACACTGAAGTAATAGTTCAAAAAACATAATAGAGAATAGAGAAAACTAAACGGATTGAGACACATGACCCAAACAATAAAGATGCAGGTATCTACGTAGTACCTGGAGAGCCTAAATTCAACTTTACTGCACTCCTACAGACTCCAAGTACACAACAAAATGTATTTAAGGGCTAAAAAATTGATTTTGCATGAAATGTCCTCTTTAATGAAATGTTAAAGTAACTGCTGCATGTCTGTTGTGCAGCTGTAGAGCTGCATAGCAGAAAACTGCACTCATATTCTCTCTAGATAGCTCTGTCAGTGACTCAAAGCTGCACAGACAATGGGACAGAAACACACACACACACACACACTTGTCAGCTGGACAGTGGAGGTGATTAACATTTTTGTGGTCTAATCCGCTGTCTGTTGTCATTCCAGATCTTCGGATCCCTCTCATGTGGAAAGACACAGAGTACTTCAAGAACAAAGGAGGTGAGGAGTCACCGTTTGTATGTGTGTGAAGGAATTTTTAGTTGGATTGCTAAAGATTTTGCCTCTAAGATTTATTAAAGATGAACGTTTGAGAGACGTTAGCTTGGGATTTTTTATGCTTTCTCGTGACTTGAGAACAAAATCAACTTTAATTTCTCTCTTTCTCTGGAGAAAATTGTATTAACCTTGGATTTTCACTGAGGAATACAGACAGACCAGGAAGACTGGATTTTTTTTGTCTGTGTTAGTTCCTCGAGCTGATCTTTGCAATCTGTTGCAGCTTTAGCAAAAATCTCTGTGTGCCAACTGTTCAGACCTGCTGGCTTTGACTTTTGGCTCTGAGAAGCATGAATGTACACCAACTGAACGGGGACTTTATTAGCAGAGCAGACAATACTGTAGCAGAAGGCAGGGAAAATCTGTTGTGGATTTAAAGAGCTGCTCCTGAATTTGGTCCCCTTATCAGGCAGGCCTTGAATTAGATGTGTTTTAGTTTCATTTAGAATTTTGTGGTGTGCTGCAAATCTAATGACCGTAATAGTTAAATTGCCTATTTTCTCTCTCACCAACTGGTTAAAGCTAATTTGGGTAACTCCCTTGCAGTCATTACATTAGTTTTAGTGTCCCGTTGCACAAATATGCATGACTGTGTTGATCCAACACCATTTCAAGAAAATGCAATAACGTTTATTGTTACAAAGGTAACAAAATGCGAAAAGGTTGAAGATATGTTTGCGAGGTACTGTTGATGCTCAGAGTGGTTGTTACCTACAGTGATATTAAAGGTTCTACTTTAACAACATGCGAGTTAGCGGTCCTTTTTAATTATTAGCAGAGCAGATGAATGAATTGAGACTAATAATAGCAGAGGAGTTTGTTAGACTTCTTGCAGCATCAGGTTCTCTTTCACGCTTCACCTGTTCAGGTTAAGTTCCCTGTCTACAGCAAACCTCTGGCTTCAACACTTACTGCAACTCTTCTCTTACAGATTTGAGGGGAGGCTGAAGCTGAAGTGAATTTGTAGCGATAGATGCAGATGTATTTCAGATGAGTTACAGCTTTGTAAATGTATGAATATGGGTTTCTCACGTTTCTCCTTTTGTTCTGCCCTGTCATAGAGCTTCATCGATGTGCTGTGTTCTGCCTGCTGCAGCTGGGGGGAGAAATCTTCGACACAGACATGGTGATAGTGGATCGGACCCTCACAGATATCTGCTTTGACAACACCATCGCCTTGTAAGTTTACTGTCAATTCTATGCTCATGTCACACTATCAGGATCTCAGGTCATGGTGGAAATGTTCAGATTCTATAAGCATGTAGTACAAACAACAGAAATAGCCAAATAAAAAAACAATGTAACTGCATATTAAATCAAATAAAAAAAGAACAGGCAAAATGTTCAATCTTTAGATGTACAAAGCTAGTAGAGACATTCACTTTAGGCTTGCAGCTATAATTGCAGCAAAAGTTGGTCCTACAAAGACTCAGTGGGCTGAATACAAATGTTCTCCACACTTTTCAGAGTTTTATTTGTGAAATATTTTGAAAATCATAATTTTCTTTCCACTTTACAATTATGCACTACTTTGTGTTGGTCTATTACATATAACATCAATAACATACATTGAAGGTTGTGGTTATAACAACCCAAAATGTGAAAGAGTTCAGTGGTATAAGGCTTTTTGCAAGGTACTGTACGTAGGAATTACATTGCCAGCAATTGTATTTATACTTAGTTCAAGTCTGATGACATAACTACCAGAGGGCCCCACAGTACATATGACAATCTGTATGTCTGTATCCTTGTGCAGTAATGAAGCCAGCCCTGGCTTTGAGCTCCGGGTTGAGCTGTATAGCTGCTGCTCAGAGGACGACTACTCTGCAGGAAGCACGCCCAGGAAATTGGCCAGCAAGCTGAGCTCCTCACTGGGCCGATCAGCAGGAAAGAAGCTCAGAGCGGCAATGGAGCCTGGCGCATGTAGTCCTGTTAGTAATGGAGGAGCTCCTCTTCTGCTGCCAGTTCCCTCTGTACCGTGAGTTTAGATTAGGATTCCGGGGTGGTTTAAATCATTTAAATCGTTTTTTGCCTTGTAGGACATAACAAAAACACTGTTTGTCCCTCTTTTGTTGTGTATTGACAGGGGCCCGAAGTACCACCTCTTAGCTCACACCACCCTGTCACTGTCACACGTCCAGGACAGCTTTCGCACGCATGACCTCACTATTTTGGGCAACGGTGAGTGGCGGCCTCCATCAATCGGCTCCCTTTGCCAGATCGGCCATCTGTCTGCTTATTGTCTTTCTCTTATTCATCTGCGTCTCCTGTCTTTTGCTCATGTTCTCATGATTTCCCATAATCCCCTGCACGTCTCCTCCACCTGCTTCTCCGCCTTGTTTTCTGACATATGGCGATGGGGGTGGGTTTGGGGGTTACTGCTGTGTAAAGCTGTAATGATGTGGGCTAACAAGGGCCCAGACCCCGAGACAGACATTGCTTCTTGTATTTTATTCATTGGCCCCTCAGCGTGTTATAAAGTTTCATAGCTGCATTTCATGTGCAGCCTCTGAAGCTGCCGGTCTTTTACACCCAAGTGCCTCATTCTGTGAGCTAATGCAAGGTTGGGTCTGAAGAGACCACCTCTGTCTGTGCGGGCAAATGATTGGAGATGTTTTTGTGTGAATCTTGAAGGCAGTGTTGGAAATATTGTGATTAATTTAGGTTCTTTATGCTCTCGTCCTGCAGAAGAATGCTCATACTGGCTGCCTCTCTACGGCAGCATGTGTTGCCGCCTCGCAGCTCAACCGCACTGTATGACCCAACAGATGATGGGTGGATGGTTGAAAGTTAAGGCAAGTTGGGCTACTTTGTGTTTGCACACTACTTTCTTCTTCAAAGCTTGTTTTGTCCTTTCTCTCTTGCTCATATTGTTACTGCTCTTTGTGTTTGCCTTGCAGCAGTGTGGAGGTGAGCCTCAGACTTGGACAAAGGTGTATGCCATTCTAAAAGCAACAAGCCTTTTGTGCTACCAGCGACAGGAGGATGTGGAGGCCAATGTTGAGCCTGCTTTGACCATCGCCATCAACAAGGTGAGAAAATAAGTGGCTCAGGAGCTTGGAAAATAACATGTAAAAATAGGGAGAAAAAGATTTAATATTCAACCTCACAGAAGCCATAGTTGCATTTTTTTTTTAATCTTGCATCACCTAAGGCAAAAGCAGAATTGACGGTAAAGTCTTCGGACGGCTGCAAAGTAAATCTTAACCCAACCAGTAGAGTCTGATCCTTAAAAATAAATAAGGTAGCTGTTTTCTTGGTAACTGGTCTTCCCTTGAGCAAGAAGCCCTTATCCAATTAGTAGATAACTATAGTGGCATCTTCAATTAGTGAAATCTAGATTAGTTGGACCTGGTGGGAGAAGCCAACGATTAGTCCCAGAGGGGCCAAGACCAAAGCAGACTTCTAGTTTGAAACAACTCTATTCTCCAAATTGTCATAGCGGTTTTTGATAACTCTATTTTATAACCCTTTAAACACTCATTATGATTGAATTGTGAGGCTATTTATAGAGAATCCGGCAATTATTTACACAGGAAATTTAGGAGGCTTCCAAGACAGAAAGATTGAGCTATTCTGAAATATTTCTGGTTGCAGAACTCGTGAGAGAATCATAGTGTAGAAACTGAAAAAGCACCAACAATAACTTTTATTTAGGTAACACTTTTAAAAACTTCAGTTGGTAAGGTACGATGTCTGTTAAGCTGCAGATTACAGCCTGGCTACCCAGGCATATTGCCAGACTAAGTAACCAGCTAACATCAACATGTTATATTGTGCTATTCTATTAAAAAGGTGTTGTATTCACCATTGTAGCATATTTGTGTAAATACAGTTATCATTTGAAGCCTTGGTATTTTTACTCAAAGTTATCTTAGTGAAAGAATACAAGACTAATAATGCCTCCCTAATCTACATAATCATTTAACAGAATCCTACTTCAAAACTCATTAAAGGAGTTATAAACGTTTTTCCGAATAAGGAGGCAAAATATTCTTGAGTTATATCTATTTATTGTATTATTTGCTCTTTGTAATCTCTTGAAGGTACGGTGATCTTCTACATCAAATATGTGAATCATCGTTTATCTGTCACAACTCTTTCAGGATTAAAGTGTCAGTTACTCAGTCATCTCATTGTTTGTGATCTGGTTGTTAAACTTGATGACTTTAACACGTTTTTTACTCTTACTGCTACAAATAATTAGTTCCTTTACTGTCTGACCCTCACCATCAAAATAAACCAAAGCAAGGTCAGTTCAAGTCTGTGTGAGCCACTGGCTTCTGTGCAGATAGGGAATGAAGTGCTGCAAAAATATAAATGGTACAACACTGCCATCTAGTGGTCACAATCACACCTGGCCACATTCCGAGCAGGCTGAGTAAGTGGGAATTGGCAGTTTGCTCTTTTTGTTGGATAATTGCTGAAGGGACTAATTGCCAGCTCTATTAATGAGGGCTTACTTTCAATGGGGGACTTACATTTGCAACTGCTGCGATGAACAACTGCTGCGACAAGTCATTTGGTTTAATCAGAGCAAAAGCACTGGTGTTTTATTCCCATCTGAGGGGCATGTTGTGGCATATTGTTTCAAGCACTGTTTCATTTCAGGAGACCAGAATACGTGCGTCAGAGAAGGACCCTCTCAGTAAGGGTCAGAACATTTGCATCAGCAACCGATACGGAGGGGAGGAGGTCACGCACACTCTGAACACGGAAAACCGCGAGGACACGCACCACTGGATGGAAGCTTTCTGGCAGCATTTCTATGATATGAGTAAGTGAATGTTTTACCACTAAAGAAGTCACCTAAAGAGCATAAAATAAGTTGTAGAAGTAGTAATATTCCAATGTTTTTTTAATTCCTTCTTGGTTTTGTTTCTCCCCTAAACAGGCCAATGGAAGCAGTGCTGTGATGACTTAATGAAAATTGAACTTCCCTCTCCAAGAAAACCAGCTCCTGTAACACCAAAACAGGGCTCACTTTACCATGAAATGGGTAGGTCTTTTTCCTGTCCTGGGCATATATTCTAATAATAATTTGTAATAATATATAGCTTATTTCAGCAAAGTTAAATAGAGAGAAAGAAAGCTCATTGTACCTGCACTGCATGTGACTGTGTTTTCTTACTTTACTGGGTGGATGTGCATGAAACACACTGCCATGATTACATTTTCCATCTGCAGTAGCTCTAACCTAGACTTTGCTTTACTTCTTTGTTTTGTAGATTGAGGAGGTCTTATCTCTGATGTGCTGACTCACTCTCTGTCTTCTGTTTGTTCCTCTCACTTTTCCCTGTGTTCTCTGGTCCTCTGATTTATACTGTTCTGTTCTCCCTTTTTTCCATATTTTTGATGATCTATCCATTTTTCACCTTGTAAATTTCAATCATAATTCTGTATTTGTTTTTATTTTCTTCTCTTGTCTGACCTTTAAACATCAATAACCCCTTATTTATTTTTTTGCATTTTTACCATGGTCATCGGCACACTTTAAACCTGAATTTCATTTGTTCAACATCTCCTATCGTCTCTATTCTTTCTGTCTTACCAACCCTGCTCATGGTTTTCCTAACCCTTCCTGGCAGCCCCTCTTTCCACGCCCTCCTATGAGGGTCTTCTGCTCCAGGATAACGCTGTGTCTGCTGAGATTCGTGCTCTGCTCTCTTCCTATTACAATGACAGGTGAAGTAGCAGCTGTAGGGTTTTTGCATAAATTGTCTTGCTGTCTTCAAAAGGCTACAGTGAGTCCCGTTCAGACCTGGCATTAACAAACGTCCACCATGATCATATCTCTGTTACCTGCTGTACATGCAAATAAATACATAAGCGCAGTACATCAACAGGTCTGCTTATGCTTTTGTAACGTCACATAATAATATATTCAGTCGCATGAACTATTTTATTTTTCAGGCATTAACATATTTGCAGTTTACCTTAGTCGCCTTTTTTGGAGAATTTGCTGCTGTACTCTATATAAGATCAATGTTGTGGCTTAGCAGATGCAAAATGGAAAAATTAAATGGGAATATACACTGCCTGGCCAAAAAAAAAGTCAGCACCTGGATTTAACTAAGCAAGAAAGAGTGGTTCAGGGAGCATGAGACATCGTTCTCACACATGGATCGGCCACCACAGAGTCCAGACCTTAACCCCATTGAGAATCTTTGGAAGATGCTGGAGAAGGCTTTGCGCAGCGGTCAGACTCTACCATCATCAATGCAAGATCTTGGTGAAAAATTAATGCAACACTGGTTGGAAATAAATCTTGTGACATTGCAGAAGCTTATCGAAACAATGCCACAACGAATGCGTGCCGTAATCAAAGCTAAAGGCGGTCCAAAGAAATATTAGTGTATGATGTGTCACTTTACATAGCTCAGCATCAGCGCACAGACACTAAAGGTTTAAACACCTTAAACAATCCTCACATCCATGCAAAGAGATTTTATGTGCTCGACATGTGACATGAGCAGACAGTCTGCACAAAAAAATACAAATGAACTACGTACAACAGAGAACAGTCACTCACCCATACCACATCCTGATATCCACTCATCAGTATAATCCTGGTTTGTGAGAAGAATTTATTTTTTACCAACTTTTAGATCAAAATTTATTTAATTTTAGGGTGTTCTTCGTACTCTCCCTGATCCGATAATTGTTTTAGATTAGCTGGCCCCAGTGATGAATTTGATGAGGTAAATAGCCTAAGCCTGGAATTTGAGGGGAGTTTTGTCATGTCAGTAGGTGGTACTTCAGTGTCCCTCAGGACATTTAGTTCAGCAGTCCCAAACCCAAAGTTATACCAATGAGGGTCTGCTTCAGTTTGACAGCATAACGATGCTGCAAAGCATTAATAGAACAAAATTTTAAAAAACGGTATTTCTACAAACACTGATAGAAAGATCTGAAAGCAGTGTAAGAAGGTAATTAAAAATGTTCACTTTGCATGATTTGAAATAAGATCGAAAAAAGCTTTTTGTTTTCTAAAAATCTGAATTAACCCAAGCATCATTTTAAAACTATCGGGTTGAAATCTGCATAAAATAAATTCAAAATGGCCTTATATCATCATGGAATCATCGTTCAAGTGGGTCATTGGATTAAGAATATGTTGGTTTACAGTACTTTGTAAAGTATTCGTCACATTATAATCTAAAATGTTGATGTATTTTATTCGGATTTTTGGTATATTTTATGTGACAGACAAATGAGAACTGTATAATTGCAAAGTGGAAGAAACAGTTTTCACATTTGTCTCTAGAAATTAAAATATTTAATCCCTTAAATAAAATCCTTTGCTACAAATGCTTTCAAATGTCATCCAGTTAGTAAATAGTCCATCTAAATGTCATTTAATCTCAGTATAAATGCAGCAGTGTTGAGAACCATCAGAAGTGACCTGAAGTGAACAATTGATTACTGAACTGTAGATCCCCGGATCGCTGTAATCTGGTTTATCCTTTTTTATGATTCAAAATTGTCGCCCGTTGGGGACATGTGGATGAATAAAGTAAATGATCGAACAGCAACATGAAGACAGAGATAGACAACAGACAGGACATGGATAGAGTTTCGAAACAGTTTAAACCAAAAGACTCGGCACCCTGAACAGAACAACTCCACAGTGTAACATGTTGGCGGCGGCATCATGTAGGGAGGATTCCCATTAACAGTGTTTAGAGTTAAAACAAAAGATGCAGATAAATACAACCATACACATACAGACAGAGCTGCAGAGGAATTAGTTAGATCAAAAAATATTCATATGTTGGAATTGTCTAGTCCACGTTCAGACCTAAATTGAGAATCAGTTGCAAGACTAGAAGCTTACAGATCATTTTCATTCTATTTGACTGAGCTTTAACTTTGTTAGAAAAAGGAGTGGACACACCACATTTTTTGAAGTGTTAAAGCTGTGAGTCATTTTCCTTCCACATCATAGTCATGTACATCTTTGTGTTGGTCGGTCACATAAAATCCCAATAAAATACTTTGAAGTTTGTGGTTGTTATGTAGCAAAATGTGCGAAAGTTCAAGAGGTATAAATACTCTTCCAGAGCCCTGTAAAGATGCACTTCAGTTATATTAAATTCCTACTACTTTCCATGAGCTTGATAAACTTTGCCGCTTCTGTTCTGCAGTTATTGAGTCATCTAATGACTTGAGCAGCACTGTGTCTGACATCTTGGCCCGGAGGATGCAGGAGCTGGAGCTCCGCAGCCAGCTGGGCACATCTCCCACCTGGAATTCTGCGTTTGAGGAGAACAGTCCAAAATGCACTGGCTACCCTGTCCGTCCTTGTACCTCTCGCCTGTCTGGCCACAGCCCTCACTTCCCTCATCGTCTTCCTTCTCGGAGCCCTGTGAGCCCTCACCGCTTCCCACAGCTGGGTCAGCTCCCCTCTGATGCAAGTCTCACGTCGGACAGTGACAGCCACTGCAGCACCAGTCCGTGCTGTCACCGACACGACTGGCCTGAGCCTTCCTCAAACTTCTCGCTTCTGTCCTCCTCCCCCTCCCGTCTGAGGCCGCGCACTCTCTCTTTGGACGCTAAACTCAGCACCCTCCGAGGGCGAGGGTACGGAGGCGGAGGGACCTTCCAGTGCTCCTGCCGTCCTCCTTCCTCGTCACTGCTCACACCTCTCCCCGTCTCGTCTCGCTCACCTCTGTCGCAACGCAGCACACAGACCACACTCTCCTGCTCCAGCTCCACCTCCAGCAACAGCTCCAGCAACAGTGAGGGCAGCCACAGCCCCGAGTCATCAGAGGGGGGTCCTTTCTCTAGGCCCTCCCCAGTTCGACGCAGCCTGAGAAACCTACGGGCCAGGCTTGATCCTCGTAACTGGCTGCAGAGTCAGGTGTGAACCTATTTCCTGATAGATGTTTTCGTTTGCTTAAACATTGTTTATTGAACCATGTATTAACAGACTTAACATGTGAACGAAACTCAAGGATGCGCACAGCTGCCTGACAGAAAAGACCTGTGTGGTCAAACTGGAAAACTGTTTTTTTTTTTTACCCAGAAGATGGTGACAATCACTGCAGGAGCTTTTGGGTTCCCACAGTTTATAGGGCAAGAGATGTTATGCTATGTTTGCTTTCAGAAATTATCATGATGATGCTGCTTAGGAAAAAGTAAATCCAAGCTAAAGTGGTTAGATTAGCTCGAGACTGTTCAAACTCTTAACTCTGTAATGTGATATTAAAACTGAAAAATCTAAATATTTTTCCCTTTTTATCACCCTTACCATCCACTGAAACATTATTTTGAGGTAATTTATCTTGTTGTCCCAGTCATATTTTATCTGAATGTAATTTATTATGTTATAAAGGTATGAAGTGATGCTGTGGAGGTCCCTGAGTTGAAACAAAAGGGCACTTCACTAGAAAGGTTCATGCATTTATAATTTTATTAACAGATACATGTGGTGAAACATACTGGTGGCAGTATCATGCTGTGGTGGATTTTTTTCTTTAGCAGGGACAAGAAAGCTGGTCTGAGTTGATTTGATGATGGATCAAGCTAAATACAGGGCAATCCTAGAAGAAAGGATGTAAGAAGCTGCAAAAAGACTTATGACTGGGGCAGAGGTTCACCTTCCAGCAGGACAATGACCTTAAAAATACAGTCAGAGCTACAAAGTAATGGTTTAGTTTTAAGCATATTCAGGGACTACAGGGATGTAAGATTTCAAACAACATACTCTGAGTTTTAGATTTAATACCCAACAAATTAAGCTCAACAGGTTGGTAAGTGTCAATGTTTGTTGCCTGTTCTGTGACACTTGCTTCAGTGTACTGACCCTATTTACACACCAGATAAGTCTTTCAAAACAACTATGCAGCATTTTGTTGTACAGGTTAGATGTTCAACTACCTGTGATAATACTTACACTGAATTTGGGAAAGGTTTAATGCAAGAGTCCATATTTATTGTACTGGTTCTGACTGTGATCTTTTCAGGATAAGAAAAAATCTCTGCTTTGGATTTTACCTTTACACACAGTATTTGTCTGCACATCCCTGGAGGGCTGCCATCGGAACCAAGGGATCAGTTAAAGTATTAATGAAAACACAAGCCATAACCATTGCCCTGCAGCATCGATACTTGCAGTATTGTATGGTTTCAGTGCAATGTCTCCTGTCTGTGAGCATAAGGGTAAAATCCAAAATAAGCCATGACTCCATTAATATAAAACAGAAACATGTCAATGTTTGTGTTTGAAAACCTATTCCCATTTTGGAAACCTTTCTGCCTAATTTTGCACACATATCAGCCCTAGGATTGTAAGAGCAGATATTAAATCAAGTTTCCACTTCTATATATATATTTTTTTTTTTGCAATTGTTATTGCCATTTGTTATTTTTCTCTTTTAATACATGAACCAAATTTCAAATGAGAGTTTGTGACTATCGATGGATCACCAGTCTTTTCTTCCCTTGCTCTTAAAGCAACCATATTTACTGAGATATTTCAAACAAACAATTGTTACTGTAAATTAATTTTATAAGTTAAAAGATAAATCTCACTCTGTCATTTTGTTACATAACTGATTTTATAAATGAAGCTGTACAGATGTGTGATTAACAGATAATGTGCAAATGTTTATTTGTTAATAATGAGTAACACTGTTAAGAGTTTCTGTCTTTTGCAACTTTTGTGTGTACTTCATGTACACCATCTTTAAAAAGGTTATATACACAATATGAAATGTGGAAATGTCATGTTTAAATAACATAACATTAATCGAAATAAATGTTTATAGTTTTAAAACTACCTCAGCTTTTCACATCTGTACTTGTCATTCAAAAACACATAAACATGAAAGAGGCAGCATCATGCTGTCGGGATGCTTTTTCTCAGCAGGGACATAGTCAGAGTTGATGGCAAGATGGATGGAGATAAATCTAGAAATATTCAGGGAGGAAATTTTTTACAGGCTGTAAAAGACTTGAGACTGAGGCAGAACTTCACCTTCCTAGAGGACAATAAGCCTAAACATAAAGTAACTATCATTTATCTCAGATAAACATGATAAACCATGGTGGCGGCAGCGTGATGCTGCGGAGATGCGTTTCTGCGGCAGGCATGTAACCTGTTCCAAGGCAAATGAAGCCAAATACACCACAATCTAACAGTAAAGTCTGTTACTACTTCCGCCTCTCTGCCTGCTCAGACACTTTTCTCCTAAGCTCCCTGCTTGCTTGCATTCTTTTACTCCTAACTTTTTATGTCTTAGCCAAAATTACGGAAATATTGGACTAAAACTACTTCTTACCAGCGACTCCCAAGAATTATCTAATTTTTTTTTTCTAAAGGATTTGGATATTTTTATAATCGAACCCAAAAGGACAGGTTGATGCCAACTACTCAGCACAAAATGCCTTCCTTCACCACAGAGGACTTCGACAAACTTTTACAGAAATTGGCTGTTTTGGAGATGAAAATCCACCAACTAGAAGTGAATGTGGAGGTGAATATGGGGTACAACGATGATTCAACTCTGCTTGTGATCCCAAACAGTGACACCCAGCTCAACAACTCAACCGGCAAACAGAACACTGAGAATAAACCTACTGGCAGAACCCCCTGGCATGTTTTAGGGGCATGCCCAAAACAAATCAGGGTAGACGACTCACTGGAAGATCTCAGCAATTAAATAAATTAGAATGGCCAGAGACTTTGACAGCAAGATGCTGTCACAACAACTGATAGGAGTGAGACAGCTGGAAATAATGGAATTCCCTCCAAAACAGATTTGCTCCACTACAGAACGAAAACCAGAAAAATGATCCATCTTCTGAGAACAATAAAAGGTTTGAGAACAATCTTCATTCTAAACAGTCTTCTCCTAAATTGCCAGAGAAAAAGCGTCCCACCAGACCAAGAACCCTAATAGTGGGCAACACAGCTGTGGATGGGATTAAAAACTTCTGCAACACGAAAAACACAGAAGTTATGATTGGTACCAGTAAGGTGGTGTCTGATATCTCAGAGAATATTCTTGCAATCACAGAAAATCGCCCGTCTCTAGAAAACCTTATTATACACTGTGGAGCCATGGATGACGTGGCTAAGAAAAAATCAGAAAGACTGAAGGAGGATTTCACTCGTCTGCTGAATATTGTTGGAGATCTCAATATCAAGGTGTTTCTCAGCGGACCCTTTGCACCGATTTTCTGTGGAGATGAGATTTTTTCCAGACTTCTGATGATTAATAAGTGGTTGAAAAAAACATGTGCTACTACATCTGTGAACTTCATCGACAACTTTAATATTTTTTGGGAAAAAAGACAACTCTTCAAGCAAGATGGTTTCTGTTTGAACAAGCCGGGAGCCAGACGTCTCACATCTATTCTTCTATTCAGTAAATAATCCGCCAGCAGCTTCGACCTTCAGAAGAGAACATGGAGTATCAACAACAATGATAACGCTGCCTCCAACAGCTCCAGCAGAAACAATCAGCCAGTTGCCTGAGAAAGAGAGGTCATCCCAAAAGGTCTCCCTGCCGAAATCCACAGGAGAAGTGGACCCCCACCTTATACCCCCCCCCCCCCCCCCACCCCAGACCCCGACCCAGACTGCACAGGACTCTCCCATCTCCCCACTGAGCCCGCTTTTTGCTTTACTGGATTCTGATAACATGAAAGGAGCTCTTAAAATCGGGACCCAAATGGCTCTGACATCTTCTCCATTCAGAACCCCCCGTGGCTGAGGCCCTGCTACTAAATCAACATCTTCCAAATGCCGCAGACCTCCACCACCTCCTAATCTATCTCCTCCTAATCAGGACCTTCAAATCACTTCTCTGTGATGCAGTCTGGGCCCCAGTGGTAACTCTATCAGAAATGAGCATGTCCAGGATAAACTTGGGCCCCTAATAAGAGATAGTTGTAAAATCTCTGTGCTTATACGTGACAGAAAGACCAAAGCCACAAGGATAAAAGACAGTAATAAACAATCAAAAAAAGCCATAAACTGTCAGGTACAATCAGACACAGAGTTAATATCAGCAACTAAGTCATATAAACTGGCTTTACTGAACATTAGATCTCTGTCAGGAAAATCATTTTTAATCAATAACTGCATTACTGACCACGATCTTGATGTTATGTTTTTAACAGAAACATGTTTCCATGAATTTAATGAAGCTCCCATTCTGATAGAGGCGACGCCTCCGAACTACAATTTTCTTTGTGAGAGCAGACAGCAAAGAAAAGGTAGAGGGGTGGCCACTTTGTTTAAAGATTCACTAAAGTGTAAAAAAGTATTTCTGGGCAAATTTGATTCTTTTGAATATTTGGCTCTCCGGGTAAAGAGCCCGGTCCGAACCATGTTCTTGAATATTTACAGGCCTCCTAAGTCCGAAACAAACTTTTTCAGTGATTTTAATGAGCTTTTATCTGCGATATGTGTTGATTATGACTGTTTAATTATTGTGGGAGACTTCAACATTCACATGGACAATCCTGAAGACAGAAGGGCAATAGATCTATGTGAAACTCTGAGAAATGTTGGTTTGACTCAACATGTTAAACAGCAAACGCACAAACAGGGACATATTTTGGACTTGATCATCACTAAGGGTCTAAACATTTCCAAGGTGTCTGTAACTGATGTTGCCCTATCTGACCACTTTTCTATTATTTTTGAAAGCATCATCTCCAATGGCTCAGTCAAAGCGACATTATAAGAAAACGCATCTTTAAGGACGGCGCCACTGAAACAGTTAACCAGATTTACTCTTCTACCTCCACTTTGCCCTGTAACACTGTAGATGAGCAGGTAGATAACTTTCATTCTAAAATCTCGGACATCATTGATTCAATTGCTCCAATTAAAGTGAAAGTTGTTTCCGGGAAGAAAATGTCTCCGTGGAGAAGTGCTCCACCAGTCAGAAGTGAATAAAAGGAGTATTGAAAATCTGAACGCAGGTGGCGAAAGACTGGACTCCAGGTTCACTATATTATCTATAAACAGAGACTATACAGATATAACCTACAACAGAAAAATGCAAGGGAATCTTTCTTTTCTGAGATCATCAGCAAAAACATTAATAATGCTCGTGCATTATTTGCCACGGTCGACAGGTTAACAAACCCTCCTGTAACTGTAGCATCTGAACTCCACTCTACCAGGGCCTGCAATGAATTTGCTAAATTCTTCACGGAAAAAACCCAAAAGATCAGAGGAGCAGTCTGCACATCCTCATCAACTCCAGTACCAAAGCTGTCTCCAACTAGAACTGATTTTGACTAAATTTCCCAATTTCACCAAATAAACTACAAAATCTTAGAAGAAATCGTACACCAACTAAGCTCTTCTTCCTGCCGTCTCGATGTTTTGCCCACAGCTTTCCTTCAGAAAGCTTTGCCTGTAATAACATCTGATTTAACTCAAATAATAAACACGTCCCTTTTGTCAGATGTTTTCCCCCAGGCCCTGAAAGCAGCAATTATCAAACCTCTATTGAAAAAGAGCAACTTGGACCAGCTGCTACTACAGAACTACAGGCCTATATCAAAACTCCCCTTCATCAGTAAGATTATTGAAAAAGCTGTTTCAACAGTTAAACAACTTCCTAACAACGACCAACCGTTTCAATGTCTTCCAGTCAGGCTTCCTGCTCACCACAGTGCAGAGACTGCTCTTGTCAAGGTGTTCAATGACATCCGTATAAATGCAGACTGTAGAAGAACCACAGTGCTGGTATTATTGGACCTTAGTGCAGCATTCGATACTGTTGATCACTCCATTTTATTAGAGCACCTGGAAAACTGGGTCGGCCTTTCTGGTACAGCACTCAGCTGGTTTAAATCCTACTTGAAGGACAGGGACGTTTTTAGGTAACTTTACATCAGAGATCACAAAAATCACATGTGGCGTTCCCCAAGGGTCCATCTTAGGGCCCCTCCTATTCAATATCTACATGCTCCCCCTAACTCAGATTTTAATAAACAACAAAGTAAGTTATAACTATGCAGACGACACACAGCTATACGTTACGATGTCACCAGGTGACCATGAACCCATTCAAGCGCTGGGTAAATGCTTAGAAGAAATCAATGCATGGATGGGCCAAAATTTTCTTCAGCTGAATCAAAACAAAACTGAATAATCTTTGGACCAAAGGAAGAGCATTTAAAAGTTAGCACGCAGCTTTAGTTAATACAGATAGAAACCACCATTCAGGCTTGAAACCTGGGTGTAGTGATGGACTCAGACCTGAACCTTCAGAGGCACATAAAGGCAGTAACAAGGTCGGCCTTCTATCACCTAAAGAACATCTCCAGGATTAAAGGACTAATGTCTCAGCAGAACCTTGAAATAATAATTCATGCGTTCATCTTTAGTAGAATTGATTACTGCAACGGTGTCTTCACAGGTCTGCCAAAAAAGTCGCTCAGACAGCTGCAGTTGATCCAGAACGCTGCTGCCCACGTCCTCACTAGAACTAAGAAAGTGGAGCACATCACCCTGGTTCTAAAGTCCTTACACTGGCTCCCTGTAGCTCAGAGAATAGACTTTAAAATACTTCTCTTAGTCTATAAATCACTGAATGACTTAGCACCAAAATACATTACAGACAGTGTATCAACCACCCAGACCTCTCAGGTCTTCTGGCTCAAATCTACTCTACATACCCAGAACCAGAACCAAACCTGGAGAAGCAGCTTTTAGTTCTTATGCTCCACTAATCTGGAATAAACTGCCAGAAAACTGTAAAAGCGCCAAAACCCTAAGTTGCTTTAAATCAAGATTAAAAACTTATTTGTTTAGAGTGGCCTTTGACTATATCATCTAAACATTATTAGTTAAGTTTTCAGTCCAACTTTCCTTTCGTTTTCTTATCTATCATTCTATTCTCTTTATTTTTTTAATTACCTCTGTTGTTTGATTTTCTGTATCATTGTAATGTTTTTCCTTATGTACAGCGCCTTGAGTGCCTTGTTGCTGCAAAGCGCTATATAAATAAACTTGACTTGAAATGTTAGGGGCTGCAAACGACCTGGGGGGGTTTGAGCCGAGGTTCATCTCCCAGGATTCCCACGCAGTCCAGAAAAGTATGGAAATTGATTTAAATGTTTTTCAGGTCTGGATAAGTATGAAAAAGAACAATGTTATCCATCAGTCTTCTCATCTTTATTATTTATCCAGTTTGTCCATCCATTTATTCATCTCATTGTTTTTCCAGCCATCCATTTTCACTTAGAAGAGTGTGTTATGAAGGCTAATCTATCTAATTAGCTAAAAAGGGACTGGAGATTGACTCTGGGAAAAGTATGGAATTATAACACGTGCAAATTGTTCAAAGTCCAGAACTAAATCCATTTGAGAATCTGTGGCAGGACTTGGCAATTTATGTTCACAGATGCTCTCTATCCAATCAAAGCCTGAGTTACTTTGCTAAGAAGAATGGAAAAAAATGTATTCTCTACATTTGCAAAGCAGGAAGAGACATACTCCAAATACTTGCAGCTGTAAGTTGAGCAAAAGGTGGCTCTATAAAGTATATGTGGCAGTGCAAAATTTTTTCCACTCAATCATGTGCTTTTTTTTTTGATCAATCACAATAAAATACACCAATGTTTGAGGTATCGTTTGCTTCTGAATAATAAGGCAGTGCAAATCTTTAACTGTGAGCAGTACAACTCAAACTACTCCTCGAAGTCATCTGCATCGTTCTATGAAGTATTCCACTGTCAGAAGTAGTGCTCTCAACACTTCATCAGTTGGATGTTTAGTCAAATGCGATCCATTTCTATTCTGCCTTCATTTCTCTCCAATGCTTCAAATCCCATTGGAGATGCCTGCTTACATAAACAACCAAAGATGCGACTCCATTCACAAGCTGCAGTAGAAGAATTGGAAAAGTCGAGCTGAGCAAAGATTTTATTGTCAGTGATTTCATAGCAAAGCCATAGATTAATAATCAACAGTACAAAGCACAGTTACAAACATAGGAGGTAGTCACTGCTGGGTCTTCACTGCGGGCTGCATAGAGAAAAGCTATGGCCATGCTGAATGAAATGCTACAGAGAAGAACCCAAAGCTCCCTGTTTTCTGTTTGTAGTGCACAGTTGTATCATCATTGTGCTATTATAAGTTCACATCTGCTAAAAATATTTAAAAAAACATCTAAATCATACCAACATTCACATATTCATCAGTACATTAAAGAATAATACATTAAATACTATATTGTATACTTCATAAGGCTGACTATTGACTCAAGTGAGACATTTTATATGGAGTTTGGCAATTATATGAGTTCTGTTGAATACATTTTTATAATTTTAGGTCGTCCATGTTGAAGCATCTTTCTGTGTTCGCTTGTGCTTCCCCCAGCTTCCGGGACCCTTTAGCTTTAGCAGGCGCAGCGAGGGTTGGACGCCCGCAGAGCCAACCCGGCCACAGTTCTCCAGGCAAACGTGGAGAATTTTGCAGGGCATGTTCCGGCTCTGCTGATGTACATGGACGCAATCCGATGGAGGCGTTTTGCGCCAAAAGTGTTGTAGTGTCCTGGGAGGACTTGGTCAACCTGTTGGACGTAACAGTTTTTAAGCTTTGGGATAGATTTATAGAGTGTACCATAGAAACCACAAAATTTTTAAATGTGAAAAACTTCTCAGAGGGATTATACACTTGTTTCCTGAACTAAGTAGCTTCTAAACGGCTCAATTCCCTTGAATCAGCTATCCAACACCTCAAATATATATTTACTAACATGTAAACAAAAGAACAGGCAATAATTGCTCAGTTACAAGTTTCAGTGTTACCTGCTCACTGTCCACCAGCCCGATGAGACGCTCGCAGCTGCTGATGTAGTCGCTGACCTGGCTATAGGGCAGCCAGTCAATCATGGCTCCATCGTACACAGCGTCACCGCTGAACAGCAGCTTATTGTCGCGATCGTGGAGGCAAATGCTGCCCCGAGAGTGACCCGGCATGTGAAGCACCGTCAGCTGTCTGTCACCAAGGTTAATAACATCACCTGGATAAGAGAAGGAGAGAGTGCTCAAGTTATTGACGAATAAACATGGCTGTACACTAGGAGCAGTTTGCAACAAAGATTTACACAAAGGTCTTGATACCTCTTAAACGTTTTCAAATTTTTTTCACATTACAGATACAAATTTCAATGTATGTCCTTGGGATATTATTTGATAGATCCACAGAGAGTGGTGAATGATTATGCACTGCGATGAAAATGATACAGAATTCTTATTCAAATAAAAATCTGAAAAGTGCAACGTGCATTTGTATTCTACCTACTGGAGTCAGTACTTTGTAGAACCACCTTTTGCTGCAATGATAACTGCAGGTTTTCGGGGGTATGTCTTTTTCAGCTTTGCATATCTAAGACAGAAAGATTTGCTGATACTTTGTTGGATTTAGGTCTGGACTTTGACTGGGCCATTCTAACATATGGCTATGCTTTGATCTAAACCAGGGTTTTGCAGCCTTTCTGATTCAAAGAGCAATTTTTGCCTCTTTCCCCTCTAATAAAAATCTGTCTAGAGCCAAAAAATCAAACAAGAGGATGTTGTTAATGTCACTCATCTACTTCCTTTTTCCCCTCTTAACAATTCAAAATAAATATGTTGACAAATGTTAATTTTCTGTTGGATTTTGGAGAGAGACTATACTACATCACAGAATAAATTACAAAGAAGCTGAAAATCCGTATTAGATTCCAAAGGTACAGGCAGAGGACCGCTAATCTAAACCACTGCATTGTATCTCTGACTGGGTGTTTAGTGCCAATGTCCTGCTGGTAGGTGAGCCTCTGCGCCAGACTACAGGATTTCTTAATTACTATTGCCTTGTATTTAGTGTCATCCATCTTCCCATCAACTCTGACCAGCTTTCCTGTCCTCGATGAACAAAAGCATCCCCACAGCATGATGCTGCCACCACTATTTGCTGCCATGTTGACTGTGTTCTCACTGTGAACCCACCCTAAATGTCAAACTCATATATGAATATACAGTGAGGCGCTGTATATTGAGATTAAATGTCTTAAATAATACTGACCAAACCTTATTTCCCCATTTAGCTCTTATCCGTGCTGAGTTTGGAGCCTTCCGTTTGGCATTGATTTTATCTAAACCAGGTATGAATTTCACAGCTTGAGGGTGAGGCTGGCACGCCATGCAATAAGATATACCAACTGCACTGCACCAAGTGTCCCTGACACAGCAGGGATGAGTATGAATATTGACTGGCTGTATAGAAAGTATACTCTGAGAGAATGCCAGTGATGAAATGTAACTGCCTTGTTCAAATGCAATGCTATATGTGAGGTAACTTTAAGGAAACTATATAAGGAACACCACTAGATGCACAGGTATTACAACAACTGAAGGGGTATAAGACTTTAAACAGTATGCCTGTTTTTGCAAAACCTTGCACAGATTGATTTTGCTCAGTAACTGCTGATGTTGGATATCTACATCCTGCTGGTGTAAATCAAAGCTGGAGGATTCTGCAAAAATGTGAACCTGAATACCAGAATCGAGGAAGTGTGGCCAATCTCTGCTTCCATACTTGGAAGAGCCATCAAAGTCATTGGCACCTTGGCTATAAATAGAACATAGTGTAGATAAAGGATAGTAGTAGCTAGAAATAAAAATTAACTCTCAGTCGGCTTGGCAGGCCCTGGAGCCTCCACTCACTAAGACCTGTCTGTTCATCCATAACTGACCACTTTTAAAATAAGCCATTTACATATTACTGTTTATCTCAACGTGTAACATGTTTTAATCGCATTAACTGTTTGTAATAAGGCTTTGTAATAATGCACCTCTCCACTGTTGCAACACACAGGTAATTTATCTCTATATAGGCTTTGTCCAGCAGTGCATATGGATAAATGTAACAATTCAGCATTGGACTTTTCCCGATGTTACGGTGACTCAGGAAGGCCTTCTGATTTTCCCTGCATGCAGCATTCCAGGTGTCTGATCTCAGATCTGCACCCCCCTATCATAGCATCTCCTACCCACCCTCCTGCAGGATGTGTGTGGGCTGCACAGCCTTGACTTTGTAGTGTCTCGCCCTCCATCCCGGGCTGGGGGCCACGGCTATCTCCCTGTCGCTGAGCCAAGTGACCGTCTCGAAGTTGTCCCCGTTGGCCAGGGCATCGACCTCCGCGCTGTGGACGCCCACCTGTTGGAACTGATGCAGACCCCCCGAGTGGTCGAAGTGGGCGTGGGTGGCGACCGCCAGCAGCGGGTTCTTCCTCTGCGGGTCTTTCCCTAGCAGCCCGTTCGCGTCGATGTATTCAGGTAAGCTCCTCAAGCCCAGACCCGTGTCTATAACCACGTCCTGGTGGGTACCGCGGAGAAGCCAGATGTTAGCCCGGTTCTCCGACTGGTAGAATCGCTCCTGGATCCAGAAGAGTCCGTCTCCGAGCGATTTGTGGGCGTACCAATCGGCTGCAGACATCCCCACTCATGCAGTTGTGCAGGTTAGCTTCAGCGGGTATTGTGCTGTCGAGGGGGGGGGGGGGAGTTAGCAGTGAGGTGTTAGTAGCCTCGTAGCTGGAGGTGATGTGTTTTCATAAAGGCTAATGTAACGATAACTGCTGACACACCCTTGCAAGAAAAGAGCATGCTCATTGGTCAGATCTAGGAATGACACAGTGCTTCAGCTGGATCATCATTGGATGTAATTAAGCCCCGCCTTTCATTGAGTCACACAAATTAAAGCGACATTTACGCATGCTGTCATAGTGATGGGAATTCCGACTCTTTTCAAGGATCCTAATCATAAGGCTCTGTCCGATTCTCAGATGGGTGTTCACTAAATTCTAACTGAAGTTTTTATATTTATAATTTTTGCCTGTTATATAACCATATAAACTTCAAACTCGCATATTCATATATTGTTAGAGCCGGGAATAGAAATGAATGGACAGCAATTTCAAAATACAGCTTTCACTGATACAGCTGAACTCCAATTGACAAACTGAATGCATCCTTAACTTATTGCAAATCAGGATTCAAATTACTAATTCATTTCAACTAGTCATAAAAAAAAATATGTATTATAAATCATTTTGATAGCCTTTGAAACTGAAGCTAACAAATTGTTTTAATTTTTTGAGCTTCATTTTATTATTGACTTAGGGCAGTTGGTTACCATGGAGAGTGGACACAGGCAGGTGGAAAGGCATTGCTGTTTAAAAAGTGACATAGGTTTCTTAGATCTGCTTCATGGCCATCAATAGATGTGACTGGTGCTTTCCCCTCTAAGTGCTGTTTTATCTAAAATAATACAGTGGCAAGGTTTAGGACAGATGGTTCTGTTTAGTCTAAGAGAAATGGCTTCAGAGCTGAAGGATGAGATAAGATGTATGCCATACTGGTTCAAATTCCGTAGTCAGCATGTCTGGGAAGAAATTACAACAGGTTTCATGGTCACTCCCAGAAATTAGGCTACCTTGGAGCTATTATAAGGAGGATTCTTACTTTGTCTAGTTAGAACAGTTTTGGCAGGGCTCCTAAATGCATGTCTGACACTGTAAAACTGTTCTCTCTTGTCAAGGTTCTAATAAATGTGGTTGGGTGACAATTGTTAATCTCCTTCTTAGTTACTACTATGGACAAGAGAAACACAGTTTTGTAAATTTATTTGGTTCGTACTTTGAATATTGTTGTGATGTCTTTTTTTTTAGACCAAATAATATATTATGAAATAACTTAGTGTTCTTGTTTAATGTAGAAGAGTCCAGACTCTCAAAAAAGGAGTCGGATCCAATCGTTGAAATGAACGAGTTAGCTGACCGTGACGGCTCGTTCGCGACCGACACATCGGTGTTTCATATTCTGTCTGTAGTTTGCACAGTGTACACACGTTGCCACGCCGGTACAAGTAAAGCAATATAAATGTAATTAAAGGGCAGTTGTTCTTTTGGTATTTGCAGAATTTAGTTAAGTAGAACGAGAGATTACACAGATCAGTTAAATGTTAACGCCAAAGCCGGACTGAAAACGTGGAGGAGACAGTAGCAGCTAAAGGCTGCATTATATCCGTGGAAAAGATTTCTAGTTTGTAATTCGGCGCACAAGGAGGTCTCCAATAACAATATTAAAGTGAGTATTAAAACCGAATGCCTTCCCCTGATGTTTTATATTATATGCTGACTAATGCTGCATTGATGGTGAAATCATTCAGAGTTGTGTGAACACGTGTTCGAGAGTAAAGTTGACTAATGACATGTGTGCAGCGGAGACCTGCAGCCATGGCAGGCAAAGGCCGTGGGGTGGCTGCCTTTACCTTCAACATAGAGGCTCTGGGCATCGGCAGAGGTAGCATGCCAGAAGCCAGGGTGGGGCCCAGCCCACTGTATCCAGTAAGTACCAAACACACACACACACACACACAGAAATACAAGAAGCCCAGTTCATTTAACTGTTAAACATGCAAAAATTACATTTCTAAAGAGTAGGATTTAATACTTTTTTTGCAACAAGTTATGGATATTAACACTTAAGAGACGAAAAGGATATTTGCGTAGAAAATGTAAAGCTTATGTTAAAATTATATCATGAATATTTGAAAAAGCATATTTTATTTGGCATAAATGAAGGGTGTTACTTCAATTCAGTTTATATAGCGCAAATTCACAACACATCGTCTCAAGGCACTTTACAAAGTCATTCCAATCGAATCATACAGATTTCAAATTCAATAAAAAAAAAAAATACTTTATTCATCCCAAAAGGAAATTAAATGTTGTTGTAGCACATATTATGAAGGGTTTTTTCAAAGAGCCGTTGTAGATGCTGATGCCTGTGGGCAGGAAGGTTTTCCGGTAGCGGTCTGTCTTACAGCAGATCTGAAGAAGCCTCTGACTGAAGACACTCTGTTGTTGTACGACAGTCTCATGAAGAGGATCCTCAGGATCCTCTTCATGAGACTGTCATGAAGAGGATCCTCAGGATTCTCCATAATGTTCTTGATTTTATGAAGAATATCATTTTGCAAAGAATGGCACAATGATCTCCAGAGGTTCCAGAGGGTTTTAAGTCCCTGGCCCTGATGCTGCTACCACAGCAGATGATTGGAGAAGAGATCACACTTTCCACAACAGATTCATAGAAGAAGCTACAAACACAGAAGGTCCTAAGCTTCCCCAGGAAGTACAGTCTGCTCTGTTCCTTGTTGTAGACGGCTTCACAGTTGCATATCCACTCCAGTCTGTTGTCCAGGTGAAAACCAAAGTATTTATATTCCTCCACCACCTCCACTTCTTCTCCCATGGTGGAAATAGTGTTTCACCTATTCCTGCTTCTCTTAAAATCTACAATCATCTCCTTTGTTTTATTCACGTTCAAGATGAGATGATTGTTTCCACACCGTGCCACAAAGTGGTCCTACTGCTAACAGTTCAATATCTGCCAGTCCACTTCCTTTGCGTTTGCCACTGCTCTATAAATCTCTGTCTGCTCGTATGGTCAGAAAGCCCGGCAGAGACGCTGGAGTCAGTGATATGATCCTGCACCCATGTCTCAGGGAAAAACATAATACTGCATTCCAGATACTCTGGCTGGGTCCTTTGTAGGACTTGGAGTTCATCCAACTTGTTTCCCAACAATCTCACTTTGCCCATAATAATCGATAGAAGAGATGGTTTGAACTTCCTCCTTCTCTCTCTTCTCTTCTCTGCATCCACGGCACCTCCTTTTCAACTCATCAGGGATTTGGGGTTGTAGTTGAAGTATTATTTGAGCTTTTGTGATCTTAATTAGCTGCTCCCTGTTGTAAAAAAAAAAACACACCTTGTTGCTATGGTAATGCATCATAACAAATGTTGAAAAGTAAAAAAAGTATTAGCAAAAATCCTTCCAGCCGCACAGCATCCAATACTGGAGAGGATAATATTACAAAAAATAATTTTTTATCCACCACAACAGGAATTTGAGTTCAGAGCTACTCCAAGCTGCTGCCACCTTGAGTGCCACAATTCAAACTTTCAAGTCAGGTACATACATTCCAATTAAGCTTAACTATCAAACAGTGCAGTCAGATTTAGTTTATTATTCAAATTGTTTAAAAAGTTTTTCTATCTAAGCAAAACCAGCAGGTGCATCAAGTCAGTGACTTGTAGCATTCAGTCCTCCTGGATGTGCGTGCATCAACAGTGGGCAATCGCTTGAATTGACTTTGCAACCAGTGGAGAGGAAAAACTCCCTTTTAACAGGAAGAAACCTCCAGCAGAACCAGGCTCAGTGTGAGCGTCCATCTGCCCTGACCGACAGGGGTTTTGGGAAAACACACTGAAGCACTGATCCAGGAGTACTTTTTATGGGAAAGAAAACTAAAATATTAATGATTGTAATTCCTATAGTGGCTTCATCTAGGAGAGAAAGATGGCTAAGCAGATGAACTTTGAGCCAGTTTTCAAGTCTAGAGTATGAAAAAGAGCACATAGTTAGTTCCAGTAGAAGCTCAGCCAGTAGCTATGTCTAGGAGAGACGGGGTTAAACACTGAAAGACAGGGCCAAGTGTATCATCTGTAGAAGGTGAGCATTAAGTTGTTGGCAGCAGCAACTCAGCCGATTCCCCCCTCTAGGAAGGTGCCACATCTAAACACAGAGCCAGGTCAGATGTAGCTTATCCATTGTATAGATATTATTTTAATTCAGAAAAACTATCAATATTTCTAAAGTGTATTCAATCAGCCCCTGTGTTTTCCCCAAAAGACTGACAATTATTCGAGGATCTGTGGCATTAGACACTACAAAGTATTGGTTTTCCATTTATTTGATTGTTAAATACATCCTTTAGATGATTACATGTTTATACATACAGACATTGTAAGCCCTTCTGAGAACTTGAACTCAAGCTATATACAAAGGCAAACTAAGCTATTAGCATCCTTAGTAGAATTGTGTAAAAATACCTAAAATAATCTTTTTCCAGTAGCATAATCACCTGCTAAAAAAAAGAAATGTTACTATTGGTTTGAGTACTTTTATTCAGCTAGGAAAATATCCCCTAGTGAGAAACTTAATTTATGTTTCACTTTTGCCAACAGACAGCACTTCTACTGTAATCATTCATAAAATTGGAGCAAACAGAGATGAGGATCTTTGCACAAATCCCTAAATCCACTGTTCTCAATCTGTGATACTTGCAGCTGCCATTTGTGGTACACAGAATAAATGTTGGGTTTACATATTTACCCAGAAAATACAAGCTCATAAACCACGACATAGAGCTTGTAAGAACTAAAAGCCTAAAAGATGATTAGTTATAGCACATTGATATTTGTTTTAAGCAGAAACTAATCAAAGGAGAAGGGCTAAATTAACTAAAGTGGATTACGGTGAGACAAAAACACATGGTGGCTGGTTTTCCTTTAAGCTGCTAATCTTAAACACTTAGATGGCAACTGAACAACGTCTCTTGTTTCTTCAAGATGTTTCGGCTCACTTCCAAAAGGCTTCTTCAGTTCTAAACATGGTTGAAGGTAACAGGCTTATAAATTACACAGAACCATATTCAGAACTTAAGAAGCCTCCTGAATGAGAACCAAACCATCTTCAGGGAACAAGAGAAGAAACCCAGTTGCCCTCTACTTAAGCATTTAGGATTGAAGTGGCTGTAAAAATGGTGGTACTTGGGAAAATGTGGTATTTACTGAGGAGTTTTCAGCTCCACCTACTGGTTTTGTGAAGGATGTAGCTCTGAGGACAGAGATTGCCTTGGGAGTTGATCTTGGGTCCAGTGAACCATTTCTGTGTTGATTTGGCCATATTTCTTTATTTATTTATTGTTTATCCATTTTCAGTTGACTACCAGGATCCACCAGATTTTTACTTAAACTCCACTAGTATTTTAAAGAGTTTATGATGCCTTGCACTCTAGCAAGATGGGGATACAGGCCCACAGCATCACAGATCCTACACTATAAAGTACTTCACTGTGCACATGAGATGTTTTTCCATGTATTCACTTTTTGTTTTACCCCCAACCCACTTGGAGTCATTGTTGCAGAAAAGCTCAATGTTGTAATTTATTTCCTGACTTTTTCACTAACTCCACATCTGCATTTATAATGGTAGATCAAAAATGATTTTTTTCTGGCAGATTAGAATCCAGTGATTGTTATGAAGACTTGGTGAACCTATTTTTAAGCAACTAGACCCACTTAGATCAGGGTTTTAAACTGGACCACTGGTTCCTAAGTCGGTTGGTTTGGATCCCAAATATAGTCGGAAAATTGCTAGTTTTGGGAGTATCTTTTAAACAAATTAAAGTTATCACAAAACACATGGTGTGATTTAAGAGAATCTGTATTTGATGTTGGATAGTCTGTTGCAGATTTTACATGACTTTTACAGTTTTAGAAACAGACCTTATGCAAGTAGGTTTAGATACCAAAAAGCCGTGAAGTAGCCATTTACCACACTGCCAAATTGGAAGCCAGAGTCAGCATCTTGTTTTTCTCATGATTTGCGGAACACAGACCTATTGAAACCTAACAAGATAAATGTTCTGTACTCAAACATCTAGAATGTTTCAAAGACTCTGGAAAATCTAAAAACGTGAGGGTGGAAAAATAAGATATTTTAAAATGGAAAATGTGCAAAAACCCTGAATAGTTTTTTAAAAAATAAGCTCTTACACATGCCTTAGAGTGCTGATCAAAAAAACCCAAAAAACATTAAAGCAAAACCCAGTTATTTTCTCATCACTCCAAAATATCTCTTTCTCCAGAACACTGATTTTAAACCAGTTCCACTGAAAGTTGGTGAAGATGAAGACTACATGCTGGCCCTGAAGCAGGAAATGAGAGGGACCATGCAGCGGCTGCCTCACAATATCAAAGTTCAGTCGAACAGAGCAGGTGAGGAGCAGAGTGGTCCATTAGAAATCTGAAGTCTCTGAGAATTTCTGTGGGAAAGCAATTTGTAGTGTTGGGATGGAAGCTAATGTAGCTTTTAGGGCTCAAGACATTTAATATGGGCCATGTCAAGGGAAGGGAAAGAGCATAATTCTGGCAGTATTGAATTGTAGTTGCCATCTCATCTTGCAATTTTAATATGATTCCTTTGGTCTATAATTACAAGCATTTCACAGTTAATGTTTTGAGTAAGTACAGTATGTCCATAGTAAGTAGCTCAGTTCTTCTTTTATAGGATATGTTGTATTTCTAAACTTTATCAGGTGTATTGAGACCATGAATGCTGGAGATTCCTGATGCTCAGTGCATCCAGAATATATTCTCAAGGCCTCACTTTTTTCCAAATTTTACATTAAAGCCTTATTCAAACAGCACATTATGATATGATGTTAATTTTGCAAATATATTAAAAAAACACTTAAATTACATGTACATAAGTATGTACAGCTTTTGAAAGGCAGCCCAAATTAAGCTCAGATGTATCCTATTTCCGCTGATAATCCTTGAGATGCATCTACAGCTAAATTGAAGTAAACTGAGTTGATTGGACAAGATTTGACAGTGCATGTCAGAGCACAAACCAAGCATGAAGTCAAATGAACTGGCCTCAGATTTCCAAGACAGGTTTGACTCAAATAACAAATCTGAGGAAGGGTACGGAAACAAAATGTGTTGCTTTGGAGGTTCCAATGAGGATAGTGGCCTCCATCATCCATGAATGGAAGACCTCCACGACTTTTCCGAAATCTGGCCAGTTGTCTAAACAGAACTAGAGGGGAAAGGGGTGAGAGTGAGAAAAGTGACCAAAAACCTTATGGTCACTTAGAGATCCAGCGTTGCTCTGTGCAGAATGGAGAACCTTCCAGAAGGACAACAATCTCTGCAGTAATCCACCAATCAGGCCTGTATGGTAGCGTGTTAATTATATGGTCAATACTATTGTTGCATTGAAGCATGGCATGGTGGTGGCAGCATCATGCTGTGGGGATCTATTTCAGCAACAGGAACTTGGAGACTAGTCAAGTTGGAGGGATCTAGTAGAGATCTATAATATGAATTTGCACTTATCTGAGGATGCATTGAATTTGGTCTTGTTTTCATGACATAGAAGTGGAAAAATACACAGAGAGATACCTGAAGCAGAGCCAGATGGAAGATGAGGGATGGACTCCAGGTATTATATGTATAACAACACAATTCCCACGATTTACAACAAATTAAGACAAAAAGGAAACTAATGCGTTTATTTTTGGTGCTTTAGACTGGAACCTTTTTCCAAAAGAACTGAAGCCTCGAACTAAAAAACCTCGAACTAAAGGTAAAGACATCATGTTTGTAGTAGACTTGATTGTGCAATTATAAGATGGACTTTTTTTTTTTTTACTACTAAGGAACAAAGAATAAGAAGACTGTGAAAGTTTCGAGCAAAGAGGCGGTGGATGTTCTGAGCAAACTAGATGTGAGCCTTTACTCTTTTACTTATGTTCACCTACCAAGCACTATCTGCGCATGCCAGTTTTGTTTAATACTTTTTTGTGGGATCTTTGTGCGGGGATTCATTAAAAAAGCTATGAGAACATGGAAAATTTCTCACATTAATATTTTTCACTGTTTCACAGCTTTTGAAATCTATTTTAAAAAATTAACCTCAATGACACTAAGGTTAACATCTTACTTAAGACCAAACTAAACTAATTCCTGGCCTTTCTATGTACAATGTAAACCCAACAGTTCGGGGGTTAGAAAATATTTGTCTTGCAAAAGTTTTCTCACCCTTGCAAGGTTTTCAGAAATTGTCCCATCACAACCATGAACTCCACATTTTTATTGGGATAAACCAGCTCAAAGTAGTGCATGAAGTAGAAGTGGAAGGAAGGGAAAACACGGCTTCCCCTCGAGTCTTTCAGCTTGTAACAGATTTTCTTCCTGTTTTTGTGTTATCCATAATCCTATCTGACCAAATTCCTTGTCCCGAGCACATTGTTCCATATGTTTGCTGGATCCCCTATATGGCCTTTGCCAAACTGCAAACCAGACTTTTTTTGGCTTTTGTCAGTCTTCCAAAAAGGCCAGATTAGATAACTGATGGTTGTCCTGTCAACAGATTCTCCAGTCTGAGATTTGTAACTCTGCAGCTACTCCAGAGTCTCTTTATCCCTGACCTGTCTGATGTGTTCACTGTCTCTAATCTAAATCAATATGTGTATTTTAAATTCAGTGAACACGAATTTAAAATACACATATTGACTCTTAATTTACTGGGAAGGCATTTGTTGCACAGGATTTCATTTAGGGCGTGTAGCAAAGGACTTACATCACCCTTTAAAGTTTTTTTCATTTTGAACTATTTTAAAACCACTTCCTTTTACTTCTACATTACACACTGCATTGTGTTGATCTAACACATACAATCCCAGTAAAATACATTGAAGTTTGCAGTTATGTAACAAAAGGTAAACAATTTTACCTTTGCCAGGAATAGTTGAGGAATCCATATGTAGTAAACTTAAATTTGTCCCAAAGCTTTCCATATCTTTACAGTCAGTCATTTTCTACCACTTATTCCATAGTGGGTCGCGGGGGAGCTGGTGCCTATCTCCAGCAGTCTATGGGCGAGAGGCGGGGTACACCCTGGACAGGTCGCCAGTCCATCGCAGGGCAACACACAAACAACCATACACACACTCATTCATACACCTAAGAGCAATTTAGAGTGACCAATTAACCTAACAGGCATGTCTTTGGACTGTGGGAGGAAGCCGGAGTACCCGGTGAGAACCCACGCATGCACAGGGAGAACATGCAAACTCCATGCAGAAAGACCCCAGGCCGGGAATCGAACCCTGGACCTTCTTGCTGCAAGGCAACAGTGCAGCCCCATATCTTTACAGATTTGCATAAAAAAAGTTTTTTTTTTTTGAGCCGGACTCATTTATGATGTTTAAATGTCAGGTACTGGCAAAGAACGATGATGGAAACGCTGAAAAGTCAGACGATGAGGCAGAGAAGAAAACAGGAAATGAGGATGAAGAAATAGAAGAGGAAGAGTATGAGGAAGAAGACCTTGAAGAGGTACATGTAGAGCTCATTTGAAGATGTTTCACATAGTACCATCTTGTAAGGACTACGTTTACAGTTGCGCCTTTTCTTTTTTTCATGTAGGACAACGACTATATTGAAAGTTATTTCGATAATGGTGAAGATTTCGCTGCTGACAGTGATGACAACATGGATGGTGAAGCAACATATTGAAACGACGGGACTCCGCCTGCCAGAGTTCTTTGGTTAAAACGTTTGTTATTTAAGTTAACACTTTTAGCAGAGCTATACTTTATTTCATGTTCTTTGAAGAACCCTGTAAATAAGTGTGTGAACATTTGCAGAATCAAGAATGTATTGAAAATATATTTATTTATTCTTCATGATGGACCGGTTTGAAGGCACATATTGTCAATTTCAAAATTATGCTGACAGAGAAAATCAAGGTAACACTGTGATGAAATAAAAGGGCTATATAACAAGGTCTAAAAGTTTACATCGTCACATGTAAGTCAGAACTTGCTCCCCAACAAGCTCTCGGTTCTCAACAGCTAGCTAAAACAGAGACAAAATCAACGTTTCAACTGGCATTTTAATACTCATAGTTCAAGGAAAACAAATGCTCTGTTTTCACAATAAATTAATTCTAATCAACCACAGTGGAAGCACTCTACCATTGCAAATAAAGTTACTATGGTTTGGACAAAAATGCCACCACTGATCCACTGATGTTTGAGGACACAGCCACTGACTTATTAAATAAATAAGGGAAATAATGTACCTAATTACAGCTGGCTTAAAGTGCACCAGCATAAGTGACAAAAAAATACCATTCATACTGGTTAGTGTCAATAACTGTTACAGATGACTGGGTACTCAAATTTGAGGTTTTTCTTTCAGCCCCTTAATGCTCATAATTTAAAAGCAGAAATGGATGGAGTGAGAGATAAAGTATTGCAACACAACCCATTTGTCAACCTTTACTGTTTTCAATACATCCCTGCAAATCATATTGTACTATTTTTATCAAGACTCTTTGAAAATGGGAAAGTTTAATTCATTGAGTTTATTACATGTGGAAATCAAAGTACTGCTATGTTTTTTTTAACAATGACTCTTCAGCAGCTGCAGCTTTTTCCACACCGTCTCTCTGCGGTTCTGCTTTGACTGCATGTTTATGTCCCTCCCCAGGATGGCCGTCCTCTCCAGGATAGTCCAAGGTTTTACCTTTTAACTGTTCGTGTTGCCCATCGCCGTAGGTCTGGGTGGGAACGCCATGATGGCTAACATCAGATTTTACAAGAACCTCGTAGTAAAGCAGATAAAACACAGGTGTGACGATGCCGACAAACAGCATAATGGCCACAGCAGTCCACCATCTCATGCCCCAGTCTGCTCCATAATAGGGGTCCTTTCTCTGTACTGGGTTATACTCTACTTCTCCCAGCAGCGGCTGCTGCTGCTGCAATGTCAAGGATGACACAACCTCGCTGAGGC
Organism: Girardinichthys multiradiatus; assembly: GCF_021462225.1. Classification (NCBI taxonomy): domain Eukaryota; kingdom Metazoa; phylum Chordata; class Actinopteri; order Cyprinodontiformes; family Goodeidae; genus Girardinichthys; species Girardinichthys multiradiatus. Next base: position 38,188,315 of record NC_061805.1, on the reverse strand, counting down.
TGCTCCGAGACGGTCCTGTGGATTTCACCAGCTGCTCAATGTCCTTGTCCTTCTCTAGGAGGAATCCTTCAACGCTGTCAGAAGAAGAACTAGAGTCTGTGGAGGACTCTGTGGGGAGAGGCACTGCGGGTAAAATCTGGGGCACCCGTCTGGCCCCAGTGGGTGAGGCAGGTTTGGGAGGACCGCCGATGTGAGTCTCTGTGAGGACACTGAAGCGCCTCACAGGAATCTTAATTGAGCGTAGAGCGAAGAAGTCCTGTTCTGCCAGGAGGTTGTTGGCTCGTTTAATGTCAGCCACCTACAAAACACAATCACTGATTAGCATCTTATGCTGTAGATTGGCTTAGATAATGCTTTTAAACTGTCTGAATAGTCTGATACAGAGGCAACATTGATTAACTTATAGACTTTAATCGTAGATCAAACTTTTTCTACATGTTCTAGTTTTTCATATTTCCTTTTTTTAATTAAGGTATTGTACCAGAGAGGGATGGGAAAACGTTATAGATAACAGAGTCACCATATATGCAGCGCTGGACTCATTCATTGGTACCACTTGTAAAGATGTGCAAACAGCGTTAAATGTATTAAAAATGTATCTCACACTGGTAAAATCCAACCTTTAATTTGATTACATTTATTCAGCAGGAAAAAAAGCAGTAGAATTATTGGGGACCAAGTCAATCAAAAAATGTGATAGAAACTTTTTAAAATTGATCAGAGTTTCTAAAAACCTCTAATTAGGCATTTGTCAATGACATTGTTTCCCTGGAACATAAACCTGACAAAGAGGCTCATTACCATTTGTTGTCACTAGGCTGGACAAGGATACATATTTATCTTTCCACCATGCAGCACAGCGGGGATGTTGCTGACACCAACAACGGGATCTTGGGGTCAACAACTCTTGATAACAACCATAAGCTGCTATCTGTATACCAACTAGTCATTTGGGAGTGATGCCAGAAAAATGTATTTTCTGTCTTGCTATCACAAACGTAAAACACGTAAAGTTTGATCAACTCTGGGACTTTACCTGCAACTATGTATTTTGGTCAGATATTAAGATTATGTTTTTGGGCAACAAGCACTTTAGGTGGGTTTAGTTTAAAACAAAGCACGGTATTTTAACTAAGATTTGGTGAACCATGCTAATAAACTAATTATAGGTTTTTACTGGGACTTTCAACAGGATCATTTTAGGATTTATTTTCTGAATACGTACAAGAACATTTACAGCATGTAACATACAGAATCATTTACATATTTAAGGGAGTGGGGTTGTTAAAGTAGCGGAGGAAGGCGTTAACTTTTGTAACTCCACTCCTTATCCATTTATTCTAACATCACCTACATAATCTTCCATATTAAATAATTCCAACGTAACATATATACATATATTAAATACATAGTATACTCTTCAATAGTATCCAAACATAATTACAGGGGCAAGAACAATAATTATTTTCTTGAAATTATAAAAAACACAAATCTAGCAGCAGCAATAACAAAAATAAGAATTAATATATTATTTTACACACACAGTATTTACCATATGCTTGGAAGAAGATTTGAACCGTTTTACGAATGGACGTTGCTTTATTTGAATAATCAAATTATTCTACATTTTAACTCCAGATATCAATACACTGAAGTGTTTCTAGTGGTTCTGAATTTGCATGTTTTAAAGTCACATCCACCCCTTAACTTAAATAATCCCTCTCCAGTCCTGAACAGTTTTTGAATGTTTCCTAGTGCCATAAACCATGGCCAATGCTTCAGGTCTATCAGTAATAGTGCCTGCAGCAGCGCCCAATTCCTGCTTGTATTGGCATTATTTCTTTTCGGGCACAGACTGTAGATCTATTAAAATAGAAGGGCAACATTTTTAACAAGGCTCTTTGCTGGACAGGCTCTTACCCACACAGCAGCTTTGCATATGCTGCAAAATTGTCGTATGTCTGTACTCAGATGGATGCAAGCTTCCAGGACATAATTGCAACCTGTAAGGCAGCCTTTTACACAAGTAGCGTCGCTTTTCCAGAACATCATAATTTCCATTTTGGCTCGCACAATAACAAATTAGCAGTTGCCTTTCACTGTTGAAGCTCAAGCCTCTTGCTGCACTTTTCTATCTAGCATCTATTTTGGAGTAAGGGAAACGGTTAACAGAAAAATGTAGCTAAAACTTTCATTGACAACTACACTGAGCTCAACAAGAAGACCGTTCACTGCCGTTTGCAATGGGTGCTTTTAAAATTTATCATTAGCTACCAAATATTGCAATTTTCTTTCAGTTAATTTGGCTGCATTTTGGATAACGTCAGCTATGAATTATACAGGACCTTCTGCTAATGGCTGTCAACCAAGCTGGAACAAGGCGAGTAGACGCATGTAGCTGCAGTGCTGGAAATTTAGCCGTGCACATGCAAAGCACGCCCAACTCAACTGATGTAGCCAGAACTTCACACTTAATATCTCTTCAGCACAAAACATAATTTATGTCATTTATCTTTTTACTCTGAGATTATATATAAACTAGAATGCACATTATTTTTTTCCAAAACATTTTTGTTAATAAGATCCAATTGCTTAACCAAAAAAGTAGGAGAAACGACATACTGTGCAATGATATTGCAGGGCAATGCTGTTCAGGGTGTCCCCCTCCTGGATGTCTCTGCTAAGGTAGATAATATCATCCAGTCGCTCCTTGGAGGTGCTGTTCCGCAGCCTCTCTTTACCACGTGGCCGTAGCTCATAGCTTTCTCCATCGTCCTCTGACAGGTCGTTCTCTGAGCCGTTGGTTCCAAACAGGTAGGCATGGCCGCCTTTGGCAGGCTGCACCATGGTGGCTGACTGGAACCCATAGTGTTGACTTCTACTGGACATTTCCTTCAATCTGGAAAAAAAGCACACAGATGCCTTACTTCCAAAACCAAATACATACCTAAAAATTCACTAAGACTGCTTTTACCACAAAAATATTAGGGAACACGTATAACCTAGGCCTCTGAGTCTGACAGTAGTTTATTTATTGACGTAATGGATTAAAGGATTCTTAGCGATATTCGGAAAAAAACAAACAAATTCACATAGCATTTACAAGCACATTTGTGCGTTATGGCATAACGATTTTGCCAATACATGCAGTACTCAGTGTAAGTCAAGAAGAATAAATCATATGACAATCTTTTAAAAACAACCAGTAATTTAAAGAATCCCAAGAGTTTTTGAAAAGTAATCATAACCTATGGAGAAAACCCCACAAATGATCTACCCAATCAAATTAGAATTTGACATCAAGTGGTGTTATATAGGGCTGTGATTCTTGACACTTTTTTCCATCTGGGACAACAGGCTGTTAGGTCAGTGCCTTCCTTGTCTTCACTCCTTTCACTGTGTCTTAAGTTGAGAGACTTTAAAGTCATTCTTGACACTAGCAAATCTGCAGGTCCTGATAAGCTCGAGCCCCTTTATTCAGTCCGGTTTTAGAAAGCAGCACGGTACAACCACAGCTGCCACTAAAGTGGTCAATAATATTGAGTCATTAGATGACATTAGATGCTCTGTTTGTGGATCTGTCAAAAGCTATTGATACTGTAGATCACAACGTCCTGTTAAGTTGGCTTTTCTAGCCAGGCTGTTGGCTGGTACAGAAACCATTTGTCTGGTAGAACACAGTGTGTGCAAACAGCAGGGATCTGCTCTTCAGTTGTCCCAGAGTCAGAACTGAACTGGGTAAGAGACGTTTAAAATATGCCACCCCTTCTGGCCGGAATGATTTCTAGAAAGGCGTAAAGCTGACAGAGATGGTGACTGGAAAGGCCAGGAAGAGGCAGTGTAACTTTTTGTAATAGTTTTTGAGTCAGTACCTTGATCTTGTGCTCTTAGATCTGTTCAGACATGTTATGCTATGTATGGGAATGTTTCTGATTAGTACAGGTCAACAGGAGAGAGTTTGGTATCAGACCCAGGGTTAAAACCTCTTTGTCTTAACTTTACTGAGTTGCAATAGTCATGGTGTAAGTACAATAACTATGTGTCTGCAGTGTGATACAATTTTTGTTTCATCTGCAGACAAAGTGCACAAATTTCTATTCTTATTTAAATTCTGCCTACCTACCTTGAAATGATATGGTTTTATGGTTGCTTATACCATTAGGCCTGTAGTAAGGCCTAATGATATAAGCAATAACTATTAACCGAGGAGTCAGTGTGTTGAAGCAGATTTCAGGTATATTGGAATGCAGAGGTTTACAAATCTAAATAAAATGAATGCACTGATGCCAAATGATCAGCCAGTGATGGGAATTGGTAAATTTTCTGATTGATCAGCCCTAAACAGCGCTACAATGTCACATTTAACAACATTGTTGATTTTAGAAGTTATTACTGAGTGACAAAAACAGTTATTTTAGTATCATGCGTTTAACATTAAGTCCGCTCAGAAGCACAGATGTAACAAACTAGTCGGAAGGAAACAATTTTCTACGCCATCTTGAGACATGCTGGCCTTTCATTCAGGCTGCAAAAGAGTGAGTGAGAGACTGAGACTTTAAGTAGGTAACATGAAGGCTGAACAGAGTACAGCAAAGTGGCTGTTTTGTCCTTTTGAGGTTTCAACACCTATCTGTGACAGAACAGAGGTATGAGAGGTTTTAAGGCTCCTGTTCAGCAGAGCCAGCTCTCATGTTCTGTTTATGTGGCAGACACCCTGTCTACTATAAAAACTAGGCTTAAAACTATCTTTTTTTAAGAAAGCTTATCGTGAGCCGCTTTTTCTCTCTCTCTCTGCTACTTTCTTCAATTAAGCATTATCTGCAATTACTGCTACCATAAAGTTTTCTCTTGTTTTTCTTCTCTTCATAGAAGTTACACCTGACCTAGCTGTGAAACTTTCCTGGAGGGGACCTTCACCTGAGTTATTGCTGCCAATAACTTCATGTTCTCTCTCAAAACATGACACACAGGCTCTGTTTTTCTGTGTTTGACCCCATCTCTCTCCTAGACAAAGCAATGGAAGAAGCCATTCCTGCCTCTAACTGCATACTTAGTTTTTCATCCTTTAGGATTTACTACTGGCTCAGAGCTCATATTTTGTATTTCAGTTTCTCTCCTAGATCTAGCCTCTAAAACAGTTACTGCTGCCATGAATTCTTATACACAGAAACATAGAAGGTATCCCTGGACCAGTGCTTTTTGTGTGCCTGCTCTGTCTTCTCCAAACCCTAGTCGGCTACGGCAGATGGTCGCTCAAACTGAGTCCAGTTCTGCCGGAGAGTTGTTACTATTTAACAGGATAAACATGCTCATTTAGGAGGAAGGATTGCCTGACAGGAGGAAGTTAGTGACCTGACAGAGTCCGCCACTTTTGATTAGATATAAAACCTTTCACCAGTTGGCACTTGACTGCAGAGCTTTATAACTAAAATCTAAATTAAATGTATCTGATTGACTTTGCATCTGTATATATTAGATTAAATTAACTATATGTTTCTATATATAAATTGGATCAGCTTGTATTGTAAGTGTTTTGTATAAAAATAAACTGAACTGAGCTGAATTTTGATTTCGTGAAGCAGAAATCTCAGCATTAAGGTATATATTTTCCCTGGTAAATACACAGAGACTGCTCTTTTACTAATGCTGGCTGTGCTAATTGCTATTATATGAGATACTAAAGACAATTTCAAATCCCATTTACAGTGAATGCTCTCTTACATACAGGGGTTGGACAATGAAACTGAAACACCTGTTGTTTTAGTGTGGGAGGTTTCATCGCTAAATTGGACCAGCCTGGTAGCCAGTCTTCATTGATTGCACATTGCACCAGTAAGAGCAGAGTGTGAAGGTTCAATTAGCAGGGTAAGAGCACAGTTTTGCTCAAAATATTGAAATGCACACAACATTATGGGTGACATACCAGAATTCAAAAGAGGACAAATTGTTGGTGCACGTCTTGCTGGCGCATCTGTGACCAAGACAGCAAGTCTTTGTGATGTATCAAGAGCCACGGTATCCAGGGTAATGTCAGCATACCACCAAGAAGGACAAACCACATCCAACAGGATTAACTGTGGACGCAAGAGGAAGCTGTCTGAAAGGGATGTTAGGGTACTAACCCGGATTGTATCCAAAAAACATAAAACTACAGCTGCCCAAATCATGGCAGAATTAAATGTGCACCTCAACTCTCCTGTTTCCACCAGAACTGTCCGTCGGGAGCTCCACAGGGTCAATATACACGGCTGGGCTGCTATAGCCAAACCTTTGGTCACTCATGCCAATGCCAAACGTCGGTTTTAATGGTGCAAGGAGCGCAAATCTTGGGCTGTGGACAATGTGAAACATGTATTGTTCTCTGATGAGTCCACCTTTAATGTTTTCCCCACATCTGGGAGAGTTACGATGTGGAGAAGCCCCAAAGAAGCGTACCACCCAGACTGTTGCATGCCCAGAGTGAAGTATGGGGGTGGATCAGTGATGGTTTGGGCTGCCATATCATGGCATTCCCTTGGCCCAATACTTGTGCTAGATGGGCGTGTCACTGCCAAGGACTACCGAACCATTCTTGAGGACCATGTGCATCCAATGATTCAAACATTGTATCCTGAAGGCGGTGCCGTGTATCAGGATGACAATGCACCAATACACACAGCAAGACTGGTGAAAGATTGGTTTGATGAACATGAAAGTGAAGTTGAACATCTCCCATGGTCTGCACAGTCACCAGATTTAAATATTATTGAACCACTTTGGGGTGTTTTGGAGGAGCGAGTCAGGAAACGTTTTCTTCCACCAGTATCACGTAGTGACCTGGCCACTATCCTGCAAGAAGAATGGCTTAAAATCCCTCTGACCACTGTGCAGGACTTGTATATGTCATTCCCAAGACGAATTGACGCTGTATTGGCGGCAAAAGGAGGCCCTACACCATACTAATAAATTATTGTGGTCTAAAATCAGGTGTTTCAGTTTCATTGTCCAACCCCTGTACATGGTGCCATGTTGCCTCTTTTCATTAAATAAATAATATGGCTGCTCATGTTAGGACAGTTTAAAAAAATTGTTGTATTTTTTTTTTTAGTTTCTTATATTGTAGCTCTTTAAGATAATTCAGAATCCACTAAAATTGGTGCTGCCGGGTAAAAGTTTCCAAACATCAGAAATTGGAAACGGGCAACAAAGTTATTATCATCTCTAATAATTGGGCCCCTGGTTTTAGTGTCTCTGAGCTCCATAATGTATTAGTCACTTTGTTCAAGCAGAGGGGTCTTTGATGTCACGGATTCTAAAAGAAAGAGGAAAAACACTGGTGCAGATGTCATTAGTAAGGTGCACAAATAGTTAACATACAGGTCCTTCTCAAAATATTAGCATGTTGTAATAAAGTTCATTATTTTCCATTATGTCATGATGAAAATTTAACATTCATATATTTTAGATTCATTGCACACTAACTGAAATATTTCAGGTCTTTTATTGTCTTAATACGGATGATTTTGGCATACAGCTCATGAAAACCCAAAATTCCTATCTCACAAAATTAGCATATTTCATCCGACCAATAAAAGAAAAGTGTTTTAATACAAAAAACGTCAATCTTCAAATAATCATGTACAGTTATGCACTCAATACTTGGTCGGGAATCCTTTTGCAGAAATGACTGCTTCAATGCGGCGTGGCATGGAGGCAATCAGCCTGTGGCACTGCTGAGGTCTTATGGAGGCCCAGGATGCTTCGATAGCGGCCTTTAGCTCATCCAGAGTGTTGGGTCTTGAGTCTCTCAACGTTCTCTTCACAATATCCCACAGATTCTCTATGGGGTTCAGGTCAGGAGAGTTGGCAGGCCAATTGAGCACAGTGATACCATGGTCAGTAAACCATTTACCAGTGGTTTTGGCACTGTGAGCAGGTGCCAGGTCATGCTGAAAAACGAAATCTTCATCTCCATAAAGCTTTTCAGCAGATGGAAGCATGAAGTGCTCCAAAATCTCCTGATAGCTAGCTGCATTGACCCTGCCCTTGATAAAACACAGTGGACCAACACCAGCAGCTGACACGGCACCCCAGACCATCACTGACTGTGGGTACTTGACACTGGACTTCTGGCATTTTGGCATTTCCTTCTCCCCAGTCTTCCTCCAGACTCTGGCACCTTGATTTCCGAATGACATGCAGAATTTGCTTTCATCTGAAAAAAGTACTTTGGACCACTGAGCAACAGTCCAGTGCTGCTTCCCTGTAGCCCAGGTCAGGTGCTTCTGCCGCTGTTTCTGGTTCAAAAGTGGCTTGACCTGGGGAATGCGGCACCTGTAGCCCATTTCCTGCACACGCCTGTGCACGGTGGCTCTGGATGTTTCTACTCCAGACTCAGTCCACTGCTTCCGCAGGTCCCCCAAGGTCTGGAATCGGCCCTTCTCCACAATCTTCCTCAGGATCCGGTCACCTCTTCTCGTTGTGCAGCGTTTTCTGCCACACTTTTTCCTTCCCACAGACTTCCCACTGAGGTGCCTTGATACAGCACTCTGGGAACAGCCTATTCGTTCAGAAATTTCTTTCTGTGTCTTACCCTCTTGCTTGAGGGTGTCAATAGTGGCCTTCTGGACAGCAGTCAGGTCGGCAGTCTTACCCATGATTGGGGTTTTGAGTGATGAACGTTTTAAAGGCCTCAGGAATCTTTTGCAGGTGTTTAGAGTTAACTTGTTGATTCAGATGATTAGGTTCATAGCTCGTTTAGAGACCCTTTTAATGATATGCTAATTTTGAGAGATAGGAATTTTGGGTTTTCATGAGCTGTATGCCAAAATCATCCGTATTAAGACAATAAAAGACCTGAAATATTTCAGTTAGTGTGCAATGAATCTAAAATATATGAATGTTAAATTTTCATCATTACATTATGGAAAATAATTAACTTTATCACAATATGCTAATATTTTGAGAAGGACCTGTATATACCACAACAAGAATGGCAGTCTGTATACTTTTATGCCGCAAACCCAGAACAAACTGGTAATTTTTCTCAGTAAAAAGTCGGCTGATCGAAAGGAAGCTCGCCGTAACTTTAAATTTCCAGCAGCCTAACTACGATGTGCAGTACAAATATACATTTACCAGAACACTTTGCTATTTAAGTCCGCACCCTTTGGTCAGTCAAGGCCGGAAAAACCCCAAGGTTGGCATGATAACTTATCAGAATCCTGGCAAAGTACACAAGTGTCAACCTGCCAAGTCAGTAAAAATACAAATAAATGGCCAAGCTAACACGAAGCTAGAGATAAACACACTATAAGGTGAAGTGTATTTACACAAAACAACTCATCTTGTTTACCACCGTTTATGGGTTTGATTAAGACAGCCACTGTGATGCCAGTTATAACGTTCGTGTTACTTGACGTTGAACAAAGTAGTTATCGGTTTCATACCACTAAACAGTTTGATTCTTGGCAACTGACCAAAAAATAAAATGCGCCCCATCATATTAAATCGAACGGCTTGGGTTCACGGTTGGACTAATTTTAAACCAAAAACGCAATAAACATTAACTATACTCTCTTACGCATTTTAGCAAACTCTGATCGCTCAGATGAAGCTAAGCTAGGCTAGTGCTACTCCACGTCCGCATAGGAATATTTAGCTAACCTTAGAAAGCTTTGTAGCTATTTAACAGCGGTCAGAATGATGTTTACAGATGTTCATTATTAATTTACTTTACCTGATAAAAGAGAAACCAGTCTGGTTAATGGTCCACAGTAAATGCCATAACCGACGGATTATTTGCGCTTTCACCCTATCGCTGTTTGGCTTCTTACCTATGCGCTAACCACTGTTTCCACTGCTTAGGCCACGTCAACAAAGTATTTACGTAATGACGCCATCACTGCCCATACGTAGTTTTCAGTATTTACCGCGAGGGGGCGCCAGAAGCGGTCTGACCTCACAATGTTTTCTACTTTTTCAGAAATCTTGGAGAAAGATTATGTTACGTTTAAAGATTAAATCACATATTTCAGTTAACTTTGTATAACCTTTTATTGGATCTTACACAGTTAAATTACAATTAAGATACGTATGATACAGATAAATTCAATAACCATACCAATCACAATACATGGGTTCATATTCAATGCAAATGGAAAAAAAATGTCCATTTCATCAGGTGAATACAAATATATTGGGAACTTTTTTTGTAACGGCATCTTCTGAGCTTCAAAAGGTTTCAAAAAACTAGCCCCACAGATAATACAGTTTGAATGCTTAATGGTGCTAATTTTATGTGAAAAAAGTAAGCATGTCTGATATTTTATGAAAGTGTTGCTTACTATTTTACTGTAGTTGACATGAAGCAGCTAAGATACTTAGTAATTTGGGACATATTTTTGGTTTAGTTCAGTGTTTCTCACAATTCTTATAATTAATTACTCATTAAATAATACGCTTTCCAGGTACCACAATACTTTCAGGACATTTTAAAACTGTACTACAAACAAGGATGTACTTTTTCAGACTTTTGTGTTTTGTGACAAAAAATAAAGAAATAAAAAACATGTTTATTCATTTTCATCACATGCTTAAAATAAAATATGCGAATTCCAAGCTGCAAAAATAAACAGAGGGGCCACCCTTAGGTCCAAGAAGAACCTACGCTAATCTCAAAATCTAATATGGTTGCCATGTGTTGAAAACAGGAATAGCTGCAGCAATAAGAAGTTAATTTATATTTCTGGTAGTTTTATGACATCGAATATTTTCCAAGCACAAACAAATAAAGGCTAAATTTATGAACATGTTTTAGTGTTTGAATGCATGAATTGTAGTGACATAGATTGCTGTTAGGTTTTACTGTAGAGTATAAATAATCTGGTCAATGAGTATAAAAATTGGCAAAATCCTTGAGATTTTCTAACTTTCAATGGAACCTGGTTAATAATATAAATATAAATTGAACATTGGATCTGAGAATAAAACCAAATCCCTCTTATTCAAATTGAATAAGAGGGATTTGGTTTTATTCTCAGATCCAATGTTCAATTTATAGGTTAAATGGAATGTAGTAATCAGTCAATTTGCGAAGCGGTATCTGTAGCCTAATGAACCCTAACGAGATCATCAAAGACTAAACCAGCAATGCCCTTTTCTTGAACCGAGGCTATACGTTTTTGACCCACACGGTGGTGCCGTCGGCACGAAAATACGACAAACCACAGTCTTCACCCTTATGAGACAAACAGGATTAAAACATCGCGTCTCAATAGACTTCACAGACAGACGAGTTTGAGCCTCTGAGTAGCTATAAACTAATCTCATACAGCAGGAGCTCCCACATGGCTGCAGCCAGCGCGGAGCTGTGAGGTGTAGGGAGAGCGGCTCTGAAACACTCAAGGAGAGGAAGAAAAAAAGGGAACCCGCGCAGTTTGGCACATTTCACCCGGCTCCAGTCCTGTTAGATGACAGACGCGCTTCGTCCCACGCTGCTTTCGGGAAACTGAAAACACGATGCCGTTTTAAATTGCTTGTGATTGAGAATAAAGGCGGAGCTCAGGAGTTTGGGCTCACCGATGTTATCCAGGGCAATAAAGATACTGTAAATTATCTTGGGCTGAGAGGACCAAGCAAGGTGTCAGGTAAGATTTATTCTAATGCTCCTTTATTTAGATGCTGTCCCTCTGCATTCTGATTTTGGTCGCAAACCTACAACTGTGATGCGATCAAAAAACTTTAGAAGATTAATTCTAATAAAACACTTGAGGATTGTTTCCTAGACAACAACTTTTAGATTTATTTTACAGGAAATTAAACCTATTGATCAGCAACTGCATAAGCTAGTGCCGAATGTATAGTAATAGTGCAGAGAATAGAGGCAACAAATGAGTAGCGATCCTCCTAATCAATTATGCCAGACATCTCCAAGACAGACGCATTGTACAAGACTATAAGAAAACGATTAAAAGTCCTCGGCCACTGCTAATTTCTTTTCGCGCCCAGCCAAAAATACCCCTTGGAGCAGCTAATAAAATTGAAAAGCCTAAATATTGATTCAGCGCAATCAGTTTAAATAACCGACGGGGCAGCCCATTCAGGACGGAGACAAACGCTTCCATGGTTACATCCAGGATCTCCGCCGTGATCACGGCGCTTTGTGTGGGGTTTTCTCTCTCCCACTGAAATAAAACAACTGGCACCCACGGAGAGCAAAGGGAGGGGACCCTCTCATAAAGAGCCAGCCTACTAATCTATATAGGCTTACCCGGACTATAAGTAATCTTGGCACACTTTGAGTTGCGCACATGTGCTGCTACTGTTAAATTACTGCCTATAGAAGCCTTGTTTGAGTCTAGCCTTTATATGTTCAGGCTTCACACTAGATCACACCGGTTGTTCTTATAGGGTTCTCAGTCTTTGAATTATTGAATATGCTCCCCTTATCTCTAATTGATCTGACATGATGTCATCTTGGAGCGTCCCTGGCAAATCTCTATTGTTGCTTCATCTGTGGCGCCTCAGCAGAGTTAAATCCTTTCTATATCCAGGGATTGTGATAGCTGCTTCTGTATCCATTCAGTAGCTACACCTGCTCCCCCTCAGCAACGTTTTACTCTTGTTGTTTTTATATTTGTGGAAACTATTGCATTTTTTCAGTTTCTTTGTTTTTGTGAGTAAAGATTGAAGCAAAAGTTGCCACACACTCTATTTCTGTCATATGTCTTAGTGGATTTGTTTTTACAGCTTAGGTGCCCTCAAAAATCCCCACTTGCCCAGAGGCTCGGGTCCCTTTGTTTGTCAGTGTTTATGTCATTGCCTGGCAGGGGTCAGCCCCCATTTGCCTGTGTGAGGGTCTGAATGTGATTCACTGGGCGGAAACTGTTTTACTGCCTGCTTCGCTCTCCTTCTGTCTCACCCCCTCCTCAAGGCTGCACAGTACAAAAGGGGGCTGAGCCATAAATGGAGCCTGTTCATTATGAGAGGTGCTGAAGTGTTGCAGGTCACAGACAGGAGGAGATTGATGTTTGGAGGGGATTCAGGGGAGCAAATCACATTCTCAGTGTGTGGCACTGGAGGACATGGTGCTGGTCTGCAACAGGTTACGTTGACTGATCTGTGAGACACAGATGCAGCATCGTTAGAAAAAGTTGAACAAAGTTGGTCTTTTCACCCCCTTTGGAAAAGTGTTCTTAACCCAATGAAGTTTTCCATATTTAGAGTACAAAGACATTTATAGAAAAAAAATTAAAGCAGGTTGGGTTATGAAACAATATCTGAAGCGCTGAGCACCTCACAAAGCAATGTTCAACCCATCATCCAAAACTGAAAAGAGTATGGTATGACTGCAAACCTACAAATATATTGTTGTCCACATACACTGACAAACCCATTTTAACTCTAGAGGAGCTGCAGAGACCCACAGCTCAGGTGGGAGAATTTGTTAACAGGACAACTATTAGTCGTGCACTCCACAATCTGGCCGTTAGAAGAGTGGCAATAGGAAGTCACTGTTGAAAAAAAGCCATAAGAAGTCCTGTTTGCAGTTTGCCACAAGCCAGCTGAAGGACACATAACTCTGTGTGGCACAAAACCAACACTGCACATCGACACATCGCCATTCTCCTGGCGTAACATGGTGGTGGCAACATTATGCAGTGGGATTTTATTTATTTCTATATATCTTTATTTTTCCAAAGTAGACAGACACGAATGGGGTGTAGAGAAGAGAATGTCATGCAGGATAGGTCTCCTGGGCTGGGACTCAGGACTGAGGCCTCCGTGTATGGGTCACATACTCTATCGCTACACCACTTGCCGTTCCCCAGGATTGCTTTTCTTTTGCAAAGACAGGGAAGGATCTGAATCCAAGACAGTCCTAGAAGAACTTGAGGCTGGGGCAGTAGGTCACCTATAAGCAGGACAGCAAGCCTAAACATGCAGTTGAGTACACTAGCATTACTAAGTCAGTTACTAAGTCAGGTAAACAGGGGAATGACAGTCTCCAAGCAAACTTTCATTGAACAGACACAGTTGAAAGATCACATCAATCTCCATCTACACACAACACTTAGGCTAACAAAAGGCACATTTTCAACAGATTTCTCTGGGATCAATAAAAACAAGGACTGGCCAAACTTATAGCTTCAGCAAAGATGCCCATGGACGCTCAGTGTTTGAAAAGAAATAGCAAGATCAGCTAATATGTTGTCTTTTTAGTGTAATTGTTATCTGTCATAACTTTTATTACATCAATATCTTCATTATAGTTTTACTTATTTTAAACTCCGAGGAAAAGACCCCACATTTGTTGATTTACGACCCCCATTGGGGGTCCCACACCCAACTTTGGCACTGACTGGTTTAAATCAATTTCATATCCATGTTCTAACACATGGGTCAGTCAAAGTTCAGACTTTATTCCAATTAACAATCTTTGACAAAACATGAAAATCCTCTCCATCCAGTATGACTAAGCTTGAGCTATTTTGAACAGAAAAATGGGGAGTCTCATAAAATATCTTCCTTTTTTTCATAACTACCTTTTGACAATCACTTCACATTTCATGCTTATACACAGGAGGTAGCATTCGGTCTTAGTTATTTTCATTGGAGCAGAATAAGGTTACAGTGGTTTACAGTGAGCTGTCAACCCAGTTCTGCAAAAATGGCCTCCCAGGACCTAGCTGTCAGTTCTCATAATCATATGTATTTGTACTTACACACATGCATCTGCAAGTACACACACACGTGTTCCATGCCCTTCTCTTTAGAGGCAACACCTTGGACTTAGCTGTACATTTCCACCAGAAAATTCAACTTAACCTTTGACCTCTTTGATGTTATGTCACCAAAGAGGTCAGCTGCACAACATTTTGCCTAAATGATTATGCATGAGAAGATTTTCAAACAACATTAAAGAACTGTCAAAGTAGGAGGACACCATCTTTTGTTGTCGTTACTTCATATATTTAAATTCGGTCAAACTCAAAGAGCAGTGTCTAAATTCTTGTTGCTAATAGCCTCGAAGATGAGCAGCTCTGAAAAGCACAAGTCGATCTGATCACACATTATGTTCGTTTTGAAAGCCTTCATGGCCATCTGTCCTACTGCCTCTTCATTTGTACCATGGCTTGCTCTCATTATTATCTTTGTGTTAGAGACAAAATAAGCATTGAAAAGCTATCGGGAAAAAAAGTATAATTCAAGGAAATCCTATTGATATAGGTCGTTATACCCTCCGCAACCATGTGACCTACAGTGTCTTGCAAAAGTATTCATACCCTCTGTATTTTTCACATTTTGTAACACAATTGCCACAGACTTCATTGCAATGGATTTTGTGTCTTATATCAACTCAACATAGTCCATAAGTGTTAAGTGGAAGCAAATGGATAAATAGTTTTGTTTAAAAAAAATAAAAAAAAAATATGGTAGGCATTTGTGAAGAGTCCCATTTGTTTTGATACCCCTAAAGTACATCTTGTAAAAATCTACTGTCAGTATCAATATAGCTGTTCTGTGAAGGCCTTGGAAAGTGCGTTAGTGAACTGGGAATTTGTAGAGGCTGGTTAGGTTCGCAGCTCAGGTGGATTTCAGAAGCATCTGTCAGAGAAAGGCTCTTGAAGTGAACCCAAGTCCTGACAGGCAGGCAGCAGCAGAACGGTGAGTAGAAGAAATTTAATAAGTAAGCAAACTTACATCCGGGCACGAGATGAGCAGGCAAAAATATGAACATGCATGGCATGAGCAAACAGACATGGACAGGCTGGGATGGCAAAACCGTATTCTCCAGCGAGGAGTAAACAGAACACAATGGCATAGGTGAAAATAGTGAGACTGATTGACGTGAAGCAGGTGCAATAAATAAGGCTGATTACAGAGGCGGTGGCAGAGACTGAAAGCAAAAACATGACTGAAACTTAACAAAGATACTTGGAATATTCTAATAAATAATATAAAAAGCACAGCAATAAACTAGAAAGGTACATGAAAAGAATAGCCTAGAGACATATAACCTAACAAAATATAAGCACAGTAAAATGAACTAATATAGCAAAAACCTTCGGAACATAACCCAAAATACTACAAATCATGACAAGCATCAATAAGTTGTTCTTTTCACAAATCTGACCTTTGCAGTTTTACACAACAAAGATGTGGAAGAAGGTGCTTTGGTCAGATGAGCTGAAAACCAAATCTTCTGGTGTCCATGCAAACACTATGTGTGGCAAGAAGATAAATCTGCACTTCACCCTGAACACACCTTTTCCACATTGAAACATGGCAGCAGGTTGGCTTCTTCCCACAGTCCAAAATTATACCTGTCAGATTAATTGATTTCTCTAAGTTGCTCTTAGGAGTGAGTGGGTTGAATAGGATTGCTCCTTCTATTCAGCTACTACTTGTCTGCGATTAGCTTCAATCGCAGAGCGGCTCAGCCTTTCAGTGGAAGCTGCTGAGAACTTCACAAAATCTATTGTGTTTGGAAGAGACTCATTAGGAAGTAGGGCTGCGTGATATTAGGCAATCTTGAGATGTGAAAATAATGGTGAAAATTTTCGTTAACCTCTTTCTCATCTATGCTTTCATCAATCTGTGACCTTTACCATTTTGGGCAATGTCATTTTGTTGTTGTGATCATTTACCGCCATGAAACTACTTGGCTAAATATTACATTAGCATGTAAAGTGCAAGTTCATAACACTTAGCACCTAACAAATTAGCCAGAAATTATTGAACTCCAAGCAGTCCTTTGTGATATGAATATAGCACGAACTTATTGTGATGATGATAAATTCGCAATATATTGTGCAGTCTTATTACGAAGAAGCTTGGGGAAAATACCGTGTCTTGATTGTACCAAAATATAAATAAGGTTAAAAATTTAGGTTGAAAAAACTCAGTCATATATATTATTACTTATGAAAGTTATTCATGTTATTTTTTAAATAATTTATGATTTATTTAGTGATCTTTGTATTTTCAGGGCAATTCAGTGTTCTACAACTGCAATAGATACTTTTCCCAAACTCAATGAATGATTGTTCAAATTATTCTGATTCCAACATTGATTTAAAGTGATTGTGATTAGGTTTTTCCACAACTGAGCAAAAAAATAAAAAAAATATTTATATGAAAGCAATTTACCCAAAACAATTTACCCAACTTCTAAAAGGGTACTTTGCTACAACAGTTACATTCAGCAGTGCAATTTTGCTGCTAAAAAGTGCACAATAATTTTAATCATATCTTGAAAGGAAAAAGCAGCATTTATTGATGGTGTTCTGTAACGAACAAGGAAAAATAGTTTTGGGGGTTTGCAAACATCAATTATCATTAATTGATCATTTGTTTTTCACAGTGACATATTCATAATAATGACAGAAATATGATAATTCCCCATCTAGAATGGCAAGATAGTAAAATATCTAATAGATCTTCAACTTATGTTAAGTTCCTACGGGCCCGCCAAGAAGGGGGAACAAATGGGTCTGTTGTCCCTGGGGCCTGGATAAGGTTCATAGAATGGAGAGAAATATGTTGAAATGGGCTTGAAGAGCAATTAGCATTTCTTTCAGTCTCCCAACCAGTTACATGCAATTAAATAATACTCTTTCCCGCCTTCCTCTACGGTCTGTAAGGCTTTTGAGGACAAAACCTTGTTTAAATTCTCTGGAAATGTTTTTCTGTCACTGTGTCATACATGCCAATCAGTTGACCAAAACTTGAAAACACTCAAAATAGTTTTTCCTCAATTGGAACCACTTCTCTTTTCTCTATCCCTTTTTTCTCACTGCTTCATACCAAAAGAAGAAAACGTTTTTTGGTAGATGTGAGATGCCATTGGCTGAGGCTGAGAGCAGCCGACTAAGTCCATGTGGACAATACGTCAGGAAAGCTCTCACTCTCTGTTTCTTTTTTCACAGTAAATTGCACACTTGATTGGCAGTTTCTTGTCCCTGAAGGAGAAATGGCTGGTTTGAAAAGTATCATCTGACAATAGCAGGAAGGCTGCCCCCATGCATTTTGTTCTTTAGAGAGGTGTCCATTCGGCTGATTTCTGAGTCTTCTTAGGTTGAACGGCATATTTTGGTTGCAATTCATGACTGCACCATCTTTTATTTAAGAAAAAAATCTCTTTCTGTTTTCTGTTTTTCCCTTCTCAAAATAAATACAACTCCAGAGCTTTCCAAAATAAACCCAAAGAGTGAGGCACTTTTGTCAGATTTAAAGATGTATGTTTAGGCTGTACCCCGTTATTAAGGTTCTTAATTTCTTCTTCTCAACTTTTTTTCTCTACAGCGAGATAATTTGCTGATCTAAAAATACCAAGCATGTGAAGCACAAATATGGACTGGGAAGTTTAGCAGGAACAGCGGCCGTGGCCGTACTGGGCTGAGACCCACGGGGGGTGGTTTCTGAGGCTGGGCCTGACACTTATTGGCCTGGTGGCATCACTTGGAGTGGAAGAAGCTCAAGCAGAACCTGGTTCAATAAACATAGAACAGGAGGCTCCATGGTTTGGGGCCAAACATGGAACATGAGGCATCCATACACAAGCTGATCTAATAAAGGAGCTTTTTGTATTTAGCTTATAGGCTTGGACAGCATAGTGAAATTATTTATTTTAATTTGTATTTCCATTTAGTTTTTGTAGCTGAACATGTTTCTGTTTCTTTTCTGAAACAATAAGGATGAACTCATGAAGCTCAAATTATGCATTTTTATGATCAGCGTGACGGAAAACAACAAATAAGGCCACAGGGCACTTCCATTTTCCAATATATACAGCCTTGCAAAGTATTCATGCCCTTTTTACTTTACATAACATTCCCACAACCAATATAAGTGCATGTAATTGGCATTTTACATAATGGACAAACAAAAAGTGAAGCATAATCATAAAATGTTTTTAAAATAATTTAAAAAGCTGAACTTGCATTTGTATTTATCTCGCCTGAGTTAATACTGGAACAGCTATAAATCATTTAGAGTTATGTCTTTTTAGTAGCTTTGCACGTCCTGTGTCTGAAACTTTACCAAATTCTATTTGTAAAATAGCTCAAGCTCAGTGGGATTGGTTGGAGAGGGTCTATGAAAACTAGTTCTCAAGTCTTGTCACAGATTCTCAGTTGGATTTAGGTTTGAACTTTGAACACGCCACCCTAACACGTGAATATGCTTTGATTTAAAACATTCCCTTGTATGTTGTATTTTTAAAGACATTGGCATGCTGGAATGCCCACTACCAACGTGGTCTAATATCAGTTCCAGATTCCAGGATTGTCCATTATTGTCTGTTAGTTTAGTTTGGAATGCCATGTCCTGTTACATTTGCAGCTGTGCCAGTTAGTGGACCGGACCATATTTACTACTTAAGTGACTATCAGAAGGCAATTTGTTGCACTGGATCTTACTCAGAGTTATCAGAAGGGGGATGAATAGAAATGCAACCCATACAATAATTATCTTACCTTTTTACAATTATGCACTTTTGTGCATAATGTGTTTCTCTATCATACAGTCTCCCAGTAAAATACATTAAAAAGTTCAAGAGCTGGGAATATTTTTTGCAAACTAATGTACATCATCATCATCCTATTTGTTCTTTCAGCCATGTCTTTTTTAGTTTTTCTGTATATGTTGCTGTTTATTTTTGTGTCTTTCCTTGTCAGGATGAGTTATTTTTTTCTGATTGCATGGTCGTTGTGAATTTGTACAGAGAAGAAGCACGCAAATATCCAAGAACCTCTGTTATAGTAGTCAATTTTAATGACAGAGCCATTTCTCTGTGTGGGCAGGCTGACTCCACTTCACTGAGTTGAGATGCTATATTGATGAATGAGATCCCACGGCTTGCCTCCCAGTGTTAGACAGTTAGGACATCACTTTTGTGTGTACATGCATGTGTGTGTGTGTGTGTGTGTGTGTGTGTGTGTGTGTGTGTGTGTGTGTGTGTGTGTGTGTGTGAGAGAGAGAGAGAGAGAGATTATGTTTGTGCTTTTTGTGTGTGTGGCTGCCAGATATAACCACATGCTCTTCACCATGGGCGTCTCAGGAACAGGGAAGCCTCAGGGTTGGGACGCCGCATAATGGGAAAGCCCATGATTAAAAACCCTATAGACTGTTATTCCACACACCCTTGACCAAAAAGGAAATAAGAGTATTGCTTTCTACTTTTAATGTTTGGAATCCTTGGTAAGATAACAAGGAAAAGAAATATCCTGGCTTATGGTTACAGAGGCTTGTATTTTTCATCGAGAAGCTGCATAAAGGAAGCTGCAGTCAGTTTGATAAAAAGTCCAGACTTTTTTATTTAATAAAACTGTGCCATTTAAGTCAGGCATCCCAATCACTTGCTGCAGTCAGCACATGGCATCTGAATCTTGCACTGTCATGCTTACTACCATCCTCTGATTGTGAAGTCCTCGTCCTGCCGTCAATAATTGATGCAAAAGATTACAACACGTAGGCCATGGTCAGGAGAAACCCTAGAGGTATCAGCGGTAAGCACTGACCCCAGGCATTGCTCTGCAACCAGACACCTTCTCAGCAGCTCTGATAGGGATATCCATTAGATTGGTGTTTCTCTGTGTGTGTGGGATGTGTCTGCAAGGGATCTGATGTGAAAAGGTTTTGTGAACCAGGCTCCTAACACCAGCGCGTTGCTTTAAGAGGAGCAGACAGGTGAAAGGGTTAAAGTGCTTCAGACTTCTCAGAGCATGTTATTTGTTTGAGCTTGCTAGGAAACGTCAGGTGCAGCATCAGGGAGTTGCAAAAGAAGCAGTGTGCTTCCAACTAGTATAAACTGATTAGATACTGAGAAAAGTCTAAAGTTGCACATAGAAATGACATAGAGGGGAATACATGCTGATCAGATGTAAGATTATGATCAGGCAAAAAAAGTAACATTCCACATACTGTTACACTAAACCTTCTTGTGTTTGCATAAATGTAACTGCAACACTTGGCATTAAGATAATCTCAATCAAGATTTTGTGCGCCTTTAAGATTAAGTATTATCTAGAGATGCACCATTCAGAGATGTTGAGGCCAGTTTCTAATAATCAATTTGGTAAAACTGCCCTGTGAATTCCAGTTTTAATCAATTAGGACTTTTCCTAAAGAAAAATTTTGCTTTTTTAACAATAAAATATTCATAGTAATTAAACAATTGTTTCTCTAAACGATCTTTAAACAATTCTCTAAGCTCTCTATTACAGAGATGTCTCTCTCTTTTTCTCAGTATAAATCTGCAAATGCAGTAAAAACCCCCAGGAAAGATGAATTTGTACAAGTTAAGCCCTACCAAAAAGAAGTAAACACTATCTCTTTTACTTCTTTATAAGAAAGATTACAGCTCCTTGACATTTTGTAGAAGTGTGCCATATCACACAATATTTCTCCAAGATCAATTCACAATTAGTAACAGTTGTGTCAGACCTAATACATAAAAGGAAAAAAGACAGTGTGTACTTTTATGTTTCAAAATATTAAATCATTTAGTTTTTTAAAGGTAACTATACATTACCATTAAAAGGCCTTTCTTTCCTGATCATTCTTAATGGCGGTGCCTTCACACCATGTTTATGGTAGGCTGAGTGAATGGCTGATGTGCCTCTGCAGACCAAATTTTCTCCTCACTGACAATGAAAATAGCTAACTTTGAGTCTTCTACCCTCAGTAACAACTTTCACAAAGACAAGTGCTGTTAGTGCGACCTGGTGGCATTCTGTGAGATGAAAATAAGATCTGATTTTTGGTTTTATCGAATGGTTTCCAGTGAAGTGAAAAATCAGCTGATTCTGGAGACAAGCCATTTATTAGTACTATGTAGAATATAAAATATATCTCAATCCAATAGTTAAAATTTTTAAAGCATAGATTTGAGAAGTACATACCATAAGTACAACAAAGTTATTATATTTCATTATGTACATAAAACAGACACCTCAGTAGCTCGGCAGCCTTTTTGAAGTTAAATTTTTTTTAAATAGCCATTTGTCTTTCTCAGGGTAAGCATTACCTCTGTCATGTTGTGCTGTAGGAAGTGTGCCTTGTGTAAAACCAACTGAACTGAACCAACGTTTTTGTGGTGCGAGAATTATCACCTGAAATTACACAGATGCTCTTAGTTGCTTCCCCGTTTGTTGGCATTTTCTCCATTTAATCTCTTATATGCTCTTCAAATTTAGATCAACAATACTCCTAGGCATGCAGCACACCAAGGGTTTAATTAACTTGGAATTTGATCACTGTGTCTTGATGCTAAGCAGCAACATCAGATGAAGTCAAAGAATCCAAATGTGTATACCAAAACCAATAACAGTCATATCACATTACTCACATTGCAGGTTATGGGAAATTTTTAATCCAGCACAAGAAGAGTTGTATATCCAGTGTAAAAAGCAAAAGACAGTAAAAAAATCTATATTCTCCACCACAGGTTAGTCAACCAGAGTGACAAATTCAGTAACTTATACTGCAGTCTTTTTTCTCCATTGATGTTCCAATGCAACTTAATTGCTTTCTTTAGAGTTTCCTCTAAAGGGCATTGCTTTACCCTACCTTTAAAGTTACTTGGGTTAACAGTTAACACCTGCTGTGAATTAGCAAGTTGCGACTGATCTGCTTTCATTTTCTTTTATTTTTAAATAGTTCCAAACTGCAAATATGTCAGTAACACTAGTTGACATGTTCCATCACAATGTTTTATGTCATCTGTATAATGTTTTCGATGTTCATACCCTGAAATCAACCTCACACCTTGAACATGACAAGGGCTGATAAATCATCCTCTAGTGTTTTGATCTATTGGTTGAGTTTTGAGATTGTGGTTTAACAAAGATGAATTAGTACATTTTGAAATTTTTGGTTTAAAATCACTATTATTGGTTGAGAAGTCTAAAGAATAAAGTATAGTCCAATTAATTATTATTTACAGATGACATCCTTTTTCAACACACTTTAAGAAATTCCCAGATGTTCTTCGTCCGGGTACATAGAAAACAGCGAATTAGTCATTGGTAGACAGATGATCATAATCTTTTTTGACAGTGTTTGTGTCTTGCTTTTTCACTATTCTGTTTGCCTTTCATGAGCACAAAGGCCAGCTTTTGCAAAAGGACTACAATTTAAAAATGATTGAATGTTGAAAAGAAAAATCGTTCAGCTGGAGAATGAATTTTCAAAAACACGTTCAAGCTCAAGGCCTAACAAGCTAATATTTTGATAAAAGGGAGCAGCTTCTTGGAATTTATTTGCAAACATGAGTGAATGCTTAAGTCATTTTGTTTTGAAACCCAAGAATATTTTACATTTGCCATCAACTATTTAAGAATACATTTGGCAGTACTACACTGAGAAATAAAATAATGTTTTATATATAGTAGGCAAATGATACTTAGTGGATACAGTTTGGGTTTCAGAAAATAAAGTAATGTTGTGGCTCAGGAGGCAGAACATTTTTTCCAGCAATCACAGGGTTGGTGGTTTGATCCCTGGCTCCTTAAAGTCTACTTTGGCAAGATATCGAACCGTAAAAGCGTCCCCATTGTATGACTGGTTTATTGAATAAAGTAAGGAGCTATTCTAAGGTGTTTTATAGAGGCTGGATTGTGGCTCGTAGTTTAAAGTGCACTAGTGAAAAAAGGTCAAACAGATCACCCTATTTATATAAAAAAGGAGAGGTCAGTTGGCTGAGGACATGAATAAAGGAGTATGCCAGCAATGGGATTTTGTCCAGTATCAACAGCATGATTATTTATTGAAATCGTTTCTTTGGTCTTGATTTCTTTTGGCCTGGAAAATGCACACTAATAGATACAGCAATCATCCCCTAAAGGTACACCACCAACTGGACCCTTGAAAACAAGAATCACCCCACCCATAGTCTGGTGACATTTTCTTCATTTTCTTTTAAAAATTAAAGAGAATACTTCTAAACCAATAATAACAATAATGTAATATTTTTCTACAAAAAATGTATTTTGGAAACAACTATGCACTTTACTGTAGCTTAGCACTGCTGTTGTATTTTTTTTATCTATAGAAAACTCAATATACAGGCATAAGAACACGCATGCCCATGGTATAAAAACATACTCTGCAGATGTGTTTGCCAATAAATCTAGTAAAATACGTTGCTTTGCAAACAAATTCTTTGTCTCATTATAGCTATGGTGGATGGACCAACACATTGTAGTATATAATCTGGAAAGAAAGGATACATGGTTTTCAAAAGGTTTCACAAATATAATATTAAGGTGTGTAATGCATATTTATTTAGGCCCTTTTACTCTAATGAAGTCTAGTGCAATCTATTGCCTTTGAAGTCAGCATCATAAATAAAGTCCACCTATGTGTAATTCAAACTTAGTGTTTATACAACTGTCCTGTAAAGACATCAGAGGTTTGTTTGAGAACATTAAGGAACAAACAATGTCATGAAGACCAAGAAGCAAACCAGCCAGGTCAGGGATTGAGTTTTAAGCCTCTCACTGAATGTTGTTCAGTCTATTATTCAAAAATAAAAGAATATGGCACAACAGCAGTCCTACCAAAACATGCCCATCCACCTAAACTGACAAACATGGAGACGTTTATCACAGAAACTGCCTAGAGGACCATGGTAACTTTGGAAGAGGAGCAGAAACGGCTCAGGACAATCTGGAGAGGAGACCACAATAAATGCATTATAGAAATCAGGGCCCGTATTCACGAAGAAGCTTAGGACTAAAAGTAGCTCTTATTGATGTCATTCTAAGAAAAATCTTAGCAGTTCTTGAATTCTAAGATTTTAGAATTTAGAGAGCTCCTAACCTGAGGAGACGTTAAGAGTAGTGAGGAAGACTTTAAGTGAGCCCAAGAGTGTCTTAAGCAGCACATAAACTTCTATAACAACCATACAGTTATGTGGAGAAAAGATCAACTTTATCTTCCCCCTAGGTCAAAATGAAATAGTTTCAGCAGCAGGACAGATTAAAGATGCACCTCTAGTAAGGTAATACTTGGAAGAAGGCACGGCGTTAGACCTGGGCTTTTCTGAATAGCCCCGGACTTAGAAGACACTTAGAAATATGATCCTGTTAAGCCCTAAGGGGCTTTAGAGCCTGAAATCATATACCTTAAATAAATCAAGTATAGCTTCACAGTTATAA
This sequence comes from Girardinichthys multiradiatus, assembly GCF_021462225.1. NCBI lineage: Eukaryota > Metazoa > Chordata > Actinopteri > Cyprinodontiformes > Goodeidae > Girardinichthys > Girardinichthys multiradiatus. The sequence goes on along the minus strand of NC_061805.1, from coordinate 38,163,170 downwards.
GGCCTACATGTGAATCCTTTGGAATTCCTAGGAGAACCCCCAGGTTGCATTCATCCACATCTTCACTATAACTGCAGCAAATTTGGACTGAATAAGTTGAAGTATACAGTACAGACCAAAAGTGTGGACACACCTTCTCATTCAAAGAGTTTTCCTTATTTTCATGACTATGAATATTGTAGCTTCACACTAAAGGCATCAAACTATGAATTAACACATGTGGAATTATATACTGAACAAAAAAGTGTGAAACAACTGAAAATATGTCTTATATTCTAGGTTCTTCAAAGTAGCCACCTTTTGCTTAGATTACTGCTCCGCAAACTCTTGGCATTCTGTTGATGAGCTTCAAGAGGTAGTCACCTGAAATGGTTTTCCAACAGTCTTGAAGGCGTTCCCAGAGATGCTTAGCACTTGTTGGCCCTTTTGCCTTCACTCTGCGGTCCAGCTCACCCCAAACCATCTCGATTGGGTTCAGGTCCGGTGACTGTGGAGGCCAGGTCATCTGGTGCAGCAAATCATTACTCTCCTTCTTGGTCAAATAGCCCTTACACAGCCTGGAGGTGTGTTTGGGGTCATGGTCTTGTTAAAAAATAAATGATGGTCCAACTAAACGCAAACCGGATGGAATAGCATGCCGCTACAAGATGCTGTGGTAGCCATGCTGGTTCAGTATGCCTTCAATTTTGAATAAATCCCCAGCAGTGTCACCAGCAAAGCACCCCCACAACATCACACCTCCTCCATGCTTCACGGTGGGAACCAGGCATGTAGAGTCCATCCGTTCACCTCTTCTGGGCCGCACAAAGACACGGTGGTTGGAACCAAAGATCTCAAAACTTGGACTCATCAGACCAAAGCACAGATTTCCACTGGTCTAATGTCCATTCCTTGTGTTCTTTAGCCCAAACAAGTCTCTTCTGCTTGTTGCCTGTCCTCAGCAGTGGTTTCCTAGCAGCTATTTTACCATGAAGGCCTGATTCACACAGTCTCCTCTTAACAGTTGTTCTAGTGATGTGTCTGCTGCTAGAACTCTGTGTGGCATTGACCTGTTCTCTAATCTGAGCTGCTGTTAACCTGAGATTTCTGAGGCTGTTTTCCCAATTGTTCGGACTGACTGACCTTCATTTCTTAAAGTAATGATGGCCACTCGTTTTTCTTTACTTAGCTGCTTTTTTCTTGCCATAATACGAATTCTAACAGTCTATTCAGTAGGACTATCAGCTGTGTCCATCTTATTATACCTGACAGGGGACATCTGTGAAGTGAAAACCATTTCAGGTGACTACCCCTTGAAGCTCATCCACAGAATGCCAAGAGTGTGCGTAGCAGTAATCAAAGCAAAAGGTGGCTCCTTTGAAGAACCTAGAATATAAGACATATTTTCAGTTGTTTCACACTTTTTTGTTCAGTATATAATTCCACATGTGTTAATTCATAGTTTTGATGCCTTCAGTGTGAAGCTACAATATTCATAGTCATGAAAATAAAGACAACTCTTTGAATGAGAAGGTGTGTCCGAACCTTTGGTCTGTACTGTATATGTCCCACAAAAGTTTTAGAGGGCAATGTGCCGGGCAAAATTGGCAGTTGTTATTACATGAGACACACTGCAATGAGAAAGGTGCTTTTTGTACCTTTTTGTTTACAGAGTCAATGTCATAGGGACCTTAAAATGTCATTGCATGTGTTGCTGTAAAACTAAAAGGTATTTGTGCAAGAGTCAATTGTGGAATTGGTTTGTGAAGATTAAAGCCTCCTCTTTTTACCTAGTTTTATAGACCGCCAAAAAAGGGGGTGGCCTATCGTCGGGGTTAAGAGGTTAAAACAGCCACAAAATAGTATTAGACTTCACATTTTTATTTAAAAACAATCAGATTTTTTTTTTTGTTTTGTTTCATATAATCACCTCCCACTCCACCTAACCTGACAACGAGTTAAAAAGAGAAGACAAAAAAATACTTATTTGTGGCGGCGCTGGTGGTGTAGGGGCAAAAGCGCGTGACCATATACAGAGGCTACAGTCCTCGAATGGTGGCTGTCCCGAGTTCGAGTCCCGAACCCAGCGACATTTGCCAAATGTCTCCCCATCTCTCTACCCCTCTTTCCTGTCTACCTACTGTCAAAAAATGGAAAAATAAAGGCCCTAGGGCTGAAAAAATATCTTTAAAAAAAAATAAATACTTATTTGCGCACCCGCGGCACCTTGAATGGGCAACTATGTGCACAGGCAGAGACGGACTCCATTCTGGAGAAGTCCAGAACAGCAGTTCACTCCAGGGCCGTCGATTGCCTCTTTCATTACCTGAAAAGTTACACTGAGCACCTCGAACAGGGCTCATTTCAGAGCAATTGAGGAGCCAACCAGAGAGAGGGAGCCTGGTGGGTGTGTGTGTTCAGGAACAGGTGGAAGCCGAGCAGTATAACCCAGGCGAAGATAGCGGTAAAACCTGAATGCTGACTCAGAATAGGCTAATTGTAAGTTACAGATAATCACTTATTCACCCAGCAAGACATGAGATGGAGGTTCATTCTAATGACCATCATCTGGGTCATGATGAGGAATAGAGAGCAGAGGGACTTTAACCTGAGCTATAGGTAAAGGTAAATTATCTGTCTGTGATAGAAAACAGTATCAACCTTCTCTGTGAGCTTCTAGCTGGATTTGCATCATAATGTGAAAATATTTGGTCCTATACTTCAGTCAAAATAAAAGCGTTAAATCCTAATGTAGACAAACAAATTAAAAAGTCCTTCAGATCAGCACATTGCATCTCATGGCTGCAGCCAGTCTTATAGTCTAGTTGACTGTCTACATGTAGACAGAAAAAAGTGTTGCTCAATAAACCAGGAAAATATCTCCTGGTTCCAGTAAGACGTGGTAGAAACTGCAAAACTAAGCCTCCCTCTTCTCTTTCTTATCTTCTGTGCTGATTCTAAACATACAGCTCTGGGTTTAAAGATGCAGTATAATTAAGAAATAAATCAGCAATTAATCACAGGTGGACCATTAATTAATTAACTATTATATTTTTCTGATTACTCATGTTATATTATATAAACTAAACTAATTAAACAAAGATACAGTTTTACTGAAGGTGCGACATAACATACCATTTGTATACAGTTATTAATAGCTGTAATATTAGTACTAATAAGTACCAGGATGGGGCTCTATGTTATGTTTTAAACACCACAACTTAACACCCTTTCCTCTCAAAGTGTTTAATGGTAAGAACTGCACTAATGTCTCACATGCTCAGTGCAGAACAAAAGACTATGTTGTATGTTTCATTTATTATTTTTGGCAGGCCAGATTTCTTCATAAGTGGAATGAAGGCCTGAAAAGATGGTAGTAAAAGAGAACAGCTTCATAAAAGAAAGAACAATTCTAATAAAATGTTTCGAAAGCTCTTGGCATAATTAAAATAAATGTGTTTTAGGATTTTACCATTTGACTAGGATTTAAGAAAAGCAACTTTGTACCACTTTCCTTTTTTGAAATGTAAGAAAAAAGACAATGGAGCCTCTGGAGTGGAACACTTTGATGAGAATGTCTGTCATGCCTAGCCTGTGTCTGTGCTGTGTTTTTGTTTATTTCTCCAAGCCTGGTTTTAAGTTTACCCTCGGTTCTGTGTTCAACGTGTTAATTGTTTTCACTCCCTCTGTTTCCCTGCAGTCTTTCTCACACCTGTTCCCCATTTTCCTTGATCATCTAGTCTCTGTTGTTTTTTGCTGGTTCCTACCATGATGTTTGGTTCTGGCTCCATAGACGCCTGGTGTCTTGTTAGCCATTTGCTTTCCCAGCTTGCCTGGTTTTGAGTTAGGAGTATTAAACCTCGACTTACCTTATCCACCTGTTCTTCTTGCACATTGGTCCTACCTCCAAACCCAAGTCGGGGCTCCACGAAAGGCTTAACCTGAGAAACGTGGAATGTGGGGTGAATCCTCATGGAGTTGGGTAATCTCAGCCGTACAGCGACAGGGTTGATGATCTTGGAGATTGGGAAAGGTCCAACAAATCAGGGTGCCAATTTCCGGGATTCTACCCTTAATGGAAGGTCCTTGGCAGAGAGCCAAACTTTCTGCCCCACCTGGTACTTAGGGGCAGAGATCCATCTCCGGTTGGCCGTTCTTGACTGAACCAGTGACATTCTGATCATCGACCTCCTGGCCTTTCTCTATATTCTTTGGCACCTTAGAGCAGCCACTTGGGCGGACAGAACATTAGCCTCTCTCTCCTGAACCGAAAACATGGGTGGCTGGAAACCAAACACAACATGAAAAGGGGACAAACCAGTGGCACTTGATTGCATAGAGTTCATGGCGTATTCAACCCAGGGCAAATTTTGTGACCACTTGGTCGGGTCAGACTCACATAAGATACGAAGTTTGGTTTCTACTTCTTGGTTGGCTCTCTCGGTTTGGCCATCAGACTGAGGATGAAACCCTGAAGAGAGACTAACAGAAATTCCCAACAAAGAACAAAACTCCTTCCAAAAACGTGACACAAACTGGGGTCCTCTATCAGAAACAATGTCATTAGGGATTCCATGGAGCCTGAAAACTTCTCGGGTCATGGTTAGTAGTACAGAGTGACCATTTGAAACTGGTAGACCTGTCACAAAATCCATTGCAATGTGCGACCATAGGCGAGGGGGAATGGGCAATGGGTGCAACAATCCCGCAGGGGGGGCGACGAGAAGGCTTGGCTCGACAACATTGAGTGCATTCAGAAACAAAGTCTTTGACATCCTTGACCAGCGATGGCCACCAAAACTGAGACTGAACTGTCTGAATAGTTCTGCTGATTCCAGGATGACAAACGAGGCGAGAGCAATGACAAGACTCCAATACCTTTGGCACAAGGCGTTCAGGAACAAAACAGCGGTCCGGTGGGCATGATGGTGGGATAGGCAGATCCCTAATGGCCTCCTGGACCTCTCTTTCCACCTCAACTCGGGATACAGACAACCTGACGGTTTCAGGAAGGATAAACTCCTCTTCACCCGCAGACTGAGATTCTGCGGGTTCTTGAATCCGGTAAAGGGCGTCAGGTTTGCCATTTTTACTCCCTGGCCTGTAAGACAGGGAGAAATTAAAACGACGAACAAACAGAGCCCACCTTGCCTGCCTGGGGTTCAGCCGTTTTGCTGATTTCAGGTACTCTCAAGTTTTTATGGTCAGTCCACACCATAAATGGCTCCTTAGTCCCCTCCAGCCAATGTCTCCACTCTGTCAATGCCAACTTGACGGCCAGTAACTCTCTGTTTCCCACGTCATAATTCCGCTCAGCCTGAGACAGAGTCCTTGAGAAAAAGGCACATGGGTGAACACGATCATCCTCACCTCTTTGGCTTAATACGGCTCCGACCCCAGTGCTTGAGGCATCCACCTCCACGATAAACTGTCTCTCAGGGTCAGGAGACTGTGACACTGGAGCTGACGTGAAGAGCTCCTTCAACTTATTGAAGGCCTTCTCTGCATCCTTATTCCACAAAAATCTTGTCTTGGAAGAGGTAAGAGCGTTCAGGGGAGTAGCAACCAGACTGTAATTTCTAATAAACCTTCTATAGAAGTTTGCGAAGCCCAGAAATCTTTGAAGTTGCTTGCAATCAGTTGAAACAGGCCATTCCAAAACGGCCTTAACTTTGGAGGGATCGACAAGCACTTGATCTGGGGAAATGACGAAGCCGAAAAAGGAAGTGGTAGTGATGTGAAACACATTTTTCTGCCTTGACGAACAACTGGTTTTGGAGAAGACGCAGGAGAACAGCTCTGACATGCTTTCTATGGGTTTCCAGATCTTGAGAATAAATCAGTATGTCATCAAGATAAACAAATACGAATTGACCCACCATGTCTCTTAGAACATCATTGACCAATGACTGAAAAACTGCAGGAGTGTTAGTAAGTCCAAGTGGCATTACCTTGTATTCATAATGGCCCGTAGGCGTGTTGAAAGCCGTTTTCCACTCATCTCCTTCTCTGATTCGGACCAGATGATATGCATTCCTTAGATCCAGCTTAGAAAATATCTTGGCTCCCTGGATCTGATCAAAAGCGGTGTTCATGAGTGGTAAGGGGTATCTATTTTTAACTGTTATCTCATTAAGGCCTCTATAATCAATGCATGTTCTCAACGAACCATCCTTCTTCCCAACAAAAAAGAACCCAGCACCTGCAGGAGAGGAAGAAGGTTGAATGTGCCCTGCCTTTAATGCCTCATCAACATAATTCTTCATGGCCCTGTGCTCTGGACCAGACAATGAATAGGTTCTGCCTTTAGGGGGTGATGTGCTAGGAAGCAAATAAATAGCACAATCATATGGTCTGTGGGGTGGCAGAGCTGTGGCCTTGATTTTATTAAATACTTCCTTTAAATCATGGTATTCTTGCGGTACCTTGGATAAATCCGGATAGGTTTCCTCAACCTCATTATCCACACTGACCTCCGTAGCAGCAGACAAAAGACAGTCAGCGGAACATGACTCAGACCAACCCAGAACGTCTTTTTTCTTCCAGTCAATGTGAGGGTTGTGTTTCTGCAACCAGGAGGCCCCTAGGACTACAGGAAGTTCAGGTGAATTAATGTTCATAAAAGTTACTTTTTCTTGATGATTACCTCCAACTGTTAAGGTAATCTCCTCCGTCCTGAGGTGTGAATTGTTCATGCTGTGACCATCCAATGCTAGCACGTTTCTTGTGTCAGCTGATGGAATAAGTTTTATCCCGTTCTTATTTGCGAAAGTTTCATCCATGAATTCAGTGTCAGCTCCTGAATCAATAAACACGGCCCCCTGGAGAGACATGGAAGAAGTTTGAAAACGAGCAGGAAACAAGAAGAAGGAGGCAGTTAGTTGACTTCGGCTCAGCAGAGACCTCCCTTCCTCTGCTGAGCCTGTCTGTCCTTTTAATGGACACCTGAGTGCTAAATGTCCCTTCTCTCCACAATAAAAACAGAGCTTGAATCTTCTCCGACGATCTTTCGCCTCAGGGGTAATCTTGGTTCTGCCCAGCTGCAGGGGCTCACAATTCTCATTTTTCACAGTGAGAGGTGACCGGCTCCTTCTCTCATGCCGGTGTGCAGAACCCTGAATTAATGATGAGCGACCCTCCTCATGTCGCTTCTTCCTCCTTCTCTCTGCCAGCCGAATATCAATGCGAGCAGCCAGATCCTCGAGTTGTTTCAGGGAAGAAGGATAGTCACGGGTCGCTAGCTCATCCTTGATGTCTGCGTTTAGTCCTTTCATGAATGCATCCATCTGTGCTCCCTCATTCCAACGGCTCTCTGTGGCCAACAAATGAAAGTCAATTATATAGGACTAGACAGGTTGATCACCCTGTTTGAGGGACATTATCCTCTTGCGGCCTCACGACTTGGAATGACCGGGTCAAAAACTTGTATGAGTTCCTTAGAAAAAGTTTCATAGAAGTTACAAGATGTAGACCTGTTCTGCCATTCAGCAGTCCCCCACTGCTTCGCCCTTCCTGCAAGCAGAGATATAACAAAAGCCACCTTGGAACGTTCAGTGGGAAAGGATGACGGCTGAAGCTCAAAATTAATTTCACACTGAGTTAGGAAAGCTCGACATTGGTCTGAGTCTCCCCTGAACATCTCAGCAGGAGAGAGGCGTGGCTCCCTTACCTCTGCTGTTGTCCGTGTTACTTGGGCGTGGTTTCTTTGTGACGGTGGCGGCTCGGCGACAAGATTGATAGAACGTAATGTGGAAATTATTTCCTCCAAGCCGGAACCCAACCAGGAAAGGGTCTCATCAACATGGGTACGCCACTGTTGTGCTGGCGATGAGTCCATTTTTGGCCAGATTTCTCTGCTATGAATCAGAAAAAGGTGGACCCAAGATTCAGCCAGACACAGTACTGAAAGTTTAAAAGGTTTATTCAGCCACAGGAAAACATCACACAGGTAACACTCCTCACAGCTTCCAGGAATCACTGAGGCAGAAAGAGGGATTAGTGACTTGTAGTCTCTCCAGATTTTGCAGGGATCAGAAAAGTCACTAACCTGCTTTTGTCTTGAGTGGAACTTGAAACCCAGAGGCCTCAATGGGCAGCAGGCGGTGATCTCCACAGCTCAGGTAAGAAGTGACTCCAGGCTGAATAATCCGAGGGCTAGGCTGGCTCAATAATCCAAGGACAGAAACAGGGTCAACGATCGGAACAAGAGGCGTCAGGCAAGGGGCAGGCAGAGGCATAAACCAGATACAGGAAACAAGGTCGATAACAAAAATCCAAATAGTCCGACAGGGAGCAGGCAGAGGCATAAATCCAAAAGGCAAGGCAAGGTCAAGAACAATGATCAGACAGGAAGGAACGCTGGATATCTACTCACACAATGGCTTTCAAAAATCTGGCACCGTCTGCTTGTCAGAGTCAGTATATATCAGGGAAGACACAGGTGCTTGGCATTCCACAGATTGCACTACACTGCAGCAGCCACCAGGTGCATCTAATCTGCTGATTGCATCCAGGGAGACAGGGTAGAGCAGACGTGCCAGAATCATAACAGTTTCTCCTTATTCATTCAGCTTCCAACAAAAATAGAAACCAAGTAAAATTATTGTTAACATTTTTTGTTTAATTCACAATAATTTACATTCAGTCTGAGACAGAGAACTGGTACAATATGTATGTTATTTTAACTATAAATTACTTATAAACTGTCTCATGGAAATTTAAATATTTTGAGTTTGGGCTAAAGCCTCTAATGTTTTGAGAACCTAAAAAGGATAAATAAATAATAGAAACGGATAAATAAATAATAGAAACAATAATAGATAATCATGAATACAAAGTGAAAAAAATTACAAACAATATTGAACAGAATTATTTAAAAATTTAGATTGTATAATGCTTTCAAAAAAAGTATTTTGAAAAAATTTGAACATCTCAAAAAATACTAACTCTAGACACGTACTATAATCTAAGCACTATATACATAGAAGGAAGATGTAAATGAGTTGAATAAGCATTTGCTGTATTGTACATGATGACATCTACAACGCTCCCCGTCTATGAGCTATGTTCAAATATTTTCAGTTAAGTTCAATTCAAAAATACTTTCTTAATCCCAAAGGGAAATGCAATAATAATAATAATTTTGATTCTGTGTGAGAATTAATTTAATCTTGCTAAGTTTTATCATCGTGATATAAACATTTCTGAATCCAATTTAAATTCTATCATTGGTTAATTTCTCTCCATTGATGCGTTTGTTTTTGTTTTTTTTAACAACCAATCACAACCTTTAGAAGACAGCGCACACCTAGCAACGGGAACAACCACACCTAGCAACAGGGTTAACCACACCTCCTCTCTGAGATAGGACTTTCTGTCTTGTCCTCGTTCAGAGTTGCTCTCTGCAGTGAAGTGAATCACTCTTAGGCTTGGAGTCCTTGGCAGGACCTTTTAGGCTAAGATAGGTGCTCTTTGAGAGGACTTTGAGAATCTTTGTGAATATGGGCCCAGATCTTTATTAAAGAGTGTTAAGAAAAAATCCATCACTGAATCCAAGCCATAAGATGTCCGATTTAAAATTTACCACCCACATGCCAGGGACACCACAAACATGTGGATGGAGGCGCTCTGGCCAGATGAGACCAAAATAGAACTTTCTGGCCCACATGCAAAATGTTATGTAAGGCAGAAAACCAACACTGCAGATCACCCTGAACACACCATTCCTATGGTAAAACATGGCGTTGGCAACATCATGGTGTGGGGATGCTATTCGTAAACGATGGCAAGGAAGCTTGAGAAAGGTAATGAAAAGATGAATGGAGCTAAATACAGGGCAATCCTGGAAAAAGCTGTCAGAGATTATAAAAAAGCTCGAGATTAGGGTAAGGGTTCACCTTCCAGCATAACAATCACCCTAAACATACAGCAAGAGCTCCGATGGAACGGTTTAAAACCTAATGATCCAGTCAACCTCCAGACATAAATATGGTTAAGAATCTGTAGCAAGGCTTGAAAATAGCTTTTCACAGACCTATTTCCAATCTCACTGACTTTGCGCTATAGTTTGCAAAAGAGAAGGGTTAGAAATTTCACCAGAATGTGAAACCTTTTCCATTTTAATGACTGTTTTGAACACAGCAAAGGTCTGAAATATTTAAACTGAGACCTTACTGGGTACTTTTTGTAAACTGAACAAGCAAAAGCTGCACCTGCTTAATGTAACAGCACTAAAACTCCATCCATATATTGTTGCTGTGTGTGTGTGTGTGTATTTGAGTGCGTTTTTGTGTGTGATTGTGTGAACTTCTCTACATGAACTCTGACTCTCAGTTTTATCAATGTCAGAGGTCTGCGCCAGGCGCTCCACGCCGCCTTTAGCTGTGACAGACAGGTCCTTGGGGCCCCTCTGATCCCTGGGGTCAGGGTTGGCAAAACGCATGACTTGAGCACAAAAACTGCCTCACCACTTGTAAAACAAACCTGTGCCATCTATACAGCATCTGCTTTGTATCAGACCCTCTGAAGGACGTTTAGCATTTCAGTCATTGGATGAAATAAGGACCCCCTCTCTGTTTTGTCGTAGTTTAGTGGGAGGTTAGTGTGTCGTATGCTTGCTACCATCCATCAAGGGGATGATCTAAACAACAAAAGGCTTTGTTTTTCTTTTAGGGGGATGATTTGAGTTTTTGCAGCAAAATGTTTTCCATAAAAAAATACCTGAGAGAGTCAGACCTTTGTTTCAAAAGATATAAGCATGAGAGTGCATCTAATATGTTTAGTTTTCTGTGGTAGAAATGTGGTGAGACACTTCCATTACTACCTGCGACCAGTTAGTTCTTACAAGGAGCTTTCAAAGAGTTCATGTGAAAACAGGAGTTTGAAACATTTCAATCAAGCGTGTGATTAAGAAAGTTTCTCAGTCCCACAAGTGGGCCAAGCAAGACGAATAACAGGATTTACTCGACCCCTGGCTCCTTTTTGTCCAGCAAATACTCACTTCTGCTACCCTCACCCTCTGCCCGTCCCCACTAACCAGCAGTCTAAATCCTTTTTTGATGGATTTTCCAGCAATCTTCTCAGTGCTGTGGCTGGCATGTGTAACACATGTGCACGTGTACACACAAGCCCTTCACTTCAGCTCAACGCCACAAAACGCTTAGACACATGTAAAATGCTCTTTCCTTGTCATACCCGTAACATCTGCATTATTTAACAGTCATATGTTATTCTTCTACTGCTGATGCTTTTTAATCTAAAAACACTCTGAACTTGGATTTGATACAACTGTAATGGAAAATTTGAATAATTGGATATTTTAGGCATTGAATTTTCCTCAAGTATTTCTGTATTTAAAAAAAGCAACAAGCATGACTTCATCTACCATAGCTGCTGATGTTCATGTTAAACCTTGTAATTAAGAGCAAAGACTCTTTGAAAGATCTTCTATGTTCTTGCTGTTGGCGACGCTGTGTGGTATGCATTATGAATGGATGGGTAAGACGCAGGAAGGACGGGAAAGATCGTGAGTCCAGTTTAGCTACAAGCTGGCTCCACCCCGCTTGTCATGCTGTGATGTTTTGTTGTGTTAACCATGACAACTGCCTCTGAGGCTCCATCCAGCTTTAGGATTATTCTGGCTGAGAGAGCTAAGAAGGAGATGACAGAGGAGAGAAAAAGCACTAGAAAGATGAGCAGACACGAGAAGAGAAACAATATCCAAAAGGTGAGAAGTGAAAAATACATCAAATATATGTGGAAAAAGAAAGAACTCAACAACAAATGCTTCAAACATTTATCATATTTTAGATCCTGTAAATATTAAATATATATAAAGCAGACAATTCGATTCAAATTCAAAAATACTTAATACTTAATAATTAAATGTTGTTGTAGCTCACATTATGCAGGTTTCTCCAAAGTGTTGTTGTAGATGCTGATGACTGTGGGCGGGAAGGATCTCCTGTAGCGGTCCGTCTTACAGCACATCTGAAGAAGCCTCTGACTGAAACAAACAATCAGAAACCTAACTGCAGGCACATTTACAGAGTTTTAATGCCATTAAAGATGGGTTCTCAGAATGAACATTTTCCTGCTGCATTTTTACTGTAGGGCTGATTTAATGTAGGGTGACAGCTGCTCGGACATATTGGGGAACTGATGTCTATAACAATGCTGGTTAGAACTGGGCCAGAAATTGCTATTCTTCACTGTGGTTAATTACTAGTAATTTGACCTCATCAAGGAGCACATCTACAGTATTTGCCTCCCAATGGCAATGATTTCTTAAGTCTCCAGGCTACTGCTCTCATACAACACTTCTCCTGACCTCTTCACTCCATAAATCATCATGCAAATTTTCACCTTATAATCTAAAATTAGAGCTGTGGATTTTACTATAACGTGTTTTCATAACTTGTTTCAAATAAGGCATCCTGCTTCATGTTGCTTGTTTTCGTTAAAGGTTTTTGACATATTTCTCAATTTTCCAACATGACAACTGACATAACTATTGTGAGCTACAAACCTGAACACCCCTTAGGAATAAAAGTTGTAAACATTACAAAATATGCCCTTTAACAGTCATTAAACAAAAGGTCATCATAGATTAATCGAATATTGCAATGAATCAATCAGACGATGGTGTGAAGTGAGCCTGAAAGTAGGCTTAGCTGTATAATTAAAACCCACATCTGGTTAATTGTTACCAAATGTCATGATATTCAATATTTGTATCATTTAATTTGAATGTCAATGTAACATTTTCTAAATATTTTATAAGCAGGAAATTTGACCTCTTTTGTGTTTCTATATATACATTTGTTCACTGTTCTGCATGAAATCTTAATTAAACTTAATTTGTTTCCTCTTTTTTGCAGGAATGCTCCCTGTCCTCCTGCTAGCTGGGCTGATTCTGGCTCTGTCCATCCCGGGCACCTTGTGTGAATCAGCCACGCTGCGTTTCAAGGGGCAGACCGACTTTGTCGTCAGTGAAACCAGCACAGCTGTGGTCCGGCTGGTCGTGGAAAGGGTGGGAGACCCGATCAACGTGACGGCTTTGGTTCTGGTAGGTCTAGTTTATCACCTTTGTTTCATTGTAATTGTGTCACAGTTAAGGTTTTCGGCACAGGAAATCCTGCAGCCTGATGTCATTACACGTCTGTCTTAATTCAGATATATCTCCTCCTGATGAATCCTTTACAGTGAGAAAGACCTAGTGTTTTTCAGTTCAGTCAATGATATGACTGTGCAGAAACTGCAGTTGTAAGAAATGTTTTTTGGGATTTATTTTAATCACACACTCACACAGTACTTAATTTTCAGCTTCTCCTACTGTATAGGTAAGACCACTGTGAAATGCAGATTGATGAGGGGGTCCCTGGATTTCTCAATGTCCCTACTTTATTTTTGTAAAATGCGCATTACTGTGTGGCCTCTTGGTCATGTTTATAACATTTTGTTGTATTGAAGAGCCTACCAGGAATATGCATGGACCAATATGAGTTTCTCATCATAGTGGAAACACGCGTAAAAATACTGAGATTTGCTGTGTTCATACAGAATTTTAAAAGTGTATAATGTGATCTACTGCTGATCTACTGCTGCTAAAATAATCACACATGTTGACTATTACAGTTATTATAATCTTATCTGTAATATATCTGAATTATTTTGATTTTGATATATAGACTTAAGCAATATTATAGAATACCTGAAATAAAAATAATGTACATTTAATAAGAGAGATGGGTGGCCCTTTTTGTGTTCCCAAACAGGCAAATTTGCCTTTCTTGTAAGCAAGGGAAATGTATAGGTGCTCTCTTTCAGCCAGCTGACCAACAATCTGCAGCAACATGGAGGGGAGGTTCAACTATGTGCTACTCTGCTCTATACAACTGCAGTACTTCTTCTGTCATCCCATTAAAACACTTTAAACAGTAGTCCTAATGTGATAGACAATTTTTGTGGGTATGGAATCACAACTTTTTAAAACCTTGGTATACTGTGAGAATGAATCCATATTTTTTGTCATTTATTTTTTACTGTATATACAGTATTCTGTTTTTTTACTTTTTAAAGTTTACACTTCAATTGGGGTTGTCCCTATTTCTGATCCTTTATTTCATAAAGTTTACATGACCTTTTGGGTGCCCCGTTTTGGCAGCATTACACTTTAGAAGAAAGCATATATATATATATATATATGTGAATTTCTAACCCTAAATATGATTCAGAAAAATAGTAACATATTTTCCTTTAATTTTTTGTTTTCAGCTAGAGGGAGTTGACACCGGGGACTTTGAAGCTGTTAATGCTGCAGCCTTTCTTCTGTCTACTGAGTCTAGTAAGACTATTTTCATTGCTGTAAAAGATGATGACCTGCCTGAAGCAGATGAGACATTTGTCTTCAACCTTAAACTACAGGTAAACATCCTTTGTTTGATTTGGTATATATTTATCAGTGTATATTTATTTACAAAGTCCACGAGTGCCCCCAAGGCAGAAGTGAGTGAATCTTCATCAGTACAGACAGAGCATTTGCCTGGCATAGCATTAGAATAACACATGACATAAACTGGTCATTGCTGCGACATTTGAGAAGTGCTTGGGTAAATTCTGGAGCGGTAAGGCATTTGTGCAAAATACTGTATATGGCATCTCAGAGTTGGGACAGTAATACTGTGGGATTTTTAAACATCTCCAATCTCCAAAAAAATTGGGACAGCCTGTTCAGCTGGGGATTAATTTGTGAATGCTGCAGGGTCAAACCTGTAAGGAAATTCACCTTCCTGTGCCTCTGAAACAACAAGGCAGGTAGGCAACAGTTTCATCTGAGTATTCCCAACAATTAAAGTAATTATTTTAATGAATAAGTTATAGATGTCATTTCATTATTTCAAACCTATTTCTAACTATGAAGTGAATTGCGTCTTGTTCCGAATTAAAGGATTTACAATTAGTGTATGAAAATCTTCTCTTGCATTGTGAGACACAATTACTTCATAAACCCTGTAAGATACAGCAGTCTACTTTGCTTTCTTGCTACACTGAGACTGAACATCAGTCTAATTAATCGCTTCAAAACAAATTATTATTTTATATGTAACTGAGCTTGTATATGAAAACTGCAAATGCAGTAAAGTAAAGATTACTCTTCTGCAGTATACACTGCAAATTCGCATCACAGTATGAGGTGCCTTTTCCTAGAGACGATCTCCATAGTTTCATGCAGGCTTTGGCTGTCAAGCTTGATTGATGAGTTGGGGAGGGCCTCTTGTTGTCATCCCCCCTCAGTAAAAGACCTTAAAATAAAGGTCATTGTAAATCACTAATTGTAAAACTAGTAAATGAATACGTTTTATGTATAATCGCAGGTCTAAATAGCTTGCAGTAGAAAAATTTTTCAAATCATTCTTTAATTGGAGGATTCATTAACATCTTTTTAAAATCCAGTAGCACAAGTCCACATTTTGCCTGCTACCAGAGTCAAAAGACCAGATGAGGCCCACTCTGTTTACACTACAGCAGGGACAAAGCTCAATCCAAATGCTTGCCTATCATCTTACTGATGGGCTGTCAGGAGATTGAATGTGTGGCACCAAGGGTGTCGTTGATCAAGCAAAAGTAAGAAATAAAGGGCCATTTGGGTTTCATCCATCATTCCTGACAGTTAAATATGTTTTATTAGAAAATGTTTCTCTAACTTTTGGTTGACAAAAAACAATTTTGTAGTTAAAGAGCAAGACAGAAGCAATGAAATGAAGAACCATGCCATGGCATTTAAGATGCTTTTTTTTTATCCTGGGGAGCTTGTACGTAGATGTTCATAGAAAGATGTATGCGAAGAGTTTCTGGCCTAGTCAATGAAATAAAGAACTATTCAATGCAATGGGTTGTAAAATGAAGGTTAAAAAAAGCTGGTATTTGAAACTTTGTGGATTCTATACCTGAGTTTAAGTTCAACAAGGTAAAACCATCTCAAGGACAGCTCTTTTATGCTTCTGTTTGAGGAAAGGGATGAATAAAAGGTTAAAATATTTATCTGCTTTGCTTGCTGTGGTTTTGTAAATGATTTTATTGTGACACAAAGAAGTTTTACATGCACATCCTAAAACATGTTAAATATCACAACATTTTTTATTTATTTATTTAATTCGATTGAAAAAAAATTAAACTTACGATTTCATTAGAATCATTTTTCACAGAGTGGTATACTTTAGGCATTAACGTCTGTGAAAATCTAAATTTCAGTTTCTCAGATATTGCATAAGACCAATAAGAATATATTCTCTAATCTAATCTAATCTGTTGAGGTGTTAAGGAAGCCCAAGTTGTTTTAATATTAGCCTTCAGCCTATCTGCATTGTTGTGTCTAGTCTCTAGGATTTTTGTAAAGGACTTTTCTGGTAAACTCCTGCTCTGACTTTGGACTTGATAAAACACAGTGGATCAACAACGGCAGATGACAGATGACATGACTCCCCAAATCCTTACTGATTGCGGGAACCTCACATTAGACCGCAAACATGGATTCTGTGCCTTTCCAGTCTTTATCCAGTCTATTGATGTCCTAATGAAATGTAAAATTAATTTTCATTTTTAAAGAGGACTTTGGACAAGTGACTAATAGTCCAGGGCTTTTTTTTCCTTAGCAGAGGTAAGATGCTTCTGACATTTTTGGTTAACAAGTAGCCAAACACAAGAAATCTGATAGTTTTAGTCCATGTCTTGGGTACATCTGTAACAACTGTTGAAGAACTGACTCCAGCCACAGTCCAGGTTTCGTGAATCTCCCCCAAACTCTTGAATGGACTCTTATTCAGAATCTTTTATGGCTGCAGTTTGCCAGGCCTATTACCTGTGCACCTTTTTGTAGCAAAATGTTTTCTTCCACAAATTATTCCATTAATATGCTTGGGCAAGGTACTCTGTAAACAGCCTGCTTCTTCTTTTGTGACACATGACCCTAACATAGCATTTCTGTGCTTAAGAAAATCTGTTTTTATTCGTCATATTCTAATTCTCTGAATATAAAAGCCACAGCCATCAAATTTAACAGAAATAAATGCTTGAAATATTTGGTCTCTGTGTAATAATTTTTTTTAAAGAATTTCACTTTTTGAATTAAATGAAAATAAATTAGCTTTTTTGTTGAAATTCTAATTTATTGAGGTAGGCCTGCTTGTCTGCTACTGATACAAGACAGAGAAATTGGATCATTATCCATACTTAAAACATGTTCCCTGGTTCCTTGAACAAATTTGGAACACACAATATTTGCAAGAAAGGACTGTAAAAACATTTGTAAGTTTACTAGTATTAAATCATGATGAGCCGATAAAGTGTCTGCATTTATAACATGGAAAATTGTGATGCTTGTTTCTAAACTTGCAGTTTAGGGCATATGAGATCCTTTAAGTAATTTCAAGTATGCAGAAACTTAACGTTTGTCAGGGTTTAGTGACAATTGACAGAGCACAGCACAAGTCGAAAAGAAGTACCCTGCAGAGAGATAACCTGACTGAGCAGCTGGGCAGAAACCAGCACTTCCTGTCTTTGTGTCATCTCACCAGGGCTACTCAGTGGGTGCACTGCAATGAAGCCAGTGAGTGCACTGGAATGAAGCAAAGTGAGCAGATAAGGCAGATCCTCTGGCCTTCCCTATGAGCATTGTCTGTCTGGATTAAGTGGTTGGGGAGTGGGGGGGTTAAAGAGCATGAACATAAATACTGTATATCTGCCCAGGTTTTAAGTAACCAGTTTGATTATCTCCTTTTCCAGAGTTCCTCTAATGGTGTGGTACTGGGAACACCAAACAAGGCAACAATCACCATCCTATCCAATGACAATGCCTTTGGAATTATTGCCTTTAACTCAGTAAGAACAACATCATTTACTTAAAATTCTCCATTCCTTTAGCAACTGAATCATTAATGGGAATAGAGTGCATGACCTGACGCTTAAAACAATTTGCTCATAATTTGGTTACTTCAATGTGCTATTCATTCTATTCATTCTTCTATTTGTCTAAAATCACTTTGAACCTAAGAGATTGTGGTTCTTTTTCTCTTCCTTTTTATCAGACTAAAGATATTGTTGTCGATGAGTCTGGGGCAAGGAATGTGTCTTTCACATTAATTAGAGAAAAAGGAACTTATGGGATGGTCAATGTGAGCTTTGAGGTAGGAAGACAGTGGAGTGCTTAATAAAAATATTTTTCTAGAAGTAAATAATCCATGCGTGAGCATGACAAAGTATAGGAAACATCATGGCTCTTTTTGTCCTTCCAGGTCTCGGATGGTCCCAACCCTGCTATTGAGGATATCTTTCCAGACAGAGGCAGCGTCATGATCCCTGTAGGACAGGCTGCAGCACACTTCAGTATCCTAATTCAGGATGATCAGGTGTTAATCAGAATCCCTAAGGTTCCAGTTCAAAAATTATTTATGTGTGTTCACATCTCTGTGTCCTCATTAGAAAAAGTAGGAGTGTCTAAATGGCAAAATTTACTTTAACCTTTAAAGTGATTAATATAAAAGGACAGAAATATAACTGCCCTCAACACTGCTCAAGCTACTTCACAGTTTGTTTGGCTTCATAGTTTCAACCTCATTTGTTTCCTTGAACTGAATGTGTACCAGATAGTGTCTATCATATATTTACACAGGAGGTCAAATATTCCTACCCTTCAAATCTTTCTCACATTACAACAACAAACTTAATATGTGTATAGTTTTTAAACTTTATATGACAGAATAACAAAAAGTAATACATAATGTAGTGAAAGAAAACAAAAAAAGTGTTGCATGTAGCTTAATCCTTTTGGGTTATGTTTCTACCAGCTTTGCACATCTACAGACTGAAAGGTTTGTGGATAAGTGTCTTGCCAATGGGTCTATCATAGCAGGGGATCTGGAATCAGATCCAATTTTTTCTGATTGCAAGGAGACTGCAATTTCCACAGACTAAGATTAAATGACAAACAGATGGACTCTATTTACTAATAAGGTAATTAATTTATGGCCATTTGTAGCTCTAGATTTTATTTACTGGCATCACAGTAAAAAGACTTAATAGAAATCTATTACACACTTGTTAGATGTTTTTTTTTTGTTGAAAAAAAAGAAACAATTTATCTTTTTCTTTCCTTTTTCCTGTTGCTTTATCACATAAAGTCCCATGAAAAAACATTTAAGTTTGTGGTTGTAATGTGTCAAAATGAGGAAAAAGTCCACTGGAAATGCAGACATTGTTTTAAGTTTTAAACTGTATCTAATAACCATACAATCATTCTGTGTTGACTAGATCCCTGAGAATGATGAAGTGTTTACAGTGAGGTTAACAGGTGTGGCAGGTGGAGCCCTTCTCAACCCCAACGCCAGCGCTGTCCAGCTTAGAATCCGGCCAAATGACTGCCCCCTGCGCTTCTCCCTCTCTGTCATGGTCATACCAGAATCTGCAGCTGTCATCAGCCTCAACGTCACCCGCGGCCGACTGACTGATGATGGTCCACTCATTGGCTCTGTTGACACTAAGGTTGTTCTCACTTAGTCTGTTAATATTTTCTTTTTGGACTTCTTAATGTTAAGGTTAAGCCAAAGATACAATGCTACTGTATATATAATGAGTAATAAATAGTGTAATAGTGTTTTATTTTTTAGAAAAAGCATTATGGTTGAGTCAAATTAATATATAGCCACTACACTGTGTTTTTTAGGTGTCTGTGGATTACAGGGTGGTGACTGGTGAAGGAGTGGGCAGCGCAACTCCAGGTGTGGATTTCCTGGACCTGCAGCCAGTCAAAACCATCACATTCCCTTCACTGGTGTTCAAAGCCAGCCTTTTGTTCAAAATTCTTGATGATAACGTACCAGAAATTGCTGAATCTTTCCACGTGGTTCTTTTGGAGGAAACTATAAGAGGAGACGCTGTGCTAGTTTCACCCAATGCAGTGCTGGTGACCATCGAGCCCAATGATAAGCCTTATGGCGTCCTCTCAATTAGCAATGCTGCTCTCAGTCAGCCAATCATCATCAATGAGGATCTGACACAAAGGTAATTAAAAGCTGTTATATTTGCAAAGGATGCTTGCTCTTAATGTAATGTAATTACATCTAAGATTATCTCTTCTCCAGATTTAATGGGATCATTATTGTAAGAAATGGAGGAAGCTACGGTGACGTGTCTGTAAATTGGTCCATCAGCAGGAATTCGAGCGATCCCTCGCCAGTGTTGGATGACTTGACGCCCCAGTTTGGAACCGTGAAATTTGCTGCCGGTCAGGTGACAGCTGTGGTTTCAATAAATATTGTGGCTGATGATCAACCTGAAGAAGCAGAGGCTTTTGTTCTGAAACTGCTGCCCAACACTGTTACTGGAAATGCGGAAATTGACGAGCCTATGGAGGTGAGCTTTATTGGTGTTTAATGTGTGTGAGAGGAAAAAAAGAGACCGCACTTGTTGTGAGAGACATCCATGTGCTATGCATGTGTGTGTGACCTACTGTGAGCTACAGATGCAATCTTGGCACATGGAGCCGGAGTCGACTCCTTAGTGCGTTATTTTGCTCTGTGGGTGTTCCCTTAATGTGGCTAAATCAAAACAAAGCGGAAACAGCAGGCGCGCTCTGCATCTTTTTTAAGCATGGGTGTAGTGACAGGCTTTTATGGCTTCCATCTTTGTCCACGCTTCTTGGCTACGTGTGAAAGCAGTGGGCAGATCAAAGTCTAGTTTATTTTTAAGATGCCACATACAGACACATATCAGAAACTCATCATCACGTAAGAAGAGTGCAAAGCAAAGTGGGTAAGAATAAACACACAAGTTTAATGATAATTGATGATGATCTATAAAACATTAAGATAAATATATACTCCCTATAGTGAGCTGCAGATTAGATGATGCAAATGTGTCACACATGCATCCAGACCAATGATTGTTCTGGGATAATATATACGCCATAGTTTAACACTCTTTAAATCTTTAACAGTTTTGAGCTGAGTTAATTAAAGAGGATACCTCTCCAAAGTTAGCTTGTGGCTCTGGTTTACTACATTCACTCTCATGTAATGTCTTTCCTGTTCCAGTCACCCTCTGTCATTTGCTGTCTTCTCATACATAAAATACAATTATAGTAATACAAAAACAGGAAAAACAATGAAGTACTCTAGGAATGTACCTCTCCAGACTTCTTGTCTGTGTTACCAATCATTTAAGAATAGGTGTTCAAATACAATTCTTAATCAAAACTATTGCCATTTACAGGTGAAGATTGGGAGATGGCCAGGAGGTCTTCCAACCTCATCATCACTATTGACTATTCATCACAACAGATGAATAGTCAAAAATACTAATGGAGGCATTCTGTAATTTGTTTTATAAAAATGCAAATAAAAAACCTTTTAAATATTGCCTTACTATATTATGGGAGTCATTTCTAATTAGAAATTATTACATCTAAGGGTAAGAATAATTTTGAGCCTAACAGTCTACACCTGTAAACTAAGTAGTTTTAAAGTGCAGTACATTAATACTGCGTTACATTTCACTTAACTCTCCTTTGAAAATAAAATTTTGTAGACCAATAGTGCTACGGTTTCTAGTGCAGACATGTTTCCTACCCATTTTGATGAGGCTGAGATGATATTTAGGCTTGAAACATGTTTTACTGCAGTTCCAGTTACCTATGTCTTGACAAACTTATAGAAATAGTTCTCCCGTTTCATATGCGTAACTCTTTACTTTGGCCATTAAAGCATTTAAGTACTGGTGTTTCAGCTGCTCTTTGTGCAGTTTTACCACATAATGACAGCTGTCAGGTACTTATGACTTAGAGTGGCATAGAAGGGAAATATATTGTGTATTGACTACAACATAGAAATGTATTTTTTATCTTTTATTAATACATTTGTCATAATTTAGATTTGTTTAGTCTGATTAATTGTATTCCTTCTTTTTTCATTTTTCCCAAAGATGGTGTTTTACATTCAGGATAGCGACGATGTCTATGGACTTTTTCGGTTTGACCCAGCCAAGGAACAGAGCATCCAGAGCGAACCCCAGGGACGATTCCTCTCTCTAAATTTTGCAAGAAATGGTGGCACGCTGGGTAACGTGTCCATGGCCCTTACTGCACTCTACATTCCTGCAGGCCCAGTAGATCCTAATCTGGCCCGAGACCAGGTTCTGAATGTTAGCAGGTCTGTTAATGTTCTGTTTTCTCGTCAATGGACAGTCCATGTCATACTGCCTATCCGCAATGACGCCTTTCTGCAAAACGGAGCACATTTCCTTATTCAGGTAACTAGAAGATGCAATATTGAAATTTAGAAGCAACATTTGCTAGCCAATGTAACAAAAAAACATTCCTTCAATCTGTGTTAGCACTTTGGACTAAATTACAGTCATCCAAAGTTTAAGGGTGTATTCACACCAGGAAAGTCCTTTGGTCCGCTTGTTTGGTCCGGACCAGGGTTCGCTTGAGTGTATTCACACCTGCACAAAAGGTCCGGACTAAAGGGGGAAACGAACTCGGGTCCGTTTAAAGTGGACCAAAAGTGGCAAGTGGGAATACACCCTAAGTGCCTCATTTGCATGAGTAAATAGTTGGCATATGGGATTTGCCCCAACAGCTAACCCAGGTGTTAGAAAATCCTTCTTGATGTTCTGTAGAACCCTAATCAGTCACATATACAAAGCTTCTGAACTTTACAGCAGAGATGGGCACATTTAAGTGAATAACTGGCACTTTTAGAGAATAATTGCAAAAAAAGCTATTAATTAGCTATTAATTAATGCGCCAAAGCTGTAATTATCACCATTTGTATTAGCTTGTCAACTTGTGTAAACTGAGGCATTTTCCTTGTTTCCAGTTGAATAAAGTGGAGCTGGTTGACATCACCCCATCAATTCCTTCTAACAGCCCGAGGTTTGGGGGACCTCTTAATCTGACCTTGACCGTCACCCCTGACATTGCTAATGGGGAAATTGGCTTTACAACTAATACTACAGTGGTACTCTATGAACCAGAGGACAGCAATACCAGCATGGTGAGATATAAGTGTTTTTGTTTCTTGTTTTTTTTACAAAAGTACACACAAATAGGTAGTTTTGAATATGCTGCATTTACTTATGTTTATGTTGATTATACTTTGTGCAGGTTAGCCTCCCTCTGAGGCGGGATGGGACAGATGGTCAGGCTGTGGTGTTCTGGAGTCTTCAGCCAATTGGGGCCAATCGTAATGATGTAACTGCTGATGATCTGACACCATTTAATGGATCAGTTGTCTTCCTCTCCAGACAGAGTGATGCCTTTATTAACCTTACCGTCATGGCTGACAATATCCCTGAGATCAATGAAACCTTGCTGCTCACCCTAGACAGGTGCGTATAAGTTGCTAATACTTTACAGTAGCGCTGCACCAATCAGAATGTTGTGACTGATTTCTGATTGGTTTGGTAAAGCTTTGTCTTTTGGATACTGATTTTAGCCTTACAATTATTTATTTTTTGCTTGGCGGTTGTCAGCAGTCATTTAGTATATAGTAGGAGCATAGGCCATGTCCTGCCAGTGTTTGATGGAGTGATTATTGTAAAAAAATATTTAACCAGCTTTTTAGCATCTTATATTCATGATTAGTGCAGTTATCTTGACAAGCAAAACTAAAACAGCAGTGAAGACTTGTAAATTCTAAAGAATGTAGATCCTTTCCTTAACTTTGAATTTTTGAAAAGGCTGCCAAAATATTAAAATCCTTGTTCCAACACAGACAAAGTACATTAGGCGTTCTCCGTTTGGTCTTCCTATTATCTGCTGAAAATCTCCTTCTCTCCTGCTTTCTTGCAGCCTGAATAATTGGAGACTTGTTTTGACATGTCATAGAAAATTTGATTTAGTTATAAATGGCTTCTTATATCTTTACACTTCTTTCTTAAATATATCACTGATTCTGAAAACAAGTGACTTTGAGCCCTTTTCAAACATTAACAGTGATACCCTTGTGGATTGTTGTCAGTGCAAGTAAAAAGATCACAAAAAGATATGATTTTTCAATTTAAGGTCAGCCAGTCATGGTTTATGAAGGTGAAAATTCGCCAATTTGTACATTGTGTATAATTGTATTTATTATTTGGACATAGAGAGAAGGTAAGAAACAGAAATGTTTCATACAGCTTTTAAGGTAGTTTTATTTCATTTGATGGACATGGGGGGTGTTACATCTGTTGGTCCCTGTTCTGATGAGAACCGTGGCTTTCTCTCCCTCCCACTCCTCCCTGCAGGGTGGAGGCTGCACACTTTATAGTGTACTTTGGGTAAGTGGAGAGTGAAGTGAACCTAGGCCTTTTGTGTGGCTTGAATCAAGTCTTTCTCTTTTCAGACAAGTGTCTACTTCTAGATTTCTGGGGTATTGGTCTGGGAAGGGAATGTGGTTGGGGGCTGGAATAGATTGGGGAAAGCTGCCATAGTGTGAAAAACATAATCAAACAGTTTTTTTGTTGTGAGAGTATGTGTTTTGCGCTAATTTAACCACCCTTGATAATGTAGCCTTTTTAAAGATGGTGTTTTAATGCATGCAGCTCAATGGCTTACACTGCTTGAAGTGCTGAAATCCTTCTTTGTATACCATTTCTTTGTAATGCCCATTATGTTATGCTTGGCTCCAATTTTCCTAGCATATACACATAAACACACAACCCTGTGGAGTTATATAGACTCACACACTTACACACACACACACACACACTTGACTGACATTGTTTTTAAAAGTGGTTTAATCAGCAGGGGCTCAGCATATGGAGTGAACGTGCACCAGACAATACAAGGAATGCATTAAGAAGTTTATACTGAACCTTTAAGCTACTGTTGTTAGAGTTTTTCAAAGTCCAAAACAAGTGCAAAGTAAAAAGGGAACTGCAATTTAAGAGATGTCAGCAGCTTCATTATGAATTTGATGTGACTTTAGTTCTTGACAGGAAATGTAAAATACCTGAAATAAAAAAAATGTATTGAGTACATCTGCTGTTCTTCCCTTGGTCTAATACTGTGTATGCACTCTTGTCTGCTTTTCTTTTTGTTTATTACTTTGTGGCATAGGAGTAATGTAGAGAATCAGATCCTGAAAGCAGGCTTCACCAGCAGAGAGATTGTCATCATGGAGAACGATGATCCTGGCGGAGTGTTTGAATTCTCCCAGTTTTCCAGAGGTCCATGGTTTATCAACGTAAGCTTACATGTAACAGACTACCATAGAAAAAAGCACTCTACAGTGCCAGTTAAAAGTTTACACCCACTCAACATCAACTTGAATGTCATAACAATTTTGGGCTTTTAATATGAACCGTTTTTTTGTTTGGGGGGAATAGTCATGTTGCAAACAACTTCAGTGAAGTTGTGAATTTTCTTCTAATCGACGCAGGATCAAATAAATAAATACATACCTATACTTGTGTAAATGTCCCTTTGGAAGTTTCAGAGAAGCTAGAGACTTTATAGCTGTGAGCAACCTGGCACATGATATTTGGCCATTCTTCCTATGAGAAGTGGTAGAGCTTTTTATATTAGCTGGTTTTCTGGTACGACCCCAGCATTGAACGTATTCCAATAAATTTTAATAGGACTGAGGTCAGGGCCTCAGGGAGGCCATTCATAAAGCCTTCCAAAGCTAGTTTTCTATGTGTTTTCGGGATTATTGTTCTGTTGGAACATCAATAGTCTGACCTACACTGCCGATCTCAGATGCAGGAAATTGGTACAAATGTTTAACGTAAGTCCCACCAAGGCTCAAGCTGATCATAAACAGGAATATTCAATTCAATTCAAAAATACGTTATTAATCCCAAAGGGAAATTAAATGTTGTTATAGCTCATATTATGAGGGTTTCCTCAAAGAGTCGTTGTAGATGCTGATGGCTGTGGGCAGGAAGGATCTCCTGTAGCGCTCCGTCTTACAGCACATCTGAAGAAGCCTCTGACTGAAGACACTCTGTTGTTATAGGACAGTCTCATGAAGAGGATGCTCAGGGTTCTCCATAATGTTCTTCGTTTTATGAAGAATCTGTCTTTCCACAATGATCTCCAGAGGAGTCCTCAGAACAGAACCAGCCTTCTTTATCAGCTTGTTGAGCTTTTTTAAGTCCCTGGCTCTGATGCTGCTTCCCCAGCAGATGATGGCATTAGAGATCACACTCTCCACAACAGACTTATAGAAGATATGCAGCATCTTGCTGCAAACACCAAAGGACCTAAGCTTCCTCAAGAAGTACAGTCTGCTCTGTCCCTTCTTGTAGATGGCCTCACAGTTGCATCACCACTCTAGTCTGTTGTCCAGGTGAACACCGAGGTGTTTATACTACTCCACCACCTCCACTTCTTCTCCCATGATAGAAATAGTTTTTGACTTATTCCTGTTTCTCTTAAAATCTACAATCATCTCCTTTGTTTTAGTCACGTTCAAAATGAGATGATTGTGTCCACACCATGCCACAAAGCGGTCCATCACCTTCCTGTACTCAGCTTCTTGTCCATCTCTGATCCACCCCACGACTGCAGAATTATCCCAGTATTTCTGCAGATGACAGGAGTCTGTCTTGTACTGGAAGTCTGAGGTGTACATAGTGAAAAGGAATGGTGAGAGTACAGTCCCCTGTGGTGCTCCTGTGCTGCTGACTACCTGGTTAGACTCATAACCCTTCAGTCTCACCAACTGTGGTCTGTTTGTCAGGTAGTCTTTGATCCAGGAGATTGTTGAAGCCTCCACCTGAGTCTTCTGGAGTTTCTGACAAAGAAAATCAGGTTGGATTGTATTAAATGCACTGGAGAAATCAAAGAACATGATCCTCACAGTGCTACTGGCTTTGTCCAGATGACAGTGGATTTGTTGAAGCAGGTGTATGATGGCATCTTCAACTCCAACTCCACAGCGATAAGCAAACTGAAGGGGGTCCTGATGGTTTACTGTTTGCTTACTCAGGTGGGCCAACAGGAGTCTCTCTAGGACCTTCATGACATGGGATGTCAGGGCAACAGGTCTATAGTCATTGAGGACTGATGGGTGAGTTTTCTTTGGTACCGGAACAAGACAGGAGGTCTTCCACAATACCGGAACCTTCTTCTGGGCCAGGCTAAGGTTGAAGAGGTGCTGCAGAATCCCACAGAGCTGCTCTGCACAGGAATTCAGGACTCTAGGGCTGACATGATCTGGACCTGCAGCCTTATTCTGATTCAGTCTCTCCAGTTGCATCTTCACTTGACTTCTTGAGACACGCTGGTGGAAGGGGGAAGCAAAGGAAGCATCAGCATCTTCTGATATGGTTGAAGGCAAACATGTAGAAGCAGAAGGGTCTAGGCATGAGGTGGAAGATAAAAAATTTGAGGTGTTACTGGACAGCTGTGGGTCAAAGGAGGGTGGAATGACTGTTTGGCTGTGAGCAGGAGAGGAGGATGCGAAGCTTGTTTCTGAACTGAACCTATTGAAGAATGTGTTCAGTTCATTGGCTCTGTCCAGACCTTCATCGGTCCGATCATCCCTCTGCCTGAAGCCTGTGATCTTCTTCATCCCTGTCAACACATCTCTGATATTGTTTTGCTGGAGCTTGCTCTCCAGCTTCTTCTTGTACACCTCCTTGCTGTCTCTTATCTTGACTTTAAGTTGCTTCTGTATACTCCTCAATAATTCTCTGTCTACCTCTCTGAAGGCTCTTTTTTTCTTGTTATGCAGGTCCTTCGGGTCACTGGTGATCCAAGGTTTGTTATTAGACTCGGTTCTGGTGGGGATGATGTTATCCACACAGAAGTTTATATAGTCGGTTACACACTCAGTCATGGCATTGATGTCCTCTTCATGTGGCTGGCACAGTGCGTCCCAGTCTCTATCCTCAAAGCAACCTTGCAGAGCTTCTTCAGCTTCCTGTGACCATTTTCCCACAGTCCTCTTTATTACAGGTTGCCTCTGAACAAGGGGCTTATATTTCGAGCAGAGAAAAACAAGATTGTGATCTGATTTGCCTAGAGGAGGTCTTGCTGTAGAGATGTATGAGTCCTTGACATTTGCATAAAACAAATCCAATGTTTTGTTTTCTCTGGTAGAGCAGCTGACAAACTGTTGAAACGTTGGAAGTGTAGCAGAGAGTGAAGCATGGTTAAAATCACCAGAAATTGCCACAAAAGAATTGGGGTTTTGTGTCTGTAGCTTAGCAACAACTGAGCTGATGGCATCACATGCAGTGTCGGCAACAGCGGAAGGTGGAACGTAAACTGTTGCCAAAATAACACTGGTGAACTCTCTGGGTAAGTAATATGGACGAAAAGTTACTGCCAACAGTTCACTATCTGGACTGCAGAGATGACACTTCACAGTTACATGTCCTGGATTACACCATATGTTGTTCACAAGTACTGCCAGTCCACCTCCTTTACATTTGCCACTCCTCTTTAAATCTCTGTCTGCTTGTATGGTTAAAAAGCCCGGCAGAGAGACGCTGGAGTCGGGGATATGATCCTGCAGCCATGTCTCAGTAAAACACATAATACTGCATGCCTGGTACTCTGGCTGGGTCCTTTGTAGGGCTTGGAGTTCATCCAACTTGTTTCCCAACGATCTCACATTGCCCATCATAATCGACGGAAGAGATGGTTTGAACTTCCTCCTTCTCTCTTTTCTCTTAGCTCCTGCTCTGCATCCACGGCGTCTCCTTTTCAACTCATCGGGGATTTGGGGTTGTAGTTGAAGTATTATTTGAGCTTTTGAGATATTAATCAGCTGCTCCAGGTTGTAAGAAACAACCCCGTTGCCATGGCAATGCATCATAACAAATGTCCAAAAATAGAAAGTATTAGGAAAAATCCTCCAAGCTGCACAGCATCTGACACCGGAGAGGACAGTCATCCAACAGAAAATCAACTGTATCCACCACAAGAGGAATAGTTCCCAAAAAAGAATAAATCAGAATCAAAAGTAACAGAGCTACTCCAACCTGCTGCCACCTTGAGCGGCGCAATTCTAGAATATCCTGGACATCTGTGTTTCTGTCTCCAGTAAGGAGAGTTTGACATCAACGTACACGTATTTTCTAAAGAAAAAGATCGACCTCATCAGCTCATTTGAAATTTTTAGCTGTCCACTCGAAGAAGCCAAATGCTGAGTATGGGAAGACCAGAAAAATATTGGGATTGAGATTTTCAACCCCGTGAACACTGTTCCAGCTACCGAGCATAGTGGTGGTACCAATATGATAAGGGTCTGTTTCGCTACCAGTGGTACAGATGAATTGTCTAAAAGTAGGTAGAAATAATGAAAATGGAGGACTACCTCCAAATTCTTCACCGCAATTTAGCCCGCTGATTGGTTGAAGCCTGGACAGTATGTAGTGTTCCAACAGGACAATAGCCAAACACATCAAATCTAGTTTTGGAATGGATAAAGCAGGCTAACATTAAACTTCTGGATTAACCCTGATCTTAACCCCATTAAAAATGTCTGGAGTTTGTTTAAAGCCATGTCAGAAAACCAGATTATTTATTTAAACTTTGCCATTTCTGATAAGAAGATTAGCCAAATATTTTGCCGCGATTATGCCAAGACCTTGTTGATAGCTACAAACTGTTTATGGTTTCTCTGCAACTTGCTAATGGTCATATTATTGTGGTATATGTTTGTATATGAGCCTGTTTGTATTAGACCCTGTGTGGATGAAATGTAATCCAAATTAAATCTATGTTTGTGCACCTAATTCTGCATGCTTTGTCATCATTCCACCCTGGGAAAATGCACGTCAGAATCTGTATTAAAAACATTGCCTTATTTAAATGTGATCAATTGTATCGTAATCTACCAAGGTTGCTTATGTTGGCATCAGGGTTGTAGAGGTTCCTCTTAGTTTAAGTGTTGGCAGTAAATATCATGCTCATTTTTCACTGGTCTGTCTGGTAAAATGTGTCCACTTTATACTAAGGAGGGTGAGGCTGTGGAACTGCGCGTGGTCAGAGCTCAAGGACAACTCCTGAAACAGTTGATACGATACACAGTGACACCATCAGGCAGTGCTGAATTCTATGGAGCTACAGGTATTCTTGAGTTTAAACCTGGGGAGAGAGAGGTGGTGGTGGCACTGGTTGCAAAGCCTGATGGGATACCTGAGGTGAGAACATAATAGAATGGTAGATTTAATTTATTATGAAAAATAACAAAAGACATATTTTAGCAACATTATGGTAAAATGTGTTTTCTGGTTTGCGCCTGTTTGTGTGTTCATACAGCTGGATGAGATGTTTTCTGTGGCACTTAGTAGCCACAGCACTCCACCAAGTCGTCTAGGCAACCACAGGGAGGTCAACATCACTATCCGCAAGAATGATGACCCTTTTGGGGTCATTGAATTTATCCAATCAGGACTTACAGTTACCATCAATGAAAGCAAAGGAGGTGCATTACACCAGGGTAAGTATCCTAATAGGATACGTTTACATTGCATGTGAAATCTCCCTATAATAACTGACCTAATAACTGTGCTGAATCTGTATGAACAGAGTAATTTACATTATGGTGTTTAATGAAAATGAGCTGTAGTCCAAACCTTCTGTTAAATGTTAAAGAGAAAATGGATGAATAAGATAATATAAGCCTTGAACAATGTAACTAATTTTCTCTCTTTTAGCTGTGTACCCTGTAGTGAGGAATAGGGGTCTCTTTCAAGAAGTGTCAGTTCAGTGGGTCTTGGACCGGGCACTGACTGGAGATGTTGTGCCCGTTGAGGGGAACATTACGTTCAAAGAAGGAGAGTACTTGAAAAACCTCACCCTCTCCTCTGTACCTGATGAGGTAAGTTGTTACACTTAACTCATAAAAGCCTGCATTCATTTCAGTTGATTTTCTTATTTGAATTTAAATTTGTATTATTATTATATTTGTATGATATAAGATCCCAGAAGACAAGGAAAACTTCACCATCACACTGTCAAATGCAATAGGTGGAGCAAGACTGGGAAACATACTTAGTGCCAGTTTGTGGATTAACAAGAACGATGACCCCATATATTTTTCTGGTAACAATCAAACTAAAAACAGAAAATCTTCTGAAGAGCTACATCTTCAGTATCTAATGACTCTAATGATTCATCCATCTTTCCTCTCCTTCAACGTAACCTGCTCACCTCAGAACCAGTCATTGTACGTGTTCATGAAGGAGGCGTTGCTAACTTCACTGTCCTGAGGGCAGGCCAAGCTGACTTTATAGCGACCGTGATGTATCGAGTGGATTTTGGTGGATCATCAGCAGATGACTTTACTGTTCTGACAAATAGCACATTATTAGTGTATGATGTGGGGGAATGGATGAAGAACATATCTGTGGTTATTGAAGACGATGACATACCAGAGACGGATGAACCTTTTTACATCATTTTATATAACGCCACAGGTGAGTGTAATTAGTATTAGGTCACCTCTGGTTTATGGCAGGACTGGTGTTTTAACCCCAACCAGCTGCACATACAGGCTTAACACTTTTGCAAATAGACTTGCTTGCACTGTAACATGGTTGGTGTAGTGTGCTCATAGTTTGGCAACTTACTGTGTGGGGTTTTGAGAGCAGTTATGGGAAAAAGTAATTTTAGCTAAATATAGCTTGCAAGTATCTTTGTATTTCTTGTATATTGTTTTTTAGAATGGTTTTAGAATGGCCTACTTATGGAACGCTTTATTTTCAGACCCCATCTTAAATGTTATTTTCCTTGTATTTGACCCTGTGGTTTGTTATCAGTCTACATTTCTGTTTTTATGCTACATTGCTTTCAGTACTGTGTTGATCTAACCAAAGATATGTGCACACAGGCGATGCTGTAGTTTATGCTGCAGACACAGCTACTGTGGTGATTGAAGCTAATGATGATGCCAATGGAGTTTTCTCTTTGGAAACTGTTAAAAAACCTGTAGAAGAGGGCAAGAGCAACAGCTTTTAGTAAGAAATGGATCCTCAGTTCATATTTAAGTTTGCAATATAATAAAAATTATTTTTGAATTTTGATGTTATGCCCTATTTTGTGTGCCTTATTTATTATTGATTGATTTTTTTTCTTCATATTGTCCAGTGTGCTACGAGCAAGGGGACACTTTGGAAATGTAACAGTCTCCTGGCAGCTGTTTGCCAATGACTCATTTACACCTCTTGACGAAAACCAGGAGTTTGTACACACATTTGGCTCCATCACCTTTACTACTGGGGAAGAAGCCAAGCCGATTTTCCTGGAGGCCATCTCTGATAAACTTCCAGAGTTTAATGAGTTCTTTGTTCTCAGACTGGTCAATATTTCCGGTGAATATGAACTTTAACATACAATTTGAATTGTGTCTATACCTTTGACATTTTAGCCATTCTTTGAAAAATGTTTGGAACCTTTTTAACTCCATGTCCATGATTTTTTTAGGTGGTTACCCAGGGACAGGGGGACAACTTGCTACAACCTCTCTGAATGCCTCAGTCCTCATTCCTTTTAACGACGACCCATTTGGTTTTTTTGCCATTGCTCCCGACAACCTGGACCAAGAAGTTGCTGAGGATGTACTCACTGAAACTGATATGTCCTATGTTACTTCCTTCACCATTCTCCGACAGCGGGGCACTTTCGGCGATGTGCGAGTTTCCTGGGAGATTGTGTCTGCGAGCTTCCCACAGGGTCTTCCTCTCATGGATGATCTGTTGCTGCAAGCCTCTTTCCCAGATGAGGTTGAGCTTAGGCCTCATGCTAGGAGACACCATTCAGCCACTGACACTTGGTTCTTCTCTGGCCTTCCAGGAGCTTACGGGACCATATCCCCTGAACATGCACCTGCAGCTGTGGGTAACTTCACCTTCTCAGCTTGGCTGGTGCCCGGACTAAACACTGATGGCTTCATAATGTCCAAAGGAACAAGAAATGGAAGCTTGCATTATGCAGTGAAAGTCCACACCAATGAGTCCCATGTCACTGTGATGCTGTACTATACAGTTATAGGTTCAAATATTACCCAAGTGGCGAGGGCCACTGCAGAGAAGTTTGTGAAAGAAAATACATGGCTACATGTCATTATAACAATTGATGATGGGATTATTGAGTTCTTCTTGGATGGGACCTCTATACCTGGAGGCCTGAGGAGCATCAAAGGGGAAGGGATCAATGATGGTAGGCTACTTTTGCACAAATCAACAGAACATTGCAGTGCTTAATAAAGAAGTATTAGTTTTAATAGGACATTGTGTATGGGCTTTTACCGGTTAGTATTTTTCTACAAAAATTCACAAAGTCAAAAATGTTTCACAAAGAGCTAAAACCATCTGCATTAGAGTTTTTTAACTTCTGTCTCTTGTTTCCCAATTAATGCTGGAAGTCCACAGTTTGCACATATACAGTTAATGTATGTGGACCTTTCTTCACACACATTCACCTTTCAGTTTCAGCCTCATTGTTCTGAACTACTGGGGCTCTGCAATGCTTGAGTGGCTGCACAACCTGCGCATTGTTGGATTTTAATACAGCTAAAAGAAATCAGTCGGCATCACCTTTTCTTCATATTCTCTCTAATTAATGTAGACATTGGCCTGTATTTCATGAAAGACTGTGAAAGGGGAAATACCTCATGCCTCTTTTGCTACATACAGCTGCAAAAGAGAGATGAAGAATAACCTGTCAGGCTGTGTTAATGTTTGCACCAGGAAGCTTGACCCAAAGATGTACTGCATTTTGTGGAATTTAAGTTGCTTTCCGGTGGATGACAGGTTTGTCCCTTGTGTATAAGTACAGGATGTGAGAGGTGTGTGAGGTGCAAGAGTATAAATGAATAATGAGAAAGAGCCGGAGCCAGTCACTTGGTGGCTTTAATCAAGATTCTGTTTGTTGTCGTAATCCAGTACAATAAAAGCAGCTATAATAGTTTCACTGTTAGTTGTATCTGACTTAGATGACATATTTTTTACACACTGAAACAAAAATTCCTTATTACACCAAATCAAGAAGTAGTTTAGTTTTGTTTGGTTTTTCTTGATAACTGTAAATCTTAGGTTTGAATTAAATTAAGCAATTGTGTGCATGTTTCACTTTGTCATATCAATTTGCAGAAGTAAGAGTTAACGACAGAGAAACATGTCACATGCACGTACGAACTGGCGTATTTTAAGACGTGGATTACTATTTTCATTAAGTAGCAAAGGCTTTCTTACTTGTATAGCTGTGGTATAACACTATAGATTCTGTGCTTCTAAGTTATTAAACATCTAATGAATAAATGAGTTATGTTAAACTATGCAATGTTTTTTGGTATTTCTACTACAGGGGAACCGGCTTCAGTGTTCATTGGGTCAGATCTCGAAGGTGGACAGCGCTACACTGGCCTTCTCCAGGATGTCCGCCTGTACCACACAAGGCTTAACCGCAGCCAGATCCATGAGCTCCACACTCAGCCCGCTAAAGTAGACCTGCGAAACATCTCGGGTTACCTCCGGTACCGGCAGGACGAGAGGCAGAAGTCATTCGTTGTGGAAACGAGGAACGATGAGGAGGAGGAAGGAGAGGAGGTGTTCTATCTGCAGCTGGTGGCTGTGCATGGTGGCGCACGCCTCCCCTTTCCCAGACCCACTGCTGTTTTGAGGATCATGAAGAGTGACAATGCCAATGGGCTTTTTGGATTCACTGGAGCCTGCATACCTGATGTAAGTATTTGAAATGCAGATGATCAGTTTTTAAACCATCATCTTTCTGTATAATAGATTTGTCCCATCGACTAACAAAAAGTGGTGCATAATTATAAAGTTGAAAGTAAACTATACAAGATTTTAATAAAAAGTTCAGAATAAAATAGTTGTGGTGTGCATTTATATTCAGCCTCCTTGCATGAATATTTTGTAGAATCAACTTTCATTGTCCCAATGGGTATATCTCTGCCAGGTTTGCATATCTAAAAGTTGAGATTGTTGCCCATTCTTCTTTGCAAAATACCTCAAATTAGCAACAATTTTAATTTTAGTTTTATTTTTTTTAGTATTGCCACAGATTCCTTATTGGATTGAGATCTGGAGTTTGGCTGGGGCATTCTAACAGATAGATGTACCTTGATTTAAACATTTCAGTTGTAGCTCTAGTTGTCTGTTTAGAGTTGTTGCCCTTTTATAATGTGAATCTCATTAATGAAATGTTCAGTTTTTGTCTCCTCCAAAGTTGGTGACGAGAACGTTCATCATTGTGAAACCTCAGTTAAGCATTTCTATCATTAGCTAAAGGAAAAAAAAAATTAAGGTAACCACTTGCTTTTGGGTATGTGCCATTGTAAAATGCTATGTAAGGCTGAAGATCTGTAGTATTGCCATTTATATCATATTGTGTCTGCACGGTAAATATATACATGATAGAAACACATAATGTGAATCCATTTGGTTGTCAGTCTCTGTGTTGCTGCATATTTTATCAGTCTGTATGCCGGGCTGGAGGGAGAGTGCACTCGTGTGTTGTACCATCTCAGGTGGAGCGACAGCTGGTGAGGCAGCACAGGTCTGTTGTAGGGGGCATTCCTATAGAAGTGGATCTGGAGTTCCTTCACTGGAAACTGGAGATCCTGCTCCTTGTTTCATAGAATACAACAGATGGCATCGCTGGGGACAGCATTCCATCAGAAAGCGAGCATTTCTTTTTAGACCATCTAGAGACATATAGTTGTTTGCACTATTAAGTGCTACTACAGAGCAGTTATTACATTTGTTTTTTATAATATACCACGGTAAACTAAATACTACAACGACATCCATATTTGAATGATTATTGATGCATGTCCCAACAGATCACTGAGGAGGGCTCCACCGTTTCTTGTGTGATTGAACGTATGCGGGGATCTCTGGATTATGTCTCCGTGAACTACACTGTTACCCAGATGGACAGCTTGAAAAGTGATGGCCCAGCACACGAAGACTTTGTTAATGCAACTGGAGCTGTGGTTTTCACACCTGGACAGCGCTCTGAGGTGCGTCTCTGTAGCAGTCTTGCAGTGAGTTGGGAAAGACACTCTTACTGGAGTTTATCCAGGATGATAAAGTGCACCTGTTAGTCCACTGTGCACGTAGCATGTCTTAAGGAAATTCTCTGCACTGTATTTACAAACTAAAAAGGTAATTTAAAAAAACAATTGATATGCAACTTTTCTGCAGTCCAGCTGTCTTGTTTCTTGATAAACAGCTCCTCCTGGAGGTTGCTTGGTAGCAAATTTGAAGCTTAACAAACATGTAGGGACAATGTTGCATTTAGTGAAGCAACATAAACACTATTATTGCTGTTTGTTTAAAAGTGGCACATACTCAACCGTAAATTTAGCTGAAGTAAAGGGTGTAGTTTGGACTGTTTCTCTTGGGTTTTAGGGACTAATGTTTGCCAAACTTTCCTTCAGGTGCTGAACCTAGTGGTGTATGATGATAACCTCCCAGAGCTTGCAGAGTCTTTTCAGGTTGCTCTGATGTCAGCAAAGTCTGCTGACAGGAAGCCAGGCTCCACCCCAACCAGCGGAGCCAGCATCGATCCTAATAACTCTGTTAATACTGTCACTGTCACAGCAAGTGACCATCCTTATGGTATTCACTCTCAAGATGGGTTCTAAACCATTGCTTATCACTAAGTAAAACATGAACTTTTTCCCATTTCATCGTAACTTTTCCCTTCTTCTCTCATACACTTCCTTCCTTTAGGCCTGTTGCAGTTCCAGCCTAGCCCACCTCAGGAGGGTCTGATCTCTCCAGCTTTACAACCTGCATACATCACTGTTCATGAGGAGGATGGTCAGATCCAGCTGCCAGTTGCCAGAGCCCAAGGCCTATTAGGAAAAATCACAGTGGGGTACAGAACAACCCCCTTCACAGCATCCAGCCCTGAAGACTATGAGGTTATTTTACATTTCTGATTCTTTTTCTTAGTAATTCACCTACACTGATTCTGTATTTAGAAGTAAAGATGATGATTGTCAGAAAGATTATATGGGATGTTTCTGTGGTTTTTAACTTTGTTTTTTTTTCTCTTCAGGACTCAAAGGGTATACTAGAATTCCTTCCAGGAGACAAGTTCAAGTTCATCAATGTGACCATTGTAGACAACCCTGTCCCTGAGCTAGAAAAGATTTTTAGAGTGGAGCTCTACAATGCAGATGGTGGAGGTAAAAAAATCAGATTTGAATTATAGGTTGATTTTCCTTAAAATGTTGTGGTTTTAAAAATGTTAAAAAAAAGGAGTCTGAATTGATGATGCATCCCGTTTCTTTGTTTGGGTGTTTGTGTGCTGTGCTCCTGTTTGCTTCCACAAACTCACGTGTGTGACCAACTACATACATCTCCTTCCCGCTTGCCCTTCAATCTCCTTTCCGGTGTGACTCTTAATCTGGTGTGAACTCCCCCCTACCCAACACAACCCCTCGCTTCACGGCCCATGTGTGTGAACCATTAGTTGATCACTTTCTGCACGATGAAGCGAGTGGTAGTGGGGAAAGCGATTCTGACTTCCTCCCTCCATCGTCTCACCATCCTGGTAAGTCTCCCCCTCCTTCACTCCCCATTATGTCTCCTTTCTCCACTCCTTTATCGTAACATTCCTTTAGGAATTCTTGCCTTTTTGAGCGTGCTTGTTATTTACATTACGCTGTGACCCCGGTGAGGAGTAATTAAGAAGATTGACATGGGAAAAGCAAATAGCATTCCAAATGAAACCCATTTGTATGAACTGTCAGCACCTTATTGTCTTGCTGAATGTTTAGATTACAGTAAGTAATTCTCAAAATAATTAGAAATGCAATTAATCAGTTTTGTGGCCAGTTTTGTTTTGTAAAGTTTAAGAAAGGTAGAACATATCTTGTGAGCCGCAGTTGTGTTGGCGAATGTGCCTTGTTAATGAAATGAAATAATATAATGTAGCCTAAATTAACCACTTGTTACAACCAGCATA
Organism: Girardinichthys multiradiatus; assembly: GCF_021462225.1. Lineage (NCBI taxonomy): Eukaryota > Metazoa > Chordata > Actinopteri > Cyprinodontiformes > Goodeidae > Girardinichthys > Girardinichthys multiradiatus. The sequence goes on along the minus strand of NC_061805.1, from coordinate 38,125,255 downwards.
TGCGGAACACCATCCTTGAACACACAATGCATCAGGCTTAAAACAAATGAGCCATTGCAGCAAAAGACCTCATCAGGACCCATTTTTTTAAACTAAGAAAAAGAAACTGAGGCTACTATTTTCACAGGCTCACCTAAGTTGGTCAATAATAGATTGGAAAAAGTTGACAGGTCCAATTTTATCAGATGATGAGTTCAGAATCTGGTAAATCTGTAAACAGCATGAAAGTAAGGATCCATCCTGCCTTGTATCCACTGTTTAGGGTGCTGGTTGTGGTATAATGGTGTGGGGTCTCTTTTCTTGGCACCTTTTCTGCCTTTTAGTTGAACTTAATTGAAACTATAGAGCCTACGTGTGTTACTGCTAAAACATGTCCATCTCTTTATGATCACAATGTACCCATCTGGCTACTTCCAGCAGAATAATGCAACACTTCAAAGCTCTGGTCCTCTCAAACTTGTTTCTTAAACATGACAGTGAGTTCACGGTGCTCCAAAGGCCTCCACATTTACTAGATCTCTGTTTGACAGAGCATATTTGGTATTGTGTGAAACTGGAGATTGTCATAATGGTTGTGGAGCCAGCAAATACACAGGAAATGCGTGACGCTGTCATGTTATTAAGAACCAAAATATCTGAAGCCTGGTTAATTTAACGATGTGAGGAGTTCTCACCATTCTGAAGGCCAAACAGGTTTAACCAGGTACTAGCAAAGTGTACCTTATAAAGTGGCCATGAGTGTAAATAGGTTGGCTCAAGGTCAGTTTGCCCCTTTGCCAGCTGGACAATACGCTGGGTATAAAATGACTAAAACTCTAGCTCTCTGCTGTAGCAGTCTATATGAACAGTGGTAGAAATTACAGTATTTTTCTTATATAACAGCTTTTGTGATTCTGCTGACATTTCTTTTCATACTTCTCATTCCTTCTGTAGCACCTTTTACCTGAATAGTGCTGTCAGCACAACTTGATAGAATTTAAGTGTGATGCATTTGCTGGGAGAAAAACAATTAGATTTTTTGATTTTAAGTTTTAAGTTTACCAATTTCTCTTTACATCTCTAAAAAACTATCCACACACCCCTGCAATTTATTTATGTTATGCTCTTGATCATTACTATTACTTTTATTGCTGTTTAAAAAAATTTCTTCTAATCAAGCAACTTCTCTGGAAAGATTTTCTTCTCTTTTCTCAAATCAGTTTTTTTTTACTTATCCAACTAAAGTTTGACACGTAAACATCAAATGCATCTGTAATTTTCTACACAGCCAGTCTGGGAGTTGCAGCTCGCATTACCGTTACCATCGCCGCTTCTGATGATGCTCATGGAGTGTTTGACTTCAGTCCTCAATCTCTGTTTGTTAATGGGACAGAACCAGAGGATGGGCTGAACGCCATCATCCTGGTGGTTAGTCAAATACACAGTTTACCATTTATAGGATACCGACAGATTATTGAACATCTTGAGCATTTTCTTTCACTCTCTATTTTCTCACAGGTGGATCGGTCCTTTGGAGACCTCTCTAATGTGACTGTGTACTGGGAAGTTGATCCCAGTTCTGAAGGAGAGCTTGTTAGCAGGTTTGGGAACATCTCCTTTGGTGTGGGGCAGAAATCAGAGAATATAGTTATCAGTGTAGCCCAGGATGAGATCCCTGAGTTGGACAAGAGCTATCCTGTGTCTCTGGTTAACGTTTCAAAAGGTCATCTGGGTGTCCGAACATCTGCCACTCTAACTGTGCTTGCCAGTGATTATCCTTACGGTGTTTTTGTATTCGCAAATGTTTCGAGATCCGTTCGTTTTCCTGAAGCGGATGTAACTGTCTTCCTCACTATCCGGCGACTAAAAGGAACTATGGGTCAGGTGTGTCCAGTTACCATTAACAGCGTATATAGACGGATTCCCACGTGTCATACTTAAATTTGTTTTCTACTTTCTGTTACCACAGGTGCGAGTCACATATGGGACGCTAAAACAGGTCGATCCAGAGCCTTACAGGACTCCTGGAGTGGGCCGAGCCACTGAAGGGCAGGATTTTGTTCCCCTCCTTGATTCAGTTGTGTTTTTGGCCAATCAGACAGAGGCAAACATTATGCTCAGATTGCTTGATGATGGTGATCCAGAACGAGATGAGGCCGTGTTTGTCAAACTGATCAGTCTTGATCTCATCAAAGGGGATCAAAAAAGGCCCAGTAAGTTACTGAGTATAGAATTTTTAATGATTATATTTATTTAAGGTATACACCATAATGCCAAAAGTATTGGGTCACCCCTCCAAATGACTGAATTCAGATATTTCAGTCACTTCCTTGGCCATAGGTTAGTAATATCCATCCACTAGGCATTCAGACTGTCGTAGCATGGTACCGTAATAGGATGTCACCTAAGCTATAAATCCAGTTATGAAATTTCCTTAGTACTTAATATCCTACTGTCAACTTTTGGTGGTATTATGGCAAAGTTGAACCGAATGGGATCGACAGCAACTTGCAATGATGTGATTGTCTACATAAACCACATCTAGCACAACATCAGTGTTTGAAGAGTGTTCTGGAAGTGTTCTGGAAGAATGGTCTGATATTCCTATACACACACTCCTAAACCTTTGTTGACCATCTTCCTAGAAGGGTCAAAGGTGTTATAGCTTCAAAGAAAGGGCCAACATCGAGTTACTAAACCGATTTCATTTGGCATGTCTTTAGTTTAGGTGTGTTTGTTATCAAGTACTTTTAACATTATAGTGTATTTAAAGTAACAGCTTTTACATGTTTAATGCCTAAAAAATTGCTTTCTGTACCTTGCAGTCTCAACTTCTCCCTCTCTGGGCCCCACGGCTGACATTGTTGCCCAAGTGATAGTAGAGGCCAGCGACGATGCTTTTGGAATCCTTCAGCTGTCTGCTTCTGCTGTCAGTGTAGCTGAACATTATGTTGGGCCCATAATAAATGTCACACGAGTTGGTGGGATTTTTGCTGATGTGTCAGTCAAATTCAGAGCTATACCTGTGACTGCCACAGTCGGTAAATTTTGAACACGTAAACATATTGACTAAAAAAATTTTTACTGATTTTCGTGGGTACAGGCAAGCCTGTGCATGATGGTGTGCTGGTTTGTGCTCTTACAGGCGAAGACTACAGCGTGGCCTCGACTGATGTGGTCCTTTTAGAAGGAGAATCCAGTAAATCTGTTCCCATCTATGTTATTAATGATTTGGTCCCTGAGCTGGAAGAGACCTTTGTTATTGAGCTGATCAACCAAACAACCGGAGGAGCTCTGCTGGTAGAGCTCACACGTGCCGTCATCACCATACTACCTTCTGATGACCCTTTTGGTGCCTTTGGTTAGTAGTGCTGATTCAGATTCTTATTTCTTTTTTTCAAGGTACCATACTATAGTAGCTTGAAATGTGGTTCTAAACGCTCCTCATTACTTAACAAGTTATTCCCTTTTTTCATTTATGTAGTCTTTCAGGCTGTCCCAGTGACAGTTGAAGAACCAGAATCCACCTCTGCTGTGGTCACATTGCCTGTTGTGCGCAATGCTGGCACTATTGGAACAGTGGTAATCAAGTGGCGGGCGACTGTTAATGGTAAACCAGCAGAGGGGGACATCAGACCTACATCTGGAGATGTTGAATTTGCTCCTGGGGAGACCATAAAGACGATCAGGGTCGAGATTTTACGTGATGATGTTCCTGAAATTACTGAGGTGACAAGATAAACAGCTAAAGTAAAACATTGCACACTGATATATCCTGTCTTGTGATTTTGTTAGTATAGTATTTCATTCCACTCTGTCTTTTCTAGATTATTAAAGTAGAACTAATCAGTGCCAGTAATGGAGGAAACTTGGGAGCTGATACATCTGTTAACATAATAGTGCCTGCAAATGACAACCCATATGGGACAGTTTACTTTGAACAGACGGTTTATCGTGTTCAGGAGCCACTGGAGGGAGTTTACAGTGCTAATATCACTGTCCGCAGGAGGTAGATTTCAAAATTATTTATTGCCACTGTGCCTTGCAAAAGTATTCATACCCTATGATCTTGTCACAATTCACCCACGAACCTTAATGCACTTCATTTTATGAGAATGACACACAGTAATGTGTAGTTGTTAGGTGGGAGGAAAATGATACATAGTTACTATAACAGATATGAGATGTGTTGTGCCTTTTTCTTTAGTCTCTCTGAGTCAATACTTTGAGGTATGTCTCTAGCACCTTTTCACATGTTGAGAGTACATTTCAGGCTGTTGCTCTTTGCAAAATCAGTCTGGTCAGATTGGATAAGGATTGTCCATGAACATCAGTTTTCAAGTCTTGCCACAGGCAGATAATTGTGTTTAGATGTGTACTTTGACTGGGCCATTCAAATACATGAATGTGCTTTTATCTCTAAACCATTGCATTGTCACTCTAGTTATATGTGTAGGGTTGTTGTCTTCCTAGGAGGGGAACTTCTGCCCTAGTCTAACAGAAATCCTTCCAGGATTGTTTTGTATTTAGTTTGATCCATTTTTCCATCAGGTCTGACAAGTTTCCCTACCCCTGCTAAAACAAAATCATCCCCATACCATTCTGCTGCCACCATGTTCCATTAAGGCAAAGGTACTCATCATGGTGCATTTTGGTAATGTAAAGTTTTAGTGTTCCATACACAAGAGTTTTGGATGTAGGTCAAAAGGTTCCCCCTTGAAAACATCTGACCAGAGAACCTTCTGCAATATTGTGTTTCCACTACATGGCTTTTGGCAAACTGCAGAGGGGACCTTTTAGGCTTCTCTTTGAACAGGTCAGCTATCTTGCTACTCTTTTATAATTATATGGTACACTTCTCAGACTTGTATTTGTAAAAAAGGTTCAAAACCATTTATCATTTTCCTTCCACATCACCATTATGTGCTGATTTGTGTGCTGATCCACATAAAATCCCAATAAAATCGACTGAAATTTATGGTTGTAAAGTGACAGAATCTTTGCACTGTATGTTGTTCAATACCTTTTTTCCTACCTGCATACAACAGCCTTTAATTTTTACTGCTGTTTCTTTTTTCCCCTCCATCATCTCCACTATCCTATTTCAGAGGAGGTCACTTTGGTCGCTTGGAAATCACATACAGCACCTCTGAATTTGACATTGTGGGCTTGGCTCAGGCTCAAAACCAAAGTTTACTGATGTACTACGGCTCTCCGAAGCCAGGTATCCCAGCCAACAGTCAATTTATGACAGTCAACATCACAAGTCAGAGAGACCCTGTGGCTGCATGTGCTGCTGCCTGTCTGAGAGAGCAGGCCTGCCAGGCCTTCTCTCTGTCATCAGCCGTGACGCCTCTGTCCTGTACATGGGTTACATTGGGGGCCGACCAGCTGACATCTAGATCTCAGGTTTTGACTTATATTAAAAATAACACTGCAGCTGCTGCCTTGTTTAGTGCCCAGGCTGTGGCAGGAAGTGATTATGCCCCTGTCACTGCTCAAAGTGCCTTTATGGAAGATGGATCTGGAACTGCCAACCTCTCAGTCCTAATCTTAACAGACAAATTCCCTGAAATGGATGAAAGCTTCTCTATACATATCTTAAAGGTAAAGCCCAGTCCAACTTAAACATAATGTATGTTTCCAATGTATCTACAAAAGCTCTGGGCTAATTTAATGTTTGTTCTGTGTTGTTTGAAGGTAGAGTTGGTAAATTTGACCACATCACAGAAAAACATGCCTACAATTGGTCAGCCAGACAAGGCTGTAGTCACTATTGGAGTGAACGGAGATGCATTTGGCATATTTTTGATCTACAGTCTCAGTCCCAACGCCACCAAGGAAGGACTCTACCTTGAGGTTCGAGAAGAGCCCATAGTCGTGCCTCTGGTCATTGAAAGAAGAGGAGGGAATCTGGGCACTGTCACTGTAGAGTGGAGATTTGTTGGAGGAACAGCAACACCAGATGCTGATTTCATTGGGAGTGGAGGGACTCTGGTGTTTGATGGTATGTATAATGTTCTTGAACATCTCCATTGTCCTAGGGTCATCAAAAGTTTTACCTTTCTCCATTTAATTTCAAATTGACACAGTTTGGACATGTACATTTAACCAGTGTTGCTTCCACCTTTTTCCTCTTTGCACCCAGGTGATCCTAAAAAGACAGTAGAGGTAGTAATCAGAGAGGATTCTGAACCAGAGGACAGCGAGAGCCTCATGATTGGGCTTGTTAACACAGCAGGAGGAAGTCGTATCCTCCCCAGCTCAGACACTGTAACCATAGTGATACTGGCAAACGATAATGTGGCAGGAATATTAGGATTCGATCCAGGCTCACGTTCTGTCATTGCCAGAGAGGGTGGGTATTGTAGTTTAATTTGTGAAAGCTGCTGTGCCAACACTGCTAATGTCAATGCCTTTTTTCAGGTGCTATACAGTGCCTTGTAAAAGTATTCACACTCCTTGAACTTTCAAACATTCAGTGGTTGCACAAACAATGTGGGGATTCTTTAGCAGGGGCAGAGAGGCTGATTAGAACTGATGGGAAGATGGATGGAGTGAGATACAAGAAACAAAACCTGCTAGAGGTCCAGAGTAATATCCAGTTGAGAATCCCAGGCTAGACTTTTATGTCTTTAGATGTCCACAGCTAGTAGAGACATACCCCATAAAAATTGCAGGTGTAATTGCAACATCTTTAAGATTTTTCTTGGTAAAACTGTTCCACTAGGATGTGCATAGTTTTCCTTTTACTTCATAATTATGCAATGCTTTGTTTTCATCTATCACATAAAATTCCAATAAAATATATATTTATGTTTGTGGTTGTACCTTGACAAAATGTGGAATAGTTCAAGCGGGACAAATACTTGTGCTTGGCACTGCATACTTTCCAAATGCTGAATATATTTGTTGAGAATCTTGAAGCACTACGTCATTAAGCAAATTTCTGAATATTAACTGTTCTGCTGTTGCCGATGACAATTTCGTATAATTTAAATGAATGGATGTAAGATAATTCATAGAGTTTCGATCAGTTTCCATCCACATTGCACCATAGAAATGTGTTACTCTATCAGGTCTGTGATTCTCCAGAAACAACCAAGCACTCAAATAAGAGGAATTTCTGTAACACAACCCTCATGTCACTGGAGATGCTTTCTAATTATGTATGAATGTGAAAGTGAGAGTAAGCACTTATGGTGATGGCTGGTGATGCTGCAACAGGTGGGCTCCAGGCTTCTCATTATCATGAAATCATACATGCTTGAGTGGTTGAAGTCTCCATACCTCTGGTATCATCTATACCACATAAAAATCACATAGGGAATAAAAAACATTCTTTGAAAGCTAAACTTTAATAATTTCAATTACTGTATTGCATATATATTGAGCCAACTGTATAACATTTCTTGTTACAGGTGAGATATTGTCCTTATTAGTGTTGAGATCCGCTCCAGGTTTGGGTAATGTCACAGTAGACTGGACTGTTCAAGGTCCTCTTGCTCATCGCACTTTTGTTCAAACATCAGGGACACTTTTCTTCAGTAAGGTAAATAATCAGTCATTAATTTGTTTATTTTAAAATAATCATTGCTTATGGATGCCTGTGTTTTGTTTTGTTTTGTTTTGTTTATGGCAGGACCCAGCTATTAGTGGTGTGAACTAGTAAACAAATTACATTGAAATGGCATGTGGATATCAGAAATGCTGAATATGTATGCTGATTCCTGCAGGGCCAGCTAAATGACACTATAGTCCTGCAGCTTACGGATGACGCCACACCAGAGAACCAAGATCAATACAGAGTGTTACTTTCCAACCTAAAAACATTTGGTAATAAACATAATATTTCTTTTAGTAAACAAAGAGTGTGTGAGACCTTTGTGAATATACTTAATCATAAACAGTATCCACATACCTTGCATGCAGGTGTTGTAGTGACTGGCCGGGCTGCCCTGGATGTTCAAGGCAGTGAGGCTGTTCTCACTGTCGACACCAGCGATCAACCATACGGGCTGCTGACTATCGCACCGTCATCCCTCAGGGTGAGGACAGAGGAACGGGACCAGATTATAAATATCTACATCAACAGAGAGTTTGGAGCCTCAGGTTTGTAAGCAAATTATGAACACAAACAAGTGTATCTACCTTTTTAATAGATTTTTTTGTTTTGCAACCCTGTACCATAAAGAATGCATTGTAAAAAAATTTGTGCATGTAGGAGCGGTGAATATTACCTATGAGGTTATTAGAGGTTCTCTACAAAATCTGTCTGAGGTGGAAGGTGCTCTTGCTGACCCAGGACAAGACTTTGTGTCTGGCACTGGTTTTGTGATACTTCAGGAAGGACAGATCTCAGTTCCCATTCCTGTCACCATTCTGGAGGTAAGGACTAGATTGTGCACATCCTTGTTTCTTCCTATATACAGTAAAGCCCAGAATTATTCATACACCTGGATTTAGATTTAAAATTATTTTCATTCAACTAAGAAGTTGGTTTCTAAAGGGAAACGAGACAAGCATCTCTCAACAGATGACAAAACAATGTAAAAGGAGCATCAATTTATTTACATTTTAATAATCATGTTGAAAATGATTTATAGCCTTCTTAATGATCCCTGTAAAACATCTTTATTGGCATTACATCAGTTAGGCTCTGACTTAATACTGGCTTAAAAGCTATTGTTCTTAGTTTTTCTATTCTTTGTTCTTTCTTTTATGGCTTGTGGAAGAATTTGCATGTTTTTATTTAAATTTAAGTTTACAAAACCTTTTTTTTCTTACTCTTCTGGAAATTTTGTATCTTACTCTAAGTTGGCTTAAATACAGCAGACATGTGCACATTATCCATAATTAAATATCAAAATTTAACACACCTGTTTGCTTCGATAAATGGCCTTTGTATCATGGTCCATAAAATGGGACTTTATTTCCTCTCGGAGCATGCTGCAGATCTTTCCACAGGGACACATGGACTGTACCTCCAGACATTTTAATCATTTTAATCTGTCTTGTACGATAATTTTCTCAGTCAATTCGTACATTCTGGATGCTTCTCCTGCTTATTAATCAGATTTTAAAGTGTAAATAGGTCAAACGTCATTTTATAAAAGACTGCAGTGTCTGATTCAATTAAACATTTGACAGCTCTTAACCAAATGTAATTAAAAAACAAATGGGCACTTCCTTGGATGAAGAACTGTGGCTATATATATTCAGTGGGTGATTACATTTACTGCATTTTGATGTCTCTACATTTACCAGGTTGTTTGTGTATATAGTTTTTATTTTCTCCTCGGGGCTTCACTAACATTTGTTTTAGCAGATTGGTAAGAACGTTTGCATTTACAGCCTCTTTTGTTATCAGGATGACATTCCAGAGCTGCAGGAGTTCTTCTTGGTCAACATAACATCTGCTGTACTCATCACAACTCTTGCAACTGTTCCCCAGCTCGGTGAGGATTTACACTAGTTGTTAGTCAGACCGAGCCACTATGTTCAGGCCAGTATGGATAGTCCTGGAAAAATTACTTAATCTTTTTTTGTATTGTACCTTCTGCAGTTTCTTCCTATTCTGTTTTATTGTTTTTATGATGCTTTGTAATAAATTTTCCTCTTCTCTTTCTGAAATCCTTTAACATGTTCTCTTATTTGATGAGCAGAGGTTGCTTATTGTACTTTGCCAGGTAAAATACACGTACCGGTACATTTCTGTTTGAGTTACGTTTGACAACTAAAGTGCAGGTCATGTTGCGATATGCCATCCAACTTTCAGCCCTCAAAATGTTTTTTTAACCAGTCTGTAGCTGCAGTTTTTCTCCCTTTTCTGTGAAATCTTAACCACAGTTTAATTTATGAATGAGTAACTTTAGAAAGTGATGAGTTGACAAATTAGAAGTACAACTAAAACAGCAGAAGAGGTTCCCAGAATACTATCAGCCCACTGCCTGGAGACACACAGTAAACATGTAGCCATTCTTTTGGCAGCAATCATTATGTGGCTTGGACAGTGAGACTGATGCTTTTTATGATTGAGGAAGTCTTGGGATTTGGTGGCAGCGCGTAGCCCTGTTTGGTGAGCAAGAAGAAAGCCAAACTAAACCCATAACCGGCCTCCCAGTGTCCTGGCCGCAGAGTAAATGGGAGAACACTGCTCAGAGGGTCATAAATCAGTCCATAAATACATCACGCTTGGCTCCTCAGCCTCCAACTCCTTTCATAGGAGATGTCCCCTAGTTGTAATCCTTTGCTCAAATGTACTATGATGAAAGTTATAGCCCCTGCAGTTACTCCCTTCCCAGCTTGTTTTGCTGCTTGCAGTGTAGATAAGCTTGACAAAGAAGCTGGACAAAAAAAATAAATACATAAGCATAAATATCAAAGTTTAAACCACAGAAACTATTATTGTCATCTTATACATTTTCTCTGTGTTTGTGCTCCTTTAGACACCCATGGTTTGGTGGCAGAAGTCAGCATTGTGGCTAATGATGGTATTAGAGGGGTCATTGAATGGACAAGCACCATGTGAGAAAAAATATCCAAAATGTTGTTTTATTTAAATATATGCCCATGTTCTATAAAAATGTTTTGAAAATGTGCTCTTGTCTGAAGGTATGAAGTGAATGAAACAATCGGAGCACTGACTCTCGTGGCCTACAGAAACAAGGGGGCATATGGGAATGTCTCTCTTTTTTTCTTTGCCCAGAACTTGGAAGCTCAACATGGACTTGACTACAACACTAGTGAAACGGTTAGCCATTTAAAGTATTTAAGCATTACATACAACTCAGTAATATACATATGTATTTAGATTACACATGTCCATTTGCAGTTTACTACAAGCCATGTATGGGCTACACGACTGGTCAGATGAGACCGAAAGAAAACCTATTGGCTTTCATGGAAAATGCTATGTGTGACATAAAACTACCATTAAAAACCATCCCTATGGTGAAACAGGGTGGCGGTGGCAGCATCATGCTGTGTGGATTCCTTTTTTTTTAAACAAAAACATGTCTTTAGCATTGCATCTGCATTAACTATGTTCTCAGTCATCATTGAATATTTGAATAAACCTGAAGGATGTATTGCGTAACAAAGAAGGCTCACTTTGCCCTGACTCTAACCTTTTTTCCTGGACTTGGTCACCTAAATGATTTTGTAGACATAAAACAGGATGTAATTTTTCACTTTTAACTCCCTTTGTTATCCCAGATGCTCCATTTTGTTGATGGCGAAAGGCATAAGTTTGTGGAAATCCAGATAATTGATGACACAATTCCAGAGGGAGCAGAGAGATTCCAGCTAATCCTGTCTGAGCCTTCACCTGGGCTGGAGCTTGGCAGAAATACTACAGGTAAGCAGAAAGACAGAATACAATGAAGCAGATATTGATAGAATTAGATCTTGCTGTAGAGATTCAATCAATGCCTTTATCAGCTTTCAAAACATGAAAATTAGAAATACAAAGTTGTCAAAGTTTTCATTCCCTTGTACAGGCAAAATGCTGTGTACACTAGTTACGTGCGATGGGGTTCCTGTTCCAGATCCAGTTTAGAAAAATCCTTTTCCAGTGTTGAGAAGTAACCATCCATTTTTTGCTAATTTAAATAAGTGTACGGTTACAGGACTTGTCGGTGAAAACACCCCTGACCTCTGCGTAGCTGAAGTGTACGCAGCGACGTGCTGTTAGCTGTATGTGCCTATGAGGCTTAGCGCTGCCCCTATCAGTACTTTATGCTTCACCCTGTACATTTTCACTGCGCATTTATGGCCGATTAGAAAGAGAAAATTTGTCACACACATAAACACACAAATATAATAGACAGATTGTGGAACACCAGCATGTTTACTACATGTATAATCCAGCATGTATATTGGCGATATAAAGAGAGACAGCAAGAGGGATGCGCCAACTGCCTGCATCAGTCAGTGTGTGAGACAGTGCCTCACTTGCCTCCCCTGACTGCACATCACTGGTGTGCACAAATAATAACCAAAATTATTACGAATAACAACATACAAATCTGGGTTGCCCGGAGATGGTTGGTCATTCAGCTGCTCAGTTACAGTACCTCAATCGTCCCAGTTCTGTGGCTCATACATTGCCTCATGTGCCCAGAGAACAGCACTAACATATTCCCAATCACTTCTGGTCTGTCTAAGATATAAATCATTTAATTATCCTAGTTGTAGTTCTCTTGATTGCTTGTTTTGTTTTAGCTCAAAGCCATTATACTGCTGTGTTTTCGGCTTAACTTTCTTCCTCCCAGTATGTTCCCCATGTTAGCAACCATAGGCAAGTGTAGTGCCACTTCCATTTCCCTGTCATATGTTTGCTCTTTTCGTACAAAACCAGTGCACTCTCCAACTAATGTCAAAAGCTTATTTTAGGCTCAAAAATACACAAAATGCTGAAAGAGGTTTAAAGTGGTGAGATTAGGTCTGTAAACAAAAAAACAGGTCAAGTTATCTTTATACGTATTTATCACAGTCCTTTACTTTGTAAGACAATTGATACATTTGTTGTAGTGAAGGACTTTAGTCATATTGCATATTTAATAATCCGGAGTATGTTTTCTAACTCTTGTCTGCTTTACCAGCTACTGTAAATATCCTTGCCAGTGATGATGGACATGGTGTCCTATCCTTTAACACCAGTGATCATTTCCTGTTAAGTGAGCCTACCTCTGGGTCACAGCTGAGCGACAGCATAGCTAAACTCTATGTGGTTCGTAACCCTGAGGAAGGCACTTTTGGTGCCGTCTCAGTTCAGTTTGCCATCATGGATGCCAATGGCAGCTTGGCAGAGGGTGATGTGATGCCAACGCTAGGTTTCATGCTGCTGGAGGATGGGGTCAGATTTAAGGTAAGTTAGGAGCAAATTTATTTGCCAAATGGCAATGAAAGAAATAAGAAACAAATTCCTTTAGAACTAGCATATGCTTGTGTTGATTTAGTTTTTGTGTTGTTTTAGATGCTGGAGGTCCGGGCAGTTCGTGATGCTGAACCTGAAGGGAACGAAACCTTCACATTGACTCTCTTCAAACCAACAGGAGGTGCACGGCTTGGGGACCAGCTCCAAGTTCTCATCACTGTCCTGGAGAACCTAGCCCCTTCAGGCTTGTTCCGAATTGGACCCTCTCTCAATAGGTTAAGTCACATCAAAAGGATCTGACTGGAATGCAAATGCTTGCAGCCTGTCATGTGTTTTGAACAGTGACAAACTGAATCTCTTAGATAGTTATTTGTTGTGTCTCTACACAGGACCAGCACAACAATGGTTGCTGAGGAAGGGAGCAAAGCAGTCTTCCTCACTGTCTCTCGCAGTAATGGCTTGGGGTCAGCAGTTAGTGTAGAGTGGGAGATGCAGTCTGACACAGCTACAGCCTCTGGTTAGAACAAAAAGTTAAAAGAAAATTCAATGCAAATCCCTTCTTGTGCATTTCTTTGACTCAGAAGGTACTCTTCATTTTTCCTACAGAGGGTCCCCTCCCAGTCATTGGCTGGTATCAGAGCTTTGAGGACAGCCCCACATCTGCTTGGTGCTCCATTCCAGGGGACTCTTCCTTCTTGGCTTTGAGACTGGACCTGAAGCCAGCGGTCGGGGCCATCCACACTCTGGCAACTCTGTATCGGTGGCAAGGTGTTTTTGTGCCAATAGAGGTAACCTGACCTTTCTACCTGAACTAGCGCAATATCTTTACTGTAAAATTAAATCCAGGTCAGACTGAATTACCAAGGATGATTTATTACCTCTCTGTTCTGATTGTTTCAGTCGGTCAGAATCAAAGACCCAACCTCATGTGTTGCGTTTGCAGTCAATAGTTCTACATACATAGGTATTACACACGGTGGCCCCCCCTTCTTCCCTGCTGCCAATCTTAGCATATTTAAGCTGCAGAAGGAACTCAACATCAAATTGGCAAGTATAAAATCATTCATATCACAACAACATTGTCATGTTTTGATACATTTCTATATTACTATGACATTTAGCGTATATGAGATGATTTTTTTTTTTTTCCAAAGGAACAAATCTTAGGTGTTGAAGCCCCTGATGTGAAACACTTCTTCACTGAAGGCAAAAACTACCTAATAGCATCTAGCCAGGTGATGCAGACTCTGCCACTATTAGGTCAAACTTAAGGTTTTTAAAGTAAAGTAATGAATAGCTCCAGGATTGAGGAATGCTTATTCAAATTGTATATGAATTTTAAATTTTTTTTCTGCTGATTCTCCAGATATTTGTTTGGACTGGCGGCTCCTTTACACTCCACCAGACTCTCAACTTTAAACAGAACATCCTCAATCTAGCTCCATTTACGCATGCAGATGTGCTCTACCTGTTAGTGTGCATAGACAGCCAGAGTGGGAGCTGCCAACTCCTGCAGTGGACCCGTGGCAGATTTCAGAATCCACAAACTCTCCCACTCTCAGGCAGAGCCATTCAGGTGGAGGCAGTCAACATGAGAAGAGGGGAAACTCTGCTGTTGATTGTTGTTGAAGGTGATATAACTTGTTTGACTTCATAAAACATGAATGCATGTTGTTACAATTGAATGTGCTTTAGACATGCATGTCTAAAAATCACAGGCAGTAGACCAACAAGTACTTCGTCGGGACTCCAATGTAGATCATTTAGACTAGGGCTGTACAATATTCTTCTCTCTCTTGTTCATCTGGGCTTCCTTATGTCTGTAACCTTTGGCATTTTGGGTAATGTCATTAATGTCTGAGTGTCCAAGTGTGAGCATCTGCTGGCGTAAGATTTTGTCCAACTGACTAATTATTACATTAACATGTAGAATGCAAATTAATAACACTTAGCCAATACATTAGCCAATTATTATTCCACTCCCAAAAGTCCTTTTTGATATGAATATTGCACACACTGATATTGCTATGGTGATATATTTGGGATATATTGTGCACCCTCATTTAGGACCCAGAACCAGTAACTGGGAATAGATGGGTACCTCCATAATTGTAGATAAAACAACATGTTAAGCTTTTAGAAAATGATATCTGAAGCAATGAATCAAGCAAATTCTGTAAATTTGATGCATTGGATTTCGTAACAACAGCCTGGTGCAGAGGTCAAATATATTTAGGTTCACTAAATAAGCCTGGTCTAGGATGCTTGTTAAGTGGAACTAGTCCGCAGTATGGAAACATGATTGTTATGCATTGCATGTTTTTATGTAGCTTTGTTTTCTGCTTGATTATGCAACAGCTAGATTTTATTACAGACTGCAAGTACATTGGTGATACAAACAGAAACTGTTTACTGCTCATCAAACATCACTGTTCCGTTGTTTCCTTTCCTAAAACGTACAGTCTAGTTACAGTCTGGTTATATATTTTTGCAATGCTCTGTTTGTTATGAAATGATGTAATTCTTCTGAGTTTACAAAAGTGGTGAGTTTTTGGTTTGGACCTGTTGTGGGTTTATGTGGAAAGGCCTCAGTGTGTAGCACGACACAGCCACAAAGGACTCAGAAGTTGTAATTATTCAGTCTTGGGTGTGTCAGTCAGGCAAGTGGTTACATAAACAGGCTATTCTGGTGTGAATGAACGCAGATCTCTGAATATTATTTTGTTGGTTTCTGTTTTTCTCTTACAGATCGCTCTCCATCCTGTGAGGTGTTACTGTGGAGTTTAGCAAAGCCTTCACCGCAGCACTATCAGTCCATTCCACACCCAGGGCTCATCTCTATTCACTCCTTCACTGTGCCCTCGGGGATCAGTAAGCACACTTCATAAACAACTCTGCTTGTAAAAATTCAGTTCTAATGTAAATTACCTGAAGGTTTACAGTGCAGTGAAAAGTGTTCGCAAAGATAACCAGACTGAATACAAAAAGCGGTTTTCAGTTGTTGGTTTAATTTATTTAGGGAAACAAATACGAAGCTATCTGAGATCTCAAAAAGCAACTACTCATCCCCTAATCTAAATAAGTATTACAATAGAAGAGAAACAAAGTTATTGTCATCTATCAGTTTGGAAATAAGTTACAAAGCCATTTCCAAGGTTTTGGGGCTCATGTCAACCACAGTGAGAGCCATTATCCACAAATGCAGAAAACAAAGAACAATGATGCACCTTCACAGGAGTGGCCTGCCTACCAAAATTACTCCAAAAGCACTGAAACAAATCAATCAGGAGGACACAAAAGAACCAAGAGCAAAATCTAAAACATTGCAGAGCTCAGTCACTTTAGCTAAGGTCAGTGTTCATGTTTAAACAATAAGAAAGAGAGTGGACATATATCCGTAGCACAGTTCAAAGGTAAAGATCTGTCGAAGGATCTGTTGACTGATGAGACAAAGTTGGATATTTCTTAAGGGTGGGCGTTCATTTGCATCTGTTTCAAAACTAACAAAGACTCCTGGAAAAGAGCCATATACTAATGGTCAAACATTTTGGTACCATGATAGTCTGTCACTGCTTTGATTCTTCAGGACATGGACAACTAGCTGTAATTGATGGAACCAATAATTCTGCTCTCTACCAGGAAATCCAGAACAATGTCCACCCATCATTTCATGATCTCAACCTCACTAGGTTATTCAGTAGAGGAATGTTCCAAAACACCCCAGCAGCTCCAGTAGGGACTGAATTTTTCTTCAGTCTAAGCCTTTCTGCAAATCATGACATGTACTGATGTAAGTTCTCAAAGCTGTCCCTGGTTCATTGATTCACGCAAGCTAGTATTGTCTTCGGCATTGTGACTGGAACATTACCCTTAAAAAATAAAATAAAGCCACGAATCTCTGTTATCCGACAGCAGGAGAATATGCATGGACATGTGGTTCTTTGCAGCCAACAACAGAACATCTGCCTTTGAGGGTAGCCATTGTAAAGTGCGTGTAAGGTAAAACCAGCCGCCAAGACGAGACACTGAAAAAAAGTGGGTTGAGCTCTGCTTCAGTTGCTAGTCTGGGGTGGGACTCAGGTAACGTTGCTAGGTACCAGTGTAATTGTGACGTCACAATTACACAGATTTGAAACCGCATGTTTTATAGAAAAAATAAAACATTTTTTATAGCCAAAAAAATGGCTGAATGTTTTTCTGTGGGGATTTGGGGGATTTGGACTGTTAGTAGAAGCATTAGAGACTCAAATGGTCAAAAAATATAAAAATGATCAAAAAATGAATTTTGCATAAAGTGCAGCTTCGATGCTATGACATCGTCTTTATCAGGTCCTTCGTGCTGAAAAAATCTCTGACATGGCTAAATTAAAACAATTCTGCACAGAAGAGTGGACCAAAAAATCCTGTTCAGTGGTGCAAGGGCAACAAAAATGCAAAAAAAACAATCTGTGAAAGGGCAAAAACTTTTTCATGACACTGTATGTCTTGCAAAGTCTAGACCCTATATTTGTTTTTCACATTTTGTTCTGGGACAGCTGTAAAAAATCTGATACAGCTTTAATGTTTGCCTTAATACAGAAATATGTCCTGGTTATATAAAGCCATGGCGAATGTAGGCATGTGCCTGACTTTGTAACTGATTAAGATCTCATCTTGTCTTTGAAAGAAAAAATAAACACCAACCTTTACAACCTTCTATATACAGGCTAAATGGCAATGTATCCTAAAACAGACTCTTTCCTTAATCATGCTAACCCACTCAATTCAAAGCTTAGGCGTGACATTTTAAGTACGTCGGATCAAAAGATCTGTAGTTAGCACAATCTGCGTGGTTAGCATTAGCAGTAGTCTCTGTGGCTAAATTCCCTTGAGAAAGTAGACCTTGAGCTTAACTTTGAGACTTCCAAAAGGCTGCCAACATTTACAAATCCAGAATGTCTCATTACAGAAAGAGGTTGAAATCTCATAAGATAAAAACAAATTTGAAATTTAGCTGTTAAACATTTAGTCTTTATGGAATCTACTAAAATTGTCAAACCGCCCCCAAAGCAGCTAAGAATTGACATCATGTAGCAGATTTCTGCTTTTATTCTGAAAAGTTGGGCATGAAAATACCACAACTAGAAGATTATGAAATGGGGAGTGAATGCCCGGCACCTTCTGAAATCCGGATGTTTGTTGTAGCAGCCTAACTTCATTTAAGGTTTTAAAACTGGATGATATCGAAAATGCATTCTGCAGTTACAACTTCGTTTTGGTTAGTGAAGCCTGTTACATCTGGCCTGTTTGCTAACTTGAGCTGATTTCTTGATGTATCTATAATTTTGATCTTGAAATCTTGGTTAAAGTTGATTTTTCTTTTAAATCTAGTAAGATTTTTGTTTTACTTTGAAATCCTAAACTAATGGATGTTATTTTTTAGCGTATGCCCTGCTAGCTGGAAGAAATAGTTCTTCCTTTTACTCCTGGAGATCTGATGTCAACCTGTTCACCATGATCCTGAGGGTCCCAAGAGCCAACAACTTCCTCTCCTTCATGCTGCCATATCTCAACACCACAAAGGTGCTTTTGGCTTCCTCTGAGGATAATAGCTCCACTGTCTATGAGTTCACCTCTGTCTCGAATCAGTCTGATTTCATACCCAGGTATCTGCTGGATCATAAATATCAAACACAGGCTACTTTTTACTCGTAAAGAAAAGAAAAGAAGCTAAGGACATAAATACTGTTTTCGTCTCTTTCCTATAACATTCAGCTCTGGGGAGTTGTACTTTGCTCCTGGTGATAGTAAGCTTGATCTGGCAGTGAACATCATCGATGATGACATCCCTGAGGTGGAGGAGAGCTTTGTGGTCAAGCTGAAGAATCCAAAGGGAGGGGCTGAGATTGGGTTTGGTGGCCAGGTGACAATTATTGTCCCAACTAACGATGATGCCCATGGAGTTATTGGCTTTGCTCAGGTAAGAATTAATTTTTTATGTGCTCACCGTGTTACTGTTTGTTTGAAAGTGTTTTTGAGTATTAAGCTCAGCTGTATATACATTTGCAGAATTCATTATACATGGAGGTTGAGGAGTTGGAACAAAATAATCAAATTTCACTCCATGTTGAGAGAAAAAGAGGAAGTTTTGGCAGACTGACTGTTCATTGGGCGGCTAACGTTAGTTTGGCAGACATTTACCCCACGTCTGGAGTGGTGAGTAACCTCTGCTGTTTACACAGAACAACATAACACATTATCAACATTTCTGAAAGTGCTTTTTGAGATATTCACTGCCATTAATTTAGTGTCAAAAAGACGTAATTCAGTGCAAAACTGTAATTTCCATTACAGGTGACATTCTCTGAAGGTCAGACAGTAGCCATCATCTCAATAGCCATTGTAGCAGATGGTTTGCCAGAGTTATCCGAGAGTGTCGTAATCACCATATGGGATGTCACCACTTTGGGTCTTCAGAACATGCAACAGGGTGCAGTCATTGACAGGCAACGGGCTCAGGCTCTGCTCACCATCTTACCAAATGGCTCCCCATATGGCGTGATTGGATGGCATCTAGATTCCCTGTTTACGCTGACACAGGAACCACAGAGTAAGAACCTCAATGAAACAAATCAATAAGTATCAGATACATACATATTAACCCATGAGAGGTAATTGAGTAGGTCCCTACTGTACTAAATATTGTTTAATTTACATTATTATTACTGATATTTTCAAAATAATCACTGAACCACCTTTTTCAAACATAGCTGCTTTAAGATATACCATAGCCAAGATGTTTTGATTTGTACGAGGGTACCCAGGTAAAAAAAACGTTTATTATTTAAGGTATTGCAGAAATATTTATTCAAATAATACTAATCTATAATATTTGTATTGACTGAAGTTTTTAGTGTCATGTTTTTTTATGAGAGGTTTTCTAGATGCATGCAGTGCCTTGAATCTTTCCATATTTTTGTCATGTTACAACCCCAAAACATTTATTTTGCTATTGTTTTCTGCTTTAGGTAATATTGGTGTGCATAGCTATAAATTGAAAAGAAAATAATTCAAGGTTTTTACCTTTTTTTAAATTAAAATCTTGAAAGTCAGTCATAGATTTGTTTTCAATTGTTCTAAGTCAATATTATTCTCCATTGTTCTTTGCAAAATACCTCAAGCTCAATCAAAGCCACAGTAGATAAAATCACAATGAGCTTCTAATTTCCTGCTGAAAAAAGGCATCCCCATAGAATTATTCTATCAACAACATGCTTTACAGAAGAGATTATGTATTTTCAGGGTGATGTGCAGTGCTAATTTTCTGCCCTACACAGCATTTTTCACATAGACCAACAAGTTGAATTTTGGTCTCATCTAACCACAGCATCCCCCACATGTTTGCTGTGTCGCCTACATGACAAATTGCAAGCAGGAGTTCTTACACCTTTATTTCAACATTGGCTTTCCTCTTGTCACTCTTCCATTAAAAGTCAGCTTTATGGAGAACATGACAGATGCTTGTCCTCAGATTTTCCCACCTGAGTTGTGGATCTGTGCAGCTCCTCCAGGGTTACCATGAGTGTCTTGTGTGCTTCCGTAATTAATTCTCTCCTTGCCTAGTCTGTCAGTTTAGCTGCAAGACCATTTCTCAGTAGGTTTCCAGTTGTGATATACTCTTCCCATTTTTGGATGATTGAAGCGTGGTTCGGTATGGTTCTACTCCCTCTTTAGGCTTTTCCATTAGTGATGATTCCAGGTAACCAGTACTTTTTTTAGTACCTGATTGGGTAGGGGTCAGCATCACTAGTAACAGCATATTTATATTTATATTTAACTAATATCTTCAACGGTTAAATCATTGTACGCTGGGCTTATTGTGTATTTGACTACTATAGCAAACTAGCCTTAGGTAGCGATAGCTTACCCTCAGACATTCTCTAGCTCGTACCCTTCAGTTTGATACCGCTCCATGTCTTCCCTCTCTTTCCTTGTCCTTCATCTTGCTGCCTGTAGCCTTCACTGACTCTTGGCTATCACTCTAAAACTTACAACAGCCACAGACTAAGCAACAGTCAAGGCTGTTGTTGAGTTTGTGTAGCAACAAATCACATCAAGTTACTTTTTCGGACTGTGGGGCCTGACGATCCCGCCCACACTGAGATGATACTCAATTGTAATGGAAAACAAATCACGTAGAGCCAACCTGACCCGAGTCGAATAGAGTAGGTACTTATGGAAAAGGGGCATATTTACTGTTAATGTGATTTCTGAAAGCAATTGATTGCAAGGGATTTTGCTTTTGGTTATGAAGGGGACTGAATAGAAATGCACGTCACACAATTTATTATGGTGACAAATGTTGAAACTTTGTTGAATTTTGCATCCACTTTACAACTCTGCTTTACTTTGTCTTGAGTTATCAGATACAATCCCAACAAAATACGCTGAAGTTCGAAGTTGCAAAGGTTAAAGTAGTATGAATGCTTTTGCAAGGCTCTGTAAATACTGTTATTGTGTCTAGCATCTAGTGTTTCAATGTTTATTTTTTACATTAATCCCATTTTTCCCAATCTGCAGGAACTCCAGTCAACGTGACTCTATCTGTAGTAAGGGAGCAGGGGTCTTCAGGTGAGGTGGTGGTCCATTACCAGACGAAACCAGCCTTGCACCAACCCCTTTCCAATCAGGCTTCTGCAGGAGAAGACTACTTAGCCAAAGATAACAACGTTATCATGTTCAATGGTGCCACTGTGGCCCTTGTCTCTATCACTATCCTACCAGTAAGGATGGTTGATAAGTAATTAAAGTTTATAATTTTCTGTAGGTTTTCCTTTTATTTAATGTGCATGAACATGTGTTTTTGAAGGATGATGTCCCAGAGCTTGCAGAAAGTTTCCTGGTGAATATCACTGGAGTGGAGCTAGTAAGAGGGTCTGTTGGAGCAGGTCGGCCAAGTCTAAGGAGGCCTGGGATGGAAGTAGCAGAAATCACCATCCAGGAGAATGATGATCCGCGAGGGGTTCTGCAGTTCAATTTGTCTAAGGTGAGCATGTTGAAAGGTGAAAGAATGTGAGTGGAAAATGTAAAATGTCTTTAGGTGCTAAATAATTGTTTACAAAAACTGACATTACTAATTGTCTTGCTCAGGATTCACCTGGAAGTGCGCTGGCCTATGAGATGCCACCACCAGACAATATCCTGCATCTGTCAGTGGTACGACTTGCTGGCACGATTGGAAGACTGGTTGCCTACTGGGAGGCTCAGCCGATCACAGCTGATCTCAGAGACTTCACTCCTGTATCAGGAAACATCACTTTTCAAGATGGCCAGGTAAATCAGCATATAGTGTTCTGAGCTGAAATAAATCTCCTTTAAATATAATAAACAGTGCCTTAGGTTGTAAGTTGTTTTTTTTCAAAACTTTAGAAAGAATCCACTATAGTCATCACCATCTTGGATGATGAAGAAGTAGAGGCCTCAGAGACCTTCAGAGTGGATTTGCTACATGTGATCGGTGGAGCTCGTCTTGGACAAGTGACCTCTGTAACTGTTGTGATTCCGTCTAATGACTCACCTCTCGGACGATTTGGATTTCAAACCTTGGAGGTGAATGTAAAACATTAATTGGCTTAGCTATAAAACTTTGTGACACACAGCAGACGTTTATACATCATAAGCATTAGTATAATGTAGTTTAAAAATAAGGCAGAATAGCATTTGGAAAACCTAATTTTACTGAGAAATGAAGAGTTAGAGAAATGTTTGTCTTCATTTTAAAATTGTCCAACCCCCTGCACAACACAACCTTTATAAGGCTTGAAATCCCACTTATTAAACCTGACAGGGCACACATGTGAAGTGAAAACCATTTCAGGTGACTACCTCTTGAAGCAACAGAATGCCAAGAGTGTGCGTAGCAGCAATCAAAGAAAAAGGTGGCTACTTTGAAGAACCTAGAATATAAAACATATTTTCAGTTGTTTCACACTTTTTTGTTCAGTATATAATTCCACATGTGTTAATTCATAGTTTTGATGCCTTCAGTGTGAAGCTACAATATTCATAGACATGAAAATAAAGACAACTCTTTGAATGAGAAGGTGTGTCCACACTTTTGGTCTGTACTGTATGTTTTGACAATTTTTTCCTTGCAGGTTGTGATCAGTGAGCCCGTGTTTGTGGACGACCCTGCGGCTGTGGCAACACTTACAGTAGTGCGTAGTCCAGGAGGTGAGGGTGCAGTGGCATTGGTGTGGCAGGTGGAAGACCAGGCAATGTATGACCTCTCCCCTGTCAATGGAACACTTGTCTTCACTGAGGTGTAGTAAAAAAGTGCAACTTGCTGATTTATGTATTCATGTAAGACTAATTTAGCATAAAATAGCAAACATTAACTACATTTTATTTTACAGACTGAGGATGTCAAGTCATTTGTGATCAGAGCCCTCTCTGATAATGTACTGGAAGGAGACGAACACTTCAATATACGCTTGTTTCTTGTCGACAGTGGTGCTGTCATCGACCCCTTACACGGTTTGTATTATTTGAAAATGGCAAACTAGCAACATATAAACCTACTGAGGAAAAGTGCTTAGTTTAACTGAAACAACAATTATTCCTTTAACCTTTCTGCCTACACTAGTTCTCTTCAGCTTAGAATGTGATGGAATTTATTGTTAGTATTGTTGGACCTGTCAGCTGATTTTGATGATGTTGTTCTCACAATAAATGACCAATCAGAAAAATTGGCTGGGATCTCTGCTATTGGTCCTCAGTTGTTCATTGTCTTCTTATCAAAACGAAGGTTTTACGTGACACCCAGTGATAGTGAGACCACCCGAGCACCACTGACTCGTGTGCTGCAATGTTAAATACCTTAACCAGTTATTTTTTGTCTTTATTTGTTCTTCTTGGGCCATCTTACATACATAAATGCAGCTGAGTGTTATTTCACTGCAATGGGCAGTGGTAGCCTAATGGTTAGAGCAGAAGACTTGTGTTCTGGGAAGGTTGCAAGTACCCTGGTTCACATCCCTGAGCAAGACTGTGCATATCCCATTGTATTCTATACCATCATAGTAATAATTGGATTGCTGTTTTTTCTTCAAATAAATTATAAAAAGATTAAATTCCTAGTAATGTTATCCTGTCCTTTTAAATCCAAATTAATAATACAGCAATAACATACCAGTGTGCAAATATTTTTTGCATATCTAGCAAGTTGTTTAGCAATTTTCAGCTAACAAATACTACTGCTTCTCCTTTTGCATTCAATATTTAATTGTCGATGCACTTTCTAAATTTTAAAAGAAATCTGTAGAAATAAAGCCTTACTAGCTTACTTACTTAATAACTTTTCTAATAAATCTTGTGCAGGAGTGGTTACAGTCATCATCAGAGCAGACAAGGCTGCACTGGGAATTATTGGCATTGCAGAGTCATCTCAGAACATTATCATCGGAGAACCTCAGGGAGACTATAATGGAACTGCCATGGTCAAGTAAGATAAATGTCACGCTATGTGACTAACCCAGAAAGGGTAAAAGAAAGTTTAACATTTCAATGATGAAAAACATGCTTGTGCTTCTGTGTTTGTGCAGCCTTTTTCGGGGTCCGGGTGTTTTTGGAGAGGTCCAAGTGTATTGGAATATTACTCCAGCTTTGGTTTCTGAATTTGAAACTATTTTTGGCACTGTCACTATGAATCATGGCCAGTCTGTTGCCACCATTACTCTGAAGGTATGTGATATTGATGGTCATTGAAAACATAATTAGTCTTCCATTGTGTGCAAAACAAAATATATCTGAAAATTGTCTTTCTTTGTGCTTTCAATAGACGTTTGTTCATATGTATTATGCCGACAGGTCCTTGATGATGAACTTCCTGAAGAACGACATGATTACCAGCTCTCACTGACCTCTGCTACTGTAGGACTGGAAATAAGTCCCATTGCCAGGCATGCCAGAGTTACCATGGCAGCAAGCGATATCCCTCATGGACTTTTCTCTTTCAGGCTACTTCAGCTGACAGCAAAAGAAGAGAAGGAAATGGTGAGGTCATTATAAGTAGCAAGACATCTGCATAGATCTATTTCATTAAGGGAAATTTACAATTGACACTGACAGTGCATGCTGATAAGCCTAACCTACAATGATTTCCTATTTTTTTACACAGGTCAATGTGACAGTGATTCGTTCCTATGGCAGTTTTGGCAGTGTGCTGGTCACATATGAGACCTCGGGCTACACAGCAGTCAGTGGAATGGACTTTGTTCCAGCTTCAGGACGACTACTGTTTACACCGGGCCAAACCTCACAAGACGTCACACTGCATATCCGGGACGACAGTCTTCCAGAGGGACCCGAGCTTTTTTTTGTTAACATTACCAATGTAGATCTTGTAAATCACAGGTTATTACATTTTCTAAAATGTGAATGTCAAGGTTGAGCTTCTGGTGCTTTGCTGAGTCGTTGCTTATTAGTTTTGGTTTCCTGTGTCTCCCTCTGGTGGTCAGTGCTGTGGACTACACAGTGAGAGAGTCAGGACTGCAGCTGGACCAACCTCCAGCTATTGGAAACGTATCTTCTCTGTTTGTGGTTATACTGCCGAATGACAATGTTGAAGGTGTCCTGGATTTCAGGCAGGACTATCTGAATATTACAGGTAAAACAAAAGCGAGCAGAAACAGTTCATTTAGAGCCTTTATAAGCCACAATGAATTAAGTAAACAATCTGTATAATCTGCTGCACAATTTTCATCAGATAAAAGGACTCGCACATAAATTGTCTCACGTTCAGCAAGACACATGATTCATGAAGGCATTTAACTTTTCTTCTTCAGACAGTTCTCAAATCTTTTCCCAGATGTCCCAAACAGACTAAAAGGGGCTTCATCAGAAAAAGTAACTTTACCCCAGTACTCTGCAGACCAATCCTGGGAGTTCTTGCAGAATGTCAGTCTGATGTTTTGAAAGAGATAGCTTCTCTGCTGCCCTACTTGATATAATGTCCAAAGGTCTTAACTTTATTTTTTGTTACAGAAATACTCGCCCCTGATTGTTGCCATTCACAAGCAAGCTCTGGTGGCAACTCAATCACTTAGTTCAGAGGTGGCCAACTATAGTCCTCAACAGATGTGTCCTACATCATTTAGAGGCATTGCTGCTCTCACACAGCTGAAGTAATGGCCAACTTAAATTTGCACAAGCCTGGTAATGAGCCATTCATTTGATTAAGATTTGTTGAAACAGAAGAACACCTAAAACATGTGGGACACCAGCTTTTGAGGACTGGAGTTGTAAAGGAGACAGTCCAGGCACTTGCTGAATTTTCTTGGGCACCCTGAAGCTTTTTTCACAGCAACTGAACCTCAAAGTTTTTCATGATTGGATAAATAATTCATTTGTTTGGAATCTCACTGTCATCAATAGTACTACCTGTAAAGCCTTGTACAGAAAGAGATGATGATTGTTGTGAGCATCATTACCTTTTAAAGCTACCATTCCGCTCTTCTGCTTAAATCAGGATAACAGAGGGATATCAATTGCCCTGTCCTCATTAACACTTTTGCTTCAGCAAAGAATATTATAATTGAACCTTTGCCATCTGGCCATTATGTGGTTGGGCTTAAATCTCAATGCAAATTGGCACCACAAACGATTTGGTTAAACGTTTTGGCTCTAACTCTATGATGATATGTGTACAAAAAGATAGAAGGTGATGTTTTGGCATGGTGTTTTTTTTTTTTCAGTTGAGGAAGATGTGGGTCATATTTTGATCCCAGTGGTGAGAAGAATGGGTTCCTATGGGACGGTCTCTGCTCACTTTATTTCGAGAGGCTTGAGTGCGACCCCTAATCTTGACTACTTCCTGCACAATGGCTCACTGATGTTTCTCAGTGGCCAGAATATAAGCTTCATTAATGTCACTATTATAGATGACTTAGACAGGTAAGAGAACATGCTATGTTATAAAAATACGCTTCATGTAAAGACATTATTTTAATTGTAACTCAGCCAAATTAACAAAATATTTTTTTCCAGTGAACCTTCAGAGATATTTGAAATCGTTCTAGTTGGAGCTGTTGGCGGAGCAGTTCTGGGCTCCCAAAGTGTTGCAAGAGTTACCATTGGCAAGAGTGATTCTCCAAATGGAGTGGTCCGCTTTGTAAATGAAAGTATAATCACTGTGGCAAACCCAAACTCTGCTTTGAAGCTGAGCCTGGTTTTGGAAAGAGCAGGAGGCCTTGTGGGCAACACAACGGTATATTGAATTATGCCAGGAAAAAAAATAATATTATGTGATTCTTTGTCAGATCTCATTTTGTCTAACGTCTTTCCTTTTCACAGGTTGCTTGGAACATCCTCGGTCCAAACAGCAGAGATCCCCTGCCTGCTTTAAATACTGACTTTAGAGCTCCTGTGAGTGGCTCTTTCTTTTTTAAAGATGGAGAGGAGAGTATGGGTATCATAGAGCTGCGGATTCTGCCTCATGGAGAAGTGGAAATGGAGGAAACATTTGTTATAGAGCTGAGCATTCTTTCTGGAGAGATGGATGTTGATCCTCAGGCTGGTTCAGTAACACTCAAAGTACTTTGCTGAATCATAGCACTATAACTCAGTTAATATAGGTAAACAGCATTTACAGCAATTAAAATCTGTCTTCTGAATGTTTTTCTTTCAGATAGAGAAGTTTGGAGACCCTAATGGTATAGTCCAGTTCACTGCTGATGCTCTTCAACGGCGTGTCATCAATGAATCCACAGAAGCAGAAGGCCCGCTCAACATTTCCTTGTTCATCACACGCAGAGAGGGAACCATGGGCAACATCACAGTAAGACTGTATCATAAATCTACATTTCTTCCTTATCTGTCAAACAAATTATGAGTAAAACCGCTAACACAACCATCATTTCATTGCAGGTCCATTGGCAGATTCAGAGTGACTCAGATACAGTGGGTGACTTCCTAGCCTTAGCTGGTTCTGTGATGATTGTGGAAGGCCAAAGGGAGGCAGAGATTATCCTTAGCCTGATGCCTGACTCAGTGCCAGAGCTGGAGGAACTCTACATCGTTCAGCTTACAGCTGTGGACGGTGGTGGGACCCTGGATGCCAACCCAGACCTGATCAGAACTCAAATAAGGTTTGACATTAGATTTAATCTACCAGTGAAAAGTTTGGACACCTTTGTCATTCAGTGGCGTTTCCTTATTTTTATTGGTTTCTACATTGTAGACACAAAGTGAGAATCTCGGAAATGTGAAACAAAAGTATAAAGAATTATGTAGCAAACAATTGAGAAATAACTTAAAACATCTCTTATATTTTTGATTTTTGAATGGTAATGTATGTTTGAATCCCTTCCATACAATGTAGTGGATATTTTGACTATAGAATACAATTCTGACGCTTTTAATCCTAAATAGATATTTAGCTAAATAAAACTGATATAACCATGGCTGATGATGACTCAAAGTTGATCATCTTTACATCCTATTATTTTCACACAATGATTGAAACACGGCCCTTAGTTTTTCTGGGAGAAACACAACTGTTCCATGTGCCCTGTTCCTCATGATTTTCCTGGCCAGGTTCTGGTCTGGGTAGACCTTTGCATGGTCCTAGACCTGCGTACATGAATAGGACAGAGTTAATTTTTTTGTTTAGCACTCTATTGGGAATAGCACGTTTTTTTCTGACAAATTGCTCCTACTCTCTGGGACATGGTGTCTTTCAGGACAGGACAAAACAGCGACTGATGTATTTCCAAAAGCCAAAAATAGCAAAAAACACACCATTTTTTTGTAGATGTTCAAAATTAGAGGAAATAAATAAACTGTTCATGCTTCCCCTTACACTGTCAAAGTACATCTTCCTCCTCAAGATGTCTCTGCCCATCTGAGGTATGATTGAGTTTTTCCAACATCCATCTAATAGTGGAATAAAATAAATTATTTTTAAATACTCATTCTTGTTCAACCTCCACTTTAGATACAGTTTTTCTCAGTTTTTATGCTCTTCTTACTTTATATTTGTTCAGTGATAAAAACATATCTTGAACAACCCCTTTAGAAGAGAAGTAAAAAAATTACACTTTCCTTTTTCCCCTTTAGGGTGCCTGCAAATGATGAACCGCATGGTGTGTTTTCCCTAAACCCTAAGCAGCAGTCTGTAGTGGTGGTGGGTTCAGGGTCTCAGGTCACTAGAGCTCTGGTTGTGAATGTGACTCGACTTGCTGGGCTGTTTGGTAATGCCAGTGTTGGCTATAAGATTAGTGGAAGGGGAACGGAAGTAATGGACATTCAGGAGATACTGAGAGGACAAGCTGAAGGAAGGCTGCTCATGAGAGAGGGACAAGCCTTCATTCAAATCACTGTTCCCATCAGTAGCCAAGTAAGGATCATGATGTTTTTTGTCAACACCAAGGATTCATGCATTTTGCAAAGTAATACAGTTTTTATCATATAATTTGACCTTAATCATGCTGTTTTGAAGAACCATTTTTTCACCTCTCTTTTTTATAGGCCTTTTTGTCATTGGATGAAAGCTTTACCGTAGAGCTGACTGATGTTAGACTTGTCAGCACTCTCCAAGGCTCTCTGCCTCGTCTGCTTCATAGCACCAGTTCTGCTGTGGTGACCATACCTGAAGAAGCTGCCAGCTCAGAGGTGACTTGTGGATGCTTTTATTAGTTTTCTTTTTATATGATAAATTATATGCTCTTTTTGAGACATTTGAAGTGCTTTCATAATGCCAGACTTAGTAAATATCAGAGTTAAATGATAATTAAAGCAGTGTATTTTTGGGTAATATGATTAGTTTTGTATGCAATATTCCATAGCTAAACACTATTAGGGATTTGTATAGCAGTATAATGTTTATTGTTCTAAAATGGCTTTGGTTTTATATAATATTGTAATGGTTTGGAACCATTTAGATTTTACAGTTTATATGAAACTTCCTATAGAACTTATGGCTAATTAGCCCTCTTAAAAACCTGAGTTTCATATGGTCTTTCAATTTAAACATCATACATTGTAAGACTGATCATTCTTGTTTTACCTTTTGGTAAATATTTCAAATTTGATGTAGCCATCTTTAGTATTCATTACAACTAACAATTTCTTTAAAGCCATTCTTTTCATTTCCACTGGAGTGAGATTTTCAAAACTTTTAACTGACTAACATAGCTTTGTATTAGCCACAAACAAAGTAAATTTCAGATTTCGTTTTTTACATTACATATGGCATATATATATATAATATAAATAGTTTAGGACCAAGCCCGTAGCCTTGTAGTAAACCACAGCTAACTTCAGTAAAACATTCTTTCTCTGTACATGCTAATATCTAATATTAAGCTAACTGTTTATTCAAGAATGTGTGATTAAGTTAATACCTTGTCTACTGTCCTATTTCATTTCCTTTGTCCTTATTCAGGTTGGATTTGCCTCACTGGATCTGCAAGTTTTGAGTGTAGAAATGGGAACATGTGAGGCAAAGGTGACTCGAAAGGGGCTTTTTGGTGATGTCAGGGTGCAGTGGAAAGCTGGTTATCCTTCAGAAAAGAATCCACCTGGCTTCAGAACTGGGCATATAGTTCCAAACTCAGGTAAGACACTGAAAATAGATTAAGCTTAGAAGAACAGAGTAATAAAAGCCCACTGTCAAACTTTTTTTTTTATCAGTAGCAAATGAAGCAGTTTTTTTTTTTTTTGTTTATAAATCACACATTTTAATGTGTCAACCCCTGTCATATTCTAACTGTTGGCTATGTGTTCCTCCTTTATATTTAGGTTCTGTCACCTTGGCTCATGGAGAGAAGACCAAGTCCATATCTTTTACAGCTTTTTCTGATGCTTTACAGGCAGCTACCTATGCTGTACATCTCACTAATGCCACATCAGGCACTGGTGGGCCTGGTGCTGTTAAGCTAAGGTAGTATTTACAGATTGTTTAAGGCAACAGCTGAACATTCAACTAACCAATGTTGAGTTCATACATATTTCTGCTTTTATTGACAGGTCAGGCTTTAATGTGGCAGAAGTGGAACCATTGGGTATTTACCAATTTGCTCCTGATTCTCGCCAGCTTGTAATTGCAGAGGACATCCAGACTATAACACTTTATGTTCAGAAGCTGTACGGATACCGCAGCAACACGACTTACCTGTCCTACACAACATCAGGGGGCAGTGCAGCAGCAGGAGAGGATTTTCTCTTTGTGTCAGCTGGCCGCTTGGTGTTTGGCTCACCTCAGCAAACAAATGCTTCATTTAGCCTTTCAATCATTGATGATGCCGTGTCAGAGCCCGACGAGTACTTTTACGTCAACTTAACACATGTTGAGGTCCTTACTCCAAATGTAACCTGGGCAGATACACTGCCTCGCCTCAATCCACAGCACAAGGTGGCCACTGTCACCATCCTGGCCAGTGATGCAACTAGTGGAGTCTTGAGCATTGGACCTGAACTTGTCCAAGTGCAGGAGGACAGAGATGAAGCCAATCAGCAGGAGCGAAGGGTTATACTTAGGGTTCGCAGGTCATACAGTGTTGCAGGGACTGTGAGTGTTCGGATCCAGGCATATGGAGGTGGGTTTTCTTTTACACTGGAAAATATTTAACTTTATTTAGTCTGTACTTTTCCTCAAACTTGTGCTGTTGTATTGTGTTACTTAGATGGAAGTACAACGAGTCTTCCCTTCACTCTGGAACCTACCAGGGTTCTCGCAAAGCAGGAGCAGGACTTCCGCTTGGAGACCACAGTAGTGTCTCTGCAGTCTGGCGAGAAAGAGACAGAAGTTGTCCTCATCATCCTGGATGACTTGGAGCCAGAGGGACAGGAAGTATTTTTTATCTACCTCAGTGATCCAGAGGGAGGAGCTCAGATCACAGACAGCCCGTCCAAGGGCTTTGGATCATTTGTGAAGATTACTATCCTTGGTAAAACATAGAACTGGCCTGAACGGTTTGCATGTAAAAAAAATATATATATATATAAAACAAATTATTAATTTAATAAGTTCAGACTTTTCCTGTTTTATCAGGAATCTTTTCTGAACTCTTTTTCTGTTGCTTGCACCCCTGAAAGGAAAGTGTAACGATTGTTTGTGTAGATTTGCCATGTATTTGCATGGGTGCCAGGTGATTTCGTGAACAACTTGCTGATGCCTTTCCCGTCATCACTACAGTGACATTTTTAACAAAAAGTCCACAATTTATAATCTAGACTTACCTGCAAAATAATTATTTTTAAAATGACATCATTTACTATTGTCTGTTGTTCTCTTTTAATGCGATTTCATTTTTAACACCTCTTTCTTTCTATATCAGGGAGTGATCTTCATAACGGTATTGTAGGCTTTACTCTTGGCTCCCTGATGGGCCAGGTTCTGGATGAAGATTCAGAGAACAGAACTGCTTTGCTCTACCTGCAGAGACAGGAAAACAGGTAATAAAATGCAGTCAAATATTCTAGATTTAATGCCAAAAAATGGGTGACATCATTTACAGGGATTTGTTTTGTTGTTCATAATGAACCATGTGCTTTCTCCTTCTGCTCAGAGCTTTTGAAGATTTGCAGGTCTTCTGGAGGGCTACCTTTAGTAAAGAATCTTTAAGTCTTGTTAAAAATGGAGTAAACCTAACCTCACAACTTGTGCA
Source organism: Girardinichthys multiradiatus (assembly GCF_021462225.1). Lineage (NCBI taxonomy): Eukaryota > Metazoa > Chordata > Actinopteri > Cyprinodontiformes > Goodeidae > Girardinichthys > Girardinichthys multiradiatus. The sequence goes on along the minus strand of NC_061805.1, from coordinate 38,092,750 downwards.
GACTTCAGGAGCAGCAATCTGTCAAAAAGGAGAGATCATCTGTGTGCTCATTCTGGAGGTTCTGGATGATGAGGTAAAAGAGAGGAATACCTTCAGCAAGAATTAAAGCATTATACCATTTCGTTTGTGTTTTACATCTTAAAATGTGTTCAGTATTCTCTATATACAGACAGACAGACAGACAGACAGACAGACAGACAGACAGACAGACAGACAGACAGACAGACAGACAGACAGACAGACAAACAGACAGACAGACAGACAGACAGACAGACAGACAGACAGACAGACAGACAGACAGACAGACAGACAGGCAGACGGATGGATGGATGGATGGATGGATAGAGTGAGTCACACATCTGCTGCCTTCTAGGACCCAGAATACCAGGCCTGGTTCTTGGTAGAAATTTATCAAGTGGGAGCTGGAGCCTCCATTAATGAGACAACTCGTTTTGCCAACATCACCTTGGCAGAGAGCGACAACCCGCAAGGTGTTGTGTACTTTTCTGTTGGTCATAGACTGCCAGTCGCTACTGTGATGACTACAAGGCTCAGCTTGCAGCTCTACAGACAAGCAAGCACAGCTTCAACCATATCCCTTCGGTATCGCACAGTGGTAAGAGATGATTTACCTTATTTTTAATGTTTATTTTCCAGAAAGAGAACTCATTGATATTAGTCATCTTTCTTAAAAGACTGTCCTGGATGTAGCGGAACAAGTTATGACAGGACAAATTAAATAAACAAACCACATACATATGCCAACACAATGAGTATTTCCAACAAACCTATTTAAACAATTATCTACAGGCAGATTTATCTGCCTTTAATCTTTTAGAAGTTCTTTATAAAAGTTCAAGGAGATTATATTCTAAAATTTTAGGTCATTCTACAAAGAGTACTGCATAATTGAATGCCTTGTTTCAAACTCTCGGTGCTGTCTTTGTACAGACAGCAAGAGAACATCCTCAGACCCAAAAACTGTAACCACATGATTTTTTTCTGAATGTAGGTCTGAAGATATAAAGGCAGCTGACCCAAAATAGCCTTATTGACTAAAATACACCAGCCCCTCAGTCTGTGAATGGACAAACCATATGACATAAACATATAACAGACAATACTGTGGCTTTTAAAATTTGTCATATTCCTCAAAGTATTTAGAAAGCATCAAGGGTCAAGTGGTTGGGCGTGGATGTTGAACTACACACATTTGCACAATTAGCAGAACAATTAAGAAATAGTAATGAAAATAAAGATTAAGAGAAACCCAATCAAGAGAAAGTGAGAAAGTGTATCTAAAACCTTCTACCTGTAGTGTACATCTCTAAAGAACCAGAAATACTGGCAAGACATTATTAAATGATTTAGCCAAGTCAGGGAATTGTAGTCTCAAAGAAGACAATCACAATGGGTAGTGCCCACATAGCAGACAGGTCTGGGCCTGATCTGGCTTCAAGCTTTGTTTGCTGACTGCTGGCATGGTAAGTGGTATGTCAACCAGATGTGGACCAGGTCTGGCATTGATGGCACTGTTTGCCACATTTGGAGCGATTGTAGTTTGGCTTATGTGGCCAGATGTTGCACTACTGTGGATGAGCTTAAATAAACCACAAAGAATTGTTAAGTTCTCATCTTTTTATTTGTTACTGTTATTACTGTTATCTTAGACAGCACAGGCCACTTATTTGATTGAGTCTTTCAGAGAATAAAGTGTGCAAATAAAGTGTGCAAACTTTCAAATAAAAAATTTCCCTGAAAAAAGGCAGTATCTTGCTTCAACGTTCCTTCTGTTTCACTTTGTTATAATCCTGCAAATTTGCGGTGAGAGAGTCGAGTTTCGTCCTCCTCCTCTCTCCTGCTGCATGCAACCTGCGTCGACTTTGCAGTGAGGTCACACACAGTCCCACGCACCTATTTAGTGGCCTCACTCACTTAAAACTGTGCACATATATTTATATTATATTGTAGATATGTTTATACTGTTTAATTTGTATTGTATTGCACCGACTACGCCAAAACTTGTATGTCCAAAAACGTATTTGGCAATAAAGCTTTTCTGAATCTGATTCTGATTCTGATAATTAATATACCATTTAAAATTAACTTAAATTGAAAAAATAGCGAGTGCGGTACAGGCAGAGCATTATAACCAATCACAGCAGTAAAAAACAAAGAACTCACTGACTGAGACCCAAGTCCTATGTTTCAAGGTAAAGAGCTGTATAAAAGAATTGGACCGTTCCTGAACATCATATCACTACCTACCTAAGAGTAGGACATTTTACCCGTGAAATAAAGACTTTGGGCTCCCAAAAGCCTGGGGCTTTCCACAAACAATGGAAAAGGGGCTAATATTTTATTTCTCTGAGGGGTGATGTTTTGTTTTGTCTGCACCCCGATCAAGGAACTGTCCAATGACAGTACTGGCCCTTTTTGATGTTGAAGATTAAAGTCAGTTTGTAGTGCACTCCAAAAATCAAACACCTCTCAGACACATGTGATGTGCTTTCATCTCATAGAGCATGTGGCTAGGCAATAAAAATCCAGGGCTTTTGCAGATGTTTGCAGTGTGGTCAGTATGTCTCAGTAACAAACACTGCAGATAAAATGTGGGCCATGTGAGGATTGTTTTCCAACACAAACTGTGTTTAAACAAAGTCTGATTTATTGCCAGTTTTGACACTGACTTGTTATTGTATTGCTTCTTTGAACCTAAAACATTTTTGGTCCTGCTTTAGGAGCTTGCTGGGGAAGAGATGGTTGGTCCTTATGTCATCTGGCCTGCTAAAGAGGGGATGGACTTTCCCAAACAGGAGGGCCAAGTGACCTTTGAAGCTGGGACCCACATCACAACACTAGACATTTACCTGACACCTGACCTTGCCTCATCTTCACCCACACCGAAGCGCTTTCAGGTGGAGCTCTACAGTCCTACAGGAGGAGCCAGTGTTCACTCCCAGTTTGGACTGGCTAATGTGACTCTGGTGTCAAATGCAGCAAGTCAGTCGGTGTGGGGCTTGTTAGAACCATTACATCAGCCTCTCAACCCAACAATAATAAATCAGGTGCTGCAAGGACTTAAGACTAAATTCACTTCAACTCTGACCCATGAACAGATGACTGCCGTGCTTCAAACTCTTGGGAAGGTAAGAGGGTTATGGCAAATATTAAGGAATGTATAAACTCTTTCAGCTCTCTAGCCATTTTCCACACATGCTTCATTTGATAAACGAGATACAAGCAGCTGAAATTAACTTCCTCCATAGGGTGGATACACTCACCCTTAGAGATAATGTAAGGACCACTGTCATCCAAAGGGAGCATGGAGTAGAGCTGCTGCTACTCTGTATCAAGAAGAGTTAGCTATGGTTTAAAATCTGATCAAAATGCCTCCTGGGCACCTCCATTTTCTGGACAGGCCCCACTGTAAGGAAGCTGCGGTGCAGACCCGTCCACTGCTCCATTACAACAAAATTTAATTTTGAAGCATTTACCTAACCAACAACCGGATCACTTCACTGAGTTTGTCCCACATAATTGTTTTGAGAAAGAAAGGTATTGGGATTTTATACATATTGGTGAAGTGAAATCAATGCTGCATGTTATCTTGTTATGCCAGCTTTCTTTTTAAAACGTCACAGCTGTGTGGGATATCACTGTCGCCACTTGTTTTTAATGAATAGCCAATGGGAGCTCAGTGGTAAATCATCTTTGCAGGTTTATGACAAAAATGTTTTGTGAAAGAGACTTGCATATGTCCTTTGTGGCCTAAGAGTGCCTTAGATTGTTCAGAGTGATCTGGAGAGTGTTGCTGCGGAGACAAATGTCTGGACCTGTTACCCCTTCAGCTTACCCCTTGGATAAGCTGAAGAGGATGGATGGATGGATGGATGGATGGATGGATCTTAAAACTCATACTAATGACTTTTCTAGAATATGATGGTGATACTTTTAACGCTTCTAAGTTACATGCAAAACGGTGAAGTAATTTGAAAAAAAAAATAAGATCTCCTTCAACATGATGTGTGTAACTGCATTGAAAATGTTTGTGGAGAAGAATTGCAGTCATCTTTTTAAGGTTGTATTACCAGCTGTTCTGTTTTCTGATCCAGGTACTTGCAGAGGCAGAGCAGACTCCTCTTCATTCAAGCAGCCAAAATTTGACCTATGACCTGTTATGTGTTATGGCCAATCCCAGCCGCGTTGACACTAGAGGTCTAAGCTACCTTGCCGAGGTGGCAGAGCGGTTCGCTTTCTCCCTTATCTCACATGTCCAGTGTGAGATGTAAGTGTTTCACCTGACTGAAACTAATATTGTGTTTTTTATTACATATACATGATCACTATGCCTGGTATTACAAATATCTCCTTGTTTCCTTTTTCCTCAGAGTGAGTACCGTCATGGAAACATGCCCATTTATGACCATATCCGCCTTCCAGTGGTACCCAACACAGATTAATGGTCACAAATACAGGGGCGGCAATTCCGACTTCTTCCAGTTTCCAGATACCCTGCTGCCAGTGCCAGCAGCCTCATCAGCAGACTGCAGGAACCTCAGCAGGATTCAGCTGACTGAGTTCAGAACTGAACACTGGTTTCTTAGCAGTGACACAGTCACAGCTGTCAGTGGGAAAGTAAGAAACATATTGCATAATTTGATCTCATTCATGCAAATGAAGTTATTTTACATAATTTGAGATTTTTTGAAACACCAGGTGGCAGCATTGTCCCAATTTTTAAAACAGGTCTGCAGCTGAACTCTGTGCTGCTAACACTTCTGTTTGTAGGTATTCTCAGTCAGTCTCCAGGAGAGAAGGTCACGACCCCTAGAAGATGGCAATGAGGTGATATATCGCATCAACTCTCCTGGTCAACAAGTTAAACCAGGAGCATCTGTGTGCCTTCTCTGGAACCAAACCAATGCAAGGTAACGTGCTAAAATCACTCTTGATCAGGCACATGCACTCATAGATATCTATTTGTTACATTAATTTAATTCCTTAAAGTTTGATGAAAAACATGTTTCTATTTATCATTTTACCTTTTTCCATTATTTTTTGTATAATCTTACATTTCACTCAAATACTATAAGTGATTAATTACTATATGTTGGAGTAGCCCTCTTTAAAATTCATGCCAGCACACTCAGCAAAGTAGAAGACAAATACCTGCCTGAAGCTTTTAATTTCAGATATTTATCGGTAAAACCCTTTGAAAACCATTTTTCATTTCCCTTCTGCTTCACAATTATTTACCACTTTGTGTTTATGTGTTACATATAAGCCCATTAATGTTTCAGATTGTAATGTGGAAAAAGTCAGGGGGTATAAATACTGTTCAAGTCACTGTATGTAACTGTTCATAATATTTTTCAAATAAAGAAATAAGCAAAGGCCAAATGAGATAAACAGCATGAGTGTAGCTGGGTGAAGATTAAGATAGAAAGGCTTGATTATTTTAATTTGAGCTCATTGTGCAACATGTTCTACTTTCCCCCTGCAAATCTAAACAGCTCAGTGATGGCATTTTTCCCAACCATTAGGGCCCCAAAGTTTGTTATTTAATAATAAGTTGCACAGATATAATATATACTGTATTCTGAAACACAGAAAAAGCAAGGTTTTATGATATTTTCCCTTTTTAAAAACTAATATTGACATTGATATTGAGTATTTTAAAGTCGGATGGCTCTAGCTCTTAATTTCCTTCTAACTAACTTCTATTTTATAACAAGGAACAGTTTCCTTACAAAGGCCAAAAGTCCAAGTTCAGTTCCTCATTAAGGCTTCTTTGAGGGCTGTAGGAGATTTTAATGTGCCCTTGTTTTCATATCTAAGCATTCCAACTGTATTACTCTGTGTCCTCCCACTGGTAGTCAGTTTCTGGAGGACATTTCTAGGGCGTGGAATGGGAACACTTGGCTGGAACACACTGTTACAAGTAAAAAATTGGCAGGTTTGGTTTGGCCAGTGAAGCTGTTTGAATGAAGAAACGGAAGGGGGGAAACAGAAATATACACATAAGACCGACAGAGCCAAAGGAGAGAGAATAACCTTTATGGTCTGTTAACTATTCCAGTTAATCCCACACAAATGAGAAGAACATGCATAAATATTGGTGAAAATACTAAGAAAATACTTAGGATTATCATCATGGTAAAGACCCTTTTCATGTTATGCAAGATTTTGTCTTTGCTTAAGTCTTGATCTCTTGGTGCAACTTGCATGTTTTTTTATTCTTTTTTTGGGTGGATGAAACCTAAAAATCTCAAACTCCAAGGGAAAAAATATCATGATATACGTCATCTCAACCTGCTTTCTCCTCTCTTGCTTTCTTCTCTCTGTTAGTTGGTCATCTGATGGACAATACTGCAGAGTTGTGAAAGAAAGTGGCAGTTATGTGGAGTGTGCGTGCTCCCACTTGTCTATCTATGCAGCCCATTCAGAATTTGCTGCACATGCATCCTACAACGAGGCCTTCTTTGCATCAGGATTTATTTGTATCTCAGGTAAATAAAATACTATCTTTGTCTTTTTTTTAATATCTCTTCCATATATTTGTTTTTTGCTTGCTCATTGTATTCCTTGCATTCAGCATTCAGTTTGGACTTCAATTTTTCATATTGTTCCAAATTGATAGCTTATAATAGAAGTTATAATAAACTATCAATGTGTTTTCTATATGTTGTATTTTTTCAGGGTTTGCATTGGCCATCTTATCCCATGTGTTGTGCTCCCGTTCTCCCATGTTTGCTGCCAAATTGCTCACCCACATGTTGGTTGGCTGCCTTGGTACCCAGGTAAATTTTTGGCTTTCGTTTGTGGTAAATCTACACTAATTTCCATTTCACATTCCTGTTATTCTCAAAAGGTAGATAAAAAAAAGGATAAATGCAGTGCCTTTTAAAACTGTTCTTAACAAATTTCTAAATACATTGCAACAACAAATTTCAATGCGCGTTATTGGGGTTTTTTGTAATATATCAACACAAAATAATGCATGATTGTGAAGTAAAAGAAAAGAATACATGGTTTTAACTTCTTTTTTTTTTTTTTTTTACAAAAAAACAGGAATCTGGTTCTGTGCAGTGTACCCCTCAAATTTAAATTTAGCCCCTTTTACCCCTTTAGTTCTAAATAAAATCATGTGCTCAGTTTTGTAATGGCCTCAGAGATTTGTTAGAGAATATTGGTGAACCAAAAGCATCATAAAGAACAAGGAACATAGCAAACATCAGCGATAAATCTGTGGACTTTAAAGCTGGGTTATGTTATTGAATAATATCCCAACCATTTAACATCTCACACAGCACTGTTCAATCCCTCATCTGAAAAGGAAAAGAGTATAATGGTAAATGGACTGAATGTATATAGTGCCTTTCCAGCTCACCTGACCACTCAAAACGCTTTGCACAAGAGCCACATTGACCCAATCACATTCAGAAATGCATGCACATTCATAAACTGATACACAGATCAGTAGGATCATTAATCAGAGGAGCAGTTTAAAGGCCTTGGAGGAGCTGCATAATTGAAGTTTAAGAGAGTAACGTGACAAAATATGAAAACATCCAGGGGTATGAATACTTTTCCAAGGCATTACAAGCACATTCCTCATGATGTACACTACCGGTCAAAAGTTTTAGAAACACTTTGTCATTAACTGGTTTTCTTTATGATGATTTACATTGTACGTAGATTCTCATTGAATGCATCAAAACTGTGAATAAACACATATGCAATTATGTATCAACCAAAAAATTGCAAAAGAACTTTAAATATCTTTTTTATTTTAGATTCCTTAAAGTAGCCGTCCTTTGCTGTGATGACTGAAATATTAACCTTTGGCCGTCTCTCAATGCACCTCTGGGAAGTTCTTTCAAGACTCTTTGGAAAACTATTTCAGGTGACCACCTCATGAAGCTCATGGAGAGAATGCTAAAAAAGCAAAGAGTGGCTATTTTGAAGAATCTAAAATATAAAAATGTTTAGAGTTATTTCACACCTTTTGTTTACTACATATTTCAATGAGTGTTCATTTACAGTGTTGTTGCCTTTTGTGAGACTACAATGTAAGTAGTCATGGAAATAGAGACACATTAAGTGAGAAAGTCTATCTAAAACTTTTCAACGGTAGTGCAAAACCTGATATTACATTAATATATTTGCAATTTATATAGATAGAATTTTTATATAGATAAAAACCTACATTTTCTTGCAAATCACAAATTAAGATTAACAACAAACAGTGAATAAGTGCAAATACATGCACACAGAAACACATGCATGCTGCCAGCCATCTCTTTGGTCTGCAAGATATCTCACAGGCATTTTTCTTGGAAATGTGCATGGATGTGAATACACACATCATCACATATCATCAATTGCACAGTTTGCGGGCTGCTGCGTCCTGACAACGCAGCCATGCCCATCCCGCACCTGCGACCATTAGAAACGCAACCATTGAGTGATATAGATATGTAGCTACAGGTCTGTTCCTCAGCTGGTTTTGATCGTGTGTGTGTGTGTGTGTTAGTGTGCGTGTGTGTGCGTCTGTGTGTGTCTGTGCGTGAGTGAGTGCGGGACCGGTAATTTTCCACAGATCCCTCCCTCCCCATTGGTTGACAAACACAATCACGTTCTGAAGTAGATCTCAGGGGCTAGCCACCACAGTCTTGACCTGTTTATGGCTCAGGCAGAGCCCCTTAACCTGAAAGGGTTTTGAATGGAAAATTCCATCCCGCTCTCTTGCTTTGTTAATATTCAACTGTACTTTGAGGCTTTCGTTCTCCTTTATTGTGCTTGTGTGTGAGATAGTCTTATGTTTTAGCAATCACAACACATTTCTCTAGACTTCTAGCCAATATCTGTTAATAAAGTCGAGGTTCAATTTGCAGACTCACAAGCTCCAGCTAAATGTGATATCACCTAAATAGGTGTACCCCTCAAGCAGTCATCTAGTTGTACCAGAAATCATTTGGAAGCAATGATGGCTGCAGTGTGCAGGATATACTGAGTAAGATATCAGCTGACAATCTTCCCTGACAGTAACTCGAGACTTTATTTTGGAACTAAATAGTTGGCACAAAAAGTCTTTTTATGTTTTAAGCAAACCCCCAGCAGCAAATTTGTATATTAAGTCTTGTTGTCACTGTTCCCTCGTCTCCATTCAGTCCTAGCCAAGCAGCTGTCACTGGTGTCAGGCTATTTTTTCATCCTTGTAGACTTCCTGCACTTCCAGATTTAAGGGCATCTTTTTTTCTTTTTCTTTTTTTTTAGCATGTTTTGGACTAAGTGATATTTCTTTATCAAAAATACAAAGTGAACTTGAATAAGTAAAATATAAATGTTTTACTTACTTTAACTCATTAATGTCATGAAACTACCTTAAAATCACCTCCTTTACCTCTTATAAATCTTGTACCGCATATGATAAGAGAAAAGCTTTATCTTAGTCATAAAGTCTAAAATATAGGAATTTTCTGAGTTGGACTAGTGATGTACTTGTAACGTGCAGGTTGCACAGTTCCTAAAGAAGGAACAAGCAAATGTCTTTTTTTCACAATGGAATAATTATACAACTTGGACAAATTGCCATTGTATAATGGCAATTTGTCCAATCTAGAGAAGTCCAGAACTGCTGTTCAGTCCAGAACCGTCGCTTTGCTTCGTTCATTACCTGAAAAGCTACACTGAACGCCTCGAACAGGGCTACAATAGGGGAGACGGCTTATTTAAGAGTAGCCGCTGAGCCATCTGGAGAGTGGGAGCCTGGTACATGTGTGCACCTAGAAACAGGTGGAAGCAGAGCAGCATAACCCAGCTGAAGTTAGCGTTAAAACCTGAATGCTGACTCAGAATGGGCTAATTGTAAGCTTCAGCTAATCACTTATTCACCCAGCAAGACATTAGGTGGAAGTTTACTAATGAGCATCATTGGGGTCATGATAAGGAACAGAGAGTATAGGGACTTTCACCTGAGCTACAGTTAAAGTTAAATGGCCTGGCCATGATAGAAAACAGTAGCAACCCTCTCTGTGAGCTTCTAGCTGGATTCGCATCATGATGTGAAAAATGACTGTCAAAATAAAAGTTGTAAAATATTTTATTTATTATTTTTGGCTCGCTAAATAAAAATATTTTCTTCATAGGTGGAATGAAGGGCTGGAAAGATACCAGCAAAATGTTTTTCATCAATTGTAAACTGTTTCCCTTTTTTTTTCACTTCAACTGCTAGCAAAAAAAACAAGTCAAATATTGTGAACCTTTTTTGTTTGATTCACAATAATATGCATTTAATGAAAACCCAGCCAAGGCAGAGATCTGGTACATGTCCTGTATTACTTTATTTCTAAACGACTTAGACACTGGGCTACTTTTTAGGACCTGGGCTAAAGCCCCCAGAGTTTCAACACCTCAAAAGCACCCCTGGTGGTACCTCTACTTTATAATTTAATGTAAGTTGTAATGTAAGTTAATTGGAATGAATATGAAGGTGCTCTAAAAGTGTTAAATAGGTATTTGGTGCCATTTTAGAAAAAAGATGAAAAAAAGGTACACCTTTTATTAATTGTTGAACTGTTGTGGAACAGAAAAGGTGCAAAGCAAAAACAAAGAAAACAGGGAAGTTAAGTAAATCAAAGTAAAAGCATTAGAATGAATTTCTAATACATGAACGCCAAATTAGCCTGACTTCTTTTACAAAAGCAAGTGATCCTATAAATAAATAGATAGGCAGAGAGCTTCATCCCTCATTGGTAAACCCAAAGTTACGCCCATGCCTCTTCCATAAGCTTTTTTGTTGCCATCAACAAGCCTCTGCCTTACGTCAGACTGAATATTTTATGTGTGACTATTCTTCTCGACAGAATTGGTGGAGTTCATTTTAGGTTGTCGGTTTCCTGGCATGGGCGTGACTTTAAGGCACAATTGTGAAAAGGGTTGAGGTTGGACTTTAATGTTAGCCTGTTGCAACAATTCCAGAGCCTATCCTATTGGAACATCCAAATGATTCTAGGTCTGAACCATCTGACCCAAATAACCACCCTGAGAAATTGGTCAGGATGTTCAAGAACAGCCTTAAACTGCAAACTGCTGGAGCACCTCTGTTACTATCCACAAAAAGCAAGATTTGCATTAACATAGACTCAGAGAGTGCCAGTGGTGGAAGCAAAATTCTGAAGACCTGTTTTTCTGACATTGGCAGTGGACCACTGCCAATGTCAGAAAAACAGGTCTTCAGAATTGATCAAGGAGGATGGAATAATGAGCTACTTCCAAATTTATCAACTGCACCTCAAGTCAACAGCCAACTGGTTGAAACTTGGAAACTGGCATTAAGCTGCTAGAAGGTCCTTCCTAAAAACCCTGATCTCAGTCCTTTCATGGACTATGATTGAACAATGCTTAAATACTGTGAAACCAAGCAGTTTATATGAACTCCCATTTATGTCAAGAACAGCACTCATAGATCCACCCACGGTAATAACAGATACTTCTTGATGGTTATAAAAATCCATGATCAAGCTGCAGCTTAGTAAGGTTTATTTATCCAAATATTAGTAGGGTGGTATTATATTTATCTGAGCCTACATGTTTGCTTCTGAAACTGTGCAGACAATTATCACTAGAACTGTTTTTTCAGGTTGCTAAGAGTCTGAATAGTGTTTAACTTTTTGTCTCTGGAAATATCTAGAAAGGTCTATCTGCATGCCTCCAATGTAGAAACTTCCAGACACATTTTGTTTTTCTTATTGGGTTTATTCTGTCTTTCAACAAAACCAAAACAGGGATGTTTAGAAGGACGGCTAGAGGCTGCTACTCTTACTCCCCCACTACAGTCAGTCTAAACAACCTGCCTTTGCCAGATCATAGTCCAGTTCTTGTAGTTCTTGTTTTTAAACTATGCCTATATTTGCCAGTGTGAATTTGAAGAAGCCATAAGACCCTGCATTTAAATAGCAGAGAAGTGGCCAATGACAGCTCTGTCTCCTGAACGTTCGGTCTTCAGGGTTGTAGATGCCTCAGTCCTGGTTTGAACTGTCAGCTTCTGTTCCAGCCCTGGCTGTGACAAAGAGAGCTTTCCATGTATGGTGGCTGAAATTAGTTACTGGCTCTGTCTTCTGTATGTGGAAAAAAATTAAAGCTGCCATTAAGATTAATGTCTGTCTGCAATAGCTACAGCCACTGAGAGGAAACAGGAATAATATCCTTGTCCTTGCTATGAGCTTCAGAGTTTAAATGATTTGGCCATAATAATTTGGAGAGTTCTGTCTTGTTATGAGTAACTTTAAAATAATATTGTCATCTCTTTTTTCTGTATGCCGCTTTTCAACCTTTTCCAATGTCTAGTTAGAAAATATCTCAAGGCTCAAGCCTCTGGGTGTTTGTTATTACGAAATGATGGCAACAAGGAAGAACACAAGCAAGTGCAGGAGATGAGGAAGCTTATAGAGATGAAGGCTAAATAATATTAAACCAAATTAGTAATGTGACATCATTTCCAGAGTAAAATGCAACATCAGCCTGTCAGGGTATGCTGGAGTTGTGTTGGACCTAAGTGCAGAGCACAGCGAGGAAGCAGCATGGCGAGTTCAAGAGTTACTTAATAATAAGAAAACAGGAGCTTACAACATTTTCAGGTCTTGTGACACAGGCAGATAAACAAGGCTGGAATAAATCAGGGCAGTAAACAGGCAAGGAACAATTAGACATGACAATGGTTAGCATGCAGGGGAATCTAATGAAATAAAACCAAGGAGTATAAATACTGGGGTAGAATGGAGAATGGACCAATGAACCAAGGGAGCTAATCGAGGAGTAATCAGGAGCAGCTGATGAAAGTGAGAGACTGAAAGCAACTTAAGGAGGGAGGCTAATTAACACTAATAAGCAGGGAGTTCAGGGAGGTTACAGAAAACATCTGAGTAAACAGAAATAAGTAAAACAAGTAGACTATAAAAAGAACATAAACAGGGAGGAACCAGATCTATAAGGAAATATAAACTAAGTCATTTAACACAGGTATCCAAGAAAGTAATCTAAACACAAGGATGGAATGATGAATCTAAACAGAAACTAAAATAACAGCAACTGAAGAACATAAGAGAAAACAGACTAGTAACTCAAACTCAAAACCTAACAGAGGCACATCGTGAAAAAGCCACCATCACCTTCCATTTATGCCAAGTGTGTAAATTGTCTCATCTTCTGACCTTAATACCACATATCAAACATGATGGTTCAAATGCCACAATTTCCAATATCAGGGTTTTATCAAGAGATATGTTACGCCACAGGTACGATCAACCTACCAGATTAACAGGGAACTGGGAAAAAATTTAAAACATTTGCCAATCTTTCAGCAAATTTAGTAATAATAAAAGCATAGATTATTTATTTTGTTTATTTATTTAAGTGATGCTTTTGATTAAATGTTTGGCTTTTTAAGACTCACAATGTAATAGAAATGTAATATTAACTCATTATTCCCTTCTTTCTTTTTGATCACCTAGCTGAAAAACCCAGAGAACCCACTTTTTGTTCACTGGTTGGGTCCATCAAATTTTTTTTAATGAAAAATGTCCTGGAATTTCAAAAAGGACAGTGGTGCCATGACCTCTAGCACAGGACCTATGCTCTTTGGAAGAGAAACAGGCCCACAGCATCATAGATCCTCCACCTTACGCAACAGTGGGCATGAGGTGCCAACTGTTGATTTTATTTTATCTACCCTTTTCTAACCCAGGATACTATAATGGAGATTGAAAATCTCTTTTACCAGAGGGTCCTGGCAAAGACAGCAGTAGAGTAGGTGGACAAATAAACCACAGCAAGTAAAAACAGAGAACAGGAAAAAAAATGATTAAAACAATTGCCAATTTACATCAAGGAATGATAACCACCAGCAGCATTCATTAGCAGCACATATAAATTCAATCCTCAAATAGTCCATAATCTTATGTTTAACATTAACCATACTTGGCAAGTATTTCAATTTAAGAGGTCTCTGTTACTCACACTAGGATGTCAGTGTAGATACTTATCCACCTATTCCATATATTCAACCTTTCTTTCAGATTTGGAGTGTTTCCTGCAGAAAACCTCATATTTAGTTTCCCCTTAACATATCACAGGATCCCAATTAAAATTCCGGTAGTGTTTAGCAAACTCTACACATTTATTTTAATGATGGTGGGACAGAAAATTCTTTTTTAATGATATCATTGTCAAAGAGGAGGACGGTAAAGTAGTCCATAATTTGGGTTACTAATATTAATAAATTCTCCGTCCATTGTGATTACAGGGCCCTTCGTGTTGCACACGTCACGCATTGAGTGAATGTTTTCCCCAGTGCTCCCAATGTTTTATTACAGTTTCTGGGAGGTGTTTAGGTGACTCCTAGTTCCAGTTATAAAGAATTTCCTTTTTGAACTGAATCCAGCAATCAGAAGGCTGCACTTTAGGCTGCAAGTATGGCCAAACACTACACTCAGTTATTTCTCTGTTATGCAACACCAGCCACCGTCACCTTCTATTTCTGAGCAGAATATACAAGCTCTTTGCTATTTATCAACAGTCCCCTACTGCACACCCTGAGAAAGAAAACAAAATGACCTTGATGAGACTTCAACACATTACTAAGGTCTTTCCTGTCTGTCAGCCTGAGCTATTGGCTGGCAGATGATGGAAGGGTATAAAGTATCAGCAGTCAGGACCCTTTATTACTGCGTGTGTGTGCAGACAAGACAGTGGAGAGGTGAAGACGGCCTCCTGGGAGATTCACATTACGCTCTCACTGGCTAGCTGCACGCCATGTGCCAAGTGTTGTCCTAACTTGATCTGCTCACCGTCTGTTCCAACCCAGTTAAAATCAGCAGCATCATCCTCCTTCGAACTGGCTCATCACTGTTGACTTTATCTGTGCTTCCTGCTGTTGAAATGGAAGTCCAAACTTTACAAAGAGTAGCGCCTTAAGAATAAAATCATACCTGATCAACTTTTTTACATTTTGTCACATTACAACCACAAACATCAGTCTATTTTATGAGGATTTAATTTTAAAAAGTTATGAATAATTATGAAGTGGAGGGAAAATTATACATGGTTTTTATTTGTATTTTCACACATTAAAATCTGAAAACTGTGGCGAGCATTTAGCCTGTTTTACTCTAATACCCTTAAATAAACTCCAGCATTCAGTTTAAACACAACCGTTCTGTGAAGGTCTCAGATGTTTGTTAGAGAACAACAAGAACATTAGAGAACAAACAGCATCATGAGGACAAAGGTAGACAGCAGACAGGTCAGGGAGAAAGTTGTGGAGAACTTTAAAGCAGGGTTAAGTTAAAACATATCCCATGCTTTAAATGTCCCTTAGAACACTGTTTAATTCTGCATCAGCAAAGAGAGCAGGAATGAGAGAAGCAGCGTAGAAGTCTATCGGCCATTTCCACTGGCTCTGATTAGGCGCCGCGGCTCTGCTCCACTCAGTTTTGCTCTACTCGGCACGGTACCCGTTTTATTTCCACTGACAGCTTATTCCATAGTGGGTCACGGGGGAGCTGGTGCCTATCTCCAGCAGTCTATAGGCGAGAGGCGGGGTACACCCTGGACAGGTTGCCACTCCATCACAGGACAACACAGAGACATACAGGACAAACAACCATGCACAACCATGCACTCATTCACACCTAAGGACAATTTAGAGAGACCAATTTACCTAACAGTCAAGTTTTATGAACTGTGGGAGGAAGCTGGAGTACCCGGTGAGAACCCATGCATGCATGGGGAGAACATGCAAACCACATGCAGAAAGACCCCTGGCCGGGAGTCAAACTCAGGACCTAGGCAACAGTGCCACCAACTGCTCCACCGTGCAGCCCTTGGTGGGATTGTTTTGTGTGTATCAGGGGAAATGTTTGTGCGTCTCAACAGCTGATTTTATGTTTGATCAGCTGATTTAGGATGTTATGAAGTACAGCGTGCCGCCGTCGTGTAATTCAGAAAGCTGATGTATCCTTTGTCTTTTCTTTCAGCCTTCAGGCATGACTTTGTAAATAGTAAAATTATATTTCGGTATGACCCGCTTCGGCAAATGTGGTCCTTTATATTATTGTAGTCACTTTTGAGTTTTATTAACTTTTTCCTGTACTACCTCAGCGAAAATCTCCTTATTTCTCCTCCTCCCATGGCCAATCAGTTAATAGCAGTCCATTCACATTGCTGACTTAGTCCTGACTTAGCTCCTGTCAGACCTGCTCAGGAGCAGGGACCAAAAAACTAGGTACTGGTACGGAAAAAACAGTAATGGAAATGCTCACAAAACGAGCCGAGTGGAGTCGAGTAGGGCCAAATCAAGCCAGCGGAAAAGGGGCATTTGTTAACTCTGTAAGAGCCACAGAGATTCAAGGCTTGGGTGGGAGAATCCGTCAACATGGCAACTATTCGTTGTGCATGCCTTAAACCTGGCCTTAGTGAAGGAGTGGCAAAAAGAAAGCTATTAGTTTAAAAAAGGCCATTAGAAATGTTACTTGGAGTTTGCTGCAAACCATGTAGGAGACACTGCAAGTGTGAGGCTAGTAAGGACATACCCCAAAGTTTTGCAGCTGTAAATGCCACAAAATGCTGTTCTGCGAAGCATTCACTCAAGGGGGTTGTAAAAAGTACTGGAAAAAGTTCAAGGGTTGTGAATACTTTTTAAAGTGCTCTTTAATTGCTATTGACTTGGTCTTGTATGCTTATTTTTTATCTGAGCAATTTTTTCTGTGGTTTTTTTCTCTATTTTTTTGCTGTCCTTTTATGTATGTATATGCCCTGTGTTGTGTACTCTGCTTCTTTCACGTGTCAATGTGCTGCTGGTCTGAACTAACATTAAATGCAAAATAGCATGTTACTTTGTCTTTTAAATTTTCTGTACATAATCTGTATGATTCATCTTTTTGAATGCTAAAAATATGTGCACGATTTCATCTGCTGCATACAGGCCATCAGTACTGGGGTAAGCAGGGTGTGTTATTGGTCTTTAATACCATCAGTAGGGCTGAAATATATTCTGACCCCTCTGGACACATTTAGAGGTTTCCAAATATCCGTTGTCCTAACAGCTGGTGACCCCTAAAATAAATACACTTTCCTCTAATTCCACATAAAGTAGGAGACCACAGCAGCTGTTATCCTTGTGCTGTTAAAATATTAAGCTAAACCGAATGTCATAAATAATAACAGTATTATTGGAGAAAGTTTACCTTACATTAAAGTTATGATTTAAAGTTTTGAGTGTCAGAGTTAAGAAGCTTTATAGAAGAAATGTCATCAGTTAATCTCTTGGCTTTTTTCATAGTTTACAGTGATTTCGAAGAGTATTCCTACCCCATTAACATTTTCACAATATGTGACGTTACAACCAGATTTACATATAAGACAAGACATGGTTGTCTACCCTACCTGAAAGGACAAAATTCATCAGAGAAGCAGCCAAGATGCCCATAGTAACTCTGGAGAAGCTGTAGAGATCTACAGCTCAGGTGAGAGAATCTGTCACAAGACAGATATTAGTCTTAAATGCCACAAATCTGACATTTATGGAACAGTAGCAAAAGGAAAGCTAATGTTGAAAGAGAGTCATAAGAATCCCTGTTTGCTACAAGTGATGTTGGTGACACAGCAAACAGAGGGTAGAAGATGCTCTGGTTAGATGCAGATGAGACCAAAATGAAGCTCTCTGACCTACATGCAAAAGGCTATGTGCATCACAGACTTAATACTGCTCATCAGTCTGATCACACCATCCCTTCTGTGAAACGTGGTGGTGGCACCATCATGCCATGGGGCTGAAAAATGTTCATATATTTCTCAGCTTAAATTTATTTTTAAAGCACAATTAAAACATGTCATTTTGACCAAAGTGCTGTAAAACGACAGGGATGTTTAAATAATACATTAGAAATAGATTAAATGTAAAAGAAAATAAAAATAAAGCTGCTGATGAGTATTTTGCAAAATACAGTCATGGCAACAAAGATAGAACATTTTCCAATAAACTATTCTTTGTGTTGGTCTATTACCTAAAATCCCTTTAAAATACAATGAAGCCTGTCTTCGTAATGTGACAAAATGTGAAAAGGAATGCAAAATTCAAAAGGTATGAATACTTTTGCAAGGTACCATATCATGCACTTAAGGATAATACATTTGGAGGGTTTAGAATTTTTTGAATGTTTTCCTGGTGGTTAACTCAATCATGGACCCATACAATCAAACTGTTCCTATCATTGCAGTTGGCTTGTCCTCTACACATAATTATTACAAATAACAGTGGATATTCTTATATATGTTTAACATTTTATGAAAATCCATCATTAATGCTCCAACTTTCGCCTTTCTTCTGACTGTGGGGTCGTTTAGTTTGTCAGAGACCTAATGAACCAGGACAGCTCGGACACTGTCAATAAATTTGGGAGCCTCTCAAAGTCCTCCAGATGTCCTGCTCTATTTTTGGTGTTTCACAGTTTGTTTTGGCAGAGCTTCATGTGCCGAGTTGGCTGAACTTTGGAGGTTTACACAAATGTTTACCATGAACCTGTTGAGTTTATCGGTGTTGCCACTTGGACATGATGTTTTGCAGTATTTTTGCAAATTAGGTCAAACAGGATTTTCTACAGTTTTACGTCACTTGCATTAATGCATTGATAATATTGACAGTACTTTTGATGGAACTTATGAGAGAGCTTAAAGCTACTGAACTGACATGGCAAGTCTGCTGCATTTTAATAAAAAGTGGAAATGAAGTAGTGTGTTTTGATTTAGGAGGGTTGTGTGCATGGCCTAAAATAGAAATCGAGAGCTGCCTAACTTCCTCAGTGAATCAGGAAGCCTTAAATAGAGGAAGGAAACTTCCTTGATTGTTATCGAAGATAACAGCATCGACTCCTTTTGCTTATACTGACCTCTCCCTTGGTGTTTTGTTTAGAGTTTCTTTAGAGCATGATATGATATTTGGAGTATAAAGTGGTGAGCAATGCAGTCACTGGGAAACTCGGGAAACTCATATCAAGCATGGACACATCTTACGTATACACTCCAGCACAATCAAATCATTATATTCAAACACAGCTGTTTGCAAGGCTATCAGAAAGCAGTGACAACTCAGTTTAATGATTGGGGAAACAGCATTTGCAGATCAATATATGTTCAAATGCTTAGCCATTTTTCAATCAAATGTGGAAGCTCTATGCAAAGAAAAGCCTATAGGGGTCACTATAGCTCTATGGCTTGAGCCCAACAACAGCTCATGTGAATGAAGTGACTGATCAATGATTACCCTGAGCGCTACTTCGCTTTATGACTAAACCCTTTTTGCTACAGACTTAGAAGTGACTGCATGGATGAAAATTGCATGAGTTGACTGCTGCAGCTTTTGTTGTCTGAATAAACCTGATATAAACTGACCTTACTAGCAAGCAAAAATCTCCCTGGTAAATAAATTTAAGTGGATTAAACCGCAAGTGTGAATTTACAGTTAATTTAGGTGAAGTATTTCAATCCACTTGTTCATTTAGTCAGTTCAAGAGCCAGGCATTATGGGGCTCATGACATTTTTGCTCAGCACTGGTACTAATTAAATCTAAATCACACAGCTCAGTAATCGATTGGCTTCAAAGCCTCTTACTGACAGATGATAGATGTGTCCTGTGTAGATGGCCTGTTGAATGTTGTTGTTTCTGTAACAGACCTTGTTATAAGATATGTACTGATTGCCTCAATGTGATTAAGATCATTAATATACAAAATGTAATCCAAAGGTCGTCTAACTTGTGATTTCTCTCGCATATTACTATCATAATCAGAGCAATGCAGAGTGGAAACAATCCATGTGTTATTTTACAGCACCTTAGAAAAGTATTCATACCCCTCACGTTTATTACATTTAAATCCACAAACTTAATTGTCTTTTATTGGTATTTTATGTCATTGTCCAACACAAAATAGTGTATAGTTGTGCAGTGAAATAAAACTGGTATATGATTTTTAGTTTTTCATCAAAAAAAACCTTAATGTGTGCCATGCATTTGGAATCAACCCCCTTTCCTCTGATACCCCTAAATAAATCCTGTGCAACTTTTTGTCTTCAGAAATCAGGTGATTAGTAAATTTATGTTTGGTTCTAACACGATATACCAAACTTTGAACACCTCAAGGAGCACTGTTCAGCTCATAATTCAAAATGAAAACGGTATAGCGCAATTGCCAACATAACGAGCCGAGGCCACACCTAAACTGATTGGAAAGGTTTAGGAAAGCATTGATCAGAGAAGCAGACAAGAGGCTTGCAGGCAAATGCTTCCCACAGTGCTGGCAGCATGATGCTGAGAATAATATTTTCCAAAGCTGACTGGAAGATAGATGGAGGCAAATACAGAGTAATCTGGAAGGAGAACCTGTAGGTCACAAAGGACTTGACATTGGGGTGGTAGTTTATCTTCTAGCAGTACAATAGCCATAGACATACAGCTGGAGCTTCAGTGAAATGGAATAGATCAACAGACTTTGGGTTTTTAATGACCATGTAAATCCCTGCTCCTGGTGTGAATTAATGCAGAAAGGTCTATGTCTCCCCACACTTACCTTCAAAAAGCAGTCATGCTTAATGCTCCAGACCCAAATGAGGTGCACACGCACACATAGAGGTCTGTTGAAGGCCACAGCAGGCCCACTAAGTGTTTTTGTTCAGTAGCTGGAATTGAACAGCTGCAGCTACAGTGTTTTTATAGCTGTGCACATGCACACGAATCTGTGTGCATGTGCCACATATGTTTGTTTTGCAAAGAGACCTCTGTCTGCTTTCCTCCAGATGTGGAGGAAGTAAATTCTAGAGGCTTCTTAACAGTGGTCCTAGTGTGATGAAAAAGCAAACTAGCTACTCTTTGACTGTCAGAATGGGAGGAAGAGGAGGACTACTGGAATGCAGCTAACTGTGCTTCATGTGGGTGGTTCAGTTTAGAGCGTTTATATGCGGGAGTGAGTGTTGCAGCTGGCATCTAGAAGCGTGCATTACAACAAATGGTTGGGCCATTTCAAAAATAGCATAGTGGGCACTGTCTATGTGCATTGACTCTTTGAAATACACAAAGTGTAATAGGATGCTCAACACAAGAATAACAAAAGTTGTGATTTGTCAAGATTTGCACATTTCAGCAAGTTCACAATTATTTTCTTTAATGAAATTGTCACCTTGTTTTGACTGTTCTTCAAAGTACTGGCAGTTCATTGTGGCTGTGTCACGCAAGATAACAGAGGTACCTTTCAGCTCATTTATTTAAGACATATATCTCAGAACCGTGGTGAAAGTTCTAGATGGTGTCTAGCTGAGTTACACGCAGGACCGCAGACACGCTGTTCCACTTCTGCTGTGGGTGTACTCACATAAGCAGGTGGAGATGCAGTGGTGTGGTTGTTTGGAGGTAAAACAGACCACGAAGGTTGCCAACATCTGTGACTTAATGCAAGATTCAACCCAAAACAGCTGTGAACTTTAGCTTTACTGTATAACCCTACAGAACTACTTGCAATTGATACATATAATCACAGATTATAGTATTAAATATTACTATAGGTAAGCAACTGTTATTGTAAAATATGTGGAGGAACAGAGACTGAAGTAGCATGCATATACTAAATACATCACTCTGAAAACATATACAAATAAAAATCTAAAAAATGTGTGCTTTTGTGTTCAGCCCCCTTTACTTTGATACACATAAGTCCAATCTCAGAACATTGTTCAAAGCTAAAGCCAATGCCTTTGCCTTTAGAAGTAACATCCTTAGTAAACAGAACCCACCTGTGTGTCACCAAATCTTAGCAAACACATCTTGAAAGAAACCCGTAGGAATTCCAATTAGCATTTATTCACAAGAATTTAGGGGGCATGGCAAACATATTTAATGAAGGTGCTCTTGTCCAGATAAACCAAAATATAACATTTTGGCCAACTTTCACTTTGTTTGTTACAAAAAATTTACACTGCACATCGCCCTGAACACACCACCTTCATGGTGAAACAAGGTGGGGGAAACATCATGTTGTAGAGATGCTTTTTATTTCACCAGGGTCAGAGAAACTGATCAGAGTTAATGGGAAGATGGATGGAGCTTAATACAGGGCAATTCTGGTAGAAAACCTGTATGATGCTACAGAAGGCTTGATACAGGTGGAGCTTCACCTTCCAGCAGGACAGTGAGGCCAAGCATACAGTCAGAGCGACAACTGAATGGTTTAGATCAAAGCATATTCAAATGTTAGAAAGGCCCAGTCAAAATTCAGTCATAAATCTGTGGTAAGACTTGAAAATGGTTGATCCATCCAATCTGACTGAGTTTGAGCTATTTTGCAAACAAGAATGTGCAACAAAAGAAATCCATCTCTAGATATGTAAATCTCGTGTGGAAGTACCCCCAATGACTTGCAGCTGTAATTGCTATGGGCGTAACACGAACAAATGTGGAACATTTGAAAGGGGTATGAAACCTTTGCAAGACTCTGTATGTAATACTTGCTCAGGACGTGTCTGTCAAAAATTCTGAATTTTAGGGGAGAAGTGATGCAGTGGTGTCCAGTGATGAGAAAAAGATTAGAATAAGAAAAGTATACATTTAGCTATTTTTCTCTAAAACTTAACAAAGGCATAGAAGAAAACACCCTGGGTGCAGGCTGGTGCTGGAGCCAGCTAGATCAAACCGGTAACTGTTAGAAAGAAGGGGGAGGTGAAGGAGAGGAGAGGAGAGGAGAGGGGAAAGAGGAGGAGGGGAGATGAGATGTAAAGATGGAGTAGGTGGGATATAAGAAAACAAAACAGGAAAAAGGAGGCAAGGCAGAAGAGGTTGCAGAAGAAGAAGAAGCAGGATGTCTTCTGGAAAGGTTTGGATGGACATACAGGCAGATGGTTCAGACCCCACTCCCTTACTGATGTAATGCACCGGGTATATGCTATTTTTAGCCACACTAGTACACTTTGCATGAGCGTAGGCCTATCGATCAGCCCCACAAATCACCAGGAGGGGGAAGAGCTGCAACTAACAACAGCAGAAAATATCTTCCGTAATCGTTATTTTTCCTTCGTGAGGTTCAGCCTTAGTGTTTCTTTCAATTATTACTCCTCAATCAAAGTTTGCAGCACTGTGTGGTACAGTGAGCTTCAGTTTGTCTTTGCATTTCAAAGTATTTTCTTTACCTTTTCAGTGAGGTTATTTGCTGCCAGCTTCTGCATCAATTAAGGCTCTAAACTTTTGTTGAGAAAAAGTGTTTATTTTCTTATAGATCCAATTATGAAATTAAAATTTGAAAACATTTTGTCTAAAGTGATGTTAAATCATTTTGAAGGCTTCAACAGATCCGCATGTTTGGGGGCGATGGAGGCTTCAACAGATATACCAACCACAGTAAATACTTGCCTATGGGGTGTTTTAAAAGTAAAAAAAATACTTGTCTGACTTGACATTTTTGCTCAAATATGTTTGTGTTTTGTATTCCTTACAATTCAGTAAAACATCACAATCAAACATTAGCAGGCATTGAAATACTACCTATATTTCGCATTTCCTGTTTTACCAGAGAGTGTGCAAGCAAACACGAAGCACAGACTTCAGTGACTTGCATTCAGTTCCTTTCCAGTATCTGCTTCGAGAAACATTGTAGCCTGAGGGTCTAGACAGGCTGATTCCTGGTGCCCAAAACAAAAGAAAAAAAGTACAAAAGAGAACAGCAGACATGTGTATGATGAGTTCTACATCTGCACCTGTGACCTCCTAACATTACTGCCCTGCCTCTGTAGCACGTCGCTAGCATGTACATTCTTATGGTTATTTCGTTTGACAATAAACTAAACAATGCCTATAATGAGCCTCGTATCTACTCAGCAACTGCAGCTAATACACCCAAACCAAGGAGATAACAATGTCAATCTCAGCTCTGTGACATAAAAAGAGGTTTGTGACATTGCCCTGAACCTTTCTCCTCTTTACACTGAGAATTAGGCAACAGGTGCACAAAGTGCACTACTAAAGTACAAATACTTTTATTCCTCCAAAGATGTCCTGCATTGTTTGCTTGTTAAATATTAACAATGTAACAAAGATTCAAAGATCATATGCAAAAGAAAAATCCATTCATGTCCCTAAGTTTCTACAATTAAGTCAAGGTTGAGACTTTAATTTGCTCTTCTCATCTTTTTTCAAATAATTTCAGTAAGTGTAGAGCTCTGTCTTTTTTCACTGTTTCATAAAGGCTTAAAATCTTTCGCTTTTGTTGCCTGAATGTGATCTAACAAAGTTACGAATTTTGTTGTCTCTCAGAAAAAAAGTAAAAGTTTCACTGTATCACATTTACACAAAAACATAAAACAAAAAGGTAATATAAACCTCTTGTTTTTCTTTAGAACAGAATATAAATCCTACTGCTGCTAGAATTATATAACATTGATTGATATAGTTATAATTATATATAATAATATTTATTTTTTATTTATTGGTATTTTAATTTGATTCATTTAATTAAGTAACTTCGATAAATTGACTTACATCAAATTAGTAGTAGTTTTCAAGAGCAGGAAATTTCTTTCCCAAGGATTTCTTTAAAAGGATTTTACATCCCAATAGTGATATGATGGAAATTGTTTTAGCAGTTTTGCAATAGAAACTTCTAAAATGTTGGTACACTATGTCTTGATACAATTAACTGGCCTGCTAAAATCATATATTTACATACACAGTATAAAAAACACATCATCTGCTTTTTTCACATTTGCCATTAAATCAGAGTAAACGTCAGTTATGATTACCAAATTAATTTCAATGTGCCATATTCCAGAATATTGAGAACTTTTTATTACTTTCATCAAAATTTTGAGGCTTACACGCTCTAAAACTACAATGCCTTTAAGGAATGATTGGAAATCTCAGATGATGATTGTATGGCTTTGCTAGCCTCTGAAAGGTTAACCATATTTGAGTTAAGTGGATGGGTTCTGTGTCTTGAGATGAATGTGTTGTGAAATATATGAATCAACCCCAGAACAAGAACACAAATGGGTTTTCCAGATGGACAATGACCCCAAACATACTAATTAGTTAGGTACCAAATCAGTTAGAAAGTATGTTAAGGAAAAAGGTCAATGTTTAAACTATGTGTAAATTAGCACCTGTTGGCATGTTAGCAAAGTCCAAGTGGATGAGTGTTCTGCTGTTTATCTTCTTTAAGGTATGTTGAAGGGCACAAACACATTGTCGCGTATTGAGGGCAGTCTAAAGCGTTGATTAAAAAGTCGTAAATAGCTTAAATAGTAATCAAATAATAGCCAGCCCCATTAATCAGTGAGCGAAATAACATTTGCTGTCAAGGAGTCAAAGATTATGTACATTTATTAATTTAAAAATGTTTTCTCATTCATGTGCGCAGTATTTTGCTGCAGGTTACTGTCTTTTTTGTTTGTTTTCCTTAGAATAGATGTGTTTCACAATGTGTTTTCTGCAAAATTGATCATCTCTGCCAGCGAACACAGTTTCATTGCACAACGTTTGCTCCCATAGCCTACCTGGCCAGCCTCTCAGTTCAGGCAGAATTCCAGACTGTTCAGTCACGAGTTCCCATCCTGTGCTTTCCCTCCCACTCACATCCTCCAGGCACCATTTGGAGCATGCATGGGAAACTGACTCAGGATTTTTTTTGGGGGGAATTAAAAAAATTTTTTCAGTTTTTATTTTTTCACTCAATTAGAAGATGCATGCAAGTGTTTCAAGAACAGTAAAATGGAGTAATGACCATTTTTGGTTTTCCAAAACTGCTTACAAAATGAGAAATTGGGTCAGGAAAAGAAGAAACAAAGTAGACAGAGAGGGGAGAAACCACGATGCACATTAGAATGAAGACTTGGAGATAATTTTTACATAATCCTGCAAAAACAGATATTAAAAGGGCCAGCTACTTCATATCATCCTGCTTTAATTAAAATTATTAAAACATGTAGTTATTTTCATGTACTTTCATTTTTTGACTAAAAATATTGAAATACTTAACTAGTAATATATTAGTAAGATTAGTAAAATGTTAAACTCATCTGTTGCTGTTGCCTTCCATTCATGCTCATTCTGCTCCACTGAGCAGGCGGTGGGCCAACAGGCGGTCGGTTATGTAACAACTGCCTGACTGCATTAGCTCCAGGAGTGAATGAAGCTCTGTGACAGACAGCTGAGCAGCAGCATTTTCTGCTGCCCTCATGAGTTTTACTCCAAAAATTCTGTCTCCCGAAAACAAGTTTTCACCCTGATGCATAACCAACTGCATACTCTTTCTTCTACTCGTTGTCTTGCCTTACCTATGTATTTCTCACATGCACACAGGGATTTGGTTAGGCAATGTTTCTCTAAAACAATGTTATTAAAAGCATGTCACTACCAAGTTTTTGAAGGAGTAAATTAAAAATATATATTTTTAATATTGTTCAAGCTGCTCCTGGTTCTGTCCTCCTGCGTCGTGCAACAGAAAAATTATTTCTGTGCAGCAGATTCTTTGATCTTACTGTCTTAGTAAAATTAGTGCACAACAGAAAAAAAATCATCATAACATAATCTGCTGACAATGTGAGAAGGTTTAGTCTGCTTGGTTTCCAAAAGACACAAATTATGCTAAAAAAGAAAATCCAGGTGCTTTTTCTTGAATAAAGAAACAAACTGTCTTTTTTCTATCTTTTTTCTACAGATAGGTTTCCTGGTGTCAGCTTTCCGTGGTCCAATATTTTCAGATGACAGCTGTTCTACTCTGGCTCTATTCTGCCACTATTTCCATATGAGTCAGTTTTTCTGGATGCTCATACAGGTAACACATGAACATAATAACCTCAAAACTAAACAACAGAGATGTAATACTCATTTTAAACTGTTGTCACCATCTTGTATCAGTGATTAGTGTGGTTAGTGTCATCAGCTTTGCCAATCAAGCTAAAGTCATCTGATTCTGGACCTTTTCTCTGCTGAGACAAATGAATTGATACGCTATGTTTAAAAACAAGGGTACAAATTGTTTGTTTACTAGTACCAAATTTAAATAAGTTTTGTAAAAACATGCAGGTAAAATGGGATGGACAGACAGACAGACAGACAACCATGTTATACAGGTTCAATGTCGACGTGCAAAATCTGCGTTATGTTTTTCATTTCTAGTTGTTCACAGACTGTGACTTTAGACTCTTTGAAGGGCTTTAATAAAGGTTACTGCCTGAATTGAAAAAAGTTAAACTAAACTAATAAATTGAGCTGTCATTTATAGGGTAACAGAGTAAGAGGAGCAGTGTTGCTTGGAGACAATCACTTTAGACTTTTTGTTGGGCAGCCTAGAGGCATCTCGGGCCATATCTGGACAGTCTGCTGATATCCTAACTGAGAAGAAAAATCCTCCAGACACTAGCTTTAATAAACATGTGGTACTGAAACCCTATTGTCCTCTTTATCAGCCCCATTTAGGGCTCACTGGTCACTTTTCTCCACCTATTAGGTTGCTACTTTCAGATAAGTGACTGGAATGAGTAGGCGCCATGAATGAATTTTACACCCAAAGGAAGACATGAATCAATAACACTAGAGTGTATGTATGTGGAGATCTGCATCTCCAGTATCAGGTCAGAAGAATTTCACTTGGCATAGTGGTAGAAATTCAATCTCTGTCCATAAAAGCAGTTTCTTGACTGTAGAGGCTCCAAGAGAGGCTCTCAGGTTACTATAAATGGGCATAGTGTTACATAACAACAGGTATATCAGCTGCAAAGAGAAGCCCTGCAGGCTCGCCTACAGTATGTGTTTTTCATTTCTGTGTGTGCCAGTTTAAAAGTCAAACAAACACCCGAGGTATTATTTTTACACCTTTATTGACTCTGTGTGTCCTCAGCACACGACTTATTTCATTATAATATTGAGCAAGAGGAAACACATTCTGTTTATACAGTGCCTTCCAAAGGTATTCATAATGTCTGAACTTTTGTACATTTTGTCTTGTTACGACAACAAACTTGGAGGAGCATCAAAGATTTACAGCTACTACTGTGGATCAGCCCACTACGTTTTTTATATCCCTCCTCAAATCTGTACTTTATGGAAAATTGGTAAGAAGAAAGCAGTTGTTGAGCAAATAGAGTTTTCCTCATGTTGCCATGTAGGAGACACAGCAAACCTGTGAAAGAGAGTGCTTTGGTCCGATGATACCAAAATCAAACTTTTTTGGCCTACGTTCACTCTATGTGTGATGGAAAACCCACACAGCACATCACCCTGAACACACCGACGCCATGGTGAAACATGGTGGTGGCGGACCTATGCTGTGGAGTTTTTTTTCAGCAGGGACAGAGCTAAAGGAAGATAGATTGAGCTAAATAAGCACAAAACTGAAAGAAATCTATAAGCTGTAATATTATATTTTTCATCAAAGCATATTCATGTGTGACAATGAACCAATCAAAGTCCACACCTACTTACAATTGAAATTTTGTAGCAAGCCTTGAAAATTGATGTTCACATCCAATGTGATTGAGCATGAGGTACTTGAGGACAATTTGACAAAATGTTAGCCTACACCTAAACAAAGCTGGTAGAGGCATTTAGCTATTTCTACCAGCTGTAACTGCAGCAAAAGGTGGTTATACAAGGTATTGTGTAAGGGAAAGTACAGGTCCTTCTCAAAATATTAGCATATTGTGATAAAGTTCATTATTTTCCATAATGTCATGATGAAAATTTAACATTCATATATTTTAGATTCATTGCACACTAACTGAAATATTTCAAGTCTTTTATTGTCTTAATATGGATGATTTTGGCATACAGCTCATGAAAACCCAAAATTCCTATCTCACAAAATTAGCATATCATTAAAAGGGTCTCTAAACGAGCTATGAACCTAATCATCTGAATCAACGAGTTAACTCTAAACACCTGCAAAAGATTCCTGAGGCCTTTAAAACTCCCAGCCTGGTTTATCACTCAAAACCCCAATCATGGGTAAGACTGCCGACCTGACTGCTGTCCAGAAGGCCACTATTGACACCCTCAAGCAAGAGGGTAAGACACAGAAAGAAATTTCTGAACGAATAGGCTGTTCCCAGAGTGCTGTATCAAGGCACCTCAGTGGGAAGTCTGTGGGAAGGAAAAAGTGTGGCAGAAAACGCTGCACAACGAGAAGAGGTGACCGGACCCTGAGGAAGATTGTGGAGAAGGGCCGATTCCAGACCTTGGGGGACCTGCGGAAGCAGTGGACTGAGTCTGGAGTAGAAACATCCAGAGCCACCGTGCACAGGCGTGTGCAGGAAATGGGCTACAGGTGCCGCATTCCCCAGGTCAAGCCACTTTTGAACCAGAAACAGCAGCAGAAGCGCCTGACCTGGGCCACAGAGAAGCAGCACTGGACTGTTGCTCAGTGGTCCAAAGTACTTTTTTCGGATGAAAGCAAATTCTGCATGTCATTCGGAAATCAAGGTGCTAGAGTCTGGAGGAAGACTGGGGAGAAGAAAATGCCAAAATGCCAGAAGTCCAGTGTCAAGTACCCACAGTCAGTGATGGTCTGGGGTGCCGTGTCAGCTGCTGGTGTTGGTCCACTGTGTTTTATCAAGGGCAGGGTCATTGCAGCTAGCTATCAGGAGATTTTGGAGCACTTCATGCTTCCATCTGCTGAAAAGCTTTATGGAGATAAAGATTTCATTTTTCAGCACGACCTGGCACCTGCTCACAGTGCCAAAACCACTGGTAAATGGTTTACTGACCATGGTATCACTGTGCTCAATTGGCCTGCCAACTCTCCTGACCTGAACCCCATAGAGAATCTGTGGGATATTGTGAAGAGAACGTTGAGAGACTCAAGACCCAACACTCTGGATGAACTAAAGGCCACTATCGAAGCATCCTGGGCCTCCATAAGACCTCAGCAGTGCCACAGGCTGATTGCCTCCATGCCACGCCGCATTGAAGCAGTCATTTCTGCCAAAGGATTCCCGGCCAAGTATTGAGTGCATAACTGTACATGATTATTTGAAGGTTGACGTTTTTTGTATTAAAAACACTTTTCTTTTATTGGTCGGATGAAATATGCTAATTTTGTGAGATAGGAATTTTGGGTTTTCATGAGCTGTATGCCACAATCATCCGTATTAAGACAATAAAAGACCTGAAATATTTCAGTTAGTGTGCAATGAATCTAAAATATATGAATGTTAAATTTTCATCACGACATTATGGAAAATAATGAACTTTATCACAATATGCTAATATTTTGAGAAGGACCTGTAAATGCATGCCAGTTTCAGATTTTTGTTGCAAAGATTTTGAATATCATTTACCATGTCCCTTCAACTTTACAGTTTTATGCAGCTTTGCTTTTGCCATATAAAAATCTAAGAACATACACTGAACTCTGTGTTTGTCTCATGACAAAATTGTGTGAACACTGTTTGCGACGTGCTGGAACTCCATCAATGCCACAAATGAGTAAATAAGTAATTTCTGTTATTTTCTACTTAAATCAGAATAATACACATAATACATATTAAAGCATTTTAAGGTCTAATCATTTTGGTGTCTTCAGTATTAAGAGGGTTCCAGTATTTTTGAAAGAAATGTTGATCATTTATAGATGTTCGGATATTATGTAAGCCATTACCCTTTTCCTCTCACTTTCATGAAGTAAAATTTATCTTTGCTTTTGTTCTTGTTCATGTGGACTAAAAGTCAATGTCTTCTCTCAGTTGTACGACATTGTGTCTGCATTGCAAAACAGGTATTCAGAAAGTCCGCTTACATAACAGTGCAAGGCTTAGCATATCAGGTGGAAGAGACTGGATGTGATGTCAGAGGGAGTCATTTTCGTTCAACACTTTCTATGAAAACCAAATGTTCTCAAAAGCAAACACAACCGAAAGCCTTAAAAATCAAAGCATTTTCTGATCTGTTGATCCTTTTTTTTGTTGCATTAGGATTTTTATTCAATGTTATTTGTGCTTGTATTGCAGTAAATCTGATGTTTTCTTGAACTGTTTTCTCAGGCAGTAAACTTCTGGCAAGTGCTGGTGATGAATGATGAGCACACAGAGCGGCGCTACCTGCTCTATTTTCTCTTAGGCTGGGGACTTCCTGCCCTGGTCATCATTGTCCTGGTTATTGTTTTGCTTGGTGGCTTCGGGTGGACCATACACGCTGTGTACGGACTGGTGCATGGAGATGTGTAAGTTGAAAAAATATTTACATAGAATACAGTGCCACTCAGAAGCTTACAACTCACAATTGCTGTGATTGTCATATTCATTTTGGTCTTTTAATTATGCATTGGAACTCCTTTTCAGAGTTAAACGAACATAAAACAAACAACTTCAGGAAATTTTAAAAGCATCTTTTGTAGCCATCTGAAGGGCTAAGGATATTGGACCACTCTAATAGACATTTTGCTGTTCATTTCCATTGGTCAGTGTACTGCCATGGACCTGACTTTTAAACACAGTGCTGAAATTTTCAACAGTGTTTAGGCCATTCCAGAAGCTCAAAGAGGACATATCATGCAAAGTCCAATTTTTTTTAGTCCTTAAATACATTTTGTTGAGTACTTGGAGTCTGTAGGGGAGAATTTAGTCTCTCTAGGTGTTGCGGAGATATATCTTTATATTCTGTTTAGGTCATATTTTTGTCCATTCAGTTTTTTCTATCTTCTGTTACATTTTTTGAGCTGTTAAATTTCAATATTTGTGGCAGAATAGCTAAATAACGTCATGGAGTTCTGGCTGATCAGTTTTGTGTATCTGCCATTTTTATTTCTCTCTGCAATTTTGTAGTCCAAGCTCAAGTATGCCGACAATGCAAGAGGATAAGTTTGGGTTGGTTGTTGGGTGTATTAACCCACACAATTCGAAGTGCCTGATTAAAATGTATTTTTCATGGAAATCTACCCACATCAGTGGGGAAATTCCTCTTCGTCTGCACGAAATACTTCAAGGACAAATGCCTTCAGCAACCTCTGCCTGTATCAAGAATAATTTGCTAAAAGACTTCATCTGATTAAAGGGTCAGCTTCTTCTGTCTGTGGAAACGACGGACATAGCAAAGCCGTAAGCTGCAAATAACGCTAAAATGACAACAGACTTTTTTTTACACATGAATTCGTTGTTTGTAGATATGATGTCTTGGATATTGTTTTGATAGCGGTAGCATTGTGCCTTCTGCTTTTGTTAGAATCAGAATCAGAATCAGAAAAGCTTTATTGCCAAGTACGTTTTTGGACATACAAGGAATTTGTTTTGGCGTAGTCGGTGCAATACAATACAAATTAAACAGTATAAACATATCTACAATATAATATAAATATATGTGCACAGTTTTAAGTGAGTGAGAGTAAATGTAGAGCAGTATAAGATGCGAGAGCAATACAACAGTGCAGGTGATCATTGTGCAAGTATGGCAGTGCAAGTAAAGCAGGAGTCCATGCTGAGCGTTAATGTAACGCATAGAGTTACAGGTTACAGGTGTCCTGTCAGCAAAAAAAAAGGGGGGGGGGGGGGGGGGGGGGTGTGGGAGAAAGGGAGAATGTCAAGGTGGTTTCCGGGCTTTGTTAACCAGGCTGGTGGCAGATGGGAAAAAACTGTTCTTGTGGCGTGAGGTTTTGGTCCGGATGGACCGCAGCCTCCTGCCAGAGGGGAGAGTCTCAAAGAGTCTGTGACCGGGGTGGGAGGGATCAGCCAGAATCTTCCCTGCCCGCTTCAGGGTCCTGGAGGTGTACAGTTCCTGGAGCGACAGTAGACTGCAGCCAATCACCTTCTCAGCAGACCGAATGACACGCTGGCTCCTGCCCTTATCCTTGGCTGTAGCAGCGGCGTACCAGATGGTGATGGAGGAGGTGAGGATGGACTCAATTATGGCTGTGTAGAAGTGCACCATCATAGTCTTTGGCAGGTTGAATTTCTTCAGCTGCCGCAGGAAGAACATCATCTGCTGGGCTTTCTTGATGAGGGAGCTGATGTTTGGCTCCCACTTGAGATCCTGGGAGATGATGGTTCCCAGGAAGCGGAAAGATTCCACAGTGTCAATTGTGGAGTCACAGAGGGTGATGGGGGCAGGTGGGGCTGGGTTCTGCCTAAAGTCCACAACCATCTCCACTGTCTTTAGAGCGTTGAGCTCAAGGTTGTTCTGGCTGCACCAGTCCAACAGATGGTCCACCTCCCATCTGTACGCAGACTCGTCACCATCAGAGATGAGTCCGATCAGGGTGGTGTCGTCCGCAAACTTCAGAAGCTTGACAGACTGGTGACTGGAGGTGCAGCTGTTGGTGTACAGGGAGAAGAGCAGAGGAGAGAGAACACAGCCTTGGGGGGAACCGGTGCTGATGGTCAGGGAGTCAGAGACGTGCTTCCCCAGCCTCACGCGCTGCTTCCTGTCAGACAGGAAGTCAGTGATCCACCTGTAGGTGGAGTCGGGCACACTCAGCTGGGAGAGCTTCTCCTGTAGCAGAGCTGGGACGATGGTGTTGAAGGCAGAGCTGAAATCCACAAACAGGATCCTGGCGTAGGTTCCTGTGGAGTCCAGGTGCCGGAGGATGAAGTGAAGGGCTTCATCATCTACAGACCTGTTGGCTCTGCAGGCAAACTGCAGAGGGTCCAGGAGGGGGTCGGTGATGTCTTTTAGGTGTGAGAGCACAAGGCGCTCAAAGGACTTCATCACCACAGAGGTCAGGGCGACGGGTCTGAAGTCATTAAGCCCTGTGGTCCTTGGCTTCTTGGGAACAGGGACGATGGTGGAGGACTTGAAGCAGGCTGGCACATGACATGTCTCCAGTGAGGTGTTAAAAATGTCTGTGAAGACTGGAGACAGCTGATCAGCGCAGTGCTTCAGGCTGGCTGGTGAGACAGAATCCTGTCCAGCAGCTTTCCGGGGGTTCTGTCTCCTGAAGAGTTTGTTGACGTCCCTCTCCTGGATGGAAAGAGCTGTCCCCGGCGTGGGTAGGGGGCTGGTGGGGGGGAACTTCAGGGTGGGGGTTGGAGGTGCCAAGGCCCCTCTTGAGGTTGGGGAGGTGGGGGTGGTGGATTGTGGCTGCAGCTGTTGGGGGGTGTCGTGGGGGATGGTTGCAGGACTGTCCCTTTGTCTTTCAAAGCGGCAGTAGAACTCGTTCAGGTCGTTGGCGAGGCGTCGGTCGTTGATGGAGTGGGGGGCTTTCGGCTTGTAGTTGGTGATTTGCTTGAGCCCTTTCCAGACAGACGCAGAGTCGTTGGCTGAGAACTGGTTTTGGAGCTTCTCAGAGTACAGTCGTTTGGCCTCTTTCACTGCCTTGCCAAACTTGTACTTTGCCTCTCTGTATATGTCTTTGTCCCCACTCCTGAAGGCCTCTTCCTTATCCAGTTAGTGTTAGTGTTTGCTTTTAGCTCCTTGAGGGCGAAGTGCGAGTTTTAAATAGTATTATTGCATTAACAGTTTTGCATTGTTTTTGCCATTTTTTTCTTGTTTCTGTGGCGCAAGATAATTCTATCTCTCCTATCAAACTACAAAAATGGCAGATTGGGTTAAAGTGGAACACTCTTTGACCTGGAGGGGGGCGGGTGTGAAGTGCCTCAGTAGCAAAAGGAAGGCTTTAAAAGCATGATGTGTCCCCTTTAATGTTTGCCTCTTTAATCTATACCAAAACTACTTCTGTGTGTTTGGATTATTGAACTCTGGTACTAAGAGATTATTATGAACGAATGACAGAAGTAGTAAATTAATCCTATTCTAACCATGTCTGTTTTAGAAGGAACTCTCTTTAGTGTCCAGTTTAATTCTCCTATGAGTCGTGTTAGCCGACTGGAGGTCTTTTTCTTTTTTTACTCGAAGGGAAACTCCATTTCAGAGCCAACGCAAAACACCTGAGCCAGTGACATCACATGAGGAGGTAGTTCGTCCAATCAGCTGAATGGTTAGGGAAAAGACTTTCAGTGTTTGCATTCATCATGCCACACAGAAACTTGAGTCCTTACCTTAGAGGTGGAGTTTTATTTTTTTAAATCATGTCCTGTTTATTTGTAGTTTTAAAGCCTTGAACATAACATTAAATCATTTTGTAAAAGCCCACACAAAGTCCCTTTGATGGGTAGGAGTGTTTGCTTCATGTGTGAGCAGGTATGCATGATGGGTATAGAGCCCTGTGCTGATGAAGTCTGAAACTATGAATCCCATCTTAAGCTAGCCGGTGGTCTTAGGTGGGGCTGTTATCCTTGGATCGAGCGAGGGAAAATGTTTCCTGTAAGAGGGTGTGAGACAGTGAGTGTACACATAAGAGATTTAGGGACAGAGGGGTGTATTCAGTTTCCCCTGGAGAACATACCCTCCTCTTTAAAGGACTGAGCCAGCCTTTACATTCATTCACCCTTCTCTTTTACACTTGATCAGAGTAAACAGGTCGCCTCTTGTTTCCTCACCAACCCAGCTGTCTAGGTTTCACGCTGCCTACGCACCAGCAAACCTTAAACTCAGATAGTATGTTGCAGATGTGTTTCCACAGTAATTGTATCCAGGAGGGCTAGCAGTTGTTCAGGCTAAGGGAAAAACATAGCATACCGAAAAAAACATATTGTGGATCAAAATTACAATAAGAATGTTTTTTATTCTATTAAACTGTTATTTTTTACACCAGTTTAATACTATAATGGCAATGTTCATGCCTTGGCCTGCAATGAGCGTATTTGTTTTTCCCATTCAAGCAAGGTCTCATAGGTTAAAGATCCAGGTACTGAGCCTTATTAGAGCTTTGTTGTTACATGTATTGGTTATGATGCATCTTTAACCAAACAAATCATAATTCTTTTTATTTTTAGCCATTTTATTCATTCGAATGTTGTTGAAACAACTTAAAACATGTATTTGAAACAATGAAATTCTAACATGAAAGACCAAATTAAGAGCATCTATTATGTCAACACATTTATATTCAGCTTTGTATATCATGTGTCACTTAACTAATGAACATCTAATTAGCAGAATTTGCCTGAAATTACATATTGAGTTAATTGAATTAAATTTTTACCCAATTCACAATATCACAATAACCTAATGTCAACCCCTGGATCATGTATGGATCAACCCATGCCTGGGTTTATTTAACACTGCTGTGTTGTTTTATGGGCTTTACTCAGCATTCTAGGTTTAAATTGTAAATTAAACCACTGATAATAAGTGATAACAATACATAACATTAAAGCTCCCATAGAGTTGAAAATAACAACGCATAATCTGAATTACTAAACAAGTAACATTTGTGTTAATTTGAACGATTCATTTGTCCAGTTGTAAAATTTACTCATTTCTAAATATTCCACAGTAAACTTTTAGTGGCAAAATAACAATAATAATGATAGAGATTGGGAATGTTGGTAAAATTCTAATATTCACCTTTATTTACTAAAAGAGAAACAACATCACTCGACTTCTTGGAGGAGTTCAACAGACAGCCCATAGCATGTACAGTCTCACTAATAACACCTCAGTTGAACTAATACAGATAAATATGTCTATATTTATCTGCAAGTCTCTCCCTCTAGGTGCACACAATATTCATCTTCCCAGAGTCTAGAGTCAAAGAGCTCTTTGTCAGAGCTGGGGTGAAATAACATTAAGTAGATAACACTTTGCAGAGCTTCAGCTCTTTGGATAGTCTCTTTCAGGCCACATGCGAACTCCTGTATAAAAGGTTATACTAGGTTCAGCTAGTACACAAAGTAATGCAACTTTATTCCTGTATAATTACAAAGTATAAAAGAATAAATGATCTTAAAATCATAACAATCACTTTTTTCCAACAGAGAATGAAAGCTACTGGGCCACTTAGTGGTACTCGTACTCGTACGCGTCGTCTTCCGCTTTATCCGGGACCGGGTTGCGGGGGCAGCAGACTCAGCAGAGACGCCCAGATGTCCCTCTCCCCAGCTCCTCCGTGGGGAGCCCAAGGCGTTCCCAGGCCAGCCGAGAGACATAGTCCCTCCAGCGTGTCCTGGGCCGTCCCCTGGGCCTCCTCCCGGTGGGACATGCCTGGAACACCTCCTGAGGAAGGCGTCCAGGAGGCATCCGGTATAGATGCCCAAGCCACCTCAACTGGCTCCTCTTGATGTGGAGGAGCAGCGGCTCTACTCCGAGCCCCTCCCGGATGGCCGAGCTCCTCACCCTATCTCTAAGGGAGTGCCCGGCCACCCTACGGAGGAAGCTCATTTCAGCCGCTTGTATCCGGGATCTCGTTCTTTCGGTCACGACCCAAAGTTCATGGCCATAGGTGAGGGTAGGAACGTAGACCGACCGGTAAATCGAGAGCTTCGCTTTTCGGCTCAGCTCTCTCTTCACCACAACGGACCAGCACAGCACCCCCATTACTGTGGCAGCCACACCGATCCGTCTGTCGATCTCCCGCTCCATTCTTCCCTCACTTGTGAACAAGACCCCGAGATACTTAAACTCCTCCACTTGAGGCAGAAACTCTCCAACCTGAAGAGGACAAGCCACCCTTTTCCGGTCGAGAACCATGGCCTTGGACTTGGAGGAGCTTCATCCCAGCCTCTTCACACTCGGCTGTGAACCGCCCCAGTGCATGCTGTAGGTCTTGGGTAGATGGGGCCAGCAGGACCACGTCATCTGCAAAAAGAAGAGACGAAATCCTCTGGTCCCCAAACCTGACCCCCTCCGGCCCTTGGCTGCGCCTAGAAATCCTGTCCATAAAAGTTATGAACAGGACCGGTGACAAAGGGCAGCCCTGCAGGAGTCCAACATGCACCGGGAATAGGTCCGACTTAGTGCCAGCAATGCGAACCAAACTCCTGCTCCGCTTGTACAGAGACCGGATGGCCCCTAGTAAAGAGCCACCGATTCCATACTCCTGGAGCACCCCCCATAGGGCATCACGAGGGACCCAGTCGAATGCTTTCTCCAGGTCCACAAAACACATGTGGACCGGTTGGGCAAACTCCCATGAACCCTCGAGTACCCTGTAGAGGGTATAGAGCTGGTCCAGTGTTCCACGGCCGGGACGAAAACCACACTGCTCCTCCTGAAGCCGGGGTTCGACTATTGGCCGGACTCTCCTCTCCAATACCCTGGCGTAGGCCTTACCAGGGAGGCTGAGGAGTGTGATCCCCCTGTAGTTGGAACACACCCTCCGGTCACCCTTCTTATGAAGGGGGACCACCACCCCAGTCTGCCAATCCAAAGGCACTGTCCCCGTCCGCCACGCAATGTTGAAGAGGCGTGTCAACCATGACAGCCCCACAACATCCAAAGACTTGAGGTACTCAGGGCGGATCTCATCCAACCCCAAAGCCTTGCCACTGCGGAGCTTTTTAACCACCTCGGTGACTTCAGCCTGGGTGATGAAAGAGTCCAACCCCGAGTCCCCAGCCTCTATTTCCACCAGGGAATGCGTGATGGCAGGATTGAGTAGATCCTCGAAGTACTCCTTCCACCGGACGATA
This sequence comes from Girardinichthys multiradiatus, assembly GCF_021462225.1. Lineage (NCBI taxonomy): Eukaryota > Metazoa > Chordata > Actinopteri > Cyprinodontiformes > Goodeidae > Girardinichthys > Girardinichthys multiradiatus. The sequence goes on along the minus strand of NC_061805.1, from coordinate 38,054,256 downwards.
ATGTCCCCAGTCGAGGTCAGCAGCTCCCAACCCCCACTGTAAACAGTGTTGGCGAAGCACTGCTTCCCCCTCCTGAGGTGTCAGACTGTTTGTCAGAATCGCTTCGGGGCCAACCGGTAGTCCTTCTCCATGGCCTCACCGAACTCCTCCCAGGTCCGAGTTTTTGCCTCTGCCACTGCCCGGGCCGCCTCAGGAGTCCCACAAGCCAACCACAGCCGATAGCACTCCTTCTTCAACTTGACAGCGTCCCTTACTGCCGGTGTCCATCACCGGGTTCGGGATTGCCGCCGCGACAGGCACCGCAGACCTTACGGCCGCGGCTACAATAGATGTGGAGAACATGGTCCATTCGGACTCTATGTCTGCAACATCCCTCGGAGGTGAGAGTTGAATACATCCCTGGCCAAGGGGTCCGCCAGACGCTCCCAGCAGACCCTCACTATGCGCTTGGGCCTGCCAAGTCTGTCCGGCTTTCTCCTCCTCCAGCGGATCCAACTCACCACCAGGTGGTGATCGGTGGACAGCTCAGCCCCTCTCTTCACCCGAGTGTCCAAAACATGCGGCCGAAGGTCTGATGATACGACAACAAAGTCGATCATTGACCTCCTGCCTAGGGTATCTTGATGCCAAGTGCACTGATGGACACCCTTATGTTTGAACATGGTGTTCATTATGGACAATCCGTGACTAGCACAGAAGTCCAATAACAAAACACCGCTTGGATTCAGATCGGGGAGGCCATTCCTCCCAATCACGCCTCTCCAGGTGTCACTGTCATTTCCCACGTGGGCCTTGAAGTCCCCCAGCAGAATAATGGAGTCCCCAGGAGGGGCACTATCCAGCACCCCCGACAGGGACGCCAAGAAAGCCGGCTACTCCCCACTACCACTCGGCCCGTAGGCCGAAATGATAGTCAGAGACCTCTCCCCAACCTGAAGGCGCAGGGATGCGACCCTCTCATCCAGTGGGGTAAACCCCAACACGAGACGTCTGAGCTGGGGGGCAACAAGCAAACCCACCCCAGCCCGCCACCTCTCCCCGCGGGCCACTCCAGAGTAGAAGAGAGTCCAGAGTTCCACGCTGTGCGTGGAGGCGAGCCCGACTATTTCTAGTCGATATTTCTCGACCTCCCGCACCAGCTCAGGCTCCTTCCCCCCCAGCGAGGTGACATTCCACATCCCTAGAGCCAGCCTAAGCATCCGGGGATCAGGCCGCCGAGGTCTCCACCTTCGTCCGCCGCCCAATCCTCTTTGCACCGGTCCCTCACGGTTCCCCCTGCAGGTGGTGGGCCCACTGGGGGATGGTCTCGCATCTCTCGTTCGGGCTTGGCCCGGCCGGGTCCCGCGAGTAGCAACCCAGCCACCAGGCGCTCTTCGACGAGTACCCAACCCCAGGCCTGGCTCCAGGGTGGGACCCCGGCTCCGCCGTACCGGGCGACGTCACGTGCCTCGATTCTGTAGTCGTCATGAGGGATTCTCGAACCGCTCTTTGTCTGACCCGTCACCTAGAGCCTGTTTGCCATGGGAGACCTTACCAAGGGCATTTAAGCCCCAGACAACATAGCCTCTAGGATCATTCGAGCACTCAAACCCCTCCATCACGTTAAGGTGGCGGTTCAAGGAGGGGCACTTAGTGGTTTCCCACAAACAAATCACAGAGCAGGGTCAGAAGATGACGATGAGGTCACCAACAGAGTTGATGGTTGCAGATCTTAAAACTTCCTGAGGCCTTCACATTAGCTTAAGAACAGTGTGTGGAGAGCTTTATTGAATGGGTTTAAATGGCCAAGCAGCTGCATCCAAATGTTACCAAATGCAATACTAAGCATTGGATGCAGTGGTGTAAGCACGCCACTGGACTCTAAAGTGGTTGAGGCATGTTCTCTGGAGTGATAAATTATGCTTCTGCCTGGTAATCCATCAGAATAGCCCGGATTAGCAGGTGCCAAGAGAACGACACTTTACTGATTGCATGGGACTAAGTGTAGCGTTTGAGACAGAGAGTATCATGATCTTGGGTTGTTTTCAGGTGTGGGATTGGGCTCTCAGTTTTAGGATAAGGAACACTTGATACTTCTGTACACCAAGAAATTTTACATGTTTTTTTTGTTTTTGCTCCTGTCGTGTTGGAACTTCCCTTCAGTTACTACAAGACTGAGCACCAGTGCACCAACAAATTCTATAAAGATAAATAAGCAGGTTTGGTTTGGATAAACTTAACTGGTCAACACAGAGCCCTGACCTCAACCTGATACCACACCTATTTAAATGAACTAGTGTGGATTTCAAGTCAGACTTTCTTGTGTAAAATATATATTTATAAGTGTTCTCCTTGATGAAAGTTCAAAATGATCATAAACATAATCCTAAACCTTGCAGAAAGCCTTTCCAGAAAATTTGGTGGTACAATGTTATATCAAAGCCTTTGTATTAAGAACAGGATGTTATTCCCCTGTATAAAAGGCAATTGATTAAATAGTTTGGGCAACTTTTTGGGCAATTTTTAACCAACCTAAAAATTAGCTTAAAAATTTGCACATTAATGGGGAAAAAAATAAAACAGCTTAATTTTGTCAAAGAATTTTTTGACAATTTAATTACTAAAAACAAAAACGATATCTTGAAACTATGACCAATTCTTCGATAATTGTGTGAATAGTAAAAACAACTAGCAATACTGCTTAGCAGGTAAAAGGCTCACGTTAGCTTTAGTTAATAAAATCATTCTCTAGTGTGAATTAAGCATACAGCATTATTGTACCACCTTACAATTTCTTATTTTATCCTGAAGAAGAGATACAATTAAGGTTGATCAGGTTGACTCAACTTGGGTCAAATGTCTGAACTCAGTGTTTAATTAAAACTACCCAACATTGGTCTTAACACTATAAAGCAAGGATCTGTGTCAAAAGACCCAGCAGTGTTTTATGTTTTTAAGTTTTTATTGTCTTGCCTGTTAAACTGTAAATTCAGATTGGTTTACTCGTCAAACAAAATGTTACCATATCATTTGGTCCTGATAATAAATGTAGTTTATTTCATCAACTTTGAACTGGGACTAAGTGTTCTCTAGACAACGATATTGGGTTGAGTGATTCATGACGGCATACTGCCAAATATATAAAAAACTACTATAACAGTACTGAGTAGGCCCTTGGAGAAAGTTTTGTCATCCTCTTAAGGAATCCCTTGGATTTCTCTTTTATCTGAGACTTTGAGTACAGCTTGCTCTCATCCCCTCATATAAACAAGCAGTCCAAACATCTATTTCCCATTGCATTAGAGCTGTCTGAGTAGGAGGGCATGTTGCACAGATTTATTTGGCATACCTTGTCATGTTTTGGCTAGCATGGCTCTAATTAGTTGACAGTGCCTGCTCAAACCTGCAGATGTTCTATCTGAAAATCTTTGCTCCCACCAAACCATTTTGTTTTGTGAAAAAAGTACAAAAATCACATGAGCGTTCAGATGCTGCCCGTTGTTTGGCAACTAGTGTTTATATTGGCATGTTGGGTTTCCCAGAGAATTTTTTTTAATTTATTTCTTTTTTTACAAATGTACACAAGCATGAGTGAAAGAAACTCGGTCATACCAGTTATTCCATTGTTAGATACATTTGAAATACATATAGGATTTTTTGGGGGTTTTTTGCGATTTTTTTGAGATTTAAATAAGAATGAACAACCTTAGTTTTTCCAATTGTAGCACCAGAGTGGCAGAGTTTATAAAGAACGTGGTTTGCTTCCTCTGCCATTGAACAAAAATCCTGTGAGTCTCAGGATGGCTCAGAGGTCACACTGAGAAATCCTGTTTGTAAAATCCGTAGAAAAGTCTTAAAAAGAGTCTTAAAGCTAAATACGGCACAGCAAAAAGCATGTAATTTAGGATTTCCAGAGCTTACCTCTAAGCTGAACACATGCTTGGTACTTAATGTGTTTGTTCTATCTTTTAAAATAAACATAAGGTAAAAATAAATTACCAATATTTCCCTTATCTCTTCTCCAGGTGCTTCATCCCAAACATCTATGCAGCTCTTTGCACAGCGGTGTTAGTGCCTCTCGTGTGCTTGGTTGCAGTGCTGGTCATATTTATCCACGCCTACCAGGTAACTGAACAGTGGCGGGCCTACGATGACATTTACCGTGGCAGGACAAACAGCACAGGTAATTAAGTGTATGAAATAATGTACTTATTTCTGTGAGCTTTTTACTTGCCTCTAAATACATGAAGAGATCCACCCCAAATTTTTATTATGTACGGAAACAGGTTTAAGCAAAAAATAAATGATACCCCTTGAACTCCCCCACATTTTGTCACTTTACAACTACATCTCCCAAATATTTTATATGGATTTTATGTCATAAATCAACACAAAATAGTACAAATAGAGACCTTCTGAACATAAATCACAAATTCTTAAATGAATTTAGGACTGAACTTTCTAGGATTGCCCTGTTTTTAACTGTATCCATTTTCACATCAGCTCTGACCAGATACCGTGTTCCTCCTGAAGAAAATAATCCCCACAGTATGACGCTGCCACCACTATGTTTAAGTTTGGGGATGACGTTTTAACATTGATGTACAGTGTAAGCCACAAAAAGGTCAATTCAGGTCTCATCTGACCAGAATACCTTCTTCCACGTGTTTGCTTTAAACTTCTCCACAACTGTATACCTGATCTATCTGCTGGGTTCTTTGGTCTTCAAGATGTTAGTTCATTAATATCCTCCAACAAACCTCTGAGGCCTTCACAGAACAGCTGGTTTTAGATGTAGGTAAAATTATACACAGGTGAACTTTGGTTGCATTGGATTTTATTTTCAAATATCAAATAAAGAGGGATAAACACAAACTTTCCAGATTAATTATTTGTAAAACATAAAAAAACATATTTTCCACTTTATAGTAACACACCATTTTGTTTTTGTCTCTATTGAATTTTTGGTTGTAAAGTGACAAAATATGGAAAGTTCAAAAAGTATGAACACTAATAATGAGGTGCTGTATTTTGCCTAACTTATCCTACCTGTGTACTGAAACATGAACAGAAATAAATAATTCCTAATAGTATGCTATCGTGAGTGAAGTAATGCTCATGCTTTAATATGTATTTAGCTATGATATCTATTTGACTAAGGATATCACTTCAAATCCTTTTAAGTACATGAGGTAAATGCAGTTGATATAATAGTGTTCCAAGTTGTGTGCAAACACTCTTGAACTTGTACACTATTCAGTTGTGTTGTTTGGATAGAAAAATAACTCTCAGAAGAAGTACGAGTGTTGTGAATCAGCTCTATTTACTCAGTGCAGTCGGTCATTTTGCCCACACATGAAGATCCAGGCCAAACTTCTTTGGTCTCTCATCATTCAGGCTGTAATCACTGCCCGTCAGTGATAATCAGCAGGCTTTAGTTGCTTTTCATTCAGTCACAGCCCTTCAATGGCAAAGCAGGGCCTGAATTAATGCACATTGCTCTTTACACTGTGTGTGGCCTGTGGGGCACAGCAGGAAACCAAAACATGTGGATGTGAACTCTTATCAAGGTTTCAAACATTTGTAGGATATAATTAGAGTGTTTTAATATGTTGGACTGGAACAAAAATGAAAACCAAAAAGGATAAGAGGTCTATGAGTTTTTGTTTAACCTAAAACTGAAGAAACAGGGGGCCAACTGTAAGATGACAGCACACCCTTTACAAAGCAGTGAAAGAGGCCAAACGACTGTACTCTGAGAAGCTCCAAAACCAGTTCTCAGCCAACGACTCTGTGTCTGTCTGGAAAGGGCTCAAGCAAATCACCAACTCCAAGCCGAAAGCCCCCCACTCCATCAACGACCGACGCCTCGCCAACGACCTGAACGAGTTCTACTGCCGCTTTGAAAGACAAAGGGACAGTCCTGCAACCATCCCCTACGACACCCCCCATCAGCTGCAACCACAATTCACCATCTCCCCAACCTCAAGAGGGGCCTTGGCACCTCCAATCCCCACCCTGAAGTTCCCCCCCACCAGCCCCCTACCCACGCCGAGGACGGCTCTTTCCATCCAGGAGAGGGACGTCAACAAACTCTTCAGGAGACAGAACCCCCGGAAAGCTGCTGGACCGGATTCTGTCTCACCAGCCAGCCTGAAGCACTGCGCTGATCAGCTGTCTCCAGTCTTCACAGACATTTTTAACACCTCACTGAAGACATGTCATGTGCCAGCCTGCTTCAAGTCCTCCACCATCGTCCCTGTTCCCAAGAAGCCAAGGACCACAGGGCTTAATGACTTCAGACCCGTCGCCCTGACCTCTGTGGTGATGAAGTCCTTTGAGCGCCTTGTGCTCTCACACCTAAAAGACATCACCGACCCCCTCCTGGACCCTCTGCAGTTTGCCTGCAGAGCCAACAGGTCTGTAGATGATGAAGCCCTTCACTTCATCCTCCAGCACCTGGACTCCACAGGAACCTACGCCAGGATCCTGTTTGTGGATTTCAGCTCTGCCTTCAACACCATCGTCCCAGTTCTGCTACAGGAGAAGCTCTCCCAGCTGAGTGTGCCCGACTCCACCTGCAGGTGGATCACTGACTTCCTGTCTGACAGGAAGCAGCGCGTGAGGCTGGGGAAGCACGTCTCTGACTCCCTGACCATCAGCACCGGTTCCCCCCAAGGCTGTGTTCTCTCTCCTCTGCTCTTCTCCCTGTACACCAACAGCTGCACCTCCAGTCGCCAGTCTGTCAAGCTTCTGAAGTTTGAGGACGACACCACCCTGACGGACTCATCTCTGATGGTGACGAGTCCGCGTACAGATGGGAGGTGGGCCATCTGGTGGACTGGTGCAGCCAGAACAACCTTGAGCTCAATGCTCTAAAGACAGTGGAGATGGTTGTGGACTTCAGGCAGAACCCAGCCCCATCTGCCCCCATCACCCTCTGTGACTCCACAATTGAAACTGTGGAATATTTCCGCTTCCTGGGAACCATCATCTCCCAGGATCTCAAGTGGGAGCCAAACATCAGCTCCCTCATCAAGAAAGCCCAGCAGATGATGTTCTTCCTGCGGCAGCTGAAGAAATTCAACCTGCCAAAGACTATGATGGTGCACTTCTACACAGCCATCATTGAGTCCATCCTCACCTCCTCCATCACCATCTGGTACGCCGCTGCTACAGCCAAGGATAAGGGCAGGCTGCAGCGTGTCATTCGGTCTGCTGAGAAGGTGATTGGCTGCAGTCTACTGTCGCTCCAGGAACTGTACACCTCCAGGACCCTGAAGCGGGCAGGGAAGATTGTGGCTGATCCCTCCCACCCCGGTCACAGACTCTTTGAGACTCTCCCCTCTGGCAGGAGGCTGCAGTCCATCCGGACCAAAACCTCACGCCACAAGAACAGTTTTTTCCCATCTGCCACCAGCCTGGTTAACAAAGCCCGGAAACCACCTTGACATTCTCCCTTTCCCCCACACCCCCCCCTTTTTTGCTGACAGGACACTTGTAACCTGTAACTCTATGCGTTACATTAACGCTCAGCTTGGACTCCTGCTTTACTTGCACAATGATCACCTGCACTGTTGTATTGATCTTGCATCTTATACTGCTCTATACTTACTCTCACTCACTTAAAACTGTGCACATATATTTATATTATATTGTAGATATGTTTATACTGTTTAATTTGTACTGTATTGCACCGACTACGCCAAAACAAATTCCTTGTATGTCCAAAAACGTACTTGGCAATAAAGCTTTTCTGATTCTGATTCTGATTCTGATTTTGTTTATACTCTTCTTGCACTATGCACACTACCCTCATAAGATTGAGCATCAATTTTTCAGTGTAGACTTCAAATATCATCCATTCATCCATCGGACAGGTATCAAACTCCACTCCTTGAGAGACGGTGTCCTTCTACTTTTGCATGAATGATGTGTCCACACACCTGAATTACATAGGTTTTTAGCAGGACTTTGTAGAACTTGAGTGCATGTGGAGGTAATTCAGTGATTTGATTTAGGTGTGTTGGACTTGGAACCATCCAAACGTTACAGACACTGGCCCTCAAGGACTGGAGCTTTACACCTCTTATCTATTTTTTATATCAGCTTGTACCTGCTTTGGGTCACCACGGGTCAGTCAGTGGGCTAGGAGGGGCTACAGGTTGCCAGTCCATCCCAAGGACAACATATTTACCACATTAATACCTAAGGACAGGTTAGAATCTCCATTTCACTAAACATACAGCTTTGGGACTGCTGGTGGAAACCAGAGTACCAAGAGAAAGCATGCAAATTCCACTGAAAGGCCTCGGCCAGGACTTTAATCCAGGACATTTTTCCAGCAAGACAGCCGTGCTAACAATTGCACCATTGCACAGCCCTGAGTTCAGTTGTATTTATATTATTTGAAGGCCCAAAGTTGGCAGCACTGAATGATCAAAGTTTGAAGAGGAAGTCAACACTGTTGACTGTACCTTTTAATCTGTTATCTAGAAACATAATGACTCAACAAAATCCTGTTTGCACACAAAAATATAGAACTACTCATAAAGCTTGTACACTAAACATGGACCATTTTGTCACAATTCTTCCTTATTGTTGCTTTTGCCTGGGTCAGAGGTGTGGAATAACCTGTGCAGGTTGCCAGTCAATCACATGGCAACACAGAGACACACCGGACAAACAACCAAACATGCCTAAAGACAATCATGTTTTTCGATGGTAGCAAGAATTCCTGGAGCCAACCCACGCATGCACAAAGAGAGCATGCAAACTCCATGCTGAAAGACCCCAAGCCAGGGGGTCACATGTGTGGACACATATTTAGTAGAATTCTGCTGATTTTGGTGAGCATTGACAGAATTACTGAACTATGCAGCAGTCTTAAAACTGCAAATTATGCATTTATTTCTCTTTGCCCAGCTGCAGTCATCCAACATATATAAAAGTTCTTTCTAAATTCATTTATTGCTAATTAGCTTTAAGTGAGAACTTTTTATTCAATGCTCACTCACACACAGTCAGTTTTAAATGTGTGTTCAATCTTGATGTTTCTAATTAGCTGATTAATTTGTGGGACAGTTGATGCTTTGTGGACAGTGCATTTTGAGGTCACATTTTCTAAATCCTTTATGCAGCAAACAACCGATGCGATAAGATAAGGGCTACTGGTGCATGAGTGTGAGAAGCCCACATGTTAAACTCACAGGACTGTGTCAAATATAGCTGGACTGCAGACGTCAGCAGGATCAGGCGAGTGTGCCAGCGTCTGCTTGAGCATGCTGTGCACCATTTGCAGAGATGTACCTGCATCTCAGAAAATTACTGGAACTCTGCCACTGTGCCTAACGCAGTGCTTGACAACGAAAAGAAAGTAAACTGAACTTGAAGTGAGGGATATTTAAATGTCATCATTAAACCCTTATCGCAGTCCAACTCAACCCACGAGCAATGTTTACCTGACTTGATGTTCTTTTTGATAGAAGCTTTTTACACCAGTTGCTCCATGAGCACATGCTGTTCAATCATTGATTGGTCAGAACAGGAATCAACAAATGTATGTGATGGATAAGGTTTTATTGCAAAGTGTTTTATTGGTTACATTGCCAGTGTTTACAGTGCCTAGTGAACTTACTTACCTTTTGTCACATTAAGGACGACCACAAACTTGAATGCATTTTATCAGGATTTTATGTGATAGACCAACACACAATAGTACATAAGTGTAGTGTAAAAGGAAAATGATAAAAGGTTTTTCACAAAGGTGTGTTGTTAATATTTTTTGCCACCTTTCCTGTTGCTGCAGAGGAAAGGAATTCCCTCAGCATGATGCAGCCACCGCCATGTTTCACCTTGCAGACGGTGTGTTTTGGGTGGTGTGGAGAGTTATTTTTCACCACAGGTAGCATTTGGCATCTAGAGGAAAAAGTAAAGTTTTTATCTGACCACAGAACTTTCTTCCACGTTTGCTGCATTGGGGGTTTTAATTCTAGGGATATTAACACTTTTGCAAGGCACTATCTCCTGTGTTTATTAGTCTATGCGCTGCTTTAACTGTAATCCAGAAGTAAGTTTATTAGTTTGAAACTGTTACAGCATTTTTTTAAACTATCTTCCAATGCTACAGCTGCAGATGTTTTTCCACAGCATTTAGAGACAAAGGTTGCTTTCTCAGAACATGTTTTTCAAGATGTGTTTTGTATGGACTAAATTAATTGTTATAAATATATCCAATTGTTCAGTTTACCAGATTTTGGTTAATTTCCCCTTTGTTTATTGCTTGTTGTGTTAATATAATCTTTTCACCACATCCTTGTTGCATCTCATTGTTACTGAAGCTGCTGACCTCTTTGAGACACCGATGTCAGTTTTTTTTTTTATATAAAGATTTCTGTTTAGGTGTTTTTCTTCAGTGCAGGTTGTCTACTTGGTTTGTCTTCTTAAACCAAGACACCATGATGATGTACAAACTGTAAACTGGAAAATGTCATGAAAAGTAGCTTACTTGTTTTAAAAAGGAAAACTCATCCAAAAAGACAAAGAAAACCATAAACATTCAAAGAAAGATGCGTACATTTACTTGCCATTTCAACTCGCGCTCATGTACCCTTTTTGTTTTTTTCTGTCTTGGTGTAATGCAGTCAAACAGTCAGTCAGCATTTTGCAGCCAGTCTCCATTTGGCTGTGGGAACCTGCTCTTACTGTGGGAGCTATGTCTTGCCCAGAGAAAGGAATGTGCCTACATGGTTGGAAAAATCAAACTGGTTAAAGTGGAGACGTAGAAAGATGTGCTTGGGTGGAAGAAAGAGAGGGAATGAGGTAGGAACAGTATGTGCTGATGGAAGAAGTATAAAAGTCTAAGAAGAATGGGAAGCAAAAAAATATCTGAAGGACCAGCTGTCTTCAAGGAGATTATTTTCTCTTAATGTTCAAATGAGAAATACAGAAACTTTAAAAACACTGATCAGTGTTTCAGTGGGAAGGCTTAAAGGAAATATGTCTCAAATGAAGGGGGAGGCAGGATCAAGGAATGAGTCTGAGAAAAGGGAGTGTAGGAAAAGAAACAGACACTGCAGCAGAGTACAAATGACAGAACCATGGAAGTGGCACCTACGTGAGGACTTAGTGTGCAAACTTGGGCCTCGTGCCCTCTGTTTCCATCCTACTTGTGAAGCGAACTGGACTCTGCTGGACACTGTGTCTTACATAGCAGATAGCTACAGCTAAACTGAGTCAGCAAAGTATTTTTAAATAGGATTATCCCTCAGGATTCAAAGATGAGCTTAGAACCAGCTTTGCTGCCTTAAAAAGTATTAAATCTTACTTCGCATTAAAAAGATAAGATGAAGTCATCAAATGTGCCCCATATGGTCATGACAGATGCAGTGCCTTGAGAAAATATTCATACCCCATAAAGTTGAAAAATTATACATGGTTTAATGAAAAGGGAAGTGTGCATTTGTACTCAGGCCACCAAGCCCAATACTTTGCGGAACCTCTTTGCACTTCAATTACAGCTGTGAATCTTTTTGGGTATCTTGCTACCTTTGCACATCCAGACGCAGAAACTTTCAGATTTTTATTTGTAAAACATCAGCTTCTCTTCATGTAAGAATTTGTATTGGTCTATCACAAGAAATTACAAAAAAATACGTTAAAGTGCATGGTTCTAATTTAATGTAATGTAGAGACATTCAGGGTTATTAATACTTTCTCAAGTCACAGTGTTTCCATGTGGATTAACAATGAATTCTGCTAATGGTGCATCATGTGTTTTTTCACTGAGGATCCCCAATAAAGGTGTACTTTTGCCACTTCATTAAACTGACACATGCTTCTTGATTCAAAAGCTGCTACTAACAATATTTCCTTACAGACTGCAGAGCTTATCTGGGTGCTGTATTGACTTGCCCTGACAGTGCACCCAGTCTCCTGGGCCTCCATGGGGATGTTATCTTGAACTTTCCTGTTACTATTAATACAAAATGTTGAATTCATCTGTATTATCCTATTAATGGCAAACTGATTTAAAGAATCCAAAACAGACTCGCGTTGCTTGGTGTACAGCCCTCGCAGGAAGAGTTTGAACTTCTGCTTTCATTTAATCATATAAACAAGACATTGCATGCTTACCAATATGAACACAAGAAGAGCTTAGTCATGTAGTCTCATGTTTGCTTTTATTGCACATAGTAGATTTTATCTATTTGAGAGTATGCGTGGGTATTCTAAGTGCTGTTTGGAAACTGTAGGAAGTGTCACGCCTTTTGCCTTCTAGGTAATTAGTTTAACACTGTCTGATAAAGCAAGTTGATGGTTTTCAGCTAGAATACACTCATCACATCCACTCCCTAGAGATCTGAAGGCTTGATGGAAATGTAATAAAATTTTCACCAAGATATAAAAATATTGTCCTCTGGTCTGATAATCAAACCTATTTTACAAAAAGATCAGTATCTCCACTTCTTTTTCACTCAGACATATTAGTTATGCCATAAATGCTCAACAAATAAGATGAGTGCAGCTCTGGAGCATGCATTTCTGTTTGTTGTTTTGTACCGTCCACCAGGCCCTTACTCTCAATTTTTAGATCAGTTTTCAGACCTTTTATCTGATTTAGTGTTAAATACAGATAAAGTTATTATAGTGGGGGATTTTAACATTCATGTTGACACTGAAAGTGATAGCCTAAATATAGCATTTAATGCTATCTTGGACTCAATTGGCTTTGCTCAAAATATTAACAAGTCTACCCACCTTTGTCTTCATTCTCTGGACCTTGTGCTGACATATGGCATTGAGTGTAAAGACAATATTATCTCTTAATCCTGTCCTGTCTGACCATTTCTTAATAACCTTTGAGTTTAATTTAACCGAGTACTCCAGACCTGAAAGAAAATTTCATTATAGTAGATCATTATCAGACGAGGCTGTAACAATCTTTAAAGAATCTGTTCCACTTTTAATTTCCTCATCACTGAAAAGTACATTGGAGGGCAATAATTCTGTTTCTGCCTCTTCACAAATGGATTATTTTGTTCAGTGTTTCTTCATCATTGCGTGGTGCATTAGACAATGCAGCCCCCTTGAAAAAGAAGGTAATCATTCATAGGAGGCTAGCTCATTGGTTTAATTCAGAGCTGCATACTTTAAAGCACAATGTTGGAGAGAAAATGGCACTCTACACACCTAGAGGATTCCTACTTAATCTGGAAAAATAGCCTACTGTTGTATAAAAATACACTTCACCAAGCCAGAACAGCTTACAGGTCCTTCTCAAAATATTAGCATATTGTGATAAAGTTCATTATTTTCCATAATGTAATGATGAAAATTTAACATTCATATATTTTAGATTCATTGCACACTAACTGAAATATTTCAGGTCTTTTATTGTCTTAATACGGATGATTTTGGCATACAGCTCATGAAAACCCAAAATTCCTATCTCACAAAATTAGCATATTTCATCCAACCAATAAAAGAAAAGTGTTTTTAATACAAAAAACGTCAACCTTCAAATAATCATGTACAGTTATGCACTCAATACTTGGTCGGGAATCCTTTGGCAGAAATGACTGCTTCAATGCGGCGTGGCATGGAGGCAATCAGCCTGTGGCACTGCTGAGGTCTTATGGAGGCCCAGGATGCTTCGATAGCGGCCTTTAGCTCATCCAGAGTGTTGGGTCTTGAGTCTCTCAACGTTCTCTTCACAATATCCCACAGATTCTCTATGGGGTTCAGGTCAGGAGAGTTGGCAGGCCAATTGAGCACAGTGATACCATGGTCAGTAAACCATTTACCAGTGGTTTTGGCACTGTGAGCAGGTGCCAGGTCGTGCTGAAAAATGAAATCTTCATCTCCATAAAGCTTTTCAGCAGATGGAAGCATGAAGTGCTCCAAAATCTCCTGATAGCTAGCTGCATTGACCCTGCCCTTGATAAAACACAGTGGACCAACACCAGCAGCTGACACGGCACCCCAGACCATCACTGACTGTGGGTACTTGACACTGGACTTCTGGCATTTTGGCATTTCCTTCTCCCCAGTCTTCCTCCAGACTCTGGCACCTTGATTTCCAAATGACATGCAGAATTTGCTTTCATCCGAAAAAAGTACTTTGGACCACTGAGCAACAGTCCAGTGCTGCTTCTCTGTAGCCCAGGTCAGGCGCTTCTGCCGCTGTTTCTGGTTCAAAAGTGGCTTGACCTGGGGAACGTGGCACCTGTAGCCCATTTCCTGCACACGCCTGTGCACGGTGGCTCTGGATGTTTCTACTCCAGACTCAGTCCACTGCTTCCGCAGGTCCCCCAAGGTCTGGAATCGGCCCTTCTCCACAATCTTCCTCAGGGTCCGGTCACCTCTTCTCGTTGTGCAGCGTTTTCTGCCACACTTTTTCCTTCCCACAGACTTCCCACTGAGGTGCCTTGATACAGCACTCTGGGAACAGCCTATTCGTTCAGAAATTTCTTTCTGTGTCTTACCCTCTTGCTTGAGGGTGTCAATAGTGGCCTTCTGGACAGCAGTCAGGTCGGCCGTCTTACCCATGATTGGGGTTTTGAGTGATGAACCAGGCTGGGAGTTTTAAAGGCCTCAGGAATCTTTTGCAGGTGTTTAGAGTTAACTCGTTGATTCAGATAATTAGGTTCATAGCTCGTTTAGAGACCCTTTTAATGATATGCTAATTTTGTGAGATAGGAATTTTGGGTTTTCATGAGCTGTATGCCAAAATCATCCGTATTAAGACAATAAAAGACCTGAAATATTTCAGTTAGTGTGCAATGAATCTAAAATATATGAATGTTAAATTTTCATCATGACATTATGGAAAATAATGAACTTTATCACAATATGCTAATATTTTGAGAAGGACCTGTATTTCTCATCATTAATAGAAGAGAACAAGAATAATCCTAGGTTTCTCTTTAGTACAGTTGCTAAACTTACACAGAGTCATAGCTCTGTTGAGCCATCCATTCCCCTAGCTCTTAGAAGCCATGACTTTATGGGATTCTTCTTAAATAAAATTGATTTTATTAAAAAGAAAATCTTTGACATACTCCCGAAGATGATTACTTCATCCTCAGCAAGTGAGACAACATTGGAAATAACTGTAGAACCTGATCTGTGATTGGACTGTTTTGATCCTGTGAAGCTTCCTGAGTTTTCAGAAATATTAGCTTCATCTAAACCTTCAACTTGTATGTTAGACCTAATCCCAACCAAATTATTTAAGGAAGTGTTCCCTTCTAATTACCAGCCCCATTTTAGATATGATTAATCTATCTTTCGTAAATGGATATGTACCACAAGCTTTTAAGTTAGCTGTAATTAAACCTTTACTTAAGAAACCTTCGCTTGATCGAGATGACTTGAAAAATTACAGACCTATATCTAATCTTCCATTCTTATCTAAAATTCTTGAGAAAATAGTCAAATGTGTGAGCATTTACACAGCAAAGAGTTTCAGTCAGGCTTCAAAGCTCATCATAGTACTGAAACAGCTCTGCTGAAAGTCACTAATGATATTCTTATGGCCTCAGATAATGGACTTGTGTCTGTACTCGTTCTGTTAGATCTCAGTGCTGCATTTGATACAGTCGACCATAATATTCTCTTAAAAAGGCTGGAATATGCTGTAGGGATCAGGGGAAAAGCGCTAGACTGGTTTAAATCTTATCTGTCTGACAGATTCCAGTTTGTTCATGTAAATGATAAATCATCTTTAAACTCTAGGGTTAATTGTGGAGTACCACAGGGTTCAGTACTTGGGCCAATTCTCTTTACTTTATTATGCTTCCAATGGGTCAAATTATCAGGCAGCATAGGATTAATTTTCACTGTTACACTGATGATACTCAGCTTTACTTATCCATAAATCCTGATGAACCCAACCAGTTAGATAGACTACAAGCATGTCTTGAAGATATAAAAACTTGGATGACATTACATTTTTTGCTTCTAAATTCAGACAAGACAGAAGTTGTCATCTTTGGACCAGAGTCTTTAAAAAAGAAACTGCTTAATCAATCACTTAACCTGGATGGCATTAAATTGACCTCTGGTAATAAAGTAAAAAACCTTGGTGTTACTTTTGACCAGGACATGTAATTTAAATCCCATATTAAACAGGTTTCCAGGATTTCCTTCTTTCACCTCCGGAACATTGCCAAAGTGAGAAATATCCTATCCAGGAGTGACGCTGAAAAACTAGTCCATGCATTTGTTACTTCAAGGCTGGACTATTGTAATTCTTTACTATCAGGATGTCCACAAAATGCAGTTAAAAGCCTTCAGCTGATTCAAAATGCTGCAGCAAGAGTTCTGATGAAAATTAAAAAGAGAGATCATATTTCTCCTATTTTAGCTTCCCTTCATTGGCTCCCTGTTAAATCCAGAATATAATTAAAAATTATCCTCCTCACATATAAAGCCCTTAATGATCTAACTCCATCATACATCAGAGATCTGATGGTTCCATATGTTCCTAACAGAGCACTTCGTTCTCAGACTGCAGGTCTACTTGTGGTTCCTAGAGTCTCTAGAAGTAGAATGGGAGGCAGATCCTTTAGTTATCAGGCTCCTCTCCTGTGGAACCAGCTCCCGGTTTTGGTCCGTGAGGCAGACTCCCTGTCTACTTTTAAGGCTAGACTTAAAACTTTCCTTTTTGATAAAGCTTATAGTTAGAGTGGCTTAGGTTATCAGGGAGGGAGGAAGGCTCCCTGTTGGTTGGAGTAAGGGGGAGTCAGGTTTAGCCTAAACCGGCTCAGTTATGGTTGAGGTGCAAACACACCCTCCATTTCTGCTACTTGTATGACCCCTTCTCTTTTCCAATGGTTATAATCAGTCTGACAGAGGGAGGTATCCCAATCCTTGTGGTTTTTAGTGTAACAATGACCATCAGTGGGACCCTTTGTGGGGTGCCTTGAGATGACATTGTTGTAAATAAGCGCCGTTTAACTAAATAATCTGAACTGAATCTATCTGTGTAGTTATACTGCTATAGGCTTAGGCTGCTGAAGGACATAATGACCACTTTCACCCTCTTCGCTACATTCTCACACTACTCTCCAATTTTGCATTATTTGCTGTTATTTCAGCTTTTAACGTTTTCTCTCTCTTTCTCTTCCTAGAAGCTACACCTGGCCTGACTTTGTGTCTACCTGTGACACCTTTATTGAGAGGGGCATTGTCCGAGCTTCTGCTGACAACAACTTAATGCTCACCCTCTACTGATGATCCACATGGCCCTCTTTTTTAGTGTTTAACCATTTCTCTCTCCTAGACATAGCGATTGACTGAGCTTAACTGTAACTAAATGTATGTGCTCTCTTTCAGACTCTAACCTCGAAAACTGGCTCATAGTTTATCTGTTCTTTCTTTCTAGGTGAAACGACCAAAGGAACTACATCCATTAACATTTAATTTTCCTTCCCATAGAACATACTCCTAGATCAGTGCTTCTTTGTTCTCTTTGTGTCTCTGCTTTGTTCTCTCAAACCCCCAGTCGGTCGTGGCAGATGGCCGCTCACACTGAGACTGCTTCTGCTGGAGGTTTCTTCCTGTTAAAAGGGAGTTTTTCCTCTCCACTGTCGCTACATGCATGCTCAATATGAGGGATTGCTGCAAAGTCAATGCCAGTGACTGTTCACTGTCTCTACATGCTCATCCAGGAGGAGTGAATGCTGCAAGTCACTGACTGGATGCAATCTGCTGGGTTTCCTTAGACAGAAAAACTTTTTATCCAATTTGGATAAATAACTAACTCTGACTGCACTGTTCAATGGATAGGATTAATTGGAATGTATGTACCTGACTGTTGTGAGGTGCCTTGAGACAACATGTGTTGTGAATTGGCGCTATATAAATAAATAAAACTGAATTGAATTGAATTGAATTTGTGAAAAGGTAGGTCTTTGTGCATCTTAGGTCATTTAAGTACCCTCATTGCTTGTCTGCTCTCCAGTGTTTGAGGCTTTCATCTGTATCCACATCGTTTATCTACTTTATGCCACATTTGAACTAATTGGATTTCAAATCTGCATTGGTTATAGGAATAAATACGAGCTTTAAAGTTTGTACAACCTCTGTACAACTTCTCAAATTTCTGCATGCATATGATGTGTTATATCAGATTGTTTTTACACAAGGTGAAATAATACAAAAAGAGAACTTGGTTAAACTCTTCTGTCCAAAACACTTTCTAATTAATGGATTTATCAAGAAAAATAAAATCCAATAATTTTAAATTTGCGAGCATTTAAACATTATTTTATGGAGTTAGAAAATCAAAAATGTTTAATGTTAATTCACTCACCAATCTTTATTGAAGATTTACGGAAAAGTAAGATAGTGTTAACAGGTTAGACTTTCCGGAAGAGAATTGTTGTTTCTTGTTGCCCTGATGAATTAAATTCCCATCAGGTTTACATTAAACAGCAATGATGTACATGGGTGGGCATGCCCATCTGCACTTTGATGAAAATCATAGAATCCAGCCAAAAAGGACTGTACAGTCTTCATAAAACAAATAGCTGCACATATACAACCCCAATTCCAATTAAGTTGAGACTCATTTTGAATTTGATTCTTGCAACACGTTCCAAAAAAGCTGGGAGAGGGTCAACGAAAGACTGGGAAAGTTGAGGAATGTTCAAAAATCATCTGACTGGAACATTTCACGGGTGAACAGGTTAATTGGAAACAGGTGATTGTCATGATTGGGTATCAAAGGAGCATCCCCGAAAGGCTCAGTCTTTCACAAGCAGGGATGGGTGAGGTTTGCCACTTTGTGAACTGCGTGAGACAAAAGGCCAACAGTTTAAGAACAACGTTTTTCAACCTATAATTGCAAGGAATTTAGGCAATCTAGGATTTTATTATCTACAGTCTATACCCCTCAGGAGGCACAGCATTAAAACTGACATTCTGTAACGATATTACCACGTGGGCTCAGGAACACTTCAGAAAACCATTGTCAGTTAACACAGTCTGTCCTTATGTCTACAAGTGCAAGTTAAAACTCTACCAAACCAAATATCAGCATCACCCAGAAACTCATCTGAGATGGACTGATGCAAAGTGGAAATGTGTGCTGATGAGTACTGACAAGACACCATGGACGTGTTGTTCACCGGGGCAAAGAGAAAAAGGACTATCTGGACTGTCATCAGCACAAAGTTCAAAAGCCACCATCTACGATGGTATGGGGGTGTGTTAGTGCCCATGGCATGGGTAACTTGCACAGCTTTGATGGCACCATTAATGCTGAAAGGCACATACAGGTTTTGGAGCAAAAAATGCTGCCATCCAAGCAACTTCTTTTTCAGGTACGTCCCTGCTTATTTCAGCAAGACAATGCCAAGCCACATTCTACACGTGTTACAACAGGCTGGATTTGTAGTAAGAGTGCGGGTACTAGACTGGCCTACAGGCAGTCATGTCTCCCATTGAAAATATATTGGCGCATTAAGAAGCGCAAGATACAACAGTGGAACCCCCGGAGCAACTGCATCCTCATTTACGAAATGCTTATTGAGTGTTGCTAAAAGGAAAGATGATGTAACACACCGGTAAACATGCCCCTGGTCCAGCTTTTTTGGAACATGTTGCAAGCATTAAATTTGAAATAAGTGAATATTTGAAAAAAGCAATAAGATTTATCAATTTGAACAATAAATGTATTGCTTTGTAGTATAATAAATTGCATATAGGTTGAACAGGATTTGCAAATCATTGTATTCTGTTTTAATTTACGTTTTAGACAACATCCCAACTTCATTCGATTTGGGGTTGTACAAAGTTTTTAATTGGCTGTTTTTTGTTGTTTTTTTTAACTGATAAGGTTTTAAAATGTTTTTTTACTTTTATTTGTTCTGCAGAGGTGCCGCTGGTCCTTTACCTGTTTCTGCTCATCTCACTGGTCTGGTTGTGGGCAGGCCTCCACATGGGCTACAGGTACCTGTGGATGCTCATCCTCTATGTCATCTTTAACTGCCTGCTGGTAAGATCACTTGCTCGTTTCATTATTTGCATGCCCACTGATCTGCTGATTACAAAAACCACCTACTGACAGCTTCGTACTTTAAGTTCATTGTATTGCAGTTGTGCTTTGTAAAATCAAAAAACATAATTCAAGTACTCAGTATGAATATTACAGAATCAGAATCAGAAAAGCTTTATTGCCAAGTACGTTTTTGGACATACAAGGAATTTGTTTTGGCATAGTCAGTGCAATACAATACAAATTAAACAGTATAAACATGTTACAGAGGGGAAAGCTAACCAAAGGAATTGTGTTGATGCAAATTTTTCTCTACTTGAAATGTACCTTTCCTTTTGTTCCTGGCTTGGATTAAAAGACTTCTTTCTGTGTTGTGTATATGCTTGTAAATGTGCTTGGGTGCAAATGTTTGGCCCATTTAAGAATGGGACCGGGGTTAGGATTCACTGCTTCAAAGAACTGGGAATGCCTCAGGAGTGCAGGGAGAATCAGGGTTATCAGTGTATTACATCTTAGTGCTGCTGCTCCCTACCTTTCCTTATTCCTTATCTGTTTCTGGTCTCTCTTTTAAATGTTTTCTGGTTTTCATATGTGTCCAGTCTTTGCGCTGATTCTGTTCTTCGCTTACTTCAGATGATTAAAAAGGAATAATAGTGAAGGATTGTCACCAAATTTCTTATACTTTCTACCGCGTGGTGGTAAGGGTGCGTCCTGTAACCAATGGGTTGCCAGTTTGAACCCCCACTCTGTCTGTCTTAATCATTGTGTCCTTGGGCAAAACACTTCACCTGCCTTGCCAGCTGATGGTGGTCAGAGGGCTCGGTGGCACCAATTGTATGGCAGCCTCACTTCTGTCAGTTTGCCCCAGGGCAGCTGTGGCTACAATGTAGCTTACCACTGTCAGTGTGTGAATGTGTGTATGAATAGGTGGATGACTGATTGTAGTGTAAAGCGCTTTGGGGTCCCTGGGGACTTGATAAAGCGCTATACAAGTACAGGCCACATAAAGCTGGAAAACCTCGAAGTTATGTACCCTGCACAATTGTTTATGAGATCTAAAGCAAATTTGCATTGCATGTAGGTTGTTGAACAAAATGCATATTAGAGACTGTACAACAAACAGTACACTACATTGCAGGTCAGTATATGCAAAGCAATACATTTATTTTATCAGACGGGAGAACGGATGATTTTTGCATAGACTTGGAGAAGTATTTTGAGGCGTTTCAAGAACGCAGTGCACTTCCTAATATGTGTAATGGATCATGAGAGCAATGGTTCATACATTTGCTTCTGGCCGCACTTGCTAAAATGTGTGCACAGGACAATGGGCATGATGTACTGCACAGAAACATCCATTACTTAACCTCTGTTATACCACCGATAAGGTAATGAAATTCCTGTTAGTGTTTCCTCCTCTACAGATAGGCTGAGAATGATGGTGTAGGTTCAGAAACCTCTCCCATGCATAGGGAAATAATTTCATTCGTGAGGAAACATCCTACTGCAGGTGTGATACCTGGTGTGGCAGCATTACGGTAGGAAGGCTGTAAGGAATTTTTTATTTAGTGAGAATTAATAGTGCAATAGCATTATTATTGCACTATGGAGTTCATGAAATTGAGTTTTCCTAATTTGCTACAATCTGTACAATAGACTTTTCTTTCCACAAACTATTAGTCAGTAATTTTTAATAATCTAGGTATCATCAATATGATTTTTTTTTTTTAAGATATTTTTTCAGCACTAGTGGCCTTTATTTTTTTTATTTTGTGACAGTAGGCAGACAGGAAAGAGGGGTAGAGAGAGGGGGAGACATTCGGCAAATATCGCTGGGTCCGGGACTCGAACCCGGGATGGCCGCCTCGAGGACTGTAGCCTCCGTATATGGTCACGCGCTTAACCCCTACAACATCAGCGCCGCGCTATATGATTTTTGAGTGAAACAGACATTGAGACAAAATAATATAGTAATGTTTGAAGTATCAGAATTCAAGGAGGGCTCTTGAGCTCCAGAATCTGTTCAATTGCGGGCTCTTGGGTGTCCAAAACAAGTCTCACATTTAATCTAATGGCAAATTCTAGGGTTAGCAACAAGTGACGTAACCATGGCTTTGCTCAACATGCCACACATGTTGATACCTCAAATGGCAAAACGTTGTTTGCTTTAGCAGTTCCTGTTGACCTTATTTTCTTAATGAATATCTCACATAATTTTTGTATGCAAAGAATAAATTTAAACACTCGTTATTTTAGCTTCTCTTGAGCAATTCTATTTTCCAGGCTTATAAAAGGTCCAGGTCACATAGAAACCTGAAGTTTTTAATTAGTATTGTTGATTGACCATTTTGGATAGAAACTACTAAAATAAAAACAATCATAGACCTATTTATCCATTGAAACTTAATTTCAACAGTGTTCTACATTTAGCATAAAGCCTTGCTATTTGAACACTTAAATAATTGTTTAAAAAATTGTCTATTTGGCTTTTCTTATTTCCCATGGTTTAGTTTTACCAGTAGGTTTTTCTTGAAATGTTTGTCACCTTTGCCAAAGTTTCCAAATCACAATTTAGTCTTAAAGTGCACAGAAACAGGTCTGTGGTAACCCACGGTAATATGTGGCATCCACATGCTAAAGGCAACAGTGCTGACCGAAATAAGCTTGTCCTGTTGGCACAGTGACTAATGAAAAAAGGTGATGTCAGTGTTGCACTTAGCATTTGTTTGTGAGCTCCATCTGACTTTTGCTATGGGCATGAGCAGAAATGTTCGTATGTGCCTTGAAAAGTACTTTTTCGCTACTGCTGTAGGGTGAACATCCTAATCTCAGCACAGCGTCCTTATCACTGCGGTGGCCACACCGGTCTGTGAACCACAAGAGATTTGAAAAGTCTATAAACCAAACTAAAAGCTAGATTGAATAGATATGTCTTTAATTACCTTTTAAAAACATCCAAACTGTTAGTTGTCCTCAGGAAGGCATTTCCACAGCTGAGGGCCCTAAGAAAAGAAAGACTCCTCACCGTGTGTTTTTGTTCTTCGTTTTGTTATCAGTACGAGACTTTTCAGAAGACCTGAGAGGTGTGGAAGGCCTTTAGGACAAATGCAAATATGATAATAGGGTGGGAGAACACCATTAAGATTTTGAAATACCAGTAAGATCACCTTAAAATCAATTCTAGAATTGACAGGTAGCCAATGCAAAGACTTTAAAATCAGTTTGTGAGCTCACTTTCTGGTCCTTGTTGGCAGCTGAATTATAACTTACTAGTAATGGAGCTATAGTTCTTTTAGGAAGACCAGAAAGCGGAGCTTTACAATAATCTATTCTACAAGTTATAAGTGCAAACTTAAGTCTCTGCATTGGACTCAGATGGGTATTCTGCCAGTGTTCCTTAGTAATAAAATGCAATACTCTTTCATTTTTGGTTGATGGATTGAACCTATGAGATTTCAAAGCTCTAGATATTTTATAACACAATGTTGCTTGAAACCTTTCCACACCTTTATCCCTGGCCTGTCTGCTCTGTTTGACAAAAAACCTTTTAATCACCCACCGTCACTCTTCCTACCACATGGATGCACTTAGGGACACTGTAGCACATAGCTGAAATAAGAATAATACAATTTAATAGGTTCATTCCAGATTAATAGATTTCCTTTGGATTACGTTTTCCTTTCTTTTCAGGCAGGTCATTCTCCAGCATCAATATGTGTGCAACCTCTCCAACTAAAGTGTTCTGTAACAAAAAAAGAAAAAATATAAACTTGCTATAGCTGAACTTATGCAATTGATTTTCAGTCCAGGCACCAACACTGCATCATCAAAGTGCTTATCCGAGGCTCTAAAGTGGGCAGCAGGAATAAGGAAGGATTTATGAGAGTAGAAACAGGTGAAAAACCCCAATGCTAAACAGTGTGCACAAAGATATTGATGGAAAATAGAGTAAGAGAGGGTTTCTGTTGAGATGCTGCTGCAATGTAACAAGAAAGGATCTAATTAGATTTTTTGGTGTCTATGTGCTTGTGTGTTTTCAAGAGCGGACCTAAATTATGTAGCTGTAGGGGAGGTACTGTTAAAGTTTGTGACTCTGGGACATAATATAGACTGAATGAGAAAAAAATAGAACAAAACTAAATTACGATAATCTAGACTGACATTTGAACACAACGAGCAATAACATATGCGCAGTAAATAAGCCTAGAATTCAAAAGCAAAGGTGAAAATGTCCCTGTAAATATATTTATATAATGAATAACTGTTCAGATGCTGTATTATCAGCCCTTCTGGCAGCATTATTTGACTTGCTGCATTTAAACTCTTAATCTCACTGTTTTTGCAGATTTTAGTTTCCATTGTGTGGTGGGAAGTTATTAGAGTGTAGGTCACAGTTGCAAGGTGTTAAAGAGCAGTTCATGCACCAAACTTTCCATTAGAAGAATTTTCCATATTTACCTCACAGTTGTGGTTCATGTAGCTGTAAGGTCCACCGCCCTGCTGCTGCTAATCACGAAACATTACTAAACAGTCGCAGATGTTACAGCTGTGCATGGGTGTATTTGTGTTGCAGAATATTCAGAGCTCTTTTTTTCTGAGCGAAGTGGAAAAAAGAAGCAGTCTCCAGCTGCATATTTAAAGGTACTGAACTAAAAACCTAAAGGCATTCAAAATTGCGCTGAGAATAACTGACCTTTAAATCTAAAGGCTACACATGTTATTTCCTTCTTCCGCTCTGTTCAACTGTACATCTGTGCTTCACAAGGCTGAATTAGAAGATGATAATCAGATTTCCACAGCAGCACCCCTAATTATCTCCTGTTCTCCCTATAAACCTTTCCTCGTTATGTCGGCAACAGTCAAAAATATCAACAACACAGAAACAGCAACAGTCTTCATGATAATTTATTACCAGCCCACTCTTCCTTACTTAATCTTTATCTAAGATTGAGAAACCTGATATGTGTGAGGTAAAGTTTATGACACCTGAAGCAGTCACATGCAGTCACCTGTGTCGGGACAACATAGCATATAATATTTAAGGGAAGTCATGCTGTTTATATGAATCATAACCATGAGAAGCATAGGAAACGATTCACCCACATCATAAAGCTCTTTAACAGATCAGGTATTTTTACATGGTGTGCAACAATTGGCATTAACAATTAAGATCATTACAGTTTTTTTCTAGTGCCCCTTGATGTTTTTCACATTTTGTCACGTTGAAAACAATAACTTTCATGTATTTTATTGGGGTTTTATGGGATAAACAAAACAAAATAGTTCATAATTGTGATGTGGATGGACAATAATTAAGGTTTATCAACTTTTTTACAAATATCAATCTGAAAAGTGCATTTGTATTCAGCCCTCTTTAGCCTGATAACCTTAAACATGGAAAGACTTTCTCAGCTCACAGTTTAAGGTTGGTACAGAAAGGCCACAACTGAATGCTCAGTAGATGATATTTATGTAAAACCTTCTCATGTCCTCTACAGAGGAATGCCGATGCAGCAGCTTTCCTCCCGCTGCTGTTCTTAATGAGCTCAGCAACGTTTCTTTGCTGTTGCTGTCTGTTAGGAAACAGCTATGGGAAGAAACTTGTGCCATCAGAAACTGAATTTGAATTGCTCTGACTGAATTTGTATTTGTGTAATTTGAAATTAAATGCATTGCTTTGAAAATGAATTTCACTAAACTGAATTTAATGGTTTAAAACTGAACTTGTTTGCTTTGAACCAAGGCTGGAGCTGAAGGAGAAAGACAGAAGCTGGTAAACACTCTGGGTGGAAATGGAAAAACTGTGAATGTGTTCATTAGATGCTAACTTATAGGGGTTGGGTTCTTGGAAAGACCGGGGGGATATAAGTTCTTCTCCACGGTGGCTTGAGGCTGACAGGCTGAACAGTTTTCAGAGGATGAAGTGCTTTGCTTCTTCTCTTCCAGGAAACTCCACTATGGTTGGAGAGTTTTAACTCTCCAACCATAGTGGAGGGTGGACAGGCAGGTTGATGGGTGGTTCTCAGGTGTCTCCTGAGAAGCTGGGCTTGGAGTTGGAAGCAGAGAGGAGGCTCAGGGCTGATGTGTCAAGGCTGGAATTCCCAAACTCCTCTGAACAAGACACGAGCGAAAACGGAGACCAGAAAGGTTCCACGACTTCCTTCAGGGTGAGCTGCAAGGCAGGGGAAGAAAAACAAGGAGAAAAACAGCTTGGAAGCAGGACTGCAGAGAAGCAAAGATCTAGCTGTTACCACGCCAAGTGAGAAAACAAGCTGACACCTCCTTCTGGGTTTCCACTCCATAAGTAGCCCAGCTGATTGCTCTCAGATGAGCAACACCTGTGCAGCAGCACCTGCCAGTCACACCCTGCATAGAGAGAACACAGCACACAAACACAGCCTGCATGCAGCCTGCACACAGCCTGTACACAAACCTCCATGGATATGACACCATTTGGGTTGACAAAGACTGTTTGTCAGCCTCCCCTGCCACTGGATCCAACTCACTACCAGGTGGTGATAGGTTGACAGCTCTGCTCCTCAGTCCACCAGAGTGTCCAAGAGGTAATGCCTCAGGTCTGATTATATGTTACAAAATCAATCAGCAACCTTTGGGCCAAGGTGACCTGGCACCAAGTAAACTTATGAACCATCTTGTGCTCAAACATGATGTTTTGTTATGGACATTAACAAAACTCCATAACAAAACACAGGCTCAGATTGGGCTGGCTGTTCTTCCCGATCACACCCCCTTCAGGTAACATTGCCCTTTCCTACCTGGACATTGTCTCCCAGGGGTGCTACCATCTCCCAGGATCGTACTCCTTTCAGAACACCATCTATGCAATATAATTTTCTTTCTTCACACCATTAGTCAGTAATTTTTAATAATCTGGGTATCATCAATATGATATTTCTATTCTGATTTAATCTGTTTAATATAATCTTTTATGTGAATGTGTAAGCAAGAGAAAAGTGAAGTAACAGTTTTCTTTTAAAAGGGAGACATTATTTTTGTATGCAAAGAATAAATTTAAACACTTGTTATTTTAGCTTCTCTTGAGCAATTCTATTTTCCAGGCTTATAAAAGGTCCAGGTCACATAGAAACCTGAAGTTTTTAATTAGTGTTGTTGATTGACCATTTTGGATAGAAACTACTGAAATAAAAAAAATCGTAGATCTATTTATCCATTGAAACTTAATTTCAACAGTGTTCTACATTTAGCATAAAGCCTTGCTATTTGAACACTTAAATAATTGTTTAAAAAATTGTCCATTTGGCTTTTCTTATTTCCCATGGTTTAGTTTTACCAGTAGGTTTTTCTTGAAATGTTTGTCACCTTTGCCAAAGTTTCCAAATCACAATTTAGTCTTAAAGTGCACAGAAACAGGTCTGTGGTAACCCATGGTAATATGTGGCATCCACATGCTAAAGGCAACAGTGCTGACCGAAGTAAGCTGGTCCTGTTGGCACAGTGACTAATGAAAAAAGGTGATGTCAGTGTTGCACTTAGCATTTGTTTGTGAGCTCCATCTAGGTTTGCTCCATTCTATGACATCATGTGGACAGTTTCATCAGCTCACCAGTTATCTGAAAGTCCCTGATGGTGTGTTTGTATAACCAATGTCTATCAGATGTCCTATTTTGTGTTCAGTTATTTTGGTTGAAGGCTTTTTGATTAACTGCTAAACTTACTTGACTTACATGACTTGCTATGGGCATGAGCAGAAATGTTCTTATGATAGACGTTAAAAAACTAAGTCAGTCATTAAGTGCCTTCAAAAGTACTTACACCTTTTGAAATTTTTCACATTTTGTTGTCCTGCTGAAGGGTGAACTTCCATCCTAATCTCAAGTCTCAAGTCAAGGAATGGTTTGTTAGGGGTGAGGTGTTTGTAGTTGTGCCATCAATGATACAGTCAACCTTTATAGAGCACTTTACACACGGCCAGGTATATTACAATGGCAAAGCACACTCTTGTTGATTAGCAAGATACATACATATACAGGTCCTTCTCAAAATATTAGCATATTGTGATAAAGTTCATTATTTTCCATAATGTAATGATGAAAATTTAACATTCATATATTTTAGATTCATTGCACACTAACTGAAATATTTCAGGTCTTTTATTGTCTTAATACGGATGATTTTGGCATACAGCTCATGAAAACCCAAAATTCCTATCTCACAAAATTAGCATATCATTAAAAGGGTCTCTAAACGAGCTATGAACCTAATCATCTGAATCAATGAGTTAACTCTAAACACCTGCAAAAGATTCCTGAGGCCTTTAAAACTCCCAGCCTGGTTCATCACTCAAAACCCCAATCATGGGTAAGACTGCCGACCTGACTGCTGTCCAGAAGGCCACTATTGACACCCTCAAGCAAGAGGGTAAGACACAGAAAGAAATTTCTTTCTGTGTCGAATAGGCTGTTCCCAGAATGCTGTATCAAGGCACCTCTGTGGGAAGGAAAAAGTGTGGCAGAAATCGCTGCACAACGAGAAGAGGTTACCGGACCCTGAGGAAGATTGTGGAGAAGGGCCAATTCCAGACCTTGGGGGACCTGCGGAAGCAGTGGACTGAGTCTGGAGTAGAAACATCCAGAGCCACCGTGCACAGGTGTGTGCAGGAAATGGGCTACAGGTGCCGCATTCCCCAGGTCAAGCCACTTTTGAACCAGAAACAGCGGCAGAAGCGCCTGACCTGGGCTACAGAGAAGCAGCACTGGACTGTTGCTCAGTGGTCCAAAGTACTTTTTTCGGATGAAAGCAAATTCTGCATGTCATTTGGAAATCAAGGTGCCAGAGTCTGGAGGAAGACAGGGGAGAAGGAAATGCCAAAATGCCAGAAGTCCAGTGTCAAGTACCCACAGTCAGTGATGGTCTGGGGTGCCGTGTCAGCTGCTGGTGTTGGTCCACTGTGTTTTATCAAGGGCAGGGTCAATGCAGCTAGCTATCAGGAGATTTTGGAGCACTTCATGCTTCCTGACCTGAACCCCATAGAGAATCTGTGGGATATTGTGAAGAGAACGTTGAGAGACTCAAGACCCAACACTCTGGATGAGCTAAAGGCCGCTATCGAAGCATCCTGGGCCTCCATAAGACCTCAGCAGTGCCACAGGCTGATTGCCTCCATGCCACGCCGCATTGAAGCAGTCATTTCTGCCAAAGGATTCCCGACCAAGTATTGAGTGCATAACTGTACATGATTATTAGAAGGTTGACGTTTTTTGTATTAAAAACACTTTTCTTTTATTGGTCGGATGAAATATGCTAATTTTGTGAGATAGGAACTTTGGGATTTCATGAGCTGTACGCCAAAATCATCCGTATTAAGACAATAAAAGAACTGAAATATTTCAGTTAGTGTGCAATGAATCTAAAATATATGAATGTTAAATTTTCATCATGACATTATGGAAAATAATGAACTTTATCACAATATGCTAATATTTTGAGAAGGACCTGTATATATACAGGGGTTGGACAATGAAACTGAAACACCTGGTTTTAGACCACAATAATTTATTAGTATGGTGTAGGGCCTCCTTTTGCGGCCAATACAGCATCAATTCGTCTTGGGAATGACATATACAAGTCCTGCACAGTGGTCAGAGGGATTTTAAGCCATTCCTCTTGCAGGATAGTGGCCAGGTCACTACGTGATACTGGTGGAGGAAAACGTTTCCTGACTCGCTCCTCCAAAACACCCCAAAGTGGCTCAATAATATTTAGATCTGGTGGTTGTGCAGGCCATGGGAGATGTTCAACTTCACTTTCATGTTCATCAAACCAATCTTTCACCAGTCTTGCTGTGTGTATTGGTGCATTGTCATCCTGATACACAGCACCGCCTTCAGGATACAATGTTTGAACCATTGGATGCACATGGTCCTCAAGAATGGTTCGGTAGTCCTTGGCATCTAGCACAAGTATTGGGCCAAGGGAATGCCATGATATGGCAGCCCAAACCATCACTGATCCACCCCCATGCTTCACTCTGTGCATGCAACAGTCTGGGTTGTACGCTTCTTTGGAGCTTCTCCACACCGTAACTCTCTCGGATGTGGGGAAAACAGTAAAGGTGGACTCATCAGAGAACAATACATGTTTCACATTGTCCACAGCCCAAGATTTGCGCTCCTTGCACCATTGAAACCGACGTTTGGCATTGGCATGAGTGACCAAAGGTTTGGCTATAGCAGCCCAGCCGTGTATATTGACCCTGTGGAGCTCCCGACGGACAGTTCTGGTTGAAACAGGAGAGTTGAGGTGCACATTTAATTCTGCCGTGATTTGGGAAGGGATAGGGTATACTATCATATTATTAAAAATACATACATACAACCCTCTTTGCAGATAAACAGTGCTGGTTTTCAGCATTGGAGGGTAAAAACTGATGTGCTGCAAACAGGAAAACTGGGCTTTTCCTGTTTCAGCACTGCATTCGAGGTTAGATAATTCTCCTCACCAGTTTTTAAGGCAAATATAAGGTCATCAAACTCCTGCGATTCCTCGTCCGTGGTGACTAGGTTGCTATTAACAAAGCTTCCCTCAGTGGTGAAGGTCTCCATCACAGGGCTTGGCTTAAACACACTGGTGGGCTGAATACTAGTCCGCAGTGATGATCGCTCCCAGTCGGCTGATATCTAAAAAATATACACATAATTTCAACAGGGCAAGCAAGTACACTAATTATATATATACATACATATATATATATATATATATATATACAGCGATTGGACAATGAAACTGAAACACCTGGTTTTAGACCACAATAATTTATTAGTATGGTGTAGGGCCTCCTTTTGCGGCCAATACAGCGTCAATTCATCTTGGGAATGACATATACAAGTCCTGCACAGTGGTCAGAGGGATTTTAAGCCATTCTTCTTGCAGGATAGTGGCCAGGTCACTACGTGATACTGGAGGAGGTAAACGTTTCCTGACTCGCTCCTCCAAAACACCCCAAAGTGGCTCAATAATATTTAGATCTGGTGACTGTGCAGGCCATGGGAGATGTTCAACTTCACTTTCATGTTCATCAAACCAATCTTTCACCAGTCTTGCTGTGTGTATTGGTGCATTGTCATCCTGATACACGGCACCGCCTTCAGGATACAATGTTTGAACCATTGGATGCACATGGTCCTCAAGAATGGTTCGGTGGTCCTTAGCAGTGACGCGCCCATCTAGCACAAGTATTGGGCCAAGGGAATGCCATGATATGGCAGCCCAAACCATCACTGATCCACCCCCATGCTTCACTGTGGGCCTGCAACAGTCTGTGTGGTACGCTTCTTTGGGGCTTCTCCACACTGTAACTCTCCCGGATGTGGGGAAAACAGTAAAGGTGGACTCATCAGAGAACAATACATGTTTCACATTGTCCACAGCCCAAGATTTGTGCTCCTTGCACCATTGAAACCGACGTTTGGCATTGGCATGAGTGACCAAAGGTTTGGCTATAGCAGCCCGGCCATGTATATTGACCCTGTGGAGCTCCCGACGGACAGTTCTGGTGGAAACAGGAGAGTTGAGGTGCACATTTAATTCTGCCGTGATTTGGACAGCCGTGGTTTTATGATTTTTGGATAAAATCCGGGTTAGCAACGAACATCCCTTTCAGACAGCTTCCTCTTGCGTCCACAGTTAATCCTGTTGGATGTGGTTCATCCTTCTTGGTGGTATGCTGACATTACCCTGGATACCGTGGCTCTTGATACATCACAAAGACTTGCTGTCTTGGTCACAGATGCGCCAGCAAGACGTGCACCAACAATTTGTCCTCTTTTGAACTCTGGTATGTCACCCATAATGTGTGCATTTCAATATTTTGAGCAAAACTGTGCTCTTACCCTGCTAATTGAACCTTCACACTCTGCTCTTACTGGTGCAATATGCAAACAATGAAGACTGGCTACCAGGCTGGTCCAGTTTAGCCATGAAACCTCCCACACTAAAATGACAGGTGTTTCAGTTTCATTGTCCAACCCCTGTATATATATACATGTGTATATATATATATATATATATATATATATCTTGCTAATCAACAAGAGTGTGCTTTGCCATTGTAATATACCTGGCTGTGTGTAAAGTGTGTGTATGTTATATATAAGAATGAAATGAAGTCCACAGTCTTTGGGGCTAACAATCAGTTCTCAGCCGTGTGAAAAGAGTCACTGGGGTCCTGTAGGTAGGCAGAGTTCAACAGTACATTTTTGGTTCAGAGGTTAATGTTTGGACAGGAATGAGGCAGGCTTGGGCAGAGACTAACACTAATAAAATGTTTTAAAGAAAAAAGAAATCATGTAATAATTTTCACACTATAATAATACTGCTTTTAAAACCTTAATTATTTCTCAAGTTCAAAACCATAAGAGAGAAAAAGATTAAAACAGAATATAGGGTGTTGGAAATAATTTACCATCTTAATACCTTGTTTGATAGATTTTACAGGGTTGATTCTGGACTGCAACGGCTTGCCATGTCTTTTAGGAACCTCAGTTATAACACACCTGCAGATCATCTCAAACTCCTCCTTTGTGATGACATCTTTGGAGTGGCTCCACTCTTTACCACCAACCTTACAGTTCGATGTTGCACTGTGAAAAGGTGTTTGTCTGCTAACTGGCTGCTTGTCTTTTGGCTGACGCCAGTTACCACCCCCCTGGTTCTGTTGTATCACTTGGGGAGTTACTTCGCGCTTCTTCTTAGGTCTGTTCTCTGTTTGAATGTTTAACATTCTAACTTTACCTTTTCCTGCTCTGTCTGAATGGACACGTGTTTCCCACACAAGCTGAGCATATCTACGAATTTCCTGCGTGGAGAGATTCTCTGTTCTGCAATGCATGGTCACTTCAAACTGCACGCTAACGTGGAGATTGTGAAGAAACAACGACTTAAAAGTGTGGTCTTCTTCAAGACCTGGAGCATAACATCCCTGAAAATAAGTTGCCTTTAAACGGTGGAAATATTCTCTGGGAGGTTCATACTGTTTTTGCAAAACTGTCAAAGCATTAATAGTGTCAGCGGCTTCATCTCTGTAAACATAGTACTCCTCTCTAAGAGCCTGGCAGAGAGCTGGATAGCTGTCACTAATTTCTGTAGGAAGAGTTTTTATGAACACATGAACGCTCTTAGCTGTTGTTTTCCAAATAAGTCTCAGCTTCTCACGATCAGAAGGAAAATGCAATTCCAGAAGACAATGTTCAACCTTAAGCAGGTAAGCATCAATATTTGACTCTTGGCTACTTGGATCAAAAACATCTATGTCCTTAGCAAGGGATTCAAGCTGCTTAAAACGGACCCCATGCTCCCAAGGTGGACCACGTCCATCTGAGAAGTCATGCTGGTTAGGTTCATGAAATGGTGGAAGAAAACAAGTTTTCTCATGATTTAAAAGAGAGCTTTCTAATGAATGGACTCGTGTAAGTGGTGGTGGGTCAGGTTGGATTGAGTCACCTGAGAACCATGTGCATCTCTCCTGGTCCCTAGGGGTCGACACAGAGTCAGAAGGGAGAGGGGTGCTGATCAGGCCAGAAGGGTGCTCCTCCCACCAAATTGGACCACTTGTGCACGCTGAGTCCGGCACTTGGTCATCTTGGTGGTTGTTCACTGCAATGGGATTTGGCAGGACACCACTGGAGACCATCTGACTTCCAACACTTTTGTTAAGGTCTGTGGAAGTACAGACTCGCTCCTCCAAAACACCCCGAAGTGGCTCAATAATATTTAGATCTGGTAACTGTGCAGGCCATGGGAGATGTTCAACTTCACTTTCATGTTCATCAAACCAATCTTTCACCAGTCTTGCTGTGTGTATTGGTGCATTGTCATCCTGATGCATGGCACCGCCTTCAGGATACAATGTTTGAACCATTGGATGCACATGGTCCTCAAGAATGGTTCGATAGTCCTTGGCAGTGACGCGCCCATCTAGCACAAGTATTGGGCCAAGGGAATGCCATGATATGGCTGCCCAGACCATCACTGATTCACCCCCATGCTTCACTCTGGGCATGCAACAGTCTGGGTGGTACGCTTCTTTGGGGCTTCTCCACATCGTAACTCTCCCGGATGTGGGGAAAACAGTAAAGGTGGACTCATCAGAGAACAATACATGTTTCACATTGTCCACAGCCCAAGATTTGTGCTCCTTGCACCATTGAAACCGACGTTTGGCATTGGCATGAGTGACCAAAGGTTTGGCTCTAGCAGCCCGGCCGTGTATATTGACCCTGTGGAGCTCCTGACGGACAGTTCTGGTGGAAACAGGAGAGTTGAGGTGCACATTTAATTCTGCCGTGATTTGGGCAGCCGTGGTTTTATGTTTTTTGGATACAATCCGGGTTAGCACCCAAACATCCCTGAAAAGTTCAAGCTGTATGAATAGTTTAAGAATTCATATTTTAGTTAATCTTTTTCTACTTTTCTGAATAGTTTCTACCTGCCATACCATTCAATTTTTATTCTCTATCCCAAATGTTTACATTCCTGTTCCTTATATTTTCCTTTGACACATTCCCTGTCCTCTGCCCTCTGCTCAGGAATCTGCTTTGCACCTCTAAGTGTCTTCTGTAATCAGGGAACACTTATGTAACTGGCCTATGGTTGTAAAGCCTGCTTCTCAGGTTGCAGAGCTTGCTAATGTTCTGTGCTTATCACCCACATGTAGATAGCAACATGAACCACCAGACTTCAGTTCACATCTGGCAACTTTGTTAAGTGTGTTTTACTTAATTACAAAAAAGTGGGTTAATTTCCTTGGAGTAATGTTAGTGCAATTGCTCTACAGAGCAATGCACACAGCTCCTTCCAACATAAAAAGGTCTAATCTGCTGACGTTTATGCTAATCATCCTGTCCCCAGGCACCATCAATGGTTATTTTTTATGTAGCATGGCAAGTTTGCACTTATAAAGTCATGATCTATGAGATCTTCCATGTGTTTTACATTTGTTTGCTGTTGTGCTCCAGTTTCACAGTGTGCCCATGAATGAGCAGTTTCCAGTTAAGGTTATTGTTTTCTTCCTGGTAATGTTGACCGGTAATGAACTACCTATGTTGTTTTTAATTCTGTGTCTTAAACCTCCGGGAAGGAACGGTGATTACGGTGAAGCCAGACAAAATTTTGGGACTGGGGTGCCTACCTTTTTCACTATGTGGCTATGCAACATATTGTGTGCATAGCCACAATATGTTTTCGCCACAGCATTCCATCTTTAAACAACAAAACTGAAAAATTGTATTATTGTTATTGTATATAAATTTACCATGCTTTTGTATAAATGTTAGAAAATATTTAAAAAGTTTCATTAGATAGGTAAATTATGACATGGATGATAAAATTATTATTATTATTATTGTTGTTTTATTATAACATCAGTACTACTTTTTTTTTTGGTTTATTTTTATTTTACCTTTTTCTTTCCCAAATAAACTCACATATTCAACCAACACATGCAGAATTTCTTCTATGTTGCATGGTATCTGTTTTATTTTTGTGTTGTTTTACTGCTGGTAAATGATTACAAGGTTTCCAACTGCTGCTACACATTATATTGACAATTATAATGGCCTGCTTTCTGTTTGCAGTGCATTGATCATGATGCAGCCAGCAGGAAGTGTCTAGCTTTTTTTTTTAGAGCCAGTTTAAAACATAAACAGATTTCATTACTTCTGCTTATTAAATGAACCAATATGAACAATCTATGCAGCATTGAGATGGTTATGTTTTTGCCACTCTACCTGAGTTGTCTGTTCCAGCCTTACTATGTTTTATTGCAACCAAGTTATATTTAAAGTTTGGTTCAGTTTGAAATGATTTGAGCATTTTAAGATAAATAATCCTAAACTTTGACAAAAATGTTCACCATGAAAGCTAGAAATATATTGTTGTCCTATTTTTATCATTTAAAATAAACTTATTATATGCCGGGTTTGGATAATTTAGTGCATGAAAATGGATTCTTTTTCTGTGGCATGTGTACATGACACACATTTACAGTTTATGTTTTTATATGTCGCGACCCTCTCGGTCTGCAGGAGCCGTCATCAACTCCTGATGAGTGTTGTGAAATGCTGGAAAGACTTGTGGCATTTGGCAGTCTGGTGTTTTTGTGTAAATCCCAGCCCAGTGGGCCATGACGAGGGCGTGGACTAATCATAAATGCTGATGATGTCATGACCCATGGATGAATTAACCCTTTAATAGGGTTGGGATGGAGAATCCTGCTGCAGCAATTTGTGAAATATAATTACTAATCATTGCATGAATGTCGTTAATATATCTCTTTGGCAGCAAAGCTACAAATTACATGTCTTTAGCAGAGCAGTGAGCATTTAATTTAATTTTAAATGCTGATATTCACCTTTGTCTTTACAGGGCCTGTATGCATTTGCAGTGTACTTCGTCATGCACAACCAGCTGTGTTGGCCGACTAAAGCAAGTTACACTGTGGAGATAAATGGCCACGATCGCCCTGACTCTGCCTTTCAAGCAGGGGGACCAACAACAGTAGGAGGCGACATTAGCAAATCAACTCAGAATCTCATCAGCGCCATGGAAGAGGTATGCAGAGCTGTCATCCTAGACGAATAAAGGACACAGTGCTGTCCACATATATTGGCAACCCTTGCAAAGATGTGTAAATTAAATTATTTTATATTGTAAAATTAAAAGCTCACACTGATCATTTATGAAAAATCCACATTTAATTTGAATAATTTATTCAGTTTAGGGAAAATTTTCACTGTTTGCACGTTTAACAGTCCTGTTTTATTACATGTAACTTTTATTAGTGTGTTTATTATTGTGTTTTTTTACTTTTAAGTTGATCAGATTTTTGGGAACTTCTAATGAAATGCTGTTTGACTGGGGTAAAAATAGGACGTTATACACAGCCCCCCCTTTTTTTAAGCCACTGAACGCTTGACAGGACAGAAAATTATATTTATTTATTTACATTTATTGTTCGTGATAAGTCTTTGAGACTGGAAGGCAGCCTTGCCATCACCCTAATCTTTAGTTACCATCACAGATTTAAGTCATGACTCTGACCGTGCCACTACAAAGGTTAATAGTATTTCCAGTCAGAAGAACCATATTGGTAAAATTAAAAGATTACTTTGAATCTGAATTTGTCAGAGGTGTGAATTATTTTGGGCTCAAATGAAACTCTGACCTGCACAGCTTTCTTTGCAGACTTTCTTATTGTTGATTTTCCACCCACTCTTTCCTTTTCCCATGCCCTCATTGCCATGGCTTTATTTGCTTATTGTTCAGCACCACAAACATTTCGTACATCCGTGTTCAAACCCTCCCTTCCTGTTGCCTCTCATTTCGTTACAGTCTGTACATGCTATATGTGTGTCTGTCAGTCTTTCTGACTCCTATATCATCTCCTACTCTGACCTTTGTATCAGACTGCCACTTACATGTGAGCCCATGTAAAAACACTCTGTTCACACAGGCGTGCGGCACTTCTGTTGAAACTCCTCAGCAACTTTTCCCTAGAGAATACCCTATAAGGAGCAATGGAGTGAAAAATAAGGGGGGGGGGGACTCTCTCCATCCTTTTTTTCTTTCTCAGTCTCTCTCTTCTCACATAATCGTATTTTATTCATGAGAGCACACTCCGGCCTTCTGAGATTTGGCAACGGCATGGTCAGAAAAGAACAGAGCAGGCATGCATGCATGCCTTTAATGGGAGAGTTTCATAAACATCTGCATGATGGATTGGTAGAAAAATTATAAACATGACTTTAAAATAAGGGAAAGATCATAGCTATAGGTTATGTCTGATTTAAACAGCTAATGGTCATCAACTCATTACCTCCAATGAAAGTGAATATGACACATTTGAGGTGCCTGGTGGTGCTTAATTTCCCTGACAGAGAGGTTTTGGAGCGGTCAGAGCCCAGCAAGGCTTAGAGGCATGTGCAACATGTCCACACACGGTCACAGACAGATGAGGCATTTGTAAGGACCACAGTTAAAAACAACAGAAGGAGTCATCTGATTCAGATTAAACACTGCATTCCTTCTTTTACTATATTAAGGCATAAATATGACTGAATCTTAGGATAAATAACATCTCAATAAAATACAGTTTTTACGGTAGAAAAATCGTTTAGTCATGCTGGGTGGATTCATCATGAAACCCTAAACCCAGTAAGCTTACTTGACCTGTGGACGCGCTCTGACCCTGCGTGTTGGCCAACATTCACCCTGCATGACGCTCACTCATCACATTTATAATTATAGAGTTGACAGATGTGGTCATTATCTGATTTAAACACTTACATGGGATTTATTTCTGTTACCGTCCTATCTAAGGTTAAGTTTTTAAACATAAACAGTGATTTTTAATCAGAAAAAGATCAATATTTTGAAAAGATAAAAACTTTGACAGATTTTTAAAATAGTTTAACAGACAGTAAATATTCATGTGAACCACATTTGAAAAGAAAATTGTTTATTGTTTTAGCCTTTTGGCAGACACCTTTTTCCAAAGCGACGTCCAATGAGGAAATAACAATGCAGTTAATATCAACGCTAACAATAAGCTTCTTAGAGAATAACACTAGTCAAGGTCAAGGGTAACTGGGGTGACAGTGTAGAAATAGAGTGCAAGAATAGAGAAAAGTGCAGAAATAGGTGGTGCAGTAGAGGGGATAGGGTCTTATCGTTTCTTTGCACCCCTGTTGTGATGTGTAAAAAGCTTTAAAAAAGGCCATCTTTTCCAGTAACAAGAGAAATGTAGAAAAATAAAGCTTTTATTTCAACCTTTTTATTTGAGTAATTTTATTGTCGGGAGCAAATCCATTATATTTTACCAAAGTGACTAGTTCCACATCTATTGGCCACCCTGCTGTTAATACGTTGTACAACTCCCTTATGTCCTTTAGCTCCTAGTCTGCTATAGCATTTCACAAGCTTGGAGTACACAAAGAAAGGGATCAATAACCTGTCCTCCTTGCACAATCTGTCTGCGTAATTCAGAATTTTCAGTTCAGCTCATAGGTTTACTATAGGATTTAGGTTTGGAGACTGACATGACTTTTGAAAAGGGTTTATTTTGTGTTAGGTGAACCATTTCTATGTTGATATAACACATTGCAGTATTTCCCACTTAAGGACACAATTGTAAATCATTTTCAGTTTGCTGGTAGAGGCCTCAGAAAAGGGTTCAGTATGGAATGCATTTTAACAAGAGACTCTATAAGAGAAACAGGCCAAAACTATCACAGGTTCACCGCCATAATTAACAGTAGGTATGAGGTGCATTTCCACTTATTAATCCTATGCTTTATGTCAGATCCACTTCAAATGTTTTTTTGTTTTTTTTTCTGAAAAGCCAAACCTCAGTTTTATGTGACCATGTGTGAGTTTAGCCACAACTGTTTGTGATGCCAGGACAGAAAATCTTCCTTTTCCTGGCGTCACTCCCAAACAACCATTCTAATGCAGATGATGTCTATTGGTTATAATGGGGACTCCAAAATGCCATGTTTTGCTGCAGTTCTCTGACAATGAGCTTTGGGGAATTTGTTGTACTTCCATCAACATCCTCCTCACTGAGAGCAGTGGCAAGACAAGCTTGCTTGTCCATCCTTGTTTGTCACAGTTCCCATTCTCTGGCGGTTAATTTTGGGGAGTTTGTGTGAACAGAACTGCTTTACACAAATGGCATGTTCCCTCGTCTTTTCTATTTTAAAGAATGTTGAAGAGAACTGGATTTCTGTGCCACATCAAAGGCAGAAAGGGCGGCAGAAAATCATGGATTACTAAATAAAGGTTCCTAAACTTAGTGATCAAGTAGAAAAAAGTAAAGTATTTACAATTTTGTTTTTTTCCATGGGACTTTTTTCTCCACTAACTAGATCAAATTAAAGATCTACAGTGTGTCATTATGCTGCTGTAATCAAAGTTACATTTCTTTACTCATTTTACCATTTACTATATACAGGGGTTGGACAATGAAACTGAAACACCTGTCATTTTAGTGTGGGAGGTTTCATGGCTAAATTGGACCAGCCTGGTAGCCAGTCTTCATTGAATGCACATTGCACCAGTAAGAGCAGAGTGTGAAGGTTCAATTAGCTGGGTAAGAGCACAGTTTTGCTCAAAATATTGAAATGCACACAACATTATGGATGACATACCAGAGTTCAAAAGAGGACAAATTGTTGGTCCACATCTTGCTGGAGCATCTGTGACCAAGACTGCAAGTCTTTGTGATGTATCAAGAGCCACGGTATCCAGGGTAATGTCAGCATACCACCAAGAAGGACGAACCACATCCAACAGGATTAACTGTGGATGCAAGAGGAAGCTGTCTGAAAGGGATGTTCGGGTGCTAACCCGGATTGTATCCAAAAAACATAAAACTACGGCTTCCCAAATCACGGCAGAATTAAATGTGCACCTCAACTCTCCTGTTTCCACCAGAACTGTCCGTCGGGAGCTCCACAGGGTCAATATACACGGCTGGGCTGCTATAGCCAAACCTTTGGTCACTCATGCCAATGCCAAACGTCGGTTTCAATGGTGCAAGGAGCGCAAATCTTGGGCTGTGGACAATGTGAAACATGTATTGTTCTCTGATGAGTCCACCTTTACTGTTTTCCCCACATCCGAGAGAGTTACGGTGAGGAGAAGCTCCAAAGAAGCGTACAACCCAGACTGTTGCATGCACAGAGTGAAGCATGGGGGTGGATCAGTGATGGTTTGGGCTGCCATATCATGGCATTCCCTTGGCCCAATACTTGTGCTAGATGCCAAGGACTACCGAACCATTCTTGAGGACCATGTGCATCCAATGGTTCAAACATTGTATCCTGAAGGCGGTGCCGTGGATCAGGATGACAATGCACCAATACACACAGCAAGACTGGTGAAAGATTGGTTTGATGAACATGAAAGTGAAGTTGAACATCTCCCATGGCCTGCACAACCACCAGATCTAAATATTATTGAGCCACTTTGGGGTGTTTTGGAGGAGCGAGTCAGGAAACGTTTTCCTCCACCAGTATCACGTAGTGACCTGGCCACTATCCTGCAAGAAGAATGGCTTAAAATCCCTCTGACCACTGTGCAGGACTTGTATATGTCATTCCCAAGATGAATTGACGCTGTATTGGCCGCAAAAGGAGGCCCTACACCATACTAATAAATTATTGTGGTCTAAAACCAGGTGTTTCAGTTTCATTGTCCAATCGCTGTATATATATATATATATATATATATATATATATATATGTATGTATATATATAATTAGTGTACTTGCTTGCCCTGTTGAAATTATGTGTATATTTTTTAGATATCAGCCGACTGGGAGCGATCATCACTGCGGACTAGTATTCAGCCCACCAGTGTGTTTAAGCCAAGCCCTGTGATGGAGACCTTCACCACTGAGGGAAGCTTTGTTAATAGCAACCTAGTCACCACGGACGAGGAATCGCAGGAGTTTGATGACCTTATATTTGCCTTAAAAACTGGTGAGGAGAATTATCTAACCTCGAATGCAGTGCTGAAACAGGAAAAGCCCAGTTTTCCTGTTTGCAGCACATCAGTTTTTACCCTCCAA
The DNA here is from genome assembly GCF_021462225.1 of Girardinichthys multiradiatus. Classification (NCBI taxonomy): domain Eukaryota; kingdom Metazoa; phylum Chordata; class Actinopteri; order Cyprinodontiformes; family Goodeidae; genus Girardinichthys; species Girardinichthys multiradiatus. Next base: position 38,012,664 of record NC_061805.1, on the reverse strand, counting down.
TGCTGAAAACCAGCACTGTTTATCTGCAAAGAGGGTTGTATGTATGTATTTTTAATAATATGATAGTATACCCTATCCGCCTCCACATTGTTCTGACACTTTAATTGTGGTTGCAGAATATAAGGTTTTCTTGGGTTGTTTTAAACTGGAAAATTTTCAGTACCTCACCAAAGTAGTCATACTCCTTGAATGCTTTCACATTTTGTTACCCTACAACCACAAACCCTCTGTGTGATAGAACAACCTTTTGCTGTAATCACAGCTGAAAGTATTTTGGGCTCCCAACCTTACACATCTAGGGACTAAAATGATTGCTGTTAATTGTTTAATAGCTCCAGTTTTGTTAGATTGGGTGGAAAGCATCTGTGAACATTAACTTGCATGTTTTACCCCAGATTCCAAATTTGATTTAGATCTAGGCTTTGGGACATGCATTTACTTTAATCTAAACTGGCCAAAGGCTTGCTGTGCCCCTAAATGGCTTGTGGCAAACTCCAAATGGGGCTTTCTGCTGACATCTGTTCCAGAACAGCCAGATTTATGAAGGTCATTACTAATATGTGTCCTATCAACAGATTCTCTCACCTGAGCTGCGGATATCGGCAACTCCTCCAGAATTACCATGAATGCTTGTCTGATTAATACTGTCCCATGCCTGTAGAGATACATGGACGTTTGTGGTTGCAAAATAGGAAAATATGAAAAATTTCAAGGTTTGTGCATACTTTTTCAAAGTACTGTACATCGGTCTTCTGGAATCTGATTTAGACTTGTTTTCCATAGATGCCATATGGCCCATTCAGGTTAGTATTATAGCAGTGCCACTCAGATCACCTGCTAGTGTTTATAATCTAATAGTTGATCTGTGTGTTGCTCATTGGTTTAGGTCCAAGCGGAAATGTCTCATTAAACATTTAACACAGATCACCATAAAAAAAACTGGAAGAAAATGTAATGTTTAATTTGCTCTGTCATTACACTTGGATGTGCTTCAGGAAATGGATAGCACTGAAGAATTTTACCTTTAGCGCCACTTGTTCTGTATTGAAATGTTTAAGTAATCGTAGTCTATAAGAAACCAAATGCGCTTTCAAAATTGAATCAGTCAAACAACATGAACTTAGACTAGACGAGAGCTGCATAATAAAACCTTATGGTGCCAAAACACGAGTACCTTTTAGTATTACCATCTGGCCAATCAAACAGTATCTATTGCATCAATTAATCTTTTAGAAATAGCTTTGATCTGTATTCCTCTGCCAAGTTTTTACTTCTCTGATACCATGGAAACTGCTGAATGAACTCAGGGCACAATAAGCACACATGCACACCTCTAGTCGTTGTGATGCTTTGCAGGGTTTAACTGTGAGCAGTGTTTTTCACCAGCCTGAAAAAATAAGCAGCTTGAGGATTTGAAGGTCACTTTCTGCAAAGAGTTTCTAGCTGTCTCACCTGAAATGTTTTTTGTCGCTTCTGCACTTCACTCTTGCATGCTTGGTTTGAATGTCTGGGCTGAAACCAGACTAAGGGGATCCATTCCCATATTATTATGGCTTGAAGTTCATCACAGTTTGTTGACCTATGTTTTTTGTCTGCTTTTTAAGAACTAATCTACAGCTCCAGAGTTTTGAGTGACTTCATTATCATTTTTGCTTTATGACTCAGTGCTTTCCATCACGCTGGAAAACCCACAGGTTGCTGGATGCTGTGATCCCATTTTTTTTTTATATGTGGCATTCTAGGCCAGAATCTCACGCGGCTGAGAAGCAGCCCCACACAGGGGCTGTATCAGGATGTTTCAGGTTTGGAACATCAAAGGACTCACGGTAATGCTCAACATTTTTCTCTCTGGACAAAGGATTCCTCAGATTTCCCAAATAACTGGACATAAGATACATAAGCACTGCCTAATTACAGAAGATTTTATTACCAGCTATTTTTGAATTTTCTTTCCTCGGTTACAGCACACACAGCAAAGAGTGTTAAGGTTACCGTAACCTAGTAGCTCTTAGGTCTTTGTCTATTCAATGAACTGACAAAGATTGGGTTTCCCGACCAAGTGAACAAGTGAGAAATTACACTAGTCATTATTTTGTTATTCATTGCTACAGAGATTATTGTCTCTTTTACTCCTTATCAAATATAGCATGAGAAATCCTTCCAACTCAGCTTTGGTCTCACATTCATGGAAAAACGTGTCCTCCTGTTTATCCTGATTGCTGTACAAAGAAGAAATATGTAGTGTGAAATAATCAGCCTGGTTGTGGATTATAAAAATTAATGTGCTTGTCAGCTCATGTTGAAGTTACTCTTTTTGGTTCTGGAGGGCAGTAGGAACTTTTAAGTGCAACAAAATAATTGGTTTTATATAAGTTTTATATAATATATTATAGATATAAAACTCCACATTTATGATGCAATGTCTTCTCACTGTGGACCTGCCTTAGACAAAAAACTTTAAAAACAATTCTGAAATACACTTGAGGTTTTACCTTGTTTGGGACGTGCTATCCTACATCAGAAAAACGACACCTGTAACCATGGAGATAGTCAAATTAGAAGTCCTTTGTGACAGGTGTTGGGTTTTAGAGATCTATGGGTGTTAATAAGTCAAGAAGGGTCAGAGGATAGTCTTACAGCCAGTGAAAAAAACACAGAGTCTCCTACTCTCCTGCCTTTTGTGTGCTGAAAGACAGCTCAGAAACAGAGATGTGTGCATGTTTTTCACTCTGAGCTGTTCTCTTCTCTTTAGGCATTCATGCTGCGCTGAGTTGGTTTCTGTTGAACCTTAAACAGTCTTTGAGATGCCACAAAATAAGTTATGAATTCCTAAACAGCGCTCTGGATACATATTTTCCATTATTCAGTATAGCTGAGGCAAGGTTTCAAGATTTAATTAAGTCAAAGCGGAGCCGTTGTTTCTTCTGATCTAAGATTTATGGAGAGATTAAGTTATTATTTGAGTTCGTTGTATATCATGACTTCAACAGTTATATGGGCATCTTTCTATGTCACACTTAACCAGCCGAACCCACCCATCTGTGCACTCAGACGTCTCACACTGAACACACACCTTCTGTTCATCTCAACAACTCATTCAGCAGAAAACATAATTTGCTAATCTGGGTTATGCAAGAGGTAACACAAGACAGAGTTGTAATGAGGGTGTTCAAATACTTCTTTTGGTTGTCAACCATTAACATGCAAACACACAAATGTTCACAAGTATAATGTTGACGGTGGCACTTCCTGCGTGTATAGACAAGTCCTTCCATATATCCATGGAAGGACTTGTCATATATTCCAGTTGTTTGACCAGACTACATAGTGACATTTTTAGCAAGTATATATATTTTAGTTTTTAACCAGTCACTTCATTTTTTTATCCTGTTCTCTCCAATAGAATAAAGGTTTCTGTGGATCTCAAACTGTAGTTTAAAAAAAAAAATTCTGTTCAGGGTAGAATAACCCAGTCCAGGATCCGATATGTTTTCACAGCGCTCACAATATGCACAACACAAGGAGTGTCCACAATTTCATTCACTAGATATGCAAATAATCAATAAAACAATCATTCAAGGTGTGGCTGACAGACAGTTTTAAAATAATATTAATAATGATCATTTTTATCATTATTTTATTTTAGTTTTCTTTTTGATGAGTGCTGATGTTACTCCCCAACAAACCACACCCTGGTTGTGTGGAGTCATATTGTCCATATCAAAGATTGCCGGGGACTCGCAACACTTTTGTTGTAGTTTGACTGAGAATTTTTGGACTTTCTCTCTAAACAAGCCTTTAAAATATTGTGCAAAGAAGAAAAACTTTACAATTGGAGTTGTGTTCACGTTAGCAACAGTTTAGATTGAGTGACAGTGCATGTGCCCAAGTACAACGAAACCAGAACAAAATCTAATGAAGCTAATCTTTCCATTTTATTTTACATTTGGTGAATAAATTAGATTTATTTTTAATATTGTACATCAATAATTTCCTTGTGTATCATATGTATATTTATTTATTCAGCCTTTAGTAAACCATGAATAAGTTCATTGATATTACTAAATTTCTTTGACCGCAGTACCTTAGACAACACCAGATCGCAAAACCAAGCCTGTTTATCGCTCGCTCAGTTTATCAATGTTTTACCAGCAGGCCCGCTATATCACTTATCATTTGACATAAAAAAAAGTCACTTAGTGTCCCTGCCTTCCTCCCGTTCTCAATCAGAGTCTGTCTGTCTGCTCTATTCTCATCTTGTTACTATGACTCCTCAGGTACAGTAAAGGACAGTGTACTCAATGATAAGGGCCATGTTACTTAACAACACAATGGTACTAAAGGTACACACTAAACTGATAAAACAGAAATGTGTTGTTCCCACTTATGCAATAGATTCTGTGATTATTATAAGATTGATGGGGCACCTGATTGGGGCGCTATGCAGCTAGAGAACAGTTAATCAGGTTTTGAATTAAATACTTTATCAAATCTGTTTCAGGGACTGGCCTTCAAGTAAGTGATGACGAGTCCATACCTGGAAGCCACGACGGAGGCAGCGTCACCAACTCCCAGATTGTCGAGCTGAGGAGAATCCCCATCGCTGACACCCACCTCTAAACCTCTCACTTTATGCAGAGACGTTACAAGACAGTATTTTTATATTGTAAAACCTTTGCACTAAAACGTTTTGTTTTTTTTAATCGATCATTTGCATACATGTTTGGTACTGTACATTGTTTTTACTGCACATCTGTTCACATACAGTATATACACAAATGTACTACATTTATTTTGTAAAAGTTGATTTCTTTTTCTGAATGTATATTTTGTTGACTTGGTTTTTATTTTTCTGTTCAGAGTTTGATTAATCATTGTACCTCATAAGCAAAAATCCTCTGCTCCTGACAATGGAGATTGTGTAACACTGTCAATAAATAATGCAGCACATATTCACCATCAAGATGTGCTGATTTAATTTTCGCTGCTCAGAACCTCTTGTGGAGACAGTTTTCGTTCTATGGCGGGGGTTCCCTGAAAAGTGTGTAGCATATAAGTAGCTTTCTGTTGGGGTCAAATTAATGGTTTTGGAGGAAACAATCCGTAACAACAATCCGTAACAACAGTGATGCATATACGTTTTTACTTGTGTATTTTGCACTGGAGAAAGGTCAAGTGTTGCATCACAAACAAGGCTCATCATGAAAAGTAAGTTATAGCCCATGATAAAAGCTGCTTATGAGCACAGCAGATCAGTGATATTTTGCATTCAAATCAGCAACAGAATGAGCCAGATAATGTACGGATGAGACTCTCTTTGTCCTGGTGCTTATATTTTTGTTATTTTTCTACAGCAACAAACGTCCTTGTACATTACAGGGATTTTTCTTTTGATAGATCAACACAAACTAGTGCACAAAGTGTGAAGCAGAAGAAAAATCCACCCTGTACCCGCTGTAGAAAAGCATCCTCACAATATGATGCTGCCACACCCATGTCTCAGGGTGAGAATGGAGTGTTGAGCGATTAGCATACTGTTAGTTTTCTGCCACATACAGTAGTAGCTACATGTAGACCAAAATATTTTAATCCTTGTCTCATCTCACCAGAGCACCTTCTTCGTGTGCTGTGTCACCTACATGACTTGTAACACAACTTTAATGGCACTTATTATGACTTCCTTTCAACAGTTGACTTCTTCTTGTCACTCTTCCATAAAGGTCAGATTTGTGGAGTGCATGACTTATAGTTGTCCTTTAAAAAATTCTCCCACCTGAGCTGTGGACCTCTGCAGTTCTTTCAAAATTGCCATGGGTCGCTTGGCTGCTTCTCTACCTAAACTTCTCTTTAAAATGTAAGTGGATGGCCATGTGTTCATAGGTTTGCAGCTGTGCCATATTCATTACATTTTCAGATGATGGACTTACAGTGTTCTGTAATCTCTTTAAACCCTGCGATATTGCATTATGACCTATAACCCCACTTTAAACTTCTCTGCGATTTTGTCTTTTACCCCTGTCTGATGTATTCCTCGGTCTTCATAAAGCTGTTTGTTCACTAATGTTCTCTAACAAACCTCCGAGGCACATACAATCTCAATAAACAATGTCAAAAGTAACATGTCAAAAGTTACACAAGTTTAAATGTTATAAATTGTCTTGCAATGTTCATTACCTGTGATGGTGTGTGTCTACATCCCATAATTAATTTGTACAGCAAATAGTTCCAATTTTTCAAATTCAAAAGTGTCAGTTGATTAACTATTCAGCTTAAATGATCAATTACTTGATTATAGACAATTTTAAAATAACTAGAAGCTGCTTTTAAATTTCTTGATTTTAGAAGTTACGTTCTGCTTGTATGACTTTGTAAACCAGTGTTTTGTGCATGACACATGTTCTCCCACTACATTCCCCATCGTCCTGACAACCTTTTCCAAAAGAAAAACACCTCAGAGTAAGATCAGGTTTGACCCAGAAGGAGCAGAAGTTTCATTCATACATGCAGGGCTGAATGCTGTGCAGGGAGAGCACAGGGTGACTCCAAGAGGATTGGAAGTAAACAGGTTGAAATGAGGCAGGAGAGGACAGGATGCGTTTGCATGTGTTTAAGCAATGTACCCAACACCACATACCGTGTCTACAAGAACAGACAATAAGCTCAGTAAATATATACTTTCATCAGTATGTATGCATGCGTGTGTGTGCAAGCTAATGTTCACATTATATTGCCCCTCATTAACATGGGAAGTGGTGACCTTTTCTGTAATGAGATCAGAGAGTTCCTTTCTTCCCGCTCAAGCCAAGCCATTTTGTCATTTACCATCCCTTACGTGGCACTCATGGGCAACACACAGTTGTTCTGACATCAACAACTACTGGAGGATATCTGGTGGCCTCAGCAGTGCCAGGAGCCTCACACTGTTTCAAAACTTAAGGTAGGTGTTTATTTTGGGATGAGTGGGAAAATACATCTGAATGGGCTAAAGTATGATTGTGAATTAAACGAGTAAAACAGAATAAAGAAACTTTGTTTTTTACTACATACACAGTTTTATTGACATTATGCACTTGTCTGCCCTAACACACAGATGAATTTCAGTAATATCTCATTATTTATCCATGTGTTTAATATGATGTGGGCTGCCATCTGCAGTTATAACAGCTTCCACAAATCAGGGAAGGCTCTCCACAAGTTTTAGCAGTATTTACTGGAATTTTTGGTCATGTATCCAGAAGCGCACTTGTGAGATCCAGCACTGATGTTAGACAAGAAGGTGTGGCCTGTAGTCTCCACTCTAATTCATCTTAAAGGTGTTCTCTCAGGTTGGTGTCAGGGCTCTGTGCAGGCCAGTTCAGTTTTTCTACACCAAACCTACTCGTCCATGTCTTTATGAACCTTGCTTTGTGCACTGGCTTGTGTCATGTTGAAACAGGAAGTGGTCATCCCCAAACTGTTCCCTGGGAGCCTGAAAGTGTCCATCCCTTCACGGTATCATGCTTAATTTCACTAAGCATCTGAGAGAGATTTGTTCTTTCAGAAGCAGTCTCTATGCCAAGGTGCTGGATTTATTTGCCTAAGGCCATTGAAGGGGTTGTAACACCTGAATTTAATGATTTGGATGGGTAACCCAAAATCTAAGATCGGGCTTATTCACATTTTGATGGCTGTGTTTGTTTTTTATTGTCTCCTCTGATCCTTCAGATTTAACAAGTAGATTTTTTTTATGTATCAAGGAGTTTTAAAATTCTGGTGGTGTTCTACCTCAAGAAGTTGGTGTAACTGGGCTTTTGGAACATATGTGCACATCATGCGACCCCTGTGAAAAACAATTAAGAGTTTACTGACTTTAAAAATTATGCGAGTCACCACGCAGCTTTTTTGTCACAATGGGTCAAGTTGTCAAACTAGTACTACTACCAAGGGTACTTCTTAAAGAGTAACTACAGTGCCTTGCGAAAGTATTCGGCCCCCTTGAACTTTTCAATCTCTTGCCACATTTCAGGCTTCAAGCATAAAGATATAAAATTCTAATTTTTTGTGAAGAATCAACAACAAGTGGGACACAATCGTGAAGTGGAATGAAATTTATTGGATGTGTCAAACTTTTGTAACAAATAAAAAACTGAAAAGTGGGGCGTGCAATATTATTCGGCCCCCTTGCATTAATACTTTGTAGCCCCACCCTTTGCTGCAATTACAGCTGCAAGTCGCTTGAGGTATGTCTCTATCAGTTTTGCACATCAAGAGACTGAAATTCTTGCCCATTCTTCCTTGAAAAACAGCTCGAGCTCAGTGAGGTTGGATGGAGAGCGTTCATGAACAGCAGTCTTCAGCTCTTTCCACAGATTCTCGAGTGGATTCAGGTCTGGACTTTGACTTGGCCATTCCAACTCCTGGATACGTTTATTTGTGAACCATTCCATTGTAGATTTGGCTTTATGTTTTGGATCATTGTCTTGTTGGAAGATAAATCTCCGTCCCAGTCTCAGGTCTCTTGCAGACTCCAACAGGTTTTCTTCCAGAATGGTCCTGTATTTGGACCCATCCATCTTCCCATCAATTTTGACCATCTTCCCTGTCCCTGCTGACGAAAAGCAGGCCCAAACCATGATGCTGCCACCACCATGTTTGACAGTGGGGATGGTGTGTTCAGGGTGATGAGCTGTGTTGCTTTTATGCCAAACATATCGTTTTGCATTGTGGCCAAACAGTGAGATTTTGGTTTCATCTGACCAGAGCACCTTCTTCCACATGTTTGGTGTGTCTCCCAGGTGGCTTGTGGCAAACTTTAAACGAGACTTTTTATGGATATCTTTGAGAAATGGCTTTCTTCTTGCCACTCTTCCATAAAGGCCAGATTTGTGCAGTGTACGATTGATTGTTGTCCTATGGACAGACTCTCCCACCTCAGTTGTAGATCTCTGCAGTTCATCCAGAGTGATCATGGGCTTCTTGGCTGCATCTATGATCAGTCATCTTCTTGTTAGAGATGAGAGTTTAGAGGGACGGCCGGGTCTTGGTAGATTTGCAGTGGTCTGATACTCCTTCCATTTCAATATGATTGCTTGCACAGTGCTCCTTGGGATGTTTAAAGCTTGGGAAATCTTTTTGTATCCAAATCCGGCTTTAAACTTCTCCACAACATTATCTTGGACCTGCCTGGTGTGTTCCTTGGTCTTCATGATGCTCTCTGCGCTTTGAACAGAACCCTGAGACTATCACAGAGCAGGAGACTTGATTACATACAGGTGGATTCTATTTATCATCATCAGTCATTTGAGACAACATTGGATCATTCAGAGATCCTCACTGAACTTCTGGAGTGAGTTTGCTGCACTGAAAGTAAAAGTAAAGGGGCCGAATAATATTGCACGTCCCACTTTTCAGTTTTTTATTTGTTAAAAACGTTTGACACATCCAATAAATTTCATTCCACTTCACGATTGTGTCCCACTTGTTGATTCTTCACAAAAAATTAGAATTTTATATCTTTCTGTTTGAAGCCTGAAATGTGGCAAAAGGTTGAAAAGTTCAGGGGAGCCGAATACTTTCGCAAGGCACTGTATATAGGTACATTTCGTGTGTAGTGTCACCTAAATGTAATCATGTCTTATCTTCACATATTTATAAATAAAGTCCTGTTGTATGAATGATTTGTGTTTCACATATTTTGTGATTTTCCTAAGAGGTAACACCTGTTGTAATGAGCTGTTTTAAACAAAGAACTAGTTGCTAACTATCTCCAACTTTTTTTGGAGTGTAGACCTCTTTCAGGGCCGTGATCCAGCATTTACACAACTTTGTCATCCCACTCTGTTTCTGTCTTTGTCTTTTCTTTCTGCGTCACTTAGTCTCAGGCTAAAACCAGTTTTTGTTTATCACCCACAAGTAGCTTCTGCCGTGACAACCCGATACATGTGGGAGAGATGTAAGCCACCTTGTCACGATCTCTGTGGAAAACAGGAACTGTCAGTTTACAGAGACTGCATGGAATAAATTTGGTTTAGAAATCCTAAATAACCATGTTTGAGGTTCAAAGTGTGTGTCATGAGAGAATCATAATAAATTACTTTGAAAACCCAGATAATTGATGCTGATTTTTTTTGTAAATACTTTTAAAACCATGTAACATTTTCCTTCCAATTCACAATTACTTCGTGTTTGCTCCAACACATAAAATCTTAACATCAATTGAAGTGTGTGGTTGTAATTTGACAAAATTAGGTAAAGAGTAGGTAAAGAGGTATGAATACTTTTGTGAGGCACTGTGCCTAACATGAGTGAAGTATAAGAGAAGGCAAGCAGTTGATGGTTACTTCAGAAAGGAAAGGGTAGTGACCATAGTAAAAAGACCTGTGACCTTTACAAATCAAAGGAAGTGACACATCAGAGGGAGAAATTCATCACGTCACATAAGTCCCTCTGTGTGTGTTCAGCCAGATTCCGCTGGTCTGATCCAGCATTTCAACAGCTGCAATAAGTGAGGACTGAGTGAATGAGTGGGTCAGTTTAGGCTATGTACAATGTCACTTATTGTTGAGCAATAGGGTTGAAATGTCAGAAACAAGACTGTCAGGGTTGGTGGTGGGCTAGACAGCAAGTAAAAGCATTATTGTGATGAGAGAAACAATCCTGATTGGAGTGAATATTCAGTTTAGATTTTGATTCAGTCTGTCATTAAAACAAAAACAAAAAACAGAAACTACTGGAACATCAAGCTTGCTCTTTAGTTGTCCCCTTTAATGCGTCTTTCTTTGAAAAATGCCCCTTCACACTTTAACAATTCACAGTTGATTAGCTCCATGAAAATCTTTACCTGGAAACATTTAGTCTAAGTTAATATGAGCTTTTTATATGCTGCAAGTTTTACAGGTCATAATGTCCCCACCTGTTGTTTTGTACTTGCAGCCTTGGAGGACAGCAAAGGAAGCCTGCAAAGTGAAATATCTGTAGCATTATGATTGTGTGTGTTTATGCAAGATGGCACAATTAGAATAGAATCTTCATTCACATATTTGATGTTTTTGACTTCATTCATAATGCTTCTGTGAGTTAATATGCAATCAGTTACCTACTTCTTCATGCTCAGTCACAGTGTTATTCCAAATTTCATGGAAATTCTTTATTTTGTAGATCATTTATAGAATGTATGCATCATTTATGTTTTGAGGGCTTGTTTAATGGGGCGTGTGGACTCATTCTTTAAGGGTCAAAGATTATTTTTAGTCCCCTTGAACTCTTTCACATTATGTATTTTGTTGGGATTTGATGTGACAGACCAACACAAAGTTGTGCAAAAATGTGAATGGAAAATTATGCATGGTTTTTGTAAATAAAATATCTCTAAATAAAAATCAAGCAAAACCAGTTGCTTTATATAGTCACCTAATGAATGTATGTTATTTTTTCTCAGTATAACACCTGTTCTGTGAAGGCCTCAGAGATTGTGTTACAGAAAATTACTGCACAATGAAGACCAAGGTACAGACCATAAAGGTCGTAGATAAAGCTATGGAGGATTATTTTAATGCGAATAGTTTTGAAAGGCACTTAATATGATGTGATGATTTATCAGACTCATCGAATATTCTCTTTAACTAATTTGCTTTGAAAAAATCGAGAGAGTCTGAATTGACTCAGCGCAGAGAGTGTGTCGAACAGAGAGCAATTTCATTTATGTGTCACACATTTCTCTCCCTCTGCTCAGCACAGCACTCAATGCTGCAGCTCCAGTTTGGAAGGGAAAGAGAGGAGGTGCCAAAAACTGACTCAGATAAAATGAGAAAACCTGTTTTGTTGGAAGCTGCTTAAGGGATTAAAATGAGTCACAGAACTGGTGAAAACCAGAGCAGGCTGCCCTTGTCTTAAAATTGTTTAGTCTTTGTGCATGTGTTTGTTCATTTTTAAACAAAGGAACTGGTTACAGCACAAAAGAAAATGATTAAATAATGTACTTGTCAGGATCTGCCATTTTGGTTTTTGTTTACTCTTGCTGTTAGGTGTTTTTGGTTCTTCATGGTTTAGTAGTTTACTTAGGTTTATTTATTCCTGCCATGTGCTTCTTTGTTTTGTTAGTTCATCTGCAATTCTGTCTTATTAGTTTTGATTAATTGTTTTTCCCAGGTTTGTTATTTTGGTATACTTCTCTTTTGTCTAGTTCCTCACGTTTTATTCCCGGATTTTAGTTGCAGTTGATCTAGTAGTGTTTGTGTTTATTTACTTTTATGGTTAGGAGTTTCCATGTCCTTAGAGTTATTTTGTTACCTTCCTGCATTGTTTACTATATGTTGTTTAGGTTTATTATTTTATTATCTTACTTAGCTTCCCGTGTCCTTGCTCCTGCCAATTATTTTTGTATTTGTTCCTTGTACGTAGTTTCCCTTAGTATTGTCACCAGTCTTTCTGTGTTCCCTGCACTAGTAACCATAGTAAACTCCATTCCCTCAGTTCCCTACACCTGATCATCACACATTTATCATCTGATTACCTGCCTCTCTTTCTCATTGTTTCACATTGCACTCCCTCTGTATATTTACTCACCGGTTCCCCTTGTTCCCTGTCGGTTCGTCCAGTTTAGTTCCTGTTATGTCCCTGCATTCTACCTATTGTTTTCCTGTGTCTCCTGGTTCCAGTTCTGTAAGTCATTCTGCTCAACATCATTAAAGGAAAGCTTTTCGTCTTACCATGTGGCTAACGAGCGTCTTCCAGCATTCTGGTCCTATCCAACCTCAAACCGTGACAGTGCTTAAGTCAGATTTGTAGTACATGGAAAAAAGGCTATATGTGCAATCAGGTGAGAAAACAGAATGCATGCATATTTGTAGGAGTTAGTCCCACTTTTTCTTAATGGCTGATAAATATATTGGATGAAAGTAAATCTCTCACCCCAAGATTGAACCCTCAAAGTGCAGTATCCACAGATATGTGGGTCAGACATAAGGGGGGAGTCAGGAGGTTGCATTACCATGAGAAAAAAAAAGTAAAAGGGACTTTGTAAGGAGTCCGATTAAAGAAAGCAATCGTATAAATCTCAATCAGTCTTTGAAAGAAGTAAGCCATCTGTCTTCACTGCTTAATAAGATTAGCTCATCATATTAGCCTATTCATCTGTTTTGTAACACTAATATGTTCCTTGTTGTTAGAAAGCCATCCTAAATCCAGTTAACATTTCAGTAACTCTCATTTTATTATGATTAATATCTTTTAGTTTTCATCAGTCCTCGGATTACCTCTTAAAAAGAGTTGTTAAGGGTCCTGCTAACTGGGTGTTGCAAATCTTCTATTGTTGCTCTACGTGTAATCTACCAACCCTGCTTTCCTTTTGCTTCTCAAATACTATGCCAGGTGACTAAGTCGTTTTGTTTGTCAGTATTACCCAGGAAGCAAAGATAGATCCAGGGTAAATACCAGCCATGTCCAATACGGTCTAGACCAGACAGTTGGAACCTTCAGGAACATGAGCTGATGTCAGAGGACATCTGGCAAAAAATTTAAGAGGATGAGAAATTTAAGTCTTGTGTTTTTGTTTATTTTGCTTTCCATAAATAGATTAGGTCTTTGGAATAGATTGGTGAAGCCAAACATAGCCTCTTGAATTCTCTGGAAGTCCAATAACACTCTCGACGGGGTTTGGTTTTCATGCTTTGAATTTTTTCCGTATCAAGGCAGGCTGTGGGTACATTTGATGTTTAGTATGACGTCCATCATTACCTGAAATGTTCGTCGTGATTCCACAACATGATGTCACTTGACACATGGTATAACTATAACATTCAACAAGATTTACATAACACATACAATGCCTTGCAAAAGTGTTCTTACTTACTGAATTTTTGCATTTTTGTCACATTACAAGTACAAACTTCAATGTAATCTATATGAATTTCATGTCATAGACCAGCACAGAGTAGTGCATAACTGTGTCATGGAAGTTAGATGATAGGTGGCTTTCAAAACCTATTACAAATAAAAATCTGAAAAGTGTGACAGACTTTTGTATTCAGTCCCCTTTACTCTGATACCTATAAATTAATTCCAGGTCAACCATTCAGAAATCCAGACTTTGTATCACACCAAACCCTTGATTTTGTTTTTAAGGCATTAAGAGGTGGTGTTGCTGGTGTGCGTTGGACCATTGTCCTACTGCATGAGCCTAATGTGCAGAAAATTAGGGTCATGGACTGATGGCCAGACATTTTCTTTCAGGATTTTCTGGTAGAGAGAAAAATTCATGGTTTCATCAATTACAGCAAGTCTTCCAGGTGCTGAAGCAGCAAAGCAGTACCAGAGCATTAAACTACCACCACCATGTTTGACTCCTAGATGTTCTTCTTCTGAAATGCTGTTAGTTTTACACCGTATGTAACAAAACACATGCCTTCCAAAGGTTTTTACATTTGTCCCACCAGTATATTTTCCCAAAAGGTTTGGGGATCATCAACAAGTTTTTATGGCAAAAATTTTCTTTTTGGTCAGTAGTGTTATTTGTCCTGGAAATCTCCCATCGACAGCATTGTTGCCCAGTAACTTTCTTATTGATGAATCATAGACACTGAGCTTAACTGATGCAAGTAAGGCAAGTGGTGCTTTAGATGTTGTTCTGGGTTCTTTAGTGAACTCCCGGATGACTCGACAATGCAATCTTGTAGAAATATTGGTAGCCTGCGTTTCCATGTTTTCTCTATTTGTGGATAATGGGCTCTCATCATAGTTTGTTGCAGCCACAAAGCATTAGAAATGGCTTTATAACCCTTTCTAGTCTGATAGATGTCAGTGATATCAATTCTTGAATTTCTTTAGATCGGGTCAGGATGTGTTGGATTTAGATTGTATATGTCTGGGATGATTAGGCCTGAGTGTAACAAGTGGAACTGAACCAAAATATATAGTTAACCACAATTAAGTCACATAAGGCCATATGGGCATGGACAGCCTTGTTCCCTTGATACATAAAATTATCATTTGAAAACTGCTGTTTGTAGTTAATAAGATTATCTTTGTCTAATACTAAAATCAGCTGATGATCTAAAACATTTAGATGTGACAAAACAGCAAAAACAAAAGAAATCTGTCAGGGGACAAATTTGTTTTCACCTCACTGAGAAATTAATGTGAAAAATATGATTTATGTGTTTGATTTAAAAAAGAACATTGGAACTGTAAATAAAAAGAAAGGAATTAATAGATCAGATGTTAAAGACAGAAAGAAATGCTGACACAAGAAAAATGGCTTCAAGTCCTGCTAAAATCAGGGCTACTACAAGATCGTTGTGATTATAAGCTTTGTGACGCACAGATTTCAGAGGACAATGAATAAGATAAAAATGGGGGTGGGAGAGGGTTGTCTTTGCTCTTTGTGACTCAGGAGAATCTGAGCAGCTACAGAGGGGGTGTAAAGCTGAGCAGGGAAATTAAAAAAAGCAACATGAGAGGGGAGGGGGAGGTTCAGAGCTTTGAGTCAGCCGTGGCTAAAAAAAGGAATCTGTTGCAACTTCCAATGGGGACCAGCAGGGTAAAATAAGACAATTGGTGAAACAGCACTCCTCAGCTTGGCCCTTTGTCCCCCTGAAACAGAGCATGCAGTAACCAAAGAGTTTGGAGAGACACTTGCATAAAAAATCCTTCAAGTTTGACCTTGCATATCATAGTTGGCCTGCCACAAATTGAGAAAATAGCACTTAATATTCAACCTCAAAGGAAATGTTGGGACATTCAAACCACAAGAGATATGAATCCTCATGAGGTGATGAGATAATTTCGCTTATGAATAGTGTTCTCTTTGCATAACTGCACTGATGAAGGAGACTGCAGATATTATAAAGCAATAAAGGGAGACACATGATTATTTCACTACTTAACAAGATATAAACTGTAGCATGTGGTTCATATGTTGGTATTTGAAAGTGCACCAACGACATGTAACTCCACTAAAGGGAGAGCCGAATACTTGTGATATAACACTGGAGATACAGAGCCTTAAGAATGTTTTCATAGCATTTAAAAATGTTCAGATTGTCACTACCACAACTACCACAACTTTCCATGTACTTAATTGGGATTTATGTGATACACCATCACAAAGTGCACTAATTTGAGATTTTATACTCCATTACATAAACGCAAACCGCTTGAACTATATGTTCATAGTAGAAGCCGAACTGGCTGACTGTTTTCCTTGCTGTATACCTTGTGGAGCTGCCAGAGTCATCAGTCTTTTGAAAAAGTTAATCACAGAACAAATAGCATCAAAGTGGTTTTGGCTTGCCTAGACCTTTAGAATACATGCTGTAATTAATTCGCATTAACATTTACAGTTAAGGATGACAAAACCAATCTACATCAATAGAATGCTTAAAGGGACAGGCGCTGGAAAAATAAGCCAGAGAGACAGTGTAATGAAGTCTTTCTAAGGAACCCTGGATGACTTTTTGTCCCAGGTACCTTGGCTTTGAAAAGATTATCAGAGTATACGAGGTTTTATAGTTGGTTATCATAAAGTTTTAAGCTGATACATTTGGCAAGCATGGTGCCTATGATGCTGTGGGCTTGCAGCCTGAATTCCAGAAATCGAGTTGATATCAAAGATCATCTTCATTCACATTGCAAGAACATCTGTAAATGAAGATGATCTTATGTACATTTCGTTGCACAATAAAATGACACCTGATAGCAGCTTTAGTGTGTTGACCTATAGTAGGCATTAATATTTCCCTACTTCTATTTTAGTGTTGGCCACAGAGGTGCAAACTGTGCAGGACTTCCCTGGACTGTAGTAACTGTAAGGTCTAAAGGTTCTGAGGCTGTGTTTGTGTTGCAAACATGCTGGCTGGAGATGTATTGGACTGCAGAGTACATGCAAAGGATGGTAAGAGGGGGAATGTTCACCATGCTGAGGGTGTGGCATGACAGGGATGGGAGTCTTGGCATGAGAACATAGCACACTGTCACTCGGGCTATCATGTTCCTGTCCTCGACCAATATAAGGGACCACAACAACGTCTGCAGCTACACTGGGGAGGTTTAAATCTACTTTCAATTGACATCAACATAAATCATCCGTAAATTTTGCTCAAAAGAAGCTGAGGAACATATTTAAGCAATTTAACTATAGAATTAAAATAAATGTTATTGTGAATGGATTTCACAGGTGATGTGAGGAATCAGAACGGTCAGGTCAGACACTGGAGACTTTGTTGTCTTTCACAGAAGGACAAACTTAGGAGTCAAGAGGTCAAAAACTGATGGATTATATATATACTGTGCAAGGCTGTTGTTGACATGCAATTAACTGACACTTTTCATTTGACAGCTTTTGAGCAAGTGCTCAGGGAGGAAGGACGTAAGTACTGTATATTCTCTCTCTGATAAAGCAAAAGTAAACAGACAGAGATGCTATTTGGCATCACGATAAATTAGTTTCTCTTTAGGTTGACAAATATTGGACATTCAGTCTAAGCATACCACTTGCTCAGAGCAAGGTTAAAGAACAGTCGAGCTTTCGGAGAAAAACAACTGCTAGACTTGTAAAGTTTAACCTATACTGAACCAGCTAAATTCTAGTGATAAAGACAGAAAAGGATCATCGCTCACACCATCACTTTACTTCATTAAAGTATCTCAGAAGCTTTGTCCCTTTTTATTTTTGGGACATTTGATGGGAATGTTTTTTTAACTTTAGTCTTTTAACAACATGACTTTGATCCACAATAGAAGGGGGTATCAGTGTTAACCTCGTATTGCAAGTTCTATGTTCTTCTAGTTATTTAAGTTTATTTCAGTCTTTTGTAACTCTGCGTACATTTTCAGTGACAGCAGCTCTCCCTGGGATTGTGTTGCAGCTTCATTGAAACAGCATATATATATATTTTTTTTGGGCACATGCATTCAGGCACAACCCAGTGTTTTAGATCTGCTCCAAACATTTTCAAGCCTGTGACTGTACCGCTTGTTTCTTTGTTTTCTGGAATGTGCGAGCTTACATCATTGTGAGGCTTCATGGTTCAGTGCAGAGTTGCATGTGAGTATATTGCGATTATGTCACAGAGATGATGTGGCACTGGTAGGCAGGCATTGAGTGGGGCCCTGATCCAATCCTCCTCCATCTATACTGACGGTCCCTGGTCACACCAAGCTGCTGGGATGTTCTGGATCATCAAAGGCTTCCTGTAAGTGGGATTAACTGGTGAGAGGAAACAGCTGAGGCTTATTTAGTGTCAGCATTTACTAATCAAAACTCTCAGCACTCGCACCAACCACCACAACCTGTGCTCACCCTCAATAATCCCCCTTCTTCTGTTCTTTTTCAATGTACAGGGGTCAGATGTTCACAAAGGGCCCACAAAAGTCAAAAGGGGCCAGGGGATTGAGGGTAGGGGGAGACAAAGGCAAACTGAAGTGCTTGGTTAATGATGAGAGGCTGCTGAGTCATTACAGAAGCTCTCTAAAGCTTAAATTTGCAGGGGTTTCATTAAAGTTCATTAAATGTCACATGTTTTGTAGATCAAGCAGCATCTTAATTTTATTTGACGTTTTTACAGATTCATGTGACAAACAGAGCTTTTAGACATCATAAACCTCTCTGTTGGGTTATGCAATGATTAAAGACTGTTGAATGATGGCTTGTGCATTTTGTTATGGGCTATTTCCAAGAGACATAGAAACAGGCAATATTGTCATTCACATCCTTGGTGCAATCAAACTGCTGATGTCACTTACACATAGATACCTCACAGCTTTCAAAAGAATCAATCAGTATAAAACCATCCTGACGTAGCATGTAAGTCCATGCATTACGAGTGAAATTGATTGGCTCATCTCATTTTGCTTAACCTTGGTTGAAGTTGGGTAAGATGCCGCTTGTGTCTGGCTGTGCCTCCTCTGACTACTGTCAATTAGATGTGTTCGATCAGTGTTTTTATTACATTTTTGTTGAACGTCATCTTAGGATGAACATTCAAATGATTGGCCTTCATTACTAGCAATCAAATCTGTAATGCATTACTTTTAGAGTCAACAAAACAGCCTTGTTTTTCCACAGCCCCTTCATCCCTGAAGCTTTATCTGTGGACTGTTGCCAGGCAGATTCACCTGAGACTAGTCGGAACTGAGCTAATCTCCCTACTCCCTTGTGGTCATAACCAAGACTGCAATCTAAAAGTGTGGAAACATCAGATCAATGTGGCAGAAATCCTGAAATGCTAAAAAGCTTACATTGCCAGCCGAACTCTGGTTTAGCCTCCTCTGCACCTGGGTCTCTCCAATAAAATGATTGTAATTATAGCCTGCTGTATTACTCTAAAAAGTCTCAAGTTAAAAGGAAATTTTTTTTATATTGAGGAGCTGGACTTCCTGTTTATATCTGAGTCTTGGCAGCATGAACATGAAGTCTCAAAGCCTTTAGAACTGTGTCCTGGTGACTGCTAAGTGTTCTGCACTACTAGGATTTCTCACAGAGGAGGTGGGACTGCTGTAATTTTCAAAAATTGCCAGAAGAACTCTTCAACCTGGTATAGCTCTTTTGAGATACTATGAGCAAAATTGGATGAGCTCAGCATATATATGGTGTTTTGATGTATCGTCCACCTGGGTTTGCTGCATCTTTCTGCCTGACCTTCAAGACTTTTTGTCTCCCACTATTTAAGTAGGCCGGATCATTATTCTCTGAAACTTTAATTTTCATGCCAAAGACTCATCAAATCCCACTTAGGAGTTTCTCAGCATTATGAACTTTTGTTCAAAATGTATCTGACTCTACTCATACTGCAGGGCATACAGGACTTGGTTTTCACTTATGGTGTTACTCTAGATAACTTGCACATAAATGAAGTTGTCTTCAGTGATCAAAAGTCAGTCTCTTTTACTTGTTAGTCAGAATCTTTTTTCAAGTTTGTATTAAGCAGACACTTTATTGATGATTCTGTTATATTTTAAGTTTTTTTCTATTTTCAATTTTACATTCTTTACGGATGATAATGTTGAGCTTCTCGTTAATTCTTTTAGTTAACTTTGTCTTGCCAGTCAGGTTGCTCTTTACAAATCTAGTCACAGCTCTGTTATTTCTTGTTCACCCTTGTTAAACAATCATACTCCAGGCTTTCTAAGTTCCTGTCAAAAAGCAGAAAGAAGGTGGAGGTTCATGGATTTGGTTGTCCATCATGAGTACTTCAAAGAGTTTATTTACTCTTTTTTTTTTTTTTTTATCGTGTCCTGTCCGGCAGAGTAGTGCTCAGAATTGTTGTCTGAGTGCCAAGAAATTGCCCAACAGATTTACTTTCACAATCGGAGCATCACAGCTAATGCTTTAAAGCTCTGCTTGATATTTATAGAAGAAACTTTATTATAAACTTCTTTAGGAATATTTCAATTGTTACGGACACGGAGACTGAAATGAAAAGGAAAAAAGAAGCTCAAAAAAGAGAGAGATGGGGAAAAAGGGGAGAAAAGGAGGAAAGAGTGGAGGAGAGAAAGAAGGATAAAGAGAATACAAGATTACACGCTGCTTGCTTATACACCTGCAGCTGTTTTGTTTTTTTTTCTAACAAAATAGTACACGGTAATTCTGAATGTAAAATGTACTTAGTGAGAGGTGCAGCCCAAAATAGAACATCTGTGTATCTGTCAACACCTGAAGCTTAACCCCTGTGAGTATGGGTGTGGACGTGCTTTTGTATACAAGGTTTCGCCACAAATATATGCAATAGCGAGTGTGAGGACCCAAAGGCCTGCCCCATGGTCCCTGGACGGACACTGAGGAGATCTGAGTCACAGACATCTAAAGGCCCCCCAAAGCACAGAAACCCCAGGAGAACCACCGCCGGGACTACCGCAACCCCCCCAGAGAAGAGCAGTGGAGAGTCCCAGGGGAACCACCCAGCAGCGACAGTGCAGAAGCCCCAGGGAGCCGCAGCGACGTGTCCACAGGCCCCGTCGGCAGCCCTCCACGCCCGAGCAGATCCAGCCATGGACCCAGAGGCTCAAGACCCCGGGACACACCACCCCCCAAGCAGAGGCCCGACAGAGCCCAGGGGGCCAGGCCCCGGCAAGCAGCCACCGGAAGTGAGCCAGCACACACCAAAGCACCCGGCCACGGACACCGAGAACCACAAGTACACCAGCGGTCAGAGACTCCAACCACCGGCAGGCGGTGTGGCGGGGAGGAAGCTGATCCAGGAGAGGGAGCAGTCCAAGACCCAACCTGTCGCAAAAAAAAAAACAGGCACACACAGTCACAATCACCCACTCCCACCCTCATGCATTCACATAAAATCACTCAAACCCAACATAAGAATAACAACAAAATGGACGTCATACACTCACTCACACTCCCCATGCATACTCTATATTCCCAGGTCCAGGCGCCGGTACCCCCTCAGGGCAACCAGCCCCTGGACCCAGGAGGTGGTCCCCTTCCCTCCTGGGGCAGAGGCAGGCAGACAGCGCCGGTACTGCCCCGACCCAGGTGACCCCGGCCCAGCTCCCGCCCCCCTGCCCCAAACCCAGTCCCCAACAACCCCCATCCACCTCCGGAGAAGGGGCTATGTACAAAAGAGGGGTCCACAGGCCCAAAGCAACGCGCCAACTGGAGCCGCCCCAGGACGTAGCTGTCCCGACCCCCCAACGAGCTCCGATCCCAACCCCATGAGTCTCCCACCCCCAGTGAACCCCAACAAGAACCTCCCCACAGGGCCACCCCCAACAAGGACACCGATATCGAACACATCCCCCCGAACCCAAACGGCACAAATCCCCACCCCCACAGGGGCACATCCCCACAGGTGAACTCCGTGGCTGAGAAGCCGATGAAGCCACACCCACACAGCGCAAGCTCCACACACAGCCCCGCTCTAAGAACCCCCGCCACACCCGTTCCCCCACCACACAGCGCGCCGCAACGGCAAGGCAAGGGCCGTGCGCAACGCCACCCCCGCCCACCGGCGGAACAGGGCCCCACCCAGCACCGCACCCACAACCGGACCCCCGACCCCACACCATGATGGGACAAACTCATCCACCAAGAGGTCCCCGGCCAGCGGCAGGCACCCAGGGCCAATGACCCCTCCACGCCCCCCTCAGCAACAAAAAACACTACATCACTGCCACTGCAACGACCGCCCAGGGAGAAACACTATCCAGCTCAGATCCACCAGCGCCGCCCAGCCGATCCAAACGCCAGTGACCCCACGCCCTAGAAGTGGACACAACCCCTCCACCCCACAGGCCGCAGCCCCTCCACGCCACCCCCCAGTCCACCGCCCCGATCCCCCATCGGACAAGACAGCCAGCAGAGCAGCACACCTCCAAGCCCGCCCAAACCCCCAGACAGTGCCAGCAGCCCCAGCCCACCAGTCCACGAGAGGGATACATGCACCGGCCCGGGACCTGGGCCATGCAGGCCAATCACTCCAGGCCAAGCACACCTCACCAGCCGTCCCGGTGCAATCACAAGACATGCTCTGCCGCCCCACCCACCCAACCGCCAACTGCAGCTCAGCGCCCGACCCCGGGCCAGGACCACAGAAGGAAGCCGTGGAAAGAAGGCCACAGTTACCGGGCACCCCGCCAACCCCACCCCCAAACCCGGGGGCGCCCCAGCCCGCCAGCATCAAAGCAGGGCCACATCCCAATAAACGCCAGCTAAGACCCCCCCGCCAGAGCCCGGCACCCCCCCCAGCCGGCAGACCAGGGCCCAAAGCCAGGGGCCGAGATCCAAGGGAACCCAAGCGATCCCGAGAGAGCCGAAACGCCAGCCCAGCACCAGACAATCCCCAAGCCCGACCACCAACCCCAGCTCAGACCCGACTAGAGGGCCCATTCCCTCTCCCGGCCTCCGACCACAGATGGGAAATAGCGAACGGGGATGTGAAAAGACCCCAAGCCTGCCTCCACCAGCTCAAATGTGGTGTTGATGCGTGTTGTTGTAGTGTGCATTTAAAAAGAAAAACGGTGGGGAAGAGGGTCTGAAATGTTATGGTCTGCCATTTAAGCCTTAATATCGATTGTAGGAGAAAGTTAAAAAATTCAGAGATGCTTTACTGACTGTGAGATTTCAACTACTCCACCATCTGCTATGGAAGATCAAGGTAAAATCATTACCAGAAAAATTAAATAAAGTCTTTTTTGGATATCCCTCCTAGAATTTATTGTTACTCATAATTCTTTTTTCACTCAACCTAATGCACGTATTCAGCACTGATTCTTTTCAGAGGCTAAGTTAAAACAAATTACCTGGTAATGTATACCATTATATTATGCAATGTCATAATTCGTATTCTTTATCATCAGAATGCAGCCTTTAGTAACTGTATCTATCTGAGCTTTACTATCATGCAACTCAGCTGGGTCAGGTGTTGCTTGTAAACCACCTCTAGGGGCAGTGTTGCACAATATTTCAGGAGCAATTTCAGGGCTTTCACTGAGCTACCGGTGCAATACTAAAACTTTACCAGCTCACTTAAAATATTTTTATCTGAGTCAATCACTGGCAAATGATTCGTCATTGTTTTCTTGTGTTATGATTCCAGTACAGGCTGACCAATCTCTAAAAGGTTAAACATAAATATTCTAATTTCTATACATTTATTGGCAACTTGTGCAGGACTTCTTTATGTATGTAATTATAATATAAAAACACTTCAGCTCATATAAATTTAAAACAAAGTTTTATTTAAATCAAAAGGAAAAACAAGACAATAGCTAAATCATCAAAACATAGTATATTCATAGAATAACTATACATCATGACTAATAGACAAAACAATAAGATCAAACATACAAAAAAAAAAATGGAGAATGAATAAAATTCAGTGAGTAATATTGCACTTCATTTCTAAAATGTTTCAGACCCCTTCACCTAAGTTTTTTTTTTTTTTAATCTCTGAACATTTCAGTTCCTGCCTTTATTACTAGGTCAGGAGTTTAGCTTAGTTTTGACACCGGACTAGTTCTAAAGCCCAAGCAAATGGACTATGGTACTGACCAAACCTGAAAAAATGTAAGCTTATTCTTTACCCCATAGTTTCCCTAAGATAAAGACCAAACAAAAGAAAAACTGCAAACTGCATTTAGACAAGTTTACAACCATAGTCTACAACCCCATGGGGGAGACCAACTAAAAAGGCTGCCAGAAAACAACCTGAAAGAATGCCCACAAAAAGAGAGAAAATAATCGCCAGTCATCATCGCTGTCGAGATTTCTTTCTTTTACAAAGTTTTCTTTAAAAAGGACAGTTTTTTTTTTGTTCTACCCTTTTTCGTCCTTTTGAACAAACATCGAAAGGTCAAAGAACATACAGGTGTGGACGTACACAAACTAGAACATCGGTTAGAACAGATGCTGAATGAAACGAAGAACTGTGTTCAGGTCTTTTTTTCTGCAGCAAGGCCACTAAGATAAGATCACTTTAACATTCTGCAGTTTGTGAATCACCGTCAGAAGCTGTTTGCTTTAGTTGCCAGCAGAATCTGGGTAGGAACGCGCACACGCAAACTAGTGTTAGCTAGGTTTCAAAGGAAAAATGTAAACGTAATAAAGTTTCTAGCATTAAAACATAGTAAATAATGCTTTAACAGCCCAAGTGTCACTGCCTTACTGAAAGCTCATCTATCACATGGTTAGTACCCATTTGTTTTCAACCTGACCTTCACCACTGAATGCATATTTTTATTAATTTATTTTTATTTTTAAAAAAAGTGCTGCTTTTTTGTCTTTTTTATGACCATGTCAAACCTCTATTACAAGTGGTCTAATGCATTAAATGAGTTAGAAAACCAATGTATTACTCATTTTCCTAGTACTACTTGTTCTGACCAGCCTGCATAGAGGTTTAGCACCGTCCCCAACTTTACATTTGTGCTGGAAGACATTCTTCCTCATTCATGTTTTTTTTTTTTTTTTAATTAGCATTCCGGTTTCACTGGTCTGGTAAAAATCTGTCAGTTAGGATGCAGTGAGGAACTGCAGCAGGACAAAAAGTACTTCGGCTGTCTGGTTGTTTTAAAGGGCTATAAAGATAAATAAATGAAATGAATGGAAAAATGGAATGTGATTCGTTTTAAAAAGCTGCCTTGCTTTTTTGGAGGTGTGTTCTCTCATTTTGGTAGTTAAAAAAATGAATAGTTTTAACAGTGCAATAAAAAAAAACTTTTTCAACCGCTTGGCAAGTGACAAAAACCCACCTAAGACAGTGCTTTTTAGGCAGTAATGCAAGCTGGACTTACTCTGACACATGGACTTGAGGGGCTGCAGGCAGTTGAGGTTGAGTCCCTCTTTCATGCACATTTATCTTGTCAGCTACACTTTGAGTGACAAAAACAGGACAGCAACACCACTAGTTCAAATCCAGAGCTATCTTGGAACAAAAAAACCGGAAAAGGCTATGAGCAGATCCAAATACGAAGAGAGAATAACAGAACTATGCAACACAAAAGGGATGGTAGACAGGTAGCTGAGGAGGCAACACCTTACTTAAAGAGCTTCCACCTGCAGTATTAGGGTAAAAAAACTGCAGGTAACTTATTAGTGTACTGTCTCCATTTACTGAGAAGCAGAAAAAATCTTTAACTGTTCAAAATAAATTCAGTGCATTTCTTACTTTTCAGTCTTTCTTGTTTTCAAAAGTCAAACATTTTGCAGATCATAATCTATAAAGATAAGCCTGCTGTCTGCTATTCTAGGTCTGGTTTTTCACAAAACTAAAAGCAACGTATTAGTGATTTATGTAACCAAAAAGAAAATCTCTAAACAAACCACCAAACTTAGGTAAAGAACAAAATGTGCAAAACAAAAAATTCCCACGTGATGCAAAAGAAATTAGTCTTTGCTCTGTTTTTAACCACTGCTGCAAGCTTTAACTCAAACAGACTACAATGGTTAGAACATCATTACTTTCCTTCTATCATCCCATGATTTTAAGGTTATTCTGCTGAAGACTGGACATGGTTAGTTTCCCCATATGTGTAAGGAGTCACGCCCTTAATGTGCCACAAATAGAGAAGAATCAAGGCTGAAGAGGAGCTTGGCAGGCTGAGCCTTGGTGATTCCTTCTCTTCAACTTCTTCACCAGGGCTCCGCTGCTAGACTCCACACAGGCTGAATATTCCTCAGGAAGATGGTGAAACCCCAAATTAGAGACAGCTTTTTCTCTTGAGGAGGAAAGGCGAAACACGTTTGCTCCGTCCAGCTCAGTGCCGGGCAAGTCTTTGTAGATCAGATCTTACGATTTTCTCGAGAACTCAACAGTGTCAATGCTGTCATCTGAGAAAATGTCCAAAGCTCAGCCTTTTAAGCATGTTCCTTTAGGTACTCTGAACCACTCAGGGTAAATTTAAAGAAATGCTCAGCGTGATGGACAGGTATCGAGCCTGCGCTCCACTGCACATCTGGAGTGATCTGGGTTGGGATCAATCTGGTGTGGGGAAAAAAAAAAGAAAAACATGAAATTATTTTAAGAGAAGGGATGATTTCTGAAAATGTTAATGATCAAATGATCTTTGCTGCTTACCTCAGAGTACAGAGGAGGTGGATGGAAGCGGAACTCATGGATATAGGCCAGAAGAGGACCCCCCAGTTCCTCTCCAGCTGCAGGAGCATCCAGGCGGCCTTGCCTCTGCTCTTCTGTCACAATTTCTGCATAGCTTGGAGGAGCTGCAAGTGTTAACAAAAACAAAAGAAATCAGCATTTTTAAAATCAATCCCAAATGTATTTAAAGCTGATATGTACACTTCAATCACAACACCACAAGTGGATTTACCTTCAGGCCTTTCTGGCAGACCCAAGGTCAACCAGGTCACGCTGCACTGGCTGCTGACACTTGAGGTGCGGCTGCCAAACGGATGGAGAGGAATGGTTCCAATGACAAGGGGTAAGTTCAGAGACAGGTTTATTGCCCCTGGTATGTCCACGTACACCTGAACAAAACAGCTGTTTAGAAGTCGATCAAAGGTTAAGCAAATTAACCCATTCTGTCTTTTACGATGGACCTGCTCTACAAGCAATAGCTTGACTTGAAATTTTAGATCTGGGTCAGTGTCTGGCGATCAGTTGCTTAAGCTGGCATGATGACTGCTTGAAGGGTAATGAGCTTATAAGCACCCTGAGAACAGGTGTTGCTGCCGTTTTTTGGCTAATGCTTAGTGCCATGTAGAGATAACATGATAGTACAGTCCAAGGCTCAGAGCCAATAATGTAAGCTGAATCAGGACAAATATGGACATACTACGAAATATTGATTCTGTACTAACACCAGTTCAGAAAATAGGTTGTGATGACAACTTTATGTAAGCAGAAACCCTTGTGAGAAACCCTTGTGTTTGCCTGCCTGTCATTTTTGGACATTTTATCTAAATGTTTGGAAAATGCACAAATGCTCAAAACACCATAGGCCCCCACTCACCATAAGAGAGTACTCCACTCGGATAATGCTGCAGTCCAGGATGGAGGGGGAAACAGGTGGAATCTTCAGCATCTTGCCGTTCCAGGTCTCTGTTTTGCCGGAGGACAGAGACTCTCCCCGGAGGTTGGCGACCAGTTGCTTGACCTCCTTTATCTTCCCTTTGGCATAGAAGGTCTGGGTCTGGTAGATGGCTGCTTTTGGCACCACCATGCGTGATGAGCAATTCTCGATCTCTGCGAAGATTTGGATTGACTCTCCTGTGTGATCAAAATAAAAAAAGGAGAGGTAAGTTTCTCCAGTCATAAAAGCAGCAATCAGATTTGTGGTATTGTTACTATGTTACTCTTACCTGGGGTGTATCCCTTCCTTTCAATTTTGGCACTTAGGGAAATAGGACCTGAGGTGCAGAACCAACAGCAAAGTGTCTTGTCTGCAGTGCCAGCCTGTGGTGACTGAACAAGTGATATGGGGAAAAAATAAAAAACAAAGTTTTAATAAGAGCGCAGGGGGAAGTCATTTTAAATTCTATTACGCTTACCTAACAATGAATGGTCATTTCAGAGGAGCTTACCAACAATAATGGAGTGTTGATGTCAATGTGCTCAAAGACTGTAAATTCCTTCTTGGTCTTCATAGGCAGGAGCCATGGCCTGTGGAGCTCTGCCTTTACCCAGTAGCGCACACTGCCATGCTTTCCTTCGAAAGAGGTAGCCAGAGGTCTGCAGGGGAGAGGCAACAAGGACAGGGAAGAGTTAAAAGGTTGTGTTAACCACCAAAAGCAAACATTCAGCTAAGTATGGTCAAAAATGAACACATCATCTCTGGGTTACACATGATACCAGACCACTTACGTCTGTGGAAGCTCGAGGCTGAATGCGTACTCATGTCTTCCTGCGTGGATAGTAGTGAGTCCTTCCTCTGAGTTGTCATCGTCTGAAAAACAAGGAGGACAATATTCCAAACACATGTATACCATACCTGGACAAAATGCTCTACGAAGGCATCTGAAAGTCATACCAAAAAAGAAAACAAAAAAACAAAAAAAAAACAAAAAAACAGGGTGGGGGAGACAAAAAGAGAATAACGTATTTTACAATTAAATCTGTCTGTAAGAAATTAATGTATTGAGACAAACAGCATAAAAATATTTTAAAAAAAAGGAGACTAAAGAAGATGACTTATTGGAGAGAAGGCTGGAGTGAAGTAGAGAGAAGGAATATACCACAGATATAAAAGGGGCCTACATATTTTTCATTTCAAAATGTTCAGTTTCCTAGATTTTTTGTAATTTTTATTCATTCTGAACATTTGAGTATATAACACATTAAAGTTGTATCTGCTTCTATAATCTGATATGTTCTGAAAATTGTGAAACGAAATGAGGATTGACTTCCAAATTGAAAGTGTCACCAGAATCAAATTGCAACTCAAACATTTATGGATGAATCTTTCAATGGAAACTCAAATGGACCTTCGGAAACTAGGCCAAAACTGTCAAAAGCCGCTTGTCAGTGTTTACTAATGCCAGCTGATCAGATCTATTCTCGTGCCCCATTGTAATTTCATGAACCAAATAGCCTACAAACAAGACTGTCGTGCTTTTTTTTTTTTAATGAGCTTTTAAAACAAAGTTTGTATTTTGGGAAATTATACTGCAGAAATACATATTCTGTTATCCAACTGCGTTTCTATGGTAATTGCATTTTTTTGTAAAAAAATAAATAAATAAACACTGGATACCCTCTTTACATTTTAAGAGGGATTTGGCAAACCAAATATAAAAGGGTGTCATTTAAATACAAATCAAGGTAAATACGAATGGGTGTTTGGAAATTTTGAATTTGTCTTTTACGATATAGAACACAGTATTGAAACTAAAACATACTTTTCAAGCTTGCCTGTAGGCAAAGCAATGTATTGCTGTCAGATAATAGAATGAGCACTTTGTTATGTATTCTTACTGCCTAAAAGAGGAAAACGCAAACAAAAGCATTTAATAACGGCGTAAAAACGATTTTTGATGCAATTTTTTTTTTTTTTTTTTTTGTAAAAGAATAGTGTTGCAAAGCTGTAGCTGTATCTCCCGGCTCAGCACACCCTCCCCTTAGCAGCAGCAGCAGCAGCAGCGTGGTAAACAAGTGCGGATCTGTCACTCAAACGGCAGCCTCCAACAGGAGGAGACCGGCCTAAACCGGTGCGAGCAGCTTCACAACAGCAGCGCAGGGCTCATTCATTGCGCGGCGCTGCTGTCTTCGCCAATACAAACCACAACTACCAAGTATTACGTAGTTCTAAGATTTTAGAAACTTATGAGATGCGTTGAGGTCATTTTATTTTTATTTTTACATTTATGCTGAACTTTTCGCTGGCTAAAAGCCACACAGGACCGCTTCAGACATTTAAATTAGCCACAAAGCTGAAGACAACAAGCCACAATTTTAAATAAATATGGATGACATATAAATAGGCTACATGTAAAACGCCGAAGCGCTTAAATGAAAATGCATCCGCAGAGTGATGTTCTGCAGGTGTTTTCCTTATTAAAAAGTTGCTGAGTGGTTTGTCACTCTGCAAAACCATTATGTCATTGACCACGCTTAAGCATCTTCACCAATCACAAGCGAGCTGAAGCTGTTGCCCCGCCCATTCTCAATCCAGTTTTCTGAACAGGATTAAACCGCTTTGAACAATAGGGGGAAATTTCTAAACAAAATCCTTATTTTAAAATAGCAAATGTGTTCTATTGTGGCTGAATTTTTTATTTATTCCCCTTTTAAACTAGAACTATATTAAAACAGCAGTAGATGCTCAAGAAGCTGTCATTCATTCTGACACATTGGCTACAAACAAGCAAGGAAGGAGACAATATCATAAAGTAAAAGACTATAGTAGGTCTAATTGTAGACGATGGAGGCAACAAAATGACATTCGGTGAATTAGTTCGTTTATATTCTGTTTTCCTGTCCGGGGAAACAAACGAGAAGAGCATCGCTGTTTCGACCAAACTTGTGCAATATTAACTGAAAACTTACCTCTCTCATGTCCTATTAAAATGTCCTTGTGATTTAGGTATTCCACTTCTTCGGTGTAGTTCTGGGTGTAGGCAGTGTTGGATCCAGCATTTCTAGACTCGGTCCAGCGAACTTTTGCGAACCCCTTCGCGTGGATTTTGAGAGATTTAACGCGGATTTCACCGGTGACTTCGATGATCACCCTCCCTGAGACACAGTCTCCGCTGGAGAACACGGGAACGTTGCTGTCATTGAAACAGTCGTAGCTTACGATGAAGCTCTTCACCTTCCCTAGCACCATGGCGGAGAAGAGTTTGTGAGCTCTAAAACAGAAGTCTACGAAAAAATTGATCTCATAAGGGAAACAAAAAAAAAAAAGAAAAAAATGGGTAGGGGGTTGCAGATTGCAGACACTGATCAGTATCTCTGCCCTGCAAAAAGCAGCAGGCACGATAAGTGGCTTCTTTTTGAGCTTTTCATTGAGCTATGTGATGGCTGACTAACAGCAGTAGATGCTGTTATCACCTGCCTGTCCTGCTTGACGGTCTCCAGTCACAGACAAGGAAACCCCCGAAGCTCAGCTCGTTTTAAGCGACGAGCTGGGTGGAAAAACAATCTTGTGCGCATGCGCCTAGTTCTGCTGCCCTCCCTACCTCCTGCCTTCTGGAACAAGGCAAGCAGCAGAAGAGTGTGGCACAGATCACATTCAGAAAACAAGTATGCTTAAACACCTGAAACGCTACATAAAAATATGTAATTGCAGTTATTTTAAGGCTTTGCATATCAACCTTATGATTAGACATGTTTTAAAAAACAACGATTTAAATGTGCTTATTTTGCAATCAGAAAACAAATTGTGCAATGTGTGATCCTTTCTCTGTGTTCCAATATGGTGGCATTCTGCTCTTTTTGACTGGACTCAGCATATGCAGCACTGTGCATTGTATGATTCTCTAAAATTCATACAGGGAAGGCTTTTGTCATATTATGCCAGTCATAATACTGCCTTGTACAATGTAAGGATAGGATGGCTTCATCATTTGATAAAGCTGTTCATTGGATTCGCTTCAAAATATAGCTATCACCCCTGCGTCTCAGTATCTGTGTAATACTAAAGCTTCCATATCTGTTGTGTGCACTTTAACACAATGGTTTTTACATATCTGTCTCTCCGAGCACTGTTAAATCAACATAGCATCATG
Organism: Girardinichthys multiradiatus; assembly: GCF_021462225.1. Taxonomy (NCBI): domain Eukaryota; kingdom Metazoa; phylum Chordata; class Actinopteri; order Cyprinodontiformes; family Goodeidae; genus Girardinichthys; species Girardinichthys multiradiatus. The sequence continues at coordinate 37,981,058 of NC_061805.1, read as the reverse complement.
CATTTTGCATGATGCCCCAGGAAAAGCCATGCAAAGTTGTTAAAAACCATAAATATCCATGATTAAAGGTACTAGAGACCAGAGAAACAGCTAGTATTTTCAAAAATATATTCCCTCACATTAATATGAAATAATCATTGCATACAGGAGGACTGCTCCTATTGTGCTGAGCTCTCTATCCAGAAAAACAACTCCTGGGGCTCCAAACGCCACCCAGTGACCATTAATGTTTCTAACAAGAACTGCAGACCCACCTGTTGAAGGCTGCAGAAACCAAAGTCCTTGCTTTTCCTCAAAAATAATGATGTCATATGGGTGTTTATTTTTATTTTTTTTTCATTGAGAACAGTAATGAAAAGAATACTCTTTAGTGGTTCTTGCGAAGTTACCTTGGATGTGTCCCTCCTTTTCCATGTTCCATGCATGTCCCAATCTGATGTGTTCCAAATGAAAAAAACTCTTTTATTTGTGTTCTCACAAACCCCAAAAAAGGTTCATGATACTCAAATTGTGCTTTAATACATTTTTCTGTTTATGGCAGAATAATCCAGTCCAAGTTTAATCAATTGAGTTATTTTAGATTTCAGACTAAAGATAAAAAAGTGCAATAGACATCCTTTAGTATCGTCGTAATGGCTCTTTAATTTATTACTAAGTCATAAGCTATGAAACGAATGCCTTCTTCAGCATCATTACTCAGCTGTGGTGTGAGGCCATATTGTCTTGCTGTTCTTACACTGGGCACAAAATAAGGCACGTTCAGTACCCTTTCAGTCAAGGCAAACCAGTAACAGAAAAGTCCTTCAGCATGCAACTGAATAGTTACTTTTTTTCCCGGGGCAGGAAGCCATATCATCCAAATCCAAAACTGTTTCATTTTATAGCTTCATACTATAACTAAATATTAAGTTACTTGCAACAGAGTGTCTTCAATCAGAGGCTTCTTCATTTCTGCAGTAAGACAGACCGCTACTGGAGATCTATCAGCATCTACAACGGCTCTTTGAAGAAATGAACAACATTTAATTTCCGTTTGGGATTAATCAAGACTTTTTGAATTTGAATTTGAATTCAACCATACAGACACATTTGTAACAGTAATACAACATAATATACACAAGATAGTTGTGATCACTGCAGAGGTTTCTCAGCAACGTTGTTTAAAAGATTTTGGTACTTAGATAAATGCTGCCCTCTAGAGTATCCTTTTGCCATTACGTGGTTAAAAAACGGTTTGATTTGGATAAGATTTCTTTTTTATTTTAAATTAATAAAGGCGGTGATTTGTGTTTAGCTGAGTTTGTTTGTTTCTTTGTTTGTTTTGATTTTTTAATCCCCTAGAACTATTATAATCGAATGATGTCCCTGAAAAGGTAACCTTAAGAAAACTCTTATTTTGACAGCTTTACCCGGATGTGGATCCTCTCGCTTGGCAACGTTTGCGAGGAAGTTTGTACTTCTGCGCCGATAAATTTCATACATTTTTGGAAAATGTTTCCTTTTACCTAAGAAAATTTATTATTTTATAGGATTTGAATAGAAGGCATAAATATGTTTTTGTTGGCTTTGGTTTTCTTCCTCTATAACTATGTCGAAGGTATCCAGAATGTTGCCAGACCAAACATTGTTATGGTGATGAGTGATGCATTTGTAAGCATAATTTGCACTACATATTTATTACAAGTTTTAGACTTACAATTAAAAACAGTGAATTTTGTGTTTTGGTTTGTTTTTCTTATTATAACTTTGTATTTGTGTGTTTTTTTTAAGGATGGCCGATTATCATTTGATCCAGGCAGCAAAGTAGTGCAGCTCCCATACATAAATTACCTCAGGGAGTTGGGCTCTACTTTCCTTAATTCTTACACAAACTCGCCCATCTGCTGCCCTTCAAGAGCAGGTACATTTTGTAAATAAGAAGTCTTATGAAACTAGTTCCTAAAATGCAAATGAAGAGACACCTGATTAACTTCCTGACCTTTTTCCACAGCAATGTGGAGCGGTCAGTTTGTTCACCTCACTCAATCATGGAACAACTACAAGTGCTTGAATGCAAACTCAACCACATGGATGGATTTGTTGGAGAGGAATGGATATCGTACAAAGATGCTGGGCAAGCTGGATTATACCTCAGGAAGTCACTCAGTAAGGTGGGTAGGGACTTTCAGAGAAGATGGGAAACCTCTCTGTTAGGCTGAGCCTGATTCTCAGGTGCAAGTATCATTATCCATGTTTTTTTCCCTTTTTTTCTGTGCATTTACCACAGTAATCGTGTCGAAGCGTGGACACGAAATGTTCAGTTCCTCCTTCGCCAGGAAGGCCGGCCTGTTTCTCAACTTGTTGGCAACATGTCAACCATAAGGATCATGGAAGATGACTGGAAAAACACAGATAAAGCTACTCAGTGGATCCGTCACGCAGCTGCACTTTCAAATGAGCCCTTTGCTCTTTATCTTGGCCTCAATCTGCCTCATCCTTATAAAACTGATTCTTTGGGGCCTACGGCAGGAGGATCCACCTTTCGCAGCTCACCGTACTGGCTCACCAAGGCATGTTTTTTTATGTTATTATTTGATGATAGCTTTGTTATTAATTTTATTTTATCAAATGTTTACACCCCTCAGCCCTAAATATGTTGCAGACTGTAATAATATAATAATTGTTGTTTTCCACACTCAAAGGTGTCTTCTGAGCTTGTCTCTATTCCTAAATGGTTGCCTATGGCTGCGATGCATCCTGTTGACTACTACTCTACCTTTACCAAAAACTGCAGCAGCAAGTTCACTGAGGAGGAAATAAAAAGCATTCGGACCTTCTACTATGCCATGTGTGCAGAAGCAGACGCCATGCTGGGTTAGTTGATTGAAACTGGTGGGGTTTAAAGATTAGACAGTTTAGAGTAGAGAAGCAACGATTCTTCTTATCCTGACCTTTTCCAATTTCAAGATGTCTTTAAGGCCTGACCTTGCGATTAAGAGTTTTGACCCTATAAAACTCCCATTCTTAGATTCATTACACATAGAGTGACATTTCCAATTCTTCATTTCTTTGTAATTTTGATGATTATGGTTTACAGCTTAAATTCAGTGTGTCAGAAATGTAGAATATTACTAGAGTTAAAAATTGGAAGCTCATGGCTACATGCTACACCCTAATCAGTTAACTAACTCAAAATAACTGCAAAGGTTTCGTGAGCCAATAAAATTGTCTTTCAGTCTGCGGTGGTGGGCTACACAATCATGGGGAAGACAGTCATTGACACCGTCCACTAGGAGGGCAAGCCACAAGAGGTCATGGCTATAGAAAGATGAGTGGAAGGAAAATGTGTGGTAGGAAAAGGCGCACCAGTAGCAGGGATAACTGCAGGCTTGAGAGGATTGTTAAGCAAAATCCACTCAAGAATTCAGGGGAACTTCATAAGGAGTGGACTGAGGCTGGAGTCAGTGCATCAAGAGTCACTACTCACAGATGAATCCTACACATGGGCTACAAATGTGAAGCCACTGCTGAGCCACAGACAACATCAGAAGTGTCTTACCTGGTCTAAAGAGAAAAAAAAAAACTAAACTGTTGCTCAGTGGTCCAAAGTCCTCTTTTCAGTTGAAAGTAATGTTTCCATTTCACTTGAAAATCAAGGTCGGAAGGGAGAGAAGAGAGGCAAAAGATCTACATTGCTCGAAGTGTAATGTGAGGTTTCCAGTCAGTGTTGATTTAGGGTGCCTTGTTGTCTGCTGGTGTTGTTCCACTGTGTTTTCTAAAGTCCACAGTCAACACAGCCATCTACCAGACAATCTTTGAGCACTGCTGACGAGCTTTATGGAGATGCTGATTTCATTTTCCAGTAGGACGTGGTACCTGCCCATACTGCCAAAGGTACCAAAAGCTGGTTCAGTGACCATGGTGTTACTGTGCTTGTTTGATCAGCAAATTGACCTGACCTGAACCTCATAGAGTATCTGTGGAGTATTGTCAAGATGAGAGACAGTAGACCCAACAATGCAGATGACCTGAACGCAACTATCAAAGCAACCTGGGCTTTCATTACACTTCAGCAGAACCACAGGCTGAAAACCTTTATGCCACGTCGCATCAATGCAGTAATTCATATGAAAGGAGGCCCAGCTAAGTATTGAGTGCACTGAAATGAACAGACCTTTGAGAAGCCTGACATTTCTTTTTAAAATATCCCTCTTTATTGATCTTATTTATTATTCAGATTTTCTGAGACACTGGAGTTTGAGGTTTCATTCCCTGGAAGCCACAATCACCAAAATTACTAGAAATAACATCTTGAAATATGTTACTTTATATGTAATGAATCTAAATAATCTAAATATGAGTTTCACTTTCTGAGTGACAAAAATATCTTAACTTTTTCACGATATTCTAATTGTAGATGATTTTATTGCAAACAAGGGATATGTACTAATCCCTCAATGTTTTATTTCAGTAATTAAATTGTTAAAGTGAAAAAAGATCTTTTCTGCAGCTTTGCAGTCTGTAGAAAGGTAGGAGATTATTTTTGAAAAAACATTATTTTATTTATTGTCTTACCAACACTACATATGTAATACATATGCTCTTGCTGAGAGATTCTGATCACCACTGCATGTTCCACCCTTTTGTCTCTTTAGGTCAGGTGATTGCAGCTCTGAGGGAGACCGGCGTGCTGGACAACACTGCTGTCATCTTCACAGCCGACCACGGGGAGCTAGCCATGGAGCACCGGCAGTTCTACAAGATGTCAATGTTCGAAGGCAGTTCTCATGTTCCCCTGCTCATCATGGGGCCTGAGGTGAAGTCTGGCCTGCAGGTCGAGCAGCTTGTGTCCTTGGTTGATCTCTATCCCACTGTGCTTGGTAAGAAAGGGGAAAACATGTTTTAAGTTCAGCAAATGGAAGATTTAAATTTCAGGATTTCAACTGGACTTGACATCTTTGTTTGCTTTGCAGATATTGCTGGTATTCCAGCTGTCGGCAATTTAAGTGGGCACTCCATCCTGCCATTGATATCCAAATCTGGGAATCTTTCTAAGAACGAACACACAGAGTGGGTATTGAGTGAATATCACGGCTGCAATGCCAATGCCTCTACATATATGCTTAGGGTTGGACATTGGAAATACATTGCCTATGCAGATGGACTCAGTGTGCCCCCACAACTTTTCAGTGAGTCTTAAACCATGCAAACTGTTTCACTTCTCAGAAATATCTTTAGAGAAAGACACCTTGATTCCCAGTGTTAAATGCCCCTTCTGTACCCCTTATTTTGCAGATGTCAAAGTGGACAAGGATGAACTGCACAATGTTGTTCTCAGATTCCCAGACGTCCAGGCTAAACTCGACATGATGTTACGCAGCATTGTAGATTATCCAAAAGTCTCCTCAGCTGTCCATCTCTACAATAAGAAGTCATTTGCTGCATGGCGGGACAGTTTGGGGAGAGACTATGCTGAGGTCATCGCTAACCTCAGGTGGCATGCAGACTGGCAAAAGGACATCCTGGCCAATGAGAAAGCCATTGATACATGGCTGCATGGCTCTTCAAGAACATTTTATGGCTAAAGTGATGGTTAAACTTCCTATGCTGCAATAGTACTTTCATGAACCTTTTGTATTTTAATACATCCATTCTAAAAGCTAGAGAGGTATTGTTAGATTGTATTTCTCAGATACACCAATCAGGTGGGTAATTATGACCAGTAATCCTGATTGGTCTGTGGCTGTGCAGCCTGTGTATTTTCACACCCTTCAATCATAACCAGTAGGAAATGTGCCAGCAATTAGAGCCAAATTAGCTTGTCTGATCAACCACAAGGATCAGTAAGGGGGAGTGAACCCCTGTGCATCAGTGAGCTTTAAACACGAATGACCATTGACTTCTCAAAGAGGACATATATCTTAAAGATTTCAGTTTGTACATATTAATCAGTAAGATTAATAAATAACATTTTCAAATAATTTAAAATCTTAAAAATTTAATTTATTTAGATGTTAATAGGAATGACAGATTGACTCTGTTTACTGATTATGTGACCTTTAAAGACATATTTTAGTCCTTTGGTTTTATTTGGGGTTTATCAGTGTAAACAGGCCTCAACACATACAGTTTTCAGATCTATTTTCTTCCAGGTCACAATAATGTTCTACTTTGTGTTGGCCTATCATGTAAAATCTCCTATAATATATTATATAGTGATATTTGTGGCTGTAAAATGAAAAGCAAATTCTATTATACGATCAATTTAAGTAGTGGCATGTGAGTAAATAAAACCAAGGGTGCTAAATGCACAACATGTAGACAATCGGGCTATTTAAGAGAGGTTATTATTGCTGGGGGGACTGCTGGGTGATGGACTGCTGAAAATGAGGCCTTCAATTTCTACTTAGATTCTGGATAACTTCAGGGGGTTATTTAAACTTAACTTAAATTTGGATATTTTTTACACATTCGCTGTACTACACAGATCCATTTTCAGGACTGACCGTTTCGATTTGTGCTCACATAATAAAGTAAAGGCGATCTACACTAGACATATTTTTTGAGCATGCTTGTCCTGATTCACACTCCTTACCGGTGGGTGGCGGTAATGCACCAACTTTCTGTTGGTCAACCACCATTAAAAATCAAGAAGAAGAAGAATGAGCCAAACAAGCAAAAAAAAAAAAATACTTCCGTGTCATTCAAGCTATAGGTCCAATGGTCAATGTAAACAGTAAGTTGTCTATGGAAATATATATATATATATATATTTTTTTTAGATCTATTGGTTAGAGCTGTTTTAGCTCAACTAAATAATTCGTACATTTTATATATGCAACGTTTTTATTTACGTTCACGCTGTTTAACTGCTGGTAAACTCTGGCTAGCAAATCTGTCTTCTAAAAGCTAAAGTAACAGAAACTCACTTTGTTGGCATTAAAGGTAGATCATTCATATGCCATGGTAGGTTTCACAGCTGCAATAAAAAGCAGCACATACCCGAACAGTTGCATTATTTGGTTTTGCTTTACTAATGTTAATGGCTGTTGTGGTAAATATTCAACTTGTGGCTTGTTGATAATTGCTATAAAAGGTACTTTAAGTATTTACGGTAAAGGTCTGTCTCCTAAAGATGTCCAATAAAGAAGTTAAAACCGCACTGAAAAGTGCCAGAGAGGCCATCAACAACAAAGAGTTCAAAGAGGTCCTAAAGCACTGCAAGGTAAAGCGTCTTGGTTTACAATACTGTCAGAAATGCAGCTAATGTTTCCACATACTGGGAGGACGAAGGTTTTAAAGCTGATTTTTGCGCTCCTCTGCGTGGTTTCAGACTGTTCTGAAACTTGAAAAGAACAATTACAATGCTTGGGTGTTCATCGGCAAGGCAGCCAGTGAGCTGGAACAACCTGATCAGTCACAAGCAGCCTATAAAAAAGCAGTGGAGCTGGAGCCTGATCAGCTGCTGGCCTGGCAGGTAAGGCGCTGCTTTCTTCAGGTGTTTTCATCTAAAACTTGGATGCCCAGTCATAAGAACACATAGTCTACAGTTATTTGCCACAAAATTCATTTACACAAATAATCTGTTGCATTGTACTGCTTCACCACCCTTGCCTAGTAATTGTGAATTATTTCATTACTGTGTATTTTTGTAGGGTTTAGCAAATCTTTATGAAAATACTGATCAGTGGGATTTCAAAGATGAGCTCCCCAATGTCTACCAGAAGCTTGTGGAGCTTTATGCAAGGTAAGGAATTTTCTTTTTATTTGTCAGGACTAGGCATGGACCTTTTACCAGTAATAAAAATACAAACGTTAAAATAAAATAACTTTTTCAAAACCATTAAAATGTAATGTCATATGGTTCCTACAATTATTTAAGGTGCTCTTAAGAGTCTTTCAGTGACCTAGTTATCTTTGGATGTATGGAGCGTAGAGTAATGTAGGACTGCCCCTCCCCAACCTGTTGCTCCTCACTGACTGCTACACTTTTTGCTTCCTTAATCAAAAAAAGGCAAATTTGGCTATTTGGAAATATTTCTTGTCACAAAAAACACATGAGGTTATCGCGGAAAACTGAAGGAGTGCTACTGGATGATTTTATTACGGCAACACTCTTTTAAAACCACAGTTGGCTGGCTAGGAGCAGCCAGAGCTGATAGCCAATAGCTAACTAGCTATCATCAGCCTCTTTTACTAATGGGATTCTTATAAAGAGCAGAGTGGGTGATGAAAATTGATGATATTCTGTAAAATAGGCTCTTGGAAACTCATTGATTTTCACAGATGATTATATTTTTATTTACTTTTATGAAACAACATTAAAACAGTAAATGAATGCCATCAAACCCCTTGTTCTACATAAAAAGAAGTGTTTTTCACTTCATTTAGTGAAACCATCTTTTTTTTTCCCGAGGATATCAAACAATGAGACCGTCATGCTGGACAATACCTATGTAGGACATATGGTTTTTTTTATGCTCTTCATTGTATAAAAGCAACTGTCTGTCTTTTATGCTCTCCGTTCACAGGACAGATAAAAATAAAAGCTATGACATGATCAAAAAGCTGTCCGATATTTACCAGTCTGACAGGGACTATTTGAAGGTGTGTACATTTCAAATCTCAAGCATGCAGGTTTGGTTAAAACAATGTTTAAAAATGTATTTTTCACACAATATAATTTATTTTTCATGTATTTGTGGGCAGCTGGCTAAGGTTTGTCTCCAGCTCATCCAGCTGAAGGAAGATGAGGGTGTGGATAAGAAGGAGTTAGTGCAGTTGTTGCAAAACATGACCCAATTCCTCTCTGACGGCATCAGCAATGAGGAGCAGGACAATGAGACTCAACAGCATGTAAGCTTACCTCACATGTGGGCTTATGCTCAGCTGTATGTAATAGTTCAGTAACGTCTAACATCATGTACTGTCTTATTGGGAATGTACACCAAGTTTAACTTGTTTGCATGTGCCTGATTTGTTTGATGATCAGCTGATAACAGCATTTGAGAAGGCCATGATTCTGATTGAACCTGTGCCAGGAGAGGAGCACAAGAAGCTGTCGACTGGTTATATTAAATGTCTTTCGAAAGTGAGTGCAGCCTTTCTTATGTCAGCCTCATTTCTTAGACGTTTAAAGAATGTTCATGCTTGAGATGAAAGATGACTTTTCACTTATTAAATCTGCTTTTATCGCAGCTACCACATGAAGAAGGCAAAATGAAAGAGGCATGCCAGTCCATGTTGTCTGTGTACCCAAGACAAACCTATCCTCTCGAGGTTCTTAGCAGTCACTACCTTAAAACAAGTAAGCTACTGTTGTCTTACACATACTCATTAGAGGCTTTTTATGATATTGTGGAGTAATTTTTTTTAGGGAAGGAAAGCTTTTCTGTCAGAAACTTTGCATGCATGCATTGAAAGAAATACAATCAGGTTTGTTTATAATTTAAATCAGCATCATACCCATTGAACAACACAGAGTTCATATTACAACTAGGTCAAAACAACATTCCAGATAATGTTGTAAATAATATGCATCAATCTCACTGTAATAGCAAGCAAAGTGTCAGACATACTATGAGGCAGAAGGATCAGCAGAAAACTCTTATCACTCAACTATCAAACAGCTTTCAGGGAATAAAGAAGAAAATTCAAGACGGCGGGCACAGAGTCTAAAAATATTCACACCACAGGCAGATTTAAAGGTAAAACTGTTTCTATTCAACCAAAAACACGGTTTCTGATAGAGAAAGAGATGGCCATTTTTTAAAGGTATTTGAACGATTTTTCTTTTCTGATGAGGTTACAAGGCCGCCTTGCTATCACCCTAATCTTTAAAACCCTCCAAAAATTCTCTATCAGATTCATGTCAGGACAGTAAAAATATTTCTAGCCAGAAGAAACATGTTGGTGAAAACAAAATATCACTTTAAACCTAAATCTGAAGTCAAGAGATTATACAAAAATTAAATATAATGTTTTTTTGCAAATCATTTCAACAAAATTTTCAGTGCCCTCCATCATGGCTTCATCTTTATGTTTTTCAGCACTTCCACTTGCTTGTTTAGCATCATATCCATAATATTCCTGTTTCTAACACAACACAAAGTGATTTACAATTTGAAATCTAACTTTACATAAAGGGAAATAAAACAAATCTAGTACATGCCTTCTCTATTCACGTTGTATAACGATTAAATGAAATGGCCAATCTGATCAAATGTTTGTTTTACTTTGAAGATAACATGGATGAGGATGCAGTCAGCTGTTTTTCCAGACTCCTGGAACTAGTCCCTAACAATGGATTGGGTCACCTGGGTCTTGGTACCAAAGCTCTGCTGGAGGGAAGGTATAAAGAAGCTGTCGATGAGCTGGCAAAGGGTTAGTTTTCCACTATTTATGTGAATGTTGTTCACAGTGTTTATAATTGTTCCTAACCCACCCACTCTGTTTTGTTAGGCATAGAGACGATGAGCTCAGCAACAGGATGGTACAGCCTGGCTGAGGCTCAGTTTAAAATACACAGATACTCTGACAGCGCTGCATCTTGCACACAAGGTATGTTTTATGGCTGCTTTTCATTGTTGTAGATGCAAATTTGGCCTGACTACACATCTCACTTCACCCAGATGAACGCTGTTACTTCTTTATCTGTCACTGGTCATAATTAGTTCTAGTCTAGAGTTTTAGAGTGAGCCTTCAAATGAAGTTTAAAGAAGTTGTTTGTTCTTGTGTGTTGTTAAAAAAATATACTGAACCACTGTTTGTTTGATTCTTTTAGGCTTAAATGTTTGTATGTCCGATGACAAGAAGCAAAAGGACAAACTCCTTCGACTGAAGCTGGAGGCTTTAGTAAGAAGTGAAGGAGAGCAGGGCGCCGATCAGGCTTTGGAGACATTTTCCCAGGTATTTATCGCAGGTATATATTACATGTAGAACAGCTTTAAACTTAAGATAAAAACTCACCAGGGGAATAGACATTTTGAACATAAATATGTAACAATGTTATAATGTTAAAATATCTAAATGAATCCTGTCATCTATGAAGATCTTACACAAACTGTTCACTGCTTAATTTTGTATTCTGCTCTTCATGACCTTTTATGAGAAAAGGAAGGCTTGATTTAAAACATAGTGGGTTGGCTTTAAATATGGCCAACTAAATATGATGAGCTATGTTCATTTTTGAATTACAAGTCCGCACAAACAATATCTATGTCGACGAGAGTCATTTTGTAAAGCTTTAAAAAAAAAATGGAATAATTAAAAACATTTCTTAACAGATGCTAAATAGCAGCAATTTTGAGAGTAAATAAATAATTAATTTGTCTCCCATTGTTTTCTTCTGGTCCAACCGGATGTAATATTATATTAAACTGTAATCCTGTAAATAATGAGGCCAAATTCAGTGGTCCTATATAATAAACATGTTTAATTCTTTTCCTATTGCCAAATTCAATTTGATCTTTTTTGTGCTTAGTGTATCTACGTTAACATTTTGGTACGGTGACCTTTCCTTTAAACATAGAAACAAGCTAATTTAGGCGAAGCTAATTTCTGCTCTAAGCCAATAAGATTATTGGCTTAGAGCAGAAATGATATGATGGATCCATGCATAAGAAAGCTGCTCAGATCTACAAAGACTCTGATCCTCTTCACTCATTGTTTTAGCTGATGCCATCTGGCAGAAGACTTTTAGTAGCACTGGTGTAAAAAAAAAAAACATGCTATAGGAAAGCTATCAGCTGGAAGGTTTTTGATCAAGAAAATACAGAAAAATTGTTTTTACTTGCATCCAACGTTCTGACAAATCACATTTTTTTTTTTTGCCTGTTTCTTGTTTTGTTTTTTGGGTCGGGCTAAAATTGGACTAATTTGTTTTAGCTTTGTACATTTTAGAATTTATTTTTATGGTCTTGGTAGATGCTGAGAGGTAAATTTCCATTTAATGTACATTTAATGATCAATCAATGATCTTGTTAAAAAGTTCAGCAGATACCAGAGTTGGTTTACAGATGAATTATGAAGATGAATTGTTATATACATAGATAATGCTTTTGTACACATCACAACCGATTTATCTCTCTGTACTTATAATACTTTGATTTTATTTATGTATCTTTTTAGATTACACAGGCTGAAAAAGATCCGGTTCTGTTGGCCCTGAAAGGACGTGCATACCTCAACAAAGGACAGATTGATCAATCACTCAAGGTTGAAAACTTTTTGCCCCTGAGTTATATCACTGGGATGTTATCTCATCATGACCATAAGACTTGCAGTATTTCATTAGATAAATATCAACTAAATATTTCAGATTATGCTGAGACCAAACAGAGAGCTGGGCTGCACGGTGGCGCAGTTGGTAGCACTGTTGCCTTGCAGCAAGAAGGTCCTGGGTTCGATTCCATGCAGAAAGACCTGGGGTCTTTCTGCATGGAGTTTGCATGTTCTCCCCATGTGTGGGTTCTCACCGGGTACTCCGGCTTCCTCCCACAGTCCAAAGACATGCCTGTTAGGTTAATTGGTCACTCTAAATTGCCCTTCGGTGTATGAATGAGTGTGTGCATGGTTGTTTGTGTGTTGCCCTGCAATGGACTGGCGACCTGTCCAGGGTGTACCCCGCCTTTTGCCCATAGACTGCTGGAGATAGGCACCAGCTCCCCCGCGACCCACTATGGAATAAGCGGTAGAAAATGACTGACTGACTGACTGACAAACAGAGAGCTATACTAATGAAATGATTTATTTCTAAAAGCTGTTGTCGGAGCTCGAAGGTTCCAATCCAAACCTGTCGCAGGGAATGACTCTGAGAGGACTGGCACATTTAGCTGAAGGTCAGCTTCAGCTGGCAGAGCAGAGGTAAAAAAAAAAAGGGCAAATTTCCAGTCAGCTGGCACAAAATTGGTCATTTATCTTGAGATTTCTCCTGTTTAGCTTTTTACAGGCTACAAAGCAGACCCCAGACAGTGGGGAATATTTTTTCTTCCTTGGAAAACTTTATTGGGATATGGGCTCAGAGACCCGTAAAGACCGGAGTAAAGCTCATACATACTTATTAAAGGTCAGTATGATTACCTTGGTTGGAGAATGAAATGACGTGGATCTTATATAAGTTCAGAAGTCTATATGGTGTCAAGATTTATATAGAAGGACTTTCAGATCACACAGTGTTATTGTGATAAAAGCTGAATGACCTTTACTTTTGTGCTTAATTTGTCCATTTCAGGCTGCAAAGTTAGATCCGCATCTTGGATGTGCATTTCGGTACCTGGGCCATTATTACCGGGAGGTGGCAAATGATAATGCTCGTGCACAGGGGTGCTACAGGAAGGCTTTTCAGTTAAATAGTGATGATGCTGAGTCTGGAGCTGCTTGGGTGGATCTCAGTATGGGACAGGGAGATATGGTTAGTATCTTTTCAGAAAGTTACTTGTGTTGTTTGCATGGAACATGAAAATGTCTTGTTTTTCTCCTTTTGACCCCGCTATGCTTTCTTCTTCCTGGTCTTTTCTTTGTCTATCTCCTTTCATTGTAACCAAATCCCACAGGATAGTGCATTGGCAACACTTGAGTCAGTGATAGAGAAAGCCACTCCAGGCTCAGCTAAGTGGGCCCAGATGAGACGAGGCCTGTACTACCTGAAGGTTGGAGAGCATCAACCCGCCATAACTGAGTAAGAATTTCAAATGTGAAATTAAATACAGAACTTGAGATTAGGACATTAATTTGTTTTACTGTCAGACTAAAATGTTTCTGATGTTTTAAAGTTTGCAGGCGGCTTTGAGGGCGGATCCTGAGGACTGGGTTTGTTGGGAATGTTTAGGCGAAGCGTACCTTAACCGGCGGAGCTTCACAGCAGCTCTGAAGGCCTTCGACAAAGCACATCAGCTTCAGCCCAGCTCCATCTACAGCGTCTACCGGGCAGCTGCCATCAAACAGACTCTGGGAAAGTTCAAAGAGGCAGTGGATGAGTATTTGCAAATCACAACACAGCAGGACTATGTTCCTGCTCTTAAAGGTACAGCCTTTTGCTTCGGAGAATGTTGATTGTCACACCTTTCAGACAATTTGGACATTAAAGTTGATTTATCTAATTTGTTGGTAAGGTCTTGGGGAGTGCCAGCTGTCTTTGGCAAAGAGTTTAATGGAAGACTGCAGAGATGGAGGAGCCATTGACCTCATTCAAGAAGCCATACACAACCTCTTCAGGCAACAACTGGAAAATATTTTACTTCCAAAACTTTAATTTGAGCCATTGGTTTTTCATTACTCGCACGTCTCTCTAGGTGACCTTGTCTGTCTTTTCTGTTCTCTTCAGAGCTGTGCAGCTGCGACCAGACCTGTCTTGTTTGTGGAAGCTGCTGGGAGACGCTTGTACTGCCGTTAGAGTTGTCTCGCCAAGCAGGGCTCGAGTTGTGGTGCCAACCTTATTGACTGGATTCGACTGCACCATAAAGGATCGCATGTTGAACCAAGCTCAGACACTCAAAGCTGGTGCAAGGTGCTACCAGATTTTATCTATGCCTTATACTACTCTAAAAATATATTTGTACACTGAATACAACGCCTTGTAAAGATTTTTCACATTAGAGCCACATTTTCAATGTATTTTAACTTCTGAGTTTTGTGAAAGACCGGCACAGTGAAAAGAAAATGGTACTTAGTTTGGTAATATTTAGGAGTAAATGAGGACAAATACAAATACATTACACTTATCCCTTTTTCAATTGTAAAACAATGAAAAGCCTTGTATGATTTTCCTTAAATCTCACAGTTCTGTGCTATATTGTGTTGGTGTTTGGGTTTGCAATGTTATAAAATGTGGAACCGTTTAAAAGAAATTAATACTTTTGCAAGGCTTTGTGAAAAGTAATAACTTAAATGCTTTATTTTGCTGTAAAGTATCAAATCAAGATAGCTATTTTATCTTCCAGGTGTTACGCTCATGCTTTGAAGTTAATGCCTGAGGTTGCCAGCCTTTGGTATGACTTAGGGTTAAACTATTACCACCAGGCCAATATCATACCTTGCCCCACAGATGAACAACAACCTGGCCCCTCTTTGAACCTGAAGAAGGCACAGGAGGTAATTCAAGAACTCCTACACAACAGTTAGGCACTGTTCATTACCAGATAGTCATTAACGTCCTTTTTTTTATACCAGTGCTTGAAAAAAGCTATCCAGATAGAGAGTGGGAACCATAGCTACTGGAATGCCTTGGGAGTGATTTCTATGGGCAAAGGTAACGATATGCAAAACAGATGAATACTTTTGCCCAAATTTCTAAGCAAATGGCTTTACATTTTTACTCCTGATTCCAATTCTTTATTCTCTTTTTACCTTCTAAAAATAAATGTTACAAGTTCATTGTTACAGCATTTTAAAAATACAGGGAAGGTTTATATTTTTCCACATTTTATGTCATGGTATATGTCAGAAAGTTAACATTTCTGTTTTACCACATCAGGTCTGGAGAGCTATGCTTTGGCTCAACATTGCTTCATCAAGTCCATACAAGTTGAGCCAAATGTATGTACTGCAAATTTATATTACTGAAGAGTTCAAGTCATATTCAGGGATTTTTAGGTGACCTTTGTTGTTTTCATACAGAATGTCGTTGCGTGGACAAACCTCGGTACGCTGTATTTAAAAAAGGACAATATGGAGGTATGTGCTGTCAATTCTTTACATGCTGACATGTTGGTTGTTTTTTTCATTATTGGTGGTTGATATTTTTACCTAAGTGTTGCATTTCTTGCCATAGCTTGCACATGAAGCCTTCAAAATTGCACAGTCTTTGGAGCCACTGTACGTCAACTGCTGGATTGGACAGGTACTTTCAACACTTAAATAGCATATGTTGCAAGTTTTCCTTTTCTGTTGTGTTTGGGCTTGTATCCAACAATAATTATATTTTTTCCGATGTCCAAAGCCGAGAAAGAGTTTAAAAGCTCAACAGAAAACAGCCAAAAGTTGCCCGAGAATGGAACAGCTTATTGAGGCATTAATGGTTAGCCCAGTGGTCGCTCAAGATCAAAGTTGTGATGTTTGCAGCACAAACTTGAGTTGAGAAGGTTAAGATTTATATGTTCCTTTATTCACTAAGGAGGAGGTAGTCAGTAGATATATTCTTTAAGATCATTAGGTTGGAGGCCTAGAACACCAAAAGCCTATGGAGGGTTTTAAAACGCTTTGTTGCTTGCCCAGTTTCCCTGAGTTTGCCACAGTGCTGAATGACAACTTGTAATACAAGAAGTATTGAGGTTGATGTTGTTATATTTGCTAGGTTCTGACCTGATTGGTGCATCAGCCCTCCCTTTTTTTGAAAGTCTCACTCATTTTACATATAATTAGACCCATTTTTTACTAGTGAATCTTTCCTAGACTATAGTAACATAACTGCCAAAATGTTATTCCTTATTTGTGTCCTTCATGAAGTACCCGTCTTTCTGTTGTTCCCTCCTAGCTTTCATCTGTTCTTCCTTCTGTCATTTCTTTCTTGAGTCCTCCTGTCATTTTTTATTTCTTGTTATCTTTCCAGGATCCATATTTAAAATCTGCCCAAATGTATAGATTTATAAATTTATTTAAAATAAACATAAAGGACTGAGAACTGTGGGGAGTCTGGAAAAGTCCGGAATTGTTTCCTGAAATATTTGTAGGAATCCCGTAATACTGATATACAGTCAGTCTTTCATTTGGCTGAATACCAGAAAGAAATGAGTCTCTGCTATAGCTAATTGTTGTGGGTGAACATCTTTTAGGAACGTTTGGAGGAAGTGGTTAGGGCCAAGATATCATTGGACATCAGCAGATGATTTGTACCGATACTGGGCAAATAAAAAGTAAAAGTCACAGCGGGGAAACAAATTCTTACATGAGAAACTTTATGCTCACAAACAAAACTCGCATTCACCTCAAAGGTCTGGCAGCTGACTTCGCTGCAGCCATCCATCTTCACTCCGTCATTAACACTGTTGGGTTGCTTGTGTCTCAGCCTTATTTCTATAGTTCTGGAGGAACAGTGTTTTGAATAGAAAGACTATTTTTAATGGATGTGTAATGACGTAATTTTATTTTTCATAATTGGTACATTTCCTTGGAAGGGACTTTGACATTTTTTGCTTCTTTGTGTTGTTTCATGTTAATTATGGCTTACTGTTTCTGTCATCCTACCAGGCGCTCATCGCAGAACGCGTGGGAAGCTACGACACTATGGATCTTTTCAGGCACACCACAGAACTCAGCACACATGTGCGTGACAGTTCAAAACCTCCACCATTCTGAAACCCACTCATTAGCTAGATAGTAATTTTTGCGTCATCTTTCTAACTCCACACACATTTCAGCTCTAAGCGTTTTGCCTCTCTAAGTAGGAATAGGAACATTTTCCTTTTTATTCACACTCTCTGTTCCCTGTCTGTGTCCTTTGTCTTTTAAATGTTTGTAATATGTTCTTCCTTCAGATGGAAGGGGTCAAAGGTTATGCCTACTGGGTTTGTTCCACCCTTCTGGATAAGAGTAACAGAGACAGTGAACTGTACCGCTACAACATTGTGCAAATGAATGCCATCTCTGCTGCTCATGTAGCACTCTGCAAGTACACAGGTACATTGTTTATTAATGTAGGGTTGTTCAAAAGGTCAGAGATTTGTTGAGTTTTACTGGCTTATGGCCTAAGACTAATTTTGTTTTGTTAAATTTCTTATACATTTAGAAAGAATCCAGTCTGACCCAGATGCCTTTATTATGCTGGGTTACCTTAATGAACATCTACAGCTGAAGAGGCAGGCCTTACAGGCATACCAAAGGTGTGAATTACATTGCTAAATGGGTAAAAAGGATAAATTATTTCTTTATATAAAAATGTAACACATACTGCCTCAATCCTTATCCTCCTTCCAGCGCTGTTGAACTTCTTCAGTCCATGTCCTCTTCAGAAATATTGGTCTTTTCACTTGGCAGCTATGCCCGTGCTTTGTGGTAAAAATTTAGCATATTAATATAAGTAACTTGGGATATCTGTCAATATATATTCCCTGAGCTTCACTGTTTCTATGATCCAATGTTCCATTTGCAGCAACTCAGGCCAATGGGAGGAAGCAGTGCAAGTTTTTAAGTCCACTCCACTTCAGGATCTTAGTGACCTGGTAGGGCTGGCTCTGGCCTACTGGAGGGCGAGACTCTTCCCTGAAAGCATTAGCGGTATGACGTAAACAGTAGAAAGGATGGAAACGATTTTGTCTTTGTTTTTATGTGCCAAACTGACTGAATATCTGTGTCTGTGGCAGCATATGAGCGTGCCTTAGCTGTGACGTCCAGTGAGAAGGAGAAGGCTTATATCTTGACTGCTCTGGCCTTGCTGCAGCACCAACAGGGCAACCTAGACTCAGCCAAGACTCTGCTTTTCAAATGGTGAGTCCAAAAGCTATTTTTTTTTTTTTTGTCAAGACAGTCTTGTTTTTTGCTTGTACTTTTTGTTGCCGCCTTAGATTGTTGCTTATCATCACGGCAGCTCATACAGAACCCCTTTTTAACCCTGGTGATTTTTAATATGTGATTCAGCTTAGTCCATTTTACCTTATCAGATGCATCTCAATAAATTAAAATATCACCATATAGTTGGTCTATTTTAGTAATTCAGTTCAAAAGGTGTTTAAAAATGTGTATCAAAATAGGGTCATTCCTGCTAATTGCTCTCATGGTGTTGGAATTATAAAAGAGCAACACAAAGAACAATCACGTGTTTATTTCAAACTGTTTAATCTTTACTGTCATATCCAACTGGTCTCTTATCTCTGTGTATCCAGCTCAGTGTTAAAGGAGCCGATCTCAGAGTCTCTGCTTTGTTTGTGTGCGCTGGGATTGGTGCACAGTGATGCTGCGCTAGCTGCTGCTGCTCTGACTGAGCTGCTAAAGCAAGGTTCTGCCTCAGGTGGGTTAGTAGAGCAGCAATGTCTGCTCACTTGCTCCTTGCTGGCCCTTCAGGGCAACTACAGTGCAGTACAAAGAGAGGCCTCCAGAGCTGTTCACAGGTACACTGCCAACTTTACTTTCCTATTTTACTTTAGACAATAATGAAAAAATGACTAAAGCAAGGTCCAATGGATGCCTCGATGCAGTATTTTTCCTGCACCATTAACCTTTCAGGGGGCAAAGGGGCTATGGTCAACTTTTTATATATTAATTAGTTTTTTGTTTTTTTTATTCGTTTTTTTCTGGTTGGTTCAGTAATCCTGGAAATCCATCCCTTTGGGCTTTTCTGTCCAGAGTGATACCGCAATATTACCCCAGAAAGGCGCAGGTAACCCTATTCATTCACAGACAGGACACACCTAATAAAACCTTCTGTTGACGTTCTTGTAAACGAGGAGTATCATCCGCAATTACAGTAATTATCCAAGATGGTCCAGAGTTTGATTTTGGGTCCTTTGTGTTACAGGGGGGCGCGGTAGCTGGCCACATTGCCTGTCTCTTTAGTATGACTCAAGGGAAGGTAAAAATCAGATAATTTATTTACTTCTATAATTGATGCAGCATTTGGTTTCTTTATTGGTTAGCTCACATGTTTATATCACTTTGTTCTGTCTTATCTTCTCTAAATGTGTGTTCAGACCAAAACACCTTTTTAATGTCAGTTTTACGTTTTTCTCAAGACAAAGTGCTTGTGTTTGTGTGCCTGCAGAGGGCGTTGTTGTACAGTGGAGTGAACCAAGTGGCTTGTGGGAGACATTCTGGAGAAGCTCCTCGCAGGAATGCACTGAAGACCATGCAGAAAGCTGTTCTGCTGTGTCCTGGTACACAAACACATACGCCTTCTAAATTATCTTCAATATAAACCTAATTACTACATAATTAAAACCAAAACCTTTTACTATTGAAAACAATAATGAAAACTAAAGCTCATAAAGGGTTTTGATATATTCTTTTCATATCAGCAAAAGATATTAACACATTTTAAATTCACATTTAATTTCCCTCATAACATCTGACTAGGAACGTGGCTGTGTGAGTTTAAGTGGATATTTCTGATATAAGGAATGTTTATTCTTTTTTTAGATGATCCGGCAACATGGGCAGGATTAATGGCAGCCTGTCACACTGAAAACACCTCCTGTTATCTTTCTGGCTCTGCTCCTCACAGACGGTCACTGGAACACACTCTAATGTCTGTGGTTTCTGAGAAAGGTGTGTTCATTGGTCTCCTTTAACTACACAGCTTGTTTTATGTCTACATTAATTGCAAGGCTGACCCATTTCTGTTTTCTAGTGCGTAGCGTGGAGGAGATAGAGCGCCCTCTAGCTCAGGTTCTGGAAGGCTGGGTATTGCAGCAGGCTGTGGCTGGTCTAATGCAACAAGGACAGCTGGAGCAGGCTGAGTCCCTCTGCATGCAGGTAGAATATAAATGCTCTTTTATTTATTATTCACATCCAAAACTTTGCTTCACAGTGAAAAAAATGGTACATGATGCAGCAAAACTGCAACGGTTCTTATTGTCTGCCTTATTTTATGTCTTTATTCCAGGTTCTCAACGTGTCCCCCGAGCACCCAGCAGTGATGCTGTCACTGGCACAGGTTCAGTGTCAGCGCCTCCTCTTGACTAGTGGCAGTAATGTCCTTCCAGAGCAGGTCCTGGAGCAGCTAAACAAAGCTGTAATGATGAACCCTACCAACCTTGGAGCATGGCATGTATGTGACTGTCTTTTACAAAACCTACTAAACCTAAGTTTCATACTTTAGTGTTTTAATGGTACAAATTCAACACAGCAACAAAGCACTCTTTTGTCTCACATTAAAGATGGAGTAAAAGCTAGCGATGCACCAATAAAAATTTAGTGGCCCATTTCTGTTCTTTGGTTTTTAACCTGCAAATGTCGATTTTTGCTTATTGCAGTTTCTCTTTTTGAAGTACAGGCTAAGAAATAGTGCTTGGACTTTAACAAGTTACTTTTGATGAAAAATCATGTGTTAAAAAATACCCCAGTTCTTTGCACCTTTCTCAGTTCCCTGTGACTCTGCTTTGAACCCAGATGACTGGGTTCAAAGCAGGGCTGCACCTAACTGTTATTTTGCTAATTGATTAATCTGTTGACAGTTTTTTTCAGTCAGTCAGTCAGTCATTTTCTACCGCTTATTCCATAGTGGGTCACGGGGTAGCTGGTGCCTATCTCCAGCAGTCTATGGGCGAGAGGCAGGGTACACCCTGGACAGGTCGCCAGTCCATCGCAGGGCAACACACAAACAACCATCACACTCATTCATACACCTAAGGACAATTTAGAATCAGAATCAGAAAAGCTTTATTGCCAAGTACGTTTTTGGACATACAAGGAATTTGTTTTGGCGTAGTCGGTGCAATACAATACAAATTAAACAGTATAAACATATCTACAATATAATATAAATATATGTGCACAGTTTTAAGTGAGTGAGAGTAAATATAGAGCAGTATAAGATGCAAGAGCAATACAACAGTGCAGATGATCAGTGACCAATTAACCTAACAGGTATGTCTTTGGACTGTGGGAGGAAGCCAGAGTACCCAGTGAGAACCCATGCATGCACGGGGAGAACATGCAAACTCCATGCAGAAAGACCCCCGGTCGGGAATCGAACCCTGGACCTTCTTGCTGCAAGGCAACAGTGCTACCAACTGTGCCACCGTGCAGCCCCAGTTTTTTTCAATGAACTGATTATTAATTGGATAGCTGCTTAATGGGAGATTTCGTTTACTAAATGGGAACCAAGTGAAGCTAATACTGCCACTTATTGAGCATATGTGGTATGAGAAAGCATATTTACAGACAAAGGTTTTTTTTTTTTACCTCAAATGTCTATATGTTTTGTACAGTTTTGGCTGAATTACTGCTCTGAGTGGGTTGTTATTTCAGCTAACGGCATGTAGATTCTGCATATTATTATTATTGATTATTTGATTACTAAATTATTTGACGATTATTTCAATAATAAATTCATCACGATTAATAGGATTAATTGTTTCAGCCCCAGGTCAGAGCCCAACTAAGCGAGTCTATGCATAACTGTATTAGATTCACACACATTACTATTTATTGATTCAGTCGTCAACATAAATGCCCTTTGAATTGGAAAACTTTACTATTATTATTATTATTGTGTCAAATATTGCTTTGTGATAATATACAATTATTCAAGTTTATTTACAAATTTGATCTTTTTTTTAATCACAACCCACCACTATGAGTAGTCTCGTTATCTATTCATTTGGAGGAAAAGAAGATGACATCACGCCACTGTGTCAAAGAGCAGACACTATTAAATGGGGTTTTTCTTTTAAGACAAAACTGACACAAAATTATTACAGAGTTGACTTTTACGCTTGCTATAGCGTCACTAAAACAGTGGTCTCTGTATATATTCCCTATGGAGAATATAGATCTTTACTTTAACACGGAGTCTTTCCTGAAGGCTGTCAACGTAAATCCAGCATTCTGCATAGCAGACATAGGTTAAAAGGTCAAAAGGGTTCACTCATTCACCCATCAGAAAAACATCAGATTTTGAAGTTTCTGATTGGCCAGTCACCACTCAGACATGTCTAAAAAAAAACAGGAAGCTCATTTTGGCTCTTAGGTGGTCTCTTGATAAAAGTAACATCTTATTTATATTGTTTTGAAATATTTTTTTCATATTTCCAAGGCTTTACTCTTTTTTTTTGTGTGTGTGTCCTTCAACTCGAAGTGTGAATAGGCTTTAACACTCCGTTTATTAATCAGGTCATTAGCAGAACTTTAGACCGTATTGACATGCTGAGGAGTTGATTCAATAGTTTGATTAATGTGCACCAGGGATAAAGATGTATTAGACCAAGGATGTTTCTAAAAGTTGCAGGACACCGACCTGTGAGGACTGGAGTTTGAGCCTCTTGGTGTGGGCCAATATGTTTACACTTATTGCCAGTTGGAAGCTCTAGGGAGACCGAGCAGCAACACACTCATGATATTGTAGACGTAACAGAATAAATATAAAGTTAGAATTTGTCTCAGTGACAGATTTCACATTTTAATTTGTAAAAATTGAGTTTACACATTGTTGAATCAAGAGACATTTACTCTCCTTCTCTTTAGTGGCTGGCTGAGGTGTGTCGTAGCCAGGGCCTCCTGGTGCAGGCTGTAATGGCTTATAGACAGAGTCTGCAGCTTGCACTCCAGCTGGGTACGCACAGCTTCCAGGTCGCCAGCCTGCTTCGACTGGCTCTGCTGGCCCTTGGACCCTGTATGGTAAGTCTAGCGTGACCACAGATCCAGATCAGAAATGTTTCTAATTTTAGGGTCTCTAGATACAACTAAAGAAGAAAAACATACAACTACATTGACCACTAATGAGAATGTTTAGGGTGGTCTATAATGTAACAGATGGTACAATGTTTTAAAGGTAACGGTTTAGTGATAGAATCGTCACTCCTGAAGTCAGATGTGATTCTCCTCTCTGCCTCTTTTAAGTGGGGAGAAGTGGGGTCAAAAACTGGATTGCATATAATTTAGGATTAGCAGTTAAAACCAGCTGGTATTACAAATGATAAAGGAAGGTGCCCACTTTAACATAAATGAAGCTTCCACTGATCCATTGTCTTTTGCTTATCCGAGATCCGGTCACAGGGGTAGCAGCTCCAGGAGGGAACCCCGGACGTCCCTCTCCTCAGCAACATCCTCCAGTTCATTCTGTGGGATCCCTGGGCATTCCCAGGCCATGGCAGAATTTATAGTCCCTCTAGTAAGTTCTGGGTCTTCCCTGGGATCTTCTCCCAGTGGCACATGCCCGGTAAACCACTGAAGGGAGGCACCCAGGGTGTATCGTGATCAGATGTCCGAACCACTTCAACTGACTCCTTTCGATGCAGAGAAGCAACGGCTCTAATTTGAGCTCCATCTGGACGGCGCTCCTCACCCTATGTCTAAGGCTGATTCCTGCTACCATCCGGAGGAAGCTCCCACTTGTACCTTTGATTTCATTCTATCAGTCACGATCCATATCTCATGACCATAGGTGAAGGTCGGAACCTAGACCGACCAGTAAATTGAGAGCTTTGCTTTTTGGCCCTGCTTCCCCACAATAGACCGGAACTGTGTCCATATTACTGCAGCTGAAACTCCAATCCGCCTGTCCTTCTCCCGTTCCATCCCACCATCACTCATCAGTGTGTCATGAATAAACAAAAAAAGATGCACTAAAAATATACATAAATTTGAGATAAAGCCTTTTTTCCTGACAATGATAAAATCTTAATTTCAATCCAATATTATCCGTCTTTGCAGACACAGCTCTTACTGTGAATATGTTAAATGTAATAACATAAACATTGTTATGAATAGAAAACAGCCTTTTGATGTGGGGAAAACATGTGGTTTATTTAAGGCTGGAGTCCCTGGAAATGACTGGAAGGATCTTGTGATGGAAGCCACTACAGAGGTTTTGAAGCTGGGCTCCTCTCCCCTGGCCCTCCTCTTCCAGGCCTTGCTCCAGTATGTAACCAAGATGGCTGCAAGGTCAGTGCTTCTCCCTTTGTAGTTTCCACTAAAACAGGAACTGCTTGGACTGCTTTATGAAGCGAGTTTTTGTCACATATTCATGTGTAATTTATCATCTCAAGTGATGGATCGACTTATATTATTTCTATAGTTTAAAATTTATGTGACTACGTCTTGTCAGTATGTTGGTTAGCAATTAAGAAAAACCTTTTCCACCTTGACATCAAAATGTTCTATAGCTACCTCTAAATTGTCTCAGGGTTGGTGGTTACAGTTATCATGGACCTGAAGAGTCGATGAAAGTCTTGTTGGCAAGACTGACGTCACATCACCACCTTTTCTCACAGCATTTAGTGCTTTCTCAGACTGAAAAAAACATTTTGGTGGGGCTTTTTTGTCACATTTAAATATTTCAGATTGTCACTCAAATCTGAACATCAGACAGAGATGAGCTGAGTAAAGAAAATCCAGTTTTTAAATGATTATTTTATTTATTAGGGAGAAAAAAACTATCCAAACCAACTAGGCCCTATGTAAGAAAAGTACAGTGGCTTATAAAAGTATTCATACCCCTTGAACTTTTCCACATATCATCACATTACAACCTCAAACATAAATATATTTTATTGGAATTTTATGTGAAAGACCAACACAAAGTGGTATACAGTTATGAAGTGGAACGAAAGTCATACATGACTTCTTTTTTCTTTTTTTTTCACCAATAAAAAATGGAAAAGGGCATTGTGCAAAAGTATTCAGCCTCCCTGAGTCAATACTTTGTGGAACCACCTTTTGCTGCAATTAGAGCTGCGTGGTACTTCCCAGGGGTGGCCAGCCTACCAGAATTACTTCTTGAGAGCATCAGCAATTCATCCAGGAGGTCACAAAATAACCCCAAATAACACCTAAAGTTCTGCAGACCTAACTTGCCTCAGTTAAGGTCAGAGTTTGTGATTTAACAATAAGACAATGAGTGTGCAAAAATGGCATCTATCCGATAGTTCCAAGGCGAAGACCACTACTGACCAAAAAGTACACAAAGACCAGTTTCACAAAGTACACAAAGGCTGCCAGGACCTGGCTGGGCCAAACCCGAACGAGAGACGTAAGGCCATCCGCCAGTGGGCCCACCACCTACAGGGGGAACCATGAGGGACTGGTGCAAAGAGGATTGGGCGGCGGATGAAGGTGGAGACCTCGGCGGCCCGATCTCCGGATACTTAGGCTGGCTCTAGGGACGTGGAATGTCACCTCGCTGGGGGGGAAGGAGCCTGAGCTTGTGCGGGAGGTCGAGAGATATCGACTAGATATAGTCAGGCTAACCTCTGGAACCCATCTCCTTGAGAGGGGCAGGACTCTCTTCTACTCTGGAGTGGTCCGTAGGGAAAGGCAGTGGGCTGGGGTGGGTTTGCTTGTTGCCCACCTGCTCAGCCGTCTCGTGTTGGGATTTACCCCAGTGGATGAGAGGGTCGCATCCCTGCGCTTTCGGGTTGGGCACAGGTCTCTGACTGTCGTTTCGGTCTACAGTGATCGACTTTGTTGTGGTGTCGTCAGACCTTCGGCCGCATGTTTTGGACACTCGGGTGAAGAGAGGGGCTGAGCTGTCCACTGATCACCACCTGGTGGTAAGTTGGATCCGCTGGCGGAGGAGAAAGCCGGACAGACTTGGCAGGCCCAAGCGCATAGTGAGGGTCTGCTAGGAACGGGAGGAGTTCGGTGAGGCCATGGAGAAGGACTACCGGTTGGCCTCAAAGCAATTCTGGCAAACCGTCCGGCGCCTCAGAAGGGGGAAGCAGAGCTTTGCCAACACTGTTAACAGTGTGGGTGGGGAGCTCCTGACCTCCACTGGGGCCATTATCAGGCGGTGGAAGGAGTACTTTGAGGATCTCCTCAATCCTGCCATCACGCATTCCCTGTTGGGAGCAGAGGCTGGGGACTCAGGGTTGGACTCTTTCATCACACAGGCTGAAGTCACCGAGGTGGTTAAAAATCTCCACGGTGGCAGGGCTTCGGGGGTGGATGAGAAGGGCCCTTTATTAGGGGCCATCCGGTCTCTGTACAAGCGGAGCAGGAGTTTGGTCCGCATTGCCGGCACTAAGTCAGACCTGTTCCCGGTGCATGTTGGACTCCGACAGCGAGGCCATGGTTCTCGACCGGAAAAGGGTGGTACGTCCTCTTCAGATTGGAGGGGAGTTCCTGCCTCAAGTGGAGGAGTTCAAGTATCTCGGGGTCTTGTTCACGAGTGGGAGAAGAATGGAGCGGGCGATCGACAGACGGATCGGTGCGGCTGCCGCAGTAACAGCGTCACAGTGCCGGTCCGTTGTGGTGAAGAGAGAGCTGAGCCGAAAATCGAACCTCTCAATTTACCAGTCCGTCTACGTACCTACCCTCGCCTATGGCCATGAACTTTGGGTAATGACCTCCACATCGAGAGGAGCCAGTTGAGGTGGCTCGGGCATCTATACCGGATGCCTCCTGGACGCCTTCCTCGAGAGGTGTTCCAGGCATGTCCCACTGGGAGGAGGCCCAGGGGACGGCCCAGGACAAGCTGGAGGGACTATGTCTCTCGCCTGGCCTAGGAACACCGTGGGCTCCCCTCGGAGGAGCTGCAGGAGGTGTCTGGGGAGAGGGACATCTGGGTGTCTGCTCCCGCGACCCGGTCCCGGATAAAGCGGAAGACGACGAGTACGAGAAAAGTTTATGTGAACTGGTGAGAAAAACTGGAAGTTTTTGTAAGGTGTGTGTCCCGTTATGATTGTAAAACCTAACACAGCATTTTCATCATACAGACAGCAATATATGATGACAGTAGTGTGATAGTCTCAGGCTGCTTCTCTGCTTCAGGAGCTGAATGACTTTCGATAACTGATGGAAAGATAACTTTAGCTTTATTGTATCTTGAAGGAAAAAAATGGCCATCAGGTTGTGGCCTTAAGCTTAAATCCACTTGTGTTATATAGCAGAACAGTAATCTAAGGCAGACCAGCAAGTCCACTTCAGAGCAACTAAGAAAACACAAAATGAAGGTTTTGGGAGTGACAACGATTGATGGCAGTTGTTGTCAAAATGAGTGGAACAACCAGTTATTAGGTGTAGGGGGCAATTACTTTTTCACGCATGGCCAGTTGGTTTGAGTAGCTTTTTTCTTTAATAGATGAAATTATTTCAAAAAAACTTTTTGTAGTTTTTCTGGTTATCTTGGTATTGTTGTTAGATGATCAGAAACATTTAGGTAATGAAAATGCAAGTACAGAAGAAATCTCTCATGATACTAAATGTCAAATAAAAGTCCAATAGAATACACTGGTTGTAATGTGACAAAATGTAGAAAGGGTCAAGGGGTGAGAATCACCCGGGCCTGTCATGACATGGCTAAATGTCTTGGAAAATGGTCCACAGAAACACACACATTTATCGGAGAAGACCACCGTTACACCTGTCCCCATGTTGGGGTTCTGTCCTTTGCAGGGAAACGAGGCGTTTGCTGGAGAGACTCGTTTATGTTTCACCTGATGACTTCCCAGTGACGGTGATGCAGGTGGCAAGTTGGTATCTCCTCCGACACTTGCATGCCAAAAATGACCAGGAACTCGTCAACGTGAGTAAACAACCACCTTGCCCATACAGTGGCACCACAGCAGGTTCTTACTTTTGAACTGATTGTTTCTCAGAGCTTTGATAGTAAGCACGTTCTCTCTTCTCTGTGCAGGTTCTTTTGCAACATGCTAAAATGAACGGAAATCAAAGGCTGTTGGAGTTTTACACAGCGCTAACGTCTTCCTCATCCTAAATGTTGCATCTGCATCATTTGGATGTAATGGCATTAACAGCTAGGCAGGTTTCTCCACAAGCAAGGCATCAGCTTTTCTGCATTTGCTGCCAAAGGTTAAAAAGATGTGAATGTGAGGCATCATAAATCTCATATCAAAACTGTTGTTTTATTAACCTTATTTTATTTCATTTTATTTTTCTCTGCATTTTGAATATGAAATCAGTTCTTTTTAATCATTACATATTTCTAAACACCATGCAATCATGACCATGTTCAGCAGAAAATAAAGACATTTAATCATCATAGAAATTGTTTTGTATTGATTCAACATGACACTAACACATGATAATGTTAAACTATTTGAAAAATATTAAAATACTACAGTAAAATCATCATAAAGTAAAGTTTTGCTCAAACTAATGACTTCAACAATGTATTTCAGTTCTTTGTGGAAGACGGAAGAAACTGTCAGGAGAGCTCTCTCCAAAGTATAACCACACACTTCATTCTTTTCTTTCCCCAGGACTTGTTTAATTTAATTTGGCCCAGCAGTATAGTTCCTCTTAAACCCTCACAGAACAGACATGTTTGGTCATGAGTGTGCAAATGTTTTGCCCACATCCCCAGCACGTTTGCTGGACATGTGGAGAATACGGCTGTTGCTTCCTGTTGCACAGTAAACAATCAGCCGCAGCAGCCCCGCTGCCAACTCCAACACTGGGGTTTTTGGGACAGTTGGCTAGAAGTTGTTTAAGTTGTTCCAGTTCTGCGTCCGGAGCCTTAGCGATGTCCACGACCTTTATTGTTTTAGGGTCAAACACACAGTCTTCCTCTAGGCCACTGGGCACAGATTTCATGCCACAGTTGGGGGGTACCCAAGCAGTGTCATAGCCTTGCTGGCTCCAGTTGTACTGCATCGGATGGTTGTCCTTGTCTATGCGTTTGACACGGCCAACACGCACGTGCAACTTGAGCACCACACGATCTGAAGGGTTGTTGTGTAGAGGATAGCGTTCTGCTTTCTTCCTGTTACGACTTACATACACGCCCTTCCCCAACATGCCCTTTGTTGACTGCTGAAAGCCATTGGCAATGATGAGACGTGCATTGGGAACAGAGGTGCCGTGGTACATGGTGTAGACGCCCCGGTCTTTTGGCTCCTGGGAAGTCACCAGCTCCAGACGAGGAGAGTCATCATCATAGGCCACCTCCCACCCAAAGAACTGCAGCGACATCCTACTTCAATACGGGGTGATACTCAGGTCCTGATAATACCAGTAACTGTGAAGGGAATAAACACAATCATGAAAGGATGAATGTTGACTAACTGTTTTAAGATGGGAAATTTAGGAATGACATAAAATCTTCATATCACCAGTTTGAAGAAAAAAACAAGGAGATTTAGGTGTTGACTCAACCTCAAAAAGTCCGAATCAAAATCAGCATCAGTACAAAGTAGACTAGGTTGACAGATCCATAGTGGTCCAGCTAACAACCCAGAATATCTAATGTTCACTTCTTGTAGTTAGACACTACTGAACACATTCAGGGCTCTAGAGGGGTCCAGGCTTCGACTGGTCAGGGCCGTCTTATCAGCAAAAGATGGAATCAACACACTATTAGCCACCTGGTCATAATGATATGCCTGATCGGTATGACGAGGCTACAATCTCATTGCTATATTTAATACCATTCAGAAAAACCGTTTAACTTTAATTTATCCCAATGGATTAATAAAGTGATTGCTATGTTTTTCAATAAACGACTGCAGTGTTTCAGATTTCAAAGATCCAACATAAAACTACTTTTAATTTCCTGCTCTCTCTGTTCTTTCTCACGACATCCGGACTGGGTGAGGTTGAGGTCGTGTGTTATTAGAGGCAGAATTATTTTACCTCGACAAAACGTAAAGGAAAATCTGAAGCGATAAGTGAACATAAACGGCTATTAATAAGTCAGTAAAGCCAACTTGCAAACAGCTAATCTAACCAGCGAAATGACTAACTCAGCATTAGCTACATTTGATTGTTACACTCTACAAAGTACTACTGCTGTTGTATTTATCAGTCTACATATTATCTGTCCAAATAAATTTGGCTGGCATGTTGTATTTTATTTTTTTAAGTCTAAGTTTAAAGCTTACCGTCTTTGAGGAGTCGCCGGCTCTGTAAAAGTACGATACCATTCACTTTCTGTTCTGCAAATGTCTAGTGTAATTATGTCACATTCAAAGTTTCAAGTCTTCAACAGGGCGCGTTCACGTGTTGATATTTACAACTTCGGAGACCAGCTCTCCGTGGCCGGTTAGCTCAGTTGGTTAGAGCGTGGTGCTAATAACGCCAAGGTCGCGGGTTCGATCCCCGTACGGGCCATTTCTTTATTTAATTATATCAAAAATAACTTTTTGCCTTTTGGTGATTGGAATTTATTCATTTATCAAAATTTAACAGAAACGGTTCTTCTACGTTTATTTGATACTAAATTCACTGTTGCATCTTCACAGTAGTTTAGCTAAATTTATTTTCTGCCATATTTGTGTAAATTTTAAACTGTGTGTACAATGTGGAAGATCTTCGGACAGTTTATTCACCTTCACAAGGTACTCTACTACAAGAACATATTTTCCCAGATACATACTTTTTTTATTTCTTTATTTTGAAACCAAAAAATAGAAATAATAGATAATAATACAAATTGTGTTTTTTTTAAATGACAACAAATTTCTTATATCAAAAATGATAAGTTGTCTTTTTCAAAAGGTCATGGAACTCAAATCAAGTTTTATTCAGCTAGACTGAGGGCAAAAATGGCTCTTTGAGTTGAAAAGGTTGCAGACCCCCTGTACAAACCTAGACAGTGACATAAATATGTTTGATCTAAAGCATTCATGATAGCTCTTGTTGTATGTTTTTGGTTGATGTCAGATTGATGTCCTTTGTTGCCTTTAACAGGTTCTTTCAGGACTGACTTACACAAGCTTCCCATCATCTTTGAGCACCTCCCTTTTCCGTGCTTTAACAAGTCCAAAACTTTATGCCCGACCTGTCTGCTGCGTTCCTTGGTCTGCGTGAGACTGTTTGTTCGCTTGTGTTCTCTAAGAAACCTCTGAGGCCTTCACAGAACCTACAGATTTATACCAGGATTAATTTGTACATGGCTGGACTATTTACTATTTAAGGGACTTCTAATATGAGCTACAACAACATTTAATTTCCCTTTGGGATTAATAAAGTATTTTCTAATTTAATTGAATTTTGAAGGCAACTGATCACATGGGATTTTATTTAGGGATTTTAAATTAAAAAGAGCTAAATATACAATATATGCAGACCATACTTCATGGAACTTTTTTTATACAAAAAATAAAAGAGAAAACAATGCATACTTTTTTACTTCACAGTGATGCACATCCCTATGTTGGCTTGTCTCGGTGTAAAGTACATGAACGTTTGTGGTTGCAAAATGTGAAAAGGTTTCAGGGGTTGTAAACATTTGCAAGGCCCTGTATGGTTACTATTTTAAGCCTATTTATTTTAAGTCCTTTGCTATGCATTTTGATTTTAAATCCCATTTTTTATTATAATGCTTTAGTTCCTGTCCTTGTGTTTCTTTGTCACCTTTTTGTTATACATCAATGATTTTTTTCTCCCTGTTTTTATAGTTGCTGCTCTTTTCGTCGCTTTGTGGTTTTCTTAATCATGACCAAATAAAAGCCAAAATCCTAGTCGTGAATTATTTTATCTTAGGTCAGCAGAGGAAACCTGTACGTCAATTGATTCAATCTTCAGGAGAAATATATTTAAAAAAAAATGTTTAGGTTTTATAATAATCTGGTCATAAAGATGATTTGGTCAAAAGAATCAAGAACAACTCTTTTCTGTCATTTAATTTCAATAAACCAGTAGTCTAAAGAACACATCCTCTTTGCTTTTATTTTTCTGGTATGAAAGTAGGGAGAACGTGAGGCAGAACATAGAGGGATTGAGGTTAGAGAGAGGAGGAGTGAAGATCAGCAGAAGCAAAACAGAATACATGTGTTTGAATGAGTGTGAGGCACATCCAAAGGTGAAGCCAGGAGCAGCAGAAGTAGCCAAAGTGGCTGAGTCTAAATACCTATGGACCAACCATCAAAAACATTGGACAGTGTAAAATTGAGGTGAAGAAGACAGTACAGGCAGGGTGGAGACAAGTGTCAGGAGTGATGTGTGACCGAAGGAAAGCTCCAAGACTGAAAGGGAAAGTCTATAAGACAGTAGTGAGACCTGTGATGATTTATGGTTTGGAGATAGTGGCATTGTCTAAAAGGTATGAGGCTGAACTTGGAGGTGGCAGAGTTGAAGATGAGCTGAGCTTTTCATTAGGAGTGACCAGAATGGACCAGATTAGAAAGGCGCAGATCAGAGGAACAGCTAAGGTTGGGCGGTTTGGAGATAGTAAGAGAGGCAATGTTAAGTTGGTTTGGACATTTTCTGAAAAGAGATGTGAATACATTGGAAAGAGGATGTTGGAGATGTAGCTCTAGGGAAGGAGGAAATGAGAAAGACTTAAAGGGGAGATTCTTCAGTTGAAGAGGCAAATGATAGGCGAAATAGAGGCAGGTAATCCTCTGAGGGCAGCAGCCAAAGGGAGAGGAAGACGATCGTGCAGAGCATACTTTCATCCTCTAAGTTAAAGTCATCAACTAGAGGATTTTTTCAAATATGTTTTATTATTTAATGTTTCATTCTTTTCTTTTTTATTCAAATGAAATCAGATAGGGGTCCAGAGACTAGCTGAATCTCTCTCTCTACATGTATAATAAAACCCTAATGAACTGTGGAGCACTGATAACAACAAAAATCAGACTACTGCTTTTTAGTAAGATCAACAGAATTCTCATAATAATGATAATCATCCAGATTGCTTTTAGTGTCATCATTCGACTCTTATGTTTTCATTCCTCCCACAGCTTCTGTCAAGGTTTGCTTTGACAAAAGTGCTTGGATGTGAGGATGCAGATGTTTTGACCACACTTCCAGCACTGCTGCTTAATGTGAGGAGCTCCTTGTTGGGTCTTCCTCTTGCACAGGGGGCACACATCTTTACCTTTACCAGTTCCTCCTTTGTCTTGTTTAGATACTTTAGTGAGAAGCTGCTGAAGCTCCTTTTCTATTGCAGTGGTTGGTGCTTTTGCAATGCCTACAACCTTTACCCTTTTAGGGTCAAACACACAGTCTTCCTCTAGGCCACTGGGCACAGATTTCATGCCACAGTTGGGGGGTACCCAGGCGGTGTTGTAGCCTTTTGTGCTCCAGATGAACTGCAAAGGGTGGTTGTCCGCGTCAATACGCTTGACACGTCCTACACGAACTCGCAGCTCCAGAATCACACGGTCATTAGGGTTACTTTTAAGAGGATAGTTAGCTGCCTTCTTCACGTCCCTGCTCATGTACACACCCTTTCCCAGCATACCACCAGACGACTGCTGAAATCCACCAGCGATGATGGCCCGTGCACTGGCAACGCTGGTCCCGTGAAACATAGTGTAGACGCCCTTGTTTTGAGGCTTCTGCGCCGGTGCCAACAACACACCAGGAAAACAGGCACCATCGTCCACCACCTCCCAGCCGGAGAACTGAACTGACATCCTCACCTGTTTAAACCAATGAGTAATTTGACAGTACAGTCAAGATTATTCAATCTGGTTTAATGTGAGTATTCTTATCAACTTGCATTTTTTGCTGGGTTGACGCAGTCTAAATAGATATCCTGCTATAAATAAGATTCCCTTATCTTTGTACTGTGTTGCTTGCTCATATCATTGGAATGTTAAACCGGTTTTACTTTTAGAAGCCTGTTTGCAAAAAACATGCTAAATTACAAAAACTGTTCCAGGCAGTAAACATTAACCACGTACTGTCTCATTAGTTACTACTGCTCTTACCTTCGTGGGCCCCGCAAAATGCAATATAACATGAATTATGTTTATTGCTAGAAAATACAATGAAATTCCGCAACGTTTAAGACAATCTCAGTCCCTTAAATAGCCTTGACACTATCGCATTAAAAGATTTGCTGATTAAGGATTGACCCTCTCCTTTAATATAAAAAACAACTTTGGGTAATGGGTTGTTTTTAAAAAGTAAACTTACCGCTCGTGATAAACCGCAGTCTGTAAATCCAAGACCTACTTTTTGTTCTGTTAGTTTCGATTTAACCGAACAGATTATATTACCCGGAAAGACTATTTAGCTGCTGACTCAGAGGAGGTGGGTATAATAATAGAAACGTTATATGTGTGCCGAATGCTTGTAGACAAAAAAAAAAGGAATATTTCAGAGAAATGTCGTTTTGGTCTTGACGTCTGGCAATATTTATCCACAAGACGCAGAATATATATGAGATAGGTTACGGCTGTCTGTGAGCTGGTCAGCTGACTCAGCGCGCGAAGCCGAAATAGCTCAGTTGGGAGAGCGTTAGACTGAAGATCTAAAGGTCCCTGGTTCGATCCCGGGTTTCGGCAGAGTTTTTTTATTTTGCCCTATACACCAGGGGTTTGATATGGAGAGCCGTTCTATTCAACATTAAATAAATAAATGCTGATATTGATAAATTATTAAAAATAATTATAAATATCCCCTTGAAATAAAGCAAAATATGTTAAAAGAAATTTCCATCTTATGTTATGTTCATTTCAAGATTTATTTAATTGACTTAAAGATTTATTTATTTCATAATGCAGTTTTAATTTGTGACACTTTTATTTTGTAAAGCTACTTTACATATTTCAGTGACTTTCACTTTTTAACCCCGTTTTTCATTTTATGTTCTTATATCCAAATGAGGGGGCAGTTTCATCTGCTGGGTGGCGCTGGGACAGCAGGGCCGAGCTCAATTCGTGGCAGTGGCCGGCAGGAGCATGCCGCTGCCAGCCAGAAGACAGGATGCCGGAGGGAGCCAGGAGATTCCGGTGCCAGACCGCCGTAAAAGCCTGCCACGGCGGTGGCCGCTGTTTTGGTGGAAGCAAATGCTGATTATCGACAAACGGGATGTCATTATTGTTATAGCCTGTTACTTTTAAACGATGATGTCTTTATTTGTTTTTATTTAATAAACAGTTTTAGACGCATAACATAAGGTGGCTGTATTTACTTGAGGCCCCTGGCTCCCTCCGGCATCCTGTCTTCTGGCAGGCAGCGGCATGCTTCTGCCGGCCACTGCCACGAATTGAGCTCGGCCCTGCTGTCCCAGCGCCAGCCAGCAGATAAAACTCCGCCCCCTTATTTGGATATGAGAACATGAAATAAAAAGAGCTTAAAATGGAAAACGGGGTTAAAAAGTAAAAGTCACTGAAATACATTAAGTAGCTTTACAAAATAAAAGTGTCAAAATAAAACTGCATTATGAAATATATAAATAAATCTTTAAGTAAATTAAATAAATCTTGAAATGAATTAAATAAAATAAGATGAATATTTCTTCTAACATACTTATTTTGTTTTATTTCATGGGGATATTTATTAATAATTTATCAATAGCAGTATTTATTTATTTTTGAATAAAACGGCTCTCCATAGTCTGAAACCTCCAGCTTGTTAATTTTTCCTGTTGTTCTTTCTTGAATTGTGAATGACTATTGCAGTTTTGTAATTGTTTCCACAAATATTTGAATAGTAACTGAAAAATATAAAACTAAAGAACAGTACAAAAAGTGAAGTGCTGTATGATCTTATTAATTTATGTTTTTCTAAAATTAAAATTTCCCAACTTTTAAACTCATTTGGAATCTGTTGATTCAAATTCAATTTAATTAAAACAAATATTTCTTAATCCCAAAGTAAAACAAAAAAGATAAAAAATACCTAATTTTGATTTTTATGTAGACAGTATGAACTCTTAACTCAAATAATCAGGCTTTTCAAGCAGTCAATGAGAATCAAACCAGAGCGTTTTAATTATTATTCTGCTACTGTAATCTAGGCAAGGTTAGCTGTATAGCACATTTCAGCAACAAGACAATTTAAAGAGCTTTATATGATGAAAAAAGTTCATTGCATTGACAAAAAAAAAAACAAAAAAACTGCATAATAAAGAAAAGTTGTACTACAGACTACATTTAATGATTTTTCTTTATATGATGAAAAGTACAGTGCAGTGATAAAAAAAAAGCACATTGCACTGGCATGATTAAGTAAACTAAAGCAAACTTGGACTACAGACTAAACTTGATGTGTCAGTTAATAGTTTCTCCTTTTTTTATTGCCTCCTCAACCTTCTTTTATACTATGGTGCTGAACGAGCCCTCCGGTGCTAAATCTAAAGTTTTAAACCATTCATTAATGCACTCGATGCTTTTAGGCTTATATTTTCCTAACATAAAATCAAATATTTTTCACTGGGAAGAGGAGACAACTCCTTAGAACTGTTCTGACCCATTAAAGTTACTGCAACACCTTGGGCCTTTGCCAATACCCAAGTACATTCTTATGTGCTTGGCAAGTACATACTTGACAAGTACAGTTGAAAGTACGTTCTTGTCGAGAACGTAAGGACGCAGTACAGTAGCTCTGCAACTGGAACAGTGCATGCTTGGTGACGCTGCCGATCATCTCAGATCCTAAACGAATTAAAAAAAATAATTTTTGTTAAAACTGAGTAGTTTTTTGTCTTCACATTTTCATGGAACTCAAACCATTTTTCAAGGGTAAAGCAATAGTAATGAGCATCTCTTCCTGATCTTCACAAAGCTCCCTTTCAGCTGTTTTTTTTTTTTCTTTTCCTTTACCTTTGACGGAAATGACATCTCGCATTTTTGTTTGTGCAATGACAGCAAGTTACAAACAGTGATCAGTCACCTTTGTGGTCCGCCTGTTTGAGCAGCTGCAGTTCTCTATGCAGATCAGCCCACCTGATTGGCCACAGTGGGTCTGGATCATCTCTGTCAAACTGCCTCACAGGTCCCTGCAGAAAGCAGGATTTAGCTAATCTAGGTTGCAACTGAACACAGACACTGTAATAAAACAAGGGTTCTGGCCTTATCTCTATAAAACATTCTAATTTCACAGTTTGCTGGGTCTAATATCCGCTACAATAATTCTGTTTATTTTTCCACTGTGTCAGTCTAAGCACATCATGGTAGCATCCCTGTGGTCAGTCAGAGCAGTGAGTAATGGCAGTGACCTACTTTCTCTGCATTTTCATTTATTCTATGGCACATGCGTGACCACTGGTCAAGAGTTATTGTGCTGTCATCACAGTGATGTACTTTGAATTAAGCGTTGACAGAACCATTGTGGGAGTGTGTGATGAGGGCTGCTGCAGTGGCCTTCAGATGCATTAAAGTGATGGGAAGCATTAGGACACGACACACATTATGGATCTTAATCCTGGATTTGACCATTTTTCTAATATTGGTCTTCAAAAAAACAAAGAAAAAAAAAACAAAGGATTGTCCAAAAGCTTTTTAGGAGGACTTTGTCATCCCTGGTTGCGTTTATTTGGGCTGTGTTGTACCTGATAAGACATCCTCTCCAGGATAATGTCAAAAACCAGTCCCAGACTTTGCATGCTGTCGTATTACTGTTAACCCCTGGACAATTTATTATTGAAATTAATGCAAACACTAAATTAAATTTCATTTATTCACCAGACATATCACTGTGAGCTCAATGATTATAGTCTGCAATTGTACACACTTTGACAATGTTTGTACATTGAACCGAAATATTGACATGATTTTTAAAATAAAATGATAAAATAAAATGTTAACTCAAAGAGATTCACCAGTGAAAAGAAGCAGGAGTTAAAATAATTAGTTTGTAACGTTCGTTTGTTTAAATCGTTTGACATTTTCTACACTACCTCTTAAACAATCCCCCTTCACAGCACATAGTTGAGGGTCACCATAGGTAACATAATTATTCTATGAAATAGACCAACACAAAGTAGCAAGTAAGTGAAATCAAAAGGTAAATAATACATGGTTTGTATGTTTTTTATTACGAATTAAAATTAAAAAAGTGTGTCAAGCATTTTTGTTCTGCTGCTTTTTTCTGATGGCCCTAAAATAAATCCTGTGCAACCAGTTGGGCACCCTATTGGTAAATGGAAACAATGTAATTTACAGTGCTTTCACCCCAAACCTTTGGAATGTTTTTTACCATGCCAGAGTCCAGTTTTTGGAACAGTGTGAACCCTTCCCAAAACCTGAAACGGACCAGAGAACTGCACCCTGGCACAGTTACAACTGCCAGTCTAAACATGATTTATTCGGAGGAAAAACATAGTAATAGGACAAATCCAAAGACAAAAGAGTTTGTAAATGTCTTGTGGGGCTACGCGGAGTAGCAAAGAGGCACAGGTGCACAACTATGCTTGAACACCAAAGTAGCAACCCCTGAAACAATCCGTTGCAACTGCATGGCATTGTTTGGTCCGGTCCAACAATCTCTGTGTTATGCAAACACACAGTAACTATAGATGTGAATGCCCTTAATTTTACCGATCCCTGGACCAGACCAGCAGTGTGAATGCACCCTTAATCTCAGTATAAATACAGCTGTGCTATAAAGATTTTGAAGAGGTGCTCTGGTCAGTAGAGTTCAAAAGTTAAACATTCTGACTTACATGTAAAACACAATGTGTGGAGAAAAACTAACATTGGACATTACACTGAATACATTATACAACACCTACTGAGAAGCATGATGGTGGCACCATCTTGCTGGGGGAATTCATTCTCTAGGGGGAATGCCTTCTTTGAGTTGTCAGGCAGATAAATCAAAGACAACAGTGTAAGAAAACCTTCAGATAAGCAATAGATTTCAATGAACTAGAAGTCCTTGTTGCTGTGTGAGGTTGGGAAAGGGTCAGCTTATTATGGCTAATGCATGACCCATACTGGGCAGCCACTGAGGGCTGTACTTAGGCAAAGTGTTGCTCTGAGCTAAATATTAGCCAGCCAAGATATCTGCAGTAATAGTCTGGTCAGATGATATTAATAGGATAAACACATAAAAACTGATCTGCTGGCGATGCTAATTGAAATGGGCCTCACCATATCACAACAGTAATCAAGTTTGCCTATTTGCATATGCACAAGAGGTCATGAAGCACCCAAAAAAATTGAAGACACTGTCAAGTGTTGTGGTGATGCTCTGGTTTGGACCATAGTGACATGCACCCTCATGTTTCATCAGGATGTAGCATGACCAAAATGCAGACAGGGGCTCGGAGGTAGCATAGTGTGTGAAATTATTTAATGATAAATAAACAGCAAACATACATAAAGAACTCAGGAGAATCAGGGCACGGAGCATAGCACATGAAGCAGAGTCGCAGACATGGAGCATTAACAGAAGAAACCAGCGAGTGAGAGGAGAAAATGCATGGAGAGCCGGTGAGAGTAATCAGGTGAGAATGATTAACAGCTGAAAACAATGAAGAGAGAGCTGAGGGAGAAGAGTAAATGAGCAGTAGAAGACAGAGAGAAACACAGGGAGGAAATCTAGCGTAATAATACAAAAATGTACACAAACACTAAAGTAAACCGGAGGGCACAAAACCAGAGATAAGTGATTAAGCCAGGATTAAAGCCAGGATTTTTCAGATACCCTGGCTTAATTAAGCCTCGACTCAGTTTCACAAAAGCAGTAACACAGAATTTGCCATGGTGATTTATTCTTTGAAGTTAGCCTGCTCCATACCAGGCTAACAGCCAGGCTTAGTTAATCCTGGTGCCTTATCTTTTAAGTCAGCACTTATGCCAATCAGAAATCAATGAGTTTTGTCAGTGATTCTGTTTTCTTATGTGTGTTTTGGTATTTTTATTAGCCTATTAAAATACCACTAATACATATTGCCTGTACCATTATTAACTTTATAATTATCCACGTGGGCAATGTTACTATCTGTATGTATTATTCATGACAGCTGTTGTTCTAGATTGACAGAAAAGCCCTTAATAGACTATTGCATGTGCCG
Source organism: Girardinichthys multiradiatus (assembly GCF_021462225.1). Taxonomy (NCBI): domain Eukaryota; kingdom Metazoa; phylum Chordata; class Actinopteri; order Cyprinodontiformes; family Goodeidae; genus Girardinichthys; species Girardinichthys multiradiatus. The sequence continues at coordinate 37,940,833 of NC_061805.1, read as the reverse complement.
AGGGGATGAGATAAATGGCTGATAAAGAAGCAAAGGTGTTGTCAATCAGGTCCGGTCATATAAGTAGCTCCAAAAACATCTAACTTCCTTTACAATAGCGTGTCCATTCTTGAATGACATTGTTCACAAAGAACCACTTGTATTGAGAAGGGCTTTCAGACAGACAGGAAAGGACATTTTGGGACAGGTGAAAGCACAATCTTGCGAGACTCGGCGGCCTCAGAAAACAACAGTAATCACATTTCTAAAGAACAATGGCATGCACATACAATTCAGAACACATTCGACTCTAAGTGGCGATTCTACATTGCACTAAAACCTCCTCTACCCTGCCCACGATATTCCTAATAAAGAAATGAAAATAAATGGGTGGATTTTACTTGTTGAAGTCTTCCTTCTGGGGCAGCGAGTGAGAGAGAAAAGGGGGGTGAAGAGTTTCTGCGCATCCACAGTTAAACTTCAAGAAAGTGGTCAATCTCCGTCTTTTGGCCTCCTTGGCGAAAAGGAAAAATATGATCTGACCGTCAACAGTTGACTAGAACAAAACAAGGTAGCGATCCGTCTCCTTGAAACCACTGTGAGGGTTTTTTCTTCTGTTACGTGTTAAACTCACATCTTCGATCGGCAAAGTGAAATTTCTGGCCTTCTTATTCCAGAAACCTCTTTCATGAACTTTTCGTTGGCCAACGAAGGAGGATAAATGAAGAATCCATGTGGGACCTCTTCTTCTCCAGATGGATGCTTCAGTTGCATGGTAACCGTGTCGAGGTCCCCAGCTGAAGGCAACTCTTTAAAGGGTTCACCTTCTTATATTACCTCCTGTGACGTCAGACTTGGGACGGCCCCGTCATATCTGCCGCAGTGGCCGCTGGGATTTGTAGTAACGGACTGTCCTGGGATACAAAATGGCCGAAAACGCCGGAAGGCCTGGTAGCGTCCAGCAACGTGCAAATGGTCCAATATTCAGCAAACAAATGGTCCAACAAGATCAAGACATGGACCCGGAGACCCAAGACCCCGGGACATATCACTCCCCAAGCAGAACCCCGACAGAACCCAGGGGTCCATGCCCGGCAAGCAGCCACCAGGAGTGAGCCGGCGCACACCAAAGCACCCAGCCCCGAATGCCGAGAACCACAAGTACACCGGCGGACAGAGACACCAACCACCACAGGTAGTGTGGCGGGGAGGGACTAGGCCCCCTCATTTGATGGGGGGCCTAAACTGATCCAGGAGAGGGAACAGCCCAAGACCCAACCTGACACAAAAAACAGGCACACACAGTCACAGTCACACATTCCCACTCTCATGCTTACACATAAAAACACTCACATCCACACACCCAACGGAAAGACAAACAACAATGGACGTGGTACACTCACTCACACTCCCCATTCATACTCTATACTCCCAGGTCCAGGTGCCAATACCCCACAGGAGGAACCAGCCCCCCGACCCAGTGTCATATCCACGGTGGTTTCTGTGCAGGCTGTGTTTGTGTGCTGTGTTCTTTCTGTGCAGGGTGTGACTGGCAGGTGCTGCTGCACAGGTGTTACTCATCTGAGAGCAATCAACTGGGCTACTTATGGAGTGAAAACCCAGAGGGAGGCGTCAGCTCGTTCTCTCACTTGGCGTGATAACAGCTAGACCTCTGCTGCTCTGCAGTCCTGCTTCTAAGCAGATTTCTCTGATCTCCTTGTTTTTCTCCCCTGCCTTGCAGATCTACCTTTGCTGAAGGAAGTCGTGGAGTCTCTCTGGTCCCCGTTTTCACTCATGTCATGTTCAGAGGAGTTTGGAAACTCCAGCCTCGACACTTCAGCCCTGACCCTCCACTCTGCTTCCAACTCCAAACCCAGCTTCTCAGGAGTCACCTAAAACTACCCATCAACCTGCCTGTCCAGCCTCCAACGTTAACTCTCCAACCATAGTGGAGTTTCCTGGAAGGAAAGACACACAAGCGGAGGAACAGAACAATTCATCTTCCGAAAACTGTGCACAGCCTGTCAGCCTCAAGCCACTGTGGAAAAAGGACTTATTTCCCCCCGGTCTTTCCAAGAACTCAACTCCTGTAAGTCAGCATCTAAGAACTCAGTTACATTGTCTCCAATTCCACCCAGAGTGTTTATTAACCTCTGTCTTTCCCCTTCAGAGAGATCCTGCGCTTGTCCGCCTGCTCCAGTCCTGGTTCCAGTCCGACCTCTATCCGTGTATCTTAATAAACTGTTAAAATGCTGTCTTTGTCCTCGTGGTTGTGTAATCTCAGAGTCTAAGAAAACTCCATAATGACAGAACAAGCTGACCAAACAGTCTGATACACAATTACGAGGAGCTATTTCCCATCAGGGAGTTCTGTTAGGTCAACACGATACTATGCTAAGATCACTAGCTCAGCACTATGAATCATCGGTTTCAAGAATTGTTATCCAGGCTCCCTGCACTGCAAATTAATCCTGTCTCATCTCCTCTATTCCCAGCTTAAGTCGTGTCAACTCCTGCACCAGTTCACTACCCAGTCCGATAAATTATTCCTCTTCCTCCTGAACCATTTACAGGTGACCTTGATAAAAGTAAGGGTTTTCTCTTACAATGTACTCTGATTTTTCCCGGGTCACCTCAATCCTTCCCCGATGACGTATCTAAGATTTCTTATATAATCGGGTTACTCAGGGATCAGGCATTAAATTGGGCAGAGGCCATTATAAACGAATCTTCAATTCACTATTACTTGTTTCAGGAGTTCATCAGTTTGTTTAGGTTAACCTTTCTTCCCAATCAACATGGTGATGAGGCAGCTAAGAAATTATACCCTTAAACAGGGTCCTAGATATGTGGCCGTTATGGCCGTCGAGTTCTGAACTTTAGCTGCAGAATCTGGCTGGAACCCTTCGGCCTTGAAGTGCACTTTCTTAAATTCGTTAAAGGAAGACTTAAAAGATTAACTCGCTTACAGGGATGAAACTGACTCTTTAGAGAGTCTCATTAGTCTTGCTATTTGCATTGATAACCGTATCTGTGAGAGAACTAGAGTTAGAGGTTTTTCTTCCTTTAAGAACCCTGAAAATGAAGCACCCACCAAACCTGAGAGTTTTGGATCATCTCCTGAACCTATGCAAATTGGGAGAACTCATCTCACTCCAGACAAAAGAGAAGATTTAAAACAGGACAGTGCCTGTACTGTGGTTCCATTGTTCATTTTCGTCTTAAATGTCCCGTTCGCCCAAAAGAGTCAGCCCGCCAGTAATCAAAGGGGCGCTGTTCAACAATCTAACTACCCTCGTTTCCTGCTTCAATCCACTCTATGTAGCAAAGACAAACTGTTTCCTTTGATGGCTCTCCTCGAATCAGGTTCAGAATAGAATCTTTTTAGTCCTGATCTGGTCCAGAAATTTAATCTTCATGTCTGCAATTCAATGCAGTTTATTTATATAGCGCCAAGTCACAACACATGTTGTCTCAAGAGACTTCACAAAAGTCAGGTACATACATTCCAATTACTCCTAACCATTGAACAGTGCAGTCAGATTCAGTTATTTATTCAAATTGGATAAAAAGTTTTTCTATCTAAGGAAACCAAGCAGATTGCATCGAGTCAGACTTGTAGCAGTCACTCCTCCTGGATGAGCATGTAGAGACAGTGTACAGTCACTGGCGTTGACTTTGCAGCAATCCCTCATACTGAGCATGCATGTAGCGACAGTGGAGAGGAAAAAGTCCCTTTTAACAGGAAGAAACCTCCAGCAGAACCAGACTCAGTGTGAGCGGCCATCTGCCACGACCGACTGGGGGTTTGAGAGAACTGAGCAGAGACAAAAAGAACACAGAATCACTTATCCAGGAGTACTTTCTATGGGAAGTAAAAGTAAATGTTAATGGATGTAGCTCCTTTAGTCGTTTCATCTAGAAAGAAAGAACAGATAAACTCTGAGCCAGTTTTCAAGGTTAGAGTCTGAAAGAGAGCGCATAGAGTTAGTCACAGTAGAAGCTCAGGCAGTAACTATGTCTAGGAGAGAGAAAGGGTTAAACACTGGAAGACAGGGCCATGTGTATCATCGGTAGAGGGTGAGCATTAAGTTGTTGCCAGCAGAAGCTTGGACGATGTCCCCCTTCCAGAAAGGTGTCACAGATAGACACAGAGTCAGGCCAGGTGTAGCTTCTAGTAAGAGAAAAGAGAGAGAAAATAAAGTTAAAAGCTGAAATAAAAGCAAAATTGGAGAGTAGTGTGAGAATGGAGCGAAGAGGGTGAAAGTGGTCATTATGTCCTCCAGCAGCCTAAGCCTATAGCAGCATAACTACAGAGATAGTTCAGGATAACTTAGGCCACTCTAACTATAAGCTTTATCAAAAAGGAAAGTTTTAAGCCTAGCCTTAAAAGTAGACAGGGTGTCTGCCTCACGGACTAAAGCTGGGAGCTGGTTCCACAGGAGAGGAGCCTGATAACTAAAGGCTCTGCCTCCCATTCTACTTCTAGAGACTCTAGGAACCACCAGTAGACCTGCACTCTGAGAACAAAGTGCTCTGTTAGGAAAATATGGAACAATCAGATCTCTGATGTATGATGGAGCTAAATCATTAAGGGCTTTATATGTGAGGAGGAGAATTTTAAATTCTATTCTGGATTTAACAGGGAGCCAATGAAGGGAAGCTAAAGTAGGAGAAATATGATCTCTCTTTTTAATTTTCATCAGAACTCTTGCTGCAGCATTTTGAATCAGCTGAAGGCATTTAACTGCATTTTGTGGACATCCTGATAGTAAAGAAATACAATAGTCCAGCCTTGAAGTAACAAATGCATGGATTAGTTTTTCAGTGTCACTCCTGGATAGGATATTTCTAATTTTGGCAATGTTCTGGAGGTGAAAGAAAGAAATCCTAGAAACCTGTTTAATATGGGATTTAAATGACATGTCCTGGTCAAAAATAACACCAAGGTTTTTTTACTTTATTACCGGAGGTCAATTTAATGCCATCCTGGTTAGGTGATTGACTAAGCAGTTTCTTTTTTAAAGACTCCGGTCCAAAGACGACAACTTCTGTCTTGTCTGAATTTAGAAGCGGAAAATTTAAAGTCATCCAAGTTTTTATGTCTTCAAGACATGCTTGTAGTCTATCTAACTGGTTGGGCTCATCAGGATTTATGGATAAGTAAAGCTGAGTATCATCTGCGTAACAGTGAAAATTTATTCTATGCTGCCTGATAATTTGACCTATTGGAAGCATATATATAGTAAAGAGAATTGGCCCAAGTACTGAACCCTGTGGTATTCCACAATTAACCCTAGAGTTTAAAGATGATTTATCATTTACATGAACAAGCTGGAATCTGTCAGACAAACAAGATTTAAACCAGCCTAGCGCTGTTCCCCTGATCCCTACAGCATATTCCAGCCTTTCTAAGAGAATATTGTGATTGACTGTATCAAATGCAGCACTGAGATCTAACAGAACCAGAACAGACACAAGTCCATTATCTGAGGCCATAAGAATATCATTAGTGACTTTCAGCAGAGCTGTTTCAGTGCTATGATGAGCTCTGAAGCCTGACTGAAACTCTTCAAACAGGTCATTGCTGTGTAAATGCTCACACATTTGATTAGCAACTATTTTCTCAAGAATTTTAGATAAGAATGGAAGATTGGATATAGGTCTGTAATTTTTTAAGTCATCTCGATCAAGCGAAGGTTTCTTGAGTAAAGGTTTAATTACAGCTACCATAAAATCCTGTGGTACATATCCATTTACTAAGGATATGTTAATCATACCTAAAATGTGGCTGGTAATCAGAGGGAACACTTCCTTAAATAATTTGGTAGGGATTGGGTCTAACATACAAGTTGAAGGTTACAGTTACTTCCAATGTTGTCTCACTTGCTGAGGATGAAGTAATCATCTTCGGGAGTATGTCAAAGATTTTATTTTTAATAGAATCAATTTTATTTAAGAAGAATCCCATAAAGTCATGACTGCTAAGAGCTAAGGGAGTGGATGGCTCAACAGAGCTATGACTCAGTGTAAGTTTAGCAACTGTACTAAAGAGAAACCTATGATTATTCTTGTTCTCTTCTATTAATGATGAGAAATAAGCTGTTCTAGCTTGATGAAGTGTCTTTTTATACAACAGTAGGTTATTTTTCCTAATTAAGTAGGAATCCTCCAGGTGTGTAGAGCGCCATTTTCTCTCCAATTTTCTAACATTGTGCTTTAAAGTACGCAGCTCTGAATTAAACCAGGGAGCCAGCCTCCTATGAATATTTACCTTCTTTTTCAAGGGGGCTGCATTGTCTAATGCACCACGCAATGATGAAGTAACACTATGAACAAGAGAAGCAATTTGTGAAGGGGAAGAAACAAAATTATTGCCCTCCAAAGGTTATTAAAAAATGGTCCGACAGGACAGGGTTATGAGAAAATATTGTTATGTCTTTACACTCAATGCCACATGTCAGCACAAGGTCCAGAGAATGAAGACAAAGGTGGGTAGGTTTGTTAATGTTTTGAGCAAAGCCAATTAAATCTAAGATAGAATTAAAAGCTATATTTAGGCTATCACTTTCAGTGTCAACATGAATGTTAAAATCCTCCACTGTAATAACCTTATCTGTATTTAACACTAAATCAGATAAAAGGTCTGAAAATTGATCTAAAAATTGAGAGTAAGGGCCTGGTGGACGATACAAAACAACAAACAGAAGTAGTTTTAGTGCTTTGCAATTTGGATGAGGAAAACTAAGGATTAAATATTCAAAAGAGTTGTAGCTATTGATTGGTCTGGGACTAATCAATAAATCAGACTGAAAGATGGTTGCTACTCCTCCTCTTCGCCCAGTATTTCGAGGAATGTGAAAATTTAAATTAGTAGGAGTTGACTCATTTATAGTAACATAATCCTCTTGCCGCAGCCAGGTTTCTGTGAGGCAAAATAAATCAATCTGATTGGCACAAATCAGGTCACTAACTAGCAAAGTCTTTGAAGAGAGAGATCTTATGTTCAGTAAGCCACATTTAATTGTTTCATTTTTCTTTTTAATCTGAGTTGTGTTTATTTTTATGAGATTTTCCTGATTTCCTCGTTCTCGATTATTTTTTAATCTCTTCAATTTTGGCCGTGGGCGAGACACTTTGTTAATAGGGTAATGGGTGGGTAGCAGTACAGAAGCTGCACAGAGGAGTGTTAAACTACGACCCTGCTTCCTGGTCTGAACCCTGGGTTGTCGAGTTTTGAAGAACTAATAAATTCGGCCAGATTCCTAGAAAGAAGAGCTGCTCCATCCAAAGTGGGATGGATGCCGTCTCTCCGGATCAGACCAGGTTTTCCCCAAAATGTTCGGCAATTATCAATGTAGCCCACATCGTTTTCTGGACACCACCTAGACAGCCAGCAGTTGAATGACAGCATGCGACTAAACATGTCGTCACTAGTCAGATCAGGGAGGGGACCAGAGAAAATTACGGAGTCCGACATTGTTTTGGCAAACTTACACACCGAAGCAACACTAACTTTGGTGACCTCCGACTGACATAACCGGGTGTCATTACCGCCAGCGTGAATAACAATCTTACTGTATTTATGCTTATCCTTAGCCAGCAGTATCAAGTAGGATTTGATGTCACCCGTTCTGGCCCCTGGCAGACATATGACTATGGTCGCTGGTGTCTCTAGTGCCACGTTTCTGACAATGGAGCTGCCAATTACCAGAGTTGGCTTCTCAGCGAGTGTGTTGCTGAGCGGGGAAAATCTGTTAGAAACGCAGATGGGTTGGTGGTGACCTGTGGGCTGGGATCTAGGACTATGCTTTCTACGTACCGTCACCCAGCCTGCCTGAGGCCCCGGCTGCCCGGGCTCTGATGTAGGACTGCTACGGGGAGCTACCCTCAGTGGCTCCGCGCTGGCTAAGGGGCCTCGGCTATCTGCCGGTTTTTCAACAGCGCAGAACCGGGCCTCCAATTCCGACACCCTCGCCTCCAAAGCTACAAAATGCTACATTTATTACACGTACCATTATCACTAAAGGAGACAGAGGAGTAACTGAACATCTGACACAGAGAGCAGGAGAGAGGAGGAGACTCAGAGAGAGAAACAGCAGAAAAGGGTAGCCATGGTGGAGTTAAAGCTAATGCTAAGCTAGCGACCCCTTACCACTACTTGAAAAACCGTGTATGAAACGGAGAATCCCCAAACGTTAAATGCAGCAACAGAAAGTATGTGTTTTAACGTGCTTATGTATTAGAACAAGTAAGAGATATCACAGTAGAGAGAAATCAGATCAAACGAGAGAGCCTTCACACACCAAACAATCCACCGAGTGCAACAGTGAAAACAGGAAGTGACGAATACGCCTTACCATGCCTTCACAGGTAACTGTTCTGTTTCTGAGCTGCAGTGTACTCATGAAGTTTGGATTCTGTTCTCTTGAACCCCCTATAAATGTCACCCCTCTAGATGGTCAATCTTTAAATTGTGTCTTCCAGAAGACAGCCACTGGAATTAGTTACATCAGGTAACCAACACGAAACCATTTCTTTCTTGCTATTCCCCACGAAAGAGACACCGGTTGTTCTTGGTCACCCTTGGCTTAAGAATCATAACCCACACATAAACTGAAAAGAATATCGCATTGAGTCCCGGAGTATCAAGTGTCATGCTACATGTCTTCGCTGTGCAGTCCCTAGTTCCTCCCATTTGGCCAACGTCCTTACACCCCCAGATTTAACAAATGTTCCAGCGGAGTACCATGACTTAGAGAAGGTTTTTAGCAAAGACTTAGCACATTCTCTACCCCCCCATCGACCATATGACTGTGCAATTGATCTACTTCCTGGTGCACCACTACCGGCAGGCTGGCTTTTTTGCTTGTCAGGTTCAGAGCAGGAGTCTATGGAGAAATACAGGGGTTGGACAATGAAACTGAAACACCTGTCATTTTAGTGTGGGAGGTTTCATGGCTAAATTGGACCAGCCTGGTAGCCAGTCTTCATTGATTGAACATTGCACCAGTAAGAGCAGAGTGTGAAGGTTCAATTAGCAGGGTAGGAGCACAGTTTTGCTCAAAATATTGAAATGCACACAACATTATGGGTGACATAATGTCAGCATACCACCAAGAAGGACGAACCACATCCAACAGGATTAACTGTGGACGCAAGAGGAAGCTGTCTGAAAGGGATGTTCGGGTGCTAACCCGGATTGTATCCAAAAAATATAAAACCACAGCTGCCCAAATCACGGCAGAATTAAATGTGCACCTCAACTCTCCTGTTTCCACCAGAACTGTCCGTCGGGAGCTCCACAGGGTCAATATATACGGCCGGGCTGCTATAGCCATACCTTTGGTCACTCATGCCAATGCCAAACGTCGGTTTCAATGGTGCAAGGAGCGCAAATCTTGGGCTGTGGACAATGTGAAACATGTATTGTTCTCTGATGAGTCCACCTTTACTGTTTTCCCCACATCCGGGAGAGTTACGGTGTGGAGAAGCCCCAAAGAAGCGTACCACCCAGACTGTTGCATGCTCAGAGTGAAGCATGGGGGTGGATCAGTGATGGTTTGGGCTGCCATATCATGGCATTCCCTTGGCCCAATACTTGTGCTAGATGGGCGCGTCACTGCCAAGGACTACCGAACCATTCTTGAGGACCATGTGCATCCAATGGTTCAAACATTGTATCATGAAGGCGGTGCCGTGTATCAGGATGTCAATGCACCAATACACACAGCAAGACTGGTGAAAGATTGGTTTGATGAACATGAAAGTGAAGTTGAACATCTCCCATGGCCTGCACAGTCACCAGATCTAAATATTATTGAGCCACTTTGGGGTGTTTTGGAGGAACGAGTCAGGAAACGTTTTCCTCCACCAGTATCACGTAGTGACCTGGCCACTATCCTGCAAGAAGAATGGCTTAAAATCCCTCTGACCACTGTGCAGGACTTGTATATGTCATTCCCAAGACGAATTGACGCTGTATTGGCTGCAAAAGGAGGCCCTGCACCATACTAATAAATTATTGTGGTCTAAAACCCGGTGTTTCGGTTTCATTGTCCAACCCCTGTACATACTTCTACATATATTTAAAGCTGGTATAATATGGGCATCTTCTTCACCTATGGGGTCAGGTTTTTTCTTTGTGTCTAAGGATGGATCCCTAAGACCATGTATTGATTACAGAGCCCAAATTAAATCACTATTAAGAATAAGTATTCCCTTTCTTTGCTCACTTCAGCGTTCGAGGCCGTCCAGGGGGCAACCTTTTTCACAAAACTGGACCTGTGGAACGCATATCATCTGGTTCGTATAAGGGAAGGGGATGAATGGAAAATGGCTTTCAAGACACCCACTGGTCATTTTGAGTACCTTGTTATGCCTTTTGGTTTGACTAATGCCCCAGCTGTTTTTCAGGCTCTTGTGAATGACGTTCTCAGGGACTTCATCAATGTTTTTGTTTTTGTCTACCTGGATGACATTCTGATTTTTTTTGTAAGCACTCCACTGAACATCCTAGACACGTTCAAGCTGTTTTACAGAGACTCCTAGAAAATCGCTTATTTATCAAGGCTGAGAAATGTGAATTTCATGTTCCTTCTGTGATTTTCCTATGCTTCATTTTTGAGGGTGGACAGGTGAAGCCAGACCCAAGTAAGATCTCACCAGTTGTGGACTGGCCTGTTCCCACGGATCATAAACAGTTGCAACGGTTCCTGGGGTTTGCCAATTTTTACCGTTGCTTCATTCGAGACTACAGTCTCTTTGCTTCTCCCCTCACAGCTCTCACTTTAAGTAAACAACCATTCGTCTGGTCTCCTGAAACTGATAAGGCATTCAATGACTTAAAGCAACGTTTTTCTACGGCTCCGGTGCTGAAACATCCTGATCCCAAGGAGCAGTTTGTGATGAAGGTGGACGCCTCTGACACTGGGGTGGGAGCAGTCCTTTCCCAGCGATCCCCCACGGATGGTAAGCTCCACCCCTGTGCATTCTTCTCTAAACGTTTCTCTGCTGCAGAGAGGAACTACGATGGGGGAAATCATGAACTTTTGACCATTAAGATGGCCTTAGAAGGGTGGACCGATCACAAGAACTTAGAATACATCAAAAAGGCTAAGCGTCTTAACCCACAACAGTCTCGTTGGTCATTGTTTTTCTCCCGGTTTAACTTCACTATTACCTTTCGCCCAGGTCCCAAGAATGTCAAGCCTGATGCCTTGTCCAGACAGTTTTCTCCTACCAAAGACAACTCAGAACCTGATCCAATCATCGGTCATCCTATGTTGTGGGGGCTGTAACATGGGTCAGGAGGATCAGGTTAGACATGCCCAACAAGGTGAGCCTGATCTAGGTGGGGGTCCCCGGGGTCGTCTTTATGTCCCCACTGTTGTCAGATCTCAGGTCATCCACTGGGGTCATTCCTCCAGGTTTTTGGGGCATCCTGGTTCGAGTAGCACTATAGCCCTCATTCGCAGATATTTCTGGTGGCCAACTCTTTCCAAGAACTCAACTCCTGTAAGTCAGCATCTAAGAACTCAGGTACATTGTCTCCAATTCTACCCAGAGTGTTTATTAGCCTGTTCTCTTCCTTCAGAGAGGTCCCGTGCTTGTCCGTCTGCTTCAGTCCTGGTTCCAGTCTGATCTCTATCCGTGTATCTTAATAAACTGTTAAAACGCTGTCTTTGTCCTCGTGGCTGTGTAATCTCAGAGTCTAAGAAAACCCCATTATGACACCCAGGAGGTGTTCCCCTTCCCTCTATGAGCATCACATCAGTGACTTCTTTTCCATTATGACTTAATTTAAAGTATTTCCACAAGAGCAATTTACCTCCAGCTTTCTTGAGTCGCTCAGAGACTCCTCATCTCCTGAGGTTCCTTTACCCTGCCACATTAACCAAACTCATTGACCTAGTGTTGACAGGTGACTATAGCCTATATCCGTTTAATGAATAATACTCCCTGGATCAATGTCATCCTCTGTTGGCTCCACGAGAGTCATTGTGTTGCCAGATACTGCAAGACAGTCAAAGTCAGTCCATATCATACTATATGAATGTTTGACTGTGCAGCTGTGGAGTTTTTTTACCATGTATGAGGGGTGCAGCTTGTATGGATGGGACAGAATCCGTGTTTTTTCCCCCCATAGATCCATTCTAAGACAGGCCTCCCCTTGTTCACTGCAAGGGCCAGCTCTTCTGCTGGGGTGAATTCAGGAGATGGTGGCCCACCCCCTGTGCCAGACACGTTACCCTTTTTTGACGATTAAAATCAGTAAGAGAATGAAATGTGTGAGCAGGAACCTTCTAAGTCATTAGTACATTATAGCCAACATTTTGTCCAAAACTTTACCAGTCTGCAAAATTTTAAATAATTTAATAATAGCGGCAGTGTTTCCTTTCTTTAGTATAATTGGTTTTAATTTTTTATAAGCCCCCATCAAAATATGTTGCTCACTGGGAGTGAAGTACAGTGCTCTCACTTTATCCATTGCAGCATCAGTGAATCTGTGAAAGATCTCATGGCCTTTTGAAGAACGCTGTGGACGCGTATTTAGCTGGATTACACCTGGCTTGACATAGCCGTACCTGTTGAGCCTGGCTTGGCCTTTGCGTGACGAATAAAGCCAGGATGCACTGATCACGCTAGGTCAAGCCTAGCTTTATTTCTTATTCTGGATTTCTTAATTCTGCTTTTGTGAAACAGCCCTCAGGAGGTCAAACATAAAAGAATAAACTGACAAAGGCATCTACCAATAGACACAAGGAACGGAACTGAAAAATGCAAAATATAAGCACAGCAAGAAAATGGTTAAAAAATGCACGCAAAAGAAAATCAAAACCCTAAACTTGGAAATTGTGACATGCACAGCTGTTTCAAGGGCATCACAGCTGCTGCCAGGACTCAGAAATGTAGTATCTTGACATTGCTGCAACTGCATAGTTTACCATGTTTTTGATGTAGCATTTAGGAGACATCTTTAATTGTAAAAAAAAAAATAAAGACATATTGGAGCATATTTAGTGTTAGTCATTCACAGACCTGTCAATTGTTTTTATCACCCTAGCTGCAGGTGTTTTCATTAAACTGCTATATGTCAGATCCACCAAAGCCAGCATGATTTTTTTTAATTCTTCCCACCTTGGACTAAAGTTCTTGAAGCTGTACACCTACACCTATTTCCAGTTTTGCAATTTCCTCTGGCAATCTAAGCATCTGCTCCCCCACGTTCAACTTGCAGACGCTGCCATCACACCTGAGATAATAGAGAGAACAGCAAGAACAGCTGGTAGAAGAGAACTAAATAAGAACAGAGGTGTGCGATGGCAACGTGTGAAGATGGGCCTGAACAGAAGGGAAACATGATTATGAAGCACACAAAGTAAAAAAAAAAAAGGCACTGCCAGGCAGCAATGGGAAAAAATCAATTTCAGTTTGGCTTACTTTATAGAATATATTGTCAGTTCACAAAGCTTGCGTTGACAAAAAAGCTGTCACAAAAAATAATCAAAATAACATTTGCTTTACAGTTTTAATGCATCTCTTGTGCAATATTTTGCATCTAAAAAGTTCTGAAAAAAAGTTGAATAGATAAGCATGAACTGCCTGATCCATTATCAGCAGTGAATTACAGCTTCCTTCCTGCCAGTACATGGTTTGATGCAGTAATTACTCTTTCAAAGGCTTTAGTATATCGGATCTCTCTGTGTGGTAATATCACTATATTATATCTGGTGGACCATAATCCAGCAGCTAATAACCGGGATATCTAGAGATACATTTGGGTTATTTCCCAGCACACTATTAAAATGCTTCAAAGATTGCAGTGCAGTGATCTGTGCAGTTTATCCAAAACCACCTGCCCCTAGCTCACCCGAATATGTATGGCCACCATGCAAAAAATCATTAAACGAAGTAGATGAGTTCTATTGCTGCTTTTATTGGTTCGTAAATTAGCTGTTTGTTTAGTCAGTCAGTCAATCATTTTCTACCGCTTCTTCCATAGTGGGTCGCGGGGAAGCTGGTGCCTATCTCCAGCTGTCTATGGGCGAGAGGCGGGGTACACCCTGGACAGGTCGCCAGTCCATCGCAGGGCAACACACAAACAACCATGCACACACTCATTCCTACACCTAAGGGCAATTTAGAGGGACCAATTAACCTAACAGGCATGTCTTGACCCGGTGAGAACCCACGCATGCACAGGGAGGACATGCAAACTCCATGCAGAAAGACCTTCTTGCTGCAAGGCAACAGTGCTACCAACTGCACCACCGTGCAGCCCCAGTTTGTTTAATAAGGCTCAATTGGTCATCACCCAGCTCTAAAACCTCACAGAGAATACAGCCCTGGTGTCAACCAACAGGTTTATAAATTAGACTTGGTAAAATAATACACAGTTTTGTTTGATGAGATGAATGGAAGCTAGGAGAGATCAAAATAAGAGAAAATGAGCAATGTAGGTTAGGTACTTTCTTGTTTATAGTGCACCCTGTTCTAGGATTTACCTGCTGAACATCCATCCATCCAGGTGGCTGAAGGGCTGAAACACTGAACGATAACTAAACGAATGGGATCTCATTCGTTCAGTCATGATCTATATTTTATGATCAGAGGTAAGGTTCGGGACATGGGTGGACAGATAAAATTCAGAGCTTTGGTTTTTGGCTCAGCTCTTTCTTCAACATGACAAATCAGAGCAGCACCCACATTACTGCAGTTGTGGCCTTTTCTGTTTATCCATCTTCTGCTTCATCATTTCATTTCTTGTGAACAAGACACAAGGATACTTGAATTTGTCCTCCTGAAGCAGAGACAGAGCCGCAACCCTAAGGGAGAAGTCCAAACTTTTCCAGGCAAGAACCATGAACTCAGACTTAAGGGACCTCATTCTCATCCCAGCTTCTTCACACTGGGTTGCAGAACACTGCAGCAGAGGCTGATGTTCATAGAATAAAGATGCCAACAAAACCACATTATCTATGAAAATCAGAAATGAGACCCTGAGACTCCCAAACTACACACCCTCTTCTCCAGGATTATGGCTTGGGAACCTGTCCATAAACAGGACAAAAAGAAACAGGGACAAAAGGCATCCCTCCTGGAGACCACCTCACGCTGGAAATAAAGTCGACTTTGTGGCAAAATGTGGACACGGCTCTTTTGGCGACTGTGGCTCAGTAGGAAGAGTAGTCATCTTGCAATCAGAAGGTTGTGGGTTTGATTCCAGTTTCCTCCTGCCATATGTCGATGTGCCCCTGGGCAAGGCACTTAACCTCAAGTTGCCTGCCGATTTGCGTATCGGTGTATGAATGTTAGTGAGTGTGATTGGGTGAATGTGGCTCTAATGTAAAGCGCTTTGAGCGGTCTGTATGACTGGAAAAGCGCTATACAAGTTCAGTCCATTTACCATTTTACCATTTTTGTTAAATATACAAGAACAGGGTTGTCCTTTAAATCATCCCTGGCACCTTTCAAAGAAATAAGGGACACAAAACGTATGCAAATCAGACAATCAAACTCCCTTGGCCCCCTTAGCAATTCTGGTAATGATCTGATCCATGGTCAGTTTAAAAGCCACACTGCTCCTCCTAAATCCAGGGTTCCAGAATCGGTCAAAGGCTCTTTTCTGACATCCTAGAATAACCTTTCTCAAGGAGCCTAAAAAGTTCAATCCATCTGTAGTTGGATTACACTCTGTGGCTCCTCTGGAGAACAGGTGTTGCCCCAGACCTCCATGCAACATGAAAGAACCATGACAATATTCACGCAATATTCAAAGCCTTCAGCATCTTAGGCTGAATATTATTCACCCCTGGAATCCTGCTGCTTGGGAGTTTTTCAGCTGCCTCGTCAAACTCTGCCATGTTAATGAACTTGCCTAAGACCCTGCATCCATCACAAACGACATCAGGGTTGCCTTGAGAGGACCCTCAAAGTGCTCCTTCTTTTCTGTTTTTTTTTTACACAGCTACTGTGGTTTCACAAGGATACTTGAATTTGTCCTCCTGAGGCAGAGAAGTGAGAAAAAAAAAGCTTCCCTGTAGAATTTCTGCTTTTTTTCATGACAGTTTGAATACAGTTGCAACCAGTTACAGTGGAAGTCATTCATCCATTTACAGTGTTAGCATATATCATATAATGCAGGGTTACTTCAGTGTCTTTGATATTTTATTGTAATAAAACATTTTGATACATAAAAAAAAAAAAATGATTACTTGTCAAGAAAATTCTCTAGGCAATCGCATAAATTTTACATCAATGAGCCAATAACAAGAAGTAACCGACTGTTTGATGCTGCTTCCGGTTGATTTCACTGAACATTCACTTCATCTGGGTTTATTTGTTCATCACACGCAAAATTAATCAGCTTGAAGACTTTCATATAACATCTCAGATAATGGTAGCCTCCAATCAGGTTAATGGTCCATTTGCAAAGCAATTATAAAGCTGTGTATTTCATTTTTGTTGCCTGAAGTTCACAATCACAGATAACTCCAAATACCCTGATTCATTAGTCAAATATACTTTCATTCAAACAAAATATCTGACATAATAAAATAAGCACTATTCAGTGCTTAACTGAACAGTAGTTATTAAAATCACACTCTGCACAGATTACTATCTGTGCACATTGAAGGTTTTTTGCTTATACAGACATGTAACCTGGAGCTGATGAGAAGTGAAGTTTTTTTCAGACACTGCACCATTCCATCAGGTGTAATCAAATCAGCTGGGGGTTTGTGGGCATGACTCTGTGTCTGCGTTCTGCACATTAAACATAGGAAATGTAAAATGTGTGCAAAACGAGTATGCAAATCCCTCTTAATAAGTGTGCAATAGAGATGTGCATTGTTTTTTAGAGCACAAGTGTTTCTGCCCCTACAAATGTCTGTACCTGTAGCCTCATGCATGGCTGTTTGATGCAGCATGTGATGACAGGTTTGGTTTTCTCCAGCAGCTTGAAAGTGACCTGCCTAGGATGGAGCCAATCAGAAAGTTAACAGGCAAAAGATAGCTGTCTTTATTGTTTTTTTGTTTTGTTATAGGCAACGAAACGATGTAAAGCCTGTGTTGCAAATCAAGACAAAGTGTCCACTAAAACTAATTCAAGAAGAAAGGCCGTCCTTTAACAGTCTAATTCAGCAAGGCACTCATCTATCCAGAAAAATAATGAAGCTAGAATGAGACGTTGTGCACTGGTTTTCATGCGCTCAGGTTGTGTCTTCATGTCTCAGCTCGCACTTCTGTCACTGTGCCTGTAGCTACAATGGATTAAGCTTTAATTTTATCACTGTGATTTACAGCTCTGTCCACAAGGTTCTCAACCTTATTTCCAAACCATCATCCAGGGCAAGTAGGACTAATCCAATTTAGAACGCAGATGGATTAAAAAACTTAATTGGTGACGAAGTGTGGTTTAAAAAATACAAATTCACTATTATGACAACTGAAATTATTATAAAGTATTAATCACAGAAAATCTGCCTATTTTGAATTAGAATAAGGTATAGGTTTCACATTTATGTATTAAACATATTTTTTATTGGTTTGATTTAATATAATCTTCATTAGCTGTAAGCAGAAAATCATCAGAATTAACAGGAATAAAGGCTTTAGAACATCAGTCTGTGTGTAATTAATCTATAAAATAATCATTCCTAGTTATTACAAAAGCTTGATGACAACTTTGGAGGGATTGATGAATTAATTATGAGACAGATTAGAATTTTGATAACCAGTGAGACTGGTTGAGTTTGGAAATTAATGCACTTAAGTTATTATTTAGCTGTTATTCGCTACAGGGAAAATAAATCAGTTCTATCAAAATGATAAAAAGTCAGCAAACATTTTTTTTAATTCAGCGAAACAGCTCATTTCAAAGATTTGGATTATCTGTGTAACTGTTGTGTATGCAGGTAAATACAGTTCTGGATTAGCCTCTAAAGTGAAGAGGACTGGGATCATTATACAGAGAAGCCATACAAGTGCAGACTCATCAGTTTTCCATTCTGATTCAGTGAAAACGCTTGTGGCAGCTGACAGGCCTCTCTTGGCTCACTTGCTCACAAATCCATCTACTTAACTAAGAAGAGGATTCAAACCAAGCCTGAATTTGTAAATACAACATTTTAATTTGTAGAGTAAGAGATGTAAAAAACACAGTACAGCTATTGAGTCATCTCATGTTTAAGCCACATTCTATACAGAAGAACATCTCTTTAGAGGAACATTTATTTTCTAGTTTAGTGGTGCTATAAATCATCACACCGCTGAGGGTTTATGGTGTTCGCATCAACAAAGGCCAAGGCAAAGTTCCTGCTGCAGAGGACATCCTTTATCACTCTTGCAGATGAGGCCAAGGTTTCATTGCACTGATAAACGTATTAACATTTGGTTTACTCGGTCTGCAGATCAAACCCTCTTCTCTGACCCCGTTTTTTGTACAACTGTGCTAGTGTTTGATATAAATACGCATTCATTCTTTGTATTTTTCTCTGTGTCTTTGTAGGAATGGTGCTTGGTGAGGCGGCAACAGAGGCCAGCACTGAAACAAAGACCAGAGGGGATGAGGTAATGAGTTATTACACACATCAGAAAATGAGAAGAGGCTGCTCAGCCCTGTATACTTACTAGTGCTGCTAGTGGGCTGATAACATTCGCTGAAGCTTGACCTAATTGATGGGGAGAAAATAACCACTATTACAGACATGGCCACTATGGACAAAACAATATAACATTAAATAGGACCAGTAACATGCAAAAGTATTCATTTCCCTTTATTGTTGTTTTTCACTTTGTCTCATTACAACCACAAACTTCAATGTATTTTAATAAGATTTTATATGACAGAGCAACACAAAGTAGCAGATAATCATAAAATGGAAGGAAAATACTTATTTGTATGAGTTAAGGCGACTGCATTTGTATTCAGTCCCCTTTACTTTGATACATCACAATCCAGTGCAACCAATTTGTAAATAGTCCACCTGTGTGTAAATTAATCTCAGTATGAATACAGCTTTTCTGTAAAAGCCTCATGGGTTTGTTAGAGAACATTAATGAACAAACAGCATTGTGAAGACCAAGGAACACAGCAGGCAGGTGGCAGTATTTTGGACCTTCCTTTGAATACCTAATATTCCACTTAATACTTGTATTAATTCTAATTTCATTCAATATTTGGTTGGAGGCCTTCAATAGATGTGTTAATTGTTTCTGCTTTTGGCGTATTTTCCCAGCTGGCATTTTAACGTTGAGTCACTGTTGAATCAACATCACGTAGTTGTGTTGGATAACCGTTGAATTTTGTTTTGATTTTGCAAATCTAATTAACGTTGAAATAACGTAATTTCTACGTCATGTTTCTCAACATAGGTGAATTTGACAACATTGAATCAATATTGATTTTAATTTAGATTTTGCAAATCTAATCAACGTTGAAATAGCAACGTCATTCCCATGTCATGTTTCTCAGGTGAATTTGCCAACATTAAATCAATACTGATTTTAATTTAGATTTTGCAAATGTACTCAATGTGGGAATTTCAAAATTACTATCAAGTCATGCCTTTTAACACGTTTGACACAGAAATATATTTTGTCACACTGTTTTCACCTAAGTATCGATGTGTATATAATTTAATCTACATTACAATTTCACAATACACACAGTCAGCTATGAAGAATCCAATCCGAGACCAGGGAGATTAAAAAAACAAAAGAGATTTCATGATGTTAGAAACTGCTTTGTTATCTTAGACGATAATAATAAAAAATGGCCCTAACATTGGGCAGTATTGAACCTTGAAGGGAAATCTTATCCATTTCTGCCTTCGCTTTTAGCAGTTCAAGAAATCTAAGCTCATATCTTTAGAAGCACTTAATAAAAAATATATATTTTGAAGCTTTTAAAACTTAAGTACCAAAATTATTTATATACAGATCTATAAAATCAAATTAATAAATGGATTATTTGGTTCAACATATTAGATTTAAGCAGTCAATAAAAGACGGTATGTAGTGCAAAACCAAAATTTTGCATGAGCTGCAACATTAAAACTGTTTTATGTTGGAAACGCCAAAATGGGCAACACTGACAACAAAATGGGCAACACATACCAAACTGCCTTACATTACTGCATTATCTATCAAAGCACAATTAACACAGGGTGATGAGACAGGGCTAGTATATAAAATATGAGAGCATGCTCTGTAGAGTCCAACTAAAAATTATTTGCTTATGAATTATTCCACTTACCATTTTAAATTGCTCAAATGATTGTAAGTAAGTAAATTTTATTTACATGGCAGCTTTCCCAGAGAATACTCAGAGAATTCGTCATGTTGGACCATTTGTTCGCTACTATACCTCCCAGTGTCATCTGCTACTATATACCCCAGTATCGTCTGCTACCACAACTCCCAGCTGGCACTGCAGCAGGAAGGGGCGTCGCAGCTCTGATGTCACAGTGGGCTATATAAGGACACGGAAGACGCTCCACCATTGCTTTTTCTCTAGCTGGAAACCGAGACGCGGTTACCACGCAATGGAGGCCCGCATCATTCTGGAGAAGAAACTTACAAGTGGGTTCTCATTAATTCTCCTCACTGGCCAAACTCATGAGACGCTCAGTGAGCTAAAGGCTTGCAGGGATAGGAAGAGCAGCAAGTCTTACTTTACCAATCGAAGGCGTGGATTTAACACGCAACCCAAGAAAAACTCACGGAGGTTTTCCAAGGAGACGGAATTTTCCTATTTTTTTTTGTGCTCCAATCGACTGCTGACGGTCCGTCATATTTTCCCCTTTGCCAAAGGGTTCTCTTTCATAGAATTCGTTTCATGTCTCACTATGGGGAACGCCTCCTGCGTGACCTTGACAGAAGCTTAAATGTAATTACGCCAACCCTGAATGGCTGGCATCAGTGATGTCTATGTCAGGTGGGGCCCTGACCCTCACCCTATAATTAGGGTAGACATTGTGTCATTCGTCATTCAAAAACCTCTTCTCGCTTCTCTCAGAAGCTGTATAACGACTGTACTACTGGGTGCTAAGGTATACTGTCCATAGAACGGGTGAACAACTCGGTCACCGGGGTCTTGTTCCCAGCTATACGGTTGTTTGCTAGCCTGCGAAAAGAAGAAATACTTCTTGTGGTTAGTACAAGCGCAAAGTAGCAATACTTTTCCCGCTTATCCACCAAGTAAATACTTAAGGGTATCAATACCGTTCTGGTAGCAATACCGTACAGCAAGCTAGCTCATACTTATTAGCTGCGCAAGCTTCTGAGAGAGCCCTGCTAGCATAAACGCCCTATTAGCTAACCATTTCTACCGCGGTGAACGTCGGTGTAGACGAGGAAGGCCCCAAGCTCTGCCCCTGCGGTAACAAAATGTCCTTGTGGGACACTCATCCCATATGTGCGGTATGTCTGGGTGTGGTCCCTGCAAGGACGGCCATAACATCCACACAGGAGTGTATCCACTGTGCGGGTTTTCCCTGTAAGCTGCTCCGCCGCAGGCTAGCCCGCCAGGTTAGCTTGTCCGGCGAAGACCCGGTTATGTGTGGGTCAGCCACGCTCGAGGGCGAGGCCGTGGTGGAACCACTCGCTACACCTGGTCCCAGCTGGGTGGATGCAGACTCTCAGCTAATGTCCTCAACATTCCCACTGCTACAGACGGACGAAGTATGTGATGGCCTGGCCATCTCTCGATCGTTCCTGGAAGGAGATGGGGATGAAGACGGGGCAGAGTCGGAGGACTCAGAGCTTATGCTGTCGGACGATGAAGATGAGGATTTAACCATCCTCATTAGCCGCCTCAAAGCTGCAAAGCCTCTGGCAGCGGATGATGATAGCAAGCGTGGGGCGCTGTGTCCCCTGGACCTGGATGTGCAAGACATGTGCAAACGTGCGGCCGCAAGGCTGAGCATTCCTTGGGCGGCTGTTCAGGCAGAGGTTGTAAAATCTCGGTTTGACAGGAAAAAGCTACCAAAGGCAAGGAAAACTGGGAAGCATGTGCTGCCAGTTTTTCCAGAGCTCCTGGATGAAATTGCGGTGACGTGGAGAGACAAGCCCCCATCGCGGGAAGTTCTCTGCTGGACTGTGAGGGCATGGAGGCTCATGGCTTACGTCAGATGCCACCGGTGGAGCCGCTGGTTGAACGCTTCATCTATTCTGATCGCATATCAGGCAGAGTTGGAAGAAGATATGACCGCTAAACCAGATAATGCTCTGTGGGAGGAGATCTGTGTAATAACGGATCATGTTCTCCGTCTCCATAAACTGGCTATACAAGCCACGACACTCACCCGACGCCAGCGTTCAGGATTCCCATGGTGCCTAAAGCGCAGACCACGGCACCTGCACCTGGAGGTCCGAAGAACTTGTGGGCTAGGAAGCAGTCCCCTCAGGAACGCCCTCAGTCTGCACCTCCTCCACCTCCCGCCACTACAAGTGGACGAAAGAAGAAGCGGCCAGCCCAATGGCTTCTCCCTACGGCGGCAGCGAGCCCAGTTCCCCCTTTTCACGGGCCACTCCGCCATCTCCAAGCTCTGTTCTGGAGTTTTTTCGGGGGGACACGTTCCAGGCAGAGTGCAAGTCCCGAGCCGTTCCGGGGATGACGGAAGAGAGACTGTGTTCGGACAGTTGTCGCAAAAGCACATCTTTCATACACTCTGTATTAAAAATGTTTCAATGCATCCAGGCCGAAGCCGATGTTGCCGATGTTGTAAAAACATTAAAAAAGACAACAAATATGTTGAAAAACAAACAACTGCTGTCTACCATAACGCAGCCTGTGGAGACCCATATCTTTTCAGCCGCGAAGACAGCATCCAGTTCCCCCCTACGCAGTGTGTCAGAGACAGCGGCAGGGGAGGATGCGGCATGTCCCGGCGCTCTGCCACAAGGGGGCAGCATTGCCCCATCTCAGTCACAGTGGCCGGTCAGCCCCCTCTCCTTACACATACAAAATGGGTGCTGCGTACAATCGAATGGGGATACAGACTTCAGTTCAAAGTTGCCCCACCCCGGTTCAAGAAAATTGTGTTTTCCCAAATGCAGGGAGATACTTTAAATATCCTTCTGGAAGAAATTTCCATCTTGAAGGAGAAGGGAGAAATAAGAGTTGTCCCTCCATCAGAAACCCACGGCGGGTTTTACTCAAGGTATTTCATAGTTCCAAAGAAAAGGGGGCGGGGAATGGGAGCCATTCTGGATCTCCGTGCTCTGAATGGTTATCTGATTAAATACAAATTCAGGATACTGATTCACACCTCCCTGCTGAGAGCGGTGCAAGCAGGCGACTGGTTCACCTCAGTTGACCTGAAAGATTCTTTTTTTCACATACCCATTTATCCCCCACACCGAAAATATTTGTGTTTTGCAATCCAGGGGATAGCATACAAGTTTGTGGTTCTACCCTTCGGGTTGTCACTGAGCCCGAGTGTTTGTAAAATGCACAAAGGCAGCATTGGCCAAGCTCAGGGTAAAGGGCATACCTGTAGCCACATACATAGACAACTGGCTTGTGGCTGCTCCAACCTCTCAGGAGGTGGCTCATCACACAAATGCAGTGGTGCAGCACCTGGAACATGTGGGTTTCTAGATAAACTGGGAAAAGAATGTTCTAATGCCCTCTCAATGCATCACCTTCATAGGGCTGACTCTGGACTCTGTCCGATTCAAAGCCTTTTTATCTCAAGAGAGAGTGGAGGCCATGCGGTCGAGTCTGGCTCTGTTTCGCAGGGGGTGCTCGCAGGGGGTGCTTGGACAATGCCAGAGGCTGATGGGCCTGATGGCCTCCTCTGTGGTGGCAATACCGCTCGGTCACCTCTATATGAGGGGGATCCAGTCATGGGTTTCATCTCTGAACTTGGACCCACATCGCAGCGCAGAGTAAAGGTCTCTGCAGCCAGCTCTCTAGCTCTTCGTCAGTGGAAGAACCCAGGTTTCCTGACTCAGGGCATCACTATGGGTACCATCTCTGCCAGAAAAGTGGTCACCAGAGAAGCCTCTCTGACAGCCTGGGGTGCTACTCACGACAGGAGATCCATAAATGGAAAGTGGGGAGCTGGCATGCGCTCGACTCATATAAATTGTCTAGAGCTGATGGCTGTTCACCTAGCTCTGAAACATTTTCTCCCCTGGCTCAGAGGAAGCAATGTATTGGTGAGAACAGACAATTCTACAGTAGCAGCCTACATCAACAGGCAAGGGGGACTGAGGTCCCCCCACTTGCACATGCTGGCACACAAACTGATAGTCTGGAGCAGTTTGACCCTGCAGTCTCTAAAAGCGACTCATATAGCAGGAGCCCTGAATTATGGTCCAGACCTTTTATCCAGGGGCAACCCGCTTTATGCAGATTGGAAACTTCACCCAGAGGTGGTGAACCGGATCTTGATGAGGTTCAGTCAGGCAGTTGTGGATGTGTTTGCGTCAAGAGAGAATGCCAACTTTGCTTCTCCCTGCGGGACCAGGGAGCTCCACTGGGAGTAGATGCTCTGGCACACAGGTGGCCGGGGTCTCTGCTCAATGCGTTCCCGCCAGTAGCTCTCATTCCTCCCACTCTGGCCAGGGTGAGGGAGGAGGATCTTTCCATGATCCTGATAGCTGCACGGTGGCCGGGAAAGCACTGCCTGGTGGAGATTTTTCAACTCTTGTGCAGCCCACCATGGCAACTGCCGCTTCGCAGGGATCTGCTATCCCAGGCTCACGGGGATATATTTCACCCATATCCAGAAAGATTGGCCCTTTGGGCTTTGCCCCAATGCGGCGGAATTTAAATGCAGATGATCTCCCTGTTGGTGTTATTGACACCATTCAGTGTGCCAGGGCACCATCAGTCAGGTCCCTGTACGAGCTAAAGTGGAAGGTATTTGAAAGTTGGTGCGCAGATTCTCACACCATCCCCTATCAGTGCTCGGTGGCAGTGGTCTGGCTGCTATTTCAGCCTGTCACGTTGGATTTGGGGGAAAAACAGTGGGCCAACATCCGTTGGTGTGTCGCCTGACGAAAGGGGCACGCCATAAATTGCCTACATCCAGGCCTTTGGCCCCACCGTGGGACCTTACCACTGTTTTAGAAGCTCTTACTCGTTCTCCTTTAAAACCCTTGGGAGAAGTTGAACTAAGATTTCTATCCCTCAAAACATCTTTGTTGCTTGCTCTGGCCTCAGCTAAACAGGTTGGTGAAATACATGGCCTTTCAGTCCACCAAGCCTGTATTATTTTTTTCCCTGGTGACTCTAAGGTCATCTTGCAACCTAACCCAGCTTTTGTTCCAAAAGTGGTGGGTTCATGCTCCCCGATAGAGCTGACTGGCTTTTGCCCTCCTCCTTTTGCTTCGGAGGAGCAAAGGTGTCTACATAATTTGTGTTCAGTGCGTCCACTACGGTTTTATTTGGACAGGACGCATGGTTTTAGGAAAACCAATCAGTTGTTTGTGTCCTGGGCTAAACCACATGTAGGTAAGCCTGTGTCGAAGCAGCATCTTTCCCACTGGATTGTGGAAGCTATTGTTTTGGCATATTCTAGCAGAGGGCTCCAGCCCCCATCTGGTCTTCGAGCACATTCCACCAGGGGGCTGGCGTCTTCATGGGCCCTTTTTAAAGGGGTCTCTATTCAGGAACTGTGTGCAACTGCAAGCTGGACTTCCTCAGATACATTCGCTAGATTTTACAAACTTGATGTGACTGCTCCTGTTTTGGCACATTCAGTCCTGAGTGCAGGCTTTCATGGTCAGGCCCCCTACTGATTGGTCACTGGGGACAGTTGTCTTTTAAACAGGCGTGTCTGGCAATCCGGGAGTCAGTATTTCTTCCCATAGTGAGACACAAAACGAATGCTATGAAAGAGAACTTAAGGTTATGGATATAACCCTGGTTCTCTGATTAGCATGAGTGAGTGTCTCACCAGACTACCCTCCTTGCTGCGAAGCGAGGAAGAGGTGAGCTTGACAAATCACACTATGTCTACCCTAATTATAGGGTGAGGGTCAGCGCCCCACCTGACATAGACGTCAATAATTCCAGCAATTCAGGGCTGGTGTAATGACATTTAAGCTTCTGTCGAGGTCACGCAGGAGGCGTTCCCCATAGTTAGACACTCACTCATGCTAATCAGAGAACTGGGGTTATATCCACAACCTTAAGTTTGTTACAAACGTGTAACAACCACTCCCCCCCCCCCCCCGCTACAGAGAAGACGACACCAAGTAATCCCGTTTTGTTTTATTTCTATTAGAAATAGCTTGGGCAGGACAGAGTAGGATTTTAAGGCAATTTAGAATTGCCACTTATAGTCTAATGTGTTCTAAGTTGTATGTGCATGCAATGTCTTATTGACACTTTAATTGCTGTTGGACTCTGAAAGCCGCTGTGCTTTTAAGCTGTGTTTGTCTCACTGTGTTGAACACCTGAGCGTAGTTGGACTGCTAGAACCTCATGGTGGAACACTCACATTGTCTTCAGTCTTAGTGTTTTTCCACTGGTTGGCGCCTAAAGGTTTTACGACCCTTTGTGTTCCACTTAGCTCCAACTTTGGGGGTTTTATGACTGCAGCCTGGTGGAAGCCGCTCCCAAAGCTTCGCCCAGTACCATATTTTCTGTTGTTTTTGCCATAACTGCCGGTTTTACTTTCAGACACTCAATGTTGTTTATCTTGTTTGGTTAGTTCTTTTACCCCTTTTGTGTAGAACTTTTGCATGCTTGATTAGGTGAAGCTTATTGAATCAGAATAGCGAGGTATATCAGGGCTGTTTATTTAATAAATATTTCACGTAGATAAAGAGAAAGTGTTTGTGTTTATTTTGAGCAAGAGTGATTTGTCTGTCAAAATAAGGTCAAAGTTCCCCACCTTCGGTGAAGCGGTTAATTAAACAGTGACATCTAGTAATAATTATCAATTTTTACTGAGAATTTAATAATTGAAATTATCAAGGGCCTTGAGCCATAATAACAACCCCAGAGAACATCTATGATTTTGATTCGTAAGTAATGATTTTTGGTTAAGAAATATTAATTCTTGATAAATATTAATTAATCAATAATCATAATTCTTACAGTCATAAGATAGAAAACCAAACTACATCATACAATTTACACTCTCAACTACTAAGTTAGGTAAAACTCACCGCATACTATCTTGTACAATTGAGTCTTCATGAAGGCCACCTTCCCACTTCTTCTGATGAGGCTCATTTTGGCTATCATTTTATTTGTCATAGTTTTGCCATGGTAAAGCAGATTTATCTTAAAATGTTATTGTGCAATCTAGTTTATTATGAAAATGTAGCAAAAAGCGAGTAAGGGGATGTGTACATTCATTTACTTTCAACTTATCAAAACTACTGGATCATGTAGTTTTTGTTGTTCACATTACCAGGGCCATAATACTGTAATGCAAAAAAGGAATAGATACTTACTTACATTGACTTCTTGACCAGATCTGCAGCATCAACTCCCCCCAACCTCTTTAGATGTTTACTCTGAAAAGCAACAACAAGAAATCAATTAAAAAAATTACCATAAAAGGTGATCAGTAGAGTCCAAACCTCTACCCCATGTAGAACCAGGAGTTTGTAGTGGCCACCAAGATTCAAGGGTTCATGACGACAAATGTCATGCTTTCTGTGGTTTTGGGGGTATAATATGATTTGTTGTGCACTGTTGAGGCCGTGTGCATCTCAGTGAGTATCAAAGGCTCTGCTCATGGGCAGTCAGCTATGTTTCTTTACTCAAAAACGGTTGAATTAGAGAACAATTCAACTTTCTACATAGGCTACCTTTCTACGTCAATTATATTCTCCAATTAAAGCACACCTTCAAGCAAACAGCCTTCCCCCCTCCCCCCCTAGCTGACACACTGGCTGAGTTGCAGTAGCATGTCTGGCTAGCATGCATGACTACACTGAGGATGGCTACTAAAAAGGGGACCTGTGATGTCTGAGGGTGCTCAAAAAAGGATGGAAGTTTCCACTTACCCCAGAAGGATGAGAGAATCAGAGAAGAGTGGCTGAAGTTCATTTTTGGGGAAGTACCACACCATTATAACCCCAGTTTGAGGCTGTTCAGCGCACTTTACGGAAGACTGTTCTTGAACATGGGTGAATTCAAGTCGGGATTTTCAAATAAACTGATAATGAAAAAAACTTCTGTACCAACACTGAATGTGGCGACCACAACGTTGTCACTAAACGTAAGTCTATTTAATTTCTAAATGCAGTCTTGTCTGATAAACGTATTTGAAAAGAACATATTTGTGATTGAGGCAAAAGTGCTTTGGAACCAATTTTGACCCCAAGACCACCTGAGGGTTAAATCTTACCAATTCTGCTCCCTCATTCTTGTCCTCCAGGCAATTTTCTAAAGCTTCAAACTCTTGTTCTGTTTGCCAGCTTCACTTCATAACTTGTACAGCAGATGAAGTAGCAACATGAATTGTATCCTTGATTTCAAGTAGGAGCTGAAGAACTCTCTTCTGGCATTCTAGCTAAGAAAGAAGCAATAAATTCTTAGCATTATAATGTAGTGAGTATGCTCTACGCCACAAAATCAATGTCTTTTCATTTGTCCAACAAAAATGCAAACAGCTAAGGACACTGGAAAACTCATAATTACTTTTGAGCAAAACTAAGAGAATATCATTACTTTTTTCACACATTGGAAAGCATCCTTCCTCAATTTCTGTGTATGCATCGACATAGCCTTGGCTGCATTTCAGCTCTGACTTCTGCAGAGGCTGCCTGAGGCTTTGGTTGAAGGTCATTTTGGGGTGTCACTGATGGAGAAAATGGGCTAAAAATAGTCATGTACAAGAATACACCAAAGACAGATACAAATATCTTAAAGGGGACCTATCATGCAAAATTCACTTTTTGATGGTTTTTATACTTCCATTAGCCTCTAATACTTCTACAAACAATCCTAAGGTAAAAAAAAAAAAAAATTCAGCCGTTTTTAGGATATAAATGAATGTTTTATTTTTTTCTAGAAGACGCATGGTTTCAAAAGCTGTGTAATTGTGACGTCACAATAATACAGGCACCTAGCAACGTTGCCTGAGTCCCGCCCCTGACTAGTAGCTGAAGCAGCCACCCACTTGATTTTCAGTAAAGGACCACGTCTCTGGCCCGTTTTACTTTACACGTGCTTTCCAAGGCCCACAATGGCAGGAGTGGGTCATACTGGAAAATAATTTTACAATTTACAAATCATAAACCATGCCTGAAGGCTGAAAGAAAAGAGAAAAGACACATCAGCTTTCTGAATTACACACAGGCGAGTTTATTAATGTTTTTATATTTTATCATTTCACACAGATGACTTTAATGTGACAATGTCACACAAGCTGCGTTTCCATTGACCCTCAAATTGCGCAAATTGTAACTACGAAAAACAAAAAATAGCTTAATGGAAACATGACAATTTAAAAAAAACTTCCGTTTTTCGTTAAAACGTTTTTGCACTAGGATGAGGTAGTTTTCTGCCCATATCGAAATTGATGTATTTCGCAAAACTGCAATGGAAACACTTTTTTCACATCATACGGGTCACGTGATCAACAACCGGATACCACTGCCGAAAAAGACGAAGAAGACAGGAAGTAGTGGGAGGATGATACCACGGCATGTTTGGTGTCAAAGCAAAGAAATGCGAACATTTACCGAGATCTTCTCTAAATGTCTCTGCCACTACCCTATATTCTGCACAGCTAGCCAGTTTGTATACAGCAATAGCAATGAGCTTATTTGTGGGCACTGGCATCCTTGGACAATGCGCAGCTGGCTCCACAAGAAGTTTCACAGCATCGCACAGTTTATCAAAATCTGAGTATGTCATCCTAAAGTGTTGAATCCATAATTCTTCTGTAAAGTCGCCGCATACGAAGCTGCTCCCAAGTATGAGGGGCTTGTCGCTCCAACACCTCAATAAGACGCCAACGTCTCCTCTTGCGCCATGGCTGAAATATGAATGTAACTCATGTAAGTGTTTACATCCGTAGCCGCCATGTTTCTGAATGAGTTATCGCGTGAACAGACTTATTCATGTGTGATTTTAATTGTATTTCTTATTTAATGGAAACACCGCAATTGTGAAATTGTGTTTTTTCGACATTGGCAGAATATCGACAAAGTTTTGCGCACATTTGTAATGGAAACACAGTTACTGTAACATTAATAGCAGCACAGCGCAATACACTGAGTGCTGGAGGCACAGCTTCAGCCTCCACAGCTTCAGCTGTCAGTGTGGAAACACAAGTTACCATACGGCGTAAAGAGAGACTGATTGAAGCAGAGGCAGATGTTCTGCTGTTGACTGAAAACACCCACATATGTCCATGTACATTCTCCTGCTGTCATCTGCTGGAAGCCATTTTCACATGTACAAAGAAGAAGCAGATCTGCAGAGACATACTATTGGAGAGAAGTGCTGTTGGGGGGCCAGATACAGCTAATGTGCATAAAAGTGGCAAGAGCCCTAAAACAGCTCATTCTGAAAACAGCTCAAAATAGGGAAAACTGAGGAGATGAAATCTCATTAGCTGAAAATGATTTTGTGTAAAAAATGTAATTAACATGTTTTATATAGCCCATAGACCTACCCAAATGTTTAAAAGGAGGTATAATAGGTCCCCATTAAGAGTGACAGTATTTTTTCCCACATGCCATTTCTGCAAAAGTGTCTTGAACATTTTCTTACGTTGAACGATTTGTATTTTGTAGTCTGCAGCTTTACAGTGTTTTATTTATTCTGGCAATATTGAACTTTTGATCACATTTTACCTTGGTCCACGAGAGGAAGACCTTGGCCTCCAATGCCATCTCTGGGAAAGGGACAGACTGCCTTGGCCTGGACTGAATAATCTGCTTAGAAAATAAAAAAATAAAAATTCTACAGCAGGTATTATAAATGCAGTATAGTTCTAAGTAGTTGGAATGATTATTTTGCACCATAATTTCTAGTAATGGACCACCATCTACACTGAAATTTAGCTGTATCTCATTTTCTGTTGAAAGAAAAATGGGATATTGTGAACACATTTTCAGAAGTTGTGTCTCCACACCAAAGTAGAGGAACTGGCCACCACATAGATCCCTTACTTCTATTTCAGGGGAGTTCCTAACAGGGTTCTAGCATCTTTTGGCAGGCGGTGGCCATGTTTGCGTAGCACCAAGAGCAGCTCATCTACCAATGTGCACGTTGCCTTATTTTTTTACAGCCCATTAGCCAAATCACTTCTCAGATCACTTGGTTCCTCCTCAGAGGAAGTTCCAATTTCTACATCAATTTCACTATCACTGTTTGTCAGGTGCACGGTGGCGCAGTTGGTAGCACTGTTGCCTTGCAGCAAGAAGGTCCTGGGTTCGATTCTGGGCCTGGGGTCTTTCTGCATGGAGTTTGCATGTTCTCCCCGTGCATGCGTGGGTTCTCACCGGGTACTCCGGCTTCCTCCCACAGTCCAAAGACATGCCTGTTAGGTTAATTGGTCACTCTAAATTGACCATAGGTGTATGAATGAGTGTGTGCTTGGTTGTTTGTGTGTTGCCCTGCGATGGACTGGCGATCTGTCCAGGGTGTACCCTGCCTCTTGCCCATAGACTGCTGGAGATAGGCACCAGCTCCCCAGCGACCCACTATGGAATAAGCGGTAGAAAATGACTGACTGACTGTTTGTCAGGAGGTGATTAGACTTGTCTTCTCCTGTATCAGATTGGTCCTGTGCCTGTATGTCTTTTGGGCTATCGGCAAAAGAAGGGCCTGGATTCTCATTTGAAGGACCTGGATTCTCTTCTGAGTCACTAGACTCCACCAATACACATATTTGTGCATTTTGTCGTCTCCATTTTTTGTGATACATCTGGGAGTGAAATTAAAAACAAACTAAATATTTCTGAGCCTGAATGTTTTATACACAAAATCTTTACATTTGAAAATAAGAAATAAAAACAGTCAATCAAATGGAGGTAGGCTGTCCTAATAATTTCTTTTAACATCTTTCACATTAACCTGTATCCAAATGTTCCAAAAATGTAAACAATTTTTAAGGGTTACAGTAAGTTACTTTCAAATTAAAATGGATGGCTGGGTTAGATTTGGAGATAACTCACCGTTGAAACCAACTTAGGTCGTGTTCTCTGGAAAAGAGAAGGCAGAGGAATGTGAAATCTCAACCTTATTTTCAAAGTTTGCAGATGAAAAGTGTGTCACATTCACTAAATGGTAAATGGACTGAACTTATACAGGTCCTTCTCAAAATATTAGCATATTGTGATAAAGTTCCTTATTTTCCATAATGTCATGATGAACATTTAACATTCATATATTTTAGATTCATTGCACACTAACTGAAATATTTCAGGTCTTTTATTGTCTTAATACGGATGATTGTGGCATACAGCTCATGAAAACCCAAAATTCCTATCTCACAAAATTAGCATATTTCATCCGACCAATAAAAGAAAAGTGTTTTAATACAAAAAACGTCAACCTTCAAATAATCATGTACAGTTATGCACTCAATACTTGGTCGGGAATCCTTTTGCAGAAATGACTGCTTCAATGCGGCGTGGCATGGAGGCAATCAGCCTGTGGCACTGCTGAGGTCTTATGGAGGCCCAGGATGCTTCGATAGCGGCCTTTAGCTCATCCAGAGTGTTGGGTCTTGAGTCTCTCAACGTTCTCTTCACAATATCCCACAGATTCTCTATGGGGTTCAGGTCAGGAGAGTTGGCAGGCCAATTGAGCACAGTGATACCATGGTCAGTAAACCATTTACCAGTGGTTTTGGCACTGTGAGCAGGTGCCAGGTCGTGCTGAAAAATGAAATCTTCATCTCCATAAAGCTTTTCAGCAGATGGAAGCATGAAGTGCTCCAAAATCTCCTGATAGCTAGCTGCATTGACCCTGCCCTTGATAAAACACAGTGGACCAACACCAGCAGCTGACACGGCACCCCAGACCATCACTGACTGTGGGTACTTGACACTGGACTTCTGGCATTTTGGCATTTCCTTCTCCCCAGTCTTCCTCCAGACTCTGGCACCTTGATTTCCAAATGACATGCAGAATTTGCTTTCATCCGAAAAAAGTACTTTGGACCACTGAGCAACAGTCCAGTGCTGCTTCTCTGTAGCCCAGGTCAGGCGCTTCTGCCGCTGTTTCTGGTTCAAAAGTGGCTTGACCTGGGGAATGCGGCACCTGTAGCCCATTTCCTGCACACGCCTGTGCACGGTGGCTCTGGATGTTTCTACTCCAGACTCAGTCCACTGCTTCCACAGGTCCCCCAAGGTCTGGAATCGGCCCTTCTCCACAATCTTCCTCAGGGTCCAGTCACCTCTTCTCGTTGTGGAGCGTTTTCTGCCACACTTTTTCCTTCCCACAGACTTCCCACTGAGGTGCCTTGATACAGCACTCTGGGAACAGCCTATTCGTTCAGAAATTTCTTTCTGTGTCTTACCCTCTTGCTTGAGGGTGTCAATAGTGGCCTTCTGGACAGCAGTCAGGTCGGCAGTCTTACCCATGATTGGGGTTTTGAGTGATGAACCAGGCTGGAGGGTTTTAAAGGCCTCAGGAATCTTTTGCAGGTGTTTAGAGTTAACTCGTTGATTCAGATGATGAGGTTCATAGCTCGTTTAGAGACCCTTTTAATGATATGCTAATTTTGTGAGATAGGAATTTTGGGTTTTCATGAGCTGTATGCCAAAATCATCCGTATTAAGACAATAAAAGCCCTGAAATGTTTCAGTTAGTGTGCAATGAATCTAAAATATATGAATGTTAAATTTTTATCATTACATTATGGAAAATAATGAACTTTATCACAATATGCTAATATTTTGAGAAGGACCTGTATAGCGCCTTTCCAGTCATACAGACCACTAGAGCCACATTTACCCAATCGCACTCACTAACGCTGACGCATTCATACACCAATATGCAGATCGGTAGGCAACTTGAGGTTAAGTGCCTTGCCCAGGGGCACATCGACATATGGCAGGAGGAAGCTGGAATCGAACCCGCAACCTTCTGATTGCAAGACGACTGCAGCCACAGATGCCTAGACATTGAACCTTCTTGTTAAAACACACACCTGTGAAGCAAGTGTGAAGTGTACTGGGTGACATTGTGGCCTCTGCAGCCACATTTTCTATCAGCAGGAGATTAATGTTACCCCTCTTGCCAGTGCCTCATTCATGTAACATTAACATTTATGTTTGAGGGACCACAGCCAATGCTGCCAGACATAAGTGGTAATAACTAGGGCTGAACATTGTTTAAAAAACAACAAAAAAAACATAGATATTTGTGGGACATTTCAGGCTTGGTGACCTAATTTTAGAGCAGACCACAAAAACATTAAACTCAAGCTTTTTTCTGACCACCTTATTTATCAGACCATCAAGTTCACATGCTGATAACTGAAATAAGCAAAACGAAATCAAGTGAGGTGACCAGAAAAGGCACATAAAAAAGTCTCCTGAATCTAGTTCTGTAATTATACAAGCTACATTTTAGCAGAATTTGCAAGAAACTCTACAGGTAATATTACCTTATGAAAACAATTCCCACAGCAGCCTGTGGCAGGAGGCCAAATAACAGATTAAATTAAATGTCTAACTGTCATCCCTAAAGCTGCCATGTTTTCAGCCAGGTGCCCAATGCTTGCAGGGTTCTCTCCAGGAATTTTTATGAGATTTGGGGGTTGCGGGGGGGCTTAGACGCCGTGATATGATGCCGTGTATACCCACCCTTCGAAGCTGACATGATTTTAGAAAGCTTTACCGTTAGTGTTCATACGTGTTCATAGTGGGAAAGGAAGTGGGAACAGGCTCAGCGCATGCGCAATAGCCAACATCAAAAAACACATTGAGAGGAAGACACGAAGCTGAAGTTGGTTTCTGATTCTAGCTTCCAAAATGGCTAAAGGGCAATTCCACTTAATTTTTCGCTACCTTCAGCATCTTTAATCTACTCTAGTTAAATACTACAACACCTAAACACTTCAAACATGGACTAGATTATACTAAATTGATAGCAGAATAATTAAAAACCAAGTTTGTGATTTGTGAAACCTTTCTCTGATTTGTGAAACTTCAATAATAGGTGATTTCAGCACTCTTTTAGTACTTATATCACACTAGAACTGGTCCAGCTCCAAAACTACAACACCTAGACACTTCAAACCAGGACTAGATTATTCTAAACTATAACAGTGAACAATTAGCATTTGCATTTAACTTTTCCGGCAAACCCTTTTAGCAAGCAAGCATGTAGGGACGATGTAGAGCAAACATTTCTTTTAACCTGGAAGAAACTTCCCACAGAATCTGGCTCAGTGTGAGCAGCCATCTATCACGACTAACTGGGGATAAGCAGATATACGGCACTGAAAGGA
The DNA here is from genome assembly GCF_021462225.1 of Girardinichthys multiradiatus. Classification (NCBI taxonomy): domain Eukaryota; kingdom Metazoa; phylum Chordata; class Actinopteri; order Cyprinodontiformes; family Goodeidae; genus Girardinichthys; species Girardinichthys multiradiatus. The sequence continues at coordinate 37,905,455 of NC_061805.1, read as the reverse complement.
AGCACTGGAGTACTTTCTGTGTCAAAGAAGAGCAAAAGGTTAATAAAAGAAGAAAGAGAACATTAAGTTGTTGGAAGCATTATATCAGTTGATGCCCCCCTTTAGGAAGGTATCAGAGATAAAACGATTGCAAGACAAAATGTTGCTACACTGAAGATAAAAAAATGAGAGAAAACAGACAGTTAAAAGTGGAATTAAAAGCAAAAAAAGCAAATATCAGAGCAGGAGGAATTCAGTATTCATGTGGTCTAGATACTAAAAAATGGCTGAAAATAGCCTATTATGGACATTTCACAAATCAGAGAAAAGTTTCACAAATCACAAACTAGGTTTTAATTATTCTGCTATCAGTTTAGAATAATCTAGTCCAGGTTTGAAGTGTCTAGGTGTTGTAGTTTTTTAACTAGAGTAGATTAAAGATGCTGAAGATAGCGACAAATTAGGTGGAATCGCCCTTTAGCCATTTCCCGAATCGGAAGCTAGAATCGGAAACTAACTTCAGTTTCGTGCGGAAGACCAGATGTTAGTCATAAAAATGAGCGTATCGGCCTAATTTCGCTACGCTGGCAAGAACCCTGGCTTGTCTAACACACATAGTGTAACGTTAAGTGGCATTCACTGATAAAAACTTAATTTTACTTAACATGAGTGGTGTACTTTCAACAACAAATAACTGCGTCAGGTCGAGTTTTGCTCCCAGATTTCACATTAATTTACCTGCAACAGCGAGTGTTAGCACGAGCTAGCTGGCTCGAAAATATCACTCTAAATAGTCGGCACTGATTGTAAGCCGTTGGTAAATGCTGCTGTTGACTGTATGCCCAAAATTAACCGTTCAAACTTTACATAATGTCACGGTTTATTATGATTTACAAAACCTTACTTACCGTTGTTGTACCGCTAAACACAGCCAGTCCGAAACGCTCAAGCCCCCCCAAAACCTCTGGAAGATGACGCAACCACTTCAGACATGCGCACAATAACTAAAATAAACAGGACCCTATTTAGATGCTTTTCTTTATTATTTAACTTCCACCAGGATAACAACCCAAAACATACTGCCAGAACTATAATAAAATGGTTCAGATCAGTGGGAGGGTTGACTGAGTACAGATGCAAGCCAAATCTTCCAGATTTTATAATTTGATTTTCAAATTAGAATTCTGCAAGATATTCGTAGAAAACTTTAACAAGTCACTGTATCCATTATTATGTAAACCACCCACACGTTTTAGGCATACTATGTCAAACCTCCAAGAGGAAACGATGATGACGGGTCCAAAACTGAATCATAAGCATCTCCACAAGGCATTGGGGGTTGTGTTATGTTTTGAAATCACCAGCATACAGATGACAAAGTTAAGAGATTTGACCAGAGGGAGGCGCAGTGCCTTTATTTTAGTACTTCAAGTTGGCCTATCCGCACTGGAGGGGAACAACCAAGCGCAGACAGTTTAAAAAAAAATCGTGCTGTGTATTTGCGTCAACTTTACTGCTTCTGTGAGATACCACCCGTGTATAAATTAAATCTGCCTGTTTATGGCGTATCAAACTGTATGACAGAATTCATAACGCCGGCATAGCCTTTCTGTAAGGCTCTCCGTTGGACTGGCAGCATCTTCATCATCACTGCGTGCGTCTCCTCGGCGCTCTAAACTGATTATCGGCTGAAGCGCACAGAGGCAGCAGCAGCCCGGCTGTGACACCCGTCCAATACAGTTACAGAGTGTGCTCAGGCTGGGTGGCTGCTGCACAGGCACCATGGAGCAAAAATCACCCAAACCCGGAGGCTCCAGTAGGGGCCAGGAATCCCTCTCCTACCAGCGGAGGATATGGAAGAATTTCCAGGAGAAAACTAAGCCGTGGCTCAGTCCTAAACTGGGCTCGGAGCGGCGCGGAGCAGGAGGTGGAGCGGAGGGCACCAAGAAGGAGTCCGGCTTGTGGATGTTCAAGAGGAAAAAGAAACAGCTGGACCGAGTGTTTTCATCGTCGCAGCCTAACTTAAGCTGCTCCACTCCGGCGCCTTTTGAAGGAGACAAGCCTGCTGCTGATGGTGGCGACGCCACCTCGGACACGAGCTCCGATGGTCAGGCTCTGGGCACAGCTTCTGGGGCCACAGGCAGCAAACCGGTGCTGACGGCCCACGAGAGCCCCAAACTCCCCCTGTCCCAGCTGATGATGTATCAGCAGAAGAGCTCCTCTCTCGGCTCGGCGTGCTTCGAGAAGCTGGTGGTGGATCCGACCGCGGAGCTGGAAGAGGAAGAGCAGCTGCGTAAAAACGCAAGTGATTCCGTGAGTAAAGAGCCGTGCAGTAACACAGTCGACATGATCATGTAAGAGGTCATAAACTGCAGCCATGTAAGACTGTGGTAAAAATAAAAGCCTCAGTTAGCTTGGCTGGACCTAATTTATCTGGATGTTAAGTAAAGGAGACAAGTTTGATGAAGATGATGGTGCAGCAGCTTCCTTGACTCTGTCATGTGATGCGCTGATTGATTTTTTTCACTTCACTCTAGCGTGTATCATGTTGGAATATATTGGCTGTATTGGCAGCCTGTATTATCCTCAGTTTGGGATCATTTTACAATCACAATCCCTCCACAATCAATTATTTCTAAACAGACAGCATCCTTGAGCTTTCTGTCTCCTTGTCCTTCAGTATAGTGGACTGTGCCCTGGTGTCACAATATGTTTTTTGCTGGTTTAAGACACATAATGCACACTCACAGATCATTAGCTTTTCTTACCTTTATAATTTGATGGATGTCGAGTTCCAACATCACTGAACCTGCTGAGTCAGTGTGTCCTAATAAGCCCAAAGTATTCACACGTTTTGAACTTTTTTTTCTCTACACGCTTTATTGTATTTTTTTGTTAAATCCCAACACAAAGAACTGCATAGTTGCAGAGTGGAAGGAAGAGTATACATTGTTTTTTACGATTGTTTGCAAATAAAAGTGCACACCACAATTAGCACCCTCGACTCTGGTACTCCTAAATAAAATACAGTGCAAGTACCTTCCTTTATGTAGTAAATACCACTTGTGTGTAATTCAATCACAGTATAAATCCAGCCTTAGAGGATAACAGAGAACATTAAAGCAGCAAGCTTCATAATCAAGGTAGAGCAACACAGCAGAGATATTAGGGATAAGGTTGAGGATTTTTAAAGCAGGGTTAGGTAATAAAACAATCTCCTAAGCTTTGAACATCTTGTAGAGTGCTGCTCAGGTGTGTTGCACAAGACCCGACTGTTCACCCAATTGGAGAAGCAGCCAAGGTTGCCGTGGTAACTCCGAAGAAGCTGAAGAGATTCCCAGCCCAGCTAGGACAATTTGTGTACAGGACAACTAGTTGTCTGGCCTACATGGAAAAGTGGCAATGAAACAGGCATCGTCTAATTAAAAAAAAATCCTGTTTGTAGTTTACCACATGCCATGTCAGGGACAGAGCAAATGTAAAGTAGAAGGTCCAAAAGAGACCAAAAAAATAACTTTTAACATAAATCCAAAATGTTTAGTGTTACATGTTAAAACTAATATTTCATATCACCCTTTAAAAAAATCCCAAGAGTGAAACACGGTTAGGGCAGCATCATGCTGTGTATATTCATGTCTTCAGCAGGGACATTGAAGATGGTCAGAATAGATGAGAAGATGGATAGACTTACATAGAGTAAACTGGGCTTGGAGCGCCGCGGAGCCGGAGTGGAGGGCACCAAGAAGGAGTCCGACTTTTGGATGTTGAAGAGGAAAAAGAAAGATAGAGCTAAATACTGTCCAATCCTGGAAGAAAACCTGTTTGATCAGAACATACAGCTAGAGCTACAATGGAGCCACTGCCATAATTCCCCTTGGGGAAAGCCTTATTAATGTGATTATTTTTTTTATAAAAAGGAACGGGTAAACACATCAACCTCTAGATGTGCAAAGCTGGTAGAAACATACGCCAAAGACTTGCAGTGAAAGGTGGTTTTACAACACTCAAGGCAGCTAAATACAAATGCATGCCGCACTTTTCAGAGTTTTATTTGTAAAATATTTTGAAAGCTATGTTAGCTAGCTTTTCCCTTCCTCTTCACTTATGTGCTACTTTGTGTTGGTTTATCACATATAACTCTTAATAAAAATCTATTAGGTTTGTGGTTGGATCTTGAAAAAATGTATTGTTCAAGGGGTATAATTACTTTTGCAAGACACTATGATTTAGGCTGAAAATCAGGTTATCTGAGACAGCTGGTCCGCCTGTAATTTTTTTGTTATAATACACAAGGTATGGAAGAATGAATGGAGAATAAGTAGATCCACATGAGTGTGTTTTGTTTAAGTGGCAGCAGTTATTGCAAAGCTTTTCATTTGGCCACTCTTTCAGTGCTTCAGTATTTGCCTCTGAACATCATCCAGACTTCTGTCTAAAAGTGCTTTGGCATATAAGTACTCTTCTTCTTGGTGCAACTGGCTAAAGCCTCTCCAGTTAATATGAAAAATCAGTGCAGAGTACTCAGTTGAAGAAGGCAAGTATAATTGGTATCACTGGAATTGATCTGTTTTTGCACTTTACAGTTACATAACATGCCCAGATCTGGCAAAACCTGAGGAAGGTTTAGCAGTTGAGCAGTTCAGTTCTCATGGTACAGTTTCCATTTTCATCCCAGCTTCTGTTGCTCATTTGTTTGATTTTCAGCATGTTGTGAGGGAACTGGCAGTGGCAAACATTCAGATTGTCAGACTGATTGACATGCAGTAGGCACTGAATATGTCTGCAAGCCAGTAATACACTAATAAAGGGGATAAAAAATTATGAGATGAACAGGGGGATGAAAAGTGCATGAGATCAATGAGAGGCACTGTAAAAACGACATGAAAGAGCAGGCACACCATATGCGGAAGCTACAGTCCTCAATGCAGTTGTCCCCAATTTGGTTCCCAGCCCTGTGTCACGGTGGGGTTTTGGAGTGGACCGAAGCGCAGACAAGAGCTTGGAAGCAGCATTTCAAAAAGCAGTCTCAGCTTTAATCAAATAAGTCAAAACGTAACAAAAACACTGCAGGTACTGAACAGGGTCGAGATCCAAACACTTACATTGCAGACACTGCAGGAACATGGAGACTCAAGGCAGGGACGAGGGTAAAGGGTCGAGTTGTAACGCAAGGAACCCACAAAAACATAATGAAACAAACCAACTAATATGCAGAGAGAAAACAAAGGCAGGTAATCAAAGGAACTAAGGACAGGTGAGGCAAGGAGGCAGGAAGGCAGAGGGAACAGGTGAACCTAATACAAGTAATTAACAAGACACCGAGCAGACCTAAAACAAAACTATAAACAAAGATAAAAATAAAGCATAAGAATCAGGGATAAACATGAACTGAAGGAAACTGAGAAACTGAAGGGAACATAAGAAACATCAAACCTAAGAACGAACAAGGAACCCATAAAGCAAACCAGATTACAGAGTAATGAAACCTAACACCACACAGACTGAACAGACAGGAAGGGAAGCAGAGAACACAAGGACTAGGATGTAAACAAACAAAATGTAAACAATAAGTAAATACAACCTAACCAGAGGGGCTGGAGAAATATGATAATCAGTAAACAAAACAAAACACAAAGTCCAAAATGTCACTGCCTGACAGTACCTCCCCCTCAAGGTCGGATTCCAGACGACCAAAAGCGGCACACAAAGTCCAAAACAAAAACAACCCAACCAGGGTGGGTGGAGGGGACCTCGGACGGAGGGCGAGAGTCCAAAAACAAAAACCCTAGGTCGAGAGGCCAGGGGCACATAAAAAACAAGGGTTCAACAATTTGGCTGCTAATGAGCCAGAAACAGGGCAGCAGATAATCAGGAGGCCTGCCATGGAATAGCCAAAGGCAGGACAGCAGGCGTCTAGGAAACCGGCGGCGACAGAGATGCAGGCAGTCCAGAGGCCGGCGGCAAGGCCAGGCGAACCCACGGAGCGAGGTCCTCGGAGGCCGGCGGCGAGACCAGGCGCACCCTCGGAGTGAGGTCCTCGGAGGCCGGCGGCGAGACCAGGCGGACCCTCGGAGTGAGGTCCTCGGAGGCCGGCGGCGAGACCAGGCGGACCCTGGGAGCGAGGTCCTCGGAGGCTGGCGGCGAGACCAGGCGGACCCTCGAAGCGAGGTCCTTGGAGGCCGGTGGCGAGACTAGGCGGACCCTCGAAGCGAGGTCCTCTGTGGTCTGTGATGTGGCCAGAACCATGGCGGAGACTTGGACCCAGGCAGGAGATCTGGAGGTCGGCCAAGCAGGGTGTATGACCTTCCAGGAACTGTGTCAGGCTCTGGCGTGTCTGGGTGTGTCGTGTCAGGCTCTGGCGTGTCTGGGTGTGTCGTGTCAGGCTCTGGCGTGTCTGGGTGTGTCGTGTCAGGCTCTGGCGTGTCTGGATGTGTCGTGTCAAGCTCTGGCGTGTCTGGGTGTGTCGTGTCAAGCTCTGGCGTGTCTGGGTGTGTCGTGTCAGACCTGGAGACAGGCTGTGTGTCAGGCGGTGTGTCAGGCTGTGTGTCTGGCTGTAAAGCCAGGAGCACCCCCCAAAGAAAAACCATAAGGTGTTCCGGACCTGGTTGTGGAGGCAGCCCGCCCACGGGCTCCTCCCGGATCAGGCGAGGAAGTGGAGGCAGCCCACTCACGGGCTCCTCCCGGATCAGGCGAGGAAGTGGAGGCAGCCCACTCACGGGTTCCTCTCGGATCAGGCGAGGAAGTGGAGGCAGCCCACTCACGGGCTCCTCCCGGATCAGGCGAGGAAGTGGAGGCAGCCCACTCACGGGCTCCTCCCGGATCAGGCGAGGAAGTGGAGGCAGCCCACTCACGGGCTCCTCCCGGATCAGGCGAGGAAGTGGAGGCAGCCCACTCACGGGCTCCTCCCGGATCAGGCGAGGAAGTGGAGGCAGCCCACTCACGGGCTCCTCCCGGATCAAGGGAGGAAGTGGAGGCAGCCCACTCACGGGCTCCTCCCGGATCAGGCGAGGAAGTGGAGGCAGCCCACTCACGGGTTCCTCCCGGATCAGGCGAGGAAGTGGAGGCAGCCCACTCACGGGCTCCTCCCGGATCAGGCGAGGAAGTGGAGGCAGCCCACTCACGGGCTCCTCCCGGATCAGGCGAGGAAGTGGAGGCAGCCCACTCACAGGCTCCTCCCGGATCAGGCGAGGAAGGGGAGGCAGCCCACTCACGGGCTCCTCCCAGATCAGGCGAGGTTCTTAAGATCCGGCGGCGGCCGGCTGAGGCTCTGTAGACCCGGCGGTGGCCGGCTGTGGCCCTGAAGCGGCCGGCTGTGGCCCTGTAGCTCTGTCTGCTTGGTCCTTGTGGTGGGTTCCTTCTGTCACGGTGGGGTTTTGGAGTGGACTGAAGCGCAGACAAGAGCTTGGAAGCAGCATTTCAAAAAGCAGTCTCAGCTTTAATCAAATAAGTCAAAACGTAACAAAAACACTGCAGGTACTGAACAGGGTCGAGATCCAAACACTTACATTGCAGACACTGTAGGAACATGGAGACTCAAGGCAGGGACGAGGATAAAGGGTCGAGTTGTAACCCAAGGAACCCACAAAAACATATTGAAACAAACCAACTAATATGCAGAGAGAAAACAAAGGCAGGTAATCAAAGGAACTAAGGACAGGTGAGGCAAGGAGGCAGGAAGGCAGAGGGAACAGGTGAACCTAATACAAGTAATTAACAAGACACCGAGCAGACCTAAAACAAAAACTATAAACAAAGATAAAAATAAAGCACAAGAATCAGGGATAAACATGAACTGAAGGAAACTGAGAAACTGAAGGGAACATAAGAAACACCAAACCTAAGAACGAACAAGGAACCCATAAAGCAAACCAGATTACAGAGTGATGAAACCTAACACCACACAGACTGAACAGACAGGAAGGGAAGCAGAGAACACAAGGACTAAAATGTAAACAAACAAAATGTAAACAATAAGTAAAAACAACCTAACCAGAGGGGCTGGAGAAATATGATAATCAGTAAACAAAACAAAACACAAAGTCCAAAATGTCACATCCTGACACCCTGGACCATTTGCTGCATGTCTTCTCCTTCTCTCTGTGCTTTTGGGTGCATTGGTAGTTTTCCTCTATGCATTCTGATTGTAGGTCAAAAATGTTTAAACACCGTCTCTTCTCATACCTGCGATGGACTGGCGACCTGTCCAGGGTGTACCCTGCCTCTGGCCCGTAGACTGCTGGAGATAGGCACCAGCTCCCCCGTGACCCACTATGGAATAAGCGGTATAGAAGATGAATGAATGATTGCTTGAACAGTTGTCTGTGAGGCAGTTTAATGTTTATTGGTTTATAACCTAAACCTGCGATTTATTTCTTCACAACTTTATCAATAATCTATCTGCTATGCTCTTTGGTCTTTGTTATGCTTTTTGTTCACTAATGTTCTTTAACAAATCTCTGGAGGCCTTCACAAAATAACAGTATTTCTACTGAGAACAAACAAAGGTGGACTGCGTTTGCTTATTTAGTGACTCCTTAAGGCAATAGATTGTACAGATTTTTATTTAGGGGTGTCAGAGTAAAGAGGTGTGAATACAAATGCATACCACAGATGTATTTTTTTAATTTAACCTTTTCACAAATATGTAATATTTTTTTGGTGGGCTATCACATAAACGTCTAATACCATCTATTTAGGTTTTGGTTGTGATGTGATAAAATGTTTAAAGGTTTTAGCGATATGACAGCTTTTGCAGGGAACTGAAATCTCATAAATAAAATAGTAAATATTAAACATAAATAAAAAGCTGTTTCAATATTAAGTAAGTTGTGATAAAGGTTTGGTGCCAAGCTCTGGAAGCAATTTAATAATTGAATCAATGCCGGAAAAATGCAAGACATTCTACTTTTTGGATTTACAGTGCAAAGTATATTTATTATGTGTGTGCAGGCTACAGCAGTGTATACAGGGAAGTGAACCACCTTGAAAAAGATCAATCCTACCTTTCACCCACCTCAGTTTGCATGTGTGAAACAAATAAAGTCCACATGACAATATTGTTTTTCTTTAACTTTAATGGATGTTAATATTAGTACTGCACAATATATGTGAGCATTCTGTTGTGAAAACCTTTTGTTAGGTTTTTGCATTTGTTGTCTAGTTTTGTTTTGTACAGAGTTTGCTACAATGAGCTAACTGCACAGCAACTTGTCAGTCATTACCTATGTCAATCACAACACATATTAGTCAGTTCTCTTTCAACATTCGTTTCGGTATCTCACTATGGGACACGCCTCCAGCGCCTGTCCCCCAGAAGCTCTATTACATTACGCCAGTCTTGACTGGCAGGCGGAAGTGACGTCCGCTCCCATGGGAGGGACTTCCTCCCAGTATAAAAGTCGACGTCACGTAGGTGATCTTCAGTCTAACACCTCTTCTCGCTCCCAGAAGCACCTCTCAGATGGTCATTACAGTAACTTGAGCTAGCTTAACTGTTCACAGAGCGAGCTAACACCTCGGTCGCCGAGCGCTTCTCAATAACTGTGCTCGACTGTTCTGAGTCCCTTTCAACGCTGGTCTGTCGCCAAACAGCAGCGCTGCAACTGGTCACCAAACTAGCTGCAAACTTAACGGAGCTTAAGAAGTTGTGTAACTTGCACTCGTTCTCACCATGAACAGAGTCAAGCCACCATCTAGAACCTGCACATGTGGCAACCTCATAGCTGGGGCAGATACCCACTCTGTCTGCGCTTCGTGTCTGGGGCTGCAACATGCCCAGGACGCGTTGGCGTCACCGGCGAGCTGCGAGCACTGTGCTCGGCTCTCCCTTAAGTCTCGTCGGCGCAGGCTAGCACGCCAAGCTAGCCTGTCAGAGATTGATCCTATGATGGGGGTAGCCAATCCCCTGCCACCGGAGCTTCCTGGTACTGATGAGAGAGAGCCCACTTTGGCTGGAGCCAGTTGGGGTGATCAGCTCGACGCTGTCGCGCCACTGACTGACCCAGAGGAAGACGAGGCCGCACTTCCAGGTTTCAGCACTCTTGCTAATGCCGAGTCCGAATCTGAAGTGGAGTCCATCAGTCTCGGGTCTGACGACGACGAGCTGGACTGCGGGCCTTATGCCATCCAGTCGGTTGCAAAGCCCTCGGTGATGGATGACACCAGCCGCTGCGGTTCCCCAAACCCGACTGCAACGGACCTGCATGATGTCTGCAGAAGGGCAGCAAAGAAGCTGGGCATCGAGTGGCCGGAAACCCTCACCGAAACTACCACATCTCGATATGAGGGGAAGCGGCTTCCGAGAGCCAAATATTCCAGCAGACAGCTGTTGCCGGTCTTTCCCGAGTGCCTCGAGGAAGCAACCCGGTCCTGGAGCAATCCTCTCACCGCCAAGAACCCCGCCCTGGGAGGGTCGGCGCTGGACTGGACGGGCATGGAAGCTGGCGGTTTTTCACATCTGCCTCCCGTAGAACCTCTGCTGGCATCTCACCTGCACCCATCGCAAAAGTCAGCCATGACAGCGGCAGGACCCACCCTTCCCTTCAAAGCTGATTCTTTTCAGTCCGCTCTGAATGAGAAAAGCTACAAGGCGGTGGCTGCATCTGTTAAAGCCTTAAACGCTTCATCTCTTCTCCTCACTTACCAAGCGGAATTACAGGAGCAGATGACTGGCACACCGATGGCCGATTTGTGGGACAAGTTGTGCGTGGTGACAGACCTATGCCTGCGTCTCCACAGAAGCGCTGTCCAAGCATCCGGGAGAGCCATGGCCCTGATGGTCACTCAGGAGAGAGCTAGATGGCTGAACCTGTCTAGCCTGTCTCAAAGAGAGAAGAACCAGCTCCTCAACACCCCCGTGGACCCGAAGAGCTTATTCGGCCCCACTGTGGCAGCCATGCAAAAACGCTGTGAGGAAAAGAAGAGGGAAGGTGAAGCGCGAAAGCTGTGTCTGCCCAGGAAAGCGCAGCCTCCTCCGCCTCCAGCAACCTGTGTGCCGTTCGCTCAAGCGGCGGCTCGACCGGCCTACCGCATCCCCAAACGCCAGCCTCAGCCGCAGTCAGCGGACCGTTGGAAACAAACCGAGCTCAAAGGTGCTTGGGGAAGGAAGCCATTCGCTCCCCCAACGACGCCGGGAAACAAAGCGACCCCTTCCGCTACTGTGAGCGCAAAGAAAAAGAGGCGCGCTACCTAGGGAGCCGTCTTCGGGGTAGGAGAGCAGGATCTGCCAGACACCTGCACCCCCCCTACCAGGACACATCCTGTCCCAGTTCGAGTTCAGAACGCCATGTTCAAGGCAACTCAAACGGCCTGCAGAGCCGACGTTGGAGCTCATTGTTCAGAGCCGACCGAAGCGGAGGAGGGTCAAAGCCACCGAGAGCTCAGTGGAGCCGCAGCTGTGGCCAGAAAGCACACACCAGTGCACAAACACATGCCTGTGTCTAAAAACACGACCTTCCCCCTTCACAACATGTTCAATAAAGTTGTTTTCTGGCACGCATCCAGGCCTGGAGCCGAGGGGGCAGCCACAACAAAAAAACATGAAAAATATGTTAAAAATAATACACGGACAGGACATGGCCGTGCAGCTGCACATGAGGCCACAAGGGGGAGCTCCCGCTCCACCCTTGCCACAGCTGCACAGGAGGCCTCAAGGGGGAGCTCTCACCCTACCTCTAACACAGCAGGCTGCTTTTTCTGTGGAAGAAGCAGACCTGGAGCGAGCGCAGCTAGCAGTTGTAGCGGAACAGCATATCCCTCAGCCGGTGTTGCGCAGTGTTTACACGGAAGCACCTTTAGGTCCACTGGCAAACAACACTCAGCTGTGGCGAGCGTGTGGAGCGTCAGATTGGGTGATAAAGACTGTATCCAAGAAATACAGGCTCCAATTTGTGACAGCCCCACCCCGTTTCCAGGGCATAGTACAGTCACACGCCCGGGGAGAGTCCGCTCTCGTCCTGCAAGAGGAAATAATTTCCCTGCAGCACAAAAGAGCTGTCAGGCTGGTACCGCAGGAGCAAAACAGAGACGGGTTTTACTCCAGATACTTTCTCGTGCCGAAAAGGGGCGGGGGTCTGCGACTGATATTGGATCTGCGGGCTCTGAACACATATCTGAGACGGTATTCGTTCAGGATGCTAACACACGCAGCTCTGATAAAGTTTGTGCGTCAAGGAGACTGATTTGTCTCCATAGACTTGAAAGACGCATATTTCCATATCCCTATATACCCCCCTCACAGAAAATACCTCAGATTTGCGTTTCAGGGAAAGATATACGAGTACCTGGTACTTCCTTTTGGCCTCTCAATGAGCCCACGTGTGCTCGTGAAATGCACCGAGGCAGACATCACGCCTCTGAGGGAAAGGGGGATGCGTCTGGCGACGAATATAGACGATTGGCTGATTGCAGCTCAGTCTTTAGAGGAGCTCAGGACGCATGCCGAGATGCTTACTTTACATCTGACAGCTCTGGGATTCACAATAAACTGGGAAAAGAGCATTTTAACCCCAGTACAAACAATCACCTTCATTGGCCTGTCCCTGAATTCAGTCGAGTTCAGAGCGCGCCTCTCAGCGGAACGAGTAAAAGCCTTTCAGGCTTGTCTGGCACTCTTTCGCAGAAGCACACAAGTGAAATTCAGGTTATGCCTCAGACTGCTCGGTCTGATGGCATCTGCGCTGGCGGTCATCACACTCGGCCGTCTACACATGTGCCCGTTTCAAAGGTGGGTGGCGTCACTCAGCTTGAGCCCCACACGCCTTGCTCACCGCAGCGTCCTTGTTTCTCTCATATGTGTACGCGCGCTGAGCCCGTGGAAGCGTCCCGGTTTTCTCAACACCGGCGTTACCATGGGAACCATCCTGACGAGGAAGGTAATTACCACAGATGCCTCGCTGACAGGCTGGGGAGCCACTCATGAGGGGATGATGGTAAACGGCGTTTGGAGTCCACAAACACAGACAGCTCACATAAATTGTCTGGAACTCCTGGCTGTGATGCTGGCACTGAGACACTTTCTGCCCTTTATCAAAGGGCACCATGGTTTGGTCAGAACGGACAACACAACAGTGGTTGCTTACATCAACAGACAGGGGGGTCTGCGCTCACGTCATTTACACGAGCTGGCATACAGACTGATAATCTGGACCAGCTCACACTTGCTGTCGCTAAGAGCGACTCACGTGCCAGGGGTAATGAACAGAGGCGCGGATCTGCTGTCAAGGGGCAATCCCCGCTACAAAGAGTGGAAACTCCACAGCGAGGTGATGTCCCAGATATGGAAGAGGTACGGCCGAGTGGAGGTCGACCTCTTCGCATCAGGGGAAAATGCTCAGTGTCCGATGTTTTTCTCACTGACAGAGCAACAAGCTCCGCTTGGGCTGGATGCTCTAGCGCACAGATGGTCGCCGGTCCTACTGTACGCCTTTCCCCCGCTGGAACTGATCATTCCTACTCTCGCCAGGGTGCGAGAGGGAAAACACTCACTCATTCTGATAGCTCCCCGCTGGCCAGGGAGACACTGGCTAGCGGAGATTTTTCAGATGCTACACAGCGAGCCATGGCGGCTTCCCCTCCGCAGAGATCTCCTGACGCAGGCACGTGGAGAAATATTTCATCCGCATCCAGAGCGCATGGCCCTATGGGCCTGGCCTGTGAGGGGTTAAATCTGGCTGCCAGTGGGCTTCCCCAGAACGTTATTGACACAATTCAAAATGCAAGGGCCGTTTCCACGCGTACCGTGTATGAGGGTAAATGGCAGGCATTTGTGGGTTGGTGCGCAAAACCTATGGTGAGCGTAATGCAAAGCCCTGTGTCGGACGTTTTAACTTTTCTGCAGGCACTGTTGGATAAAGGCTTGGCTTTTTCCACTGTGAAGGTGTACCTGGCTGCTATTTCAGCCTGTCACGTTGGCTTTGGTGACAAAACAGTGGGGCAGCACCCCCTGGTGTGTCAATTCATGAGGAGCCTCACTCCTTCATGGGATTTACCTATGGTACTCGATGCGTTGTCACGTGCACCGTTTGAACCGTTGCAGCAGGTTGAGCTCAAAGTGCTTTCCTTTAAAACGGCCTTATTGGTTGCTCTGGTCTATGCTAAGCGTGTGAGTGACATTCAAGCGCTCTCAGTTAACCCGTCCTGCATGCAGTTTCTGGGTGAATCAAGGGTTTTACTGAAACCTAATCCTGCCTTTATACCTAAGGTTGCTACGGCTCTGCCATGCCGTGCCCTTGAATTAATGGCTTTCTACCCACCACCATTCTCCTCTCAGGAGCATGAACGACTGCATACGCTCTGCCCAGTACGAGCTCTGCGGTTATATGTGGAAAAAACAGCAGATTTTCGTAAATCAGAGCAGCTGTTTGTGTCGTGGTCTTCATCACATAAAGGAAAACCTCTCACAAAGCAACGTCTTTCGCATTGGGTAGTGGGGGCTATTATTATGGCTTATGAGAGCAGAGGCCTTGCACCCCCTGCAGGTCTGCGGGCTCATTCCACTCGTGGTGTGGCCTCATCCTGGGCATTGTTCCAGGGTATACCTGTGGAGGAAATATGTGAGGCTGCCAACTGGGCGACCCCTCACACCTTCACTCGGTTCTATAAACTGGATGTCACCAGGCCCACACTGGCTCACACGGTTCTGGGTGTGGGTTCCACATTGCCATGAATGCAAGATGCATCTGTTGGTCTTCGAGTGAGCTTATCTGGCAATACGGGAGCAGAAATATCCCATAGTGAGATACCGAAACGAATGTTGAAAGAGAACTTTAGGTTAAGGATTTAACCCCGGTTCTCTGAAACATGAGTGAAGTATCTCACCAGATCACCCTCCTTGCAGGGAGCGAGGAAGAGGTGTGCTTATTAAACTGAAGATCACCTACGTGACGTCGACTTTTATACTGGGAGGAAGTCCCTCCCATGGGAGCGGACGTCACTTCCGCCTACCAGTCAAGACTGGCGTAATGTAATAGAGCTTCTGGGGGACAGTCGCTGGAGGCGTTTCCCATAGTGATTTACCTCACTCATGTTTCAGAGAACCGGGGTTAAATCCTTAACCGAAAGTTCTCTTATGGAGACATTGCTCTTCCCTGGTGTTATAGTTTTTGAGATTCTGAGGCAGTAGGACAAGTTTCTTCAATCCAGTCTGAAAGTATAACAACTATTACTACTATTGAATGGAGGCAATATTGTGTTGCAGCTACTGTATGATTATGGGTTTAAAGTACTAAGTGAAAATTGCAAACAACTCAAAAGGTTGTGCAGAAAGAGTGGTGCAGAAGGAAAGGTGACTTCTACACTAGACCATCCATCCATCCATCCATCCATCCATCCAATTGCTTTGCTATTTGCTGAACATTGTATGTCCAAAACAACAACAAAAACAAAACAAAAGATTGTGATTCAGCAGTAGAAAATCTGAACAACATTATTGCTGCAGCTGGTATGATGATATCAGTTGCTATTAACCCACATTTCTCTCACTCTTCTTTCTTTTCCATCATCATTATTTGCCTACCACTGTCCATGAACTTTAGCATCTGCGCTACTATAATCAGGGCATCAAGAGCAATGAGAGTCCTCACAAATATTGTGATGAAGACTGCAACTCAATATATTGTGCAGGTCTAGCAGCTAAGCAGTGTTGGCTTTCTACCAGCTAGCGGATATTCCCAGTCATGCTGAGAAATGAAGCTCCTCTGAATCTGCCTTCATGATTATCATGTTTTTTTTGGAACAACAGTGCATAGTAGTGTGGGTGTAATTGAGACAAAATTACTCAAGTAGCTTGTGGGCACAAATATGTGGGCTTTTTGTTTTTATGACAAACTGTAGACACAAAATGGACTGATTATCATAGTGCTGGGATAATTGACCTACTATTGGTTGATCCATGAGTCATAAATGGAAATCAAATGTTTAGCATGTGCTTTTACAATAATGTGGACATAACATCATCCCCATGTGAGATGTTGCCTTTTATAGCCTAATAAGGACAAAGTTGATGACTGTTCACTGCCCTTTACATCTGTCTCTGTTTGCAACAGAAATGTCTGCTCTATTTAAAGTTTAAGGTTTCTTGTACTTTCCTAGTTGCTGAGTAAATCTAGGAAAAATCTCACTCTACACATTAGGCTGTCATTCTAAGACCACTTCTCTCCAGTCATGCCATCCTACCCTTCCATTTACTTTTTTCTGCACAGCTCATTTTCAGTCATTTAAAATATGTATCACTCCAACATGGAAAGTAGGTTTTTGTGTCAGAGAGACTACAAGGCTCATTGCTAAATATATCCGATGTAAAACACATGCGATTAGTGTTTTTTTTCAAGCAGTTCCACTGTTTCTGAATCATGTCTGAATACATACATTTCTACCCAAGTACAGCATCATTTAAATGCCATTAATCAGTTTGTATCTTCAACACCTAAAGATGCACAAATTGGTTGCGTTAGCAAGTAGTCATGTAATAAGTACAAAACATGTTCTATCTTATTTACTTTAGCTTACCCAGATGATGAAGATACTTAATTATTAATTTGAAAAGCTTTGAGTTTATGTCAGTGGCTCATTTAGCTGTTTCTTGTTTGCTAATGTAGTGCCTTTAATGGACTATAACTAGATATTTGTCCAACTAGTTCTTATTTTTGTATGGTAACTGTCAGTTATTACCTATGCAGTTAAAAACCACTTAGCTTCACTTTACTTTAATAAAATTTTAGATTAGGGCTTATTACATCTAGCCATGGACTGGTTACCAGTCCTAAGGTGTACCATAGCTTTAAAAGGTTCTAACCAGTTATGGTCTTAACTGTTTCAGTGCACTATACTCGCTCGTTTCCCTTGATTACAAGGAAGAAAGTAAGCTGGAAGCTGGAAGTCATGGCGTGAAAATTAAAGGAGCGCTGCCGATCACTGTTAATGTAACGCTTTAAAGGGGACATATGCTTTCAAATCCTTCCTTTTCACCTTTAAATCGTTCAATTGTGGTTTATATAAAGTAAAACTGCAATGCTTCAGTCTGAAATCCTTGTTATTGTATCTCCACAGGCTCCTCTTTTACCCCTGTTCTGAGGTGAGTCTTAGAGCAACTCGTTTTGGTGCGGTCTCTTTAAATGCTATTGAGACACTTTACACCTTGCCCCGCTGCAGGTCAAAGAGCGCTGCACTGTAACTCATTTGGCCATTTTTGTAGCTTGACAATTATCTAGCGGTGCAGAAAGAAGGCAAAAACAATGCAAATACACGCAAATTTCTAATCAGCCAATCACATGGCAGCAACTCAATGCATTTAGGCATGTAGACATGTTCAAGTCGATCTGCTGCAGTTCAAACCGAGCATCAGAATGGGGAAGAAAGGTGATTTAAGTGACTTTGAATGTGGCCTGGTTGTTGGTACCAACGGGCTGGTCTGAGTATTTCAGAAACTGCTGATCTACTGGGATTTTCACGCACTAGCATCTCTAGGGTTTACAGAGAATGGTCTGAAAAAGAGAAAATATCCAGTGAGCGGTGGTTTTGTGGGCACAAATGCCTTGTTGATGCCAGAGGTCAGAGGAGAATGGCCAGACTGGTTCGAGCTGATAGAAAGGCAACAGTAACTCAAACTAGAAAATTTCGGAAGAAATTTAGACGGGGCCTGCCTCTTGGTGCGTGCTTCTGGGACCGGAGCTTGCTATTTTTATTTAAATTCATTGTCTATGCTATTATCAGCATAAAATATTACTAGTAACTCTGGAAGACTGAGGCTTTTATTTTGACATTTTCAGTAAGCCTTATTTTAAATGGGCAACACTGGGTGAGCTCCAACATTAGTGTGAAACCCAGTCCTGAAATGATCTATTGTTTAAAATGCAAAGGCTTTTATTTTGTAGAGCATGTTTTGTCTTATTTTGAAAGTCCAGCATGGTTGTCCCTTCAGGTCTGGGTTAGTTCCATTAGTTAAATAGAACCCGCTTGCTATTTAAAAATAATTTTCTGTGCACTTGTCAGCTCACAAAATCCATAGTAACTATGGAAGGTGTGGGCTTGTATTTTGAAAGTTTCAGTAGGCTTTATTTTAAAAGGCCAACATGGTCCTATTTCCAATACTGGGTGAGCTCCAAGAGTAGTGTGAAGTAGAGGCTGACATTTTTTCGGGAGTCCCACGGGTCACGGGATTCCCACGGGAAACCCGCGGGACGGGAGACAGCATCAGTAAAGATCCCGTGATTGGGACAGTAGAGGATAGAAAATGAACGGGAGCAGACGGGAGCGGGAGCTAACCAATAGGAGGGAAAATAAACTAGGATCAATTGTCCTTGGAAATGTAAACTGAGACTTTGTTATAAACTTTAAGAAAAAAAAACTTGGATCGACGCCGCCATTGTGTAGTTTTTTTCCAAGAAGCCTATACTATAATGTGAGTCAAACGAACTACACGACCCACAAGCCAACAGTGCTTCTGCTCGATGTTTTCCACCTGCGTTCAGGATGGAGGGAACATACGCAGGTGGAGAACTGGACGTGGTAAAATTGGATTTGTAACGTAAAGTCAGAAGTAAAGACTTATCTATTAAACTCATAGAGCTGACAGGAAAGTCGCAAATATTACCGAACTTCAGGAGAGTTGAATGTAGCGGTTTTAACACGCAGTCTGCTGCTTGTAAAATGTATTTAGTTGTAATCAAGTTCACCAGTGATTAAGGGACACTTGTAAAACAGATTCTGGATTAAATCAGTTCTGCATCTCTTCATTCATCAAACCAAAAGTACCAACATGTGTCAAGTCTCATCTGACCAGCAAAACTGCTGCATGTGCTCTAAAGATTTAAGAGGTAAGGTACGGAAGCCCGTGAGGGGAAATGGGGAAATTTATTACTTTTGCGTCTCCACGCCATACTTTTGCGTTCGGCATTTTGGAACAACAGCACAGATGACAAACTGCTCATAAAACAAACACTGATATGTGATTGATATGGTTTATTTGTCATATGCAGGTTAACACGCAGTAAACAATGCGATAAAATGCTTAGGATAAGAAGAACCGTTCAAATCACGATAAAAACAAAAACACTAATGGCGTACAAAAAAAAAGTACACATCATGCAGCAGTAATAAGGAAATAAAGTGTCACAGATGTGGTTTCGTGCAGTTTTATGGTCCAGAGTTCAGTAGTTTGTTTGACAGCTTGTGGATAAAAACTGTCTTTTAGTCTGATTGAAGATCATTTTATTTAAGGCTGATTTCAAAATAAAACTCAATAAATCTCAAAAACGGGTGTAGTGTTTGTTTCATTTTTGCAGTTATCTGGTTTGGAAACTATCCCACAAAGTATTGCGAAATAACACAAAGACTATTGCGTGGGAACGCAAAAGAGAAAAAATTCCCCATGTCCCCTCGAGGACTCCGTAGAAAGGCTTCATCAAGGGAAGATATTAAATATGTTGTGAAATAGAAATAAATTGAATGTATCATTAAATCTACAATTTATTTAATACATCATTAAATATTAAGTGTACCACTAATTACGTCGTGTCGTCTTTAAAATTATACTTAATTATTCAGTGGCATATTTAATTGCATTATAGTCCATTTCATGATATAATGGTACATTTATTGTTTCTAATGATGTATTAAATAAATAAATGGTACCTTTAATTTAATGGCACATTTAATGTTACATTTCTTTCATGTTACATTTACTTCACTTATGGGACATTCACAACATTTATTTATTTAATGATGATTTTATTGTATTAATTTTGTCCAGTTTGACCCTCCATTCTTGATGCCTGTATAGGAGGTCATGTCAGAATTTAAATCAGGTGTTCTGGAGCAGATACATCTAAAACTGGCAGGGAAGGGGTCCCTGAGGACCAGGGCTGTGAACCATTGAGGTACAGTTTCTAAATTGTGAAGGTAATGCCTTTTTGGCCTTTTGTTCACCGAGTACAGTTCTCTTACTAGGTGCATTTTTCTTTCGTTTCAGCAACTTGAAACATAAAAGTAATGTCATTGTTCAAAGGAAACAGTCACTCAATAAATAAGTAAAATACAACTATGTACATTTTGTTTATTCAACTAAGATAGGCATGGTCTGTTTCCTTGTTTAATATTTTATTATTTCTTCATTATTATTCTTTTTACTTTAACTGGCCTTTACTACAGCTAAAAACAGGGACCTAACTGGTCCTTCAAAGAAATTGCCAAAAGACTAAATGAAGAAAACAAAAATGGGAGTGAAACAGGAGTGGGAGTCATTCTGAATGGGAGCGGGACGGGAGTGGGAGTCAATTTACCAAGAGTGGGACGGGACAGGATTTTTTTCGTTATGCTGGCCTGGGATTGGGATGGGACAAGACATTTTTCTGTGGGAGCGGGATGGGACAGGAGAGAAAATCCATTCCCGTGTCACCCTCTAGTGTGAAGCCCACTCCTGCAATCATCTATTGTTTAAAGGCTTTTATTTTGTAGAGCATGTTTTGTCTTATTTTGAAAATCAAGCATGGTTGTCCTTTCACGTCTGGGTTATTTCTATTAGTTATATAGAACATGCTTGCTATTCTAAAACCATTGTGTATGTTATTATAAGCTTTAAATAACCATTAGTAAGCATGGAGGGTTGATGAAAGAAATTGCCCTTTAGGGTCAATCACTGTTGTCTGGGTGTTGAAACAGCAGTACATGCTGTTTAAGTATCCCACAGAACATGGCCGCCATGTAGTTGCCTCCTATGAAGATGGTCAAAGGGTTAGGGGTCGGGTCAGGTTTAAGCCATAGAAATGAATGAAAATCAATGAAAGTCAATGCAAAGTACTCAGAAAGATAGTAATCCATGCATGCGTGTGTGGGTGGGTCTGTGTGTGTGTGTGTGTGTGTGTGGGGGGGGGGGGGGGGTGTCCCAGTGTGAGACACAGAGCGGCAGAAAGAAAGACAGAATCACATCCAGACATATACAGTAGGAGATACACAGAGCTATAAATAGAACAGTGAGGAATGAATCAGCCAATCAGCAAAGAGCGTCAGTGTCACTTGACACCTGCTGTTTCTCACTCACGCAGCACCTCTCTCTCTGTCTCCCCTGGTCTAGGCATTATGACATGGAGGCGCATGCTCCCGAACGACTGGCCATAACTCGGAAACCGTAGGGGCGATCGATGTCATTCTTGGACCGTTTTTATCAGAACGGACAGGGGAACATTAATATTTATCCTTTATTTTTGAAAATATAATAATAAAGACACAACACTGGGTGAAAAGAGGGGGAAAATGGAGAAAAAGACCAAAATGCGTGAACATGCTCCCGAACAAAGTCTAATATCTCGGAAACCGTACATGATATTTTAAATGTTTTTAAACTGTGGGCGACAGCTATCCCTCGTCCCCAATCATGGAGATTTTCATAGCTCTATGTCATTCACGAAATAGGATGATGGAAAGAAATGCTGTCACTCATGGATTACTGGTCAAACTCTCATTGAAAATACATGGGAGGCCTACAGAATTTCTGTGAGTCTTGGCAATCGAGGGGGTTTTGACAGAAAACTATGAGACCTAGAACAATTTTGAAATTATTGCGTGAAAGCAGAGGCCCGGCCCTACAATCTGACCGAAAATTGTGACTGTAGAGGGAAATCTGTGGCCGTGAGGGCCAGTTGAAACTCATTTTTCCTGGAAAAATCCCCTCTTTCTACACTCTAGTAACTGCCATCTCCACTGTTAGTGTGATTTTCTCGCAAACTTTGTGTCGCTTGGAGTCAAATTTTAGAGAAACCGTAGCAGTTATCAACAAACGTTTTCACAGAACCGGCAGATTTTTCTACAAACTGAAAGTCAAACTGTGTTTCTAGGTGAAAGTATGGCAATACAGTAGAGCCTCAAAAACAGTGAATTTTGAGGATTCCTTCGCCCCTGACTCCATTCATTCCTATGGGGATTTTGGGGGGGTGGTTTTTCGTAAATTACGTCGCCATGGTAACTCGAAACGCCAACAAAAGTAATAGCACACCTCCCGGGACCGAGCCGGACGTTTTGATGTATATATTGTGGGGGTGCGCGCTGCGGTTCGGGCCGCATTAAAGTGGATAGGTTTTGACCAGGTGAATAACAATAGGTGCCTGCCATGCATTGCTATGGCAGGCCCCAAACAACCAAGACATACAGAAGAGCAGCTCTGAATGCACAACACGTCAAACCTTGAGGTGGATGGGCTACAGCAGCAGAAGACCACACCAGGTGCCACTCATGTCAGCTAAGAACAGGAAACTGAGGCTACAATTTGCAGAGGCTCACCAAAATTGGACAATAGAAGATTGGAAAAACGTTGCCTGGTCTGATGAGTCTCGATTTCTGCTGCGACATTCGGATGGTAGGGTTAGAATTTGGCATTAACGACATGAATGCATGGATCCATCCTATCTTGTATCAACGGTTCAGGCTGGTGGTGGTGGTGTAATGGTGTGGGGGATGTTTTCTTGGCACACTTTGGGCCCCTTGATACCAATTGAGCATTGTGTCAGTGCCAAAGCCTACATGAGTAGTGTTGCTGACCATGTCCATCCCTTTATGATCACAGTGTACCCATCTTCTGATGGTTACTTCCAGCAGGATAAGGCGCCATGACATAAAGCACGAATCATCTCAGACTGGTTTCTTGAACATGACAAGGAGTTCACTGTACTCAAATGATGATGATCCTTGAAGTGCTTTGCGCAGACAAAGAGGAATTTCCCCACTAATGTGGGTACATTGATGGTGGGGGATATAATGAATTGTGTGGGTTAATACACCTAACACCCAAAGATGTAGACTTATCCACTTGCAGCTTTGGCATACTTGATCTTGGACAAAATCACAGTGAGAAATAAAAATGAAAGATACATAGTATTGGTTGGTTGAAGTCCATGAACTTCTGTTTTTGGAATATTTTAAAACTGTTTTTGGTTAAACAAAGTAAAAGGATCAGGCTGACTGAAATGTACTGAGACAGTTTGAAAAGAAGCGAGAAGAAGCACTGTTAGAAGGAACTATATTTAATCTGCACTTTAGATCTTTATCAAAGGACCATTGACTGAAATGTGGATTTAGAGCTTCTCCCTGGCATGATCTACTTGCCCAGTTAACTTTTGGTGTTCATGCCAAATCCACACCTCAAATGAACCAAGTTCTTTAAAGACTTGGAGGCCAACTAAATTTGGTGCCTATCTTCTGCAGTCAAGGGTAGACAGAGTTGGTACATCCTGAACAGATTCTTAATTAACTTTATTTACCACATGTAAAGTGCCATTTAAGAACATTTTAAATGTAAATTTGATCAGATTATTTGAACATTATTTAGAAAGTGCTAGAAGTTGAAAATCAGACAAATGGTCAAGTAAACAGAATTCATCCTGACTGTTGCTTGCACAACAAACTGACAAGGTCCTTGTGTCAGCTCAGTGATAAAAAAAATATATATATATCAAAGAATGCATCTTTTTCTTCCACCCATCACTCCTTAATGTGTCTCTGAGAATAACCTTGCCTACATTGTCTCTGATTCCATTGTTAGCTCATTTGATAATGACACTTTTCCCTTTTAAGAACTTTAGGAGGACAAATCCAAAACAGACTGTCAGAAGGTCTGTGGTACTCCGATATGAAGTGTGCAGTGTGCCTTTATGTGGCCCTCAAGCTTTGTTCTCCGCTGTCTAAACTGGTTTCATCAATTGATGCCTTAAATGGTCCCAAGCACATGTAAAAACAGGGTATTACAGACAAAAATATAAAATATTTCCAGATGTCACTGAAAGAAAAGTGTGGCAACACCAGCATAATACCGATTTAGCTTTTTAGTGGTCACATTAAACAGAAAGAGAACAAGTAACCACAGAAACTGGTGATGAGCAGAAAAGAGGAGTTTGTTATTGCAGGAAGACTCATGGGTGTTTAAAATAAAGTCAGAGGAAGCTCAGAGATGTAACAAGGCATTTAAAAGGAAACTATATTCTGCAATATGTTGAGACATGTCTGAGCCAGACCTTCAGTTGATATATGGAAGGATGAAGAGAGCACACCAGAAGTGCTCTATTTTAGCTTTCCTAACTTTCAATCTGTGTCTGTTATGGGATGTGCTAAAATTGGTATTTGCAAGTCATAGCTTTACAAAAGCTGGAGACTGGGAAATGGAAGCATAATTCTTAATTTGTGCAACTCTAAATGGGACCATAGTATGATTCCCGAAATAAACTCCTTCCACCCCTCTATGAACACAGTAACATCCAATAAATATCTGTATAAGAACAGGTCAAACCAGGCATAATTGTAAATCAGAGAAATGAGAAAACAAGTAGATGTGTCAGCCTTCTTGATCAAAAGATATCGCCAGGGAATTTACAACCTTGCCCTTAATGCCATCTTCCTACTTAGAATACTCATCAGTGACTCGTCAGTCAGCCAAAAAACAATGGATCAACATGTTGTGACTATGAATCAGAAAATATTATTTAATATTTAATATTAATAATTAAATATTTTATCAAATAATATTTCGGTGTGTTAAGGGTTATCTTGTGAATACCAGCCCAATGAGGCGGTGGTATTAGGATCAAATCAAAAGGGTGAGCCAAGCTCTGACATTATTGAACAACAAAACTCTGCAAGAATTTATTAACAAAAATAAGTTCACTCAAAGTCAAACATTTCAATCAACAAACTCTTTACTATGCTAAAACAATCCAACTAAACTACCAAGCAGAATTAAGGGATAACGAAGACTAATGGGCTATGTACAATATAAACAAGTTGATTAAAGATGGTTAAAACCATGACCAAAAGAGTGATGCAACATTACAATGCAATGTTTATGTTTGAGAACCGAGGATTATCTTGAAGAACCTGGAAGTGAAGTTAAGTTAGTCCTGGAACTTACTTAGGCAATAATCATCAAACGTTTAGACAACCATTCACAATTCAAGATCAGATAAAATATTTTAATAAAATAATGTTTTAAATAATGATCTGCTGAATAAAACCAACCTTCTGGATGACTAATTCTCAACAATGTCTCATTAGCTGCCTTTATTTATTGAAATAATATTTAAAGAAATATTATTAAGGGAATATTTTGGAAAAGAGCCAAATCTTTCTGGAGAAATGGGGCTTAATGGTGTTTCATTAGCTGTTAGCAGTTAAAGCTAACAAAAGAAGCTGATAGCCTAGCACCAGAATCAAACATACATTTTTAAAATACCGTTAATAAAAAGGGTTAAAATGCATAAGCGCTGACGACGCATTATGATCAATCTTCTGTGTTTAAAATCACCCTTCAAGTAAAGTTTGTCTTAACTTTTAAAACACACAAACATAGAACACAAAACTGAGCACGTGTGGTGCAGATATTCTGCTAGCACTAAGATAGCTGAGTTTCACACAAACAAAACCAAACTTCATAAAATGAAAAACGTTTAGATCATTTCATCCTAAATATCTCTCTATTACTATACCCAAACACCTAACCTTGTATGAACCGTGCTGAGGAGTTGTCCGGGCGACGACGAAGTTTGAAGAAAGCTCTGTGAACAAAAGGGTTGGCTTCCAGCTAACCTCCTTAGCTGCAGAGAGTGGCGGCTGTTCTGTCAGGCCACCAAGCTGCACGTTACCGTTACCACGGTGATGCGGCTCCTGTTGTCCTCCTTTCAGACTGGGAAAACTGCTCCACTCAGCTTCGTAGAGACAGCGTCTCTACAGGGAATTCTCTGGAACACAGTTTGCTTCTGCAGGCCTCAGAGAGAAAGTAAAGCAATGCTTATACTTTAATTTCCCCTTTTTATGAATGAATACCGGGTACACAAACAGTGACTCATTTGTACTTATCTTAGTGCATATGATCGATGATCGTATCACACTCTTGGATCCAGTTGAAGTGTTTATGTCTGTTTGCCAGCAAAGAGACATTAGCGCGCTGGCTCTCTGTGTCAAGGTTCCTGTGTCCAGGTCCCGCATATAAGAGATCAGACCATTGGGAAGGTGGGGGGTTTATATGGGCAGTGGCATCATGAGAAGTCGGCTGTTACCCCCCTTCCCCTTCTGAAGTTGTGCTGGAAGTCGGTTAAATGCGATTTATTTTGAAAGTTCCAGAAAAGTCTGTACCGGAGTTTTCTTGTTGCAATCCATGGCTGTGGTCCCAACAAGCATGTGCAGAGACGTTTGACAAAGCACAGATGTAAAACACCCAAATGCTACAAGTTTGATACTTGTTATATGTCTGGAAAGTATGACCAAAAGGGAAAAGTGGAAGATCTTAGCGTTAGGCAGACATGGTCTGTGCACATGTTTCTGTTTCTCTCTCTGACTTAAAAAAAAAAAATTTAAATTAAAAAAGAAATGTAGAAGATGAGCAGCTGTGAGCATTCATAGATACACTGGATGGAATCGATGAAAAGGACAGAGAAAGCCAGACAACAGTAATGTCTCCCAGGAAGGCTATGGTTACTGTTTCTGGATAAAAAAAAAAACACATGGTGACTGAGGGATGTCTTTCCTGCTCCTCATGCTAATCAGACAAACTTGATTTGCAACTCAATATTGGCGTCATTTTTTGGATACCAAATACATGCAAATGAGCTCCCTGCAACAGTAATAGTAGTAGTTGTAAACAAACATTTCAGTGAACCTTCCTGGAAAGTTGTTCATTTATAAATGTTGGCGTTGCTTTTACAGATTAATTTTGGCACCGTTGCAAAAGAAATAAGATGTTTTGAATAATTTCAATATCCCAACATTTTTGCCTGCCTTCTGGTGTTGTATATTTCATGCATAATGTATTCCTAGTCCTTATCATTGACCAAATTAAATATTGATTGACCCCATGGTGACAGAGCACTCAAGAAATTTAAATGAACTGTTTTACTTTTATTTGATCGGATGCCAAGTTACTGATCTCAAAGCAGACTGATTTAAAATGTGACTAAACAAATGTTGAACAACATAAAATATTTGTGTAGAGATCACTTTTATTATTATTTGATATTACTGATAGTTGTTCTGCAAATGGATGCAGTTTTAATTTTAGAGTCCTCTGTTTTTAGAAATAACTCGGTACAAAGCTTTTAGGGAGAACAGCATCTTTTTGTGTTTATGTGGTTTCCAGTGGAGTCACTGTAATAATCTGAAAGGCTACTTCATTGATTCAGAGGGAAAAAGACCAGCAGAGAGAGCAGCTGATACAAGACTAGGTGGAAACCCACAGAGGATCTATGTCCAAGGAGATGAGTTTACCTCCTTGTGTATGCAGTCGACTAACGGTTCATCTTCCTGGACGGATGAGAAATGACCGTTTTTTCCTTTTTTTCCAGTTTTATTGCTGGAGATTTTCTACTGAGTTCCCGCCTCAGAGTTTTATGACCCTTTGTCAAGATTTGGGGCGATCAGCTGGTTATGGCTAAAGCGGCGTGGCTCCACCATTTTATCAGCTGATCGCTGCAATCGAGACATCAACACAACAGGGGGATTTCTTTCCATTTAACCCAAATTACACATTTTGTCCATAAAACTACTAGTTTGATCTTCATAGGCACTAAATGCGCATATATATATATATTTTTTTATTATAATTGTTAGGTAGTCATTTTTATTCCCTTTGTGTAGAATGATACTTGTTAGTTAGGTGAAGGTTTTTGGACCAGAATAATGGTATATCAGGATTATTTGGCTTCAATATATCTTCATATATATATAATTAAGAGAAGCGTTTGTGTTTATTTCGTGCAAGAGTGATTTATCTGTCAAAACAAGGTCGAAGTTCCCCCACCTTCAGTGACGCGGTTGAAGAAACAGTGACAGTTTGTGGTTTGGTTAATAATTTGTAATTATTAAAGAGCTTTGAGCCCATAATCACAACACCAGAGGACATCTCTGATTTCTATTCGTAAGTAATGATTTTTGGTTAAGAAATTATTTTTTTTCAAATTATGATTTTAAATTATAATTCTTGATGAATATTAATTAATCAATAATAATAATCCTTACACAAAGTTGACCTCAAGATTATGAAAATTACAATGTTAATCTGACCCTGAAACTCATCACTGCATACATGTTGTTTGAGTGGGTGTTTTTGTAAGTCTGACATTATTTTGGACTTTTATTTAACGCTCTGGATGCACACCTTAGCACAGGATCAATGCAAGTTTTATAAAACAACAGACACCAAGTATTTCTGTATTTGCCCTGCAGGATGGTGGCTCTATACTGTATGTAGGGGTCTGTTTGGCATGCACAGTAAGAGAATGTGAGGGTTAGATCACTGTATATTTTTCTCTACACTGAAATGTATGGATTATATTACTGTTGCTCTACTTGCTGGGCACTGCTTATCTCAAGTCTTAATTTCTAAAGCACCTTGGAAGACATTTAGTGCCACCTGCTGGTAAAAATCTGATTTGATTTCCAAGAGAGATGAGACTGTCATGCTGTAAGCGGTTTGATACATGATTAGAAAAGCTTTCACTAATGTGTTCTTTCCAATGTCCTTTGCCGAGATGATTTATGATTTCCACTTACCTTCAGAGCAAATGTCCTGATTTGCCAACAATACTGTCCTTTAGATTTAATTTAATACACCAACTCAAAGTAGTAAGGGATACTTGGAAAGAAAATCATACAGAGTTTTTAGATTTTCTAACACACAAAATCAGAAAAGCGTGGCTTGCATTTGCTTTCAGCTCCCTTTAATCTTGCACTTCTACAATCCAAATTAACCAACTGTCTGCATAAATTTCCATATGTGTGCAATTTTAACTGAGTATAAATATAGCTGTTTTATGAAGGCCTCAGTAGAGGTTTGATTACGAACATCAGTGAGCAAACAGCATCATGAAGACCAAGGAACACAGCAGAAAAGTCAGGGATAATGTTTTTGTCTGGTAAACTGACAGGATGGGCAGTAAATAAATAAGCTACTTATTGGTAACTGTGGAGTAGCTGCAGAGATTTACAGCTCAGGTTGGATAAACTGTTGACTAGACCACTTCTAGTCGTGCACTCCACCAATCTGACCTTAAGCAGGAGTTGCCAGAAAACAGTCACTGTTAAACAAAAGCCAGATGATGTCCTATTTAAAGTTTGCATCAAAACGTGCGGTCGACACAGCAAACATGTGGAAGAAGGTGCTATGGTAAGATAAAATCAAAACTGAACTTTTTGACCTACAGGTATAATACTTTGTGTGGCAGAGAACATCCTAACATTTTGACCTGTCTTCCTGTTGCTGTATAATTAATGTAAGTATATCTCTAGTCCTTCCTATAAATTACCAAATTAAAAATTGTTGGCCCCCATTGTAACAGAGCACTCAAAACTTATTTCAAATATGAGACAAAACGAAAGTTAAACAACAAAACAATATTTAAAATAGAGACCACTTTTATTATTATTTAATCTTAGTAATAGTTCTGAACAGCTTGGGATGTTTTCAGATGAATGTAATCTCAGTGTCATGATGTAGGGTTGTTTGGTTTTTGGTTTCGGGTTTCTTCTTATGTTTTTCACAGTTAAGGTTTTGACTCGTTCTTTTGTTATTATTCTTCTTAGATTTTGAATCATGCTTCTGTTATTTTCCTGGTCATGCTTTAGTTTTGTCGTCTTGTTCATGTTTTGTCAAGTTTGGTTTTCAGATCTGGTTATGCTTTAGCTTCATGTTTTTCTAGTTTGCTTATTAGAGTCTCTGTTTTTGCCACAGCCACGTTTTGTTCTGTCTGTCAATTAAGTTTATTCGGTTCACCTGTCCAAGTTAATCTGTCTCCTTGTTAATCTGTACCATGCTCCATTTATACACACCTGTTCAGTTAGTCATCTTTCACTCTCATGCTCATGTCTAGTTCTCTAACCAAGTCTTGTCTTTTTGATCATGCCATGCCTGTCTTGCCTGCCCGTTTGTTTTGTTCCTACCTCCCGCTGAGTGTGAGGTTTTGTAATTAAACCTTTTCTTAACTTACCATCACGCTACGCTGCCTGCTCGTCTGCATTCTAGGATCCAATATCAAGTAAACCGTGACAGAATGTTTTCGCCAACAACGGACCTCGCGGAGGAGCATCGGGCTGGCTCCATTGACCTCCTTACTTTCCTGTCTCGGGAGGCGGAGAAGTCGTTGCGCCGTTCTGCGGGGCTGTCAGTGCCGCAGTCGGCTTATGATGGATCCAGGTTGGCGATTCCAGTTCCGGGGACAGGTCCCCTTCGTCGCCGTTCTCCGCCTGCTCCCCTGGTTGTGCACTCTGGTCCGGCAGTGAGGCCCACGTCCTCCTCCCGCCGCAAGAAACGCCGACGTGCAGGGGTTCCTAGCCGGTCGGCTGGCGAGGAGGTGGTTTCCCAGCCAGCCTACATGAGGGGTGCAGCAAGTGAGCCCGCATCTTCGTCTGCCATAGCACTGTCTCCCAGGCTCGCTGCACCTCCGCCCATGCCGTCTGTGCTCGCTCCAGCCCGGTGTTCTGGGGCAACACCAGTCGAGCTGGAGCGCTTGAGGTTCACTGCAAGCCAAATAAAGATCCTCAGGACGACTGGTCTCCTGTATTCCTCTCCTGAGCTCATGGAGAGGATAAGGCAGATCGAGATGGAGTATGAAGCGGCAGTAAGGCTGTTTTACTGCCATCCTCCATCACCCACGTCAAACCTCCAGGGAGCTGCTACAGAGTCGCCCACGTCAAGTCTCCAGGGTGCTGCTGCAGAGCAGCCCAAGTCAAGTCTCCAGGGTGCTGCTGCAGAGCAGCCCACGCCAGGACTCCAGGGAGCTGCTGCAGAGCAGCCCACGCCAGGACTACAGGGAGCTGCTGCAGAGCAGCCCACGCCAGGTCCACAGCCTGACACACCACAGCCTGACACACCACAGCCTGACACACCACAGGCTGAACCCCCTCCACACGGCGCAGGAGACGTCATAAGAGGGATGCCCCGGCTCAAGTCATCGGGGGCCCCGGCGACGCCTCTGCTCACGCCACGGAGGGTCCGGCCGACGCCTCTGCTCAAGCCATGGAGGGTCCGGCCGACGCCTCTGCTCAAGCCACGGAGGGTCCGGCCGATGCCTCAGCTCTTGCTCACGCCACGGAGGGTCCGGCCGACGCCTCAGCTCTTGCACATGCCACGGAGGGTCCGGCCGACGCCTCAGCTCTTGCTCACGCCACGGAGGGTCCGGCCGACGCCTCAGCTCTTGCTCAGGCCACGGAGGGTCCGGCCGACGCCTCAGCGCTTGCTCACGCCACGGAGTGTCCGGCCGACGCCTCAGCTCTTGCTCACGCCACGGAGGGTCCGGCCGACGCCTCAGCTTTTGCACAATCCACGGAGGGTCCGGCCGACGCCTCAGCTCTTGCACACTTAACGGAGGGTCAGGCCGACGCCTCAGCTCTTGCGCACGTCACTGAGGGTCCGGCCGACGCCTCAGCTCTTGCTCACGCCACGGAGGGTCCGGCCGACGCCTCTGCTCAAGCCATGGAGGGTCCGGCCGACGCCTCTGCTCATGCCACGGAGGGTCCGGCCGACGTCTCAGCTCTTGCTCACGCCACGGAGGGTCCGGCTGACGCCTCAGCTCTTGCTCACGCCACGGAGGGTCCGGCCGACGCCTCAGCTCTTGCTCACGCCACGGAGGGTCCGGCCGACGCCTCAGCTTTTGCACAATCCACGGAGGGTCCGGCCGACGCCTCAGCTCTTGCACACTTAACGGAGGGTCAGGCCGACGCCTCAGCTCTTGCGCACGTCACTGAGGGTCCGGCCGACGCCTCAGCTCTTGCTCACGCCACGGAGGGTCCGGCCGACGCCTCTGCTCAAGCCACGGAGGGTCCGGCCGACGCCTCTGCTCATGCCACGGAGGGTCCGGCCGACGTCTCAGCTCTTGCTCACGCCACGGAGGGTCCGGCCGACGCCTCAGCTCTTGCTCACGCCACGGAGGGTCCAGCCGACGCCTCAGCTCTTGCTCACGCCACGGAGGGTCCGGCCGACGCCTCAGCGCTTGCTCACGCCACAGAGGGTCCGGCCGACGCCTCAGCTTTTGCACAATCCACGGAGGGTCCGGCCGACGCCTCAGCTCTTGCACACTTAACGGAGGGTCAGGCCGACGCCTCAGCTCTTGCGCACGTCACTGAGGGTCCGGCCGACGCCTCAGCTCTTGCTCACGCAATGGAGGGTCCGGCCGACGCCTCAGCGCTTGCTCACGCCACGGAGGGTCCGGCCGACGCCTCAGCTCTTGCTCACGCCACGGAGGGTCCGGCCGACGCCTCAGCTTTTGCACAATCCACGGAGGGTCCGGCCAACGCCTCAGCTCTTGCACACGTCACGGAGGGTCCGGCCGACGCCTCAGCGCTTGCTCACGCCACGGAGGGTCCGGCCGACGCCTCAGCTCTTGCTCACGCCACGGAGGGTCCGGCCGACGCCTCAGCTTTTGCACAATCCACGGAGGGTACGGCCAACGCCTCAGCTCTTGCACACGTCACGGAGGGTCCGGCCGACGCCTCAGCTCTTGCGCACGTCACTGAGGGTCCGGCCGACGCCTCAGCTCTTGCTCACGCCACGGAGGGTCCGGCCGACGCCTCAGCGCTTGCTCACACCACGGAGGGTCCGGCCGACACCTCAGCTCTTGCACACATCACGGAGGGTCCAGCCGACGCCTCAGCTCTTGCTTACGCCACGGAGGGTCCGGCCGACGCCTCAGCTCTTACTCATGCCACGGAGGGTCCGGCCGACGCCTCAGCTCTTGCACACGCCACGGAGGGTCCGGCCGAAGCCTCAGCTCTTGCACACGCCACGGAGGTTCCGGCCGACGCCTCAGCTCTTGCACACTTCACGGAGGGTCCGGCCGACGCCTCAGCTCTTGCACACGTCACGGAGGGTCCGGCCGACGCCTCAGCTCTTGCACACGTCACTGAGGGTCCGGCCGACGCCACAGCTCTTGCACACGTCACGGAGGGTCCGGCCGACGCCTCAGCTCTTGCACACGTCACGGAGGGTCCGGCCGACGCCTCAACTCCTGCTCACGTCACAGAGGGTCCGGCCGACGCCCCAGCTCTTGCACACGTCACGGAGGGTCCGGCCGACGCCTCAGCTCCTGCTCACGTCACGGAGGGTCCGGCCGACGCCTCAGCTCTTGCACACGTCACGGAGGGTCCGGCCGACGCCTCAGCTCTTGCACACGTCACTGAGGGTCTGGCCGACGCCTCAGCTCCTGCTCCTAGTCTGCAGGAGTTTAAGGAACGTTTTGTCCTCGTTCTGGCTTTTGTACCCAGAGCTGAGGGTTCGCCAGGCTCTGCTTCAGCCTCTGAGGGTTCCGCAGAGTGTCTGGGAAGTCCTCTACTCTGCTCAGTCAGCCTCCACGTCTTTGGTGCAGGCCTGGTCGCCCGCCTGAACTCTGTGCCTGCTCGGGACGACCTCCTGATCACCCGCCTGAACTCTGTGCCTGATTGGGACGACCTCCTGGTCACCCGCCTGAACTCTGTGCCTGCTCGGGATGACCTCCTGGTCGCCCGCCTGAACTCTGTGCCTGCTCGGGACGACCTCCTGGTTGCCCGCCTGAACTCTGTTTTTGTTTTTGGCCCCCCTACCAAGGCCCCCACCGCCCGCCCTGGTTGGGTTGTTTTCTTTTTGTTTGGACTGTTGTGGGCGTCTGGTATCCGCCCTTAAGGGGGGGCTTCTGTCATGATGTAGGGTTGTTTGGTTTTTGGTTTCGGGTTTCTTCTTATGTTTTTCACAGTTAAGGTTTTGACTCGTTCTTTTGTTATTATTCTTCTTAGATTTTGAATCATGCTTCGGTTATTTTCCTGGTCATGCTTTAGTTTTGTCGTCTTGTTCATGTTTTGTCAAGTTTGGTTTTCAGATCTGGTTATGCTTTAGCTTCATGTTTTTCTAGTTTGCTTATTAGAGTCTCTGTTTTTGCCGCAGCCACGTTTTGTTCTGTCTGTCAATTAAGTTTATTCGGTTCACCTGTCCAAGTTAATCTGTCTCCTTGCTCCACCTGTACCATGCTCTATTTATACACACCTGTTCAGTTAGTCATTGCAGAAACATCTTTCATGCTCATGTCCCGTTTGTTTTGTTCCTGCTGAGTGTGAGTTTTTGTAATTAAACCTTTTCTTCACTTACCATCACGCTGCCTGCTCGTCTGCATTCTGGGGTCCAATATCAAGTAAACCGTGACACTCAGCCTTTATTTTGCTCTGATAAATGAATATTTATGTGGGTGTCTAGAAGCTTTGATCTTCATTGTTGCCTTACTTGTTTGGCAAGTGAGAACAGCTCTCATGTGTAATCTTTTGATTTCATTTTGAAAATTATTGGCACTGCACCATTTGTTTTCTAGCAGGGAGTAGGAGGTAAGTAGTATGAGCATTTAGTTAGGGAATAGCACATTTTATTGGAGCTTGGAAGGACTGGTGAGTCTTGCATGAATGCCTTTCCCAGGCGAGCCCCTCCCTCTGTATCCTCTCACACAACCAACAAGAGCCCATTCCACTGATGAACCTCTAGGTTTTACCAGTCTATATACAGTGTGTGTATATATATATATATATATATATATATATATATATATATATATATATATATATATATATATATATACATATATGTATATATATATATATATGTATATATATATATAGCTTTTCAAGCATTTTTTAATCTAAGCTGGTTCTAATGCCAAGATAGCATTAAAAATACAAATCTTTTGTGTTTTCACAAGTGGAATAAAGGTATCATGAATATTAAAATGTATTTAAATCCATTTGTGTTCATTGCAGAATGATTCAGATGAGGTCTTACTACTCTAAATATTTCAAATTTAAGATGAACAAATTCAATTAAAACAACAAACTAATTTAGACAATAAATCATCTAAATAATATGAACATGAAAATGAAAACATTTTCAGTTTGCAGCTCACGATTTGTTATGATTCTGAGTCATGGCGCCCACTTCTTGTTTGCTTCCCTGGGCTGCAAGCCGTATCACCCATATCAATAACTGGCAGTGTTGCCAACAAAAATAACCACTCTGATAATTAATTTCACCTCAAACCAGCTCATATGTACTCTAATGCTCTCTGAAGCACTGACAAATAAGTGCACTCACTGGTGGCTGTTTCCATTATTTATTAAGTAACTTGAGGTTTATGTGGAGCATAGCATTGAGAGAATAGAGTAATCTTTGGGGTGTTGAGGGTCAGTCCTCCTCTTCAAGTATCTCCCACTTGCTTGTTTCAGAAGGACTGAAAAAATCACTAAGATATGTTGTAATTTTCTTTATGGTGCCCATTTGTCCAGATTTGTTTCTTGTTATTTGTTCCTCTGGTGCAGAAGGACCCATTGCTTTTTGTTGAACATTTCTATGATGTTCATGTGTTTGGTTGCCTTTCATTTCCTGCTTGTCCAGCCACTCCTCCCACTGTGCCTTCGTCAGCATATGTTCCTCCGCTTCTGCTTTATCCCCAACGCTTTCCTCCTCACTGACTGTAGACATTTGGGAGGGATTTTTGGCGCTATTTTTCTCATCTGATTTCTCTGTTAGCTTGCAGTTGTCATAGACAGCAGGGTCACCTGATGGAGAAATTGCCCCACATTGGGCCTGTTGTGATGAACTATGATCTTCACCAGGGAGATGCTTGATTTTTGTATGTCTGATGTCTCCATTCACCAAATCACATTTGCTAGACATACTTAAAAACCTCCTGGAGCTTTGATCTGGTTTTGGAGAGATGTGGTTTGGATAGGGCATAACAGAAGACTTTGTTTTTGAATGTTTAGAGTTGAACTCTACTTTCCTCAACGATTTTCCTTTTCCCTCGTTCTCTTTAAGATGCCTTGTTTCCATCTCCTTGGCATCAGATGCTAAGTAAGGTTCAGGGGTTTCTCTCGTTTGTGTCACCACTGCTTTTCCCAGATGCTTCCTAAGCTCGGCTGCCATCTGCACTCTCAGTTCAAAATTCATGAGAACAATTTCTTTACGCAGTTCCGCAATTTCCTTCTCCACCTGTTTATGCACCATTCTGTTGATCCATATGATACAGAATCTCCTGT
Organism: Girardinichthys multiradiatus; assembly: GCF_021462225.1. NCBI lineage: Eukaryota > Metazoa > Chordata > Actinopteri > Cyprinodontiformes > Goodeidae > Girardinichthys > Girardinichthys multiradiatus. Next base: position 37,869,470 of record NC_061805.1, on the reverse strand, counting down.
CGCTTGCTGTCTGCTGTCTCTCCCTGACCAGTCGGGAAAAGAACAGTCATTGGTCATGAAGAACTGATAAACCTTACACCTGCATTTTTTTTTATATTTACGTACATTCTGAGAAAGACATTTCAGCAAGTTTCAAATAAAACAAAAACTAGGTATAAATCAGACAAAGAAACAGCTCAACTCAAAAATGTGCACCTATTTTATTAACCCCATATAAATATAATGTTTAATGTTTAAATATAATGTTAATGGGGCAAAGATGTACCTGAAGCGGGAGGCAGTGCAGTGTTTCTTTCTTCTAGATGTTGCCATCAGGAAATCTTCTTGTCTTCAGTTCTGTGTGAAAAGTCAGATTGTTTTTTAACACGAGAGCTATAATTAAACAGCACTGAGATATCATTAGGATCACATTTATTTTGACTGGTAATAACACATAAATATGTAAGTATTGTGTTGCCAAGGCCCTCTTGGTCTTGTTCGCCATTTAACAATTACTACATATAAAGAATGTTCTTGTATTATAAAGCATGTGTACTTACTACTGTTATCTAGGAAGCTGAATTTGTCTCTTTCTCCTTTTTGTAGCTGTGCTTTTGGCTGCAAATGTTCATTTGTATATATTTAAAATTATAGAATTTTCTGCAGGACTTGGTTGCTGCGGAGTAAGGGGCATTTCCATCTTGAATCATCGCATGTACTAACATTATTTCTTACCTGCTAGATAAACCATTTTACACTGGAGTCTAATGAATTATGTACTAACTAAAGTTGTGTGCTCTAGTGAATGGAGATCTACTGACTGGACACAGTTTGAGTTCAGTGAAGTCATTATCATGTTGAAGTAGCCTGAGTTTATTTGAATTTATGACGTTGTGCATTTCCTGCTGGAAGCAGACATCTGAAGATGGGTACACTGTAGTCATAAAGATTATAGGCTGTGAATTTTAAATGGTGCTCAGTTGGTACTAAAGGAACCAAATTGTACCAACAAAATATCCCCCACACCATTACACTACCTCTAGCAGCCTTGACGGATGGTACAAGGGAGGATGGATCCATGCTTTTATGTGGTTTATGCTAGATTCTGACCATACAATCTAAATATTGCATTTGAAAATGTTGACTTGTTGGACCATGCCTTACTTTTTTTTTCTTTTCTTTAGTCAGTTTGCACATTCTATTATGACCACTTCACAAACCTGCAGCTCACAGGATTTCTTTCTTTTTTCAGACCTTTGTAAACCTGAGAGGTGGTTGTGTGTAAAAGTAATTGTGGATCAGCAGTTTCTGAAATACTCAGACCAGACGGTCTGGCAGCAACAACCATGCCTCGTTCAATGTAACTTTAGTCCTCTTTCTTCCTCAATCTCAAGCTTGATTTGAACTTCAACAAGTTTTTACCACATGTAGATGCCAAAATGCAAAATTAATACATTTTTTAAATCTTTGTTTTATCTTTTAATTAGTGATCATTGACTTCTGGTCTCCCTTGTATTCTAATATGATGTGGCGTAGAAGAAAATCTCTCTTTTCATAATGGGAAACAGAGGAGAACACTCCATTCAAGGAAAGCAGATGTGCATTTATCTTCATAAGTTAGAAAATGGATAAAAGAAAATAGCTGCTCACCTAAACTTGCCTATATCTACAGACAAGGCAATAACTAAAAAGTCTAAAAATAACAGAAACTGTGATGAACACGCTGGATGAGAACCTGTTTCTCTTGTCTTTATGTACAATGAAGAAGATGGTTATGGAGGTTAAAAAGGCCATTTGTTTACATTTTCAGTGTGAGTCAGTTAGTCCTCTAAAATAGGAATTTATTTTAAGACTTTTACGTATCTTTTCCAATAAATGTGGAGGATGCTATATATTGCACAAACAAAAGCATATTTCCATTTCCCATCAGAGACCTTTGTGCCACTGAGCCTTCTGGAATCTCTAACAGGTGGTCGCACCACTTCAGAGTCGTGATTATAACCACAGACCATAAGCCATGTCACACCCCAGACATTTGCCTTTAGCTTTTATTTGAGCTTTGTTTAAATGCTTGCTACTCATTCTTTCTTGCTCTCCCATATCCAGATCCCATTATACATGTTTACAATGTCTGCTGAAAGGAAGGATAGCAGAGATGTTGAGGAAGGCTGCTGACTTAAGACGTCTAATATAAACTTTTATCCAGATTGGCTCCTAGAACAAGACTTCATTAGAAAATATTTTAAAATCTGTTAAATCTTCTGCTCACAAAGTGGTGTGTGTGCTTATGGGCTGTTGAGGGTGAGATACTGGACATATTGGAACAAGACAAAAATACACATGGAATGCATGCTAAAAGTAGTATACGCAGAGAGCTTGTTCACTCTGTCCCTGGGCATCAACTGTTGTGTGTGCTGTGCTGCTTTGAGAGAGACTGGATTGTGTGCACATCAGAGAGGTGAGTTTCATATATGTTTTGAGTACTAAATGTCATTCTCAAAGTTGTTTTTGTTTTTCTTTTGCTCTCAGTTCTGCAACAACATCAGATCTTTAATTAATCTGAATTCAGTTGGACATAAAAACCTGATTCCATAAGTGTGTTCTCTTAAATACTAATACTTTGTTAAAGCACTTTTGGATTGTACTTTGATAGTCAATTTGACTAGACAACAATTTCCCACTACTTTGCAAAATATGTTCAAATCTATTACACTGTGTGGAGATCTCCAGTCCACAGTCCACTCTACAGATGATGCCACCAATCTTCTGTCAGATTTAGTGCAGGACTAGGCTATTCTTAAAACCTTTATTTGTTTGTAGCGGACACAAAACAGGTTATTATTTGGAACTTTCATAATTTAATTCACAATGACCAAAATCATAGTTCCACCTTAAGAAAGTAACATCAGACTATGATGCTTTCACCACTATGTTTTACCATGGTGTTCTTTTAGTGATGCTCAGTGATGTTGTTGGCCACCTGGTGGTCTCCCTGATAATTAATTATTTTGTCTGATCAATATTTTTGGAGAAACACCAACCTTTTTTTTTTTTGCTTGTTGACGGTTGTCCTGTTTTATCGCCTTTAATTGATGATTGTCTTAATTGTACTATAGAAATAATGCTGTGAAATCTTTTGAACCCTTTTCTAACTGATACTCTTGTACGATGAGATCCTTTGGATTCTTTGTAACCTCTCTGCAGAGTAGGGCCTCGGCTAAATGATGCAAAGATGAGGAAAGACAGGAAATCCAAAAACAACAGCTTGGCTTTGCTTCAAGTTGTATCTGAACCAGTATAAATGACAATAGGTGTGAACTCAAGAATACCAAGTCCTAAAATAACATCCTAGGTCAGTTGGTCAAAGTATTCTTTAAATTACAGAAATCAGTCATTTTAGACAGGGATGCACTCATGCAACCTGGTTCTTCACCAGAAGGTCTTCAAAAGCAGAACTTTTAGAATGCAGGCCTCATTAATACACCTTCGCTTGACCAACTCAGTCAAAGCAATCTGCCATCAAACTTGATAAATACAAATTAATTTTGCTGAGCAATGAAAGGAGGCAGGAGGCAAACCAACTCATTAACAGCTGTGCACACGAACACCACCAGACTTCACAACATAGAAGACCAGAGAGGTGCCATATCATTATAGCAACAGGGTACTGGTGAATGCTTGGGACAATTCAGTGTCCCAAGCATTCACCCAAGCAGTTTATTTGTCTGACCTACTTCTTACTCTCATCTCTAAGCTTTATGTGTTCTTTTTGCAAGTCTGACTTCCTGTTAAGGAAAAGATGTTTGATTAGCAGGCAATCTGGCTTTAAAATTAGTATAATTTGGTCTTTTAACCACGGTAAACTCAAAGAAGTAACGAATTAAATAGACTCTTAGAGCAAAGCAACAGTGATTTGACTGTAGAGCACACCTCCTAGTCACAATTTAAAGGTAGACATTATTTTAGCAGACAGAAGAAATGATTACAGTGACAGTAAAATGCATTGTTAAAACCAGGTTCAAAGTAAGATTTGAGTTTCTCCACATTCTTGGGTCATTTTTATCTGTTGAAAAAAATAAAACAAAATGAGAAAAAAATATTGGGGAAAAAATCCCAACATCCAACTCTACCTAGAGAGCCTATAATTTACTTGAGATGTAATGTAAAGAAAGTTTAAAATGTGGTTTGAAAAAGGAGAGAAAGTCCAAATTTTAAAGCTGTAGGACTTGAAGGACATTTTCACAATGAATGTTATTTAATAGGTATTATTGCATTTATAAAGATACGTTTTAAGAAAAGGCTGCAGAGTTCTTGGTGTGTATAATAGAATCACATGGTGGTGTGAATGTGCAAGTGGGTGTTCTTTTAATGAAAGAGAATGAGTCACTGGATGAAACTTCGAAGATTTGATACTACAGTTTCTCAGGTATGGGGTGTAGGCTGATGTGATGAAAAACTGTGTGCAGGATGTCTCCAGCTTTGTTAAAAAAAAGCAAACATTTCAATTTCGAAGCGTTTTAGAAATCGTTGACATATATCCTACTGCAGCTTTGTTCTAATTAGACCAGAAATTCTCCTTTATATCCAAGTTTCTTAGCTGCTGCGTTGTTAGGGATAGCTGATAATAATCCCTCTTCCAGTATGACTCTTATCACAAGTCATACATTCAACTGTCCCAGATTAAAAAAAGTTAATGTTAAGATCATGTTACAGAGATCACAATTATAGCCACCCCATGTTGAAATTTTTACAATGCTTGAACATTCAAAGATTCAAAATACTGACCAAACATTGTTATTTTTAGCTTGTAATGCTAACAGCTCATTAATTAGCCTAATCAAGAACATCAGATAGAAAATCCTACAGTTTCTCCAGCTTGCTTGTTGAAAGTTTGGAGTGACATCATTTCCAGATCCACGTTCCAGCATCAAAGGCAAGTGGAACAGCATGAGTGGCCACTCGCACATTCTCCCAGGTCATGATCCCCTGCTTCATACTTCCTTAAATATTCTCCTGCACTTGTATTTCATATAATTTCTGTTTGAAGCAAAGATCAGGGCACTTGAGCAAGTCTTTACAGTTAATTTGTTGTACTAAAATTTATACCAAGTTTTCTTCTGATGTCTACTAAAGGCAGCCTGTGTACGACACTTGTGATTCTACACTATTTATTTATTTCTCTTAGCTGAAGTGAAACAAAAAAACTGGACCTTTTGGACTTCCTACTCAAAAGATACACTGAATGCAGCATGATTCAAAGTAACACTGAGGACATAACATGAGGGAGTAAAGATTTCTTCTAGCCTGAGCTGCTTTTTTTTCATTAGCATTGACCTTTCTCTGTTTACGGTCTTGTACTTTTGTACTGGAAAGTTTGCTGTTTGAGCGAGTGCTCTGAGCATCTCTTGGTGGCTGGTCTATTTAGAAAGTATTGGAACCTACACGTCTGGAAGTATTTATGTTTTACACTTAGTTTTTTTTACTTCTAGGCTATCTGTAGCTTTAATCATAAGCTATGAATAATATAGTGATTGCTTGTTACTGTAGAGAAGGGAAAAGTAGCTTTGGTAATAAATTGAGATCTTTTTTCCATCAGTGATTTGTTTCTCTTGTGAAATTTTTTGTCTGAAATCACTGTTGCTCAGATGTATTATATTTCTATGTTTCAGAAACGTGTGTGTTGAATATTCAGTAGCACTTTAAAATGACTTGAGGGAATTTAGAGGTGGAAAAAGAAGTTTAGAGGCAAAGGCTTTCCTGTCCCATTTTTTCGCATTTGTCTGTTAGATGTAGAGTGCAAATTGGCAATCTAAAAGAAACCAGAACTTTTCAAGGTTACTGACAGTTAAAATGGGAAAAGGAGATATGGCAGGCACTGAGCACCTAATCAACAGTCACGATAGTGGCAGTTGTGCAAGTAGCAAGTGATGACCTAAGCAATGTCAAGGAAGGAAAACCGAATAAGATAGGCACAGACAAAGAGACAGACAAAGGTCAACAGAGATGATGAATCCATCTATAGATCCAGGAGAAGAAGTTATTCTCACAAGAGGGGTTCTGTTTGGCCAGATTCTCAGTGTTAATTAGCCACTGTAGTTGTTCCGCCTGAAATGAACCAGAACATGTCTTTTTTTTACAGCCTTGCATCCCTTTATCCTTCACTCTCACTTACTTCTCTCCCACTGCCTTTACCTGTTTAATTTATTGGTTTTTTTTCCCCTGGATTTAATTTTGTTCTGATGTTTTCACTTCTATTTTTGTGCTATTGACTTGTTCTGAATTTGAAGAATCCCACTTTGTCACTTATTTTTGGCAGTTTCTTTCTAGCCCATATTAATGAAAATAATCACAGTGATCAATCCCTTGGGCAAGTTGGTTGAAGAATTGAGGAACTGTGGTTGAATGTACTGGCAATGCTATTATCTTGCAAATGCTTGCAAACCTACCAAAATGGTATTCGTCACTTTATATTAAAAATATGTGCAAAAATGACTGGGTGAACATGATGAAGGCTTATAAAAAGGACATAAAAAACACATGTTCAAAGCCAAAAAAACTGCAGCCAATATAAACTTTAAATGGCTAAAAAACAAGGATTGCTTGCTAAAGTTAGAATGAAGAGATAAAGTTGCAAAAGAGAAAGAGGAAAATTAATGATCAATAGCAGCAGTGGATCAAAGTGACAGATATAGGAAAACGTTGTCTGTCCCTCTACAAAGCAACTTGTTAGAAAACTACTATCTTTGTAATTTCATTCAGAGTTTACCCTCAGCGACTGCTAAACAATTGGAAATCATTATTTATTTAAATTCTAGAGGAAAGTCATTGTCTATGAGGTATATAAAATGATCTACTTTTGTAATTTACAAACAGGTCTGCATGCATGCTTCTTTGTTTTTTGACTACCATTCCTGTCCATCTGTTTGTTAATCTGACGCCACTCAGCTACCAGTGACAAAGCCTGTATATCATCCCATTTCCCCCATGCATGACACTGCAGCATAGAGAAGAGATTTGCACAGGCTTTGAGGAGCTTTTGTCAGCTCTTCTGTCTGTTATATCATGCAGAGTTTACAGCTGAAGTGTTAGGCACATGTGTGTTTGCTGAACTAATGATGTGCAGTGCAGGTTTGAGCTCATGTGTTTGTGTGTGAATGTGGTGTGATGTGTGGTGAGTTATAAGGAAACAGATGGTGCACACTGTGGGTTGGGAAATACAAGCATACCAACATAGGAGGTTCAAACAAGGATGAAGGTACTGCATGAGTTTGTTTTTGCATATTTGGTTTGTGGATGATTGTGTGTAACCAGAACTTTCTTAGGGTACATCCATGCTTAGCATTAATTTGTGTTTCAACAAGGTTGCTGGTAAAGATTTTTTCAGTTTCAGTTCACTCTCTTAATAACTAAATAAAAATAAAAATCAGAATTTTTAATACCATTCAGGTTGCATTTTATAGTAATACATTTCAGTAAGAAGCTTGTGCGTTCGCTACATTTGTGTGTGTCGCCAGTGAGGTATTATTGATCCAGGAAATAGATACTTTGTAGAGATTCACCAATCAGAATCTTGGGGCTAATTTCCAATCTCAAGTTTTCGTAAAACTTTGACCTTAGGATACCAATTTTAGACAATTCCAATTTCAAAGAACTGTAAAAAAAAACATCAGAACAACGTTGAAAATGTATACATTTTTTAAGCCTTTCAACATCAATTATGCATGTTAGGAGCAGAGGTAACTGAGGTAGTCACTGTAAAGCAAAATTATACTACTTTAAATTGGACAAATTATTGACATATTGATCCAGCTTTAGCATCTTATATTGGCAATTACACCAGCTAGCATTAATAAAAAAGTCACCTCCAAGAATAAGTTGCAGAGAATGTCATTTTAGCTCTGAGATTCCCAAAAAGCCACCAACACTTAAAATTCAAGAGGTTCCATGACAGAGGTTAAAAGCTCAAAAGACAAGAACACAGCATCTTTGCTGTACTCTGTTCTGCCTTTCTGTTATCTGCTGAAAATCTTACCCTCTCTCACAGCCTGAATGAACCACCTCCATGGCTCGACCTCTTGACACCATTTGAAAGCTGAAAATTGGACAGTTACGACAGTTTTTCTGTGCATATGTAATACATCAAAGTCATTACAGTGTTTGTCTTAAAGGAATCTTTATTAACCTTAACTGTTTCTTTTTAAGGCTAGCCGTAACCATGTCATTATTATTTTACAAACTTAACTTAGTTGTATGACAACACAGTGTATCAAATGTGCTATTGCACTTCTTTACTGACTGTTTATTAGTATTTTTTCCCCAAATGTAAAAGAATTGAGTGCTACAGTTTTTCAGTTTTTTCTGTTGTTTTACATAGGTTTTGAAAACATTAAAAAACTCTGCCCTGCTATGGCATGTGTTTTGGCATTATAAACATTTACAATGTTTATACAATTTTTTTTTTATGTTTTTCTCTCTGTAAGACTGTTGGCTGTGAGGATGTGTGTTTCATTGAACTCAGCAACTGCAGTAATAAGACCTGCTGACTGACACAGAGCCGATCAAGACTAACACAACAGCAGACATGAAAGGGACAGCTGTTGTGTTCTGGGACCTGACTCTACTGTAATACAAGAACAAGCACACACTCTCACACATACATTAATACATGTGCACACTCAAAAACCGCAGAGCTGTCAGTGCCAGGAAGCCAAGCGGCACCTCCCTGGTGTTGTGTGCCCTGTCTGGCCTGACAGTCTACCTTTTTGCTACCTGAAGGAGGAACAGAAAGTTAGAAAGTTGTACAGTGTTGATTTGATCATCGACCACCATATATATATATATATACACTGCTCAAAAAAATAAAGGGAACACCTAAACAACACAATATAACTCCAAGTAAATCAAACTTCTGTGAAATCAAACTGTCCACTTAGGAAGCAACACTGATTGACAATCAATTTCACTGCTGTTGTGCAAATGGAATAGATAACAGGGGGAAATCCTTGGCGATTAGCAAGACACTCAATAAAGGAGTGGTTCTGCAGGTGGGGACCACATACCACTTCTCAGTACCGATGCTTTCTGGCTGATGTTTGGGTCACTTTTGAATGTTGGTGGTGCTTTCACACTCATGGTAGCATGAGACGGACTCTACAACCCACACAAGTGGCTCAGGTAGTGCAGCTCATCCAGGATGGCACATCAATGCGAGCTGTGGCAAGAAGGTTTGCTGTGTCTGTCAGCGTAGTGTCCAGAGCCTGGAGGCGCTACCAGGAGACGTGGAGGAGGCCGTAGGAGGGCAACAACCCAGCAGCAGGACCGCTACCTCCACCTTTGTGCAAGGAGGAACAGGAGGAGCACTGCCAGAGCACTGCAAAATGACCTCCAGCAGGCCACAAATATGCATGTGTCTGCACAAACGGTTAGAAACCGACTCCATGAGGATGGTATGAGGGCCCGACATCCACAAATGGGGGTTGTGCTCACAGCCCAACACCGTGCAGGACACTTGGCATTTGCCAGAGAACACCAGGATTGGCAAATTCGCCACTGGCGCCCTATGCTCTTCACAGATGAAAGCAGGTTCACACTGAGCACATGTGACAGACGTGACAGAGTCTGGAGACACCGTGGAGAGCGATCTGCTGCCTGCAACATCCTTCAGCATGACTGGTTTGGCAGTGGGTCAGTAATGGTGTGGGGTGGTATTTCTTTGGAGGGCTGCATCTGCAAGATGAAGACATTGAAGCTATGGACTGGCCCGCCCGTTCCCCAGACCTGAATCCGATTGAGCACATCTGGGACATCATGTCTCGCTCCATCCACCAACGTCACGTAGCACCACAGACTGTCCAGGAGTTGGCGAATGCTTTAGTCCAGGTCTGGGAGGAGATCCCTCAGGAGACCATCCGTCGTCTCATCAGGAGCATACCCAGGCGTTGTAGGGAGGTCATACAGACACGTGGAGGCCACACACAATACTGAGCCTCATTTTGACTTGTTTTCAGGACATTACATCAAAGTTGGATCAGCCTGTATCGTGTTTTTCCACTTTAATTTGGGTGTGACTCCAAATCCAGGCCTCCATTGGTTAATAAATTTGATTTCCATTGATGATTTTTGTGTGATTTTGTTGTCAACACATTCAACTTTGTACAGAACAAATTATTCAATGAGAATGTTTAATTCATTCAGATCTAGGATGTGTTATTTGAGTGTTCCCTTTATTTTTTTGAGCTGTGTATATATATATATATATACACACACATATACATACATACATATATATGCTTTTAAATGAACTTTGATGACGTCCTGTTCTTAATCCATAAGATACACCTTCTCACTTAATGGGTCTCCTTATTTTCATGACTATTTACATTGTAGATTCTTACCAAAGGCAATAAAATTGTGAATGAACACTCATGGAATTATATAGTAGAAAAAAGTGTGAAATAACTTCACATTTTTATATTTTAGATTCTTCAAAATAGCCACCCTTTGCTCTGATTACTGCTTTGCTCTCTTGGCATTCTTTCCATGCTCTTCATAAGGAAAAAGGATTACTACGTTAGAAAATGAAACAATTTTGAGTATCAAGGGTTGAGAATGTAAACCAGGAGAATTAGTTGCTGCATATAATACACATGGTCAAGCTGAGGTTTCACATCAATGTGATGGTGAAATATTACAGCGCGTCTGAACCATTGCCTGACTACCGCATGCTAGTGGTGCATATGGTGCTTTCAGTCAAGGAGCTCCATCAAAGGCACAAGCCTCCCAATACCCATTTATCATGTTTTTGCCACTGTATATGCTACTGCTTCACCATCAAAACAGAAAGAGCTGGGAAATGTAATAAGGTGGGAATAATGCTACACACCTTCTGAATATGAACTTTGAGGCGGAAGTAATTAATGTGATTAAATCACATTAAAGATGTTATGTGCTACTGACCACTGCTGAGTCAGGTTATTCTCTTTAAGGAGCTATATTTGTTATATTTTCCTTTTTTAGCCTTTCTCTCCATTGAAAACATTTTTACTTTTGCTTTTTATTGGCACACAGCTTATCATTATACAGTGTACAACACTAAGAAGGTTCTGTTGACACAATACTTTATTGATGCAGTACTGATTTTTAACTAAACTGAACACCTTTACAGGTGTTTCATTTACTCCTTGAGATTATCTCAATTTGATTTTCAAGAGTGTTAAACAGTTCATCTGCCAGGATTCATTACTTTCAGAGTGTAGTTGTAAGCAGCTAAGTGAGTACAAAATTGACAACATGTATAAGATGTCATTTTTCACCTGATAATATAAGTAAATAATCATAGGAAGAAGAATGAAAGAAATATTAGTTGTCCAAGTCAAGTCCCCTGTCTGTTATGACTGAAATGAATGTTCTCTCATCAGATGCATGTCATGTAATCTGGCTTTAACACTACACTGCTGTGAGTAATGAATTCAAAGCAAGTACTGGTTTGTATTTGTTTTGCTTCAGTTTAATTAAATGCTTAATTTAACTATTGAAGCTTTAACCACTCTGTTTCTTTTCAGAATATTTCATTCAACATGTAATAAGATTATTTTGAACTGTTGTGAATTATTTTAAATATTAATAAATGTATTGCAAAGGTAAGTTAATATAGCTTAATATAACCAGAAAAAAATGTCTCTACATTTAGGTTGGAAAAAAATTAGAAATAGGTTAACAGCTGTTAATGTCAGATATCTAAATGAATACAACAAAGAGGTGATTTTGTACCACTTGGTCTTGGATGATAATTACATTTGTTTTAGTCTGAAATGGCCTAAAGGCATTTACCAAAGTGTTAAATTTCAGAAATGTTTATGTAGTCATTATCATAAAGCTACAGCAACATAAATAGATTGGTTATAACCATTAATAGCTCATGGTAAATTCAGTGCACCTTTTCACAGAACTTGTGCATCCTTGCCAGAACTGTGGTCTGTAACTTACCTACTGACCTAATTTTAGCCCGATTGCATGAAATAAGGATTGATCAAACTTACAGTCAGGTTCAACTCATGAATCTTTTCAAAGAGCATGTTCTTTAGTCTTTGTATTTGCAAATTAAGGTCCTGTTTACACAATGTTTTCTCTTGAAGGTGGAAACGTTTAGTTGCGTTTCTACTGTCCGTTTACACGACAACAACAAGTTTACTTTGAAAATGGCTTTATTTCAGGTGCCAGAGTGTAAAGATTTGAAAACATCCCAATCTCCATTGTGTTGACAGAAAAAATGTAATCTTTCTCATGGGGAAGCCCATTAGGGTAATTCTGTTTAAATAAAAACACTAAGCTTCTCACTTATTCACTTATTTTAAAGAGATGACGTTTAACTAACCCTGTGCTTTCTTATTATGCTTTTATATGAGCATAAAAATAAAGACATTAATAGATTTAAAATGTTATTGTATTTATAGTCCTTACTATCAAAAGAATAAGAATTCATCAATTCTAAATCAAAATGTGATATTGTTTTTGCAGTAATAGAAATACTAGTAGCATTTATTAGCACAATTTATGAAATCCCATGATTTATTTATTTTGTTTTAGCTTAAATATGACACAACTGTAAGTTAGTGTGCTCTGTATAGGTTTCATCCAGTTTTTTTTTTTGTGGCTTCTTCCTTTTTTTCAGTTCTTATACAGTTATTTTTTTTTTGTTCAGGTAAAGCTGATCAAGAAATTAAAGAAAGACATCAGCTAGCATCAGATGTGCTCATATAAAACGTTTTTATTTTTAATTTAACAATAATTTCAGTAAAGCAGTTAGTCTACAGTCAAAATCTCCACAGAGTGTATTGCTTCGGTGAGAAGAGAGAGAAACAGAGAAAGACAGAGAGAGAACAGTGTGGTGAGAGACTGTCTGGGATAACCAAGAACCTCACAGCTGGTTGGCCTTTGCTGTGTGCATGAGCGAGGTGCGGTGCAAGTCGGTGTTTGTGTGGGAGCCTCTCTCATACAGGAGAGTAATTCAGCAGCCGCAGTAGTATGCTGGAGCGTGTTCAGACTCTGGATGTTAGCTCTGCCTCTCTCAGCTGTTGGACGAAGCCTTACTGTAAGTATTCATTCATGCGTACACAATGATGTTTGGATTATCTTCCTGCTGTTTTTTTCCATGTAGGGAAATTATTCACATTGATTGAAAATTTTGTAAAATGATATTTACATCTTTAGATATGCTGATATTGTTGCATAGTAGTATTTGCTTGTTCCAGGAAGGTTTCAGTTCTCATTATTTGAGAGGTGATGATAGATTTTAGCATAAGCCAAATGTTTCCGTTTCTTTGTCATGTTCACATATTTGCATGCAGATTTCCATACAAACTTTCCATCTACCTGGCCTTTGCTGGGACTTTCCTCTGCATATTGCTTACAGAACACATTAGTCCCTGCCAAACTAGGCACAGGTGTTAGTGTGTGTTTGTTTTTTTGTGGCTGGGATGGCGGGATGGAGGTGCAGTTGGTGTGTCATATCCAGTTTCCGACGAGTGTGGAACCTGAGCTGGCTGCTGGTGTGATAAGAGACTGGGTAGTCCCTGGGAAGAAGTGGGGGAGGGCAAAATGGAGGGAGAGGTGAGGACGTGAAGACTACAGGGAATTACAATAAAAGTATGGGAGGTGTTTCCTGCAACTTCTATTTTGAGAAGCTATTAATGGTAGACTCTTTATGTGCATCACCTTAAAAGTCCAAAATTTCTGTTTCGAGGGTTAGGTGTTGAACGTGCTCAGAATGAGAGAAAAACATTACTTGTGGGGCCGGGAATAGAAAGAAAAAAGAGGAAGGATGAGATGTGAGAGCAGTACTGAGGCAAAGCAGCAGAAATGTCATGAGAAGAAAGAGTGTTGATCTACAAACTGTGAGCGCAAAGTGCAAGAATACCAACAGCTTGTGTCAAAATTACGTAATTCTGCCTGCTTTGAATCCATGCTCACTTGTATACAGTGCATGCATAATGCATGCTGTTAAATTCACCTGGGACCGGCTAATGTATTTTAAACATTAAGAGCAGATCCAGAAACAAGGTTATAAATTGGATCTTTTTCCCCAAGGTGCAGCTGAATTGTTCTATTTCTCATGTAAATTGCACACTCTTCTAAAAATACATTATTAACACAGTGTGTACGGCAGCCTTTTATTCATTAAATATTGCAAATAAGTGTAGGTGCAAAGTAAACACCACACATTTTTTATGACTGACAAGTTATTCTATTGCATGATATGACTCCACCACATATTCTGTGTTGAGCTTTAGAATTAGCTGAAGAATTTAAAAGAATTTCAAAGATATGACTAATTAGCTGCCAACAGGCAGAGCAGGGTTCAAGCACCACTTCTGCACTTGCAGCTGGCAGGTGTAACTATCTGTTGGGGGGAAACTGGAGAGGAGGAGGCACTAGGTCTTTGCAGATGTTATTGTTTCGTAACACTAGTGGACTGTTGCTGCCTAGCCCCTGACTTTGAATCCCACACTTTTGGAAAAAAAAAAAGTTAGTAGCATTAACCTATTTTTTTGTACTGTCTCTAACTCTGCAAATTTTATACAAAACACAGTTTTATACACTGTCCCTTGTCTTTGTGCTTCTACTTCCTCTGTGTCTATTCCCATCTCTATAAAGACAAGCCTGCACAGCATTGTTAACAACTGTGCTGATGTAGGTGAATTCCTGTGCCTGAGCCACATCTGCAAGCACGCTGCTCAAACCAGATCTGCAATTTTGCATCATGACTCTGGAGGCTAGGACTATCTGGGGCTTTCAAATCGCATGCCATCTCAAGCCATGCCTTGCCACTCATTTCTGGTGCAGTGTTGTTAAAGTTGTTAAATCGGGGCTGACTTATGACACATGGCAACCATCACTTTCCTAGCGTGGAAAGATTTAATTTCTGAAGAAAAAGTTAAATGTATTTAAAATAATGTGATTCTATTCATCATTGGGCTGCACGGTGGTGCAGTTGGTAGCACTGTTGCCTTGCAGCAAGAAGGTCCTGGGTTCAATTCCCGGCCTGGGGTCTTTCTGCATGGAGTTTGCATGTTCTCCCCGTGCATGCGTGGGTTCTCACCGGGTACTCCGGCTTCCTCCCACAGTCCAAAGACATGCCTGTTAGGTTAATTGGTCACTCTAAATTGACCTTAGGTGTATGAATGAGTGTGTGCATGGTTGTTTGTGTGTTGCCCTGCGATGGACTGGCGATCTGTCCAGGGTGTACCCTGCCTCTCGCCCATAGACTGCTGGAGATAGGCACCAGCTCCCCCGCAACCCACTATGGAATAAGCGGTAGAAAATGACTGACTGATTCTATTCATTTTTACAGTCATTTTGCAATCAAACTGTAAAACGTTTGAAACAGCAATTTTTCATGTCTAAAAATAAGAAATAAATTTCCACTGAAAAGTCTATTTAAAAGGCATTTATTATAGTTTTTTAATATATTATTTCCTTTTCATGTGTGCTCAAACTTATATCTCACAATAGATATAATCAATGGATACAGCAGAGGTTTGGTGTTGGTTAGAGAACAGATAAAAACAAAACCAAAGTAAAGGATAAGATTTATGCTCACAAACAACACCTGGGGTTGCCTTAGTGGTCTTGCTTCTAACTCACTGGAGGCCCTTTCTATTGAAGCCTTGTCCTCTTCCCTCAGCTTGTGGTTGTTCACTTTCTTAAATATAAGATTCCAATTGATAATTAATAATCCTGGGGCAAAAAGTGTTTCCAACAGAGACAGTTTTTAATTGCCTCTTCATCTTCTTACTTCTTGTTAAATCTTGTTAAATGGACCGAACTTATGTAGCCTTTCCTGTCATACTGACCCCTCAAAGCACTTTACACTAGAGCCACATTCACCCAATTGCATTCACAAGGGTACACAGATATGCAAATTGGTAGACAACTTGAAGTTAAGTGCCTTGCCCAGGGACACATCGACATGTGGCACAAGGAAGCTGTAAATGAACACACAACTATCAGATTGCAAGACGACCACTCTTCCAATTGAGCCACAGTCCCCTGCATGTTGGCTGCATGGAGGATCTTTGTTGCATAAGTGCTTGCTAGATAATTTTTATGTGATGTCAATAAGTAGCCAGACATCCATATCACATATTCCATTTAAAAGGCTTTTTCTGACAAGAAAACAATCTATTCTCCTTTTATAGCCATCAAGAGTGATAGGCTTCCAGTATGGTAACAGATGCCATGTCATCATCCATAAATGAAAGTGCACATAAAATGATTGTTGCAAGATAATGATTCTTCTAGAGTTGCCCTTTTTACTTAGATGTTTTTTTTTTTTATGTATAAACAAATTCTAGAAAGTGCAAAGAATGTGTAGACTTTTATGATTAATGTTTGAAATTTCTTAAGAGGTTATTTTTAGCAGTAGTATTTTAAAAAGATACAACAAAAAGAAATCCTATCTTTTAATGCATGTCAACTTGAAACATGTACTTCACATAGTGCACATGCTTGAGATAGATGGAGGACTGTGGTTCTTCAAAGAAGCACATCAGCTGTCTTTTGGGGCTTGCCCTTTTTGTTGTGGAGCTGCTGATTCAGTAAACAGAGTTCAAAAAGTTTCTGAAGGATAGGCAGAGGTCTTTTTCAGGTCTGGTCTCGGATCAGTTTGAGAGCTGTGTCAGTGTGATTTCAGACTTGCGCTGATTTGTTTCTGGTTGACAGCTTTGGTTGGCAGCAGGGTGAACAGCTTGTCTGTCTGGGGTGTCAGCAACACTGGATGCTCCCAGCTGAGCTTGTCACCATATTCAAAGGTAACGAGTAGATTTGATCTATATATATTTATCTCTATAATATAGATAGATAGATAGATAGATAGATAGATAGATAGATAGATAGATAGATAGATAGATAGATAGATAGATAGATAGATAGATAGATAGATAGATAGATAGATAGATAGATAGATAGATAGATAGATAGATAGATAGATAGATAGATAGATAGATAGATAGATAGATAGATAGATAGATAGATAGATAGATAGATAGATAGATAGATAGATAGATAGTTTAGCTTAGTTTTGTTTCTATGTAATGGGAGGCAAATTTGTTTGTGACATGTACTCTTTAGCCTGATTGGAAAGCAGTTTGCAACATGTCTGAGAAGAATGTGCCTTAAGGGTTTATTTCAGTAACATCATGATGTTGTCTTGCACATTTAGCGCTTATGACCAGTAACAATCACAGTCTTTATCTAAATGTGTTATCAGTGAGTGTTCTTAGCTGACTTTATTAATGCGTTTGATCATAGAATCATTTTATTTTTTTATTTTAAAAAAGTAAAAAAAAAAAAGGTTAAAACCGCTAAAAATCTTCCTTACAAAGATACGACCCTACAAAGAGAGTTCATATACCTAGGGAAAAAAATGACCTCGACTTTTTTTTAATATGGACATGATGCACAAATGTACAGGACGATAAATACCTACCTTATTCCTTGATTGAATTACGCTTTGCGGCAGGAACAGCATTTTTACATGTAAATAACTGCTTTTTAGCAGAGCCAGTTTTGATGAAAACGTGTAATATCAACTTTTACATCTTGAATTGGATAATATTGTCATAGCAGTCACTTGATCTTTTAAAGATTGGACGATGACAGGAAAAAATTACCCTTGATGACAGGCTATTTGTCTGCTTTACTAAATCCATTGTTACTGACAAAGAATGGAGGAAAAAATTGTTTAATTTTGCCTTAATCTGATGTTTCAATGATTTTAAATCACTGAGAGCAAATTAGTTGTGTATTTGATAATTTGTAAGTGGTAATTATCTGTTGTAAGTTGATAGTACAGTCAGGGATGGAAAAACCTGAAATGTGCAAAATTATTCCCGATCATAAAAGGATACAACTATATTACTCGTTATTTCTTAGACCTAAAATCCTACTTGATCTGCTCCTAGCAGTGCTGTTATTACTTTCCAGAGTCTGGCATTTTCTCAAATTGGGTAAGAATTTTCCTCCTTCATAGACTATTACTTTAATAGTTTAAAAAGCACACCTGTAGGGCTCTCATTGGTTGCTTTCAACATTTATCTTGATTCCTCGTTTGTTGGTAAGCACTGGAAAACTGGAATACTCTTGATTAGCTACCAAAACAAACCACTTTACTGCAGCTATTAAACCAGATGTTTCCGACATAAGTCTTACAGCAGCACTGCATTCAATGTTAACATAGAGTGAAATCCATTGGTGTTAAAACATTTTAATTAAATTTGTTGAAAAGTAGTTTTTAATATGTTAAAAAAAAACGTTGTGAGTGGTCCACACCATTTTTAGTTACGTACTCATTATTCATTTGGCTGCACATAACTGGGCTCACATGTACTCAGGTAATCCCTGCAGCTTGTTATTTGAAGGGTTATGCAAGATTGATTTTTGGTAGTTAATTCTTCAGAAGCCATCATTCAGTTAGGAGGGATTTCCTTTACCGCACAGAAATAACCTTTTTAATGTCACAGATGAAAAAGAGCTATTGATTCTAATCATGGATGGGAGGGTTGATGACATTATAAGAGGATGATCCTCTGGAACTCAACAACATTTGTAGAAGACAAGGTCAGACAGAAGGGATCATTTCTGTAGAGGGAAGAACATATTAGCTATGGGAAATGAAGGACAGCTACTTTGATCAGACCATGTTATCCTTTTAATTGTTTTAGAGCATCCCTAACAGTTATAATAGCAACAGAAGGACTCCTTAAGAGTAAGTAGGAGATACAATGAAAGCCTATCGAATCTGATTAATAAACTGACTGGGAAATAAAATAGGCAAAGTAAAATATTACAAGTTGTGGTTCGTTTTATTTAAGTATAAGAGATTTGCTTAATTTTGGATTTGGTTCAATAATAACTTACTTTACCCACCATGTGTTTCAAAACAAAGATCAAATGAGAGGCTTAATTAGGGGTCAATGGAAGCAGGGACAGAAAAGATCTTTGATGCAGTTGGTCATTATAGAAATGACACTGTCATTTCAAGCTGTAGACTCCAGTGCTGGAAAAGCCCAAAGCTGGAGCACCCTCAGGGCTGTGGTGTATTTTTAATTACAGCAGTCTTGTAGTGCTTCTGCTGCTATCTAAAGCCATCAGGCAAGGAACAACTACAACTCTAAGCTATCAGTTACCAAAAAAGGTTTATTACAATTTGAAACAATTATGTTTAGCTATTCTTTAGTCATAAAATCACATGCAATTCGTAAAATTGGTTATTTTGTCTGAAAGGTTTGTCCATGTTGTACAATATCTCTGCAGTGAAAGTAAACAATGCATACTTTTAATCTTTTAAAGCGCTATACCATTTCATTCCTTGATATAGGTTTTAAAGTTGATAGCATAACATTTTTTTGTGGTTAATTAAATGAATACAAAGATTCCTTCCTGATTGGAAGATAAAAGACATATTTTTGGGTCATATTTTTCTGAGCATCAAATACCAGACTCCTTCAAGCTTTGATTTGTAGCCGAATAGACTTTTCCGACACTTAACAAATGAACTCTTCCCTTTTCATTTAGTCATTTTATCCCTTAGGCACATCATTACTTTCAATTTCATCCATGCTCTGCTGCCTCTCTAGGCTTCTCATTCATGATCATGGACCATTGATAGACTGATGTAATACCATCTGCACTGTAAAATCACCTCTTGCGATAAGAATTAGTGGAACAGAAGAAATAATTTCTCACAGCATTTTCAGTGTCTGCTTTTGGAAAAAAAATGTTTTCCCTGCTTGTGTCATGTTGGGATGGCAATTGTATGTGTTGGTGCAATCTGTTGACTAAGTTGTGTTAGTTCCAACAGATAAGAGTTTAACTGTCATTTAACCTACTATGTTTGAAGAGTAATCAGTCTTGGGCTAGAGTGGGAAGAAGCTTGCAATTTATACAGCAGACTGCTTGGCTGTTATTAAAAAAAGATCACACCAAAGAAACCTCATTTTTAGTTGAGAGGCTCTTCTCACATTACAGGCGCAGCCTGCAGAGGTGCAATTATACTCTTATAGCTGCATATGCTGAAGTATCTTATTTGAGGACAATGAATAAATCAACTCCAGTGCAGGTTTAAGGTTCTGTTTGAAGCAAAAGATATAATCATTATCACTGTATTGAGCCTCACTTAAGTAGTCATATGTTTTGAACTTCTTTACATCGTGCCTTGTTACAACCTCAACATCATAGTATTTCACTAGGACTTTATAAGACAGATCAACTCAAAGTACTGCATGAATGTAAAGCTGAAGGAGGATACATAGAGTTTTTTAACCATTTTGCAAATAAACATTTGAAATGTACTGTCTGCATTTGTATTCAGCCTCTTTTACTTTTGTAGCCCTAAATAAAATATTTAATAATTTATATAAACAATAAATTTTTTAGGGTGAAATGATAAAATGGCATACAATTTCCAATAATTTTCAAAAAACAAGTATTACTGTTAAGCCGAGATATTTGCAAATAATGTATACAAAGTGAGTCAGAATTATCTAAAGTATTTTTCTTTGCTAAAAGTCAGAATAATGAAAGAGATAATTTTTTAGACATACATTTTACTCTATTTCATATTCAAAAGTTTACATTTTCTTAGTATTTGATAGAATTGCCAAAGTTTATATTAAGTATTCTTCCACGACCTTCTGACAATAGTTTGCTGGAATTTTGGAACATTTCTACTGACAGACTGATGTTAATAAGGGTGTATTCACCCTTGCCACTTTTGGTCCGCTTTAAACGTTTGGTCCGGACCTTTTGCACAGGTGTGAATACACTCAAGCGAACCCTGGTCCGGACCAAACAACTGGACCGAGACCCACTTTTTGAGGTGGTCTCGGTCCGCTTCCAATTGGACTCTGGTGAGGTTCGCTTATGGTCTGAATACAAACCGGCCCCGATCCGAACCAACTACAAAAAGCATACGTCTCTTTGGACATAAAAAGCCACCGTAGCCGGTAGCAAAGGTGTGTGTTGTAAGGTAATCATACCTGATAAACTGTGTGTTGCTTAGCAACGCTACTGGCTTGTTGTGGGACAAGGCACGTAGAGAACGTCAGCACGCATTCTCCGACGGGGTTCCAACATTATAAATGAAACGTCTCAAAGTCTGAGTTGAATGAGCTGCTCTTCACTCTCACAATAATATTGCAGCTGTAATAACGGCACAATTATGCAGAACAGAGGTGCTGCACGCAGCACGTCTACAGTTGTTTTCCTACATTTCCGGGTCTGTGCTCTGTCCCGCCCCCGTCATTTCTGTCCAATGGGAACAATGATCGTCACCCGTGTGGCTTTGTTTACAAGTAATAGTTCACATTTCAAAAAGTACAATGTGAAAACAAACCGCACCAAATGAAAAAAATAAAGTTCGCTTTTGGTCCAGACCAAAGAAGCGGACCAAAGGACTTTCTTGGTGTGAATACACCCTAGTGAAAGTTGTGCAACAGTCCAAAACATTGACCCAATCTTTAACTTCCTGCCTGACAGTCTCATGGAGAGGATGCTCAGGGTTCTCCATAATGTTCTTCATTTTATGAAGAATCCGTCTTTCCACAATGATCTCCAGAGGTTCCAGAGGAGTCCCCAGAACAGAACCAGCCTTCTTTATCAGCTTGTTGAGCTTTTTTAAGTCCCTGGCTTTGATGCTGTTTCCCCAGGAGATGATGGCAGAAGAGATCACACTTTCCACAACAGACTTATAGAAGATATGCAGCAGCTTGCTGCAAACACCAAAGGACCTAAGCTTCCTCAAGAAGTACAGTCTGCTCTGTCCCTTCTTGTAGATGGCTTCACAGTTGCATCTCCACTCTTGTCTGTTGTCCAGGTGAACACCAAGGTATTTATACTCCTCCACCACCTCCACTTCTTCTCCCATGATGGAAATGGTTTTTGACTTATTCCTGTTTCTCTTAAAATCTACAATCATCTCCTTTGTTTTAGTCACGTTCAAAATGAGATGATTGTTTCCACACCATGCCACAAAGCGGTCCACCACCTTCCTGTACTCAGCTTCTTGTCCATCTCTGATCCACCCCACGACTGCAGAATCATCCGAGTATTTCTGCAGATGACAGGAGTCTGTCTTGTACTGGAAGTCTGAGGTGTACAGAGTGAAAAGGAATGGTGAGAGTACAGTCCCCTGTGGTGCTCCTGTGCTGCTGACTACCTGGTTAGACACACACCTCTTCAGTCTCACAAACTGTGGTCTGTTTGTCAGGTAGTCTTTGATCCAGGAGATTTTTGAGGCCTCCACTTGAGTCTTCTGGAGTTTCTGACAAAGCAAATCAGGTTGGATTGTATTAAATGCACTGGCGAAATCCAAGAACATGATACTCACAGTGCTGCTGGCTTTGTCCAGATGACAGTGGGTTTGTTGAAGCAGTTGTATGATGGCATCTTTAACTCCAACTCCACAGCGATAAGCAAACTGAAGGGGGTCCTGATGGGTTACTGTTTGCTTACTCAGGTGGGCCAACAGGAGTCTCTCTAGGACCTTCATGATGTGAGATGTCAGGGCAACAGGTCTATAGTCATTGAGGACTGATGGGTTAGTTTTCTTTGGTACCGGAACAAGACAGGAGGTCTTCCACAACACCGGAACCTTCTTCTGGGCCAGGCTAAGGTTGAAGAGGTGCTGCAGAATCCCACAGAGCTGCTCTGCACAGGCCTTCAGGACTCTAGAGCTGACATGATCTGAACCTGCAGCCTTATTCCTATTCAGTCTCTCCAGTTGTCTCTTCACCTGACTTCTTGAGACACACAGGTGGAAGGGGGAAGCAAAGGAAGCATCAGCATCTTCTGATATGATTGAAGGCAAACATGTAGAAGCAGAAGGGTCTAGGGCTGAGGTGGAAGATAAAACATTTGAGGTGGTACTGGACAGCTGTGGGTCCTGTGGGTCAAAGGAAGGTGGAATGTCTGTTTGGCTGTGAGGAGGAGAGGAGGATGCGAAGCTTGTTTCTGAACTGAACCTATTGAAGAATGTGTTCAGTTCATTGGCTCTGTCCAGACCTCCATCGGTCTGTTCATCCTTCTGCTTGAAGCCTGTGATCTTCTTCATCCCTGTCCACACATCTCTGATATTGTCTTGCTGGACCTTGCTCTCCAGCTTCCTCTTGTACACCTCCTTGCTGTCTCTTATCTTGACTTTAAGTTGCTTCTGTATACTCCTCAATAATTATCTGTCTCCCTCTCTGAAGGCTCTTTTTTTCTTGTTAAGCAGGTCCTTCAGGTCACTGGTGATCCAAGGTTTGTTATTGGGGAAGCATCTCACGGTTCTGGTGGGGATGATGTTATCCACACAGAAGTTTATATAGTCGGTTACACACTCAGTCATGGCATTGATGTCCTCTCCATGTGGCTGGCACAGTGCGTCCCAGTTTGTAGCCTCAAAGCAACCTTGCAGAGCTTCTTCAGCTTCCTGTGACCATTTTCTCACAGTCCTCTTTATTACAGGTTGCCTCTGAACAAGGGGCTTATATTTCGAGCAGAGAAAAACAAGATTGTGATCTGATTTGCCTAGAGGAGGTCTTGCTGTAGAGATGTATGAGTCCTTGACATTTGCATAAAACAAATCCGATGTTTTGTTTTATCTGGTAGAGCAGCTGACAAACTATTGAAACATTGGAAGTGTAGCAGAGAGTGAAGCATGGTTAAAATCACCAGAAATTGCCACAAAAGCATTGGGGTTTTGTGTCTGTAGCTTAGCAACAACTGAGCTGATGGCATCACATGCAGTGTCGGCAACAGCGGAAGGTGGAACATAAACTGTTACCAAAATAACACTGTTGAACTCTGGGTAAATAATATGGACGAAAACTTACTGCCAACAGTTCAATATCTGGAATGCAGAGATGACACTTCACAGTTACATGTCCTGGATTACACCATCTGTTGTTCACAAGTATTGCCAGTCCACCTCATTTACATTTGCCACTCCTCTTTAAATCTCTGTCTGCTCGTATGGTTAAAAAGCCCGGCAGAGAGACGCTGGAGTCGGGGATATGATCCTGCAGCCTTGTCTCAGTAAAACACATAATACTACATGCCCGGTACTCTGGCTGGGTCCTTTGTAGGGCTTGGAGTTCATCCAACTTGTTTCCCAACGATCTCACATTGCCTATCATAATCGACGGAAGGGATGGTTTGAACTTCCTCCTTCTCTCTCTTCTCTTAGCTCCTGCTCTGCATCCACGGCGTCTCCTTTTCAACTCATCAGGGATTTGGGGTTGTAGTTGAAGTATTATTTGAGCTTTTGAGATATTAATCAGCTACTCCCGGTTGTAAGAAACAACCCTGTTGCCATGGCAATGCATCTTAACACTTGTCCAAAAATAGAAAGTTTTAAGAAAAATTCTCCAAGCTGCACAGCATCCGACACCGGAGAGGACAGTCGTCCAAAAAAAATCATCTGTATCCACCACAAGAGGAAGAGTTCCCAAAAAAGAATAAATCAGAATCAAAAGTAACAGAGCTACTCCAACCTGCTGCCACCTTGAGCGGCGCAATTCTAGAATGAAGTTGTGAAGGCTGGTATTTTGCCTGATTTCTTTTTTTATTTTCCCATGCCATCACACAATGAAGCAGTGTGTTTGATATGTTGAATGAATTTTCTTCCCACTTCACAAATATCCACCATTATGTTAGTCTATGACATAAAATCCCTATTAAATACATTGATGTTTAAGGTTGTAACTTTACAAAATGTCAAAAACTTTAAGGTGCATGAATACTTTTTCAAGGTACTGCATATTATTTGTTTCCTAAATTAAGTTTAAAATAGTTTCCAGACATGTATGTTGGTTTTGTAACACAATTCAGTAAATGGATTAAAAATGACACAGACAGACGGTGAACCTACTGGATTCAGTTCACTTGTCAGAAGAAAAGATGGATGATACTCGCCAACACCTTTACCATCTGTGCCAAAGGTTGACTCAGTCAGTTACTGGTCCTTTTAGGCAAAATTTGCATGTTTATTGCCCATTTGTTAAATTCAAATAATTGGTGTCATATCTTGTTGATGCAGATTTTTAGAGCTATGAGTTACGTTTTAAAAGAACTATCTATAAAAATGTTCCATATTTTGTTGTTTAAAATTAATTTTTTACTCAGTCTTACATAAAATATAAGAGAATGATTTGAAGACATATACAGCTGGAAATAACCTCAGTCGTCTTCTACATTGTTTTCCTCCCCCGTATGTTCTAAATTTAGTCTGAGCACAAAAAATACATTTCTAGCAACAGGCCTCACTGGCAAACTTCAAGAGCCTTTCCTACAATATGTGGTTGTGCCAACTGTTGTGCATTCAGTTCTAAAGGACACTAAAGGAATAATTCTGGGTAAGCACCCTTTTTATGGCAGATTTAAACAACATTAAAATGAATGCACCCTAATGTACTTTAGCTTTTCCAGTATTTTCCATTTATATTTTTGGTCACATGCTTTGAATCTGTATGGTGCTGTGTTTACTTTGGAAAGCTTAGAATACTTTTGTGACGTATGCCTTCAAAACTTGTGCATAATGGCTTGCCACAAGTCCCAGTGGCTGCAGTTGAAATAATGAGATGAATGGATTAGTCCGAGACAAATCACAGTCCTGACTGTCATTTTGCAAAATGCAGTGTTTCCATTTGAGCTCTTATTAAGGTCTTCAATAACGTTAATTAGAAGTTAGTTTCAGGATTGGGCATCAGTTGCTAGTCACACTGAAAACAATGCAATCTAATTTTCTTCCAGACACATAACCCACATTAGCTCAGCAGCATGATTTAGATAGCGACCATCCATCACCCTGTCAGCAAATAAAACTACTAAAGTGCATCTGACAACAGCCTTGAAAGTGTCACCAGAGTCTCTCCCTACCACAGTACTACTGTGAATTGATGAGAACGTGAAGATGGGATTTGTTTGATCTGTTTTTCATTGATTCCCTACATTACAGGCCTAGTTATAGCACTACAAGACTGTTTCTGTACAGATCACAGGACCTATATACAGGGTCATCTCAGCAAATAAAAATATCATGGAAAAGTCTATTTATTTTAGAAATTCCATTCAAAGACTGAAACTAACTGGTTTTGTAGATTTATTACACACAGTGATAGATTTAAAATGTGTGTCTTCTGTTTCTTAGAAAAAACAGCATTACACAAGACCAGTGACCAATGACAAAATATGATTTTTAGTACATGGTCATGATAGGGGAGTGTGCTATATCCAATATAGTTTTTGTGAAAAGTTGAGTGACGGAAAAAGTATGTTAGAAAAAGGTGCACAAGCTATGGGGCAAATCGTATCGCTGAAGGGATTGTGAACAAAGTCCACTGAAGAGTTTAGGGAACATTATCAATGCATGAGCTGAAGGAATAGAAAGAGATTCAACGACATGCAGATGTATCCAGGAAGCTTAATAAAGATCCTGATTTCATTTTCCAGCAGAACAGCAATAACAATACCTGCTTTAGTGGCCAGGGTATCACTATGCTTGATTTTCCAGCAGACTGGTCTGATCTAAACACCATAGATTCTCTATGGGGTATAGGTCAAGCCAGCTTTCAGAAAAGAAGATGAGAAACATCTCACCCGACAGTGCAAATGAGATAAAGGCAGCTGTTAAAGCAACATGGGCTTCCTGAACACCTTTACTGAGCCACAGGCTGATCACTTTCATAATTGATGCAGTAATTTATACTGAAGGAGAGCCAACCTAGTACTGAGTTCATATGCTGTATGGTACATAAACATACTTTTCAAAAAGCTGACTTTTATTTATTAAAAATACTGTTATTATTTAGGTTTTTGCCAGTTTTAGGATGTTTAAGGGCACTTTTTTCCTGGGACAATTTTGTGTCTCCTCAGAAATCACAAACCAGATTACTTGTGGGTTTTGAGAACTGCTGCTTTATGAACATAAGTGCAATCAGATGTAAAAAGACTATGTACTGTGTTAAATAATACATATAGCTAAACATCAAGAACTGATCTGGGCTTTATATATTCTTAAGCAAAGCAAAAGACAAGACAACCTGTTTTGAAAGACAATCTCTAAGAAAAAAAAGGATTTTTACTTTAAAAGGCTAAGAAATGTGGTAATATAAAGTGCTTTGACAGAAGAAAACGACTTTCTGTTAATGAGAAAGCAGAAATAGGTTCAGGTTATTTAGAAAGGGACATTCAGAAAATGGAAATTACCTGCCATCACTGTGAGAAATGAGAATCTTGCTGCATACTGTTCCCAGGGCTAACTGCAGGCCTTCTCCAGCACAAAAGAAGTAACAGTTATAATATGCTACCCAACCAGAGATCTAGTTGGTTAGTATTCCAAAGAGGTTTTCTCAAGAGCTTATGTAAATATACCAACAATGGTCAGTTTTTCACTTTTGAGAAGCTGTACTCACTAATGAACATGGGTATTTTGTATTTAGGCAATGCCTGACCCTAATTACTTGCTGAACACTAGAAAATACTGAGATTTTGAAACAAAGCCGGGTTGAAGTGTGTATGTGTGTATAAGTGTGTGCTTGTAGCATATCCAGGGGTGAAAGTAGTTTTAAATTCTTGCCGGTACTTAAGGGCGGAGCTAGAGGGAGGGCTGGGGAGACACTGGGGGCATATATGCATATATGCATAAATATATATATATATATAATGTGTGTGTGTGTTAATAGTTACTCTCATCTGTGGCCCCCCTCGAGATCTCTCTCTCTTTCTCAGTCCAAACTCAAACTAATTAAAACGTTTTAATATTTTACTTTACTGTAGGCTGTCTGTATAAGGCAGAAATCAGAATCACTTCAGACAATGTAGAATATTTCAATTGTTAAAGAACTGCCACGTATGAAACAATGATAAACAATTTTCTGATGCATAACTTTTCATCTTCAGTTTCCGTCTTTTCTTTTGAACAAAGAAGTTATTGTTCTCTGCATTGTGGTCAAGTTTTGATTTCATTTTAATAAAAAATTTGACAGTTCAGTTGTTTTCGCGGTTTTTATGTAAAAGTCTGTAAGTGATTTATTATTCGTCCTGTCCTAATGCAATCAGCGGTTTTTTATGTCTGTGCACCACCTGTGTAAAATCTCCTAGTCCATTAAATCGAACGCACCGATCCCCTTGGCAACCGCTCTGTTTTGGAGGTAAGCATGCATGCGCTCTCGTGTAGTGTATGTGAAATCTCTGGTCACAAGCGGTGTTTTTGAGCTGGACTGTGTTGTTCTAATTCAGCAAAATAACATGAAACATAACTAGTTACTCTCCCTGTGCTTTTAACTGGGGTATTCAGCAGCGAGCAGACAGACATTAAACGTAGCGGTGCTCGTTTTAAAGGCTGGCCGTTTATAAAAGCCCCGAGCTCTGAGGGGAGAGAAGCAAAGCAAGAGCATTGAGGCTCCAGCATAGCAGAACAGTTCAGAAACTATTTGGAATGAAGGGAAAAAATCTATATTTATGTTTTAGACTGGCTTTTGGTAGCGGATCTGATCTTCTTTGTGTGCTCGTGAATTTTTGCAGCCATAACTGGTTCTGGATGAGGGCTTCATAGCAGACAGCCATTCTTCCCTCTTCCCGGTACTGCGTACCGGCACAGAATCTTTTAGTGGTACGCAGTACCGGACCGTACCAGCTCACTTTCACCCCTGAGTATATCATAAATGACAACTGGAACCACATTTGTGTTAAATGTAGACAGCATATATTACATGGTGTCTAGAGTATTTGTGTTCTACAAAAAAAGTAGTTTACTCATCCTTTTGGGGACTACAGTAACAATGGAACAATTTAAATCCAAGCTTTTTGTAGTAAAGGAAACTGATATTTATGGATGTTTTAAAGAAAGTATTTAGGATTTGGTTTGAAGGGTTTTCTGACTAGGGCTGAAGGCTTGATGATTTGAATGTAATTGAATTGAAGACAAAAGTGCAACAAAATTAAATCAGTTGCGCACTAATTCAAAACATAAACATATGAGTTTAAATCCTTCCTATTCACATTTAAATCATTCAGTTGTGGTCTATATAAAGTGGAACTGCAGTGCTTTGGTCTGAACTTCTTGTTATTGTAGCTCCACAGGCTCCCCTTTTACCTGTTCTGAGGTGTGCCTAATATCAACTCGTTTTGGTGCTGTCTCTTTAAATGCCTCTGAGGCACTTCACACCCACCCTCTCCAGGTCAAAGAGTGTTCCACTTTAACCCAATCTGTCATTTTTGTGGTTTGATAGCAATGTAATTACAATTATTTAGCAGTGCTGAAATAAGACAAAAATGGCAAAAACAATGCTAAACTGTTTATGTAATAATACTATTCAAAACATGCAGTACGGTTATGTCCTCAAGAAGCTAAAAGCAGCACACAGCACTAACATAAGCAGAAGGCCCGATGCTGCTGCTATCAAAACAATGGCCAGGACATCATATCAACACACAATAAATTCATGTCTAAAATAAAGTTTGTTTTTATTTTTGCGGTATTTGCAGCTTACTGCTTTGCTGTGTTTGTCATTTCCATAGACAGAAGGAACTGACTCCTTAATCAGGTGAAATCTTTCAGCAAATCCTTTTTGAGACTGACGAAAGTTGCTGAAGCATTCATCAATGAAGTGCTTCGCTCAAACAAAGAGGAATTTCTCCACTGATGGGGATACATTTCCATGAAAAATAAAATTGAATCAGGCACTTTGAAGAGGTTCTGATGCTGGGGGGGGGTGGTGTAATGAATTGTGTGGGTTAATACACAATGGATTTATCCATTTGTAGCTTTGGCATACTTGAACTTAGACTACAAAATCACAGCGAGAAATAAAAATTGCGGATATGCGAAATTGATCAAGCTTGAAGTCCATGGCCTTGATTAGCTGTTCCACAACAAATACTATGGTGTGACGGTTCAAATAGCATAATAGAGAATATGTATTAAAGGGCTAAAAAAGTGGATTTTTCCCTTTAAAACAATGATAAAAACAAAACAAATGCAAGGCGTATTTAATTGATTAATTGATTTAATTATATATCATTCTTTCTAGATTTTTAGACATTAAGCCACTGAAGACAGTTTATAAGTAGAATTTGCGTTTCAGTTTAGAGTTTTGTTAAATGATAAATGATGTTGCTAAGCTTAAAAAAACTGTTGCATTGATGTATATAAATACTGTGCCACTGAATAAAACCACTGCATACAAATTAGACTACGAA
Source organism: Girardinichthys multiradiatus (assembly GCF_021462225.1). Classification (NCBI taxonomy): domain Eukaryota; kingdom Metazoa; phylum Chordata; class Actinopteri; order Cyprinodontiformes; family Goodeidae; genus Girardinichthys; species Girardinichthys multiradiatus. The sequence continues at coordinate 37,839,254 of NC_061805.1, read as the reverse complement.
CCTATTTAATCTTGCTGGGTTTTTTTTTAAGCCATTTATTATATTTCTGTTGTCGTTACATTTTTGTAATACTTACCTGGGGAAGGGCAAGGATTTGAGTTCATTTCTGACTTAGCTTCCTTTAAGCTCCACTTCTGTGACTCTGAATGTGTACATGTTCCTTTGGTAAGTCTGTCTCTCTCTACTGTGGCATTAGTACTCAAAGCTGAGGGATGAACTAGACCCGGGGATGGGACAGAGATGGATTCTCTGGAAAGACCAAACAAAACAACTAGTTCAAGAATCAGAATCTGTTTGTTTGCACCTCTGCCTGTGCTGCGTTTAAAAAAATTCCATAGTCTAAAAAAGCTTACTTTTCTGTATCAGAGTTTTGCGTTTAAGTTTTAGTAGGATGTTAGTCTGTTTTGTCTGTTTGCTTGCTTAATCTTATCATGCACCTGTCTTTTACTCAAACAAGCTTTGCTGTAAGCAAATCAATGTTAAATCCTGAACACCTGCTATGCTTGTGCACTGCTATGCATGTTTAAATGAACAATACATAGTCTTAAAGCCTATGTAGTCATCCTTTTGTACTTTTTTAAAGTGTTCATGTTTAGGGGGTCTCATTTTGTCACTGTTTAGTCAGCAGTTGTTGGTTACATTTAAAGTCTAAAGAACTTAGTGTTGCCAGAACCCTTTAATAGAACTGGATTTTTTGGTCAACAGGAAGTGTTCTGGCAAATGTAGTTTCTGTATTTGTACAGTGTCTAGGAGAAATGTGTGGCAAGATCTTTCACATAAAAATCTGTGATTTATCTGTCAGTTGGCCAATAATTGAAATGGTTCCATAAATCTGCTCTGACTGGTGATGAGCAGTTTTATGTAAAACATTTTTTTAGATTACATACTACAGTAAAAACCTTACAGCTTGATCTTAGCCTGCCTATAAGGCAGTGAAAAACATCCTTTACCAGACTTAGAAAGACAATATCAGTGTTTGGTACTGTTTGGTTCTGTTTGCTCCTCTTTGCACAAACATTATACATCTTTCATTGACAGCTTTTTGTATGTGGATATTTTTGCAAAATCAGATTTTCAAAACACAAAAATGAAAAAAAGAATGAAGGTCAAACATTGTCAGGTTACACTATAAAGGCTGTAGCCATCATAGGCCGATTCACTATATAACTAAATTCTTTTCTGATTTTGACTTTGTATAATAGCTTATTTGCAACATAAGTTTGAATCTAACTTTACAAAGTTAGATGACAAGTTTTTTGGTTTTTATCATTTGTTAAAAAAGAGATGGATATTTATTATAATCTTTTGATCGTTATGCATGGAAATAATAGTCCAGGCACAGACGTTTATCCTATTATTTTTTTATCACTGGAATTATGTGTCTTTCTGTCTCTCTTACTAACAAGAATGATTCTTATGCAGTATCTTTGTTTATCCACTACCAATTTTCTTGTGGTCCTCAAGCTTTTTAGGTTGTTTTGTATTATTATTTGTTATTATTACCCTCATCTGTGAGCACCACAACTGGTGAAATATGACACCAATGCTCACCAAAGGGATGCCTGATGAGGAACAAAGAGTCATGAACATGGTGGAATAAATTTCGATAGTATGTTGTTGTGGATCGCAGAGAGTGGCTCAGTTCCTGTTGTGGCTTGCAAATCAGCAACAATGAATACAGCCATTGGGGGTTCATTGTCTAAGTGCAACACTGACCTCAGGCCTTCAGCATGACATGCAAAAAGGAGATGGCACAATTCAAGAGTCCCATTTTGGCTAGTTTTCCACAAGAGCTTGTATGTCCTCAGCAGCTCGTTAGCAGTATATCAGGCAGCACCATAAATTTGCAAATTTAGATTGTTCTATCATGAAGTGGCTTAATATTTAGCAGAGTGCAGTGCTATCATGGAAAACACTTTGCTTAAAGCTTGAACACAGACAGAAAGAGCAGCATGCCAAATAAGTAACTCCTTAAATGATGCTTGACCATATTACCCAAGTTGATATTTCATGTTCTTTTAATACAATTAAAAGTTTTTGGTTTTTTTTGTCTTCAGTGAACTAATTTTGTGTTAACAGTTTTGAAAGGTTTGCAGGATTTTTTCTTTTTTTTTAGCTTTTGAAGAGTCAGGATACATGTGAACATTTGAATCACTGAAAAAAAGTGCCTACACTCTAAAAACTATTACAGAACTGTTAAAAAAAAACACAATTATGGTGATTGTTTGTTTTTTTCTGGGTAGAACCATCTAACATCTGTCCTAACAACATCAATTCAGTAATGGGCTGAGAAAAATAACCATGGAGTTTTTTTTTTGTGTGCATATGCTACAACAAACTATTCTTTATTTGTGAAGTTAGTATTTCATGAAGTACTAAAGTGTTTGCATAACTTGTCTTCACAGGGCATCAACATAGTTGGGCCTAGTAATGCAGAGTCTCAGCTTCAGCTGCCTTGTCCAGCCATGTACCAATTGGATATTGTCTTGAAGAAAGGGAAAAATCTCGCCATTCGTGACCGAACAGGTAGGAGAACTGTTTAGTTCTGTGTTGAAGTTAATTTGGAGGGACATTGTGAAGATCTTTCTCAGGCCTTCTCATCTGGGCAAAGGACAGCGACTTTGTTATTGTCGCTTCTCTATTTCTAAACAGTATTGTCACTGTTACAAACAGTAGGGAACCTACTGAATGGCAATATCCTCACAAAATAAATCAACAAAGATCAACACCTTTTGGTTGAAAGGATAGGTTTGGAGACTACTTTATGTGTTTTCTATTGTCAGAAAATCAAAATAACCAAACAAAAAAAAGGAATAAACTAACACCAATAGCTTTGCCTTCTTTTCTCTCTCTCTCTCTCTCTCTCTCTCTCTCTGTATATATATATATATATATATATATATATATATATATATATGTATCAATCCTCTGAGCTTCTTTCTTCTCTGTATCAAACACATCTTATTAATCAGCTTTGGACTCCAGACAATGTTAATATTACAGAGAATTTGTACTATAAACAAAAGGCCATTTACTTTCCTGAGCCTCAAAGGAGTGACTCCCCAGAGATTGAGAAAGGGATTGATTTATCTGTAAAGATTTCTCTTAGTGAATAGGTTTGTTCCTTCGTTTTATGACAAAAAATTATGTAATTCCTTGTAACAGAACTTATTGATGGGTCTTGTTTTTCAGAGGCTTAACAGCACAGTAAGAATCTCAGAACCCAATGATTGTTCTGGTTTCTTACACACTAAAGACTCCACCAATGCTGTGTCTTTCTTGGTGCATTGATGGAAAACTCTTAAGAACACGTTATTCTAATTGTTTTTGATGTTATGTTTCTTTCTTTGAACAATAAATTGGGTTTGGTTTTAAACAGTGCCAGGGTCCAATTATCAGCAACTTTTAATGCTACATTCCTCTTGTTCATGCAATAGAAGGAGCCCACAGTCATGAGGCAACAAAGTTATCCTAAATATTTGACTGTTTCTGGATTTGGTTTCTGTTCTGATTTGATTCTTGTTTAGTTTTCTTGGATTGTGGGTTTCTTTGAGTTTTGTACTTGTTCTGGCATTCCACCTCATTAGTTTCCTTCAGTTCTCCCCTTAGTCGTCTGTTGATTGACAGATGTTTCTCAACAGTCAGTCAACTCTCCTGTTTGCCATTCTGTAATTATTCCTCCCACTATATACAGGATAAAAAAAACTGGATAGTGTGTTTCCATACACTTTAGAAAAAGTCACATGTCCGACAAGATTTTCATTCAAGCTAAAAATTTGTTTCTGATTAGAAATGAGACAGGGATTTCTCCGAAGATAATAAAACAATGTAAAACCCCCCAGCAATCACACGCTTCCTATAACTGCTGATCAGCTTTTTGCATGTTTCCACAGGTATTTTGTAGAAATGTCTTTGGTGATGAGCTCCATGTCTTGGATGAGCTCCAAGGTTGGAAGGTATAATTGCCATTACCCTAATCTTTAGCTCTTTTTCAAAATTATCTATTAAATTCAAGTCAGGACTGGGCGGGCCACTTCAAAATGTTAACATTGCTTCCAGTCAGAAGAAACATATTTGTAAAATAAAAAGATTAATTAAATCTAAATGATACAGGGGTATGCATTTTTGGTCCAACAGTGGACAATAAAAAGTCTGGTTCATTATTAGGTAAAAGGATGCCTGAAGGGCTTCAAATTCTGAAGTTTACCTATACTTAGTGTATACATCCTAGTATTCGGTAGAATGGCCTTTTGAACTGTACGACTTGGGTCAAACATTTTGAGTATCTTTTCACAAGTGTCTGTCAATACTTTTCCACATTGTTGGCCCATTCCTCCTGTCAGAACTGGTGTAACTGACTCTGGGTTGTAGGCTTCCTTGCTCACACACATCTTTTTTACTTAACATACAAATATTCCATGGGACAGAGATCGGCATTTTGTGATTGCCAATAAAATATATCGACTTTGTTGTGCTGACGCCATCTTGTCACAAACTTGATTGTTCAACTTGTTGATATTTCAACATAGTGCTCTTTGTTCATGATGCCATCTATTTTGTGAAGTGCACCCATACCTCCTGCAGCAAAACAGCAACAAACCCTGATGCTTCACCCCATGATGATCTGAGGCTTGAAATCGTCTCCTCTTTTATCTTCAAATGCAACAGTGATCATTGTGGCTAAACACTTTTATTTTAATTTCAAGTTGCACACTGAAGCACATTCATCATAGAATCCCTCTCTGAAAATTAAATTAGGATACATTATTTTCATTACAAAATGGGAATGTTTAGTTTCTGTATGTCTGTTGATTCATAGTAAATTTGGTTTATTGTAGATCAATCAATTGACATCTTAATTGGAACAGTATTCTTCTTTAAATTATGCTTTAATAATCTCCGGATTAATTTGTATTTTATAACAAAATAACTATTTTCTTGATTGTTCTTAAACTTTTTCTTATAAATGTTTGAAGTCATGCCTTTCAAAACAAAAAGGCAGGTAAGCAAAATCATGTCAAGCAAGTTTTTTTGTATAGATTAACATCTGCCCGTGAATTGTAACTGATGACAAAGTTTTACTAGAGGCTATTACAGTTACTTTGAGAACAGAAGAAAATGAGCTCTCCTTCCCTCTCCTGTACATTTTTCTTGACTTCTTGTCCAGCCAGATAATGAGCACTAAGGCACAGAGCTCACCTGTCCAGTCCTGGGTCTATCGAGGCAGCTCATTAAGGAGAAAGGAAAAGATAGACATAGGCCAATAGCAAAAACATAGTGGGTAGTCTGAGCAATGTCAAAGTAAACTTTAATGCATAGAACAAAAATATTTATTTTTTGTAGTTCATCAGTTAATCCCGACAGTAACAAGTAACAAATCTGTCATTTCAAAAAATATATTATATAATAACACATAATTAAAAAGAAATTATTAAAGATACTCTTCCCTCTGGGGGCTACGCTATGCTGTCCCCACTGATTAGGGTTTATTCATGTTCGCCTACCAGATGCTTGAAACTTAAATGAAACTGACATCTTGACCTGGTTTTTATTCATAATATGAATGAAAAACAAATGAGACAATGACATAATGACAAAGTTTAGGTACCCTGTCCTAAAATGGAAGAACACAACACAAATTTCATACCCTTTATCCCAATACACACTTTTTACATGGTTATAAATTCAGCTGAATGACAAAGATAAACAAAAGATTTATCTAAAAGGGTCCATCCTAAGGTTGTGTTTTCTGTCTTTCTCTGCCTTTTTGAATCTACGCCTAAATCTCATAAAACTGCCCTGAGAGCCCACAGTAAGTGAGCCATAAAAAGGAGTAGATAAACTGTAGCAGGTGGAACATTATAGCCACAGCCATCTATCTGGAGAAAAACATAAAAAGCGTGTTAATAACTCATGTTCATTGTATTTTTTGCAGCAGCTCATATTGACTGCCAAGCATCTTCTTTAAAATGTACCTTACTCCTTAGCGATATCCCCAGTCTTGTCTGAGCTGTCATATCTTGGATGAAAACACATTACCCTCTGTGTGGCCCATGTTTCCAGTAAAGCGTCACAAGGTGAAGCTTGTCAATAGTTAGTCAGTTTTCATTCTTGCTGTTCATCCGTGTATATGTTTGTAAAGCTGTGGCCCCCTGACCATTTTATCATAAAAATCCTTCTGATTGTACCTGCTAAAAAGCTGACTACCCTAAACAAAAGGTGTTCCTTTTTTTAAATGTAGGTGCTCAATTCTTCTTTTTCAAAATGTAGAGGTCCATTACTCGTAATTCATTTTAGTAGACATCAAGAGTGGCAAAACGTGTGTAAAGGGCCATATCGTATGAAGCCAGGTGTGTGGTTATAATTCATGAATGCAGCAGATGGAAGTGTCTGATTCTGTAAATGTTCTGCATCACCGCAGCTTTGCCATTTTTTCTGTTATGTATCTATATCTTGGAGACAATACCAGTAAAAAATGTAATAGGTTCAAATAGATCTATTTACAGTGCCTTAAAAAATTGTTCAAACCTATTGGACATTTCACATTTTGTCAAGTTACAACCACAAACCTTCATGTATTTTATTGGGATTTTATGTGACAGAACAACACACAGTAGTACTTTACCAGAATCCGCTTTATTGGTCCAGACTGTGTGCACGAACAAGAAATTTGACTTTGGTTTCAAGGGCTTACAGCAACAAACATTGCTTATAAATATATACAAACTTTGCAGGAAATAAAATAAAGGACAAAAGGTGTATGTACATATACTTGATTTTATACATATACATTTTATACATATATATATATATATATATATAGAAAACAAAAAAAGGCATGTTGTGGTAGTTCAAATATGCTTATTTGTTTTACAGCAGAGTGGCTGTACAGTGTTTATTGTATTCATCTAAGAGACAGCTTGGGGAAAGAAACTGTCTTTGTGGCAGCTGGTTTTTGCAAATACTGTTCTGTAGTACCTACCTGAAGGTAAAAGTCTAAACAGTTTGTGTCCAGCATGGGTGAGGTCTGCTGAGAGGATAACTGCCCTTTTACTGACCCTAGACCTGTACAGGTTCTGGATGGAGTAAAAGGTCAGCCCGGATGATTGTCTCTGCAGACCTGCTTGTTTGTTGCAGTCTGGACATGTCCTATTTTGTGGATGAGCCAAACAACACAGTGAAGGATGTGAACAGGACAGACTGAATGATGGAAGTGTAGAAAATGAACAGCAGCTTCTGTGGAAGGCCTTCCTCCGAACAGTGAGGACCACCAGGTCCCCAGAAAGGGTGGCTCCTAGCAACCAGTAATGATCCACAGTAGACATAGTGTTGTTGAGGATGGTGAGGAGAGGGAGTCTGGGGGTTGTTCTTTGGACATTCACAGTCATCTCCAGTCTTGAGTGGGTTAAACCCTAGGTGGTTCCGGCCACACCAGTGGACCAGCCCATCCACCTCCTGTCGGTATGGAAACTCGTCATTGTCCTGGATCAGACCAATGACAGTGGTGTCATGTGCAAGAGTCTGGAGTTTCAGAGATGGGCCTGCTGAGTTGCAGTCATTTTTGTAAAGAAAGAAGAGAACTAAGGAGAAAACACACCCCTGAGGGCACCGGTGCTGATGGTTCTTGTGTGGGAGAAGATGCACACCACCCTCACCTTATGCTGCCGGTCAGTGAGGAAGGTGGTGATCTACTGATAGGTGAAGACTAGCACTGTGAGCTGGGTGAGCTTCTGGTGGAGGATATCTGGGTCAATTGTGTTGAAGTCCAAGCTGAAATCTACAAATAGGATCCTGCTGTATGTCCCTGGGTGGTCAAGGTTGTGCATGATGAAGTGTAGTCACAAGTTGACTACATCATCTGCCAACCCTTTTAAAGCAAATTGCTGGGAGTCCAGCAGGGAGGTGGTAATGTCCTTCAGATGCTTCCACACCAGTCACACAAAGGATTTTATGACCACAAATGTCAGGGCAACAGGTCTGTTGTCCTTTAATCCTGTGATGATGTGTTTCTTGGGGACCAGGATGATATTGGAAGGATAAGGCGGAAAAAAAACATGTTTTAAATTTTTTTTACACATTAAATCTGAACAGAGTGGTCTGATTCTCCTAAATAAAATAAAAAAGTGAATTAATTAGTAAATAGGGACCATGTTTGAACTTTACCTTCAGAAAAGACATAGCTTTTCGGTAAAGGCCAGGGTTTGTTGGAGAACATTACTGAATAAATTGCATCACGCAGATCAAGGAACACAGCAGACAGATAATGTTGTGGAATAGTTTAAACCAGGGTAACAAACTCCCAAGCTGTGAACATCTCAGGGCGCACTATTCAACTCATCATTCAAAAATGGAAAGAGTATAGCACTAATGCAATCTCAAGGCCGAGTACGGATGGCATTCATTAGAGCAGTAGCAAGTAGATCTGTGGTAATTCTGGAGAAGCTGCAGAGATCCACAGTTCAGCTATGTGAATCTGTTGACAGAACAACTAATAGTTATGCATTCTGCAAATCTGACCTTTATGCGAGTGGCAAGCAGAAAGCTATTACTGAAAAAACGGCGTAAGAAGCCTCTTTGCATTTTAACTATAGGAATGTGGGGAACACAGCAAACATGCCCAAAAGCCACTGTGGTAAGCTGACATCAATACTGAACTTTTTGCCTATACTGCAAAATGCTATACATGTTGCAAAACTAGGACTGTGTGCAGCACCTTGAACATACCCTTCCGACTGTTAAACTTGGTGATGGCAGCACAATGTTGTGGGGATGATCAGGACATTCTAGCTTGTCAGAGTTAATGGAGGGATAGATGGAGCTTGATACAGTGCAATCTTTGAAGAAAAACTGGCAGAGGCTACATATATGGACATAGGTCAGATTTGGGCATTATATTATGTTATATTACATCCGGCCGATTTGATACGATTTGAACCGCCATTATGGTAGTAAACATAGAGAGAAGAACAAGAATTTGACAGATGTAGAGCGATGAAGACACGAGCATCAGAAGATTGGCTTGGTAAACTGCAAAAACAAGGATATTTTACAAAGCTCCACTCTTCCAGGGATGCATTGTTTTGCAACTACGATTATTTGATTATATTTATTTATAAAACATTATAATTAAAAATCATAATTAGTCATTATAATTCCTAACAATAATCACCGAAAACAATGATAATTCCACTATAGGATTTGGATTATTGGGTCACTAACACTTATTAACAATTATAATAAAATAATTGTAATTGATAATTCATAATTATTAACCAAAATCACCAGAACATTTCACATTAAAACTTGTGTAACTGAGATTGTTGAGTGACTAGTAACTGTTAATAATTATAATTCATAACTTTAATAATATTAATAATGATTAATTATTGAATGATTGACCAAAAGGCATGTGGTGAGCACCAGCCTTGCTGACAGTAAATCACAATAAGCACAAACATGTCTCTCTTTATCTGCATGAATATTTATTAAACAAAATAGTTTCCTGTTACAATCAAACTCTTTACCTTACAGGCACACTAACTACTAAAAGGATAAAATAAAAAGAGTAAAAATGCACAAATTCATCAATTTATGAGGAATGCACACTGAGCAATAATGAAGATCAAACCAGCAACTTATGGGCAAAGGTGGGAATAATCAAAGTTTTGGAAAATTTGGAATGTGGGAAGTAACAATGGACATCTGTGGGCATATTTCCACATAAATGTGGGTGTTTGGACAAGCAACTGCCAGCCCACAAAGGGGGAACCAGGCCAACTTAGCAACTAGTTAGTGACAACAACCACTGGCCAGTTAATTAGTTAAAAAATTAGAATAAAACTCCTTTCGAGTCGCACACGCGTCCATCCTACAGCTCTAGGAGCGGTCAATTTCTCCTCCTTCAGCAAAAGGGTAAAAATATTATGAATCGTGCAGTCAGCTGACAAAAATAAAAAGGGAAACACAATGAGGTAGGGTAATCCTTAGTCAGATCCTGCACACCTTGATTGCAAACTGCTCTAATCCAGTTCTTCAGTCGCAGTGGGTGAGGAAATCTGCTGGGTACTCAAACAGCCAGATTTCCAATCTTTGCCAAACTTTTTTTCAAGGGGTTGTTGAGAAAGGAAAAAGTTAACTTGTCCCACAAGTTGTAACTAAGTCCAGTCGTGGAGAGGTACTTTTGTTGGGCCTGGTGGTTGCTAAAAGCAGCACAGTACAGCCTGCAGTGGGTTTTATCAATTCTCCTGTGATGTGAGAGCTGCACTAAATGCAGGGAGGTGTAGTTACAGTCCTTTTCTTCCAGTAAGACCCAACAGCACTCAGGACCGGCTTTGTGATATCCCACACAGTTGCAAGATATGATGAGCTATTTTCTGATGGAAAGTTTATGAAAGAGTCTTTGGTGGAGTCTGCAGTGCAAATTTGCCCTGAGAAAAAAGATTGTTTGCAAATGTGTCTCTTTCAAGGCGCATTGTAATGAGGCGGAGAATTTGGTGCTTCAGCTGCAAAATAAAATAGACAATTTTGCCTTTTTTTCTTTGGCTCTGGATGAGAGTTGTGCTGTCAGTGATAAAGCCCACTTATCTTTGTATGCGAATTAACAAAAGACTTTGAGATGACGGAGAAGCTGGCAGCTATGCAGCCAATGGAAGGCACCACAACGGGGAGCGACGTGCTCACAGAGGTAATTGCATCCAAGAACATGCTGTGAGGTGTTGCAACCAATCCCTGTCCATATCTGACAGTGCAAAATGTTGAACTTTTAAAGGGAATGCAAGATAAAGTGACTGAAATTAACCCAGAAAAGAAACTATTTTGCATTGTATTACATTTTTGCATCAAATGTTGTTCAAGTCAGTGCTAACAATTAGCCACATTGTTAATGTTGTGAGTAAAAGAGTTTATTTCATCAGGGCAAGAGCACTGAATCACAGGCACTTTGTTTCAAAGCTGGAGAAGCATGACAGTGAACATAGTGACAAAGGCTACCAGACCACTGTGAGATGACTCAGCCTGGGCAAGGTCCTTAAAAGAGTATGGGATCTGAGAGCAGAAATTTAAGAGTTTTGTAAAAAGAAATACAAGGACATCCCAGAGCTCTCAGATGCACACTGAATGGCAGATCTGGCCTTTGCTTTTAATGTGATTGCACTAATGAATGAACTAAATACTAAGCTGCAAGGCAAGGACCTTGTTGCACGCAACACAGCTTGGTGACAGCCTCCATGAAAAAGCCGAAATTTCTTTTAAGTCAATTAGAAGGCAACATTCTCACATATATGCCAACACTGCAGGAAGTCACACTATCAGCTAATCATTTCCAAACATATTTGTCCATGTTAGATGCACTGCATAGTAAGTCTCAGAAAGATTTGAAGACTTCAAAACATGAAGTGTGGATAACACACTGTGGTGGAAAATAAATCTTTAAATAATCTTGTGAGACAACCAGTCGGATGGTTTAATCCAGGACATGTAACTGTGAAGTGTCATCTCTGCAGTCCAGATATTGAACTGTTGGCAGTAAGTTTTCGTCCATATTATTTACCCTGAGAGTTCAACAGTGTTATTTTGGCAACAGTTTACGTTCCGCTTTCCGCTGTTGCCGACACTGCATGTGATGCCATCAGCTCAGTTGTTGCTAAGCTACAGACACAAAACCCCAATGCTTTTGTGGCAATTTCTGGTGATTTTAACCATGCTTCACTCTCTGCTACACTTCCAACATTTCAAAAGTTTGTCAGCTGCTCTACCAGAGAATCCAAAACATTGGATTTGTTTTATGCAAATGTCAAGGACTCATACATCTCTACAGCAAGACCTCCTCTAGGCAAATCAGATCACAATCTTGTTTTTCTCTGCTCGAAATACAAGCCCCTTGTTCAGAGGCAACCTGTAATAAAGAGGACTGTGAGAAAATGGTCACAGGAAGCTGAAGAAGCTCTGCAAGGTTGCTTTGAGGCTACAGACTGGGACGCACTGTGCCAGCCACATGGAGAAGACATCGATGCCATGACTGAGTGTGTAACCGACTATATAAACTTCTGTGTAGATAACATCATCCCCACCAGAACCGTGAGATGCTTCCCCAATAACAAACCTTGGATCACCAGTGACCTGAAGGACCTGCTTAACAAGACAAAAAGAGCCTTCAGAGAGGGAGACAGAGAATTATTGAGGAGTTTAGAGAAGCAACTTAAAGTCAAGATAAGAGACAGCAAGGAGGTGTACAAGAAGAAGATGGGGAGCAACTCCAGCAAAACAATATCAGAGATGTGTGGACAGGGATGAAGAAGATCACAGGCTTCAAGCAGAAGGATGATCAGACCGATGGAGGTCTGGACAGAGCCAATGAACTGAACACATTCTTCAATAGCTTCAGTTCAGAAACAAGCTTCGCATCCTCCTCTCCTGCTCACAGCCAAACAGACATTCCACCTTCCTTTGACCCACAGGACCCACAGCTGTCCAGTAACACCTCACATTTTTTATCTTCCACCTCAGCTCTAGAGCCTTCTACTTCTACATGTTTGCCTTCAATCATATCAGAAGATGCTGATGCTTCCTTTGCTTCCCCCTTCCACCTGTGTGTCTCAAGAAGTCAGGTGAAGAGACAACTGGAGAGACTGAATAGGAATACGGCTGCAGGTCCAGATCATGTCAGTCCAAGAGTCCTGAAGGCCTGTGCAGAGCAGCTCTGTGGGATTCTGCAGCACCTCTTCAACCTTAGCCTGGCCCAGAAGAAGGTTCCAGTGTTGTGGAAGACCTCCTGTCTTGTTCTGGTACCAAAGAAAACTAACCCATCAGTCCTCAATGACTATAGACCTGTTGCCCTGACATTCCATCATGAGGGTCCTAGAGAGACTCCTGTTGGCCCACCTGAGTAAGCAAACAGTAAACCATCAGGACCCCATTCAGTTTGCTTATCGCTGTGGAGTTGGAGTTAAAGATGCCATCATACAACTGCTTCAACAAACCCACTGTCATCTGGACAAAGCCAGCAGCACTGTGAGGATCATGTTCTTTGATCTCTCCAGTGCATTCAATACAATCCAACCTGATTTGCTTTGTCAGAATCTCCAGAAGACTCAAGTGGAGGCCTCAACAATCTCCTGGATCAAAGACTACCTGACAAACAGACCACAGTTTGTGAGACTGAAGGGTTGTGAGTCTAACCAGGTAGTCAGCAGCACAGGAGCACCACAGGGGACTGTACTCTCACCATTCCTCTTCACTCTGTACACCTCAGACTTCCAGTACAAGACAGACTCCTGTCATCTGCAGAAATACTCGGATGATTCTGCAGTCGTGGGGTGGATCAGAGATGGACAAGAAGCTGAGTACAGGAAGGTGATGGACCGCTTTGTGGCATGTTGTGGAAACAATCATCTCATTTAGAATGTGACTAAAACAAAGGAGATGATTGTAGATTTTAAGAGAAACAGGAATAAGTCAAAAACTATTTCTATCATGGGAGAAGAAGTGGAGGTGGTGGAGAAGTATAAACACCTCGGTGTTCACCTGGACAACAGAGTAGAGTGGAGATGCAACTGTGAAGCCATCTACAGGAAGGGACAGAGCAGACTGTACTTCTTGAGGAAGCTTAGGTCCTTTGGTGTTTGCAGCAAGATGCTGCATATCTTCTACAAGTCTGTTGTGGAAAGTGTGATCTCTTCTGCCATCATTTGCTGGGGAAGAAGCATCAGAGCCAGGGACTTAAAAAAGCTCAACAAGCTGATAAAGAAGGCTGGCTCTGTTCTGGGGACTCCTCTGGAACCTCTGGTGATCATTGTGGAAAGACAGATTCTTCATAAAATGAAGAACATTATGGAGAACCTTGAGCATCCTCTTCATGAGACTGTCCTACAACAACAGAGTGTCTTCAGTCAGAGGCTTCTTCAGATCTGCTGTAAGACGGAACGCTACAGGAGATCCTTCCTGCCCACAGCCATCAACATCTACAATGACTCTTTGAAGAAACCTTCATAATATAAGCTACAACAACATTTAATTTCCCTTTGGGATTAATAAAGTATTTTTGAATTGAATTGGATCACCAGTATCTTGTCCCCGGAGGCATCTTTTTCACCCATTTCCTCTTCATTGGATTTGAATTCCTGAATATGTAACCCCAAGTTAACCCCTAGGTCCCTAATTGCGCATGCACAGAGATCCCAAAAGCCACACACAGGTCACACACAGGCTGGATTTAAGCTTAAACAGTATTCTAAGAATATATAAGGATAAACAAAATGGGTAATTACAAAAAATCTTCTACATGCACCCAGGGATATCCAGCTTAAAGTCATTGATCTGCATCAATCTGTGCTGTCCTTCACATATCAACCTCAGATGTTCAGCCTGACTAAATCCGATTGTTCAAGCCCAAACAAGCTAGATTTCTCCAACTTAACACTAAAGGAACTGAGGTTCATCTCTATTTTTCACAAAAGTTCATCTGAAGAAGTGATCTGTCTCCTTCTCATCATTAGAATGATCACAAAATACAACATTCTTTTGTGCCGAAACCCGGCGAGCAGGCAGGGTGCCCCATACACGCTGCCAACATGGAAACTGTTATTTCTTCTGTAATCCCCCAAGCCTGATCATGAGAACACTGTGAGGCTGCAAATTGCCAAGGCATGGGCTGTAGGGCCTATTGGTAGGACGATGGTCCATTGGCTACTTGATAGTGGCAGTCAAGATAGTTTTGTGCATGAGAGTGTAGTGGAAGCGCTGCAGCTACCTGTCACTAGAACAAGGAACACTTATGCTTCATACATTTGGCTCCTCTTCTCTCAACAGTTAAGTGCAACATAAAGAAGCTCAGCTTGGAAAAATTTGTGGGATACGCGGCAGAGCACTGAAATAGAAGCAGTAGTGACCTGAAAGATCTCTGCAACAATGATAAAGGTCCCAGGCAAACATGTGTGCAACAAGATGGAAAGGTGAGGTCTCCAACTCACAGACTTTCCCAGAGAAGACAAACCTGAACTTTCTGTGCTAATTGGCTCAGATTACTACTGGTGGTTAGTAAAAGGCCGTATAGAGAGACTAACAGAGAGTTTGGTGGCTCTAAAGAGTGGCTTTGTATAAGTGGTGTAAGGCCCAGTAGCAATGTCCAGCATAACAGAAACAACATGCATGCACATTCAACTTAATGAAGATACCCAGATTGATAAACAAATTTGTGCTTTCTGGGAGCTTGAGTCCCTGGGAATCACAAGTGAGAAGCCAGAGAGCCCAGAAGATCTGGAAGTGTTGTAGCAGTTTGAGGAAACCTCCATCTTTAAGGATGGGCGTTACCAAGTGGGATTGCCATGATGACAAAATCACCCTCCTTTCCAAGACAATTACCAAATTGCAAAACGAAGATTGGTGAGAAAACTAAGAAAAGATGTTGCTCTCTACAGCAGATACAGTGAAATAGTAGAGAACTACTTGAAAGAAGGAATGGATGAAGATGTGCCAAAAGAGCACATTACTGCAAGAAGTGTGACATATTAATTGACTCATCATGCAGTACTAAGGGAGGCTACAGCAACAACAAAACTATTGGTCGTGTTTGATACCTTATCTCATTTAGATGGAAGTCCATCATTAAATTATTGTCTCATAACAGGCCCTGATCTAAACCCTGATCTGCTGAGTGTTTTGATTAAATGCAAGCTACATCACATTGCTTACATGGCGGACATTAAAAAGGCATTTCTGCAAATATTGCTCTCAAAAAGAGACCGTGATGCTGTGAGATATCTGTGGTTCACAAGCCCACCTACAGAAGAGAAGAATGAGCACTTGCGTTTGCTGAGAAAGACAAGAGTGGTGTTTGGAGCGCTGTCAAGCTCATTCTCACTTGCAGCCACCATAAGAAAACATCTGAGACAATACCAGTCAGAACAGCCAAAAGTAGTAGAAGTCATTATTTCCTCTCTTTATGTAGACAACTTCATTTCGAGTTTGAGGGAGGTGAAAGAGGCCTATGCAGTGACCACAACAGCAAAGAACATAATGTCAGCTGGTAGAATGGAGCTATGTAAATGGATGAGAAACTCAACTGATTTGACAAAGAAGTGGCAACAGTGGTGTTCAGAGCTCCATCAGCAGCACCAACTGTCAAACCCATGATAGTACAAAATGCACGTGCGACAATAGAACAGCCAGGATTCAAGGTTACATGTGTTGTGTGACTAGAGTGAAAAGGCTTACAGTACAGTTGCCTATCTGCAAGGAGAAACAAAGGATGGAGAAGTGATCATGAGCCTGGTTCATGTCCAAGTCCAGGGTGGCTCCACCTAAAAGGATAAGGCTACTATGCAGCCACTTTGGGAACATTATTGCCCACCCTTGGCATAGCTTGACCTTTACCTTAAATATACAACCAGAGCTACAATAGACTGGCTTAGACAGAAGCATAATCATATGTGAGAATGACATGGTCATGACGGAAGACTGAGCCTGGACAAACATTGTATTCTGTAGATGTGCAAACTTGTAGAGATACAAATTTACCATCTATTTTTTAAAACTGTATTTTACGTTGTGCACAAAAAGCATAGCTCATCATATACTCCATATGAAGTTCTAATATTTCCCCTATAATTTTATGAACTCAATATACACTTACACACTCAAATGTGTGAAAGGCAGAGTATAATGTATTCCCTCTCAGTCCATGCTTTTGAAAATTGTGTTTTGATGTTGTGATTGTCCACATCTAATTTTCTTAAACTTTAGTTATCTTCATTACTTCTTGACCTTGTGTGTCATTTCCGAGGTGCATTCTTTGAATTATCTTTATTTCTGTATGTTCAGCCGAGCTACATAAAGCAGGGTTTTATACATGATGCTTTCTTACACTTTGATTTTAATCATAATCATGTGGTATCGTGTTAAAGGTTCATTTTTGGAAATTAGATTTTCTTTACTACAAAGAAGAGGCACACTGAGTCTGTTTTTAATTACTCTGACTCTGATGCAGGTGTTCAGGTGCCAGCATCTCATGATGGAGTGTCTTGGTCCTCATTGCATACGCAAAACATCCTTTTTAGCAGACTGCATTCTGGGTAATGGGAAAGCCTAGAGCTGCAACCATTCTTCAGTCCTGACACTACATGAAGTGTACAGTGACACACACACACACACACACACAAACAGAGTTTTTATTTGCAGCTGCAGAGATGCTTCAACTGTATGTGTGAATCTGTTCCTGGTTTGCTGGAGGATGACTGAAAGATTCATAGGGGTCTTTATTGCTTTCACTAAATAAATGCTACATCTTCCTGTTTCTTCATATTTGAATTTTATCAACCAGGCTATTTCCAAAAATTGTTTGTTTTTCATCCTTATTACATCCAAATTACAGCTATCTTTCCACATAACATCATTAGGAAGTTATTTCTAATGATGTCAATGTTATACTGCTGCTTTCATACCTCTGATATTGGGTTATTGATAAAATCATACTCGTACTCTTTGTATTCTGCTTTATCCGGGACAGCAAGACTTCCCTCTTCCCAGATACCTCCTTCAGCTCCTCTGGGGGCAGCTCAAGGTGTTCCCGGGCCAGCTGAGAGACACAGTCCCTCCAGCATGTCCTAGGCCGTGTCCGGGGCCTCCTCTCGGTGGGACATGCCTGGAACATCTCCCGGGGGACATCCAGGAGGCATCTGAAACAGATGCCTGGATGGCCAAGCTCCTCACCCTGTATCTAAAAGAGTGACCAGCCACCCTGCGGAGGAAGCTCCTTTCAGGATCTCGTTCTTACGGACATGACCCAAAGTTTTTTTTGTCACGCCTAAATATATCAAGTACATTTTAATTTCAAACAAGGGTTACCTGAGTAAATACAAAATATTATTTCATTTATTAAAGGAATAAAGCTGTCCCCATGTAAAAAGTTAGAAATATTTAGGTGATTTGTAACAGGTAGTACAGAGGACCTGAAATTTCAGCCATTTTCAACAAATAAAATCCAAATGTTTATTGAAATCTCTGGATGACGTTCGACAGGAAACCACCAGCGGCAGGCTAAGGAATCTCTTAGGGCAGACAGGTTAGTGGCTGAGCAGAGAACTGAGAGTAATGATAAACTCGGAGATAAAGCCACTAACCTTTTAAAATCCGTGGGAGACTCAGGAAACTGAATTTCGGCTCCTCAGTGTGAGCGTCAGGTGACAGCAGGACTATGTCACACAGCCTTTCAGGTTTGCAAACCCAGTCAATGTGCAGAATGTGGGGTTCAGGGGACAGAAACTGGGTTAGAACCAGGAAGGCAGAATCAGGCGACAGAATCCGAGGGAGAGGCTTAAATCGTTGGTCAGGGCACAGAAGTGAGGTCATGAACAGGGAGGCAGATTCAGGCAGACGGATCCAAGGGTTAGTCAGAGAGCGGTAGTCAGGAGGCAGAAGCAAGGTGATGTCCAGAATTCAGAAGCCAGTGAGATATCCGACGTGGGCAAGGCAGAGCACAGAAATCCAGGAGGGAAAATTAGATCATGAGCAATCAGGCGGACAAGGAAGGAACGTTTGACATTTACTCACACAAAGGCTTTTGATAACCTGGCACTGTTTCTCTCTCAGCGTGCTTCTTATAAAGCCAGGTGCACAGGTGGAGCAGGTGAGGCGTAATTAGGGAGCTGGCTGGTAAGGAGCAGGTGAAAGCAATCCTCCTAATAGCTGCAGCACAGAGATGATCAGCAGGCAGACAGAGACGGTGCACACAAACAGTCCAGAATCATAACAGGATTGCAACTTATTTATTTAGTTACTTAATTAATTCTTTATTTTGGATTTTTGTAACATTAAAAATGTCATCTAAAACACAATAAGATAATAGCTATTCATCCACAGGTATTATTAGAAGATCATGTCACAATTTCTTCTGAAATGTAATTACCTGTTAATAAATTATTAATATTTAGACACATTTTTCTGGCATGTACTGACAAAGAACTATTGCTCATTAATAGCAAATGAGTGGTGCAGACGGATGATGAAAATAGGGAAGTTAAATATTTAATTGTTTCACTCATTAATGTGAAAAAGGATTATTATCCTATGAAATCATGTTTCACCCAGCAGCCACAAATGTGCACATTCAATAAGTCTGTTAATAGAGGTTTTAGTCAAGACTGTGTTAAAATGGACTGGTTTTACTTAATCTGAGCATGACCTTAATTTTTTTAATTTCACAGTCCTCCCTGCAGTGGAGGAAGCTTCTTCTCAATATATATGTTATAAAAGTGTTGGGGTCTTGATTTGAGGCAGTTCTGTTTGTTGGTTTTACTTTTAGTGGACTCATGCTCTCATGCAAATTTTTGGCTGATATAACAATTTGTAGAAACATTTAAGTGTGGCTAAAAAGCAAACAATTTGAGAAATCTGTAAGGGGCAAATACTTTTTCAAAGCTCTGTATTTAAACTGGAACAGACCACACAAACTGATCATAATGAGTTGCTCAGGTTCTTTATGAAACAGCTGCGTCCCATGATTGCACTCAGCAATTAAAACGGGTGTGTCCAGTAAATACATCAAGCAGTCACAGTAGTAGTTTTCAAACTACTATGCTAGTTTTCTTTGGACCTTCAAAGTCTGCTCATCCCAATGTCCGTTCATTTTCAGCTTTATGCAACCATGTTTAATTTTTCAGATTTAGAAATGATATATTTTTCCCTCCCTTTCTGTGCTCTTATTTGAAGTACACACAAACCACAATTAGATGTTTTGCCATGCCAGCTTAGAGAAGGTTATCTTTACAAATATTCACATTAGATATTGCCAAGAAAGTCTATTTCCTTTATCATGTAAAAAGAATGACCTCATTCAACACCGACATGGCAAAAATGATTGCCATACATTTCACATCATCTACGTTTACATTCTAATCTGGCAGCAATCCCACTCTTTTGCAATTTCTGATATGTTTTATACAATTTAACATGATGCAATATGAAAGGTTTTTCTGGGGTCTCTTGTTTGTGTTGTATTTTAAGCCACTGTTGCTTCTTTTACTTTTCACTAAACATTGCAAGTTTTTTCCTCTGTTTAGGCCTCTTCTCAAACATAATTAATGTTTAAAGCCCTGTGTAATTCAAATGAAAAATCTCTTCTGCAGTAGAATCAGAACATTTAATCTAATGTAAAACATTAATTATAGACATGGGCTGAAATTTGAAAGATTAATGGTTTCATTTAAATGCTGTAGCAGCTCTGGAAATGAGCAAAACCCCAGGTTAATATATGCAAGAATGCATAACAACACTTTAGACAAAGCTAGCTATAACAGAGCTTTTGTCTACTCTCACACATAATTCTGAAGGGAGATGATAAGCCAGTTGAGTCGTCTCACAAGCCATGGACTCTGAGAGGAGAAGAGGAATATTTTAGTCAGTAAATGTTGTTGCAGCAGCTAATTTCAGGCTCTAGCACTAGTAATATTTTCTTTTTTTTTTTTTTAAACGTGTCCACTCCAGCAGAGTAGCAATCAGAACTGTTGTCCGATTGCTAAAAAAAGCCCAACAGATTTACTTTCACAAGCGGAGTATTATGACTAACGCTACAATGCTCCACTTGATATATATATAAAACGACCACCATGAACCCCAACATGAATTTCCCCAAAAGGCCACGCAGCCAGGAAACAGATATCGAACACATGCACCCAAACCCAAATGCCATGAATCCCCTCCCCACAGGGGCACAGCCCGCATGCGCAACGGCACCCCAGCCTCCGCCCACAAACACAACAGAGCAGAAACCCCACAGCCCCATACTCACAACAAGCCCCCCGACCCAACACAAAGATGGGACCAACTCACCTGCTAAGCAGTCCCCAACCAGAACCCTCAATGTCTAAACTGAGGGTCCTGGGTTAAGTTTAAATCATTGCAGGAAAAGTATCATTAACTGGACATGTATTTAAAATCTAAAAAATCCTTTAAACATTTTATCATAATAAAAAAGGAATTTGGACTATCCCAAGAGCTTACTTTCTGCAATTAAAATGTAATTTTGTTCAAAAATCACCTGAAGACGGTTTTTCAGCAGTCTTTGTCTGTTTTTTTCCATCTTTGTATGCATATGTGGGTCCGAGGTCAATTTTGTTTTGTATCTTATTGCTCCAGTGCATTATTGCAGGTATTCGGTACAAAGTGAAAAATCTTTGATGTTTAAGACATTATTGGATATCTAAATTTAGACCTGTTTGAGTTGAGATTGACTAGTAAAAAATAATGGAGCAACAACAGTAAGTCTTGGGACTCTTCAGTTACTAGTCAATTGCTATATTATATCATTCCAGGAACTTTCAACATGTAATATATTTAGGTTTTTATTATTTTTGTGGTGACTGTTATTTTTTTGTACAGGTTATACTCTATTTCTCTTCTGCCTCTCTGTGTTCGTTCTGTGTTAAAAACAACTATGTTGCAGTGCTTTGTGTTGTAGTTCTGCTTGGAAATTACAATTAATGTTGCACAACTAACATTTTTCTTATGACAACAAGCTTGACCTTGGTCTCTGACAATTTTTCAAATATAACTCTAAGCTTAGACTACTTTTAAACCAGGTAGGTTTGCTTAGTCTACACTTAGACACAATACTTAGGTCTAAATCAAGTCTATGTACAGCTTCTGAGTTAAAATATCAAGTCTGGTGTTCACTGGGTGGCTGTAAGAATATGGGTGTGATCATAGCAAACACATGTTTTCTTCTGCCTGAGGAACAACAGAGAAAACTAACAGAGCAAGTCAGAGAGACAGAGAGAAAAATCACTAGTAATTATTTCCACAGCAGGAGTCCACTGTTAATATAGTATGCATTGTCAAAATGTATGAGCACATTAGTGTTGGAGTACACTTGATTTTGTTTCAGCTGCATAAGAATAATTCAAACAAATCCTACAGGCTGTTAACACTGTCTTTGGGACAACACAATAACTTGATACATAATATAACCCGAACTGACTCACCCATTTCATTATATTTAAGTATTTGCTTTGAGGTATTTGGTCATGCTGAATAGACTGGACATTTATGTCTATAAACCCATCACATTACGTGGGTTTGCTGGTAGTACTTTGTAAAAGAAAATGATCCACGTATATAGGGTTTCCTACACAATGTTCTGTTTTTGTAAATTGGGATCCCTGTTGGTGCTTCTAACAGCATCATTACATCATTCTCTGGGCTCAGGTGCCTGGAACGACAGTCAGGTTTACCAGCAAATAGACACAGAGAGCACTTTTTATGGTCATTGCCTATTAGGTGTTCAGAAGAGATAAATGTGTGGTTGATTATGTTCTCTGCTGCTGTCGACAAGACAGAGAGCCACTCACAAAAACAGGTCTACCATGGGCTTTCAGATGTGTGTTTGTACCACACCCAAGGCAAAGTTACCTGCTGTGTCTTCTGCTGTGTGCTCTCATAAACAGATTTATTTTTATTCTTAGCTACTGTCATGCTGATTTCTGCTTGGTTTCAGTAGAAGTCATGATAAATTGCAGGACTGATTTCAAAGTGTTTTTGGGATAAATTAACTGAGGAATGCAAAGAAAGATTCAAGTGACTAAAATGACGTTTCTGTAAAGGCTGTGTAGATTAGACATGTTTTGTCTTCCCTTGTGAATTGTGTGCATATATAGATCAATATAGATACATTTTTGGTCTTAGTAGCTATGATGTGCTAATACTGTTTTTAGCCGGTTCAAATTTCTTTTAAAGACTTATAATAAACTCCCTACTGTGGGTAGGAAGGCTAGACTGAAATAACAGATTATTTCAGATTACAGAAACAACAGCCGACTGTGCAGTGTAAACCCATATGCTGACTGAAATAGTCTTTAGGAGTAAAAATCACATCCAAGTGAATGCAGGCACAATGATCTACGAGTTAGGTGACACACACCCTCCCTTGTGTTTGGCTGGTGACGGGGAGCAGCTTTTAATGATGGTGTTATACAATTAAAAAGGAATGAATGTAAATCCTTACTTAAACTCATAAGACTCCCAACGTTTCCAAATCCAGCAGGTTCCATGACAGACAGTGGCAGCAGCCACAAAATGAAAAAATAGACAAAACTTTGCTTAAGTATGTTCACCCTTCCTGGTATCAGCTGAAATCGGTTCTGGGTCAATTTGCCCTTTCTTCAATTTATTACAACTTCTCCAAAGCACGTATGAGTTGACATCCGGTGGCAGATGGCTCATTTTCATACCCAAAAAGGTCAGGGAAGAAAAGACTAAACTACACCTAAACATTTTCAAAGGAGTGCAATGCTGAGCTCTCGCTAAAGTCTAGCTCTCTGTGGTAGCAGCCTGAATGAGCAAGCAACATGCATGTATCAAAAAATAAAGTTTACCTTTAAAAAGTTCATGAACCTTTCAGGTTTTCTCTGTTTTCATATCTCAGTACAGTGTTGAGGTAAAATAATGCTATCGCTGATATCCTTGCGGCCTCAACCTCACCCAGTCCGGATGTCGTGAGAAAGAACAGATGAAGAGCAGGAAATTAAGATTAACACAAGTTTAATTTGGAAGATAATAAGTCCAATGATTTCCGATGCAAAATGAATACATACAGAATAACACAAAGAAAGAAAATTACGTACGCCTTACGGAGAAATCGCAGGTTTCAGCAAAGCATGGCTGTCTCTACCCAGATGTCTGACTCATCACAGTTGCCAGAACATCTTTATACCATCTACTTCAAAGCTTACTGACTGTGCCTCCCCCTTATGCAGTCTAGTGTTGTAAATCAGCCAAGCTCCCTTGTGGTATCTATACCATGCCCAAAAGTTGACATTTATTGCTTTATTGTCCATACAAACAGCATTTACTGCTTGCAGTTGTTGAGAACTTCCTAACCTCTGTTTCACCCTTGTTCCATCCTGACTCCTGCTGTGACCCTGTGATTCCTCCTCAAGGCTCACACATGTTAAATCTCAGTTTAATGTTCCCACATGCAAACTAAACTAATAGCATGAAAGTACATAATTTTAATTCTCAACAACAGAATTACTCATCAGATTCTGTTCACCTGTAGACTTCTTAGTGCATGTTAAGTAAAGATGTCTGGATGCATGCATTTTAAACAAATCTTGTTTTCCTTATAGATTAGATTATTTTCATTGTCCAAAAGAAATGTGTCTTGGGTACAGACACTGGCTGTCCCTTTAATATAAAATCTTTGAAAATTACATATCATTAAAATTTATATTCACTTTCTCCCACTGCATGTAATACATTGTCAAAATACTGAATTATAAAATCAACAAAATACATAAATAAGTACAATAAAAACAGTAATGCAGTTTAGAATCCTATATCCTCAATATCCTTTTCAAGGGTGTTTAGTGGTGTTTCTAGAGGAAACAGCTTCAGGAAATGTGAGTTACCTGGGACAAGTATGTTGAATATCTGAATATTAAACCAATTTTTTTTTTTATCCGGATATTCAGAACATCACATAAATATGTTGTTAAACCCTCTGAAACTTATTTAAACCTTTTGCTTTTTAAAATCACAATTATAAAATCTTATTCAAGAAACCCACAAGCATTAGCATTAACTCAAGACTGAAAACCCTTTCCTATAACTAAACCTCTATACTTATAGTTATTACCCCTGCAAGTTTACTGGTGAGTGACATATGTACTTTTTGTACCCAGTCTTGCCTCATGCAGAACCTCTATTTCATGCTTTCATGCCTCCAAAGCGAAAAATGCCTGTGGTGCCACAACCTGTGAAACTCATGTCAGTCATTGTTCATTTCTGCAGAGCTTATTGATCGTACAATAGCTGTGTCATTAATCCAAGCACCCAGCAGGTCCCAGGTGGTAAGTACGTCACTCATTTCCTAGAAAAGTTTCTCTAAAGGTGTGAATGCTTAAAAGCTTTTAAAACATCTGTGAATAGCTGTAGTTGTTTTCCAAGAGGGTGCTTCCTTCTTCTCCTCTCCTCAGTACTGGACCCACTCCTGCTCATTTTCACCCATCAACCTCCTACGACTGCAGCCTTTTCCATTTCATACTCTTCAGCCTGTGTGTGTTATGGCCCCATAAAGCTGGCACTGTGGGATGCACAACCTCTGAGTCAGTGGTGTGTATCTGAGTAGTATTGACTCACTGAGACACGGAAAGACAGCAATATATAAGAAAACAATTATGTGGTTTGGAATAATTTTTCTTTAACTTAAAGGGGATCAATTATGTCTTTGGTTTTAAAAAAAAATCCATGCTTGTGTTAGATAATAGATCATTCTTGTGTCTTTTTCCCAAAGAACCAGTACGATCCCAGGAATTTCTGACTGCTTCTCGTCTTTTTATTAGCATTTCTTTCTTCTAGCTTTAGCTCTCTTTCAGAGATTTGTCAAGGGTAGCAGCATGTTAAAGGGAAGATATGTGTGACTAGTAGCTTTTGTTGTTTTCTAAATGTGAGGAAATGGCCATCTTTTCGCAGCAGGCCCCTGTTAGCACATATGCTGTTCTCACATCAAATCTTTGCTGGCAGCAGAACATCGGCGGTTTTTTATTTAAACAAAGCAGACCTCATGCCTTGTTTTGTTTTTTCATGATAGTAACATACTTTTGCATGTTCAGATTTATTTGATAGTTCTTTTACAGACTTTAATAAGGAGCAACAAACTAGTGATGTGGGTGTAAGATATTTCCTAATTACTGATCGAGCAAGACACTACCATAATTAGGATAAAACATGCATCAACAGTGAAACTCAACCTGTATTTGGAACATAACAGAAAAAGAATAGATTCTTATGGTCATCGTCTTTTTTGGCTGCATATCCATTTCCTTACAAAAATATTCATACCGCTTAAACTTTTTCACATTTTATTCTGTTGCAAACACAGACTTCAGTGTTTTTATTTGGATTTGATATTATAGACCCATGTTGTGAAGTGGAAGTATTGGATATACCCTATTTCTTATATAATGTATGTTATCTTGATGCTTTCTTCCCTTGTTACTTTTTTTTTTTACTTTATTAATTTTAGGCCATTCAGCCTGTACTAACTGGCAGGGACCAAACAATGGAAATTAGCCTTGGCTGAAATTGGGTGCAGAAACAGCTTTATTCGTCATGTTTGGGCACACAAACAAGAAACTTGACTTCGGTTCCACTTTGCTCTGAATATCTTTGTGTTGTTAAAAATGTGCATTAATGCTTTGATCTACAACAATTCATTATAGCTCTGGTATGTTTAGGGCTGCTGTCCTGCTGGAAGGTGAACCTCATCCAGGGCTTAATTCTTTTTCAGCCTCTTTTCCAGGATTGCGTTGTCCTGCCCCTGTCCCTGTTGAAAGAAAGCCTAACCACAGCATGATGCTTTCACCACAATGTTTCACTTAGGGTTGGTGTGTTCAGAAAGTTAGTTTTACATCATATATAATGTAAGAGATGTTGAGTACAAATACATGGCATGCATTCTAGATCTTTATTTGTGGGAAAAAAATTGTTACAAATTTGTGTGTCCTTTTCCTTCCTGTACACAATTAGACACCACTTTGTCTTTGTATTTCAAATAAAATCCCATTATAATGCATTGAGGTTTAAGGTAAAAGGTCTTAAAGTAACTTCAGCAAATAAAAATGAAAGAAACCTCTGAAATAACAATGAGCAATATCACCTCGTTGCAGGCAGTAAACTTTCAATAGATGCTGTGTGTGGAGAATAGACAAGAAAGTAAAATGTGAGTATTTCACAGACCTAAGTTAATGCATTGGTCTAGGCTTTAAGCTTATTGTGTTTAGTTATAACACTCAGGATTAATCACATTCCACTCGTCTTGTTTTAAGAGTCTGTTTGTACTTACTACCAAGCACATCAACTTAAATGTTTCCTGCTGTTGTGACTATGAATCTGAAATTACTCAATATTAATTTAATATTTTATCAAATATTTTGGTCTGTTAAGGGTTGTCCTGTGAATACCAGCCCAGTAAGGCGATGGTATTAGGACAAAATCAAAAGGGTGAGCCAAGCTCTGACATTATTGAACAGCAAAACTCTGCACACACATGGAATGAATTCACACAATTTCTTAAAATACTAGAATTTATTAACAAAAATAAGTCAACTCAAAGTCAAACATATTTCAATCAACAAACTCTTTACTATGCTAAAACAATCCAACTACACTACCAAGCAGAATTAAAGAATAACTATGTACATTATAAACAAGTTGATTAAAGATGATTGAAAACCATGACCAAAAGAGTGATGCAACATTACCAAGCAATGTTTATTTTTGAGAACCAAGGATTATCTTGAAGAATCTGGAAATGAAGTTAATTTAGTCTTGGAACTAACTTAGGCAGTAATCAGCATACCTTTAATTCAATTCAAATTCAAAAATACTTTATTAATCCCAAAGGGAAATTAAATGTTGTTAAAGCTCATATTATGAAGGTTTCCTCAAAGAGTCGTTGTAGATGCTGATGGCTGTGGGCAGGAAGGATCTCCTGTAGCGCTCCGTCTTACAGCAGATCTGAAGAAGCCTCTGACTGAAGACACTGTTGTTGTAGGACAGTCTCATGAAGAGGATGCTCAGGGTTCTCCATAATGTTCTTCATTTTATGAAGAACCCGTCTTTCCACAATGATCTCCAGAGCTTCCAGAGGAGTCCCCAGAACAGAGCCAGCCTTCTTTATCAGCTTGTTGAGCTTTTTTAAGTCCATGGCTCTGATGCTGCTTCCCCAGCAGATGATGGCAGAAGAGATCACACTTTCCACAACAGACTTATAGAAGATATGCAGCATCCTGCTGCAAACACCAAAGGACCTAAGCTTCCTCAAGAAGTACAGTCTGCTCTGTCCCTTCCTGTAGATGGCTTCACAGTTGCATCTCCACTCTGGTCTGTTGTTCAGGTGAACACCGAGGTATTTATACTCCTCCACCACCTCCACTTCTTCTCCCATGATGGAAATTGTTTTTGACTTATTCCTGTTTCTCTTAAAATCTACAATCATCTCCTTTGTTTTGGTCACGTTCAAAATGAGATGATTGTTTCCACACCATGCCACAAAGCGGTCCACCACCTTCCTGTACTCATCTTCTTGTCCATCTGTGATCCACCCCACGACTGCAGAATCATCCGAGTATTTCTGCAGATGACAGGAGTCTGTCTTGTACTGGAAGTCTGAGGTGTACAGAGTGAAAAGGAATGGTGAGAGTACAGTCCCCTGTGGTGCTCGTGTGCTGCTGACTACCTGGTTAGACTCACAACCCTTCAGTCTCACAAACTGTGGTCTGTTTGTCAGGTAGTCTTTGATCCAGGAGATTGTTGAGGCCTCCACCTGAGTCTTCTGGAGTTTCTGACAAAGCAAATCAGGTTGGATTGTATTAAATGCACTGGAGAAATCAAAGAACATGATCCTCACAGTGCTACTGGCTTTGTCCAGATGACAGTGGGTTTGTTGAAGCAGGTGTATGATGGCATCTTCAACTCCAACTCCACAGCGATAAGCAAACTGAAGGGGGTCCTGATGGTTTACTGTTTGCTTACTCAGGTGGGCCAACAGGAGTCTCTCTAGGACCTTCATGATGTGGGATGTCAGGGCAACAGGTCTATAGTCATTGAGGACTGATGGGTGAGTTTTCTTTGGTACCAGAACAAGACAGGAGGTCTTCCACAACACCGGAACCTTCTTCTGGGCCAGGCTAAGGTTGAAGAGGTGCTGCAGAATCCCACAGAGCTGCTCTGCACAGGCCTTCAGGACTCTAGGGCTGACATGATCTGGACCTGCAGCCTTATTCCGATTCAGTCTCTCCAGTTGCATCTTCACTTGATTTCTTGAGACACACAGGTGGAAGGGGGAAGCAAAGGAAGCATCAGCATCTTCTGATATGGTTGAAGGCAAACATGTAGAAGCAGAAGGGTCTAGGGCTGAGGTGGAAGATAAAACATTTGAGGTGTTACTGGACAGCTGTGGGTCCTGTGGGTCAAAGGAAAGTGGAATGTCTGATTGGCTGTGAGCAGGAGAGGAGGATGCGAAGCTTGTTTCTGAACTGAACCTATTGAAGAATGTGTTCAGTTCATTGGCTCTGTCCAGACCTCCATCGGTCTGATCATCCTTCTGCTTGAAGCCTGTGATCTTCTTCATCCCTGTCCACACATCTCTGATATTGTTTTGCTGGAGTTGCTCCCCATCTTCTTCTTGTACACCTCCTTGCTGTCTCTTATCTTGACTTTAAGTTGCTTCTCTAAACTCCTCAATAATTCTCTGTCTCCCTCTCTGAAGGCTCTTTTTGTCTTGTTAAGCAGGTCCTTCAGGTCACTGGTGATCCAAGGTTTGTTATTGGGGAAGCATCTCACGGTTCTGGTGGGGATGATGTTATCTACACAGAAGTTTATATAGTCGGTTACACACTCAGTCATGGCATCAATGTCTTCTCTATGTGGCTGGCACAGTGCGTCCCAGTCTGTAGCCTCAAAGCAACCTTGCAGAGCTTCTTCAGCTTCCTGTGACCATTTTCTCACAGTCCTCTTTATTACAGGTTGCCTCTGAACAAGGGGCTTATATTTCGAGCAGAGAAAAACAAGATTGTGATCTGATTTGCCTAGAGGAGGTCTTGCTGTAGAGATGTGAGTCCTTGACATTTGCATAAAACAAATCCAATGTTTTGTTTTCTTTGGTAGAGCAGCTGACAAACTGTTGAAACGTTGGAAGTGTAGCAGAGAGAGTGAAGCATGGTTAAAATCACCAGAAATTGCCACAAAAGCATTGGGGTTTTGTGTCTGTAGCTTAGCAACAACTGAGCTGATGGCATCACGTGTCGGCAACAGCGGAAGGTGGAACGTAAACTGTTGCCAAAATAACACTGGTGAACTCTCTGGGTAAATAATATGGACGAAAACTTACTGCCAACTGTTCAATATCTGGACTGCAGAGATGACACTTCACAGTAACATGTCCTGGATTACACCATCTGTTGTTCACAAGTATTGCCAGTCCACCTCCTTTACATTTGCCGCTCCTCTTTAAATCTCTGTCTGCTCGTATGGTTAAAAAGCCCGGCAGAGAGATGCTGGAGTTGGGGATATGATCCTGCAGCCATGTCTCAGTAAAACACATGATACTGCATGCCTGGTACTCTGGCTGGGTCCTTTGTAGGGCTTGGAGTTCATCCAACTTGTTTCCCAACGATCTCACATTGCCCATCATAATCGACGGAATAGATGGTTTGAACTTCTTCCTTCTCTCTCTCCTCTTAACTCCTGTTCTGCATCCACGGCATCTCCTTTTCAACTCATCAGGGATTTGGGGTTGTAGCTGAAGTATTATTTGAGGTTTTGAGATATTAATCAGCTGCTCTCGGTTGTAAGAAACAACCCCGTTGCCATGGCAATGCATCATAACAAATGTCAAAAAATAGAAAGTATTAAGAAAAATCCTCCAAGCTGCCCAGCATCTGAAGAGGAATAGTTCCCAAAAAACAATAAATCAGAATCAAAAGTAACAGAGCTACTCCAACCTGCTGCCACCTTCAGCGGCGCAATTCTAGAATAAAACAACCCTTAAACAACCTTTAAACAACCATTCACAATGCAAGATCAGATAAAATATTTTAATAAAATAATGTTTTAAAGAATGATCTGCTGAATAAAACCAACCTTCTGGATGACTAATTCTCAACGGTGTCTCATTAGCTGCCTTTATTTATTAAAATAATATTTAAAGAAATATTAAGGAAATGGTAAAATATTTAAGGAAATATTTTGGAAAAGAACCAAATCTTTCTGGAGAAATGGGCTCAAGTATGCAAGCACGTGCTCTTAGCTGTTAGCAGTTGAAGCTAACAAAGAAGCTGCTAGCTTAGCACCAGAATCAAACACACACCTTTAAAAATGCCAATGCATAAGCAAGGACGACGCGTTATGATCAATCTTCTGTGTTTAAAATCACCCTTCAAATAAAGTTTGTCTTAACTTCTATAACACAAACACAGAACACAAAACTGAGCACGTGTGGTGCAGATATTTTGCTAGCACTAAGATAAACTTAGTGCTAAATAAAATGAAGAATGTTTAGATCATTTCATCCTAAATCTCTCTCTCTGCCCAAACACCTAACCTCGTATGAGCCATACTGAGGAGTTTTCTGGGCGATGACGAAGTTTGAAGAAAGCTCAGTGACTGGGGGGCCGCTCTGTTGGGCCGACCAAACTGTACGTTACCGTTACCACGGTGATGCGGCTCCTGTTGTCCTCCTCTCAGACCGGGAAAACCGCTCCACTCAGCTTCGTAGAGACAACGTCTCTACAGGGAATTCTCTGGAACACAGTTTGCTTCTGCAGGCCTCAGAGAGAAAGTAAAGCAATGCTTATATTTTAATTTCCCCTTTTTATGAATGAATACCGGGTACACAAACGGTGATTCATTCGTAATTAACTCGTGCATATGATTGATGATTGTATGACACTGTTGGATCCAGTTGAAGAGTTTATGTCTGTTTGCCAGCAAAGAGACATTAGCGCGCTGGCTCTCCACCCAGCCTCACACCGAGTCCGGGTGAAAGAGATCAGACCATTGGAAAAGTGGGGGTTTTATATTGCCGGTGGCTTCATGGGAAGTCCGCTGTTACCCCCCACCCCCCTTTTTTCTTTCCCAAATTTTGGAAGTAGGTTAATTGCAATTTATTTTGAAAGTTCCAGAAAAGTTCGTAGCGCATCTCTCATGTTGTATCCCAACACTGCACAGCTCTGACTCTGAATACAAACACTTTCATTCTGAATACTCACCAGCCTGGAGTTCTATTCACAGGCAGAAACCATTTAAGCTATTTAATTCAAACATTGTTTTCACTATCTCACCGGGAGAAGCTCATTTATTATTTTAGTGTCTGTCATAAGTGGATAGCTGTGGTTGTTTTCATCAACCTCCTACAACAGCAGCCAAGATAGATCCCTTCTTTCCTGCAATAATGATCCTTGGTGAATAGGTTCAATAAATAAGGCAGGGATCAGATAGACAGGAATATTTCATTCTTCCCTTCTGGGTTTGCATATAAATGTTTATTCATAGAAAGCAATTTTCTCTTAGCAGCTGTACTGTGTCCATGTGTATTGCTGTGTAAGCTGGAAGACACTTCTGCCATCTAGTGGACATATGTATTATTACAGAATGAAAGAGTTCTAAAGGTAAAGGGCTGCTCTGGTGGAGGTTCTGTCTTCCCAGGTTGTAAGAGGCATGAGGCAGCAGGGTGAAGTGTAGCAATAAAGAGGTTCCATACGGTATGGAACAAATTTCTCTGTTCCTGCCGAAGATGTATTGGCATCAAGCAAACATATGGAAGAAGGTGTTCTGATCAAATGAGACATACAGAGATAGAGAATACAAATGGGCTGAGTACAAATGTATGCCATTGTTTTCAGATTCTTTTTAAAAAGTATTGAAAACCCTGTTTTCCTTCTACTTCTAAAAAAAACATATATTTATGTTTGTAGTTATAACGTGACAAAAGAGCTCAAGGGGTATTAACACTTTTGCAAGACGCTGTATTCTTATTTGTGATGTTATCCTGTTCAAAGGTAGTCCGTGGCTGCCCTCTTGTGGTAGATATTTGTAATTTGCTTCACAGTAACACTAATGCTTACAAGGCTTAAATTAAACAGGATTTTAAACACTCAAACAAATTTTGCTTGACATTGCATTTCCAAAGGCTGTGTGTGCCATATCTTGGTGATTATTAAATCATTTAATCTGAAAATCTAAAAAATAAAAAATAAAGACAAATTCCAACACATTTCTCCAATGAAGCAGAAGTAAGTCTTGGTTTAGGGTCATTTAGCAACCAACATTTAAACTTAATAATCCAGAAAGATCCCAGCTGTTGTGACTCCAGCAAGTCAGCAAGGCAAGGCAGCAGGGTGAAGTGTAGCAATAAAGAGGTTCCATATGGTAGACTTTCAAAGGTGACTATTGTAGTTAAGGTGGAAAGATTTGCTTGCACCCAAGAACTTATTTCTGTGCCGTTGGTGAACATGAAGAAGGTTGGGGGTTAAGGTTATGGATTCGGTGGATGTAGAACTGGGTGTCAGGCTCCATGGTGGTAAATGGAGATATACAGTAGAAAAAAGGGAAAGGACTAAGCACATGACCTTGGGCAATGCCACTGGAACAAGGTCAGCAGGGGGGTGAAGTAAATAAACTGCTGTCTGTTAAAAAAACAGGTTTTTAACCATGCAAGAGCAGAGCCAATGATGTTGAGTGAGGAATCCAGGCACGTGATAAGAGTTGCATTGTTTCTTTTTTTTTTCTTCATTTTATGAAATCGTTTCTGATTTAACAGATTCTACAAGAATATTTCCTGAAAGCTTTTCCCCACATTGTGGGGAGAACTACAGTACTTTGACCCTTTTTAGTGTTTTTACCCTTTTAAAAATAATAATTTTATAAATATTTTAAATGATTTTGTTGGTGTTTCTCTAACAGTATTTATTCCTTTTTGCTTCTTTCATCTCCAGGGACCAGCGACCCATATGTGAAGTTTAAAATTGGAGGGAAGGAGGTGTTCAGAAGCAAGACGATCCATAAAAACCTAAACCCGGTGTGGGATGAGAGAGTCAGCCTTTTGGTGGAAACCCTCAAGGAGGCACTATATGTCAAGGTAAGTCTGTTTTTTAACTTCAGATGTCATCATTCTCGAATGTGCACATTGATGTATTGTAAAATAATTGCTTTTTCTGTAAAAAATATTTTCAGAAGACATAAAAGAGTGCTTATGATCCTCTAAGGTACTCTTGTACTCAACCCCTTTCAATTTCAAATTGACTGAGACTGAAAATTATCTAAGATAAAAGTTTAAGCACATCTTAAGTTGTTAGACCTATGTGACCCTCCTCTTTGAAAGTGCTGCAGCTCGTTGTATAAAGTTCTTCCAGATTCAGAGGGCATCCTCTTTGTATTACCAGGACATCCCACTGTAGATTTTTAGGTGTTTTTAGGTTGATTATTCTTTTGAAGAAACTATTCAGTGTAATACTTTGCCTTCATCTCTTTATTTTGTTCTATTTGATTGATTGCCAGTCTGAAGTTTGTTCGAAGAATAAGCAAATACTCTAAGGAAGATACCTTAAGAATTGCCACAAAATATAAAAAAATGAAACACAACCAAAGCACCTACACCATGTGCTTAACAAATACAGAGATTCATATATAGGGGTTGGACAATGAAACTGAAACACCTGTCATTTTAGTGTGGGAGGTTTCATGGCTAAATTGGACCAGCCTGGTAGCCAGTCTTCATTGATTGCACATTGCACCAGTAAGAGCAGAGTGTGAAGGTTCAATTAGCAGGGTAAGAGCACAGTTTTGTTCAAAATATTGAAATGCACACAACATTATGGGTGACATACCAGAGTTCAAAAGAGGACAAATTGTTGGTGCACGTCTTGCTGGCGCATCTGTGACCAAGACAGCAAGTCTTTGTGATGTATCAAGAGCCACGGTATCCAGGGTAATGTCAGCATACCACCAAGAAGGACGAACCACATCCAACAGGATTAACTGTGGACGCAAGAGGAAGCTGCCTGAAAGGGATGTTCGGGTGCTAACCCGGATTGTATCCAAAAATCATAAACCACGGCTGCCCAAATCACGGCAGAATTAAATGTGCACCTCAACTCTCCTGTTTCCACCAGAACTGTCCATCGGGAGCTCCACGGGGTCAATATACACGGCCAGGCTGCTATAGCCAAACCTTTGGTCACTCATGCCAATGCCAAACGTCGGTTTCAATGGTGCAAGGAGCACAAATCTTGGGCTGTGGACAATGTGAAACATGTATTGTTCTATGATGAGTCCACCTTTACTGTTTTTCCCACATCTGGGAGAGTTACGGTGTGGAGAAGCCCCAAAGAAGCATACCACCCAGACTGTTGCATGCCCAGAGTGAAGCATGGGGGTGGATCAGTGATGGTTTGGGCTGCCATATCATGGCATTCCCTTGGCCCAATACTTGTGCTAGATGGGCGCATCACTGCCAAGGACTACCGAACCATTCTTGAGGACCATGTGCATCCAATGGTTCAAACATTGTATCCTGAAGGCGGTGCCGTGTATCAGGATGACAATGCACCAATACACACAGCAAGACTGGTGAAAGATTGGTTTGATGAACATGAAAGTGAAGTTGAACATCTCCCATGGCCTGCACAGTCACCACATCTAAATATTATTGACCCATTTTTGGGGTGTTTTGGAGGAGCGAGTCAGGAAACGTTTTCCTCCGCCAGTATCACGTAGTGACCTGGCCACTATCCTGCAAGAAGAATGACTTAAAATCCCTCTGACCACTGTGCAGGACTTGTATATGTCATTCCCAAGACGAATTGACGCTGTATTGGCCGCAAAAGGAGGCCCTACACCATACTAATAAATTATTGTGGTCTAAAACCAGGTGTTTCAGTTTCATTGTCCAACCCCTGTATTTGTGTTCACTTTTTTTCTCCAAACATAGAATAAACATGGTCATTAATTGCGGATATTATTATTGTTTCGTGATTGTTTTTTGGCAAATGTTTTTGCGCACACCTCTATTATTTAATTGTGATTTGATAAGTTTAGTTAATCTTCTGTTAATTCTTCAATAATCACTGTGGAGAAGAATAGTGCTCAAGCATCTAGTGTCCGCTGCAGTATGAAGGTCTTTCACTTTAAAAATCGTGTTTGGATCTGCCACCCTTGTAATCCCACAAGCACTTGTCTTGGAATATTGTCTGATGTTTTCAGACACCAGCTTGGGATCCACAGTTTCAGTTTACTGCAACATTTAATTACGTTAAAATATGAAGAAACTGTGACCAATGTCTCTAATATTTTAGACTTTATTGCAACAATTAGATGAGCCATAGCTTACCATTACTTGAACATGATTTATGAAGTGAGAGTGTTTTTAGCTTGACATTTGATCATGGATGTCCAAACTTCGTTTTCTATGTCAGTGCGTTCTGGATAATTATGTAAAGTCCTAAAAAAGGTGCCTGTTATTTCTTCACCAAGCTTGAAAAGAAAAGAAATAAAGTCTGAAATTAGAAGTAACGTGTTTATGGTTTTCCTCTGACATTTGCTGTGTTTCTCTGTAGGTGTTTGACTATGACTTTGGACTTCAGGATGATTTCATGGGCTCAGCGTATCTCCATCTGGAGTCACTGGAACATCAAAGGTCTCTTTGTATTTTTTTCTCATCCTTTATGTTGCCTCTTTTTAAGCTGTAATTACTTTTTGTCACACCAGATTGTATTTCCTGTATAGACTGACCAATTCCTTGGTGACGGGCAAGTGCAGAGAAGTCATAATGTCAAGCTTTAACAAGAATTAATGCTAAACTCCAGTCTGTTTTCATGTCTTTCTACTCACAACTTTTTAACATTTGTAGTGCTTTGGAAAAGTATTTTTACCCCTTGAAGATTCTGACAATTGTCTGCATTAAAACTACAAATAAAAATCTCAAAAAAGTGGTATTTGTATTCACCCTCTTTAGTCTGATATCCCGAAATAAAATAATGTGCAACCAAAAGCCTTCAGAAGTAATCTAAATAAATAAACTCAATCCATTGTAAGCGAATCTCAGTTTAAAACCAGCTGTTCTGTGAAATATTCAGTTTTGTTAGAGAACGTTAGTGGCCAACATAATCACGAAGACCAAGGAACACAGCAGACAGATCAGAATAACAGTTTGAAAAAATTTAAAGCAGGGTTAGTTTATAAAACAACCTCAAACAATTTGCTCTGTGAGACGTGAACATCTGATCAGAAAATGAAAAAGAGCTATTGTGCCATAGATGCAGGCCTTCCAACATCCAGCTGTGCACCTAAACTGACAGACAGGGCAAGAACAACACTGATCAGAGAAGCAACCAATAGGTTATACTGGAGGAGCTGCAGAGATACAGTGCTCAGGTGGAAAAATCCGTTTACAGGGTAACTGTTGGGCATGCACTCGGTAAAAGTAGCCTTTTTGGATGGGTATATAGAAGAAGGCCAATGTTGAAAGAAAATAGCAAGACCGGTTTGTGATTTGCAACAAGCCATGTATGGTTAAGCATATAATGTATAGGCATATGTATGAGTTGAGTAGAAGAACAAATTTCTCTGTTCTTGCAGAAGATGTATTGGCATCAAGCAAACATATGGAAGAAGGTGTTCTGATCAAATGAGACATACAGAGATAGAGAATACAAATGGGCTGAGTACAAATGTATGCCATTGTTTTCAGATTCTTTTTTAAAAGTATTGAAAACCCTGTTTTCCTTCTACTTCTAAAAAAAACATACATTTATGTTTGTAGTTATAACGTGACAAAAGAGCTCAAGGGGTATTAACACTTTTGCAAGACGCTGTATTCTTATTTGTGATGTTATCCTGTTCAAAGGTAGTCCGTGGCTGCCCTCTTGTGGTAGATATTTGTAATTTGCTTCACAGTAACACTAATGCTTACAAGGCTTAAATTAAACAGGATTTTAAACACTCAAACAAATTTTGCTTGACATTGCATTTCCAAAGGCTGTGTGTGCCATATCTTGGTGATTATTAAATCATTTAATCTGAAAATCTAAAAACAAATAAATAAAGACAAATTCCAACACATTTCTCCAATGAAGCAGAAGTAAGTCTTGGCTTAGGGTCATTTAATTTAGATTTAATAATCCAGAAAGATCCCAGCTGTTGTGACTCCTATCTTGTCCTTTGTATCTGAAAGGAATCATGATGATAGTTTGAAGCATCTGTATTAAACAGGGGACATTTAGGCTTGTTATGATGAAAAAAATCATTCCAGGTTTTCACGTTTTAGTTTGTTGGCCCAAGTTCATTCTTACCGTGACCTTGTTTTGAAGTAAAGGTGCATCTTGTTTTGTCAGTTTTTTTCTTTACATGAAAAATCAAAATGTCTGCTGTGAAAATGTTTAGGAATATTCTTCCAGCCATGGACCAAAGTTTTGAGATAGACATTTGTTTTTGTTTTTTGTTTTTTACAAACTCTAATAGATCTTTTCATCAAATGTTTCTGAGGTGCTTTGAAATTCTTGAACATTTCAAAGGTTTCAGAGACTTTTAGTGAGAATCTTATGTCCTAATAGAATTTAGCTTTTTATTCACACCTGATGTCTGATTTTTTTAATCAGTTTTTTATTTGTATCGTCTCACCTTTTGACAACTGACCACAGTTTTGCCTCACTGTGCGTGCAGGAACCCTTGCACTCTCCCTGCTGCCATTTCTGAGCAAACTCTGCACTGGTGGCAACCCAATCCCTTTGGTGAATCCACTTTGGCAAACAGTTATTTTTCCTAACTTGCTGAACCTCCTTTGTACCCTTTTGCTTTCTTCACAACTGATCATCTTTCCTTAAGGTTCTTGATGATTAAAAAAAAAAAGAAAAGCTGATTTGGGTCTAATCTTATAAGCAGCAACAGTCTTGCCTGTCAGGTCCTTTTGATGCCAAGCAATGATGATGATACCACAGGGTAACTGAGAAAGAATAATCATTTGATACACCACTTCTTTTTAAAGCAGCCATTCAACTTTTCTAACTAAGCCAGAATAACGGAGGGATATCAGCTTTGTCCTGAACTATACAGAAGACAGCTTAAACAATGTTAGCCTGTTTGTAAGATTTTCTGTTAACTATTATTACCTCTGCAATTATTTGAAACATTATCTGATCACTCTTCTAGATACCTAGAATAGAAGACTCTTTGCAAATGTCCCCCATGAAAAACTGAAGCAGTAAAGTTTTCCATTTAAAATTGGTCATCATAAATGAAGAGAGAAGTAAAACATCTGTTTTCCTGTTGCAAGGCTTTGTTTTGTCTTTAATGATGACACAAGAATGGTTGAAATTTCCTCTGAATGCCAGATGAACATGCAGTGCTTTTACTGTACATCATTCACAATAAAGTATTGCATGTGAACATGTTGGGCTCTCCATCCTTGCAGGACACTCGATGTGACACTGGACCTGAAGGACCCGCAGTACCCTGAACATAACCTGGGTAGCCTGGAGCTCGCTGTCACTCTGTCACCAAGGGAGGGAGACATAAGGGATGCTGTAAGACAATCATGTCAAATCTGTGGGGATGTTTGCTCATCTGATTTTTTTCCCTTACACGATTGATGTCCAATCCTCAAACAACCTACACCACCAGCTAGTAATAAACCCCTACAAACAGTTCATTACCTTGCACAAGTATTTATCATTTTGTGTTGTTACAGCTACAGATGTACAAATGTATTTCTATTGGGATTTTATGTGATCAACACAAAATGGTATATAAAATGGGAAGGGAAAATTATACGTGATTTTAAAAATATTTTAATCTAAGAGTGTGACGTGAATTTATATTTAGCCTTCTTTATCCAGATACTCTCTTAACCCTCATAAAAAGTAACTGAATTAGTGAGTAGAGTTTAATTTAGGTTCAGTGTAAATCCAGCTGTTCTGTGAAGGCCTCAGACGTTTGGTGGAGAACATAAGTGAACAAACAGTATTCTGAAGAACAAGGAACACAGCAAACATGTCAGAGATAAAGTTGTGGGTAACCTTTAAGCAGGGTTAGGTTATAAAACAATGTCCCAAGCTTTAAGCATCTAACAGAGCACTGTTCAAAGTTCTGAAAAGAGACTATGACACAACTATACAGCTGTTTAAGCACCCACCTAAACTGAGTGGATCAAGGAGAGCAGTATTCAGAGAAGCTGTGCACTCTATAAATCTGACCTTTTGGGAAGAGTGGCACATAGAAAGCCTTTTTTAAGAGAAGGCCCAAACAAACTGAGTTCAAAGTTTATCACAAACCATATAGAAGACCCAGTTAACATACGGAAGAACGTGCTCTGATCAGATGAGACCAGATTTGAACTATTCTGTTCACAAACAAAATGCTATGTGTGGTGGAAGATAAACAATGCACATCACCCTGAATATCCCGAAGCACGGAGGTGGCAGGATGATGTTGTGGACTTGCTTTTTTCCAGCAGGGAGGGGCAGTTGCTCAGAGTTGATTGGAAGATGAATGGAGCTAAATACAGGCCAATACTGGAAGAAAACCTGTTAGAGTCTGCAAAAGACTTGAGACTGGGATGGAGATTCACCATCCAGCAGAACAGTGAGCATGCATCACAGGCTGCAACAGAATGGTTTAGAGCATATTCATGAGCCAAAAGGCTCAAATAAAGTCCAGAAGAAAGATGGTTGTATCATTTTTGGGGTTTCTATTTGTAAAAAAAAAAAAAAACATGTACAAGTTTCATTCCACTTTATGTGCTATTTTGTGTTGGTCTGTCGCATAAAATAAAAATAAAATACAATAAAGTTTGTGAAAATAATGTAGAAAAGTTTAATATTTTTGCAAGGTGCTGTATACAGTACCAGGTCTACTTAAGTTATATATTACTGACAAAATCCATAAACAGGACTATTAGTTGGTAAACTGGTTTACCACACATCA
Organism: Girardinichthys multiradiatus; assembly: GCF_021462225.1. Classification (NCBI taxonomy): domain Eukaryota; kingdom Metazoa; phylum Chordata; class Actinopteri; order Cyprinodontiformes; family Goodeidae; genus Girardinichthys; species Girardinichthys multiradiatus. The sequence continues at coordinate 37,798,790 of NC_061805.1, read as the reverse complement.
GTAGCACGTGTGGGTTATATTGAACTGGGAAGTGCAGGCTTACTTCAGCCACAGTTTCTGGTAACTTTACAGGTCAGCAAATACAAAGACATAAACATAAGCGTGGTTAATTTGTTGTGCAGAAAGTTGCATGTTCAAAGAGCAGAATATCTTTCCTAATTATTTTGGCTTGTGCCTCTGTGGACAAGCTCAGTGATTCAGAGTTACATTTATTTCTGTTCAATTATTTGTTTGGTTAATTGGATTCTTAGATGTTCTGCTCCTATCAGGGCACAGTCAGAAGGGACATATTTTATTCCTTTTGATCTGATGTCTTAATTCTGCTGCTTATTCATGGCTCTGGTTCACAGAGCTCCCTTTTAATAAAACAAATAAATTCTATTTAGTTTAAGCATCATTTTGGATTTCTCCTACTGTGAAAAGAAAGGTACAATGTTTGGCAGATGCGCTATCTCTGTTGCCATCTAGTGGTATAAAAAAGAACAACACATTTTAGATTTTAACATTTAAAAAGACGTTTAAATCATGAATGAGCGAGACATTACTGTGGAATAGTCTGGAGCCATTCCTCATTTTTTGTGTTTTGCTTTAAAAAAAAGTTTTTTGTAATTAAAAAATGATCTTTACAAGATTAGATTTCCAAAGTTTTCTGCAGGCCTTTCAGTTTCTTCCAGCTACACGATCAGATTTTAGGGAATCCTTTATGTTTTAATGCAGCAAAGAACTAATTTTAACCTGGATCATTATGGACTTTCATACAACCAGGCTGGAGCTTCTAATTTGTAAACCTGGCTTCTTCTTCATTTGGCTTGCAGACCTATGGTCAATAATACACAAGACAGTAGCAGAATATCTCCAGAAAATATATTTACAATTACATCTTGAACAAAAAAAATCAATATGTCCTTTATAAATTCCTTTGGTTTTAGCTGTTTAAGATGTATCTGGGGTCTACTTTGTTTTTTCATAACTATAAACGTCATCTTATTTGATTAAGAAGGGCATTGTGGAACTTGTGTGTTGTTTTCTAGACTTGAGGTTATATTTAAATAACGTTACAGTCTAGTAAAGAACAGACCTTCTACATTACATTCTTTTACCATGACTCTATAAAGTTAAAGAACATGTAACTAATTTTAATTAGGCATCACTTGAGTAATTGCCTAGTGATAATGATTTTGAAGTTGACACATTAAGTAAGACGTTTGTTTCTGATAGAAGATGAGACAGGCATCTCTCAAAAGATTAAATAAAAACAATGTAAAGGAGTATCAATGAAATAATATCTGTTATTACATTCATTTTAATTACAATATACATATACCCTTTGCATTAATAAACATAAATATTACTTTCAGTCTGTAGAAACATGTTATTAAAATTAAAAGATTACTTTACATCTGCCAGGGGTATGATTAAATCTGTTAGGTTATGCTACTTTTTGCAAATGTTTATCTCATCTATCTTTAAGTGTGTCCCTAAAACATTTGATTAAATTAATTAATTATACAAATAACATTTCTATCAATATAGATTTTATGTAAGTGGAAATGAATTGGATCTGTTTGGTTTAATTTTGTTCAATCTAAACAAGCTGAACTGAATTAAAAAAACAGAATTAAAATTCAATTCAATTCAGTTTTATTTATTTATATAGCGCCAATTCACAACACATGTCGTCTCGAGGCACTTCACAACATTCAGGTACATACATTCCAATTAATCCTAACCATTGAACAGTGCAGTCAGATTCAGTTATTTATTCAAATTGGATAAAAAGTTTTTCTGTCTAATGAAACCCAGCAGATTGCATCCAGTCAGTGACTTGCAGCATTCACTCCTCCTGGATGAGCATGTAGAGACAGTGGAGAGGAAAAACTCCCTTTTAACAGGAAGAAACCTCCAGCAGCACCAGTCTCAGTGTGAGCGGCCATCTGCCACGACCGACTGGGGGTTTGAGAGAACAGAGCAGAGACACAAAGAGAACAAAGAAGCAATGATCCAGGAATACTTTCTATGGGAAGGAAAAGTAAATGTTAATGGATGTAGCTCCTCTAGTCGTTTCAACTAGAAAGAAAGAACAGATAAACTCTGAGCCAGTTTTCAAGGTTAGAGTATGAAAGAGAGCACATATAATTAGTTACTGTAAAAGCTCAGTCAATTTCCATGTCTAGGAGAGAGAAAGGGTTAAACACTAAAAGACAGGGCCATGTGGATCATCAGTAGAGGGTGAGCATTAAGTTGTTGCCAGCAGAAGCTCGGACGATACCACCCTCCAGAAAGGTGTCACAGGCAGACACAGAGTCAGACCAGGTGTAGCTTCTAGGAAGAGAAAAGAGAGAACATAGTTAAAAGCTGAAATAACAGCAAATAATGCAAAATTGGAGAGTAGTGTGAGAATGTAGCGAAGAGGGTGAAAGTGGTCGTTATGTCCTCCAGCAGCCTAAGCCTATAGCAGCATAACTACACAGATAGTTTCAGTTCAGATTATTTAGTTAAACTGCGCTTATTTACAACAATGTCGTCTCAAGGCACCCCACAAAGTGTCCCACTGATGGTCATTGTTATACTAAAAACCACAAGGATTGGGGATACCTCTCTCTGTCAGACTGATCACAACCATCGGAAAAGAGAAGGGGTCATACAGGTAGCAGAAATGGAGGGTGTGTTTGCACCTCAACCATAACTGAACCGGTTTAGGCTAAACCTGACTCCCCCTTACTCCAACCAACAGGGAGGGAGGAAGGCTCCCTCCCTGATAACCTAAGCCACTCTAACTATAAGCTTTATCAAAAAGGAAAGTTTTAAGCCTAGCCTTAAAAGTAGACAGGGTGTCTGCCTTACGGACTAAAACTGGCAGCTGGTTCCACAGGAGAGAAGCTGATAACTAAAGGATCTGCCTCCAATTCTACTTCTAGAGACTTTAGGAACCACAAGTAGACCTGCAGTCTGAGAACGAAGTGCTCTGTTAGGAACATATGGAACAATCCGATCTCTGATGTATGATGGAGCTAGATCATTAAGGGCTTTATATGTGAGGAGGAGAATTTTAAATTCTATTCTGGATTTAACAGGGAGCCAACGAAGGGAAGCTAAAATAGGAGAAATATGATCTCTCTTTTTAATTTTCATCAGAACTCTTGCTGCAGCATTTTGAATCAGCTGAAGGCTTTTAACTGCATTTTGTGGACATCCTAATAGTAAAGAATTACAATAGTCCAGCCTTGAAGTAACAAATGCATGGACTAGTTTTTCAGCATCACTCCTGGATAGGATATTTCTAATTTTGGCAATGTTCCGGAGATGAAAAAAAGAAATCGTAGAAACCTGTTTAATATGGGATTTAAATGACATGTCCTGGTCAAAAATAACACCAAGGTTTTTTACTTTATTATCAGAGGTCAATTTAATGCCATCCAGGTTAAGTGATTGACTAAGCAGTTTCTTTTTTAAAGACTCTGGTCCAAAGACGACAACTTCTGTCTTGTCTGAATTTAGAAGCAAAATATTTTAAGTCATCCAAGTTTTTATATCTTCAAGACATGCTTGTAGTCTGTCTAACTGGTTGGGTTCATCAGGATTTATGGATAAGTAAAGCTGAGTATCATCAGCGTAACAGTGAAAATGTATCCTATGCTGCCTGATAATTTGACCTATTGGAAGCATATATATAGTAAAGAAAATTGGCCCAAGTACTGAACCTTGTGGTACTCCACAATTAACCCTAGAGTTTAAAGATGATTTATCATTTACATGAACAAACTGGAATCTGTCAGACAGGTAAGATTTAAACCAGCCTAGCGCTGTTCCCCTGATCCCTACAGCATATTCCAGCTTTTTTAAGATAATATAATGGTTGACTGTATCAAATGCAGCACTGAGATCTAACAGAACCAGAACAGACATTATCTGAGGCCATAAGAATATCATTAGTGACTTTCAGCAGAGCTGTTTCAGTGCTATGATGAGCTCTGAAGCCTGACTGAAACTCTTCAAACAGGTCATTGCTGTGTAAATACTCACACATTTGATTAGCAACTATTTTCTCAAGAATTTTAGATAAGAATGGAAGATTGGATATAGGTCTGTAATTTTTTAAGTCATCTCAATCAAGCGAAGGTTTCTTGAGTAAAGGTTTAATTACAGCTACCATAAAATCCTGTGGTACATATCCATTTACTAAAGATAGATCAATCATATCTAAAATGGGGCTGGTAATCAGAGGGAACACTTCCTTAAATAATTTGGTTGGGATTGGGTCTAACATACAAGTTGAAGGTTTAGATGAAGCTAATATTTCTGAAAACTTAGGAAGCTCCACAGGATCAAAATAGTCCAAACACAAATCAGGTTCTACAGTTATTTCCAATGTTGTCTCACTTGCTGAGGATGAAGTAATCATCTTCGGGAGTATGTCAAATATTTTCTTTTTAATAGAATCAATTTTATTTAAGAAGAATCCCATAAAGTCATGGCTGCTAAGACACATAAGTTGTCTGACTGATATATCAATGTTGGATATATGGTAAAACGTTGATAGAGATTCCACTTTCATTTTTTCATGATTGTGTAACAGTTGGTGCCGACAGTCAAATATAATAAAAAAAAAAGAAACAGAAGGTTCTGTTCTGATTGATGACCCATTTTAGCCTAATAATAGTTAAATCAATTGATAAAGGAAGAAAGTACCACTGTATCTTGATTAATCATTCTGTACAATTTATAACATGTGTGATTAGCAGCAACCTCAGTTTTGCACATTGATCACAAACTCACTGCCAGGGCAGTAAAAGAACATCTTGAGCAACAACACACAGTAAAACACAATAAATCACAGACTGCACCTCAGCATCATTGAAACAAAATGTGATTATCATCAGTGTAATGGAGATTTTTCTTCAAGGAAACTGAAGTATTTTTAAAGATTATGTAAGGACACTTTAAAGACGCTTGCTAATGCTAATGATAGTTTAGCATAAGCTAAAGAATCAGCGGGCTTTCATGCCAAATGAAGCTTGTTAGAGTCATACAAACTCTTTTCTTGCCTTTTACAGTTTTCCATTTATGCTTATTTTAACAAAATATACAGATGATGGTTGGTTCATGACTTTTGCACAGTATTGTATATATATTTTTTCCCATTAGACAGCTTATTAGTGATGCTTATATTTGCAATTTTTTAAAATCAAGAGCCAAAACTTACTGATATAAAAAAATATCAATTGGATAACCATTTATTTTCTATTAAATGCCATGAAAACAATAGATTATTGGCAGTGAAATACGTAAGCTAGTACTGTTGTAGAATAGATCTTCCTTGCTGAAATGCTGCAGTGCAATAATTCCTCATAAAAATGTCTAAACGAGCTAAGAACAGTTTTCTATTTTAATAAGAAATAGGAATAAGTAAGAAAAGGTATAAATGAAGAAGGATATGCCGTAGGAATGGCACAGATTTAATTTGCTGTTTATTTTATGCAGACACATGTCTGTGCATGTGTGGTTATATAACTACATCATTACACAATGTAATAACTCTGCTAATACACTTTCTGCTTAATTTGCATGACTGTAACTGCCCCACTTTCCTCATCTAACCATCACTTTGCTTCAGGTCAGAACTATTATCTAAACCTGGTGCACACCATGCCCTTTACCCTTTACAAGAAGTCAATAGGAGGCGCTCTGTAACCGCTTTGTCTCATTTACAGACCATGCTTTTGAGAAGAAACTGGAAACGATCTAGTAAGGTAAACTAAAACAGCATGAAACTCATGAAACCTCCGATTCTGCTGTAACTCCACTACTGACTGCACTGCACCTCGCTTATCCTTCCTCACTGGTGTCCCGGAACATGGATGGAGTCTCCCCAGCCCTATCCCTCCCATCCTTCTTTTCTTCCTTCCATGATGGTTTTTTTTTTTCTCAGTTCTCATTGTCACCTGCTTATTTTCCACAAGCTGCAATATACTACTTGCTATCTATGTATACTGAGGGCATGCATTTATGGATTTTGGTTGCCTGTGTAAAAAAAGGTTTCCTTTGACCTAAAGGTTTACTTTAGATGTGGGTAAACATCAAGGGTGGAGGGAAATTATTACAATTCCTGACTTTATCTTGGTCATGGACATTTAAAGCCAAAATAATTATTGAATGAGTATCAAACTGCAGAACTGCAAGTATTTTCCTATTATATTTTATGTTATTCTATTTTATATTATTTTAACTTTGTCATACTGATAAATTGTAAAAATGATTAACTTTTTGTGACACTTGTTTCAGATCTTAAAAAGACTATTTATCAGACAAAAATAAACAGTAAATATAAAAGAAGTTTTGAAATGATGGTTTCATTTATTGGTGGAAAAAAGCTAACCAAACCAACCTGGCCCTATGTAAAAAAAAAACGTAATCAGTTGTCAGACCTAATCACTAGCTGTGCCAACCTTGGCACCAACAACTGCCATCAAGCATTTGTGATAAGTGGCAATTTATTGTTTACACTGCTGTGGAGGATTTTGACCCAGTCATCTATACAGAACTGTTTCAATTCAGCCTCATTGGAGGGGTTTTGAGCATAAATAGTCTATTTAATGTTTAAATATTTTATGTCAAACAGTCCAGGTCCTGAATAAGCAAAGCAACCCAGAGACAATCACAGTTTTATCCATGTTTGACTGTCAGTGTGATGTTCTTTTTCTGAAATGAGGTGTTAGTTTTATGCCAGATGTAACAGGGCACACACCTTCCAAAAGTTCTAGTTTTGTCTCACCACTCCACAGAATATTTTCTCAAAAGTATTGGGAATGAGCAAGATGGGTTTTAGTAAATGTTTTTTTAGCAAGCAGTGGTTTTGACCATTTGTTCCCAGTTTCTTTCCCTTTGTTGAATCAGGACCACTGACCTGCAGTGAGGCATGTAGTAATTTAGATGGTGTTCTGAGTTCTTTTATGACCTGTATGAGTCTTTAAGATACCCTTGAATTAATCTTGCAAGGCCAGTCACCCATGGGAAGATGTAATGCTTTCTTCTGACCACCCTTATGATGGTGGTCAGAGGGCCCGGTGGCACCGATTGTATGGCAATCCCACTTTTGTCAGTCTACCCCAGGGCATCTGTAGCTAGAATATAGCCTACCACTTAATGTGAATGTGTGTATGAATGGGTGGGTGGATGACTGATTGTACTGTAAAGCACTTTGGAGTCCTCAGACTTGATTAAGTGCTATACATGTGTAGTCCATTTACCATTTATCTATTTGTAGAAAATGGCTCTCACTGTTGTTTGCTGGAGTCTTAGAAATGGCTTTTTAACTGTTTTCAGACTGATAGATAGTAGTGATTTTGCCTCTGATCTGTTCTTGAATGTCTTTCGATTGTGGGATGATGTATTGTTTTTTTTCAGAACTTTTTGCCTATTTCTTGCTTCTACAGGTCAGCCAGTAATACGGTCCTGCTATGGCTTATAAAACTTAACCAAAATAATGTGACTGATCACATTAATAGATTATTTAAAACAGGGGGCAATTACTTTCTCACATAGGGCCAGGTTGGTTTGGATAGCTTTTTTTCTTTAAGAAGAATAATTTGAAAATTGCATTTTATATTTACAGTGAACACTTTTTCACTGTGCATTTATCTAAATTGTGCAGAGCTTCTGCTGAACACTTCTTCAAGTCTGTGTCCTTCACCAATGATGTGTGCAACATATTGCAGACTCTGTGTAAGAAAATAAGGCAGTTTAGGACCACTGAAAAGTCTTGTCCAGCAAAACAGCTGGGAAACATATGAAAGTTTGCTTTTAGGTGACTGATTGTTTTTCATTCTTGAATTTTTTTTTCATCAGTTGCAAATATAGTTTTGACTTCATTTTCTGTTACGTATACTGCCATACATAAAATCAAATGCTACATTTTGACTTTATTTTACTGTGGCTTTTGATTGCTGTCAGGTTAAACATGAAGCATGCTCACTAAGATTCTTCCTCTCCTTATTTGCACGTGACTGAATCCTGTCAACTATTCCTTTGTCAGCCTTATTTAGCAATTTTGTTGAAGACAATTTTGTGCTAAAAATTGGATCCGCTTTATTTGTCCACATTAAGCTTCTTTCAAAGTATCTTTTAACTAAAAAGAAAAAGGTGTTTTTAAGTCCAGTTGTACTTTTAACATCCCCTGAATTGAGCTGAATGTTTCCATAACTCATAATAAAGAATAATAAAGATGGCTGTTGAGTTGGACTAGAGCCCTTAAAATTCTGTGGTGTGGTTTTCCAAATAGAAGCCTCAGAACTGGGCCAATCCAACTGTGACTCGGGAATTAGCTGAAACAAGTTTACTTTGCACTGCTGCTAACTGCCTCCGTGTCTGTGTACTGGGCTGCATAGAGCTCATGGTTATTATGTTATACCTGGTTTTGTCATGTTACAACAACAACCATCAATGTTTTGATTGAGATTTTATTTGAAAGTCTAACACAAAGTGGTGTGTAACTGTGAAAAGGAAGAATAATTATAAATGGTTTACTGAATTTTGCAATCAATCAGTCAACCTTTATTTGTAGAGCACTTTACACAACCATAGTGAACAGTGCTGAAAAAGAAAGCAAGAAACAAAAAAAAAATACCAATAAGACACAATAAAGCAAATAGACAAATAAAAAAATAAAGTGAATAACAGCTAAAAACAGTAATAAACAGTAAGTAAAAGAAAATAGAAGAGTAATAAGAAGAACAGCCTGATATTTCTGCACAACTGTCGCAAAAAGCCATGTTAAAAAGATGGGTGTTTAAAAGGGACTTAATATCATTCAAAGTGTTTGCCATCCTTACAGTAAGAGGAAGATCAATATACCTAAAACTGCTTCTGGGAACATGCTTGTGTAAAAGGTCTGGTAGATAAGGAGGCGCCGGACCATTGAAACATTTAAAGATCGAAATTTAACTCTTAAAATCAGTCTTAAAATGTACAGGCAACCAGTGCAGGGAGAACAATATGGAAGTAATGTGGTCATGTTGCTTGTTATGCTCACGGAGCTACAGGTGCTACAGGCGACTTAAGAGAGAGTTGTCCAACCCTGGATAAAGAGAGTTGCAGTATAAAATCATTCACTTTTTAAGGCCACTAAAAGGTAAAAAGGGTTTTATTTTGCTAATTAACCTCAAAAGATTAAAGCTAGACTGGACCACTGCACAAGCATGTTTATCAAATATAAAACCGTTACTAAAAAGCCCTCCACAATTCCTGACAGCAGTATGATTAAAATAACTCAAAATACCAATAGCACTGCTGCATTATGATAGCAAGTCAGCTTTCCCAAAAACAATCACCACTGAGAAATAAAAATCCCCCATCCACTGCAATACAGCTACAAATCTTTAAGAGGATGTCTCTACTTGCTTTGCACATCTAAGGACTGATTATGATTTTTTTGCCTATTCTTCTTCGTAAGACGTCTTAAGCTCTGTCTACTTGAATGGAGAGCACCTGTGAGCATTATTTGTTTAGTCTTGCCACAGATTTGCAATTGGATTTGGGTCCAGCCTTTGAGTGGAGCATTTCAACACATGAATATGCTTTTCTCTTAACAATTCCATTGTGGCATTGGCTTCATGTTTGGGGTGTCATCCGGTTAGAAGGTGAAATTATACGCCAATCACAAGTATTTTGCATTCTCTAAAGGATTTTTTCCCCTTGTGTTTAGCTCGATTCCTTTTCCCAACAACTCTAGTCAGCTTCCCTCTCCCCGCTGAAACAAACCCACAGAATAAGGCTGCCCCCAATATGTTTCAAAGGTGTGTTCACAGTGATGTGTGGTGATTTTCAGAGGGGGACTCTGTTACCAATTATGAGACTTCTGAAAGCAATTGGTTGTAATGCATTATCTATAGGAGTATCAAAGTAAACAGGGGCTAAATAGAAATGCACTGCACACCTATTTGTTAAAATTCTGAAAACCATGCATCCATTTCCTTCAACTTTACAGTTCATCGTCTATCGTCTATAACATGAAATTCCAATAAAATACACAGAAGTTTGTTGTTGCAACATGACAAAGTGTGAAAAACTTAAGGAGTATAAATACTTTTGCAAGACACTGTAGATAACAATAGAAGAATAAATGGGCCATGTTCTGTTAGGACAAAACAGTGACCTCATCATTAGCATACAGCAGCGAGTGAGCAGAATTAATGGAAGATGTGGGAGTTGCTGCATGGCAAGATGACTTCATTGAAGGGAGCAATTCGCAACTGTTTAATGTCTGGAGAATGGAAATTAAGAGGCTCTGTCTCCAGATCAAAGGCCTGCACTCACGAGGCAGGGTTTGTTCAGAGTTTAATGAAATTCACCCGCAAAACAAAAGCTATGCTAATAAACTCTGCCTAACAAGGAAGGAGGAGAGGGAGAGTGAGCGAGAGATGGAGGGTGGATTTGTGTTTGCTTGACAAATAAATAGCCTAGATTGAGTTTCAGTGAAGGATAGAGACATGATTCAAAGAGAGGTTAAATAGGCCTTTAATAGCTAAAAAAAAAAACAAACAAACTATACAAAGTGAAAGCAGAACATAGAAGAATCAGTTTTAAGTTCAGTTTGCAACACAGTTAGAATAAGAAATGTAATGCTGCAGCATTCTAGAAGCATCACATGTTTACACCAGATTTTGAGAAGACTGTATACAAACTTTTTTTTTTAACCAAATCTATAGTTTTAATGTTGGCTTTACTGACACAAAAAATGAGAATGTGATGTTCATAATGGGGCAGTCTGTGAGCAGATATTTGTAATTTTCCAGTAAGAAAAAACATCTTTGATATTTTTTGCTTCTACTATTATGTTTCTTCTTCTAGGATTTTACTAAACAGTAACTTTTTTGTAATTTACAGTTAGTACAGGACGTGATATGAAGAGATTACAACTTCAAAATAAATTCAGCTGAATTATTATGTTTGGTTCACACTTGTAATCTTTTGGGGTTTTTTTTATTCTGTTACTGGGTTACATTAATTTATTTGATGCTGGTTAAATCCAGGGCTGCCTGGTGGCACAGTAGGGCTGCACGGTGGTGCAGTAGGTAGCACTGTTGCCTTGCTGCAAGAAGGTCCTGGGTTCAATTCCCAGCCAGGGGTCTTTCTGCATGGAGTTTGCATGTTCTCCCTGTGCATGCGTGGGTACTCTGGCTTCTTCCCACAGTCCAAAGACTTGCCTGTTAGGTTAATTGGTCACTCTAAATTGCCCTTAGGTGTATGAATGAGCATGGTTGTTTGTGTGTTGCCCTGCGACAGACTGGCAATCTGTCCAGGGTCTACTCTGCCTCTCGCCCATAGACAGCTGGAGATAGGCACCAGCTCCCCTGTGACCCACTATGGAATAAGTGGTAGAATATGACTGACTGACTGGTTAAATCCCTGAAGTGTATCAAAAGCCCAAATTTATTGTTTTATGGTGACGTTTTCCCATATTGTGTTTGCTTATTGTGTGTCTGTTCCATGCATGTGCTAATAAGGGATTCCCATTTGTGAAAATAATTCCTTATTTCTGCGTATGTGTGTGCTTGCTGCAGTATCAGAGCATGAGGCTCTCGGATGTGCACAGAAAAGCCCAGCTCTGGCGAGGTATAGTCAGCGTCAGTCTAATAGAAGGTCGCAACCTGCAACCGATGGACGCCAACGGCTTCAGCGATCCTTATGTCAAGTTCAGGATGGGTCATCAAAAGTACAAGAGCAAGGTAAAGGCATAGCTTATGAATATGTCCAATACTTAAATGAAATTATCTTATATAATACAATTAATAAAGCTTTAAAAATACTACTTTAAACAAAACAAAGAGATTCATTTTCACTGCCTGGTTTTCTAAATGTCCCTGTAAGGCCTGTCCTGTAACTACTTGTTAAGACTTCTTGTTAAACTATTTTTATTAAGTAGAAATATTTTGTGCTTATTTGAATATTACTGAAAAGAAAAAAAATCAGCTCAAACTTTCCACAGTGGATATACGAGAACATTTAGCACTTGGATATTACTCCCTTTTCTCTGTTCTCGTGACTCTTACGCTTCTGTTTATCATTAGTATTTTCCATGAAATAATTTTGTCTTTTCATGCTGCTCAGCATTTATAACAAGAGTTTGATTGTTGTAATGCTAATAAAGGACTTTAAATAATTTTGATTTTTTTGTTTTTATAAAATGTGAATTAAAAACAATTTTCTTTATTTTAAATTGATGCTCATTTTACATAGTTCATTATCTTTAGAGATATACAAGGGTTGGACAATGAAACTGAAACACTTGTCATTTTAGTGTGGGAGGTTTCATGGCTAAATTGGACCAGCCTGGTAGCCAGTCTTCATTGATTGCACATTGCACCAGTAAGAGGAGAGTCTGAAGGTTCAATTAGCAGGATAAGAGCACAGTTTTGCTCAAAATATTGAAATGCACACAACATTATGGATGACATACCAGAGTTCAAAAGAGGACAAATTGTTGGTCCACATCTTGCTGGCACATCTGTGACCAAGACAGCAAGTCTTTGTGATTAATCAAGAGCCACAGTATCCAGGGTAATGTCAGCATACCACCAAGAAGGACAAACCACATCTAACAGGATTAACTGTGGACGCAAGAGGAAGCTGTCTGAAAGGGATGTTCGGGTGCTAACCCGGATTGTATCCAAAAATCATAAACCACGGCTGCCCAAATCACGGCAGAATTAAATGTGCACCTCAACTCTCCTGTTTTCACCAGAACTGTCCGTCAGGAGCTCCACAGGGTCAATATACACGGCCGGGCTGCTATAGCCAAACCTTTGGTCACTCATGCCAATGCCAAACGTCGGTTTCAATGGTGCAAGGAGCGCAAATCTTGGGCTCTGGACAATGTGAAACATGTATTGTTCTCTGATGAGTCCACCTTTACTGTTTTCCCCACATCTGGGAGAGTTAAGGTGTGGAGAAGCCCCAAAGAAGCGTACCACCCAGACTGTTGCATGCCCAGAGTGAAGTATGGGGGTGGATCAGTGATGGTTTGGGCTGCCATATCACGGCATTCCATTGGCCCAATACTTGTGCTAGATGGGCGTGTCACTGCCAAGGACTACCGAACCATTCTTGAGGACCATGTGCATCCAATGGTTCAAACATTGTATCCTGAAGGCGGTGCCGTGTATCAGGATGACAATGCACCAATACACACAGCAAGACTGGTGAAAGATTGGTTTGATGAACATGAAAGTGAAGTTGAACATCTCCCATGGCCTGCACAGTCACCAGATCTAAATATTATTGAGCCACTTTGGGGTGTTTTGGAGGAGCGAGTCAGGAAACGTTTTCCTCCACCAGTATCACGTAGTGACCTGGCCACTATCCTGCAAGAAGAATGGCTTAAAATCGCCTCTGACCACTGTGCAGGACTTGTATATGTCATTCCCAAGACGAATTGATGCTGTATTGGCTGCAAAAGGAGGCCCTACACCATACTAATAAATTATTGTGGTCTAAAACCAGGTGTTTCCGTTTCATTGTCCAACCCTTGTATCTGTCTCATTTCCTTTCAGAAACACATTGTATTGTTTGAATCAAAGTAATTTAAAATCTAAATCTGCCAGTGTATAAATCGTTTGGGCTTAGGTGTAGAACTTAGCAAATTAGTAGCAAAAAATTGAGTCTGGAGGACCAGCCAAGTATATCCATTTGTATTTCATTCAGACAATTCCTAAAACACTAAACCCTCAGTGGAGAGAGCAGTTTGATTTCCACCTGTATGAAGAGCAGGGAGGCTACGTGGAAATCACAGTCTGGGACAAAGATGCTGGCAAGAAAGATGACTTCATGGGCAGGTACAGTAACCTTCATCAATGACTTATGTTCTTTATTTTCTTTCAAAGTGCACCTCAGTAAAATCTGATATAAATTAGATTTTTGGGGCTTTCTGGTGTTGTATTAGTCTTAGGCGAAAGTAAGTCTCACAGCCAGAAGGGCTATTTGTCATTGTAATCTAAAGTGAATATGTTTTCTTTTTACTGAACTGCTCATTTATTAACCCTTGTTCAGGTCGAATTACTGCAGTGCATAGCATAAGTTTGCAAATTTAAACCCACTTTAGCAAACCTTTGCCTTGAAGGGCTTGCAAAAATCCAAGTCATGTCATCTTTATTGGCCTGCCATTTTAACCATAGATGCATTAAGGCCATGCCTGAAAATCAATCCAGTTGAGAGGATGCTCTTAAATGCCTACTAAAAGGTATCAAATACATCAGCTTTGCCTAAGTTGTCTAATTGTTTCTTACCTCCTACACACTATGGTTTGTATTTTTCTGTTTTTAGGGTCTTGTCATTTCTTCGTCACAGCAAAGAGCAAACATGTTCTTAATGAAATTATTAAACACATACAAGAACAGTTTGTACAGTATATTCAACCTTCTAATTTATGCTTCACTTTAGGTGTACTATTGACTTGTCGCTTCTCAGTAAAGAACACACTCACAAGCTGGACCTGCCACTTGAGGAAGGAGAAGGTGTTCTGGTAATACTGGTCACACTCACTGCATCCGCGGCGGTTTCCATCTCAGATCTGTCCGTCAACATGTTGGATGATCCAAATGAGAGGCACCAGATCATGCAAAGATATGTGAGTTTGGAGAAGATGGACGTGTGAATGAGATTTCTATTGCTTATTTGCATGTCCGTACAATATGAAGGGGTGCCCTCTTGTGGTGTGCAGTATAAGCACTATATGATAATATTTATAAAGCAGAAGTTGGCATTTGATTTGAAGCTGATGATTCAAAGCTAAATTAAAAGGCTAGTTCTGTTATTAAGGAGTCTGGAAAGCATTTAGCCATCTCTACCTTTAAATCTTACATAATAGGCCGGTACTGAAGGAGCCTTATGGGGATTAATATGAGCCAAATAAAAACATATTTTTTTAAATTCAATCTGGATGGATGGATGGATGGATGGGTTTTATGTTGTGCATTCACTTAAGATAAGCTGACCTAAATTGTTTCTCAATTGTATGAATGTTTTTATTAAATTGTTTTACATAATAAATGTTGTCTTTTATGCAATAATGCTATAGCCATGGATGCTAATAAAGTATTAAGCCTAACTGACCACGAACACTACTACTACTAATACTGGTACTGCCACACCTATCTCCTTGTTTTATCTAGTAAGCATCCATTTTTAAAACAGTATTTGGTTCACACGTTGTTGGACCCTTAGATTGATCATTTTCCTGACACTGTGACTTGATAATTCTGGGATGCATATTGACATTTCAAAAAGGAATATTTATTTTCATTACTAGACACACTATTGTTTCTAACAACACATTTCTTGAGCATTAGTTTGCAAACTTCTTCTAATGAAAGCCACAAACTATTGACACTTAAGGGACATTCACATCAAAAGCAGTGTGATTTTCAGTGGTTTATATGCTGATATTTACGGGAGGGATTTAAAATTTGACAATACAGAACACAAAGGAGGGGTAGATGAACAATTAGGAAACAAAGGTTTAAGAGATCAAGAGAAATGTCTTTCGAGTAATTGTTAAGGAATCGTGCAGATGTGTATTGCTGGTTTGGTAAATGCAAGTTGTGCATTAGTGGCATAGGTTAAACTGTTAGAATTTAACTTGTTTTATTACATTGTTGTCATCAAGCTTACTTTGTTAGAGATGAATAGAGTAGAAAAATAGACAATTAGAAAGAAAACCTTTAGAGTTAATCTGCTCTAACACAATGGTTTTAAGTCTTTGTCTTAGTCTTATTCACCCATCACTCTTCGTCACTCTCAGTCCTTGCTGCAAAGAGTCCCAGATCGCGCTCATCAAAAGATATGATTCCCTGACAGCCCTCATCACTGCACAACAGCGTCCATTAAGAGTGCTGAAACATGTGATGCTGCGAGATTGGATGTGTTCACATCCGTTTTATCTGTTTGAGATATTACAGAACATGACTGGATTTCAGTGACCGATACCTCCCTGCTGGTGTATATTTACACCTTCCAACGTGTGGCAAACATCACTGCAGCGACCTGCATACATGGTCTTGGTGGTGCTAGCCACAGGAGGTCGTCCGCTTTGCTCGCCACTGCAGAAACCTCCTCAAATCAGAAGGTGGAGCTCTAGGACCGAGACGAAACCATGCTGTGCCTCTCCTGAAAGCAACAAACTGACGGCGGAGAGATTGAACACCAGTATGTGTGTTTGAGTGAATGTGTGTAATGGGGGCGAGAGGTAAAGGGTGAGGGTTGCATCGGGAAGGGAAGGCGTGTAAAATGAAAAGAAAAAGCTATTTCACCTCTCTCACAACTCGCGCAGACCCCGTTTTGCTGCCTTACCAAAGGCGGCACATCTTGCTTCCTTCACCTACCTTCTTTGCCTGCCGCCGTCTCTCTCCTGCTCTCCCCATTTCTGTCCCACTCTTAGAGCAACCTCAGCTCTTTGTCTGCCTCTTCCTTGGCCTTCTTTTGAGATGAAGGGATGGAAAGATAGAGGGAGGGGGAAGAAAGTAGGGGGTTGCAGATGGAGGGGCACGGTGAGGTCAGTTTGAAGACTTGAATGGTCTCTGCCTATTAACATATTCCTTTTCCCAAGACTGGCAGTCTTTCAGTTGGAGAATTTAATAAAGACATACCTTATCAAAGAGCTCTGGTTAGACCAAGTACCACCACCAATATATAACGCTGCTGCTGAAAGCCCGCTAATCTCCTTAGTGTTCGCGAGTGTGCATGTGTACTGTACGTGCATGTGCAGACACCATTACTGACTGATATTTATCAACCTAGAATCAGCTGTGCAGCACAAAGCATCCACTAATCACAAGTGAACATTCACAGGCAGACACATCCAAAAACAGTAGCTACCTACTGTGTGTCAGCCATATCTCATAAAATTGAATGTTTCTGTGGGGAAAATCAATACTGTGTTATCATCACAGCTATAAAGAGCAGATAGATTTACAAATTACAGTGAAGCGTAAAATGCAGCTTAATAATGGAATAATGGAAACACATAGTTGGAAGGTTTTCATTGAAAGCACTGAGCAGCAGGCATTGTTTTACTATGTTTTGTACATTGTGCTGTACATGTCCTTGTCACACATAAAGATTCAAACCCACACCTCAAATGGCCACAGTGAGGTCACTGTGTTGAAACCAGCAGGTGTTAGTTGCCCCACTTCAATCTCAGGCCATTGATGAGAATGGATAACAGACACCTGCGTGGCACAGGGCTTATTAGTATGCATATCATTGTAGCTTACTAACCTTGTTTTGCACTATATAAGATACAGAAATGCACTATATCACATGATATTCCTTTTATTTCTACAACATTAATTCAAAATAAATAACAGCTATGTCAAAATTAAAAGCTCTGATTTAATGTTTTGTTTGATCTTAGCAAATAGATCTCAGATCTAGCATTAAGCAGCCTTTCTCTGATCAGTCATAATTAACATAATTATATTTTTATTAGCAGAATTAAGCATTAGCATCATTATTTATATTGGCATGAGATGCAACGTCATAGCATGTGTGACAAGCGAGAAGAAAGCAAGAAGAGCCTGTTACACACCTCTGCGCATAAACTGGATTTTACTGCTGTATTAAGAAAAAGACAAAATGTTGACTATTTTAAACTTGACTGGGTAGTCAAGTTTAAAATATATTCTGGAAACTGGCTGATCAGAGCATCTATACATGAGTGTGTGTTTAGTGCAGGTTTGCACACATGTCTGCATAGCTACTATGTTTGAATTTGTGTTACACCATGTACAGTTCTGGTGTAGCTACATAAAATGTTCTGCTGCTCATGGTAACCTTTGCTTTATCCCTAATTAGTTGTTCCTCAGAACTAGAGAAGGACACAGAAAAAGAGGTAAAAAGAGAGAAAGAGATTTATGCATTATAATGGCAAAGGAACATGCACACTAATGGCTCTTAATGGGCCTGAGGTGGCCAAGAGATGGGTGGATGAGACAAGGAGGACGGGGTGACCTCCATTGAAGTGGTGGCAATCCACCAACTGTGTACACCAGTGGTGGCAGCACCTCTCTTCCACACTCAGGTGCACTTTTCTAAGAGGAAGTGAAAGGACACAACCTGGGCAGAAAGTGAGAACCCATAAGAGGCTGTCCTTAAGTGCATGACGAGCAGCATACAGCTTTCACTCTTGGCATGCAGTGATCCTGATTTAAATGAGTAGGAATTAGCAGGAAAAGGGGATTAAAATATGCTTTTTGTTTGAATCTTCACCATCATTTGATCAAATATCAGTAAGCTTATGCGGTGCAGGGCAGATGCCATGAGCATGTTTCTGAAATACAGCCATGATTAAATGTGGCATGCTGCAAAAAGGACAGTGAGTCATAAGACTATGCCAGCTCTGATTCATTTGTGTGTTTATACGTCTGCGGAGTGTGACAGAGACAGAAAGAAGATGTCATGGTGATGGGCTGTCAGTCACACAGGGGGCAGGGGGTTCATCTTATGAAAGCCAGCTCTACCCATAATGTGTCCTCTGTCTTCTGTTCACCTCTCCTTTTCATTTCCTCCTTATCCCCATCATTCCACCTGCGCGTAGATGCGAGGAAAACGGAGCATGGCTGTTGGTCCTTTCATCTGTCTATATTCCTACCCATGTCCTGTCCAGTCAGTCTATTGCTGTCTGTCTCATTTGATGAGGATTTAAATCCTTGTGGAGGATGGGTGTGTTCTCTCTTTTGCAATCTTGGATTGAGGCCGAACCCTGGATGTCCCCTTAGGCAGCAGGAACGGGAGTAGGAAGAGATGAAAAGTAATGGTTGTAGGGTAGAAAATTAAAAGATGGTTTTGTAAGTGTATTAACTGGAAGACTGGTGCTCCACTATGAAGTCATACAATTATCTAGCCTCCTGTTTCTTCTAATTATATACAAAATGCAGTAACTTAGCTTTTTGCTACATGTTTTGGTCCAAAAACATAAAAAGACATAATCACATATTAATACTTCTGTTTGAATAGTTTCGATCACTACATTGCCTCTCTTGTGACCTCTTTTTCCCTCTGTTGTTTATTGATTCTTACTGGGGCTATATCTTCTGCCGAATCAAACATCAAACTCGATACTTGTCCCTCTTTCTCTGTATGTTCCTTTCTGCACTCGTTCCCTCTCTTTTTTACCTCGTTCACACTCTCGTCTCCCTCTCATCTCCTTTAGAGAGGTTTTTGGACAATGATATCGCTAGAAAACAGGCAGAGTCTGACAGAGTTGCTAATAATGAATTAAGTCTTTAGCCTGGCCCTGACTGGCCCTGAAATTTAAATTATAATTACTCCTGTGGGGATGGAAGGGGTTATTGCCAGAGAGAGAGAAATAAATTAAATTGAAGTGTGTTTTCACTCTGCTTTTAAGACATGTAGGCCCGCCACTCAGTTTGGCCTCAGTTACGTTTTTTTTAAATGATTGTGTTTGTACCTGAGTGGTTGGATGTGAGCAAAATCATAAGTTCGGGATTGTTTGTGTGTGCCTCATAGACAGGCCCTGATCTCTACAGGTTTTCCTTTTATGTACCAGATTTACCAGGCACAGTGCCTGGCACTTTTTCACATTTTGTCACATTACAACCATAAACCTAGGTGTATTTTACAGGGATTTTATGTTACAGACCAACAAAAAATAGTGCATGTTTGTGAAGTGGAACAAAAATGATAGAAGTCTTTTTCAGTGCTTATGATGATAAAACTCACAAGTCTTTCGCTGGCTGTAACAAGTTTTTTTTTTTCCATCAACTTTATCCATCTTCCCTGTTCCTGCTAAGAAAAGCATTCCCACAGCATGATGTTGCCACCACCATGTTTCATGGTGGAGATGGTGTGTTTAGGGTAATGTTCAGTAATGTGCAATTGCTGCGCCCTATACATAGCTTGTAGCAAATTGAAAACAGGACTATATTCACTATATTCACTTACTATTCACTTCCCACTCTTCCATACAGGCTAGAATTGTGAAGTACACGACCAACAGTTATTCCGAGAACAGATTCTCCCTCCTGAGGAGTGCATTTCTGCAGCTTCACCAGAGTTAAAGCAGGCCTCTTAGCTACTTCTCTGAGCAATGCTCGCCTCTCCTGGATTGTCATTTTAGGTGAAGGGTCATGTCTCGTAGGTTTGCAACTATGCCAAACTCATTTTTCCTTTTCGGATGATGGATTGAACAGTGCTCCGTGAGACGTTCAAAGCTTGGGTTATTGTTTTATAACCTAACTCTGCTTTAAATGTCTGTGCAAAAGTGTTTGCTGTCTGTGTTCCTTGGTCTTCATGATGCAAATTTCTACAAAATATATGCATGTTTGCTGTTTCAATGTGATGAAATGTGTACATAGGGGGTATAAATACCTGCACAGTAGTTTTCACTCAATCATCTCTATTTATACTTGTTATTAAAACCCTGTGTAAACTATTTCTCCTCTCTGGCCATCAATGCATCTCTGAAGGACAGTGTGCATCTATGGCCTTGTGCCATGACTACTATATCACTGCCAGTCGTGCCTCACCAGTTTTATCTACTCATTGTAATATCTCAATTATCACATGAACCAACTTTTCTTAGAGTCCCTCCTAATATGGAAAAACAAAGTACTATAAGAAATACCACAGAACATACAAATGATGCATATGTGCTTCAATAACCTTGAGTAGATTTTACTGAAACTGTAAATAAATGTGATCAACCTTTAATGTTACCATATAATGGACATTTCTGCTGTATTATTTTTAATGTGTCCAGAGTTTGTGGAAAACAGAGAACATTGTTAATGTTTCTTCAGTGCTGAACATCACTTTATGTTTAGCCGAAATGTTAATGGTTCATCTGCCTCACCCTAATCACAAAAATCCCCCTATTTAAAAAGTACAAATTATAAACTCAGAAGTGGGAGTATTTTTTTGAATTACATTCTATGATTTGTCCTTTTGTTAGACTTGGTTATAAATGCCAGCTCTACATTTTCAAATAAAGAACCCATAAAGGACTTATTCTACCCTTTCCTCTCCTAATGAAATGTCAGGTTATTGACCTGCCTTTCACTTCAATACTTTTAGCTGTCATCTCTGACTCCTCACCTCTGCTCTTGTGATGTCGCAGAGCCTCTGGAGGTCACTCCACAACTTGAAAGATGTTGGCGTGGTGCAGGTGAAGGTCATCAGAGCTGAGGGACTCATGGCCGCAGATGTAACAGGTAAGTTGGTGACCTTAGGTACAAACAGCGCAATTATAAAATAGATTTTTTGATGTGCTTCTGCTGTTAGTTGGTTTCATGATTTTCACTGCAAAAGTATTCTAACCCTTTGAACGTTTTCACATTTTTTTCACTTTATAACTTAAAACTTCAAGATGTTTTATAGGGATTTAATGTGACAGACCAAGTAATGCATAAATGTTTGGTGGATTACAGGGATTTATTATTGTTTTTACAATTTAAAATCTGAAAAGTGTATATGTTTTTGTTTTAAACCCCCTAAGTCAGTACTTAAGTTTAGGCAAACTGGGTGGAGAATTGGTCCTATGAGGAAGAATATTTAGATCTTGCCACAGATTTTCATTTGGATTTAGGTCTGAAATTTGACTGGACCAATCTAACATGGGTAAGTGCTTTGTTCAAACGCATTCCATTTTGGCTCTAGGTAAACACTATATTAGAGTTGCTGTCCTGCTGGAATGGGAACCTCCACCCTGGTCGCGAGGCTTTTTCAACCGCTAACAGGTTTACCTCCGGGATTGCCCTGACTTTACCCCCATCTACATTCCTATAAATTTTGACAATTTTTCCTGTTCCTTCTGAAAAAAAGCATCCCTACAGCATGAGGCAACTACCACCATGTTTTACAGTAAGCTTCTTTGCTGCTTTTTATTGCCCTTTTTCCCCAGCCTACCAGTTTGGGTGAATTGGCATTTAACCATGAACTGTCCGCTGTGGTCCTTGGTCTTAATGATGCTGTTTTTTCAGTAATATTTACTAATTAGGTGACTTCAGTAGGCAGTTGCACTGGTGGCAGTGAATTCTAAATGATAAATTGACTGAACGTTTTTTTAGTCATGCTGACTGCTCAAAGCACTTTACACCATCGCAGCCCCTAACATGCATGCATACACCGATGTGCTGATCAGTAGGCATCTTGGGGTTAAGTACCTTGCACAAGGGGGCATGGACATGTGACAAGGGGAAGCTGGAATTGAACCCACAACCTTCCAATAGCCAGATGACAGCTCTACCCACTGTGTGCCCAGTTTTATTAACAGAGTAAAGGAGGTTGAATACAATTATTTTTCCTTATACTTAACATGTATGCCTTATTTTGAATTTGTCTGTTGCATAAAATTAATTAATTAATTAATTAATTAATTAAATCCTAAAAATTATAACCTTGATGTTTGTGGTTGTAACCTCATAAAGTGTAAACAAGTTCAAGGAACATCTATACTTTTGCAATGCAGTGGAGATGTTTCTTAATTTTTAACAAATAACACGCCAAGTAGCTCTGTTGCAAATCTGTCTTTACCAGCAATCTGATACTTACTTAAGCTCAAAGTCAGGGTGTAATTTTCTTTAGTGGGGTAATCGCAAATGGGAATCCTAAGAGGAAGCTAAAGCCTACTTTGTGCAAGAACGCTAAATTTGTCTCTGCATTTTTAACAAAGATGCAGGCTCCTCATTTGAATAATAGAGAAAAAGTACACATTTGAACCAACAAATCTTTCTCATCCCTCCTCCTGTGCTTTCTCTGCTTGCTCTCTCTGAATCCTCTATCCTCCATTAATTCTTACTTTTAATTAGGTCTACAGTGGACAGGCCTAGTTTTTCACTCTGTATTATCTCGTAAAGAGAGAAGGATGTGTGTGTGCTTGTGTGTGTGTGTGTGTGTGTGTGTGTGGCAAGGAGACAGAGTTTTTCTCCATTTGAAACATCCACCGTCCCATTAGCAAATACAGAGTGGAGCTGGATGATTTGGGTTACTGCAGGGAGCGACAGGAGGAGTCAGAGTGCAGGGCTAATGGCTCTCTGGTTCATGGGTTTCACTCTGAGTAGAAATGTGCTCAGTGACACCGTTGCAAGGCTCATCATTCACTCTGAGGTTTATGGATTATTTTATAAACTAACAGCAAAACTGCAAAAATATCCATCACCTTTTTAGAATTGCAGAAAACATGCAAGATAAGTTTTTGTAGCTTAGTAATGAAATTGTATATTTAGCTTGTTTTCACTGGATGTTAGTGGTCCTATTTACTATAAAATTGAAATTAAACTTGTTCAGTAAAAAAAACAAAAACAAACAAATGCTATGTGATGTGCTTAGCATTTTCTATTCTTTTTTAAAAGGCTTTGAATCAGTTAAAATCATGCCCCCCCAAAAGGGATTTATCTGTACAACCACCTGTGCTGGTGGTTCAGATTTGTGCCATTGTTGAATTATGGTCACAGGCCACACAAACTGATTCTGAGGGCTGCAGATGGCCCACAAGCCAATCTTTGGACACCTTGCCCTTGAGAATGTAACTACATATTATAACTCTTGAAATTTTCAAAAGGCTGCCAAGGTTTTCCAACCCAGCATGTTCTAAGAAAAACAGAGTTTGAAAGCTGCAAAAGATAAAACACAGCACTGAATTCCTGAATTTCATTAATGTGCCAAATCTGTTGGTCTCTCATGACGTCTGAATGAACTGCAGACATGTCTCAGCATCTAATAGAAAATTGTTTTTTTTTTTTTTCTAATACATAGTTAATTTTGTTTATTGTGAATTCATTTTTAAACAGCTCATATGCTAAAACTAGCATACATCGTCAGTAACAACTTACATCATGTTGAATTCACAGATCGTATTTTGTGAGTTTCCAACTGGCCGGTCACCCATCAGGGCCGGTTTAAGCAGAAAATTGGCCAATCCCAGTCTCTAGCCTGTTTATTTGGTGCATCTTTATTTATTGTTAGAGGTTTGTTCTCAGAGCCAAAGAAATGTTATATTCAGACAGTTCCACCTGAGACATCATTGAATATATACATTTAGAAAAATAAAGTTAATGTATTTCTTTTGGCTCCTTAAAGCATATTCACTTCCATCGAGTCGATAGATGAATTCAGTGAGTGAACTGATAGGTAAAAAGGGGTTATTTGAAAGTGGCTTATTTCAGTTTTGAGTCTACGTGTGTGCATGCATGTGTGTCTTTGTGCGTGTCACTGGCAGAAACAATCGCTCTGTAAGAGCCCCATAAGAGCCCTCACCACATGAACACCCCATTTTAACAACCCAGACCAAGAGAGGGTCAGGAGCAAGGTGAGAAAGGAACAGAAGAACAGACAAACAGACAGACAGAGGCAGGAGGGTAGACGGAGAGAGGAGGTCAGTGAGACAGAGAGAGTTCACCATTTGGCTCCCATTCAGGCACCTCTCCCTCCTCATTTTTCCTCCTCCTCCTCTCTCCCTCTTCTCTCTGGCCATCTCTCTCTAATTGGAGTGTTTTAGAGGAGTAGCTCCACTCCAACCCAAGTAGGATAACTGAAAATAGTCCCTAAAACCAACAATCCCTTTTGTGTGCCAGCTCTTGTCCCTCTGAGTGGATGCTATATTGTTAGAGCATTTCAGTAGCGATACACACACACAAACACACACCAATACCTGCAGCAGCAGCTTCATCGGCATAACTGGATGCTAAAGATTCTTTTTCAGGCAAGAATTAAGCAGATATAAGTAGTTAAAGAAAATGCTCAACTCGGTTGCATTTTCAACTAAAGATATGGAGTCTACCAAAATTATTCATACTCTTAATACATGGTTTTTAAAAATCTTTTTTTTCAAACAAAATTTTGAGTGCACCATGAATTTGTGTTTAGCCGTCAGAGTCAATGCTATGTTGCTGCAAATTGCAGCCTCGTAATTTGGGATGTATCTTCATCAGCTTTTCACATCTAAATACTATTTTTTTCCCATTGCTCTTTACAAAGTAGCTTAATTTCACTCAAAGTTAATGGAAAGTGTATGTGGACAACAATTTTAAAGTCTGGCTTGGACTTTGCCATTTGAACATACAGATGTTTTTTGTTCTAAACCTTTCCCTTCCCTGATTTTAGTTCCATCCATCATTCCTACAGTTTTAGTCATTTTCAGTCTCACAGCATGATTCAGCAAGATGTGCAAAATTTGTCTTCTGCTACAATAGTGTTTGCATGTGGACCAAAAAATAAATTTCTAGTTCCATGTGACCCTCTTCCTCATGTTTGCTTGGTCACCTACTTGGCTTGTGGAAATCCTGAGAAACAGTGCTTCTTATAACTTTCTTTTAACATTGGCTTTCTTCTTGTGTGTCTACCATAAAAGATTTATACTGTGGTTAAATTAAACTCAATCTGATTTTTCTAATCTATCCATTTATTTATTTTACTTTTATTTATTAAATAGGTGAATACTTTTCCAGGGCACTATAATATTGTGATACATTGGCATGTTTCCTCTCCAACTTTAAACTTCTCACCAGCTTTAAGCTTTTTGAGGGACAATTAAATTTTTCCTCATCTTTCTGCTGCTTCCTCCTCCAAGTTTACCTTAGAGTGCTCTAAAATTAAGTTACATCCACTCCTTTCCTGCCAGCATCTCAGAAATGGGACCCAGAAGGGGTGGGAGGAGCTTTACCCAGACATTACCTGGATAGCGATGAGTGGCACTCAAACCTGAGCGTGTAATTGGTTAAGACAGCTGCCTCTGGTGTTTGGCAACCAATAAGGTGAAAGTTCATCACCCATAACAACTGGCTCTCTGTGACAACGCATGCAGCCGCGTCATTAAAGATAGAATATTAGAGGGAAAACTGAGGGCAACTGGATGGGGGATAATGTGCTGCAGAAATAATTTCCGTATCCAAATTTGGCTGATTGCATTTAAATTAAATTATTGACTTGATTTGTTGGGGGTAACATTAATACGTAGGGAAGCTCCTTGATTAATTGTGAGTCTAAATCTTTACTATGATCATTTAAAATAAATGTATACATTAAAACTGCTACAGAAATCTAACTTTTAAGTAATTTTTCTGCATCATAATCTAAGGAAATCGAACACATGCAGTTAATATAAAGCAAATAATACACAGATGCTCTGACTACTAGGCTCTTGTGTGCCCTGCCTTTTTGTCAATTTTAATGTATCTTGTTTAAGTCACAGAAGTCAGAGCTGCCAATATCAACTTGAAACCGCTCGGATCAATAGAGCACCACAAACAGATATAAAAGGCAACACCTACGCCTCAGCATTGATCACAGTGACATTTACTTTGCACACCCACTAAATGTCCTGCCCTTGTCACAACATTTGAAGAAAATCACACCAATCGATGACACTCACTCACACATGCCTCCCATGACTCACACTCATGCACAGAACCACGGTCTTTTGGGGGGCTTTGAACTCAGTCCCAAAGTTAGTGAACTCTATTATGCAACACTGTTCAGCTAATATTTTGTTGTTGTCTCTTTAAATGTGTCATTTTAACTTGCTGACCTAGTCTTTTCATGTGTTAATGAATGAAAAGCACTGTAAACGAATCCTGACGGATTTTTTTAATGAAGCATAATGATCAAAGTCAGAATTACCAGTTATTTTCAATTGAAGGGAGGTTGGCAGGGATGTGGGGAGCTGGTCTCATTTTAATTAACTCTGTATGAAGACTTCTTAACATAAACTCCTTGTAAACAAATGGATAATAGGATGGGAGATTACTGGCTTTTATAATTATTCTACAGCAGGCTATTTTTAGGAGAAGAAATAGATGTATGATTGGGTTTTACCTATTTCACAACTGTTGTAAATTCTGAATCAAACATTTTGGTTAAATACATTATATATTAACTCAGTATGATTAGTAGTGAGCCAGGTAATAAATTTCTTTATTGCTTGCCAAACATCCTAAAGTTTAAGAAAAATAAGTCCACCAAACAACCTCTGAATCTGTTACAGTTTTCAGAGTTTAAATAATAATGTTTGTATCTACTTATATCAATCCTTTAAAAGAAAATGAAACATAGAAATGATGGGGAGGATTTTTTTTTTCTTTGAACTGCTCTTTCATAATTTTATTTCATTATTTATCATTGCTTTCATTCCTTTTTGATTTTTCTAATTCACCTTTGCCATCAGTATTCTACTTGCTCATTTTAAAATCACAGATTATAAACCAGATGTGTTTCTTAAGTCCCACGCTCAGCCGTCTTTTTTTCTTACCCTCAAGTTCTCTGTGCTGACCTCTGAGTTCTGACTTTTAAAGCCCTCTTTGGCTTTTTCCTCTTTTTAACCCCTTCTTTGTGCCTGCCCAGGGCACAGTTGTCCCAGAATTTTCTTCTGGCGGTCCATGTTTTCAGAAACTGCTTACAAATTATATAATGCTGTCTAATGTACACAACATGGGGACTGAAGAATGAAAGAACCATATTATAAGAGTCCTGATGAATCCTGATTATTTGATATGTCCAGTATGACAGCATGTTAAGGTTCTGGTTATCCTATGTGAAAAGAAAGACTTTTTGATTTGATCCTGCTGGAAAAACAAAGACTTTAGCATTCTCAAACTCTTAAAGACTGAGCTTTTTATTTTATGTTGTCTTTTAATATGGCCTCATTTGTGTACTTTATTTATACTTGACAGGTAAAAGCGATCCATTTTGCGTGGTGGAGCTGAGCAATGATAGACTACAGACACACACTGTCTACAAAAATCTAAACCCAGAGTGGAACAAGGTCTTCACTTTGTGAGTAGCTTTCACTGTAAACATTTTTCTATTTATTCATGTATTTATAGCTAACTTTAATTGCATCTTTTTAAATCAATTTTAAATTACTATTAAGAATTTATTTTTTGATTGTCCTCAGAAGTGTGTTTTTTTTATTTTCTAATCTATATTTTTTTTACTTTTCACAGTGTGGAACTTTAATTTCTTAAATAGATTTTTAGGTTACAAATATTATGAAAATAATAATATTAATTAATATATTTGCTTGTTAAATGTGGGTGTTTGTGGCTCCTAAATATATTCATTCTGTAAATAAATTGAAAATGAGATAAGGTGAAATAAAATAAACCTAAATATTAGGAAAAATAAATGTTTATTTACATTAATGTTTATTTCTAGCAAACTGAGTAGCTGTACTGTGTATAATATTAATTTTGATTCCTTTGTAAATATGTGTCAAAAATTGATTTTATTTTTTTCATTGCAGTCTTGATTATTTTATTTGACTTGAACACTTAAATAAATAAATAAAAAAGTTAATACACCATACTGCTGTGTAATATATGATATATTTATACGTTATTCTTTTATAAATTAAATAATTTCTGTTCAAAAATAATTGTGAATAATTGTGGACATGTTAGATCATTTTGTGTGCTTTTTCATCCTTTCTGTAAATCTATGAAATGAAACGGCTTCCGCACCCTTTTGAGTCCTAAGCTTACTTATGTCCCTGTCTTTGTGTGTGATCCAGCAACGTCAAGGACATCCACTCGGTGCTTGAGGTTACCGTTTACGACGAAGACCGAGACAGAAGTGCCGACTTCCTTGGGAAAGTTGCTATCCCTTTGCTAAATGTGAGTCAAAGGCAAGATTTCTGTTTGTGTTTCTTTTTCCTCCTCCCTGGGGAATAATAAAGAGAGAACATACAGCTGAGGAACAGAGAGAATAAAAACAGAAGAGGATATAAAAAGCAGGGGTTATTTTTGCATCTCCATTGATGACACTTATTATTTCTCAAAGAAAAAAAGTTGACAGGAAGCAGAAATAAATTGAAGAGCTGAGGGGAAAAAAAAGGTATAGATTGATCGCTGAGAGGATATAAAGTAAGTGGAAGAGAAATTAGATGAAAATGGTGCTGATAGACAGAAAGATCCAACTTGGAGGTGAAAGAAGAATGCCTCTTATATTTGGCAAAAATATAGATAGCTCGTGAAAGAAGTGTGCGCATCATATATTTGCGCTTTGCTGTAACAGTATGATTCCCCAGGATACTTAATTTCTGTTTGACAGAGCCAAGCTGCAGTGGGTAATGAACAGGTACTTGTCAGAGTTGCCACAGTTGTTTTGGGTTCCCTGTCAGCGCCAGCAGCTGGGGTTCAAAGGTGGCCCGGGGAGCCGATTCAGCCGGGTATTGCCAGACAGACGCCTGTCATGTCCCTCTCCCACAGATCCAAAATGGAGAACGCAAAGCCTACGTCTTGAAAAGCAAGGAGCTGACAGGGCCAACAAAAGGGGTCATCTTTCTTGAAATAGACGTGATTTTTAATGCTGTAAGTCTTTCGTTTCTCTTTTTTGAGTCTCCTCCCTGCTTTTCTTTCCCTTTTACCTCCTACCCCTTATTATCCTCTCACTCTTGTCCTCCTCTTGTTCTCTCCAGCATTTGCCCCTTCTATACTGCTGTTATCTTTATTCTGTTTGTTCCCCCCCCCCCACCATTT
The DNA here is from genome assembly GCF_021462225.1 of Girardinichthys multiradiatus. NCBI lineage: Eukaryota > Metazoa > Chordata > Actinopteri > Cyprinodontiformes > Goodeidae > Girardinichthys > Girardinichthys multiradiatus. The sequence continues at coordinate 37,769,310 of NC_061805.1, read as the reverse complement.
CTATCTCATCCGTCGTCCCTCGTCCTCGTTTTGGCTTTAATTATCGAAGACTCCCTCTCAGCAGCCTTTGTTTGCCCATTCACCATCGCCGTGTGTGTCCTACAGCGGCCATCTTACAGCTCTGTCTCCTGCACTCCCTCTCTTTTTCTCTGGACGCTGACATGGGGCATGCTCTATATTCATGTGCTGCTATGCTGTCTCAGTGCTCAATATCTTTGAAATAATCAAGACATTGCTCCTCATTATCAGATTTTTGAGATTTTGTTCTTGCTGTATTATCCAGGTGAAGGCTGGTCTCAGGACGTTGACTCCTGTCGAACAAAAGTATATTGAGGAGGAGCCTAAAGTGTCCAAACAGGTACATCTGCAGCTAATGTTTATCATCTGCCACTCCTCCATCCACCCATTCGACACCCTATTCTGCTTAAATGTCCAAAGCAGAAACTAACAACACCACTGAGTGGCATCCTGTAAAGCACAACAACTGTGTGGGCAAGATACAACAGAATGATTGAAGGAAAAACAGCATTTGTTTTTTTTTCTTTTTTCCCTCCTCCCTCCTTTCACTCCCTTTTTCTCATCTATTCCCCCTCGTATCCACTCTGAATGGTGAATAGAAATGTCAAGCTGTCAGCTCTGGGGTGCATAAGTAGATTGGCCATCCTTATAGTTAGCCCTCTTTGCCACTGCTGCTTTGCACTTCATTGTCACACTGCTCAGTGTGGCGGCACCACAAAGGGATGAATGGTAGGGGCTGGCTCGCATCAGATGTGTCATATGAGTGACCGTTAGGGCTCAGCAGTCAATGTTAGGCCACGCACAGCCGAGCGCAGCCACAGGCCTCGTCCCCCCCTGACCTCACCATTTTTGCCTCCTCTGCTGCTCCCTTCACTTGGCTCACTCTGTGCTTTTCTTCCTCTTTTCTCCATCTCTATTTTACCCCTGACTCATAGAGATGACCTATGTCAGCGTCTCAAAATGATGATGTCATTGGCTGGTTTGGAGGGACTGCCCTGGGAGGGTTCTTTTGAATGGCAGCAGCTCCCCTGCTGTTGCTGCATTCACACACCAAGAAAGAAAGGTGTGGGTGTTGGGGGGTGGGGGAGACATGCATCGTCTTCCACACTCATAACTGCAATTATGACATTGGACTCAATTAATAAATAATCCAGTTTTAAGTGCTTTCCAGAACTAAAGGGTGGATATAATATAAAGGGCCTTTCAAAGCCTTTTTACATTGTATGATATTATAACCACCAACTTAAAAGTACACTGCTCAAAAAAATAAAGGGAACACTTAAACAACACAATATAACTCCAAGTAAATCAAACTTCTGTGAAATCAAACTGTCCACTTAGGAAGCAACACTGATTGACAATCAATTTCACATGCTGTTGTGCAAATGGAATAGACAACAGGGGGAAATCTTTGGCGATTAGCAAGACACTCAATAAAGGAGTGGTTCTGCAGGTGGAGACCACAGACCACGTCTCAGTACCTCTTCTGAATGTTGGTGGTGCTTTCACACTCGTGGTAGCATGAGACGGACTCTACAACCCACACAAGTGGCTCAGGTAATGCAGCTCATCCAGGATGGCACATCAATGCAGGAGCCCTCCATGTGCTCGCCAGAGGTAGCCTGACTGCCATTAGGTACCGAGATGAGATCCTCAGACCCCTTGTGAGACCACATGCTGGTGCGGTTGGTCCTGGGTTCCTCCTAATGCAGGACAATGTTAGACCTTATGTGGCTGGAGTCAGCAGTTCCTGCAAGATGAAAACATTGAAGCTATGGACTGGCTCGCCCGTTCCCCAGACCTGAATCCGATTGAGCACATCTGGGACATCATGTCTCGCTCCATCCACCAATGTCACGTTGCACCACAGACTGTCCAGGAGTTGGTGGATGCTTTAGTCCAGGTCTGGGAGGAGATCCGTCAGGAGACCATCCGTCGTCTCATCAGGAGCATGCCCAGGCGTTGTAGGGAGGTCATACAGACACGTGGAGGCCACACACAATACTGAGCCTCATTTTGACTTGTTTCAAGGACATTACATCAAAGTTGGATCAGCCTGTAGTGTGTTTTTCCACTTTAAGTTTGTGTGTGACTCCAAATCCAGGCCTCCATTGGTTAATAAATTTGATTTCCATTGATGATTTTTGTGTGATTTTGTCAGCAGATTCAGCTTTGTACAGAACAAAGTATTCAGTGAGAATATTTCATTCATTCAGATCTAGGATCTTATTTGAGTATTCCCTTTATTTTTTTGAGAAGTGTATTTTATTAGGATTTTGTGTAACAAACTGTTACAAAATAGTGAACATTTGTGAAGTAGAAGAAACATGCGTCACAGTTTTAAAATACAATTTAAAAAAAATTGGAAAATGCATTTGTACTCAACCCTTTTTCTCTAACATCCTTAATTAAAATCCAGTGTAACCAATTGCCCTCAGAATCTACGTCATTCTTAAATAGAGCCCACCTCTGTGTAATTTAATCTTGATATAACTACAGAGAAATTCATTGAACACACAGCATCATAAAGACAAAGGAACACTCCAGACGAGTCAGGGATAAAGTTATTGAGAAGTTTAAAGTAGGATCAGGTTATAGGATGAAATCCAAGCCTTTAACATCTCACGCAGAAGTTAATAATAAAATTTGAAAAAGTATGGCTCAGTTGGAAACCCGCCAAGATATGAATTGCCAGGCCAAGAGAGGAGTAATCACAGAAGCTTGGTAACTCTGGAGGAGCTGCAGAAATAAAGAGCTCACATGGGAGAATCCAATGACAAGACAACTATTAGTCATGCACTTCTCAAATCTGGCCTTTACTGTGGCAAGAAGAAGAAAGTGAAAAAAAAATCTGGGGGTTTGAATACTTTCACAGAACACTGTGACACATAAGATGTAAATATTCTTATCAAGGCAGTTATAGACATAATGACTGAAAATAAGTTGAGAATGTTACTGTCCTCAGAGATATTTTGGCAATAAAATATAACACATTTATATGTTTTGAAAACAACATTCCTTAGATGCACACACTTAGGTAGAGACACATTAAATAAATAACCTGTTTCTACAGATAAAAAAACAACAACATTGTAGGTGTTTTTCATCAAGGGATCTGGTGAGGCAGGATCTCCTCTGGGAACAATTTCTGCTGGTGGTGACCTGATTGGGTAGTTTCCTGTCCTTGCTGCTGTTATTCCTGAATGGCTGGAAACCCAGGAGGATGGCAGCAGCACCACTTCTCTTGTTTTTGGAATAACGGCTTGAAATAAAAATGCAATCACAGAGCTATGTTGTTGGAAATTGTTAATAATAAACAAAACATTTTTGTGAGACCTGAAATGTAATTTTAAATCTATCTTGAGCTGTAATTGAAAGGCGTGGGTGATTTTATAGGCAGACTGACAGATGAAGCACTAAGAGGTTAGGATCTGCCATTGTATGATATTCGTATCTGAAAATTGTCTTGATTTTAAATTTTGTCTACATATAAATAAAAGATGTTGAAGCATTCCTTTTTATTCCCAAGTGTTACTAGGCAAAGCCATGGATCATTACGAGTATTTTAGTGTCACTTTTCCAGCTTCCTTTTCTCTCCCACCAAGTTTTATTACCTGCCAGGTTTATTAAATGTTTTATGCAATGTTCACAATGAAATGGTATATTGTCTACATAACTTTCTGCTCTTTTCTTTTTATGGTACATTTTTGAAACTAAGACTTCATTTGTCTAAGGCTATCATTTGTTTTGCTTTCCCTCAGTTGCTTTTGCGCAACTTTAACCGAGTCAGACGCTGCATCATGTTCCTGATCAACACAGGCTGCTACATCAACAGCTGCTTCGAATGGGAATCTCCGCAGAGAAGCATCTGTGCTTTTGTGGTAGGTGTGGCAGCACCTGCGATTTCACTTTTTATACCCGCAGCGCACACACACAGAGCAGAGGCACAAGCAGGGATGGTCTCAGATGTTCTTAGGACCATTTCTGTAGATATTAGACTGTTTTGACACTCACTGGCTGATAATGATTTGTAGGATTGCCATTGCAGCTTGAAAATTATTTTGTGAGACCCTCTGGTGTCCATCTATGAAGTAAATGCAACTACAAAGAGTTCCTGCACAGAAGAAGTCACCACTCCTCTCTTGCTTACCCACTAGTCTCTTCCACATCTCTTTTGCTCTCCTCTGTCATCTATTATTAAAAGCAGGGCAGTGAAAGACTGCTTTGAGGTTCCTGCCCTAAAAAATGACAGAGCAGGAATTTAGACCTGTCTGTTTTATGTCCACTGACTTTAGTAGCTACGGGACAGGTGGGCCCACCCTGACCCGGCCCTTTACCAAAGAGGCACTAAGTATCTCCACTGCAAACATTAGCATCATTTGGCCGTTTGACACCAATTTAATCTTCACAGAGGCTGTATGCGTGTGCTTGTACTGCAAGTCACCCTGTCATCACAAGACTTGGGTCAGAAGAGACGTAGTATTGATCAGTTAACATTTTCCATTATATTCTGTGTGTGTGTGGGGGGGGGGTCTTATATATGCTAGCGAGAGAGGACAGTCCAAAGTTTTTAACTAACAAAGAAAAGCAATTTTTGGAAAGTGAGGACATTTCCCTGCTCCTGACTTTTTTCATGTTGTTTTTATTTAGGGGTTAGGATTTAGGACTAAGGTCTGAACTGAGGTCTAACTGAGGTTAGGTTTAGGGTTAGGTATGTACTGGTAATGGTTAGGTTTAGGGTTAGGGTTAGGTCATGAATGGAAAACGAATGAAGGTCAATGTAAAGCCCTTGTAAAGATATAAAGAGAAGGATATGTGTGTGTGGGGGGGGGGTGTCTGGAATGCACAATTGCATTTCATTTCAGAGATCCACAGATTGGAGATGTTGTGGGTGATTTTGCAAAGCTCTGACCTGCTGATTTTAGCCTATTCTTTTTACTATAAATAACATAAGAGGTTATTTTACTTTCTAAATAAATTGGAAATTGATCAGTCTTGACCAAATATGTTCATACTAAAATAAAACAAATGTACTCATATTTGTCAAAACCAGTACAGAGTACAGAACTGTCTGTCTCTCTCTGCATCACATAAAATCTTCAAATACAGTGAAATCCAGCAGGTTTTGGGACAAATATGTGCATATGTGCAAATAAAAAAAAAAAAAAAAACATCCCCTGTATTTCATCTACTCGGTTGCAAGACAAATAGTAGCTCCTTTACTTTCTTTTGCACATACTGAAATATCAAAGCTTGCCATAATTACTACATATTTAATCATTTTCCACAGTATTATTTCAAAATGAAAACATCTTGTTCAATTTAATATTTGAAAAAAAAAAAAAAACATATTTACTGTTGTGACTGTTAAATTCTTTATTCATGTATTGTAACTACCCAGGAGCCTTGAGCAAGAATTCTATAACTGAGGTAGCAGTCAGTGTTACACAGCTCAGCAATTAATCAGGATTTCACTATTTACAGAATAATAATAACATCAGCTTCCTGTTTTCTGCTGACCTCTCTATGTTGTGGCGGCTTGAATAAACAGACATGTTTTCTTTATAGAATCTCCTTACAGTTTTTGTGCTTCCTCTGACTTGATTTTTAAACACCTCACAAATACTGGAAACAACAAAGTCAACATACTTTTCACTCAGCAGCAACTTACACACTGAAGACTGTTGTTGTCAGCATGACATCTTAGTACTTGGTATTGCTCATGCACCGTTTGGAAAAAGGGTGAAATTTTTCATTTCTAACAATAATCTACATATTTTTTCTTCCTCTGGACTTGCCCTTATTCTTTGTCACTGATCTCTTAGGGATAAGTAAATAGGTCAGACAAATAAAGTGATCAAGAAATTCACAAAAATCACTGTCATTTAAAAAAATGTTACATTTCTATGGTTAAAATAGAGAATAGAGGGGAAGGGTACAGCCTTGAAAAATTCAAGCTTTGTGTGAATACCCATGAAGCTGTTCAACCTTCAAACATGCATAGTTTCAAACGCAAGGTGCACAGCATTCCTGATTAACAGCTCAGCCTATTCTTATTGTGTTCGCTTTAACCCAGAGTATTCAAATGATGACAAAGAGTGTATCTAGGCCAAGGACAAAGTGTTTTATAGTTTAGAGTAATTCTGAAATTTAGGTGTCATTGTGTGTCCCTCCTCCCCAACCCCACCCATAATCTTTAGGGAGTCTGCTAGCGTAGGAGTATGCACTTAGCTAAAAGCATCTGAGTATTTAGAGCCTCTTCTCCACACAGGTATTCCCTCCCTCTCCTTCCATTCCTTCATCTCATTTCTCCCTTACTTTGAGAGGCCTCTTAATCACTTCACTCATCTCTTTAAGTGGGTTTTTATGGGGGGCCATCTGGCCAAGGTGCTGCATTCATGAAGGTGTGCGGCTGCATGCGATCATGTTCATGTGTGTGCGCACACATGTGCCTACAGACAGATGTTTCGCCAAACTTTCTGTGGGCAATTTACTTTCAAAACTAACAAATGTGCACACTTTATCAGATGCTAGCAAGCCTGAGGGGGACATAGTTTTGTTATATGTTTTGCAGTTTTCAGAAGTGCATCAAAATGCAGTTGTCATAACATGTCACAGCAGAACACTCCCTCCACACAAAAAAATTGTTTAAATTTCGCTTCATGGTCTCCTTCTGCCCAATCCTGAAATGCCAGCCGCATGTACACATCCCCCATTAGTGCCAGTTGTGATTAGTGTGTGTTTTGTGTGCATATGTGAGAAAGAGAGATACTGCAAATTTTCACATGAAGCCTTTCTCTCTCTCTCTCTCTCTCTCACACACCCACACTGCTGTCACCCACCCATCCCGACAGTGAATCAGCCACCGTGGCAGCTTTGCCTGAGGCGTTGGCACAATGGACGCTGCTGGAGTTACCTCCTGTCCTGCATGATGGGTGGTGTCTTTGTGTGTGTCTGTGGATGGTGTCTCCATTCCTTTTCTCGGGGTTAATCGCCTGCTTCCGTTATCCACACCTGCAAGCAGAGTGTCTCTCCCTTCTATCCGTTCGTCCATCCATGCTCGTTCTTCTTTATCTCCTGTACCTCGTTCCCCTCCCTCCTTTCCTTCGCCTTGCCCTGCAGAAAGTTGAGGCCATTGTCGGGCTGAACGGTGTTGGGTTCTGTTCTCCTGCCACTGCCAACACTCCCCTGCGGCCCCTGCAAGACAAGGCTGTTATTGCCCAAGGGACTGCAGGCCTCGGCGGCTCTTCCTCCAAACAAATTTGCTGTAACTTTATCTGCAATTGGGCCCTGAATTGGGAGCAAATAGAGGCAGCTTTGTGAAGCTCAGGGAAGGGCGAGGGCAACGAGCTGGGGGTTGCTGGGGAGGCAGGGGAAATGATACCGGGCTCTTTTATGTCAGGCAAAGTAGGACTCTTATCAGGCAGAGAGCCCAGACAAGGGAGCTACTTCTAGAGGAAACTGGAGCACCTATCACCTGCTTTGCATTTAGATAAAAATTCACCCTGCTGAAATAAAAAAAAGAGAGGAAAAAAGCAAAGACAGGTACAGAAGCAACCATTCGAGTGTCTATGTGTGTTTGCACATGTCTGGCTGTGACGCCATAGCGGTGAGCGGTACACACCAACCACTCCGGGTCTCTTTAAATTGCTCCTTTGACTTCTCTTCAAAGAACCTCTCTAACTTTTTAAAGTTTTAAAGTCAGGAGTTCGTCTTTGCCCACAGCAAGGGACAGCTTTGAAAGATATACCTTCACTTTTTGCTGGTCGCTTGATTTCCTAAAAATGAATGATGGTTGAAATTGTGTGGCGTGACTGATTGAGAACAGAAAATGAGACCCTTTTGTTAAGGAGTCAGAGGATGAATACATCTAATACTGTTGAAGAGCTTTCTTTTTAAGGACAAATGCTTTGTTTTATTTTACCGTGTCCAAACACATTTTTTATTAGATCAACATAAATTTTACTTTATTCTGCAGCTGAGCAGCAGGGGGCAGTCTAGCACCACTGAATAATGAGTAAGTCTTTCTCAAGCAGGACAATCCCCCTCCCCCCACCACCACCACCATCCACCATCCCCACCACTCTTTCTTCATGTTCACCCGAACTTAACAGGACTTCGAGTTGGTGTCTGGCAACACTTAGTGCCAGCATGGATATTGATGTAAGAGAGATAAAGGGGGAACTCTGAAATCCAAACTTCAGTTTCAGTCCACTGAGACTGAGCAGGGGGAAAGTTAGCCTGGTGTGTGGTTAATGTAAGCCAAAGCACTGAATATTACCCTCCCACAGTGCTGCTGCAGAAAGCCGTCAGGACGCGGGTTCTGTTTTCTAACCAGAAATAAAACTTTTAAAGTCCCCACACTAAGCACTTGAATACATTAGTCTGACTTTTTGTGTTCTTAATGTTTTCAATAAAGCTTCCTTTGTTGTTGTTTTTCTAATGATAATAAAAAGCACCAAAGATCATAAGTAAAATGAAATCCAACTCCATGACAAAACAAATTAACATTTTAGGGTATTATGATTTTTACCAAGATAAAACAACATATGCCAAAGTGGTTTTACTTTAATATGTCTTTTCTAATTATTTGAGCAGTTCGATTTTCAGAGAGTTCTCAGATATTAAGTTTGCCCAGTTCAAATTTGGGCTTTAGCTGCTGTTAAACTGTTTTAACAGATTTGAGTGTGGAAAAATGTCCTTTTTACTATGTTTTATAAAAAAAAGGATAGGTTTGTTCAGAGAATTTACAGAGCATCACACTAAAAGATGCAATGTTTTATGATAGATTAGACTTGTTGGTTAAAGGTTAAATGCTTCTCTTTTATTTCTGACTATTTATTCCATCCGTCACTACTGCTATTAGTTGTGGTGACAAAATCAAATGTCCATCAGTAAAAAAAAAGAGTAAAATGAATAAATATGAAACACATCAGTCCTTGATTGATGATTTAGGAAACAAATACAAAAATAGCTATTTTTTATTCTCTTTTGATTAAAACTTATATATGTATATGTATATATATATATATATATAGAGAGAGAGAGAGAGAGCAGGAGAGAGAGACAGAGAGATAGATATAAAGATATAGATATATAGATAATATTGATCCAAAACTAGACTGCTCGGATAATTGAGTGAAGATAGAAAAACGTTTATAGAAAGAAACAAAAATGAAAACATGCAGTGGAAGTTTACAATACCAAACAACTACCATAAGAATCAGTAGCATAAATCAGAACAAGAACAATGTGAGCCAAACATCTTTGGCGTGTGTGTGTGTGTGTGTGTGTGTGTGTGTGTGTGTGTGGGTCGGTGTGTGTGTCTGTGTGTGTCCAGATATCCATAATCATATGGGATTTTGGACCACACAGAGTAATCTACCAATGATTCCCATAGTCTACATCTGGAACTTCACTCAGAATCTTCCTCTTCTTTTTCCATTTGATCCAGTGTGTTTTTGTATTCCCCCCTCTCCATCTTTTTCTGGTCACTGACATCCACAGCAGGCGCTCCTTCCCACTCCCATCTCTCCAGGCGAAGAGCTTCCTATCTGGTGTAGCAAGCAGCAGCAGGGGGTGGGGGGTGGCGTTGACGGTGGTGGCTGCGATTGCCTAGTCCTGTGGAAAGGTCCAGGCACCGCAGGGCCCCCGGTGTCCAGCCGGTGGGCACAAAGACGGTGCAGGGTCTGGCCACTGCTGGGCCCGGGTGTCCGGTTTCCCTAGCTGCCAGTCAAAACTTCACCTTCAGCCGTTTCACCCGAACGCAGGAGGAAGGGGGATGACAAGTTAAACAACCTCTGGCAGATAGAGGTTTTTAAACAAAGAACTGTAAAAATGACATTTTTGAGGATTTTTATAAACATCTTCACAATGTAGAATTAATTTTCCTAGCGAGTGATTAGATAACCACAAAGTATATTTTCACACCAGGATGTGTACAGTATATTTATAACAATGAACTTAAAAGGAGCGACTGTGGATCGGCATAAAGATGTTTGCTGTTATTTATAGAATCTACAAGAATAGGTTTAAAAGGACTGAGCTCCTTTGTTTGTTCAACTGAAGTCCAGTTTTAGCAGCTCTACTGCACAATGTTTTGTCAGAGATTATTTTAGAGTTTATTACTATTACAGAGCTCAATAATATGACTGCAGATGCAACTAAATTTACAAAAAAATATAGAAGTATTTTGTAGAGCTCTTCTGTTGAAGATTTTTTTATGCTTTCACTGTTGTAGGTGCTTTTAGGATGCATAAAGGAGAATTTGTTTTACATTTTGGTATACAAATAATGAATTATTAAACTGTTTGTTTCTCCTGCAAAGCTGTTTAAGAACAAGTCTCTGTGTTGGAAAAAAAAAAAAGAAAGTTGAGCCTGAGAGAGACTGTGTGTGATTTCAAGCCTTTTGGGAGATTTGTAAGTTGCAGCAACCAAGCCGCTCAGGTTTATGTAAAGGAGGAATTGAAACTTAGAGAAAATTTTATGACTTGCTGGACATTTTTAATGTTTAATTTAGTTTACTTTTTCTGTGGATATTCAGTGTCTTTTAGTTAATTTTGCATGAAGGTTTTGTTTTCTGAAGTTTGAATGTGAGCCATTCAAACTTTTCTGAATGAGAATAATTCACTGTGGCACACAGCGTGTCTTTTTGCAGTGCACCGTTTAACCAACTCTGTAAAGAAAACTGCTGATGAACCTTATATTCACATTAACCTTCGGCTGCAAGAGCAATGAATAGCTCCCAAACAATCACATGCAGACTGGATAAATAAACCAGTTTGATTGTATTAAGCTTCCACTTTCAACTTGTGAACAGTGTTGTTCTACTAACAGGAACAATTATTTGCTACACAGACCAATAAATCTGCTTTATACAGTAATAGTCTCAATTCTACCAGTCTTGAAGGTTTCCTGTCAGAGCTGATTGTTAAACATGGTTGCATTTTCATGCAGAGTAATTAATTTCAAATCTTCTTTTGCTCCTTATATCGAAATAATGGATTTGCTGTACTTAAATTTGATAAATATGTTTGGCAAGAGGACATTAAGCATTAGGCACAGTTTGCATCTTCAGCTTTCGTTTATAATTGCCGCCAAGATTTTATCAGTCGTGGGAAATATCTGTGCGCTTTAAACATGATATTATTTGAAAGGATAAATATGCTTTTGTGTCTGTTTGTCTCTGATGGATGTGGTTCCCACACAATAACCCATCTTATTATTTCTTGTTAGCAACAATTGAAACAAAGCTGCCTCACAATTCGCACAAGACTGCTACTTGAAAATATCAAGGCATGAGCATTTGCAATTTGGCTTTCCCACAGATATCTTCTCCAACGGCCAGAGAAATCTGTTGTTGGAGGCTGAAGAAGCCTAACAAAAACCAGAATACGGGTTTAGTGGAAGGTTAATTTTCAGATGGTACTCTTCTTGTTTGGTGATGAGAGGGGAGGTATAGAGGTTATGGTTTTGGCAGATGGGTGCAGAGGAGGTTAGAGACAGGGCATATGAGTCTTTTGGAGCAGCAGAAGAGGATATTGGGGCTTGGAGTGACAGGGTTAGGGACTCGGGGTGTGTGGGGTCATTTTCTGGAGTTTGGGGGTGAGATTGAAAGGGTCAGCTTTGATGAGCTGCATCTGAAATGGTACACGACCTCAAGCTCTAGGATGATTGGCACGCAGGATAGAGGGTATGACGGCTCAAACTCATCCTCCTTCCTGAGACCAACAAATCTTAGAGGACCAAGATGTTAGGACTTCAGCTTCTATTGCTTATTTTATATCCTCCTTTTTGTTTCTACATATGATTGTTCTTTATCGCCAAATGCACATGTAGCCCTCTCAAAGCAATCAACAGTACATGCTGTTAAATGTTTGCACTCCCAAACCACACTATTCTCACTTTTTGTTTTTTTTCCCAACAGATTTTCATCACTGTTGTCTGGAACTTTGAGCTTTATATGATTCCTTTAGCTTTGCTCCTACCATTGGCCTGGAACTACATTCTCATTGCGTCAGGGAAGGATACAAGACAAGATGTCGTAAGTAAACCTCAGTTCTGTTTGGCACTCCAATGCTTTTCCTCTGTCCAACATTCAAACGGAAAAAAAAAATAAAATCATTTGATTTATTAAGATATTACAATTTATTAATATTTTGACTATGCTGTCAATACATATATTTCTGGTCTTTGCACAAATAATATGAATTTAATATGTGAACATGTTTACATAATTAGAATTATAATAATCAGTGTAGATGTACAGATGCAAGCAACAGACATTTCTTAAGAAAAGTTTGAGGTCACCTTTTAAATAAATGTGGCTTCCAAACTCAGAATGTCAATTTAAGTTTTTATTTTTTTAAGCATGTCTACCAGTTTTTGTTAATGAAAAACCCAATTTTCCCAAACAAGGAGCTTGCATTTCTCCACCGCATCCCACATTTCTCACTTTGCCTTCTTTGAGGTAAAGAGAAGGCAGAAATAATAGGCTGTCACCTTGAGCTATGTTACGCCACTTACCTGGTAGTATATTTATTTAATTCATTTTATTTTTTATCTCTTATACCAATTAAATGATGTCAAAGCAATGTCATGGAGGAATAGACGTGTTTTAATCATGGCCAGGCACATTTGGAGAGCAGAGAGTGAAAATGAGTGAGAGAGACGGACTATCGAGTGAGCGTGAACAATGAAGTGATTAATTTTAATAAGTGCCTTCTTCCCAGACTCAGTCGGAAATAACCCGTTAACAGACCTCAGATTTTTTTTACAGCTGTGCCTTTTGTATGTATATTTATCTCTTCCTAAGGAATCTTTGGATTAGATTGGACTGGATTTGGAAGCCTGTCATTCTGTCATTATGATAAACCAATTCTAATAGCTGTCGATCATTGTAATGTTATACATAAGAAAGAATTAGATTTGAACTGAACAAGACATAACACCACAGATCTCTAAGTCTTCAGAGCTAATCTCTTTTTCTAAGCCTCTGACACTGTATTTGTCCATTTAAAAAGTGACACAAAATAGAGGGAAAGGAGACAGACACAATTCTTATATATCTTGATAATAGCCCATAAACATAGTCCAGTGTTTTTTAGTTCATATTCAAAAGGAAAATACTCTGCAAGTAAAATTCAACAGATTGCCTGTATGACACCTAAATAAAAGCATGTGCTTTTTCGTACCTGTAGATGGCGACATTGCTTGACAAAATAAATATAAATAAATTTGTAAAAAATTAAAATAAAATAAAAGTAAATCATACCCTCCTTTAGAGAAATGCAGCTTGATGAATTTGACTTATCCATGCTTTACCCTACACATCTTGAGTAAAATGAGGCAACAAAGTTTATGTATGATTTCATTGTAGATACAATGATATACATTAAATTCACACCTAATGCAGATCATTGCTGTTACTCTTAAATAAGAACATATCTGCCCCCAGATTTTACCCACAGATTTTTTTAGTTGAACTTTTTTCTCCTCTTACTGTATTTGTTGTCTTGTAGAGAAGTGTTATGGTTATGTTTTACCTCTAAATTTTATTGTCAACATATTCAAATTGTTGGACCTTGAGAAGACCTTCTGTACCTTCTTCTAACACAAGCCTTTAAGGTTGTACCTATTTTTCCTCTGCTGCAAAAGGTTCGTAACTGACTCTTTTCTTGTATGAGTTGTCAGTCAGATAAAAGCTGTAGTGTGGTGGGGACAGAACATCGCGCAGTTTAACTGTATGGATTTGTTAGTATGGGAGTGTCAGTGTGGGTGTTGTGTGGGGAAAGGAGTGTTGAGAAGGCTTATTTAACGAGACAGTTGGAGTAATTTAATTGAATCTAATTGCAAATACAACACATATGCGTCGACTCATGTGACTCAGCTGTGTGGCACAACAGTGCATACATGCAAAGAAAATGTTTTATTTGTCCTAGTTAAAACCAATGCACATTTGTATCTGCTCACTGAAAAACATAAAGGTGATTGGGTTGTGGCTGCCCCATGTTCCTCGCTTTGTCTTAGATGTGTTCTGGGCTGCTTGGGTGTGAGGGTGTTGGTGGTACCAAAAGGGGGCTGATCCTAAGCTTGGTGATGGTGGAACTCCCTTCCCCTTTGTGGCCCCTCCCACTCTTTAATAAAGAGACAACTTCTGCCTCCAGGTATTTACACATGTACGTGCAATCACACACATATACACTACAAATTTGGAAATAGACACAATGACAGAGTTGCATGTACACACATGATTAAAAGCCGCTTAGAAAAAGTGAATTACATTTCCTTCTTGAACGTGTATGAGTGCACTACACACATTTAGCTCATATCTTATCTTATTTTTTTTCACTGCTTTTGTTGATTTTTATTTATTGTTGTTGTTTCCCTGTCTCCATCCGTCATCTTTGCCCCTTCTACTTTGAATTCAATTCAATTCAATTCAGTTGTATTTATATAGCGCCAACTCACAACACATGTCGTCTCAAGGCACTTCACAACAGTCAGGTACAAATATTCCAATTAATCCTAACCATTGAACAGTGCAGTCAGATTCATTTATTTATTCAAATTGGATAAAAAGTTTTTCTGTCTAAGGAAACCCAGCAGATTGCATCCAGTCAGTGACTTGTAGCATTCACTCCTCCTGGATGAGCATGTAGAGACAGTGGACAGTCACTGGCGTTGACTTTGCAGCAATCCCTCATACTGAGCATGCATGTAGCGACAGTGGAGAGGAAAAACTCCCTTTTAACAGGAAGAAACCTCCAGCAGAACCAGTCTCAGTGTGAGCGGCCATCTGCCACGACCGACTGGGGGTTTGAGAGAACAGAGCAGAGACACACAAAGAATACACAAGCCACTTTGTGTGGCATGTCCATTTTAGATGGAAAGTTAATTAAGTCAATAAAGTTATTTATGCATCAAATGGAATATCTGATTTCCCACCTTTTTTTCAGCAAATGTAACCTGACATTTCAAGACAATCGGACTTGCCAAACTGTTTGCCCCAAGTTGCCAGAACAGGATACACACACAAAACAGCAAGAACATGAAGATTATTTTCTCTAGTTACCATTTTACTAAGACCTGTACATATAGTAACAGTAAAGTTTATTCTGTTCATTTTAAAATTTGTGTCAGCAAGGGGTTTATTCTCATATGGACAGACTTTAGCTCACACTTTCAGACACTAAGTATTCCTTGAATCCTGTCCCTTTTCGTTTTGACTCTTCCAATCTTTGGAGTGCAGGGCATGTAGTGGAGGATTGATTCCGCTGAGAGCGTAAAATATCTGTGGTTCTTTGCTTCCTTTTCCGTTCGTCTGCTTTACCTCTTCCGCGTCTTTATAAAGCTAAAGTCGTAGTGGACTCATTGCTTTTCTCCTGCTCTCTGCAGAGAACCAGCAAGAACAGAAAAGAAAACAGGAGAAAAAGGCTTTATAACTACTTTTAAGAACGCACTAAATTAAAGCATTGTGCAGAGCTGAGCAAGAGTCAGTATGCAGTAAACTTCGGTTTTCCAGCAGTTTGGGTGAGGGTAATGCCAAAGGAATCTGTGCTGAGCTCACTCTCAGGCAGATAGGGAGAGAGTAGAACAAAATAAGAGAAAGCTAAAACAACTTACACTTGAGTCAAGACTTTTTAAAGAACTGGCCTTGATCATTCGAAAGGTTCAACGTGCAGACCTTTCTCTGGTTTTACACTTCAACCACAAGTCCAGTACAGTTTGTTTTCTGTTGCCAGAAAACAAACTGTTCTGTACATACAGCAATTCACCATTCAGGGTCACTGACTGTTGTGTGGTTACATGCTGCTTTGCAAACAGATCAACACTTCTTACCCTAGCCCTAACCTTGACCAGAACCTGCTAAGCAGTCAGAACGTCCTTAAAACAGCGATTAAAGGAGGCACTGCACCAGTGAGGTCCCCGACCTTTTCCCTTATATTGTAGCACTCTGACCCTTAGACGCTGATTCTTTAACACTGTTAGCTGACCTGTGTGTCATAGTGGAACATGCTCACTGAAACAAACAAGAAATCGTGGTATGCTTTTAAATCTATGCAGAAGAAGCCTGTATTTTATCATTCAAAACCTGAATGTGTATTATCAGTAAAGACATGACTTGTCAGTATTTGTGTGGTGTCCCTTTTTTTGGAAGGTGGACTGGAATTTTAATGACTTGAATGTCCTTATCTAACTCTCAGTTAGACACTTGGAACATTTCCAAGGTTACTTCGTGATATTAGCCAATAGACTTAATCAACCAGCGCACTGGCAGGTTTTTGGAAGAAAGGGAACATTGCAAGACATATTCTAAAGTATTTGCAGAAGTGACTAACGTTTCCCATATTTTGTCTTAAGACAACAATAAACATAATCATATTTAATGTTCATCATATGTTAATCTTCCCATCAACATTGACTAGCAGCATCCCCACAGCATGATGCTGCCATTACCATGTTCTGTGTTGGGGTTGGTGTTTTCAGGGTGCTGTACACACGTAGTTTTTGTAGTAAGCCTAAAGGTTAACTTCTATGGAGGTAAATTTGTTCGTTCGTTCGTCGTCTTCCGCTTATCCAGGACCGGGTCGCGGGGGCAGCAGACTCAGCAGAGACGCCCAGACGTCCCTCTCTCCAGACACCTCCTCCAGCTCCTCCAGGGGGAGCCCAAGGCGTTCCCAGGCCAGCCGAGAGACATAGTCCCTCCAGCGTGTCCTGGGCCGTCCCCTGGGCCTCCTCCCGGTGGGACGCGCCTGGAACACCTCCCGAGGAAGGCGTCCAGGAGGCATCCGGTATAGATGCCCGAGCCACCTCAACTGGCTCCTCTCAATGTGGAGGAGCAGCGGCTCTACTCCGAGCTCCTCCCGGATGGCCGAGCTCCTCACCCTATCTCTAAGGGAGTGCCCGGCCACCCTACGGAGGAAGCTCATTTCAGCCGCTTGTATCCGTGATCTCGTTCTTTCGGTCATGACCCAAAGTTCATGGCCATAGGTGAGGGTAGGAACGTAGACCGACCAGTAAATTGAGAGCTTTGCTTTTCGGCTAAGCTCTCTCTTCACCAGAATGGACCAGCACAGCGCCCCCATTACTGTGGCAGCTGCACCGATCCGTCTGTCAATCTCCCACTCCATTCTTCCCTCACTCGTGAACAAGACCCCGAGATACTTAAACTCCTCCACTTGAGCCAGGAACTCCCCTCCAACCTGAAGAGGACAAGCCACCCTTTTCCGGTCGAGTACCATGGCCTCGGACTTGGAGGAGCTGATCCCCATCCCAGCCGCTTCACACTCGGCTGCGAACCGCCACAGCGCATGCTGTAGGTCTTGGCTAGAGGGGGCCAGCAGGACCACGTCATCCGCAAAAAGAAGAGACGAAATCCACTGGTCCCCAAACCAGACCCCCTCCGGCCCTTGGCTGCGTCTAGAAATCCTGTCCATAAAAGTTATGAACAGGACCGGCGACAAAGGGCAGCCCTGCCGGAGTCCAACATGCACTGGGAACAGGTCCGACTTAGTGCCGGCAATGCGGACCAAACTCCTGCTCCGCTCGTACAGGGACCGGATGGCCCCTAATAAAGGGCCCCCGATTCCATACTCCTGGAGCACCCCCCACAGGGCATCACGAGGGACACAGTCGAATGCCTTCTCCAGGTCCACAAAACACATGTGAACCGGTTGTGCAAACTCCCATGAACCCTCGAGCACCCTGTAGAGGGTATAGAGCTGGTCCAGTGAATCCTCTTTGCACCGGTCCCTCACGGTTCCGCCTGCAGGTGGTGGGCCCACTGGGGGATGGCCTCGCGTCTCTTGTTCGGGCTTGGCCCGGCCGGGTCCCGCGAGAAGCAACCCGGCCACCAGGCGCTCTCCGACGAGTCCCGACCCCAGGCCTGGCTCCAGGGTGGGACCCCGGCTCCGCCGTACCGGGCGACGTCACGTGCCTCGATATTGTGTTCTTCATGAGGGGTTCTTGAACCATTCTTTGTCTGACCCATCACCTAGAACCTGTTTGCCATGGGAGACCCTACCAGGGGCATTTAGGCCCCAGACAACATAGCCTCTAGGATCATTTGAGCACGCAAACCCCTCCACCACGTTAAGGTGACGGTCTCAATATTATTCAATCAAAAAAAACTAATCTCAATCAAAAAATATTAAGTTGTAATCAAAACTTTCAGAGTTGTAAGGATTATTTTTTTTTAAATGGAATATTTTATTTTGGGAGAAAAAACATTTTTTGATAAAACTTTTTTTGATTAAAATTACTCATTTTTTCTCACGAAGAGAAAAAAAAGTTATTTGCAAAACATAAACTTTTATTTGCGCAGGTCAAAAATCTTTGGTTACGACTCTCGCTCTTCTGGTTTTGACGCTCTCTGTTTTTGGTTGAACTCAACGAATTTTGAGTGCTGGGGAAATGAACATCCTGGGCGGGGCCTAAAGACGAACGCTGTAAGACGTTTCCCTATTGGTTAGCGTTGACTAAAGCAGCAGACTCTGATCCCCTTCACCTCTGAACTTCTGCTCCAACTGCAGGGCTTGCAGCGTCGCTTCAGTGAGGAGACATCAACTCTACAGAAGAAAACGGCGGTTAAGTGAGCCGACAGTCAGAAATACGCGGTGACGCCAGCCGATACTAGCTCTCTTAAAGATTAGCGTCACGCATACAAGGTGCATTACGGTAATGGAGCATAAAGGACGCCGATCCTGGCAACGATTGAGAAAATAAGAGGAAAACAAAAAAGTAACCTACAGAACATTTATATTAATTACATTTTTACAACTTTCACATTCATGTTTTATGTAAAAGAATAAATATTTAATATTTTACTGTACAGTTTTGGAGAAATACACAACTCAATGTACCTCAAAATGCTCAACCATTATATGCATTTGTCCCACTTTCAGGAATTTATTTCTCCAAAACCAAGACAGACAACACAATCTCTTCAGATTATATTAGAGGGTCATCTATATTATAACCAGAATTAGTATTTCATAATTTCACTGTAGGTTTCTGGAGAAATACACAACTACCCCAACAAAGTACAACAAACGCTTCTTTTTGGTGAGGTCGATGAGGTCCTGTGGGAAGTGGTCTGGACAACTTAAAGAGCAAGAGCATCCAGATCTCCTCTGACCTCTCCTGGACCAGAAACGCCCCTCGCCTGTTGAAGAAGGTACAACAACAGCTCTTCTTCATCTCCTCGGCTGCTTACAAATGTCTACAGGGCCACGGTGGAAAGCACTCTGTGTCTCAGCAGGACAGTGTGGTGTGGGAACTGCACAGGAGAGGAAGTATCACGGGTTGTGAGGACAGCACACAGGATTATGGGATGCCATCTGCCCGACATGGACTGTTTTATACTACACTTGGGGTAGTTGTGTATTTCTCCAAACCTTTACAGTAAAATTATGAAATATTAATTCTGGTTATAATATAGATGACCCTCTAATAAGATCTGAAGAGATTGTGTTGTCACCTCTCATGGTTTTGGAGAAATAAATTACTGAAAGTGGGACAAATGCATATAATGGTTGAGCATTTTGAGGTATTTTGACAAGATATTTTTCCAAAACTGTACAGTAAAATATTAAATATTTATTCTTTTACATAAAACATGAATGTGAAAGTTGTAAAAATGTAATTAATATAAATGTTCTGAAGGTTACTTTTCTGTTTTCCTCTTATTTTCTCAACCGTTGCCAGGATCGGAGTCCTTTCTGCTCCATTACCGTAATGCACCTTGTATGCGTGACGCTAATCTTTAAGAGAGCTAGTATCGGCTGGCGTCACCGCGTATTTCTGACTGTCGGCTCACTTAACCGTAGTTTTCTTCTATACAGTTGATGTCTCCTCAATGAAGCGACGCTGCAAGCCCTGCAGTTCGAGCGGAAGTTCAGAGGTGAAGGGGATCAGAGTCTGCTGCTTTAGTCTGCGCTAACCAATAGGGAAACGTCTTACAGCGTTTGTCTTTAGGCCCCGCCCAGGATGTTCACGTTTCCAGAACTCAAAATTCTTTGAGTTCAACCAAAAACAGAGAGCATCAAAACCAAAAAAGCTCTTCGTCATTTTAATCAAAAAAAGTTTTATCAAACTATTTTTTTTTCTCCTGAAAATAAAATAATTCCATTTTTTTTTTTTTATAATCGTTACAACTCTGAAAGTTTTGATCACAACTTAATATTTTTTGATTGAGATTAGTTTTTTTTAATTGAAATTCGTTTTTTGTTTGATTGAATAATATTGAGACAAATTAACCTCCATAAACTTGAAGTCTCATCTCACCAGAGAATCTCCTTCCATATGTTTGGCCTCTAAATGACTTGTGTCAAACTGCAAATAGGACATATTATAACTCTCTTTTAACATGATCTGAAGTCAGCCGGTTGCACTGGATTTGATTTAGTAGCATCATTGTAGGAAATGTTGAATAAAAATGCTCACCACACATTTCAGATTTTTATTTTCAAAAGAATTTGAAAACCATGTATAATTTTCCTTCAACTTCATCAATGTTTAATGATGACTTTTCATGGCTTTATGTCAACCGTTGCTTTTTTCTTCCCACTCTTGTCTTAAAAGCCAGATTTATGGGGTGCACAACTGATAGCTGTTGCATCAAGATATTCTCCCACCTAAGCTGTGGGTCACTTCAACTCCCCCTGAGTTGAATGAACATGGGCTTCTTGGCTGCTTCTGTGATTGAATCTGGCCTTGCCTGTCCCGTAGTTTAGGTTTGCAGCCATATCTTAGTAGGTTTACAGTTGTGTCATTTTCTTTCCATTTTCAGATGATGGGTTGAACAGTGAGATGTTCAAAGTTTGGGACACTAAGTTAACAGTGCTTTAAACTTCACCACCACTTTATCCCTGACCTGTCTTGTGTGTCCCCTGCTTGTCATGATGCTTTTTGTTCACTAATGTTTTCCAACAAACTTATGAGGGATTCACAGAACAGTTGCATTTATACTGACATTAAATTACATACAGCTGATCTCTCTTTACACTTCAAGTACATTCTGACAGCAACTAACTGCGCTAGATATTATTTGTGGGGATTTAGAAAAAAAGAGTTAACTACAAATGCACACTTTTCAGATTTCTTTTTATTATTTTCCCGAAACCTTTCAAATAAATACTACTTTGTGTTGTTCTCTACCATGAAATCCTAATCAAATACACTGAAGTTTGTGGTTGTACCATCACTAAATGCAATAAAGTTCAAGGGTTATGAATAGTTCTGCAGAGTGCTGTACATACATATTTATTAGCAGTGTTTTGTAATAATCTACATCAGCTTACCTAAGAGCATATGACAGGCACTGAGTTTAACAAGAAGGGACACAGCCCAACAGATATCCCTCCTCTCTGTTCGCTTGGCCCAGAAAGGCCCGTACCAGATGCTGTAAAGGTGATGGTTTCAGGGCAGACTGTTGCAGAGGGTACATATGGAACATGGTGATGTCTCTTTCCACCACAGGATGATGGGCAATTAGGCCTCGTCACACTGGTGGGCCATCCTCTTTATCCCATGCTTCAGACCATTACATTGATTCACCCAATAGATCTGCTATGCCATTATGGAAGAGGAGA
The DNA here is from genome assembly GCF_021462225.1 of Girardinichthys multiradiatus. Taxonomy (NCBI): domain Eukaryota; kingdom Metazoa; phylum Chordata; class Actinopteri; order Cyprinodontiformes; family Goodeidae; genus Girardinichthys; species Girardinichthys multiradiatus. Next base: position 37,747,699 of record NC_061805.1, on the reverse strand, counting down.
CCTCAATGGCCTGAAGATACTTCACACTTAGAAACATGCCTTCAGTAAGGAGAAACCTAACTATTTTCAATTCACTCTACATTCTAAGTATTTACATATAAGTATTCTTTTCTATAAAAACAACATTTTTTGATTATAACAGACAGAAATAGCTATCTAGTGATAACTAATTTAAAGTGTTGGAATCCTATGAAATAGTTATTGTTTTTTAATATATTTTTTTTGTTGTTGTGTGAAGTGATCCATGCAATTGTAGTTAATGTGTTAAAAGAATATTTATTATAAGTTATTTCCAAGTTTGGTATATCTGATTTTATTTTAACCTTTTACATTTTTACAATACTTTGTTGCAATTTTTATATATTCTATTTTTCTCTTGATTTTGCATCTCAAACAGCTTCTGTGTGTCTCTGAACGTCTTGTGCCTTGACATTTGCCCTCATTAAGCGGATTGCAGAAACACAGGTTGGGGAAAGTAAATATCAGGAAAGCTGGAAGAAAAAGGAAACTGCTGCCTATTATACCACATCTCTCCTTTAGGAAGTCACACTTTCACTTTCCCCCATAAGAACACAACTCTGAAAAGACAAGGAGAATGAGAAGAGGAGATGGAGTGGGAGCAGGAGACAGAAAAAGACAGAGAAGCTTTTTCTGAGAGAGAGACAACGGGACAGAGGCAGAGAAGGAGGCAGTGGTGGATGGCAGGCACTCCTCCGTGTGGAGTCAGACATGGCAGTTGGTGACAGGTGACAAAATCAAAAGGTCATGTCACTTTTAACTGGGAGCGCATGTGCCCCGCTGATTTCCCCCGTGCCGCCCCGGCATCAGCACCGCTCATCTCTGCTCCTATCGCTGCCTCTCTGTCTCTGCTAAACTGGCAGATAGGATGGCAGGCTGGCAGACAGAAAGACAGGCAACGGGCAGAGTTTGAAGCGGGACTGGAGCATCAGGGACACCAATGCAGAATCCCCCCTGTCTCTCTTTTCATCATGTTGCCTTCTCCCCTCCCCCGTTTGTCTAACTCTCTTCATCACACTGAACCTTTGGAAGTATCTGTGCTCTTTGCAAACAACGTCAGCAGTTCAGAGTTTATGCTAAAGTGCTTGTTGTTGTGTTGTCTGTGTGGCACATCTACTGTTGCTGTTTGTGAGCTATTCAGATTAAATCTTAAACTGAAGTCTACAGACATGTATAGTTGTGTGGAACAAACTGAAAATCAAATAGGCCACCAGTTTTAACACCTTTTGGCAAATCCAAAAGACAAAGATCTTAAAGTTCGCTAAAAAGGAAAAAAACATAATGACATGACATCAGAATTTTGTGGCCAATTTTTTGTCTACATATTGTTTTTGTAAAGTTTTGAGTTGTGTATTCTGACATCCCTTAAAGAATTGTGATACAAGAAGATAGACTAACAACATTGAAAATAGTGTTTTTGTAGCCTTTCCTCCATGAGTGGTAATTATTTTTTATATAGAGAGCAGAGGTGAATGCCCCGTGTATGAGAGGGCCCTTGCTCTAAAACAGGATTTTACTTTTTCAAAAGACAACATGGCTAAATGCATGACTGATATATTAAACTATCTTTAGCAGCTTGTCTTAGTGATTAATCAGACTAGTGTTACTATTGCATTATTACAGCAGTGTCCAGTATATTCTATAGATTGCAGATGCTTTCCTCAATTAGGAGGTTTGCAAAAGGCCACCTACATTTAAAAATCCAGGATGTTCAAGATAAACAGGTTTATCTTGTTCTTCCTGACTTGATTTTTAAACACCTCACTGATACTGAAGGTAACTAACTTTAAGTCTCTTCCCACAGTAACTGCATCCACACTAAAGAGTGTTAGCATTAACACAATCTCATAGCATGCATTTACTGTTCTGCAAAAGATTAAGTTTGTTACTTTCTGACCAGCTAGTCATTGGTTTTTCAGTGCATCTCTAGTTATAATATTACCTTAAACTTATCTTTGCACCATTACCTTTACTGAATAATTGCCTAATCTATGGTTCAATATTTGAATTCCTAAAAGTGCAGCAATAACACAAATCTTTGCCAATATGGTTTTCCATTTCTGAATATACAGCTACCCTTTATACCCCCTACCACCAGCTTACAGCTCCAGTAGCACCACAGCCTAAACCCTATCTAGCCTCCCCACTGGGTGAGCCCTGGCTCGGGCAGTGCAAAAGGAAGGGCCCCCCTCTGAGGGCCATGACTCTGACAGCTTGTGAAGCCCCCCATGTGAGTCAGCCTGGCTCAGTCTTATCAGATGCACAGCCCTCCACTAGTATGCAGAAACTGTAGTGTAGTGGCACACTTACACACACACACACACACACACACACACCCCCCCCCACACACACACACACACACGCATATACACACTCATGGACAGTGAATACCAAATAGGGCCTTGAGATCCCCCAGCCAGCCGCCACACCAAGTCTCAGCAGCTGGAGAGGTTAAAACCCCCTCACATATCAAAGAAAAAAAAACAGCAGGAGGACGAAAGGAAGGAGGGATATAGGAATGAGAGAAAAAAGAAGGGAAAAGTATATCTTCGTGTTCACCTGGATGTCTGCCTCCGTGTCAATTCCCCCTGCGGCTGTCATTGAGAAGGTGAGGAGGGGAAAGAGTGGAACTCAGTCTGGCCAGGGAGGAGAAGGAGCACACCTCTTTCTCCTCCCTGGCCAGACTGAGCTCAGAGGTGTTTCTAAGGAAGAGCGAAAATTATGTTGTTACTATTTCAGCGTGTAGAATTTGACTTTCCCTCTCCTGAACTGCTATAAGCACTTGGTTCATTGAGCCATAGAGGTCATACTCAGTTTAGATTCAAATAAATTGATCTACTGTAGGCACAGTTTTTTTTCTTTGTTGGGTTTGTTTTAACTTACTTGTAAGTCCACATAGGGTTCTTACATATAAATGTGTTCAGTATTATTCAGCTAGACTAAGCTCAGTGCCTGGTACAAATATTCATACCCCTTGGACCATTATCTGTCACTGTACCACGACAAATTTCAATGCATTTTATTGGGATTTAATGTGACCAACACAAAGTAGCATATTTTTGGGAAACAGAAAGAAGATAATACAAACTATGTTTTTTTTTAAATAAAAATGAAAAGTGTATAATTACTTGTGTTCAGCCACCTTTACTCTGATGCCTCTAAATAAAATCTGTTGCAACTACTTGTTTTCACAAGAGGTTTCTGTTTGCTGAATTAGTAAGTCAATCTGTGTATGATTTCATCTCAGTATAAATACAAATGTTCTGTAAAGGCCTCAGAGGTTTGTTAGAGAAGATTGGTGAAGAAACAGCATCACCAAGACCATGGAACACAGCAGACAGTTTAGAAAGAACATTGTGGAGAAGTTCAAAGCAGTATTGGCTTGTATTGCCTATGTGGGGCTAAATATGCATGTGTACCACACTTTTCAGATTTTTATATGGAAAAACCTTAGAAACCATTTATTATTTGTATTATTACTTCACAGTTATCACATTAAAACATACAGAAGTCTGTTGCTGTTATATGCCAAAGTGTGAAAAAGTTAATCGCAACACTGTTGAGTCATGTAGACTGCAAGCAGAAAATGATAGTAATAACGCTATGCAACTATGAGCCCATGCTTTCTGTCTTTGATAACACACTGGGGGTGCTGTTGCACTGTTCATGACTTACAAGCAGGTACCTAAAGACACTTGTTGAAAAACTTAATATTTTTGCAGTGTTTATCTCCAGCCGAATCTTGTACATTTTTCCCATACAAAACACGCCAAAGTGATGTAAATTTTTTAACACACATATAGATTAGCACACATGCTCCCAGTGAGCAGGTAATACACATTTCTGGACCTTAAGTTATGTATAAAATTTCCTTGCTCGCTCATAGTATTTTGGCCTCATAGGAGATGCAGTGAATGAAAATTCTAGTCATGCAGTATGGCGTGTACTCCAAACCAGCTTTTTTGGTATAACCCTGGGCCAAATAAATACATTCAGAGCACTTAAAACTCTCAATGTCATTGTATTCACTTACATTATCTGCATCTAATCTATGTGTTTATAAGGCACAATGTAATACCTAACATCATCCTTGTATCATTTGCATTGGTCTGAATATGGTAATCTCTGACTCAGTATATATCGAATTGACTGGAGCAGCTCTACAGGCAATGTGATCCTGTCGACAGTGAGGCTTTTTGTTACCGGCACACTGTAATGATAGTTATTCAAACAACATTATAATGGAGGGATAAGCAGGCAAATGATACAATACACCAAACAGGTCTTAGAAAAAGGAAAGAAGGAGGCAAACCAAAGAAGAGAGGAATTTAGAGAACAAATAAAAGATGTTTGAAATTCATCGGCGGTGCAGTGGTAATTTATATCCTCCCTTACTGAAACTTCAGTGCACGCATTTAGCCGTGGCAATCTTCAGGGCAGATGACATGCTCTGTGTCGTTTTATTTATTAATTTTACACTGTGTCTCATTGCAGGAAACATGACTTCTTTCTGTAACCAGAGGCAATAGAAGGGAGCGAGCAGAGCAGAGAGCAGAGGGAGACAAACGACTCTATCATTCTCCCTGTCTCTGTAGGTCATGCTTCTCCAGTTAGCTCACGCTTATTCCTTTGTTTAAAGTTCGGAGCATGTGCCAGGCGTGCCCTAGTAAACCTTCTGTGTGGAGGACTCTATTATGTTGCTATGTTGGCATGCACGAATGGATTCGAAGGGAATTATGATGTCTTTTTAAACAGTTATAGTTCATTTGTTTGGAAATGCCACAAGACTTTAATTTTACAGACCTGTGTAAACATCTTTTGCCTTTGCTGAGTGTAAGAATTCCTCTTCTTGTGTTAGGATATTATGGTGCTGGGTGTATTCTATATCAATAAAGAGACTGTCAAAAGTGAACAGTTCGTGCTTATTTGTCTGGAGGATGATGGAGTTCACAGCGAAGCCGGAGAAACCACTTCCTCTTCTGTCAGTAAAAAATGTGGAGTTTTGTACATGTACAACTCTTTACCCAAGTGATCCAGTGCTATTGATAGAACACGCTCACAAACAAGCACGCTATTGATTCTAGCCTCTCAACTCTGCTGTTTTGAACTCCTCTTTGTTTGTGTGGGTAGCTGCATTTACATAAGAGGCTTATGTCAGCCGCCGAACAATTCCCCCCCATATCCCAGTGAAAAACAAAAAGGACAAAGGCCATTGTCTTGTAAAGTAATGATTTTTGGATGACTCTAAAGTAGCGTGTGCTGTATCTGGAGGTGGGAAGGGTTGTGGTAAAGTCTGGGCCTGATGAAACTTTACAGGGAGGTTGGGACTCTGTAACACTACGCTTGGCAGAGGCCTGATAAATTCTGGAGTTGGCCACTGTATTTGGCTCACAAAGTCAGTGTTCGCTTATGTAAACTTGGAGCGATAGTGTGACCTCGTAACTGTAATGTTTAATTGACAGAAAGAGGATGAATACAGTTCAGCAGTGACCTCTGATTTTCAGACATCACGTAAATTGTGAATGCTCACAAAGAAACTTAGGCCTTGTCTGTTTCATTAAACACTAATAAGGACATTAAATGGGGGAACTAGAAAATTATAGTTCCAGATGCACTGATCAGAGATTTGTGGCCAGTTTCCAATCTCCAATTATCTTTGGTCTGCCAGGACCGATTTAAGGCGATTCTAATTTCTCTTTTAAAAAATATTACGTTAAAGAAGACATCATACCAAATGTATAGGAGGGCAATCAATAATTTGGGGTTGACTTTTTTAACTCTCGTTGGGATTATGATTATTGATTAATTAATATTTATCAAGAATTATAATTTAAAATCATAATTTGAGAAAATTAATTTCTTAACTAAAAATCCTCATTTATTAATCAAAACCAGAGATGTCCTCTGTTGTTGTAATGGTGGCTCAAAGCACTTGATAATTACAATTATTACATTCTCAGTAATAGTTGATAACTATTACTAGATGTCACTGTTGCTAATCAACCGTTTCTGCCGAAACGTGGGGAACTTTAACCTTATTTTGACTGACTAATCACTCTTGCACAAAATAAACACAAACGCTTTCTCTTTATCTACGTAAATATTTATTAAATCAACAGCCCTGATACAACTCGCTCTTCCGATTCAATAATCTTCACCTAATCAAACATGCAAAGTTCTACTCAAAAGGGGAAAAATTATCTAACTAAACACAATAAAACAGACTTGAGTGTGGATGAAATCAAACCAGCAGTTATGACAGTTATGGCAAAATACAAGAGGAATATTATGCTAAGCGAAGCTTTGAGTGTAACTTCCCCCACCAGGCGTCAAGGGTCGTAAAACTTCACCCAACGCTGCAAGCTCAGTGCACACAAAGACTTATAAAACTTTTGGTGGCAACCCATAAAATATGAAGTTGAAGACAAAGAAAATGGTTGACTTTCACCATAAGGTTATTATAGCAGCTCAGCTTTACAGCGCACCTGCGCTCAGGTGTTCACACAGTAAAACACAACTTGCAAAGCTTGGCGGCTTCAGAGTCCAGCGATCATCAAAATTCAATAACACTTGGCATGCAAATACACTTCGAACACATTAGACCCTAAGTGGCGATTCTAAATTTCCCTAAAATCCTACTCTATCCTGCCCAAGCTATTTTAATAGAAATAAAAAAAACGAACAGACTTTACTTGGTGTTGTCTTCCTTGGAGCGGAGAGGTAGAAAAAAAGGGGGGGTGGGGGGGTTTCCACACGTCCATGGGTAACTCAGGAGAGCAGTCCCTCCTCGTTCTTTGGCCTCCTTGGCAGAAAGGTGAAAAATATGACGGACCGTCACTAGTCGACTGGAACAAGAAAAAAACAAGGATGAAAATTTCTTCTCCTTGAAACCTCCGTGGTTTTTTGGTTACGTTTTAAATCCACGTCTTCGATCGGTAAAGTTGAAACTTACAAGCCTTCTTATTCTTGTAAGCTTAATTTGCTTCGTTTTCTGGCCAATGGGAGAATGAATGACGGTCCACGTGTGAGTTTCTTCTCCAGAATGACGCTCCAGTTGCGAGGTAACCGCGTCTCGGTTCCAAGCTGAAAAGCCCGGTTGGGAGGGGGCTCATTTGTTATATAGCCCACTGTGACATCAGAGCTGCGACGCCCCCGTCCTATCAGCCGCAGTGCCCGCCGGGATTTGTAGTAGCAGACTATCCTGGGGTACAAAATGGCCGATGACGCCGAAAGGCATAGTGGTGTCCAGCAACGTACAAATGGTCCAATATTAAGCAACACATGGTCCAACACTCATCAGCATTTTATACTAGTGATTAGTACAGAAAGCACAGTAAGCATAACAACGGTGTGTATATTCTCTTCACAATTTAGTTTTAGTTTTACTTTACTTCCAAAAGAGTGCAAGAAATTCTGAATTTAGCATGTTTCATGACACAAACTGAAAGTTTAAAATAACAATATGTTCAGCCTTCCTTATATCTGGTAAAATTGGCTCTGGTTCAATTAGCACCTTCGCTGAATGGACAAAATGTCCAAAGGCAAGTATGAATTTACATCCTTTGGCAGACAACTCCATTTCGTACTTGGAAAAGTCAGATGTGAAATGACCAAAACTACAAAAGTATGAAATGACTAAGGACCGGAATGACAAGCTTCCTCTGACATATAGCTGCTGTGCAATGCTCAATGGATTGCAAACATGTCACTGTGGAAACACAGTTTCCTTTAAAACTACTTCTTAGACATTTTTTCCCGTTTTCATAGTTTTTATTGATTCAGTAGCCGGCTTTGAGTTTTTCTTTTCCAACTGTAACAACTTCCACACTAAAAACTGTTGTGGTTTGAGAAACCTGGTAATGGTTACATATGGTGTATTCACGTATCAAAAAGAAATTTGATTTTTTTTAGGGTTTTTTTTAGTCACCAGGCAGAGCCAGTCTGAAAATAGTGTGATTCTTCTCACCTTATTGATAAATCTCTAGTTATGTTTTTGTTTACTCCTGAGTAGATTTCTAAACACTAGTATAGATATTAAGGTCTGCATTTTGTTCATTTGAATGCCTCTTAATGTGAATATAAAACATTTGCTGCTTAATAACCTCTGCATACCGCTTTTGTGCTGCACAGCAGTTGTTGTTCTGAATATGTGCTCATGATTGTGTTTTAAGGCAAGTAATTTTTCTTCTTGTTGTACAGTATGTCTCGTGGTGTCTTGGGGCTTCAGAGCAACACCAGCTCCAGTTTCATCGGTCGTGCTTCACTGAAGCAAATAGTTGCCGTTCTTTGTGACTTTCTCCCTGGGCTTAAGGCTCTTTTCTCTCCTTCTTTTCTCTCATGGAGCATCTTTCTGTGAGAGCAGAAATGCAGTAAAATAGGTCAACATATAGAAATTGAAGGTAGAGTTTGCGGACCAGTGTGAAAGGTTAAGGAGGTCAGTAGAGGCCGAGCAGAAACAGAAGATTTTTTTTTGTCCCTTCCAATATTCCAGTGGAAAGTTGCAACATCTGAAAATGTCTTATTTTTTTATTGCAATGTGATTTAAGTAGATGAATAGACTTTAATCCCCAGTCCTTTGAAATTCAAAGTCAGAGAATTTGCTTGCACTTCCAGAAGTGTCAACATGTTTGAACAACAGAATGGTTCTAAAATTAAATTCCTACTTCTGAACAGAAATCCAATAGTTGCGCTATCTGCAGACTTTCCACACTCATTAACTCTGGGCAGACATAAGCATAACCAATCAGCTTTAATGTGCCTCTTTGACTGTTCAGATTGTGTTTATCTGAAATTTATCTAATGTTTTCAATGTTTTGTTTTTCTTTTTTTTTAACATTCCAATGCATTTGTCAGCAAGCTGTGGAGGACCTGCTGGAAGACGAGGATGAAGATTTTGACAAAGACGACAAGGTAATTATGTCTCATGTCTGGGACGCGCACACACACACACACACACACACACACACACACACACACACACACACACACATACTGCCTCAGGAGGGGTTGACACTGCTTCACAGACCAGAAACACAAACAGACTAACGAAATGACTCCTTCTTTCCCTCCCATCTCCTCCCCCTGTTCAGTTATTCTCACCGCCTGAGGCACAAACACATGTTCACAGATTGTACAACCTTTTAACCTTTTTTAAAGTTTTCTCTGAGGGTACATGTGTGGCACATTCCTCACCTTTCCACTTTGTAGTTTGTTTTATTTTGGTCTTCTGAAGTAGTTGGTGCACTATCCTTAGATTTTCCTTCATGTACCACTGTGTTGAATTTGCATTCATAACATTAGGCTTCACACCTTTCTTTCTGGGAACACGCACCTATTTAAAGTGCTTAGTTAGCTGTTTAGGTCCGTTCTCTGTGCCTTTATGTTGCAGTAAAACAGCATCTGTCCTTGTCCAGACAGTATCAGGTAACAACAGGTGGCTCCTTTACGGCCTCCGCTCGTTATACTGTAGGAACAGCTACTGAAACAAATGCCACTGGACCTGAAAAACGCTCCACTTGGGAGTTGTATTCCCCCAAAATCTGTTGTTTTATCCACTTACTTGTTTTTTCTGTTTTTGCATTTTTGTTTTGTAATTCACTTTTGATTTTAAATTAGTTTTCTTTTGATACTACAACAAGATGTATCTTAGGTAGTGTGAAGCGACAGCAGCAACAAAGGGTTTTCTTAGGTCCAAGTCTCTCTTAATTAGTTTTCTAATTTTTAGCATACAGGGTCCTACAAAGAATCCTTAACTCTTAAACGTTTCACATTTTTTCACTTTATAGCAACATGCTTCAATGCATTTTAATGGGATTTGATATTGTGGAGCCACACAAAGTACCCACAGATTGTGAAGTGGAAGCAAAAGGATAGTTTTCAAAATGTGTTACAATTACAAATAAGCAATGGCATGCATCCAATAATTCCCAATAATCAATGGAAACACTTAATTATCATTACAGCAATCAAACTCTTCTTATAATTTCTGATAATGTTTTAACATGTTTCCACTGGTAAGACTTATCTTTGGCTATGAGCTCCAAGTCTTAAGCTCCCCCCAGAGATTCAAGTCAAGACTCAATCTGTGCCATGTCATACTATTAATGTTATTTCTTGTGAGAAGGAACATGTTGATAAAATTTAAAGATTACTTCAAACCTAATTCTGCAATGTGGATGGATATTTTGGGGCCGAACAATACAATACACATAAAGGTAGATAGTTTGTTTATTAGTTAGGTAAATTAGGCTTAAATGGGCACAACTCTGGATATTGTTAAGGGGCTTCCAATGTGGTCCTTGGTATTTGCTGAATATGCATTAACAGGGATTAGTGGAATACTTATTTCACCTTGGGTGTGACGATGTTTAAGGCAAACGTCTTGAAAAGAGTATCAATCCGACCTTTCACAGCTTTAATTCAACGAGGGATTTCTTTATGTCCGTCTTCCCTGTGCTTGTAGATGCTGAGCATCACCACAGCATGATTCTGCTGCCACCATATCTAGCTGTAGGGATGTGTGTGTTCAGGTTGTCTGTCTTCCAATAATAACTTAAAGGGGTCTGGATACTTTTCTAAGGCACTGAAATGTGATGCAGGGCATAGAGCTTAATGCAGTTTACAGGTGAGCAAGCAGGGATGTAATCACTTCCATTAAATGTTTTTTGGAAATCTTTTGTGACTTTTTTCTCCCATAAGAGCATGTTTAGTGTAATCAAACCCATCATTTAGCAGTCACTCTGCAGGCAGGGTTTACTAAGACTGTGTTTATTAACACAAGTACTGAAGAAAAGAGTTAAGGACACATTTATAGTGCAGATGGTCAAATAGTTATTCCACTAGTTAGTCAGCCAGGCTGCCAGTTTGTTGATGAGCATACAAAGATATGTGAGAATTACATGCTCTCCCACTGTGATGCGAAAGAAAAGTTTCATGATTGCGAAGTTCAGAGGCTGTGATATGCAGGAGGGTGAGCGGGTGAAACTACAAACAGAAGATATGCACCAGGCAACCTTGAACCCTTTTCATTTTTTTTTTACCACTTCTTTACATCTGTCCTGCTTTATTGCATTTGCTCCCTCCTTTCAGGGTTAGAAATGAAAATATAGGCATTTGGAAGGCTACTGATTATATAAAAATGGTTTTTCAGACTTTTATATTGAAATGAGGTGCAGAGGCATTTTGTGTGGCTGCAGTCAGATTTGGTCACAAACCGATTATTCCAAATAAATAAAAACCTTTTTCTCTGTTCACAGAGGGCTGGGGGCGCTGGATAGCACAGCTACCACAAAAGATACAATTTACCAACTCTGGCTTCATGCATTTTGATCTGTCTGTTTTTTCCACTTTTAGCATTTCATTGAAGCTGTAAGGAGGTTGAAAGGGGGACATTTTACTTTTTTTCTTTGCATCCATCTCACCTCCCTCACACTCTCTTCTTACTCCTTAACTCGCCTCCTCCTATGCTTTTTTCGTTTTTCTTTTGACACACATTCTCACTCTTCCTTTTGCTCAACCTCCAACCTGGTTAAGTGCAGAGCAAATAACATTTTCAGGGCTTGGCAAACTTATCTTTTGCATTGAATGCAAGCTACAGCTTCAGATGGTATGAGTAAGTATGAAGGACGGGTCAAAGGAGGCCTCTTTTATGGCACAGACCTATAGAAGAGACCTCAAAGAGCAGAGGAAGCAACAGAGAGAGAGGAGAGGGGAAAAAAGGTTAATAAATGTGCCAAGGCCTCATTTTAATTGAACTTGAAGCATATGTTGCAAGTATGTACAATCTGTCCCAGATGTTCACTATGGCCATGTGCATAGCTCTTCCCAGTGCACCACAAGGCAGCTATTAGCAGAATAACCTTTGCTCCAGAGGCTAAATAGGGTATTACATGGCCAAAAAGTAGAGCACTTGTTTTTCATTGCTGAAAGGGCCCCTTGCAAGCTTTATGCCTTAGTCTTCCACATGTGTTTTGACTTAGCAGATTGTTGGGCAGACGTGAAAAGTGTCTTTCTGGTGAGCAAGCTCTGATATTAGTCACTTAATCTCAATGAAAGTCCAGCATGTCGGCTAATTGATCTGGACAGCAGAGTTGTTAAAGCCAAGCAGGCAGGCACACGAAGGGTGAAAGAAAGGCAGACGTGAACAAATTTTTCTTTTCTTAGAGCGCCTGGAAAACTGGGTCGGCCTTTCCGGTACAGCACTCAACTGGTTTAAATCCTACTTGAAGGACAGGGACTTTTTTGTGTCAGAAGGTAACTTTACATCAGAGAGCACAAAAATCACATGTGGCGTTCCCCAAGAGTCCATCTTAGGGCCCCTCCTATTCAATATCTACATGCTCCCCCTAACTCAGATTTTAATAAACAACAACGTAAGTTATCATAACTATGCAGACGACACACAGCTATACGTTACGATGTCACCAGGTGGCCATGAACCCATTCAAGCGCTGGGTAAATGCTTAGAAGAAATCAATGCATGGATGGGCCTAAATTTTCTTCAGCTGAATCAAAACAAAACTGAATAATCTTTGGACCAAAGGAAGAGCGTTTAAAAGTTAGCACACAGCTTCAGTTAATACAACTAGAAACCACCAATCAGGCTCAAAACCTGGGTGTAGTGATGGACTCAGACCTGAACCTTCAAAGGTACATAAAGGCAGTAACAAGGTCGGCCTTCTATCACCTAAAGAACATCTCCAGGATTAAAGGACTAATGTCTCAGCAAGACTTTGAAAAACTAATGAATACGTTCATCTTTAGTAGAATTGATTACTGCAACGGTGTCTTCACAGGTCTGCCTAAAAAGTCGATCAGACAGCTGCAGTTGATCCAGAACGCTGCTGCCCGTGTCCTCACTAGAACTAAGAAAGTGGAGCACATCACCCCGGTTCTAAAGTCCTTACACTGGCTCCCTGTAGCTCAGAGAATAGACCTTAAAATACTTCTGTTAGTCTATAAATCACTGAATGGCTTAGCACCAAAATACATTACAGACTTGTTGTCAGTGTATCAACCACCCAGACCTATCAGGTCTTCTTGCTCAAATCTACTCTGCATACCCAGAACCAGAACTAAACATGGAGAAGCAGCTTTTAGTTCTTATGCTCCACTAATCTGGAAAAAACTGCCAGAAAACTGTAAAAGCGCTGAAACCCTAAGTTGCTTTAAATCAAGATTAAAAACTTATTTGTTTAGAGTGGCCTTTGACTGTGCCATTTAGGCATGATTAGTTGCGTTTTCAGTCCAATTTTCCGTTTCTTGTCCATCATTCTATTCTCTTTATTTTATTTCACTTTTTTAAATTACCTCTGTGTGTTTACGTGCACACTGACTTCCAGCAGGCTTGATTTGGCTCGTCTATGCACACCAGGTTAAATAAGTTCAGAAATACCACAATTAAGCTTTAAAAGTACTGGAGAAGTATACAGTGTTTTATTCATACCCTTTTAATGTTTCACATTTTGTTACATTCCACAAGCCTCATTGCAGTTTGTTGGGAGTTTCTGTAATAGCACCAACACTAGGTGATGCATAACTGTGAAGTAGGAAAAGGATGAACTGTTTTCAAATGTTTTTACTGATGAAAATCTGCATATGCATTTTTATCCAGCCTTGCTAAGTCAATATTTTCTAGAGCCACATTTTGCTGCAATCACATCTGCAGGTCTTTTTGGGTATGTCTTTACCAACAATGCACATCTAGACGCTGTATTTTTGCCCATTCGTCTTTGCAAAATAACTCAGTCAGATTGTACTAAGTGCTTATGTAAAATGATTGTAAAATGGATAAAGGTCTGGGCTTGGACTAGGCCATTCGAACATATGAAAATGTTTTAATCTAAAAACTGTTGCTGTAGCTCTGGCTGTATGTTGAGGGTCGTTGTTCTTCTGGTAGCTGAACCTCTACCCCAGTCTCAAGTCTTTGGCAGCCTCTAACATGTTTTCTTCTGGTATTAAACTGTTTTTAGCTGCATCCATGTTTCAATAATGTCTGTCCTACTTTCTCATTCCTGATGATCGGGATTAGCAGTTATAGTTTATAGCCCAAAACGTTTAGTCAAGCCCCATCTGACCTAGAGCACATTCTTCCACGTTTGCTGTGTCCCCTACCTGGTAAGTGGCAAACTGCAATAGCTTCTATTTAAATTGCAACTGGTTACACTGGACATTTTTTAGGTATATTCGACTCATCTGATTTTAATTAAAAAAATTCAAATATCTATCCTTTTGCTTCAATTTTCAAATTTCTGTTAGTCTGTTACATTAAATCCCATTAGGCTTTAAAATAAAGTTGTGAAAAACTTTGAGAGGTGTAAATACTTCTACAAAGCACTTTAACAACAGCTCTCCGCTAGGTTCATATTTTAATAAGTCTGCATTAACATATTTAAACATTACAAATATCACCTTATTCATAAGCACACACTTTTTTAACTAGCTGTCTTAGAGATTTTATCTGCATCTTAAAGTAAAGCTTGAGCAGGGTTAGGTTGAAAGAAAACACCTCCCGTTCATATGTATTTACAGGCTTCTGGCTACAGTGCCTTCCCCGTGTAATCTAGCCCATGATGTCTACTCTCACCTGTAGGGTCGATGTCCAGAGCTGGTTGGATGCAATCACCTTTAGGCTGTGTATGTGTGTGTGTGTGTGTAAATGTATTTGTCTGTTTCTGGGAGTGTCTAACATGCATGTGTGTGCAGCTCAGCTTCCTCCCACTGGGGGGCTTACTGGGAAAATGGGGAGAGATAGAGTGAATGAGATAGAGACAGGGAGTGAAAGAGTGAGGAGATTACCCTCATACGGTTGACTGGTCACTGAAGCGCTTGTACTCCGCTCAGCTAGGCTCCACCAGCCTCAGGAGGACCTGACACAGATAAGATACACACTGCAATCATGTCCTGCTCAGGGGCTTACTGCCTAGTGCACCGCCTTTCTCTTTCTTCCAGCGTGTATATCATCAATATCTCTCGTACACACATGTATGTACAGAAAAACGTCCCTCCCATTCCATTTCTTACTAAATCTGAACTCACAGTGAAAATTGTAGACTCATTATTCCTAAACTTTCACATTTTGTTAAGAAAAGGTGTGGGGGAGGTCTTTGAGACACTAAGATGGTCTTGTTGTTGGGTCAACCTTTTTGAGTTATTTAGGATGCCATTGATTAAAGCATAAATTTGTATATTTCTGTAATGTAAGCACATTTTGTGAATTAAATTGTGGCAGAAAGCCTAGATATGCATTTCTTTCAGCTACCTGCTGAAGTTTTGCTTTAATTTCCTGCAAGTTTCCTAAAAGAACACTTCAACTGTGTTTATAGAAATAACTTAGTGGCAAAATCAGAATAGATAGAGCTTTTTTTCCTGAAGCTTTTGCAATGCATAAATATAACAAGTGGCGAGTAGGTTTATGTCATTTCATATGTTTAAAAAAAATATTAAGTTGATGTTATTGATGTTGTAGCATCTTCTTTCTGATGAAGATCAAACAGGATTTAGGTGGGAACAGAACCTGTTGCAGCCCTTGTTTCTCAATGAAGCAATAGAACATAAGAAGAAAGTGTGATATTTTATAGGTCGTTTAAAAACTCCCCAATGAGGCTGATCAAAACATTTATACAAACTCAGCTCAACTCGACTCTACATAGTTTGGGCCGTTTTCGTTACATAATTCATATGCAATTTGTATGCAACACTAAAACAATGTAACAATGGAGGACATGTTAGACTTGCTGCCCAGTGTTTGGCTTTCTGTCAGAGTCAAACTAAAAGACGAGAGCCAGAGGAGACTGCGGGCGGCAAGATGAAACATTTTGGAAAAGTAGAGGAACGTGTGGGAAGCCATAGAACTGTATCAAAAAAAAGGGTACAAGCTAGATGACCTGTGAGGGTATGATAATGGTACCTAATGCTAGCTTGCTATAGTGGCCCACAATAAGCCCTCCATATATTGATTAAATGGTTGAAGATATTAGTTATTGTAGTATGTATGCTGTGTGTATTTCCGATAGCTGTCCTGTTGCAAACGTATCGCTGCAGAGCCTCCAAGTGTTGCGATGCTACTGGTTTCATGAAAGCCTAGGGTTGGAGAACTAGAGTTGTTTGTGTGATAATTTCAAATGTACTTGTTTAGGTTACCTTGTCATAAAAATGAGCAATGCACATAAATGTCAGTGATAAAAGCTTGTGTTGTACTATTGAGTCTTCCCACCAGTGTATGCACAGATAAAATAGGAAATTATGATGTAAGCACATACGTTTTTTTTATTGCTGAGAGCTGCAAAATACAAAGATTTAAAAGAATATACATTTTTTTATGCCCGTTATATGAAAAACACTTAGAAATGGGGGTCACACGTCTGTGACCCATGGTGCGTACAAGCTCTCTCAGCAGTCCAAGGAATGCTTGATGAAATGCTGCATTCTGCACCATCTCCTCCCTTTGCAAAAAGGCTTTCTGCTCCCTTTGCTTTCATGCCTCACCTAAAAGAAGCTGCGTGTGCATTTCCAGCTGGGCCCGGTTCAGTGTATCTTCTGCCAACATCTACGTAAGAAATGGCTGCTTTAGGTTTGAAATCATTTAGTTTTGCTGTGGCCTTTAATAAGTATAGGTAAAGAATAAGTAAATACGGATTTGAGTTTACTGAATGTAAAGTACTGTTGATTATGCTTTAGGTACATTTAAAAGGGAATACTTTAAAAATTTAACCTAAGTGGAAATTGTGATCATTTGAGTGCATTCTTGGCACCTTCTCTGAACTTGAAGCAAAATAAAGTAATTCAGAACTTCTCTCATGGGTAAAAACATTGATGTGAAACATGTTTATTGTTTCTTGTCAAGGAAAGCACGTTGCTCCATTGTGTTGGGCTGTATCGGAGCTGGTGTCGGTGTTGAGCACACGGATGGTGCGGGGGTTGAAGCAGGGGAGCTTGGAGGGTCGAAACTAAGTGAGGTGGAAGAATACTTCTTGTATGTAGAAAAGGATTGTGGAAAAAAAAAACACAACTTAATTAAATGCATAACACTTAAGTGCAACATACTTAAGAGACGGCGAGTGAAAAATATGAACAGAGCACAGAGTTGGTATAGCTATCTTGCTGTCTTTATATAGGAGACAATGGCTTCAGAATATCTTTGTTCATACAAATTAAACTTATCGCCGGTGGGACAAAAGATGCTTAAAGTCACGAAACACCTACCATCATCCATCATGGAATCCAGTTCCGCTGTGGCCAAGTCAAGGCCACTCTCCTTCCCATTGTTCGCCAGTCAGTTGCTGTAGATGGCATACATTTGGTCGAACAACTTCCTGTTTTTCTGGTTCGAACTGCATCAGCCATTGATGGTCCAGTAATCACTATATTAGTTTTTAAACTTCTCCTGGCATTGCGTTGGTGTTAGGTGGTAGCCGTAGGAGGCCATCAGCTCGGATTTAAATATTTTTTGTTTCAGGTTGCTCTATTTCCCTCTGTATCTTCTCCTCGGGGAGAGGATACAGAGTAAAATACAAGCAGCGCCGAGTCAAACCATACTGAGTGGAAAATGTAATTTCCAAATATAAATCCCATTTACTGCTTAGCTTGTGTGAATTGTTGTTGTTAGGATTGTTCATTTACATCTTGATCTGTCAGGACGCTGTTAATACCAGATCTAAATAGGCATTAGTAGATATTGCTACTGCATATGGAAACGTGCAAACATGCAATACTCTTTATATCTTTGTTTACTAATGCTTCTGTGGTTTTTGCAAATGACTTCAAAAAACATGTCCAGAAGCCACAGACTGATGACAACGTTGTGAAGATGATTTTAACAGACACGTCTCTGTTATGTTTCTGTTCAACTTATGTCTGTATAAATTTCTGTCTCTGTATGGACCATTAAGCAGTCATCACACTGTCAAATATTACGCACACCTTTTAAGTAAATGTAAATATGGACACATTTGGACAGGTATTCAGACCCATCTTTTGGAGCTGTGCAGCACTTTCCTAAGCCCCAGAACTCCTCTCTCAGTCCCAGTCACGGCACTGTGCAGATTGCTGAGACAGGGACGTGGCATAATGTAATTAGACTAAGGAGAGCACTGGGAATTGTATCAATAGGTAAAGAAACGTGACTGAAATGTTGTTTTCGAGAGTCTATTGAACTTGTAATGCAGTGGGGTTGTCCTCAGGTATCCTGGGAGGTTTAACTGCGGTAGGAGAATGGGAAAAAGGGAATAGAGAAAAAAAGTTGAATGTCTGTGTTGTTTTCTTCATGCCGCCAGTGAAGGATGAAAAGCACCACGCTGTAAAAGATGCTTTTGACTTATCGGTTTCATTTTTCTTCCCATCTTGCTGTCTCTTTTTCTGCTGTTCAGCAGAGATGCCAGTAGGAACTGCATTTTAATCATGTTTGGCTAATAGAGGAAGGAATGAAAACGAAAACATACAGTGAAAGGAGCACAGAGGAGTATTGTCTCACTATGCAAAACACACTGAAATGTTTGTTTTTCTTTTTTGTTGCACACATGCATCTAATGGATCATTTCTCACCAACTTTACTCCCCCCAGATACATATCTCTATCTCTATTTTTTGACTTTCTGTGAATGCTTTTTCAATCTGAACTTCACTATTCTCACACTGCTTTATGATTGTTTATTTTTTTAACTTTGCCCCTTTCCATGGCTTTGGTCAGACGAATTACAGATTAAATTGTAATCAGCACTGTTTTAATAAAAAGAAGATTTTGGCAATACTTTGGCTCAGTCTTTGATTGACCAATAAACATGCAGTCCCTTAAAAGGATAAATTTCCCATGAAGTTTTTCATGGGAAATTTTCAAGTTCTTTGTTTTATGTTTTAAGTGGTTCTTGCTGCACTTTGTTGTAGCTGTAGTTGTTTTAAGGTGCTTTATAAATAAATAAGTAAGTAAAGTAAGTACAGCATCTATGTTTTCACACCACAAATTGTGAAATAGAAGGAAAATGAAACACAAGTTTTTTTACAAATAGATTTGGGAAGTGTGGCAAACATTTGTATTCAGGCTCCTTTACTCTAACATCCTGAAATAAAATCCAGTTTAACTGCCTTCAGAAGTCAAGTACTTAGTAAATATAGTCCAGTTATGTGTAATTTAATCTCAGTATTAACCCAGCTGTTCTGTAGAGGTCTCAGAAGTTTTTTAGAGAACGTCCGTGAACAAACAACATCATGTAGATCAAGGATCACGCCAGACAGTTCTGGGATAATGTTATGCAGTTGGAATAAAAGCAGGGTGCTTACAGAGCATTGTTCAATTCCATCATCTCAAAGTAGAACTGGTATGGCACAACTGCATGCCTACTTAGACATGGCTGTCCACCTTAACTGACAGGCTGGCTCTGGAGTAGCTGCAAAGCTCCCACCTGAGCTCCCAAGCGTAGGTGGAAGAATCTGTCAACAGGACAACTATTAACTTGCACTCCACAAATCTGAACTTTAATGAAGAGTGGCAAGAAGAAAATCATTGCTGCAAGAAAATCATATTAAATGCTGTCAACAGAGAGAATCAAATCAGACAAAAATTAAACAAATTTGACACAGAGGCAAAAGGTTATGTGGGGCAGAACAGTAATGCTGCACTTCAACCTGAGCATACCTTCCCCACAGTATGAATTGGTGGTGGTAGCATTATGCTGTTGGGATGGTATTCTTTAGCTGCTTTTAATGAAAAGATGGATGGCGCAAAATATAGACAAACCTGGAAGAAAGCCTCATAGAAGTGGCAAAAGACTTGAGACTAGGGTGGACCTTCACCTTTCAGCAGGACATCACTAAACATAGTTAGAGCTACAATGAAGTTTTTTAAATGAAAGCATATTCATGTGTTAGAATGGCCTAGTCCAAGTCCAGACCAAAATTCTATTGAGAATCTCTGGCAAGACCTGAAAGTTTATCTATCTATCTCTAAAAAAATATTAGGCAAAATTTTCAATCTCTATATGTACTAATTGGTGCTGAATACAAATGCATGACACACTTTGCAGCTGTAATGTGAGAAATTGTAAAAACAATCTAGAAAAATTTATATTTTTCTAAGGTACAGTACAAACCTCACATGTTTGTGTAGTTAAATACAAACGATGGTGGGCACCAAAGAATTAATCTACAAATTAAGGCTAAGGTTGTGCCCTCTGAATGATCAGTGTCCTCATTGGATTTGGTAAGAGCAATGTATACGACCCAACATCCACATTGTCTAAAGCTAATATTTTATTTCCTTTGACTTGTAAAGAGAACATTTCACTCTAATCTATCCATAAGGACCCAAAACAAGGCCCCTGGGAGGACAGCCATGATAAAAACCATATCCTCGAGGATATATTGGCTTCCTGGAACTTTGAGTGGATACGAGTGATGGTGGTAAGTTAACATGTGTGTGACTCTGGCACGGATTCCTGCTGGTGTATGTCGCTGTCTTCCGGTTTGCCACTTAGCTCATTGTCTGTCCGACGGCCTCCGTTTGCCGTCCTCGTCAGTACCTGTCTTCTGTCCGTGTCTCAGCCTGACATCGCTCGCACTGCCCGTTTGGCCCCCCAGCTCACTGCAAAAGCCCATTCCTGCACCTGCTCTTTAAGGTGATGGGGAAGATAAGTGAGCTCCAGCATGACAGGCGGCTTATGTCTTTTTGTGTGATGTCCCTGTAGCACTGCTGATCTTCTCTAACAAAGGGTGATAGCTGTCGATGGAGGTTTGACTGTGTGTTTACTGTGTTTACTTACGGAACTGTTGGTTCTTAGCCGATAAAAGGTGATATGGGGAGTTATGATGTTATAGAAGAGCAGTGAAAAAATAAGTTTAGTGTTCTTCATTGAACAATATATTGTCTTC
The DNA here is from genome assembly GCF_021462225.1 of Girardinichthys multiradiatus. Classification (NCBI taxonomy): domain Eukaryota; kingdom Metazoa; phylum Chordata; class Actinopteri; order Cyprinodontiformes; family Goodeidae; genus Girardinichthys; species Girardinichthys multiradiatus. The sequence goes on along the minus strand of NC_061805.1, from coordinate 37,726,823 downwards.
TAGTTTAAAATGACTGATAATGTGATTGTCACTAAAAATAGTACTTTGTAAATGTTTAGCAACTAAAAATAATAACCAAATTGTAAAATTCTTTTAACTTTCCCGAGTGTGTGTAGAGTTCCTTGTAAGGGAATCAATTTACCTGAAGCTTTTTCACATTTTTTCTTCAACCTAATTTATTGTTCAGTGTATTTTATTGGTGTTTTGTGTAATAGACTAACACAGATAAATTATATTTAAGTTGAAGGAAAAGCATGCATGTTTTTTTTATAAAGATAAATCTAAAAATTGTTGTGAGTATTTTTGTTCAGCTCCCTTTACTCGTATTCCCCTAAATAAAACTTATGCAACCCATTTATCCAACACTGGTAACAATAGCCCAAAATGGAACTTTCTGGCCTACATGCAAAACAAAATGCTGTGTCTCTAATAGCTTTGCATATTAGGAGACTGAAATTTATGTCCATTCTTCTCTGCCAAACACAAATCTTAAGCTCAGATAGATTGAAACAAACTTTGCACTTTAAATTTTAGGTCTTGCCACAATTTCTCAATTTGACTAGTTCTAGACTCAGCCATTCAAACATATGAATATGCTTTTATCTTAACCATTTTAATTTAGCAGTGGCTGTATTTGGATAGGCCTTCAATCCTAATCCTTTGCAGTCTCAGTCATCAGTTTTTTTTTTCTCCCAGATTTTCCTGTAGTTAGCTCCATTCATCTTCCCATGACTTCTGAACAGCTTCTCTGTTTCTGCAGCAGAAAACATCCACACAGCATAATGCTGCCACCACCAGAATGTTTCATCATGAGAAATGTTTATTCAGGATGATGCGCTGTGTTAGTTTCCCAACATACATAACATTTTGCATGTAGGCCAAACAGTTCAGCTTTGGTTTCATCTGACCAGAGCACCTTCTTGCACATGTTTGCTCTATCTTCTAAATAGCTTGTGGCAAACTGCACATTAGACTTCATATGTCTTTCTTTTATCCTCATCTGAAGGCATTCAGTTGCTTCGTATTGTAATTAGTATTTACTCATCATAGTAGTAAGGGGCTGAATTTAAATTCTCCATGTCTTTAAGGGCTTCATATAACAAAATAAAACCATTTGCCTTTTGTTTTCACCTCAAAATGATGTGCTAAAATGTGTTAGTCCATGATATAAAATTTCAAATAAAGTGACAAAACTGAAAAAAGTTCAAGCGCTATGAATAATTTTGCAAGGCACAATGTGTGTGTGTTTGGTGGTTAGTGTGAGGGGACTTTAACAAGGTTGTGGGGTGCTTTCTTTGTTAAAGTTGTTTTAGCAACAGCAAAAATACTTCGTATCGTCACTGCAAGAACATCTACTCCCTCAAGTGTTATTGTTCTTAATCACGCAGACAAGTGGCTGAACCAGCTGAACTTTTCCATTGATGAAGTATGCATCAAAAGATTGCACGGTACGCTCCCCGTACTGTAGGTGAGGAGTTTTTTTGCCGTGCTCCCATCCACCCAAAAGTGTCTCTGTTAGACTCTGGCTGCAAAGTATTTTGGAGATGGCGCACACTCAGCCCTCCCGGTCTCTCATTGGACAGAATGTGGAGCACAACACTTGACAGCAGTGTCGTCTGGTTTTTGAACGTCAGACATGTAAGAAGGCAGCCGCCACCTTTTCTTTTAACAAGAGTCATAAATCTGTAATGAGCATGGAGAGGATGCATATTTTATTTACTTTTTGAAGAAGTGATCCCCTCACTTTGTGGCTTTGCACTCTCCTTCGTATTGTTTTCTTTCTAAAACAAAGTTTTAAGACTGTGTATTTTTGCATCTGTTTCTTTTGCTTGTGTGTCTCTGAGGGTGCATATGCAATAAAAGGTATGCCAACGTTTGTCAGTTTTGGAGAGTTAGGGGATAAATCACAGTTGATTTAACCCCATTTAATTCCATACAAGACAAACATGCTTTATTTGTTGTGAAAAAATTTTGCAGGCACCATTTCTAAGCCTACACACGCTTGCATCTACCCTTATCTTGGGATGACTAAAATAGATTTGATGTAAGTCGGGCAGTAACATATGTTTTAAGGCCAGACACGGAGACACAGACAAACTGATGAGACAGAAGTAGATGAGCTGGAGTGGCTAAAATCAGGCCAACAGCGGACAAGAGTAATAATGTCCCATTCATCACACTCTGCCATGCTGGATACCGGGAAGGACGAGGGAAGGAGAGTGCAGGAGCAGGGGAACAGAGGTGAGGCGGGGTGGGTGGGGGTCGGGTGACGTGCAGCTGAAGGGGAAGTATGGCAAGGGGTGATGAGGAGAAGTTTTGTGTGTGTGAGCCTGACCTTGAGCTGATAGAGTAGCTGGCGTGGTGGAGGTGATGAGAGGCTCCACAGGGAGATAGGTAAAGATGATCAGTGGCGAGCAACCTCCTGCCAACTAGACACATTAGCGACAGACGCATTCATAACATTAGAAACTTCTCTCTTTAGGGTATAAAGCAGAGGTCAAACTGGAAATAAGTTAGCACTATCACTGACTTTTCTTTTTAAACCCCCTTCCTCTCTCCCTTTTCTTTTTTTTTTTTTTTTTACATATGTATATATTTATCCTCGCTGTGGGACTTGACTGGGTGAAGTGACTAATTAGCACTGTGGAGCATTGTGTGTGTCTGGCCCACCTTCAGCTGACAGTCTTAACTAGTTTGACTTTGGCTTTATGGGGGCAACCTTTAGCACATACATTTATGGTTCTTTTGTTTTTCTCCATGCATCCTATGAACACAGAGACAGCACACAAATGCAGTCTAACCTGATAGGCGGTTATTTAGTCTTTAAGAGTGGGATGTATGGTGCAGTACAATGGGCAAATGTAGGGCTTTTTTCGGATTTCTGTGTGTGAGAGGACGTGCTGTGCATCTAAACACTCCAGTAAAACGGATATGTGTTTTGACAATGAGAGAGGGAGGGAAAAAGATGTATGGGATAAATTATCTATTAAAAAAAACTTGGAACATCTGCTTCCTTCATGGGACACTGGAAAGGTGCCAGCTTGCCTGGTTTTATCTAAAGCTTTTTACACAGGCTCTGAGTTCATGTCGTCATTTCCTGGTAAAAGAGAGATGCTCTTTTAGTTCAATACCCAAAGGTTTTTTTTAAATACCTCTAAAGGACTGTATTAAAGTCCCAAGTTATAAAATTTGTGTCTGCTTGCTCCTCTGTTAAGTTAGCAATGCTTGGATTATTCACTAGAGAAACACTATTGCTGAAACCATTTAAACTATTTAAATAGATGACATAAAAGATAAAAAGCACTTCATGCTGCATTTGATATGCTGCCCAAATATTTCAGTCATAAAAAGTTAGACTTTGCCTAAAAATATAAAACGAAAAGAAAAACAAAATGCAAGGAGACTCTTTTTTAAGAAGTAAAATGTTTGTTTTTAATTGTAGAAGTAGAAAACAGGATTTGTCAGAAAGAATTTTCTTATTTTTCTCTTGTGTCAGAGATGATTTGATTATACAAAACAATTGTTACATGTCAAGACTTCTTTTATCCTCAACTTTGAGCTACACAGAGGTGTTTACAAAAACAGTGTTTTTTTTTTGTCACGATACTAAAATTTCAAATTCAATACCTATACTAAGAAAAATACTCAAGAGTACTACTTAAGAGCAAAGAAATATGATTAATTACATTATGACAATATTTTAACTACCTTAATAAGAGCAAAATCAATAGGGGACAGTTCAGCCCTTGCATAGAAAAAATATATAATTTAAAAGTGTAACTTCCTTGTGTGGCAATAGACAAAATAACAGTATAGGTGTTAATATACCTTTGAAATAGTCGTGTATTTTATGCATTTGTATAATACAGATTTTTTAATGTTCAACTACAGCAGCAGGGTAGGTAGCTTCTTCTAATCAATGCTTTATTCACTCACTGGATTATATTTATCTTCTTGTTTCCCTAAGTAAATAGAATATGATGTTGTTAGCAAAATTACAGTATGTTACTGGCATATGGAAAAAAATATACTTTCATAATCATATTAATTAAAAATACATATTTTTCATGTATAAGTAGAAAACATAAAATTTGTCAATAAAGCAGTGTGGCAGTAATATAAAGTAATAATTTGCGTTCTTGTACAGGTTTTCAAAATTTAATTTGTGTCACCCCTCTAGTATTCCTTGCTTTTCCAATTGTTTATTTTTTTCTTCTCTGTTCTCCTGGGGTGGAAATGGGAGGAATACTGACTCTCTCTGCAGTTACAAAATCAACAACAGTGATTTCAGATGCCCTCTGGGAGCTACATATTAGCATGCTGTCACATTTTATGTGACATTTCAATTTTTACTGTGCTGCCAGACTGAGCGATGCAAAACAAAGGAAAACAGGTGCAATTTTAGCACAGTAGCAATGAGCAGCAGTCACTTGTGGTTCAGACTCATTTCCTGGTGTGATGGGGTGCAATGTCGCTACTTTATAACTGTTGGGTTTATCATTTTTATGGTACAACCCAGCAGGGGGAAGAGTGTGATCGGGAGGTTAAAATGGTCTCAATAGACGCTCTTGTTTCCACCCAGTGGATGTAGGAGAGATATTTGGGTCCACCTAATAGACTCTCTGACCTCTCTCTTCTCTTCTTTAGCTCTAGGCCTCGGGTCATCGTGGAACAAACTGTCTGCTAAGTTTACAGCTGTTCACTTCATACTTTTCCACACAAATGTGCTTTGCAATGAGGGCATCTCTCAGCAAGAAATAAAAGAAAAGGATTCAAGCACTCAGGGGCACTTTCTCTTTTGTTTAATATTTAATCAAGCGTTTCAAGGAGTTTACCACATTGTTTACCACAATTTACCATCCAGTGCAATGTGGTTAGCCTGATTTGCTTTGTAGGTGTGTGAGTGTGTGTCCCTAGGCTCTCTTTGGTATCACTGAGTGTAATTTCTCCCTAACACATGCAAACAACTCAGATTTCTTTAAAGAGCATTCTCACTGCATTGCCAAGGAGGGCTCGGCAGAGATTTCACACTGCACGGCATACATCCAAACAATGACACAAACTTACAACCTAACCGCAAAAGATGCATTTATTGTCTCTAAATGCCACACATGCAATTAAAACATGCAACTCACGCCCAACATCAGCTCACAGAATATTTCTACTACCAGCCTGATGAGAGTTAATTGATGTCAAAGAGTTTCTTCCCTGTACAAACACATTTTCATTCATGCTCACAAACTGTCTTGATGCAGTTTTTATCTAATAACAAGATTCTCCAGTGACTTCATCTTGAGCTCACAGCCTATGTGCCCCTTAGAAATAGATCACAAAACAAATGATTGGATGAGGAACCAAGTTTATCTTGCCACAGCACACAGTAAGTGGGATGTTAAGGGAGGAGAAACAAAACTTTTAAATATTTTCCAGTGTTCCAGTTGTTGCAGAAGTTCTGTATGTGCATACACTGCTTACATGCAAATATCATTTGAGCTCCCTGTGTATAAAATTATAGAGTACAAATATCGCTTTTTATTTGGTTATCCCTTACCGTTGATGAATTTCTCATGAACAATTGGCAGGTGTGTGATAGTACACAGACAACGCTGTGAGTTAATGTGACATGTCAATCAACATGTCACCAACATGTCACAGTTGCAGCTGCAGTTACAGCTGCATGATCTAAAATGCACCATTGTCTATCAGAAAAAGCATTTTTTCTAATGCTTGCATTTGAAACATTCTAAGAGCCTTAGTGATTGACTTCAGTTTACCTATATGACACCAAATTACAACAAAAGTTATCTTAAGACCTTTTACAAACAGGTCAAATACATAAACAGTTATATCAAGTCCAATGTTTCAAGTTCAACTTAAATCAATACAATGTAATCATGCAATTTCTTTATGCATCCTGTGATTCAAACATATCCCTTTTTTATTATAAAGGCAACACAACCTTATACCATGTATCTTTTCTTTCTGGGCTGTGTATATGAATCATTACATTGCACTATATTTAAACGTGTTCAATAGAAAAAGAGGCCTTAACTTTTAAAATGAAGGGTTTATTTAGTGTGTGTTGGGATGTAATACTATTTGTAGAGTAACATAGCACGGCCAGGTGTGCAGATCAACCTTATCTCACAGCTGTAGGGTGTGTGTGTTTGTGTGCATATTAGGTTCCATTATAAGAACAGGTTGCCTGACTCCATATGTGCGCACTGTGCAGGGAAGCTGGGAAAACAAGGTTCTCCGTGGCCCTCAGTGTTATTGCTACCTCCCGCCTCCCCAAACTGTGTTTGAAGACAGGAAATAGGATTCAGACTGCAGTCCGAAGGGCATGTGGCAATGGTTTATACGCCAATGACCTCTGACCTATTGTCTCCACCCCTACCCGCTCTCACACCACTCCCATGGCCCTAAAACACTCTCCCCCGAGTCTGGGCTCAGAAATTATGTGTTCAAACCCAGCCCGGCTTGGCCCGACCTAACCAAGCCCAGTACAATAGACACTTCGTCCTGAGATTTGTTTGAGCACAGAATGAAAAACAGATGGACCTGAAAGAAAGGACCAAGAGAAGCAGGAGAGCGAGAGGGGGAAATATGAGGGAGTCTTGTAAAATATTTTTAAAGAAAAATAACCCAGAGAGGTTGTCTAATTATATCTATTTGTCTTCTGTGGTTTTGCTAGGGAGGCCATGTGGTCTCTCTGACTGCTCCATGGTTCATTTTTCACATTATCTGATCCAGGATGGAAAGCAAAAAATAAGTTGTTTTTTGTACGTTTGGTGTGTGTGTGTGTGTGTGTGTGTGTGTGTGTGTGTGTGTGTGTGTGTGTGTGTGCATGTGTGTGTGTGTGTGTGTGTGTGTGGGTGGGTAGGGGGGGGGTGTTGGTATCGTGGCTATTAGGACAGGAATTAGTCAGAGCTTTACTTCTCTAATCTACTATACTGAATCCATCTTACTCAATAGTGTAGGTTTGGTTTTTCTAAGAAAAACCAATGTGGTCTAAGACTTTTTTGTGTTTGGTTTTTATTTTTTTTTTACTTGAGTGGTTTAGCAAGCCACAGAACCAGAACCTGCTGGAGGGGTTACATATCCCTTCTGGCCTGGGAATGCCTTAGGATCTCCGGAGTGTGTCACTGGGAAGAGGGATGTCTGGGTTTTCCTAGACTTGTTTTCCCTGCAACCTAATCATGAGTAAGAAGAAATAATGGATTAATGGATGGATGGACGGACGGACGGATGGATGGATGGATGGCATGGATGGATGGATGGATGGATTATCTGACACCTGCAGTGTCTTGTAGGTGTCAGATGAGAGGAGTATTTATTCCACTTGAATCTTCAATTAATTTTATTGGGATTTTGTTAGGATTTGTTGGGATTTTGTGTGGTAGACCAACACAAGTAGTGCATAATAGTGGAAGGCTAATGACATGTAGAGATTAAAATATTAGCCATTTCCACTTAGCAAAGTAGCTCAAGTTCAACCAGAATCGATGGAGAAACAGCAATTTTCAAGTCTTGCCAATTAGATAGGGTCTGTATTTTGGCTGAGACATTTTACCACTTTAAAATCCTTCTATTTAAACCATCCCATTCTAGCTCTGGCTGTAGCTCAAGAGTTGTCTTCCTGGTTTAAGATGAACCTCCATCTTTGCCTCAAGTGTTTTGCAGCTTCTAACAGGTGTTCTTCCAAGAATGTCCTGTTATTATCTCCAACCATCTTCCCATTAAGTCTGAGCAACTTCACCGTCCCTGCTGAAGAAAAGCGTCCCTCACAGCATGATGCTGCCACCAATTATGTGTTATTGCAGGAGTGTTGTGTTAAGCATGATGTCCAGTGTTAGTGGCACTGTTTTCTGATGGTGCTTTTTCATGCAGGCCAGAAGGCTCAATTAGATCTGTTTCTCTGCAGCACATACAGAGTTACCATGGCTACATCTCTGATGATTAAGGCTGTCCTTGTCCAGGCCTGTAAATTTATGTCTGCTTTGTTAGGTTTGCTGTTTTCGCATGACAGATTGATTGAACTGTGCTTTGAGATGTTTGGAGTTTGGGATTTGCTTTATACTTCTCTGTAACTTTGTCCCTGACTGCTGTGATGTCTTCCTTGATCTTCATGATGTTTTTTGTTTTTTACTGAACATTTGTATTATACTGTTCAGGTGGGCTGTATTTACAACTTATAATGAGTTATAAAGGCAATGTGTTGTACTGAATTTGCTTTAGGGGTATGAGATTTGAATGGGTTGAATCCCTAATTACACCACACTTTTAGGATTGTCACTTGTAGAAGAATTTCAAAACTAGGCATCATTTTCCTTCCACTTCACAGTTGCGTCCTGCCCTGTTTTGGCAGCATGTAACTGTGATCTCGAAATCATATTTTTCGGGAACAAGTCCCCCAAAAATACATTAAACTTAGTGGTTGTAACATGACAAAATTTGAAATGGTTGTAGGGGAATAAATACCTTTGCTAGATAGCCTACTGTGTAAGGAAATTAGTCCTTTTCATTTGTGCATTACAGATTCTTGTTCTCTTAAATATAAAAAGTTTTTATGTCTTTTTTTGTTTTTCTTCTAAGTTTTTTGTGTGCTTAAAAACAAGGACTGCATAATTGGCCTGACATCCCATAGATGTCCCACAGAATGTTTTTTAAACTTTTTTTATGGGTGGTTCTATTAATTTCTGATTCCTGAGCATGCCCTCCAAGCACATGCATTAACAGAGTCTGCGTCTTGATGTCCTCCCTCAGCCACTGGCTTTGGGTCACCTCATTGTGTCCAGATCTGTCCCAGCCTGCCCGTCACTCAGCAGGCAGCTTGTTGACTGTTGCATGATGTCTAAAATTCTTCACTTTGTTTCAGTTTGATGGGTAGGATTTACATGAGACAGGCTTCCTATGTTTTTTTTTTCCTTGCCCCAGCGATATTCAAAGTTCACAATATGAGGTGCCTTTCATGATGGTTGACTGCTTTAATAAGGATGATAATGATGTCACAGCTGTACATCACCACAGCGTGCCAGCCAGCAGAACAAAAGAGGACTCTGCCTGGTTGTCCTAGCTGCTTGGCAGGACCAAAAAGAGAGAGAAAGAGGAGGGAGACGAAAGACTGATGTATCCATTTGGCTTTCAGTTTAATTCTGCATCTTTATTCACATATTCAAATTTTTCCTGTGAGTATTTGTAAGGAGGAAAACATTTTGATTTGTTCTGCCAACTTTATATCTTTATTACAGCCTGGAATGAAAGCACTCCGTCATTTCAGGCAGGATATCCAGTGATTTGGCTTCCAACTCCAAATCAAAGCTGTTTAAAGTGCATTGTTCTCAAAGAGATGCCTGTGCCCAGCCTCTGTCTTCTTTCTCCTCTTTCTCCTCTCCTTCTGTCTCTATTCTGTCCATCCGCATCTCCCCCCTTCCTCATCCTCGCTTTCTTCTTTGCTTCCCCACATCTCTATCTGTCCTCTTGCAGGACTCAGAGAGAAAGGGCTTCATGAACAAGCTTTATGCCATTCAGGACGTGTGCATCAGCGTGCAGAATGCACTGGATGAAGTGGCCTCCTATGGCGAGAGGATAAAGAAGTGAGTCGAAAGCCTGCTCCTCGGCACCAGGCCCACTTTCCTTTGCTTCGCTCCACATGTAAAGGTTCTTTTCCCACATTGCCAGGCCGCTCTGCCTTCCTGTGCCAGGCTAACCTATTGTAACTCAGTGTGTAAATCTTACTTAGGCCTGCATGACCTTTAAGTAAATCATAATTCACATCACTTCATGTGCATTCATACACATAACTTTATGACTGTACACCGCTGCATTGCAGACAAGCTTTTTCTTGTATTCATAAAAAAATTAAACTGAAATCATTTGCTTTCCATCAGCATGGGAACTGTAATGCTCTATAGTCGATATTGTATTAAGTTGTAGACAGTTTTCACCAAGAATGGCTGATCTGTAATTTGCTTTCATATGGTTCCTAGTTCGGAAAAAGGTACTTCTGTGAATGCTCAGTTGGAATAAGCTTTCTCAATGTCTTCTAATTTGAATCACTGTCCTGCTTCTTCTTCTTTTGCAGCACATTTAACTGGACCGTGCCTTTCTTAAGCTGGTTAGCGATTGTAGCTCTCGGCGTGGCCACAGTCGTCATCTATTTCATCCCTCTACGGTTCATTGTGCTGGCCTGGGGTGAGCTAATGCCAGTTATGAACATTAATTTTGATTATTTATATAAAATTGCACCCAAAAGTGTGCATACCCCTGATGTAAATGCCATGGTTTTGTGATTTCTTAATTTTGTGGGAAAAAAAAGACTTTGAAGTAGTTTTTCCAAATGTATTGTAACTTATATCTTGTACAATTCAAGTGAAAAACAAACACGTTTATATAGGAAAAAATGTTTTTAAAAAATCTGTAATTATTTTCTTGCCCAAATGTTGACAAAAATCTTTGGGGTCACTTGAAAAGGACTATGAACAAGAGATGTCCTTGCAATCTTTAAGATATTTTATAAGGCAGAGCAGGCAAATATACCAAAGAAGACTGAATGTTGAAACCGAATCACAGTATTAAATTAAACTTTTGCACATCAATGCAATTAGGTTATTTCACCTTCTTAAATTTTGTGGGGTTTTTTATCAGTTTTTTGTTTTTTAGTTGAGCTCTGGAGGACATATGTGGCACATTACATGTCGACAAAGTTTTGAAACGTTTTTTACTGGACAATCTTGTTTAAATGGCGTGTAAACTTTTGAAAGCCACTGTATAAATTCAAAACAAATCTGGTAATTAGAAATACAGCTTTCATGGTTGCTTCTTTTGGTTTTTGTAGGAAAAAAGTGTTAATGAACTAAACGTTTTGGATTTCTAAATATTGTATACTTGCAAGTACTGTGCAAGTACTTTATCCATCTGTAACTGTTCGTTCCCAATTCTTCTCTACCTGCCTACACCTTTTTTCTTTTAACAGGGGTGAACAAATTCACAAAGAAGCTGCGAGACCCTTACACCATCGACAACAATGAGCTGCTGGACTTTCTGTCCAGAGTGCCCTCAGATGTACAAGTGGTAGGTTAACTTTTTCGTTTTGAAGTCTCACCTGTAGGTTTTAAGCCTAACCTTCCATTTACACTGTCTGCTGAAGTTATGACTTTAACTTTTTTGCATATTGTCACGCTACAACCACAAACTTTAATGCTTTAATGCAACAGACGAACACATACTACCACCTAGTTGTGAATCAGAAAGAAAAAGACATGTTTTTAAATTTGTTTTTACAAATAAACATCTGAAAAGTATGAGGCACATTTGCATTTAGTTCCTTTTATTCTGACACCCATAACATGCAACCCAGAAGTTAGGTAATTAGTAAATAGTAATCCATCTGTTTGTAGTTTGATCACTGTATTAATGAGAGGTTCCTCAGAGAACATTAATAAACGAAAAGTATCTCGAAGCCTAAGGAACACATCAAACAGTTCATGAATAAAGATAAGAAAAAATGTAAAGCTGTGTTAGATAATAAAACAACAACCGAAACATATGATGGGCACAGCTGCCAGCCCACCTAGATATGGCCTAAAGTGACAAGACTAGACAAGAAGAACATGTATCAGAGAAGCAACCAAGAGACTCATTGTAACTCTGGAGAATTTACAGATATCAATTATTTGATATGGTGCCAATTCACAGGAAATGTCATCTCAAGGCACTTTACATAAAACCCAGATCCGAATTACATACAGAAATGTATAATCAAATCAGTCCAACCCTTTGATCAGATTCCTAGTTATAATACAATGCAATAGTTTATTTTGCAATTCCCTCCATTTATCCATCCATCGTCTATACAGGTCCTTCTCAAAAAATTAGCATATTGTGATAAAGTTCATTATTTTCTATAATGTAATGATGAAAATTTAACATTCATATATTTTAGATTCATTGCACACTAACTGAAATATTTCAGGTCTTTTATTGTCTTAATACGGATGATTTTGGCATACAGTTCATGAAAACCCAAAATTCCTATCTCACAAAATTAGCATATTTCATCCGACCAATAAAAGAAAAGTGTTTTTAATACAAAAAACGTCAACCTTCAAATAATCATGTACAGTTATGCACTCAATACTTGGTCGGGAATCCTTTTGCAGAAATGACTGCTTCAATGCGGCGTGGCATGGAGGCAATCAGCCTGTGGCACTGCTGAGGTCTTATGGAGGCCCAGGATGCTTCGATAGCGGCCTTTAGCTCATCCAGAGTGTTGGGTCTTGAGTCTCTCAACGTTCTCTTCACAATATCCCACAGATTCTCCATTGGGGTTCAGGTCAGGAGAGTTGGCAGGCCAATTGAGCACAGTGATACCATGGTCAGTAAACCATTTACCAGTGGTTTTGGCAAGGTGAGCAGGTGCCAGGTCATGCTGAAAAATGAAATCTTCATCTCCATAAAGCTTTTCAGCAGATGGAAGCATGAAGTGCTCCAAAATCTCCTGATAGCTAGCTGCATTGACCCTGCCCTTGATAAAACACAGTGGACCAACACCAGCAGCTGACACGGCACCCCAGACCATCACTGACTGTGGGTACTTGACACTGGACTTCTGGCATTTTGGCATTTCCTTCTCCCCAGTCTTCCTCCAGACTCTGGCACCTTGATTTCCAAATGACATGCAGAATTTGCTTTCATCCGAAAAAAGTACTTTGGACCACTGAGCAACAGTCCAGTGCTGCTTCTCTGTAGCCCAGGTCTGGGGAATATGGCACCTGTAGACCATTTCCTGCACACGCCTGTGCACGGTGGCTCTGGATGTTTCTACTCCAGACTCAGTCCACTGCTTCCGCAGGTCCCCCAAGGTCTGGAATCGGCCCTTCTCCACAATCTTCCTCAGGGTCCGGTCACCTCTTCTCGTTGTGCAGCGTTTTCTGCCACACTTTTTCCTTCCCTTCAGACTTCCCACTGAGGTGCCTTGATACAGCACTCTGGGAACAGCCTATTCGTTCAGAAATTTCTTTCTGTGTCTTACCCTCTTGCTTGAGGGTGTCAATAGTGGCCTTCTGGACAGCAGTCAGGTCGGCAGTCTTACCCATGATTGGGGTTTTGAATGATGAACCAGGCTGGGAGTTTTAAAGGCCTCAGGAATCTTTTGCAGGTGTTTAGAGTTAACTCGTTGATTCAGATGATTAGGTTCATAGCTCGTTTAGAGACCCTTTTAATGATATGCTAATTTTGTGAGATAGGAATTTTGGGTTTTCATGAACTGTATGCCAAAATCATCCGTATTAAGACAATAAAAGACCTGAAATATTTCAGTTAGTGTGCAATGAATCTAAAATATATGAATGTTAAATTTTCATCATGACATTATGGAAAATAATGAACTTTATCACAATATGCTAATTTTTTGAGAAGGACCTGTACTTGCTTATCCTTGCAGGATCGGGGGAGGGGCTGGTGCCTATCTCCAGCTGTCATTGGGGGAAAGGCTGGGTACTCCCTGGATAAGTTGCTAGTCCATCACAGGGCAATATACTGAAAAAACCAACCATGCAGGCACACATAAATATCTAAGGACAGTTCAGAGAGACCTATAACCCTTACATGTGTGCCTTTAGACTAGGTGAAGCCAGGAGAACCCATGGCTGCATGAAGAGAACATGCAAACTTCATACAGAAAGATTCCAGCTGGGAGTGAAACACAGGACCTTCTTGCTGCAAAGCAACAGTACTAACTGTGCCATTGTTCGTCTAGTAAGATTAAGAACAGCTTGTAATGCCAATTGGCAAAACATCATTTATGTAAGAAAGGCCAACAGATTGCATTGAGTCATTAACTTTTCAGCAAACCACCATTCTGAGCTAGCATTATGAGACATTGGAAAGGAATGACCCCCTTTTAACAGGAAGAGACTTCATGCACAACCAGGCTCAGTGTGAGAAGCCGTCTGCCACTGTAATCTTGGCGTTGGAGATGACAGAGCAGAAACAAAAACAAAAAAGCATTGTTCTAAATCTACCACACAGGTTGTAGAAACTAATAATTGTGCACTTCACGAATCCAGCGTTTATGGATGAATGGCAGAAGAAAGCCACCATTGAAAAAAGCTATAAGAAAATCCCTTGCTCAGGTCAGATGAGACCAAAATTGAAAATATTGGCTTACATGAAAAAACTGTGTTGTGGACATCACCCTGAACACACCATCCAAACAGTGAAAGATGGTGGTGGTAGCATCATCACTTGGGTATGCATTTAAAACTCGTTATAGGTTGAGTGGCTGAGCGCTGACAGTGGATCTGGGCTGCTTGGTGTTTCTCCCTGGGTTGTGGTTGCAGTGGCGGTGATGTGGTTTGTTTGTGTGGTTGTGGGGGCGTGGTGGGGGCCGTCGGCCCTGGGTGTGTGCCGCTGGCCGGGGACTGCTTGCGGGGTGAGTTCGTCCCATCTTGGTGTGGGATCATCGGCGTCCGTTTTGAGTACGTTGCTCAGTGGTGTCTGCTCCATTGCGCTTCTGGGAAGAGGCTGGGGTGGTGTTGCGCAGGGCCCTTCACTTGCTGTCCCGGTGCACAGTGTGTTGGAGGGCAGGATGCGGTGGGGGTGCTTGGTGTGGGGATGTGTGCAGAGATTCCGCTGTATGGATGTGTCTTCGTCGGCTTTTCGGGGGTGCAGTTCATCTGTGTGGGTGTGCCCCTGTGTGGAGGGGATTCATGGCGTTTGTGTTCGGGGGCATGGTATCTGTATCCTGATAGGGGGTGGCCCTGTGGGGAAATTCATAGTTGGGGTTCATGAGGCTCATGGGATTGAGATTGGAATTCATTGGGGGATTAGGATTGTTTTGTCTGGTTGTCTGGTTGGACTAGGTGGACCCCTCTTTTATTTGTGGCCCTCTCTCCGGATGGGGTCAGGGGTTGGCCAGTGTTGTTCGGGTTCGGACGGCTCTGGCACTAGCCTGGACTGGTCCTCGGGCGTTCTGCCTGTCTCCACCCCCGAATGAGGGGGACCACCTCCTGGTTTCGACCTGGGAGTATAGAGTATGAATGGTCAGTCAGTCAGTCATTTTGTACCGCTTATTCCATAGTGGGTCACGGGGAGTATGAATGGTATGAACGTCCATTGTTATGTGTCTTTACGTTAGGTGTGTGGGTGTGAGTGTTTTTATGTGTACGCAGGAGGGTGGGAATGTGTGATTGTGACTGTGTGCGCCTGTTTTTTTATCCGCTTGGGTCTTGAACTGTGATCCTGGCGGTGGTCCTCCTAGGTTCCTGTGCTCTGGTGGGCCTTTGGATGTCTGTGGCCCCGATCTCCTCAGTGTCTGTCTTGGGTCATTATTGCATATTTTTATGGAAAAACCTTATATACACAAGTGTGCTCACACTTACACCCACAGGTGTTTGGATTCAGGTGTTAACAGATACACAGATGTTCTATATTTAGCTGCAGTTGGCACTAAATTTATCTTGCATTCATTAGTACCGTGTACACTAACAACATTGCTGTTGTTATATATGCGTTTACGCAGGTGAGAAGCAGTCTTCTAGGTTGTTATTATGTATTCTCTTCATCCTTCTCTCGTGTATTCTTTTCTCCTTCTCTCTCCTCTTCCTTTTTGCCCCACCTTTTTGTTTTCATCTCTGTGTCCATTGCATTTGAAATCATCCCAAAGCAGTTTCTAATAACGTTTTTCTTGTATATTTCAGGCTGAGAATTATAGCGTTAGCCTTAATGCTCCACTTGTAAAAGTAAATCTGTTGGGCTTCTGCTAAGGAAACTCAGACAACAATTCTGAGTGCTACTCTGCCAGACAGGACACAATAAAAAAAAAAGAACAGGTTAAAGTTTTGATTGTAATACAACAAAAACTGAAAATATTCTGAGTGAATAAATACTGTTGCAAGCCACTCTTAAGATTTTCTGTCTCTTTTCTCTTGCCAGCCTTTTCTTTGCATAGTTGCAAATTTTTTATTTATTTTTGTGTGAATGCATGGTTTTTTGTTTTAGCCATTCCACCATCTAATCAAATTAATGTAAAGCTGTTTTTTGAGTGTTTTTCTATTAAAAGCTTCCCACACTAATTTGATTTCCTCTTACATGGCTGGAGCTGTGTTGCAAGATAACAAGGTTAAGTGAGTTTAGTGTTCAGCATATAACTAGGCTGATTGACTCCATACATACATGTTCTCCCACAATTAAAGGTGACTGTTGTTTTTCAGCAGTGCTGGTAAATGGAGCAGAGTGTAATTCAACAGCTTAACTGGCACCCTGGGGTTTTGCTTCAATGTTTACCATGAGATCAGATTAACGTTGACTGAAGGATTTAGATGCTTGCTTAGTAACAATGCACAGAAAAACTGTGTGCAATAACTATCCCATATTGTGCTGCCCAAGATGAAGTGCAGTTTAAACAGCCATTAGGCTGCAGCTTGTGGTGGCTTTACCCAGACCCGATGGGGTCCACTGTGGCCGTTAATGTCCTACTGTGATATGGACAGGCGGGGGCTCAAGCTGAATGACCTGTGGCGTCTGATAGGAGCAGTCCTCCTCCACATCAGCGCTGACACACTTCCTCTTTGATTGCTCATTGCCCACATCTTTCATTTTTACAGGGTCATAATCCTTGCCCCCTGCTCACCCCACAATCACTCCCTCTTTCTGCCCTTGCACAGGTCTGTTGTTTACAGCGAGCTGCTGCAGTAATACATTGACTTAAATGAGCCCAAGCTGTCCCCTCTGGTGGAGTGCAGCCAACTTACACACCTGAAGCTTGCGGGTGTGTAGCGATGAAGGGGCCCGAGCCCGGCAGGTACAAGCTCTTTACAAGGCTCCTAATGAGGGCCTCCTGGCTAGGAGGGGCAGATGTAGTGCTCTGATTCAGTGGCTGTACCTCTGGAGTTGTACCTACTGTAAACATAATACTGTAAGTGCTAATGTACATTTAGTCCTGAAGCTGTGGGAAGGGAATTTATTGCCAGGTGTCACAGTGAGTTTAAAGGCTTGCAATGACACAAACTGAAACAGAACCCAAAAACAGATTATTTGTAATCTGGATAATGGGACAAGCTTAAAAAAAGGTTGATTATGTTTTTTTAAATGACTCTATTAGGGCAAGAAAGATTAAAGGAAATTTTAACACTGAAAACTGTGGTGATAACTTTCTCACTGACTCCAAAGTCATTTTTGGAAAAATACACCCTTCTCTGCGGTCATTGGCTGAAAACAGAACAGAACGTTCTTCTCTGCTTCAGGTGGTGGGTTCATTTGGTTGTCTGCCCCTTGCCTTACTGGGTCAAAGGCGTCAATGGGCAGAAAGCCCTTGAGGCTTTCAGATGATGGTGAGATCCAAATGGATCGTCCCCTCACTGGCTCGTGTCTGTGCCACCCGCTGGCATGGGTGCAGAGGTCCACTATGCCTGACACCATGGATGACTAATGGAGTGCTATTTCAGGGCCCTGGTGTGACCTCACACACATACATAATCATCCCTACAAGTTCTCCCAGCTGCCATGCACCTAAGGTGGGTTGGGAGCATTTCAGTGCACCGTTCCGCATCATTTAGAGGTGCTTGAGTGCAAGCAGAACTGATGAGGTTCTAATGATTTTATATACAAGGGGCAATCACACTAGGCCATCTTAACTTAGTATATAGCTTTACAGCACTACAGAAGCTGTTGATTAGATGCTGAATCTTTTGTAGCATAGTTTTTTTTACTTCACTGGATTCTCTGTATTTTAAAATGAGGTTCTGGTAAAAGGCTCTGATTAATTATTACCTTCCTTGTAGTGACTGATTCTCCTGGAGTCTTCATTTAAGATAAATCCAGGTCAGTCAGTTCTAAAGGCTAATGCTAACAGTTAGTCCACAAGGTGCAAGTCAAATCTGAAAAATGTCATATTAGTTAGTTAAAAATTATTTCCAGTCTGTAGTGGTCAGTATTTTTCAAAAGAAGGAGCAGTGGTGAATTGGTGAAAGTGTCATGGCTCATTGATTCACGTGCAAAGTTAAGGCTGGCCCATTTAGACCAGTTGAAAAGATAAGCTACTTTAGCTTGATTGCTAAGTAAGTTAATGCTGGTATTGATAAAAACAAAAGTGTCAGAATACACAATGACCCATTCATGCTGACCCTTATCCATTGCAGACAGCACCAACAATGGACACCCAAGCATCAAGGTGGACAACAGATGTATAGAAGAAGGTGTCCTGGTCTGATAAATCACCTTTACTTTTACATCACATGTGTGGCTGGACCATATGATGCCAGGATGCACTACGGACAGAAAGCAAGTTGGTGGATGCAGTTTGATAGTTTGGGTAATGTTCTGCTGGGAACTTTAGGTTCTTCTATCCATGTGGACATCACTTGACTCTTACCACCAACATAAATATTGTTCCAGACCTTGTACACCCTTTCATGGAAATGGTATTCCCTGACGGCTGGGGCTACTTCCAGCCAGATAATTTAACTGTGACAAAGCAAAAATGCTTCGAGAATGATTTGAGTTGTTGACTTGGCCTCCAGATTCCCTAGATCTCAGTCCAATCAAGCCTCGTGGGATGTCTTGAAAAACAAGTCTGATTCATGAAAGCCCCACCTTACATGACCTAAAGTACCTGCGTCATATTGGTGCCAGAAACCATAGCACAACTTCAAGGTAAGGCCTCAATGAGTCATGGCTGTTTTGACAGCAAAAAGGGGAGCATCTTTTTCTCAGTAAATATTGCACACAGGAAGATCAGTGATGGTGCACCACCTTCTAACTCCATTTTGTGTGTAAATCATTGTCACCTTCTCTATTAAAAAAAAAACGTCCAATGCAATTGTTGGAAAAAAGCAGCTTGAAAATACAGTTTGCACAATCCACTATGGCATCTTTGAGATTGGAACCCCCTCTCAGGCTAGCCGTTACCCATAGCCACTAGGACCAACTAATCTAGATTTATACTAAATGAAAAAGCCAAGACAATTGTCTTCTGCAAGTAAGATATTAAGTATGTATAACCTGTTAAAAGTATCCTACTTCAAAAATCCTGAAGTATCTCTATGGTTGCTTAAACTTTAACAAGCAACCAACTCAGACTACCTGCCCCAAAAACAACACTGTAAGACATCCTTTACATCCTTGTTGGTTTATATAAACTGAAGTTCCTTTTACGAACTGAAAGGTTTAATTTATGCTCATCATCTCCCTCCATGAGCAACCATTTTAAAGACAATCATGATGTATTGGTCATGTGTGCGAGAATATCACCTTTCCCTCTCCTAATACCAGCTTTCTGTGTTTGCTTTTTTATATTTTACCAGTCTACGCTATCTTCATAATCACTATCAGCAAAATCCTCCATTTTCAAACAAGGCCGAGCTGGAAAACACTCACATTGCAGATTATTCCCTACCTGGCGTTTGGGACGTGCCCATACTCCTAGTATGTTTTATGACACCATTAGGAATGTGAGCTAGGGAGAGCATAAGTAGGGCCAAGGCAATTAGCATGCGAAGTGGCCCTTTATGATAGCTGTAAAGGAGCTGGTTCAAATCCCCAATACAAAAATAAGCATGAATTCCAATTTAGGGCCTAATGAACAGCAGGGAGTCTGGTTAATATTTTTAGGCACCATTTATGTTTGCAATGAAACCTCAGTGGATGTAGAGGAAATAAAAGAAGGACAGTTAAGGTTTGAAACACTGCCAGATATCATCAATTACCTCCTGCAGAAGTGTCTTTCCCCTTCGCTTTGCCCTTCCCAAGTTTGGAGACATTTCACCAAAAAATAGGCAATTAGTCTCTATTCAGCACGTGTCTTGTCACAGCAACTAATAGGACGGATTTTCCATTTTCTCTGTGAGCCATTTCTTGTTTTGTTTGTTTATTAGCCTATGTCACCTTGGAACACAGTTTCTTTTAGCACAACACAATAGCTTTGGGTGCTGAATCCTCAGTCTGCACACATTAGTGTTTCCCCGCAACCATCTCAGGTATCACCTGAGATGAAAACTGCGTTTGACTGAGTTTTGTGCTCTCTTAATAAAACTATGGTATCATTAAAGTGATGCTCTTTTTCCTTATTTTGAATTTGTTTATTTACTCGCCTATCTGCTTTTTTGTTTTCTTTACTCAGTCACCCACCTTGCATGTCTGCCCACACTGGCATCATCAAAACACTGTCAAAGGTTCAATGTGAGAAGGAGAAAGAGAATGAAAGACAGTGAGGAGAGGCGGGGAGGAGCAGGTCCCGAGATGCTTTATGGGTACCGCTGTTAAACGAGGCACAACGCGCAGTACACGGCACCCCTTCAGCAGAGCACACTTCAAAGCCTGTTTTTGCACTTGTACTGTCAACATTTGGGGAGAAGGAACGGAGTTAGGGTGGAGGAGCAGCCTTTGAGCAGCGTTGGGTCTTAACACACCTCTTCTCCTGTCTGTTTTCTCTTTAAGCTCCCCGCCTGTGTTCCAAATTGGTTATGTGCTTGCTGCATTACCTCACATTTGGCTTTTTACTGAGTTTCGTTACCTTTTTATTTTGTTAACGGCCCACTTTCTCCTTGCTCACTCTGACATTTCCCTTTTTCTTTTTTACTTTAACTAGCTCCTGTTGTCTGCATTGGTGTGGTTGCGGTGTGTGTGTGTGTGTGTATGTGTGTGTGTGTGTGTGTGTGTGTGTGTGGTATTAGGTGAGGTGAGCAGGGAGCCAAGGGTGTAGCATCAGGCAGGCCTGTCACCTGTGAAGCGGGATTGAACCTGTAATGCATGAGCCCCATTTCTCCCTGGCTGGCAGCTCTTCACAGAGAAAACTTGTCTTTGATTGAAATCTTTTTTTTCCCGCACCATTTTCTTTTGTTGATCCCTTTTGCTGCTCTACATGAGAAGGAAAAGCCATACTTTCTACTGACAAGCAAACTTTTTTTTGTTTGCATGTGCTTACAAAGTGTTTTGTTTGGACAGGAACGTCACCGTGCAGAATTAAACCGCCGTGCAGGTTTTTTTTGGGGTTGTTTTTTGTTTTTGTTTTTGCTGCTGTAGGTGTTTGGCCTTGTAAATAGAAATGTGAAGTTATTCTGCATTGTACCTGCCCAACTATTGATTTTATTTGTGATTGTTTAAAGCACAGGATGGGAATAAGAGGATTATTTTACTAGGATTAATTATATTTGATTTTAGCAGGTACAAGTGCATCTCAATAAATTTAAATATTTTAAAAAAGCAATTTTTTGTTTAATTAAGTTCTAAAAGTGAAACTCATATGTAGAATCATTATGCAATTAGTGATATTATTCAACCATTTATTTCTGTTATTTCTGAAAACCAAAAATGTTGTTCCTCAGAAAATAAGAAATTCACATAAGACCAATAAAAAGGGATTTTTAATACAGAAATATTAGGTAATGGCTATGTCATCATGGGTTAGCTTGCAAACTTGAAAGCTGTGCAGCAGACAGTCACTGACACCCTCTAAAAGGAGGGTAATAAATAAAGGGTCATTGCCAAAAACAGCTGGCTGTTTACAGAGTGCTGTATCAAAGGATATTAAAGGAAAGTTGAGTGAAAGGAAAAAGTGAGTTTGAAATAGGTGCACAAGCAACCAGCGAAACCAGATCCTTGAAATTGGATTGTGAAGCTAAACCTATTGAAGAGTTTGAGGGAGATTCATAAAGTGTGGACTGCACCTGGTGTCAGTGCTTCAAGAGATACTGATTTAATTTACAAACAGGACTTACCACTCACACTGCTAAATGTGTCAATGCCTTGTTTATTTAAAGTTACGCCACTGTGTGCTTGATTGACTAACAAACAGAAGAGAAAGATGAAAGACCCCAGACCCAACAATGCAAATGTGTGTAATGAATCTATTTAAGAGTTTCTCTTTTCGAATTTAGTTACAGAAATAATAATTTATTTTTAATGATATTCTTATTTATTGAGATGCACCCATATGTGCTGGTATTTTGTTGTTGATGATGCCTATTTTATCTTTTATAGATCAGGCATGGTCACTGCATGGAGTCTGGGCATTCATGGTTTCCATACACATGTGCACAATGATGAAGGCTAGAAAAAACCTTTAATGTTTAGTTTTTCTTTTAGTTTTTTTCATGTTGTCAGTTTTAGTTTGAAGAGCTTTAAAATCCTCCACACAGACATTACAGGGGTTGTCATCAGCAGTCATCACCTCCAGATGATACAATTTCCCAGTGTTTTACCTTGTCCCTTCGTCAAGGAATACACAGAATAAACAGGGAGACACAGGATATTTCTTAAAGAAATAAGCTGTTGTTGACAAAATTTCAAAAAGTGTTAAGCTGTTAAGAAATTGACAGTGTATTTAATAGGAAGTAAATGTTGAAGTGTCCAGTTATTTTTGACAGTAAGTGCTTTTTAAAGGTAATATTAAATACTACATGAGATACCATGCTTTGGTTGATAAGGGTACTTCACGGTTTGTCTTTCTTCATCTGTTTTGTGTCATTAAGTCCTGCACTGCACTTCTTTCTTGTTTTACAGTGCATTTGTTCAGCTGTTCAGTTGGATGCGTGTGTGTGCTTTATTTTTCTTATTGAATGTAGGATTCATGCATTTCAGGACCGGAAGGCTTCATTGAGCCGTCAGAATGAGCTAGTACAAGAGGAATGGTAAAGGCTTGTTCCCAGCCAGTGCTGAGATTTTCCTGTTCTCGTCCACAGTAGATAGAGCTACCATGAGACAAAACAGGGAAACCTTATTGATGTGAGTTTGCTGTCTGCCTGAGGAATCAGAGAAGGTGTCAGTCAGTCAGACAAACAGAGTAGCCTGTAGTACGACAACTTAAAAAAGATTTTTCAGACGATGCTTGCTGTTTGGTGCAGAGTCTCTTAAGTTTATTTTTTTCTATTAGTATTCTGATTCAGTGGCTACTGCTTGTCAATGTCTTGAATCTATCTGAGCTAGCTGCTGAATGTGTGTGGATGTCTGAAAAGCAAATGGTTGCCGATGACAGCCTTTATTTGTTCAGGCAGTGTGGCGGCTGCGTTGATATACTGTACCCATCACTTTCAGGTCAGGACAGATTTTTTATCTTGGATCTAAGTTTTACATCAGTTGGGGAATCATGTCATGTTGGAAAAATGTGTAACTCTCTCCCTTGGCAGTGTTGAACTTCATGTTAGGGTGTGAAGTAGTGCAGTTTCCAAATTTAATTTTTAAAGTTAGTAGTGGTGCAGTGTGGAATACCTTTCACTAGATGAAACTAAGTGTGGACATTTAGAAAAATCTTCACTCTTTGCTTTTCTGGGTTAAATAAGTGTATTTCTTTTAACTAAAAATTATTTTAGTGCCAAAATCTTTTCCTTCTGGTGTCTATTGCTGTGTTAGTTTAGTATGGCAATTAAACATAAAACACTTCTTTTAAAACATTTTATTTTAGCTTCTCAGTGGGTGAAACATCTAATTCATTTGAGAAATACAGATACGATCTGCCACCATTTAGCTTTCTCTGATTAACTGCAAGTTTTTATTATTGATAAGACCATCAGGTATTGTAGTGGAAAAGTATTCTGTTGCTTAATCCATTAACTATTCAAGTTAGTACTTTGTAAAAGTATTCATATACTTTCAGCTATTACACATTTTGTCACATTATAACCACAAAGTTCTGTGTATTTTCTTTGGAATAGGTTAACACAAACCACGCATATTTGTGAAATGTAAGTAAAATGACTATACAAGGACTATACGATCGAGGCACTTGACGTCGCCCGGTATGGCGGAGCCGGGGTCCCACCCTGGAGCCCGGCCTGGGGTCGGGACCCATCAGAGAGCACCTGGTGGCTGGGATGCTCCTCGCAGGACCCGGCTGGGCCAAGCCCGAAGGAGAGACGTGGGGCCATCCCCCAGTGGGCCCACCACCTGCAGGGGGAACCGAGGGACCGGTGCAAACAGGATTGGGCGGCAGACGAAGGTGGAGACCTCGGCGGCCCGATCCCCAGATGCTTAGGCTGGCTCTAGGGACGTGGAATGTCACCTCACTGAGGGGTAAGGAGCCCGAGCTTGTGCGGGAGGTCGAGAGATATCGACTAGAAATAGTCGTGCTCACCTCCACGCACAACGTGGGCCCTGGAACCCATCTCCTCGAGAAGGGCTGGACTCTCTTCTTCTCTGAAGTGGCCCACGGGGAGAGGCGGCGGGCTGGGGTAGGTTTGCTTGTTGCCCCCCAGCTCAGCCGTATCGTGTTGGGGTTTACACCAGTGGATGAGAGGGTTGCATCCCTGCGCCTTCGGGTTGGGGACAGGCCTCTGACTGTCGTTTCGGCATACGGGCCAGGCGGTGGTGCGGAGTACCCGGCCTTGTTGGTGTCCCTGTCGGGGGTGCTGGATAGTGCCCCTCCCAGGGACTCCATTATTCTGCTGGGGGACTTCAACACCCACGTGGGAAACGACAGTGACACCTGGAGAGGCGTGATCGGGAGTGTAGAATATAAACTATCTATGTGTGTAACTGGAATGTGCTGATAGAGGTCATAAATTGGTGAAGGACGGGGGAGCAGCAGATAGGGAGTGAAGGAGACAGGATAAGATGAACCTGCTGGAAGTAATAACAGGAAGCACTCCTTATTTGGACATAAGGAACTGTTATGCTGTACAACTAAGTGATATGATATATGTAAAAAAGGAAATGTTGAACACGCCGTGGAGACTTAATAAAACGAGCTGGAAGCGGAGAGGGAGCAGAGTTGTTGCCCGCAGGTGTTGGCTGGGGCATCTCTCTCCCTCTGCGCAGAGGCGAACTTAAGCTGATTGTACTTTGTGTTTATTTCACTCTTTTGAAACCTGTGCCCAAATTAACGGACCTGGGTAAGCAGAGATGGCTTCGACAGGAGGAATGGCCTACCCGATCTGAATCCGAGTGGTGTTTCATTATCGGACTTCTGTGCTAGTCACGGATTGTCCATAATGAGCACCATGTTCAAGCATAAGGGTGTCCATCAGTGCACTTGGCACCAGGACACCATAGGCAGGAGGTCGACGATCGACTTTGTTGTCGTGTCGTCAGACCTTTGGCCGCATGTTTTGGACACTCTGGTGAAGAGAGTGGTGAGTTGGATCCGCTGGAAGAGGAGAAAGTCGGACAGACATAGCAGGCCCAAGCGCATATTGAGGGTCTGCTGGGAACGTCTGGCAGAGCCCTCGGCCAAAGATGTATTCAATGGACCATGTTCTCCGCATCTATTGTTGATGCTGCTGCCTGTAGCTGAGGCCGTAAGGTCTGTGATGCCTGTCGCGGCGGCAATGCCCGAACCCGGTGGTGGACACCGGCAGTAAGGGACATTGTCAAGCTGAAGAAGGAGTCCTATTGGCTGTGGGAGGCTGCTGACCTCAACTGGGGACATTATCGGGCGGTGGAAGGAGTACTTTGAGGATCTCCATAATCCTGCCATCATGCATTCCCTGGTGGAAACTGAGGCTGGGGACTCGGCGTTAGACTTTTTCATCACCCAGGTTGAAGTCACCGTGGTGATTAAAAAGCTCCGTGGTGGCAGAGCTTCGGGGGTGGATGAGATCCGCCCTGAGTACCTCAAGTCTCTGGATGTTGTAGGGCTGTCATGGTTGACACGCCTCTTCAACATTGCGTGGCAGTCGGGGACAGTGGCTCTGGACTGGCAGACTGGGGTGGTGGTCCCTCTTCATAAGAAGGGTGACTGGAGGGCGTGTTCCAACTACAGGGGGATCACACTCTTCAGCCTCCCTGGTAAGGCCTACGCCAGGGTATTGGAGAGGAGAGTCCGGCCGATAGTTGAACCTCGGCTTCAGGAGGAGCAGTGTGGTTTTCGTCCCGGCCGTGGAACACTGGACCAGCTCTTTACCCTCTACAGGGTACTCTAGGGTTCATGGGAGTTTGCCCAACCGGTCCACATGTGTTTTGTGGATCTGGAGAAAGCATTCGACTGTGTCCATCGTGGTGCCCTGTGGGGGGTGCTTTATTGGGGTCATCCGGTCTCTGTATAGGCGGAGCAGGAGTTTGGTCCGCATTGCCGGCACTAAGTCGGACCTGTTCCCGGTGCATGTTGGACTCCGGCAGGGCTGCCCTTTGTCAGCGGTCCTGTTCATAACTTTATGGACAAGATTTCTAGGCACAGCCAAGGGCCGGAGGGTGTCTGGTTTGGTGACCAGTGGATTTCGTCTCTTCTTTTTGCAGATAACGTGGTCCTGCAGGCCCCCTGTAGCCAAGACCTACAGCATGCGCTGGGGCGGTTCGCAGCCGAATGTGAAGCGGCTGGTATGAAGATCAGATCCTCCAAGTCCGAGGCCATTGTTCTCGGCCAGAAAAAGGTGGCTTGTCCTCTTCAGGTTGGAGGGGAGTTCCTGCCTCAAGTGGAGGAGTTCAAGTATCTCGGGGGCTCTGTGCCAGTCCGTTGTGGTGAAGAGAGAGCTGAGCCGAAAAGCGAAGCTCTCGATTTACCGGTTGGTCTACGTTCCTTCCCTCACCTATAGCCATGAACGTTGGGTCATGACTGAAAGAACGAGATTCCAGATACAAGCAGCTGAAATGAGCTTCATCGTAGGGTTGTCGGGCACTCCCTTAGAGATAGGGTGAGGAGCTCGGCCATCCGGGAGGAGCTCGGAGTAGAGCCGCTCCTCCTCCAGTTGAGGTGGCTCGGGCATCTATATCGGATCCTGGACGCCTTCCTCGTGAGGTGTTTCAGGAACGTCCCACCAGGAGGAGGCCCAGGGGATGGCCCAGGACACGCTGGAGGGACTATGTCTCTCGGCTGGCCTCGGAACACCTTGGGCTCCCCCCGGAGGAGCTGGAGGAGGTGTCTGGGAAGAGGGACGTCTGGGTGTCTCTGCTGAGTCTGCTGTCCGCGACCCGGTCCCGGATAAAGCAAAGCGGAAGACGACGAGTACTAGTACAAGTAAAATGACACATTATTTTTTACTGCTTTAAAAAAACATATATTAAAAGTGTGGCGTGCATAAGTATGTAACTTCTCTAACTACCTTTTGCTGCAAATACCTTAATTTTTATTAGGTTTTTGGGTATGTTTCTACTAGCTTTGCAGATCAAGAAAATTGGGCCACTCTAACACATGAACATGTTTTGATCTAAACTATTCCATTATTGCCCAGGCTGAATATTTGGGTCATTGTCCTGATAAGAAGGTTAATCTCACCCAAGTCTCAAGGCTTGTAATTTATAACAGGATTAACCTGTATTTACCTAATGCACCATCCCATAATTTCTGACCATCTTCCCTGTCCTTGGTGAAGAAAGGTATTCCCACAACATGATGCTTCCATTGCCATTTTTCACACTGGGTAGGGTGTGCTTACAGTGGACTGCGGTGGTAGTTTTTTTCACATTCATAGCATTTTGTATGTAGGCCAAAAATCCCTCATACTTAGCATGCATGTAGCAACAGCGCAGAGGAAAAACTCCCTTTTAACAGGAAGAAACCTCCAGCAGAACCAGGCTCAGTGTGAGCGGCCATCTGCCATGACCGACTGGGGGTTTGAGAGAACAGAGCAGAGACACAAAGAGAACACCGAAGCTCTGATCCAGGAGTACTTTCTATGGGAAGGAAAAGTAAATGTTAATGGATGTAGCTCCTTTAGTCGTTTCATCTAGAAAGAAAGAACAGATAAACTCTGAGCCAGTTTTCAAGGTTAGAGTCTGAAAGAAAGCACATAGTTGTTACAGTTAAGCTCAGTCAATCGCCATGTCTAGGAGAGAGAAAGGGTTAAACACTAAAATCTAGGGCTATGTGGATTATCGGTAGAGAATGAGCATTAAGTTGTTGCCCCCCTCCAGTAAGGTGTCACAGGTAGACACAGAGTCAGGCCAGGTGTAGCTTCTAGGAAGAGAAGTGAGAGAGAAAATAAAGTTAAAAGCTGAAATAACAGCCAATAATGCAAAATTGGAGAGTAGTGTGAGAATGTAGCGAAGAGGGTGAAAGTGGTCATTATGTCCTCCAGCAGCCTAAGCCTATTGTAGCATAACTACACAGATTCGGTTTCAGTTCAGATTATTTAGTTAAACGGCGCTTATTTACAACAATGTCGTCTCAAGTCACCCCACAAAAGGTCCCACTGCTGGCCATTGTTATACTAAAAACCACAAGGATTGGGATACCTCCCTCTGTCAGACTGATTATAACCATTGGAAAAGAGAAAGGGTCATACAGGTAGCAGAAATGGAGGGTGTGTTTGCACCTCAGCTATAACTGAACCAATTTAGGCTAAACCTGACTCCCCCTTACTCCATCCAACAGGGAGGAAGGCTCCCTCCCTGATAACCTAAGCCACTCTAACTATAAGCTTTATCAAAAAGGAAGGTTTTAAGCCTAGCCTTAAAAGTAGACAGGGTGTCTGCCTCACGGACTAAAACTGGGAGCTGGTTCCACAGGAGAGGAGCTCGATAACTAAAGGATCTGCCTCCCATTGTACTTCTAGAGACTCTAGGAACCACCAGTAAACCTGCAGTCTGAGAACGAAGTGCTCTGTTAGAAACATATGGAACAATCAGATCTCTGATGTATGATGGAGCTAGATCATTAAGAGCTTTATATGTGAGGAGGAGAATTTTAAATTCTATTCTAAATTTAACAGGGAGCAGACTAGTGCTGTACCAAAACTGGGTGATTGATGGACATTTCTTGGAATTAATGAACCCAAAGTCTGCAGATGATTGGATATACTTCCGAGAGACATAAATCTACTAATCCCGTCCCAAGTCTACACTGGGCACTTTGAATGTTTCCATTGTACTGTGTTGCATCATCAACTGACTGCTAACATACAAAGCCTTTTAATGCTGGCCCAAGGAGGTTAGCAGCTGCAGTCAGCGGTGATGAGGAGGAAATCGAAAGGCCTTTGCGAGTTAAATCCTATTTCCAACCTGTTATTCACCCAAATATGTTCTGTGAGATCAGGACTTTGTGATTGCCATGCCAAAAAATTACTTTGTTGTCTTTTAGACACTTTGTAACAAATTGGCTCTATGCTTAATGTCACTGTCCATGTGAAGGACCCATAAAGCTTTAAAATCTTTGTCTGTGTCTTGAGATGTTCTTTCCTTATGATGCTATTTTTTCTGGATGTACACCAGTCGCTCCTGCAGCAAATCATCAGCACAGCGTGATGCTGCCACCCCTGTATTTCCCAGTTGAGATGTTGTTATTAGATTTGCAAATGTTCCCCTTTTTCCTCTAAATGTAACAATTTCAATTTTAGCTTCATTGGACCATGAAACAATGTCCATAAATTAAGGTCTTTGCCCATGAGTTGATTTGGAAACAGTACCCTTTTGTTTGATTTTCTTTTTTTTTTTAGTTAATGGCTTCTGCCTCTCTGAGTGGCCTTTCAGCCAATGTCGGTACATAACTTATTTAACTGTGGATAATAATGCATCTTAATAATGCTTGGTTCACACAGCAGGAGTTTTATTCTGATTTTTGCCCCTTCCAACATGCCCCGATTATCGTGATGGCACTTAAGATTATTTTATGAGATAATCCTGCTGTGTGTGGTGTGTTAAGAGTGATCTAGTCTGCTCGGAAGGACCGCTCCAGCCTCAAATCAAGGATATTCAACATGGTGGATTGTCTTGCCCCGACTACATTTGATCTCGAGAGGGTTTGCAAGATTTCCCGTCTAAAATCTGAATGTTTGTGAGTGAAATCTGTCCGTGTGTTGTGTGTTTCGTGCGGCTGGACAACACACACTGTAGAACCGAACCTGTTACACCTAAGATTTTTTATCATCACTTGTGGGGTCTCAGGTTTTGAAAATCAACCAACAATCTGAAAATTCTGCCGTGTGAACCAAGCATTAAAAGCAAGTTTTTTACGTTTTTTTCTGAGGTTGATGAACTGTACTTTGCATCGAAACAAATTTGTCTCTGTGAAACAAAACTCTTATGCTTCCTGAACTGATGATGACTGGACATTCCCTTAGGGTTCATACTTGCATATGTTTGTTTGAGCAGATCTGGAAATTGTAAACAAGGATGAACCAGAAATTCTCCAAAATCCTCTTCCTGGTATATTGGCTGATTTCTTTAGATTTTTCTATGTTGTCCCTATTTAACTCAGTCAGTTAAATAGTCAGTTATCAGAAGCTTACAAGCAATGACATCAAGGGCGGGAATTTCCCAAATGTTTAAAATCATAGTAATCATCATGGTGTGTGTAAACCTCTGAATGTTAAGAAATAAATTAAAACAGTTCTAAAATAATGTCTCATTGTTTTGGCATTTAGCAAATCGAAATAATTTTGGGAATCCTAACCGGTGTAAAACAGAAAAGGTTTAGTTTGATTTAGTTTGTTTTCTATAACTGTATGCATTAAACAGTCAATCATCAACAGAGAAATAACTCAAAGCCGGGGCGTGGTGCTGGCGCAGCGGTAGAGGGCTGGGCCAATGTTTAGAGAGGCTTTGGCCGAGGCTTTGGCCATCAACATGGCTGTCCACTGGTTCGAGTCCCATAATTGGTGACCTGTCCTGCATGCCTTCTTCCTTTCTTAAACCCTTTTCCTGTCTACCTACTTTCAAAGAAAAATTGCAAAATAAAGGCCACTAGTGCCACAAACCAAATATTAAAAAGAAATAATAACAAGAATAATTTGCATTTCCTGCGAAAATGCAGTGTGAATGCTGTAAGCTGAATTTTGTAACTGAAAGCTGACAGAAACAAGCTGAAATTGACTGCAGATAATCTGCTGAAATTTTATGAATTAGAAGAAAACAGAAAAGCTAAACTCCTGTTGAAAGCTGGCAGAACGTGGCTAAGGTTGAAAGCGAAAATCAGCTGAGATCTGATAAATTCGTAGAAATAGCAGAAACAGCAAAGAAAAACGGTAATCTGATCTGTTTAACCAGGAAGAATATTAGCTATAAAACATCGTAAGAAGGTGATATTATCTCAAAACTACTTGTTGAAATAGTTGTTGAAATGCAAGAACTGACAAAATCTTTAAAAAAACAGGAAAGAGCTGCCCTTAGATGAGCTGAAAAAGCATAGACTGAAGCAAAAACATTGCCTAAGAAGTTGAAATCAGTGCTAAAATATATAAAAAATGGCAGAAATTTCAGAAAAAGAATAAACTAAAAATAAATTTGCTGAAGAAACACAAAAACAAACAAGTAATTGCCTTAAAGGGCAAATGTGTTCTTCAGCTAAGAGAAAAGAGAGGAGAAAGAGAAGCTAAAATGCTAACATTAGCATATTGGCTATCACTAGGATGAAGGCTGATATTAATTTACCCCACCTACTATGCAAAAACAATGTATAAGCTTAAATTAACTAAAATGGTAATGCTTACTACAGCCTATATTCAAAAGTCTATGAAATTGCCCTTCAAAATTATTCACTCTTGTTCAGGTGTTGGAAGAGCAGTAGAAGCTGTTTAAGTAGCTGCCATCAAATGGTTGCCGTTTTGATGCTCCCCTGGGACCCATGAAGATGGTCTTATCATCATAAGTCACAGAGTAGTGGTTTCATTCTGGTTCTGATAGAGTTCAGACCTGTTTATTCCTGAGTCTGATAGAGGGTTCCTCCTGGATCTGATGAAGATTTGTACCTGGTTCTGATAGAATTTGGACCCGTTTCTTATGGATCCTTGTACATGGTTCTAGTGTAGATTTGTTCAAGGTTCTTATGGAGACACTAATGCCTTCAGCATTCACACAACTAAAAGCCCAAAACTGCACAGTCCCTCACGTTTACAAAAGCATTTGAAGCAAAGTTGTAGGTGGAGGCTTTGGAAGCATGTACGGAAAAAGAAACGTCTTCAGTTCTTTTTAGAGGAATAAAATCTCTCATAGATGTGCTTTTTTATCAGCGCTGGTGCAGGAACAATGATGAAGTGGATATTTATTTGTACATTGTGCAATAAATAGTTTAAACACCTTAAAAAATCTTCAGGATCAGATCAAAACATGGCCTTATTGATAGTTATAGCTCTAATTTGTTGTCTTGTGATGTATCTCCAGGTTTATATGCACAGTATACTATTGTAAGCAACATTTTATTCTGCAGCCTGTCTACTTCCTATCTCCCTGGTGGGATGACGGTTGGCCGTCCATTCTCTCCCACGGGCCCTCACCCTGTTCTTTGTTTGTCTGTCTGATTCCTTCCTGTAGGCCACTGTTGCACATCTGTGTGTGTTGTTGTTGTATGAGCATATGTGAACCTTTTGCTACTACAGTGATCTCCTTCAGAGCTTTTGCGCGCGTGCATGTCTGCATCTGTGCATGCTCGTTGTAATCAGTGCGTAATCCCCTCCCCGAGGCTGCCGTTCCACACAGCTGGACCGGAGCCTCTGGAGGGTGTGTGTGCTATTCAAGCATCCTTTGCTCTCTCCACCTGACCGAGTGGTGTGTGTATGTGTGTTTTAACAGGTGCAGTACCAACAGCTGAAACTGGATCCCAATCCCAGTCCAAATAAAAGGAAGAAAAACAACCCCGGGTAGAGCACTTCAGCCGCCCACGGACTCCTTTCTTCTTTATTTTTCTCCCGCTGGTCTAATGTTGGACACTGAGGAGCAAAGTCTTGGCTGAACCATCCTTCTTCTATTCTATTTATATCCTGTCTTATTTTGTTGAACTTAATTTCTCCTTTCAATAGACTTTGCAATTTCCTTAAATATTATTTTATATGAGCAAGGACTTAAAAAAGCTTTAATTTATTATTATTGTTATTGTTTAGTCTTACTTTTGATTCATTGATCATTTTTTTATCAGCCTTATCCGCTGCTGTGTCCTTCCCTCTGGGAGTCAGTGTACAGTTCAAATATTTATAGATGATTGGGTCCATTTACACTATTACAAATATAAATGCAGGCCTTAAATGATGATTGTTGACATTTCTTTAGCTTATACTATATAGCTTTAAAACACTTTTTATAAACTGTTTCTATTTTCTAATTGTTTTATACTAATGCATCCTTATTTTTATCTCTTCTTGAATGTTTTAATGATTTTATGTTTGCTGGCAGCAGTGTGGGTTGTTACCACCTAAATTAGCAAGCTAACCTGATTGTGAAATTTTGTTAATAGCCTCCAGATATGTTTCCTTACAAACGAGCGCATCTCGGTAAATTAAAATAATATTGAAAAGTTTGCCAAACTCAGTGCCTCAAGAGATGTATCCAGGATATGGACTCCAAATGTTACATTCTGTGTGTTAGGTCTCTCCAGAACCAGAGACAATGTCAGTAGCGTCTTATCTGGGCTAAGGAAACAAAAGGACTGGACTGTAGCTTAGTAGACCAAAGTCTTCTTCTTAGATGAAAGTCAATTTTGCATTTTATTTAGACATAAAGATTCTGTAGTCTGGAGAAAGAGTGGAGCCACTCCGAATCCAAGCTGTTTGAGTCCCAGTGTAAAGTTTCCAGTCCGTGATAATTTGGGTAACCATGTCATCTGCTGGTGTTGGTCCACTAGATTTTAGTAAGTCCAAAGTCAAATGTTTATCAGGAAATTTTTGGATAGTGGTGATTTTCTTTTCCAGCAGGTCTTGCTTTACCTGCTTTTAAAACCATGGTATCACTGTACGTGATTGTTTGGCAAACTCATCTGACCTAAACCCTTTAGACAAGCTATGAATAGACACCAGATCCAACAATGTATACCAGCTGCAGGCTATCAAAACAACCGGGGCTTCCTAATGATTGAGTCTGTATACCGTAGAGTGCATGGACACACTTTTTAGTACGCTAACATTTCTGTATCAAAAATGCTTTTGTTATTAGTTTTATGTATTATTCAAATTTTCTACTAAACTGCATTTTGTGTTTTCTTAGCTGTAAGACATTCATCAAAATTAACAGAAATTAAGGCAGGAAATATATCACTGTGGGAAATGAACCTGTGTGAGTTTCCCCCTTTTAGAAATAAATAACTTATTCATAATATTCTAATTTATCGAAATGCAATTGCAAACACAAATCTGGAACAACAGGTCCTTTTAACTTTTCAAAACTCCCTAAACCAACAAGTAGGAACAAGGTTGGGAATAAGACCATTTAGTGTAGCACTGCATCACTAATAAATGTGTAGTTTAACCCCGTAAATGTCATCAGTCGGTCAGAACGACACGTTCACTGTGAGGAGGCGCTGCAGACAGGGCTGCTGTCACTGTG
This sequence comes from Girardinichthys multiradiatus, assembly GCF_021462225.1. Lineage (NCBI taxonomy): Eukaryota > Metazoa > Chordata > Actinopteri > Cyprinodontiformes > Goodeidae > Girardinichthys > Girardinichthys multiradiatus. Next base: position 37,692,710 of record NC_061805.1, on the reverse strand, counting down.
TTTAGATAGATGTCACCCGGTCTATGCAGAGTGTCATCGAGCAAGCAGGCCTTTAGGCAGGCGCGGCCCTAATTTTGTCTGAAAGGCCGGTCTCCTTCCCTCTCATCTCCCTATGTGCTTGCCCTGGTGGCCACACATGAAAGCATTTACACACAAGGCGTACTTCTTCAGCATGGCCACGCATGCAGACACAAAGAACCCCAGCCTCTCTTTCTACCTCTCAAGAGAGAAGAGAGAAAGCACACATCTCTTGTAGGAAGTCTTGCACACTGTAACTACTTGCTCACAGATGAAAACAGAATGTCATATTTGAGCAGGAACATTTTCTCTCTCTCAACTGCATGCATACACACACACACACACACACACACATGCTCTCTGATGCAGCGCCCCGGGCTGGCCGCCCTCTCCATCTGCCCCACCTCCTGTGCCCACAGCTCAACTTTGATCAGACCTTCCAGAGACACAGGCTCGTATGTGCAAGCTGTGTATTTACAGAGGAGCGTTTGCATATCCACGTTTACGCAATCAAAAATCCTCTCAGCATCGGTGTGTGGTACAATTGCATCTACCCTCCAGCTCTAGATTGACACTTAGATTCAGTGTGTGTGTGCGTGCTGCAGCAGAAGCGCCAGCTGTTTTTTGGTGTTGACTTTGTGGAGATGCTTGATGAGCAGCAAGCAATTGTGTGACAAGACAAGGCTCCGAGGGGACTTAGGCCAGAGATGTCAGGGATGGAGAAATATTTGTGTGTATGCGTGTTTTATCCTATTTCAAAACCCACTTCCCGTCATGCTTTCCCCGTTTGCTCTCTCTGCGGTTTTCTCATTCGTCAGTAAGCAGGGTTGCGACCCTGTCTGAAGAAATGGTCTCATGGGCTTCTTGCAGAGCTTCTCTTGAAAGATCACAGCACAGACTATGTTTGAGGAGGTCCTGTCTCATCCTATTGATCCCTGCCTCCATTTCCCATTGCCTCGACTTCTTTGTCTGACTGTCTTTAAGTTTGTAAACCCCTGCTCACTGCAGCGAGTGTCATCTTCTCCCCTCATCTGTCTGTCTGTGTGCCGTCACCTTCCACCTTCTGAAGATTCTTTCTTCCACTGTTTCCATGCTTCAATATATCATTTTATTGTCTGATCTATTTGAAAAATGGTAATAAAACAGTTTGTAGAGCATTGCTACAAATTTACTCTGACTCCTTAGGGAAGGCTTTTTTGTAATGCCTGATGAACAGCTTTAATACTTCACATTTTTGTTTTTACTGTAACAGTTCCAGAGTTCCAACAACATTTGTTGACTGGCCTGATAAAGAGTATTAAAAAACCTTAAAATTAATCTTTCACTGCAGCAGAATAATCTCACACACAAACAATGAATAATAATAATAATTAAATTAAGGTATTTTATTTAGTAGGGAATATCCTAAATTAAGAAAGAATTAGTACCGTAACAATTCCTAGAAAATAAGAGTATGTAAAGCAATTTATTTGAATTTATACTAAACGTTTTTATATGATCAAGATTATAGGAAGTCCTACCTAGTAATCCATGACTTTCTGTGTCCCTGGGGCATAGATACTTATAAATGACACAGTAGCTCATGTCTTTTATCTACTCCTCTAAACAGCAAAAACAAGAGAAAATACCCTTTACATAAGTCAGATATAACTTGATGATCTTTACAATTAAGAAAATGGCTACAAGAAAGCAGCTACTTGCTTAAACCTACCCCTATCCACAGTCAGAGCTATTCTTGGAGTTCATTTTAAAATCAGCACTAAGCAATTAGAATTATTGCATGTAGAAAGCCTTGCTTTTTTAAAACATTGTAATAAATGAACTGTTGTATGATCTGTAAATCCATATTCAAACCTGAGTATGTGCTAAGAACACACAGGAGACTGACAGTGGACAAGTTGTCAAACATCATTTTTCTTTGGAGCATGTACAAGAGGTATCAGAGAGCGCACTTGTTCATTGTCGGAGTGTATCTACCCAGTCACATAAACTCAGAATGTGCCTTGCTAGCACACAGTTATTTAGATAGTTTTGTTTTTTTGTTGTTAGTGCATCTCATGGCAAACAGAGCTTTCATTACTGCAATGACCCACAGATATTTGAAGATATAACTTCATCTAACTCAAAGCTATATAAGCTATTTACAGCTAAAGCTTCCGGTTCTCATAATTACTGTTGGTGTCATCGGAAATCATTGAAAACTGTCAGATTTAAAGATGAGCTGAATATTTTATGTTATTTTAACAACAGGCCCTTTATGTCCCCAACCAACTCAACAGGCTCTGATCTGGAGGCTGCTTCACCGAGCAGCCGAGGTGGTGCCCTTCAGCTCCATCTTGTCACTATCAGATGTTACAGAACAAGGGCTATTGCTATAGTGTAGGGCTGACTTTTAATTAGGCAAAATGTATTAAAATAAACAAATGAAAATAACACTGTAGTAAAAACAAACAGCAATCATTATCTTAGTTTTGCTTTTCACTGTTGTTTCAACACTAATTAGCTTTCTACCGATGTTTGATCCTTAATAAACCGCAGTGGTTATTCATGTGCACATCAACTTTTTGACATTTTGTGTTTTTACAGTAACTTCTCAGATTTTGTATCAGGTTTCACACTGCTTTCATACAACAGTGGGCTTCTGTGCTAACTAGTGGAGGAGTTCAGTTGACGCTCACACTGCACTGGATCTATTGCATCAGAGTAGCATCTTGGCGTCACCCAGTCACCATAACAACCATTAGAGGCTTTCTGTATGCCAACTAAATATTTATAAGTGATGCCAAAGAAAAGCCTTTTCTGTCCTGCCATCAAAAATATAAACATGTGGAGTTAGCTAAACTGTGCTGGGACTTTAACTGAAACCATGTGATTTGGTCAAATGACACCAAGATTGATCCAACAAACACTCTAGGTGTGCCTGATGTTAAACAAATAATTTGCACATTTGAGTATTCCTAAAAGCATCTTATGTCTATCGTTAAGTATGGTGGATGGTCTGTGATGCTGTGGGCCTCTTTATCTTCCAGTCCCCCTGGGAACTTCTTAAAATACCAAAACATTTTAAATGAATATTTGGTGGACCTATCCAGTAAAGTAAAAGTTGGTCATCAGTAGGGTAATGGTCAAAAACATTTTCCAGGGACTAAACCTTCCTTCTTCCAAGTTCATATCAGTCCCCAGACCTAAAACAGTTGGATGAAATTAACCAAAGAGAGTGTAAGAGAGGATCTGGACTTTGTGCAAAGAGCAGAAGATCCCTCTCTCTGTATGCTCCAAGCATGAGACAAAGACCAAATGCTGTCCTATTGGCAGAAAAGATATCAATGATCATGCCACTTATAATTTTGTTAAAAGCAATTATTTCTTAGGATGTGACGCCCCCCCCCCCCCAAATAAAAGTAATAAACTTAAAGGTTGATTTTTCTTGTTTTACATTTTCATTCTGAGATTGTACTGCTGCAATAAAGAGAAAAATATCTTCAGGCCTATTGCAAATCTTTAGCCAGGGTACCAACAAATTTGTCTATGTTTGTTTGTTGCAGATTTGCGAGTGTTGTTTGGTAGGGCATTCGAATGCCTCTTTTTGTCATTAGTTTATGGTTTTGGCTGCATTTACCAGAAAACCAAAGTGTGATTTTTGTATCATGTAGAGAAAAAAATATTTAAATATATAACATATATATATACATATAAGGAGACTGATGGTTGTCAAGGAAAGAGAAGCACTATGGTGGTATGATATGCAGTATGCCTGTTGATGGTCTGGTAATAATACTGTAAAGTAGGTGTATTGCCTGCCTCAATTTTTTTCAAGGTCCGTCTTGTCTGCCTGCAATATTTCCTGCTTGTGACATCATATTTGTGTGCCCCATCCACACCAATGACATTTACAGACATGACCTCTGATTTAGGTAATGAAAATCATCTGATATATGGGGAAAAAGACAATGAAACAAAACTTTTAATAAAATATTTTTGATCAACTTCACTTTGTGTGAATTATTGACATAGGAGTTGCAGGCACACTTCCGGTTAAGTTTTCCTGCCTCCCTTTTCAGGTTCGGAAGCTTAAATTACAGCAACACGTTCCATTCTACACTTCCCTGTATAAAACATCTCACAGGATTCCTACATGTCAAATCTCCGTAATCTTCCCGACCAACGTTTACAACCCTTTAACAAAGGATATTTACAGATCTTCACTAGGGTAGATCTTTCACTAGCAGTGAGGGTTTGAATACAGATCCCACAAAAACACACATACTGTAAGTGGATGGATGAATGGATGGAGAGAAAATGAGATGAATAGACACACTGAAAAATTAACGGCTGTGTTGATGGTCAAAGACATGGATGTTTGGATGGAAAGACATAGATGGAGGGACAAAGAGAAGGATGAAAGTTGGAAAATAGATGAATGGACACTGATGGATTGAGAGATGGAAAAAAGAGAAGCATCAATAGAAACACAAATGAATAGATGGATAGACTAAAAAATAAATGGAAGAATGGATGTACAAGATAGCAAAAGGAAGGATGTATGGAAAATGGATGAAGTGATGCAGTTTAAAAATTGATTAAATGGAAGTAAGAATAGACAGATGAAAATATTTAAAAATGGACAGAAAAAAGATGGATGATTGAAATAAAGAGATGGATGAACGAACAAACAAAATCATGGGTAGATGAAAAGCTGAATGAATAGATGGAAATTTTGAACAATGTACACATGGATGGAAAAAGATGAAAAGATAAAAAAAATTTAAAATGACTGTCATGGAAAAACAGAAGGAACAGAAAATCAAGTGAATAAAAAGAAACATTTTTGGATGAGAGAAATGACAGACAAACGAATAGATGGATGGATGGATGAAAACTAGATGGATGCATGGAGGTACAAAGACGAGTAGATGCATAGTTAAACAATTAATGGACGAATGGAAGGGAAAATGAAGGAAGGATGACTGGAAGGACAGATGGTATATATATATATATATATATATATATATATATATATATATATATATATATATATATATATATATATATATATATATATATATATGACAATATATGTTTTATTTGTAAACAGGAAAGGTAAAAGTCAGCCCACATTGACATGTTAGTGTTCACATAAAATAAACATGGAACTAGATAAACAAAAATAAATATTGTTTTATTCAATAAATGTTTGAAAAATATATATTAAGCCAAATAATGTAACGAAACACAGACTCTTACAGTTATTAACAAGTAAAACATGACAGCTCTGTAGAAATTACTTCAAAAGCTTACCAAAGAACCTGAAGGCAATATTATACTGACATGTACAAACCAGGGTCAGTGGGTACAGGGATTGCAACATTATATAAAACCCTCAAAGACAAGATGTAGAATTATTTTCCAGACCATTAATCTTTTCTTACAAATCAGCAACTAGTGCATTGCCAAGAGGTTCTCCAGTGTTTCCATCAGGAAGACCGTTTTCTCTCCTCTGCACTCCTTCACAGCTAGAGACACCTGTTCTTTGTGCTCTCCTCGGCTCAGCTTCAACAATGTCTCCACATCTTCCGCCAGCCTCACTGCCCGCTGATCTGTCCAGTCTAAAGTCACTTTTTGGAGGGAGTGCGTCTCCAATGCTCTGACCAGCTTGTAAACCAGGCTGCGAGGCTTGTCCCCCGACTGTGTGAGGCCAGGCAGACCCCTATCCACCTGGTAGGAGAAAATGAGATGGCCCAGCAGACAAGATCCAGCCTCCAGGAGAGGAAGGTTCAAAACCTCAGTTTTGTCTTTGTTCATGTGGGCCAAGTCGCCAACCTGAGCGCTGCGGAGGAGCTCCTCCCTCTGACTCAGCGCAGAGACCAGATCCAGCGAAGCCTGTCCGTCTCCATCAGTCTGCTGTAGAAGAACTGAGCCTGCGGGACACAGAGATGTTCAGAATCAGATCACACACCATTTAGTCCAGGCTGCAACAAGCTGCAAGCAAGCGTGACAAGATACATTTCCACTCTCATTGTGCATAGAAACAACATACAGCAGAAAGAAGAATGAATCTGAAACTGATATTTAGAGTGCAAGACAACCAGGGAGTATCTAGATATTATGCACCCTTTTTGTCAATATGGTGAAAAGAAGAAAGAAACTTCAAGATGAACATGTAATTTGCAAGTATAGTATTAAACTAAAACATATGGAGCTTTGCAAATGTATTAATACCTCTTAAAATTGTATTCAATTTTGTCTCCACCACAAACTTCAATGTATTTTATTTGGATTTTATGCAATTAAAGAAACACATAGCAAAGTTAAGTGGAAGGAAAATACATGGTTTTCAGTTTTTTTGAAATACGATTTCAATATTAAAGCTGCAAGCAGCATTGAAGAACCTCGCAGCTCAATATTAGGCCTAAATGATAAATTCTGTGTGTGGCAAAATTACAATATCAACACTGCACATCACCCCACCATCATTCCCAACATGAGATATAGTGATAGCGGCATTAGTGTGGGGAAGCTTTACTTCAGAGACAGGGAAGATGCTGGTCATAACTGATGAAAAGTGGATGGAGAACAGAGTGTTGCTGAAGAAAAGTTCAAAGGCTGCAAAAGACTTGAAACTGGGGCAGAGGTTCACCTTCCAACTTGACAACGACCTAAAACATACAACCAAAGATATAATGTAATGGTTTAGACCAAAACATACTTATCGTGTCAGAATGGCCCATTCAAAGTATGGGCTTAAATTCAGTTGAGAATCTGTGGCAAGAGCTAGAAACCGCTGTGGCAGACACTCTCCATCCAATCTGACAGAGTTGGAACTATTTTGCAAAGAATTATGGGCAACAATTTTAGCCTTTAGATGTTCAAAGCTTTAACTGCAGCAGGAGGAGGTCACACAAGGCATTGACGCCGGACACACACACACACACACACACACACACAAAGGTACAACAAAATGTTCTATTTAAAAAAAAGATTGAAAACATATTTATACATTTGAAGATTCAAATGTATTAATGTGCACTACTTTGTGTTGGTTTCCCACACAGATTACCGGTAAAAAACCTTAAAGTTTGTGGTTGTAACGTGACAAAATGTGAAAAAGGTCCGGGGGAATGAATACTTCTGCAACTCACTAAATTGTATAAAACATCAAAGCACAAAATTTAAAATAAATATTCATAGGTAATTTCAGGTAAGCTACAGTTCAGTGCCCAATTTTAAACATTTCAAAGCCGCTGACTGACCTTAAACATGGAGGTTAATGATTGCAATGTTAGCAGCAAGTTTAAGCCTCAGCAATAACAGCCCAAACAGATTTGCAGCCAAGTTACCTTAGTCTGCATCATTATCAAATAAGGCAGAAGAGACATGACATGGGTCAACGGCAGGATGAGGTAACAGAAATAAATGGTAAGCACAACACAAATACATATGCTACATAACACATACTCACACTCTCATCCAAATGCACAGTGTGAGAAGTGGAAGGCTTAAATGAACAGCTGTTTTCCCACTGGCCCTTCAGCGCCAGACGGGCCTATTAGCTCACTTCAGCGCTAACTTCAGCTGACACTTCGCCTTAGCTCGGTGACTGGCAGGTCACTTTGTGTTTGTGTTACAGACGCAGAGGGTTACTGACCTGAACGAGGCTCGGCCCTTTTGAATGCACTGCTGTAAGTGAGCTCATGGCTATCGACTCAGGCACAAGGAGCTGTTGATTCGCAGCAGACCTTGAGTGCAACGTTAGAAAAATTTGCCTTGTTGGAACTTTAAAGAGAAAGTCAAGAGCAATGGCAAAGCTATGCATTTATTCCAGTCTCTTGTGAACATAACATAAACACCTAAGGTTACAGCTTTAATGGTATACATTAAAAATGTTTCCACTGACCCAGACTTTACCCTTTCTGCGCTGCTTCGCTGCATTCAGCAGAAGGTGACAGTCAGAGCTGAATGTAACACTTTCTTCTCTCACTCACAGTCAGCAAAGTTGTGAAGCTGACATTTACCATCTTGTTACTCTCCTCTCTATTCATGCTGAAAGCCATTTCCAGTGTCAGACAGGCCCATGTACATTTAGCCTACACGAAGCAGGTCGAGTCAAGAGCGAGCCCTTTGTTTGTCTGCAGATAGACCGATTTCTATAGCAAACTGCTTTTGATGGCACTTGACTGTTCAACCTTGGCCATGCTGCTGGCACTTATGAGCAGGTTTATGGCTCTACGGAGGCTCTGTGTGACACGCACACAGCTGAAGGGCTGCTTGATTACACTGCTGGCACTTGTTTGCTGTTTGACAGACACCGTGGGGCTGGAGGAACTGTGATACTGGAAGGAAGGGCCAATTGTGTTTTGCAGTAAAGGTAAACCATGCATACTGAGCCTTCCCTGGTGGCATTTTGACAAAAATAGTGTTAAAAATTTTAAAATTACTCTACATACCTTGATCAGTTGGTCAGAAACTCAAAAATCAGATCCTTTTCTAATCTGCAAATACACCATACTTGAACTCTACCAGGTCGTGCTAACACCGTGATTCTCAAAGTGTGGGAGGAGGGTTGGCGAGAACCTTTTTGATATTTACTTTTAAAATATGGAACTAATGTACTCTTCTAATGTTGCATGTTCAACAAATCCAGGTTTCTAATGCGACAGGAACATCACACAAGCACCTGGCTCTAACTGCTGGAGCTCTGCTGATGACATGCTCTGAATAGACAAGTGTGTCCCATGTGGATCAGAGCGGTGGGGGCTTATGAAAAGTCAAAAGTGCTTTCTCACGTGAAAGAGCACAGGTACAGCACTAGTCTGAGTAATGATAAAAGTCGCAAACGCACAAAGAGAGGACAAAAAGACATGACAAGACATGTAGAGGCATAAGGATGGATACCTGCTGTTAAATTTGTAGTGCACTTATTTGTCCTCCATGCAGTCAAAGCAAGTGTAAAATATTTAGTTTTTATTGATTTCTTGGGCTTCTGAGTACAAATAAAATGAAATGCATTTATTTTAATTGGTTTTGTAGATTAAACACATTTTGTTGCCTACTTTAAATGACCAGTCAACTTTGTTTTTACCCATGCTTGTTTGCTTCCTTATTTTGAAAAAAAAAAACAAAAACCAAATGGTCCTAAGACAAAAGAACATTGCAACATCTTCACATTTTTTGACAAAACAAAAAAGGGAGAACACAAAAAAATTTAGGAAATGCAAAAGAGTATAATAAATTTGTTTGTAATTTTTGATAACATAAAATAAAACTTAATCCAAGTTAGTTTACATGATTACTACCAATGTCAAATACATGTAGATTTTGTAAAGTTTTCTAATTTAATACTTATTTTTCAGGTTTATAGCTTTTTTTTCCCCCCAACACAGATAATCTGACTGAGACACAAATATTGGGTTTTGTAAGTTTGTTGGATTTCTTTTCACAAATTCAATTTGTGATATTGGAAGGTTAGTGCTTTACTAAAACCAGAGATCGGAAACCGGTCCTAAATTTCAAAAACCTATCTGTATAAAATGTTGGACTCCAGCAGGGCTCCCCTTTGTCACCGGTCCTGTTCATAACATTTATGGACAGGATTTCTAGATGCAGCCAAGGGCCGGAGGGGGTCTGGTTTGGGGACCAGTGGATTTCGTCTCTTCTTTTTGCAGATGACGTGGTCCTGCTGGCCCCCTCCAGCCAAGACCTACAGCATGTGCTGGGGCGGTTCGCAGCCGAGTGTGAAGCGCCTGGGATGAAGATCAGCTCCTCCAAGTCCGAGGCCATGGTTCTTGACCGGAAAAGTGTGGTTTGTCCTCTTCAGGTTGGAGGGGAGTTCCTGCCTCAAGTGAAGGAGTTTAAGTATCTCGGGGTCTTGTTCACGAGTGAGGGAAGAATGGAGCGGGAGATTGACAGACGGATCGGTGCGGCTGCCGCAGTAATGGGGGCGCTGTGCCGGTCCGTTGTGGTGAAGAGAGAGCTGAGACGAAAAGCAAAGCTCTCGATCAGTCGGTCTACGTTCCTACCCTCACCTATGGCCATGAACTTTGGGTCATGACCGAAAGAACGAGATCCCGGATACAAGCGGCTGAAATGAGCTTCCTCCGTAGGGTGGCCGGGCACTCCCTTAGAGATAGGGTGAGGAGCTCGGCCATCCGGGAGGGGCTCGGAGTAGAGACGCTGCTCCTCCACATCGAGAGGAGCCAGTTGAGGTGGCTCGGGCATCTATACCGGATGCCTCCTGGACGCCTTCCTCGGGAGGTGTTCCAGGAACGTCCCACCGGGAGGAGGCCCAGGGGATGGCCCAGGACACGCTGGAGGGACTATGTCTCTCGGCTGGCCTGGGAACGTCTTGGGCTCCCCCTGGAGGAGCTGGAGGAGGTGTCTGGGGAGAGGGACGTCTGGGTGTCTCTGCTGAGTCTGCTGCCCCCGCGACCCGGTCCCGGATAAGCGGGAGACGGCAAGTACGGGTAATCTACATAAACTTCTAGTTAAGCGCGGATATTTTAAATACAAGGGCCAGTGGTTCGGGCCAGCAGTCAAAGACAAGAGAGGGCAAATTTGATCAAAGTGGACACAAGAGAAAGGCAGAGGTTAGCGAGGGATGTGAGAGTGTAAGTGAGGGAGAGAGTGGTTGTTCACAGTGGGACATAATCACTGGATTTCTGTAACAAGCTGTCTTCAGCATCAGTAGAAGTCAGAGCCAATATTTCTCTCAATCAGGAGGAGTGGCAGCAGTGTGTTTAGCCGACTAACTAAAGCATTACACAGTATGGATGAGTCACTTGAACGTGGGGTCTCTGTAGCACGGCCACGGCCACGGGCCCAGCTGTAAGACTATCTGGTTTGCTCCAACCACAGTTTGCTATATTTGGATTCGCACTGGTTCTTATTTTCTTATTTCAGTTAATAAAATAAGATCTTTGCATTCACATTGTTTTCTTGTTTTCATTTATAGCTGGAAGTTTATTACACAAAACATCCAAATCAGGTGGCACTTGTTATGCAGCAGGGAATATAACCCCAATCATCTGCTAACAGCCTTATCCAGAGCAAAACTTCATATTTAAACATAGCTATAGATACATTGTGCTTGGTAATACACACATACATACATATGGAGTTATAAAACCATGGCCTAGGGAAGTGTATTTGTTGTAAGGACGGTGACTGAAGTGAATCCAGGAATTGGTGCTATGTGTCAGATATGCTGCAGTGGAGATAAATATAACACCTGGGGCATTACATGAGAGCAAAGGGTAATTACACCATCCTTTTAGTATGTGTGTGTGTGAGTGTGTGTATGAATGTGAAGAAAAATACCTCTCCATAACCTAAACTATGAAGCTGCAGCATCACGAGGAGGAACTCACATGCTGATGCAGCTGCCAGATGCAGCCTAGCTGCTACATACACACACACACACACACACACACATGCACACACACGCATTTACATACAGAGCATGAAGCCCTTTGGCCTTTAGAGGGCAGGCGAAGACAAGAAATATAAAAGCAAGTGTAGAGAAGGGAGAAAAACTGGTGAAAAAAGAAAGAGGTAGGGAGGAAGGGAAGGAATGGAAAGGAAAGAAAGATGCAGTGCTCCCTCTACCCCCACAGAGTTTCTGGTCTGTGTCTGGGGCTAAGGCAGACAAGCTGGGAAGCAGGCAGTTCCACAGCATGGTAAACACCCCCACCCTCCTTCTGCCCATACTTCACTGCTTGGAAGAAAAAAAAATGATTCAGGGTGAGTGTGTGAACTGCAGCCAGGGACACAGCAGCACATATCCACAAGGAGCTGCTAGCTAGTGACTAGAAATCCACAGTAAAACCAACAGCCGTGAAAAGCACCAGAGATGCATCAGACGCAGGAAGACGTACAGCCAGCCAGACATGCTGGGAAAGTAGGCTGAAAATCATCTACTGCTTTCTGTAATGGTTCCTAATCTATTCAAAAGTGATATTCACAACAGAAAACGCAGGTAGGGGTTACAGAGGTTGGAGCAGTTGCTATGCAATAATTTGGTAACGTGTTTTCTTTGCTTCACTTACCTCTACACCAGAAATCAAACAAATGCCTTAATGAACAGGAACTACTGTTGGTCACAGGTGATATTTATGTGTAAACCAAATGTGGTCCATTTACTCTGGCATAAAAACAAATTAAAAGTAATAATTGTGCAATACAAAAAAAAACGTATTCACTGTTTAACAAGTGTATTACCAGCGTGCTGCAATGACAAATCTCATCCACACAGACGAATGCCGCCGCTTGAACTATATGCAGCAGAGGTTAATTTAACCAAAGAAGTTGGACAGATGCCAGCAGAACATGGCATGCCTTTAAAAGCTAACATTTTATTCATGTCAAGATGAGACTGCAGGGAAACAAAGGCATACAAACGCTGGATGCATAAACACCTCAGTAATTCAGCACAGAGAAACCTCTGATTAGAGCAACATCCAACCAAGGATAAAATGTACGATTTTTATTTTCCTGCTCATAAAGTGGTCTTGTTTTTAAACAGGCAAATAAGGTGAGGTGAGATAAGGAGACACAAGCTAACCACCTCATAATGATGTGTTGAGGATTATACTGACCATGTGATGCTTTGCTCCTGCAAATGACCTCACCTGGTCGAAATCGAAGACGTGATTGTGGAATAGGTCCACTAGAGACATCCTGAATAAAGTGAAGCATTTGGAGAGTATGTTGCGGTACAGGATTTCAGCTAAGATAGTGAGCAGACTCTCTCCACAGACTGCTGCCATCAGGCAAACAGTGCCGCAACATACAATTTATTATACAACACAAGAACAATAAATCGATCGATTATTTGACAGCAATGGGGGTTGAAGGAGAGAATTTACCAGATATCTGAAGACAAAAAGCAGGGATGAAAGAATCAGTAGCAGAATGATTTACAAAACAAAAAGTCAAGAAAGTATGGATCTTCATCTTTCTCTGCTCCTCTCCCACCTATCTGTCCCTTCCCAACACATAAGGAAACAATAACCTGAGACAGTTTCAGACCTTTCCAAATTCGAAATGATGATCCAAAAAAAAAAAAAAAAGTTTCATTCAAGAAACCCAAACTCACTTTAAATTGTTAAAAAAAAAAAAAAACGACGACTGAGCGCTCCTGCTGTATGCACTGTGTGTCTGCTGCTCAACAATGCAGAGGTGAACAACAGGCGTCCACTAGCACTACGACAATTAAAGCACTCCACACTCACGCAGCAGGGCATGGCTCTTTATTCAAAAAAAGGTTTAAGCAAACACTCTTAACTGCCATTGAATGCCTCCATTTATAAACTATGACCCACTCAAACACACACAACCACGGGTAAAAAAAAGTAAGTAAAAAATCTCAAAAATAACCTAAATACATTTATACACAGCCTGTCCAAATCAAAAGTTAAACGTTGATTTGTTGGACCACCTTTAGGATTATTAAAGTTGGATACATTTTTCGCCTTGTTTAGCTGATGGAACAGTTGGATCAGTATGTAAATTCTTCTTCAAAACATCCAGAAGATTCTCAAAGAGGTTAAGATCTGTACTGCAGCAACCCCAGATCATTGCGCTGCTCCCACAGGCTTGTACAGTGGGCACTAGGCATGATGGGTGCCTCATTTTATACCCAGATGCACCTATTACTCTGGAACAGGGTAAACCTAGGCTCCTCATGACATCCTTCCATTGCTCCAGAGTCCAATCTTTAAGTTCCCTAGCTAAATCGAAGCCCTTTTTGATAATTATCTTCACTGATCAGTGGTTTTCATTAGGCTACACAGCTGTTTAGTCCCAACCCTTTTAGATCCCCTCACATCTGGGGTGTGGAAATGCTCTTTCTTACTTTCATTGACGAACGGAGCCGAAATTTCTGCTGTTGGTTTTTGGTCACGATCATTCAAGAGTTTCTTCCCCGACCAAGTTTCTTCTGCAAATATGATGGTCCTCCACTGTCCTTCCAGTATTTATGTTGGACAGTTCTTAATCCAACTTTAGTAGCTCCAGCAATCTCTTTATATGTTTTCTTTGCTTGATGTATGGTAATTTCACCTGGAAATCTGACTCTCCTGAAACAAATTAACATATTTTCCATGACTACAGGATGTGTCTTCTGACATGGTTGCTTGAGAAATGAGATGCAACCCACTGCATCAGTTAGGGTTAAATAACTTGTTGCGACCTGAAACTCACTTATGCAGTAATTATCCAATGGGAGGCTCTTACCTATTTCAATTCATAAATCCAGCAGTAAAATGTAAAAAAAAAAAAAACTAAACTAAAACAAAACACAAGCTGAAAAAGGAGAGTCATGGAGAACAGTGAGGAGCAGGGAGACTAAATCCATGGTAATTACATGAAAACACAAAAAGGCATGTGTAGTTATACGTGTATGTATGGGGGCAAGGTGTGGGTGGAAGAAGGAATAAGACTCTAGTTAAGAATTCCCACTAAGGGAAGTCCTTGAACTACAGCCTGGAGAAATCTGCTGCTGAAACATCAACGCACCCGAGTGAAGCCGAGGGCTGCAAGCGCAGTCTCACCTATAACGGTGTGAGGGCTCAGCTCCTCACAGCTGCCAGATCAGGACCCACAGGGACGTGAGAGCTCATCAGGATGAACTTTCTCTATTTCTTTAACCATTTTGACAGCAAAGAGGCCGTAGTATGCCTAAACCTGTGCCTGTGTATGTGTGTGTCAACAACAGAGACAGACAAACAGGCTGACTATGAACCATCACTGACTTTGGCGGTTGAAGGCATGGTGTGTTTCCTCTGCCGCTGAGCAAATGGCATCTTTCTGCTCCACAAACACTTGCTCACATCAGGATCAGCAGGAACCCAATGGATTCAATGCATTAGGCATGTGTTTTATGTGCACTACAGGATGCACAGAAGGAAAAAGGGAAAAAAAGAAAGACCAAAGCACCATTTGACAACTTAAATAAAGTAAATAAAAAATTACCACAAACTGATCAGTTTCCTATTGCTGACTTTTGTAAATTTTTGAAATGCGAATACAAATTCTAGCCAAATAGGATTTCTCATTAGGAATAAAAAGGGGATAAAATAACAACATTAAAATATTGTTTGTCAGCACTCCTGCCGTTAGCAGTAATTAATTATTTATATCAGCAACAGAGGCAATTTCACATCATGTATGAGAAAGCAGTTGCTCTAAAACAGCCTTTTACTATTAATTTAAAACAAAGAGAAATCGATAACAGAGATGACATTTTAAGCCATCTTATCTTGGCAGTTACCAAAGTTAGCATCACTAAAAACGCAGAGCCGTGGTTCCCCAGATCACTGATATTCACCTTCACCCCGAAAAAATATCTGTATCAACAAAATACAAAAATTCTTAACTGTGATGTAGAGATAACTAGCCACAGACATAAAGACAAGCTGTTTATGCAATAAACAAAAAAATCTTTACTACCAACGTAAACAGTTTAAAAGAGAAGTGCAGACCACAACACTCAAGACATCCAAGTTTAAAATAAAGTGGACAACAGCAAACCAGGAAAACCTGCTGGTGGCTACATATTTACCTCTAAAGTTAAAACATGAAACCACATTATACACAACTTAACCATGTGCCGCAATTAGTGGGATCTGCTAACGGTTGTGCTCAGCTAGCAATACAATCTAATAACACTGAATTTGTTTTGCACTATGTATTCAAACAATAAATGGACATGTTTATTACTATATGGTGTAGTATACTGTGTGTGTGAAAGAAGTATTGATATGCAAACCACCTAAGGGGCAAATAAACACTTTATTCCTACAGCTAGCACTACATTTTAAACACAGAGAAGCCATATTGGATTTGAGTTTGAGGTTGGTGAAATACTTCAGATTTTCCTACTTGGAATTCTGTTTTCAGCCGACCTTCCTGTTTATTTATCCAACTGGTAACTTGAAGATTTCATCTTCTGAGTACAGGTGGCATGTACAAATAAATTAAATCCTAATCTACAACAAACTTTTATCAATGTCTGTCATTGTGGTGGTAGTTGGAAAGATTAGAATTTACTCAATTGGTTTTAGTTCTGTAAAGTTTGAGATTCTCTGTTCTAAAAAATATAACCTTGTGAGAATGCAACCTTAACTATGAGGATTCCAAAAAGCTCCAAGGTTCAAATTTAGCATGTTTCAGGACACACGTAGGTTCAAAGGTCAAATGAATAAAGCAGAGCACAATTGCTGTGGACTGTTCAGCCTTCCTGTTTTATGCTGGAAAATTCAATTTCTCTCAGCATTTCATAGAAAATACTGTTTCTTATTCATTAGCATCTTACATCTCTAGGCTTTTACTGACGTCAGGATAAACAACAATTTCTCCACTGAGGAGTTGTGTTGTTACTGCAACCTGGTAGCTGTTTAGGTATGGTGCCGTAACTGATCAGACAAAGATTTTTGAGTTTCCCTGACGAGGCCCCATTCCAGCTGAAAATGGGTCTGTTTCTGCCACAAACTGATATCTCTGGCAATTATTGAAAACGATCAAACCCAATTTATTCTTTCAGCCTATATACCCTTTCCTCTTCAAGATTTAAAATAACTTCTGTGTTTGTAACTGGGGGTGGACTAGAGTCAATTGCTTGCAAACTAAATAGCACTGAGAGGACTGCATCAGTAATTACTGTCACGTGGCTGAATGGTGGGAGCTTAAAGGATCCTTTCTTTTTATTTCTCCACCTTCCTTTCTAACCAACAATCCCCTCCTCTGCGTGCCAGATCGAAGCCTTACTGCTATGGGCCCTGGGTCTTTTAGCACTCCAATTACCCTGTATCTACCCTGAAATGAAGCTGAGAAAGTAAAGGGCAAAGGGAGCAGTGTATGCATACTGCAGGCTTTGAGATGAAGGATTGCATTTGTGCATACATACGCCAAAATATATAGCCAAGGACACTTCAGTTTTAAGTGAAAAACAAGCCGAGCTCATAGACAGGGGTCATGCTGGGCGGCCTTGGGCTACGGAAGGAGGGGGAGAGGAGAGCAGAGTCAGCCTTGCCCTGGGCCATGGCATCCTTTCGTTGGCAGCTTTATAAGCCTGGAGGGATTGAGGTAACGGGGGTAGGGCGTCTACCCAATCCAACCCGCCGTACAATTTAGCTATAAAAACGCACCCGCTTGCATACAGAGTGAAGGCCTCCGAGCGGACAGAAAGGCTAACAAAAGGGGTGAGATCACTCCCACCCGAAAGCTTTGTTGGTGTGCCAGTGTCAGTGTTGCCCTCACTGGCCTACCAAAATCTTGGCAGCTAGATTCTGTCCGCTGGAGACAACTAGAACAATCAGGTGAATGCCTCAATGAAAAATATGGTTTCTGGGTGTGCAGCTGGCACTCACAGGGACAAAACAGGCAGCAATATAATAAATAAGGGGATTGAGGAATGGAAATGCATCTGACCCACTAGCCTGGTTTCCTACCCTGGGACGAAGCAGCAGGCCTACCTGGCCAAAAGGGGGAGAAAAAAAACCATTCCGATAAGCAGCCACAAGCACAAAAAGTTAGAAATAAAAAGTGCAGTGAGCAACACCATAAAGATGGTTATGGTAACTAAACATCAGCTAGCCCCTGAAGCTAAAAACTTTCTACATTTAACCGCCTGGATATGAAGATCTTTAAAGAAAAAAAAAAAACAAGGAGGAGGGAGGAAACTTATCGATGGTGTCTATGGCAACCAAATGTAGATCATGGAAAAGAGACCGTGTGAGACAGTATAGCCCGGAGTCAGGAGGACCACCTCCTCAACAACTCCCTGCTGTAGCCTTCAGACAACCCACCATCAAGGTGGGAGGAAACGGCAAACAGTCAGCAGAGAACGGATTGAGAAAGAAGGATAATGCACCAGCCTGAAGGGTGTTTCAAACTGAGACAATTCCCATTCCTGTTGTTTTGTTCAGTCCAGTAAAAAAAAAAAAAAAAAACTAGCTTAGACAGTGAAGCCAGCCGTCTGCAGCAAACACATACACAAACATACATTTGATTTCTTGCTCCTCTAATTTTACACATAAAGATAGCATGCTTCATCTGACCTCTTTTAATTTGTTCTCTCTCCTGTTGCTGAGGAAGGGAGGAAAAAAAAAAAAGGGGGAGCGCTCTCTTGTTTCCTCTCCGGGACTAAACAATCCCAGTCTAATTTATTTTTTGAGGACAGAATATGTACATGTGTTAATGGGAAAGTCGAATCAAATTAACTATAATTAGTCAAACTGAGAAGTGTGCTGAGACAGAGGTGTGTTACATGGGAGACTTGTTCATTGCTGGAAAATAGCACTCCTCCCTGCAAAACCCGCGAATACACGTACAGGCGTTCCCTCCACAACCTGCCGCAATACACACCAACAACCGCCATGCATGCTTCAACATCCCTCTGAGCTCCGACTGCATGTGGCACGTGCACGTCAAGATCGGCAAACTAGTTTTGTTGTGACACATTTTACAGAAAGACCTGCGAGTGAATTTTGTAAGTGAACAATTGTGCCTCTGTTAATCTTGTCAAAACGACATTAGCAGAGATTTTATGAGAAGAGGCTCAAATCTGTTTCGAAGGTCTACACACTGTAGAATAGCATGTGGATCGTGCAGACAAGTAGCAGGCACAGACAAAGGAAGGTTGTATTTATGATCTGGAAATACATACAAAAAAAGCCTTTGAGGACCAGCATCAACTGAGTCTGGGAATGACAGTCCTAAAATCTTAGGACACCATTGATACTCAGCAGTGACTGCAGACAATTTAGTCCTTCATTTGTACACCAACTGACTTCCTTTAAAACTTAAGCTAGTGCTTGCCTTCAAGCTGCAACCACTTTGCATTTCAATATGTTTTTATCTGCACCATTGCTATTCATAGAAATGACACTTTCATTTGTCAGCCTGATATTTACACTCAAAAGCCAGTTTATCAAGGACACCTGTTTATATGCTAGCATAAATAGCAAATCAGCTAATCACATGACAGCACGTTAATGCATTAAGGCATTTAAATGACTTGAAGTTCAAACCAAACATTAGAATAGGCAAGAAAGGGGAATATTTGCTTGTGGGATGGTCATTAGAGCCAGGCAGTCTGGTCTATTTTAGAAACTGCTCATCTGCTAAAATTTTAACGTGAACAATGACTGGGTTTTACAGAGAACGGTGAGGAAAAAAAAGAAATATTAGGGAGCAGTAGTTATGTGGACAAAAATAACCTTGTCTGACATTAAAAGGTCAGAGAAGAATGGGTAGAGGAGCAGCAGTTGCTCCAATAACCACTTGTTCCAACCAAGGAATGGTAAATGGACTGAATTTATATAGCGCTTTTCCAGTCATACAGACCGCTCAAAGCGCTTTACACTAGAGCCACATTCACCCAATCGCACTCACTAACGCTCACACATTCATACACCGATACACAGATTGGTAGGCAACTTGAGGTTAAGTGCCTTGCCCAGGGGCACATCGACATACAGCAGGAGGACACTGGAATCGAACCCACAACCTTCCGATTGCAAGACGACTACTCTTCCTACTGAGCCACAATCTCTGGAAGCACATCTCATTGAACCTTGAAGTAGATGGGCTATAGCAGTAGAACACCACATCAGACACCACTCCTTTCAGCTCAGAAACAGGAAACTGAGGCTACGATTAGCACAGGCTGACCAAAATGATGCTACCCGGTCAGATGAGTCTCAATTCCAGCTGTAACATTCAAATTGAAGGGTCCAAATATGGCATAGACAAAATGAAACAACGAATCAATCCAGCCTTGTATCAATAGTTCAGGCTTGTGGTGGTGGTTTAATGTTGCGGGGGATATTTTCTTGGGCCCTTCTGGGATGTGGTGGAACGGGGGATTTGTATTATGACTGTGCCGACCAACAAATCAGCAAAAACTGCTTTAGCCGTCTTCTAAATACGTACCGAAATCTCAGATAAAACAGAAATCATGCGAGTGTTTTCAGAAAGGTTGGGTTGGAATGTTTGTCCTGTTTATTAGCAGAAAATGACCAAGGTGCCAGGCAGACCAAAGGTTACCATCACTGCAAAAACTTTCTCACACATCAATAGATTGTAAAGTTTCATAATATTAGTTAATAAATATAATGCTACAGCTATTTGTAAAGGGAGAATAATAGAATTCATCACCCTAAGAAGTAGAGATGCACGACATATCCGCTTTAACATCGGTATCGGTTGATGTTAGTCAATTTTTAACATATTGGTGTTGGTCCAATAAGTAAAACTGGGCTGATATCTAAAATATTTATTTCAATCTTGTTGCCGTTTGTGTATTTGTTTTAGGAAGGGGAGGGGATCGGCCATGTTGTTTGGTCATTTGACAGTGATGCAGAAAAGCAATGTCAGCAGTGTCCTTATTTTTCCAAGGTGTTGAAAGTGTAAAGAAATTTATATAATATATATATATATAGGTAAATATCGATTATCAACCAGAACAGCAACATTATGGGATATTGGTATGACCGCATCCCTACTGACAAGCCTGCTGTCATTCAAACATCTAAAACAAAACTTCTTACAAAGGTACTGAGGTCCCAAAAGTAAATATTTTGAAGTATTGTATTACCAGGTTAAAAAAGGACAATGAACCACTATTAATTCATTATTACAATCACATTAGCTCTTTTAAAATGTATACTTTCTTCAAGAAGTGTTTGCACTTTAGAGGAGACATATTTTGTCTGTTTGAATAACTTTCACACATTTGCCCAAAATACTATATTATTACAAAAGGTACAGTTTTCTCTGAGGAAGACTTCAAGGCTAAGTGAGACTTTCTCCCATTTTTCACTGGGACTTCAGTTTCTAGCGCCAGCTGTTTATACACAGAACCTATCCTAACCTTTGAAAAGAGCGTTTGGTATGCATCCTGCCAGCTTTCACAATAACAGAGAAAACAATGCATACACTAGAAAAAAGCCGAAAGGGGACTAAATCGTACATCATCAGTGTTTCCCAAGCAAACTATCAAGCTAAAAAGTGACAATTATCAAGTCATTTTTAACTAACCTGCATGTTCCAGTAACATTTTAGCAATGTCCAAGTGTCCATTCAGCAGGGCATCGTGCAGCGGACTAACTCCACCGACCTGGTCGGTGAGGATAGGGGCGGGGCGGTGATGCAGCAATGCTCTCACACAGTCAGTGCTGCCATGGTTGCATGCTTCATGGAGAGGAGTCCAGCCTGCATGGTCTACAAGTCACACACAAAGCACAGACGTCACAAAGCATGCACACAAACAAAGCTTGCTTTGGTCAAGATTAAAATAAAATAAAATAAATTGGCCTAATTTTAAGTATAAACCTTATTACTGAGTATGCTGAAGGAATGTTTCGAACTAATGCTATCATAATGGAAAAATCAAACCTAAACTAAGTTGGTTAATTTTTCTTCTGACCTGTTTTGAAAGATAGCACAAAACACATAAAGCCCAAAGACTTTAGTACCAAATACACATGCATAACAGTGCTTTCATAAACACATTATCAATAGCAATTATCAATACAATGCCTGAATTCATCTAAAGAACCCAAAAACTGAAAAATGACAAGTACAAAATCTTTCTTCTGCTTGATCACATGTTAAACATCAGCCTCCTACTGAGATACCACCTTAAGCATTCTTCAAACCCCAAATACAGAATCAGAAACCCCTTTGTTAACTGCACATTTCCATTAGAGAAGGACAAGTTATTATGGTTTACCTATAGGGACTAAAAAAAAGTCACTGAAATATCGAAAGGCGTTTCGTTCACTCAAGGAGGCAGATGTAAATCTATAACCATAAAGCGCCCCAAACCCACCCCACTCTCCTTCTAGACACACCCTTTACATTTTAGCTAAAGCTTAAACCTCGGAGGCGACGCACACCATTTTCTTAGCTCCTTTTCTTCCCCCATTGTCAATCGCTCTTCGGAAACCCCGGAACAGGCGGTGCGGCTGCAGGAACAGGGAGAGTTTCCAGAAAAACGGAAACGCAAGGGAGTCTTACCTTTAACATTTATATCTGTGCCAGGAAGCGCCAGGATCTGAAGCACCATTTCCACTTGGTTCTTCTTGCAAGCTCTGTGTAGGAGGGTCTCTCCTTCAACCAGGAAACACACACACACACACACACACACACCCACACATGTACAGAAATGGACAAACACATCCAAAAAAAGCAGAAGAGAAGAGAGAGATCCCAAATTAGGGTGTGCCTGATGTCCTTCCCATTGCATATGAAACACACACCAATAAAATACCACTGAAATGTCCCCAAACACATAAAAGAACTGACCTAAAAAAAGTACGACCCACCAATGAGGATCTGATTTTAGGAGTGATGAGAAAAGGGGGGGTGATCTTTCAAGGGGGGAAAAAAAAAGATGAGGAAAATAAATTATACATGAATAGTTGGGTTAATTTGCCTTGCTCTTACCTCTTTTACAGAGATTTTCCAGCTACACCCTTGACCAAAAATGTTAATATCAGGGCACATGGTGAGTGTATGAAAGGACTGGTGCGAAAGCAGCTTCCTGTCTGCTTGCTTCTGTATTCTTACTTGAGAGGAAGTTATGGTAGGGAGCCCACGCACAAAGACTCAAAAAGGATTTTTCACAGATTTTCGGTTCTAAAGCTCCACTGGGCATTCCAAGTTTCACCACGTGATATTTATTCAGCAAACTACCAGAGAAAAAGATGGTGGCAAGAAGAAAAAACCTCAAAGGATTCAATTTACATTTCTAAACACAATTTTCTTTTCTCCTTGAATTCACCACTTTTTTCTGATACAATGCAAAAAATAAATAAAAATTTGGAATATATTAGAGGCAGGAGCCCCCTCTTTTCATGTATGGCTGAACTTCAGAGAGGAAGTTAAAGGCCAAGCATGAGTGGCTGTATAATGCAGACCTGCAAAGTCTGTAATAAATGCTTTACTGGCTCTCCCCAGGATGCCTCGCCCAGACATGGGCACCACTCAAATGCACACAGAGCAAAGACTGGGGCGGAAAAAGGACAGGAGGGGCGACAGGGGTAGAAGACACAGAGGAGTAAGAGAAGAAGGGGTGATTTAGAAAGTAAAAGCTTTTTCTGCATTTCAAGGCATGTCTATAAAATACTGACTCTTCTGGATCCTAGTCATTTTGACAACCAACCTTTGTGGATGCAGAAGAAGAATTAAACTGCAGCCAATAATGCTTTCAACGATGAGGAGGGGAAAAAAAGTCTATATAGAACTGATGCCTCAAAGGAATATAAATTTTTTAGAAACTACATTTGGAGTCGTTTGCAAAAGAATTTAAAATCCTTAAATAACAGGAATGGTTTTTCAGGTGGAGGCAGACATTTTTCCTTCCTCATTTCTTTGACAGGTTTTCAGTAGTTTTCCATTTGACCAGATACCTGGACCCTACCTACCGAGGTTGCACAGGCAGTTCACCAGGATGGCATATCAATACGTGCTACTGAAGGATTGGTGGGTCTCCCAGCAGAGTCTCAAGAGCATGGAGGGAATTCCAGCAGAAGGGTAGTTACTGTAGGAGAGCTGGACAAGGCCATCTAAGGTCCTCAACCTATCAGCAGGACCAGTCTCTGCTCCTTTGTGCCAGGAGGAACAGAATGAGTACTGTCAGATCCCTACAAAATGATTTGCAGCAGGCCATTGGCATCAATGTCTCTGACCAAACCATTAGAAACAGACTTCACGAGGGTGGCCTGAGGGCCCGGCGTCTTCTAATAGGCCCTCCGCTCTCTGCCTGGCACCATGTAGCTTGACTGGCATTTGCCAGGGAACACCAGAATTGGCAGGTTCAGCACGCACTGGCACCCTGTTTATTTCACAGATGAGAGCAGGCTCACTCTGAGCTCATGTGAAAGACATGGAGAAGCTGTGGTGAATGTTATGCTGCCTGCAGCATTGTTCAGCATGATCGGTTTGGTGGTGGGTCAGTGTTGGTCTGGGGAGGCATCTCCAGGATCTGGGAGGAGATATCCCAGGAAACCATCCGTGATCTCATAAGGAGCATACCCTAACATTGTCAAACATTAAGAAGAGCATGTGGGGGCCATACAAACTACTAAGTACCACTATGAGTTGTTGCAGTGAAATTTCAGCAAATTGGACTAGTTGCTAGTCCAAATTTCTCAGTGACCTTGGATTAAACCCTCTGTGGGTTGATAATCTTAATTTTCATCAAATAATGTGCTCAAATAATATCTGATGTATTTTTAAAGTGTTCTTTTATTAAAATTTTTTTTTTTTAGCAGCGTAGTTCATAATTAGAATGATTTATTTCACATCTCACATGATCGAAGCAAATGATTGAAAAACAAAAACAAAAAACCTAATGTATTTTCTGTTTTTTAAGTAGCAGAAGAAATAAGAATAACTTCCAGAGAATGCCACATTATTGTTGTAACAAGGTATCACCTTTTGGAACTATTAATAAACCAAACCAATGTATCACAAAATTAAAAAATAAAAAGCAGCTAAATAGACAATGAAAGTAATTCCAAACCACGGTCATAATGAGTAAGCTTTAGAGTGAAGGGTGTCATGGTTTTGCGTGGGCTGCTGCGCAATTACTGGCCGCTAAAACGCTGCGATTAAACAACCATTCCACTGCACCTTATGTGTACACATCCTTGCAAATGCCAGAACCAATCTGCGCAGTGTTAAATCACTTTAATGGCTCCAATTTGGACACAACGCCTCTATTATAGGGGTAATTGCATGCTCAGCATTTACAAGCACGGAAAGGATAAATCTGCCTGTCCTTTTCTATAAATCCCCCATTTCACACTTTAATACAAAAGTTAAATGTACGTGTTGCTGCTTTATATTCCTGTAAAGCACCGCTTGGCCCGCTGATCCTCTGGACCAAAAAGCTGCTGGGAGCCTGTAACAATGTCATTTGTCAGGAATGTGTTAGGAGGGAATTCTATGGCCAGTTATTGGATGTACTTAAAAACTATTTGAAGAGTACTACTGTCGCTGGCTCTAAAAGCCATGGCAGCAAAATAATTTGCCAAAGCCAAGATTAGTGCAGCTCCACAAAAAAAAAAAAAAACTTTACAGACATTAACATTAGCTGCCAACAGTTCAAAAATTCCACTAGTGTGACAACTTCATTTATTGTGACCATGAAAACCAAAGCGACATCATCAGGACATTCCACAGGCCATGATCTCTACCAATATATGTATCCCACAAATATGGTAAGTAGAGTTACTCTGTATAAAACACTGAAAAACAGTATATGCACATTGGGTGTTTTATCTTCATTATTATTATAAAATAAAATGGCACAAATGTTTTGTTTGTACAGCAAATCAATAAGTGGCTTAAAGACAAGAAGAACAGATGCATGCAAGGTATACAGCCAGAAAAACAAGCTGTACATTTTCAAAACCATCACAAGACTGTGGTGTCAAAATATAAGAATTCTACATGAAAAGATAAGAAGTGTAGTCTGGCAGAATAAGATGTTGCAGCTGCATATTTTGTGATTGCGCAGAAACTTTATGGTTCCAGACATTGTTCCGGTGAGAGCATTTAAACAGTGGCATTTGAATAAACTTCCAGCAACAGAAGTCTTTAAAATGTTGACAACAGGACAAATGTTACTGCATGACAGCATAGTGTACAGTAAACTATCTGCTGGGCAGCAACAAAGCATCTGAAAGTCCCAACGGTTCTTGGTGAAATTGTTTCTGCCACCAGCTGTGAATTTGCTTATGTAAAATTTACATTAGAAATCATAAATTTTGTTTTAAAAAAAGTAAAAAAGTAAAAACAACAGACCAAGCATATTTGCAGAACATTTTCATGTATACAAATTATCTATTTTATGGTTTGCAGGTCTTACTAGCAGGCAGACGAGTTTTATAAATGGACTTTTTCACTACCAAGTCACAATTTTGCAAAGCATGTGTCTGCATTGTGTTGAAGAAATAGGCAAAGCTTTACCTACAAATAACTACGGTTTTATTTTATTTATTTATTTTTTTTTGCATTCCAGGAGAGTCCGGCCGATAGTCGAACCCCGGCTTCAGGAGGAGCAGTGTGGTTTTCGTCCCAGCCGTGGAACACTGGACCAGCTCTATACCCTCTACAGGGTACTCGAGGGTTCATGGGAGTTTGCCCAACCGGTTCACATGTGTTTTGTGGACCTGGAGAAAGCATTCGACTGTGTCCCTCGTGATGCCCTGTGGGGGGTGCTCCAGGAGTATGGAATCGGGGGCTCTTTACTAGGGGCCATCCGGTCTCTGTACGAGCGGAGCAGGAGTTTGGTTCGCATTGCCGGCACTAAGTCGGACCTGTTCCCGGTGCATGTTGGACTCCGGCAGGGCTCCCCTTTGTCACCGGTCCTGTTCATAACTTTTATGGACAGGATTTCTAGACGCAGCCAATGGCCGGAGGGCGTCTGGTTTGGGGACCAGAGGATTTCGCCTCTTCTTTTTCCAGATGACGTGGTCCTGCAGGCCCCCTCTAGCCAAGACCTACAGCATGCACTGGGGCGGTTCGCTGCCGAGTGTGAAGCGGCTGGGATGAAGATCAGCTCCTCCAAGTCCGAAGCCATGGTTCTCGATCGGAAAAGGTGGCTTGTCCTCTTCAGGTTGGAGGGGAGTTCCTGCCTCAAGTGGAGGAGTTTAAGTATCTCGGGGTCTTGTTCACGAGTGGGGGAAGAATGGAGCGGGAGATCGACAGACGGATCGGTGTGGCTGCCGCAGTAATGGGGGCGCTGTGCCGGTCCGTTGTGGTGAAGAGAGAGCTGATCCATAAAGCCATAAAGCGAAGCTCTCGATTTACCGGTCGATCTATGTTCCTACCCTCACCTATGGCCATGAACTTTGGGTCATGACCGAAAGAACGAGATCCCGGATACAAGCGGCTGAAATGAGCTTCCTCCGTAGGGTGGCCGGGCACTCCCTTAGAGATAGGGTGAGGAGCTCGGCCATCCGGGAGGGGCTCGGAGTAGAGCCGCTGCTCCTCCACATTGTGAGGAGCCAGTTTAGGTGGCTCGGGCATCTATACCGGATGCCTCCTGGACGCCTTCCTCGGGAGGTGTTCCAGGCACGTCCCACCGGGAGGAGGCCCAGGGGACGGCCCAGGACACGCTGGGCCGTCGTCTTCTCGGCCGGATAACGCGGAAGACGACGAGTACGAGTATTTTTTTTGCAGCACTAGAGGCCTTTATTTTTCATTTTTTCGACAATAGGTAGACAGGAAAGAGAGGGGGAGACATTCGGCAAAGTTCGCTGGGTCCGGCACTCGAACCCAGGGCAGCCGCATTGAGGACTATAGATTCTGCACATGGTTTTAGTAAACATGTTCAGCACTCTATAGGTCAGCATAAAAGTTTGGTTAAATTAATTCAATAGATGGTTAGAGGTTTTGTTGGCTCTCTGATTTGTTTGTGTGCACCCTACACAGCTGTCGGATACACGGTACAGGGACTGGACACAAAAATGAGATAACACACAGCTAAAGTCCAAGAATAAACGTTAAAAGCTCTTCTGAAAAGCCTGGAAAACTACTGATCAAGGCGACTTTGAAACTAAGAAAATGTGGGATTTTTCTAAGCATAGAGAAAATTTTGGGGCTTTAATCCTTAATATTATTACGAATTAATTTTGTTGGTATGAAGTTGATAGGATAAATGTTAAGGTGATTATACACAGAAAAATATGTTTTTAAAAAATTTCTTTCCTTGTTAAAATCTAGTCATTTAGCTTTTGAAAGACTAAATATCAACATTAATGGATCATTTAGGGGATGATGTGCAGAAAAATGAAAACAGGTTTTCAGCAATGAAACCCAGCAGTTCTTTTTTGACAATGTATGTGCTGTATATTTAAGTTCGTTAAAATTAATATCCAGGCTGAGCTTCAAGAATCAAATACAGAACAGGAAAAAGAAAGGGAAAAGTTGCTCCCAAATCCCCCCAGCCCTCTGAGCAAGTGTGACAAAGATACAGGGCTTCACAAGGCAAGTCAGATGCTCTAAAGCAAAGATATGAAGAATACAAGAAAGCAAGCTAACAAATGCGAGTGAAAAGTGCCTGTAACAGGGAAAATAAGAAGGGAGAAAAGGGGGGATGAGAGGGGAAGGGATGAGAGGGCGAGAGGGGAGGATGCGGTGCCAATGGTTCATCAAAAATTAATGCCAAGCACATCGGTATAGAGATCACGTAGTAGGAAAACAACACATGCCAACAGTCTTGAGTCTCCCGCCTCAACCCTCCCTCCTCCTGTGCCTCTCCTTTACCCTCCACCCTTCCTTTGCACCGGCACAGGGCCTTTATGATCAGGTGGAGGACGGAGATATGAGCTCTGACACTTTCGAGAGTTCACACGGAGTGCGCTGCCTATAATTGCAGGAAGTTACACCAGTGTAGCCGCTGTGTATCTGCCCTAATTGCTACATTTAACAACTCTAAAACGGGAATCTAAAGAGCACTTTGAGTACTAATATGTATTCGTTTTTTTGTGAGACACCAATTACCTCTGTCTATGACACTTTTGTTATTTCTAAAAAAAAAAAAAGTGAATAAGATATGAGAAAAACAAAAAGCACAGTTGTGGATTTTAATGCAAATCGAGGACGAAAAGCTAGTAGGTGTGTTATGGAAAGTGGTAATAGTCCAACCTAAGAGAAAATACACGGCTGCCTCAATTATTCAGCCAAGTTGCTCATACAGCTGCCTGGATATGACCAACATCCGATTCGTTGCAAATCAATCACCATCTTCATACATTACGTGCTCTTCAGTGAACTGGAAGTGATGACTTAGCCATCATGTCCCGTTTTAATGATGACCTGCTGTCGAGCCTGAGTCCATTAAAAGTGCAAATCTTGCAAATCTGAAGCCATTTTGGCAGGCAGCGGTGTGTCTGTGTGAGTGTCTGTGCCACATACCTGCTGCGTTTACTCTGTTCATGCCTCTAGGGGTGTTTTCTCGCTCGGGGCTTGTTTCAGTCACCATTGGGTTATCGGTTCTAGGCAAAGAGGATTCAAGAGGAAACAGGATATGTAACATTCCACTCAGCTCAAAAGTAATTTTTACATACATACATATATACACATACATACATGTATATATATATATATATACATATATATATTTCTTTACTATCAGGATGTCCACAAAATGCAGTTAAAAGCCTTCAGCTGATTCAAAATGCTGCAGCAAGAGTTATGATGAAAATTAAAAAGAGAGATCATATTTCTCCTATTTTTGCTTCCCTTCGTTGGCTCCCTGTTAAATCCAGAATAGAATTTAAAATTCTCCTCCTCACATATAAAGCCCTTCATGATCTAGCTCCATCATACATCAGAGATCTGATTGTTCCATATTTTCCTAACAGAGCACTTTGTTCTCAGAGTGCAGGTCTACTGGTGGTTCCTAGAGTCTCTAGAAGTAGAATGGGAGGCAGATCCTTTAGTTATCAGCTCCTCTCCTGTGGAATCAGCTCCCAGTTTTAGTCCATGAGGCAGACACCCTGTCTACTTTTAAGGCTAGGCTTAAAACTTTCCTTTTTGATAAAGCTTATAGTTAGAGTGGCTTAGGTTATCCTGAGCTACCTCTGTAGTTATGCTGCTACAGGCTTAGGCTGCTGGAGGACATAATGACCACTTTCACTCTCTTCGCTACATTCTCATACTACTCTCCACCTTTGCATTATTTGCTGTTATTTCAGCTTTTAACTTTATTTTTTCTCTCTCTTCACTTCCTAGAAGCTACACCTGGCCTGACTCTGTGTCTACCTGTGACACCTTACTGGAGGGGGGCAACAACTTAATGCTCACCCTCTACCGATGATCCATATGGCCCTGTCTTTCAGTATTTAACCCTTTCTCTCTCCTAGACATAGCTACTGATCGAGCTTTTACTGTAACTAATTATATGTGCTCTCTTTCAGAATCTAATCTTGAAAACTGGCTCAGAGTTTATCTGTTCTTTCTTTCTAGATGAAACGACTAAAGGAGCTACATCCACTAACATTTACTTTTCCTTCCCATAGAAAGTACTCCTGGATCAGTGCTTCGGTGTTCTCTTTGTGTCTCTGCTCTGTTCTCTCAAACCCCCAGTCGGTCGTGGCAGATGGCCGCTCACAGTGAGCCTGGTTCTGCTGGAGGTTTCTTCCTGTTAAAAGGGACTTTTTCCTCTCCACTGTCGCTACATGCATGCTCAGTATGAGGGATTGCTGCAAAGTCAACACCAGTGACTGTCCACTGTCTCTACATGCTCATCCAGGAGGAGTGACTGCTACAAGTCTCTGACTCGATGCAATCTGCTTGGTTTCCTTAGATAGAAAAACTTTGTATCCAATTTGAATAAATAACTGAATCTGACTGCACTGTTCAATGGTTAGGAGTAATTGGAATGTATGTAACCGACTTTGTGAAGTGCCTTGAGACGATATGTGTTGTGAATTGGTGCTATATAAATAAAACTGAATTGAATTGAACTGAATTCTAACCAGCTGTCCTGCCTCTTCTGAAGTAAAACATTCCCACAGCATGATACTGCCACCAACATGTATCAACATAGGGAGGGTGTATTTAGGGTGATGTGCACCTTTCATTTTCCACCTACAGGAAGTTCACAGGAGTTCTGCATGTAGGCCAAAAGGTTAATTTTGGTCTCTTGTGATAAGAGCGCCAATGTTCCACATGCACACATTGCTTGTGCCCATTTGCAAATGTGAAGCCGGGTTGGCAAGTGGAACCGGATTCACTGCAGAGTAACACGTTCTATTAGCAAATTCAGTCCCTCATAGCGTGGTATCCTCCTTTCTGACAATAACTGTCAAACCTCTCGCTGTGTTGGACACACACACTTTACACGTCCCATCCTCTATTTCTGTCTCCAAAGTACTTTTCCTCCCACTTAACAACTCAAAAGCGGAGATGAAGAATTTGACGCGAGCGAGCACATTAGGGGGAAATAACTAGTGAAAGAAAGTGAAACCTCTTCAAAGTGGTGGCGTGCTAATAGCTATGGGTTGTCACTAGTCCTGTGTGTGGGTTCGGAGAATCTTTCGGCATGGAGCCTGACAGGTGTCCTATGTGTATATGCCTGTGTACGTGCGCGAGTGCCGCGCTCAAGTGGAGGTGCCATCCGTATTACAGGGAAGAAGCTTGTTCCCTGGTAATTGGGTTGTTCAGAAGCCAGGAAGGAGCTGCCAGCAGTTGAGGAGGAAACACGCTTCCTGTCACGTTGCTTGTTATTAGCAAGGACAGGGATGAGAACAGATGAGACAAGCTGTGGGTGTGTGTGTGAATGCGAGGCAGACTCCATAATACAGTCTATGATGAGGATGTACCGCTTCTCATCTAGAACCATTTCCCCCCAAGTTTCCCTCTGTCCACATCAGCTGGCAGCAGGAGCTGAAGGTACTGTACTGGGCTTGTATGGTTTTCTGCTTTGGGAGGTAAGCATGCTGCCTGCAATGCAGGTTTCAGATCTGGACATGGAGCAGAGTGTGTCTTCAGATGCAGACTTCAAAATAAAAACCTGAGCAACCAGTAAAGCAACTCATTGTGTGTTAATTATGCATACCAAAAGCTATGCATGATGAAAAATCTTCCAGTGCTCCCTTTTGCCTCTGGTTGAAGGAATGTATAGATAAATGGGTAAAATACATGCAAACAGATGGAGGGATGGATAATATGAAGAGGAATACAGACTGAAACCACAAATCATTTTTGAACTCCATTTTGATTTTCCATACTTATCAACACCTGGACATGTCCAGACCTGCGTAGAAACCCTGGGGATTCCAAGGTGTCACCAGGCCACAAGGGACGTATTGTCCCTTCAACAACTTCTAGATCTGCTATGGATCTCCTACTAGTGGGGACATCCCAGAAATGCCTCCAAAGTAAGACAACCGTGAGGCAGCTTCATCAGATATCTAGACAACCTCAAATTAATTCCCTCGAGGCAGAGGAGCGGTTGCTGTACTCCAAGGTCTCATGACGGAGCTTGGGACCTTCTATCTATGGTTGTGCTCGTCCACCCCATGGCCGAAGCTCGTAGGACTTTCCTAATTCTTTAAACAATTTTAAAGATTGCCTAAAACCAAATATAATCGTAGCTACAGAGTAGTCTCTCCTGCTGGGATGTAATTATATATCTTCCATCACATTTTTGAAACATTTTACACAATGTTTGTGCACAAATATTACAGTGAATGTCAACTTTAAAGTACAACTCCTGGTAACAAAAAAGAAAAAAAAAGTCGGATTTCCAACTCTGTAACTCTGTCGGCTATATTATTTCGCAAAACAGCTCAAAGATTGTAATAAGTGGAATATTTGTTTTCAGATCAACTACATGAAAAAGTTATGAAATGCCTTGGGAAAAAAAACAAAAAAAAACAGCAGACTAAACATCATCTATGAGTAAAGATCCCACATTTTTTGCCAGGAGTTGGACACACAAAGGACAATGTCAGGTGCTTTAAAAGATGTCGGCAACTGAGCAACGCACATGGCCTGATTAAACCAGTAGGGGGTTTATCTCGGTTTAATTACAGCTTCCCTTCTGCTAACAGCACTCAGTGCTGCGTGGCCAGCCGGCGAGTTAAACGGTCATCTAAACAGTCGGTCAATCAGTCGTCCAGTCAGCTCACTGAAGCTTGGACACGTGCCCTCACTGCGACTCCTCTGCTGAAGCAGAAGAAAATCCGCCATCTCTCATATATAACTACACAAACACAAAAGCCTTGCGTGCTCCATCAGTTAGAAATGAATGAGAAAAGGGTCACATATTTCTTTACAACCTTCTTTTCATATCCAAAACCAAACATCTTGGCAAGATTTAAAGGTCCTGGGTTCGATTCCCGACCGGGGGTCTTTCTGCATGGAGTTTGCATGTTCTCCCCGTGCATGCGTGGGTTCTCACCGGGTACTCCGGCTTCCTCCCACAGTCCAAAGACATGCCTGTTAGGTTAATTGGTCACTCTAAATTGCCCTTAGGTGTATGAATGAGTGTGTGTGTGGTTGTTTGTGTGTTGCCCTGCGATGGACTGGCGACTTGTCCAGGGTGTACCCTGCCTCTCGCCCATAGACTGCTGTAGATAGGCACCAGCTCCCCGCGACCCACTATGGAATAAGCGGTAGAAAATGACTGACTATATTATACATCGAAGACTGCTGTCTAAACATAGTAGGTTCAGTTTCAGGATAGTGCCAAACTTCATAAATGATTCAACATATGATGTGTTAATTGATTAGAATGCCAAGATCAATGAAATTATGAACAATATCATGAATTCAAGCATGAAAAATGAAGAAACAAGATTTTCTTTTGGTTTCTGTCTTCAATTTGTCACAGGCTTTTTCTTTGTGGTTTTGTTCTTTCTTTTGGGGTCAAATGATTTTACATGCCCTTTGGCATTTCTTTATCTCATCCGTGCAGGCTGCATTCCATGTTTCACTTAGTTCCACTCATGCGTGTGTCAAAATTCACTAAAAGCAGTAAAAGTGCAAGAAAAGTAGGAAGGGTAGCAGAAATAGGGGGGAAAAAAGGAGGGAGATTTGGTCAGTTCATGAACCAGTAGCCTTCAAATGAACCTGCTCCCTGGTGACTCTTGCCTAACTCCGGGCCAACTACCTGCTGGTGAAACAGCAGATGTCTGATATGGGTAAGGAGGGAGAGAGACTGTGTGTGCGTGTGACTGCATCAAGAGAAGAGATTTAATATGCAAGGATACATCAAGAAAGGCGGGGAGGTGGAGCGCGGGCTGAGAGGTGGTGGTCGTAAGGGGAGAGAGAGAAGACCCTGTCCAAATCATATGGTAGTCTGAGTGTGTGTGTGTCTATGCACGAGAAGGGGCTTAACCTCCCTGTGTGCCCCTCCTGTCAGCATGCACACACTGATAATATCGGACCTGGGCATGACCCATCACATGCCAGCTCCTCACGCTCCATCTGACTTTTTGCTTGCCTGTCTCCAGATTTCCCGAAGCCCCCACCACAGCAACCCCTCCTATAAATTCATGCATCTCTTCTCTTCACCTCCTTACACTCCTCCTCCCTCCAGGTGTTCCTTTTCACTCAAATGTCCCGTCATCTTACATTTTTTACCAGTTTCTTTTGACAAATGACAGCGGCATCGCACCGTGCTGGTGGAGGCCTGTTATTTCAGACACACTGAAGACAACAAAGACCATGATGATGAGTGATAAAACCACATAGGCTCAATGGGCCTATGAAGGTCATGTTTCTGTAACTTGTGGAATCAATAATTCCAACCCGTATATTACAGTCAGCTTAGCAAAGCCTCCATCCCCTTTTCTCTGTTTCTTGGTCTTAGAAGAATGTAGAATGTAAACCAGCAGATTTAAAGAGAGACTGAAAGACTGACCTGCTGGTCCCCTGACTCCTGCAGCTGTGGGATGTTTTCCCAGTCTTGTAGGAAGTGATGCTGGGACTCTGAGCTAAAGTTCCCAGAGCGGGCAGATAAGAACACACCTGTTGGAAGTCACACAGGCACATATGACCACAGTTTTAATTTTTCATGTGATTTAGAGTGACACTTCTTTGACTTCCACACCCAAGCTGTCTGTGTTTTTTCATCCCCAAATATTTCCAAAGGGCCAAATTTGACTTTTTATGTAAGCAGATGGAACTATCTGTGAGCATTCTTTGAATCACCCGACGGGCAGTGCACAGCAACAGATAGGGGAGAGGCAGCTCTAGGTTACTGTACGCTCCCTACAGTCAGAGAAAACTCTGGTCACTCCGGCACTTTCTCTGGCATCTTATTAAAATAACTTTGAACCATAGGAACAGTATAAAGGAAGATTTCAGTGGTTCTGTGTCATGGAAAAAGTACATATATAATGATTCTACGCAATTTGAATTTGTCATGCAAAACATTTAAGACAGATTATTTGTTATTTTAAAACCTTTTCTCGAACCACAAAACAATGAATAATCCAGGTTTATTGGGTCTGATTACAATCATCTGTGGGAAATGAAATTTTCTTTCAATTAAAAACAACCAGATATGCAATCTGTATCCATTACTGTATGATTGTGAAACAGACAAACCCTTAAATAAATTAGACTTACATTATTGTGGTAAACACTCACCATTTTCTTTAGAGAGAGAGGTTCATCTCCAATAGTGAACCCATTTCTGCAGCAGAGATTCCTGAAGATTGCATCTGCTATGACCAACCTCAGCCTGGTGGAGCGAACTTTGCAAACCAGCTCTACTAAAACAGCTGGAGATACATCTGAAGGTGAAAACACAAAAGAAAGCATCTTGGCATCTAGTCAGAAGTTGTGTTATTTTGTGGATGATGATAATTATGATGGTTGAAAAAAAAAAAAAATACA
Source organism: Girardinichthys multiradiatus (assembly GCF_021462225.1). NCBI lineage: Eukaryota > Metazoa > Chordata > Actinopteri > Cyprinodontiformes > Goodeidae > Girardinichthys > Girardinichthys multiradiatus. The sequence goes on along the minus strand of NC_061805.1, from coordinate 37,657,325 downwards.
ATAAACTAAGAATATGCTAAACTGCCTTAAGCATTTTATATGGTGACTGCAGCTGCAACATGTTTTAAGTGTACTTTATGAGTATTTTAAGTATTTTACAACAACAATTAAAATCAAAGAATATCTAAGAATCTAAAGCAAATATTTAGACTCCAAACACACAAAATACGGTTTTTCCACCCATACCCTGGCTAAGAAGTGCAAGGTGCTCTGACAGGTCCTTGAGTCCTTTTTCCACCAGGCTCTGATTCAGTTTAAAGTGCTGCTGACACCAAAACTCCACCAATACAGACAGAAGATCCAGCAGAGTGTCTGCCAAATACAGCTCCTGCTTCTCTGCTCCCTCAGCAAAGTCCTTTAGTGAGAATAAAGCTCTATGAACAACATCAACTATGCAAGAACACTAATAGCTGTATCACATGAATGCGTGACCCTTTACCCAATAGGAATTACACAGTGCTTACCATAATGGCAGCTTCTGTTAGGAGCTGAAGAAGTTTCTTGACAGTGCGGGACAACAGTGTGGTTCGTTCCCACACGGTCCAGAAGGTTCCGTACAGCAATGAACTTGAAGCTGATGCAGGTGGGGCTCGTGCTTGCTGAGGGAACACAAATTCTCTGATGCGGATAAAGACAGGACTGGGATCAGATGTGTGTCTCAATAGATAAAAACATCACTGAGAAGATTATTTATTTTAGTAGTTCTGATGACAATGGATTACTTTCAGCTAAAACCTCAAAACTCTGTTTCTCAGAGACCATTTGAAAGAGGATTTTTAATACAGAAATGCCAACCTTAATATCAAATAAAATGTAAGTACTTTGTAAAGTATATGCACTTAGTACTTGAAAGAGGCCCCTTCTGCATGAATGTCTGCAGCAGTACAGGGTGGCATGGAGGTGATCAACTTGTGGTTCTGCTGAGGTGTTAAAAAAGCCCAGAATACCTTATCTGCATTGCTGTCTCTGGGGTCTCTCATCTTCCTCTTGGCAATCCTCCAATGATTCTCTATGGGGTTTAGGTCAGGCGAGTTTGCTGTCCAATCAAGTTTAGTGATACCATGATCATTGGTACAATGGGTAAGCAGCAAATTCTGCTGGAAAATCAGCATCTCAATACAACCTGTTGACTGATGAAAGCGAAGAGCTTAAAAATGTCCTGGTAGACGGCAGGGCTGATTGCAAATAAAACAAAGTGGACCAACAGCAGCAGATGAAATGACTCCCCAAATCTGTTGAAACGTCACACTGGACCTCAAGCAAGTCGGATACTGTGTGTTTCCACTCTTCCTTCAGACTCTGGGACCTTGATTTTCACATGAAATGCAAATTGTGTATCCATTTGAAAAGAAGCCTTTGGAATGTGAGAAGCAGTCCAGTCCTTTTTTTATTCTTAAGCTACGTCAGACACTTTCAACATTTTCTCTGGTTCAGGAGTAGCTTAAAACAAGGAACATGACAGCAATAGCCCTTGTACTAGATAGGTCTGTGGTGCTTTTTGAAAAACTAACTCAAGTTGCAACCCCCACCTAATGAATCTCACAAAAAAAAAAAAAACTGTCAAATGTTTTTCTTCACAATCTGCTCAAGGCTGCGATTATTCCTGTTTTGTAGTTTTCTTCAACTTTTTTTTTCCAATCAACTTTCCATTGTTTTGCTTGGAAAAGCAGCTTTTTTGGTGATAACCATTTGTTAGTTACCCTCAATGTGGAGCGTGTCAATTACTGTCTGCAACAACTGTCAAGTCAGCAGTTTTCACAATGATTATGTGGACCACCATATAATATTTCTTTATTTGAAACCTTTTAATTGGCCATAGATAATATTCTAAAGCTCTGAGAAACTGATTTTGAGGTTTTTATTAACTGTAAGGCAAAAGTAATGGATAAAAAACATACTTGAAATATATCAATTTGTGTAAAATAGACCTACTTAAGTTATATATACACAGTAGTTTTGCCTTTTAAAATTAATTACTTAAATAAATTAACAAGTCACTGATATTTTAGTGTCTGAGATGCACCTGTGGTATTGTAAAAGTGAGAGTGGCTTGTTTTAATATTACACATACAGTATGAGAAGTTATGCAAAACGTGAGCTTGTTCTTCAAATACACCTAAAAAACTGAAAAATGGAAAATAACAAAGACAAATTGTTTTATCCTAATCCATGTACTAAATGTTTTCTTATACTCTTTGTCCTTGCAAAGATGCAAGAAGTTCTAGGAAATAAATAAATTCTTGAATTAATTCATATTCTTACTTGCTGGTGACAGAGTGAAGTTCACCTTTGAGAAGCTTGAGGCAAAGTGCAAGGATGTCACAGTAGAACTGCACCAAGGCTGGCAAGGTGGGTTCAGGGTGTGGGTGACAGGTGTCGCTGCTCGTCATGCAGTATCTTATCGATCAAACATGTGAATGTAAAATAATGTTGCACATTAGCTTGTTGCACAATTGGCGAGGCAGCCTGATGTCTGTCAAAGCAAAAATAAAGGTAAGATATCTTTCCCAAGAAATCTCACGTGACTTCAAGCTTACCTGACAGCTGTCTCTAAAAGAGGCCACAAGCCCATCTTGCACTGAGGACACTGCAGCACTTGGGCATAGTATTTTTTCACTGCACAGGGAGCCAGCCACGGAGGATTGGTAATGAGCAGGTTTTCCATAACCTGATGGAAATTTGTTAGGAAGAAGGACGTGGCGTTACCCTGCCCAAAGTAAACACAACAGGCGAGTTATAGTTGCTTTAAGTATTGGGACAAAGAGATCAGGTTCTTATCTTATAAGAAAACAGTTAATTTAGGGCATTCTGAACTTTAACTTTTTTTTTTCTTTGAGTTGTAAAAATGACAAGCAGTGTTTTGAATCAGAGAATCAGAAAAGCCTTATTGCCAAGTACGTTTTTGGACATACAAGGAATTTGTTTTGGCGTAGTTGGTGCAATACAATACAAATTAAACAGTATAAACATATCTACAATATAATATAAATATAATAATAATATAATATAAATATATGTGCACAGTTTTGTGGATCAGAATCAAAGTTACAAGACACACAAAATATATTCTTAGCCATCTATCAACATTCAGGCATGTTGTGCAACCACTGATCTATTTGTACAACCCCTCAGGCTCACAAAGCCACAGGTAAGAGCGTCTGCATTCAAGTAATTCCAGTCCTACCTGCTGTGCGTACTCCAAGAGGGAGATCAGGTACGTCGCTGGTGGCAACAGGCCTGGAAACACAGCGCTTCTGATTGACTCCAAGGCCTCGCTGAATAGGCCGCACTCTATCATACTACCGACGTTGCTTAAGTCTGCTACAATTGCCTGGAGGAACAACAATGATGAAATGGAAGAAGTATATGGAAAGAAGAGGGGGAAACATGGCACTCAAAGACACGGATGGTAAAAAGAAGAGAAGCGAGAGGGCTGGAGGGTAATGGAAATAAGTCGTGAGTTGGCATCAGAAGTTCCTGAGGGTCATTTTTGACCGTCGCTTATTGGCAAATGGCATATGGACTTTGAACGTCCTGAATGGAAATACAAGAGCAGTTCTAATAGCAATCTGACAGACATCCACTTGGGTAAAGTATGGACATGACGGTGGAGAGTATTGTTAATAGGTCTGCCAATCACAGCTCTCAGATCAGTGGAGAGAGGTGGTTAAATCAGTGACCTGGTTTTGATGCGCCCTTGCGCTTGATGTCACTTTCCATTGAAATGTATGACATAAAGGAAATTGAATGACCTGATCTGCTTGATGAAACACAGAGTTATCCCGTAGATGAATGTATAGCAGTGATCGTGGCTGGGGGTTGATATGTATGCACACCTACCTGTGTGTGGGGACGACAAGGGTCATGGTAACCTAGAAATTCAAGGAAGCACAGTCTGGGCCGGCCCTGCAGGGAAAGAGCACATGAAAAATGTTGAGAACCAAACCGACAAACAGGGTGAATTAGGGGAACAGAATGTAGCTGGAAAGTTAGTCTAATCCCGTTTAATTTCTGCACTTCCTGCTTCTCTGAAACAAAAAATAAACACACCTCTTTTTTGACAGCAAAGCTCCTGAGTTCTGCCTCCAAATTAGAGAAGCCATCAAGAAAACTGGCTTTTGTTTCGGACAGATGATCATCCATTTTGCTGAAATCCATAGTTACCCGATTGCTCTGTCAAACAAGAAAGGCAGCTTACAGTCGTTCATTTAAGCGAAAAACCTATTCTGTGTGCTTACTATAATGTTTTTGTCTAATTTAAGGTTCCCACAGAGTCGGGCGCACTGTGAGCGGCGCGCACGGTCTGCAGATGTTTATGTTTTCATAGTCGAGCATACCAATTTCCTAAATTGCTGGTGACAAATTCCTTAATTTCCCACACAGCTAATTTGCCTTGTAGCTTTGGAAAAACAAAAAGACAAGAAGGTGTTCACTAGACACCGGATGTCCAGAGTCAAGTACGCCTGAATCTGTGGGAGCCTTAATTCAGGAGAGAGCTTTTTCTCAGGATTTCTCAATGTTTTCCCTAGGCATACCAGATGGCAATAAAACGTTTAAATGTGAATTAATATGCAATATAGAAGTCATAATGAACCCTTTTATGGTGCTTTGAACTTTTCCACATTTTGTCACAATTAAACCACAAACCTCAATGTATTTTGGGAATTTTGTGGGATAGACTAACACAAAGTAGTGCAGAATTGCAAAATGAAAGGAAAATAATAAACTGATTTTCTTTTTTCCACAAATACAAATCTGTAAATTGTGGTGTGCGTTTGCATTCAGTAACCCCTGAGTCAGTACCTAGTAAAGAGAGTCCTCTGAGGTATGTCTCCACCAGCTTTGCACATCTAGAGGCTAAAACGTTTTACCTATTCTTCTTTGCAAATTAACTGAAACTCAAACTGTAGCGTATAATTTGTCAACAGCAAATGTCAAGCCTTGCAACAGATTCCCAGTTGGATTTAGGTCTGGACTTTGACTAGGCCATGAGCTGTAGTCCTGCTGGAAGCCGAACCTCCGCCTTCATCTTATGTCTTTCGGAGGTTCTAACATAATTTCTTCCAGGACTGCTCCTTTTTATCCATTTAACTTCTTATCAATTTTGTTCAGCTTTCCTGTCCCAGATGATGAAAAGCATTCCCACAGCTTTATGTGGCCATCACCATGTTTTATGCTGATAATGCTGTGTTCATGGTGCTAGTGTTTTTGCCAAACACAGCGTTTTCCCTGTGGGGCTTTTATCTTTGCTGTTTGAACTGCATGGCTTTCTTTTAACAATTTACCAATCTCGTCACTCTTGTAAAAAGGCCAGATCTGTGAAGTGCACATTTAATAGGTATCCTCTGAACACTTGAGCTGTGGATCTCTGTAGCTCCCCCAGGAGTTACCATGGGCTTCTTGGTTGCTTCTCTGATTACCACAATTACCATCCTTGCCCAACCTGCCAGTTTAGCTAGTCTCGTCTTGATATGTTTGCAATTGTGTCATACTCCATTTTTAGATGAAGGATTATTCAGTGCACATTACACCTGACCTGCCTGGTGTGCTTTTTGCTCTTCATTATGCTTTTTTTTTAGCTAATGCTCCCTAAAAAAATTATACCTATAAAAATTATATTTATACAACATGTGCCATATTCCTTTTCACTTCACAATTATGCAACACTATGTTAGTTTAACACATAAAATCCCGATAAAATACGGTGAAGTTTGTGGTTCTAATGTAAAAATATTTAGAAAAGATCATGGAGTTATTATTAATGTTCTAAGTGGGGTTATATGTTTTACATTAATTACACTAACTTACCCCAAAGAGGTGTTGGACTATGTGGCTCACAGGATAACAAGGTGCATTAAGGGATTTTGATTTCTCCGTAACAGGTTTCGCCATAACATGAGTGATGGATGTGTAGATAGGTGGAGGACAGTTGTACACCTCTGCCCTGCCAGCTTTCAGCAGCCTGGATAAGAAGAAAGAATAAACTTCATTTATATATGAGTGTGAGTAAACGTATATCTAGGCAGAATCTCACCGTTTGAACATGGCTCTTCTGGTGGGCTCTTGGACCATGAGAAGCACTCTCCAGCCCTGGAAAGCACCCGTAATTCTACCTTTGGTCACCTTTTCCCTCCACTGTCTGACTGGGTAAAAGGAAGCTGAGGAGCTTGTAAAAATGGCCACTTCATAGGGTCCCTCGGGCAGCCATGAGCCATTCTTCATGCTTTCTAACACATAGTTAGGAGTCACAACCCACTTTCCTAAAGGCAGATGCAAAACAACTTAGCATTGGGTTTAAGATAAATAAATATGACAATCAACAGTAGAACGAAGAACAATACACCAGTTATGTAACATTGAAGTTAAATCCTTAAAAGACATCTGTAATTATCTAATGATAATATTAATGACTGACCTGCTGCACAAGCTGCCAAAAACTTCTCACTGGGTAAAACCGATGGGATAATGAGATGAGTGGTGCAGTCCTTATATACCTGTAAAATATACCATACCAAGTTAAAATTGAAAGGTCAATAAAAACAAATTTCCTGGAGTAATCATAGAAGACAAACTATACTGGAAAGCACAAATGAAATAATAATCTTTATTTTATTTGTCATTGCAGTTGTACATTCCAATGAAATTTGTGCTCTGCAATTAACCCATCCCATAGGAAGCAGAGGGCGGCTCTGCTCTAACCACTAGATTACCACCATCACCACTTGCTGTGGCAAGTGTAATTCCAAAAAGCTCAAACTGCGACAAACATTTTTTTTTTTACCTACAAACACTCAAAATACGTTGCCTAAAATGAAGTAAATGGTTCTGCTACGTAGCCGCTTATTCTTGATAAATTGTTGGCAAGTACTGAAGGGGTGGGAATAACAAACATTCTCTACTTCCCAATTCTTTGCAGTTATGTTAACTAAATCAATGAAGAAAATGCTTCAATTTTTCATATTTTCTTTTTGCTTTGCTTTTTTGTAGTGTATCTACAGTATAGACCAAAAGTTTGGACACAACCATTTCAGGTGACTACCTCTTGAAGCTCATCAACAGAATGCCAAGAGTGTGCGGAGCAGTAATCAAAGCAAAAGGTGGCTACTTTGAAGAACCTTGAATATAAGACATATTTTCAGTTGTTTCACACTTTTTTGTTCAGTATATAATTCCACATGTGTTTTTTCATAGTTTTGATGCCTGTCATGAAAATAAAGACAACTCTTTGAATGAGAAGGTGTGTCCAAACTTTTGGTGTGTATTGTATATGTTTGTAAGATAAGGTAAGGTAAGTTTATTTGTATAGCGCTTTTCAGCAATGAGACACTCAAAGCGCTGTACATACAATTACAATACAATCACAAAGCAAATAAACACAGATACAGACAGAAAAATAAATCAAATGATAAAATCAAACAAAGGTAATTGATAAAAGTAAAATAAAATAAAGAGAATAGAATGATGGACAAGAAAATGAAAGGAAAATTGGACGCAACTAATCATGCCTAGATGGCACAGTCAAAGGCCACTCTAAACAAATAAGTTTTTAATCTTGATTTAAAGCAACTTAGTTTCGGCGCTTTTACAGTTTTCTGGGAGTTTTTTCCAGATTAGTGGAGCATAAGAACTAAAAGCTGCTTCTCCAGGTTTGGTTCTGGTTCTGGGTATGTAGAGTAGATTTGAGCCAGAAGACCTGAGAGGTCTGGGTGGTTGATACACTGACAACAAGTCTGTAATGTATTTTGGTTTTAAGCCATTCAGTGATTTATAGACTAACAGAAGTATTTTAAAGTCTATTCTCTGAGCTACAGGGAGCCAGTGTAGGGACTTTAGAACCAGGGTGATGTGCTCCACTTTCTTAGTTCTAGTGAGGACGTGGGCAGCAGCGTTCTGGATCAACTGCAGCTGTCTGAGCGACTTTTTAGGCAGACCTGTGAACATACCGTTGCAGTAATCAATTCTACTAAAGATGAACGCATAAATTAGTTTTTCAAGGTCCTGCTGAGACATTAGTCCTTTAATCCTGGAGATGTTCTTTAGGTGATAGAAGGCCGACCTTGTTACTGTCTTTATGTGCCTCTGAAGGTTCAGGTCTGAGTCCATCATTACACCCAGGTTTCAAGCCTGAATGGTGGTTTCTAGCTGTATTAACTAAAGCTGTGTGCTAACTTTTAAACGCTCTTCCTTTGGTCCAAAGATTATTCAGTTTTGTTTTGATTCAGCTGAAGAAAATTTTGGCCCATCCATGCATTGATTTCTTCTAAGCATTTACCCAGCGCTTGAATGGGTTCATGGTCACCTGGTGACATCGTAACGTATAGCTGTGTGTCGTCTGCATAGTTATGATAACTTACGTTGTTGTTTATTAAAATCTGAGTTAGGGGGAGCATGTAGATATTGAATGGGAGGGGCCCTAAGATGGACCCTTGGGGAACGCCACATGTGATTTTTGTGATCTCTGATGTAAAGTTACCTACTGACACAAAAAAGTCCCTGTCCTTCAAGTAGGATTTAAACCAGCTGAGTGCTGTACCAGAAAGGCCGACCCAGTTTTCCAGGTGCTTTAATAAAATGGAGTGATCAACAGTATCGAATGCTGCACTAAGGTCCAATAATACCAGCACTGTGGTTCTTCTACAGTCTGCATTTATACGGATGTCATTGAACACCTTGACAAGAGCAGTCTCTGTACTGTGGTGAGCAGGAAACCTGACTGGAAAACATCGAAGCGGTTGGTCGTTGTTAGGAAGTTGTTTAACTGATGAAACAGCTTTTTCAATAATCTTACTGATGAAGGGGAGGTTTGATATAGGCCTGTAGTTCTGTAGTAGCAGCTTCTCCAAGTTGCTCTTTTTCAATACAGGTTTGATAATTGCTGTTTTCAGGGCCTGGGAGAAAACACCAGACAAAAGGGACGTGTTTATTATTTGAGTTAAATCAGATGTTATTACAGGCAAAGCTTTCCTAAGGAAAGCTGTGGGTAAAAGATTGAGACAGCAGGAAGAAGAGCTTAGTTGGTGTACGATTTCTTCTAAGTTTTTGTAGTTTATTTGGTGAAATTGAAACATTTTGTCAAAACAGTTTTAGTTGGAGACAACATTGGTACTGGAGTTGATGTGTATGTGCTGACTGCCCCTCTGATCTTTTGAGATTTTCCAGTGAAGAAGTTAGCAAATTTATTGCAGGCCCTGGTAGAATGGAGTTCAGATTCTACAGTTACAGGAGGGTTTGTTAACCTGTCGACCGTGGCAAATAATGCACGAGCATTATTAATGTTTTCGATGATGATCTCAGAAAAGAAAGATTCCCTTGCATTTTTCAGGTTTATTCTCAGTGTTCTGATTGCCGGTTGAGTTGTTGAGCTGGGTGTCACTGTTTGGGATCACAGGCAAGAGTTGAATCATCGCTGTACCCCATATTCACCTCCACATTCACTTCTAGTCGGTGGATTTTCATTTCCAAAACAGCCAATTTCTGTAAAAGTTTGTCGAAGTCCTCTGTGGTGAAGGAAGGCATTTTGTGCCAATTAGCTGGCGTCAACTTGTCCTGCTTTCGAGTTTGATTCTAAAAACGTCAAAGTCCTTTAAAAAAAATAAAAATAAAATAATAATAATAATCCTTGGGAGTCGCTGGTAAGAAGTAGTTTTAGTCCAATATTTCCGTAATTTTGGCTAAGAGATAAAAAGTTAGGAGTAAAAGAATGCAAGCAAGCAGGGAGCTTAGGAGAAAAGTGTCTGAGCAGGCAGAGAGGCGGAAGCAAAGTAGATAGGTATGAACATGTTTACATGTTTAAAAACAATTTTTTCTATTTACTGAAAAATAGCAAAAAAGAAAATTCTGCAGATCATGCAATTACAATATAGTAAACTTATGCTTGATGACGCAAACCATTTCTTAAGCAATTTACGTCCATTGATGTATAGGTGATTTATGTTTTAAATACTGCAGAGCCCTTGGTAACGGGAATCTGAACTGCAAAATCTTGGATGATTTATCTGAGCCCCTAAAAGAATAAAGATCTAAATGCAGTTAAATTCACAAACTTACAGGTAATAAAGCTACAAAAATAAAAAAAATACAGTAACAGCTATAATGTTTATGAAGTCAGCTCCAAATTCCGTAGCAGATTGGTTACGATAAACCTCCAGCCTGTATGACCAGAATATCCAGACACAAATTAGTACTGTTCGGCATATAAAGACAACTGCCTTCTGTGTCACTATATTGCGTGTGAATATTTGAGTGTTGTCTGTTAATATATGAACTACAACTGGATGATTATATGTGGAAAGAAAAAAAAAATCATAATCAAAATTCTTTGTTGATATTGAAATAACGAATATATAAACAATAACTCTTATATTGACAGCAAAGCTGTTTGGAAAGCCTGGAAACGAACTTCTTTTAATGAACTTAAAGAAGAAATAAAGAATATGCTTGCAAAGTGGAATTCATGTTTTGTCAATTACATCAGTTTTACAAGTGCTTGGAGCCTAAAACTGAAATACTAAATAGGTTAATTGCATATTCCAAACATGCATATAAAATGAATTTATTTGGAGGGATGAATTGAATTCTTTGACTGTGAAATGCTATTTTAAACCTGAATTAAGGCTTTTCTGTCAGCTATCAGCTATGGGTTGTACCTGGGATTTATTTGGGCTTGCAGAGTGCTGGTAAAACTAAGCAACTGTTATTAGCAAAGGTTACAGTGGGAAAAAAAGCCCTGCATGATTACTGTATTCACAAATGCAGCACAATTTTAAGTATGTCAACTTACTGAGCCACCAATGTATTTTCCACCCAGCTGGTAAATGCCCTCAATCAAAACTCTCTTCTTATCCTGCATTTTGATCCCAGAGATCTGGAAAACATGCTTGCAGCTCTCCATCCTGAAAAGCAGAAAATAAGGTTAAAGTGTGTTTTAAATTAAGGGGAGGTCAGTCACATTATTCTCTGAAGAATATCATGCTGTAACACTTCGAATGTCTGCCTAACTGGTTGATTGTTACACAAACCAGGCAGGTAAATAAATCATACCGCATGCACTACATACAGACAGTAAACTGGGGCCTATCTGCTAATATAGAAAACACTAAAGATGATTCCATACATTTGGAAAACTATGCAAGAGCTTTGAATGGAGGTGCAATTGTAAGCAACGTTGCCTCACTGCAACAAGGTCCTAAATTCTGTGTGGTGCTTGCATGTTCTCCGCAAACCCGGGTAGGTTCTGGGCCACTCTAAAATGTCCATTACTGTGAGTGTGAGCAAGCATGGCTATTTGTGTCTCTGTTGTACTCTGATGAAGTCACCACCTGTCCAGGGTGTGCTCTACCTCTCGCCTCTTTACTGCTGGAGATAGGCACAAGCCGCCCCAGCAACCTTGTAAGGATTTAGTGGATATAGAAGACATTGTGTTAATCATTTAGATAGCTTTGTTTGAATCTTTAATTGCCATTCTTCCTGAAGTGACAGGCATATCAGGTCCAAACAATCTGATTATATCTTTTTTCACACCTTGGCAGCAAAGTACCTTGCAGAACTGGACTTTCAGTTCTGTCAACTTGTTTAACTTGTTAAAGGAGCTTATGTAACATTAACTACATAAACTGTTCCTGTTGTTTGTCTGGCAATCACATTCACTCAAGAAGCTTCTTTTCTGTTTATTATTGCGTATCGTACTAATGCACATATGTATGTTCTGCATCAAATGTGGGCTGTGGTGTATACTACAAGGGTTCCTGTAAATTTTCCATTTCAAAATGGAAAATGATGCACTTCTTTTTTTACTTTAATTAAAATCAGATAAAGGTTAGTCAAATTATATTTGATGCATAAATAAGAACAATCTTGTAATTCCTTTATTTTCTGCTGGATATTAAAGAGATATATGTATTAGAAAGCCTGAAGCACACTGTCCTTTTTCAGATGTTATAATCCTCATAAAAAAAAGCGAAGAAACCTGAATAGTTCAGGCAGGCCAGACCTTTTCAGGCTGGGAATCATTAATTTAACTGGTTGATGGACATCTCTCCCAGAGAAGATAGTATGATTTTATCAGGAACTAAAACTTTAATAAGCCTTCATCTCTAACAAAAAAATAAACTCTGGTAACTGCACTTGAAAAAATTGTTTAATTTTCACACCCTAAATATTTTGCAGACTGTTTAGGACTCTATGCATCCAGATGTCACAATATGCATAATTGTTTTTTCTATGTTTGCATGAACACATCTGCATATGTTTGTGCTCTTCAAAATACTTTATCCTAAACCTAAGTACCTCCTCCACAATTGAAAAATTGCTGTTCGTTTATATCGTATATCATTTAATTATGGTTTTATATTTTGTGTTTCTTTGATTTGGTAGTTATGGACCTGCGTCTGTTAATAAAGTTTTGATTGACTGATGCGATGCCATGCTTTTCATAGTGCATTATTTTTCAGTGACACGCCTTACCCAGTGACCAAATCTATGCCGTGGATATTTGTGAGTATGTACATGCAAACTATGAAAAACCCAGACTATTAAAACAGGTACCTTTCTCATGCCCCCGACGATGAGTCCCGATCACAACCAGGCACGCCAAAACTCTGGCTGTAAACAGACATCCATCAATGACAGCGATGTTTGGGTCACTGTGTTGTTAGTCCCTCTAACAACGTCGCCATAAAAAATATGCGCAATGACCGAATATTTGTTTCAGGTTCCAGCGACTTCACTTCCCATATAGGAAAAAAAAAAAAACGACTTCTCTTCTTCTTCTGTTTTCAAGGCGGTTGGCAAACAACTTGCATTACCGCCAAGGGAAAAAAAACATTCAAGCCAAAGCTAATTTATCAGTGAAGAGGGGTGGTTTTTATGCTTCAACGCGTTGTATTTTCGAAATATCCATTAAAGTTATTTAAGCGTCAAATAAAAATAAATTAAGCTATACATAGATTGTGATGTAACATAAAATGTGCGTCTTTCACTGTTAAATTGGCGTTTTTGAGTTTCTAAAATATTGTATTCACCGCTTGGTTTTGCTAATTGGTACGCTCCGCTGGGCGGAAGTCTTCACAAAGCTACTTCCAGGTTGTTGCCACGGACGCTTTCGGCTCCCGGAAGTAAATATAAATAACAGGATTATCGCTCTGGTTGAGTAACGGGTATATTTTAGCTCAACCTTTACCAGAATTAACCAACCAGATTTAGCAGAAGAGAGATGGTATACGGAAGCAGTTGGTTGTTTGTGAATATATAGAAATAGCAATACATTTACGCGGTATTGAAACGAAATGATATGACTTGGTGACACATTTTATGTCTTCCTTTAGTCGTTTGGTTATTGTTACAAATTACTATCGCGGATAAATATCAACTGGAAGTAGCTGCAACCGCTGACTGGGTTAACAAGGAGTTTGGAAAAGGTAAAACACTAATACTAATAGCACTGTAGCTCTGAATTTTATTTTGACATAAATAAATCAACACACAATACGCTTGTAATGTTTATGTGTCATAGGTACAGCTGGTTGTCAGCAAATAACGGAGCACTTGCTAAAACCTGAGTGGGGCAAATCCAATTTCTTGAGCGCTGTGATCTGAAAGCTTTGTGTCACCGAAAGCTGAAAGCTGCTGAATGTCAACAAGTCTGCCTCGGACATGCGCACATGTGTGCGCTTACCAGAAGGAGTGATCAGACAGCAGCTTCAAATCCAAACTTATTCAACTCTGAAGCTGAAAAATATCAAATCTGTGGCACTACAGTAATATTGTTTGGATAGGCAACATTTAGATTAGGGTTCTATACAATTGTATTTTAAAATCTATTATTTCTTTACAATTTTACCTGAGGAAAAATGGGCAAAACAAGGGATTTGAGTAAGTTTGACAAGTGCCAAGTTGTGAGGTTGTGACGCCTGGGTTGGAACAGCTCCAGAATTACAGCTTCTGTGGGTTTTTTCCGGTCTGTTGTGGTCAGTATCTATCAAACTTACTCCATGGAGCAAACAGTTGTAAACTGAAAGAAAGGCTCCTTTATACATGTCAGAAGCAAAGGCTGGTTGGATTCAATAGACAAATTCTTGTAGCTCAGTTTGCTGATGTTGTTAATGCTGGTTCTGATATAATTTGTTTTTTATTATACAAAGATCATCTCAGTTTGTTGCATAGGGGGCTTCAAAGTTGCAGACCAGTCAGTGTCTGTGCACCTGCTGCCTTGTTTAGCATAAAAAGTGCACTGACACAAAGCAAAAATGCTTCAGGAATGGATTAAGGAGCACATTTCTAGTCCTACAGTTCTCCTTGAAGTTGGGAATTTACATAGATTAGCTTGATGTGCATAGTTTTGGGCTGCGAGGTGATACATTTGTTTGTATAGTTTGTATTGGGTTCTTTGTTTCCTCGGGAGAATCCTGGCCTGGCGTCTTTCTGCACAGAGTTTGCATGTTCTCCTGATGCACACATGAGTTCAATCTGGGTACTCTGGCCTCCACCTACAGTCCACAATCCCAATGTTAGGTTAATTGGTCTCTCTAAATTGCCCTATAGGGGCAAATGGACGTGTTCATTGTATGTCTTGCTTGTCTCTGTGCTGCCTTGTGATGGTGACCTGTTCAGGGTGTACTCCACCTCATCCAATGACTGAAGGAAAAGGCACAGGCCATCCTGCAGCCTTGCGAAAATAAGCGGGTATGGATGGATGAATGGATGAAACCTTTGGGGACCTGTCATGATTGTAATTTTAAAGTCTAAGAGCTGTCTCCTTCTGTCTCTTAGTTTAGTTTTTATTTGTACATTTAAACATACATTGTTCACTGCTTCACACAATGCACCGGTGGTTTGACTGACCTACACACCACATAAAAGTAACTTTTATGTTTGACCTAATTTTTGATTAAGTAAATTAATGTTTAGGAACTTTTATACATGCTGTGCCTCCCTTTTTGATGTGCGCTTTGAGTCCTAACACAATTCATGGGACTTTAAGGATAGGCTGTTAACATCATGTTTCCAGATAACCAGCACACCTTTAGCAGAGTCGATGCCATGATGGTTTAGAGCTGTTTTGGCCGCAAAATGGGACCAACATACTATTTTGCAGGTGGTTGTAATTGTATACTTAATTGAAAAGTTTTCAAATGAGAATAAAAAAAAACAATAATTCCTTCCATCTAATGACAAAAGTTGAATCAGTTAAACATTAGTCCATTTAACAATATGACTTGGTTTGGAGATTTTTCTTACCTAAATTTTTTAAACTGCAATAAGTGAAAATTGTATTCCACTTTTTTTTTCTTTTCAGTCAGTTGGATACAGTTAGAGATTTTTGTGATACAAAGAAACACTAACAGAAGATTGTCAACTGCATTCAGCATCCTCTGTATATCTTCCAGTAAACAGTAGCTGAATCTGGTGCTTCACAACTGCAGGACATCACACTTGACAGACAAGAGCAAGAGGGGCGCACTCCATACAGCATACATTAATTGAATTAATGTGAGTGAGCAGGGCCGTCTGAAGAGCAAAAGGGTTTTGTGCCGCTAAATTCAAGAATTATACAAATTTGGCCCTCCAGCACAGACAGTTGCTGCCAAAGGTGCCTTTTAAAAACATTTTGAGCTCAATTTTTGCTGATAAATCTACTTAAAATATCAGGTACAACACAAAGTGCCCATCTTTTATTAAGCTTCTATTTTAATGTCAGTATAAACAGGAAACATCAACTAGCTTTACTCAAAAGCAGATTTGGAGGCTGTCACTCATTAAGCTTAGAGGTTTTCAAGAAAGCGGGGTCCATATCATGATGTTGTTGAATTTAGACTGAATTCTTGTTCTTGACAAGGAAAATTGAGAACAATCCAATGTAAATGTAGTGGTGAGTGTAATGGTCCTACAATTGCATCATAATATTTTGTGGTATTTTATGTGATGAAAATAAAAATGATAATTATAAACTATTCATAACTTTTTTGCAGTATTTTTTAGGTAACCATGGCTGTGATTGCATGTCACAGCAATCATAGCCTCAAAACACAGGTACTGTTCTTAAAAAAAAAAAAAATTAAATACGCTTCTTCAAGACACCCTTAACATAAAGAAGCTTCAAATTTATCACTAAAGCTGAACACAGGTGACACATTTAATCATATTTTATATTGACAATACAGTCAGTTTTTGTTGTTTTCAAGCATCATAAAGTGAAATTTACTGTTGTCACGATAAATCCAGATTCATATCACAATGAGATTTTTTTCACATTAACAATAAACCATATGATAAATGCCTACCAATGGTGAATGTTAAACACTCTTTGTGTTTTCGATCTATGATTTTACACATTCCTTTTCTGTAAAAATTACACTTCTTTTTGCCGTTTCAATACTATAGGTTTAGTCTATTGAAACTAAAACTAAAATATTTCATAGTAAATATTTTTTTGATTGAAAATCTCAGTTTTGTGTCGCACAAGTATTTTAAATCTGATGATTTTTGGCCTATGTGGCAAAAGGTTTGCACACTGCTGGCTGAGTGTTGCAGAGAAAACTGTTGGCACTGTTGATTCTTTAAAAATTGAACGTACGCTATAAGTTACAGTTCTAAAACTGTAACTTTTTTTCCCTTGGTTAGTTTCATTAAACCCTTAGTTTAATGAAACTAAACTAATATGTGAACATATCTTTTTATCTCATCTAAAACTGTGTAGGACAGAGATATTTAAGGTTACTCAAAGCTGTCAGTTGCAAAAACAAGCCCAGTGCATCAGCAGCTATAACCTAGTGTTAAAAAATCCTTATTATTCAAAGAGAAAAAATAAATAAATAAATCAAATTCATTTGGGTTTGTTCCATTTAGGCAAAAATGACCGACCCAGCTGAGAATGATTGTTGCTGTTAAAATGTTAACAGAAATATTAAGTGAAACAGTTAAGATAAATGTTTCACCCAAGCTAAAAAAAAATCAATAGTGGGATGCAGCAGAGTGTTTTTGGTAGTACAGTTGCAGGTAAGCAATGCCTTCCCCTTGGGGTAGAGATGAGATACTTTTCAGCACTGTTGTCATCTTAGACAATCCACCTGTTTAATTTATGATGTTTCCTCAACAGAGGCTGTTTAGGTACTCACTTTAAAATAATGTTGACTCTAACTTGACGTGTTCTAAGTGCTTTTAAAGCAGCAGCCTGGGGGATCTGCTGCTAAATATTTCAGGACAAACTCATTACTGTAAATGGGCCTGTGTGGTAGCCTAGCTGGAGTAGACAGGCAGCAGCAAGAGAGATAGGAAAGTGACGTGTACTGTGTGTGTGTGGGTGCGTGCATGCCTCTTTAAGGGTATGTTCCTTTCCCATGTTTTACAGGTAGTGAAGTTGACGTCTCAGGCAGTTTGCGTCTCAGTGCCGAGCCCAGTTGTCCCTGTTGCAAATCTTTGAAACACGCAGGGGCTCATCTAACATCTGCTTTCTAAAGAGCTAACGACAAGACAGTGGAGACTGGATGATTTAAAGTACTGTGCTAATGAGGCCCCGTGTGCTGCCGTGTGAATCCTACCACACGTGCTCGTTCATGTACATGCTCATGCTAAAGCTATGTTGGAGGACCAGGAGGAAGAGACCCAGCAGAATAGATAGTCAAACCCACTGTCTGCACACCTCTGTCCATTTAACTATTAGAAAAAATTGTGTTGCAAACAGGCAACAAACACACACACACAAAAGTACTCAAAATAACATATCCTATTTAGTTCATGTACAGTACCTTAGTTACTCATATCCCTTGAAAGTTTTCAAATTTTTTTACATTATGACAACAACCCTCAATGTATTTTAATGGGAGTTTAGAGATAGACCAATGCAAAGTTTTGCATTATTGTAAATGGGAAGAAAATGAAATCTATTGTAGCTCTGGTTGCATTTTAGGATGGTCTTCCTGCTGGAAGGAGAACCTCTGTCCCAGTCCAAGGTGTTTTACAGCCTCTAGTGGTTGTTTTCCCAGAATTGCCCTGTATTTAGCTCAATTAATCTTCCCATGAACTCTGACCAGCTTCTACAGGGGTTGGACAATGAAACTGAAACACGTCATTTTAGTGTGGGAGGTTTCATCGCTAAATTGGACCAGCCTGGTAGCCAGTCTTCATTGATTGCACATTGCACCAGTAAGAACAGAGTGTGAAGGTTCAATTAGCAGGGTAAGAGCACAGTTTTGCTCAAAATATTGAAATGCACACAACATTATGGGTGACATACCAGAGTTCAAAAGAGGACAAATTGTTGGTCCACATCTTGCTGGCGCATCTGTGACCAAGACAGCAAGTCTTTGTGATGTATCAAGAGCCACGGTATCCAGGGTAATGTCAGCATACCACCAAGAAGGACGAACCACATCCAACAGGATTTACTGTGGACGTAAGAGGAAGCTGCCTGAAAGGGATGTTCGGGTGCTAACCCGGATTGTATCCAAAAAACATAAAACCACGGCTGCCCAAATCACGGCAGAATTAAATGTGCACCTCAACTCTCCTGTTTCCACCAGAACTGTCCGTCGGGAGCTCCACAGGGTCAATATACACGGCCGGGCTGCTATAGTCAAACCTTTGGGCACTCATGCCAATGCCAAACGTCGGTTTCAATGGTGCAAGGAGCGCAAATCTTGGGCTGTGGACAATGTGAAACATGTATTGTTCTCTGATGAGTCCACCTTTACTGTTTTCCCCACATCCGGGAGAGTTACGGTGTGAAGAAGCCCCAAAGAAGCATACCACCCAGACTGTTGCATGCCCAGAGTGAAGCATGGGGGCGGATCAGTGATGGTTTGGGCTGCCATATCATGGCATTCCCTTGGCCCAATACTTGTGCTAGATGGGCGTGTCACTGCCAAGGACTACCGAACCATTCTTGAGGACCATGTGCATCCAATGGTTCAAACATTGTATCCTGAAGGCGGTGCAGTGTATTAGGATGACAATGCACCAATACACACAGCAAGACTGGTGAAAGATTGGTTTGATGAACATGAAAGTGAAGTTGAACATCTCCCATGGCCTGCACAGTCACCAGATCTAAATATTATTGAGCCACTTTGGGGTGTTTCGGAGGAGCGAGTCAGGAAACGTTTTCCTCCACCAGTATCACATAGTGACCTGGCCACTATCCTGCAAGAAGAATGGCTTAAAATCCCTCTGACCACTGTGCAGGACTTGTATATGTCATTCCCAAGACGAATTGATGCTGTATTGGCCGCAAGAGGAGGCTCTACACCATACTAATAAATTATTGTGGTCTAAAACCAGGTGTTTCAGTTTCATTGTCCAACCCCTGTATGCCCTTGCTTAAAAAAACACATCCCTACAGCATGATGCTGCCACCACCATTTTGTGTTTCCCACTGCCTACAGTGTTTGGCAAGTCGGCCTAAAAGTGTATTGAGATTTCATTTGACCACATCACCTTTTTCAAAACATTTGCTGTAACCATACATGGCTTTTGGCAAACTACAACCAGGAGTTCTTATGACTTTACTTGAACAATGGCTTTCCTCTTGCCAGATTTCTGGAGTGCACGGCTGATAGCTATCCTGTCAACAGATTCTCCTACCTGAGCTGCAGTTCTCTGCATCTGTCACAGAGTTACCATGGGCCTGTCAGCTACTTCTCTAGTTAATGCTGTTTTTGCTGGGCCTGTCAGTTTAGCTGGATGGCTACGTCCTGGTAGGTTTTCAGAGGTACCATACTCATTCCATTTTTGGATGATAGATTGAGCAGTGCACCCTGAGATATCAAACGTTTGGGATTTTATTTTATAAAGTGCTTTAATCCCCTCCGCATCTTTATTGTAACAGTAAATTCACTGAGTGAAACTCTGCCCCCCATTCAGCCATTCCTGCATTTAGACCATTTCTCAGACAATGGTGCAGAGGGAGCATGAGGAGGAGGGTAAGCAGTAAGAGAGAAGAAGAGGGGGAGAAATAATAAAGGACAAGCTTAACTGGTGAGGCTGTCAGCGGCGGAAAATAATATTTGTCCAGCTGGACAGGCCTCCCTTTGTGCGGGCTAAATGAATGTTGAGCTTCCTGTCTACCCTGTCAGGGAGAGTGGCGTCGACTGTATGCTGCAGCGGGGAAGCAGGGCTGCGTGCAGGGAGCTGTTTGGAGTTTGACAGGGATTATTAAAATCAGAGCAGATGACGAGGAAAGAGGCGAGAGACGGAGTGTGAGAAAGCCAAATTGACACAGACACTCTCCATTACCTTCCACTTGACTCGTGCTGATGACAGTGTTGATATGAGACCCAGCAGCGCAGCACCGACATGGGATTGGTTGTTAGCGCAAGAGTTAAGCACCATGGGGTAGGAGGGGAGGACCTCATTGCTAAGGAGATTAGTTGTTTATTTAAATTCTTGACTGAGGAGGATCTCATCTCATTGTTTATTTATTTGGTGTTTTTTTTCTTAATTCTTTAACTGTATTGTCAAAATGTAAAAAGGTTTGGAGAGTGATGCAATGCATTTTGATCAAGGGCCTTCCTGCTGCGTCTGATTTTCTCAGAAAATGGAGAGAGGTGTTCCGCTTCTCTAGATGATAACTTGTCTTTGTTTTATGTGTTGCAAGTGAATTGATTCATGCAATCTACTCAGACCCTTGTTTAAGGAAATATTACATCATCATAGACCATGAGTGTAGACTGGCTCCACAGACTGTCTGTTGACTGACAGCTGTGATAATAGACGTGCATCTTGTTATGGAAATGAACACCTTTAAGGATGACGATTACCAAGGGTGATTACACTCAAGTGGTTTAATGAACCTAGCAGCAAGGGAGAACAACACTGTACATATATGCATAGAGCTGCTCGGCATCGCAGGGCACAGAGTCTGCACTTACAGGTCCTTCTCAAAATATTAGCATATTGTGATAAAGTTCATTATTTTCCATAATGTCATGATGAAAATTTAACATTCATATATTTTAGATTCATTGCACACTAACTGAAATATTTCAGGTCTTTTATTGTCTTAATACGGATGATTTTGGCATACAGCTCATGAAAACCCAAAATTCCTATCTCACAAAATTAGCATATTTCATCCCACCAATAAAAGAAAAGTGTTTTTAATACAAAAAACGTCAACCTTCAAATAATCATGTACAGTTATGCACTCGATACTTGGTCGGGAATCCTTTTACAGAAATGACTGCTTCTATGCGGCATGGCATGGAAGCAATCAGCCTGTGGCACAGCTGAGGTCTTATGGAGGCCCAGGATGCTTCGATAGCGGCCTTTAGCTCATCCAGAGTGTTGGGTCTTGAGTCTCTCAACGTTCTCTTCACAATATCCCACAGATTCTCTATGGGGTTCAGGTCAGGAGAGTTGGCAGGCCAATTGAGCACAGTGATACCATGGTCAGTAAACCATTTACCAGTGGTTTTGGCACTGTGAGCAGGTGCCAGGTCATGCTGAAAAATGAAATCTTCATCTCCATAAAGCTTTTCAGCAGATGGAAGCATGAAATGCTCCAAAATCTCCTGATAGCTAGCTGCATTGACCCTGCCCTTGATAAAACACAGTGGACCAACACCAGCAGCTGACACGGCACCCCAGACCATCACTGACTGTGGGTACTTGACACTGGACTTCTGGCATTTTGGCATTTCCTTCTTCCCAGTCTTCCTCCAGACTCTGGCACCTTAATTTCTGAATGACATGCAGAATTTGCTTTCATCTGAAAAAAGTACTTTGGACCACTGAGCAACAGTCCAGTGCTGCTTCTCTGTAGCCCAGGTCAGACGCTTATGCCGCTGTTTCTGGTTCAAAAGTGGCTTGACCTGGAGAATGCGGCACCTGTAGCCCATTTCCTGCACACGCCTGTGCACGGTGGCTCTGGACGTTTCTACTCCAGACTCAGTCCACTGCTTCCGCAGGTCCCCCAAGGTCTGGAATCGGCCCTTCTCCACAATCTTCCTCAGGGTCCGGTCACCTCTTCTTGTTGTGCAGCGTTTTCTGCCACACTTTTTCCTTCCCACAGACTTCCCACTGAGGTGCCTTGATACAGCACTCTGGGAACAGCCTATTCGTTCAGAAATTTCTTTCTGTGTCTTACCCTCTTGCTTGAGGGTGTCAATAGTGGCCTTCTGGACAGCAGTCAGGTCGGCAGTCTTACCCATGATTGGGGTTTTGAATGATGAACCAGGCTGGGAGTTTTAAAGGCCTCAGGAATCTTTTGCAGGTGTTTAGAGTTAATTCGTTGATTCAGATGATTAGGTTCATAGCTCGTTTAGAGACCCTTTTAATGATATGCTAATTTTGTGAGATAGGAATTTTGGGTTTTCATGAGCTGTATGCCAAAATCATCCGTATTAAGACAATAAAAGACTTGAAATATTTCAGTTAGTGTGCAATGAATCTAAAATATATGAACGTTAAATTTTCATCATGACATTATGGAAAATAATAAACTTTATCACAATATGCTAATATTTTGAGAAGGACCTGTATAACACACGTCTTCCAGGATGACCTTGCAAACTCACACTGGCATCTGTGAGAGAGGTAACATTTGTAATCCAACGGTTATCAGAAACATTCCATCCTTTCTTTGGTATAGTTGTTTCAAAAACAAGTTTCTTCCTGAAACTCTGCAGCTGCACTCCTTGAAACTTAGGTTACACAAGTTCAACTCCCTAAACAAGCAGCTGCACACAGGAATAGAAAACTTATAAAGCTAAAATGTTAAACAAGGTTAATGTTTACATTTCTTCCACAATCTCGGTGAATTAGAATAATTAGAATTTATTTGAGAGATTCTATTCAAAACTCATTTTTTTATTGAAAAAGTATTTTTATGTTAATGACTTGCAGCAAAGGAAAACCTAGAATTCTGTTTCTCAAAAAATTTTAATGTTTCATAAGACCAGTTTAGAAAAAGATTTTTTTAAAACAGAAATGCCACATTATGGCCTGCACGATTATGATGAAGAATGCTGACTTGACAGTAGTTCAGCAAGCAGTCATTGACACCTTCCAATAGAAGTGCTACCCACAAAACGCTGTTGCCAAATAAGCTGGCTGTTCACAAAGTGCTGTATCAAAGGATAGTAATGGAAAGTTGAGTTAAGGGAAAAAGTTTGACCAAGAAACATGTGCACAAGCAGTATATCTCAAAGCTGCAGAAATAACCACAGCTTTGAGTGGATTGTGAAGCAAAGGCCATTCAAGAGCTTGAGGTTGGGGGAGGTTCAAAGGGGTTGGAATGCTGCTGGAGTCAGTGCCTTAAAAGCCACCACACACAAACATATCCAGGACAAGGGCTATAACTGTCACATTCCTCGTGTTTAGCTACTCTTGAATCAGAGACATTGTCAGAATCACCTTCCATTCGCTGAGCGGAAAAAGGACTAGACAATCCTCTTTTCAGAGGAAAGTAAAATTTGCACTTTATTTAGAGATCAAAGTGCCAGAATGTCAAGTCCCTTGAGGTTCAGTGTGACGTTTTTACAGCCAGTGATGATTTTGGAAGCCATTTCATCTGCTGGTATTGGTCCCCTGTGTTTTATCATGTTCAAAGTCAGAGCAGCCAGTAAATTGTAGGGCACTTCATGCTTCCAATAGTTATTACTGTGTGTAATTATCGATTTCAATCAATGCTTGATCAATGCTGATCTAAACCTAATAGGGAATCTGTGGAGTATCGTCAAGAGGAAGATGAGAGGCATCAGAGCCAAAAATGTTACTAAGCAAAAGATTTATACCTTAACACATAAGATGACCCATGCTGCATGGATGCAGTAATTTAGAGGTCAGTCAGTCAGTCAGTCATTTTCTACCGCTTATTCCATAGTGGGTCGTGGGGAAGCTGGTGCCTATCTCCAGCAGACTATGGGCAAGAGGCGGGGTACACCCTGGACAGGTCGCTAGTCTATCACAGGGCAACACACAAACAACCATGCACACACTCATTCATACACCTAAGGGCAATTTTGAGTGACCAATTAACCTAACAGGCATTTCTTTGGACTGTGGGAGGAAGCGGGAGTACCCGGTGAGAACCCACGCATGCACGGGGAGAACATTCAAACTCAATGCAGAAAGACCCCTGGCCAGGAATCAAACCCAGGACCTTCTTGCTGCAAGGCAACAGTGCTACCAACTGCGCCATCGTGCAGCCCTAATTCAGAGGTATCCAACCTTTTTACCACATGTTCCAAAATTGTCAATTCAAAAGTACTTGCGGGAAAAAAACATCTTATAAAATGAACCTAAAATCTTTAATTTTACACAATTATCTAAACATTCATTATTTTTAATTAAACAAATAAGGTGGTCAGATTGTTTTGTAGGAAAAAGATGTGTAAATCATTGTAGATCTAAATCTTAAGTAGGATTTTGCACATTTGCTTTATCAAAAGAAAGACATCCAATTGGAAATTTCTTTTTGGCTTCATTGAAAAAAAAAAATGGAACAATAAGGATTTATTTAGCAAAGTTGAATAAATTGGTGCACCCAAATCTGCTTTTAATTAAGTCTGCTTTTCAGTAAAAATTACTCGATAGATGTAATCCTTTTTACTATGCAACAAAAGAGAAAGCAGAAAGCCCGGTTATTAAAAGACAAATACTTTGTATTGAGGGAAAAGAGATACTATCATTTTTCACTGCTTTAATATGTTGGTAATAATTTTGCCCTACTTAAAAAATAAAATGTATCCATCTCCCTCAAACACCTGTGCTGGCAGGCAAAAATAATATTGTTCCTAAATTGCAGTCAAAGGCCACACAAAATCAGTCCAGGGGCCGCAAATGGACCCAGGCCGCACTTTAGACACCCCTGCAGTTATTCATGCAAAAGGAGCCCAAACCAAGTATGGAGTGCATATATTATGCATTACATGGACTAAATGTACCCTCCTTTTTTATTTTATACACTAATGATTCTTGCAGCCAGCATGCACACTGTTACATTTTAATATTTGCTGATGATTCTGTTACCTTGTCCCTTCTCAGTAGTGATGATCCTGATCACAGGCCAGTGGTCAGGGACTTTAATAAGTGGTGTAAGTCCTTTTTTTAAAGATAAATGTTTCAGGACAAAGGAAATTGTTATTTTTAGGGAAACCAGCAGTCATCCTACCTGTGGGCTTCTCAGGTGAGAATGTTGAAGTTGTTCTGGATAACAGGCTGATGTTTGAAGCCCTTGTCGACACACTTTGTATGAAGGCTCATCAGGCAAAGTGTTTAGGTCGGAAACTTTAATGTGAATTCTACTTTTATGAGAATACTTTATTCTTGTTTTATCGAGTTCTTATTAACTTTCACTTTTAACTGTTGGCTTGGTCTTTTAACTTGCAATAACAGGAACAGACTGCTTGTAATTGTCAGGGTGTGCAGCAAAATTGTTGCAACATCCTTAAGTGATCTCACCGACTTGTACAAGGGGAGAACAGTAAAAAAGGCCAAACTGATCCTGGTAAATCCAGCCCACCCACTGCATGACAAATTTAAGCTGCTTCCATCCAGACGGAGATATCTGCTGCCAAGATTCAGGACTAATATACTGAAACATTAATTTTTTCCTACAGTGATTAGATTTTTTAATAATATAGTGTGATTTTGGTGGGTATGTTGTTTGTTACATTCTATCTTTGTGGTTTACTACCTCCCTTGCAATCAGTTGTCCCTAGGAGTTAATAAAGATTATTGAACTTGTTTTTTTGTGCGTCATTATCTGTTGCCCCTGAAAGGTTTTTGGTTTTGGGCTGTAAAGCCAACTCTGTGTCTGTGTCTTTTTGCAGGGCATCATGGAATGGCCAGAAGAATTTCCTGAAGACCATACCTTTGTGGAGTTTCTGATTCCAGGTGTTTCCAGTGATCTGGACTTTGATCAGTTTCTGAAAGACACAGAGGAGAAACTCAGTCTCAATGCCAGCAGGTAAGTCTTAGCAGCAAAGGGCTAGAGCCTACATGCCTCTGTCATTTTTCTCCTAATTTATTTAGCTTTTTTATTTTTATATTTTTCATTTTCCTTGACCTTCTAATCCCTTACTTGCTTTCACACTATTTTTATCACCTTGAATAGTGGTGTGGAAGGTAATTTTAAGACATTGTGTTATTAAGGCATTACTCTTGCCCACTGATTAAACCTTATTTTTCTTTCTGTGCATTTCAGGAGAATTACAAGAAGATGAATGTTAAACAGTAATTGCAACTATATTTAAAAATAACTTTATCTTTTTTGTTTCAGTATATTACTTCTAGCACTGTTTTAACAGTGAGATTACTTAATTTGTGTTGTGCACAGATTAACAACCAAATACCATTTTTTTTCATTTCTAAACACAGGAGATTTTCTTAATCAAGCGTGAGACAAATCTGTGCCAAAAACCTGAGGAATAAACAGGAACATTTAAGCTGTGTGTAAACACATGATGACTGGTTATGTTTTTTAGGTTTTTATACGTTAATATACACATTAGAATTAATGGATCATTTACATGTGTAGGAGCTATGTGCACATTTGCACATGCCAGAGAAATACTCAAGAACAATGGCTGAGGGGCCACACTGAAGACAAAAAGTTGATCTACAGAAAGTCAGTTAGTCAGAATTGTTGTCTGAGTGCCACAAAAAGGAGAAAAAAAGAGCTAGAAAGAGAGAGATGTGGGGTAGAAAGGAAAAAAGGGAGAGAAGGAGAAAAGAATAGAGGACAGAAAGAAGGATGAAGAGAATACTAGGTAACACAGACTGCTTCTACACTTGCAGAAACACTTATATAAAAACAGCAATGTTAACGAAAAGTGAACGGTACTAATGAATGCAAAATGTATTCAGTGGCAACTGCAGCTCAATATAGAACATCTGTGTATCTCTTAACACCTGAATCTAAACACCTGTGGGTGTAAGTGTGGCCACGATTGTGTATATAAGGTTTCTCCATAAAAATATGCAATAGCGAGTATGATGACCCAAAGACCTGCCCCCCTGGACCTGAGACATTCACTGAGGAGATCTAAACCCCAGACATTCAAAGGTCCCGCTGAGGATGGGGTTATGACATATGCCCATGTCACCAACAGGAAGGTGACATAGGCATAGAAGCACTAAACGAGGAGTACTCTCTGTGAACGAACCAAAAGAAAAACTCAAAATAAATGGTTGCAAAATTGCAAATAATGTATCAATAGAGAACAGCAAGAGAAACTAACAGAGTGAATAGAAGTGATCAGTAAGTTTTCTAGCAGCCCAGTGGCTGGGGTTTACATTCCCTTTTATCTGTTCATAAGCTGGTCCTGTTATTACTATAAACGGCACTGCCTTGTATACTGGTCTTTCAGCTGCAGGGCACTAGCTGCAGTTCTCATTTTTAACAGTAGACAACACCACAAAGAAATGTTGCCTACATACAACAACTGGCATCAAGAGAAGAATCTAGAGGAGGTGCATTTCTCACCTACATCACTTGACTGTAGAAGTGATTGTTTTACTTTTTTTGCTTTCTCTTTACTTCATGACATTCTCTCTAGTTTTTAGTCCCATGAAGTTCAGTGATTCAATTTACAGATCATAATTATTTTAGGAAAAGTTGTTGTTTCCAAAATGTTTGATTTAAAAAGAAGAGAAAAGTACCATATTTTAAACAAAATTATTTGTTTGTAACAAAAACATATAAACACATGAACTTTACCCTTTTAATTTTAATAAAGTGATCTAATAATTGATTCCTAATTTTGATTAAACATGACTCTGAAACTAAACATTTATGGATAATTTAGATTATGACAAAGGAATCTGTTTAAGGTTGGTGTTTTCATGACTGAGCTGATTGACAAAGATTCTGTCAAGAGACCCACATCAGTCGTTTTATCCTTTGGTGTTTCTAATATGGTATGTATAAATTAAAGTTATTTATTGCTTCAGTTCAATTAATTATACCATGAATCTTTTCAGCTTATGTTCAAGGAAATAATGAAACATAGATATCTGTATTTGCTGGCAGATGCAGAGAGTTTAAGAGCACAAATAGATTAATAATGAGTGAGGTATGGGGACACTGGAGGAAAAGGAGAAATCTATATTTCAGGCCTTTTATTGTTTGTAGCGTTGTGAGGCTGAGGGCACATGATGAAGGACTGGCTAAATGTAGCAAGTGAACAAAGCCTCACTCTGGCACCATTAGTGCCTGGGACTCATCCCTTCTTCGCTCTCACTCACTGTATCCCTCCCCTTTTCTCTTTTTCTTCCCTTCCTCCTTCTAAATGGGAACATAATAATTGAAGATTCCACATCTTGAAACGAAAACCCTTGGGTAGGTAATTCAAGGCTTATTACTGAAGGCTGGGCCATTTTTCTGCTTTCTAAGCATTAAAGGGTTATTTTGTGTTCCTGCAGATGGGAGAGGGATAACCATTATGAGAACAAAGCATCCAGATAATGGAGAATGGGGCTAAAAATAAGGCAATCCTCCACTCGCCATGGGGGACCACTGGTCAGTGTCTCCGTCAGACTGCAGCTAACTTCCACCCAGACTACTTTGAGCAACCCCTTTTTTTTCTATTGCCAAACGGCCAGGCAAATAAAATCTTCTGAGGCCTTTTTCCTCAACCAGTGTGGCTTGTTGGATACACTCACACACACATGCAAGTATACACACAACCACACACCCATGCTCGCTTCAGCAGCTCACTTACCTGCTGCTTCACTTACTTATCAGTGTCTGGGACAAATTACGGAAGTGGGGGAGAGTAAAAAGCAGACAGCGAGATGGAGTAGCTTGGGTCACCAACACCCAAGAGGGACTTCAACCTGTTTGGGGGTCAGAGTGACTGGCCTGTTACCCTGTTCTCAGGTGTCAGAGATCTGCCTGCGAGCTGCTGCTTAAATGAAAGAGATTAAGATGGCCTGACAAAGGAAACGATGCCTCCAAATTGAATAGTTGTAATCCATTAATCCTCATCGGGTGGGACAGCGTAAGGGTGGGTAGGAGCGGAACAGGACGAGGTGGGTCACCAGGAAAAGACCTTTAATGAAGTGTCAGCACAGCCATGGAGGCTAAAGACAGGCTTCTAGTTTCAACTTGGCAAGGCAAATAACTCTCACTGGTTGTCTGCCAGTCTTGTTCAGGACCCATTGATTGAACTTGTTGTGGTTTTGCATGTGCATAAACGATTTTTACTTTTGGGAAATTAAAACCAAGAAAATAAACGCTTGCTCTGGTTAAAATAGCATGCAATGCTCCCTTTCAGTTAATATTGATACTGATCTGGAGTTCTTACAGTGTGGAACGGACATGTGTGTTGAGTCAGTATATCGGTTGTGGTATCACTGGCTGGACTTGGTGGCTTAGGGCCCTAAGTGGCCGATGGGCTGGGCACAGAGGGGATTTGTTTTCAACCTAGCCCATTCAGTCCTTTCCCCCTCACAGAATGGGACCCTTTGATGGGGGAGATATCCAACTCTCAGGTGGCTGCTTTGGCACTGATTAGAGTGCAGGCTTATTTGAAATAGAGCTTCCTGCCCCTTCTCGTCTCTAACTCCCCATCTTGTGTAGGCGACCGTAGAGGAGCGGCGCTCCATAGACATTCAGCCCCACAGCAGGCCACCCACACAAAATTAATTCTGACAAGCAACTTAAGATAACGTCAAAGCGCTGACTAATCGCTGGATTGGGTTTCTGTAAGTCAGGAAGCTGTGAAATGTGCCATCATATCTAATAAAAGACTTCCAGTTGCTCCCCTTCTTTGTCAGCAATGGGAGCGATTGGGGAGGGGAACACACTTGCAGTGAGTTCAACTGACTTGCTGAACTGGTCTGAAAAGCGAATTTCATTTCATCAGTGAAATTAGAAGTCAGTGTGTGTGTGTGTTTGTGTGCGTGTGTAAGACGATAGACATGTTTGTCAAGAGGCCTGAAGGTTTCTTTCCTCCTGGTTTCCTCTTGCTCTTTTCTCATTCCCCTGGTCTTTTGTTGAGTTCTGCTCTAGCGTTTTTGCCATCAAGGCTTTGTCCTTTGTCATCTTTACACAGAAAGCTGAATGGTTTTATTTCCTGTGACGGTTCTGTTTTCTACCGATTTTTACCTTCTTCTGTTCTCCTACTCTTTCTGTCTTCTTTCCCTGGCATCTTAGTGTGGTAAAAGTCATCAAGCTGGGAGCTAATCCTGGCAAGTTGATTAGGCTGCCAGTAGCATTCACACCAGCGGGCAAAAGGTCACTACATTGTGGAGAACTGGATGGACTTCTTGACATAGACCATCTAAAATGGCTTTATAACTTATGGCACAAGCCCCTAAGGAGGGGTAATAGAAAGGTGAGAGTAAAGTAAAAGAAATTAAGTGTGTAAGAGTTTTTAGAGGAGAGAAAAGAAGGATGAAGAGGGAAATGAAGAGGGAGAAGACTGAGCTTGAAATTGTGTCTGAGGAGGATGCTGCTGTAGCCATTGGAGTGCATTGTTTTAGTGAGAGCAGGCAATAGTGAGGTTTAGATGAAATAAAAGAATGAAGCCCAAAGGGCATTGTTTTTTTGTCTATAGCTTTAGATTGGTTGCACAGGAGTTGGTTAAAAGAGTGTTCTTCCTAGTCACTGTTTCCTTATACTTCACACATGTTAGGGATCATGGAGTAGGTAAAATCTAGTATTCTATGCAATCTCTTGGGTTATTTTGTGCTTTTTTCATCAGACCTCAAACTATGCTTTAAATACACTGATCATCCATAATGTATGACCACCGACAGGAGAGGTGAATAACACTGATAATCTGTTATTCGTTGCTCCTGTTGTGGATGGGATATATTAAGCAGCAACGAACCATTTGTTTCTCAATGTTATATAAAAATGCAAACGTATAGGGATTTGAGAGGGTATGACAAGAACCACATTGTTTTGGCCAGACGGCTGGGTTAGATGATCTCAAAACTGCATCTATTCTGAGGTATTCTGGGCCTGCTGTATCTATAAAGAGGTGCAAGAAAGGGAAGGCGGGTATCTGGGACATAGTAATTAATGGCCAAGGCTCACTGATGCCCATGGGGAGCAAAAACTGGCCAGTGTGGGCTGATTTAATAGATAACCAACTGTAGCTCAGATTGCTGAAGAAGGTAAAGCAGGTTCTGATAGAAGGTTGTCATTGCATCAGATCTTTTAGGGGAATGGGGCTGCATAGCTGCAGAGCAGTCAGGTTCCCCATGCTGACCCCTCTTCACTGGAAATAGCACCGGCAATTAGCACACAAGCATCAGAATTGAACCACAGATCACTACATGGATAAAGCCTGTTCTAATTCAAGATGTTTTATTTTACACCAGGTGCCTGTGTGCCTGTAAAACATGTGGCATCAAGATGAACTATGGGAAGAGGGCAAGTCAGTGGATGCTTTTGTAAATGTTCTGCTGAGAAAGCTTGTGTTCTGCCATTCTTGTGGATCTTACTTTAACACGTACCACCTTTGGAAAAATAATTTGCTGATCACTGTGGCCTCTTCCAGCTGGAAAATGCAACCTGCCATGAAGCAAAAATCCCTCTTGAGCGGTTTAAGGAAGACAATAACGAGTTTTAGGTGTTGATGTGGATTAATTATTCCCAATCCAGTCAGGCATCTGTGGGATGTCCATGGAGGTCCCACTTTACAACTTAGATGACTAAGTTGTAAAGCAATATCTCCTGCTGACCTGTTGGGACCAGAT
Source organism: Girardinichthys multiradiatus (assembly GCF_021462225.1). Lineage (NCBI taxonomy): Eukaryota > Metazoa > Chordata > Actinopteri > Cyprinodontiformes > Goodeidae > Girardinichthys > Girardinichthys multiradiatus. The sequence continues at coordinate 37,625,678 of NC_061805.1, read as the reverse complement.
AACACAGTGCACATTAAAAGATCCACTGGACCTTTTTTGTGGGCTTTTCTGGCAGCAGAACTTGAACTGATTAGGCCGGAGGGTCATGGACCTGAACTGGACTAGCTTCCTTTCTTTATCGGGTTCCTTTTAAAAAACTTTAAAGTAAATTGAGATTCCATGAAAAGTCTATTTTGACAGTCTCTCTGATGCTCAAACAGTCAGAAATCAATCTGACTATATGAAAATTATAATATAAAATAAAATTTTATTGAACCAGACGAATCTGAAGTTGATTTTGTAGGTTGGGATGTGAATTAGACCAGTCTGCTGTGTAAATAGCCTTGAGATGACAATTGCTGTGTAGTTGCTTTATACAGCACCTTATGCCTTCCTTATGGCAATCACATGTTCTCTTGTCTTTCCCATTTTTAAGAGTAACTAATAGAAATTTATCTCTGTTTCATGAATCTCAAAATCACAGATTCATTTGTGAAAAACAAAACAAAAAGGAAAACAACATTTCTTGACATGGCTTTTTCCCTATTGAATAAAGGTTTAGTCAAATTAAAAGATTTTTTCTAAATATTTCAGTATGAGTTTCCACTAAATCAATTAAAGATTAATTAATTTTCGCTGCAAACCTGAATTAAATGAAAACTAATGGGTTTAGCAAGTACCATAGAAGATCCCTGGATATAAATTCTGCCACACAACTTTGTGGGAAGAGGGAAGTTAACAACCTAGTGTCTCTTTTCCTTTTTTAATGAACTTCAGAGAGTATGCAAAAGTGAGCTGCAGATGGGAGCCCATTTGAAACCTGCTGTCTTTGTAAAGTCCTGGGGTGGAGCCCTGAATGAAGATCCATGTTTTATGACTTACTATAAACACACATATAGCGATCCGTTCAGCCATCCAATTTGAAGCAATCTTCCATCAGATGACATGGCAAATGACAGAAGTCTATTCAGAAAACGTAGTCAACTGGTTCAGTTGTTGCATTTGCGCCATCTTATTATCTTTTCTACCTTAACAAAAACATAAAAAGACATTTACAACATTCCACGTTAGATTTTAGTTTTTACATAAGTACAATTAGAAGCAGCAAAGGTGACTTTATAATTTTGTAATGTTTAAATTAAGGGTCATTTAAAGGACATTTCAGCAATCTATCCTGATTTTGTTGTGTCAAAACCTTTTTGCTTTCAGACTTCATACAAAGAATAACATTTTTCTTGTACAACAGGCATACAGAAAAGAACATGGACATGAGACAAAATAAGGGACAATCACAGGGTAAGACTGTTGTAAAAGTTGGCTATCAAGTAGTTTAATAGCTCGGGATGTGTTTAACAAAAATTATTTAGCATCCAATAACTTAACTTACACTCGTTATAACCTGAGTTTCCGTCAGTCAGCAGAAGGGGAACAAGAGTATAATACAAGATGCATCATGTGGTCTGCCGAAAGAAGAAAAAGCAGAGCAGAGTTGAGAAAAGGTAGTTAACACAAGACAGAGGAATGTCATTAGGCAGCATTCAGTCTAGAGGATATCAACTTGGAATAGTCTATAACATTTTATCCCCTTGCGTTTTCCCCCTCTGAAATGAAACTGTGTCAGATTGAACTGTTATTTAATGAGATGCTATTGTGGGACATCTGGATCCGTTCATGGCTTGGGAGCAAGCAGGAGGCAGTTTATAGACCTGCGATAGGGCATGAGCTGTTTGATGACAGACGGGCATTTTGGCTTTGCATCATCTAAGCTAACACATAAACACACAAAATCTGATACAAATATTACCTGCATACTATGTGCTGGTATGCAGGTAATTTTCACTTTGATTTTTCTATTGAAAATATGTGCAACTCATTGATTAATAATGTTTGTCGGGAAACAAAAAAGCCATGTCTAATGTTTGTAGGTTCACAGATGCAATTAAGTTAAAGAGGCCTAGCCTTTTATTGATTTTCCTAATTATATTTCCATATTGATTTTAGTTCATCAACACGTGCATTATCTAAAGAATCATTTGAGGCCTAGTGTCATGCTCGGCTATATGTATTTCTGGAGCTTTGTGTAAATCTATACCTGCCAGTGCGCAGCCATGTGTGCACACAGTGGAAGACCTTGCCCAAAAACATTGTTTAATTATGCAGGTATGCCGACTTGCATATGCACGTACACAGTCTGACACTGTCTTGGATCCAAATGCATAAGCATCGATTTGCATGGAAATAACTAAACATGTTGAGCCCGAAGATGTCATTTCTAATCTGTCATATTAAAGGGGAAACCGAATAGCTGGTGCCGTCTGTTAACATCAAAAGAAAGGTGTTTGTATATATGTGTGTTTGTTTGTTTGTGTGTGCTGAGGGAAGACATGACAAAGCAAAAAGTGTGCATCTCAGATGCCAGCCGATGCCTGTAATGCCACTTCACTCCAGATGCTTAGCGCACACTCACACATTGATATATTGGTGTCTGTGTTCATTACTGCTGATGTGTCTATATCTGTCTTCTCCCAGTACAGACACTGAATGAGAGGGGGAAGGACCTGAATGTGATGCACTGTGTACATCAATGTCTGTGTTTCTGTTTGACTTGTGTTTGCTATAGTTTCTGTGTGTTTGTGCTGAAGCAGTGTGTTCTTCCTTTCATTGAGTTGCACTTGAAAATCAGGACGCTACCTTGGGGAAACTATTTTTCCCACAGTTGCACAATTAAGCAGGACGGGAGATTTAGATGAGAACTCGTGGCTGTTGGAAGGATTTTATCCAGGTTATTGTAATAATCACAATTACAGTACCTTGCAAAAATATTTATACCCCTTGAACCTTTTTCACATTTTGTCAGGCTGCAGTCACAAACTTCATTGTATTTTATTGGGATTTTGTGTTAGAGAAAAACATGTAGTACATAATTGTGAAGTGGAAGGAAAAGGATATATGGTTTTAAATATTCTTTTCCCCAAAACATTTGACAACTGTGGTGTTCAATTTTAGTTTAACCGGCTTTACTCTGATACACCTAAATAGAATGTATTGTTCCCAGTTTCTTTCAGAAGTCACCTAATTTGTAAAAATAGTCTACCTATGTGTAATTTAATCTCAGTATGTGGAAAGACTCAACAGGGAACCTATCAACACACAGTTATCTGGCCAAACTGACAGGACTGCGAAGAAGAGCATTAATGGGAGCAGCAGCCAAAAGGCCCATGGTAGCTCTGGAGGAGCTGGAAAGACCCACAACTCAGGTGGTAGAATTTTCATCAAGACATCTTTGGCTGTGGGCTCTAGATCTGGCCGTCAAGGAAAAGAGGCAAGAAGACAGTTAAGTTTAAAGAATAGCCCTAAGACGTCCCCTTTGTAGTTTGCCACAAGAAAACTACAAGCGGGACACAGCTAACCTGGAAGAATGGGCTCTGGTCGCATAAAGCCAATATTGAACCTTTTTTTGCTTAAAATTCTATGTTTGGTGGGGAGGGATAGGGAAGCTGGTCAGAGTTGCTGAGAAGATAAATGGAGCCAAACACAGTACAAGACTTGGAACAGAAAAAGCTATTAAAGGCTACAAAACATTTGAGACTGGGACAGAGGTATTTCCCAGCAAGACTGTGACCCTTAACATACATCCAGACACAAGGATTGTCAAATATTTCTGCCTCTAGATGTGCAAGGCAGGTAGAGACATACCTCAAATAACTTCTACAGGTTATTAAATATGTTTAACTCGTTTTTAATGTGACATAATGTTGAACAGTTTATCGGGTCTGAATAACTTAACAGAACTACATAGTCATGCCCTTCTGTTGGTGTCAGAATTAAACACTTTGCAAATAGGTTGACATGCAAAAGCATCCTTTTTGAAGAGTTTGTATTCCTTTTATCAGTTATCTAATGATACATCTCCTTTTTCTTCAGCATTGAACAACAGCTGAAGGAGCTCCAAGCCAACATGGAAGACTTCAGAATGGGGGATCGTCCACCCAGTCCCACAGATGTCTTACAGTGGTTCAACGTGAGAGCGCAAAACACCCTGAAGCCTCTTTCCACAGACCTTTTAGACTTCTTCAGAGCACTGGTAATGCATTAGGTCAAATGTCAGCAAATTTTCAATCCAAAGAGTAATTGCGGTTATTATGACCACTGGCCTGCTCGTGGCTTTAATGATTTAGGTCTTGAAACTTATAACAGTTTCACCTGTAGATTGTAAGCAAGCATCTCTTAGGCTGTAACAAATGACTTGAAGGAAATTTAGCTGAATGTTTTTGTTTTAGATCCAACTGTTAGATGACATATATTTATAATTATCCATTAATTGTAATATCTAAGTTATGTTACCTTTTTAGTGTAAATACAGTGCTGAAATAAGGTGTGTTGTCAAATTGAACTTTTTCACATTTTTTCACTTAAGAAATTTCAATGTATGATCTGGATTTCAACCCTTTTACACCGACTCCCTTTAATACAATCCATTGCAACCAATTCAAATTTCAGCCTTTTAGACAATATTGTGAATTTTGTTATATCTTCAGATCAACTTATCCCAGTGCTATATGTATTTCCGTTCTTTACTCGTTTAGCAACAGTACCTTAAATCAGATGAAGGGGGGAAAGAAGAAGTGACACTTCAGCTATTGCTGAATCTTTCCACCCAGTGTGGGGTCTACTTTCCTTGTTCCTTCTTTTCGTCTTCCTCTCTTCATCCTCATCTGCCTGGCTCCTCTGTCCACACGCTACACACGGTCAAAGATGACTTCTCATTAGAGGTAATGCACAATTTTTTATTCTGTTCAGTGTTTCCTTGTTGGGTTGATGAATTTAATTTTTAATTTAGGTGCTAAGTGTTTTGAAATGAGAGTTTAATCAGCAGTCTGTATTATGCTGGTACCTGAGGTAGTTTTATCATAAGTACTGTATTTTTGACATTTTCTTACTCCCTTTTAGATTAAGGAGGTATGGGATGCTGTGCGTCTTCAGTTGCGACGATTCCTGTTGGACCGCCTGTCGTACTACTCCTCAGAACATCCTGGTTCCCCTCAGATTTCCACTATGGCCATCCTTGAACGTGTCCACTGTCTTCAGCAGTTGTTTTTTCTCTACCCTGAATGTGAAGTGCTCACAGATTACCAGGTGCAATTTAAATCACTTCATAAAAGCTGCATGATACTAATATAGTAGTAATAGTGGTTTAATAATGCAATATTTTATATCTTATTTATATTTCCAGGGCTTGAAACAGCAGTATGTGGTCAGCATTCTGCACTCAAGCATGAGCAGTAGCTCAGGTGGTGAGACCGGCTTTGACAAACTGGTAACAGGTTTCTGCAATGCGGTCCCGCATGTGACCCGAGCCCTCACAGAGGAGCTCCAGGTCCTTTCGAGGGTATCGGAACCCCACGTCGTACTCAGCTTTTTAAACGTAGCTTATTTTGGGGCTGTTGCCCAAGAACTGGCCTTCCAGATGGAGAGAGAATGTGAAACAGCCCAAAGAGACAACACGGCGCTGAGCAGCAAGATCAAAAAATACTCTGCAAGGTCCCGAGCAACCGTAGGTGAGTCATTTCCTTTTTATTTCATTTATTTCATTCTCTCGTTTGCACAGGTTTTTGTGGCTCTTGTTTCATTCTGATGTGCACTTTGCTCCCTTCATTTCTAGTTTCTTTACTCACCTCTTGCCTTCTATTATAACCAAATCAAGGTGAGTTTCTGTCTCCTTCTTCTCTCTTTTTATTTTGCTCTTAGTGTGTACTGACGTGAGCTAAAGCAAAGGCCTCTGTGAGGGACTCCTGTTACCATTGTAATTGCATTTTCTTTTACTAACGCCCTCGTCTTGGTTACCTGTCAAACAGAGAGCAGAGTTTCTAAGGCTGAGACTTGCACTATAAACATTGAATTGCATTGGCTCTGGTTTCTCTAATCTTGCTCTTGACAATTCTCCATAGGTTCTCTGCAGGGTTTAGGTCAGGCCAGTGATACCATGTTCATTGAACTATGTATTAGTATGCCTTTTATCTCCTAGGTCCAGGTATGAGAATTGTGATGTTGTCTCTGGTTCAGAAGTAGCACAACACAAGAAATGTAACAGCTATAACCTATGGGCTGATTAAGTCGGTGTGTGGTGACTCTTGTACCACTGTCCCGAGCTGCATTCGACACCTTGTGAATATCCCTCAAAGGTCTTGAATCGTCTTTCCTTCACAGTCCTATCAAGTCTGTGTTTATCCCTGTTGCTGGTGTAGCATTTTCAACCACACTTTTTCCTTCCACTGAACTTTCCACTAATCATTTTCTTGGATACAGCACCATGTGAACAGCCAGCTTTTTTACCAATGACCTTTTGTGGCTTACCCTCATACGAAAGGTTTCAATGACTGTTTGCTGGACAACTGTGAAGTTTTCCTCCAATGCAGAGGGAGTTCTCAGTGAAGGAGTAAATGGTGATGGCGTTATAGATCGACAACAGAGAAGTTTGCTCTTCAAAAGTGACCCTTCCACACCATGTCACTTCTGATATGTTATCCCCTCATGTTGGCTTCATATTGGCCTATTTACATCTTGCTAAGAGAAAAGATTCACCATAAATAAAAAAAGTCTTTGAGGCATTGCTTACTTTTTCAAAATGGTACACATACCAGCTTCCCTGGGAAACGGGGAGAGGAGTGCTTTTGCATCTGCCATTCTTCGATAAACACACCACCAGCATTGCCACTTTCCCCCCCCTACTTCTCTTCCCATTTTCCTTTCTCTGGTTTTTTCTTTCCCTCTCCTTAAACGTGAGATGAGAGGAGGCAGCTGGGATAATTGGCCATGCGTCAGTTGGGCTGTTTGATCACGTAACGCGGCGGAGGCTACACACCTACGTGCCGTTCAACAAACCGTCAAATGTAGCACCGGAGGCAGAACACGGCTCCAAAGGGAGCGAGGGACCCGTGCTGTGTAATGATGGTAAAATGGAGCAGTTTTGCCTGTGCTGCTTTTACTTATGTGTTTGTGCATGTGTGTGTGTGTGTGTGTGCAACATGGCTACAACTGGGATTACATTTTTTTGTTGTTCGTGTTTAAAGTCTCCTCCAAAAAAAACCCAAAAAAACAGAAACTTAAGAACCACTTGAAATGCCCGTGGCTTTTTAGAAAGCCAGTGCTGGAGCATTAATGCATAATCTGCTTTCACACTCCACAGTCTGTATACTGTATGCAACACACATAATTGTCAAGACAATTATGACAGTGTCAAAGAAAGTTATTCACTTTTCATAAGCCTCCAATGACTCCTTAGATCCCTCTCTCCGCTCCTGCTGTGTTATTGTTTATTTGTAAAGTAAAGCGGTAGGTATATTTTTGATGAGAGCCATCCTTAGGGGTGGGGGGGGAAGGGAACTCCGTGGGCTCCCGGGGGAGCTGCGCTGTCTGTAGCATCAGCCACTGTCAAACCACTGAACCATTAAACAGCTTTCACAGCAAGATCTGCCTCCTCTTTTAACCCCACTGACTCACAGGCAGGCTCTGACGTTGTACCTGGACAGATGTGAAGGGTTCCAACACCCCACCTTCCACCACCTATATCCTTTTTTTTGGTCTTTTACTCCATCCCTCACATATCCTTCCTCTTTTTCTTTTCGCCCTTTAGCTGTACTCCTCTAAGTGTACTGGAGCGAACAAAGCGACTGGGAGTTGTGCTCGGCAGGTTGGTCAGGAACAAGGGAGGCTTTAAACTTTACCATCACACCTCACTGAGTTCGAGGAGGAATGTGAGGGGGGTCCAAGTTCATGTATGCGTTTCTGAGTGGTTTAAAGTTGTGTCACGGTAAATCCTGTTGGTTATATCTTTTGCTGGGCCATTATGCTGGGCCATTATGTACAATGTCAACAGTGAACAAAAATATAGATAGAAAAATACAAAGAAAATCAAATGTTGAGAGTATACTTAACAGTAGGTTTCTGTCATATTGTTTCGAACAGATTTGACCCACATGCAGAAAGCAATTCAGGAGACTGAGTTTAACAGTAATGAGTTTATTTACAGTGTAATGAAATGTGCAGGGAACTGGAACCGGGATACCAACTGTAAAATAAACAGAACGGTAAGCAAGTGATAACTCTGGATCTAAATTCTTAAATAATAATTCTGCCTTACTGGATTGATGGAGAGATCCGCCAGAGGGGGTGGAGGGACCAAGGGGTTGTTTACCCTTGAGACACGAGATGGTGAATACTGGTGTGCCAGGATGTTTAGTAGGTCCAAGAGTTTCTGACGTTGGTGCAGTGGATGGAGGAGGGTGGACAGGGTTCGTAGAAGGAGATCCAAGGAACGAAGGAATCAGGAGGCTGCCAGCCGGTGTGATCCAACGAAGTAATAAGAGGCTTGAGTCTTTGTTCATGGAGCTGGATAGCTTCTTTCCAGAAGATGGTAATCCAGGCAGGGTTCTATGCAGAAGGCAAAGTCAGGTTCAGGTAAAACTGCAAGGTAACAAATACAAAATTACCAAAAGTACAAGGCCCTTAATGGCTTGAGCTGTATCAGTAAGGGCAACACTCTGGCAGCGAGTTGCTGGCAGCCTCCTCCTTAAATACTCCTCAGCAGGTAATCAGGGGGATAGAGAACACCTGTACCTCTCCTCCAGGTTCCACGCCATCTAGAGGCTAAGCACAGTAAACAGCACCAAACAAACAGACATGGCACAGATCCTGACAGTTTCCCTATGGAGCTAAATGGGGCCATAAGGTTTGTTCAAAAGAAATAAATTTGAACCTGAAAAATAAAAGTTTATTCAAAAGAAAAACATTTGAACCTGAAAAATCATTTTCAACCTCTCCCCAAAAAATTTTAAAACTGGAAAAAAAAGTTTGGCAACTGAAAAAAAAAAAAATGCTGTGAAACTGGAAAACATAAGTTCAAAACTACTTTTCAGATTCAAGTTTTTTTTTCTCGAACTTGCAGATTTTTTTTTCGGCTTCAAACTTTTGGCCCTGTTTTGGCGTTGGGGGCGGGGCCTCAGATCACAGGGGTGCGGAATCATGACTGACAGCTCAACACACCGGCTGAACAACATATTCCCAGCTGTTGCATTCAGGGACCGTGGGAACTGGGATTATCTGTAATACATCATCAATATTCTATATACAGGGGTTGGACAATGAAACTGAAACGCCTGTCATTTTAGTGTGGGAGGTTTCATGGCTAAATTGGACCAGCCTGGTAGCCAGTCTTTATTAATTGCACATTGCACCAGTAAGAGGAGAGCGTGAAGGTTCAATTAGCAGGGTAAGAGCACAGTTTTGCTCAAAATATTGAAATGCACACAACATTATGGGTGACCTACCAGAGTTCAAAAGAGGACAAATTGTTGGTGCACGTCTTGCTGGTGCATCTGTGTCCAAGACAGCAAGTCTTTGTGATGTATCAAGAGCCACGGTATCCAGGGTAATGTCAGCATACCACCAAGAAGGACGAACCACATCCAACAGGATTAACTGTGGACGCAAGAGGAAGCTGTCTGAAAGGGATGTTTGGGTGCTAACCCGGATTGTATCCAAAAAACATAAAACCACAGCTGCCCAAATCACGGCAGAATTAAATGTGCACCTCAACTCTCCTGTTTCCACCAGAACGGTCCGTCGGGAGCTCCACAGGGTCAATATACACGGCCGGGCTGCTATAGCCAAACCTTTGGTCACTCATGCCAATGTCAAACGTCGGTTTCAATGGTGCAAGGAGGGCAAATCTTGGGCTGTGGACAATGTGAAACATGTATTGTTCTCTGATGAGTCCACCTTTACTGTTTTCCCCACATCTGGGAGAGTTACGATGTGGAGAAGCCCCAAAGAAGCGTACCACCCAGACTGTTGCATGCCCAGAGCGAAGCATGGAGGTGGATCAGTGATGGTTTGGGCTGCCATATCATGGCATTCCCTTGGCCCAATACTTGTGCTAGATGGGCGTGTCACTGCCAAGGTCTACCGAACCATTCTTGAGGACCATGTGCATCCAATGGTTCAAACATTGTATCCTGAAGGCGGTGCCGTGTATCAGGATGACAATGCACCAATACACACAGCAAGACTGGTGAAAGATTGGTTTGATGAACATGAAAGTGAAGTTGAACATCTCTCATGGCCTGCACAGTCACCAGATCTAAATATTATTGAGCCACTTTGGGGTGTTTTGGAGGAGCGAGTCAGGAAACGTTTTCCTCCACCAGTATCACGTAGTGACCTGGCCACTATCCTGCAAGAAGAATGGCATAAAATCGCCTCTGACCACTGTGCAGGACTTGTATATGTCATTCCCAAGACGAATTGACGCTGTATTGGCCGCAAAAGGAGGCCCTACACCATACTAATAAATTATTGTGGTCTAAAACCAGGTGTTTCAGTTTCATTGTCCAACCCCTGTATATGTGATTGGTTTTGAATGATAACATGCTTCATCGATAGAAGCAGCTTATGTGAATACACGACGCACATCTCAGAGGAGAAAATATGATCTTGACAGATTTGCACAGCATTTTAAGTTCGTGCTGGAGATTTCCCATGCTCTCAACATAAAGCAAAAGAACCGCCAGACTAAGCGGTGGTATGAAACCAGATGCAAAACGAGCTGGTATTTTCCGAATACCCCTGCATAATTAAGCCTGGGCTTTTTTTCTGATCTCTGCTCTTCATTGTCAGCTCAGCTGGCCGCCCTGCAGCGCATGTTCTTGTGTTACAGATCAGGTGTTCGCCAGCGCGCAGCAGAGCTAATCTGCCTGACTGGAGCAGAGGAGAGGTTTGTCCGAGCTACCGCACCCTGCTGGCGGTCAGACCTCTCGGAGTTTCTCCAATCCTTGGTCCCCAGAAGCGATCACACTCTATCTAACACTGACTCTTAAAGGAACGACTCTCAAACAGTTTCTAAATTTCAGCTCCTTTAATCTAAATTAGGCAGAGGAATGATTACAGAGATCAGCGCTGTGGCTCGTCTTGGACCGTCGCGTCTGTGAAAGGATGAGGAAGAGCCCCGAAAGAAGGTCACATGTAGTTTTATATCTGGCACTCCAATGCAATGGATGTGCCCTCCCTCAGTGATTATCAGTAGACTATGTGTCACCATTGTGGTGTCTATCTGGTAGGTTGTGTAGTAGCAGTTGTCCATCCTTAATCTAAGTGTGCTGTGGCTTTCTAATCAAACCAGTTACAGCCTGCTCCACCATCAAACCCACTGCCCCAGCCACAGGTCATTCATGACAAACCTTGGGCCATTTATCCTTGTAATGCGTGTCGATGAGCATTCTTGTCCTATTCTAACAAAAAAGAAACATTAGAACTAATCATTTAAATCAATATGGTATAAGTGGGAAAAACAGCTATGTGTCATATAAATAAAGGTTATCCCTAACAGGTTGATATGGCATAGTTTAGGGCACAATGGTCCAGCAAAGTATCAGCGCCCCAGAAACTGTCGCCTCTTGCGTACTTCATGTCGCGCTTGCCCTGCGTCTGTGCAGGGCGGTGAGCCGGTAGTTCAGCTCGTGGGCCGGTGGTTCACGGGCTGAAGTGAACCACCGGCCCCTTAAAAACTAACCCTTGTCCCTACACACACGCGCGCGCACACGCACATATATATATATATATATATATATCACAAACGGAGATTTATATATATATAAAGGTTGATATGGTATAGTTTAGGGCACAATGGTCCAGCAAAAGTATCAGTATATATATATATATATATATATATATATATATTGGTGGTTCTTTTGCTAGATATTGTGAGCATGGGAAATCTCCAACACGGACTTAAAATGCTGTGCAGATCTGTCAAGATCATATTTTCTCCTCTGAGATGCGTATTCACGTAAGCTGCTTCTATCGGTGAAGCATGTTATCTTTCAAAACCAATCCCATATATATATAGAATATCGATGATGTATTACAGATAATCCCAGTTCCCACGGTCCCGAATGCAACAGCTGGGAATATGTTGTTTAGCCGCTGTGTTGAGCTGTCAGTCATGATTCCGCACCCCCGTGATCTGAGGCCCCGCCCACAACGCCAAAACAGGGCCAAAAGTTTGAAGCCGAAAAAAAAATCTGCAAGTTTGAAAAAAAAATTTCTATCTGAAAAGTAGTTTTGAACTTGTTTTTTTTCCAGTTTTTTTTTTCAGTTGCAAAACTTTTTTTCCAGTTTTCAAATTTTTTGGGGGGGATGTTCAAAATAATTTTTCAGGTTCAAATGTTTCTCTTTTGAACAAACTTTTATTTTTCAGGTTCAAATTTTTTTCTTTTGAACCAACCTTTATTTTTCAGGTTCAAATTTTTTTCATTTGAACAAACTTTATGGCCCCAATTTAGCTCCACAGTTTCCTCTTATCCTGCATTTTTCTTTTCTAATGGTCTCAAGGCCTTCAGTGAGAAACAGTGTGGACTACAGATAGGTAAACTGTTGGGCTAAATAAACAACCCAGTTTTAGTTATTTTGCTGACCCAGTCTCATGGCATATTCAGAACCAAAAATTGGGTAACGTTAAAGCTGCCAAAGAATGGGTTGTAAAGAATAAATAACAACAAAGAAACCAATTGACCTAACAAACAAGTTCTTGAAGGTTTTGGAAGTCAATCCCTGAAGCTTCTTAAAATAATGCAACCAGCAGCAACTGCTAACGACTGACTCTTGTTTTTTGTTTTTATTCAGTTTATTTCATTAAGATTAAAAACATTTCTAAAATAAAAAGGTTTATTTTTGTGTTGTGAAGTAATTTAACTCATTGAAATTAACATTCTTATTCAATATAATTTTATCATCTTATCATTTCTTATTTCATCCTGTGGAATAGATTTAGTGAAGTGTGATCAGGTCAGGACTTTACCAAATCATTCTTTGAAGAATGGCGAGGCTTGTTGTGGTCTCTTGTCTAACACAACAAACCTTAAACGACTTCTGATTTTAATACTTTGTGATGTTGCGTATTTCCAGCAGTCATTGGGTGTGAGGCGGGTTACACCCAGGACAAGTCACCAGTCCCTACAAGGACACACAGGGCCAAACAGCCACGCAGGCACCCAGTCATACCTCAGGGTTATTTAGAGTAACCAGTGAACCTAACTGATCACATTTTTGGATTGGAGGAAACCGGAATACTCGGAGAGAACCCACACCTGCATGGGAGACAATGCTAACTCCATGATGCAGAAAGACCTCAGGCCAGGTTCGAACTGTGGACCTTCTCATTGCAAGGCAACCATGCTAACCACTGCTTCACAGTGCAGCCCCATTTTGTCATCTATATCTTTTAAAAAACGTACGTTTTCTCTAACTTTGTAAATATCTTGAGCAAAAGCTGCACTTGATAAAATAAAAGTTACATTTATGTTATAAATGCTTTAAAATAACGTACTAAAAGAAATAGTACAAAACATCAGTACCTAAGGTAAATGCTTTGTGTTATGGGTAACAAATGTATCCATTACCTCTCCTTTTGATGTGTGCATGTGTTGCTGTGTTTGATTTTTACTAGGTTTTGGGTGCTAGCTTGTTTACGTGCATGTATGTATGTATGTATGTATGTATGTACAGGGGTTGGACAATGAAACTGAAACACCTGGTTTTAGACCACAATCATTTATTAGTATGGTGTAGGGCCTCCTTTTGCAGCCAATACAGCGTCAATTCGTCTTGGGAATGACATATACAAGTCCTGCACAGTGGTCAGAGTGATTTTAAGCCATTCTTCTTGCAGGATAGTGGCCAGGTCACTACGTGATACTGGTGGAGGAAAACGTTTCCTGACTCGCTCCTCCAAAACACCCCAAAGTGGCTCAATAATATTTAGATCTGGTGACTGTGAAGGCCATGGGAGATGTTCAACTTCACTTTCATGTTCATCAAACCAATCTTTCACCAGTCTTGCTGTGTGTATTGGTGCATTGTCATCCTGATACACAGCACCGCCTTCAGGATACAATGTTTGAACCATTGGATGCATATGGTCCTCAAGAATGGTTCGGTAGTCCTTGGCAGTGACGCGCCCATCTAGCACAAGTATTGGGCCAAGGGAATGCCATGATATGGCAGCCCAAACCATCACTGATCCACCCCCATGCTTCACTCTGGGCATGCAACAGTCTGTGTGGTACACTTCTTTGGGGCTTCTCCACACCGTAACTCTCCCGGATGTGGGGAAAACAGTAAATGTGGACTCATCACAGAACAATACATGTTTCACATTGTCCACAGCCCAAGATTTGCGCTCCTTGCACCATTGAAACCGACGTTTGGCATTGGCATGAGTGACCAAAGGTTTGGCTATAGCAGCCCGGCCGTGTATATTGACCCTGTGGAGCTCCCGACGGACAGTTCTGGTGGAAACAGGAGAGTTGAGGTGCACATTTAATTCTGCCGTGATTTGGGCAGCCATGGTTTTATGTTTTTTGGATACAATCCGGGTTAGCACCCGAACATCCCTTTCAGACAGCTTCCTCTTGCGTCCACAGTTAATCCTGTTGGATGTGGTTCGTCCTTCTTGGTGGTATGCTGACATTACCCTGGATACCGTGGCTCTTGATACATCATAAAGACTTGCTGTCTTGGTCACAGATGCGCCAGCAAGACGTGCACCAACAATTTGTCCTCTTTTGAACTCCGATATGTCACCCATAATGTTGTGTGCATTTCAATATTTTGAGCAAAACTGTGCTCTTACCCTGCTAATTGAACCTTCACACTCTGCTCTTACTGGTGCAATGGGCAATCAATGAAGACTGGCTACCAGGCTGGTCCAATTTAGCCATGAAACCTCCCACACTAAAATGACAGGTGTTTCAGTTTCATTGTCCAACCCCTGTATGTGTCTGCTCATTGCAGGCTTACATTAAAAATTGTGTGATCAAGTCTCATTTAATACCTGGCTTTTGTAAATGCACCATTAGATTTGCATATGGTATTAATAATTTGCATTTGTATGCCTAATAGATCTCTGTTTCTGTAAAACATCAAAAACTTTCACATCGACTTCTCTGCGTACACGCTTACCATTTTTTCCCTCTCATCAATCGACCACGGGGTTAAAGTCGAGGTTGAGAAAATCTGCTCTACTCTTATTTTGATAGCACTGATTTAAATTTCAGCTACACTAATTTCCCCACATGACGTCGGCAAGCGCTTCATATACATGGAAAAAAAAAGGGAATTCTGTTGGAACATGTACTGCAAGTGCTTCCACCACTGCGCTCCCTCCCACCTCCTCGCCCTTTCAGACTCTTTGAACTCTTTCTGAGAGACAGCACCGCAGCTATTCAGCAGGGAGAGAAGTTCTGTAGTGACGAGAGATAGCTCGGCTGAGGCATCGACTGACACTGGGGATTGAGGCTACTTGGGAATGGCGTTTGTTAATATTTAATAAGAGCAGCTCCTCACTAGATCATATCTCTGCCTGAGTTTATACACACTGTCAGGCAGGGACGTGCGCCCGCATACTGCCACATAATTATGGTCTGGGGGTGTTTGTGTGTGTCACTGTGTAGCTGTTTGTGTGATGAATATAAAAGGTATTTTTTTTTCGATGCAGCTTTCTTGCTGCATTTTCAAATGATTAGAAGTTCTTGTGTAGAAAAAAAGTTGACACAAAAACCACGTGTTTACTAATCATAAAGAGAAAAGCTGTGTCATTTATCCCTATTTGTGTTTATATGCATGTCTTTGTCAGCAGTCATTTTCTCTAAATCATGCCTCCAGCAAAATCTTAGAAAAGATTACGTTTTGCGGGCCTCGAGAATGTGTATAATGTGTTTCATTAAATTTTTTTTGCCCATATCCTCTGAGTGGCCACAATGGCCTTTGTGTATCGCTCTAGAGCAGCTCAAGGATATGAACATTTTCTCGGCACCTTCTATTGAGAAAGCGCAGACAAAAAGGGGGAAAAAAAAATTGGATGGCTTATTGAGAGGAGGCTGCACTTCTGTGATGAAGAGTCAGCGTGATTCGCCGAGGGGTTGAAAACAATAATGTGAACAAGGGCACTAAATAAGTGGGATTTAATGAAATGCTGCTATCGTTCCAATACATTCTGCCATGCTCTTCATCCTAGCTACTCGGTTCAAGTATGCAGAGAAGGCCAGAGAAATATTAATTCAGTGTGACGGAGGTGAAAACAAAGCAGATACTGTGAGTAATAGGAAAACAAATTTAAAGCAGAGGTGCCTTTCTGCCACCACTAAAAACATTACCTACATCTTCATTTTGGGAAAGCAGTTAAATTGAGATATCAAATATTGCTACTCTCTCATTCTCTGAAGGCTGTGGCCCGGTTGTACAGCGCCTGAGGACGGAAGCACAGGGGACAAGCGTTTGAATGGTTGTGTGTGATTACATCAGCGTGCATGTGTCTCAGTGTATGTTGGGTAATCACAGCAGGAGTCCTCGCATAATAAGGCTGTCTGGGTGAGCAGTGGGCTGCAACTGACGAAGAGGACCCTGACTGTCTGGGCCTAGCAGGAGGTCTGGAGTGACTCCAAGCCTTCTTCCACCCACAGACAAACTGATGCGTACACAGACGTAGCTCCAGGCACCCACATGACCCCTGCAAGTTACCCTGTGAGATTAACACACAGGGAAGCATTTATAGCCGGAACACACAAACACTAACGGAAACAGACAGACATACTGGAGATTGGCATGACACCACAGCTTGTTTGTCCAAACAAATGTAATCTCTAGGCACCATACAGACCCAAGCACTTTCAATTTATGCTTAATCCTATAATATCCTATTTAGTCCAATTTGATTCAATCCAGTCAGTTGGTCATGAACCACTAATTAGTAAAAATATTTCTATCAATGGAAACCAGCAGATTTAATCAAGTCTCCACTTTGACACCCTCCTTCATCGTGAGAAAGTACAGGATAACAATTGTTCCATCAGATTAAAAAGTCAAGAGGTTGACACTCTCATGCTCACATTTGTTGGATTTTGTATCAGTCTTATGTACAAAATGTCAAGTTGAGGAAAACTGCAATTTAAATAAAGACTGGGCAACTTTAGTCAATGGATCACCACAGTTTACATATTAAGTGCCTTGTTAAACTGTGTTCTTGGCCTTTTTTACATTTTTTCACATTGCAACCACACAGCTCAGCGTATTTTATTGACATTTTGATTGGCAGGCCAACACATACAGAACTATAATGCAAAAGGAAATGTTACATGGTTGTTGGGACCCACAGCCATGGATTTCAACATGAAAACTCCGGTACAAACTTTTCAGAATCAGAATCAGAATCAGAATCAGAAAAGCTTTATTGCCAAGTACGTTTTTGGACATACAAGGAATTTGTTTTGGCATAGTCGGTGCAATACAGTACAAGTTAAACAGTACAAACATATCTACAATATAATATAAATATAAGTGCACAGTTTTAAGTGAGTGAGAGTTCTGGAACTTTCAAAATAAATTGCATTTAACCAACTTCCAACACAACTTCAGAAGGGGAAAGGGGGGTAGCAGCGGACTTCCCATGATGCCACTGCCCTTATAAAACCCCCACCTTGGTCCAATCTCTTCCACTGCTCCTCTGCGGGACCAGGATGGGGGAGGCAGCACGCTAATGTCTCTTTGCTGGCAAAAAGACATAAACTCTTCAAACTGGATCCAAGGGTGTCATAAGATCACGTGATCATGTGCACAAGTTAAGTACTGATGAATTACGGTTGAAAGGATCCGGTATTCATTTATAAAAGGGAAGTTAAGGTATAAGCATTGCTTTACTTTATCTCTGAGGCCTGCAGAAGCAAACTGTGTCCCAAATAATTTCCTGTAGAAATGCTGTCTACAAGCCGAGTCTGAAGGAAGGACAACGGCCGCATCACCGTGGTTACGGTGATGTGCAGCTGGCTGGCGGACAGAACGAGCTGCCTTTCATGGAGGTTAGCTGGAAGCTAACCCTTTGTTCACAGTTTTCTTCAAACTTCGTCGTCGCCCGGACAACTCCTCCTCAGTATGGTTCAGAGGTTAGGATTTGGGGAGAGTAATAGAGAAAGATTTATGATCTGAACGTTTTTCGTTTTATGAAGTTTGGTTTTGTTTGTGTGAAACTCAGCTATCTTAGTGCTCAGCTTTGGTGTTCTGTGTTTGTGTGTTTTTAAAGTTAAGACAAACTTTATTTAAAGGGGTGATTTTAAACACAGAAGACTGATCATAACGCCGTCTGCGCTCATGCATTTTAACCCTTTTATTAACGGTATTTTAAAGGTTTATGTTTGATTCTGGTGCTAAGCTAGCAGCTTCCTTTGTTAGCTTTCACTCCTAACAAGCCAAGAACACGTGCTTGCCTGCTAGGGAATATTTAACAGAAAGGTTAGTTTTCAAGCTAGTAAATAATAGTCCCTAAACAATATTTTACTAAATCTGATAACTAAGTAAACACCATTAAGCTCCATTTTAATAAATAAAGGCAGCTAATGAGACTTATGAGAATTAGTCATCCAGAAGGTTGGTTTTATTCAGCAGATCATTCTTAAAACATTATTTTATTTAAAGAATATTTAATCTGATCTTGCATTGTGAATAGATCCAAGACTAACTTAACTTCATTTCCAGATTTTTCAAGATAATCCTTGGTTCTCAAACATAAACATTGCATGGTAATGTTGCATCACTCTTTTTGGTCATGGTTTTCAATCATCTCTCATCAACTTGTTTATATTGTACATAGCCCATTAGTCTTCGTTATTCTTTCATTCTGCTTGGTAGTTTAGTTGGATTGTTTTAGCATAGTAAATAGTTTGTTGATTGAAATATGTTTGACTTTGAGTTGACTTATTTTTGTTAATAAATTCTTGCATTTTAAGAAATTGTGTGAATTTATTCCATATATGTGCAGAGTTTATGCTGTTCAATAATGTCAGAGCTTGGCTCACCCTTTTGATTTTCCTAATACCATCGCCTTACTGGGCTGGTATTCACAGGACAACCCTTAACAGACTGAAATATTATTTGATAAAATATTAATATTAAATAATATTCTCAGATTCATAATTACAACAGTTTTCTTTTTTATCTTTTTTTTTACTAAAAGAAACAAAGTGTGGTGTATGTTCTTGTTCCATCCATTTTATACTGATACTCCTAAATAAAATCCAGGGCAGGCACAATATACAGCCACAAGCTTCTATCCATTTTATTCATATCTGTGGTGATCACAAAGTAAGGCACTTAGAACAAAAGGATACATGATTTAAATTTCTTTTTACCAATAAAAATCTGAAAGGTGTGACGTGCATTTATGTTCAGTTTAAGAAAATTAATCAAACTGGCCTTTGATAGGACAATTGAGACTGTACATATGTAGAGTATAGAGGATCAGTGCTTAACTTTGGTCAGTAGTTTGAGATGTGTTGAACATCAGGGCAGTAGTAGATGTGCCGTCACTGATTTAAGGAAATAACAACAAATCAGAAATGTTTATGACAGAGAGCTACAATTTAGTGGCTGGCTTTATTCTTTGTTCTTGAACATAAAAGGCAGTGAATTAAATTTAGGTGCTTTTCAGAATGTCAGTCTTCAATATTTATAAATATACACTGTTGCCTTGCAGTAAGAACGTCCTGGGTTCGACTCCCAGCCGGGGCTCTTTCTGCATGGAGCTTGCATGTTCTCCCCATGCATAAGTGGGTTCTCTCTGGGTACTCCAGATTCCTCCCACAGTCCAAAAACATGCCAGTTAGGTTAATTGCTCTCTCTTCATTGCTTTCTCTTCAGTGTTGCCCTGCGATGGACTGATGACCTGTCCAGGGTGTACCCTGCCTCCAGCCCATAGACTGCTGGAGATGGGCACCAGCTTCCCCGCGACCCACAATGGAAGAAGCGGTAGAAAATTACTGACTGATTTATAAATATGTTAATTTAATAAGATTTAATTTTTAATCTAGTTTTATTCAATCCACTTGATTAAAACCATTATTTGTATCTCAAAATACTGAGATACAAATAATAAACGTACATTGTCAGATTTCATGCAGTACCTACAAGACTTCGATATTTTGTCATGTAAGAGGCACTGAAATTGCCTGATGTTCCAAAATCTAATCATCTCTGTGGTGACAATGTAGCCACATGCTTACGTCATTTGAGGGGGAGCTGCATAAAGCCCTGCCCGATGATGAAAAAATGTATTATGTTGTCATTGCATGACAAGAGACTGCAGTCCAGTTTGACAATGTGGCAAGGAAGATGTAAACAACCCTTTCGATGGCCTCATTTTTACTGCTGACAGAAAAAAACGTCAATGAAAAAAAAGGGAAAATGAGAACCAACGTATGAGAGGGTGAGATATGTCATGCTGGAGAGAAATTAAATCACTGGCTAAATTATTGCATGATTGCTCGTTCCCCAAAGAGTTGGGCATCATTTGCTTGAAAGTGTTTCATAATTGGTTTTCGGCCATGTCAGACACATGCAATTCCCCCTGCTAATGGCTCTGTTAGGAAGAACTAGGCCTCCTGGGTCGGTGTAGGACAGAAAATAGCCAGACAGTGAAAAGCACCCTACATCCTTGTTCCTGTAGTATATTTTTTTCTCCGTTAAACCAGAGAGAGAGAAAAAAACGTGGAGAAGAGGAGCAATGACAAGAAGGAGAGTGTGTATGCAAGCAAAGAGGAAATGAAGTGGCAATAAGTGCAGCCAAAGGGGAAATGCTCTTCACCGTGAGTTTAATACATCAGACTGGGGATTTGGCAGCCCGCCACACAGCAATTGTTTACCTTTTTGCTCACTGGCTGCATCTGTTCTGTTTTGTAAACGGCACTAAACTATTCGCCCGTAAACACCGGAATCAATAACAACTGCTAAGGGAATTCCCTTATCCCGCCCCTCCTTCGCTTCCCCGTGTTTTCATCCCTAACCCACCCACCCCACCCCCCTTCTTTTTCTTTTTTCTCCTGGATCTCCTCTTTTCTCTCTTCTCTCTTTTCCCTGCCAGTCAGGACCAGTGTGTACATGTGTGTCGTTGTCGCTGGTGGAACCTACAGAGACGAGAAGACAATGGATGGCTCGCCAAAAATACCCTCTTTGTTTGTTTTTATTTATTGCTGTTGCCATTGTTAACAGGTGCAAACTAAAACTTGCAATTGCTTAACTTGAAAGTTTGATATTTTTTCTACCATCATTTTTTTTCTAATGTTTCATGCAAAACCTGCATTCACACAAATTTTATTGAACGATGTATAGTTAATATTTTTTTAGCTGATCACAGTGTCACAGCTTTGACAAAATCTTTTTTCTTTAATGTTCTGTGGAGAATCTCTTGTGTAAATATATAATTGTTGCCCTTCTCTCAGCAACAGCTCCTCCCTTATTGATTCTCAGTACATTGACCTTGAGTTGAACTCTTCCCCCTGCCAGTGCCCCCTCCTCGTTCTGCTCTGTGAGACGTGCAATGTACTTTGCTATATGACACACCTGGGTGCTTTTAAGCACACCCTCTCCATCAAGTGGCTAGGGGAGCCTCCATTTGGTCTCACTGTTGTGACAAAGGTATAATGGGGTTTAGATGGCTATGTACTACATTGCTATGGCTATAGGCCTATTTGGCTAGGGAGGCTACTATAAATACCTATTTAGCTTGTTGGGAAATAGCCTCAATGAAAGACAATGACCAGCACTGCTAAGCGCCAAGGTCATGTGCCACTATTTAGAGTTGACTTAGTGAGCAAGTGAAACTGTCTTTGGGTCACAGGTTGATGGAATGAGTAGAATGGATGGTGAGAGAAGAAAGAGGCCGGGAAAAGGTGATGCTCCAGATGAAGTGGAAGGTAATAGTTGTTGTGCTCAGATGAACACCCTGGAGAAGGTGGAGATTGGGGGCAGGAGGGCTGTAGAGATAGCTTTTACAGAATCCACTGGCTATCTCCCAAATGTGTCCCTTTCCGCTGGGTTGATAAGGTTTGCTATGAATCCTCTGTGGTTTCACTTTTCCCCCGCTTTGAGCATCGGAAGCTCTTGATGTGACAGCGACTTGATGGTGCGTGTGTGCAAAGTGCGAGTCGGGAAACAACGCTGGCAGCCGGGTGTCAACCAGGTCACGCATGCACACATGCAGCAGGAGGTAGTCTCTCTAGCCCAGACTCCCACTGGAACCCATTACAGAGAAACTGGAGGCCCGTAGAGCTTAATTACATGCAAACACAAATACAAGCGCACACATTAAAACACACCCTGTATAATTACACAGCTACGTACCTGCAATTTCATGCATGCATCTGTGCACACTTGCACACAAATACATGTAGACACATTGACAAACAATCTTGAGCTCAGAATACATTTCATGGTGACCACAGAGTCTGGGCGCAATGTGGTCAATTATCTTGCAAGACTGATATGTGCAAATGCATGTGGAAATGTCTACAAATCAAGTTGCTCATAATGACCCACATTGAATGCACATAAACATGCATGTGTGCACACACAAAATTCAGTGACTCACGCTCATTAATACTCATGAAAAACATACACAAGTGCCCAGACACAACACTGAATCAAACCTCATGCATGATTAAACCAGACATCCTTGGGGACAATGTTGTTGTCATATTGTCAGATTTTGTTTAACAATATAGCAAAATTGCATTAGGATCCAAAGGCAATAATGTCGCCGTTATTGGAAAAAAGACCCTCCCCCCTTCCTCTTCTTTCCATTTCAGCACTCAATCATCTCTGTGCTTTCAGAGTCAAGGCTAATACTGAGCTCATCCTTTCCCAAATGCCTTTGCAGTTGCGGAGCTCATTTAGGCGGACTCACAAAAGTATTTGTGCATGTGTCTCAGCGTATGGCAACACATCTCCCAGCCGTCCATTCACCGGCTTAATGCGGAACATCCCCCGGGTGATGGCTTTGGCAGCCTCCAAAATGGGAAATCCATATTTGCCGAGGGGGTCATCGGCGGGTTAGGAGGAGGAAAAAAAGTTTTTTGCTGGGAGGGAAGGTTGTGCAAGTGTAACTTCTCAGGGAGCAAAGTTTTGCATAATTTGCTTTCTGTATTCTTTGTTTGCGTGATGTGCAGGGAAAACATGAATGGGTCGATATTCGAAGTGTCATATTCGGTGAGACTACTGGTGGGGGATGTTTGCTGATGAGTGCTTGGTCGCAAAGGAGGTTGTGTGAGAAACAAATTGTTATAAAACTGATTTTCTTCTTTGTGAACATTAAAGTGTAATGCATTTCTGTGGCTCCAACTCATCTACAATCTCATACATCGTTTATTTAATCTCTTCTTATACCCTTCACAGCACCAATGGAGCTTGCTGGGAAAAGCAGGAGCTTCAGTTTGACCTCCCACCAGTTGAGGGCATTAACCCAGCTGGCTTGCATCCTGCTAGGCTTTGAGAGAGATGTGAGGGAGCTGGTCACTAACATCACCTTCATAAACTGCATAGGAGACACTCCAGCTTTAAAAGGTGCGACTAGGTTATTTTAACGTACTGTATGTGTTTACCTACACTGCCTTGTCAGAAGAATTCATATCACCTGAACTTTTTCACATTGTTTCAACTTACAGCTATAAATGTGAATGTATTTTACTGAGATGTTACATGATAGACCAGCACAATGTGGTTGGTGATGTGGACCGGAATGTTTCCAAAAAGACTTCCAAATAAAAGTGTGGCCTGCATTCCTTTTTGGCCCTTTCTATTCCAATACCTCTAAATATAATGGATTGCAACCAAATTCCTTCACAAGTCAACTAATTACTGAACCGAATCAACCTATTTGTAACACTGCACATCACCCTGAATACACCAACCCCGCAGTAAAACATAGTGGTGGCAGCATCATGTTGTGGGGTTGTTTTTTTTCAGCGGGGCCACGGAGGGTGGTCCGAGTTGATGGGAGAATGGCTGGAGCTAAATAAATAGAAACATCAAAGAAAACCTGTTTAGAGGCTGTGAAAGACTTAGGACTGGGGCAGAGGTTGACATTACAACAGGATGATGAGGCTAAAATACAGCCAGAGCTACAATAAAAGGCTTCAGGCAAAGCAGATTCATGTGTTAGAAGTCCAGACCTGAATCCACCTGGATCTGTGACAGGACTTGAAAAGTAGCTGTTTACTCACCACCTGTATCCAGTCATTCTGAGGTTGAAGTATTCTGAGTTTAAGACGCCACCCCCTCCATCTTCATCATCTTCGACTTTCCAGTTCTCCTCTCTTTCCACATTTATAACCTGTCTGCATGGATGCAGCAAAATGTCCTCCATCTTAAAAACTCAAAACCAGAATTAATTTAAATTGGTACTTCACATCAAATTCAACAACAGCATTACCTTCTCTGGCCAAAGCAATACAGTCACCAATCTCTGTTTTATTTTTCATTCACAACTCACCTTGTAAATCCATATCTAGCACATCTGCAAAATCTCAGTTGTCCACCTCCAAAACATTGCAAAACTCTGGCCCACACTCTCCCTCTCTAATGCAGAAAAGCCAGCCCATGTCTTTATCTCCTTCAGATTGGACTATTGCAACACATTTCTCATCAGGATTCCTGGCAAGAACATACAGAGATTACAGTATGTTCAGAACAGCGCTGCCAGGATCCTGATGAGAAAGGGTAAACATTAACATATTACTCCCGTTCTCCGTTCACTTTACTGGCTCATCATCTTTGTGTGGATCACCTACAAAATCTCTCTGCTGACCTTCCACTGTCTGCACGGCAATTCACTATCTTATTTAACAGACCTCCTCACCCTTCACTGTCCCTCATGCACTGTCTGCTCCTTAAACACCCACCTTGCTCACCTTCCCAGGACTCACTCTCGCACCATAAGAGGCTGTGCCTTTTCCTGTGCTGCCCCTTGGCTGTTGAACACTCTGCCTCTTCACATGAGGGCTCCGCAGACCATGGCATCCTTGAAAAGGGCTTGAAAACCTTTCTTTTTAACCAGTGTTTTTAATGATCTTCCTTTACATGTTTTGTCCCGTTTACATTTTTTTTTGTATTTATTGCACTCACTGCTTTTATTTTAGCTCTTTAGGATTTTCTGTGAATGTAAAGTGCGTTATAAATAAAATGTATTATTATTATATTTTTTATTTTTATTACTATCTTTATTTTGCCCTTCACAATCATTTGTTGTCCATCACCTAAAATCTCTGTGGAATATACTTTATGATTTTGTGTAATGTGACAAAATGTGGTAATGTTCAACTGCACGAACACAAAAATCCACACCTATATATGAAAAAATTAATATGAAAAAACTGCACTGAGTATGAATATGTTAGCGTGTGTTACCAAGGTTTCACATATGATGTCTGTACTTCCAAAACTAAGTCTAGTGTGCCACTACTGCATGTATTAGCACACACGCACACAGACACACGAATGCTTCTTTGCTAATTCCACCATAAAGTCTGAGGCAGTGTTTATTAGATTGGGATTATCCGGGGTCTTATATAAGCCTTTAGTATCCTTTTCCTCTTTCCCCTTTGAACTGCCACTGCAGAGATGTTAAATGAAAGCTTTTGGTGCGTGGAGTAATTTCCATAAAGGTTACATTTACAAAAACAAGACTTGCGGAAAGGCTCAATTTACAGAGAGGTAAATAGCCTTTAAAGGGCAGTTATCCAAATCATTAATTCCAGGCAATCAAACGACTTAATTACCAGAAATTCATCAGATGAGCTTAAAGGTCAAAAAGTGATGTGCTTGCGACTTCCTCCTTATTCCATTGCATGCGGTCTCGTTCGGCTAAATTGCCTCGCCTGGGGTCTTACTTTTTGCTTTCCGATTAGGAAACTATGGCCTTGATGTTCATGCTTTTTAATTGAAACCCAACTCAACATCCTGTGCACTTTTATTCACCACTGCTCCCCTACAAGCTGCTGTCTTCCCATAAATCAGCACAATCAACTCTCATGGAATTACCCTTTGCATTCTTGCCACGATCTGGGTTCAAATCAAATCTAAATTTTATATTTGAACTTGTATAGACATGTCTATGAACAAATTATTTTTGCTTTCTTTGAGGCATGGGCAGTCATACTCTGGTCACTTTACAAGAAGAGCATTCAGGGCAAAAAAAAGAAAGTTTGCTTAGTACTACTAAAATCTGCAGTTTCTCAAGTAGCCACTAGCTGGCTTCACAGTCATCAATCCCAAATAACCAACCAAAACATATACCTTTACCTAATATCAAGAACAGAGAGTGTCTTTGGTCTCTGTAGTAAAATCAACCATTCATAGTAAGTGTAAAGCTGGTTAAGAGTTTATAAAACCAATCCACTTTTTTACAGCAGGGCTTAACTTTATGTGCTTTTTTTATATGCTGTGTTGCTGTGCAAATAAATGTGCAGCAACCACCCAGTGAACGCTGTCCTTACGTTGTCAGCCATATCCATTCTTTGTGCTTTACTTGTTCTTTCAGAAATCCAGTATGGTCATAGGACCAACTGCAGTCTGAAGACTTTATAAATACAGTCAAGCCATAAAAAAACAGAAAAGATTAGCATCAATGTGTCTATGCCAATCATATACAGTCCTTGGTTTCCTAATGTTTAGAGGTGGAAAAAATTATACAAATGCATTTGACTGATTTGACATCTGAGCATATAGTGCCTTCCAAAAGTATTGACATCCCTCAAACTTCTTCACATTTTGTTACAATAAGATACTTAAATTATATATTTCCTCTTTATTTAAATGTTTTGCAAATACAAACTGGTCAGAGATTATTTGAGTATGGAATGGTGGTAAATATAGGGGACTGATCAAAGAAAACCTGTTAGAAACCTGTAAAAAACTTGAGGCTGAGGAAGAGCTCCATGTTCCAACAGGACAATGACCCTAAACAAACAACCACAGCTAAAATGAAATACTCTAAAAGACCAAAGCATATTATAATATGTTAGAATGAACCAGTCAAAGTCTAGAGCTCACTTAGTTGAGAATCAATGGAAGAACTTAACACATCCTATCCTTCCAAACTGACTGAGCTTGAGCAAATCTACAATGAAATACCTGGGCTGACAATTTCAATCTCCACATATGCAAAGCAGGTAGAAACATAGCTGAAAAGACTTTAAGCTAAAATTGCACCCCACACCTCTCAGATGTTTAGTTTAATGAAAATCATTTTCTTTCCACTTTAGAATTACGGACTGCTCTGTGATCGTTTTTATTTGAATTCCTCATGCCTTTATATATCGTGTGTGGTTGATAGTACTCTACAGATATAATTTGATGACTTGACCAAACAAAGGTGTATTTTATTTTTTCATTTTATATGAAATACATTATTATCTTTACTTTATTGTGTCATTATTAAGACATTTTGAAAAAGCCTAAAGAGGATTCAAGTACGACAACAGATGGCAAGAGACCCACCGCAGACAATCTTCACACTCCAAAGGTGAGACTATTTCATGTATTTGTTACGTGAAAATTTCTTCCACATCCCAACTATTTTAGAACTTTGCTGGAAGTTGGCTTGTTTCCTACTTTTCAGGCACAGACTTTGGAGTTAAACTGGAGGTCAGCTTTCTGTAGGCTAGTCCCACACATGGAGCATTGTGTTAAAGTCGTGCTAGATGACGTCTGTGCAAAGAATCTACAGCAAGAAGAGGCCTTACATTCTTCAGGACACATCTCAGTCAACCTGAGTCCTGTTGCTGACTTCTCTGTCAGCAACAAACATCTCCAAGAAGACTTCTTCAACAAAGACTTCGAGAGAGACACTCCTAAAATGACAGCAAAGGTACTCCTTTTTGTGCTGCTCAACACTTTTGCTCTTTAGTTTTGATCCTCTGTTAGTTTGTGATAAAATTACAATGCATTAGGGAAACTCAATATTCAATATTTTATACATTTTGAAAATATTTTATTGGATTTACTTTGTACTTTTCTTTTCTGTAAAGCTATGGGTCAGTTATGTGAAGTCCCTTCTTATATTCATAGGAATTGTCCCTTGATGGATTCTTGATGCTTTCTCTTTCTCTGTAAGTAATTTGTTAAATCATTCTGCATCTGCAGAATCCAGGTTTTACTTTTCAAATTTACTCAACAGAAAACACACCCGAGGTCTAGTTCATAGCTTGATGTGCACAAGTAACCTCAGGATAAAGCCTCCCTGAGGAGGCTCTGTTCCCTTCATCCTTCCTTAATACTATCTGACTGAACAATACGGGTTTACACACAGCAGCCAGAACTAGAGAGATTAATTCTTTTTGTAGCTCTCACTATAATAGAAAGCTCAAATAGTTTGGGACTGACCCAGACGACACCCTGGATCAGAAAGGGCCTGGGGAAGAGTGATCAGTATTACCGGAGGGGAGGATTCCAGGAACAAAAGAAAGACAAGTAGAAACCAAGAACTGGTGTGGTTGATATTATAGGGGTTGGATGATGTGTGGAGAAAGGTATTCATTGGGGGAAATTGAGGGTGTACTAATGATAGAGGGGCATATCACAAAAGGAAAGTGGCTATTGCATTAAGAAGGATATAGGAGAGATAACATGAGGAAAGGATGAGATGAGAGGGCCTGGGAAGAGTTGAAGCAGACACAGAAGATTGACTTTTCTGAGACAGAATACCAGAGTGTGATGTGAAACTGGGCTTAAGAAGTAAGACCACCAAAAATCTCCAGTGTTTGAGGCCGGACAGCTGCATACTTACCGACATAACTGGCGTAGCCTCTCTCAATCTTCTTTCCTATTTCAAAAATACTGAGCATCTTCTCAGGAAGCTTCACCTAAAACTTCTTTAAAGTTTCTCTAACTAACATTCTTCCTTTCAACTGCTCCGCTTCCGAAAACCTTCTCCTACTCCCTCTTCCTTTGACCTTTGTCCTCCTAAATCCTTCTACTTTGTGTGTATTACTGTCTCTTGATTCCTAACTAGTGTCAAAATTTGTCCGTGCTCAGGACCTGTACAACATATTTATGTGTAGGTCAACGCTTCAAAGATGAGAGCCTTCCAGCCCAAAGGTTATTCTTGCATACATTTGCATACAAAAAATCTAAGCTTGAGAGATATTCAGGAAGGTGTTAGAGGATATATACAAAATGGTATTGCTAGCTGAAGAAATTATTCTAGATCAATATGTCAATTTTTTATTCATACTTTCACACCTCAGTGCTCATGTTTTTTATGTAGACTTACCTTAATGTCAATAAAAAGCAGGCTTTAATAATATTCCTTACTTACTGCAGTTTTTATATTGTCAAACAAATGATAAATAACCTTATTTTAACAGATCTAATTTGACCTGCTGATAGACCTTAATTCTCTAGATTCTCCTCAATTTGATGTGAGCCTTCAATTATTTCTCCAGCACCTTTTTCTGTACTTCAGCCTCACCTCAGGTGCTCATTGGTCTCCTTCACCATGCTGAGAGCCCAAACAGACTCTAACTAGCACTTGAAAAGTTATAGCCTGTTTCACCTTGCTGCAGTAGTCCTGATGGGATTCCCTAAATGTGATCTTAGCTTGTTAAAATTTCAGCCTCTGTTAAGCTGAGGTGCGTTGTTGTGATTGTTTCGCGTTCATTTGTGTGGATGAGATTGTTCTGAAAATTCAACAAAAATTGGAGAGTTTGCAAATTACTTCTATATTCTGTAGTTCTGATATGGTGGTGTGTCAAGCTACCCAGCTACATCATCAAAACGTTAAGATAGTGTAGCTATCCAATGCATGCTGCAACTGGTTGACTTGTCTGAATCCCTCAAGTGAACAAACCTCTGCCAAATCGCCAGGTTTTATTGATTGGAAAAATGAGGTCATGATAAAGCAATTCAGAAAACTGTATAGTTTTGGTGAGCTCAACTGACAAACAAACACCAAGTAAAGGTAAAAAATATTAAAGTACGAGTCTCCAACAACCTTTTCAGAATCAGAATCAGCTTTATTGCCAAGTTTGTGCATACAAACAAGGAATTTGACTCCGGTACACTTTGCTCTTTTGTTCTGTTTTTGCATTACAGAATATACAAATTTACAATTTACAATGTACACATATCTAATAGAAAAGGTGCATTTGCAACATCTGTATGCTGTTGTTCTGTACTCTATTGAATGTTCATCAGAGAAACAGCCTGGGAGAAGAAACTGTCTCTGTGGCGGCTGGTTTTAGTGAACAGTTCTTTGTAGCAGCGGCCTGAAGGTAAAACTCTAAACAGTTTGTGTGCAGGGTGTGTGGGGTCTGCAGAGATTTTAGAAGCTCTTTTCTTGACCCTAGACCTGTATAAGTCGTGGATGGAGGGAAGGTCAGCTCTGATTATTCTCTCTGCAGTCCTGATTATTCGTTGCAGTCTGGACCTGTCCTGTTTTGTGGATGAGCCAAACCACACTGAGATGGATGAAGACAGGACAGACTGAATGATGACAGTGTAGAAGATGACCAGCAGCTCCTGTGGAAGGTTGAACTTCTTGAGTTGCCTCAGGAAGTACAGTCTCTGCTGGGCCTTCTTTCGAACAGTGTCTATGTGTGAAGACCATCTCAGGTCCTCAGAGATGGTGGTTCCTAAGAACCTGAAGTGGTCCACGGCCGATACAGTGTTGTTGAGGATGGTGAGTGGGGTGTATGGGGGTGGTGTTCTCTGAAGGTCCACCACCATTTCCACAGTCTTGAGTGGGTTCAGTTCAAGATAGTTCTGACCACACCAGTGTACCAGCCAATCCACCTGCTATCTGTATGCAGACTCATCACTGGGTGTATCCTGCCCATCACCCACTGACCACAGAAGATAGGCCCCAACCCACTCGCGATGCTGTGAAGATTAAGCAGATATAGAAAATTAGTTGATGGATAAAGATGCACATTCTTAAGCTAATGCATCGTTAAAGCACCTTTTGATTCAAGTGGAGCATTTAGTCGTATTAGCTCCTGCTATCAGTATGCTAGACCTTGACTTGACAATGTTGTCTTGAAAGCATGCTTGGACTCACTGTGATATTGGAAAACCAAATTCCATTTAATTTCTCCTGCTTTTAAGCAGACACCTAAAGGTTTGGGATTCAAACTAGCTTTTGGAAGGGCTCCTAATTTCATTCATGTTGACAAAACATCCCAGTTCCACCTGAAGAAAAGTAATCCCACAACATAAAGCTGCCACCACCATGTTTTACTGTAGAAATAGTGTGTCTTTTGGTAATGCACAGTTTGGTTTTTGTACCAAACATGCCTTTTCTTCTGTTGTGGCCTAACAATTCAGATTTTAATGCATCAGACAGTGACACATTCTTACTCAAGACTGAGAGATTTTAGCCAGGTTTCAGTCAGGAGGTTTTATTTGGAAGAAAATGCTCCTGTTTCAACCATACTCCTTAGTTCAGGCCTTTGTGGTAGATTGTTGTAACGTGTTGGACGCAACCAGTACTTAGCAGAAATTGCTTCACTGTTACCGTTGGAATTCTCCCTGGCAAGTTATCTCTTTTCTTTTCACCAGTTTTCAACAAAAGTAATTTTTTTCATAACTCCGCTGTTTTCACCTATTTTTCATTACCATTTTTTGCCTTCTTTGTTTGATTGATACCTTTGTAAAATGTAATCCTTTTGATCCTTTACCCCTCTGCTAACTGTGCCTTTTCGCTAGACATTGAAACAAGTCAATTAACTTTCTTTGCAGTTAATCAAACCAGTTGATAAAGAAAATTTTAGATGTAATTAGA
The DNA here is from genome assembly GCF_021462225.1 of Girardinichthys multiradiatus. Taxonomy (NCBI): domain Eukaryota; kingdom Metazoa; phylum Chordata; class Actinopteri; order Cyprinodontiformes; family Goodeidae; genus Girardinichthys; species Girardinichthys multiradiatus. The sequence continues at coordinate 37,594,048 of NC_061805.1, read as the reverse complement.
AGTTTCTTAAATTACCCATAGGTAAATATTTCCAAAACTACAATGGGTCCGCTTGTAATCTCACTTTACCCATTTTTTTCCCCTCTCAGCTGGTCTGTTTCACTTAGTGTTATATGCTATAACAATTTCCTGTGATTGTGGTGAATGTGATTCAATCTGTTTTGAAGTAAGACTGACATACTGATGTAGTCTAAAACGATTTGCTGAGGCAATGTCTTCAAACATCTGCATTCTACATTTGCAGTCTTCAATGTTGTTCTCAAGAAAAATCCATGTTATATATTAACTGCAGTCCCAAACCTATTAAGTATTCAAATTATCCTTGTAAACTCTTTTTTTATTTCCATATAATGAAGTCTCTTCCTTATGTTTCCTCCTCTATACTGACAGATTTTACTTCTTGGTTTGATCTTGTCTTTTTCTCTCCCCACAGTTCTGTGGAGCAATTCTGACTGAGCTCGATGCCTTACTGCCACTGGCAGTAGCCTGCAGGGACACTTCTCTCCTGGGGGTGCGATCAAGCTTCGTGGAAGCGTGTAGCAGAGCAGCATTTGCTATGCTGGGCCGTTTGCAGGAGAGGGCCCTGGAGGTACCGTCCTCTGCACCCCTGAAGAACTTGCCTGCTCTGCTTGCTTCCTGCATTTATGTGCAACAGCGACTAGAGCATTACAATGTCGTGCTGAAGGATTCAAGTACAGCTTCAGCTAAAATGTAAGAAGCAGGTGTGCTCATGTGAGTCTGTTGGCTTATTATACATAAGCTGCTGTGTTGTTTTGTATGTGTCATGACTCAGGTTGAAAACTTCCTGTAAGTTGAAACATTTGTCAATGGGAGTTAATAGGAATTTACTGAAATAAATGGGAGTAAACTTTGAATTTAACATACTAAAGGTTGTGTCCTTTACAGTGATTTTAAATAGAGTTTGGGAAACTATATATTTACACATAATCTAGATTAAAGCAAATTTCTTTCAAATACACTTCAGTATACCTTTGCTATTCCTCAATTCCATGCACATATCATGGGATTGAGTTTACTGCAGGTGTATTGAGCTCACATAACTCTACATGCACTGTGCATTTCTCCATCATATACAGAGATGATTTCCAGAACCGTGGATTATTGAGGCCAGAACACAAGATTTACCTGTAGATTACATAATTCCTTTAATATATAAAATGTATGTTAACTTGCAAATATCATATGGATGTATGTTAATGACAAAACAAAATGCTTATATTTATCCATAGAAAATACAGTTTGTATAAATGACCTCAGATTTTCAGTTAATTTCCATTCCCATAAATCCCATTTGAATTTGGAATATTTTTCAAATTTCCCACCAACGTCTCATGGAAATTGTTTGAATGGTTTTCAGAAATCTACCATAAATTGCTTGTCCATTTGCACTATTCTAACTAGGTTAGATAGACCCCTATTTGCCACCTCTCTTAATTTAAAGACAACATGTGTTCTTAAAGACAAGCACATGCGCTTGCTACTGCAAGTTTAAGAGACTGAAGTTAAAAGTGGAAGAAGGCAATGAGTTGTGCCTTCATTCCTCTGCTTGTCTCTGCTGTAGTTGATTTCAATCCTTGCCTGCAGCAGGCTTCCACATGGTGTCTACAGGTCCTTCTCAAAATATTAGCATATTGTGATAAAGTTCATTATTTTCCATAATGTCATGATGAAAATTTAACATTCATATATTTTAGATTCATTGCACACTAACTGAAATATTTCAGGTCTTTTATTGTCTTAATACGGATGATTTTGGCATACAGCTCATGAAAACCCAAAATTCTTATCTCACAAAATTAGCATATCATTAAAAGGGTCTCTAAACGAGCTATGAACCTAATCATCTGAATCAACGAGTTAACTCTAAACACCTGCAAAAGATTCCTGAGGCCTTTAAAACTCCCAGCCTGGTTCATCACTCAAAACCCCAATCATGGGTAAGACTGCCGACCTGACTGCTGTCCAGAAGGCCACTATTGACACCCTCAAGCAAGAGGGTAAGACACAGAAAGAAATTTCTGAACGAATAGGCTGTTCCCAGAGTGCTGTATCAAGGCACCTCAGTGGGAAGTCTGTGGGAAGGAAAAAGTGTGGCAGAAAACGCTGCACAACGAGAAGAGGTGACCGGACCCTGAGGAAGATTGTGGAGAAGGGCCGATTCCAGACCTTGGGGGACCTGCGGAAGCAGTGGACTGAGTCTGGATTAGAAACATCCAGAGCCACCGTGCACAGGCGTGTGCAGGAAATGGGCTACAGGTGCCGCATTCCCCAGACCTGGGCTACAGAGAAGCAGCACTGGACTGTTGCTCAATGGTCCAAAGTACTTTTTTCGGATGAAAGCAAATTCTGCATGTCATTCGGAAATCAAGGTGCCAGAGTCTGGAGGAAGACTGGGGAGAAGGAAATGCCAAAATGCCAGAAGTCCGGTGTCAAGTACCCACAGTCAGTGATGGTCTTGGGTGCCGTGTCAGCTGCTGGTGTTGGTCCACTGTGTTTTATCAAGGGCAGGGTCAATGCAGCTAGCTATCAGGAGATTTTGGAGCACTTCATGCTTCCATCTGCTGAAAAGCTTTATGGAGATGAAGATTTCATTTTTCAGCACGACCTGGCACCTGCTCACAGTGCCAAAACCACTGGTAAATGGTTTACTGACCATGGTATCACTGTGCTCAGTTGGCCTGCCAACTCTCCTGACCTGAACCCCATAGAGAATCTGTGGGATATTGTGAAGAGAACGTTGAGAGACTCAAGACCCAACACTCTGGATGAGCTAAAGGCCGCTATCGAAGCATCCTGGGCCTCCATAAGACCTCAGCAGTGCCACAGGCTGATTGCCTCCATGCCATGCCGCATTGAAGCAGTCACTTCTGCCAAAGGATTCCCGACCAAGTATTGAGTGCATAACTGTACATGATTATTTGAAGGTTGACGTTTTTTGTATTAAAAACACTTTTCTTTTATTGGTCGGATAAAATATGCTAATTTTGTGAGATAGGAATTTTGGGTTTTCATGAGCTGTATGCCAAAATCATCCGTATTAAGACAATAAAAGACCTGAAATATTTCAGTTAGCGTGCAATAAATCTAAAATATATGAATGTTAAATTTTCATCATGACATTATGGAAAATAATGAACTTTATCACAATATGCTAATATTTTGAGAAGGACCTGTATAGTAATGAGTTCCAGAAACAACGTGGCATAATTAGTAAGTTTGTATGTTTAGTGCATGAAACTTTGGTGTCTATTATGTTTAAAGAAATTGGAAAATGAATGATTCCCCAAAGACAGATATCGATAGCCTCATAGCATAATTGCCTACGTCATATTTACAAAATGTCACTTGGCTATGAGGCTAATGATATAATTGTTCAAATGCACGGAAACATACATACAACAGTCACCAAGCTCTCGTCTTCAAGGGAAAATATAGTGACTCTTGTGCAAAAAGTAGCTAAGCTTTACCTGATTTTCTTATTTCATTCACAATCAAATAGTATAATGACACCAGAGAGATGTGCTTCTTAGGCCCCTTATCTCTCTATCAAAAGGTGTTCGTAAGATAAAAATAAATCTCACTGTTAACTTTTAGGATAAATAAACGGTTTCTTTTAAGCCATCTTAACATTTTTATTACCGATCCCTGCATAAATTAAACTGAACATAACAAGATTTGCAATTTTGAAGTTTTGATCTAAATAACATTGCGCATTACAAACTATATGCTCTAACTTTCTTTTCTTCTTCTTTGACCAGATCCTTGACTCTGCTACCGATCCAAAGGTACCATGAAACAGTGGAGGCTTTAAGAGAACAGCTGACCAGCTACTGCATTCAGGTTTGCTTTGCCTGTATTCTTCAGGATGCAGAAAGTCATGACTGGACTGACCCTAAACCCTTCTATGAGGTGAAGCTTACAATGATTTCCTACCTGTTTAGCTTGATTTAACTCTAGTTTCACACGACCCTGATACATGATGTGACGCACCTTTTTAAACTGTTTTCTGTTTTAGAATTTAATTTTTATGCACCTCTCTAGGTTTATGCTTAGTAAATATCTCAGTATGTCTCAGCATGCCTGTTCTGCAGATTTTAGGGAACTATATGAATTATACTCCTGAGCCTCCCTGCTTCTTCCTTTCATTCCCACAACATATCTTTACTTCCCACTCTCCTTCTTCCATCTGAACGTTATACTCGGAGCTTCCTAAGAACATCTGTGGTTTCCATGCTGCCCTGGGGGCTCCAGGGATTTGGCTGTCTGAAGTCTGCAGTCTACACTGGGTCTGTCTGGAAGCAGCATAGGACCCATGGAACTCCAGTACCTTTATACCCTAAACCAATATAAAACTTGCCTCGCCTTCTTGCTTTATCCTGATTCCCTCCCCTTTGTTCCTTCCTCCTTCTAAGGGTCACTGGTGTTAGACAGGCCTGCTGTGTGCAGGTGTGTGCCTTTGTTCAACCACCTCCAGCTGTATATATACAGATGAATGTATGTAAGAGGGTCTGCAACAGCCTCTTATGTTTTGGGTTTCATTCAGTATATATGTATATGTTGATCAGACGTGTATATTTACCCTGCTTCCTGTATGCATTTACAAGCTGCTCCATAGTGACTTGTTTATTTGTTGTTATGGCCATAAAAAATATTTAACATGTGACACTAAAACTGCAACATATGTGTAAGGTCAGTTAAGTGGGTCAAAGAGAGTGTGGGATATGGCCTTGGCTTATGTCTTTATGACAGGATTTTGCCTTTAGAGCTTTGTGAGCCAAATAGTGATTTAACAAAAAAAACAAGTCTTATTCTAAGCTCCCCAACCAAGATTAAGTCTTGCTAAAGTATTGTTAAATACGGTTTTCTTTTTTCTTTTCTATATTTTTCCTGATTTGTTAAATGAAACCGGCATCAGGTCAAACACATAAGGAAGCAAGATATAAAGCTGAGTTCACTGAGTAGTTTGAAGCATAATTTAAGATGTCTTTTATTTCAAACATTTATATAAAACAAACAAATAATTAATAATTATGATACACAAAGTAATATAGCCAAAGAAAATAAAAAATGAGAACTAATAATCCCATAACAGTTAAAACTAGATGTTTACTGTATAATCAGACACAGTCATTATTTTCTCACTGTCCGACATATTCTCAGACTAAACCCTTCCCACTTTAGGTCAGTTCAGATAACCAACTTTATTTCTATTTGCTAAACACCAGAATAATTGGAAAGCTGAATTAGCTTTTTCAAAATTAGAAATTCTCATACATTTCTTTAGTTTGTAGCAGAATTGCCTTCTAAACTGTATAACTTAGATCACATGTTTATGGTATCTTTTCACAATTTTCCTCCAATAGTTTGCTGGAACATCATGCTATCATCTGCTTTCTTCGCAATTGAGATGTTGTTTCCTGGCTTGTAACCTTCCCCCCCATTTTCTTACAAATGTAACAATTATCATTGCCGTTAAAAACCTATATTTATTTTCTTCAGACCACAGGACATGTCTCCAGAAGTAAAGGTATTTCTACCTGTGTGCATTTTTGCAAGTGGTAATTTAGCTTTTTGTTGCTTTTGGAGAAGTGGCTTTTTCTTCTCCGACTGGCCTTTCAACCCATGTTGGTAAAGGACTCTTTTCATTGTCCGTAATGTAACTCTCACCAGCATTAACCAGCAGATTCACAAAGGCTTTGATGAGCCCATTTTGCACCAAAACATGTTCATCTCTGGGTCAGAGAACCCACCTGCTTCCTGACCGGTATGGTGGCTTGACATTCCCTTTTGACTGATAAAATGTTGATTTACCTGCTCCATACCTGAACTAAGAGGTTATCTGCAATAGGATGAAAGCACCACCAATAATGGTAATCACTGAAAAAAAAACATAAAACATTATAAATTGAAAATGTCACAGTGCTTTTCTCTAAAATTCCAGTATACCCCTGCATTTCTGCAGATCCTTCAAGCCTTTAGCAGGGGGTTGGTTGGTGGAGGGGGTAATAATTGACAAAAACTGTAGTTCGGTTCCTTTCATCTGAGCAACAGTTATTAGTTTGGTTAACCCATGCCCCAACACTAAAAGTACTTTAGTAACACTCAACACAAACACACTTCATCTTACACATATGCTAACGCACCCACACACACACGCACGCGCACACACACTCTCACCCATGCATCAGCACACAAATCATCCTGATGGCTGAAGGTCATACAAACACAGGTTGCTATTACAGCAATGTGTTCTGTCTTCTTCAATGCTGGATGCAGTCTTGGTTTAATAAAGACAATCACACAGTTAGGTTTCTGTGTTGATATATCTGTTTTGTAGAGCAACTTTGCCCTGGCACACCTACACACCCAGCTTCTCCATATGGTATGCCTGAAATGCCAAGACAGGACATGTGGGGGAAAAAAAGAAATACCATACATTTGAAACAGTCATGCTTTTTCTGGTTACTCTGAGTGCAGAGGAATTTCTACAACTACCTGTGCCTATTCATCCGTATACATTCCTAAAAGATATACAGGGGTTGGACAATGAAACTGAAACACCTGTCATTTTAGTGTGGGAGGTTTCATGGCTAAATTGGACCAGCCTGGTAGCCAGTCTTCATTGATTGCACATTGCACCAGTAAGAGCAGAGTGTGAAGGTTCAAATAGCAGTGTAAGAGCACAGTTTTGCTCAAAATATTGAAATGCACACAACATTATGGGTGACATACCAGAATTCAAAAGAGGACAAATTGTTGGTGCACGTCTTACTGGCGCATCTGTGACCAAGACAGCAAGTCTTTGTGATTAATCAAGAGCCACGGTATCCAGGGTAATGTCAGCATACCACCAAGAAGGATGAACCACATCCAACAGGATTAACTGTGGACGCAAGAGGAAGCTGTCTGAAAGGGATGTTCGGGTGCTAACCCGGATTGTATCCAAAAAATATAAAACCACGGCTGCCCAAATCACGGCAGAATTAAATGTGCACCTCAACTCAAATGGTGCAAGGAGCGCAAATCTGGGGCTGTGAACAATGTGAAACATGTATTGTTCTCTGATGAGTCCACCTTTACTGTTTTCCCCACATCCGGGAGACTTACGGTGTGGAGAAGCCCCAAAGAAGCGTACCACCCAGACTGTTGCATGCCCAGAGTGAAGCATGGGGGTGGATCAGTGATGGTTTGGGCTGCCATATCATGGCATTCCCTTGGCCCAATACTTGTACTAGATGGGCGTGTCACTGCCAAGGACTACCGAACCATTCTTGAGGACCATGTGCATCCAATGGTTCAAACATCGTATCCTGTAGGCGGTGCTGTGTATCAGGATGACAATGCACCAATACACACAGCAAGACTGGTGAAAGATTGGTTTGATGAACATGAAAATGAAGTTGAACATCTCCCATGGCCTGCACAGTCACCAGATCTAAATATTATTGAGCCCCTTTGGGGTGTTTTGGAGGAGCGAGTCAGGAAACGTTTTCCTCCACCAGTATCACGTAGTGACCTGGCTACTATCCTGCAAGAAGAATGGCTTAAAATCCCTCTGACTACTGTGCAGGACTTGTATATGTCATTCCCAAGATGAATTGACGCTGTATTGGCCGCAAAAGGAAGCCCTACACCATACTAATAAATTATTGTGGTCTAAAACCAGGTGTTTCAGTTTCATTGTCCAACCCCTGTAGTTATCAGTAGACGTTTAGCTTAAATGCAACAAATAGGAAATGGGAAAATGCCTGTGTGACATCTGTACATGTGGAATTAAGCTGCAGAGACCTAGGGGTTAACCTAGGGTCATATAAGAATGAATTAAGAAATATGATTAAAACTAAATAGCATGCTGAAACTTACAAGCCATAAAAGCTAGCATAAACTTTAGCTAATGAAAACCTTTTACCCTAAGTCAACGGAGATTTTTGTTTTATAGATGAGCATCTTTTTTTACACTCTTCACTAGGATACAAGGCAGGAACTAAGACAAGTGAACCAAACTGTGATTTTTTTCACAACCTTCTTCATCCCTGTTGAGCAGTAATTTGCAGCCAAGCCATCACAAGAAACTTTTGCTGCTTGCACTGGTAACAGCTTAGATGGCCTTTCTTGTTTTTGGTCCATTAAACCCAAAGTCTTCTTTTCTCAAAACCATGTCTAAAACAAAACAAAAAACATGTCCACTGTCATTCTTTCCATCTGAGATGATGTTTTGCTAAAACAAACTCCTTGGATTCGTTTTCCTTCTTTTGGCCTTATGCTTTTTTTGTTTAATTCTTTATGCAACGGAATGGTGTGAGAACGATTTCCAAGCTACTCTCAAACATAAGTGGCTTTATGGAACAAAATTGAATGATGATTTGTTTTGCAGGAATTACGCATTTCCCAGTGGATTCCATCTTTTTCCTTCAAGAGGTTTCCTGCTCTATCAGAATCTGTTCATAAAATGGTTTACTTTAAATCTTTACATTTGTGCCCTGAGAAATATTTCTTTCAACTTGCTCTCTGATTTCGAAACCTTAAAATATTCCAGATTTAGATCTTTATTGGATTTTTGAAAACTTTTTGGAAATTAGGTGTTTTCATGATGTTACTTTAGGTCTGGAGTTAATACCGCTGCGAGTCAGAAGACTATGCCACAATCCAGGCCATACTCCCAAAAACAATCAACACTGAAATCACCAAGAAAGAAAGAAATATAAAGATGAGATAGAATTCGAGAAAGTGTGAGGAAGTTCAGGGGCCATTGTGATGTAGACTAGAGGTAGTTGGGGAGTTTTGGATGACTCGGTAGCCCTGCCACACTCATCATCAGTATGTTGCTGGAGGGTAAATTCAGTATGCTGAGCTTTGGGGAGCAGAGGTAAAAAACTGAAGGCATCTTTAATAAATTTATGATGGAGCTGTAGAATACCTAAATAAACTCTCTCAATCCAAATTTGTCTTTCTTCTCTCCAATTCTTATTCATTTCTTTTTTAAAGGTTATTTGATTGATCTCATCCTCCTCACCCTTTCTGTTAGTGTAAGAATATATTTGTGGGCAGGTGTGTAACTGTTGGGATTTTCATGAGATTGTGACTTTAAGGCAGCTTTTCCCAGTGGGGAAAGAAACCCAGGTGCAGAGTGCAGGTGGCATGACCGCTAAGACATCCTGGCGATGACAGACCGGTCTCTTTCCCTCTACTGCCCTCAGTTTCTCTCCTTCTATATTTATCATTGCTGTCCACGTCATAACATATATCGATCTGCAACCCCCATGCCTCCCCTTTCTTCACAGGGAGAGCGGTGTTCCTTCTCACTGCAGATGTGGTTTTACTTCCTATGTGGTCTTCGTAGCGACCTGTGGGTAGTCCTTCCACCAGAATTGGCCAAGGATGTACTTGGATATGTGCTGACAGAGACCTTGCAACTATTGGTGCAAAGATATGCCAGGGTCCGTGCTTCATACAAGAGACACCTGCAGATCAGGTATTTTACAAAAATAAAATAAAACAACACGGCAAAACAATCAATACCGCTAAAAATGCACTACATTATAAAGTGTGTTGAATTTTAATGGATAAACCTTCGAATAACCTACAAATTCCAGTGGATAGCAGAATCTGTTCATTTAAGTTCAACCTAATGAATGAAATGTGTGTGTTGCATATTGTTTGATTATCTGTTTTTCACAATAATAGCAGGCTTTCTGTATTACCATGTTACTGTAGTATCTCTGAAAAAAATGATTAAAGTAGCACTCTAAAGAATACTTTTTTATTTATTTATTTATTTATTTATTAAGTCAAAGGGTGTTTGCTTGTTTGCAGTCATGTTTATCCTCCAAAGTAACCAGCTGACGGCTTGTCCAAGACATGTCAAGACCATGACAGATTTTGAAAGAACTCCAGTCTCAACAGCACCACAGCGGTTTATGCAAAAGCTATTTTATGAACCTTTAAACCATCATCAGTTTTGTACTGGGCAGTTATTTACAGTGAAGCCGATGATTTTTCATACAGGAAATGGAGGCAAATGGCAGTGCAACACCAATGATCTTCTTACTGTATATGAAACACTTTCTGAGAAAGGAATATGTTTCCCTGTCAGAGAAAATAAATATAAGGCAGTGTAAAAAGCAAAAATGTAGATGTTTAAATGAATGGTATTTTGTGGATTTTTACTTTGCTTTACTCATTATTTGACTGGTCTCTAATAGGAAACGTTGTATCCCAGCAGAATTTCACACAGGAGAAGATCCTGGTTCTTCAATGCTTCATACCTCAAATTTTTCTGTAAATAAACTTTGGCTTCTATTTATATGGCTGTCCAATGCAAATGTCACATCAGCTTCAAAGTTCATAAACTAGCATACTCATAAACCATTATTACATTTTTGAGATAGGAGTTCTTGTAATATGGCAGAGGTCCACTCTTGGACTAGCTTTTATATTTAGACCTGGGACCCCCTAATCTTGGCTTATACTAAATAAAGAAGCCAAGACGGTTATCTGCTACAGGTTAAAAATTAACTGCTTATAACTCTTTGACAGACCCTCCCATAAAAATCCCAAACTGTCCCTTTAATGAGATTACACAATCTAGACAAAAAGTGACATTATGCTAACACAAATCCTTTACCTTATATAACCTACCTTGGCCATAGACTAGAGATGGGGCATGTGGACTTAAATTTGTGTTTCAAATTATGTTGTGTTACTTATTGCACTGACAATGAAAGTGAAGATAGTAGGTGTTAGAAAATGAATCACTCTAGGTTTATATCTGCAACCACTGGATTTTGGTAAGATAGATAGATTAAAGTGGTATGTTTTCGCAGGTATTTTGCAGAAAAGGTGTCTTGTTCTGACTGCACTGCTTACAAATCAGTGGTGGACATTCTGAACATTCAGTAAATGTTCTTCCTTTATGTTGAAATTATCAAACAGGTATAATTCTAACACACAGTAAGATAGATATGAAGAAAAAAAAAAGATATAAAAATGCAGTATGGATGTTAAGTACAGCAGATTGTTGACAGAAACTCTGTTTAATCTTTCTTGGAAATATGCAGGGAAGTATGAAGTAAAACTAAGCAGACATCATTTTGAAACTTCTCCAAGTCTGGCATGTCTAAAACACTCTGATGGTTACTTTCACCAGCCTCTATCTGGTCACCATTGCATATCTCTAAAATATAACAGATGATGGATAATTCCTGACCATCTTAGGGAAAGGCTTTGTGCTTTTTAATTATTAACAGCACAAATGTGTAACATACTTCACATACATTAATTCTGAAATTCAACATCTACCGACTTTACTCTCCAAGAGTGAAATGAAAACTAGGTTCTATTATTTTTACTGTGCAGCGTAATCTTGTAATAAAAGATGCTCTTATATATTAACACTTACATATGATTTTATCAGTTTTTATACATATTTTCACCTACTCTGTATCTCTATCTATTTTTTAAGGAGTGACATCACAGCGGTGTTGCTCTACGTGGAGCACCTCTTGTGGAGTGTTGGTGAGAGTCCAGAGGGCATGATTCTGATCAACCCTTCTTCAGAAATTACCATTATAGGAGGTGGCTCGGACTGGCCTTACCGAATCCACAGCCTGTGTGACCAACTACTGACAGTCCTCCTAATTGTTACAGCACCAATATCTTTTGTGCATAGGTTCGTACTGTGTGTACATTAAGCTTTGCTATCAAATTGATAGCAAAGCTTATTAAGGTGGTAAAATTAAGGTGAAGTCTGTAAGCTTAACCATTATCCAATCAGTGGATTGAGTGACAGCTGCCAACAGGGAAAGAAACTGAAAACAAATCAATTAAAGAATACATAAACAAAAAAAATATCTGTTTTAAAGCATGTTGTGTAAGCAGCATCTTTTAATGTTGCCGTGTTCAATTTTCATTTATCTAGAACATTTATGGGTGGTGCTTCAAAGGACTCCTTGCAAAGCCAGCCGGAAAAGCCTGTTGTGCGCTGGCTAAATGCTATCAATCCTGACCTCTTCACAGAACAGGTCATGAGGTATGTAAAGAACACCCATCATGCTTTCTGTCACACATCATACAGTAGGCACACAAATTTGCATAGCAAAAGGATTCATACCGACTCAATCACATCTTATCACGTTACAGCCGCAAACTTCAATACATTTTTTAAATTTTGGTTACAAACCAACTCAAAATAGTCCTCGACTGTAAGGTGTAGGATTTCATGTTTGTTTTGCAAATAAAAGTCACAGCATTGTAAAATGCATTTGTTTTTAGTCCCATTTACTCTGATAGCTCTGAATAAAATCCAGTGCAAACTTATTGTTTTCCGAAGTTACATAATTAGAAAATAGTCCACGAGTGTGATTTAATCTCAGAGTAAATACTGTTGTTTTGTGAAGGTTTGTTGTTTTTAAAGAACATCAGTGAGAATATAGTCAGAACATAGTGAACAAGCATGACAAAGACCTAGTAGACGTAGAAGATAATCACAAACCTGGCATAACATGGCTGTCTACCCTAAACTAACAGGCTAGACAAAGAGAACTTTAATTGTTGAAGCTGTTGGACTGAGCCCCAAGTTGAGTGTTGCAACTGTCCAGTCAAAAGTTAGACCTATATCCAATTGAGAATCTGTGACAAGACTGGAAAACAGCCTTTTTATAGACATTCTCCATCCAATCCAACTGAGTTTTAAACGGCAAAAAATACAGTTTCTAGATGTACCAAGCTTTGAGACATACTCCAAAACTCCTGCAGCTGTGATTCCAGCAATAGATTCTTCTACAATGTATTGACTCAAATGGGTTCAACGCAATTATATGCCACACTTTTTATTTGGAAAAAAATGTAAAAATACATATATCCTTTTGCTCCATTTCAAAATTAGAATGATTTTTTTTTATTTCTTTCTCATAAAATAAGGCACTGTAACCTGCTGCTCAGGCTTCATTCCAGAGTTGCCAGCATAATATAATGCAGCTAAAACAAGCATTACCTCTGAGACAGTGGTAACATTGTTGGTTATGGTATCTTTTCATGGGAGACATCAATAGGCTGCCCAGATGTATTATTTGTCTAAGTTTGCGTCCAACTGCTTCTGTGAGCCGCGCAGTCAATCACTCTTGCACACATTTGTCTCCACCCTCCACCACTCTCGTCTCTTTTGCAGCCAGAGGTGATGTCACTGGTTGTTGGTGAAGCACAAATCAAATGAATCCCTACTTTAGCATGGTGGATCTGAAATTAGTTTGTTTTTATGTCCTCTTCATTTCTTTGTTTCCACCTCCTGCTTTGATGGAGGGATGCCAAAAGGCCTACAGTTGGCCCATAGCCAGAATCACAGGTCTGCATCTAGATCCTAACTGCCAGATTTTTTCGCTAGTCCATTAAAACATATAAAGGTATTCAATGAAAAGTTTAAATCACAAGTGTGTTGTGTGCTTCTCTTTTGATCACTGCTCTGAATTATCCTGTCTGTGTGTGCATGTGTGTGTGAGTGCGTGCTTGGGTTTGTGTGTTAGGATTCTGTAAGCTGACCCTGCCCTGTAGATTTATCAAAGCACTTAAAAGAGGACTACTTATGGATTTGCAGTCACAGTGACATCATAAATTGTGCTGTCAGACCGAGGCATAGTTTTCTTCAGTCAAGCAGCAGGGTGCACCCTTCTCTAGCCTTTTGACTCAGATGGAATGGCTAATTTCTGGGCAGACACCCCCTCAATGCACCACCTCCTGCCTCTTGCTCTTACGACCAACTCTATCCACTCTTTCCATTAGATTTTATTGAGATATATAAAGTAACATGCAGGCACACATGTCAGCATGCTCTCACACTTGCACGAACACATAACCACAGGCAAAGGCTCAGAACACACTGAAACCTTTGCACACACCAAGGATATGGCTCATTACTCACAGCTGGCTGCAGCCTCTTGGTTATACAAAAGATGTAGGAGGGGGGTAATGCAGTATATTCATGTGTTTGGCTGTCACCCAAATGTTAATTTGCTTTTAGCTGGCCAAGATTAGAGCTAATTCCTTTCGGTGCACGCTATAAGCAAGTGTAAGTGAGTGCATTTGAAGATCAAGTTTACATTTGAAGTGAACAGCACTGAAAAGACTGACCATTTTTGCCATTTTCCAGCTGTTCATACTTCTACTCTGTTTCAGGATTTCTGCCTTTGTTTTTTTTTTTTGTCTTTTGAAGCCTTCATCCCTTTCTGTGGTCTTCTGTGGCTAAATGGATTTCAGTCTGAAAACTCACCTGACTCTGCAGAACTGTCAACTTTTTCTCCTTTCTTTCTTTCCTGTCTCTAAGAGATGGCCTTATGGGTGAGGCAGCCTTGGCATGCCAGTTGAGGCTACTGACCTCTGACCCAGGATGCAGTCCCAAGCTGCTGCTGCGAATGCTGCTTCATGAAGATTGTCACCTGCCCAGAATACTCCTGGAAAATTCCTGTGAGTCTTTTATTTCTGTTTGCACTTACTTTAAAGGCGACTTGAGTGGGGTGTTGTTTTCTCCGTCGTTCATGCCTAGCATCCATCTTTTTGGAAAAAATGAAAATCATTTTATTCTTTAATATTTGCTGTGTTTATATCTGTGTGATCATAAAGGATACCACAGGGGACATCTATGGGAAGTGTTTATTGAAATTCTAATTATGGTACTCTAATATCTTAAGCTAGTTATATAGACTGTAGATGAACCTCATTCATTTTATGAAGTTATCATCAGCATCTTTGCTATCATCATCATTTTCACCTTGGTCATCATCATTACTAAATCAATAGAGCACAGTAATAAACACTCAGCTGGCCCAGGCAGAGCACATACTCTGACCTTTAAAGATTTTTTTCCCTTCCCTCTTTTCTCCTCCACATGGCAACAGTCTAACCTTTAAAGACTGTTGTGCACTCGCACATTAATTCACATTATAGCGACCTCATTAATAACAACTCTCGCTGTCTTGTTCTTTCGCTTGGTCTGGGCCTGACTCAGAGGCTCCGAGACACGTCTCCTCACACGCCGCCGTAAATCAACACTAGAAGCGCTGACTCTCACCTGTTATCTGGGGTGACGGGATAATTAACCAGGACACAGACAGACACAGCTTGACTGGAATGTCTTCGTGGCAAGAAGGCACTGCGCTTCTCCATATGTTTGGGGCATTTCTCTGATGATTAAAAAATCTACGTTAAAAATTAATTCAGATCTACCTTTGGGTTAATCCTTACATAAAACTGTCTGTTTCTGGTCAGCTTCATGATACTGACCAGAAAGGAGCCTGAGCTTGTGTTGAGAGATTTTGGCTAAAAAATAGTCGGGGTCACCTCCATGCACAGTGTGGGCTCTGGAACCCACCTCCTTGAGAGAGGTTGAACTCTCTTCTACTCTGGAGTGGCCCGTGGAAAGAGGTGGTGGGCTGGTGTGGTTTGCTTGTCTCCCCCCAGCTCAGCCGTCTTGTGTTGGGTTTTACCCCGGTGGATGACAGGGTTGCATCTCTGTGTCTTCGGGTCAGGGACAGGTCTCTGTCCCTGTCGTTTTGGTCTACGGGTTTAGCGGACTTCGTCGTTCTGCTGGGGGATTTCAGCGCCCACGTGGGAAACAACATTGGCACCAGGGGGCGGGGTGTGGGGTGGGGTGGTGGGGTTGATTGGGAGGAATGGCTTCCCCGATTTGAACCTGAGTGGTCTTTCATTATTGGGCTTCTGTGCCAGTCACGCATTGTCCATAATGACCTTTTTTTCTTTTTGTAAGGAATGTAGAATACTTAGATGGATCGAACATACCTTGCTAGTACCAGGTTGGACCCCTTTTGCCTTCAGAACTGCCTTAATCCTTTGTGGCATAGATTCAACAAGATACTGGAAACATTCCTCAGACAGTTTGGTCCATATTGACATGATAGCATCACACAGATGCTGCAGATTTGTCGTCTTCACATTCAAGATGCGAATCTCCCTTCCACAACATCCCAAAGGTGCTCTATTGGATTGAGATCTGGTGACTGTGGAGGCCATTTGAGTCCAGTGAACTCATTGTCATGGTCAAGAAAGCAGTCTGAGATGATGACATGGCGCGTTATCCTGCTGGAAGTAACCATCAGAAGATGGGTACACTGTGGTCATAAAGGGATGGACATGGTCAGCAACAATACTCAGGTAGGCTGTGGTGTTGACACGATGCTCAATTGGTACTAAGTGGCCCAAAGTGTGCCAAGAAAATATGCCCCATACCATTACACCACCACCACCAGCCTGAACCGTTGATACAAGGCAGGATGGACCCATGCTTTCATGTTGACGCCAAATTCTGACCCTACCATCCGAATGTTGGAGCAGAAATCGAGACTCATCAGACCAGGCAACGTTTTTCCAATCTTCTATTGTCCAATTTTGGTGAGCCTGTGCGAATTGTAGCCTCAGTTTCCTGTTCTTAGCTGACAGGAGTGGCACCCGGTGTGGTCTTCTGCTGCTGTAGCCCATCCACCTCAAGGTACGACATGTTGTGCGTTCAGAGATGCTCTTCTGCGTGCCTTGGTTGCAATGAGTGGTTATTTGAGTTACTGTTACCTTTCTATCAGCTCAAACCAGTCTGGCCATTCTCCTCTGACCTCTGGCATCATCAATGCATTTGGGCCCACAGAACTGCCACTCACTGGATATTTTCTCTTTTTCGGACCATTCTCTGTAAACCCTAGAGATGGTAGTGCGTGAAAATCCCAGTAGATCAGCAGTTTCTGAAATACTCAGACCAGCCTGTCTGGCACCAACAACCATGCCACGTTCAAAGTCACTTAAATCACCTTTCTTCCCCATTCTGATGCTCGGTTTGAACTACAGCAGATTGTCTTGACCAGGTCTACATGCCTAAATGCATTGAGTTGCTGCCATGTGATTGGCTGATTAGAAATTTGCCTTAATAAGCAGTTGGACAGGTGTACCTTATAAAGTGGCCGGTGAGTGTAAATTGGATTCCACAACACAGTTTGAGATCTCAGTCAGTCATTTTCTACCGCTTATTCCATAGTGGGTCGCAGGGGAGCTGGTGCCTATCTCCAGCAGTCTATGGGCGAGAGGCGGGGTACACCCTGGACAGGTCGCCAGTCCATCGCAGGGCAACACACAAACAACCATGCACACACTCAAGGGCAATTTAGATTGACCAATTAACCTAACAGGCATGTCTTTGGACTGTGGGAGGAAGCCGGAGTACCCGGTGAGAACCCACGCATGCACGGGGAGAACATGCAAACTCCATGCAGAAAGACCCCTGGCCGGGAATTGAACCCAGGACTTTCTTGCTGCAAGGCAACAGTACTACCAACTGTGCCACCGTTCAGCCCAGTTTAAGATCTGTAAAAACGAATTATTTATGGCAAAGCCGATTTTGGCAAATTTTGTTTACAACACTGGGGAGGTAACTCTGATGCTAAGAGGAGTCACAGTAGATCAGTGCATGGTTAGTGGCTTTAGTGTGTCCCATGATAGATTGGGTTTAGACTGACATAGTAATGCAGATGCAGGTGTCCTTAACCACCTCTGAAAATGGTTTGGTGAAAACCGTCGACAAATTTTCTTAAGGGATTTCACACCTGCATGTGGAGTTATCTGGACACAATTAGATTAGTGAGGGCAGTTATTAGCGCCAGATGGGAAGGGGATCTCTCATTTTGTTCGTAGTTCAACAGCTTACTCAAAACTGAAAGTCACACTAAGTCAAGTAAATACAAGCTTTTTTATTACACACTCTTTTGTTGTGTGCCTGTTTCCAGTTACAGCAGTTTGTGGAAAGGACTCTGTTGACTGCTTGACTGGTTGTCCAGAAAATAAACAGGTGTCTTTGTTGGCTTTGTGTCAAGGTTGAATAAACACAGAGAAAGAGAAAAGAGAAGGGAGGTAAAGTCGGGAAAAGAGAAATCAGCTTAAAAACAAAAAAACACACTGTAGTTGTTGTCTGCTGCAGGACTTCTGGAAACTCCACTGAGATGTGCCAGCACACTGACATCTGTTTTTCTGAAGTCATCTGCTGCTTCATAATGGGATCATTATTAAAAGGCACCTAGTTAACCTGCCATGCTCTTCAGCACTCAGAGTGGAAATTAATGTTATCCAACCCTGTTTCTTTGGCGGATTGCAGTCGCAGCAGTGATATCCATAACACACTCCCCTTAAGAACCAATTACCAGAGGGGCATTGAACAAGATGCCTGCCTGATCCACATAATACTGCATAATGTGCAGAGTTTAGGTCAGTTTGGTTTATAGCATCTTAGGGTACATGTTAGTTGAATGATTGCGAAGGAGCAGGAGCATGAGTGTGCAATCAGTCTTCATATAGACCTCGAGTGATATCAGCACTTCATACCTGCATCTTATGCCGGTGGCTGATCTGTCACTGCAGCAGCTAATTCTGCCTTGTCATTTTAAAATAGTCCAGCATTAGTCAGTAGGAAGTCATGCTGCCCTCCATTATAGCTCAGTGGGCCGTCATTTACTGCTGCCTTGCATATACTCTCCTATACAAATAGTTGTCATCTCCCACACTGAAGACTGACAGACCGCTAGATGTCTGCCACCTCTGAAGCAGCGGGCCTTTCCTCAGCAATTCCTGTCAACTTAACACACACACACACACACACACTCTTGTTTTGCTATATGTATTGAGGACCATGTGTTGACTCCCATTGACTTCCATTGATTTTCAGTCATTTTCAACCCTTTCTATGCCCTAACCCTGACAGTAACCCTAAACCTAACCATTACCAGTGCCTAACCCTAACCTTAACCTAAAGTCAATGCACACCTTAGTCCTAAACCTAACCGTTAGCAAAATAGGTCGTGAGGACCTTCAAAATGTCCTCACTTTGGTACAAACGGTCCTCAATTTGATGGTGAAATCGGGAAAATGGTTCTCACTGTGATGCCAAGACAGGAACACACACACACAGAAGCACACAAATCACATGTATAGACATCCATATGGGTTTTACAGTCACACACACCTCCATCTTCAGCCAGCTCAGACAGTAACCCCCACTAGGACACCCTGTCAAAACTTCTTCCTTTTCACTTCCCGTCTCCATGCTCTATGGATCCCATAGCCAGGGGCTTTGAAATCAGTTTCTTTTTCAAATTTTTTTTCTATCTAACACAGATGTTTATTTTTCCTTCTACTCCACACTGTCTTTTGTTCACCCTTTCTGTTAACATGTCAAGCTAGGCAGCCTTGACATTTTCCAACATATGTGTGTGTGTGTTTTGTTCAAAGAAATCAAAATGTTTCATAGTTATCTATCTGTCTATCTATACATACCTGCATAGAATTGATACTTTCTGAATGATACTTCAACCAACTCCCTTTAGCATTTGGGTAAGCTTTTCCATCTTTTAATAGATTCTGATTGTTTGCGTGTGTAAAGTTCCCTAGAATATCAGGATTTCATCATTTCAACTTTGTTTTGAATGTCCACAAATGTATTTGTTGTGTTGCAGAAGTGTCTAACCAGGTTAATTTTGGTTGTTTGTTTCCAGATTTTTGCCAGGAGACTGACTCAGAAATGTCCGTGGAAGATTGCAAGGCAGGAGATGACTTCATAGTTGCTTTGTTCAACTTGTTCTCCTGCCTGAATTGTGTTCCCAAGGCTTTGACTCAGGCCCTTCAGCCATACCTGGAGAGAATACACATTTGGAAATATCTCTACACACTGGCAGGTAATATCTTGGCTAAAAATATATAATGTCATATAATATAATGTAATATATCAAACCTTCACACTTTAGGATACTCGAGTACTGCATTGGGTTAAATGTTGCATATAGTCAGTCATTTTCTACCGTTTATTCCATAGTGGGTCGCAGGGGAGCTGGTGCCTATCTCCAGCAGTCTATGGGCAAGAGGCAGGGTACACCCTGAACAGGCTGCCAGTCCATCGCAGGGCAACACACAAACAACCATCACACTCATTCATACACCTAAGGGAAATTTAGAGTGACCAATTAACCTAACAGGCATGTCTTTGGACTGTGGGAGGAAGCCGGAGTACCCGGTGAGAACCCACGCATGCACGGGGAGAACCTGCAAACTCCATGCAGAAAGACCCCCGGTCAGGAATTGAACCCAGGACCTTCTTGCTGCAAGGCAACAGTGCTACCAACTGCACCACCCATGTTGCATATATATATATATATATATATTTTTTAAGACTTTTTTCAGCACTAGAGGCCTTTATTTATGATAGTAGGCGGACAGGAAGGAGGGGCAAAGAGAGGGGGAGACATTCGGCAAAGGTTGCCGGGTACGGGACTCGAACCCGGGACGGCCGCTTCAAGGACTATAGCCTATATGGTCGCACACTAACCCCTACACCACCAGCGCTGTGCCCAAATGTTGCATATTTGAAGGCAAAGTTCATAGTAAAGGTCTACAATAATCAACAAAACTGATACCAATATATTCATATATCTTTATGTTTATTGTTGCAACTGAAAATCAGTCATGCACAAGTGTCCTAGCATCAATAAGGACTTACTAAAGCAGTCACATAGTACATTAAAGTAACCTTTAAAATCAAAAGAAAATGCTCTTAGAAATTGTTCTGTCAGCTCTTGGCTACCAGCAACATGCAATTATGGTATAACGTTATAGTATATGGTGCATAGTTTTTAAATACACTCAGTTTTGGTAAAACAAATCGCCTGTTTCAGTTTCTATAATATAGTTATCAACATTATAAAGAAAAGGTCCTTACAAGGTCCTAAATTTTGTGAAATAATTAGTTTCCTTATCGGTATTCTAGCAGCAGCACTATTCAGAGTGGATGATGTGCAGTTTCATTTTCTCCCAACATGCCAGTGGGTATTATGTTCAAACATCTCAACTTTATGTCCTCTGTCCAAGTACTTCCAAATAAGCCATTTTTTCCCCCTAATATTACTGAATCTACCCTTTAATCATACCAGGAAATGGCCTGATTAAATGAAAAAAACTGCCATAGAGTTAGGGCAGGTTCCTCTTTTGGTTTACTCTGTATAGTTGTAGATCTACAGTGATATTAAAACTCTTAAAGTTGTCCATATTGATTATCTTTCGTTAACCATAAATAACTTGAAATGTTCTAATGCTAAGCTCTTGAGTGTTTTTTTAAGGTTCAACATTTCAACATTTGTTGAGAAGTCCATCCAATAACTCGTGGTATGCGTTCGTAAAGGGTGTGTTAAGCGTTTTTAGACTTTTTAAGGGTCCCTGCTGTGGAATTTTTTAGGTAAAATATAAACTTTCCTTTTAAGACGTTTCCCTTTTGTGCTTCCTGCACTGACACAAAATTAGCGAAGTCCTTTTCACAACTTCCACACAGAAGAGTGTTGTTGATAATGCAGTCTGGTTGTGGTTGTGTGGTGCACTCATTTATTTGAGAAACATCAGATTTTTTGTTATCAACCGGCCAATCAGCAGTCAGGGCTGGTCAAGCAAAAAATCTTCCGATTCTGATCTCTAGATGATATCTTGGTGGATCTCTAATAAATCAGTCTCAAGGAAAGGTTGCTTTTACATAGATACCAATGATTGTCTATGAACAACTGAGAGACACTTTTTCACACATCTACTAAATTTCAAGAAAAACAATGATAATTATTCTAAAGTAAACCTGTCAACAGTATATTAGTTTTTATTCTTCAGAGAAAAGTGTTGGCATTGAGTGTAAATGATCAAATGAATGACAATGATATGATTTTTAACTGAGTTAATTTTTCTTGTCTCAGATGCAAGCTTTATGGCAGAAATGAATCAGAACTCCTGTTGTGAAGAGAGTTTTATTTTAGGAGTGATTCTTACATCCTGGCTGAGTGGTAATTATTTCAGCATAAATTAGGGTGACTGGAGAAGAGTATTTGGATAGAGACAAAGTATGGGAGGGGTCAAAAAAGCAAATGAGCGAAAGCGAGATAGAGTGTGCCAGAAAGAGGTTCTCAATGTCATCCAATCATCACTTATCCTCAAAGGGTAATTAGTTTAATTATTGTACTGTTCCAAATCTTTATATTATAATTTTGGTTACAGGATACCCCCAGTGCCCCAAATTATATTTGAACTGTTTGCTGAATTAACATTTATAGATCATGTTGAGAGTTTTGACAGTTTCACCACTTATTCTGATGTTTTACCACACGGGAGTTAGAAAGTTGTTTTAAATCAATACAGACTGACTTGCCATATACTTCTGTTCTTTTAAGCAGTCATATCAATTCCTTTTTCCACTCCTCTCTGTTGTTTTTCTTTTTTTCTTTTGTCTGGGGCCCTGAGTTCACCCAACTTCTAGATGTTCCTGAAGATTTGTGTGCTACCACTGTAATTTGTAGCTTGTAGTGTTACGGCCAAAGCTGTAGGAAGTGTATAGGTGCCATGCAACCTCATTCTTTAGAAGCTCTGTTATCATTAATAACAGGATATGAAAGTTGAGAGCGATGAAAGCCACACTGCACCTGGTGAAGATAGTAAAAATGCTGTCATCTGGGTTTAATACAGAACATGATCTTACTGTTTAGTAATCCTATTTTTTTATTTCAAGAAAATAGGAAATATATTTCAATTTACAAAGTTACAGGTGCCTCTATATTTTCATTTTGTCTGAGAAGACCAGTGATATTTCACAGTTTAACTTGCTGTATTGTGTTCACTTGATTGAAATTCTACCAGCCTCGTAATAAAATAGAAACATGAGGTTTTATTTATATAAAGCTAATGTAAGTATGTTAATACAGTGGCCATAGGAAGTTTACAAACAATGACCAGTGGCTAGATTTATCTATTTATTTTGGGCTTTGATTAATTAACAGTTTTTTTTTTCATGATATCTGTCTACTACAGCATACAATTTCAATGGTTTTAAAAACAAGAATATGTTGCACAAAAATAAATATATTGCACATTTTCTCTAATCCACATAGGGTCTTAATTTTAAGTATTCATTTATGCCTAAAATACTTCATACATATATAGGTTTATAGTAATTATTTAGTATTACTAACATGTTTCTTCTGACTAAAGTGATATTTATGTTTTGGAGTGGCCCAGTATCTGTCCTGACTTGAATCTGCCAGAGACTCGGTGGAGTGAGTTGAAGATTAGGGTGATGGGAAAGTGGCCCTCCAACCCCAAAGACTCATCACCAAAGATAAATCGTTAAAATACCAGTGGAGACAAAGAACTGGTCAGCAATTACAAGGAGTTCGATCGCCGTAATACCAATAAAGGCTTTCCCATCAATTATAGAGAAGGATATACATTTTCAACAAGCCAGTTGAAAGAAAACAAAAAGAAGAGTTTTTCTTTTTCAAAATAATATCCCTTGTACATTGTCTTGTTTTTGGAGATGTTTCCGTCATTTCAGAAACAATTAGAATTTTTTTTTTTATGATCGAATGAAAATAACGGGTATGAATAATGTGGGGCTTAACTTTACACATACATTCCCACTACTATGTGGATAACAGTCCCTTGTGCTTTCTGGAGCCATCCCTCAGCATGATGTTACCATCACCATTCTTTACAGTTGGTGCAATGTTATTAGGTTCGAAAGTCTCACATTTACTCCTCCTAAAGTTTTCTTTGTGGGCAAACAGCTCAGTCTTTGTCTCTTCTGAACAAACGGCTTTTTTCCAGAAAGTATTGGTTGACCATGTGGGCAACTGATATGAAGGTCATCAGTTTGGTTTCTCTGAATTAGTGAATTAGTAAACCTGTGTCTGTTCTTTTTTAATGCTTTTATTTTTTTACCTGCTTTCAAAGGAGAATTATACATCTAATAATGTCTTAAGTATTTTATTTTGTATTATTTCTGTCACTTTTTTACTTGATGCTTTTGTTTGGGATTTTTAATAGACACTACACAGACGCCACCAGTGATTATTGACTGTGTCCGGGCATTGGTGACAAAGTCAACCAACAGCATACTGGTACACTTGGTCTCCATGGTGCTGGCTTGGCAGGGACCAGAGGAGTGTAAAGAAGCCCTATTTAAACGAAAAGTGCCAGAGAGTGTCCTGGCTAAGATACCTAAGGACTGGAACTATGGAACACCTGATGGAAGAGGAAAGGATACTGCCTCTAAAAGTAAGCACAATCCTAGGGTCACATTCAAAAATAATCAAAAAAGAATTTAAAAAAAATGTTTTTTCTTTTCAGCTGTCATATCCTTAGCAGTTCAAGCATTATCCTTCATTTTTACCAACCTGCCGATGGCCATATCGTCGTTGCCTCTTTCTATCCGCTTCCTCTTTCAAATGGCAGAAAAGTACCTGTCCCAGCATGCCCGGCAGTTGCGCTCAATGGGCCTGTTGCTATGGGCGCTGCTAGGGTGTTTGATCCAGGGTCTGGAAGACCCTGATACACTTGAACAGATCAGTGGTCTAGCTCTGGACTGCGGGGCAAAAGACTGTCTGTCTCTGTTCAGAGAGTGTCTGCAGGCTGCAATGAGCATCCAACAAAAGGTAAATGATTTCTTCACTGCCAATAAGTAAGTAAAGTTTGATTGTGACTAGAGATGCTCCAATCATATAGACAGAGATCGGAATCAAACAATTTTCCTTGGACTGATTCTGCTGGTCAGAACTAAAACAATGGAAATCAGCATCTGTTAATTGCTGCTTGATTAGTGCATCACAAATTATACGTTACTGCAGTTTGATGCAGAGCATGAATGCAGCCTTGTTTATATTTTGCTGTTGTGTTTTTTATGTGTATGTTATTGGATTGCACTGCACATCCAGCTGATTTGATTTCACTTATCCTACAATTTATGTTAATGATCTATGACAGGGTGTTCCCAAACCTACAGTGCACAAAGTACTGCAGACTCTGGAGGAAAAGAGACCCAAATGGATAAACACGCAGCTACAGAAAGCTCGCAAACTCTGTGCAGAAAGGTGAGAGGTCATCTGAAAGAATTTCTGAAGAGGCTGTGGTCAGAGTGGTTCTGATTGTAGTTTAATGAATATGTCTGTACTAATGATTATTTCAATAACAGAATGAGTTATGAATTTATTTACTTTTTTTATTTTGAAAAAATGCCACTTTATACATTAAGTTGCCAGTCTAAGAGTTTTGATTGATCATTGGTGGGATGGAGGTTGAGGGCTGACAGAAGGAGGGTCAAACTGATCCATCTGACTGATGGTGTTTTTAGGGACTTGACATTAAAGAAGAAAAAAATGTATACTCTTTTTCTTTTAATTGGGCATTCGAAGTTTGATGAATAGCATTATCAACCTAATTTTTCACTTAAAAGCTTTGAGTAAAATCAATGATTCTCAGATGTGTTTGCTGTGGTGAATGATGTGGTGGATGTACCATTTGGCCCATGAGAACTCCAGTATAGGATGATGGGAATCCAGCTTTTGTTTTGGGTCAATTTGTGACCTTTGGCTTTCCGTTTTGTAGCTTGTTCCCAGAAACATCATCTCTGGCTGGTCACTTCATCATAACAAGCTCTTGATGCATCTATCCTCATGAAAAGACGATTTAGTGGCGTAACAACTTTAAGTAAATTAACAGATGAAAACATTTAGTATGGCTGCAACCGGTCCTAGTAAAAGACTTGCGTGTTACAGTAAGATAAAGAGGGGGCGAGGAGGTGCCGGAAAAAAAGAGAGAGAACAGATGGGGCAGCACAGAGTGTCAGGGCGCGGGGGGATAAGTGGAAAAGTGAAAGAAGAGTGATTATGTATCACCTGTCGGAGGCATTCAGTAGGATCATTACTATTCATTAAACTAACCTTCACAGAGAAGTGACGCCTGACTTGTAAACAATCAGAGAACACTGTCAGACAGAAAGAGAGCAGCGGTATTTAATAACTCAAAAACACACAGCAAATTTTCTGTTTGTGTCATATTTGGAGTAAAACCCTTATAAAAGGACATTTGCCCCCTGTGCAAGCCCCTTTGTCTTTTTTCACCTCACTTTCCTCCTTCCCTTTCCCAACTGTAACCCCCCCCTTCCCACTTACTGCGCCATCCACCTTGTCTTTGCAAAGTAATTTGTAGAGGAGAAGATTATTGTTCTCCATCATGGTGACCCTGGCTGGGCTGACGGGATGCATACACAGATGAAGATGAATGCAGTTATTCCTTGGCGGAGGTCTGCCTCTTTCAGGGCACATTGGCCCTAATGACATGATTGATAGGCTGTCCCAAATCCGGAGGGGCCCTCATTAATCACCCCGCTGACTGAATCCAATCATCTGCTTCACCTGCACAGTGATGGACAGGAAAGGATACAGCGCAGGTGCTGACACGGATGCACAGGCGCCACCGCCGACAACACCACCAGCCGGGCCGCCAGGCGGAAGAATGAGGCGATGTATACGGACAAGACGGGACTCCTCTTCTTTTTGCCACCCTCAATGTCAAACATCCAATGGCTGGCTGACAGGCGACACAGCTTCTGCCATATTATAATTACAAAGAGGAAGAGGAGAAAGGGGACGAGAGAGGAAACAATGACAGGAAGTGTGTGTGAAGGAGAAGGGTTGATGGTCGGTGATGTGATAGCCATCCATATAGAAAGGGCAAGAAATGATGTGGGCGTATGCCAGGGTTGGGAAGTGTACATGCTTGAGGACCTTGACATACAATTACACATACACATCCTAAAAACACACACACACACCAATCATTTTAGTGTAGTGGGATCCTCTGGTCAGAGTTCTTTGGTTATCTTACGAAAATATTTTTCATTAAAAGCTTTATAATTTGGTTATATTTTTCACTTGTGTACAGGGGCGTTGCTAGAAATAAAGCTGCACTGAGGCCCAAGATCTAAATATAGTCAACCGCTTTTAGACTTTGGTGAAAGTTTTCACCTAATGTGGCACGTAATACTCAACGCACATAAATGATGACAGATGGTTTTCAAAATATTTTATAGTATTTTAAGTGTGGAGTGCAGTTCTATGTATTTAACACCCTGGTTTAAAGAACTACGTTTTTCACAACAGTTACAGCCACAAGTCTTTGGGGGGTTTGTTCGGTTTTGCAACATCTAGAGACTGAAATTTTAAGCTTCTCATTTTTTTCAAAATAGCTCAATCCCAGTTAGATTGAATGGAGAGCTTTTGAAGTTTTGCATAAAAGACTCCTTATTTGATTTTGATTTAGACCATTCTAAGCCATCAATATGCTTTGATCTAAACTAAACCACTGTAGCTCTGGCTGTATGTTCGCATTATTGTCTTGCTGGAAGGTGAACGTCCGTCCCAGTCACACGTTCTTTGCAACTGCCAATGGGTTTTCTTCAGGAATTGCCCTTTATTTAACTCAGTCCATCTTCAAATCATCTCTAACCAGCTTCCATGTCCCGGCTGAAGAATGGATCCCCACAGAATGATGCTGCCACCAAAATATTTCACTGAAGGCATGGTGTGTAAAATTTTCCCTACAACGTCTGTTGGTGAAAAAGTTAAGTTTTTGTCTAACTTAAAGAGCTCCTACTTCCTCATGTCTACTGTGTCCCGATGTGGCAAACTACAAAGTTTTTTGACTTTCTATCAACAATTAAACAATTTTCTTAAATGACAGATTTTTGCAGCGCACGATTAGTAGTTGTTTTATCAACAGATTTGTCTGCAGCTCCTCCAGTGTTACAAGTCTTAGCCGCTTCTCTTTAATGTTATGAACACACCTCTGATGACTTTTTTATGCTGAGATTACATTATACACAGGTGAACTACATTTACTAATTAGGTTACTTTGAAAGGCAATTGGTTGCAATGGAGTTTATTTAGGGGTAAAAAAAAAAAAAGGGGCTTGAATACATGCACATCATCCTTTTGCAAATTTTTTAAAACTATGCATCATTATTTTGCCATGTCATGATTACTACCTTATATTGCTCCATCATAAAAAATACCAGGTTTATGGCTGTAGCATGAAAAAATGGGGAAATATTCAAGAGTATAGTGAATGCATGGGGAGTGTGAGTGGTGTACGACGTCCATTGTTGTGTGTATATACGTTGGGTGGGTGTGTGTGAGTGTTTTTATGAGTACGCATGAGGGTGGGAATGTGTGAATGTGATTCTGTGTGCCTATTTTTGTGTCAGGTTGGGTCTTGGCCTGCTCCCTCTCCTGGATCAGTTTAGTCCCAGTATTATAGTGTTGGCCATAATGCTCCACTTGTGAAAGCAAATCTATTGGGCTTCTTCTTGGCACTCAGACAACCATTCTGAGTGGTACTCTGCCAGACAGGACGGTGGAGAAAAAAAAAAAAAAAAAAAAAAAATATATATATATATATATATATATAAATAAGAATAAATATACCGGACTTCACAATGCATTCACCACCACATATAGAATTGTATATATCCTTTAGTGTATCTTTATTCCTTTATATTGTCCCTCCATTCTGTCAGACCGATAATGTTTTGATGTTTAACAGTTGCAACATTTTCTTAATTTGATTGGGAAATTTGCTAGGGCACAGAAGATATATTACGGGCCATGTGCTCCGGGTCTGGCAATGCCTGTGCTTAAATTAGTCTTCTTGTTTCAGATATTTGAGATTAATTTATTTGCCTTCTTTGGTAAAAATTGTATTTAAGTTACTGACCCTCTGGTGTGCATGGAATTTCTTGTCAGTGCTAAAAAAAAATCTCTAAAATCAGTAGTCAGAACTTTGTTAATTTTCTGGTCTATGACAAATTCCAATTTTGATACACATTCTTCACTTTACTAGAAAATACTTAAATTTAAGCTAGAAGTGTGAAATTACATATTGTGAAGTGCTCCCTTTTCTTGTGTCACCTCTCTGTTGTCTTTCAATGCTTCTTCCCGTCTCCTGTCTCTCTCTTAGCATCTTTGAGCAGGGAGTAGAGAGAGATGCTGCGGCTGAACTGACTGAGCAGAAAATATGCCTGATGCTACTGGAGGTCTGCCACAGAGCAGGTGGCTGCGTCTACCTGAGGCATATCTATCACATCATCCAAGGCAATGAGGTAGGGAAGCGCCCGTGCTCCCCAGCAATTAGGTTGCTGCTGGCCTGAGGCCGTAGGCTATTCGGGAGGGGAAGAAATAAAGAGGGCTACCGCTTGTGTGCAGTCTGCTTGCTTTGATCTCATCATGTGCAGGTGACCTCCAGAGTGCAAACCTTCTGTGAGTTCTCTGTGGAAACTGTCAAGAGTGAGTTGCAAGATTAAGGATTATGCTGTTTATGGGCGGAAAAAACACATTTTTTCTTAAAAGAAATAAAAATTATACTAACAAAAGTCTAACCAAATAAATGTTGCTGGATGGAATGTTACAAAGTAAAATAGAATATTTGAAATAAAGTGAAATAAAATAGACATTTAAGCCATTCAGTCGTCTAAAGGTTGCATCTGTCCGTCCATTCATTCATCCATCCATCCATTAGAGCTTTATTACAATAATTACACAGTTTTGAAAAGCCTGGAGAACTATGAAATCTAGTTTCATTATTTTCTAGGTCAGGATAAGTATGGAGGATGAACAAATCCAGACTTTTCCATTTTAATAAAAGGTTTAAATTTCACAAACCAAACATTTTTACACTGCCTCACCTTGTCCCATCTATCACATCTAGTCTTGAACTAATCATTTTGGGCCTGATCCTCAAAAGGTTTGCGTGTACAAAACCACACGCAAACTACAAAGCTCAAGGAGGTTCTAATCGGATTGCGTGTGCAAAATCAGCTCAATAGCGGGGGCAAAATTAAAAGGTCAAGGGAGGCAAACCTCCAATTAATAATTTACAGATGTTTGTCTTTTATATTGTTAATACTGATTGACAAATGTTTTGCGAGTTACGTCGAGCAACACAGTTAACAAGCTGTGCACGCTCCTGTGGTGTTGTCAGCCTAAACCAGGGCGTGCGTTACTTTGGACACAGCTCTGCCCTCTTGCGCCAACGCCTGTAATCTAATATTTTTATTAAAGGCGAAGCAGAATGTAGTCTTTGCCTCACTGGGTCTGTCCGGACCACAAACATAAAGCATCTGCTCACAGAACAACTTCAATCTCAGCCTTCTGCATGCGCAATTACGCAAGCAACCAGTGCAAATGAACAGGTAGGAGCAATAATCTTGTCAGGGCAGAGGCTGTGATGGCAAACCTGCTGCTGTGAATAGTGACGACAAAAGTTAATAAACTGTTACAGTACAGAAAAGCAGGAGCAGACTAAACCAGAAGGACAAAATTAGCAACTGGATCATTTCTAGTGATGCAAGCCAGCAACCCCTGCATGTTTCAAGCAACACAGTAGAGATAATGTGTTTGCTTTTCCTCTAGTTCCACTGGAGACGGTAGCATCCAGCCAGTAGCACAACTTCCTCATTTAAATGGGGCGGTCTGCACCTATTTTGCCCCTGTTGTCCATTGCATGTGCAATCTTAGAAAATTGCACACAACACGGCCACTTTTTGCATGTACAAATATTTTTTTTGTACAAGCAACTTAGCGACCCCAATTTGAGATCTTTGAAGATCAGGCCCTTTGAGTATAGATAATTTGGAATCTTGCAAGGGCACGCACCTGTGAATGTTTTATGGATTGGTTCCATCATTTGGTCACCAACAAGTAATGACAAGGTTGTACTCTGGGAGTTTTATACAATAAATTATTAGAAAAACAGCTGAGAAGTGTTGTTCCCTGCTGTCTTGTATATTTACTTAGTCAGTTTTTTTATGAATTCACACAACTTACACATTTAAAGCCCATTCACAAAAGCATTACCTGTTGTAAATTTCTGTTTAATGTGTATGGCTTACAAATAGGCAAAACATTTAAGTCTGTAAATGTATGAAATTTTGAAATGAAAAATATGTAGGAAATATTTTTTTCATGATCTGTACAGAATGACCTTCAGTATGTTTGGTTATTCTGTTAGTTTGATAAAAGGGTAGTTGACTCATATCATAACTTTTTGTTTTTAGAGATTTTAGTCTTTTGATAATCTTATGTTCCTCTTCTCTGTTCCTGTTTTGACTCATGACCTGGATGCAGGAGCTCCTGATGTCTAAACTCAGTGGAAATACAGACTGTCCATTTTTCTCAGTGAATTTTGATGTCAGCCAAGAGAGTGCTGATCGCACTATCTGCTTCAACCCCCTCGTGCAGTTTGACCACATTGGCAAAAAGAAGCTGGATCAGGTTTGTTCAGCATCTTAAGCTTTTCAACATAGGTTGTTTTAGTAGTACAATACTTGTTAATGGATTCTTCTCTCCAAATCCTATTCAACTAATTTAAATTTTCAAGTCAACTTTAAATTTTCAGACTTTGTATAATCGCCTGGGTATAGCTGCTGCTGTATGTCATTTAACTTTAACTAAGGACAAATACTTAATGTTGAAGGTGAGGATCTGTTGAGTGCTTAGTGAACTATAGCGGTCTCTGAACTCTTCCGCTCTTTCATGTTTCCCAACGGTTGCTGCCTTTTTCAAGCTTTGGTGCTTTGGCTGACAGAAAGAGAAGAAAGCTGAAAAAGTAGGAAAATGAAAAATGTTTTTTCTCATAAAAATGAGTATGCTTAAGGTGAATTACTGTCTTAAAGTGCAGTTTGTTGGAGCTTTGAAATACATGCTCTTACGGGAAACCCATCTTCAGGAGTGCCGCCATGATATTCATACCCCTTAAACTTTTTTCTGCATTTTCTCACGTTACCACCACCAACTTTATTGTAATTTATTGCCATTTTATGATGATGGAAAAATAAAAATGTTTTACTTGTAAAAATCTGAAGAAAATACATATTTTAACATTTGCTATCATTTTTATGATAACTGTGCTCGTTGCATTTGTTTTTTAAGATCGAACTATTTAATATGAAGACTCGGCACATTTTTGGCTTATTGCATGAGGCTGCATAGCTTTCTATAGAAATGCCCTATTAAGGGAATGATTAAAATTACCTTGCTGCTTCAATTGTGTGTGCTGTTAGTGAAGTAAAATGGAATGAGAGTAAAACAAGTTACACACATCAATTAACCATTAAGGGAAAAATAGAACTGGCGGGATGGATGGATGGATGGATGGATGGATGGATGGATGGATGTGGAGTTCTTCTTTTCTTAATAAAACTTAAACCTGGAGGGCGCAGCACTGGTGGTGCAGGGGTTATGCGTGCGACCCATATATATAAAGTTTTGAATCGGCCGAAGAGACCTTTGCTGAATGTCTTTGCCCTCTCTCTGCCCCTCTTTCCTGTCCACCTACTGTTGAAAAATGGAAAAAAAAGGCCTCTATTACCAAAAATAATATAAAAAAAACCAAAACGAACCTGGAGCTAATAGTGCTAATTCAGGAATTAAAGCTGTCTGAGTTGTATTTTCTTACATCTTATGATGAAAGTGTGGTTGTTGATATGTTTGCTTGTTTTGTGTCCATGTCCAAGAGAAAGATAGAAAGAAGAGGGGGGGGGGGGGGGGTTTGGCAGGGTGCCACTAAAGATGGAAAGAAAAAGAATGCAGCAAGAAGAGTAACGACTCACTCCAAAAATTGATTTATCTTTCAATAAATGATGGCTACATCCCCCCAAATGGCTTTATAAATTAATTGCTGTCTTATTGGAATAAAAACCTTCTTGTGCGGACATGATTGATCGTCCAATGTCATGGCCTGCACTGGAGTACCCCCCTCCTCCTTTGTTAGTGGGGTCCCAGCTGGAGCGGTAATGCACTGATGGTATTAACCCTGATTAATAACTAACAATACGTTTTCCTCATACATCAACAGAGCAAAGTGGTTGACTGGACGTGGGACTGGCCGAGGCTGCTGCCAGTCTATGAGGGCATAAGTCAGGTCACCTTCAGAAGCCTGATTGCCAACAGGTAAGATATTTTACTTGATATGTTCTTGCGTGTCTTTTGTCTTTGCAGTGGGCTCTGGAAACAGACACCTCCAAACTAAAGACACTTAAATGTCATAAATATTAGTTCTTCAGATGTCTATTTTATTTTTTTGGTTTTCAAAGTAAAAATTGAATTGTGGAAACGACTGATTAGTAGAGTGATGTTGGAGTTATAAGATCTTGCTTCTTTCTGTGAAGATGCAAAAGGGATTCTGATTTATTGTCGATGGTAAGACCATGCCTTGTTCATCACTGATGCAGGAAGTTTAAAAGGCAATTCTGAGCTCCAAATAGGTGATTTTATATTTTAAAATTCAAACACTGTGCATCTACCCACAACCAGTGGCTGAATCTGATGCTGCACGCTGATAGACATCATAGTTGCAAAGGCAGAAATTTTGCATAATAAAGCTGAAAATTGGTGAGTGAGCTTCAGTACTTTCTGCCTTTGCTTGCAAGCTGATGTTGAATTATTTGTTTTGTTCATATTAATACCTATTCTTTTGCGTTGTTTCATGTTGAAACAACGCTCACTGAGCAGAGAAGCTGTTTTTAGCTCATTTTCTTTTTCCCTCATTAGTAAAAGCCAGAGCATTTCCCTTCTATCACAATGGAAGTGGTGTCTTCTTTCGAACAAAAACAACAACCTTCTTTTGTCAAACACGTACCCCCTCTCCTCCCGCCTTTCAGGGTTTCTTCACATCAAAAGTGTGGATGTTCGGCAAAAAATCTCTGTTTAGTTTCTTAATTATTTATTGTTTCATTAGGATGATACCATGCAATGCAATTTTATCATATAGGATGTTGAGTTTAATTGTGGAAACAACTGTTTAGTAGATGGATGTTGGAGGCATGTAAGATCTTGCTTCTTCTTGCTACTTTATTACAGCGATTTTGAGTGTTGCTCATTTTTTCGCAGGAGTATTGGTCATGAGGTGAAACATAGTTTTTTAATTTATTTTACTTTCAATAGGGGGACATGTCTCCATACACATTTTAAAATATGTAGAGGTTCCACTGTACTTTGTAAAGCCCCTTTTGCTAATAAGGCAGAACTTAATTGATTCCTTTAAAATCTTACAAGTTTGAACCATAAACATAGCTTTATGACCATTCCTCTTTGCACAGTCTCTCTTTGTCATCCAGAGTGCTGTGTCTTTATTTATGCTGTCTTCGCTTTAGCTCACCTCGGGGGTTTTCTGTAGAATTTATATATCTTCACTGAGATGGGTATGGAAGAAGTTGAATTAATCCCTGGTGAACCATTTTTTATGTAGCCTTCTATTTTGGATCCTTCTTCTGATAAAAGACCCAATGATGACGTATTTTTAGTTTACTGGTAGAGCTCTTCCAAGGTATTTGGAAGAAGAAGCCCACGGCCTCCAGATCCCCCACTATGCTTGCTATGAACGTGTTTTCCTACATATTCTTCCATTGATTTTTGTAAAACTCGCCTGTGGTATTTGTTGCTTAAAAACATCTATTTAAAAAGTCCTGTGTTTATAAGGGATAGGCTGTCCAAAGTGTTTTTGCAGAGTAGAAGGAGGGCTAAGGGAGAACAGAAACTTAAATAATTGAGTAAAACTAAATGTATTTGTAAGAAAACATACGGCATTTCATTTTTGTAACATTTTGTGTGCTTCAGAATCAGTATCCTCTCACAAATCACATATAGCCATACTAAGCTGCATCTGTTTATCTAAAAGAAATCAGTAACAACGGACCTTACTTCTTGAAGAAGTGTCCTATTTCTCAGTGGAATGTTTTAATCCCCTCCTAAATTAGGTGCCATGGGGCAGGGGGAAAAGAAAATGCTGGTGGTAGACCCTAAGAAATTCAGCTTTATTCTTATCTGACCAAACCACACATTTCCAGTTAATGTCCCAGGAGAGTTTACCAAGCTCAACATGTTTACCTTTGCGATGGTATGGCAGAGAGGGCTATTTCCTGACATCACTCCCAAACAACCATTTGGTATGTATATAGCATCTAATGGTTGCAGTGGAGCCTTAGCGATTCCAGAGATACCAGTCTTTGCTACAGTTATTAAACAGTGAACTTTGAGGATTTTTTAAAAATCCCTTATCCTGCTCACTGTGAGTGAAGGCAAGATAAATTTGGGCCCTTGTCCAGCTCGGTGGCCAGTGGATAAAATAAATGGGCCTCTGTTTTATGTCATGTCTATAACCCAAGGAAACAAAAAAAGTCATGGATTATTAGTTAACAGTTCCTAGAATCTCTAACCAACTTCAAAAAAGTGAAGCATGTGTTGCTGCGTGGCTCAGTGGTAAAGGAGCCGCGAGCTACAAAGAGGCCGTAGTCCTTAATGCAGCAGTCTGGGTTCAATTCCTGACCCAAGTTCCTTTTACTGCATGTTTTCTCCCTCTCTCTCTGTCCTTCTTCCCAAAAAAATCTTTAAAAGTAAAGCATAAAGTTTAAAAAGGACTTCATAAACCTTTATTTTAAAGGGAGTAGAAGGGGTCCCACCGATGGATTTTTTAAAAATCCCTCCACGGAATAAATTTACAGAAGAAAGGTTGTATTTTTTAAAATATTTTACTGAGAGATTGTGTAACTGCAAGGTTTTTTTTTTTTTAGCTTTGTACACATCTGATCTAGCGGTGCCAATAAAGTCTCCAACACTGTATATGTTTAGTAAAGTGCATTAAGTGCATGTCTTATACCTGATCCTAGTATACTTGGAGACCTCAGGATTGAACCAAAAATAGATGATGATGGATAAAGAGTTGCTGGCTCAGATCTATGTGTCACCTGACTGAAGTTTTTCACCTAGGACCACCTCTCCTGTCCCATCCTCCCGTTCCTCTCTTCCCCTTCTGCTCTGCAACAGGCATAAATATTTATGCAGGTTTGTGACACATATTAGATTGCAGTACTTCAGGCTGTTCCCTGTTCTCCATTCACAGCTGTCATGCTGCCAGCTATCAGGGAGCTATGAGGCTACTGCACCTTGTCTCCACGCCTACGCCCAATCCATTCTAAATCACTGCCATTGTAACACACACACCTTTCTAACAAAGGGCAAGCTCTGCATCTGCCAAGGACACAGGCCTAATAAGGGTGAAGTACGCAGCACTGTGCTGTGCTGTGACGAGCATTGTCGCCTTCATGCCTCTACCTCATCTTCCCACATACACAAAACCCATTCTTCCCCTCCCTCATTGCTGTTTTGTTGCATGGTAAAACAGGGGACTGTCATAGCTTGATTGAGCCAAATTAGGGTTAGAGCATTCATAGAAACTGGATAAGGTGGATATTAAGTCAGATAGCAAGAGGCTGAGAAATAGAAAGATTGGACTTGCAATTTGAGATTGTGAGTGACATGTCAAGAGATGACAGTCAATTTTGATAAGCAACTATAAGAAAATACGAAGAATAATAGGAATGGGAGGGGTGAATGTTATGTAATTCATCCTAATCTCCTAGTATCAAAGTGTCTTGTATGCTGTCATTTGCCTCATTAGCCCCTCTTTGTTAGGCGAGAGGAGTGGATTTTACGGAGAATTTGGAGAATGGCTTTGGTTCTGCCTCAGTCACTCACAGAAAGCAGGAAGCTGGTTCCATGATTGCTGGCATGAGAGCTGTCACACTTTTTCTCAGATCCATAAGTGGCTCAAAAATATCTTTTGAGCTATAAAGGTTCATTCACTGATAGTCTCATGGATGTTCGATCCACTGATCTATTTTGTTTTCAGAGTAGATAAGGGTAAGGTTCCTATGGGATATTTTCAAAAAGACAACAATTAGACTTTGACCACTTTAGTTGCTGGACAACAATCCCAGAATACAGGATGTCTTATACATCTGCATCTCAATAAACCAGAACAACATCAAAGAGTTCATTTATTTCATTGAGTTTAAAAAGTGAAGATAAATACGTTACAGAATCATATATTTCAAGTGTTTATTTCTGATCATTTTGATGGTTACAGGTTACAGCTAAAAATGTATTTTATCAGACTATTATATTACATAAAACAATAAAAACTACTTCTAATACAGAAATGTCAGCCTACTGAAAAGTATGTCCATTTAATGTACAGTATATGGGTGCAATGCTCTCCATGAGGCTCTGTTCCAGTATTAAAAAGGCTCAGATTGCTTTAATAGCAGCCTTCAGCTTTTCTGCATTGTTGAGTTTGGTGTCTCCCATCTTCCTCTTGACAATACTCTATAGGTTCTCTATGGGGTGATACTGGTTTAACCATGCACTGTAAATTACAAATACACTGATCTTACATGGTGGTTTTCTAGTCATTGTGACCACTCAAAGCATTGTTACACTAAAGCCCCATTCACCCAGCCTTACTCACAAACACATATACCGATGTGCAAATTAGTAGGCAACTTGGGGTGAAGTGTCTTATCCAGGGTTACATCAATATGTGGCGAGAGGAAGCTTTAATTGAACCCTCAACTCTCTAATTGCAAGACAACTACTCTTTCTATTAATCTGCCTCAGCTTTTGGCGATGTAGGCAGGTGCCACGTCTTGCTGGAAACAGAAATCTACAACTCCACAAGTTTCTCCACCAAGCTGTGCAACTTTGATTTCCAAATGAAATGCAATATAAACTTTCATCTGAAAAGAGGACTTTGAACTCCTGAGTGACAGCCCTGTCCTTTTCCTTCCTAGCCCCGATATAATGTATCTTACATTGTCCCTCGTTCAGGGGTGGCTGAACACAAGGGTTGCGGCTATTGTAGCTTATGTCCTGGATATATCTGTTTGTGGTTGCTCTTGAAGCATTGGATCCACCTGAAGTCCACACTTTTCAAATCTCCACTAAACCTCCAAATGGGGTTTGCTTCTCAATCCTCTCAGGGCGATGGTTTTTCCTGTTGCTTGTGCACACTTTTTCCTCCCACTTAACTTTTCATCAATTTGCCTGCCAAAAGCACTCTGAACAGCTAACTTATTTAACAATAAACTTTTACATTTACTGTCAACTAGACAGTTAAGAATGTTGTCTTCCTCATGACTGATGGCATTCTGTCATGAACATCGTCTTTTAATTGGTATTATTGTAATTCTTTGAAAAATATAATGTAATTTTCATTAACTGTAAACCATAATCATTCAAATTAACAGAAGAAATGATCTATCTATGCTGAATGAATCTGTATTATAAATAAGTGTCACTGTTTGAACTTACTTAAGTAAACCAAAAAATTGAATGATAAACCAGTATTTTGAGATTCCCCTGTATGTATGACAGTTTTAATTGTAGTAGTGAATCCATCCATCATATTGAATATTTGAGTTGCATAATAAATCATTCTGACCTTCCAGGATCTACATTCTTTTTTTCATCTTAAAAGTTTTAGTCTCCTTGAATGACTTCTGTTTTCTGTACGCAGATGATGTTATTTTTTTCCTCACAACACTTTGTGAGTTAGCAGAGTGGCCCATTGGCCTCCAATATATTGTTATAGTGGCATGGCAGTTATTGTGCCCAGGTTTTATGTCACATTCTAATGGAGCAAGGCTATGAGTTAAGGGCGCCGGGCTTTTAAACCAGGGCTGTTAAATCACAGTTCAGATGACTTCATTAGCTGAGCCGGACCCACACTGAGACATTCAAGCCTATACGCACACACACACGCCCATATATATACATTCACTTACACGCTGCTACCTTGACGATGTAACATCAGGGCCAGACAGGAGGCATAGTCAATTTATACAGGTGTGTGTGTCCTTCTTTGTCACCTGTCACTTCCGTTCCCTCAGCATGATAGCTCATCCATCATCTGCAGATTGAGCTTTTCAGCAGAAACTAGACTGATTAATACCTCAGGACCCCCAGGGTTGACTAGCTGACTGGCTGATCTGACTTCCATTCTTCACAGGCTTTTGATGTGTAGGTTTACAGATAGATCAGGTAACGTTTTAGATCATCTATTTAGTAACTACTAGGTGGTCTAGCTTGGGTGGGAACTTTATGATAGGTGAAAAAGCAGTTTTTGAAGAGGTTTTCTGGAATTAAGATAAGCTAAATCGTGTTGATTGAAAAACAGAAAAACTGACTATCATTAATTTTGCACCGACTTTGTTGTCAAGTCTTTAAACAAATCTACGAAAGTATATTTCTGGAAGGAATCCCCTTAGTATGGCTCAGTCTCATCATAGCCAGAAGGCATCCTGATTAAATGCCTGAACCATCTCACCTAACTTCTTTTGATGCTGCAACTCTCCTCCTGTCTTCGGAATCTGATTTTTTCAGACATGCTCCATATCTTACCATAGGTGAGGATCAAAATGTATATGGACTACTAAATTGAGTGCATTCCTTTTTTTTTTTAGCTCAGCTGTTTCTTCTACTACTCCTGTAAATCAGTGACACTCAAGTTTTTTTTCCAATTTTTTTATTTTATTTTAAACACTTTTGAGAGGAGGGCCAAATGACGTTGTGAACAGCTGCCCTTTAATGACAACTCAAGCTAATCATTACAAGATGCCTCCCTTTTCCACAGATGACTGCAACAAAGTACTTCAGAAAATACCATGAAAATTCATTGACTTGAAGTGAATGTAGAGTTAAATGCTGCATATAGAAATAAAACAACCTTGCTGATGATTGAAAACATTGAGAAGACAGGTAACTGGCACCACCAAGAAAGAAAATGCCGACAGTTCTCCATGGAAGTCACCCTGCGCAAACCACAGGATACCTCTCTTCATTCAGATATGGAAGGATGGCTAACAGAAAGAACCCTGCACCTACTGTAGCTGAAACAGCTTTGGCGGCACTGCGGAGAAACATCTCTGCAACCCCAGCACCAAGGAGAAGACAGGAGAGGACTGTGATTACGACAAACCATTAGGAGCAAACTTACTGAAAACAGGAATTCCACTAGAAAACAGGTTTGTGCCACTTTCACAAGAAGCTGCCATAAATGAGATGAAACGCTTTTGCAGCAAGAAAGACACTAAAGTACTTAGTTTTTCAATAAAATGGTGCCTAATATTTCAGAGAAAATATTGATGATCACGGATGAGCATTCAACAGAGAAAAACCTTATCATACACACAGGAGCCTTTGATCTTGTGAGGCAACAATCGAAAAAAGGATTTTATTCATTTGCTGAACAAAGTGTATATATATATACACTGTTGTATTACTCTTGCATCTTATACTGCTCTATATTTACTCTCACTCACTTAAAACTGTGCACATATATTTATATTATATTGTAGATATGTTTATACTGTTTAATTTGCACTGTATTGCACCGACTACGCCAAAACAAATTCCTTGTATGTCCAAAAACGTACTTGGCAATAAAGCTTTTCTGATTCTGATTCTGATTCTGATTCTATACATGTTACCAGAACTACACAGATGACACACAGCTCTACATTACAATGTCACTAGGTGACAGTAAACAGATTCAAGCCTTGAGTAGATGCAAAAGAGAAATCAATGTGTGAATGTGCCAAAAATGTTTTCAGTTAAATTAAAACATGAATGAAATAATTATTTTTGGACCAAAGGAGGAGCGGCCAAGAATCACCACAAAACTTCAGTTATTACAGCTAGAAACCACTGATAATGCCTGAAACCTGAACCTTAAGAAGTACACAAAGACAATTAGTAAGTTGACATTCTACCACCTGAAGAACATTTCCAGAATTAAAGAACTGATATCCAGACAGGATCTTCCATGCATTTACCTTTAGTTGAATTGATTACAGTAACAATGTCTTCACAGGTCTGCCTAAAAAGTCAATCAGACAGCTGCAGCTGATCTAGAACGCTGCTGCCCATGTCCTCACTAAAGCTAAGAATGTAGAGCACATCACGCCAGTTTTGAAGTTCTTACACAGACTTCCTGAATCTCAGAGAATAGACTTTAAAATGCTTCTGTTTATAGATCACTGAATAGCTTATCACCAAAATACATTGAAGATTTATTGCTGTTGTATCAACCTTCCAGACCACTCAGGTCTTCTAGTTCAAGTCTACTCTGCATCTCCAGAATCAGAACCAAACATGGAAAAGCAAAATTCTATTTTTATGCTCCACCAATCTGGAACAAACCTTGAATTATTTTAAATCAAGGTTAAAGTTCATTTGTTTAGAGCTGCCTTTGACCGTCCTATTTAAACTACTAACTGAAACATCATTAGTTTCAGTCTGTAGTCCAACTTTTCTGTATATTCTCTTAATTTGCCACTGCAATATACTTTTTCATCATGTAAAGCACTTTAAATTATATTGTTTCTGAAATGTGCTATATAAATAAATTTGCCTTGCCTTAACAGACAACCCCCAACCCTGACCTTGTCATGATAAGGGGATATAGAAAATGGTTGTTGTTGATGGATAGATATACAGGTCCTTCTCAAAATATTAGCATATTGTGATAAAGTTCATTATTTTCCATAATGTCATGATGAAAATTTAACATTCATATATTTTAGATTCATTGCACACTAACTGAAATATTTCAGGTCTTTTATTGTCTTAATACGGATGATTTTGGCATACAGCTCATGAAAACCCAAAATTCCTATCTCACAAAATTAGCATATCATTAAAAGGGTCTCTAAACGAGCTATGAACCTAATCATCTGAATCAACGAGTTAACTCTAAACCCCTGCAAAAGATTCCTGAGGCCTTTCAGACTCCCAGCCTGGTTCATCATTCAAAACCCCAATCATGGGTAAGACTGCCGACCTGACTGCTGTCCAGAAGGCCACTATTGACACCCTCAAGCAAGAGGATAAGACACAGAAAGAAATTTCTGAACGAATAGGCTGTTCCCAGAGTGCTGTATCAAGGCACCTCAGTGGGAAGTCTGTGGGAAGGAAAAAGTGTGGCAGAAAACGCTGCACAACGAGAAGAGGTGACCTGACCCTGAGGAAGATTGTGGAGAAGGGCCGATTCCAGACCTTGGGGGACCTGCGGAAGCAGTGGACTGAGTCTGGAGTAGAAACATCCAGAGCCACCGTGCACAGGCGTGTGCAGGAAATGGGCTACAGGTGCCGCATTCCCCAGGTCAAGCCACTTTTGAACCAGAAACAGCGGCAGAAGCGCCTGACCTGGGCTACAGAGAAGCAGCACTGGACTGTTGCTCAGTGGTCCAAAGTACTTTTTTTGGATGAAAGCAAATTCTGCATGTCATTCGGATATCAAGGTGCCAGAGTCTGGAGGAAGACTGGGGAGAAGGAAATGCCAAAATGCCAGAAGTCCAGTGTCAACTACCCACAGTCAGTGATGGTCTGGGGTGCCGTGCCAGCTGCTGGTGTTGGTCCACTGTGTTTTATCAAGGGCAGGGTCAATGCAGCTAGCTATCAGGAGATTTTGGAGCACTTCATGCTTCCATCTGCTGAAAAGCTTTATGGAGATGAAGATTTCATTTTTCAGCACGACCTGGCACCTGCTCACAGTGCCAAAACCACTGGTAAATGGTTTACTGACCATGGTATCACTGTGCTCAATTGGCCTGCCAACTCTCCTGACCTGAACCCCATAGAGAATCTGTGGGATATTGTGAAGAGAACGTTGAGAGACTCAAGACCCAACACTCTGGATGAGCTAAAGGCCGCTATCGAAGCATCCTGGGCCTCCATAAGACCTCAGCAGTGCCACAGGCTGATTGCCTCCATGCCACGCCGCATTGAAGCAGTCATTTCTGCAAAAGGATTCCCGACCAAGTATTGAGTGCATAACTGTACATGATTATTTGAAGGTTGACGTTTTTTGTATTAAAGACACTTTTCTTTTATTGGTCGGATGAAATATGCTAATTTTGTGAGATAGGAATTTTGGGTTTTCATGAGCTGTATGCCACAATCATCCGTATTAAGACAATAAAAGACCTGAAATACTTCAGTTAGTGTGCAATGAATCTAAAATATATGAATGTTAAATTTTCATCATGACATTATGGAAAATAATGAACTTTATCACAATATGCTAATATTTTGAGAAGGACCTGTATATTCAATGTTCCACTTGAAGCAACTTGCACACAAATTATTTGAATTAAGTGTCGCTATATGATAATTGAAATGTGTCCATTCTGTCTCATTCTTAAAATGTATGAGCCACTCTTTTTTCATAAATGCAGGAAGTCCAAGTATGAAGTCTTTCAAAAGAAGATGAATAATTTCATTCTTTAGTTTGAGGTATACAAATGGATAAATCAACTGACTTGTCCTCGGTGAGCCTTTGAAAGCATCTCTTTTATAGTGAGCGC
Source organism: Girardinichthys multiradiatus (assembly GCF_021462225.1). Classification (NCBI taxonomy): domain Eukaryota; kingdom Metazoa; phylum Chordata; class Actinopteri; order Cyprinodontiformes; family Goodeidae; genus Girardinichthys; species Girardinichthys multiradiatus. The sequence continues at coordinate 37,550,943 of NC_061805.1, read as the reverse complement.
TTGTAACTCTGTTTCGCCGTACTTTTGTACAAAACAGTCAAAGGCAACTCAACACCTTTATTGGTAGGGATTAATGATGGCTTTGGTGACCCTTCACTTTATTCTTTATTCCGATTGTGCTACAAGGCCTTTATGTGCCAATGTCATTCATGTCATTTTGCTTTCCAGTACAAAGAAAATAAAAGAAAAAAAGAATGGTGTGTTGCCACAGACAAAAGGTTTTAACAGTCATCTGCAAAGGTGACTTTGTAAAATTATATCTTTGTGCCTGTATGTCAGAGAAGGTCCTCTGACCTGGTGATAAGGGGCAGCTAGCTATGAGGGATGAAGCTCCATGTGTCACAGGTCACTCTTCCACTCTATCACATGGACCTAGAATAATTCAAGGACATTATCACTTGCTTGTGGTTCTACACCACTGGTACCCCTTTAAAATAAAAACAAAACTGCTCACCAATAAATATTTATTTCTGTAATGGGATTCAAAAAGTGAAACTCGTATATAATATAGGTTCATTATACACTGTCAAATGTTTTGTGTTTATTTCTGTCGATTTCAATAAATATGGCTTACAGTTAATGAAAATCCATTTTTTTTTTCAAAAAGAATATTAAACACCAATAAAAATAGGTTTGTATGGCTGAAATGTCAGCATACAGAAACTAATGTCCCAGTACTGTGCACTTAGTACTTGGTCAGAGCTAATTTGAATTAATAACTGCATTATCATGACATGGCATGGAGGTGAGGAGCCTGTGGCACTGCTAAGATTTTAGAAAAGCCCATGCAGCTTAAATAGACCGTGATTTCCAAATGAAATATAAACTTAGCTTCATCTGAAAGGTGGACTTTGAGCCAGGTAAGATCCTTCTGACATTGTTCCTCCATTGAACTTTCTATAAATATACTTGCAATCCTCTGTGAGCAGCAACCTTCTGTAGCAAAGGACTTTTATGCCTTACCCTCCTTGTGGAAGGTATTAGTGAATATATACTGGGCAACTATTATTTTAGCAGTTTTCCCCATGATTGTGTAGGCCATTACATGGCCACAACATTTCTAAGTTAAACATCCCAAATTATCCGTTTTACGTAATATTCCCATTCTCAAGGAAGCTGTACTATGGGTTTTATCTGTTATAAGCCACAATAATCAAATTTGTCCAAAATAAACACTTGAAATATATCACTGTGTGCGTTCAATCCTTACATGTGTTTTACTTTTTAAATGGAATTACTGAAATAAGTTAACTTTTTGATGATATTCTGATTTATTGATATGCACTGGTTTAGCACAGATCATTTCCAAAGCTGACTTTTTTGAGTAAGCACAGGTGTCCACTATTTTATAAAAATAAAACAATAACTAACAGATTTCGAGGTGGCCTATAGGTTAAGTAATTCAATATTGTAAGTGATAAAGTAATGTTCAAACAACAAAGTGTTTCCTTTGCATTTTCTGATTGTTTCTGTTACCCCTTAGGTCCATAACAATAGCAGTTTGTGGAAAAATGCCAGTCTGTGGCATTCTCTTGCTTGAGCAGCTTCTTAAATTGCAGCAATAGACGCTTGTGCTTTCAGAAAGTGGGCAATCGCCATCTGTTCCTGGGTTGCTGCCATATGGTGGGCTTTTTTCTCAGGGAATAAAATAAAAACAAATATGTCAGAATGTTCGTCTTCCTCCACGGACGCTGATCAACCTGGGGAAAAGCTGGATCGGAGTGTGTCTGGATTAATGGTCTTACTTTATGCTTCAAGGAATGAGGAAATGTTTGTTTTTGTGTTTTCTGGGGCTCTGTGGGGCTATGTGATGACTGTACACATGCATCCATTGTGAGGGCATGTACATGCTAATGTAAGTTCCTGTTCCAGTAAGTGTTTCCTGAATCATTTATTTGACTTAAAGGGGAAAGTCTTATCATTTAGTTTTCAAGCAGCTGGTTGCCCTAGTCCTAGTGGCATTAAAAACACACACAGGAGAAAAAGAGCTTCAAGGTTAGCCAGAGTGACATTTCATGGCTGCTACTGCCAGAGAAACAAGAAGAGATGCTCTCGAGCCATCATTAGGCTCTCTGTCTTGCAAGGCCATGAATTCAAAAGACTTGTCAGTTTTGAAAATCAGGGGAGTGTGATGTGTCATTGAGGAAGGGCTGCTTTCTTCTCCCGTCGTTCCCCTTGTGTGTCCCTTCCACTGACTGACAGCTAGAGAGGGGAGTTTGTTTTGGTCGGTATCTGTTGTCTGCTTGGTTATACATGCTGTGTTTAGTCTTTGCTACCTTTGGACAGCAATGACACATTGAAGTTTTCATTAACTGTAAGCAGGTGGCGTAGGCGAGGGACGGCCTTCTGCATATGCTCATATGCATGTGTTTCTCCACTAGGCCAACTGGTCTAAAGCAAGCACATCGTGGAGGGGCCACATGTGTTCGCCTGCAAGTTTGTGTGTGTGTGTGTGAATGTTCAGCATTGCACTTTAATGTGTGTTATACTTGGAGGTTTGCTCCAAAGGCGAATAAATCAGTGATGCCTGGGATAAGGCCATGGCCCCTCCTCAAACTGCACAGACAAGCTGAGAGGCTCATTAATCAAATGGCCAGTCACAGATGTGATGGCTTCCACACAAACCGCCAGCAGACTGTGAAAGTCACATCCAACAGAGTCAACTGTCAGCCAGGCAGGCAGGCTGCACTTTCCTCCCCGCTTTGCTCTTTTTCCACCCCCTGTTGTATTTATCTCTCACTCTCACTTTACCTCCTCTCACCTCCAGTGTGATACATCTCAAATATTTGTCTTGTCCCTCTAAAAACGATCTTGAGGGTCAAGAAAAATCCATCTTCTCAGAGAGTGGTCATGGTCAGACCATTCTGGAGGCACAAGACATCAGTCATTACTACACATGGCTTTGCTCGACATGCTAACAGCATTGCAGAAGAACACATTTGTTCTGTAACCTTTGCTGTGCAGGAATCTCCTTTAACCTATTTGACATTTGGCAACAATTTTGATTTGCAATGCCAAGAAATTTCCTTATCTTAGGTCAGTGTGAGGTAAATATATACAGTGCCTTGCGAAAGTACTCTTCCCCCTTGAACTGGTCAACCCCTTCCAATATTTCAGGCTTCAAACATAAAGATATGAAATTCAAATTCTTTGTGAAGAATCAACAAGTGGGACACAATCGTGAAGTGGAATGAAATTTATTGGATGTGTCAAACTTTTTTAATAAATAAAAAACTGAAAAGTGGGGTGTGCAATATTATTCGGCCCCTTTACTTTCAGTGCAGCAAACTCTCTCCAGACGTTCAGTTAGGATCTGAATGATCCAATGTTGTCCCAAATGACTGATGATAATAAATAGAATCCACCTGTGTGTAATCAAGTCTCCGTATAAATGCACCTGCTCTGAAAGTCTCAGGGTTCTGTTCAAAGCGCAGAGAGCATCATGAAGACCAAGGAACAAACCAGGCAGGTCCGAGATAATGTTGTGGAGAAGTTTAAAGCTGGGTTTGGATACAAAAATATTTCCCAAGCTTTAAACATCCCAAGGAGCACTGTGCAAGCAATCACATTGAAATGGAAGGAGTATGAGACCACTGCAAATCTACCAAGACCCGGCTGTTCCTCTAAACTTTCATCTGGAACAAGGAGAAGACTGATCATAGATGCAGCCACGAGGTCCATGATCACTCTGGATGAATTGCAGAGATCTACAGCTGAGGTGGGAGAGTCTGTCCATAGGACAACAATCAGTCGTACACTGCACAAATCTGGCCTTTATGGAAGAGTGGCAAGAAGAAAGCCATTTCTCAAAGATATCCATAAAAAGTCTTGTTTAAAGTTTACCACAAGCCACCTGGGAGACGCACCAAACATGTGGAAGAAGGTGCTCTGGTCAGATGAAACCAAAATCAAACTGTTTGGCCACAATGCAAAACGATATGTTTGGCGTAAAAGCAACACAGCTCATCACCCTGAACACACCATCCCCACTGTCAAACATGGTGGTGGCAGCATCATGGTTTGGGCCTGCTTTTCATCAGCAGGGACAGGGAAGATGGTCAAAATTGATGGGAAGATGGATGGGGCCAAATACAGGACCATTCTGGAAGAAAACCTGTTGGAGTCTGCAAGAGACCTGAGACTGGGACAGAGATTTATCTTCCAACAAGACAATGATCCAAAACATAAAGCCAAATCTACAATGGAATGGTTCACAAATAAACGTATCCAGGTGTTGGAATGGCCAAGTCAAAGTCCAGACTTGAATCCAATCGAGAATCTGTGGAAAGAGCTGAAGACTGCTGTTGACGAACGCTCTCCATCCAACCTCACTGAGTTCGAGCTGTTTTGCAAGGAAGAATGGGCAAGAATTTCAGTCTCTAGATAGAGACATACCCCAAGCGACTTGCAGCTGTAATTGCAGCAAAGGGTGGCGCTACAAAGTATTAACGCGAGGGGGCCGAATAATATTGCACGCCCCACTTTTCAGTTTTTTATTTGTTAACAAAGTTTCACACATCCAATAAATTTCATTCCACTTCACAATTGTGTCCCACTTGTTGTTGATTCTTCACAAAAAATTTGAATTTTATATCTTTATGTTTGAAGCCTGAAATGTGGCAAGAGGTTGACCAGTTCAAGGGTGCCGAGTACTTTTGCAAGGGACTGTACATAGCCTTTTAACGTTTTTATGTTGCATCTTGTTAAACTCCCACAAACTTCAGTGTACTTTATTGGGATTTTTTTGTGATAGGCTAAAACAAAGTGGCCTATAACATAACAATTTCCTACACTACCTAATTATGAAGTGTAGGAATAGAATATCATGGTATAAGAGTTTTTTTAATATGAAATCTGAAAAGAGTGGATGCATTTTTATTCAACTCCCTATATTAATACCCCAAAATGAAATATAGGCAGTGTTACCAACTTCCTTCAGAAGTAAGCTATTTAGTTAATAGAGTCCATTTGTGTTTAATCTGATCCCAATATGTAAAACAACTCTTCGGTGAAGGCCTCATAGTTTTGTTAGAGGACTTAAATGAATAAACAGCATCATGAAGACTAAGGAACACAGCAGATAGGTCAAGGCCATCCACCTAAACTGACAGGTAGAGCTGCAGATCTGCCCTTTATGGAAAAGTCACAAGAAGAAAGCCATTGTTGAAAGAAGGCACTAAGAAGTCCCATTAGCGGTTTGACACTTGCCTTGCACGGCAGCGGTCCCAACCTCTTTTGTGCCACGGACCAGTCTGATGTCAGGCAATATTTTCATGGACCAAGTCTTTGGCTGTTCTAATAGTCCAGGGGTGGATAAATAGTTGAAGAGATTCTGACTCCAGAGCTAAGTGCTAAATGCCGCAATATCTACTCAAACACTCTATAAGTGTGGATAAGACATGCCGACTGTTACTGTGATAACATATTGATATAAAAGTGAAGACAGGATTCTGCACAACAGTAGGAAATTATGCTTTTGTCTCTGATGTGGTTGAGAGAGAAGGGATTTCTACTTGAATTGTGTCCGAAATTTTTGAGGATAATCCTGGTGAAGCAGCCATTTAACTTAAAGTAGAGTGCACCAACATTCAGTTTATTTCCTGGTGTATTTTTTTCTTTGATTTGATATTCAGACGAGAAAGAAAAATGATCCTTATTACTTTATATAATTCATCGTACTGGTGAAGGCTGCATAAAAATATATGTGTATCTGGAAGCCAACATACTCTCATCACAGTTAGCTTGTGCAGCATCAACCATGTGTTGTAAAATATATCTGCATGTGATCTAATTTTGCTACTATACAATAAGAGGACATAACAGATTCTTCAACACTTGGAATTTTCTGGCTTTAAAGGAGCTTTTCAGATTTTTAAGGTGTATTTTTTTTAAATATTTTTCAGTTAAATCTATTCAGCAGCACTCTTCACATTTATTACCTCCACAGGTCAAGATTTATAAAAATCCTTGATATTAATTAATCTTGTATTGCTTTTGCAAAATCCCACAGTTGAAAAAAATCATTGCTGTTTTTGAACTATGGAGATTTTTTTACCTTTCTTGGCATCCTCCCCTGCTGTGCATGATGGTAGCTTGTCCAACTCAATGAGTTTGTCAAAGCTGCAGTTTTAAAGTTTTTAATCATTGTTCTTTCATTACAAGTCTGGGTGAGCTGCCATTTTTCTGTTTAATCAGAATCAGAATCAGCTTTATTGCCAAGTTCGTGCATACAAACAAGGAATTTGACTCCGGTACACTTTCTCTGTTGTTCTGTTTTTGCATTACAGAATATACAAATTTACAATTTACAATGTACAATATACACATATCTAATAAAAGGTGCATTTGCAACATCTGTATGCTGTTGTTTTGTACTCTATTGAATGTTCAACAGAGAAACAGCCTGGTGGAAAAAACTCTCTGTGGCGGCTGGTTTTAGTGAACAGGGCTCTGTAGCGACGGCCTGAAGGTAAAACTCTAAACAGTTTATGTGCAGGGTGTGTGGGGTCTGCAGAGATTTTAGCAGCTCTTTTACTGACCCTAGACCTGTATAAGTCCTGGATGGAGGGAAGGTCAGCCCTGATGATTCTCTCTGCAGTCCTGATTATTCGTTGCAGTCTGGACCTGTCCTGTTTTGTGGATGAGCCAAACCACACTGAGATGGATGAAGACCGGACAGACTGAATGATGGCAGTGGAGAAGATGACCAGCAGCTCCTGTGGAAGGTTGAACTTCTTGAGTTGCCTCAGGAAGTACAGTCTCTGCTGGGCCTTCTTACGAACAGTGTCTATGTGTGAAGACTATCTCAGGTCCTCAGAGATGGTGGTTCCTAAGAACTTGAAGTGGTCCACGGCCGATACAGTTGTTGAGGATGGTGAGGGGGGTGTATGGGGTGGTGTTCTCTGAAAGTCCACCACCATTTCCACAGTCTTGAGTGGGTTCAGTTCAAGGTAGTTCTGACCGCACCAGTGTACCAGCCAATCCACCTGCTGTCTGTATGCAGACTCATCATCGTCCTGGATCAGTCCAATGACAGTGGTGTCATCTGCAAACTTAAGGAGTTTCACGGACGAGTCCGATGAGGTGCAGTCATTTGTGTACAGAGAGAAGAGGAGTGGGGATAGAACACACCCCTGGGGGGCACCAGTATGTATTGATCTGGATTGGGAGAAGATGCTCCCCAGTCTCACCTGCTGCTGTCGGTCCGTCAGGAAGCTGTTGATCCACTGACAGGTGGAGGCTGGGACGTTGAGCTGGGTGAGCTTCCTTTCCTACGACGTTCGTTCTCTTGTCTTGCCCATTTTGTATAGTGTCTAAGGAAAATAAACCTTTTTTTCTGACCATATTTATACTTTGGGGAAACAAGATATCATATGTTGCTAATTAGCTTCTAAACACTAATAAAAAAGGGCTTCACTTACACTTTTATACAAACTCTCAGGAGTGCCACTAAAAAGGATTTTGTCCTTGCAATTGTTTTGCTCATAAACACATTAATTGCATTAAATGTTTTTCTCTGTCAATCAGTTTGGATGGACTAGCTCTTTGTTAGTTGAAGTTCAATTAAGTAAAGGATTGTTGTTCTTGCTGATTTACTGAGATGACTTTAAAACTACTGCAGTAGCTCTTTGTCAATAGTCACAGTCACTCGAATGAAAGAACGTTTCTCACTTTAATTTGAGATTTTGAAATGTAATTTGCCAAATGGCATTGTTTTACTAAAGGACTTTACTGTAGATCAACTCATTTACATCAAATGTGAAGGTTCTGATTTGTATTTTATTTTTCTTTGTGCGTTTTTGGGTAGAAAATGCCACCAAGATTACTGAATTACATGATATTAACCTTTTCGAACTCTGAGCCTCTCTGTTCCCATTTATTAAAATAAGCTGTAGAAAAGAGCATGGGTTAAAAGCATGTCTGAGTGTGTGTCCTGTAAGAACTGGTGAGGGTGTGTTCCGTTCCGCATCACAAAATTTTATCCCGTCGCCAGGCTCATTAGACCATCGGCAATTCCCAACCAGCCTCAGCCAATCGTCGCTCTCAACTTGGCTTTGCCATTTGCATGTGGTCCAGGAAGAGATAATTAGAGGGATCTCTGCCTGTCACTGTTAATCTGGGACTTGGTGAAGGGCTGTGATGCCGACATGCTGATGGACTGACACGTGTCTACGCACACAGACTGTAGTGTCATACTGGTTGATCCCAATACATACGCAGGCAGAATACAAGGGGAAAAACAGTACCTGCACACACACACACACACACATGCAAAGCCTATATGCACAAGCTATCACATGCAAACGCTCTCTCTGCTATCCTCCCTTTCCAACTCTGAATGTCAGACTTTATTCAGGCTCTCAACTTATGACCAGTAGGGTTGTCTTTTTGTTGTCTTTCTTATCTCTCATCCTGCAGCACATAACACTAAGGTATATCAGTCTCCTCTCTATTGGTATGTGAATGATCGCATGTTGATTCAGTGGCTGTTTACACCGGTTGTACTGCGCTGTTGACAGAGGTTTTAGATCCCTGCGCAGATAGACTGTGCGCTTCCCAAACAGGCAGAATGTTCAATAAGCCTTTTGAACAAGCCCAGCTGTCAGCCCTTTCATACACATACACACATCCCAGCAAACATGTACATGGGCTCGTGTGCTGGCATGTCCCCAGACACACACAAATGCTGAAAACGCACACATGGCCTGATTGGCAGGCCTCCTGTTTTGCTATAATTCCGACTGATTTATCCAATCAATCTCACTTGGAGAGCTACTAAAGCGTTGACTAATATTAAGAGTACAACATGCGACAATTAAAACATCCTTCAGGTAATTACAGAGCTGGTTTAGCAGCAAACAACTGAGGCATTTTGCACATTCTGCCGGTTGCCTGTGTGCTTTATTTGTACCTGTTTGAAAGTTAATCGGGGAAAAAGAGGTACATCTGTGAAAGCTTCCACCATTAATGCACTTGTCACGTATTATGTAAAATATCACATCATTAGCTAAATGTGTCTATGCAAATATTGACTCTCTTCATCTAATTGAATATCATGGACCGTTTTATATCCCAAACAAGAAAAGTCTTGCAAGGGGGCTAGATGTCCCTGTCATCGCCCATCCTATTTCTATGCAATGACAGCTAGTTCTTTTTTTTTTTTTTTTTGCACTCTCGGGGATCGCTAAATGGTGCATGTTGAGAGAAGGGGTGAGTACGATTGCCGACCTTATCTGTCCTGCTGTGTGACCCTGTGTCACCACTGATGGCACATAATGGTTGACACTTGACTTTCGGGGCTTTTTAAGTGCCAGGAGTGCCCATTGTGCTGGATTCATATTCTAATGCAGTCATCTTTGCCCTCTGAGCCTCTGGCCTTTGTCCAGGAGCCCTCGCTACACTTGTTTCTATTTCCTTTTTATCTTCAGGTCATCATCATTCTGTTTCGACATGTTTCTTCGAAAAATATATCAAGCGTTCACCAATAGAAAAATGTTATCTGTTTTTGCAGAACTAAAATAGTGTGCCCTCCTGCCTCCGTCGCCAGTGGATCTGAACCATTGTACACACAGAGATGGACTTTTTGTTGTCACTTCTGCAAAAGCAGATAATTCACCTAAAAACACCAAGCTCCCTTCATGCATCTCACTCAAATGTTATTGTGCCTGCAGGCAACATTATTGTCCTGCAATCACATTCCTTTGGCACCAAGATCTAAATAATTTTAAAGAATACAATTAGGAATGACTATAGTTTATATCTAAACTACAGTGAAAACTGAATAACGTCAGAGAGAGTAAAAAACTACTCTTTGTCATTAGCTCATTAACCTGTCGATCCAGCTTTCTCTGTCACATGATAATATGCCTCAAGGGTCAGTTTGCCACTTCACCAGTTCATACACATTCATTTCCATTTTGTCTCAACCTACTTCCATTTCATACCTATCTACTTAACCAATGAGTGTTAATTCCTAAGTAGACAGTCTCTCTTATAACTTGAAATAAGGTTGAATATTTACTGATGATTTATTATAGGAAGAAACTAGTGCCATCAGAAACTGAATTTGAATTGCTCAGACTGAATCTGTATTTGTGTAACTTCAAATGAAATGCAGTGGTTTGAAAATGAATTTCACTAAACTGAAACTGAATTTAATGGTTTGAAATTGAATATGCAACTGAATTTGAAGCATACTTAACTTGAAGTAGTCCAACAGTTCATGTAGGGGGTGTGGACTCAATGCTCTTTCATTAAGCAGTGTGCCATCTGCATGTGATGGAAAAAATAGCTTGGTGTACTTACATGAAATCAGGTTGTTTAAGTGAAGATTATGCTAATATATATTTTCCCCAACTATATTGAAAATCCCCTTTGAAGGGTCAACCTTTAAGATTAAATTTTACAGGTTTATTACCATTTATACCACTAATTTCCTTTTCATTTCAACAAATTCCCATTTCACTTTCCAACTTAGAAAATTCCTGGAATTTTGCAATCCCATTTTTGTGTAACACTCAATGCTGCTTCAAGTCTACCAGTGGTACTTATGTCACAGTTTGAGAGCCATAGGACTAGACTATATGCAGACTGTTCAAAACTGCTTTCAAATCATTGGCTATCAAAGCGGGTATGACATGTCCTTAAGGTGGTACAAAATGATGATCGGTCTATACAAAACACAAAAACCTGCAAAAGTATGACATAGTAAAGGGGCAAAATGACCAGCATGCATTTTTTCACTGTCGTGTGCCATCATTTTAACAAAAATGCAGTCAGTCCTCAGTGAACATATATAAAACACATGTGCATGTGCTTCTTTTGTTATACTATATTAAGCACATCAGGTATAAATCTTCTAATCAAAAAAATATCTCATTTATAGTTCTGTTCATGTTGTAAATATCATACGGTTGTTTGTGTGGCCAATGACAAATATGCGCTTGCACCTTTGTAGCTCTCTAGTTTATGTTTGTCTCAACTCCGTCTCCTTTTACCTGCTCTTGCTTCCCCTCTCTGCTCTCTTCTCCGTGAAACCATCATGGGTCATGTTTTTTGAGTCTTTGATCACTGAGTACTCTTTCAGCGTGTTGACTACAAGGCCTCTCACCTCCCCAGTGGTTGTTGCTAAAAAAGGGGGCACACTTATCTGCCTTCTGTGATGTTGATGGTTGAAAGCATTTGCTGATCTTGAAAGAGTCTGTTTCTTTTTCTGTGTGTGTGTGGGTGTGTGTGTGTGTGTGTGTGTCTGTGTCTGTGTACTTTCGAGTGTATGTGTGTGTCCACTCAGACATGATAAAAGACTCACAGCACTAGGTCGTGATCCGTTTAAACCACATTTTACCCACGTATCTTTACATACTGATCCACTGATAATGATCACATGACGGGTAAAGCACGTAAAACTCTTGTATGGTTTTTAAGCAGTTTAGTAAAGTAATGGTGCACTTTACATCTCTTACCACCTTGGAGATTCAGTGTACTTTCACTTATTCTATTACAGGATGAAAAACTTCCTTTACTGTGTCATAATGGGTCTGTCCTCGGGGAAAAACCTCTGGTTCAAGCAGAAAAAAAATTATTTATTTTCTTGGTTTTTGCATTTCATGGGTGTATTCAGTGTCTCCGAGCTTTTCTCTGACATCCAGCTGCAGAATGCTTCCCTTTGTAAGATGCAGGGGATGGCTCTGATTTGACAGCTTGTGATGCTAGCCTAAGTTCTTTTTGACAGATGACAAAGAAAAAGGAAAAAAGGTAAAGAATAAAAACAGCAACATAATGGCAAAGCTGGCATTTTTTCTTCACTGATGAAATAGGTTTGCAGAAATCAATGTTTTCCTCATCCATTTTCTTTAAAAAAACATCTTTTTGCCTTGTCATGACTGTTAAGAGCAGTCTGTATAATTGAATATGTCACTGGAGATATTTAGTGATCCTGATTAATTGTTTGTACTGAGGGCCTTGGCTTTCCAGAAGCCTGTTTTAGATGTCCCCTCCTCTATGACATTATGTAAACAGGTCTACCCTTTGCAGCAGACTGAGTGGTATTATTTGACATATTGTGCTGATGCACGCCAGTCCACAAGAATGCCAATGACAATCAAGGTGGGGGATATTTAGATTACTGCTGAGGCTCCCTGTCCCGTCTCTTTCTGTCTGGGCTCATATCACTCCGTCTGTTTTGTAATCTGTATTCTTTTCGTTTTGAGTTTGACTAATGATGAAATGTTTGTCAGAAAAGTACAGGAAGTTTGATATCTGTGTCTACATGTGTGTGGGGAAAGTTTGGATATTGTTTGAACAGGTTGGATCATGGCAATGTGCATTTCCAGGAAAATAGATTCTTCTCATCACTGTGTGGTAGACCTTCCCTATTCCCCATGCTGTTCTCAAAGTGTATGTTTATAACCTGTTTAGACTCTATCCTACATAAGCATCATCCTGCTGTTTATATATGTCTCAAATTGTTCACCCCTCTAGAAGGTCTCCTCTGAAGGTGAGACCTTCCCAGTTCCCCATATAAAGCCTTTTACTAACTCTACAGTGTCTTATTAAAGTATTGCTATGCTTGTGGTATGCAGGTTTGATGAAGAGGTCAAAATACCTGCGGTAGATTTAGAATCTGCCAAAAGCAAAGACATGTGAAAGAGTCTTTCCACACACAAGTTTCTGTGTCTATCTGACCATAATGTGTCTGACTATAACATAGAGACTAAAAATCTGTTTTTCTTTAAAAACTATATTTAACTATGTTGTGGGGCTGTCATGGTTGACATTAGAGGGTGACACAGGAGTGGATTTTCTCTCCTGTCCCATCCCGCTCCCACAGAAAAATGTCTTGTCCCATCCCAATCCCAGGCCAGCATAACAAAAAAAATCCTGTCCCATCCCACTCCTGGTAAATTGATTCCCACTCCCATCCCGCTCCCATTTAGAACGACTCCCACTCCTGTGCCACTCCCATTTTTGTTTTCTTTAGTCTTTTGGCAATTTCTTTGTTTGAAGGACCAGTTAGGTCCCTGTTTTTAGCTGTAGTAAAGGCCAGTTAAAGTAAAAAGAATAGTAATGAAGAAATAATAAAATATCAAACAAGGAAACAGACCATGCCTATCTTAGCTGAATAAACAAAATGTACATAGTTGTATTTTACTCATTTATTAAGTGATTGTTTCCTTTGAACAATGACATTACTTTTATGTTTCTAATTGCTGAAACTAAAGAAAAATGCACCTAGTAAGAGAACTGTACTTGTTGAACAAAAGTGCAAAAAGGCATTACCTTCATAATTTAGAAACTGTACCTTAATGTTTCACAGCCCTGGTCCTCAGGGACCCCTTCCCTGCAAGTTTTAGATGTGTGTCTGCTCCAGCACACCTGATTCAAATTCTGACATGACCTCCTATGCAGGCATCAAGAATGGAGGGTCAAACTGGACACATTTAATACAATAAAATAATCATAAAATAAATAAATGCTGTGAATTAAATGTGCCATTAAATTAAAGGTACCATTTATTTATTTAATACATCATTAGAAACAATAAATGTACCATTATATCATGAAATGGACTATTATGCAATTAAATGTGCCACTGAATAATTAAGTATACAAGATGACATGATGTAATTAGTGGTACACTTAATATTTAATGATGTATTAAATAAATTGTACATTTAATGGTACATACAATTTTTTTCTATTTCACAACATATTTATTTAATATCTTCCCTTGATGAAGCCTTTCTACGGAGCCCACGAGGGGACATGGGGGATTTTTTTCTCTTTTGCGTCCCCACGCAATACTTTTGCGTTCGCTCGCAATACTTTTTGCGTTCTCCCGCAATAGTCTTTGCGTTATCTCGCAATACTTTGTGGGATAGTTTCCAGACCAGATAACTGCAAAAATGGAACAAACACTACACCCGTTTTTGAGATTTATTGAGTTTTATTTTGAAATCAGCCTTAAATAAAATGATCTTCAATCAGACTTAAAGACAGTTATTATCCACAAGCTGTCAAACTACTGAACTCTGGACAATAATACTGCACGAAACCAGATCTGTGACACTTTGTTTGCTTATTGCTGCTGCATGATGTGTACTTTGTTTTTTGCACGCCATCAGTGCTTTTGTTTTTATCGTGATTTTAATGGTTCTTCTTATCCTAAGCATTTCATCGCATTGTTGAGTGCATGTTCACCTGCATATGAGAAATAAACCATACCAGTGCAATATCAGCGTTGTTTGTTTTGTGAGCAGTTTGTCATCTGTGCTGCTGTTCCAAAATGCTGAATGCAAAAGTATTGCGTGGGGATGCAAAGAAAACGCATACTGCGTGTTAACACAGCTACATTCAACTCTCCTGAAGTTCCATAATATTTGCAACTATGAGTTTAATAGATAAGTCCTCACTTCTGTCTTTACGTTGCAAATCCAATTTTACCACGTCCAGTTCTCCACCTGCGTTTGCTCCCTCCATTCTGAACGCAGGGGGAAAACATCGAGCAGAAACACTATTGGCTTGTGGGTCGTGTAATTCGTTTGACTTGCATTATAGTATGTGCTTCTTGGAAAAAAAACTACACAATGGCGGTGTCGATCCAAGTTTTCTTTTCTTAAAGTTTATAACAAAGTCTCAGTTTTACATTTCCAAGGACAATTGATCCTAGTTTATTTTCCCTCCTATTGGTTAGCTCCCGCTCCCGTCTGCTCCCGTTCATTTTTTATCCTGTACCGTCCCAATAATGTGATCTTTACTGATGCTGTCTCCCATCCTGCGGGATTCCTATGGGAATCCCGTGACCCGTGGGATTCCCGAAAAAATGTCAGCCTCTAGTTGACATGCCTCTTCAACATTGTGTGGCGGTCGGGGACAGTGCCTCTGGACTGGCAGACTGGAGTGGTGGTCACCCTTCATAACAAGGGTGACCAGAGGGTATGTGTCCAACTATAGGGGGATCACACTCCTCAGCCTCCCTGGTAAGGCCTACGCCAGGGTATTGGAGAGGAGAGTCCAGCCGATAGTCGAACCTCGGCTTCAGGAGGAGCAGTGTGGTTTTCGTCCTGGCCATTGAACACTGGACCAGCTCTATACCCTCTACAGGGTACTCGAGGGTTCATGGGAGTTTGCCCAACCGGTCCACATGTGTTTTGTGGACCTGGAGAAAGCATTCGACTGTGTCCCTTGTGGTGCCCTGTGTGGGGGGCTCCAGGAGTATGGAATCAGGACCCTTTATTAGGGGCCATCCGGTCTCTGTACAAGTGGAGCAGGAGTGTGGTCCGTATTGCCGGCACTAAGTCGGACCGGTTCCCGGTGCATGTTTGACTCCGGCAGGGCTGCCCTTTGTCACCGGTCCTGTTCATAACGTTTCTGGACTTCTAGGCGCAGCCAAGAGCCGGAGGGGTCTGGTTTGGGGACCAGTGCATTTCGTCTCTTATTTTTGCAGATGATGTGGTTCTGCTGACCCCCTCTAGCCTAGATCTACAGCATGCGCTAGGGCGGTTCGCAGCTGAGTGTGAAGTGGCTGGGATGAAGATCAGCCCCTCGAAGTCCGAGGCCACGGTTCTCGACTAGAAAAGGGTGGCTTGTCCTCTTCAGGTTGGAGGGGAGTTCCTGCCTCAAGTGGAGGAGTTTAAGCATCTTGGCGTCTTGTTCGTGAGAGAGAGAAGAATGGATCGGGAGATCCACAGATGTATTGGTGTGGCTGCAGCAGTAATGGGGGTGCTGTGCCGGTCCGTTGTGGTGAAAAGCGAAGCTCTCGATTTACTGGTCAGTCTAAGTTTCTACCCTCACCTATGGCCATAAACTTTGGGTCGTGACCGAAAGAACAAGATCCCGGATACAAGCGGCTGAAATGAGCTTCCTCCGTTGGATGACCAGGCACTCCCTTAGAGATAGGGAGAGGACCTCGGAGTAGAGCTGCTGCTCCTCCACATCGAAAGGAGCCAGTTGAGGTGGCCCAGGCATCTATACCGGATCCCCCCTGGACGCCTTCCTCGGGAGGTGTTCCAAGCACGTCCCACAGGGAGGAGGCTCAGGGGACGGCCCTGGACATACTGGAGGGACTATATCTCTCGGCTGGCACGGGAACACCTGGGCTCCCCTCGGAGGAGCTGGAGGAGGTGTCTGGGGAGAGGGACGTCTGGGTTTCTCTACTGAGTCTGCTGCTCCCGTGACCAGGTCCCGGATGAAGTGGAAGACTATGAGTATGAGTAATTTATCAGTCCTTAATCTCTTCTGCTTCACTCTATACACCTTATACTTAAAAGTATGAGAATTACTGTGCGATTAAAAGCAATGAGAGAAAAATGTAAGTTCTCTTTCAACATTCGTTTCAGTATCTCACTATGGGACACGCCTCCAGCGCCTGTCCCCCAGAAGCTCTATTACATTACGCCAGTCTTGACTGGTAGGCGGAAGTGACGTCCGCTCCCATGGGAGGGACTTCCTCCCAGTATAAAAGTCGACGTCACGTAGGTGATCTTCAGTCTAACACCTCTTCTCGCTCCCAGAAGCACCTCTCAGACGGTCATTACAGTAACTTGAGCTAGCTTAACTGTTCACAGAGCGAGCTAACAACTCGGTCGCCGAGCGCTTCTCAATAACTGTGCTCGACTATTCTGAGTCCCTTTCAACGCTGGTCTGTCGCCAAACAGCAGCGCTGCAACTGGTCACCAAACTAGCTGCAACCTTAACGGAGCTTAAGAAGTTGTGTAACTTGCACTCGTTCTCACCATGAACAGAGTCAAGCCACCATCTAGAACCTGCACATGTGGCAACCTCATAGCTGGGGCAGATACCCACTCTGTCTGCACTTCGTGTCTGGGGCTGCAACATGCCCAGGCGTCACCGGCGAGCTGCGAGCACTGTGCACGGCTCTCCCTTAAGTCTCGTCGGCGCAGGCTAGCACGCCAAGCTAGCCTGTCGGAGGTTGATCCTATGATGGGGGTAGCCAATCCCCCGCCACCGGAGCTTCCTGGTACTGATGAGAGAGAGCCCCCTTTGGCTGGAGCCAGTTGGGGTGATCAGCTCGACGCTGTTGCGCCACTGACTGACCCAGAGGAAGACGAGGCCGCACTTCCAGGTTTCAGTACTCTTGCTAAGGCCGAGTCCGAATCTGAAATGGAGTCCATCAGTCTCGGGTCTGACGACGACGAGCTGGACTGCGGGCCTTATGCCATCCAGTCGGTTGCAAAGCCCTCGGTGACGGATGACACCAGCCGCTGCGGTTCCCCAAACCCGACTGCAACAGACCTGCATGATGTCTACAGAAGGGCAGCAAAAAAGCTGGGCATCGAGTGGCCGGAAACCCTCACCGAAACTACCACATCTCGATATGAGGGGAAGCGGCTTCCGAGAGCCAAATATTCCAGCAGACAGCTGTTGCCGGTCTTTCCCGAGTGCCTCGAGGAAGCAACCCGGTCCTGGAGCAATCCTCTCACCGCCAAGAACCCCGCCCTGGGAGGGTCGGCGCTGGACTGGACGGGCATGGAGGTCGGCGGTTTTTCACATCTGCCTCCTGTAGAACCTCTGCTGGCATCTCACCTGCACCCATCGCAAAAGTCAGCGATGACAGCGGCAGGACCCACCCTTCCCTTCAAAGCTGACTCTTTTCAGTCCGCTCTGAATGAGAAAAGCTACAAGGCGGTAGCTGCATCTGTTAAAGCCTTAAACGCTTCGTCTCTTCTCCTCGCTTACCAAGCGGAATTACAGGAGCAGATTACTGGCACACCGATGGCCGATTTGTGGGACGAGTTGTGCGTGGTGACAGACCTATGCCTGCATCTCCACAGAAGTGCTGTCCAAGCATCCGGGAGAGCCATGGCCCTGATGGTCACTCAGGAGAGAGCTAGATGGCTGAACCTGTCTAGCCTGTCTCAAAGGGAAAAGAACCAGCTCCTCGACACCCCCGTGGACCCAAAGAGCTTATTCGGACCCACTGTGGCAGCCATGCAAAAACGTTGTGAAAAGAAGAGGGAAGGTGAAGCGCTAAAGCTGTGTCTGCCCAGGAAAGCGCAACCTCCTCCCCCTCCAGCACCCCATGTGCCGTTCGCTCAAGCGGCGGCTCGACCGGCCTACCGCATCCCCAAACGCCAGCCTCAGCCGCAGTCAGCGGACCGTGGGAAACAAACCAAGCTCAAAGGTGCTTGGGGAAGGAAGCCATTCGCTCCCCCGACGACACCGGGAAACCAAGCGACCCCTTCCGCTACTGTGAGCGCAAAGAAAAAGAGGCGCGCTACCTAGGGAGCCGTCTTCGGGGTGGGAGAGCAGGATCTGCCAGACACCTGCACCCCCCCTACCAGGACACATCCTGTCCCAGTTCGAGTTCAGAACGCCACGTTCAAGGCAACTCACACGGCCTGCAGAGCCGACGTTGGAGCTCATTGTTCAGAGCCGACCGAAGCGGAGGAGGATCAAAGCCACCGAGAGCTCAGTGGAGCCGCAGCTGTGGCCAGAAAGCACACACCAGTGCACAAACACATGCCAGTGTCTAAAAACACGACCTTCCCCCTTCACAACATGTTCAATAAAGTTGTTTTCTGGCACGCATCCAGGCCTGGTGCCGAGAGCTCCCGCACCACCCTTGCCACAGCTGCACATGAGGCCTCAAGTGGGAGCTCTCACCCTACCTCTAACACAGCAGGCTGCTCTTTCTCGTGCCGAAAAGGGGCGGGGGTCTGCGACCGATATTGGATCTGCGGGCTCTGAACACATATCTGAGACGGTATTCGTTCAGGATGCTAACACACGCAGCTCTGATAAAGTTTGTGCGTCAAGGAGACTGGTTTGTTTCCATAGACTTGAAAGACGCATATTTCCATATCCCTATATACCCCCCTCACAGAAAATACCTCAGATTTGCGTTTCAGGGAAAGATATACGAGTACCTGGTACTTCCTTTTGGCCTCTCAATGAGCCCACGTGTGTTCGTGAAATGCGCCTCTGAGGGAAAGGGGGATGCGTCTGGCGACGTATATAGACGATTGGCTGATTGCAGCTCAGTCTTTAGAGGAGCTCAGGACGCATGCCGAGATGCTTCCTTTACATCTGACAGCTCTGGGATTCACAATAAACTGGGAAAAGAGCATTTTAACCCCAGTACAAACAATCACCTTCATTGGCCTCTCCCTGAATTCAGTCGAGTTCAGAGCGCGCCTCTCAGCGGAACGAGTAAAAGCCTTTCAGGCTTGTCTGGCACTCTTTTGCAGAGGCACACATGTGAAATTCAGGTTATGCCTCAGACTGCTCGGTCTGATGGCGTCTGCGCTGGCGGTCATCACACTCGGCCGTCTACACATGTGCCCGTTTCAAAGGTGGGTGGCGTCACTCAGCTTGAGCCCCACACGCCATGCTCAATGCAGCGTCCTGGTTTCTCTCATATGTGTACGCGCGCTGAGCCCGTGGAAGCGTCCCGGTTTTCTCAACACCGGCGTTACCATGGGAACCATCATGACGAGGAAGGTAATTACCACAGATGCCTCGCTGACAGGCTGGGGAGCCACTCACGAGGGGATGATGGTAAACTGTGTTTGGAGTCCACAAACACAGACAGCTCACATAAATTGTCTGGAACTCCTGGCCGTGATGCTGGCAATGAGACACTTTCTGCCCTTTATCAAAGGGCACCATGTTTTGGTCAGAACGGACAATACAACAGTGGTTGCTTACATCAACAGACAGGGGGATCTGCGCTCACGTCATTTACACGAGCTAGCATACAGACTGATAATCTGGACCAGCTCACACTTGCTGTCGCTAAGAGCTACTCACGTGCCAGGGGTAATGAACAGAGGCGCAGATCTGCTGTCAAGGGGCAATCCCCGCTACAAAGAATGGAAACTCCACAGCGAGGTGCTGTCTCAGATATGGAAGAGGTACGGCCGAGCGGAGGTCGACCTCTTCGCATCAGGGGAAAATGCTCAGTGTCCGATGTTTTTCTCACTGACAGAGCAACAAGCTCCGCTTGGGCTGGATGCTCTAGCGCACAAATGGCCGCCAGTCCTACTGTACGCCTTTCGCCCGCTGGAACTGATCATTCCTACTCTTGCCAGGGTGCGAGAGGGGAAACACTCACTCATTCTGATAGCTCCCCGCTGGCCAGGGAAACATTGGCTAGCGGAGATTTTTCAGATACTACATGGCGAGCCATGGCGGCTTCCTCTACAAATATTTAATCCGCATCCACAGCGCATGGCCCTATGGGCCTGGCCTGTGAGGGGTTAAATCTGGCTGCCAGTGGGCTTCCCCAGAACGTTATTGACACAATTCAAAATGCAAGGGCCGTTTCCACGCGTAACGTGTATGAGGGTAAATGGCAGGCATTCGTAGGTTGGTGCACAAAACCTATGGTGAGCGTAATGCAAAGCCCTGTGTCGGACGTTTAAACTTTTCTGCAGGCACTGTTGGATAAAGGCTTGGCTTTTTCCACTGTGAAGGTGTACCTGGCTGCTATTTCAGCCTGTCACGTTGGCTTTGGTGACAAAACAGTGGGGCAGTACCCCCTGGTGTGTCAATTCATGAAAGGTGCACGACGGCTCCGTCCAGTGTCGAGGAGCCTCACTCCTTCATGGGATTTACCTATGGTACTCGATGCGTTGTCACGTGCACCGTTCGAACCGTTGCAGCAGGTTGAGCTCAAAGTGCTTTCCTTTAAAACGGCCTTATTGATTGCTCTGGTTTCTGCTAAGCATGTGAGGCTTTCTACCCACCACCATTCTCCTCTCAGGAGCATGAACGACTGCATACGCTCTCCCCAGTACGAGCTCTGCGGTTATATGTGAAAAAAACAGCAGATTTTCGTAAATCAGAGCAGCTGTTTGTGTCGTGGTCTTCATCACATAAAGGAAAGCCTCTCACAAAGCAACGTCTTTCGCATTGGGTAGTGGGGGCTATTATTATGGCTTATGAGAGCAGAGGCCTTGCACCCCCTGCAGGTCTGCGGGCTCATTCCACTCGTGGTGTAGCATCATCCTGGGCATTGTTCCAGGGTATACCTGTGGAGGAAATATGTGAGGCAGCCAACTGGGCGACCCCTCACACCTTCACTAGGTTCTATAAACTGGATGTCACCAGGCCCACACTGGCTCACACGGTTCTGGGTGTGGGTTCCACATTGCCATGAATGCAAGATGCATCTGTTGGTCTTCGAGTGAGCTTATCTGGCAATACGGGAGCAGAAATATCCCATAGTGAGATACCGAAACGAATGTTGAAAGAGAACTTTAGGTTAAGGATTTAATCCCGGTTCTCTGAAACATGAGTGAGGTATCTCACCAGATCACCCTCCTTGCAGGGAGCGAAGAAGAGGTGTGCTTATTAAACTGAAGATCACCTACGTGACGTCGACTTTTATACTGGGAGGAAGTCCCTCCCATGGGAGCGGATGTCACTTCCGCCTGCCAGTCAAGACTGGCGTAATGTAATAGAGCTTCTGGGGGACAGGCGCTGGAGGCGTGTCCCATAGTGAGATACCTCACTCATGTTTCAGAGAACCGGGGTTAAATCCTTAACCTAAAGTTTTCCTCCAAATTAATTGCACTAGTCAGTTTTACAGAAGTATTTGTGCAAAGGCCGTGTTTATATAAAGTTAATGAGGTAAGGTAAGTTTTTTTTTTTTTTTTTATGCCCAGCACATGTTGCTGAGGTTAACTGCAGCAACATTGGAAATCTCCAAAAAATCCTCAGTTTTATCTTAAACCAGACCTTATGTATTGACAGTCTTTCTTTTGAGTGATTTACACCTTAGGCTTTGTGGTTACAACAATTACATTTAAAATGAAGAGAAGAAATAACAACAGGAAAACATTGGTCCTATGTGCACTCCTCATACTGTGGACGAACGTTTTTCCTTTAGATTCTTTTTATTTACCCTCCTAAAATGAAGATTATTAACTTTGTAATCATTGAGAATTAATATAGTTGTGTATTTATAAGATCATTACTATTTACTCATACTAGTTGTTACATTTCTTGTCTTTAATGTTATTGTTGTTTTTGATTGTGTGTTTCCTGTGTGCTTCTATTTGCCTTCATCACTTCACAGCTGATGCGCTGGAATGTCCCCACTGAGGGACAAATAAAGAATTATTCTATTACATCCTATTCTAATCTATCCTATGACTACTGTGAGATTATAGGAAAAAACAATTGTTGCATTGGAGTAAAGGTATGTCAACTAGCTTTAGCAGTTACTATCAACACAGCATAGCATTACACTGACTCTTTCTTAAGCATATAATTTAATAATAATTAGGTATCCTTTATTTTATTTTATCTAAGCATTACTTTATGAGCACAGTTATAGATATAATTTCTTGCAGGTGTGGTTGGTCATTCTGTATTAACTTTAATTAATGTTTGCAAAATATAGTAACAATTAACAAAACCACTGCTGCCCGAATGTTTGGCTAAATGAAAACATTAGTACTGCCTCGTAAGTTATATTCGCTTTTATGAAACATGTTCCCTGAGTTAATATTTTTAACTTGCTATTCATTTAATTATTTAATCATTTTAATCATTATGTTTTCATTGTCGTTAAGTGGGATTAAGAATTTAAATCAGCAGTTGGACAAAGAGAAATTGTCGGAAGCGTTATTTTTGTTTTATCCTCTAATCATCAACATTGGTAAGACAGGATGTGTTGAAAACAAATATTGTAAACATGCCAATAGGTTGGCAACATACTCAATCAAAAACAATGAAAAAATAAAATCAATGGGTTTTTTCACTTTTTCCCATTTTATATAGAGTTATGGACTGTGTTAAATATTAACGCCTTATTATTTGTATGGTTACCATCCATGCAGTGGGATATCAGTGTGGGCTGATACCTGTCTCTGCGTGTCTGTATCACTGAGAACAGATATAGTTGATATCCCTGTCATCTCAGCATCTTAGACCTCGCGGGACCGATTATAATCAGCACTCCCTTCAGCCATCCCTACAGCAATCTTTTGTCCTTCTATCACTTCCAACTGATATCTATATAGTTGTATTTGTCTTTCTGTGATTGCCCTGACAACAGTACTTTTGTTTTTATGATCTTCCATGTCAAGAAGCTGTGCTCTTTGTGTGTTCTTTTTCTATCAGAAAAATTCAACCCCCTCAACTCAAACTCCTTTTAAGTGATTTGGATGAAATACAATATATTGTGAAAATAAATGACAAGAAACTCATTAAACAACAACAACATCAAATTATGGATGCATATTAGAACAATTCTCACAAGAGAAGCTGATCTAACTTTGAAGTTCGAATGAAAAATATAACTTCCATCTAACTTTTTTAACACATATACACATGCAGTATCGTTCAAGCTACAACTTCAGACTTTATGGAGCATCCTTGTGCTTTTATAACTTCTAAAAGACATGTTTGGTAAGTGTTAAGAAGCTTTAGACCCACTCAATTTAAATCTTTTCCCATTCTTAACCTGCAAAAGCCTCTAACTCAGTGATGTTTGATGGGTTTCATGCTGAGCTGCCCTCTTTAAATCTAACCCAAGATTTTCATTTTGTTGTAAAACTGGTGATGGGGTAGGAAGAATGTTGCACTCTGTTTCTCCACCAAACATTGATTGACTTGGAGGCTTGCTGGAAGGTTCAATGATAAGCATGTTTTAATTAGTCAACAATAGGCATCACATTCCTCTTTAAAATGGCATGGTATTCCTGGGAATCCATGCTGCCAGATACACAATCAAAGCCTCCATATTAACAGTGGCCCATTTCCATGCCAGACTGTGGTGATGGCATTTTTCTAGTCTACATCTCCAAACAGTTCCTGGCTGGTCTTATCTATCCATAGATATGTCTCCCAAAGCTCTGTAGTCTTATCTAAACGTCTCCTGGCATATTCTGGTCAATTTTTAATGTTCGTTGTGGTCAATAGTGGTGTCCACCTTGGAGTCTGGTTATGAAGGCCATGTTTATGCAGTGTATCTTAGAGTTGCCATCAAAGCATTTATACTAGTCTTCATCAGGTTCTTGTAGGCATCTTGCAATCACACAAGGGTTTTTCTTATGTTCCTTGATGAAATGTTGGGCTTTTATCTGTGGCCAGACAGGTTCACAGCTGTTTAGCATATGTACAAGTTCCTCATAATGCTCTTTATTGTGTTTCTTGGAGCATTTTTGGAATCTTATTTTCTAGTCGCTTTAGATGTGATAAAATGATCTCCACTTTTACATTTTGCGGAAGCTCCTTTGTCCTTCCCATGATAGAAACCCGTCTTAGACATCTTCATGACAGGGGGCATATATGCATCACAGCTGAAGCAAATGAAGAATCATTATGGAGTTCCCAAAGTCTTAAATAGGTTTCAACTCCACTTTAAGCCATAAATGCAGTCAGACAGCTTTAAAAACAAAATGATTTGAATAATATTCATGTGATTGTCTTTTACAGTTTTATACAAATACTACACACAATTTATTGTCTGTATTTATTTTATGCATTACTCAACTCAAAAAATAGTCATCCAAAGCAGAATTGTCTATCCATCCATTTTTTATAGCTGCTTAATCATCACAGGGACTTACGGGGGCTGGTGCCTGTCTCCAGCGGTCAAGGGGCAAAATAAAACTCTGAACAGGTCTCCAGTCTATCCCAGGGCAACAGAGATACACAGCATAGACAACCCCCCACACACACATACCTAAGGGCAATTTAACCTAACAGGCATGGTTTTGAACTGTGGGAGGAAGCAGAAATATCAGAAGAGAACCCACACATTCACAGGGAGAACATGCAAACTCCATCTAGAGTGGCTCTGGCAAAAATTTGAACCCAGGACCATCTTAGTGGTTCTAATAATGGTGCATCAATGGTTCTAAAAACTGCACCGCTCTGCAGTCCAGCCAGATTTCTTTATTTCTAAAAACCTTATTGATAAATTCTTGAAATTATTGGTAAGATTGAATATTTCTGATTGCACTACAATTTGTTTTGGGAATGGTTCACTTTACTCTCTACAGGATTGTATATGTCACTATGTTTTTTGTTTGTGTGTGTTTATGGGTATTGGAATTTGTGTCAGACATTAGTTAGAAAGGGATTTTCCCTGAAGATGTTGTCGATGTGGGTTCAAAGTATTGCTAAAAATGTAGTTCTCCACTTTTTAAGCCTTGTCCTTCTTTGTTTTGATTGGTTCTGTAATTTAATGTAATTATTTGGGTTAAAAAGGGGTTTCAAATATCTATTCAGTGGCACTGGTTATCAGTGACGGGGAGGTTCAAAGTGCTACACCACAGATGAAGCTGTCACAGTGGCCCTGACAGCCGGGTCCCAAGGCGAACATCCTTCGTTCGCACATTTTATTATGATCGTAGTGATACCTCACAGCAAGAAAGAAATCAAGAAATGGTAAAAATGAAAACTTCTCAGCAAGAGAGGAAGACAAAAAGAGCAGAAGAGAGCAAAAAAAAATGCGGCACAGTATCATTGCTGTCCACGATGAAATGAATTATGGATGTGTGAGGGGGTTACAATGGTTGAAGTCACCAGGATCCTCGCCTAGTTTCCTCACACTCATCCTGGCAGCTAATTAGCACTTTCAACACTTGTGTATCATCTCATTAATGTGATTTCTGCTTATGCAACATGCATGCAAATGCGCTCCCTTACATACACACATTACAGTGTAATTATATAAAGCAATTCAACATGTAAACACCATTGTTCGTTGTTAAGCTAATACGGTTAGCTGTAGTACTGTAAGTTTGCCGACAGGGTTTCCCCTTTTGTCTTGCAGGTATCTATGCAATTTAATGCTTTGTGTTGATGGTCATCAATCATCAATTTTTAGTCATGTAACGAAAACGTTGTGAGTAAGTGAAATACTGTAACACCTCTATAGCTAAAAGAAACACTTCAAGATCATTCAACCTGTAAGTGTATGATGTTTAAGGGAATATACAGTATATTTTTTAGTCAGGTCAAACTGTTTGTATAGTAGATACAGTCCACGTCAGCTAATTAGGATAACATGCTGAGATATGGGAAGAGGAGAGAGGGGGATGTGGCGGCAGGAGGGTAAGGGTAGATAATTAGACAGAATTAAGGCATCTCTTTTAATCTAGCTCCTGAAAGAAAAAGAGGAAGAGAAAGAAAGAGAACGATGGGGGTGAGACGATGGAGGCTCTGGGGGTGAAGCCTACATTCACCCCTCTGCTCTCTCCTTCACTCCCTCTTTGCCTGTGTGACGCAGGGTGTGAATGTGTGGGAAAAGAGGGGCCTGGAGCCTTAGCTCAGCAGAAGGGATCAGCTTGTGTTTCTGGGACTCTAAAAGTGTCCTATTGTCATGATGTCACCGCAACTCAAGAGGGCTAACCCTTGACCCTGATGGATTCATGGCAGCCCAACGCAACACCCCCCCCCCCCCCCCCCCTCCCCCCCCCCCCCCCCCCATAACCCAACGCCAAAAAAGGGCCAGTTTGCCACTGGGCGCCCACTAGGGGGTACCCAAGCCTTTCGCTGTAGAGCTTAAGGTGCTTGCAACTGATGGTATATTGACCGATGAATTCGTCCCTCTTCATTCCCCCTGATTAGGGCTCCTTCCTCTCACTCTTCCCCACTTGTTTTGCCTGCTTTCCCCTCAGTCACTCTGCCATCTCAGGCAGCCCCTTTTCCCTCCGACACTTTCTCCACCTCTCTCTCTCCTGCATCCCTTGCATCTCAGTACCCATAAATATGGCAAGTGCCGCCAGATGTCGCAAATACATCATCTGAGGGATACAGCAGTGATGGAAAAAAGTCCAGGCACGTACGAGTGGGGGATGTGAGCTGACTTGAGCTCTCCAAGCGCTTGTGTGTGAGAGTGTCACTGTATGCCTGCATTCATTTGTGTGTATATGTGTACGTTAAGTGTGTCTATGTGCAAACGGGTATGTGTGTCTTTTTTTTGTGAGGAGGTCAGAGCAGGTCAGTATATTGTCCCTCTGATGTTTGATATTTTATGTATAAGGGAAGAGGGGGGTTAGCACCACAGGATAAGCATCTCTCCGCCGCATTATGCCACCTCAGCAATGTAGAACCCAGAGTCAGAACAACGATGGTAAGGCACTGCCTTAAACCTAGAGAGGGCTGATGGGACTGGCAGGGGAACCTACAGCGGGGCTGCTGCTGCTGTTGGGACAAAAGAGAGTCTGGTCACAATTAAATTATTATAATCATGCACAACTTTGTTTTCTTACGCTGATTAGGCATAACATTATTACTGTAGAAATTAATACCACAGGCTATCCAGTCATGATTTCGGGATAAACAGGCATCTCCAGCCTGGTGTTTGTGGTTCTAGTGAGACTGAAAAGAGCATCTCCAGCCTGACATCTGTTGTGCGGTATAAACTGACCATCTCCAGTCTGTGATGCTAGTGGAAATAAATCAAGCATCTCCATTCTGGTGTCTGTGGTTCTAGTAAGGATGAACTAAGCGTGTTTCCACTGGGACGCTAGGTCTAGTGGGGATAAATGGAAGCTCTTCAGCATGGGTCAGTGGTTTAGGTTAGGGGTTAAGAGAGCATCTCCAGCCTGGGCCAGTGGATCCAGCAGGGATAAATGTAGCATCTCCATTTTGGGTTGGTGGTTCTACTGGGGACGAACTGAGCATCTCTGAGCTCTGTTGAGGAGGTTTACTTGGGGATGAGATGAATATCCCCAGGCTACATCTGTGGTTCTTGGTGTCATTAAACAAGCATCTCCATCCTGGGTTGGGGATTTCAGTAGGGATGCACAGAGCATCTCCACCGTGAGTCAGTTTTAATGGGGCTGAACCAATCATCTCCAGCCTGGGTCGATAGTTCTGTTTGGGATATAGTGAGGATCTCCAGGCTTAATTGGTGAGCATAAGACAGGTGGTCGTAACATTGTGACTGAGCCATGTATGTAACATGTTCAGCAATGCACATCTTAAACATGCAGCAATGACACAAGAAAGCCCCTTTAATTATTGGTTTTACAGGCTTGAAAGAAAAATAGCTCAGAGCATATGAGATGATGCTGATGTTGTGGTGGCAGGTATATGGCAGATGTTTTTTTTTAAATCATTTTCTGTTTGTAGGCCCTTTGGGGCCCAGAGAGGGGCATTACAGTTAGTATCTCCTCAGATCAGCTAGATTTTAGAGAAGAAGGTACCCCCCAGAGTGAAGTTATCCCAAACAGCAATCCTCTTTTTCTCCTGCAGGGGAAAAAAAAAGTTTACTGCCAGCTTGCTTTTGTAGTCAGCCTCAAAAGGTTTGCGGCAGTCAGCATTAAAAGGCAGAGATCTAAGAAGACTCCCCCAACTGAAATACTACAGATGAATGAGAGAAGGAGAGGAATTGGAGAGGGACAAATTGGTGCAAACATTAAAGGCAGATGTTAAGCATTCCTCTTATTTAGGCTTTGTATGCCGAAAACAGAAGACATAACAACAAAGTACCAACATCATCCAGTAACGCCTTGATTTTCTCTCCTTTTTTTTGACCATATTGACACCCTTTCATTGAAGGTTAGTCTCTTTATTCCCTTCTGCTTACAAACACGATCAAGCAGACCGGTTACCAGGGCAAACATGTGGCCAATAATATCATGCCTTGACTGTATTCTTTCATGAGATGTTATGGGATGGTGGCGTAGCCTGGTGAAACACTCCTTTAATTTCATCTTTCAATTTCTTTCTCAGTTTCCCCTTCCTCTGCCAGTACCATTGGACTGTCCAGTGTGCCTTCCGTTTCCTGGGAAAAGGATTAATTATTCAGCACACCTCCTCAATTAAATTTGAATGTGACAGTCCAAGTAATTTTTTAACACTGCACAATGTGTATTAAGGTAGATGTTTACATTCAGAGCTTATTGAATTCTTTCAGCTGCTTATCACATAGCTTTCCACCAGCATTGTTGCTTGTGATGCCTGCGAGGACTGACCTTGCCTTTCCTGGAATGTAGCTTTATACATTTCCTCATTAAGCATCTGGTAAAGAAGAAGAAAACATAACCTTCTCTAAATTTCTGTTTTTGGAGGTTTTTTTGTATGACAGTACCTTGCTAAGTTATATTGGATGAATAGCATCTGTGAATAGCAGTAGCAAGTTTTTTCATCTAAACCATCAATTTATTTTCCCATTCTTCACAAAAAAGCTTTACCTATGCTAGATTAAATCGACAGTGTGTCTGTGACCAGATATTAACAAATCTTGCCACAGATTTTCAGTTGGCTTTAGATGTGGACTTTGACTTGGCTGTTCTTGTATCATTAAATATGCGCCCTTGTTCTGCTGGAATATGGAGGTTTTCTACCAGGATTGCCCTATATTTAGCTCCACCAATCTTGCTATCAGCTCTGACCATCTTCTCTGTCCCTGATGAAGAAAACTATCCCCACAGCATTATGTTGCCATCACCAAGTTTCAGGGTAAGGATGGTGTGCTGAGGGTGATGTGCAGCGCAAGTGCTTATGCCACACATACCATTTGGGATGTACAGGGGTTGGACAATGAAACTGAAACACCTGGTTTTAGACAACAATAATTTATTAGTATGGTGTAGGGCCTCCTTTTGCGGCCAATACAGTGTCAATTCGTCTTGGGAATGACATATGCAAGTCCTGCACAGTGGTCAGAGGGATTTTAAGCCATTCTTCTTGCAGGATAGTGGCCAGGTCACTACGTGATACTGGTGGAGGAAAACGTTTCCTGACTCGCTCCTCCAAAACACCCCAAAGTGGCTCAATAATATTTAGATCTGGTGACAGTGCAGGCCATGGGAGATGTTCAACTTCACTTTCATGTTCATCAAATCAATCTTTCACCAGTCTTGCTGTGTGTATTGGTGCATTGTCATCCTGATACATGGCACTGCCAATGTTTGAACCATTGGATGCACATGGTCCTCAAGAATGGTTCGGTAATCCTTGGCAGTGACGCGCCCATCTAGCACAAGTATTGGGCCAAGTGAATGCCATGCTATGGCAGCCCAAACCATCACTGATCCACACCCATGCTTCACTCTGGGCATGCAACAGTCTGGGTGGTACGCTTCTTTGGGGCTTCTCCACACCGTAACTCCCAGATGTGGGGAAAACATTAAAGGTGGACTCATCAGAGAACAATACATGTTTCACATTGTCTACAACCCAAGATTTGCGCTCCTTGCACCATTGAAACCGACGTTTGGCATTGGCATGAGTGACCAAAGGTTTGGCTATAGCAGCCCAGCGGTGTATATTGACCCTGTCGAGTTCCCAACGGACAGTTCTGGTGGAAACAGGAGAGTAGAGGTGCACTTTTAATTCTGCCGTGATTTGGGCAGCCGTGGTTTTATGTTTTTGGATTCAATCTGGGTTAGCACCCGAACATCCCTTTCAGACAGCTTCCTCTTGCGTCCACAGTTAATCCTGTTGGATGTGGTTCATCCTTCTTGGTGGTATGCTGACATTACCCTGGATACCGTGGCTCTTGATACATCACAAAGACTTGCTGTCTTGGTCACAGATGCACCAGCAAGACGTGAACCAACAATTTGAACTCTTTTGAACTCTGGTATGTCACCCATAATGTTGTGTGCATTTCAATATTTTGAGCAAAACTGTGCTGTTACCCTTCTAATTGAACCTTCACACTCTGCTCTTACTGGTGCAATGTGCAATCAATGAAGACTGGCTACCAGGCTGGTCCAATTTAGCCATGAAACCTCCCACACTAAAATGACAGGTATTTCAGTTTCATTGTCCAACCCCTGTAGTTTTGGTCTCATCTGACCAGAACACCGTCTTCCATGTGTTTGTCATAGATGGCATAAGAAATTACTGCAAATGAGATTTTCTATTGGTGTCTTTCAACAATGACTTTTTTTCTTGACATTCTTCCTTAACGGCTGGATTTCTGGAATTTGACCCTAGTATTTGGGGTACTTCATTTTAACTTAACCCTGCTTTAAACATTTGCACAACATTATTCCTGGCCTAGCTGGTGTGTTTCTTGCTCTCCATAGTGCTATTTTTTCACAATTGTTTCCTTAGCTAATCTATGAGGCATTTACCAAACCGCTGTAATTATACTGTGATGAAATTACAGTTAAGAGGACTTTATATTGTAATCAGGTGACCTATAGAGGCCATTGGTTGCAATGAATTTTATATAGGGGTATAAGAGTAAAAATGACTGAATACATGTGCACTTCACACTTAACAGATATTTATTTATATATAACATTGAAAACCACGTATCCTTGTCCTTCCTCTCCAGAATTATGTGCTCCTTAGTGTTCCAATAAAATACAAATAAAATATTTTGAAGACTGTGATTGTAACACAATGAAAGAAAGTTGAAGGGGTATGAATACTTCTGCAAGGCACTGTAAGCAAAATTATGATCCATTTACATATGGCCAAGTTTGAAAGAGTTTGTTTCCAGTTCCAACTTTTCTTCCATTTCAGTTTTCTGTCAAAAACAAGACAAGGAAGGGTGTCACTATGACCTACATTATCTAGTATAATGGTTATTTGAAAACGTAAGAGCCTCTGTCACTTGTAGAAGCCATTTTTTTTTCTTTTCCTATTTTTTGTTGAAAGTAAAATGAAAGGGCAAGAACACGATGAGGACTAATAGTGTTAGCAACTACCAACACAAGACATAAATAGAGGGAACATAATCCATTTTCCAGCACAGTATCTTCAGCTGATATGTAATTGATAACTTCGTATTGATTTTTACAGGACTACAGATGTTTTATACGGCCAAAGAATGACACATGAAAACACCAAAGTGTGCTTTTACGCCCGCGCTCGGCAGCAACACGGATCGCGACATAACGAGAAACGAGAAGAAAAAGCCGTGACGGTCCCTTTCAATGATCCCCATCCCCCAGTTCCTGTCTCCCCATTTTTCGCTCTTCCTCCATCAGAGGAGGTGGTGCCTTTGTCGAGCAGGAGCACAGAGACCTCACAAAGCGAGGAAAGATGTCAAAACAAACAAAAACAGCATAGTAACCCCCTGAAATCTAATCAGGAGCCATTGATTCATGCTCTGAATGGAGACTGAGTACCTTGACAGTGGCTCATCCAATAAGGCCATAGGCAGCATGACAGGGTCCTTAACAATTCAGCTGCATGGTTCCCCGTCATTCTGTTCTCACCTTTAGACTGAATTCTATCAACTCAAAGATGATACAATAATCATTCCACTCCAAGATTTTATGTCGTATTTTTCAAGGTCTACTAATTCATGTATCATATGTGTATCTCAATCGATTGATGTGCAGAGTATTCTTTGAACTCAAATAGGCCTTATATTTTTGGAAGTGGACAAAGAGGAGCCTTTCATGACCTGTTTACCCTAAATGTGCTCATAAACGGATGCTTCGATTGAGCGATTAAGAATAACATAAAATATGTTTACTTAGTGCTATCTTAAAGAAATCCCAGGCAAATAAGGATCAATGATTTACCTTTTTAGTCTTTAAAGCAAAGTGTTCAATATTGCCAATGGTAGGAGTGTATAAAAATTGTTATTTTTTCTCCATCACATTATCATTATCTCTCTACTGCCTTTGGCTTTCTTTGTCATAAAGCCAAAAGAAAAAAAATACATTAACAGTGTAACTCCATTAACACTTATGGTAGCAATCTGTGACATTTGAAATGAAATTATTTAATCTATAATACGTGCATGCCCTTCTCACAGGTTTTAAATGCTCAATCTAATGCAACAACTTTGCTCTTATTATTTGTAATGATACTTTGGCATTATAGGGTAGAAATATTGATTTTGGAACCCAGAGCATTTATTGTGAAGGTAAATGTTATTATTTTAATATTGGAGCCATGCTAATTTAATAGAGTGTAACATACGCACCATGGTGTAAGCCGCAGGGTTCTCCCCCGCCTTGTCTCGCTCCCTCTCCTTTAGTCGTCCAATGAGCTTTACTCAATATACGTTGATATCAGGTAATATCAAAGACAAGTAATGGCAGCTCTGCAAGTTTTCATGTGACAAACTCTACTTTAACAATCAATGGTGCATGTTTGGGATGTCGTGATGCTTTATATGCAGTGTGAGCCTTATTTATATGGTATTTCAGACATTCATAGAAGCATAAAGATATTATTAAGTCCACATTAAAACTAATTCTGTTGTGACCATGTGTGAAAACTTATGTTTTTGGCTATTTTTGTGCTTAATTTTAACACCTTCTACCTGTCATGGTCATTCACTACAGGTAAATATTAACTGAAATTTAATGGCATATACTGAAATATTTCATTATGTGCCACGTTAGTAAAGGTAGTTCTTGAAGGGCCAGTATGTTTATGGGTTATGAAGGTCACATTCGCAAAAGACATGTAAAGTATATATAGATACTATAAATATATATAAATAATTTCAACAACTAACCAGAACGCACTGGCTCTAATTTCTAATGATGAGGTTTATGAAGTTCGATCAAGTGTCCCTAATTACTACTTTTTTGTTTAGCTGCTTCTTCTGAAAGAGATTTTACATTTTGGATTTTCAAACATAACTTATAATCAGACAAAACTATAGGTATTAGTTATGCTTAGTAGTAGTGCTTTAGTGATTTATTCTTACAAGGTAGAGGTTTTAACTTATCCTTAGTTGTCCCACTCTGAGCAACCAGCGACAATAGGTAAAACACTGCACTCTGTACCTTCTAAACAAATGAATGTGCATACATGAGGTTGGAGGTGATGTTTTTTCCTCGCTCCTCTTTAATAGACTAGAAGATCCTTGGCCTCTCGGTCGTTACCATGGCAACCGATCCATTTGCCTGTTGTATGTAAAAGTGAGAATAGATGTGAGATAGGGTGGAATAGTTTGATCCCCATATAGGTGGAGTCGTAACACTGTGGTGAAGTCATTCTGTTAAGCTCTCAGCTCTTCATCGGCATCTTATTTCCTGTCCAATCAGCTGTTTTAACATGGAGACATGATTGAGTAGGTTAAAACATGCATCGGTTCTCTCAGGGCATCACTTTCATTGCCTCAACTGTGCGAATGTCTGTGTGTCCCTGTCTTCGTGAATGGATGCATTTGTGTGAATGTTTGTTTTTGAATAAGAATGTAAAAACCTATTAGAAACATATGCATGCTAGGCAAATGGGTGTGTGTGTGTGTGTGTGTGTGTGTGTGTGTGTGTGTGTGTGTGTGTCCCACAGTGTGTGCTTGGATAAAGAGGTGGAGCCTTGTTTTTTGCACTCGATCTAAGGCGGTACTACTTGAGAGGAGGAGTTTCAGGGTGCCCCTCCACCCCCCTTACCCCAGTGAACAGATATGAAGCTGTCAAGGGAAGAATAGCTGCATTCATTGAATGACACTTATTTTCTCCCACTTTACACAAGTGCAGCGAACAAAACAGGCCGGGGAGAACCGAGGAAGACATTTCTGTCGCCTCCAAAGGCAATGACAGACATGCAGCAATTACTGAGAGTCGAGGCACACAACAAGAAAACCGTCCGTAGCTGTGTAGCTTTGTTACTGCGTCTCTTTAAGCTTCATCAGAAGTTTTTTATGTGGTCGCTGTTTGTATGTGTATATGTCAGGTGTGTGTAAGGAGTTGATTACTCAGGGTTATGAGGACAAAGTGGCCTCTCTACAGACCCTTTTTATTCTCAGAGGTGAACATATTGTAATATCTTCTACAGAAACTATCCAAAAAACAAACACAATTTTTTTTTAGAATGAATATTGTAATGTAAAGAAGTTTATTAATACATTTCAAATGTTAACAAGGTCCTTTATATCATTTGACTCAAATGCATAACAACATGAGAGCTTTTCTCTGATGTTAAGTTGTTTAACAGTGCCTTGCAAAACTATTTACATCCTTGAAGTTTTTCACATTTTGTTCTGTTACAAAGTACTCTCTCTCTATATATATATATATAGAGAGAGAGAGAGAGAGAGAGAGAGAGAGAGAGAGAGAGAGAGAGAGAGAGCACGGT
This sequence comes from Girardinichthys multiradiatus, assembly GCF_021462225.1. NCBI lineage: Eukaryota > Metazoa > Chordata > Actinopteri > Cyprinodontiformes > Goodeidae > Girardinichthys > Girardinichthys multiradiatus. Next base: position 37,516,005 of record NC_061805.1, on the reverse strand, counting down.
GGTGCAGTTGGTAGCACTGTTGCCTTGCAGCAAGAAGGTCCTGGGTTTCGACTCCCAGCCGGGGGTCTTTCTGCATGGAGTTTGCATGTTCTCCCCGTGGATGCGTGGGTTCTCAACCGGATACTCCGGCTTCCTCCCACAGTCCAAAGAAATGCCTATTAGGTTAATTGGTCTCTCAAAATTGCCCTTAGGTGTATGAATGAGTGTGATGGTTGTTTGTGTGTTGCCCTGCGATGGACTGGCGACCTGTCCAGGGTGTACCCCGCCTCTCGCCCATAGACTGCTGAAGATAGGCACCAGCTTCCCCGCGACCCACTATGGAATAAGCGGTAGAAAATGACTGACTGACTGACTATATATATATATATATATTACGAATAAAACCTTTAGTGTGGCATTCATATGCATTTATTCCTCCTGATACAATATATTTTAGAACCACTTTTTGCTGCAATTACTGCAAGTTTTTTTTTCTACCTCTCTTATAGCTTTGCACATCCTGAGACTGAACTTTTTACATCTCTTTATTGTGAAACAGCTCAAACTCAGATTGGATTAAACAGTGCTGTGTGAGATGTTCAAAGCTAGAGGTATTGTATTTTTAACCTAACCCTTCTTTAAACTTCTCCACATCTTTATCCCTTACCGGTCTGGTGTGTTCCTTGGTTTTAATGTCCATGTCTAATGCTCTCTAACAAACTTCTCAGGCTTTTGCAATAAATTTGTATTTATGGTGAGAATAAATTACACATGAGTTGCACGACATTTTATCTAGGGGTTTTAAAGTAAAGGAGGCTGAATAGAAGTGTTCATCTCATTTTTCAGATTTCTAACAAATTGAAAAAATCATGTATCATTTTCCTTCTAAATCACAATTATACAGCATAATAAAAAGAAAGAAAAACTGTAAGGTGTGTGAATACTTTAGCAAGGCACAGTGTATTTGTATGTGTGTGTTCTAGATGTTTGTCCAGTGGGTTTACATTAGACCAGCTATATATGGACTGTATGTTCAGCCAGTGTCTCTATTTATGTGTTGTCACATTGACCACGCGTGGTTATCTAATAGCCTGGCAGCAACGATTTACTCCACCTATGCCATGTGGCATAGGGGATCTAATCTGACCATGACTAAATTAAAAGTCCTTTGGTGCGGAAGTGAATAACAGTGTATGCCTGTGGCTCACCTTGCGTCCCTTCTGCCTCCTCCTCCCTCGTTTTCTTTGCCTAGCCTTTTGCCCTCATGGCCACAAGCCAGTTTTCCCAATAAAACCGGTACTCCATTGCACTAATAAAGAATGTGTCTTCATCAGTATAACAAACATGTGCACGAGACATACACACGTTAAAAAACACACACATTGGTAGTAAGCACACAGCATTGCAGCCTTTCATGCAAAGTCAAATTAAGCACAGATTCATACACACACACACTTGAACAGACACCCCACAGTCACCCTGCCGTATGTCCGGGAGTGACACTTGGATGACACCAGCAGCAGGATTATAAGCACTTATTTATTAGCCTTGGGAGCCGCAGGAGTTCAAGCACAAGTATGCTGGCAGAGAGAACCAGAAACAGAAGCTAAATGACAATTAAAACCTATCAATTATGCAGTGGCTCACTGCATACTAAACAACAATGGCAAGTGTATATTTTCTTTTTATTTGTTTGTCGGTACGGCTAGAAATTTGGCGATGGAAGTCATCTTTCTGGTGTCTTTACACCATCTTCAAATAAAGTTTTGCAATATGGCTGGACATAAATACAGTAATGGATTTGGGAAAAAGTGAACATTTTAAAACATTTTAGTACTTTTTTTTCTCTTCTTGCTGTCTAGATTATTAATGGTGTTGTCCAACATGTAGTCAACATCGCAGCAGATAATGTTACTTTCACTTACAACACTAACAAAATCTTGAAATATTTTAAGCTTTAAGGCTAGAAGTAAGAAAAGAGACAATGTTAAATGACTGAAAAGTTGGCTACTTCTAAATTTTAAACAACTTTGTATGCATTCTTCATTTTATTTAGGAATATTTAGTTTCTGTTGAATTTTGCTTTTCTGTTTGGATGTTAATGCCCCTTTCTTTTTCAAGATATGAGATAAACTGGGCTTACTAAGGAACCTACTACTAACCCTTAATGGTGACACTCACTGTTGCCTTTGAAAAGACCAAACTGGTTGTAAGCGTCAGTCTGTCATAACAAACTATCTGTAAATGAACAATAGAGTGATGTAAAAAAATATTAATATTCTTTTTTTTTTAAATCAACATTGCCTCCAAACCATACGTCGGTACACACAAAGTTCTTAATCACCAGCCGGAAGGTGGTGACCAGTGGTATAAATAAAGGTGATTTTATTTCCCTTATCTGTAATGCTTTGTGTTTGGATACAAGGTTGCACTGTGTGAACCTTGACCCTGGAAAGTGTAAAGAGGTTTTTCACACTGGAATTCAGAGCAGATTTGGATAAAAGGGACTTTGCTCTTTAAAGGAGAACTTTTAAATCCAGTAAAGCAAATGCATGCCTCATTGCTGCCATGTCTCTCACTCTGTGCCCTTATTATCCTGTTTTGATGCTTAAGGGAGGCAAATGAACTTCAGGTGCCTTGGAATCCCTTAATGAACTCTCTTTTACCCCTCTTTGTATCCTGCATGTACTAAACTAGAACAGAAGCAATTTCTATGTTGGATATGAGTGGTTACAAAGATCCAGAGAGACCTATTTTAAACATGCAAGCATTCACACCTGGTTGCTGCATGGCCACATGGAAACCACGCTTACATGCAAACACACATTCCACCTGGCAACCAACATATTGCGCACACTGTTGCAGTAAACATACAATGCATTGCTTATTTTTTTTTTTGGCCAAAAAAAAGCTGTGTAGTTATGTGAATGTAAAAACATGCTTCATATGAGATCTCCTAGATTACATGAAACTCAGATTTTTAGAAAGATATGAACCTTACCATTATTACAGGGCATCTCTTGCTCACTTGTTTCTGTCACTGAAACCCATTTTTCTACTCATGAAGCAAACTCTTGGAATTTAACCAATAAAATATTGGGCCAATTTCTAGAACATGTATTTTGGGAAGGTGTTTATTAATCAGGTAGAAATTAGGTAGGTTTACCAACTAAAAGACACTAAATTATCTTTTTTTTTAAAGTGTATGCATTTAATAATAATAAAAAGTTTAGATACTTTTTCCCATATTAACAAAATTATTTGCTAAAATAACTTAGTTTTTACCTATTGATATAAATGTTCCACTGGGGCCACACACTATTAGAAAGATAAGGTAATTTTGATATTAATCAAAAATAAATACAAAATAAATTGCCCACTTCTCTGTTTCTCATGATCTTTTTCATGGTGAAAATAGTGAACTCGTGACATTGGCCATTTTATTTTTCAGCAACTGTTTAATTCCAAACAACATTCATACATATCAGTATAAAAGCAGCGCCTTGAAAGTTTTAACAAAATATAATGTTCCTTTACCTTTTATTTAAGAGTATCCACATTCAAATTGGATGAAGAGTTTAGGAGCTTCAGCTCCTTAACCTGTGGCACCATCTTTTTAAAGGGACCTTAAGTAATTGGACAATTGACTCAAAGGTTAATTCATGGGCAGATGTGGGCAAATCCTTATGTCATTATCAATTAAGCAGATAAAAGGCTTGCAGTTGATTTGAGGTGTGCTTTTCGCATTTGGAAGATTCTGCTGTGAACAGACAAAATGCAGTCAAACAATCTGTCCTTAAGGTGCAAAAACAGAAACAACCCATCAGAGAAATTTCTACAGTATTAGGAGTGGCAAAATATACAGTCTAATACATCCTGAGAAAGAAAGCCCTGGTGAACTCAGCAATGTAAAAAGACCTGGGTATCCATGGTAGATGATGGTTGTGGATGATCACAGAATCCATGGTGAGGAGACATCCCCACAACAGCTAACCAAGAGAACAACACTCTCCAGGAGGTAAGCGTATCAATATCTAAGTCTACCATAAAGAGGAGTGCATGAAAATAAATACAGATGGTTCACTGCGGTGTGCAAGTCACTCAAAAGCCTCAAAATAGAAAGGATAGATAGATAAATTAGCAAAATAGATTCAACCTAACTAGAAAAACAGAAAAAAGCCAGCAGAGTTCTGGGAGAAAATTATTTTGGACAGAGGAAACCAAGATCAACCTCTACCAGAATGATGGCAAGGAAAAAGTAAGAAGAAGGCGTGCAACAGCTTATTATCCAAAGCAAATCACATGTTTATTGGTGCAACACAGGACAAAAGCAGCTGAAAGAATTCTGAGGTACTACCGAGTCTAAATTCCCATCTGAACCTCAGCCTATTCCTGTTTCCCCTAACTAGCAGTTTTCAGCCTTTGTCTGTGTTACGAGACAATATAGCTAATATTCAAGAATCTGTCACTATTTAGGCATAGTGGAGAAATTTTGTCATTCAAATTAATCTTTAAAGCTGGTAAAGAGCCAGTTAAGATCTAAGAAATCACAGAGAATAAGGGTATAGAAAAAGAAGAGAGAGAGAGAGAGAGAGAGGCCACATCATTAGGACAAATTCAGTCATGTTAAAGAGCAACTTGAGAAAGCCACTAAGAGCAGGGAAGAGGAACAGGCAAATGAAGAGTGACGCAGAGTGGAATAGAACATATGTTGGACTCAGGCAGCATGGCTATCCTCTCTAGCTTCCTTAAGCTCTTTTCACAGTTACGGATGTACATGCAATTGGCTGGCAGACTAGCTGGCTGTCTGGCACTTGTGGCTGCTCAGTGGTCCTGAACCAGCCTATTTGAAAAGCCTGATGTGTTTTATTTGGGCCTGCTTCACACTGTCATCTGCGCTCGGAGATAGACTGTAATTGAGAGTCAACTCTAATCTGCATAGTGAGAAACTGAGGAGAGTCTTTGAGCTGAGGAAGGAAAAGGCAGTGAGGATTGACTTGAATCTTGCACCATAGGTTTTTTTCTTAGCAGACTATGAGTAATATTGACAAAATATTTTCTGCATGTTTTTGTGGCGGGATTTTAAGCATGGGCTTGTTACCAGTATCAATGTAAACAAACATTTATAAAAGTTAAAACCACCGAAACTTCTAACGTTTTCATCATACTGTGAGAGTTTAAACTATTTTTTATGGGATTCCAGGGGAAGCACCAGAGTGAGCAGCAGCTTCTCTGGTTGTATGGAGCATGGAGTAAAACAGCAGTACACATCCCTCACCTGCTGCTGCTCACTGCTAGTCAGCTGGCTGTAACAACACTACTACATGACTCACATTCTGACAGAAAAGACCATTTCAGCTGTTTGGACGTGTTTCCATGAAAAATGTGGACAGTCATGGCACATAGGCTTAAGGAGTGCCTCTCATCTCTCTCATTAAAGGTCCACAAGCTGCCGTTTTAAGGGGAAGCACTTAGATTGTGTTTTACATTACTGTTTAAAATCTTCATATTTTTTATAATGACACTGAAATTATATTTTTACCAAAAGTTATCATACTCTGAGAATCTTTGATTGAAAATTTAAAATTTTATTGAAAAATTTATGGTCAATTATCACAATTGTCCACAAAGTTTTCAACCTAGTCTTCATCTCTGTTTTTGCTTTCTTTTCTCCTCTTCTCTTTTTTTGTACACACTTGTGCCTCATTGTTGCCCTTGGGTTTGAACCACATTTAGCAAACAAAAACATCAGTCTGACAACGCTAATGTGTATTTTCCACTGAAAAAATGCCTAATGCTCAATAAACCTTGGGAAGCTGGTAATAGCCCAAAGGAACACACTATCCGACAGGCCAGATCCTTGTATGGATTGAGTGCTGTCTTTGTGTGCAAAAGTAAATGTGTGTTGGTGTTTATCTCCATGTTTCAGATTTATGTCTTCAAAAAATTGTACCAGTGTATCAAAACTCTTTTTGCATGTAGGAGAGTCTGAAAACCAGCCAGTGAGTGTAAGAAGATGCAGTAAAGTTTTGGGGTTAGGTAGAGAGCTGTACAGTATGTGCTGGGGGGGCAGGGAGCGGCTCAGCAAGGCAAGGCCCTTCTGTCTCCCTGTCTTCTTGTAGTGCCACTGGGGGTTGAAAGTGCCAGCATGTGTGTGTGTGTGTGTGAGCGGTGCATTGATGCAGGTGGGCGCACAGCCGAACGTGCACTTGACTGGCGCTGTGGCACTTAGCTAGCAAGTAGCTGCTGGCTTGGCGTCGCTCCAGGTTAACTCGTCGTGCTGTGAGGTTTTTTGTATCCATGTGCGTTGGGGTTGATGTGGCACCAGATGCCACTCCATGTGCCCAAATTCTGTTGACATTTCAAACATGGGCAAATGGGCACATTGGAGAGAAACATAAAAGAACAGAAATGGAGGGAAATGTAATAATATGAAAAGAAACAGCAGCCTCAGCCACTGTTGCAGTTGTCCTCTTGTAAGATGCAGCGTAGGCAAAGTCACCCAGAGTCACAAATTCAGTAAAAGCATATAATAACGCAGTTTTAGCAAATATGACCACATACATTTTTTACACACTCTGCAGGAGGCCAGTAGAGAAAATGAGCACAGGAAACAACGTTTTAGGAAGATGAAGGGGGCAGTAAAAGAAAGTAATGTTGGGGGAAGTTGACTGAAAAATTGGCTTCTGTGTGCATGTGTGAGAGGGATAATTTGATTAAGCAGGCTGGCAGGTGGAGGAAGTGGCAGTGGTAGTGTGACAGGTTGAGGTCGTCTTCTCCTGGCATGGCCTTCACCCAAACTGGGAGGAGATGGAGTTAAAGGAACAGGGAAAAAGGTCACAAGAAAGCAGAATAAGAAGGAGCTAGATGGTGTGGGTGTTGTCTATAGACAGGGACAATCAAGAGCAAATGGTTCCAAAAGCATTAATCATTTTTAGAAATGTAATAATTCTAAAACGGAAATCTTTAACTGTGTTAACAACCAGTCCAACAGGAGCAATGATCGTCACCTACGTGGCTTCTTTCACAAGTAATAGTTCACTTGCAAAAAGTACAATATGAAAGCAAACCGCACCAAACAAAAAAAAATAAAGTCCGCTTTGGTCCGGACCAAACAAGCGGACTAAAGAACTTTGATTAAGTCATGTTTTCAAAACTACATACATTTTTTCATCACAATATTTCTACTATTTAAGGTCCCATGAGAAAGAACAGGCTTACTGCATGTTAAAGCAATTAAAATATAAATGTTATTGTGACATTAATCGCTACCAGCTCCTTTGTCAAAGGTATATTTCATGAGTTCTGGTTTAAAAACTGGAAACCAGACGTTTCTGGCACAACTACACCTACTTACAAGATGCAGGCAAATTTAACTCTTTGGAAATATTTAAGGTCCCACAAACATGGATAATCCTGGCTTGGACCTGAAACAACGCATAACTTTCATAACTTCCAGAACTTGAAGTTGCAGCTGGTTGGAGGCTTGGTAGCTGATTAAATAGCTTCACTAATTAACCAGCTCATATCAGCTTGTTAGACTTGTTTTACTCTATATAGAGGTAAAAAGGCTAAACGGGTTACATGAAGCCTTTGAAAACTGCCACTAAATTTAGCAGGTGTTTGTTCTATATTTCCTTATGTACATGTATCAAAATAAGAAATGGTATATATTATTTTATATTGCTTTTCTGATTCAAATAAAAGTATTAAGATTATATACATTTTTGTTTAAAATTGTTGCATATTTTCCATGATAAAGTTAAACTGTTCATGCTCATGTCTGGTGACAAAGACTTTATGTTGAAGTTTTACCCTTAATAACCATTACATGTCTTTGATAGCTCAATCCCTGAAATGTTTTTTGTTATGCTTTCAACTAACCATCCTCATCTCTGCTTTTCTTTTAAACCACAAAGCCCATATTTATGTGTGTATGAAAAGATTTTAGCCTTGTAACCATGGATAGAGTATATCTGTAAATCTCTGCTTAGATGCTCATCTTTAAAACCATGAATCCATACCAGTGTGAATGTAGCCTGACAGATCCCATGAGAAATCTAACACTTAATATTCTACTTATATTCAGTGTTTTGGCAGCAAATGTCAGAACTCTTCTAGTATTGGTTATGATTTTGTCAGAATCTTTTTTGATAAAACAAACTTGTCTGTTATCCACCTTCTAGTAGGAGCATTTTAGGAAAAAAAATATCAGCCTTCCTCTTCCCTGGATGTCTTAAAACATAAACTTGGTGTGAGTTCGGGAATCTTAGAAGATCGCATTATGCTGTTCCCAACACGTATTTCAGTAGGTAACAGTAAAATCCATCCAAACATACACATACACATGTACTTACAGCCTCATTTATATGGAGAAGCTTATGGCTGGCATCTAGCATCAGGTCTCATAATAATTATTTTAAATTGCAAAGAGGAACACAAGTCCTAGTGGGATACATTACTCCTAGTCTAGCCAGAGAAGAATTTCAGAAATCACCTATGTGCACTACTACCCTCTTGTTTTTTATATATGTATATAAAATATATATGTGCAGGTGCATGCATGTGTTTGTGACCTACACTGCACACATACGCGTGTGCACATATGCTACCAAGATCTAATTTGTTTTGGCTAGTGTAACGTATATGATCCCGGGGAATATCAATATAGAGACTAGGTCAATTAACTACATCTATTTTATTATGTATGTACAGTATACAGGTCCTTCTCAAAATATTAGCATATTGTGATAAAGTTCATTATTTCCCATAATGTCATGATGAAAATTTAACATTCATATATTTTAGATTCATTGCACACTAACTGAAATATTTCAGGTCTTTTATTGTCTTAATACGGATGATTTTGGCATACAGCTCATGAAAACCCAAAATTCCTATCTCACAAAATTAGCATATTTCATCCGAGCAATAAAATAAAAGTGTTTTTAATACAAAAAACGTCAACCTTCAAATAATCATGTACAGTTATGCACTCAATACTTGGTCGGGAATCCTTTTGCAGAAATGACTGCTTCAATGCGGCGTGGCATGGAGGCAATCAGCCTGTGGCACTGCTGAGGTCTTATGGAGGCCCAGGATGCTTCGATAGCGGCCTTTAGCTCATCCAGAGTGTTTGGTCTTGAGTCTCTCAACGTTCTCTTCACAATATCCCACAGATTCTCTATGGGGTTCAGGTCAGGAGAGTTGGCAGCCCAATTGAGCACAGTGATACCATGGTCAGTAAACCATTTACCAGTGGTTTTGGCACTGTGAGCAGGTGCCAGGTCGTGCTGAAAAATGAAATCTTCATCTCCATAAAGCTTTTCAGCAGATGGAAGCATGAAGTGCTCCAAAATCTCCTGATAGCTAGCTGCATTGACCCTGCCCTTGATAAAACACAGTGGACCAACACCAGCAGCTGACACGGCACCCCAGACCATCACTGACTGTGGGTACTTGACAGTGGACTTCTGGCATTTTGGCATTTCTTTCTCCCCAGTCTTCCTCCAGACTCTGGCACCTTGATTTCCGAATGACATGCAGAATTTGCTTTCATCTGAAAAAGTACTTTGGACCACTGAGCAACAGTCCAGTGCTGCTTCTCTGTAGCCCAGGTCAGGCACTTCTGCCGCTGTTTCTGGTTCAAAAGTGGCTTGACCTGGGGAATGCGGCACCTGTAGCCCATTTCCTGCACACGCCTGTGCACGGTGATTAGGTTCATAGCTCGTTTAGAGACCCTTTTAATGATATGCTAATTTTGTGAGATAGGAATTTTGGGTTTTCATGAGCTGTATGCCAAAATCATCTGTATTAAGACAATAAAAGACCTGAAATATTTCAGTTAGTGTGCAATGAATCTAAAATATATGAATGTTAAATTTTCATCATGACATTATGGAAAATAATGAACTTTATCACAATATGCTAATATTTTGAGATGGACCTGTACATTTGGAAATCACAGAATGCTGTCTAAAGCCACTTTCCCACACAGACCACAAATTCAATTCAATTCAATTCAAAGATACTTTATTGATCCCCAAAGGGAAATTAGAATTCCAGTACAACCTATCCAAACACACATCGTGACACAAGACAAGGGGGAACGGGTCGCCGAGGCTTTGCTGCCCACTCACGGGCGCTGTGAGAATTGCAAAATTTTAGGATTTGTGAGGATTCTTGGGACTTTAGAAATATTCGGGTCCAATTTGTGACGCTTTAAGATTTGTTTAGGACACAGGTATGATACATAAAGAGAAATCGTGAGATTTGACCTAATTTGCACAAATATTATCAAGAATTCAGTACGATTTACAAGAATCTATTAAGAATACTGCATGAACAAATTAATTAACAATATGGCAAATGCATGTAAGAATCAGATGAAATAAAATTTGAATTCATTACCACTCTTGACAATTCGTGGGATTTTCCATCAAGATGTGATAAAAGGTGATCAGGAACTAGCAGGAGTGAATGTTGTTTGAATGATGACTGTTGATATTTAGAAGTGAAGTGATTGTTTTTGCTAATAAAATGTAGAAGTGAAAGTGCTGGTTTTTGGACATAAAATGTAATAAAAATATATAGATTTTTTCGTTTCTTTGATTGTTTTATTAGTTATTTTCCTTATTTCTTATTTTTTCACATTATTCCAAGGACAGAAAAGAGATTTGGTCAGTTTTAGGGGTACAACGGCCCTGGGCGGTCAAGACAATGCCTGATGAATCCCAGATTGAGTTAAGAATACATAGGAAAGCCTACAAATCAATTAGGAATCTCTTACGATACCTAAGAATGAACTAGAAATTTGTAAAGAATTACCTAGGATTTTTTTAATTACAGGAATTGGCACCAAAACTTTGAACAGCTAAAACATTTTGGCATGAATTCCAGAGGGCTCAAGAATTGACTAAGAATAAAATAAGAATAGGTTTTGAATTCAGGAACTTATTACGATTAAACTAGGAATGCGGCAACTGTTTTGCGATTCGTATTATTCGTGGTCTGTGTGGAAAAATGGTATTATACTAGCACACTGCAACTGCTTATCTAGTTGTTTTTATTACCTCAAGCTTCTTTAAGTGTGGATTAAAGTGCCATTAGAACAAGTGTAAAAGTATTTTCCCCTACATATTTTTTTCAGTTTTGTTTTTGGCACAGTTAAATCATCTAATACATTTAATTCTTCTCCTTTGGAGGGCTTTGCAACATGAGCAGCCTGTTTAAGGTCAGGCCACTGTTTCTCTAAAACTTTTTTTTTTTTTTTGCCTTTCAAAGGTTTATTTGCTGTTGTGTTTAGGATTAGTATTCTGTTTTGTAAACCAACTGTCTTTCATCTTAAGGTCATTAGGTGTTGGTTGGGCTTTCTCCTTCAGGATTTTCAGGTAGAAAGCATAATTCATGGTTCCATTAATTATGGCAAATCATCCAGGTCCTAAATCAGTTAAGCAGTCCTTAGACCATCAAACTACCACCAATATGTTTCACTGTTGGTAGGATGTTGTTTGTCTGAAATATTGTGTAGTTTTGCAAAAGTGTACAAGATGTCAAGAGTTCTTTTTGCAAATGTGAGATAGGCAGTATATAAATACCATGAATAATTTTGCTGCTAACCATGGCAGCTGTCTTCTATTACTTGCAAGAGTTGGACTTAAGTATGTTTTATGGCTTTATTCTGTACTAGCCCCTAGTCAGCATTGGACAGGCCATTCACAGCTCATTTTGTGCAGGCTTTCAATTTATGTAATGACAGACTTGCTTATTGATTTTTATAATGAGGCAGCCATTTTGATTATTAGTTATTATAGTGTCTCAAGTGGTTTTGACTATTGGTGTTTCCAAGGACGTTTCTCTATTTCTGATCATTAATAGCCACTACAATATATATATATATATATATATATATATAAATATATATATATATATATATATATATATACTGGCAATGAATGCTCAAAGTATTTTTGTTTTTGTTATATATTATAAACATGTCTGTCATATGTTGTTTTTTTTTATTCTTCATTTTCTGTTCAAATTGAAAGATATGTCATTGTAAATACATATTTTAGAGAAACAATTTGACATACCAAAAGATGGCATGCCCATTAAACTTATATGACTGTAACTACAACCAAAGATTCTCATTTAACATGCAAGTGACACCAAAACTCCTCATAATGAAGGTGCCATCAGGTACGAGTTGACTGGGTGGAATGGAGGTAATGGTGTGAGGTATATACAGATTTAACAGTCATAGACCACATGTGGTGGGATGTTATGCTTCATAAACCTAACTCAACAGAGAGAAAGGTGGAATTACAAAGCTATAACATGAGATGGACTCCTTTCCTATCCAGGCACCCCCCAATTCTTTCCTCCATTCCTCCCTTTTTCCCTTGTTTAACCCACACCTGAACCTGTCAGCTCTGCGTTGCGGAGGATTTTCCGGCAACTATTCGACATCTCACTCTCGTCCTGCCTGTCAAAGACTGCTGAGGGCAGAGAGGGAGAGCAGGGGATGTACTGATGAATCCTCTCGCAGAGCAGAAAGTTCACCTCGCAGGTAATCCTATAAAAAACCAAGGTGAGGAGCTCTTCTGCCTCCTGCTGATTATCGCGTCTTTACCCTGCACTGTAGCCACTACTCTGCCGTTATTGGTATAGTGGGACGGTGGAATAAGAAGCGGGAGGGGGGAATTGGGAAGCTGGGGGCAAAGAGACAGGGAGACCTTCTCACTATGCACACAGTGCTTGCACATTACACTGCATGCACCACATCTGTTAGAGTTTTTGTATCTCTCTCTCTTTCTCCCTCTTTTTCTTTCTAAGACCCTCTCTCCCCTCCGCTCTTCTCTCAGTTCCTTTTTTAATCTTTTATTCATAGCTTAGCAGGTGATGAAAAATTTATGCCCTGGGTCTGGCATTGAAATAAATGCAAAACGAAAACAGAAGCAGTTTATACTGACAGTCTGAATATCTTTATCTAGAACAAGGCTGCTCGCTGCAAATCGGGAAACGTGGTGCTCTCCTGTTAACGCCGCTGTGTAAATGATGCTTTGTGGCTTCCCGTGAAGCCAAAAGATTAGTGTGTTTTGTTTCTGCCTTCACTCTCCTTTTCATCTTACCCAGAGGGGAGGGAAGGGGGCACTTTCTCTGGGCATCATTTCTCAAATCTTTTCGGCGTCTCTCCTCCTATATCCACTCCCCCTCTTCCACTTAGCCCAACCCTCTTTCACCACAGCTGCACCACCCAACAACACCACAAACGACTTGTTTTCTGCTAGCCGATCAAAGTGGGCAAAGTGTTAGATTTGTTGTTCTACTTGTTGGTTGAGTGTATTCCCTTGTGTATTGTCAGAGCAAGAGTGAATTATGTCCATGTGTGTGAATGTAAACCCCACTTTAGCAGAAGCTTTAAAATCTCTTGCCTGCCTTAAAAACACATCCACACATACAGATTCACACACAGGCTCTTAAGGCTTATAAGAGGGTCTATTCCTCTCTCTGGAAGTACCATAGAAAGGCTAACACTACCCGCCAGCGCTGGCATATTGCTGCTGTTAGTTTTGAAAGTGGTATCCCCACTCAGCCTTCATTTGAAACTTCTGTTCTATGCAACGCAACCAATCCATATGTTAAAAAATTACTTACGTATTTTAAAAACATAATATCTGTAACACAGCATAAGACACTGAATAATGTGATGGGTTACACATGTGTGGAAACCCTGTGTTTTGTGTTTGTGAGAAAGACAAGCCAATCAAAGAGGCATGCCTGCATGCTGCACTATTGCATGTGTGTGCAAATTTGGTGCATCGTGAAGTCCTGGTGTCAGCTGTAACGATGTGCTGTGGTGAAGTGCTAAGAGCGAAGAGGCCGGCTTGGCCTGAGCCATGGATCTTACTACCAATCTGATGCTCTCTGACAGCCAGGGAGAAGAAGAAACAGAGATTTAAAGATGGAGGAGGAAGAGGGAGGGAGAGGAGCAAGGCCAGATTTAGGACAGCGAGGGAAGGATGGCATAATGTTTTGAGCCCAGGAGGAAGGGGTCAGTGAGGAAGGATGTGAAGAACAGGATAACTAAAAGAATAGGCTATTACCGGTTCTTTGCACAGATGTACGAGTTGTTATTGTGTAAGCCATGGACTGTGTGGAAAAGATGGACTTACCTATATTTTTGTGTGCTACCTATGTAATGCTTTTCATTTGGAGCTTTTGTCATCTTGGGTCATTTCTAATTTAGAACCAGAAAAGACAATATTTAAAGAAGAGTGAGGAAAACCAAAATACATAGTAAATATATTGCCTGTTTCAGAGACAAATTACAAAATAATGTTTGTCAATCAAAAACACAAGCTTTCTACTGATGTTTCATAGTAAATTTAATTATTTTAAATCTAATTTGACATGTAAACAGGAGCTCCATCTCTTTATACAACTGCTAGTTGGTGCATATAAAGGGGCAAGCATAAGGACGTGGCTGACAAGGGCCATATTGTAATGGCTAGAAAGCTGGGCCGGAGAATTCCCAAAGGTGCAGCTCTTTTGGTGTTCCCAGTCTACAGTGGTCAGTATCTTTAGATAATGGTCCAAGGAAGGATCAGTGGTGAACCCACGGCAAAGTCAAGGTTGGCCAAGACCAAAACTGATTTGTGTGGTCCAGTCAAACTACACTAGTACAATTTGCGCAAGAAATTCATACTGGTTCTGATACCAAGATGTCAAGATACACAGTGTATCACAGTTTGTTAACTATGGGGCTTCATAGCCTCAGACTATTCAGGTTACCCACGCCAACTACTTTCCCCCACCAAAGTGCAACCCAAACTGGACCACAGAGCAATTGGAGAAGGTAGCCTGCTCTCAATAATCAGTTGTTTTCCTTTTAAGTAATATGGATGGCAAAGTGTGTGTCCATCACTTACCTGGGGAACCAAGATGCAACATAGCATTGGTGTTGTTACCAGTCCTTGAGGGTCGGTGTTCTGTCACATTTAGATGCCTCCCTGGTTCAGTGCAACCGAATGGGTAAGTTGCCTACTCAGCATGCAGTCAAGTTCTCCTGAGTCCTGCTATTGACCTAATTGCTTGATTGAGGTATGTTGAAGTAGAGGCATATTTGAAAATAGCTGGACACTGGACACCGAGCACTGCAGTTTGATACCTCAGCACTACAGGAAGAAATCAAGCTGTTGGAGGCGGTGGGATGGCTTCAGCAATGTTCTTACCATCTATGAATGTGAATGATACTTTGACACTTATCACCTACCAGAGCACTGATGCACACCATGTAAGCTCTTCTTTATAGGTATTCATTGTGTCTTTCCCTAGGATAATGTGCCAAGCCACTAATGAGTTTTAGTGATAGTTTGAGGAGCACAACAGGTTTGAAGCATTGACTTTGCATCCAAGTTCCCCCAGTCTTAATCAAATCAAGCATCTGTGGAATGTTCTGCAACACCAAGTCTGCTTCATAGTGGCTGCTGGTCAAATCTTGGTGGCAAACATCACAGCACATTTTCAGGGTTTAGCAGTGCCCAATTGTTGATGTGTTAGGGTTCTTTTGGTACGAGAAAGTCAACCAACATTCTATTAATGAGGTGGTCATAATGTTATGCCTGCTTGGTGTATGCCTTCCGTTGTTTCACAACAAAGTTTAGTATGAAACTTTTGCCTTCATGTATACAGCCACTATCTTGTAACAAAACCTAGCCAGTAAGACCCAGCGAGAAACAGATATTTCCACACAACACACATGAATCTCGGAAACATCCTTTGCCCATGAACATAAGTGGATATACTTCATGTTAGCATGCATGCATTATTCCTCAAACATATGTTTTAATTGCATCAAGTCAACAGTTTAAAAATAACTACAAATAAACCATGGAAAAAGTTGGACTTTATTATGGATCTTCTGCAGGCTGGGATGTTTTAGCCAAGTTTGAAATGTTGTTTTCTAGCTTTGAATGAAACACTGCGAACGTGCATCAATCTTCTGTATGGTGCCTGCCCCAATGCCACAGTGCCAGTCTTTGGCAGAGCATGGCACTGTGCAGCAAGGACGAGTACCCCAGCAATTAAATAAAGATCTCTAATTGGCTGCTTCATATTAGGGTCAGCAGCTGGAAAAAGAAGAGAGTTTTATTGCGATGTGCACTTTAACACACTCATAAAAAAGCCTGTGAGTGTGTGTGTACACGTGGCACGCGCTTGTGCTCGCACTCATCTACTCGCGTACATAAACAGGCGCGGCTCCTGAACAAAATTCAATTATGAATGGACTGATTGCTCAAGTGGAGCTTCACTGGGAATCTGAACCTGCCACACTGAATAAAATAAAACCACTGCTTTACATTTTCATTATACCAAACCGTGTTTTAAATTGCAAATGCATCTTGGAAATCCACCATTGCCCCTCCTTCCTTAACCCCCCATCTCCACCCTCCTTTCTCCTTGCTGTCTCACTACAGCAACCCACTCTCTCCTATCTCCGTTCTCCTCCTCCTTGTCCATGTCCTCGCCAGATACATGTATCCGTGCACGCACGCAAATACACGCACGCACATGCATATTTTACTGCTGTGGTTTGTGTGTGTGTATGTGTACAGTCACCATTAAGCAGTCTTATTAAAGGAAGAAGCTGTCTGTGTTTGTGGGAGAGACGAGATGTGTGCATGAGGAAGTGCTTCTGGGCCACAGCGGAGCTCCTTCGCTTATTTGCAATCAGGTCAGACAGACAGCACAGCCACATACACTACTGTCACCTCCCTCTAGACTTTCCTCTTTCTCTCCTCATCTCTCCACATCCCTTTTTCCTATCTCTCCCCCCCCCCCCCCCCCCCCCCTCTGCTGTGTTTTTCTTCAGCACCACTGAAATAGCACACTTTTTTAGGAGTTGGATATCTCAATTATCTCTGATGTAATACTTAGTACATTCCTTTTTATTTCATTAACCAGCTCTGTCTTCTTTTTTTGGTGACCATTGGACACAGACCAGCTTAGCCCCCTTACCTCTTAAATTTGCATTCTAATGTACCTTTGGGTATTTCATCCTCACCTTGGTTGCTTTCATTTCATCGTTGGTGAGCAGAAACCAAAATATCTTTACGAACACTTCCAGATACCATCACCTTTATGTCTAACTTTACAATGGCCTAGTTTTTATTTATATTACTTTGCACTACCTAATTAATAAAGATATTACTAACTGATTTGATCATAGAAAACAGGTAAAAGAAGAAGTGCAACAATTAATAAATTTTAGCTGCTAACAAGCTATTTAACCTGAACTGATGCAGAGAGTAGCTTCTTATTACTTATCCATGTTGGAGGATTCATCCTGGAACAGATGCTGGGCTGTTTCAGAGGGCTTTATTGTCCTGAGTCAAGGTTAGGGTATTTAAGAAAAGAATGCTATAACCTGTTATGATGCTCTCACCAGTCACTTCATTTAGTACACCTTACTAGTACTGAGTTGGATCCCATTTTAACTTCCGAACTACCTTAATTCTTGGTGGCATAGATTCAACAAGGTTTTAGAAACATCAGATATTTTGGTGTAGATTCTAGATTCTGGCAGCATGATCCAACTGCTGCAGATTAATCGGCTGCTCATCTGTAATCTGAATCTCCAAGTCCCAAAGATGCTCTGATTAATTCAGCTCTAGTGACTGTGGAGGACAGTGAACTCATTGCCATGTTCAAGTAACAAGTTTGGATGATTACGACTCTGTGACATGGTGCATTATCCTGCTGGTGGTAAGCATCGGATTATGAGTTCACTGTGGTCATAAAGGGCTAGATATTAAAGAATACTCATTTGGTACCAAGGGGCCTAAACTGTGCCAAGGAAATATTCCCCCCACACCATTACACCTCTATGACAAACCTGAACTATTGATTAAAGGCCACTTTATTCAATATTCTAAAAATTAGAATGTTCACAGTGTAAAAGAGTTTCTTAGGGATCATGGGATGTCATGGGTTGTAATTTTCTTAAACCACCAGATACAACACCTATAAGAATACTCTCCACAGTAGTGTGCATGTCTATCATCAGTCAAACCACATCAAACTTTGTGTTTTTTGGTTTACACCTTCAGGACATAATTAGCCATAAGGGTTTTATGATTGTACACCCAGCTCTTACAACCTTGCTGCAAATTCAAGCCATTCATTTTCTCCTATTGCTTACTCTAATCAAACTGCCGGTGCTCGTGCTGTTGCATCAGAAAATTTAAATTGCTTCTTTTCCTGGGCACCAAAATTATTTCTTCCATGAAAGACCAACCTGACACCAGCTGTTTACAACAGTTAAATCAAAAGAAATGTGGAGAACATTAAGTGACCAGAAGACTTACTCTCATACTATTATATCAGTCTTAAATAGGAGGAAATGAGATGGAAATGTACATGATATTTTACAGAGCTATAAAAAAGTATATGCCCCCTTAGGTATTGTCTCTGTTTGTGCTTTTTGTCACTCTTTAATGTTTCAGATCTCAAACAGATTTTGATATCAGACAGTGATGACCTGGGTAAAAAAAAAATGTATGATTACATGATGATTTCCTTTGGTGAAGGAAAAAAACAAAAACATATCCAAACCCACCTGCCTCTATATGAAAAGTAACAAACCCTAAACCTCACAAGATGTTGTCAACCTCAGCATCTCATTTGGATCTAACTCCAGGCGAACTTGACCACACGTCATGAACTGAAGCCTGGACATTCTTCTCCAGGGTTTTCTGGTAGAAATCACAAGTTATCTTTGAAGCAGCAAAGCAGCCCAAGACTATAACACTGCCACCAATTTGCATGACTGTCAATACGATGTCCTTTTTCTCAAACACTGTGTTAAGCCAAATTCACACTATGCACTAATCGGCCGTCGTAGGAAAAATCTTTTAAAACGAAAGAAATATTTTTAGAGCAGGGCATAATGTGTAGCTTTCTGAGATTATTTAGCTTTCTTCATGTTGTGACTTCTTGTTTCAATGTGTCAGGTAGTAATCAGGCCTGGGTGTAATTTCCACATAGGATCAGGTTGGTGTGGATAGCTTTTTTGCTCTTAATAAATGAAATCATCATTTGAAAACTACCTCTTGGGTATACTCAGTATGTCTTGTCTGATAATAAAACCTTGTAGACAATCAAAAAGCTTTAAGACAAAATAAAAACCAAAGACAGAAGAAATCCTTTTTTATGGTATACTGTAATTAATTTCACAGTAGGAGACCGTTTTTAATTTAGCTCCTAAAGTTTTTTCTTTGTACATTTAATGATTATGTTGTATGCTTACCTTTATGGATACACTGAGCATTCCTATATGTCTGTGTGTTGGCCAGTAAACATGCATTTTTGCTTGTGTGTGCTGCATTTTGTACACATTTCTCTGTTTTTTACTTTTCTGTCCTCTTTTCTTATTTTTCTCTGTCTATATATGTGTATGTGTGTGTGTGTGGGTGTGTGTGTGTGTGTGTGTATGAGACAGAGTGTGAAAGTGGTTTATAGTGGGGACAGAGAGGCTCATGGGAGCTGTGCTAAGGGCCATAGTATCACACTCCACTGTCTCTCAGGGCACATTGTTTATGCATGGGGCCACATATGCAGCAGACACAGACACACACTGCATACTTCAAGAGGCACAGGGAGGTTGTGTTTGAGAGTTCTTGTGTGCATATAAAAAAGAGTACAGTGTGTGTGTGTGTGTGTGTGTGTGTTGGGGGTGGGGGATGTATGTGCATGTAAAGATGCATACTTGCCAGTTTATGCTTTGAAGTTCTTAGTTGTAGGTGTGTGTTTTGGCCTGTGCATGCATACAAGAGAAAGCTACCATCACAATTTCAGCACACAGATGCACAGAATTCCCATCCTCTGGTCTCCACCTCTAATGTGTCAGCACCCTGCCGGCCATGTTGTTTACCTTCGCACTGTTTCTCTTTGCTTGGTAGGAACCAGGCCCCCATACAGAAAACAGCACATTACCTCATAGTGTTCAGCATATGGGCATTTGTTAGAGTTTGATTTTGTGTATGAGAACATGCCAGCCAAACAAGTTCAAGGTCAAGCACTTTTTTTCCTGCTATCTGCTGTTTCCTTATGCCTCCTTCCAGAGAGGAAGAATCGTGAGCCAGATGTCTTGTTAAAAATGACCCTTCAGTCATTCCTTCCTTCTCTCCTCATTAAGCTAAAACCTTTACCTAGTATTGCTTGGTATGTACATGGTTGTATTTTCTGTATTTCACTTTTTCACCACTGTGCAAAGTATGATTTTAATGCTTATGTCTTCCCAACTTCACATCCTTGCATACATTCGTTTAACTTGAGCACTAGTTAGGTGATACTTGGCCTACGTTTAAGACCAGGTTGTGTAAACAACTTAAAATAAAAATCAATCTATCTCAAATCAGTTCTAAAGCTTTACTATAGCGAATATTAGCATTTTAAACTTTAAGAGATATGTTCAACAGATCTTTTCCTCAACATAATAATCCGACAAGGAAGATATACAGAAATGTGCAAACGTTTTAGGTAGGTGTGAAAAAAATTCTGTAAACAAGAATTCAAAAAAATCAGAATTGTGCCACTTCCTTATGTGGTACTAAATTAGACGTGTATATCCGATGGTTTTCAAAGTGTCCGCAGTCTGATTAGTCATGTTGCATTTCATCTGACTTTTATGTCATTGTTCTGGCTCAGACTACAGGTCCTTCTCAAAAAATTAGCATATTGTGATAAAGTTCATTATTTTCTATAATGTAATGATTAAAATTTAACATTCATATATTTTAGATTCATTGCACACTAACTGAAATATTTCAGGTCTTTTATTGTCTTAATACGGATGATTTTGGCATACAGCTCATGAAAACCCAAAATTCCTATCTCACAAAATTAGCATATTTCATCCGACCAATAAAAGAAAAGTGTTTTTAATACAAAAAACGTCAACCTTCAAATAATCATGTACAGTTATGCACTCAATACTTGGCCGGGAATACGTTTGCAGAAATGACTGCTTCAATGCGGCGTGGCATGGAGGCAATCAGCCTGTGGCTCTGCTGAGGTCTTATGGAGGCCCAGGATGCTTCGATAGCGGACTTTAGCTCATCCAGAGTGTTGGGTCTTGAGTCTCTCAACGTTCTCTTCACAATATCCCACAGATTCTCTATGGGGTTCAGGTCAGGAGAGTTGGCAGGCCAATTGAGCACAGTGATACCATGGTCAGTAAACCATTTACCAGTGGTTTTGGCACTGTGAGCAGGTGCCAGGTCGTGCTGAAAAATGAAATCTTCATCTCCATAAAGCTTTTCAGCAGATGGAAGCATGAAGTGCTCCAAAATCTCCTGATAGCTAGCTGCATTGACCCTGCCCTTGATAAAACACAGTGGACCAACACCAGCAGCTGACACGGCACCCCAGACCATCACTGACTGTGGGTACTTGACACTGGACTTCTGGCATTTTAGCATTTCCTTCTCCCCAGTCTTCCTCCAGACTCTGGCACCTTGATTTCCGAATGACATGCAGAATTTGCTTTCATCCGAAAAAAGTACTTTGAACCACTGAGCAACAGTCCAGTGCTGCTTCTCTGTAGCCCAGGTCTGGGGAATGCGGCACCTGTAGACCATTTCCTGCACACGCCTGTGCACGGTGGCTCTGGATTTTTCTACTCCAGACTCAGTCCACTGCTTCCGCAGGTCCCCCAAGGTCTGGAATCGGCCCTTCTCCACAATCTTCCTCAGGGTCCGGTCACCTCTTCTCGTTGTGCAGCGTTTTCTGCCACACTTTTTCCTTCCCACAGACTTCCCACTGAGGTGCCTTGATACAGCACTCTGGGAACAGCCTATTTGTTCAGAAATTTCTTTCTGTGTCTTACCCTCTTGCTTGAGGGTGTCAATAGTGGCCTTCTGGACAGCAGTCAGGTCGGCAGTCTTACCCATGATTGGGGTTTTGAGTGATGAACCAGGCTGGGAGTTTTAAAGGCCTCAGGAATCTTTTGCCGGTGTTTAGAGTTAACTCGTTGATTCAGATGATTAGGTTCATAGCTCGTTTAGAGACCCTTTTAATGATATGCTAATTTTGTGAGATAGGAATTTTGGGTTTTCATGAGCTGTATGCCAAAATCATCCGTATTAAGACAATAAAAGACCTGAAATATTTCAGTTAGTGTGCAATGAATCTAAAATATATGAATATTAAATTTACATCATTACATTATAGAAAATAATGAACTTTATTACAATATGCTAATATTTTGAGAAGGACCTGTACAGTATGCTTCTGTGTGACGTCAATATTCTCCTTCTGTGCATGCGGGTCACTTTGGGGTCGTGAACTGTTCAAACCAAAGTCTGATGGCAATTATATGGTAGTGTAAACCACCATGCCAAAAAATTGGATTTCAGTTGAAAAATCAGAGGTGAGCATAAGGACCTGCTGTGTGAACAAAGTCATTGTCCTGTTGGAAGGTAAACCTCCTTCTCAGTCTCAAAGTCTTTGTAGCCACTAATTGGTTTTCTTCCCAGATTATCCTGCATTTATCTCCATTCATTTTTCGAGCAGCTCTGGCTAGCTCCTTTCTGAAAAAAAGCATTCTCACAGCATGATGCTGCCATCTCCATTTTTCGTGAGATGTTGTTGGTTTTTCCATCAGACTTAGTGTTTTTGAACACCTGGAAGTTTAGAGTACCTTCTTCCACAACTTTGTTTTTTCCCTGCATGGCTTGTTGCAAACTGCAGCGGGAGGCTTGTTTGGCTTTCTTTAAAACAGTTCAACAGTCTTTGCACTCTTTAATAACGGACAGCTTTGTAGAGTACAGTGCTAATAGTTCTGTCAATAGAGTCTCCCATCATAACTGTGGATCTCGGCAGCTCTTCGAGATATACCCTGGCCGCTTCTCTCATTATTGCTCTCTGTGCTTGTAGTGTCAGTTTAGACAGACTGCCATGTCTTGTCTTGTGTGTCCTGTCGTGTCACATCCTTTCTATTTTCAGATTATACTGTAGATTAAACTGTTCAAAGTTTGGGATATTACTGTATAAACTAACCCTGTCTTAAACGTTTCCCCCCAACTTTATCCCTAATCTGTCTGATGTGTTTCTTACTCCACATGATTTTGTTTAATATTCTCTAGTGCCTTCGCAGAGCAGGTGAGATTAAATTACACAAAGAAGGACCATATTTACTAATTAGGTGACATCTAAAGGAAACTGGTTGGACTTCATTTTTTTTAGGAGTTAAAACAGTAAAAGTGGTTAAATAAATATGTGATCTTTACATTTCAAATTTTTATTTTTTAAAAGAAAATTGAAAAGCTTGCTTCCTTTTCCTCCCACTTAACAAGTATTTGCTTTTTTGTGTTGTCTTATAAAAATAGCAATAAAGTATAGGATACACACATGCAAACAAATCTGTTGAACTTTTTCCGCACATTGTCACTTCTCTCAGATGTTGAGCAAATTTGGCTGAATATAAAATGTTATTAATTGTGCTGATAATAGACTCTGGCAGCCAAGTTTATTTTCAAGTTAAAAGAATGTCAGGACATTATGGTATGTTTGTCACAAACTCAAATATTTTTATTAAAAACCTCAAAGTCTGCTTTTTTAATATTGTGAGTAACATTGATCCATACATGTTTACTGTATGGATGTTTTTGAATAAAACCCTTAAACATGAAAGCCAAACATATTTGTTATGACATGGCTAAGGGATGCTCATTAGCTATAACACTCATGCTATAGTTTCCACATCCATATCCTGCCATTTCTTCTTAGTAGTAATAGCAATGATTACTCTCTGTAGTGTTTTCATTGTTAGAATCTGTTAAAAAACTGCTCTTAGTGTGTGAGCGTCTGTCAGAAGTGGATCTAAAAAAAAAAAAAAAAGAGAAGGGGAAAAAAACATGTCATTGCAGTCTTGACAACAAGGTGGCACTCTGCACTAAGGCAAATCCCCTGAGGCTTTTTTAATCCCCAAGAGGACAACTTTACCCTGTGTTCTTTAGTGTGTTTATACTGTCTGACTGTGGAGTATATGGTTGTCAAACTGACTTTTTGACTTGTAAGGTCTTCCCCTCCACTCTGTACCATGTTACACAAGTCAGAGCTTACAGATTTGCTGGCATTCGTGTCCACATATAGTAGGATACGCTGCAATAAATGCGATAGGACTGAAGTTATTGACAGCGGAAATGATCCTCACCTAAGTTTAGTGCAATACCCTTTCATCTGAACTTTTATGATTTTGTTTTGTACAAAATGTCAGAATAATTGTGCTTGGTTGAGGACAGATATAACATAATTAAATCTGGCATTTTTGCAGTAAATACCTTTTAAATGTTAAATGATTCTTCACAAAACTATAAAAGTCATTTCTATAAAATGCCATAAAAGCTAAATAATTTAGTTTATGTGCTTTTTTGTGACTGTGCCTAGTAATACACGCTGTGTTGCTACTGTTTCAAAGGTTAGGCACAAAAAAGTTTGATTGACTTTGAAGCGACACTAAAAAAAAAAATATTTAAATGATTTGTTTAAACTGGATTTGTGCACAAATTCATTATAACAGCAGATATTGCCTTTCACATGATGAAACTCTAAAGAATGTATTTTGACTAGACCAAATACATTCAGACTTTTAACCTCTGAGATTTTCTGTTTTTTATAGCTAAGATTATCGTTATTTCTGTCATTACAAAAGATAAAAACTGCCTTAAAAGAGAAATATTGTGTATATTTTTACTTAGAGAGTCTCGAATAGTGTTTGTATTTAAGGCCCTTACCTAATAGAACAAACTTTCTTTTTTCTGCAGCTTTACATTAAATACTATAGATTTTTTTGTGTCTTATGTGTCTCCCTGTCTAGTGGGTAGGCCCTACTTCGACTGGGATTTTATACATTGAACAGAGATTCTTTAAAGCACAATTTAAGATTAGTTAACCCTTCATTATACTTCTTAAAACACAAATATTCTATATATATTTTTTTTTAATTATATGTATTTTATATATATAATGTCAGAACGGGTTTTATTAGAGGAGTTGGTCTGTGGTTGGTTGTGTTGGATAACAGGAGGGGCACTATTTATGCAAGAACTCCTTCTGCCCATGAAGCATCAAAAGGAAACATTTTATAATATACAAAACTGTATATAGAGTTTTTTTATCTTATACAGTTGTAGTTGAAATGCATCAGGTGTATTTTCCTTTCTGTATTTATAGACCTCTTTTCTGTCTGGTGCTTACTGGACTCAAAGGGCACAAAAACAAGTGACACAGCTACTGTCTTCAGCTTGTTTGTCTTAGTGGCTCACCACTAGTTTAATTTGTCTAAAACTTGGTCACTTAAGTCATGATAAGATTAACTGACTTTATAAATTAACTGCCCCACCCTGTCTGTGACTGGAAGTATGCAAAATGAATTTTCCTGTACTCTAAGCACAATCTAGGTATTGGTGTGTGTAAGGTTGCTCTTACAGGGAAGAGCTCAGTGCCATGTGCACCAGACCTCAGACTGCAACATCTGTGATTCTCACACATACACACACCATCGCCATCCCATGAGAAGTATGTACTTCTGTGTTGTCACACTGCTGTTATGGAGCTGTCATATACTGAGCATATGGCACTAACCCTTCCACCACCCCCAACAGAAACCTTAAGACCCAACATCAGATGTGACTAGCTATGTAGAATTAGTTTGAATTCTGCTTTGCTGTAAAGGGTATTTATTCACATGTTGAGTCTTAGGTAACTTCTAAAGGGTTGCACTGCATTTTATTTAGGGTTGTCAGAGTTAAAGGGCTAAATATGAGTGCACATCAAATGTTTTAGATTTGTATTTGAAAAATAAAAATTGAAAAGCATGCATCATTCCACTTCAAAATTATAATCAAGGTGACAAACTGAAAAAGTTGAAGAGGTAAGAATTATTTTGTAAAAAGCATCATTGTTTAATAATGACCCATCTGTGAATTATGTCCAGTAAAAGTGTCAGAATCTCTCTCTGCCTTCCCCTAATATTACGTGTATTTGACGCGATTGCTATTGTGTGTGTGTGTGTGTGTGTGTGTGTGTGTGGGAGAGAGAGACGGTGAGATGGCCCAGGGCATATATACTATCAGGCTGAGACTAATCACCTTGCTGTTGTGATGATTGAAGGTTAATTTCTCTGTTAAGGGTTGATTTGTCTGTTACTGAGACATTGTTGCACCTTCCCACCACTTATTGGTGATCATTGTTCTTAGGACTTCAGCTGATAATGAATAATAAAGGCTTTTGATTGTGCTGTGGTCGTCGAGTGCGGCACTAGCAAGAAAAAAATTGTTGCCATCATCGCTTAAATGGCTTCATACATACGATGCAATTTAATTGGGGAGCTATTTTCCCCTTTTTTGTTTAGATTATTTTGCCTTGTTTGCTGTACTAATGAAGGACTTCATGAAAATGATTCATTTAAAATAGGCACAGAGATCAGCATGCAGCTTTATCAAAGCTTTCCTGCAATTTTGCATTTAAAGACTTGTTTATATACTATGTTTGATATTTAACTGCAAAGAATTTTAGTCCAAAAGGAAAAATACATTTTTTGTTCATTTACGATTTGAAACAAAACGACACACTAGAATAGATTGGTCCATAATGAACATTTTTGCTTAACAAACAGTATCCCAAGCACAGAGCACTGTTCAGTCCATCATCATTCAAATATGGAAAGAATATGGTACAACTGCAAACCTACCAAAGCATGAACTAAACTGATGAGCTGGGCAAGGAGAAAGATGATTAGAGAAGCAGCCATGTGTTAGCCCATGGTAACTATGGAGGAGCTGAAGAGAGCGGCAGCTCAGGTGAAAGAATCTGATTGCCGGACAACTTTACTTCCTGGGGTACAGTTAGCTACATCCCAACTGTCCTGCACTCCAGTGGCGAGAAGAAAGCCATTGTTTAAAGTAATTAATTGTTAAAAGAAATTCTCAGTTTCCTACAAGACATCTAAGACACACAGTAAACATGTGGAAGAAGGTTCTCTGGTCAAATGAGACCAAAAGTGGGAAATGGCACTGGCACAGCAGTGGATCACACAACCCATGGATAGAAAGGCTTCGGCCCTCAACGCAGCTGTCCCCTGCTTGGAGTCCCAACCACGGGAACCTGTGCTGCATGTCTTCCCCCTCTCTCCAACCTATTTCCTGTCTGCCTAATTTCAAGAAATTACACAATAAAGGCCACTAGTGCCACAAAAGAAATCTTTTAAAAAAAATTGACAGGTGTTAATTTGGTCAAGTTTATGCAAAATACCATGTCTGGCGTAAAGGTAACCCTGAAAACACCATCCCCCCTTGTGTTTTAAAATTTAAAACATGATACTGAAAAATACCCTTTACCATTTCCTAAACCACAACAAATGTTTTTGAAGACACAGGCTTCTTTCTACGAAAGAGTACCAACATGAATTAATTACAATATGAAAATATTTTAACTTCCTAATAAGGGCAATACCAATTAAAATGGGATGATTTAGCCCGTATTTAGAAAATTTAGAAGTGTCCCATGCCTGTTTGGTAAGACAGTAGACAACACTTAGTATAAGTGTTAATATCCTTTATAGAAGTCTGTACCATTTAGTCATGTATAGTTATTCTCTATTATGGCTTATCTTTTGTGTGCCACTGTGTTATTCTACTTGTCCTGTCGATTTACTGCTAATACATATTAATTTTACTACTGTAGGGCAAAAAGGGAAATGGTCTGTACTAAAATTAATTGTGTTTTGAAACAAACATGGTTCAGGCTAATTTTCCTGAATATTTTCTTTAATGGTCAACTACAGCAGCAGGGTAAGAAGGGAGCGGAGCTGCATCTTGACGTGGCAGCTCAGACCGACAGAGCACCATTGTCATAGGACTGTCATGACCCAAGTTTTAGATACACTTTCTCACTTAATGGGTCTCTCATGACTATTTAAATTGTAGATTCTCACCAAAGGCAACCAAGCTGTGAATGAATTCACATGGAATTATGTTGTAAACAAAAAGTGTAAAGTAACTCTAAACATGTATATATTTTAGATTCTTCAAAACAGCCACCCTTTGCTTTGATTACTGCTTTGCTCTTTTGGCATTCTCTACCTGAGCTTCATGAGGTGGTCACCTGAAATAGTTTTCCAATGCGTCTTGAAAGAAAACAGAATCTAAAGTCGAGGCATACTATAACTGAGGATGCATAGTGGTTTCTTAAAATTCAAGCTTTGCTAATACAACATATTTTGTTTTTAATACACAAATATATTTTGGAGAAATTGTAATTTTGGGAATAAAGTAAAAAAAAAAAAAGTTTATACCAAAGGTTGAAGAACAAGGAGACTGTTTTTATCCTTGCTTAGACTTAGAAAGCCTGCCTTCCAACTTTTCCATATTGCCTCATTCCCACCTGTTTGATGTTAAGAGTCCAATCTTGACTCTGTTTACCTCCTCACCGACCTTTTCCCTCTAGCTCCTCATCCCCCTCTCTCTCCTTTTTCCTCACCCCCAATTCCAACCCCTGCAAAAAGCAAAATTGCTGATTGCTTTAAAAGGCCGTACAGACACGTTGGCAGCCATTATCTGTGGTTAGAGAAGGACCAAGGAGAGAGCCAGGCCTTTTATCCCAATGGCTCTGCTCTCTCCCGTCCTCCTCCCCCCTCCTGCTGGTTTGTGTATGTCAGAACTGCGAAATTTGGCCCAACGTATTGCCCAGTGTGCCATAGTTAATGAGGGGCTGTTTGAGAGTTAAATGCACATGAATAATCATAGGGGAGCTGGATCTATTGAGGAAAAAAGCGAGAGTGGGAAAGATTTAAATACAACATATGCAGTGTGACTTAAGAGACTGAATGATTAGAGACAGACTGAGTAATGATTACAACACAACAGGTCAAATATGAAAACTTCACCCTGCAACCCTTAAGCATTTCCATTTTTTACTTAATGTGAGCAAAATGGCTTTCTTAAAATTACAAATGCAAAAAATAACTTACACCTTAACTAATAAACTAATTTTAAAAAATGAGATTAAGTCTGAAACGAAGCAGAAATTATTTTCTTTATCAAATCTTTTGTCTCATCAAGATTTATGCACTTAAATTGACTTAAAGAATAAACTAAATATCTAGCCTGAAGTTCAGCTGCGTTGACCAAAGACAATCCATAATGGCTGCAATTAGCTCCACTGAATAGCAAGCATCATGACGTTGGCGGCTGTTGTTGACCTGTTAGGTATTAGCGTGGCTTGTGTTAGAGAAATGTGCAGAAGTAAATAATGTAGTTCTGTGGCAAGATTAAGAAAAAATAAATGTTTTACTACCAACCTCACATGCCACTGAAGTTTTTACCCATTCTTTTCAAATAACCTCAATTTTATTCATATTGGATGCAAATAATCTCTGAACATCAACTTTTAAATGTTGCCACAGGTCCTCAATTGTATTTAGGTCTGTAACTTGACTGGGCCATTCATAAATATGTTAGTAATTCAATAAATGCATGTAGCCTAGGCTTTATGTTTAGCGTCGCTGTCTTGCTGGAAGGTAAACCTCAAGTATTTTGCAGCCTTCAACAGGTTTTCTTCCATTTGGCTCCATCCATCTTTCCATCAGCTCTGAACAGCTTCCCTGACCTGCTGAAGAAACACATTCCCACAACATGATGCTGCCAATGTCATGTTTCACCATGGAGCTTGTGTGTTCAGGGTGTAATTTTTCCTCCACGCAAAGCATTGTCTTCTTGGTTGCTTCTCTGATTAATGCTGTCCTTGTCCAGCCTGTCAGTTTAGATGGATGACCATGTCTTAGTAGGTTTGCAGTTGTACCATACAATTCATTTTTGGATGATTAATTGATTACTGGTTCATTATATGTTCAAAGCTTGGGAAATTGTTTTAAAACTCAACCTGCTTTAAAATTTGTCACAGCTTCCTTGTTCTTCTTGATGCTGTTTGTTCAGTAATGTTCTCTGACAAACTTCTGAGGCCCTTCACAGAACATCTGCTTTTATCCTAAGATGAAATTACTGACAGGTGGACTGTGTTTAATAATTCAGTTGGCTGCTCTAAATTTCATTTAGGGATAACAGAGTAAAGGGGCTGATTGCAAATGCATGCCAGACATTTTGAATACCATGTTTCATTTTCCTCCCACTTCAGTTATGTACTATTTTGTGTTGGCCCATCAGATTAAATCCTAATAAAAAACACAGAAGTTTGTTGTTTGTATTGTGAAGTATATAAATATCTTTTTAAGGCATTACATGTATCATATATGGCTGTTAAATAAACCAGAATGCTATGAACCAAATGAGTTACAGCTACCAAATTGAGACCTGTCTACTTAATCCACAAATTATCCAAGAGCTGATTTAACACAGTAATTAGACCATGGTGCAAGGGTGTTTAAACATGCAGGGAACCCCGTGTTCCAACAAAGACCTACTCTGCTCAGCACCAGCTATCAGGGAGAAGGAGTGTAATGGTAGAAGTCAAAACAGGGCCATTCATTTGCTCTTGTTGAGCTAAGTGCATTCTTGGCTCACAGTTGGGGGGCATCGCACCAGACTGTGCGGCTAAAGCCAGAGAGCCCATTTACGGTGGCAAATGTCACCATGTCACACCGCCCCGCATCTCTGCATCTTTCTCTCCATGGCTGGTACCCTGCCGTGCCCTTCAGTGCTGTTCAGCTCTAACTCGGTTTCTGTTTACATCTGTTTCTGCTTTCTCTCTCACTCTCAACCCAGTCATCATGTCTGCCTCTTGTGTCTTTTGAATCAGTTGCTACTCAAAAAGACGCTGTCTCTCTTTTTTTTTCACATTGTATCTGCCTCAACACCCTTTGAATGTTACCCTTGTGGCTTAGCTCCTTCTATGTCTGTGCCCACATCTTTCCATTTCTCTCAATCTGCTCAACTTTTTCTCTTGCCAGTCATCCTTCATCCTCAGCTGATTTCTGATACAGAGTTGCTTTTCTCATAAATGCAGTTATCTATTTGATCTTTTGTCTTGGTTTTTCGCTCATATGACCATGGTAATTTTTATTTTTTTCTGTTTATAACACATAATTCCAGGCTTTACATAAGTGATCAATGCAAACACAGAGAGGGATCTCTTTTATCCTTTACATCCCTAATTGCATCTGTCCCTTTCTCCCTCACTTCTTCTGTCTATAGCATCATATAGACAGTTTCATCTCTCCTCTGTCTGTTTGCATTGCAACCAGAGTGTACCCCGTGGTTTGCATGTAGCCGCTCCGATCTTAAAACCAAACAACGTGCATGTGCTTCAGGCCTGGCGAAACGTTGTAGAAGGCTGCAGCGGCGTGTGTGGAGCTGCCAAGATAATGAATAGGCAACGCAGCTCATGCATGCTAATGTTATGTTGTAAGCAGTTTTGTTGACAAGTGCTAATACTTCTTTCATGCTATCATCAAAAGCAGCTAATACAACAGCCATTACTCCGCAGCACTCCATGCAAGACATGATGGATTGTGACCTTAATATAGGTTAGCTGAGTTTTGAAAGTTAAACAACCTGCAATAAATCACAGAATTATTACAATGCAATTTAATTGGTTAAGGACTGTTTATTTCCTAAAGAGGTGGGCAAAATTGGGTTTCTGCACTTTTTAATTTGCAAAGTGCATTTTCATTACAAATGGCAGTTTAATATTACCCTCCTTTGTCATGCAAAATACGCAACACACTGGCAATATATTAATTGGACAAAAAACATGCGGTGCCAGCGTAAATCCTCCTTCTGTCTCTCTCATTCTTTTTCCCTCCACCTCTCCAGTGTTAATAGGTGGTTCCATCGATCAGAACCAGAAACCAGGGAGACAAAGTTAAACACTCGCTCTCACACCATGCCAGTCCTTATCTGCTGATGAAAGGCAGCAGCTAAATAGAATACAAATAAACTCAACATAAAGCTAACAGGACATTGTCTGAGCTATTCCAACAGCATATTAGGAGACAGTAAATATCGGGGACATGCTGATAATTATGTCTGCCCCCTGTTGGTTTTTGATTTTAGTGTTTCCACTGAGGAACAGCTCTTGATTCATACAGTGAAGAGTAAAGCTGCTGCAGCTTTTGTTCATGGATATTTTTTTCTTTAGAAATGTGTAACTTTATTTAAAAAAGAATTGAAGTTTTATTGCACTTTGATGGACTGGTGACCTCTCTTGGCCTTTGGCCCATTGACTTTAGCCCTCCAAGGGTTAAACTGCTTTTAAAAATGCATGATGGGTAAAGGGTTGTTTTATTGGGAAAAAAGAGCAAACTTTATACTTAATAATAATAATAAAAAGGCTGCCCAGAGGAAACATGTCTAACTAATAAATGCAACAAATACTTCAAGGATCATATCTATGTTTTTCTTAATTTTTTTTTCCTTTTGTTAACAAAAAGGGGTAGAAAATTTTGAACAAACAGTTTTAGACTGTTAGCATTACTGATGCTTAAAAAACTTTTATTTATTCATGTATGTGATTTTCAAATTTAAAGAACAACGAACTGTTTCAGAATTACTGTATATTTCAAGGATCTAGAAGTGGCCCAAATTGGTCAAATAATCATGAGCTGGACTAATCAGAAAGTAGGCCATACCATTAGTTGTGTATTAGATTTCAAACATGTAGCATCCCGAGGCGAGTCAGCTAACGCAATGCCTTTGCACAGTGTTGCATGAGATAAAGTAATGTTAATGCTGCGAAATTTAAGAAGCAGTTTTGTAAATGCTTCAGCAGCACTGCACATGTGAGGTTTAGGAAAGCAAAAAATAAACAAGACTGAGATGTTCTACTTTACCTCAAAAAAGAAAAAATAATAAAGAAAAAAGTTGCCTCAACAGTGAAAGTTTTCTGAATTCCATCAAAATCTTTTAGGAGACAACAGTAAAGAAAGGAGTCTATTATATTGGTAAATTTTACTGGCACACAGTATCATATGGATACTATATGCCAGTTTATGGTAAATGGCCTTCACTTGTATAGCGATTTCATCAAGTCCCCAGAGACCCCAAAGCGCTTCACACTACATTCAGTCAATTTACCCATTAATCTACACATTCACACCATGAAAGTGGTGAGCTACAATGTAGCCACAGCTGCCCTGGGGTGCACTGACAGAGGTGAGGCTGCTATACACAGGCGCTATCGAGCCCTCTGACCACCATCAGTAGGCAAGGTGGGTGAAGTGTCTTGCCCAAGGACACAATGACTGAGACAGACATAGCGGGGGCTTGAACCAGCAACCCAGGGGTTACAAGACTGTAATATAATTGTTGTTTGAGTGCCAAAAGAAGGCTAACAGATTTACTTTTACAAGTGGAGCATTACGGCTTAATGGTCTAATACTCCGCGTGATATATATTAAAAAAACGTAATTAGAAACTGCTTTGGGATTATTTCAAATGCTCTTAGACTATGAGTTAACACCCTAGAAGACTGCGTTTATACCTACAGAAACACATATATAACGTTACTGAAAAGTATATATAACGTTACTGAAAAGTACATGGGAGGATATCTGAGGCACAGGTACCCAAAGTGCAGCTACAATACAATACAGAACCCCTCATACCAAAGCATCCAGCCCCGGACACCATGAACCACCAAAAAATACACCACCAGGCAGAAAAACCAGCGACCGGCAGGGAGTGTGGCGGGGATGAAATAGGCCCCACATTTGATGGTGGACCTAAGATGATCCAGGTGAAGGAGCAGCCCAAGACCCAACCTTACACAAAAACTGGCGCACACAGTCACAACTACACATTCCCACCCTTATGCGTACACAGAAAAACACTCATACACCCCAACGTAAAGGCACACAACAATGGATGCTGTACACTCACTCACACTCCCCATACATACTCTGTACTCCCAGGTCCAGCTACCAATACCCCAACCAACCCGCTGACCCAGGATGTGGTCCCCTTCATTCTGGGGTGGAGAAAGGCAGACCGCCCGAGCCACCAGTCTAGTGCCGGCACTACCCAAACACGATTGACCCTGGCCCAACCCTCGTCCCCATCCAGAGAGGGGACCACGAACAAAAGAGGAGTCCACCTGGTCCAAATGAGCCCACCAACAAGAGCCACCCCAGGACCAAATAGTCTCAACCCCCCAATGAATTTCTATCTCAACCCCATGAACCTCCCACCCCCCCATGAACCCCCACACGAATTTACCCACAGGGCCACCTCCAACCAGGTCACAGATATTGAACACATGCCCCCAAACCCAAATGCCATGAATCACATCCCCAAAGGGGCATACCCCAACAGGAGAACTCCACCCCAAAAAAGCCAATGAAGACAAATCCATACAACGCAAGCTCCGCACACAGCCCTGCTCCAAGCACCCCTGCCACATCCCCAATCCCACCACACTGCGTGCTGTGATGGCAAGGCAAGGGCCCAGTGCAATGCCACCCCAGCCTCCGCTCGCAAGCACAACAGGGCAGACACCACCGAGCTCCGTACCCACACCGGACTGCCCGACCCCACACCAAGACAGGACAAACTCACCTGGAAAGCAGTTCCCGGATAGCGGCACGCACCCGGGGCCGACACCCTCAACTATGCCCCCGCAATTCAATTCAATTCAGTTTTATTTATATAGCTCAGTTTTATTTATATAGCGCCAATTCACAACACATGTTGTCTCAAGGCACTTCACAACAGTCAGGTACATACATTCCTATTAATCCTAACAATTGAACATTGCAGTCAGAGTTAGCTTTTTATTCAAATTGGATAAAAAGGTTTTCTATCTAAGGAAACCCAGCAGATTGCATCCAGTCAGTGACTTGCAGCATTCACTCCTCCCGGATGAGCATGTAGAGACAGTGGACAGTCACTGGCGTTGACTTTGCAGCAATCCCTCATACTGAGCATGCATGTAGCGACAGTGGAGAGGAAAAACTCCCTTTTAACAGGAAGAAACCTCCAGCAGAACCAGGCTCAGTATGAGCGGCCATCTGCCACGACCGACTGGGGGTTTGAGAGAACAGAGCAGAGACACAAAAATAACACAGAAGCACTGATCCAGAAGTACTTTCTATGGGAAGGAAAAGTAAATGTTAATGGATGTAGCTCCTTTAGTCGTTTCACCTAGAAAGAAAGAACAGATAAACTCTGAGCCAGTTTTCAAGGTTAGAGTCTGAAAGAGAGCACATATAATTAGTTACAGTAAAAGCTCAGTCAATTTCCATGTCTAGGAGAGAGAAAGGGTTAAACACTAAAAGACAGGGCCATGTGGATCATCGGAAGTGGGTGAGCATTAAGTTGTTTCCAGCAGAAGCTCGGACGATTCCCTTCTCCAGAAAGGTGTCACAGGCAGACATGGAGCCAGTCCAGGTGTAGCTTCCAGGAAGAGAAAAGAGAGAACAAGGTTAAAAGCTGAAATAACAGCAAATAATGCAAAATTGGAGAGTAGTGTGAGAATGTAGCGAAGAGGGTGAAAGTGGTCGTTAAGTCCTCCAGCAACCCAAGCCCATAGCAGCATAACTACACAGATAATTTCAGTTCAGATTATTTAGTTAAACGGCGCTTATTTACAACAATGTCGTCTCAAGGCACCCCACAAAAGGTCCCACTGATGGTCATTGTTATACTAAAAACCACAAGGATTGGGATACCTCAACCACACAAAAATGTCACATTACTGCCACTGTAACAATAGCCCAGGGAGAAACACCAACCAGCTCAGCTCTACC
Source organism: Girardinichthys multiradiatus (assembly GCF_021462225.1). Classification (NCBI taxonomy): domain Eukaryota; kingdom Metazoa; phylum Chordata; class Actinopteri; order Cyprinodontiformes; family Goodeidae; genus Girardinichthys; species Girardinichthys multiradiatus. The sequence continues at coordinate 37,480,265 of NC_061805.1, read as the reverse complement.
GCTGAGCTGATCCAAATGCCGGAAACAACACATAAAGGACACAGCTCCCCACCCCACATGCTGCCACCCCTCCATGTCACCCCTCAGCCCACCTCCCCGAAAACCATCCCCCGGACACAGCAGCGAGTGGAGCAGCACACCGCCAAGCCCGTCCAATCACCCAGCAAATGCCAGCAGCCCCAACCCACCCCTCCATGGGAGAGAAAATAAATAAGTAAATAACAATAAAAATGCAAATAAATGAATAAAATAAACATGCGCTTGCACCAGCTGTGTACCCGACCAACAGCCCCAGGCCTAACACAACCCACCAGCCGCCACAGCGCAGGTACAAGATGTCAAGCCCCACCTACCCGATTTCACCACAGTGCACCAAAGATTAGGCACCCCAAAAACCCCACACCACATTTCTGGAGGCACCTCAGCATCCCGGCCACACACACACACACGGCATACCCCCACTGCCCCGAGTAGGCCAGGCTGGCCAGACCAAAGTGAAGCCATACCCCCAATTGCCGATGCACACTGCCCAGCCGAGAACCTCTTGCCAGGATCTGGCGGACCCTCCAGCCGACAGGCCAGGTACCGGAACCAGTGACCGAAATCTAAAAATCCAAACGATCCAGAGAGAGCCGAAAGGCCAGGCCCAGCACCATTGACCCCCAAGATCCGACTGTCAACCCTAACCCAGACCCCGACCAGAAGGCCCGTTCCCCCTCCTGGCCCCCACCCCAGATGGGAAACAGTGATTGGGAGTGTGCAGAGAACCCAAGTTTACCTTCACCCGCTCAAATGTGGTAATGATGTGTGTTGTTGTACAGTGCATTTGAAGCAGGTGGGGAAGATGTTCAGATTTTAGACAGTGAGGACAAATGGTTTGAAAGAGGGGTGAAGGAAGCCATCTTTGCTTTTTAGCAACTGTTTAGAACAATGTGTTTTGTTTGTTTTTGGTGTGTGCATGTATATTTTATAGTTTGACATGTGTTCAATATATTACCTTTGGTTTAACAAATCACTTTCTAAAGAGTGAGTGGTGGGTTAAAGGCTTGTTAATTTTCCCTCTCTTTATTTGCACTAGGATCACATATGGCTTAAAACAATGTGAATCGTGGAGCCTGAGATTCTTGGGCCGTATGACTCCCCGATGGCAGCATTACGACATGTTGCCAGCTGGCTTTGACAGGGTGCCACCCAGACATCACAGTGCTGTCCTGTGTCTCTAACCCTAACTAATACACACACACACTCAACACAACGCACACACGAGTTCTATCCCCCTGAGGCCATCACTCACCCGTCATTCTTTGATGCCTCGTAGACCAATCAGGCTCTGTCTCACGAGACGCAGTGTCACACATTTAAGGATGCATGACAAAGTGCTCCTTGATTTCCCAGTGGTCACTGTCTGCAGCCTGCTCGGGCTTCTAACCGCACACCACACACACACACACAGCAGCTACATGCTCACACCCTCAAGGTGCCTAATGTGTGAGAGACGATATGTGTCGGATGACATTACTTCAGACATAGGTGAGAGGATGGGGGTCCGACCAGAAGGCAACTTCCTATGTCTGTTTAGAATGGTTGAAGACCCCGAGAAGCCAGCATAATCATGACTCATTTAAATTTGATGATATGATGTTTTTATTTTACCACTAACAAAAGAAAAATATAATTTTTTGCTAAAGTGATCTTTTCAGCACTAAAGAGGTTGTCTATAAATTGTTGCTGAGAACGTAAACTGGCATGCCATGTTAACTGTTATGAGTTTATAAGTAGTCATGAGGCTTTTTAGACTGCCCTTGATTTTGCTCAAGACCCCAATTTATTCTGTAGCCGGGGAAAATCCAGAGCCCACCAACAAGAACCTTCACTTTGACTTTAACATTTCCAAACAGAAAAAAACTCTGTGGTTGACCTTTGTTCCCTCTCTTTGCTTCGCTGTTCTTGTGCTTCTTTTATCTCCTTTTCTTACTTTTCCTGTGCCTGAATATTACTGTGAGCTAGGCGAAATTATGGGGCATCTGGAATACTGCAGAATGGTTTCACCATTAGAATAGATATGAAAAAAAAAATGCTGGAGACAGGAGAATTAGAAATAGCAATACTCTGTATGAGTTGTATGTGTCCCAAAGTTACCTCTACATGACCCAAAAAACTGTGATTTCTGCTCAGGGAAGGAGCAAAAAAGCATTTTGGAGCCATTACTCAAGCCATTGCTCCTGTGCACTCATATAAAACAAGGCATACAGGGTGGAGGTAAAGGCGAAAAAAGGTATGGCGCCAAAGCTCAATTGCAAACATAGCTTTTACGCTGGATGAAAGCCAAACTTCAATTGAGGAGAGCTTTCAGGGTCTTGTGTAGGAGTTGGCATTGAAGAAAGGCATACAGTAATGTTAGAAAGCCATTTGTGCCACACTTTCGCACAATTACAGCCTTTTCTCTAAAAGTGTGTTGTTTGTAATAGGTGACTGAGGTAACAATTGCACCGGAGTAGCTTTGAAGCCTAGAGCTCAGCGGTAGAGATGGGGTCCAACATATTAAACATGCGACAATGAAAAGGGTATAATCCTTATAAACCAACAGCATGAATTAACATTAAACTTGCATTGTGTGTGGCTTTCTATGTTCATGAAAATATTGCATGTGTGACAGTGTTTCTTGTTTTCAGATCTCAAGATGTGTGAAAACATACGTATATTTGCAGCTCGGCAAGGTTTGGCTTTTTCAAAATAAGACTAGCCCCCCCCTACCCGCCTCTCCAACTAAGCTCTCTATCAATCACAACCAATTAGCATTTTCCACAGCGATACAGGCCACAATGGTTTGATGTTCTGACACCAGCTGCTGTGACTTTGCCATCATTCCTTAGGCAGCAATATGAAACAGTAATTGTTTGTGACTCAAAGCCCGTATTTTCCAAAAGCCGACAGTGCCTCAGGTTTGTGCGAGATAAATCAGCCATAAATCAATTTACCAATCCGTGTATTCCGAGCTCGGCTTTTAGGTTTGTTTTGGTAATAGAGTAATCCTTTTTAATAGAAAATTCACACACCCACACTCGTCTTTTTAAAAGAGAGTTTGATGGATTAGCTTTTCCGCTGAATTCCATGGATGACATCCTGGAGTGGAAATCCAGGTGTGGTGATCCTTTCATTTATTTTTCCTCCCCACTACTTCTTTTTTTTTTTTTTTTTGGAGCTGAAACTTGGCAACGGGTTGGATAACATACCATAAAAAGGATCCATGCAAGAGAGACACAGACATATAACTCTACACAAGTGCTGTATGTTTTTAGTTGTGGGAATGTGTCCACTGTTTGTAAAATAGAATTTAAACTTAAATATTCTTTGTGTTGGATGCACATCAGTACTTGTGCATCTTACTGAATATTCCTAATTAATTATACTCAGCTAATATTTCTCATTCAGATCTTTGTGAATTTAATAATATATTAAATGCTGCCAAGTATTGTCTTTAAAGAATAGAATATAAGTTAGCCGCTTGTTTTTCACTCCTCTTTATCCTTCATCTTATCACTTCATCCTCAGTCCGTAACCACAAGTAGAGGTCGGTCATACATTCAGGTGTGTTTTAGACAAAGGAGAGTGCAAGTGAAGTTATTGTGACCGCATCTTTTTTTTCAACCTTCCAACAGTTAAAACACCGGCTGTGAATGTTTGCTTCAATGCAAAGCGTGAAAGTAAAAAGTGCCTGCATCCATGTTCTGCCTGGTCTGATGCATGACCGGCTAGTCAGGGAGTGACATAAAGCACCTGGGTGGGAAGACGGGCCAGCCAAAACTGAAACGGTTCACATGTTTTATGAATGTTTGAATCAAACTATTTGTTGTTTTTTTTTATCTTTTTTCACTTTGGATTAGAGCCAGTAAAGAGAACAGGTACGGTTGAACTTCTGTAGTGTGTTCGTGCCTTTTGTGTCAGGATGCATCAGTCCGAACTAGTTGATTGATTTTTATTTATTTATTATTTTTCACAAAACTTTGTGGTGCCTATTCTGTTTTATTTTTTATGATTTCTCTTATAATATAATATGAAAAGATTTAGGTGCAGCATTCAAATAATAAGAAATAATAATGATTTACACATACCATGAGTGTGTGTGAGAGGATTTGTCTTAAATCAAATAAAAAATTATTAGAGTTGACATTTTAAACTTTTTTTAGTATCTTACCAAAAAAGGTTGACTCCGGTTGTATGTTCTAGAGAATGTAGACAGCTTAACTCTGAGATTCACAAAATGCTGGCAACCTTTCCAAATCCAACATGTTCACGACCAGTCAGAGGCTCAAAATTATAAAACAAAATACTTTTGATATAATCTGTTAAGCCATTCTGCTGAAATTCTGGCACTCTCGCACAAAGTTGCATCTTGAATGAACTTCAAATATGTCTTTTGTGATTTTTGAGTTTTGGAGCACCCATCCATTGGTTAGGGTCCATCAACCTTAAATAGTCCAATTCCAGTCAACAGCCAATATCTTGGACCTCTCTTCCTTTCTGTTACATCTGTCCCGCATGCTAAAACTGACCTATAGTTAAAAAGACATACATTCATTCAGTCACATACACCATAAATACATGGGAGTCTCTGCAGACTTAATCACCTGAGACACACTACTCAGAGGGACAACATGGCCCGCCCACAGAGACACCTTAGTACATACCTTACTCCTGGAGAATATCTCCATCCTGAAGATTTATAGATCCTAATAGACATTGCTTGCAGTGCCCTGAATGAGGTGTCAGAATTGATGGCATGCAGACTTTTATTACATAGTATGGTGTGTGTAATTAGGTTATATAGATTGGGTTGGACATGCATGGTATAAGCTACATTTCTCACCCCAGCTGGATTTATTGGCCACACTTCGCTCTCTGAGGTCTCCTCTAAACCATTCATTTGCATGGGGGCACATGAAACTGATAGGTGTGTTACTGTTACATCAAGCTCTAAGCACAATAACGAGGGCTAGCTCATGAATAACCTGGTTCAGTAGTTGGCAGCGCCCTAGCTCTGCTTCTGCCTATTAGCTACACTTTGATATGAAAGCTGCCTGGCAAGTGTTGGATTGATACTTGACACCTCAGACAAAGCTTATTGTCATTGTAATTACTATACGTTGAGTCTTAATTTCATGGTCGTCCATATTGCCAGCATGGTAGGGCTGTCTGTTGCTTACATCTTTAGTAACAGCTGCCTATTCAGGCAGGGTATCCATCCGCCTTTCAGATATTCAACAGACTCAGAAATAACGACTTCATAATGACTATAATCACTGCAGATATAATTATTTTGCATCATCATTAGTACAATTAAATAGTATTTTGTAGGATAATATAACAGACTTTTTCTCTCCTCCAGATGTCCAATCAAGTGTACATCCCATATGATTTAATAGCAGAGAACTATATGTGTTATGACCTGTTCATTAAGTAGTCTTTTAAAACAGTCACTTTATACCAGTTTCTTTGTCATTTACTAAAGGGTCCATCCCATCTGTCTGTTAAGGACAGCCTGATTATGAAGTGTATTTGATGAGGTTAGTTGATAATGAGAGCGAGCCGGCCAGCAGTAATGACAGAGTAGGAGCTGAAAGAGTAGCCTGCAGTGGTGGATGTTACCGCTTAGACTTTTTTTTTGACCTTCACAGATTCCAGTTTTTTACCCAGCGCCATTATACGATTGAATCATTGGGAGGGCGTGTCTGCTCGTGTGTTCTTGCAAGTATGATCTCATCCACCAAGGTCTCTTCCTCCTACTTTAAGGAGAAACAAAAAATAATCTTGCAAAGAGGGCTGTTCACATTGATGCACATTCCTGCGCACATCCCGCCTCTGAGTCCAAGGCCGAGTTATTGGCTTGAAGCAGCTGAACCGTTTCGCTCCATGCATACAGGAAACATACAGACACAGGCTGCCATTCCCTTAAACCTTTCTACTCACCTGTGCAACTAAACAAACCCTCTACTGGGATGTTGGGAGCACAACAAAGAATTTTGTCCTTTTCCCCTTGGATTTGCTTTTCTTTTTCTGTTACTCCACCTTTATTAACTTCCTCTTTTACCAGCATACAGTACTTCCTCCATTTATACACTTTACCTCTTTTTTTATATTCCAATCTTTCTTCATACTCTGCCAGTACATGTTTACCATTTTCTCCCTACTCCACCCTACCCCCATACCCTCTGGAGTCAGACCAGCATAGAAAGGGGTTTGCTGAAGACAGGGCCCATTGACAGGCTAGACTGGCAGTAACTTATTGTCTATTGATGGAGTGTGACAAATCATGTGGGAACGCAGGGGTGCGTGGCATTGAGAGCCAGGGTGTTGAGTATGCGAGCGTGCCTGCATGTGCACTTGCAACATAGATGCCTGTGAGTGTTTGTGTGTCTGCATGTGTCAATGCCTGCATGTGTGTTTGTGCATAAAGTCTTAGTGTGAGGAAGGCGGGCATAGCCAGGACCCTTCACAGCTCATTTAGCCCAAATAGGGCCACCTGGGTGGTGAGGGGGCTCAGCAGGACTACTCTGGCATTCTGGAGCCCTGCTGACAGCCTCCTAATATAGGGGCTTTGTCGGCCTATTAATCAACACAGCCACTCTGACAAATCACCACAAGAATGACCTAATGAGCAGGGAAAGGAGGATGAGGTGTAGAGGTAAGACACATGTGTAGAGGTAAGAGACATGATGGAGAAGGTAAAAGGGGGTTTATATGGAGGAAGGTGGACAGAGAGGAGGGCTAATAGAAAGGAATTGAAAGGAAGTAGGTTGACATTACAACTGGCAGCTCAGGCTGTGGGGGTCAACCATGAGGTAATAAGAGGTGAATGCTAACCCAGTTGTCATCTGTAGCTAACTCTTTGAGTCTGCAGTTCCAAAACAAACCAGCTGATTTGTTGTAATGGAAGACGAAACCATGCAGTCAAAACAGTGGCATAGTAAGTTAGAGAGTAACCATCCGGCCCACCAATTTTCTGTTGCCGCCAAACAAATTAAACTATAAATTCCTTCTAGGCAGTCTTTTTTGCAGAGGCTTCAGAGCAAATTAGAGGCGCAAAGACGTTTGATTTTGAACACAAACAACATTGATGTATGTCTTCTTCTCCAGTTCCCACCCTGAGGTGAGCCGGCATCTAATCTCTCCACTACCAATCTCGAGTCCAAATCACATTAGGCGGGATCAGAGGTGAAACTGGAGCTTTTCAACAGCAGACTGTTCTCACTAATGAACCCCCATGGCCATCCATTGCATATTACAGCCATGCTGAGTGAGGGCGAGAAAGTTTTTGCAATAATCATTATGTAATTGCACAATGGTTTCCATAGCCCTGACATTTTGAAAACTCGATAGCAATATCTTTATGCTTCTCCATGGGGAGTATGTTTGGAAGGGCTGCACTATATATGATGGATGGTTTTCTAAGGCTAAACAATATACTTATTGTAATTATCTATTGAGGTGTCCATCTGAAGTTTGTACTGTAAACTTAATTATTTTATTTGCTGTGAATTCTTGGCTGTAAACCCCCACAGACTGTGCTGCTTTGGTTGAGTAAATATGGCCATCAGTGATGTCACTCTAAAATACTTTTACTAATACTTTCACTAACACAACTATTTCTTCCTTCACCTTACTTATTCTATGAATTCTTACTAAGCCGCCATGAAACTTTGGACTAAGCTTATCTGTGCTAATTCATATTCAGCCTACCACTGAACACTTGAGTGAATATTCAGAAGTGGCATCCTTCTATTGACTTGTATCTGTCTGCTGTGCAGCTCAGTGATATACTAAGCCCAAGCCTGTCTAGTCCATTGACTGGCCCAGGATGGAAGGGCAGCAGAGAGGATGCACAACTGCATGCTCCTCCAATCAATTACCTGGTTACTGCGCTGCCACAAAAGCTACAGCTTTTGTAAAAACACTGGCTGTGTCACATATAGCCTTGTGCACAGTTTATTAGGTAGTCAAAGCAATTCCTCCCTGTTTAATTTTATTGATAATTTTATTAGAGATTTAGAGGGCTGGTTATTCTAAATTTGTGTGGGTTGAAAGCAAGAGCATGGCTGAGTTTTGGGTTCTGACAACTTTCTTGGAAACAAAATGCCTTAACCTCTGAGAATAAATGGCTTTAGATTCAGGATACACCATTGAGGCCTATGTTAGTATACGGTCGCTCCATGTGTTTGACTTTAAGGGGTTCTGTAAAGTCACGCACACAAGAAACAATAAATGTTTTTGCCAGTAACTCTCTTTTTGCTTTCATTATCAGTTATGGATAATTTTGCTAATGTTTCTAATGTTGTTTTGTTTACATGTTTAAACTAAAGTGTTGCTTGCAGTACTTAGTTTAATAATGTTTCCAAATTCACTGATTAAAGGATCACATCTGGCTTCTGATCCAGTCTGTGCAGGGCAATTGCTGTATCACCCCCTTCAGCACCTGCAGCTATACAGCACATGATGTTCTCTGAATGCAAAGTAATAAAAGCTGCAAATGCATGAATGTATATTGAAATGGTTACTCAAACTTTGCAACAGATGTGAAGTTTGACTGTTTTTTCATGTCATGTGTACCACCTTTCAAAAGCATCTGTACTATTGAACTTTTTACAATTTGTCAAGCTCAATGTATTACATTATCAGTTCATGTGATAGACCATGTGGCATGTAGTAGTAAAACAAAATGTTACAAAAGTAATTATGAGAAGTGCGGTCTGCATCCTTTGACAACCCTAAATAAAATAGTTGTGTGTAAAATAAAGAAAGTCCACTTCCATGTAATTTAATCAAAGTATAAATAATGCAGGTCCTTTTTTTTAATGCAGGTTTTTTTGAGAACATTATTTTACAAACTGCATCATGTCCACCAAAAATGGAAAGTTCCCAGCTTGGAAACCTACCAAGACATGTCCTTCTACCTAAATTGACAGGCTGGGCAATGAGAGTATTAATCAGAGATACAGAAGGCCCATGGTAACTAGAGAAGCTGCAGAAATCCACACCTCAGGTGGGAGAATCTGATATTGGTTCCACACATCCACACTACAAATTGGCCATTTTATGGAAGACTGGGAAAAAGATAGTCAATGTTGAAAGAAAGAGAGTCACATTTTATATTTGCCAAATTCATGCAGGGGAAAAAGCTAACAAAATGGAAGATGGTGGTCTGGTCAGATGAAGCCTAAACAGGAACTTTTTGCCCTACACACGAATCTCCATGTGTGACGGTGGCGAAATCTTTTTGTGGGGAATCTTTTTTTCAGCGAGGGCAGGAAGGCTGGTCAGAGTTGATGGGAAGTTGGTTGGAGCTGAATACAGTGCAGTTTAGGGGGAAAAGCTGTTAGAGCTGCAAAAAACTTGAGACTGGAGAGGAGTCTCACCTTCTAGCAGGAAAAATGTCTAAACAGTCAGCCAGAAGTGCAGTAGTATGGTTCAGATCAAATGTGTTGACATGGCCTAGTCAAAGTCCAGAGCTAAATCCAGTGTCAATCAGTGACAAGACTTGAAAACCTCTGTTCACAGATGCTCTCTATCCAACCTTACTGAGTGTGAGCTAATTTGCAAAGAAGAATGGGCAAACATTTCAGGTTCTAGACTGGGTATGTTTCTACCAGATGCAAGGTTGGTAGAAAAATACCCCAAAAGAAGTTTAGCTGTAAAAGCAACAGAGGGTAGTTCCAAAAATTGACTCAGGGAGGCTGAATACAAATGCATCCTGCAGATTGTTTGTGTGAATATTTGAAAAATTATGCACTACTTTGTGTTGGTTCGAGACGTAAAATTTCAATGAATTACCCTGAAGTTTGTACTTTAGCAAAACACTGTATTGACATTTCTAATGTACTGGTGACTCTCATTCTTCTACATTTACACATATAAACATAAAATCTAACTTGTAGACTAAATAAATGCAAATCTGGACATTCTTGACAAAGGGCAGGATGCTCAGTTTCTTTTTTACTTTATTTGTGAAACTCTAATTATACCTCTAATGTTCTTGTATTTTGTAGGTACATGCTTTAAAGAACTAAAATAAAATACAGGTATAGTACAAATGCTAAACATCAAAAAACTTTATGACAATTATTTGGATGAAGCAAAATCGGGATGTCATGCTTGTATTTGTTGTGTTTTTGTGATAGGTATGCCTACAAACGGATTGTGAATCATAATGTTGCGGTTTTCTTTTCATAGACTTTGTCACTGTTTGTATTTTGTTTTGTAAGAAATGCAAAACTGCCAGAGGGCTGTGTGTAAGAGAGCAGGCACACCGTGCTCTCCTGAGCTGACAATAGACCTTTACATCAAATCCCTACAATGTAAGGCGTAACTTAAAAAAAAAAAATCTTTTCATCGCCCTCCTTATCTCTTTCTCACTGCTGTTGGCAGCAAAACGCAGAAAGAAAAACTGAGAGAGGGCGCATTATGATTTTATTATAAGGACAGAGGAGCTAAAATAGGGCGGACACGATAAGGATCGGGAGATTAGGATGGAGCTGAACAATAAATTATGCAAAGTGTTTGAAAACACATACAGCTATAATTAAGTGGCATTTGATTTTAAATGAGTTGACAGCACAAATTTATTTATCTCCTTAACCCCCTAAAAATGCCATTAGCATGGTAGAAAATGAACTGTTTGAAAAGTTAAAAGAACAAGGCCCTGATCTGACAGACAATAACAGAGCACCCTCAGCCATATACAACACACACACACACACACACACACACACACACACACATGCACACACACACACACACACACACACACAAAAGGTAAGATCATTTCCACATGGACTAATCAGTTCACTGCAGGCCCAGGGAGCAGTAAAACCACAGGAGCCATAGCTAATAATGTCATTATGAATGGAGCCTTTACACTTAGATTTACAGTATGGCCAACTGGTGCCTGTAAGTGATGCAAATGTCTCTGCACTTTAAAGCAAATATATTGTGTTTGCTAATATGAAAATGGTTGCTTAGGAATTGCTTGGCAGGATTTGCTTTTGAAAAGAAAGTAACAGTGTAACCTATTGTAGTCAAGGCAAGGAAGTAATGTACTGCCGCAAAGATAATCAATGGCAAGATTTTGCTCTTGCCAAACCCAAACAGGCACACAAGAAGCAGTATAGTATTTCTGTAAATGCATAATACTCTTTGCTAGTACTGGGTTGGACCCCATTTTGCCTTCAGAACTACCTCAATTGTCCATGGTACAGATTCCCCTTGGTGCCTGAAACATTCCTAAGAAATTTTGGTTCATATAAATATACCATCGTCATCATGCGGATGCTACAGATTTGTGAGCTGCACATCTCCTGTACAAGGAATTTACTGCCACTTTCAAGAAGCCAGTTTTACATGTTTAGAGTGACATGGTGCATTATCTAGCTGGAAGTAGCCATTTGTAGATGGGTACACTGTGGTCATAAAGAAATGGATGTCATCAACAAAAAGGCTCAGCTAAGAAGTAGTGTTTAAATATTACACAGCCCAAACTGTTGACACAAGGCAGGCTGGATCCATTCTTATTGTTTATACCAAATTCTGGCCATACCATCTGAATATTGCAACTGAAATCAAGGCTCGATGACCCAGGCAATGTTTTTCCAATCAGTATTGTCAATTGTAGCTTCAGTTTCTTGATCTTAGGTAAAATCAGGTGCGGTTTTCTCCTGCTTTAACCCATCTGCTTCAGGTTTTATGTGACGTGCATTTCTTTACCATTCTCTGTAACCCTGAGAGATGGTTGTGTCTGGAAATCCCAAAGGATCAGCAATTTCTGAAATACTCAGATCAGCCCCTCTGACACCATCAACCATATTAGTTGAACCCTTATTCTTTTCTGTTCTGAAGCTCATATTAAACTTCACCAACTCACCAACGCGTTTTTATGTTTTATTGTATTTTACTTCTACCTTTGCCTCACTGTTTACGGGACTGTTTGTGTTATTATTTAAACTAAAGAAAAGTGTTACTATATCAAAGTTAAATCGACCTCACCAACAACTTACAACTTACAACTAAGCCAAGACACACATTTTCCACAGTAAAAAAAAAAAAAAATGCTGAAATGGGAAGTTTATTTGTAGCGGCATGGAAATTATAGATAGCTAGTCTCAAAAACTAAAGTTTTGTCACTTTTGCAGCTTCTCAAGCCACACCACTCCTTAGTGGAGTTTTCACTTGATATATGCACAAATGACAAAGAGAAAGTCTTGAATAAGTCATAGATTATTTCCTGCTAGCACACGGAGGTGAAGTAACAACAAATAACTTTTTTCCCTCCTCTGTAGGCTGTTCAGTGGGGAGCTTGGATGAGGGAATTCTTGTTCTCTGTGTTTGCGCTTGTGTGTGTGAGGAGGGCAAAATCTAAAGACTATCTGCATCGTCTTTGTTCATTAATTCATGGGTTATATTTTATGCATTTGGTGACAAGGTTTAAAGGAGGAGACCCAAATACAGACACAAGGCATGGAGGGAGGTGGCGTGTTCTGGCAGGCTTTTCATATTTGTTCTTTAAAGAAACCTGTGGATGTACAGATCATCTGCTGGCAAGAGAGGTGGGAATGAGGAGTTGTGGTTTCACAGGAACCTTGGAGGATGGCAATTTATTGGAGGAAAAGTAGTCCTCCTGGAGCTATTAACTGTGATGATAATGAAAAAATTTATGGACCCCTGTTATTATTCTAGCTTTTATGTTGAAATATTTTTTACTTTTAAGGTCATGTGTCATCTACAGTTCAATCTAAAAATGACCAAATTTAATTGGGTAAAAAAAAAGAAATAAAACAGAAGTCTTTTAACATGCACCATCAAGTCTTTGCCATATTTGCCCACTCTGCCTTGCAGAATTTCTCCAAATATACCAGATTGTGAGGGAACTCTGGCACTTTCTCTTTCTCAGGTGAGCCCACAGATTTTCCGTAACATTTTGTTCTTTACTCTGGTTAGGCTATTTAAAAACAATAATTTTCTTCTGGGACGGCAATTCTTTTGTTGATTTAGATGTATGCTTGGACTTACTGTGATGCTGCACAGTTAAAGCCCTTTTATATTCAGCTGTCTAGGAGACACCTGACGTCGCTGGGTAAAAATTGACTTTAACTGTTCATAATTTCATCCACCTTAACAAAATCCCCCGTTCCATCTGAAGAACAGTAATGCCAGAGCACGATGCTGCCACCACCATGGTGTGACTGTTTCTTTAGTCATGCTGCTTTATTCCAAACAAAGGTTTTTTTTCCTCCTATTGTGGTCCAAAATTTCAGGTTTGTCTGCATCAGTCCAAAACAGATTCCCCCACAGAGTTTTAGGGAATTTAGCCAGGCCTGGATGGTTTCTGTAAAAGTAAACCCTGCTGTTTAGCAGCCCCACTCCTTCTGAAAATATGAGGATCGCATACACTCACCGGCTACTTTATTAGATACACCTGTCCAACTGCTTGTTTACGCAAATTTCTAATCAGCCAATCACATGGCAGCAACTCAATGCATTTAGGCATGTAGACATGGTCAAGATGATCTGCTGCAGTTCAAACCGAGCATCAGAATGGGGAAGAAAGATGATTTAAGTGACTTTGAACGTGGCATGGTTGATCTACTGGGATTTTCATGCACTTCCATCCTTAGGGTTTACAGTCAATGACCCGAAAAAGAGAAAATATCCAGTGAGCGGCAGTTCTGTGGGCCCAAATGCCTTGTTGATGCCAGAGGTCAGAGGAGAATGGCCAGACTGGTTCGAGCTGATAGAAAAGCAACAGTTTCTCAAATAACCACCCGCTACAACCAAGGCATGCAGAAAAGCAGCTGAAGACCACACTGGGTGCCACTCATGTCAGCCAAGAACAGGAAACTGAGGCTACAATTCGCACAGGCTCACCAAAATTAGACAAAAATTGGAAAAACGTTGCCTGGTCTGATGAGTCTTGATTTCTGCTGTGACATTCGGATGGTAGGGTCAGAATTTGGCGTCAACAACATGAAAGCATGGATCCATCCTGCCTTGTATAAACGGTTCAGGCTGGTGGTGGTGGTGTAATGGTGTGGGGGATATTTTCTTGGCACACTTTGGGCCCCATAGTACCAATTAAGCATCGTGTCAATGCCACACCCTACCTGAGTATTGTTGCTGACCATTGTTAGGATTATTAATCTGAGAATATTATTTAATATTAATATTTTTATATTTTATCAAATAATATTTCGGTCTGTTAAGGGTTGTCCTGTTAATACCAGCCCAGGAAGGTGGTATTCACAGGACAAAATAGAAAGGTGTGAGACGAGCTCTGACATTATTGAACAGCATAAACTCTGCACATATATGGAATGAATTCACCCAATTTCTTAAAATACAAGAATTTATTAACAAAAATAAGTCAACTCAAAGTCAAACATATTTCAATCAACAAACTCTTTGCTAAGCTAAAACAATCCAACTAAACTACCAAGCACAATTAAAGAATAACAAAGACTAATGGACTATGTACAATATAAACAAGTTGATTAAAGATGATTGAAAATCATGACCAAAAGAATGATGCAACATTACCATGCAATGTTTATGTTTGAGAACCAAGGATTATCTTGAAGAATCTGGAAATGAAGTTAAGTTAGTTTTGGAACTAACTTAGAAAATAATCAGCAAATGTTTAGACAACCCTTCACAATGCAAGATCAGATTAAATATTATTTAAATAAAATAATGTTTTAAATAATGATTTGCTGAATAAAACCAACCTTCTGGATGACTAATTCTCAACGGTGTCTAATTAGCTGCCTTTATTTATTAAAATAATATTTAAAGAAATATTATTAAGGGAGTATTTTGGAAAACAGCCAAATCTTTCTGGAGAAATGAGGCTTAATGGTGTTTCCTTAGTTATCAAATTTAGTAAAATGATGTTTAGGGACTATTATTCACTAGCTTGAAAACTAACAACGCATTATGATCAAACTTCTGTTTAAAATCACCCTTTAAATAAAGTTTGTCTTAACTTTAAAAACACACAAACAAGAACACAACCTGAACACGTGTGCTGCAGATATTCTGCTAGCACCCAGATAGCTGAGTTCAACACAAAACCAAACTTCATAAAATGAAAAACGTTTAGATCATTTCAATCTAAATCTTTCTATTATTGTTCTGCCCAAACCTAACCTCTTATGAACGTGTTGAGGAGTTGTCTGGACAACAATGAAGTTTGAAGAAATGTTCACAGTCACCAAACGGTTAGCTTTCAGCTAACCTCCGTAGCTGTGGGGTGGTTGAAGGTGCGGCCGCTCTGTGAACAAATGGTTAGCTTCCAGCTAACCTCCGTAGCTGTGGATGAAAGACGGCTTGTTGTGTCCGCCAACCACACTGCACGTTACCGTAATCACAGTGATGCGGCTCCTGTTGTTCTTCTCTCAGGCAGGGAAAACCGCTTCACTCGGCTTGTAGAGACAGCTTCTCTACTGGGGACTTCTCTGGGACAGTTTTCTTCTGCAGGCCTCAGAGAGAAAGTAAGCAATGCTTATACCTTAATTTACCCCTTTTTATGAATGAATACCGGATTCTTTCAACAGTAATTCATCAGTACATCAGTACTTAACTTGTGTATATGATCGTGGGATCGTATGACACCTTGGATCCAGTTGAAGAGTTTATGTCTGTTTGCCAGCAAAGACACATTAGCGCGCTGTCTCCTCCTATCCCGATGATCACCGGCGTGGAAGAGATCGGACCATTGGAAGGGGGTGCTTTTATGCAGCCAATGGCATCATGGGAAGTCCGCTGCTACAGTTTACTTGGCTGTGCCGGAAGTAGGTTAATGCAATTTATTTTGAAAGTTCCAGAAATGTTTGTACCGGAGTTTAATGTTGAAATCCATGGCTGTGGGTGCCAACACCATGTCCATCCCTTTATGACCACAGTGTATCTATCTTCTGATGGTTACTTCCAGCAGGATAAAGCGCCATGTCATAAAGCACAAATCATCTCAGACTGGTTTCTTGGACATGACAATGAGTTCACTGTACTCAAATGGCCTCCACAGTCACCAGATCTCAATCTAATAGAGCACCTTTGGGATGTGGTGGAACGGGAGATTCACATCATGGATGTGCAGCCGACAAATCTGCAGCATCTGTGTGATGCTGTCATGTCAATATGGACCAAACTCTCTGAGGAATGTTTCCAGTACCTTGTTGAATCTATGCCACAGAGGATTAAGGCAGTTCTGAAGGCAAAAGGGCGTCCATCCCAGTACTAGCAAGGTGTACCTAATAAAGTGGCCGGTGGGTGTATATCTAGCTGCTTTTTTGATAGATGGTATGTGTGTTACTAATGTACATTTTAGTTTTTATGGTACTTTTATTAAATGTATTGTAATTATATATATATATATTGTAATTGTTATTTTGTTAATGTAAATATGTAATTTTAAACCAATTTTTAGGGTAACTTTTTCCATCTGTCTAGGGACTGCTGGTGAAAAATAGCCTTCTGGCAAACTCTGGTATATTGACAGAAATACATTGTCCCTGTAATAAATAAATAAATATATTAAAAAAACAGATTTTTGTCAAATCCCAACACTTCACTATTGGGAATCCCTAAAGGTCCTTCAGTGTTTTGTTGCCGTCATGGTTGCCTCCCTAACCGGTTTCTGTCTTGACTTTTCATTTGTTCTGTAGAAATGTCTTTTTTATTTTTTTTAACCATTTATTACCTGATATTGTTCTTCTGTTTTTGATGTCTGTCTTCCCGCTTCAATGATATACCCAATGCTGTGTCGTTTTCTATACCCTTCTCCTGGCTGATACTTTTGTATAGTGAGATCCTTCTTATTCTTTGTGGCCTCTGCAAATTATGGCTTTATCTAAATAATGTGAATTAGTAAATGTAAAGAAAATCCAACATGGGGCAACTGATTTTTATTAGTGGTTAATACAAAAAGATGTTCATCATTCTTTAGCTCATATGGGAAGAAATGATGGTCTTGGTAGCGGGTGTCTCCTATGGTAAATGCTTCACTTACTTAGAACCCAACCAATCTGGCTTGCAGGGTTTTAAAAATTATTTACATTTAGGAGGTAGGCTGTGAAGTGTTTGGGCTAAAATACCGAAACAATATATGCTCATACATTTGTTAATGGGGCTGCACGGTGGTGCAGTTGGTAGCACTGTTGCCTTGTAGCAAGAAGGTCCTTGGTTCAATTCCCATCCAGGGGTCTTTCTGCATGGAGTTTGCATGTTCTCCCCATGCATGCGTGGGTTCTCACCGGGTACTCAGGCTTCCTCCCACAGTCCAAAGACATGCCTGTTAGGTTAATTGGTCTCTCTAAATTGCCCTTAGGTGTGTGCACGGTTGTTTGTGTGTTGCCCTGTGATGGACTGGTGACTTGTCCAGGGTGTACCCCGCCTCTCGCCCATAGACTGCTGGAGATAGGCACCAGCTTCCCTGTGACCCACTATGGAATAAGCAGTAGAAAATGACTGACTGACATTTGTTAATTACAATCTGCTTGTTCTACTTGGACAAAATGTAGCTTGCAATCTTAGGAATATATTTATACAGGAGGATGGTTTTTGTTTCCTGATGGAAATGTTTGTTTTGCCTCATGTGGATGGAATTTGGGAATCGGTGTCAGACAGGGAGACATAGGACTCAGCAGAGACTGTTGGCTTTCCTAGCTGTAATAATTTACTCTAGCTCAAGAAAGAAAGGTCTCCCTCTCTTTCTCTCTCAGATACAAACACACATGTACAGAAGTGCCTGCACATGCCCACATTTTTCAGTGTCACAACTTCCTGTGGTGGTGCTGTTTCAGTGAAAGATGCCAACCTGCTAAACCAAGCTCCTAACAAGAGCCAAACAGTTGGGAGAATCGGAGGGAAGCAAAGAAAGAGGCAAGGTGGAGGGAGAGGTGGGTCAGGAAGGAAGATAAAAGAAACAAAGAACTGTCAACCCTCTGGGACACAAAAACCTCAGTGTCTGTGTTGCTGCTCTGACCAGGAGAAAGTGTGGGGACTTGGCAGGTGTTTGGATACTTGCTGTTGTCCTCATTTTTCCTGCATATAAAAAATGCGTCCAAAAGAAGCAGCTGTTCTAAATTGGACCTCACCTTGTCAAACACGAACTGTGCCCCCTCACTCTTTTCTCCTCAAGCAAGATCTTAGCCACAGAGGAACAGTGAGCATATCTGAGGAATGTATCAAGCTGTGTTTTATAGACAAGTTCTCACAGTCACAGTGCAGTGGACAAGCAACATAATGATGTCTAAAATAACAGAGCAATCGTTATGATATGCCATGGTAATTGCTACCCTCCTGTCCACAGTACAAATAAATGTTGAATCAGAAGGCAAACACATTAATATGGAAATGTCTACATTAATTTGGAGCATGGTCTAAATTATTCAGTAATTAAGCCACTGCAAATTTACACAAACTTTCCCCTGGATGACTAGAGAGAATAATTAGGAGCCAGAAACAGCCAAGCAAAGGGAATTGAGATATGTGGTCACATTATATATAGTCTGACTTCTCTAAATAAAAAATCGTGTCTCACTGAGTCGAGGGGTTTGGCCCACAAAGCAAACACTATAATGTATCCACAGCCACAACCCACATATGCTGGCTTTCTAAAGTATTCAAACTCTTTCAATATATATATTTTTTGCCATGTGGAAGTCACAAACTTAAAAATTCTAATTCAAACTAATGTTGTCATTGAGTACCAGTACTATAATATTTTTTGCCCATTGTAACACAATGCACTTCTTGATAGCTGTGATCCTACGTTGAAATAAAACAAACTAAATGAAAAACTATTTACGAATTTGATTGCATTCTATTGGTAAGTTAAGCTTACTTAAGCTAAGTTTAGTTTTTGTTGGTCTATTATGTAATAGACCAACAAAAACTAAACTTAGCTGTTCACCTCAACAGGAATTTCGAAGGACTGTTTTAGCATGTTTGATGTTGTATGAAATGACTAAACCAGGGGTGTCCAACGTTTATCCCAGATGCCATTTGCAGCCTCTGGATTGATTTTATGTGGCTCCTGATTGAAATTCAAGAATGATACAAAGCTGGCCCACCAGCACACGTGGTTGATGCAGATTGAGACTCAGATTTCAGACTTTTTTTATAGGTGAAATGTTTTACCGACAAATTAAAATTTCTCTCATTATTTAAAATTTTAGGTACAACACAGAGTCTTTGTATTTTGATGACCACGCTTTTTGCTCTCTTTTTGTTCCATAGTAAATATGACCACATCCATCCCAAATCTGCCTTTAAATAATTACTTAGCTAAATATGTGAAGTTGCATTAAAGATGATTTACACATTCACAATACATTTTAGTGTGGCTAGTATGTACTTTCAACTTGAAGTTTTTTTTTTGACAAAAAGTTTAAACATCAAAAGACTAAACTATAGAGCGAACTGTGGACTGTATGTCAGGTTTCAATATGTAGAGCATACTGTAAAAAAAAATGAAAAGAAGAAAGAACTATGACTTGAGAGAACCAGATGGATAGCTGTTATTTACAGACAACCAGATACCAGCATCATACATGTTGGATTACACGATTTTTAATTGATTTAATTGTAATGCCCTTTTACCTTTCTTGGTAAATTACTCTCTCAATGGGATATTTTGTATGCAGTTTTCCAGCCCATGTCACTGTAAAATATTTGCAAATTGATAATCTCTATTTTAGATAGAGCTGCACAACATGAAGCCACAACCATCATTGCAATATCAATGATAAAAGAACAGCGTGGATGAAATATTTGTTAGGCTGTTACGTATTAAGGGTCAGGCTTCCATTGTACCCAAGTCAATATTATATTTAGCTTTTTGTGCCTCTTGATGCCCATCTCTGATATAGACTTTAGTGTCTGAAATGCTAAACCTGACTGAAGGTAATGCAGCTTGAATATGGAAAAGACTGGGAAGAGACAGCAAAATGTGGGATAATTGCCACTGATATCAGAAATATAACAATCTCATTGTAATGGTATAATTCCCTGCAATTTTGCCTGGTATTTTATATTCCCTTTAGTCCTTTCATTTTTACCTAACTCAATGCAGTTTTCTATTAAACCTTTACTTTATGCATTAGGTTTCCCCTCTTCAGTTGTTTTGGATTCATGGCAGGCTGAAGTCTGTCTTTACTGAGTTCTGATCTGAACAAGTCAATGGTACACTTCATAGTAAATAATTACAAGCCATTGAAGTATAGGGAGAATTCATAGATTCTACCCAACAGCTTGAAAAAAGTTCACAAACCTTCACGCTGCACCAGTACATGCTGCACTGCTTGTTTTGTACATACATATCTGGAATTATGGGTCTATTACACTTATGTCTTATAAAACTGTGACACATTTTACACCATCATGTCCCCCCATTTCTGTTTCTTTCACTTCACATCTGCCTGTTCTTGGATATTTCATATGATGATATAAGAGAAAAACCCGGCTGCGCCTTCTGATTAGCTTATTATGGCTTGAACTTGGTGTCTGATGCTGCGTTTGAAGTCTTGTGTTTGTGTGAGTCCCTCTGCACATGTACTTTTAAGCATACATGCCTCAGAGGCTAGATGCACGCTTGTGTTCAAGCAAGAAAAAGCGTGTCAGCTTGTGTAACCGTGAATGTCCTTTCAAAGGGCCTTCACAGATCTGTCCAAGATCCTTTGATCAGGCGATCTATGACTTGACTGCTCTTGACGGCCCTCGAGATGGGAGGATGTGTGCTTGGTCGGAGACGAGACCAGCTTGATATGGTTGAGAAAGTGCCTTTGGCATGCATGCTCACACTTACAAAAATAATAAACATCAGTGCACACGGTTAAAATTGTGCAGATTCATTCATGTGATGCTTGCAGACTTGGGGACAGATTTACTATCTGTAGTAGTTTAACATGGGGTGACAATTTAGAAATAGATTCTCTGGGACTACCCGGTTCTGGTGGTGGTTACTAAAATGGCATACTATTAGTGCACCTTCAGGTAAAATTTAAAATGTAAATCATGATGATAACACTAGCTTGGTGTGGCTTTAAGAAAACAACAACAAGCTACAAGAGCTGCAGAATTTCGGATTTGTTGTCTTCTATTTTCTTCAAAAAACATGGATAACAAATCCTTTTGGCAATCCTTTTCTCAGACCTTTAGGGAATGGATCTCAATTGGAAAAGTCAACTGCAAAAGCAATACTTAAGAATTGCACTCTTCTGCAAATTTGTGCCACAATTTACTTTGCAGAAGGCTTAATAAATCAATAGGTCCATTAAAGTTTTTATGTATGAAATTCAAGTGTATTTACGCAAGTAGACAGCTTTCAAACATTTACAAATAACTAGTTTTGAATCAGATTAGATCCACGGTTTACAAACTCAGCTATTGTCATTCTTTCTTGTTTTGTAATGCAAACCCTGTCGGTCAGTGCATTTTTGTGTGGACTGAATTTATTCCATTGTTTGACATAGATTTTCTTTGATATGGCATATTTCTGTCCTGGTTGTTTTACTGAGTGTCCTGCTGCTTTTGAGCGGACATCGCTTTGTATTCAGATTATATTGAGATGGATCCCAGGTAGGGTCTAATACTGAGTGGCAATGGCGCATCACACTGGCATACTGTAGATCTGATGCTGAGTTGATCTGACAATACAATGGATCAGTGCTGCAGCTAGTAAGTCAGAAGGTAGAGCATTATCCCTTCTGTCAAGTCTCTGTCTCGTCAATATTCAAATCCAGCCAGCTGTCCAATGGCTGTCAGTTACAATCTCTCTCTGGCTTATAGCCCTGCACAGGCACATACCCAAATTGAATTTGATGTTAGCTTCTCATTGGAAACTGAGTCAAAAGAAATGACCTCTTGCCCTATACTGTGAACTTGTCAGTCGGCTCAGATGAACTAAACTTTGATCCACAACATCCATTATTATCTAATTGCTGTTTTTTTTGTTGTTGTTGTTTTCTCTTTTTTTTTCCTAAGTTTTAATTTAAAAAAAATTTACTTCTTTTGAAAGAAATGCTGTGTAATCTTTAGAACTACAAAACTAAATGCTAATTGCAACATAATTAAATAAAAGATTAGATATTATACAGCTACCTAAAACACAGTCTGACAATCCGTGCCCACATTTATCCACTCTTACCGTTTGGCTCATGACTAGAAAATCTGACCTCTGATCTCACCACAGAACACAGTTTGGAAAATCTATTCTGGTCAGGTAGCTGTAGCTGAAAATGTTCATCCTTTTTAAAAGAGCACCACTGCTCACTTGCTGCTGTCAGAACGCTAGATATTTTTATTATGTTTCTAGAGACATGGGGTTGATCTGAGTGCGGTGCTTTTTCTGAAGCACCTTTATTTGTTGCAGCCGGTTAGCACCAAGTTGCTGAGGAATTCCTTAAGTCTTTAAAGCACTAATCCAAGTATGATGGTTTTATTAGATGATCAAATATATAACAACTACTGGAAAGGATGTTCGTAGCTGATGTCAAAGGTGTAAAATTAAACATTTAGTTGCTAGCATTCAGATTTGGCACCCGGTTACAAATGTGTAAAAAGCTATTTTCGGTCCTAGCATAATAAACTCAAATATGTGGAGTTTTCTAAAAGCTTTGTGGACTGTGTGATTTCATTAAATGAGCAAATAGGGATACTGGGATGAATAACATCTTAATTTTTAAATGCTGTTTTAAAAAACAAGCAGGGCTTGCTATGTAAAATGAGGTAAAACAGAATTTATATGTGGTTTTAAAAAATAAAAGTGATTCACAATATTCACAATATTACTTTAAAGAGCAAGACAAATTAATAAAAAGCAAATTTTAAAAAAAGATAAATTTTTTGCTAACGTTTAAAAGAAATCACATAATCAGTTGATCTCAAGTCCATAAAAAGGGGGTTCCAGGGTCTGTGGGCCACTGAAGAACAATCTGTTTCCTGGTTTTAGCTTTGTGTGGGACGCCATTAGCAGATCCTGATCATAGGGACTTGTCATGGATGTTTAGATGCAGAAGTCTTTCAATGGAACTTCATCCCTGCTGTGGAGAGCTCTCCAAGTCAGTGAAAGGATGGTAAAATGCACTCTGAAATGAACCAAGAGCCAATGTAGTTGCGTCAGGATTGAAGTCACATTTGAAGACGTGGATGATTTTGTCAGAAGCCTGGTAGCAGCATGCAAAACAACTTGCAGCTGTTCTAAAGAGCTTTTGCAAAAACATTTGTAGAGTGCATTGGGGATCTCTGATCAGCAGCAGCAGCTCTGCAAGCAGGAGATAAACACAATGTTTCATGGAGGATTTATTAACACCACCTGGCAATAACTGACGTGTGTTTTCATTACCTAAGTTGGAAATGACATTTATGGAATTGTTGGAAAATATTGTCTGTCAGCAAAGTTATGTGCGACACATTGACCTTCTTGCAGCATTATGATCCACCACATATGGTTAAATTAACACCAGACACAACATCAACCTTGCTCCATGCCCAATCTCAGTCTCCAGACCTAAATCCTATAGAAAACCTACTGGGTTAGCTGACGAGGAGAGTGCAGAAGAGACAACCCAGAACTCTGCATAATCTATCCAATGAATGTGGCCAGTGTTGTATTTCTCCATGTGTCCATGTTGATACGTGCCTCTCTTCCCACTTCACTGTACACTTCACTGACACATGTCACCCTGTCATGCATGGAAAGGCCTGACCTTTGGAAAGTTTAGTGCTTTAAATATTTAGGTCTGGGTTATGATGGATTCTCCAGGCCCTGTGGAAATGTGCAAAGCCTCTGATTAGAGCGTGCTGTCAGAGTCATTTAGCAGAGCTTCTGGCTGTCGGTGGCGCTCTCTGTTTGACAGGCGCGCCTTTTAAACAAACAGAGGTCCCGGTGGCAGATCAGCCACTTCAGCCAGAGCGGCACAAACACCCCGACACTGAGAGAAACCACAGACGGCTGCTAAAGAAACCACTGGCTGCAGACTCTTATGATCTTTAAGCTCTCTGTCTTTCTGCTCACTTATAGCTCAGTTCAAGGCATTGCTTATTTTACTTTCATAGAGTTTACATGTTTTTATTGTTGTATGTCACTGAGAGAAACAGCTTTGTAGAGGTTTTATTTGCACTGTGTTTTATTGCCTGATCCAGTGATTCAGGCCTTTGCTTTAATTTGTTGAACCCATTCTCAGGTAGAAGAACCAGGAAGGATGCTTTCCCTTTCATGTCTGCAGCCTCTCCATGATTAGGGCAGCTCACACACTGAAACAGATTCGAACCAGCCCTTCTCATCAAACTCCAAGACAATCTCTCGTGGCATCAATCCTGTAAATATATGAGTCTTAATATGTGTGTCCTATTCTGTATTCAGAGGAAGAGCTAAGTCAGCAGCTCCAGTATTAATGCATGAGAAATGAGCAGAGCCCATAAGAATTAAAGGGTAAGACTCGCTTTATTAAGATGTAAATTCTGGGGGAAAGTTAGCTGAAATGAGGATACAGTGAAGTTACTGTCAACTTTAGCCTACTTATGCATTTCTAAGAGGCGTTGTTGTATCGTCGTTGTTAAAATTAGATGCACATAACAGAGCACCTTGTGTGTTTTGTTCAGCACAAGATCAACCAGCCCCAGCGAATGAGCAACCTTTTACTTTACGCAACAATTTACGGTTTTGGCAACATTATCTAGTGACAGTTTGTATCAGCTATTGCGGTAATTCAATTTGTGTGTATGTAGATTTGTGTGTGAGTGTGTATGTTCTCTTTGTGTTTTTTCACTCTCTCCCCACCTCTGTCTCACTCTCATTTCAAATTTGCACTTAACACCTTCCCAGGGAAAGGCTTCTCATTCATCAACAGTGTTTGTCCCGGTGACAAGTAGGGTGCCTCCTGCATATCAATATCAGCTAAGACAATGCTGAGCATGTAACCTTCAGCTAAATGTCATTCTGCTTAATCCTATTTGAAAATTAAACATTGAAAAACCTTTACCGTACCTTCCTGTATTCCTTCTGCTCTCTCTCTTTTCCTTGCTCCCTCTTTTATTGGCTGCCATTATTCTGGTTCTCTTTTCTGCCTCGTTCTGCATACCATGTGACATTTGTATTGTTCCTGCTATGAGTGTCTGTATCTCAATTGTTATTTGGTAAAACTGATTTTATTCTTTGTCACTCGTGGAAATAATCAGGTATAACTTCATTTCAAGTTGTTTTACTTATTTTATGGCTTTTTTACTTGAAACTTCTCGTACAGTGCAGTGTTGAACTATTCACATCACTGAAACTTTTATGCATTTTGTCATGTTACAACAACCAACTTCAGAATCAGTTTTATTGCCAGGTTCGTACATACAAACAAGGAATTTGACTCCGGTACACTTTGCTCTTTGGTTTTGTTTTTGCATTACAGAATATACATATTTACAATGTACAATATACACATATATAATAATAAAAAGGTGCATTTGCAACATCTGTATGCTGTTGTTTGGTACTCTATTAAATGTTCAACAGAGAAACAGCCTGGGGGAAGAAACTGTCTCTGTGGCGGCTGGTTTTAGTGAACAGTGCTCTGTAACGGCGGCCTGAAGGTAAAACTCTATAAACAGTTTATGTGCAGGGTGTGTGGGGTCTGCAGAGATTTTAGCAGCTCTTTTCCTGACCCTAGACCTGTATAAGTCCTGGATGGAGGGAAGGTCAGCCCTGATTATTCTCTCTGCAGTCCTGATTATTCGTTGCAGTCTGGACCTGTCCTGTTTTGTGGATGAGCCAAACCAAACTGAGATGGATGAAGACAGGACAGATTGAATGATGGCAGTGTAGAAGATGACCAGCAGCTCCTGTGGAAGGTTGAACTTCTTGAGTTGCCTCAGGAAGTACAGTCTCTGCTGGGCCTTCTTTCGAACAGTGTCTATGTGTGAAGACCATCTCAGGTCCTCAGAGATGGTGGTTCCTAAGAACCTGAAGTGGTCCACGGCCGATACAGTGTTGTTGAGGATGGTGAGTGGGGTGTATGGGGGTGGTGTTCTCTGAAAGTCCACCACCATTTCCACAATCTTGAGTGGGTTCAGTTCAAGGTAGTTCTGACTGCACCAGTGTACCAGCCAATCCACCTGCTATCTGTATGCAGACTCATCACCGTCCTGGATCAGACCGATGACAGTGGTGTCGTCTGCAAACTTAAGGATGTGTTTTACTTGGATTCAATGTGTTTTACTTGGATTTTATGTGTTAGATGAGCACAAAGTAGCACATAATTGTGAAGTGGAAGGAAAAGGATTCCAGTTTTAATCTTAGTATAAATACAATTGTTATTTGAAGGCTTTAGAGGTTTGGTAGAGACCATTGGTGAATAAAAAGCATCATAAAGACCAAGGAACAGAGCAGACAGAGATAATGTTGTGGAGATAGAAGCCACTTTCACAGCCAGTCTCTCCTATGTCCATGGCCTACCGGGCGACGTAGTCATAGCCCCGCATCAGTTGATTTTTATAGAGGCGAGTTAAATTCACCAGATGAGGGAGTGATGTGGTGATGAATTATGGTTTGTGGGACCACCCAGCCATAGGATCTGAAAGCACAAACAGAAAAGCAAGAAGGTGAGATATATAATTTAAAATTTAAGCATTTGCTCAGATAAAGTCAGCTACTATTGTTTTGAAAAGGTAGAAAATGGTATGGAAAGACCTCCGAAGCAGATTGTATGCTGTAAAACAAAGATTTATGACCTAAGATACATACAGGGAAGAATGCACACTTCCTCAAACAGATCCACTTCTTAGAGGGTAATTACTATGCTTGAATTGCATTTAAAGAAGCAAGATGATGTCCAATTGGTCTAGAAACAATCTGTCAAAAACGCTGGAACTTCTTCAAAGGCTCTGAATGTTATTTTGCATTAAATACATATGATTTACTTCACCCTTTACCTCCCTTTTCCTCTTTATGTACACTGTACACTTCACACACATTCACAAAGCACAAATATACAGCCCATGTTTCACAGAGGCCAGTAGAGGGAAATGGGAATGGAGGCAGGGTAGGATAAAAGGGGACGGAAAGATTGCAATGAAAATGCAATCATTTGCAGTCGGACAGATATAATTCTTCTGCCGAGGCAGTATAATGCGTCGGCTCAAACACAGCCCTCAGCCCATCCTCGTGGGTTTGATTGACCACAGTCGCTCGTCAAGGGATTCAGTGGAAATACTGTGAGTGAATTACAACGGGACTAACCTTGATGTCCTCACATCAAGTATAAGAAAGACATACTGTAGATGCGATTAAACAGGAAGCAGCTGCAGCAGTTCATTCTGTAAAATTTACTTACCAAAATGGATTGTTCTGAGGCTGCTGAATGATAACTTTTCTATGGTAGAAATCAGAGAGACTGATGAAAAAGAAAGGCATTCAGTGCCTTGCGAAAGTAGCTCTTAACCTTTACCTTTTCTACATTGGGCTGCACGGTGGCGCAGTTGGTAGCACTGTTGCCTTGCAGCAAGAATGTCCTGGGTTCAATTCCTGGCCTGGGGTCTTTCTGCATGGAGTTTGCATGTTCTCCCTGTGCATGTGTGGGTTTTCACCGGGTACTCCGGCTTCCTCCCACAGTCCAAAGACATGCCTGTTAGGTTAATTGGTCACTCTAAATTTCCCTTAGGTGTATGAATGAGTGTGATGGTTGTTTGTGTGTTGCCCTGCGATGGACTGGCGACCTGTCCAGGGTGTATCCTGCCTCTCGCCCATAGACTGCTGGAGATAGGCACCAGCTCCCCCGCAACCCACTATGAAATAAGCGGTAGAAAATGACTGACTTTTCTACATTTTGTCACGTTACTCCAAACTTTTATAGAGATTTATTGTTATAGACCAGCATATAGTAGTGCAAAATTAAAATGTGGAAAGGAAATGACATGTTGTTTTAAAAAATGCTGACAGGTATAACCATGAAAAGTGTTTCCCCACCCCAACAATGTCCATACTTTGTAGAACAAGTTCTTTATTAAAATTGCAGCTGGAAGTTTTTGGGGCACCAGCTTTGCAAGTCTAGAGAGTAACATTAGCCTAGTTTGCACAACTGCTCAAGCTCACTTAGATTAGATGGAGAGCATCTGTGAACATCAATTTTTAAGTCTTGTCACAGATTCTCTCAGGTTCTGAATGTTGTCTAGGCCATATCAACAGACTCATATGCTATGATGTAAACTAAACATTTTTACTGCTTAACTGGCTGACTGTTTACAGCCAATGTCCTGTTGGAAGGTGAGCCTCCACCCAAGTCTCCATTCTTTTGTAGCTTCACCAGAGGACCTTCTTGCACAATTTGACTTTGGTAGGGGGAGGCAAACCACAAACTGGACTTGTTATAGTTTTCTTTCAATGATAACTTTCTCCTTGCCATTCTTGAATAAATGTCAGATTGATGAGGTGCAGGACAAATAGATGTCCTACCACTTTTTCCTTTTTTGGATAATGGTCAGAACAGTGCCACATCAAACGTTCTAAGCTTATCTTATAGCGTAACCCCGATTAAATCTTCCTCACAATTCTCTGCTGTGTTTCTTGGTCTTCATGATGCTATTTGTTCACCAAGGTTCTCTAAAGAAATTTCAAGAGGTGTGAGTACTTTTGCAATTCACTGTAGAAAGAGAGCCAATTTTCTTTCATTGTTTTGCTGTTGTTGGAAAATGTGCAAATTAATGTTCTGAATTAGGTTTGACTCGTGTGATTAGTCAGCAAAAATATTTCCCCTAAAAAAAAAAACAGTAAAATACAGGATTGCTGAATTTCTCTCTATGTATCGAGGTGTGATTTACACCGGTCACATATAACTTACAAAATTAGTGATTTTGCATATGATTAGCAGAGAAATGTTAAGATATTTTGGGTAAAGAACCATAAGTTGGCAACAATTAGTCTAGCGACAGAATGATTTTTGGAATAGCTTTTACTTTGTGTCTCAATCAGGAACATGGAGCCTCATGGTGGTGACATACATTTAGAGGCGTGACATAAAAACATGACAGTGATTTGTTTGGAAGCTTATCGAATATGTTGGCAACGTCCTAATGCATCTAAACAACATATAGGAGACACATTTAGAAGATTTTGCTGAATGTGATTTTCCATTACCCCTCAGAACTGTTCGCTTGCATTAAACGGCTCGTGTTGTGTGTATGCTTGCTCTCCAGGTGGGATATGCAGAAGGATGCGGAGCTGGAAGATGGAGAGAAAGCAATGGTTGAAGAACTTCAGAAAGCCTTTCTTGTTTGCTGCTGCAGTGCGGGACCACAAGATGCCTCTGGAACGAATGAGACACCAACAAATCAGACTCAGGGGGAAGCACAGCCATGCGATAAAAGTACTGCCCAATAACAGTCCACAACGTTGGACTGTTTATTATGTTGTATTGTCTTATGTTCTCTTGGCGCTCTCAAGGTGGTTGTTTGTGCATATGTGCGTGCATCCATGTTCACAGATTTGTGGGAATATTTTGGCCTGTGAATGTACTTTATGCTGGAAATGTGCATGTATGCGCACAAAAACATGGAAACAAACAACACTAGACACAAAAGACAGAGCACGAGTTGGTGCCTTCCTTTGTCTACACACACCAGAGACAAATCCTCAGTGCCATTCGATGCTGCATCAGGTTCGTTTTCATCTTTTTGGAGCACATCTGCAGAAACCAGTTCCGGTAAATAAAAAGTTGCGATTTGTTTGCCTGGGACAAGATAGGACTGTGTGATCACTGAAGATAGCTGATATGTTTTAAGACAGTGTGGGTGGAGAGAATGGTGTCAGCATGCTTTCTTCTGCTTCCTTTAAGAAAACATCAAAGAAGGTAGTTTGGAAGCAAAATATTATCTGTTTTGATTTTTTGATGTGCTCCAGAAATCTGCCACACCATAAAATATCAGTCAGCATTTAGTACAAACTCAGAAAATACCTATGTACAATATGACTGCTAAGTATATTTATTTTAGATGTGTCCATATTTTTTAAGTTGTAGATAAAATATTAAACATGGAAATTAAGCCATTATTTTTCTTCAGTGCAAGTTTTTCTGATTTAGATAATTAAGATGTATTATCTCTGTGATGCATTTATTATCTGTATTATTTATTATTTTAATACTGTTTGTTGCATGTTTCCATCTAACAATGATGTATGGTACTGTATGTTTTCTCTATTGTATCAAATAAAAAACCCTGAACAATGTTTTTTTTTTTAAATCAGCCCAAATAAAATGATATTTTTAAATGCTATTTTGGCTATCCACCTCAAACTGACAGGCTGGGCAAGGAGAGCTTTAATCATACAAGCAGCCAATAGGCCCTTGGTAACTCTGGAGGAGCAGCAAAGATCCACAACTTAGGTGAGACAATCTGTTAAAGGAACAAATAATAATTGTACACTCATTAAATCTGACCTTCACGTGAGAGTGGCAAGAAGAGAATTGTTGCTGAAAAAAAGCCATTAGAAGCCCTGCTTGTAGTTTGCCCCAAGCAATGAATTAGCCAAAGGAAACTTGCAATAAACCAAAGTCAAGACCTAAAGCCAAATGAGAATCTCTAGCAAGGCTTGAAATGCTTTAAATTGCTATAAACAGATGCTCTGCATCTAATTTGAGGTTGAATGTGAAATCTCAATCTGTAGATGTGCAACACTGGTGGAAACATACCTTGAAACACTTGTAGCTGTTATTGTAACGGAAGATGGTTCTACAAAGCATTGACATGGGGAGGATTATTACAAATGAGAATGATGTATAATTTTCCTTTGACTTTTGATTAGGCCAATAAAATGCATTCAAGTTTCTGGGAATAAGGCAACAACGTGAACATTTTAGGGGATATGACACAAGACACAATATGTCAGTTTAGTTTATTCCTGCAGCCAATACTATATGACAGAAACATCTTGGTTTTGTTATATGCAGCTCAAGCAACAAGTAAGCGATACAGAAAGCCAAACTTTCTGCTGCTCAAGATTGTTTTTGTTTTTTCCTAATTTTTTTACGAAAGAAAAACAGAATACATCATCAAATACAAGCTAAATAACAACTAATCAACAACTGTTAGAATTTCAAACAGACAATAAAACAAGTATTGTTTTTTGCTTTCTGTTTATTCATACAGTTTCGATTAGTTGTGATTTTGGTGATAGCATACTTTTCTTTACCCATAAACAAAAAACACTGGTTGAACACTAATTAAAAAAAATAACTTTACTCTTGCTTTTATGTAATTTCAAATAAAACATTCATCTTGACTTTTGCCTATAAAAGTTTAACAGTGCAGGCAAATTCCAATCAGAGGTTTTGACTGCTTTAAGGTCGGACCAAAGATCAGTAGATTTTTCTTCCTTTTTATTTTTGCTTAATCTTTAGCCACCCCAACAGACTTGTAAAGATTCGCACCCAGACCCTGTCCTCACATTTACAGTACTGACAGCATCGTTTACAGCAGTGGTGTCCAAAGTTGATCCTCGAGGGTCGATGTCCTGCATGTTTTATATGTTTCCTTGCTTCAGCACACCTGGTTTCCATTGATGGCTGATTAACAGTCTTTTGCTGAGCTGCAATCACCTGAATCAGGTGTGTTAAAGCAGGGAAACATCTAAAACATGTAGGACACTGGCCCTCGAGGACCGAATTTGGACACACCTGATTTACAGAATACAGAAGACATAAAATGTGGCAGAGAAATTGTTAAATGGAGTTCCTAAGAATCTTTATGTACACAATCCATATTTTTCACATCGATCAGCAGAGTTCTCAATCGGAAAAGTAAAAATTTTACAATGAATTCACTGAAATATTTCTATAAAAGTTAAATATAAAACCTACAACAACCATAGACTATAAGCATAGATGGCATAGATAACTGCAGAACTTGAGTGCATGTGGAGGTAATTGAGAAAAAAAATCCTAATATTTTTACATGCTTTATTTTCTTTTCCCAGAGTTACTTTTATCAAATTCCTGGTGCCTGCATGAGAACTCCGAAAGGATGTTAAATCTAAACATGCTATATTATGTCTAAAGTTGGGGTTGTTTTTGTTTTGCTGATAAAAAAGACAGCACATATCCTGAGGTCCAGCACAAAATGTCAAAATGCCTTTTTCCCCGCTACCTGCTGTCTGTTCAGTTTGTTGCGACATCTGCTGCTGCTGTGCTACTGTGCCTTTAAATATCCCTTCCAGTTCGTTGCCCCGGTAACCCGGAAGCTTCACGCGCTCCGTGTTGCTGTACCGAAAGTCCTTCCTGTTTTATGAAATTTGAAGGAAGCAGCAGCAACACGACAGTCGCTGAATAAATATGGTGCGTGAGTTCAACATAAAGTATGCATGCATCTGGATTAAAAAACCCGGTGCTCTCTAAAGCTTCCTGTTCCGTTTGGTTTTAGTGAATGTGTGAAAAAAACAGACGAATATATCTGGACCTGTTCGCAGTTGCTCCATGTAGAGCAGCTGTTGATTTTGAGTCTGCGAAACATCAAACAGATGTTGTGTGTTGTGGAGAAGATGACGGGTGTGTCCTAGAGGTTGTGAAAAATGTTTACGTTTTTGGCGGTTTTAAAAATAAGAAATATGTCGCGGAGTTTGCATAAATAATTTGGTTGCTGCACGTGTGCATACTGCCAGAGTAGTCCTTGTATTAAACAGTAGAACTGTTTGCTTTTTTATGTTTTGGGTTAATACGTTAGAAAAACCTTTATACATGACAACAAGGAGTGAGTGACACAATTACTATTGAGTATATTAAATTACGTTTGTTTTTGTCAGCTGTAGCTATGAATACATAAAACACAAAAGACACAGCATAAATATTAATTTCTTACTTTTACTCTTTATAATTCCTCCTGATTGATGGCAGGATTCATCTCAGTGATCTGTGTGAGGGGGAGGACCTATGCGCTCTTATCTTTCTTCTGCCACATCAGCCTTGTACATACTGTGGATCACCATGGCCCACATCGCTGGCCAGGAGGACAGGGAGAAAACCACTGCGCTCAAAGGTGAATAACCAGCTGTGCTGAAGGGTTGGGTAGGAATGGAGATTTGGCCAGCTCAATTTTGGAAACTTACTAAACTGAATAATATACAGTATCCTGCCAATGCATGCGTAGCCCTTGAACTTCAATTTTAAAAGCCTTTACAAATACAATTTTGAAATTGTAGCATGGATTTGTATTCAGCCCCCTAAGTCAGTACTATCTATTAATTACTTTGAAATTCAATTCAATTCAGTTTATTTATATAGCGCCAGTTCACAACACATGTTGTCTCAAGGCACTTCACAACAGTCAGGTACATACATTCCAATTAATCCTAATCATTGAACAGTTCAGTCAGATTTAGTTATTTATTCAAATTGGATAAAAAGTTTTTCTATCTAAGGAAACCCAGCAGATTGCATCCAGTCAGTGACTTGCAGCATTCACTCCTCCCAGATGAGCATGTAGAGACAGTGGACAGTCACTGGCGTTGACTTTGCAGCAATCCCTCATACTGAGCATGCATGTAGCGACAGTGGAGAGGAAAAACTCCCTTTTAACAGGAAGAAACCTCCAGCAGAACCAGGCTCAGTGTGAGCGGCCATCTGCCACGACCGACTGGGGGTTTGAGAAAACAGAGCAGAGACACAAAAAGAACACAGAAGCACTGATCCAGGAGTACTTTCTATGGGAAGGAAAAGTAAATGTTAATGGATGTAGCTCCTTTAGTCGTTTCACCTAGAAAGAAAGAACAGATAAACTCTGAGCCAGTTTTCAAGGTTAGAGTCTGAAAGAGAGCACATATAATTAGTTACAGTAAAAGCTCAGTCAATTGCCATGTCTAGGAGAGAGAAAGGGTTAAACACTGAAAGACAAATATACTGAAGTTTGGGTCTTTGTAAAGTGAAGAAATGTGAAAGGGCCATTAATATTTTTTTAAAGGGTCTGATACCCTTGGGTCACAGAACAAGAAATGTTTAGATCAAACTGGAGTGATGTCTTAAACACCTTTTTAGAAGAAAATCTTCTTATTTTCTCATATTTCTTTCTTTATAGACTTGCTGTCGAGAATAGACTTAGATGAACTAATGAAGAAAGATGAACCTCCTTTCACCTTCCCTAAATCACTGGAGGACTTTGAATATGCCTTCAATGAAAGTAAGTACCTTCATTTACTCTTTAAAGCAGTACCACCTAATAGCATGTAATACGTGCTGCTAAAACAAACCCCCAAATGCCAAAAACTGTAAGGTGTACTGCTCAATCCTGTTACATAACGGCACTGGAGTGTGGCCTAAACATGGAAAAAAGAACCAGAAAAAATGTGTGAGGTCTTGTGAGGTCTGGCTGTAGCAAGCTAAACAGAACCGCCCCAAAGAGATTAAAGGGGTCCAATCAGCAGCCTGGTCTATTCATAAATAAAACTGAACAAGAGGCAAGCTCAGAAACTCTTAAGGCCTTCTAGATCCATAGGAAGTAAAGTGGATAATCATCAAATAATTGGTGGAAAAAATTCAACTTCAAGCCATGTTGACAGTTTTCAAACCGACACTAGAGAAACACTTTTAATTATTTTATTTAAAAGGTGACACTGGTGGCAAATCTATAGAACCTAACTGCTTATAATGGGATAAAAAAATTTAAAGAACACTGTCCGACTTTGGCAATATATATATATATATATTTGTTTGGATCGTGTCCTGTTCGGCTGAGTAGCGCTCAGAATTGTTGTCTGAGTGCCAAGAAGACGCCCAACAGATTTACTTTCACAAACGGAGCATTACAGCTAATGCTATAATGCTCAGCTTGTTAAAGAAAAAAAGTTTATTAGAAACTGCTTAAGGATTATTTCAATCGCAATGGACTCTGAGACAGAAAAGAGAAGGAAAAAAAAAGAGGCAAGAAAGAGAGAGGTCGGGCAAAAAGGAAAAAGGGAGACAAGAAGAAAAGAATAGAGTGCAGAGAATACAAGATACCCTAGAAGAGTGACCAGGAGTGAGCTTGCACACACCACAGCACCCAGCCCCAGACACCGAAAACCAACAATACACCAGCGGGCAGGGTGTGTGGCGGGAAGAAAATAGACCTAAGCTGACCCAGGAGAGGGAGCAGGCCAAGACCCAACCTGACACAAAAACAGGCGCTCACAATCACACATTCCCACCCTCATGTGTACACATAAAAACACACACACCCATACACCCAACGTAAAGACACACAACAATGGACGTCATACAGTTACTTACATTCCCCATACATACACTATGCTCCCAGGTCCAGGTACCGATACCCCAGAGGGCAACCAGCCCCGAAACCCAGGAGGAAGTCCCCTTCATACCGGTTGGTGGAGACAGGCAGGCCGCCCCAGCACCAACCCAGACTAGTGCCGGCAATGCCCAAACCCGAATAACGTCAACCCAGACCCCGACCCCTGTCCCCATCTGGAGAGGGGGTCATAATCAAAAGGGAGCCTACCTGGTCCAAAAGAGCACGCCAACCAGAGCCTCCGCAGGACAAAGCAGTCCCAACCCCTCAATGAATTTCCAATCTCAGAAAAGTATTTTTTAGTTCAGGAGAGATTTCACTACTCTGAATCTTTTAAATTCAAATTTGTCTGAATAAGAATTTTTCCAAATTCCTCTGAAAACGAATGTCTGACATGTCATTAGCAAGTGTGAGATCCAAAGAGTGGGCCAGCTCACTGCCAGCTTATCACAAACCTGGCTTTATTTTTACAGTATATGCTCCATGTGCTGCTGCTGAATCATCAATCTTACTCCTGTGTTGTTCCACTGCTTCCCCTGTTTCTGGCATGCAAAGCAGCCAATGGTAGAGGTGCTAACTTCCAGAGCCATCAAAGAGGTGTGTGTTCAAGGAAGCACAATGCATGTGTGCGCGGCATCCCTCAAACAAATCCGTCTCACGCAGAATAACTCAATATCAATGTTTGCTGACATTTTAAAGCTCAACCTGAAGCAAGTGTTTGAACTGATTTCCTTTTAATTGTAAGCTAAGGTATAGTTACGCAGGTTCTGTTAGTGCTTCTAGGACACTTGTATGGGATCCCACTAATGCTGAAATGTGTTGTTGTGGGATTTTGGGCCCATTGCTGAATGCTGTACGATAAAGAACATCTTTAATGCATATTTTATTCAGTATATTCATAAAAAAACCTACCTTTCATCCATTACTTTCATGCCAAACAGGGGTGTGTCACTGAGAAAATGTGTGTCCTTAGTATTTATTATTTCATCAGAAGTTCACAGGGTTTTTAGCAATGTTGTAATATCAGATTAATGGCTCTAGTATGCTGAAAAAGAGAGTGAGTTTGCATCCTGCGCATGTTTTGGTGGAACAAGTCATTTTACTTTGTATTATTTTCAATGGGGAAACATGGAAAAACCAGCTGCTAAATTTGTATTCAGAGCATCCAATCTGTTTTGAAACTTCACCAGAATTACAGAAGATTTAAAGTAAGTACATATTGGCTTCCTCTTTTAAATTATTGCAATAAAATAATACCACATCAAACATTTTAGAAAAATCCAACCTTTAACTTGAGTACATTTTTTGTTGGGGGGGTAAAAAAGTGGGAAGAATAATTTTTTTTTTTTTTTTTTTTTTAAATCTTTGGTGCTACAGCCATTGGTACATCTTACAATACCAATAAAGGAAATGTAACTGAGGTGATTTGGAATTTATACTTTATCTCTCACCCAAACTGAGTGTGAGCTGAAAGAAACAGCTATCAAAATCAACCTGGCCCTGTATTAGGTGTGGTTAACCACATAGTTTGGTTCAGATTCATTTACCACACCCAGGCCTAATTACTGCCTGACCTGCAAAGTCAAGAAATCACATAAATAGACCCTGTCTGACAACCTGGAGTAGGCTAAACAAATCTCAAAAGCAACTTATCTTCTACCATTCGCAAAAATTTCAGAACAGATGAGAAACAAAGTTACTTATCTATCAACCTGGAAAGGTTTACAAAGCCATTTCTAAGGCTTTGGATCTCCCCTGAACCACAGTGTGAGACATTATGCTCAATTAGAGTAAACATGGACAAGGGTAAAACTTGCCAGAAGTGACTGGCCTACAAAAATTACTCCAAGAAGGTGCTGGCATTTCAACCAGGGGGTCACAAAAAAAGCACAAATACGTCTTAAGGTGTGTTTCGACTATGGGACCCTGAGCGTTTTTTCACGAACTTAGCTTCCTGGAGCCTTTTATTTACCAGAGCTGTATTTATTCTGTGTTTCCAGTTGTGGGCTCATAAACTAAGCCGTTTATGGACAGGGGTTGGACAATGAAACTGAAACACCTGTCATTTTAGTGTAGGAGGTTTCATGGCTAATTTGGACCAGCCTGGTAGCCAGTCTTCATTGATTGCACATTGCACCAGTAAGAGCAGAGTGTGAAGGTTCAATTAGCAGGGTAAGAGCACAGTTTTGCTCAAAATATTGAAATGCACACAACATTATGGGTGACATACTAGAGTTCAAAAGAGGACAAATTGTTGGTGCACGTCTTGCTGGCGCATCTGTGACCAAGACAGCAAGTCTTTGTGATGTATCAAGAGCCACGGTATCCAGGGTAATGTCAGCATACCACCAAGAAGGACGAACCACATCCAACAGGATTAACTGTGGACGCAAGAGGAAGCTGTCTGAAAGGGATGTTCGGGTGCTAACCCGGATTGTATCCAAAAAACATAAACCCACGGCTGCCCAAATCACGGCAGAATTAAATGTGCACCTCGACTCTCCTGTTTCCACCAGAACTGTCCGTCAAGGAGCTCCACAGGGTCAATATACACGGCCGGGCTGCTATAGCCAAACCTTTGGTCACTCATGCCAATGCCAAACGTCGGTTTCAATGGTGCAAGGAGCGCAAATCTGGGGCTGTGGACAATGTGAAACATGTATTGTTCTCTGAGTCCACCTTTACTGTTTTCCCCACATCCAGGAGAGTTACGGTGTGGAGAAGCCACAAAGAAGCGTACCACCCAGACTGTTGCATGCCCAGAGTGAAGCATGGGGGTGGATCAGTGATGGTTTGGGCTGCCATATCATGGCATTCCCTTGGCCCATTACTTGTGCTAGATGGGCACGTCACTGCCAAGGACTACCGAACCATTCTTGAGGACCATGTGCATCCAATGGTTCAAACATTGTATCCTGAAGGCGGTGCCGTGTATCAGGATGACAATGCACCAATACACACAGCAAGACTGGTGAAAGATTGGTTTGATGAAAGTGAAGTTGAACATCTCCCATGGCCTGCACAGTCACCAGATCTAAATATTATTGAGCCACTTTGGGGTGTTTTGGAGGAGCGAGTCAGGAAACGTTTTCCTCCACCAGTATCACGTAGTGACCTGGCCACTATCCTGCAAGAAGAATGGCTTAAAACCCCTCTGACCACTGTGCAGGACTTGTATATGTCATTCCCAAGACGAATTGATGCTGTATTGGCTGCAAAAGGAGGCCCTACACCATACTAAGAAATTATTGTGGTCTCAAACCAGGTGTTTCAGTTTCATTGTCCAACCCCTGTAGATCACGTCCCCTTTTGCTGAGCTGCTTGTCCTCTTCCTGCTGGAGAGTTGCTGCGGTCTGGGGACGCAGATCTCCAGCCACTGCAACAGGGGAGTGCAGAATGCAATTTAAAATAATGATATCTGACAGATATCAGACAGATTGGTTCAAAGCAGTTATGATGTAAAAAGCCACAGACTGGAATTGTACAGTTAGAATAGTTTTTAAATGAACTGTGCCAATCTCGAATCCTCACTGTGGGGGAAAGAGAACTAGAGCTTTGATATTGATTACACCTATGAGTGGCTCAACAAATCAAAATGAAGGTAACCTTCCAGTGGAGCTAAATTAAAATAATTCTTCAATGCGGAGTTGGCCAGAATTCTTTCACAGTGATATAAAAGACTGAGCTAGAGTTCGGAAACAATGGCAGTTGTTGCACTCAAGCTTGGCAGAGCCAGCCATTAGGTTACAATTACTTTTTCACACAGGGCCAGGATGGATGGGATAGCTTTTTGTCTCTTAATATATTAAATCCAGTTTTGAAAACAGCCTTTTTTATTTAAGGTTATCTTTTTCTGATATTAATATATGTTCCATGACATGAAACTTTTAGTGTGACAAAAAAAAAGCAAAACAAGATGTAATCCCTAGGGGGTCAATTAGAGCAATAAATATAAAGCTTCAAACAACTGTGACAAAAAAGCCTGGATGAGAACCCGCATGATGCACAATTAGCAGGATGGTAAAGGAGGTAAAAACAACTCTAAAGCTCACTGTTAGTGAAGTGCAGCAAAGAGTGGCGATCCTGGGTTTTTTTTCCCAGGAATTTTACACATCTTTACCAGAGCTACCAGTAAGCACGAAAGGCACTGTAGGTCATAGAAATGGGTTAACTCACAGTTCACACTCAGGCTTAGTCCAGAAAGACAGCAGGAGAGGGGGGGGGGTATTTCT
The DNA here is from genome assembly GCF_021462225.1 of Girardinichthys multiradiatus. Taxonomy (NCBI): domain Eukaryota; kingdom Metazoa; phylum Chordata; class Actinopteri; order Cyprinodontiformes; family Goodeidae; genus Girardinichthys; species Girardinichthys multiradiatus. Next base: position 37,440,738 of record NC_061805.1, on the reverse strand, counting down.
GGCTTTTAATATTCCCCCATAGTCTTCGTGCCCTGTCTTTCTTATCTTTTCTGTTCTCTGTCAGTGTCTGTCTTGCTGAGTTGGGGACATGTTGTGTACTCTACGGCCCGTCAGCAACCTACTCAGCCTTGCCCACCGTCTGACGGAAATTTTGCATAACATTGCTGCGCCTAAGAACAGAGACTAAGCACCTGAAATTATGCAATACCCACAAGCCGTTCTTCCCACCCTCAAATCCTAGCTCAGTCTACTATGCAGGACGAAAAAAACACACTTTTTTTTACCTTCCTCGTTCTGCAAATTCCTATATCTATGATTTCCCCCGTTCTTCTTTACTATTGCCCCATCTCACCAAGACTTTCCACCTGAAATATAAATTAGTGCCCCACACTGGAGCTTTTTAAATCTTTATGTCTTGTCAATATCTCTTTTAGGCCTGTTTTCGAGGGATACCATTTCTATTAAAGCAATAATGGCCCTCCGGCTATGTCTCCAGTATGTCGGCCAAGTCACTTTGGCCTGAAGGGTTTTTATTTTATTTTAATATAACTGAACTCATGCTATCATAGCCTGAGACAAGTGGAACAAAAATGTTAATTTCACCATGTAATGATATGAATACAGAAGAGGCTGTGTACAATAGTTTGCAGGTATCTTAATCACTGAAGATGATGGCTTCATCTTGCCAGCCCTCCGGTTTTCCATTACTGGAAATCCAAGGTTATGTACACCTAATTAAGCGGCCAAATTGAGAACAGAATGCTAATTATGACAGAAAAGGAGGAAAAAAAGTTGAGAAAATGTTATTCCTTTGAGAGGATGTGTTGGGGGAGCTGATCACCCCTCAGCCTGTAGACAGGAACACACACACACACACACACACACACACACACACACACACAACCCACTCCCTCTTCTTTCTATTGCATTGAGGTACATCCTCATCCTACAATCTTTTCTTTCTTTCTTTCTTTCTTTCTTTCTTTCTCTCTCTCTCTCATGCACACACACTCATACACACTAACACACGCACACACACACACACACACACACACACACACACACACAAAGATACACGCCATCCCTACTGTGGGATTTCATTATAGCTGTTTCTTCCCCCCTCTTAGGCTGTAGTGTTTAGATACTCACCCCATCTGCGAATGCATAATTAATTTTCTTCAAGGTAGTATTGTGCACACACTGCTTTATACCAAGTTCTCACTTGTCTCCTGCTCTACCTCTCAGGCATAAATGTATTTCTAAATACAACATAATACCAGGCCTAGATTCAGGATTACATGTTATCTAACAACTAACCATGAAAGCAAGTGCTGTAATGCACAGTAAGTGAGTAGGGTAAGATTTATTACGTTGATAGAAGTGTGAAATGGTGGCAATTTAGAAGGAAATAAAAAAAAACATCTTCATGCATTCCTTTATCTTGCGAAGATATTATATTTATATGCTCACATTGTGCAATAATTGAGAAAGTATGAAGGCCCCCTGGCTATTTGGGTTAAGTATGTGTACTTTTTGTCATTTAGCTCTCACAAACTTTGCAGTCATAAAGGTCAAAATTAAATTTAACACGGTTTAGTGTTTTATTGTGTTGTAGTGTCAACTGCAGGATCGATGGGCTCATTGCTAAGGTATGGGCTCCACAGTCGCAGAAGGGTAATTGTTTAAAAAAGTAGTACCACCTCTGAACAGCATTTTCTTCTTTTATGAGTTTTTATGAGTAAAACCTTTAATGTTTTAAAAAACTCCCCTTGTTTCCCTGAATTAAAATAAAGCATTAAATATATGCTGCGACCTTCGCATTGTGGCTCAGTTGTAGCTATTTTCATATGCGCACAAAGTCTGTCATAGTTCTATGGGTATGCCTCACATGGGTCCTCTGGCTGTAGCGATTAGGTAGGAACTCTGGCTGTCGCCATCCTCAAAAGATATGTTGGTGCTATGGTAACTGTATGCCAGTCTAATTTCCTTAACACACACACACACACACACATATGCTGATAACCCTTTTTTCTGCACTGTCTTTAGTGTTTTCTGTTGAAAAAGGCATCAGCCAAACTGCTGTTTGATGCCAGAGTAAAGTGGAAAGTAATGGCCAAGGTTACAGAGGAAGAGAAAAGGGAGAAAGACCCCGTTCACGCTTGGTACCGCCATCCATCCTGAATCATTCAGTAGTTTCTGGACAGTGCTAAATACAAGTGTGAATGCTTGGAAATGAGACTTTAGACAACCTTGTTGTTGCATTTCTGACCAGGATCTTTGGAACAAACAACTTCAGATACACAAATAAAGCACATCATTTATGTCTGCCTATTAAAATAGTTCAAGCTTTTGATAATTTGACTGGAACTGAGAGCAGAACATGGATTTTATGCCAGTTGTGAATGGTCATGCTTAGCGAGGTCTGGGTATATGTATATCAACCAGGAACCATTTTAATACCAGGTCAGGACTGGCCCAGAGTGAAAAATACATTTTTGTACATATAGCAGCTGCCCAGCATTGTCTAACCAGACTAAGTAATAGTGTTGGGCAGAGTTGAGTTGTGACCTGAAGGACCCTAATGGTTCCACAGATCTTTTAAGTAAAGGAATAGAAACTAAATAACTTTTACAATAAGCCAAAAAAGATTTGTATGATTTACCTATGATTGTACTTGAATCATATGCATCTGTTGTCCTTACTAAGAATTTTGTGTCTTTAACAGATGGCCAGCTCCGGCACATAAAAACAGGTGAACCCTTTGTGTTTAATGCTAGAGAAGATCTGCACCGCTGGAACCAGAAACGTTATGAAGCTCTTGGAGAGGTAATATGGTTGTCCCAATGACATCGCACCTTGTTCAGGCATGCATTTTATTTGCTTTTTCTTTCTATACTGCAGCTTTCTAAGTTTTTATCTTCCCCACTCTTGAAAAAAACATAAAAGTACAAATAAATTTGGACGTCCTTTTTAATTTTGTGAAAAGCTATTCAAACGTGAAAGATTGTTTTAAAAAACTCTTGATTACCAAATATGCCGTATCTAGTAGGGATGCACCAATAAGGTAAGGTGGGCCAATATCGATATGCAATATTAATATTGGTGTTATGGTTGATAACCATGCTAATTGCAGTATATCATGCATAGTATCTATTAGGGGTGGGTAAAATGGGAAAAAATAAATAAACATTTGTTCACAATCATGATTTTTATCACAATTTTAAACACTAAGCACCTAGAGAAACATAAATGACTGATGATATTGGCCAATACTATTTATTAGCCGATTTATTTTATACAGTTGTTGGAATTTTGCCAACTTTTGTACAATTGACATTAAATAACAAATATTAAGACTTACACAAGGTTCCTGCTTTGTTTTGCCAGTCCATAGAATTGTACAGGATTGAGCAGATGAACCAATAGTCTGAAGAACCAAATGGGGATATACACTGAGGAGAATTGATCAGTGGTACAAGAAACAGATTAGACTAATTAGCAGAGTGCAAGCAACAAGTGAAAAACCAGAGAACAGAGTCAGAGGGAATCAAATAGAATAAATGGCAGAACAGTAACTAAACACAGAGATCAGAAAATAAACAGTCCAAAAACAGAACACAAACGATATGAGAAAGGCTTGAAACCAACCGAAGACTGAAAGACTCAGAAACAGCAAGAATGCAGGACATAAAGAAAACACAGAAGAGAAACAACCAGACTAAACAAAATGAAACAGGAAACTAACTGTAAGAAGCACAAAAAAACCCTCTAAATGCAAGAAACTTAACTACACAACAGAAAAAACAAAGTCCAACACGTGACACTTTGCATCCAAAGCTTTCTTAAAATTATTGAATTATTATTCACAATATTATTAATATAATTAATATTCACAATATTATTAGTCAGTAGCATCCTATTATATAGTGTGTATCACTTGTGTGTCTAGTATAACGTTAAGCCACAAAAAGTTAAATCATATTGCTTTTATTTAACATTTGTTAAGGAAAAAACTGAGGACATCTGCTACCGGGGACAATACATTTCATTATCATACAGTAAACCCAGACATGCTGCGTTTTACACTTCTAGTTCACTCCCTCAGTTCCACCACATTCAGATAATGAGACAAATGTTCCTTTGTAATCATATTTTTCTGTTTGTATTTCCTACTATGTTGCTTTTAATTGTTGTGTGCATTCTTTGAAGTTCAAAGGAAAGTGATGGACCCTTTTGTGGGATTACCTGGATGTTTTTATTATTTCTAATACAGGTATACAGTACCTCCTTTGAGAGCCAGTTCTCTCTGAAGGTTTTCTTCTTTTTTCTTTTGCATGCTTTGGCAGTATCTGTCACCATCTGAACAGGATGAAAAACAAATATTTAGCATCAGCAAAGCTGTGGACCTGAAGGAACACACAAACATTTAAACTAAATGAACTTCTACACCTGACATTCATAAGAAACAAATCATCATCGAACAAATTGTATGTAAATAGTATTTATCCTACGATTAAAGGACTGATAGAAGTATCTGCAATAGAAATACCATAAAAGAATGTTGTAAATCCCTGCTGGTATGACTTTGTGTAATGAGCGCAACTATTGTAAGAGTTGTGCTGTAGGAGATTAATACAAATCTTCATCTCTGAATCTCTGCACAATTTCCTTTACTGAAAGTGTAACTGGATTGTGTTTTGCTTCTAGATTTGTAAGGCCCAATATAAATGAACTTAGATTCTGAATTGTATGCTTGTGGTCGTAAAGTGGATTATGCTGCTTAGTCAGGCTCTTCATGTCTGAGGTTAAAGCTGTGAGTCACACACACACATACCTGGATTCTTGTTTCAGGACCTGCATTGCTGATACCTGCAGATTTATTTCGGCTGGGATCCCTCTTTGTCTGCCGAGTCTTTATTTCAGGTAGATTAAGAAAGTACATGAAAAGTTTGTGTAAATGCTGACAGGTCTGTTGTCAGCTAATGCTACTCCCCAGTACATCCTGGTACATCAGTCTGCAAGCTGATGGAGGATATAAAAGGGCACAAAGCTGCGCTTGCATGTTGCCTTTTTTTAAATACAGTAGCATCACCGTTTCCCACTAATGTTCATTCAGATTCCTTACTTTCCCACTCGAGAAGGATACCGTTCTCCATCTCTCCCTCTCTCCTGTTTTCCCATTTAGTTGCTCTTGATCCTCTCAGCTTGTATTTTACGTGTAGGACTGAGGGTGTGTATGCGTTTGTGTGCCTGTTTACGTTCGCCAGAGGGCTGTGGGGTGGGGTGGGGTAGCAGGGGTGTTGCCCATATTGTCAGACACATCATGGCACCAGATGTCCAATTCGCACTTCAACCTTGTCTGAATAGAGACTGATGGAAGGAGGGCGACGGATGATAATGGTGTGATGGTTTGAAAAGCAAAAAAAAAAAAGAGATGAGCATGAATCTATACCGACAAATATTCTTCAACTTTTGTTATATATTATTGGCACAATAAATAGACATTTGCAGCTAATTTTGTTTCTGTATTTTAATTGTAGTAAAATCACTAACATGTGGAAATGAAGATTGAGCAGTGTAACTATACATTTCTGCAATTTTTAATTTCTCCATCTCCATTTTGTTTTGTTTTAAATTGCGTCCTCTACGTTTGGTATTTATTAAAAAAAAATTTTATTACTTGCAAATGCAATGTATCCCTTTTTTTGTTTATTTATTTACTTATTTTGGTGAATTTTGGTTGTGTAATTATAAAGTGGACGTTTGCATCAGACGTTTAACTATGCTCAGGGAGCATTAATTAAGTACTTGATTTTACAAATAAAAACAAGGTTATTTAGTGATACGACTATGATTGCTTGTCAGTTTACAGGCTTATTCTCTTTTTGCATCTGCCTGAGGTCTGATTGCATGCATAGTGACACCCTGAGAAGAAAGATCTATGGTTGTCCTTTTTTGATTTAATAATTAGGACAAGTAAAAACTCTGGAATATAAATGCTTTTCTGTTTGTTGATGAAGCAAAGGTTACAAGGTTTGGAAAGCCGATATTTTCATATTAAAACTGCTGTTTTGGGTTGTTATATTCTGCAATATAATTTTTTTTCTTGTTTTCAGCTTGCAACCAAAAGTAAACTTTGGAATAAAACACCTACCGACTAATAAACTATTACATGGGCATTTTCCATTATTGGCACAAACTGTTGTCATAATTGCTACATTCCAGCTGTAAAACACTGGAGGCTATCTGTGCAGTGTCGCTCAGTGCAGCAGGGTCACCTCTGCCTGTGTAGGTGTCAGTTGGAGTCTAATTCCTGTGATTTGGTGATAAATTTCTCTGATAGAAGACAAGCATAGGGCCTGGCCCAGATGGAGCTCTATTAAGCTGTTAATAAATGAAGATTCTTCTCTGCTCTGTCTGCATCTGTCGAATGCAAGGCAGTCACAAATTTGGAAACATACTCACACACACACACACCCGTCAGAATATTATAATGAGGTAAAGCTATCCAGATGGCTGAATTAGAAAGCTCTCTCTCTCTCTCATGCTCTGCGGTCTCTGTTATCCATTTTCTCCTCCTGCTTTCTTCTATTTTGAACTTAAACACATTGTCAATCTTATTGGTGACCAAATAGCAGTGGTTCTCAAAGTTTTTACTTTAGCACGTCCCACCTCAGTAAATACTACCGATCATAGATTTCCGGACGATTTCCGATATACGGGCTTTTGGAAAATTTTGACCTGCCAACAGAGTTTTTAGCCGATTTTGAATTCTCTTTAAGAAATATAATTAATTCAATTCAAAAATACTTTATTAATCCCAAAGGGAAATTAAATGTTGTTGTAGCTCATTATGAGGGTTTCTTCAAAGAGCCGTTGTAGATGCTGATGGCTGTGGGCAGGAAGGATCTTCTGTAGCGCTCCGTCTTACAGCAGATCTAAAGAAGCCTGTGACTGAAGACACACTGTTGTTGTAGGACAGTCTCATGAAGAGGATGCTCAGGGTTCTCCATAATGTTCTTCATTTTATGAAGAACCCGTCTTTCCACAATGATCACCAGATGTTCCAGAGGAGTCCCCAGAACAGAGCCAGCCTTTTTTATCAGCTTGTTGAACTTTTTCAAGTCCCTGGCTCTGATGCTGCTTCCCCAGCCGATGATGGCAGAAGAGATCACACTTTCCACAACAGACTTATAGAAGATATGCAGCATCTTGCTGCAAACACCAAAGGACCTAAGCTTCCTCAAGAAGTACAGTCTGCTCTGTCCCTTCTTGTAGATGGCTTCACAGTTGCATCTCCACTCTAGTCTGTTGTCCAGGTGAACACCGAGGTATTTATACTCCTCCACCACCTCCACTTCTTCTCCCATAATAGAAATAGTTTTTGACTTATTCCTGTTTCTCTTAAAATCTACAATCATCTTCTTTGTTTTATTCACGTTCAAGATGAGGTGATTTCATTCCACACCATGCCACAAAGCGGTCCACCACCTTCCTGTACTCATCTTCTTGTCCATCTCTGATCCACCCCACGACTGCAGAATCATCCGAGTATTTCTGCAGATGACAGGAGTCTGTCTTGTACTGGAAGTCTGAGGTGTACAAAGTGAAAAGGAGTGAGAGTACAGTCCCCTGTGGTGCTCCTGTGCTGCTGACTACCTGGTTAGACTCACAACCCGTCAGTCTCACAAACTGTGGTCTGTTTGTCAGATAGTCTTTGATCCAGGAGATTGTTGAGGCCTCCACCTGAGTCTTCTGGAGTTTCTGACAAAGTAAATCAGGTTGGATTGTATTAAATGCACTGGAGAAATCAAAGAACATGATCCTCACAGTGCTACTGGCTTTGTCCAGATGACAGTGGGTTTGTTGAAGAAGGTGTATGATGGCATCTTTAACTCCAACTCCACAGCGATAAGCAAACTGAAGGGGGTCCTGATGGTTTACTGTTTGCTTACTCAGGTGGGCCAACAGGAGTCTCTCTAGGACAAACCACTGTCCACCCGCGTCACGGTACCGGGTTATGGACAGTATCTGGACCTGGAAGGTGCCGAAAAAGCCGGACTGGTGAATCTTCCGCCTATGGAACCTTCTTTGGCAGCATATCTGGCCCCTTCCCAAAATCACGCTGTGGGTGGTCCAACATCGCTTCCGTCTAAGCACTGTAGGTTCTCCACTGCTATCAGAGCTACTCACGTCCCGGGACGTCTGAATCTGGGTGCAGATTTGCTCTCCAGAGGCGGACCTCGGGTGAGAGAGTGGAGGCTTCACCCTTCCGTGGTGGCACAAATATGGTGTCTGTTTGGGACAGCAGCAGTAGATCTTTTTGCCACCAGAGCCAACACCCACTGTCCTCTGTTCTTTTCCATAACAGATCAGGATGCTCCGCTGGGAGTGGATGCCCTGGCCCATCCATGGCCCAATGTACTCCTGTATGCATTCCCCCCAGTGGAAATGATACTACCTGTACTAGAGAGGGTGCGCAAACAGGGTCTGTCCCTAATTTTGGTAGCAACCCGTTGGCCTGCAAAGTCATGGTATTCCGAGATAATCAGCCTGCTGGCAGCAGAGCCGTGGCAACTCCCCGTTTGCCGGGATCTCCTCACTCAGGCAGGGGGGGAGATATTTCATCCACACCCAGAGATGTGGCATTGGGAGACTCTCCCACTGGATTGTGGAGGATATTTCTCTGGCTTAAAGCAACAGGGGTCTCCCAATGCCACGTGGTGTGAGAGCTCACTCCACCAGGGGCATAGCGACCTCCTGGGCCCTATTTAGAGGGGTGCCCATGAGTGACATTTGTGCTGCAGCCAGCTGGTCTTCGCCGCACACATTCGTAAAGTTTTATCGTTTGGATGTGACAACCCCTTCTGTGGCTCACTCTGTTCTTTCTGCTGGGTCTGAAGTGCTGCACTAGTATGCAGTGTATGATCCAGGTTTGATGGCTGCTCTGCGGGGCGTTTATATATGTCCCATACTCATGTGTTGTACTGAGTGAATCGACTGAAAGGGAACGTAAAGTTATGCATATAACTACTGTTCCCTGAAGGAGAGTAACGAAGTACAACACATTGCTGCCCCGCTGCTCAGCTGGGCTTGGTCAATAGCGGCTATCGAACTGAGTAATGACGATGTGGACGGACAGGTATATAGTGCAGGCGGGGCCTGTCACCTGTCGTCATCACATCATTTGCCTAGGAGGCGTGATTAGAGGTGGCTTCAGCCAGGACACGCAGGGCGTGATATCCCATACTCATGTGTTGTACTTCGTTACTCTCCTTCAGGGAACAGTAGTTATATGCATAACTTTACGTTTTCCCAGTCTTTGCCTTTGTTCACCATCATCACAATGTCCCTACCATATTTTGTGAGCTTTAGCATTTTGGGAAATCAGGAAAGTTCACCTGTCTGCCCTGCTATTTTTTTTGCATGCAAAGGATAAATGCATGTCACTGGACCTACCAGATACTGCATGCAAGCAGTCAGTGTGCAACTGCGATATTATGATGATGATTGGGATTTGACATATTGTGTAGCTCTAAATAATTTAAAACACAATTTTCTAATATTGTCTGGATATATTTTGATGGTAGTCTGAAAATTAAACTGTGTTTCCAGTACAGGACATTATACAGACCATTTTTGTACTGTTGTTGTTTTTAGACTCTTAAGGACAACTTACATTTCAAAAACTTTTGTTGATAATGTTATACTGAGTGTATGAAATTTAAGTTGAAATCCGAAGAGTTTTAAGCCAGACATAAAGCGGTAGGCCATGTAAAATATCAGAGTGGGTTTGTGGAGGCTGAGGCACATAGTGTGGAGAGGCCGGCAGTTTTCTGCAGAGTCGACAGTTACAGACCTCCATACTTCATGTGGCCTTCAGATTAGCCAAAGAACAGTGCATAGAGAGCTCCTTCAAATGGGTGTTTGTAGCCAACCGGTTTCATCCCAGCCGTGCATCACAAAGTGCAATGCAAAGTGTCAGATGCAGTAGTGTGAGTAGTTTAAAGCACACTGCCACTGGACTTTAGAGCTGTGGAGACATATTCTTTGGACAGATAAATCATGTCTCTTTGTCTGACTAGTCTGGGTTTGGCAGTCACCGGGAGAACGGCACTTGGAGTTAGACTCAGCCCGTTAGTTCCAGTGGACAGAGGCCCCATTGTTTAACCCACAAAGACATTTCGGACAGTTACATGCTTCCAACTTGGTAAGAACAATTTGGGGATGGCCCTTTCAAGTTCTGACATGACTGCACCAGCGAACAATACAGAGTCCTTGTAGACAAGGATTGACTTCTGACCTCAACCTCATAGAGCACCTTAGGGTAGAGACTTGGAGCCTCGCATTCCTGTTTAATATTTGTTTCGGAAATTTTTAAAATATTCCTCTTCTGGTAGAATAGTAAAAACATTCTTGCATGTCTAAACCTTGCGGTTTTTGTCCCGGAAGAGCTAAAGCTATTTTAGTTGTGGAGTGTGGGTTGACATGGGCAGGTTCAAGTTAGTCTGTGTGTGAAGACAGAACAGTGAATAATTTTGGTGTAAATTATGTATGTAATTCAGGTGGCCATCTAACATTTATTGTGCATTTTAAGAGAGAGAGAAAAAAACTACTCTTCTACATAGTATTCAATAGAGTCAAGTTAATTTATTAATGAGTAACTTTACAAAATTGTTATTCATTCATTCATCTTCTATACCGCTTGTTCCATAGTGGAAGCTGGTGCCTATCTTCAGCAGTCTATGGGCAGGGTACACCCTGGACAGGTCGCCAATCCATCGCAGGGAAACACAGAGAGATACAGGACAAACAACCAAGCACACACTTATTCACACCTAAGGGCAATTTAGAGAGACCAGTTAACCTAACAGTCATGTTTTTGGACTGTGGGAGGAAGCCGGAGTACCCGGTGACAACACACGCATGCATGGAGAGAACATGCAGAAAGACCCCTGGCTGGGAGTCGAACCCAGGACCTTCTCGCTGCAAGGCAACAGTGCTACCAACTGCGCCAGGATCTGTGCCACCGTGCAGCCAGCAAACGTTTTATATTCTATTAAATATTCTTGTTTAAATTTCCTGCCCTGTTGTACTTCATTTAAACAACAGAAAAGGAATGTACTTAATTCTTAAAATATATTGGTGTGTAAGCGGTTCATTAGCTGTTACATCCACAGTAATAATCCTGATGACAGGCCTTTGTGCTGTACTTATAGTCCTAGGTGACCCTCTAACGTTTTGTTGACCATTTTGGTTAGAAGCTGACTGGATCCCTCCAGGTTCTGTAAATGACAGCTGCCTGTCCAGAGTCAGTGGCTGCATTCAGTCCCCCATACCGAAAAAACCCCACTACGTTTGCTTTGAAGATGCAGGCGGAAAAGGCAGGGTTCGATGAGAACACTTGAACAGAGTTAGATTTTAGTTGATGAAAGAAAAGAGAATTGGACAAGGAGATGCTGGAGGCAGGGAGGCTTGTAGAGGAAAGACAAGGGGACAGTTGTTTACAGCACAGGCATCTGTCGCTACATTAAACACCCACTGACACATACAAGTTTTTACTTTGAATCATCTCTCTGCCATCTTCTTAGCTAACACCTGAGGAGGTCATCATACTGCTGCTAGGATGAGTGGAGGAGGAAGGGCAGGGCAGAAGTGAGACAGAGGCACATCTACACTAGGTGTAAACAGTCTGTCAGTCAGTCTGTATGTGAGAAGTTTCTCTTCCCCTGGAGAGTCCTCTATCCTTTGACAGAAGAATGACAGAGACCTCATGGGAATTACGGCAGCCTCTCTTCTCTCTCTTTGTTTCCCACGCCGACTGACAGATCACAAATTCACAACAATAGGCCCTATTTTAATACATTTTCTGTTGGTACACAAGGCTGACTGAAAATAAACAACCTTTCTATTGCCTCACGCGCGCTCTCATTTTTGGATCCTCTCTCCTTCTGAGTGTGCTTTGCTGTTGTTGCCGCGCTTGTTGTGCTGCATTGTTCAGGGGGATTTTCTTTTTTCCCTCTTTCTCTTGCTTTCCTCTATTCTCTGGAGAAGCAGGAATGCTTTCCTGGGTGCAGTCAATGATACGGCACAGAGCAGCTCTTTCAGTTTCATTATATAAACAGCTTTGATGCCTCTTCTTGTTCTCTCTGGTGTCTATGGGTAAGTGGCTTTTGGAGAGAGCTCTGGACTGTAGAGACAAGAGGTGTGTGTGTGTGTGCCTGTACATGAGTTTTACTATTAATGCGTGTGTGAATACAGTATGCTTTCCTGGGTTTTGTAAATTTTTGTGCATAGGCCAAAATTACTTTTCAAACTATCTTTTTGTTACTTCCATTTTCTGATAGATTCACGTCACTTTGAAGTTGTCTAACCTTTTAAACTACACATATAATTTGTTTCATACTTTAGTGAGTTGGTTTTAGATAAAAAGGTGCATCTCAATAGATATAAATTCATTGAAATGTTAAGTTATTTCACTGATTAAATAAAAACAAATAAATCATAGATTCATTGTACACAAAGTGATCATTTCTGTATATTTTGATGATTGTGGCTTACAGCTAATGAAAACAAAAAAAATCTGTCTCAAAAATTTGAATTTTATGTAAGACTAATCAAAAATAGATTTTCAATAGGGAATTGGCTGAACAAATTGACCATTTACAGTGCTGAAAAGTATATGCCCTCAATACTCATCAGAGCTCCTTCTGCATGAATTACTGCATCAGTGCTATGTGGCATGGAGGTGATCAGCCTGTGGCTCTGCTGAGGTGCTAAGGAAGGTCTGGTGTCTCTCATCCTGCTCTTCCTACTGCAGTGATTCTGTATGGGGTTTATTTCAGGCGAATTTGCTTGCCAACCATGCACAGTGGTTCTTGAAGGAGGTATTGATAGGGTGGGCAGGTGCCAGGTCCTGTTGGAAAATGAAAGCAGCATCTCCATAAAGATTTTTGGAAAATGGAAACATGAAGGGTTCTTATATTTCCTGGTACAATGCTGTACTGACTCTGGACTTGATAAACCATGGTGAACCAACACCAGCTGGTGAAATGAATACCCAAATCATCACTGGCTGGGGAAACTTCACGCTGGACCTCAAACATCTTAGATTATGTTTCTCTCCACTCTTTCTCTAGACTGTGGGACCCTGACCTCCAAATTAAATGCAAAACTAGCTTTTATCTGAAAAAAAGGGACTGTGGACCATTGAGTAACAGTTCAGTTTCTCTTCTCCTTAGCACTGCTAAGATGTTTTTGACATCTCTGGTTCAGAAGTGCTGCCCACAATGTATTAAGTGTGTGTTAAAGCAATGACTCTAGTCAGGCAACAACTTGGGAATCTCTGCAATACTCTTAAATTGGCTTTGTTTTACAATCATCTCAAGACTGTGTTTATCTACATTGCTTGTAAACCTTTTTTGCCACAGTTTCTTCCTCCACTAAACGTTTATTTAAAGTGCATGGATACAGCACCCTCTAAACATCCAGCTTCTTTAGCAATGACCCGTTGTGTCTTACCCTCCGTGTAGAGCGTGTCATCGACTGTCTGTCAGGCAACTGTCAAGTCTTCTGCATAAAGATTGCTTATATGGTCTTCACATTTCTGTTGTAAAAATCCTTTTTTGGTTTTCTTCAGTATGTTTTGAGAAACTGAATTTTGAGTTTTTATTTGCTGTAAGAAACAATAATCAAAATTAGCACAAACAATCTGCAAGAAATCTATGCAATATTTGAGTTTCAGTTTTTGAATAAAATCACTGAAATAAATTAACTTTTCAATCATATTCTAACTTGTTGAAATGCATATCTTTTGTTTGTGTCTGATACAAATACATTAAATCTTTTTTTAATGTAAAAGCCCTCCTTCAAAACAAGATTATTTCAGAGTTCCCCTTTTTATATTACTGTTCCTTTCTATTTATTTTTCACTTTTCGTGCCCTGTCTCTCCTCTTCTTTTATGACTCTTGATTCGGTCTCTTCTTCCTTACGTGGTTCTTTTCTTTCCCTCTGCTTTGTGTGCGCCTGGGAAGGATCATCTCCTTATTGCCTCAGGTGCGGTCAGCCAAACCAGGCATGACTGCTGTAATCAGTGGGAGAACTCACAGGGATGCAGGAAACACACAGACTGATTCTTGGAGACACAATATGTGGGAGGTCTCTCTGAAAAGCATATCTAATTGCAGCCACACTGTTCTTCATGAAGACCTTGACCTCATGGAAGTGATGAAGAGACTGTTATGGGGATGACTCCAGATTTGGAACAAGCTGATGTCACAGCCCACCCATTTCAATGCATCTCATCAAGGCAGTCTACTGTACCTTTCTTTCTCCATCTCCGCTCCCTCTTCCATCGTCCTCTTTGCTGCTCACATCATTGGAAGCTGGCACGAGACACTGTCTCCTGGGGATTACTTTGCCATCTCTTCTTTCTTCTCTTCCTCGTTTCCTCCCACTGAGCCTCAATCTAAGTCCCTTCCTTCCGCTCTGATCCCCCTTTTCTTGGTTCATTGCCACAATCTTTCCCCTGCACAAACAAACTGCAGACACAGTGGACACAGCTGCAAAAGTTAGATCAGAGTGTCCTATCTACTGTCTCTCTCACGGCAAGGAAGAACAATTGTTCTTTGTGTGCTCTTTGCTAAATTTGTTTCTCTAGAGAGTAGGATTCAATAGGTTTTAGATAGTTTGGTTACTGTCATTTATGAGCAGTGCTGTGTTTGTCTCTACTGCCAAAACCGTGTCCTTTTATACTGATAAAACTGTTTCCTTTTCTTAATAATGAAACTGTAGAAAATGCTGTATATATTAAAATGTATTGATTTGAGCTAATTTAGATCTGTTTCTTTCAATCCCCCACCCTTCCTTCTCTTTGTGTCTCTTGATATTATTTGCCACATCCACTCCCTATGCTTGTCCTACTGACAATACCAGCACTGCTTCCTGCAGGCATTTCATTAAAGCACTAATAACACATTAGTAATTAGGTGACAAAGAGGCCATTTTTATTGTACTGATCATAGTCCTGAGAGGGAACCAATGATGGAGTTATATTGTGTGTGTGCTTGTTTCCATGATCTGTGTGTCATGTCAGTAAAATAGTAGTAATTGCTGGTTAGGTCCTGTTGGATTGAAGTTGAGCATTTAGATGAGTTAATCTAAAAGTTTATGTACAAATTTGGATATTAAACTTGTACGCATTTATTGTAACAGTATCTTAGTTTTGGTGGTAAATGTTTGCAAAGCCTTGCGTTTTTAATCCCCTGTTTGCTTCTCTTATTTTCCATCAGTCTCTCTCCTTATCCTATATCTATAGTCTCTGGGCCACCTGAGACACAGAACAAATAAAATATTGCAAAATAAATTTCCTGTGAAGCCTATTGATGTCATTAAGCGCGAGCATACCGAGGCCAAGAATCATTTTAGTTCTCATCAGAGCAGCTGACATTTTAGTGTATTAGCTGCTTGAGGTTTGGGTATGTCTCGGTGATGCTGCTTTAACTCCTCCAGTGCTTCCCTCCAGCCCACACAGACACAAGGTCAAATAGTAGCATTTTTTGTTTCATCCATCCTATCTGTTGGCCTTTGACTGAGTGTTATAAGGCTAGTATTTGTCTATTACCTGATTATGTTCCTGCATCTTGTAAGATCAAAGAATAATCACATTCGTCTTATCAGGACAGTTCATGTATGATTTTAGATCAGAAGCTCTTGTTTTTATGAGTACTGCTATTCTATTTCGCCTTGCCATTTCAAAAATTGTCCACAGTTTAGTTAGAGTTGTGCTTAATTGAATCTTCACAAGGTTGACATTTTAAAGTGTGTAGGATATTTTTCCTCTGCATACACCAAAACCTATGAAAACTCAGTAGATCATAAAACTCTTATAATTTCTTCTCTTCTTGATTGATTTTATCTAAACATTTCCTTGTGGATGCGGGTTTATAAAGTCTTTCTTTGTCATTACATAATTGATAATATTCTAAGTTAGGACGGCATGGTGGGGCAGATGGTAGCACTGTTGCCTTGTAGTAAGAAGTTCCTGTGTTTCTCCCATAGTCCAAAAACACGACTGTTAGGTTAATTGGTCTCTAAATTGTCCTGAGGTATGACTGTGTGCCTGAGTGGCTTTGTTCCTGTGTGTCTCTGTATTGCCCTATGATGGACTGGTGAACTGTCCAGGGTGTAGGACGCCTTAATGACCGCTGGAGATAACCCTCTGAATCTATGCTTTATAGAACCACCCTTTACATCAGTTACTGAAGCTTAGTCAGAATGGATAGAGAACCTTTATGAATAGCTTTCTTCAAGAATTGCTACAGATCTGTAATTGCATTTGGACTGGGTCCTTCTAGCACAGGAATATACTTTAATTTCAACCATTCCACTGTAATTCTGACTGCTTGTTTAAGTCTGTGATTCTGCATGAAGGTGAAACTCTGCTCAGTCTTAAATACTTTGCAGCTTCTAACAGGTTTTCTTCCATGATTTCCCTGTATTGAGGTCCATCTATGTTTCCATCAACTCTGATAAGCTTCCTTGTGCCTGCTGAAGAAAAGGCATCCCCAAAGCATGGTGATGGCACCTCCATTCACTATTGGATTTTGTGTTTGGCGCGATGTGCTGTGTGCTTTTAGCCACACGACGTTTTCTGTGTTGTAAAAATCCTAATTTTGGTCTCTTCTGACCATATTTCCTGTCTCCTCTACTTTGTTCGAGGCACACTGCAAACAAGTGGCCTTCTTCTTGTCTTCTTTAAAGCACATATTTTTGAAGTGCTAATCACAAAGTTCTTGTATTTAAGCCTTGGATCTCTGCAGCTCCTTCAGAGTTAACATGGACTTCTTGGCTGCTTCTTTGATTATTGTTCTCCTCAGCTGGCCTGTCAATTTAGGGAATGTCCTGAAAGGTTTGGAGTTGTGCCATATGATGTATTAAACAGGGTTATGCGTGTGTCCAAAGTCTTGGATATTGTTTTATAAACTAATCCTTCTTTAAACATCTCTGCCACCTTATCCTTGATCTGTCTAGATAATTCCGTTGTCTAAATATCTGAGGGCCTTTAAATCTTATTTAGGAGTACCAACGTAAAGGGGGCTGAATACAAATGCACTCACACTTTTGAGACCTTTGTGTGTAAAAAAAAAAACCAAAAAAAACAATTTATCAGTCTCTTTCCACTTAAAATGTATGTAACCAAATACATTAAGTTTGTGGATTCAACTTAAGATGTGAAAATGTTAAAAGGAAAAGAGTGCATCTGTAAGGCAATGTGTGCAATCTGTTATTATAGTTAACTCAAAGTGACGTTCTCCTCATTCCACACTTTGACATCTGATCCTCATCTCTTGTGTTTTGAGGCACAATAGTTTTTGGTAGATCCTTGTTTGTCTTCAGAGTCAGTCATTTCTGCATGACAGGAACGCCAACATGCTTTGTGACTGTGGCGCCACAGCCGGCCTTTGGTTTCCGGATTTAGTAAGGCTGATGTTTCCAACCCGCACAGAAGTAAGACTTCTCAGCGCAGCATGACACCAGGCTTCTCAGCTCTCCCCGTGGTGCATCCACTCGACACAGTGTTGTTACGACACAGACGGGACACATGGCCCGTCTCACCGCTGGGGAAAACATCATCAATTGCTGCGCTGCATCATATAGCTGCTGGTTGTGTTTGCTGTCATCTGTTCTCAGTCTTTAGTTCTCCTTCTTTGTCTGTCACACCTGATCAAAACTTAAAATCTGTTCCACAAAATGCTCCTGTTTGTTCTCAGCTGTGCAGGGTACGGCGTGGGGGGCAGGACGAAAAGAAGGAAAGAAAAAACAGGGAAAAGGGAAAAGAACGTTGCTAATGTCACTGAACCATGAAAGGCTTGGCCTGGGGTAGGAATGACTTTGTATACAAGGTTCTTTAGTTCTGTGGCTGCAGGGATAAACACAACTTACATCAGCCCTTCGCATGTACAGGAGATTTCCTCTCCTGGCACTTCAACTTCAACACTCAGACTGTACTGTGATGTACACACACACACATCCGTGTTTTACTATCTTTATGAGGACTTTTCGGTTACTTCCATTGACTTCCATTCATTTTCCTTGATTTTTAGTGCCTAACCCTGACCCTAACACTAACCCTAACCAGTTAATACCTAACCCTAACCCTAATAATAACTCAATTCATACCCTAGTCCTAAACCTAACCCCTGTCCCAAGAACGGAATTTGAAAAAGTGAGGACCAGGAAAATGTCCTCACTTTGTCAAAATGTCCTCACTTTGAGATAAAAATACGAAAAATGGTTCTCACTCAGCAACAAGTACAAGAACACACACACGCACACACACACACATTTTAAACCCATATATTTAAGTTGTTCATGCGCACACAAGCACTAGCAGGCTAATGGGGGTTTTGAGCAGCATTTTTTTTTTTATATCTTGGTGGTAAATATGACTATGAATGCTGGTTGCTTGTTCACATGTGTACACAGTTTGTTTGTCTTTGACAAATGAATTTGTATCGCAAGAAAGAATATTAACTTCATCAGACAGTGTTATTGTGGTGTCTGACTCAGTGCCTTTTCTGTTGTTTTTCTTTTTCAGATCATCACTCAGTATGTTTACGAGCTGTTGGAGAAAAAGTGCAACATGACTAAAGCATTTCTCCCTGTAAGTACTTTGAAAATAAAAAGAGAATTATGAAAATGGTCATACAGTGCCTTGCAAAACTATTCACATGCCTTGAACTTTTCAATATTTTCCCATGTTGCAACCACAATCTTCTGTTTGTTTTACTGTGGTCGTACATCATAGACCAATGAAAGTTGTGCATAACTGAAGTAAATGTGGCTTTTGTGTCAGGGTGTAGCAATGGTTTTGGGAAAATCCTATAAAATGTAAATTCAGGTTAAGAATCCCAGAGCCAGTACTTTGTGGAAACAAATTTCACTGCACTTGACCCTGCACCTATTTTGCTATATTCCTTTTACCAGCTCTTCACCTTCATTTTTGGTCTGTCTTCTTTGCTGCAGATTCTTAATTGGATCAAAGACTACACTTTGACTAGGCCATCCTAACTCATGAATGTGCATTGATCTATCTTTGTTCTTTGTAGCTCTGGCTTTATGTTGGGGGTCTTTGTCAAGGTTTGAAAACCTTCCACTTCATAATTATGCACTAATTTCTGTTTGTCTGTCACATAAAATCCCAATAAATACACTGAATTTTGCAGTTGCAATAGCACAAAATGTGAAAAAGAACATGTGGTATCAATACACACTATAAATGATCAGGCTTCATAGTGTGCCAATGATATTAGGTGTTGTATTTAAAAATAAAAAAGGTGGATTTTGAGAAGACAGCATTGCTAATTCTCCATCAGTTTTTTTCTATTCTGTCCTCCTCAATTTCTTTCGTATTCTCTCTTTTACGTCTGCACACATTCTTTGTGCAAAAGTGTCTCTTCCAGAAATTAAAACTGGATTGTTATTTGTCATTTCAAAGAGGCGCAGCATGCTGATGCTTAATCTGTTTTGCATTCAGTTGGGCTGAAGGCGACTTTCCACTCTGCCATTGTGGAGGTATTCTTTGCCCAGCTCATCCAGGCTCAGTGCACAGTCTTGATCCCTTTTTATTTGTTGTCAGAGGCTTGTTTGTCTCTTTCTTTTCTGCCCTCTTTTTACCTCTTCAGGCCAACTCTATTTCTGTTTATAAAAGTGGTAATCATTTTTCAGAACCGGTTTTATAGCAATGTTAGGAAGCGCTGGTGTTTGGAAGCACGCCAGAGTTAGCTCGAACACTAACAGTGTCTATAAATCACCTAGCCGGAGTCAGCGCCTTTCATTAGCCCCCATACACTTTTACTGGTTTATCTGCTTGGCCTATTTATCTCATTATTCCAGTGGAAAATTGCTCTCCAATGCTTTTCTGCTGCCCACCCGCCTGCACGTATACTGAGTGTGTGCATGGGTGTATTTTAGCGTGTTAGTGGTGGGTCCGTCCACCTGCGTAGCATTGAACTTGTGACCGCAGATTTTAAGAAGATTAACCACAGCCAAGTATAAGGAGAGGGAATGAAGGAGCACAGGAGAATAAAGGGTAAGATTTTCTCCCCCACTTGGCCCTCTTTGTCTGTTTGGATTAAGTTCTTGCAGCTGCCACCCATAGCTTTTATGGACAGTGTCTCCTTAGAGATTCTTCCAAGCATACTGGAGAGGGATGCAAAAAAGCCAGGGACGTCAGTGAAGCACAGGCTGACATAACCACTCATACACTCCGTCAGTGTTAGCTTTTCTATGTATTTTATTATTTTCAGCCTATTGATGTTTGGAGAAGTAATGTGTTGCAAACCAAAGACAAGAACAATTTAAAGATGTGATGTTGAAAACCCGGGTAAAGAGGTTTAAAAAGATTTCTGATGGCAATGACAGGACCGCACATTGAAAAATACATTCTTTAATTTGAGTTTATTTACACACAGTGGAAATGAACTCCCATGTTTGAAACATAACTGGTGGTACACGTGTTGGTACTTCTGCAGTCAGTAATTTATATACCTCCCATTTGCTTATATGATATTTTACAAGGTTGGTGCATGCAGAGAGAGGGATCTATTGTTGTCATTTTGTTGTCGTGTGAACCATTTCTTTATTGTTTAGAATACTTATGCTATCGAAAACCAATGACAATCAGTATTAGCTGTCATGACAGAATCCACCAGATTTTTTTTAATTTAGAGTGTATTTCAGAGGTCTTCTCAGTCTCCGATGGCTTCTGGAAGAGAAACAGGCTCACAACTTCACAGATCCACCACCTTGCTTAACAGTGGAGATGATGTGTTTCTGACATATTGGTTTTAAAGCAGACCTACTCAACCTGATCAAACCTCACAGTTCCAGTTAAAGACATATAAAAGTTAAGACCACATGTTTACATTTATGATGGTAGAATAGAAAAGGCTTTTTGCTGGCATCATTCCTAAACAACCAGTTCATGTAGAGGTCCTGTTGTTGACGCGGTAACTCTAAGACACCAGCTCTCTGACAGACAGTTTTGGAGATTTTTAAAAGCTCTTACCATCCTGTTTACTCACTGTGTGTCCTGGCAAGATAAATATGGGTCATCATACATCATATTCATAACCCATGGAAACAGCAAGTCATAGATTACTAATTAAATGTTCATAAAACTTTTGCTTTACTTACAAAAAGTAAAGTAAATGAAATAAATGCTTTAGTTACATTTTTAAAGAGATTGTTAGATGCACCAATTGTGCCACTGGTGATTTTTTTATTTAAAACAATGATTTCATTAGATGGATTTTTGGATGCTCCCTAATTAAAGGTTGGATTATTTCTAAAACATCTGTATGAGATTTTGCTGTTGCAAGATCTTTTATCCACCTTTTTAGACTTCTTTACCAAGGGTGTCAACACAATAAATAAAAATCCTATTCCACATTAACGTTTATCAGATAAACCTCTAAAGAGTAGACATCAAATACATGCCTTAAAAGTTTTTTTTTTGTGACGAAATCCAGTAAATGAACCTTGTTCTTGAAAAGCCATCATGCCTGTTTTTTCCCTCATCTTAAGGTGGATGCTACAAATGATGAACCCAGAAGTTTTATCTACCTTAGCCCAGATGCCTTGACTAACCCAGACAAGCTGCTCGTGCTGATCCAGGGCAGTGGTGTGGTACGTGCTGGTCAGTGGGCCCGTAGACTCATCATTAACCAGGACCTGGACTCAGGAACACAGATCCCCTTCATTATGAAGGCCATGGAGGTAGGGTCTCAGTGTTGTTGGATAATCAACTGATTTTGTGTTAGTTTGTGATATTTCTCATGAATCATTTTGTCCTATTATTAGACATTTTTAAGCTAATATTAGGGCTAAAATTAAAGTTGTTTGCTTATTCAAACAGTGTTTAACTTGTGGATTGTATATGCTTGTGAGTAATTTGTTGCTGTGTGCCTTGTCACCTCACACTCTGTATATACTGTCGACTTAATTCAGTTTAACCGTGTTGTACAATTTATATAAGTCTGGGATGGAAAGGAAAGTTGGCCCCCGGGTCATAAAAAAAATTACATGATGAACACTCCACAGCATCACATAATCCCAGGGGTAAAAAAAAAACAAAAGAAAACAAGCAGACATTCATTCACAGGTACAAACCTCAACTCATACTCTCAAATGACACCTTAACTACACAGTCCTCAGCCCGGAATTGAAGCTCATATTGTCACATTCGTGAAATAAGCATATTTGTCAGTGTGATCATTATCATACAAGTAAACATTTACGTAGCACCATGATTTCTGAGTGGTCCTATGTATGCACAGGTGGTTGAACTGAAACATAGGAGGAGATAATATAATATGAACCATATGATCACCAAAAAAATGTGTCAGCAAGCAAAATGTGGCTTCGCTTGTCTCATTATTTTCCTCCCCATCTTTGTGCTCATTTGTCAGCCTGGCCATGACTATGTAATTTAATCGGCCTGCTGTTCAAATTGACTTTGGGGGATGCCGCTCTCCCTTTCTCTCCCTCATTCCTTCGTTTCATCCACCTGAATATGATAAAGACCTTACCTGCTGTGTAAAGCTCTCTCCTGCTGCGTACAACACGGAAAAAGTCAGGGTTACACACGTGTCCATGTGTTCTGACATGGATTTTTTTTTTTCAGTTACCCTGAAACTGCCTAGCACAGTCTGACTCTTACTGTTAGAAAAAGAAAAGCTTGCACTGCACTGAGGCAAAGTGACAGCTTAGATATAAAGAACATGGTGTGTGTAGTGAGTGTGTTGCCCATTCATCACTGTAAACAAGAAATCATGTTCTCGCACCCTGACAAATCATCATCCAGGCAGAAAGCAAACACAAGCCTTGTTGTGTGTCTGTGTGAGCTGGGAAGACAGCCGCACACATTTCCACTCAGTTCATGCTGTCTGCAACTGTTACAGACATGTTTGTGGTTTATTATGTCATACTGTGAAATTTGTCTTGATGTCTTTTCAAGCACTTGCACAGAAGATAAGTCTGCTGTACAATACAACAGAATACTACTAATAAAAATGATAAAATGTAATGTTTTTCCCCAACCCTGACCTAATTTTTTTTGATTTATCAATCATGATTTTTTTTTATAATGTACAGTTGAAACTAGATATTTACACTTTTATTTTTCAATAACACAATGTACCTTAAAGTGCAGCTTAACCTATGAGCAGCTGATTAAAAATCCAAAGCCTGAAGCAAAGTGTCACATGGAGCCCGATCAGGGAAAGCTGGAGCTTTTGGCTTTTCAAAACACACAAGCACTCAGAGACCTAACAGTTGATTTGGCTCAAAAAATGTTTAACTGTATATGTGCAGTCTTGCAAGGAGTTGCACCTGCAACACACTGAAAGTTTTTGACAGGTTTCTTGGAAATCTCAGTCAGCCTTCGATGTTTTGCAATGGTGCTCTATCTGCCAATCTGATGATTCTTGGGGAAAACTGAAAAACAAACAGACCTGATTGACATTCAATCAGACCCCTACACTGCAACAGTACAACACAGATGCATTCCCACACACGCATATAGAGAATTTGCATTATTTTAAGAAAATATCACCTGCTCTCCTTAGCATGTTGCAGTGCGGTGACCACGTGTTAATGTAATTAAAGAAATATATATGATGCAATTTTTATAGTGTATACACATGAACATGTACTGATCGAGAAAACATACACACATAGACACTCGTCACATCAGGGGAAGGATGTGCTTCTGACATTTGGCAGAGTGTCTTCAGTAATACTAAGTTAGAGGCAATTTTTTTTTGCTGTCTTTGCAGGCCTCTTGCATGTTGTCTTTTCGTGCGTGTGTGTGTGCACATGGAAGAGCTGTAACTCCCAAAACCTAAAATGACAGCTGAGAGGAAGGAGAGGATGCTGCTCCAGCAACAACCAAAGTACGGATGGAAAGAGAAAGGAATTTGAGATGGGAAGCGGGGGTGTATTGGGTGCAGGAGATGGGATTATGATTGGCTGGACGAGGACAGCGGAGGAAAGGAGGAGAAGAGTACAGAAAGGATTGATTTGGGAAGAGAGAAATGAGAGAAGGATGAGGGAGTGACTGCAAATGTGGGGTGGGACTGGCAGAGGAGAGACGGGAGTATTGAGGGAGAGTAGGCAGAAGGCAGCCATCTGACAGCTCCACTACGGGGAAAGGGCCTTTTAATGACAGCTTATTCCTTCATGATTTCAATTCCTGACAGTCGACAGCTCTGCTTGTTGCATCATGGCAGCTGTATCATTACCTTCTGGCCCTGTTAGTGCTCTGCATCTTGAGACTGAGGTGGTGGACGAGGAGGGTGCATGCAGTGGGGTTTCAGAGGGGATGATGCAGGGTGGGGTGTGGAGATGGTGAGGTTACAGTTGACATAATTGAGCAAGGAGGGAGTATTGAATATTAAAAGGCAGGTTCATTAGTTGCAGTCATTGCTGATGTAGCCAATAAGACCCTCTACTAGAGGTAGTTTGCATCCACACTGAAGGGCACATGTTTATTGTATTGTGGTCTTTGCTTATCTCTTTCACAATACCTTTAGTGCACCCTAGTTTTTACCTTACTTGACATCCCACTTTAACTTTTTGGATTCAGTTTTTTTTTTCAAATAGTTTTTCTTTTCTTTCTTCAGTGCACACTTAGAGAAACCTTTTCAAAACATGTCCTGAATTTGGAAAATAATCTCATAACACTTGTATAATTTGGATCCATAGAGATCCAGCTGGTTGCCTTTTCTAATCATCAGGAGTGATTCATTGTTTGGATTTAGTCTGTTTTTCACTACAATTATACCCCTTGTACTTTTTCATATTGTTTTGTTGACATTACAAACAATGACTTCATTGTTGTATCTGGATTTTATGTGTTAGACTAACACAAAGTAGTGCATAATTAAGAGGTGGAAGGAATGCTTTGATTTTCATACACCTGTTACACCAATGCCTCTAAATAACGTCTAATGCAACTAACTGCTTTTAAGTGTCATCCAATTCATAAATATATCCATCTGTTTATAATTTAACCTCTCTTTAAGTACCGCTGCTCTATTAGGGCTGTAGAGGTTTGTTAGAGAATATTAGTAAACAGACGCCATTCTGAAGGTCAGGGAACACCACATAGATCAGGTATAAAGTTGTGGAGAAGTTTTAAGCAGCGTTATGAAGCGATATCTATCATTAACTGTTTCACAGGGGACGGTTCAATTTAACCCTTGAAAACGGAAAGATTATGGCACAACGGCAAACTTATCAAAACATGTCCATCTACGTAAACAGGCAGGGAAAGATTTAATCTGAGGGTGGGAGAGTGTCAAATGGTAACTCTGGAGGAGTTGCTGAGATCCGTAGCTCAGGTAGGAGATTCTGTCAATAGGACTGTAAGTTGTGCACTTTATGGAAGAGTGGAAATAAGAAAATCATTGTTGAAAGATAGCCATAAGAGGCCCTGTTTATAGTTTGCCACAAGCTATGTATGGGCACAGCAAACATGTGGAAGAAAGTACCCTAGTCAGAATGGATCAAAATTGAACGTTTTGGCCTATACGCCAAACGCTACTCTGTGGAGAAAACGAACACTCTGAATTCACTATCTCCGTGTTAAAACATATTGGTGGCAGTATCATACTGAAAGTTCATAGACACTCTTTTCAAAGTTCAGTTATAAGACATTGGAACTAAATACAGCTGCACACCATATGAAGTGTTCTATTTGTAGAACATCCTTTAAACCATTTATCATTTTCTTTGAACTTATGCACAACTTTATGTTGGTCTATCACGTATCCTTCACATACGTCAACATTTGTGGCTTTGTTGTGGCAAAACGCAAAAAAGTTCTAAGTCTAGAAATAGTTTTGGAAAGTCTCGTATGCTCCGTCTATATAAATAACTTAATTTGGAAGTCACTTATAGAAAAACGGATCTATGGCTGCCGCCACCCTCTCGTCTCTTCTATCTCACTCAAGCGCTCTCTGCCACTCTCTTGATAGTGAGTCAGGCTAGATGCTGGAGACCCATTGGGAAGAAAGGGGGGTGTGGTGTTTTCAGAAGTTTGTCAAAAGCTTTGGGGTCTCTATCTTCCCAGAATTTCAATGGGAGGCTGAAAGGGGGCAGTGAGGCAGACAAACTCAAACACAGAAATCCCACTAATTTCTGTCAACCCCCTCCTCCTTTTTTTCTTTCTTTCCTTTTTGGCCAGATGATATCTTCTTCAATATCAGCTGCGCACTCTCTGTTTGTGTTGTGTCATAGCGTTTGTTTTGAGGTAGTCTTTCTCTGTACTTTATCTCTTAAATGAAAACATTTTTTCTCTGTTTCACATTAGTTCATCTTTTTCCCACTGATCTCATATTTAACCGGTATGTATATGTGTTTAATTCCTTGTGTGACCATGAGATACTGTCGTATGTTCTGTGCATGCTCAGGGCACCAGGTGGCTGCAGAGGCCAGCAAGGTATCATTCTGCCAGCTAGGCAGCTTTAGCCAGAGGACAGTTTTAATATGAGTGAAAGTGTGTCCGTTAGAGCCTGTAAGATGCTCCGTCTTGCCATGGCCTTGTAACAGTAGCCCTGCGAGCAACACACACCGAAGACCACGCACACACCTCCAGGTGGTAAGGTCTCAGCACAGATCAATGCAGTTGACACGTTCAAAGGCGGCTGTGGGGTCTGGACTTGCTCTCAGGTTAAACCTCTTTTAAATAGTCTCCCCCGGGAAGGCAGCTGTCAATAACCCACCATAATTACTGGGGCCAAGCCGCCAAGGGCTCGGCTGCATGGGCCAAATTAAAAATTGATCAGAGGCAGAGAAAACATTATTTTGTGGTGGTATTCCCTGTCCTAACAGCACTGCTGCTGCCGTATGTGAAATTTCATCAACTGGCGTACAAACTTGATATCTAGAGATCTGTCAACCCTTGCACTTTCTGCCAGACTAACAATAAAGGGATCTTCAGGTTGAAAAAAAGATATATTTGCATATTAAGTGCCTTTTGCGTTATATATGCATATGTACATGTTGTAAGTTGGAGTGAGACGGTGCATAATGCATGAGAATACAGCTGATTGTTATGTGCTCCAGGTAATTGTACATCATCCCCTATCTGTGTTGTGTGTGCACACCTTGTAGCAGTGTATCGATTGTAGTCTCATTGAGTTTCTCTTGGCAAGGGGCCTGTATTTGTGTGTTGTTTCAAAAGACGTTGATGAATGAGAAGGGCAGTTTGGAGTAGATAAATATAGTGTTACCTGGTTTTTTAATCATTGTGTCTGTAACTTTTGTTTTTTGGTTCGTGGCTATCAGTACGATACAGGGTTTCCGCTACATGTAATTGATCATGGCGCACGGCCA
The DNA here is from genome assembly GCF_021462225.1 of Girardinichthys multiradiatus. NCBI lineage: Eukaryota > Metazoa > Chordata > Actinopteri > Cyprinodontiformes > Goodeidae > Girardinichthys > Girardinichthys multiradiatus. The sequence goes on along the minus strand of NC_061805.1, from coordinate 37,413,335 downwards.
CGGCACAAAAAAAAAAAAAAGCCGCCACTCCTTCCTGCCTGCGAAGCTGCTACAGTTCATAGAGGCATAGACATTAATACAGTGTTTTGACGTCGCCGCCATTTTTGTGGAGTCAAATCGTAGAGCCAAAATGCCTCTTATGGGTTCGGCATGGAATAGTTCAGGTGTCCAAACCAAATCACTGAGAGCTGCGCTTTTTTTTGTAAGGGTTCTCATAAATATTCTGACTTTATTCTTGTAATAAAAAATTAAAAAAAGTCTCATAGCCTGGCCCTAATTGTCCGTCGAACCTATGAACATAAGTGTGTGTGAATAAATTAGATGAGGCATAAACGTAAATCTTTGTTAGAATGTGCTTTATGAAATAAAGTCCCTTTATTGGTATTAGTTCACAGCATTGCCTCCAGCAATATGGTGGACACACGGTTACGTCTCAGCAGCGGGCCAACCCAGTCAAAGACGTATTAATGTCTAGACGTAGAGGGAGGCAAAATAATTCCACATCTTCCGTTCCTGCTCTGTTCCTTTCTGACCGACGGAGCAACTCCGTTGTTATGTTAATTAATGAGAACGGCTCCACATTCTCCGTGACTACTCCGGACGTCACCGTCGATGGACCCGCTCTGTCGTTCTCCGTCAAATTACAGAACAACTCCAATTTTCTGTTCCGTTCCGGCTTGTCTTGGTCCAGCCAGGTCAACCCATGTACCCAGTGCAGTATTAGAAACACGTGATTTGGGCTGATTCAATTAATCAGACTATTCATGATTAATTGTTGGAAATAATTGTCAACTAACTTAGTAATCAAATATATATATATATATATATATATATACATACAGACTCTAAAACATGCCATTTGCTGAAAGAACAATCTACTCAGATCCAAAGTTGTACAAAAAATATATGCATTCTGTATTGAAGAATATGTGTGTGTGTGTGTGTGTGTGTGTGTGTGTGTGTGTGTGTGTGTGTGTGTGTATATACATATATATATAGTCAGTCAGTCAGTCATTTTCTACCGCTTATTCCATAGTGGGTCGCGGGGGAGCTGGTGCCTATCTCCAGCAGTCTAGGGGCGAGAGGGTACACCCATCACAGGGCAACACACAAACAACCGTGCACACACTCATTCATACACCTAAGGGCAATTAACCTATATATATATATATATATATATATATATATATATAATGTATATACAGGGGTTGGACAATGAAACTGAAACACCTGGTTTTAGACCACAATAATTAGTATCGTGTAGGGCCTCCTTTTGCGGCCAATACAGCGTCAATTCGTCTTGGGAATGACATGTACAAGTCCTGCACAGTGGTCAGAGGCGATTTTAAGCCATTCTTCTTGCAGGATAGTGACCAGGTCACTACGTGATACTGGTGGAGGCAAACGTTTCCTGACTCGCTCCTCCAAAACACCCCAAAGTGGCTCAATAATATTTAGGTCTGGTGACTGTGCAGGCCATGGGAGATGTTCAACTTCACTTTCATGTTCATCAAACCAATCTTTCACCAGTCTTGCTGTGTGTATTGGTGCATTGTCATCCTGATACGCGGTACCGCCTTCAGGATACAATGTTTGAACCATTGGATGCACATGGTCTTCAAGAATGGTTCGGTAGTCCTTGGTAGTGACGCGCCCATCTAGCACAAGTATTGGGCCAAGGGAATGCCATGATATGGCAGCCCAAACCATCACTGATCCATCCCCATGCTTCACTCTGGGCATGCAACAGTCTGGGTGGTACGCTTCTTTGGACCTTCTCCACACCGTAACTCTCCCGGATGTGGGGAAAACAGAAAAGGTGGACTCATCAGAGAACAATACATGTTTCACATTGTCCACAGCCCAAGATTTGCGCTTCATGCACCATTGAAACCGACGTTTGGCATTGGCATGAGTGACCAAAGGTTTGGCTATAGCAGCCCGGCCGTGTATATTGACCCTGTGGAGCTCCTGACGGACAGTTCTGGTGGAAACAGGAGAGTTGAGGTGCACATTTAATTCTGCCGTGATTTGGGCAGCTGTGGTTTTATGTTTTTTGGAGACAATCCGGGTTAGCACCCGAACATCCATTTCAGACAGCTTCCTCTTGCGTCCACAGTTAATCCTGTTGGATGTGGTTCGTCCTTCTTGGTGGTATGCTGACATTACCCTGGATACCGTGGCTCTTGATACATCACAAAGACTTGCTGTCTTGGTCACAGATGCGCCAGCAAGATGTGGACCAACAATTTGTCCTCTTTTGAACTCTGGTATGTCACCCATAATGTTGTGTGCATTTCAATATTTTGAGCAAAACTGTGCTCTTACCCTGCTAATTGAACCTTCAGACTCTGCTCTTATTGGTGCAATGTGCAATCAATGAAGACTGGCTACCAGGCTGGTCCAATTTAGCGATGAAACCTCCCACACTAAAATGACAGGTGTTTCAGTTTCAATGTCCAACCCCTGTAGAAGCTGGTCAGAGTTCATGGGAAGATTAATTGAGCTAAATACAGGGCAATTCTGGGAAAACAACCACTAGAGGCTGCAAAACACCTTGGACTGGGACAGAGGTTCTCCTTCCAGCAGGAAGACCATCCTAAAATGCAACCAGAGCTACAATAGATTTCATTTTCTCCCCATTTACAATAATGCAAAACTTTGCGTTGGTTTATCTCTAAAATCCCATTAAAATACATTGAGGGTTGTTGTCATAATGTAAAAAAATTAGAAAACTTTCAAGGGATATGAGTAACTAAGGCACTGTACATAAACTAAATAGGGTATGTTATTTTGAGTACTTTTGTGTGTGGTCCATTTTAGCCATGAAACCTCCCACACTAAAATGACAGGTGTTTCAGTTTCATTGTCCAACCCCTGTATATATATATATATATATATATATATATATATATATATATATATATATATATATATATGTGTGTGTGTGTGTATATATATACACACACACACGCACTACCGGTCAAAAGGTTTAGAATTTGTAAAATCGTGAAATAACTAAATATTTTGATTACTGCTTTGCCTCTTGGCATTCTGTCCTTGATCTTCACGGTCAGCTAAAATGATTTCCAAAGACTCTTGAAAGAACATCCCAGAGGTTCATTGAGTGATGGCCAAAGGTTAATATTTCAGTCATCACCGCTAAGGCGGCTGATTCTAAAATAAAAAACAAACATATTTAAAGTTCTTTTACAATATTTTGTTGGCTACCTAATTGCATTCGTGTTCATTCACTGTTTTGATGCCTTCAGTGAGAATCTACGTACAATGTAAATTGTCGTAAACATAAAGAAATCCATTGAATGAGAGAGGTGTTCTAAAACTTTTGACCGACACACACACACATATTTAGGTTTGAGTTTGTAGTTCAGATGTGAGGAAGGAAAGAACAAAAGGAGGTGCCATTAAAAAATGGGAGAAGGATATATTTAACTGTAAAGTGTAGTAGCTCAGGCATCATAATTGGCTTTTTATATAATTATTTTCTCTTGAAAGTAACAATTTACACCATTAGAAAGGCTATGTCTTTGTGTGTTTGTGCATGATTGAGTGTGTGTTTGCGATTGTCTGAATAAGTGAGGGGTGGGTACTAGGTCATTTGCAGCTGCAGGCTGTTTATGTGTTTCCCAGTGGGAAGGTCTTGTTTAGTCTCTTTGCCAGAAGGCCCCAGGCAGAGGGTGGTGGATACCTCTTCACTCTCTCACTGGGAACACTCTTCTACGGCCAATATACCCATACAAACACGCACAGACACACAAACACACATACACACACACCGACAGAAGAATCTTGCAGTCTTTAGCAATGTCGTCATCATGTGCAGCAGCATACTCAGTCTGAGAGCTGTAACAGAACAGCCTTTTTCTCTGTGTTTTAGTGTTTGTGCACATCTGCCTTGTGTGTTTGTATCAATTAATAATACATGCTGACACATAGGCTACACAGGCACACATAAAGGCTCTTTCATCCTGCTGTAATATTTGGCAAGTCTCCTCCTTTACAGCATGTTTGCAGAGGTTAAAAGTGCTTGGCTGTGGATGCTCCAGAGGGAAATTGAGTTTTGTAAGGACTGTTGAGGATATCAGTGACCCACTGTGAATTTTCTCTACACACACTGAAAGAGACACAAATGCCTACACACTACAGTGGAATGCTGAGAATCTCACAGGGTTAAAGTTGAAAACTGCTGTAATCTCCCATGATTTGATCAATGAGAGCAAACTTGGTGCTTAAATAGGGGTTACCTAGGTTCGGGGGGTATATTGGGTTTAGAGGTAGACAACAGCAAATTTATCCAATACCGAACATTTGGTTGAAAATAAAGTAAATGCTGCAGGCCTGCAATGGCTTTCTGGAGGGCGATTCTCAGCTACGGCACCACACAGCGCCACCTCTGTCCGGAGGAGTAATGTCAACATCTTCCATACACACACGAAACATACACCCCACACACTGAGGTTCTAATCACATATAGTTCAGGCAATTCCTGCAACAGTACATTCAAACGTTATACACACACAAGTGGTGTTGGACTAGGAGTAAGCACAGTACAGGTGTTTACCGCTATTACTTCGGCGACACCCCTGACTACGGTAGCCGTAATGCTGCAAGCGGTGCAGCTTTGTAGTTTACCAGTCGTAATGAAACATTTTGACAGAGCGCCGTGTACAACCAGTATGGATCAACCAATTAACCAATTGATCCATATATAAGGCGCTCCGGATTACAAGGCGGACTGTCATTTTTTGAAAAAATTAAAGGTTTTTAAGTGCGCCTTATAGTGCGGAAAATACGGTACTTTTTTTCTGTTCAAAGAGGGAAGGACCACTGAATTAGATCATGGCTGTGGTGTTGATGTCTTGAGTGTTTTGAGATATGTGTGTTGAAACTGTACAGTAGGTCTGAGAGGATCCATATTTCAATTAGATTGTATGTCTGGCATAAATAGCAAATTGACAATGAAGTGAACTTTGACTTTGACTATAGTGTATTTGATGCTGTACAGTTTAAGTTCCTTTGGTTCCGCCAGCCCCCGTAGATGTCTTTGCTGTGACAAACATACTTACACACTGCTTTGTTTTAACAAAAGCTTTTAAAACTACCCCTAGAAATTTGCTGCCCTCCTGCTCAGCCAGTTTTATATACATATTTGTTTTATGAATATGAAGCTTAATGAGTTGCTATGTATTTATTTATTTTCAAAAATAAGCTTGTGACATTTATATCTCCTCACTCCCAGGCCCTGTATTTATGGAATCTATGTTTACAAAATAAACAAAAACAGTTAGTAAAAACAAATGATGGCCTTCAAATGATATAAGGATCACATATCTAGGTTAAAAGTAAGAGTGTTAAGGTACGTTAAAATTTTGGAAACAACTTTTTTGTGAGGACTTGTCAAAAAGAAGGCAAATGTGCTGATTTTCTGTATATTTGTATGTATGTATTTGAAAACATGAACTAACAGATTATTCCTAAAAAAAAAAGTACGAGAAATTATTAAGTTTCTATTTACACCATACCTAAATTACAAAGTTCTGTTTACATACCTAAATATAACTTCTAAAATTATATTATTTTGAAGCTCAGTGTACAACTTATTCAGGTGGTTTGTCTTTGTGTCCTGTAGAGTCGCACAAGCATCTTGGATATTTATTTGAATAAAGAACATGAAAGCCATTCCAAATCTAGTCTGCTCAGATCTTTTTTGTGTGTAAAATGCATTTTATGTGTATTTGTAGAAGCACAATTGAGATATCAAGAAAAATCCACACATGCAAATGAAGGAAGCAGAGTGCTTCTTTTGTAATGTTTTAGAAATGTATTGTCAGCATGCTCAGGGATGAGAAACAAGCCATATGAAGTATTTACTGTTGCTTTATGCATAAATGTTATGCAAGGAAAAGGGATGGATGACAACCCACATTTTCTAAGAGGAAACAAGTCAAACCTCAGTTTAGATACAACAGTGGGAGATGTAATCAGGTTTTGGATGTGTCTGTGTTAATGTCACTTTTTAGACATTGCATATTTGTATTCATTTTTTTTCAAGTTTTCTGTTTCGTATTATACCGCAAAATGCTCACAGCAGAGTGCAAATTTCCTTAAGGGTTCAGCTACCCTTAAACATATCCTTTTTTTGTCATAATGTGTCCATTACTAGCCTTTGCACATTGTCATCAATTTCATCAAACTCAGCACCAACTCTTATATCTAATCAGGCTCTCTTCACCTCTCTTTGCTACTGTAGGTCTCACAGTATGTGTTATTAGCCCACTCTCTGCTGACAGTTTATATCGTAGGCCCCTCAGGATCACACGGTTCTATGCTTGGCTGACTTGTTTGCACTAATGTCAACTTTTTGCAGTTTAGCAGTCTGTTACCATATGCTACTGTGCTGCTGTCGCCCCCGATGTCTGTCAAATGAGTGCCAGTCTAGGCTCATAAGTGTGTACACTGCAGTATGGACACATAAGAAATGACAGAACTTAAACACATGCATCAAGTCATCCATACATTTACCATACTGTTGGCAAGACAACTGCAGACAGATGAGACAAGACCAAAAGAAGACATATCCTGTTTCACATGCTATGGGAAGACAATATAGTATTTCACCTGGAAGACCTTGTCGTTTTGCTCCTAATTAAGGAGACCTAAAGATGAAGCTGCATCTCCAATGATACGTCAAGTGAGATTATTGAAAAAAAAAAAACTCTATAAAATGCAGATATGCTCATATAGTGCAAATTGTCCACACACAGTACCTTTTTAACCTCTCTTAGGTTCTGTAGAGCTCATTATATGTTTTTCTCACCCATTTATGGATACAGTGCCGTCTGTCTTATTTTTGAGCTGTGTGTATATATGCATATACACATACGTACATACGTACATATATATATATGTGTGTATATGTGTATATATATGTATATGTATTTCATGTATATACACACGTGGACAAAATAGTTTGTACCCCTCGGTTAGTGAAAGAAAAACCCACAATGGTAACAGAAATAATTTGAATCTGACAAAAGTAATAGTGAATAAAAATTCTTTGAAAATGAACAAATGAAAGTCAGACATTGCTTTTCAAACTGCTTCAACAGAATTATAAAAAAAAAATAAACTCACGAAACAGACCTGGACAAAAATGATGGTACCCTTAAATTAATATTTTGTTGCACAACCTTTTGAGGCAATCACTCCAATCAAACAATTCCTATAACTGTCAGTGAGACTTCTGCACCCCTCAGCAGGTACAGGTCCTTCTCAAAATATTAGCATATTGTGATAAAGTTCATTATTTTCCATAATGTCATGATGAAAATTTAACATTCATATATTTTAGATTCATTGCACACTAACTGAAATATTTCAGGTCTTTTATTGTCTTAATACGGATGATTTTGGCATACAGCTCATGAAAACCCAAAATTCCTATCTCACAAAATTAGCATATCATTAAAAGGGTCTCTAAACGAGCTATGAACCTAATCATCTGAATCAACGTGTTAACTCTAAACACCTGCAAAAGATTCCTGAGGCCTTTAAAACTCCCAGCTTGGTTCATCACTCAAAACCCCAATAATGGGTAAGACTGCCGACCTGACTGCTGTCCAGAAGGCCACTATTGACACCCTCAAGCAAGAGGGTAAGACACAGAAATACATTTCTGAACGAATAGGCTGTTCCCAGAGTGCTGTATCAAGGCACCTCAGTGGGAAGTCTGTGGGAAGAAAAAACTGTGGCAGGAAACGCTGCACAACGAGAAGAGGTGACCGGACCCTGAGGAAGATTGTGGAGAAGGGCCGATTCCAGACCTTGGGGGACCTGCGGAAGTAGTGGACTGAGTCTTGAGTAGAAACATCCAGAGCCACCGTGCACAGGCGTGTGCAGGAAATGGGCTACAGGTGCCGCATTCCCCAGGTCAAGCCACTTTTGAACCAGAAACAGCAGCAGAAGCGCCTGACCTGGGCTACAGAGAAGCAGCACTGGACTGTTGCTCAGTGGTCCAAAGTACTTTTTTCGGATGAAAGCAAATTCTGCATGTCATTCGGAAATCAAGGTGCCAGAGTCTGGAGGAAGACTGGGGAGAAGGAAATGCCAAAATGCCAGAAGTCCAGTGTCAAGTACCCACAGTCAGTGATGGTCTGGGGTGCCGTGTCAGCTGCTGGTGTTGGTCCACTGTGTTTTATCAAGGGCAGGGTCAATGCAGCTAGCTATCAGGAGATTTTGGAGCACTTCATGCTTCCATCTGCTGAAAAGCTTTATGGAGATGAAGATTTCATTTTTCAGCACGACCTGGCACCTGCTCACAGTGCCAAAACCACTGGTAAATGGTTTACTGACCATGGTATCACTGTGCTCAATTGGGCTGCCAACTCTCCTGACCTGAACCTCATAGAGAATCTGTGGGATATTGTGAAGAGAACGTTGAGAGACTCAAGACCAAACACTCTGGATGAGCTAAAGGCCGCTATCGAAGCATCCTGGGCCTCCATAAGACCTCAGCAGTGCCACAGGCTGATTGCCTCCATGCCACGCCGCATTGAAGCAGTCATTTCTGCAAAAGGATTCCCGACCAAGTATTGAGTGCATAACTGTACATGATTATTTGAAGGTTGACGTTTTTTGTATTAAAAACACTTTTCTTTTATTGGTCGGATGAAATATGCTAATTTTGTGAGATAGGAATTTTGGGTTTTCATGAGCTGTATGCCAAAATCATCCGTATTAAGACAATAAAAGACCTGAAATATTTCAGTTAGTGTGCAATGAATCTAAAATATATGAATGTTAAATTTTCATCATGACATTATGGAAAATAATGAACTTTATCACAATATGCTAATATTTTGAGAAGGACTTGTATTTTGCCCCACTCCTCATGAGCAAACTGCTCCAGTTGTCTCAGGAGCACAGATTCAAGACACCCTGTGCCAGATGCAGCAAAGCAGCCCCAGAACATAATAGAGCCTCCTCCATGTTTCACAGTAGAGACAGTGTTATTTTCTTCATATGCTTCATTTTCCCGTCTGCCAGCATAGAGCTGATGTGCCTTGCCAAAAAGTTCAATTTTTGTCTCATCTGTCCATAGGACATTCTCCCAGAAGCTTTGTGGCTTGTCAACATTTACTTTTGCAAATTCCAGTCTGGCTTTTTTATGATTTGTTGTCAACAATGGTGTTCTCCTTGGTCATCTCCCTTTAAGTCCACTAAGTCAGGGTTTTCTGGGCTCTTTTGTTACCGTTCTTATTATCCGTCTCTTTGTTTTGTCATAAATTTTCCTCCTGCGGCCACGTCCAGGGAGGTTGGCTACAGTCCCATGGATCTTAAATTTCTGAATAATATGTGCATCTGTAGTCACAGAAACATGAAGCTGCTTGGAGATGGTCTTATAATCTTTACCTTTAACATGCTTGTCTGTAATTTTCTTTCTAATCTCCTGAGACAGCTCTTTGCTTCACTTCCTCTGGTCCATGTTGAGTGTGGTACACACCATGTCACCAAACAGCACAGTGACTACCTGTAGCCCTATATATAGGCCCACTGACTGATTACAAGAATGCAGACACCTGTGATGCTAATTAATGGACACACCTTGATTTAACATTTCCAGTTGGTCTCATTATTTTCAGGGGTACCATCATTTTTGTCCAGGCCTGTTTCATGAGTTTATTTTTTAAAATAATTCTGTTGAAGCATGTTTGAAAAGCAATGTCTGACTTTCATTTGTTCATTTTAATAGAATTTTTATTTAATATTACCTTTGTCAGATTCAAATTATTTCTGTTACCATTGTGTATGTATATATTCAATTCAATTCAGTTTTATTTATATAGCGCCAATTCACAACACATGTTGTCTCAAGGCACTTCACAACAGTCAAGTACATACATTCCAATTAATCCTAACCATTGAACAGTGCAGTCAGATTCAGTTATTAATTCAAAATGGATAAAAAGTTTTTCTATCTAAGGAAACCCAGCAGATTGCATCCAGTCAGTGACTTGTAGCAATACCTCCTCCTGGATGAGCATGTAGAGACAGTGGACAGTCACTGGCGTTGACTTTGCAGCAATCCCTCATACTGAGCATGCATGTAGCGACAGCGGAGAGGAAAACCTCCCTTGTAACAGGAAGAAACCTCCAGCAGAACCAGGCTCAGTGTGAGCGGCCATTTGCCACGACCGACTGGGGGTTTGAGAGAACAGAGCACAGACACAAAAAGAATACCGAAGCACTGATCCAGGAGTACTTTCTATGGGAAGGAAAAGTAAATGTTAGTGGATGTAGCTCCTTTAGTCGTTTCATCTAGAAATAAAGAACAGATAAAACTCCGAGCCAGTTTTCAAGGTTAGAGTCTGAAAGAGAGCACATATAATTAGTTACAGTAAAAGCTCAGTCAATTGCTATGTCTAGGAGAGAGAAAGGGTTAAACACTGAAAGACAGGGCTATGTGGATCATCGGTAGAGGGTGAGCATTAACTTGTTGCCAGCAGAAGCTTGGACGATACCACCCTCCAGAAAGGTGTCACAGGTAGACACAGAGTCAGGCCAGGTGTAGCTTCTAGGAAGAGAAAAGAGAGAGAACATAAAGTTAAAAGCTGAAATAACAGCAAATAATGCAAAATTGGAGAGTAGTATGAGAATGTAGCAGAGAGAGTGAAAGTGGTCATTGTGTCCTCCAGCAGCCTAAGCCTATAGCAGCATAACTACAGAGATAGCTCAGGATAACCTAAGCCACTCTAACTATAAGCTTTATCAAAAAGGAAAGTTTTAAGCCTAGCCTTAAAAGTAGACAGGGTGTCTGCCTCACCGACTAAAACTGGGAGCTGGTTCCACAGGAGAGGAGCCTAATAACTAAAGGATCTGCCTCCCATTCTACTTCTAGAGATTCTAGGAACCACCAGTAAACCTGCAGTCTGAGAACGAAGTGCCCTGTTAGGAACATATGGAACCATCATATCTCTGATGTATGATGGAGCTAAATCATTAAGGGCTTTATATGTGAGGAGGAGAATTTTAAATTCTATTCTGGATTTAACAGGGAGCCAATGAAGGGAAGCTAAAATAGGAGAAATATGATCTCTTTTTAATTTTTATCAGAACTCTTGCTGCAGCATTTTGAATCAGCTGAAGGCTTTTAACTGCATTTTGTGGACATACCGATACTAAAGAATTACAATAGTTTAGCCTTGAAGTAACAAATGCATGGACTAGTTTTTCAGCGTCACTCCTGGATAGGATATTTCTAATTTTGGCACTGTTACACATGGTGGTGGCAGCATCATGGTTTGGGCCTGCTTTTCGTCAGCAGGGACAGGGAAGGTGGTCAAAATTAATGGGAAGATGGATGAGGCCAAATACAGGACCATTCTGTAATAAAACATGTTGGAGTGTGCAAGAGACCCGAGACTGGGACGGAGATTTATCTTCCAACAAGACAATGATCCAAACATAAAGCCAAGTCTACAATGGAATGGTTCACAAATTCAATTCAATTCAGTTTCAATTCAGTTTATTTATATAGCGCCAATTCACAACCCAAGGCACTTCACAAAAGTCAGGTACATACATTCCAATTAATCCTAACCATTGAACAGTGCAGTCAGATTCAGTTATTTATTCAAATTGGATAAAAAGTTTTTCTGTCTAAGGAAACCCAGCAGATTGCATCGTCAGTGACTAGCAGCATTTGACTTTGCAGCAATCCCTCATATTGAGCATGCATGTAGCGACAGTGGAGAGGAAAAACTCCCTTTTAACAGGAAGAAACCTCCAGCAGAACCAGGCTCAGTGTGAGCGGCCATCTGCCATGACCGACTGGGGGTTTGAGAGAAAGAACAGAGCAGACACACGAGAGCTTCATATGTGAGGAGGAGAATTTTAAATTCTATTCTGGATTTAACAGGGAGCCAATGAAGGGAAGCTAAAATAGGAGAAATATGATCTCTCTTTTTTATTTTTATCGGAACTCTTGCTGCAGCATTTTGAATCAGCTGAAAGCTTTTAACTGCATTTTGTGGACATCCTGACAGTAAAGAATTACAATTGTCCAGCCTTGAAGTAACAAATGCCTGGACTAGTTTTTCAGCGTCACTCCTGGATAGGATATTTCTAATTTTGGCAATGTTCCGGAGATGAAAGAAGGAAATCCTAGAAACCTGTTTAATATGGCATTTAAATAAAATGTCCTGGTCAAAAATAACACCAAGATTTTTTACTTTATTCCCGGAGGTAAATTAAATGCCATCCAGGTTAAATGATTGACTAAGCAGTTTCTTTTTTAAAGACTCCTGTCCAAAGATGACAACTTCTGTCTTGTCCGTGCGGCCCTCCAAAATAAATCCCACCCCACACCATTACTGACCCACTGCCAAACCGGTCATACTGAAGGATGTTGCAGGCAGCAGATCGCTCTCCATGGTGTCTCCAGACTCTGTCACGTCTGTCACATGTGTTCAGTGTGAGCTTGCTTTCATCTGTGAAGAGTACAGGGCGCCAGTGGCAAATTTGCCAATCCTGGTGTTCTCTGGCAAATGCCAAGCGTCCTGCACGGTGTTGGGCTGTGAGCACAACCCCCATTTTTGGACGTCGGGCCCTCATACCATCCTCATGGAGTCGCTTTCTAACCGTTTGTGCAGACACATGCACATTTGTGGCCTGCTGGAGGTCATTTTGCAGTGCTCTGGCAGTGCTTCTCCTGTTCCTCCTTGCACAAAGGCGGAGGTAGCGGTCCTACTGCTGGGTTGTTGGCCTCCTCCACGTCTCCTGGTGTACTGGCCTGTCTCCTGGTAGCGCCTCGAGGCTCTGGACACTACGCTGACAGACACAGCAAACCTTCTTGCCACAGCTTGCATTGATGTGCCATCCTGGATGAGCTGCACTACCTGAGCCACTTGTGTGGGTTGTAGAGTCCGTCTCATGCTACCACGAGTGTGAAAGCACCACCAACATTCAAAAGTGACCAAAACATCAACCAGAAAGCATAGGTATTGAGAAATGGTCTGTGGTCCCCACCTGCAGAACCACTCCTTTATTGAGTGTGTCTTGCCAAAGATTTCTGTTGTTTATTCCATTTGTACAACATCATGTGAAATTGATCGTCAATCAGTGTTGCTTCCTAAGTGGACAATTTGATTTCACAGAAGTTTGATTTACTTGGAGTTATATCGTGTTGTTTAAGTGTTCCCTTTATTCTTTGAGCAGTGTATTTATGTGTGTATATGTATATATGTATATATATATATATATATATATATATATATATATATATTTTAAAAGAGCAGTTTTTGCATGTATTTCCTAAAGAGAGTGCGGATTCATACCACTTTACTGCTTTCAGATTGTCCAAATCCAGCAGCATGACTGACATAGGTGAGCAAGTCAAAAGGACAAAACAACAACTTTGCTGTACTTGGCTTTGTCTTTCTGTTTTCTGCTAGTAGTCTTGCTCACCCCTTCTTTCGCAGCCTGGAATTTCATTTTTTAAAAACCTCACTCATGTTGAAAATGGCTAACTCTTTTTCTTTTTTGCGCTCAGTAACAGCCTGTACCCGAAAGAGAGTTTCTTGTCAGCACAATCTGGTAGCGCTTATATATGGTGCATTCAGCGATCGGAAAAAAATGAGTTATTTGACCAGCTGGTCACCAGTCGGACCTTACCAAGCTAAAAATTATCAGGTCACTAGCCCAATTTTGGTGCATCTGTAGATTATTATTATTTATGTTATGTTTATATTTATGTTAGCCCGAAACAACAATAAAAAACCCTTTGACTAACACATCATACATTCAGCAGGAATCTTGTAGCCAAGATTTTCTTGTAAATGACTCTCTTTACTTCCTTTTTTGTGAAAGTTTCATATCAAACAAAAGAGGAAATATAGGCATCATCTCTTGAAAAAGGTTATCATTCTTTAACATGAACTCACAATCTCCACCAATTCTTTTGAGTGTGTCACCTATTTCTACCACAATATTTAGCATTCTTTCTTTTTTATTTGTTGAGCCTTGTCCAATATTGTATATTGATATGGTTTAGACCAGTGCTTTGATGAAAGTGATATGTAAATGTCACCAGGTCCTGCCTTGTAAGACTACTGTCAAAATGTCTAGGGAAAAGTGGTAAGGATGTTTATTCACACATGAAGGCAAAATGCTCAGTTGCCTTCAGATTAATGGATTGTAGCTCATGTCTGAAAGGGTCTCAAGATAAATACCAGCTCTAAAGATGGCTTTTTCTTTTCTTTCAACTTGACATTTACACACTTCTTTCTATCCATAAATTTAGGCTCTGTGGGTTCTTATGTGGTTCCCCTATCATGTCAGAACATGATATTCTGAAAGGTTTGTATAGCTACTGAATTTTGTCCTACACTCACGGAGTGTTTCTCTTGTTATTCTACGTTTTTTGTGTGTGCTTTGTATCCATCATGTTGTTAGATGTTAACAGAGTTATTTTGTGCTGTTCATTGTTCAGAGCTTTTTATTCCCTTGTTTAAACGTCTATGCACTTTTCCTCTTTAGTTGTCTACTTCTTTCTTCTTTTTCTTTCCATCCAGGGTTTCTAATTTCCTCTTCGATTGTCTATACAAAATCTGCAGAAAAGTTGCTTTTAAAACTTGTTCTCCTTGGCTTCTGACTGATCCGGGTTGCAGAATTTAACCATGGGGGATTGGGTCACCAGTCCTGCATTCTGCAGGATCTATCTCCGTATTCTCTGCCTCTGTCTCCTCACACTTGGTCTCTCTTTCTGTTTGTTTTGCTCAGTGTCTAAATTTAACATCAGTTAAACTGCTGAGCTGCAGCTACTTTTGGAAGTGATAGAGAAGTAACATAATAGTAACAGTAACAGTGACATGGTTCTGTACGACCCTGGGGATTGGCAAGAGCAATGGGCGCTATAATCCATTTTAATTTTCACTGATATCATTGCACTGAAAGAGAGGAAGAGCAGCAGAGAGTGAGAGGGTAGAAAGGAGTGGGGAAAAGTGTGATGTCTCAGACCAGAGACTCCACTCTCGCTGACTGCAATGCCTTGTGGTGACCTAGTTGCAACCTCTTTGAAGTCCACAGGCTGATCTTTCTCTATAGAGTGCAGAAGAGATCTGCTGCCTGCAGCTTTATTAGGCTGATTATGGAAAAAGAAGTGATTGTTGTGTTTTGTCGTTCTTTCCAGTTTTTACTTGATCTCAAGTGTTCCTGTGTGACTTTTAGTCTTGTTTTAGGCGGTGTTTTTGGATACTGCAAGTAATATGCTGTGTTTACATGCGTTTATGTTTGTGTGTAGCAGATTTTCCTTATGGAATGTGTTGCTGTAACGTCATGCCATAGACATCTTCCATCCTTTTGCTCAGCAGATAAGGAGACCGTGGTGCATTGTCAGGAGAGCTGACCTAGAATACTCCAATCACTCTTCATTCAGCCCTCTGTTTGCCCTCTCCTGTGATCACCCTGTTGCCAATGCTGCAGTCTATACTGTGTGTGTATGTGAGGAAGAGACTGCGACTATGACCCAGTTCAGTCACTGGTGTTGCCAGGCTTGCCCCTGGTGAGGGTACGGATGGTATGGTACTCTGATGTGCTGTTACTTTATGGATTCTTTGTGTCTGCCTATGCATTGTTGGTTGTTGTAATTAGATATTAGAGAAAATACAAAATGCTGAAGGACCGAAAAGACCAGTTCCCACCAAAGTCTAGTTCTCTGTTGTAGCAGCCTATATAATTGTACAGTTTCTCTTCACATATCATCTTATATTGTTTGTGCTTCCCAATTTATTTTAAGCACCTCACTGAAATAGTTCAATTTGAGTCTTCCTCATTCAGTAACAGCTTCCACACTGCAGAGTGTTGTCGTCAGCACAACCTGATAGTTATACGTTCACCAATTAGAATATTTTTTATTTATTCATTTTTTTTTCAACTGCTCAATCATTGCTCAGGACTGGTCAAACTAAAATGGGCTAAATCTGATCACCAGCTAATTTTTGTATGTATCTCTAGCTACCGATATACTACTTACGTTTGTATGCCTGTATAATTAAAAACATGTTTAATATCTCTTTAAGATTTTCGTGGAATTAAACAGTGACTTACACGTGTACAGTAAGAGATGGCCGTTCGCTGAACTCTCAATTATTTGGAGCTTTTCTTCTGCACTCCTCCGTCTCTCCAACCATGCTTCTTTCTACCTGCTGCCCATTGAGAGCCTGTGTGCAGACATACTTTGCTGGGGGCATGCTTAACCTTTTTCCTGCTGCACAACACCAGACATCTATGCTCTTCTTCAAGTTGGGCTTCAATTAACCCCTCTTTATCCTTTCTTTCTTCTTTCTCTCTTTTCCTTTAGCTTCTTTTTGAAGTTAGCCTGGGGCCTTGCAGAGCCTCATCAACTCTTTTGCCTTGGCTATATTGCATTCAGGTACCCTTTGTGACTATTTCAAATGACTTAATTAGCTGTAGTGTGCAGCAGTTCGTAAATACCTTCTCCATCTCCTTGTTCCTCCCTTTCTCCATTTCTTTATCTGTGCCTTCATAGAAATGGAAGATGATGGGGCACATGTGACATATTCAGTTCATTGCAGCGTGGTTTCACTTTCTAGGTCTTGCTCTGGCTGTGAAACTGATGGACAGCCTATTGCCTTGTAGAACAATGTGATAAACACTGATTAATGCATCAGTGTATTTACATTCTTCACTCTTTGCCTAACCTGGTTGTTTATTCTTACAGCTCTAGCCTGGGGCTATTTCTTCCGCTCATTTTGTGCTTTTTACTAATGCAAAATTTATTAACTTCATAGCCAAAAAAGAGCTAGCAAAATTTAGTTCAGCTATCTTGTCATTTTTGTATTTGTTTTGAAGTTTCAGACGTATCTCAACAGAGTTTTGTTGTGTTGAGTCTTCCAACGCGAATTGCCACACACTCAGTTATTAAGGTCCGTGCTGCTTGTTGCCGTGCCTGCGTGTTGTCACTAACAGGAACACAAAGGGCAATTTCCACTGCAATACTAAAATTACTGCCATGCAAAAGTATTCATGACTCTTTCTCCAATTTTGTTACACTGCAACAACTATTTTAACACATTTTGGGATTTTGCATGATGAACCAACACAACATAGCACATAAACTACTGGAAGGAAAAGGGTCCATCACTTTCAAAATTTTTTTAAAATAAAAGTTTAAAAATGTCTATGCAGTATGCAGTGCCCCTGAATCATTACTTTGTGGAATCACCTTTTGCTGTGGTTGTAGCAGATTTCTCTGTAAAAAGTCTGTTAGGGCATATGTATTACAGATTTGCACATCTCAAGACTAAAAGGCCAACCAATTTTTAAAAAACTTTAAGCCCAGACAGATTGGATTGAGAGAACATCAGTTTTATTTGTCGTTGCTGTCCTGCTACCAGGTGAACCTCCGCCCAACAAAAGTATTTTGCAGTCTCTAAAAAATTTTCTTCCATGATTACCCTGTACCATACCCTAACAATGCATGATGGTGCCACCTCCATGTTTCAGGGTTGGGATGGTGCGTTTAGGTTGATATTAGTTCATCATGCAAAATGCCCCCCCAAAAAACCAAAAACATACATATAGCCAAAAGGACTAGTAAAGGGATATTTAAACACTTGTCTCCATCATGGTCCTAGGTGTTGGATATAAAAATGATCACAAGGCAAAGCACAAACATATTTTATAACACAAAAAACATAAGTAAAAAAAAGCAAAAAAAAGCAATTCTATGAGCTGTGGATCTCTGCAGCTCCTTCAGAGTTACCATGAGGCTCTTTTCTGCTTCTCTGAGTGTTGCTCTCATTACCTGACCATTCAGATTAGATGGACTGCAATGTCTTTGTAGGTTTGCATTGTTACCATGCTCTCTCTTTTTGTGGTTGCAAAATTACAAAATGGGATCTAGTTGAGTCTTGAAAATTGTTACAAAGGCCTGTACTTTACTCATGGAAACTGGATGCTCTAAAATCTAAAGGACATCATTTAAGCTAATCATCTTTGACAAAGTAAAAATAAACAATAAATTGATGTTGTCAACTTTGTTTATCCTCAGCTGCTACTCTTGGCCTTCAGTTTGAGACAATTAGATTTAATAACAACCACAAACGTTTGTAGAAGTTTTATCAATGCTCTGGTTCCTGTAGTACATCTGTCAAGGTCCTGAAGGTTGAGGGGCGTTCTCCATAAAGCTTTATTGTAATGAAGTACTTGCTGAAAAGGTATGACCACAAGGTTGTGAGCACTGATGGTCATCAATGACTAAATTAGTTCCCCCTCGCCTTAGGGTGGGAACAAGATCTCAAAGGCTTTAAGAGAGCAATGTGCCTGTTAACTTCTAGCTCTCCTGTCTAGCCTTAGTTTGCTGGCTAGCTTCAGGCATGTGTTAAAAACCTGGGTCCGCTAAATTAAGTTTGGCTGTGTGTGCACAGCCTATAGCGCTGCACGCATCCACTCAGAGCATGTGAACTCACTAAAGTCAGGCACTCGCCCATATTGGTGTGCACACACTCACACTCACACTCTCCTATTACCCTCTCTTAATTGGCTACCTTCCGTCTTTCTTTCTCCCTCCGTTTTTCTCTCTTGGATTGGCCCACAGGCCTGTTGGTACCCTGGCACACAGCAGCAGCAGCATTTGGGCATTTGAGCAGGTCTGGGGGCAAGGAAGAAATTGGAAAGAGAGAAAGCGATGCAGATGGGTGGCGAGATGAGGTTGAAAGCACAACTGATAGCTACAATTTATCTTTTCCCATCTATTAGTCAACACAAAGACATATTTTACACGAAATCTCTAGAAAATATTAACGTATAGTCAGAGTAGCTCATCTTGAAGTTACGGCTAGAGTCAGAAAGGAGTGTAGGAGCTAGCTCTCTCCTTTTTCCACTAGCTGAGGAGTTGTCATGTGCTGTCAGCCAGCTTGTTCTCCATGTGCCTGTCACTGCTCTGGATAGGAGCTGCGGGTCCCAGCATCTTGCCAATTGGCGAACTGTGTGTGATTGTGTGGGAGGCTGTGTGTGCGCATGTGTGCTCGTTGCCCTCGGAGCACTTTGTTGATTCTACTCTGCAGTGTCAGTGACACATTGAGCTGGTTCGGTGGGAGTCCCCTGGTTTCCCTCGTGCTGTGTTTACTCCATCTGTTTACTCCCCCAAAACACTCTCAAATCTATTACCCTTCTCTCTCTCTCTCTGTCCCTCTCTCTCTCAATCCCTCTATTTTTTACTCTGTGTCTATCTCTCTTATTTACTTCTTACTTCTACAGACTTGTCGTTTCAAATCAGGAATTTTGTGGTAGTCAGGTGGCGTGCCAGTCGACAGCCAGCGCTCGTCTCTCTCTCAGCAGGAGGCAGGATTGAGTTTCTCTCTCTCGTCATCCACTCAGCCATCTTTTTGCTTGAAAAGCCAGAACACATCCCTTTTTTTTATGTTCTTTATTATTAAGTTTCAGGGAGACAATGAATAATGTCAGTCAGTTTTTTGTTTTTGTTTTTGCTATGTGGTGTGTTATTGCAAAGCACGGCTAACATTTAAGAAATCAAATGCTTTGATGACAAAGATGCAGATGCAGCTTGTGATAGAAATACATTCAGATTTAGAGTTTGCAATGCATGACTCAGCCCTGTTTACTCTGATACCACTAATTAATATTTACTGCAGTCAGTTGCCTTCAGATGTTTTGAGGGTATCAGAATAATGAGGGCTAACTAACTTTACAATAATACAACTCTTTCTGGTTTTTTCTTTTTGGTTAATTTTAAAAACCAGTAAAATACATCACAGTTAATCGTAATATGATAAGGCACTTAACATTAGTAAATATAATCCTATGATAATACCTGATAACTTGATATAATAAAAATGACTGAATAAATGTATGAGGGAGATTTTGTTGTTCATCATTTTCTTTCTTTTAAGGACACATCATGGTCTCTTAATCTTTGAAACGGCTTTCAATATTCATTGGGATTCACGTTGCATAAAATGAGAGTTTTGAAATAATCATTGACTTTTCGTTTGCACACAGTATCACCTCCGAAACAACATCATTAAGCTGTGAGCTCATTATGCAACCTCTGGTATCCTTTTTTCTAACAGCAGTCCGGAATCTCTGTGTGATGGTATGAAATGATAGTTTACATGCCCAGTACCAAGGGCACCACCAAGGGCTCATGAATGAGAGATTAAAAGAAGTAAAAGTAGAGCAAGAAGAGAAAGGTTTTTCCTTTTTTTATTTAATTTTTTGCTCATCTCTGTGACTGGGTAATTAGCTTGCTCCTCTACCGAGCTTCAGCTGCAGAGACGGGGTTCAATAGTTCATCTATCTACCACTGAGCTACAACTGTGGTAAACCTGGATTACCTGCTCCTCCGGCTACCAGACCCCGTTTTAACACATAACCACCGTGTTCAACAACCTGGAAATCAAATCAGTCCAAGCCCTGCACAGATGGAGTCGCATAAAGGCACATGATGCTTCAATACGTATAATATTTATATTCTAATGGGCCCTAAAGTTTTCAGGCTCTGATTATTAGTAGAAAAGACTTGATACAAAGGTACAACTATCAGAACCTTTACAAACAGAAATAGACTGTTAAAAAACATTTTTAAATCTATCTGTATAATTTGTTAACTACAAAAAAAAAGAAACTGATGTCGAGGGTTACTCTCAGGAATCAAAAAGAGTTTGTTTGAGAGTATGACGTTGAGCTTGAAAGAAATGAAAAGGCAAAACATAGGAAATGGGTGTAAAAATTTGAGAAATGGGTGATTTGACCCTAAAGGTATATCATCATGTATAATCTACCAGTATATTCTTTTATATTGATTTCTATTGTAGGACTCATAGCATAGCTATCTTCTTACAATTAACTTTTAGGTTTAAAGAGGATCTCAAGACCCTACACTTATGTATTTGCAACCTGCGGTAGAGTCTTAAACCCAACTTTAGGAGCCACTGTAAAAGATGGCGTGATTTAAAAACCGAAGAACAGACCCTCATTGTTTAATGTGATATTTTAAATGTTCTGTCCATGTTGTTTTAGACAAGTGAACAATCAAACTGGTGGTGTGACAAATCAAGACATTAAGAATTTGCTTCTCATTTTAATAAATTAGTTTCTGGACTTGTAATATTTACTGATAAAGCATTAGAAAGCACACTGATTCTCGTGTTAATACAAACCATTTGTTATTTACACTACATGTATACAGTTTATACAAAGCCCATCCCTGATTAATCTATATTAAAAGTTGGGAAACATGCATTTGAAATGCACAAAAACTCAGGACATAAAATTTCACAAACATGCCGTCACACCTTCATATATTCTACGTGTCAAGTCAAGTCAAGTTTATTTATATAGTGCTTTTCAGCAACAAGGCACTCAAAGCGCTGTATTGTATTGTATTGTTGACCAGAGAAGATATTGTGACTACAGGGGTGAGAGACAAAAATGAGGAGACTGTAAGAGACGTTTTGATGTGTTTTACAATAGCAGACAGCAAATTAAAATTCCAGTCCTTCTTCTTGGCCACGCTCTATCTGCTTCACTCATCAGATAAGAAAATCATTAGGCGGATAATAAAGGTGTAGTACACCTCACTGGATGCAGCATAACAGCACAAAGCACAAAAATGCATAAATTGACAGTTTTTTTAGTAAAGTTTTACGCTTTTTAATGAGCATTTCAGTGTTGCCGACAAGGGCATTTGTTTATCTTAACTTACTATTTGTGGCCATTCTTCTAAGTTTGTGAATTTTTCTTGCTTAAATGAATCTATTTGATTAGTTTTCTATTGCAAGGAAACTGGAATACAGTGGAGGAGAGGGTCAATTTGGATAATGAAGTTGTCAGACGCGTGCAACACCAGGGCTGATGGGAGGGCCTGCTAGGCAGCCAATAGTAACATTGCTGTGATCAGCCGAGCATGATGGGAGACCACCCTGCGCAGCTAGTGCGGAGGCTCGACACAGCTTCCAGATCAAAAGAGCGGGTCCTCTACTAAACCAGCGGTCAAAGCAATGCTCCTGCTTAACACGTGTGTGTGTATGTGTATGTATATATATATATATGTATATATATATATATATATATATATATGTATATATATATATATATATATATATATGTATATATATATATATATATATATACATATATATATATATATATATATATACATATATATATATATATATATATGTATATATATATATATATATATATATATATATATATGTATATATATATATATATATATATATGGGTTGGACCCCCTTTTGCCTTCAGAACTGCCTTAATCCTCTGTGGCATAGATTCAACAAGGTACTGGAAACATTCCTCAGAACGTTTGGTCAATATTGACATGATAGCATCACACAGATGCTGCAGATTTGTCAGCTGCACATCCATGATACAAGTCTCCCTTTCCACCACATCCCAAAGGTGCTCTATTGGATCGAGATCTGGTGACTGTGGAGGCCATTTGAATCCAGTGAACTCATTGTCATGTTCAAGAAACCAGTCTGAGATGATTTATGCTTTATGACATGGCGCGTTATCCTGCTGGAAGTAACCATCAGAAGATGGGTACACTGTGGTCATAAAGGGAGGCTATTTATTTATTTATTAATGTATATTTATATATATATATATATATATATATATATATATATATATATATATATATATATATATATATATATATATATATATATATGTGTGTGTGTATATACACTCACCGGCCACTTTATTAGGTACACCTGTCCAGCTGCTAGTTAACGCAAATTTCTAATCAGCCAATGGTGAGTGTGATATATATATTTATATATAAGTAACTGTATCTAATGCAAACAAATAGAAGAATACAATGAGTTGCTATACTGAGCCATGCACATTAAGGTACTGAGTAGCCTTTGTTAAAAGCATTTATTTTTTCATCCCAATTTCCAGTCTTCACTTGCAGCTCTGCTTTTTCCATGGCGCTCTCCTCAATTCATCCATATCATGTCTTTCCCTTGGTTGCCCCTCTCTCGTTAAGTTATCTTATTAAAAACCACTTCTCTTGTCTTCCTCCAGTTAGCCTACAGTGTTAGCTCTCTGCTCCTTCCCTCACCCTGCCGCCTTTCCGTCTCTCCTCCCTCTCTGCTCCTCTGCTCTCTGCTCTGCTCTGCCCAGGGTTCTTCTTTGAAATTCAAGAGCGGTGCAGTGAGACTGCAATAACCTACATACAGATCTCTTTTCATCATACTTATTATTTTCTCTCTTTATTTCACCATTAGTCCTTTTTGTTTTACCAACTCATGCCTTTTTGCTCTTTGACATTTCTAAGATGTATGCTACAAGTAGAGATGCATAAATCGGAGTTTTGTGGAAAATTTCTGACATACATTTTTTTGTGAAGCTTTTCATACTTTATTTTATTTAATCAGGAATGTTAATTTCAACTTCAGAGGAAATAAAAAAGCATAAAAGGAACGTTATGTCCATGCATGTGTATGTACAGTCATTTCTATAAAGAAAAAGGAACGGCAAGTTATGCATATATGCTATATTTAGCATCAGCCTGAATGAACATGTTGTTGTAAATCTTGTCTTATATCTCTATGTTTCCCCTAATTTCATTTTAAACTTCTCACTCATGCTAAAAATACCAAATAACTTTGAGTTTTCTCCACTCAGGACAATGTCCAAACTGAAGAGTGTTGATCTCAGGGTTACCTGTTAGTCAGTAGTATGTTGTGTTCACTGATCAGAAATTAATACTAGAAATTGAGCTGAAAATTGTCGAATTCTGGTCACCAGCTGTTATTTAAGTCAGGTGTGTGGCAGCAAGGAGACACCTTAAACATGCAGAGCAGGGGGCCTTGAGGAGCAGGGTTGGGAACCACTGATTTACAAAACCATTTGTTACTTTGTCTGTAGGGAATCTTATGACATCATGATGGTCTCTTTTCACCAATGCTTAATTAAAAATGCTGATACGTCCTTCCTCATCCTTGTTACTCCTTCTGTACCATCCCTCTCTGTAACTTTGTGTATTGATGCTGGAGGTGCAACTCCAGTACGTCTCCCTGACTTCTACGTGAACTCTTCTCCAGCAGATTAAAATAAAGACTGGTGGAGAAGAGGCCGGATGAGATACAGAGAGCTGGGAAGGGGTGGTTGCCTGAATGCAAATACATGCTTGTAAATACATATCTTTGTTTTGTGTGAAGTTTCTCTTGTTGGCATATGTTGGCAGTGGGTGGCAGTGCAGGAAAAGCAAGCTGGCTTGATGCTTGGGATTGTGAGTCAGGATTCAGGAAAACAAAATCCCACCTCCTTATGATATGCGTGGAGAGCAGCTTAAATTACTGCATTTGCCTTTGAATGCCCTTTTGTTTTTCTCCAGATGTCTCACCTTTTAATTTAATTTATCATGTTAAACTTTTTTGCTTATTATGGACATTTTTATGTCTAAATAAGTGAGACAGAGATCTCTGTTTTGTGATCTGCATCTATTTTGTCTTTACCATTAATATTGCCCTGTAAGAAAGCTTTTTCTAATTCACTACTCAAAACAACCAAATGAAAATTTTTTAATCACATCAAGTTATTAAAACTTTTAGAACATTGATCTGGCCAGTTCAATAGTTGGGTTGTTAATCAGTGTCAGCTATTTTGGTGTTAATGAAATTACCAACAGGTGCAACAATGTGAAGAGCCCAAAAGCAGGAATAGTTTTGTA
Organism: Girardinichthys multiradiatus; assembly: GCF_021462225.1. Lineage (NCBI taxonomy): Eukaryota > Metazoa > Chordata > Actinopteri > Cyprinodontiformes > Goodeidae > Girardinichthys > Girardinichthys multiradiatus. The sequence continues at coordinate 37,388,566 of NC_061805.1, read as the reverse complement.
GGTGGAGGCCACAGACATTTTCCCCTCCTTATTTTTTGACAGATTTTCAGTAGTTTTGTATTTGACCAGGGTCAGTGTCCCTACTGGTAGCATAAGGCAGTGCCTGGACCCTTCAGAGGTTGCACAGGCAGTCCGACTCCACCAGGATGGCACATCAGTCGTGCTATAGCCCAAAGGTTTCCTGTGTCTCCCAGCAGAGTCTCAAGACTGTGCTGGATGAGATACAGTTACTGTATGATAGCTGGACAGAGCAATCGGAGGTCCTTAACCCATCAGCAGGACTGGTATCAGCTCCTTTGTGCAAGGAGGAACAGGATGAGTACTGTCAGAGCCCTTCAAAGTGACCTTCAGCGGGTCACTGGTGCGAATGTCTCTGACCAAACCATTAGAAACAGACTTTATGAGGGTGGCCTGAGGGCCCAACATCTTCTAGTAGGTCCTGTGCTCACTGCCCGATGCCCCGACGCCATGGAGCTCGACTGGCATTTGCCAGAAAAAACCTGAATCGGCAGGTTCAGCACTGATGCCCTGTTCTTTTCACAGATGAGAGCAGGTTCACTTTGAGCTCATGTGACAGACGTGAAAGGGTCTGGAGAAGTTGAGGTGAATGTTGTGCTGCCTGCAACACTGTTCAGCATAATCGGTTTGGTGGTGGGTCAGTGTTGGTCTGGGGAGGCATATCCATGGAGGAATGCACAGACCTGTAAAGGATAAACGATGGCACCCTAACTCTCATTAGTGATCAGGATGAAATCCTTAGACCCATGCCTTTTCCCATGCTTTTATTTGTCTGTTTAATGTTCGGGGATGAATAATACATATAACATTTCTACAGATGTGCATGAATTTAAATATGCATGCTTAATGTTGCAGCAAGATCCTCAAAGTTAGTAAAATTGGATGGTTAAAGGTTCAAAGCTAAGGGCACTGGATGTTATTTGTACCCAGGGTGCACATGCGACAGGAGAATGGAAAAAAATATAACTTAGCATGAACTTAACATAGGGTCAGAGCACGGGTTTAAATGCTGCGGTGTTAGCTCTTTGAGAGAATTTTGTGTTTTTGTATAAAACAAAAAAAAAAAGAACACGGAGGGAAAAGAGCAGATATATTGATGGCACGGCACGTTTCTTTCTGCCCTGAATAATCACAGTCCTGAACTGATGGGATACTGCTTCTAAAAGATGAGAGTATGCATGAACTGTGGATGAACTGGGACCTGCATATGAACTGAGGTGGTAGCCCAGCCCAGCAGCTATCCCTATTCCCTAGCTGGGTAATTCTGAATCTCCAAAGTTTGTGTGCTGATGTGTGAGTAGACAAGGCTAGGGTTTTATATGCTGTGGACACAAATTGCTTGTTTTGATGCAGTTTAAATAAAATTTTATATTTTTTTCAAACCATTAATATGGGTATGGGTGACAGAAATGTTTAGACTTTGTCTTAGAGGACTGTCAGGTGAGCAAATGTCTGCAAAATTTCCTTCTTTTGATTCTGTGGACTTTGTGTAACAGACTTTTTCTCTTTTACCCCTTTCTCCATCTCTCTTTTTGTCTGTCTCTGTGTTAAACTGTCACTGTCTGCATGTCATCTCTTTGGGGCTGTTGTCATATTCTCCCTCAGATCTTTTCTCTGTGTTTTTCTGAATAATTTGAAACTCAAATGACAGATCCTGAGACAGATGGGTTTGGTGGCTGCTGTACCAATTCAGACAGATAGGGGGCAGTGTACCTTCAGGTTAGATCCTCTCTCGGCATATTCCTGTTCTGCTCTCTCAATATGTTGCTGTTGCCTGTATTACAGTATATGATATATTTTCAAGTTTTCATAGCAAGAAATGGTTCAGACGGATTTTTTTAAATTTCTTTTCATGTCCAGCTCCCATCTTTTTTCTTGTCCTTCTAAATCTGTCCATTCTGCCCTCTCATCTCCCCCTGCAGGTACTTTCTGCCTAAATGCTTTACTGCATTTTCACCAGGCACCTGTTAGATGTAGCTATTCATTTGTCTATAGGGTCCATAAAGACCACCTCAGTTGCACAGAAACCCTGGCACTGCAGGCTATGGAGGCAGAAATGGGTAGATGCATACATGCAGAAGGTCACACATGAACTCACACAGAGTCGCCGGATCAATGATGTGGCTCCCAAGGACTTGAGGGAGATCAGGCACAGAGAGCCTATGGAAATAGTTGGCTTTGTCATCGAAACACTCCCCACTCATCCCAAGAGATTCACCACTGTTGTCACATGCTTGTTTCTCTGACTTTTTTTCTTCTTTAAGCAAACTTTGAGCATTTTGTAGTTTAACTTGCATCAAACACATACAAATAATTACGCACAGAAACCACTTCTCTTTTTTCAAGTTTCTTTCGTTTTTTCCATTTTCACCTTTCTTAAAGTGGTACTTGGTAATGATTAAACCCTCATGTGTTCTGATTTTATATTGGCATGCTTACTTGTATAAAGTACTGTAAATGTACATGTTTTTAGTAAAAGTCAATTTGACAGAAATCCTTCCAATATGAGAGCATTTCTGCTTAAAGCAATCAATTCAAGGGCCGCACATTAGATATTATTGTTGAATATTGCAATTGCAAAATTTGTTGTGATTAACCCACATGTTGCTCATTCATCATGATGTTCCCAACATTTTTTGTTAGTTTTAGCATTTTTTTATCATGCCAATGTGAGGATCAGCAGCTCTAAAAAGTCCTTCTGGCTAAATATTATATGGACATGCAGAGTATGAAAACATACCACTTTAAATATGACAATATGTTCAAGCAGGCCTTAGTGATTTTGCACACTGATATGTATATAGTGCCACTCCAAAATATTTTATACAGTGGTCACGTTTTTTCATAACTGTTTTTGTATGGTTTTCCTTAAAACCTTAAACCAAATCATTGTGCAGGAAACTCCATTAAAGCGAGGTTGCAAACTTTATTGGACACCTGTAGGGAGTTCTTCCTGCGTTCACTCTCATAATTTGCTGTACTTACATCTCTTTCTTTCTACTGTATTCCCTGTGAAACAGGCATTAAAATGGTAAAGTTATTGGAAGAGAGCAACCAGGTTGAATGAGAGCTCATTGTTCTTGTCAGTAGTCTGGGTTTCGATTCTGGCAACCACACTTTGGCATGCTTTTAATGAGATGCCAAAAAAAGTGCCAGGGTGACTGCGAGAGCAGTGCAATCCTGCCCCTCCCTTACCTGCGGCTGCACACTGCCAAGCAGATGGATTAGGCAGCTACTGCACTTTTCCCTGTTTACAATAAAGAAAAATTTAGCTGTGTGAACATATTTCCAATTATGAAAAACATAAACAGAGTAAAAGAGTGCCATCCATCATGATTATTATGATACGTCTGCAAAAAAACTGCATGTCAATAAAGTAGCAGACTGCAGAAAGTCCAACTAATTAACCAGCTTTATAAGACTAAATAAGCTTTTTCTGTTTGGGTTACTCTGTAAAGAGCAAATTGGCAAATATATTTAATATTCTTTGCAATAAGTGTTGGGACCACAGCCATGGTTACAAAATGAATGGCCAGTAAGAACCTTTCTGGAACTTTCAAAATAAATTGCATTAACCTACTTCCAGCACAGGCAGGAACAGGGAGTAACAGCGGACTTTCCGTGACGTCACTGTCCAAATAAAAACCCCACTTTTACAACAAACTGACCTCTTCCGAGCAGGTCCCCAGCAGAACTGGACAGAGGGACACAGCGCACTAATGTCTCTTTGCTGGCAAACAGACATAACTCTTCAAACTGTATCCAAAAGTGTCATACGATCATGCGATCATATGCACTAAGTTACATAGAAATTACTTCCTGTTTGTGTATCCGGTATTCATTCATGAACCGGGGTAATTAAGGTACAAGCGTTGCTTGACTTTCTCTCTGAGGTCTACAGAAGCAAACTGTGTTCCAGAAAGTTCCCAGCAGAGACCCTGTCTCTCCAACGCCGAGTGGAGCAGTTTTCCCGGTCTGAAAGAAGGACAACAGTACCACATCACCGTGGTTATAGCAGTAACGTGCAGTTTGGCCGGCCGACAGAACGAGCCGCCCCACCCCATAGCTACAAAGGTTAGCTGCAGTTAACCCTTTGTTCAGTGTGGATGCTTTCTTCAACTTCGTCGCACCAGACAACTTTTCCTCGGCACGGTTCACGTAAAAGGTTGTGTTTTGGGCAGAGAAAAGTAGATTAGAATGAAATAATCTAAACATTTTTCCTTTTATGACATTTGGTTTTGTTTGTGTTGAAAACTCAACCATTTTAGTGCTATCAGATTATCTGCTAAGCACATGTGCTCAGTTTGTGTTTTTTTTTTTTTTTTTTTTAAAGTTAAGACAAACTTTATTTAAAGCGTGATTTTAAACAGAAGATTGGCCATAACGCGCCGTCCACGCTTTTGCATTTTAACCATTTTATTAGTGGTATTTTAAAGGTCTGTTTGATTCTGATGATAAGCTATAAGCTTCTTTTGTTAGCTCCAACTGCTAACAGCCAAGAACACGTGCTTGCCTGCTAAAGATCATTTACCCAAAAAGGTTGTTATTTTTCAATCTAGAAAATAATATTTCCCTAAATATTATTTTACTAAACTTGAAAATTAAGTAAACGCCATTAAGCCCCATTTCTCCAGAAATATTTGGTTCTTAGTCAAAATATTTCCTTAAATATTATTTTACTATTTCCTTAATAATTTTTCTTTAAATATTATTTTAATAAATAAAGGCAGCTAATTAAACACCGTTGAGAATTAGTCATCCAGAAGGTTGGTTTTATTCAACAGATCATTCTTTAAAATATTATTTTATTAAAATAATGTTTTATCTGATCTTGCATTGTGAATGGTTGTCTAAATGTTTGCTGATTATTGTCTAAGTTGGTTCCAAGACTAACTTAACTTCACTTCCAGATTCTTCAAGTTAATCCTTGGTTCTCAAACATAAACATTGCATGGTAATGTTGCATCACTCTTTTGGTCATGATTTTCAATCATCTTTAATCAACTTGTTTATATTGTACATAGTCTATTAGTCTTCCTTATTCTTTAATTCTGCTTGGTAGTTTAGTTGGATTGTTTTAGCATAGTAAAGAGTTTGTTGATTGAAATATGTTTGACTTTGAGTTGACTTATTTTTGTTAATAAATTCTTGTATTTTAAGAAATTGTCAGAATTCATTCCATATATGTGCAGAGTTTATGCTGTTCAATAATGTCAGAGTTCGTCTCACACCTTTCTATTTTGTCCTGTGAATACCACCTTCCTGAGCTGGTATTCACAGGACAACCCTTAACAGACCGAAATATTATTTAATAAAACATTAAAGTATTAATATTAAATATTAAATAATATATTCATATTCATAATCACAACATAAGCATTTGACAAACGACAACTAAAGTTAGTGCATGTTTCATTGCCTTCACTGGTTTCTATTTGAGGGTCCAGAACTCTTCCAAAGTGTTGCCAACAAGAGCAGACAACCTTGTGGTAGCATGGAACATAGGGAAAGTGTAATCCTTGCTCATCTTCCTCATTAATTATTTGCATTAACATTTTCCTGCACACATTTAAGCCAGTTTTATGTCCTTTTTCTCCACCCCTCCCTTGCCACACCTGAGAGTTGAGGGTCTGCCATGCCCAAGTTTGCCACATGTTCGCAGGGTCAGCCAGAGTAGCTGGGTGAGCGCCAGCCCGCTGAGAGTGAGGGCCAGGAAAGGCCAGCGTTTGCTCTGACCAGCAGCAAGACCTTTACAGACAGAGATGGAAGAGGTGGTGGGGGCGGCAGAGTTTGTATCCTGCAGATTACAACGATACACAATCTATACACACAGGAAGGGGCTTTTTAACTTACCGTTGACGTGGCCATGGCTCTCTGAACTTGTGAAGCATGTCAACATGCTTCTTTGTGCATGTTTTGTAAAAATGGATGTGTTAAATACAGCCAGTTACATGTTTGTTTGTATTTTTTTTTTTTTTTTTTTATTACTTTCATCTAGGGTAAACCTTTCACTTTTTTCATGTAATGCAACTAAAACTGTATTCTAGAGAAAATGCATTTGCCTTGCACCTGCATGAGCATGTGTATTTGTGCAAAGCTTGTGTGTGTTTTGTGGCTGCTGAATTAAAAAACAAGTGGTCTGTAGATCCATTTAAGACAATTATCAGTTCAACAATCACCTGGAGGTCACTTTTACCAATATATTTACATACTGGTAAATATAAATCAGTCAAGGGCCTGAATGGCAGTTTTCTTTGAAATATCTAATCCAGAACAGTCTGTTAAAAGCATTTTATTCAGATTTTAGTTTAGAAATGCTATTTTTCTTTTGTGTTGGCTAATGTTTTTGTAATAGTGGCTTTATTTTACTTTAATTTGTCCCAAAAAATCCAGTAACTGACTTAGGCGTGAGATGGGGACATCTTTACAGGCATTGTGTGCATGTCTTTGCTCCTGTGCGCGCTGAGTCTTTAGCAGTGTGCCACATCTCCAGCCCCTTATTCTCTGGTAATTGTGCTGCAAGCCCTCAGCCTCCCCTTTAGCCTGAAAACCAAGCTCATTGCAGCCACCAAAGAGCCTTCGCCCCCCACCCACACAGTGGAGAGAAAAAATCCTAAGTTGTCCTTGTGCATAGAAGTAGATTCTGCTCTCCAACACCTTTTCAAATTAATATTTGCGATGGGCGCCATTCTGCCAGCCCCAGTTTCTGTTCCCCGCCTTTGTTCCTGCGTTTGATGTAATGGAGGCAAGGACAAAGAGGAGAGCAGGCAGAGTGTGTGAAAATGGTAGTTAAGTGGGCTTAAGGGCTCCTTCAGTACCTACTGAAAGGCCTGGACCCTGAATAGGACCCTCGCACTGCTAAGCTGTAGTGCAGTAAACAAGACAGGTCCAGCACAAAGGTGCGTCTCAAATGAGCACAGACACCCTCGTTCTTCTTTTTCTTCACCCCAACCTTCCACCCGACTCTGACATCTGGCCAATCCCGAGATCTGTCTGGGTCCTCACTCATCGCGTCCCCTTTATTCCCTCCCCTTCATCTTTCCTCCCCTTCATATTGTTTCTCTCATTCTTTATAGAGTTTTTCTGGATTCTCCTCTGGTGTATTCTTGTTTGTGTTTTGTTGTACCAGTCCTGGCTGGACAGCTTGCTCCCTCTAGCAGTCTTGTCCCCCTGTGCCGGGGCGGTTCGGCTCCTTTGTTTGGTTAATTGCAATGAGTATAATGTACTAGTCTCTCGGAGGTCCACGAAAGACAATTAGACAATCCCAAGAATTTAATGAGACACCAGCAGCCCCAATCCCCCATCCTTTGCTTTGAGAAACACCCTGGTCTCAAATGGCACTGACTATATGTGTGTGTGTTCACGTGTGTGTGTAGTGGTTGTTAGTTAGTCAGAGAAATCACCTGAGGGAAAAAAAAAGACCAAGAGATAAAACACAATAAAATAGCTGAAAAAGAAAATAATCTGTCTGGGTTTCAATTCCATGTTTATTTGACACATTTTTGGACTTCCTACACTGTGGGATTCTCATGTAAGGACACATTTCTGTTGGACAGGACTGATTTCCTGGGAATATCAGTGTAATTATTAAGAGTTATTATCCTGTTCACCCAGTGAAGGAGCAGAGCACTTGACAGTGTCATCCCCTAAAGGAAGAGGGATAGCTGAGGGGCCTGGGTGATGGACAAAACCCTGGGTGGCCTTTTAAGGGCTTCTCCCTGCTCTTTTTTTACTCTTTTCTCTTTATTAATTATCTTTTAGTGTTCGCTTTCTCTGTCTCTTTTTTTTCCTTCTTTACATTCAGTCATGAACTCTTAAAACCTCTCTGCGGATCATATCAAGATAAAGCCCATCTTAAAACAGAATATATATCCATAAGTGATTTATTATATCTCTCTTCACCTCATGTTGAGATTAATTAATAATATCACTTTGCCTATTTCAAGTGCCTATAATTCACAACCTCAACACCTACACTTTCACCATGTCATGAAGGGAGGTCTTTTTTCCTTCTTGTTGCCCTCTTCTCTCCTCCATTCTTTCTCTCATTCTGTCATTCCCATTCTTTTTTTTTCCTCCCCGGCTAATCACGATGTTACAACAAAAGATGGGGCTCCATTATTGCATGTGTCTGTCCCAGAAGAAAGGAAATGAGAACGGGACAGAGGGTGGCCATGGCCTGACACCGCACTATTAATCTTCCAGTAAAGCCTTGTCAGGCAGAAACGGACACAAATGGATCACTCCCATTAACTGGGAGAGTGTAGGTAAGGGCTTTAACAAGCATTTACCAGAGTCCATTTTCTCACTAATGAAGAGGGGGAATACTTGGCCTCCCAGCAAACCTGCGGGACTGCACTTTAAGGCCTGGGTGGAGGAGAAAAGAAGGGAAGAAGAAGCAGATGAGGTTACAAGATGGCAATATGTAAGCATAGATTAAAAAGTTATGCTCTCAGTGTCAACGTTAAGCATAGTGAGAGGTTAAGGCCAAGGCCACCTTGATATTCAACTCTTTATTGCTGCTCATTAGAAAGGCCTTCTTTTGCTGTAGGACAGGGAGACTCTAGTCTCAGAGATGGTAGAACCAATAAAATTTCTCACAAAAAAACAGAGACGATATTTGGTACACAAGAATAACACGACAATATGAGATTTTAGAAATATTTTTGTGGAAAACAGTGTTTTAAAGAATCTGTAATCACTGCATAATATTCCAGTTTGAAGCAGATGTTACCTTATGCTTGGTGGCTAACTGTTAACCATTCACATTATTCTCACTGTACATAGAAAACGTCTGTATTTTCTCTGTTACTCAGTCATCGATCCTTTGTTATTCCAAAATTAGTTGATGAAAACAATTGTTGGAGGCTTTATCAGTGCCTTTGTACCCAAGTGTTGAAAGATAGCCCAGCGAGGGGTCTTCTTAGTTGACTTTGTTTACAGAACAGGGCAGCTCAGTAACTACTTCCTTTTTTACTCTCTCAAGCATATATATACGACAGGGTTTCAAGCCTGTAGTTAGCAGATGCTACCTATATTGTTGTTAAAGTTAGCTTTAGCTCTTTCACCATTTGTTTCTTTCTCAATGCACCCAAAATCCTGCTAGATAAATAATTTAAGAGTGGGGGAGACTTGTGCAATGCACAGTTAGACAGTCCAAGTAGTGGGCGACTCAATAACTGCTTTCTTTCCTAATTCAAAAGAAGATTCGGAGACATAGCTACAATGTGTTGTTAAGCTTAATGCAAACACATTCACATCCAGGTCTCATAATTATATCTTAGACTTCCTTCATTAGATGAAATTTTAACAGCAACTGGATAGAGGCAGACTACAAAGCGACGGAAAATATTGGGGCATTATTATTAAAGACGCATCAATTATGCTGTTCTTGGCCGACACTGACTTACTGTTTTCTATGACATCTGACCTGCCCATTTCAATTTTCACATTCATTAAGGCAAACGTCCCCAACTTTTATCAGATTTCTGTCAAAAGATTATCAAACACATTTTATTAGTTGATGTGTTTATAGAATGAAAATGGTAAGAGTTGTCCAGTTGATCACCGATCAAAGTTGATCAGGGGAAAATTCTGATCTGCAACGGATTCATTGCCGTATTCCAGTCTTAATAACACCCTTATTAGTAATCAATGGTCAAAACTTGAATGTGGACCTATTTTGACCAGTACTGACAGAACAAAGCAGGCAATCGTTGCAGTCTTTGACACCCCTGTCTTTGGAGAAAGGCATTGACCAATACTGTAGGTTTCAGCTCATAGATAAATTTGAATTTATGCGCTATGTTTAAAACATGTGTCTGACAATCTGTCGAGCTGACAAAGTTCTGTCCACCTTGCCCTGAAACCTGCTGGCACTGTGACACAGCTCTCGAGGGTGTCCCCTGCATCACACCTAAAGTCCCAGAAGGGTATGTGTATGTGTTGTTTTGTATACACCTGTGTGTTTTCTATCAGGGAGTTATCAGAGGAGATTTTCTTGTTGAATTTTAATGCCCCTTCTCCCTTGACACAAGTTGGATGGGCAAGTGATTTCTTTGAAAAGCTGCATGATAACAAGAGATGTGCTGGAAATACATCAAAGATCAAGCTGTGGGCTGCAGTGTAATTCATCACTGTCTGACCATATGTTAAACAGTTCTTGTTTAAGTCAGGAAACAAGCCCTCAGATAATTAAAGAGAAAGAAATCCAGAATTCCAGTTTGACTTAAAACATGCAAATGTGCTTTCTACTTTTAATTTTTTTTTAATTTAGTCATTGTCTCTGTAAGGCAGTCGTTTGCTAAAATCTCTCAACAGATAAGATGTCATATCGTTTTGGTTAAGGCCATGGTATCAGTAGGTGTGCGTTTGGTTGTTGTTTTTCTCTATGTCAAGTGCCTGGTAACAATCAGACCCGTTTCCTGACCGTAGCCACATCAGTGGAACTGGTGTCATTAAAGAGATAGCGGCGCACACGGACCTGAGTGATATCAGAAACTGAGCAAGAAAGTCAGAGGAAGAGAAGGACTGCTGAGCCCGTTTGTCTGTTATCACCACCTTTGTCTTCCATGGGCTCCCAGGGAAAACTATGAGACGATAGGAAGACCTGACCTTACTCTCCACAGATGCCACTCCGCCCCGTCTTCCCTCACATTCTGCTGCAACATCATCCCCCCCCCCCCCGACACCCCCAAACATTTTTAATTATATCTTCTACCAAGTAGTGCGGCTCAGTAACCAAGGAGCTGACATTGATGCATGTGCTGATAAATCCGCAAACACTGGAAACAAGATTAACAAAGATTTTGAGAAAAGGGTGACAGCTAATTTTGCGCAATGGTTCGGTGCTTTATTCAAGACTGATGTTTTTGATAGAGCAAGCCGCGCCTGAGAATTCATGCTTATACACAGGGGAGGGGACCTCAAACGTAGCAGTATAAGTTTGGTGTCATTTTACTTTTTAAATTGTTTTTTTTTTTTTTTACATAAATAATAGTCTCTCTTTGTTGCTTTGGTTGCTTGTTTCATTCTTTTATTACAGCCATAGAGCATCTTTGATAATTTAGCTCATAGTACAAAATAAAAAGACTCAAGAATTCCCTAACAAATAGAGCTAATGTCCACAGGGTCTAGCTTGGTGTCCATAATTTGAAAGAAGTCAGAATTTTGTGTATGTGTAGGAGTGAACTCAGGTGTTGGTTTCTACATTCGTGTGTGCCTGTGCCAGTCTAATCAGTGTGATCTAATCAGTGTGTGTTGCAAGGTTGGTGACATTCCACTCCAGGCCCACAGTCCTGTCTCTGAACTGACTCTCAACCCACTGAGACACAGATACAGATACCCCTGAGAGAGATATCGGTCTGCTTCATCACCCATACCAACACACACGCACACAGTGAGAAAGAGAATGAGATAACAATCATACTTCTACAACTGATTTCCTATTTTCTCATCGAAGGAGCCACACCACACCACCCCACCTCCTTATGTTCTCTTTCTTCTCTCTCCAGCCAATTTTAGCTCTATACAGTAGGAGAATCCTACAGATTTCTTTTGTTCATGTCTCAGGCCTCTTTCCCCTTTTCTTTTTTCTTTATCCCCACTTTTCCTTTCCCTTTTCCCCAACTATGTGATGTCTCCCTTCTTATAATCGCCTTCCCTGTCTTCATCTGCAGGCAGCTGACAGCTTCTGTTTTTTTCTTTGTCATTTTCTCTTTCTATGTCCCTGTGTCTCTTTAGCTCTCTTTTTCATCTGACACCCCCCACCTCCCCCAAACTTCCATCTGCTTTCGCTTTTGTTTTCCCGGCCCCTCTCCCGTCCCAACCTAAAAATGAGGAATGTGGTGTGACCCTGACCTCCATCGGCCCTGTGACCACCTCCGACCCCTCCAGGTGACCCCCGGTCCCTGTTTTGACAGCTTGATTAATTACCCAGTGTTATGATTTATGAGAAAAGCTGTATGTAAAAATAATAGACAACAGGTGGTCTTGAAAAAAGTGCTAAATTTGAAAGGGCTTCTACTGAGCCTGGCAGCAACTATGCGATTGAAGGCGCCTGCATGTGAGAAAGATGTGTACATTTTCCAGCGTTAATTGCTCTCAACCATTTTTGAAGACTACAACAGGTTAATAATAAAATGTCTCCTGCTCCATGCATGGTTTCCTTAGTTGCCAAAGCGTGGACTCCACCACGTGTATTTGGCTGTATGGTGAGAGGATGAAGGGGATTACAACATGCAGCTCCATGTGTGTGCTGTGAAGCATGAACCCAGCCATGTGGTAATGACACAATGGAAAATGTGCTTGAACACAGACTTACAAGCACAGTCTCACACGCTCTCTCACACACTCTCTCACACACACACGCAGATATACTATATGCTCTGCCACCTCTTTTCCGGGTTACACGCTGTGAAAATAAGCAGAGTAAATGGCAGGACAGACCAGTCATAGTGTTTACCCTTCACACCTCAAACACAGCTTGTGATTGGCTGTAGCGACCTCCCCTGACACAGACCTGTGGTGCACTTCCACTTATAGAGAGGTCAAACCTTCGGACAGTTGGAGCATCTGTGTGTGTCGGTGTTTGTGGTTCTGTTAACAAATACTAGGGCTTTCTAGCAAATAGAAATGAATAATGTATACATCTAAGATAGGAAAATTAGTCTCATGCCTTTCATGAAATACCAAATGGTCCCACATAACAACAGCCAGCAACCTCAGCAGGACCACCAGCTCTTTCTCTGGTTGTTCCTTCTAGTTCACAATGATGGGTCAAAGGTGAAGCGACTTCTCTTTGACCTTCGGTCCATTGACATCGCAGTGAATCTGTGATGTTTAGTAAGATTAATCTCATCATTCACTTCTCCTAGATCATTGGTAAATGACATTGATTGTATCATCTGTACCCTTTCGTACAGTTGTGCAGTCAATACAGTGGTTTGCGAAAGTAGTCATATTCCTTCAGCCTTTTAATTGTTTGTCACATTACAACCACAGACATGTATTTTTCTTAGGTTTTATGTAATAGGCCAACAAAACACTGCATAACTGTCAAGCAGAAGGTCAGTGATGCAGGGGTTTTCAAAATGTTTCAAAAGGTTTGTTAGAGAATAATAATAAACCAACCGTCGGGATGACCAAGGTACACAGCTGACGGGTCACGGATAAAGTTGTGGAGAAGTTTAAAACAGGCTTAGGGATTAAGACAATGCTCCATGATTTGAATGGCTCGCATAACACTGTTTAATCCATCATCCATAAATGTAAAGTGGAGTGTGACACATCTGCAAACCCACAAAGACATGGCCTAAACTCTTAAGGAGCAAACATGTGAAAGAAGGTGGTCTGGTAATATGAAAGAAACCTCTGTTGTTTCTACTGTGTGCTTTGCAGAAATGTAACATTGCAAATCGCCCTGAACATGCCATCTTTAGCAGAAGCATGGTGGCGGCAGCATCATTCTCTAGGGAGGCTTTTCTTTAGCAGGAATTGAGAAGCTGGGAGATGGCTAGAGTTAAATATAGGGCAACACCAACGGAAAGTCTGTTATCTGCTGCAAATGACTTGAGATGGGGGTAAAGGTTCACCTTCCAGCTGAATAACCCTAAACATACAGCTAAAACTACAATGGGAATGGTTTTGATCGAAGCATGTCCACGTCTTAGAATTTCACAGTCAAAGTATGGACCTAAATCTAATTGAGAATCTGCGGACAGACTTGAAAGTTGCTGCTTATTGATGTTCTCCATCCAGTCTGGCATGGATGGTCTCTAGATATGTGAAGCTGGTAGAGACATACCCTTGAAGACCTGCAGCTGAAATTGCAACAAAAAATACAAAGTATAAACTCAGGGGTGCTGAATATAAATGCATGATATACTTTTCAGAATTTTATTGTAAAACATTTTTTTTTTTTTTATTGTGTCATGTCCAGCAGAGTATCGCTCAGAATTGTTGTCTTGAGTGCCAAGAAATTGCCCAACAGATTTACTTTCACAAGCAGAGCATCACAGCTAATGCTTTAAAGCTCTGCTTGATATTTATAAAATAAACTTTATTATAATCTTCTTTGGGAATATTTCAATTGTTACAGACACGGAGACTGAAATGAAAAGGAAAAAAGAAGCTCAAAAAAGAGAGATGGGGGAAAAAGGGGAGAAAAGGAGGAAAGAGTGGAGGAGAGAAAGAAGGATGAAGAGAACACAAGATTACACCCTGCTTGCTTATACACCTGCAGCTGTTTTTGTTTTGTTTTTTAACAAAATAGTACACGGTAATTCTGAATGTAAAATGTACTTAGTGAGAGGTGCAGCCCAATATAGAACATCTGTGTATCTGTCAACACCTGAAGCTTAACACCTGTGAGTATGGGTGTGGATGCGCGTTTGTATACAAGGTTTCTCCACAAAAATATGCAATAGCGAGTGTGAGGACCCACAGGCCTGCCCCATGGTCCCTGGACGGACACTGAGGAGATCCGAGCCACAGACATCTAAAGGCCCCAAAGCACAGGAACCCCAGGAGAACCACCGCCGGGACTACTGCAACCCCCCCCCAGAGAAGAGCAGTGGAGAGTCCCAGGGGAACCACCCAGCAGCGACAGTGCAGAAGCCCCAGGGAGCCGCAGCGACGAGTCCACAGGCCCCGCCAGCAGCCCTCCACGCCCGAGCAGATCCAGCCATGGACCCAGAGGCCCAAGACCCCGGGACACACCGTTGTAAAACATTTTGAAAACCATGTGATCTTTTCCTTTCCTTTCAGTTCACAATTGTACTACTTTGTGTTATTCTCTTACATAAAATCCCAATAAAATGTATTGAAGTTCAAGTCTTATGAATACTTTTGGAAAATCTTTTTAAATGAGTCGTTACAAAACTTAGTTGCAAAGGGAAAGTATCCATGTTTTGCAGGACATGTTCTTTGGATTTACCATTGCATACACACATCATTGCATTTTCCTATTGTTATGTGAAATGCTTTTTGCTGTATACATGCATACATGTCTCTGCTGTTACTAAATGTGTCTTTCCATTGACACCCTGCTGGCTCAGTCTGTACATATGGCCATGCACCTTGCACCCAACCTGTGTATCAGTGCACCAACTACCTGTCCAGATGGCAAACTAGAAACATTGGATAGCTGTCAAAGGAGGTGAGATTTCTTAGTTCTCGTTAAGGACCATGACATTCATTGTTGTTGTGACTGTAATGACTGTTTTACAGCAAGATTGCTTACTTCAATCTTATATTTTCAAAAGCAGTTACCCTTCATTTTGTCAAAAATAGCATCGTATTCCCTTCTTTGTACATTTAACCTTTATTTTTTTCCACCTGTTAATCAGATGTCCTCTCCTCCTCCTGTCTACCCTTATTTTGTAGCGTCTCTGCTCACCTCTTCTCCTGATTTATACATTAAATAGTTATGTGGGAGAATAGGGAGGCACCTATCATTCCATGATCTATAGCTCTCTGTGCCTTCATTAAAAATACATGTGTATGCTTAGGGGAGACCATATAGAATGTATAAATCAAAATGGTAACGGCAGCATTGTAAGCATTCTGTACTTATTTCCCCATAGCTTTCCCTCTGTGGACTCTTCCTACTTATTTTATTTCCTCGCTAGTAGTATGCATGTATGCTTTAATATTAAAATATGCTGGATAATTAGCTAACTGGTGATGATCTTTAATTTTTCTTTTATTACCAAATCCACAATCTGTCTTGTGAATTCAAACTCTCAACTCTGCTGCTGTAAATCCCATGCACTGATGTAAATAAACAAGCGAAGGGAAAAAAGTTGACAAATGACTTGTGTAACATTTACTTGCACAATCGATAGCTCTGACAATTTCCACCTGGACAATGATTAATGCCACATCCACCCCCAGCCCCTCACCTCCCTCTGTGCATGTCGTGCTGGGTGCAGATGAAGCAGGCCTGCGAACTTTGTGTGTTTCAATGTGAGTGTGTGTGCGTGTGTGCATGTGTGTAAATTAAAGTAGCAGTATCAGTCTGGACATTCAGGCTCCAGATCATCCGTTGAGCATCGATAGTTACTGGACAAATACACTCAGCTTCAAGTGTGGGGAAATAACTGTCTGGGCTTTTTTGAGTATTTCACCGTGGTACTCAACTGTTGCTCTACGAGTGTTTTCTTGACTTTATTTTCCACAGATGTGCTAAAAATAGTCAGGTCAAGAGAAGTGATATGAAATGAAAAAACTACAAAGTAAAACGTAGAGAAAAAAATGTAAATGTTGGCTTGAAAAGTAGCTAAGGCATCAGGAGAGATGGTGTACTACACATTTCCTCCATCCAACTGCCCCTCTTTGAACTCATTTATAAATATTCAGCTCCACATATAAACACTATCCAAATGAGCCCAGGCATCCGAGCCAAGGTTAAAAACTCTACTTCTCATTGCACACTCAATGACTTGACTAGCTCGAAAGGTTAGTTTCTTATTCTGACCCAGTCTGTTTGTACTCATTAAGATCAAGGGAAAATTTAATCATCACCATGCAGTTATTTACTCTGGCCAAATTAGTGTATGATTATTTTAGATCAGCAAACAACAAAAAAGTGTCTTTGATGTTTAAAGGAAAAGTTTAAATTTAAGGAAAGGAAATGTATTTAGCTTGAGTACATTTATTCAGCTGGGGAAAATCCCATGGTAACAAATAGTTGTTTTTACTCAAATTATCTGCCTTAATCATTGACACCTCAAACAATTGCTATGATTTAAATATAATTTTAGCATTTGTCTTGTTTATACTACTTTTAATTGTTGTTTTTTTTTTTTTGTAATTGATGACATAGTTTTCCTGAGGTACCTGAATATTTATAAATATATGTATGTGTATATATATAGATATATATATCTATATATATATATGCTTTGATTACTGCTTTGCTGTCTTGGCTTGGCGTTCTCTCCATGAGCTTCATGAGGTGGTCAGATGAAATGGTTTTCCAAAGAGTCTTCAAATAACTTCCCAGAGGTTTATTGGGAGACTGACAAAAGTAAAAATTTCAGTCATCACACCAAAGCTAAAATATATATATGTAAGTTATTTTAAAATTTTTCGTTTGCTATATAATTCTATGTGTGTTCATGCACTGCTTTGATGCCTTCAAGAATCTACGTACAATGCAGGTAGTCATATACATAAAGACAACCGTTAAATGAGAAAGGTGTTCTATATATATATATATATATATATATATATATATATATATATATATATACATACACACACAAACAAACAAAAGTTAGCGACATTTGGATGTTGGCCATTGCGAGGCTTCAAACAGGATATTCTCAGACGGAAGTAGCTACTACGCTTAGTGTGACAGAATGTCATTAGCAGGTTACAAAGGAGATACAGAGAGATTGGAGGAGTCACAGAAAAACATAGAAGTGAAATGTTCTTTTGCCCATTCCCACGCTGATCACTGTTTCATTGTGAACCGTACCCTACTGAACTGGATAGGGAATGCCACTCAACTCCAGGCACATTTAGGCAGGTGAGACACTTGAGTGTCATATCAGACCATTTGAAACCGTTTACATTAGCGCAGTCTGCGTGCTAGACAAACTGCAAGGGTACCTGACCAGACCACCAGGCACAGGCATGATCATCTTGCATGGGCCAGGGAGCATTTACACTGGATGGGGTCCAGTGGGCCTCAGTGCTGTTCTTTGATGAAAGCTGATTCACACTGAGCAGAAATAATGGCTGCCAACAATGTTGGAGATGTCATGGAGAGCAATAATGCCCCAAGCTCATCAAGGTCACATCTTTAAGGAATGGCTGCTGGAGACTAGAGTACCTCAAATGAAGTGGCCTGCCCTTTCTCCAGACCTGACTGGGGAGTGTACTGCAACAGGTGGGGGAGGGGGATTGCTGCATCTGCTACTTTAATCTGGTACTTTTTCTGGCATCTTAGAAAACTTTAAACTGAAGGAACAGTATGATGCATGGTATGATTCACATCAAATTTTGAAAAGGCAAGTTTTTAAAACTGCAATATACCTTTAGAACAGTTACCTGCACCTGCCTATTAACAAAGAGGTTTATTCTTCTAGCTGCTCTTCAAAATGGAAAATGTAAGAGAACATGTCTTTAAAGTAAGGCTGATGTGTGTTGATTCTCATTGGTCAGGGGAAGGCTAATAGAAAACAGCTATTGGCCTCATATTGCATTATCTACAATAACAATTAAAACATTTTAAACTACTGGGACTGTGACAAATAAGGCTTGACAAGGACCCAAGTCAATCTTTTTATCACACATGGTGGTGAGGATGGTAAAAAGGTTAGGCTTACAAAGTATGCATAACAGTATATCTTAGGACATTTATCAAATCTTTATAGTGTTGCTAATAGTAGTGATGAAACAATATTCTCTGTGCAAGTGAACCTCACACTGCCTAGTGTTGTCATTCTCATATGTGATCTTGCTGTAAAATCACATTTAGATTCCAACTTCAAGTACTTGCATGGCCCTGTAGCTATAGCTAGTTATCAAGAGGATGATTGATTTTGGCTGACAGGCTGATGACAAACCTGTCTCATCTCCTCTCACATCACCTGTAAAATCCACACTTCTTTTTCATAACCCCCGTGGTACAGTAAGTTCGCTCCCACCTCAGTGCGCCCTCCATCGTACAAAACTGTGTGTTTTGCGATTATGGGGGGTCTCGAACCAGTGCTGTGTGAAAATGAGAGAAGGGGGCACTGTGACTTAATCTGACAGTACTGTGCAAAGTGTGTGGTATCTCGGCCTCAGGGAGACAGGCGTGAGGAAAAGAGAAAGGTAGAGAAAAGGAAGGGAATCCAGTTGGATAAAGGGGCCCTGCATGGAAAGTTAGCTCACACAGAGCCTGAGACAGACGAGGTCACACAGAGCCGGGTGGCCCTGACAGAGAGTGAAGGAGAACAACAGTGTACGTTTGTTATTACTCTATTTACCTTCTCCCTCAACTCCGTTACATCTCTTTATTAAAAATCTATGTAGTTGTTCTATTTGACTAATAGTTGTAAACATATTTAATTTCAACATTTTTGTCATTTCCCTAAAGAAAGGTTTATGTTTTTGCTTATCATCGAGTTCTCTCCACAGATTAATAGATTTGTTACAGCTTTATTTTCTTTTTTTACTTTTTAGTAATTGTTATGACTGTAGATATGTGAAAGTTTAAGCCAAAAACTATTTTCTTGTAGCTTTATCTTGACTAAAAAAAATCAAAACACATCTACCTTACTGGGTTTTTGCATCTGCTCTTGTATTTCGAATTATGAAGAGTAGCTAAGCTCTTGAAAAAATTAACATTTTTATTTCCTGAAATCAGCATCTTTACATGTCTGAGAACCATTTTATTCCAGTTTCTGTTCAATGCCAAGATCATGCACACATCATCCAACTCAGTGGAGTACAGACTGTAGGGATCAGGGATCACCTGAACCCAACAGGAATGTTAAATACTTGTGGAATTTATTAAAGCTCTGATTACAAATTATGGTTATTTCACCAAATATGTATTCTGATCTCATCCTAAGTTAAAACATTAGTATGACATTGTTTTATATGAAGATGGATCTGCATCTTTATTATTTTGATCATTTATCCTTTTTTGCAAAGAAATGATTGAATAGACAATTACAATTTTATAACAAAAGTTCTCAGTAGTTTATGAAAATAAATCAAATGTTTTTATTTCACCCAAACACATACTTTCAGCGTCGCATAATAAGAGAAACTAAACATTTGTAAGTGATCTTTTTCTGGACTCATTTTTTTTTTAAGTGACCATATAAATGTGAAAAAACCCTATCATATCTCCGATTTTCTTAACCTCATCCAATCCAATTTTTCACCGTTGTAGTTATTTAAAACCATTTAATTATTGCTAGAAATTTTGCTTCTAGTTATTTCTTTACTTGTGAAGGTCAACACTGATCTTCCTTCCTTGAATGCCATGTTTTCTTGTCTTTGCCATTATGTGATGTGGCTCAGAGAAACGGAGCTCTGTTTCACATCGTCTTTGTACCTGAGGGAAACTGAAATTTGGTTATTACTAATAAAGAGTCCTTAAAACTCTGATCAACTTAAATCTGTCAAGGTTTGAACGAAGAAGAGACTTCAGTCATATTCTATTTTTACAGAAATTATTATTTCTTACTTATTGTTATTTCCTGGCAGTACTTTTAGCAAACTGGGAACATCATGTTGTCAAAATAACCACAGTAAAAGGGAATACCACTTTGCTTCATCCTGTCCCCTGACAAGAAAACATGAGAAGAGTAAGCTGCCTGACAGCTGCTTTCTAATCAGTATTTCTTGGGCAACTATTCTTAAAATATAAATGCATGAATACACATGTATAAATGTTTTATGTTAGAATTACAAAGGGAGAATAAAAGAACATGTATGCTCTTATTCAGCAGGCAATACTGACACAACACATACAATCTCCAATTCACCTAACCATACCATACACTTTCCTCACTCCATGCACCCGTGACCACTATCAGCCATGCTTTGTACCTGTCAAGTGATGTCCTTTTGCTTGTGCCCGGATCCCTGCTTCACTACATGAGAGCTCTCACATCAAAGCATCCTGGAGCTCCACGCGCACAGATGAAACACCCTCTCAGTGTAGCCACCTCTGTCCCCCGCTCCGTCACATTAGACACATTTCATTTCATTACAACACCACTGGAAAAATAGAGGTGCTGCTGTCTTAAAGGTACATCTTATTTACTTTCACTTGTACTTGTGTGCTTACCAAGATGTGGATCCTCAGTGGCGCACTACACAATGAAAGACTAGTAGAGACAGCTCTGCCTGTATTAGACCGTAGCTGATATTGCAATCGTAGCCCTGATATTTACACAACACATGACAGTTTTAGGTCTAGCAGTTCATGAAACAAATCAAGTGAAAAAAAGGCGTTTCTCTTAGATTAACTTTAATTTCTTAATTTTTCTTTGACCACTTAATGGAAGAAGATGAAGGATGACAAATTTCATAATATGACGAGACAAGCTCCGGTTTCCGTAGCAGCAGTGCTCTTTGTTGTGCCATGTTGTGTGGGGCACGCCGACAAAGGAGTGCTAAGGAGGGTCCAGAGCACGGTGGTGAGGGTCGGGTTGTTCCCCCCTCAGAGGGGGCTGAGATGACCCTCTTGACCGGTGGCCCCAGGGCAGAGACTCAGTGTGGTAGTGGCATAGGGGCACCCATAGGGCATGGGAAGGGACTTAGCCTGCACACTACAGCAGAAAGACAAGATTGACCTACAGCTAAAGGATTGTGTGGGTCTGTTTTATCTGAGACAGTGTGTATAAGAGACAAAGGAGGTGTTAGCAAAGCGAGCAATGTGTATGTGAGAGATTTTGACGTGCAAAAAAAAAAGGCATGTTGACCCAAAGATTGCTATGGGCATCTGTGTGGGATTCACACTTTGACAGCACATCACAAAATAAAAGATACGATTTTTGTTTGTGTGTGTGAAAGGGGGTGGGGGTAACTTAACAGTGAGACAGAGCCCCACAGACAGATAGACTGAACCACAGAAAGGTGAATGACAGACTCATGTAATTTAAAATAAGCAAATACGCAGAGTTAGATATTGGACAAAAATGTGGTGGGAAAGATAAAAAAAAAAAAAAAAAACATTTAGGTTTTTTATATCATGTTAGAAAATCACAATAGAGTACTTAGAATATTAATAATGAAAGTATATTTTTTTTCCATCATTAATAAAATTGTCGTAATCTGTTAAAATTTTACAAATACATAGACAACTTCCAGAGCGGTTGATGCAAAGAAGAAGGTTAGCGGTCACATACATCCTGGTTTTCCTGACTCCGACGCAGTCCTCTAAGTGTTCAAATGAATGATGGCTTCCGACATATTGATGAACCTATTAGCCCTGGTCCTCCAGATGAAGCACTCCAATGCTGTTGGTCTTCTTTACAGCAATCTTCTCATGGGTGACTGGATAGCTGAAAGGGTTAGCACTGTTAGGTTTATTATGTGTATTTGTGTCTCTAAAGGAAGGGCTATAGGCCATCACCTAAAGACTAGGCAATGGCTAGGAGCTGGGATCCTGGTGTTAGTTTTAGTGTGCTTAGAGAAGGAGAGAGTTAAGGGTCAGGGTGGGACTAAACATGTTTATATGACACAGGGTTCATGTCAGAACATGAGGATTGGTGATCTAAACCATTAACTTCTGCCCTCTGCAAACCAGGATTAAGGTAAAGGAAAACTCTACTTACCGAGAACCAGTGAGATGTGATGCACCCCATTCAACATTTTAGTTCCATTTAACAAAGAGTGGGTGATTTATGTGTTTAGTTCTTTGTTTGCTTTGTGTAAATGATGTTGTTTTGGCATTATTTTGGGGTATGTTGAAAGTGTTCTTCTTATTTGTCTTTTTAATGATACAGCACAAAAGATGATCATATTGGTTTCCCTTATAAAGCGCTCTTTGGGTGTTTTTGGATGAAATGCTTTTAACTGGCTTAACTGGTGGTGCCAGTTATTTTATTAGGCCACCACCAGTGGGCAGTGGCACAAAGCTATTGTGCACAGCAGTATATCTTCTCCCCCTTATTTTTATTTTATTAATTTATGCATTACTTAATTTCTTCACCCATCTTCTCAGTTCTCCCCTCTGCTACCATCCTCTTCTAGTTCTTTTTCATCCAACTATATGGGCTTGTGTCTTTAAACTTCAGTAGGGGTGTGCACATTTTTCTGGGATGATGAAAGTCTTTAACTTGTCTAATAAATCCCGTTCACTTCTGCTGTGCAAGCACATAAATGATAAATGTTTTTAGCTTAAACTAAAAGCAGTTGGATGGAAAAAGTTATAAGTTCTTAAATTAAATTTATACTTGCTATGCTTTAGAAAACAATTGAAAAGTAATCAAATTGAGTTGTAGTGTAAAACACAACAGCTAAATAAAAATACCTATTTTTATTAAAAGCTATGTAAATATTTTTTTCATTTTCTAGAAATTGCATGTTTGATTACAAATTTTAGAAATTGTATGTTTTCAAATAAAATTATATTTCATTGTTAATTTAATAAATGTTAACCTTTAATGTTACAAACATGTAAGGAGGAAGGGGATCTTGGACTGACAGCTAGTGAGAACAGGACTAATTTTACAATATTAATAAGTGAGAACGTGTCATTTTGCTGTTTGAGCCATTTTGCCATTGTCAACACACGGCAGGTGCTAAGGCACAGGGTGTGTGGCAGGTTTGATGTCAGTCGGTGCAGGAGGGACACACACACATGCTGCGTCAACGGAAGACAAGCACATTGTGTTAACACTTATAAAGGAAGAGAAGACGTGCTGCCATGAGACGACACTGTGTCCGATGGAGTTTTGCAGAGGAAACTGAGCTATATCTTCTAAAGGTCTTCTTGCTGTTGCTTGTTCATTTCTTGCTCAGTGTGTGTTTATTAGAAATGCCTGTGTTTAAATGTTTTTGGCTGACAGCAATAAGAATTGAATTTTCTTGTGTGTTAGTGTGGTCATATGTATTTACACTGGGGGCTGTGTGTATAAAGGACAGTCAAAGTGAAGCAGGAATCCATCTATTTCCTGCTTTTTTTCCAAAGGGCTTGGAATAATAAACAGAGTTAATTAAAATGGGTTCAAAGTTGAAAAAGTAATTTGGCTTCAGTAGAATGTCCTTTTTTTTCTTCCTTCATATGCTTTTCTTATTTCCTAAGAATACTTTTACTTGTTTTATTTATTTTTCTTAATGTAAATATTATTATCTAAAACCTTGATCTTTTTTTATTTAAAAGAGTTGTTGTTGAAAGATATGTCTGTAATGCTGAATAATGAAGTTTTAAACCATGCACAAACAAACACAAGCAGCTACAAAAAGATGTGTTCATTGCGAACCCTCACTGTGTGATGGTAGTATTGATTGGGTTTGATATTAAGTGGCACATGGCCTTTGGAGTCACTAAATGCTACTCACTGACTGAAACTACCACTGCTGAATTCCAATCCCCCAGTTAGTTCTCAAGCTTGTCCCTGCAGTGACACTCTCCTTTATCTCATTCACTGCGATTTCCTTCAGTCTCGATTTGCATCTTTCCCCACAGTCATCTGAGGAGCTGTGTCTTTAAAGTGTTGTAACTATATTTGCTCATACATAACCATTGCTGAGCTCTTTATTAAACACAAAGAGCAAACACCATAATTCAGAGACAAACTGGGTGAGCTTTGACGGGCATAAATTATAATGTTTCTTTATAATGCTTGAATTTTTCAACTGAAATTGTAAACAAAGTTTGTTTAACTTTCTTTTTAAATGTGTTTGACAAAGACAAAACAGCAGTAGCCAAATAGATTGTTTACTGTTATTAAAAAAAGGTTCAATAAAGACGAATTGACATTTTAAACTGTCTCTAGTGTCTTGTACAAGCGACTATCTCAGCTAGCATTGCTAAAGCAGCATTCTCCATATATCCTTACTCTAACCCTAGCTAGGAGATTTCCTGGAAGCTTCCAACATTAAAAATCCAGCATGTTCCATGATAGAGAAAAGTTTTAAACGCTAAGGGGTGAAACTGAACAACTGTAATATATGAGCCTTCCTGTTAGCTGCGAAAAGTCTTGCTTTCACTCAATATCTCACCATCTGATTAAACCACATACATGTTTTTAGATGTCTAGAGAAGTGTTTCATTTAAAATAGCATAATACATCAATGTGCTCTCTCTGACGTCATTTTTAAACACTGCACTGGTACTTCTCTCAGTAACAGTGCCACACTGAAGAGTGTTTTTGTTGATGGAATCTGGTTGCACATAGTTGTGGTGTGTTCACAGATCGGAAAATGATTGGATTTTGACTTAACCCAACTGGGTAAAGTAACTGATTCCTTTGCTCTTACGCACAAACTTGTGCTGGATGTGTTTCAGGAGGGCTATGGTGTGTTGGTGCTCAACCCCAATGAGAACTACTTGGAGGTGGAGAAGTCAGCAAAGGCATCCCCCAATGACTTTTCTGCTGAACCCTCAGATGAACCAGCTGAAAAGAGAGAGCGCAAAGATGAACAGGAAAGCAAAAAGAAAAGGGAATTTTATGAGAAATATCGCAACCCACAGAAAGAGACTGAGACCGAACGCATACCTATACGGGTAAGTGAAGTGACTTGAAGCATTTTCAGGTAGACAAGGATGTGAAGACAAAAAATTTTGGACTGGAAGAAAAGGGAGGCAGTGATGGATGTTTGTTAAAATCAGGCATGTTGGAGGATGTAGACAAACTGACTGTTCCACGGTTGTAGGAGGAAATAAAGGTACACAAGAAAATAGGGAAGAGGAAACTGGACAAAATTTTGATTACAGAAAAGTGGTAAGAACATGCAAATGGCAACTGAGCATGCTGAAGAATCAAGGAAGGGATTTGTTAAGTGACTAGGGATGAAGGGAGGCTGGAAAGCAGAGGGAGAAAGAGAGGCTCTTGTGTGGTCAGCTTGTGTGTGAAGAGGTTGGCTCTGCTCCAGTCGCCTCTCAGTGAGCAAGTGTTAACCACATGGCTACTTCCCTCTCTCCCTCTCTTTTTTTCCTCCTTCAGATGAAGGGCTGGTCAGTGAAGCTCTGGCCCAAAGCTCTTGTTGACCACTGGGATTTTTATCTTCAAAATGCACACTCTGCAAACACACTGTAACACTCTTATCAGCTACACTCTAACCATGGGCACACACACACAGACACACACACACACACACGGCTTAAAGCACCTAAGCTCAGCCAGTTTACCTTGTGGTTAAACAAAGGAAATGAATCATAAATCTAGTTTCTTTGTCAAAATAAATGTGATGAACAATGAAAGCAATGTTGTCCCCTTCAAAGACATCCTGTGTTTTATCCCATGCAACATTAAGTTTATTGAAATTGTTATTTTAGGTAATGTTTGAAACATTATTTCCACATCACTTTTTATGTAGCCTATTCCCAAGAAGACATATATTTGCCTAACTTTGCTTCATGGCTGTGACATTACATTGGTTCTTAGTGTCTGTTTGCATGTGTGTGAAAAGCGTCACTCTGTGGTTTTTGACAGGAGTTCGGGTTGCTGTGGGACTAACAGGCTGTGTGAGCTGTCAGTGCACTCTTCTTATTTCTCACCTCTCCATCAGTACCTTGATACACTCTTCAATAAGGCATAATTAGCTTCAGCGGTGTCTTATTCTGTCTCACATCTTTACATCTCCCTTACGTGAGGAATTTGCTTCACAGTATCTGACATTAGGTTTGTGATAGACAATCATCAGTGTCACGCAATCCTGGAGTTACTATCCTGTGTACTATCTGTCTCTTTTTTGCCTCATGTTTTACTTGTGGAGCTGAAGCAATACATCAGTATATAATACAACATTAGTCACAGTTTAAAATTATCTCTGTTTTGGTCAAAAGATAGCTTTAATAGATAATATAGACTTTATTTATGCAGCCCTTACAGATCATGTCAGATGCCACACATTCCATTGTTCCTTGTTTACAGTTTCAGAGGCGATGCACTCAATTAATTTACTAAAGTTAAGCCTATTGCAACTTCTACATGATGTAGCGAGTATTACAGCTATGTAAAATTAGAATTTTGTTGAATTATTCAATAAATCATTCCCAGATATTTATCAGTCAATCCATTAATGTCTTTATGTATGTGAAGTGAATCCTTTACCTTCCTAAGGGAACAATTCCTATGATACACCTAAAAAGAGCTGGAGTTTTATTTATCTCTCACTGCTACAGTTTATTATCAAATCAGAGATAATGTTCCTGTCAGGTAAAGACTATGAGAATATTGTATTGGGTATTTTGAGGCTTTCTATCACATTTTAAAATTTTTACAAAGATGCAACAAATGTTTTTTTTTTTACTGAAACTGCATCATGAAACAACTGATCCAAACCATACATGAATAGAAAATCTCTTAAATAGGAGGTTCTGTCTGGGTTGGGAACATGGCAGATTTTTTTCAATAGTCCTTGTTTTCTACCACAAATAAAAACTATTTAGACTTTAATTGCACACATTAATTTTGTAGCTTTGAGTTTAACTTGATGCACGTGTACTTGTAAATGTTGCATCTCCTCCATCATATGAGTCGCGCTGCGTTTATGTTAATTATCCTCAAAGATAGCAAGAATAAAACCAACTAGTTACTCCTTCAAAGCTTAAGTGCTCCTTCTCAGAGGACCAAGTCACTAATTGTGTGGATCTGTGTTTGGCTTGTTTCAGAATTGTTTTGTCCTTTTTCTTGTTTTATAGCCATCAAAAATAACTAACTGATGTTTGACTAACTAATGTTATACCCATTTTTGAATAAAAAACCAAAAAAATTATCTGTACACATTTGTGTTCAGATGTTCGTATCAAGACTTGCGTTCAAGACTAATGAGTGAGCATGACTGCTTTTTGTTGTAGCCTCTTAAATTTTGACCTTTAAACTGAAATGAGAAAGATAATTGTGCGTATGACCTTGTCTTTTCTATCTACACCTACTCCTTCCCGCTTTTACTGTTCTTCCTTCCCCTGCCCTGGAGTAAGCTTCCACATGCTTACACACACCCACAAAAGCACATACATGTGAAAACACACACATGCTCTAAAAGAGGCTAAAAAAGGGAATTGATATTGTGCGTTTATGTGCTCGCATTTCGGCTTCAGCTCACATAGTCTGGGTGGGGGATTAAATCAAACCTCTTTAGGACATCTGTTTTCATCTGTGCCTAACCAAGACGTACTCACTAACCAACCGTTTTTATTCATCATACCTCAGATCTTTAACTCCATGGTCAATCTGACAGAGAGGTATCCCAATTGTTGTGGTTTTTAGTATAATAATGGCCATCAGTTGGCTCTAGATGGACAAACTGTCTATTTTTAAGGCTAGGCTTAAAACTTTCCTTTTTAATAAAGCTTATAGTTAGAGTGGCTTAGGTTATCCTGAGCTGTCTCTGCTTTTATGCTGCTATAGGCTTAGGCTGCTGGAGGACATAATGACCACTTTCAACCTCTTCGTTACATTCTCACACTACTCTCCAATTTTGCATTATTTGCTGTTATTTCAGCTTTTAACTTTATGTTCTCTCTCTTTTCTCTTCCTAGAAGCTACACCTGGCCTGACTCTGTGTCTACCTGTGACACCTTTCTGGAGAGGAGAATCGTCCGAGCTTCTGCTGGCAGCAACTTAATGCTCACCTTCTACCGATGATCCACATGGCCCTGTCTTTTAGTGTTTAACCCTTTCTCTCTCCTAGACATGGAAATTGACTGAGCTTTTACTGTAACTAATTATATGTGCTCTCTTTCAGATTCTAACCTTGAAAACTGGCTCAGAGTTTATCTGTTCTTTCTTTCTAGGTGAAACGACTAAAGGAGCTACATCCATTAACATTTACTTTTCCTTCCCATAGAAAGTACTCCTGGATCAGTGCTTCTTTGTTCTCTTTGTGTCTCTGCTCTGTTCTCTCAAACCCCCAGTCGGTCGTGGCAGATGGCTGCTCACACTGAGCCTGGTTCTGCTGGAGGTTTCTTCCTGTTAAAAGGGAGTTTTTCCTCTCCACTGTCGCTACATGCATGCTCAGTATGAGGGATTGCTGCAAAGTCAACGCCAGTGACTGTCCACTGTCTCTACATGCTCATCCAGGAGGAGGGAATGCTGCAAGTCACTGACTGGATGCAATCTGCTGGGTTTCCTTAGACAGAAAAATGTTTTATCCAATTTGAATAAATAACTGAATCTGACTGCACTGTTCAATGATTAGGATTAATTGGAATGTATGTACCTGACTGTTGTGAAGTGCCTTGAGACGACATGTGTTGTGAATTGGTGCTATATAAATACATAAACTGAAACTAACTCCCGTTGAGCTGCTAGACGACCTGCAAAAAGCTGTTCAGAACCATTCATATGTGTAAACCTAAAAACTATACATCTGTACCCCTAAAATATTATTAGACATAAATAAACACAAAAGACCAAATGTTTTGACTTTTTTTTGCCTAATTACACCCAAACCCCCAAAAAATTATGTTGCAAATTCCTATTCTTCCTTGCTGATGAAGATTGGTCAACTTGCACACACAACCACACAGCAGCCCACTGATAGAGTTGAGTTGATTAATACGCTTCCTTACACACATTAATAAGCTCTTAACAATTCTTAGGGTTCTTACTTTTTAGCCCTGGGTTTATAGTGTGCAACCTCTCAACCTCATCTAATCGCTCCGCTCTCTTCTTCTCCAGATCTCCACAGCACCGGCCCATGTTTAGAGGGATAATAGCAAAGGAGGAGGAGAAAGAGGGAGGCATGGAGGGATAGAAAGTCCAATTGGGAGGGATACTGATGAGGATAGTGAGGAGGAATGGGTTGGGGTAGGGGGTGGGGGTACTGTCTTAGCACTTAGCCATACAGAAGTTTGGGAGTTCACTTTACTCTGAATTTTAGCAGTAATCCAGTTAGCTATTTTCTGTCAGCCAAGCGGAGGAATGGCAGGAACAAAAGGCACATTCATGGGCTTAAGAAGCTTCCAAAGAGTTCACCCAAGGCTGGCTCGCTGGGATTAGGCTAGCAGGCCCTGGAAAGAAGAAGGGGGGTTGGGGGGACGAGCAACCAGGACAAAAACACTGAGCATCGCCTTGCCTTAAGCACCACTTATTTGTGTAAATGACTGCAATGCTTATCACGTTTTTCAAAAGTTTGTTTTTTTCTTTTACTGAACTTATTACCTAAATATTAAAAGACAAATAGTGAAGATCACTCTTCAGATCTGAGGGAGCTATTTCACATTTGCTCTATGCTTTTTTATTCTGGCTGTATTTAGTGTTATTTCAACAACAAAATCTATGGTACTCATTTTTATATATGCTGTTAAAGTGGTAAATACAAAGCAAATTGGTAGCATGTAGAACTAAAAGGCCAAACAGTCCAAAAAGAAAACAAAACAAAACAGTAGCACATTGATATTTGTTTTAGATGCTGCTTGGAGGTGAAGTCTAATAAAAATATTCAATAAACTATAAAAATTAAACTGAGAACAAGCATCCGCGGCTCCTTATACTATATAGCATTTATTTCTGAAGCTGGAACTAAGAATTACATCAAACCCAACTTTATCCATGTTTTAGTCGCAAGTTGGAAAATTAAAAGGAGGCTAAATACAGTTAGCAATACTAGTTAATTCCAATGTATGTGTCAATATTTAATGCATTCAAACACTGCAGAACATTTTTCAGTAGTAGTTTTAAATGTGTTTATGTTTGAAAAAGATTTAATAGGACGCACACAAGCAGAAGTCAAAAGATTACTGTAGCTATCAACATGTTTTATACACATGGCAGCCATATTGACATTTGAGGTTAGGTTGGTTAGACAATTCTATCTTTCCCCTTTTGAATTATTTCCTCGGGGGGGGGGGCAACCTTCTGATGTTTAATAGAACTTGGACATTTTTCCTTTAAACATACAAATAAACTAGAATGTTGTTTTTTTCTGTTTTTTGGTTTGTTTTTTGTTTTGTCAAGAAAAACACTAATGATATACAGACCAAATCCATTTGCATTTCAAAATGTCTTGAAAGTATAGTAATACTTGGAAAAATTATTTAATTTGGTAGTTCTTGTTCTAAAATGTTCAGGAACCACAGATTTGTATTTGGTTTCTTAGTACTTCAGCAAAAGCCTGTTTCTTTTTAAACTAGTCATGCCTTTTAGAACATTTTTGTCATTTCTGATACAGGAAAAATCCTTGTTGGCTACTTTTTCTTGTTTGCACCTCTAGCTTAACCAGCATGTGTCATTTTTGAATGGTACCTTGTAGGTTTCCTAAGGGTATTTGCTTCCATTATTTAGTGCAGGCGAAACCTTTTAATCCCAGCTGTATCTGTCCACTGAGGCCCTTGTCCTAGTCTGTGTTTAGCACATAGTGTTGCTGTCCTGTTGTTTACGACGTAATACAAATCGCCTCGTGGATTCAATAAAATACATGTGTACACATGAACACATTACATATTAGGAAACAGGTCACAAACACACACACAGATTGTTGTATTCAACAATCCAGCAGTACCCTGTTTCTGTCGGTGACTGGAGTTTTGCTCTTTTTCACCCTCTCCCATTTGTGCCAACCTGTGGTCCACAAGCAGCTATACAGGCAGAGTTTATTTGGCCTTTGACCCACAGCTATGACAAGAAGTTTGGCTCAGCATTTCTAAGGACAGGTAGGAACCTCATTTAAAATGTGAACCAGGTCACAGGATTGTTCATTGACCAGTACTTGCTTGCTGCAGAGAACATATTGGGCGGATGCCATTTTTTATTTTAGTTTTTTTATTGTTGTTTTTACGTGTTTTAGTTGTCTTATTATAGGTCTCCTATATAGTCCTGAACGCCTGGAAAAACATACGATTGAAGTGTTTTACAGGTCTGGATTTATTTAAATAAGTTATTCAAAAATATAGTTTTTACAGACATGTTTCATTTGTAACATGATGAATATCTGAATTTCTTGAAAAGAGTTGTTCCGATCTATCCGTCCGTCCATAAAAGAATGGAATTGTCATGTGTTTAAGACCAAAATCCAAGCACATGTGTAAAAGTATTTAGAGAAGCCCCCAAAAAGTTTTCAAAAGGAATAGTTTTAGTTGGACTTTAGGCTTGTTCATCTGTGAAAGCATTTCTGCGCATGCATCTTCTGTAGCACAGAACATCTGTTCATGCACGCATTTGTGTGCAGCTGTGTGTTTGACCACAGCCGAACCTGCATTGCCGGTCTCAGATCCCTGCTCCCAATCTTCTAGTCAGGTCAACCATCAAACACTTCCATCCTGCCCTCCCTCGCACCTCCTCACCCACCGAGCTCCCTGCCCTCTCAGTCTCCCACTCCATCTCTCTCCCTTCCTCTTGCTCCCTCTCTGTGCACACACGCCTGCTGTAAATACAGGCTGGTCCAAATGAAGACATACGGACACACACCCAGGTACACACATATGCACACAGCCCTAGAGGTCATCCTGGAACAAACACAGCCTTGTCTGCCTGCCCGCTCTCCTTTGCCTTATGTCAATTAATGACTCGCAGTAATTTCACCTGACAATCGGGGCGGCAGCGAGAGGCTAGCTGAGATGTCACGCCGATGACCTC
This sequence comes from Girardinichthys multiradiatus, assembly GCF_021462225.1. Classification (NCBI taxonomy): domain Eukaryota; kingdom Metazoa; phylum Chordata; class Actinopteri; order Cyprinodontiformes; family Goodeidae; genus Girardinichthys; species Girardinichthys multiradiatus. The sequence continues at coordinate 37,356,347 of NC_061805.1, read as the reverse complement.
GCTGGCCTGCAGACACTCTTTTCTAATAAAGAATCTCACAAACCCACAGCAACTTCCTTTGTACTTTGTTAATGAGTTATTGATTTGAAACAATGCCCTGGCAAATATTGTCAGAGCAGAGTGACCCTACCAAGGTCATGCTATTTTATTGTATACAGTCTGCACAAACTTATCTACACATGGGATAACATACATGCTTCTGTTTCTTAATCTAGCCCTCTTTGTCACTTACATACCTCCTCACACTTTATATTCCTTCATTGCAAAGTCAAATGAAACACCCTCTCATACAATTTCCCTCTCTCTCTCTCTGTCTCTCTCTCGCATGCACACATACACACACCTAGTTTCCTGCTACTTGTTAGGCTTGCACACATTTTTCACCTCATTCTCCCTTTTCTCTGTCTTTTTCTCACATCATTATATTCCCAATCCTCCATAGGTGCTATACCTGCTAATTACCCACAATACTACAGTCATTATTTTCCAGTCATTATTTTCCCATATCTGCCTCTAATTTGCTCCATACCTTCCTTCCCCCTGCTCAAGCAGAGCCATCAGCTCCCAGACAGCTTCCAGCTCGTCTGAGCTCTCCGTCTGCTTTTAAAGAGAGGAAGAAATAAAACAAATACAAAAAGGAGAGAAAAAATGAGAGAGAAAGGGATGGCTAAAGACTACATGTCCCAAGCATTGATTAGAATGCAATTGCAAACAGGTGTCCTACAGGACCACTATTTAATTGTACACAAAGAAACAAGCATGCCATTGTGCACAAACAAACAGAAACTAACTTTTCTTAATAACCTATTAGCTAATACCAAACATGTAATTAGCTACATTGTTTATTTAATATCTAATCATTTGGCCAAATGAAAACAATCTTGTTCTATGCTGAGTTCGACATATTAAATATTGTAATGACTAGGGCTGTTAGTCGCTCAATTTAGGGTGTGGCCTGAGCACATTACAGGAATGAGAGATTGAGATATTCAGTGAGTTGCAAAACTATTCATTCCCATAGACATTTTCCACATTTTGTACAGTGCAGCCACAAACCCAAATGTATTTTGCATGTATTAGAAAAACACAGAGGAAAATATTTGAGAATGGAAAGGAAATTAATACATTTTTCATATATTTTACAGGCGAAAATCTGAAATGTGCTTATAGCTGTGCTCCAAAGGCCTCAGAGGTTTGTTAGATATCATTAGTAAACAAACAGAAACTAGAAGGCCAGGGAACACACCAGACAAGTCATGGATAAAGTTAAGGAGAAGTTTAAGGAAGAGTTAGGTTAAACAACCATATCCCTGAATTTTAACATCCCACAGAACAATTTTAATTATCTATTTAAAAGGGAAAGTGTAGACACAACTGCAAACCCACGTAGACATGTTCGTCCACCTAAGCAGACAAGCTGGGCAAGCAGAGCATTAATTAGAGAACCAGCCAAGAGGCACCTGTTTATTTTGGAGGAGCTGCAGAAATTCACCACTCAGGTGGGAGAATATTAGAATATTAGATGTGCATTGCACAAATCTGGTTTACATGAAAGAGAGACAATAAGAGAAGCAATAAGAAGTCCCATTTGCAGTTTGCAACTAGCCCTGTGGGGGACATGGTAAACATGTGAAAGAATGTGCTCTAGCCTAGGTGAAACACAGAATTTAAGACTGCTTTAAAAAGTACAAATAAATAAAATAAAATACTGCACATCCCTCTTAACATATCATCTCAGAGTGGCAGAAAGGAAGACATAAAAAGTCCCATTTAAACTGTCAATGCCATAGTGGCACCTTCATGCTGTGAAGGAGGCTTCTCTTCAGCGGGGACTGGGAAGCTGGTTAGTGTTTAGAGGAAGATGGGTAAGGTTAAATACATGAAGAAAATCTGTTAAAATGTGCAAAAGCCAAGTGTTTTGCAACTGGGGTGGTGGTTCTCTTGTTAGAAGGACAATGGCCTCGTAACAGAGAGTAGGTCAGAGCATATTTATGTGTAAGAATGCCCAAATCATGGCCTAGATCAAAATCTAATTGAAACTCGTTAGCAATACTTAAAAACCGCTGTTCAGATGGTCTCCATCCAGTCTGATTGAGGTCCAATTCAATAGTTAGTTTATCTATATACTATTGATTTAAAATAAATGTCTTCTCAAGGCACTTTACAAATAACACCACAATTGTTACGCAGAAATATATTGTCAATTCAGTCCAATCATAGATAATACTTTTAAAGCTGTACTATTAAGTCCTGTTTATTGTGTAAAAAGTTTTCTATCAAAGAAAACTGCTGATTGCATTGAGCAATTGCTCATCCTGAAGGTTGAACAGAACCTTTTTCAGTATGAGCAGTAATCTGCTGTGACTCACTGGGGGTTTGAGAAAACAGACGCACACACATAAAACACAGAAGCACTGGCCCAGGAGTACTTTCTATGTTAAAGAAAAAGTAAAGGGTTAAAGACAGCCGTAGCTCTTTTATTGGCTTCATCTAAGAGAGAAAAACAATAATACAAACATATAAACAAACAAACATATAAACCCTGAGCCAGCTGTGATGTCTACATACCACAAAGGACTTTTAGCAGACAGTTATATCAAAAGGAGTTTCTAAAAAGTATTAAGTCAGGGAAACCCATGTATGCTTTTTCGTTACAAGTATTCACTCTCTTGTTTGTCCTTGACATTAATTTCTGATTAAATACTTTGAAGTTTGTGGTTATAACCATACAAAATGCAAAAACAAACTTAAGAAATTTGAATACTTTAACAAGTCACTATATATGTTTTTTTAAGTGAAGGAAGAGTCTATGTGATCTCAATAAATAGTTTATTTCCTCTCCTTCTATAAAAGAAGAATGAATCTGGGCTAATATTGCCATGTCATGTGTGTTTGGATAACTTTCATCAGACTACACCTTGAAATACTTAGTGATATTATTTTTCAAGGTTGGAACCAGCACTGCGCTAGCAAGAGTCCAGACCCAATAAAGTTGTTTAGAAATCCCGTGACATTGTTCTGACACTTTTGGCACCTCTTAAAAGGTTTGTAGAGGAGTACGAAAAAGTAAAATGGCTCTTACCCACGAGATGCTTTCCGGTTCCACGCTGCTGACTGTCTTCCAGCCAGAAACTTCAAATCTCTCAATGGTTTTCTGTTGTTTAGGTGAATGTGGAGGAGCAGAAAGGGGAGAAGGGAGGTCTTAACCGTTGTTTGTCAGAGTCTGTTGATGTTGTTGGATTCATTGTTTCCTGTGTTGGTCAGACATTTGGTTTGTGCTGGCATACGTCCCGTTATTCTGGCTGCTGTGCAATCCATCTCTTTTGCTCTTCTCTCCCTGCTTCTCATCAGAGTAAATAAGATAAGACAAGTATTAAACTGGGCTAAATCTAAGAAAGCTTATGTGCAAAATTGCCTTTGCATATATGCGCCTGTCATGTGTGTGGATGTAGGTAAATGTGACTTTTTAAGCAGAGTGAAATGTTTTTTTTTTTTAAGTAATTTAAAATAAACAGGGTAGACATCCTTGAAACCAGAAAATTATCAGGCAGTTTGTTTTAGGGAAATACTGTGTAACTACTTTTTTAAAATAATTAATTTAAACTGTATATTCAAGTGTGTTTGACAACTTCATTGTGATCATTTGATTGATTGATAATAGTTAGCTGTCAGCTTTTTAAGTTTGGACCTGACTCTGTCTTAGTTGTATAATAGTGTTTTTATTGCTTTGTATTCCCTGAGGGGAAACTATAGATTCCTTTACATCCACCCAACACACGCACAAACAGCATCCTCCCTCAAATGTCCCTTGACAGTCATGGTTGAAAAAAGATGGCAACAGGTGCACGGCTTGGATGCTATTCTGACATGCTGGCAGACATACACACAGACAGACACAAACACACAAAAGCAGCACAGTCTGTGGAAAAATTCTGGGGAAAAAAAGCATGAAAAACTAAGATACCTCATGTGAGAGCTGGTGACAGGAAGTCGGTCTCGCAGGACGGCCTGCTCCACTTCAGCGAATTAACCTCAGGAAATAATTGCAGCAGTATGCTAATGTTGTTTAGATTTTTCAGTACATCTCTATGCCAGGTAGTCAGTCACATTGGTTTTGCTGCTGAGTGCATCGGCAAATGGGTTGGGGGTGGCTTCAAGGGCTCTCTTTGTCAAACTGTAGACATCAATCTGCAATTGTTTTTATATTTGTTTTAATTTTGTTGTTTTAATCACTCATTGCCTATAGTGCCCTGCAAAGGCACTCACACCCATTGAACTTCATTGTTGTTGTGCTACAGTCACTAACATCAATATATTTTATTAGGATTTGGGAACACAAAGTAGTGAAACTCTGAATACTCCAACATGCATAGGAAGTGTCCACTGTGGCTTAGTGGGAAGAGTAGTTGCCTTGAAAAAGGAAAGGTGCTTCTGTTTATTGCTCTCCTTGCCCAGCCTCTCAGCTTAGGTCAGCCATGTCATGTCAGTTGTGTCATGGTCTTTCCGTTTTGAGGCGACTGTGGCTCAGTAGGAAGAGTAGTCGTCTTGCAATCAGAAGGTTGTGGGTTCGATTCCGGCTTCCTCCTATCATATCTCGATGTGCCCCTGGGCAAGGCACTTAATCTCAAGTTGCCTACCGATCTGCGTATCGGTGTTTGAATGTGTGAGCGTTAGTGAGTGCAATTGGGTGAATGTGGTGGCTCTAGTGTAAAGAACTTTGAGTGGTCTGTATGACTGGAAAAGCGCTATATAAGTTCGGTCCATTTACCATTTTCAGAAGGTAGAAACGCTCAATGAGATGTTCAAAGAATAGGATATTTTTTTATAACTTGGCCCTACTTTAAACTTTTTCACAACTTTATTCCTATCCATCTGATGTGTTCGTTGGTCTTCACGATGTTGTTTGTTTACTAATGTTCCCTATCAAACCTTTGAGAACTTCTCAGAACAGCGGCATTTATACTGAGGTTAGATTACTAAAATGGTGACTTCTGCATGTGTTTGCATGTGGTGGCACTGGGTGCATTAAAGGAAAGGGGGGCTCAGTGATCAGTGACTTTGAAAGCCAGATATTTTTGTCCCAGTTTATAATTATTCACTACTTTGTGTTAATTTGTCATGTATAATCTCAATAAAATCCATTGAAGTGTGTTGTTGATACAAGGCAATATGTGAAAAGGTTAAAGTAGTATAAAGTCTTTAACAAGACACCATAAATCTGATTAGACTGTGTTTTGTTGATAGGAGCTGGTTTGATTGCATTTGTGAAGCTGAGGTGAAATGCACAGACTCTTAAAAGAGCTACATACAGTCACAAACCCATGTCAGGCCTCATCTGTAAAGGTTGACTAGAGAGGAGGACAAAGGGAGAGAAAGAGGCGTGTGAAAAAACAGGTTGCATCTGTGGTGGAGCGAAGAATATAGACAAGAGGGAGAAAGTGAGGATGGCGAGGCAGACTAATGAAATGAGCCTCATAGATGAAGGGTGACGTGGTGGAAGAGAGAGGAGGGAGACTTCAAAGCACTTTGATGTCACAGCCTTTCAGACAGACAACTCTGCTTCAGCCAGCCACTGCGCACATGCCTAAAACCCACACATGCACACACACTGAGAAAAATGCACTGCGCCGACTGCAGAAGGGCAGGGCATCATGAGTTGCCCGCTCTTACATCATACTCTGTGAACTGAGGTTAACACTGACACTACAACCCACACATGCTAATATGGCACAAACATAAACAGTTTGACAGGTTAATTTACTTCTAGACAAACACCACAACGAAAATATACACATCAGCACATCATCAAATGCTACAAGCTTACATAGACTTGTATGCACAGATGCAGGCGAGTAAAACACGTCATCATTTCAAAGGATGGCTTACTTTCCCTTAAAAGTTCTGTTTAAACCACATTGTTATACGTTTGTGTGTGTGCATGTGTGTGTTCTACACTTTCTCCTCAATTACCACCTTTTGGAAGATGAAAGTTAAAGTAATTATCTTTCTGTTGTAATTCACTATCTTATTAAAATGCAATCACATTTATGGAAACTAACAGGATAGTCTCCGAAGAGACATCCTTTGTCCTTTATCTTATATTGCTAATTATTTGTTTTGAGTCACATTGAACAGTTTGACACTCAATTAACAGATGGGGCTCTGTTCTCCATAGGCTCCATGTTTGTTTATTTTCAGATATAATTTTTTTACATGCATATGTATGCTAATTAGTTGAAATGTGGGTGCTTGTCAGTGTGGTTCTGCGTGTGTGTGTGTGCTCGGGGGGTTACATTTCTCTGGCATAGTGCAGAGTTGCTGTGGAAGATACAGGTTTTTCAAGTCAGCGAGGCAGCAGCCTCTTGTGGGTATGTGTTGTTGATTTCTATTGTGAACCAGACAGTTTGATAGGAAATCAAAGCCCAGAATCAATGTCCCAAGTTCATTAACGGTTGCCCTTTTCTGGCCTGTACTTTTACTATTGTTCACCGCAGCCTTGGATAAGCACTTACATCTCAGGTTAATTAAACATGTCTTCCAGTTACATGAACCTGGATGTCTGTGTGACTGTATACATACAGATGAGATTGATGTGAGTATACTGGCAAATGCGTGCATGTTTTATCTCCTGTCTGTTGTTGCTTTTTTCCCTTTGACCTTCTTTTAGCGTCTTCCTATTATGCCCTCACTGATGTTTGGATGGACCATTGATTCAGCAGTGGGCTACAAATTAAGATTTAAATGTTATGTCATCCCCACTATTGAGTTTTACATCTAGGGCATTTGCAAAATGCAAGACTTATTGATCTGCTAAAGTGTGGCTTTTGTTAAAGTTACCTTAGGCTAACACACCACTTTTGATATTTTCCTTTCCATTTTGGCTGGGCTTAGGGTTGAGGTCTTAATTCTTTAGCATGGAAATGTCAGTAAAGTTGTTGATTATTTTACTAGTTAGGCAAAGTCAATTCAAATAAATCTATTTTTCTCTTTGATGCTAATCTGACGTTTGAGTTTGTTTTTCTCTGATAAAGGAAAACTCCTCCTCTGAAGAACATGTGCTCTACGTGTGGGACCAGTTTGTGTTCAAAGCTGCTGCCAAGAACATCTTCATTATCGCCCATAGCTATGGAGGCCTGTCTTTTGTTGAGTTGGTAAGTGTGTTAGTTTGTCACCTGCTCTTCTTATGTCCCATAAACTAAAAACACATTGTTTCCTCTGATTTATCTGCAAAACGTCAGGCTTACACCTTTAGATGACATGCTGATAGTATACATAAACACACATGTACAGTAAATCCCAAATGTATAAACTGCCATGTGTGAAATGTGTCAAATTAGCCCTCGGTTAATGATTTGGAAACTTTTTTTTAACCTTTAAAGTGATATGTATCCTGTACGGTTTCGTTGAAAACCAAGTCTTTGTGAAGGAAAAATGTTAAACCTATAAATACATACAGTATATAAAGGTGCATAATTTTACACAGCCTTAAACTTTTGTTTGTATTTTTGCTTTGTTTATGATTGTTTTCACTACATGTAAAATATTTCATAATTTTGTTGTATTCTTCTCCTGACTAATACCTTCTTAGTCGAGATCATTTTAATCATCTAACCTTTGTAGAAACAATGTTTTTTGCTAAAGGGTGTAGATGTGTACATTGTTAAATTATATCAAAAGGTGCCTCAGCAAAGTATGAGTTTAATGATGTGTAGATACAGAGGTTGGACAATGAAGCTGAAACACCTGTCATTTTAGTGTGGGAGGTTTCATGGCTAAATTGGACCAGCCTGGTAGCCAGTCTTCATTGATTGCACATTGCACCAGTAAGAGCAGAGTGTGAAGGTTCAATTAGCAGGGTAAGAGCACAGTTTTGCTCAAAATATTGAAATGCACACAACATTATGGGTGACATACCAGAGTTCAAAAGAGGACAAATTGTTGGTGCACGTCTTGCTGGTGCATCTGTGACCAAGATAGCAAGTCTTTGTGATGTATCAAGAGCCACGGTATCCAGGGTAATGTCAGCATACCACCAAGAAGGACGAACCACATCCAACAGGATTAACTGTGGATGCAAGAGGAAGCTGTCTGAAAGGGATGTTCGGGTGCTAACCTGGATTGTATCCAAAAAACATAAAACCACGGCTGCCCAAATCACGGCAGAATTAAATGTGCACCTCAACTCTTCTGTTTCCACCAGAACTGTCCGTCAGGAGCTCCACAGGGTCAATATACACGGCTGGGCTGCTATAGCCAAACCTTTGGTCACTCATGCCAATGCCAAACGTCAGTTTCAATGGTGCAAGGAGCGCAAATCTTGGGCTGTGGACAATGTGAAACATGTATTGTTCTCTGATGAGTCCACTTTTACTGTTTTTCCCACATCCGGGAGAGTTACGGTGTGGAGAAGCCCCAAAGAAGCGTACCACCCAGACTGTTGCATGCTCAGAGTGAAGCATGGGGGTGGATCAGTGATGGTTTGGGCTGCCATATCATGGCATTCCCTTGGCCCAATACTTGTGGTAGATGGGCGCGTCACTGCCAAGGACTACCGAACCATTCTTGAGGACCATGTGCATCCAATGGTTCAAACATTATATCCTGAAGGCGGTGCCGTGTATCAGGATGACAATGCACCAATACACACAGCAAGACTGGTGAAAGATTGGTTTGATGAACATGAAAGTGAAGCTGAACATCTCCCATGGCCTGCACAGTCACCAGATCTAAATAATATTGAGCCACTTTGGGGTGTTTTGGAGGAGCGAGTCAGGAAACGTTTTCCTCCACCAGTATCACGTAGTGACCTGGCCACTATCCTGCAAGAAGAATGGCTTAAAATCCCTCTGACCACTGTGCAGGACTTGTATATGTCATTCCCAAGACGAATTGACGCTGTATTGGCCGCAAAAGGAGGCCCTACACCATACTAATAAATTATTGTGGTCTAAAACCAGGTGTTTCAGTTTCATTGTTCAACCCCTGTATATCCAACCAGGTTCTCGCACCTGTTTTATGCTTTTACATTTTTCCTCCTTACAGATTCTCATTACAAAATATGGTGAGGTTAGATACCTTGTGAAAGTTCAGCCTCTGTAAACAGCCTTATTCCTCATTGTTCTTGGGCTCTGTCCGCCTCCATGCACATCAAGAACAGGATGAAAGACTAGGAAGATGGAGGTTTCGGATATATTGGAATGAGATTAAACTTGATGTTTTACAGAGCTTGTAGATCTCTTTGCCTTAACATGAACATTGGATAGGTTGGAAGCTGGTGGGAGGGAGGTGGATTTGATAAATTTAGCAGTGCACAGGGGACTCTGTAAAAGAAAAAAAAAAAGGATTTGTCATATTTGTGTTTAAGTAGTTAGGCTTCATTTCCGTTTATCATATTTTGCTCTGTTCTGAAGCCCAATGATATGCTAAATTACTAATTTTTCATTAGCTTTAATGTTAGTCCACCATTAATAACCATAATGTGGTTATGAAGTGTGTTATGTGCAGTGCCTTTAAAACTGTATTTATGTATTTATTGGGATATTATGCGATAGACCAACACAGAGTAGCTCATAACTGATAAGTTGAAGAAAATGATGCCTGGCATTCCTTTTTTTATGTTTTTGTTTTAGGTTTTTGCACACTGCTCATCTCAACTAAAATTTGAGATGGGTGGTGTGCATTTGTATTCAGCCATGTTTCCTTTGATGCCCCTGATTAAAATGCATTGTAAACAATTCCTTTTGGAAAATAGAGACCACTCCAGCTATCATGAGGAGCAGCAAACACAGCAGACAACAACACAGTGTAATACTTTACCCAAAAATGGAAAGAATAGAGCACAACTGCAAACTGAGATCCACAACTGAGAACCTGAGCCCAAACGAGTCCAGTCTTGGGCTCATTTTAACCTTCTCTATCTAGGATCACATTCTTTAAGTCATAATTCATGTCATGACTATAAGTTACATTCAGAACTTTAATAAGTTGGTAAATGAAAAGCTTTGCTTTGAAGAATGCAGGTACAGCTCTTTCTATTGGTACACATGGACCTGATTGCCCTTAAAGGCAACCTGGTTACACATTTATCCCCCTCCACAAATTTTATGTTGTAATTTGGCAAATAGTGAAAAAGTTCAATGGGTATACATACTTTTGAAAGGTTCTGTATTATTGTGCTACTGTGGTAATACATTGTATGGTCTATGCATGCAGTTGTCTAACAGTATCCTGTTTCACCAGGCACCAAGGTATCAGCAGCAGGCCCTTTTAAGTCCTTCATTTTGAAACGTGTCAGTTTAGCCTTTCTAACAGATGCTCTGTGGGGTATAGATGTAGAAACCATAGGGGTCAAATCAATACAAAACGGTTTTCTTTCATATTTTGATGGAAAAGGTAATTTCCAACTATGTACTTTTGCCATATGCAAGTGTACTTGGTATGCAACAAACATAATGTTAAAGGATTGTTGAAGTAATATGTGCTTACTCAAATGTTCCTGCATTCCACCGTTCTCCATGTTCTTCAAACAAACAATACACATCATAAATTGATAGGGTTTATAAATACATGAAAAATTCTAAAACGTTGATGTGGAATCATGGTAGATTTCTTGTTAACTTCTGCTTTTTTATAAAGATTTGTAATATTCCTTAAAAACACTGCCCTGTATTACCTCTGCTAATACACCGCACTGTTTGTATTTAAAAGCCCTCTCATGAGCTGTGAGCTCGGCACAGCCTATTTCTCTGGTTTGTTTGATATAGGGGATACAATGCTAGGCTGACTACTTCCTGTATTATTTGGGAGATAGCTTTCTTCTTTTCTTTAAAATGAGAGGAGGAGGAGGAGGTAGGCAGCACAATGTTAGCATGGGAAGTGGGGAATTAAAGATTTGGACTTGTCCCACTGGTGTTCACAGAGGTATTTTCTGTCCATTTCTTTCAGCTACTTTTTTTTTGTTTTTGTAATTTAACTGCTAAATATTCATGTGGTGTTTTGTCTGTGACAGACTCACGTTCTCCTGGGTTTTCTAACTGTGTGACGAAAACCATCTATTCTCTCTATTTGAATCTTTCGGTCTCTGTGTTTTCTTCATATTCTTTCTCTCTTTGTGTGATTGTGCAAGAAAGGGCCTTAGTGATCTCTGTATTTACTACTTTTATGCAATGTCCTTGTCATATGAAATCCTATCTACAAATATGCATGTACATTATGTGCATGCAAATGTATAGCATATCAGATGTAATATGGAGAAAAATCACATCAAAAAGATATTGTTACTGCTGAAGACAAGATTGTTTATGCTGTTTCAGGTGTTTGTAGGAGGTTTAATCAATTTATGTTATGCTATCTTTCAAAACTATAAGAACTATTCCATGTAAAAGAAGATAAAACCAATTTATCAGGCTTCCTACACTGTTTAGAAAGTCCATCATAAAACCGTGTATCCATCTTCTTCCTTTTTCATTCATACATTAAGAGAGTTGGGTCTTTGAGAATTCAAGTATGGAATTTTGACACAAAATATGTGAAAAGGCAACCTGTAGATGAGTTGTAAGTATTGCTGTCAGTCCTTTAAAACGACTGTAAACAGTTTTTTTTTTTTTATTATTCTTCATTACAAACTCTGTAATCTATTTCAACTTTAAGCACTGCACGAAATGTGTTTGTTTGGTAGTAAATAAATAAAAAATCTTCATACATACACACTCGCAAGATTAGCAGGATAAATCTCAGGTTTTAAAGCTGTCAGTATGCATTCTTTATCCCTGTTGTTATGCATTCCCTTATCCACTCACTTCAGTACAAATACACACATATACGTTATTATACGCATGCACACAGTCTACTTAATTGAGGAGAACGTGGTCCAGTGAGATGGGATGGAATGTGTGTGCACAAGCTGGGAAGTGGCAAGCATAGCCTTTCGGGATGAACCATTTGACACACGAGAAGACCCAGAGAAAACAAGCTGTCTGTGGGTTAATTACCGTTCCCCTTTGCAGTTAATAAATACGTTTCTGATCAAGCACATCAAAAGGCCCAACATTAATTTTTCCTGCTTGCTCCCCTTGCTGCAGAGCATGTTAGCTAGTGTTTAGTGCACTCAAGTGTTTCAATGCAATTTGATTCTTTTTAAACACTTCACACTGTGTACTGACTAATTAGAGACACATCAAAGGGTAACAAACTGCCTTTGAATTGGAGCAAAGGCAGGTAAATGGAAAGTAGTACTGCAGGGAATGACTGCTGGCTTCTTCTCCAGCTTAGTACATTTGTCACTTGATATAAATCCATCCATCCATCTCTGGTCTTCTCTTTTCCTACCTTAGACCTTAAGCCAGAATGTTCTTTCTTCCTGATTTAGCTCTCTAAGCTGCAACGTTTGAAAGGATCACGTATTGCATTCCCTCAGTTTTCAAAAACAGTTTTTCAACCTGTAATACTCACGTCATCACCAAGTATAACAGGTTCTGGACCAACTGTTGCCTATATTTCTAAATGTATATGGAGCTCATATACATAGCACACATTTAATGATCTCACCTTAATATTTTGCAGGTTTACTTTAACCGCTTGAGTCACAAAATAAATATCCTAGTAGATTTAAAACTGAGAAGAAACAGTTTGGTCAGACTGAAGGTGCTTTCCATTTTTTTCTTTTCATCTGTCTTCATTACTCACAATTACAGTACAGATGCATCTCAATTATAATATATAATACTTTTAATGATATTCTATTTTTTTAATTCAATAATTTAATTAAATAAAGATTTCAGATGACGTGATATATATTGCATTTTAATAGTACGAGTTACAGCTAATGAAAACCCCAAATTTAGTTTTCAGTAACTTAGAACATTACATTAGGCCATAGAAAAAATATTCAACATAAACATTATGTTACGGCCATATTACAGCAATAACATGGTCATACACAATTATACTGCTTACTTGTCAGTTGGCCAGCATTCATTGACACCCACAAGTCATTGTGAAAGTCATTGTGAAAGAAGCTGCCTGGAAGAGTGACTCCAAGAGTGTCTCCAAGCATATTAATGGAAGGTTGGGTGGAAGGATAAAGTGTGGTCATAAAATGTGCACAAGCAAAAGTGCATCCCTATTGTTAGGTCCCTCATGAACCACGTGTCTTACCTGGGCTAAAGAGGAAAAGGACTGGACTATTGCTTAGTGTCATTAATCCTCTTTTCAGATGAAAAAAAATTTTGGAAAGTCCCAGAGTCTGAAAGAAGAGTGGATAGGCACAGAATCCAAGTTGCCGGACATCCAGTGTAAACAATCTGCAATGGTTCTGGGAGCTATTTCATCTGCTGGTGTTGGTCCACTGTGTTTTATCAAGTACAAGACATCTACGGGGAAATACTGTATCACTTCATGCTTCTCTCTGCTCACACGCTTTTTGGAGATGTTGATTTTGTTTTCCAGCAGGTACACACTACCAACAGTGCTAATACCTGGTTTACTGACTGTGGTATCACGGTCCTTGATTGGCGACCAATCAAACCTCTTGACCTAAACCACTTACTGAATCCATTAGGTATTGTCAAGAAGCAGATGAAAGACCCCAAAGTCAATAATGCAGACAAGCTAAAGGCCTGTATTTAAGCAACCTGGGCTTGCTTAACACCTCACCAGAGCCACAGGCTGATGGTGGCCCACAGAACAAATGTAGTCATTCATGTAAATAGAGACTTAAACAAGTATAGAATGCACCATACAGTACATGGACATACCTTTGAACAGGTCAACATTTCTGCTTTAACAAGGCTTTTTTCATAGATTTTATACACTAATCTAGTTTTCTGAGAAACACATTTTTACCTTGTCATTAGCTGTTAGCCATAATCAGCTAAATTAACAAAACATTTTTCTATAAAAATAATACTTCACATATAATGTATCTATATAATGTCCTGTATTATTTTCAATTCTTAAATGGAAATACTGAAATAAATTTACTTTTAAAATTACTTTCTAATTTACTAAGATGGATCTTTAGACCCATGTATAAAATGGTGGTAGTTATGCTGAAAATCTGTTGTCTAACCATCTCTAGCTGTCCGGCTTAGAAAATATGGAAGGAACTTATTGGATAGGACAGGGCAGTATCATATAACGTCTTATGTAAGAATGCATCTGTCTCCCAGTAAAGGAAAGTATGGCCAACCAGCCAGCCACCACAACATCTCCTCAGAGACATTGTTGCAGGTTTTTGTGTATCCTGTGTGAACACGGTGTAAATAAACTGTACTGCTTGCCGGAAAGCTGTCTGCACAGTTTCTCTGTGATGCCATCTGTTTCAATTTAGTCTTTGCTCAGTTGATGTATAGTCTTTGTTTGGCATCCTTGGCTTTGCTTGTGTAGGTATATAATGTGTGCTGTGGCAGGTGTCAGATGTGGGAAGAGATTGCTCAGGTGACACAAGTAGGGATTCAGTTTTGCATAATTATCATATTTACAAGTTGTATTTAGTAGTTTTAGTAATTTTTCTTCACTTAAATTCCAGTTTGTATTTTCCAAACAAGACCATAGTCATTCTCTATGTTAGGATTATGAATCTGAGAATATTATTTAATATTTAATACTAATATTTTAATATTTTATTAAATAATATTTTCGGTCTGTTAAGGGTTGTCCTGTGAATACCAGCCCAGTAAGGCGATGGTATTAGGACAAAATAGAAAAGAGTCAGCCAAGCTCTGACATTATTGAACAGCAAAACTGCACATATATGGAATGAATTCACACAATTTCTTAAAATGCAAGAATTTATTAGCAAAAATAAGTCAACTCAAAGTCAAACATATTTCAATCAACAAACTCTTTACTATGCTAAAACAATCCAACTAAACTACCAAGCAGAATTAAAGAATAACGAAGACTAATGGGCTATGTACAATATAAACAAGTTGATTAAAGATGATTGAAAATCATGACTGAAGGAGTGTTGCAACATTACCATGCAATGTTTATGTTTGAGAACCAAGGATTATCTTGAAGAATCTGGAAGTAAAGTTAAGTTAGTCTTGGAACTAACTTAGGCAATAATCAGCATACCTTTAGACAACCCTTCACAATGCAAGATCATAAATATTATTTAAAAAAAATAATGTTTTGAGAATGATCTGCTGAATAAAACCAACCTTCTGGATGACTAATTCTCAACGGGGTCTCATTAGCTGCCTTTATTTATTAAAATAATATTTAAAGAAATATTATTAAAGAAAATGGTAAAATATTTAAGGGAATATTTTGGAAAAGGGCCAAATCTTTCTGGGGAAATGGGGCTTAAATGGTGTTTACTTCGTTATCAAATTTAGTAAAATGATGTTAGGAACACATTTACTGTATTGAAAACTAAACCTTTCTGGGTAAATATTATTTGGCAGCAAGCACATGTCCTTAGCTGTTAGCAGTTAAGCTAACAAAGGAGGCTGATAGCTTAGCACCAGAATCAAAACACACACCTTTAAAAATACCGTCAATAAAAGGGTTAAAATGCATAAGTGCGGACTGCACGTTATGGCCGATCTTCTGTTTAAAATCACTGTTTAAGTAAAGTTTGTCTTAACTTTAAAAACCCACAAAGAAAGAAACAACCTGAACACGTGTGCTACAGATATTCTGCTAGCCCCAAGATAGCTGAGTTCAACACAAACAAAACCAAACTTCATAAAATGAAAAATTTTTAGATCATTTCAATCTAAATCACTTCTATATTATTCTGCCCAAACACTTAACCTCATGAACTGTGGTGAGGAACGTTGTCAAAGGCAGCGAAGTTTGAAGAGATGTCCACAGTCTTTAAACGGTTAGCTACAGCTAACCTCCTTAGCTGTGGGGAGTGGCGGCTGTTCTGTCGGCCGGCCAGACTGCACGTTACCGTAACCACGGTGATGCGGCTCCTGTTGTTCTTCTCTCAGGCAGGGAAAACGGCTACACTCGGCTTGTAGAGACAGCTTCTCTACTGGGGACTTCTCTGGGACGGTTTGCTTCTGCAGGCCTCAGAGAGAAAGTAAGCAATGCTTATACCTTAATTCACCCCCTTTTATGAATGAATATCGGATTCTTTCAACAGTAATTCCTCCGTACATAACTTAGCGCATCTGATCGATGATCGTATGACACCCTTGGATCCAATTGAAGAGTTTGTCTTTTTGCCAGCAAGGAGACATTAGCGCGCTTGTCTCCTCCTATCCCGATGATCACCGGCGTGGAAGAGGTCGGACCATTGGAAAGGGGGTGCTTTTATGCAGCCAGTGGCATCATAGGAAGTCCGCTGCTACCCCCAATTCCTAAGTTGTGCCGGAAGTAGGTGAATGCAATTTATTTTGAAAGTTCCAGGAAAGTTTGTACTGGCCTTTCACGTTGTAACTCATGGCTGTGGGTCCCAACATCTACATAAAGCCAGCAGTTCAGTTTTAACTTTGTCTACAAATTTATTAGTTAGCTATACCACTTTTATTTTATATCTTTGGTCCGCATGTATTTAAACTCAGTTTCCATTCTCCCATTTTTCCTTCTACTTATTTTTTTTGTCATCCAATCTCTACTGCAACTATTTGAGATTAGCCTCAGGGCCGATTGTTGCAATCTATGCTCTCTACGCAGAACCCTGTACTAACTTCCTGCTGATCTTTCATTAGTTTTTCAACAATTCTTCTTTCCATTTGTCACAATTTTAGAACAAACCTTCTTAAAATGCTTTACATACCTTGAGGTCTAAAAGTCAGTTACCACTGTTTTAAATTATTATTTTAAATCTACAAGTATTGTTTAAATTTAATTTAAATTATGTGAAAACTTTATAGAAGTCAAATCCCTCATATTGTCATGTTCCACCCATTCATTCATTCATTCATTCATTCATTCACTCATTCATTCCCTTTACTTATCTGTGACTGGAACGTGCAGGTGATGAGTACAGGATGTATACCCAGACATCGCTCTTTGCAATGAAAGTGTCCTGTTTCAGGTAGTATCCCAAAGAGTTCATTGGCCAAAAAAGATATATCGTCCCTCCAGCTGTTTCTTGTCTCCAATCTGAACTGCCCAAACTCCCTTAAACTGACTCCTTCTCATGTTGAAGAGCAGCAGATCTACTTTGAGCTCTCCCCAGCTGCTGGTTCTGCTCACCTTTTCTCTAAGCAGATCCCAAACACCCTGTAGAAGCTCATTTTAACTGCTTGTATCTGGGAACTTGTTCTTTTTATCATTATCCATATTTTATGACCATGGATGAGGGCTAGAATGTTGCTGGACAAGTAAATTAAGAGCTTTATAATTCTGCTCAGCTTCTTCTTTACCATGGATGAGCATAGTAGCGCTCTCAATATTGCTGACAAAGCCTTGACATGTTTACCCAATGCTCCATCCTTGTTCTGACAAAAACAAGACTCAAATAACTTACGCCAGAGATTCATATCTGCCACAGAGGAAGTATAACAACTTTTACTATTTAAGAATCTGCCTCATGATTTCGTTTTAGCAAGTTCAGTATTCTCAAAGGACAGCAAAGAACCGGGCCTTTTGGAAAACAGCTTGGCTGTAATTTTACAAACGGCAAGTGTAAAATTAAACACTTTCTGACTTTTATTACATTTACCTATTGTGAATTCCATGGTCTTTACTGCAGCAGTTCTCTCCTGGAAACATGACTTATCTCTCCAGTTTTGTTTTTTTTTGTTTGATTTAATAAACGCAACCTATTATAGTGATTTACCAATTGTGTATACATTTGTATACCAAGCAAGAAAGACAGCATTCTATTCTATATATCTTGGCTCTCATTTCTTAGTCTTAATTGGTTTTTAAATGGGTTTGAATTCGTCAACTTTCTGATTCCTCAGCTTTGACTGAAAATACGACTTTTAGGGTGGTTTATTCTAAAAATGCAATTAGTGTTCATCATCTGTTTTGTGACATGTCGCCACGTACGCTCTCCAAGGTTCTTTTCCCACATACTGGTACATACAAATCAGTAAAAACAAATAAAACAATATCTTTACAAGATTTATATCAAAGTCAATTAGCAAACAAGTTCATATTGCTAATCTGCAGGTATATCCCATTACCTTGTGTTAAACTACTCCACATTCATGGTTATTCAAAATAGTTTGTAAGGAGTAGTGCAACCTTCACCTGAGGTCATCACACTGCAAGTAGAAAATCACTTACGTTTGTTGCATATGAATGCTCTGAAAAGCCCTTCATTTAATGCTGTATGCTTGTGTCGCCCGCCTTGGAAACTCTTAAGTGCTTGCTTCTGGTTTGTTTTTATCTCAAGGTTCTCCATAGCTGCGGGCAGTGCATTTTCCTGTGTATATCCGTCTTTGGACTTATTTAGGTGTTTATGTTTGCAAGTGGGCGCACACATATTGTATGAATCTGTATTTGCTTAATTATGTGCGTTTGTGTGCACGCACGGATAATACAAACTTGCGCATTTGTGTCAACCCTGGCCTGAAGATGCCTCTATCGTCCTAAGCAGAACTGCTTGGTGGAGAGCAGCTATCAGAGCTACATTAGGAGGAGCAAAGGAGGAGAGAAGGTGAGAGACAACGATAAATGGCTGGGTCACACTAGCAGAAATTAGTGGAGCCGTATGCAAAGCTGTGGCGTTTTGTTTCATGTGAAACAAAAGGACCTCTATGACAAAAGTGCCTGCCAGACTTCACAGCAGGGCAGCAGCCCTCCGCATATACACTATGCAGCAATGACTCTTATGTTTGCATGCATGCATGTGTCTCATTACACTCATCTGTGCAAGGATGCTGTACTGCATGCACATCATGCATTGTGCTGTGTTCTGCCTGCATCTATTTCATGTGCATTATGTCTGTCTGTGTTTTTGTGCTCCACTCATAATGACACAATGCCTGACCCTTTGTACAGTCTGAGAAGACACGGCTTCTTCCTCAGTACAGCTACAGCATGTTTGCTCCATTAAGCAGCTGAAATATAGCTGTCTAATTTTTTTGTGAATGAATAGGATCTTAGAGAGCAGCTCTCCTCTTAACATAGGGATGTAAATTGAACTGCTTAAATGTCACGGCTAGCCATCTGATTAGATTTGAATTGATTTGCTTGTTTCTTGGGGGTAAAAAAGACCCCTCGATACCCCCGCCAAACCTTAACCACGCTGGCTGCCACAGATAGACCAAGGTCTTTCTTTCCACCTCAACACTGCATTGTAGGGCTCCTGAATTCTTCTATCTGCTGTGATTATGTACAAATGGCCTTCATTTGCCATCCATTTCAAAGCTGTAGTGCTGCATTGTGACTAGAGGCAGATGATGCAGACCAAATTACAGCGGGTTTGCTGCCTGAAAAGGATACTCGCACAATAGGCTTTGTGAAGTATTCCCTTCAATATGTCGCCATTATTCTCACCTTTGTTGGTGTTTTTCTCTGTTTCAGGAGCATTTTTTTTGGGTTTATACCTTGCATTTGCGGTGCCAGAGAGGAGCCGGAATTACAAATACTTTGCAGTTCTTGTCTCTCTTATGCAATTCTCTTAAAATGTCTGTGACTAAGTTTTCCCATTTAACTATTTGGGAAGGTTTGCAGCAAAACAAATACAATTTCAGAACATAAACGTCACTTATTTTATCTTTTTGTTATCTTTTTCTTCCACTGTGTAATACAATAGGTTCACATCTTAAACCTGACAGATTTGTATACATTTTATCCACTTTGATATTGTTGCATATAGCAATAAGAAGTAAGTACTTTTTCTGGACATAATGATATTGACATTTTGTATCATGAATCATATTTTGTGGAGATGCAACGTAGTTTTCAACATCATCACTGTTATGCATAAAGGTTTGATGACATGCTGGGGTTATTGTTCCAAAAGAGGAGCCAACAGCAGTACATGTTGAACCATACTTGCCATGTCAGCATCATGGCTTTTAGTAGACATATTTCATCATTTCACTTAATTACATGTTGACTCAATTACCAAAACATAGATCACCCTCTCTATTTTATATATCTGTTCTGAACTGTAACCATTGTCTTGAGAATGACACGGTTTATGACATGTTTTAGTGAGATTATATATGTGAACAAAGGTAATGTAATAATATTGACATTTTCCAAATTTTAAAATACAATTGTAATACAGTGATATTAATTAAAGGTTTTCCTCATTGTAAATAATTACAAGGAGATCAACAATTATTGTACATTAATTAACAAATATTTAACTGCCTAGTTTCTTTTTGCAGTATTTATCATAGACCCACGATTAGGGTCATTTCTATTGTTTTTTTTTTTGTTTTGCTTTTTTACAAGTGACAATTACCAGTTAACTTATTTTATCATTTAATAAATGACTTCAGGGACAAAATACAGTCTGCATCTTGAACACACAATGCATCCAGCATCGAGACGCTTGTGTTTTTACAAGTGGAGACATTACTGTAACCTGTATTAATTAGCTTTCCTGCATGGCATTTGAAGTTCACTGAAAATGCTTAAGCCTCTTTTTGTGGAAGTTTGCAGGTCTGCTATATTGATGCTTTTCACAAAATACTTCAAATCTTTGTCTTATTATTTTGTCATTTCTGTAGAGCATCTGCAGACCCTTACCTACAGTGCTGGTAGATTAAGAAATCTGACAGACTGGTAACAAGATAAACAGACAAACTAGACCCTCTTGAAGGCTCCATACAGACTAGATAAAAGGTAAATCACTGTGTTTGCTGCTAGGTAGCTAGTAGCTGCAGGATGGAGAAAAACACCCGTATTACAGCTTCACAGTGGATGAAATGCCACTTTACTTCCACTACCTTCGGAGATGCATTTGGTGGAGAATCAAAAAATCTGGAGTTTATAAGGGTTTGGTAACTAAACTCAGTTAAAGGTCAATAGTAATTGAAACTAACTTGTAATTCTGTCAGAAATTTGAACCATTTTCTTTTAGCTTTTCATCTTTAGTACTTGTAATAATTGTATTATTAATGAACATATAATTCATTCTTTGCATAAAGAGGGATTTTGGATGAAAGTTTTGCAAACAGGTGTAACACCACCAACAACAAGCTATCTCACTCTGCTCTTACTAATGTTTTATATGCGGGAGTTTATCACATGTTTGAGTTTTGATTCATAGAAACTGCCAACAGAACTGTAGATGGTTTTATACTTCAATACATTTTTGTTCTTGTTTTGCCGAACACCTGCTCCTTAGTTTTCCCAACAGCTGCTCCTTAGTTGTCAACGTTTTCTCGGACATAGCCATTAGCCAGAAGTATTTCAAGGCACCATTTTAGACTGTTAAAGCTCTTGTGATTGTTGTGTTTTAGGTTGAAAAAGTTCTCTTTAGCACAGCTGGCAACCAGATAAAGGTTCTTTTACCTAAAATGATACAGTGCCGGTTGAGAAACACATCAGGACAAACATGTTTGGTTTTAGTTGTCTGCATGCTGCCTTCTTTTCGTTCTTTTCTTTTCTTTTTGTTTCACCTGGAGTATTATTTGATGGCACAGTTCTCCTTACTTTAGATTGGATTTTAAATATACATCCAAAGATGATACATCAGGGTTCAGGAGCATTAAGTATTTTAGATTTTGCACTAGAGCTGATCTGATAAACATCAGATCCTTTAACAAACGGTTAATTTACCATTGCAATTAGTGCATATGGGAAATTACAGTGCAGATGTTGTCACTCACAGTTTTTTCACTTTATATTCATTCCAACTGTTGCTAAACATAGAGTTTACATGTGGTGTAGGCTTCTTTGGTGCCTAAAAAGCCCAGTATTGTTAAACGTTTCCGATGAGCAGTCTTATTAGTCGAATTTCATGCTGATAGCAACTGAAGAGCGCTTCAAGGGAGATTTTACACGTAGATATAAGAATATTCCAAACAGAACCATTTGTCCATGGTGATATAATTTTAAATAAATGCATCTCTGACAGGTATTATTTAAGTGACTCTTTAAACATCATCTCTCGCCTTTTTAAAAAAACTTTTTTTTTTTGGCTTCTTTTTTTTTCTGTCCTCAGTGCATTGCTCTGCAAAGATTGTCTAATCCCTCTTGTCCCTCTCCACCTACCTTCTGCCCCACCTCTTTCGCCTTTTTGTGATATAAGACGCCAAGCTGGATGAAGTTCATTTGAGTTCAGTTAAATCTTCAGGGATTCATCATTACATATTTACTGGGTGAGGCTGATCTTGCTGTAAGGTTCTACCCTCGTCCCATTGATCTAGTGCGCATGTTCACTCCTGAGGTTACAGGACGTGCTTCCATTTGCATAAGGCCCTGGGCAAGGTTCTTTCCACCATTGATTGGCCTGTCCGTGAGCGCCCCGTGCCTTCTCACATTGATCACTTTGTTTTTTTTCCCGGAGACAGTGCTACCCAGAGTTCAGCTGCAGCTCTGGCATATCAGACCTGCCGGAGGAAGAGAGAGCGACTGACATGGAAATGGAGGGAGAGAAAGACAAAAAAGAAACAGGGGCAACTAGGAGTCACAGAAGATAGATGAAAAACTTTAGAGCCAATCTTCAAATAAAGTTTGAAAAACAAAAACAAGTGAAACCATCCATACCTGCTGCCTCTGACTTTCTTCAGTCTGCTTTTCCTTCCAAGCATTCCTACTAAAATCAAACATCCATAAATGCAATTTTTTGGGATTTCTGCTAAAATATGTACAGACATAACAATATTTTGACAACTTCATCCCAGACAGATTGTGTCACAGTCACTAAGTTTAACTGTACATATGAAGAGAATGAATAATAGAACAGTAAAACAATTACAGGTCCTTCTCAAAATATTAGCATATTGTGATAAAGTTCATTATTTTCCATAATGTCATGATGAAAATGTAACATTCAAATATTTTAGATTCATTGCACACTAACTGAAATATTTCAGGTCTTTTATTGTCTTAATACGGATTATTTTGGCATACAGCTCATGAAAACCCAAAATTCCTATCTCACAAAATTAGCATATCATTAAAAGGGTCTCTAAACGAGCTATGAACCTAATCATCTGAATCAACGAGTTAACTCTAAACACCTGCAAAAGATTCCTGAGGCCTTTAAAACTCCCAGCCTGGTTCATCATTCAAAACCCCAATCATGGGTAAGACTGCCGACCTGACTGCTGTCCAGAAGGCCACTATTGACACCCTCAAGCAAGAGGGTAAGACACAGAAAGAAATTTCTGAACGAATAGGCTGTTCCCAGAGTGCTGTATCAAGGCACCTCAGTGGGAAGTCTGTGGGAAGGAAAAAGTGTGGCAGAAAACGCTGCACAACGAGAAGAGGTGACCGGACCCTGAGGAAGATTGTGGAGAAGGGCCGATTCCAGACCTTGGGGGACCTGTGGAAGCAGTGGACTGAGTCTGGAGTAGAAACATCCAGAGCCACCGTGCACAGGCGTGTGCAGGAAATGGGCTACAGGTGCCGCATTCCCCAGTCCTGGGCTACAGAGAAGCAGCACTGGACTGTTGCTCAGTGGTCCAAAGTACTTTTTTCGGATGAAAGCAAATTCTGCATGTCATTTGGAAATCAAGGTGCCAGAGTCTGGAGGAAGACTGGGGAGAAGGAAATGCCAGAAGTCCAGTGTCAAGTACCCACAGTCAGTGATGGTCTGGGGTGCCGTGTCAGCTGCTGGTGTTGGTCCACTGTGTTTTATCAAGGGCAGGGTCAATGCAGCTAGCTATCAGGAGATTTTGGAGCACTTCATGCTTCCATCTGCTGAAAAGCTTTATGGAGATGAAGATTTAATTTTTCAGCACGACCTGGCACCTGCTCACAGTGCCAAAACCACTAGTAAATGGTTTACTGACCATGGTATCACTGTGCTCAATTGGCCTGCCAACTCTCCTGACCTGAACCCCATAGAGAATCTGTGGGATATTGTGAAGAGAACGTTGAGAGACTCAAGACCCAACACTCTGGATGAGCTAAAGGCCGCTATCGAAGCATCCTGGGCCTCCATAAGACCTCAGCAGTGCCACAGGCTGATTGCCTCCATGCCCCGCCGCATTGAAGCAGTCATTTCTGCAAAAGGATTCCCGACCAAGTATTGAGTGCATAACTGTACATGATTATTTGAAGATTGACGTTTTTTGTATTAAAAACACTTTTCTTTATTGGTCGGATGAAATATGCTAATTTTGTGAGATAGGAATTTTGGGTTTTCATGAGCTGTATGCCAAAATCATTCGTATTAAGACAATAAAAGACCTGAAATATTTCAGTTAGTGAGCAATGAATCTAAAATATATGAATGTTAAATTTTCATCATGACATTATGGAAAATAATGAACTTTATCACAATATGCTAATTTTTTGAGAAGGACCTGTATGTTGAGAAAAAAAATATGAATAAGTACAAAATCAAGTTAACATAGGGTGCTCCAATCAGATCTAAGTACAGACAATACCATGTTAAATACATAAAGCTATGTGGATCCTATTTTAGGTTGGGAATACTGTGCAGAGATTTGCATTAGAGCAGGTATGTTATGTTTGTGTTCATAGCAAATAGTATGATGGCAACAGGTAGGAAGAAAATTCTAAATAAAGTTAGAATTTAGGAATGTTATTTTTCATTTAAATGCTTAAAGTTTAGGTTTTATACTGTATTGTGTGCTGATATGTAGCTTAGACAATTGATGATTCTTGGCTGAATTTTTTTTTAGGATCGTTAAAGAGGTAGTGCAGTATTACTATAATTCCAAACTGAAGTCAAATTTTATATATATTTGACGATAACATCAAGCCTGTTCTACATGGTGCCAGTGGTGGCAAAAGGCTCAGACTCCCATGATGCATCTCTTCTCTTTGTTCCTGCTTTGTAAAAGCAGCTTGCCGCTTTGTCTGGCTTTCCCATTCCTCCTGTCTCGTTGGCTCTGTCGCGAGGTCTTGCTCTCTTCTATCTTTTCTACTTTTTTCTCGCTCTTTCTTTTTTCGTTGGATATGATTTCCCAGATTGTTTTACAGCCTGTTGCCCCTTTGTTGCTCTTTTCTCTTCATTTCTTTTCCCCCCTCATCTATCTCTTTACCTAAGCTTCACATCCGATTTGCTGCAACAATTTTTGTCAAATCTATTTGTCGTTCTTGTCAGTCCTTCCTTCTTTCTACATGTTATGAACATGGTTAAAACTGCTATAAGGTGACCGCTAAACTGAAATTGTCAAATTACTCATTTTTTCAGTTATTTTTTCAAATTTCAAAAACTATATGTGTTCTCTGCTGAAATCCAAAGCTTTAAAAAATGCCTTGGCTGTTTTAGCAAATCCTATTTTTCACATTATCTGTCCTTTCGCTCGCCTTCCATTGTCTGAGATTCTATGTTGCTGCTGTGACATTTCCACACATTCACCTGCTGTGTCTGGATGTGCCATTCGGTTACGACCTAGGTCACCTTCAGCAGAGAGGGAATACAAGTGCTTGACATGAGGTTTGAATGTGGTGAAGATGACATGTTGACAGCTCAAATTATTCACTTGTCACATGTCACATCTACCCCTGTCTCAAAATCTGCCATTAGAAAGCAGAGAATGATAGGAGAGGAACTTTGGCTGCAGGGTTACAAATTGTCACACGCATTAGTCAAATTCAACTCTTTGAATCAAGCTTTTTTTACCCTGCAGTAAATGTGTAAATGGTGTCATTCTATGATAAATATAACAGAAAGAAAATATTTTGGTATTGAAAGCAAAGAAAGTGTTGTTCCTGAAAAGCCGTGAGGTGCAGCTCGACGATGCCTGGTGCAAATGTCAGTGAACTTCAGGGTTGAAGTTTAAATCCTCTGTCTCTTTATGGCATTTCTTGTCTTCTTTTATCCCTTTTTCTTTCTTTTCCCCTTCAAATTCTGCATCTGCATCCCTGCACCCCTGCGTCACAACCTTTTTGAAAACCTTTCATTTACTCAATTCAATGCCTCACCTGCCAATTGTGTGGCTTTTTCTCAGTTGGTGGGTTTAAACAGAGCATGCAGAAACAGGGAGAAGTTTTTTTTCTGCCATTAAGCTTGTAATGTTATCTATACTTTCAAGCTATCACCACTTTCTACAGACTTCAGTACTTATCAAAAGCCGTGTTTGACTTCTTTATGGCCATTTTTAGGTGTGTGTTTTGGCTATGTACCTGCCCAAAACATATTAAAGTTTTAGGCAAGGAAAGTCGACTGTGAAAATGGATATGCAGTGTTTTATGTGCCATTTTAAGGCCTTATGTGCTGTAAAATGTGATGGGGTGATGAAAGGAACTTAGTAGAAAGTGGAGGAGAGAATAAAAGCTTGCAAGGAACGTCTTTGATGTGTTAGTCAACTGGATATAGATCTCATTGTGGGGAAGGCCTTGGTGACACACATACCCATTGTTTTAAACATTCTCATTTTTCTTTGAATGTGTGCCTTGGTTTTAATGTCTCCTCCATCCTTGATAACTTGTTCTGTGTTTTAAAAGTTCAGGTTTTTTACAGAACCCTTAAGATGTCCTGAAAACTGTTATATTTACTAGTTCAAGTTTTTTGTCCTGAAAAGGTCAGACACATCCATACTCTACACAAGGTCTGAAAATACTTTTAATTTGTATGTTCATCAACTTATTGCTTCTCTACTTAAACTTGTTTATTTTCACTTATGTTTTCATGTATGTTTACCATGAAGATGTTCTTGTTACGTAATCCCCTACAAACTCATGAAAACAGTCATGATATGACTTGAAAACAGTCACATCGCGGTAAAAAGTACCATTTTCCATACGTTAGGTGATCCAGGTGTAGCTGGTCTGGATTTGCAGTCAAAAAGCACCTAGTCGGTATATTTATCTTGCTGAAGTTAAGTAAGTTGATTCTAATTTAGAACTCTGTTAGGTTAACTTAAGGTATTTTAAGTAATTCATGTAGGTCCTAAATTTACATAATGGTGGTTTTTAAACCCTTTCAAGAGCGATACAAGAAAATTTTCAAATAATGGGATATTATTACATTTCCAAATTATATATTGAAATTTTACTATAGACCAGAAGTGTAAAATTTACATCAAAATATATTTATTCGAGCATTTCCAAATTTTTTTTGTTGCTTTTTTGCAGTTTTTCTTTGAGTAGTAAAGGTAAAACATTTAATCAGTATCTTTACTTTCTGTAACTATTCTATAAATATACTTTGTATATTTTAGCATTATAGGATTTAAACGCTCTTTAAAACATTTAGGTTACTGAAACTTGCTGAACACTGTAGTTACAGAGTGGCTGGTCATACTATGTCTGCCTTTCCATTGGTGTCGCATATTTAGTCGCCTAGACTCCTTGTTGAATCTCATGGAGGGCCTGCCTCCTTCTTTTTGAGTTTCTTGCCACCATAACCCTAAAAATTAAAAGTGTCTTAAAGCTGTCAAACAATTTTGACCCCCAACCCCTTCAACCACTCAAAACAAACCCACATATATTCCCTTCTGTCCCAGTTCTTGTCTCACCGCATCAACTCTATCCTCTGTCAAGCGATACACTGCACGCTGCCTTTACCTTCCACATTTCAATACTTTCTTCAGCATAAAGCACCTTTACCCCTTGCCTTCTTCCGACTGTCTTATATTTGTTGTTGTGTCTTAGCATTGATAAGTTGATTTGGTCTGAAATCTCTTTGATGAAAACACTAGGGGGCACTGCCTGTCTTTTGTTACCCCCCTCTTACGTTCAGAAGGCTTTTTTCCTGTGTCTTTTTAGAAGTATGTCTGTGTGTCCATGCATGCCTTCCTGTTTATGCTTGTTGTTTTTTTTTTTTTACTTCCAAAGGCATGTCCCCTGTCTTTAAAGGGTGACACAGATCTGCCATCAGACAGACAGGAAGGCAAGCAGGCACCGTGGTCTCTGGTGGGTGCCACGCAGGACTAGTACAGAGGCTCCTGTCCTCATCCCCCACTGTCCTCGCTATCATCCTTTGTTTCTGTTTGGTGAACCCAGGGGTTCGGGTTAATGAAAAGGGCTTGGACAACTGAGAGGAGCGACAGTCATCTCCCAGTTAACTCTGCTCACCTCCAGCCTTCAGAGACCTTTTCTCCGTGACAGTTTCCCCACCATGTCGGCCTCTGTCCCCTGGGTCGCACTATGCCGCCTGGCTGCCTGTTGGCTGCTGTAGCTTTGGAAAAAGTAGCTTGAGTGTTGGAGCCTTTTTTGGATGATGAAAAGCGTTCATGAGAGCTGTTTTTTCAAAAGCCTCGCAACTTAGGCGGAGGAGCTTGATTGCCTTCAGGTCAGGTCAAGGAGCATGCAGGCCGAAAATAAAGATCTGCTCCGTTCCCTTAAGTCTGAGACAATACGAAGAGGGTATAGATCTTTGTTTCTGCTCTGCAGCTTCTCCAGTGGTACTCTACTTGTTTTTTCGTTCCATACATAACATACACTCAAGCCATACCTTGCAATTTGTTATAATGTGCTCCTTCTTCGTGCAGCCTTAAGTCCTTCTAATGAATGAGCCCATTTTCAAGAGAAACTTTGAATTATTGATTTGTTCTGTTTTCTCTCCTTTAGCAGACAGATGATAAAGGGGGTTTGATGGTGCTAATTGGCAGCTCTCGTCCATACAGTGTGTGATTGGTGGTGGGTTGGGGCTGGGCGAAGTGAAGCGCTGTTATTGTTTAGAGGTGTCAAACCCAATGCAGAACAAAGAAGACGGGAGAAATGTGCTGCGCGCGCCTTTCATTGCTGAATATGGTTAAAGCACACACACACACACACACACAAACTGATAAATATATATTTAAAATTTACATAAGTATGAACGCACATTCCTGTCCATCTGCTCTAATGTGCACATACAGTAGACGTTACCTGGCATCATATATGACATGTTCATTCCCGCTGACATGCATACACCACAGACACACACAAAAACCCACTACAGTGCAGATGCATGGTCTGAGAAATAAAGAAAATAAGAAAAATCAGTGTTAAAATGACAAGATAATCACCACATTCAAACTTACCTTCAGCTCAGAGTAAATGCCTCTCTATCTGAGATAAACTAATAAATAAATTTTCTTTTCAAATGCATCACACTGAAGGCCCCTAATTACCGTACGCTGACAAAGACCTGACAGAGGTGCAGTAGTTAGAGATAATTTACCACAAGTAGGAGTTTGGATAGGGAATAGGGTCAGGGAAATACCTCCCCTCACACACACTTTTTTCCATGTCTTTCTTTGACAGTTTATTCATGCTTTTCAGGACTTCTCACGTGATTGACTGACAAGGTCTTTTTCCGATATAGCATCTTCAGTAATAAGAAATAATTGACTCCCTAATCAAAAAAGAGGGTTAGTGGAATCCACAAACCCATCCGTAATCTTGGCTGGCATTTCCACAGAATTGACAGTTCTCATCGCTTCAGGCTCTATACCACTTTGATTTAATTGCTTTTTTTTATATGATTAATAATATGCTTTGTGCTGGGTTCCGTGTGTGTGCACGCACCTAGTGTTCATGTTTGCACCTCATCCTTCTCTCAGGTGTTGTTTTTAATCAACGGTTTCACTTTAAAACAACTTCAGCTGTATGACTTTTACATTTCATTTTCTCAAGGAATGATTGTTGTAAAATTAATTTCAGTTACAGATGAAAACACATTAGTTACCCTGCAAATAATTTATTGAAAATTTCAAAAATTCATAATGATAGTAAATAATAATTGTGGTTGAACTGATCAGGCTTTTCCTGGCCGAGATCGATTTCCAGTGTCCTTGAGGTCTGACCTGCGGCTTCCTGTTTTGACTGATTTGACTAATGAAGACCTATAACAAACAGAGAGAGAAAATTTTACTTGATAAATGTAGTAGTTTGGAGTCACACAGAAAAAAATGAATCACAAAAAATAATCTCCTTTCATGTACCAAAGCTTATCTCCCTAACCTTTGTCTGGTTTCTGTTGAATCAACCGCTGTTGGTTGATGTATTTATAGATTGAAAAAACGTTTTTAGTTTTGATACAGGTGAAAAAATTCAGATTTTGGGGACTGACCTGTCCATCACCAGTTTGAGCCGTGCAAGGGACGCTTGGTTGATTCTGTTCTACAAATCTCTATAAATAGTGAGACGTTTACTTTTTTCTAATGTGCCATATTGATTTTTTTCCTCCTCTTTCAGATTTTCACAGTGGATTTTTGTTTTCATTTTTGTAAAACTCAACAAGTTGTGTTATTATTTCTATTTTGTATTTAATATGTGTATTTATTTGCATTTAGGGGATTTTTAAAATATAATTTTGACATGGGTGGAAGTTAAAATTTGTGTTCTATTCCTTAATTGGCTAATTGATTTACTTGATTGTGTTTGTGTCTAAAATGTATTAGGGGCTTCTACCATATTTAAAATATACATATTTTACTATGTCTTTACTACTCATAGTATTAAAAACAATATATATTTGTGTCTTAAGATCTTCACAATTTTTAAATAATGAGGCAAAGCTTTTCCTTGCTTGCCCGATATATATAGTACCCTGACTCTATTCTCACTCTAGTTCTATCTTGACTCAACTTTACCCTAAAAAAAGTTAATTCTGTTGCAGAGAGCCATGATTTCAAAGTTAATTTCAGATTGTAATATACCTCCATTCATTTTGCCGGCTTTCTGTATTTTTTGCTAATCTTACTTTCTTTTAGGAACCGTGGGTGCACAAGAACTGTCTATTTATTTATTCCTTCATTTAAGCCTTTCTTTTTTCTGTGTTTCCCCCAGCAAAGCAGGCAGGCAAATATAAAGGAGTTGAGGATGATAATTGAAGGGAGGAACATTCTTCATCACGTTCATCAAGGCTGTCTTCTCTAATTTTTTCAACTTCCCTTTTTATCTACACAGTTTTTAATTGCATTGCTCTGCAAGTTTAAATAAAACGTCTCGCATAAGATTTCAAATCCCAAAACACACACACACGCACACACATACACCTATTGGCCAGTAATGTACTGGACAGCAGGCGCTTCCAAATTTGTTGTTTTCCTTCTCTTTCTCCTCACACATTCACACCTGAGGTGAAAAACAGTCCTTTGAGATTTTTGGTAGATTTTGTGATAAGCAGACCTTACCCTTTGGAAATGCATACAGATGCTGGATGTCATGTGTTAATATTGCAGTGCATAAACGCCAATTTCTATGGACCATACGTGTGAGTATAAAAAAAAAAAAATAACTGGGTCTTTGTTGATAGCAAGAGGTAAAAAAAAAGTGACACAATTGTTAAAATTTAGCCCCTCATAACATATTTAGAAGAATCGAGGGAGAGTTCCACAACAGTGTGTGCTGAAATGTTTTTTGTTCTCTGCACCCCAATTGAGAAATGTTTGCACGGATGCCAAATCTAAGCTCAGTTAGTACGAGGAATCAGTGTTCATCGGCCCCCGAGGCTCTCTGCGTCTGTGCATCTTAGAAATGGACAGCCGTACCCGATGGATATTTAACACATTAGCTCTGGCCGAGCTGAGAGTGGTGTGAAAACACACTGATTTCCTAAGTGGCAATCATATCAGCCTCACCATCAGAGAGGCAGCAGAGAGCAAACATCTGTGTGTTTCACTGTGTGTGTCCGCGTGTGTCTGTTTGTTTGTGCTCTAGAACATGTATGCTGTTTGTGACCATCATTTAGATGCAGATTCCTCAGAAGTGGGCTTACTTTTCTTGGTTTATCTATATATTTGGTTTAATTTTATTGCTCAGTCTGCATGTTCATGTCTTTTTGCCCCCTTCCAGCCAAGTTTAGGAGAGCCCTTGGTTTTCCTAGATGTCAGTATAACCCAGAGTTACCACACAGAAAGGTCTCAGCCTCCTCTAGCATCCACCCTTGTTAGGACCTCTCCCTCACTCGCTCCCTTCATCAATCCCGGTCTCCCTTGGCCTATCCATCCTCATATCCAGCTGAGAATCACCCAACCGAAACTATGTTAAAACAGGGTCATCCCCTGGTGCACACTTAAGGGCTGTCCCCTTTAACCTGCTCTGAAATACTTACGGCTATTATTATAGCTTATAAATCATTAAGAAAGTTTAATTATACGAGAATTTCATGGTGGAAATATGCAAGCTGACACATGGGAAGGGGAATTTAATGGGCCAGCAAGTCCCAGCACCGTGAGGGAAAATATTGAGGTTAGGTTTCTATTTTACAGCATAGCCAGAGGGTTAGGAGACAGGGAGAAAGACAAAAAAGACGCACTTTCAGAGGATGGGAGAAAAGGCAGTCCAGGGTAAGGCCTGTCCAATGTCCAATCTATAGTAACACTTATACTTAACTCTGTTAACTAAAGCTGCCAATTTAACTATAAATTTCAAAAGGATGAAGAACATTTGGTTGGCAAATGTACTACTTTTCTTAATTATATTGGGTTTTAATTAATCTTTGAATTAGTCTTCCTTTAGGAACAATGTCTAATTAGATCATATCATTCTGAGGATTTCTGATATGACTAAACTGAAATAGTAACTGTAAACATCCACTGTTTCAGAACTTTGTTTGCCTTCTAACTGGTAACTACTTTATACAGTGAATTTCAAATGAATGCGGTTGGTATAATGAGGGCGCCTGAATTGGTGACTGCCAACCGTTGTGGTGACAGTGTAAATTGATCAAACTGTTGTGAGCTCATATTAATAACACTTACTGCTGTGCAAATGTCAATGGCATGGTAATTAAATTCTGTTGTAGTTAACTATGATGGCGCTGCCCTATGTTTGAGTGGCCTCTTGGTTTATTAGGTCTGAAAGATATGAATGTAATATTGTGAAATGGAGCTTTCAGTGGAAAACAGCTGGAATTTCAACATTTGCTGGCTTTTTCTTCTTTTCTTTTACAACATGAGTAGCATGAAGAAGATGAATGTAAAAAATTGGATTATTTGTGATGAGAGGATGTCTGCTACTACTAGTTGCTTGTATTTTTTAAATACATGCTGAATATACGTTCATCTTAATAAACAAATCTGAAAAAGCTCATTCATTTCCTAATTTAAATTTCTAAAGAAAAACTCATTATGTAGTCATTACACAGAGGTTGCTAGATTTCAGCCTTTTATTTGTGTTAATTGTGATGATAAAGGGTTATAAAAACCAAGCAATCTCTTTTCAGTAAATCAGAAAATCATATAAAAGCAACCAGAAAAAATTATCTTTAATACAGAAATGTTATCCTATGGCCTTCACAATCATGAAGAAGACTCCTGACACAACGGTTGTCCAGGGGACATTCATGGAACCCCTCCACAAGGAGGGCAAACCACAAAAAGATCATCGCTAAAGAAAGTGGCTATTTACAAAGTGCTAAATCTGGCCTTATTAACAGAAAGTTGAGAGGAAGGAAAACGTGTGTAAAAGGTTGCTCGTAAAGGTATTCTAAAGTTATGTCAATTCAAGAACATGGCAGACATTCACAAGGTGTGGACTGCAGCTGGAGTCTGGGCATTAGGATACACTCACTTTAAGACGTTTCTAATACTACAAAGACTACTACTGTCTCATTCCTTGTGTTAAGGTACTGTTGAACCAGAGACTAGTTTTGGTCCACTGTTTTGTTTTTTTTATCTTGTCCAAAGTCAGTTCAGCTGTCTATCAGGAGATTTTAGAGCCCAACCTGGTTTAATGGCCATGGTATCACTTTTTGCTTGTTCGGCCTGACCCAAGACCAAACAAGGCATATCAGCCAAAGGCCACTATTAAAGTAATAAAAAACGTTTTTTTATAGATCTTGTATAATATTGAAATTGTTTAAATGCTTATTTGATCATGTTCCAATTTGCTGATATCTTCTTGTAATTTTCACACAACAATGTGTTTAGCTGAGAAACTAAATAATTTTCCCAGTCTGTATGCTGCATGCTGTTCTTTCTATTGAAGGCATTGCTTCAACCAGCATTACAAAAATGTATTTTTAAATTAAAGGAACCGCTGTCTCTTTTCAGTGGGGTACTACAAATAAGGCGATTTTTCTCTTAAAACTCTGTTCTTCATTTCTTCTCTGCGTCCATCTTTCCTTCCTGTTCCCTCTTCCCGTCTTCCTCTGGTTTTTCCATGCGGGCACAGGCAGGGCAGAGCGCCCATAGCCGGCAGGTTTCCTGGCACGACGCTTCTCATCCTCTGCCTTTTGTTTCCACCAGTGGACAACCATTCTTCACCTCTGCTGTGTCAGTAAATATTTATTGGCCTTCCTTTTCCTCAGTGCCCCTGCTGATTTTTGTTGTGTATAACTCTATTAGCATGAATATGTGTGGCTTGCATATTTGTACGCGCAGAAATATCTAACACATGTAAATCCGTACACAACCTCCTGTTACCAAGTGTCTAGTGCAGTCGCTCACAAAATTGTGTAATTTGCCCCCTCTCCCCCATCATCTTGGCATCATGCATTTGGCAAACAGCCATGAGAGGAAAGAGAAGAGGAAGTTATTGCAGTTTTCTCTTGCTCTCTCCTGCCGTCTCCACTCCCTCCACACAACCAAAGTTCATGCACTGGAGAGTCAGAGAGGAAAAAATCCTGCGAGTAAATGCACATGACCTCAGTTACTAAAACCTCTGCACACTCCCACAACAGTAGATGCACATTCAAAAACATGCTGCCTCTCGCTCCCTGGAGGCCCGTGGCCTCGTGCTAGAGAGGGCTTCCTTCCTGCGGTTAAGACAAAGGAAGCCAGGGACCAACAGGAGACCTGGGCCGCTGCTTCAAAGCCACAGGAAGCGCTGGTGTTGTCTCTTCCTGTGGATGGTGTTGGAGCGTGGGGGGCCAGCTGCCTGTATTTTCACAGCCAGGGATGTACTGATAGGAGTTTGTTTGTGTGTGTGTCACAGACAGGTTAGTTAAATTAGCAGAACAACTCTGACCTTAGATCAGTTACTGGCAGCAAAATACAAATTAGAGAGACATGACTTGTATACTTTAGTATAGAATTGGAGAAAGCTTAAGAAAATCAACTTAAATTGAAAATAATCATTGACTATTTATTTCTTTTCACATTAATTTAGGATAAATATATAAACAAAGGCTGGTGGTGTTCCTTCGTGGTTTTTTTCTTGTTTCCTAGCCCTTGCCACAGTCTCTGCAGAGCCCACATATGCTTTCAGTGAGCACAAGTCTGTATTTGTGCCCTTTTCCCCTGTTCTTATGGAGGGATTTCAGGGGGTGTGCATGTTAGTGTGCCATGTGTTTTTAAACCTTCCGGTGTGCACCCACATCCATGTTTGTTTGTTTTGTTCTGTACTCGCCTTGGCTTCTCAGACGTGCTCCTTTTACTCTCTGGCAGCAACAGGACAGTTAATCAATCAAATATTTAAGCAGCGCTTCAGTGCTCAGTGGGTAGTCCTAGATTATCTGTGGCTGTTGGCAGTGTGTAGCATAGCCACATTATAAGCCTTGTCCCTGACTGCCATCATGGGGTTCTTCTTGCACACACTGTCCTCCTTCTCATTGGCTTCTGCTCAGTCTTTGCTCATTCTCTCTAAGAAAATTTTTTACTAGTTTTTTTCTGTCATTCCCTCTCTTTCTTGGGTTTTTTTTTTTTCATTTTTGCACCTCCCTATTTGCACTTGCTCTGTGTATAATTATGGCTTTTCACAGTGACTATTTGACAGTAAGCAAGGCCCATTAAAGAGCTCTCATCTCCCTGTCTTTGCCTGTATTTCTCCTTTCTCCTTTCTAGGGATGAGTGTGCCTGTCTCCCTGCAGGGAACTCCATTGTGGATTGCTATTCATTTTTTGTCCAATTATCTAGTGGCTTTTGCTGCCTTTGACATGTAATTATCAAAGGCCTAAATAATTGTCTTTATTTTTTACCGGTGTTTAGATGTAGCTTCAGTGGAGCAGTCATGAGCAAGGGAGTATCACAGTGAGAGGAGAGAAATTAAATATTTATCTCAACCAGAGATTAGTTTAGCATGCTGCTAAATGATGTCTTGTTGCTTAGTTCAGCCACTTGCCCTTGTAAATAAACATGATTAATACAGTGGCTTGCAAAAGCATTAATGCTTCTTGAAGTTTTCACATTTTGTCAAGTTACAACAATAAACTGCAATGTACTGTTTAGGGACTTCATGATAGGGCTTTACAAAGCATCATGTAATTGTGAAGCAGAAGGTAAAGAATACATGGTTTTGCCCGGGCGCCGCACAACGGCAGCCCACTGCTCCCTATAAGGAATGGGTTAAATGCAGAGGGTCTAATTTCACCTCGGGGATCAATAAAGTATCAAAAAAAAAAGAAATTAAAGTCTGAAAAGTGTTATATGCACTTTTATTCAGCCCCCTCCACCCATGAGCTGCTTCTCTGATTAATGCTTTTCTTGCAAGTTTAGGTGGACAGCTATGTCTTGGTAGGTTTGCAGTTGTGCCATACTCGGATGACAGATTCTACATTATTCTATGTGATGGTTATAGCCTTATCCCTGACCTGTCTGCTGTTTTCCTTGGTCTTCATTAATGTTCTCCAACAAAGCTCTGAGGCCTTCATGGAACAGCTGTAATTTTATTTAAATTAAATTACACACATCTGCTGTTTACCATAGCATAAAACCTCAATAAAAATGTTCACCTTTGTGGTTTTAACATCACAAAACATAAAAAGCAAAGACCCTAGGTGTCATTTTGTCTCCTTCATACCACTGTCATTGTATATCTCTTCTTTTAGGCTTTTTTGTAGGAAGATACTTAGAGCACAGAATACTGTACTTCTATCTGGGAGAATGAGACATGAGAAGCCAGGTGTAAGGCTTCTCATGTCTCATTCTCATACAGGCTTACAATGGTTGATCATTCAAATGTAGATGTATTGCTTTATGTTGGCATTGTTGTTTTGACAGAACTTGTAAAAAGCTGGATTGAACGTTTTGTGTCACAGGGGTCAGAATCTATCATGTGGGTGGGACGTTTTGGCAGCCAGACCTTCTGCAGAGTAATCAGAAAAATAATTTTTGTATTAGCAGGGACAAGGATTTCATAGTTAATTTAGAGTTTAAATTTTGTTTAGGTTTGGGTGAATTCAACGTCGCATTATTAGTTTTGATTTTGTCATCATGCTTCATAGAAATATAAAACTGATGTGTAGTTGTGTTCTAGAGAAATCTGGTCCATGACAAGGGAGGGTTTTTAAAATAGTGTGGTTACAAAGGTGGTTTAATCCCATTTACATCATTATATGAATACAAAGTGTGAAATTAACAATGACCCTGATATTTTAATTATTTTTTCAGACTTTCCTTTAAAATGAGCTAAAACAGAAAGATAAAATTCCTGGTGGAAATGAATAAATGTATTTCTAGTACTGTATTTGTTGTGCACATCTGCCTGTCTGCATTGTTCTCCTGTCTGACTGTTTCCTTTTGTTCTCCTGTGCAAATCACTTTAAGCCGTTTATTAGCGTCTGCCCAACACCCACATCCCCACCTGATTTTTACTCGATATATCAAGCTATTGTAGCATAAAAGGAATGGCAAAATGTCTCAACGTCGGTGTGTTGGTTTTAGGTTCAACAAGTATTTCCACATGTTTCTCCTTTCTTTTTCCTGCCTGCTTTAGCACTGGTCACAACAGCTGGCTCCTTGTTAAAGCTGCTGTCTACAGTTACATAAGGAATTAGCACATTTAACTTTCTGGCTAACAGCACATGTCTAACTGCAACATTACAGGATAACACAGTGAGTCATGTGATAGGACAGATGAGAGTCATATCCACATGGAAGCATGTGGCTTCATGGTTCAAGATGGATTATGTATTCAACATACAGCTAACCACAGTTGTTGTTCAGGCTTGTAAAACATTGGGCCCTGTGGGTGTCCAGATTACAGTAGTTCAGGGCCACGCTGCTGAGAGCATTCCTGAGCCTGTTACTCCCCAACCTTTATTACAGCCTTTATCACAGACTGTATTTATGTAAGCATTGTACCCAACTGTTTCATTTCATTTCTTGTCACCTTTATTTAACCAGGAAACACTCACTGAGATTAAAATTCTTCCATGCACCAGGGACCTTGTATAGTTTGTATTAAAATCATTTTTGAATACAATTTTAAACATACAAACTTAACAGCAGTTTTAAATCCATCAACAATGAGATTTACGTCCAAATGCTTTAAAGAGTTTTTAAAAAGTGTTCATACAGAACAGCTCCTGGAGACATACGACATTCTGTAACTGATTTTAGGCAGATGGAGCCACATGTTGAAAAGACTGTTTCCATCCAGCTTTCCCCTGACTCATGATTCAGTCGGATAACAGTTCACTTGCAGTCACTCTTGAAAGGTTAGTTGTTTTTTTCGTAGTCATAAATCAGATCTGCCTGTAGTTTATTTCTTATGAAAATGGTAATGTTTTTTATGTAAAAAATTGATATGTTTTTTCAGTAGTAAATTCTGTATTACACAAGAATTCACTCAATAATTTGTAATCACTGTTTGCTGCCATCGCTTTTTGTTATTGTTATTCAAGGCTGGTTGCCTTTGTTTAATAAGACAAGTTTACTTTAAAATCTGTGTCTGACTTTTGGAAATAAAAATAAAAAGAAATTGATAGTGTACAGAATTTTTATTGGTTTAACAATCTTAGACCTGAGAAGAGTTTGATAGAGATTATCTCTGCTTTCTGCTGTTTTCTGCTCTCCGCTATGAAGGCTGTTTACATAATAGTGACCATGATAGAACAAAACCTTGACTGACACCTCAGTATTTAAAGGATTGAGGACAAGTTGCAACCAAAAATTGGTTCAGAGAACAAGATTAAGGGTGTTTGTTATCAAGGGCATGTTTCTGTGCATAGTTTTACATTGTCATATTCCTCCTTTTTGCCACCTTTGCTAGATTCTTATCAATGAAGTTATCTTATGCAGACTTTGTCAGCTGGATGGTCTGCAGTGATGTGCCTTAATAGAGTTAATTTATGCCTATACACTCTCACTTTAATTTGAATATGATTATTGAGGAGGTATTTAAAATGGGGTCATGGTAAAGTACAGTATTGCAGTAAATCTAGGTTTTTAACATATCAAATATCTGGTCTGGTTCTAAAACGATTTCATTTTGTCCTTCCATGTACAAAATTAACACACAAAATTCCATGATGTCAAATTTTTATTACCTAAAATGGAGACCCAAACTAAAAAGCTTGTGAAAACTAACTACACCCTAAAAACCCTAGGAAATATCAACATTAAATTTACAGGGTGTGTACTGTCTTTTTTCCGGATTTTAATTCCTCACTAATTCCAAGAGATCCAAAATCACCAAGTTACGTGGTGCTTTTGAAACATACAGCCTGGATAGGGTTAACCAAAGCAACCTGGTTTTTAACTCAGCAACTTTTAACTGAGCCCTGTGCATAAAATATGCCCGGGACATTTCTAATATACTAATAATGCAAAGCTAATATACACAGCCATGCAGGGTGAGCTCTGTGTTCCAATCTTTTCCACATGCATTCAGCTCTTCCAATTTAAGATTTTTTTATGCACCATCCTCAATGTTAGAATCTGCATTTTATTCTACTGAACATACATCATACTCTTTCCATGATATCAGGTGGTCCTTTTCGGCTCTTGAACGAAGGCTTCCTCCTGAGGTGATTTAGAGACCTAACAGCGGTGGGTCAACTGCGAACCGTTATTCCGTGCTACGTCTTCAGTTGATCATTGAGGCATGCAGAACTTGGGAAGATCACAGATTGAAAGTATAATATAAAACTGCTCCACTATTTGTAGAGGTGTAACAAATCCTCGTTGCACGAAATTGCATAACATTAAAACTTTACTATATTTCTCATCAAAGTAAACTCTAACTTGCCAATTTCCAACCAGTTGCTGTAAGCGTGTGACTTCGTCTGGCAAATAATCACTGAGCTATTATTATGAAGCCCAGATGTGAAGGGGAATCCTTTAGGCTTAACGTAGTTTTTAAAACTACTAGTTTGAAATATAAAATTAAGTTGTTTTTGATTTTAGAGAGTTGTTTTCCTGTTCTGTTGCAGTGTGTGAACCAGTCAAACCTGGACTGGTAAAAAAGTCCCCCAAAAAATAATATATTGACACACAGTTATATCCCTAATTATTGCTGATAAAAACTTCTGAACTCAAGACTTGACAAAAAAAAACTTTTACTCTTCTTGAACTTTTATTGATTAATGTTTAGTCCTGTTTTTTCACAAAATTAGAGTTATATCAAGTATTCTTAAAACTTGCTTTGTCTTAACCTTAAGAGCAAAACATATTGTCAACATGTAACATGTGCCAAATTAACATCTCATATATCAGTAATATACCTGTCATTTTAGACCTAATTTACATGTTTTTTTTTTCTTTTTTTTAATGACGCTGATGATAACCTGTTACTATACTTGATTGTTGACTAATCACTCAATAATCTCTGATCTATTCTCAAAATAAATGCCACCTTCTCAGTTCCACCAGTTTCGATCTCAGTTTCTCTTAAATTATACAGTAAGTGACTGTTAACCTATTGTTCCAAACCTTTTCTTCCTATTTTATCTTAAAACCTGGCAAAGTGAAAAAGCTTGTTCCCTAGACCTGGCTATAGTTCTCCTTAGGGTTGGAGCAGCGGTGTGGGAAGTAAATTGTAGTGTCGTAACAAGTCCTTTGTGTGACATTTTCCTCAGCGTTAACATTCAGAAGGGAATAGGAAGATGGGCTTGTGAACGCCACTTTCTTTGTGACATGTGAAGGTAAAGGATATCAAGACTGGGGACAAGGGTATTTTAATGTACTCAGGGAAGGGCATTTGCACAGAACGTGACAAGGACATGCTAAAGTGGAACTGTGTTCTTTCATATTTCCCTCTATAACATTATGCTATACACCAGGTTGAATCTGTATTCTCTGGCTTAAAAGCCATCGTGGTCTAAGAAATTGGCTGACAGTGCACGGTCTACTGGGAGTCCACTGTTAAAAGGCAAATTCAGATATTTGCATCCATATCCATATTTTTCTGAAGATGCAGTTTTAGTTTTTTTCTGTTTTCATAGAGTATATTGGTTCTCACAAAGTAGCATCTGAGGTGTGTTTCAGTGTGTGTTTCAAGTCTTGAACCGCAGCGGCCTATAGTGATGCATAAGCTTGAACTGACTAACAAGTTTAATTTGCTTTATTTTGCAGATGAATCAAAGGGAAATGCAGGTGAAGAACAGAGTTTGCGCTGTGGCTCTCACTGACTCTGCGCATCACATTTGGCATCAAGAGACCACCAAAGGGACACAGGACTGGATGCAGCAGGTAAAAAGACTGCATGCTCAAATATGAAGTCACTTACAAAAGCTAATAAAGAAATTAATGCATGCAAATTAGTGCATTAGTGCATGATCTTTTTTTTTTTTACCTTAAAAGGGTGACCTACAGAAACACTCCTTATACCTGGTTCAAAAGGC
Source organism: Girardinichthys multiradiatus (assembly GCF_021462225.1). Lineage (NCBI taxonomy): Eukaryota > Metazoa > Chordata > Actinopteri > Cyprinodontiformes > Goodeidae > Girardinichthys > Girardinichthys multiradiatus. Next base: position 37,314,952 of record NC_061805.1, on the reverse strand, counting down.
AGGATTTTCAAATTGTCAGCTGATTTTCAAAACCTGAGAGACCCCACTTATGACGATTTAAAAAATGGTAGGTTTAGCAGGTTTGGTCCTACATTGTGTGGTGCACAGCCACACAGCAAGGACAGCATACCTCACACAAACAGATTGTACTCGCAAACTTTCAGATTTCAGACGGGAAATCTCACAAACCCTCTCGAATTCCCTTCCATGTTTCTGCTACCTCACTTTCTGATTGGCTATACGTCACATTCAACAGGCTGCGAGGTCATTTGTCCTCGGGGAACACCCCACATGGTAGGATATCGGGCCAAGACAATCCAACATGTTAAATATCCCTGGTTTGACGTCGAAGCAGTGCCAATATCCTTCCAAGCAGACTAGATCACTCTTAACACACCACACACTGCAGGAATGTCTCATAAGATTATCTTAAGAGCCATCACGATAATCGCGGCATGTCAGAAGGGGAACATCGGGGCAAAAATTGGCATAACAATCCTGCCGTGTGAACCAGGCATTATGAAAACAAAACCCTGGACAATTATTACTGGAGTGTTATCTCTTTCCTTTTTTAAAGATAACCAACTTCCAATTCTTTTTTGGGAGCATCTCAATGAATTACTGAGAACATGTCTGTGTGTACAGCTTTACATGCAATTTTTTTTAGATGTGCCCGTGTGATAAGCTACGAGATGGAATGCAGATGCACGCATGCATGCATTTGTGGCTTCATATGAGAATTTGCCCTTTCTAGTGTGACCTCTGTGCCATATGCATCACCTGGGCTCACTCTGTATGCACATACAGATGAGGAATAGCCAAGACCAAAGCTGCTGGAGATGCAAATGTCATGTGTTTTCTCTGTCACCCACACACACACATACTCACACACACACACCTACCCCATGCCTGTATTTGTATTACATTCTCTTTTTATAACCATGGCCTTTTGTTTCTGCTATTTCATCTTCAGCTTTGTCCACCTGTTCAGTGTTTGTTGAAGCAGTGGTTGCTTTATGTTATATCTTGATGGTCTCCCAAAACCTAACAGGTCACACTATAAGCTATAAGGGGTATTCCTGTTAACATGGAGACCAAATTGTGTTCCTCTGGAGTACAAAGATTTTTAGTGGCTTAAGACTGTCATCCTAGCATTACTATTAGGGGTTAGGTTCTGTCAGTGGTTCTAGTTAAAGTATAAGGCTATGTATTCAGGTATTTTGGTCTAAACCCAGATAATTACATATTCTGTGTAAAAATACTTTTTCTCTTCTTGTCTGATATAAAATAAGTTTAAATGTTTTCTTTGTTTGGGCAGTTTGGTTTACAATGTCAATGTCCATGTGAATGTGTTTGTATAGCATATTAAAAACAACACAAGTTGACCAAAGCTCTTTACAATTCAGTCAAGCAAAACAGTTAAACAATAAAACTGAAAGCGGAAACTAACAAAGATATTTTACCAGATAATAATTTACCAGAAATATTTTCTTTTTCAAAATGTTGGAAGAGAAATTTTCTTTACTTTCTACAAATTCTACAAAGTACATTTCAGTATTAGTATTTGATAGATTTGTCTTTTAAACTGTTTGACTTAGGTCAGATCTTTTGGGTATGCTTCCACAAGCTTCTTACAATAGTTGGCTGGAATGTAGGCCCATTCCTCCTGATAGAACGGCTGTAACTGAGACAGGTTTTTCAGAACACCTGTCTCACACACATCTTTTCTCACAAATCTTCTAGAGAACTGAGATCAGAGCTTTCTCACAGACATTCAAAAGCATTCACATTGTTTTCCTTTAGCCGTTTTTTTAAATAATCCGATGTTTTGCTTTGGATTTGTATCCAAGCTTTGAGTTCTTGGTTGACATCTTGAGATGATGCCTCAATAATTTCATAATGTTCTTTGGTCATAATGCCAGCTTCTTTGTGAACTGCAGGCTCCTGAATCAAAACATCACCATTACATGATGCTACCACCCCCATAGATCATAGTTGGGATGGTGTTATCAGGCTTGCAATCTTCCCCCTCTTTCTTCCAAATCTAATGATGGTCAGTATGGCCAAATACTTAAAGCTTAGCTTCATCAGACCACAGGACATGTTTACAACAATTAAGCTCTTTGTCTCTAAGTTTATTTACAATCTGTAATCTGTTTTTTTATGTTGATTTTGGTGTAATGGCTTCTTCCTCTTTTAGTGGCCTTTCAACATGTTAGTTCAGCACACGTTTAAGTCTGGATAGTGAAACTTTTTACTGTCTTAAGTCAATATCTTCAGAAGCTCTTTTTTCTTTTGTTATGGGTGTAACACACACATTTTGCACATCTCATTCCTAAACTGAATGATCGCTGGACATTATCATTGTGTTTATACTTGTATATAATTGTTTGAACAGAAGAATGGGGCGCATTCAGCTATCTGGAAAGTGTTTTTTTGCCCAGTCGTTTTTCTTTTTTTTCATAACTTAGGCAAGTGAGGCCTGCAGTGCTTTACATGTTGTTCTGAGTTCTTTTATGAACCCTTGAACTAGTCACACTAATTGTTGGGCCAGCCACACCTCAGAAGGTTCACCTCAGTTCCATGTTTTCTCATTTTGTGGATAATGGCTCTCTATGTGGTTGCGTGGACTCCTAAAGTCTCAGAAATAGCTTTGTACTACTTGCTAGGGTGGTAGAGGCCAGGGACTTTTTTTCTCCTCTGTTATTGAATTTCTGTAGATCGGGGCAGGATGTGTGGCTTTTTGAGATCTTCTAGCCTACCTCATGTTGTCAGATAGGTTCTGTTGAAGTGACATTTTGATTATATTGGTCTCTCAGTAATCAGGCCTGGGTGTGCCAAGTGAAACTGAAGCAAACTATGCGGTTAATCGCAGTTATTTAATAATTAAACATTGGGAACGGGGAGAGGCTTCGCATAATTTGAAAACCTTTTGGATTTACCCAGGTAATGTTTGTCTGATAATACTACTGAAACATTTGAGTTTGAGTAAGCAGCAATATAATAAAAAAAAACCAGGGGGAAATACTTAATCACTACCCTATAGATGAAATCACAAATATTAAAAACATTTGGTTCCTTTTTGTCGCGTTTTTTTATGTGTGTATGTGTGCGTTTTATCATGTGACTGAAATCTATAAATAGCATTTCTACTTGCGAGGCCACAGTTAAGGGTGTAGAAATCCTAAGCCTCATATGAGACATATGGGTAGTGGTCCCACCAAAGACTCCTTTGTCTTTGAATGTGAACTGATGTAGAAGGGGTTCTCTGGATACTGCAAAATCTGATATTTGCAATTATTTACACTCACACGGTGTGTACTTGTTGTGCAAATCCTAGACAAATAAACCAAAAGGAACAGAGGTATCAGCAGCTTGTAGATAGTTGGATCTCACATGTAAGCAGTACTTTGTAAGACGAATGGACAGAATGACATGCCGCGACACATCCAAGACAGGTGTTAGCATTGAATCGGAGTAACGCCGTAGGTGGTGTATAGATATAGGTGCCCATATGAGTAGGTGCATTTGAGGTCGGGGCACCCCAGCCAGGTTCTTCTCTGTTCTCGTCAGACAGAGATAATTCCCTCCCTTGGGGGTTCAAGAGGTCGTTGGATGGCGGGACAGAGCGATCTGAAGAGTAGAAGAGAGAAGATGGGATTTAGAGATCAGTGCCTGCTGAGCCAGGTTACAAAGACCAGATGGGTCAGACAAGGGGCACCTGACGTCACAGCAAGGGCATAAAATACAGAGTGAAGCTGAAACAAAAGAAGAAACGGCAGAGAGAGAAGCATATCTTCACTGACTGACAGAAAAAGACAAAAAAAATTGTGAGAAATGTTCAATTATTTAAATCCTGTTGACTGCCACTGAGAAATTGTAGAGCTGTGGAAGAGGGAAAAACAAAAAGACAGGTACAATCCGAATGGAGTGAATTCAGATGGAGGAGAGGAAATAAACTGATGTATGTGGAGATAGATGAATAGCGCAGAGAGAAGAAGTGAGTGTGAGAGAGAAATCCGAATGATGGTGTACAGCTGGCAGCCTGTCACAGTCTCCAAGGTGTCTCCTGTCACTGCTCTGGCCTGCTGTCACACTCTAGTGGTCTGCCCAGAGCGCACGCATGCACACACACACACACGCACACATATAGATATATATATATATCTATACACACACACCATGCATAAACTAAGAGAGTATCACTATGGTCATGAATAAAGCATCCTAATCCACAGAGATTATACAGCAACTGGAGGAGATGGGAGAGGTAGACTCAGAGAAAGTGAGCAAGAACTGTTCCTTACAACTTTTTCCTGAGTAGTTAGCTTAAAGGTTGTCATTTGTGTTACAATTAAGGAGATTTTTGGGCACTAAGTCCATTTATCTTCCTGTTTTCTCTCAGAATGAGAGAGTTTACCATACAATGCAAGTTTAGTATTGTATTGTACCCTGTTCCTGCAGCTAGGATAAATCATGTCTTAGATAGGGGTAGAGACAGTCACTGACCTTCTCAGCTCCCCTCACTATCTTCTCCAGGCCCTTCTTGTCTGCCAAATTACAGTATATACAGTCATGAAGAGGAAAAAGTATTTTACCATGTAACCACACATTTTCACCGAAAAAGTGTGTAATCATATGGTAATAAAATTTAAAAAATCTTTAAAAAAAAACAATTAAGAAATGATGAATATCTTGATTGTGTCCTATTTATTTTAGATGAATTTCTGGCTTGTTTGCATAAGTCTGTATAAAATTGTCACGATATAATACAATTTTCTTTCTCCCTAATTACAAACCGAATTACCACACATCTGTATAACATGTTTAAATTGCTCATATGTTAAACAGAAGAACAACAGTTAATCTAACTTCTGTTAAAATTTGTTTTGTTATTAATGTTATAGTGTTTTTATGCCTAAGAATAATTCATTATTTTGAGGTAAATCAAACTAGATGTATAGATATTGACAAAAAGAACAATTTGCTTATATTTATTTGTATATTTAAAGTGCCTATTAGATAGAATATTATAGGTTTTATCATTATGTTCAACATAAAATAATACATGTCTAACTGGCCAATTACCCGGGCTGCCTGCTCAAATAGCGGCTACTGTTCAGTAGACAAGCTGCTGAACAGTGTGCTTTTTCAATTTCCATGCTATGATTTTGCTGCTAAAAGTATAAAAAACTTAATTTGTCCTTTGTGTTAGCATTTGATGAGTGCAGTAGCCTTCCTCCAGCCAGCTGACCAGCAGTATGCAGCGACATGTAGCAGAAGTGGCCGTGCTGTGTTCCTTCTATGCACCAGTCAGCAGAAACCTATAAAACTGTAGGAAAGGTATAATGGGAAAATGTAGCAGTTATGTAGGAATTCTAGAATTGCGCCGCTCAAGGTGGCAGCAGGTTGGAGTAGCTCTGTTACTTTTGATTCTGATTTATTCTTTTTTGGGAACTATTCCTCTTGTGGTGGATACAGTTGATTTTTTTTTGGATGACTGACCACTCCAGTGTCGGATGCTGTGCAGCTTGGAGGATTTTTCTTAATACTTTCTATTTTTGGACATTTGTTATGATGCATTGCCATGGCAACGGGGTTGTTTCTTACAACCGGGAGCAGCTGATTAATATCTCAAAAGCTCAAATAATACTTCAGCTACAACTCCAAATCCCTGATGAGTTGAAAAGGAGACGCCGTGGATGCAGAGCAGGAGCTAAGAGAAGAGAGAGAAGGAGGAAGTTCAAACCATCTCTTCCGTCGATTATGATGGGCAATGTGAGATCGTTGGGAAACAAGTTGGATGAACTCCAAGCCCTACAAAGGACCCAGCCAGAGTACCGGGCATGCAGTATCATGTGTTTTACTGAGACAAGGCTGCAGGATCATATCCCTGACTCCAGCGTCTCTCTGCTGGGCTTTTTAACCATACGAGCAGACAGAGATTTAAGGAGGAGCGGCAAATGTAAAGGAGGTGGACTGGCAGTACTTGTGAACAACAGATGTTGTAATCCAGGACATGTAACTGTGAAGTGTCATCTCTGCAGTCCAGATATTGAACTGTTGGCAGTAAGTTTTCATCCATATTATTTACCCAGAGAGTTCACCAGTGTTATTTTGGCAACAGTTTACGTTCCACCTTCCGCTGTTGCCGACACTGCATGTGATGCCATCAGCTTAGTTGTTGCTAAGCTACAGACACAAAACCCCGATGCTTTTGTGGCAATTTCTGGTGATTTTAACCATGCTTCACTCTCTGCTACACTTCCAATGTTTCAACAGTTTGTCAGCTGCTCTACCAGAGAAAACAAAACATTGGATTTGTTTTTTCAAATGTCAAGGACTAATACATCTCTACAGCAAGACCTCCTCTAGGCAAATCAGATCACAATCTTGTTTTTCTCTGCTTGAAATATAAGCCCCTTGTTCAGAGGCAACCTGTAATAAAGAGGACTGTGAGAAAATGGTCACAGGAAGCTGAAGAAGCTCTGAATCAGAATCAGAATCAGAAAAGCTTTATTGCCAAGTACGTTTTTGGACATACAAGGAATTTGTTTTGGCATAGTCGGTGCAATACAGTACAAATTAAACAGTATAAACATATCTACAATATAATATAAATATATGTGCACAGTTTTAAGTGAGTGAGAGTAAATATAGAGCAGTATAAGATGCAAGAGCAATACAACAGTGCAGGTGATCATTGTGCAAGTAAAGCAGGAGTCCAAGCTGAGCGTTAATGTAACGCATAGAGTTGCAGGTTACAGGTGTCCTGTCAGCAAAAAAAGGGGGGGTGTGGGGGAAAGGGAGAGTGTCAAGGTGGTTTCCGGGCTTTGTTAACCAGGCTGGTGGCAGATGGGAAAAAACTGTTCTTGTGGCGTGAGGTTTTGGTCCGGATGGACCGCAGCCTCCTGCCAGAGGGGAGAGTCTCAAAGAGTCTGTGACCGGGGTGGGAGGGATCAGCCAGAATCTTCCCGGCCCGCTTCAGGGTCCTGGAGGTGTACAGTTCCTGGAGCGACAGTAGACTGCAGCCAATCACCTTCTCAGCAGACCGAATGACACGCTGCAGCCTGCCCTTATCCTTGGCTGTAGCAGCGGCGTACCAGATGGTGATGGAGGAGGTGAGGATGGACTCAATGATGGCTGTGTAGAAGTGCACCATCATAGTCTTTGGCAGGTTGAATTTCTTCAGCTGCCGCAGGAAGAACATCCTCTGCTGGGCTTTCTTGATGAGGGAGCTGATGTTTGGCTCCCACTTGAGATCCTGGGAGATGATGGTTCCCAGGAAGCGGAAAGATTCCACAGTGTCAATTGTGGAGTCACAGAGGGTGATGGGGGCAGGTGGGGCTGGGTTCTGCCTGAAGTTCACAACCATCTCCACTGTCTTTAGAGCGTTGAGCTCAAGGTTGTTCTGGCTGCACCAGTCCAACAGATGGTCCACCTCCCATCTGTACGCAGACTCATCACCATCAGAGATGAGTCCGATCAGGGTGGTGTCGTCCGCAAACTTCAGAAGCTTGACAGACTGGTGACTGGAGGTGCAGCTGTTGGTGTACAGGGAGAAGAGCAGAGGAGAGAGAACACAGCCTTGGGGGGAACCGGTGCTGATGGTCAGGGAGTCAGAGACGTGCTTCCCCAGCCTCACGCGCTGCTTCCTGTCAGACAGGAAGTCAGTGATCCACCTGCAGGTGGAGTCGGGCACACTCAGCTGGGAGAGCTTCTCCTGTAGCAGAACTGGGACGATGGTGTTGAAGGCAGAGCTGAAATCCACAAACAGGATCCTGGCGTAGGTTCCTGTGGAGTCCAGGTGCCGGAGGATGAAGTGAAGGGCTAGGTTGACTGCATCATCTACAGACCTGTTGGCTCTGTAGGCAAACTGCAGGGGGTCAAGGAGGGGGTCGGTGATGTCTTTTAGGTGTGAGAGCACAAGGCGCTCAAAGGACTTCATCACCACAGAGGTCAGGGCGACGGGTCTGAAGTCATTAAGCCCTGTGGTCCTTGGCTTCTTGGGAACAGGGACGATGGTGGAGGACTTGAAGCAGGCTGGCACATGACATGTCTCCAGTGAGGTGTTAAAAATGTCTGTGAAGACTGGAGACAGCTGATCAGCGCAGTGCTTCAGGCTGGCTGGTGAGACAGAATCCGGACCAGCAGCTTTCCGGGGGTTCTGTCTCCTGAAGAGTTTGTTGACGTCCCTCTCCTGGATGGAAAGAGCCGTCCTCGGCGTGGGTAGGGGGCTGGTGGGGGGGAACTTCAGGGTGGGGGTTGGAGGTGCCAAGGCCCCTCTTGAGGTTGGGGAGGTGGGGGTGGTGGATTGTGGCTGCAGCTGTTGGGGGGCGTCGTGGGAGATGGTTGCAGGACTGTCCCTTTGTCTTTCAAAGCGGCAGTAGAACTCGTTCAGGTCGTTGGCGAGGCGTCGGTCGTTGATGGAGTGGGGGGCTTTCGGCTTGTAGTTGGTGATTTGCTTGAGCCCTTTCCAGACAGACGCAGAGTCGTTGGCTGAGAACTGGTTTTGGAGCTTCTCAGAGTACAGTCGTTTGGCCTCTTTCACTGCCTTGCCAAACTTGTACTTAGCCTCTCTGTATATGTCTTTGTCCCCACTCCTGAAGGCCTCTTCCTTATCCAGTCTTAACCTTCTGAGTTTAGCTGTGAACCAGGGTTTGTCGTTGTTGTAATTCACCCTGGTGTATGATGGTACACAGCTGTCCTCACAGAAGCTGATGTAGGAAGTCACAGCCTCTGTGTACTCGTCCAGACTGTTGGTAGTAGTCCTGAACACATCCCAGTCTGTACAGCCTAAACACGCCTGGAGATTCTCCACAGCCTCACTGCTCCACTTCCTTGTCGTCCTCACAACAGGTTTGCAGAGCTTTAGTTTCTGCCTGTATGCAGGTTGCTTTGAGGCTACAGACTGGGACAAACTGTGCCAGCCACATGGAGAGGACATCAATGCCATGACTGAGTGTGTAACCGACTATATAAACGTCTGTGTGGATAACATCATCCCCACCAGAACCGTGAGATGCTTCCCCAATAACAAACCCTGGATCACCAGTGACCTGAAGGACCTGCTTAACAAGAAAAAAAGAACCTTCAGAGAGGGAGACATAGAATTATTGAGGAATACACAGAAGCAACTTAAAGTCCAAATAAGAGACAGCAAGGAGGTGTACAAGAAGAAGCTGGAGAGCAAGCTCCAGCAAAACAATATCAGAGATGTGTGGACAGGGATGAAGAAGATCACAGGCTTCAAGCAGAAGGATGATCAGACCGATGGAGGTCTGGACAGAGCCAATGAACTGAACACATTCTTCAATAGGTTCAGTTCAGAAACAAGCTTCGCATCCTCCTCTCCTGCTCAAAGCCAAACAGACATTCCACCTTCCTTTGACCCACAGGACCCACAGCTGTCCAGTAACACCTCACATTTTTTATCTTCCACCTCAGCCCTAGACCGTTCTGCTTCTACATGTTTGCCTTCAACCATATCAGAAGATGCTGATACTTCCTTTGTTTCCCCCTTCCACCTGTGTGTCTCAAGAAGTCAGGTGAAGAGACAACTGGATAGACTGAATAGGAATAAGGCTGCAGGTCCAAATCATGTCAGCCCTAGGAGTCCTGAAGGGCTGTGCAGAGCAGCTCTGTGGGATTCTGCAGCACCTATTCAACCTTAGCCTGGCCCAGAAGAAGGTTCCGGTGTTGTGGAAGACCTCCTGCCTTGTTCCGGTACCAAAGAAAACTCACCCATCAGTTCTCAATGACTATAGCCCTGACATCTCACATCATGAAGGTCCTAGAGAGACTCCTGTTGGCCCACCTGAGTAAGCAAACAGTAAACCATCAGGACCCCCTTCAGTTTGCTAATCGCTGTGGAGTTGGAGTTGAAGATGCCATCATACACCTGCTTCAACAAACCCACTGTCATCTGGACAAAGCCAGTAGCACTGTGAGGATCATGTTCTTTGATTTCTCCAGTGCATTTAATACAATCCAACCTGATTTGCTTTGTCAGAAACTCCAGAAGACTCAGGTGGAGGCCTCAACAATCTCCTGGATCAAAGACTACCTGACAAACAGACCACAGTTTGTGAGACTGACGGGTTGTGAGTCTAACCAGGTAGTCAGCAGCACAGGAGCACCACAGGGGACTGTACTCTCACCAATCCTTTTCACTCTGTACACCTCAGACTTCCAGTACAAGACAGACTCCTGTCATCTGTAGAAATACTCGGATGATTCTGCAGTCGTGGGGTGGATCAGAGATGGACAAGAAGCTGAGTACAGGAAGGTGGTGTACCGCTTTGTGGCATGGTGTGGAAACAATCATCTCATTTTGAACGTGACTAAAACAAAGGAGATGATTGTAGATTTTAAGAGAAACAGGAATAAGTCAAAAACTATTTCTATCATGGGAGAAGAAGTGGAGGTGTATAAATACCTCAGTGTTCACCTGGACAACAGACTAGAGTGGAGATGCAACTGTGAAGCCATCTACAAGAAGGGACAGAGCAGACTGTACTTCTTGAAGAAGCTTAGGTCCTTTGGTGTTTGCAGCAAGATGCTGCCTATCTTCTATAAGTCTGTTATGGAGAGTGTGATCTCTTCTGCCATCATCTGCTGGGGAAGAAGCATCAGAGCCAGGGACTTAAAAAAGCTCAACAGCTGATAAAAAAGGCTGCCTCTGTTCTGGGGACTCCTCTGGAACTTCTGGAGATCGTTGTGCAAAGAAGGATTCTTCATAAAATGAAGAACATTATGGAGAACCCTGAGCATCCTCTTCATGAGACTGTCCTACAACAACACAGTGTCTTCAGTCAGAGGCTTCTTCAGATCTGTTGTAACACGGAGCGCTATAGGAGATCCTTCCTGCCCACAGCCATCAGCATCTACAACAGCTCTTTGAGGAAACCTTCATAATATGAGCTATAACAACATTTAATTTCCCTTTGGGATTAATAAAGTATTTTTGAATTGAATTTGAATTTAATTGAATTATGAAACTGTAACCTTTTAAACACCTTGGTATACCTTAACATCAGTAACAGCCCATGCTGTGTGCAATAAACTTGTTTCTCAGATTAACTTGATGTTTGCATGTGTAGGTGTCTCAAGAGCTTGGCTAAAGCTAACTCCATTCCTCTCTTTCTTTAATATTTTGATTGTTCAGGTCACCGCACTCTTTCAATGTCAGTCACTGGTGTAGGCGCAAGGCTTACAAAACAGTTTTTCTATTAGTCCAACAAATTATTTGGTAATTTTGGGACTGTAAATGTGGCCCTTCATATTGAATGCTGTGATCCTTGGATAGATGGCTAACCTCTTGGCTAAGACACACTGTGCAGTTCGTACCTCACACCACACATACAGGTGGCTGCAGCAGCTAAAATACAGGTTATTGCTATTTTAAAAAGTGTGAAAATGCTTACATCTGGTTATTTCTAACATGTTTTGGAAAATCTTTACATTTAATAGTTTATTTAAAGTTTTTTTTTAACCAAATTTTGTGATTCTGTCCACATTTACATGTTTTGTAAATCATGGAGTTATGAAAATAAAAGTATAGAGAAAAACATACACAAAGCGACATAGTTGTAGAGAAAGACATAGGTCTCTACATGCTTCTTTCTCTGTTGTCGATTAGTTGAATGGAAGCATTGATCGGTAGACAAGCTGCTTGAAGCAATGATGCCATGCATCAGAGGCAGGCGATGTGATGTGCCATCCGTTTGTCATGTAGCCCTTCCCTAATATAAGCCAGCAGGCCTTGCCTTTATGTGAAGGCTGTTATGCCTGTGGTCTCCCATAGCTCTGGGGCTTTGTGCTCTGTGTTTGTGCATGCATGCATCTGTGTGTGTGCACTTGCTCGCATGTGTGTGTGTCTATTTATGCAAGAGATTGTGTGCACATGTGTGCTGTTGCCTTGACAAATCTATTCAGACCCAAACCTCCATGTCTCCATTGGTGGTGATAGTGGAGTTGTAAGGGATGGCGGAGGGCCCTTTGAAAGACTCCCCTCCTTTCTCTCCCTCTCCAGCCGCCTTCAGCCCACTGCTCCACAGCCCAGCTGACATCTTCCTCCAGACAAACTGAATGAATTAAAGAAGATACAATGAGACACTTGATGTAGCAGTCAAGAAGCCCTACTGCTTCGGTGCTGCTCCGCACAGCTCTGCCCTCAAACACAGACTCAGAGGAGAGCACATCTAGGGCAACGCAAAAGATCTAAAAATACACAATATGTCACTGTTTACCAAGATGACTTTTCATCTTCCCCCAGTACTAAAGCCCCCAGCTGCCTCCCCTCTTTCCCCTCTCATCTCTCTACTGATCTTTCTACAACCTTTGTGGCTCCACTCGTTCTAAATTCTTTCCGAATACAGTTGTGTTTGATTCATGTGACTATAGGAATGAAACACAATGGATTCAAATCAATAGGGCATATTTTGTTTGGTATTTTAGAAATTGTTTACTCTATAGCTCATTTCATTTTTCTTGGTTAAAAAAATTGACAAAAATATTTAAATTAACACTAAAGTAAATTATAGAATTTTGAATATTATTGATATTTCTACATGCAAATATTTTATGTTTCCACATACGTCTACTGTAGGTATTTTGATGCCGTACAGCAAAAGATGTAGCGAATGTTCATAAGATTCACCAAGAGGTTGATCTCTCTTTACATGGTACAGGAGTTACAAGAATACAATGATTCAATGTAACTAAAACTTTGACAATTTCTTTAGGATTTTGCACGTGGTGTTTTGGCACCACCAGCAGTAGTTTCAACCACACTTTGGCCTTTTTGTTTAAATTGGCACAATTGATTTCTTGAGTTTGATACTTTTTCACAAACCTTGGTTTGATGGCGCTGTTCTTCAAAGCAAGGAGCATGATTTGTATGTATCTACTTACAACATACTGTTGTGTCTGTTTGAGGTTATAACACGAAAAGTGTCGCAGATTTGTCTGTCTTGTCAATCACCTTGGGACTCTGTTGGTTAGATGGAGAATTCAGAAGCACGTGTGCCTTTTTTTCCTCTGTATTTGAGTTTGAAGGGTTCACAACACATCTTTGTGGGAGACCCTCCCCCGAAATGAAGTCACTGACCCACACACAGAAACCTTTACGCACACACAAGCACGCACAACGCAGTAATGGCTGTCAGGGGGCCAGGGTGAAAGTAAACAAGGGCAGATAAGCAGTGAATCAGAAAGACGCCAGCTGCAAATTCTAATCTCTTTACATTTTTTCTTTCTTCTGTTGAACTTTTATCTTATCTAGGGGAGCGTCTTCTCTAAGCATTCCTTCTCAGCCTCCCTGTCTCGTTTCCCCTATTCCCTTGTTTTTGTTCTAACCTTATGAGCCACAACATACCAATTCACACAGAAGAGTCAAAAAGGCAAACTTGGTTTGATGTGTCATCCGCTGACCCGGTCAATGAAATCTCAATGCTAGAACAGAAGAAAATGTTCTCTGTTCCTGGGGATTGATACATTTTTACTAAAGGTACATTCGATTCAATCTTTATATGTGGGAAAAGCCCCAGTGTGAGTTGGTACGTTTAAACTAGGAGCGATACATAAGATGGATGAAGACAGTACCGGCAGATAAAGAGGTCTTCTTCCCTTTCTGACAGAGGAGTTGTCAAGCACAAGGGGTTTGAGAAGAGTTGGGGTGTTTGCAGAGGGTTATGGGTCAGCAAGCGGGGCAGACACCCCCCCGGGGCACCCACTGATCAACCATGGTAGAAGGCCTCAACTCCCAACTGCAAACAAACGCCAAGCTGTCTTAGCAGCATGTCACAGAGCTTTTAATTGCTTGTTCTTGTCTTTGTCTCCTCTTCCCCCACCGTCCATACTCGTTTCTTTTGCACGTTGTTTTTCTGCCTACCTGTTTCTTTTTCTCTTCTGCTGTGCTTTTTGTTGTTTCTCTTTCTTTATCAGCATTAAAGAAATTTTCTTTACATTTTTAGAATTAACATTGTCTTATTTGCTATTCCTGATTACAGTCGATATTGATTGCTGTATCAGAAATATTTTCATCTATAGGTAGACTAAGCCTTTGGTGAACTGTTTGCAGTAGTTGTTCTCTGTCCATTTTAATACATTCAAGAAAAAAAAAAGTTGAGATAAGTTTTGATTTTTTTATTCTCTTTGTTTTCCTTTCCTACAGTACTGTTGTAACTGGGTATCGAGTCCCGAGCCATTGGACACAGAGCTTGAGCCCATGCTGCCAGACTGCCCCAGAGTTTCTGCAGGTAATAATTTAATACTCTGTATCTAAACACAGTCCAACTGTAACATTTTCAATACCTAAACCCCAGAGTTCTGTTGGCATTCTTGGATTGTATAAGAAACTTAATTTGAATGTAGTCGAACAACAAATGTGATTATGTTTTTTTTTTGTTTAAACACTGACCTATACCAATGAACATGTGCGGATAATCAAGATTCACCAGATAAAAACACATTCAGTTAGGACCAGAAATATTCATACACCAAATTTGAGCTTAAAGAAATCTTTTGATTTAACCAACATGTTTTTTGTTTTGTTTTTTCTGATTGGAATAAATATTGACATTTTGGAGTGGACCAGCCAGAGCCCTGGCTTGAATCTGGTAGGGAAACCTCAAAGACTTGAAGCTTAACTCCAACAATAAATTGTCAAACTACCAGTGGAAACATACAATGAAGAATGGTTTGAAAGCTGTGATTTTACCTTGAAGATTTTTCCATTAATTATTGAAAATGGTATGAATAATTATAACTTAGAAATAATAGTGCATAGCATAGGGGTAGGGCAGGCACTCCTGATATGTTTGAATATTAGTCCGCAACACAGTTTCATATTGAGCTATATAAGAAACAAAGATTAAATGAAAATAATTTTAAAATTAGATCTGCAAGCAGTATGAATAATTTTGGAATTAACCATCTAGTGAATGTAACTCTTGTCTCTACAGGATAGTGTTACATTTTTCTTCTATCTGCGTAGCATCAGGGTTTGGGTACTAGCGTGGCTGTGTGTGTGGCTGTGTGCATGCTTGCATGTGTGTGTGTGTGTGTGTGTGTGTGTGTTCCTGTCTTGGCATCACAGTGAGAACCATTTTCCCGATTTCACCATCAGATTGAGGACCGTTTGTACCAAAGTGAGGACATTTTGCTGGTCCTCACGACCTATTTTGCTAACGGTTAGGTTTAGGACTAAGGTGTGAATTGACTTTAGGTTAAGGTTAGGGTTAGGCATGCACTGGTAATAGTTAGGTTTAGGGTTATTGTCAGGGTTAGGGCATAGAAAGGGTTGAAAATGACTGAAAATCAATGGAAGTCAATGGGAGTCAACACATGGTCCTCACTACATATAGCAAAACAAGAGTGTGTGTGTGTGTGTGTGTGTTGAATTCAGTCTACATATTACCATTATATTGCTATCAGACCTGATTAAGAGCGATCATTGTAAGTCCGACTTAAGTATCCTAAGAAGTGACAGATTATCTTAAAACACAGATACACACATCATCCACTCTCTCCTATATTCATTAATCCTCACCTGTGGTCTTTGGCCTGCCGTCCTCACGCCCTCCCTGCGGCACACTGGCCTTGATGATGTCACGTCCATCATGACAATGTGTCCTTACTGTAGGATTAGGGATGAAAGCTGTAATCCTCAACATGACTGTTGATAAGAGATGATGATTGTGATGTTTTTTTAAGAGTGACACACATTTAGAAATGCACACACTGAGCACCAAACGGAGGAGGCTATCCTTAAACAGGAAAC
Source organism: Girardinichthys multiradiatus (assembly GCF_021462225.1). Taxonomy (NCBI): domain Eukaryota; kingdom Metazoa; phylum Chordata; class Actinopteri; order Cyprinodontiformes; family Goodeidae; genus Girardinichthys; species Girardinichthys multiradiatus. Next base: position 37,299,168 of record NC_061805.1, on the reverse strand, counting down.
AGTGTATCTGTTATAAGGATTTCAAGCCCCTGTTGAACTCTGTGTCGACATCTAAAATACGTACAGTGGCTTGCCTTACATTTTGTCAAATTACAATCTCAACATTCAATGGGTTTTATGTAATTGACCAACACAAATTAATCGATGTTTGGAAAGTTGAAGGAAAGTGATGCAAGGTTTAAAAATAGAGAGGGCTGAGTTCATTTGATGTTAGCCACATATACTCCCATACTCTGTACATGGCACGTAAACAGACAAAGACAGTATTTATCAGGGGAGTAACCAAGAGGCCTATGGTTACCCTGGAGGAGCTGCAGAGATCCACCACTTAACGGCAAAACTCTACAAATGGGGCAACTATTAATTGTTCACTCCACAAATCTGGCCTTTATGGTAGAATAACAAAAAGAAATCCACATGCAATGAAAAAAAAACTGACATTGTACATCATTATGAACAACCATGTCAGAGACGCTTATCACGCCGTCCCACGTGCTGCACTGGGCCAATCCGACCACATCATGGTCCACCTGATTCCTGCATACAGGCAGAAACTAAAGCTCTGCAAACCTGTTGTGAGGACGACAAGGAAGTGGAGCAGTGAGGCTGTGGAGAATCTCCAGGCGTGTTTAGGCTGTACAGACTGGGATGTGTTCAGGACTACTACCAACAGTCTGGACGAGTACACAGAGGCTGTGACTTCCTACATCAGCTTCTGTGAGGACAGCTGTGTACCATCATGCACCAGGGTGAGTTACAACAACGACAAACCCTGGTTCACAGCTAAACTCAGAAGGTTAAGACTGGATAAGGAAGAGGCCTTCAGGAGTGGGGACAAAGACATATACAGAGAGGCAAAGTACAAGTTTGGCAAGGCAGTGAAAGAGGCCAAACGACTGTACTCTGAGAAGCTCCAAATCCAGTTCTCAGCCAACGACTCTGCGTCTGTCTGGAAAGGGCTCAAGCAAATCACCAACTACAAGCCGAAAGCCCCCCACTCCATCAACGACCGACGCCTCGCCAACGACCTGAACGAGTTCTACTGCCGCTTTGAAAGACAAAGGGACAGTCCTGCAACCATCTCCCACGACGCCCCCCAACAGCTGCAGCCACAATCCACCACCCCCACCTCCCCAACCTCAAGAGGGGCCTTGGCACCTCCAACCCCCACCAGCCCCCTACCCACGCCGAGGACGGCTCTTTCCATCCAGGAGAGGGACGTCAACAAACTCTTCAGGAGACAGAACCCCCGGAAAGCTGCTGGTCCGGATTCTGTCTCACCAGCCAGCCTGAAGCACTGCGCTGATCAGCTGTCTCCAGTCTTCACAGACATTTTTAACACCTCACTGGAGACATATCATGTGCCAGCCTGCTTCAAGTCCTCCACCATCGTCCCTGTTCCCAAGAAGCCAAGGACCACAGGGCTTAACGACTTCAGACCCGTCGCCCTGACCTCTGTGGTGATGAAGTCCTTTGAGCGCCTTGTGCTCTCACACCTAAAAGACATCACCAACCCCCTCCTGGACCCCCTGCAGTTTGCCTACAGAGCCAACAGGTCTGTAGATGATGCAGTCAACTTAGCCCTTCACTTCATCCTCCGGCACCTGGACTCCACAGGAACCTATGCCAGGATCCTGTTTGTGGATTTCAGCTCTGCCTTCAACACCATCGTCCCAGCTCTGCTCCAGGAGAAGCTCTCCCAGCTGAGTGTGCCCGACTCCACCTGCAGGTGGATCACTGACTTCCTGTCTGACAGGAAGCAGCGCGTGAGGCTGGGGAAGCACGTCTCTGACTCCCTGACCATCAGCACCGGTTCCCCCCAAGGCTGTGTTCTCTCTCCTCTGCTCTTCTCCCTGTACACCAACAGCTGCACCTCCAGTCACCAGTCTGTCAAGCTTCTGAAGTTTGCGGACGACACCACCCTGATCGGACTCATCTCTGATGGTGACGAGTCCGCGTACAGATGGGAAGTGGACCATCTGTTGGACTGGTGCAGCCAGAACAGCCTTGAGCTCAACGCTCTAAAGACAGTGGAGATGGTTGTGAACTTCAGGCAGAACCCAGCCCCACCTGCCCCCATCACCCTCTGTGACTCCACAATTGACACTGTAGAATCTTTCCGCTTCCTGGGAACCATCATCTCCCAGGATCTCAAGTGGGAGCCAAACATCAGCTCCCTCATCAAGAAAGCCCAGCAGAGGATGTTCTTCCTGCGGCAGCTGAAGAAATTCAACCTGCCAAAGACTATGATGGAGCACTTCTACACAGCCATCATTGAGTCCATCCTCACCTCCTCCATCACCATCTGGTACGCCGCTGCTACAGCCAAGGATAAGGGCAGGCTGCAGCGTGTCATTCGGTCTGCTGAGAAGGTGATTGGCTGCAGTCTACTGTCGCTCCAGGAACTGTACACCTCCAGGACCCTGAAGCGGGCAGAGAAGATTCTGGCTGATCCCTCCCACCCCGGTCACAGACTCTTTGAGACTCTCCCCTCTGGCAGGAGGCTGCGGTCCATCCGGACCAAAACCTCACGCCACAAGAACAGTTTTTTCCCATCTGCCACCAGCCTGGTTAACAAAGCCCGGAAACCACCCTGACATTCCCCCTTTCCCCCACACCCCCCCTTTTTTTTGCTGACAGGACACCTGTAACCTGTAACTCTATGCGTTACATTAACGCTCAGCTTGGACTCCTGCTTTACTTGCACAATGATCACCTGCACTGTTGTATTGCTCTTGCATCTTATACTGCTCTATATTTACTCTCACTCACTTAAAACTGTGCACTTATATTTATATTATATTGTAGATATGTTTGTACTGTTTAATTTGTATTGTATTGCACCGACTACGCCAAAACAAATTCCTTGTATGTCCAAAAACGTACTTGGCAATAAAGCTTTTCTGATTCTGATTCTGATTCTGATTCTGATTCTGTGAAATATAGTGGCAAATCATGTTGTGGGAATTATTATCTTAAGCAGTGAGAGGGAAGCTATTCAGAGTTGATGGAGAAATGGATGGATAGAGTTAATTACAGGAAAAAACCTGTTGGAGGCTGCAAAACACATGGGACAGGGACAGAGGTGTGACGTATAGCAGGGCAGTGACACATAATGCCAGAGTTACAGTAACATGGTTTAGATCAAACCATAATGATATGTTAAAATGGCCCATGCAAAGTCCAGAACAGAATTCAATTGAGAATCTGTGGGACAAAACTTGAATATTGCTATTGATAAATGCTATTTATCCAATCTGACTGAGCTTGAGCTATTTAGCTATTTCTATAAGTAGAATGAGCAAAACGTTCAGTCTCTGAATGTGCAAAGCTGGTAGAGACCCATTCTCAAAGACTGCAGCTGTATCTGCATTGAAAATTGGTTCTACAACTTATAAATGCATAAATAAATAGATGCCTCCAGAGGTCTGAGACAAGAATGTGATTCTTGTAATTTTATTCTCTTCAAAGCTCCTCACTGACATCATAGTGAATGTATAGTTCATCTAACACATGCTCCACATGTCTGTGAGTACATCTCTAACATTGCTATCTCATCTCTTTCACTGAAAACGGCTTGTTCCACATGCAACAGTGTGGGTGGGTGGCCTGAACATCTACCAGTGAATCAGCTCCTTGAAATGTCATCTAGCTTTCAGTAAAAAATCACTGCTTTATTTCATGTTCAAATGTCATTTTCTTTTGCTTGCCTGACTTCTGCCTCTTCTCAGCGACTGCTGTCAGTCAAATGACAGCTGCAGTACAGCCAAAGTACCGAGGTCACCGTTTTGAAACTTTTGCCATGCCTAACATTGTCCAAACACAGAGCAGTTTGACACAGCATCGTTTTGGTATGTGTGCACTATTGACTTATGTTATGTTGACTCCTGCTACTTTAACTGGGCTGAAAAGATCTGGGTCTCTAGCCTGCTAAGAGAGCTGCCAACTCAGCTTGTCTCTGGTCTTTTGGTGGCAGCCTCAGATGTCAAAGGTTGCCTCAGTCATCTTTGTGTCCTTGGCAGCCTGGCAGGTTCACAGGCAGCGACCATTGTGGTGAGAGTTACAGCAGAGCAACAGAGGTGACAAGGTTGAGAGAGGGTTGAGGGAAGGCTGTCAGGGCATCGTGGAACAGAACTTCAGTCAAGCCAAATGCCACCATGGCTGCTGTTGTCTCGGTTGCCATGGTATTTGTCTGTGTGTATGTGTAAGTGTTGGTAATTGGGGCTAAAGATAAAGCCTATCAGTAACAGAAAATAAACCAGTGAATCCTTGCTGTCATGCCCAACATGCGTGCACACATATCCAGGGGCTCACATCACAACGTGAACTGCTGCTCTTGTGTGTAGCCATGCAGAACTGGGCCTGAGGCAAGTCTGGAGCTGGTGTGGAGAATGGCATATGTTCAGACAGACTCGCGCTAAAATGTCTGTGGGCTAGCAAAGTATTCAATGTCTATTGGTCATGCAGCATCATGGAAAAATGGGATGAAGGATCTGTCCTGCATTTTGCTTTATTGGGGTGTGGGCATCAGGTCTTTCTTTTCTTATTCTTCTCTTCCTCTGACTCTTTATGACTACATTATGTACTTCTCTCCTATACGCCTGTTGTACATATTTGTGTATTAAGATTTTACAGGACAGACTGTATGATGGCAGTGTAGAACATGACCAGCAGCTCCTGTGGAAGGTTGTACTTCTTGAGTTGCCTCAGGAAGTACAGACTCTGCTGGGCCTTCTTACGAACAGTGTCTATGTGTGAAGACCATCTCGGGTCCTCAGAGATGGTGGTTCCTAAGAACCTGAAGTGGTCCACAGCCGACACGGTGTTGTTGAGGATTATGATAAAACAAACATGTTTGTTTAATAAAACAATGGGCGTTCTTGTTGCACTTCTCTCAAGGAACTTAGAGATCTGACCTCCAGGTACAAAGAGAAAGCGCCTGGATAGCCTGTATACGTTCCTGTTAGGCCTGCGCGATATCTAGAAGGCTTATTCCCATTAACATTGTATAGAGTGTTAGCAATGCAATATTTGTTGGGTATCATTACCCAAGTGTTTCATATTTAACACTTTGCTTGGCTAATAGTACTTTATATTCTGGATGCTAAAAGGAGTCTGGCTGCTGCAGATGCCCACACCTGACACAGATGATGGTGCACAACATGCTGAAGGCCACAGATAATTTTGAACTGTCATAATCACAGATAAGAAAGAGACAACAGGGGGAAATGTGGAGTCATTGCAATATTAAACAATAATATTACAATGGCACCAGTTTTAATATTTTGCAGCTTTGTTTCTATGCCATTTGCCTATTTATCTTCACTTTTTAGTTGTTTGTTGTTTCGTTTCTTGAATAAGTATTTTGTGTTGTTATTTTATTCTCTTCTTTGCATCAAGCAAAATAATTTTATCTGGCCAAGGTAAATGCTTTGGCATTTGGCACTGGCCTTGCAGACCAGCAGAATTTTATCAGTAGGCGACATGTTGAAGTCTGGCTAAATTTGATGCGGTGGAATCAGTCCTCTTATTCACATGTTTGTCTTGCATGTGTGTTTTCATTAAGATAATCATTTAATATTAATTTAAGATTTAGTTTCAGTTCAGTTCAACTGTATAACACAAATCCCCCACTAGGATCATCTCAGTATGCTTTATGCAATAAGGTAAACAAAGCAAAATGATATCAAATTTAATCTGTTTAAGTCCTGTCCAGTCCCAGTACAATGTGCTTCAAGATGGTTTAGTGTTAAATCAAAGGACATATGGTCCAAAGAAACCATGTTATATCAAATACAATTATAAAAATGTTGGTTAGTAAAAGGTTTTGTGTCTATAGAAAGCAGTAAAGAACAATATTTTTGAATACTAAATCTGTAACTTATTCATCTTTTAGATCAATACTAACAGAGGGATGAAGGTTCTGTGCTGTGAACAAATGATGTTTTAGTTTATGATCTTTTTTGATGGGTTGTTTGATCAAGGAATCTGCTGTTTCAATGGTGGGAAAACCCCTTTGCTAATACCACACACACACACACACACACACACACACACACACACACACACACACACACACACACACACACACAAACAAACACACACATGCATGCAACTTCCTCTTAGGTGATTATTCATTGTCCAAGTTGATTATTAATTACAAACGGAGAGCTCTCTGAATGTAAACACTGATTAATGGCTAACAAAAGTAAGTTAATGTCTTACCTGTACTTTAATTACCATCCCTGCTCTTACACAAGCATTCCCGCTTAAAACTGTAATTAACCATAATGGACTGCTGAAAGGGTCTTCCTTTTGTTCTCACCTGTCACAACATATATAAGCTGATACGCCCCTTTGTTATTATTTTTTGAGTAGTTAACGTTTGGTGATTTTTCTGCATTTTTTCCATAATACAAGTTAGGTTTTCTGTATGCTTTTTGCTTTGAAAAATGGAAAGTAATAGCTACAAAACAGATCCATCCGTAAGGATTTAGAATTTATTTTTCTGTGATTGCTCAGGAGCTGACTTTGCTCTGTTCCAGGACCACTACATCGGCAAATGTATTTAGTAATTTGCCACGTCACATCAAAGAAAAACAGGAGTGCTCTTTATTAAATAAAACATGCTGACACATGCAGTGTCATGCCAGGGTCTCTATCCAGCTCTGGGTTCATCTAGACTCTTACACTCACCTCCCTAATCCACGCATTGCTGACCATGAAACACTCTAGCTGTCTGCACCTCTTCACCACGCACACATGCACAAACTCACAGGCACGCCACATCTGATGAGTGTTTGTGTGCCTTAATTCTTTAAAAGGAAACCTAGGCTCACTCGGATGAACCTCATGTCCTCCCACCACTGTTTGTTCAGCTTGGTGTGGTGGAAGTTGGCTGTCTCGGTGGAAGATCACATGCAAATGTGTGTCTGTCTGTGTGTGTGTTGCCTGTGTTTTTGTATGTATTTCAATGTTTTCTCAGCTCAGCCAACTCATGTTCAGCTAATGTTGCAGGAAAAAGGTAGGTAAACTCTCGCGAAACAGTCTTTAACCTCTGACCTGGATTTATTGAGGTTGGATCATGCTTTTGTCTGGGTCACATTAGTTGGAGACCAAATCATAATAATGTGCGAAGAGATGATTTTAAGGATTCCAGGCCTGTTGTAGCTGATGGAACTTATTGTCACTGATTATGTGGTCCAATAAGGATTTAGTTTATAATTACCTTTGATCATAAAAAACTCTCAGATGATCAGAATATCATTATATAGGTCTAAATCCAGAGTAACAAATACATTATTTGTTGTAAACACTAGGAGAGAGCTTGAGAAAAAGCATGGACTATTCTCTTCAAAAAGGCAAAAACTAATTGACTCAACCCTAGCAGATTTAGTTTTATGTTCCTTTAATGGGGTGTGACGTTTAGTAAAGCATTTTCAGAGTGACTGTGATGTATTCAACTGGTGAAACTAAGCATCTTTTGCTAAACTATACTTTGCACATATATTTAAAAGGAGTTCCTTCAAAAAACATCTGCTCTAAAGTGAACATCATCTTGAAATGGAGAGCCTGCTTGCCTGCTAGCACAAAAAAGGCTGAAAAACTGACCCATTCAATAAATCAGAATATTATTGAAAACTTTGTTTATTTCAGCTACCCCGACACTAACTGAAGCACATTATTTAGATTAATTACACACAGACCTATGCTTTTAAGCCTTTATTTCTATTAATTATGATAATTTGCAGTTTATAGCTAATGAAAACACAACATTTAGGATTACAATATTACATCAGACCAATAAAAACACATTTAATACAGAAATGTGGGCTTGTATGTATAATATCTGCTTAAAGGGTGTTAATTTCAAAAGATACTTTAAATCTTACAAGCAAGCCTAATCAGAACAGATATTCAAATTTATTGAATATGACTGTGCACTATCTCTTCAAGGAAAGTCTCTATTAATCCACGTGTTGCTCCAGATTAAACCCACAGACTATCTGCAGAAAGCCCACAACATGACTTTTCAGATGCTTCCTGTCCATTCTAATGAAGCACGACTGGATCTGCTAAACTAATGTCGTGTGCCAACTTAACAAGAATTTAGTATTTCTGCATTGAAGTTGGTTTATAAAGTTGATTTAAGTTGAATAAAATCACTTAAAGCTCAAAAATATATTTAGTGTGAAAAAACATAACTAGCCATAGTCATGTTCTGGATCTAAGTGGAATTTCTCTTTTTCTTTGTGCTAATTTGTTTTAGCATAGTTGAATTGGAAGATTGGGCTTTAAATTTAATACACCTGCAATAATATAGTAAAGGACATGGTTTGCTGAGAATGTATGAAAAGACGTTTTTTCATCGAGGGCTGGACAGTGGTGCAGTTGGTAGCACTATTGCGTTGCAGCAAGATGGTTCTGGGTTCAACTCCTGGCCTGGCGTCTTTCTGCATGGAGTTTGCATGTTCTTCCTGTGCATGTGAGAGATCTCTCCGGGTACTCTGTCTTCCTCCCACAGTCCAAAAGCATGACTGTTAGGTTATTTGGTCTCTCTAAATTGCCATTAGGTATGAATGGGTGTGTGCATGGTTTTTTTGTCCTGTGTGTCTCTGTGTTGCCCTGCCATTTTGTATTCACTCTTCAATAAGTTCTTCGATTTGGTCAGTTGTCCCTTTAGTACACATGTCTCAACCAATCATTTAGGTTGAAGCTGCAATAAACTGAGTGCCTTGAGAAACTAATCATACCTTTTTAACATTCTTCCCATTTTGTCATGTTACATTCACAAATGATGTTTTATTGGGTTTTGTGACCAACACAAAGTAGCATGCAATTGGATTATTTTTTTCAAATTTAAATCTACATGCATTTATTTTTACCCTCTTTTACTCTAATAACCCTAAAAAATCCAGGGCAAATAATTACATGCAGAAGTCAATTTATTACTAAGTAGTCCATATATGTGTGTTATAACATTTAAATAGGGTTCTTCTTTGTTGGCTTTGGAACACAGTAGACATGTCTGGGTGGTGGTGAAGTCTGAAGTAGGGGTATATTGTGAAACATGCCACTTAAAACCTACCAAGACCTGGCTAAAAGAGAATTTATCAGAGCAGTAACGAGGCTCACAGTAACTCTGGAGGAGCTGTCTTTATAGAAGAATGGAAAGAAGAAAGCTATTGTTCAAACAAAACCACAGGAAGTCCCATTTGCTGTCTGCCACAAGCCAAATAGTGGACACAGGAAACATGTTAACGAAGGTGCTCTGGTCAGATTAGATCAAATTTTTACTTTTTAGACCACAGAGGAAAGTGCTATATGTGGCTAATAAGTGACAGAAGACTAATGGTGCACAGCACACCATAGCATGATGGTAGCATCACGCAGTTGGTATACATTTTTTCCACAGCAGGGGCATACACGTTTATTTGAGTTGATGGAAAAAGCAATAGACCTAAATTTAGATCAGTCATGGAAAAAAAAAACTGTTGGCTACAAATGTCTTAAGACTGAGTTGGCAGTCTGCCTTCCAACAGAACAATGACCCAGAACAAGGCAAAGCTACAACAGACAAATTTAGATCAGAGCATAATCATTTGTTAGAGTGGCTCAGTCAAAGTTCAGACCTGAAACCAATTGCAAATTTGAGACAAGACTTGAATTTTAATGAACCTGAGCTATATTTCAAAAAGACTGGACAAACATGTCTCCAGACGTGCTAAGCTGGTAGAAACCTATTCCAAAATACTTATTTTTACCCAAAAAGGATACATTTACTATGCACTGTTCTATATTTTTGTATGTACAGTCTTATTTTTCCCTGTTTTACCACAGCAACTTTAGATGTTTTATAATTTTGCTTTGGGGCATATCAAGCTTTATCAATTACTTGTGAATATCTGTATCTCAAATATAGAGCTTATATTTTGTTAGGATTAAGACTTTGTTTCCGTTGTAGTGACTTACGAATATATTTTATTACCCACCCATCAGTGGTCAGCTTCGGTGGAAACTTTGAAAGAACTGCGTCTGCGGTTGGAAATTACTCTGTTTGACCTGAGAGTGGTCTATGTCCTCTGTCAGTGATCTGGGTCAGATGGGGGCGCTCCTGTGCAACGTACAGTAGAGCTGGCCACATGCTCGTTTGGATTTCTCAAACCTCTTAGCTTCTGTGGGTAGTGTCCGTCTTTAGTTGGTCAGAGTGCATCACCAGATTAGTGCTGCATGGACATGGATCGCATTTGCCCATATGGCCTCTTCTCATTGAGTCGATACAGGCTATAATCTGCCCAGCTTTCCCTCTGACCTGGAAATGTGACAACTACTGAGAAAAGTAACACACGCAACATGTATATACAAGTATTAAAGGAATTGAGAGCATAGATAAAAAAACAAAAAGCTACCAGCATGTTCCTAATCATTATCAGAATCTTTGTGGAATTGTGAATAGTTCTTGTAGCTGTAAACTGGTTTTAGATACACTCCCTGGAGTACAGCACAGCAAATCCTAACCCATAAACCACCATTATGATTTTAGCTATTGCCTTTATCCTGTATCTTCCCTATGTCTTTATTGTCTCATTAAGAAACCACAACTTGTCTTTCCGCAGTCATCTCTGGAATATTAGGGTCTTGTGTCTCCACTTTGCTATCCATCTTTACTGGCACTAAGCCTGTTGTTGAGAAGATGAGAGCATCTTAAAAAAGATAAGATGATGGTGGCAGTTTACGTTTTTTACTAAATGTATTTTGGTTTTTTTTAAGAAAAAAGAAAAACTTGTTTATTGAATCACAGGGTCTCACAATATGACTGAATGTACTGCCCTCTAAAATGAATAACAGTAAAGTAGCAGAAATAATCTTGTTCTGTCTCACTGACATGTTATTATTTATTAATAATGTCATTGAGCGATTTGCAAATAACTTGTTGTTTTAAGCTGAATTACAAAATAGAGTCCTCCTTGAAAGTTACTGAGTCAAAATCAGCCTCAGATTACAGTATTTTGTGCTTAGAAAACAATATCCTATTTACGCTTGAATATAACTGAGATGTAATGTTACAATGCAGTGAGAACAGTTAGTTTTACACAGATCATCCATGAAACCAATGTAACCTGTTGAGAAATATGAAAGTAGAAGAATGAGATGATGTTTTATTTTAAAATGAAAAGCAGTGAAACGGTGAAATAAAGTCTTGTTTGTGGCCTATGAAGCACAAAGTGTTTAGACAGTTTCTCTACTTATTGGGTCAGAAAGTAATGAGATAGGCTGCACTGATCCCTTACTGATGCAATGACTCCTAATCCTCAACACTGTTTTCCGGCTCCTGTTGTTTATCTACCAATATCCTGTGACCATCCCTGGCATGTCACTGCTCTGTGTAGCCCCAAGTAACCCTTAACCTGTGTGTCAGCAAAATTTTCAGCTTTGAAATCGATCTGGTAACTGAGCCAATTTAATAAGAAATAAATAAAAAGGTTCACAGTTTTTTTTTCCCTCACTGTATGTCTACACGGTTTAGTTTTTGTCATTGCTATGAATTATGTGGTTGCTAAATTACCTTCATTTTTTTGTTTTCCAAAATAGTTTTCAGTGGTCGTGTCAAATTAGGTGTCACTTCCACAATCTGAAGTTGTGGCTGATTTCTAGCCTCTGGATTTTATATAGCTTTGACTTTTCTGATACCAGTTTTAGCCTGTTTAGGATTTTAAATACATAAAATATAGGAAGAGTATCTGCCATGAGCAGCCATTAAATATCACAGTAGAAACAGAGGCAGGAGCATGTTAAATGTGTTAGTGAGCAGTCACTGTAAAGCAGCGTTTTATTATTTTAAAACAAAGATGAAATGATTGCAGAGTTGACAATTTAAGCTCTATCATCTGCAATTAGCAATGAGTATAGCTGCACAGCATACCACAAATGTATCATTATCACTGTTTGTAATATCCGTTTTGAAAAACTGCTTGGACTGCAGAAAATATTAGTTATCAGTGCATTCAATGTTGAGGTGAAAATTACAAATTTATTTTTCTTAAACACTATCTGGATAGATTACTCACTATCTGAGGTCAATGTTCACAACAAAGCCAAAGTAGAAGGACATTAACAGTGTTTAGTTAAGTATTTATTTATTGGAAGTTATATCACCATTGCAGCATTTACCAACATTATTACATATAGATAGATTTCCTAATATTGTGCAGCCCTAGCAATTAGCACAGTTAGCATTAGTAACTATAAACAGCAGTGTTTGTGGGATTTCTTAATGGTAATGTGGATCCTTACTTTAATTCTGAAAGTGCCACAAGGCTTCAAACACTTCCAAGTCTAGAGTGTTCTAGAACAGTCAGAGGTTGACACTTTTAAATAGTTAAACTGGAGAAACCTTGCTGTAATATGTTTATCCTTTCTGTTACCTGTGTAAGTCTCGATTTTACTTGCTTTCTTGCATCATGAGTGAACTGTATTTTGGACTGCACATGTTTAGAAAAATATAATTTCCTTTGAAAAAGCTTCTTACATCTCTGATACTTCTTTGACCTCAATTCAAACACCTAATTTAAGCGGATAAAAAGTTTTTTTTTTCACTCAGTAACATTGTTCACACTGAAGAATGCTGTTATTGTTGCATCTTGGTAGTTCAAGAATCAGATAACGATAATTTTTTGAGTTTCTGACCGGTGGGTCACTGGTTAGGGTTGATGCAGGTCACCAACCAACTACTTTGTGCATCTTTAGTGATTTTCTCAGGTCATGTTATATTTGAAAGTAGTCTTGTGGTTGAACCATGAGTGCATACCTTCCTGCCAGACAGAAAAATCTCTTACACTTGTATCTGTATCTTCCTACTAAGAGGAATGCTGTGTGTACAGCCATGTTATCAGGGTGACCTAGAGACACACCAGTTATATATGAGCCTTTCAAGGGTTACACTATAGAGAGGGTGGAAAACACAACTCCTGTCTCTGCTCCAGTGTCTTGGTCAGCCAGTTTGTCCACCTTCTGCAGGATCTCTTATCTAATAAACAAAGAAAGCAACTCGCCCACATACGCAAGCACACACCAACACACAAAGAATGTATGTACATCTGCAGATTCACATGCATGCCCAATCAGAGATAGCATGGGACATATAGACACACTTAGTGATACAGCTCTAAAGATACACACACCACACTTACCAAGCCTTAAATTGATCTGGGTCAGTTCTGGATGTTTAAATATGATTAGGTACCATCGTGAAGTGCAGGAGCACCCCAGGGGGCAGACAGCAAGCCAAACATGCAAATCAGGAGGTCACCACCAGGTTGTGCAAACAGACCTTGACGTAGAGAGAAATTATAGTGGGAGAAACCCTTGTGCATGTATTTATGTTCAGGTCTAAATAGCTGTATTAATGTGGTCCTCCTTTCAAAAATCTTTGCCATACCACAGCCCTTGAACATTAAAAACAAACACCAAAATCACAGAGAAAAGCTATGGTGTGAAAGTTTAACGCGCAGATTCTGAATCCATCCTTTGGTGCCATTTTAATCTTTTTTTGTTTGGCTTGTAATATTCCCCATATTTACATGGTTTATCCTAGTTTGATCCTTTGATGTCTCCAGTAGAATTCCGCTTTACCCCAGAGACCCAAATATTACAACTTCAAAAAAATACGTTTTAAGGAAAAAGGAAAGATGAGGGTTTGCATGTTGTGTCTGAAACAATGCAAGAGCATTCAATGAGGTTGGCATCAGCCAATGTGGGACATTCTAGAAGAGTTGGGTCAATGTGAATTACATTTGGCACCAGGAGGCTATCAGGTAGTAATTAGTATAGCTAACATCCCAGATGAATGAGTCAAGTCTAGGTCAGGGTAAAAAACTTCAAGGGTCTTAATAAGTAAAGGTTGGAGGCCAAGTCATGCTTCTTTTACTCCCTGAGTATAAGCTCATGCCTTGCCTGCTTAGATTTGCTGAAATCTGACTTGACCTTTAGCCTTGAGGTGTTGCAGCCAGTCACATGTCAGCCTGACACCCGTGGACCTTGTTGACTGTGTTCCTATTGGATTGTCTAAGGGAGTTCCTACTCAACAGCTGAACAGCTCAAGTGATTTAGCTTTACACACAACGAGGCTTTTGACATAGATGTTACCTTACAGCTTAAACCCATGCTTGGCATTCCACCCCTTTCCTGGCCCCAGAATCATCCATTCTCTGTCGCACAGGCAGGTCCTTGAAGCAGCCAGAAGTGAAATTAATATGTGACATGTATGAACAACTGCTAAGACAAAAAATAAATTGATTATTTTTTACATTGTATAAACCTTCATGTAATCTGGTGTGAAATTTATTTGATTAGATGACTGTGGAGATCCTTGTGCATTTGTGTATCTTTCTTTCAAGTCTCTAATCCTTAAATTCAACCACAATCTCTTTTAATACATTTTACATCATGTACAAATAATGTGACATAACTGTTTCAAATAAGTGTAACAGTGATTTATTATAGTGTCTTCAGTGCAGTGCAAAAATAATTCAAGCCCTTTGAACTTTTTCATGTTTTGTCACATTTCAACCACAAACGGCATGGTGCCTACCCCACGCTCAAGCCAATCCAAACTCTTTTTATGTGTCCTTCCACTGTGGTGGAATCATCTCCGGAGGGCTACCAGAACAGGGGTATCTCTGTCTGTCTTGACGTTACTGGTGAAGAACCTGCTCTTCAGAAAGCATCTCGTACCCTGTAAGTCCTTACCCTCCTCTACTGTACTACTGCCTCTCTTGGTGCACTTCCCTCCATGCCTGCACTCTATTTTTACACTGTCACCTCTGACAGGGCTGGGCTAGTGGTTCTTCCTCTAACTACGTTACCTTTGATTTCCACTGCATTTTTAGATCCTCATTTGTAAATCACTTTGGAGAAAAGTGTCTGCCAAAAGCAAGTATATTCAAAATAAATGTAGTTGACTATGGTCGAGTGGTGACAGAAATATTAAGGTATTCAACATATAATTACCAAATGACACCAAGTAGTCCCAGTCTGTCAAATAGATTTGAACCAGTTTAGCTCAGTACCAGACAATCCTGTCCACTTTTGTAATCTCTCAATCCGGATTTTTTGATTAACTGAGATCCAGTAAAACAAACAAAATGTGAATAAGTTGAAACGGTACCAATACATTTTTTACAGGACGCTGTAATTGAAGGTGAAAGTCATTATATGGTGTGCTGGTCATGTCACAAAGTTGCAACCTTTACACAGCATGGTGTTTAACAAACATCCTTATTCCTCCCATGCCCTTATTTTCAACAGCACTTACTATTATAGTTGAAGTAGAACAAAACGTCCTTTTTGTTATAAACAAAAATATGCAATACTAATAAAAAGAGATAAAAATAGAATACACAACACACATGCTTTTATAGGTTGAAAATAGTAAATTTAATGTGTATCACATACTTTCCACTCAATAACCTCTATCCCTGAGGAATTAAAATAAACAAAGACCTATTCCAGAGGGAAAAGAGGAAAAAAAAAAGACTTGAACTACATGAACTTTGGTGCATTTCATTTATCCAGTGTGCTATTTGTGGTGCTTTTCATCTCTTGAATCCTGGCCTAGTTTCTCTATCTTGTTTTTGGGAAACATGAGTTAAGCTGTGGTGCACAAGCCATTAGATCATTGCACTGTATGTCTGACCTGTGACCAGTTAAGCTGCTGCCCTGGCCCGCCCCTGGTAAACCCCTCACCCCCACCCTCCCCACATCTGCCCGCCTCATGCCATAACCCTTGCCACATCTCTTCTTGGAATTGATATTATGGTGTTTGGATGATCCTCTGTGTCTTCCTCCATACTCTAATCCTATTTGCTCCGTCATGTGTTGGGACTCACAAATGGATATGTGTGGAATGATATCCAGCTCATTTACAGATGTTTCAAGCTTCTATTGTCTTCCACAGTGCCTTGCGAAAGTACTCGGCCCCCTTGAACTGGTCAACCTCTTGCCACATTTCAGCCTTCAAACATAAAGATATAAAATTATAATTTTTTGTGAAGAATCAACAACAAATGGGACACAATCGTGAAGTGGAATGAAATTTATTGGATGTGTCAAACCTTTTCAACAAATAAAAAACTGAAAAGTGGGGCGTGCAATATTATTCGGCCCCCTTGCGTTAATACTTTGTAGCCCCACCCTTTGCTGCAATTACAGCTGCAAGTCTCTTGGGGTATGTCTCTATCAGTTTTGCACATCGAGAGACTGAAATTCTTGCCCGTTCTTCCTTGCAAAACAGCTTGAGCTCAGTGAGGTTGGATGGAGAGCGTTCGTGAACAGCAGTCTTCAGCTCTTTCCACAGATTCTTGATTGGATTCAGGTCTGGACTTTGACTTGGCCATTCCAACACCTGGATACATTTATTTGTGAACCATTCCATTGTAGATTTGGCTTTATGTTTTGGATCATTGTCTTGTTGGAAGATACAGGTCCTTCTCAAAATATTAGCATATTGTGATAAAGTTCATTATTTTCCATAATGTAATGATGAAAATTTAACATTCATATATTTTAGATTCATTGCACACTAACTGAAATATTTCAGGTCTTTTATTGTCTTAATACGGATGATTTTGGCATACAGCTCATGAAAACCCAAAATTCCTATCTCACAAAATTAGCATATTTCATCCGACCACTAAAAGAAAAGTGTTTTTAATACAAAAAAACGTCAACCTTCAAATAATCATGTACAGTTATGCACTCAATACTTGGTCGGGAATCCTTTGGCAGAAATGACTGCTTCAATGTGGCGTGGCATGGAGGCAATCAGCCTGTGGCACTGCTGAGGTCTTCTGGAGGCCCAGGATGCTTCGATAGCGGCCTTTAGCTCATCCAGAGTGTTGGGTCTTGAGTCTCTCAACGTTCTCTTCACAATATCCCACAGATTTTCTATGGGGTTCAGGTCAGGAGAGTTGGCAGGCCAATTGAGCACAGTGATACCATGGTCAGTAAACCATTTACCAGTGGTTTTGACACTGTGAGCAGGTGCCAGGTTGTGCTGAAAAATTAAATCTTCATCTCCATAAAGCTTTTCAGCAGATGGAAGCATGAAGTGCTCCAAAATCTCCTGATAGCTAGCTGCATTGACTCTGTCCTTGATAAAACACAGTGGACCTACACCAGCAGCTGACACGGCACCCCAGACCATCACTGACTGTGGGTACTTGACACTGGACTTCTGGCATTTTGGCATTTCCTTCTCCCCAGTCTTCCTCCAGACTCTGGCACCTTGATTTCCGAATGACATGCAGAATTTGCTTTCATCCGAAAAACGTACTTTGGACCAATGATCAACAGTCCAGTGCTGCTTCTCTGTAGCCCAGGTCAGGCGCTTCTGCCACTGTTTCTGGTTCAAAAGTGGCTTGACCTGGGGAATGCGGCACCTGTAGCCCATTTCCCGCACACGCCTGTGCACGGTGGCTCTGGATGTTTCTACTCCAGACTCAGTCCACTGCTTCCGCAGGTCCCCCAAGGTCTGGAATCGGCCCTTCTCCACAATCTTCCTCAGGGTCCGGTCACCTCTTCTCGTTGTGCAGCGTTTTCTGCCACACTTTTTCCTTCCCACAGACTTCCCACTGAGGTGCGTTGATACAGCACTCTGGGAACAGCCTATTCATTCAGAAATGTCTTTCGGTGTCTCACCCTCTTGCTTGAGGGTGTCAATAGTGGCCTTCTGGACAGCAGTCAGGTCGGCAGTCTTACCCATGATTGGGGTTTTGAGTGATGAACCAGGCTGGGAGTTTTAAAGGCCTCAGGAATCTTTTGCAGGTGTTTAGAGTTAACTCGTTGATTCAGATGATTAGGTTCCTAGCTCGTTTAGAGACCCTTTTAATGATATGCTAATTTTGTGAGATAGACATTTTGGGTTTTCATGAGCTGTATGCCAAAATCATCTGTATTAAGACAATAAAAGACCTGAAATATTTCAGTTAGTGTGCAATGAATCTAAAATATATGAATAATAAATTTTCATCATTACATTATGGAAAATAATAAACTTAATCACAATATGCTAATATTTTGAGAAGGACCTGTAAATCTCCGTCCCAGTCTCAGGTCTCTTGCAGACTCCAACAGATTTTCTTCCAGAATGGTTTTGTATTTGGCCCCATCCATCTTCCCATCAATTTTGACCATCTTCCCTGTCCCTGCTGATGAAAAGCAGGCCCAAACCATGATGCTGCCACCACCATGTTTGACAGTGGGGATGGTGTGTTCAGGGTGATGAGCTGTGTTGCTTTTACGCCAAACATATCGTTTTGCATTGTGGCCAAACAGTTCGATTTTGGTTTCATCTGACCAGAGCACCTTCTTCCACATGTTTGGTGTGTCTCCCAGGTGGCTTGTGGCAAACTTTAAATGAGACTTTTTCTGGATATCTTTGAGAAATGGCTTTCTTCTTGCCACTCTTCCATAAAGGCCAGATTTGTGCAGTGTACGACTGATTGTTGTCCTATGGACAGACTCTCCCACCTCAGCTGTAGATCTCTGCAGTTCATCCAGAGTGATCATGGATCTCCTGGGTGCATCTCTGATCAGTCTTCTCCTTGTTCGAGATGAGAGTTTAGAGGGACGGCCAGGTCTTGGTAGATTTGCAGTGGTCTGATACTCCTTCCATTTCAATATGATTGCTGGCACAGTGCTCCTTGGGATGTTTAAAGCTTTAGAAATCTTTTTGTATCCAAATCCAGCTTTAAACTTCTCCACAACAGTATCTCGGACCTGCCTGGTGTGTTCCTTGGTCTTCATGATGCTCTCTGCGCTTTGAACAGAACCCTGAGACTATCACAGAGCAGGTGCATTTATACGGAGTCTTGATTACACACAGGTAGATTCTGTTTATCATCATCAGTCATTTGGGACAACATTGGATCATTCAGAGATCCTAACTGAACTTCTGGAGTGAGTTTGCTGCACTGAAAGTAAAGGGACCGAATAATATTGCCCACTTTTCAGTTTTTTATTTGTTAAAAAAGTTTGACACATCCAATAAATTTCATTCCACTTCACGATTGGGTCCAACTTGTTGTTGATTCTTCACAAAAAATTATAATTTTATATCTTTATGTTTGAAGCCTGAAATGGGTCAAGAGGTTGACCAGTTCAAGGGGGCCGAGTACTTTCGCAAGGCACTGTATGCCAGAGAAATACACTGGCTATAACTCCTCAATCACACATACGGGTTTTCAGTTATAAATAATTATAACAACACGAGTAAAGTGACTCCAGTAGATTCAAATTTCAATGCTTTGTCCTTTAATCCCCTCCTTTATTCTGCCATTTGCTGCAATAAAAATGTTAATCTGAGGGATTAAATAAGTGCAGAATGGAATAAGAGGATGTGATGTGGCAGACTTTGGTGCAGGTGGGAGGCAGAGACTTCCCTCTCATTACTGAGACACGGGGCTAAAGGAGAGACAGAAAGCGCTGCGGGGTGAGAGGTCCCTGGCAGCAGTCCACCAGTTGGCGTCTCTGTGTCCACATTTAGTTCCAGCTGAGTGCCCACAGTGGATCTGACGGAGCTGAATTCCCACTGACCTCTGAAACGAGGACCACTTCCATCCACCGCCCCTTTTGATTCATAGTATTCCTTTCGTTCTAACCCCTCCTGCTCTTTATATGACAGAAATGGCTTCACAACAGAACAAACATGGATGCTTAGAAATTGATTTGTCCTAGCAGTGGGAAAGGTTCATGGTCAGACCAGAGCTGGGTTAACAAACCCAAGGGTCCCTCGGTGTGGAAGCTCAAGGATCCAAAGGCACTGATACACGGGGACCCAATTTTATTCAGAATTAAATGCCATGTTGAACCATTACATATAAAACCTACCAGATGATAATCACCGCCATATTTGGCCACAGATCACATAAGTTCTTCTGATCTGCCGTAAGTTAAATTCACTACATTTAAAACTCATTCACAAAGGATTTGAGGTAAATGATATTTTCCAAAATTTTATTTTAAATACTATAAACCCTTTACATTCTTGAGTATTTGAGGTGGACTTGGTTTTCATAAACTTTTCTATTTCACCTATTTCATTTTCATCTTTGATAAATAATTACATGTTGGAATCTGTGGTGCATTTTTATACACTTAAGGTTAGGTTTGAATAGTAGTGCAACCTGGTAAAACCAGACAATTTAATACTGTATCAGTACATTCATTTTTACTTTTACTATAAAATTCAA
The DNA here is from genome assembly GCF_021462225.1 of Girardinichthys multiradiatus. Taxonomy (NCBI): domain Eukaryota; kingdom Metazoa; phylum Chordata; class Actinopteri; order Cyprinodontiformes; family Goodeidae; genus Girardinichthys; species Girardinichthys multiradiatus. The sequence goes on along the minus strand of NC_061805.1, from coordinate 37,278,919 downwards.
TATAAAAAATACCACTTAGTGATCATTACTAAGTAAAGTGTAATAGACCAACAAGTCATATAATTATTTTTCCAGTTCAAAACCTTTCATTGTATTACACTGCTGAGTTGCTGTTATGCCAACAACAGGGCAGAAATATGGTTTTATATTAATTTGTTGCCTTAGAGGTTTTTATGTTGTTTCTTCTTTTGCCTTGCACCTCACAGCTCTATTCACATGACTCTCTTTGCTGCTGATGTTAACAAACATATTTGGCATCCCACTGCTTTAAACTAGCTTTCTGTTTTTGGTAAAACTCAAAAGCTATTGCACTATTAAAGAAACTGTTTAATCAAGGGGCCTTTTTTAATTTCAAACCTCCTTAATTTCAAACCTCCCTCCCCTGCAGTTTCTATCAAGTGTTGTGAAGTAATGGGAGTGAGAGGATTTCCAGAAACAAACCAAAAATAAATTGATCACACACCTCTGCTAGACATCAGTTACTCATTACATCTCACTAGGTCAGTGACCATTTCAGCTTTTTTACATTTCATTCAGTGGTTGGGGAAAAGGCTCACTCAAGAGCTTTAGGCATCATACAAAACATTTATTTAGTTTTGACAATTCTCAAAATGCTATATGTGAAAAAGTCTTTTATGTTGAAAGTCCTCAACTTTTGTATTACTGTTATCTTTTTTAAATCAGGGTTTGATAATGTCAGACATTTAGGAACATTTTGGAGCTTTAGTCATGACCAATTACAACCTTTCCTAAGAAACGGTGTGGTTACAACAATTTTAAAAGCTGCAAGAGAATCAGTAGCAATGGGTCACCAAGTCCCCATAACAACCATTAAATGCTATCTACATGTCAAATGATTTGGGTGGCATGACAGGATTTTCTGTCCCACCATTATAAATGTTAACAACTGCCCTTGAAACCTTGTTAGACTGAAAGGAATCAAAAACTTTAAAATACTAGAACCATTTAAAGAAAAACCGGGTGTCCCATACTTTGACCATTCAACAGGATTGATGGTCAAAGCAGCACAGAATCAGTTCACTAGAAACAAAATTAACTCCTTTCCCAGACCATCTAAGTCCTCACACCTAAATCCTGTAGAAAACCTGTGAGGCGAAGCTTAGAATAGAGTGCATGACAGGACCAAAGACTCTGGATGATCTAGAGAGATTCCACAAAGAGCAATGTTCAAAGATACCTCAGCAATACAATATTATTTATCTTACGGCTTTTCTCATATCTATATTGGTTCTGGTAAAGTGTTTCAGTGTGGTGTAGCCACTTTAATTCCTTTTCCTAAATTTAAATCATTTCTCTGTCTGGCTATCTAAATGAAAGGCATCAATCAACGTTTAAATGAAATCTACCACTGAAGAAGCGCTAGGCTCTCATTCATCCCTCCCATCAGAAGTGTTCCTCCAAGAGTAAAGCGCCGAGTACAAATTTAATTTCCAAACTATTCAAACTAGTTATTAACGATATTTTCACTCACACTAATGTAACTTCTACATCAAGCAAGATGAACAAGTTAAAAAAAAAAATAAATGCAAGTGAAGATGCAAGTGATTACCTGACATACTGCTCCATTTTATCTGAAAACTTCATTTTAAATTTTAAAGTTTCAAAACATATGTTGCCCAAATGCATTTATTAATATTTGGTAAACTAAAGCTTGCCTATTAATATGCAGTAAATTTAAAGAATTTTCTTAGCAGTTTTAATTAAAACAAAAATAGGTGTTGATAGCTTCAAATGTTATAATCCATACAGTACTTTTAATGCTGGATTCTAAAGGTAATTAACTAAATAAGGTGTCTTGGGAAAAGTCAATAGCTGTTTTATGGCTAAATGGTTAAAGACAATCAGATTTTGGAAAGCCTTATGAATTGTGCTTTTATTGATCTCTTTTGGAAATGCTTGTATGATATTGAAAGGATAAAAAACTGTGGCAGAGAGGGAATAAAAGAGGTAAAGGTGAGGTTGACGGGGGCAGACGTGTTAGCGGGGACTTTTTCAGGATGCAGATAGTGGGATCAAGATTGGATATTGATGAGACAGAGAGCTGGGTGACTGAGCCACAGAAGCTTGAAATAAGCTGTCAGAGGCACGTGGCCAGTCATTACAGTGAGGCGGCCTGGTCCTGCTCAACCTTGAGCCAGTCGATAAGCTATTATAACCATGCAAATTGTGGCCAAATCAGAGACCTGACATATTGGTATTATATTCTTGTGCATAGGGCGAGTTATACATCATTATTGGAATTCAGCAACAATGCACATTATGCTTTGTGTTTGAAGATTCTATAGACTCATGAAGACGAACATATTGTTGGGAAATTATACCTTTATTAATATATTTTAGGCTGTTTAAATAGTATTTTAAGGAACAAACATGGAATAGCCTGTCAAGTTGCTATATTCCTACACATTCACTGGGCACTTTATAAGGTACACCTAGAAAGTACTGGGTTGGACTCCCTTTTGCTTCCACTTTCTTATGTGGTTGTTACATGGATTCAACCAAGTGTCTGAAATATTCCTAAGACGTTTTGGCTTATGTTCGCCTGATACCATCACAATTACTGCAGTCTAGTCAGTAGGACATCCATGATATGAATCTTCCATTTTACTATATTCCAAAAGTGTTTGATTGGATTGAGATCTGGTGACTTTGGGGGACACTGGAAAACATTGAATGCATTTTCATTTTCAAGAAACTGGTTGGATTATTATATTTTGGTCAAAAAGGGATGGACATAGTCAGCAACAATACTTAGGTTGACTGTTGCATTTAAATAATGCTCCTTTGTTACCAAGGGATGAAAAGTGTGCCAAGAAAATGAATCCAAAAGCATCTGACACAACTTCATCTACTACTACTTTAAGTGCTTAGAGAGTGACAAACATCTGGTGAGATGAAGACTCCAGTATCACTTAAAATACTAGGGAACAACTATTAGCAGATCAACATGTTTTTGCTTGTGGCCTTGAACGTCCCTGATAAAGGCCACAAGACGAAATGCAAATAAAGTTTTTCCCTAGCATTTAAGTGTTGCTGGAGTCTTCACCTCAAAACAAAACATATACCAACCCAAAATACCACCAGCAATAGCAGCCTGAAACATGTGTTGTTTAAACCAAATTCTGACCCCACCACATAAATCTTCTGAAATCAAGATTCATCCAACCAGGCAATATTTTTCCAATCTGTTATTGTCCAATTTTGGTGAGCCTGTATAGATTAAAGCCTCAGTTTCCTGTTCTTTGTTGACAAAACCTGCACTCAGTGTGTTTATTTGTTACCTTTGCAGTTCTTCAATGTATTGCACATTCAGGGATGGCAGTCTACATACCTTAGTTGTAGCGAGTGGTTATCTGAAGTACTGTTGAAGTTTGGTCATCTTGAACCAGTCTGTCCACTCATTTCCATCCTCTGACATAAACAAGCCATTTCCCTCCACACAACTAACACTCTTTTGATATTCTCACTGTTTTGAAACAAGTCTGTATCTGTAAACTTGAAAGATGGTTGTGCATGACAAGCCCACTAGATCAGCTGTTTGACAAATACTCAGTCCAACCTTTCTGGCACCAACAACCATGCTAAATCGCAAAACAAAATCCATTTGTTGCCCATTCTACCTCTGAATGACCTTGAGTTGCTGCCATATGATTGGCTGAAAAACAATTTGTGTAAATAAGCCATTAAAAAGATGCACCTAATAAAGCAGCAGGTGAATGTATATTCTGTATTTCTAGTTGACCCTTAAAACACCATACCCCCATCCAACCTTTCTTTCATCCTATTGGTTCATGCATTCTCTCTTTTATTCTTCTGTTTCATCGTAAAGGCAGTAAGCCAAGTCATTTGCTCTCAGTGACAGTGTGAAGCACCGAGCGAGCCATCGTTTGGGTGATGTAATTTGAGCTAAAAGCTGTGTAAACGCTGCTGTGACCTTGGTTTTAGATTTGTCAATAGGGCTGGGTTGGAGAACAGAGAAAGGATTGTGTGGATTTGAGGGCAACAAGTCCCAGCCATGATAGTTGGAAGTCTTTAACTTACTGATTGTTGCTATAACCTCATCAGGATCCCTTTGTCTTGCATCAGACCCAAGCTGGACTCCTTAAACCAGCTTTCTGTGCTCCTCACCTTGTCTAAGCTCTGTGCTTACTTTTCCCCTGCTCTTTTCGATATTTGTTCACTTGCCCCCTCTTGAGCGCTTGTTATTGCTCTTCCCTCATTTTCCCTTTACCCTTGTTTTCCCTCTTCTCTGACCCTACTCCTTTTTACTTTGATAGCAGTATCTCTGGCATTTTCTCGGCAGCTTGTCAAATGTCCGCCCTCATCTTGTCTATCTTAGTGTTTCTCTCTGTTCCTCCTGGGATATGTTTGGTGCTCGCCACGGTGAGCTCCAGAGGTCAACACAAGTAAACACTGGCCAACAGCCAGAACGACAGTCAGCTATTGATCTGGTTTGGTTGGGAGAGGTGTTTGTCTTTCTATAGGATCTCAATTAGGGTTATGATCTCAGGGTCTAGACAACATCTTTATTTGGTAGAGGTTAGGAAAACAGAGAAGCAGCCTAACCGACAGTATTGATCCACAGTTGTATTTGTACGCTTACATGGGTAGAAGGGCTTATTGTCTTGTCAGTGTTTATCTGGTATGTTTCAAGGCTAGTAAAACTCACTTTTACATATTAAAACTGCAACTGTGTATTGCACAGTGTGCTTACTCATTTGCTTATTAGTGGGTGTTAGTTGAACATATTTGGGTGTTTGATTGTCATGACCTTTTACTACCTTAAAATCTGTTTGTCCATAGTGCTTAAAGTCGTTGTTGCTTTTATTGTTGCTTGATGAGTAAAGACTTTGCTGTAGATTTTTACTAAGGCCATTTCTTCTGTGAGTTCATAAAACGTGAAAAAATTAGGACACTACATTAAATAATCAGCTCTTCATTGATAAATGTCCACATATCAATGTCTAATTTAATATTTTTTAAGCTTTGAAAAAAAAAAAAACGTAATTAGAGGTAAATACTAAAATTAGACTTGTTTTAACCATTATATAAGATATCAACAAATTTATATACACTAGTTTTACCCCCTTTGGTTGAAATAACTTTAGTGAGACATTTCTTGCAGCCTTCTACCAGTCTCTGACATCAATCTGTTGTGATTATAAATATGAATATATTATTTAATATTAATATTTTATTATTTTATTAAATAATAATTTGGTCTTTTAAGGGTTGTCCTGTGAATACCAGCCCAAGAGGCAGTGGTATAAGGACATATTTGAAAGGGATTAGCCAAGCTCTGGCATTATTGAACAGCAAAACTCTGTACACACAGAATGAATTCACACAATTTCTTAAAATACAAGAATTTATTAACAAAATTAAGTCAACTCAAAGTCAAACATATTTCAACCAACAAACTCTTTACTATGCTAAAAGCAACCCAACTAAACTACCAAGCAAAATGAAAGAATAAGGAAGACTAATGGGCTATGTACAATATAAACAAGTGAATCAAAGATGGTTGAAAACCATTACCAAAAGAGTGATGCATTAGTATTCAATGTTATTTATGTTTGAGAACCAAGGATTATCTTGAAAAATCTGGAAATAAAGTTAGGATAGTCTTGGAACTAACTTAGGCTATAATTGGTATACCTTCAAACAACCATTCACAATGCAAGATCAGATAAAACATTATTTTAATAAAACAAAATTTTAAAGAATGATTTGCTGAATAAAACCAACCTTCTGGATGACTAATTCTCAACAGTTTTTAATTAGCTGCCTTTTGTTAGTTAAATAATATTTAAGGAAATATTATTTTGAATAAGAACCAAACCTTTTGGGTCTCAATGGTGTTTGATTCAATTCAGTTCTGTTTTATTTATATAGCACCAACACACATCGTCTCAAGGCACTTCACAAAGGGTTTGGAATGGTGCAAGGATGTTGAGGAGATTAAAACAAACTACTGAGTGTTAGAGTTTGGCCATTTTAGAATGGGCTATGTGTAGGGGTACTAAGTAAAATAGTAAAATGATAAGGTTTGTCCACCCAGAGCCCACTGGTGGCCATTGTTATACTAAAAACCAAATGGATTGGGGGTACCTCTCTCTGTCAGACTGATTGTAACCAATGGAAAAGAGAAGGGATCGCACAGGTAGCAGAAATGGAGGGTGTGTTTGCATGTCAGCCATAACTGAGCTGGTTTAGGCTAAACCTGACTCCTCTTTACTCCATCCAACAGGGAGGGAGGAAGGCAAAGGTAAAAATAACTGGTGAGTATTGTTTCCTGTTGCATTATGTGAAAGGTGGGTAACTTTAAAATGTCAATTCAATTGAATCATACAGATTTCAAGTCAGGTACATACATTCCAATTAATCCTAACTATTGAACAGTGCAGTCAGATTCAGTTATTTATTCAAATTGGATAAAAAGTTTTTCTATCCAAGGAAACCCAGTAGATTTAATCGAGTCAGTGACTTACAGCATTCACTCCTCTTGGATGAGCATGTAGCAACAATGGACAGTCACTTGCATAGACTTTGCAGCAATCCCTCATACTAAGCATGCATGTAGTGACAGTGGAGAGGAAAAACTGCCTTTTAACCTCCAGCAGAACCAGGCTCAGTGTGAGTGGCCATCTGCCACGACCGACTGGGGGTTTGAGAGAATAGAGCAGAGACAGAAAAAGAACACAGAAGCACTGATCCAGGAGTACTTTGTATGGTGAAGGAAAAATAAATGTTAATGGATGTAACTCTTTTAATGGCCAGTTTTTAAGTTTAGAGTATGAGAGAGAGAACACATACGGTCAGTCACAGTAAAAGCTCAGTCAGTAGCTAAGTCTAGGAGAAAAAATAGGGTTAAACACTGAAGGACAGGACCAAATGTATCATCAGTAGAAGGTGACTATTAAGCTGTTGGCAGCAGAAGCTTGGGTGATGCCCCCCTTCAGGAAGGTGTCAGGTAGATACAGTGTCAGGCCAGGTGTAGCTTCTAGGAAGAGAAAAGAGAGAGAACATAAAGTTAAAAGCTGAGATAACAGCAAATAATGCAAAATTGAAGAGTAGAATGAGAATGTAGCAAAGAGAGTGAAAGTGGTCATTATGTCCTCCAGCAGCCTAAGCCTATAGCAGCATGACTACATAGATAGCTCAGGATAACCTAAGCCACTCTAACTATAAGCTTTATCAAAAAGGAAAGTTTTAAGCCTAGCCTTAAAAGTAGACGGTGTCGGATTAAAAACTGGGAGCTGGTTCCACAGGAGAGGAGCCTGATAACTAAAGGATCTGCCTCCCATTCTACTTGTATAGACTCTAGGAACCACCAGTAAACCTGCAGTCTGAGAACGAAGTGCTCTGTTAGGAATATATGGAACAATCAGATCTCTGATGTATGATGGAGCTAGATCATTAAGGGCTTTATGTGTGAGAAGGAGAATTTTAAATTATATTCTGGATTTAACAGGGAGCCAATGAAGGGAAGCTAAAATAGGAGAAATATGATCTCTTTTTAGTTTTCATCAAAACTCTTGCTGCAACATTTTGAATAAGCTGAAGGCTTTTAACTGCATTTTGTGGACATCCTGATAGTAAAGAATTACAATAGTCCAGCCTTGAAGTAACAAATGCATGGACTAGTTTTTCAGCGTCACTCTTGGATAGGATATTTCTAATTTTGGCAGTGTTCCAGAGGTGAAAGAAGGAAATCCTAGAAACCTGCTTAATACGGGATTTAAATGACATATCCTGGTCAAAAGTAACACCAAGGTTTTCTACTTTATTACCGGAGGTCAATTTAATGCCATCCAAGTTAAGTGATTCCAAAGACGACAACTTCTGTCTTGTCTGAATTTAGAAGCAGAACATTTAAAGTCATCCAAGTTTTTATGTCTTGAAGACATGCTTGTAGTCTATCTAACTGGTTGGGCTCATCAGGATTTATGGATAAGTAAAGCTGAGTATCATCAGCATAACAGTAAAAATGTATCCTATGCTGCCTGATGATTTTACCTATTGGAAGCATACGTATATACTGAAGAGAATTGGGCCAAGTACTAAACCCTGTGGTACTCCACAATTAACCCTGGAGTTGAAGGTGATTTATCATTTACATGAACAAACTGGAATCTGTCAGACAAATAAGATTTAAACCAGCCTAGTGCTAAATTAGTTATCACGTTTAATAAAATAATATTTAGGGAAATATTATTTCCTAGATTGGAAATTAACAGCCTTTCTGGGTAAATGATCTTCAGTTGACTCATAAAGCGGGCGAGCACGTGTTCTTAGATGTTAGAGGTTGAACTAACAAAAGAAGCTTATAGCTTTTCATCAGAATCAAACACATACCTTTAAAATACCCCTAATAAAAGGGTTGAAATGCATAAGCGTGGACGGCGCGTTATGGCCGATCTTCTGTGTTTAAAAACCACCCATTTAAATAAAGTTTGTCTTAACTTTAAAAACACAACACAGAACACATCTTCAGCTGATTGCAAGTCTGTTAGCACTTACTGTAGCTGAGTTTCTCAACGCAAACAAAAACAAACGTCATTAAACGAACATTATATAGATTATTTAACTCTAAACTAAACTTCTCTGCCCAAACACCACCTCTTACGTGAACCATGCTGAAGATATGTTGTCCTGGGCATTGAGAAAACATCCACATGTAGGTAAACAAAGGGTTAACTTACAGCTAACTTCCCTTGCTGTGGGATGGGGCGGCTTGTTCGGCCCAGCCGTACTGCATGTAACGTCTGTGGCCGCGGTGATGCGGTCCCGTTGTCCTTCCTTCAGGCCGGGAAAACCGCTGCATTCGGCGTTGTAGAGACAGGGTCTCTGCTGGAAACTCTCTGGAACACAGTTTTCTTCTGTAGACCTCAAAAAGAAAAGTCAAGCCACATTTACACCTTAATTACCCCCGTTAGTGAATGAATACTGTATACACAAACAGCAATTCATCCCTACTTAACTTTGTGCATATGATCGCATGATCGTATGACACTCTTGGATCCAGTTTGAAGAGTTATGTCTGCTTGCCATCGAGGAGACAAACGTGCGTTTAGTGCCTCTCCTGTCCAGTTCCCATCTGAAATCTGCAAGGAAAGAGATCTGTTTATTGGAATGCTGGGTTTTTATTCAAACAGTGATGTCACGGGAAGTCCGCTCTCCTTCTGTTCCTGACTGTCCTGGGAGTAGGTTAATGCGATTTATTTTAAAAGTTCCAGAAAAGTCTTACTGGTCTTTAATGTTGTAACTCATGGCTGAGGTCCCAACACATCTTTTGTGTCACTCCTCCCATTCAGCTGTAAGATATTTATTGCATTTACAGGCTGTTTCAGTCATCCCACAGCATCTCACTAATATAAAGATCTTGGCTTTGACTCTCCCCAAGACATTCCATTTCTTAATTCTCAGCCAGTCATTGGTAGATTTACTTGTTTGAGTTATTGTCATGTTGCAGGGTTCAGCTATGATTAGCTATGAGTTTAAGTTTTGTTTTTGCCGATAGCACATTTTTCTCAAGCACCTTCTGATACACAGGTTCCAACACATTCCTGATTGATTCTATTATTGTGAGCTGACCAGGTCCGACTGCAGCAACACATCCCAAACCATTATACTTTTATGTATTTGCTTCCCAACTGATAAAGCATTTTCTTTTTCTTTAAAGCTATATTTGGTTAATGCCCAAAATGCCCTCTGTTACGGTGTACAAATAACTCGTCTTTCCCAAGTACATTAATCCACAAGTCCCAGTCTTTGCCTACATTCTCTCTAACTAAAGTTTTCTTAAATTTCACCTTGGACTCCTCACATGAAAGTTAAACTTGTGCAGTTTATTAATATTAAACAGGTATGCCCTTTCATAAAAACAGTATAGATAGCCTGCTGTTGGTTAGCATTTTAGCACTTTTTAAGAATTATTTTAACATCTTGCATTCTGCTTTCAGGGCGGACTGACTTAGACAGCCAGACCTGGGAATGATAGCAGTTGTTTTGAATGTCTGTTTTTTTATTTAAGACACCCCCTTTTTGCCCCAAATAAATGCCATATCACATCAAGTGGCCATATTGAGAACATTGTTACTCAGTATTAGTTACTCTTGCATTCTGCATTCAGGGTGGACTTACTTGGACAGCCAGACCTTGTAATGATGGTGGTTGTTTTGAATGTCTTTCACTTATATACTGTTTTACTTACAGCTAATATTGGTATATCGGCGATGGCGCCGCAGATGGTCGCCTCGGCGTGTTGGTGCGCATTGTTTTGTTTTGTTTTTTGCTTTAAAACGGTCTTCTGTGATGGTACCCGGAGCTCTCTCACCAGAGAAGAACTCATGAACATCAGGGCTACTACACCAGAGGAGTTATTTCCCACTTTTCTGCCTACTGCTCTGGAATTTATGGACATTCTGGTCAAAGGTGCGCTCACCTTTGTTCACGCGGTGAAACGCCGGAAGAGAGGGAAACGGGCCGGGGTGCTGGTACGTCTTCGCCAGCGTGGACTACGAACACCGTTACCTGGAATATTTCTCTCTAACGTGCGCTCACTTCCCAACAAAATGGAGGAACTACAACTGCTGTTGGGGAAAAACAGGGACTTTTATTCATCAGCAGTTTTGTGCTTCACGGAGACGTGGCTGTGTGGATTAATACCGGACTCTGCGCTGCAGCTGGCAGGATTCCAGCTCTACAGAGCGGACAGAGACACGGAACTCTCCGGCAAAGCGAAAGGTGGAGGAATCTGTTTTTACCTCAACAGTGGTTGGTGCAACGACGTGACAGTGATTCAGCAGCACTGTTCTCCAGACCTGGAAGCCTTCATCTTAAACTGTAAGCCTTTCTATTCCCCCCGTGAGTTCGCTTCGTTCATCCTGGTCGGTGTTTACATCCCGCCGCAAGCTAACGTGCAGGTCGCACAGCGCATGCTCGCCGACCAGATACTGAGTGTGGAGCGGACCAACCCGGACTCCTTAGTTATCGTCGTTGGCGACTTTAACAAAGGTAATCTGACCCACGAACTCCCCAAATATAGACAGTTTATAAAATGTCCGACCAGAGAGGACAACATTCTGGATCACTGTTACACCACCATCAGAGATGCTTATCACGCCGTCCCACGTGCTGCACTGGGCCAATCCGATCACATCATGGTCCACCTGATTCCTGCATACAGGCAGAAACTAAAGCTCTGCAAACCTGTTGTGAGGACGACAAGGAAGTGGAGCAGTGAGGCTGTGGAGAATCTCCAGGCGTGTTTAGGCTGTACAGACTGGGATGTGTTCAGGACTACTACCAACAGTCTGGACGAGTACACAGAGGCTGTGACTTCCTACATCAGCTTCTGTGAGGACAGCTGTGTACCATCATGCACCAGGGTGAGTTACAACAACGACAAACCCTGGTTCACAGCTAAACTCAGAAGGTTAAGACTGGATAAGGAAAAGGCCTTCAGGAGTGGGGACAAAGACATATACAGAGAGGCAAAGTACAAGTTTGGCAAGGCAGTGAAAGAGGCCAAACGACTGTACTCTGAGAAGCTCCAAAACCAGTTCTCAGCCAACGACTCTGCGTCTGTCTGGAAAGGGCTCAAGCAAATCACCAACTACAAGCCGAAAGCCCCCCACTCCATCAACGACCGACGCCTCGCCAACGACCTGAACGAGTTCTACTGCCGCTTTGAAAGACAAAGGGACAGTCCTGCAACCATCTCCCACGACGCCCCCCAACAGCTGCAGCCACAATCCACCATCCCCATCTCTCCAACCTCAAGAGGGGCCTTGGCACCTCCAACCCCCACCCTGAAGTTCCCCCCCACCAGCCCCCTACCCACGCCGAGGACGGCTCTTTCCATCCAGGAGAGGGACGTCAACAAACTCTTCAGGAGACAGAACCCCCGGAAAGCTGCTGGTCCGGATTCTGTCTCACCAGCCAGCCTGAAGCACTGCGCTGATCAGCTGTCTCCAGTCTTCACAGACATTTTTAACACCTCACTGGAGACATGTCATGTGCCAGCCTGCTTCAAGTCCTCCACCATCGTCCCTGTTCCCAAGAAGCCAAGGACCACAGGGCTTAATGACTTCAGACCCGTCGCCCTGACCTCTGTGGTGATGAAGTCCTTTGAGCGCCTTGTGCTCTCACACCTAAAAGACATCACCGACCCCCTCCTGGACCCCCTGCAGTTTGCCTACAGAGCCAACAGGTCTGTAGATGATGCAGTCAACCTAGCCCTTCACTTCATCCTCCGGCACCTGGACTCCACAGGAACCTACGCCAGGATCCTGTTTGTGGATTTCAGCTCTGCCTTCAACACCATCGTCCCAGTTCTGCTACAGGAGAAGCTCTCCCAGCTGAGTGTGCCCGACTCCACCTGCAGGTGGATCACTGACTTCCTGTCTGACAGGAAGCAGCGCGTGAGGCTGGGGAAGCACGTCTCTGACTCCCTGACCATCAGCACCAGTTCCCCCCAAGGCTGTGTTCTCTCTCCTCTGCTCTTCTCCCTGTACACCAACAGCTGCACCTCCAGTCACCAGTCTGTCAAGCTTCTGAAGTTTGCGGACGACACCACCCTGATCGGACTCATCTCTGATGGTGATGAGTCTGCGTACAGATGGGAGGTGGACCATCTGTTGGACTGGTGCAGCCAGAACAACCTTGAGCTCAACGCTCTAAAGACAGTGGAGATGGTTGTGAACTTCAGGCAGAACCCAGCCCCACCTGCCCCCATCACCCTCTGTAACTCCACAATTGACACTGTGGAATCTTTCCGCTTCCTGGGAACCATCATCTCCCAGGATCTCAAGTGGGAGCCAAACATCAGCTCCCTCATCAAGAAAGCCCAGCAGAGGATGTTCTTCCTGCGGCAGCTGAAGAAATTCAACCTGCCAAAGACTATGATGGTGCACTTCTACACAGCCATCATTGAGTCCATCCTCACCTCCTCCATCACCATCTGGTACGCCGCTGCTACAGCCAAGGATAAGGGCAGGCTGCAGCGTGTCATTCGGTCTGCTGAGAAGGTGATTGGCTGCAGTCTACTGTCACTCCAGGAACTGTACACCTCCAGGACCCTGAAGCGGGCAGGGAAGATTCTGGCTGATCCCTCCCACCCCGGTCACAGACTCTTTGAGACTCTCCCCTCTGGCAGGAGGCTGCGGTCCATCCGGACCAAAACCTCACGCCACAAGAACAGTTTTTTCCCATCTGCCACCAGCCTGGTTAACAAAGCCCGGAAACCACCCTGACACTGTCCCTTTCCCCCACACCCCCCCTTTTTTTGCTGACAGGACACTTGTAACTTGTAACTCTATGTGTTACATTAACGCTCAGCTTGGACTCCTGCTTTACTTGCACAATGATCACCTGCACTGTTGTATTGCTCTTGCATCTTATACTGCTCTATATTTACTCTCACTCACTTAAAACTGTGCACATATATTTATATTATATTGTAGATATGTTTATACTGTTTAATTTGTACTGTATTGCACCGACTACGCCAAAACAAATTCCTTGTATGTCCAAAAACGTACTTGGCAATAAAGCTTTTCTGATTCTGATTCTGATTCTGATTTGGGCAAAAAGTGGGGTGTCCTAATTTATTCCTCACCAACATATTTCTTTTGTTTTACACACATTTTTAATATACATGGTCATCGGTTTTTGTTGCATACTGATGTGGCTTGGATTTTTCAGTATTGCCAAAATATATTTTGAAATTTAATTGTCACATTCATATGTCCAAATATGTCAAGAGTTCTATTCTTTCTCATGACTGTAAATCTGGTGTCTCAGTCACCATTTAGAGTGCAAGCTTATATGGATCTTATATTTTAGGATGCACACCAGAACCTTCAATCATTGGTCCACAGATGGGCAGCAATTAATCAGAGAGGTAGCTGTGAAGTAGCTTGCAATTAGACTGGAAATCTCTGAGGCATGCTAATTGAATCTGAAAAATTAGCAAGAGTGCTGTACTGAGCTGCAATAAGCTAGCTGAGCTTGCAGCAGGTGCTAGCCCACCCAGCTGTGGAACAAAGTATTTAGGTCACATTAGCAGCAGTAAAAAATTCCTTAATTTGGAACAGTTAGATTTTCAACTTGATTTTTACCACCCACATTACCTTGTACAGCAAAGCAGTGAGCCAAAGGGCTAAGTCAACAGCTGATGCTACCTGATTTGAACTACAGAATAAGCAAGAAATGCTGTGTATAACTGTTTTAATACTTTACTGGAGACAATTTACATAATCCTTACCTGGTTAAGCAGTTTTTTTTTAAATATACCCAAACACAAAAATTATTGAAAATTCTTGTCTATCTTATCAACATTCTCTTTGGTACTCTTCCCCTATCATCTACTCTCCTCTGTTTGGCTCACCTGTTCTTCACCCTACTACAACTCCTCTATTCCAGTTCCTCTGGCTTCCCAAGGGTTCTTTTGAGCTGTCATCTCCTTGACACAACTTTAAAAAAAAGTTGTGAGAAATTAAAAATTGATCACTTTTGAGCATAGGTTTGCAAACCCTTCTGCTTGCTGTCTTTGAGGGGGAAGGCTGAAAGAGAAGCGCAAGTCAAGAAAGAGAGGTATTGAGGCAAAGTATTCCCCCATGCAGACAGTGTTGTGCCTGAAAGCATTGGCTTTTAAACTTGCTGGGTACGTTATTCACAGTTAGAGCAGAGGTTATGGTGGAGGAAGAGAAAGTTTGAGTTTGAGTGTGCATATTTGAGTTTGTAGACATCTTGTTATTTGCCTCTTTAGTGCCCAGCAGTCCCTCGCCACATTCTTTCCCTGTCTCTTTCAAGTTTAATATCTTGATTAGACAAGCCTGCCTTTAAATATAAAAATACATCATTTTTTATCCCCAGTACTTTAAAATATTTGCCTTTTTTTATAATAAATGCACAATTGAACAAAACATGCTATGTTTTGCAACTCCATTTTTATATATCCACTAACGAAATGTGTAAATCCAAGGTTTACACATCTTGAGTTGTGTTTAAATCATACTCATAAGGATTATTACCTGGCCTATGTGTACACTGGTTGTATTGATTTGTGTGTTTGTGACTGTGTTCATTTGTTAGGTGTTTGTGATCAGCTTGAAATAAGAGGGTATAAAATGAGGTCGCAAGGTGATGAAATGCCGTCTGCTATAAACCAATGTCATGCATTGATTTTTCCTGTAATGAGTTTCCACAATGTGTACAGGCTATGAGATAAACACATACCTATCGTACATGGTTGTTTGTGAGAAGATGTCACATGTGCTGACCCCAGTCATATAATATATACGTATAAAATTAGATACTGTAACATAATTGTAGCAAGCCTAACATATGATCTAGATATATGTGTTCATGTGAGGGGTCGTTGAGTATGTTTTCTTGGATATGTATTTCCATATATATCTGTAAAGATAAAACATTTTCCTAGCCTGCATAGCAAATAAGGATTATTCGGATCAAGTTTTATTTATTTTTTCCTGAACACAGATTCAAGCAATTTTAGTATTTACCAGACTTAATTATCATACCTATATTTTTAGAGCACAGACACGCACAGTAAATACATGCGCAATATGGTTACTAAAAAGTTGATGACTTGTACAGTGCCTCAGCAAAAGCATTCATAATGCTTGTTCTTCTCCATCGTTTGTCTCGTTGCAACTGTAAACTTAAGCATATCTTATAGGAATTTTATGTGATAAGCCAACGCAAAGTTGTGAAATCGGACTATACATTGTTTTCAATTTATTTTACATATAAAAATCTCAATGGTGTGGCATGCATTGATATTCAAAACCCTTTTCTCTAATACCCCCAAATGAAATGCACAGTAACCAATTGCCTTTAGAACCCACATTATTTTCAAATAGAAACAGAGCTACATTGACATGGTTTAGATCAAAGAGTACCTTTGCTAAAATGGCCCAATAAAATTTTGGCAAGACCTGAAAAGGAATGGCCACTGAAGCTCTTCATCCAATGTCCATCCAATAAAAGTTCAGTCTCTAGATATGCCAAGCTGGTTGAGACATGTCCCCAAAGGATTTTACAGTATAACTGAAGCAAAACTGGTGGTTTGACTCATGACAAAATGTGAAAAAGTCTACATGATGTAGATGCTTTTGCAAGGCACTGTATGGCCACATTCATATCTGGCACTAACATGCGACCTGAGCGACCCGACGGTGCTAAATACAGGTGTGAGCGTACTCAGGACACATTGAGGACAGTTTTCTTCAGGTCACCTTCAGATGTGGCCCTGGACACTTATTTTGAACACAATCTGTCCTGGGACACCAACGTTACCTAGATGGCTCTCAGTTAACAAAGAATTAATAATTAAATCAGCACTGCTGTCGGCTACTCAAAAAAAAAAGGCGCAACTCCAAAGACAGGACATTTCCCTTTTTAAAAGTTTTACATGTTTGACCTCTCTCCATTATCAAAAACTGCAGAAAAAAACAGGATTTTTTTGATCAGTGGTTACAAGAACTTTGTACAGGTGAAATAATTTTTCTCTTATATGTAGTTTCTTATCATCTTTAGAGCTGCAGAAACCCACTACAGTCACTGAATAATCCTCCAATTTTGCAAACTACCTCAATATTTTTAAAAGAGTGATATTTTAAAGTTAATAAACTAATTTAAATTATTTTTTTAAGATTCAAACATCATGACAAGTAAAACATACACTTTATTGCCAGTCATACTCATATTACATTATTTTAATGAAAAGCACGAGAAAGCACATACTAGTAGTTTACTGTGCAGCTTTTATTCTTTAGTAACTGAGGTTAATTTTATCTACCCTCAGGTTGGAAAAGCTGGCATCCACTACAAAGGCCCTAGCATGGGTCACTGTTTTTTCAATACAGTCATTAAAATTGCACAGTCCATGCTAGCTTTACAGTAAATAGACAGCTAAGCCAGGCTCTTCTCTGGTTTGGTGGCAATTCACTTAGCTAGCTCCCCGCAGGTTTTTTTCAGAAAGGCTTGTTAAACAAATTTAAATCTAAATTTTGGGGTCCGAGCCATTCGAATGGTTATTCCCCAAGCCACCCACCTACCCACCTCCTATTCACCCCGCTTCTGTCCTCTCAACCGTCCCACCCTCTGTTGCTCCTCTGATCCCTTTTCACAGTGGAACCATCAGGAGCTTATACCAATCTCCGTCTTGGCCAGGGGCCCAATGCAGTGCTGGGCTGACCTGAACTCTACTGTGAACTCTCAGCCTTTTACTTAGCGCCTTTTCCTTTCTAGTTAGCTAAACCTTTACCCCCAATTTATCTTAACCTATTTTAGGAGGCTATTGGGTGATGGTCTCAATGTAAAGTGCAAACTCTTTTCTTGAGTTTACAGGAAATTTTTAAACACTTAGTGTGCAGAACATTGATATAAAGAAATTGAGCAGGTGTTATTATTGTACCTTGCTCACTAACTTTGCTAGCAAATTGGTTGATTAGAAAGATATTCAAACTCAATTGTTAATTTTGACACATGTAAAATAGTTTTTTAACCTATAAACTAACAATCATGGGTGGTAAAACCCTGGCTCACCCAGAGAGCCCTGACAATAGGTTGTTAGAGTAAAAGACAAGCATTTTATTCATTTATTACTTTCCAAATCCAAATTAAACTGCCGACTTACCAACTATCTGGTGGTTAAAAGATGAGTGAAATTGGCATTGAATATTCTCCATCTTATTATTTTCTCTTTGCTGTAAGGAAATATTACAGTTAAAACCTACAGCCATCAGTTACGACAGGTTTGGAAGTCCGCAATATCTAGAAAATGTTTTCACACCAGAAATAAACCAAACCAAGGCTCTGTTACATCAGGACTAGGATCATTGGAATTTGTCAAGGGGAAGTCCGACTTTCACATTTCACATTTTGTGAAGTTCGACTTCTTTAGGCTTTCAAGACCTAAAGAACCCTCAAAAACTTCCAGTATATCCCTTTTAACTTTGGTTTTGCTTGATTTTCTCCATCCTTCATGCAAACTTCTTACCTTGTATTTACTATCATGAGTTGCAGTAACAAGATTAGGCTCTTCAAAAACTGAGCTTAGTTCATAAAGTTGTTGTACACAAAACTAGTCCCACTATTCTTGCCACATTTATTGATTGGGAAGGCCCATCTTCCTTTACAGTGCTCTACAGAGAATATAGTTCAGCACAAAGTAACTCATATCCCTGTCTTTTAATTTTACCAATGTGTTTCTTATGACTGTAGGTAATATTATTGGTAAATGGTAAATGGCCTGCACTTGTATAGTGCTTTATCAAGTCCGCAGAGACTCCAAAGCGCTTTACATTAAAATCAGTCGTCCACCCATTCATACACACACTGACAATGGTGATCTACAATGTAGCCACAGCTTCCCTGGGGCACACCAACAGAAGTGAGGCTGCCATACATGCAGTGCCAACGAGCCCTCTGACCACCATCAGCAGGCAAGGTGGGTGAAGTGTCTTGCCCAAAGACACAACGACTGAGACAGACAGAGTGGGGGTTCGAACCGGCAACCCACTGGTTACTGAACAAACCCCTACCTCTGTCGCCACTGTCTTTAATGTTTTGGATTGGCCCCTGCAGAGTCTCCAAGGCGACTTGGAACTCAATAAATCGTCAAAATACAGACACATACAAAAAGCTGGTCAGCAATTATAAGAATGTTTGATTAGTGTATTGTTAACGTTCTTCCATTAATAATTAGGCAGTTCAAAATATTTCAAAATTCATACTCATTTTACCTGGTTTGTATGTCTTCAGAAATGCCTGCATTATTTCCTGTCAGAAATGAACTTTTTGGTTAAATAAAAATCATTTTAAATTTCAGTCTAGAATAATTTTGGACTAGGCTGTATTTTTAACAACAAAGTGAGGCTTCTGTTCACTGGTTTTAAGAAACGTAATAATAGTGTATGAGAAACAAGTTACATTTACCCCGTAAGGCACTTTAATTTTCTTGGACAAAACCGGTGACATCTTTCTGTGAATATACATAAATTCTTTATGTTTTACACAGATATACACACCTCAAAAGTTCTAAACTGAATTTTCTTGTTTGATTTAATTTGTGGTGGTTCTCTGAGACACCATGGTGTTCATTGTATATTGTCTATATGATGCAGTTACATTTAGCTTATCTCTCTGTCCCTGTTTTGTAAAAGCCTGGAACTGAACGGCTGACAAGATCTTGGTGCTCCACTGGCCTAAACTTTGCAGGTGTTGCAGTATATCAACCCAGTAACAAGAGCGAGAGCTAAGAAGACCATAACATCAGGTCTCGAATGTGTCCACAGTGGGAGAGAATGGACAAAAGAACGATAAGAAAGCAGATAGAGAAAACTACATAAGGACATTCAGGCCTCAGGATGCTCTCGGCTTCTCGTCATATTTATTGTAAATTGATTTGACACGAATGTATGAATGCCAACATGACTGTCTCTGTGAGTCTCTGATGGATTTACACTTTATGTTGTCCGGTGTGGGATCACCATCTTGTGAAACACACCTTTTTCGTGAGATGCATCACACCACAGTTGACCCTGTTGGATGGAGATTGCCTGGTTCACCACTACCCTGACACAATCCGCTGTGAATATATTGAACCAAGCTGCAGAGAAACAGCTAATTATCCATCCTTTCAACCTCTTTCTGTAGCTCTTCTTTTTTATCATATTTCTCACTCTCATTCTCTAGTACCAGCTTTACATTTTTCTCACTGCATTTGTCTTATTGTCTTTTTTCCCCTTTTGTCCAATTTCTGGTTTTCATCTGTTTTGAAATCTACTGCTTGCAAATACTTTCCACACTGTAAAACCAATTAACAACAAAGCTAGATTCATGTTGCCTTCCTTTATTATCGGTCCCACTCTTGATTGTCTCTCATCCCTGGTCACGACACGTCACATTTTAAACCTGCTCGGGGGGTCAAGGGGAGTGCCAGAGGTGCGGTGACTGACGTGGCACTCTGGCTGACCCCTGGCAGCTTGGCAGAGCTGCCTCCATAATGAGATTAGCTGGGTAATGCCGACTCTGTGTCTGTTTCTCCAGCCGCCCAGCCCACCCTTGGGCTCTTTATTTAGCCACCAGAAGGACAGGGCGTGCCAGCATTTGCAGGTCGAGTGCAGGACAGGTCCCACAATCCCACTCCCCTTTATTTTAACTTCCCCCTACACCCTATTTATGTGAACCCCAAGCCACTTCATCCTTGTCCTTTCTCATTGTTTTTATTTTTCTTTGTTTCTTACTCCTTCAGGTTGCTTCACTTACAATAGTATCTCCTTTATTTGGTTGTTTTTTGTCATTTTCAATAAGTTTTGGTCTGCTGCTATATCATTATTGGTATAATTTCTCAATAAGTCAGGATACGTTATGACAAGCTTCCAAAAACCTTTTAAAATGTGTAGGTACAACAGGTTAGGAGCCTCTAAGTCTTCACCTGTCCATTCGAAATCAAGTAGCCTCTTGAATTACAGGGAACACCTCATTAAGGAGCATGAAAGAAAATCAATTTGCTGTTTGAGTAGTCAGATCCTTGTTTCTTAAATTTAATGTTAAAAGGTTCAAATCTAATTTGACAAGTTCTGAAACAACTAGTTATATCCCAGTCCCCTTTAATTAATTTGCTTACAGCTTACAACCAAAAGAAATGTGTCTTCTTGCCTGATGGATCAACTAAACGTACAGTGACATCATAACAACTAAGGAAAAGGTTACCAACATCCAGAAACCACTATAATGCATTGCAAGGTAGTCTGAAATATGGGCCCAATAAAATTGGCTGTATTTTTCCTATATTCTGTTTTTTGTCATTTTGTTTTGTTTTTGTTTTGAATTTTAAGAATATTATTTACCAAAAAGTAATCCTTTAACCTTACAGAAGTTTGTGGTCCTGTGATGTTTAAAATATAAAGAATTCAGTAGAAAAATAACCCAAATTTAATAAGATTAAATTTTATTTTTGTAAAGCTCTAAAAATCTGCCTATCACTCATATTTTTTTTTATAAAACAAGTCTCACATGTTCAGAAATAAGATGCAAGAGGTTTTTTTTTTTTGGTTTTTTTTACCATTGAACTTAATTAAAACAAAATTTTCATTGCAACTTCCCATGTCCCACACCACAGAAAAGTTACTCGACAGTCTTCTCTGCTCCAACATGGGGTAAAGTTTCATAATTTTCTGACTTTGCAAATACAACTACATGAGGTCTTCAGTTAACACACATCTTATTCTGGTCAGGATCTTTCTATAGTGAACTTTTTTCTGATGTGTTATGCTAACATTATCTTGGTTCCTCTCGGTTTTTATATGACTCGTTGATAATTCCACTCAAACCATCTGTTCTTCCATTCCTATTAATTGTGTGTGGACCAAATGTTCAGAAAGAGTTATCTTCCCTTTCGTAAACTTAATGCTTTGCTTCAAACTTCTAATTAATACTGACTGGTGTTATAGCAGCTCAGGTCTCTCCCACAAGGCTGTCGATGCACTTCATCTGACCATGACTGGGTCAGGACTGATTTTCCATTTTACCCATATCTTGATCAAAGTTCAGACTTTAGGAATAGGTGAATTATATCAAACTTAGCATTATTGCTCCAAAAAGTAATAAACTGGGACAAATGTTATATAATGATGCATTTATAGCTTGTAATACACATACAGTTTGCCCTGACTAAGACAGTACCTCCAGTACCTAAAATATTCTATTTTCAAAGAAAATAGAAAATCTCCATTTTGAGAAATGTCATTGCAGCATTAATTGCAAAGCTCCTTTTCCCCCCCTTACTCCACCACAAAGACACACTAGGCCACATTTTTAAAAGCTTTGGTTACAAATGAAGCAGTATTTAAGTGGTTAAACATGCCACAGTAAGCCACCTTTACCCTTTAGGTCCCTTTGTTAAGATGCCTCTGTGATATGTTATGATTTTTCTTGAGCTTTTATTGAATATAAGCACCAATTAAACACTTGAAACTTTGTTACCATTTCAGCTGTTATGAGAGTGTCCTTAACAGACCGGGGGCCTCCCATGAAACAGGTGTGCCCCCCTCAGTTTTAAAGTCACTTTATGTCTTGGAGAGCGTGACAGCTTCAATAAGTCCGACAGAGATATAAAGCTCAGTCCAGGTGTCCAGGTGTTCTAAGTTTCAGTATACAATTGTGTGAATGCACACCAACACCTGCTTGGCTGTGGCCCCGGGGCACAGACAGGTTCAAGTTCCACCCAAACAAACATATTGTACCAATTGCTTATTGTACTTTTACTCTTCTGAACGTGGGTGTATGATTTTCAGCTTTTGCCTGGCAGAAATGTGTGTAACCAACATACTTCTAGTGTATGGCCTCTGCACTTGTCATTTACACTGCAGGGTTGTGTTACCCAGACATGTCAAAGTTTGCTTTTGTTCCCACTGTCACTTTGCTCTTCACTGTGAGATTGCTCTTGATCACACAGGCATTGGGTTCTGACATTTTTGTCCCCACTTCTTTATATCCATCCGAGACCTCCCTAAACAAACATATCATCCTGGCAATGGTTACAGGGGTGAGTTAACTTCTACCCAAATCACATTCTCTCTTTTATTTTAACACATATATCTTTCCCTCAGACAGGTCCAAATGCCATGCCATTCAATTTGTCATGTTACACACTAGACTGTGCATAAAGTGGTAGGAAAGTGAAACATAGTTTTTAAAATTGTTTGATGTTTTGTGTGGTGTGAATTTGTATTCAGTCCTCTTTAGTCTGAAACCTGTAAAATCAAATCTAATGCAATGATTTTTAATAAAGACTGGCAAGAAGAAAGCCATTACTTAAAAAGGGCAATGAAAAGTTTTATTTGCAGAAACCACTAACTGGGTACACGCGAAAAGCAGTGTGCGGTAAAAAACCAACACATCACATTACCCTGAAACACTATCCCCATTGTAAAACATGGTGGTGGCAGCATCATGCTGTGGGGATAGTTTTATTTCACAAGGAGAGAGAAGTCAGGGAGAATTAATGGAAAGCTGAATATGCCTAAATGGAGGGTAATCCTGGAAGAAAACCTGTGGGAGGCTGCAAAAGACTGGATGAGAGGTTCACCTTCCAGTATGACTAAACATCCAGGCAGAGCCATAGTGGAAAGGTTTAGATGAAAGAATATTTTATGTGATGATGGTCCTGCTAAATATCAGACCTTAATCAAATTGAAAATCTAAGGCAAAGGTTTAAAATCGCTGTTCACAGATGCTCTCTATCCACTCTGGCAGTGGTAGAGACATCCCCCAAAAACTAGTGACTCTAATTGCAGCAAAAGGTGGTTTCACTTAGAGGGGTAAATACCAATTTTAACCACAGTTTGTACATTTGTATTTGGAAAGAAAAAGAAATAAATAGTTACTTTTGTAGTTTTTCTTTTACCTCATGATAAGGTGCTATTATATACTTGTCGGTCTCATAAAATCCCAATAAAATACATTGAAGTTTGTGTTTGGAATGTGACAACATGTTTAAATGTTTAAAGGTTTCAACACATGCGATGCACTGTACACCTACAGGACCTGTCGTCAGCAAGTTATAAATTGTATGCTAAATAGAATAAAATGCATGCATCTATGAGATGTTTATTACCAAAAACTTACAGTTGTGTTCAAATCAATAACCAGAGCAGTCAATGTTTGCAGTAGACATTGTATACATGCCAAGCAATTCCCTACAAGGTGTAGTAGAGGAATAGATAATCAACAGATCTAACAGTCATGACATACATGCTCCTAACAGGTTGTGTATAAAATAATAGCAGTGGAGTTCAATAAGTGAGATCATTCATTTTAAGAGAAAACAGTGGGCAACAGGTGGCCCCTATTTAGGGAAGAATGCACCAAATGTTCTATCTGCTGTTATTGTTAATTTGTCTCTGAATGTAGGTTGTTTCTGAAATGATCAGGAAAAGAGTACTTTTATTAAAAAGTTTATTTCAGAGGGGCAAACATATGAAGGGCAGAAAATGGCAGGGCGCTCAGCTTAGATCATAAATGTGAAAACCAAACCCAGGATAATGTGGAAGAAAACCAAAGACTATCATTCCAAGGGATTAGAGAATAGCCCAAATGGTGAGGACTAAGCCACTGATCAGCTCCGTGATGGTCAAATAAGGTCTACAGTTAACCTTGGGCATTTGCACTCATATGGTTTGTTTACTTTGGTCTGTATCAGAGAAAACTCCAAGCGAACCAAAACCTGCAACCACAAACTGCGTGGGAACAATCGCCCTGTTTATTGGTCAGATATGTCTGGGGTGGGAGTACCAAATGTAAAAACAGGAAGCAGATTCTGTGTCCTGAGCTACTAGAAAATACAGAGAATTTAATCATATCATCACTGTATTTCTGGGTAATGTTTTAGGCATCATTATCAGTGCAGTATACCGAGTGATTTTATGAAATCTCTTGAAGGTTGTATAGGGCTTTATGCTTTACAAAAAAGACGTGGCATTGTTTATTATTTTGTTTACTCTACTGTATCCCACAATGCAATGCAAACCTGGCAACAGGAAGGCATTTCGCTCAAGCTTGTAGCATTAAACTGGTAGCTGTGTCAGATCGGGGTTGGATCACATTCACACCATAAATGTACCACTCTAGAATTCATTTAGAAATGTACCAAAACCACCTCCTTCAAAATATCTTGGTACAGATGTTTTGGTCCACCCCCTACTGTGATTGCTGTGTTCACATCTACACAAAAAAACCGCACCTAGGGGGGAAACGAACCAGAGTTGGTTTTAACAGATTAAACACCTCAGGTGTGAAAATACCCTTTGAGTACAGTAACAATTAGAATACACCTAAGCCAAGCTGTCAACAAGAAGCCCTGTAAAGTCCTGTTGATACAATGTAATAGGCTGAAGAGATTATAATTTGCCAAATAAAACATTTATTGGCCCGAAGACCAATTAGGAACATTGTATGGATTGATGAAAGCAAAGTTGTTATCTTGGGTCTAAGGACTGCAGACAGTCCCAAACACTGAATTCAAACCATAGTACACTGCAAAACAAAGGGATGTTTCTCATACAATGGTCTCAGTCCAATTTACCACATACCGGTGACCATTGGTCATTTTGTATATGTTAAAATACTTGGAAGAGGACGTGTTGCCTAATGCTGAACATAAAATGCTCTAGAAATTGTTATTTTAAGATAACCACACCAAGAATACCAATGTGAACACCATCTTGGCTGCAATTATTTTGTACAAAAGTATACACACTTTCTTCTTTCTATTTGTTTTAACAAAATTATGAAAATTCAGATTTTTCTCCAATGTAATTATTAAAAAAAAAAAACATAAGATAATATTAAAATAAAGAGGAAAAAGGCACAATTTTGAAAGTGTCACAGGTGACAGGATCTTGTGAGAAGGAAAGTGTTAGAGGTTTAAGGGCCAAATAATAAAGTGAAGAAAAAACAAAAAAGCAGTCAGAGACAAGAAAAAAGAACAAGATCAAGAACAACCTGCGGGGAAAGAGAGAAAAGAGCAGTTAGAGAAAGGGGATCTTCTGGATGGAAGATTGTAACATCACACTGTAGGTTCTCTTATGGGACTACTAGAGATGGAGCAAACTCTCTGCTGCATGCAGAGAGAGGAAGCTTTGCTAGCATAGAAAACATACAAGAGAAGAATGAGAGATGTGTGCAGCAGAGGAAAAAAATGCCTTTTTCCCCTGAGGTGAAGTGGGAATTTTCTGCTAGCACTAACGGTATGTAGTCAGATAGCTGAGAAAGAAGAGGGAAGGAGATGGAAGAGCGAATTTTAGTAGAAAGGGAACCTTATTATGGCCGAAACAGGAGAACAGTTTCAGAGGAAATTGCAGAATTTGTAAAATAAAAAAGTGTAACAGGAATTCGGTATAGTTTATGAAGGGGTTCAAAAATAATATTAATTTGTTAATTTCACAAGATAATTATTTTTCTAGATTTTCTTGTGATAGACTATTTAAATTTGTCTCCCGCCATAAAATATCATGGCAAAACCCATGACAGTAAACGCTCACTTTGTCATTTTATTGGATTTGTAACCCTGGACCCCAACACTGCTCCTTTCAGCAAGCTGAACACTACACTTATGCCTTTATTGTGGAGTGTAACCTTGGATTTCGGTGTGTATTATTATGTTGTAGAAGTGTACATGTGAAAAGCATCATTAAACCAAAGTAACCTAAGTGGTTGTGCATTATTGCTCAAGTCAGTCAAAGCCACTAGGTCTTTAGAGAAGCTCTGCTCAAAGGTCAGAGAGTGGCTCTGTGATCTCGGGAGAAACTGCTCACAGACACAGCAATAAATACAAAAAGAAACTTTAACTGCTTGTAAAATATGAGGCAGTCATCTCCATTTGCTGCACGTTTCCTTGGCTGTGTGCATACGCTCGCTTAGATGTGTTTCTAGGATGGAGGTTTTACGTAAGGCGGGGAACAAGACAGGGTTAGGGAGGGTTTTAATATGCTTCTTTGGCCCTTGGGGGGTTGTACAGTTAAAAGTAGACGCGCAAGGCGTGCAGAATCACACCACATTGAACAACAGAGGAACTGGGGGTGGTGGGTTGAATGAGTGGGATGGGGTTGCTGTGATAAAAAGTGAAATCATATCACTTAGCAGCTGAGCACAGATGAAGCTGTGTTTGAACTGGGAGGCATAAAATATACATTGTAAACATAGTGTTCATAGCTTGCCATAATTATGACACAGGGTAGGGTTTATGCTTATCTTTCCTCCTCCTTTTCACCACTCACCCTTATGGTTTCCCTCTATATGTTCATAAAGCCCCAGTTCTGCTAACTTTTGTATTTAAAGACTTTTCTTTCTTTCCACCTCACCTGCCTCAACAACTGTCTGCAGCACTTCCTCTCTACTTTCTACTTCTGATTTTTGTGTAGAGTCTGCAAATGAGCTGTTCTCTCCTGATGTTTCTTCTCTTTTCGGTGTCTGGTTTTTCTACCTCCTAGTGGCCTATTGTGGTCAATGATCCAACTCTTCTCAGTATTCTGAACAACACTCCTTGCAGAGTATTGTTTGTATATTCCACAGGAACTTAACATGATTAGCTCAGTGTTCAATCTTTGCATTTTTCAAGTTGTACTGTTTCTATTTTTAGATGGATGTCAAAATTACCTAGTCACTGGAAACAAACGACTTTTAGCTCGACTAACTGGTTGGCAACTCAAAAACACGATCAGTGAATGCACCATGCCTAATGGATTGTCCTTATAACAATTTGTGGTGTCAAATGTTTTACTTTTTTTCTGTATTAGTGTGGCGTTTAAAATTAGGTTAAAAGGAATTTAAACAAGGTGTAACGATCTATTTAAAATGGAATTTTATTTTCTACAGAGGCCTTTTTGGCTTTTCATTCAGCCTGCTACAACAGAGAGCTAGACCTTGACATTCACTGGTCAATTCAGTTCTTCATTTTTTGCTTGTGGTTTTGGTTGTTTCATGCCTGACATTCTTGGTTTATCCTCTTCAACATCTATCTGTTATAGGGTTGTCATGATACTAAAATATAAAACTCTATGCAGATATTATGAAAAATACTTGTTATAGCCATAGTCATTATTGGCTGCACTAGTAATATGTCAGGAATTTTGGTCATTTTACTCATTTATTTTACCGTATCTTTGAAGTGTTGCCTGTTTCGTACCCCATAGAGCTCTCTATTGTCTTTTTGCTGACTTATTTAAATGCTACTTGTGAACTTCAGTATGCTGGTTTTTAAGAAGCTCCTAAAAGCTCTTAAAATATATTTGTTGTATAAATTGTCCTCAAAAGCCAATGTACAGCATTGTTTTGATGTTCCACTGCCTCAGCATCCCTGAATAAAATGAATGTCTCAGTATTAGGCTTTTGCAGAACTTAATGTTATACTGGGTAAGCACTCAACTGTGTTGGTGCTGACACAATTCTAAAACATGCAAGATGCTTGTTTTTGAGGACTGAAGTTGGCCATCTCTGATCTAAAGAAAACACACGCATAGACTGATGTTTGCAGTCAGTAATGCTAACTAACTGGTAATTGTGCTAATTGCTAATAAAAAATGCTAAAGGAGTTTTAAAACGCTTCGTTTTACAATGCATCTTTAGTCAGTATTTGGGTTAACTCTTAATTGAGTGGGTGGAAGGCTCCAGTGACCTGTCCTTCACTAATCTGAGTTTGTCTCGTCCACTGTACTACAGGTATACCCAGTCCATCCAAGATATTCACACACAAATAAAGTCACAATCATGCTTTACTGTGTGTTGGTCTCTTGCAACATCACATGGATTATTGTGGTTGTAATGTGACACAATATAAAAATGGTCATTGCTTTAGTGAGACACAGGGGCAAAATGTTTTAAAATATCAAACAAATTCGCATGTCTTGGCTTAAAAACAGTAAATTCACAGATATTAAGGTTTTGCCTGATGCTTTCCTCTGTGAACTTGTACTTTCTTGGTTTTGGAATTAAAATCAACATTTCTTGGATGTCAGTCTCTGCTAATCAACTTGACTTCATATCAGAATGCAGTTGCTTTGTTAAGATCAGACTCTAGGCTGCAACCTCTCTCCTCTCTGTGGAGTGAGAGTAGAGGTTTGTTCTCTTTCTGACTCACACATTTCAATGAAAAATACATACGGCAGGGACTCGAAGCAGCTTATCAAAAGGTTAAGTCTTCCCCACTGTTTTCTCCGTCTGCAAAATGGAGCATATCCAACGATAGCGGCGGCAGTGGATCACTTTGTGTTTTCCTCTGTTTTTGTAGAATTGCTGTGACTGAGTGCTTTGGGTCTTTTATCCTAAAGTCAAGTGTCAAGTACCAGAGTTTCTGTTTGCACTGTGCTCCCAGGATCATTCATTAAAAAGTAAGTTGAGTCCAGGTTCAAAACATAATGATTCCTACAAGTAGAAAGGTTGCTTACAAACAACATTAAAGACATATCTAACTTGTCAACATTCCTGACACTAGCCATATAGTGGCTGGCAAAAGAATTCATACTCCTTAAACTACAGGGGTTGGAAAATGAAACTGAAACACGTAATTTTATTGTGGGAGGTTTCATGGCTAAATTGGACCAGCCTGGTAGCCAGTCTTCATTGATTGCACATTGCACCAGTAAGAGCAGAGTGTGAATGTTCAATTAGCAGGGTAAGAGCACAGTTTTGCTCAAAATATTGAAATGCACACAACATTATGGGTGACATACCAGAGTTCAAAAGAGGACAAATTGTTGGTGCACGTCTTGCTGGCGCATCTGTGACCAAGACAGCAAGTCTTTGTGATGTATCAAGAGCCACGGTATCCAAGGTAATGTCAGCATACCACCAAGAAGGACGAACCACATCCAACAGGATTAACTGTGGATGCAAGAGGAAGCTGTCTGAAAGGGATGTTCGGGTGCTAACCCGGATTGTATCCAAAAAACATAAAACCACGGCTGCCCAAATCATGGCAGAAGTAAATGTGCACCTCAACTCAACTGTTTCCACCAGAACTGTCCGTCGGGAGCTCCACGGGGTCAATATACATGGCTGGGCTGCTATAGCCAAACCTTTGGTCACTCATGCCAATGCCAAACGTCGGTTTCAATGGTGCAAGGAGCGCAAATCTTGGGCTGTGGACAATGTGAAACATGTATTGTTCTATGATGAGTCCACCTTTACTGTTTTCCCCACATCCGGGAGAGTTATGGTGTGGAGAAGCCCCAAAGAAGCGTACCACCCAGACTGTTGCATGCCCAGAGTGAAGCATGGGGGTGGATCAGTGATGGTTTGGGCTGCCATATCATGGCATTCCCTTGGCCCAATACTTGTGCTAGATGGGCGCGTCACTGCCAAGGACTACCGAACCATTCTTGAGGACCATGTGCATCCAATGGTTCAAACATTGTATCCTGAAGGCGGTGCCGTGTATCAGGATGACAATGCACCAATACACACAGCAAGACTGGTGAAAGATTTGTTTTATAAGCATGAAAGTGAAGTTGAACATCTCCCATGGCCTGCACAGTCACCATATCTAAATATTATTGAGCCACTTTGGGGTGTTTTGGAGGATCGAGTCAGTATCCCTGCGAGTCCACCAGTATGACGTAGTGACCTGGCCACTATCCTGCAAGAAGAATGGCTTAAAATCCCTCTGACCACTGTGCAGGACTTGTATATGTCATTCCCAAGACGAATTGATGCTGTATTAGCCGCAAAAGGAGGCCCTATACCATGCTAATAAATTATTGTGGTCTAAAACCAGGTGTTTCAGTTTCATTGTCCAACCCCTATATGTCTCTACCAATTTTGCATATTTGGAGACAATAGAGATTTTTTTTGCCCTTTCTTCTTTGCAAAATTAACAAGCTCATTCAGATTGGATGGAGGGCATCTGTGAATAGCAATTTTCAACTCTTGCCACAGATTCTCCAATGGATTTAAGTCTGGACTTGACTCGGCCATGCTTGCACATGAAAATGCTCTAAACAGAAACTGTTACATTGGAGCTCTGACTGTATGTTTAGGGTCCCTGTCCTGCTGGTAGGTGACACTCAGCTCCATCCATCTTCCTGTCGGCTCTGACCAGCATACCCTGTCAAAGCTGAAGAAACATATCCCCAGGGCATGATGCTGCCAATACCACGTGTCATGGTAGGAATCTTGTTTTAAGGCTAATGTAAATTGCTTTCTGCCAAGCACTGTTTTTATTGTACATTGGCCTTTTCATTTTAACTAACCAGAGCCCCTTTTTTCATATTTGTAGTAACACCAACATGACTTATGAGGTGACTGTTTTTTTATTTTCCAAAGGTTTTTCTTGTGCTAATACATGTTTTTTTTTCAACACCACCTCAGCTATATTTGCTATACTTCCACTCATTTATTTTACATAGCTAAAGTTAACACGGTCCCTTCTAAGGCCTTGTGTGAAAGGAGTGCTGCCTGGGAATGTGATAGCAAGAGAAAAGGAGCTCTGGAGAGTGAGTTATCTTCTTAGATGTCATTGAGGGGCGCCTCTTTTCTCTACCTCTCCTTCTCTCTATCATTTGGCTCTTTCTTCTCTTCTCT
The DNA here is from genome assembly GCF_021462225.1 of Girardinichthys multiradiatus. Lineage (NCBI taxonomy): Eukaryota > Metazoa > Chordata > Actinopteri > Cyprinodontiformes > Goodeidae > Girardinichthys > Girardinichthys multiradiatus. The sequence continues at coordinate 37,247,782 of NC_061805.1, read as the reverse complement.
CTGGCTCCCTGTCTCTCTTGTTCTCACTTGCACTCTCAAATCATCCTCGCCTGCAGTGGTATTCAGACAGTCCAAGGACAAAATAGAGATATGCTGGGAGCAATGGACTGTCCGTCAGTGTGCGCTTGTGTGTGTGGGTGTGTGTGGGGGGGGGGTGTTATGTTGAGACTTTGAAGCTGTTTTCTCCTTGTCCTAACAGATTGGAGGCCCGTCCCTCTCCATTTAACCCCCTGATGCTACATCACACGCTTACACACAAACAGAGCCCACTTAACAGGCAGCTGTGGACACACTTAACAACACATAGCAAGATTTAAGATTCACCTAGAGCTCCATGCACAGCTTGATATTGTCGAGGTCGTGCCCTTGTGTTTGAGGACTGTTACGTTCGCTTAATTTCATTTTTACTAACTTGTCAAGGTGACTGTTTTGGCATTAAAAAGGTAATTTCCATAAAGATATGTAAGATATGTGTTGATTTTTTTTATTGTACTCCCACATGAGCAGCACCAAGCTCAGGGTCTCTCTATTACTAAATCATGCTGTGTGTTAATGTGGCCTTGCCTTGTCTGACTAAACCAGTTTGAAGTAGATGGCCCCTAGGTCTGTGACCCTGAAAGCGCACACAAAATAAACGAAATATCCCCCCCCCAACCACATATACACACACACACACACACAAAGAAATCCATCTTGGAGACAGACTTTTCCCTTCGAGAGTGTGTGTGACATGGCAGCTCCGCTCCTTAAGACAAACAGGGGAAATCCTCCTTGTCTTGCCCTGTCCATCATTGGCCATCTCAATATCCCCAGGCATGTGCCTGGCTGGAAATCCTCCCTCACCCTGCTCCAAAAGCTAAGAGATTTGACCAACACCCCTGCACCCACGCACACACATGCACAGGCCCCTTGGCTCCAGACAGGTTCCCCTGACGCAGGGACACGCTCCGGCAGGAAGTTTAAGGAGAGGTTTGTGGCATTTTACTTCTGTCAGAACACTTCAGATTTGACCCCCTCTTGACCAGGTGGCTTCCTTCTCCTCCATCTCTCCATAAACAACCACATCCCCGTGACTAAAGGCGCGCCGGCTCGCCAAGTGTAATAACATCAGTCATGTTTTGATGTGAGACTGAAGGTCTACATGAACTAGGGAGGCATCACAGCAATAGCAGTCTGATGTGTTTCTTTCTGGGCTCTCCCTGATTGCAAGGACAACAGATCTTTGTCATGGAGGAAACTATGTTAACCTGTCACCTTGGCAGTCTTCTCCACCAGCAATTTATTCACTATGTGTCAAAACACACCCATACACATGTGCACAAACTTTGTTCACACACAGACACTCAGAAAGAGGAGCTAGCTGTGCGCTGATCTTGCTGAGTGTGTGTCATCTCTATTAGCACATTCCCAGATAGGGCAAGAGCACTCTTATCTGTGGTGACCCATTAATTACACTTTGTTCCATTAAGTGATCTATTTCAGACCTGCCCCACCCTCAACACCCTCTTTGCTATCTCCACCTCTGGCCTGCTCCTCCCCCACCTGAACTCTTTTTTTTTTTTATGTGTAGTCATTTTATCCAGCCAACACACACACACACACCATCTCCTACTCACTATATGTGTTACAACACATGGATCACAAGGTCAGTGGAAGAGTAGCTCTGTACTTGCAATGAACAAATTAGGTCTGCAGGTTCTGCAGGGAATGTCTCTAAGCTTTGTACATCTAGAGATGGCAATTTTGCTTTTTCCTCTATGCAAAATAGCTAAAGCTCAGTCAGACTGAATGAAGATCATCCGAGAACAACAGTTTAAAGGTCACACATAAACACATAAATATACTTCTGAAGTTCTGAAGGCAGTTGACTGCATTGGATTTTATTTAGGAGTATCAGATTAAAGGTTGCTGAATACATAGTCACACCTCTTAGTGTGATTTAAAGCTGACTACTCTTTGACCATTGATACCGAATACGACTTGTCTTTTGTATTGTATTGCACCGACTACGCCAAAACAAATTCCTTGTATGTCCAAAAACGTACTTGGCAATAAAGCTTTTGTGATTCTTTGTTATTGGTGTATGGGCTTATCCTGCTCCTCTCTTTTTCCAGAGCCTTTGTGGCTTTGTAGCATGTGTGTGAGCTTGGTGTGGTCTTGGAGGTGAACAAGCATGTGCATGTGTGTGTCCCAGAACTCAGTTAGTTGAAGCTTTACCAGGGGACATGTGTTTATTGGAATGAGGAGTGACTGTAGTATAGTGAAGTACTATAGTGAGTGTCCAGTTTGGCCTGGAGTTTGGTTTATGGACTCTTGGTTGGAGCGAGTGCACGTCAGTATACCTACATATATGGATGCTCCTTCTCTACTCCATCTCGTCCATTTCGTGCTTGGCAGGTTTATCTGTCCTGGCCTTTGTCCAAGCATCATGATGTTCTCGGTAAGTGTATGTACATACATGCCTGTGGAGCCTTGCCTTGTTTACCTTCTTTGTGGAGGGATTCTCTTTTAGCCATGAGCTTAGATTGTGCCTGGGTATGGAAAAAACACCAAAAAAAAAACTCTTGCCCGTCAACAGGATTGGAACAAAAGGCCTGGACAGGGAAGTAGGACTACAGTGTTTATCCTAAGAAGGCCCTTCCATAGACATAAATGTGTGTGCCCACTGTCTCACTCAGACCCAGACTTTCTATAGTCTTGTTCTATGATATGGACGCTTCTCTTCAAAGCAACAGGTGTATGTTTTTGAAACCACAAGTGCTTTGTAAAGGTATGCATGCTCCTTGAGCTTTTTTACATTTTATCATAATAAAACCACAAACGTCCATATGTTGCATTAAGATTTGTGTGATAGACCTCATTTATGTGTAGTTTTGTAGTCTATTCCATAAAAACACATAAAAAGTACTTTCAATGTGATATAAGGTGGTAAAGTTCAAGGGATATAAATAGGTCGGTATGGCTCTCTATTAATTCTTTTTTAAATAAAGTATATAGCTTATTTTGATGTGTCCATTTCTTTGATTCAAAATTTTATGTTTTGCATCAACATGCCTTTCCCTACAAGATGGAGATTCTTCTACAGAAAACAATTATACAGATCCAGCTTGAGTCTTTTAATTTAATATTGTTATTTTCTTTTAAACTCTTTTATTTCAAATACCAAAGGTAGAACCAAACATTTTGTTTACCTGCACCTCATACTCATCTCATCTCTTATTCTTATGCATTTCAAGCACTTCCCTGAGAGCTCAGTGAAGCGGTTAACATTGAGAGGTTATGTAGAGGGGAGGGGATGTTTGAACCTTTTGATTTTTACTGGAGAGCAGAGCGTCTGACGCTGGTATCAAATAGCCCCCAAGTCCTTGGATCAGGGTTGTCTTGTAAATACTCTAAGTCTATAAAAGCAAGTGTCTTTTATGATGGCCAAGGCCAGTGTTCCCAGTTAAAAGAAAAAGCACTCAGTCCAATCTCGGTGTCTGGCTAGAAAAGGAAATAGATACTAGAGGAAAGCTGAAGATATTTAGCTAAATGATACAGAAAAAAGTACACTGCAAAAGTATTCATACCCCTTGAATTTTACTTATTTTGTCCCATTGAACCGTAAAGCTTCAATGTCTTCATTAGAATTTTACGTGAAAGACCAACACAAAGGATGGCATAAAAGATTAGTGTGCATTTCTGTCTAGCGCCATATCCATTGATACGCCTAAAGAAATTCACTACAGCAAGTGTGTTTATGTTTCAAAACAGTATCCTAAGCCCTAAAGACCTCAGGGAGCACTGTTCAATCCATATTGTAAAATCTTATATTATGACAAAAATGCAAACCTAATTAGACAAGGCCATCCAACCAAACTGATAGAATTAGAGAGGCAGACAAGAACCTCATGGCAAATCTGGAGGAGCTGCAAAGATCTACATTATAGTTGGAAGAAGTTTGTCATGGAACAACAATTGGGCATTTATGGAAATCTGGCCTTTATGGAAGAATGTTCAGAAGAAAGCTATGGTTGAAAGTAGGTCATAAGAAGCAGTTACCCACAAACCATGTATGGGCCCCAGCAAACGTGTGCAACATGGTACTCTGTTCAGATGATACCATAACTTGACTTTTGACCTACATGCAAAATGCTAAAGTTGTTGGTCAGAATATGGTTATTGTTAAATAGTGGGCAATCCTGGAAGAAAACCTGTTACCATGATAGCTCCAGCCTAGAAAAACTAGGCTGGAGCTATCATGCAAAGTAGAAGTGGCAAATATTTCAGTCTCCAGATATTCACAGCTGATAGGGACATAACCCAAAAGACTTCCAAGTGTGTAATGGCAGTGAAAAGAGGTTCTGCAAGGTATTGGTGCTGGGGTACTGAATACATATTTTGAAAACCATGTGTCAATTCCCTTCCACTTTACATTCTATTTTGTGTCAGTTTATCACATACAATTCAAATAAAATAAAATACATAGAGGCTTTTGATTGTAACTTGACAATATAAGAAAAGTTTGAGGGTAAATGTTTTTGCAAGGCATTGTGACAAGGCTTTTATCCTTGTCACAGTTTTCCTTATCCATGAACCATTTTATTGAAAACAATGTAGCATAGACTGGTTGATGATTTCAACTAGTTAATGTGATATTCTCTATCTGGTCATCCTCTTGATTTTATTCTTGCACTCTTTTTATTAGTCTAGGTAAAAACAAAGTCCCTGAGCAGCTCCTCTAGCAAATGATTCAGGTTCCTCATAAATGGATGTGTAATGAGTTCTGCCTTGTTTTTATCTAACAACAACACACAGTAATAAGCAAAGCAATTAAAAGCAGGATGACAGAAATGTCAGTCGAGGTGGGGGGAAGCATGGTGGCCCCCACTTATAACCAAGCAAAAAACTGAATTTCATTCAAGAGGTAACAGTGAGAAACTGCTTTAATCAAACAAACTTTGTTTGGGGTAATTTTCTCTGGTTTGATGCAGGTAAGCAAGGAAAATAGTCAACCTGTGAATGCGTGATGTTATTTTCCTTTTCTTTTAAAGAAACTGGTTATTTAGCAGACTTATTTCTGCTTTTAACTGTTTTAATATATGCTTAAACATTCTACCCTGCGTGACAGTTTAGGATTGTATTTATGGGTTAATTAGATTTCTGGCTGAAGATGACATCCCCATGCTTTGTTAGAGAGGCGAACTTTACTCCGGTAGTGTGGCTGACCACCTGTCACCTGCCTGCACCTCTCTTTGACCTCGTCTTCACTGGCAACCTGTCGCACCACCCTGAACAGACAGCCACATGGAACAAAATGACATCCTTGACCTTTAAGCATGTCTCTGACAATACTCAAAAGCTCGTCTGCAAATGCGTGGGCATTGCTCGGGGACGACCATACATCTAGGCTCGACCCCCACTCACACTCTACGCACACGCCACAGAAGATCATCTAATATCAGAGAGTCAGGAACGGAAATCTGATCATCTGACAACCAGGATACAGACAGCGATTCTCTCCCGGTGATGCATGTAATAGATAGTTTCCACAAACAGCAGCCCAGCTAAGGTTACAAGCAGCCAAATACTGTGCCCACAATGCACTGCTGGGCCTCACATTGAGATAAAACAAAAGCTTAGGTTACATTTGATGGGAAATTGATAAGATAATCCTCTGTTTATGTGTTGTTTCTTTTTATCTGGGGTTTTCTTAAAAAAAGGAAATGAGAAAATGTTTTTTTTTTTCCTTACATCAATATTTTAGCCTATTAGACGAATACTGTCCTTGTCAGGAATTCTGCTTTTCTGAATATCTCAGGGTTAATCTCATTTTTTTAATTAAAGTTCAATAAATATTTAACCCAAATGTTACTATTTTTAAGTACTTAAAATTGTTTAAAGGAAATCAACCCCCACAAAGAAAAGTATCATCCTTTTGTGTTCTCACTCGTCTCAAAGCGTTCTTTGTTTGAATATGTATTTATATTATAAATGAAGTAAAGAGGTATGCCCCTCTTCACATCAGTGTAATTATGAATAAAAAAGAATTTGATTCAAATAAAATAGGCCATTTGTACACAAGCAATTAACTGGTGCGGCTTTAAATAATGTAGCCCAGATGGAACCTAATTATAGTCGGCATGCTTTGATTCGAGGCTCCTGTCGGAGTATCACTCGGGGCGTCGCTTTGGCTTTTCAGTCACCTAGCGTTTGTTTTGAAATTTGTGACAATCACAGCCGATTACCATTTGTAACAGCATGCAGCATTTGGTGCAGAGGGAAGAAAGCATGGCCTTCAGCTATGCACGAGTTTCCCTGTTTCCAGCTCAAAACTCTGCTCCTCTCAGATTTCTCCACTGCACACAAACCATCATAAATGTGTGTGTTTGGAATGGGTAACTGTGGGCTATCTGCAGACACTTGCAAGATAAACGTGTTTGTCTATGTGTGTAGTAATGTCGAGTCAGAGGGAGATCAAACAGTCATTCAATTACCCAGAGAGGGCTCCAGTGGCTGTGACAGAGAGGAGGAGGCAAAACATCCAGGATCAAATGCTCCTCTCTGCCTGCTACATAATGAGGCAGCCTCGCCGAGTTTGGGAAAGCACACTCACTTCGGATGGTCAGCCGCAGGCCGCTGGGCAGCCCGGCCATCAAAACTATGTTGTAACCTCAGTAGAGAGAACATGAGGGAGATCTCACCGCAGAGCATGTTTCTGCACCAGATATTTCCTGCCTTAGAGTCAGACTCCTCCCCAGAGCTGTGAATGTGTTGCCTCGGTTCTAGATCAGCTGTCATTACTGTAAGAAGGATTTTTCGTGTTAACCAATAATATTGATTAGAAGTGCATTCTGAATATAAATATTAGAATGTTTGAATTTTTTCTGTCCTTTTTTCTTTTTCGTTGTGCTTGTTTCTGGTATCATCATTTCCCTTGTTCCTGCTTACCTCTTTCTCTCTTCTGTTGTGCCATTAATTCCGTATATTTTTGTGCATTGTTCTAGAGCAAATCTGACTTAACACTCCACAGCAGCCAGACCCATGAGACTGTTTTTATGGGCATAAATTGCAGCCATATATATTTTGTAAATATGTTTGTAAATCAGACTGCATAATGTGAAGGATTAAAAGGTAACCTTATTAAAATGAAATGCCTGCAAAAAAAAAAGACACAAAATACTATATAATATTAAATGTTATGATTATCTCATGTGTTTTATGTTTTAAAGGGATTTTTATTTTATTGAGATGCTATAAATTCATTGAAACCTCTATAACGCTATTATTTCTAAACAGATATCAGGGTTTCTGCAGGTTCTCCAAATGTTTGAAATGACATAATCAGTTATAAACTCAAATTTTCCAAACTTGATAATAAATTACAGCTAGGAACAAGTTTAGGTTAGTCCTAACCCTAACCCTACCCTAACCCTGGGGATGTTGGCAGTTGTTTTCAAATGTCATTCAATAATAGGCTATCCTTCTAACAGTGGAATGACTGATTTACATTTTTTTATTACCTCTTTAACTCCCTTACCACACTCATAAGCTGCTACAATCTTTTTTCCCAGACAGCTCTCCTGATCTTACCTAACATGGTGTTCACTCTCACTTCAACAGTCAGGAGGACCCCAAACATAATGTCTGAGGTTTAACATGGCAAATCTTCAGAATGCTGAGTAATAATCTCATCATGTGCACCTGATGTGTGTTTTTTGCCATTTTAGGTGGGAATAAATGTAGGGGTGTCCTAATTTACTCCTCTCCAGAAATGGCACCATTTAATTTTGCTAAATGTTTTTAAAATACCTTTTCATCAGTTTTACCTGTTTGACTATATATTTGAATTTTTTTCAGCATTGTTGACATTTTTAAATTTGTTATTAAACACATAGGTTTTCATGTTGTGTCCTAATTTTTTAATGACTATAGATCTAAAATCTGTAGTTTATCCTAAAAACTCTTACAAATCCTTAAATATACACACTCTGTTTTATTGTTATCTACAACATAGATCTTGTAGTTAAAATTACAAAAAGGTTTTGCCCATTACATTGTGTACCTTCATATATTCAGTTGCCCTTAATAAATGTAGCTTTCAACCCAATTAGATCCAATTACAACTAGAATTGTACATAAACTAGTACTTTTTTATTTTATTCTTGGCTGCCCATGTTTTTAATGACCTTTCCTATCTTTTAAAAGGCCTTTTAATAAATTGAGAAACTTTGAACTAGCATTAAAACTACTTCTATAAATAGAATAATCATTTATCATAAACATAAAAAGAAAACATAAATAAATACTCTTTGTTTTAGAGCTACATACAATGTTAAAAGATTGTAAAGCTACAAAAGTTGGTTATGACATTGTAATATATGATAAATACTCCAGCCTAAAAAGCCTTTTGAATAGTCCTAAAATCATAAGTTAAATTATGTTGATTGTCTTTATTTGTGGCTACTCACTTTATAAAAGTTATGGTCCGTTGATACCTCATTGAACTGTGCTGTAGAAGGATTGCTTTGTAATTGTCTTTCTATGTCAGCATGCGCATTGTGTATTTTGTCCTTAAGCTTTGAAAGTAAGATTGAATGCAATTTGGTAAAATCCATACAGGAGACAGTTTATGTCTGTGTGAGAGTCTTGTCGAAGGTAGAAGGCTGAAACTCAAAGCCTCCACCTTTAACAGGGAGGTGGAGCTTAACATCCGAGTCATTGGGGGGGCAGCAGCTCATCTGCATATTAGCAAAGAGACACCCCCATAGTGACCCTCGAACGCGGTGGGGATAGGGCAGAGAGGATGGCGGCGTGCCAGGGGAGTTCACCGCCAGTTCAGGGTGAACAAGCGAGCACTGCTGCATTGATCTGCAGGAGACAAAAATGGAGGACAAAACAGAAGTAAAAACAATAGTCAGAGGAAAGGCAACAGGAGAGGGAAAATAGAAGAGGTTAAAAAAGATCACATTGCCTTAAATTGGATATAAATGATAGATTAGAGGTGTGAGAGGGTTGTGTCTCTTGTTCCCAAGGATGGGTGTTGTGATGAGCCCTACACAGGTAGCAGTCACAGAGAGAGCTGGGTTATTGACTGTCATGATTGCTGGGCCAGTAAATTTGACCCTAGGCACTGACTGCCATCTGCTTGCTTTATAACTTGCAGTGCAGTCCCTTGTCTCTGAGAGATCAGAACCCCCCTTCCCCCGTGTACATGCTCCTACACACAAATTAAACAATCACAAAACACACCTGCAGGAACTAAACCCAAATCCATTCTCAGCCTAGAAGCTCACGGTTACCCCAGTTCTTACAGTCACACACCCAAACACTCACACACATGCACTTATGCAGTCTCCATTGATGCGTCCAAGTTGGGTTCAATCTAATAAACACAGGGTCAGTACAGCGGTCAACAGAGACCTGTCTATGGTGAGAGAGCCTTTAAGGTACTTCCTAATTGTATCCCTATGGCCTTTTAGTCTAGATTTTTATAGCTGATGCAATGTACACAGGAGAATGTTGGAAGGATCAAAGTAGGGAGAGAGCGAAGCTGAAGTAATGGGATATATCTATATGTTAAATTTAAAGCTGCTTTTGAGTGTTTATCAAACAAGTAAAAAATACAAATTTACATGCTAATGTGTGGAGAAAGATACATTTTCTGTCCTATCATTGATTAGAACATTTATCATCCTCTTAATGCCAACCTGCTCTCGTTCTCTAGGGAACATCAGGGTATCTTGGCTTTTCAGGTCATGTTACGGTTGTGTTGCCAATCAGCAGAGCTGCTAACCGGTGGCTGCAGCAACAATCACTTGTCTATTAGCATCCCATCTTTAATAACCCTGAGTAAGAACTAAGAGCATGATCTGGTCTTATCATCTATGCTGCATTGGAATATGCTGGAGGAGTAGCTGTCACTAAGTTTACAAGCTATCCAACTGAATATCTGGCCTATGATACCCTTAATCAAAGAAACCTGATGCGGGTGTACCAAATTTCAAGTTCCAGGGTGACCCCCAACTTGGGAACTTGCTAACCTGCAGGAGGTCAGAAGGAAACCCAGCACGGTTGCCTTCCCTTCCAGGTACTGCCAGACCACCTGATATGTTGGCTAGTTATGTCTCTCCAGCTTCTGTCTTCACTTTCCTCAATCAGCCCCTTAGAATGAATGACTACCGCTCCACTGGTTTCTCTTAGTGTGTCCATTGTGCATATCTCTGGTTTTTTTGGAAGGACCACTTTCCATCTCCTCGAACATGCAGCGGTGTTGATTATCGGGTATCCGCTTGGATAACACATTAAAGCCGTCCCACTGGACTAACGGGTCAGAGGCTGCCATTGCTCTCACGCAAAAGGCCTTAGCTTTGCATACAGATTGGCAGGCCTCAAAAGACCTACTATCTTATTCAATAATGCTTGGTAACATTGCCTTGCAAAGGTTTTAATACCAGTTGTATTTCTTTATATTTTGCCATGATTCAACTACACATTTCTATATATTTTAGGTGAGGTTTTAATTAACGTTAGGTTCTAACACAACAACACAAAGACCACTCGTTCATCATTTGAAATGGAAAGTGTGTGCCACAACAGCAGATCCACCAACACATGGCTGTTCACCTAAACTGAAAGGTTCAAGCCATGAAAATATTGATCAGAGTGGCCAGTGGAAACTCTGGAGGGATCTACAGCTGAGGTGGTAGAATCATAATTTGAAGATGGTGGTATGGGGTTTTCCAAAAAGTTTAATTTGGGTCTAGTCACCTTCCAGCAACTCAACAACTCTGAAAACAGTGAACTAGTTTAGGTCAAAACACATTCAAGTGCTCAGGCAGAGTCCAGACCTGAAGCCAATTAGGATTCTGTAGCAAGATTTAAAAATTACCTCCATCCAGTAAGATGGCAAGGAATGGACAAAAAGTCCATCTCTAGTTGAAATACTCCAAAAAACTAAAATCTCATGGATGTGAAGGTAGTTCTGAAAAGAATTAACCCTGGAAGGCTAAATACAAATGCATGCCACAGTTTCCGTATTTTCACTTGTAAAAATCTTTGAAAACCATCTAAATCCGGCTTTCCACATCACAACCATGCACTACTTTGTCACATTAAATCCCAATAAACTACAAGAATGTTTGTGGTTGCAAAGTGTGAAAAATGTAAAGGGTTGTGAAAACCTTTGAAAGGTACTGACTTTTCTCCTTTATGTTCTTTTACCTTCCAAAGTAGGGGTATAGGAGGCAGAAGACATGTATTTTTAATTATCTTAGAAGCATAACAGTAAGCAAATATCTTACTGTGTGTGTCTTTGTTTCTGTACTGCAGGCACTGAGAGGCATGAGCTGACCTCCTGGATGAGTTTTGAATCCATCTTCAGGTTTTTCAGCGAAGTCCTGAAGGCAAAGGAGGAAGAGGAGCCAGAAGAGATCTCCAACTCTGTCACCACACGTAGCGGCTCCCTCAAAAATAAACACCAAGATTTGTAGAGAGCACTCAGCACTGACTTGGACAAGCAGGAGGTTCTCAAAGATGAATCAGATATGGGAATGCAGAAATGTTGCCCTTTGCTCTAATTTTAGTTTTTCGCTCCATCCTTCCCCTGTAACCTCCCCACTCTCCCCTCCAGCACAGCCCCAGCTTTGCCCTCACACAGTCGCCTTGTTGTTTGAGACAAGAGTACGGGGGTCACCACATATACTCCACAGTAAGATTTTGCATTATTTCTAGATGAGTGCCACTGTCAAAGCAGTATGGACCTGAGTGTTTGCGCTTCCCGTGGGCTGTGGCCCGGCTGCGGGTGCGCGCCGCAGCAGCAGAGATTAAGGCTGACAGGTGCTGTGCACAATGTGCCATGGTGCACCTCTAATTGTCCTGACATCAGCCTGAAGTGAGGTAATGTCCCCCTGTCTTACCGTCTGCGCTGCTCAGTCTCTCTCCCCGTTTGTGTCTTCCTTCATACCCTGCTCCCAAAGCCTGCACTAATTACCCTGCAATTAGTTCAGATGATATATCCTAAAGTTCACCCTCATTTGAACACTGCTAACATTTGTTCGCTTGGGTTTTCTTTAGCATTTACCTTCTAAAAATTTTTAATATGACATCTCTGATGTCTGTTTCTTAAAAGAAGACTTTTTTTTCTCTCTTTTTAGCTTTTAAACTTGACTTTTCTCAGTCTGCCATGATTTGTTCAGAGTTACTCCTTTAATAAGATTATTCTTTTTTTTCTCTATTTTAAACAGAATTTGTTCCTATACAGTAATACCTTCCATATATATACATCACCAATTAGGAAACAAGCAGTTGTTTTTTTTTTTTTTTGCAAACGTTTTTCTTTTTTTTGTTTCCTCATATGTTATCCCTAAAATTGATATCAGTAAATGATTGAAAATGATGAAACAAACAAAACAAGCAACCTGTTCAGAATATGAAGGAAAAAACAATCAGGACACCGAGCGTATTTAAAAATGACTTAAAGCCGTGCGTCAAAATGGGGTTTGAGTGATATCTCATTTTAACGGGAGCCAGAAGTCAGACCACAACACTCATAAAAGCCCAATATATCACCTTACACATGTCAGGAAATCCTAGACTTCAATATTATTCTGAGCCAGAATGATATTTCCTTAGAAGTTGGAGAATTGTAACATATCTTCTCTTTTTTCTTCCCTTTCCACTCAAGTACTCTTTGTGTATGCTTAGACCTGTCAAAGTCAGCTTCCTGCTCGGCTCCCATAATCTGACTGTGTGACACAAACATGTTAAAGATTTTTTCATAAAGCCGCTGTGTTTTATAAACCAATCAAGGCTTAAAGGAATACTTTTCTAATGGGTCTTGACATTAGTAAAACCTCAAACTTGAAACTGAATCTTTTGATACCTTAGTCGCATTCTCAAACATACACTTCCCTCCTCTTTTTTTTTTTTATAAGTATTTCTAAACTTTCCCCACTGTGAAGCCCTGCCTCTCCTGCTCCATGTGTCTGTGGTTTAAGGCGTTTGTGGATTATCTTTCTGCTGTAATGAGACAAGTGTGCCTGGTGGTTGCGAGCCTAATTTCCTTTTAATTTGATTTAGATCTCTCCAGGTTTCAGCTAAGAAGTTGGGCTTATTATTTGATATTTGACGGGTCTCATTTCAAAATACCACAACTCGCCTTTGTGCTTTTCAGCTACGATCAGTTAATTTCTCACTCTAGAATTTGTATATTGTTGCCTTAGGAGTAAACAAGACTCTCCTTGCTGTTTTTTTTTTTATATATCCAAGAAGCCATATATGAAAGTACTAAAGATCCAAAGCACAGTCTGCAAATAAATTGCTCCTGAAGATTTTTTTTGTTTTTTTGTTTTTTTGCAAGTAGTTATTTGTTGTATTGGTTCTAATTGTTTTATCTTAAAACCTCCAAGTGTAAGGCCAAGGCATGGATTTCTCTTTGTATTTGAATTTATTTTTTTTTTCCCCACTCTGTGTTGATTCATGTTTATGCAAAACTGTAAAAAATGGTTTTAACACCTCTGCAGCACAGTTATCACATTTCTTTTACATGATTTTATTTTTCTGTGAGAGACCCATTAAAGCAAAAGGAAATAAAATGAACTATGCATCATTATTTTCTAACTGTTGTCTGGTTATTTGTAATACTGCTTTACTTTTTATGAAATAACTAATTTTGACTTTTTAGTTGTTATTTTTTTAATGTTTGCAGCTCTCAACTCTTTGCAGCTCTCCTCAACTCTTCCCCACTTGGACACACGTTATCACAGTGCTTTGTGTTTTATTACAAACTCTTCTTTCAGAACTTTCCTGCGTGTAAAGAAGAAGCACTGGCTTACATTCATTTACGAAGCATTGCTGGGAAAACGGGCTCTTTATCAATGTCGCCTCCTGTCTCCAACAACAAATGGGTATAACTCACGTTCATCACGCCAGCTTCTTTTCCCACAATCCACCCATATTTTGGGAGATCCTCTTTTTCCTATGCAGCACATTGTTCATTGAACAAATTGCAAGACATTTTATTTCCCAGGGTGAATTTAAAAGCCTTCTGAGAACATTTGTTTTACTGAAAAATGTAACTGTTATGCATAAATCCTTCAAATGAGTCTTATTGTACTTACTGTATTGGTGTGCGTCTTGGCCAGGGGTCCCGGACAAAAGAGATTCTATCTTCCTGGTTAAACAAAAGTTAAATAAAAAACATTGTTTTGATGCAACCTGCTAGGCTGCATCTGCGTGGAGGGTATTTTGATGTATCTAGATAAGAAGTATGTCAAAGAGCAGATTTGTGGACTTCAATCGCATGATTTGGCCTCAAGTCACAAATTTAACGACTTTAGACTAGAAAAACCTTGGGATTCGACTCGGACCTCAACATCAATGACTTTCGAGTTTGTTTTTTACTGATATTATTCTGTAATTAACATATTTGTGAAAATGACTTTTTTTGGGACTCAAATTTTAGGACCTGGAACTTGTACGTTTTCTGAAGCAAATATCTTCTGTGGCACAGTAAAGGTCCCCATCAGATTTCAATAAAAAGTTAAAACCGTTAAACAGCAAAGTGCCTAAGGATCCACTTTAATAAAGAACAAGAATGCCTGACTACTTTGAAAGACAATTCCTAGGAATCAAAAATTACTAAACATTATCAACAAGGGTGTCTGTGCAGATGAGATTGCATTGTACAACATACATGTACCTCTAAATGGGAAAATGTTTTTTTTTTCTCTCGTTTTTACAAAAGACCCTGTTTTATGGTAGATCAGGGTGGGCTGTCACATTGCTTTATAAAGAAACACTATAGAACGCTTTGATATCACACATTCACCCGGCAATCCAACAGTCCAGCATATTTAAATCTCACACATTACAAGCCATTTTAGAATCATTTATTAAAATTATCTTTGTGGGAGTCATCCTAAAATGTTTGTCAATAGCTCAGGGCTGGTTGTTTCACTGGTTCTGGAGTTGTAAGTCTCCTTAATCTTACTGGTTGTACATGGAATAATTCACAATACTTTACAAAAATGATCACTGATTCAAATGTATGTTTAAACTATAAGATGCATTAGCTGGTATCTCCTAAACTCAATGATGCTTTAGTCTGAACCAAAGTTATTTAAAGAAAAAAAAACGTTTTTCTTAAAGCCACTTTGATAACAATGGGGACCAACCCTTATAAGGGGAGCTGGTTTTCATGAAACGCCACACTAGATTTGATGCTTATTTACTCTGTTAAAAGTAACCGCTAAAATGACAAGACTGTATATTTGAAGGCAAGACCTTACACTCTGATTTAAGGATGGAATGTTTTTTTGTATGATGTTTCAATAATGAACAGTTAGCACAAGAGTAAAAATGGTTACAACAAATCCTGGTTTACCCTGACGACCTGAAGCCTGCGATTCAGATAACAACGCCATTTATGTATTCGTTTATAATTGGTGTTCACTTCTATTTTCATAAGTCGTCTACTCTTCGTATTTGGAGCACATTGAAGAAAAATTCAGACCACTCGAGTACACTTGACTTACTTGTGACCTGCATAGCAATGACTCAGTCCCACCTCTGACACTGAGACAGGTGCTTTAGTAAAGTGAGGAAGATGTGGCCTGATGAGAAAATTGAGCAGCCGGATGTAACATGACCTGAGTCATTGTCACTGCAACTCCAACGAGCTGCCAAAATGGAGAAGAACTATTCATTTGGATTTCTATTATAAACTTTCTAAGCTCGCTTACTTTGTTTTTATTTGTTATACAAGTTCCATATCGGTTACACGTTTCAAAGGGTGGAGTTTTATAATCCCTTAATATACTTACAATTTATTAAACCACGCTTATATGCAGCGAGAAGCATGTTAAGACGAAAACAGGCCACACTCTGAATTGGTCGGTCTTATTATTTTTGCTCGTTATTTGGTCATATTGAGAGACACCCCCCCCCCCCCTCACCTCCAGCTCAGCGAAGATTTTTACTGCATCATTTGTTTTCACACGGTGAAACCGATAGGGTCATTAAACGCCCCCTCAATAAATCTTTAGAAATCTTTTCCATTAACCCCCCTGAACAACAAGTGGAACCAGGCGAGCACCCCTCGCAGTGTCAGGACCGCAGATTTAAAGAGGGGCATTCAATCACACAAGTGATCTTTCCTCAACCTCCGTCTGGAAAAAAAAAAAAAAAAAGGTTTCCGAACTTCTGTATACATCCAACGTGTCATGCATGCGTTAAAGCAGAGTATGGAAGGGGGAAAACTGAGTGAAAAGTTTAATTAAATAACCTGCTTTCTGTCTAAAGCGATGATATGGTGGTATCATAAATTCTGACCTCCAGTCAGCTCCCATCAAAGGCAGGCGATAAATAGTTCAGACAGCGGGAAATGTTACATTTTCCAGCAGGAATTAATGAATCCCTTAAAACCAATTTGCAATCTGCCAGGTGTGGCTTTTTTGCACATTTTATGGTAATATCAGAGGTTGTGAAAAACAAGTGTAAAGTACCACCCACCCTCTTTACAATTAAGGTTTTTTTAAATGAGTGCGGAGGTTTTTCTCTGTTTTTAGCAATGGCATCTACAGAGTCTCTGCTGCTGCACGGTAAAAAAAAACGTTTTGAGCGAAATAAATAATAACAATTAAAACATTTTTCAAACTGCAGTCAAGGATATCAGTGTGCAAAAGAAATGTTCAATGATGGTTCAATTCTAACAGCATTGGCTATTTCAGCGACGTTTTATCCATTAACTAGGTTAGAGTAAGCAGCAGATCAAACTAGCTGCATTTCTAAACCCCGATGCAGTCGCTGCTAAAGAATGGCACATCTTAGCTGTGGCTGTTAATGACTTCCATGACAACTTGTTACAACAGATTCAAACGTTTTGTACCTTATAGCTTTTTAAAGTCAAACTTTAAAAAGCTGATTGTTTTATAAAGCTAAGTGCCACATTGTTAGAATATATTTAAACGTGTTACATTTATAATTACTTTGTTCATCTTATTTCATTGTTAAATTCCTTAAGAACCAGCTGCTGAGATTTTATTTTTTCTTTGGGGGAGGGGGGGGGGGGGGGGGGGGGGGGGGTGGGGGTGTAATGTAGGCTTTCTGGGAGAAAAACGGGTGGAGACCATTATACTAAAGACAAAAAAGTCCTGCTGCCACAGGCTGATATTTCAATTTTTACTTCAAGAGAGTTGTTGTCACGCTTGCTTGCCCCTGCCCGCTCTGATGTGCGCGCTGCCCCTGCAAAAGATAAACTCTCTTCGAAAGGAACCCGGCAATAGGAAAGTAGGAATGCAACCCCTTCTGGCAGCCCCCCCTACACACACACACACACACACTCCTTCAACACTCTCCAGCGGATCACTGTCAGATCGCTATTTGCATAATTATATGCTCAGCTCAGAGAAGAAAACTAACCCCCGAATTTTACGGGTCAACTAACTGCAACAATCAATGTTTTATCGGGTATACTAAAGGAAAAAAAAATCTTTAACAATCATAGTATGGAGGAACCCTATTTCTCTTACTCCCCCTCTCGCCTCCTCTTTTATCAGCTCAGTTCAATTACATTACTGGCATGACTGCTTATCAGAAACAATATTTCCAAAGAGTTTTAGACAAAATGGAAATCCCCCCCCCCCCCCCCCCCCCCGAAAAAAAAGTAAATCTCGCCTTCCTTTCTCTCTCTCTGGAACACTCTTTTTAAACACCATTGAACAGGAGAATGTCGGGCTCAAGTTTAAAGTTGCATTCAAGATTTGCATCTCTCTTCTGTCCTCTTTTCTCTGTTCCAAGGGCTCTTTAATAGAAGAGCCTGCATGTGTATACCAAAGTGCAGGACAGATCTGAGCTTGGTGACCGGTTTCGTTAGACATCATTACATATTCATTGACTTGCAGAGAAACCATTTAATCCAGTGGAAACAACTCCTCTTCAGTCGCCCTCTCTGCTTCACTGTTCTAACGAGGACTCTGAGACTGAAACATAAATTTGGAAGTGGTGGTGGGGGGGACCTACCGCCCTGTTGCTCTCTGTGTTTCAAATGTTTCTTTTTTCTGTTTTTGATACAGTTATAACTTTCATGATATAAATCTGCAAGTGCTCTGCGTCATTGTAGGAAAATTCTAAGCCAGCTTTCATGATCAATAAAAGTAGCATCATATTCTTGTGGTTGACTTAGTTGTGTAACATTCACCATCATTAGCAGCAGCAGCAGGACCTATAATGTGTGTGCGGTGCGTGCCTGTGGATCCTGGCATATAATGCTCCGATTGTGGGACAGCTGTTGGCAAGGGCCGTTTTACGGTGTTCACTCCATTTGGCTTTAATAACAGCTTTTAGTCCAACCGCTACTCTATCCCCTCACCGCCCCTTCAATTACACCTCCTCTGATACCTTTCTGGCCTAAAGACTCCTGCAGTTAAACACACACTTACACACACACACGCATACCCACAGTGAAACGCAATACATCTGAAGAAAGGGCACTGACTTTTAAGTTTTTGGGGTTTAACCCTTCTGAAGATCCAAGTGAAGGGATGTAGGGATGAAGGAGGAAGATGGACGTATAGAAAACAGTTTAGTGGTGTGTGTGTTTTACCAGGACACCGATGCTTTGCAGGAAATGTGGTCATTCTGACACAAGGGGGTTCTGCTGGACAGCCATCGGGGCCTTTTTTCAGAGCGCAAGACATCTAACTATTCTAATGGCTGTAATTAAATAATAATTGTTTAAACTATTTTTTGTTTATTTAATGTACAGACTAGTGGATAAAACCCATTGTAAAAAGTTGCAAGGAGACCAAATTTTCCTCTTCATGAGTCTCAGTTGCTTCATTTAATAAACTTCAAAAAAGGTTGATCGAGGGTCTCTGTCGATTTAACACAAAAACAGTTACAAAATGGAACAAATATAACATGGCTTGTAAGAAACAAGAATGGCGAAATACAAGTGTTCGGATGATTTTTTTTTTCCCAGCATCTTATTGTTTTTTTTATTTTTTTAAACTACCGATTTAATTTGAATTAAATCTCTAGACATTTTACCGACCGAAAAAAATACATATAAATGACAAAACAGTAAAGCACAATAATGATATGATAACAATAATATATATATAAAACAAGTTACGAATTAAACAGCTGTCAAGATAAGCTCTTTTTTCATCATAGTACTATAATAATACAGGAAAGGTGCATTTTTATTGATCAGCAAATATCAGCCTGATGCATACTCTTATTTGTTTTAATGATTAAAAATCGATGGAGGTCAGTTTTCTATCATGATATATTTTTTGTACACATTAAAGCAACGAAATAATTAGGTATTTCTACAAATCCGATAAGTACAACTCTCCCAGACTCAATATAGCATCGGAGATGGGGAGATATCGATCAAAAGTCGGTGGAAGAAAAAGGCCTTCATTCACACTGGAAAAGAAAAATCCGTTTTTTTAACAAATCCTCAGCCATACTGTACTCCTTATAGTTATTTTTTAAGATAATAGAATCTGAAGGTCTTGGAAAAAGTCGATAACCCAGATTAGATTTGAACGTTTCTATGCAAATGGTACTTTTTTTAAACATGTAAGTGAGAATGAAATATATAAATTAAATGTTAATTAACTATACGTTTTTAAACATATTGGAAACTGTTAGAATATGTTAAACTGCATTCATTGTAACAAAAACAAACAAAAAAACTACGTTCTTCGTTTAATTCTTACTCTCACGCACGCACACGCCGTCTTCTCTCTTTTGAGTTTAAATGTTAGAAAGGAAGGAGCGTGAGGCGATATTAAATCACACATTATAGATGAGTTTCATCTTGTGCACACAGCCCTCCGAGGATAAACACGGGCGGTGCGTGGGGTAAAGTAGAAGATCCACGAGTTATTATTACTGAGGGAGCGGCCTTTCACTGGCAGCGCCCTGCCCGCATCCTCATTACATCCAGCCCCAAAAAGAGATGGAGCTCTAAATGAAGTTATTGCCATCCAATGAACTCAAATTAGCCGGGGCCACACCATGACAGACAGCCTAGGCTGAGGGCTGAGGAGAAGGGAGGGGAGTCAGCTCGGAGGGGCTGTAGGTGGTGGGATTTGGCAGGTGGATGTTTCTTGATGTGTATTTCATGGTTCTTCAACTGGAGCCGGGTTCATTTCGAATCTGCGTGGTTAATATAGCTGTGTTATTAAAGGGGGCCTGCAGCCTGTTTGGATTCTGCTCCTGCGATGCCTCACCTCCTCCTCTCCATCCCGACGGCTTATAGACTCTCCTTCCATCTATTGAACTTCTTTATCAGCCTTTCAAAATATAACATTTCTGCCCCCCCTTCTTAGGCTTAAATGGCTTTTCTTTCTCGTCCTCATTGTGTTTGCTACCTGAGTCAGCAGGGGAGGATGAAAAGGGGAGTTTGATGGAGGAAAAAGAACAGGAACAGAGGCGATGATGGGCGGAGAGAGGGAGGGGGGAAAGTTGAGTGAATATACCTGCTCCTCCGGTGGCAAGGCTTTCTGTGTGTGAAGTTAACGAGCGGCCAACTCTGCTTTATTGCTGTTTATCCCTGCAGCAAAAGCTGTCAGGGGGTGACAGATTGGCAGCATCTCTAATCAGTGCCCTCCCCGAGATCCTCCCCTCTCCTCTCAACTCGAACACACTTCTGATCTGTCACAAATATATTCTTATACTAATGGCATCATCCACTCACAATGCACTCCCAGATCATGTTGAACTTTCCAGTTTTGTGGTTCAAAATCTGTCAAGAGATGCATCACTCTATAGCCATTAACTGTTCAAAGCGACGCAGTGAGTCTGTGCAGAACACGAGACGTTTCAAACACTGGGGTGTAATTTCGGTGACAATTTTTAAATGCAGCCAAGGTAAAATTCGGTGTGCAGCTGGAGAAAATGATTTCTTAAAAAAAGATCATTTACAAAAAATTTGTCCATGTCAAAAATATAATCGCAATTGTTATACAGAATCTGTAAAAAACAAACAAACAAAAAAAAGAACCCGACAAATCCATGTTGTTTGTTTAAGGCAACTAACATGCAAAGGAAATAATGTGCATATTGTTTAAATTACAAGCAGGAGGAGTCGAGGAAAACCGTCCTTAAATAGAAAAAAATCTCCATTGGATCATATTAGGAAAATTTGCGAATTAAAAGCACATTAGAATAAGGATTTACTACATTATTTATATAACTCTTAAACTACCTATAAAATGATCCTGCTTGATTTTATTTAAACTCAGGAACGATTTTTAAATTTTCTTTTTTTGACTTGTAAACAGAGTTCATTTCTCATTTTAGTTGCTATAGAAACTAATACTTAACACAATACAGATTTTTGTACAGAGATTGAGATGTTTTGTGATAAAATGTTCCAGTATTTAAATGAAACATAATTTTAAGTACTGTAACTCCATAAGATGTTTGAAAACAAATCATAATGTGAAAGAAGATCAAATTCAATACACGTGGCACAAACATTTTATAGTGAACTATAAGTTGAACACCTGAGTAAAAAAGAATTTCATCTGAAGGACTCACTGTCTACATTAACTACGTCTAAATGTGTAAAAACTTAAAAATAAATTCAGCTCGGTCACTCATGTACTAAAGGTGGATATTTCATGTTGAGCCATGCACACATGCTGCATTCGTGTTAGTTCTCTGAGTTTTAAAGTTCAATATAAGTGCCAAAGAATGCTGAGTCGACTTACTGAAAGTTTAAATAACGAATTTGATTATTAATGTTTGAATAACTTAACTGATTCAAAGCAGCAAACTATTTTTAACAGTGTAATTGTCTTTTTTTCACGTTAATGTTAATTCCTGTGTGTTTTACACAAAACACGATGCCTGTTTTTATTGGGGCTACTCGTTAATCCCCACAGATATAAATAAATAAAGATAAAGTCAGATAAATCAATACACGAGAACTTTAAATATAGAGAGGAGAAATATCTTAACTCTATCTCACGCCATACTGTCCGATTCCCATGCACCGCCTGCAGAATAACAGCAGACCTGCAGCTATGTTTCACTCAGAGCCTTCAGTGGGATTGGCGCTTATCTCGCCAACACAGCTCTGCTGACCTGCGGGGCTGCCGCCTCAAAGGTGTGTGTTTGTGCTGAGGTGTTGACCTGTCAGGGGGGACTTGTTAGGACTTTAAAACTTCGAATGCTGGCGGTCTCCAGACGTCCGAGGGTGGCATCGATTTGAAACTTGTCCTGTCTAATTTGATGATAACATCCAGGCTGCCCCCGCTGCAGTACCATGGACAGCGCACTGTCTTGACCCTGCCTGGCTATCAAATTACCCCCCTCATATAGGCCACGGTGGGAGCCCAACAAGTTTACTGTAGGCTGAGAGAGAGAGGAAAGACAAGTATTCGCTGAGGCCAGAGCTTCCATTCTGTGACTGCGGTAAACCGGGGAACAGGTTGGAGGTTTGCGCTGGCTGCCGCAACTGCTGCCTCTGCAAACCCAGCTGCATTTAAACAAAAGTCTTGATTATATCCTTAAGGCTTCCCTTCAGCCTACATCAAATTTCTATTTCTACATTTAAAAGTTCGTTCAATTTTAATTGTTTTACATTGATTTCACCTTTTCAACGTAATGATACTTTTTTCAGCTGAGATGAAGAGATTCCGGTTAAATATCATAAAAAGACGCCTAACATTGAAAATTGAAAAGTTTAATTTTCTTTTTAGCTTCAAAGAATAAGATACAAAGTGTCCATGATCCAGACGAAATTCATTAAAAAATATAGGGGCCATTGCTGTCATAGCAGGCCCAAGGCATAGTCGAACTAAGGTACTGCTTAGCCCCCGGCCTCTCAGCAGGGGGCAATCAAGAATGTTGCCAAGCAAGCCCCTACCTATAAACTTACTTGGAGGTGTTATGATTTGCAAATTTCAAAGATCTTATAATTGTTAATGTGTTTAGGACTTAGAAGAACCAGACAAATATAGTGGTATTCACAGAGAAGAAAATCTATAGTTTATAGTTCTGTCACCTGTCATAATGTGATGTAGCTGGTTTAATCTTTTCTGCTGCCTTTATCTGGAGTCGCATGCCATGCACACTATGATGCCAATGAATCAATCAATAAAATACAATGTTTGAATTAGCTTGTAAGCAAAACTAGCTGAAAGTGTCTCTTCCTTTGAGTCTGTAATGCAGTGTTGTTCTCTGGGCACGACTGTGAAACAAATGAGTCACACAGAAAAATCAACCACCAAAATGCATTTACTACTGTTTATTCCCTAACTTATGTGAAATAACTAAACTTAGGATAAAGAAACGCATTCAGTGGATGCTGGCTTTGGTGGCAGGGAAAATGATTCCCATTACAAAAAACTTGTTGAAAAGTAGAAATTAATAATTTTTATATCTGTGTCTTCTATAAACTTCTTATGGTTAAAAGTTATCTTGTCTCATCCTATCAGCATCAAACAATGTCTATGTTTTTGTTTCATTTGAAACAACCTTTGTAGTTTGAATTTGTAAAGGACGTTAATATTCTCCACAGCATGTTTTGCAGGTTAGGAGGGGAACAAACTAACATTTGTCAAGCAGACTGAAGATTCCCAATCCATCACTCCACCAGAAGAGCTGCAAAAAATAATAGCAACAGTTCTCCATGCCTTCGTTCAGGCTCCAAGTCAAACCCAACAGAATACATACAGTAGGTGGACGTCTGCAGCACCAATCGTGCGCACAAATAGAAGCCGACGACAAGCAATATTACATTCTGCAGATTGTCTCTGAGTACAGTTGCATCCCATCAGCTGCTGAACCATTTGGTTACAAGTTGGTTTAAGAGAAAAAAAAGTTTGTGGGAGAGCCCAAGGCAATGAGGATTTGCTGTTGGGGAAAAAAGAAGATGCTGTGGAGTGCCGGGGGTCGAGGTGTGTGTGTGTGTGTTGGGGGGGGGGGAGGCTGTTTGATGGAGCTCTACAGCTTTGAGACAGCTTGTTAATTAAAACCCCAAGAGATGAGGCTCTGCAGCCACCGTCCATATCAGAGCTTTACTAACTATACTGACAGCAAGTTACTTAACAAGCGTGTGCCTCAATCCCATACCTTTCTTTTTTTAATATTATTATCGCAGCCGAGCAGTGAGATATTTTAATTCGTTAAAATCCCCACTGTGACGGTGAAATATCTTGTTTTCTACTTAGAGAATTTATGACAAACCTTTCTTATTCTTTGTCATTCCAGGGAGATTGGACCCAAAATGTTCTCTTCTAGGGTCTAAACTCCAGCAGCTTAAAATTGACAAATTCGATTAAGGGAAGAAAAAAAGAGGGATGTCAAAAAATGAGTGAATTAGTCGAGACATAGGATTCTCTCAGCTTTATATTCAGACATTGAGATTATTTTCAAAAAATCATGCCTGTGCCATAGCTGGCACAAAGCATTAGCAAACTAAGCTGCAGGACTCCAAACCAACAAAAGAGTAGAACTGTCACACAAATCAGGTTTAAAAAGGTAAATTTTAGTGTTAATTATATTCTTAATATTTAAAAAGCTGCATGCAAATCATTAAGGTCAAAGACTTTTCTGGGATTAAAATATTGTGTTTTTTGAAAGGACAAAACTAATGAAAATTGTCATAAACTGTTTTTTTTTTTTTTTAAAGAAAGGAATGGAAACAAAATATCCCCCTTCTATTCAACCAGTGTTACCTTCTGGGCTCAACAATCAGAGTTATAAAGCATGTTTTCTAAATTTCTTTGAAGCATTTTAAATTTGCACACTTTGTTCCACAGATAGTTGTAAAATCATTCATATAATAGATTGGGTGACTGTTCCTTCTCAATTGTATTAGATCTATAATGCTTAAACTTTTAAATTTGAATGATATAAAGGGAATATTAGTTGAATTTGTGCTTTATGGTACTTTGAGGTCCAGCCGGTCCATGGACTCATGCAGCCTTGGACAGGCTCTGTTCTGCAGCCTGAAAAGAGTCTGGAAGTGTTGGAGATACAACAGGAATTCAAAACAAAGAAAAGAGATCCCCCCCACCCCCTTTTGTTACAGTGCCTTCTGATCAATTTCAGTCGAGGTCATCTTATGGTTTATCCCCATGCATTATTCCACCTTAATTGAACCCACCCTTTTGCCTGCGGGATCTCCGAGCCATTTCCAATTCTCTGTATATGCATGTGTGGGATGATGGCTTGTTAAGTCGAGGAAAACAAATACCAGAAAAAACGCCTTTTTCTCTCCCCAAACACTCAAAATGTATGACAGGATCCATGCACATTGTTTGAGAAAAATAATAATAATGTGCTCCAAGGTAACTCATGCAGACAGCAGGGAGAGAGTGAGATGTGGGCTTTAGCAAGGAATGAGGTGATACCTGACTGGGGGGTGGGGTGTCTGCAGGTGGAGAGGCCCCCTCTCTTACTCTATACAAGCGAGCCTGCTGTGCCAAATCACCCAGGTTACAGCAGAGGGAGGAGGAAGTGTGACTGTGAAAGTGGGGAGTCAAAAACAATCTGATAATACAGCTTAAATAAAAGTGAAACCTTGCATGTGGCTAGGTAAGATCCAGGTCTCTGAGTCCATAAGATTCAGTCAGTGTGCTCTCTTTGTCTATTTATGAGAGATCTTATCAGAGCATGTAATACAAGGTTTTCTCTGCACTCTGTTGTAGATAGGTTGTTCACAGTTGATGCAAAAATAAAAAAAATAACGTGGAGGCATTCAGCTGACCTCAAAAATGAGTGCACTTTGTTATTTTTCACCTCTTCATGCTAGGACCAACAATGATAGAAGAGAACTGTTTTCTATGTTGTTTTGTTTTTTAACAAAATATACATATATATTTAAAACAACTCAATATTTATCATCTCTATTTTTTCATGAAAATAATTACTTATTTTTCATAATAGCATTAATGCTGCATTAATTTACCGTCTCAAAGATTTGGGGTCTCACAAAATGGTGCGCAAACTACTTCAGAATAAAGTCTTTACAGAGTCTCTTTCCAAAAAAGAAAGAAGGAAAGAAAGAAAGAAATAAATAAAAAGACCCCTTCTCTTGGTGTGTGTGTTTCTTTGTCACAGACCGCTGTGTAAAAAAAGGCTCCCGCACCGCACCTGATCTGTCTGCGGCTGCTCTGTGGGGCCACGGCGCGTTTTAAGACAGCTGTAAAAGGCTCTCAGAGTCTCCAGCACATTCATCAACGTCAAGAAACCGACGAGCTGCTATTTAGTGAAAGTGTAACTGCAGTAGTACATCGAAGAAGAGAGGAGATTTATTTACTTATTTATTGATAACGACCAATTATGTCATTAGGTGAGACAGACTGGAAAAAAAAAAGTCATGAAAAATTCTGCAGTATAAACAAATAAATATATTTTTAATTTTGTATTTGTACATTTTTATAATTAAAATTATGCTACATTTTCCAATGGTACATTTTTCAACAAAATAACGTGTCATCATAATAAACAGACTTATCATTTCCCTTTTTCCACTGCCTAATTTTTAAATGTCCATCCTCTCGGAATTATTATTATTAATAATAAATTTTTATGGGTTACAATTTATTACGTATTAAATGAGATCGGAATAATTGTATATGTTCTGCAAGGTTGCATTTCTAAAACAATTATCAAAGGCGCAGACGCTGTATGGCAGCCGGACTCAGTTTGCAGTACAATTTAATGCCCAACTGATCGCTGCCTATGATTAATGCCATTCCACAGCTTAAAAAAAAAAAAAAAAAAAATCAAAATATATTTCAACACCGGATAATGGCATTAGGAATCAGTGCAATATTTGCCACCATAAAATTATATAAAAGTCAGCGGGAAGCTATGGAAACCCCTGGTTTTAAAAAAAGGAAAATATGAAAGGTGCTCTGCTGCGCCGGGGACCGTGGCTCAGAGAGCACAGTGTGGAGAAGAAAAGAGAGGGACTGCGGAGCCGCTCTTGTGTTGGAGGGTCCCACGACGCAGAGCGCCATCTAGCAAAGCGAGGTAGAAACAATCACAGACATCTCTGAGGGTCGGGTCTGAGCAGGAGGCTGCCTTTTTGACGCGCACGGCGCAGGGGGAGCGCAACAATAAACATAGTGGTTTAGCGCCATTCAGACACTCGAAACTTTTAAAATTCAAATCATGGAGAGATCCCAGTTACTGTTGTGCAAATGATGATCTCTTTTCTGACCCGAAGTGACTGATCAATCTTAGTGTAAAGTGTGTGGCTTTAATGTTTTATGCTTAAATTGCCGATTTAGGCCAGAAAAATGTAAATAGAAAAGTGGGTGACCTAGAGGGAAGAGTGCTGCTGTTCTCTTACTTAACAAAATCTCGATTAATGCCATCACTCACTTTGGATTTGCATGAGTGCAATAGGCAAACGTTGCATCCTCTGCACGGTATGTAGTTGCAAGTATTTTTTTTCTTAAAGAATGGGTGCTCCACTGATGCCTGTCAGTAAGTTCTGGTCAATTAAAGAAGAAGTAAATAAAATAAAAAAGCAGCGCCTCTAAGCCTGTCCTCACCCACACGCCGCATAATCCCCTTTTATCATTCTCACCGCGCTCATTTGCTTCATATACAAACACAGCTCAGTATTATTCGCTCTAACCGTCATTGCAGGTAATGATGGTGCAATAACAGCAATGACACTCACATGTAGCATATGCAGTCCTACGACTACAACAACAACTACTAATAATGATAATAATAACAAGGAGGGATAATAAGAATGATAGTGGTCAAAGCATGGAAGCGAGGAAAGGATGGACATGAGCTGTAATATCGCAGCGATCAATGATTGTATATCTGAAATGATCAAAGCTCAATTGGAACAGAGGAGCCTAAGTGTAAGTGTTCATCTCAGGCTATAGACTGGACATGTTTAGGAATCAGCTGCGTAAAATACGTGCCATAGACGTGGATCATTTAAAAAGCTGAGCTAATATTTTAGGTGTAGATAAAATAGACATACGCTATCCATTATATTATATAATGGATACTATATTTCTTAACATATTCAGATTGAATCAACATTATGTGTTATGAAATGTGGCTAATCAGCTTCTTGACTAATAATTTAAGTCAAAATGTTCGTATTTAGTTTCCTTATGTGTTTTATTTATCTATAAAATTGTCCTTGTTTTTTCTGATTGAAAATCAAGTTCAGACCGCGTGGACGCACTTATAACAGAAGTTCAAAATAATGATCACAACCAAATTACAACTCCATTTACTGCCATACAGACCACTTTATTTTTTTATATAAACATAGCTTTGCAATGATAAATGTGTGGAAGACTTTGTGTGTGCAAACGGTGGATACAAACCGCAACTATGAAAAGTAGATTGTAGAAAAGGCCACCATTTGGAGAATATTTAATTAGTTTATTAAGTAATGGAGAAAATATATTGATGTAGGGTTTCATTTCCATTCTTTTTATGATTGTGTTATAGTGTCTGCTTCGTGTTAATGATGTAATTAGCTTCAGGTTATCGGTGATTTATTACTTTAAAAATAACACTTGAAATGTACCCAAAATTGGATCATTCTCATTAAAAATATGTAAAACATATCGCTTGCAGGGTTTTTCTTCATTTATAATACAAAACACATACTCTGCTTATTCCTGCTGTTTTTTTTTTTTTACATTAGAAGTACATCCTTTACATTTTAAGGCCATCACACAAAAATGGCCGCACACAGTCTAGTAATCAGAAAATTATAGGCTTGCTCCATCATATCAGAGCTATAGCATCGCCATAAAAAGGTTTTCAGTGTCTTTATGTTGGGATACTGTAAACAACCCTTTAAGGTGAAATCAGCAGCATTAAACGGGAAATCCTTATTTTAATTAATTTCGCATACGAATCAAAACGAGTCATTGAAGGACAACCCTTGGAAACAACATTATGTCTGAGTGTGCAGCTATGCACCTATGTGATTCCTCTCTGGTCCACATGTTGTGTTTTGCTGCTGCGCGCTCTGCAGTCCAGCACCACGGCACAGAGACCCCCGGTTTATATTGTCATACACGTATTTGAAGTATGACGAGCTTTGTGGACCACTTCTTTTCATTCCCCTCGACTCAAATAAACGCCCGCTTTCAAATAAGCCTCTTTTGCCCCCCCCCCCCCCCCCCCCCCCCCCCCCCCCCCTGCAACACTCACACAAACACACACATACACACCAAGCAACCCCCTGCCACCTTGACATGAATGGGTAACTGACCTTTAGGGCCGTGTCCACTCTGCGGTCCAGTTTTATCCAAATAAGCCTTCTCTTCACCCCCTCCCCCCCCTCCCCCAGCTAGACTGCCTCATACGGTGCCAGTAATTCTTTACTGATATCATCAGCGGATGCAAATGAATTTGAATGGGGTGGGGTGGGAGTGTGTGGTGGACAAAATACCACACTGGCAGCAGAATGCTACATGTGGCGAGATGGGTATATTGAATACTCTGCCACCCGAACCAGCCCAATTCAATATACTGCATGGAGAGAAGGGGAGGAAAATAAAATACAAATTCCTATTGGAGAAATCTTGGCTGTAAAATACCACCGAGAAAAAAAAAAATCGGCATTCAAATGAGATGCGTTTATTTCTGCATGGCCTTTGAAGAGAAGAGAGGGGTCGTGTCACTCAAACGAGGGAAAGGGCCACTCCGTTATACCCCCCCCCCCCCCCCACACACACACACCTCCTCGTCCTCTTTCTCTCTTTTTTCTCTCCCACCACACCATTCCCTTCCCGTCTTTTCTCGCTCAGACCGACCCCCACTCACTCTCCCCGCACGCACATTTTCAACTATAGCGCACGCTGGCTTTGGGGGGCGACACAGAAGCTAGATTAGAGCTTTGCTTCTTAAACAAGGTAAGAGGAGGCACTTCTATAATCACAGCGGCGGTATGTAGGCCCACAAAGGAGTCTGTAACCACGGGGTAATGGGTCTTTAGTTGGAATGGTCCAAGCTTTGACCGTGCCAGAACAACCACCACCAACAACAATAATAATAATAACATACATCCATTTATCAACACGCATTAGTTGCTGTGCGTAAAGACGTTATTAACCCATGTAAACACAGAAGAAGAGTGGTGCAAAAAAAAATTACAGAGCATAAAACCCTTATATGGCCTGGGTTAAGACAATTCTTACCAAGAACACGGTAATTATTCAGTTTGTATATGGGAACAACACCTCCCTTGCTGACGCTTTTTAGAGTGTGTTTCTCTGCGCGCCTGCTGGCATCCTCTTCCTGCTTTCCTCAGGCGCAGACGTGTAACATGGACACACAGATTTGATGGATGGCACTGAGTAAAATGGAAAAAAAGACACGTATTTATTAACGTATCCTCTGAGGTGGCTGGGAGCTAGAGACAGAGAGGAAGAGAGGGGACGACCCACGCAGGGAGAGGGGATTCAGTGGGAAACCTTATTCCCACTGAATCCCCCCCTTGCATGTGCAGGAAAAATATCTTCAAATGATCCGTTCTGGTTTAGCATTTACTATAAAATGAATTTATAAAAGTATTTGTTTTTACGTCAAGTATTAAATTCTTTTAAGTTATTAATCAAGCACATAAGCTTGTAAATGTGTTTAATATTTGTTAGGTACTTTATTTTGGTAGCAAATACAAACTAAATGTTTTGAAAAGAGATAGCTATTTATTTTGCATGTGAGAAGGTGGTAAAGGTGATGTGTTTCTATGGGTTTTAATATGAATGAATGCATTTACCTAGTAAAGGTTACGAGCTATTGTAGGACTTGTGATTAAGCAGGTTTATGCTGCAAAGCGATAATTCAGGTTTTTATTCAACTTGAACTAAGTTAGCAACAACAGCAACATTAAAATAAAACTTGCTAGCAAGCTTTGCTTCTTAACCCTAAGGTAGTCTTTGCCATTGAATGTCATATGTTGATTGTGGTTGCTGGGGAAAGGATTTACATCCCACCATTTTTACAATCCACTTCGAAATATTTAGCACCATTTCAGAAAGATCTTATGACTTAAATTTGGTGGGAGCGCTAACGCTAAAGTCAAACTTGCTAGCAGACTGAGCCTCATAACTGTGACACAGTGCCTGCCAACACCTGACACATCTTAGCTATGTTAAGGAAAAGGTCCTTACACCACCTTTTTATGATGGATTTAGAAACTTTTTTACTATTACTATAACAATTTAGACCTGACCTCATTCAGCAACAGTGCCTATCCTAAAGTGAAACCTGCTAGCAAGCAACTTCTTTACCTTAAAGTAATTTAGGCTTTTGAAAAAATTTTTTTTGCATTCCACATTTTTAGAACAGTAAATGTTTATTACTATTTTAGTACAATTTACCTCTGAACTAGTTGGCAACAGTGCTAGTGCTAAAGCCAAACATGCTAGAAAACAGAGCCCCTTAATCCTGATGGAGTCATTGCCAATGAATGTTGCATCTTTACTCTTCACATACAACCTTTTGAAAGCAGATTTAAATCAATTAATTTCTAACCATTTCAGTTACTTAGGCCCAGCACTGATGCTAAAGTAACTCTTGCAAGCAAGCTGAGCTTCCTAGCCTTGATGCAGTCAATTGCAATGAATGCCATATTTTGGCAGTGAGAAAAACGTTGCATGCCGGCTTTTTAGAATACATTTAAAGACATTTTTTTTTTTATCATTTTAGTAATTATTTATGTTTTAATTACAAACAAGTTCATACTTTTGTTTCTCTTTAACATGCAAGGAAAACCCAAATGAGCAAAATGATACAAATGCATTGTTAGAATTTAACTTATTTACTGTGAATGCCTTTTAGCTGTAAAACCTACATGATTACTTCTCAGGAAGGACAGACAGACAGACAGACAGACAGACAGACAGATAGACAGATCTATCTATCTATCTGATAGATAGATAGATAGATAGATAGATAGATAGATAGATAGATAGATAGATAGATAGATAGATAGATAGATAGATAGATAGATAGATAGATAGATAGATAGATAGATAGATAGATAGATAGATAGATAGATAGATAGATAGATAGATAGATAGATAGATAGATAGATAGATAGATAGATAGATAGATAGATAGATAGATAGATAGATAGATCATGCGTTTTGTCATGGCAAGCTAAAACTAATAGACTAATTTTGCTTAGTATATTAGATTTAATATCACAGAAACCAAATTAGTCTATTATTCAAATCTCCATTCGCCTGTGTTTAGAGAAGAGGTTGGATACCTGCTGAAAAGCCTGCCAATCCATTGTCAGAGGATAATATGGCAGAGGACTGCAGAGGGTGTGGGCTCAGTGGATTATATCTTTTCACGCATTATTCTGCTTGAGTGACTTGCTGAAAAAAAGCGCACAAGCACCAACAAAGATTGGTCAGGCATGAATGTGGCCTGTGTGTTTTGTCTATCTAACATATTAATCCATCAAACCAAGAAGTGGGAAGATTTGAAGTGCACACTATAATGCGATTTTTTATAACATATTCATTTACCTTAAACGTAAACACACAGGAGCATGCACACAGCCATTTTTGTTCAAGTATTGTTATTTTTATTGCATTGAATTTCTTCAAACAAAACTCAATGAAAGTGGGTCAACAATAAATTGTAGGCGTTAATGTACTTGCAACAAAATGCTGCTGAGTAACATATCGAAGAGTTTGCTGACTGTGATGGCAGCACACACACACACACACACACACACACCATCTGGAGCGTATTAGAAAGAGAAAGCCATAAATATTGCCTGAAAAGCCCAGGCGTTATCAGGTATGTAAGCCCAGGCCTAGCTGCATGCGCGGACCTCCCATATGTTGACATAATCAGACTGTTGGGGAGGTCTATTAAAACGTGTCTGAATTTAATAAATGAACACAATGATTAAATTCAATATGTTTGTTGCTGCTCTCCGGATGACTCCCTGTGTTTACATTTTTCTTTTGGAAAGGGTGGATTATGGTGGGGATGAGGTGCGGCAGGACTCATGGGATGTTAATGTTTGGAGAAGAAGCAACAGGCTTTGGCTTAAACTCTTGCTCCTGCATCTGCAATCATTAGTAGGCCTACATTTGTTTCTTCTATATTGGCTAAAGCATACTCTCATACTCTGACAGAAGAAATTAGAGGTCCCACTTGAGCTGCTCGCTTAAAGACCCCATTCACTTTTTCCCCTTTAAACCCAAGCATTTCCTTTTACTGCTCTTCCTGCTTGGTATATAGTGCGGTTTTACCTCACCAGCATTCAGGCAAACAACTGTTGGCAGCAGGAGAAGAAAGTTGCACACTTGAGCCTGCA
The DNA here is from genome assembly GCF_021462225.1 of Girardinichthys multiradiatus. Classification (NCBI taxonomy): domain Eukaryota; kingdom Metazoa; phylum Chordata; class Actinopteri; order Cyprinodontiformes; family Goodeidae; genus Girardinichthys; species Girardinichthys multiradiatus. The sequence continues at coordinate 37,214,487 of NC_061805.1, read as the reverse complement.
GACATACATGAACATGCACACACCAGCACAAAGAGTCATTATATATATATATATATATGTATATATATATATATGTTCTCCTCCCCTTCGTTCTCACACTTCCCTCTGTCTTTCTCACTCACTCCCCCTGTCTTTATCCGTTCAGGCCGTGGAACACACACACACACACACACACACACACACACACACACACACACACACACACACACACACACACACACACAGAGAGAGAGAGAGAGAGAGACAGAGCGTCAAAATGAGCCTTACTTTTCCCCCCTTTTCCTGCCATGAATCTTCATCTCTCCATCGTTGACAGAACTTGACTTGATCCAGTCGCGTCTTTCTCTTCGGGGCTTAGAAAAAAAGTCCGCAGTAAACTAAAGTGCGCCTTAATTAAGATATATATTTATGCATGTTTCTGTGTTGCGTCCCGAACACAGAAGGCTTTGGTAGAGGAGGGAGAGGAGTGCAGATTGAGACATATTGAGCCCGCTTTTAAAAGGATCATTTCATCATGTGGGAGGTTGGGACACACAAAGTTTGGACCCGTGACTGGCATTCCGGAGAGAGACATGCATATTTTAAAACAACAAAGCAAGACAGAGACCGAGGGGTGGATGGGGGTGGGGTGGAGCGGGGGGCGGGGGGCGAGGAGAAAAAAGAAAAAAAAACTTGGAAAGAAGTTACTATCAGATGAACAGCTGTCATTATTGGACGCGACTAGAGCGCATATTAAGATATAGTCGTCTGAAGGGGGAAGAAGAAAAGGTGGACTTGTCTATAGCAATTCGTTAAAAGATTCTTTATTGTTAACTTCAAAAGATTTTGTTTAATTATAGAAAAGATTAAAACAGAAAAAAAGGTTCAAGATTTAAATATTTGGAATTTGCTGTTTTTGGTCTACCACATATCACTTATTATATTTATTTATTTATTTATGTAATGTACTTTGAATAAACTAGAGAAATAATAACCTCACATGGTCGAACAAATAAAACACATAAATAAACGAAGATCAGAGTGATTCTAGTTCCATAGGACAATGTTAGTTACTTTTTTTCCCGGCCTCTTTCTGTCCTCAAATATCCAAGTAACAGCGTTTCAGGTCGCAATTTAGTCCGTCTCCCACTTCTATTTTGTCACGTCACACACAATTGTATCTCTCTCAAGCAAAGCCGGTGCGCTTAGCGCTGTCACTTCTGCACAGCTTTTACAACATCACTCCCCCCTTTCTTTCCCCCCCACTTTCTCTCTCTGCCTTACTTTACTAGAGGCTTTTTCTCTTTCTCTCTCTTGTGCAAGGGTCCATTCGTGCAAGAAGGAGTGAAGAGGGCATAAATAAAAATGCGCTGGCTGTGACGAGAGATCTGTCCGCTGGAAATGAAGGGCCAGCGGGGAAAGACAAAAGGGGGTGGGGGGCATGCAGTAGTGTAGAGCTGGATATCTCTGTTAGTTGTCAGCGTTTAGTCCATGGCTGTGGAATGCTAATGAGTGAGGTCTCTCTCTCTCCCTTTCTCTCCTTCTCTACCCCCTCCTCCTATCCACCCCGCCTTCTCGCTCTCTCAGGGAGAAAAAAGCGGATCGATAGCTGACCCGATGGTTTTGGCCAATGCTTTATTTATCTGGCCAGGCAATGATATTATCAGCCTTGAACGTTATATACAGCGAATGTCTTCCTAAATCAACACAAAGAGATCCGCTTACACAGCAATCCGGGCTTTCTCACAATCATCTCTCCTTCTCTCTCTCTCTGCCTCAGCACCTACGCTTACGTACGGTTTGTGGATACGCACGGGCGCACGCAAACATACATCATATGTGCCTTTCGCACATTTCCAACAGTCAGGCGTGTGCGCGTAGAAGCGGGGAGGCGTCCCCTTGTGTTACATTCGCAGCTCCAGAAGGGCTGGATTTGATCCATTGCTTAAAGGTTGCTTGTGTGGTCTGCGGACTGATCTATGCCACCGACTGAATATAGAGCCCATGCAATAAGAAGCTGGGTCTGGATGGTGAAAAGCTTAGGTTAGGTCTATGTAATTTTGGCCATCCGTTCCCAGCCATCTTGCAAAGCCTGTGTGGATGAATGAGCTATACGGCAAGAGCACTTGTCATTTTTTACGCACAAGACAATATGAGAAATAAACCGCGTCACACTTCAGAGCGGGGGCTGCCATTCGTTTCTATACGCGGGAGCCTCGGCTATTTGGAAACTGTTATTGTCTCAAACAGCCGTATTTGTCAAATGTGACCGAGCTGCTGCTGTTTCTTCTAAGTGAAAAGTAGTGACGTGTAACGCCAAATAGGACGTTTTCTTCTTCTTTTGCCGCTGTAACGCCGGTTTTCATTGAGGGGTTCAAGAGAAATAGGGCTCACTGACAACTTCGGATAATAAATGTTTCGCTTTCAGACAGATATCTCAAACGTGAAATCGCACCCAGCTGCTTGTGTAAAAGCAAACAAATAGCCCCCACCCGTGTTGGGAGTCCTCCACTTGTGGTTTGATGAATGAAACCAGACAAAGGTAAATGGTTATTTAACTCATTTCGCTGTAACACTTTAGTGGCCGGTGTTTCCTCAGATCCATCTCCTCTTACCCACCGCAGTTAAACTGACAGTGCAGTTCTTTCTCTTTGCCCTCACATTTATGATTAATTAATAATAGCTAATGTGGTTAAATAAAATGACGATTTGGTTATAAATAATAAACAAATGAAAAACGTTATTATATCAACATTTTACATATTACATAGGCTAATAAAAATAACTTAAGCCGGTAATACAAAATCCAAAGTATCTAAACAGAAATCAGCACGTTATTTCCGGAGTCCTCACGCGTTTCATTCGTATTGCCTATACTGAAACCTTAATTAGGAACACATGCCACAATTTTCTTGTGTTTTTTGAACCGCCGCTTTATATAGCCTGCAGTGTAACAATTGTAGAACAGAATGCTCTCAGCGAGAGGATAAAAGATAGTTTCTCTTGAGGGAATTCTGAATACATTATGTGGAAACAAGCAGCTGAAAGCTAGGTTTAATAATCCTGCAAACACACAATTTAAGTCCGGACCTACATAGAAACACAGAAAACCACATCAGAAAAAGGGAGCGTGATGGCCATAGAAAAACATAATTATTTAGACCTCCAGGTTGTCACCTTAGGTTAATAATTCCTCAAACAATAATATTAACAGTAAGATAAAGTTGAAATACTAACAATATTAAAGCATTAGTTAAATGCGATTTTAGCTTAAAGACCATTAAACATTTGTGTTTTCTTTTATTGTCCGTTTTTGTTTTGGTTAAGCTTAGAGCGTTCAGTCTGCAGTATAAGAAGGAGGAAAGACCCAATCAGTGTCTTTCTCCCTAACTTTCACCTGACCTAAAGGTCGGAGAAAGCATGATCACATCCACAGCAAGGAAATCCTGCACAAAACTGCAAAAAAATTAAATATTTTCGCTTTTACGATTACTTTACTGCGGATGTGACACACATTTAGGGTTATACTTTGTCAGATAATCTCACAAATGATGAGAGAGGCCATCAGAGGACTTCCTGGAGCCACATCCTTCCTTTATTAGAGGCAGTTACACCTTAAAAGTTTTTTGAGGAAATAAGCTGTGCAAAAAATACCTATAACTGAAAGTTACACAGACAAACACAGGGCTGATAAATAAACAGGCGAACATATATCACATATCTGCTCTGCTGTCCCTGATCACCGCCAAGCCTGAAGACAAAGATTTGGGCAAAATGACACAGAAGCAGCTCATCTCATGATAACTCAAGAAATGTCAAGCCTAAACCATATTTTCTTCCTCAGAACACCATTTTTTTTTTTTTTTACCATATCTTATCACTCTTTACACTGTGATTGTGGCGCAGGTAAATAACTGGGTTTCCCTTCTGTCATTTGGGGCGTAAATGGAGACAAAGACATCGCAGAGATAGACCACAGCAAGGACAGTGATAGTGAGTAACCCATCTCACACACTGAGGACTTATCGGTGGACTCATTACACTCCGTCACACACACACACACACACACACACACACACACACACACACACACACACACACACACACACACACACACACACAGTCATACATTTGACTTTCTTCCAACACGCTTCTCCTCTCGTTTTTCTCAGCACTCTCTCTCTCTCTCTCTTGTTCTCTCTCTCCCTGCCTCCCTCTCCATTCCCTCACAATGCATCACACTCGGTGTCCCTATCGACTGGCTTACATGCTGTAAAATACATTTTCCAGATTGATCACGCAAATCACAGCAGCTTTGCAGACCCCCGTCCCCCCAACCCTGTTTTGCCAAATACGCCCACGTCGATACAGAGCATGCAATGCGCTATCAGGGCAGACGTTTTTTTTAAATTTTATTTTAAGGGGTGGGGGGCATTGTTGGGTATGCAGAGAAACACCTTAGTTAAGCCACACCACAGGAAGAAGGTTACAGGGGTGGCTCTGGGTTAGAGGCTTTCCTCTGTCTGGGGAACATATTAAATATTAGTGCGCTCACAGGCTGGTATTGCATCCTTCTTCTTTGTATCCGCGCTGTCAGTTATGTCATGGCCCTTTCCAAATAATATATGCCTCTGTTGTGTCATTATTATCCCCCTTTAATCCCGTGTAACAATTTGTTTTCACGGGTAGGTTTTAACAGTGGTTTCAACAACTGTAGTTGCAGCGCACACAAAAACAACACATTTCCTCTGATTTGTAAAAAAAAAAACAAAAAAACATTAGGTCCCCAGGAAAATGCTTGAGAGTGAGACATCGTTGCCTATTTCTTTTTTAATAGTACAGTCACCATCACACAACTTCATCAACCGACCCTTCTGCAAAAAAAAAAAAAAAAAAAAAAAAAAATTAAAATAAAAGCTGCATCATGGAGTAAGCAAAATTGAAGGCAACAACCAATAAAATTCAAGAAACAATGAAAATCTTCAAGACGAAACAAACAAAATGTATTTGAAATGATATATTAAAAGTGCTTTTTGAATTTCATGTCTCATGTTTTTTTTTCTTTTGACTGATGATCGACTCCACACGCACTCGTGGTCCAGGGGAGGGGGTGGAGAGGGGTGGGGAGGGGGTGGGGGGAGGCGCCCCAGACGGAGTAAAAATGTCAGTAAAAACGTCCTGGAGGTCAGTTTGTTTTGCTGCTTCTGCTGCAGGTCCATTGTATCAGTTGGAGGGGGGAGAAGGGGGGTCAAAAATAATAAAAAAATAAAAAAACAAAATAAAAAGTTCAACCATCAGTGTTGATATTGTCACAGCGATTAGACTGTTTCTTATTCGTCTAAATTCATTTCATTTGTCTTGTTTTTTTGTTCTTTTAAATTCTCGCTTCAATTTTTAATTCTTGGAGAACATAGCTTCGACAACATATACCGCACTCATTATAAGAAGCAAAAGGTTATATCAAAAAATTATTAGTATAGAATCACAGAAACCCTGGTTTAGAACCAGAAAAAATACAAAACAGAGAGGTACATAGACACAGGACAATTCTTATAATTGCTTGGAAACATTATTTTCCCGCTAAGTCTTGATTCATTTTTTTTCTTACTGCGCATATGATGTTTTTCATTTTATTTGTATTTTTTTTACAAAAAAAAAAAAAGAAAATAAAGACTAGTATTTTACAAAATGAAGAGTACTGTTCATGAAGATGAGGGTGCGGATTTACACAGGCGCAAAGTCCAGTTCCAATATTTTTCTGTACATAATGTATTCCGTCGCTGTCCCAGAAGACAGAAAAAAGTAATGTCTTCCGCAAAGTTTCTCAGAAAAAAAGGTCCTATATATAGTCTTCTTGAAGGAGGATGAGGTGGGGGGGGGGGGGGTGGGGGGTGCAGAAATTTGGTCCTTTTTCCCCTCCTCCTCCTCTCTGTTTATTTGTCATATAAGGATCATTGGATGGACATGTAAGGCCAGTTGAAGCTGCTCCCGGATAATAGCATATCCCTGATGAGGGTTTCAATAGGAGTTTTACCTACCAAGCGGACGAAGAACAGCTGCTCGATTACCGAGGAGGAGACGGTGCGTAAAGAGGGCAGCCGCAGCAGGAGCTTCCCAAAGCGGCTGGGTTGGTTGGGGTACTGGCTCCTGACGTACTCCTCCAGGGCGCACTGTGACTTCTCTTGTAGGCTCTCGATGTGAGCGGCGTCTGACAGGCCGCAAGCGTCTAAGGAAGCACACACACACACACACACACACACACACACACACACACACACACACACACACACACACACACACACAGTGGTCAGTATATATACAGCTGACTGAACCATAAGAAATGTTATATGGAGAAAAGATCTTAGAATTTAAACTGAAAGCTATGTTGATTATGTCATATCTAGAATAACAGCAACTGATTCAGACTGCAAAGGCCTCTAACATTTTATTAACACAATTATTTGTTAAATAGTACGTAAATCAGAAAGCAATAGTTTACAATGTGATAATTCGCCATAATTGTCGCTTCTTTTTTTTTTTTTTACAAACGCAGGACTTTCCACGCCCAGCTGGAGTCGCGCTGAAGCTCTTTGGTTATCATTAGGTGTTATTGACAATGTGGTATGGACAAACAAGGCTCCCCAAACATGCTGCATCACACAGACTGTCGTACAGGATAAACAAGGGAAACAGTATAGGGGATGCACAGTCCAGTGGAGGGTAATCTGAGAATTTGTAGGTAAAGGTCAGCGTTGTAGGCGTGAATTGACCCAAAAGTGATGGCGCAAAATAAAAATGGTAGGCTACATGGAGGCCCAAAGGCCGCTGCTCTTTATGTCTGAGCTCAGGGGATTTAAGTGTAAACGGCACTGATGAATCTGAAATTACACTGGATGTAATGTGACCTAATTACTCCGCAGTAAGCTGTTAAGTGATTTCGCCGGCTCTTTTCTCCAAAGACCACTCTTGGCCTGTTTTTTTTTTCTTTCCCCGTTGTAGCCTATAGGACAGGCCCGCTGACAACGATCAGATTTATTAGAGGAGGGTGAAGGAAACAGTGACGCACAGAAGCGACGTGAAAATGTCCAAAAATGAACGAATGGCAAGACGCTCTTGGTGGCTTCTGCAGCCACTCTTCTCTTCAGTACAGACAAAAGGGAAACATCCTTTGTTGGTGTCTTACATGTTTTCCCTCTGCTGTAAAAAAAAAAGATGTGTTTTTTTTTTCACTCAAGCCAAGCTTATAAAGCGATGTAACCGCTGGCATACATAGTCCCACAAGAAGACTTCTCAGAAGATGTTTTTGTATTGAGCACTGCTTTTTGTAAGAACTGCACATGAAAGACAGCTTCAGCTTCCAGGCACTCAACACTATAAGCGGCTAAACAGAGGCTTTTAAGCCCAGTCTTAATTTCTCACTATAACTCACTATGACCCAGACACAATAACATCATGAACCCGAGGGCAACCCAGAGATCTCGCTGTGATTTACTGTGACCTCAATCCGGCCACTCAGAGCCCCCATGTATGCAAATCCCTCTGAGTGTCTGTTCAAAAACGGCACCGATCGATACTGTTTAAATTAATTATATTTAACGCAAAACATGCAATGATTTAATATGAATTTTGCAGAGTTCAAAGCACTGCAGATGAATGTACGCATGGGGAGAAGGTTGGTCAAAGTGACCCACCAGCTCTCCACAAGACCTCCCTGTCAATGCACCCCACAAGCCTTCATAGGCTGGGGCATGATGGAGCCTCCGGATCGAAACGACCAGTTCTACAGAACTCAGCAACACAGTGTAAACGCACACGTTGCTGGACAAGGAGTTAATACCGGACAATGATTCAGATCTGTGGAGGAAATGGTTTAGCTGGCCACCCTTTATTTATGCCTAGATCACTAACAACGCTGCTGTGTTATGAAAGGCAAACAAATCCACGCTGATCTTGGCAAAGTGTCACGTGATTTTCTATAGCCGACACCAGTTTTGTAGCCCATCACACTAACTAAATGATCTGTTGGAAAACATGGGAGCACGGTAATGTGTGTGCGTGTGTGTGTGCAACTTCTTTGGGATAATCTGGGATGGATTTCTATTCAATTTTTCTGCACACGGTTATACGTGCAAGAAGGCAAAGCTAAATGTAAACAAAACAAAATTATCCTAAAAAAATCTGTAGCATCACATAGACTGGCAGTTAAATTATAAATAGTCATTAGTGGTTCGAAATTGACTCCAAACTCAACAGTTGGCTATTTGTTAGCCTATACACTCTGATAGTAATACTAAAGAAATAAAACATTTGAAAAAAAAAATAATAATAAAGTAGAATAATTAAGTGTTAGAAGTCATTTAGAGCATGATGACATTTTTAAGTTTCTATTTGTAAGCTTAGTTGGCAAAGAATGTAAAGCTGGGGTCATTCAGCCCCTAATTAAACTAAATATAATATAATATAATATAATATAATATAATATAATATAATATAATATAATATAATATAATATAATATAATATAATATAATATAATATAATATAATATAATATAATATAATATAATATTAAAGTGTATTTGTTAATTCTTAAGAAAATTTGCTTTAAATTATAATTACTAAAAAATCCTGCAAGTGCGTCTGCTTTTACGGGGATATTAAATTTTATTAATTAAAAACACAAATGTAAAACTAAGTATTTATCATGATCGTGTACAATCACAGGTTATGTAACTCTTGCTTCTGTTTCTTTGCAAACGTGACAAAACTTTAAGCAAAACTTTAAGCAAACTTTATCAGTAGTTTTCTGAGTTTAGACGCATAACAGGCCCTCAAAGCACCAGGCGCACACAACTAACTCCAAAATAGCATCAAAATTACGCAGCTGAGAGTAAATAGGGACCTTTAGGGACCCCATACCCCAGTCAGGCATCAATTAAGCTATCAACAATGTAGGTTACTTTTGAAAAGTGCCGCTGATTACTTTTCAAAGCTGCGCGACGCAGAAACTATCCTCAGTAAGTAAGAAAATTAATGGGTCAGCTAAGATTAATCTACTAATAACTTGTGTTATTAAGTGCAGCTCCGTGTGCACTCATATGCGAGTCAACTTCCATCAACCTTCTCCTTCCTTTTTGCTTTTCTGATCCAAGTCTGTAAGGGATTATTTCCTGCACCCGAAGACATGTGTTTGCGCACGAAAAAAACACGGATAAAAGCGCGCAGCTACGCTCATAAACGCATCAGCTGTCATAAATCACCCACCGACAGAGACTATTTCATCTTTACGCTCAATTATTTGACACCTGTTCCAAAATGTGTGTATGAACCCCGGCAGCCTCGGCTTCGGTTCAGACATGTTTGGAGGGTGGGGTGGGGATGGGGGGATTGTTTAAACCCCGCCAAAAATTATAGATGAATTATCATGCGATTGCACATAATCTCAGATTAAAAGGGGGTGTTAATTTAAAAACTTGATACACTTACTCAGTCTGGGTTTGTTTACAAGTCTTATGCTGCGGCTACAGCTGACATGGGAATGCATGTCAGTGGATATCAAGCAAGCTGTTGACAAAATGGCTCTTTCATCGGCCGCACAAACATCTCTAGCACCAAACTACTGCCTGACAGCCATGTTCCTGATGCAACTTAGCCTCTGCATGCTTGTGACTACCAGAACCAGGCCTCGTTTCATTATAAACACGTCCATCTGTGTTTACGTGTGTGCGTGTGTGAGACAATGCTGTGGACAACCCACCTGATGTGAAAAGCACGATGGCCTTGAGGCAGCTGTACTCTGCCGAGTCTACGTGCAGGGTCTTGAGCTTCTCCACTTGCTCCTGGAAGATCCGGATGTGGTCCATGAAAGCCACGACGCGGTCCGCGGACATCGGCGAGGCGTGCAGGCCCGCCGCGGCGAGCAGAGGGGCCACATGCAGAGGCATAGAGCACTGGGCCGCATTAAGCACAAACAACTCGCTCCACGTCAGCCTGAGAAGGGACACCTGGTCGGTGATCTGCAGGTCGGGGAAGAAGGGGATGTTCCTCGCCCACTCCACGGCGCTGAAGAGCAAGCGAGCCGCCAACTCACAGATGTTCTCGATGCCCATGATGTTGTTGGGCTGCATGCACTGGCTCCCGTACCGGGAGGTCGGGTAAGGCTCAGCCCGCAGCAGTAAAGAGATGTATCCTGACAGGTAGCAGTGGCCGTTCAGGGGGTCCCCGTTCGTCAGCGCGTACTGGCCTGGGTTGGGCTGGGTTGGAGGCATTCTTCCTCGCTGAACCGCTGACAAAAAGAAAGAGAAAAAGAGGAAATGTGCATCCAGGACTGATAAACATTGTCCACGAGTAGTGCTTATTTTCATTAAAATAGCATGCAATAAAAATTACAAAACAACACGCTTTTAAAAACAGATTTTAACGCAAGATATCCCGTCAACGACACAGATATCTCATGGAAACAGATGTGCTCTATCACTCAATCTTCACCCCGAATTCGTAATTTAAGGATACAGACTGTACAGCTGGCTTCTGTGCTTGTGAAAATACATTTACTCATACACACAAAACATCCATGTTTTTACTTGAAAACAACATGGCCATAATGAATATTTTAAGGATTAATAGTCAACGTTATATTTATTTATAAGTGTTGAATATAGCTTGTTTATATAATTGCTAATTGTGGCCAAGCAGGTTCAAAATATCATGGACAATTGTTATTAAATTCAACCATAATTTCACGTTTTGTTTGAGTCAAAAGGTCAGCTGGGATTAAGGAGGGAATTTAGCTCGTGTGTATTGTTTCATATAAATTATTAATACACTGGGAATCTGGTGTGCACGTCAAATAACATGGAACTTAAACGTAGGGGGTGTCCTCGTCAATTTGGAAAAAACCAAACACTTGACACAGAGAGGAAGGTTACATGGCCTCTAATGCAAACCAAGCAAAAACAATGAGGCATGAACAAGTTGAACGACGTGATTCAGTGTGTCTGAGCTGTCTAGTCAGCACAGTAACGTGGCTTTGTTGTGTGGTCACTTTTACATTCACACACGTTCCACTTATAAATCCTGTTGTGCAATTACAAATTAGTAAGATTACTTAAAGGACTGTTAGGAATGGGACTATGAGCCTCACACACACTCCAAACACACACACATACACACACACACACACACACACACACACACACACGCACACACACACACACACACACACGCACACAGAGACAGACATGAATGCTCGCAATTACACTCACACACTCACTATTCTACGCTGAACCTCCACGTAAAATGGATTTGCAGGAAAACGGTGCAGTTTAGACTGAAAGAAAATCCTAAATAAATAAAACGGGAGGTTAAGAAGAGCCGCCGCTTTGTTCGGGCGAATTGCATTCACAAGCATGTAACTGCTGTGGCTGCACTGGCCTTTTACCCCCTCACGCAAAAGACTAAAACACAAGCCCGTTATGCGAACATCCTGCAAAAAACAAATTATAAAATAAATAAATAAATAAAATAAAACATGGAGTTTGCAGTAGTAGCTAGCTATTTGCCCAGCCATAAAGCCTGTGACCTTAATGCAACATTGCAGCCCTTGCACTACTGCTGCTATACTATGATGCGTAATCATGAGTGGGGCTTTAAATATATATTCACCTTCCCGCCGCATCCCCACTTTTAAGCACTTCTTCAGCCGGCAGTATTGGCACTGGTTTCGGTGGTGCTGGTCAATTGGACAGTTCCTATTGGCACGACATGAGTACGTTAAGTTCCTGCGTACACTCCTCTTGAAGAAACTTTTGCATCCCTCGCAGGTGAACTGGCCATAGTGTTTGCCGCTCGATTTGTCCCCGCAAACCACACATTCAATATGCTGCTGGCTCTGTCCGGAATTCTGGCTCCCCTTGTCCCCGGCGGTACCCGGCGTGGACGGGGGTCCGGGCTGACTGGGGGTCTGCGGAGTGTGCGGCGCCGCCGAAGCCGCCTGCTGCTGCTCCCTCGCCGGCTGCGCTGCTGGGTTGGGGCCGCTCGGAGGTCCTCCGGCCACGTCTTCCTGCGGATCTCGCCATACGCTAACTACCATTGCCATATCTCGGCCCCGGAAAGTGCTGTAAAGCGAAATGATCGCCGATGTTTATGGAGCGTAGAGGAGGAAGAAAAAAAAAAATCTCAAAAGACGGGACAGTGCAAAGTCAAATCGGAGCACGCAATCTCATATGGGAGGTAAGAAGGGGAGCAAACACGATCAATACATTCAAAAATCAGGAGGCACCCGATCAGGATATGCAAGTATCGGGAGGCCAGTTCCAAGGTAAATTGCAGTCAGCCATTCAGGAATCCCTAATCTTGTAGGAAAACCCGAGTCCAAACGTAAAAAAATTGCAGGCAGATGAAAAATAGCCACAAAAGGAAGGCAGGAGCGAGTAAAAAAAACAAAACCTTTTCGCTGGAAAGACGCGATCCAAAGTGCTGCGGAGATAAATTCCTTTCTCCTTTCTTCCCCTTGCTCCTTTACACTCCCGTCTTCGTCGTATAGGAGGAGGAGGAGGAGGAAAAAACTGAAGAGCTGGGCTTTTTACATCTATATTCTTAAATAAACCTCATCATCTCGCCCAGCTGCGAAGGAGAACCGCGTCGCCGAATGAAGTACCCATGTATAGTTTCACCTTTCTCCAGCGGGGAGGAACGAAGATACGAAGAGAAAAAAGATTGAGGAAAAAAAGGAAAAGAGGAAAAAACACCAACTAGTACTAATAGGATATGCAAGAAGAAGAAGAACGAGAGACCCCCAAAAAATGAATGCGCTTAAACGAGAGGACCAGCAGAGCAATGTTTCCGAAACGGGGGATCTGCGCGAATGTCTGTATATAGTGAACTTTGACACTACTATTGAAACTGACACGTTTCTATGGAGATCGCTGCGCCTTATATGGTGCTCATGTCAAGGAGCCAAGAGAGGGGCTGCTGGAGACTGATAATCAAAGAGGACTGACTGGCCAGAGCCCTGCATAGAGGAGGAGGAGAGGAGGAGAAGAGGGGGGATAGAGGGAGAGAGAGAAAATGGGAGGCTAAGGTTATAGCCAAGCCCTCTCTGTCTTTCTATTGGTTAGAGTCCCCCCTCCGTTAGGGCGCTGCAAAAAATGTCCATCTAGATAAGTCATTCGCTCTCCTCTTGGATCGCGAAATTGTTATATTTTCTTGGTATATATTGGAGAAACAACAGCTCTCATTGCAGAATTCCACTCTGTTCCACTCTCGCTACAAGTGGTTAATCTAATTTTGCGAGGAGAATATCTTAAATTAGAGACATTCCCTTAGAAATTGGCAGGAGAGGGAAATTTACAACTGCGGATCGAAAAGCAGTCAAAGATGCAAGATCCAATCCGCCGACTCGGTTTATATCTATATCTAGGATTTTCCAGCCCCAGTGCTGAACCGGCTGCCTGACTGAGGGGGGACATTTTTTGCAGTGTTGGCATCTACGACTGGGGGCTTTGGGAGGAGAAGGGGGGGGGGGGGGGGGGGGTCTCTGACAGGCACAATTTACATTGAGCTCGCCCCGCGCTGCTATTTACTTTGAAACCTGATTAGTATGGGCCGTCTATTGTCACCAAAAAGAGGAAGAAACCCTGGATAGAATAGCGGAAAAAAAAAGCGGGTTAAAGGCAAGAGAGGGAGAGATGGAGAACGAGAGAGAGAGAGAGAGAGAGAGAGAGAGAGAGAGAGAGGAGGTGGGGGACAAAGCTTTTAAGCACGACAAATAAAACCAAAAGCTGTACGCAGCGACCAAAAGGGGGGATTCTGACTCAGATTTCCCCCCCTTAAAGTTTCAAAATGCCTTGTCTCGGACTGTTATCTTTATTATAAAACTAACTGGGGTCTCTGCTGCTTTGGAACGGATTAATATTTTCACACGCTGTTTTTTTTTTTTTTGTCCTTGGCATGCGCATTGCGGTACAGCATCATCTGTAATCGCCACCAGTTTTGCTCATTAAAACTTATAATTTAGTTTAAGAGCAGTTTAGGAAAATATCACTGTGCAGAACGATGTGCAAATACCGCGTTATACTGGATACATTTGCAGATGCGGGCAATTTCTTAAAATTGGAAGCGACGTTTAACCATCACCAACACCACACAGTCACACAAACACTTAAATAGGAGTGGCTTTATGTGCTAATAATGACATTAATTCAAAATCGAGTGAAGTTACGGGGAATTTGCACGGGGATTCCAGCTTTTATGCATCAGTGTTTCTGCAGGCTTTCAGACTCAAAAATGTCTGGATCGCGCTGCCATCTAGCGTACGTTGTGCAATTACATCCCCATAATGTCGAGGTACAAGCCATAAAACTTGCATTTTTAAGCGCTTAAATGAAGATTTTTAAAAATATATATAAAATTGATTTAAATGTGCGTAAAATTATTTTGCTTACTTTTCTAGTTCGTAAAAAGTAAAACATGCTTGGTAAATATATTTGTTGAAATGAGTAAATAATTAGGAAAAGATAAACAGGTATTGATTAAATTACTATAATTCGAGTGCAACGGTGCTTTGTAATTACAATGACGCGCCCTTTATATAAAACAAAGAAAAAAGTACACATTCCATCCAAAAGCATGGGAAAATTATATCCAATACTTAAAGGCAAAAAGGTACTTTAATGCGACAAAGTATGTATAAACTTCTCTGGACCCCAACAGAGACATAAGAAGATATAACATAGCGTTAATATATGCAAGTGCCCCTGTTTGAAAGCGCATATAGGAGGGATGGCTTGTTTTTTAAGTATTCAACAAGAGAACTCTCTCTCCCCGTCCCTGTCTCGGACACACACCATGGAAACTCTCCGGCCATGTCTCCAGTTCTCTGAAAAGGTGAAACCAATAAGATTAAATAGGACAATGCTTTTTACCCCCTTTTTCCCCCTTTGGTGTATCATTAAGATTTAACTCCGCACATTTGGTAAAAGAAAGGGGGTCCGCATGAGGGAAGAAGAGGAGAGAGAAGAGTGAGAGGGGGAAGCGAATAGGAAGCGGGGTATTGGAGAGGCTCTGCAAAAAACCTGCATGTGGAGAAAGTGGACAGACGGAATGTTGGAAAAAGAACAAGAAGAAGCATCGGCGCAGGAGCAGCAACTTTGCAGCCACGAAGGTGAGTAGCACTTTTTTTTGTGGTTTATTTCTCGCTTCTCTCAAACTCTAGCTGCACATACGTGGATCTGAATGCATGGCTAAATTCTCCGAGACGTGCCACTTCACTATCAGCGCATGCAAAGAGTCGCAACTTTTCAACTTGATGCAAAGCAGAATGTTTGTTGTCTCCACGCACATCGCCGCTGTTCGCTCACATCCTTTCACGTCTTTCTCCCTGCAGATCAGATAGTATAGACAAGCTATTAAAACTCGGTTGCATTCCGCAGCGGTACACGGGAGACCTCTTTTCGCTCCCGTCCCGTTCACCTATACGAGCCTATTTGATGCTTGAACACGTAATGAAAAGATCGATAGCCGTCCGTTTGTCTCAGCGATAGTGTCACCGAATTAAAAGGCTGATCAGACGGTGCTCATCCTTTAGTGCCAGTTCAGCCATAAATAGCGAACCCCAACATGCGGAGTGCGGAATTAAAACATGCGCGTTAAATCTCCAGCCGTGCAGAGATACTAATGATCAAAGCAGCATTATTGATGTAAATGTAACCCAGGTTAACTTTATTCCAGGACGTAATCTATTAACATTCCACTTAATCCCCCCGCACGGGGAGAGTTCGTCCTAATTTATTACTTTGAATGTTAAAATATCTTTTTCCTGTCTGTTTTTTTTAATTCCAACCTAATAATAATACAAATAAAAGCAACTAATCCAGTGAAAAATGAGTAAAATAATAAATTAATCCTATTATTAAGCATGTCATCCCGGTGATTGATGCAATAGCCCATAGTGATGAGCTGAAATTTTACTTGGAAGCAAATCTTTTTGTTTTCCTTTACATATAATTAAATGCACCAGAATAGCACATCATGCATGACTGCTTACGTATAATAGTTTTGTAAAATGAGCTTAATTAAACATTTATTCGGGCAGCACAGTGGAATTTTGCTAAACATGGAATCAATATGTTTTAAAGCTTCCACCAAATACCAAAATCACCGAGCAAAGCAGCACAAACAGTTGGGAAAACACTGAGGTCACAAGTGCAAGACTACTACAACTCCCCCCCCCCCCCCTTTCTTCCACCTTCACCAAAATAACACAACATATGACAGCAAGAACACGAGAGTCTCAAGCTGATGCAAAAGAATGCAAACGGATGCAGAGATGAATAAATGGTTTAGGGTGGATTTATTATTGATCGTGTGTAATCACATCAGGGTTCTAACCAAAGCTACAGTCAATAAGACATTGTGTGGGCTAATAGGATGCTTTTCCTCATCCGGGGGCACCTCGGATGCAAACGTCCCCTGCACCTTTAACACCTGCAAGATAAAAAACAAAACAAAAAAACAACTCAAAACTGATACACACCTTTATTTGTACAATTTGATTCTGATTGTTTGATTGAATTGAGCCCAAGATGCGGCCTCCTTTATGACTTCATATTGCGTTTCTGCATAGTGTGGAAAAAGTTTCCGGGACAGGTTATTTTAGTAATGGGAACATAGAGAGAAAACGCCCCTGACTATTTGCAATGATAAGACTTTCCTTTGCCATTTATTTTCATTTAATGACTCAATAGATCATTCCCGAGCTCAAAGATTACCAACATAAAAAAATACAGAATACGTGATTACAATTAGAATTCCAATAATAATACTAAAAATAGACTGGGTTACTGTGGCATAGGTCTCGTATTGACAATAAATTTAGATTTAACATTTAGAAAAATTACTATTTCCATTTGGGCTTACTAGCAGAATCATGTGTGGTGTTTCAGGGTGAAACTTTACTTTTGGAATTAAGTCGAACTAGATCACCTATTAAATAACATTATTGATAACATTCAAATGTGTAATCTGAGCTA
Organism: Girardinichthys multiradiatus; assembly: GCF_021462225.1. Lineage (NCBI taxonomy): Eukaryota > Metazoa > Chordata > Actinopteri > Cyprinodontiformes > Goodeidae > Girardinichthys > Girardinichthys multiradiatus. The sequence continues at coordinate 37,197,480 of NC_061805.1, read as the reverse complement.
GAATTGTGGAACGCCATTCTTCACTGTGTTCTTGCAAGCACGCTGCAATCATGTACCTGCAAATTAAAAACATTAAGATTATTGTAAACACACAACAAACAAATGTGTACATTTACAATATAGAAACCAAAATCTAAAGCAAAAAAGGAAATTTTTGTGTCACAAATTGAGGCTTTGTAGTATGGATAGATTGTGTGCAGGTGGAGGATTGAGAGGTGAAAAGTGGGCTTGTTGTTTTTCGAAATCTGACCGACAAGTTATTCTGAGGGGGCTCAGATTGGTCGGAAAGAAGAAGATTAGGTCGCCCTGCGTTTTCTTTTCCTACAAATTGATCAGGCACTTTCAGCAGAGTAAATCTGATGGCTCTTAACTGAAAGAGAAGTAGTGTAAATAGTCCTCAGTCTATGCTGAATATTTAAAATCCAATATGAACAAATGAAATAGTTTCCCTCTAATCATTTCTGGGAGCTATGTGGGCAGTTTGTGCAAAAACAAAAACATGTTTTTTTTACTTCAGTTTAAAGCTTTAAGAAGTAAATAACTGCATGAAAAACTGGGTATTTGTGTTGTTTCATTATAATTATGTAACTGATATAAGTTCATGATACAAAAAGATAAAGGTTCAACTGTAAAATTATCGCACACTTCAGCTATTTCTGAAGTATTTATTTCCAACGCTATAATTGAAGACAATAACTATAACGAGTCTCCCAATTACTCTTGAGGCTTGAACCAAGTCAGAGCCACTGTCAGTTTATGCGGAGTGCTCTGGCTTTATTACTCACTAACCATCATTTCTTTTAGAGCCCTACGTGCTAATTACTTTGGATGGTCCCAGAGACGGAGATTATAAATCCATTAGAGCTGAAACCCTCGTGGTTCCACAAGTGCAAACACTGTAATTTGGTAGTACACCCCAAAAACCAAACTTAAGTAGGCAGAGGCTGAGGAGAGAGAGACAGAAAGGGAGAGAGAGAAGGAAAGAGAGCGAACGAGGAGGGGAAAAGTGATTTTTAGCAGCGTGTGTGCTTCTCTGTAACAGCTGAAGCGAGGCAAACAGAATAGTGAGAGAAGAAAGTGGTTTATCACACCGACTGCAGGAAGCGAGCTTTAAAGTTTCTCAACTTTCAGGCATCATCGATCGTTAATCTACAATGATCAAACCAGTGTTTTAAATATTTTTTACGCAAAGTCTAAAACTGTTTTCATCATGTCATTCCTCCTGTTCATGGGAAATATCGGCAAAAAACCCAAACAAACAAAAAAAACAAAAACAAAAAAAAAAAAAAAAACAGGAGGCTGCATGCGCGCAGGCATCTTACCCTTAAAGTGATTTATTTCAGGGAAACCGCGGGGCAAAGGTGGAATTCTTGAGAAATTCAACAAGGATAAGGAAGCTTTAGGAATTCTGCACGCAGATTACCTTTCATCCCGTCCTCACATTATCCGACAACACAGCGAAGAAATATAGTTCAGGGACAGAAGGGAGATTTACCCCCCTCCGACACAAACCGACACAAAGCGCAACAGCCCCTTTTATATTCGAAAAGGTCGCGATTATTTAAAAAAAAGAAGAGATGGAGCAGGAAGAGATGTTGTATATATATATATATATATATATATATATATATATATATATATATATATATGTGTGTGTGTGTGTGTGTTTGAGGGATTGGGGGTCATGATTAATGTAGTGGAGTTGTGTATCCCTGCCACTGTCAAAATGTTATTGTTAGGGGGCATTAATGCTTATTGTGAGAGAAAATGAACGGCTATTATAGCCAATTAGTTAATATCCGACCTTAAAAGAATGACTGAATAAATGAGAGTTTGCCAAATTTTATTTGAACTTTCTGCTTGTTGTAACTAAATGAGTGGCGTTACATTAACACTGCACTGATTTCCCCTCATTTATTCCCAAAAGCAACACACAGCAGGGGCTTAATTAGAAAGGTAGTGTAGCTGAACCGTCAACATACTGCAGCTTGGAGTGATTGAGCACTTCAATGCTGTATACCGAGCCGGCCTGAGATGTAAGTAAAACCTGCGGCTGCTTGGGGCCTTTTGATTGCATTGAGGGCCCAAGCGAACTTTATAGAAGATTGATTGACAAATGGCCACATACTAAAAGAAACTTGCACAGTTATGCACAATGCTATGTTAACGTTATGTTAACTGAGTAATAATTAAAAAAAATTGAATATGTTGACCCAGCTTAAAATATATTACAAGACCATACAATATCTTGAATTCACTATCATTTAATCGGGACATTTTCACCTTGTTTTATCTTAGTTCCGAAAAGCTTTGTAGAATTTCTATAGAAAATGAAATATTTCAAATAAAAATATTTCTATTTTTATACTGTACGATTGAAAATAATCATCAAACTTGGGGAACATTAAAGGAAGTCAAGTGGCTTATGTATTCAATCAGAGTTGGGCCCCCCAATGATATTCTGCTGAGGGCGTCATACACCCTTGAGCCGGCTCTGGCAATGTATAACAATTCAGATGTACAGTGATTCTCCCTATATAACTTCCAATAAGCACTTTGAATGGAAAAGGTTTTCATGCCTGAAAAAAGTGGAAAATAAAAAAAAAGCAAAAATTAAATAACTAATGCAGCAGTGCATTTTTTATTTTAACTTGATGAAACCCCTCTTTCTAATTCATCCACCCTCAACCCTTCCACACACACACACACAGGCACAGTTTGCATGAGATTTTGTGTGTGTGTGTTGGGGCACATGTGTGTGTAAGACGTCAGTGAAGTGAAGATGGCCTGCGTTTAGTGTCCAGACGTGGCAGATTGTGACCTTATCAATGTGAAACTCTTAAGATAAATTATTCATTGCACCTGTTTGATGTCTCTGGCCAACGAATGACAAAGATGTACCATTTAAGATGCATCTCAAAGGCATGACTAACAGCCACCATGCAATACCTGTCTTTTTCTGCAGCAAGATGGAGCTCGCTTTTAAAAAAACAAAAAATGACAATTAGAACAGTGTTTCTAAAGCAGATTTTTATGACTCAGAGACTCTGAACTGTAACTCAGCTGCAGTAATTTCATCATTCATTGTTCAAGCTGCAGCTGCTGTCAGCAGTGGCCCTAACATGATATGACTCACCGGTGTCCTGTGTTCATGTGGGTCATTGCAGCAGGCCACCCACATTGTCACTGCCTGCTTAATCTTCCTTTTAATTTGCAATATGAAGCAGAGAGTTTTTGTGAGTGATTTGATGGTGCTAACCTTGCTCTTTGAAACCTGACTTTGTTTGTCATCTTGCAGGCTCACAGCGTTTGGGCCACAGGAGGAGTCCGAACACACGGTGGGACATGCTGAAGGAGGACTGAGATACTGGACTTGGATTTCTCTTATGCTGTTTGATTTTAGGAAGTGGATGTCACTGTTTGTTAGGAAAGAGGGTTATATACTAATGAAATTTAAGATGAAAGTTAAGTTCATCCTTATTTTTGATTTCAAGATGTGCCCTTTTTGAATACCATTTCCAATTTCATATCGTGTTCATTGTGTTAAGATGTGGAAAAGAATGTAGTTTGCTATTCTGGGAACCTAATCAGCTACTTTCATTGCAGGATGTCAAAATGAAAATGAAATTATATTGATGGCTTGTGAAGACATAGATGTATCATAGAATCAGTGACTAAATGATAGTTTGCCTAATTAGGGTTAAACTTTTTTACTTTTTTTTCTTTTGGTTGTAAACACATAAGTAGCATGATGTTAAAATAGCAATAATTTCCTTAATTTATTCTATAAAATGCACCAAACAGCCTATTTCTGACCAACACTGAATTTCAATGTTATTTGAGGTCTTATCTGCCAATTCCAATTTTTTTCCTATTCCAATTGTTCTTGTAAGCACTATACCAGACAATAGAGGAATACATGTTCCCTGATAGAAACAGTAGTTTTGAATTCAATAGAAAGCAAAGGTTTACAAAATAATCACCCTTTAGGCATTAAAGCCTATGTAATCTACCTTTCTGTGTTTCTATTACACTCAAAAAAGTTTGTCATGGTGCAGACTGTAGGTTGATGCTGTGAGTTTCTACTTATGATGAATTTAATGAGCAGGAAAGAATGAGATTTTTTGTTATTTGAATGCTTTTTGGTCATAGAAAGTGTTCAGTAGAATACTTTTATAATAGATTGGATAACATAAAAGTTAAAATTTATCCTCATTTTTGAGTTGAAGATTTGCCTTCTTTCAATTCCATTATAATTTTTACTTTAAATGTCTTTTCATTATCTAAAATACTGGATTTAATTCAAGTTTCATAACTGAGAAATGAGTCAAGATGTTTTACAGCACAAAGTAAGAGCCTTTGTTTTATCTTCATATCAAGAGGTCAGCATCAAGAAAAACAGGATGGAGTTATCGATGATTTGTACAGACAAACATCAGAAATTCTAGAAGTATGTGAGAAAGCAAATGCCCACACGTGTTTACTTGCATCTTCTGTGTGTGTGTGTGTGTGTGTGCAATAGCCGAGTCTGTTTTCCCTCAGATGTTCCTTGTAACCTTTGACCCCACAGCCGGGGTCAAACCCTGACAAATGAGATGGTTGAGCTCAGACCAGAGCAGCAAACATTCCACAACAATCTTCTGTCCTCCTCCTTCTTACATTACTCAGCCTTCTCTTTCCATCTCCTCCTTAACTGTTATAGGGGAATCTAATGGCACCTACTGTTCAAAGTAATAACTATAACACTGGATAAATTCAATATACGTAACATGTGCCTTGTTTACAATAAATGAAGGAAAACAAAAGCTTTTGATTTGAGAAAAGGAAGCCCTGCTAAAGATTTCAAATTTTACAACCCTGCATTTTAAGAACGCACTCCCTGTTGTGTGTGTGTGTGGAAAGCCTGTCAGCGATGTCAAGGATGAGAAATGTTTCAGTGAGGTTTTTACACACGCTGCTGGCTCTAGCATTTCCGGCAACATTTCTCACTCTGCCTCCCTCACACCATCCGCTCTGCTGCAATATCCCCACATTTTTCCATTCTTTCTGTTCTCTTCCCTGCACCCTGCCTTCCTCACTTTCAATCCCCACTTCAAACTTCCTCTCTCTGTGCCACCCCACTCATCCTAATCTCAGCCGATTTCCCTTCCATTCCCATCCCATCCCTTCCTTCCCTCCCTTTCTCTCTCTCTTTCTCTTTCTCCATCTACTGTTCTCTCTGATTTTCTCGTCACAGAATGCAACCACCTGTGTCTTTAGGATGAATGAGTTAGAGACCTTCCTCCTGTGAAAGCTGATTAAGGTAAGTGGGTTGTTGTTTATAAAATATTTTGTTGGAATGAAATTGCTGTTATAAGCCTAACTACCCTCCACAAGAGCTCCAACAACAAGCTACTGCTGTGATAACTCGCAGATGAACGTCGGAAGAGCAGCCAGTGTCAGAGAGGACATGCGATGCAATAAAACAGAGCAAGTGATGCTATTGAAATTTTACAATAATGTACTGTACAGTTACTGAAAAGCAATGCAACACAGCAAATGAATCCTAATAAAATAGCACCAATATATATATATATATATATATATATATGTGTTTGTGTTTTTTTCTCTCCATGTTTCTATTACCACTTGAATTATGATCACATTTGATGTGGGCTGCTAATGATTCATTGGAGGGTATAGCTGCTTCACATGCCTCTTGGACTGAACAAGACTGTTTCCTCACAGGAAAGCTTGATCACATGTCTCAATCACATGGCAGGATCTGATTTCTAATTGGCTGCGCACTGGGGCATCACCATGGCGAATCTGGGTTGCATTTGTGCAGCTTTCTGATTCGGATAGAAAGATTGTGGTGGTGTTTGGGGGTGTTGGGGAGTTGATGACGAGGGGGTCCTTTCGGGTAAGATGATAGTCAGCTCCTGGCACATCTGTGAGCAGGACCACCTGGAACCCAGTCTGCCTGTTAACCCCAATGCACAGAATAATACATAAACATAAGAGGGAGAATGATTCATCTACACATGCAATAACAAAAGATGCAAGAGGAAATAGTGAAATGTCCTAATAACAGCTACTTTATTGCCTGTTATACTAGTATGAATAAATAATAAAGCTCTCACAATCAGCAAACAGCTTGCTATGATTAAAATAGCCAGCAGGGGACAGAAAACAAGTGAAGAACATGTAGAGGCATTTCTGTAAAATCATAGTCATGTTTGTGTCTGTAGTTTGGCCCAGCTGATTGTGTTTACATCCCACTTTCTTCCTTCCCCTGCTCAGTATGTACACAGGCAGCTCAAGGGTGCAAAAGACAGGGCTCTGAAGCATTCAATTTTTTTGCCACCACCCAGCGTTACCCCACTGTTACTGAGCCATGGATGTCTTCCCTCGTCCCCAAGGGACTCTGCCCCATTTGCCCCTGACCCCCCCAAAATAGCATGCACCCAACCACCCATCTGCCAATCTCTTTTCCTCCTCCCTGCCTTTGGTCTCTTTTTCAGCGTGTAAAAGCGCCCCCTGAATGATGGATTACAGTGTCACTGCAGCCTGCGAAGGATTAATTTGTTTCATTGATTTCTCTTTAGGCAGAATGCCAGCGTCTGCCGCTTCCCACCTTTTTCCCCGAGACTCGCTGCTGTAATAGACGGTAATGGCCTAAGACAAATCAACCCTGTTTCTTGTAAAAATAGCACCAAATAACCTAACCCACCTTAACAGCTTGCACTCTACTTGGAAGCACATCAAGGGCTGGTGCAGTGGCGGCAGTGGGGCACCGGGGGGTTGTTCAATTCATTCTCATATTCAGTTTCTATCACTATATCTGGCTATCTTTTGGTACCACCCTCCCTCTTCTTTCAGAGGCAGGGCCAGAGGAGACCATCCTGTCACTTTAACAAAGCCATAAGTCTGCCATACTCACTGCTCCCTCTCAGGCTTCACAATGGATGGGTAATGACAGCGCTGTCTGGAGGGGACTGCAGGAGTTGGGCCATTCTCTCCAGTAATGGAAGCTGTTACTGCCATTCCCTACACACCTGCAAGAACAGCTAACTGCTAACCACTGTGATCTATTGCAGGGGCCTCATTGCACCGGGCTAAGGTTGAAGGGTTGTACTTACACCAGTGACTTAGAGCACATCCTTTTTTCCCCCTGTCTTTCCTTTCTACTTCACACCAAAACCTATGGAAGAGCAATGAAGTTATTTCAAAATTAATCTATAGCCCTGGAGTCCGTGTTGGTGCAGCTTTCAGCCTCACAGACTAGTGATCTAGCATTCCTGACATCCGCTGATTTAACACAGACATAAGATGCTGTCACATCTTTACTACTCTGTCACTGCCTTGAACGATGGGAAATCCAAACTGCCTGTAACATTAAGAACACCACTACAGGCTGACTGTCCTTGAATGCTTTCCAGTCCCGCAGAGATTTATGAGCTGAACCGCATCCATTAATCCACTGTTGATTTGCTGTGGCTACCCTGCGGGGTTTTGGGGGATCAGATATCATATAGTGCTGAAACTCACCCCGTCGTGCAAGATGGTGGAAAGCAACTCTCTTATAAGAGCTAAAAAAAAAAAAATGAATTGAGAAATTTTAAATTCATTGCATATTCCATGTCTCTGCATGTTCAACCTGATAGATATGGGATTATGACAGAAAAACACTGTCACTTACATTATAAATGAGAATGTAAAACTGAGTGATGATCCATACAAGCCTCAGTATGAGTGAATGAGAGCTGATGTACGATGCAATAATGACCCAGGCTGAGGGGAAATCTCATTGGCTCCCTGCAATCAATTTAATCGTGTTTACAAAGCCACAATCTAAGGTTTGTGGTTGAGAGAGAGAGAGACAGAGAGAAAAAGAGAGAAACAGAAAGAGAGAGAAATAGAGAGAGAGCACTAGTCACCTGGTGCTCTACTGGTTAAGCTGGCCTCTCTTGGGTAAACCCCCTATAAAGCCCCCTCTTGTCTGACACCACCAGGCCCTTCAAACACTCCTCTCAGACAGGGGGATTAGGTAATCTTGCCATGATACTGTCTGTTTCTCCATTTCTATCATTTTCTCTGCCTCTCTTTGACACTGGCTCGCCTTCCCCGTCATTCTCATACATTACATCCTAACCTCCTCTCTCAAGGCTGTTGAAGAGCTCGTTTTGCTCAGGACACATCTATCCTTGGGGGCCCTTACAGTCTTAAGTGCCTCCGGAAAAGGTTAGTTGGTAGGTAATTGTCCAGTTGTGGCTCAGTTTATCTTAATTGCGTGTGCTTTAGTGCAAGCTATACTTCCCTTAATGAAGAGAATTATGTAACATAATGTTAGAGGACAGAATGATGGGATGATGAAGAGATTTCCTTTTTTTTACAAGTTTTCTTGCTTATTTTTTATGCTTTGTATCTTAAAAACAAGGCCCACTCTAGCTTGTCTGGTATATTCCCTGATCTTCATGGTGCTGCTTGGTCACTAGTGTTCCCTCAAAAACCCTGAAACCTTCACAGAAAAGCTGTATTTACACAGAGAATAAGTTTTGCGCATGATGACTATATTTAATTTGCTGCATTATATTTGTAAGGGTATTAGAGTAAGTGGGGCTAAATACACATGCACATTACACTTTCAGATTTTAATCTGTAAAAATGTTGAAAACCTTGTATTATTTTAATTCCATTTAATTATGTGCTACTTTGTTTTGGTCTATCCAATAAAATCTCATCAAAATATACAGAGGTTTTGCAATGCACTGTATGTTGTGCTTCACTCGTCTGTAATCGACTTTAATATTTTAAAGTCTTCTTCAGAGTGTCGCTGGGTAGTTTCCATTCGAACAAACTTGGTTCTTTTAAAAATATATTGATTCTACACATGGACAGTGACAGAAGGAGTGCTGACCTGGTGGTGTTAAAATCCAAACGACGAGGTCCTCAGGAAGTGCAAATCTATACTTCTATTAGCGATCTGATCATATGTATATCCATGTCGATGGGAAGCTTTAGGGGGTTAGTGTTTGCATTGCCTCAGTCAAAGGTCATGACTGACCAATAAAATATTTCTAGCACACCATCGATAACTCTGACATGGAGACTAATACAGTATGTGATTGTGGGCAAGGGAAAGCTGCTGTGCTTGCTTTGAACAAAATGGATGAACAAGAGGCCAAAAGGTGACCGGACAGACTTCAGCTCCCTGCCCCTGCACCCTCTCATATGTGCATTTGATAGCGACAGAGGCAGTTATAAAGGTATACCTCAGACAGGTCAAATGGGAGAGGGCAAAGTGCAGAACCTTTAAAGCACTGGCTGGAGTCAAAGGTTAGAAGGGACAGAAGACATCATAAGGTGCCGCTGGGTGTGGGAGTAATGGATTCAAGGCAATAACTGATGAGAAAACACAATCATATCTTCTCATTTATATAGTGATTTCAAAGACACATAATTACAAAAAAGCTAATGCAATCAGAAATGAAGATATTAATTAATGATTGCCATCAGAAGTAACCGCATGGTACATTTATGTTCCCATGTGATAAACTCTGTGTTGTCTGTGGAGCCATGGGGCTTCATGGCTGTTAAATATGAATAGTCCAAGGCTAAAGAAGGTCGTGGCTTACATTTAGCTGCAGTGACCAATGCCAAGCGCAAAGGTCAAAGTGGAATTGCCTGAGTTGCAGCAAAGCAATGTTTGCTCATCCCCATGTATGCATTGCATTGACATTGATTTATGGAGGAAGATAAATGTAAGGATGGGAAGAAAACACTCTCTTTCTCTTATCCTGTCAGACTCGGTAAATACACTACTCACTCATATCAATCACCATGTCACCGTGTATCACCACTGTACGCATCCTGCTCAGATTAAAAACCGTCTTTGTCTCGCTCTGCCTCACCCTCAACCTCTGGGAACACACTGGAGGTATTGTTGCGTTTTCACTTAAGGCTGCATGTCGGCATTCCAGAAAGATTCAGGACAAAATGTGTGAGCCTGTTCAAAATGAGAGGTATGTTTTAATTAGTTGGGGAAATCATTGTCTCTTTTTAAGCTTTGTTTCACATTCTGAATTGCATTGAGGTCTGGACTCTGACTAGGTAATTCGAAGACATTTATATGCTTATATTTAAACCAGGGGTCTCAAATTCCCATCCTTATGGGCTGGTGTGCTGCAATTTTTTAACGTGCATCTTTTTCAATACTTCTTAATCCAATAAGCAGCAGAACTTGGTGGAACTTGATTGAATGCTGAGGAGTTAATTCAGCCATTCGTTTCAGGTGTGTTGGACCTCTATAAATGCATCTACCCAGGATTATAGAGTGCTGGAATTTGAGCCCCTTGATCTAAACCATACCGTTGACAATTGTGGGTGTATATTGTGTCTTGTTGGCCTGCTTAAAGGTGAACCCCAACTTCAGTCAAGTCTTCTGCAGCCTCCTACAGGTTTTCTTCCCAGAACAAAACCCTTCTCACATCATAATACTGCCAGCACCATGTTTTACTGTGGGGGTGGTGTGTTTAGGGAGATGTGCAGTGCAAGTTTTCCTAAACATATTGTGTTTTTAATGTAGGCCAAAAAGGTCAGTTTTGGGCTCGCCTGACCAAGAGCACCTTCTTCCACATGTTTGCTATGTCCCATCCATGGGGTGTAGGAAACTTCTTATAGCCTTCTTCTTGACACTCTTTTAAAAAGGCCAGATTTCTACAGTTCCACATATAGGGCTCTGTCTTGGTTTGCAATTAGGTAATTTTCCATTTTTAGTTGAATGATTGCACAGTGCACAGTCAGGCTCTGCCTCTTCTCTACAACTTTATCCCTGACCTCCCTGGTGTATCCATGGGCATCATAATGCAGTGTGTTCACTAATAATCTCTAGCAAACTGCTGAGGCTGTCACATAACAACTGTATGTATCCTGGGATTATTTTACACAGACATATACTCTTACTTTCTCTTGGTAACTTATTAGGTGATGTCCAAAAGCAGAATTTATTGAGGAGTATCTGAGTAAAGATGTGTGTCAAACTTTTGACATGTTAGAATGCACTTATCTAATATGTTTTATATTTCTTAAGAAAACCACTGCTAATTAAGAGAATCTATCTTCACTGTCCTCTGCCACGGGCAAATGAGCTGTTTAGTGTTTTGCAGGGATCGCCTGAGTCTGCCCGAGCTTGCAATTATATCTGTATCCTGGCTCTTAGAGGTTTGCGAGCCTCTTAAACAGGAACGTCTTCTCGGTGTCTCTTTGACTGCTTAAATGTGAAAAACAGCCCAGCCACTGGTGCGCCACATTCTTGCAAAACTGGCCCCAAGTGGTTCAGAATCCCACCAGAGAAAAGTCTAAAAAGAAAACAAGCTTTTGAACTGCTGGCCAAAGCGGAAACATGGCCTAGTGGGCTGGTTCTTAACCCAAACCATAAATATCTATTTTCCTTCCCTTCAATAGTAATAAATTTGCTCTTTACTTTATTACATATTACGGTTTCCTTGGCAAGATCAAAGGGTGACAATGCGGGACAGTATGGGCACCAGTGCGTATTACCTGACACTTTCCATTTAGCTCACCATTAGTCTGCATTTCAGCTTGCTTGCAACTCCAATGTTACAAAAATCTACTTGATACCAGAGGAATTTCATAGCTAAAGTATTGAATGTTTCTCCTCATTCATGTGAATTCCACTGTATTGACTGCTGAGGTCAAATCTGAGGATTAGGTACTACACTTTTTTCCCCCTCAGTTATTTATGCCATATGTCCTTTCCTCCCTTCACGAATAATAGTTGTGAATGCTGTTTACACACAGGACAGGTCCTGCATGATCTGTCACATTCATCTCTATTTTGCATTCACCATGGGACATTTGAACCACATCAGAATCTATTACCGCCATGCAGATTTAGTCCCCGCTGACAACACAAATCACGATAAGATGGAGGAGTGACTCCATAAACACCCCCGCTTATATATCATATCTTATGAGTCAAACTGGATAGCAGATCTTACTTGTTATCTCCGGGCGTTGGTCTATTTATATGGCCAGAGTAAAGATATGAGTATCATTACATCTATCTTTATCTTGTGTCTTATAATACCTCAATCAAACAACAGATGGAAATAGGTGCATACGTGCATTTATCTGTGAGAGCATCCATCACTCAGCAGGAGTTCTAACTCTACTGGTTGTGAAGGGAGATTTACGCTGTAATGCGTCAAATCAACAGACCTTTACAGTAAAATATGATTCCATCCAATGAGCTGATTCAATAGTGCATGCAAGACGCTGTGTAATTATTACAGAGGTCGGTATCAATAAAGCTGTCATGTATGACCTCCTGCTAAAGGCTATATAGAGAGGAATCAGAGTCAAAGAGATGTTTGCATCGTGGTTCTGTTCATAAGGTTGAACAGTGTGTTTTTTCACATTTCGTCACATTAAAATCACAAAGTGTTCTGTAATTCATTGATATTTTAATATAATACAGCAAAACAAAGAAGCACATTATTGTGAAATGAAAGAAAAATGTTACATGGTTTTCAAATTTATTTTTACAAATGAAAATCTAAAAAGTATGACATGCATTTGAATTTAGTCCCTCTGACTCAATGCTTTGTAGAATTCTTTTTCAAATAAATTACATTTGTAAGTCCTTCGGCATTAGTGTCTCCCAGCTTTGCACAACGGGTGACAGAATTTTTTTTTTTACCATCAATAACTCAAGCTCAATTAAATTGAATTGAGAGCGTATGTAAACAAAGAGTTTTAAGTTTTGCAATAAATGGAGGTCAGCTAAGACTGGGCCATTCTATCATATGCAGATGCTTTGATTTAAACCATTCTATTGTAGCTCTGGCTGTATGTTTGGTTTAATTTTCCTAATGGAAGGTGACTCTCTGTCCCACTCTCAAGTATTTTAGAGCATTTCATAGGTTTTCTTGGAAGATTGTCCTGTCTCCATCCATCTACCCATCAACTCTAACCAGCTGGCATGCCCCAGCTGAAGAAATCATTCCCCACTGCATGACGCTACCATCAGCATATTTTCACATTAGGGTTGGTGTGTCCATAGTAATATGCAGTATCGGTGTTTTGCGTGTAGGTCAGAAAGTACACCTTTGCTCTTATGTGACCCGAGCATCTTCTTCCAATTGTTTACTGCCACCTAAGCATGGCTTGTGCCACACTGCAAATGGGATTTCTCATGTCTTTTGTCAAGAACCCCTTTTTTGTTGCCACTGCTAATGAATAGCAGATTGATGGATGGCATGGCTAGCAGTTGTCTTGCCAACAGATTCTCCCACCTGAGCTATAGATATCTGCAGCTCCTCAAGAGTTCTAATGGAGCTTTTAGGTGCTTCTGTAACAAATGTTATACTTGACCAGCCTGCCAATTTAGGTGAATTGCCATGTCTTGTTACATCAATGGTTTGAAGAAATGTTCAACACTTGTGACTTTGTTTTATAATCTAACTTCTCGACAACTTTATCCTTGACCTATCTACTGTGTTTCATGGTTCTTCATGATGCTGTTTTTTATAGAGGGACATCATAGTAAAGGGGATTGAATACAAATGCATGACAGACCTATCAGATGTTTTGTAAATAATTACATACTTTCCTTCCACTTCACAATTATGCAGTACTTTGTGTTAATCTATCATATCCCACTACGTTATTGAGGTTAGGTTTTGTAACATTACAAAATGTGAAAAAACTTAGTGGGTATGAGCACTTATGCAAAGGCACTGTACTTTGTAATGTAATGTAAAGTGTTAATGGTCAAGATAAAATTTAGGCAATGAAGGTTTTACAGTATGTGCAACATTCCAGATAATTTATTTTACTCAACAATAAGCACCAGGCCTGGCTAAAAACAGTCATTGTCCAGGACTTTCATTGCAGAAAATCGAAATTATAAATGACAGGTTTGAGGAAGACTGCCTTCTAAGTGGTGCTAGTAGCATTTCTTATGAAACAAGGAAGGAGTTCAAGAATGACTGTCAAAAAGAGTTTTGTATTACACTGCGATCCTCATTCACACACAGTCACACAGTGTACCACAGAGGCAGAGCATGAGGCAAGGACCAATGAGGCAGTTTATATCGGGATTTTGTTTCACAGCTCTGGCCTCCTGGGAGTGAGGGGTCTGCCAATAACACTTAAGAGACAGAGCAGGAAAAGTAAGTGCTTTTATTACAGCTCATCACTCATGTAATTTCTGGCAGCATTTGTGATTACAGATCAAGTGATTGACTAACTACACATTCGGCAGGCTGAGTTATGAAAGGGGTGCCTGCAATACCAGCCTCGGCAGATTCTCAGTGTCAGCTGTAACTCACGCTCTCCCAGAGAGTTAAATCAAAGAGTGCACTCTGCAGCAGGAAGAGTTAAATGATAACCTGAGCTTAACAGTAAATCTGCCAGAAATTAAACCTGCACGGACACTGCCCTGGCACCCGATGCTGTACAACGTCGGGTGAAAAAGGATGGATGGAGGGGATCAATAGAGGCCCTGATGGAGGTATTGATGGATGACAGGTGAAGTGGGAGTGTATGTGTGTGTGTAAGGGGTGGGATTGAATTCACCCCAGGGTTAGGCAGAGAGCAGGGCTCAGGGTGTTTAATCGACAGGTCTCACCTTGAATCGATTGGCAGGAGTCTTGCAGGGCAAAGACGTGATACACACAACCAACACTTACTCAAACTGAAAAAAACCACGGGGAACGTACAAGGTGTGGGGGTGGATTTCTCAATGCCATCAGTGCTGCGTGCCTGGATGTAGTCAGTATTGGGTTTGGAACTCACAAAAATACATTAAAGAATCAATTCAAAACCAATTTGATCCTTCAACTATCTGTCTCTCCAGAGATGTCATTCAGTATATTTCTAGAAACATTTTTATTGGTGTTTTTACAGATATAGACATATTTTCTTTAAATTGAATGCAATTTAGATATGTGCTGTACATTGCAGTGGATATAAAAGTACACAGACCCATTTTGGAATTCCTGGGTTTTGTGATGTAAAATAATAAAACTAAGGGAGACTTGGGATGTGTTTGCAAAAAAATAAAAAATAAAAACACGGACAAATATTGGCAAGTCGTACCCAAAAAGACTGAGTTCTGTAGTAAAATTTAAAAGGTGCAATACAAGTATTAGTTTAAGACTGGGCACACTTATGGAACCACAATATTTACATTTTTTTATCTTTATTTCTACTCCTTAAAGACAACTTAAACTTAAAGTTTGTGCTTCAATTGCATTTTACATGGTCACATTAAAGGTAGGGTAAGGTCTAAAATAGGATATGTAGGATGTGTAGAGTTTTTCATATTTATTGTATCTTCAAATTTTACTTTTTGAGACATTTGTGAAAGCATTGACAACTGCAAACACATTTTTTTTTTAAATCCATACAAATAAGAAAACACGTCATTAGTCTAGAACAGAATTAGGTTATAAAACAGCAGGACACTGTGTAGTCCATCATTCAAAGACCGAAATACTAGGCTGCAGCTTCACTGGAACCAACAGCTAAACTAAAAAAATATGCAGAGAAAAACATTAATCCAGGAACCAGCCAAGAGACTCATGGCAACTCTGGAGGAGCTCAGGAGATCCACAGCTCAGGTGTGTGAAACGGTTGACAGGGTAGCTATTAGCTGTGCAGTCTGATGATCTGGCCCTAATGGAAGAGTAGTAAGAGGAAAGGCAATGCTGAAAGAGAGACATAGAAACTCCTGTTTAAATTTTGATACAAACTTTGTAGGGGACACAGCATACATGGAAGAATGTCCAGTCAGATGAGACAAAAATTGAATACTCTACATTCAAAATATTAAATGTGAACAAAAAGCACTGTACCTCACCCTAAACCTAGCATCCCCAGGGTGAAACATGGTGGTAACAGAATCACACTGTGGGGATCTTTATTTTACCAGGGACAGGAAATCTGATCAGTTAATGGAAAAATAGAGGAATCTAAACACAGGGAATTCCTGGAAGAATGTATGATAATGACTGGAAAAGACTTTATACTTCCAGCAACAACCCTAAACCTAAAGCCATTGCTACAATAAAATGGTTTACATGAAACATATTAATGTGATAATATGGCCTAGTCAAAGTCCAGAGCTAAATCCAACTGCTAACCTGTGGCAAGATTTGAAAACTGATGTTCACAGACACTTTCCATGCAATCTGACTAAGCCTGAGCTATTTTGCCAAGAAGAATGGGCAAATGTTTCAGTCTCTAAATGTGCAAAGCCATCCATCCATCCATCGCTATATCTTGCTACTAATAGGTCTTACTGTTAAGGTTGCCAGTATTCCAAGGAAGATAGAAAAAAGCAAAACTAAATGAAACAATAACAATATGGACATAGGAAGCGAATTATTTTAAATTTAGTTCAGATTTCCTTTCCTTATTTCATTTGAGTATTCACATATCAATGTTTGTGACACAAATTCTAACTCAGGTAAACCACAATAAACCAAATGAGTGAAATAAAGAACAGGAATTTGTGTGCACTTTCTAAAAGGAGACATTGTCTTCTGGAATGAACTTTTTGCATTTGAAAAACTTCATCTTAGAGTATTACCTCTGCAACAAATCAATTTTCCAATCCTCGAAAGAGCCCAAGAAGCCTTTGCATATGAGTCAACGCAGAGAGGATCAGCAATTTTACCCCACCATGAAATGTCTTGCAAGAGACCAAGATCTAACACTGTTATGTCATTAATAAACATACTGCAAATTTTTTAATTAATGTCCCTCTTAAATACACATAAAAAACCCTAAAAACCTTGACCCTTACACGTGCTTATGTGTATTGTTGGCAGAAGTAGTTTGACAGAGGAGCAATTTTATCAATTAACAGTGTGGAATGAAGTTGAGTTTGTTATAGGGACCTCCTACGGAGCAGACAGTTATCTGCTACTTTGAATTAACTCAGTTTGGTGTCTCCAGAAAGCATCATTATCATCTTAATGTTTACAACATCAACACGTCCGATCAACTTCACGGTAGCTTCTTAAAACGTCTTACTTTTTCATTAAAGAAATACATTTTTAATGTTTGAGGCGGAGTTTAAAGATTACACAAGACAAAAATAAAGGGACCAAAGTTACAAATGAAGGTTCCATTTGGAGTGAAATGAAGAATTCTTATACCAGTGTTGAGGTTAGGATAAGAACTAGAAACTCTGAATTTCAGGTCCCTGCAAAGTTTGACTCCAGAATGGAGACTGGAGACAATCCTCTGAATCCCAGAAGTGGTACATACTCCAGGAGGTTTGGGTTTGTGGCAGAGCCTCCCATTCTTAAACATGCTGAAATTGTGTTAAAATTCCATAACAATTCAGACATATATGAAGACTTCTTCTGAAGGGAGAACGATACAAACAACAAGGATAAGAGTAGAAGTAAAAAAAGTTTCCTGCAATGTTTTTTATTTTTATTTCTTTTCACTGTGTTGGTTTGGACAATTTTTTGCATTAATACCAACCTCCAGAATCTACCTTCATCGATAAATAGTCATGCATGAAATCCAAAATTATTTTCAAGATTTCCCAGTGTCCCTCACAGAAGACATGCAAAACTTAACAGATCTTCTCCTAATAAATGGCACTTTCTTAAAGTTGCACTCCAAAAAGATTAACACGTGTCTATAATTTAGGCTACTCTAAGTTGATAAGAAGAAATAAACAAATATAAAATCTTTTGATGTTTGGAGGTTCTTTTCAGTTTATTCTTAGTTCACCATGATTTAAAACAAAAAAAAAAAAAAAAAAAAAAACATTAAGGGAATATTATTGATGAAATGTTACTAGAAACAACAAATCATTGTATTATTAAATGACTAAACCCACAGCTCAAGCATAATCTTTTTTAACCACTTAGCTTTTGAGTTGCAGTAAATGTTTTAAATGCGCTTGGTGTCTCTCAGGAAAAATAACGTGACATGCTGGCCCAGACAGAGTTAAAAAAAACTGCCACATAGTAAGCATTTCTGGATGTCTGCCTCTTCTTGGATCTTTCCTTGTCTCCCACGACCCCTCTGTCCTGTAAAAAGCTCCCTTTCATTTGTCTGGTGGAGGGTGATTGATGAGTAACCATTTCCTGTCCTGTCCATCCTTGTTGCAGACCTGGTCGAGGCAAAGGCTGTGTCACGTAACACTCCATTTCCCTCATCTTTATTTTTGTTGTTTCTTCTTTCGTCTCTGAACTCTCACTTTTTTCCCCCCGTCTTGTGCTTTTGTGAGCCTTTTGGTCTCTGCAGACCTTGCACATGCTCTGGTTTAATATGTATGCAGTCTGTTCCAACCAAGACATGGGAATTTCATTGGACATGTATGTGTAGATATTAAATAAGCAAAGTAGTAACTTAACAAAAGACCTCTATTAATTTTTACACATATGGTCACTTAACACTTGTTACTACATACTAAATATTGAATCTGGGAAGACACTTTATAGCTACTTTTATAAAGTCAGAATGCTTTAGTTTTGCTCTGTGCACTCTGTTGGACTTGGAGTTCTTAATGTAAGGAGAAAAAAGACACTTAGGGGTTTTTACATCTAAAATAATGATGTGTGCATTCAGAAAACAAAACTGGTTAATTTAGGAATTAAGTTGAATCTCCCGTACATGTATTGCCATTTGCTAGTTGCACTTACTATTGTTAATGTAATTGTCCTATGCAGTGGTTTGAAAAAGTACATGCAAACCTTTACGTTTTTACATTGTAGTATGTTACAACCACATACTACATTGAAAGAGGGGCACAGTAGAAATTGTTAATGGACAGCCATCAGAAGTCCTGTTTGTAGTTTACTGCAAGCAGAGGAAACTGCAGGCATGGGAGAAGGTATTGTGATCAGATAAGACCAAAACTGAACCTCAAGACACAAACCTATTGGTGACACACGGTGGTGGCAGCGTCATAATGTGTGAATGGCTTTCTTCGGCAGAGACAGAGAGGGTGGTCAGAAGTGTTGGGAAGATAAATGTAGCTAAATATAAGAGAATTCTGGAAGAAACCTACATGATTCAAAAGAGATGAGAATGGGGTAAAGGTTTATCTTCCTTTAGGATGATTTTAACCACTTCTTTCCTGTTGTTAGATTACAAGTTGTTTTTGTCCTTTCTGGACCACTTATTTGAGCAAAAACAGTGGAAAAGCCTTATCTGCAACTGTTGCACCTGTGGGAAAAATATGAAAGACAGAAATCTTAATCAAAAATTCAATTACAAAGAAGAGACATATAACTTAATATTAACTACTCAAACTTACAAAGGTAATGTAGGAAATGATAGAATATGCTAATTTTGTAGTAGGCTCTTATAAACCAGAAGCACTATCAGTTCAGTCTTTGCACTAAACAAGCGCCAAACAAAACCTTTGTGTCAAGAATCCTTTAAGAAGAGACATAATGTAATAATGTTTGGAGCGCGATGCTTCACAGTTGAATATTTCTTTATGGAGGTGAGAGAATTACCCTGGAAATGCTGCTTTCATCAGTGCAGAGTATAATTCTAATTGGCTTTATTAGAGGGCTTTAATCTAGCACCAGCTCTGTGCAAAGCCTCTGGCTCTATGTGTATGTGGACTTCTGATGTTTATGCTTCACCATATTAAACAGACATGAGTAAATGGACTTAAACAACTTTATTAAGCTGAAAGAAAGAAAGAAAGAAAGAAAGAAAGAAAGAAAGAAAGAAAGAAAGAAAGAAAGAAAGAAAGAAAGAAAGAAAGAAAGAAAGAAAGAAAGGAAGAAAGAAAGAAAGAAAGAAAGAAAGAAAGAAAAGAAAGAAAGAAAGAAAGAAAGAAAGAAAGAAAGAAAGAAAGAAAGAAAGAAAGGGTTCAAGTTCAATGAAGCGGTAGCTCTGGAGCTCAAATGTTAAGAAACAGACTTAAGGCAAGAGAAACACAGCATGAAACTGCTCATTTGACCCCATTTAAAAACTTGATACCAATTAGAGACTTCTGTGTGTAAATAATTTAGGAGATCTCTTTCACCGAGCACACAAATAATTTTACGAGCAAGCATCCATGTGTGCCTGTGCCCGAAACACACAGCAACCCATGAACGCGCACGCGCACATAAAACAGATTCCACACTCTGGAAACAGACTTCTTAATGAAGCCTTTCGCAAAGTGAAAGTGGAGCAGAGTACGCATACTGGCCCATTTCTGCCTTCGCTTCACCCTCCTCTCCTCCATCTCTCTCCTCACCTTTTCCACATCATTTGTTTTATGCGTGTTTTCATTGTCTTTCTCTTTTGTCTCAATGAGTAAAATCACAACCCCTAATTTATGGCTACAAGCACAGACACTTCTGCAAACAAACTGGCTGATGAGAGGGGATGACTGAAAACATACGCCACCGAGCAGCGCATGTACATCTTAAAATGTCTGTTACTGTCTCTTTATCTGCAGTTATTTACATAAGAAATGACAGTGTGTGTAAAAGAATGACTGTGATGCAAAATAAAAAAAAGGCTGTGTGCCGAAAGAGAGGGGAAGTGTTGGGAGAGAACGGGGGAGAGAGGGGGGAGTAAATCCAGTGACACGGAGTGGGGAGCACTCAGGTGTGGTGAGAGGATTATACAAAACCCTGAGTATGAATGACAGTAAACACCTGAATGATAGAGAGACCGAGGAGAGGTGGGAGCGCCGTGAGTTAGTGTGTGTTTGTGGGACTTTAGGTGACAGTTTTGTAGCCCTCGCTGAATGATTCTGAGAGGTGAGTGAAAATATATTCCTCACTTAATGCTTTGAGGGCTGTGCCACTTAATCAAGCAGAATTTGCCACACTGCATCATTCATTGCTGTTCTGTCCATCTGTAAAAGTTAAGATTGAAGCAAATGTGGGAAGCAAGCAACGGATTGGCAATGAGGATATAAACCAAAGAGGCAGGGAAGGTGTGGAAGACAGATTTCACTCAGGAGTGCTCTGTTCTGCTGCGAACTGTGAGTTACAGATTGAGCTTTAGGCAGTGCAAGTAAGTCAATAAAAAAGGATAAAGAGCAGGTAGTCTTTTTTTTTTTAACCTGCACTGTGTTTTGCTTCTCTGGGTTTCAGTGATGGGAATTTGACTTTAATTTATCTGACGTGAGATGGAGTTTTTGTCCTTTCTCCCCTTTGCTCCTTGATACACCTCTCAGCATCTCCTGCACTCAACATATTTATTTTTTTTAGTCTTCTTGAATTCTGTCTCTTGATCATAGTGTTTTTTTTTTATAGCTGCCTTGTTATTATTTAAACTTACTGGCCAGAGACTCCTCGCAATAAAACTCACATATTTAACCTTCTATAAAGCAACATTTGCTTTGCTATTTTATGGTAAATCCTTACTTTACTACTTGGAGATGTCACAGAAGGCGTTAGTTAAGAGAAGAGAACAGAACTTTGCTAGATATGGTCGCTGGACGACATTTCTCAGATTTTTATTTTGTTGCTACATTTATTCTGTTGTGATCTTTACTTGTGTTCACACACGCACGGATAAGGTACAAGAGGAATACCTAGTAAACTGACCAGTGAGTGTTTAGATCTGACAGTAACCTGCAAAAACAATCACCTTACTGGGTCCAGTTGAACCAGTAAGCCCCACCATCCCTCTTCCTCCAGTGCAGGGTGTACCATCACGATAATTCCGGCCAACACCAGTGGAAATGAGTAAGAGTTGTAATTACGATGCCGTGTAAGTTATAAAATTATGTAACACAGACAATAATAAAACATAAATACCATATTGTTCATTACACTGGATCTCAGTGTCACTACCATGACTACTGTACTGGAATATTATAACTGAGGTAACACAAGCATAATCCGGCTTTTAAAAGCAGGAATATAAACAGATTCATATCAGCTTAAATTCTGAAGATGATCACTATCTTCATCACCACTTACTTCAGCCTCCGCATCCATATTAGCATCCATCATGACTTGTTGCGCATTGTGGTGGATTAAAAATGTTACTGTTGTTTTTACCATATGTGAAAATGGTATAAATTTCTATCTCCCACAGCGTCAGAATCATACACTGGCTTAAACATATATTGTTGAACCCCTTGCAACAGAGGACATGCCCATCTGTCTGATCTTCATCATTTTAATGTATTCCTCAGGAAAAAAAAGAGAAACAAAATGAAAAATCTGTGAAGAATCTATACTGGAATCTGTCAAAAGTTGCTGCTCACATAATGTTTAATAAAGCGAACATATCACCTTGAATATTGTTACTTTGTGTTGATCCTAGCTGTTTTTAAACTATGCTCCACTTTTAATCAGTCCTTACTGTCTTCGATGCATCAGTAACTAGGATGTTCACTGTTCAGAAAACAATGTAATTTTGTTCACTTTTCAAAAATAAAGTATTTTTCTGAAATCCCACTGTGGAAGTTCATAGTTTATTATCCTCCTGCATTTTTATTGTAATTATAGTTATTTTAAAGGTAATACAACTCAATTGCCAATAGCTTTAAGCATCATCTAAAAACAGAGTTGGAGTCTTGTTTAACCACCTTGTGCTGCATTGTCAATACAGTCCTGCTGGTTTTTGTTAAAGTACATGTTAAGCATAGATTTTTCTGTGTTTTTGGCAGGGTTGCCAACATATTTATCCTCAGTTGTGCAATTCTCAGATGTCTTTTTAACCTTTGGCTTGAGGTTAAATTCAGAGAAGAGCAATGCATGTCGATTTCCAGATCTTCCATCGGTTAAATCCCTCACCTCTTGAGCTATATCACTGTACAGCGCTGACTCTACATGAAACGTGACCCCGTTTCACCCGTGGCAACCGCACCCCTCTCCTTTCCTTCATAGCCTTGGAAGATGGAGGAGCACAGGGGAAGGCATGCCAAAGCAGTAGACACTTTTAAGCAAAGATTAAAGGTTTTTCTTTTTAATCAGACATTTGGCAGCAATGTTAGCATTTCACCCTGGTGCAGGCTAAAGATCAATTTTTAATGCTGCTATGCTCAGAGCAGACAGTGTGATTGGCAAGAGGATGCTATTTACAAAGGATCTATTTACAAAATTTTGCATAGAAATATGCAGAGGGCACAATTGACATATCTTACAGAATTTTAAATAAGCTTTTCTTCTTTTTCACTTCGTCAGGAGGCACGACCTGTGAGCCCCTGATGAATGATTGTGTGTGTTCGTTCACATGTGTCTCACATGTAAGAATATTAAAAGGATCTACACCTCTCCCTTGTGTTGCATTATACTTTATTTCTTCAACTTATGCTGCCAGGGGCTGGTTAAGTAGGTCAATCAACCCTGGTACAAACATCTTATCATAACAATCCACAAAGAAAATGCTAATGAGTGTGACTGTTTTAAATCCATACCTCCCCCAAACCTTCTGTGCCATTAATATAACTTTAAATATACGGTAAATGAAAGATGCTGCTATTAACATATATGGAAATCATTATTTTTATCTGCTGATATTGTTTTTCAAAGTAGGCAGAGTTTAGAAACGGGATCATTAACCTCAATAAATTTACAAACTGAATGTTCATATAATCTGAAAATCTGAATTTTGGGAATGTTTGAGTGTGGATTTGTTTATTTGCCCTGGTAAAACAGCTGCATAAGAAGACAAAAAGTTGCTAAAGTATAATGGAAAATCTATTAAGAGCTGCTAGCCTCTCCAAGAAATTCACAAATTGGAGTCCTAAAAACTGGGACAGTACAACTGACAGTACAACTCATAAGCTACAAAACTTAGTTTTGAACTACATCTTAAAGGCTTGTAACCCTAACCCTGAGATGGTTTGGACATGTACAGAGGAGGGCTAGTGAGTACATCGGTAGAAGGATGCTGAGGCTGGAACTGCCAGGCAGGGGGCCTAGAGGAAGATCAAAGAAGAGATTTATGGATAAAGTGAAAGAGGACATGAGAGTAATAGGTGTGAGAGAAGAAGATTCAGAATATAGGGCTAGATGGAGACAGATTACTTGCAGTGGTGAGCCCTGAAAGGGAAAAGCCAAAAGCAGAAGAAGAAGAAATCTGTAGGGGCCAAATAATTTTCACCACACTTCGGTCTGGGCTTTTCCTGGTCCACTCTGACACAAATCCAACTTTTGGCTACATGTCAATTTTTATCGTCCAGTTTGGAAGTTTTAAACCAGACTTATTTTGCCTTTCTTTAAACTATGACATTCCTTTTGCCACTCGTCCATAAAAGCAATATTTTTAGAGTCCAACAGCAGTTTATGTGGATGACCATGTCCTGGTAGTTTTGCAGTTGAGCCATTTCAGATTCAAGAGTGAACAGCATCCTGTTACAAGCTTGGGATTTGTTTTATATACTAATCCTTCCTGGGTCTTCATTATGCTGTTTGATGTCTAATATTCCATCTGAGATGTTCATGGAACAGCTGAATTTATACCGAGATTAAATTTCACTGGGGTGGACTCCATTTACTAACTGACTTATGAAGGCAACTAGTTGCACTGGATGTTTGTTGTTTTAATATTATAAAATGTTAACTTCAAGGGACATGAATACTTTTAAATGACACTATTTAAATAAAGTGAATTTACCTAAGAATTAACATACAGTGTTTATTTAGATCTTTTTCTGATTGTTATATTGTTTATTATTATATGATATATAAATATATATGGTTATATTTACTTTTTGCATGTTTCCCAACATGATACTTGTTGTTAACAATCCATCTGCTTCATACAGACTGAGCTAAACTCAGTCTATATGAAGATTTACTTTTTCATGGAGCATAAGCCACAAGCTAACTAATGTTAAACAGGAAAACCTAATGAAAAGTATACTAGACATCAACAAATTGGACACAAAAGAGGGCAAATAAGTGAAATATTTAGATCAACACAAGTTCAACCTGGTAAGACCTGACGTTGATGCCCTCCATACATCTCAGAGCCCTTACAGGAGCGAATCCATTTATCAATGAATCTAATCTTCACAGGCCTGTCTATTGGTCTGTTTTCTTACCTTTCATTCATTCATGCAGTCAAACAGGCTTCTAACCGACCCACACATCATTGATCCAGTGATTGACCCTGCATTGGGTGGATCAATACTCTCTTAAATGGCGTTGCAATAAGTGCTTAGGAACAATGGCTAGAAACTGTTTGTGCAGTTAATTTCAAGGTGGCAAGGACTCAAACTCAAGTCAGCTCTTCTTTATGCTCCACTTGCATGGTGTGTGCAAAAAAAGGGAGTTCTGAATAAGAGACTGAGCCAACATTAACCAGCGAATGGTGCTTTGCAAAATTATTCATACCACTGGAACTTTTTCACATCGTCAGTGTATTGTAAATCACTGACTCAAAGGACTCTGTCCCCCAGATTTAAAACTTTGTAGAACTCAATTTTGCAGCATTTACAGCTCCAATGTACTTTTTGCCCAATCTTCCTTGCAAATTAGCTTAGTCCAATCAGTATAAAGACCACCTGTGAACAGATAAATTGAAGCTGACATTGAACAATGGCTTTTTCTTTGCTGCTCTTGCATAAGGGTCAGATTTGTGGAGTTCAAAACTACTTGTCCTCTTAGATAGATTCTCCTGCCTGATCTGTGAATCTCTGCGGTTCCTCCAGAGATACCTTCTTTTTATTACTCTGAAGAAAATACATGTCGCTGTGTCGTTACACAGACATTAAATAACAAACATTTATGACAATAAACAATTATTGTAATTAAATGATGATAAAATTGAGCTGAAGTTAGCATTCATTTGAATTTTACAGAAAGATTTGCGATGGATTATAGAATGAGACTTACCACTTTTACTATGTTAACCCAAAGAAGCAAAAATTACAGCAGGCTCATGTTCACTATATCACTGTTCAGCTCATTGGTTCTTGGTGTGCATACAGAAACTCTGTTGGGTTACAGCTGGGGCCAGGTCTTGGCATTAAATGAGTTGGAGTCTGACAAGTCTCGGAGTTCTGTCTGTGCAGTTCACAGGTCTCGTTAGCCAAGGTGTCAGCAGGGGTGGAAATGACTGTGTGTGAGTGTTTCTGGGAGTGTATATGTGTGTAAGCTGAACATTAGACAGCACTCCTGCCTCCACCTCTTCACCTGACACCAGCAATAAAACTAAACAGGCCAAGGTGCTATGCTATGTGTGTGTATGTGTGTGTGTTCATGTGTGTAGATGTGCACAGAGAAAAAAGACCATGTGTGGTGCAGGGTTGTTGATGCTGTCACCAATTTGCCCAGGCCTCCAGATGGGAGTAGGAGCAAGGTGACGGAGCTGCGGCTTGATAAACACAGAAGCCCTGCTTCGATTTTCCATCCAGTCCACTTTGGAAACACATGGCTCTTCCCGGGTGATCTTGGTCCAAGAAAAAAAGGGGGATGGGGGACACAGAAGTGACATAGTGAATGGCATGCAGTTTGGACGAGCATTAGTTAGGAGGTAGGCTCAGAGAGGGAGTGAAAGAGTCAAGGTAGAAACATAAAAAAGGTAAGAAGAGGTAACAACAAAGATCAAGACGAAAGAGCTGAAAAGCAAACGAATTGTACACACTTGAAGAGAGCTTACAACACACACATACTGCCATCTTTTTAAGTCCCCCTCTTCCTGTGTTTTAATCTGGCACTCTCTCCATCTTTCTGTTTTGCTGAGAAAAAAAAAGAAATTCTTACAATGTTCTGTCTTTCAAGTGATATCAGAAGTTTTAAAGACCAACTCCAGCTGGAGGAGCAGAGGAGTGCTCCCTCTGCACCCTAGAGAGTTAAGGAGATCACTTTTTAACCCCTCCTTCCCAACCCCACACCCTGCTGCTCCTCTTTTCCGTGCCTCAACACCAACATAAGAGGACAAGTGTGGGCTCTAAGCACCAGTGATCAAACACGAGCGGCTGCTGCGTACGCTAGGCTCAGGACTGTTGGCCTAATAGGATTGGAAGCCCCCAGGTGAGCCAAAGGACACCTCCAATCACTAGGCTGAGCTACAGTTCTAGCTATGGTACTGAGTGATATATAGTACTAAAAGGATCACCTTGGTTGTGAAGAATGCAGAGTGTAGTGTCATGGTTGAATGTGCATGTCAAAGTTTTGTGGGGGAAATGATGGATTTTAAAACTGCATGCGGTTTTAATGTGTCAGAACGATCTGGAAGTTTTGACTGTGCTAATCATGAGGTTCACAGCGTATAATGTGTGGAGCTGCAGAATAATCCTGTCTTTCTTTCTAGGTGTGAAAATCAGGGAAGGCTCTTTACACTGTAAACCCAGATATTGATTCAACTCAAAGAAAGTGAGTTCATATTACTTATATGTGTCTAATTTATTGACATTACTTGTTAATTCAGATTGAGCAGAACTTTTTCATATCCTTTTTATTGTAATTGTATCTTTAATCCTATCAACAGTTTCTACTGAAACAAACTGAGCTTATATTACTTAAATGTGTTATTTCTTCACATTCATTTTGATTTCTCAGGAAACTGTAGTTTTTAATGGCCTATCTTATCGTAATTATATATTTGATCTCAATATCATCAAGTTTTTCTTGTTAGCAACACACTGACCTTGTACACCTGCCAAACATCTAGTTTAAACCAGTGTCACTGATGAAATATAAACTTTTTGAGACAGAACTGAGACAAAGATTGCAAGTATATTTAAAGTTTCAACAAGTGAAGTTCTAGTAGGCAAGTTATTTGACCCAAATTTGAAGTCTTTGGTGAATGACGTGACTTCAGTCACAACATGGTAAGTTAGAATTCTCAAGGCTTAGTTACTTAACTGTTAGCTTGTCAGCTATTGTGTTCATTTGGAAAAGCACACAGTGAAGGTTCATGGGTGACGGTGGTGGGGGTTCCTCTTGTAACCAATGGGTTGCTGGTTCAAACTTTAGACAAGACACTTAACTTCATGAACGACATATTTTGAATATCAGGAACTGAAAAAGTGAAGTGAGGTCAATTCAAATAAACAATTTAACTTAATTCTTTTAACTAAGTATCTTGAGTTATTGTAACTTGGCTATTAGTACATTCAACTCAAATGTTCTTTTCCATTCCATTAGGGGCTCACACACATAGAACGTAGTCCACTTCACTCATTCAACTATTGTTTCATTACTTAAAAATGATAAGGCAACGAGAAACCTTGATATTTTTAAGTAGATTCTACTTATCCAGGTGTACTTGTAAGAACATAGGTGTAATGCATACGTTGTTCAACATTTGCACAAACTACTATGCTCATATGGTAAAACAAAAGCCTCACAGATCTTCTGCGCAGACATGAACAAATGAAGAGCACACATATATAATGTGCTCAGATAATCATGCACAGGCAGGGTTTTATAAACTCGTCACACCCTCAAAAAAAAAACAACACAATTACCAGAGCCTGAGCTCATCACTGACTAAGCAAAAGTCATCCAGCGTGTAAAACACACAATATAATTAGCACACATCAAGCTGCTGGGTCCTACTGTGCATTAATGATGCTTCCCTCTGAAGTGAATTATGGTTTGATGAGTGAGGGAGTTGGTTAGGAGGGGCTTTGTGGAGGAAACAAAACATCATTTGGAGTAGATAATCAGATGAAAAAGTGGGAAAGTTAGGAACACCTAAAATTGGTAGAACTTGGGTGAAACATTTTCAGTTTTCCAAAAAAAAAAAAAAAAAAAAAGAAAAACACGTAAAACAAGACAGTCAGAGACTACACACCTCTGCCACGCCATAGAAAAAAAAAATCCTGGATCCAGTTTACCACCAAAATTCGATGGATTCTTCCTTGGGCTAAGACACACCTCTAGTAAGATATTATTCATCAATAACTTTTTCTTTTGCTAACACACACACAACCTCCTTGGTGATGACAGATATAAACATTGAGCCACAAATGATTGGTAACATACTTGTGCAAAAACTATCATGTAGTAGATACAAAAATCATCCTGAAATGAATAAAATAAAATTACATCTTATTTATATGTACAGCAGCGTACAAATGTAATTTTGCCCCTTGAAATGTTTCACATATTGTTGCCCTAAAACCACAAACCTTTGTAAGTGTTACTGGGATTTTATGGGAAAGACCAACACAATGTATTGGATAACTTACAAAGAGGGACAACATGTTTTTTTCCCCAAATTAAACTGTAATGGTTTGATTTGCATTTACCCCTCTTACTCTGATACACCTGAATCAAATTCAAAGTAACAAATTCCCTTCAGAGATTCCTCAATTGAATCTACTTGTGTGTAATGTAATCTCAGTATAAACACATCTGTTAGTTAGGGCTTCCATGTTGGTTTCAGAACATTATTTAACAAACAACATCATGAAAACCGTTGACCCAAGCAGAAAGATTAAAAACAAAGTTGTGGAGAAGTAGAAGCAAAGTTAGATCATAAAGCAACATCTCAAACTTTGAACAACTCACAGATGACTGGTTATTCCATCATCAGGAACTCCAAAGAGTATGGCACAGCTGCAAACCTAACAAGCCATGCTAGTCCACCTAGAATAGCATTAATAAGAGAAGTAACCCAGAGGTCCAGAAAAACTCTTATTATAACTAATAAAAATTGCTACATTACTGTGAGGTTCAGACTTTCTTCAGCTGTGCTAAAGATAATTATACCTAGTAGCAGTAGCAGAAAGCCATTGCAAACTCAGCTTTCTGACATTTTGGATTCAAAGTTTATGTCCTCTTTCCCACTTATTTTATCTACAACTCTCTCTTTTCTTAAAAAGGAGGCCTTCATCTGCTTTACACTTGACCAGCCTTTGAAAACATAATTTGCACAGTCTTTCTGACACATACCTTACGGCCTGCCAGCAGATCCGCCTGGGGGGTCCGTAGCCTTTGGAGGCCTACGTGATAACTGACCCGGGAAACACAGGGGATCTGACCCCAGAAAAGCAGCTTTCCACCTGCTGAAGATCTGAGCAAAAGGGCAAAAGTTCAGATGGATACATCAGTAATACATGCAGTGTCACTAAAATTCACATAGCCTTTAACAGGAAATGTAAATTAATTTTAAAGAAAAGAGGAGTCACATTTTTACAGTATGTTTCTCCCTCTATCAAGTTGGTTACTATTGTCTGTTTGCCTGTTTTTTCATTATTGTTGCTTTAAGCAGAACAAATTCAAACAAAAGTTTGATCTTCTCCCAACTTCAAGAAAAAAGTAATGACCACAGTCAGAAAAAAGAAGATTCTGGCCATTTAGTTTGGCTCAGAATGTAAAAGTATATATAAAGCAGCTAGATGAGATTGCAATCCTTCCTAAGCACACTCTCATCTTTTTTCATTGTGCGCTGCGGAAAGGGAGCACATTGACACGTACCAAAAACATACACTGTACGCACTCGTAGACTCTAAACACTCAAGCATCCTGTCATTCATCCCACCTCAGTCTGGCTTTTTAAACCCAGCACTAATAAATTTATATTTACTGCCTCTCATTGAGGACTTTTAAATTATAGCATACAATAAACCTGGCACACACATCTCAAAAGCTCTTTCAGGGAATGTTAAAGCAATATAGCAAGCAATTTTCCAAAGTGGATTACAAATTTCACATCCAGGTTTTATTGCACATTACGATAACTTAACCACATCTAAATGTTCCACATAAATGGGAAATATGTGCTGCTTAATATGCTATTTTTCATTTTTTAAGAAGCGCTTTGCAAACCCTGCCAAGCACAGTGGCATGCTGGTTTGTGCGGTGGGGGAGTCAATAATCTTTATGAGGTGGATTTTAATTACAAGGAGATAACTGAGTATCCTCCTCACGGCAAGCTACCATCAATCTCTATTCTGCATCAGGCCTTGGCTCTCACACATACAGACACAGCATCTCACACACACACACACACACACTCTGTCTCAAACACGCAGATATCCTTTAAGACATGACTGATCAATCAATCAGCAATGTATTATTTTCATCTCTCTGAGGCAAACCTTATAAAAGCATATTCGACAGGCGTTGCTTGATGGCATTTTGCAATGCATACAAACACATGTGCTTCCACAGAAAAGCCCAGATGTACATACTCCATCCCAGACACACACACAGACAGGAGTGCTGGCAAAGTAATCCAGCTAAAAAAGGTTAAGGTTGGTGTTTTCCCAAAGAACGACAGTCTGCAAAAGGTCAGATCAATCATGTGCTAAGCATGTCTCGTAAGCAATCCATAAAGAGCTTGTTTTAAATAATAACATTTTATAGATCACTTAAAGACATAACCGTTCCACGGGCAGGTGGGGCCTCGCTCGCCAAAAGCTCCTTGATGCGACAAGAATTCAAATGCAACAAACATAATATGTTGTTACTGCACTTCATTTAATGAACCAGTGACATTTGTAGCAAAAACCCCTCTGCACACAGCACTTGGCAAGCGTCTCTGCTCAACATTGAGCAATTCTTTTAACGGAACATTGCGATGCAGGAGCCGGCTGTAAATGTGTCCCAGTCCTGAAACAAGTGCTTTTTTTCCTCCTTCAGATAGGGCAATACATTTTAAGATGGGTTACATTTGTAGCTGAACCAACTTAATTCCAGCTTTCTGGCAAGCAGCAGATGAAGAACTGCTTACCCAGCACTTTTTAATGGCACAAATGTTTAAGGGCTGATTTTGTGGCAGTTCAGTGACTTTATCTCAGGGCAGAAAAGAAGCAGGGCCAGATTGCCAAAACCCATGAAAGTCTGAGGATAAAGACAGAAACGTTAAAAAGGTGCCATCTGACTTTCAACGTCTTCAAGCTCAGCAGAAATAGACTGAGTTATGCTTTTTAGGAATTACAGTGAGGACAGTCTAGTCTAGTTTTACAAACGATGGCGTGCTTTTTTATTTCCCGGTCATAACAACAAAGTAGCTGCAGGCCTAGCTGGATGTCTTAGCAGGGAAGTTTAGAGACAGCTGGTTGAGCAACAAATCAAATCATTAAGTACATCCTCTAGAACATAGAACTAAAACTGGGTGCAGTGATCCACACTTACATTTGGCTGAAGAGATACCAAAAGCTAATGAGGTTGAATTTGTGCTCCGAGTTATGTCATTTGAGGACACTGTATCCTTGTTGTGTTAATTAAGGCTCAATGAAATGATGTAGATGAAACGTTTGCATGGCTAACAGCCATGGCAGCAAATACTACTGGGAGAGAGGGTTTCAAGTTAATAAGTTGTTTCTTTGTAATACGCAGAATGAATACAACTTGAATACAACCAAATTTGTTTTTACTCACAATGAGACATACAGTATTGTGCAAAAGTTTTAGGTGGGTGTGAAAAATTGCTGTAAACAAATAATGCTTTCATAAATATAAATGATGATTGTTTATTTTCATCAATTTACAAAATGCTAAGTGAGCGAACCGAAACATACAGCCAAAGTCATTAAGAACTATCTTCAGCATAAAGAAGAAAAAGATGGTAGGGCCCCCACAGAGCCCTGATCTCAACATTATCGAGTGTGTCTGGGATTACATGAAGACACAGAAGGATGTGAGAAAGCCTACATCCACAGAAGACCTGTAGTTAGTTCTCCAATATGTTTGGAACAACCTACCAGCCAAGTTCCCTCAAAAACTGTATGCAAATGTACCTAGAAGAAATGATGCTGTTTTGAAGGCAAAGGGTGGTCACACCAAATACTGATTTGATTTAGATTTCTCTTTTGTTCATTCACTGCATTTTGTTTATTGATCAAAATAAATGATTAACACTTACATTTTTGAAAGCATTCTTTGTTTACAGCATTGTTCCACACCTACCTAAAACATTTGCACAGTACTGTACATTCAGGAATATTTTTAGAAATGTAATTCCTAAAGTTAAGAAATGTGAAATAGCTGCATGTTGGAGCACTGGTTATCACATTTACTTGCAGTAAGAATCTCCAGGTTTGAATCCCTGCCAGGGGTCTTTCTGGATGGAGTTTGCATGTTCTCTCTGAGCATGCATGGGTTCGCTCCCGGTACTCCGGCTTCCTCCCACAGTCCTAAAACTTGGCTATAAGGTAAATTGGTGTCTCTAAATTGTACCCACACACCCTTAGTGGGCGTGGTTGTCTGTCTTGTGTGTCTCTGTCTTGCTCTGTGCTGGACTGGTGACATGTCCAGGTGTTCATTGACTCTCACCCTATGGCCCCCACTTTCATATCCAGGGCCTATAACCACAACCAAGTAACATGCTGACAGCACCTAGACATTGCTGTGTGAAAAAGATTTCCCTTTGACGAGAAATATTAAGGCGTTTTAATACTTTGTTACATTAGATGTTGTTACACTCCTTGTATTCTCAATTTCATTTTGTTTGTTAATAAAATAGCCATAAACCAGTTATTGACAGACTGGTTTACCTGCATTACTGACCTGCACAAAAAAAAAAATCTTATCTATCTATCTATCTATCTATCTATCTATCTATCTATCTATCTATCTATCTATCTATCTATCTATCTATCTATCTATCTATCTATCTATCTATCTATCTATCTATCTATCTATCTATCTATCTATCTATCTATCTATCTATCTATCTATCTATCTATCTATCTATCTATCTATCTGTCTGTCTGTCTGTCTGTCTGTCTGTCTGTCTGTCTGTCTGTCTGTCTGTCTGTCTGTCTGTCTGTCTGTCTGTCTGTCTGTCTGTCTGTCTGTCTGTCTGTCTGTCTGTCTGTCTGTCTGTCTGTCTATCTATCTATCTATCTATCTATCTATCTATCTATCTTGCTGATTAGCTTTTTGCATGTTTTCCACTGGTATTTTGATTTGGTAATGAGCTCCAAGTCTTTGAAGTTGGACGGCCTCTTTGCCACTCTAGTCTGTAGCTCTCCACACATTTTCTATAAGATCCAAAATAGGTCTCTGGCTGAGACACTGCAAAATATTAATATTACTTCCAGTCAGAAGACATATATTGGTAAAATTAAAAGATTACTTTAAACCTACACTACCGGTCAAAAGTTTTAGAACACCTTTCTCACTTAATGGGTCTCTTCCAAACTTACTGTTAGAGAGCTGCAGAGAAAGAGTAGCATCTTGGGGTCACTGTGTCTCACTAACAACCATTAGATGGGATCTACATGCCAACTGGTTGAATGGGAGGGATGCCAGAACAAAGGTTCTACATTTTTCAGTGATATGCTATTGTAATAAAAGGCTTTTTGCATCTCTGCAAACACATTGCCCTTTGTCTGTATAATAACAATTAACATTAAGCAAAACAGAGGTAAACAAGAGAAACATTGTTTACAATTCCTCGTACTCGTACTCGTCGTCTTCCGCTTATCCGGGACCGGGTCGCGGGGGCAGCAGACTCAGCAGAGACGCCCAGATGTCCCTCTCCCCAGACACCTCCTCCAGCTACTCCGGGTGGAGCCTTGCCACCACGGAACTTTTTAACCACCTCGGTGACTTCAGCCTGGGTGATGAAAGAGTCCAACCCCAAGTCCCCAGCCTCTGTTTCCACCACGGAATGCGTGATGGAAGGATTGAGGAGATCCTCGAAGTACTCCTTCCACCGCCCGATAATGTCCTCAGTCGAGGTCAGCAGCCTCCCACCCCCACTATAAACAGTGTTGGCGAAGCACTGCTTCCCCCTCCTGAGGCGCCGGACAGTTTGCCAGAATCGCTTCGAGTAGTCCTTCTCCATGGCCTCACCGAACTCCTCCCAGGCCCGAGTTTTTGCCTCTGCCACAGCCCGGGCCACAGCACGCTTGGCCTCACGGTACCCGTCAGCCGCCTCAGGAGTCCCACAAGCCAACCACAGCTGATAGGACTCCTTCTTCAGCTTGACAGCATCCCTTACTGCCGGTGTCCACCACCGTGTTCTGGGATTGCCGCCACAACAGGCACCGCAGACCTTACGGCCGCAGCTACAGGCAGCAGCATTGACAATAGATGCAGAGAACATGGTCCACTCGGACTCTATGTCTCCAACATCCCCCGGGATCTGGTCAAAGCTCTCCCGGAGGTGGGAGTTGAATACATCCCTGGCTGAGGGCTCCGCCAGGCATTCCCAACAGTCCCTCACTATGCGCTTGGGCCTGCCAAGTCTGTCCGGCTTTCTCCTCCTCCAGCGGATCCAACTCACCACCAGGTGGTGATTAGTGGACAGCTCAGCCCCTCTCTTCACCCGAATGTCCAAAACATGCGGCCGAAGGTCTGATGATACGACAATAAAGTCGATCATCGACCTCCTGCCTAGGGTGTCCTGGTGCCAAGTGCACTGATGGACACCCTTATGTTTGAACATGGTGTTCATTATGGAAAATCCGTGACTAGAACAGAAGTCCAATAACAAAACACCACTCGGATTCAGATCGGGGAGGCCATTCCTCCCGATCACGCCTCTCCAGGTGTCACTGTCGTTTCCCACGTGGGTGTTGAAGTCCCCCAGCAGAATAATGGAGTCCCCGGGAGGGGCACCAAGAAGGCCGGGTACTCCGCACTACCGCTCGGCCCGTAGGCCGAGACGACAGTCAGAGACCTATCCCCAACCCGAAGGCACAGGGATACGACCCTCTCATCCACTGGGGTAAACCCCAATACGAGACGGCTGAGCTGGGGGGCAACAAGCAAACCCACACCAGCCTGCCGCCTCTCACCGTGGGCCACTCCACAGTAGAAGAGAGTCCAACCCCTCTCAAGGAGATGGGTTCCACAGCCCACGCTGTGCGTGGAGGTGAGCCCGACTATTTCTAGTCAATATCTCTCGACCTCCCGCACAAGCTCAGGCTCCTTCCCCCCCAGCGAGGTGACATTCCACGTCCCTAGAGCCAGCCTAAGCATCCGGGGATCGGGCCGCTGAGGTCACCACCTTCGTCCGCCACCCAATCCTCTTTGCACCGGTCCCTCACGGTTCCCCCTGCAGGTGGTGGGCCCACTGGGGGAATGGCCTCGCGTCTCTCGTTCGGGCTTGGCCCGGCCGGGTCCCGCGAGGAGCAACCCGGCCACCAGCCGCTGTCCAGCGAGTCCCTACCCCAGGCCTGGCTCCAGGGTGGGACCTCGGCTCCGCCGTACCGGGCGACGTCACGTGCCTCGATATTTTCGTCCTCATGAGGGATTCTTGAACCGCTCTTTGTCTGACCCATCACCTAGAGCCTGTTTGCCATGGGAGACCCTACCAGGGGCATTTAGGCCCTAGACAACATAGCCTCTAGGATCATTTGAGCCCTCAAACCCCTCCATCACGTTAAGGTGGCGGTTCAAGGAGGAGTGTTTACAATTCCATAAAATTTATTCATGTTTTCTGATTTGTGCTGTTGCATTTTACAAATTAAAAATAGAATATGTTGCTCTTCATTTACATCTTTCCCTTTGTTACAACTGGCAAGTGTGTTCAATTTGACTTCTTTCAGCTGTCCTCCTCTCCTCTCTGCCCGCTTTCTGCTCTGTGCACATCAACATGCCCTGACATATGTTTGAAATTGAGCACAAAATGCACGGGTTTACATTTGAGTTTATGCGTGCGTCGGGCGGTAATCTGACTCTTTAATTGCGGATTCATACGTGTGCTACTGTTAGGATTTGTAGTTGCGTGGCAGCATATGTTCCTGCTGTGAGAACGTGTGTGTAAGTATGTAAAGCGTGAGTGTATGTGCTTCCATCAGGGAGAGAGGAAGTGTGTTTGTGTTGGTGTGTGTAGGTTTGCGTGCATTTATGTACACAAAATGAGTATACCTGAGTGTGTGCACGTGTCAGCATGTTGGCCTGTGTTTATATTTGTATGTGAATGTTTCTGTGTGTCTGAGTGAATGAGCGCTGTCAGGTGCTGCTCCATGCTGTGCCAGCTGCATCTGGAGCCATCTGTGTTGCGGCTCAGTGGGAGCTGAGCGGATGACTTTAATGTACTTGAACCCCAGACAGACCTTTCCCAGACAGTCGTCAGTATTAAACCAAGACAACTGGGCCCAGTCAAGCTGAACCAGCGGATCTGGGTGGTGAGCAGAAGACAGACGCTTTGGTTACACTATAACCCCCAGTCTGACTCGCTGGGGAGTATTTTGGCAGCCAGATACACACAAACACTGGAATCTGTTTGTTCTAATGATGCAATAGTAATATATGAGAATACTCTCAGCTGCTCATATTTTAGGTTTTCATTCATTTCAAATTCAAAGTCAAACTGTTAAAGAAAACCTTGCAAACATAGATTTGTTTAAGAAGTCATAAAAAGCAAGCAAAAACATAATAATAAAATGGTAAGATATGTGACTGTATGCATGCATTACCATTTAAGGACATTTGAGAGCAAATACACAACATATTATGTTGCACTAGTAAGACATTTTTGACCACTTATAGCAGAATTTTCACTGCATCTAAGTTGTACACGGACTGTAAGATTATTTAATTCCAAAACAGAAGAAATAATGATAAATGATAAAGTTATCAAATGTCAAAATATGAAATACCTAGATGTTCTTTTTGGGTACAGTGGCTGCAGTCCGTGTCAGGATCTGGGTTTGTGTTTTTGTGCTCATTCTCAGGTGGTGCTGAAGCTCTCAGGTGTGCTGGGTGACAGGTGCGACTTATTCCACTGATTGCCAGGAGGAGTACTTAAGCAGGAGGCTGCCAGCACTTCAATGCGAGTGTTTTGCCACAGTGGTACAAACTCTAGCCACGCTCCAAGTTATGTGTCGTACTTCAACCTCGTTTAACTTTGTTTTTTGCTCCTCTGCAGATTTTGAAAGCCTAAGCTTTGGATCTATGTCACTGAGTTTTCTGGACTATGTTTCTGAAAGTTACTCTGGATGATCAAGCCTGTCTTCGCTCTGAGGATTCCTATCCTGTGATCTATCTTTGTTTGGATTTGCATCAAGCTGGTAGCTTCCTGTCCACTTCGTCTCCTGAGCCAAGCCACAAGCGTACCCTGTCCACCCTCCAACATAAGCTACTGCACATCAAACTTGTTTACTGTAACCTGAGCTCCAAAGAACATCACCAAGTGAACTCTCTACGGATATACCTGCTTAAGACCTGGATCCTGAATCTCATTCCCCCTGGCGACTTGACCATCATAACTCAGTAAGCCGATCTCAGTATCAAAGTAACTATTTGCTCTTAGCTTCGTTTTTCCCTCCATTACCCATACTCATCCATTCTCTTCACTTCTCTCCTTACAGTGAGATATTTTGCCCGTTCCGTTCCTGACTATATCTTCAATAAACAATATTTATTTTACTTCCTCCTACTGAGTGTTCTCTGTATGTGGGTCCGAGCTATTTCGAACATAATGGCAGTCCGGAGTTTGAATATACCCAGACCTAAACCATTGCCTTGTAATTCTGGTTGTATATTTATGGTTATTGTCCTGCTGGATGAATATAAAGCAAAGCATCTCCACATCATAATGCTGCCAGCTTCATGTTTCACGATTGGGATTACGTGTTCTGGGTTTTGTGGAGGTTACATATATGACCTTACTTACCATTTTACATAAAAAAAACAAAAACAAAACAAACAAAATGGCTGTCATCAGACAAGACTGCTTCCTTCCACCTGTTTGCTTTTTCCCCCTAAAAGCTTTTGTAAAAAGTGCATATAGAACTTATGTTTATGTTGAAACAGTAATTTTCTTGACGATTTCCACAAAGGCCAGATATTGAGGTCAATATCTTCATAATGCCTTGGTCTTCATAATGCTATTTGTTCACTAATGTTCTCTGATAAACATCTGAGGCCTTTGCAGAACCAATCTATTAATATGATTAATTTACACACAGGTAGTCTGCATTTAATAATTAGGTGACTTCTAAAGCCAGTTATTTGCAATGGGTTCTATTTTGAGGTGCCAGAGTAAAGAGCCATGCATACAAATAAACACCTTTTCAGATTTTTATTTGTAAAATATTTTGATGAGGGCTGCATGGTAGTGCAAATGGTAGCACTATTGCCTTGCAGCAAGAAGGTCTTGAGTTCAACTCCCGGCTGGGGGTCTTTCTGCATGGAGTTTGCATGTTCTCTTGGTACATGTGTGGGTTCTCTCTGGTTAATTGGTCTCTCTCAATTGCCTTAGGTGTGCATGGTTGTTTTTCCTGTGTGTCTCTGTGTTGCCCTGCGATGGACCTGTCCTGGGTGTACCCTGCCTTTTGGCCGTAAACCACTGGAGATAGGCACCAGCTCCCCCGTGACCCGCTATAGAAGAAGCAGGTATAGAAAATGGATGAATGGATATGTTGATGAATCTGTATCATTTTCCTTCCAATTAATATACCAATAAAATACTTAGAAGTTTATGGCTCTAATGCAACAAAATGTGAAAGCATTAAAGGAGGGTAAAATGTTTTGAAATGAACTATATGGTTGGTTTTTGTGACCACATAGAATTTAGAACTATTATATTCTTCTATATCCCACCAGTGTCTAAACAATTATTCTCATTGTGGGCATTTAGACCATATTTTCCTGTGGCTGAAGGTCTGAAGTTTTCCATAGAATATTTTTAACGCTACCTATTTTGTTATGTTTGTTTTAAATTATCTGTCATAGTCTTGTATTCAGCAGAATAACATAAACAGAAGCATCTCCATGGAAAATGATAACTACACATAACACTTCATCCACTAAACCACCCACAACTCAGTAAATCAACACAACAAAGACAGTGTGGTGGCCAAGTAATGATTCTGCAGTAACAATATGATTAGTGAAGCACAAAATCAATTAATGCAGCAGTAGAATCAATAGGTGTCTCTCAGCATATATGTCCTGCAGTTAATTAATAAACAAAAAAGGCATTAAGCAGCAGAGCATCAGACTGTGGCGTAAACTGTCATCAGTCACAATGTGTGTACTGATCACATCAGCAGGAAGGCAAAGGCAAAACGTGGACAGATATAAATGTGAGTACAGTAAATAGAAAAACACACGCTCACAGGCAAGAGAGTATGAACATGCAGTACACACAAATTCAAACACAAACACACGCACAACCCTTCTCACACATGCACAATTATTTAAAATTCTAAACTTTTACTCTCAACCAAAGACCTGGAGATTCAGAGTATTTGTAGCGTTCTGTTAACCACTGCATCCCAAACAATATTAGCACAAATTTGTAATGGGCCCAGAGTTAGATGAGGCTTGAACTAAGATGGAACCAGGACCAGGCTTTCAGCATCAGACCTACAATACTCCATTTTTCAGGGTTGATAAACCACTATCATCCAGACAAACAAGAATGCAAACAGCATATTACCACACAGAAGCCATAGCTTACATACAGTTCCTTGCAAGTATCCACACCCTTAAACTTTTCTTTTTTTTTTTTTTTTTACAATTTTTCATCTTACAAACACAGATTTCAATGTATTGTATTGAAATTTTGAAAATGTTAACCAATTCTTCCACAAGCTCAGTTGATGTGATATAGTGTCTTTGAACATCACTTTTCAAGTCTGGTCACAGATTCCTTAATTGGACTTGGGTCTGAACTTTGGCAGGACCATTGAAACACTTAAAGGTCTTAATATAAATCATTCAACTGTTGCTCAAGGTGGATGTTTAGTGTCTTCACCCTGCTGCAACATGTATCACAACCTCAGTCTTAAGTCTTTTGCAGCTTCTAACAGGTTTTGTTAATGGATTGGCC
Source organism: Girardinichthys multiradiatus (assembly GCF_021462225.1). NCBI lineage: Eukaryota > Metazoa > Chordata > Actinopteri > Cyprinodontiformes > Goodeidae > Girardinichthys > Girardinichthys multiradiatus. The sequence goes on along the minus strand of NC_061805.1, from coordinate 37,156,890 downwards.
TTCTTGGTACTCATCTTCCCATCAAGTCTGACCAGCTTCGATGTCCCTGCCAAAGAAAAGCATCCGCATAGCATGAAAATGCCACTACCATGGTTCATTTGGCAATTGGGTAATGGGTGATGTGTAGTGTCAGTTTTACAACACAGACGGTGCTTTTCATGGAGATCAAACCGTGCAGGTTTGGTCTCATCTGACCAGAGCTTCTACGAGTATTTTGTAGTATGCAAAACATTTTGAAAATCATTTACCATTTTTATTCTACTTCACAATTCTTTGTGTTGGTCTATCACACAAAATCCTTTTACATAAAGTCATGCAGTTTATAGACACTTGCCATGCACTGTAATATCTAAAACTTATTAGCCTTTGATGACAAACCTGAAGAACTATTTACTTGGATTCAAAGTGCCTTCTAATCTTTTTTTTGTCCTCAGTTTTCATTAACAATACAATTTTTATGGAATCCTTATTTTGTATTCTGGCTAAATACACTGGACAAAGATTTCTATTGTTGCTATAAAATCTGTATTCTAGTTATAGATTGCATACAACTCACAATAGGATTCAACAACTACAGTTTTAGTAAATTTGACTGCAATTAATAGCAATTATTTTCTGGTTAATCTTGTAACCATCAGTATAAATAATAATAATTATATTCCATTTTAGACATTTGCATTCCATTGTTGTTCAAACCAAAGAATATCTAATGTGAAAGTGTTAAAGTGATTGTTTTCTCTAGAAAATATATCCTGATAGAGGTGACCGTATCTATTTTAGCTGAGCCACATGGTCTCTTACATCATTAAAATTCCTTCTCACCTCAATCATGTGATACAACCCAGGCTGTCAGTCTTTTCATCACAATAGAAAAAAAACAATAAGATTTCTATCGGTAAAACTATTACCAGTTGTAATAGGTTTAGAGCTGCCCAGCTTTAACTCTGTAAGGCAACAGATAACTTTAAGTAGAAGACTGTTTGTATACATCCTCTGCTGCCACTGATACACAAGCGCCTTAGAGCCCAAGAGAGGAAGCTATCTGCATTGTAAAAAAATACACTTTACATAAGTAAAAAAACCCCAAAACAAACAGTGTTATCTTTCAGAAGGTGGAACCTTTCTTACTTTTTTAAATGTTTATGGGAGTGGTTTCAGTGTAGCACCGTGCTGCTGATTAAAAGGGGAATCTTAATCAGGTGGTAGGGTCTGTCGGGGGCCCCTGGGGCCGAGAGTGTTCTACATCCTGTCAGACACTGCAGAGAAACAATCAATCATCAGAGTGACTCCTCGACAGCAGAGAGAGGGAGGTAAAAGAAGATTGGAGAGATGAAGGTACAGTGTCGAAAAAACAATGGGGAACAACAGGGACAGGAGCAAAATGGAAAAAAAGCGATGGAGGAGACGAGATGGTAGAAATCGCAAGATGGTGGGGGAGAGAAGAAATGAGACCGTGACATTGCAGAGAGTAACTTACTTTTCTAAATATGAGGATGATGCCCATGAAAATCCAATGAGTCGGGTTAGATTAGGAGCCATTCCGCAAGCTAGTAATTCAGCATTGAAAGCCAAGGCCACGTCAAAGCTCGTAACATCTGATGTCTAACATTTTCAGAGTTGGCTCTGTCACACTAACCTTTGCCTGTACCTGTTTGTTTCACTGTCCTGGAAGTGTCATCCTTTCACCTTGTAAAATTGATTGAATTTTGGCCCTGCAGATAAACACCTGAGAAATGAGAGCAGAGGGAACAAGAGCTGTCTGAGGCCTGCGTAATGTTGCAGCTCTTTAAGAAAAAAACACCATCTTAAATAAAAAGGCATCAACAGTCCTCAGTGACAGGTGGAATTCTATATCTTGCTGTGGATGAGGAACAGGACACAGCCACCAAACACACACTCCCTGGACATATTTTGCTTATTCGAAAGGACTCAGTCATGCATGAACTCCGGAAGACTCCACAAAGAGGATTTCCTGCTCTGTCCACATGGAGCAGAGTAGCTATAATGGACAAACAGCAGATCCCATAAAGGTGATTTATTGGAATTTAAAGAGATGAGCATTCTTGGCGCAGCATAAAGGATATTAGGTACTCAAAGGGAGGGCTTGGAGACAGATCATCTTCCAAACCTTTTAATCTGTTCTCTGGAACTATAATAACAAAATGCTCCTTTTAATATGTCTCAGCATTAAAGGACATCTTTGTAAGAAATTGTGAAACCTTGACAACATAGGAAAATAGGTCTGGAGGTTAGTTCAGGGCTAAAAGTGAAAGAAAAAGGTTTGGCTCACCTCTCGCCCCATCCACTATGAAAATACATTGCCACAATCTTAAATAATAAAAAGGAAAAAAAAAAAAAACCAACAGAAAAACTACCAGCCAATAAGACAGTGAGGAGAACATAGCAAACAAATAGTCACAACACATCTTGAGATGCAACGAAACAGAAGCCTTGGGTTAAAATAGAAAAAGAGAGAAAAAAAACCAACAATGGGAGGGAAAAGGAAATGCGCAGCTGACAAAAGTGGCTCAAGCATCATACATCAAGCACTTGTTACCTCTCCCGGTGCTTGTGATTGCACATGACTGCAAACAAGTCAGTGATAAAAATCTGAAGAAAGATGAGACCGATCGGCCTGGCTTTAAAGATCATCAATCACAGCCCTGTAAGCTCGGATATTATTAGTTCAAGTAAAGCTGCACTCTTCCATTTTATGGACATCATAAAAGACTTTGGTGGCAGGGTGGAAGTGGAACGGAGAGGATCCCCCCAGTGTTTTTTTTAACTAGAACTGGGATGAATGTGTTTGGAAACAGACTGGATGGATGGACAGCTCTAATCTGGTAATGCTAACTGAATCACTTACACTGCTTTGTGCTCCCCCAGGGGAAAGGAGAGCGCAAGAGTAAGGCCTTGCTTTCTTGGTTGCAATATGCCGAATCAGTAGAGAGAAAAAAGCACATTTGAGCAAAGTTTTCCTTGGATCTTGGTGTTGACCGAAACCGACTGCAAGTGATGCCTGAGTCCCAGTAAATCAGATTCATGATGGCAGTATTAGGTGCGCTCTCTGTATTTAGTTTTACTGTCAAATATGACACATTTATTTTTATCTCCTGTCAGACATTTCCTTTATAACGGCTAACATAACAAGTAATGATTAATGAGAGTTTGTAAAGATATCCTAGTGTAGTGGTGCTAGTGAATAATATATTTATACAAGTCACATTAAACAACAATTAAAAAGCATAGATGATTTCTTTCCTCAAATTTAAAAAGATGAGACTTCATTAAAATGTGTGGTCATTGTCCTCTAAATGTTTTATAGAAATTATAGCCTGTTATTAAAAATGTTTGCACAGTATTGCACAGATTATTTATTAGCTAAATGACAGGGAAAGCCATTTTGCACAAGTTTTTTTTTTTTTTTTAACTTTCAATCTTAGCAAGCTAGAAATGGGCTGGGTACCAGTATCAAGATATACCAAGCTAAGGTACTTGTTTCTTATTTCTTGCAGGAAGTCCCCCCCTCGTCCAAAAGGCTGCTTTAGTTTTGATCATGGGTAGGGAGTTTCAGCCCAATATACGAGTAGTTCTAAAACAAGAGAGAAGTCCAGCTGACCTGCATTACTTGTAGCGCTCTGCTATTACTTGGGGTTGTTCTGAATGCCTGAAAATCTGCACAAATGTAAGATATTTTAAGGTTTTAAAAAGTTATGGTTTTTAAAACAGCCTACATGTTCCATCACATTTTTGGATTGTCTAGTCCTTTAAAAGGCAAGAGTATAACAACACTTGCCATCTTCCTGCTATTGCTGCAAACTGCCAGTCAGCTTGCAGAAAGAAAGCTATGTACCATTCTCCTGGCTTAGAAAAAAGACTGTTTGGAAATATTTACGAAAAACACGGAAAGTCATGCTTTGGAACTGAAGGAGCACCACCTATCACTAATTTTTCATAATATTTTAAAATTACATTTTGCAAGCTAGGGGTAGGATGTCAGTTAAGCAGCAGACTGCACACTGGCTATACAAGCTGATACCCCAACTAATAAGATAGCTTGTTTTACTTGTTTAAGAGATTAAGATGGCAAAAAGATGATAATATTCTGTGCAACAAGCATTTCATTCTTGCATGTATAGTGTTATATATTATCTTATAGATATTTATACTACAAGTCTTTGTAATAAAATTGAAATTATAAATGTAGAATAAACATTATAATAACTGTAATCATGAATTAGTCATATTATTTAAGCAGCAGTAAAAATACACTTGCTTTTCTGTTCATACTGTGTATAAACTGAGGTATTTTCAATTAAGGTTACTATAAAGTAAGAATGGTCCATGTATATTGCTTACGCCCTGTAATCTGTTGACAGTGCTTATTTGGTCCAGTGTTAGAATCAGCTGTTACATGCAGTTCAATAAATAGCTGAGAAAAACCTCCTAACCCCCCCAAAAAATAAATGTCAGGGAGTTGTAGAGATGTTTGTCAATCCAGACCATAGATCCTGGGCAAACTATTTTCTATTTCTTGTATTGCTTTCTACTTTTCTCCTCTTTCTCCTTGCCTGCCAGGGAGGACATAAAGGCAAGTGTGAAGTCCATCACTGCCTGGTGAATAGCTGCCCTTTGTGCCTCCGAACTCAATTCACAGACTGAAAGGACCCCGGCCCTGCACTTCTGTGTGTTGCCTGATTCAAAATAGTGCGTACATACTCTGAGGTCTCCCAAAAAGCCTTCCGCTAAGTTTAAATGCATACAATGTTTAGTCAGCTTTAGACCATTCAAAAATCAGGCACTAAAAAAAACTGGAAACAGCATTCCACATTGTAAGCTAGGCAATCTTGTTTTGTGCACAATAAATTATGATGGCAGACCTGGTGTTTCAGTCCTTAATGTCTGCACTGTTGTCAAGGAAACCCCTAACTTGTTTTTTCATGGTTGCCGTGACCTATATGGACTCCCCCCCACCCCCCTACCACCCGTCCATCCCCAATTTTACCACACCCAAATCCATGTCATGTAGTGTAACATGTAGCGAACAGTAGCAAGAAACTGAAGGTTATCTTGTTTAACAGTATTTGTATCACCTTAACCTCTTCCTTTGTTTCTGGGAATATGCGCTAACCACTGATTGAGGAGCATATAAAACTCCATGTCTTTCCCATTCCTCTTTTAGAGACCATCACTAGTCTTGTTAGGCCTAACATTAGCACCCTAGTGAACAAAAGGACCGCACGGCTTAGGGCTGCCCTGGAATGTCAGCGGGTTCACATTTCACATGCAGATGCGTGACCCCAGAGCCCTTTAGTGGGAAGGTGCGCCTTAACCTCACAGAGAAGCAGAAGGAGGGGAAAAGGGGAGTAAGGGGCACCTTAAGGGGAATCTGGGATGGGGGAAGGGTTAAAAATAAGAACGTCTGTGTTTGCATGTGCTCTTCCACTGTCTGTCTATTCTCTCTCTCCCTCATTCCCTGCACATGTTCATAAACTTGGCTGATATACCTTAAAGAATATAATAATTGTCGATATTCTTCAAACTTGTCAGCAGCTGTCTTTTCTGCATGATCTATGATGCCACCCTTCTTTCCTCCCCGCTTAGGAACACATGAAAGCATAAAATTTTAAAGTGCATACAGAAATTTCTCCCCAAATAATTGAAAAAAGCTCAACGGGAGGGTTTATGTAAGGCAAAAGTACTGTGGGCTTCGCAAAAGGAACCAAAGCTACTGTCATCTGCTCTCTGTAGGCCCTGGCATGCACAGATTCAACTCAAGGGCTTCATACTTCTGTAACTTGCTCTCCCAGTTCTGACTGTCTCTTTACCCGTTTGCCTATTCCATCTCTTTCTCATCTCTCAATAGTAAACACTTCAAAAGACAAAAAAATCCTTTGCAAAAGCACGAAGGCTTCAAGTGTGTTTGTTTTATTTTTGACCCCGAAGCTTTTCTGCTACAACTATCCACCTCCAGCTTTTAAATTACAGAACTCACTCACCAAATCCAGAAGTGCTTATTTGTGTACTGCCCGTCTGCCCATGTTATTCTTCCATGAGCTACTCTTGTGTAATTTTCATAGAAAGCAGCTCTGCTTGAACTGCTTTGACTAAAAATGACCTCATCAAAGGAATACTTAAGTTTTACGTGTCAGACGAGAGGACAACTATTGTAGCACCACAGGAAGTAATTTTGGAGGTTAATAATATTATGAAAAATTAAACTAAGTTTGTAAATTCAGTGTTAAATAATGCTTAAAATTATCCAGCAGTAACTGCTTTATTTTGGTAACAATTACAACCTAAACAGTTTAACTGAACGTGTTGGTTTAGTAAGTTGTTGTTCTTATTCATTGTTTGTGGTCCCCAGCAGAGAACTCAATGCTAATACACTTAAATGGGTTGTATTATGAAGGAATATGAAAATGAAAATAATTAATTTAAGAACTGTTTATAGCTGTCATAAGGCTTGTGGTTGAAAAGGTTTCTGCATAGATCAAGAATTAAATTTTTTATCCAGGTTTAACTAGTTCAGTGAGATGGCTACTGGAGTAGGCCAAACTTGCTTGCAAAGCAGAGATTCTTAACTCTGACACAGTCATTGTCAATAAACAGCACATTTTAGCTGTCGCTGTCAGGGAAAAACATGATTCATTGTTAGAATAGGTTTAAGGAGTTTATTAATATTTCCCCAGTCAACATTTACATTTGGGGTGCAAAATGATAGAAAATGGACTTAAAATGGTTCCCAAATAGGATTGTCTGTGATTTACATAGTGGCCCATTCACCTGGTAAGTAGTAGTATTTGGTAGTAAAATGGAGCTCATACAAAAGTCCACAGAGTATACATCCAGTTTGTCGAAAATCCAGTACACTTTAAAAACTGGTTGGAATGGAAATTAAATTTTAACTATTAACATTAACATATTCATTATCAACACATAAATTAAATGTATGGAAAAAATGTCACCCATTATATAAAATTTCTGACAGCTTGTCTTGTTACTGAGGGGTCCTGTCTGATAATTATCTCCTGCATCATATGGGGGCCAGATTTGCAATAGCATTACATCCTAAACGGGATAACCTTGCAATACAGACATGGATCTTTGACCAGCAGTATTTTTCAGTACAAAGACATAAATAAGGACTGACAAAAATATAAATATCTAACTAACAGCATTTAAAGTGTTGGCAACTTGTCACCAACTACATTCATCACCCATCTCACTTTCATTGCTAACATTCATCAGGGTCAGCAGATCTGCCTTTATACAAGTGTTCTTCCATATTTAAAGGTGTGTGTGTGCGTGCTTTGTGTTTAGCAGCTCTGCTGTCCAATAGTTTAGACATCTATAGCATCCACAGCAAGGCCAGAGGAGCAAGAGAGCAATCCATAGGCCTGCGTAGCCATGGCAACTAAACAAGGAATAGGCTAGATGTCAGCCAAGCACGGCTAAATCACCCATTAGAGAAAGCAGAAGGGGGAGAGAGGGAATACTGGTCAGAGCGCAAGAGGCTAATGGGGAGATAAGATGGTCAACATATAGGCGACACACACAAATTCAGGTTCACAGTGAGACAAACAATAGGACAGCACACTGATGTTGGCTCTTTGTGCTGGAGCAGAAAATGCAAGAAAAGCAACAAAGCACTTAAAAACATATACCGATCTGCACATGTAGGTAACTTGATGGAAATTGCATAAAAAACACACAGCCACACATGGTTAAACACACACACACAAGCATACAAAGGGCACAAAGGGAAGACAAAATGGTTTTAATAAAGACGCCCTCTTGGAGAGGTTGCTCATGAATGTGAGAAAGATGTATTTATAGGAATCCTCCTGTGGGATCCGTTGAGCTCGGCGTCACATTTGTGCATGAGAAAGAGCGTGAGAGAAGGCTGTTTTGTTGGCTCTTGTTTCTTCCTTCTAATCCTGTATGCTTCCCCTGCTTTCATTCTAAAATAATAAGTTACACGTTAAAGATAGCATTGGGCTAAAGCAACTAAACCCCAGGAGATGTGTTTGAGTTAGGACGTGCATAGATATATATATATATACAGGCATTGACATTTTAAAATGTCCAAACAAGCTTTTACGCCTAAAATGAACATATGTAAAAGAATTCAAGCAGGGTCCGAGAATACATACATGTACCCCAATCAGTCTATCTTGTACAAAAAATACAGCCACATGCACACCCGGCACACAACGTAGAGTTAGGCAGGCTGGCTCCTCCTGATTTTAATGCTGCACATTCATTTGCATGCGCCATAATTAGCGTCAGGCACACAGAGGCTGGTCCTCGGGGAGCTCTGTGATAACCGCTTCCCCTTCTATTAGAGCTCTCATTCCATGAGTGTCAGACATTGCACATCTTCATTGTGGGGCCTGCAGCTCATGAGCTCAGAGGAGATTCTCTGTTGCTGAAGCTGCTGCTGGAATGTCGAAAAAAAAGGCAAGGCATCAGGGACAGGGGCTGAAAAGAAAAGGTTGGAGGATGCTATGTTTGGTGGAGGTTGGAGAAGAAAAAAAAAATAAGCCTGTGAAATGTAAGGAAATAAAAGGAACAAGGTAAAAAAGTTTTCAGCACAAAGAATAAAAAAAGACGGCGAGACAAGCGAGGTAGTGCGTGGCAAAAGCGGTTACACATTGTGCCGCCGACAGACAGGCTGGACAGAGGTAATGAATGCAGTTATTAAATTGTTTCAGCTGCAAAGAGGTCTATTCTTATGCCATTATAAAGGGAACAATTTATCCCCACTGATCGGCCCTGTCTCCTTTCTCTTCGCTCGCTTTGATCTGCCAGCATATTGCCTTGATGTGTCCTATTCAATAGCGAATCTGGGGCAATTTTAATGCTTTTGTACCTCACCACCGCTCCAGTTCTCCCTCCCTGTTTAAAAATAGCTGTTAATTATAAGTGCAGTTTAAATGTCTCTAGTGACCCAGAAATGCAGGTTGGAGTGAGAAGAAGGGACCAAGCATCTCCAAGTTTAAAAAGAGCGAAACACTATTTCTTTCTTTATCATGGTTTCTTCAATCTCCCTTTTTTTCTCCTCACACCCCCTGCCACTTCTTTGTCTTCTTCATTCACTTCCCTTCAATTCTACTTCTGTGTTCCTTTCGTGTTTTTATTTTCTTCATCTCTTACTCTATCCCACTCCTCTGTGGTGTCTTCTGCAGTTCGGTGGGAGCGAGGAGAGGGCTGGAGGATAGGGGACTCGTTTTTTTCTCTCCGACACACAAGAGAACTGCAGCAGGGAGACATTGGAGACCACAGCTGTAAGACCGCTTCAGTCTGCAGATTGGATGTGCGTCATGTGGAGTCTTTGTATTTCCCTCCCCGACTTCCTCCTCTAATGCAGCCGCAGGAGTGGGATGTTGAAAGCAAAAGCATGTGAGGGTGCACTAGGTAGCACAGTGTGAAGCAGAGACGCAGTATACCTGTGGGGAAGAGAAGGTGCTGTACAGGGACCTGAGGTGTGCACCTAGGGGGGTGCAATGTTATAAATAAAGCATTAGCCTCTTAAAGGGAACAGAAATGTGAAGGGCTGTCTCGGTATCTCTTTTCCCCCTCTAACTCTTACTAACAGTTAACCTGCAGGCAAGAGCATGTAGTCTTTTCATCATTAAGGATGTACAATGGAAAAACAGTAAGTGGGAAATTGTGAGTGTCAACTGTATAAAAATGAGGATTCACTTTAAATTCAAAACTGGTTAAGGAAACATTTTGATCCAAAGTGACTGTTTAAGGTTGATATATTCTAGTTTAGGTGGTCATTTTGTAAAGAAATGCAGCTGAAATATTGGAAACACACAGTGTAAAAAGACTGAAAACTAAGTTTCTGCATGGCATCACCACTCAAACGTGACTGCTTCATTATAATATTCATGGAGGTGTCTCTTACATCATACATGCAAGTTCAATACTTCTGCGCCATAACTTCATCACTTCTTTCATTTGAAAGAAAGAAGACATATATTGAAAGAAAACAGCTCAAAACTTTCCAACCTTTTCCCCTAATATCCTCAAGATGCTATTTTCTTAGAAATGTACAACATTGCATGTCCTACTGACCAGTCAAGAATGGCAGTTTTGAAATTAGAAACATTTACTTGTTCACCCAAAGCAAGAACTGTGTTCTTATTCTCTGTAGAAAGTTAAGCTTGCTCCTACTGTTGGATGGACTCCACCATGTCTTTCCATTGTCATCGCTCCTAGTCGTGGTATTCATTGACAAGATCTCATGGCTCAGTTGGAGAGAGAAGGGTGTCTGGTTTGAGAACCTCAGGGTCTTATCTTTGTGCTTTGCAGAGTAAATCAGGACCAGAGCATAACCAAAGACTAAAGTGTCATGATCCTAATGTGTTTGCGAGTATCAATGAGAGTAGTGTTGAGATCTTTAACGAACAGAGGATCTCTGCTGGAGGGCGTTGTCACCGACTGTAGATTCCACACCTGTTGTCAATTTCCTCATCAGGCTGCTTGGGATTTAAGGTGCTAGTCTGTCAGATACCAACCATTTTGGTAGAGTCAAGCCAGATCGTTCTCGCTAAGAAGTTATTCACGACAGAATTTACGTCTTACTACTTACCTTCCTTGAGCTCACTCCTTGTGTCCTTCGTGTCTTCTAGGTGTAATCCCCGCTATTTGTTCACAAACCAACCTTGAGTCAGGTCTCCAAACCTCACTGTGACAGATCTCCCTGGAAATCAGCCCACGGTTGTCCAATGCAGTTCTAGTGTCTTGAGCCGTTACCTGCCTGGCTGCTCTCTAAGCCTCCTTATTCCCACTCTGGTTGGATCTCAGTTATACTACTCCGCTCACATTGGAAAACTTCCAGGAGCTCACACCCACTTAGGGAGATTCTTGTCCTCAGATAATCAACAGGCTCTTGCCCTTTCCTCAGAGTTCTCCATTGCTGAAAGCAAAGTAAGACAGCATAGTTCTGTAATGCAACTTAAAGATCAATTCTCATTACTCCTCCGGTTCCATCTAACCTCAGCTTTCTTCCCTAGTAATTTTTTTCTGTAAATAAATCCTTTTGTTCCCTAGTCAGATTCTGCATGTGGGTCAGGAAACTTTACAGAAAAATGACACAAAGTGCTTATATGGAAATTGGTTGAGGAGCTCAGTGGGAAACACGGGACTAGATTTCACTTCTAGCCTGGGACATAGTGATCTTTTTTGAATTGAGTGTTGCTGGGGAGAGTAATGTTCAGGCTTTCCTCTTAAAACTGTCACCCCATGACCTGATCTTGGATAAGCGGAAGACAACGGGAAACGGATGGATGCTCCTCATAGAGCGTAAAAAAACAATGAAGAAGCCTTTTGGATGAGAGGTAAAATGTCTTCAAGAAACAATAGAAGTCCAGTTGCCTTCTATGTTAGCACATTATTATGTTCTGGATGACGGAGAATCTAAACCAGTGAAAAAGAGTCAATTCAGAGTAAAATGTTTTTGATTTTTTTAAGCAACACTGTTTATTAGCCAAAACTAAAGAAAATGTCCCCTTATCTGTGGCAAATGGTTTTTTGCCAGAGCAAATATAGATGCTCTGACTGGCAACCTGTTGTTGTAAGAATGAATATGAATATATTTGTCAGGATCTGCAGTTTTGTGTGTGTGCTTTTTCTTTTGTTTTGTATGTTCACTTCTCAGATGGTGCTTGAGTTCTCAGGTGCGCTGGGTGACAGGTGCGACTAATCTGCTGATTGCTTGGAGGTGTACTTAAGCAGGAGGCTGCCAGCACTTCAGCGACAGAGTGTTTACCTTCAGTGGTACAAGCTCAAGCCACAAATAATCTTTGCTATGTGCTATGCTCTTAGTAATCTTCGTTTGTGCTCCTTTGCAGGTTGTTTTACCTGAATCTTCGGATAACCCTTGTTGATGCCTGACTTCGCTCTCAGCATACTTTTGCTGTTTTGGATTTTCGACTTCTGGAGAAAGTTCGCCTATTTTTGTGCATTAAGATCCAAGATTCCTGTTTACTTTGTCTGGACAAAGACCTGCTGACAGCTTCCTGTTTTCACCGTCATCTGAACCTTGGCATAAGCGTAGCCTGTTCACCCTCCAACGCAAGTACCACCATTCTGAACTCATCATCATCCCTCACAGATCTCTCAAGCCTTACCAGAGAAACTTCTGTGCCAAACACTCAGACTCCGAATCCCTCTACCTCCCCAGCGGTTAGATTACTCCAACATAGTAAGCTTCGTCTCATAACTCATTAATCACGTTAAGTGTAGTGTTTTGATTTATTTATTTCATGTTAACTATAGCATTTCGATTTACCTGCTTTTTCTCTTTCTTTGTACAGTTGGTGATTTACCAGTTCATTTCAATTCAGTTTATTTATATAGCGCCTATTCACAACACATGCTGTCTCAAGGCACTTCACAAAAGTCAGGTACATACGTTCCAATTAATCCTAACCATTGAACAGTGCAGTCAGATTCAGTTATTTATTCAAATTGGAGAAAACGTTTTTCTATCTAAGGAAACCCAGCAGATTGCATCAAGTCAGAGACTTGTAGATTCACTCCTCCTGGATGAGCATGTAGCAACAGTGGACAGTTACTGGCGTTGACTTTGCATCAATCCCTCATACTGAGCAAGCATGTAGCAACAGTGGAGAGGAAAAACTCCCTTTTAACAGGAAGAAACCTCCAGCAGAACCAGGCTCATCATGAGCGGCCATCTGCCACGACTGACTGGGGGTTTGAGAGAACAGAGCAGAGACACAAAAAGAATACAGAAGCACTGATCCAGGAGAACTTTCTATGGGAAGGAAAAGTAAATGTTAGTGGATGTAGCTCCTTTAGTCGTTTCACCTAGAAACAAAGAACATATAAATTTTGAGCCAGTTTTCAAGGATAGTCTGAAAGAGAGCACATATAATTAGATACAGTAAAAGCTCAGTCAACTGCTATATATAGGAGAGAGAAATTGTTAAACACTGAAAGACAGGGCCAAGTGGATCATCTGTAGAAGGTGAGCATTAAGTTGTTGCCAGCAGAAGCTTGGACAATGCCCCTCTCCAGAAAGATGTCACAGATAGACACAGTCAGGCCAGGTGTAGCTTCTACGAGGAGAAAAGAGAGAGAACATAAACTTAAAAACTGAAATAACAGCAAATAATGCAAAATTGGAGAGTAGTGTGAGAATGTATCGAAGAGGGTGAAAGTGGTCATTATATCCTCCAGCAGCCTAAGCCTGTAGCAGTGCCAGGGCCCGGCCACCCCAGAACGGGCCATGTGTAGGGGCACTAAGTAAAATAATAAACTGATAAAGTTTGTCCATCTAGAGCCCACTGATGGTCATTGTTATACTAAAAACCACAAGGATTGGGATACCTCTCTCTGTCAGACTGATTATAACCATTGGAAAAGAGAAGGGGTCATACAGGTAGTGAAAAAGCAGGGTGTGTTTGCACCTCAACCATAATTGAGCCGGTTTAGGCTAAACCTGACTTCCACTTACTCCATCCAACAGGGAGGGAGGAAGGCGGAGGCAAAAAAGGAAGATAGCTCAGGATAACCTGAGCCACTCTAACTATAAGCTTTACCAAAAAGGAGTTCCTGCACATTTCCCATTCACCTTTGTTTAAGAAAATAAATCTTCTTCATAATCCTGTTTCTTCTTCTGAGTGTTTCATCTGCATGTGGGTCAGAACTATCTCGAGCATAATGACAATATTATTTAATATCCAATATTAATACTTTACTATTTTATTAAATAATATTTCGGTCTGTTAAGGGTTGTCCTGTGAATACCAGCCCAATAAGGCGGTAGTATTAGGACAAAACTGAAAGGGATGAGCCAAGCTCTGACATTATTGAATAGCAAAACTCTGCACACGCATGGAATGAATTCACACAATTTCTTAAAATACAAGAATTTATTAACAGAAATAAGTCAACTCAAAGTCAAACATATTTCAATCAACAAACTCTTTACTATGCTAAAACAATCCAACTAAACTACCAAGCACAATTAAAGAATAAGGGTGACTAATGTGCTATGTACAATATAAACAAGTTGATCAAATATGGTTGAAAACCATGACTGATGCAACATTACTATGCAATGTTATTTATGTTTGAGAACCAAGGATTATCTTGAAGAATCTGGAATTGAAATTAAGTTAGTCTTGGAACTAACTTGGGCAATAATTGGCATACCTTTAGACAACCATTCACAATGCAAGATCAGATAAAATGTTATTTTAAGAAATTAATGTTTTAAAGAATGATTTGCGGAATAAAACTAACCTTCTAGGATGACCAATTCTCAATGGTGTTTAATTAACTGCCTTTACTTATTAATGTAATATTTAAAGAAATGTTATTTTGAATAAGAACCAAATCTTTGAGAAATGGGCTTAATTGTGTTACTTAGTAATTAAGTTTAGTAAAATAATTAGGGAAATATTATTTTACTGGATTGAAAACTAACAACCTTTTTGGTTAATGATCTTTATCAGGCAAGCACGTGTTCTTAGCTGTTAGCAGTTAAAGCTAACAAAAGAAGCTCATAGCTTATCATCTGAATCAAATACATACCTTTAAAATACCATTAATAAAAGGGTTAAAATGCATAAGCGTGGATGGTGCGTTATGGCTGATCTTCTGTGTTTAAGAATCACCCTTTAAATAAAGTTTGTCTTAACTTAAAAAAAAAACAAAAAAAAACACAGAGCACACAAACTGAGCACATGTGCTTAGCAGATAATCTGATAGCATTAAGATAGCTGAGTTTCAACACAAACAAAACCAAATGACATAAAACAACAAATGTTCAGATTATTTCATTCTAAATTACTTCTCTCTGTCCAAACCTAACCTCTTACGTGAACCGTGTTGAGGAAAAGTTGTCCGGAGATGAAGTTTGAAGAAAGCTTCTACAGTGAACCAAGGTTTAACTGCAGCTAACCTCCGTAGCTGTGGGGTGGGGCGGCTCGTTCTGTCGCCCGGCCAAACTGCACGTTACAACTGTAACCACGGTGATGCAGTCCCGTTGTCCTTCCTTCAGACCGGGGAAACTGCTCCACTCGACGTTGTAGAGTCAGGGTCTCTGCTGGGAACTCTCTGGAACACAGTTTGCTTCTGTAGACCTCAGAGAGAAAGTCAAGCAATGCTTGTACCTTAATTACCCCCGTTCATGAATGAATACCGGATACAAAACAGCAATTCATTCCTACTTAACTTAGTCCATATGATCGCGTGATCGTATGACACTCTTGGATCCAGTTTGAAGAGTTATGTCTGTTTGCCTGCAAAGAAACATTAGTGCGCTGTGTCCCTCCGTCCAGTTCCTCTGGGGACCTGTGTGGAAGAGGTCAGCTTGTTGCGAAAGCGGTGATTTTATTTGGACAGTGATGTCACGGGAAGTCCACTGTTACCCCCTTGTCCTGGCTGTGCTGGAAGTAGGTTAATGCGATTTATTTTGAAAGTTCCAGAAAAGTTCGTATTGGCCTTTCATTTTGTAACCATGGCTGGGATACCAACACTTTCCAAGGTGTACCTTGGACAGTCACCTTGCAAGTCACCTTGTGATCTTGCAAGGATAAACGTGGATGGATGGGTGGAACAGATGTGATGACATGCCATTGATATCTTGCCTCTCTGGTAAACATCTATTAGTCAGATATGACACGTTGTAGTATGAGTTTTAATTGATTGACAATTAAAGTCTATGACAACGAAAAGGCCTGTTTATGTGTTGGTCTGTGGAGCTTCTTTCTTAGCATTTTAGTGATGCTCATACATGATTCGAGGTACAGCACCATGTTCTTTTCAGAGATGCCTTTAATCAGTTTTCTGAAATTTGTGTGGCTCAAAATAAGAGATCAGCAGAGGTTCAGTGGTATGGTTGTGGTTATTAAACATTTTAAACAAGCACATTTTAAAAGCCTTTAAAAATCATTGAGCTGGAAAACATTGTTCTGTTAAAAGGGTAGTTCTCAGGAGAACAATATTGCATTCAGATAAGCTCTATCTCAATATTATTTGACTGTGCTCAGATAAGATTGTGTTAAAACTAGGGAGGTCCCATCCAATCCCAAGTATTAGATTGGGGTCCCAGTGAAAATTTTAAATGATTGTTATTGATTTTCTCACCCATCTTGATTGTGGCAATATGTAAGCAGCATGACCAGCAAGCAGTGTGGCAGCCATTTGCAACTTTTGTAAATCATGGGCTTTTCTCTAGTGCATAGTTTGCATAAACATTATTATAGGTTGTCCAATTTATTTTGTCTAACACAGTTTTCCTTAACAATCAATTTGCTTTATTGCTTACAATGACACAGTGAAACTGTATTGGCTGCTGCACGTTCCTTGCTCTCTTGGTTATACACTCACTAGCCACTTTATTAGGTACACCTTGCTAGTACCGGGTTGGACCCCTTTTGCCTTCAGAACTGCCTTAATCCTTCATGGCATAGATTCAACAAGGTACTGGAAACATTCCTCAGAGTGTTCGGTCCATATTGACATGATAGCATCACACAGATGCTGCAGATTTGTCGGCTGCACATCCATGATGCGAATCTCCCTTTCAACCACATCCCAAAGGTGCTCTATTGGGTTGAGATCTGGTGACTGTGGGGGCCATTTCAGTACAGTGAACTCATTGTCATGTTCAAGAAACCAGTATGAGATGATTCGTGCTTTATGACATGGCGCGTTATCCTGCCGGAAGTAACCATCAGAAGATGGGTACACTGTGGTCATAAAGGGAAGTGACATGGTCAGCAACAATTCTCAGGCGGGCTGTGGTGTTGACATGATGTTCAGTTGTTCAGTTGACATGATGTTCAGTTGACATGATGTCTGTTCACTAAAACCAGCCGCCACAGAGACAGTTTCTTCCCCCAGGCTGTTTCTCTGATGAACATTCAATAAAGTACAAAATAACAGCATACAGATGTTGCAAATGCACCTTTTTATTATATATGTGTATATTGTACATTGTAAATTTGTATATTCTGTAATGCAAAAACAGAACAAAAGAGTAAAGTGTACCGGAGTCAAATTCTTTGTTTGTATGTACGAACTTGGCAATAAAGCTGATTCTGATTCTGAGTTGGTACTAAGGGACCCAAAGTGTGCCAAGAAAATATCCCCCACACCATTACACCACCACCACCAGCCTCAACCGTTGATACAAGGCAGGATGGATCAATACTTTCATGTTGTTGATGCCAAAGTCTCACCCTACCATCTGAATGTCGCAGCAGAAATTGAGACTCATTAGACCAGGCAATGTTTTTCCAATCTTCTATTGTCCAATTTTGGTGAGCCTGTGCGAATTGTAGCCTCAGTTTCCTGTTCTTAGCTGACAGGAGTGGCACCGGATGTGGTCTTCTGCTGCTGTAGCCCATCCACCTCAAGGTTCGACGTGTTGTGCGTTCAGAGATGCTCTTCTGCATGCCTTGGTTGTAACGAGTGGTTATTTGAGTTACTGTTGCCTTTCTATCAGCTCAAACTAGTCTAGCCATTCTCCTCTGACCTCTGGCATCAAGACGGCATTTGCACCCACAGAACTGCCACTCACTGGATATTTTTTGTTTTTCGGACCATTCTCTGTAAACCCTAGAGATGGTAGTGTCTGAAAATCCCAGTAGATCAGCAACTCTTTAGCCACTTACTCTGGATAAAAAACACTGTCAGGAGGAGCATGGTGTCCCTTTAATTAAAGAATGTGGCAGTATGTTATGAGCCAAGTATATATCTTTAAAAATATTAGGTTGTTTTGCAGAAGCTGCTGCTGGGTGAAAACGTCAGTCATTGTAAAATAAAAACAGATACTACAACTGCAGAACATTATTTGTCAATCAGTCATACCGATAAAATGTAATAGCTTATTTTACTGCACTTAAAAATGATGGCTTTTTCAAGAAAATATTTGGTATTGATTTTAATGAAATATTGGACTGGGACATAGTATTGGCAAAAGCCTAAGCTTAAATTACTCAAATTGGGTTCTTAGTACGTTAATGAAACAATGTGTTAGTTAATCCAAAACCATGACAGCAAAACCTTGATACTGTGACAGGTAAGGAAAGTATGATGATAAATAGTCTGCTATCCATTATTGTAGCAAGGTAGGAAGCATTTATAGGCAAAATGAACCTATTATAAGTTTTAACTAGTTCAGCTAGTTTTACTGGAAACTTTAAATTACTTGAGTCAAAATCTGAGCAAGAAAGCAGCCACAAAAACATCAGCTGAGAAATTCTTGTTACTCTTGCTGCTGCCAGTTCTTACGTACATTATAAATACAAATTCCGGATAAAATCAAGGTAAACACAATTGAATACAATTAAGAGGTGTTAGATACTGACTTCAAAGAAACCATGGGCACTGAGAGTGCAAAGAGAAAACAGACTTTGTTGCATTGACAACAGTGCAGTACAGCAGGTGACAAGAACAGATGAAAAGCATGCACTTCTTCGCTGCTGCTACTGCTGCACATTAGCATTGCTGTTTGCCAGGGGTATCACGGTTGACACGTGCGTTTATGTGTGCTTGCATAGCGAAGTACGAAGACATCTCGGTCAAGCCCTCACACGGTGACAAAGGCTGAAAAGGATATAATGAGATAAGAAACGTATGCAAATGAACCTGGCCACAGTTCAAACTAATCAGCTTAACGCTCTGATAGATATCAGCTATTTGTCGCATCATGCACACACTTGCTCTAGGAAGTTAAGACAATCAGGGAGAGTATGTGTGATCCAACGATACTCTCAAAGTGACTCAATAACACAAAACACTCATGAAACTGTTCACAACACTTGTAGATTTAGAGAAAGACTGACTGATGCAGTGTTGTGCTGTTTGTGGAAGTGATTGTGTGAACTCATTTCAAGTATGCTGTAATGCTAATGGTCAACACACATGCAAATACACAAAAAATCATGTCAGGTCAGGTCTTTCACAAGCTAAACAAGAAGAGGCCCTGGCAAAGTCAGTCAAGTCTGACCCCCAAAGAAATACCCCAGCTTTGCCAGTCGATGTAATTTCCCTAATTCTGTGTTAATATTGTAGATTTTAATTGTATTATGCTTGTTGTAGGATTTGTTCTGTCAATCCAAAGGACAGAACCCCAAATTATATATAAAATACAGTTCTTACAGTTTATTCTATAATATTTGTATGGAAAAGGTGAATGTGTCTGTTGCATAGTTCTAGGGCGTCATTTTAAATGGTTTGCTGTCATCAGGCAGGGGGGAAGAAGTCATGCCCCAGCTGTACACTTCGGCACATCTCTCTGCAGCTATTATTACCAGTTGGAATCCAGGACACCCTAAATGGTGTGGGGGCCAAACGGTAACCACGAGTAAAAAAGTGTCCTTGGAGAAACACAGCTGCACCTTCATGGAAATCTGTTGACTGACCTTCACTTAGACAAAACTATGCACATTAGAAATTACTGGAGCAAAAAAAAAAAAAAAGAAAAAAAAAAAACCTAACTGACTTTTAAATTATTGTTGTTTAATGTCACAATTTAAATACTGAGTACATTAAAACGCAGAAGTGTAGAAATATGCAGTGCCTTGCAACAGCATTCATACTCCTTAAACATTTTCCTAATTTATCACATTAAAACCACAAACTCAAAGTAATTTTATTGGGGTTTTATGAGAAAAAACTATTACATAATTACAAAGTGAAGAGACAATGATACATAGCTTTCCATAAAATAATTTCAAGGGTCTAGCATGGGGGTCCCCAAACCCGAGACTCTGGTCCAAATCCGGACCCAGGGAGCATTTTCTCAGGACCGTAAGGCATTTCCTCATATACTGTAGACGTTTAATTCCTGCCGCATCTGACTTTTAACAGGCACGATGGGCAGCTATGTGGATCAGCGACATTCGGTCCACCCTTCAAGCAGTGCAGTACAGTGTGGTGCTATTAACATGACTGTTAATCGCTGTTAAGCTAGCTTGGGCGCTCATACTTGCTGACAGTTAAAGGACTTGGTGGTGCACATATGGGTGAGTAAAAGAGGATGGCTTTGTCAAAAATATATAAAGTGGACTACGTAAATCACACATTTAAAGATGAATAGACAGACACATACGCTTTATTTTAACTTCCTTGGGGTGTACGGCCAGTCTGCCTTATATGTTTTGAATCAGTTGAACTTATAAAGAGTTGAAATCTAAAGAGACATTATGAAACCAAACATAGGAACTATCCGCCTGGGTCTGACAGTAAGACAGTAATGTCACAGTCTCTTACAGCACAACAGCGAGCATACGAGTGTTCACTGACAGGACAGTCAATTTTAAGAAAACACACAAAGCCTTTCACTGACTGGGAAACAATCAAAGAGTGCATGTACGCTATGGCAGAAACACTTTTAGATTGAAAATAAGGACAACTTAAGGAAAAGGTTAAACAAATTGCCATGTCTACCACAAGCACAACAAGGAAAGCAGAATTGTTCTACCAAGATGTACGGACCCAGCTCGATTGTGCCATTCAAAGTGTGTTTAATATTGGTACTTAAATTGGATTTCATTTTTCTGTTCAGCAGACGATTTCATGGGCATATTAATAATTAGTAAATAAAAAAAAAAAAAACTAGTGTTAATTAAATGTTAAATAAAAATTAAAGA
The DNA here is from genome assembly GCF_021462225.1 of Girardinichthys multiradiatus. Lineage (NCBI taxonomy): Eukaryota > Metazoa > Chordata > Actinopteri > Cyprinodontiformes > Goodeidae > Girardinichthys > Girardinichthys multiradiatus. Next base: position 37,136,245 of record NC_061805.1, on the reverse strand, counting down.
AAATATTTTTGTCAGTTGATTTAAAATGTTCAGACCCCAAAGTGTTTGGGTGACAGAGGAAGTGGACCTCTTGCTATTTCAGTTGGGGACCCCTGGTCTAGTATGTACAGGTCCTTCTCAAAATATTAGCATATTGTGATAAAGTTAATTATTTTCCATAATGTCATGATGAAAATTTAACATTCATATATTTTAGATTTATTGCACACTAACTGAAATATTTCAGGTCTTTTATTGTCTTAATACGGATGATTGTGGCATACAGCTCATGAAAACCCAAAATTCCTATCTCACAAAATTAGCATATTTCATCCGATCAATAAAAGAAAAGTGTTTTTAATACAAAAAACGTCAACCTTCAAATGATCATGTACAGTTATGCACTCAATACTTGGTCGGGAATCATTTGGCAGAAATGACTGCTTCAATGCGGCGTGGCATGGAGGCAATCAGCCTTTGGCACTGCTGAGGTCTTATGGAGGCCCAGGATGCTTCGATAGTGGCCTTTAGCTCATCCAGAGTGTTGGGTATTGAGTCTCTCAACGTTCTCTTCACAATATCCCACAGATTCTCTATGGGGTTCAGGTTAGGAGAGTTGGCAGGCCAATTGAGCACAGTGATACCATGGTCAGTAAACCATTTACCAGTGGTTTTGGCACTGTGAGCAGGTGCCAGGTCGTGCTGAAAAATGAAATCTTCATCTCCATAAAGCTTTTCAGCAGATGGAAGCATGAAGTGCTCCAAAATCTCCTGATAGCTAGCTGCATTGACCCTGCCCTTGATAAAACACAGTGGACCAACACCAGCAGCTGACACGGCACCCCAGACCATCACTGACTGTGGGTACTTGACACTGGACTTCTGGCATTTTGGCATTTCCTTCTCCCCAGTGTTCCTCCAGACTCTGGCACCTTGATTTCCGAATGACATGCAGAATTTGCTTTCATCCGAAAAAAGTACTTTGGATCACTGAGCAACAGTCCAGTGCTGCTTCTCTGTAGCCCAGGTCAGGCGCTTCTGCCGCTGTTTCTGGTTCAAAAGTGGCTTGACCTGGGGAATGTGGCACCTGTAGCCCATTTCCTGCACACGCCTGTGCACGGTGGCTCTGGATGTTTCTACTCCAGACTCAGTCCACTGCTTCCGCAGGTCCCCCAAGGTCTGGAATCGGCCCTTCTCCACAATCTTCCTTGGTCACCTCTTCTCGTTGTGCAGTGTTTTCTGCCACACTTTTCCTTCCCACAGACTTCCCACTGAGGTGCCTTGATACAGCACTCTGGGAACAGCCCATTCGTCCAGAAATTTCTTTCTGTGTCTTACCCTCTTGCTTGAGGGTGTCAATAGTGGCCTTCTGGACAGCAGTCAGGTCGGCAGTCTTACCCATGATTTGGGTTTTGAGTGATGAACCAGGCTGGGAGTTTTAAAGGCCTCAGGAATCTTTTGCAGGTGTTTAGAGTTAACTCGTTGATTCAGATGATTAGGTTCATAGCTCGTTTAGAGACCCTTTTAATGATATGCTAATTTTGTGAGATAGGAATTTTTGGTTTTCATGAGCTGTATGCCAAAATCATCTGTATTAAGACAATAAAAGACCTGAAATATTTCAGTTAATGTGCAATGAATCTAAAATATATGAATGTTAAATTTTCATCATGACATTATGGAAAATAATGAACTTTATCACAATATGCTAATATTTTGAGAAGGACCTGTAGTCCTATTCATGCCTCTGTACTCTGATGCCCTTTCATGAAAGTTTGTGTAACTAATTGCCTCCAGAAGTAATCTAAATTGTGTTAACAGAGTTCACCTATTTGTGATCCAATCTCAATATAAATACAGTGAAGGCCTTAGATGTTGTTAGATAATGTGTGCCACTTTATGCAAAGTAGAGTACAGCATAAATATGTGAAAGAAGCTGTTTTGGTCAGATGAGAGAAAAACTATACTTCTTGGCCGATGTGCAAAAGGCTATGTGTAACAAAAACCTAAAACTGCTTTTTGGACTTATTAAGCCATTCCCTCCATGAAATATGGTGGTGACAGCATGTTGTTGAGGGGATGCTTTACTTTACCAAAGGTGCTTACAAGTGAGTACAGCTGAACTTGAAAAATTCTATAAAGAAAAATGGCCAGAGTCAGTTCTTAGATCGGCCAATTTGCCAGCGATGTTACCCAGAAGACTCCTAATGGCAGCTAAAGGTGACTCTGCAATCTATTGTAGAGCCACTCCAATGAGTGTCCTGAACACAAATGCATGCCACACCATTAAGCTTTTTATATAAAAAAAATTTAAATCCAAAACCTTTTTTTCTTTTACTTTGTCCAATGTGTGTTTGTTTGTGTTGTGTGTTGTGTGCTCAAAATTTGCTGTTGGTTGCAACTTTGTTGAACAAACACCATGAGTTCATGAAAAAACAGCACATTAACCACAAAACCTTACATTATTAAAAAATGTCATGTATTAAAAAACATCATGTATTAAAAAAACTCTTTGCTTTTCATCCCCCATTCATTTTCTGTCTTTCTGCCTTTTAGATCTTTCACTGACATTTATCACTAAGCTACCTTTTCACCCGACCTATTCCTAAGCAAACCTGGGCCCAGACATCTTTATGGAAATCACTTCTGTGGGCGTGTTGATTTGCAAAGGGCATCGTGGCTGTTCAGTTTACCCTTGCCCACTGATGTTATATGGGTGGGGGGTAGACACTGACTTCCACAAAGACAGACAGTGACGTAGAGGAAGTAAAATAAAGAGCACCTTGGTATAACTATATTGGTTGGCTCTGGTATGTTGGCACCCATCTTATCTGGCTTGAGTCCCACATGGCATTCATCTAATGAAAACCTGGCTGGATGGCAGGCTGGCTGTCTCATCGAGGCTCCTTGCCAAAGGTTCTTCTCCCTCTGCATCAAAGTCACTCCGCTTTAATGTAGCTTTTATCAATGGCCAAGTAAAAGCAAATAACTTCACTGAAAATTTGAAAGAGATCATGAAAAGAAATCTAAAGCACAGATGAAGAGAGAAGTCTAGTAATTCTTTAGGGGCACTTAGATAAACTCATTGTAACAACAATCAAATCAGAGGAAGGATATTTATTATGCATCAAGGCTTACACAAAAATATCAACACAGAGAATAAAGGAAAGTATTCACACTGACAATAAAAAAAGCATTATGATATATAACACATTACAAGATCACCTTATATCATCAGTCCATTAATGTTACATGACCATAGACTGGTAAAGGTATGTGGATAATAGGTTATGTTTAATATATTGTTCCCATTCTTGTCCTCACAAATGGCAATGGCATTTTATTTATGACAAACAAATGGTTGAGACCCTATCAAAATGGATTCTGTATTTTCTGTGTTGCTTGCAATGTGAGTGGTACCTGGCAAAATCAAGAGCAGCAGGGTAGAGTCTGCCAAGTCTGCTTTCATTTTAACCTGCATTTGCTTTAATAAAACCACCGAAATGCAAACTGCTACAAAAAACAAACAAAAAAAAACCACCTATAAAATGAATAAGTGTGTAGGCAGAGAAAATAGGTATATAACACATTTATGATTTGTTTTTGTAAATATCTTTAAACCGACATTAAAAAAACACCATATGCCATTGAAAACCCCAGGAATTTGCACAGAGAAAGAAATAAAACCAAATAAGTCCATAAATTAAGCTCTATATAATTAAGTGGAATGATGCAGGGAGTAAGTATTGAACACGTGAAGAAAAAGATAAAACGAGCTACAATCTGTTAGTATTAGAAAGCAATCCTGCACCCTATCAGTGTTGATTTATATTGGCTGGTACAGTCTTAATGGATTGGCTATAAATAGGTTTCTTACCACCAAGAATAATCTGATCATGGATAAGAGCAAAGAGCTCTCCCAAGAACTTCAAAACCTTGCTGAAACAAAAAAGAGCTCACTGATGGCAGTGGTCTTTGAAGCTATTATCTTGAAGTGGAAAGAAAACTATTTTAGCTTTAGCCATCTATAGACAGTTACTCCTGGCAAGATTTCTGACAGCTAAGCAAAACATATATTCAGAAAAGTTGTCTGAAAGAAAATACATTTTCACAATAAGCTTCAGAAGGACCTGGAATTAACAGAACCAGATTTTAAATGAAAACAACGCACTGAACCTAAGGCCTCTATGCCTTGCTCACTGCACAAAACTCCACTGCTGGAAAAAAAGCATATTAAAGCTTAAATTTGCTGCAAAGCATTTAGACAGGAAAAAATAAATACTGGTAGAATATAGTCTGGTCAGATCAGCCCAAAATGATCTCCTTAGATGCTATTGCACATACCATTTGAAAGATGTGTGGCTCCACACATCATACAAAAACACCAGACTAACAAACAGTAAGATTATAGGTGAAAACATCATTGTGTAGGTCTATTTTTCAACATATGGTACTGGCAGACATTTACAGAAATGTACAGAGACCTTCTTCATAAGATCTGAAGATGAAACAAAGAGGGATTCTTTTGCTACCATTTGTTGAAAAAAACACACACACATACAGGTCCTTCTCAAAATATTAGCATATTGTGATAAAGTTCATTATTTTCCATAATGTCATGATGAAAATTTAACATTCATATATTTTAGATTCATTGCACACTAACTGAAATATTTCAGGTCTTTTATTGTCTTAATACGGATGATTTTGGCATACAGCTCATGAAAACCCAAAATTCCTATCTCACAAAATTAGCATATCATTAAAAGGGTCTCTAAACGAGCTATGAACCTAATCATCTGAATCAACGAGTTAACTCTAAACACCTGCAAAAGATTCCTGAGGCCTTTAAAACTCCCACCCTGGTTCATCACTCAAAACCCCAATCATGGGTAAGACTGCCGACCTGACTGCTGTCCAGAAGGCCACTATTGACACCCTCAAGCAAGAGGGTAAGACATAGAAAGAAATTTCTGAACGAATAGGCTGTTCCCAGAGTGCTGTATCAAGGCACCTCAGTGGGAAGTCTGTGGGAAGGAAAAAGTGTGGCAGAAAACGCTGCACGAGAAGAGGTGACCGCACGCTGAGGAAGATTGTGGAGAAGGGCCGATTCCAGACCTTGGGGGACCTGCAGAAGCAGTGGACTGAGTCTGGAGTAGAAACATCCATAGCCACCGTGCACAGGTGTGTGCAGGAAATGGGCTACAGGTGCTGCATTCCCCGGGTCAAGCCACTTTTGAACCAGAAACAGCGGCAGAAGCGCCTGACCTGGGCTACAGAGAAGCAGCACTGGACTGTTGCTCAGTGGTCCAAAGTACTTTTTTTGGATGAAAACAAATTCTGCATGTCATTCGGAAATCAAGGTGCCAGAGTCTGGAGGAAGACTGGGGAGAAGGAAATGCCAAAATGCCAGAAGTCCAGTGTCAAGTACCCACAGTCAGTGATGGTCTGGGGTGCCGTGTCAGCTGCTGGTGTTGGTCCACTGTGTTTTATCAAGGGCAGGGTCAAGGCAGCTAGCTATCAGGAGATTTTGGAGCACTTCATGCTTCCATCTGCTGAAAAGCTTTATGGAGATGAAGATTTAATTTTTCAGCACGACCTGGCACCTGCTCACAGTGCCAAAACCACTGGTAAATGGTTTACTGACCATGGTATCACTGTCCTCAATTGGCCGGACAACTCTCCTGACCTGAACCCCATAGAGAATTTGTGGGATATTGTGAAGAGAACGTTGAGAGACTCAATACCCAACACTCTGGATGAGCTAAAGGCCGCTATCGAAGCATCCTGGGCCTCCATAAGACCTCAGCAGTGCCACAGGCTGATTGCCTCCATGCCACGCCGCATTGAAGCAGTCATTTCTGCAAAAGGATTCCCGACCAAGTATTGAGTGCATAACTGTACATGATTATTTGAAGGTTGATGTTTTTTGTATTAAAAACACTTTTCTTTTATTGGTCGGATGAAATATGCTAATTTTGTGAGATAGAAATTTTGGGATTTCATGAGATGTATGCCAAAATCATCCGTATTAAGACAATAAAAGACTTGAAATATTTCAGTTAGTGTGCAATTAATCTAAAATATGTGAATGTTAAATTTTCATCATGACATTATGGAAAATAGTGAACTTTATCACAATATGCTAATATTTTGAGAAGGACCTGTATATAAATATATCCAGAAAACCAAAGTCTTTCTTCTAAGCAAGGGAAAAGTCTAAGAGTCATCTTCCAACTTTAAGTGACAGTGTACAGCAAGAGGTGGCGCTCCACCTCCTTGGTGTTGCAGCACTCCATCCTGCATGCCAAAGAGAAAACCACGGATACTTCGGATACAAATTGTCATCTTACTGTTCTGACAACAGAAGCCTTGAAATGTATATTTTTACAGACAAATGTTGAATAGACATTTTTTTTTATTTGAATACTTCACAAAATGTCTTCTGACAAATATATTTCATTATAAGGCAGCCCTATGGGAAATATAGTAATGTTTTGTCCTAACTTTATGCATTACACATTGAAGCATGATGCCTTTTCCTCACCTCATTACTTTCACCCAATATTAGCCCTACATTTCTACTACCTCCACCTATTTGTCTCCCATGTGCCCAGCCTCTCATCACTTGCTCTTAAGTTTACAGCAGTGGTTCACCATAAATCACAGTTTCCATGAGAGAAAGTCAGAAGTAAATACTTTTGGGCTCCACTTGCCACTGAAAGTAAACCATAGACAAACATTCACAGCTCTTATAGTGGCCAAGAGGTTGTAAGAGCAGAGTAGTGTGTCTTGCTTTCTCTTCTCTCTGATCTCATATTCTCTTTTAAGAGCTAGCTCTGCCGTACATGTTAAGGTTGTACCCCCACTACCACCTTCAGTGCCCCCTTGCTGTCCTCTGGAGCTGTGTCAAGTAAGAGACCAGATTGGGAGTGGGTATGGGTGGATGCCAAAGTATTCTGGGAATGGCTCCAAAGAACATATTTGTTGAGTGTGGAAGAGAGTGGAAATGGCCTGGTGTTCTGTAAGCGAGACACGGTTGGGAAGCTGGGTGAAGCAGTGGTGAGGTAGAAAATAAGTCATTGGATGAAAGTGAGATGAACAACTTCAGTTTTGAATGAGTTCTCATTCATTGCTGTAAAAGAGGTAGATTTCAATTCAACTGGTCTATGAAGTTTTATTTTTAGCAATTAGATTTTTCGGTATTACGTACTTGAGCTTTGACACTACAACCCAGAATTTACAAGGTAAAACAACAAAACTGACTTATCAGCAACAAATGTTTTAAAATTCCTTTAACATTTTTCACTATTGTGATTTGTATGTGGAAAGTCATTTTTGTTTGTTACCACTTTACTCAAGGACATACACACTGTAGTTTTATAAAAGTAGCAATGACTGTCACAGAGGATTGGTTCGTCCACTGAGCTATGCTGTGTGTGTGTGTTTCAGGGTATAAAGCTGGCCTGTGACATGCCATACTTTAGTGCCAAAGGTTTTGTGGGGTCAGTGTTATTTCACACACCTGTTTGAAAATAAGTGTCCCTGGCACAAAACATATGCACATTCTGGGCTTTAGACACATTTGCTATGGTGAATTACGCCTGTATTTGTTTTTTATGAATTAATTTTTAAGGTGAGTAAATATTGGGTTTGAAATGCAGCAGCATATGTAACATTTTTGACAGCTGAGTCCGTACCGAAAACCCCTTTGACTGGGAAGATCCAGTGTTTCAGCTAAAAGAGAAGGAAAAGCCTGCATATATGGATCTGATTTTCCATGCAGACCATGTAAAAATATTTGTAAGCCTTGAACTTTTTCACATTGTGTGTTGTCAATCACAAATGTTAATGAATTTTATTGGGATTTTTTTAAAAGGTAAAGTAAGTATGAAAAGTAAATATGATTTTTTTTTTTTACAAATAAAAATCAAAGAAATGGCAAGCACACCATAAGAATCAGAACACTTTGTAATGCCACAAGGAAACTGTAGTGTTGCTCAGTCAAATTGTGCTTTATAAAAAATAGGAGGACACAGATTAGACAGATTATAATTATTTCAGAATCAGAATCAGAATCAGAAAAGCTTTATTGCCAAGTACGTTTTTGGACATACAAGGAATTTGTTTTGGCGTAGTTGGTGCAATACAGTACAATTTGCATAGAGAAGTGAAAAATAAAGTGTTTGAAATAAATTAACAAACAGAACTATCTCTATGTTAAATAATATGATGATAAATGTCTCTTTTACCCTATATTAGGACAAACAGTTTTGTACAGTTAAGTTCCTTTAATTCGTCTGTTGTGTTTAAAGAGAGAAATCATGCAGTTCGATTTAGCCAGAAGCAGGAATGATTTCCTATTCTTGTAGCACAGCGGCATTAGTGGTTTACTAAATCTGTGATTTGTGAGCACATCACACATAGGGTGTAAAAGATTTTTCATCATTGCCCTTAATTTGGACACCCTCCTCCTGTCTGAGAAAACCATGAAGGTGTCTATGTACAAAGCCACAATGTTACTGTTTTTTTTAATTAAGTTTGTTTAGTCAGTCCATGTCCGCCCCCTTTAATCTGCTGCCCTAGCATACACAAATATATAGGATGGCATTGGCTACCAAAAACTCATAAAACATCTTGAGTATTCCTGGGCAGATGTTGAATGACCGAGGCGTCCCAAAAAACAGAGGCGACTCTGGACTGTCTTATAGAGGATCTCTGTTTTTACTGATGGTGAGTTTATTGTCACTGAGGACACTGAGGTATTTATAGTCACCACTGACTCCAAACAAACCTTGTGAATTGGAGGAGTGACTGATTATGTATTCAGCCCATCCAAATCAATACTTTGAGGAACCACTACTGGCTTCCATTAGAGGAAGTTTTTTGGGGTATGTCTTCACCACTTTAATGCTTCTAGAGACGGAACTCAGTTAGACTGGATGGAACGCATCTGTCAACAGCATGTTTGAACTCCTGCGGCAGATTCTTAATTAGATTTAGGTCTGGGCTTTGACTGGGCCATTCTATAACAAGAATATGCTTTGACCTAAACCATTTGATTGTAGCTCTGGCTGTATGTTAAGCCTCATTGTCTTACTGGACAGAAATGCACCCCACACTTTTCTGATTTTTATTTGCAAAAACCTTTTAGAACTATGAAAATTCAGTTCGGTTTGTGGTTGTAACATTTCAAAATGTGGAAATGTTCAAGAACTGTGAACATGTTCACAAAGCCCTACATTTACGAAATGCCAACAAGTTACGCTACATTTTGACTCTGTATTTCCTGGCTCGTCTTAGCTCTGAAAAGAATGGGTGTTCACAGCCTTTGTCGGTCCAAAGTTACATGAAATAGGTTGCCGAGTCCTTGTGAGATCAACCTCTTTGTAACTTTCTTCTGACGTAGTGTTTGTCACGTACACACACTCTCTTTAAACAGGCACTATCAAAGTGCTTAGATATGCAACAGATGCACAAATATAACACAGAGGGTTGTGCAAACAAAGACAGGGAGAAACAGACCTAATAAACACCTTCATGCAGACTTGAATGTGTTAAGATGAAGCAAATGTATGCAAGTAAGCCCCCCCACCCAACCAAACAATTAGAAACATATATAACCCAACATCACACACATTCACATACCATGTGGCATGTAGGGGTCAAGCAAAGCACATAAACTGGAAGCGGCACCCTCATGTAAGTTCTTGCCACTTGACAACTGAGCATTCTCATAAGCTCCAGTAGTCAGCTGTCTACTGCATTCTCCAAGAGGTGGGCATGACGTTATGCTAATTCAGAAGGTCTCCAAGGTGTTTGGCAGAGATTTGTGACTTTATACAAGTATGTCTTGGATCCTAGATACATAAAGGAAGAACATGTATAAACTTGTCCCTCAAAAAGGACTTTAATTGTAAAAACAATATTGATAAAAGCAGTTGAATATAATTTTAGACATCCGAGATCAAGTTACACGTTCTCATTGAAAATCGGAGTGTATCATTCTAGCCCTCAACGTTACTACAAATAGATGTGCAAAGTGGATCAATCCCTGCTGAATGTTTATCTGGGGAGGTGGATTACAGCAAAAAAGACATCACTGAGGAAATGCACAATGGCTGATATCCCCATAAGCCTGGCATTTCCGACCCTGAGAGCTATAATTAAGAGCGTGCTGGACCGCATCACAGCCTCAATCCCCAAGACCTTAATGTGGCTTTTGTTCAGCCATGAGACAAGAGACTAGAGGAGATAACAGTAACAGCTCCCTGAGAAAGAGAAAAGCTAACAGAGACAAGCACGTAGCTCATAAATGAGAGAAGTTGTTCTAACAACAACAAAAAGGCCACATCTGTGAGAATATGTTAGTGATGCGACTTGGAGCACACACCTGTCAGTCAAGGTCAGCAAACGCAAATACAGACCCTTGCAAAAGTATTCATACTCCTTGAACCATAACATATTTTGTTATGTTCCAACCATAAAAATGAATGTTTTCTGTTACGTTTTTATGGGGTAGACCAATACAACACGGTGGATGAATGAAATGAAAGAAAATTGATTTTCAAACTTTCTTAAACATGGAAGTGTGACATGCCTTTGTATTCAGGAGTCAGCACCGAGTCAACACTTTGCAAAACCATATTTCTACCTGCTTTACACATCTAGAGATCAAATGTTTGTCTTCCGTGCAAAACAGCTCTAGCTCTGATAGAATTTCTGTGAACATCAGTTTTTAGATGCCAATGATTTTCAATTGAATTTAGGTTTGGACTTGTGTATAGACTCTTCTTGAAGTTAAACATACTTTGATCTAAACTATTTGATTGGAATGTAAACCACTGTCCCAGTCTCAAGTCTGTAGGAGCCTTTAACTGTTTTTCTTCCACAATGTAAGTCCTCATCAACTCAGCATCTTTGTCCCTTCAGAAGAAAAGCATCCTCAGAGCATGAGGTTCCTACCATAGGGATGGTGTCCCCCCAATCATAGCACTTTGTATCGAGGCCAAAACAGTCTGTTTCATTTATCTCATCTGAGCACCTTGTTAAACATGTTGTCTTATCCTAATGACTTGTGACACACGTTACATGGGAATTGTGGAGTGTATGACTAATAATTGTTCTGTCAGCAGTTGCTATCTACAGCTCCACGGTTAGGTGGATGGACATGTCTTGGGGATTGCAGATGTGAGATACACTTTATATTTTTGGATAATAGATTGAACAGTGCTCAATGAAATGTTTAAAGTTTGGCATGTTTAACCTGACCCTGCTTTAAATGTATCTATGTACAGTGTATAGAGATTGAGCCACACATAGTTAGACACTTCTTTTACAGTTGGACTTCTAAAGGTAGTTGTATGTTTTATTTTATTTAAAAAATAGTTTGTAAAATACTGATCTTTTCCCCTCCACTTCATCATTATGCACTACCTTCTGTTGGTCTATCACAGTAAATAATCCTGTTAAAATACATTAAAATTAATTGTTTTAACTTGACAAAATGTGGAAAATTTCAAATGGTGTGAATAGTTTTTCAAGGCACTGCGTGCATTTTGTCACCGAGAGGTTTCTGACAAGGCCTCTGGCCTCAGTCTCTCAAGCACTTCTCCTCACCATTTACTAGGAGCAGAAAGAGTCATACTGTGAACCACAAAGCATTGCAAAAGGGAGGGCAACAGTTAGCCTGTATGTAAACAAGTCCATCAGTTATGACACCGTATTCCCAGTGGAGTGCTTATGGCACCCCGCCCATCCCAGAAGGAGGTGCTTTGTGATGGAAGGTAGAGACTCTCAGACCACTTGAGTTCCACTTCAGGGTGGAAAGAGAGAGCGATGGAGAGAAGCGATTCCTGTCGATGAACTTGTAAGAGTTATCACAAGTGCTACAAATCCCATTAAGGAACAAAAGAATGTTAAAAATGCACATTCTCCAAATATTTTCAACAAAAAGGAAAAAAAAAAAATTAGCTGAAAAATAAATCGCTATACTAAACAATAAGTGTAAAAGAAGAATAGAGGAAAGCATGATTCCAGTCTACTCAAAGGACTAATGGCCTAATATGGGTGGGCAAACCCACCCTTTCAGGTATCTGGGCCCAAGACAGATTACAGCCCCCCTGTAAGTTAAATTGCAACTATGCAATGTATTACACAAGACAACCAGCAGGGTTGAAGTAGGCTACTAAAAAGGACTTTGGAGGTGGTAAAGAAGACACTTTGACACTGTACTATGCCAAAATGTGTGGTCTCATTCTGATTCTTAAATGGGCTTAGGGTTAGGGGGCTGCATCCTTCGAAGGCCGCGTTTTAGGCCGATTACGTCATAGCAAGCCGACAAGGCTGTCCAAATTCGAAAGCTCCTACCAATGCGGCCGACAAAGGCGACCTTGTTTTTTCTTTTTTCTTTTACAATGTTTTTAGGCAAGAATGTAGCTGTGTAAAACTGAAATAGCTTTTCGGTTTACCAAGATATCGCTTAATTGCAAAAGTGTGCAGAGATATCCGGTCCCACCGCGCCAACAGCCGGCTCGCCTCGCTAGCTGTCAGCTGACCGGGCTGTCGAGGCTCGGTAGACCAGGAAAGGACGCCTGTCTCACGGCCCATGGTTTTTATACCCCAGCAGTTGTTTGGAAGTTAAACAGATATAATTCAGTCAGATTATAGCTAGTTAATGCTTGGTTCATTTGTTATTATGGATTTAAACGTGGTGCAGAAAGTTATTATATTAGTGTTTAAATTGTTAAAGGTTATACCAATAAATTAAGTGGTGTTTGTCATCAATATACTTTACATATTATTATATATTATTAAACTTTTGAAATGGCTAATTATTGAGTAAGAATAAAATTAAGTAAATAAAACAGCAACATTTTATAGAAAACAAGCTTAAATACCACCATGATATGAAAAGGGGTAAATAAAAACCATGTGCAGTTATATACAGTGGAAACAGTGGGGTTAACATCCGGGCTCCGTTTTTACAGCTTCACAGCTCTGCGCTTCATGCTGTTGTGACTATGAATCTGAATATATTATTTAATATTTAATATTAATACTTTAATATTTTATCAAATAATATTTCGGTCTGTTAAGGGTTGTCCTATGAATACCAGCCCAGTAAGGTGGTGGTATTAGGACAAAATCGAAAAGAATGAGCAAAGCTCTGACACTATTGAACAGCAAAACTCTGCACATATATGGAATGAATTCACACAATTTCTTAAAATACAAGAATTTATTAACAAAATTAAGTCAACTCAAAGTCAAACATATTTCAATCAACAAACTATTTACTATGCAAAACAATCCAACTAAACTATCAAGCAGAATTAAAGAATAATAAAGACTAATGGGCTATGTACAATATAAACAAGTTGATTAAAGATGGTTAAAACCATGACCGAAAGAGTGATGCAACATTACCATGCAATGTTATTTATGTTTGAGAACCAAGGATTATCTTGAAGAATCTGGAAATGGAGTTAAGTTAGTCTTGGAACTAACTTAGGCAATAATCAGCAAACGTTTAGACAACCATTCACAATGCAAGATCAGATAAAATATTATTTCAATAAAATTATGTTTTAAGAATGATCTGCTGAATAAAACCAACCTTCTGGATGACTAATTCTCAACGGTGTCTCATTAGCTGCCTTTACTAATTAAAATAATATTCACAGAAACATTTTTAAGGAAGTGGTAAAATATTCAAAGAAATATTTTGGAAAAGAGCCAAATCCTTCTGGAGAAATGGGGCTTAATGGTGTTTACTTAGTTATCAAGTTTAGTAAAATAATGTTAGGGAAATATTATTTACTGGATTGAAAACTAACAACCTTTCTGGGTAAATATTCTTTAGCAGCAAGCACGTGTTCTTACCTGTTAGCAGTTAAAGCTAACAAACGAAGCCTAGCACCAGAATCAAACACACACCTTCAAAATACCATTAATAAAAGGGTTAAAATGCATAAGTGTGGACGGCGCATTATGGCCTATCTTCTGTTTAAAGTCCTCCTTTAAATAAAGCTTGTCTTAACTTTAAACACACACAAACACAGAACACAAAACTGAGCACGTGGTGAGCAGATAGCCTGCTAGCACCAAGATAGCTGAGTTCAACACAAACAAAACCAAACTTCATAAAATGAAAAACGTTCAGATCATTTCATCCTAAATCTTTCTATCACTCTGCCCAAACCTAACCTCATGATCCGTGCTGAGGAGGAGTTGTCCGGGCGACGAAGAAGTTTGAAGAAACGTCCACAGTCAACAAACGGTTAGCTGCTGCTAACCTCCTTAGCTGTGGGGAGTGGCTCGTTCTGTCGGCCACCAAACTGCATGTTACCGTAACCACGCTGATGCGGATCCTGTTGTCCTTCTTTCAGACTGGGAAACTGCTTCACTCGGCTTCGTAGACACAGCGTCTCTACCGGGAATTCTCTATAACACAGCTTGATTCTGTAGGCCTCAGAGAGAAAAGTCAAGCCAGTTGTACCTTAATTATTATCCCGTTATGAATGAATATACCGGATACACATACAGTGATTCATTTGTACTTATCTTAGTGCATATAATCGATGATCGTATGACACTCTCGGATCCAGTTGAAGAGTTATGCCTGTTTGCCAGCAAAGAGACATTAGCGCGCTGTGCCTCTCCTGTCCCAGTCCCGCAGAGGAGCAGTGGAAGAGAAAGATTCCTTGGAAATGGGGTGCTTTTATACAGCCAGTGGTATCATGGGAAGTCCGCTGCTACGTTTGCTTGGCTGTGCCGGAAGTAGGTTAAATGCACTTTATTTTGAAAGTTCCAGAAACGTTTGTATCGGATTTTAATCTTACAATCCATGGCTGTAGGTCCCAACAACACTGTCATAGTTGCTAGTTGACAGAAATTACACTGAGGTAAGGGCGGGAACAGCTGGTGAAGGCTACCATCCAAATTTACAGCCGATCACTTCCGGCCTTCGCAGTTTTTGCTGCCACCTGGCCTACGTAGACCAGTCCTTCGAAAGATGCAGCCCCTGAAATTGGACACAGGACTCGGACACTCCACCAATGGATGGAATTTAAGGTTTGTGCAAAAAAAAAAAAAAAAGTGGAAATGTTTAAAATGTTCAGTATTTTTTCAAAACCATTTCCACCTCTCTTCAGGAGAAGTTAATGTGCAGTTGCCTTTAGGTTTCTGGAGTTAATGTGTTTTAAACACAATGATTATAATGCAGTGCTGATTAGTTTCTAAGATTTCTGCAACACAAAGTTTATGCTGACCTGAGCATAATTACTCAGCATTGTCTGGTGACCAATTCACACTTGCATGTCACTGTTTAAGACATTATTCTTTATTTTGTATTAATAAACAACATTGTTGTTTCATTTGAAAGGCTACATAAATGTTTATTTACGTATTTATATTAAATAAAAATACCGTTTACACAGCCCCCCCCAGATAAATTTCTCTGGAGCCGGGTCTGCAGAGCAGGGGATGCGGGTAAGGTAACCCCTTAAGTGGAAGCCATTTAACTCTTTCTGAAAGTGAACAGCCAAGCAGTTGAGAGTGTATTGTTGTTGGGTAGTGTTACAGAAATGTAAGAGTGTCCCGCGGCACCGTATATGAGTGACTTGGTGGATCAAAGCATATGTGTGCAGCTGTGAATGAAAACCTCTCAAGCCATGTGTCAGACTGGCCTCAGCCTTGAGCAGCACTGCAGCAGGATAACAAAAAAAGAGAGAGAAAGGCAGATGCTACTTCACTGGGATGCATTGGGCCACCAAATCGGAAATATCACTGATCAAGTCACCAATTCAATTACAAGCCAACAACTGATGCCTGACAAAATGTGTTTGTGTCCATATGATTGGGTGTGTCCTTGACTTTGTATGTGTGGGTCTAAGACGTGTGTGTGTGTTATGAATGTGCGGGCATGCGTGGCTGCTGCCTTAGTGTTTTGGGGTTGGGGTGGGGGTCGACCCCCCGCACAGCTGACGGTCAGTCATGCAGGACAGAGCAACACAATAACACTCTTGTTAACCAGGACATGGCATACCTCCCACCTGTTAGACCCTAAAACCACACACAGCTAGGCGCATGCTTGAACATGAACAGACGCAGTTAAAAGAACACACACATACACATATACAAAAACTGCTTTTTTGGACTTACATACAAGCTGAACAAGCATTTTATATATATTTTTTTTTCTTTGCTGCCTCATGTGAGCCTTGTGTTGGAACTTCCCACAGAACTTCTCACATTTTTTTTTACATTACAACTACAAACTTAAATGTTTTTATTGTATTTTATGTAAAAGATTAACAAACTAGCACTTTACTGTGAATTAAAAGGAAAGTGATAGATTATTTAATGGGCTGCATGGTGGCACAGTTCGTAGAACTGCTGCCTTAAGGTTCCCAGTCATCTTTCTGCCCAGAGTTTGCATATTCTTCCTGTGCATGCCTTGGTTTTTCTCTGGGTATTCCAGCATTCTCCCACAGTCCAACAATATGACTGTTAGTTTTAATTAGCCTCTCCAAATTCCCATTAGGTATACCTGCCCACTCGTACCAGCCCATTGACAGCTGGAGAGAAGCAGCAGCCCCCCCATTCCTTGCAAAAACAAGATGGTGTACACAAGGAATGGGTCAATGGATGGATTGTCTTCAGTTTTTATAAACAAAAATGTGACAATTTGTATTTTGCCTCTGAGTCAATACATAACAGAAGAACCTTTCCCTGTTACAGCTGTGAGTCTTTTTACATATGTCTTTACCAGCTTTAGACATCCATTTAGAGACTGAGATTTTTGTCCTATTCTTCTTTGTAAAATAGCTCCAGCTCAGTCTTGCCACAGATTTTCGATTGGATTTAGGTTTGGGCCATTCTAACTCAGAATTTTGTAGTTGTATGTTGTATGTTTAGTGTCATGGATCTCGAGGGTTCCATATCAAGTTCAATCCAGTCTTAAGTCTTTTGCAGCCCGTGAAACTTTTTTTTCATAGGATTATCCTATTTAGCTCAATCCATCTTCCCATTAGCTCCGACCAGCTTCCCTATTCCTGCTGATGTACAGCTTCCCCACAGTGTTATGTAGACACCACGTTGTTTCACAACACTGTTGTATTTGTATCAAAAGATAAATTACACACACAGACTATTTACTCATTAGATGACACCCAATAGAGGTTGGTTGGACTAGATTTGATTTAGAGGACACAGAGTAAAAGGGACAAAATACAAATGCACACTACACATTTAATTGTTTAAATAAAAAAGTTTGAAAAAACCTTGCATCATTATCCTTTTACCTCACAATTTAACACTACTTTGTTTTGATCTATCCCATAAAATCTTAACAAAATACACTGAAGTTTGAGGTTGTAATCTGACAAAATATAAAATGTTCAATGGATGAGAATTCTTTAGCAACACACAATAGCTGTTGGGGAGGCTTTCATCACCTAGCTCACCTCCTGCCACACTAACAACATAAACAATCTTATAAACGAATATGTTTAGTCTGGCCTTTGCCATGCTGAGGATGGAAAAAAGTGAAAATACGAACAAACTTATGAAACAGTGTGTCACTAAGGAAAATACAACAGCTTTATCCCGGACATTAAATACACCCCTGTTCACACAAACTCTCACACCTAATCAGAGCTTGGCTGTAGATGAAAAAGTGAATCCTGTGTTTTTCTCCATTAATCAGATAAATGTGTAATCATAAAAAAGCCAACATGACAGAGTTGTATGAAATGTTTGAATGTTTATTGCAAAACTCCGCCATCTCAGAGACACATACATTAATATTAACAACATGCTTACATTTAGCTGTCTTGTACTTCATTGCTTTAGGGGTTTTTGTTTACAGCTTTTCATTTCAGCACAGCTTAACAAATGTTTAAAAGACAGAATTTATTTGCAAGCATGTGACTGACAAAAAGCACACACATGAGAGTGTGTACATGTCTGGGTCTCACTTGTTGCTCCAAACATGTAACTCAGCAGCTTTTATAAAACAAAAATAAGCTTGCTTTACATGAGGGAATCGTATATGCTTAAACCTGTTTGTGGCCTGACTATCACATTAATCATTCCAAGATGGATTACAAATATGTATGTGTCCTGTCCTAAAGTATATTATACTCCCTCTCTGTGTTTAGACAGCTTAGCCATGGGAAACATTATGTAGACTAAATCTTTACAGCACATAGATTTAGTGAGTAGATGAGTGAGTCTTCCAATCTGCCAGAGTTAAGATGTAGAATAATGGTCAAAATAAACATTGATCCAGTAACTACAAGATAACATCAAAAAGTGGAAACAACAAACAAGTATTAATTTAATAATAAAAGCCTCCTTTTCTGCAGGTGATACAATAAAAAAAGAAACTTTACCTTTCAGGGAATATGTACAGTGCCAAAGTTTTGTCTTGACTTTTTTCAGATTTTGCTCTGTCACAGAACAGCTGTATCAGTACTGAGAATAAATCACACACAGATTTAATAATTTGCAGACTTTTGAAGGGAATTGGTTGCCCTTGATTTTATTTACGGTATCATAGGGGGCTGAATACAAATAAACATATTTTTTAAAGATTTGTATTCGTACAAAAGATTTGAAGACCATGCATCCTTGCTTTTCCATTTCACATTCATGTTTTCTGTTGGTCAGTCGCAATTTAGAGAAAATACACACATTATGGTGGCAACATGATATCTGAAACAATTTAAGCGGTACATAGCTTTGGAGTGGTTAAACAGGCTAAAGAGATTTAGCAAGATTTTATTCATTGTTTAAAAGTTCTTTTTCAAACACAGAGAAAGAATGAAACTGGCTGTGGTGACACAGTTGACCATGCTTGTGTGCGATAAGCCAGGGCTGAAGGGGGTGAGAAACGAGGGCAGAGTGAAAACAAATTCACAATGCCAGCCCAACTTCCAAAAAAGTGTGAAAATCTCTATGAACCCATCAGCTCCAATAACAGGCGTGACTGAATTGATGAGAAACAGAGGAGGCGGAGGTAGAGGCAGAGCAGAGCCAAAAAATAAAGTGGCCTCCCCCCATTCACTTTTAAATTTTCTCTTCCACAGTCCCCTGCACACTGTTAATTACTGGCCAGGCATTCCCCTGCCACCTTTTCACACATAACAAGCGCCCCCCGACCAGACCCACCACTGGAATATATGCCTGCAGCCGGAGGATCAAGACCAATTATGGCCTTAAGCTGGACCTATTTCTGTTTAGCCCCAGAGTGGGTGGATATGGGGGGGGGGGGGTAGGGGGGTGAGGGTGTTAAACAGGCAGAGAGGAGGGGAGCAGAGTTGGTGAAGGTGTTATTTTTCCCACAACATAAATGTGTCTGTTTATTTTTGTGTTGCTTGCTGACCTTACTGCTAACTATAAAATAGCAAAATAGAAAAGTAGCACGCTGAGATTCTGAGAAACATAAAGACCATAAAACAGACACAATTTTTATTTGTACACAATCAAACCAAGATGCAAGTGAAAAATGGTGATGCATAAAAAGTAGAAGCCCCCCCTAAAAAGTGATAGAAAATCAATGGAAGATGTAGGTATGATAAATTGAGGCAGAGAGAGAGGGTGAGATGAGTGTAAAGCAGAAAGGCAAAGATTAAGTCTTAATGAAAATGCTGATTTTTCTACCCCCAGATAGAGGACAACACACACAAATGGAGCGGAAATACCACATAAAATATATGGATGGATGCACATACACACACCAACAAGCACACTCATAAACACGCACGCACACTTTCGAATTACTATGAGGCGAAGCCATTAGTTTCATATATAAGCAGACCTGCTGATGAAAGCTCATAAAGACAGCTATGTAAATAAAACAAATAAAAAGCCAGAGCTCAGAGGTGAGAAGGAGACGCAAGAAAAAAAGAAACCCTCAGGGATTTATTGTTTGTGAAAGCCTGCTCCATTTACTCTCGCCACTGGAAAAGTGAGTGGTGCCATCACGGATGCATTAATTCGCATCTTCTAATGGCAGCAAAACAGCGTGCCCCACATCAGTCTCACAGCTCAGTGAATAGAGAAAGATGAAGGAAGGAAGATGTGGGTGGGAACCGTGCATGCAGCGAGGTTGTGACCCTCTCACAGGCCGTGCACAAGGTAGACACACAAAGATACACACATATGCAATAATGTCCCAGCCATTACGTGTCTTATCAGAAGGATTTTCCGCATGAGGACAAAAAGGTGAAAGGTTGTGACTCGGCCATGCTCTTTTCATTGTAGGTAGTGGCGGAAACATCACGCGGTAATGAAAAGGTTCAGGGCTAATGGAGAAAAATGTGACCTTCTTGTACCAACAACTTAAAAGGCAGATAATTTTTCTGTCTCTGTCGTTCTTTATTTCGTTTTGCACCAACATTTGATAGTCTCTCAGCTAATGCAAAGGGACACTGGAATGCAAATCAAGCTTCTTCTTTAGCAGTTGGTGTAATGATTAGCACAGATGAACTGATTTACTTTTTGTGGTTTCTTGTGGAAACAGTTGACCATGAAAACCTTGAGAGATTACACAAACTGCAAACAAAAATTGGTTCTGTTAACTTTATGTTATCTGAACACGATAAAAAGGAAATATGTGAGATTATAAATTATGGTTTATGCATGCAGCAGTTTATATGTGTTATTTTTACAATTTATTGGTACAGATCGTTGTCAAAACTTCTTTACAGTGGAAGAAAATCTGTTGTAACCAAACTTATTGAGAAGTCATCTATTTAGGTGAATAGTTGACTTCTGAATGAATAGAGTCCACCCATGTTTAATTTAAGGTGAGAATAGATACAGCTGTCTCAGGGGTTCAAAATAGGCTTAGTTCACGAAACAATATCAGAAGCACTGTTCAATCCATCTTTAATAAATAGAAACACTCTGCCACAATATCAATAAACAAAGACATGGCTATTCACCTAAATTGATAGGTCAACCAGGAGAGCATTAATCTGAGAAGCAGCCAAGAGGCCCAAGGTAACTCTGTAGAAGCTGGTGATATCAACAGCTCAGGTGGGAGAATCTGTTGACAGGGGTTAAATTAGAAGTCTAATAATTATTTAAGTCTGTTAATGTTAAAATTGATATTACATTCTTTAATGGCCACTTATGCAATATAAGATATAATTCCTGTTGTACATGAATTAGGGGCCGGAATGTTGTGGCCATTTATGTTGAATTTTGTAAATCATAAGTTCTATTTACTTATAAGTTGTTAGAATATATTTCAGTTTGTTTGGAACGATGATATGAAATTAATTGTTTGGAATTATTATGATTTCTTTGGTAACTTTTAAGCCCCTCCCAGTAATTTAAGAGATTAAGAACACACTGTGCGGCGCTTGTGGGATCAGAATGTCCGGTGTGATGACGGGAGGTTTTTTACAATTATTTTTTGACCACTTTTCGACCACTTTTTGTCCTTATAAGATGTGTTTAAGCCAGTTTTCGTTTACATTTAAGTTGTAAGAATTTTTTGGTTATCATTTTGCCTATAATTCTGCAAGAAATAAAAGGATATTTTTCAAACAATAAATTCGGAAGTGCGTTCAAGAAACCAGACCACCTGTTGCCACCGACGGCCTTTTTTCTTTGGAACTATTTTGGCTTGGAAACAGAAAGGCCGTGACAACAACTATTAATGTAGTCTTAACAGTTTAGGGGTCAAATCTAGTTTTAGTCAACTATAGATATCCAAAATAAGATGTTATGCTAAACAAGAAATGCTTTTATTTGACCACCTACATATTTGAAGAAATATGACAAAGAGCTGAGATCTTTATCTTAGCTTAAAACTGTTTTTATTTACTTCTCGTTTTCATTTATAAACATCAAGGTTATTGACCAAAACTATAAAGGACATTGTTGACTAAATTAACACTGATACCATGTAGAGTGCATAACATACATGTGGAAGCAAGTAATTTTGTCACATTAGGCCAGAACTGAACTTTATGCCTTCCATGCAAAATGCTGTGTGTGACAGAAAATTAACACTGCACTTCACCATGCATTCACTATTTACAGCATGAATCATGACAGGGCAGGTGGTCAAAGTTGAGGCGAAGATGGATGGAGCTAAATATTAGGTCATCCTGGAAGAAAACCTGTTAGACTGCAAAGTACTTAAGACCATGGTGGAGGTTTCCCTTCCAGCAGGAGAACAATCCTAAACAAACAGCTAGATGAAACTATTTTATGTGTTAGGATGCCTTAATGAAAGTCCACAGTTAAATCCAACCAAGAACCTGGGGTCAGATGTGAAAATTGCTCTTTACAGATGGTGCCCATCCAATCTCACATTGCTTGACCTATTTTGCAATAAGAATTGACAAAACTTTGGTCTGTACGAAGCTGTTGGAAATCAGCACAAAAAGGGGCTGAACACAGTATTGAAACAGGGGCATAAAACAAAAAACGACATTCTTTTTGATCACATAGTATCTTTCAAAGTTGAGTACACTCCTGACATTTTTGAGAATATTTTATTAAATCTTTTCATGGGTCAGCACTGAAGATATGACACTTTGATACGATGTAAAGAAGTCAGTGTACAGCTCATATACCAGTGTAAATATGTTGTCCCCTTAAAACACAGCCATAAATGTCTAAGGGCTGGCAACAAAGGTGAATACATCCTTAATTGCAAACCTCCACATTGTGCCAAGTTAGCCATTTTCCCTCCCTGGTGTCATGTGATTCATTGGTGTTACAAGGACTCAGGTGTGAATGGGGACCAGGTGTGTTAAATTTGGTGTTATCGCTCTCACAGTCTCTCATACCAGTCACTGGAAGTTCAACATTGCACCCCAAGGCAAATAATTCAGAGCATGATCTGGAAAAAAGACCTGTTGCTCTACATAAAGATAGCTGAGGCTATAAGAAGATTGCTAACACCCTGAAGCTGATCTGCACCACAGTGGCCAAAACCATACATTGGTTTAACAGGACAGGTTCTACTCAGAAAAGGCCTCGGCATGGTCAACCAAAGAGGTTGAGTTCATGTACTCAGCGTCATTTCCAGAGGGTTTCTTTGTCTTTAGCTGTGGAAAGCTACAGTTTATTGAGGGAATGCCAATATATATTGTGACATACTGAAGCAGAGCAGAATCCCCTCCCTTTTGGGAACTGGGCCACAGGGCAGTATTACATCATGATAACAACCCCAAACACACCTCCAAGATGATCACTACCTTGCTAAAGACAATGAGGGGTAATGTTGCCGGAGCATGTCTCCAGACGTAAACCCTATATTGAGCATCGGTGGGGCATCCTCAAATAAAAGGTGGAGGAGCACAAGGTCTCTAACATCTGCCAACTCTTTGATGTCATGTGGGAAAGGAAAAGGATTCCAATGGCAAACTGGACAGATCTAGCTTCCTCCCACAGTCCAA
This sequence comes from Girardinichthys multiradiatus, assembly GCF_021462225.1. Lineage (NCBI taxonomy): Eukaryota > Metazoa > Chordata > Actinopteri > Cyprinodontiformes > Goodeidae > Girardinichthys > Girardinichthys multiradiatus. Next base: position 37,112,837 of record NC_061805.1, on the reverse strand, counting down.
AGACATGCCTGTTAGGTTAATTGGTCACTCTAAATTGACCTTAGGTGTATGAATGAGTGTGTGCTTGGTTGTTTGTGTGTTGCCCTGCGATGGACTGGCGATCTGTCCAGGGTGTACCCTGCCTCTCGCCCATAGACTGCTGGAGATAGGCACCAGCTCCCCCGCGACCCACTATGGAATAAGCGGTAGAAAATGACTGACTGACTGATTTTAAATTTAGTAACCAGACTAAAAGCAAAAAGCTAGACTAATTTGTAATAATCTGGTGACATCTGAAGTGCTGATCTCAATAAATTCTGACATCTATGTACAACACAGATCCAGCAATCTGTAGAAGAGCAGCAGATAGTGAGAAAGATGGCTTCCCATGCATAAACAGATGAGCTAATCTGAGCTGTGGATAAAGCACCTGCCTCATTCCACTAAATAAATAAGCCAGGTATCCCATTCCGCCTCCTCGCCTGCATCTCTCCCCACCTCATCCCTCCGTCTCCTGCTGCACCCCTGCTCTCCATTTATTTCCCCTCCTCTCCATCAGTCGCGCAGATAGAAAGAGGGAACGAGGGAGAGCATAAGCGGAAAAAATAGAAAAGGGCTCATATCATTGCTGGGCCAAAGGTGAGTCGCCTGGGGAGGCAGCGGGAATGAAATTCTCCCAGTCCCATTTTACCAGCCATTCAAAACACATTACTCTAGAGAAGGGGAAACTTATAAAGTCCCCCTGCACTTGAACACATTTCTGTGTGTTTATGGGAGACAGCGAGGGGTTGCTCCACACAAGCCTCAGTAATAGATTCCCAATTTAGGCTCACTTCTTCACCCTGTTCCCCCTTTTGTCTTTCTGTCTCTCATTTTTACTTTGACCAGAGAGACTCTCACAGCCAAACTGCTTTAAGAAAGGAATATCAGGAGAAGTATTTGTTTGTGTCTGCTATTGTTGATGCTGCAAATTCTTTCACTGGGCAGAGCGGATAGCCATGATTATGTAACTTCCATCTTCATAACTTGATGGCTGTTCCTGATAGTTTTACTGTAACTGAAGTTAGCTGCTGGGATAACTGAAGTTAGCTGCAGGAGCACACACATTCACACAAAATCATGTCTCATTCTAATCACTTTCTTCTGGATCTAAACTAAACTAAAAATAAAATCTAATTTAATAATTAACAATACAGACTAAACATATATTTAGAGTCTGTATATGTTCAGGGTATCCTCATTTTGTATTTGGAAATGGGTGAGGCCCTTGAAGAGTGACCATAAGCATGTAGAAAGGTTTGCTGGGAAAAATGAAACATATAAAATATTTTCAGAAACTTCATACACACCTTAATAAACTTGGCGTGGCATACGATGCCACAACCAATTTGACAAATGAAAGGTTAATTAATAAAAAATACATATTATTTTAAGAAACTAGCTAAAGCTGTGGAAAAAGATTTCTAATTTGACAAAGACAAGGTTTCATTCGACTAAATCATATAATTCAGCTGGTTAGCTGAAGTCTGCAGGAGAGCAAAAAGTCTTCTGGAGATGAAAGGTACAGTTATTGAAAAAACTCCATCAAGGTGAAAGGGTGTCTTCCTCATAATAGCTGCTAAATTAAATAATTTGCAAGACATATAATTGATCTAACAAATCTCTAGCTATGGCAGATTTCAACAGGGGCAACATGAAACATGAATACTCGATGTTTTGTCTAGTTGATTATAGAGGATGAGGGATGACATGATGTCATGTGCTTTGCTGTATTTTTTATTGGCACAGATAAGTTTGACTGAAAGTGATCTAATTACCATATTATGGTTCTATTTAAATGAAGCTGCTCACAGGCTATCATTAACCCCAGCACCTTTCCCAGTGTTACAACTGTTCGGTCACTGGGTATTAAATCACTAGCTCCTAATTAGGTTACCATGTTACAATTTTCAAGTTTCTCATCGACTGCTTGAAGATAAAGGTTTACCTTGCATGTAATGTGTTTTTTGGCTATATGTTTCATTTTGTGCTAATTTAGTCTAATTGAGAGACTGATGCTTCAACAGTTATGCAATCAAAAAGGTAAGAGAGGTCAGTGCTGGTCACTATTAACTCAAAACTATTGAGTTAATAGAGTTACTATGATTAACGTGTATATTGAGGGCTTAGAGCCAAAGGTGCATAAATTACTTTTACTAAAATGTCATTGATACCCCTCTGGCTTCATCTCTTTATATTTTGCTCTGTTTTTAATACGGTTTTAATCATTACAGTTATTATTTTGTGATAAATTCATGTAATACCCTTGTGCGTCAGATACTTATGAGCAGGGTTGTTTTGCAGTCTAGAAACATATAAAAAAATATTGAAAATACATTTAGCAGTTCCCAGGTGTGGATAAATATAGGAAAGAGAAAACACAAAACAAAGCAAAAAAAGTTTTTAACATATCTTAACTTATCTGTGAAATTATATTTTCAAAATAATAATCAACTAAAGTATTCCTGACACTAAATCCAAGCCTTGTCCATGGAAGGTGGAGGTCATGTGTCCTCGGTGGAGGTGCTTTTGGACAGATAGGAAAAAAGTTGACACAGGAAAGAAAAAAAGTTTCATCTTTTGTAGAATGAAGACATTGGTTTTGCTCCACCATGTTTAGGGCTACAGTAACTGGCTGCAACATTAGCGTAAGGGGACATTAGGAAGCATGACATTGGTACAAAGGAGGGAATAACCTTTATAGAGTAATATGAGTATAAAAATGTGATCCTGGCTAGCTGAGTTGGACTTTCTCGTCAAACAGCCAGCCTGCAGCCGGCTGCTTGCCAGATGTGTCACTCTTGGCTTACCACCTACAGTTACTTTGATAAGTAACTGATTTGTTGTGGGTAGAGCGCTTTTAATTTCCAAACTGTGCCTGATTTTAGAACAGAATTTTTGATCAAACTGTTGAATTTTTTTTTTTCCGTTAGCTGTAGGAAAAATGTGGTTACCATCTTTCAGCAAGTTATACGCATTGCCCAGCGACAAATGGGATAGGGGCATTGCTACTCTGTGTTCCATACAGCTGGAGAAAACTCTTGTCACTCAAACATTTCCTCTGGGACCTCATCAAATGGATTTTAAACTATAGAAATAGAATATCCATGTTAGAGTAAACAGAGTCCAAGTCTGCAAAAGTACACTATTTTGAAAAGGAAAATGTGTTGGAAGCCTGTACAAGGTTAAAGAGAAAGCCCAAGCCATGCTTTCCAGCAGGCAAAGACCGACCATGTACTGAATAAGAAATAAACGTCTGAGATGTGTTGTCAGAAGCAGTTTCAGGCACAGCAGAAGAGACATCAGCAAATGTCTTTGGAAGCCAGCCGTTTAGAGTGGACGACAGGCTACCCATCAGTGATAGGCCTTGGGCCAGTGTAAAGTGAAGGAAAAAATAGGAGTTGGCAGGTGAGACCTGGCCTCGAGTCAGATCATACAACTCCAGCTGGGACTAACACATCAGCAGACAGCAGCACAATGCAGGTGGCCTGACACAGATGTAAATATGACCTGCCACTGATGGGCTCTGGGGGAATTCAGCTTGATTCAAATCAGGACTTATTTGCATTAAGAGGTATTGCAAGACAGAATGTTGTCACATGCTTTTAGGGCTTAAAGAAACTTGAAAAATCATCGTGAGCTTTGGAAAGCCTCAAAAATGATTTAAGATATGTCATACTATGTTTAACCAGCTCATTTTCTACGGACACCCGAAACACATCAGAATTTCTCAAAGTATAGCTGAACAAAATAACCTGTACCCCTCTTTTCTCAAGACCATAGGGGTGTATTTTAATCAACATCATGTGCAAATGAAATGTCACGCCCTTTAATGTGCGAGCACCATGGGAAATGTCGATAGAAATGTCAAGTGGTTGCAGGGATGTGGGACCAGTGGGGTAGATGTCATCCATGGTACAGTAAACCGAGGAACCACAGGGCATTCCCAACCTTAACACTGAGGGCAGCAGAGTCAATTATGAGCTAGATCCACTTCTGCATCATTGGTGTCAGTAATTAAGACTCATTAAATGGCTGGTTGAAAAAATATTACTTGACTTTTTTTCTAAATGCATTGGTTGCATTCAGACAAAATATAACTGAGAATTTAACCCTCACAGTTTTGTGTCAGTACTTTTTTTATTAATAAAACCCTGAAAATCAGCTTATTATTAAACTTGAAAATTCCTCAAGACCAGGAAAAAATGTTTGCCGTTCTATGGCAATCTGCTGTACAATATATGCACTCAATAATTGGCTGTGTCTCTTTTAGCAAGAATTGCTGCATCAATGCAATGTGGCATGAAGGCAATCAGCCTGTGGCACAGCTGAGGTTTAATGGAAGCCTGGGTTGTTTTAGAAGCGGCCTTCAGGTCATTCAGTGTTGAGTGGTGTTTCTTTTCTTCCTCTTGACAATACCCAATAGATCCTCTATGGGGATTGAGTCAGATGTGTTTGCTGGGCAATCAAGCATTGTGATATCATGGCCATTAAACTTGATGTTGGTACTTTATTGTGGCTGCCAAGTCCAGCATCTCCATAAAGCTTCAGCAGAGAGAAGCAAGACATGCTACAATATTCATTGGTACTGTAAACTGTACTGACTTTGGGCTGGCTATAACACGGTGGACCCACATCAGCTGATGACATGGCTCCTTAAATTATTATCACTGACTGGGACAACCGTACAGTGGAACTCCAGCAATTAGGATAATGTTCCTCTCCAGTCTTTCTTCAGATTTTCAAATTAAATACCAAAATGTACTTTCATCTGAAAAGAGGACTTTGGACCGCTGAGCAACATCCATGTTCTTTTATTCCTTACCCCAAGTAGTATAATTTTCAATGTGTATCTGGTTCTGGAGTGGCTTAACATCAAGACAATTGTAACAATTGCACCCGAATCCTAGGTCTGCGTGTGGTGTCCACATCTTTGTAATCTCCACCAAACAAGTTTAGTTTCTTAATCAGCCCAAGACTAATCTCTGTTGCTTGCACACATTTGTTCATCACATTTTTTCCTTTCTCTTAACTCCATCCATTCATTTTCTATCCCGACCCCAGATAAGTGGAAGCAGAGAGACCCAGACTTCCCTCTCCCCAGCCACTGGGGCCAGCTCGTCCGGGGGAATCCCAAGGCATTCACAGGCCAGCCGAGAAACATAGTCTCTCCAGCGTGTCCTGGGTTTTCCTGTAGGCCTCCTTCCGGTGGGACGTGTCCAGAACACCTCACCAGGGAGGCATCCAGGAGGCATCCTAACCAAATGCCCGAGCTACTTCAACTGTCTCCTCTCGACGTGGAGAAGCAGCGGCTCTACTCTGAGTTCCTACCGGATGACCCAGGTTCTCACCCTATCTCTAATGGAGAGCCCTTAGAGATAGGGTGAATTTCTCTTAACTGTCCAATAATATGTTTGGATACAACACATGAATCTATATAATATATAAGTTTCCCTTTGTGAACTGAATTACTGAAATTATTAACCTTTTCGACGATGTTCTAATTTACTGAAATTCACCTATATATATTGAATAGTTTAGGAGGAATGTAGGCTTTGATTTTAGTTTGCAGTCGGAGCACACAAAAGAAAAGGCATGCTTCTCACTATATAATTTTTAGGAAATTCACTTATTTTAGGTAGATTTCCACCCTCATGATATGCATATGTACGTAAATCCTGGCATGCTCACAATCAGGTTTACCAAAACTGCTCTAAAAGAACATTAAAGCTAACCATCATGCATCTTCACTTTGAAAAAACAATCAGCTTTCTAAATAATGGCTTTCATTAACTGATCAAAGCAGATTTAGGTAAGAGGCCTTCGTCAAAGCTCTTCGCCAAAGCAAAAGGTTGGAAATTTTCTGCTCTTCAAGCAGTGAGAGATTATTTTTCCTCACATATATAACAGTCCACCTGTCAGAGGGAGTTAAGGATGATGCCCTATCACTGACAGTTACACTATCACCCTGCACAAAACCCAGTATTTCTTAGTGAAAAATAAAATATAGGAAAAAATAAGGGCACCCATCAGCAAAGGCACGGTGGCTCATAGCTTGCTGATGACATAATTCCACTGTTAGGAAAAGAACCAGAAAAAGATGCAAAGAAGGTGTCTGGGCATGTAGCTATGCAGACAGATTGTGCTGTGTATAAGCATTGTGTGTTGTAGTAGAGGGGACCTGGACTCAGGCTCAAATTAACTGTGGCAGACTGGACTGTCAACTGCAATTACCTGCCTTGCACTTCCTGGACTATTCTGGTAATTTATTTCCTCTTTCCCTCCTGCGAGACTCTCTTCCTGTCCCTGCTCTCTGTGTTCCAAATATCACCAATGAATGTAAACTGGCATTGGATCACCTATCAGCATTTGAGGTTTTATTAATGAGAGTCTTGTGTTGCACATTTTTAGGCTATTTTAGATGAGGAGATGAGCTCTGACCTTCTCTGTTTCAGACCGTATTTCAGTTGCCTCCTCAACCACATTATGAGACAATTATCACAAGGGGTTTATTAAAAAAGAAATAGTCCCTGTCACTGGTTGTGTTTCAAAATGTATTAGATTACAAATTAGATCAAAACAGCTGATGCATGTTTCGGATGAGTGATGCGGGATTTGTGTTGGACAGCATATGTTTAGATTAAAAGTTCGTGCTTCTTTTATTATTGAACCCTCCCTCTTCCCTGCATAGCTGGGATCTTCGCAAAGGCCTCACCCGACCATTCATAGGCTCACCTGAGATCCAATTTTAACAATGAGTGCACAAGAATGTAAATAAAAAGATACAATGAATGGAAGGAGAAAAGCCTAGGTTTTCTAACATCAACATTCCCTATTGTATTTTGCATGGCTACCAACAGCTACCATAACATTGGAATTGTTTAGTGGAAAATAAATGTTTGTCTCTTTCAGGAAAAGGTGCAATTCAGCTGCTGGTCACTTTGATTAGGCTCTGATCAAAACTTAATTACAAGATGAGAGTAATATTATTCACATACAGTACAAGAACACCAAGACCAAATCCACTGCTTCTGGTTGTAAATGGCCAAGTATAAGGAGCTGTATAAGCAATTAACAAAACTTTAACCTCTTCCTACCCTTCCCCTGCAAACAGGGGAGGGGGAATAAACTTTTTTGTTTTCTATTTCTTTTTTTTTCACTGCTCTATCTTCCCTTAGGTAAACATAGATGTGTGGTATCCTCTAAAACATCAGACTCTTGGCTAAAAGCTGATATAAACCACTTCTACAAACACCAACCACAGTTAAAACTGCAAGCAGTTGAATCAGAAAGTAATACCGCAAAACTTGGTCTTAGCTGACCTCTGTTGGAATTATGAATCTGAGAATATATTTAATATTTATATTTTAATATTTTATCAAATAATATTTCGGTCTGTTAAGGGTTGTCCTGTGAATACCAGCCCAGTAAGGCGATGGTATTAGGACAAAATAGAAAGGTGTGAGACGAGCTCTGACATTATTGAACAGCATAAACTCTGCACATATATGGAATGAATTCACACAATTTCTTAAAATGCAAGAATTTATAAACAAAAATAAGTCAACTCAAAGTCAAACATATTTCAATCAACAAACTCTTTACTATGCTAAAACAATCCAACTAAACTACCAAGCAGAATTAAAGAATAACGAAGACTAATGGACTATGTACAATATAAACAAGTTGATTAAAGATGATTGAAAATCATGACCAAAAATAGTGATGCAACATTACTATGCAATGTTTATGTTTGAGAACCAAGGATTATCTTGAATAATCTGGAAATGAAGTTAAGTTAGTCTTGGAACCAACTTAAGCAATAATCAGCAAACGTTTAGACAACCATTCACAATGCAAGATCAGATAAAATATTATTTTAATAAAATAATGTTTTAAATAATGATCTGCTGCATAAAACCAACCTTCTGGATGAAGGACGGTGTCTAATTAGCTGCCTTTATTTATTGAAATAATATTTTTAGAAACCTTATTAAGGGAGTATTTTGGAAAAGAGCCAAATCTTTCTGGAAAATGGGGCTTAATGGTGTTTATTTAGTTATCAAATCTAGTAAATGATCTTCAGGGACTATTATTCAGTAGCTTGAAAACTAACAACCTTTCTGTTAAATATTCTTTAGTAGCAAGCACGTGTTCTTACCTGTTAGCTAATAGCTTAGCACCAAAATCAACACATACCTTTAAAATACCAGGGATAATAAAAGGGTTAAAATGCATAAGCGCGGACGACGCGTTATGATCAACTTTCTGTTTAAAATCACCCTTTAAATAAAGTTTGTCTTAACTTTAAAAACACACAAACAAAGAACACAACCTGAACAAGTGTGCTGCATATATTCTGCTAGCACCAAGATAGCTGAGTTCGACAAAAACAAAACCAAACTTCATAAAGTGAAAAACGTTTAGATCATTTCATTCTAAATCTGTCTCTGTCCAAAACACTTAACCTCATGAACCGTGGTGAGGAAATGTTGTCCAAGGGTGAAGTTTGAAGAAAGTATCCACAGTCAACAAGCGGTTAGCTCGGTAGCTTCGCGGGGGGGTTGAAGGTGCGTTCGCTCTGAACAAAAGGGTTAGATCCAAAGCTGTAGCTGGGCGGCCCGTCTTGTCCGCTCCTACAGGGCTCGGAGAGAAAGTCAAGCAATGCTTGTACCTTAATTACCCACGTTCATGAATGAAAATACCGGATACACGGACAGTATTCATTCGTACTTATCTTTGCATATGATCGATGATCGTATGACACTCTTGGAACCAGTTTGAAGAGTTTATGTCTGTTTGCCAGCAAAAGACATTAGCACGCTGGACCTCTCCTGACCAGTCCCTCTCGAAGGCCGTGTGAAAAGAAATCGGCTTGTTGGAGAGGGGGTGCTCTTATTCAGACAGAGGCATCATGGGAAGTCCGCTGTTACCCCCGATTCCTAAGTTGTGCCGGAAGTAGGTTAATGCAATTTATTTTGAAAAGTTCCAGAAGAGTTCGTACCAGAGTTTAATGTTGAAATCCATGGCTGTGGGTCCCAACACCTCCCGGCAGTTTGTACACACACAAACAACATCTGCAGACAACACAGACCTCACAGATTCCAAAAATATAAGTTTTATCACAATCCACCCAGGATTTAACAAACCAGCAGCAAAAGAAGACGATATTTATCACTCACAAATGAAAATCATAATCTAAAAACTTTCTTGTCTTCATAATTTCCTTTCCTAAAAGAATAATCCGGCGCTCCTTTTTTATTTTTGTTGGGTAACTACATCTCCCAGTGTGCTTTTCAAGCCGAGGCAGTACATTTCCTACTTCCGGTTCCATAGAACTTGTTGATTCGACGAAAGCACACGTCTGCGTCACAGGTCTTCGTCTTTTTACAGCTGTTGATTGGCGGGACTGACGTCAAGCAGTTTTGTATAGGTTGATTCTATTGGCTTTACAGATTAAAAGGAGGTGTCGTTTGTGCAATTCGGACCAACCAAACTCGACTTATTGCTCTGCGTAAAGCTAAATGGTGCCAACATGTGCCATACTGTGCCAATGGGTAAAACGCCTAGGTATGTCTTTACTAAAAGCTCTGTAACTTTGCTTTAGTGTACCTCACCTGCATGAATCTTTGCAGAGGTAATGTCCACAGTTGGGTTGGGCGCGCGGCCCGTGTGCGGAGGCCTTGGTCCTCAGCACGGCTGTCTGGGGTTTGAGTCCCATCCCCGGCAACATTTACCACATGTCTCGTCCTCTCTCTCTCCGCCCCCATTTCCTGTCTACTGTCAGAAAAGATATTGGAAGGATTAAGGCTACTAGTGCTGCAAAAACAAATCTTAAAAAAAAAAAAAGATCTGGGGAGAGAAAAAAAAAAATCTAATTTTCCTCTGTGTTCCATCCACATTATCTCTGGAACAATAGCAGCTACTGTGATGTTTACACTTCTGATGGAATCTCTTAAATGTTAGCATTAATTTGAACCAAGAGTATTTATTTACAGTTTGTAATTGCTGCGAAAAACTCAATTAAATTTCAGCATGTTATTTCGAGCACAAACTTCATGAAAGCCTTTTGGGACTTAAGAGAAGAAGAAAGTAAAAAGTGTTGATAACTTGACAGATTAACCTTGATAATACTGTCAGATGTCCGAAGGATGTGGGATTTTTTAAACTAGACTTGACACAAATGACCTGTAGCTGTAAAAAAAAAAAAAAGGTCGCATATGTATGTGCATCGTGTAAATGGTCATGGAATGTGATCTGCTTGGATTTTGCATGCAGGGATTTGCCCTTGCTCTGGTGTTAGTGTATTTCTTAGACTAAGAGGTGATTTTGGGACTAAGACCTAAAGGTTCAAATCCACCTCACTAACATGGCTAAAGTCATGATTCATCAACACTTATGATCCTGGGGGAAAAAAAAAAAAAAAACATTTAGAAAAAAATTGTGTAAGAAAAGCCACTGCTGGGTTCAAAAGTATTTATGGATATTGCCCCCTCAGCCCTGCTCTGGCTCAGCCAGTTACATCACACCACATCATCTCAGAGAGAGTGTGTTCAACCAGGCGGTTACAAAGTTACTAAACTGTGTCACCTAACACTGGGCAAGTAGCCTGATGTACCATTGCCACAGTGTTCTGTACTAGCTTTATTAGGTTAGATGTGTACAGACAATATGAATAGTTAATGTGAGATGACATTCATACAATGGCATTAAAGTGTCTACAATTCTAATGCACCAATAAACATCAAACTTCAATGCATACATAGTTTGCTTTTTAAAATAAATATTGAAGTAATATAGCTTCACACATCTAAAGGCTGAACAGTTTTTTACAGTAATCAACAAGCAAAGAAGCCGAAGCTCAGTAAGACTTGATAGAGATCGTCTGTGAACATGGATTTTACTTGCCACATATTCCATTGCAGATCAGATATGTTAAGGCTTGTTATCCTGCTGAGAGCTAAACCCTTGTCTCCAACAGGTTTTCTTCCAGGATTGCTTTACATTTAGCTCAGTCCATCTTTCAATAAACCGTAAACAGCTTTCCTGTCCCTACTAGAAAACATTATCCCCACAACATGACTCTGCCACCATCATGTTTCACGTTTAGTTCTCCCTCCTTGACCATGTCTTGGTAGATTTGCAGTTGTTTCATACTCTTTACTTTCCCCACCAGATTTGACTGATGGAGTTACCAGGGTGATATGCAATTATTGTTAAAAAAAAATTAGCCCTTGTTCCTTAACTATGGGTTCTTCCAACCTGGGAGGAAGATTGTTAAATGATCACATGACCACAGGTAACACAGCATACATTCAGCATTAGCTTTAAAGCTTAATTATTCTAACAATCACCCCATTTTTACACCTTTAAACGTGTAAAAAAAAACCAACATTTGCATATGTGTGCATATGTGTGCTTCTTAAAATATTAATGCCTTTTAAAATTTCAGCAGAATATGAGCTTAAAAATAACCTTTAAAAGAAAAGAACATGTTTTGGAAAGTAAAACAATATGTAAAACCTTCTCATCAGAGCCATTATATATCGATCCTATAATGCAAGGAACTCTAGCATAATAGGCTCACAGAGCCATAATCTAGGAGAGTCTTTGAACCTTCTAACTTAACTGATAACAACTCTGAATCAATACATACAAAAATAGACATAATGATTAATATTGCATATAATATGAATGAATGAAAAGTAAGGACATTTTTTTTTTTTTTACTTTTAAAGCCACTCCACTGTGTCTTCCTCATCTGTGTCACCTGGAAGATCTAATAGAAACCCTTCTATGGTTTCAAGCGGCTCTATCTCCTCATCTTCATCCTCCTCACCTTTAGGCTCATTTCTGTCTGCTCCTAATAGAGGAAGCTGGAGACACTTCTTTGGACATGGCAATTACAATACGGTGGTTAACCATTGTTCTGACAAGACGAATACAGCAACAACCACAGCAACATAATTCCTAAATATGTTATTACAGACATTATTATGGCAGCATATTTTCCAAATTGTTTCTCTAGCCAGCTTGTAGTGGGATTTTCTATACCTGGGTTTTCTCCAGTTTTTCTTTTAATAATTTCAACTTACTCAGTTACTTTGTAAAAGAACCCTTAGGTAGGGTATTATTGGGTATTTCCGTTAAACAGATGTCTCCAAATATCACACAAACACCTCCTTTTTTCGCTCATTTCATACCAATGGCCATTCAGTTTTGCTCAACTAGTCCCTTCAAAGCATCATAGATGAAGTTAATGAACCTTTGCTGATTGGAGTAAATGTTATTTATCCAATCCACATTTTTGATTATTTAAACTAGCAGAAAATAGATGCCAACCCAGCTGCAACTTGATCTAAAGCTTTATGTTCATCAGGCACTCCTCTAGGAACACCTTTGGCATCAGTATAGACTCATGGACCCGGATTTTCTCAGATATATAGAACACTTAATTCTTGTAGATGTTGACTGAGGAGAGAATAGTGCCTCTAGTCCCCCAGGGCCTTGTGGTCTTTTGAACTAGGATCACATAAGCACATAGACCAGTTAACTGTTAGGACAGCTTTCATTTTCCCATCCCCACAAACCCAATATACATCTGAAGCTGGTTTTGCAGCATTTGAAATTCATATTGAAATACAGCTGCTGTGAGAGATACAACCCCTGGACTGGTGATATAACAGGTAAATGAACTGTTGGGCTACAGAGGAAGCTGAACTGACACAGACTTAGCAGGAAGATAATGTGTGAGAGAACAGCCAGCTTCCCTTAACAATGCAGTAACTACATTTCCTCCTTTTCTTGCTACCCAAACTGAACAGGCGGTTAGAATACCACATTTAACATTTATTATTGATACCCTGATGTTTCACTACAATTTCCCTGACTAGATAAACTGGCCCATTGCTCCCAGTGAATTTGTCTTTAAGTGATTCATTACATTTGGTGTGGTAGTGAAATGGATTTTCTTCTGAAGGAATGCTGGTGAAGGTTTCTGGCAGGTCACTTCCCATACACACTAAGCACTTACTTTTAGTCTTGGCAGTGTAGTTAGCAAATTGATACCATGCATTGTTTTTCAGCCAGCTAGTGTCCCATTTTGCAGTGAAGAAATGGTCTTGGATAACTATAGACCATTTGGTGTGATTTTAGGGTTGGCTCTCTATGACCCCAAAATAAATAAATTATTGGTGGAATGAAAATACACCAAATAATAAAGATCACACCAGTGATTCTCCAAGGGTTGTTTTGCAAAAATAATCATGATGGTTAAAGATATCCTACCCTGGGGGGGGGGGGGGTTATGTCTTTTAGGGGTTATGCCACCAGTCTGTTTCCATGTTGGCTTGAGTTCTTTTCCTTCCTTCAGCTGCTTTCTGAATTTCCTTGATGTCATCTTCAGTAAGAGATGGTAGAACTTCAGAAGTGAGTGTCATTTGCTTATGTGTGTAACCTTCAGTTTGTTTAGCAGCGTGGTCAGCTGCATGATTTTCTTCAGCAACTCATGAGTCCAATTTCTGATATCCTTTGCATTTCATCACTGCCAGAGCTACAGGGAGTAGAATGGCTTTGACCTTCTAACTGTTCCTTGTGTTTTACACATTTGTTTGCAGTGGTGTGAAAGTTCCTTCTTACCCAATGAGGTGCGTCAACATGCACTGCTCAATGGGAGCAAGCACTGTCAGTGTAGATGTTCATTCTCTTTCCCTCTGTATGTTTCAGTGCTTATATGAGGGCCACTACTTCTGCTTATTGTGCAAAGGCTGGTGGTGGTATGATTCCATGTTTTAACCACAGTAAATGTTTGTCTGTTTTCATTTGCCTTGTATGACACTACATTTCCTGTTTCTGTTTTGTAACAACAGACATCTGTAAATAGTTCCAGTTCAGGATATAGTAGTGGCTCTGTTTCCAGGTCCTCTCTTAGTTTTACTTGCTGTGCAGCCAACTCTTCACAGTTGTGTGGCTGGACTGATGTTTGTTGCATTGTTGTTGCAAGGTTTACTTCATCTGTAACATAGGTGATGTTAGGCTGCAGTAGGATTTCAGCAATATTTTGTTTCCTTCCAGTTAACATACTGAAAGGTTGAGAGCCTAAAAAGGCTGCAACTTCATGACTTGTTTTTATTTTTAGTTCATGACCAGATATATTGAACAGCCTGCCCAGTTGAGAGGAATGGTACATCAGAAACCCCCCAACCCCTATTTTATGAAAAAAGCACAACTCCTGCTTTTTCAGACACATGATGAAATGGTGCTACAGCCTGTTTTGTTTTAGTGAAGGCTTCTTCTGCTTCAGGTGTCCAATGAAGGGAGGTTTGCATGTGTCTGTTGCCAGTTGAGGCCACTGTGTCTCTCAATGGTTGTGTGATGAGAGAGTATTCAGGAACATGATTTCTGCTGTAACCTGTGAGTCCCAGAAATGCCAGCATCAGCAAACAGGGAGAATGGGAGTGTTCCAATTCGAGTGACAGAGAATTAAAACACCTACATCTATCAACCCAAAAATGGTTCCTTTGATGATTTCTTTCTGGCTTCATCTTGTATTGTGTTCTCCAAACTGTTGATGAACCATGTTCATCTTCGCTTGTCAGCTGAGCTCATCCCTCCTCCACCCCACCTCCACCATCTTCCTTCACATCTACTCCTGGCTTCCTCACTCCCTGGCAGCCAAACCACCACCAGTGTCGGATCAGGGGGAAGACATATTTAAATCTAAGCCTTACAAATGATCATCTTAGCTCATGTCATTCTCAGCATTCATGTCTTCCTCCCAGGTCCGAGCGCCAAAGAAATAAACATGTAATTTCTCATCATTAAAACTTTTCTAATTGCCATCCCTCTCTTTGTGAGTCTTTTCAGATTGAAATGTTATTTTATTAAAATAATGTTTTATCTGATCTTGCATTATGAATGGTTGTTTGAAGGTATGCCAAATATTGCCTAAGTTAGTTCCAAGACTAACTTCATTTCCAGATTCTTCAAGATAATCCTTGGTTCTCAAACATAAATAACATTGCATGGCAATGTTGCATCACTCTTTTGATCATGGTTTTCAACCATCTCTGTTTCACTTGTTTATATTGTACATAGCCCATTAGTCTTCCTTATTCTTTCATTCTGCTTGGTAGTTTAGTGGAGTTGTTTTAGCATAGTAAAGAGTTTGTTGATTGAAATATGTTTGACTTTGGGTTGACTTATTTTTGTTAATAAATTCTTGTATTTTAAGAAATCGTGTGAATTCATTCTGTGTGTACAGAGTTTTGCTGTTCAATAATGCCAGAGCTTGGCTCATCCCTTTCAATTTTGTCCTAATACCACCACCTTATTGGGCTGGTATTCACATAAAAAAAACAAAAAAAAACTTTAACAGACCGAAATATTATTTAATAAAATATTAAGTATTAATATTAACTATGAAATAATATATTCATATTCATAATCACACCTATTACTGAAATAGTTTTATTTGATAGGTGCTCAGGATGAGTGATGCATGAAAATGTAGCCAGCAATGTGATTTTTCTGCTATTAATATTACAGGTCACCATTGGTTCTGTACATGTTGGAAAAAATGGACCTGCTGTGTCTTGTGGGCCCATTCAGTAATCTTGTTATGAGTCTTCCCAGGGTTGAGAAGGCATTTGGTGAGGGTGTGTGGAACAAGGAACCCTCGTCCCCTGCCTGGGGGCCCTGGACGTCCACCTCTGCCTCTATATGAATTGTATAGCTGTGTATAATTCATGTTAGGGCAATATGCAATCCAATGACCATGCCGTCTGCAATTGTGACACACACCGCTCCTGTTTTTAAATCCTCTGACCTCTTCCACCTCTGTTTGGAACCCACTCGATGGTCCGCTTACAACAGAGCCTGTTGGGGAAAGCCAGGGAGTTTGTGCAAACAAAGCATCTCAGACAGCCTACTGGATTTGAGCTTGTACAGGTCCTTCTCAAAATATTAGCATATTGTGATAAAGTTCATTATTTTCCACAATGTCATGATGAAAATTTAACATTCATATATTTTAGATTCATTGCACACTAACTGAAATATTTCAGTTCTTTTATTGTCTTAATACGGATGATTTTGGCATACAGCTCATGAAAACCCAAAATTCCTATCTCACAAAATTAGCATATTTCATCCGACCAATAAAAGAAAAGTGTTTTTAATACAAAAAACGTCAACCTTCAAATAATCATGTACAGTTATGCACTCAATACTTGGTCGAGAATCCTTTTGCAGAAATGACTGCTTCAATGCGGCGTGGCATGGAGGCAATCAGCCTGTGGCACTGCTGAGGTCTTATGGAGGCCCAGGATGCTTCGATAGCGGCCTTTAGCTCATCCAGAGTGTTGGGTCTTGAGTCTCTCAACGTTCTCTTCACAATATCCCACAGATTCTCTATGGGGTTCAGGTCAGGAGAGTTGGCAGGCCAATTGAGCACAGTGATACCATGGTCAGTAAACCATTTACCAGTGGTTTTGGCACTGTGAGCAGGTGCCAGGTCGTGCTGAAAAATGAAATCTTCTTCTCCATAAAGCTTTTCAGTAGATGGAAGCATGAAGTGCTCCAAAATCTCCTGATAGCTAGCTGCATTGACCCTGCCCTTGATAAAACACAGTGGACCAACACCAGCAGCTGACACGGCACCCCAGACCATCACTGACTGTGGGTACTTGACACTGGACTTCTGGCATTTTGGCATTTCCTTCTCCCCAGTCTTCCTCCAGACTCTGGCACCTTGATTTCCGAATGACATGCAAAATTTGCTTTCATCCGAAAAAAGTACTTTGGACCACTGAGCAACAGTCCAGTGCTGCTTCTCTGTAGCCCAGGTCAGGCGCTTCTGCCGCGGTTTCTGGTTCAAAAGTGGCTTGACCTGGGGAATGCGGCACCTGTAGCCCATTTCCTGCACACGCCTGTGCACGGTGGCTCTGGATGTTTCTACTCCAGACTCAGTCCACTGCTTCCGCAAGTCCCCCAAGGTCTGGAATCGGCCCTTCTACACAATCTTCCTCAGGGTCCGGTCACCTCTTCTCGTTGTGCAGCGTTTTCTGCCACACTTTTTCCTTCCCACAGACTTCCCACTGAGGTGCCTTGATACAGCACTCTGGGAACAGCCTATTCGTTCAGAAATGTCTTTCTGTGTCTTACCCTCTTGCTTGAGGGTGTCAATAGTGGCCTTCTGGACAGCAGTCAGGTCGGCAGTCTTACCCATGATTGGGGATTTGAGTGATGAACCAGGCTGGGAGTTTTAAAGGCCTCAGGAATCTTTTGCAGGTGTTTAGAGTTAACACGTTGATTCAGATGATTAGGTTCATAGCTCGTTTAGAGACCCTTTTAATGATATGCTAATTTTGTGAGATAGGAATTTTGGGTTTTCATGAGCTGTATGCCAAAATCATCCGTATTAAGACAACAAAAGACCTGAAATATTTCAGTTAATGTGCAATGAATCTAAAATATATGAATGTTAAATTTTTATCATTACATTATGGAAAATAATGAACTTTATCACAATATGCTAATATTTTGAGAAGGACCTGTATGTCAGTGGTTTCCGGTTTTGTTGAAGCTACAGAAGACAGTAGTTTCTGTGCCTTTTTCCCTGTTTTGACATTCAGCTGCTGTTTCAGAACTTGCTTTCACAGTCTCTCTTGTTCCACCTTTTCCAGTTGTTTTTTGACATAATGATTCACATGCTCACACCACTGATAATCTTTCATTGTAGACAAGCCCACAACATCAGACAAGGATTTTTGCAATTTATCGGGGGGCCCTTTGATGCACTGTAGTCTCCATACAGCAAGAGTGGAAGTGTATGAGTCATGGTGGGCTCCGGTATGTTTGTATCACAGCTTTGAAGCAGATATTCTACACTGCCCTCAGTTTTTCCCAACACAAACCTCAGGTCACCCACAGACAATTGTTCACTCACTGCCAAACTTTCAAGGTTATCCAATCTTGAGCTCCTGCAGGCAAAGAAAAAAGGGCAGACAGCAGAAACTCTAAATCTCTATGTCCAAAAGGTACATAAGTATCAGTTATTGGTCCTGTTGGTCTCAGAGCTGTAACGCACTTAGTCCTGCCTTTTTTGGCCAAGAATTCCAGTTCATGCCAGTGGTGAGTGATCAAGAAACTCAACCAGCAAGAAAATACAGTCCTAAATCTATTTTAACTACTTTTGATAACCAGTTTATCTTCATCTCTATTTTAGATTCTTCAACGCAACATCACTTCAGTCAGACTTAGTCAACCATGCCCTGGTCTGGAAACAATGTCTTTACACTTTAGTTAGTCTGAAGAATATACATTTTTATTTGTTGATCCTTTTGTCTACTGTTATCTCAACTCAGCTCGAGCCTTTTGAACTACTGTTAGTTTGACTCAGCTCCTATATTTATGTTGTTTCTCTTACTTATCTTCTATTTCTCTTAAGTCTTTAGTCTCTATCCTTTCTTTGCATCTTTTCTGTAACTCATTGCTCATGTAATTCTTTTTAGGAAAGCTAATCTTTTTTTTCATCAAGCGCCACCAATATTTGTTAAGGAAAATTTGTCCCTTGTTCCTTAACTGTATATTCTTCTAACCTGGGAGGAAGACTGTTATTAGTTAAATGATCACAGGACAAATTGCTGTAATTATTCAAACTGTATTGATTAAGAAAAGAGTAGGTTAATAATAATAAGTATGCATATTATGACCATTTTCACTCCACTGGATACAAAAATACATGCTGGTATCTGGACTTGCTCCGGAACCAAAAAGGATGCCTATGTTAACCTTAGCAAAAGTCTGACTATCTAAAATCTGGATGGAGCGGGGACCGGTTTAGGAGCAGTTCGGCCCATGCGTCATCTTCTTCTCAGACATGTGCTTTGCACACAATAAAGTCTGGTGCATTATCGAGAGGTTTCAGGCATGTACTTTGAGACTGGCACTTTGATCTTTCCCTTATCTGATGTACATCAACTTGTTCTTCACATTCTTTACCCAGAGACAGTAGATAATTGTAGCTCACCCTTCTTTTCTAATTACTAAACACCCTCAATCTCTTCTCTGAAACCCATATACAAAAACATTGATATATTCCTGTCTCGCATTGGTCAAAAGTTTAAGGACGTTTTTCTCATTTAATGGTTTTCATTATGTTTATGACTATTTGTATGTTGCTTCTCACTGAAGGTCCAAAACTGTGAATGAACACACATGGAATTATGGAATTATGTTGCAAACAAAACAATGTAAAACAACTTTAAATATATTTTATATTTGGCATTTCTTTAAGTAGCCACCCTTTGCTGTGATGACTGAAGTATTAACCTTTGGCTGTCTCTCAATGCACCTCTAGGAAGTTATTTCAGGACTCTTTGGAAAACTATTTCAGGTGACCACCTCAAGATGCTCAGCGAGAGAATGCTAAGAGAGCAAAGCAGTAATTAAAGCAAAGGGTGGCTATTTTGGACAATCTAAAATATACAAATGTTTAGAGTTATTTGACACTTTTTGTTTACTACATAATTCCGTGTGTGTTCATTCATAGTTTTGTTGCCTTTGTAGAGAATTACAATTTAAATAGTCATGAAAATAAAGAGGCCCATTAGGTGAGAAAGTGTATCTAAAACTCTTGACTGGTAGTGTTCATGGCTTCTGTTATACAAATTAAATGTCCTTTACACTCAGAAACCAGACTGAGAAAACAATCTTCATGCTACATTGAACATTATAATACACTCAGCATTAGCTTAAAAGCTTAATTACTCTAAAA
Source organism: Girardinichthys multiradiatus (assembly GCF_021462225.1). Taxonomy (NCBI): domain Eukaryota; kingdom Metazoa; phylum Chordata; class Actinopteri; order Cyprinodontiformes; family Goodeidae; genus Girardinichthys; species Girardinichthys multiradiatus. The sequence goes on along the minus strand of NC_061805.1, from coordinate 37,093,042 downwards.
TTATACATGTAGCATTTTAGAGGTATTGCACTTGACACAGATTTCTTTAAATTTCACTCTGTCGCTGCTACTCCTCCTTCCTTAATCAAATATGTTGTCTAACGGAATCACTTTTTTGTACCTCTTCACTCTTAGCAGATACAGATCAAAAGGACTTTTCTTTGTCATTGTCGTATAAATGTAATTATATCAAACAGACCTTTACAATTTATGATACTCTCTAGGTGACTTACCAAATTGTCTTGTGAGAGAAGATTAAAGGTTTAAATAGAATAGATAGTGAAAAAGAACATAATACAGGGTGGGGAAACAGAAAAAGTTGGTTCCACTTTATTTCCAATCCAACTTTCAAACTGAATTTCACATGGGCAAAGTGCTTACTCTATGAAACACCAAAAAAGTCTTATTGGTGGTGGTGGTACAGAATAGAGATTGGCGTTGGGAGGAAGAAAAGGTGGGTGCTATAGAATAATGAAACGGGTATAATGCTAACGGCAAAATAAAGAGTAAAGAGCACTCAAAGTCAGGAAGCTGATGGTGGGGGCCTTGTGGTGAAGTGTGTTTGCAGTGGGTGAGAGGGATAGAAGAGTTATCTGCTGCCTGACTGAGCTCAGCACCAGCACCTGGCACTGTAGTTACCTAGTTCTGGCTTGTATGACCCAAACTGATGGACTGCAAATCAACAGCTGAGGTAAAGACTTACACAAACCCTGATGAGCTGAGTGGATTTTATCATTGAATGTGGATTTTATCATTGAATGATTCCAATAATTACAATTCATACACTCTGCACTTGCCTGACTGTGTCTTTGCTATGTCTTTGTGTGGTATATGGTGTCTCACAGAAGTAATAATACCTCTTGATCTTTTTCAAATTTTGTCAAGTTGCAACCACAATCTTGAATATATTCTATTGGGATTTTATGTGGTAGACAAACATAGGTCAGTGCACAATTGTTAAGTACAAGAAAGGAAACAAGTACATGTTTTTCAATGTCTTTTTACAAATAAAAATTTAAAAAGTGCGATGTAGTTCGATCCATAATCCTAAAATGAAACACAGTAACACGACTGTAAACTAACTAATACATTGTTGTCTACCATAACTGACAGGTCTGAGAAGGATCACAGTATAGTCAGAGAAGCATCCCAAAGGTCTATGATTACTGGAGTGTCATGATCTGCCAGTGTTAGGTTTTTGAGTTTTTGTTTTGTTTATTTCCTTCTTAGTCTGTGTCAGTGTTGTTTTTGTTACTTTCTGGTGTCTAGATATATTTCCTTTTAGATTTGGTTCTCTCCTGTTTATGTTCTTTAGTTAGTTTCATTGTTTACTTGCTTCAGTTCATTTAGATGTGTTTTGGTTACTTCCTTGTACCCCCTGCTCTTCTGTGTTAATTAGTCACTCTCCCTCAGTTCTCCTGCATGCTTGGTCCCCAGCTGTCTCACATTCTCCTGGTTAGCTCCTCTCCTGGTTCATTAGTCCATACTCCTCTTTCCTCAGTATTGATGCCCTCTGATTGTTCTGATCACTGGTTTATGCTACTTTCTACCCTGACGATTGCTACCAACTCCATGTCTGTAAATCCTGCCTGTGTTCAAGTCCTACCAGTTCTTGTAAGTTACCTATTCTTAATTAAATGTTTCAACTTACCAAGTGGCTCCCACGCTCTTCTCTGCACATTGGTCCAGCAAAGAACCTGCAGACCCTGACATGGAGGAGCATCAGAGATTCACAGTTCAAGTTAGATAATCCAGTGACATGACAACCATTAGTCATGCATTCCAAAAATCAGGCATCTATGAAAGAGTGGCAAAACAAAGCCCTTGTAAAATGAAAGCCATAAGAAGTCCCATTTGTTTTTCAGAAGCTTCGTCAGGGATAAAGCAGGTCATGGTCAATGATGACAGCATGATGTTGTGTAGTTGCTTTTCTTTAGCAGGGACAAAAAAGCAGGACTGACTTGAGGTGAAGTTGGTGGTGGAAGGTGGTGCTGTGTGTTGGAATATAACTTAAGATCCCATAAAAAAAACTGAAGTTTGTGGTTGTAATGTGAAAAAATGAGAAAAGAGGTCCAGGTGCATGGATACTTTTCCAAGACACTGTATAGTTTAATACATAAATTACAAAAAAAAAAATAAAGTTACTGTACATACCATTTCTCCAGGGTATAAAAAAATGATGGTGTGTTTCCTGTGATATCCCCCCCCCCCCCCCCCCCCCCCACACACACACACATACACAAAGCACACACACAATGGCGGTCACCCTTTACACTAAATTAGCACTAAATGAAGCACTTTGTTTTAGATGCAGTCTTTCCTAGCATTCCTCTAAGTTTTCGGTTCTCCTTATAACCCCTTTAGCTGCAGAAACAAAATGAAAGAAATGAAAAGAAATCGTTTAAGACTGCTAAAAGGCAAAGTTAGGCTAGAGTTGAAACATGGAGACACATAAAACTAAACCCCCTCTAGGAAAAGAGCAACAGTAAAAAGTAAAGAGAAAGGAAAAGAGATAAGCAATATGAAGAGCTCTGCTGTGTCAGAGATGTTAAAAATATACAGACATATGCATGTGCTTCGAAACACTTACTGTGTTTTACCACTCAGACAACTCCCTGTACATGGATGGGGTCGTCTGTACAGACCCTACTCATCCTTGGTTACATGTCGAACCCCGGGGATCCTCCGATTGGCATGGTGATACTAATGGAGTGGAGCAGAAGAGCTGCTGGGAATGGCAAATCTCCGGCTGTGGGGATGCAGAGGAAGTCTATGTGGGATCAAGCTCCCACCCGTCAGCCCTGAGTTTTGATCTACAGTGAGGCACAGCTTTTGATGTCTTAATCATCTCCCTCAATCGAGCTCAGGGAGGTGAGGGAAAAGCAGAGCAGTGAGAAGAGGAGGGAAAGGGAGAGGAGGAAAGAGACAAGAGGGTATGGAGGGAGACAACGGGGCAGCCCAGAGATGTGAGCCTTGTGTAGGAAAAATGGTACATGTAACACCCTGGTTCTTCCTGGATGACTAAGTCTCTGCTGGCACTGCAGAATCTGACCTCATAAACACATTCATATTAGCTGCACTGATTTTATGTTCAGAACTGCCTATGCTTTCTTTCCTATTATGAGTCTGTGTAACACATAAATGATACCCTCATTTGCACAGAATACCTGAAAAGATCTGAAGAAAAGGCGCCAAACTCACTGAAGGCAAAGTTCAGACAATGTTAGAAAGCACAACTTCACGGTAAGCCTGAGTCAAAGAGGCTCACAAATGATCATAAGAGATGCAACTGAGAGCCAGAGTTCAGCAAAATCCAATTAAATCAGCAACCACTATCTTAAGGAAGGAGCAGAGGCCAAAAAGAAAGAACGAAGTGATTCCATAGAGGGTAAAAAGGAGAAATTGAGAAAAGAAAGATAGAGAGAAAGTCAAGATTAAACAGTCAGATGAAAAGAAGAGCTAGTCAGAGATTTATTCATTCATCAAAAGTTACAGACCCCCACCCACGGCTTCTCCTCAGGGCTAGTGTTCCATGGAGTAGTCTGATGAGCAGAGAGAGAGGGAAGACAGAGCGCAGAGTGAAGAAGAACCCCCTCCACCCACTAACTGCAACCCCCTACTGAAATCACTATCACTATCTAAAGAGAATGGCCCAGCATGTGTTGTCATCTTCACACTTCTTAGACAGAAGACACAAGCAATTAATAAGACAACAAAACTGGGGATTTTCAAATAGTGTGTCATAATGCCACACCGCAGTTAGAGAACAAAAAAAATAAAAAAAAACATCAGCATCTATGCTGTGTCAATACAAAGAAGGAAAGTAACCCTTTAATTTGACATATGACACTCAAATAGAAATTTTAGTTCAGTAAAATACTTAATTAAAAAGCAACTGTGATTGTGAATCAGTAACCAGCAGGGGAGTTATCAGCTCCTAATAGTTAACTGTAACAAATAACAACTCAACAGGTTATTAAAGAGCGGAGGTATTATGTTTGTTATCATAATAAAGATGATTAAACTGGAAAAAATGTCACCAATTCCCTTTTCCACATCAGGTGTTAGGTCTTTGAGGCTAAAGTACAGTACAAGTCTTACAGGTTTCTGTAGGGCCAATTTCAGGTTTGGTTTCAATTCGTTTGCTTCAAGTCTAATGGCTGTAATGAGTAAAAGTAACATTCTCTCATCAGATGCATACCATCTAGTGTTCTTATAACAATGACATGAATTCAAATCATGTACTGTGTTATCTGTAAGCCTAATTTAACACATGTACAATTAACAATTATATTCTTCTGAATATTTAATTCAGTGGTACAAAAAACTTTATGAAGTTATCTTGAAAATTGTGTGTAGTGTTGACCTCATAATAACTATAAATAATATGTTATGTTTGAAGACAAAACAGAAATGGGTTAACAATAGTTAATTTCAGATTTCTAAATAAACATAATGGCTTTTATTTGAAGAACTGTAAGCATTTTAATTATTTAGTTAAAACCTGTTAATTATTGTGTTTATATTGTCCACTCGAGGAAGCTATGTTTTAAATCAGGCCAAGCCAGTATTTAATCTCTAGATTGTATAGGACTGGTATAAGTGAGTTCTTCAGTCTGTAGAGGGCAAGACTAAGTCAGTTCTCGAGCCTGTAGAGTCTGAATCTTGCATTCATCTGTGTGGGAAGTAAAATTTTATCTTGGGGTATCTCAAGACAGTGCTGCGCTCTGTTTTGTGAACCTCATGCAGGTAGGCTAGGTTGTCAATATGTAATGAGCGCTTTAAACAGTTGTGTACCATCCACCATCACATAATCTGCATCAGATTCTACTGATCAATGTATTTCTCTGATCAGATGGACACTGGAGGATGACACAGTATCTCTGCCCTGTGATACTGCCATTGCTGCCTTTGCTTTGAACTGTGTTGTGATATTATGAATCTGAGAATATTTGTTTTATATTTAATATTAATATTTATTATTTTATCAAATAATATTTCGGTCTGTTAAGGGTTGTCCTGTGGCCAGCCCAGTAAGGCGATGGTATTAGGACAAAATAGAAAGGTGTGAGCCAAGCTTTGACATTATTGAACAGCATAAACTCTGCACATACATGGAATGAATGCACACAATTTCTTAAAATACAATAATTTATTATCAAAAATAAGTCAACTCAAAGTCAAACATATTTCAATCAACAAACTCTTTACTATGCTAAAACAATCCAACTAAACTACCAAGCAGAATTAAAGAATAACGAAGACTAATGGGCTATGTACAATATAAACAAGTTGATTAAAGATTATTGAAAATCATGACTGAAGGAGTGTTGCAACATTACCATGCAATGTTTATGTTTGAGAACCAAGGATTGTCTTGAAGAATCTGGAAGTTAAGTTAAGTTAGTCTTGGAACTAACTTAGACAACCATTCACAATGCAAGATCAGATAAAATATTATTTTAATAAAATAATGTTTTAAGAATGATCTGCTGAATAAAACCAACCTTCTGGATGACTAATTCTCAACGGGGTCTCATTCGCTGCCTTTATTTATTAAAATAATATTTAAAGAAATATTATTAAGGGGATATTTTGGAAAAGAGCCAAATCTTTTTGGAGAAATGGGGCTTAATGGTGTTTACTTAGTTATCAAATTTAGTAAAATGATGTTAGGGACACATTATTTACTGGATTGAAAACTAAACCTTTCTGGGTAAATATTATTTGGCAGCAAGCACGTGTCCTGTTAGCAGTTGAAGCTAACAAAGGAGGCTGATAGCTTAGCACCAGAATCAAACACACACCTTTAAAAATACCATCAATAAAAAGGTTAAAATGCATAAGTGTGGATGGCGCGTTATGGCCGATCTTCTGTGTTTAAAATCACCCTTTAAATAAAGTTTGTCTTAACTTTAAAAACCCACAAACAAAGAAACACAACCTGAACATGTGTGCTGCAGATATTCTGCTAGCACCAAGATAGCGGAGTTCAACACAAACAAAACCAAACTTCATAAAATGAAAAACGTTTAGATCATTTCAATCTAAATCACTTCTATCTCTCTTATTCTGCCCAAACACCAAACCTCATATGAATGTGTTGAGGAGTTGTCCGGGCGATGACGAAGTTTGAAGAAACGTCCACAGTCAACAAACGGTTAGTTTTCAGCTAATCTCCGTAGCTGTGGGGGGCCTCAGAGACAAAGTAAAGCAATGCTTATACCTTAATTTCCATTTCTTTACGAATGAAATCACCGGGTACACAAACAGTGATTCACTCGTACTTAACTTTGCATATGATTGCATAATCTTATGACAACCTTGGATCCAGTTCGAAGAGTTTATGTCTTTTTGCCAGCAAAGAGACATTAGCGCGCTGCCTCCTCTATCCTGTCCCTCTGGAGGCCTTGTGGAAGAGGCAGGATGTAGCAAGAGCAGTGCTTTTATTTGGACAGTGGCGTCACAGGAAGTCCGCAGTTACCCCATTTCCTGGCTGTGCCGGAAGTAGGTTAATGCAATTTATTTTGAAAGTTCCAGAAAAGTTTGTATCGGAGTTTAAATGTTGAAATCCATGGCTGTGGTCCCAACAACTGCATCACACTCACTTCATTTTCCTGTATAAACCTACTACTTAGAGAGCATAATGGTTATGGATTCATGACCACCTCCTGGAGTGTTTTAGGGACATGATATCTGTGGTTTTACTTTAGCCTCCATTCGTTTGTCAGGACCTTTTGGTTGATCGTGAGGTTTAATAAATATGTGTATATCCCAGAAGGAAGGGGTGCTTTGAAGGGGGCTGGTGAGTGTCAGGCAAGTCCTGAATTTGTTGAAGGAGACTTCAAGTTTAGTCTTGAGTGTGTAGAGGAGGTATCTACGTCAGGTGTATGCCTTTAGACTGCAAGTCTGAGTTAACTTTTGATATAGGTCGAATCAAAACCAAGTATCAAGTCTTTAGAATGTGAGTATAAGCCAAGCCTAAATTTTTTATTATGCAGCAATTGTTCATTATTCATCATTTATAGTTAGTCATAAATGAATAACCAGAACTTTGGGCCAAGTTGAGCTACCTTTTGTGTTTGTGCCAAGAAACATTTGTCTGTTAACCAACATATGATCAATCAGAATGGCATCCTCAACATTAAGACATGACAACTTCATTAAACCTTGTGTGCTGCAGCCTGTGACAGCTGATCACACCCTCGCACTGTTTGGATTTTTCCCGTCATTAACTCAGTAAATGAAACTTCCTTGATTCAACGACATTGCTCCCAAAAATTAATCAACCTAATCAAACAATATATGGCTTCATGTATCACCGAAAATTATATCAACAGTGGATTTTTTTAAAAATACCTTCATTGTCATCATACAAACTCAATTTTTTAAAAAGCAAAGCTGGAAATCTAAATGTTTCAAAATATTATTTTTTTCCCCTGTTATTCAAAATTGACTTCCTTTTCATTTTTCAGAGGTTTTGCACTATTTAAATTAATGCCTGCAACACATTCCAAAACTGATGTCACGGAAAAACTTAGTATTTTAAGTAATAGTTTTCAGTAGGATTTGACTCAATACCATTTAGTTCTTTACACTAACACCTTTTATATACAAAAGATGGAGTCAACATGTATAAACATCATCAGTATTTCTGATCACATGACATGTCAACACCACTTGACAATTATAAGCAAAGCCCTAAATGAAATAATCTTAAACAATGCATTTGGTGTCAGAGTTCCTATGTAAATAATGTCTCACAGTTAAGAATGTCATATCACCACAAGCCAGATAAAAATATAAAAATTTAAAAAACTGAAGAAATCAACATTTACCGTATACCATATTCAGCACAATGTCAAAAATTTATGTTTGGTAAAAACAGCCCGAATAGTAACTTTACAGATATGCGCTTTGGCTATCCCAAATGACAAGAAACCACAATATCACATTAAAAATTATGCAACAAATGGCAACGATGGAACTATGTATTTTATTGGTAAAATTACATGTGTACAAAGATAATTCCAAGTTGGGACAAAACTAGGAAAATGTGATGGCATCAGAATAAGAATCTCTACTGTGATGCTAACTAACATGTTGCACAAATAAGGAGGCTTTTATGTGCCAATTTAGGATGGTATGGGAGAGTTGCTGTTAGTGCTGGATCAAAGTCATTTGCCAGGGTTGCTTTACAACCTTTTCTGTTGCCATGGAAAACATGAATATTGAATTGCACATATAATTATTTCATTAAATTATTTATTTTTGTTTTATTGGCAGAAAGACTGTCTGGTTGTTATGTATCTGCAATGTAAATCTAGAGGTGTTACAATCGTTGAGTGTTTGTGTTTTGATAATTTCCTTGTTGTTAATTAATGTTCTATATGGTTTTGCCTTTTTTAGTCATTGCTTTGTGTTCATTAGTGTGACAAAGGTCTTGCCATATAAGTTAATTCCTTTAGGTTTAGTTTCTTACTTCTGGTGTTTTGTTTTTGGTGTATTCTAGTTTATTCTCTTTGGTCAGTATTAGTTTTTTCCCCTTGGTTAGTAGTTTCCTTGAGCTCCCTCTGCGTTCATTAATCCCCCTCCCTTAGGTTCTCTGCCTTCATTCTGCAACAGCTGTTCCACATCTGTACTGATTAGTTCTTATGGTTCCTTTGTCATTTTCCACCCCTGCCTCAATATTAAGGCTCCTGGTTTTTCAGGGTTTGTTGGTGTATTTTTCCGTTAGACTGTCTATTACCCTGTCCATTATATTGCCCATTTCACTGCCTGAGCTCTTCTTGCAGTTCCCCTGTAAGCTTTCCTTTTGGTTCATCATTAAATAACCTCAGTTTTGCCACAGTCAGTCTCTGCACCAGGGTCCTTTACCAACCACCAAATCACAGGAAGCAGAATACTATTTACTCATCCTTACTTTAAACTGAACTGCAAATACATCTAATCCTATTATGTTTGCCCCAATGTGGTCATATAATTATAAGCCAAATTAATCAGAAAGATGGTCATTCTGACAGTTTCACTCTGAACCTCAAGCATCAATACACGAATGAATCTTCATCAGTGGAGACTGAGCACTTGGAAAGAGTTGCATGAAAATAGGTAATGTTATTATCATACTATATACAGTATGAGAAGCAGTAGTGTAAGTGCTCAATCAGTGACACGCAGTATAGGTGATGTGTGAGAGTTCATGTTGCAGAATTTTTCAACATGTCCAAAAAAACTGTGCTTGAGCTAAGGATCGACTTGTGTATGCCACAATGTCAAATTTGAAAGAAGGGAAAAGACTGTATCTTTGCTGAAGTGGAGGTGGGTCATTTGTTTTCAGATGATATTCTCCTCATAGTGTCCAGCTGAGAAAACTTTTGCAGGATCTCCCAAAATATTTGCAAGATCACACAAAAGTATGTCTGTCTTTTACTGCAGTGTCCCTAAAGTGAAAAAAAGCAAAGTGTCCTTTGCAATAAATACAAGAGAGTAAATACATATTTGTCTCCAAAACCACCGACAGTACTGACAAATGTTTTCTGCGATTTTCGTACTGCTTGTACTCTAACATAAGGTTACATTATGGTCTTGTTTTAGGTTTCAGTAACCTTAAAGAACTCTAGTTGTGGTTTAAGCCTGATCCCAGGTCTGTGTCTAGCACTTTAAAATCCACAATAAAATTGTTAAGTCACCATTGTCATATGTGTGCACCAAGGAGACAATGACTCGAAAGCCATGCAAATTATGATGGTAGACTGAATGAGCATTGGGTTTAGTCATGAATCTACTTATCAATCCCGGTCTTCTGATTGGCTAGGTACCTGATTTATGAGGATACTTTGTGCATTAGGAACGCGGTGAATTACAATAATTCTGCTATTTACTGTGGAGTAGGAGGGAGGAGATTAGCTCTTGGACCACAGCTCTGAGCAGTGAGTGAAGCCCAAGGAAACATGCATAAAGAATTTGTCTGGTTGAGGCTCAGTGAAATAATATTACACTTATACTTCAAACTTCAAAGGGGCCTTATGCACCAAAACTAACCCAGCACCAAAGCTCTACCCAGAGTAGCTTACAGTCCTAATTTAGTAGCTCCACAGTCAATGAACAGATACAGCAGATAAATACCACTGATGGAGACCCCAATTGCCACTCTAGAGAAATGTAATTCAAGCTCTGAAATGAGGTGCACAAGACATGACAGTGGAACAAATTTCTATAAATGTGGACAAAATTTTTTATTGAGATTTCTTTTTACTAAATTATGGTGTACAATAAGTCCAACCCCTTAGCCCCTGAATTTAATCCATCAATTTCCCAGAGAACTGTTGCAAATTCCTCTCATCGAGTGCAAATAGTGGCTTCTCTCTCTCACACACACATGCACACACACACATACACACACACACAGTCTCATGGAAGATTTCCTTCTTGCTATATTTATCTGGTACCAATGCATATTTATTTCTAATTCTTACATGGCTGCAGGCTCCGCCGTGATTCGCCATCCTCTACCGGCATTAGCCGTCTATAATAGGGCTTAGAATTACATGTGGAACCCTGTTGGAGTCTCATGGCTGGATTTAAGGTGGGATTTATCATGTTCAGAATTATTCACTGCTCAAGCGCATTTCCAGTCTCTATGAAGTACAACTGAGTTAAGAGACCCCCCCAAAAAGCCAACGTAGAATGCAGGAAGGATGGGAAGAAAATGGGAAAAGGGGAAGGAATTGGGTAAACAGAGTGAGGAATGGAAGAGAAAATTTCAGATAAACAAATTTTTAGCTAGAAAGACAACTATGTAAACTAACTCAATGTTCTACCAGAATAAAATAAGATATATTTCAGTTAATTTGCCATTTGCAGTACAAAACACCACATTGGAAAAGAGGTGCAAGTAGCTCAAGTGCAGGATATGACATTCACACAAGCACAGAGACAAGAACAATAAGCCACCCAGTCAAAAACAACAAGAGGGTCCCATAATTAAAAACATTTAAATTTAAAACAAGTACTAAAACCCAAATAAAACAGAGAGCCAAAAAGTGGTTGTTGCAGTCATCATAAAGTCTTCCTGTTTAAAATCATCACAGCTTGTGGAAAAAAGCACTTATTGTGGCGCTATGTCCCACATTTAATTGCTTGAAAGCGCCCCAGAAGGAAGAAGTTCAAACAGGTCCCTGGCAGGATCCAAAGGGTCCTTAATGATGGCTGAAACACAGGAGCAAAATGTTTTTGTTAGTAAATGTCCTTCAGGACAGACCATCCGCACCAATAATCTGGCTGGCAGAGCGGACCACTCAGTTTAAAATTTTCCTTTCTTTAGCAGAAACATTTTCAAACCACACTGTGGTAGCATTTGTAAGAACGCTTTCTATTGCACAGTGGTAGGAATTTAACAGAATTTGCTTGTTCTTGGTAAAATCCTTCAATTTACACAGAAAAAAAAAGCAGAAACATTTTGGCAATCGCACTGGTATTCAAATTCTAGCTGAGGCCATTTGACATAGAAACACCAAAAAATGTACAATTATCAACAATTTGCACCTCCATACCATTTATAAAAACAGGTAAAAGGGATTACTTTTTGCTAAAATAAAAGACCAATTGAAAGGTTTTAGAGGCGTTCAGAACCAAGTTGTTTTCCTTACTCCAAGACACTACATTTTCCACCTCAGTTCTGTAACAAGAGTTGCCATATGCAGCACAATCATAGGTATACAAAGTATATAACGAAAGGACTCAAAATAGAACCCTGTGGCGAACAAATGTTTACAGTGAGTTCACCAGTGAACCAGTCATTAACCTTAACCCTTTGAGGTCTACAGGTTAAAAGAGTAAAAATATATTTGCAAATGGCATCATTCAATCCAACCATCTTGAGTTTAGAAATAAGCCTTGCAGAAACAAGATAATTAAAAGCAGAGGTAATCAATACAAAGCATTCTAACTTGAGATTTTTCCTTATCCAAATGTTCATCTACAGAATTCAGAGCAAATGAGATGGCATCTTCTACACTCCTATTCTGTTTGCAAACTGGAGCGGATCCACCGACACAGGGATCTGGGCTTTAATATAATCCAGCACAAGAAGCTCAAAGGTTTTCTTCTAGATTGATGTGACTGATGTGCAGTACCTGAGATACATGTTAAAAAGGTCAGTTAAAGTAAGAGCTTTTGATCACAACATAATATTTATGCATACGCAAATGTCAGTGTGACTCAATATCCCATTATTTTTTTATGGTCAGTGTACACCTCATAACTTATCTTATATCAAATCACATAACATTACAGTGACACTAATCAGTAAACTCACTCACTCGCATACCCACACACCAACACACCCCTTACTGTGTTGTGAAAAACATGATGGAAAATGGGGTCCTGTTGAGCACAGTCTTGGTGTCTGGGGTGTTGACACACATCAGTCTTACAAGGGCTTGGTTCACCTCTCAGATGCAAGAGTGCAGTGAATGAAACACACCCACCTCAGGGGTTAAAATAACATGTCTGAGGGCAAACACACTGCAGACTGAAACAAACAAATGGTCCAAGAGACTGGGAAACAACTTGAGGAAAGTTGGACACAGAACCAATTTAAAGGACCTAAGGCAAGATTTGCCCTATTTACTTTTATTGGTGGGGGGTTTGTGTATCTCCTGTGTATCTCCAGGTTACCAAAATAAATGTGATGTGATATGAATTGAATAAACATATCGCTCATTTGTCAAATATTCCTATAGCATGAATGCAATAGTGTAATTAAAAGCTAATTTAATGCAAAATTATTTGTTACAAAGTGCCAATAAGCAGGTATGTTGGCCTCCCATTGGTGACCAATGGGACACTGTTTAGCCTTAAGTAACGTTTAACCAGGTTGGAAAACATAAAGAAAGTAATCTCAGACCATTTCTCCATTCTGAAGTAACTGAAGCTGGAAGAAATAAAATGGCTACACATGTATATAAAAAGGATAGTAAATGATAAAGGGTGGAATTGACCTGGAGCCTTCAATGATCAGGAAGTTAACCCCCCAAGAAAACAAGGGTTTTCTAATTTGCCAAAAAATATAAGCATAATTCATCAAAAAGGCCATCTTGGGATAGAACTTAAATATTTGATATCACATAACTGGAAAATATGAATTAGGTCAATCTGCTGAGCTCTATTATGACTGTGATCTGCTGGGGTGAACATTTATTTTGTCTCTGAAGAAAGCAACTATGGAAGATTTTTCCTTTTGTCTTCATTTTCTAATAAGTTAATAATTGATAACTTATGGTTAATAATATCTCTTTACTGCTCATTGTTTCACTTGGGACTATCCTTAAGACTAATTAGTTCCCCTAATTTTTAATCAGCAGAACCATGTTTTGCTCTTTTTGGCAGCAAACCGATAACGCCTTTATCTTAAACACACCTGCTGGAGGGCTCTTTCAAATGATGTCTGAGTATTCTGTAGGTGTTTTCAGATGCAATGCAGTCAGCCTCAGACTAAAGACAGCAAGGAATTTACTTTGCAATGTAAGATTAACAATATATACAAAGTGTAAAAATAGAAACAACCACACAAAGTGCAGCTCGCTGCACATCTGACTGTAATAATGAAACATGGGTTTGCAGAAGCACAGAATTCAACAGTGACTCTGAGAAAAAAACAAAAAAGCACAGAGCAACTTGACCTCTGCCACTGTTGGCAGCAAAACAATCACTAGCACCCATATCTGAACATATGCCCCAGGCCAAACTCTCTCCACACGCAGAGCAGGAGTGAGAAGGAGAGCAGAGAGGGGATTTGTTTCAGCCACATGATGGTACAGAGAATCTGCCTCCTCCCTCTCCACCACTCACAGCTCCCCTACCTTTCCCACCCACAGGGCTTTTCCTACCACCTCCACACATATTCTTGGTTATCTATTTGCTTCTGTCTTCCTAGTTTCGATAACAAAAAAGAAAAAAAATAACCTTGTTTCTTTCTCTCTCCCAAAAAAGAAGGATTATGACTCTCTTGTGGGGTTTGGGTATTCTAAGTTTATCTTTATTACTGTTCTCACTTACTGGAGGTAAAGAGAAATATGCTCTTTTTTGTATGAGCTCGTCTTTTGTGTGTCTACACTGGCTCTGGGTATTGATTTGACTGTGAGGTACTGTGTGGGTAGCTGGTGGTCTGGATCGTGTTACTGGGTCCAGATGTCTCTCTGCAGTGGAAAGCTCCGGCAGACAGATCAGAATAATAAAACCACAGCGAGCGAATTGCAACATGACCCTAATTTCATCTCTAATACAATCAGCTTAGTCAATTTTATGTCTGTTCATTCTTTCACATAGACACCAAGAGAATGTTTGTTTGAGCACACACTCACTCTAAATAACTGGCCGAAATTCAAATATTCTTTTGCTCATGTATAAACACCCAAAGTACTTTTGGCTATTTTCCATGATATATGTACTACATGTGTATCTACTAAATTGGCCAATTAGGCTTGTGGTGAAAAGGACAAGGGTCAATTGGAAAGAAACATCATCAGCTTCTTTGGACTCGGCTCAAATCATCCTCAACAACACGTTTGGCTTCCCTGTGCGTGTGTTTGTGATCCAACGACAGTTTACTTAGTGTTCCATTACTACGGGCTCGCTGACAGATGGTGTGTTCTCTTTAAAGAAAGGAAGTGGGATTGTCTTTCTGAGTAAAAAAACACCAAGAAAGGGATAGAGGGATGTAGTGATTGAGAAGTGACCCCAGACATGACTTACAGATGTTTTAAACATACTATCCAGTGGTGTATACAAATATATATAAATATTATTTTATGAACAATTGTTTACTGACAATTAACAAAACAGGGCTGGTTAATACAGTAAAGATTTTTGATATATAATTTCACAAAATTTAAATATTTTAGGAGCCAACTGAGGAAAAAAAGTGTTAATTCTACTTTGTATTTAGGTAGATGTCATTACAACAGACAAACTACCAAGCTTATTAGCAGCGATTGCCTTAAAAAAGGTTTTTAAAAAATGACGCTTTCAAACCTTGAACATTTTTCCACCTTACTGTTTCTAGGGGTTTTTGAACAGATGCCAGGGATTGTCTTGAACTGATCAACACATTCTCTGTATTACATGAAGTTAAAGCATGCGACACATATTTTTAAAAAAATGTTTTGGTGTAAATAATGTAATGCAGTAAAAATAACATGATATTTTTACTCAGGGTTATCATAAGAATCTGATATTGCCTTATACCCAGTAAATACTATGAAGAGTGACTTTTGACAGATTTTGATTGATTTTGAAGGATTTGAGTTGCAGTTATGTGTTTGAGTCAGAGTTTGACTTCGATGATTCAAATGCCATTATGGATACAGGTGTGGCTGAAAACCAAAATCCGAAAATGAAACAACCAACCATACCATGTTGTTCTGTAGGTATCTAAAGTGAGTTTAAGAAGTTTGAGAAAAAAAAGTCTGGTTTATAGCTTAAAATCTGGATTCAGCTGGTTGCTGTATCTAACCTTCTTCAATAATCTTTAATCATCCACAGAGCTAGAAAGATTATACATGTGGTCTCTCTTACCTCTGTCATGGATTTAATCAGTTTAACTGTGACATTCTGTTTTTCTGTGGTTTCATTGGTTTCCTTGTCAATATTTAATTAATTTGCACAACACACAGGGTAAAGATTAAAGAACTGTATATTGGATTACCAAAGGCGCAGAGGCAGGCAGACAGAGGGGTTGACTCATTGCAAAGAATCCAACCAATTACACTGGATTACCAGACTTGTTTGGCTCACACTCCAATGCTACATTCCTTGCTATTATAACATATATTTCAGCTTTCTAAAGATACTTATGAGGAATTGGCACTGCCATATCTGGAAAATTTTTAATAGACTATGAGTGATGCTAATTCAGCACAATCCAGTAAAATGTGGAACAAAATAAGTCATAAAGAAGAGACAAAGATGCATAAAAATATACACCAATACACATTAAAGCTGGGCATGAAAGAAACACAACAAAGAATGTCATTAGATTTCGAAAAATGCCTGGACTTTCTAAGCATGTAATAAAAATGTTGTTCTAGTAAAACATTCTATAACTTTTCATAGTTATATTGTGTATGGGTAGTTCTAGTTACTTCACTTTCCTTATATTTAATTTTACCTTTTCCTGTGTAACTCGTCCGCCTACCACTTCATACAACTTTTAAGTTCTGCAGGATTTTTTTTTGTTGTGAAACCTGTGCACTTTATTTTCTTTTTGTTACTTGAATGTAGGCAGGCAGGAAGTGGGGTATTGAGAGGAAAAGACATGCAGCACAGGTTGCTGGGAGTTGGGCCAGGACACAGCCTCTTTATATGGGTCACGGGCTCTACTGCTCCAACACGCACTGCGATCAATATCTGCAATGGTTTTACCTGTTTAGCAAAGAATAATGGGCAATAATTTTTGTCTTTTCATAGAGATATACCCCAAAATACTCGTACTCGTCGTCTTCCTCTTTATCCGGGACCGGGTCACGGGGGCAGCACACTCAGCAGAGACGCCCAGACGTCCCTCTCCCCAGACACCTCCTGCAGCTCCTCCGGGGGGAGCCAAAGGCGTTCCCAGGCCAGCCGAGAGACATAGTCCCTCCAGCGTGTCCTGGGCCTCCTCCTGGTGGTACGTGCCTGGAACACCTCCCGAGGAAGGCGTCCAGGAGGCATCCGATATAGATGCCCGAGCCACCTCAACTGGCTCCTCTCAATGTGGAGGAACAGCGGCTCTACTCCGAGCCCCTCCCAGATGGCTGAGCTCCTCACCCTATGTCTAAGGGAGTGCCCGGCAACTCTATGGAAGAAGTTAATGTCAGTCTCCTGCTCCATTCTTCCCTCACTCGTGAACAAGACCCCAAGATACTTGAACTCCTCCACTTGAGGCAGGAACTCCCCTCCAACCTGAAGAGGACAAACCACACTTTTCCGGTCGAGGACCATGGCCTCGGAGTTGGAAGAGCTGATCCTCATCTCAGCCACTTCACACTCGGCTGCGAACCGCCCCAGCGCATGCTGTAGGTCTTGGCTACAGGGGGCAACCAGGACCACGTCATCAGCAAAAAGAAGAGACGAAATCCACTGGTCCCCAAACCAGACCCCCTCCAGCCCTTGGTTGCACCTAGAAATCCTGTCCATAAAAGTTATGAACAGGACCGGTGACAAAG
Organism: Girardinichthys multiradiatus; assembly: GCF_021462225.1. NCBI lineage: Eukaryota > Metazoa > Chordata > Actinopteri > Cyprinodontiformes > Goodeidae > Girardinichthys > Girardinichthys multiradiatus. The sequence continues at coordinate 37,075,838 of NC_061805.1, read as the reverse complement.
GGCAGCCCCGCCAGAGTCCAACATGCACCGGGAACAGGTCTTAGTGCCGGCAATGTGGACCAAACTCCTGCTCCGCTTGTACAGAGACCGGATGGCCCCTAATAAAGGGCCCCCAATTCCATACTCCTGGAGCAACCCCACAGGGCACCATGAGGGACACAGTCAAATGCTTTCTCCAGCTCCACAAAACACATGTGGACCGGTTGGGCAAACTCCCATGAACCCTCGAGTACCCTGTAGAGGGTATAAAGCTGGTCCAGTGTTCCATGGCCGGGACGAAAACCACACTGCTCCTCCTGAAGCCGAGGTTCGACTATCGGCTGGACTCTCAATACCCTGGCGTAGGCCTTACCAGGGAGGCTGAGAAGTGTGATCCCCCTGTAGTTGGAACACACTCTCTGGTCACCCTTCTTATGAAGGGGGACCACCGCCCCAGTCTGACAGTCCAGAAGCACTGTCCCCGACCGCCACGCAATGTTGAAGAGGCGTGTAAACCATGACAGCCCTACAATATCCGGAGACTTGAGGTACTCAGGGCGGATCTCATCCACCCCCGAAGCCCTGCCACCACGGAGCTTTTTAACCACCTCGGTGACTTCAGCCTGGGTGATGAAGGAGTCTAACCTCGAGTCACCAGCCTCTGTTTCCACTAGGGAATGCATGATGGCAGGATTGAGGAGATCCTTGAAGTACTCCTTCCACTGCCCGATAATGTCCCCAGTCGAGGTCAGTAGCCTCCCACACCAGCTGTAAACATTGTTGGTGAGCAATGCTTCCCCCTCCTGAGGCGCCGGATGGTTTGCCAGAATTGCTTCGAGGCCAACTGGTAGTCCTTCTCCATGGCCTCACCGAACTCCTTCCAGGCCCGGGTTTTTGCCTCTGCCACAGCCCGGGCCGCGGTACGTTGGCCTCATGATACCCGTCAACCGCCTCAGGAGTCCCACAAGCCAACCACAGTCGATAGGACTCCTTCTTCAGCTTGACAGCGTCCCTTACTGCCGGCTTCCACCACCAGATTCGGGGATGGCCGCCGCGACAGGCACTGCAGCCCTTACGGCCGCAGCTACGGGCAGCAGCATCAACAATAGATGCGGAGAACATGGTCCACTCGGACTCTATGTCTCCAACATCCCCTGGAATCTGGTCAAAGCTCTCCCGGAGGTGGGAGTTGAATCTGTCCCTGGCCGAGGCCTCTGCCAGACGTTCCCAGCAGACCCCTCACTATGCGCTTGGGCCTGCCAAGTTTGTCCGGCTTTCTCCAATATATATATATATATATATAGTATGAGATATACCCCAAAATACTTGTAGATGTAATTACACTGAAAAGGTGGCTCTTCAAAGTTTTGACATGTCTAGAACACTTTTCAGATTTACATTTGAAAAAAAAAAAAAAACTGAAAACCTTTTATCATTTTTCTTTCACTTCACAACCATGCACTACCATATGTTGGTCAATCACCTAGAACCCCATTAAAAAACACTGATTTTTGTGGTTGCAATGTGACGAGATGTGAAAAAGATCAAGATGTACTTTTGAAACACACTATATTTTCTTTGTTTTAATGACAACATTACACATGTGCACAACACATGTGCACATAGGTACATTCACACGAGAATTGGCCTAAACAGAATTTTACAATTTATCCCATCGTGGGATGTAAAGATGTGGAGAACCTGTTCGGGCAGCAGAGGAGGTGGTAGATGGGTCCAAACCCAATTAATCAGACGCTCTGACTCTACTGCCATCTCTTCTAATTTACCAAATCCATGGGACAAACTATTAATGTGTGTACTGCCAATGTGAAATCTTATTTAACCTCCTTTAAATTCACCCAAGGTCAAGTCAAGTTTATTTATATAGCGCTTTTCAGCAACAAGGTACTCAAAGCGCTGTACATGAGGAAAAACATTACAATGCTACAGAAAATCAAAAACAGAAAAACAAATCAAATGACACTAATAATCCTTGGGAGTTTACTGGTAAGAGCTGGTTCTAATCCAATCTTTCTAATAGAGGTAATTAGCTCATTAAGTCCTCTGTGGTAAGGAATTCATCCGGTGCAAGAAGAAAAATTATAATATTAATCCTTGAGGTTGCTGATATGAGGCAGTTGTGGTCCCATCATTCAAATAAGCCGGGTCACTGGTATAAAACAGTTTTAGTCCAAACTTTTTAAATACTAATAATGTTTGGCTGTCACTGGTATGATATAGTTGTAATAAAATCCTTTTAAGAAATCTAAAATTCTCTGGTCATAGGTGTAAAAACAGCTTTAGTCCAAATTTTCAAATACTAATAATATCAAAGCAAGTGTAGGTCAAAGCAATTGTATGCTTATGCTGGCGTGGGATCAAACTGGTCCTGTGAAATATGATTTACGACAGGAGGGGGGACTGAAGCAGCAAGACAGTGGCCTATATGTCAGAGATCTTGTGTAAACAGCCTGCATAAGGGCATTATCTTTTAAATCCCACTTACTGAGGAGCTTAGAGGTATATTGAACAGCCTTATGGCAGGACATTATTGCTGTTTTTATGGAAGGGGTTCAAAAGTTCACTGTTAAGGTCCATCCAGCTTACATCATATTGTACAAGACCAAAAGTCAGTGAACCTGTCTTGAGTCCTACACCTTCATGGTAATTTCAGTCTGGGGACATTTGGCAAATAGGTCCTTAGGTGTGTAGGTGTGCACAAAGTGCTTGTTAAAATATATACTTATATGTACGTTTTTGTGTTTTACATAAGAAATTAGCTTTCAAGGTAAGAATAATGAGTAGAAGGTGAGTTGGGCTTTAGCTAGACAGCAGGTCTTTTCTCTACCTGTAAGGTTAGTACATTTTTTTGTTTATCTGTATATTCTGTGGGATAGGAATTTATACCTATTTGTATTAAAGAAAGTCCACCCACTCACGTACTTACTCACACTGGACGTAAAGAAAATATTTAGGCAGCATTTAGGAAAGATTATTGATTTCCAGCTATGGTGTTTGGCAACAAGACAGCTAAAATTATTGAGCTCTGCCATCACCACCTGACTAGTTGCAAGATCTCTGTGAATGAATATTTTCTGATTACCAAAGGGCTAAATCATTGGTTAAACATTTTCTAGTATAATGTTCAGAAATGATTCCTGTCATTGAAGATACATCAAGCTTTGTTTTCCATTAAAATAACTTGAGAACATCAAGTCTGTGCAGAAAGAAGTCTGTGGGTCCAGTAACCCAGCTCATCATCAATGCCAGATTTTGATATGGGCCTTATGGACTGCTGCTTTTCCCCTGCTTTTACATGCTTTGTGTGGGACTGCAGTGCATATTTCCACCACAAAATTTAGAAAATTGCCTGCGTTTTGATTGGTTGGGGGCAGCAGAAAGAAAGGGCTTATAGCCAGGACACCATTCATGCAGGAACCGCCACTGCTCATAATGTAATCTTCTTTCCTCCCAGCTATCCAAAATGAACAACTTGAATATGTGTTGTTAAAAGAACTGTTAAAAACTGTCAATTCTGAAACACTGCAATACTCAAAAATATATTAAACAACCTCTTCCAAATTATTTACCTTGGTGGTCTTGTTGCATGTTTTTATTTCAGTGAATCTACTCAAGTATTGGACATACAGCATGTGTGGTGACACAAATCAGGCAAATTAGTAAAAAATATTTAGCGGAATCATAGCTTACTGAATGCATTCGGGCTTCTTCTGGGCTGCAGTCCATAGCTATAGATGTAGAATGTGTCTGGTCACAATGGTACCCCTACACAGAACAACAAAACATACAAACATAGATCAACCTAACCTAGAAAAACACCAGAAGAAATAGAAGAAAATCACATTTTTCATAGTAAATGAAACATTTGGTGTGCATATGTTTTCAGTGCCCATTACTCGGACACTCTAAATTAAACAGAGTGCAATCAATTGTTTAAACATTAAGATTTTTTTTTCAGCCAAAAAATGGAAGGCCAAAACAAAACTTTATTTAAGAGCGCACATACTTTAACAGCAATAAGGTACAGTACATGGCTTGCTTTGCACTTAACCAAATTAGTCACCTGAAACAACCCCATTAAGAATGTAAACAATCACTGGAACAGCAGAAATCCAAATATCTACCTGTAGCATTCAATCTGTACATGATGGAGGAAACGCTGTTGTTGCATGGGGTTTATCCCAGCAGATGCACATGCGGTATTCAGGTACAGCTGGTAAACTAGATTGTGGAAATATCAAAATAACGCCAAAGAGATTTAAACATGTTTTATTCTCAAATATGGGCCGAGCTTTATTAAACGTTTCTAAACTCCAGCATTGACTGTTTCAAATTCAACTCAGTTCAGTCAGTCAGTCATTTTCTACCACTTATTCCATAGTGGGTCACAGGGGAGCTGGTGCCTATCTCCAGCAGCCTATGGGCAAAAGGCAGGGTACACCCTGGGCAGGTCACCAGTCCATCACAGGGCAACACACAAACAACCAAGCACACACTCATTCATACACCTAAGGGCAATTTAGAGTGACCAATTAACCTAACAGGCATGTCTTTGGACTGTGGGAGGAAGCCAGAGTACCCGGTGAGAACCCACACATGCACGGGGAGAACATGCAAACTCCATGCAGAAAGACCCCAGGCCGGGAATTGAACCCTGGACCTTCTTGCTGCAAGGCAACAGTGCTACCAACTGTGACACCGTGCAGCCCAATTCAGTTCATTTCAGTTTTATTTATAAAAGGCCAATTCACAACACATATTTCAAGGCACTTAGTCAATTCAATCGAATCATGCAGATTTTAGGTCAGATACATAGAGTCCAATTAAAACAGTTTAATTAAATCAGTTTATTATTCCAATTAGTCAAAAAGTTTTGCTATCCATGCGAACCCAACAGAGTCAGTGACTTGCAGCATTCACTCCTCCTGGATGAACATGTAGCGGCAGTGGGCAGTCGCTTACATTGTCTTTGCAAAAATCCCTCATACTAAGCATGCATGTAGTGACAGTGGATAGGAAAACCCCCCTTTAACAAGAAAAAACCTCTAGCAGAACCAGGCTTAGTGTGAGTGCCATGACCAACTGGGGGTTTGAGAGAACAGAGACAAAAATAACTAAATCTCCACTTAGTTCTACACTTTTACACTTTTTGAAGTTTTACAACAAAAAGTAAAATCAGTTTCAGAAATTGAAAACATTTGTTTGCTGCTGACTGAAGCAAAAAAAAAAAAAAATTGTTTTTCTTTATTGAAGTTTACCAAAAATGTACTGAACCATAACTTAAAAACCTGAATATGTATTGAACCATAATTTTGGGCACCATTACACCCAATAGAGTCCATACATGTGTAATTTATCTCATTATAAAAGAGCTGTTCTGTGACTGCTTCAGAACTTTGTTAGAATTTATTTGTGAACAAACAACATAATGAAGACCAGGGAATACAGCAGACATATCAGTCATAAAGCTGTGAGGACATTTGAAGTAGGCTTAAGTTATGAAACAATATCCCAGTCTGTAAAAGGCTTAAAAAACACTGTTTAGTCCATGATCTGTAAACAGACAGAGTATGACACAACTGCATACCAACATACCAATATATGGCCATTCACCTGAATTGACACGCCTGACAAGGTGAACATTAATCATCAGCAGCCAAGAGGTTCATGGTAACTCTGGTGGAACTGCAGAGATTAATAGCTCAGGTGGGAGAATTTGTTGACTGGGTAACTATTTTTTACACTGCAGAAATCTGGCCTTCATGGAAGAGTTGCAAGAAGAAAGCCATTGTTGAAAGAAAATCACAAGCAGCACTGTTTAAAGCCTGCTAAAAGTCATATAGAGGGCACAGCCAAGTTGTGGAAGAAGGTGCTCTGGCCACATGAGACAAAGACTAGTTTTTGGCCTCTATGCAAATCTCTATGTGTAGGGTAAAAATAGGACTGCACATTGCCCAGACCACACTACTCTCCACAATGAAACAGGGTAGTTGCAGCATGGGGACGCTTTTCTTCGTTGAAAACACAGAAGCTGACCATACTTTATGGAAAGATGGAAGGAGATGAATATTTTAGATTCCCTAATGTAGCCGGCCTTTGAGTGATGACTGAAATATTAACCTTTGGTCATGTCTCATTGCACCTCTGGGAAGTTTTTTCAAGACTCTTTGGAAAATCATTTCAGATGATCACCTCATGAAGCTCATAGAGAAAATGCCAGGAGAGCAAAGCAGTAATCAGAGCAAAGGGTGGCTATTTTGAAGAGTATGAACTACAAAACTATAAAAATGTTTAGAGTGATTACACACTTTTTGTTTACTCCATAATTCCATGTGTGTTCATTTAAAATTTCATGAGCATAAAGTGATTAAGTTAGAAAGTGTATCTAAAACTTTTCACCGGTAATACATACAGTATATATATATATATATATATGTATATATATATATATATATATATATATATATATATATATATATATATATATATATTGTAATGATCCGTAATGGATGTTATTGTTAAGAGTGTTGGACCGTTACTGTCTCTTTAAGTTAGGTGTTGTGGGGTTGAACCGGAAGCGGATGCTGGGTCGCTTTAGGGTTAGTGCTGTCGGGAGCTAGAGTGAGCAGCTGTACCCTGTGAGAGCTGTTCTGTTATGCTGACCCAAATAAACAGTGTTGATAGCAAAACCCTTGTCTGGCGCTTGGCTGACATAGCGGAATGTTACACTGGCGTCAGAGGCTTAAACTACGAACTACGCCTTGACCTATTGCCAGCGGCTCTGCTCACGGCTCAGGGACACGATGTCCGTCTATGCTGAGGAACGAGATAAAGTTGGAGAAGCAGCAGATGGATATCCGACTCGCTCACGGGTGAGGGAAGCGACACTCCAGCTGGCTGCTGAGGCTGGCTTCTCCCCGGGATTGTCTTGGGTAGGGGGCCGTATGCGCCATGATCACCATTTTGGCGAGACGGAGCTGACGTCATGTGACACGCCGTCACAGGACGCAAACAATGATGGCGGCACCCATGGGCAGCCAGCTACGGTAAACATTAAGACACCCAAGTTCAGTGGCAAGAGACCATGGGAAGTGTTCATTGCCCAGTTTGAACTTTTAGCTGTTGCAGCTGGCTGGTCTGAGGAACATAAAGCAGTGAAATAGACAGGAGAGACTATACTGCTCTAGTTGGGGCAAGTTAGAGATGGTTTGGGCAGTATAACCAACCTGTACTACCAAGGTCTGAGTTTCACAACAGACGGAGACTGCCTGGAGAGCCACTGCATATTCTGGCCCATGACATTGAGTGCCTCTGCAGTCGGGCTTATGACGACATGCCCCTTACAGCTCAGACAGAGCCCGCCCGTGGTCAGCTCCGGCAGGCCTTCAGTGCCAAAGAGCTCCGTATACAGACGCAGCTTGCTCATCCGGCCACACTCAGTGCAGCTCTGGAGTTGGCGATGGAGAGGGAGATGCTTAAGGGTTCCTCTGGAGGGAATGAGGTTACGCCAGTTGTCAGAGCAACATCTACACCTGCCTGGGTGGACAGTTCGGCATGATCCAGGCGGCTGAAAGACTATGAGGAACAGAAGCTGGAGAGCTGTCAGTGCTGAAAAATCTCACCATCAGAATTCATCACAACACATCACATACAGAGTTACCCTATCATTACCTGGTCCACTTCAGTTTGAGACTCCTACCAAAACATAGACTTGCTGTCTCATTGTGTCACATGTCTTCATGCATAATTGTCTGACTCAGGACAAATGTCATAGGTTGTTTCATTAATTTAAGTGTAAAATATAAGTAAGATAAACTGTATCCATTCATGTTAGTAAGTTAAAACATAACTGAATAATTTATTCGAGTAACTGAATTTAATATGTGAACACATACTGCATGTATAGATTCATTGAACAATGAAGCTTTTGATGTTAATTTCATGATAATTTCTTACAGTTGAATGAAAACCCCAAATTCAGAAATTTTGAATATCTCTTATTGTAACCAATAGTAGTACTGAATAGTATGTCCATGTACTGTACATATATATACACTCAATACTTTTCTTTTGCATGAATTACTCCATGCAGTTCCGCCTGTGGCCCTACTGAGGTTTAAAGAAGCCCAGGTTACTTTAATAGTGGCCCTCAGCTCATCTGCATTGTTGAGTTTGGTGTCTCTCATCGACAGTGCTACTTCGTTTCTTTATGGGGCTTATGTAAGAGCAGTTTGCTGTTCAATCAAGTACAGTGGTACTATGATCATTAAACCAGGTACTGGTACTTTTGGTGTTGCAGGCAGTTGCAAAGTCCTGCTACAAAAGGAAATCAGCATCTCCATAAAGCATCTCAGCAGGGGGAAGCAAGAAACATGCACTAAACGTTCCTGGTAGAAAGCTGTGCCGATTTCTTTTATTTCATTGTGAAACAAAACATTGGATTTGGATTATGTTCCTCTCCACTTTTCTTCCAGATTCTGGGGCCTCGATTTCCAAAAGAAATGCAAAATGCTATTTTATTTGTGAAGAGGTTGTAGAACATTCTACTGAATACATCTGTGTGTGGTTTTTGAAGCACTGACTCCAATTGTAGTTTATGCCTTGTAAATTCCCCCAAACTCTTAAATAGGCTTTTTGTTGCACAATCATTTCAAAACTTCATCTCTCACTGTTGTTTGTGCACTTTTTTCCTTCCACTTAACCTTTTAATATTATGTTTGGATACAGCTTTCTGTGAACAGTTAGCTTTTATAGCAAAGCCTTGTGTGGATTACCCCCCATGTTGCATATATCTGTCACTGTCTGCTAGACAGCAGTCAAGTCCAAAGTCTTCACCATAATTGTATAGTCTGTATCATGACCATTATATAACTTTTTTGTGTCAGAAATCATTTTTAAATTATGTAATATTGCAAATTTCTAAGAAACTGTATTTTGTTTTTGATTAGCTGCACACCCCACAATAATCCAAACAATAATGAAATAAAAAAAACAAACATTTGAAATATATCACACTATGTGTATGGAATCTAAATTAAATCTAATATTAAATTCTTGCAGTGAATTACTGAAATAAAAATAATTTATCCCTTAAAAATATCCCTACTGGGGTATTCAAATGTATTGATTTATTTATTAATACTTTTTTAGTCCTTTTTGAGATTATACAGAATAGCAGGAAATAAAGAAAGACTATAAAACACAGATAAAAGAAGAGGATGAACCCTCAGAAGAAACAAAAAAAAAAAGACAGCGGGCATGACAGGAGAGTTGCTCGGGGAACGTTCGGCTTCAATGCTGTCAGTCAAACATGCCCACCACCACCACCCACAGACACACATATGCCTCCATTCCTGTTCTTCTCCATCCGAGTCCAAATGCACCTGGAGGACTCAAGACAGCGCCCAAAAAGCACATAATCCCCAATGCATGTATGTTTGAATGTGTGTCTGTGTGTGTGTGTATGCGTGCAAGAAAGAAAGAGAACCCAGATGTTTCTTTGCCCTTGCTTCTCTTTCTCTCCCTACTTGCCTGGTGGGGTGTCTGATGGCCATGGACGTGTTCACTCTGTTGTGACTAGTACCAGATGTGCTCCATTGACCCAAATCACCTAGGCAGTAGACATGCCACATAGACCCGAATCCTCGAGACCCACCACACAATCACACACACACCTGTTTCCATTCATGAGCCATGCTCAGAGAGGTGCATCCTGGGAAACGGTGACAACTTGTTCTTTTTCTTCTGTTGTTTATGTCTTTCTCATTTGTCTTCACCAAAGCTGTCTCTTGCTTTTTAGAATAAATTTAGCTTAAGATAGATTTCAATGTTTTAAGGACCCAATGACAAGGCCGAGGCATATTAATTTAAGTCACAAACACAAAAGAGCTGGTGTTCAGTAACCAGATATTCTGGGAGGAGGCCTTTTTGATTTGGGACCTTGTTTCATGTTACTGATTCAGAATTAGCTTAAGTAAATACACCTGCATGACCTCTGAGTACTCCAAAGGTCAAAGTCATTCAAACATTTAAAGAATGGTAATTAAATTACCCTTGGTGCTGAATAACTTTAATTTGGTAGCTACACAAATTGCTTCCAGCTTTCTGTCTTCTACAAAGCTTCCCCTTCAGCTAGCTCTTAATATTTTATCAAGCAGGACTTATAGCAACAAACATGGACTCATTTTCTAAATCTTAAGCAATCAAAGCTAATTCTGACCGTTTAAAAAAGACCCAGTGGTTTCTGTTGATTTTGCTAGCAAGCAGACACACCAAGAGAAGGGGAACTTTACGATGCGGGCTAAAACTAACATAAAGTATTCAATGCCAAATGAACTTCCTCACTCTACTGGCCTGATTTATGAAGTGAAATAAAAATGGGTCCCTATGTAGAATTAGTGGTTTTTTCAGAGGGGTTGAAAAGGAACCGAGGGCCTATATTTTAGCTGCCTTGCGGGGAGATTTTTGCCCAACTGTGGCCCCTTAATGTGGTTCAACTGAGGTCCAAGTGAAGGCAGCCACGGTGCTCTACAATAACTCTTCATTTTGATCCTGGCCCATTGCCAGCACATCTACTACCTGAGTCTCTTTGAAGAGCGACACATTGGCCCGGGTATTTAACCATGCTGTTTGAGGTCGTGGTGCTGGAAGCAGAGAGGAAAAGAGAGGAGAGATAGAAAAAGAGAGACAGAGAGAGAGATGGAGAGATAGATGTAAAGAGAAGGAGAGAGACTGAAAATGACTGCAGTGGCAGAGGCAATGGAGGCTTGAACTCTGATGAAATAATCCAGTTTGTTGAACTGACAGTACAAACAGACAAAGAGATGTGCAACGGCTACAAAAAAGCAACTCTGTGATGACCTGAAGTTGTTCCAAGACCATCCTCATCCTCCCGCCACTTCTAATACAAAGTATCCCTCTCTGTAATTTTTTTTTCCGTCGTTGTCAAAATACTATTGAATACTATTGGGATGTTAAGATTAACCGATTCAAACCAATTCATCCACACCCACACATACGACGGACTGCATGGGTACAGAAGCCCTGATTGGATGAAAACTAGTTGCATCGGTTTTTATGTGTGCATCGGTAAAATCTGACCTTTCAGGTGAAATTTGTTGTGTTAGTGAAATAATTCTTGTGACTCTTCTTCATCTGCCATTCGTGAATTGGAGCAGAATGTCAGCAGAAGAAGAATGTATGGTCAGTGAGTATCGACCTGGTGCTGGAAGTAGACAGGAAGAGAGAGAGAGAGATGGAGAATGAATGAATGGCACCCTGGTCAAACCTCTCCTCAGACACTCTGTTCTGAATTAGATACCAACTTCAGCGTTATCAGCCTGTTGTGGTAGTAAGACAACTGCACTGTGCACAACACAGCAGTGTGTCCACTCTCCATGACTTGTCATACAAGAAACAAGAGAAGGTACAGGGGTTGGACAATGAAACTGAAACACCTGGTTTTAGACCACAATAATTTATTAGTATGGTGTAGGGCCTCCTTTTGCGGCCAATACAGCATCAATTCATCTTGGGAATGACATGTACAAGTCCTGCACAGTGGTCAGAGGGATTTTAAGCCATTCTTCTTACAGGATAGTGGCCAGGACACTACGTGATGCTGGTGGAGGAAAACATTTCATGACTTGCTCCTCCAAAACACCCCAAAGTGGCTCAGTAATATTTAGATCTGGTAACTGTGCAGGCCATGGGAGATGTTCAACTTCACTTTCATGTTCATCAAACCAATCTTTCACCAGTTTTGCTGTGTGTATTGGTGCATTGTCATCCTGATACACGGCACTGCCTTCACGATACAATGTTTGAACCATTGGATGCACATGGTCCTCAAGAATGGTTCGGTAGTCCTTGGCAGTGACACACCCATCTAGCACAAGTATTGGGCCAAGGGAATGTCATGATATGGCAGTCCAAACCATCACTGATCCACCCCCATGCTTCACTCTGGGCATGCAACAGTCTGGGTGGTACGCTTCTTTGGGGCTTCTCCACACCGTAACTTTCCTGGATGTGGGGAAAACAGTACAGGTGGACTCATCAGAGAACAATACATGTTTCACATTATCCACAGCCCAAGATTTGCGCTCCTTGCACCATTGAAACTGACGTTTGGCATTGGCATGAGTGACCAAAGGTTTGGCTATAGCAGCCCAGCCGTGTATATTGACCCTGTGGAGCTCCCGACGGACAGTTCTGGTGGAAACAGGAGAGTTCAGGTGCACATTTAATTCTGCCGTGATTTGGGCAGCCGTGGGTTTATGTTTTTGGATACAATCCGGATTAGCACCCGAACATCCCTTTCAGACAGCTTCCTCTTGCGTCCACAGTTAATCCTGTTAGATGTGGTTCGTCCTTCTTGGTGGTATGCTGACATTACCCTGGATACCGTGGCTCTTGATACATCACAAAGACTTGCTGTCTTGGTTACAGATGTGCCAGCAAGACGTGCACCAACAATTTGTCCTCTTTTGAACTCTGGTATGTCACCCATAATGTTGTGTGCATTTCAATATTTTGAGCAAAACTGTGCTCTTACCCTGCTAATTGAACCTTCACATTCTGCTCTTACTGGTGAAATGTGCAATCAATGAAGACTGGCTACCAGGCTGGTCCAATTTAGCCATGAAACCTCCCACACTAAAATGACAGGTGTTTCAGTTTCATTGTCCAACCCCTGTATTTATTGAGTCCTTGAGGTGACCCACAGATCATACCACCCAGGACAGTGAGTCATATATCCTTTATCAACAACCTACCTTTGCTTATTAGTCCATTTCAGTTTAATTCACCATCTTCATGTGGATCAATTGTTATTTGTGAATAAACACATAATTGTATGGCCTCTGTATTTAATACAATACTAAAGCGTGTACACTATTTAGACTTGCAAGGTGGTCCGCAATTTCTTTCTGGATTATTTAGGTCTCTCTCCTTTTAGATTCTTACCACAGCTAAGCTAATTTGCTGATAAAATTATTTTAACAAAGAGACTAGTTTTACAACCATACTTTCTCACAAGAATGGTTGTAAAAACTTGCAGTATTTTTTTAAATGTAACTTCTTTATTTGAGGTTCATAATATAGAAAACAGTAACTGATACATGGCAGATTTTTCAAATTCCGTTGAAGCTTATTGTAAGGGAATTATAACACAAGAGTTTTCTAATTAAGAAACAATTTTCTGAAATATTTAATCATGGTTCTTGCATAACCTTAATTCCATGATTCCATATTTTTACAGGGTCATGCATATGTTGATTAGTTTCTGGAGATTTAAGAAAATGCTGGACATTTGAGTACAAAATACTAACTGTTTCCAATGTGAATCAGGTTTATTACCTATACATTAAAAAATAATAATTAAATAAATAATACAAAATAATGTAAGATTTTAAAATCAAATTGCAATATTGCAAACCAAACATAAATCACATCATTTGAATATAAATCTCTGGAGAACCCTTTACATTTTATATATATCATTAGATTAATTATATAATTTTTGTCCTGGAAATTGGAAGTAGGAACAAAGTCTGGAAAAAGAAGGATTTTTCCATGCTTATCCAGACAAGGAAAATGATAAAAGTATTTCTGTACTTTTCAAGGATTTTCAAGACTGTGTAGGGAACTTGTTTATTCTCATAATTTCCTTGCTTCATCCTAATTTATTGCATCATGTTGTGTCTAATCAGATTGTATCATGCTTTGTGGGATTAAAACATGCTGAATCAGCATGTATTTTGGTTGAGGGTGAATGGAATATAATCACATTGCTCTTTGTCGCTCATGTATTTTTATTGTAATAAATCATTGGCTGTGCACTCAGTTGCATATCGTATCAGCTATACAGCAGAGATCCCCAACCCAATTAAAAACATTGTCATGTCACTTGAAGCTGCCATCATAAAAAATATTTTCAGCCATAGGCTACATATTAGCAACTACAAGCTGCCACAATTTTATCCAGATTTTGAAATGTTACCACACAAAGAGAAAGCTAACATAAAATACAGTTACAAAGCTTAATGCAAAATAGATTGCTCTTGGAAAGAATCTCTGCCTTCTTTTTAGCAGAAATAAATAACATTATCAAGTTTCATGCTGGCAGTTTCAGTGTGTTTATACCAGCCAGCTTACTATAGAGGAGTGGAGGAAAAAAAACTCTGCTGGATGGAGCTCTTGGCTTTGATACAGTTTCTGGGCTGGAACTTTGGCAGCATGTTAAATATTAATAGCGATTAACCCAGTTCAAGCTCTGCAGCAGAGAGTACAGACAGAGTTCAAAGAGCCTTCTGCTCTGTGCGGGCACTCTCTGCTCTCCAGCAGTTTAGCCCTGCTATCAGGAGGCTGCTGCTGCTGCACTGCACCACAGGCCAGGCTGGCCTTCCTCACTTCAGTTCAAATACAGAAAGAATAAGACACATGACATAAAGCACATGTGTGAATAGCATGTACAGTGAAGTTCTAAGAGACTTTTAGGACATGATTAGCCAATAATAAAAAAAGCCTTGCTAACCCCTGAAGCTGAGGCTGTTTCAATCTCTGTCACCCCCCTGCCCCATCCCCATGCTCCTCCCCTTTTGTGCTCACTTGCTGAACTCCTGATAAACTCAGTCTTTCAGTACTACAGCATTCCTCCACTTGGCACATTCACCGCCGCTTAAATAGGCCCAGACACCTCAGAGATCAAACACAATCTCCATTGTGCTCCAATTACCCAGACCTCTGTCAGTCCCCCCACGTAAACACTTTCCCTCTCCGTATGTCCGACTCTCTCCACTCACTCCTACACAGCTCCTGCTTATCCCTCTTGCCCTCTGGAGATGATGTTTCTGACGCACTCTGCCTCAACAAAAGGAGGTTTTATTTACAAGAGGGAGTCTTCGGACAGCGATACAGGGCAACCAAGCACTGTCAGGGACTAGTGTTGGCTGGATGCTTTGCAGAGCCCTGAGCACCAGGGTTGCTTTCAATTCAAGTTTTAGTTTTACTGTAACAAATGATAAAAATGCCACTTTACTAGGCGGTCCAAGGATGTTTTATATTTGTGTGTTCAGAAGGAATACAAAAATGTTTCTTGGTGATTTGCTTTAACTTTTTTCTAAACATATAATGTTTGTGCAACAAATGGCCAAACAGCTCAAGTTCCTGAAGGACACTTTGGTTTGACCGTTGAGCCTGTGAAACAAAGAGATTTCCAGTAACATTGGGAAACAAGCCACAGTAATGCTGATGGGAAAAGAATATCTTTTTTTCAACCAAAATTAAAAACCACAAATAGAAATAGCATTTAAAATTAGCCTTCATTTAGCCGCAAGTTCACATCACATTTTCATATGAATACACTACATCAAAAAACACTCACCATCTGTAACACTTTGCCCTCTTCCTTAAGGAGTTAACATGTACTAAATTGATGCAATTGAGTAGAAAAGGGTCACAGGATCTCGTGCTAACTAACGTAAGCTAAAACCATATTACAGTGTTTGGAAAAAGTTCCCATACCTCATTTTGTCACGTTACAACCACAAACTTATACATATTTTATAGAAATTTTATGTGATAGGCTAACAGAACAGTGTGAAACTGGGAGGTAAAAAAAAGGATTAATTTCAAATTGTTTTACAAATCTGAAAAGTGTGCCATGTACTTAAAGTATATTCTTCTTTCAGTGCAATTACAGCTGCAAGTCTTTTAGGTTACGTCTCTACCAGCTTTGCACATCCCAGATCTGCTCAAAGGTGATTCTGTTCCCCAGTCTCCAGTTTTTTGCGGCCTCTAACAGGTTTTCTTCAAGGTCATTCAGTATTTAGCTCCATTCATCTTTGCATCAACTTTGACCAGCTTCCCTGTCCCTGCAGGAGAAAAGCATTCTCACAACATGTAGGTTCTTCACCACCATGTTTCATGGTGTGTTCAGTGAGGTGAGCAGTGTTGGTTTTCTACCAGAGTGTTTTGTCTGCAGAATTAAAAGTTAAATTTCTGAATCATCTGATCAGCACCTTCATCCACATGTGTCTCCTGGTCATCTTGTGGCTTTCTGTAAACAAAGTTTTTTCCACTCATTCACATTATCAATGTAAACATGACAAATTCTGTCCTGTCAACAGATTCTCCCACCTAAATCTCTGCAGCTCCTCCGTAGTTACTCCTTTTCTCTTGGTAGTTTTGCATTTGTGCCATACTCTTTCCATTTCCCAGTTTACAATTTTCCTTTATATAACTGTGCTAACATTCCCACAGCTTTTTTTCCCCTGAAATGCCTGCTGTTGCTCTTGGTCTTCACATTGCTGTTTGTTTAGTACGTTCTCTAGCAAACCTCAGAGGCCTTCACAAAACAGCTGTATTTATACATGCATATGGATTCCATTTAGTAAATAGCGCACCACATGTTTCAGAGCTTTATTAATAAAATTATCGCAAAACAATGTATCATTTTCTGTGCCTCACTCTGAATGGTAACTCTAAAGCACTAAACCCTGCAGTGCGAATGTATGGCCACACCAATCCTCTCCGACCCCCCATCATCTGCCAACGAGTGCAGTCCCACTGTTAGCCATTATTTACCTATTAGCCTTCATTATATTCTGATAGCCCAGCACCAGTTGGTTTCACTCAGCCTGACAGTCACAGCACTTTGTTTAACCTATTGACTTCTGAGGCAAACGCACCGCAGAAAACAAGGAGGGGACTCTGCAAAGGAATGGGAAGGTCAACAACAACTTGAAGGGAAATGTTTACAACAATGTGAAAAAAAAACAAATAAAACAAGTGACTTGAATGCAATTGATTAGTCAGATAATAAACCACTTTTATCTTTGTCTACACATTTATCTATATATGTTGGTTGAGTGACATTACATAGACACGTACAATTTTCTTTCTCCTGCTAACATTACACATGAGTCTTCACAGATCTGCCTGCCAGACATATTCAATTTGTAGCTCTATCTGGTCCCCATTCTGCAGACATGTGGAGTTCTCTGAGACAGAATGGGGAGTGAGAGCAGAGACGTGGAGGGTGGCTGGAATAACATGAAGCCACATGGAGCTCGGCCTCTCTGTCCCTGCCTTGTGCTAATCTCTCTGGAGAGACAGAGGTGGCCATGTTGGGTCACAGCCTCTACATCAAGAGCTGCAGGCCTGGACAGCTGACCTTGGTCTGGGAGATGGGAGGTGACAAGAGAGGTGGGAGTTGGGAGTACGTATGTTGGAATACAGAGGGCAAAAGTGGAAAAACGTGCGTGTGTGTGGTTGAGTTGCAGAGAGATAGGGAAGGAATGTGTGCCAGTTTCAGTGGGTTTTTCTCTTTGTAAGTGCATATAATGACAAACTGGACCTCATGTGGCAAAGGCTGTGCTACAGTGCTGACGAGTTATGCTAAGAAGTGTCCAGGCTCTGGTCTCCATGTGTAAGTTGGTTTGTGTATTTGACCTGTGATAAGCCCAGCAGAGAGGGCCTATGACCCTCAGTAAAAACCATAGGGCAGAGACAGAAGGTCTAGCAGATGAGAGATTGAGAAAAACAATAGTGATGGAAGACAACAAGAATTTGTTCTCTATTATTTCGGTGTACAATTTAAGTATGTATAATTTTTATGTATTTACAGATGCAGACAAATATACTGGCACCTCTGTTAAAGATTTGTAAAACCCCTTAAAATGAGTTAATGTTTTTTGCACTAGTATAATCTCACAGTGAGAAGTCCAACTTTGAAATCATGTAATTATTTCTTTTATGTTTTATTTTATAAATGCATTTTTTTTCAAATTCATACTTTACTTATGCAATTACTAATTACTAATTACTAATCCATAACTTCATATTACATATAAAGATGATGTGACACAAAGTTTCAATTCTTTTAACCATTGCCATTTTCTGTCCTAACAAACATAGACATGCAATGTTGGCAAACCTCTTCTCTTGTACAGGCTACTGGAAACCTTTAAGAGTACTTTACCAGTAAACTGGCAGCAGTACCAATGATTGTGCCACCAGTGATTTAAACAATTATCTCTTAATCTGGTATTGTTTTGCTCACTGAATAAATGTGCTCAAATTGAAGTTTTGTTTTATTTTTATTTTTTATTTGCTTTTATTATGCTCCTGCAATGAAAGATATATTTATTTGAAGGTTTATTGCCAATCTTTACAAGACTTGACAATAATATTTGTCCATATCTGCATATCTACTAAAAAACATAACAAGAAATATATTATTTAGATTTTTAATGAGCCCCTATAAGAAATGCCTCTATGACTTTGAATTCTGGGAAATGTCTGTTAAAATATTAACTAAAGACTCAAACCCTAACCTTCATGTGGGTTGGGTCTGGAGACTTTAGTCATATTCTGATGTATAAAGCAAAACAGAAGGTAGGATAATCAAGTCAAAGCGAGGTGAGACACATACAGTAGGCCTATGTAGGGGTCCTCAGAAAGATGGCAAAAAACTGTCCACGTGAGCTACAGCAGACCTGCATATCTGTTGCCCGAACCCTAATCGCCAGCAGGCTCCTTAAGGGAAAATGTTGCAGCTATTTTCTGCATCAAATATGCAAAGTTTTCCTTAAAAAACAAAGTGTAAGTCATTATTTTACTAATTAATAGAGTGTAGTGAGATAGTGTCAGTTAGTTGCATTCACTTTAAGTGAAAAAGCTTAAATCTTGGATTTTTTCAAACTTAGATACTCAATACACAAACTACAAGGACATATCAGTATTTGTATGATCTCCATTAATAAAACTGATTATTGAAAAATGTTGCATCAGATAGACCAGATTCCATTTTTCAATTTTTAAACTGAATTAACCTTTGGGATCATTTTGCATGTTTGATCTACAACTGGTCCATTGAAAGTTTTATTAGAAAACCTCTTACACTAGGAAAGAGCCATGCCATTTAGGTATATTTTTGAGATTGCTGTCATTGCTAAATTACATGTTGCATCCACAATCTAAGCTTTTCAAGATTTCAAAGATCCTTGAGAGTCTGACTGAATTACTGCAGTTGTACCTCTTAAATTTTATTGTGTGGATCCATTTTCAGACTTTTCATATTGAAGTTTAAATATCTTTAGAGAGAAAGAGCATAAAAACAATGTAAATAATGCATGGTGTTTGTTCTTAGAATGACTGATTGTCTCTGCACTTGTTCACCTTTTTCAGCACTTTGCTCTTCAGAGTCGGACCTCGCCAATCAGAGACAATCAATGTCCAGAAAATAATCATCCATTCAGATATAAAATTTCTATTAATATTAATAAATAGCTCGATAATATGAGTGCTGCCCATCTTTTTTAATCCATCTCTTTATCCTTCCACCTTCTGTCTGCTCCTTTAAAGACAGCGAATACATCCCTGTGTGTGTGCATTTATCTGACCTGCAGAGACCTTTTGTTGTGGCACAGACTGAGGTCATGAACTTAGAACTTCTTCAGGCTGCATCTCACAGCTCAATATTTATTTACAAGTTCTAGAATACGACACTTTTCATAAAACACTCATGGACACAGCCATATCCATTTTGGATATGCGGGAAGCCCAGCAACAAAGGCACAATCAAGCACTTGCACCCTCCATGTGGCTTCCCCAGCATTTAATCCCTGCTTTTAGTCAGCGGGACACTTGGTGTGCAAGGTCGTTGCCCTTTGTATTGATCACACTGAACATGGGAAGTACTTTCGTGCAGAAGACATGTATGAGGGGAATAAAAGGTCAACGGGTGTGATAACTAAGCAGTGGACGCATTGAGATGCAAAGATGCAACAACAGTAGCCATTCTGGTTCTGTGCAGGAAAATGTAAAACAATAAAAAGTGTCACTAACTGAAACCAATCCAGTTTCATTGTGTTTAAATGAATATATCACTGAGGAGGTCAGAACACTTTCACCCTGGCAGCAACCTCAGTGATCTCTTGAATCTAAAAAAAAATAAAGGCTAGCCCATGAGAAGAATCAATATTAATCTGATAATCATTGATAGCGAGATGGAAAGGCTGAGGAGTTCTCTGACACGGCCAGTGAACTCATCAAGCATTACATTTACTTATTTGCCCAGTTTTAGATGCATGAAGAAGGACGCCAGAAAGAGAGAACAATCAGTGCCCAATTACGTTTTTCTTCTTTTTCCCCATAGCATGTTGGGTCAATAATTCTATTCCACTTCACAATGGGAACAAACAAAGATTGTTCTGTTATGATGTGGAATAGAATTTTCAACAGGTAAAAATTGGAAAAAGTAAGTGTCTGTAAAGCATCCACACATCATGATGCTGTTAATATCATATATTACCATGTGGATTGTGTGTTCAGGCCAGGTGACATGTCCATTTTACTTAGCATTTTACACGAAGGCCAAAAAGTTTTAGTTTGGTCAGTTCTGACCACAGAACCTTCTTTCAAATATTTTTTTGTGTCCCCTACATGGTTTGTGGTAAACTTTAAACAGGACTGCTTTTGGTTTTCTTTTCTTTTCGTTATTGCCCCTTTTCTGTAAAGGACATAATTGTCGTGTGAAAGACTAACAGTTTTCCCATCCACAGATTCTTCCACACTTGTTGTGGATGTCTGCAGCTTCTCCATAGTTACCAAGGCCCTCTTGACTGCTATTCTATTATTGCGATCCTTGCCTGGCCAGATGCAGGCTGAATAGTGCACCCTGAGATGCCCAGAGCTCGTAGTTTTGTCACAAGTATCTAATTTAAACATCTCAAAACTTTATTTTGGACCTGTTTGGCATGTTCTCTGGTCTCCATGATGCTGTTTGTTCATTAATGTTTTCCAGCAAACCTTTCAGGCCTAAACTGAACACATGGTATTACATTTTAGTTAAACTTTTATTTGGGAGTGTCAGAGTTAACACAAATGTACACCACAGTTTTCAGATTTATATTTGTATAGTAAAACATGTATCCTTTTCTTCTACTTTACAGTTTTGTACTGCTTTGTGTTGGTAAATCACATAAAATCAGAATGAAGTACATTTAACTTTGTGGTTGAAAGTTGAAAAATTGCTGTCTTATTAATGAATAAGGTTATATTAGTGCTCCTCTTTATATTTTCATCTTATACTTGTGGTCATTTTATGTGCTTACATATAAGCAATGTATAAGCATGGACTTACTACAAGAAAGGTTTAACAGATTGATGCAGAAAAGAAGAAAACAACACAAACACGTTTCTTTTTTTTAGCAAAGATTATTTTTGTGAGTTAGATTTGACAGTAATAAAGTTCACCTTTTGCTTTCCAGTGACAGCATCTTCTGGGTGCCTGCATATAAATCTAAGCATTTTACACTGATCGGTGCCTCAGGAGACTGATAAGCAGATTATGCCTGATTAAATTCATATCAGTGGAATTTGAGCAGGAGACCTACAAGGACAGAAACACTCATACGTGAAGCCACCCTTTCCTTCTTTTCGCCCCCTCACCCTTAAACTCAATCCCTCTGCTTGCTTGTGACTCACACTGGCATCTGTCCAGATGCCATCAGCGAGTTCATCACTTACTTCACCAAGCATGCAATATGACAAACACTAAAACACATTCAAGACATGTGTGATTATGTGATTTGACCTCGGGGGCTATAGTTTATCTCAACTCGTTATTGAGTTTAAGTCACCACAAAGCATAAAAAAAACATTGACATTGGATGAGTTCAGTTCGCTCAGAAGTGTGATATGCCTAGGGTGCTTATTACACCCACTCTCCTCACTTTAATTTCTAAGGGAGGGCTTGTGATTTGTGTCTTTTTTCCCTTATTTTAAGTGGTGGCTGCAGAAAGAGTAACTTTTTGGGGGATGCGGGACAGTAAATCACCATTCTCTGACTGGCTGACAGGGAAACTGCATCCACATTGGTATTAAATATCACACACAGAACCATACAATTAGTGAAAATTAAAGTTCTGACTTAAAATATGAAAAGCTTAAAACTGATAATACTCAGTTGTGTGTTTCAGCATCTTCATCTTCTTCAATCTGGTTGGTGCGTCCTGCCATAAAGGAGGCCATGCCTAGCTATCTTGTCTTTCACTGGGGGTGGAGACGTCTCATTGTGCCAAGCCATGAGAGCTTTTGGAGGATGCTGTTCCCATATCTAAACCACATGCTCCCAGTGCTGTGACAGTCCTCCATACAACAGAGCAGTAAAACCCTGGGGGTGAATTCTTAAGTACTGCTGGACCATCTGTGGAGGTGGACTCAGAGGTGTAGACTGACAGTTTAGCCACTGGGGTTGTCACCGACAGCCGTATTAGCAGAGCAGTTTCACTCCTCTGTGTAGTGCAGGCTCTGTGTGGGCTGGAAATGGGTTAAGACTGGTGCAAGACCGCAGCAGATTCAGGCTGCTGTGAGCCAGATCTGACAAAAAACCTAGCCATAATTTCCTAGAAGTTTAAATAACACTCCTCTATGTTTGTGTAACCTCCACAGGCCCCTCTCTCGCATGGTAGTCATATACATTATAGACAGTGAAGCATGGACTCTAAATGCAGCTGGGCAGGCAACCACACACACACACGCACGCACGCACACACACACGCACGCACACACACACACACACACACACACACACACACACACACACACACACACTCTCTCCACTGTCCCCTGTCCATTTCTCATCCAGTGTTTTAGCCCTGCAGCCTATTATGCTGACCCCAGGAGAGAATGGGTCAGGTTTGGGGCCATGGAAGGTGTTTCTGATGAACTGGGTGCTTGGCTTGTGCAGACACTGTGAGTGATGTTCACATGCTGGCCTCATGAGGGTCAAGGCTGGAAAAATTAGGGCTAGGTGAGATCGCAAGGAAAAGCTCTCTGTAGTCTCTCACCCTCACTGCTTAGATGTAATATGTTCCTCTGTCCTGCTTGAACCTTGATGATTTATGATTCTTAACATCTTAACATCATCAGTATTTGTCCTCCCTGTTTGGTTTTAGACTTGTGTTTTTAGAAACACAGCAGCAAAAACATAGATAGAAAAGTTCCAACACGTCTATCTGTACAGTATCTTACATAAATGTTCATCTTCCTTGAACTTTTTGGGATTTTTTTATGTTTTAACAACAAACATCAATGTATTTTTATCCAGCTGCCTTGACTCTGATTCCTCTAACTAAAATGCTGGATTAATCACTTGATAAATGGAGTCAATCTGTCCATCTGTGTGATACACCAGTAAAAAAAACAACAACTAGTTATCAGCATTATGAAGACTAAGCAATACAGGTGAGGGATAAAGTTGTGGAGAAGTTTTAACCGTGGTTATGCTCTGAAAGAGTATTGCAAGCTTTAAAAACCTCAGAAAACACTATTCAGTCCATCATCTCATGAACAGAACTGGCAATGAGAGCAATATTCAATGTAGAAGCAAAGAGGCTTATGGCAACACAGCACATCACTCTAAACACAGCATCCTCAGTGTATTCAAGGTGCTCATGGTAGTGGCAGTATTGTTCTGTGTTGTGGGACAGCTTTTCTTCAGCAAGGACATGACAGCTTATAAGAACATGTGTGGATTTAAGGTAATGTGCAAGGGAGAATGGCCAAAATGTGCCGGTAGAGACATACCCAAAACACTTGGAGCTTTAAATGCAGCAAAGAACAATCCCACAAAGTATTGACTGAAGGGGGCTGAATAGAAATGATTTCTATTTTTGAAAAGAAAAATTGAAAACCATTTTCTTTCTTCTTCTCAGACATGCACCATTGGTGGTGGCATGTCACATGCAATCCCAATAAAATACCTTGAAGTCTGTTGTTGAAACCTGATAAAAAGTGAAAAAAATTCAAGATGTATGAATACTTTTTCAAAGCACCGAAGCTTTAGATTGTGTTCACATTTAATTAAAACAGTTTAAAGTTTAAAACCCAGTTTACCCAATCTAAGACTCTCATTAAATATAAGATTGATGCATGGTCTGACTTGACGAAAGTCATTCTTTTTCACCTGTGGCTTACTTGCTTGATTCTACCTACGATCTGGTCAACTACGATGAATTTTAGTGCAAAGTCAGTTCAGGCTACCCTTATTCTTATGCTCACTCCTCCAGCTTGTTACCAAGGGGATGCTGCTGTTTATGCCTTATCCTGAGCCGAGTAAAAGTGATGGCTGTGTGAGGACTGTTTGACAACTCTTTAGAGGTGTCCATGGAGCTCATTAGAAGGATAGATAGCCAGCCTGGTGGTTAAGACAGGGGAGACAGATGGATGGCAAGTAGGATAGATTGATAACAGAGTAAAAGAGGGTGAAAAAGAGGGACAGTCAAAGAAACTATATAAAAATGCAGCTGGTGTATGGCCAAATAGCAAATGTGGTGAATCCAAACTCAATGTTAAAGGTTAGATATTGTGCATACTTTTTATGTGTCGATGAGATGAGGTAAGAAATCTCTATTTGCCACTGGTTAACCTTCAGGTCAGGTTTTCAGAGCATTAATTAGTGATCAGTGGCTTCATCCCCTGCAACCTTCACACATGCATAAGCTTTTCTGCACCCTGTGGCATGCAGTCCCACAGTAAGAGTCAATCACCCCTTACCCGCTACACAGCCAGTGACCTGCAATTGACCGTTTGAACCCTAATCTGGAGGTCATTTCAGGTCCCACACTCCAGGGTCAGAAAGTGGTCACTGTGCAGCCTCTATTTCCAATGCCCGGTTAGTCTTAAAGCCAATCCTCTTTCCCCCTGTGATTTATGTGATTAACAGGTTTAGTAAAATTAATGTTAAGAAAAGACGCTCTGCTGGCAAAACTCAGCAGAGTTCCCTAGTTTTCTATGTGGCATTTCTTCTGCCACATGCTGAGAAGAATATATGACTCCGCCAGAGGAAACTGTCTAGTGGGGTCCCAGTATTCACATCTCCCCTGTGGATCCAACCATTAAGTGATTTAATTGACCACCACAAATATAACACAGACATGCACATACATTCACACTATACATATTTTTTACCCAACAAAACAATTATTTTGGTCTACAGAAAGCCAGCTGAATTACCATGCAGTCTCCAAAGTTGTGGGAAGGAATTATTTTAGTGATGGTGGCTCTTAAATCACAAACATATTCAAGATGTTGTGGGGGGCATTTTTAAGCAAAGCACTGTTTAGCTTCCCTGAACCAATAGTCAATTTAACTATTGCAGACATTGTTACAAAGTGAGACTATGCAGTTATAGAGAAAAAAATTAAGAATTTTGGCCTCTGAAATTCTTTTCAAAAGCAGAGAAGAAATACATCCTTTTTTATATTCAATTCTTCTTTAAAACTGAAGGACCTGCAGCCCATAGTCTGTCTTCAGCAAGTGGGATGCAGCTTAATCCAATAGTGACTTGACTTGCAGAGCCAACATCTGTCATAGACGTGCAATATGTTGCTAACTGATCTTTTCTTAGCAAGAAAATGATGAATTATGCAATTTTGCCAATTCCACTGACACCGACATGAACCCAAACATATACAGAACCACCATCATTTTGGCAGAAGCAGCGATATTCTTTGTGTCATAAGCTCTTCCTTTTTTTAACACATATTAATCTTCTTACTGAAGGTGGATTTTTGTTCAATCAGCCTCTTTTATATTACACTTGTTTTTCTCTGTATCCTTCCATCCTACCTTTTCACTTTTTAAGCTGACCAAGTCTTTATACCTACAGTGCATTGTACAATTATTCATAACCCTTACTCCACATTTTGTCACTTCACAACCACAAACTTCTGGGTTTTATTTTTCAATAGCCCAACACAACACATGGCATGATTGTGGAGTAAAAGGAATTATGTATGGCTTTTAAAAAATGTTTCACAAGGAAAAATCTGAAAGGTGTGGCATGCACTTGCATTCAACTTCTTTATGGTGATACCCCTAAATAAGCTATAGTGCAATCAAGTACGATCGGAAGTCACTCATTTAGGAAAGAGTCCACCAAAATTGAACTTTCTCGTTTTTTACCAAAGTGCTCTATATGACAGAACCTACTCCAGACATACCTTTGAACACATGATCCCAGCATTAAAACATGATGATGGAAGTATCATGCAATGAGGACACTTTTATTTAGCAGGGAAGGGGAAACTTGTCAGATTTGATGGAAATATGCTCTAAAGCAATCCTGAAAGCAATCCTGTCTGAGGCTGCAAAAAAATTAAAACTAGGGTGGAGAGTCACCTTCCAACAGGACAACAGCCAGAGCTACAATGCAGTTGTTTGGATCAAAGCATATCCATGTGTTGAAATAGTCCATCCAAAGTCCAGACCTAAAGTAGAACTTATAATCTTTGAGAAGGCTAGAAAATAGCTGTTCATATATACTCTTCATCAAATTGGACTGTGCCATAGCTAAAAATTATCATTGCCACGAAAGGCAGAACAACACATTTTTGACTAGAAGAAGCTAATTACAAGTGCACACCACACTTTTAAAATTCTTAACTTTTTCAGATTTTTTAAATAAAGAAAATACAAATAGCAAACAAAACAAAAAAAACGTTTTCTTTCCTCCTCACAATCATGCACAACGTTTTGTTGGTATATCACATCAAATCTTAATAAAACACACAAAGTTTGTGTTTATAGTGTTTATAGTGTGGCAAAATGTGACAAACTAAAAGGGGTTATCAAACTAAAAGGGGTTATCAATACATGTGCAAGTTGTTGTAGTTGTCAATTATTTAAGAAATATGTTTTTCAGGTGTGTTGCTAATCAGAGATGCATCTTTTAGTGGCAGATTGCCTTATTATTCAGTCTCAAAAAAGTTTGTCTAAAACATGTAATGAACCACCTTCAAGGATTTTTCACATTAAAAAGGACACCCTTTTAGCCACAATTTATATTCCATATTTAGACATTTTAAGCTGTTTGTATATCGCTCTAATACTACAAATTATAAGGTGAGGGTAAAGGCCAGGGTTAAGCTGTTATTTGCTCTGTGACACAACATATTCTCCCCATTACCCAAATGCATAACGGGATAGAAGTAAAGTTCTGTTAGGAGACAGGCAAAGTTTTGAAATGGGACAGAAGCAGAGTTCTAAGGAATTGCCTTGCCCCAGGGAGAAAAACATTTGAGAAAACATTTGACTTTATGGTAATAAATATGGACCAAAAATCACAGAGTGCATCAATGAATGGGTTAAAGAATTACATTTTTCCGACAGGGGGGTCATTCAGCCATAACACATTAACAAAGGTTAAGGAAGCGATAAAAAATATGGTAAAAAAATTAAATAAATAAATAAAAAATATGCACCGAAAATCACAGAGTGCATCAATGAATGGGTTAAAACATTACATTTTCCGACAGGCGGATCGTTCAGCCCTAAAATATTAGAATTCATTCAATTTAGTCTGTAGTAGAATATTTCTTTACTTTGGTATACTTTCCTTTATCATGCCACCACAATGTACTTTTCATGTTCTTTTCAGTCACTGCAAAGTACTTTTTTTCATGTAAAGCACTTTAAATTGTCTTGTTGCTAAAATGTGCTTCATAAATAAACTTGCCTTGTCTTGAGAATAAAACTGTGCTACAAAAACATGCAAAAAACTGACTTGAGATTTTACTACAGACATCATCAGGACAGTTCATTGTACAACATTCATTGTATTTTCTCTGTTCTAAATGAGTGCACATTCCATATCAAAAGGTTTGTATATATAAAATCTGCATGTGTGGGTGTCATTGTGCAAGTGAAGCACAATACATACAATATAACTATATTTCTTTTATCTGGTATTCCCTTAGCTTTTTGTTTTGGCAAACATAATACAATTTTATTATCACGTTTTATCCCAGTTTGCCGTTTTACAACTTGTTTAAATTGATACAAACAGCTGTTTTTTGTGTTGTTTGTTCAACACAGTGGAGCAGAACATAGACCTTTTTCAGTTGTATTTATTTTCTATTTTTTGTTTTGCTTTTTTTATTGTGTAGTGTAATGTTTTTTAGCCCATGGGACTCATCCAAATTTAGCCTTAAGACGTCCAAACACCGGCTTGGTTAGGTCATTCAAAAAACCTCAGGCACTTTTCAAACACATTTATGTTGTCTATATGTCTGTGCATCTTAATTAACAACTATATTTACATGCTGTTTAGATGGAAGGACATGTTTTATTTTTTATCTCTATTCAACTGAAGTTTGCAATAAGTTCATGACTCATGATAAACATTTTTTCTGGCAGTGTTTAATTCTACAAAAATAGTTCACCTTTGGAGACATAGACAACTTGAAAAGTACTAGAAATTTTAAACTCTTTCAAACAAATAACTTTCTGTCAGCACAAAGCCACATTTAACCTTTAATGTTTGAATTGACATTGAAGCAAATCAAACAGTAGATGCCCAAGAGTAAGTCTAACATTGAAAGGAAAACCTTTAATAGGGAATTTAATGCATTAAAGAAGTGACATGACACGTTATTGCAGTGTTAATATTTTTCTTCCTATTTGGATGTTGAGTCCAAGGAAATAAAATGTCTAATTGACAGATTAAAAGTTGTCCAACTTCTTTCTTATAAACAAAGACATATTATATAAACACTCACGTAAATAGATATAAAGACTTTGTTTAGTCAAGCAGGCCCTTTAACACACAGCCACTGCTGATAGCATCTTCACGCCTGCTGTGGTCAGCTCATACACATTACCTTGGATATAATAATCCCCTATATCTCAATGCTTCTCTTTTTGGCTATACACAGGAGCAGCTGTCAATCAAACAGGGTACTAATGTGCTCCATATGAGACTCAACAAGCAAGGAATTCTGGAAATCCCACATTCTGCCCTTATATTTAGCCTCCTGTTAGGTAGACAAATTTTCTTATTGACACTAGTAATGAGGTGTTCTGAGACAGCGGACAGAGTTTCTTTTTCTAACAGTCTAAATGCTGCTTAGTTAAAGTAGCGGTGATGTGGGCAATAGATAGGAAAGCATGATGTTATAGATCTGTGGGGCCCTGCTTCAGACTTCTTGTTTTGAAATAATTAAATGTGTTTCCTTCGCCCTTGATACAGGGGGGTAAAGGAACACAAGCAGGTGAAATGAACCATATAATTGAGAAATCCAGGATGCAATCCAAAACTAAGTGGTCTACTGAAACCATACAAGGGTGGGCACAACAAATTTAATAAAAAGCTGCTGGGCATTTGATGGGGAGGATGTAGTGGGTGTTTGGTAGAGGGTGGGCTCTGCTGTGCCGTCAAAGAAGTTCAATGTTTTCAGGGGTTGCGGAGTGTCCACAGGGATAGGAGGTGACACCAAGTGTGTTGTCAAGCGTAAATCCCAATGCAGAAGGCCCTCGCGAGATGGGTGTCCCCTTATCAAAGGTCTCACTGACTCGGGCTGCCATTTGATCTCCCCTCAGGAAATTCAAAATTCCAGGCAGATGAGGGGTGAAACTGAGAAGCCCTTAAGCCCAGCTTGTGCTAGTGATTAGAGGCAGCTGTTTCGATTCACATTTCGAAGGACTTGAACTCCGCAACCTGCCGCTTTCATACGCGGTGGGTCAGGGCTCTGGGTGACCAGTTAGAAGGCACTGACCATGGCCATGGTGATGGTAACCTAAAAGAAAAGAACAAAAATCAATTTACATCCAAACAGTCACTGTTTTAAACATTTTCTTTTTTTGGTATTTTGTTTATTTACCCCATTTTCTTATGTATTTACTTGTTCAAGAGAAAGATATATTAGATTAATCTTTTATAAAAATACAGACAATGCAATGCTAATTTTAAGTGTGTTTTATGTAGAACACAGACAACACAAACAAATTAACAATTGAACCCAAATATAATTTCCCTCATTGTGATTAAACTTAAATACAATTAAACATTAGTTGTGCAAAAAAACAACTATTTCTTAGCTGTGTAACAGCATTAAAGCCATGTTTTAAAGGCAAAAAAGGGAGGGATCTGACTTATCCTTCACAGCCTTCGATATTTCATACTTTTTTGCACCAGGTAGAGGATAGTGGCTGGCTAAGGTGACTCCATAAAAACATGTTTACTTGACAGGATGATTATGCTTGTATATGTAGGTATTTGCTTAAATATCTCAAAAGGTCAGTGGTACAGATTTGAATAATCTGGTTACATGAGTTTAAAACATATCAGCTAAAGAGCTAACACTCTGCCTTGGGAGTTTAGGAGTATTTTCTAAGAATTCTATGTTTCTATGAAATAATTTTCCCAAAAAATAATGAGCATAAATAGATGCTAATTAAGAGATGTAAACACATGGTGAAAAATACTTCATTTTCTAATATATCAATGTTTTATTTTCAGGTATTTTAAACCTCTTGTAGTCTCAGTTAACCAGAACTTAATCTGGTGTTTGTGGTCTCTGGAGGCTGCAGCCATTGAATTTAAACAAACTTGTGTTAATGTCTCTTATTTTGAAGTAAGAAAGTAATGAGTTATTGAGTTGCCCTTTTGTGTTGACAAAGTCCAATAGTAAAGAGTGGTTATTGTCTCTCTGACAACTCTTAGTTACATAAGCAATAAAGTAGCATAATATTTGTTTTGCATTAGGAAACAGAAACATTAATGAGTGAAGCTGACTGAAAAGATTATTTTCATTTTATTTTGAAAAGCTAACTGCTAGCATCTGCTCCAAGCTTGCAATTAGTTCAAAACTAAAACTCAGAGATTCTTTTGTTTGAGATTTATAAAACCTTTTCTGCTTGTTAGATACACAAACAGGATACTTTTCAATGCTTATTTGGGTTTAGGGCCACCTTAGAATTTGAAACTATAAAACATGCATTACATGGTCAAAATAAAATTGGTCCTGAATTATTCTTTAGATTGTTTAAAAATTCTAATATTGTAAAGCTTGTGAGGCGAATGTATTGTTATACCTCTTCTAGTGTTATTTTAATAAATAAAAGGTTAACATCAGAAACATTGCTAATTTCATTGCGACATCTTACTTTGAAACACAGTAATTTAGTCTCATAATTTTTAACCATTGTGGAAATGTGGTATAGCAACTACATGAAGGCCACAGTCTGTAAGAGCTAAACGTAAGCATGCAAATAACAAAAACTCTTGCTATTAAGAATGCTATTAACAGTTGACCAAGAAGTGGTGGATTCAAAAAAGCCAAGACATTTAGCCAGCGTTACCCAGGGAGGTGTGTTACAAACACACAGAGAATGTGTTAAAAAGAACTAAGTGGTACAAGCATATAAATGATTATTCCTAAGCATGATTTGACAGCTAGATGCTTGACCTTGGTGGGATTTAAGTACAGCAACCCCCGGCATTCATTTGCATTCTATCGCTGCCAAGTAATTTGGACACAATTTTTATTCCAAAGAAAAGGAGGAGGAAAAGGTGGGGACTTCAGGTTAAGTTCTTCTACAAGACCACAGTAGTCAACCAAATTAAAAATGAGGAGCTATTGGCATTATAGACAACCTTCACACCCTACACAGTCCTTTTGTTCACTCAGTTAAATTTACATCTATAGTCATGTCACTAAGTGTCAATAATGTGATGCCTTAATGTGTTAGTGAGGAGAGCCTGGGTGCCCCATTTTCACTGCCAAATATGTTAGGTGGACGCCCTGTCTATTAGACTAGGATCCATCTGCTCTGAAACAGAGGTGGAGGTCAAACATCTGTGAAAATCAAGGTGAAGAGTGAACTGCCAACATGTCTGCCAATGACCACACTAACTTACAAAGCCTCTACAGCAAAATGTAAAGAACATATGCTTGTTTAATTTCATTACAGGCAATGATGAAACCAAAAGTGATCTCAGTAGTAATACTGTGGCCAATACAGCTGGAAGTATAACTATTGAAAATGTTCACGTTGCAGTAAATGTTTTGCTAATGGGCCTATTTACATAAAGTTCACATCAAATGTAAAAACCTAAGAAATCCGGAAATTAAGTTTAGTGCAATAAGGTGGATATCACATGGAATAAATACTGACAACACTAACTGAAATTGATTAGAAATTTAGTAGAAATGCCTATTTTTGTTAAAAATATCAATGAATTTTGGTGTTCCAGTCACTTCAGTGGCTGCAAGTGTATAACGTTTGGTGTGGAAAAACTTGTCTGGCCTGCACAGAGACCTGACCTCAACCTTCTTGAACACTTGAGGTTGAATTATAGCAGTGGCTGAAATACTGGAAAATGCACATTTTCACATCTAACTTTAAACACACTCCTAAGCCTTGTACACAATAGTTAAAGTCACTATTGCTTGCAACTGTGAGTCCATAAACAAATTAGACCTTATAGATTAGGAACAGGATGTCATCAAAATTAATGTACATGTAAAAGCAGACAGACAAATACTTTGGCAATATTGTGTATCTGTAACCATCAGTATATTCGGCAATGATAAGGATGCAAAGGCATTGATCACTTTGATTTTACCCATCAGGAGATACGTCTTGTGAGATGTAATTAAGATCTCACCAGCTGACATGAATTTGCATTAATAGGGAGCAGGTTTGTTTTCTAAACACCTGCGGGTTTCATTTATTTCCTTGGCATTCTTTGACACTTTTGCAGCTTCTTCAATTCATGTGTTGAATACCTATACCGCTTGTCATTCAACTTCATTAAACAACTTAATTTATGAACCAATTTTTGTTAATTGATTTCTTTTTTTTTATTTTTTTTTTTTTACCAACATTTGATGTGAATTTCATGTCCATAAGCCCATAAAAATATATTTGTTGAGAAAAATATCAATGAGTTTAATTATTATTATCCCTCCTTTATATTTCACAAAACTGCCAATATTTACAGGTCCTTCTCAAAATATTAGCATATTGTGATAAAGTTAATTATTTTCCATAATGTCATGATGAAAATTTAACATTCATATATTTTAGATTCATTGCACACTAACTGAAATATTTCAGGTCTTTTGTTGTCTTAATACGGATGATTTTGGCATACAGCTCATGAAAACCCAAAATTCCTATCTCACAAAATTAGCATATCATTAAAAGGGTCTCTAAACGAGCTATGAACCTAATCATCTGAATCAACGAGTTAACTCTAAACACCTGCAAAAGATTCCTGAGGCCTTTAAAACTCCCAGCCTGGTTCATCACTCAAAACCCCAATCATGGGTAAGACTGCCGACCTGACTGCTGTCCAGAAGGCCACTATTGACACCCTCAAGCAAGAGGGTAAGACACAGAAAGAAATTTCTGAACGAATAGGCTGTTCCCAGAGTGCTGTATCAAGGCACCTCAGTGGGAAGTCTGTGGGAAGGAAAAAGTGTGGCAGAAAACGCTGCACAACAAGAAGAGGTGACCGGACCCTGAGGAAGATTGTGGAGAAGGGCCGATTCCAGACCTTGGGGGACCTGCGGAAGCAGTGGACTGAGTCTGGAGTAGAAACATCCAGAGCCACCGTGCACAGGCGTGTGCAGGAAATGGGCTACAGGTGCCGCATTCCCCATGTCAAGCCACTTTTGAACCAGAAACAGCAGCAGAAGCGCCTGACCTGGGCTACAGAGAAGCAGCACTGGACTGTTACTCAGTGGTCCAAAGTACTTTTTTCGGATGAAAGCAAATTCTGCATGTCATTCGGAAATCAAGGTGCCAGAGTCTGGAGGAAGACTGGGGAGAAATAAATGCCAAAATGCCAGAAGTCCAGTGTCAAGTACCCACAGTCAGTGATGGTCTGGGGTGTCGTGTCAGCTGCTGGTGTTGGTCCACTGTGTTTTATCAAGGGCAGGGTCAATGCAGCTAGCTATCAGGAGATATTGGAGCACTTCATGCTTCCATCTGCTGAAAAGCTTTATGGAGATGAAGATTTCATTTTTCAGCACGACCTGGCACCTGCTCACAGTGCCAAAACCACTGGTAAATGGTTTACTGACCATGGTATCACTGTGCTCAATTGGCCTGCCAACTCTCCTGACCTGAACCCCATAGAGAATCTGTGGGATATTGTGAAGAGAACGTTGAGAGACTCAAGACCCAACACTCTGGATGAGCTAAAGGCCGCTATCGAAGCATCCTGGGCCTCCATAAGACCTCAGCAGTGCCACAGGCTGATTGCCTCCATGCCACGCCGCATTGAAGCAGTCATTTCTGCCAAAGGATTCCCGACCAAGTATTGAGTGCATAACTGTACATGATTATTTGAAGGTTGACGTTTTTTGTATTAAAAACACTTTTATTTTATTGGTCGGATGAAATATGCTAATTTTGTGAGATAGGAATTTTGGGTTTTCATGAGCTGTATGCTAAAATCATCCGTATTAAGACAATAAAAGACCTGACATGTTTCAGTTAGTGTGCAATGAATCTAAAATATATGAATGTTAAATTTTCATCATGACATTATGGAAAATAATGAACTTTATCACAATATGCTAATATTTTGAGAAGGACCTGTAGATATTCGTGACCTTTTACACAACTCTAACCGTTTAAATTTTACAATCTACATCTACGTGTATATAGCCCTAAATGGATGAAGCTCTTATCAAGGAACAAGAGGGTGAAGTGACCTCCTGACCTTTAACTTCTATCTGTTAAAAGACTGTTTGAGGACACATGTCTGAGAACACACTTAGAATAGATGAGATTATATTTTAATGCTCAGATTTGCCCGTTAAAAAGCACTAAAAGAAAACATAGCATTGAATATCTTATTTATCTAAAAGCAAACTCTTCGAAGAATCAAGCCGCAACCTAGGGGCAACAAATACTGTGAGGCTTTATTTGACTTCTTCAGCCTGTCGAATACTGCAAACCCTACTTTACTATTCACCAATGTACGAAGAGGTTTGTGCCAGCCCTTTGTGCCACCCTTATGTGCTGTGGGCTCTGCCCTGGATTTATTAGACATTTCACACCCCACCACCACGTAGAGAGCCAGTGATCTGGGCCTAACATTGGGGCGTTAATTGGTCAACCTCTGCCAACAAGCGAGACCGATAGCTCATGACTGCTTGAGCTTTTCAAAAGGTACTGTACATTACATGCCACGTTTTCCAGGGTTGTGTTTGTTTATGTGGTTTGTGGTGATCATTGAGCATATTACCTTACCTGTCCATGTTCACACTGAAGTGAACATGAGTGGGATGTTGTTGCACTTACTGAAGCAGGGATTTTGGGGAAAAAAAAGCGGTGCTTAAAGCTCAGTACTGACATTTTGAGTATGACGAGTGACAGAAAAAAGCATAAAAGAGAACACAGTACATTGTGGCACTGTGCTGCTTTCACTGGGCTGTTGAGTTTTAGGGATTTGTAGAAGCACAGAAAAATCTTCTGTGACCAGTATGACATGTTTGACCATATGTTTGCTCAGCCAGAGCGAGCGCTGCTGAGTTAATTACTTGGTGCATATGGCAGATAACTTTTTGCCAATAGGAATTATAAACTGACTACATTACTAAAATACATTGGATCAAACTGGAATGTATGAATTTATCTAAATGATTTAATTGTATTGGAATCATTTAAATATATATTTCTAAATGTGAATTGGACCTCCTTGTCCTGAAAAGTGACTTGACATCACATTTATTAAATTTCTCATGAACTGGCAATGCATAAATAAAATAATATTTTTCACTTTTCAGTCTTTTGCCTTTCTTTTCTTCCCTGTCTCCATTTAAAAAAAAACATAAAACAAGAAGCACAAATGTCACATAAGCCCAGAGAAAGCGACCTCCCTCAACTAATATGATTAAAAGTGTAGGGTACAGCATGCATATAAATACACTATGCTCGTTAAAAACATAACACTCTAACTAGATGTGCTGCCCCTTTAAATGTCGATGTTGCATGCAATTGCAGCACAATTTTAGTGTCAAATCCTTAGTCTTTGTAAGGCCCGACACTGTTCTTGGTTACCTCTAAATGTTAGTGGCTAACATATGGCAGCACAGACAAGGGGAGGAAGGAAAGAAGGAAAGAAGCAAGAAGAATCTTGCTGGCAGGCAGAGTGGCGCACCCACCCTCAGCCCAGAGCCTTAAAACTCAGATTAGGGGGTGGATCAAAGCTGGGATTTAATCTGGGCCACTGGGCAAGGGCGGAGATTATGGCACCGTGGCACTGCGTGACACTGGGGTTTCCCCTCATCTCACACGTGCACATTTATGAATGTGCACATCCATGGAATCTATATATGCACCAGCAAAAACGATGGCATGCATGTGCACACACATACAGATGCTCTGACTAAAAAGAAACAAGGAGGTGATCTAACTTTAAACTTTGATCCATCTTTTAAGAATGGTTGCAGGCAAAAGAAAGACAAGGCAACTGTGACATTGAGGGAAGATGCAGTGGATCAGGAAATGGAGGGTTTAGAAATGAGTGTTAGGGATTGACAAAAGCCAAAAAGCTCCATAACCTCCACTCTCCGCCCACGATGCTATACAATTCACCAAATTGGCCTCACATACTCCTTGTTACACAATCTTTTTGAGACAAAAGTACAGACGCAGTTGCACAGTTTGGATAAATAAGTCAGATTTTGCTGTATTTAAACCTTGTTTTAAACCTTTACCACCAGTGGACCATCTTCATAAAATGTTTATAAAATTCTTATCTTTGAAAAAAAGCTTGTTTAGTCTTTAATACCATACACATTTCTGTTTGCAATGTACAGCTGAATGCAGTTTAATTAGATAATTACAACCCTAAGATATCAAATGTAGAGAATGCTGCAAAAGTATTCACATCTCTTCAACCTAACAATGTTTTGTCAGGTTACAACCACACACTGCTCTGTACTACACTTCTATATTATAGACCATAGGTCCCCAGATATATTTTCCTATGGAAAGTCCAACTCAATTGTAAAAGTTGGGAGGTGGGCATTCGGGGCTCGGGGGTTGGTGGGGCTGGGATGTTGGGGGTTCATGTAACAATGGAAACAGATGGATGCTTGCAGTTTTTCAAAATAAAATTCCTCTCATGGTCTAATCATCCATACCACAGAAGTTACAAGCATGCCATTCTTGACTGGAAGATGGTTGTAACTGAAAACAGTACAATTATGGAAAAAAAAAAACAGCCTTCTTTATCAGCTTGTTGACCTTTTTTAAGTCCCTGGCTCTGATGCTACTTACCCAGCAGATGATGGTAGAAGAGATCACACTTTCCACAACAGACTTATAGAAGATATGACTCAGTGGGACAAAAATATATTACAAATATATTACAAACTATCTAGCTTTTGTCTTGTTTTTAGAAAATTATATGCTTTGTGTTAATCTGTCAAAAGTTTTGGGTAAAATACATTAAAATTTGTGGTTGTAATGTGACAAAATGTAAAAATGTTCAACAGGTTTCAATACTTTTGCAAGGCACTGTACGTGCACTTGTTTCCTTTAACGTAAGTGTGAGAACATTTTTTTTTCTCCAGATATTTTTGTCATTAAAGACCTCCCCTTTTTTAGAGGTTAACTTCATAAGATGTTTTGATCGCTGAGTCAGTTTGTAATGTGCCTTTAGGGTGTTATCAAAATTCTGCCTTCCCCCAAAATCTACCCACATACCCCTAAGGCAAAGCTCTGAATGTCTTTAGAGGAGTAATGGGGAGACATGCCAGAGTAATGCGATGCAATGACTTTTCTTCATTCCTGGACTTTTTTCTCTTCTCTCTCTCCCCTCTATCCCCACCCACCCATCTCTTCTATATCTGCTCGCACACAGTACAAACATGCACAGACACACAAAGTGATTGACTGTCAGACATAAAAGCAGACCTTTGCTTTGCTGGTTTTACTTGATTAAAGTCAGAGCAATGGGGTCTTGGCTTAGCTAAGTCTGGGACAAAGAACAATATTTGTGGGGTCCGCTCTCACTCAAAGACCCTCTTGTCAGGGGAGGCCCAGAGTGAGCTCTGGGGGAGCGTAGACCGACTAAAGGCCAGGCCATTCATCAAAGTCCTCCTTGAAAGAACCCAAATGTCTCTTTCTTTCACCCATCTCCATCCCTCTTCCCATCTCTCACTTGTTCCTCCATCTTTTCCCTGATTTTCTTCCCCCCCTCTTTTGTATAAATCCAGTGGGAGCAACTGAACTCGCCGTAAGTCATAACTGAGCTGAGATTGGAGGAAAGGCTTGGGACCGGGCCCCACTCATGCTAAGGCTCGGCATTTTTGTTTGTATGTGTCATGGGGTGATTTGTCAGGCTGCAGTGGCAGAAGTCAAGCCCCTGAGGTTGAAAGGCTATGACCCCAGGAGTGCGCCTATTTGTGTGTGTGTGTGTGTGTGTGTGTGTGCGGGGTGACCCGCCCATGCTCCGGCCATAATAGACCTGAGCCCAAAATAATGGGCACCCAGGCAGGGGTAGGCAGCACAAAGGCCTAATTTGCATTTTTCAGGTAGACACACAGTGATAGGAACTGACAGGGGCGTGACAGGACTCAGTGGTTGCAGGGTGTGGTGCAGGAATTGAGTTTGTGAATGAGCGTGTGTGCGCTTTAAGACCCTGCATCCGATGGGAAAATTTACTGCGAACCTTAGCCGTTCTTGGCCCTGACTGAGAAAAATCAATAACATCTGAACTCTCACCACATAATAAGACATAATAGTAAACAATAGCTTTGTTTACCCATCTGTGTATATGCCCGCTCAGCGCCTTTGTGGAGGCTGCTGGCCTGCACGCAAACAGTGAAGAGGGCATGCACGCACGTAAACAAACACTTTAAGACAGGCTTACAGCTGAGACACTGCGCCGGTTTCCTAACCATGCTTCCTCTGCCTTTCTCTTAGCCCTCTTCCCTTTTGTCATTAAAGGAGGAAACACTTTCTCACTCGGTTTGTTTACTGGTTCCCACCTCTCTTCGGGGAGTTGGTAACAGAAACAGAACTCCTTCTCAGCTGGCCACCTGCCTTGTCCCTGAACACACCCCATTTCTCCTTCTCTTCCACTCTTCCTCTCTCTCTCTCAGTCTCTCAGCATGGATGATTAGATTACATATGCTTCCTTTCTGAATGAGTTCAATCGTAAATAATTGACTGAGTTATTGTTCGCTGCATGACTCAAGGATTTTGTATTTGGGCTGGAGTCTTACAGCAGTGCTTTAGTCTATGTCAGAGTTTTGATAGAATTAGATAAAGTGCTTTTGAATTGCATTTATACCTTGGCCTTTTTAACATGTTATTTTGTAAACACAAGTTTTAATGTATATTGCAGAGATTGTATGTGATCAATCAACACAAGATGTGAGGCGGAAAAAAAATTATATATATTTTTTACACTTTTTTACAAATAAAAATGTAAAAAAAGGAACTGAGCCACTTTTAATCTGGTACCCCAAAATAAAATCCAATGCAACCACTTGCCTTCGGAAATCACCTAACTAGTAATACAACCCATCTTTGTGTAATTCAGTCTGTCTTGTGAAGATCTCAGATGATTGTGAGAAAGCATTAATCAATGTTAATCAAGGAACACCAGACAGGTCACATCTCTTAGAGCACTGTTAAATTATCCACTGTAGATCAGCCTTAACACACCATTCCCGGCATGAAACACGGGGTTGGATCACGGTGCGAGGGTGCTCTTCATCAGGAGGAATGGGGGAGCCGGTCAAAGTTGATGGGCAGATGGATAGAGCTAAATACAGGGCAATCTCTAAGGAAGGCTGGGGCAGGGGTTCATTTTTCCAGCAGGAAAGCTCTAAACATATTGTGAGACCACAAACAGAATGCTTTAGATGAAATATATATATGTGTTAGAATGGCCCAGCCAAAGTCCTGACACAAATTCAATTCAGAATTTTTGCCAAGACTTGAGCATTTCTGTTCAGTGACTCTTGCTGGATGGCTACCTACGCATGTCACACCTTATATTTTTATGTTTGAAAATGTTTCAAAAAGATTCCACTTCACTATGAACTATTATGTGTTGATCTATTACTTAAAATCCCAAAAAATGTCAGGACATATATGGCTATAACAAAGGATAGAAATACTATTGCAAGACATTGTAAGGCTTCTTCAAATGTACAGGTTCTGTGTGCATTTTGGTCCACATGACATGATAACGTCATCCTCCTGTAGCATACTGCACATACCTTCTGTAAAATGTTTGGTTTAGACATCAAGTTCTGCCTCCCTTTTTTTGAAAATTTCAGCAGCATTGAAAGCAGATACTGCCTTTTACTAACACAAGATATGCACGATAGGGTGGGGGTAAAAGCTCCTCTGTATTGT
This sequence comes from Girardinichthys multiradiatus, assembly GCF_021462225.1. NCBI lineage: Eukaryota > Metazoa > Chordata > Actinopteri > Cyprinodontiformes > Goodeidae > Girardinichthys > Girardinichthys multiradiatus. The sequence continues at coordinate 37,035,650 of NC_061805.1, read as the reverse complement.
CCTTCCAAATATTATCTAGAAGCATTTATTATTCAACAACATTAGTTAATAACTTAACATCAGAATAAGACAAAAGAAAGACTAATGACCAGGAGAGAAAAACTACACATAATCAAGGCATTCAGTGGATAACAGCTATTATTCCTTTTGTTTTTCAGTATAGGAATGTTGTGGGATGGCAGGTGGGCCACTGGCTAATTGACAAGGACACCCACTTCCTGTTCTGAGGTCACATATTGCTGTGTATCATCGAGCCTGCAACAGGATCCAGGAGTGCTCGCTCAGAGAATAGGCCCCAGCCAAGACTAATGTCGATGCAATTATAAAACAATTACTGCAATGATATCTGATGAAGCCTGTTATTGCATTGTTAAAGTAGTAACAAAAGGATGCATACTCACAAATGTTACACATGCTGTTTTCAAATAATACAGGATGAGAAACTGAGGTGGGGGTGCAAGGAGGGAGAAGAATAGATGAGATAGAGTAAAGGACAGTGTAAAGATAATAGAGTTTCAACCAGTTTTTGATTTTCATCATTTGTCTTTGTATGTCTGTGGGTAACTGGGCAGAAAAGGGGACTTTAAAATAATATTTAGAAAATACATCATGGGAATCTAGAAAAAAAGAACTGGTTGGAAAGTTATTGGAAGATAAATGGCCTTGAAGATAAATGCATGCAGGCCAGGGTAGGTCCACCCCCCACTTTATGCCCCTCTACCATGACATCAGACCAGAAGGGGAAAACATCCCCTCTTTTTTGAAGAGTGTGATTTAATTTGTACCTTTGAACAAGGAGTAAATATGTTTGAACTGTCTCAATGATTCTGCAGTGGTCTGATCACTTTCTCACGGGAAACTGCTCCGAGGAGGATATCAAGGTTGCTGCATTACAACTTCACTTTTTAAACTAATCTAATTTCTGGGCTCTTCTTTTCTTTCACTCCCTCCCCTTTCCCATTACTCCATCTGTTCCTTTGCTCCTATCGCGAGGCTGTCACTCCCTGCTGTCCATGCTCCGTGTCATTCTGGCTCCCGGCATTCCCCGGGGATGATCCCAGTGACCTTCTCCCCGTCTTACTGGAATTTGACGTCAAAGGTCCAGTTGCTAAGAATGGAGTTTTGTTTAGTCACAAATATGACCTTTTGCCTTTACTTAGTCTCCCGCTCATCCCTTTAACTCTGAATAAACTCGCATTTTGTCCAAAAGTGAGATAACTTGCCAAGTTTTCTCTTCTCTCCTCAGCATATCCGTTTTTTTCAACCTTTTCTCAGACTGCATCAGTGGATCTTCCATTCTCTGCCTATCTGCTCCATGGTCCTGCTCCTCATTTCTCCCAAGCTATCTCATGTATTTTTTTAGTCTACAGGGACTTGGGGTTGAAATGAAATATGGCCGCCAAGCCTCAACGAGCATGCTCATATTCTGTGTAATTACCTTGGGCCGAGAACTGGGGCCAGGCTCAGTATCTATAAATCTGTGCTCCTCACTAGCCCCGTCCGCCTTTTGAAACCCTATCCAGCCGACACATCGCGGTGAGACTCTGACCCATGACCTTTCACACCGCTAGGGCTGCTGGGAGTGACCTGTGACCCTGCGTTGGGCTCTCTCAGAGTCTGCTCAGTCTGACCCCTCCAAGCCTTGTGACCCCCCCAAGTCACAGCTGTGCCTGATCTGTCCTTAGGGGCCGGAAAAGAACATGTCAAAAAAGAGGGTGTTTTTTTGGCACTGGTGTGTGGGGGCATGCGTGCGTTTGCAGATGTATATGAGTGACAGTCAGTAGTGAAATTGGTGTGTGCAGCTGCATTCATCTATGTGTCAATATAGCCCCGCATATCTTTGTGTCTTCCACCTGCATGGAGTCTCACAGGAGACTGTATACGTAGAGGAAGGTGGGTTACCAAAAAAAGGTGTCTCTTACAACCAAGGCCATGACATACGGACAGGGGAAGACAATATATAATCCCCACATACAAAGGTCATAGACTCCTAATGGTAATGTGTTTGTAAGCAATGTTAATTTTTATCTGTTAAAAGCTCTATGGAGCCCTCAATGTATTTATAGCAATATATCGATCCTGTGGATACATGAAATCCACAGTACAGAAGATTGTTATTCAGTTGTTATACCTATATCTTTTCACCCTTTCAGAACTTTGTACCTTAATCAGTCAACAGTATTGTGCTTCCAACTATGCATGGACCAGTTACTTATTATAGGAATACTATTCTTTAAAAAAACACAAAAAGACAAGTTTTAAAAACCTAGGTGGGAATTTCCTTATAATAGCTTTAATAAATGGATAATATAAGAGACGTCAGGGTAATTAAGTGTTTTTCTGGACGTATGAAGCAATACCCCTCCCCCAGTTGTTGCTGTGCACTGCCAGTCAGCTGGCATAAGACTGCAGTTATCTCTTGCTTACAGGAGAGTCAGTGGTTTGGAAATAGTTCCTGTCACTAAAATGCCATACAAATATGTACCGTGGACATTTGACTGAGAAAACTATAACAAACCTAACAACAGTCTCGTGTGAAAGTGTAGATGGTTAATGTCTGCTAAGGTAGTTTTGTATCCCACACATATAAACATTTTGAGTTTTTAGTTGTTTTAAATGTCTAAAAATGCAGTGTAGCTGACTGTAGGCTGGCTACCAGAGCAGACTGCCCAACTCCTTTATTTTCAAATTTCAGTTTGACTTGAGTTATAGAGCAATGCAGCAAGTATATGACACAAAATACAAATATTAAAAAAGAAATGTAAGAGAATACACTATTATACATATCTTAATTAATATATTATTACTTTTGCAGCAAAAAGAATAACTGTTGCTTTTTGTGTTAAAATAAAAATATGTATGTCCCATCACACACTATTGCTTTAATTATTTTGGTGTAATACCATGGTACAGTGGTATTTTTACAGCAATGACAATATTACCATTACTCACACTGTGCTTCACAGAGTGTTTGCTTCCCTCGGGATGCTGAATGCTCGGAACTGTTGGTGTGATCTCCTTTCTGATTAATTTGTCTGATAACTGTCTGACCAGTAGGTGAGTAATCTCTAAATATATCTTTAAAATAAACACAAGACAGTGAAATCACTGCAAAAGCAACTGCTAATGTCTGGACACAGTTTAATATCATTAATTTTATACCCTTCATCCCAACAACACTTACTTCAAATACGTGACAGGATTTGATAGTCCACAAAATCCCAATTTTCTCACTTTAAATATGCCATAATACATGTACAGATGGGCATAATGGCAGCACTAGTTTTGAGTGCGCAGTTCTTTACTCATGTGATTCATGTATTTCTCTGCCCATTCCATTTAATCTATTTGTTTCCCCTTTTGTTATAACCAAGAAAGAGTTGAGGACCAAATGTTGCACCAAAGAGTTCTTGTGCATTTCTTGTTCTTCTTTAGTAAACTGTGCCTTACCAAAGTCTTTCAGTCCTGGTGTACCTTCTCTTGCCTTCATGCTCTCTGTGTGCTCTCTCCCCCATTGGGTTTCCGAGCACTGTCTCTGACCAGAGCAGGGCCTCTGTGACCTGCAGCTGTGTTTACTGTCAACACAAACCAGTGTTAGGACAGCTGGGGCAACAAGAGAAGGCCAGACAGAAGACAACATGAGCAGCACATACGCACTCGTGTACTAAAAAGTATTATCGCATGATAAAAATAATTAGTTTTAGATACACATTTAGCAGTGTGCACATTTGAGTGCACTAGCAAAAGGAAGCCAAAGACCTTCATCAAGTAGGGTATTTGTGCATGTGTAAGGATGTTACGTTTGTTACTGTAACTATTTCCTGTTTCTGCTTTAAACTGGAGTGTACAGGCATTACACCAGTGGTGACACATTTTAAAAAGCTTACAGCCTGCTCTGCTACCCTCAACATGGCAGAATGAATACAGGCACCTGCTTATGTTTGTTTGTACAGGGGGTATGTGGAATTGCCTGTGGATATGAGAGGAAAAGTGTGCACCACATACACCTCCTTCATTTACCCTTAAAACCAACACAGGCACACGGAAAAACACAGTTGCACTGAGAAATGACAAAACACTGCCCACTCAAATATCCTCTTGTTCTCGTTACGTTTCCTCTCTTCCTGGACACCAGTTGATTTACTGGGACAAACCCTGGTTCACACACTCTGCATCCTGTGCTGCTCTGACACAAAATAATAAACATGCACACACAAAGACACATGCACTTCATAACAACGTTTTAATATTTTTTCCCTGGGATTTAGGCTCTCATGGGAGCCTGCAAACCCCACCACAGTTGTGGTATGACTCTCCCCATGTGTCCAGTCAGGCCTGGGAGAGAGGAAGCTCCATTAGTAAGTATCACTCAGGAAATTCCCTCTTTGTCAACAAATGTCCAATCTTTTCATCACAGATAATCTTTCAGTGAAGTGTTTGATAAAATCATTACTAATCTGAGTGAAAAACAGTGAGACAGTGAAAAAGTATAAATACATATTTCCATTCTTCCATTCTATTTTCTTTTATAAGAAAATCTACATTTGAACTAAGAAATATAGATTTTTAAATTTAAAGAGTATCCCATGCACACAAACTCTAGGTTTTAAGGTGTAATCAAATACACTGCTGTTGTAATTTGTAAGGTATTTATATAATAATAATTCTTTAAAATTGTTCTTCTCTATATCTGTCAGCCCTTTTGTCATGCTGTGCCAAGTTTAGCAGATACATTCTCGTCACAAATGAACTGATATTTTCCCCCAAATTCCCAGTGGGGGAACCAGGCTGGGAAACTCAAAGCTCTTGAAGGAGTCTTGTAGATGACTTCAGGTTCCCAATGGTTCGACAGGCCCTATCGCAGTGCCACTCAGCTACCTCACAGTCGAGATGTATCCAAGTGCAGCGAATAGAACGCCTAATGTGTCAGTGCAAGATTCTCACCCATATTATTACTCCTTCGTCAGTGAGTTCAAGGTTTGAGATAGACAAGGTGCGGTTCACAAGTTCTTGGGTAGTGGAGTCGTTAATCCATGCTAGGCTTTTCTCCAGAATCTTCTTCAGCCCGGTGTAATTGATTTTTTGGTTTCCACAGAAAAACGCAGATTGGCTTTGCATGGGAGCGCATTCTGTCCAAGGCAAAAAGACATTCAAAGAGGTTGTGTTTGAGCAGCTGAGGTTGGAATACTTCGAAGAACCATGAGCAACTTTAACGTGAGTTAAGTTCCACGGTCGCAGTCCAGCCTGGTAAAGTATGATTAACAAAAAATAATGCCGATATGCAAAGCAAGCAGCTTGAGCAAAGTCTTTAAACAAGATGCTTTATCTGTTATCTTTATCCATTTCCATAGCTCAGGTCAATTAGAGGGACTTGTGTTGTCAGGCTCGTCAGGAGGCTCTTTGTCCCAGACATCAGGATTCGCTAAATAGCTGAGAGGAATGATATCAGAATGAGTTCTAGGCATGGTTAGCCTTGGGAATAGCCTGCTAGTTCCAGTTAATCAGCTTCTTCAAATTTGTTCACTCGTCCTTCGAGCAGAGTCTGATAAATGGGCGAGGGGTAGGGCAATCCTAACCTCAACCCTTTCTACACCCACTTCCACTGGTAGACTATCCAGTAGTCGGGTTGTATCTGTGGTCCAACAAGAGAATATCCTTCTATGGCTCGTCTTTTTTTATACTGTTGGTAAGCCAACCCCACTTCTGACAGGATACAGACTGATATGTACAGGGGGTGGCTGTGAAGCCTGAGTTCAACCCGACGGCCTGAACGAGCCAGAATGGTCCGGTGTAGGTGTGGAGGGTTAGGATAAACCATGCTTACTCTTACTAAAATAGGTAATTGAGTGTTATTAAAGATATAACAGCAAGGCTGGGACTCTCTTCTCCTGATCTCTCTTGACATTGTGGGTGAAGTGGCCCGCATTACAGTTCCAGCCATTGAAATTTCACAATACATGCCTTGCAATTGTTTCTGATAATGTGGTCCCCATCTGATTCCCAAAATTATTCCTCTTACTTCAAGATGGTCTGTGCTGAATATCCATGGCAGGCTTTCTGGCCCTTCCAGTGAGACCATAGATTGGATACTCAGGGAGTCTCACCCTTTGTGGCCATGCCAGGACATTGTGTGATAGGAGAGGAAAAAGCCACTTGAATTCCATGGCAGAGCTTGGTGTTCTCTATCATGCAGATCTGCCACTTTTATATTCTACATTGGAAACAAAATAACTTTCTGAGGTTGATAGAAAGGGGTGAAATCCACTCTAGACATATCTAGTAAAACCCATCCTGATGGCAATTTTAGACATGGAACTCCTCTCTTTAGGCCATTTCAGATGTTAGGCCTGACTTAAATTTTTCTGTAGTTATGGAAACCCGACTGGGCATGGCATATCTTTCCCCCCGTGCTTATTTTGTTCATGATGATTGTCAACATTAGTCTCATGTTACTGTTGGTCTGTCCATTTCCACTTATGTGGCAGATAGGGCCAAGGCCAGGAATGTGAGTGTTTATTCTCCTATGTTGCTGCAACGTTCCCTTTTTCGGGGTTTGCTTGCTGTTGTTCCGGTACGACTGTTATTGTTGCTCTGACTGAGTACACTATCACCATCTGCACTGCCATTTGTACCTTTTGTGTGGAGCTACAGTCAGTGGATGTGTCCATCCCATAAGCCACAGTTCCTGGAATCTGCAACACCCTGTCGCGATGCCAGACCTCAGAGGTCAAAAAGAACTCCCCAACATTTTGTTTGGGTCTGGCCCCATGGCTGCCCCATGTGTCTAGGCTGGTGGTAAAGTAGTACAATCCTGCACACCGAGCGCCTCTTTTTTTGGGAATGTCAGGCAAGTCTTCTAAAGCTAGATCTTGATTTGCTATAACTCACAGGGCCCTGCCCATTCCTTTGGCTGTGTTTGCTGTTCTTCATTGTCAGGAGGTTGTTCCAGAGACGCGCTGAAGCCCCAGTGACCCTGTTCTTTTTTCACTCAATCCTGCCATCACGCATTCCGTGGATAGAAACAGAGGCTGGGGACTCGGGGTTGGACTCTTTCATCACCCAGGCTGAAGTCACCGAGGTGGTTAAAAAGCTCCGTGGTGGCAAGGCTTCGGGGGTGGATGAGATCCGCCCTGAGTACCTCAAGTCTGTGGATGTTGTTGGGCTGTCATGGTGGACACGCCTCTTCAACATTGCGCAGCGGTCGGGGACAGTGCCTCTGGACTGGCAAACTGGGGTGGTGGTCCCCCGGAGGGTGTGTTCCAACTACAGGGGAATCACACTCCTCAGCCTCCCTGGTAAGGCCAACGCCAGGGTATTGGAGAGGACAGTCCGGCCGATAGTCGAACCTCGGTTTCAGGAGGAGCAGTGTGGTTTTCGTTCCGGCCGTGGAACACTGGACCAGCTCTATACCCACTACAGGGTGCTCGAAGGTTCATGGGAGTTTGCCCAACCGGTTCACATGTGTTTTGTGGACCTGGAGAAGGCATTCGACTGTGTCCCTCGTGATGCCCTGTGGGGGGTGCTCCAGGAGTATGGAATCGGGGGCCCTTTATTAGGGGCCATCCGGTCCCTGTACTAGCAGAGCAGGAGTTTGGTCCGTATTGCCGGCACTAAGTCAGACCTGTTCCCGGTGCATGTTGGACTCCGGCAGGGCTGCCCTTTGTCACCGGTCCTGTTCACAACTTTTATGGACAGGATTTCTAGACGCAGCCAAGGGCTGGAGGGGGTCTGGTTTGGGGACCAGTGGATTTCGCCTCTTCTTTTTGCAGATGACGTGGTCCTGCTGGCCACCCCCTAGCCAAGACCTACAGCATGCACTGGGGCGGTTCGCAGCCGAGTGTGAAGCGGCTGGGATGAGGATCAGCTCCTCCAAGTCCGAGGCCATGGTACTCGACCGGAAAAGTGTGGCTTGTCCTCTTCAAGTTGGAGGGGAGTTTCTGCCTCAAGTGGAGGAGTTTAAGTATCTCGGGGTCTTGTTCACGAGTGGGGGAAAAATGGAGCAGGAGATCGACAGACGGATCGGTGTGGCTGCCGCAGTAATGGGGGCACTGTGCCGGTCCGTTGTGGTGAAGACAGAGTTGAGCCGAAAAGCAAAGCTCTCAATTTACCGGTCAGTCTACATTCCTACCCTATGGCCATGAACTTGGGGTCATGACCGAAAGAACGAGATCCCGGATACAAGCGGCTGAAATGAGCTTCCTCCATAGGGTGGCTGGGCACTACCTTAGAGATAGGGTGAGGAGCTTGGCCATCCGGGAGGGGCTCGGAGTAGAGCCGCTGCTCCTCCACATCGAGAGGAGCCAGTTGAGGTGGCTCGGGCATCTATACCGGATGCCTCCTGGACGCCTTCCTCGGGAGGTGTTCCAGGCACGTCCCACCGGGAGGAGGCCCAGGGGATGGCTCAGGACACGCTGGAGGGACTATGTCTCTCGGTTGGCCTGGGAACGCCTTGGGCTCCACCCGGAGGAGCTGGAGGAGGTGTCTGGGGAGAGGGACGTCTGGGCGTCTCTGCTGAGTGTGCTGCCCTCGCGACCCGGTCCTGGATAAGCGGAAGACGACGAGTACGAGTACCTCATGAAGCTCATGGAGAAAATGTCAAGAGAAGCAAAGTGTTAAGACTTTTTAAATGGTTCGACTGTTATGACTTGTGTAGTGTTGGACCCCAGAATGCAGACGAGCAGGCAGCATGACGGTAAGTACAAAAGGATTTAATTAACAAAAAACTCACTCATTGAAGAGGCAGGAACAAAACAATAAATGGGCAGGCAAGACAGGCTTGGCATGATCCAAAAGAAAACTAGACATGAGCATAATCCAGTAAACAAGACTTGAGCATGATTAGAAAAATGTTTCCGTGAGGAATAAACTGGACAGGTGTGTATATATGGAATGTGAACCAGGTGAAGCATGGAGACAGATTAACTAGGTGCAGTTGATCCGAATAAACTTAATTGACAGGAGAACACAACATGACAGGGACAAAACAGAATTTCAAGGATACAAACAAATAAATATCAAACTAGAAAAACATGAAACCAAAGCATAACCAGAAGCCCAATCCAAGAAAACAACTTAGCAAAACATGAATACAAAAACTAAAGCATGACCACAAAAACAAACAGAAACACGATTCAAAAATCTAACAAGAATAATAATAACAATAATAAATAGAAGAACGATTCAAAACTTCAACTGTGAAAAACATATAAAGAAAAAACCTAAAACCAAACAACCCCACATCATAAATAGTCTTTTTGTTTACTATATGGTTCCATTTGTGTTCATTGACAGTTTCCATGGCTTTGGTGAGAATCTACAATTTAAATTGTCATGAAAATAAAGAGACTCATTAAGTGAGAAATTGTATCTTAAACGTTTGACCGGTAGTGTATGTTTTAATTTGATGGTCAAAGATCACTCATTACATTTAGTACTGTAGAAAATCAGCATACATAATTTCCTTTATTCCACTTATAGATGTACGTCTGTAAAAGATAACATGGTTAATGTATGACTCCATACAGGCCTCTTCAGTCTTTCAGTCCCACACTGATAGAGAAAGATATACTCATTTAACTTTTTTATTGAATTAACTGTGAGCTTTTCCAAAATGTTGCATGGATTACATGGAAGGATCTCACCTCATTTTGACAATACTTTGAAAACCATCTTTCCCTTTTTTATCCTTCTATGTGATCATTAAACTGCCCTTTAATATTTACTTTAAATGTAGCAGTGAAGGCTTTTGGTAATTTTTCCAAAACAAAATATACATTTAAACTAGATAAGAAATCAAATTAAATGGGTAGTCTGTGAACCAAAGAAAATCATTTCAGAAAAATAAACCCTAAGTCAATGAAGTTATGTACAAATATGAGATCATCATCATCTACAGTACCCTCCACATTTATTGGCACGCCTATGATCTGTAAATATAAAAGAAATAATGTATTATGGCAGTATCAAAATCTCAACCCCAAAACATTTGTTAAATCGGACCTTTAAGTAAATTTATTTAGTGGGTCAACACTCCCTCTTTAAGAAACAAGTTTTTACAAAGTACCACAGTTAATGACATCCTTAAAAATTGCTGTACGTTCATGTATTTTAAGCTTTTTTTTTTAACATGTACTTTAATTTCGGCTGATGAGAGTGTTCAATAATTCAAATTAGTTAATGTATCCATGAGTTTCTGCTTTATTAGAGTATAAATAAGTTGTGACAAAGAAGCCTACATTTTGTCATCAGCTCCTCAAAATGGGAGAGATAAGGGAATGTATAATTCGAGTAAGTCTAGATTATTTGTTGATCTTCATGTTAGGACATGTCTCCAAGAAAACAGCTTCTCACTTAAATGTGCTCATCAGTCTCAATCAGAGCAATAATTAAAAACACAGGTCTCTCTTGTAAATATAACCACCAATCCCAATTAAATTACCTGTCTTAGAACTGTGACAAACGAAGACTACTATCTAAGTTTATGTTGCCACTCTGGAGAGTATAGAAAAGGGTAAGGGATTTGAGGTGTAATGAACCATACACTGAAATGAGTTAAAAGTTGAAATTAGATTTTTGCAACATTTTTAGAGTAACTAAGATGTCCATTTTTTGTTTAGGCTTCATAGGCCTTAAATTGTATTTTGATATATCGTTCCTTAGTGTACAATAATCCATTTACAAATTGATCAGTCTAAGCACTTTAGATTTTGCACTAGAGAGGATCAAATGTATTCCAGAGTTATGAATAATCGTAAAATAATCCCTTAGTTTTGTGCCGATAGGAAGGTGGAACATAAGTGCAAACTTTTGTGCTGTTAGCATCTAAGAATTATCCAGTAACAGAGTTTTCTACTGAGTAGCTAACGGACATGCAGTCACACAACTAGAAAGTGGTGGAGGCTTCTTCTATGCTTTCGTGACCAGCTTACTCTGTTAAACCAACAGGGGAAGTCAAGAACTACTTCTTTTCTTACCTCAAAATAGGAGTCTTAAGATGATTAGAGGGTGTCAAGCTCACAGCACTCTTTTTTCATGTTCAGGGCTCATAATAATATTAAATCCTTTTTACCAGATGGACAGCATTAGAATAGGTTTTGCTGGTCAGACTTCACATTGACAAGAATTATAGCATTTTATGATATCTCATGCCAAGAGAAACCTTCATTTCCTTTTATGACTCTGGTTGTCATGTGATCTTATAAGTAAAAATGCTCACTGTGCTTCTTGCACATTTTTACCAGGGGTGCCAATGATTGTGCAGGGTGCTGTAAACATTCTCTTCTACTTAAACAAGAGTCTCCAACCTTAAAAACTGTTGGGACTCCTTCATTGCTATTGACAAAACATTAGTTGTGAAGTATATCACCCTGAAAGGATTATTGACAACCTGCTTTCAGTGCCATTGATATTTTGTTGCATATCATGATGGCACTTACTCACATTTCACTAGTTGCACATATATTTACTTTAAATGAACTCTTATAGATAGACTAATTTACAACAAACTGATGCTAAATACCTGTAAACCGACCTTGCTCTTTTCTCTTCACCCCTTTTCTATGCATCTACGTAGATACTGTCTCCATCTTTCTCCCTATAGTATGGTTTCCATGGAAACAGAAAAAAATATTGTATCTAGATTGAGTGAGCCATTTTTTTCTTCCAAAGTCTCTCTCTCTCTCTCTTCTGGTTTCACTTTCTGTCTCTCATTCCCTCTCTCGTTCACTGAAAGTCAAGCAGTATGAGGAGCGATCAATATCATTAATCAACACAACTCAACAGCACTCAGCTCTGCGGGGAGAGATGAAGAGGCACGGGGGAATGTCAACATGCCGGCCAGGAGTAGTCTTAACCAATGATACATATCACACATCACATGGATGAGAAGCAGGGGCATGGAAAGGGAGGAAGAAGAAAGAAACCAGAGAGTGAGAGAGAGAAAGATGTCCAAGTCACTAACTGAACTCTGCTTTCTAGGCAGAGGAAGAAGAGATCCAGCAACCCAGCAAGAAAGAGAGACTGAGGTGGAGAGATAGAGGAGTTATTACTCGGTTGTCACCTACAGTCTAAAATCCCATATGACATCAGCAGTGAAGTAGTGACGGAGGTGGAACATTAATTTATCTGACTCACTCTGAGGTACGAGTACAGTCAATATGTACAGTCACTATTACACCATCTACTGGAGCTGCTACACTAGCTGCTAAAAGAAATACTTTCCAATCACTGTCCAACTTTAAATTAAGAAAAAAAATACTTTTGATAGCTATTATGATTTAGTTGCAGGTCATAATTGGAAAATTCAATTTGTACATTTTAACTCCATGAAATAAAACTTTCACTATTCTAATGGCATATCTCTCACATGGTAGAATTCAAAGAGTAAAAGGGCATGATTACCACTTTGTTGCATCAGCTTCTCTTTAAATGACCCTTTTAGGAAAAAATGAGTCCACCAGTGAATGTAGTTATAGTCATAGCAAAATGTTTTCCCAATCTTGATTGATGCAGGATTTCAATTCTCAGTAGTTTAACACTGATATTGTATTGTTCTGCTAAAATATCTAAGGGTTTCTGCTGAAAATATGTAGCGTGAATGTTTTGCATTTATGGTGAATCAAAATATATGGGTCATCAGTGGGAGGGTGGATTTATATCGAAACATAATAAATATGCTAGCAGTAGCCTAACACTATAACCATGCAAAATGATCCATACAAAAACATCCATAAATGTCTTAAATCCTGATAGGGACATCCCTAAAATCTATGAAATTATATTTTCCATAAACTCCCACAGATCTGTGATGGAGGCAAAATGTAACATCAATAAAGTACTTTCCTATTACAATCACCCAGTTGAAGAAAAGTTGAAATTTTTTTTTATTTTTACTAATGTGTCCTGTTACTACTTTTAGCACTTTGTATCTCCCACTTGCATAGAGAGAGAGTGGCAGTAGTACTCTACAGCAGGCCTGAGGTAGGTGATGAGAGGCTTGGTGCTTCATGTCAGCCATGCATTAGACACTGTAGATACTGGAGGATTTACAAAATCAAGTAAAATCCTGTTGTTTAGTTTTACAAACTAAAAATAAAATTTATATATATATATATATAGTGAAGGTAGTGATGGCTGACCAAAATTTGCTTTGATTTTTTTAATCATACTGATTTTAAAATATCCATAATACAATGTAAAGGTTGGCAAGCGTATAGAGTACATGTTACAATAAACTTCAAAGTAAAGCAATAGTTTAAAATAATCCCATTCATTCTGGTTGTAAAGCTGCATTTGTCAGTAATCTTTTTAAATCCAAGGCCTAGAATAAAATAACACCGCCGCTGCATAACTCACCTGCTCTGTAGTGCAAAACTAAGTGCACCAATCTTTAGTACTAAGATGTACAAAACTTAGCATGCTCTAAGGGAGCACAGACAAGCTTTGAGGCTTGTTTATTGCTTATAAGTGCATAATACAGGCACATAAATATTTTGTATAATACACAAAAAGAAAAAGATCTAGAACGGTAAAGAGAAAGCAAGAGACCGAGATGGTGGTGTGGAGGCGGATCTCCTTGCTTTGCTGTGAGGAGGCAGATTATTTAAAGACTGATTGAGACGCCAACGTCAGACGGATTGGGAGCGTGAAGGCAATCAGTGAACAGATAAGGAGCTGTTACCTGAAGACGCAGCACTGTGCTGGCTGGTTGGGTAGTCCTCCCTGCACTGTCTGATAACAGCCTGCTTTTAATGACCAGTGAAAGCTGGCAGGAGATGGACACTAAACAGATCAACCTCTCCTCCCCTCTGGCTATGCCTGGCTATGCTCACCAGATATACTATACCCCCTCCTCTAATTCCAACCAACCATCTCCCTTTTAGTCTATCGTTCCATCCTGTCATTCCACCACCCACCGATCCCCCAAGCAATGCTCGAAGCAAATCTACCAACGTACACTGCAGCCACAAAAACCATAATATATGTAAACATAAGTGCATTTGGATGTGCCGATATGCACATGTAATATGAACTGATTCAGGTGTTTCATAAATACAACAGTTTTTCCTTTGGTGGTGCTTGTTTTTGCTTGGGTCAGGAAAGACACACATACTTGCACTTTATGCACACAGCAATTTGCACAAAAGCACTGTCCTAAATCTCTTCAGTTTGGAAAGCAGGCACTTCTTGCGCCTGCTCCGTCCTGGTGGATTACAATTAGCCAGGGATCTTCCTGCAGGGCATAAATGTGTTGCTTTCAGATACAGGGATCTACTTGACTCTAATGTAATTATTGTATGGAGGCTCCTGGTGCCCTCGTCAGCCACAGATTAAGAGCTCTCTCGCCCACCACTTGCTCTCACCTTTGGCTCCTCTGCTACAGCTGGGCTAAACAGTCATATTCCTTCTTCTTCTCTCTGTTTCCCTCTCTCTCTTTCTCACTGAATCTCTCTCCGACCTCCTTTCCAATAATATAACTCCCCCCCCGCCCCGACACCTCTGCCTTTGTCTATTTGCTCTCAGCCTCCAGGCCAAGTAAACTGATAGGCTGTCAGGGGTCAGCTGGTTGTGAGTGATTGGCTTAATGGGCAAGGCCAGAGCCTCTGCCTGGGAGCCAGTGAGGAGCAGCAGCCTTGCCTGTACCCCCTTGTTGACCTCCACTAGCCCCCAGCAACAATGACACGCCTCTGCAAACACAGCCTGGGGAAGGTGCACTGGTAACTGCCAAGAGGGGCCCCCACACACATACAATCACATGCAAAATCACACATAGTTGGTCTCATAAACACACACATAGGATTATACAATAGTTCACACCTCTGCAAACTTTCCAGTTTCTCCCCAAGAGTCTTGATACCTTTCTTTCTTTTGTTCTGTGTGTTATTCTCTCTATGCCCACTGCCCCTCATCAACTCTGTCTTTGTGAAGCACATTCCTGACATCAAAGTATTGAAAATATTACTCTCATCACAAGTATTCAATCACGGTGAAGGGATCAAGAACCAGGTCAAGGATTGGTGGAAATAGAGAGAAAAAAGTAGGGGCAATTGCAGAGAGAAGGTGGAAGTAAAATAGGATGGAAGCTGTAAAGTAGCACATTTTGAAGCTTGAGTGGAAAGCTCCAAAACAACAATTATGGCTTCCTAATCATCATGCTTTAATGTGATCCTCGCATCATTCCTAAAAATTTAATGGGCATCCTTAAGTAGACAATTCCATGTACAATGATCCTCCTTAACCTCATGACCACCTGCCTAAGAGACCATAAGTCAAAATGTTTCTGACCATTCACAGCATGCGCAAGAATCTCTAGAAGTCTTCCACGGTACCCAGCACTAGAAATCAAATTATGCCTTGTGCCTTTTGGGTTGCTGAACAGGTTCAACCAGTTGTTGAACCTCAAAATTAGTAGGAACAATGTGGCTTTCATCCTGGCTGTGGCATAATGAGCATGATTTTTATGCTCAAAATATTTCTGAAATGGTCACAAGATTTCAGATTTCTCATTAACAAGTGTTTTGAAAAAACTGGATAAGGCAAGTTCCTGGATACAAGCAGCTGATATACGCTTTCTTCATTGGGTGGCTAAACTCCTATGGTTAAGGAGCTCCATCTTCCATGAGGAACTCTGTTGCTTCTCTGTATCAAAAGGAGTCAGTTGAAGTGGTTTTGGCATCTGATTAAGATCCCTCCAGGGCACCTCCCTTTGGTAATATTCTGGGTTCAGCCCTGTTGTAGTAAACCCCATCACAGACCCAGACAATGGGACAAACTATAGATCCTTTCTGGCTGGAGAAGGTCCTGCAATTTCCCAGAATGGGGTGAAGAATCTTAATGGGGAGGATGGATGGATGGTTGGATGGATGGATGGATGGATGGATGGAAAAGGGTAAATTCCTCAGACTCTTTGTCCTGTTCTTTCAATCGATTTAAGGGGGACAGTAAGAGACAAAACTCTCTGTATGTGACTGCCAGGATGTTTTTAGATTTTGTTGTGCAGATATTTAAGTCAAAAACTGTTTAAAATAGTATATAATGACTGCAACATTATGGATTGTGATAAAAAAAAACTAGCGTCACTCTTCCGTTGATGTCAATTTTTCTATTTGTCAACTGTCATATTAGAAATTCCTCAAAAAAGTGAGCAGATTACTTCCACCCCCAGATACTTAACTTGTCTTTGAAAAGGAGTCATTCTCCATTCGTGTCAGATAATGAATCTCGAAGACATACAGATAATGACAACAACATACAGCTTTTATCCAATGAGCAGTATGCGTTTGATGTCTCCAATGTGCCAAGCATTCCCTATGCAAAGAGTGGGTGTATGTGTTAATGAGGAAAGAGATTTGTGTAACGAAAAAACTGGTCTAATTAAATAAACGTTTTATTTTATTTTATTTGTTATGAGTTGAAAAACCACAGCTCGAGAAAAAAACATGTCCGAATGAGAAACTTCTAAGCACTGATCAACTCCTCATTCATCTGTAAATTGTATGAGCTGTCAGTTAGCATTGATGTTCATTAAACTAAACATCAAGTTATACCCGCTCCAACCCCAGGGAAAACACATGGCAAGCCAGAGTGTACAGAAAGGCATTACAGTGAGTGTCACAATAATATCTGTGCCGCCCACTTAATCTCGTCAAGACTGACCTTGTGTAAACACTGGAGGGATGGGTAATGCTCCTCAGATGTGGTCTAATTGCAGTGTGCATGGTTGGGTTTGTGTCCATGTGTGTACAATGTGTGTTTCTTGTTAAACAAGCAGAAGATTGCATGCAAAAAAAGTGTTAAAAGTGTGCAAACCAACAATGAGGGTACAGCACAGCAATGTGAAGAAAGCATACGTGGGACCTGAGGAAAAATGTTGTTGATTTTTCAAACCAATGAACCTTCAATCATCAGTTGTGTAAGAATGTATTGTCTTTGTCCGATTTTGATAGTGCTTGACTGCCACATAAGTGCAAAAGTACAATCAAAACAAAACTTGAGGTTAGGGTTAGAATGAACTTGAAAAGAGTGAAATTGAAACACCATATTGCCAGCAACAAACATTGCATGTAGCAGCTTAGGTATTGTGAATGGCTCAAGCCCATAGGTTACATTGCATTAATTCAGTGATAACATTATGAACACCTGGCCCAATTTGATGAGCTCCTTCTCAGGCCTAAAGAGGTCTGCTGGACAAATAATCAATTAGGAGCTTTGACTGGTGAGAACAAAGTCTTTGTGGCTGTCCCAGTGTGTCTGGCAGAAGGACATTAGCACTAAATCCATATGTGGATTGTGGGGACATGACCCTTAAGGTGAAGTCAGTGGTCTTAAAAAGGTTTAATAAATCTTATTGTTGGTGTCACTTTACATGCAATGGTCATCTAACTTTGTTTTAACTTTTAAACTTGAATGCTAATTAATTTAATTTGAACATGGAAACTCAAACAAACAACAAGAATACCAAAAAATGATCAGCAGCTTAAACCCAATCTCAGGCAGAATCCTTATGTCATTTTGTGGACAAACTGCATGGAACATTGCAAAACTGTTTTCCTCAACAGTTGTGGACAGAATAATATCATCACTGTCTGCCAAAAACCTTGTGTATCCATTTTTATTCATTTTTGTTTCCTTGTAAAAATCAACTCTATTGATCAACCTTCACATCTTTATAGGGTTTTGGTGGCACATTTTCAGTAAAAACTATCAAGACCGCATTTAATTTTGACCAAACAGTTTGAATTTAAAATTAGAAACATGATGATTTTTTCCATTTTCCACTGCTGTTTCTTGCCAACAGCAGCGATATGTACAATCCCCATGATCAGAAAATGTCACATTGCTTTTAGCACTCTAATTAATGTTATTAATTAAACACTTCTGTTTCCACAATGAAATGATTGTACAACATAAGGTTTCAGTGAGTTGTATCAAGTAGATTTTAGTGTGAATGATACATTTTTTTCTGGATTTTCTCCTGTTTATACATGCTCAATTTTATTACACACAGACTCAAATCAAGTAGGAAACTGAAGCTTATTTAACCATCAAACTTCTGGCCAAAATCTAACCAGATATGTGTCCACTCTTTTCTGTAAAATGGGTAGAGTTTATTTAAATTGATTGGTTTCATGGCACTAATGATGAATATTTGAGCGTTGATCAATCCAGTGACCACAGTCAAACAAATTATTTTTATCCAAACAAAGACAAACTACCAGCTGCAGTCAGTCATGATCACCAGCAAGAATTCAATAGGCCTTGGCTTTGTCAAGTTATAATTTTTCATGTCAGATATTTTTTAGTTTATTTTGTTAGCCTGATGTTGACCCCGTGTTGGTTGGATAAGATCTAAGCAAAATTCAAATTCTTGTTTTTTATACATAACATCTATGAGGTAAAAATATCCCAACCTCTAAAAAAGATAAATTGAAAAAAAAAAAGCCTCAAATGAAAATGCCAATCATGTTCCTGATTATTATATGTTGATGTTTGACCATAACTGTAAATGTGACAAAAAAAGAAAAACTCAAATGAAACTATGATTTATAAACAATTATCCTGAGATTTAACTTCTTCAACTCTTATGACCAAAGCCCTGCTCAGGCAAGTGTAAATATCAAAACAAATTCAAGCCACTGAAACAGTGAGGAGCTTAAAAAGCAGTTAAAAAAGGGATGTTTGGGATTTTGTATTGTGTTTCCTTTACATATTGACCAAAAAATCCCTATTATCTCAAAAAGTATCTCATAAAATAATATTTGCATGCTTTCTTTACAATTTCTCAAATTTATTCTGTGCACAAAACAGATGCATATTATTTAAACATGTCCTATTCATTATTAGCTGGTTTCCCTCACTTGCTTTGACAGATCTGACAGACCTATGTTGACCGGGAATTATCTTTGTTCTTAGGTATGTGGACCTAGTGAATGATCTGGATTTTGCGGAGAGTGGAATGTAAATTAAAGTTTGAGAAATATTATTATAATTATATTTTCACCAGTGTAGCCTTTCAGGTATGGAGGACCGATCCTGACAAAATTAAAAATAAAAGCAGAAATATATATATTTTGTTTTTCCATTTCCTTACACATGCGTTTTCATCAAGAAATATATATATATATATATTGTTTTTCCTTTTCCTTAAACATGCGTTTTCATCAAGAAATGTAAATGTTTTCTTTTTCCTTTTCCTTTGTTTTCTTTTTCCTTTTCCTTACACATGCCTTTGTTCTTTTGACATTTCCTCGTCTCTCTTTTTCCTTTACCGTATGCATTTCTGCTTCATTATGCAAATGAGGAGGGCTGCCTTCTTCTCTCCAGATCCTCTCCTATTGGTCAATATACAGGAAGGAGGAAGATCCATGTGCAGGCTGAAGGTGTGTCCCAATTCAGGGGCTGGATCCTTCCAAGTCCGTACTTGTGGGCTGATTATATCACAGCGCGGCGCGTAAGGTCTGTCAGATGCTGCCGACAAATGTGTCCTTCTTTTGCCCGATTTGAAGGATGACTTCTGAGTATCCTTCGCGGTCCATCTTTTCCCATGATTCATTGCGGGTCGAAGCGGTTTGGTCACAGCCAGAGACTTTCTGTTCAGAAAGACATCTGCCTTTTTGTTCTGTTGAAGAGGTGTTCCAGGAACCGGTCACTCAGGTTGATCCTGCTGTCGCCATTGTAAATACTTGTACATAGTTTTATTTTATGCCTTTTGTCTTGTAATCTCGATCTGTTTGAATGCTGTTTTTTTCCACATTCTGTTTAAAGGGCTGTTTGTAATTTTCAAAATAAACTGTTTAGAAATTTAAATGAAGTTGATGTATTGTTAGGTCAAATGGAAATAAAATACATTGGTGACAAAAACAATATTGAAATTTATCAGAACAGCTTAAAACTTTAAGAAACTATCTGAACAAAACTTAATATTATTTCTTATATAGCACCTTATTTCGGTAGCATTCTTTCTAAGATGGAAAACAGTCTGTCCATTCTCTGTGCCCTCATGTCCTCCCTGATCAACTCCATCATCTCTGTCCCTCTTTCTTTTCTGATTCCTTCCTGCTGGCTCACTGTCTTCCTTCTCCATCTGGTTACCCACCGCTCCGCTTGGCCCTGGAGTGTCTTCAGGGATGGAGGCAATTAGGACAGGAGGTGTTGTGGAAGGCCTCTGTCCCAACACCTCATCCATAAGGACAAACCAGGGCCAAGTAGCAGCAGTGGGCTTTTCACTAACTCCCTCTCCTGAGCCTGGACACTTGCAATCCTAAAGTTAGAAGGAAGAAAAAAAGAGTTGACTAAACAGAGAAACCAATAAGACATTTAGAAATATTTTTTTGATTTGTGTGTGACATGAGAAGTTCTGAACAAACTTTATATTTCTTTTTCATATTGTCCCACTTTTTTTTGGCCTGCAAGGGGGTGACCTTCCCCTGTTGGCCCATCTTCTCCAGAACTGTCCTAAACAAGCAAAAGGAAAGAGGGAAAACCAAAAGAAGTATGTTAATCACTGGATGGATATTTATGAAAGTTAGAAAGATAGGAGTTTTTGAAACTGGACAGAAACTGACTGCAAAGAATGTTGTTATTGTACCTCCAAGCCACGGTGACTGAGTTTTTAGCTCCAGTAAAAAGGTGGTCATTCTCACCCCTGAGCTTAATAAAGTGGACCGTCTGCTCCTTTGTCCCTAAACAATAAAAACAACAAAAAAAACCATCTTGCTTAATATCAGTGTAAAAAAAGTATTTTTGTTTTTGTTTTACATTTGTCTTAATTTGCAGAACATATTAAAATATTTATATGCAAATGCCTAAAACAAGCTCTTTCAAACTTTTCACTTCTTCACTGAGATTTGCTTGCATTTGAAAGTGTATTTCTCTTCAGCTGTACCTGGAATTATAATGCTAGCTGAATTATAAATATACTTTTAAAAACACATATAGCACATTTCTTCATCAAAAATGAATATTTAAAGGCTTATTTATTCTCAATCACACTCTCCAGCGATACAGTAGGATTACATAAAATCGTCCATTTATTCAGGTTAACTTTAATATCACCTGTAATGTCAAATCGACTTACATGAACAAATGACACAATACATTAAAATAACACTAACATAAACTGTTAGAAATCACTTGTGTTTAACGTTCACTGTGATGACTGGCAGCAGGAGCTCAGTGCCGATAGTCCGGTCAGATCTCTACCGGGTCTAGCTCGCCCCACCGCCGGTAGGGCTGGCGAAGCAAGCTGGCAGTTACTACGGTGGGAGCGGAAAACTCCGAACACGTCGGAGCACGTTTGAAATTAAGCGATGTCTTGATAAATCAAGCAGATTTTTCACGTCTACACAGTTATATTCCCGCACTAAAAACATTGTAAAAGTTCATTTGTGTCACAGAAAGTGTAATTTTTCACAGTTTACTTACAGCTTTTGCCAGTGTGGTCCGCCATGGCTGCCCCTGTTTGACCAAACCGCTTCGACCCATGATGAATCATGGGAAAAGATGGACCGCGAAGGATACTCACAACGCATCCTTCAAATCGGGCAAAAGAAGGACACATTTGTCGGCAGCATCTGACAGACCTTATGCGCCGCGCTGTGATGTAATCAGCCCACAAGTACGCACTTGGAAGGATCCAGCCCCTGAATTGGGACACACCCTCGGCCTGCACATGGATCCTCCTCCTTCCTGTATATTGACCAATAGGAGAGGATCTGGAGAGAAGAAGGCAGCCCTCCTCATTTGCATAATGAAGCAGAAATGCATACGGTAAAGGAAAAAGAGAGACGAGGGAATGTAAAAAGAATAAAGGCATGTGTAAGGAAAAGGAAAACATTTACATTTCTTGATGAAAACGCATGTCTAAGGAAAAGGAAAAACAAAACATTTACATTTCTTGATTAAAACGCAGGTGTAAAGAAAAGGAAAAACAAAATATATATATTTCTGCTTTTATTTTAAATTTTGTCAGGATCGGTCCTCCATATTCAGGTGCAATGAGTGCAGGATACTGCCAAGGCCAAGATCTGGGATGTGCAACAACATTGAATGCACACATTCAAATACTAGTCCAACACATTCTACTTTTTGTACATGATGACAAAGGTTTTCGTGTTTTCTTTAAGATTGTTGTCAATCTTTCTCCATCTCAGTGGGTAAAGAAAAACATATAAAGACATGTCTCTTCTACCTATTAAAAAGAAAAGGGTATAAACTAACTCAAAGGACAATTATTTGAGATTTGTGTCACAGTTTATTGTGTGTCAGCAGCAGACAGGGGAGTGCTTTGTGGCTGGTATGCAGGACTATCTTATATTGCAGCTCTGTGTTATAAATTTCAGCAAGAGGAGAGTTATGGACCAGACTCATGAGTGCATGGTTAAATGTGGTCATATCAAATGCATGGCTATACATTCCCAACTCAAGTGTGTGTGTGACACAACAGCAAATGGCTTAACAGACTTTCCTTCTAGGCCGAAGGGGCCAATAACTGTCACCTTAGTTTGGGCCTGCAGAGTCTCAGCTACCTGTGTCGACTGAGTAATTTGTATTAGGAGGGCTCTGTATTAAAATACTGTTTTGTAATATGGATATAATTCTCCCAGACTGGATTTAGTATCCCAACTGTGAACAGTTCCCCTTGGGGTCCTTTTCTGTGACTCTGAGGGGCGACCTATGTGAGTGATTGGAGTTGTAAAATGTATTCAAAGATTGGGAGAGTGAAGTATAAATGTTGCTCAAGGTTTTAGGTGCAAGGTAAAGAGCTGGTTAACATTGTGGGGTCTCATATCCTGTTCATTCTCAATTACATTACTGGTTTTGGCATTTATTAGGCTTTATGCTGTGCACTTTATCTTTATTAGGATTTCAGCTCTGAAATGGCCGAGATTGTATAAAAGAATCAAACAAGCTAAAACATTCAGAAAACTCACATTTTCTCTTATTTTTGCTTGGTCATTGTTATTCTACTCATGTGCAAACATGTGAAAAGAAATTATCTGAAAAAACAAAGCGGAAGAAAAAACAAACGCAGGGGATGAGAAGCAGGCGGAAGCCTGTAAAGCCTGGTGACCCAGGTCAACTCTCTCAGATACACATCACTAAGAGGGGCTGTAAAAGTTCAAGAGGAGGTGTCTCTGTCGTATCCAGAGAAAATAAACCCAAGTCTGACTATACAAGGACATCTTCATGGAACACACGGAGGCCTAGGCTAAGAAAAAGCAACAAGCAACACGGACAAAATCTACATCTATCATTCAGGGGCAGATACAGTACATCTTACATAGAGGGACACACATTTCCATAATGGCTTTGCTTTACTTTTAATTTTACTCAAAGACCCTCACAATTTTAAGAAACAAGGTGGGCACTGGAATTAGTGAGCACCTAATATTATTGGTCTGTTAGACAGTGCCCTGAAAACATATTTGCAACCCTTTAGCTTTTTCACATTTTGTCAGGATAAAATCAAAAACTTTAATGTATTTTATTTGGCTTTTATGAGATACATAGTGGCTTTTTGTGAAGTGAAATGAAAATGATACATACTTTAAAATCTTGTGCAAATGAAACTGCATATATATTTAGAACATTTTCATCTGATGCCCCTACATAAAATACATTGCAACCAACTGCCTTTAGAAGTCAACTATTTAGTAGACAGGGTAAACCTGTGTGTTATTTAATGTGAGTATAAGTACAACTGTTCTGTGAAAGCCTCACAGCTTTGTTAGACAACATTAGTGCACAAGCATTTTCACAAGACCAAGAAACACTCCAGACATGTCTGGGATAATTTATGGGGAAGTTTAAAATACAGTTATAAAACTGTTTCCCCATCTTTGATCATCTTACAAACAACTCAATCCATAATTTGAAAATGGTAGGAGAATGGCAAAACTGGAAGTGTATAAAGGTGTTGCCATCTTCCTAAACCAAGAGGCAGGATATTGGATGGAGAAGCAGTCAAGCGTTTAATAGAAACTCTGGAGGCACTGGGGAGATCCATACCTCAGGTAGTCCTGTTGGCAGGGCAACTATTAGTCCTATTTTTAGGCCTACATGCAAAACTATATACCTTGGGAAACTCAAATACCATTATTCTGAACACAGCATTCCCTCTGGTGGATGCAGCATCATGTGGTGAGGATAGTTTTCTTTAGCAGGAACATTAAAACTTATCAGAGTTTATGGGACGTTGTATGTAACCACATACAAGGCAATACTGGAAGAAGCCTGTGAGAGGCTGCAAAAGACTATAGACTGGACCAGAGGCTCACCATTCATTGGGACGTCAACAATAAACCTGCAGGTTGGTCTATTACATAAAATAGCAATAAATATAATAACATTTGTGGTTGTAACCTGACACAGAGTTGTGAATTTCTTTTGAAGGCACTTGAATCGGGGGTTAACTAAAATCACTTTTCAAAGGTGTACTTTGTATTAAATTAGTCAACACCTTTCAACACCAGCAAAGAGTACACATTCTACCTCTCCTGTAGGAATAAACAAAGTGTGACCACATATGTTTACCAAAACCACAGGGACTCTGAGCAGCCCAACAAAAAATAACCAACAACGCAAGTTGTTCATCATCACTTATTGTTGTATGTACATGCTGTGGCTTTGCCGAAACATGATTGGTCGGTGCATTCATCAATCTGATAGTGATCAGCCCTATACAGGGGAGATTAATCATTAGCTCTGGAGGGGCAAATGCATGGCACGGCAGATAGTGATTATTGATGGGTTAATCCCAAGTCCATGGCTTTGCATTCAGGCAACAGTCTCAGGGTCTATCATTCTCTCTCTCTCTCTCTCTTAATATATATATACATATACATATATATATATATATATATATATATATATATATATGTATATATGTATATGTATATATATATATATATATATATATATATATATGTATATATATATATATATATATACATATATATATATATATATATATATATATATATGTATATATGTATATGTATATATATATATATATATATATATATATATATATATATGTATATATGTATATATATATATATATATATATATATGTATATATATATATATATATATATATATGTATATATATATATATATATATATATATATGTATATATGTATATGTATATATATATATATATATATATATATATGTATATATGTATATGTATATATACTTATATCTAAGACTCTTAGAATCTTAGACTTGTTCTGTTTAATGTATCATACTTATATCAATATACTATTTATACTACTGCAGGTAGTATAAATCGGCATGTTTCGATACACCATGAGGAGGGATTACAAAAATTTCCTGGGAGTATGACAGTGTCTGATGGAAGACCAGAATCCTATCACCATCCTCTCAGTTTTTCTTTTAATCCTTGTTCTCTTTCCACTCTTCCTTTCCATTCTCCCTCCTGCCTGCCTGTTAGTGATGTTTTGCAGAAGTGCTTTAAAAGCCCCAGAGGGTAAATAGTGCTGAAAAAGTAAACAGAAATGAGCTGACCTTGCCAGAGTTTTGGCTCTCGACAGCAGAGCTGCTTTAAGACTTCAAGCAGCAAAGGTCACAACTATAAACAAATCTATTTCGATGCCAGCAACACATACTGTACATATATAAAGAGAGAAAGCATACAAGATTTCTGCCAAAAGGAACCTAATTAATCAAAACTCCTTAAAGAAAATATGAGAGAAAAGGAGACAGTGAGGGGGTGGTTCTCTCATCACAAAGAGTATTAGTAGCTGGGAAATGAGGGAGGAGGAGGAGATGAAGTAATAACACCAAAGTGAATGGGGTGAAAAATCCCTCACCAGTGTATTCAAAGCCAGATGGGAATCATCTCGCTTGGGATCTGTTGTTTTTTAACCCAAAGGTGAAAGTTCATGGTTTCCAGGTTTAAAGGAGCAAGGTTATTACCTAGGGAAGAATGTTTGATCAGCAGTTTTAGGTTAAACTATAGACAGGAGTTTATAATATTATGTTTTATACCATGTATGGTCTAAATGGCTTCTCAATCCACAGTTGTAATCAGTGTTTACCTATGATATTCAACCCAGGATGATAATCACACAGAGGTGAAATGACCAAAGCTAAAAGGTATCAGGACAGGGAAGTTAACAACAGACGGAGATTATGTATTTAGTATTTTTGTCCAGGAAAGAAACTGAAACACATGGTAAAAAAAAATATCTTAGAATAAAATAATTAACCATGAAGTTTAATACGGCAGATAAGTGTAAAATGTATTGTTTCAAGCCTGCTGTTATAGATTCTACACAAGGCTATTATTAGTTTGAACAAGGGATTTCCTGAACCCAGTTATCAGCCTGGGGTCCTGATCAAGGCTTTTTTTAAATGATAGGTATCAAACACAACTTCCCATAGCATTATCAATTTTTTTTCATCAGCATGGTTTGCAAAGCTGTATTAATAGCTGTGCTCTTTTGTTAATCAAATGAATCTGGTGTTTCCCTGAAAGTGTTTTTATCCATTATGATGAAATCCACATAGTGTGAAAGAGCCTGTCTTTCTCTGTCTTTGTCATGTGACCCAAGCTTGGTGTTGCCAATTCCTTTGAGAAAAGTAGTGGCTATTCACTGTCCTAAAATTCATGAGAAGTCAAAATGCGTTATCTGACATGTTTATGTAATTGTAATAGGAGAAAGGAGAGACATTATCTAAATAGGTCTAAAAGGTCCTTACCTATGTTGAGAGCTACACATATATCAATATCAATACTTGTCAATTTCAATCCTTCTCCTTCATTTGGGTTTGGGACTTGAAAATAAAAAAAAATAAAATAAATAGAAAAACAAAGGAGACTTTATCTTTTGGTTTTTTCTTAAGTTAAAAAAGGTAAAAAAGTTTCCTGAGTCTGGTTTAGTTTTTAACTTTATGAACCTGAAAGAAGACAGGCATATTTAACAGGAACATTTTAACAATAACATTTTTTTATTTTTTTACTATATATTTTACATTAACTATCCAAATGTACCAAAAAGGCACAGTAACAGGATACAGAAGGGATGGTGCCTTAAGAACTATGGCAACTGAGTGGCTTGGTATGGTAGAGGACCCACAGAAGCACATGCAGCTGGTTGAAAAAAAATATGAATCATGTGTACTTTTAATTTGCAGTTTCCAGACTCAGATTCAGATCTTTATTCATGTTCCAATGGGCAATTAATTTTCAAGTCACAATGGAAATATATGAAAGCAAAGTAACATTTAACTAGAGTACATGGCATTGATTACAAAAGCTGCAACCACCGGGGGTTAAAAACCAAAAATTGTCCACAAAAAGCATTTAAGGTGGTGATAGGAAAAATAACTAAGAATAAATAAGTTATTAAACTGATTAGGATTGTCATGTCATATCCATCACTTCAAGGTAAAAACAAAACATCACTTAGAATCACAGTGGCTGAATGTAAAGAGCCACAATAGCCATCAGTAATGGAAAACAAGATCCTCAACCCTAAATACAACTAACCTCTCCCCTGTCTAAATTAAATGTCCTGGGCCTAGAACAGATGCTTGAGCCACCTCAGCAGACTCCTCTCGATGTGGAGGAACAGTGGTTGTACTCTAACCTTCTCTTAGATGGTCGAGCTCCTCACCCTATCTCTAAAGGACTACCCAGCCACCCTGCAGAGGAAGCTCATTACAGCCGCTATGGTCATAAACCAGAGTTTATGACCATAGGTGAGCTTATGAATATAGACCGACTGGTACAAGATCTTGCGATACTTAAACTTCTCCATTTGAGGCAGGAACTGCCTCCATTCTGGAGAGGGCAAGCAACCCTTTTCCTATTGAGAACCATGGCCTGGACTTGGAGGAGCTGATCCTCATCCTTGCCACTTCGCACTCGGCTGCAGTGCCAGACCTCCTCTCGCCTTTGGCTGCGACTAGAAATCCTGTCCGTGAAAGCTATGAACAGGACCAGTGACAAAGGGCAGCCCTGCCAGAGTCCAACAAGCACCGGGAACAGGTCTAACTGATTGCCAATAATACAAATCAAACTCCTCCTCTGCTTGTACGGAGACCGGATGACCCCTAAGAAAGAGTCACAATGCACATGTTGGACAAACTCCCATGAACCCTTGAGCACCCTGTAAGGGTGAAGAACTGGTCCGGCTCTGAAGCCAAGGTTCGACTATCGGCCAGCTTCTCCTTTCAACACCCTGGTATAGGCCTTCCTAGGGAGGCCTTCCTAGAGATGAGTGCAACACAATCAAAATACTTACACACACCATCCAGTACTGATAAAATGTAATTTAATATACGATTTTAATGAAGAATCAGAATGTGACTTAGAAACACAACAATATGTATATTTAAAGTGTCTTTGTTGAGAGCAAGTCAAATTCCTGGTTTGTGTGCACAAACTTGGCAAATAAAGCTGACTAAAATATATTAACAGTAATATTCCATAAATTAGACAATGTGCTCTGATGACAGTTTGTCAGACTAAAAGTAATTTTTCAAAATAATAGCAGGTTTGAATATACTTTTCATCAAGCCCAAATTTCTTTATTAATATTTTTATTGGTCTGATACTATTCTAATCTGAAAAGTAAGATTTCACTTAATGGAGTTACTGAAATAAATTAACTTTTCACTTTTTTGTTTTTTACCAAACAATGTTCTCTTTCATAGTCATTTCTAAACATGTATAAGTATTGCTAAAAAAAAAGAACAGACCCCAGGTCAGGGAACAAAAGCCATAAATATCACACCTTGTTAAATAATTGCTTCCAAATCTGACAGTGACAAATAACCTGACCAAAACTTCAAGCATACATTATACTCCTGTTATTCTATGAAATGTCGCTGCACTTGTAACATTTATCAGTGTGCATTGCAATTGCCATATCAACTAATAATACAAAGCAAACATAGTGGAGTCTTTTTTGCTCTCAGATGCACTTTAGCCCTGTGCTCAGTCCTCAGAGAATCCTCCATTTTCAGAGCCAGATGCCCTGGATGGGGTCGGTCTGGAGAGTGTGGTGTGTCTCCTCAGGGCAGTGTTTGTCATGTCAAGGAATCTTGTTATATACTCCACGTTCCTCAGCCCAGTGATAAGTCATCGTTATGGCTGGAAAACCTGGCAACCCAGTGATAAGGGAGTCATGTTCAATCACTACACCGGCCAATATTTCATATTCGATATTGTTTTTCTGTGGTACAAGTTTCCTCCCTTCAGTCTACATATATACACACTTCAGACGCATAAGGCTACTATTTTTCTGCTTCTGTCTTCTTCTGTCTACGCTATACTTTCAGCTTCTATCTCAAAAGGGAGTGAGAGTACAAGCGGTTTCTCTAACCCTGTTAGAAAAGAGGAGGTAATGTTAACACAGAGCAGCGCCTGTCATGCCAGCAAGACATAATGTTCTTTAGTAAGGAGGAGGAAGAAGGATTATGCAGAAGAAAATAAAAACACACCTCAATCTCAACTTTCTAAATATACACACAAGCTCAGAAGTAACGCTTATTTTAGCCTCATAAACAGCTGCAGATGAGCTGATGCAGCATCAAGAAAGTATTCAATGCAATTTACTTACACTCACTGGCCGTTTTATTAGATACACTTGTCCAATTACTTGCTAACACAAACATCCAATCAGCCAATCACATGTTAGCAACTCAATGCATTTAGGCATCTATATATGGTGAATACAACTTCCTGAAATTTACACTAAGCATAAAAAATGGATAGGAATGTAGTATGTTTGTTGTTGCTAGACGGACTTGTTTAAGTATTTCAGAAACTGATGATCTTCTGGAATTATTACACATGACTAACATCATCTCTGGACATACAACATGTAGACCTTAAAGCAGATGGGCTATAGCAGCAGATGACAATACCAGGCGCCGTTTGAGTCAGATAAGAACAGGAAACTGAGGCTACAATTCACAGTGGTTCACTAAATTTGATCTGTAACAGACCAAAACAATGTTGTCTGGTATGATGATTTTTCATTTCAG
Source organism: Girardinichthys multiradiatus (assembly GCF_021462225.1). Classification (NCBI taxonomy): domain Eukaryota; kingdom Metazoa; phylum Chordata; class Actinopteri; order Cyprinodontiformes; family Goodeidae; genus Girardinichthys; species Girardinichthys multiradiatus. Next base: position 37,005,631 of record NC_061805.1, on the reverse strand, counting down.
CTATGACATCCAGAATTTTGTGTGAATAACAAGATAGCATGGAAACAACTTGGCTTGTTCTTTCAAGGTGCGGTGGTATGAAGCACTGTGGAATATTTTCTTTGCACACTTTGAGGCCCTTAGTATTAGTTGAGCATAATTTAAACACCACACTCTACCTGAGTTTTGTTGCCTACCATGCACATCATTTTATGTACCGATATGCCGATGGCTACTTCAAATAGGATACTATGTCACAAAGCTCATTTTATCTAAAATTGATTTTCTTAGCATGGTAACAAGTTTGATGTAAAACAATTTCTTCCACGTTTACCAGATCTCAATCTAATTGAACACCTTTGGGATCAGTCTGCTCTCTTTCCATTCTCTGACACCTTTTTTCGAATGCCATTAAGAATTAGGGCAGTATCAAAAAAGTGGCCTGTAAATGTAAAATCACAACATGTCAGCTCTGAACAAAAGCCACAAACTTAAAGTCACTTTGCTGCAATGGAGAAAAAGATTCCCTTAAGTGCCTCATAATCCAGGCAAAAGAAGGCTTCTCCTCTGAACAAGCACTATGAAGATATGTTAACATGCTCACAGGCTTCATGTAAACATTCCTACTCACACTGCCCTCTTTTTGTTTAGTCATTTTGACGCTCTTGGGGTCTGACCACATCTGACATGTTAGAGGGCATGTCTTACTCTCATAAGCATCATCCCATCAACTCGTTGTCCTCTAAACTTTGTGTAAGCTCCCTACGTCTATCTAACTCTCATAGAAAAAAAAGGAAAAAAAGCTGACGGGTTCAGTTTTGAAGGCAATGCTCCTGCGGCTGTGTTTATACAGCTTTAAGAGAAGGCAGTTTAGCAGGTGCATGGCGCTGTAAATACAACCACAATCCACCGCTAAGAGGATTAAAAGCTGGGATGATATCTTTCTAGTAAATAACATTTCTCTGTAAAGAAAATACAGCAATAATAGAGCTCTTCTCTTTCGCCTGGCTTCATCCTCTTTGCATTGGAAGACAAAAAGTAAGTAAGAGGGAGGGGAAAATGAGTTTATATGTGCTGGAAAAAAAGAATAAAAACAGGTTAAGCATTTCCAAACTGGCCTATGTAATAGACTTGTGTTAGGAGGGTGTAGAACTAGGGGATAAACAGCATGGCGGTTAAAATATTTACCTCTTTCTACTCTATAATCCCAAAAGCGATACCCAAAAAGTATGCATCATGTGCAACACAAGCAGTTGAAATATATATCAACTTCTCTCTGAGAGGCCCATTCATGGACAAACTAAGCTCTTGTGGAAAATCGTCTTCAAAATTTGGCAGGGATAGAATGCTCATAGTAAAGAAAATAGAGATATATCATGGGGGATCCTTTTTCTTTCCAATCATATAAGGTTTTCTTTGCTGACAAGTGTTTTAGATGCCAGAAAAGAAATTCCTGCGTGAGCTGTGTGAGCTGCTACTCCAAATTTGTGCTATAGCTGCTCAGTCATCAGTGTGTGATCCAAACTCAGTGGTCAATAGAGGGGTTATCTGCCACTCACAGCAGGGAAAATCATATTAACAGCAGAACACCTGGCCCAAGTGACCAGCCTAACCACTTCTTGAGTGTCTTTCTCATTGCTTTTCATTTCGCAATTCCTTCGAAGCAGCATCCTGTGTCGACTTGGGAGTTCTTCTCCACGTCTCCGCTCATAAAATTAAAGTTCTGGATGTTTTCACCTGCTAGTCCCACTCAAAGCCTATGGGTGGAGTTTGTGAACTGCCCACTCTCCACCCTACTACTCCTTCTCCTATAGGAAACAATTGACCTGTTACGAAGCTATCAATGGATCTCCCAGCTGGAGTTTCCCATTAGGTTTCAGAGTGGAGATGGGACACAACTGTGCATTTGTGTGTATGAGTGTGTGCATGTGCACAGCCAGTGTTGTGATAAGTGCTGTTCAAAACACACTCTAGGATCCAAGTGGATGGGTGGGGCAGTGAACTCTTTTCCACCTCATATCACACAATGCCACCAATTCTGTTGCTCTCTGGAGTGGAAAGAGAAAGAGGGAAAAGTCTTGATCTTGAGTGGGTATGAAGGCCTAGATCAGTGACCTGGGAGGACAATGGGCCTCTCATGAGCAGACCCTCCACTAACTCTCCAACATGACTAAGTTAATCCCCTGAGCCGACCGTCTTACCATTAGTCCTCAAGACTTGAGTTAGCCTAATTGCACAAGTAAAAGCATGATTCAAGTAGCATCAAACTAGAGTACAATGTTGATACTGCTGTGGGAAAAACAGGAAAAAAAATTTTATTTTCAACAAGAGCACAGTTGCATAGATGCTATCCAATAATAAACAAAATCTATTGACTAAATTACAACTTGTATTGACTGATCAGTGTGTATGCTGGGTTAAAACTAATCATGCATGAACTACAGGTTCCTTGGAATGTGGTTTAAAAAAGTAACCTGAAATGCAAATTCAATTCCATTTCAATTCAGTTTATTTATATAGCGCTAATTCACAACACATGTTGTCTCAAGGCACTTCATAACAGTCAGGTACATACATTCCAATTAATCCTAACCATTGAACAGTGCAGTCAGATTCAGTTATTTATTCAAATTGGATAAAAAGTTTTTCTATCTAAGGAAACCCAGCAGATTGCATCGAGTCAGAGATTTGTAGCATTCACTCCTCCCTGATGAGCATGTAGAGACAGTGGACAGTCACTGGCATTGACTTTGCACCAATCCCTCATCCTGAGCATGCATGTAGCGACAGTGGAGAGGAAAAACTCCCTTTTGAAAGGAAGAAACTTCCAGCAGAACCAGGCTCAATGTGAGCGGCCATCTGCCATGACCGACTGGGGGTTTGAGAGAACAGAGCAGAGACACACAAAGAATACAGAAGCACTGATCCAGAAGTACTTTATATGGGAAGGAAAAGTAAATATTAGTGGATGTAGCTCCTTTAGTCCTTTCATCTAGAAAGAAAGAACAGATAAACTTTGAGTCAGTTTTAAGGATAGAGTCTGAAAGAGAGTACACTGGCTGTACATCACACAAGGCTGAAAACTAAGGGTGATAGAGCTTTTGCAACAGTAGCTCCCCGACTCTGGAACTCTATCCCCTTGTGTATAAGGACTGCGGATTTGGTGGTGTCTTTTAAAAAACAGCTATAAACTCATCTTTTTAGGCTTGCGACTGGTTAGTTTATTTTTGATTTTATCTTATCTTCTTTTATTTTACATATATAAATATATTATTCCAATTGTAATTTGTTTTAGTGTTGTGAAGCACTTTCTGATCTGTGTCTTGAGAGGTGCTATATAAATAAAATTTTACTTACTTACTTACATATAATTAGTTACAGTAAAAGCTCAGTCAATTGCTATATCTAGGAGAGAGAAAGGGTTAAACACTGAACGACAGGGCCAAGTGGATCATCTGTAGAACGTGAGCATTAAGTTGTTGCCAGCAGAAGTTTGGACGATGCCCTTCTCCAGAAAGGTGTCACAGGTAGACAGAGTCAGGTCAGATGTAGCTTCTAGGAAGAGAAAAGAGAGAGAACATAAAGTTAAAAACTGAAATAACAACAAATAATGCAAAATTGGAGAGTAGTTTAAGAATGTGGCGAAGAGGGTGAAAGTGGTCATTATGTCCTCCAGCAGCCTAAGCCTATAGCAGCAAAACTACAGAGATAGTTTCAGTTTCAGTTTATTTATATAGCGCTTATTTACAACAATGTCGTCTCAAGGCACCCCACGGCGCGGGGCCACCAGGGTGGACAGACCAAGCCATCGAGTGCCAGAGACCGGCCACCCCAGAACGGGCCACGTGTAGGGGCACTAAGTAAAATAATAAACCGATAAAGTTTGTCCATCTAGAACCCACTGATGGTCATTGTTACACTAAAAACCACAAGGATCGGGATACCTCTCTCTGTCAGACTGATTATAACCAATGGAAAACAGAAGGGGTCATTCAGGTAGCAGAAATGGAGGATGTGTTTGCACCTCAACCATAACTGAGCTAGTTTAGGCTAAACCTGACTCCCCCTTACTCCATCCAACAGGGAGAGAGGAAGGCGGAGGTAATAAATAAGGAAGATAGCCTAAGCCACTCTAACTATAAACTTTATCAAAAAGGTAAGTTTTATGCCTAGCCTTAAAAGTAGTCAGAGTGTCTACCTCACGGACCAAAACCGGGAGCTGGTTCCACAGGAGAGGAGCTCGATAACTAAAGTATCTGCCTCCAATTCTACTTCTAGAGACTCTAGGAACCACCAGTAAACCTGCAGTCTGAAAACGAAGTGCTCTGTTAGGAACATATGGAACAATCAGATCTCTGATGTATGATGGAGCTAGATCATTAAGAGCTTTATATGTGAGGAGGAGAATTTTAAATTCTATTCTGGATTTAACAGGGAGCCAATGAAGGGAAGGTAAAATAGGAGAAATATGATCTATCTTTTTAATTTTCATCAGAACTCTTGCTGCAGCATTTTGAATCAGCTGAAGGCTTTTAACCACATTTTGTGGACATTTTGATAGTAAAGAATTACAATAGTCCAGCCTTGAAGTAACAAATGCATGGACTAGTTTTTCAGCATCACTCCTGGATAGGATATCAGGTATAACATTATGAGAGCCTACTTAATAGTCTGTTGCTGTAATTTTTGCTGGCAAAACAGCCCTAACGGTATGACACTGTGCTGTTGTATCTGGCTCCAAGAGTTAGCAGTAGGTTCTTCAACACCTGTTAGGATGCACTGTGGTGCCTTCAGAAATCAAACTTGTTTGTCTACCACATCCCACAGAAGGTCAACTGGATTGAGAACTTGGCGGTTTGAAGAACAGGACAATACCTTAAATGTGTTGTTTTATTCCTTAAACTATTCATGAAGCATTTTTTGTTTTGTGTCAGGGTCCTGTTGAAACAGGCAGTTGCCATCAGGTGATAACGTCTCCATGAAAGGTTGCAAATAGTCTACAACAATGCTTAGGTAAATGTCAAAGTAACATTCACATTGGAGGCAGAACTCAAGATTTCCCAGTAGAACATTTTTGAAAGCACTGCATTTCCTCCACAGACTGGAGATATTCCTGTAGTGCATCCTGGTACCATGTGTTTTTCAGATAAGCAATGCATCCAGCCATACATATAATTTCATGAAGAAAATCACAGAAATTTGATAGTAATTAATTTGTTGTATTTGACCACATGGTCTGGTCTTTGCTCCTTTACGGACCTGTAAGCCTCGGGGTGCTGGTGGTTAATCACTGTTCCTTCCTTGGACCACTTTTGGTAGATACTGACTATTGCAGTTTTGGAACACGCCAGAGCAACAGTTTTGCAAATGCTGTGACCCAGTCTTCTAGCGATCACAATTTTGTTAAACTCGCTCAAATCCTTATGGTTGCCCATTTTTCCTACTTCTAACACATCAAATTTGAGGACAGAAAGAGAACAATATAATACACTTATATTCAATAAATGAAAATATGTTTTCCGATGAGGTTTGTTTTTCAAATTAAAAGTACATTTAAAAATAACAACCTTTAGGCAGGTATTAAGCATACTTTTCACTAAGCCCAGATTTCTGTATTAAATATGTTTTTTTATTGGCCTGATGTAATATTCTAACCTTAAATGTCATGTTTTATTAGCTGTAAGTCAAAAATTATTAAAATCAACAAAAGTAAAGGTTTAAAAAACATCAGTCTGTGTGTAATTAACACTGTGCATTTCACTTAGTGAATTGACTTACAGAAATAAATGAACTTTTCAATAATAATCAAATTTATTGAAAACTCATACTTGTACTCGTCGTCTTCTGCTTTATCCGGGAACAGGTCGCAGTGGCAGCAGACTCAGCAGAGACAACCAGACGTCCCTCTCCCCAGACACCTCCTCCAAGTCCGGGGGGAGGCCAAGACGTTCCAAGGCCAGCCGAGAGACATAGTCCCTCCAGCGTGTCCTAGGCCGTCCCCTGGGCCTCCTCCCGGTGGGACATGCCTGGAACACCTCCTGAGGAAGGCGTCCAGGAGGCATCCGGTATAGATGCCCGAGCCACCTCAACTGGCTCCTCTCGATGTGGAGGAGCAGCGGCTCTATTCCGAGCCCCTCCCGGATGGCCAAGCTCCTGACCCTTTTGCTAAGGGAGTGCCTGGCCACCCTATGGAGGAAGATCATTTCAGCCTCTTGTATCCGGGATCTTGTTCTTTCAGTCATAACCCAAAGTTCATGGCCATAGGTGAGGGTAGGAATGTAGACCGGCCGGTAAATTGCGAGCTTTGCTTTTTGGCTCAGCTCTCTCTTCACCACAATGGACCGGCAATGGAGCGTCCCCATTACTGTGGTAGCCGCACCGACCCATCTGTCGATCTCCCGCTCCATTCTTCCCTCACTTGTGAACAAGACCCCAAGATACTTGAACTCCTCCACTTGAGGCAGGAACTCCCCTCCAAACTGGAGAGGACGAGCCACCTTTTTCCGGTCGAGAACCATGGCCTCGGACTTGGAGGTGCCGATCTTCGTCCCAGCCGCTTCACACTCAGCTGCGAACAACCACAGCGCATGCTGTAGGTCTTGGCTAGAGGGGGCCAGCAGGGACCAACTCATCTGCACAAAGAAGAGACTAAATCCACTGGTCCCCAAAGACCCCCTCCGGCTCTTGGCTGCACCTAGAAATCCTGTCCATAAAAGTTGTGAACAGGACCGGTGACAAACGGCAGCCCTGCCGGAGTCCAAAATGCACTGGGAACAGGTTCTTCTTAGTGCCAGCAATGCAGACCAAACTCCTGCTCCACTTGTGCAGAGACCGGATGGCTCCTAATAAAGGGCCCTCGACTCCATACTCCTGGAGCACCCCCTACAGGGCACCACGAGGGACACATTCGAATGCCTTTTCCTGGTCCACAAAACACATGTGGACCGGTCGGGCAAACTCCCATGAACCCTCGAGTACCCTGCAGAGGGTTTATTTATTAATTGTATATCGTTGTGTATTCCAATCACTGATAGTGGACTTAAGAGACAGTCAGTGTTTTTCACTTCAACTGTCAGTGATCATAATGGCCTGATCAGTATATCAGTATAAGTTACTGAAACATTAGTTCACTACCTGTTTCACAGCAGGTTTACACAAATCATTATACCAAATGTCCTATTTCCTGCCATGTTTTTTAGTAAAACAGAGCTGAGTTGCCTTATCATAATGAATTCAGTCATCATATCCCTAGAAAGAGAAAAGTAAAGGGAGAAGAATAAGTTAGGAAAGCAGTAATCCTATCAAATCCATGGAGGGCCATTACAAGGCTTCAGAACCTCTGCCAGCAGGGATACAATGTGTACCAAAAGATCAGAACTTCTCTACATTAGCCAAAGGGAAATATTCAAAACAGAGCTACTGGGCTTTTTTGTGCTAAAGAAACATAAAACAATGGCAGAAAATATTCCAAAACCCAAATGTAGTCTCAACTTTCTCTGCAATGAAATGATCATAATGAAATATGTAACTTTCTACTAACTAGCACATCCCTTGTTCTAAAAAACAACTATGGCATGATTTGCTAAGTGTCTAACCCCCCTCCTCCTCAGCCGTGCCTATCTCCAGCAGTCTATAGGCAGGAGTCAGGGTACACCCTGGACAGGTCGCCAGTCCATCAACATAGACACACTCAGCACAAACAACCATGCACACACTCACGCCCAAGCGCAATTTAGAGAAACATTAATGAAAACATTTGCTTTTCACAAATAGCCAGAGAATCTGCTTGTATTCATGTCAGCATATGCTCAGGACAAGGAAAGACAAGACAAGTCTATTTGTATAGCACATTTCAGTAACAAGAAAAATCAGTGCTTTACTTGAAGATCAGCTCAGAATGTGGCTATTGGGTGTAACATATCAGTTGCTCATGTCCCATGATATGTAACTGATATGTATTTTCATGCATATATATAGCTCCTTTTCTTGATTGTCTCTTTGGCTTAGAAACACATTTTAAGAGGACAGTGGATATCTATGAGAGGCTCTAATAAGAAAAACCTATAATTGCTCTTACATGCTTACATGTACTCTCACACAAACATAACTATTCACTTGCATAAAGACAACCAAACCCTCTCACAAACACTACTATAATCTCAAATTCTCACACAAACACCACCAAACTCTCCAACATACACCACCAAACGTTTTTACATATATGTACTCTTTTTTGATAATTTTAGGGTACACTTTCAGAAGATGGACAACAAGTAAAAAACAGATACAACAATGTAATTTGAAGGTGACAGGTTCAATGTAGATTTTATTAAACTAATGGGTATGATTAAGAGTTTTCAAGAAAAAAACAAATTAAATTCTGAGAAGTGAATTTGTGTGATTTTCTTTAAAAATAAAATATTTAAATCAAGTTTGCAGTATTTTATTTTGCATTATACTGGGATTTTGCTCATATTTTGTCACATTGGCAAATGACTAGTGCTGGCTCCTAGGGGTTGATCTTTTTTCTCAAATTTAACTTGATTGGTTGAATGATCTGTCAAATATGTACATCCAACACCAATTGGCTGTCTTTTGAATTTAATAAGCTAAAACTTCTGTTAAAACTTTTGTTAAAACAAAAAAGCGAATGTGTCTCTCAATGTTGCATACAAGAACCATTCAATCTAACAATATCATGCAAATTGAACGGAACCAAAAGTTTGGCATTTTTTGAACATAGTTTCAAAGATTTAAATGTCTAGGATTCATAACATGACAGTATATTAGATGTTTGTTGATTAGGATGAACACTTGCAAAATGTGGTTTTAGTGATGTTTAGTTACATTTTGAAGCTAGAATGTTTTTACTTTGCATGGGCTGCATGGTGGTGCAGTTGGTAGCATTGTTGCCTTGCAGCAAGAAGGTCCTGTGTTCGACTCTGTCTGCATGGAGTTTGCATGTTCTCCCCGTGCATCATGGGTTCTCTCTGGGTACTCTGGCTTTCTCCCACAATCCAAAAACATGACCGTTAGGTTAACTGGTCTGTCTACATTGCCCTTAGGTGTGACTGAGTGTGTGCATGGTTGTTTGTCCTCTGTGTGTCTGTGTTGCCCTGCAATGGACTGGTGACCTGTCCAGGGTGTATCCTGCCCATAGACTGCTGGATATAAGCACCAGCTTCCCCGTGACCCACTATGGAAGAAAAGTTAGAAAATGACTGAGTGACATAATAAAGTTTTATAGGCTATGTTAATTTGCTCTGTTTTTCTTATTGCCTGTTTGATTTCAAATTGTGTTATTTTACATCTCCATACCCAACAATTCAGTATACTTGTCAAGAATGGAAAATACAAGGAAACCTACACAACCACTTTGAAAGCAGAAAGTTGATGACGTTGATGATGTCTTATGTCCCTACCAGTGCCCCAAATGCTCAAGGACAGCTTTCACTTTGATGAAGTTGATTCTGCACATAGGACTTATTGATGCATTTGAAGCCAACTTTAATATCACATGTGAACTTGATGATTGCCATGCTTACTAAATATAAGTCATTTAGATGAGCTGTATACAGAAAACATAGTCAAGATTTTAGGTCTTGACAATGAATGTGATGAAAGTGAGCTTGTAATTGATGACTTAGCTGAAACTTTGACAGAAAAATTTATTGAAAATATGTTCAAGAGGAGATTTTTGATTATGTTAATTTTTCATGTGTTTTTTCCAAGGAGAATTAAAATGCTTTTAATGCATACCTCATGCAGAAAAGTAGTTATGAGGATCAAAGGCTCCAGAAGATGTCATATATTCTAATAATTGTTTTTAGCGAAGCAACAAAGCCAACTCGATCTCCATATTTGATGAAAAACAATTGCAAATCCAAGCTTGATATGACTGAACCTACCCATTGTAAATTAAGAAACTCAGCAGGACAAACCATTGGCTCATATTCATATGTACCATTAATAAAGTGCTGAAAAATTATTGTTTACATGATGACATTCAGGATATCTTTCTGAGAGCAATCCAGAGATAGACAGTGAGTTTCTAATAGACTATTTAATTTAAACAGTGCTTGGACTTTTCTACACAGAATTGTCTAAGGGAATTTGAAAGTGTGCTTGGAAAAAGTGTGGCAATTTATTTATATTTACCTGTTGAACTGCATAAATCCCTGACAAGTAATCATGGTCGATGAAAAGAGTAAATTTTTTTCAGTTTTAAAAAAAGTTTTCTTACAGGGTACAAGATTGTCACTGTTGTGATTATGAATCTGAGAATATTATTTAATATTTAATATTAATATTTAAATATTTTATCAAATAATATTTCGGTCTGTTAAGGGTTGTCCTGTGAATACTAGCCCAGTAAGGCGATGGTATTAGGACAAAATAGAATGGTGTGAGACGAGCTCTGACATTATTAAACAGCATAAATTCTGCACACACATGGAATGAATTCACACAATTTCTTAAAATACAAGAATTTATTAACAAAAATAAGTCAACTCAAAGTCAAACATATTTCAATCAACAAACTCTTTGCTATGCTAAAACAATCCAACTAAGCTACTAAGCAGAATTAAAGAATAGGGAAGATTAATGGGCTATGTACAATATAAACAAGTTGATTAAAGATGATTGGAAATTATGACCAAAAGAATGATGCAACATTACCATGAAATGTTTTTGTTTGAGAACCAATGATTATCTTGAAGAATCTGGAAATGAAGTTAAGTTAGTCTTGGAACCAACTTAGGAAATAATCAGCAACATTTAGACAACCCTGCACAATGCAAGATTAGATAAAATATTATTTTAATGAAATAATATTTTAAGAATGATCTGCTGAATAAAACCAACCTTCTGGATGACTAATTCTCAACGGTGTCTAATTACCTGCTTTCAGTTATTCAAATAATATTTGAAGAAATATTATTAAGGGGATATTTTGGAAACGAGCCAAATCTTTCTGGAGAAATGGGCTTAATGGTGTTTACTTAGTTATCAAATCTAGTAAATGATGTTCAGGGACTATTATTCACTAGCTTGAAAACCATCAACCTTTCTATTGAATACTCTTTAGTAGCAAGCACGTGTTCTTACTGGTTAGCAGTTGAGATAACAAAGAAGCGGATAGCTTAGCACCAGAAACAAACACATACCTTTAAAATACCTCGGTTAATATAAGGGTTAAAATGCATAAGCGCGGTCGGCGCGTTATGACCAATGTTCTGCTTAAAAATCACCCTTCAGGTAAAGTTTGACTTAACTTAAAAACACACAAACACAGAACACAAACAAGGCACGTGTGCTGCAGATAGCCTGCTAGCACTAAGATAGCCGAGTTTCACAAAAACAAAACCAAACTTCATAAATGAAAACGTTCAGATTATTTTGTCCTAACTGTTAATCTGCCCAAACCTAACCTTTGATCATGGTGAGGAAATGTTGTCCAAGGGGCGATTAAGTTTGAAGAAGGTATTCACAGTGAACAAAGTTGTTAGCTTCCCGCTAACCTCCTCAGCTTCTCACGATCAGAAGGTGCGTTCGTTCTGTGAACAAAAGGGTTAGCTCCGGAGCTGCAGCTGGTCCTGTCCGCTGCTGTCTCTGCTGTCTTCCTTCCAGACTGTGAGACCACGTCTTTGCAGGGGCTTCTCTCGAACACCGTTTGCATCTGCGGGGGCTCGGAGAGAGAGTCAAGCATTGCTTGTATCTTAATTACCCCCGTTCATGAATGAAAATACCGGATACACAGACAGTATTTCATTCATACTTAACTTTGCATATGATCGATGATCGTACATCCTTGGATCCAGTTGAAGAGTTTATGTCTGTTTGCCAGCAAAGAGACATTAGCGCGCTTTCCTCCCCTATCCGGTCCCTCTGGAAGGCCGTGTGGAAGAGGGCGGATGTAGCAACAGCTGTGCTTTTATTTGGTTAGTGGCATCACAGGAAGTCCGCAGTTATCCCGTTTCCTGGCTGTGCCGGAAGAAGGTTAATGCACTTTATTTTGAAAGTTCCAGAAAAGTCTGTACCGGAGTTTAATGTTGAAATCCATGGCTGTGGGTCCCAACATCACCAAATGTACAATTCTGAACTTGTACAATCTAAAAGGGCACACGTAAGTGCCCACTGTTGAGGGTACAATAGCAGTACCTTTGAGGGTACCGCCCCAGTGACAAACTCTTCAACTCTTGGTTTGTCAAGCTCAGACCAAGTTCTTTTGAATGAAGTTTAAAAACCCATTTGTTTAGAGTTGCCTTTGACTATTCAATGTTTACACTATTTGTCATCGTTTTTAAGGCCGATTTGACCCACACTCAAACAGAGAAACGTTTAAAGAATTTATTAACAATTTGTGAAATGTACAAGAAGCGAAGTTTCCAGGAAGCCTGTCTGACTGGAAGGGAAAACAACAAGGTGAGTTCAGATTGGGATACAGACTTGCTAATTCTGTGGTTAGGCTTACTATTCGGGTGGGGCGATCTGCCAGGGGGGAGATGGTTGTGGGTCTGGGACAGTGAGGTAGTGCTGATCCCGTTGGGGCTTCTTGATGATCCAGGATCCAGGAGGAACCGTAGGAGGGTGGACAGGGTTCGCTAGACCAGACAGAGAGGTAACCAGGGTAGCCCGCTGCATGGAATTAATCCATAGTCCATACTGTGGTCAGAGGTGCTTAAGACAAGGTAAACAGACTGTTAGTAAAAATCCTCATAAAACAATCACAAGATACAAGGTATATGACCAGGGAGTACTACCACGAAGGGCAAAAACACTCAGGCGCAGAAGTGCAGGTGAGCCGCCCTCATATAGTCCTCTGAACTGATGAGTCATTGAAGAACACCTGTCACACCTTCGGTCCTCCAGCTCCGCGGCCCCTAGAGGTGGAAAAAGGAAGCAGCAGGCACGGAGACAACCAGACTTTGACACTATTAACTAAAACATACATTTTAGTCTATAGTACAACTTTTCTTTCCTTGCCTTTATTGTTTTTTTTTTTTCATGATTTCATGATGTGAAGCAGTTTGAATTGTCTTGTTACTGAAATGTGCTAATAAATTTGCCTTGCCCTAACGATTTCCAACGTTTTGTTGGAAAAGTTGCTTCTGGCCACTGTCTGCTGCTTTGGCATTTGATAACTTAGTTGTGTTATTTTGCATTGAACAAGTGCCTCTTAAATATATAACAGACACGAAAAGCATAAATTCATGTTACTTAAATACTTAGCTAACATTTATTGTAGTTCAGACAGTTCTTCGCAATGTGTGTATTGCATACAGTAATACTGCTTTTAAAACAGATTTGTAATATGTAGCATAGCCCTACTTTGTAAGATGGAATGCCAATATTCATTGATCAGTTCGTCCCAAGACTCTCAAGCATAGAAAGAATCCTTTTGACTAAATGGCCAGTTTTTTTGGTCTCTAAAGTATCCTTGTACAATGTCAGAGATATGCTTCAGAGAGCAGATGGGTCTCTCAATTTAGATGTTAAACTAAATACAGTGCCTAAATGGAAAAGCCCACATTTGTATTGTTTACACTACATGTCACTATCCCACCTAAATGGTTTAGAGACCATTAACAAGTGTAGTACATTTTCTTTATGTGTTAATATTTGTCAGGTATTTTATTGTGTGCAGGTTAGAGCTTATTAGAGATTAGCCTGTGAAATGACACAGCAAGGTGCAACCTTTATTTCCCCTCACACACCCTCTTAGCCCTCCACCCTCCCTCTTCTTTACCTTCCAGACTGACACAGTGCATCTCTTTTATCCAAAAGGTTTCAAAGGTTCTCTTCTCCCTGAATACAAAACACTACTGCCTCTTGAACTTTGATGGTGGCTAAAAAGGAAAAGAAAGCCAGAAACACCTCTGTCTGGAGACATCATAGACAGGGTTCAGGTGTAGTTCACTTGAACTCCATCCATATTCAAAGGGTTTTGCCTCCTTTCTTTCTAGGAGGAGAGGAGAGAGAGAGCCCTGAGGTAGAGGTTCGTAAACACATGACAGATCTGTTCATGGACAGTGGAAATGGGCAGCCAAGAGGGCTCAATCGGAAAAAGCTAGCTAAAGGCCCCAACAACCCCCGCAAAATCATTTAAATAATTAATTAATTGTCTTCTTTAATTCTAAAAGACAAATATCAAAGTAAGCAGATGACAAAAGAAACATGGATGGACTTTCTTTTTGGCAGTTCTTGGTTTGAGAGAAAAAGTCTTTCAGGAAAGGATGGCGGGTCTTAGAATAAGCCATTGATTACTGTTTTCCACATACTTTAATCAGCCTGTACTGACAATTTACCACTGCCAGAAAAGGACTCCCCATTGTCTTGGAGATAGAAAACACAAGAGTTTAGGGGGTCCATATGCTACACTAATTGTTTATTGACCGTTCACAGCAAGGAGGAAGATAATTAGGGTCATTAACTAGTGTAACTAAGCAGACACAAGTTGTCAATTCCAGATCCCACCAGGCTCATTCACTCTATTGTACGAAGCTGAGTGGGATAACTGGTGCCTTTCCATGGGAAAACAGCTGGAGAAAGCACTTCTTCTTTGTTTTCATTATTCTGCTTCTCCTCTGTTCTTCCCCCTCCTCTTCATTCCATTTTTGTTTATTTTTCCTCCTACAGAGAGGTTCATATACATCCCCTCATCGGCCAACATGCAATCCCTTTTTGACCCTTTGTTGGTGTGAAGGCAAAAATACAAGTAGATCCATAGAAAATTTACATGTATTAGGGGCAGTTACAGTTATGGCTCAAATTTTAAATGCTAATGCAATTTGTTTGCATAAAAGAAGAAACTATCATATGCATAAAACACAAATAATTATTTGCATAATAAATAAAACAAAAGAGCATCAGCTTAAATACACTTTGCTAAGCTTTCTCTGGTGTTTGAAATCCCAGAACTGCTCCGATTCATTGGTAGCCTTGATAGATAGTCAAGGTAACAGTTTCCACTGTAGTCTTTTACCTCCCTCCCCTGTTTTACAAGAGAACAAACAGAGAAATTAAACGTTTAGTCTACCTCCAAATCAAGAAGTAAACAATGCTGTAAAAACCAACTGATAGCTATTGGAGAAATTAAATTAATCAAACATTTAAAGTAGCTCTTATGTGTCCCTCTTTTCACTTGTCTTTGTCCACCAACTTCTACTTCAAAGATTATGAGAAATAAATGTACAGGCTCACACTTATTAAAACACAGGGCAAATTTGGATTTTCTCCGTTGGAATTTATATTAAGCAGGTGTCAAGGAGGTGTTGAAAGGGTCCAAGGGAAGCCGACTTCTGCAAAGATGCCCCTGGGTCCTAAGACTCATGATTGTGTGGGCAAAACCATCAGTTACTCCCAGATGTTATCAGGTCCACTGCAGCAGTTATACCTCAGTTATACCTCAGGGGACGGACACACAGCTAGGGAAGACATTAGGACAAGGAATTTCGACCACAACCAGAATAAAAAGGCTAAATGTGTGCAAGTGAGGCTAAACATTTGGTGGAGTAAAAGAGCATAAAAGATTAACTGTAACATGAGTGTGTACACGTGTTACTCCAGGTTATCTATCCTGTTTTGTTTAGTCCCATAAAATTTAAAAAAGTAATACTTAATCTTTTTAAAATTTTGTGAAACAGCCATAAACTTCAATGTATTTTTTTGGGATTTAAATGATGGACCAACATAAAGTAATGCATAATTGTGTAGTGAAACGCATATTATCAACGTTTTTTATTTTATATTTTAATAAAAATCTGAAAAGGGTATAGTGTGCATTTCTGTTCAGCCCCACTGAGTATTTACTTTGTATGAACACCTCTGGCTACAAGTACGGTTCTTTTGGGGTATGATTCTACCAGCTTTGCCCATCTGCTGACTGAATTGTTTACTTAATTTTCTTTGCAAAAAGCTTAAACTCAGCCAGATTGAAACTCAGCCATATTGTTTACTCTATAAACAGTAATTTGCAAGTGTTGCCAGAGAGTTTTAGTTGGATCAATGGTTGGATGAGTAAAACTATTTTGACCTAAATCATTCCATTGTAGCTCTGGCTGAATTTTAAGGGTTGTTGTCTTGCTGGAAAGCAAACCTTAGTATGTGTCCTACACTAAGTCTCTTATGGTCACTAACAGTTTTTGTTTTTTTTCAGAATTGCCTTGTATTTAACTCCCTTAATTTTTCCATTACCCCAGACCACCATTCCCACAGCATGATGCTACAACGACGTGTCACTGTATGAATGATGTGCTGTTTTATAAAAATTTTTTTACCACACGTAGCACTTTGCAATTAGGTAAAAAGCTCAACTTTGGTCTCATCTGACCAAAACACCTTCTTCGACATGCTTGCTATGTTTCCTACATGTCTGGCAAATCCTTGCAGGCCTTCTTTGAACAATGTTCTTCTACCACAGTTCTAGATATTTAGAGTACACAGTTGTCATGTCAACAGATTCTACCACCTGAGCTGTAAGTCTCTGCAGCTCATCCACAGTTACCATTGCACGACTGTTTGCTTCTCTGATTAATGCTCTCTTGGTCCAGTCTGTCAGTTTAGCATTTTAATGGTAGGCTTGCTCTTGTGTCATTTTCTGATGATGGATTGAACAGTGCTTGTGAGATGATCAAACATTAGATTAACCCTGATTTAAACTTCTATATAACTTCATAACTGGTCTATCGTATAAAATTTCAATAAAATACACTGAAAAAAATAGGGATGTTTTAGTAATGAACAAAATGTTTAAATATGGAAATAAACTTTAATAGTTGGACAATCCCAGACCTTCTTTCTTGTGTTCAGGACCATATTAACACTGGATTTAATTAAAGGCAACGGATAATTAGTGGAAAATAGGTCCTTTATTAGGAACTGACAACAGGAACCTTGGCCATGAGGCATGAACTCCCATGTCAAAACTGCTTATTTTGGGTGCAACTTGGACATGACAGAGCCTCAAGGAGAAAGACCAGTGGTTAGCCTGCTACAACCTTAAATATCACCCCAGACCTTGCCTACAATGACAG
This sequence comes from Girardinichthys multiradiatus, assembly GCF_021462225.1. NCBI lineage: Eukaryota > Metazoa > Chordata > Actinopteri > Cyprinodontiformes > Goodeidae > Girardinichthys > Girardinichthys multiradiatus. The sequence goes on along the minus strand of NC_061805.1, from coordinate 36,988,616 downwards.
ACATGAAAAGATGCTACAACATCCATAGTCACCAATGATCAATAATGTTATACTTCCCCTCCCCATAAATATATGAATTTGTTCAAAAGTCTGATAATACATAAATATAAAAAAAGAAATAGATACAGTACAGACCAAAAGCTTGGACACACCTTCACAGTCAGAGTTGTCCTTATTTTCATTACTATAAATATTGTAGCTTCACAGTGAAGGCATCAAAACTATGAAGTAACACATGTGGAATTATATACTGAACAAAAAAGTGTGAAACAACTGAAAATATGTCTTATATTCTAGGTTCTTCAAAGTAGCCACCTTTTGCTTTGATTACTGCCACGCACACTCTTGGCATTCTGTTGATGAGCTTCAAGAGGTAGTCACCTGAAATGGTTTTCACTTCACAGGTGTGCCCTGTCAGGTTTAATAAGTGGGGTTGGGACCATCAGTTGTGTTGTGCAGGAGGTGGATACACTACACAGCTGATAGTCCTACTGAATAGACTGTTAGCTGCTTTTTTCTTGACATAATACAAATTCTAAGTAAAGAAAAATGAGTGGCCATCATTACTTTAAGAAATGAAGGTAAGTCAGTCCCAACAATTGGGAAAACTTTGAAAGTGTCCCCAAGTGCAGTCGCAAAAACCATCAAGCGCTACAAAGAAACTGGCTCACATTAGGACCGCCCCAGGAAAGGAAGACCAAGAGTCACCTCTGCTGTGGACGATAAGTTCATCCGAGTCACCAGCCTCAGAAATCGCAGGTTAACAGCAGCTCAGATTAGAGAACACGTCAATGCCACACAGAGTTCTTACAGCAGACATATCTCTAGAACAACTGTTAAGAGGAGACTGCGTGAATCAGGCTTCATGGCAAAATAGTTGCTAAGAAACCACTGCTGAGGACAGGCAACAAGCAGAAGAGACTTGTTTAGGCTAAAGAACACAAGGAATGGACATTAGACCAGTGGAAATCTGTGCTTTGGTATGAAGAGTCCAAGTTTGAGATATTTGGTTCCAACCACCGTGTCTTTGTGCGGGGCAGAAGAGGTGAACGGATGGACTCTACATGCATGGTTCCCACCGTGAAGCATGGAGGAGGAGGTGTGACGGTGTGGGGGTGCTTTGCTGGTGACACTGTTAGGGATTTATTCAAAATTGAAGGCATACTGAACCAGCATGGCTACCACAGCATCTTGCAGTGGCATGCTATTCCATCCGGTTTGCGTTTAGTTGGACCATCATTTCTTTTTCAACACACCTCCAGGCTGTGTAAGGGCCCTTTGACCAAGAAGGAGAGTGATGGGGTGCAGCACCAAATGACCTGGCCTCCACAGTCACCAGACCTCAACCCAATCGAGATGGTTTGGGGTGAGCTGGACCGCAGAGTGAAGGCAAAAGGGCCAACAAGTGCTAAGCATCTCTCGGACTTCCTTCAAGACTGTTGGAAAACCATTTCACCTGACTACCTCTTGAAGCTCATCAACAGAATGCCAAGAGTGTGCGGAGCAGTAATCAAAGCAAAAGGTGGCTACTTTGAAGAACCTAGAATATAAGACATATTTTCAGTTGTTTCACACTTTTTTGTTCAGTATATAATTCCACATGTGTTAATTCATAGTTTTGATGCTTTCATTGTGAAACTACAATATTCATAGTCATGAAAATAAAGAAAACTCTGAATGAGAAGGTGTGTCCAAGCTTTTGATCTGTACTGTACATACAATTGATATTTACTCAGAATTTACATCCGAACTGCATCAAACTTATATGTAACATTATGATACTTTATAAGTTAATCTAAATGTATCTAACAGCATTGGAGCTGACAGTCTTTTGTAACTGCATTTACCCTGTTGTTTCATGTATTTCCTAATTTCTTAAATAATGCTTCCTTATTCATGGCAGTCTTTTTCATCCATAATGGATCAATACCATATTTGATTTTGTTTGCTGTGTGCCAAGTGTCAATGTGCACAAGTCAAAGGGAAGCAGCCCTTTGTTTCATCCTATTAATAAACACTAAAGCATTTAATATTTCATTTCCTCCACCAAAGGGCCTCTGAGACGTCACTGTGTTTAACACCCGGTGTATGTGAAAGTTTGAGCACTTTCTCTCCCTCTCTTTCTTTTTCCCAATCTGCTTTTTCTGTCTTCTGGGTTTGTTTGCAACCAAAGCGTCTGCACAGGACTGTGTTTCTGTAACTTATTTAAAAGAGAGGTTCGTTCTCTTGAAAGCAAATCTACCCGCAGGACCGACCAAGTCTTTGACTCCACTCTGTGCATTTCTATTAATAAATTAGCTATTCTGTCACAATCTGAAGGAAAGTTTCAATTATTCACAAATTGCAGCGCATAATTCCATCAACCACATTTTAGGCAGGGCTATGAATATTTCTTTTGCCATTTTACTATGGGTAATTAAAGCAGTACATCTTTTTATGAGGCACATAACACTAACTCTTTGGCTCCTGTTACAACAAAAAAAGGAAAACAATACAACTCTTCTGTTATGGTGTAGCCAGCATTAATCAACAGCTCCAGGTATGAATATGCATGCAAGGGTTTAGTTAACATCTCTTATTGGAATATAAATCACCCAGTTATTGGCAATCTTTCAGCTGTGGAGGACAGAAGCAGGCAGCCAAGAGCATGAGGGTAAGGGAAAGGAGCAGAAACATATTGAAAGGCTGAGGATGGAAGAGAGAAGTTAGGGTGTGAGTGTTTAGAAGACAAAGGATTTTGAGTTTTGTGTCTGTTTGCTACTTGCACGCCTGATAAAGATACAGGTGGGGAGATCAGTTTACCACGGTGACGGTGTCCTCTGGTTCTCTTACACTCAATTTGGGGATACTGTATTAATTTGGAGAAACATGCTCAGCATCTCGGTATCTATGTGCCTGACACATTTTTCTTTCTCTCCCTCCAGATGAAGACTCAGTGTGCTCACAGCTCCTCTTCCATATGTCTCAACTGAGACAAAACTGCCTCATAGGGTTTTTCCTTTTTTTTTTTTACAGTATTTTTCACCAGTCACACAGTTTGCCCATGGTCGCTGCAGCAGCCCAATTAACAGGAAGCCCATAGCTCCCCTAGGTCAGATAAATACATCCCTCTACCTCCTTTCTTTTGCTCTTTCTTTCCTTCTCTTCAACTATCTCTCTTTCTCTCCGTCTCTCACACACCACAGACTAAACCCTCTAACTGGGCTCTCCGCTGCCTCTTCTGACCTTTTTAAACTTTACAAAGATAACAGCTGCTCAACATCCACTTACACTGACATGTACAATACCAACAACAATACCGTACCAAACAATAATTGGCTGAATGGGTGTTTATGTGGATGTGAACAGCCAGGGTCAAATCACTCTCATAATAGAAACCTGTAAGTTCAAATCCAACATAATATGAGCAATATATTTAACTGAATATAACACAGATGTTTGTACAAAAAAAACCTTTCATATATGTTTTGCCTTACTTATTTATTTATACCCCATAAACGTTTTTCACATTTCTTAATGTTGCAAACTTTAATTTTCTATGCATTCTTTTGAGATTTTATATGGTAGACCAACAATAAGTTGCACATGTTTGTGATATGGAGTTAAAAGGATACATGGTTCTCCACTTTTTTTTGCAAAACAAATTTGAAAAGATCAACAAAAAGAAAGGATCAAACAATAAGTTTGTGGTTGAAAAGTAACAAAACGTGAACAGTCCAAAGGGTCTGAATCATTTTACAAGATATTGTATTCATGGCTACCTGGTATATTGGTTTCAAACAGTCAAGCAGTGTGTGACCGAAAACATCCTGACTTGGTAGTAGACAATGAGACAGAGAGAGAGCAGAGGCCGAGAAAACAGGACGACTTCTAAGGCCACAAACACATCAATCAACCTCCTGCCCATCCTCCCAGTGTCTCCTCTTCCAATCTCAGGTCCTCTTTCTCCATCTCAAATACACACACACAATCACACAGCAGCTCGGCTGTCTCAATTAACCCGTGGTTAATCTTGGACATCCCGTAGCAACTTCTAAAAGGGATCTGGGTAGAACGGGAGATGGTATCTGCCAGGAAGATTACAGTGCGACAGGAAGATCAAAGAGGGCCGGACTTTGGGCCCCAGCGACTAGCGGTAATTAAATAAAGTATGTCTGTTTAAACTTCATTAGCAGCTGGGCGTTTGCTCCACCAGAGTGGGCACAACTCAACCATCCTTAATTAAAAGATAATCCATGGGATCACCCCTAATCTCCTTCCAAAATATGCATTCCTCTCCACCCATGACGAAGGTTTTTCAGTCCCTGCCACCACTCCAGTGCAATCTGGTGGGCGGAGGTGAGTGTAAAAGCTGCCAACAGTCTGAACAGCAGCCAGGCGAGTAGGTTGCTCCTAACTCCCCTCTCCCAACCCCCCGACCTGGAGAGGGGTAGAGATGGGAAAAACCTGCCCCCGATAACATCAATTTAGCATGCTATTATCTCCAATGGTGGAAAACTACACTCTGGCAAAGTCTGACATAAATCTTGGAGGGCTGGGGGGGCATTGAATATGCATGAGCTGAAACAGATATGACACTGCTGGCACATTAATATTCTTGTCACTGGAGGTTTTCAAACTTTCAAGTCGATGACTTGTGCGAATCCAGTCTGGAGTTTCCATAAAACAGGGCAAAAGAATATTATACATAATTAAAGACCTACAAGCTTCTGAACTCTGAGGGCGAAAAGGGAGAAAGAGAAAAATGTGTTACAGATGATTCCATAGAATTTAGACGAATCCACAGTTGGAATAAGGCTAAAAGGATACAACTCCATGAATCAAATACATTTGCCATCCACATCAGTTTCTTGATATCCAGGGCTAAGGAGCCCTTACTCGACAGCTTTGCGTTTCAAAGAAAAGTGTGCATGGGAGAGTTGCTGCCACAAAATAAATACAAAAAACTAAGCTATTTTAAAAATGGGAAAACATACAATTTAGCTGTGATGCAGTGATAGATTTGTGGCTTATTTCAGATCACCATTTGGTTTTCAAAATGCTTTGACCTGCCTATATGAGTTTGAGGTAAAACCATTTTTTCTTTGAGAGCTATAATAAAACAGCTATCAAATGTACTTCTTCATAGTTTTCCTGCTGTGAGTAATCTTTTTTTTTCTATTTTAGAAGCAGAGGGGATATCAAGCCACATGTGTACAGAGCATCTGCCATAAAACAAAGTGCTAAGAATAGACAGACAGACAGATCAATCAGGTACAAAACAGTGAAAACTTTAAAGGTTTGAAATTGTGAAGAAGCTAAATGAGCAGAACCCACCAAAGGGTAGCCCCCCTGGGGCAAACTGAATAGACAGCTGACATTTTTCTGTAGAAAACAGTTTCATTTTAAATACACCATTTGTGCTTCCCTTGACTTAATTTGTACACACTTAACTGACACTAAACATAGCTGACTTTTAGTCTTCTTTCACAAACAAATTCTTATACAAAAATAGTTATCAGTCTAACCTGTTTGAGCATACATATGGTGCATTCACTGATCAGAAAATAAAATATTTTTTAAATTTTGTACATGTCAGTTACTAGTCAGGGTCAATCAAACTAAAAACCAACTGAATTTGGCCACCAACCGCTTTCTCTGTATGTCTCTGTATAGGACTTGTAAAAAGAAGCTTATAGCTTAGTTATAGCTCAGTTCTGCAAATAATCAACTATTAATGTGCATGTTGATATAATTATATGGTTACAGACTTTCTGAGCTAAAATAACTCATAATTTAAAAACAGTACTTCAATCACATCTGAAAAGAAACGTCTGGACTTTCATTGTGAATTTTTTATATTTGCTGTCTTTTTTCTACCAAATGAAGTACTCACATCAAATGTTGTTTCTTTCAAACTGTCGCTAACTGTGTAATCAAGGGGTCATCTTTGATTAATTTTTCTCCATAATTCTTACAGTGCGGAAGACTGACTGTTCTTGCACTCTGTTTATATTTATGTCTGTACTGGGCCCACAGCAATCCAAAATCGTGCATTTCGCCTTGCTTTTTTGCAATATATTTACTTGCCCCCTGTCAACTTTTGCTCTGTCACCCCTTCACAAAACCACGTGAAAAGCACAAACCAGCTGCCCCTGAGCATGTCCTCACTTCAGTTCACATATAAGAAGAGAAACTGTATAACCCTACTTTATTGATTTCAGATGTCTGACCAGTTTCCAAACATGTTGTTGCTTTCTTTTAATGCTAGTTTAGCCATTGGGGAAAATGAGACCAGAACTATATTGTTCACAGATCAGACATCCTTCAAGATTAGATCCAAGTTGTGCAAATGCTCAGTTTTTACTAGTAAGAGGGAAAGAGAGATAGAATGGCCTGTTATATTGCTGTGGTTTGCAAGCTGAGCAGAAAGGCTGAAAGGCCTCGTTGCAATGCAGCAAGGTAGGCCACAGTCTGTCTAGTTTACCAAACAGTCAGACTAAGATAAGACAAATCAAAAAACAAAAGCACCACAAACACTATCTATGGAAAGTGTGTCTAAGACAACATCTCTTAAGCCTATACTCTTTTAACATTGTACACCATTTATACACAGCACAGTGCATTTAAGGATGAATTAAACTCGAGCTTGTGGCAGATTTGACATACTCGAATTGACAGTGTGACTGGATGGTGCGGTTATGCTGGTTATGGCACAGGGTTGTCTGAGGACTTCTGGAAGAAAAGAGTTATGAAAGAAAATGGGAAGGCCAAGGCCACAAGGAAAAGAAAAAAAAGTATGTGGATTGCATTGTAAATGCTATAAATCACACACAATATTTACATAGACAGAGCTGATCCACAATATATAACTATTATTTAGTGTATCATGCTATATGAATTTTATTCCTTGTCAATAGGCTTTCGTACTAAAAGGAAATAGAAGCGTACATGTTGTGCATGGTACAATAACCATATTGTATTAATGTGCATAGAGGTAAACATTATCTTAAATTGTGGTGGTTGATGAAATTGCAAGCTAATATAAAAAACAAATCTAAATGTAAGCAAATTCAGTGGCACTGATATTGCATAGGCATCGATAAATCAGCTGATGATCAGATTTGGATGATCTTAGACTTGATTGTCCAGTAGTAAACAAAAAATTCACTGGTTAGAAATAATTTTTCTGATCAATTAAATCATCATATCTATATGCTAATAGGCTGGGCTAAGGACAACAATCTCGACAACTGTAGAAAGAAGACTCAACATTTGTTATTTTCAGTGCACTGGCAATTAGCCCGCCAGTGACAAAGAAATTAAATATTTTATTTTCCGATCGGTGAAGGCACCTCTCCCACATACTAACTGGTCACACTGACAATATTTTTTTATATGAAAGGTGTTACTGAAGGAAACAAAAAACACTCAGTTTTTTTAGTATTATTGAGGTTGTAAATCAGAGGAAGCACAAAATTCTTAAAAAGCTACTTGAAAAGAAAACTGTATTTTCCATGAAGACATATCAGATGTTCATTCAGGCTTCCAAACAGTGAGGGACAACATTAGGAAATAACAGGAAGGCTAACCATATCAAAATAAGGTTGTCATGCTTTATCTATATGAAAAGTTCAATTGTAGCTGTTATGAATCATGCTGGATTTCAAAATGTTAGCATCCTGTTGAAAGTCTGACAGTTAATGTAAGGGTCTCTTCAAGGATTACTAATAAAGACTACTGCTTAGGTACATACTAATTTTATTAATTGCTAACATACAATGTCAAATGTAGTATAAAATAAATGAAAAATTGAGTACATAAAAGTCAATCTGAAATTTTCCTTCTGAAATGTAAAGTAAAAAAAACATCTGTAGCCAGAAATCGGCCACATAATCAGTGATTGGTTCATCTCTAACTGATATTAAACCACTTTTCAATTGGGTTCTGTAAATAAATAAACTTCCCATACAGTATATAACCTCAGAATTTATAGATACCGTCCAATGATCACAGCTGACAGCGTCTCCTGTTTCCCTCCATGAGGAAATAATATACTGACCTCTTCTTTCTAATACACAGTAGCAACAGCAATGACTGCAATCATGAGGTTACCTTGGTCACTGTAGCTGTGGTGGCAACAGCACAAACACAAATAGCAGAAAAGGAGAAGGGAGTGTAAAAGAAAAGTCGTGGGAGAGAAACAGATTAGAACCACATCATTGTTAAGACATATTTTATAAATTGATCCAGCTCACATAACAAAGCCAGGGGAGCAGACACAGCCTGACCTTCACCATCTATTTAAGCAGACTAACAATAAATAAATAAAACCTTGCTCTTTTGACAGCTGCTATCCGTATGCCTGAGAAAGCAGCACCCAGGCCAAACCCCTCTACACCAATTTTTCTTTGCTCCCTCCCTTCGCCCCTCCTCCCTCTCCTCTTCCTACGTCGTTTGTGTGGTGTATCTGTGAAACTTCAGGTTATTCATCATTCTCCAATATATATACCTCCACTGCTCTCTCGCTCTCACTCAACCCTTCTTTCCTGCAACAAATTAATTTTGCCCTTGACAGGGTCCAACCTTTGCTATGGCACTGGACACCTTGTGTACACCTCCTACTGTGACACTGGGTGAATGACATTTAAAATCTGCCCATTCCAAACCATACACAGCTTTAGATAGAAGACCTAGTCCAGTAGAGAGGCGAAGATGAGGAGAAGGGAAAGTAGTGAAAGAGGGGAGAGAGTTAAGAGTTGTGCAAGGACAGCACAGCCTTGTCAGCCCATTACAACTGACTGTGGGTTTAATGCCGCCTCTTTCCTGAAGGTGTTTTTCAGCTCCAGCTGATAAAAAGCCCCTGGGCAAGGTGCTTAGGTCAGGCCTTCAAACACAAGGGGTAATCCATCCCGCCTCTCCGGCTCTTGCCTGGCCGATGCCGCCACTCTCATTTCCTCCTTCGTTGCCTTAATTTGGCAGCAAGGCTAGATCCTGTTGGTGTCAGCGAGCTTAGTGAATGGGCAAATGTCATGGAGTTGCAGTGGCAGGGGGGAATTGTCAAGTACCTTGTATCGTATATGGCAGCTGCACAGGAAGATAATAGATTAATTTCATGAGTGTCTGAGGCCCTAGAGGACAATTGCTTTTTCTTTCACCCATCCCATTCTTGTAGGATTGTCGTCTCAGACTAATACACACGTTTAATGCACACACTGTAAGCACATTTTCCCCTAAATACACACTGCAACATTTATGGTTTCTTTCGTTTCCAACTGAATTTATTTGGAGGAACATATTTCCAAGATGTTATAATGTAAAGACATTTGAGTCACTGAAAGCTATATAGAGAGGAAATAAAACTCTAAGAAGTGTGCAGTTTTGAGAAAGCATTTTTATTTAGAAGAGAGGTGGAAATCAAAACAAATTTTTTGCAATTTACAACTTTTTCTTTTTAAGTTGTTCACATGAACACTAACCTCAAAGACAGGTTCACTGTGGACAATTTTGTGCAAAAACATTTAAATGTGTATTTTCATGAGTGCCATTAACTTTTTGGCACTCTATTTTTATGACTAACATGAAGTATGCATGTTAGTCCCCCCCCCCTCCTTGAACTGCCACCTTAACGTGGTGGAGGGGTTTGAGTGCTCAAATGATCTTAGAGGCTATGCTGTCTGGGGCTTAAATGCCCCTGGTAGGGTCTCCCATGGCAAAAAGGCTCTGGGTGACGGGATTGGGTGGAATAGCCTTCCTGATCTGAATCGGAGTGGTGTTTCATTATTGGACTTCTGTGCTAGTCACAGATTGTCCATAATGAACTCCTTGTTCAACCATAAATGTGTTCAGCAGTACACTTGGCTGATAGGATACCCTGGGTCGATAATCGACTTTGTTGTCGTGTCTGCAGACCTTCAGCTGCATGTTTTGGACACTCGTGTGAAGAGAGGGTCTGAGCTGTCCACTGATCACCACCTGGTGGTGAGTTGGTTCCACTGGAAGAGGAGAAAGCCAAACAGACTTGGCAGGGTCAAGCGTATAGTGAGGGTCTGCTGAGAACATCTGGCAGAACCCTTGTCCAGGGATATATTCACCGCCCACTTCCGGAAGAGCTTTGACCAGATTCCGGGAGAGGTTGAGACATAGAGTCTGAGTGGACTATGCTCTCCGCATCTATTGTTGATGCTGCCACCCGTAGCTGTGGCCGTAAGGTCTGTGGTGCCGCCGCAGCAATCCCCGAACCCAGTGGTGGACACTGGCAGTAAGGGATGCTGACAAGCTGAAGAAGGAGTCCTATCAGCTTTGGTTGGCTTGTGGGCGGCTGATGGGTACTGTGAAGCCAAGCGTGCAGTGGCCAGGGCTGTGGCAGTGGCAAAAACTCGGGCCTGGGAGGAGTTTGGTGAGGCCATGGAGAAGGACTTCCGGTTGGCCTCGAAGTGATTCTGGCAAACCATCCGGCGCCTCAGGAAGGAGAAGCAGTGCTTTGCCAACACTGTTTACAGTGGGGGTGGGGAGCTGCTGACCTTGATTGGGAAAATTATCGGGCGGTGGGAGGAGTACTTTGAGGATCTCCTCAATCCTGCCATCACGCATTCTCTGGTGGAAGCAGAGGCTGGGGACTCTTTCATCACCCAGGCTGAAGTCACTGATGTGGAGAAGAAGCTCCTCAGTGACAGGGCATTGGGGGTGGATGAGATGCACCTTGAGTACCTAAAGTCTTTGGATTGTTGGGCTGTCATGGTTGACACACCTCTTTAACATTGTGTGGTGGTCGGGGACAGTGCCTCTGGACAGGCAGACCGGGGTGGTGTTCCCCCTTCATAAGAAGGGTCACCGGAGGGTTTGTTCCAACTATAGGGGGATCACAGTCCTCAGCATCCAATGTAAGACCAATGCCAGGGTATTGGAGAGGAAAGCCGGTACTGTTCCCAGTGCATGTTGGACTGTGGCAGGGCTGCCCATTGTCACCGGTCCTGTTCATAGTTTTTATAGACATGATTTCTAGGCACAGCCAAAGGCCGAAGGGGGTCTGATTTAGGGACCAGTGGATTTCGTCTCTTCTTTTTGCAGATGATGTGGTCTTGCTGGCCCCTCTGGCCAAGACCTACTGCATGCATTGGGGCGGTTTGCAGTCGTGTGTGAAGCGGCTTGGATGAAGATCAGCTCATCCAAGTCTGAGGCCATGGTTCTCGACCAGAAAAGGCTGGCTTGACCTCTTTAGGTTGCTCCCCTCCAACCTAACATGAAGAACATTATGGAGAACCCTGAGCATCCTCTTCATGAGACTGTCCTACAACAACAGAGTGTCTTCAGTCAGAGGATTCTTCAGATCTGCTGTAAGACGGAGCGCTACAGGAGATCCTTCCTGCCCACAGCCATCAGCATCTACAACGGCTCTTTGAGGAAACCTTCATAATATGAGCTATAACAACATTTAATTTCCCTTTGGGATTAATAAAGTATTTTTGAATTGAATTGAATTGAATTGAATGTCTCAGTAAAACACATAGTACTGCATCCCCGGTACTCTGGCTGGGTTCTTTGTAGGGCTTGGAGTTCATCCAACTTGCTTCACAACAATCTCACATAATCGACAGAAGAGATGGTTTGAACTTCCTCCTTCTCTCTCTTCTCTTAGCTCTTGCTCTGCATCCACGACATCTCCTTTTCAACTCATCAGGGATTTGGGGTTGTAGTTGAAGTATTATTTGTGCTTTTGAGATCTTAATCAGCTGCTCCCGGTTGTAAGAAACCCTGTTGCTATGGCAATGCATCATAACAAATGTCCAGAAGTAGAAAAGGATTTGGAAAAATGTTTCAGATTTTGTCTTTAGCCCCGCAGTGCTTTAAAACCAAAACTGCTTTTCTGAAATAAAATTACAATTGCATTTTGATTTACAACTGGAAACCATGATAATAAGAGGAGATTATTGCCTAACTCAAAACAAAACAACAAAACAAAAAGCAGTGGCCAGATTGTCAATGCTTCATGAGGATCTAGAGACCAAGTTCAAGATGGTAGTGTAAATTTTGGTTACCTCCTCTTTTGGGTGAATTGAAACAACACTGACCGAGGATGAAATTAATAAACCAAATCTTAAAGAATTTGGAGAAATATGGAGAGGATGTTGCAGGGTGTTGGGACCAAGCCATGTGTTAAAACAGTAAAGGCTAGTACGAACTTTTCTGGAACTCTCAAAATTATATCGCATTAACTTACTTACAGCAAAGGGGTAACAGCGGACTTCCCAAGACATCACTGTTTAAGTAAAAACTTTGCGTTCCCCATGGGAACCGGACAGGAGAGGCAAGCGCGTGTATGTCTCCTTACTGGCAAACAGATATACAGGGGTTGGAGAATGAAACTGAAACACCTGTCATTTTAGTGTGGGAGGTTTCATGGCTAAATTGGACCAGCTTGGTAGCCAGGCTTCATTGATTGTACATTGCACCAGTAAGAGCAGAGTGTGAAGGTTCAATTAGCAGGGTAAGAGCACAGTTTTGCTCTAAATATTGAAATGCACACAACATTATGGGTGACATACCAGAGTTCAAAAGAGGACAAATTGTTGGTGCACGTCTTGCTGGCGCATCTGTGACCAAGACAGCAAGTCTTTGTGATGTATCAAGAGACACGGTATCCAGGGTAATGTCAGCATACCACCAAGAAGGACAAACCACATCCAACAGGATTAACTGTGGACACAAGAGGAAGCTGTCTGATAGGGATGTTTGGGTGCTAACCCGGATTGTATCCAAAAAACATAAAACCATGGCTGCCCAAATCACGGCACAATTAAATGTGCACCTCAACTCTCCTGTTTCCACCAGAACTGTCCGTCGGGAGCTCCACAGGGTCAATATACACGGCCGGGCTGCTATAGCCAAACCTTTGGTCACTCATGCCAATGCCAAACGTCGATTTCAATGGTGCAAGGAGCAGAAATCTTGGGCTGTGGACAATGTGAAACATGTATTGTTCTCTGATGAGTCCACCGTTACTGTTTTCCCCACATCCGGGAGAGTTAATGTGTGGAGAAGCCCCAAAGAAGCATACCACCCAGACTGTTGCATGCCCAGAGTGAAGCATGGGGGTGGATCAGTGATGGTTTGGGCTGCCATATCATGGCATTCCCTTGGCCCAATACTTGTGCTAGATGGGCGCATCACAGCCGAGGACTACCAAACCATTCTTGAGAACCATGAGCATCCAATGGTTCAAACATTGTATCCTGAAGGCGGTGCCGTGTATCAGGATGACAATGCACCAATACACACAGCAAGACTAGTGAAAGATTGGTTTGATGAACATGAAAGTGAAGTTGAACATCTCCCATGGCCTGCACAGTCACCAGATCTAAATATTATTGAGCCACTTTGGGGTGTTTTGGAGGAGCGAGTCAGGAAACATTTTCCTCCACCAGTATCACGTAATGAACTGGCCACTATCCTGCAAGAAGAATGGCTTAAAATCCCTCTGACCACTGTGCAGGACTTGTACATGTCATTTCCAAGACGAATTGACGCTGTATTGGCCGCAAAAGGACGCCCTACACCATACTAATAAATTATTGAGGTCTAAAACCAGGTGTTTCAGTTTCATTGTCCAACCCCTGTAACTCTTCAAACTGGATCCAACAGTGTCATACAATCATGCGATCATATGCAACAAAGTTAAGTAATGATTTGCTGCTCGAGTGGCCAGCATTCATTCTTATAAAGGGTGTAATAAGACAAGCTGACATGGCTTTTTTTCAGAGGCCTTCAGAAGCAGCCCTAATCGAAGCAGATTTCCCCCACAGCCTGGAAAAGAAGGCCAGGACTGCATTGCATGCCTTCATGGGTGCGCGTCCAGGTAGCGAGAGCTACCCCTCCGCATCATGGCCACTCAAGGAGACGAACATGCCTTTGTTATACGGTTCGGCCGGGCCAGCTAAAAGCCCTTCCCCACAGCTACAGAGATTAGCTGTAAGCTAACTCTTTGTTTGCCCACACATGGATGTTTTTCTCAACGCCCAGAACAATTTCTCCTTAGCACGGTTAACGTAAGAGGTAATGTTTGGGCAGAGAAGATTAGTTTAGAATGAAATAATCTAAACTATGTCCATTGGTTTCGTTTGTGTTTTTAAGGACAAGGTTTATTTAAAGGGTGGTTTTTAAACAAAGAAGATTGGCCATAACATGCCGTCCACACTTATGTATTTCAATCCTTTTATTAGAGGTATTTTAAAGGTGTGTGTTTGATTCTGATGACAAGCTATAAGCTTATTTTGTTAGCTCTAACTGGTAATGGGTGAGAACACGTGCTCGCCCACTTTATGAGTCAGCTGATGATCATTTACCCAGAAAAATGTTTAGTTTCCAATCTAGGAAATAAGATTTCCCAAAATATTATTTTACTAAATGTGATAACTAATTAAACGCCATTAAGACCCATGTATCAAAAAGGTTTGGTTCTTATTCAAAATAATATTTCCTTAAATATAATTTTACTAACAAAAGGCAGCCAATTAAAGAACATTGATAATTAGTCATCCAGAAGGTTGGTCTTATTAGCAAATCATTGTTATTTTATGAAAATAGTGTTTTATCTGATCTTGCATTGTGAATGGTTGTTTGAAGGTATACCAATTATTGCCTAAATTAGTTTCAAGACTAACTTAACTTCATTTCCAGATTATTCAAGATAATCTTTGGTACTAAAACATAAATAAGATTGCATAGTAATGTTGCATCACTCTTTTGGTCATGGTTTTCAACCATCTTTGATTTACTTGTTTATATTGTACATAGCCCATTAGTCTTCCTCATTCTTTTATTTTGCTTGATAGTTTAGTTGGGTTGTTTTAGCATAGCGAAGAGTTTGTTGAGTGACATATGTTTGGCTTTGAGTTGACTTATTTTTGTTAATAAATTATTGTATTTTAAGAAATTGTGTGAATTAATTCTGTGTGTGTACGGACTTTTGCTGTTTAATAATGCCAGAGCTTGGCTCATCCCTTTCAATTTTGCCCTAATACCAACACCTTTTTGGGCTGTTATTCACAGGACAACCCTTAACAGACTGAATTATTATTTAATAAAATATTCAAGTATTAATATTTAATATTAAATAATATATTCATATTCATAATCACAACAAAGGGTTACTTAGGAGGAGCACCATGTTTTTCCCCTATGTATCCCACAGAGTAATGTATCATTAAAAAGAATGTAGAGATTATGAACTGATAAGAAGTAGTCTGTATTTAATATTAGGATTTGCTCCTAACAAGAAGTACAAAAGGAGACCATCTTCTTTTATTGAGAAGATGAGCAGCACAGACAGCAATTAGGCAGACTGCCGGTTATGTTGAGTAGATTGTATGCATATACAAAATCAGAATAGGAAATCATGCTTGTTAAATTTCATGGATATGTGATCATCTCTGTAGATAGTCAGATACATGATTTAAGTACATTCAAATTTTCTTTAGAAAAAGAAAGAGTAGCATAACATTTAGTGCTTGGACAGAACAGTCTCATTTGACCGCAGTTGGATTGAAAGCAGCCCATCGTGTGTCTGGTTGTGGAAGTGCATGTCAAAGTGTTGCCTCTGAAGTCATCTTTTATGCATCTCTCCCTCTGTTGCTATGACGCTGTCCGAAGATCACAGGTTTTGTCCTGGAATGACACCGCTGAGTGAGGGCATTTTTTTTGCACTGAGCAGTTTGCCTTCGCTCCGCAGTCCCAACAGTGGTATACTCTCAGTCTGCAATTCAATAAAATCTTTTCATGCTTGTCAAAAAGAAATGATTTTTTCCCCCTGACTGCTTCACAAAAGAGGTCTGGAAACAATGGGGGCATTGGGTTGTTTCAGTCCTCGATTAAGACATACCGTTGAAATAGAGAGCATTAATATGAGGGCATTCTGGCTGTGGTACAGTCCTCCCAGGAATGCTACACATAGTTAGCATTACTGATCTTGCCGTCTCCCAATAGGAGTAAATGTCTGGAATTCTGGGTCGCCTTCTAGGAGAGGTCACACTAGCGAGAAGACATTAGCATCTATGATGTCAACATGCTGGATAAAGGGAAAGCAGAGAATGGGTGAAGGAGAGTGGCACTCAGAACAGTTATTTAGCTTGTCTAGAGAAATCTTAGGCATCTTAGCAATTTTGTTGCACACAATGATCACAAAGCATAATATATTAGTCCTAAACCATTGCTGTAAAGGTTTGTACATTTGTATTCTAAATTATTTGAATCTCTCTAAACTAGGTTTATCACCAAAATGTTTAAAACATTTAGGTGTTTGCAGTAAATATCTTACAGAAAAGGAGTTTAGATAGTTAAAAACAATCTATTATTAAAAAAATATATATATATTATTTATTAACAGTACCTTCCACTGCATTTTCAAAATTATCCAACCCTCTGAACAGAAGTCTTCATAAGAGCCCACATTTGCAAACCAGGTGTGGTCTCAGGCACATTTCATGAAACCAGTCAAGGGCTTCATTAGCTACATCAGGTGTTCTTGAGATAGACCACTTCAAATACCTGGACTGTTGTTGGGAGAGTTTTATTACATGTTAGAAATATGGCTAAGTCAAAAGAATTGTCTAAAATGTTGTGAGGAGACATCATTGCAGGTTGCACAGTGGCACGGTTGTTAGCACTGTTGCCTTGCAGTAGGGAGTTTGCATGTTATCCCTGTGTATGTGTGGTTTATCTTTGGGTACTCCAAATTCCTTTCACAGTCAAAATACTCTTAAGTTAATTGGTCTCTTTATATTCTCCTTTTGTGTGAGTGGATGTGTGCATAGTTGTTAGTCCTATGTCTCAGTGTTGCCCTATGACGAACTGGCAACCTGTCCAAGGCGTACACCTTCTCTCACCCAATGACCGCTTCAGATAGGCATCAGCCCCCCTTTGACCCTGCAAGTATGGAAAATAGATAGATGGAGAAATCCTTGCTTTGTACAAACAAGTGAAATCATCTAAATAAATAGCAAAGGCCCAGGATTTTCCTAGAGATCAAATCTAAAGTAGAGTTGACAAATTTGTAGTTAAAGAAACAGCTGCTTCACCACCTAGACCTGGCAGAAAGGGGAGGCTAACAACCGGTCACAAATAATGAGGCAGGTAGCCTTGATTGACTGTGAAAAATCTGCAGCAAGACTTGGTGGCAGCGGCCACTGAGATCTAGGTTGGGCAGTATGGCACATACTAAATGCTAAAGGGCTCCATATCAGAACTCTAAGAAGTACGCCAATACTGACCCAACAACACAAGAAAAGTCATTTTTAATTTTGGTAATAGCTGTAACTAGAAATACACTCAGAGAGTGCAGACCTCCGCCAAGCCCACTGCATGTCAACTGCTGACAGAAGCCCTGTCCCATTACCCACACTACATCATACGCCCCTCTATGAAGTGTTTACTTTGTACAAGTGCATGTAAGGGTTGAAGTGCGCAGGTTACAAGCGTGCAAAATTGGAGAATTGGGACAGTAGGGGTTACATCATGGACTTGCACCTCTGCACCGTAACTGCAACATCAAAAAGGGCGGGAACCAGCGCTGTTTTCACAGTCTTGCTGCTAAAAAAACTATTTAAAACTGCAACAAGCAATTGTTTTGAGGAGAAGAAAGTGCAGGAAGCGAAGGAGGCTTATACACCAAACTCTCGCCGCGCCATTGTTTGTTTGAAAGGTAACTTCAGTGTTATGGCCTACTGACTGCCCAGACTCTCTCTGAACCCAGTGATATCTTACTATGTTGAGCCTGGAAAACCAGTGGAAAAATTTATTTGTCGGCTTGCTGTCTAAAGTCTACGCAGTTCTTATTATTCTGATTTGATGGCTGGTTACGTTGACGGCTGTGATTGGTTTTTGCTCAGAACGTCATCTGCAGCAGTGAATTGTGGGTAATATACTTTGGCGAAGTCCGCTTCGATGCGGGCTTCGCCGAAGGGCGGATGTGGGGCACAAAGGGGGCGGGGCTAAGGACCACTCTGGAGAATTGGGACACACTACGCACTCGAACCCATCAACGGGAACGCGCAATTCAGGGACACAAGGGTTGAAGTGCGGGTATTGGGACAGGGCCAGAGTCACAAACCGTGTAGGAATTCCAATGTATAATTTCAAAACAGCACTTTTTGTTAAAAGTAATATTTAGTGTTTAAACACTTGTATTAATAATCCTGCTTCTGTTTAAATTGTTGTTTATGATTTGTTTATTGTAAACATCTGTTAGTTTGTAAATTGTACCAATAAACATTCCAGTGAGGACTGTATAGGTGCCACTGTAACTTTTAATTTATAAATTGGGGGTAAAAAAAAATGTTGTTACCCCTTTGCTCTTTCGCCACCAGTTGATTAATTCAAGCCTACAGGCTGTAAGAAATGTTTTTCTGTACCTGCCTCTAATGTGGACTTTTTGCTGAACATTGACATAGCTGCTCTGATTGCTAACTCACTAATCAGTCTGGCCTGTATTAGAGAGCCTCAAACAACTGGCACACAGTTAGGTAAAATAAAAAAAAATAAGCGAGATAAAAGTCTATTCGGATCTGAGCCCATGCAGACTTGCCCACCCCCTTTTAACATTCAAAGACAAGGCAAAAGAAGAGGAGAAAAAGTGAAAGAGTGTTGAAATGAATGGAAATAAAACAACAGAGTTAGTTGCCATTACCATCAGATGGTTAGTGACAGCTGGCTAAATGAGTTAAGTGTTTCTCCTTTTTAACTTGGTCTCAGCAAATATTAGTTTTATACTGGTCCTTCTCAAAATATTAGCATATTGTGATAAAGTTCATTATTTTCCATAATGTAATGATGAAAATTTAACATTCATATATTTTAGATTCATTGCACACTAACTGAAATATTTCAGGTCTTTTATTGTCATAATACGGATGATTTTGGCATACAGCTCATGAAAACCAAAAATTCCTATCTCACAAAATTAGCATATCATTAAAAGGGTCTCTAAACGAGCTATGAACCTAATCACCTGAATCAATGAGTTAACTCTAAACACCTGCAAAAGATTCCTGAGGCCTTTAAAACTCCCAGCCTGGTTCATCACTCAAAACCCCAATAATGGGTAAGACTGCCGACCTGACTGCTGTCCAGAAGGCCACTATTGACACCCTCAAGCAAGAGGGTAAGACACAGAAAGAAATTTCTGAACAAATAGGCTGTTCCCAGAGTGCTGTATCAAGGCACCTCAGTGGGAAGTCTGTGGGAAGGAAAAAGTGCGGCAGAAAACGCTGCACAACGAGAAGAGGTGACCGGACCCTGAGGAAGATTGTGGAGAAGGGCCGATTCCAGACCTTGGGGGACCTGCGGAAGCAGTGGACTGAGTCTGGAGTAGAAACATCCAGAGCCACCGTGCACAGGCGTGTGCAGGAAATGGGCTACAGGTGCCGCATTCCCCAGACCTGGGCTACAGAGAAGCAGCAATGGACTGTTGCTTAGTGGTCCAAAGTACTTTTTTCGGATGAAAGCAAATTCTGCATGTCATTCAGAAATCAAGGTGCCAGAGTCTGGAGGAAGACTGGGGAGAAGGAAATGCCAAAATGCCAGAAGTCCAGTGTCAAGTACCCACAGTCAGTGATGGTCTGGGGTGCCGTGTCAGCTGCTGGTGTTGGTCCACTGTGTTTTATCAAGGGCAGGGTCAATGCAGCTAGCTATCAGGAGATTGTGGAGCACTTCATGCTTCCATCAGCTGAAAAGCTTTATGGAGATGAAGATTTCATTTTTCAGCACGACCTGGCACCTGCTCACAGTGCCACAACCACTGGTAAATGGTTTACTGACCATGGTATCACTGTGCTCAATTGGCCTGCCAACTCTCCTGACCTGAACCCCATAGAGAATCTGTGGGATATTGTGAAGAGAACGTTGAGAGACTCAAGACCCAACACTCTGGATGAGCTAAAGGCCGCTATCGAAGCATCCTGGGCCTCCATAAGACCTCAGCAGTGCCACAGGCTGATTGCCTCCATGCCACGCCGCATTGAAGCAGTCATTTCTGCCAAAGGATTCCCGACCAAGTATTGAGTGCATAACTGTACATGATTATTTGAAGGTTGACGTTTTTTGTATTAAAAACACTTTTCTTTTATTGGTCGGATGAAATATGCTAATTTTGTGAGATAGGAATTTTGGGTTTTCATGAGCTGTCTGCCAAAATCATCAGTATTAAGACAATAAAAGACCTGAAATATTTCAGTTAGTGTGCAAAGAATCTAAAATATATGAATGTTAAATTTTCATCATGACATTATGGAAAATAATGAACTTTATCACAATATGCTAATATTTTGAGAAGGACCTGTAAATGAAGGGTTCTTAGTGAATATTTCTTGTTGTGTATACTTCTGTACATATGCTAGATAGAAACATGATTATGAGTTTTTATTGGAAACAGAACTCTCTTATAATCTCACAAGCAGCCTGGGTTCTAGTCAAATTTGTAACCGATGAGTCTATAGTTTCTGTATTCATATCACTTAAAATGTTTTTATAATTTGTCACAATAAAATTACAAACTTAAATGTGTTTAATTTTTCGGCATCTTATGTGATGAACTTAATTTTCAAGCATATGCATCCAGCCTCTTTTTATCTGGTACCCCTAAAATAAAGCCGGTGCAACCAGTTGCCATCCGATGTCAACTAACTGGTAAATGGAGTCCACCTTTGTGTAATTTAATCTCAGTATAAATACAGTGGTTCTGTGAGAGCCTCATTGATTGTCTTGTAGTAAATCTTGTATTGTTGTTCGGTATGAGTTTTTTTACATATGCTCTGACAGGTCTCTCTTGTAAATGGCAGTTTGTGTCTCAATAAGACTACCTGAATAAATAAAGGTTTAATAATAATAATAGAGGCACATCATTGTGGGGTCTTCATGTTGTGAGGACCCTTTTCATCAGAAATATTGGGAAGATGGATGGAGCTAAAGACATGACAATCCTGGAAGAAACCCTACCAGAGCTTGCGAAAATTAGGATGGAAGTTCACCTTCAATGAAGACAACAACCTTAAACATACAGCTAAAACTACCATGGAATGGTTCAGTCCAGACCTTAATCTAAATGAAAATTGAAATTCACATATTCCATGTAGACGTTGTGAGCCTGAGTTAATTTGGAAAAAACTGCTGGACCGATAAATTAAGTTATATCACTCAAAATTATATTTCAAGAATTGCAATAATAGCTTCTCCATTAATATCTCTGCAAAATCACATCCTAGGATCTTACAAATAAAACAGACAACTGGAAGAAAGCTGCATACAGTTGTACCCTAGTCTTAAAATAATAATTGAAACTATTTCCAAAGTATTATTACAGTCTGGAAAAAGTTAAAAGCTTCAGAAGGAAAAAAATCCTCTGTGAGTACGTCTCTTCCTTCCTGCACACTATGTTGTCTGACATGCTCTCGGGTTAAACTCACAAGTAAGACACAACAGCGTTTGGAATAATTTCTGGTCTATAGTCACCTGCAAGACAGAGGAACTCAGCTTGCTTCCACCACAGGTCTTAGACAGTTATTGCTCCTAAGCAGCCTATAAATCTGTAGCACTAGGATGTTTGTTAAAAGCAGGATATGGGTCAAAGGTCGCTGAGCCCTGTCCTTTGGCCCCCACACGCCAGATGGCACCTCAAGGTTTCTCAGGCTGTCAGAGGGCTTTTTTCTCTGTCTTTCACTTTCCCTCCCTGCACCCCACTTTACTCTCTAACTCAGGCCGTATTGTCACATCATGTCTCTCCCACTCCCACTCATACTCCCTAACAACACACCCATTTTCTCATCTCACCCTTTAGGCCCAAGCCCACAGGACAGCACCCTCCTCCTTCTCATCCCTTCTGTCTGCAGATATTTCTCTCCTTTTCTGGCAGTCGCTGATTTTCAGCACAACCTAAACAGGAAGGGAAACCTAAGGAGACAGTAAAACTACTTGTAAAATCCCAGTCAGTGTTGGGGAGCCACACTGCTAGCACTGGCATTATCATCTGCTAATTACTGCTTTTTGGAGGATTTACTATGTTTTCTTTTTTTAACCCTACTTCATTTCCCTTTCCTTCCTGCCATTTTGTTTAGCAAATAGCTTTTTTATAATCCTCGTTGAATCAATTTTCTGTGTCAAAATGAATAAATTAGCTTGCTTTATTTTGGAATAAACCATTAATACAGGAATGGCTGGTAATTAATTTCTTGTAATTGCCCCACTGGGATTGGTGACAGTTACACCCACTACATGGAAATGCTGTATATTAGCTTAAGCATGGGTCTTGCTGTGTTTCTATGTGATTTAGATTCTAAATCAAATAAATCTATACTCCTCAAGCTCTGCTACAAGTACCACTGATGGTGCGTATGCTGTATACAGAGGAAATAAAACAACATTTTGTATTTTTTTTTTAAATAGAGCCAACAATCACCAACAACTATAAAGAGTCATACAAGCTTTTTCATCTTTACTTTTTGAAAAACAACTTGAAAGTGCAGCAGAGAAAAAGCAGTGAATTAGGAGTGAGTGCTGGTGCGTACCTAGGCTATGTTCCATTTACCTCTTAAGCCAGAATTTGGACTCGGGAATACCATAACAAGCACCCTACTTCCAGTTCCAAGTTGGAAAACAAGTGGAATTTGCCAATTGATATTCTCAAATAACAATCACAGTGCTTGCTGCAATATAAACAATGTACATTTCTGCTTCTTACACTTTCAAACACTGAAGTAATGTGTTCAAAAAAGGTGGTTGTGTAACCGAAATATTTACAGTGCCTTGCAAAGGTATTCATATCACTTGAGTTTTTTATATAGTTTTTGTCCTGTTCCAAACACAACATGTGACGTATGAATGCACGGTTATACTGGATTTTATTCATGGATATTAGAGTAAAGGGACATACAAATATGATGGTGCACGTTTCATTCCTGTTGGAGCAAAAAAAAAAACAACATATTGACTATCACACTTACAATGATGTTATCTATCGAATTATTTACTGTTATTTTTACTGTTATTTTATTTTATTTTACTACATTGAATTAAGGAAAAAAAAATGTTTCTCATTGCACACAATAATATACACTGTTGCTCTTCTGTTCTTTGTAAAGTAACAAAATATAACAATTTCATATTAGTTTGTTAACTTTTGTGTTTCCTAGTTTTAAAACAGCTACCTCAATAAGAGTGACTGTCTGCTTTTTAGATCAGTAAATAATTTTTTGGTACTCTAGTTATTTCTGAACTGTCAAGTTTGTCTATTAGGCACTGCTATGGGGTATCATATAAAGTCCCCAAAAACTAAATGTAATCTTGTGGTTTAAGGATCATGGATACCTTTTTGTCAGCTTTTTCCAACTGCAAATTTGCAAATATTAATATTTAGGTAAAAATAGTTCACATGAATAAACTATATTGATGCAGTGTCACTGGATCTTTGTTTTTCTCTCATGTCTTTTTATGATATAACACCTTAAACTTAAAAAGTCCAACTCCTTTTCTGTTTTTAAAATGTTATAAACATGATGCGACTTAGAAGCCTTTGAATTTACTGAGACAGTGCTTGTTATAAAAAGTTTGAGAACCACTTAAACAAATCACAGGTGTGATTTTGGACTAAGAGCTGGAATATGGTGTAGTGCATGCAAAGCTGTTTGTCAATCCAATGTGATAGTGAAAAATAAATATAGAATGTCATAATGTATGTGTCTAAATGAAGTCTAGAACTTGTGTTACATGTGGATTTAATGGCTTGCAGCTCATATACAGGATGTTTTTGTATGTTATCAGTTCCACTTGAGTAAATAAAATGCAGTTAATACTTGAACTTAAGCCTAAGCTTAAAGCATCACTGAATATAGTAATAACGCTTTGTGCATATCCTTCACCAAAATGCTTCTTTAGTTGTAATACCCAAACCAGGCTGTTAAACATCTCTAATTTGTCACTTCCAGAAAACGGCTGGAAGAGCAGACTGAATTGCCTTCTCTGGGCTAAGCTCCTTATGTTCACTTGAATATATTGGGGGGATTTGTGTGAGTGAACTCAGAGGGTCCAGGTAAAGTAGTACCACTCCACTGGCTGTGTAAACAAAGCATATGAGGGAGCTGGTACTTTGTAGCCTCTTTCAGCAAGATTCTGTGAGTCTAACTTTGTACTTTAAGGCTCTGAGACAGCACATTACCATCCATCTCCCACAGCGGCCTGATTTAGGAGTTTCCTCCTACAGATCCCAGGCTCTGCACCCGGTGCCCCCATTCAAAGCAGGAGCATGGCTTTTCCTGCAGTGTCAGTGCAAGGTGGCAGAATGCTAGCTGGTAAGTGTGTCACCCTGGCTGAGGCTAGGGCAGAGTGCACAACGGGAGTGGGTCTATTCTCCTCCTCTATCTTTCTCTTTGCCCTCCCCCTCGCTCTCTCTGCTTCACCCACACCACCACAACAACGCACATGAAACCAGGGCATGCCCCCAGTGAACAGCAGAACACACAGCTGCCACCAGCAGGCCTGGGAGGGCTTGACATGAAAAAAGAAATTTGGAGAAATAGCTCTAACCCAAAAACAGCTGCAGCTAGTGCCCCTATTTTTCTGTTTGAGATGAAGCGATGATAAGTGCGGCGAGAGGGGGAAGTAGCTGTGGAGCCTGCCAAAAGAAAGACAGATCTTTCCCTCAGGCCAGGAACTAAAGGGAATGGGAAGGATCCTGAATCATGGGTATATTCAAAATTCCATTGTTATTTTTTTTATGTCAAAAACAAACGTTTTCTTGCTCATGGTTTGTGTTCATTAATGGAAGTTGCCTCAAAACATGCAAAAACTCACACAAGCACATGTTCATGAAACATAATTTAATGTAACAAAGGCTGTGGTTAATTAAGACAATGCAAAACTGAAAAACGTGTCTCTTTCATTTATCTCATTTTGACCATATTTCACTCAGTGTTTTACTTTTAACACTATATTAATTGAATGGATGAGAAAACAGGAATGAGATGTGATTATCTTCAAAAAGTAAAGTAGTTTTGATGGTGCCAAGAAAAGGCTCATGCATCCCTGTAAGCTCCTTTTATTCTTTGAGGAATCACTGTTCATAGCCATAAAACCTGCATATAATGTATTCTTCTTTGTTCTAGTACAGGTTAACCACTGATACCACTTAGTAATAAGGTTAAAGAAGAATATAGTGCCAGTGCCTAAAAGCATGGGAAACAATGTAAACCAGAAATACCAAAACTATAAATGAAAGAAGAGTTCTTAGGTCAAGAGAAAATTGGTCGACTGCACAGAAATCCTGACACGATTCCATTCAAGAAGGAGAAAATATATATGAATAAATGTTTTATTCACTTCATTCTCTAGAGACTGTCCGTAATATAATTTCAAAAAGTAATCAGATCCCTTGAACGATTTCATATTTTTTTGGTTACAACCCAAAACTTCAATGCGTTTTGCTGGAATTTTATGTGATATGTCACTACAAAATGAAATTTTCACTGTATTTAGTTCAATTTACTTTCTCATCAACTCTGACCATATTCAATGTCCATACTAAAGAAAAACATGACCATAGCACGATGCTGCCATCATCATGTTATGGTGATGGTGAGTTCAGGGTATTGTGCAATTTTAGTTTTCTGCCATTCAGAGTGTTTACATGTAGGCAAAAAAGTCCAGTTGTAGTCTCATCTGACCAGACTACCCTTTTCCACATGTTTGTTTTGGTCCCTTTAGGGCTTGTCAAAATCTCCAAATGTGACTTCTTATAGGTTCTTACAGGTTATAGCAGTGGCTTTCCTTCTTGCTATTTAATTAAGGGTAAATTTGTGGAATGCATGACTTATGGTTAGCCTCCCAACCGAGCTGTGGATCTCTGCAGCCCCTCCAGGGTTACCATGAGCTTCTTGGCTGCCGCTCTGATTAATGTTCTTCTTCAGGTGGAAGGTCATGTCTTTGTAGAATTGCAATTTTGCCATAGTCTTTTAATTTTCTGAAGATGGTGTAAATAGTGCCCTATAACATCTACAAAGCTGGAGATCCTGCTTTCTAACCTAACTCTGCTTTAAAGCACAATGTTATCCCTAACTTGTCTGCTGTGTTCTCTTGTATGTATAGAGCAGTTGTGTTAATTCTAAGACAAAATCATGGACAGCTAGATTCTGTTTACTAACTAAATGACTTCTGCAGCAACTGGTTGCGTTGTTGTTTTTTTTATTTTTTTATCTAGGGGTGTCAGAGTGAATGAGGTGGAATACAAATGAAACGTACATGTGTTTTTTCATATACAAATTTATCAGTTTTGTACTCATTTGTGTTGCAATATCATGTAAAATCACAAAAAATTACATTGAAGCCTGTGTTGTAAAGCAACAAAAGGAAAAACAATAAAAGATTCAAAAGGTATCGATATTTTTGCAAAGCACAGTTTATAGAAGCATACCCAGTGATTCTTCCATTTGTAAAATAGATACATGGCATAATATATGATTTAACAGCCAAAATAAAAGAGATGAAAACATATTCTTCCCTAATAAACACTCTACTGACACAGAGATTGATGAGGAGCTAATCCATGGAAGATGTGTCTTGCTTGTAGTCTAACTTCAAACATTTAAACAGAGACTCTCCATCAGGATTTGAAGTTGACAAATATGGTGAGGTCTTGAATGAATCGATACCTTGGGCGTGGAGTGGTGGCTGCCTGCCAAACAGACTGGCACCACCAATGCATCTTCTTCTGGACACCAAGGTTGAACAGTGAGTCTCATCTAAAGCAGAGAATTCTTAAGAAAAGAAAACAACAACATTTGATGGTTTGGGTTCTGTGGTTTATTTATTTGTAGGAAGTACAGCTCTTCCAATGGCAGCCCTCTCTTCACGATCAATAATTTAAACAAAACAAAACATTTGGTTCTTTAGGTTTCAGCTTGCCTACAGTATTTTATCAGTGACAAACACACAAATGTAATTTATCAATACTCTGAAGCACAAGGTTTCAGGAGGTCTCATTTGTATTCGTTCTCAATGACCTCAGAACAGTCTTGGGAACTCTCCTGAAAGTCTGAGACAAATAAATCCTATGTGTTTGCAAATTGAGATAAGGAAACAGAGCGATAGCGAGAGCAGCGGTGTGAGATCTCTAAGTCATGTTAAAGCAGCGGGGGTAGGGCACTGTCATGGCAATGTGTCTGAGGGGGCTTCAGCCTTTGGCTCTTTGTGCATTTTAACACACCATAAATCACTCTACGAACTCAACCCTGCATTACGTGAATGCTATATTTTATTTACACTATAGAGGAAAAAACACATGGTCCTTATTAATCATCTCCCACCTTTAATAATGAGTCAACTTCCACTCATTCATCACCACTTCCAGAGCCATGTCTGCAAAGAAACACAGAGGAAGGGAAAAACAAACATGGCTGGCTATCAAGGTGGTTGTGGGAGAAAGTAAATCTAAAAGGGATTTAAAAGGTGATTGTAACATTCCTTTTGCATTAGAACCCCTTACTGTAATGTATTAGTTTGGAGATTCTAGCATTGGGGATTTTAGCTAGTTAGTATGCCACTCATTGAGAGTAAAATACTTTGCTGACATGAGAACTTATCTACTCCCTGACATGTTTATGCAAGCTTGCTTCAGCACCATTACTCACTTGCACTTGTGTCTCTTGGAAGT
Source organism: Girardinichthys multiradiatus (assembly GCF_021462225.1). Classification (NCBI taxonomy): domain Eukaryota; kingdom Metazoa; phylum Chordata; class Actinopteri; order Cyprinodontiformes; family Goodeidae; genus Girardinichthys; species Girardinichthys multiradiatus. The sequence continues at coordinate 36,960,952 of NC_061805.1, read as the reverse complement.
CTCCTCTATTAATCGACGCAGAAGCCTAACCATAGCCCTATGGAATGGGTGTCATAGAAATCTGTCATATTGGCCAATGTGGCTGCATTACTGTCAAACCTCATCAAATCAAGGCATTCAAAATCACAACCTTTCTCCACCCCCTCATCCACTAGAAAGGATGTGCGCTAAACGATAGCTGATTTCCCATGTTCGTGCTCTAAATAGACTTAGCCCTGGTGTAAGAAGTCAAATTTGATACCGTCAAACATTGTAGAAAGATCTCTCTTGTGTTTGTAATGATTTAGAAGGCATTCAATTTTAACAGGATTCTTAGAAAGTTGAAGTTTGCTATGTTAAGAGTGTTTGGAAGTATTCCAAGTTAGATGAGAGATGACAAGAACACTGTTATAAAACTATCAGCCCTGCTGAGGGAAACATAACAGGACAACGATATGGTACAGCAGACAGCTGTAACTAAATTCTTATATGAAAGTCAGTGGCAACACAAAGTGACTGTAGCTACGTCAGGGTGGATTATCTTTGATATTGGATGGATTATTGACATGGATACCCAACATCCACAAAACACAAAAGGAAAACAACAGTTCACAGTAGTTAAAACTCTGTGCCAAAGCTACAATGCCTTGAAAAAGTATTCACACACCTTGAACATTTTTTTATTTTTGTAATGAAAACCACAGTTGTGCAAATGATTCATGGTTTTCCAAATCTTTTACATGTACAAGACAAATCTGAAAAGTTTCTTCTGGGTCAATTCTTTGTAGAAACAAATTTCTACTGCAATTACCCCAGTTACACTTTACTTTGAAAGTGTCCCCAAATGCAGTCGCAAAAACCATCAAGCGCTACAAAGAAACTGGCTCACATGAGGACTGCCCCAGGAAAGCAAGACCAAGAGTCACCTCTGCTGCGGACGATAAGTTCATCCGAGTCACCAGCCTCAGAAATCGCAGGTTAACAGCAGCTCAGATTAGAGAACAGGTCAATGCTACACAGAGTTCTAGCAGCAGACACATCACTAGAACAACTGTTAAGAGGAGACTGTGTGAATCAGCCCTTCATGGTAAAATAGCTGCTAGGAAACCACTGCTGAGGACAGGCAACAAGCAGAAGAGACTTGTTTGGGCTAAAGAACACAAGGAATGGACATTAGACCAGTGGAAATCTGTGCTTTGGTCTGAAGAGTCCAAGTTTGAGATCTTTGGTTCCAACCACCGTGTCTTTGTGCGGGGCAGAAGAGGTGAACGGATGGACTCTACATGCATGGTTCCCACCGTGAAGCATGGAGGAGGAGGTGTGACGGTGTGGGGGTGCTTTGCTGGTGACACTGTTAGGGATTTATTCAAAATTGAAGGCATACTGAACCAGCATGGCTACCACAGCATCTTGCAGTGGCATGCTATTCCATCCGGTTTGCGTTTAGTTGGACCATCGTTTATTTTTCAACAGGACAATGACCCCAAACACACCTCCAGGCTGTCTTCTTTGACCAAGAAGGAGAGTGGTGGGGTGCTGCCTCAGATGACCTGGCCTCCACAGTCACCGGACCTGAACCCAATCGAGATGGTTTGGGGTGAGCTGGACCGCAGAGTGAAGGCAAAAGGGCCAACAAGTGCTAAGCATCTCTGGGAACTACTTCAAGACTGTTGGAAAACCATTTCAGGTGACTGACTGACCTTCATTTCTTAAAGTAATGATGGCCACTTGTTTTTCTTTACTTAGCTGCTTTTTTCTTGCCATAATACAAGTTCTACCAGTCTATTCAGTAGGACTATTAGCTGTGTACTGTGTCCACCTCCTGCACAACACAACTGATGGTCCCAACCCCATTTATAAGGCTTGAAATCCCACGTATTAAACCCGACAGGGCACACCTGTGAAGTGAAAACCATTTCAGGTGACTACCTCTTGAAACTCATCAACAGAATGCCAAGAGTGTGCAGAGCAGTAATCAAAGCAAAAGGTGGCTACTTTGAAGAACCTAGAATATAAGACATATTTTCAGTTGTTTCACACATTTTTGTTCAGTATATAATTCCACATGTTGATTCATAGTTTTGATGCCTTCAGTGTGAAGCTACAATATTCATAGTCATGAAAATAAAGAAAACTCTTTGAATGAGAAGGTAACTTTTGCTCTGTACTGTAGCTAGAACAAGCACTTTTACCCCTAAAATAGTTTTAAGTATAGACATTTTGGAAGCCTAATATGTGGGTGGAATTTACAACTAAAGCTACATAATCTGTGTTAGGTAAGATTAATATAGAATCATAATCACTTTTATTGCCAAGTTTGTACAGACAAACAAGGAATTTTATTCTGGTACACTTTGCTCTCAGTTAGAATTTATTTATTTATTTTTTAAATATAATAGTGGAAATAAAGAATATATTTTTAGATGTACATATATACACAATTGACTTTACAATAGAATACAATGTGAGATCAGTCCAAGTATGCATGATGTTTTTCTGAAACTTTGACTGTCAAGTGTTCATCAGAGAAACAACCTGGGGGAAGAAACTGTCTATGTGGCGGCTGGTTTAAGCAGACTGTAGCGCCAACCTGAAGGTAAAAGCCTAAACAATTTGTGTTCCGGGTGTGTGGGGTCTGCAGAAATTTTAGCTACTCTTATGATTCTCTCTGCAGACCTGATTGTTTGTTGCAGTCAGGACCTGTCCTGTTTTGTGGATGAGCCAAACCACACTGAGATGGATGAAGACAGGACAGACTGAATGATGGCAGTGTAGAAGATGACCAGCAGCTCCTGTGGAAGGTTGTACTTCTTGAGTTGCCTCAGGAAGTACAGTCTCTGCTGGGTCTTCTTCTGAACATTGTTCATGTGTGAGGACCATCTCAGGTTTCGAGAAATGGTGGTTCCTAGGAACCAGAAGTGGTCCACAGCAGACACAGTGTTGTTGAGGATGGTGAGGGGGGTGTATGGGGTTGGGGTTCTCCAAAGGTCCACCATTCTGACCACACCTGGGTACTAGCTGATTTACCTCCTATCTGTATGCAGACTCCTCACTGTCCTGGATTTGTCCAATAACAGTGGTGTTATCTGGAAACTTCAGAAGTTTCACAGACGATTCTGCTGAAGTGCAGAACCACACTGTGTTCATGCAAAACAATCTTTATGTATATATTTTCCATAAAGTTAAGCATAAAATATAAAAACATGAATATCAAATACCAATGCAGTTATTTACTACAAGTGTTGTGTGCATTAATATCATTTAATGCTATGTGTAATATAGCAACAAAACGAGGAAAGAAAAATAAAACAAAAGTGTTCCGGGCACATCCCACCGGGAGGAGGCCCAGAGGAAGACCCAGGACACGCTGGAGAACACTATGTTTCTCGGCTGCCCTGGGAATACCTTGGGATTCCCCGGACGAGCTGCCCCAAGTGACTGGAGAGAGGGAAGTCTGGGTATCTCTGCTTAGGCTGCAGCCCCCACGACCAGACCCCAGATAAGTGGCAGATGATGGATGGATGGATGGATGGATGTTTTTTCTTCAATATTTAATTTAAAATTACATGCATCCTGCTCTTCCACTCTCCATTTATGCACCACAACTGTAAAAACTGACAGCCCCCATAAGGTTAAAATGACTTTTTTATGTCCCAAACTCTACATGTTACACAGATGTTAATTGTCCTGACTGTTTTTAAGCTTGTCAGAGCTGAGACCATGCAAATCTGAGAGTTGATTTTACTCATTGTTTCAAGACAGCTTTTAAACGTTTTCTAAATTTATAAGTTAAGAGACATACAATTTATTAGAGTGAAATTATGTCTGTCTGTAAAAGAATACATACAGAATATTGATATTTGTGGTTGGAAGACGACACAATGTGAAAAAGTTAAAGGGATGTGATTACTTTTGCAAGGCCCACTGTTAGAAATGCAGCAGCAAAATGATAATTGAGTTTTTCTCCTTCTTAACTATAGTGTTTGTTTTCAGACACAATTTATGCCACGCCTGTTCATATCATTTATTTTACATTAATTTGCCAGTTTCAGAGTTAAAATCTCTTGTTCTTTATTTGTGCTTTGTTTTTCTTTGCCCCCAGAATGAAAATACAGCTCAATAAATGTGTTGACAGTGACTCTAAAATTGTGTAAATAAAGGTAAAAAATATTGAGAAAGAAAAGGTTGGCCTTCCTTTGTTTTATAGTCTATTTCTGTAATGGTTTACATCTTTCTAACACTCAGCCTATGTTTGTGCTTAATGATCCAGGGAAAAGGGGCATTAAAAATAGCAATATAATTTTTCTTTGAGAGAACTATAGCTATCATAAAATGAGTGGTAAAATAATAGGAATATGATTTACTTGGTCTTTCTAAAGTGTTTGAATGGGTTTAACTGCTACATTTAGTAATAAGCCAGCGCCTCCCTTCCCTATTAAAGGTGGTGGCCTCTTTTATGGTCTAACTTTAGTGATTCGTCACAGCTTGACATTGGCTATGAGGCATCAATAAACATAACTTTATGAAGCGGTATAAGCGACAGCATTTTCTGTTATTAAAATAATTTGGGCTGCTGACCTATGATGTAAACTCATGCAAAACCGCAAAATAATAAAATATAAAGGAACCACTCTTAGGATGAAATGCCAAGTGTAACAACATGAGGTGACATTCCAGACATCTTGCATACATTTAGAATAAAGTCCAGTCAACCCTTAAAAATGTGTTTGGCAAAATTCAATTTTTACCTCCTATAGATACAAATTGAGTAAATTGTTGTTAACATATTTTGTATTCCTTTCCCCTTTAGCGATTTTTCGACATGTTTGCTCCCTTTTAGAACCCATGAAATATCAAATTCTGTGATATCATAATCCTGTTAATAAAGCTCTCTTGTCTGTGTTACATTTATTTTCCTCCTAATCTCCCTCTCTTCCACTTGTATACTTTTTTTCCTTCTCTCTCTCACATACTTCGGATCTCCCCGTGTCCCCTGGCTGACCCTTGTGAACATTTTTCCCTTGTAAGGCTGAAACAAAATTATACCAAATGCTTCGTTTTCATATGTGATAAAATGATAGCAAAATCAAAAGCAGTTGAGATCAACTGATCAAGTGTAGCATCTTTTTAATATGCTGTCTGTTTCTTTGGACTTCTTATAGCCCCTCTAATACCGGTGACATGCTAAAAAAATATGCTTTCCAAAATTCTTCTTGGAACAATCCACTTGTTTCAAGAAATCATCTGAATTACACAATAGACTCAATAGATATAATATTTTGAAGCAGCGTTTATTCTCATTTTAAATGCCTACATTTTCTTTATATCTTACCTATATGTTAGATCCTTATGTAACATCTAAGGAAGACAGAAGAAGTGTCAGACATTAAATCTTACCATACATAAAAAGCTCAAAGGCACGTATTCAAAAACAGGGGAAATCTAGGAACAATCTACAACATGTATTAATTTTCAGTTGACCATCTATATGGCTGCATGTGAGGTCTTCAGCTAATATCATTTGAAGATTATGTTGGGACCCACAGCCATGGATTTCAACATTAAACTCCGGTACGGACCTTTCTGGAACTTTCAAAATAAAGTGCATTAACCTTCTTCCGGCACAGCCAGGAAACGGAATAACTACGGAAGTCCTGTGACGCCACTACCCAAATAAAAGCACAGCTGTTGCTACATCCGCCCTCTTCCACATGGCCTTCCAGAGGGACCGGATAGGGGAGGAAAGCGCGCTGATGTCTCTTTGCTGGCAAACAGACATAAACTCTTCAACTGGATCCAAGGATGTCATACAATCATCGATCATATGCAAAGTTAAGTATGAATGAAATACTGTCTGTGTATCCGGTATTTTCATTCATGAACGGGGTAATTAAGGTACAAGCATTGCTTGACTGTTTCTCCGAGCCCCCGCAGACGCAAACAGTGTTCAAGAGAAGCCCTGCAAAGACGCGGTCTCCCAGTCTGGAAGGAAGACAGCAGAGACAGCAGCGGACAGGACGGGCCGCCCAGCTGCAGCTCCGGAGCTAACCCTTTTGTTCAAAGAACGAACGCACCTTCTGAACGTGAGAAGCTGAGGAGGTTAGCGAGAGGCTAACCCTCTGTTCACTGTGGATACATTCTTCAAACTTCATCGCCCCTTGGACAACATTTCCTCACCATGGTCAGAGGTTAGGTTTGGGCAGATTAACAGTTAGGATGAAATAATCTGAACATTTTCATTTATGAAACTCGGCTATCTTAGTGCTAGCAGGCTATCTGCAGCACACGTGTCCTGTTTGTGTTCTGTGATTGTGTGTTTTTAAGTTAAGACAAACTTTATTTAAAGGGTGATTTTTAAGCAGAACATTGATCATAACGCGCCGTCCGCGCTTATGCATTTTAACCCTTATATTAACCGAGGTATTTTAAAGGTATGTGTTTGTTTCTGATGCTAAGCTATCCGCTTCTTTGTTATCTCAACTGCTAACCAGTAAGAACACGCGCTTGCTACTAAAGAGTATTCAATAGAAAGGTTGATGGTTTTCAAGCTAGTGAATAATAGTCCCTGAACATCATTTACTAGATTTGATAACTAAGTAAACACCATTAAGCCCATTTCTCCAGAAAGATTTGGCTCGTTTCCAAAATATCCCCTTAATAATATTTCTTCAAATATTATTTGAATAACTGAAAGCAGGTAATTAGACACAGTTGAGAATTAGTCATCCAGAAGGTTGGTTTTATTCAGCAGATCATTCTTAAAATATTATTTCATTAAAATAATATTTTATCTGATCTTGCATTGTGCAGGGTTGTCTAAATGTTGCTGATTATTTCCTAAGTTGGTTCCAAGACTAACTTAACTTCATTTCCAGATTCTTCAAGATAATCCTTGGTTCTCAAACATGCATGGTAATGTTGCATCACTGTTTTGGTCATAATTTCCTATCTTTAATCAACTTGTTTTTATTGTACATAGCCCATTAATTCTCCCTATTCTTTAATTCTACTTGGTAGTTTAGTTGGATTGTTTTAGCATAGCAAAGAGTTTGTTGATTGAAATATGTTTGACTTTGAGTTGACTTATTTTTGTTAATAAATTCTTGTATTTTAAGAAATTGTGTGAATTCATTCCATGTGTGTGCAGAGTTTTTGCTGTTCAATAATGTCAAAGCTCATCTCACACCTTTCTATTTTGTCCTAATACCATCGCCTTACTGGGCTGGTATTCACTGGACAACCCTTAACAGACCGAAATATTATTTGATACAATATTAAAATATTAATATTAAATATTAAATAATCTCAGATTAATAATCACAACAATTAGATTGTGTTGAAATACTCTTTTCTCCAGACTAAATACATTGATTAAAACTAGAAAAGCACAGACCTCTGCCAAGGCAATAGGATCATTGATGCTGGTCAGCTATTTTCTACAGTGATGAGCTATACAGGTCCTTCTCAAAATATTAGCATATTGTGATAAAGTTCATTATTTTCCATAATGTCATGATGAAAATTTACCATTCATATATTTTAGATTCATTGCACACTAACTGAAATATTTCAGGTCTTTTATTGTCTTAATACGGATGATTTTGGCATACAGCTCATGAAAACCCAAAATTCCTATCTCACAAAATTAGCATATCATTAAAAGGGTCTCTAAACGAGCTATGAACCTAATAATCTGAATCAACGAGTTAACTCTAAACACCTGCAAAAGATTTCTGAGGCCTTTAAAACTCCAAGCCTGGTTCATCACTCAAAACCCCAATCATGGGTAAGACTGCCGACCTGACTGCTATCCAGAAGGCCACTATTGACACCCTCAAGCAAGAGGGTAAGACACAGAAAGAAATGTCTGAACGAATAGGCTGTTCCCAGAATGCTGTATCAAGGCACCTCAGTGGGAAGTCTGTGGGAAGGAAAAAGTGTAGCAGGAAACGCTGCACAACGAGAAGAGGTGACCGGACCCTGAGGAAGATTGTGGAGAAGGGCCGATTGCAGACCTCGGGGGACCTGCGGTAGCAGTGGACTGAGTCTGGAGTAGAAACATCCAGAGCCACCGTGCACAAGCGTGTGCAGGAAATGGGCTACAGGTGCCGCATTCCCTAGGTCAAGCCACTTTTGAACCAGAAACGGCGGCAGAAGCGCCTGACCTGGGCTACAGAGAAGCAGCACTGGACTGTTGCTCAGTGGTCCAAAGTACTTTTTTCAGATGAAAGCAAATTCTGCATGTCATTCGGAAATCAAGGTGCCAGAGTCTGGAGGAAGACTGGGGAGAAGGAAATGCCAAAATGCCAGAAGTCCAGTGTCAAGTACCCACAGTCAGTGATGGTCTGGGGTGCCGTGTCAGCTGCTGGTGTTGGTCCACTGTGTTTTATCAAGGGCAGGGTCAATGCAGCTAGCTATCAGGAGATTTTGGAGCACTTAATGCTTCCATCTGCTGAAAAGCTTTATGGAGATGAAGATTTCATTTTTCAGCACGACCTGGCACCTGCTCACAGTGTCAAAACAATTGGTAAATGGTTTACTGGCCATGGTATCACTGTGCTCAATTGGCTTGCCAACTCTCCTGACCTGAACCCCATAGAGAATCTGTGGGATATTGTGAAGAGAACGTTGAGAGACTCAAGACCCAACACCCTGGATGAGCTAAAGGCCGCTATCGAAGCATCCTGGGCCTCCATAAGACCTCAGCAGTGCCACAGGCTGATTGCCTCCATGCCACGCCGCATTGAAGCAGTCATTTCTGCAAAAGGATTCCCGACCAAGTATTGAGTATTTATTGGTCGGATTAAATATGCTAATTTTGTGAGATAGGAATTTTGGGTTTTCATGAGCTGTATGCCAAAATCATCCGTATTAAGACAATAAAAGACCTGAAATATTTCAGTTAGTGTGCAATGAATCTAAAATATATGAATGCTAAATTTTCATCATGACATTATGGAAAATAATGAACTTTATCACAATATGCACATTTTTTGAGAAGGACCTGTACTTTGGATGATGTCTGGCCACTGTATGTCAGCTGCTGACAGAGTGAGGAACCATGTGGGAATTCTAAGTTTGTGATACATTTCTAAGCATGTTCTGGCAATGATATAGATCCTTTAAAAAATCCTGACTCCAGATGGTGCTCCGCATAAGCACCAAAATCTAATGATCTATTCCTTGTCTTAATACACACCTTGTCTGAACATTTTATTTAAAGTCGTTCATATCCTTTTAAGATATTTTGCAAACAGACTATGACAAAACAATGACCTCTTTGGTAATAAATAGAAACAACTGGTCTCCTTGTAACACGAAGCCGAAGCATCTCAACATTCAATTTTAGACACAGCACTGATTCATCTTTCTGCCTGACAAATTCACAGATCATGAAACAAAAACAGTTCTAAAAGTGACTATTAGGCTGAGATATTAGGGCTTACATTTCTAATAAAATAAAATAAAATAAATAAAGACCTTGAAGAGTGTTAACATAAAGTCCAACCTTTAATCTGAGTTAATTTCTTGGAAGGAAATAAAAATCCATCATTAGGAAATAAAGGTTTTTCTGTATTTTTGGTACCCCTACCAATTAGGCAAAACTGAACATAACCAAATCATTTTTATTGAACCTTTTAATTTTATAAGTTAATCAAAGTGCTAGGAACTTCTTATTAGCTATGCTTTACTTTTTGTTTCCTCGTAGTATATAGGATTTGACACAGAGGCCTAGTTCTGTACTCGTCAAAGTTGAAAGACAAAATAACATGCCATTCAAATAAGACTGATGCTGTTAATCACTACAGGTCAGAACATCTCTACAATAAAACAACTAATTAACAAAACCTGTCAACACTCAGAGAAATAAACCATCACAAATGGTTAAATGTAAATGTAACTTGGACATTAACTTCAACTGTGTGCGCGAGGTCTTAGACTACAAACCCTCTAGATCAAAAGCAGTTTACTATAAAACAAACAATGACCATGTGGAGAAGCACCTCATGCCAAGTATTAAGTATAAGGAGGATCAGTGATGCTTTGATTCATTTTTGCAAAAAGGGGTTGTACAATGTATTAATAGCAGAGGTGCAAATTAGAATGAAGGTATTATTTCTTAAGGTGAGATTTTTTTCCTCTTGAAATAAATAATAAATAATATGAATTAATAAAAAATGTTTTTTACACATCTTTATCAAGGGTTCCAATACGTGTGTAGAACAGTGTAACTTATATAAAGTATAACTCTATGATTGTAAACTTTCAAACATATGCTAACTAAACTTTAGTTATTCTAAATTTCCTAATACAAATCCTCAATTAATTATTCCAGAGAGTCAAATGTGCATTTATATCCACTCCTAAAACTATATTTATTTTAATAAAAGAAGTATGTAAATCAACAAGTGTTTGTTTCTTCCTTATCAACTCATCAACCATGAGGGGTCACAGTTCCAGAGCCAGCATTAACAACAAATATACGTGTTGGGACCACTGGAACAGAGTAACATTAATTTAATACGTCAAAGACCCAAGGAATTACCCTCATTGGAGGAAACAGTCTGAGTTGCTAAACTTTTCAGTGGAACCAGGACTGCAGATTTGTCAGCGGGCATATGGGACGTTAACATTAAAGAGGCGATGGAGTAAGTGAAAAGCTTAATGTGACTCTCAATCAGCTTTATAATGTGTCGTGACCAATGAAATATTCCCAGTGGTTTGCACAGATTCCTGTCAGAGCTGATGTAAAAACCCTGAAGGCAGGGACCTCGCTGCCCCTTTAACCTCATGCTCTAAATTAAGTCCACAATTCAAAGTAGTGCAGAACAGGTGTATAGACCAAGGACAAAAAGTTCAGTCACTAAATGTATTGCTGTAGTAAAACGATATTATTGTATTTATTACATAGAGTCCACTTATCTGGTGTAATTATGACTGATTTGTGAAGGCCTCAGAGATTTATAAAAGAACATTAGTAAAGAAAGCATCAAAAAGACCAACACATGCATCGGATAGACCAGAGATGAAATTGCAGAGAGATTTAAGAACTGCTAGGTTACCCCTCCCTGAACCGCCACCTTAACCCCTCCTTGATCCACCACCTTAACGTGGTGGAGGGGTTTGAGTGCTCAAATGATCCTAGAGGCTATGTTGCCTGGGGCCTAAATGTCCCTGGTAGGGTCTCCCATGGCAAACAGGCTCTAGGTGACGGGTCAGACAAAGAGTGGTTCAAGAATCCCTCATGAAGAACAAAATATCAAGGCACGTGACATCGCCCGGTACGGCGGAGCCGGGTTCTCACCCTGGAGTCAGGCCTGGGATCGGGACTTGTCGGAGAGCGCCTGGTGGCTGGGTTGCTCCTCGCGGGACCCGCCGGGCCAAGCCCAAACGGGAGACGCAAGGCCATCCCCCAATGGGCCATCACCTGCAGGGGGAACCGTGAGGGACCGGTGCAAAGAGGATTGGGTGGCGGACGAAGGTGAAGACCTCAGCGGCCCGATCCCCGGATGCTTAGGCTGGCTCTAGGGACGTGGAATGACATAGAGTCCGAGTGGACCATATTCTCCGCATCTATTGTCGATGCTGCTGCCCGTAGCTGCGGCCGTAAGGTCTGCGGTGCCTGTCGTGGCGGCAATCCCAGAACCCGGTGGTGGACACCGGCAGTAAGGGATGCTGTCAAGCTGAAGAAGGAGTCCTATCGGCTGTGGTTGGCTTGTGCGACTCCCGAGGCGGCTGACGGGTACCGTGAGGCCAAGCGTGCTGCGGCCCGGGCTGTGGCAGAGGCAAAAACTCGGGCCTGGGAGGAGTTCGGTGAGAGAAGGACTACCGGTTGGCCTCGAAGCGATTCTGGCAAACCGTCCGGTGCCTCAGGAGGGGGAAGCAGTGCTTCGCCAACACTGTTTATAGTGGGGGCGGGAGACTGCTGACCTCGACTGAGGACATTATCGGGCGGTGGAAGGAGTACTTCGAGGATCTCCTCAATCCTGCCATCACGCATTCCATGGTGGAAACAGAGGCTGGGGACTCGGGGTTGGACTCTTTCATCACCCAGGCTGAAGTCACCCAGTTAAAAAGCTCCGTGGTGGCAAGGCTTCGGGGGTGGATGAGATCCGCCCTCAGTACCTCAAGTCTCTGGATGTTGTAGGGCTGTCATGGTTGACACGCCTCTTCAACATTGCGTGGCGGTCGGGGATAGTGCCTCTGGACTGGCACACTGGGGTGGTGGTCCCCCTTCATAAGAAGGGGGACCGGAGGGTGTGTTCCAACTACAGGGGGATCACACTCCTCAGCCTCCCTGGTAAGGCCTACGCCAGGGTATTGGAGAGGAGAGTCCGACCGATAGTCGAACCTCGGATTCAGGAGGAGCAGTGTGGTTTTCGTCCCGGCCGTGGAACACTGGACCAGCTCTATACCCTCTACAGGGTGCTCGAGGGTTCATGGGAGTTCGCCCAACCGGTTCACATGTGTTTTGTGGACCTGGAGTAGGCATTCGACTGTGTCCCTCGTGATGCCCTGTGGGAGGTGCTCCAGGAGTATGGAATCGGGGGCCCTTTATTAGGGGCCATCCGGTCCCTGTACGAGCGTTGCAGGAGTTTGGTCCGCATTGCCGGCTCTAAGTTGGACCTGTTCCCAGTGCACGTTGGACTCCGGCAGGGCTGCCCTTTGTCACCGGTCCTGTACATAACTTTTATGGACAGGATTTCTAGACACAGCCAAGGCCCGGAGGGGGTCTGGTTTGGGGACCAGTGGATTTCGTCTCTTCTTTTTGCGGATGATGTGGTCCTGCTGGCCCCCTCTAGCCAAGACCTACAGCATCCGCTGTGGCGGCTCGCAGCCAAGTGTGAAGCGGCTGGGATGAGGATCAGCTCCTCCAAGTCCGAGGCCATGGTACTCGACCGGAAAAGGGTGGCTTGACCTCTTCAGGTTGGAGGGGAGTTACTGCCTCAAGTGGAGGAGTTTAAGTATCTCGGGGTCTTGTTCACGAGTAAGGGAAGAATGGAGCGGGACATCGACAGACGGATCGGTGCGGCTGCCAAAGTAATGGGGGCGCTGTGCCGGTCCGTTGTGGTGAAGAGAGAGCTGAGCTGAAAAGCAAAGCTCTCAATTTACCGGTCGGTCTACATTCCTACCCTCACCTATGGCCATGAACGTATGACCGAAAGAACGAGATCCCGAATACAAGCGGCTGAAATGAGTTTCCTCCGTAGGGTGGCCGGGCACTCCCTTAGAGATAGGGTGAGGAGCTCGGCCATCCGGGAAGGGCTCGGAGTAGAGCCACTGCTCCTCCACATCGAGAGGAGCCAGTTGAGGTGGCTCGGGCATCTATACCGGATGCATCCTGGACGCCTTCCTCGGGAGGTGTTCCAGGCACGTCCCACCGGGAGTAGGCCCAGGGGACGGCCCAGGACACGCTGGAAGGACTATGTCTCTCGGCTGGCCTGGGAACGCCTTGGGCTCCCCCTGGAGGAACTGGAGGAGGTGTCTGGAGAGAGGGACGTCTGGGCGTCTCTGCTGAGTCTGCTGCCCCCGCGACCCGGTCCCGGATAAGCGGAAGACGACGAGTACGAGTACGAGTAGGTTAACAAATTCAAACAATATAACATGCTTTTAACATCTCATAAAGCACTACTCAATATGGCACAACTGCAAACCTACCAAGACAAAGTAATAAATATTGGGAAAAGATGCTCTGGTCTGGTGAGACAAACATTTTACTGATGTGTAGTGAAAAACACTGCACATCACACTGAACTCGCCATCCCTACGTTGGCCACATCATGCTGTGGTAATGCCTTTTATCATCAGGAACCGGGAAGCTGGTAACAAAATGTTTAAGACTAAGGTAGAAGTTCACCTTCCAGCAGGACTGAGACCCCAAACATACAGTCAAAGCTTCAATTAAGTGGTTTAGCTCAAAGCATATCCATGTATTTGAGTAGTCAAAGTACATATTTATGTTAAGAAGAGTATAAAATGCACCATTCTATTCACAGTTTCAGTCCTGCACTGCTCCACTCCATTTGACCTACTCTACTCAGCATGACACTTGTTGTGTTTCCATCTGTGTGGCTTGAAGCACCACCTCCAGCCGTCAGCGTTGTGTGCTGTGCATCATAATAGTATCGCAATGTGTGGTAAAATCTGTAGCTCATTCTCTCTGCTACATCAGCGAACACCTTGGCATTCCTCGTTGCTCCATCGAGCTGCCGCTCAATACTGCAGTCTCCTATTCACATAAAAGCCTGCACCTCGTTGTGACTTGTGAGGATTCAATGGCTTGGCTGTAGTGTAGCGAGTTCGGAAAATAGTGTTTGTTTTTCTGACTCATACAGCTAACCACGCCCATGGACAATCAGTAAACAGGAGTCTGGTCATGTCACATTTAGCCCTTGCTGCCAAACAGGTACCAAAGAAGCAAGTACCAGGCTGGAAAAGCCAGTAATGGAAATGGTCGCAAAATGGGCTGAGTGGAATGGAGTCGGCCAATGTAAAGCCAATGGAACAGGGGCATATTGGATAGGTTGTGTTAAGTGTTAAGTTAAGGGGTGCTCAGTGATAGATTAATGATTTTGAAACTGTATATTGTAGCACATGTTCTCAATGTATTTTAATCCTGTAAGGTTATTTTTATGCTCCATCACCCTACAAACAACCCATTTAATGATATAATCAACTAGATCCATTGCAGTTAGCTTTTTTTGCTGTGCAAAAAACAGCCATTTTGCTGCTGCAGTCACAAAGGAGGGCAGAGATACCTTGCACAGAAATCTACTAGGCAATTTACATTTAAATTTCTAATGTCCCTATTACGGGTGGATTTAAAAGAGCAAGGGCTTGGCTTTAATGCCTCTTTGCTGTCTCCATACCACCTCTTCATCCTTTCCCCCTTTCTACATCACCCTTTTCAATGAATTGCGTCTCCCACAAGGGCTTTTATCATCACCTTTAAGGGGACCTAATCAACAGTGGGCTTGCTATAGATTCCATGGCGATCACAAGGAGGTGAATTGACCCCCAAACAAAAGCCAGGTCATTAAAATATCTCCGACAGCAAACACAGGGGGATCAAACTGCTTCATCAGCTTTTCTGCGAACAGAGAGCAGGAGATCAAAACTTAGCTATTCAACCGAGAGACTTACAGTAGGTGTCTTTCTTGAAAAATCTAAAGCTTCCAGCTCGCCTTCTACTTCCAGCAAGGAAACAGGCTGGTCTTTTGAGTGGGAAAATCAGTAAAGATGTGAAGTTAACTTGGTGGAAAAGCATCTGCTTTGAGCAAGGCGTGGAAGGCCAGATGTAGTCTATGATGGCTGCATGTGTCACAGTCCAGTAAAATAAACTGCAAAACCTCTTTACAGCAGAGTTGATGATAGTAGCTTACCCTTTTGTGTAGCTTTTGGTGTGTTAAAATGCTGATGTCCATAGGGAAAATAAGGAAAATGCTCTGTCTAAAAAAAAAAAAAATAAATCACTTTATTAGGGACACCTTGCTGATCTCAGGTGTTAATGAAAGGTTAGTATCATGCATCATTAATTGCTTTAAATTTATCAGCACATCAATGATGTAAATATCCCATTTCGGCATGTCCTAAAGGTGCTCTGTTGGACTGATGTCCGGAATTTGAGGCCACTGGAGTACAATGAACTCATTGTCATGTTCAAGAAACCAGTTTGAGAAGATTTGAACTTCATTATGTATTATCCTTCTATAAGTAGCCATCAGAAGATGGGTACTCTTTGGTCATATTGGACATGGAACGATACTAAAGTAGACTGTAGTATATAAATAATTCTCAGTTTGCTACTAAGTGGTCTAAAGTGTGCCAAGTGTTTCCAAATGAGGGTGGATTGGTGTTTTGTTGTTTACACCAATTTTTGACCCAACCATCTCCAATTAGCAGAAAAAGACAAAACTCATCAGACAAAGGTATATCATTCTATAATTTTAATGAACATCTGAAAACTATAATTTTCTGTTCTTAGCAAAGAGGGGTGGCATCTTGTGTGGTCTTCTGCTGCTGTGGCCAATCTGCTTTAATGTTTGTACATTTTAAAGATGATATTCTGCATAATATGGCTAAAATGAGTGGTTATTTGTCTTATAACAAATAACTTTATTGCTTACAAAATTATACATCTGATGTCGCATCATCAATGGCACAGAATCCAGCGATAGAGGCAATAAAACATTGGAAATTGACGGCATATATCCCGACCGACAGTACACTTAACAGTATCAAGAACGGAATAAATATGTTAATGTTATTTGCAAAGTAGATCCCTCAACTATTTGTGCAGTTAATATGTTAAACCTTGCAAGCAACTGGAAGGATCATAGTGGCAATAGTGGAGCAATACAATAATTTAGTTCTTTTTACACAAGGAGACTCTGCACTGTATCATCCATATTCCTAATGAAAGGCTATGACGCTGGAAAGTTATGGAAAATATCTCTCACTCAAGGACATGGGGCCAGATGTGCTAAGACTTATGGGAGCAATCATAGGTGGCCAAGGCTTTGGTGTGGGCCTTATTACGTTAGGCTGCAACCCAGCACCTTCAACTTATTAAGCTGTCAAGAGTTGCAATGATTAAAACCAAAGAAAGGTCAGTTGTAGACCTTCAGCATTGTGCAGACCCTGGTATTTGCTTTTAGGCCTCAGACTTAATGAAGAGCTTTTACTTGATACATCCATGAGGTGAAAAAAGGGAAATAGTTATTTAGCAGGCCGCTTTTGGAGATTCATTCATGCTTGATGGCTTGTAAAAATGTCCGATACTTTTATTTTCTCCTTCCTCCCCCCTACCCTATCCCTCTCTTCTTCATGCTTTTTCTATTTTGACAGACTCCTTTGAAATTAATTTAATCCATGACAAAGAGGCAGATAATTAAGGTAAGATAGAGAGCACAAGAAGAGGAGAATAAGTAAGGAAATCGGAAACCACGGGTAACTGCTTGCTGTTTTGCACGTTCTCGGTCTCTCTATTCAGCAGTTTTGCATAATATCAGCATGTGTGGGGATCAAAGAGAGTAGGTTAATGGGAAAAAGGGCTAAGGGATAATTACAGGGAGGGGACAGGTTGGGGAGCGGTGGGTCCAGGTGGGGCCAGCCCTGCTAATATTCTCTGGTTATGCTGACAGCAAGGATTCCAATGTCTGCTATTGGAGATTAAAAAAAGAGAGAGCAAAGAGAAAGCGCGAGATGGGGAAAAAAAACTTAGGATTTCAATGAGAGCTGTCGTGGACATTGGTTGGATACAAGGCAGTGGTTGATTTATTCTCTTGTCATAACTGATGCTGACATCCAGGTGTCTGTGAAACTGGCAGATATTGGATGAGCTGTAAAAGGGTAAGAGAGGAGACCTAGTAGAGTAGAGGTGTAGGGTTCAGGGAGTACACCCTCTGGGCAAAGAAATACAGTGTCACAAGGTGGGTCTATAGTAAAATACATGAATCCTCCTGTCTTCAACTAGTGCCACTCATTTTATGACATTTCAGTCTCAATCTTCTGGCAAAAATGTCATGTTAACGGTGCCATTCTCATCTTCTTCTGTACCCTGACACCTCTCTGTCTCTTTTGATAAATATGTGCAACAATTGTAAACACCTGTGTGGATAAATATATATTAAATCTGACCCAGCTGGTAAGCAAATCATCAGTGTAGAAACGTAATTTTCCAAAGCTTCTGGCACTCATCATTACCATAAACATGAGACTAGAAAAAATGTAGAGTGTGAAAGAAAATTAAATGAAAAAAAAAAGATGACAGTGAGGCATAAACTGTACCTGTTTCAGTTCAAAGCCTGCCCTTGACTTCAGAGGGGTAACAAAGTGTACAGGACTTTGACTGAGCCAACCATCTCTTCTAACAGTGAACGTCAGCCCGGTCTGTGTGTGGCAAATTCTATATGACATATGTAAAACCAAGAGGTCGTACAAAGGTCTGTCTGGTCTCTGAGGATTTAAGGGAGCTAGTTGGCTTGATAAGATTGCAAAGAAGATACACGGTATGCCATAACAGTGCAATGTTCTTAAAAATATTGTAAACATTTGAAAAAAATATCAACAATATGCTGTCTGATTTTCACATCTTTTCCTCCAAGTCAAAGTTAAGTCTCAAATCTCTGAGAGGCAAGTCCAAAACAAGTCTAAAGTTTCTAGTGACTGAAATAAAAAATCTCTTATTATATAGAGGACATCTAGTCTGTTCAAATAAACCTTTTGGATAAATTACTATTTTTTAAGTTATTTATTAATAAAATGTTTTTACAGATTTAATAAACTATAAGATGCTGTTGGAAAGGTAAACTATTTAACCCATTAAAAATATTTGTTAATGTTTGACTAACAAATATTATAGATGGGTTAACACCTGAAAACAGTGCTTCCTACTTGGATTGAACAGGAGTACCTAAGAAAGTGGTAGCTGAGTGTAGGTTGAGATTACAAGATCAGATAAGAAGGTTCACATAAAGTTCAAACAACTTACAGTGTATTGTATTATTTTATTGCTTTCATTTATTTTAAATCATAAAGGACATGTTTGGATTCTTATATATAATGTGCCGGGAAACAGCTCAACACAAATTTAAGATGGATTTCTATATTTTTGCTTTCAAAGTTTAGCTCAGCACAAGCTATTATGTTGGCTAAATAAGTGTTAACTCTGAGATAAGAGCCAATACATTTTTTTAAGAATGGAAATGACCAAGGATTAATAATACAATTTTTTACAGATTTAATAAACTATAAGGTGCTGTTGGAAAGGTAAAGTATTTAACCCATTAAAAATATTTGGCTGGCTCAATGATGAGAGAAAAATTATGGATTGACATTGGGTTTATTTTGCGCAGGAATGACCATTTGATTCCTTTGTTTTAGATTTCAGTTTGAGAGAAATCTACGTATGTGCTAATTATTGTGAAGCAACATTTAGGATTAACAGATCATTAAAAACATTGTTAAGTTAACTTTTACAACGTATGCCACTTTCAGAACTGCTGTCTGTGGCTTACATACCAGGTAACCTTTACCCCTGAACAAGCATACAGACAGGACCGGGGAAGCTGCATGGAGAGTAAAATGGTTTAATAAAAAAAAAAAATACAAAAACTTACAGGCAGACAAGAGGTGAACAAAGTGTGGAGCATGGACAGAAAACTATGTTAAATTGTGAGGAAAACAGACATGGAACAGGCAGCCGAACAGCAGGATTCAACAGAGAACAATAAGAAGACAGGAGCTTATATAAACTGAGACAGAGTATGGGAAAATAGCAAGCAACCAAGAAGAGCTAATCAGATGGAATAAGAAGCAGCTGTGGCAGAGAGACGGTAGAGCAGCTGAAGGAGGAAGACTAATTAACCAGAGCACAGCTGAAACAGAAATACAAGAAAACCCAGGAAAACTATCTGACAGAGACCTAACAGAGAACAACTTTAGATGAATAAAGAACACTAAAATAAAACACAAAAGAACGGGGTAATAATGAAAACCCCTATCAATTATAAAAACAGGTAGATAAACCAAAAAAGCAAGATCATAAAATAAATCAAATAAATTGCAAAGAAATGGTCAAAATACACACACAAAAGAAAATCAAAATCCAAACAGCTCAGGATTCTGACATTGTGTTCCAGTTTAACACTCAAGTCGGTCTCTCTGCTGTCTATGCACTGTTAAAGAATTTAACATAAGTGCATGATAAATTTTCATTCTCTATAATTATTTCCTAAAGGTTTGACAGGACAAGGGGTCAAGGACATTTTAGTAACATGAGACATCGTTAGAGCCAAAAGTCTGAGGTCTGAGATCAGCCTTTTCTACAGATACCATAACCATGGACGTAATTACCTCAATGACAGACCGTGCCTCAGATGTGCTCCCGGGACCAACGTCCTGGTCTGTTCTGACTATAGCTGCTGGCAAAGTCTGTTATAAACCTGCTCCCCTGTCCACATTGTACTGCAGCCACCCCCTCAAAAACCCAACAGTTTTAGTCACATCAGTCAGTCAGTCTAAACTCATTACCATATGTCCTCCAAACCTGAGACATCGATGTGTGCTGACTGTCTCAGTCGACAGAACACTGGAGGGTAAATGAGAGCTGTCTGCACTTAAATAAAAAAAGAAAAGTAAAATGCCAACCTCTTGTCTCCTTCATGCCCTCCATAGAATCCTGTCCTAAATAGTGATGTTTTACCTGGAGCATTTCTCCTCCCTTTTTTCCACAGCCCTCCTGTTCCAACAGGAAATAAAAAAAGTGTTTAAAATAACAGGGGGGTCATGAAGACTTTACCGATGAGAAGAAAACATAGTAACTAAAGGGACATAAAATGCATAAAATGAACATTCCCAGACATAAAACTTGTTGACAGTTTTAGTAGCATCCTCACAAAACTGAACGTTTAGATGTCCGTCCCTCCAGTATGCTGACTGCGCACTGATTCAATTCAACGATTTCTGGCAACAAAAGGACCAATAGATTTCCCAACATGAGCAGTAAGTGAATAACAATGTGCTTCCTAAAGCCTAATATTTCTAATGCTAGATAGCACTCTGTTTAGCTTTCCTCTCTCCCATGTAGCAATACTCTTAACCTGAGGAAGAAAAATCTGTCTATCTTTGTGATCAGTTACACGCTCATTATGTTGGATCCATCAACATTTTGAAAAGCTTGAACACGCTCTTTTTTTCCCTAATAGTTCCCAAGACACACTCAACTGCCGCTGAAAGCTCCAGTTACCTGAAACAAATTGCCTGCAGAAATCTGAACCTCTACTAGTCTGCAAAAGTAAAAAGAGACATACAAGAGCTTCAAAACATTAAAGCACACAATACTCCTGTGTTTTCAGCTTTTTTTGAATTGTCCTCCTAAAAAAAAATATAAATAAAGAATAAAAAGGAAACCGTGTAGTCTGTGTGTGCATTCACATAGTTTGTGCTTTGGGCAAAACGTTGTGTTTCACCACATCCCCCCACATTCCCGCTGTATAAAAAGAGCTTTGACACAGTGGTAAGATAGAGTTTCACAGTGTGTTTGAGTGAATGTAATATGTTAAGATGTTACCAACATGGTTTCCATTACAGTAGGATAACAGATTCACATTTTGTAGAGATAAGCACTGAGGGGGCGTTCGGAGCACAGCCTGCTGTGACATACTGGGTATTTATGTCGACTGATGATGGGGGACAAAGAGAAAAAAACCAACATGGAAAGGCAAGGCCTGGTGTATGATGTATGACAATGCCAGAAATAAAGTATTGAAAGAAGAAAAACTAAGAGCTTGGCTCATGTACATTAGCACAAAAGGGAAAGACTGAATGGACTAAATCCCTTTTCACAATCACAAGGCAACAATAATGAGACTAAAATACTGGACCACCCTGTTACCATACCAAATGACATGTGCACCTTTAGTGCTGTGTTGTTTTCACACTCACAGTGTGGCTCTTTGTCTCGAAAACCTTTGGCCTGTGCCACATGAGAGTTCACTGAAAGATGCAAAGTTCAGTTTGGATATGGTTTACAAGCTGCTCGCCCAATGGGACAAGAAGGTTGAAGGCTCCTGCCAAAACCACTGCTTATGTACACACACTGATGTGTCAGTCAAAGAGAGGCCGTCTCACACATAAAATCCAGCCACACATTTAGAACCGGCTACTTACAATGACTACAATACATTTAAAACTGTATAATAAGCAACAATGTGAAGCAGTACATTCTTAACGAGTGTGTCACACATTGTCTGCTTTAGCATTGTGGCCTTGATCATTTAAAAAAAAAAAAAAATTCAACAACCCCATCTCTGTTTTCGGTGAATACATCCTTCAGAGGTCCATCAAATTCAGTTAGTGACGAAGATGGTCAAACCGTTCGGTTCAAGGCTGTTACAAACTTTTGTCAGACGTGTGCTGCAAAATAAAACAGATGTGAACAGAGAATAACAATAGAGTACAGTTTGTAAGCACATCTAGGCAGTGACATGTTTTTGTTGTTTTGGATCAATGCTCAAGCACACTATTTTTTATCCATTAAAAATGACTTCAAGGTCAAACTGATGATATTTAGCTTTAATTTCCAGGATACTTATGTCAATATGGCAAAAGTATTTAGAAAGGCTTTCTGAATTCTTAAAAAAAAAAACTGAACTGTCACATATACCAAGCTGGGCACTCACTAAAAACCATTAGCTGAGCAACAGTGCTTTACAAAAATATTCATACCCCTTAAACTTTACACATTACAACCACAAAATTAAATCTATTTAGTTGCAATGTTGATGATAGACTAACACAAAGTAGTACATAATTGTGAAGTGGAAAGAAATGAAATGGTTTTCAAACCTTCTCAAAAGTAAAATTTGAACAATGCTTCTTCTTAAAAATGAAATTTTATGTAATCCAAGTTGTGGTGAAATTTAAAGAATGGCTTCTGTCATGGTGTGCAGTTTGTGGTAGGACCAACAAGTTTCCAGGAGCCAGCAGAATTAAGGTAAGTAGAGTTTAAATAATCCTTATTCACACGAAAAGGTAGGCAACCAGGAGTATGACATTTTCCAACCAGACCAGAGTACAGAATTACAGACATCAGGGAATGGTACAGTTATAGAACCAGACACAACTGAACGACTTGGAAGACAACACAAGGAACCAGTGGGGAACAATGGAAACTAAAGAGCTTAAACTTACAAACCGGAGTACAGGGAGAACCAATCAAGAACAAGACCAGATAAATTACCTGGAACAGGGCCAGAAACACAAAACTACCCAAATAGGGCCAGGAAACAAAACCAAAAACAACCCGACCAGAGCCTCAGACAGACTAGAAAACAATACACAACAGAGTTCAGATGGGTGACTCAGAGGTCGTCCCATGCAGACACAGATTTCAGGCAGAAGGCCCAGAGGTCGTTTTGTGCAGACACAGAGTTCAGGTAGACGGCCCGGAGGTCGTCCCGTGCAGATACAGAGTTCAGGCTGGGACGACAGAGCAGGCTGTCAGGAGGCTGGTGGCAGAACCAGAAGCACCCATGAGGATGCCTTCGGGAGGCTGGTCCAGACGCGTTGAGGACCCTCGGTGCAGACGGTCTCGAGGACGACCACGGAGCGTAGAGGACCCTCGGAGATGCCAATCAGGAGGTCGGCCACGAGGAAGCTGGCAGTGGAGCTCAGGAGACTCAGAACCACGGTAGAGCTCTGGAGAGCCCGAACCATGGTGGAGCCCTGGCAAGCGGTGCAGAAACCACTGGGATCCTGGCGAGTGGTGCAGGAACTGCTGGGACCCTTGACGTGGCCATGGAGATCTGTGTCGGAGCCACTGAAGTTCATCAGATGAAGGCAGTGCGTCCTCGCACCCCTTACAGACAGGAACAATAGGAGGCAGTTTGTCCTCGAAGCCCTCCGAAACAGGAACAATAGGAGGCAGTTTGTCCTCGAAGCCCTCCGAAACAGGAACAATAGGAGGCAGTTCATTCTCGAGGTCCTCCGGGACAGGTACAGGAATACAAGGCAGCTCGATCTTTGGCTCCTCCGAGACAGGAACTGAAAGTGGAGGCAGCTCGACCCCGATCTCCTTTGGGACAGGAACTGGAAGTGGAGGCAGTCCATCCCCGAATCCCCCACGGGCAGGAACAGGATGTGACACTTTCTTTAAACTACACTACAAAGCTTCGAACCTTTCATTAAGAACTGTTGAATTCATCATCTAAATATAGAAAGAGTATGGCACAACTGCAAGACTCCCAAGATATGACTCTAGTAAGGTCAGAGAGAAGCAGCCAAGAGGGCCAGGGTAACTTAACAACAAAGAGTTGCACTCCACCAATTAACCGTTTTGGAAGAAAACACCCACAGATCAACTAAAGCTACTCAAAGTAAAACCATTCATTCTGTTTAAATAATACACTGGACACAGCAAACATGATTAAGAAATTACTCTGGTCAGATGAGACCAAAACTGAACATTTGGCCTACATACAAGATACTATTAGTGGTGTAAAGTTAAGACTGTACATCACTGTACACTATTAGCCCCCACCCCCACCCTGGGGTGGGGGGTGGGGGCTAGTGCCTATCTCTAGCTACCATTGGGCAAGAGGTGGGGTACACCATGGACAGGTCGCCAGTCAATCACAGGGCAGCACAAAGACGCACAGGACAAGCGACCATACAAGTAGACACTAATTGACCTAACTTTCATGTTTTTATAATGTTGGAGGAAGCCAGAGTATCCAGTCAGAACCCATGCATGCTCAGAGAGCATGCAAAGTCCATGCAGCAAGACTCTGGGATTCAAACTGTTGTAATTATGAATATGAATATATTATTAAATATTAATACTTTTATATTTTATTAAATAATATTTCGGTCTGTTAAGGGTTGTCCTGTGAATACCAATAAGGCATGGAATTAGGACAAAATTGAAAGGGATGAGCCAAGCTCTGACATTAATGAACAGCTAAACTCTGCACGCACATGGAATGAATTCACACAATTTCTACAAGAATTTATTAACAAAAATAAGTCAACTCAAGTCAAACATACTTCAATCAACAAACTCTTTACTATGCTAAAACAATCCAACTAAACTACCAAGCAGAATGAAAGAATAAGGAATGGATTGGCTATGTAAAATATAAACAAGTTGATCAAAGATGGTTGAAAACCATGACCGAAAGAGTGATGCAACATTACAATGCAATCTTATTTATGTTTTAGTACCAATGATTATCTTGAAGAATCTGGAAGTGAAGTTAAGTTAGTCTTGGAACTAACTTAGGCAATAATTGGCATACCTTTAGACAACCATTCACAATGCAAGATCAGATAAAATATTATTTTAAGAAAATAATATTTTAAAGAATGATTTGCTGACTAAAACCAACCTTCTGGATTATCAATTCTCAACAGTGTTTAATTAGCTGCCTTTAAATATGGAAATGATCACAATTAGGCTTTACGTTGTGTTGATCTAACATGTAACATCCAAATAAAGTACACTATAGTAATATAGATACATTGCCCAACCTTTTGTTGGGCAATGTATCTTCTACTATTTTATGTTTCTGCTTTCTGATTTCGTGAAGTAAAGTTAAGTCCCTACACATCATACCGTGTACTGACTGAAAGTCCCCAATTCATCCAAGTATGTAGTGAGTCCATGAGATAAATTCCAGTGGACAGATCATATGTCAGTTTGAGGAGAATAAAGATCCAGTTGATTTCTGCTCTTTGACCTCAAGTGAACCTTCTTGATTCTACGTACTTCTAAAATAATTACCAAACCGCAATGAACCCCTGGCCAGATTAAACTTCGAACAAGTCCGGGAACATTTATTACATGACAACCTCTCCTCATGGCTGACATATGATCATTTTAGAAGACTGTATGAGTGCATGTAAGAAAAGGAAATAAAGTGATAAAAAAGGGCTCAATATAAATGTAGCTGTTTTTTCCAATTTCCCAATTGTCTGCCATGTACTACGTTTATACACAGAGGATTGAGAAAGACAAAATGATGTCAAATGCTGATGAAATAAAAGCTATGATGTCCCATTGTTGATCTCATTCTGGGCTAATCACTTTTAACTGCATTTGCTGCCATGAAGAGATTTTTCCAATTAACATGACTCATTTACAGGTTGACTACACAATCTATATACAGAGCACACATACGTTTATTCTCACCTTAGTGCACAGTATGTGCAATCTGTGGTGCTTATAATGGGGCGATGTGCAAAAGCTTGTAGCAAGAGCTGGTTAAAGTAAAAACAAGTGTGATTGGAGATGTTTTTTTCACCTTTATTTTAGCACAAGGCTTCTCATGTGGTTGAAAACAACTCTTCGACCGCAGACACCCACTCCCTTTGGGACCACTGAACTGAGCACCAACCTCACAGCCTTGGCCTAATGTGTCACTAAGCAGAATCACTACTAACTCTTTACAGTCTCTTTGCCCCCATGCTCCAACGCACTCCCGCCCACCTCGGCTCTGCATCCGAAACAACCCTGGAGCAGCAGTCGACCGTGTTCTGCACTCACTATAATACGCTCTCTGATGACAGTTCCTCTACAGTAGGTAACTGAAATTCAAGAGACAGAGCATAATAAAGGAGGGGAACACGTGGAAAAAGGGGAATGCGGCAAACACAGCAATGTTTTTTCTATTAGAGAAAAGATAAAAAATCAGGGTGTAACAGCAGACATTTTTCCAAAGATGTGGCTTTATATTTCACCCTTTCAAAACATTTCACAAAATGAAAACATGAAATATCTACAAAAATATTTCAAAGTCTTTCCTAACTGTACTTTGATTTGCTTGTCTGGCCCCTAATGTCCCTTGTCTTATTTTTATTTTTTACTTCTGTCAGAGCAAATCTCGTGCCGATTAGACATATTGTTGGGCCTGAGGGGTTTACAGTGGAGAAAGTCCATTTCAGTATTTAATCACTCTTTTCACATTCCTCCTGGTTTACTGTCCCTATTCCACAAACCTTTTCACACACACACACACACACACACACACACACACACACACACACACACACAGATACACACACAGGCATACCTGATCATCATGCCAGTTCTGATCTGCAGGCGTCCGAGGTCACGGCAGAATGACAGCTGTCACAGAGTCCCCATTACCCTCACGCAACAGGGAATTAAAGACAAACAAATCCGCAGCCATAGGAAGAGGAAGTTAAATTGTGTGAGTGTGTGTGTGTGTGTCTGACATGTGTGTCCTTGTGTTCCCATCATGGGGTTACAGTTAGAATGAGGAAGATGCCATTATTCTCTAATGTTTGAAGAGAGTAATAAGAACAGAACTCCACTGTCTTTCTATTTTCTGTTATGTCTTCTTTTGCTGGGATGAGAGGTGCTGTAAAACTACTCCTGTGTAGTTTCAGGTGCCTTCTGGCCTTTGGATTCAACAGACAGGGGCATTAGGAATAAGACAAAACATTCTCTAAACCAGCAATTCTGCAACAGACACAGCAGCAACTCAGTCTTGACTAGGACTGTATCATTACAGATTTCTCACAGTACTATAAGTTTGAATAAAAATACCACAATACTAAGCTGCAACAAAAAATAAAAACATATCTAGAACATTATCAAACTACTTTTATAACTTGATTGTTCATTGACTATTGTAATAGTCAATGTCTAATAGTCAATAGTAAAGTTGTCCACAACTTTTCTGTCTTGTTATTTTGATGTCTATACATAGGCACAGAAATGGAGAGCGAGAGAAGGAAATGATTGTGTTGACAGTCCCTATGTTTCATGTATGGACAAAAATATAAT
This sequence comes from Girardinichthys multiradiatus, assembly GCF_021462225.1. NCBI lineage: Eukaryota > Metazoa > Chordata > Actinopteri > Cyprinodontiformes > Goodeidae > Girardinichthys > Girardinichthys multiradiatus. The sequence goes on along the minus strand of NC_061805.1, from coordinate 36,933,660 downwards.
ATCTAAATCTATTTAAAAAGTTAGGATTACATTCCGCTTCATTCACAAGTAGTCAGATAATTTTTAAATCAGGCTGAGCTAAAACACTATGGGCCTGATCTTCAAAAGGTTTGCGTGTACTAAACTGCACACAAACCTGTATGCATCCGCAGAGCTGATCTACAAACGACCTGGTAATCGGATTGCGTGTGCAAAATCAGCAGAACCGCGGGCGCAAACTTTTTATTGTGTCTGACTTCATGAATATGCAGAACCAATGATAATGACCCAAACAGGCAAGTTAATGGGAGGAGGATACACAAATACAGGTCCTTCTCAAAATATTAGCATATTGTGATAAAGTTCATTATTTTCCATAATGTCATGATGAAAATTTAACATTCATATATTTTAGATTCATTGCACACTAACTGAAATATTTCAGGTCTTTTATTGTCTTAATAAGGATGATTTTGGCATACAGCTCATGAAAACCCAAAATTCCTATCTCACAAAATTAGCATATCATTAAAAGGGTCTCTAAACGAGCTATGAACCTAATAATCTGAATCAACGAGTTAACTCTAAACACCTGCAAAAGATTCCTGAGGCCTTTAAGACTCCCAACCTGGCTCATCACTCAAAACCCCAATCATGGGTAAGACTGCCGACCTGACTGCTGTCCAGAAGGCCACTATTGACACCCTCAAGCAAGAGGGTAAGACACAGAAAGAAATTTCTGAACGAATAGGCTATTCCCAGGGTGCTGTATCAAGGCACCTCAGTGGGAAGTCTGTGGGAAGGAAAAAGTGTGGCAGAAAACGCTGTACAACGAGAAGAGGTGACCGGACCCTGAGGAAGATTGTGGAGAAGGGCCGATTCCAGACCTTGGGGGACCTGCGGAAGCAGTGGACTGAGTCTGGAGTAGAAACATCCAGAGCCACCGTGCACAGGCGTGTGCAGGAAATGGGCTACAGGTGCCGCATTCCCCAGGTCAAGCCATTTTGAACCAGAAACAGCGGCAGAAGCGCCTGACCTGGGCTACAGAGAAGCAGCACTGCAGTGGTCCAAAGTACTTTTTTTGGATGAAAGCAAATTCTGCATGTCATTCGGAAATCAAGGTGTCAGAGTCTGGAGGAAGACTGGGGAGGACGAAATGCCAAAATGCCAGAAGTCCAGTTTTAAGTACCCACAGTCAGTGATGGTCTGGGGTGCCGTGTCAGCTGCTGGTGTTGGTCCACTGTGTTTTATCAAGGGCAGGGTCAACGCAGCTAGCTATCAGGAGATTTTGGAGCACTTCATGCTTCCATCTGCTGAAAAGCTTTATGGAGATGAAGATTTCATTTTTCAGCACGACCTGGCACCTGCTCACAGTGCCAAAACCACTGGTAAATGGTTTACTGACCATGGTATCAATGTGCTCAATTGGCCTGCCAACTCTCCTGACCTGAACCCCATAGAGAATCTGTGGGATATTGTGAAGAGAATGTTGAGAGACTCAAGACCCAACACTCTGGATGAGCTAAAGGCCGCTATCGAAGCATCCTGGGCCTCCATAAGACCTCTGCGGTGCCACAGGCTGATTGCCTCCATGCCACGCCGCATTGAAGCAGTCATTTCTGCAAAATGATTCCCGACCAAGTATTGAGTGCATAACTGTACATGATTATTTGAAGGTTGACGTTTTTTGTATTAAAAACACTTTTCTTTTATTGGTCGGATGAAATATGCTAATTTTGTGAGATAGGAATTTTGGGTTTTCATGAGCTGTATGCCAAAATCATCCGTATTAAGACAATAAAAGACCTGAAATATTTCAGTTAGTGTGCAATGAATCTAAAATATATGAATGTTAAATTTTCATCATGACATTATGGAAAATAATGAACTTTATCACAATATGCTAATATTTTGAGAAGGACCTGTATAGTCCTTTACCACCCACAATGCGATTTTCCAAATTTGAAGGGAAAATCGCAGAATTTTGGTGTGTGAATTTAGCACGTTTGAAATTCAGATGCCAACTGAGATGCAAAAACGTCTGCTGTCTTTGGACAGAAGGAGGGATAGATAAAATGACAGAAAATGTGGAGAAAGAATCTTCTGTACATGTGCCAACATATTTGGGTTTAATATAATTAATAGGAAATAAAGACATTATAGTGCAGAAGAAATCCTTCATCCTTCAGGTGAAAAATCATCATTTAAAGGAGGCGTTTCCATATGGTGAAAAAGACAGTGAATGCTTTAACCTTGTCTCTAAACTAAACACATTGCTTATTGACATTAACATTGTGCCATTGCAGAGCAATCGAAGCTGGATCAGTTTGATGACATTGATTAAATGTGAACATATGCCAGGGGTGGGTATTTGTTTATACAGTAAAAAGAATTTCAAAGTAAACAGTAAAAAAAAACAAAAAACAATTCAAACAATCAATATGTTATATATCGTTAAAATATTGGCAAAACAGATAAAACAAATTCAGTAAAAGAACCCGATGAATCTCCGAAAATAATTAAAAGATCAAGGGAGGCTAACCTGTAATAAATTAATTAATAGACATGTTTGTCTATTACAGGGTTTGGACAATGAAACTGAAACGCCTGTCATTTTAATGTGGGAGGTTTCATGGCTAAATTGGACCAGCCTGGTAGCCAGTCTTCATTGATTGCACATTGCACCAATAAGAGCAGAGTGTGAAGGTTCAATTAGCAGGGTAAGAGCACAGTTTTGCTCAAAATATTGAAATGCACACAACATTATGGGTGACATACCAGAGTTCAAAAGAGGACAAATTGTTGGTGCACGTCTTGCTGGCGCATCTGTGACCAAGACAGCAAGTCTTTGTGATGTATCAAGAGCCACGGTATCCAGGGTAATGTCAGCATACCACCAAGAAGGACGAACCACATCCAACAGGATAAACTGTGGACGCAAGAGGAAGCTGTCTGAAAGGGATGTTCGGGTGCTAACCCAGATTGTATCCAAAAAACATAAAACCACGGCTGCCCAAATCACGGCAGAATTAAATGTGCACCTCAACTCTCCTGTTTCCACCAGAACTGTCCGTCGGGAGCTCCACAGGGTCAATATACACGGCCGGGCTGCTATAGCCAAACCTTTGGTCACTCATGCCAATGCCAAACGTCGGTTTCAATCGTGCAAGGAGCGCAAATCTTGGGCTGTGGACAATGTGAAACATGTATTGTTCTCTGATGAGTCCACCTTTACTGTTTTCCCCACATCCGGGAGAGTGTGGAGAAGCCCCAAAGAAGCGTACCACCCACACTGTTGCATGCCCAGAGTGAAGCATGGGGCTGGTTCAGTGATGGTTTGGTCTGCCATATCATGGCATTCCCTTGGCCCAATACTTGTGCTAGATGGGCACATCACTGCCAAGGACTACCGAACCATTCTTGAGGACCATGTGCATCCAATGGTTCAAACATTGTATCCTGAAAGCAGTGCCATGTATCAGGATGACAATGCACCAATACACACAGCAAGACTGGTTGAAGATTCGTTTGATGAACATGAAAGTGAAGTTGAACATCTCCCATGGCCTGCACAGTCACCACATCTAAATATTATTGAGCTACTTTGGGGTGTTTTGGAGGAGCGAGTCAGGAAACGTTTTCCTCCACCAGTATCACATAGTGACCTGGCCTCTATCCTGCAAGAAGAATGGCTTAAAACCCCTCTGACCACTGTGCAGGACTTGTATATGTCATTCCCAAGACGAATTGATGCTGTATTGGCCGCAAAAGGAGGCCCTACATCATACTAATAAATTATTGTGTTCTAAAACCAGGTGTTTCAGTTTCATTGTCCAACCCCTGAATATTTTCAACATTAATTGGCAATTTGTTGCGAGTTACATCGAGCAAGATAGGAGAAATAATCCCGTCATGACAACAAACGTTAACTAAATGTAACAGTCCAGAAAAGCAAGGGCGGAAGGAAAAAATCAGCAACTGGAATAATCCCTGCAATTTTCCAGCAACACAGCGGTGGATCTGTTTGCTTTTCCTCTTGTTCCAGCCAGTAGCAGCCAGCCAGCAGCACAAGCAATTTCCTAATTTAAATTAGGCAGTCTGCACCTGTTTTGCACCTAATATCTATTGTACGCGCAGTCTTTGAAGATCGCACGCAACACGCCCACTTATTGCACGTGCACGCAAATTAGCAAGCACTATTTGGGATCTTTCAAGATCAGGCCCTACTTTTAAAATATTAAGTTTTTTTTCTTTTTTTTTTATATCACTTTTACTTTTAAAATATTTATTTGGATTTATTTAATTTTTTTACGTATGTACACAGAGGTGGGAAACTGAAGCAAAATATGGAATAAACAGCCGAGGAAATCAGTGCTTTTAAATAAAGCATTTATTGGCAGAATTTTATCGTTTTTTCAAGTTCTGCTGATATTATGTTACATCGCAACCAGTGAGCAGCCATAAGCTCAGTTAGTTAGCCTGATCTCTGCTGCTGAAAACATATGCCACTCAAGCATCCTAATCAGACTTTCAAAAAAGGATTACCTTAACAACACTAATGTGTTGCACTCGAATTGTACATTTTTCGATTAATAAATACCTTATCACTTGCCTCAAGGCTTCCTCGTCATTTTCTGAAGTTTGGTCCAGCATCCGATCCCTTACACCCTAGGCCTAATCTGGACCCAGACCACACCATATTTCTAGTGGGTGAACAGAACTCAGACTCAACTGACTGCTGATGTGGGAGAGACCAGAGCACAGGAGGCATGCTTGTATAAATCTACACATTGCAAATCACACCACTTAATGCAAAGTGCTTAGTTTAAAAGCAGGAAATTAACTTTCTGTGAGTTTTGTTCATACATGATTCATATGCAAGAGTCACATTATAACAGAGGAATTAGAAAACCCTTCCCTCTGCAAATATCTTCAGCTGAGCAAGATGCTCCTTTATTGGTGCCATTTTGTATCTGTATGTACTCAGCCTGATGGTCCTTTAAGGAGGAGGAGGCACTGGGGGCATACTGGGGGTATATATATATATAAATATGTGTGTGTGTGTGTGTGTGTGTGTGTGTGTGTGTGTGTTTGTTAATTGTTACTCTCATCTGTGGCCCCCACGAGATCTCTCTCTCTCAGCAAAGTCCAAACTCAAACTAATTAAAATGTATCAATATATATCTTTACTGTAGGCTGTTTCTGTATGCAGAAATTGACAATGTAGAATATATATATATATATATATGGTGGCGCAGTTGGTAGCACTGTTGCCTTGCAGCAAGAAGGTCCTGGGTTCAATTCCCAGCCTGGGGTCTTTCTGCATGGAGTTTGCATGTTCTCCCCGTGCATGCGTGGGTTCTCACCGGGTACTCCGGCTTCCTCCCACAGTCCAAAGACATGCCTGTTAGGTTAATTGGTCACTCTAAATTGCCCTTAGGTGTATGAATGAGTGTGTGCATGGTTGTTTGTGTGTTGCCCTGTGATGGACTGGCAACCTGTCCAGGGTGTACCCCGCCTCCCGCCCATAGACTGCTGGAGATAGGCACCAGCTCCCCTGCGACCCACTATGGAATAAGTGGTAGAAAATGACTGACTGACTATATATATATATATATTTCAATTGTTAAAGAACTGCCATGTATGAAACAATGATAAACCATTTTCTAACTCATAACTTTTCATCTTCAGTTTCCGTCTTTTCTTTTAAATTAAAAATTTGACACTTCGGTTGTTTTCTGTAGATGGTAAGTGATTTATTGTTCGTCCTGTCCTAATGCAAGCAGCGTTTTTTTACGTCTGTGCACCACCTGTGTAAAATCTCCCAGTCCATTAAATCGAACGCACCGATCTCCTTGGCAACCGCTCTGTTTTGGAGGTAAGCGCGCATGCGGTCTCGTGTAGTGTATGTGAAATCTTGGGTCATAAGTGGTGTTTTCGAGCTGTACTGTCTTATTGTAATTCAGCAAATTAACATGAACCACAACTAATTACTCTCCCTGTGCTTTTAACTGGGGTATTTAGCAGCGAGCAGACAGACATTAAACGTAGTGGTGCTCGTTTTAAATGCTGGCCGTTCACAAAAGCCTCGAACTCCGAGGGTAGAGAAGCAAAGTAAGAGCATTGAGGCTCCAGCAAAGCAGAACAGTTCAGAAACTATTTGGAATGAGGGGAAAAAAGCTATATTTATAAACAGATTAAGTCGTGTTTTAGACTGCCTATTGGTAACGGATCTGATGTTCTTTGTGTGCTCGTGAATTGTTGCAGCTGTAACTGGTTCTGGATGACGGCTTCATAGCAGACAGCAGTTCTTCCCTCTTTCCGGTACTGTGTACCGGCGCAGAATCTTTTAGGGGTACGCAGTACTGGACCGTACCGGCTCACTTTCACCCCTGCTTTTAGTGCCATTTATTTTAAGTCTGAAAAATGTGTTCCTCCTTAGTTGTTTTGGACATTTGATGTCATCTAGAAATTAGATTTAGGCACTTGAACATGAAGTTTGAGAACCCCTGCTCTAAAGAAAAACATTTTAAAAGATTGTTAAGCATCACCATAAAGGTGTTTATTCACCTATTAAATCTGAGCAAGTAAATCTATCCTGTAACACTGTAACTATCCTGTAGGATAAATTTAAAGCCTTAGTTCCTAAAATTTTGTTTGATTGGCCAATGATGGAACATTAAAAGGCTTGTCTAATATCTTAATCACATAATCTTCATAACCCCCAATTCCTCTGGCATTTACAATCTAAGTGTTAAGCACATTTAATGCCACTCCGTACTGTGGACCCTCTCTTACTGCGACAGTGCTGACAGCAAAACAGCTCACTCGTTTACATGTGTTCCACATCATTTCGCCTGCTGCCCAAACAAGGTGCCGCTGTCAGTTTTAACCGCAACTGGGGGGTTGGTTTGGTCTACAGCCCTCCTCGAGGGAGACCACTGCTCATAATGGTAATTTAAGTGTAAGATCTGGTCTCTGGGAAAAAGGTCATTGAATTTGCATAAGCCCTTGAGCCAGGCTTAGGACCTTCCGTTGGCCTTCAAGGGGATGAGAGGCAGAGAAAGACCAGCTTCCATCTCCTCCTTTTTATTCGTTGCTGAAATCCCCCTTACCTCACTTTTCATCCCCCCCTCCTCTCTCATACCCAAGTCCCTTGGCTCTGCAGTTCCACTTGGTGCTTGATCTATGTCTGTGAACAATAGTTAAAGATGCGGTAGAGTTGGGGCCAGAGGGAGATGGGATAAGAGCCTTCATTGTAGTTGTTCCTCCAATGCCCTCTGCCTCCTAAAATGAGACTGTGGTGGAAAGATCGATACTGTATTTATGTGTACTTTCCAATAGCATTTCATGGACCCTGACATCCATGTCCAAACTTACAAAAAGGGGCACTTTGATGGGATTGTCATGTCCTTATGTAATGAATCCAGCCATTTTTGGCTGGCAGATGGGAAAAGTGCAACTGAAACAAAACAGTGTCAGTCATCTGTGGCACTGCATATTAGAGAGGAACTTTTGCTCAAACTCTAGGAGCATAAACATATGTTTTGTCTTTTTGATTAGGGTTAGTCTTCTTTCTCTGTGCCGCTCTACTTCAAGTGCGATGAGACTCTGAGGGGAGCTTTTCTGTCAACAGATGGCAAAATTAGCTTAGGGCAAATCACATTCTGGTTCTTATCTACAAGTAAATATAACAGCATGTAAAATAAAGCGCAGCATCTGCAAATTAAACAGCATGCACTGGAACAGCATGTAAAGAAACACAAGTATGTTAATGTAATTACCCACTTGTGACAGTGAGCAGTAAAACCACAAACACCACTGACACAAGTGTTTAGATAAATCAATAAATTACATTTTAACATTTTGCTCAAGTTTTAGTATTAGATATTAAATTTTAATTGAATTAAGTTTTATTTTTGATGGACTTCATGCTGCAGGAGAGAGTGAAATTAACGAAATTACGTTTTTTAACTTACAAATGCACTGATCAGAATTTTGTAAGCTATTGTATGTTTTTGTTAAGCATTAACCTGTCAATACTTATTCAAGGAGACTTACAATTTTAATATCACAATAAAAATATGAGAAGAAAAAAGAACAACACTGAAAATATTTGTTCACATCCTTACAATTGTTTTTAAAACAAGGACAGAATGATTACTTACTAAATGAATCTGGCTTTAGCATGTTACCATCGTACTAGCACGGTTACGTACGTGTCCATAAATGGACAGTTCAGAAGGTTTATTAAAACAAAAGTACAAGTAGATGGTTCTTCTGGGTTCACAGCAGGATTCCAGGTTGGCACTGAAGACTGTAGGTAAGTGGATAACATCTGAGGCTTAAAATTAGAAATTGTGTTGAAATATTGTCAGATGTGATTTCTTCCTGTTTGAGGGAGCAATAGAGTTCCAAGAGAAGGTTATACCCGGGATTTCTCCAACAATATCATAAACTAGGTTTATGATATTGTCCTAACTGTCTTCGCACAGCCTGAATTTTTTTTCCAAAAGTTCAACCATTTAGAAACTCTCATAATTGATGTGGTTGGGCCACAAATTAAGTTGTGAAAATGAAAATATTGTCAGGTTTTATTTCCTCTTTTGCTCATCATAAGATAAAGGTTATTTTCAAACCAAACCAGAAGTGATTGTGACAGTCTATCCTTGGAGCATTTTCCGCAGGCTTTCAAAACATGTGGGAATACTTTCTGTCCAACATAAAAAGGATCTGAATGGCCTACATACTAAAGACAAGCAGAGCAACTTTGGCAGTGTGATAGCTTTAACAAGTTGCCCGTTTATTTAATGGTTTGTTATTTAAGGTTACTGGACATAAATGTCAGCCTTAGGAAACAGTCAAAGTAAGTTTATAATGATGCACAATTAAGAAAGGTTTAAGGACGAATGCCTCTAGTCTAATAGCCATATTAAGTAAAAAAAAAGGCAAGTAAACTAAATAACTTTTTTAAATAAATAAGTTATTTTTTTCTTCTTCTATGCATGTTTTAGTATGGCTGTTGTATTTCGTTGTTATATATCTGCACCTCCATCTTATACTATGTCTGTATGTTCTTTCAGTCGCTGTACTACTGCCCACTACAGATTTCCCTTAGGGTACAATAAAGACAATAAAGTATATCTTATCTTATCTTATCTTATCTTAATAAAATTGATTGAAATTATTATAATTGCATGTATTGAAATAAAACTGAATACCTCTATTTATTTCCTAAAATTAAATAAATGTATTACTACTAGGAAAAATTATTATTTTTATTATTACTGTTTCAAATAGTATGTTTTAAGTCAATTAAGGCCCATGTCTGTGATCAGATATCTGCTGTTTTTGCAGTGCAAAAAACATTCAACTGGATAATATTCTTGTTTTCCATGTACCCTTTGGTCTCTTGAAATGCATCCAAAACTTTCCAAAAAAAAAAACAGTGCTGAGTAAATATTTTGGATTTCTGTCCATCTGTTACCATTAAGACTCTCTCTGTTAGTTATTTACAAATCCTGTAAAGACGTTTATTAACAAAATGTAAAAAAAATCAAAGCGGTATGAAGATATACATGTAAAATACTGTAAGTGGGATAAAGACAAATAACAGTTTTTTCATGGGTTCTAGTATTTTCATTCCTGCCCTCCTCTAATCTAGATGTTTTCTAAGCAAGTTCACAGGAGTTGTTTTTTTCTAACAGTCCCAAGGTCTGACATCACTATGAAAAACATAGCTTTTTCTCATACTGAAGAAGAAATACTTTTGTTTATGGGCTGAACTGATTGCTTCCTTTGAGTTTTGAGAAATCAACCATCAAAGAAGAGTGTTGTGCTATACTGGAATGTGTAAGATGTTAATATAGAGTCCACCCAAGCCCACCCAGGGTGGGCTCGGGGGGGTGGGTGGTGCCGGGCTCCGGTAGGGGGGTCTTAGCCGGTGTTGATTGGGATGTGGCCCCGCTGTGGTGGAGGGGCTGGCCGGCTGGACTAGTTGGTGGGCCGTGGTGCGCCATGCGTGGGTGTGGGTGGCCGGAGGGCTGGGGCACCCCCGGGGTTTGGCATGGTGCCCGGTAACTGGTGCTGCTGTGGCCCACTTCCACTGCTTCCTTCTGTGGTTCTGGCCCATGGTCGGGCGCCAGGCTGCGGTTGGCGGTCAGGTGGGTGGGGCGGCGGAGCATGTCTTGTGACTGCACCGGGGTGGCTGGCGGGTTGTGCTTGGCCTGGAGTGGTTGTCCTGCATGGCCCAGGTACCCAGCTGGTGCATGTATCCCTCTCGTGGACTGGTGGGTTGGGACTGCTGGTGCTGTCTGGGGGGGGTTGGGCGGGCTTGGCGGTGTGCTGCTCTGCTGGCTGTCATGTCCGGGGGGGGGATCGGGGCAGTGGGCTGGGGGATGGCGTGGAGGGGTTGCAGCCTGTGGGGTGGAGGGGTTGTGTCCACTTCTAGGGTATGGGCTCACCGGAGTTTGGATCGGCTGGGCGGCGATGGTCGAGCTGAGCTGGATAGTGTTTCTCCCTGGGCGGTCGTTGCAGTGGCAGTGATGTAGAGTTTTTTGTGGCTGAGGGGGGCATGGTGGGGGACACTGCCCCTGGGTGCCTGCTGCTGGCCGGGGACCTCTTGGTGGGGGTCGGGGGTCCTGTTTTGGGTGCGGTGTTTGGTGGGGTCTGCCCTGTTGCGCCAGTGTGCGGGGGTGGCGTTGTGCGGGGCCCTTGCCTTGCCATTGTGGGGCACTGTGTGGTGGGGGAGCTGGGTGCGCCGGAGGTGCTTAGAGCGGGGCTGTGTGTGGAGCTTGCGCTGTGTTGGTGTGGCTTCATCAGCTTCTCGGCTATGGAGTTCACCTGTGGGGGTGTGCCCCTGTGGGGGAGGGGATTCGTGGCGTTTGGGTTCTGGGGCATGTGTTCAGTATCGGTGTCCTTGTTGGGTGTGGCCCTACGGGGAGGTTCATGTTGGGGTTCACTGGGGGTGGGAGACTCATGAGGTTGAGATCGGAGCTCATTGGGGTGTCCGGACTGCTCTGTCCTGGTGCGGCTACGGTTGGCGGGCTGGTTTGAGCCATGTGTACCCCTCTTTTGTACATAGCCCCCTCTCCGGAGGTGGATGGGGGTTGTTGGGGACTGGGTTCGGGGTGGGAGGGTGGGGGCCGGGCCGGGGTCATCCAGGTCTGGGCGGTGCCGGTGCTGTCTGCCTGTCTCTGCCCCAGGAGGGAAGGGGACCACCTCCTGGGTTCGGGGACTGGTTTCCCCTATGGGGTACCGGCGCCTGGACCTGGGACTATAGAGTATGCATGGGGAGTGTGAGTGAGTCTATGACGCCCATTGTTTTTTGTCTTAATGGTGCGAGTGATTTTATGTGTATGCATGAGGGTGGGAGTGGGTGACTGTGTGTGTGCCTGTTTTTTTTTTTTTTGTGACAGGTTGGGTCTTGGACTGCTCCCTCTCCTGGATCAGCTTAGGCCCCCTCATATTATGGGGGGCCTATTTCCTCCCCACCACACTACCTGCTGGTGGTTGGAGTCTCTGCCCGCTGGTGTACTTGTGGTTCTCGGTGTCCCGGGCTGGGTGCTCTGGTGTGTGCTGACTCACTCCCGGTGGCTGCTTGCCGGGGCCTGGCCCCCTGGGCTCTGTCGGGCCTCTGCTTGGGGGGTGGTGTGTCCTGGGGTCTTGGGTCTCTGGGTCCATGGCTGGATCTGCTTGGGCGTGGACGGCTGCCGGCGGAGCCTGTGGGCTCATTGCTGCGGCTCCTTGGGGCTTCTGCACTGTTGCTGCTGGGTGGTTCCCCTGGGACTCGCCACTGCTCTTCTCTGGGGGGGTTGCGGTAGTCCCGGTGGTGGTTCTCCTGGGGTTCCAGTGCTTTGGGAACCTTTGGATGTCTGTGGCTCGGATCTCCTCGGTGTCCGTCCATGGACCATGGGGCAGGTCTGTGGGTCCTCACACTCGCTATTGCATATTTTTGTGGAGAAACCTTGTATACAAAAGCGCGTCCACACTCATACTCACAGGTGTTAACTTCAGGTGTTGACAGCTACACAGATGTTCTATATTGGGCTGCACCTCTCACTAAGTACATTTTACATTCATAAGTACCGTGTACTATTTTGTTAAAAAAAAAAAAAAAAAACAGCTGCAGGTATATAAGCAAGCTGGGTGTAATCTTATATTCTCTTCATCCTTCTTTCGCTCCTCCACTCTTTCCTCCTTTTCTCCCCTTTTTCCATTTTGCCCCATCTCTCTCTTTTTCGAGCTTCTTTTTTCCTTTTCATTTCAGTCTCTGTATCTGTAACAATTGAAATATTCCCAAAGAAGTTTATAATAAAGTTTATTTTATAAATATCAAGCAGAGCTTTAAAGTATTAGCTGTGATGCTCCGCTTGTGAAAGTAAATCTGTTGGGTAATTTCTTGGCACTCAGACAACAATTCTAAGCGCTACTCTGCCCGACAGGACACGGTTAAAAAAAAAATATATATATATATATATTTAACTGAAACACAAATGCTCACATTTAATAAATGATGGCATACCAATACTGCTTTTTATATTTTACATAATTATAGATATTAATCAAATGTTATTTAAGTAGTGTACTTGTGTCAAAGTCTTTATTATTATGGCATGATAAAAAGCCACAAATTACATTTTTTTTTATTCTATATGTATGTTTCAGCAATATTAGCTGAAAATATACCCACATGCAAAAAAAAAAAAAAAAAAAAGTAACTGCAGGTTTTTTATTCACTTAATTTGTTTTCTTTTTTAAAAAAGGGAAGGTTTTACCAGCAGTTTCAACATAGGTAAACTGTAGGAAGCTGCTTTTTGACTGACTGCAAAGCAACTAAAACTATTAAACTTAAACACTGAGAGGTTTCTGACCACAGTTATAACTGAGGTTGCAGACAAAAAAAAAAGACCAAAATGAGCAACTAATCTGGTATAAAATTGAAGGTAAACACAATTCTTTTTACATATTTGAGAGTGTACTATTTGACATAATTCATCAAGCAGGCTAAACGATGGCATCCCATCCAGAAACAGAGGTAGAGATCAAGAAGTTGCAATATTCACATTCATAATAGATGGTCATGTTTTGCTGGTTTTATAGTTAATCTGAAGCATTTCTGTTTTTGTAAATGGTCAATAAATCGCAGATGACTAAATGGTAATATGTTTCTGTTTTTTAAAAATGAAAGTAAGAAAAAAAAAAACAGGACCTTTGTTTGTCTTCCAACCCTGTGATTGATCAGGTCTGTATTGAATGCTCAAACACTACAATGATTAATTACTCCCAATTAAACGTGTGGGAGGCCTGAACACTTAATGGTTACAGATATCTTTTCACCACTAAGCTGATGGGTTGTAATCTAAGTCAGGTTGATGTAAGAAACTAGAGCCAAATCACAAAAAAAAGACTGCGCTCTTTTCATCTGACTTTTTTTCTTCATCTCCCTTTCTGTTCTTACTTCTCCTCTGTCTTCTCAATGTTGTTGTTGGCTTGACCTCTGCTCTCGACCCCTGACATTCGACCCTGAGACATCTGATCAGTCACCACTCTAGCAGGACCAAATTAATACAAGAGTTGCTTGTTAATTGCATAAGGGGCCAGCTAAGAGATTCATCACCTCAGTCATTGCCATTGCTTTACTTTGACTCCCCCTTCCTTTCTTGGGTTTCCCAGAGGGCATTTGGGGGCAAGCCCAGCTGTGCTTTTTCCTATAACCATTGCTGTGTTTTGCTGCGTAATTATTCAGCATCAGCCCTTATTAATCAAGTCGATGCCCTTACGTTTTAAATGGAAATTGCAGGGATTAATACAAGCATTCATTTTGTCCAGGAAATCTTGATGGCTTTAGACGACTAATCGAATTGGAATAAGAGGCCAGAGTGATAGGGGGGACTTGATTGGATTAAAGGAGAAGGAAACGCACACATTATACTGTATCTGCCAGCAGGGTTGTAAGCAAAAACACACAAGCACAAAGGTCACAAGGCATTGTCCACAATGATATTTTGATGAGTCATTAGTGGGTTGTGGAGTCAAACAAAATATATGATTTGGCTTCTAAAGGGCTTTTGATTCTGCAATTGAAAGCAATTTTGTTTAGTTACTATTATATATATTTTACTATTAATAGGTATCTTTTCAACATTAAGGTGTATAAGTTGTGCATAAAATGGCTGGAATTTTACAACTCTTCTTGGCAAAATTGATAAACTTAACTTAAACTGGTTATTTTTCTGTAACAACTTGGCTTTTAAGTATATTCCTCAAATGTTTTGTTGTGTTCTATTCTTCTTTTGAGAGGAACATTCAGGAAGCTTAGTGTAAGCTTTCCATAGATTTGATATGTGTTTGGGATCATTGTTCTGTTGGATCACCTAATTGCATATAATTTTCAATCATCTGACCAAACCTGTGGGCTGCATGGTGGAGCAGTTGGTGGCACTGTTGTCTTGCAGAAGAAGGTCTTGGGTTCGACTCCCAGCCCGGGGTCTTTCTGCATGGAGTTTGCATGTTCTCCTGGTGCATGCGTGGGTTCTCACCAGTTACTCCGGATTCCTCCCACAGGCCAAAGACATGCCTGTTAGGTTAACTGGTCTCTCTAAATTGCCCTTAGGTGTGTGAATGAGTGTGTGCATGGTTGTTTGTGTGTTGGCAACTGGTGACCTGTCCAGGGCGTATCCTGCCTCCCACCCATAGACTGCTGGAGATAGGCACCAGCTTCCCCATGACCCACTATGGAAGAAGCGGTATAGAAAATGACTGACTGACTGACTGACCGAAACTGTTACCTTCAGAGGAAAGTAAAACTTGTTAGATTGTTTGAGAAGAACTCAACGAGCAATGCTCAGTTCTACCATAAGCATGAAGAAATTGGAATAGCAGTGTGAAATAAGTAGGTGGTCTGCCCCCTGGAATGACAGGGGGTAGATCAAGAAAACTGACACCTTGGGACATGACACTTCGAAGCTACCCTTCTAAACAAGCCAAAGGGCTTCTGGATGGACAAACAAGATAAAATTGTGGCTATTTAAAGGCAATGACAACACATATCTTTGGAGGAGTCAAGGTGAGGGTTTTTGAACCAGAAAAAAAGACTATATCAACTGTGAAGCATGGCGAAGGAGGTGTCATGGTGAGGATCTATTTTGGTGCCCATACTTGTGCATTGCACAAAGTGGTTCGAATAATGAAAGTGGAAGTTCTACAACTTTACCTAAAATCAACAACTAGATGGTTAAAACTTAGACTACTCTGCCATCCAACCTGACAACGATCCCAAACACATCAAAACTAAACTAGGCTATGAACTAGATAAAGCAGACTACCATTAAGCTTTCGACTTGGCTCCAACCATAGCTTGTTAAAAGTTGGGCCCATACCAGGAAACCAAACTAAAAATTAGCTTAACCATTTTTGATAGAAAGGGTGGTCAACTTTTCAGCCAGACGGTTTTCTCTTTTTCCTATTTTTGCAACTTTAAGGTCAGCAAAACTACAATTATCTGTTGGCTAGATACATAAATGCCTCAGGCAAAGACAATACAACTCCAATACAACTGCTCGCGGACACATAATACATAAAGACTACTGTAAAGTACATAAATGTTCATTTTATTTTATGGAATGAAGCAAATGTGTACTTTTAGGTAATGGTTTGCACTTCTAAAAGCATATAGTAAAACAATAAAAGGAAAAACAATTGTTTTAAGCTTTATACAATGTATAGGTGTAGACATGCCAAAATACTGCCACAGCTTTCCTTACAAATCCCGTGTCCATTCCAAAAAATCCACCTTTCCTCTCCCTCTTTATCATCCCACCTCTCCATCATGCCTCCTTTAACCATGTCTTCAGTCCCTGCAACCTAGATTGACAGACGGATTAGATTGGACACAGTTGATGGCAGTGGAAGCAATCAGATCTGGTGTTTGGCAGTGGTTTTGTTTGTGTAAAATGACACACAGGCCTCTCTCCATAAGAGATGCCATTGGCACAATCTCGCAGGGCGATTGCTATCAGCCCTGGTGGAGGTGTT
This sequence comes from Girardinichthys multiradiatus, assembly GCF_021462225.1. Taxonomy (NCBI): domain Eukaryota; kingdom Metazoa; phylum Chordata; class Actinopteri; order Cyprinodontiformes; family Goodeidae; genus Girardinichthys; species Girardinichthys multiradiatus. The sequence continues at coordinate 36,917,646 of NC_061805.1, read as the reverse complement.
CCAACATGTCATTTGTCTGTCATTTGTTTGTCAACTGGCGACAGCTCGGTGTTTCTCCGGTGCATTCGAGTGGGTGGGCACGTGTGTGTCTGCAACCGGGAAATAAATTCACATTGTTGTATATTTCATCCCTCCAGCACCTCTCCTTCAAGTCTCGTCTTCTCTTTTTGATACGGCAGTGACATTTTTTGACAGCATGTAGATAGATAAGATTTGTTGCACCTATGAGCCATCAAGGGATTAGAAATGCATACTCCTTTTGGCAGACACTGTCTACATAGCTTTCTCTTGACAATGCAAGATTCAACCAAACAGCTTCTGTGTACCTCTCGTTAGTTTTGCACTGACTGTGACAGGAGAAAAGCCACACACAAGTTAGAGTGAAACTGAAAAATGTCAAGGGGTATGACTTCATTCTGAAATAGTTTACAGCAACTTGCTATATACATATTGATACCCCTTGAACTTTTTCACATTTTGTCAACCACAACCTCATGTCTTTTTTTTGCTATGTCAACATAAAGTAGAGCATAACTGTGCTTTTATACCCATACGGTTTTATGCTCCAAATAAAATACCCTGTCCCCAAATGATAAATTCAATCAAACTCACCTAATTACTAAAGACAACCCACCTGTGGGTAATTTAATGTAAGTAGACATACAGTTGTTTTTTGAAGGCTTTGAAGGTTTGTTAGAGAGAGTAGTGAACAAGCAGCATTGTGAAGACCAAGCAACACGCCAGACAAGTCAGGGTTACAGTTATGGAGATGTTTAAAGCAGGGCTGGGTTATAAAACAGTATCCTAAGCGTTGAACCCATGAAAGAGTACCGTTCAATCCATCAACCAAAAATGGACTGACAACTGCAAACCTAAGCTATACATGCTGCAGAGATTCACAGAGCAAGCTAATAGGACAACTATAGGTTATGCACAAATCTGGTCTTTATGAAAGAGTGTCAAGAAGAAAGACATTGTGGAAAGTTAGCCGTTAGATGTCCTGTTTGCAGTTTACATCAAGCTATATATGGGACAAAGCTAATATGTGGAAGAAAGTGGTTTATAATGCAGCACCTTATTTGTGGAGGAAACTGACACTGCATAGCACCCTAAGCACACTATATGTATGGTGAAACAGAGTAGTGGCAGCGTCATGCTGATGGGAACCTTTTGTTCAACAGGGAAGGTTGATTGATCTGATGGGAATATGAATGAAGCTAAATGCAATCCTAGAAGAAAAAGTTTGAGAGGCTGCAAAAGACTTGAGAATGGGAAAGATGTTTAACAACTTGTAGGACACCTAGCCTAAACACACATCCAAAGCTACAATGCAGTGGTTTACATCAAACCATATTCATATTTTAAAGAAGCCCAGTCAAAGTCCACACATAACATTGTATGTATGTTTCTGCCGCTTCAAAATTATGTATTACTTTGTGTTGGTCTATAAAGTAAAAGACCAATTTTAAGTGATTTGGCTGCTTTTGCATGAACTGTATTGACATATTAGTAAAATCCTTTTCTGACAAATTAATTACTTCTAGAACTTCAAATTCTCAAATTCAGTGATAATAAACATTATATACTTTATACTAGTAGTTATTAGTGCATCATTGCCACCATGGCTTATAATATCTAATTCCAAGTTAAAACCAGCATCATATGACAATGATTTTTGGGTGTGAAAGTTCACATTGGCCCAAAACAGAACATCCTAATACCTCAAGTCCAAACTAACTGAGATAGAGTTACACATCCTGACCCTTAGAAATACCAAACATCTGTTCAGCCTTTCCCATCTATTCAAACATACAAATGGGTAGCAGTGTTTTTTTGGCCCGTCCCTAACGCACAAAGGTTTTAGGGCCTCCCTATTCATGGTGCACTGGCCGAGGAGCAGTTATCTTACAGCCTCTGTCAAATCAATCAAGCTGGAATTGTTTAGATCTTGGCCAAGGAAGAGGGCCAGCGTGTTTATGTGAGCAGACTATTACAGCAAAGGATGAGGGATGTACAGCAGGGATTTATGGCATTCTCATTTCCACAGAATGGTTCTTATCAGTTGAGCTCGGGCTAAAACGTTGATGCTACTAAAGGACAAATGGAACTCTTAGTGTTGGTAATATAGAAAAGGTAAAGATTTATCTAGTTTTATTCCATTGTAAAACGGCTATTTTGTCTCGTCTACTCTTCTTTTTCTGTGTTCGTGTATTAAGCATTGGGAACAAAGTAGGTGTAGCTTGCATCTCCAATGAATTATATCATGCATGTAAAAACAGTTTTACTTTGGTTCTCTTGGCTCCTGCACAGCCTAGCTTCACATTTTGTTCCTTCTCTCTCGAGGGGCTAGTTAACCCCCACATTATCTGGAATTCCAACAGACCTCTCACTCTCCTCCTCATATTCTTCAATGACCGGCATCTCTGCAATAGCCCTGAAACATTACCAAAAACCCTGCCGTCACTTGGCCCTGATTTATGGTGTCATTAATGTCAGGCTATCAGTGGACATGAGCGCATGAGACAACAGACGAACCGCCCCAAAAACAAATAGTTTTGATTAAAGTCAAGGACATTCCATGCAGCTTTTTCCGTAGAAAGGCATTTATCACATTTGATGTTAACCCTCCCTCCACGCTTCCCTCTCTCTTTTTCTCTCTGTCTGTCTTCCTGTTTGGTCATGGAGGTGTTTGGGATAGCGACAAAAACCCAAAGGCTGAGCTAACAGAGATTTCGGGAGGTTCTACAAATCCGTGTGTGATGCAAAGTTTATACAGCAGTAACTTGATTAATTGAACACTAAAAGGATTACAGTGTAGAGCTTTATGTGTACAAACAATGGGTCACAGACAGAAAGCTTGATTTTACCCTGCCTCTGTGAAATCAGGTTGTCAACAATTAACTCTTATTCACTCACAGCCTCTTTTAATAATGCATTTGGAAATTTTTTCCAGTGTTTTGTGATTATACAACAAACAACTTCAAAGACTTGTAAAAACTAGAGTTGGATGCACAGGTGTGATTTTATGGGACATTTTCTCAAATCCACACAGTGCCAAAACTATTCACACATGCTCAAATACATATATACACTGTCACTAATACTTGGATAAATGTTATTTAGCGAGATGCAGAGAAACACATGTTTTTGTAGCCATTAACAAGATTCTGGCAAGGTTCTGGTTCTGTTTGGTCACTGTTGTTGACAACAGGCAGGACCCATCTTTTAAGTATAGTACATGTCTTTCTCCTTATCTCCCCTTTTCCTTTTAGCCCACTCTCTCTCTTTTGTGCTTCTTTTTTTTCCTTTTCATTTCTGTCTCCGTGTGTGGAACAACTGAAATAATCCCAAAGCAGTTTCTAATAAAGTTTATTTTTATAAATATCAAGCAGAGGTTTAAAGCGTTAGCTGTAATGCTCCACTTGTGAAAGTAAATCTGTTGGGATTTTTCTTGGCACTTTGGCAACAATTCTGAGCGCTACTCTACGACAGGATAGTCGTATAGTACACACATGTATAAAGGTCCTAAGTTACATAATATAATTTATTGTTAGCCTGCTTTATCTTTTCCAAAAACAGTTTTGATGTGAGTTATGGAGCATTTTTCTGTTACAACATTCAAATGCTTACATGTTTCAACCATTTAAATGCTGATGTGTAGGGAAATGTATAGAGTTTGGATCTAGTCTTCTTTTATTTTTCCATCCACTTTGTGAAATGGCTCAGTACCACTGGCATCAAAGCAGACCTTCAGCATGATGCTGCCACCAACATGCTTACTACTGGCTCAGAGTTTTTGTGTTTGAAAGCCTCACATTGATTCTTCCAAACATACTTGTTTTCATTGTGCTTGAAGGCATCGATTTTGAATTTCTCAATTGGCACCCTGCCAGTGTATTTTGATGTTGAGCTGGCTTCACTATGCATTGTCATACTGGTGTTCCAACATTTTGCAATTTATAAAAGGCCTGACCATTGATGGTTCCTGTGTATTTCCTGATCATTAAAGCCAATTGTCTTTCCTCTGAGGGTGACTGGTTGCGTCTGATCAGTAATACTTGGATGCAGTCGGGTGTACCCGGGGGACAAGGATCACAACCACAAATTAAAACTGATTTTGTAATGTATAAGTCAGGCTAATGTTCCAAAATGGCAATGACCTCAATCTTGTTTAAAAGCCTAAAAGTCAGTCTGTGCCAGGAAATCAATGACTTAAAATGAACTATATCAGTCCTGCTGAGAAATATGGCAAAAGCCATTTGATAATTATAAAAAAAAGATGTTTAATCAGGGTGTGTTTATATATTTGAGACTGTATGCATAATATTCACTGTGCATTTTAGAAAATTCACAATCAACTCAAAGCCAAATGTAGCTTTGGCAGTTCAGTTATGTTGTTTGTTGAATTATCATTCCACATTGAGAAAAATAATATAACTGTTTCATTAAAAGCCCTAAATCACTGCGATGTTTAAGCCTATAGTGAGCATTTGTGCATTTCTCATCAGCACAGTAACTCCTATCTGCTCTCATATCCTTTTCTGTAGATGAGCATGTGTATGTTGCTTGTTCCACTCATCACAGTATTAAGTATTAAGTGTTTGCCCTGTCAGTGGATACAAAGTCCATGCCAAGTCTTAATATGATGCCTAGAGAGTTACAAGTCACAGGGAGATAACAGAGATCAGAAATGCAGACAGCGTTTACAGTTCCCCAAACCAAACATCTGTTATAGTGACAGCAGAAGGGTCGATGTGAGGAGAATTCCAGAGACGATGGGAAAAGCACTTCACTGCTGTTACTAACTTTTATCTCTCACCAAAAAAGCTTCCAGTTTGTGTAAACAAATCCCAAACAGTCTGCAGAGGTTTTCCTCTTTCATGCTTCCCTGGCCCTGGCCACCCAGCCTGCACCCCGGCCCACAGGACTTGACAATAATAACTAGCAGGTCAAGGTTTAAGAGGCAAATTTAAGATGAAATCAAGAGAATTTAAAAGGTCCACAAACAAATTAGTTAAAGAGGGGAGGAAAAAAAAATAAAACTTGCACAGTTATGGAATGTGGCAGACCAGACGGACTTCATAGCCTCAGCTAAGCGAGAGCCAATTTAGATTTGTACTTCCCCTTATCTGATAAGCTGTTTTGTTCTAATATGTTGGTGTGTTGTTCTAAGCTTTGCTGTTTTTAGGTCCCTTTTTGTCACAGCTTCTGAGAAAAATTTTGATTTTAATCAAGGCGGCTTTAGGTGTTTTACTGGATTCCAGATTTCCGAGCCCCCACCTACAAAAGGTTCTCTTTTTTTCTCTTTTGCTTTTATTTCCTTCTCACCAATGGGGACACTAGTGCAAAGGTTTTGCGCTTCTCAAGGTCTCTTCTAACTGTCTTGGCCATTCAAGTATTTGGACACTCACCAGAGGAGAGAAAAGCACCAGGTGTAACTCGGAGGGAGAAGGAAAATGTTTGGTTGTTGGTGGGGATTAGGATTTTAAAAAAACTTTGGAAAGGCGCATATGTTATGACAAAATACACCCACATGGTGACAAACTCACTCAAAAGACAATCTTTCAGGACAAATTGCACATTTGTGCAGTAGCTGGCGAAAGTATTATATAATTTTCTCAAATTACTACCAGAAACTTTTATTTTCCTGGGGATTTGATGTGATAGACCAAAACAAAGTAGTGCATAGTTATGAAGTGAAAGAAAATTATAACTTGTTTTAAATTTTTTATAAATAAATCTCTATAAAGTATACAACTGATTCATAATCAACCCACGTTGACTCTGATAGTGCTAAATAAAATATACCGCAACCAATTGCCTTCAGAAGGAATTTTCTTAATAAATCACGTTTGACTTTCTGTAATATAGTCTAAATATAAATGCTGGTGTTCTGTGAAGGCACAAGAGGCTTGTTACAGAACATTAGGGAACAAAGAGCATCACGAAGAACAAGAACCCGAGCAGAAAGGTAAGGATTTAAGTTGTTGATAAGTTTAAAGCAGGATTAGGTTATTATGTACCACGCTTTGAACATCTTACAGAGCACTGTTCCATCCATCCATCTTCAATACCCACTTTCCATACTGGGTCGTGGGGGAGCTGGTGCCTATCTCCAGCACTCTATGGGCAAGAGGCAGGGTACACCCTTCACAGGTCACCAGTCCATCGCAGGGCAACACAGAGTAACACAGGACAAATACCGTACACACACACCAAAAAAAAAAAATCAAAAATACTTAATTCATCCCAAAGGGAAATTAAATTTGCACCTAAGGGCAATTTAAAGAGACCAATTAACGTAACAGTCATGTTTTTGGACTCTGGGAGGAAGCCAGAGTACCCGGAGAGAACCCATGCATGGATGGGGAGAACATGCAAACTCCATGCAGAAAAACCCCCGGCCATGAGTTGAACCTAGGACATTCTTGCTGCAAGACTCCAGTGCTACCAACTGTGCCACTGTGCAGCCCACTGTTTAATCTTCAGTCAGTCAGTCAGTCAGTCATTTTCTACCGCTTATTCCATAGTGGGTCGCGGGGGAGCTGGTGCCTAACTCCAGCAGTTATCCAAAAATGGAAAGTGTATGGCATAATTGCAAATCTACCAAGACATGGCCTTCTGCATAACAAGATGGCCAAATAGAGGATTAATCAAAGAGGCAGTCAAGAGACCCATGGTAACTTTGGGGGATCTGCACAATTTAAGTGGGATAATCTGCCAACAAGACAACTATTAGTCATCTGCATAAATGACTTTTATAAAACCTTCAAGAAGACAACAATTATTGGAAGAAAGCCAAAGGAAATCATGTTCAAAGCTATTCAGAAGTCATGAAAGGAACAATGAAATTTTAAAACTAGAATTGAATTTGTTGGTCCACATGCCAAATTCTAAATGTGGCGGAAAACATACATTTGCACTAATGAGCAAAACGTTTATGATGTGCAAGACTGGTAAAGTCATACTATAAAAGACATGCAACAAAGTATTTACAAAGCATTAATTTAGGGAGGCTGAATACAAATGCATGCCACTTTACCGATTTTTTTTTTTTTTTAACATTTTATAAATAAAAAGTCATGTTTTCTTTCCGCTCCCCAATTATATTTCCAAGAGAAAGGAATTATAGTATTGAAGCAGGGAAGTTTTCAGCTGCAAAAATGGAGGCACAAGATGGTTGACAGGAGCTTTCCAATGTGCCATTTTGAACCTCTTTTGTATTCAACAAAGTTTGCACATATAAGGGCATGTGTATGTTTTGGTTTGATTAGGTTTAACCAACCCCACATACATGTCACTGATAGAGAGTATGACTTCCTCAGCCCCGCTTAGACCCATACACCCCTGATTCTCACTGACTTTGGTTTCATGCTCATGCTGAAAAGCACGGAGCAGTATCAGAAAAAAAAAAAGCAGAGAAGGGAGAAAAAAACACAGGGAAAAAGAAAATGAACATAAAACAGAGGATTATGCAAAACAATTTAAGCCATTTGCTTCTCTTGCCAGTACAAATCATGCAACCCTGCAATGGAAAAAAAGTATCTTGAGGTTTCAGTCCTGGAAGGGGTAGACGTGATAGGTGTCTGCAAAAGGCTGCTCAGTGAGGGAACTTATGTTGACTCCAAGAGAAAATAATGGGTCCGAGTAGTCCATCATAGATTCATGGTACTGAAAATGTTTCTTTGTACAACTTGGCCTAAAAAAATAGAACAATTTAGTGTGAAAAATGACTGTAATTAATACATAAAACACTGTACTAAAGAAGGCAGCATATATGTGTATTAAATGTGTTTCCTTTTAATCCAGGAGGGAAAGCTGGGAATTTGTCAAAAAAGCTATCCATTGCCAGCGTTATAAGCAATGGCATAAATCTTGAGATCAGCCTGTATTGATAGGACCTTGACTACCGATTTGGTAACATGTGTGCATATCCATTTCCCTGACAGAGACTGATTGCACATAACTCTAGAGGTAATAGAATTGTTTTTAAGAGGCCGGACATCATTTATTACGAGCAGAAGGTATTGCTACACCTGCGGTGCATCCCATTACTCTAAATATCACCCCTCCTTTTGTCGGTTACACTCTTTTTTTTCATGACTTCTGGCAGTAATGCAGAGGAGGTCAAATATTATGCCACAGCTGATTAAAACAGTAGCAGTTCAGCTCTGTGATTGCAAAGAAACACCAAAATGATAATGTTTCTATAATAGATTAAATTTAGCAGAGAAAATAAGAAGTGAACATGCCAACATGTCATAAAGTGAAATGACAGAGAAAAATTCCCTTTCTAATTTCCCACAGAAGCTGCTAAAAGAATATAGCCAAAATCTATCAGCTGGTTTGGACCAAGCTGATGGCCTATAAAATGTTAAAATAATATGTTTCTCTTTACCATTGTATTGCACAAGAATCATGTCATGATTGGTTAAAGCAAGAGCTCTGTTAAGCCCTTTACAACTTTGTTTCAAAACAGTGATAGCTTTGATTACAGAAACATTTCTAAATTTCTGAATGTTTCAGTGAGTACAGTTTTGTGTCATAATTCATCACCATGCAGCACCAGGTGGTCTTCACAAGATTTTTGACAAAGAATTAAAAAATTATTAGGAGAGCTTTTTAAGAGCCAAGAATCACTCACAGAGAGCTTACCAAAGACCAGGAAATAACAAGTACCGTTTTCCATTGAAAACTGTATTGCAATCTGTAATGCAGTCAGTGGACCTCTATGTCTGCTCACTGTACAAGACTCCACTGCTGAAAAACAAGCTGAAGCTTGCTTAAAGTTGGCTGTAGAACATTTGGACATGTCAACAAAAAACTGGCAGAATATAGTGTGATCAGGTGCAACCAAAATTAAGCTATTGTGATGTAATTGCACACTGTCAGAAACATCAGACCAACAATAAAGTTTTCGAGATGGGAACATCATAGTGTGAAACTCATGAGACGTGGTGTGCTTTCAGTTTCCATTTAACTAAAGGAAGAGTATATGGATTAATGATCCAAAACATTCTTAATAAGATTATGTAGAAAAAACGAATTTGTCGAGGAAGTGTGTTTATCCTAAGCACAAAACCAAGGAATTAATTGGTATTGGGGAGCTAAATAAAGCTGTTGGAGTGGTCTAGTCAATCACCATCTTGAATACAAGTTGACCAAGGGAAAGAACTGAAGATCAAAGTATATAGAAGTTTCCCGCAAAACCATTAAGATTCAGGACTCTGTGTGAAATAATGGGCCAAAAATGACATCTGAGAAATGCATGTGACTAGTTTCTCCATACAGGAGACATCTTGAGATTGTGATTACCAACAAAAGCTTTTCTAGTATTTATTAAATAAAGCAGAGTAAGCTTATTAAATACTTCTTCCCTTTGTCCAGTTTATAACATAAAAACAAATTAATCCTTTAATGAAATTATGTATTTGCAGGTGTGGATTTACTTGGGTTGTTACCAATGTGTTGTATGAATTTCATGTTAACTGTAACCTAAGAAGTTTATTTACTGAAAAATGTTTGACATGTTCAATACTTATTTTCCTGCTATACATAAAATTAACTGCACAGTGGCGCAGTTGGTAGTTGGTAGTTGCTAGTACTGTTGCCTTGCAGCAAGAAGGTCCTGGGTTCGATTCTCAGCCCGGGGTCTTTCTGCATGGAGTTTGCATGTTCTCCCCTTGCATGCGTGGGTTCTCACCGGGTACTCCGGCTTCCTCCCACAGTCCAAAGACATGCCTGTTAGGTTAATTGGTCACTCTAAATTGCCCTTAGGTGTATGAATGAGTGTGTGCATGGTTGTTTGTGTGTTGCCCTGTGATGGACTGGCGACCTGTCCAGGGTGTACCCCGCCTCTCGCCCATAGACTGCTGGAGATAGGCACCAGCTCCCCCGCGACCCACTATGGAATAAGCGGTAGAAAATGACTGACTGATGACATAAAATAATTTTTAAATCACTCAAATTTACTTTTGTTGATCTATACCATAATTAAATTTTTTAGGCAATATCTCTGTTTTTAACGGTAACAGAAATCACATGGTCTTTAATCACTACAGAAGAATGGTTTCACTTAATATTTATTCCATTGTCTGAGATCAAAAATATTTCTTGCTATATAACTTTAATTGTTGTTTGGAAATGATAAGCCAAACATCTGAAATTTAATGACAATTTATATTAAAAAAAAGCCTTTGCAGAAAACATCTCACCCTTTGAGTTGTCATTAATAATGCTGACATACATGTCCTGATTTTCCTCCTTTCTCATCATATTGTCTTTCCCAACCCCTCTGTTCTTTCCTTTCCTCATCCCCTCAAAGGTTCCTAGTCAGAGAAAAGCAGGAATATTGACTTGTTAAGTTGTACCCCATGGGAACTTATTATGTCGAAAGAACTAACGGCACGTTGTTGCACGCCTTCTGTCTACCTGTTGGACTATCATTGATCTGGGAGGCAGGTGTCAATATAGGCAAAGAAAATATGGTTTGTTGTCATCATAAAACTACCACCCCGACGCATTTATGCACAATGAAACTTTGACATCCTGTGACAACTTTTAGGGAGAAGAAGGGAAAAACAGAGTTTGTATACTTTAAAGGTTCGAAGGCAGGAAACTCTTGACATTTTTTAAATTTTTTACAACTTATGGAGTTTTGTTTGGATAATGAAATTACTCTATTACCTACATACTTAAATATTGACAAAATAATGCAAAAAAAAAATAACTCAATAGCTAAATAATTTCATAAACTTTGGTTTTAAGGTCAAAATAAACATAAGCATACATTTTCCACACCTTAGCACAGTTCGTATATTTAATCCTACAGTGTAAACGTATAAAGAATCCCCCAAAAATATTAAACACACTGTGGCAAAGTCTACAACAGCAAATGTAAAAAATTGAGGCATACATTAAATCACTGAAGCAATTAGTATGCACACATTCTGCAGGTCTCACTTCTTAAATTATTCCCAAAAAGCTTGCTAAGCTATTGACATTAGAAATGTAAATCCAGGAAACACATCCTTTTTTTGCATTTGGTGCAGCTCTGTTATACGGTCCTTATTTCTTAAAATCAACATCTTAGCCTTAGCCAGCCTGTGATTCAAAGGTTTGGGGGAAGAATGGTGCCAATCTACTATTACTGCATTTAAAAAAAATGTCCTTTAGCTAATTCTGCATTGAGACGGGGGAAAAATAAGTTATTTTACTTCTGATCTAAAGTCTGATTTCCATTTAATTTATTGTTATCCTGAAATCAAATGCCAATCCAAATTTAGAATGAAAAATACATGGTAAGCATGACAATTCTGATGGATTAGTAATTTACTTCAAGAAGTAGTGTAAAAACCCTTTTTATTTGGAATTTGAAAGATTTAGATAAATTGTAAAAAAAAAAAGAAAAAGCAATATTGCAAAATTAAAATACAAAACACTGAGTCAGTCATATGGACTTTGAATGTGGTTATATGGATTCTCCCATTTTTCAGTGAGAATTAAGAAATCAGAGGTTATTTCCTGCTTTTGTTTCTCCATGTTTTAAAATGCAGGATCCAGAAATTACACAATTGTTTTTTTGCAGTCTACCAAAAAGAACTCTTTCAGTAGCACTATCTCTCACTACACAATATACAAACATCCAACCTTTGCTTTTAGTATGTTTATTTAGTATTAAGGAAAAAATGATGTTAACTTAATCAAAGGTGCAATGATAGACAAACCTAATAGCTCCAATACAATATAAATGTTTAAAGCCTTTTTTTGATTCATGTCCAAAGTCTGTGTCTGGGAACTTTGCACAGGAATCATGTCAAGTCTTTCAAGTATTTCTATAGAACATGTATAACAACAGCTGACCAAAGTGCTGTGAAATGTACACAATCACCAGTAGCTTAAACAGTTTAATATGGAGCACAATAAATTGACAGAACAATTAAGCACAACTAGATAAAATAAGTAATCCATGATTTGGTGTTTCGCTGGATGGTATCTAACTCAGAGACCTTTGGAGAAAGAGAAGATGCCTTACAAGTTAGACAGATCAGTGTTGATCGTCATGAAAAGGCTTTAAGCAAATAATAAACTTTAAGATATTTGCAGTAAGAGCATTAATTTGAAAACAGGTTTAACACATTTGAAATTATGACAAGCAAGGACAAGGACCCAAGTTTGTCTTTTACCTATAAGATTATAAAAAACCTTCAAATTTTACTTTTAGAGAACTGCTGCAAATCTTGGAGCAACAGTGTCTTTTAATTTAATGCTTTTGCACAGATTTCTACTATGGGTACCATTAACTATATATAGTGTTGTAATTTTAGCTGTAAACGTAATGCTTAAAGTTTTATTTTTCATAAACACAGCTCCGACTTTAAGAAGCCAAAAATTAACTGGTATTTTGAAGGTCACAGAGAACCATTAGTGTATTTTTGTTCTCCTATTTTGTTGGTTTGTTATTTTTGTATGATAATGTATGTAAATTTATTTCTTTTTGGACACTTCATTTGTATTATTTTGGTATGTTGACACTGACCTAGTGAGACTTTTCATTTAATGTTTGGTAATATATTTGGTCCTTTAAAAAAATTAAAACTTTAATCTAAAAAGGCGACCTGCATCTTTTACTCTGGTATCTATGGATTGCAGTGGTGTATCATTTAATTTTGTTTTCAATACCCTCCTGCAACCTCCAAAGGGGTGTTTTAAGACAGAGCAATGCAGTGGTACACCACAAACATGCACTTGTGCACAGGCATACACACCATGTGCCAGAGTGACCGCCCTCATGCAATCTTCTTCTTAATGAGGCTTTGTCTTACTCTGGGCTTGGAGAACAGGAGGTCATACAAGTTCAGATTGAGACAATGTCAGCCTACTCATCAGAGCTGTGTAAGGAAGTCTGGAGCCAGTGTCAGTCCAAATCATATCTACTAGACACAGGCAGGAAATAAGCAGTGTGTGTGTGTGCGTTCCCACTGAACTGTGTGCAAATATTTGTACAGCATGTGCTTTTGGAGCAACTGCATGCTCTGTAACTCTTCTCTACTTATTATATTTTACTTGTACCTGTCAGTCTCACCGGCTGTTTGTCAGTCACGTGTTAAGTATTTAATCCTACAGCACATGCCGGATTATAAACAGGAAAAAAATGACAGACTAATCACTCAACAACGTTTCAACAAATGTCTCTTGGTTCGACTCATCATTGAACATAAGTTGGGCGTTGGCACTGTTGGGAGACTCCAGAGGTGATGCTCAAGTCACTGCACAAAGACTTTGATTTGAGTCCCATGTAATCAGGGGTAACAGTACTCAAGTAGGTCTAGATCATTTGAGTAAGTTTGTCCCCTCTGAAGTACTGTTGTGTATACAGGTTTTCATGGTAACGTTAAATACAGTATGGGTTCTTTGCAATGTATTCTGTGCACAATTTGGCATAGAAAAGAAATAAACAAAACCTTCCAAGTGTGTGTTTTGATTCATTGAAAATATATTTCCAGTAAGGAAGCCACAAACTGAAGCTCTGACAGAGACTTGCATATTCATTTGTAAAAGGTTCTTCTGGATTAGAGAGGGGGGGATCCGAAGAGGGGGGGGGATCCGAACAAATATGTGTATCGGACCAGATTCTGACATCATCCACAGTCTCATAAAGTGTTTCAAATACATCAATAAAACAATGAAACTTTTTAGCAGTGCCTGATCAATGAACGGTCTGCTGCTGGGTGAGAATTGCTACAATGCAGCAGCTTCTTTAATTTAGTGTTAAAAAAGAATAACGCAACATCAGTGTTAGTTACATTAAAGTTTAACAGGGTGGATGTTGTGTTACAATAATGACACAGGAGCAGTGATACACTTCAACAGAACTTTTGTTTTTTCTGTATTTTCATGTGTGGACTTCTCAAATTCTGTTGAGTATGGCGCTAATAGGATATGGAAACAGCAGGCTTTTGGAAGACTGACATATAAGTATTTACAATCAAGGAATTGCATGGAAAGGCAGCTTTTAAAGTTTGCTACTTAATAGTGCTAATCACTATTAAAAGTTGTTCAAACATTTTAAGTCTGTTGTACCTCGCTTCGTCTTGGTGGTCTGCATACAACTCTGCAGCTGACAAGTTTACTGTATGAAAATATGCATAAAATAATCATCTCAAAGCCCCTTATATGATTATTCATCTTGTAAATACAGTACATTTAATGGAAGGTATATGCCCAAAATGTAACAGTATGGCTGTGTGGTTTATTCATTTTTCTTATATCACAAAAGTGAATAAATGTTTAATTGAAAATATTTATTTTTGGATCAGAAAATCTTTAAATGCAGATTTTTAAATGCAGATATTGGGGCTGAATCAAAAAATCCTGGATTGGAGTATCTCAAATTGATCAACAAGGGACGTTTTGTCTCAAGTCTTTGATGGTAAGTTCAAGTAAAGTTTAAAGTCTCTATTGACTAAAATAAACCTTTAACTGTGGATCACTGTTGGTTAGGAATTCAAACCTTTTCTCTTTGTCCCTAGGCCTAAATCATTACATGAACATTTGGTAAATGTCTTTTAGTCCTCCAGTCTTTATTAACAATTACATTTTAATCATTTAAGATTAACTTAACCATCCAAAAACCTGCTCATTCTGATTGGTATGGTAAAAAAAAATTTTAATATAATATTTACTTCTTTAGAAATATAACTGGACATTTGTTCTGTAAGAAAAATAATTGAAAGAGATTAAATCCTGAACTGAATATTGCAAAAATATAGATATGTTAAATGTGCATGTTTCGAATAGTGATAAATGATTTGAATTCATATCCTACAGCAATGCAGTGCAATAGGCAGAATAGCTGGCATGCATCTGATGTGAGAATATTAATTTCAATCATTTAATACTTGAGACATGTCCTGGGAAAAAAAACCAAAAAAAAAACTTGTGAACATCTCTGATGCACATACACCAACACAAACACATTCCCCTAATTACAAAGTTCTAAGCTGATCCAAACTTTATTTTTTCTGTTCTCTGAACTCATATTGTGGCTTTTCAATGTGTGCAAAAAAAAAAAAAAAAAAAAAAAAGCTCTGCGTCCTTTAGATACCAGGGATGCACACAGACCTCTATTCTGGGAGTATCATTTACCAAGGGCAGAGAGAGGAGATGTACTTATTTGGTGAAGTTCACAATCCTGCAGTGTACGATCTGTCCAGTCAGTGTTCTCTAGCTTTAATTATTGTGATTTATGCTTTAGTCTTCAAGAGCATGTGTGATGTCAAGTCCTTGTGCCATATCAAATAGTGACATATTTTATGGGGTGCAAGTGACCTGATGTCTTCATGACACACTGACATTCAGATCCCTCCTCGGTTTTTCTTTAGCCGGTACACCTATAATGTAAAACCTCGAAGCATTTGCCTGAGTTAAAGAATAGAAATAAAAAAAATCTGTGCTACAAGGTAGACATGGAAGGTTATAATCAACACCACAAAAAAGAAACTAGGCCATCAGATGCCCCTGTTCTCGGAAACAAATGCATTTGCGACACTTTTTTCCTGTGTTGATTTCGTCCTTGCTGCAGGATGCTTCGGATATGAGGCGTGTATTCTCACAGGAGGACAGTTTTAGTAAGTTAAAACCTATGGGCCTGAAGTAGAACAACGAATCTAATGACAAAGAGGATAGAACTGGGAGAGCAAACTGGACAAATAATGAAAAAGTTTTTGAACTTCTGAAGACCCACTACGATTTGCTTGGCCCGGTACATGATGGTCACAGTTTTGAAAAGAGACAAAGACTAACAAATGTCCAAACCACATTAGTGTGCAATACATGTGATGTAGTGGAGTATATTTTTGTGCATAAATAAAATGCAATGTAACAAATCTAAGATTTCTTGTTAGAAGGTGTGCTATTTGACAACATTTTGAACTTCTCTTTCCTGTGCTGGTCTGCATATTAATTTCAATATATGCTTTAGATTTTTATAGATAAATCATTAGTTGATACTGACTGTCTAAATTTGTTGTTGATAATATAAATTACAGGTGGCAGCTGTATTTGATGTTTTTATTTATTTCAGAATTTGCATCTTATTATTAGGCTGTAACTTCTGCAACTATATTCTATTTTGAAATGTCCTTTTTAATTCTGTGCAGTTTTTACATATTTCTTAAAGTGGCAAAGCAATAATTAGACCAGCCAAGCTGTTATCTTGTCTTACTGAAAGCTGTGTCAATCTAGTGACAATTACATTGGCCAACTGCATATAACACTTTGTGGTAATGAATGGATGTTTCTTTTTTATTTAAGGGAACCAAACTGAAAGAGTGATTTTTGATCTCAAAATACAGTGCCTTGCAAAATTTCTCATATTCCTTAAATTTTTCCTATATGTCAAATTAAAGTTAAAAGTTTCAATGGATTTTAATAAAATTTTAGATGGCTGACCAACACATTCTTGTTCATAGTTTTGAAGTGAAAGTCAGCTTTTTTTTTCAAGTAAAAATCTGGAAAGAGTGGTATAGATTGGTACTGAACCCTTCTTGGACTCAGTTAGCATAGCATACTAATATGCCTACATCTAAACCATTTCATTGTAGCTCTGTCCCCTTTCTTTCAAAACAATAGCTTTCTTTTTTCCAACCTTCCATAAAGTCCAGATTTGTAGAATCCTTGATTTAATGTGTTCCCGTCAACAGATTCATCCACTCAAGCAATGGATCTCTGCAGCTCCTCCAGAGCTCCTACTCTGTTTAATGGTCTTCTTACTTGGCTAGTCAATTTATGTGGACGGCCATGTTTTGATAGGTTTGCAATTGTGGTGCTCCCTTTCCATTTTTGGCTGATGGACTGAACAGTGAGATCTGCTGATCAGATTTTCTTATCTTGGAAAATTGTTTAATTTTCTTTCAGTTCACAATTATGGATCATTTTGCAGTGGCTTTTTACATAAAGTGCCAATATAACTTCAGGCCCCCTAGACCTTATACAGTTTACTCAGAGTGTGAGTGTAAAAATATTTTTGAGTCAGAGAACTGTCACTTTTATACATATTCTAGCTAAAAAAAAACATGCAAGTGAATGAAATGACAGAGGATTATGCTTTTTATCCACCTGCCGATCATAAGAACTACATGCCAAAAGACACATGACACAAATGGCATGTGAGTGGGGTAAGGCTGATGGATCTCCTCTTCATCTCTACAATGAGTGTTTTGCTTAGACAACATTCAAAGCGAGAGAAGATTTAAACTTGTAGAACTCCTCAGTTTGCATAAACAGATTTAAGAGAACAGACGAGACAAGAGAAGGTTTTAACATTGTGACACCACTCTGATGTGTGCAAACACAAATCCTTCCGAGTCATACCCCAAACACCTCCTTTTGCAGACCTTATACAAAAAGAGGAGCACAAAAGTGACACCCTAAAAAAAGGGAAGTGAAAGAAATTTTTTTTCAGAGTCCAAGGTCAGTAAGAACAATAATCAGATATCTACCAACAAAATATCTATCAAAAGGGGGAGAAGACGCCCTTGTCACGACCCCTGCAGAGTTGCTGGAAAGATGGTTTCCTGTAAAAAGTTTATCCGAGGGTATACGGAAGATTAACGATTGTGTTTTCATTGGCTGCTCTCTAGTCGTCTCGCAGTACTTACAGGTGATAAGATCAGAATATTTATCGAGCCTCCTCTCCAGGTCATTTGCTATGTTAATTTTATGAGCTTGATGCTGCCTTTGTTTTCACGGTCATGTGTTATTTCTCCTGAACCCTGGAGCTGGGGGGGGGATTTGTATACTTAGCATGCAGTGCCTTCAAATTAAAAACCCATGCATAATTATTTATGCGGAAAGAAAGGGCTTTGTGTGTGTAGGGGGATAACTGTGGAACAACTAATTCTACTTGCTTACTGAGAAAATTAAAATGTATTATTTTACAATCAGATCACCCTCTTCTTTTTCATGCCTCACTCCATTTCTGTGGAAGAAATGTTTCGTCTGGAGACAAAAAATGTGCACCTATTGATTTCTGAGGGCAAAGAGCATCTTTGGGTTGTTTGGATGTTGAGACAAAAATCTGCATTCAGACTGGATTAACATGGGCTAATGATGAGATTAACAATGCTACTTGGTGATTATCATTATAGTTGCATCCAAGTGTATGGGAAACCGCCCTCATACATTGTCCAAATTATTTAACAGCTCTTAAAATCGATTAAAAACATAACAAACATTATTTGATATTTATTGCTATTGTACAAAGCTGCATCTTTTCACTACTGTCAAGTTCATTATGTGATTGAGCTGAATGGATTGAAGACTGTCAAGCATTGGCAAGCTCTTGTGGTCATAAATCAGACTGGGGAGGGTTTGGACACCAGGACAGGTCTCAGCAACATAGCCAAAGCGTTGCAACTATGACCTCATCCTGGCCCGTGAAATATCCATATAAAGCCAACATTTAGCCAAAGATAAGACATGAACTCTGACGTATGCGGACATCTATTACAATGATGAAGCTGTCTGAGTGAGGGAGAATCCCCCTCGCTGTGACATCTGTGGGTTATTCATGTAAAATTACATAAATCTTTCAAACTGTTTTAAATCCCCCCCCCCCCCCACACACACACACACACACACACACACACTCCATACGCAAGCACTCACCACTAATGCCTACATCAGACCATGGGAGCCAATTGTTAAGGGGAGGTTCTAAGTGCCTGGCCCGATCGATATTGATAATGTCGAAAATGTGGTAGGAAAGAGAGTGAGAGTGGTGGAGAAATGTAAAAAAGGAAAAACATAAATCTGGACAGAGTGAATAGGGGAGAGCAGCTGTGGTGGCCTCTGAATTGTCCCCCTTCACCTCTTTGGAAACATCAGCACTAATCAGAGCCTCAGCAAAAGAAAACGGTTGTCCTTGATTTACACCTATCACCCTCTGCTGCGTAAACGATGGAGAGGGGGGGACGGCAGGGGGTAGTGTGGCAACAAAAGAGGAAAAGCGGGAAAATGAAAATGGGTAAGCTGACAAGCAATAATGTGCATAGACATAAAAGCACAAAGCTGGGTTCCTTCAAGGTCATCCTCAGGTGAAGTGAAAGGTTGTCCACAGGTCATATGAGAGTCAATAACACCTCCTGGACAGCCTTAGACGTTAAACGGTGGTTCCGATGGAGGAAAAAGAGCAGGGAGGGGGGTCGTCCCTGCTCTCACATCAATCTGCTGGGCATGGACCACAGCAATAAAGGAGATGGAGAGACTTAGCTTGGAGAGAAAAAGGGTGAGAAAAAAGAAAATGTACGGGCAGATTGTGAAACAGCTCGCCTTTCAACTGCTAACTGCTTTTCATGTAAATGTCTGGGACTGACACTTCTTACACCCCCCAGCCCCAGCCCCACCTCTCACCCCCAAACACACACGCACACACTCCATCTCTCTCTCCATCTCTTTTACTTCGGTATACTCTGTCAGCAGAAGAATAAAAGAGACGGGAAGGCGAGGGGGAAAGGGGCAGGAGAAGAGGGGGACCCAAGAAGGGAGGTAGAGAAAAAAAACAGAGAAATAAAAACTGGAGAAACTGGAGAAATCAGACTCTCGTAGGGGTTGGCGAAAGGTCAGCCCTGACAGGCTTGGAGGTTAAACTGCCGAGTTAAAATACTGTTCATTATCCTCTACAGCCTCTTCCCAAATTCTCCTTTGTGCCACAGTCAGGGCCAGCATCAGTGTTCCGGCCTCCCCATCCGTGGATTTATTAGACATTGTTGAGCAGTGAGAAAGGAGACCTTTTCTGTACAATAGTAGCAGTGATCCTATGGCAAGGACAATACCGCTGCCAACACAATTACAGAGCTTGGCTTGAGTTATAAGGCTAGTAGGGCCGACACTGTGCTGTGTGTTTGCATGTGCTGTGATGATAAATACAACCAGCATGTGGTACATAAAATCCAATTTTTGTTTTTTTTTACTTACCTGCTCTGAAACAAAAATATACTGACAATTAATGGAAAACAAATTTATAGAACCTCTATTTTTCCGATGTGGGGAATTTAATTAGTGCAAATGAAGAGGACAATGCAGGGGATATATCCATAACACGAATTAGGCTGAATCACATCATTCATTACTCACCAGAGAGCAATGAGATGTGACACATGGCACATGGCAAAAAAAAAAAAACCTGCCTTGAACCGTACAAATTAAAAACAGTAGTAATTAGCACTATGCAAAACATGTTGTAAGTTTATTACCTGATTTATGCGGCATTTCTGCTTAGAAGGGCATGCACAGCTAGCTATCCGTCTTCCACCTAACGTGCTCAAGAGTCGGGAATGGCTTTAAATGATTTATTTAACAGAAGAACAAATAAATCAGCTCGCACCTAATTTCCCTAATGATATTAGATATGACTAACTGTACAAATTGCACAAAATATAAGCTACTATTAACCTAAAGCACCTTTCATTTTAAGGTGCTTCAAAACAGCCATCAATTCTCATCTGTGCAAAAACAAAAACACAATTAAAAATGTGACTCTTGCCACGCACTCCACAAATAAAAACACTCCACCCTTTTATTAATAACGATGCTATTTTCTGCTTTAATAAAAGAGGGTCGTATACTCAGAGTTGTCGGCAATAAGTCAAAGCTGCCCTGCAGAGAAGTCAGCCAAAGTAAAATCAAGCCACAACAACATGCCTCCCCCTACTCCAAACTTTCTACTTAATCTCCCTCCCTTGCACTGCTGTGCTCTGAGTCACTTCCTGCTTTAGGTTTTTTCTGTTTAAAGAGACATATCGTTTTCATCTTCTGCCCCCCTTTTCCTGTGGGGAACAAGCAGAACATAAAATCCAGACTTTAAATCACAAGAGGCCACCATCCTTTCTCCTCCTAGCCGCATTAGCCTCATCTACAAGTAAGGACCAACACCTACTTAAATGTTTCAGCTCTGTGAGCATATAAGAGCATAAATAATTAAAAAGTAATCCCTGCTGAGGGAGACTATAGAAATCATAAATTATTTGAGTTTAGTCCCCCTGATGCCATCCCAGGGTTGGAACACCTAACAGCTGAGAATAGGTGCTCACTGCAACTTGAAAGTGAGAACTTAACTTCTGGATCATTTCTTTTAAGTTCCTTAGGGTTGTTATTCAATTTAAAGGAGCTTTTTAAAAGTAAAAACTGCTTGTGTTGTGCTGTACAGAACAGTAGTTATTGATATCTGTAGAACTTTTAGAACTGTTTTTTTTTTTTGACAAATAAGAATCTGAAAAGTGTGGGATTCATTTCTATTCTGCTCCAGTAGCTCAAAAATATGTATAATCACATTTCTCTGCAACAACTACCAAAAATCTTTAGGGATATGTCTCACCAGTTTTACACATCAAAATACATAATTTTCTTTAACATATTTTTTGCAAAATAAAACAACCTCCATTAAATTGGATTGTTGAGCATCTGCATCAAGTTTCAAGTCCCAACACAATCTCTCCAACTGATTCAGGTCTGGATTTTGACACTGCCATTCATACACAGGCATATGATCAATCATTTAATTGTAGCTGGGGCTGAAAAAGAGCATCCCCACAGCATGATGCTGCCACCAACATGTTTCTGAGAGGAGTGTTTAGCTTGATATGCATAGAGTTTTTTGCCAGTTTTCTGTGTTTTTAAAAGGTTAAAACATTTTAGAAATTATGAAGGGATCTTTGACATTTGTTAGGTAAGATGCAGTAAATAGAAATGTTTTTAGTCCTGACCGAAAGGAGCCAAACGTTTCTGCATATCTCAGGCAGTTGATTCCAGAGCTGAGGAGCAAAGAGACTAAATGCTGCCTACCCGTGTTTAGTTCTGGTCCTGGGAATACTGAGTGAACAGATCTCTGATGACCTGAGGGATCTACATTCGTTCCTACAAACAGGACAACGCTACAGTGATTACAGGACTGGTGTGATGTGCATGGCATATTGCATGTATTGCAATGCATTTGTTAAAGCCAGAGGAGCTTACTTTAAGAAACATCTAAACTAGAGAAACCAAAATACCTGATAG
Organism: Girardinichthys multiradiatus; assembly: GCF_021462225.1. Lineage (NCBI taxonomy): Eukaryota > Metazoa > Chordata > Actinopteri > Cyprinodontiformes > Goodeidae > Girardinichthys > Girardinichthys multiradiatus. The sequence goes on along the minus strand of NC_061805.1, from coordinate 36,895,590 downwards.
TTACAGTAAAAGCTATATTTTGATAAGGGAGGCTTATTTTATATTTCAGTTATCATGTTTGTTCATTGCAACTACTGGTACAAATTTGATCTTGCATCCAACCTTTGAAGCATATAAAATGAGAAAGTTCAAGGGGTATGACTACTTTGCAAGAACAAAGAATTGGCATTGCAAGTCACAGATTGAGAGAAAGCATCTTACATAGAGTGTCCCTTCATGAAATTGTTGCAAGACCGATGAAACCATCACATCATGTAAATGTTAGCCATAAATCCACCCATAAAGAATGCACGTGTGAAAACAAAGCAAAGCTAAGACACCTGCAAAGAATATTTTGTTGACATTTACAACAAGTTTCTCAAAATGTTTTGCCCATCACGCTCTGTGCTGCCCAGAAGGCAGTGATGTATGGTTGGCCAGAAACAGTTAATCAACCTCAGCAGGGGAAGAAATATTCATGCCGGGTAATTGAGAACACAATAGCAAGCACTGTGATATAGAGAGGGTACATTGAGACCCGCTGACACCTGGAAATTGTGACATGAAAAGAAGTAATTCAGAGTTGAACAGTGAATGTGACATTAACTTAAGACATGGTTACAGCCATCATCATTTAGTTGGAAAGAAAAGGCAGAATCAGTTCTATGTTGGAATGGTAATGAATCATGTTGTGTATGTTTAAAATATGAAAGGCAGGGAAGATTTGTACAAGTAAAGCCAAAAATTGCCACTCTCAAGCATATCAAAGCACTATTTGATGTGTGCCTGCTCTGTATCATAAGTGAGATGTGGAAACACAAACTGATCCCCAATAAAAGGGACTACTGTAACAAGTAAAAAAAAAGGGGGGGGGGATATCTGCTTTAGAAAGTGGTTGGTAATTTTACATATCAAAGGAAAGACATGGAGATTTCCTGTGCCTGTGCATCCTATCCATGTACCCACCCCTCCGCCCCCATCCTGGGCTAGGCGAGTGAGCTGAGGGTCTGTTGCAAATTTTTCAGGTGAGAGAGAGCCAGAAACCTGCTTACGATGCTCTGCTGCTCATAATCCATAGGTTCTATCAGCAGATTACTAGAAATAAAGTGTTGGGAGAGACGTAAAGCGGGACTCAGAATCCCAAATGAGACAATGATGGTTTTTAGAGTGCACATTACCAGCTCAGTAAAGAAATAAAATTCTGAAAGGGGGATCTGTTTCAAACGTGCCAGGATGATATAGTAATTTATGTGGCAATATTTCATAGATGTACCTGAAATCAAGCGTGGGACTTACAGAAGCAAAATGCTTTATATACTGTATAATAAAATCTACTTACAGCATCAGCCTGAAAATTTTCATAGCCATGTTAAGTTAAACAGTTTCTCTAACACCTATCTTTTGCATTTTCTTTAAACATTTTTTTTTTTTTACTTTCCGCCCTCTCAAGCACTGCTGAATGTGTGTAGGGCAATTCATTCGTCACACGGCTTTACCCATTAGAGCTGGACTGCTAAATGCTTCACCTTTTGATTTTGAGGAGGAGTACAGGATTTGTCAAGGGAGAAGGGAAGGTGCTTTATTGCTCCAAATTTCATCACAATAAAGGCTTATAGGGAAGGTGGCATAATTGTTGCCCTATAAATGTCTCTATGTAGATTACATGCTTCTCGCCCGACTAATCCTGGTAATTGATGAACTTGTATGCTGACAATCTTTTTATATTATTTTGTAATTTGTTTATTAATTAAGATAACACTTATTTTGGGACCTCAACCAAGTAAACACGATTATGTGCACTGCGAGGTGAGTGTTCAACGTTCCTAACGTTCCCAAAGCAGCGGGCTGGCTGAGCTGGCAGGCTGCTGCTTGCCAGGGAATGTCTAATATTCTTCCACTGAGAAGTTTAATTCATTTGCCATGAAGCTAAAAATAAACGCAGTCACACTTAATTGGGCTCTGAATGTGAGCATTACTGAGTTGCAAGACCACAAATTACAGCCAAGGACTAAACATTTAAACAGCTTAAAGACTGTGTAAAGCAAATGTTTTTACACACTTTATATTTTTTTAAAGAAGAAAATATATACAGTGCCTTGAAAAAGTATGTATACCCCTTGAACCTTTACAAATTTTGTCACACTTGAATATGTTTTATTGATAGTGTTTTCATAATAGACAAACAAAAGGTATCACATTAAAGTAGAAAGAGAAAAATCTAAATTTATGAATAGAGCCATTTTGAATTTTTGTGAGTCTTTTGGGGTATGTTTATACAAGCTTTGCACATCTAAACACTGAAAATTTTGCCCACTCTTCTTTACAAAATAGTTCAAGCTCACTAAGGTTGGATGGAGACCACTTATGCGACAAGTTCTCAAATGGATTTAAGTCTGGACCTGCCAGAAGAGAAACAAGTACCTCAGTCTCCATTCTTTTGTCCCTGCTAAGGAAATGTTGCCATCACTATGTTTCACCTTGGACATTTTCAATCAAAGTTGATGTGCAGTTTTAGCTTTTTGCAAAACAAAACAGTTCTATATAACAGTTTTCATCTTGTGTGACCTATGCATCTTCAAATGTTTGCTTTGTCTCTTACAGGACCTTCTGAGACTTTCTATCAACAGTGCCTTTCTTCTCTCCAGTTTTTCAAGAAGGACAAATTTGTGAAGTATACAAGTAACATATGGAGTTTAGACGAAAATTCAGAATGAAAGACTCACCTTCACTGCCTCCACTTTCCAATGACTCTTCTGTACGTCTCCTGGCCTTCCAATCAGCATCCTGTCCATCTGATTCTCCATCCAATCACCTTCTGACGCCTTGCTTTTAAAGGACCTTCAACTGTGTTCATCCTTGCTTGTCAGCTGAACTCATCCCTCCTCCACCCCACCTCCACCATGTTCCTTCACATCTACTCCTGGCTTCCTCGCTCCCTGGCTGCCAATCCACCACCAGTGTCGGATCAGGGGGAAGACATCTCTAAATCTAAGCCTTATAAATGATCATCTTAGCTCATGTCATTCTCAGCATTCATGTCTTCCTCCCAGGTCCGAGCGCCAAATAAATAACAGTGTAATTTCACATCATTAAAAACTTTTCTAATTGCCATCCCTTTCTTTGTGAGTATTTTCAGATTGAATTGACGTTTGAATAGATCTTATGACCTGAACTACAGAGTTACTTAAGGTCTGCTTAAGGACTGTTTCTCTCTACTTGTGTGTTCCTTGGTCTTAATGATACCTTTTGTACACTAATGTACTATGAACCCCTATCAAAACAGCTGTATTTATTCTGAGAATAAATTACAAACTGGTAGACTCTATTTGTTTTCTGAAGGGAAATGGTTGAGCTGGATTTTATTTTGGGGCATCAGAGTAAAGAGACAGAATACATATGCATGCCACATTTTTATGAGTTTTATTTGTAAACAAAAATGTAAAACTAGATATTTTTCTTCCATTTCACAATTATATGTTGGTTTGTGTTGGTCTATCACAAAAAAATCCCAATAAAATACACTTAAGTTTTTGGTTGTAACATAACAAAATATGAAAAAGTTGCACTGTTGCATTGTTATTACTTGCATACTACACAAAAGTAATAATATTGCAATAGAACTGTGATTAATTTCCATTCTTTATGAAAAAGCATTAGCCACTCCTCAAAATAGCTTATGTGGAAGTGTAAGTAGTAGTGGATCAAATTCGAGGAACAATCAAAGTCTTCATATTCTTATTTTTGTCAAGTGGACTTTTTTATATATCCAAAGATTTGTTTCTCTTATGACACATACCATTAGGAGTTACAGTCCTGAGATGAAACATTTACAATGTCTATGATGCAAAGTGACTCTGAGGCAGGACGAGGGAGCACCGGGATACCAGAAAGAGAAAAGCCAAAAAAGATTTCCATAAAAAAGTGGAATAAATAGGTGCCTAAGCTACAACAATTTGGATTTACATACATTATCCAGTTCTATCTCTTTGGGATATTTCGCAGTGGTGAAATGTAAGCAGGAGCTGAGAGATAAACTAAATATGACCTATGCTCAGCAGGCTCAGCCAGAAAGAGCAGACACCCATAAGAATACTCAAGAAGCAGAAAAAAGGATGAGAGGACGAGCACAAAAAGCCAGGGGAAGGAAGAAAAATGACACTAAAAGGCAGTCACGAACTGATTGATGCTCTGCTGTATTTGAAGATCAGTGGCAGCCTTGTGGTGGCAAGCACAGAGGTCAGGGAGTGTGTGCGTTAAAAATGTGTGTCCATGATCGCATATAAGGGCATATGGCTTTCTTTGACGGTTTCTCTGGTGGCACTGTGCCTGTGTGCAGAAACATGTATTCAGTCCACCTCTCTCTCTCTGTCTCTCTCTCACATATACACACACACATACTCTCTTTCTCTCTCCATTGTAGGAGAAGTCTCAGTCACTGGGCAGCTGGGGGAAATCAGATGGGAGCAGAGAATAACATGCTCAATTTGGCCTGGTAGTGGAGCCGGGGCTAGAAGAAAGGAGAGCACTGCGATGTATCGAGTCATTTGCCAGCCGGGTAGGGCACATGGTGGCAGCCCTATCTCCGCCTTTCAGCAAATACACATTTTTAACCCTGAAGCAGTGGGAGTCTGGAATATGTCAGCAAGAGAGCAGGTGGAAGAAAAAGTGTGAATGATTTGTATCAGAACAGTGTGAAAGTGCTCACCAAAGAATTGGCAAGGTGTTAAAAATGTAAACACAAGAGGAATATGAGAAAATCTATTAAATGCTAAATGATTTTAAATTAATAAATGTCAACTGGCAAAACTGAGAATTGTATTATAATACAGTTGAAGTAAAATACTTACATGATGAGTTCAAGATAACAAGATATCACAAATGAGAGCAGTGTGTTTGAGGCGTGTCCTTGCAATACTTTCACAAATGTTCATCAATTTATCTCAAATGTTTTGAAGTGACCTTTTTGTAGGTTTACAAAGCCATGGCATAATCATCTAAGCTTAATGTACTTCTGTGATTATTCTGGCATTTAGCAAATTAAATAATTAGAAATAATGTTGTTAAACCTAACTGACATAAACAAGAAACCTTGGTGTGCTTAAATGAAAAAGCAGCTATATATGTTTTGATGTAGTGTACGTAAACATCTGGTTTCAACTCTATATGTTTGTATGTGAGTTTTATTCGTATGATACTAATGATGATTCAAATTGTGAGATACTGTATGACAGACACAACTTGATTCAAAGTAGATCTACCTTGCTACTGGTAAGGCATTTTAAGGGGGAAAAAAAATCATTGTTCTAAAGCAGTCAATCAGTACATTTGGGTAACATTGAACAGTGATAGTAAAAGGAAAGTAAACCCTCATTAAAGTTTAGAATATCATGTGTTCTGTACATACAGTGTTGGTGACATTTGTTGACACCTTTGGTAAATATGTATAAAATGCCTTGAAATAAATACATTTTATTGCAGTTCCATAACCAAATAAAATAAACTTTGGGGAAATCTAACATTTACTTTGAGTACATTTATTCAATGGTAAAAGAAACACAAATAGGGGAATGATTATCTTTTACAAACCCACTCGTGGTATTTGATTGGCCCTCCTTTGTAAATAAAACAACTCAAAATAATATTTTAAATATCTGCTTGATTAATATTCGGAGAACTTCTAATGAGTAATCCATGAGTCTATGTTTTCCTGGCGTACAAATATGACATGACACGGAGGCCCATTTCTCTTAGCCACTGTGCAAGATTAGCACCCATATTTATCTTCTCACCGCACACAGTGAGGAAAGTGGTAAGCATGATAAAAACAATAACCAAAGTTCACTGTTAGAGAACAATAGCAAAGATTGACACGTTGGAGAAACTAAGTCTTCATAACAACCATTCGACCATCACAAATGTAAACCAGTGACGTTTGCTAACATCTACTGGGAATTTGAAGTTGCAGTAAGTAACTTTTGTAAAATGTATTTTTTACATATTTGTTACAAGTGTCACTTTGTCCTGACAGTACACATGAGACAGAACATGTGAAAAAGAAAAATAATCAAGCTACTCTGACTTCTCCCAGTGGTCCTACTGCCATTCGGAGAAATACACCGTTCCTGGTCAGAAACAACCTATCAAAGCCAGGAGGAATGCCTTAGCAGTGTCAATCAAGAAATACATGATGAAATACCAGGACAATTCAATTAAAGATTTGCTGGACTCAACCAGAAAACTAAAAATGAGTAGCCATTGATTTTTTTAATGGCATAATGATCTGAAAAAGTATAACCAATAGTTCACAAAATACAAAGGTAACCATCTGTTTTCCATGATCCTTATATCTAATTTCTAAAGAAACGCTGTGGGTTAGCTGAGGAGACAAAATGAAATAGTCCCAACCTTGTAAAATGTATCAGAAGGCTAAGTGATGTCCTGTTGGTCAAAGGAGGGACGCAGAAAGTATAGACAGCAGGGGTACTGATAACTGACCCACTGAGCCAGTTTTGTAAAAAAAAAAAAAAAAACTTTCTGAACTTGGAAAAAAATAAAAAAATTAAAATTATGAAGTCTTACTTGGACTAAACCTTTTGTTAGATCATGCTAATGCAATAAAAAAAAATGTTTTAGGGCTGCTTACACTTGTTTTTCAGAGGTGCAAAAATCTGTCTGGTACTGTATTTGAAGATTCAGACATGTAGTTTTTCACAAAGGTTCCAATTATGGCTTAATCTTTGTTCAAAACATAATCACATGTAGGAATATGTGTTGTGTTGTACATGATGTTAAACTTAGAATTTTATAACCTGGGAAACATCAGCTTATTTATTCAATACAGCCCAAGTATTGATAGGAGGTGTAATTTCATTTTACCTGGACTTTACATCCCTGCAGACTGGAGGAATTTTCACACTTTGAAGCAACAGTTCATACCATTAAGACACTTAAACATTTGGAGCAACAACTGTGCCATATTGGAACAAGAAAAAGATGTTCTCATTAAGTAGCTGCTGTTCCCCTTTCAAACTTCATGACAACCAAACAGAGGCTGCTCAACACTGTATCAATGTATTCTAGCAGATAACAAGCTGGCACCTTAAAATCAGCTAAATAAGATCAGCATTGCTGGCAGATGTGGCAAAGAACACCATGCTACCTCACACTTAGCTACTTAACACATTCTCAACTTTGGTCCTGTCTCTTTTATCAGCTCGGTAGTCTATCACTGCGACATGAACATAAACCCCTGTTCCACCCCTATGTTTGAAATACAAAACAAAACAAAACAAAACAAAGAAAAAAAAACACATCATTGCCATTTTTTAAGTGGTTAACAACTCTTTTATGACATTCTTGCTTGTTTCAGTAACACAATAGTATACCACGTTTTGTCTGTATTACAACATGGTGATAAAATTACCTCGGTTTTGGTTTGCCACCATTTGAAAACATGTTTTCCTATGAACAGCTCAAAAGAAATGGCCCAAACTTATGCTGCCGAAATCCTTTATCAAGCAAGAATGACAAAAAAGTTAAAAATTACACCAACAAGCCCCATCAGTTCATTGGGAACATGCACCAGCATCGGGCATCAACCTCAGAGGAGAAGGTACAAACCCTTCCTTCACCACCATCTGCTCTGCTCACTCTCCATGTTTGATTATGTCAAATTAAGCTAGCTGCCACTTTCCTTCATCGTCCTGACCACACCCCCGCTTAACCCCCTCCGCTCATCTGCACACTTGGCTGTTCCTCTCAGTGCCTTTTGGCACTACCCACTTTGGTAGCATTTTTCAAAATTTGTCTGGGGGTGGGTCAGGTCATGCTATTACATCTGGTTTAGTTCCACTTTAAGTTGGTTCCGGGTCTGTCCCACTGTCCACCACAGGAAAAGGATCCAGATGGCATCATGTCCAGGAACCAATTTCTTGGTAACCAAAAGAGCAAGAGCTCCACTTCAATACCCCGTGGATAATGAATTTCCTCACCATATTTCTAAGGACAAGCCCAGCCAGTCAGGAATGCTTATTTCAGCTGCTTGCATCCCGGATGTCGTTCTTTTGGTCATGACCAATGGGTGAGGGTCTGAACGTTGGAAATCAAGAACTTTGCTCCTTTTATGACCATAAAAGACCTGCAGTACCCACATTACTATGCATAAGGTCCAAATCTTTCTATCCAACAAGTTCTATCTGTTCCAACTAAACACCAAAACACTTGAATTCCTGCGCTTGAGGGAAAGATTGACACAAATGTGGAGAGAGCAATACACCTCTTTTCTGGTTAAGAACCATGGCATTAGATTTAGAGGAGCTAACTCTCATACTGGCTTTTTCAACACTCATCTGGGAACTGTCACAGTGCACGGCAGAGATCATACCTGAAACAAAGATGAAATCCTGATGTTACCAAACAAAAATCATCCTCCCCCTCTGGGGACAATGGGCAGGCCGCATGGAGACACACCCGCACTAGGATCAAGCTCAAGTTTGTGCTGAGAATGTGGACACAACCCTTGCTTTGGGTAAATAAGGATTGGATAGCCCTTAAAGCATCCCCACTACTCCAAAATTGTGCAAATTGTAGGTACAACTCCTGCATCACATAATGGCATTCCAAAAATATTATTTAATCATCACTGGAAATGTCCCAGATCTTTTCAGCTGACAAACTATTTCAAACAAGCAGAATCATAGGAACCATTATGCAAAATTGTTTTATGCTGTCTGTTGTTAACAGTGCACACCTTAGTTAGCTAATATATGTGTCTTTATTTGTTTGTTACAAGGATTCAATGCTCTGTTGTGTGACCTCCACACTTAGCAGGTTTAATTTTATTTGCCCAAAGGAGACACAGCTGTGACTAGCAAGAGAAAAACATGGAAGTCCTCCAAACATGCCAAATTGCCTTATGACCTCTGACTTCTCACTTTAGTTGACTTGCAGTGTGCTTAATAAAGTACAGTAAGAAAGAGTTGTTAAAAACATTATTACTGACCAAATATCTGAAGAAAAAAAAAATGAAACTACATATTTCTGAGGAAATCCATATTTTAGTATCTCTCTTAGAACAGTGTTTCAATAGAAGCACAGCAAGTTGGTATTTCTGCTGCTTGTTGGCACCTTTCAAGGCAGCCTGAAGGTCCCATTACAACACATATATACACACAAAAGCCTGCACTCAAAAACTAAAGACTTCTTTTCAGCTTGAGTCTATGGAAATGGGCTGAGGGAGGCCCTTTGATGTGGGAACACCGAGGTCAACACAAACAGTCTGTGCAGCGCTAAATTCCATCCCCCACAAAAGTTCCCTTTTCTCTTCTACTGCTACTGGCTTTGGTTTGTGAAGCCAATCTTCAAAACAAGTTGAAAAAAAGAATTTAGCACGGTCTGCATATGTAGGAGTACATCATGGATAAATGCCTTGATTCTGGCTGGAGTTAACACAGCTTGTTTTAAAGTCTGCAGTCTGTCTTGCATTTATTTTTTTCCCCTTTTCTTCCACTTTATGGCTCTTTGTTTTCTGAATCCAAGAGAAAATATAAAAAGGTCTAACCACCACATGAACTGATCTCAAATGTCATGTCTTATTAAACACAAACATAGGGAAACCCCTGGCTTGCTCTGATGCCCAATGAATTTGTCAACATTTTATGATAATTCATTCAATTACTCTTTAGACATTTAAACTATGTTGGGAGTGAGAAAGGAGGTGATGAGGGTCATCTGAAGAGAGAAGAGAACGAGAAGGCGAGAGGGAGTTAAGTGGGGGGTAGGAAAAGAGGGATTGGGGAATAATCCTGCTCTTGATATTACACTCCCTCCAGAGGCCTTTTAAAGGCTCCCGTCTCGGTGTGAGGCCTCCTAAACTTCTCAGCAGCAGCCAGTCCCCCCTCCCCTCTTCAAATACCTCTGTGCAAACACATCTACTGCTGAACCCACACACATGGTAATTAAAACTCTATATACTGTAGGAGTATGTTTGAGGAATCATTAGTTTTTTACAAATTTTAATGGATTGAAGAGAGTAAATGACAAAAAGTGTTCATGTTTGTTGTGTTTGTTGCAATATGCTTCACCATGCATGTCCAGAAAAAACAAAACAAAACATGCAAATACACAAACAAACATGCAGTTATGCAAACACTAGTGCTTTCATTCCTGGGAGAATGACAATAAAAAGGCCTGTTGCTTCTCTTGACCCTTCACCCCTGACCCCGTCTCCCTCTGCCTTTGCTAGAAGGTCGGGGTGATAAAAGGTGTGGAGGTGGTGGGGCCCTGAGAACACCTCCCTTAGTGAGACCAGCTCAAAAGGCATCATGGGTAAGCTCCCCCTCTAGTGTTCACTACCATCCCATGTACTTTCTGCCAAAATGTGTGGTTTTTTCAAAAACAGACACATAAACACAATCTTCCTCAATGCAAATGCTTGGCAGTGAAGATAGCTACAAGCTCAAAATTATTACTGTTCACAACTTAAGTAAACTTAAATCACTAAAATGCTCTTCCAAACGGAGGCAATTTATGATGTTTTGTTTTTTAAAGAACCACCAAATAAATTAGGCATTTTCCAATCAAACTAAATGTAAAGGGACATTTTGGACAAAGCATCCCAGGACAGTAGTTCTCAAACTTTTTATAACGAGCACCACCTAAGTAAATAACATGCTTTTCAAGTGCCATCATTGTAACACATAATATAACTTTTATCGGAAGAATAAATAAATAAGAAATGTGACATTTTTTGTTTATTTTATGTCAAAAAAACAAAACATTATTGTTCACTGGCACTGACTGATTGTGTGGAGGATGCAGTTTAGTTATACATTTAATTTTTACTCAGATGTTTGAAGTTAGGATAAAAAAATGTTATAGTTGAATTCTGAGTGGAAAAGTTGGAGGTCCTTACCTTAAAATTTCAATATGGATGCATTCCATATAAACATGTTAAAAAATATATTATTTGCACCTTTGATGATTTGTATATCATTAAATCTTCCACACACACAGGACATTTCAAGCTAATCAATACATTTGTTTTTTCGATGTATATATGGAGAACTTTTGATTTCTGCAAGGGTTACAAACAATTACACACAGCAGCACTGCAGACACATAAATATGTCTTCCAATTCCTCACAGTGGCTTTCCTGAACAATGATGGCTGACAGTGAAAAGAGTGAGCTGCTGCCAGAAGTTTTAAACTCTCTGCCTTCTTTAGTCAAAAAGGCAAAAGCAAATGTGTTGTTCAGTTATTTTGCCCATGAGGCAGACAAACAGAAAAACCCAAAAGATGACAACAAACCCTCATTCACATTTTGCTGGAGAGAGGTAGCCACAAATTAAGCTACGCTGCATACTTTGACAAGCATATCAAAGACTGAGACTCTGATGTCTATGAAGAATTTAACAAAGTCAGAATGCACGTTTCTACAACATCAACATATAAAACATGCCAGGCGGCATAGACTGACATTATCTGTTTGACTAGCAAATTGCTGAAAGCCCCAATACAGCTTTGTCCTCTTGGCGGGTTAACAGGTGGCTGGTACAAATTGTCTAAGGACAAACTAAAAAGGATCGATATGATGAAGCAACTGAATGGCCAGTATCCGCCATTACTCCTCTGTTCAGCAGTAGGAGAATCAGCAGCTATGCTAGTAATAAAATTAGCCATGGTAAGGTAAACTTGAACCACATTTCAACATTAATAGAGTTAGTTCAGAAAGTAAAGAATTTTGTGGGCTAAATTGTTTTTGTTTTTTTTTAACCAAGAATGTCAGAAACTAGTTTCTACTAGTAGTTACCCTGGTCACTGAGCATATCAATGACTTATAATTACTGGTTTTCCAACTTGAAACTGTGACACGGTACGGTTGAATTTGATGTTTTTCCCAGACTCAAGTTGTGAATTCATAGACAAATGTAACAACTCAAGTAGCCACCAACACTCATTCTTGACTCGTGTAGTGTGCTTCTCTTTTTAGTAACTTTTGTCTGAAACTGAGATCAATGGAATTAAACAGCTAATCTTTTTGCCTTTAGGTAATAAATGGTTCTACATCACAGTTAATTTAATCAAACTTAACTTCCAAATAATTAATACCGATTTTTTTCTTCTGACTACCACTAAAGGTAGTTGATACCTGTAACATAGTTTGAGAGTTATGGTCCTTCAACATATATCATGTTATGATGGCTGTTGAGGCGTTCTCTTTTCTCTCACAGGATGGTCTTTGCCGTAGGCACATTCAAAGCATCTGCTTGTTGCTGCCTCAAAGCCAAGCATGGTGTTTTCCATTCACATCCAAACCATTCTGCTGCCTCCTTTTCTTGCTGAGCCACGCCTGAGGCCATGCTAATTACTTTCCCTCTTGCGCTAAATTACCCAACTTTCACTGGGACTCGGTTGCCCGCTTGAGTCCAGTACTGATACTAGATGGAAAGGACAGAGTGAATGATGAAGAAAGGGGACAGAGAGGGAGGAGTAAAGGGTGAAAATAGAAACAAACCAATAATCTAGTATGCTGTCTCCTAAACGAGAACCACTCTGTCCCTAATGTAGACAAGTCATTTTGTTCAAACCTTTAAAGCTCACTGGGCCAGGCGAGCATGCAAAGCAGCGCCGCCTGTTTCAAAGATCTTTTGCAATCAGTTACACAATGGACCCCCTCATTTTATGCTGCTACATCATAAAAGTGCTCCTTTTGTTACATTTCCATCCTTAAAAGGGTCTTAATCCCCATCCTTTCAGACCAGTCTATGGTAAATTCCTCAGGGACATCCCATTCGCTGCAAGGGCTGGAGTGACCCACTCAGAAACCAGCATGCAGGGCTTTGAGCTTTTCTTCTGCTGCCATTCTCCAGAGAACATTAAATCGTACTTTTCATCCCCCTCACCATAGGGGGAAGCCCCTTAATGATGACAGGGAAAGAGAAATTCCTCCACTCAGTCCTATGACACCATTCTGCTGTCAAGCAGGCATCTCGGCGGACAGAGAATCAAACATGGCTTCCTGCAGGTGGAACGCCAGTGAAGGTCAACAGAGTCCAAAGAGAAGAGAAGGACAGAGGGTGTGAAGGAGGGAAGGAAAGGAAAGAAAAGTTGTACTTCAAAGGAAGACCAGCTTTTTCCTTTGCAAATTGAGTCATCTGAAGAAAAGGCTAGGGAAACAAAGGGAATGTCAGCCACAAAACATTTACACAGACATTTATGGTACAGATTGTACCTGTTGTGGTCGTTTCCACATAACGCACACAGTTATTTGTAGAAATCTTCATACTCCCACAACATTTCTATATTTTTTGTTACAACAAACTTCAATGTATTTTGTTTGGATTTCATGTGATAGACCAACAGAAAGAAGATAATATGTTTAAAGAGAAAAGGAAATTATATATGTATTTCAACGTTTTTAACAACAAAGTCCATACCTAAATCCATTGGCAAATCTTTAGAAATTGAGGATTGATGTTTACAGATGATCTCCATCCAATCCAACTATACTTGAGTCATTTTTATATGAGAATAGGCGATACTTTCCTTCTCTAGATGTGCAAAGCTGGTGGAGACATAATCCAAATGACTTGGAACTGTTGCAGTGATAGGGGTTATCACAAAATAATGGCTTAGTGGGACTGAATACAGATGGACACCACACTTTTCATATTTGATTTTTTTTAAATTGACAAAAAAAAAACTTTGTTTTCCTTGTACTTCACAATTCTGCACTACTTTGTGTGGATCTATCACAAGACATAATCATGTTGTGCATTATTGGAGATAGCACATTTTTGGTAGTCCTATATCAAATTATACAGATGACAATTTAATGAAAAACATAATTCATTTTATGACAACAGAGATGCCAAACAATGTATAGAGAAGAGGTTTTCAGACAGCATAACTTTGAGCTCTTGTTAGAGTGCTGCTGCATTTTTTGCTTGGGTCTTGGTCTTTGTGTCTGAGTGTATAGCATTATTGGAGAGGCAGGTCAGTCGGTTGAAAGTGTAATGCTGAGGGATTTGAGCAGGTAGGGATGTAACTGATAGTTTTCAGCATGAGATGAACATGGACTTCTATACTCCATAATCCTCCAGCTACAAGCCTTACCCCTCTGTAATGGCTTTTGTGACTGCCCGGATTTGGCCAACACAAAAGTCATGGAAATGTGTACCTGCACATAGAAAGCGTTCTCAGACATTGTGTGTAGTCTAATCATGCAGCTATTTGCTGTGGTTTCATCTTAGATCTCAGCATTTCTCCTGCCTGCATAGTACCATATTCTTTCAAACTAATTGACAGTCAGAGTAATTATATTGTGGGTGAAGGAGAGCTAAAGCTCCTGATGTAAATGGAATAGGCCACCTGACTCAACTTGAGAAACATTGAAATAAAAGAGATGCCATCAAAACTAATAATGACATGCAGATTCGGGGAGGGGTTAGAAAGAGCCAATAATCACAACCAGCAGTAAGGCTGGAATCTGATTAAACTGCTAATGACCTGTCACTCAACAGTGAGGCAGATGTTTATAGATGCCCAGTACCAACCACACAGCTCATCAGTCAGACTCAGAACCTTGGCAACCATATCACCCACCACACCTACTTACTTAGCATGGGCACCATGCAACACTGGGGAGAACTGCTCGCAGGTTATTGATGGTGAATGTATTTAGCAAAAATTAGACAATTCATTTGCATTTTATTTAATTGTGAGTATCTTTTCTTCTATTCATTCTTACTGTCCTCCTTATGTGGCTACATTCTAACACCACCTATGCCTCTTCTGAGCCACTGTCCCATTACTTTCCCCATTTATAATGTGGAAGCAGCCATTTTCTTGTGGTGACTCTCTCAGCTTTCACCCTGATGCGTGACACTCATGACAAATTGGGTGTGGAAGTGAAGGTGATGGGCCGTGAAAGCAATGCCCCTGCCCCCCTCCATATACACAGTGCACATACACGTGAACATGGCGAGACACACAAATACAAAAATATCAGTCTATATGTGTGTGTGTTTGTCACACACAATACTTGTAGTCACTCAGCTCTCCTCGGAGACAAAGAAACAAAGATTGTGTTGCAAACAGGACGATGACCTAGGTGAATGTGTTTCAGAAAAAGAGAAAAAAAAAAAAAACAGGAAATGAAAATGCTGACTTCCTTAAACTCTACTCTTGAGTTTTAAACTTGTGTTTTCACTAAAGTCCCATTTATTTAAACCTTTTAAATAATGTTCAATTTCCTTTTTTTAAATAAGCCAAAATCTACAATGCATTATTTCCACATTTGAGGTCTGTTGTTAATTTGAAAGGCTTTTAAACATTTCCACCAACAACCTTGCTATGTCTGCTTGTTTTCAAATAATGTATTAACTAGCTAAAATGTCTTGATCATCTATGGATATTGTGAAACATTTAGCAATTCCTGCCACAACAGAAAAAAAAAATTATTATACTGAATTGTTCAGTAATTATCATAACATTACACTAATTTCCATAGAAGTATTTAAATTATATGGTTGGTTGATTGCATAATGAATTATAGAGCCATCTTTTTCTTTTACAAAGATCCATATCCAATAGTTATCTTGATGGGGGTTCTCATGCACATTTAAGAACAGACAGGCCGGAACAGCACTAACCTAATCCAGTAGACCTGTAATTATACTCATCACCTCCTGGGCCTTAATCTAACCTGTAGCCTCAGCCTGATCCACAGGTAGTTGGTCACAGCATTACATGTACATAACTAATACACAAGCACATAATGTAACAACCTGTACAACCTAATTATCTACAATTACATTAGCCTACACTGCCTCCCAAGTATTCATGCCCCTTTAACTTCTTCACAGTTTGTCTCTTTAGAACCACAAATAAGCATCTGTCTGTTGTACATACTTTTGAGCTCACTTTATTCTGATAAACCTAAATAAAATTGTATTCATCCAATTGTTTTCAGATGTAACCTGTGAATAATGTAATCTCAGAATATATGTAACAGCTCTGTGAAGGCCCCAGAGGATTGTTAGTGAACATTAATGAACACACAGCATCATAAAGACCAAGGAACACACAGGGCTTAAGCTATGAACATGTTTTAAGCTGGTTGAGGTTATAAAACATCCAAAACTTTGGCCATCTCACAGAGCACCATCACCTCAAAATGGAAAGAGTATGACTCAATTCCAACCCTACCAAGACATGGCTGTTAAACTCAACTTGTCGTGAAATGCTTGTGTTTGGTGTTGAGTTTGAGTTCCTAGTCTGTTTACTCTTACAGTCTATAGTTTGGTGTTTTTTTTTGTAGTTCATGTTTAGGTTCATCATTCTCTTTGTGTTTAGATTACTTTCTTGATTTCTGTGTTAGACAAGTTTATATTTCCTTATCTTATCCCTCCCTGTTCTTGTTATTTTGGTAGCAGTGCTGGCCCAAGGCACAAGCAAATTAAGCTGCTGCTTAGGGCCCCGGAGCCATTAGTGGGCCCCCAAGAGCAATTGATTTTTATTTTATATATATATATATATATATATATGTCTCTTTGTCTCTTTAGAACAACAAATAAACATCTGTCTGTTGTACATACTTTATATTTATGATTATAGTAACAAAAACACACAATTTCGTGATAAAATTATGAATACTTTTACAGTAATCAACTTTTATTATGTAAAAAAAAAAGATGCAAAAAAAAGTATATGGTTCAGGTGCCCCCCTAGTGTTTGCATGTCGTGATAATGGGATATTTATCAAAGAGATATGTGGTGCAGACAATTAGCTCGGTAGTGACGTTTAATGATCCGATAAATCGTCGCTAGCTTTACTGTAGTTTGAATTTATTTTACTTTCATAGTTATTTTATGTGAATAAAATAAACACTATTTTTTATCAACTGATAAGTTATGTGAAATCACTCCAGGAGCATTGTTAAAATATTTTGGAGCCACAGAATCAGCCCAGTGCCAGTCCACATTCTCAGGCTAAACAGTGGGGTTTGCATCAGGTGAGGGAATGACTCACCTCAAAGTATAAATTTAATTATTAGCTTTAAGAATCACACTCTTAGATTGATATTTACATAGACAACTAAAATTTAATGTCCTTTTAAATCATTATTTACTCATTGTCTTTCCTTTGTCTGTTCCTCGGAAGCTTGTGCCTCAAAGTCACACCATGGATCATCACCAGCTCTGCCAGTTGACCCAGCCGAGTGGCCATCTTTCCTCTCAGAGTTAGATAGGACAGAACAGGTGATCAGAGGTCCACTGCCTATTAAGGAGAGCTTTTCCTTCCCCAAAAGGCATAAAGGTTGAAGTTTTCATTACCAGAAATAAACGAACACTTTTGAAGTTTTCTTTTAGCTCCTGAAAATGGAAGAATGGAAGTTTCTTTTTTTTAATGCTGTGGTAGCCTGTACCCTTCAGTCTTTGGAGGATCGCTTTTAGTCCCTATGGGAGGTTTGAAGTATTTTTGGAATGCTTTTGAACTTTGGCCGGCTTGATGCACAGATGAGGAAGGACCATTGTAAACGTCTCTGAGACAAGCTTACCTTTGGAGAACAGTCTGATATTGATGGGTGTGCACTGGGTACAGAGATGGATAACCCTTCTAGAACTCCCTAAAGCACAGGTGATCAAATTTGAACTGTTCACTTACCTCTCACAAAATGAGATCTGTGAGTTGTACCCAAATCTTTGGATAGCTCTAGGGATAGCATGCACTCTCCCCGTGATTGTTGTTTAATTTATTAAATTATGTCTTGTTTTTGTACAGTCTAATTTATGTATCTACATTATTTGCTTTTTTGTTGCTCTTGCACTACAGATTATTTTTGCGCAATGCTGTTGCGGTTTTTTGAAAAAAATAAACAAGACTTTTACTGTAAATACGTTGCATACTAGTTTATTTTATTACATCCACTAAAACTTGATGATGTATACATATAGGATAATATAAACAGCACTCCCAGAGCTGCAGTGACTTCATAGTAGCTGTGTAAATGACCTGATCACCTGACTGTTGAATTGCAGCAATCCATAATATTGGCAAAAATAGGGGCCCCTAAAAACAAATTTTGCTTCACTCCGCATGGAGGCTTGTGCCGGCCCTGTTTGATAGCCTCATAGTTTACCTGTTTCTGTTCACTGTTTTCTGTTACCTCCCTGCACTCCCTGCTCATTTGTGTTAATAAGTCACTCTCCCTCAGTTACCTTCAGTCTGCCTTCAAACAGTTGCTTCTGATTCCCTTCTTGCATCATTGGTCCATTCTCCACTCTCGCTCAGTATTTATTCTCTCTAGTTGGCATTGCGGTCCACTGGTTCCTCCTGTTAACTACCCTGTTTGCTACCTGTTTTATGCCCGTTGTCTCCATGATCCTGTCTAGTGTAGATTTGTAGGTCTTTTTTATTACTATTAAAACTATATAACTCACCTTGTGATTGTAAGTATTGATTTTTATCGAGTGTCCATCGTCCCAAAGCTGCAGTTCATCAGCAATCATTAGCTCTTTCACATATTTAGCACTAACACTCAGTTCTTTCAGCATTTTACAATAATAGTTAGTAATTAGTATTTCATAATATAGTAATAATAATAGTATATATGTAAAAGTGAATAGAAAATAAATCCTTTTATTCATTTAGAGATAAAAATCCAATAAGGCTGTAAAAACATTTTTCTTTGCAAGATAGCTTAAGCTCTGTCAGATTGGATGGTATGACTTTTTATGGATTTTACAGGAAAATTCTAAGACATGATTATGCCTAAGTCATAGTAGCTCTGGCTGTTTGTTTAGGGTTCCTGCCCTGTTGGTGTCATTGTTTTCGAACTGGCACTGACCCACATACAGAGAACACTCAGGAGAAGGAAGTAAAATAAAGACTGTTTTACTGATGATGGAATCAGGAATGAAAAGGATGAAAATCTCACTGTAGGGAGAGAAGTGAAGAGAATGGGTGAGTATGGGTAACAGAAGGAAAAACGAAACTAAAAACAAAGAACTAACATGATTCTGAGATCAGCTTACTGGGTAATGGTGGTCAGGTTGTCAGGGGGAATGATATTCAGGATCCAGGACTTTTGCAGGGATATCCGTAGAGAGTTCTCTTGGTGCTGTTCTGTGTGAGCTCGGAACAAAAGGAATGAGTTCATTGTGTGGTGGCTTACATTGGAGGGTGGACAGGGTACCCTTATGGCTTGGTTCAGGAGACGAAGAGAGCAGGAAGCTGCCAGCTTGATGTGAATCCAAACAAAGACAGGAGGCAGGATCTTTCTAATCCATGAAACGTAGGTCGGCTTGATCATCCAGAGTCGCTTCTAGAGCCGTAGTCAATACACAGTGACAAAATCCAAAACTTAGATCTTCTGAATCTGCGAAGGAGCAAAGACAAAGTTAAACAAGGTCGAAGAACGAAGCATAAGCTTAGTGTGTGGCTCGAGCTTGTACCACTGGTGGCAAAACATTCTCGCATCGAAGTGCTGGCAGCCTCCTGCTTAAGTACTCCTCATAGTAATTAGGGGAACAAGTCGCACCTGTCAGCCAGCACACCTGAGAGCTCCAGCACCGTCTGAAACAAAGCGCATGTAGCAAGCACAAAAACACAAACACAACCCAGATCCCGACAGCTGGAAGTCAAAACGCCCACCCAGACTGAAGTCTTTTGCAGCCACAAACAGGTTATCTTCCAATATTCCCTGTATTTAGCTCCATTCATCCATTGACGTTTGACCAGGCCCCCTTTTGCTGCTGAAGAATAGCATACCTGCAGCATGATGTTGCCAACTACATCCATCAGTTTTCCCTCATGATAACATTTTTTCTTGTATGGCAAAAAATTTAATTTTGGTCTCATCAGACCACAGCACATTATCCAGGTGTTTCCTGTGCCCCCTTTATGGGAAGATGCGTATGGTAAACAGATCTTTTTATTGCTTTCTTTGAACATGTTTCTTCGTTTTCCATAAAGGTCAGATTTGCATACATAACAGAAGTCTTCTTGACAGATTCTCCCACCTGAGCTATAGAGCTCTGTACCTCCTCCAGGGTGACAATGACTGTCGGCTGCTTTTTGAACTAATGCTCTCCTATATCAGCCTGCCTGTTATTTTAGGTGGAAACTTTATTACGTTTACATTTGTGCCATACTTTTTTAATTGTTTAAAATAATGGATTGAACTGTGCTCTGTCAGATGTTCAGAAGCTCGGAATATTAACTTCTACACGATTTTAGCACTGACGTGTCTGCTGTGTTCCTTTGTGTTGATGTTTTGCTGCTTATTTTGCTTTAACCTTGAAATTTTGACTTAAGGATTACCTGCATGTATTCTTGCCTTGTTCAATGAGGCATTTGCATCCTTACACCAATTTTTCTCATGAACATCTCTAATTATCTATTATGAGGAGGCTAGCTTGGTGTGTATTCCAAGACAAGATGCTGAGAAGATTTTAAAGCACATATAAATCTTAGTCATTTTGTTTTATTTAAAATTGTAAAATGTATTTCAAAAATCAGAAATACACATAGAAGACAATATGAATGTAACTATAAAAAGGCATGTTACTTCAGAACACCAAAACCCTATGCTCAAAAGAAAGATGATGTAATTGAAATATTGTGTAACTCAACAGAAATAATTTTTCACTACAGCCTGACAATAGGATGATTTTAGACTTAGTATTTTTATAAATCTGCAACAACAGCATCACCTGGGAAAGACTAAATCCATATTAATAAGGGAGATGGCAGTTATTAGTTTATAAAGGAGGGTGTTCTTAATGATAAGTATATGAAAACCTCCTGAAAACACGATTGTACAGCATATTAGGCTAAAGCCTCACATGATCAAAGTTGAACTTGTGATTGACAAGGCTTTCATCTTTGGGCATACAATTCCTTGAGAAATGAAGCAGAAATGCCAGTCCCACAATAAACAGCAGGCCATATTTTCACTTACCACCCCTACCGGCAGCTGAGCGCAGCTTTGTTTGCCTTTGATCCCTCCAGCAAATTGTTTATGGAAGTTACAGAGTTCTTTAGACCTTGTTGTAATGGTAGAACAGACGCCACAGAGCTGGGATGCAAAAATATCTCAACAATCAAAAATTCACCATTTATAAATGGTACAGTAGATACAAATTTGTCTAAGGACTCAAAAAACTATCTAAGGACTCAAGTTATGCATGACTGAAAGTACATTTTCTTACTACTCAATTAAATATTAAATTAATAAATAGGTTTATACTTGCTTTTCAAACTTAAGATTTTATGTGTGATGTTTGCGGAGAATTCAAGCAAAAGTCGTGTTTATTGAATAAAACAGAACAAGCTAGATAAGTACAGCATTCATGCCATTTCCATCTTTACCAAAAAAGATATCTCACATGTGTCTTTATTCCATGTTTACACATTTATTTTCTCTATGGTATTGGGGATTGCTAAGCTATAGCCCTGTTTGTGCTCAGTGGCCATTGTGTTCACATCAGGCAAGGGCATTTTTTCGTGCCATTGTGCTCGGTGACAGATTGAATGAAGGGGAGTGTTTCCCAGTACCAAGATGTGTGAGAGACACCTGCTGGGCTGGGCGGCACCGGCCTGCCCTGGTCCACCCTTAAAACATGTAGTGCTAAGGACTCCTTTGTTTGCCAGGCGGTGTTAGTGGTGACATGTTTAAATGTCGGCTCCTATGTAATCCATATTATTGGTAAGAGATTTGAAAAGTGAGATTAGTAAAGACATAATTATACAGGTGCATCTGAATAAATTAAAATATGATCAAATTGTTGTTTTTTTTGTTTTTTTTTGTATGTTTCCTATCCAAAAGTGAAAATCATATTATACAGAGTTCCTACACAAAGAATACATATGCTTAAACATATTTCAAGCATGTATTTGTGTTAATTGTGATAAATATGGCTTGCAGCTAATGCACACCCAAACCTCCACCAAATATAATAGAGGAGCTGGTTCTTCAGAGGGCCATATCCTAGCATATTAATAAAAAGTTAAGTGGAAAGAAAAAGTGTGGTGAAAAAAAGTTCACAAGGAACGGGATAACCACAGAATTGCAAGGATTGTAAAGCAAAGCTTATTCAAGAGTGTGGGGGAGATTTAGAGGTAAGAGTTGGAGTCTTGTGTTGGTTGAAGTCAGTGTTTTAAGAGTCCCCACAAACAGATGTACCCAGTTTATGGCCTACAATGTTGCATTCCATGTGTTAAGCCACTCCTATACAAAAGACAACATCAGAATTGTTGTACTTGGTTTCACTGTGCTTGATTGAACAGCAAACTGAATCAATATAAACCCCACAAAAAATCTATAGGGTTTTCTCAAGAGGAGGATGAGAGACAGCAGACCTAAAAATGTAAATGATGGAGAAAGAAGAAAGGATCCCTAGCTTTATGTCAGGTGTTTCCTAACAGTAATAAGGTATGTAGCTCACTCTACATTGAAT
This sequence comes from Girardinichthys multiradiatus, assembly GCF_021462225.1. Taxonomy (NCBI): domain Eukaryota; kingdom Metazoa; phylum Chordata; class Actinopteri; order Cyprinodontiformes; family Goodeidae; genus Girardinichthys; species Girardinichthys multiradiatus. The sequence continues at coordinate 36,873,146 of NC_061805.1, read as the reverse complement.
TTATTTGCTCACCCTAAACGAAGACAAGCTGACTGTAAACACAACTGTTATGGAAAATAAAGTGCGAGCATTTAGCCAATCTCAAATCCCATGGGAATCTTTTATAGCAGCAGACATTCGACTATGCAGTAGATGGTATTGTGTCAACAGACGTCCGTGCAATGAGAAGGGATTCCCAACAGCTATGCTTCTACGCTTAATCCCAGTACAGCTACACCAAGTCTATATAACAAAACAACTCAAAATGACTTTAACCCTTTTCAGAAAATATCAGCTCATAAAATTCCTAAACAACCTCACTGACCATTTTTCTGTGGTTTCATTGTTGTATAATCTGTCCATTGTCGTTACCTGTTTATCAAAATCAGAATCAGCATTATTGCCAAGTTTGTACAGACAAGCAAGGAATCTGACTCTGGTACACTTTGTTCTCAATCTTATCCTTTATTAATTGACAAAACTAAGCCAAATCTCCAGTTAGCTCAATACTTCACAGTTTTTTTAATGATTTAAACTTTATTTGCTCTGGGTGGCAGTGGCTACAAGAGCTACAATTGTTGATGCAGTGGTCCCAGGTTCAATTCCCGGTCCTGCGCCATTTACTGCACGTCTTGCCCTTGCCTCTCTGCCCAGCTACTAATGAATGGAGGCCACGAGACCAAAAAAAAAAAAAAAAGACCTTTAAACTAACATACATAATGAAAAGTTATATATATATATATATATATATATATATATATATATATATATATATATACACAGTACAGACCAAAGGTTTGGACAGACCTTCTCATTCAAAGAGTCTTTATTTTCATGACTATGAATATTGTAGCTTCACACTGAAGGCATCAAAACTATGAATTAAGACATGTGGAATTATATACTGAGCAAAAAAGTGTGAAACAACTGAAAATATGTCTATATTCTAGGTTATTCAAAGTAGCCACCTTTTGCTTTGATTACTACTCCGCACACTGTTGGCATTCTGTTGATGAGCTTCAAGAGGTAGTCACATGAAATGGTTTTCCAACAGTCTTTAAGGAGTTCCCAGAGATGCTTAGCACATGTTGGCCCTTTTGCCTTCACTCTGCGGTCCAGCTCACCCCAAACCATCTCGATTGCGTTCAGTATGAAGCTACAATATTCATAGTCATGAAAATAAAGAAAACTCTTTGAATGAGACGGTGTGTCCAAACTTTTGGGCTGTACTGTTTACTGGTCTTGTTTAATATTACAATTTTCAGGAAGCTGAATTTTGAGTTTTCATCAGATTTAAGTCATCTGGAAGCATACACTTAAAATATGCCGCTGTGTTAAAGTATTCTACATAATATTTCACTGTATAAATCAAACTAATCAAATAAGTTACATTTTTGGTCAAATATATATTGTTAAGATGCCTTGTCTTTTGAAATCCCCAGGAATAGATGAAAAGTTTTTCTTTAAGCTCATGTTTATAAAAACTGCAAAAAAAGAAGGTCATAGTGTAATTATTTGCTGTGTTTTGCAATCATAGAAAATATTTATATAATCTTGTGAAACAATGAAGCATCTCTTCCTTGCTGATGTTTTCATTCGTGCACTCCCCTAAAATTCTTATTATAGAGAGTGAGTGCATTTATTTGTATACCAACCAGAAAATACAGGAGAAATAATTTATGGGGTTGCAGGCGAAGAAACAAGAAGGCTGCTTCTAAAAGCACACATCGATTGACATCTTCTCAAATGTTCATTAACAAAAGGAAAAACACAGAGAAAACCTGTACAAGGAAGAGATAGAGGGGTGGTTGGGGGTCTTGAGAGGGAAAAGAAAATCCATAATTGCTCTCATCGCCATATGATTTTCTACAAGCAATTTTCAGGGAGCTCACACTGACCTTTGCCTACTTAATTCTTGTGCAGTAAAGAAACAGAGAGATGATCACTGAGGCACATAATTACACCCTCATCGATACATGGATCTGTGTGATAGGCCATGAATGCAACACAGGGATAAAACATCACAATACACATCACCCTCCCCCTCACACCCATAGAGTACACTCTGATCTGTGCGTATTGGGAAGAAAACAAATGCCCACAAACATATCATCATTGCATTGGCAAATATTTCTATTGGGATGCAAAGTCAATGTGAAATGCATGGCAGGTAATGATGATGTGAAGGTTGGAGGGCGCAAGCTAGATAGAGGACCCCATATGGCTCTGCCCGTCCGTGTCATTACCTTGTTACGCCTCTGAATTTCATTCAGAGAGAGAGAAGAAGAGAGAGAGGATCACCCAAGACTACGCTACAACTGAAATTGTCTGGGGTCAACAGTGCCATAATTACTTTAAAATGTCAGCCTGCAATAAAATACAACAGTTCATCTGGCAGAAAGCAAATTAGCTTTGACCATGCTGTAATTACCCTTTCCTGCAGAACCATTAGAAGAGATCAAATCTTCACATTCTCTGTTTGAGGAAAGGCCATCAGAGTACACTTCACCTGACAAGGATGCACATTTGCCATTTTGCCGGGGTAATTAATTGTCCTGATAATAGAAATTTTATATTGGACTTCAGAATGTGAAAAAAGTGTAATAACCTGGCAGTTTTATCTTAACCATTTGATGACGTTCTTGCCTCCTTGTCCTCACACCAATTCCTTTCTTTTATTTGACATCAGCTGTTGACAGGTATGTCAATCTTCAGATACTCTGACAAGAGTACTTGCTCCAATACACGCAGTATCCCAAACAAGGTGATATGATACGATACTGAAAACTAATGAAATAACAAAAGCTAGAAGCATTTTCGTTAACCGAAATATAAAAAAAAAAACGAGACTTTGCAAAATAAATGAAAACTAACTGTAATGTGTGTTCAAAAAACTAACTAAAAATAACAATAATGTTGTGTGTAGACTTACAGGGGTTGGACAATGAAACTGAAACACCTGGTTTGAGACCACAATAATTTATTAGTATGGTGTAGGGCCTCCTTTTGCGGCCAATACAGCGTCAATTCATCTTGGGAATGACATATACAAGTCCTGCACAGTGGTCAGAGGGATTTTAAGCCATTCGTCTTGCAGGATAGTGGCCAGGTCACTACGTGATACTGGTGGAGGAAAATGTTTCCTGACTCGCTCCTCCAAAACACCCCAAAGTGGCTCAATAATATTTAGATCTGGTGACTGTGCAGGCCATGGGAGATGTTCAACTTCACTTTTATGTTCATCAAACCAATCTTTCACCAGTCTTGCTGTGTGTATTGGTGCATTGTCATCCTGATACACCTGATGCTCCACCTTCAGGCAGGATACAATGTTTGAACCATTGAATGCACATGGTCCTCAAGAATGGTTTGGTAGTCCTTGGCAGTGACGCGCCCCTCTAGCACAATTATTGGGCCAAGGGAATGCCATGATATGGCAGCCCAAACCATCACTGATCCACCCCCATGCTTCACTCTGGGCATGCAACAGTCTGGGTGGCACGCTTCTTTGGGGCTTCCCCACACTGTAACTCTCCCGGATGTGGGGAAACAGTAAAGGTGGACTCATCAGAGAACAATACATGTTTCACATTGTCCACAGCCCAAGATTTGCGCTCCTTGCACCATTGAAACCGACGTTTGGCATTGGCATGAGTGACCAAAGGTTTGGCTATAGCAGCCCGGCCGTGTATATTGACCTTGTGGAGCTCCCGACGGACAGTTCTGGTGGAAATAGGAGAGTTGAGGTGCACATTTAATTCTGCCGTGATTTGGGAAGCCGTGGTTTTATGTTTTTTGGATACAATCCGGGATAGCACCCGAACATCCCTTTCAGACAGCTTCCTCTTGTGTCCACAGTTAATCTTGTTGGATGTGGTTCATCCTTCTTGGTGGTATGCTGACATTACCCTGGATACCGTGGCTCTTGATACATCACAAAGACTTGCTGTCTTGGTCACAGATGCGCCAGCAAGACGTGCACCAACAATTTGTCTTCTTTTGAACTCTGGTATGTCACCCATAATGTTGTGTGCATTTAAATATTTAGAGCAAAACTGTGCTCTTACCCTGCTAATTGAACCTTCACACTCTGCTCTTACTGGTGCAATGTGCAATCAATGAAGACTGGCTACCAGGTTGGTCCAATTTAGCCATGAAACCTCCCACACTAAAATGACAGGTGTTTCAGTTTCATTGTCCAACCCCTGTACTACTTTAGCCGGGGGTAGAAAGCCCGAGTGAGCATGTTGCACGCAACAACTGCTGTTACAGTAGTTGATGGCGCTACTGTTAACGTTACAGACAGAGTAGAAGAACAAGAGCTTAGTATGCCTCCTTTGAATGGGCTGATCCTTGCCGTGATGAAGGTTTCTTTTGCAGTAGGAAACGTTACTAGTGTTGTCAACATTCAAAAAAATGGTTGAAAAAAACAAACAAATGGCTTGGATGTGTTTTGTTTTACTAAAGCTGAGGATACAAATGCTAATAAAACAAGTTTATATGAACGAACAGAACAGCAAATAGGAAGACCAGAGCACAACTCCAGGGAAAGTGAATGAGGCAAAAACTGCATGAACTGAGAATGATGAGAAGGGCGATAGAATCACCTGGTTAAATGTGCATTTCTTCTGTTGTATGAGCCTGTAGCTCCAAGTAAAAATTGCTGTTTTTTTCTTTCTACTAAATATGGCAATTGTGGTATTTCATCAACTGAGGAAAATAGTTATATAATTAAAGAAAAGTTAATATTTAATGTATCATCCTAGTTTCCTAATATCTAAAAATATCCAAATACTAAAGGGTATCTGAAAAAAAATCCTATTTTATTTGTTAAACTGTAATTTTTCAGTATGTTATACACTCTAATGTTTTTGGAGAGGATTGTGATTATATTATGTCTCTTTTAGAATAGTGAATGTCTGACAGAAGAGGAGAGAAGAGAAAAATGCTGGGAACGTCTGGCAGAACCCTCGGCCAGGGATGTGATAGAAAGAAGAGTAAAGCTAACAATAGGGAAAGAGCAGATGAGGAGATGTTTAATTACTCTTCGGGAATGCTAACAACATTGTAGATAGACTTTCCTGCTATTACACTTGATTGTTATAGTTTAATTATGAATAAATATTTTAAAATAAATGAAACTTTAACTGTACCAATGTTTTCATTATATCTTGATAACATTTACATAACATCTGTTCCGTCTTGTATTGATGTATCTGGCTGTTGGTGCTGTAATGGTACTCGTACTCGCCGTCGTCCGCTTTATCAGGGACCGGGTTGCGGGGGCAGCAGACTCAGCAGAGACACCCAGATGTCCCTCTCCCTAGACACCTCCTCCAGCTCCTCTGGGGGGAGCCCAAGGCGTTCCCAGGCCAGCTGAGAGACATAGTCCCTCCAGCGTGTCCTGGGCCGTCCCCTGGGCCTCCTCCCGGTGGGACGTGCCTGGAACACCTCCCAAAGAAGGCATCCCGGAGGCATCCGATATAGATACCCGAGCCACCTTAACTGGCTCCTCTCGATGTGGAGGAGTCCCTCTATTCCGAGCCCTTCCCGGATGGCCGAGCTCCTCACCCTATCTCTAAGGGAGTGCCCAGCCACCCTATGGAGGAAGCTCATTTCAGCTGCTTGTATCCGGGATCTCATTCTTTCCGTCATGACCCAAAGTTCATGGCCACAGGTGAGGGTAGGAACATAGACCGACCGGTAAATCTAGAGCTTCGTTTACAGTGCCCCCATTAATGCGGCAGCCCAACCGATCCGTCTGTCAATCTCCCACTCCATTCTTCCCTCACTCGTGAACAAGACCCCGAGATACTAGAACTCCTCCACTTGAGGCAGGAACTCCCCTCCAACCTAGAAGAGGACAAACCACAATTTCCGGTCGAGAACCATGGCCTCGGACTTGGAGGAGCTGATCTTCATCCCAGCCGCTTCACACTCGGCTGCGAACACCCCCAGCCCATGCTGTAGGTCTTGGCTAGAGGGGGCCATCAGGACCACATCATCTGCAAAAAGGAGAGACGAAATCTACTGGTCCCCAAACCAGACCCCCTCCGGCCCTTGGCTGCACCTAGAAATCCTGTCCATAAAAGTTATGAACAGGACCGGTGACAAAGGGCAGCCCTGAAGGAGTCCTACATTCACCAGGAACATGTCCGACTTAGTGCCGGACCAAACTCCTTCTCCGCTTGTACAGAGACTGGATGGCCCCTAATAAAGGGCCCCCGATTCAATACTCTTGGAGCAGCCCCCACAGGGCACCACGAGGGACACAGTTGAATGCCTTCTCCAGGTCCACAAAACATGTGGACCAGTTGGGCAAACTCCCATGAACCCTCACGTACCCTGTGGAGGGTATAGAGCTGGTCCAGTGTTCCACAGCCAGGATGAAAACCACACTGCTCCTCCTGAAGCCGAGGTTCGACTATCGGCCGGACTCTCCTCTCCACTACCCTGGCGTAGGCCTTACCAGGGAGGCTGAGAAGTGTGATCTCCCTTTAGTTTGAGCACACCCTCCAGTCACCTTTCTTATGAAGGCGGACTGGAGTCTGCTAGTCCAGAGGCACTGTCCCCGACCGCCACGCACTGTTGAAGAGGCGTGTCAACCATGACAGCCCCACAACATCCAGAGACTTTAGGTACTCAGGGCAGATCTCATCCACCCCTGAAGCTCTGCCACAGCCCGGGCCGTGGCACACTTGGCCTCACGGTACCCGTTGGCCACCTCAGGAGTCCCACAAGCCAAGCACAGCCGATAGGACTCCTTCTTTAGCTTGACAGCATCCCTTACTGCTGGTGTCCACCAACGGGTTCGGGGATTGCTGCAGCGACAGGCACCGCGGCTACGGGCAGCAGCATCGACAATAGAGAACATGGTCCACTCTGACTCTATGTCTCCAACATCCAATGTAATCTGGTAAACCCCAACATGAGACCGCTGAGCTGTGAGGCAACAAGCAAATCCAGCCCAGCCTGCCGCCTCTCCCCGTGGGCCACTCCAGAGTAGAAGAGAGTCCAGCCCCTCTTGAGGAGATTGGTTCCACCGCCCACGCTGTGCGTGGAGGTGAGCCCGACTATTTCTAGTCAATATCTCTTATTAGTTAGATTACTCCGTAACCGAAAAAGTAACGCAGTTACTATTGCTGTTATTTTGTAACGCCGTTACTCCCAACACTAGGAGGTCAAATAAACACATCTTGAAACAGTAGACTCTGGCTCAATTGAAAAATAATTTTAAATTATTGATTGTCAAAGAAGGAATTAAAAGCCTCCAAAATGTGTCAGAGTTGAAACAAGGTTAATGCGAAGCATCCTTTCTGAGATGGCTCTTCAAAAGTGCAAAGGTAAGAAAAGTCAATAGGCAAAATGACCAGCAACAATTTAGGCAATCTTTGTAAACCTTTTTCAATATTTTAGCAATTGTAAATCAAACGTCCTGCACAGCCAGGCTAATGGAATCGGGATTATGTGTGGCACAGCTAGGTGTGGACAAAATGTCTTAAGCAAAAAACACTCAGTAGGGATGTTGTGTCATCTACTTCCTGAGTGGCTGAGCCATGACAGTTGCACTGCTGCATTGCTTCTCAATCGGAGTCTCAGCTCAAGAGCGCATTGTAACCTTATCAAATTAGCTTTGGGCCCAGTCTGTCAGCCAGTGCTGCTGGGCTGGCAGCCACTACCATGATTAGTCATATTGAATTATACATTTGGGGCATGTGCGACACCTTCCACATTAACAGTTCATAGAGCTGCACACACACATATATAGACACATGCACAGTGGTAGACATACTGTAGATACAGACACAAAATCAAACAGTGATGAACACGAGCACACATCCATGCATACAAACACACACCTAACACAGAAAACACACAGTTTCTGTTTTGGAAGAGGGTGATGCGGATGTGCGTAAACAGGATTAGGAAAGATGGTTCCACAGTCACACAGACCTCCAGATTGTAATTTTTATGCCTCTTTGACAGCTTGGCACGACACTAAGTCACCTAATGTTTGCTCTGACATGAAATCCAGACCTGGGCACAGCTGAGGTTATCAGTGGGGGGATATAAGTGGGAGGAAACGCGTCTAGTCCTATTGGAAAAGCTGCTTGGCGCTTTTGGCCTACCTTGGTTGATTGAGGGGGCAGGATGAGAGTGGCCAAACATAGAAAAATATGCACTAAAACTAGATCTAATGGAACCTACCTAGAAGTGACTGAAAGATTACAATCCTCTTTGTTAAATTTATCTCCTGCAAAACAAACTTTTAATAGGCGCACCAGCTGTGTGTATGGGACTTCCAGGGCAGCTAGAATGACTGCAACCTGTAATTACTGTTCCAGCACTTGATTAGAATAATCTGATTGCAATTATTCAGTGACTTTAAAATACAAGCCTCGAGCTACAGAACAATAATTCAAGGGCAGTGATTGGGAACGTGTTTCTCTTTTGGCTGTAAAATGATGTTTTAATCGACGCAGAGTGAAAGAGGTTCCCCGCTAAGGAGCCAGCTCCCTTCAATTAAAGCCCATTTATGCAGCGAGAGGGAAGACGTTGCGCTGCAATGTTGAGTTAATCACCGGGCAGACACTTTACGGAGTTCTCACGGATCAGGGAACTAACCCCACTAAATGAGTAAACACGCAGAAATGTTGCACACTGGAAGGGCCACCAACTACACACACACAGATCACACTTGATTATGTTTTTTATTTCTAAAATGATTGTATGAAGGAACAACTAAATGTTAAAATATCTGAAAATTTACTCAAAAGAAAGATAGAGCGCCTTACAGAAGTATTCATACTACCTTAACTTTTTTTTACTTTTTGTCTCGTTACAGCCACAAACATCGAATGTATTTTACTGGGATTTTTAAATAAAATGTGCATATGGTTTTTCCCCCCTTTACCCTCCAATACCCCTAGATAAAATCAAGAGAGCAATGTTGAACAAAACACATTGTAAGCACCAAGAAACACAGCTAAGGGATGAAGTGTGGAGAGGTGTAAAGTAGGTTATGTTATAAAAGTAGTAGGTTATAAAACAACATCCAAAGCTTTGAACATCTCATTAAGATGTTCAGTCCATCATTTGAAAGAGTCCAGCACAAATTTATCAAGACATGCTTGTTCTCCTGGAATGGCAGGCTGAGCAAGGAGAGTATTAATCAGAGAGGAAGTGGCTAAAATATTATAAACCCCTTTATTAAATTTTACCCTGCAAATGTTGTTTTGTTTTTGTTGTCTTTTGTTTCTGATTTACACTTTTTCTAGTTTATAAATGTTTGATGTTTTTTAGGACATTGAAGTAGGCCACAGGTTGAAACATATGGTTGTTAAATAAATTTGTTTCATGAATACTTCAAGTGCTGCTTGAGTCCTGACATTACCAGATGTTGAACCTCTTCATGCACTTTGGAAGATGCTAGAAACTTTAGGGTCTCTGTAGCTACATGCTCCCATCTGAGGTATGGATCATCCAGAATTACTGTGGACCTCTTGGCTACTTCTCTGATTAATGCTAACCTTTCGGTGTTAGAGAAGATAAATCATCATTCTAGTAGGAGTGGCAAGAATAAAGTGATGTTAAATTAAGCCATAATGTTCCACTTGCAGTTTTCCTCAAGCCGTAATGGGGACATAGCAAACGTGTGCCTGTCAGACGAGACCAAAATTGATTTTCTGGCCTACATGCAAAAGGCTATGTGTAGTGGAAAACACATTAAACTTTACTCTGAACACACCATCCCCACAGTGACATGATGGTGGCAGCATCATGCCTTTGGGATGCTTTTCATCTGCAGGGACAGGGAAGTTGATCAGAGATAATGGTAACTAAATACAGGGCAATCCTGAAAGAAAACCTGTTGGAGGTTGCAAAATACTTAGAGACTGGGACAGAAATTCCAGCAAGACAACAGTTCTCAATATATATGTAAAGCTACAAAGGAATGGTTTAGATCAAAGCATATTCATGTGTTATTTTTTCTTCTTTTCTGTTTCAGGTGTCACCACAGTGAGTCATCTGTCTTCATCTAATCTTCTTTTCTCACACCTAATACCTATGTGTTACAATGACCCTAAATCTAAAGTTCTTTCATGATAAAATATGAAAAAATTCTAGGGGTACGAATACTTTTCCAGGGCACTGTATGCAATTTATTTTTTTTATACTTTACAGCATTAAAGCTAGATAATTGATATAACAGGCAACTCTTGCGTATCTCATCACTTCGAGGAGTCGATGGTAGACTAATTATGAAAGTAATAACTTGAAGGAGAAGTATTGCCCAGCTGGCACTGATTCCATGGTCAAAGTGAAGGACAAACATGGTGACTGTAATCTTTTCTAGGCTTCTAATTTGCATGAATTTATTTCCTTGCTCTGATTTTCCAGAGGAGAGGCGATTTTTGTCCCTGCCTTAGGGTCTGACCCACCCTGGATGATTAACAAAAATGATTAGTCTTTTAACATGGGCACTCACATAGATTTGTCCATGTCCTTCAGAAGCTGTAGACTGTGTGGGGTACAATGGGTGAACACATGTCTATATACTCTAATGATGTAAGAGGAGGTCACAGGAGTGGTCTACTTGAAGTGGATTCTTCAGAATTTTTAAATGAGATTATGTCAAAATGTTAAAAGCAGCTAATATATTACATGCAATATAGATAACTTCCTTGGCATCTTTATTTAAAATGAATCCAGATTAGTTGTTCCTGGAGGCTAAAGCTAATGGATAGTACTAAAGGGGCCAAGACTAAAGCAGACATCTACCCTTACAAAAACTTCAATCTCAAAAATGGCATAGCAGTTCATGAGAATGCTATTTAATGAACCTTTAAACAGTCATTATGTTATAATTGGTTGTTTACAAAGAACTCAATCATTTACATATAAAATTATAGTAGGTAGAGTGCCACCACTGATCTCTCTGTGTAAAATGTTTACAAGTATGGTACATAATTTCTGATTAGAGTAAACTTTTGTTAAAAGTAAAGCAGTGAAGAAAGCAAAAATATATTACAGCTGTTTAAGCAAATGCAGTTTTATAGATTTCCAGACTACCTTAACTTTTTATCAGGCAGTTACTCTGACCAGAAATCCTTTAACTGTTTTGCTCCCCTGTCTCTGTGTTCATCTTAATTTTCTGTGTAAATAATAATTTAGTATTAATTCAAATTAGATGGTTCCAGAGACTGATGTTTAGGGCCAGTCAGTAAGGGCCCAGGAACCCCCGACTTCTACCATCTTAAAACAGATCCGATCTCAAAAAGATCATTGGGGTTTGTGCTTACATCATTTTATGAACATAGGAATAGTTTTTCGTTCATGTTTTTCAGTTTATTACAAAGATGGCAAAGATTATTTAAAAGGAATACAGCTGTAAAAGGTGATGTGCCACCAATGATCATCCTGGATGAAAAATAATAAGAAGGGTGCATTCAGAGCATTTCTCGTAACTCCCTGATAAACATGTAAGGCAATATAAAAACTGATCCAATTAAGTAGTGCTCAACAAACCCTCATATTATTTTTGCTTTTTAGACTGCTTTACATTTATGTACGAAAGTTAATGTGACCAGAAATGCTTAACTTGGTTTTAGAACATGTTTTACACAGAAAGATTACTGGTGGCGCACCACCTCCTCCTGTAAATAATCATGGGTTTATTTGTTAATAGCTGCCCCATGCAAATATGAGAAGAATTTAAAAGTACATAAAGTATTGTCTGCATGACCTGCTGTAACATTTTAGGCATGTTTTTTAGACCTCACAATACAACCAAATTGATTTTCCATTTTATTTTTGAAATTGTAGAAGTTTCCATTATAAAGTATTCCATTTTGAAAAGTGTCTGTACATTATTATCATAGCGTGCTACCAAGGAAGCATTAATTGGTATTACTCTTCCTTAACCTCTGTGAGGGGCACAATAGGAGACATACGCTGCCTAATCAGCCTCATTGTGTTATATCACCTCCACTCTAACTATATCACCGAGAGTTCAAAGACCTTACGCAACATGTTATTGCTGAAACCATCTTTAATCAGCTGCATTGGTCTTTGTTAGATCATGGAGGTCTATGTCGTAATGAAAACGGCAGCTAGCTCTGATAGCAGCCTAATTGGGAGATAATGAGCCAATAACATCAATGGCTAATGACATACCAAGTCAAAGTCACACCCCCCTCAGGCCACACAGAGGCTCATTCAGTGCTGATGGAGTGCATAGCTGGGAAGTATACACCATGCTCTGTACAAACAGGCTGTCTTGATGGCTTCATTAAGCTAATTAAAGGTTGAGGCTGACACATAAAGATGGTGGTCTAGCTGAAGGAAAAATAGAGACACCTACTATATAATACAATGTTAACAGTACCCTTCAGATGAAAAATCTTGCAGCTCCTTTGGTAACATTACCACCAAAGAACATTGCTTTATTTCTAAGTATCTCATTGAATTTCTAAGAAAATAACTGTAAAGACAGACAGAGGAATAGCTTCCTAAATAAAAAGAAGAACATACATTTTAGGAGCGCTTATGCTTAGTTTGTTTGTTTGTCACCAAATGGGGCGGGTGTTGACAGCTTAAGCACTGTATGAGTGTGTGGGCGTGGACAGCGGAAAGTGGGTTGAAGGAGGCTGAACTTTTGTCAGGTTTCAACAATGAGCTAGCAAACAGTACTAACAGTAAACAAGCCTGATGAAGCATAATCACATTAAGAGAGACACCAAGCATGGAAGAGCGACCCCGCTAATCCACACTGTGCTAGCTCTCTAACCTACACATAATTCCAGAAAGAGGGAGCACAGATGAGAGGAAGATGAAAAGAAAAGGGAAGAGGAGGGCAAAAGGCAGCTTTGGAAGCAAATGACTACATGAAAGCTTTAGGAAAATTAATATGGTGTTTCAAATATCTACCCTGTTGCAGCTGTTTTTCTTAAATCTACAGGGTTCAGGTTTTGTGTTTCTAATAAAAGAGCTATCATAAGCATTCTAAGAACATGTGAAACCTTTAGTTATCTAAACAAAATAACAAACAGTAGTGGGATCTCCGCATAAATGTGCTTAAAAGCCACCAAGAAATACTCTTATAAATACTCTATAAAAAAAAAAATACAAAATACATGAATTGGCTGAGCCATTAAGGGATCATTAAATGTTCAATGATTTGGTCAAGTAGAAAAAAGAAAAGAAAGATTCACTGCACAACACAGTAGATTTATTGTTCTATTATTGCATCCACCGCTGTCACAATCCCGGCAGCCATGTTTGTGTAACCAGTTAAAAAAACTAAAATCTGCCTATTTCAATGTGCAAAATTTGTACAGATTCATAATAAGGAATGTGCAGTCAAAGAGAGACTGTACTGGTTGCAGCACCTTTCTGTCTGTCTCTGTGATGTCAGCTGATAAGTTCTTAAGGCAGGAGAAACTTTTTTGTAACCTTGATCTGCATATTATTGACTGCAACTAAATATATGTCAATATCTCATTAATAAGTCACATCAAAGTAAGCATGTCAGCATTAGCTTAGCACTTCAGCAAATGACTCAGCAAACATACATTGACAGGAAAGGTACATTAGTTTACCAAATACTTAATATGTGTGAGTTCAGTCAGATATATCTTGGGAAACAAATTACAAAATTATGCACACATAAAGTGACACATTGTCTGACAAATAAAATAGCTTTATTATCCTAACACCATTAAATATTCAGGTCTTTCAAAAATGTGATGTCTAATATTTTGTTAATTACAGGTAACAACCAAAAACATTATATCCCCAAGTTCTAACATCCCACCTCCATGCTTCACAGCTGGTATGCAGTTCTTGCCCTGGAATGCTGCATTTATTTTATGTTAAACACATGCTCTGTTTTGGTGTCCAAATAATTTCATTATAGACTCATCTGACCAAAGAACATTATTTCAGAGGTCCTTTTTAATGAAAAACTAACAAAAACAAGTTACTTAGCAGGCTTGTTGTCATTTGACACTGAAGTACAGAAGTCAGGTGAAGTTTGCATGGAGGGTTTTTTCAAATGTGAATTCAGAAGCAGCTGAATCTGAAATGTGAAATTTTTTTGATTGCCCTCAAAGTTAGAAGAGCCAAGAATAAAATCATAACTACAAAGTCAGAATTTGCAGCATGGACTGTGGATTATCTCAGACACCATTATCTCAGACACTAATAAAAGTTAGTTTCCTAAAAAGCTTATTTTGCAGAAGGCGTACAGAAGTTGTTACACAAGGAAAAATGGCTTTGTCTTACGGAGTATCCTGTTGAACTTGCACTAATATCATAAAGCAGTGCTCTTTTCACTGTACTTTCTAAACTTTGCTGAGCAAACTTTTTCTGCCAACTCCTGTGCAGCTGCGGAAAATTCATCATTATCAGCCGGTGGATCAAAAAATGAGGGGGGGTGAAAATGACAGATACAGAAAAAGTTAAGAAGGAGGAAGGTGGGTGGAGATGACGTGGGGAGTGAGGATACAGAGAGATTGGAGCCAGACAATGAGCTATGTTCGAGAGCGTTACCGTATGGTGTGGGTGGGGGAGGTAGGTATGTGTGTGTGTGTGAGGGTGTGTTGCAAAGACGGAAAGACAGAAAGGGTGGAGATGTGGACCCTGGGGGTTAAGTACCAGCTCAACTTTCAGTAGTTTGTACTCTTATAACTGTCCTTTGCATTTCTCTATCATTTACCTTTTCTTGGCAAAGTTCAGATAACCTAAACTGGCTTTATATGGGTCCGTTACACAATTGTCTTTCTTGCAACTCAAACTGCAATGTAGCTGCATATTATTCTTTTGGGGCAGCTCTGGGGTGCTGATTTTTTATTTTAATTTTTTTTCTGTATAGAATATACAGACAAACAGTCAAATTTTATGTGGCTATAATAGCTTAGTCTATTGATGAATGCTCTGACTGAAATAAGATATCTGCTCAGTTTTTGAACTGAATAAAATATTTTTCAATAAAAAAAGACGTTTCTGACTACAGTAAAAACTTTAGCCTTATTTTGGTATTTTAAATTTTGTCAAATTGGAATTTATACATACGATTAGGTGTACTAACCTTTTGACAGAAATACAAGAAAAACACTACTGCCTTTTTGAGTTATTGCCCAACTTTTGTATGTAAAATTCAGCAATATAATTTCTCAGATCAAAAAAAGTCAGATATGTTTTATATCCCTTAGAAAGCACAGTGTTTATTTTAGATCCAGAAGTGCCTAACATGCACAACACCAAACAATAATTCTTACTTTTTTTTCAATCTGTGAAATTTGTCTATAGTTTATTACACTGATTAAAAATTAAAAAACAAGCTTGAAACTGTATGTTTCAATATTCGTGCTGCTGTGCTAGTGAATTAGATATAAATTACATTCTTCTCAAATGAACAGAAGTCAGTTTGTACATTCTTTTTTTTTATTTTGTCTTGACATACGTACATCAGGATCATTTGTATGTTTTGCACAAGCAAAAAAATAAATGTTTCTCTTGAAGCTCTAGCACAATTAGTGATTTTTGAACCACAGTTTTACCAATAGGAGGTGTTCAGGTACACTTTAGCAAAGGTTTACACAGCTTGACGTCTTTATGACAGTAGTTTGTGGAATTGAATTGAACTCAATTGAATAGTTAACATATACCCCTTTCTTGATAGGCCTCGCGGCTCCACTCCACTCAGACTCTACTCCGCACCTGTTGTGTTTCCAATGACTCATTGACGGCTAGTGCTATGGCTTGAAGCTTCGCCTCCAGCTGTCAGTGTAGTGCACTGTGCTGCTATTAATTTTACTGTGTGACATTGTCACATTAAAGTAATCTGTGTGAAACAATAGAAATTAATTAATATGAACTAAAAATATAAATATACATAAGCAAAATACAAATAATGTTTGTATTATTGTATATGCAAGGATGCCTTAAAAATTATTTTTTCATGTATAAAATAATCCACTGGGATAGTTATCTGGAACACAGCCCAGCCAAAACTTAAAATAAGGCACTGATGTGAGGGGGTTGTGGCAGGAAAGGTGGAGAGGAGAGACGCTGCTGTCTGGACTGGTGAAGGTCCAGAGTTTGCCTGAAGAAGTTACTATTTTGGGCTTTATGAGAAAGTTTTTGTCTCAGCCCTTGGAATAATGAAGACAAGGACTTTAAAGTGCAAAACCACTGACTTTTGACCGTATTGAAGTTAGTTTTACATTGGATATTGGATATTCATTTTCTCGGATTCAGCGGGGTCTTCAGCAGTCCTCCTGTTTGACCCGATGCAGGCAGTCTGATTACAGGCAGCTGCTCTCTGCAGACAGTGGTTCACAGACGGTGGTTAGCTTAAAGACCCTAAATACATTTCCGAACCAAACACGTTGTTCCACAGTGGTATAGTCTTGTGTTTTGGGGAAATGTTGGTGCATTTCATGTGTGATCAGCTGATTATAGGATGTTAATAAATGCGCGCCCTGCCTGCATGTAATTCAGAAATCTGACATGGTGTCCCTTTCTTTCAGCCTTCAGGTATAGTTTATGATTTATTAACAGTAAAATTATATCTTGTTGTGCCTAGCTCAAGAGCGACTATTATGCTAGTCGTTCCTGAGTTTTATTTACTTTTCCCTGCACCAACTCTTCAACAACCTTCTCATTTCTCCTTATCCTATAGCCAATCAGTGAAGAGCAGTCTGTTAACGTCATGTGTAGTCCATGCTCAGTACATGTACCTGCGGAGGGATAAAAAAGTACGTACTTTTTTCATATTTCAAACTTTTTTCAATGGAAATACATGCAAAGCAGGGCAAGTGGAGTGGAGCCAGGCTAAATAAAGGCAGTAGAAATTGGGCATTACTGCAGCGGTCTCGTGGTCCTGCTTGTTCTGCACCAACCCCTGATACCTGTTATTGGTCTACTTCGTGGCATATTTTGCAAAGAACATTTTTTTTAAATCCCAGTCTGTTTTTGTGCGCAGGGCTTGTAAGACTGTATTACAGATTGTGCATATTATTTTGTACATCTAATCAGTATTTTTAGCTTGAAATCTCAACCATTATCAACCTTTACTAAAAAGCTCACAGTTTCTAGCGGTTTCTGTAGTGTGACCTGCTCTGCCTGCTGTACTCAAGACATCCATATATAACTCTTGAAGAAGGACAGAGAGCTACACAAAGCGCTGCTCAAATAATTTTCCATGTTTCCATAAGAACATCTTTTCCATATGTTTTATCTGTTCAAAATGAACTGGTGCTGGGTTCAGTGACTATCAAAGTAACAATGAGCCATATAAAAACGGAGAGTAAATATTCTAATGTTAGCCTATCATTACAGACAAATGTACAACATAGAAAGTGACAGAGCAATATGTGAGTTCATTGAAGACTGGAGCTTAATATGTCAAGTGTAATGCATGCTAAATGTAGTAACAACATTGTATTAACTTTATTGGACTGGGACTTGGTATCTGCAGATGCTTATTCTTAAATGAGTCAGCTCAGAATCAGGGGCAAAAAATCCAGATCAGAAATGTCCTACTTAATGCATTTTCTCAAAACAATATGAGGGAAAGACAAACTTTTATATGATTTGTTATGCAAAACACATAAGTATTATTTGGAAAATAAGAAAAAGTTCTTGACCCTTACTCATTGCATTTATAGCAACTGTAATGTGGATCAAATTGGTTATAAATTTCTCAGCTGCTTCTAATTAAGGCTTTGTAAGCTGAAATAATCCAAAGTTAAACATGTTCTCATTGGCTGGTTGTGAATGACATGATCAGAGTAATATATGATGCTCATCATAAATATGGGGCTCTTTTGGAAAATGTGCATACAACAATTAGGAAATATTAGCAGATCACATTTTGGAGTGACCATTAATCCAGATTTATTAAAGAATGTTGTGATACAACTGTTAAGTCATGAATCTCACAGCTCACATGCGCTAGCTCAAATTTCTCCCTATGAGCTTGTCTATGTGCAATAACTCTCACCTCCGTCTTGTTTTTGCTCATACTCCCAACGAACAATTTGTATGCAGATGACACATTGCTGTGTTTTCTGTTCTAGCTTTATGTAAACACTAATTCACCCTCGTGATAAGTAAATTTACACCATTTCCTGGAGATTTTATTGTTTTCTCAAAGAGTAACAGTGTTAAGAAGAGTGTTAAGAGTGCTTCAGCATGATAATCATTGTGCTGAATGCAAAGACACTTGGAAAGAGACATCGGAGTCAAATCAGAATCTTCTATCTGTTCTTAGAGTAAACAACCCCCCACTGAAATCTTTAAACTACATAATGGAAAGCTTCTGGAAAAAATACATTGCAAGTTTTTAAAATCTACTAAACCTGTGAATATAACAGTAGTCCCTTTTTCTCAAATTGCTTTCATTTGCATTTGTATGTTAGAGAATAAAAAAAGTGAAAGTGTCACTCAAATAAGAACCATACTAGTCAAAGACCTTTGAGGCTTATAGAGAAGAAAACAAGACCTTGAGCGAAAGCTAGTAAAGTGCTCTTTTGCTTACAAGTAGGAGCAAGAAGTGTCAGAAAGAAAAAAATAAAATAAAACAGAACAAAAAGGAAAAGAGCCTAAACCAATCAAGACGTGGATATGAGGTTATGAGAAAAAGATGCCTGGAATAGAGCTGTAGCCTGAACAACCCCTGACCTGTTTCCAAATAATTATACATAGAAAGTCCCTGAGAACAAGAGTAATTTTCACACTCTTACTCACAAAAAGTAGGGCCAGCTCAGAGATGAGAGGGTTGGGCGTATTGTGTTGCCCTACTTATATCTATTTTTCAATTCACTAAATGTGTTATTTGATTTGGTAACGAGGCTGGTTTTTCCTGCTGAGAAGCACGCACTGTTGGCTATCTATGCCAGGTTCATTGCACTCTGATAAACATCGTTCGCCTTGGAGAGTTACCTTAGACTTGGCGGGTGGTTCTGCTCTGTGTGAAATGAGAGTGAAGGAGACGTAAAAATATAAAATAAAGGGAATCCAGAATGAGCGCAACCTCTAATGGTTAAAGTTCAGTCTTTATTTTTAAATTAACCTTGTGTGCACACAATTAAAATAAATAGTAAAAAAATGAATTTAAAGAAAAGGCTGAAATAAAGGTGCAACTGCATGTAAAATTAAATTTTTTACTAATACAACTAATATGAATATAAACAACTTTTCAACTGCTTGTTAACAGCTTAATGCATTTAGGCATTTCATTGGAGGCAACATGACTGTCAAACGTGAAACAAGCTGTTCTGAATGCTTCACAAACGGATTATCTGCTAGGACTTTTTACATGCAACCATCTCTTGGGGTTACAGAGAGTGGTCCGAAACACAGAAAATATTCAGTGAGCAGCAATTGTGTGGAAAAAAATACCTTGAACTTGTCAAAAGTCAGAGGATAATGGACAAACTGGTCCAAGATGATAAAACGATAACATTCACTCAAATAAGCAGTTGTTTCAACCAAGGTATACACAATACCATTTGTGAATGAACAGCTCATTGAGACTTGAAGCAAATGAGTTACAGCAGCAGAAGACCTCATTGTATGCCATTGTTGTCAGCTAAATACAGGAATTTGAAACTACAATTAACACAGACTCACCAAAATTGGACATCAGCAGACTGAAAGAATGCCTGGTCTGACGAGTTTTAATTTAAGCTACAACATTCTGAATTTGGCCTAAACAAAATACAAGAATAGATCCATCCTGCCCCGCAATGACGTGCAGGCACGGGAGGCAAGTTAGGTCTGTTATAACAAGTAAAATACTAGCAATGATTAGAGAAAATCAGTTTGTCAATTTGACTGTTCTATAAATTAGTTTTTGGTATGATTTCAAAATTTTTATGGTCAAAATTGCTAAATTTACACATTGTCGATTCAAATACATGGGAGAAAAGCAATGTGATGCAGTGAATAGTTGTATCTCACCACCGATGGTGCTATGTCACATACAGGTCCTTCTCAAAATATTAACATATTGTGATAAAGTTCATTATTTTCCATAATGTCATGATGAAAATTTAACATTCATATATTTTAGATTCATTGCACACTAACTGAAATATTTCAGGTCTTTTATTGTCCTAATACGGATGATTGTGGCATACAGCTCATGAAAACCCAAAATTCCTATCTCACAAAATTAGCATATTTCATCCGACCAATAAAAGAAAAGTGTTTTTAATACAAAAAACGTCAACCTTCAAATAATCATGTACAGTTATGCACTCAATACTTGGTCGGGAATCCTTTGGCAGAAATGACTGATTCAATGCGGCGTGGCATGGAGGCAATCAGCCTGTGGCACTGCTGAGGTCTTATGGAGGCCCAGGATGCTTCGATAGCGGCCTTTAGCTCATCCAAAGTGTTGGGTCTTGAGTCTCTCAACGTTCTCTTCACAATATCCCACAGATTCTCTATGGGGTTCAGGTCAGGAGAGTTGGCAGGCCAATTGAGCACAGTGATACCATGGTCAGTAAACCATTTACTAGTGGTTTTGGCACTGTGAGCAGATGCCAGGTTGTGCTGAAAAATGAAATCTTCATCTCCATAAAGCTTTTCAGCAGATGTAAGCATGAAGTGCTTCAAAATCTTCTGATAGCTAGCTGCATTGACCCTGCCCTTGATAAAACACAGTGGACCAACACCAGCAGCTGACACGGCACCCCAGACCATCACTGACTGTAGGTACTTGACACTGGACTTCTGGCATTTTGGCATTTCCTTCTCCCCAGTCTTCCTCCAGACTCTGGCACCTTGATTTCCGAATGACATGCAGAATTTGCTTTCATCCGAAAAAGGTACTTTGGACCACTGAGCAACAGTCCAGTGCTGCTTCTCTGTAGCCCAGGTCAGGTGCTTCTGCCGCTGTTTCTGGTTCAAAAGTGGCTTGACCTGGGGAATGCGGCACCTGTAGCCCATTTCCTGCACACGCCTGTGCACGGTGGCTCTGGATGTTTCTACTCCAGACTCAGTCCACTGCTTCCGCAGGTCCCCCAAGTTCTGGAATCGGCCATTGTGGAGTACACAAATTTGACTTGGCATTGAATGGGCAGCTTAGACTGAATATTAGCATCCACAACGCGAAAGTGAAGGAAAACTGGGAGATTTTAAACACTCAATTTTCAATTTTAATAAAAAAAGAGAAATCAGCCAAAATGAAAATAAATTATTTTAAATAAGGAAATTTAACCTTAAATAAACACTCTTTTGTTTTTCTCGCTATGGTATTGTTGAACTATATGGGATTGATTAAAACATAATTAAAAGCTTTTAAAATAATTAAATGCTTTAGTTAAGGTCAAATATATAATCTTCTATTTTGGATCCCTATATTGGTAGATCTGACTCCATAGGAGTGAGGAGTCCTCACCAGTCATGAACCCCATCCCCCGTCAATGCTGCCTAGCATCAATGGTTCAGATCAGCGGTGGTGGTATAAGGGTGTAATGAAACATTTTCTAGCACACGTCAGGCCCCTTGGTACCAACTGAACATTGTTTAAGTGAAACAGCCAACCTGAGTATTTTTGCTGACCATGTCCATCCTTTTATGACCATGTGCAGCCATCTTGCAATGAGTACTGCCAGCAGGATAATGCATCATTTCACAAAGCTCAGATTATCCAAAACTAGTTTCTTGAAAATGATGATGAGTTCCCTGTACTCTAATGGCCTTCACAGCCACCAGATCTCAAACTAATAGAGCTTCTTTGAAATGTAGTGAAATGCTGTTTCCGACACCTCGTTGGATCTATTCCATAAAGATTTAAGGCAGTTCTGATGGCAAAGGGGGTTCCAATTGGATACTAGCAAGCCATACCTAATAAATGGGCCGGTGAGTGTACATATATTTTTTTTGTTTTGGTTATAACTGATGGAAAATGAGATTTACAAGAACAACTTTGGAGTATGAAAAGTGTTTTAAACTATAATACTGCTTATTAGTTTTCAGAGGAGTGGAAAAATCCAATAAAACCTTTCACTGATTGGCCTAAAACACGAAACTAATTATTTCACATTTCAGACTCAATAAATCACCATTATTATGGGACATGTTAACTGAAATGACTTGAAACTCATGAGCTATATAAGCTGGACACAGCTGATCCCTTATTTGGCTTTGGGATGCACAAACAATGAACTGCTTCAGCTGAATAAAATATAGCCCTACATTTTTTAAACATGCTCTAACTGAACTTATTTTCCATTTCATACAGGACAGGGTTGCTCCAAACTGAAATTTCATTATAGCTTTCCCCTCAGAAGAAAAAAAAAAATGTGATCATGTGTTTCATTTACAGCAGAGTTCAGCATGAGGTCAGCAGTACTATAAGCTCCACAATTAAACTTGATGTTCTATGTTGATGGGGCTATTTGTGTACAGGGTTTGCCAAAAACTTGAGCCGTTATATTTGAGAGGCCCAGACACAGGGGAGGACATCTCATGACAAACCCCCAAAAGGAATCCACAGCTGCCAACATGATAAACCTGTAAGGAGGAGCCTATGAAGTGCAGCTCTATAAAATTCATCCTTAGCATCCTTAGGCCTCAACCTTGTGAACTTTTAGAAAATGTAAAAGACGGCGCTTTCCTTGAATCCTACAAGAAGACAAACAAACCAGAAAGATAAAGGGAAAGGAAAAATTAAATGTTTTCTTACAGAGTGCACAGAGTTTAAGACTGAAGACCTGGAACTCAAACAATGGTCGAGACAAGACACTTTTTGGTGTGTAGAGGAATATACTTTACCAAGTTCATCACTCTGCTGGAACCCACCATTTCCCGTTTCCTACTGTTGTAATTCAGCAGCTCTGTTTTCTTAAAAACTGTTAATTTTTCATCAGGAATATGTTCCTCAGTTGACAAGTACTTAAACTTCCCCATAGCTTGGAGCAGTAATCATTACTTCCTGTGGTTATATTTGTAATTATGTTAAAGTGATGGTACAACAAGTAGGGGGTGGTAATCAAAGAATCCAAAGGCCCTCCCACTACAAGGAATGAGTGTCTTATCCACCATTCATTGAAAATGTTCTCAGAAAAAGGAAAGCAGTCAAGGCATGAAAGGATATGGTGTTGATCCAGATGATAATCTGACATATTGGCTTTATTTATCAAAGAAAAGCTTTGGTCAAATGTGTGTAATGTAAAGCTTTCTGATCCCTCTTTCTCATCCAAATGGCTGTGATTGCTGGCGTGGTTTCTTTGCACAAACCCTCATAATGTTTTTCTACAAAATTTTGGCATACATCGAGGCTGTGGCTCAAACAAATATAAATCTGGGTCAAACAAATACGTTTGAATGATATCTGCTAAATTAAACTGCATTACGTCTAGCCAGGACACAGGAATGTCATGTACTATGTTGAAACTCCAGTTTGATGTGAGACATCGGAAAAACTAAAGACTGATCAGACAGACAATTCACAACAGTAAAGAAAACCCCATCTGGAATAGCTTTCTGCCTTCCCTCCTGAAACCCAATAGCCGTATCAGATCTGAATACTGCGCTGCGATAATAGATGAATATTCATTTTTAGTGCGAGCGGAAGACAAACATTCTCGTCCTTAATGACATCTCCAGGGAGGAAGTTCATTACACAGGGTTCTTACACAACAAAACTCTCATTTTGTGAGGTCAGATGAGGTTCACGCTGCTAACATTAGTGCAACTAGGTCAGTGACACTTCTTGCATTAAAAAGGAATTCTAAAACAACTGCGACAGAAGTAACACCAGTTTTGCAGGTAGACATGATCAGACTCTTCTGACCTATTTAGCAAAAATAGAAGCCATAAGATTTTATGCAGGTTCAAGGACAAACGTGTCTTCCATATTTCAGAAATACAAACAAATTATTCAATTAGACAGTGATGTCTTCTCTCGGATTGAGTTTTATGGGACATCTTATCTTATGCAGGCATTTTATGAAAAAACTAGCTTGACTCAAAAAATCTGCATATTGTTTGGGTCCCTTTGGTCTTGAAAATTGGCATTCAAGTCAATAAAATGTGACAGGGGTTGGTGGATAAAAGAATAATTTTTTGGCACAATTATTGTATTCTATGTTCCTTCATAGGTTACAGGTTTACATATACTTATCACCTGCATGAATATCAAATTAAAATAGAGCCTTTACTGATGTATTGGAATAATTATTTTGAAGGTGGAATGATAATACAATAAACAACTTCAATAAATTATGAAAGCCAAAGGTTAGTTGCACTAATTTGAGGACAAATAAGTCAGAAAAATGGGAACGTCAAAGACATTCAGAAAATCAAGGAAGGAGAATTGCCATTTCAAAGAATAGCTCAAAATTATTTATACCCTTCGCAGATTTAGATTTAAAATTATTTTTATTCAACCAAATAGTTTCTGACAGGACATTAAACAAGATACTCTCAAAAGGTAATTAAACAATGTGGAAGGAGTATCTGTTTTGTTTATAGTTTAGTAAAAACAGCACATCCAAAATTATTTGTACCTTTCTAAATAATCACTGGCATAGGAGCTAAAGCTGTGAAATCATTCTTAACATTTCTGATCAGCATTTTGCATGTTTTCACTGGTATTTTGATGATTTCTTCTTAGTGACAGGTTCCAGGTCTTTAAGGTTGGCAGGCCTCTTTGCAATCAGGTTGGGACTCTGGCAGAGCTACTCCAAATTGTGGAGTACCTGTAGAGTCAGAGGAAACATGTTGGTAAATCAAAAATATCACTTTAAACCTTCATCTGCAAGTGGTATTAATGTTTTTGCACTTAGCTGTATGCAAGTTACAAAAGTCTTTTCAAGAATTTCTAAACAACTGCAGATTCCAAGATTATTGGTTTCAAACCCCTGTATGTAACTACAAACTTTTGGGAGGTGTCAGCACTTTGTCAAGATCTGGAAGAATGCCAAAAACATCATCCTCAGATAAAAGAAAATTGGATGTAGACTCATATTTAACACTAGAACTCCCAGAATTCTAACTGTACTAGAACTCCCAAGCCCGTCAATTTGACAGCAAGCATTCTGGATGCGAGGCGGCGATGACGTCATTGCATTACATTGGTCAGAATGCTAAAGGTTTTCTTGTACACTATAAAATTATGGTTCTGAGAAGAATTAATAATAGTATTTGATCAAAACCTATTAAGTTTTATTATTTATAAATAGTACTGAAAAATAATACAGAGTAGTGGGTACATTTTTAAAAAAAGCTTTACTAATCTGACCAAAACCTGGACAGCTCCATGTTACGCCCACCTATCTCAACCCCAGAATCACAATCGTGCAATTTTTGAAGCATTTCCAATGCCTCTTGAGCAGAAAATATCCTTCTGGAAGCCATTTGTAGGATGCCAACAATCTCCTTCTCAGACTGCGTCAGTGTTACCAGGTGAGAAATGTAGGATTATCTAGTACTAGAGACATAAAATTATCGTATTTTGAGGGAAATTATCGTACACTCGTCATAACCAAAATAACAAGTCTGTTGATGTGTTGAACAGCGTCTAACAGGCACTCGCAGCTTTGTGGCGTCAGTACGGAATGGATTTATCAACAGCTGCAGCCCTACAGTGCCGGGCTCTGCTTCTTCTTCTTTTATTTTTTTCTTTTCCTCAATCATGGGCAGGCGCAGTGGACTATTCAGCCAATCATTGCCGTTGTTCTGAGGCCAACGCATACACGTCACTCGTAGGTCACATTTAGAAAAGCACGATTGGCTGGAATTTCCAGCATCTGTTTCCGAATCCGGACACAGATGCCTTCAGGGTTCACAAAAAAACTCCGACAGACTTTGGTGATAGGCTGAAGACAACTGATTACAACCACACATTCACGGAATGGTCAAATTATCGTACATTTGGCCTTTTTTAGGAATATTGATTGTACATTGTACAGAGAGCAAAACTGTCATACAAATATGATAATTATCGTACACCTGGCAACACTGGACTACGTTCTAGAGTGCCTGTTGCTAGGCAACGCTCGCGCGTATACTCGGCCGCGGGAAAAAAATATCAATGTAAATAATAGGGCCGTCAAAATAGCGGCTGTGGTAGTTAGAGGTAGAAATACTTAGATCTTTTATTTACTTTGTTATTTTTTTTAAATAGACACATAGGAACACACAAGACAGGTTTAGCAAAAGTCAGGATGTCTGGAAGATAAGAGTTTTAATAAACCAGAGTTATGGCATGTCAAACTTTCAAAACCGTCAAATTGACGGCCCTGGGAGTTCTAGTGTTAATAAATTAGAATATGTGTTCTGATAAGGATTGTTGGTCAGGCTGAAAGTACCTTTAGAAAAACAATAACTTTTAAGCAAGTATTAAACATACTTTACACAGATTTATTTATTTTTTTTGCTTTGATGTAATATGCTAATCTAAAATGTCTTTCTTTAAATAGAGAGCTTTGCTTTCTGGCCCAGCTCTCTCTTCATCACAACTGACTGGCACAGCGTCCTCATTACTGTGGCCACACCAATCTTCCCCTTACTGAAGAACAAGACCCCAAGATACTTGAATTCCTCCACTTGAGGCAGGAGTTCCCCTCCAACCTGAAGAGGGCAAGCCACCCTTTTCCTGTCAACAACCATGGTCTCCTGTGGGAGTGTGCCCATATCCTGTGGGTGGGTGATTCATGGCGTTTGGGTTCGGGGGCATGTGTTCGATATCTGTGCCCTGGCTGGGTGTGGCCCGGTGAGGAGATTCATGTCGGGTTCATTGGGGGTGGAGGGGTCATGGGGTTGGGATTGGAATTCATTGGGGGCTGGGACTATTTTATTCTGTGGCAGCTCTGGTTGGTGGGCTTGTTTGGACCATGTAGACCCCTCTTTTGTACATGGTCCTCAGGTTCAGGCACGAGCCCGGGCTAGCCCAGACCAGATTCAGGTGCTGGGGCAGTATGCCTGTCTCCAACCCTGGAGGGAAGGGGACCACCCCCTGTGTCCGGGGGCTGGTTGTCCCAATGGGGTATTGACACCTGGACCTGGGAGTATGTAGGGGGAGTGTGAGAGAGTGTGAGTGTTTTTATGTGTACGCATAAGAGTGGGAATGTGTGATTGTGTGTGCCTGTTTTTTGTGTTAGGTTGGGTCTTGGGCTGCTCCCTCTCCTGGATCCGTTTAGGCCCCCATTGAATGTAGGGCCTATTCCTACCTGCCGGTGGTTGGTATCTCTGCCCGCCGGTGGACTTGTGGTTCTCGGTATCTGGGGTTGGGTGCTTTGGTGTGTGCTGGCTCACTCCCGGTGGCTGCTTGCCAGGGCCTGAACCCCTGGGCTCAGTTGGGCCTCTGCTTGGGGAGTGATATGTCCAGGGGTCTCAGGTCACTGGGTCCATGGCTGGATCTGCTCGGGAGCAGACGGCTGCTGACGGGGCCTGTGGGCTCGTTGCGGCAGCTCCCTGGGGTTTCTGCACTGTGGCTGCTGGGTGGTTCCCCTGGGATTCTCCCCTGCTGCTCTCTGGGGGGGTTACGGTAGTCCTGGCGGTGGTTCTCTTGGGGTTCCTGTGCTCTGGGGGTCTTTCGATGTCTGTGGCTCGGATCTCCTCCGTATCTGTCCCAGGTCCAGGGGGGCGGGTCTGTGGCTCCTCACATTCACTATTGCATATTTTTATGGAGAAACCTTGTATGCACATGCGTGCTCACACTCAGACCCACGGGTATTTAGATTCAGGTGTTAACAGATATACACATGTTCTATATTGAGCATAATTTACCAGTTAATACATCTTGCATTCATAAGTACCGTGCACATCTTGGTAAAAAAGCTGGTAATACAAACGTTTCTGCCGGTGTAGAAGCAAGCAGGGTGTTATCTTGTATTCTCCTCATCCTTCTTTCTTTGCTCCTTTCTATTCTCCTTCTCTCCCCTTTTCATTTTTGCCCCCCTTTCTCTCTTTCGTGCTTCTTATTTTTTCCTTTCCATTTCTGTCTCTGTGTCCGTAACAATTGAAATAATCCCTAAGCAGTTCCTAATAAAGTTTATTTTTATGAATATCAAGCAGCTTTAAAGCATTAGCTGTAATGCTCCACTTGTGAAAGTAAATCTGTTGGGATTTTTCTTGGCACTCAGATAACAATTCTGAGTGCTACTCTACTGGACAGGACAGGGTAAAAAATAAAAAAAGAACCATGGCCTCGAAGTTGGAGAAGCTTATCCTCATCCCAGCCACTTCACATTCGGCTGCGAACCGCCCCAGTGCATGCTATAGGTCTTAGCTAGAGGGGGCCAACAGGACCACATCCTCTGCAAAAAGAAGAGACTAAATCCACTGGTCCCCAAACCAGACCCCCTCCGGCCCTTGGCTGCACCAAGAAAACCTGCCTATGAAAGTTATGGTGACAAAGAGCAGCCCTGCCGGAGTCCAACATGTACTGGGAACAGGTCTGACTTAGTGCCGGCAATGCTGACCAAACACCTGCTCTGCTTGTACAAAGACCGGATGGTCCCTAATAAAAGGCCCCTGACTCTGTACTCAAGGGACATGGTCAAATGCCTTATCCAGGTCCACAAAACACATGTGGACCCATTGGGCAAACTCCCATGAACACTCAAGTATCCTTTAGAGGGTGTAGAGCTTGTCCAGTGTTGCACAGCCAGGATGAAAATCACAGTGCTCCTCCTGAAGCCGAGGTTCGACTCTCGGCCAGACTCTCCTCTTCAATACCCTGGCATAGGGCTTATCAGGGAGGCTGAGGAGTGTGATCCCCCTGTAGTTGGAACCCCTCTGGTCCCCCTTTTTGTGAAGGGGGTCCACTACCCCAGTCTGCCAATCCAGAGGCACTGTCCCCGACCGGCAAGCATCAATTTCACGTCTGCAAGGTATTCAGAACACATTCAGACTTCTTACTAAATCTAGTAAACACACTCATATACCACCCATTTCGCCCTGTCTTATAGAATTCCATTTGAAATACTTTCTCACCCACTGGGCTCTAAATGGCAAGGGTTCTGATTATTTATGCCAGCTTTGAACAAAATACTCTGTTCCCAGCCTGATGGTGTGGTCACACCAAACATGATTCCAGTGAATTTTTCGCCTCATTCGCGTGCTGACAGTCACCTGACATTTCGCCAGCAATTTACGTAGCCAACAGGTGATAACACTCAGCTCGCTTAATGGCGTTTTAAAATAGCAGGAGCTTCTATCTGCTGCTTGCCGGTTTCAAATCAACATGGAGCGAGTGACGGTGCTTTATTTATGGAAAGCCAAACAATGGTGCCAGATTCTCAAGAGACGGAACCAGTTTGGAGAGTACCATCACCTACTCCATCTATCCAGGACCCAGTTTGAGGACCTACTGTCCCTCATGGAGGACAAATCAGGCTCCGGGACACCAACTACAGGCGCTGTATCCCCGCTGCAGAACGCCTGTCCATCTGTCTTTGGTGAGTAAATAAATCTCAGCTCAATAGAAAAACAGCCAAATTGTACTGTCCACATTTACTAAATATAACAAACATTTTTGTGCCTAAACATATGGACGAGGACCACCAAAATACATCTGCCAAGAGCGGATATGACAACAGAATGTAGCATGGTAGCCATAAGTATTGAATAATTTTGTGGTTTAAATAACTGCTGATCAAGGACCTAGAAATCAGGCTTGCTGACATATGCATCTGAAATTCATGAAAAAAATATCACTTCCTACATGAACATAGATGTTCGTGTAGACAGTTCAGCAACTGCTGTGAGTTTCATATTTGTATGACAACTTCTGTGTGGAAAAGAGCGCTATAGACGCAATGTGAATTGACAGAAAAGTTCAGATTTTTCAACTCCAGCGAAATTTGCTTTGTGTCCATTGTGTGTTTTGCTTTGCTCTAAACACTTACATCGCTTCGCTCCTGAATGCACCTCTACATAGGGATAACATGTAAATCACTAGGTCCGGTCGCGTCATTCATGTTCAGTCTGAACGCACCATTAGGCCTTGTACACTGTACCACTGGGTTCAGTGCTTTGGCCAATTCTCTTTACTAGTATATATAAATATCCTTCCAATAGGAAAAATTAACAGGCAGCATGATATACATTCCTAATGTTATGCTGATGATACTCAGGTTTATTTATCCATAAATCCTGATGAATCAAACAAGTTAGACTACAGGCATGTCTTGAAGACATAAAAACTTGGATGAAAATATATTCTAAATCAAGACAAGAAAGAAGTTGTCATCTTTGGACCGGAGTCTTGGAAAAAGAAACTCCTTAGTCAGTCAATTAATGTGGACGGCAATAAACTGGCCTCCAGTAATAAAGTAAAAAACCTTGGTATTATTTATGACCAGGACATGTCATTTAAATCCCATGTTAAAAAGGTTTTTATGATTCCTTCTTTTACCTCCAGAATATTGACAAAATAAGATACAGGTCCTTCTCAAAATATTAGCATATTGTGATAAAGTTAATTATTTTCCATAATGTCATGATGAAAATTTAACATTCATATATTTTAGATTCATTGCACACTAACTGAAATATTTCAGGTCTTTTATTGTCTTAATACGGATGATTTTGGCATACAGCTCATGAAAACCCAAAATTCCTATCTCACAAAATTAGCATATTTCATCCGACCAATAAAAGAAAAGTGTTTTTAATACAAAAAACGTCAACCTTCAAATAATCATGTACAGTTATGCACTCAATACTTGGTCGGGAATCCTTTTGCAGAAATGACTGCTTCAATGCGGCGTGGCATGGAGGCAATCAGCCTGTGGCACTGCTGAGGTCTTATGGAGGCCCAGGATACTTCGATAGCAGCCTTTAGCTCATCCAGAGTGTTGGGTCTTGAGTCTCTCAACGTTCTCTTCACAATATCCCACAGATTCTCTATGGGGTTCAGGTCAAGAGAGTTGGCAGGCCAATTGAGCACAGTGATACCATGGTCAGTAAACCATTTACCAGTGGTTTTGGCACTGTGAGCAGATGCCAGGTCGTGCTGAAAAATGAAATCTTCGTCTTCATAAAGCTTTTCAGCAGATGGAAGCATGAAGTGCTCCAAAATCTCCTGATAGCTAGCTGCATTGACCCTGCCCTTGATAAAACACAGTGGACCAACACCAGCAGCTGACACGGCACCCCAGACCATCACTGACTGTGGGTACTTGACACTGGACTTCTAGCATTTTGGCATTTCCTTCTCCCCAGTCTTCCTCCAGACTCTGGCACCTTGATTTCCGAATGACATGCAGAATTTGCTTTCATCCGAAAAAAGTACTTTGGACCACTGAGCAACAGTCCAGTGCTGCTTCTCTGTAGCCCAGGTCAGGCGCTTCTGCCGCTGTTTCTGGTTCAAAAGTGGCTTGACCTGGGGAATGCGGCAACTGTAGCCCATTTCCTGCACACACCTGTGCACGGTGGCTCTGGATGTTTCTACTCCAGACTCAGTCCACTGCTTCCGCAGGTCCCCCAAGGTCTGGAATCGGCCCTTCTCCACAATCTTCCTCAGGGTCACCTCTTCTCGTTGTGCAGCGTTTTCTGCCACACGTTTTCCTTCCCACAGATTTCCCACTGAGGTGCCTTGATACAGCACTCTGGGAACAGCCTATTCGTTCAGAAATGTCTTTCTATGTCTTACCCTCTTGCTTGAGGGTGTCAATAGTGGCCTTCTGGACAGCAGTCAGGTCGGTAGTCTTACCCATGATTGGGGTTTTGAGTGATGAACCAGGTTGGGAGTTTTAAAGGCCTCAGGAATCTTTTGCAGGTGTTTAGAGTTAACTCGTTGATTCAGATGATTAGGTTCATAGCTCGTTTAGAGACCCTTTTAATGATATGCTAATTTTGTGAGATAGGAATTTTGGGTTTTCATGAGCTGTATGCCAAAATCATCCGTATTAAGACAATAAAAGACCTGAAATATTTCAGTTAGTGTGCAATGAATCTAAAATATATGAATGTTAAATTTTCATCATGACATTATGGAAAATAATTAACTTTATCACAATATGCTAATATTTTGAGAAGGACCTGTGTTAGGTATTATTTAGTCAACTCAGAGGTAAGAACGATACAGTCATAGTTACTTGTGACAAGGGTAGCCCACTTTGCAGTGAAACTACAAAGTTTTGACACCCTATCTCTTTATTTATATACACAGTTCAACAGACAGTTCAGACAGGGTGTATGTGTGTGAGACGGAAAGGAGGCTGGTTCACACAGGGATAACAATGATCTCACACACACAGGGAGGAAGGCATAGTGCAGGTGCCTTGCAACCCAAGGTTTTTACATGAGTGATAACAAGTCCTCACACCCATCCAACAGTCCCTCCTTTTATCACAAGTAAAAACATTTAATATAAAAACGAGTAAGAAAAATACTTTGTATGAGCGAAAACCCACGGACGGTAAACAGATTATATTTTGTGGGAAATACTCATACGGCCCCGCCGCCCTCGGCGACCATTAAAAGTTAAATGTTGATTAATACTTGAAATCATAAAAATAAAATAATGATACTTGAAATCATAAAAATAAAAGAATGATACTTGAAATCATAAAAATAAAAGAATAATACTTGAAATCATAAAAATAAAAGAATAATACTTGAAATCATAAAAATAAAAGAATAATACTTAATTAATGAAAACAGTGAAACATAATAAAGGAATTTCAAAATCTGCCCTGTTTATGTCATCATTGTACTTTTTCTCATTTCACTTAAGCAACAACTTCTTTCGATTTTCTGCTGTAAGGTCATTTTATGAAATACAATGTATGAGTACACTCAGGCTTTTGATGTGATTTATTTACAACATGTCATCATAATCGTCCCCTTCATTTTCGTGCATTTCTACCTAGTTCAGTGTTGCATTTGCCACCATGAACAATACCAGAAATTCTGTAGGAATGGATGTGCGTCATGTTCTTCCGTCAGTGTTCTGAGATGGACATCCGTCTGATGTCCATCTCTTCTGGTTCGGTATCACCTCCTGTGGATCCTGCTTTAGATAGAGAAAGAGTCCTGCTACCAGAATTAAGCTCAGGCTTATCAGTCCTGTCCGCATGTTACAGAGAGCCATTTTATAATTGGGCGCAGATCAGCTGTTTTCTTCACCGGTTTGAGACGCTGGGCCATCTTTGAACCCGGACTTCCTCTGCTACCCCGTCGGTTGGTTTGGCTCCTGTAATGGCAAAACTGGCTTACAGTGGCTTTTATGGATCCAGGAAGGCCTCTCTGCTATTTTCAGAGCTGTGGGCGTTGTCAGGAGTATTTGAAACGGCCCTTTCCACCAAGGAGTGCTCCAATCCTTCCGGTGGAGTGTCTTAATCAGGACCAGGTCTCCAGGCCTCATTCTGTGGGATAGGAGCAGAGATTATCGGCAGACCACTGGACATTTGTTCTTCTTTTGTCTGCAACATTTTATTCATCCACTCAGCTAATGAAGGTTCCTGTTGTGCTTTCTCTATTTCATTCATGTCAGAGGGCAGAGAAAACGGTCTGCCATGTACTATTTCTTTGAGAATACAAATTCACATCAGCAACTTGGTGTCATGTGATCTCAGACTCAGAATATAGTGGGTGGAGTTATACAATGATGTACAGTAGGTGGCAAATGGAGTAAGACCGGTTTGATTTGGAGTTATTCTCATCCATAATTAACCAGGGATAGGCATTCGGGCCATGGCCTCCCTGTTTCTTCCATTGTTTTCCTTAATCTTTAACTGAAACCCTAATGCATTAGAACTTAGTTCTATTAATTTATTTACAAAATGAGTTCCGTTATCTGACCTTATAACCTGTGGGATACCATATGTGGGGAAGAAATGTGTCACTAGGTTCATCTATTACAACTAGGCAATATTTCTTCCCCCGTGTTTGCAACAAATTATGCATGATCTGCAAAAATGATTTGCATAGTCAGAAATATTTATAGTGTAGCATTAATGCTTTACCAGATGTGACATATTCCCCCCTTGACACGTGGGTCTTCCCAATGTGTCACTGTAGCCGCTGTGTTGTATAACTTTTTTGGGAGGATTGGTTTATCTTCTATCTGATAGATGTCATCTTTTTTCTGTGCTCCTCTCTTTAGCCAGGCCTTTATTTCTGTCTCGGGTGCTGACTGTTGGGCGTCTTTCAGCACGTCTGTGTCTATAAATAGCAGATCTGACATTTTCTCTTTAATAGGTTGAAATGAGTTAGTTCTGTCCCTGATGATGTTTTAAAACCTCTATTTTGCCAAATCCTATCATGGTGATGTACTGATCTGAAAACGTATTGGCTGTCTGTGTATATAGTAAGTATTTGTCCCTCATGTAATTCACAGGCTCTTACTACAGCATATAATTCTGTTTGTGCTGAGCATGTATTGGGTAGAGATTTAGCTTCTATTATCCTGTCGATGGTTGTTACTGCATAACCAACTCTATTCTTTCCATATTCATCTTTAGATGCTGAGCCATCTACAAACACAACACATGAATCTGGTATAAGGGTTTGAGAAATGTCTTGTCTGGGTTTGGTGTCTTCTTCAACTTTTGCTTTATAAGAATGTGGTTTTCCATCTTCTGCAGTAGGTATTAGAGTACTTGGATTTAAAGGGCACATCTTTTTAGAGTTATGTTTGGCTGTGATAATAATAGTGATGTCAGTGTGATATGTCTTGCATGTAGCGTCAGGTGCTTCTCTTAATATTCCTGACTTCAACATATCTTGTATTACTGGCTTAGTACCTTCTTCAGCTTCTGGCTTTAAGGGGTATTGACGGACTAATGGCCTTTTTTCAGATATTAGTTTAACCTTGTATGGTGGGAACCCCTTTATAAGCCCTACATCAGTTGATGATTGGGACCATAGTTCAGGTGGGACAGCAGATAGGGCAGGATGCATGTTGCTCTCTTTGCTCTCAGCTAAGCCCTGTATTTGTCCCTCTGCCTCATCTAAATGTGTCCTTGGATGGACTTTGACTGTCCACGCCAGAATGAGCTTCCAGATTCCTGTATTAGGATCCACTTTTGACAGTGTCAGTGCTGTTCCTGCAGAGGTTTAAAGCCTCTGTTTTTCCAAATTCTTATTATTCTTTTTTACCATATTTTATAAAGTAAGTCCTTATTACATTTAAAAATGAGATCACTATTTTTGGTAGTTGCTATTATTATAAATAATGCTTGGTTTAGTTCTTATTAAAAATAAAAAATTAAAACTCACTCACTGATGAACACAAAAAATGAAGGGCATATTATATCTTATAATCTTAGTTTATCTTACCCAGTTTTATAGATACAACATACAGTTTCAGTCAGCTTTGTATTTAATTCAAGTAACTAAAGTTTGTTTCAATTAACTAAAGTTTTATCTATTTCAGTCCAGTTCAGTAATTCTGTTAAGGTTCATTTCATCTTATGTTAAGTTTGAGTCTAATTCAATCATTTTGAACCTGACTGGAAAAAGTCGAAACATCTGTTAAAATCTTTTTGTTTTACCATAGAGAACTGACCTAATATTATTATGGTAATGTTGAGGACTCTAATTTTTTACATAACATGAAACAGACATTTATTTCACAAAAACAGAAAGTCAAACACAGACATTTGGCCACATGAAAGTTTAAATAACCTGTTTGTACAAGAATTGTGAAAAATTGAAGACGGGTCTATGAGCTTTCTTATGGTTATCAGTATTTTCAATACAGGTAGAACCTTTGCCATCTTTATATGATTTTTCGAAAAAGATTCTGGAAACCTTATTAAGATATAAGTTTGGCAAAGATCATCAGAACATCAGACCTTTATTAGCGCTTTTAAGGTCCCTCAAAGATGCATTACAATGAAATCAGTCATTCCCATTCACACACATTCACACACTACTTACTTATTTCTCTGTCAGAGTAATTTTTATTTGCAAAAATTTGAACATAATTTGACTTCTATTATTCTTAAAATGCACATTGTTTCCTCATAACCCCTTTTGTTTCCACTAGGTCTGTTTTGAACGCTTCAATTCTTTTTTTTTTTTTTTTATTCACCAAGAATCAATAAGGTGGTCTTAGTGGGTCCACCTTAAAGGTGTTGTCTGTTGGGTGTCATGTTATCATTGCCAGGTCAGTGAGGTTCATAAGTCAGTCAGAACCTTGGTCATTTGGTCTGTGCACATAATGTTTCATAGATCCAGCCTATGATTAGTCAGCAAAACTTCCACCTATAGGAGAAAAAATGATTGTTAATGAATGAGCTGCATTTCCTAGGAACACTGTCTCCCTCCTGGATGAGCATCACCTGTTGAAAAACTTTCATCATTGTTTGTTTCACATATTCACTCAGATCTTTATATTATACCAGTAGGTGAAGTTGTTAGTATCTCATGTAGACTGACATATACTGTTGCATTTGGAGAGGATCTCAGATTAAATAAACATAGTTAGAGCTTCAATCCAAGTTCATTTTGTGTCTGCAGACTTTAGCCAATTTTTCTTTTCTTTCTTTTTTTTTTTTATACATAAAGAGCAAGATTCAAAACATTTTCAAAAGGCAGATTGTGGCAGAATGTAGACAAAACTGCTTATTGATTGACAAAATAACATTCAAGCACACAATCACCATATTAAAAGGCTCTACTTCTAGAGAATCACTAAACTTCTGGGGTCCGGTTTTGGCCCGCGGACCTTGAGTTTGACACATGCAGGGTAGAGTTACAATTTATTTCAGACCTTTCAGCAGAGACAGGCTTCTGCTGTTTGCAGAAGTTTTATCTTTGTTTTCAGGCAGCTGCATCTCTTTGTCAAGGTCGTTTCACAGAGCTGAAATTTAACTTCTCTCAAAGAGGAAAAATCAAGAATGCACACAATCTGAGCCAAATATGGAATTATTTCCCTGTAAAATGAATCTTTTGCATTTTATCATGATATTGTTAGTAGTATAACACCATAGAATGATTTTTAAAGCACCTGTTTCTCACTAATGCTTGCCTACAAAATCTTTTACTCTCAGATTACTTCTTTAACAACATTCTGTTCTCTCTTCTCTAGTCATTGTTCACTGGGTTGTCCAGTTGGACAGTTTCCATGTTGTCCACATTGTCACCTCCTCTTTTAACTTCTTTTACCACGTCCTCTAAAACCATCTCTTAGTCTTTATAATCTAACCTGGGATGGGTGGCGGTCCGCCCCCCCCCTTTATTTGTTTTCAGTTAAGCTGAAAGTTTTTTCCTGTGCTTTTCTTAAGGCCTCAGTATTATGGCTATGTCAGTTAAAAGCTGCTCTTATTGTTGTTTTTTTAATTCATCTTTTTGTTTTAATCTGTTTATCAACTGTGAGCACTCAGGGACTGAAAAGTCCCCTTTGAAATTATAATCTGGCAAGGTTTTTTATTGTCTCTTGAATCTTTTGAATGCATAATCTCCAGTTTAAGATCCCCGTGTAGTTTTAGGATTTCAGTGATAATTAAGTTACCTGAAAATCCGTATTTTTATGCCATCGTGTACATATTTCTGTTAAATCAGAGCTTTTTCTCTGTTCTTTCCCCATTGTTCTTTGTTATTTTTCTCTTTTTAGTTTTCATTATTGCTAATTTTAGATCCCCTTGTAATTTTAAGACATCCTTTGTATCTAATTTGCCCAAAAACCCATGTTTTTTATTTTTTATTCCATCTATGACAGATCATACCTGCTCCTTTTACATAGTTCTCCATAAACTTTACCTCCCCTTCTAAGTCAATTAGTTTACTTTGTTTCTTCCCCATTATGTTTTATGTTAGTTTAATTGTAGTATAAATGTCCCAGATAAAAGGTCACTGGCATGAGACTTTAAGGAGAGGACATTAACACGCCCTTCTACTGCAACTAATTCGCAGCGGTGTTAATTTTCTGGAATGAAATCCGACCTGAATCTCCAAAGTCACCAGTACGTAGTTTTAATCTGGGCAAAAGAAAACACAGGACTAGCAGAATCCTGCTATGATTCTATTAAAATGCTTAGTCCTCCATATACACACAACACAGTCACACAGTTAGTTTCAGGTACCTTGTAATTTTTCTAAGTTAACTTGGTGTTATTTTATGAGCTCAATTTACTCCGTTCTTTTTACTTTTATAGCGCTTATTCTATTCCCTCGCAGGGGAATAACCCTTAGTCGTTTTATTTGGCCCCCTTCTTGGCGGGGCCCTACCTTAATTTGTCACTATTCCTTTCACGGTGGAATAAAACCATCCGAATGCAGCGTCCTTACCGGCGACGCACTACCAACGACTTTTAAGTACTTTTCTTCTTTTATTTATATAGCGCTTACTCTATTCCCTCGCAGGTGAATAATCCTCAGTCGTTTTCTTTAATCCCCTTCACGGCGGGATTGTACCAGATTTGTCACTATTCCTTTCACGGTGGAATAAAACCATCCGAATGCAGCGTCCTTACCGGCGACGCACTACCAACGACTGTTAAGTACTTTTCCTATGAACTGTATTTTAAAACTGTCTCACCTCGGAGTTGACTTCTTGGTGACTCTTTGGACCCTGTGAGAGTCACCCCGCGCAGAGGAAGGCAATAACCCACTGGCCAGGTGTGAATTCACACACACCGGGACTTTCAGCCACTCCGGCTAAAGGAGGCTGTGCAGCGGTGCTTCGCTCGACGTCAGGCTTCCCCCACGGATCCCAGAGTCACTGTTAAAGCAAAGAGAAATAAGGTTATTGAATGAATCCGGCTTCGAAGGACCAATAAATGTTAGGTATTATTTAGTCAACTCAGAGGTAAGAACGATACAGTCATAGTTACTTGTGACAAGGGTAGCCCACTTTGCAGTGAAACTACAAAGTTTTGACACCCTATCTCTTTATTTATATACACAGTTCAACAGACAGTTCAGACAGGGTGTATGTGTGTGAGACGGAAAGGAGGCTGGTTCACACAGGGATAACAATGATCTCACACACACAGGGAGGAAGGCATAGTGCAGGTGCCTTGCAACCCAAGGTTTTTACATGAGTGATAACAAGTCCTCACACCCATCCAACAACCTGTATATCCTGTCCAGGAGTAATGCTGAAAAACTAGCCCATGCATTTGTTACTTCGAGGCTGGACTGCGTTAATTATTTTATTATCAGGATGTCCACAAAATGCAGTTAAACCTGCAACTGATCCAAAATGCTGCAGCAAGAGTTCTGATGAAAATTAAGAGAGATCATATTTCTTCTATTTTAACTTAGCTTCATTTGCACCTTGTTAAATCCAGAATAGAATTTAAAATTATCCTTCTCACCAATAAAGCCCATAATAATCAAGCTTTGTCATACATAAGATTCTTCCATATATTCCTAACAGAGCACTTCATTCTCAGACTGCCGGTTTACTAATGGCTAGTCAGATCTTTTAGGTATCAGGCTCCTCTCCTGTGGAACCAACTCCCAGTTGTAGTCCATGGGGCAGATACCCTGTCACCCTGTTTAAGGTAATGGCTTAAAACTTTACTTTTTAATAAAGCTTATAGTTAGAGTGGCGTAGGTTATCCTGAGCTATCTCTGTAGTTATCCATCTAGAGGCCTAGGCTGGTGAAGGACATTGATCACTTTCCCTCACTCTCATCTGCTACATTGTCATACTGCTCTCTAATTTTGCATTATTTACTGTCATTTCAGCTTTTAGCTTTATGTTCTCCCTGCTTTTTCTCTTCCTAGAAGCTGCACTCTGAGTTTAGCTGTGACACCTTCCTGGAAAGGGGCATTGGGCCAAGCTGCTGCTGCCAACAACTTAATGCTCACCTTATGCAGATGATACACTTGGCTCTGTCTTTAAGTCTTTAACCCCGTTTCTCTCCTAGAGGGGTTGAGCTTTTACTGTGACTAACAGTATGTGGTCTCTTTCATACTCTAGACGTGAAAACTGGCTCAGAGTTTTTCTGCCTAGATTTCTTTCTCTCCTAGATGAAGCCACTAAAGGAGCTAGTACTGCCTTTAACGTTTTACTTTTCTCTCACATAGAAAATACCCATGGATCAGTACTTCTGTGTTCTTTTTGTGTCTATGCTCTGTTCTCTCAAACTCCCAGTTGGTTGTGGAAGATGGCTGTTCACACTGAGGCTAGTTCTGCTGGAGGTTTCTTCCTGTTAAAAGGGAGTTTTTCTCTCCACTATCACTAAAGTCATAGAGGGGGCAACATCAAAGCAGGACTTTTACCGCTTTAAAACAACTCAGATCTAAAAAATGTCAGGGTAAAGGGTATTTTATGAACTGTTTTTGAACAAAAGCTGATGGTAAATAGAAGCCAGTCGGTGATGGCAGATGGCTGCTGACACTGAGCCTGGTACTGCTGGAGGTTTATTCCTGTTAAAAGGGAGTTTTCTTTCCACTGTCACTACATGCATGCTCAGTAAGAGGGAATGCTGCAAAGTCAATCCAAGCAACTGTCCTCTGCCGCTACATGCTCATCCAGGAGTAGTGAATGCTGCAAGTTACTGACTTCATGCAATCTGCTGGGTTTCCTTAGAAAACCTTTTAACCAGGTTGAATAATATAGTGAATTTTACTGAGCTGTTTCACAATTAGGATCAATTGAAACAAATGCATTTGATGTGAAATCAGTATGATTTGATTGTATTGCTAATACAATCGAATCATATAATAAAAGTGAATTAGAATTAATCTTCTGGCTGCTCCTAATAATAGGCTAAAAACTAAAGGGGACAGAACCTTTCAGACACTGGCTCCTAAACTGTGTTAACAGTTTCCCACTGCAACTTTGCTCTGCCGACTGTGGGCATTTTTTAAAACCAGTTGACAACCTTTTTCTTCTAACAGGCTTTTGTGTTGTGATTTTATTGTGATATTTATATTTATTTTTTTATGCTATGAATAACGTAAATGTGATTTATGCTGTACAACAACAAGGTGCTTTATGAATCTGCTTTGATTTTTGGTACTTAACCAAATGTTGCCATTTTCTATTTATGCACATATAAAACAAGTCTCTTTTTGCTTGCTATCAGATTTCAAGCTGGATCTGTTAAAAATCAAAAACAAGGCTCAGGGAGTCTCAGTGGACTATTACAAGGAAGTAGACAGAAAATTCAACTTTCCATCAAATCATTTCACAGAATAACAGGCAGGTGTATAGTATGTATGTATTCCTGATGGAAAGTGTGTGTGTTTGTGTTTGGGAAAACAGTACAGATGTAGTTACACACTGTTCTGTACATTGATTGATGGTTGCTGTCCACACAGGCCTACATATCTGAGTGGTTTGGAGTCACAGCACATGAGCAAACACAGAATGGAAGACTGTGGTACTCTCCA
Organism: Girardinichthys multiradiatus; assembly: GCF_021462225.1. Taxonomy (NCBI): domain Eukaryota; kingdom Metazoa; phylum Chordata; class Actinopteri; order Cyprinodontiformes; family Goodeidae; genus Girardinichthys; species Girardinichthys multiradiatus. The sequence continues at coordinate 36,831,896 of NC_061805.1, read as the reverse complement.
CTACAAAGAATAGCAAGACTCCCGGCACAACATGCACACTGAGCAGAAACGCAGTCAAGTTATACACCACACCCACAGATCCGCCTCCCCTCCTCCACCGCTTGAAGATCTACCTGCCAGCTGCTGCCAGTCGCAGCGAAAGATGGGCTTTGTTGGTTTTGTGAAGCCCACCGACAAGACCCCCCTGGAGACTTCAGGTCTCCAGCAGCACAAGCCTCAGTCTTATCCACTCTGCCGCACAGGCAATCTGTTTTCTATATTACCAGCCTGTATCACTGTACTATGCACTATAGAACAGCAATTGAGCAGGAAATTAAGTTAGGGGATCGGTATTTGGCGGAGAACGAGCTAGTGTGGTCTACTCTCTCCACATACAAGGATCATTAAATATCACATGAGTTTTTTGATAAATTTCCTTTTCTCCTTTATCTGCTGTTCCCATCAACTCACTGCCCTCTTCCTGCTCTCCGTTCTTCTTGGTCTCCGTTTTTCTCTTTCCCTCTTCAATTTCCCTATCATCTTCTGGCTATTTCTTTCTTTTCTTGCTGTATTCCTGGGATGTTAAAACCAAAACATCCTAAAGGATGTTTAACCATATGTCAGCCTGGAAACTACTGCCCTATGCAAAAAAGACCCCTGAAGAGGAGCTGAAACCATTACAGAGCTTCTCTTTCTCAATATTTTCTTTACCTTCCCTTACGGTTTTTGTTATCCTCTATGTAGGGTTGTCTTTGTAATCCCTCTTGTCTCATTTCCATAGTATTTTTTCAGGTTCATGCAAACAACCCATTATTAAATCCGAATTAGTAAGGGTGAATATCAGACTTTCCTCCAGTTCTCCTTCTCTTAACTCTTCTTCCTTTTAGTTCTACCTAGATGAACTGTTTCCATTAAATGACTATGAGAACACAATGCAACAAAAAAGGAAAATTAACAGGGAGAACAAGATAGGTCAGGATGAAAGAAATGAAACTTGGAATAGTCGATTTTCACTAGGGTGTGCACACATACATAAAAAAAACACACATACCAGTTCTGTACTCCTGAGTGAATCCTTAACTTATTAATCATAAACCTCATTACCAAACTAATAATTAACTTGCATTTCAGACTTTTAGGTTAATTTTGGATATTTAAATGACCCAGATCTAGAATTAATAATGGAATGTCCTGTATATTCATAGAAAGAAACTGATAGAAGTACTGCCTCAACACAGTTTTACGATCTTTATTGGATATGTTTCAGGCAATCTAATGGATACATTTACAGTTAAAGTGTACATTCTATCAGCACAGACAAAACACATTTTTCAGAAATAGTCTGTAAATCAGTAATTCCTAAAGTTAAAACTCTTTTTTATTTTATTAAGTGCTGTATTTTTAAAACCACAAATTTCAACATATTATATTGAACCTTATGTGACAGATAAACACAAAGTAGTCGTAATTGGGAATCGCAAGGAAAAGCATAAATGGTTTTCAACATTTTTACAAATACAAATATGAAAAGTATGATGTTCATACAGGCCCTCTTAACTTTGATACCCCGAAATAAAACACAGCTAATTAGTAGCTTTCAGAAGTCACCTAATAAGTAAATAAGGTTTATCTGTTTGTAATTTATAATACAGAAATATATAATAAGAAATGTAATACAACTTTTCTGTCCAGGCTTCAGAAGTTTGTTGGAGAACATTCAAGAAAAAAACATCTTCATGCAGACCAAGGAACACCTAAACCTAAACTTTGAAAATTTTATAAAAATGCGTTCAGTCCATCATCTGAAAATAACAAGAGAATGGCATGACTGTAAACTTTCTAATACATGACCATCCATTAAAAGTGACAAGATGAAGAGAAAGAGCAATAATAAATGAAGCAGTCATGAAATTCACAGCTCAGCGGTTAGAATTGGTTGACTAAACAACTTATAAATGTGATTTTATGGAAGCTGAAATGGAAAGAGGAGCTTGCCAGGGGCAGCATCATGACATGGGGATGCTTTTCTTGGGCAGGGATAGGGAAGTTGGTCAGTGTTAATTGGAAGATGAAGCTAAATAAAGGGCAATCCTGGATAAAAACTGTTAAAGGAAGCAGAGGACTTGAGACTAGGGCAGAGGGTCAACTTTACATTGGATGTGTGAGAATGGCAAAAAGTCCAGACCTAATAATAGTCATTAATTCACGACTTTTGCAGTTCACATATGCTTTCCTTCTGACTTAGCATGAGCTGTTTGCTATCCAGAAGGGACAAAGACTTCCAGCTGTACTTGCAGAAAATTGTAGTTCTATAAAGTATTGCCTTTGTTATACCGTGACAAAATGTGACAAAGTTCGAGGAGTATGAATACTTTTCCCATGCACTATACAAAAATGATGCTGTCTGGTTTCTTCGTTTAGTGCTTGACAGCTTGGGCTAATCACTCCTAAAGCAAAACTGAAAGCAGACAATGACTTTCTTACAAAGATCCAGAAAAGTAGCAGCTCATACAAAGACTGACAAGAACAAAAAGCACTCATGTTCTGCAATCTGAGGAGAATCAGAATTGTTGTCAGATACATTTACAAGCACCATTACGTCGGGCCCCTGATTGTTTTTATCAGCAAATACACCAATGTACTGTTGACTGAAAATCAAATTCATTAATATATATAAATGTGAAGAAACAAAGAATATAACTTCCTAAGATCATAGGTTTACAACAGAACTGGTCACCTGGTACACACACACGGCACATAAGCTCACTGCATTGGTGAGGTTATAGTGAGATTGTCAGAGAGATAAGGCACCAAACAGGTCTAAATCCCCACTGAAGCTGAGGTGATGGACAGACAGGCTACCATTAACAATGCTGTGGCTTGTGAGAGCAGTAGATGATGGAAAGATACCCTGGCATTTGCTGTGTTAAGAAGTGGCCCTTAAAGATTTTACACTTCCAATTTCTTTGAATTATCTGCCATCTCCAGCTTGTCACTCAGCCTGACAATCTGTGATTCTTGCTCACTGAAGCACCATGGCTGGCTATTGACAAAGCAATCCACAATGATACAGCGTGGCCCAATAAAACATTAGTCAAACTAAATCAGTGTATCCACAATCACTGCACAATGCCGTGACTGGAGTGTTTGCTTTTCTATTAAACCACAGAAAACAAAACAAAGGAAACAGAAGAAAATAAATATTTTATTTCTTTGAAAAAAAAAAAAAGATTTATACAAGAATCTGTAGTGTTTTCATGTCCATTAATAGTTTAAAGGAATAGTTAGCTGTTAGATGTTAACATTTAACATGTAAAAGATAACTCTTCATTTAGTATAAATTCTAATTTCACACGGTTGAAGCTGAATGCTACTATGTGAGGGGTCAGGGCCATACCAAATTTCCACCTTCATAATACATGGTTACTTTGTGTGGTTCTTGTGTGGGTAAGAAGTCGATAATTATTTACACAAGACTCAAGGCAAAAGGTGGTGTGCGACAAATGATCTTCCTATGAAACTTGCCTGTGAATGGAACATGTACACCATTTCCAATCAAAGTATAGGGGTTGGACAATGAAACTGAAACACCTGTCATTTTAGTGTGGGAGGTTTCATGGCTAAATTGGACCCGCCTGGTAGCCAGTCTTCATTGATTGCACATTGCACCAGTAAGAGCAGAGTGGGAAGGTTCAATTAGCAGGGTAAGAGCACAGTTTTGCTCAAAATATTGAAATGCACACATTGTGGGTGACATACCAGAGTTCAAAAGAGGACAAATTGTTGATGCACATCTTGCTGGCGCATCTGTGACCAAGATAGCAAGTCTTTGTGATGTATCACGAGCCACGTTATCCAGGGTAATGTCAGCATACCACCAAGAAGGACGAACCACATCCAACAGGATTAACTGTGGACGCAAGAGGAAGCTGTCTGAAAGGGATGTTTGGGTGCTAACCCGGATTTTATCCAAAAAACATAAAACCACGGCTGCCCAAATCACGGCAGAATTAATTGTGCACCTCAACTCTCCTGTTTCCACCAGAACTGTCCGTCGGGAGCTCCACAGGGTCAATATACACGGCCGGGCTGCTATAGCCAAACCTTTGGTCACTCATGCCAATGCCAAACGTTGGTTTCAATGGTGCAAGGAGCGCAAATTTTGGGTTGTGAAACATGTATTGTTCTCTGATGAGTCCACCTTTACTGTTTTCCCCACATCCGGGAGAGTTACGGTGTGGTAAAGCCCCAAAGAAGCGTACCACCCATACTGTTGCATGCCCAGAGTGAAGCATGGGGGTAGATCAGTGATGGTTTGGGCTGCCATATCATGGCAATTCCTTGGCCCAATACCTGTGCTAGATGGGCACGTCACTGCCAAGGACTACCGAACCATTCTTGAGGACCATGTGCATCCAATGGTTCAAACATTGTATCCTGAAGGCGGTGCCGCGTATCAGGATGAAAATGCACCAATACACACAGCAAGACTGGTGAAAGATTGGTTTGATGAACATGAAAGGGAAGTTGAACATCTCCCATGGCCTGCACAGTCACCAGATCTAAATATTATTGAGCCACTTTGGGGTGTTTTGGAGGAGTGAGTCAGGAAATGATTTCCTCCACCAGTATCACGTAGTGACCTGGCCACTATCCTGCAAGAAGAATGGCTTAAAATCCCTCTGACCACTGTGCAGGACTTGTATATGTCATTCCCAAGACGAATTGACGCTGTATTGGCCTCAAAAGGAGTCCCTACACCATACTAATAAATTATTGTCGTCTAAAACCAGGTGTTTCAGTTTCATTGCCCAACCCCTGTAACTATATAACAGAAAATTAAATCAGTGTAAAATTCATTAAATAACATTCACATAACCCACTACAATATTTCTTCTTTTTACGAAACCTAACTCTCATATCTCGTATGTTTCTGACCATAGATAAAGAGATAGTCTTTATAGTCTTTATCGTCCCATAGGGATAATATTTTTCACACGTCAATTACATATTCCAAGCCGCAGATATAGATAACTTAGGCATCTCACAAAAAAAGTACAGCATCACAAACATACATAGCAACACAAGCAACATTTTGCTAACATTTCCCACATACACAGCTACATCACTCCTGTTTCTCTCCCTCCCCTCATAGACCCGCTTATAAACATGACAAGAAACAACACATCACAGGAAACACAAGGAAATGAATGATTGTCACAGGAGTTTGTTCAGTGCAATGATAGCTGACTGGGCAAAACTCTTATTGAAAGAGGTTTTTTTCCAAGCTAGAGTTAAGTGTCTTCAGCTAGATGGGAGTAAAGTAAGTAACTGGTTCAGAGGATGGTCAGAACTGTACTCAATGTGTTTTACACAGGAAGATCTTGGGTGACACGCCACCACCTACTTTAATTCAGTTTCAATTCAAATAAATTTTTTTATACAGTGCCAATTCATAACACATGTCATCTCAAGGCACTTTACAAAGTGAATTCAATCGCATCATACAGATTTCAAGTCAGGCACATACATTCCAATCAATCCTAACAGTGCAGTTGGATTCAGTTTATTGTTCAAATTGGTTAAAACGTTTTAAATCTAAGGAAACCCTGTAGATTGCATCAAGTCAGTAACTTGCAGCATTCACTCCTCCTAGATGAGCATGTAGAGATAGTGGACAGTCGCTTGCATTGACTTTGCATCTATCCCTCATACTGAGCATGCATGTAGTGACAGTAGAGACAAAAACTCCCTTTTAACAGGAAGAAACCTCCAGCAGAACCAGGCTCAGTGTGAGCGGCCATCTGCCACAACCAACTGGCTTCTATTTACCATCAGCTTTTGTTCAAAAACGGTTCATAAAATACCTTTTACCCTGACATTTTTGAGATCTGAGTTGCTTTAAAGCGGTAAAAGTCCTGCTTTGATGTTGCCCCCTCTATGACTAACTGTTTATTTCCCTTTGGGCATTTCCGGTTTGAGGTGAGGTAAACTTGGTGATTGCAAAGAACCAGGTCCCCAAAGAGATTCAAATTCTCAAAACATGTTAACAAATATGTGAGTTCTGCACATTTGCTAGTGCCTCTCAATAAGTTGAATATCATTGAAAAGATTAATTTTAGTTTTTGACTTGTAAAAGTGTAACTCCTATAGATTCATTACACACAGTTGTAACAATTTGAGATGGTTTCAACTAATAAAAGGACAACATTTTGTTTGTCAAAAAATCTGAATATAACCCAAGATTAATAAAAAATCGGTTGTTGTTTTCCCTGTGGCTGGTGCATGTTTTTCTGGCACACTTTTTTCTTCTACTCAGCTTTCTGATATTATGCTTTGAAACACCACTCTGTGAACAGTCGTTGTCTCAATCAATGACCTGTTGTGGTCTACTCTCCTTCTGTCAATGACTGTCTGCTATGTGTAGTTCCTAACATGTGCATACCATAACATGTCAGGATTAAAATAAATGCGTGAGAAACTAAATTTTGAGTTTTGATCAGTTGTATTCCAAAATCATCAAAACCAACAAAAATTAATGCTTGAAATATGTCACTCTATTTGTGGAATTAATCTATAATCTATAACTTCAGCACTTTCTTTAATTCAAGGCAGGCTCTTACATGAAACTGCTTGGGAAATCCTGCACTTTTGGACTGGCTGTGGCAGAAGTAGTAACAAGACTTATAGCAGATAGTCCTTTAGCATTTAAGGGGGATACTCATGGTGCACCATTCAATACTCATATTTTCAACTCACAGAAAGCTGCTACTCCTTTATTGTTTTTCTCTTTCTGTACAAACTTTAAGTTTAAAACCAAAATGCTTCAAGTGTCACTAAACAACCTACTGATTAAAGTGTGTATCTCTTTGCATAGCATCATATTTCTGAATTGTCTTGTTGCGTGTATTGATATTTTCTCAGTCTCCTCTCACAGTTTGCTCCAATGTGCTTCGCAGTGTGGAAAACATTTTTTCAGGTCCACTTACGAAGCAGTGACAACTGCCAAATGTTGTTACAAGACAAAACAGACTCCTCATCAGATCTTTGGCTTGATTTTTTATGTTTTTTCTTTGCTGCAGCAGACAGGCCATGATAGAAATATCATGACATCACCATTACCCCCAGTGTTCGGAAAACAGTACACAGCCAGTGCTTTCCATGAATTATTAATAGCAGACAGATTACGCTGCGAGGCTACAAGGCTGCGGCACGCTACAGATGCTGCTGAGCAATACAGTAATACAAGAAATGCATGTGGGTTTGTGTTTTTCCTCTTATTTAAGAATATTACCTTTATAAAAATCAAAAATTGTATTGAAGAGATGGGAGGCACAATAATTTAAAAATGTCAATCTGGGTTTAGACATTCGTACACAAGGGCATTTTTTAAACAGGCACATGAACACATGTCCATATATGTGTCAGAGGATGATGGGGGTGAAGGGCATGGTGTCAGGGCTTGTCTGACATGTGGCCTGGTGGGTTGGCTGGCTGGATGGTTCGTTTGCTGTGTCGATAGCTGCTTGGATGCAGCCCAGCTTCAACCTGGCATCTATCTCCTCCTCTCCCTCTCTCTCTCTTGGTGTCTCTTTCTTTCCCTGGAGTGACAGGCTGAGACATTAAGACAGGCGTTTTAATTAACTGTGCCACTCTTCCACCTGCTGCCCTCAATATGTTCTGGCCCTGGCAAGCTGTCTCTCAACCCACTGACTCTCTTGCTCTCTTTTTGTTCTATATACCCCCTCTCTGTATCATTTTCCACTCATTCACTTCTTTATCTCACTTGCTTTCCAATTTGGAAATCTGACCCTTCATCACTTCCACTTTCACTCCCTAACCTCTTTTTTTTCCTAACCGCTGTGTATCCCTCCACAGTTTGACCCTAATAAATGAACACTCATACCAATAGATAAGGTAATTCCATCAGGCTTAAATGGCAGAATTAGCCAATTTTTCTTTTTGAACTTGGGAGGGGATTCATTCCTGTGTCCTGTTTCACTCGCACTCTACCTTGCACTCATGCATATACACCAATTTGGTGCACACAAACTCCCACGCTCTTCAAATCTATCTTGTAATTCAGTTCTGCCCAGCACTCGTTTGGCTGTTCATTAAAGCCTGATTGGAGATGGATATTTCTCTTCCATCATGACGGAGTGAAACCAGGGATCAAACTGAGGACTAAGGACCAGATTTAGAGGAACTGCAGCGCACAGGAGAGTGCAGTGTGCCTCTGTACATGTGTGCTAATAAATATTTCTACTAATTTGTATAAATGTATGATTGGCGCATTAAGAATGTAATTTAATGCTACAACTCCAACAGTTTAATCATTTAGATCATAAATTGAGAATTAATTTAAACAGGACAGAGCAACTAATGATCGACTTTTAGCACTCTACTTAAATTCTATTACGCCTTTAATAGGGTTAATAATAGACAGCATTAGAATTGCAAGAAAACGATCCTACAAAGTGTTGTATTAAAAGGATTAATGTTCTCCTTTCGGAATTAAAATCAGGCTTATGAGACACAGCTAAAACTAACAAATGCCCCAGCTCTGGCTCCATGATGGGGCCTCAAGTAGCAGCCACAGTACAATAGGAAGACAGCAATCTGGGACAATATATCAGCCTTGCAGACAGGGAGCATTCATCTGCTGCATGAAGGAAGAGTGACTTTGAAGTTTTCTGCAGTGAGGTGAACGACCAGTGCTGGCCTTAACCTTCATGTTTATGTACCCACTCTAGCCATGGGAGAGCTATTAACAAATAATGTGGATGGATGAAATTCACAGATAAAAGGGCATGCTCACACATCTGTCTAAGGGCCAGAATACACTACAAGGATTTAAACTTCCTTTATGTTGAGGCCATGTGCAGTTCGTGCAAGCATGAACTACATTTTGTGTCTGTTAACAGAAAATTAATTGTTGTTATTGTTAGCAATAACACACTACAATATGATGTAAGGTCTTATGTATTAAAGGTATTATTCAGGTTCAACAATTGTTTACACTAGAATGAGAGGTAAGAGGCAGTGAACCATCAATTATCTTCTGTGGGAAACATGTACTGAGAATTTCAGGTGAAGTTTTTTTTTACCAGTCAGAGTAACTGTCTAAAACATAAAGCAGTGTTTTAGAGTTTATAACTTTGATATGAGACAGTTACTCTAAACAGAAATTTTTACATGTTCCGTTCTCAGTGTCCCACTGAGTATCACACAGGAAGGTCACTGGTAATGCACCACCAGCACCTCCCTGCTTTTGCCATTTAAATAATAATTTGCTTTGTATAAAAAAGGTCTACTACAAATATGACAATGGTTTACTTGTTGGTTTAAAAGGTGGTAGAAGTCCACATAGGCGTGGGCTCCCCACATACTAGCCATTAGCATTAGTGAGGAACCACTAATCTAAATTTATACTACTTGAAGCGGGAGTTATGTATGTAGCTGGTAAGATATAAACTTTCCATAATACCTTAATAGAACTTCACTTCAAAAATCCACAACTATCCCTTTAAAATATGCTGTTTACCATTAGCAAAGGAACTAGCGTCACCAGCAATTATCAAACCTCTATTGATAATAAACAGTCTAGACAAATCGCCATTGCTAAATTACAGGGCCATCTCAAATTCCCTCTTCATCAGTAAGGGTACTGAAAAAGTTTTGTTTCAACAGCTAAATACATTCTTAACAATAACTAGTCACTTTGATGTCTTCCAGCCCGGTTTCCATGCTCACCACAGTACTGAGACTGGCCTTGTCAAGGTGTTTAATGACATCCGCAAAAATGCAGAATGTGGAAGAACCACAGTGCTGGTATTAATGGACCTCAGCTAAGCATTCAAAACTGTTGACCATGATATCTTCCTGGAGCAGTTATAGAACGGAGTTGCTCCTTTTGGACTAAATAGTTAACTTTACTTAATTAATTAGTTTTAATAAATTAGAATTGAATTAATTAATTAGAATTGAAAAACATCACATGCAACATTCCCTAAGATTCCCTCTTGGGGCCCCTCATATTTTATATGTATATGCTCCCCCTAGCTCAGATCCTAACAAACAGCAAGATAAGCTAACATAATTACACAGATGACACACAACTATACATTACAATGTCCCCAGGTGACTATGAATCCTTTCAAGTGTTTGGTAGATGCATAAAATAAATAAATAAATGTGTCAATGTGCCATACTTTTCTTCAGTTTAATAAAAACAAAGCTAATTATTTTTGGATCACAAGAGGAGCTATCAAGAGTCAGCACACGGCTACAGTTACTACAGCTAGAAACCACAGATCAGGCCCTAAATCTGGGTGTAGTGATGGATTCAGACTTGAACCTACAGAGGCACATAGACGCCTGAAGAACATTTCCAGGATTAAAGGACTAATGTCCAAGAATGATCTTCCATGCGCTTATCTTTAGTAGAATTGATTACTGCAACAAGGTCTCCACGGGTCTGCCTAAAAAGTCAATCAGACAGCTACAGCTGATCCAGAACTGTACTGCCCTCGTCCTCACTAAAATTAAGAAAGTAGAGCACATCACTCCAGTTCTAAAGTCCTTACACAAGCTCCCTGTATCTCAGACAATAGACTTTAAAATACTTCTGTTAGTTTATAAATCACTAAATGGCTTAACACATAATACATTAAGGATTTGTTGTTGTATCAATACCACTCCTTACAGACCACTCAGGTCTTTTGCGTGTTTGTTTTCATTCGATTTTCATTATGTAGATGACCTGAAATTGTCTTGTTGCTGAAATGTGCTATACAAATAAATTTGTCTTGCCTTTTTTGCAAAATAAATCCTCTTTGTGCTCTTATAATGCTATTACCAGCAAATAATTAATTAATGTTTATTGATAAATTAGATCATTGTAAAGCATCATATAAAAAATGTATACATAGTTTGAATTTTCATTTAAATCTTAATTTCTAAATATAAAGGGGTAACGATGTTACCATTCAATATGACATGATTCGATCCCTCCATTACAAAGTACTAAAGAGACTTCTAATGCCCTGCAGCTCATCTTCACTCTCATCTCTCTGCAGCGCACCTCCAGAGCATGTTGTCCTTATTGTGCTGCCGCTGCTGCTGCTTGCACGAGGGTCTCTGGAGATAAATTATGAATGCAATGCAAAAGCTGTAAAATTTGTTGTATCTTCTATTATCTTCATGTTAAAGGCCACAAAAGCTCTTCAGTGAAGTCAGCCATTAAGAAATGACAGGTATTGCTATCAGGCTTCTTTATAGGCTATTACCTGCAATGACAGCAGCTGCTGCTGCACCACTGTACAGCCTATCACATTATTTGCAGCTAAAGTCAGCTACTGTGTCATTTTGCCTCATTTTCTTGACAGTGCTATCATAAATCCATTGGGCTGCAGGGGAAACTGTCGACTACCTCGATTATCTTCATAGCCTGAATGAATTCTGAAATGTATGTAACAGGCAATGACTGTTATGGATCAGGAGGCAGGGCCATTCACGTGCTCTCTTTTTCCCTCTCTCTCTCCTTCCTTGTATCTCTCACAGGTGATGTGCTGATCGGGGGCTCGAGGGCTCTGATATGAACATAAAACTGAGTAGAAGGAGGTGAACTTTGAAGCACACAGGGACAACTCATGATCACTGACATCACCTCCATTTCTTCAAGTTATTCCCCTAGTGATTTAAGTAAACTTACATTTCAGTAAACTTAAATATAATCCAATTTTGTATTTCAGTATTTTAACAAACATGATGTGTTGTATAGATTCATTACACAGAGTGATATATTTCAAGAGTTCATTTCTGTTTTGATAATTCTAGCTACATCTAATAAAAAAAGATTAATAAAGGCCAATTGATATATTCACATTTTCAGTAAAGAATTGTTATGTAATGGCCATAATATGGTATGCACAATCAAAGTAAAAATACATTATAATAATGTCCAGCAGACAGTCACACTTTCCACACAAAGGGTAAGTCACAAAAAGTCAATCCCAAAGAAGTTGGCTAACGGAAAGTCCTTGTGTTATCTTCTTATTTGGTCTAAGAACAACAGGGGCTAGAATTGTGCTCAGTAGGCCATATTGGATTTTATGTCTTTGGAAATCAAGGTGCAAACGTCTGAATGAAGAGCGGAGAGACACAAAATCCAGAATCCTTCCAGAAGAGCTCTGAGTCCTGAATCCATACTGTAAAGTACATTGACATACTGTTCAATAGGCTGACAATTCTGTATCAAAAATGATTTCTTGTTGGTCTGATATGATATTCCTTATTCATTAGAAACATAATTTTTGTTTTTTGTTGGCTGTAAGCTATAATAATCAAAGTTAGGAGAAATAAACATGATATACATCACAATGCAATTGCGATTAACCCAATAAATTTCCATGTAATGTTACTTTATGATTCAAATTATTGAAATCAATTTTTATGTTAAATATATTACATGTTATCACTTTATACTATAAATTAATTTAAGTTACCGTATTTTCCGCACTATAAGGCGCACTTAAAAACCTTTAATTTTTTCAAAAAATGACAGTGCACCTTGTAATCCGGAGCGCCTTGTATATGGATCAATTGGTTAATTGGTTGATCCATACTGGTTGTACACGGCGCTCTGTCAAAATGTTTCAGTACGACTGGTAAACTACAAAGCCGCACCGCTTGCAGCATTACGGCTACCGTAGTCAGGGGTGTCGCCAAAGTAATAGCGGTCAACACCTGTACTGTGCTTACTCCTAGTCCAACACCACTTGTGTGTGTATAATGTTTGAATGTACTGTTGCAGGAATTGCCTGAGCTATATGTGATTAGAACCTCAGTGTGTGGGGTGTATGTTTCGTGTGTGTATGGAAGATGTTGACATTACTCCTCCGGACAGAGGTGGCGATGTGTGCTGCCGTAGCTGAGAATCAAGAGTGAAGGAGTGACGTCGGTATTATTGTGTATGTGGGGTGGGTAGAGACGGCGACCGGAGCAGCGGTGTATGAGTCTGTAAGTCCTATGTTTTTACGTGCTGCAAAGTCATTAAAAAGAACCCCGAATCTCGTCAACAACTCAGTGTTTTGATGCTGTTTCTTCATGCTCAACTCAGCAACGTATGAGTGAGGGAGTTAACCCCGAGGAAACTAGTAACTTCGGCCCTGGAGAAAGCGTCTCCCCTGTGTCATCAGACTACGGTCAGGGGACAGAAACAGGAAAGGTTAACAGTACTAACGTTTGATTTAGTGCATCAAACTGTTTCTTTTACGTGTTTACTGAATCAGGAAAAAGTTCCCTTTCACGTTTTAACTAACGTTTGATTTCAACTTCAACTTCATAGACTCCAATGCATTCCTAACGTGCGGTTGGCTCTATTCAATAGAATTCTATGTAGAGGAGACCTTACCATGAGAGTGAATGGAGTTATCAGAACGCTGGTTTGTAGTGTATTAATAAAGTTTGACTGACTGACTTATCTGACTGTTTTGTTGTCATTCTCTTTAGCACAGCTCCATCTAGTGGATGCATAACGCAACCCCAGTCAAACGTTTGACTGCAGTAGCTTCTATTCTATGCACCTTATAATCCGGTGTGCCCTATATATGAAAAAAGTTCTAAAATAGGCCATTCATTGAAGGTGCGCCTTATAATCCGGTGCGCCTTATAGTGCGGAAAATACGGTAATACAATGTAAATAATTAGTATTGCACCAGACGTAGAGGCTTTTACGAAATACTGTATTAAAGAAAGAAGGATAATTGATCCATTGTAGGAATTTCTTACATTCCAGTACCTGTCAGTACTTGACTGTGGTTTGATTCACACATGACCTTTGCCCTGTCATTCAATCGCTTCATAAAACAATAGGTTGCTAAGTTTTTATTAGAACCACAGCCATTTTGTCCATAATTATTATGCCTACGGGGAGGAGAGCAGAAACACATAATTAAAAACATAATTAATAACCTGCAGGCGTCTTCCCATTCGTGTTGCATCTTAAGCATTATGTGACACTATTTTAAAGCTTGAACACAGTCTGCACATTTCCCTTTTTGTAGAATAAAAAAAAAGAATAATGAAATTGATTAAAGCATTAATCTAGACTGTGATCAGGTTCCACATGGGACTAAAACACATGTGTTTCCTTCTATTTTTGGGAGTCCTCTTTACAACAATTACGAGACAAGGCCCCATCAGAAGTGAAACACCTCACTGACTAATTAGACTCTCAGGCTGCAGTCTGGCAAAATAAGAAGAGAAAAGTGCTTGAAGAGAGACTTGCTCTCCTGCAATTTGCATCTGCCACTTTTTACTGCATCTGTTCCAAGTGCCATTCAATGTTCTCGTCCTCCTTTTGTCAGGGAGTGTTGGGGCCCAACTAAGCTCACCTCCTACCTACCCGGAGCTTTGTTCCGGCTCCTCTGCAGATCAGTAATGAGCCAACCGCCACAAAACTGCGAGGAAATTAATGACTCATTACGAACAGGGGCTTGGGCCGCTCCCGCAGCCTCTCCTCCTCCCCTCGCCCCACCCACATGCCTGCATGTAATCCTCTCTTTCGTTCTCTCTCTCTACCACCCCCTTTCTCTCCCTTACCCTCAACCCATCAACCCATACAGAAAGACCTCAACACCTCCCTATCAATTAGAGCCTATTACAGGTCTCCCATGCTAGCTGGGCAAAGAAAGAGGGCCTTCACAGCTCAAGAGTGTGTGCAGCAGAGATTGTGAGAGCTGAATGAGGAGCCTTAAGGTGCTCCTTTCACACCCTTGCCCTTATCCATTATGCCACTGTGTAAAGCCCCACAAGAGAAATGTGCAAGCCCAAAGAGACACAAGGATGAAAATAAGTCAAGGGAGGGATCCATGGTCACACCTTTTCCCCTTTCCTTCTACTTTTATATCAAATTATATCATAACTGGTCCTTAGGCTTAGCAACATGGTCACTGTGCACTTCGTTTACATGGGGTGATAGAGTAGGGAAAAAGATGTGAAGCTCCGAATGTCAGGTATTATTTCAACTGATGTGTGCTTTAATAACAGGAAAACCAGGGCAAATATAGCCGAACAACAAAAGATTTATTGTATAATTTAAAATGATAACTGATTTACTAGAAACACCTGGAAAATGTTGCTTGCATTTGTATTAAACCCTTTTATTCTAATACCCTTAAATAAAACCAAGAGCAACATATTATAGTCAGAAGTCATCTAATTAGTGAAAAAAGTTTTATCTCACCTACACAGTGAAATTAAGGCTATTATAGATACATTTTAGTGTAATTAAAAATTACTCCCTATTTTAATCCCAGTGGCATCACCCCACTAACTTGTAGAGTTGTTGGTCCTTTTACAGAAGGCTGAAAAATTGTGCACTGCATTGCCAGCATTTTAGAATATCTTCTCTTTTTCTGATTTCAGCTTTTTATTCAGGCATTACATGTTTATTGGCTTTTTGAAGCTATATGGCACATTTCATGGCAATCCCGTTGAGAGTGAATGGGTGAGATCACATGGGTTTGAGGTGGTTTAGAATAGCAAATCCTGCTGAAAGTGTCATTTCCAGTCGGAAGCATCAATTTGGTGTGTGAAACAGGGGACCCAGGAGACCCTCAGAGATTCCTTACAAGAGCAAAAGGGTCGGGGATCGGCTTACTTTCACCTGGATAAAACGAGAATTTTGTAAAGTGCCTCAAATTCATGAAGCAAAGTACCAAAGAAGAAAGAAAGAAGGGTCTTACAGTAGAGTGCATACAACTTAAAGGAACAGGACCACTATAACATAATTTCTAAGCTGTAGGGTGAGCCTTTGTATTATACTGAATCAATAAATCATGAAATTGTGTTGTTGAGATGACAAAAAAGGAATTATAATAAAAGATTTAGAACCTTTGATATTTATATGAATCCAAAAACATTTGTACTTCAGTATAATGTATTGGGATTTTCTTCAACACTCTTGGAACAGGATACATGGTTTTCAAAGATTTTTACAAATAAAAATATGAATGTGGCAGGCATTGGCATTCAACCCTGTATAATCAAACCCACTGGAACTTGGTAAATACTAAACATCTGTGTGTTACTTATCTTGGTACACATGCAATTGTTTTGTGAAAATTTCAGAGGTTTATTAGAAAACACCAGTGGACAGCATTGTGAAAAAAAAATGAACACATAGAGATAACATTTTAAGGAAGTGTAAAACAAGATTATGTTTTAAAACATAATCCCAGGCTTTGAAAATCTCACAGATCACTATTCAATCCAATATCTGAAAACTGGAAAGGACATGGGACAACTGCAACCCCACAAAAACATGGTTGCTCACCTAAAAGATGGGAAAGGAGAGCATTATTATGGAAACAGCCAAGAGCACCATAGGAACTCTGGAGGAGCTGCAGACATTCACAGCTCAGATGGGAGAATCTGTCAGCATTACAGCAATTGTGCATTCAACGAATCCGGAAGGAAAATTTAATTACAGTAAATTTTGTAAAGTAAAGTAAAGTTTGCCAAAAGCCATGTAATGACACAGCAAACATGTAGAAAAAGACACTCTAATTCAAAAGGACCAAAATTATAATCATTGTCCTAGATTGTCAGAGACTATGATGGCAGACAACTTGGACATTCCACATCATTCTGATCACACCACCCTGTGGGAAAACATAGTGGTGGCACCATCATGCTGTGGGGATGCTTTTCTTCATCAGTGACAGGGAAGCTGGTTGGAATTGATGTGAAGACAGCTGGAGTTAAATGCTGGGAGAAAACATGTTAGTAGCAAGACTTAATAATTTATATTTATGGTAAATGGTAAATGGCCTGCACTTGTATGGCACTTTTTCATGTCCCCAGAGACCCCAAAGCGCTTTATACTTCAATTGGTCATCCACCCATTCATACACTGACAGTAACAAGCTACATTGTAGCCACAGCTGGCCTAGGTCAGACTGACAGAAGTGAGGCTGCCATACAATCAGCACCAGTGAGCCCTTTGACAACCATCAGCAGGCAAGGGGGGTGAAGTGTCTTGCCCAAGGACATGACTGAGAGAGTGGCGATTCAAATCAGCCACTCTCTCAGCCCCTACCACTTTTGTCACTGTTACAGAGGTTTTGCATCAAGTTATACCTAAGTTGAACTATTTTGCAGAAGAACGGGCAAAACCTCCCATATTAAGACATTCAGCGCTAGTAGAAACATACCCTAAAAGATAGTTTAACAGGTAGCATTAGGGGAGTGGTGGCCTAGTGGTTAGAGAGCAGGGCATTTGTGTCCTGTAGAGGCCACAAGTACCCTGGTTCAAATGCCTTCGCCCCATAATGCTGCCCAGGTGCTGCACAATGGCAGCCCACTGCTCCCTAAGGGATGGTTTAAATGCAGAGGATAATTTCTCCATTGCTTAATAAAGTCAAAATTATTATTATTATTATGATATTTACGGTTGTAATGTATCAAAAAACATCAAGGTATCAACACTTTTGTAAGGTACTCTTCACCAAATAGAAGACAAAACATGCTATCCAGACTTGCTGGGTTAGTGCGGAAATATTCAACAAACAGATCATCAATGACCTCCAGCTGTGGAAGGCTGACAAATATCATAAATATGGTTAATAGGAATGCAATAAAACACTGATACACACAAAGTAAAAATCTAAATTATTGGGAGCTTTTTTTTATTTTTGTGCCAAGCACTTTGGTAACTATAAAATTATACACACAGGCAGCGGCATTAACTCAAATATAAAGCCTCAATTAGTTTCAGTAAGAGCAAAATGGCTGATAATTATTGAATCAGCTCATTAGACTTGTTTTGACACTAAGCCCACTTAAATAACCATGCATGCATAAACACAAGCAGAGATGTAAATGCATGTATGCAGATGTTTAGAGTTTATACCCACCATAATTAGACAGATAATTTACAGTTTTACTGTTAAAAGGGAGGAAAATTTCAAGATCCTAACATGACATGAACCATTATCACTTTAAACTGATATTGGAAGAACAGCATTTCTAACCTTAAACAAAATCACTCAGATTTAGACATCCTAGTGTGGGTCAAAAAGTCAAAACCAATTACCTAGCTTGTTGACTCTATTCATTCCCAATAAAATATTATCTATGAATTGGTAAGGAGTGAAAAGAACGACAGTAATATTGCTTGCCCAACATCAGCTCATATTCAGAGGCTCCCATTAAATAATATCTTTGGGGGTCTGCCATGAAACTTCGAGCTTCAATGCATTAAAGCACAATGTGCCATAAAATAATAATGCATGCGGTAAAATTATGCTGCCAGTAATATTTTAAGTTGTCGCTGTCTGTTAAAGAGACATATCTGTATTTATTTACAAGCAAGGGTGAGAGATGTGGGGGGCTTTGTCTGAAGGCATGTTTATGAAAGTCGACTCCAGCTCTGAGGTAAGTGGCTATAAATCCTTGAGAGGATCTTTGCAAAGTTCCTTTGGAGGACATAACTTCAGGCCTAACCATCTCCTTCCCTCACTTGACTTTTAAACATTTAGATATTGCCTGGCCAACTTTGTTTAATGCTCCTTCTAAATTACGTAGCTTCCACTTTGATTGCGCAAGTGTCAGCCAATCAGAGTTGATAAATTGTTGCAATAAATTCATGTAGGATTAAAACTTCAGCATGTTTGGCCTTGATGTGTAGTGTTTATGAGTTTTGAAATAATAAAATGGGTCTTTGACAACCTGCTACAGTGCCTTCCAAACTATTCATGCCCCATGAACCTTTTCACAGATTGTCATGTTACAGCCACAAACTTCCCTGCAGTTTATTGGGAATTTATAATAATAGACCAACAAACTGTCATGATCCAGGCCTGTTTGTGTTTCTGTTGATTGCACGTAGACTCTTTTTCACATCTCAATTGTATTCAAGTTCCTGTTTTCTGTCGTTTCATGTTGGGTTCTCCATTGCTGTCTCCCTGGGTTATGTGTTTCTTTCATGCCTGTAAGTTCATCATACATTTCCTTAAAATGTATCCATCCACCATGCGCCTGGTAATTGCTGCTTTGGTGCTGCACAATTGCAAACTGTGACAGAAGAACCCAACCAGAAAGAGGACCATGCAACAGGGAAGGAGGTAATTACAGTCTTTGAGTACTTCAGATGAGAAAAACATGCTCCGGTCAGAGGACGAGGTAGAGGAGCGATTGCCTTTCAGGGGCTCGAGGCTGGTGATTCCACCACCGGGAAGATGCCCATGGAACAACACCTGCTCTCCAGCTCCTCAGAGCAGACCACCATCTCAGCCAAGGTAACAACAGGAAGCACCTCTCTCCAGTCTCTGAGGGACCTACTAATGTCTCGGCATGAACTGATGTACGGGAATGAGGCCCATACTGGTTATATGGGCCTCATTGCCGTACACTGCTGCACCAGTTGGGTGTGCCCCATCTCCAGGCGCCAGGATGCCACTCAGTGGAACACATCCCAGGTGATCCAGATGTGGACCCCATGGCCAGGATGACTCTGCTCCTTCTCTAAAGGGGTTTGACCGATGCCTCCACTGCTCCAACCAGCCTCTGTGCCTGTTCCACACTGCCTCAAGGCCTCTGAGCCTGCTTTTCACTGCCTGAAAGTGCCTGAGCCTGCTCCGCCTCCAAGCCCCAGACCCTGCCCCAAGCTGCATCAAAGCACCTGTGTCCGCTCTGTCTCAAGGTGTGTCTTGTGCTCCAGTATCCAAGGTGTCTGACGAGGCTGTCCAAGTGGATCTGCCTTCTCCTCCAGTCCCTTAGTTTTCCAGCGAGGATGTCCAGGTGGACACGCCTCATGTTCCTGTTTCTAAACTCCTCTGTGTTCCTGAGCTCCACTGTGGGTCCCAGGCTTCAGAGCTCCTCTGTTCTTCCCAGGCTTAAGAGCCCCTCTATGGCTCCCACGCTTCAGAGTCCCTACTTGGCCAACCTTGGATTCCGAGCATATTGGCCAACCTCCTTGAAGTGTTCTTTGTGGGTTCTCCTTGTGCCTTCTTTACTGGCTTCCAAGGTTCCTGTATTGGGCCCACGGGCCTCCAAGGTTCCTGCATCTGTGCTGCTGGCCTCCAGAAGTTGGTGCCTCTGTGGGACAACACGAACTTTGAGTTTTTTTTTTTTTCTGGATTTAGGAAAGGACTTTCACTGGGCCATTGTAAGACCTGGATTTGCTATGATTTCAACCACTCCATTGTAATATTGGTTGAATGTTGAGTGTAGTTGTCCTGCTATAACGTGAACTTCTAACAGGTTTTCTACAGGATTTTGTTTAGCTCCATTCATCTTCCAATGATTTTTGATCAACTTCCTTGTCACTGCTTAATATAAAAAAAAAAGCATCCACACAACATGATGCTTCCAGCACCATGTTTTCCCATCGAGATGGTGTGCGCAATGTTAGTTTTCCACCACTCAAAATGTGGTGCTTCTTCATGATGCTGTTTATTCACCTATGTTCTCTTACAAATCTCTGAGACCTTCACAGAAGTATTTATACTGAAATAAAATTTCACACAGATTCAATATACTAATTAAGAGAATTGTGAAGCCAGTTTGTTGCACTACATTTTTTTTTTTAGAAAATCAGATTAAAGGGGTTCAATAGAAATCCACAGCACACTCTTCTGATTATTTGTTAACAGTTTGAAAACAGTGCAGCATTTTCCGTTGGGTCATGTGCTGATTTGTGTTAGTCTGTTACATAAAATCCTAAGGAAATATATTAAAGCTTTCAGTTGTAACATGACAAATTGTGAAAAAGATTAAAGTATATAAAATATTTTGCAAGGGACTTAATGTTCCAGATTAAAGTATGGATTTTTTTTTTTAAAGTGACATTAATCTGTCAAGATCAGTCTATACCCCTAAGATATGATTCTACTTGTTACAGGTAGCTTAACGTTTTAGCCAGATCTTTCAGTGCTTGACCCTTTTGGTAAAATGATGAAAAGTGTGAACTACATGAAGCTGAGAACATGACCTGTGCTAATGAGAGAAGCCTTACTTCGATGATCAAAAAGAACTCCTATGATGCAGTTCATATCCCCTGTGGCTATTAAAACCAGATGGAAATGTTCTTTATAATCCCTGCTGGATCAACATTTTGTAGATAACTAATTTACTGTACACCTTCTTTTTCCTCTTCACCATATCCCTGACATGTTTATGTTTTTATTTTGGTTTCAGGTCCTGAGGTTCATATCACAGCAGTGATTGTGTTGTAACAGTGCTGCAGTTGGCTGACCTGCAGATGATTGAGGCAGAGGTCTGTTTCCTCCGGCTAGGATGATTAAATAGGAGTGCGGATTAAGAGAACTGATTTCTTTCCCAGTTGAGTTCAAAGGGCTTAATCAAAGTGTTTCACTGCTGAACTCTTGCCCCTCATTTTCAGTGCATAATTAACTGACAGGTGGTGATAAGGTTGAACCCTGTAAAAAGAAAATTTTTGTTAGTTTTTTTTTTCCTGGTCAGCATTGAACTTATCAACAGGTGATGTCACTGCAAACTAATGATTGGCTGGAAATCTTCATTGATCCAGCAGTTTAACTCTGGGAAAATTGTTTCTCCTTGAGCTAAACTGGAAGAAATTGACAACTGCCTATTTAGGTCTGACCACTGTTATTTCTTCAACTTTGTTTCCTTTTTGCCCTCATCTCTCTCTCTAGTACTGTTTTTTGCCTTTCTAGTCTAAACTATTCCTAAAGGCTTGAGCATTTATGCACAAGCTCAACCAATTTTGGCCTGTCCATTGTGTTTGTCTTGTGAGCTGACACGAGGTATCAGTTCCCACCTTGGACACAGAAAGAAAGGTGCTAAACAAGGACTTCAGGACATGTCACAGCGCTGGACGGGAATGTAGTAAAGGAAGAGATAAGACTTGGCACAGAGAGAAGAACATCACTCCTCAAAGAACACATATTGTGCAAAATCAAGTATGGTTTGTTTGGCACATTTAACTGGTTATTACATTGTTTAAAAAGGGTAAACTCTGTATCCTGTGTCACAGAAATACAAGCTCTATTATTTGTTTAGAGCAGATTATGATACTGAGAATGCCAAAGACCCCTGCCAGTGGCTTATATGGCACCCAATCGTGAAGTTGCTTCTTAGTTAGGGTGGCACAATAAGGTGAGGGGGGCCATCATACAATTGAACTCAGAGTGCAACCACTGCTTCTCAACTCTGACTGGAGTTAGTGGAGGTGGTTCGACCATCTGATCAGGATGCCTCTTTGACACCACCCATTGTAACGTTTCTGTTTACTCTGAGCAGACCTAAAACTGGCCAGAAGGACTATGCAAAAACACACAAAATTAGGATTTTACAATAACACAGTTGGGCATCACATCTGGAAGGTAAGGATGAAAAGCACATGACACTGCAGTTTATCTAAGATAATACCTTTAACCTCCTTCTATACATAGTGTGTTCACATAATCTTATGCAATTACGTAATATTCAGTGCTTAATAGGTCTTGATTACCTGTTGTTACTGCAGCGTGGTGGTTCTTAGAGATATAAAGTTGCACTAATTAACACTGCATAAATTTTTTTCATCATCAAAGCTGGAAAGAATCTACAAATTATTGCATGCAGCAAAATAAAACCATCATGTCTATTTTGTTACTATGCTTTGATGATTATGATAGTAAATTCTCTAATAAATACCTCAGTTGTTGGAATCTTAGTGTTCAAATAAAAATAACTTTGAATCAACTTCCTTTAAACTTTGCTTGAAATAAAAGCAAATCCTTGAGGAACTTAGTGTTTCAATGTTTATTTTTATGCTCTAACTGCACACGAAGCTACATAGGCCGCTAAGAGTCTGGGTTTAAACGTAAAGCTTGAAAAGAATAGCTCATCTATAGCACTCCTGCATAGAACACTCGAAACGTAAAAGCTTTGGATAAATCAAACATTTATCTCCACTTTTAATAAAATAAAAAGTACGGGTTTTCTCTTTTTTCTCCTCTCACTTCCTGTTTTGTCACTAAAAATCATGTAGAACCTTCATCACTTTATGTCAGTGTTTACAGTTACGATCTGGCTGTTGTTTCCCAATTAGCCGAGCTGCTCTTTGCTTTTTTCTCTCCTTTTTCTTTTTTTTCGAAATTCATTTAGCTGTAAGGCAGAGTGCGATAAGATAGAACGAAGACTTCCCTCATAACGAGGCATATGCCAAGTCTGACATAATCCAATCTGGTCCATTTTCATCAGCTTTTGTCTTGTGTTTTTTGCCTCTCTTTTGGACTTTCCTTTGGTTCCAGCGACGGCTCAAAAACCTGAAATGACACAATTCGGTCGCACTTGTATGGCACTGAGGCTCCAATCCAAAATGGCTTTTTTTTGTAGGGAAAAAAAATCCTTGAAGACCCACACACGTTTAAATCTGGCCCTGGGGGCAACAGGCTCTAAACCATGGAGATAACAAAAACATCCAGGCCAAAAGCAGAAATATATATTTAAAGGAGAGGGCTTACCATAGCAAGAAAAAGGCATGTCAAACTTGTGGAAAAGAGGCATTCTGACTGAGTAGTAAACACAGACCAGTGTGCCCGTAGGAAAGCCTCGGAAAAGCTCTCCACACATTAAAAGGGACCCAGCCTCACACACATAAACACCAGAGTGAGAGACAATGGTGGTAATAACAAGCGAGGCGTCAGGGTGCGGAAAGACGGTTAAACGGTCATTTGTGACAGGGCCTAATAGAAGCTCCAACATGGAAGAGGGCTTGCGAAAAAAAAAACCGACAAATGGTACATTTAAATGGGTCCTTAAACCCCGTTCTTCCCGAAAGGGAGAATATTTTGCTGTTACTTAGTTTAGAGTCCTTTTATGTATCTTTTACAGCTAACAAATACAGAAGCAAGCAAGATGGTCTGAGGCATGAGAAAAAAAAGTATTAAATCTGAAATTCATATCTAAAGTAAGGCAAATTCAACAGAGAGGTTAAAAAGATAAAAAATAATACCAGCTGGATTTTCAAAAATAAAACCTTACCATATCCAGTTTCCGTTCACACTCGTTCCATGAATGGCTATATTTCAAGGGTAAAAAAAAAGATCCTGCACCACACAAGAATGATGAAAAGCCACTGCTCTTATAAGAGCTAAAAAACAAGCTCATTGATTGTTTTCAAATTGTAGATCTTTGTAAAAGGGGTGTAAAGTAGAGCTAAGTCTCCATTATGGGATACTGCTGCAACATTGCTTTTGATTTTCTGTCAACATCCTTCTTAACAACAAGGCTCTGTATTTACTGAATCTATCAGGGCCAAAAAATGGATTGAAAACACATTTGTCTTCTGCAATTCAAATCGTGTCTCCAGCTGGAGGAATTGCAGGTTTTGTATCCTGCATGCATCTCACCCTGCCAGTATATTTACCAAAACCATAGAACTCTTCTGAATATTTGATTGCATTATACGGAAGGAGTCACTATAGTAAAAACAAATAAAACAAACATAAATTAAACAGGAGCCACATGAGCGGGCAAGTCAGTCCTACACAGCTCTTCCTTGCCGATTCAGGGATTATATACAGAGAAGGGAGTGGAGACTGTTCCCCAGACATGTTCTTACACAAATCCGTGAATACTTATGAAAGGTGCTTTTTTTATGATGATTTACTGTTTTTTGCCCATACTCTATTCTATTCTGTAAAGGTAATGAGCATGGAAATGCTTTAATCAGTTCTGTACAAAAACTAACAAGAGGGTGCATTATAATATTCAGAGCTTGACAACGATGGCATTATACTGTAATACCTTACACCATAGTGTTTTGTGATTATCTACTCTATAAAAGTAATTTGTGAGGGTATTAAATATTAGCCTTAAAAATTATTGTAATGTGATTCAATTATATTAGTTTGTTAAAGTAATTTTCAATAATGAGTGTAGTTATTGACAACTGTTTTGGAAACAAATCCTACAAACATTTTAATTAAACTTTAGTTGAAAATTGTCGTTCAGTAAACAGTTTTTTTGTTGTGTGAGGTGTCCAGCAAAGATAGATAAGGCTACGGGCTGTAGTATATATTTATACATTAATTAATATTAATAAAACATAGGAACTGTCATTAAATTAAGTTTGTATGTCGGAAAACAACTTTCAGTTTGTGTCTAGTTTTAGCTAGTATAGCAATAAGGCTAAAACTAAACCCAAACCTCTGCCTAAGGGTTAGAAATTTGCTTTTTAACCCTTATGGAGTCACTGCAAATGACCTGCACATCTTAGCTGTGATTGGCAGTGGAAATGTGCACATGCCACAATTTAGAAATAGATTAAAAATTGATTACTATTTATATAACATGTTATGCAATAACTAGTTTAGTGATAGCACCAATGGTAAAGTAAAATGTTCTAGCAAGCTGAGCTTCTTCATCCTTTGGGAGGCATTGCCAACGAACAGCGCATCTTATCTGTGATTGTGAGGGAAAAGATTTACATACCAACTTATTAAAATAGATTCAAAATTCGCAATTCAAAAACAAACAAAAAAACTTTTGTAATGTTAATCACAAACCACATCCTGTTTATTTTTCTTTTGATTTTGACATTGAGGTCAATTTAGATGAGTGTTCAACACTTTCGTAAAGGTGCTGGTTACTCATGATTCTAAGTCAAGGAGGACCCATCAGATGCTTCTGTGCAGAGGGATTCTTCTGCATCAATATAACATTACTGTGTGCACAAATGGCTGTAACTATGAACCTCTCCACTTTGTAGGTTTTAAATGAATATTAAAGAAGATGAGTCTGGAATGAGAAATTAAAAAAATAAATAAATGCTTCTAACCTGCTCAAGGTTAAAACTGAGGGATCAAGCATTCTCTTTGTTCAGCTCAATTGTGGAACAGCTTTTCAAATCTGCTCTTTGCATGAATGTGTTTTTTTATTCACTGGTGTTTCTGTTCACTTTACTTTTCCTCATATGTTCGCTTTGTCTGCCACAACTGGGTATGTGTAGCACTGACTATAAGTTCTACTCTTTTATGTATTATTTTTTATGTATGTTTATTATTGTCTTCCTGTACAGACCGTTTGTCAACATGATTTGTTTACAGTATGCTTTATAAATAAATTGGAGCTGAGTTGAGATTTTCTTGTTGTTTAAGGACTGCTAATCTTGCAGATGTTTATTGTTTCTGATTACAAAGCATCTACTGACAAATATTGCCTGTTGTGTCTAAAGTTTAGGTCAACATAAATGTTTAAACATGACTCATTCATTTGAGTTAGAAAATTAAAGATTTTGAAAAATATTATCTTAATAAAATTACTACAATTTAACACATATAGTTTAGTAGGCACATTTTAAAAATAGTTTGGGATTTAATTAATTCAGTTGCATTTTGGCTGTTAAATGTATATTATTTTGAACATAATTAATAATCTAAATCTACCTAAATAAATTTATGCAAATTGTTACAATGAAAATAGATGCATTCTAAAAGTTTGTTTTACTAGAGTACTGTTTGTCTAGAGCCATACAAACACAAGACCATAATTACTGTCCCAAATCACCATTTAGTAAGCAAGTTTCCTTGTCTCCTTGGCTTCAATCACACATTCTGAAAATCTAAACCGACATACAAATAAAGTAGACTTACCTGTTTCTAACCCACCATCACACAGAGTAACATCCATGTTTGTGCACCCATCACACCTCTCCTCTTGCTCTGAGTCATGGCCTTTCTGTCCCCTCTAAGTGCCCCCATAAATTCGAACGTGGCACTGCTAAATGAGATCACTTACATGTGCCATTTCTCTTTTACTATATTTATCATCTAACACTTTAGCCTTCATTAACAAATAGAACTCAAGATGGCGGCAGTGGTAAGTGATTCCAAATCACTGTTGCTAAGGAATAGAGAAGAACGCATGTTGTGATAAAAGTCCAAGAATAGAGGCTTTTGTCAGGTCAACTAAATTGCTGGTAAACAAATTAAAAGGAATACGGTAATCAATAAAAAGAAAGGTAGCAGCATTTATGTGTAATATTATGTTACATTCAAATAATTTTGTTTGCATTTTATAAATATAATAATGAAACATTTCAGCAGCCACCCAGGATGCCAAGGATATAGACATGACTCATCCTTGTTGACTGAAAAAGCTGAAAATCATAATTTCAACCTGAACATATTCTGTATCACACACTCTCATGCACATGCGCACAAACCGAATCCTTCCCTCAAACCACCATCAGACAGTGTCCAATGAGCATCAACCAACTTGTTTGGCCATTAACACCATTGGATTTAATTGGCTGTCGTCTCCAGCATTGTGTACCACAGTGGGGCACATTAGCACAGTACTACCTCTGTAACATTACAGACTGCTCAGCACTAATTTATAGTGCAAGTATTCTTCGTAACTCTGGTGCTGTCTCCTCATCTGTGTTGGCAAGGGAAACCTTCCGTTTGGCTATTAATTATTGTGACAGCAGAAAGATGCACAAAGCAAGGGTAACCCCCTTTTTATTTCCTTTAATAAACATTTTAAAACAGCTTCATTATAATAATGTATTTTGATTAACGATGTTTACCACGGTGCTGGTAGTGAAAATTGCTCTCCCATAAATTAAACCAATAAAAGTTAGCTGATGAATTATTGCCTGAACACAAAATGTTACAGTCAAATTCACTCACTATAGCACCACTCTGTAAAGTATCAACAAAATCTACATATTCAAGGGATAATCAGCATAATTAATTTCATTTTCAACAACTACAACCATAATGGGTTTTTGTGTATACATGTGTGTGTGCTGCTCTTTTTAAATTTTTTTTAATTTTAATTACAGATAAATGCCGCCATAAAATAGTTATAACTGTTCCACTAAGAAGAATGAAATATACTTTCAGTGATGTTACAGTACAGTATATATGTATATGCTATAAATAAATCTAAATTAGGCTCAAAAACCAAAATAGTTTAAAATAAATTTGGTTTCTATTCAGTAAATGCTTTATTATAGTAACCCAATGCAATTTCAGAATTGTAAAAATAAAGAACTCTACTAAATATGTAAAGGAAAAAAAACATGACAAATACTGATAGTCATCACTCTGAAAACTGAGCAAGTGCGACAAAGTTTATCATAAAAAAGCTATTACTCTTTTGAATTATTTACATTTGTTTGCCAATGACATTAAAGAACAGCATTTTTACCTCATCCGCTTTCAGTTCTTTTTTGTTATAGCAGCACGTCTATGCTGATTTCAAACAGCACTTCCCGGAGCCTCTTGTATTTAACAGCAAAAAAGGCTGTGTTAGCCTCCAGGTAAAATTTTGTATCTCTCTCTCAAAAACTACAAAAAAGAAGAGGTGGGGAGCTTTTGAGGGACAAGTCAAACAATTTTACCATGTCTGTGTTTCATCTAAATCACTGACAACAAAATAGCCTCTAGCGTGAGTCTCAAAGTTAACTATGACATCTGGCATGGGCTCTGAAAACCATGACAACAGACACCACACAGCAGCACACAACTGCAGTGCAAAAGGCACCAAGAAAGAAAGAGGGGGCTGAAGCATAGCTTGTTATTGGGCAATGAATGCAATACAAAAAGATCTGTAATTATGGTAATTTAAACAACACCTTATAACAAGGCGATTATTGCATAGTACTCTGTTGCTATTGTAATAAGTAAGACAAGCATTTTCGGGGTTATGATGCAGATTTTTTACTTGTTTATTTCTGGGCGTGTATTGGGTAGGTATACATACCTAATATATGAAAATGTAGGTAAAACAGATTAATTCTGCTGTGATGCATATTTATCTGATTTACAGTTTTATGCATTATGCATTTAAACAAAAAGGATCAAGATGAGATGGTACATCAGTCCTCCTGGGGGCCCTGTGGCTATCAGGGTTGGCATAATGGGAAGGGACTTGCCAATGTTGTCATCAAAGTATCCTAACATACATTGAGTTGTTCATCAAAAATAATAGATCTTTACGATACAAAATGAGGGTGAAGGCAATTTTAATCAAGATCACAGATAGCTTTCTGTTTAATTACTGTCACATTCTTACAGCAGCATTACTGAAAGAAAAATTTTGTTTAGCTTTACAATGTAAGTATATGTAAATAACTTTAATACTTTGGATCTTTTGAGTTTTTGTTCTGTCCTGCAGGTTATAAAGACCAAGGATGGATTGTCCAGCATCACCCTCTTGTGGAGTAAAAGCAAAATGCAAACCCTTTTATTCATATCCTGCTGCAGTGCTCTACTACATCTTCCTGTTACATCTTCCTGTTCAAGTGGCATGGCCACTTCCTCTTTTCCACTCTATCATTATGTCTGTGAATTTCTTATTCTTTACAGAGTCTCGCTGACCTCTTAGTCAAATATTTAGATGTTCGGTTTTAACCTCTTTAAGGAACTGTCTTGCAACTTCCCGATGTAAGGAAATCAATGGGATGAGTTCAAATGGCAGTGAAAATGTTCAAACATGAACAAGTTCATTGGAAGGCTACATATGGGGAAGGGTATTGGCAGACGGAAAGGTGCCTGTGGAAGAGGTGGTGGGGTGGCAGCAAAGGGCAGGTGTGTGATGCTAATCTATGCACAGCCATAGAGTTGCTATGCATATGCATATAGATAGAGGGGGATTACACACTGGGATGAGCAGAGATGCAGAGAGGGTTTAAAAAGAGGTTGAACGCACAGGACACAAAGAGGTAAGGCAGTTCATATATTTACTATGAGAGGAGAGAAGTGGATAGAAGAGTGGAAGATTTGGTATGTCGTGGCAAAAATGGGCTCTGCCTCGTGCTAAACAGAGTGACCTCTAGTCAGGGCCTTGGGGGAAGTAGGTGCGGAGGGGGTAGAGTAGTTAGAGCAGCCAACTCTTGCTGTTCCCTTCAGGGACAACACTGCACCAAAAAGCATGGACAAACCAGGGCATTAATATCCTCACTCTAAACCCTTGACAATACCCCATTATGTATGTACGCCTCTGTGCATTACACACCTTGAACTAGAAACAATTGCGCCCTTTTTCTTTCTTTCCCTTCAGCACTTGAACCAAAGCCAAAAAATGCCATGGGCACATTTTATTATGTTTCTGAAGCAGAAACCCATCCACTCACAAACACACACCGCTGAACACCTTCACTGTGTTCTTTACATAATCAGTTACCTTGTGACACCTACCTTTGCTGCAAATGACTGTTTGCATTTTATTCTGCTCAATGTTTTCTCTCTATCTTTCCCTTCCAGCCATGTGTATCATCTCTAATTACCATTTGCACGGATTCCAGCCTGCCATGCTAAAATCAAGCCTAGTGTAGCATAAAAAAAGGGGGAAAAACTGCTTGTACGGTGCAAAGGTGCACATGAGAAACACATAACAAGGGAGGGAGGTGAGAATACGAAAGAAAATTCTAAACACATGCTCTGGCAGTAGGGGAACAGCATCAGCAAAGTATTATGATGTTTCTAAATGGAGAGTGTGTCTCCTGACAGAAGTTCCTGTCCAGATATTGATTGCTTCTGTGGCCGCAACACTAACAGCAATGGAGAGCCATTGAACTTTAAAGCAAATAGTCCTTCTCCCCCGCTCAGCATCCTCACAGACGATCAATACAGGTCGGCACGGCTAGCACCTCTATCTGGAATAATGGCCCTCCTTTCAAAGTTAGTAGCCAGGAAGAAATACAGCCAGACTGGAACAGGTTAGATGGGGGGGGGGTCAGGACTGAAGAAAAGTACAGCATGTAAAATTACACAAATCATTCATTTTCTTTGTACCTTATGTTTGCTTTTGTTGTATATTGAAATATTATTTATGTGGGTACAATATGAAGCTGTAACCTGCACTATAAAAATATATTTTCAATACATGTGAAATAATACAATTATTTAAATTTTACTCAAGTGGTTAAATATATTTATTCAGCAGTTAAATTAATTCACCACTTTTGTTTACCAATTCAATCTAAGCAGTCTGATTAGAGTTTAGCAGAAGATGTTGATTCAGCCAGCTGTTGTGTGCAGTGAGCAGCAGGAAACAGTAAGACGGATATGTTTGCTTTGCTTTATGACTCAATATTTAAACATACAGAAACTGCTGCAGGAAAACTCATGGTGAAGGTGAGTATTTAAGTTTACATCCAGATTTAGGTCGTTTTTTTTACAGCTCTAATGTTAAAGTCAAACTTGGTAGCAGCTTACTGAGCTTCTTAACATAAGATAATTTAAAGGCTATGAAAACAATTGTAAAGGCAAATCTTGCAATGCAAATCTGTGGTTGCCAAAGAAAAGGTTTTATAATATCTTGCGAGACATTTAGATCTACCCAAATAAGCTGTATGCAAAAAGATGAACATTTTTATAAATAAATTCTAACAGTTTACCTTATCACTGTAAACTGGAATAGAAACAGACTTGTGACTGTGAAAGTTGAAGCATAATAAGACTGACACAATATGGTTATTATAAAGTAAGACTAGTCTGGCTAAATTGAAACATATGACGTTCCTGTAATGCATTAACAAGCACTACCTAGATATCAGTAGAAGTGGCAATTTTATCCCCCCTTTCCTTTTGTCCTCTAGCAGTCAGCTATTTATTTGCATGCTTATAGGCAGAAGCGGGCGTGGCATCAGTTTGATCACCATTAGCCCCATATTAAGCACTGTGACCCTAATGTTGCCCACTCCATTAGACCGCTGCTGAGAATGGAGATGGAGATGATGACCCTGAGAAGAGAGGAAGGCTGAAGGGTTCAGCATGGCTGGGCAAGGATCAAGTGTGAATGGTGAGAAACACCCATTAGCCATTCTTGATCACCCTGGAACCTCTCAGGACCGGGAAGGGATGCACCTTGTATTCATTCCAGCCTTGTCCAAAAAATACAATATCAAACATAATATGGTGCACTCAACACATACAACACATGTCTTTATAATAGATCTTATTTTTCAATATATGCAAGAATTTAAGGCTACCTTGAGTTCCACCCTTTCCTTCAATAAAAATACTACAGATGTGCGCATTTGACAATCCACTGTTTTTTAGCTGCAGAAAATCCGATTTGATGTCATTTTTGCCTCTTAGTAGAAATAAAGATATTTGTTATTTAAGACATGTTGGACCAGACAGATACTATGAAAAAGTTTCTCAAGGATAGTCCAAATGTTTAGGGTATAACTCTTAAACAGCCAACTGTATAGAAGCAGTGTTAAAAGCCATATGCAAAAATAATGCAGTTATTGCAGCCCCAATCTCTAAACCCTTTCATGCCTGAATCAGCTTCAGCTGTAAGCCATCACCCGACTACGAACACAAAGGGAGATGCAAATGAAAGAAAGAGAGCTAAAGAGAAAAAAAATGGAAGAAAAAGGTGATTTGAGACAAGGCAGCATAGTGCAACATGTTGAACCATACAAGATGTCAGAAGTAAGGTGGTTGTTGGCATTAGGAGGCGAATCATGTGGCTAAAGCAGAGGCCATCTGAATGTGGAATGTCAGTGGATGCTCGAATATGGCAGCACTGCAACTCAAACTCTCTTGGCTGCAAAATTCTGTAGCAAGCTACTGTGTAGGGAAAGTGCTGACTGCTGACTGGAGGAATTTCCTTTTTTAGGATCAGAGAGATCCATGGTGACAAAAAGTACCCCATTAAAGGCTCAAGCTGCCTGTGACCAAGATTATAGTAAGCATGTTTGTCAGCAAGTGTGCATTGTTCTCATCTTACAAGATCAATTTTGTAAAGTCTAAAAATAATTATGTTTACAATACAAAACAGTAAGCATAGTATTCATAAAAACCCACAAATGTGAAATAAAAATTTCAATGTCCAAAATAAAAGTTTCAATGTCTAACCTTTCCATTTGTGAACTGTATCAGATTTCTTCAAATACTACATGAATTCAGCATTAATCA
This sequence comes from Girardinichthys multiradiatus, assembly GCF_021462225.1. NCBI lineage: Eukaryota > Metazoa > Chordata > Actinopteri > Cyprinodontiformes > Goodeidae > Girardinichthys > Girardinichthys multiradiatus. The sequence goes on along the minus strand of NC_061805.1, from coordinate 36,798,999 downwards.
CTGTGGGCCTGTGGGAGAGACAAGATGATGACCGAGAATAGAGATGAAGGCCAGGATGTTAGGCATGGGTGAGCAGAGTTCAAGTGTGAATGAAGGAAACGCCTCTTTGCCCATTCTAAAAGTCCTAAATTCCCTCTGAGACCTCAGCACAAGTAACAAGATGCATTCAGCTCGCCCCACTCATACACAGATGCTTTACACAAAAGATCAGTACTTATGAATAAGTCCTCTTGAATAGTTTGGATATTTGGAGTTAGGTTCCTCTAAAGTTCTTACCAGTTACTCCCTTACCTGTAGTACATAGATGTCATTCTTGAGTGAGTTTGTAGACAGGTCAAGAAATCTGGTGAAAGTATAATAAACAGCCTGAATGGGGCACACATTTTAGTTGATTTTAGTAATTTAAAACAACTCAAACTAAAAATGCCTATATTGATAGGACACAGCCCTACATTAATGGAACTATTTACACTTTCACAGGAGACCATTTCAAGTTTGTTCACACTCTCTCAGTCAAGCAATGTCTATGTTACTACCAGGGGCGTTTTTAGGGTCTCAAAACATTGGGGGCTTTACCCCAAATCCAAAATATTTAGATTTCAATAAGACAATTTACAGATAATTTAAAATTAAAATAATATCGGACATATTGTACCAGTTCTCTGTCCCGGCTGGTTTTAGACTGAATGTAAATGATTGTGAATCAAACAAAAAAGGTTTACAATAATTTTACTTTTTATTTTTGTTAAAAACTGAATGAAGGACAAGAAGAAACAGAGTTTAGGACTGATGAAAAACCATTTTGCTGAAGCACATAATGACACATTTTGAGGTATTTAGAAAAGAACTTAATCAGAATTTTTGCTGACAAACGTTTTTCTTAAACTCAGAGATGTTTACTATGGGCCAGTTAAATGTGCTTCTTTTGTCATCTACATAAATTACCTTTTTAAACATTACATTCTCATCAAAGTGTTCCACTCCTTTATTTTATAATGCCAAGAGCTTTCGAAACATTTTATTAAAATGTTCCTTCTTTTATAAACATGTTCTCTTTTATCGCCATCTTTTCAGCCCTTCATTCCATTTCTAAGAAATGTGGCCTGCAAAAAATAATAAATGAAAAATCTTTCAACACAGTGTTTTGTTCTGCACTGAGCATGTGAGACATTAGTGCGGTTCTTACTATTAAACACTTTGAGAGGAAAGGGTGTTAAGTTGTGGTGTTTAAAATATAGCTAAGAGCCTCATGCTGGACCTTATCAGTAATAATATTATGTATACGGTTTTTAATAACCGTATACATATGGTATGTATGTCTCACCTTCAGTAAAAGTGTATCCTTGTTTAATTAGTTTAGTTTATATAATATTACATGCGTAATTCAGAAAAATAAAATAGTTATCTAATCAATGGTCCACCTGTGATTAATTGCTCTGATTTATTTCTTAATTATACTGCATCTTTAAAGCCAGAGCTGTATGTTTAGAATCAGCACAGAAGATATGAAAGAGAAGAGGGAGGCTTACTTTTACACTTTCTACTACGTCTTATTGGAACTAGGAGATATTTTCCTGGTTTATTGAGCAACACCTGGTTCTGTCTACACGTAGACAGTCAACTAGACTATAAGACTGGCTGCAGCCATGAGATGCAATGTGTGGATCTGAAGGACCTTTTAATGTGTTCAGCTACGTTAGGATTAAATGCTTTTATTTTGACTGAAGTAAAGGACCAGATATTTTCACATTATCTGGTCCTTTATCTGGTAAATGTGATCCTTTATCTGGTTCACATTCACATGCAAATCCCGCTAGAAGCTCACAGAGAAGGTTGCTGCTGTTTTCTATCACAGACAGATCATTTAATGTTACCTGTAGCTCAGGTGAAAGTTCCTCATCATGACCCTGAAGATGCTCATTAAAGTGAACCTCCACCTCATGTCTTGCTAGGTGAATAAGTGACTAGCTGTAACTTACAATTAGCCCATTCCGAGTCAGCTTTCAGGTTTTACCGCTATCTTCGTCTGGTTTATACTGCTCTGCTTCCACCTGTTCCTGAACACACACACCCACCAGGCTCCCTCTCTCCAGTTGGCTCCACGGTTGCTCTGAAATTATCCCTGTTCGAGGCGCTCAGTGTAACTTTTCAGGTAATGAAGGAGGCAGGTCTGCTGTTCTGGACTTCTCCAGAATGGAGTCCGTCTCTGGCTGTGCGTGTAGTTGCGCATTCGTGGTGCTGCAAGTGTGCAAATAAAATTTTTTTGGTCTTCACCTTTTAACTCATTGTCAGGTTAGGTGGAGCGGGACATAATTATATGGAACACAGAGACAAAATTAACAATGGTCTCTTGGAAATTGTAGATGGTTAATATCTACACATAAATATATTCAGTTTCTAGTTATTTATGTTTCCTAAAACTTGCTAAAAAAAGAGGGTTTTCTGACAAGTTGTTAGCCTTCTGCTCTGACAATTTCTTTCCTTTTCGACATAAAATATTTTTAATTGAGGAAGGGGACTTATTACTCATAATATCCCTTCAATTTGAAATTTTGTGCTTCTCAACAAATATTTAAAAACATAGACTTCATTATATTATTCATTCTTAAAGTTTGTCCAGAAGACTACTCATATGGCTTAATCTTTCTGATCTTTCTCTTGCTTAATAACTTCAAAAGTTATTAGGTCTAATTGCACTAATTACGGTTAGGGGTGACCTTTGGGCCTTTGCAAAATGCTCCTTTTGACAGCATCGTGTCATGCATGTGTGTGTGCATGGATGTAAGAAACAAGTGGCACTGGCCTACAATTGAACCCAGGAAACTATTCTTACACATGCCTCACCTTTCATCCCATGACCCCATTATTTCTCATGCCATAGAAAACTCACCAAACAGAACATGTTTGATTGCCCCAGCCCTTCAATTGCTCTCCCTCTCATAATGTTGTCTTAAGAAATGTGGAAACAATTGAACCTTCATTTGATTTTGGCGCTCAAAATGACTACCACATTGGCTTCCTTTAACAACCGTGTATGTGTGTGCCCGAGTTACACTCCCCACCACCCCCCTCCTGGGATTGTGCTGAGAGATTCCATGGGCTGTGTGATCCTGCTCCTCTCATCATGGCAAATTGAGCATGTGTGCTTGACGACCAGCTGAGTAATCTCCCAACACATCGGATTTAACACACCACTCTGCAATCACAGAAAGAAAAATAACTTTGGGGAAGAAAAGTCATAAATAATCCGGTGGAGAGGGACCTTCACTCTCTTGCCCTCTTAACCTGCTTGAGAAAGCAGTCAATAAGAGAGGATTCACATGATTTTCTCTGGAGTTACATGGTTTCCATCATTAGGAGAGCCAACACTGAAAACCGAGATTTGCTGATAGGGAGCATTTGTTGAGTTGATCAATGCCTTGACAAGAGTAGCATAGAAATTATGAAGTAGTTAATTCAGCTTATTTATATAGCAATAATTGATAACAAATTTCATCTTAAGGCACTTTACAGAAAAAACATGTCCAATCCATGTCAAATTCTACATAAATATATAATCAAACAAAAAAAATTCATACAAGTACAGACTATATACATACTAATGTAGATCATAAAGTACCAATTTGTAAAACATTACCTAATTATTTAAATTATCTAAAAAAAGAGTATACATTATCTAAATGTATATAAGATTATGTATATAGAAAGAAATACACCAATGATCTGTTCCAATTGGTGGTGTAGGTTGGAGGAGGTCTGAAACTTGCATTTTAAGTTCATTTTTCATGCCAAATAGCATGCCATGTCACCACTAGGCTCAAAGATCTGTCATCCTACATCAGAAATGGCTTTCCACAAGTAAAAAACCGTCTCTGTTACAGGGGTGTAAAGGGTAAAATATATAGGAGCAGAGTTTGAAAATGTGTATGTGTGTGCAGAAATACTGAGCCACAGACCTGTCTGAGAGTCTAAATGTTTCAGTGTGTGTGCAACAGAGAAAAAGATGGGAGTGACAAGAGTGAGGAGGAGGGAGAAAAGGAGAGTGAGGAAGGGAGGGAGGGCAGTTGAAGGGTTTGGGGGGAAAAATGTGGTCATCAATTGCTGGCAGTAGATCGAGGAAGAAGATTATTGGATGCTAACCCGGCGGCAGATGTCTGATGAGTGTCTATTAACCTGCTTCCCACATCTCGTAGGCCATGTCGCTAATGAATTCAGACCAGGAGGCCTTGTCCCGCCCAATAGGAGGGGTCGGTAATCCCTCTCCTGGAAATAGCTGCCAGATACCTCAGGCTCTGATTGGCTGAATTTGTGCTGCTTTGGCACAGCTAACATGATTGGGACAGATTTGGAAAGATGTGATTTAACCTCTATAACCCTTCCTGTGAATTGCTCCCCTGTAAACATATCTCCAGACTCTCTCATTTCTCTTTTTGTTTTTCTTCTGTTTTCATCGTATCCTTGTGTGCTAAAAACCATCCATTTTCTAATCTGTTTTTATTGTCTCTGCTTACATTTCTTATTGTCTATTTTTAAAATGCTTTTTCACTATTGACCAAGAGCACACATATGGGTATTAACTACACAGAAGTTTTAAAAGCAGGTGGAGTAGAAAAATCCTTTGACACACCACAGTCACAGGGGTATTGATTTTACCTCAAATGATTTCCCCATGTCATCTGAACTGGACAATGCCACTGTCCTCTCCCCTGTTACCACTAGTTCAGGTCCGCTAAATTACTACACAGACACAGCAGAGCATTGCCCACCTGGTCTTAACTGCGCTTCTTTACACAGACATACCCATAGCAGAAATGGAGGACTTAAACATTTCTAAAGGTTATGTCATGTTCACAATTTTTCAAACTGGCATCACATTTAAAAAACAGCTTGGCTTTTACTTATTTTAATCACGGTTATCTTAACTGCCTTTTATTTAATATCTCGTAGGTAGTACCAGATCTTGAGATATTAATAACACCACAATCAGTGTTAAATTTAAGGGCCATTTCAGGTCTAGACTGTATTTTCATGAGGCTTGCATGATGGTGCAGTGGTTAGCTTTTGTCTTGCTGCGTGAAGGTTCCAGGTTTGAATTCTGGCCAGTGCCTTTTCTGCATAGAGTTTCCATTTTCTCCACATGTATTTGTGGGTACCCTGAGAGAACTCACACATACAGTTTTCCAAAAATGCTGCTAAAATTGTGTATCATTTAATGAGCTGTATGTATCATTACAGTGTAATAACCTTTATTCAGAAGAACTGATAAATGATGAGATTGAGCCTTTGGCCCTGCAGTAAACCATGTCCCAAAAGGCTTGTTGATGTATGAGTTTTGCATCACCTGCCAGCTGTTCGTGTCAGTGGCTTACCTTTAGGTCTACATCCATCCATTTTCTCTTAACATAACAAAAACACAAAACTTTTGAAGGTAAAATGTTTTACATAAATAATAAATCCTAGCCGATCATCTCTGCATCTTAGTTATACCCTTTTAACCTGTTTGAGCAGCGCCCCACCAAAGCAAAGCACAGTGCAACGTGACTGGCTTGAGGCAGTGTGGAGGGCAGACAAAGGGAATATGTGGTGTGAGAGCTCAGGGTCTGTGCTCCACATCTGTTCCTATATTAAAGGCATATGGGCCAGGCCAGGCCAAGTGCTCATGAGCATGCATGGGATGCCGTCCTGAGCCCAATCAGTCTTGATGGGGCTGATGTAATGGACCTACCCTGGCCTCCCCTGTCCTCTCCAGCACAGTGCAACCACATTGCAATCCTGCATAGTAGGGCTGAAAGCATGCCAACATGCTGTCAACACCTGCCCCTCAAAAACTGGTTGGATAAAGGGACACATGCAGAGAGAGACAGAATGGGAAAAGAATGAAACAGAAACAGAAAAGAAATAGAAGACAAAAAAATTGTGGAAGCACTGTGGAGAAATGTGGTCATTGATAGATAAACTATGAAAGATTATATCAACTTCAAGGACCAATTCATTTAGAAATACCTAGTTAGCAGTTAAAGGGATTTTAAATTGCTATGAATTAAAACCATTTTATTTCAAATTTATAGTAGACTGAGGTATATTTGATAATAATTTCCTTCTTGTAGAAGCATCCACAATTTGCTGAATGTATAAAAAAAATAACACTGAAATGCCCATATTGCACCAACAGGAGGTGATAACATTAATACACATGAAATACAAAAAAAGAAAATCCTGAGCATGGTCAATGCTTGACCTCTAGCTCCAAGCAAAGGTGTTTTTTTTTCCCCCTCTGGCCCAGCATGTAGTTGGTGCTAAGAAAGACCTAAACCTAAATAGAGGCACCAGTAAGGCCAAGGCTGACTATAGGATGAGGATCAAGGACCACCTGGACAGCAACAACAACAGGCAGGTGTGGCAGGGCACCCAGCATCTCACAGACTACAAAACCAAACTCAGAACTGCTCACTGTGATGCCTCGCTAGTAGAAGAGGTAAACCTCTTCTTTGCCCACTTTGAGGTAGTGCCACCACAGGCAGCTCCACTACACCCTACAGCAGCATCACCCTTATGGAGGAGCATGTGGTCAGGTGCGCGCAGCAGGATGTAAAGCTAAGGAAGGCTGCAGGATCCAAGGTTTTCCAGGTCTGGTGTGGTGACCAGCTGGTTGGAGTCCTTACCAGCATTTTTAACACTTCCCTGTCTCAATCCACTGTCTCCTTATGTCTGAAATCTTCCTTCATTGTCTCCCTGCCCAAGAAACCCCTCAATTCAAGTATCTTTGAATTGAATTGAATTTACAGGCCGATGACTACTGGCCAGTTGCACTGACACCAGTGGTCATGAAATGCTTTGAACGTCTGGTAAGGACTCTCATCACTCATCCCCAAAGGTATCAGCCTCCACCAGTATTTCTAGAGCTGCTAACAGATCCAATGAAGATGCAGTACCTACAGCCCTCCATGCTGCACTGTCCAATCTAAAGTAACAGGGGAGCTACCTACAGCTGCTTTTTGTGGACTATAGCTCAGCATTCGACAGCAAGATCCCCCACAGACTGGTGGAGAAACTGAAGGACATTCGACTGCCACACTCCACCTGCATGTGGATCCACAGCTTCCTGTGAGAGGGTCAGACTGGGTCAAAATACTGTACATCTTCATCCCTCGGCCTCAGGAGCAGCTCCCCACAGGGTTGTGTGTTGAGCCCCCTTCTCTACACCGTCTACACCTGCGACTACAACCCTCCCATCACAACAACATCATAGTTCACCTATAGTGACGAGGTGGAGTGGCTGAGAGCATGGTGCACAGAGAATAACTTGATCCTCAACATCTTCGAGACCAAGGAGATAACAGTAGACTATAGGAAAAGGATGGACATTTCACTACTGATCATCAGTGGCGACTGTGAAGAGAGGGAGGCTGACTTCCGCTTTCTGTGAGTCCAAATCGAGTAGAACTTGACCTGGAGCGTGAACATCTCTGAACTGCTGAAAAAGGCCCTGCAAAGACTTCCTGAGGGTGCTTAGGAAAAATAACATCAAACAGAGTGCTGGTGTCCTTTTATCGGTGCTCTATCGAGAACATAATGACCTACCTTCTGTGTGTGATACATCAGCTGGACAGTGGCTCAAAGGAAAGCACTCCTGAGGGTCATTAACACGGCCCAAAAGATTGTTGGCTCTCCTCTTCCCACACTTGAAGAACCTCAGAGTTCCCGCTGTCTCCAATAAGCCCATAACATCATAAAGGACACTTCTCACCCGGGTCACTATCTGTTTGAACTGTTACCATCAGGCAGGCACAACAGATCAGTTAAACCAACGACAAGTAGATTCAACAACAGTTTCTATCCAACAGCAAACGCTAAGCTCAACACAGCCAGATTGTAAGGGAGAGGCAATAATGGGAATACGCAATCAGTATGAATGCCTGTATGTGTTTTTATTTTACCTTTTTAACCGCTTCTATTTTTCTATTTTACATAAAAAATATGTATTGCTCATGCACAGACAAGATAGCTTTTTACTCAATGTTGTTGTACTTGTGATAATGACTGTAAAGGATATTCTGATTCTGGGGTTGTACACGGGACCTCAGTTATTATTGTTTTCCGTTATGTTAGTATTGTAATTCTGCCTAGTACTATATATATATATATATATATATATATATATATATATATATATATATAGCCATAAGCCATGTTTTACATTGTTGCTATCTACTTTTTATCATATATAGGTAATGTCCATATAAAAGTGTCTAATACAACCTAGGGCCTTATGAGTTTTTCCTAGCAGGAGATTTCTGCTGCTTGCTTTTGTCTTTTAAAATAAAATCTCAAACAGGAGGGAGTGTACAGAGTGAGTGTATAGAAGTGCATGTGGTTGTAGAACAATCCTGAGGAGTCTCAATGCTCTGTTCCAATCATGTCAGAAAATTAGGAGTGTGTGGAACAACATGTCCCCCTCTTCATTTATCAGTGACACCACTGTGCCTGGACCTGCACAATTCTGTTTTCATCTGCTCCCATAAACAACCATTTATCTTGGCTGTGGTGTAATAGAGAAGAAGCAAAAGGAAGGAAACAGGATCAAGGGGATCCTACGCTTTAGTGGACAGGTATGGTGGTGAGGAAAGGGTGGCCTGGGTGGGTGCCTGACTTGGATGACTGAGAGCCATCTAAGGGTGAAGGGGGGCTTGTGTGCGACTTGGGTTCTCAAAGGGGTAAGGTGTAATCAGTCTGTGGTGACCCTGGAGCTTGTCACAGAGGATGTAATGAGGTCAGATTACAGGCTGGTCCGCAAACTGGCTGCAAAAGGTTGGCCCATAATCCCACAGCTATTAAAGCAATGCTTTGTTAAAAGTGGATGGAAGAGAGAAGAAAAAAAGAGATGGAAAGAATGAAGAAGAGGGGGGTGGTATATAAGAAGTGTGTGGGGGGAACTCAATAACACTTGATTCGATATGAAAAGCCTCTTGTTGCCACCCAAGAGAAGCCAGGCTGGGAAGGATGTGAAGGAAGCCAGCCGAGAGACTCCTACAACCCGGAACAAGGCATGTCTTGTTCCGGGTTTAAGGAGCAAACAGATTAAGATGAATTGATGCAAGCTTAGTGACTTTGGAGAATGGGAAAAAGAAAGAAAAAAAAAAAAAAAAACGCCCACAGATCAATAAAGCTTAGGGAGCAAGCAACCAAAGACAGAATCTCCACTCACATTTAGTGGATAATACTCCATGAAGGAAACTGTCTCAGATCTCGTATATTCCTATTTTGTGTGGTTAGATGGAGAAGAGGTTTTTATGTATAATGATATATACCAAATATGGTGAAACAATAGGGTTTACATGGAAAAAACAATGGCAGGGAAAAATGCACATGCCAGAATCCTTAAAAACATAGGTAGTTATTGAATTTATTTTTCTAACAATTTACAGTTTACTTTGAAAATATAAATGCTTGCACGCACTGAGCACACAACAGTGCGCAAGGGCTTTAAAGAAAAGATGTGCAAATCAGAAAATATCAACTAATGCTAGCAAGCTAGCATACATCCACGTCCCACAGTGCAGCGTGACAGAATCAGTGCCTAAGCCAGCCAGGCGGGACCTGCGCCCTGATGTTTGCAGAGATCAGACAGAATCATCTGGGTTAACATGGTAATTATACTGCAAAGCGCTGCTATCTCGTTCTGGATTCGAAACTCTTTTTCTCTTCTGTCCCCAGAGACCTCGGGCCTCCAGTCAGGAGAAGCGGCAGTCATCTTCCAGTGTTCTCAAGAATTGTTCCATTGCCATCAACCTAATGTAAGACAGCATGCTGTGCGAGCATGTGTTTGATTACACAAACAAATATGGGTTTTAAACCTTGGTTCTTATAGTGTTGTAATATTGACAGGCTTCAATGAAGGTCAACATTCTTATTTAACAACCTAAGTTTAATCAACATTAAACTGGAGTTCACTTAAATTTGAGCTTTGTCACACTAAATTCTTAATTATAAAGGCTTTACAAATGCTTTACAATACCAATTATGGTATCATGCTGTTAACACAAGACTAATAAAAAAAGTTATAAAAAACTCCTCAAACATTCTTTGGCAAGTGACTTTTTCTTTGTATCCCGGTAAACCTATGTTGGTGGTTGGTCTCCTTAGTTAAGTTGTCTACTTTGTCATTTGGCTTAATTAAGGCAGACCTGGTCAATTTACAGCCAGTGGGCTACATGCTACTCTTGTGATAACATAAACTGAAAGTTGTTAGTACAAAATCTGAGGCACTGAAGCAAAGGTAATACTAGTAACCTATACACAGGAATAATAAAACACAAGATGCCACAAAGGAACCAAAACAACCAAACTAGACCCAAAGTTCACCAAATCATGACACAATACGCATATTAAAAATACTGTAAAGGGCATCTTAGAATGCAATTTTTTGTTACATGGTATTTCCAAGAATAATAAAGACACATGTTCCATACCAATAAAATAAACCTTTTGGATGGACTCTCTGTGCAGTAGGTCCTCACACATTACTACACAAGTAACTGATACCAAGAGGCTAAAAGTCACAGAGAAAGTTGGAAACAATATTATGGCAATCCAAATCCCTCAGAGTGCAGACCTAGTCTAAATATCACAACATGAACTTAGCTCATTTTTGAATATTGTGTAAAGTCAATGTCCCTAAACAGCAATAGTTTACCCATGTGGCCCTTTCTCAAAATTAATTGAAGAAGACAAAGTCATCAAGGCCAGAGTACAAATACAGGTTTGCTGACTGGAGTTAGCATGGCCTTTTTGCTCAAATGAACTGCAGCTTCTCTTTGTTTTACATGCTGTTTACAATGGAACTGACAGGCAGAATATTCAATATGTAGTAACCCATTACCAGAACGGTCATATTATAAAGGAGTGCCATCATTTGTATGGTTTCTTACTTCTATATAGAATATTTGACACATATTATATATTTGACATTTTGACACAGCCTTATTTGACATGGCCATTATTGAATTGTAGGGGTACTAATTAAAATAATAAACTGATAAAGTTCATCCATCTAGAGCCCACTGGTGTCAATTGTTATACTAAAAACCACAAGAATTGGGGTTACCTCTCTCAGTCAGACTGATTATAGCCATTGGAAAAGAGAAGGGGTCGCACAGGTAGCAGAAATGGAGGGTGTGTTTGGACCTCAACCATAATTGAGCCGGTTTAGGCTCAACCTGACTCCCCCTTATTCCATCCAATAGGGAGGGAGGAAGGCAGAGGTAAGAATAATTGATGAGTGTTGTTTCCTGTTGCATTACGTGAAAGGTGGGTAACTTTAAAATGGGCTAAGTCAATTCAATCGAATCACACAGATTTTAAGTCAGGTACATACATTCCAATTAATCCTAACTATCGAACAGTGCAGTCAGATTCAGTTATTTATTCAAATTGGTTAAAAAGTTTTCTATCTAAAAATATAAAAAAATAAACATGTAAATAATTAGTCAATGGCATCTCCTCATTCTGACTGACTTGAAAAAATATTTAATAAAAAAATCATCATTGCCATTAAGCTTTCATAAAATGTTCAGATGGTGCAATTAGAAAATGCACCCTTGCCTTCTGTGTGTTTTACCGTAACTTTTCTATTGAGGAATAAACAAAGAAGTGTTTTAGCTATAACAGAAAAATCAGTTAAACATACAATGAGACAGAACAATATTCTTCAATTAAACTGTTTCAGTGCAGTAGAACCACATTGATTTTGGTGGGTGTGCTGCCATGACTGCTATTTTCCAGTTTGTTTGTTTGTGTTTTTCTATATTTATTGTAATGCGTATTGCCTCTGTGACCGCAGGTGTGCCCTTTCACCCCACAGTCATTAGCCTTTGCAGAATGGGTCTCTGAACTGCAGCACGCTGGCGCAAAACACGTGCAGAAAAAAAGAGAGACAGAGAGCAACAGAGAGAGCGGGAAGAGGAGGACGGCTCCAGGGCCAATTACAGCCCCAAGAAAACAAAGGGCCATATTTCAATGATTCCTCCAGCTGTGCTGTTTATGAGCTGTGTGCTTAGTTTCTGTGACCTTCACCTCCACACTTGCCCTCTCTGAGGAAAAACAGGCTAAAATTGCCTGATGCTCAATCTCTCATTTCCACTTATTTGTTTGTTTTTTGTTTTTTCTTGTATTTCCACTTTTTATTTGCTATATTTTTATTTACTTCAGGGCTCTTGTAATATTTCTTGTTTCAGTTTTTAAGATAAAGCCCTTTTTGGGCCACCAGAGCACTGCGCCATATTTTAAGTAGCCTTAGATGTAAAAGCGGGGAAAAATATGGGCTAATCTAAGCCTTAATGGTGAGGTGTGCGCCATATGTAACCTTTATAACTTTGCTTGTCAGTCAGACCTCCACTTCAACCACAAATACACACCAGTGTACAGTCATTACAGACCTTATAAGCAGAGTCTGGGTATCAGTCACTGTGGCCCTTTGACAGCTCTAACCTTCCCAAGCGGCAGGATAAACCATCTTTACTGCACTCCGATTGACCAAAGCAATAAGCCCTTCTATATAGTGTATTAAAGTAATTTTCTGCATGCTACCTCAGCACGATCCATTGTTCATGCAAGCTCTTGCTGACCACGAATAGAAACTGAAGAAAAAAATTTTCCCAGACTGAGAAGCAACACTTTTTATGGTTTAACTATTTTAAGGAAAAACATTGATTTATTTATTCTTTTTTTTTCCCTTCCTTTCCTAATAAGTGGAGGAATAATCACACCTACTCATTAACTTATTTTGGACTCTCAGAAATCTGGGCTTCAGAAAGGGCTCAGTAGGGGAGAAGCTAAAGGCAACCGGTTTTTTTTATAGTAAAAAAAAAAAATAATAATGTTTTGCAAATATTGTATTTTATACGTTTTCCTGAAAGAACCGTATAAAAATGTCATACTTTGCTCTGTAGGACTATTGGGAAATGGTCTGTGGAGTGTGATTAGATAAAGGTTTAACTTTTTGCATGTTTTTGTCCATTTACATCTGCCATAAAACGAACAGCATTAATGATGAAACCTTGAATTCTGTTCTTTACCAGAAATCCTTGACACTGTTTGATTGGACATAAATGTATAACTGTTTGCAACATGAATGCTCTTTGCAGGTTAGTAACATAATATACCACACAAGTCCACCTCTGAATGGGTCAAAATGAAAAAAAAAAAGAAAGCAATTACAATTTAGGAGTGGCCTAGTCAAAGTCTCAGCTTAAATCTAATTGAGATGCTGTGGCGTGGCCTTAAACAGCCGTTCATTCTAGAAAACCTTTTAATGTGGGGGAATAAAAATACATCTAAAAAGAAAAGTGAGCAAAAAGTCCTCCACTGTGATGGCAGTTTTAGCCACCATGGGTGGATCATCCACCTATTAAGTTTATGGAGTAATTTGTTTTTATAAATATGCTCAGGTTAGTTTGGAAAGCTCTGTTCCTTTTATAAATAAAATGATCATTTGAAATGCTTTAACTGCTTTACCCTGGTTACAATTTTTGGCACTGAAACCTTTTCAGCATGTTTCACTTTAAAGTTTTAAATTCCATCTCCATTTTTCAATCCCTTTAAGTTTTCTAATGAAAAAAGGAAACACTGCTGGGAAACACAGAGTACCTAATATGCTGAGGACATCTGCATACTGCGGTGTCTGCCCTCCCCTGCTCCTTGTGTCAGAGGTGTTGTTGGAACCGCTGTGTACCTCACCCTGGCCTCTGCTGAAATCAGTGCTGGTCGGGGACCATGTGACAAATGATTCCAATCTAGGCTGAGTGCCCTTGACTTGACCCTGACCAGTGTAGACAATAAGGGCAAGCTCAGTCACTGGAAAAGATGTTCTGCGCTAATAAACCCGAGCGCAGACCAGGGTTACCAGCGAGCAGCAGCACAGCTTGGTCGGAGGTGGTGATGGAGGGAGGGGGGGGGGTCAGGGAGAGATGGAGGAGGGGTTGGGGAGTTCAGGTTCTGACCTCTCAGGTGCAGGTTGATAATGAGTCTCCCTGTTTGCTCTGTGAAAATGACCTCAGAGAGATGAAAGGAGCCAGAGCACAACAAAGAGTTCCATTCTTTGCTCTTCTGAAATGGGATCAGTCTTGAGGTTCAGCTTATGAATGCACTTTCTTTTTCATTGCTTTTAAAGGGCACTTAAGCCAAAATACAAACATGTAAAAGTAGTCGGGCTGGATACAGCCACACAAACCACTAAAACCATGCACGACACCCGTCAGACCCCACACATGCAAGCAAACCAGCCAAGAGCACAGATAAAAGCAAATGCACACATGCGAGCAGAGACATATGCATACACATCGGCGATATTATAAATCCTACTTGTGCCTCCCCTTGTCTCTCTAATAAACCCTATAAAATGAGTGTGCTTTTGCCAAGCATGGCGCTGCAAACATGCTACTCCAGAAAAGGTTCTGGGCATCCTGCTAGTTATGCTAATGAAACCCCCACCCTCTACTGTTTTTTCACTCTCTCTTTATCCTGCTGGCACAGCCTTCACTCTTCCACAGCATACCACTTGATTGTCATCCCCTGCCCTTGTTCTGTTGGCATCAGACAAGATAATAAAGAGCAAAACGAAGATCCAAGAACCCTTGTATAGAAATATGGCAAGAGAACAATATGGTTATTATTTCTTTGAACTCAAAACCAGGTCATTGTTTTTTTTATTTTTGTGTTCCAATTTGTTGCAAAATGTGGTACAAAATATTATTATCTGAAAAATGTGGATGCCTAATTATACAAAACAAAAACAGCATTTCAAAAGGCAAAGGTCATATTATACACTTTTTTTTTTTAGAAATTAGTAAATCATCCAAAAGTTGATTTCAGTCACTTAATTCAAAAAGTGAAGTTTATATATCATGCAGACTTATTACACACAGAGTAATATGTTTCAAGCATTTATTTCTGGTCATGATGACAATAATAGTTTACAGCCAATTAAAATCCAAAACTCATTTTCTCCAAAAAAATAAAAAATTAAAATTTAGGAAAATCCAAAATAATGTCTATTTCGATACAGAAATGTTGGTCTACTGAAAAAGTAAGTTAATGTACTGCCCAGTATATGCACCCTCTACTTGGTTGGGGTTCTTTCTTCCTTGAATTACTGCATCAAATTGGTGTGACAGGGAGTTGATCAGCCTGTAGATCTACTGAGATCCAAGGTTGCTTTACTAGCGGCCTTCGGCTCATCTGCATTGTTGTTTCTGGTGTCTCTCTTCCTATAGACAATACCCCATAGATTCTCTTCAGGGTTAAGGTCATGGTATGATTTCTTTTGGTTGTGTGGGCAGGTGCCAAGTCTTGCTGGAAAAAGAAATCAGAATCTCAATAAGCTTGTTAGCAGAGGAAAGCATGAAGTGCTCATAAATTTCCCAGTAGAACGCTACACCATCTTGGACTTCATAAAACACTGTGAATCAACACCAGCAGATAACATGGCTTCCCAAATCATCACTGACTGTGGAAACTTTATATCACATCTCAAGCAACTTGGATTCTCTCTCTTTCTCTAGATTCTGGGACTTTGATTTCCAAATTCAGTGCAAACATCTGCAAAGATGAGTTTGGACAACTGAGCCACAGCCAAGTTCTGTTTCTCATTAACCCAGGTAAGATGCCTCTGACATTGTCTCTGGTGCATAAATGGCTTAAATCAAGGAATGCAACAGGTGTAGGCCACGTCCTGGATACATCAGTGTATGGTGGCCCTTAAAGCACCGACTCCATGTGCAGTCCACACCTTCTGAATCTCTCTTAAACTCTTGAATGGGGTTTGCTTCATATCCCTCCCAAGGCTGCAATTATAGTGGTTTGCTTATGCACATGTTTTACCAAATATTTTCCTTCCACTTAACTTTGCTTAGATACAGTAGTCAGTGAACAGCTCAGTTTTTAGCAATGCCCTTCTGCGGCTTATATTCAACAGCAATCAAATCAAGGAGCCTTCTCAATGATTGTTTAGTACATAAAATAATATTCAGATTTTTGGGAAAAACTGAATTTGGTGCTCTTTCATTAGTTGGAAAACGCAACATTAAAATGTAACATAAACAATGCTTGAAATATATTATTCTGTAATTAATCAGTCTAAATATGATGAGTTTTACTCATCTTTCAGGTGAACTAGAATTGATTGAGATGCAAGTTGTGCCTCATGAGTTTTGAGTTATTTGCAGTCACAGAGTAGAGGCCAGACTTGTTGTTTCCCCAGTGCTGGTGAAGAAGACCATATCAGCAGGTTCTTTTTCATGGGGACTTTAAGGAACTTAGTGGAACTTCGAACTGAGAGGTGGAAATGCTGGGCATGACAGGAATCAATGAAGTCAGCTGAACTCTGCTGAAAGTCAATCTGGAAGCCAGGATTATGTCCTCCATCCTCTAGCTCCTAAATACAAAAGCCACTTGCAACTGCTGCCCAGAGTTTTGTTTGTTTGAATCCAAGTGTGAGTAGGTGGGTGAGGAGGCACATTTGTTCTTCTCAACAAATGCGTGTGTGTGTTTGTGTCTTCATGTTTCTTCAAGGTCTTGTGTGCATGTTGCCCCTGTAAGTTGGGCCTCCGACATGTGGATTTGCAGCTTGACTGCAGAGGAGTTTATCACAGATAATTACGTAAGAATGTGCTGGAGAAAGAACAAACCATAGGCAGTCTAGGCTGGGAGATGCTGAGCTTCGGCCTACACAAGTACCCCCTCGCGCCCTGCACTCCAGACTCAAACACTTCAGCCCCCACCAGGCCTCTCTAAGTTTATAAAGGGCAGCAGGGAAACACTGAAACACTGAAGAGCCCAAATGAGCTTTTCTCACCCTTCAGCCCCCTTAACTCGGGCTTATAGC
The DNA here is from genome assembly GCF_021462225.1 of Girardinichthys multiradiatus. Lineage (NCBI taxonomy): Eukaryota > Metazoa > Chordata > Actinopteri > Cyprinodontiformes > Goodeidae > Girardinichthys > Girardinichthys multiradiatus. The sequence goes on along the minus strand of NC_061805.1, from coordinate 36,782,120 downwards.
ATGCACAAATGTAAATGATTTAAATACTAAATACCAAAAAAGTTTACGAAGCAGTTGGATAATTGCTTAAATATTAAAAACTGTCTAACTTGCAGTAAACAAAAGTGAATATGGTATGAACTCATCTGTTTAAAATATATGTATACATTTTCTTGTTTTCCTAAATTAACATCTTGAATAATATAAACATCTTGTTTCTGTTAAATATAATTACAAAAGAGAGCCATGTTACTCTTGCATTAGAGCTGTGAAAGCAGTGCAGTTTGAGCAGAGTGGGAAACAACACACTTACAGACAACCAGGAAAATTACCTTCATTCCAAAATAGAGTTGGGGACTAGAATCTCACACAGAAATCCAGCTACTGCTGCAATACAATAAGACAAACCTTTGCTAAGATGTAACAATTCCCTTTAAACAGAGCAAAACACAGATACATACACTAGAAACTGAATTTCTAAATACCAACCGTGTTGTAGCATGCTTGTGTTAGAGAGCTACTGGTAAAGGGACCACGACAATGTATTTTGTTAAGACACTTTGTTCCTACTCCACCATGGCATAAAAAGCAGCTCTTAAATGAAATAAGTGACCCCAAGGTGAATGTGGCACAGCACAGCCCTATTAAAAGCTCATGTTATGTTTACATGTGTCTAAAGTGATTTCACAGCTCTTTGTACATGCATCATTGTGTGTTTCTGTATAAGCAAATACAGAATAATGTAAAAAACCTTGGTGTTATTTTTGACCAGGAGATGTCATTTAAATCCCATATTAAACGGGTTTCTAGAATTTCCTTCTTTCACCTCCAGAACATTGCCAAAATTAAAAATATCCTGTCCAGGAGTGACGCTGAAAAACTAGTCCATGCATTTGTTACTTCAAGGCTGGACTATTGTAATTTGTTACTATCAGGATGTCCACAAAATGCAGTTAAGTCTTCAGCTGAATCAAAATGCTGCAGCAAGAGTTCTGATGAAAATTAAAAAGAGAGATCATATTTCTCCTACTTTAGCTTCCCTTCATTGGCTCCCTGTTAAGTCCAAAATAGAATTTAAAATTCTCCTCATATAAAGCCCTCAATGATCTAGCTCCACTTCGTTCTCAGAATGCAGGTTTACTGATGGTTCCTAGAGTCTCTAGAAGTACAGTAGAATGGGAGGCAGATTCTTTAGTTATCAGGCCCTTCTCCTGTGAAACCAGCTCCCAGTTTTAGTCGGTGAGGCAGACACCCTGTCTAGTTTTAAGGCTAGGCTTAAAACTTTCCTTTTTGATAAAGCTTATAGTTCAAGTGGCTTAGTTTATCCTGAGCTATTTTCCTTATTTTTACTTCCGTCTTCTTCTCTCCCTGTTGGATGGAGTAAGGGGGAGTCCCAACCACGAAAATCAATGTGGTTCTACTGCACTGAAACAGTTTAATTGAAGGATATTGTTCTGTCCCATTGTATGTTTAACTGATTTTTCTGTTATAGCTAAAACACTTCTTTTTTATTCCTGAATAGAAAAGCTGCGGTGAAACACGCAGTACGCAAGGGGGCATTTTCTAATTGCACCATCTAAACATTTTATGAGAGCTTAATAGCAATGATGGGTTTTTTTTATTATTATTAAACATTTTTTCAAGTCAGTCAGAATGAGGAGATGCCATTGACTAATTATTTACATGTTTATTTTTTTTATATTTTTTGTTTTGCTCTCCATTATTTTAAATAGTTCAACATTTCTAAAAGTCAGTATAAATAAAGTGAATTTATTTACTTCATTTTCACTTCAGTCGGTTGTGGCAGACATTTACTTTTCCTTCCCATAGAAAGGACTCCTGGATCAGTGCTTCTTTGTTCTCTTTGTGTCTCTGCTCTGTTCTCTCTAACCCCCAGTCGGTCGTGGCGGATGGCCGCTCACACTGAGCCTGGTTCTGCTGGAGGTTTCTTCCTGTTAAAAGGGAGTTTTTCCTCTTCGCTGTCGCTACATGCATGCTCAGTATGAGGGATTGCTGCAAAGTCAACACCAGTGACTGTCCACTGTCTCTACATGCTCATCCGGATAGGAGGGACTGCTGCAAGTCACTGACTGGATGCAATCTGCTGGGTTTCCATAGATAGAAAAACTTTTTATCCAATTTGAATAAATAACTGAATCTGACTGCACTGTTCAATGATTAGGATTAATTGGAATGTATGTACCTGACTTTTGTGAAGTGCCTTGAGACGACGTGTGTTGTGAATTGGCGCTATATAAATAAACTGAATTGAATTGAATTGAATAGAACTACAAGGAAGTGGAATAAATAGATGACCAGCAAAGCAAAAGATCTATTTATTTTACTGTGAGTTTCTGGCATAGATCAACACAAAGTAGTGTGTAATTGTAAAGTGGAAGGGAAATGATGCATGCATTTAAGAAAGATACAAATACAAATCTGACATATGTGGCATGAATTTGTACTAAGCCCCCTTTACTTTGATACCCCTAAATAAAATTCTCCACATCTGACTGTCACCAAATTAGTAAACAGAGCCCACCTTTGTGTAACTTAAGAAAATATTAGTGATCAAAACTATTTAAACTGACAGGCTGGACAGTGAGAGGATTATTCAGGGAAGCAGACAAAGGCTGCAGAAGACTAGAGACTGAGGCAGAGGTTTAGCTTCCAGCTGGAGAGCGACTTTGACCATATAGCCAGAGCTGTATGTTTAGATCATCACATATTATGTGTTAAAATGGCCATGTGAAAGTCTAGACATAAATACAAGCAAGTATCTGTAGCAAAACCAATAAAACAGCGCCATTCCCAGATGCTTGTTTGTGGTTGTAAGGGGTAGGCAATTTTTGTGAGGCAATGTACATATATTCTTGTTTGGATTTATTTGCAGAACATTGAGACCCTTCATCCTGTGGACTCAAATTAAAATATTATTTTCATAACATACATATGTTTCCCAATCTATGAGAAATCAAAGATGCCCTTTGGAATATTATGAGTTACAAAGCTGTGCCAGGGTCTTTTAGAGTCCAGTTTTTCTAAAACACAAAATACTCACTGTGTTGAGATCCACAACACACGTGTTGTTGTATGAATATCTGCTGATGTTCAGGAATAGGGAAAATGTCTCAGGAAGATGGTGTGCTTGAGAGCTGGGGGACAGAATCTATGCATTGGTGCAGTGAATTGGAAGTAAAGTTTATAAGGGCGCTGACAAAATACTCTCCTCTGCCCTTTCAAGATAATGAAAAAATTGAAGGAGGAATTAAAATCTGACCACTGCTAAACTGGAAGTGCATGGAGGTAGAATGGTGAATAACCTTGTCCACCAGTGAACTGAATTAAGAGTATCAATGCCTTTTTGATTCACTTACTTTTTGGAATCATCAAGGTCAAAAGGTAATCTCTGCAACGGCAGAAATAAATAAAACAGGTTGAGAGCAAATTAAATCGAAAGGGGAACAAAGTCATGCCTCTGGCTAGTAACAAAAAACAAGGGGTAGAAAATCTCACATGAAAGCTAATTTCAGATAACATCAAGCTTTGCTATTTAACTAATTGGAATACACTTTACTCCTTATACAGAAATGCCTTTAGCATTTTAAGCATTTTGTGTAGAAGATTTTTTTGTTATGCAGACCATTATTTCCAACACCCATGACGGCATCCAAAAGCTGTTGATAGTGAATATGGTGGATTAATCCAATTGTTTGTAATTACTGCTTTCCCTTAAAAGAGACCTGATAGTGGCTGTTTTATTTTTCTGTTAAACTGAGTTGGAATCCTGGCCAGGAAAACAGTTTAGGTTGACTGTTCAGTCTAAATTCTTCTTAGGGGTGAGTGTGTGTGAACATAGCTGTTTGTACTTTGTGAGGCTGTGTTGCCCCATGGTGGACCGGCTACTTCTTCAAGATGTAGCAGCTCTCGCTCACTGACTGCTGGAGATAGGTGTGACCCTGCAAGGATTTAGCAGGTTTGCTAGATAGATAGAGTCATGTATTTAAGGTCAACACTGGTCAACAGAGCACTGTCCAATTGTAGGGAATGTATGATCTTACAAAGGGTTGAACATAATCATGCTTTAACTCAAAGACAATCATTCTAGCCAAGTTGAAGTCTGATTTGATCAAAATAAGAAACATTCCATTGCCTTTGGAACATCTTATGATAGTAATTATTGACCTTATCCAGAAAACAGATTAGAACCTTTGAACAAGAGGTTTGAGAACTTCTGCCTTAGAATTAGTAGGATCAGCTGAATGTGATTTGCTACTAAAGTTCTATTTCATACATTTAAAACTGAAACAAATGAAGGAAAATTATGAAATTAAGTGCTGGAATGCACTCACCGTCTTTCCGAGGTTTACTATTTTTCACCCAATGACTCCCTTAGTTACACCACATTGCTTTATAACCTTGAACAGGATAAACTGCCTAATGCTAAATAAATTTATAATCCCAGCACAGGAGTCTGCAAGGGAAAATGAAGCTATTTTATGAGCAGTTCTTTTTCATGGTGACATCAAACCCAAACTTCCTAAATTCCTGCTTCCTCCTTAAAAGGCCACAAGTCTGTAATTCATCTTGCATAACTCTACGTGTTTGCTGTCCATTGCTAACAAGAAGACACTTTTTAGAAAGTATTTCCACCAGACAACATGGCCTTTCCTTGTTTCCAGTGTCCCTGAATCTGCTCTCTTAGAGCATTATTGAACAATTAGTCAAATATACTTTATCATATAGTAGATTTATTTTTTGAAAAACACACAATAACTGAATAGGTGATAATAGTTTATTACTGTTTTGTTCTTCTGAGAGAAGGTAAGCACACACGAGAAAGAGTAATGATATGTTTTAGGTCAATATTTTTCACAATGATACATTTTGGGAGGCGCACCACTACAAGGCATATGTGAAACAATGGGTGTCATAACTGTCCTGTGCACCGTATTCATCACCGGCTCCCCCAGTAATAAATCTGCTTCTCCCCTTGCAAACATTGCTTGCAAACCTGTGTTAAACGAGAGACCATCTTTCACCGTGGCACAAAAGGTTGGCTTGCAGGATGGTGATGTCTCCCTCATGTATGCAGCAGCAAGGGGGAAGCAGTGCAAAGCAACTACCACAGGATGTTTTTATTGACAGCCTGATTAAGCAGCCAATAAATGTTAGCAAGTTTCATTAAATGGTTGATCCAACCAGCATATGAGGGTATTATTTCCACTTTTACATTTATATTTGAAAGTAAAACTAAAACTGCTAAGATGTTATAATATGTATGTGTATAGCAGTATTTGATTCAAAAACGCAAAGCTGAAGCTTTATGTCATATTTCATTTTTACATAATTTTGACAGAAATTTGTGCCAGGGTGGCAACTGGAAATCCAGCATAATGTCCTGGAGAGGTCTTCATGATGCTTAAATTCCTTCACATATGGTCCTTTTATAGAAAGAAGCCTTAGTGTATTTTGGAGGAACTGATGTGATAAACACAAAGTAATGTATAATTGTGAGGTGGAACAAAAAGTCACCCCCAAAAAAAGTCAAAAAATAAATATCGGAAAAGCGGGGTGGGTATTTGTAATGAGCCTCTCCTAAATCAACAGCGTGCAGAACTTTTTCTGATACAAATACAGCCACAAGTCTTCTGGGATATGTCTCTAGCAGCCTTACCCATCTACAGATGGAACAATTTGAGCATTGTTCTATGCAAAATATATCAAACGTCTTAAGATTTGAGAGAACGCATTCTTGAACAACAACCTTCAACCGCTACAGATTTTCAGTTTGATTTAGATTTGTTATTTTGACTGGACGATTTTAACATGTAAATATGCGTTGATATAAATTTCAATCCACCTCTGCCTCTATGTTTAGAATTGTTCTCCTGCTGGACAGACACATTTCCCTGTTTTTAATTCTATTCATCCCATAAACTTTGAAGTTTCTGGCTGTAATGTGACACAATGTGAAAGATTTTAAGATGCATGAATACTTTGCAAGACATTGTAGTGTGAAGTCATCCAGTTGTGCACGGCTAAAATTATTCTATAGATGGAAACAGACAGAAGTCGACACTATTCCTACTACTCTGCTTGATCTTATCATTCTGTAGCAATTATTCAAACTGTCTGACTGTCCTTAGAGAAGTGGTGTAATCATGGCTAAAAATCAATTTCAGGGACATCAGGAAAAATCAAAAAGCTTACACAGTGCCAATAGGGCCAAGGGCTTGTGCAAAAGAAGAGAGAGTGTTTTTTTTTTTCATCTTCGTTTCGCCTTTTCTTCTTGCTGAGGGTAATCAGCCAACAACAGTAAAGACTGAGCTGCTAGTCAGAGCCAGATTCTCATCCTGTTTGGAGCTGCAAGTGATGTGAAGCCAGGTAGCATCCAATTAGTGCTTAGTGCAACTTAATGCAAAGTGCTGGCACTCATCTTGCCGAATCCAACTAGTTGTCATAGAATTTCCACGCTACCTCCGTCAAATTCCTGAACATTTGCTGATTTGCTTTGCCTTCTCAATGCACCATGAAGTTGAAATGAGACGTTTCCATCGATGCTGCGCCTTGTACAGGCATTTTCTGCTAAAGCAGATTGGCCTGATTACTGATGAGACAGCAGGCATGTCAGAGAAGGCTGCTTGATGCTTACTGACAAGTGTATTGCCACAGAAGTGCATTTACTCCTTTGACACACAGAGTAATTTGTTATGGCACAGGTTTCGATGCTCTTTAATGGATCTGAATCCTCTGAAAAAAATAAGATAAACTAAAGGATTACTCATTATCTTTTAGCATTGAAAGCAATATCTGTTTTAATGTTGAAAGGAGTGCCTCTTCAGTCTGCTTCATAAGGTAGCCGTTTCCTATCAATTCAGATCTCACGCCATGTTGTCTTCTTACAAGACGAAGTTGGTTGATAAAACTCATAATGATTATTAAAAAATATTACAAGTAAAGTCACTGTTAATACTGGTAATTGTATTTCAGCACCTTTCAGGTCTCTTTATTTTCAACCTTTCTTGGTTTTTTCCTCTACTCTCTCAGACGGCTTTGATAAGGCCGTTCAGAGGCTCTGTTTCCAGCAGCAAACAGACAATTGTGTTTTCCTAGTGTCATGGAACGTCTGTTTAAACAGCAGTTTCCTTCTTACTTTCCCACCGTCAGGGTTCAGCAGCCCATTTTTTGTGGGTAGAGACTACATAGTAAAAAGGTGGAAAAGCAATTCCCATGTGTTTCTTTCTTCAGTTATGTCTTCTCTTTGAGCACTGCTTTACTTTCAGTGACCCATCTGAATATGGATGATAAATAAGAGCCATCTTCTGAGCTCATGCCAAACTCTACAAGGGAGTCCTTTCAAGCATAAAATCGTCTTTGCAGGGAGAACATAGACAAATTTGGATGAGTTAGAAGCTCTTTTATGTTTGGGAAATTTTCCTGAACTTTGTTTTATGTTTTTGGCCATAAAGTTCAGATGAAATGCTATCATAATAGGAAATATAGCGGTATATTATCTACCATAATTCCTCTTTGGACATCTATGATCATTCATCCACTGCTCAGGCAACCTGGCACCGATTGCAGAACACCCACACAGACCTGAGATCTACAGCTTTCTTTTTATTGCCTTGTCCTGATTAGAAGTCCTTCTGACTATTTGGAAACAAAATCTTTGTACAAACCACATATGCACACAAAATAGAGATGTACACAGACAAAAATAATTCTCAGGGACAAAGATTGCTTCTCACAAAGCTCCTTAAGCCTATATGGCACAACTCATTATCACCTTAATGTGTATTAGATGTTCTTACTCAACTCAATGCTTTTCTAGCATGTCTCCAATATGAAGAGATAAATATGGGGGCTGCACGGTGGCGCAGTTGGTAGCACTGTTGCCTTGCAGCAAGAAGGTCCTGGGGGTCTTTCTGCATGGAGTTTGCATGCTCTCCCCATATATGCATGGGTTCTCACCTGGTACTCCGGCTTCCTCCCACAGTCCAAAGACATGTCTGTTAGGTTAATTGGTCAATCTAAATTGCCCTAAGGTGTATGAATGAGTGTGTGCTTGGTTGTTTGTGTGTTGCCCTGCGATGGACTGGCGACCTGTCCAGGGTGTACCCCACCTCTTGCCCATAGACTGCTGGAGATAGGCACCAGCTTCCCCACGACCCACTATGGAATAAGCGGTAGAAAATGACTGACTGAATATGTTCCAAGCAGATAAAACATATTCATATTTATGATGAATCCACAGTTTAACAAAATTACACTATAGATGGAAAGATTGCGAAAAGGCTGATGAAAGAAAACAAATCTGACAATAAAAGCTTAAAGCATTTGAAAGAGATTTTGTAGTAACCATGTGTGTACTGATATGTGATATAGATTTTGCAGCTCATGACTTGCCTGAACAACTTCCACTGTACTGACAGTGTCTTGCAACAGTATCAACACTCCTTCAACCTTTAGGCATGTTGTCATGTAATAACCAAAAAGCTGTATGTTCTTTGTTGATCTTTTATTTAATGGACCAACATAAAGTAGTGCCTCATAATAAAGCGAAATGAAAAGAATACATGGTTTAAAAAAAATATACAAGTAAAGATATGAAAGTGCAGCATCCATTTGTATTGAATGAATATTTTACACATTATTTTAGGATACAACTTTGTATGTCTAGAGGCTTAAATTGTCATCCAATCTTCTTCGCAAAATAACTCAAGCTCATTTGGTTTGGATAGAGATCATCTATGAATGTCGTTTTCAGGTTTTTCTACATATTTCTTTATTGGATTTCATTCTAACACATAAACATGCATTGATCTAAACCATTATATTAAAGCTCCCTGGCTGTATGTTTAGTGTATTGCTCCTGCTCATAGGTAAGCCTCCTCCCAGTCCCAAGCCTTTGCATCTTCTAACAGGTTTTCATGCAGGACCGCCCAGTATTATTGTTTTATAACCCGGTTTAAAACTTTGAAAACAATTTTATCTGCTGTGCTTGGACACTGTTATTTCACCAATGTTCCCCAACAAACCACTCAAGTCTTCACAGAGCTTCAGTATTTACACTGAAATTGAATTACACACAGGTGGCAGTTAATTGCAGTTGATCGTTTTGTTTTGGGTATCAGAGTAAAGGGGGCAAATACAAATACAGACCACACGTTTAAGATTCTCTTTTGGGAAATATTGAAAACAATTTAGCACTTATGTCATCTTATGTTGGTCTATCACATAAAATCCTAACAAAATACATTGAAGTATGTGGTTGTAATATGACAAAATATTAGAAATGTCAAGGGCCATGAGTTATTTTGCATGGAACTTTACTCAATTTAATCAGATTAACAAATTTAATCTCTCCAGACCGGTATTTGTGTCTTCAGATAGGGTATTTTTATTCCTAGTTTCTGTCGTTACTATTTATGAAATGACTATAGTTTGAAATGCAATTAAAATATCTGGTAAGTCTGAACTATAATAGAAAAACATTATATATGTATACATGATTTCCACTTTTTTTCTTTTGCTATTCTGACTTGTTCTGCACTGACCCTATGTATGGTGCAATAACTCCATTTTATGTTGAAAATAAAAGAGCAGGACAGAAAAGAGAATATTGTATAACACTGATGGTAACCTTCTGAGAAATATGATTTCTGCAGAGACCACATGCGATGATCTGCTGTAGTAATCTCCTGGTTTCAGAGTCATGCCCTTTACTGTCCCTCTGTTATTTAACCACCAGTTTGATAAATGTTTGGTCTGACCTTCTGAATTTGTTTCCCTTAGTCTTAACTGTGATTTTATTTCCCTTGGATAGACCAGACAGTGTCTCTGTGTGTTACTATGTGTGTAAGAATATTTGTGGGTCCGAATGTGCTTGATTGTTTATCTGCTGGAAAAACAAACAAAAACAGTCCATAAACGATGGCATAAAATCCAGCCTTGCATTATTGCCAGTTACGTCTAATAGAGTTTCAGTTAATTTAAAAAGAAAAGTGAGAGAAAGAACCTCAACAGCAGCTTAAACCAGGGTTTTAACAGCCATTGACCATCCATCTCATGTGTGTCGGCTGCAACCTGGAGAGAGTTAAAGTCGCCACAGGCCAGAGCAGAGTCAACATCTTCCACGGCTTGCTGGCCGACTCAGCCAGATCGATAACTGCAAATAATAAATTGGCTCCCCAGAGGGGTCGCACTAAACCTTCAGCAACGCTGCCCTGGAAAAGTCCACAATTGGTGTGTGTGAGACTCAATAAGCCAGGTGAATGACTGTGCCGGGGCACATCTTTAGCACTCCATAATAGAAAATTAATGGTGCTCAAATCTGTGCTGAGGGCACCCTGAGGGTTACCTAATAGGCCTTGTTAGGTCTGTCATCTCTCCCAGAGTGCCTTAAAATATTGCATGCAAACACAAGGAGCCAAGAAGAAAGGACAGAATAGATGTTCATTTGTGTACAAGTTTGGTGAAAGAAGTTAGATTGTTCACAGCAAAAACGATGTCAAGAAATCAAGGATGGGCAAAGATGGGATTTTGCATGCATTTTAGATGTTGGATCTTGAAACTGAATGATTATATAGAAACTGAACTCAAAGATTTTACCCGAAAGAAGATCACGTTCAATAAATAAAGGTTCACTAAGCACAACATTTCTATTGTCTTTAATTTATTTGCTTAGTCAAGGGCAAGATTAAGACTAGCCTCTCACAGCACTTGATTTGAATACTAAAAAGTCATATTAATGAATTGACATAATGTCACAAACAGATCAAGGCACATGGGCTTTTACACAAAAGGATCTATAAACTTTTCCAAAGTTTTCTATGGAGACAGGTGAAGTATTTGTTTCTGTTATTTTATCATTACTGCTAAAACAACTGGAAGTTAGATAAAATATTTCTGATTTAGTGTTGTTTTGCTGTTGCTCTAAGGGACGTTGTGAAATAAGACCTCCTGGTCTAAAAGACAAAAGAATACAATACTTAAAATATGCCCTAACAAGTCAGAATTTCAAGGTGTTAATTGTGCTAAGTTGTACTGTGAATGGACTGTCCTCTGTTTCTACTCCCGATTTAAGCTTTCAGACAGAAACAGAGAAGAATCAAATCTAATATCAATTCACAGACAAAATTCTGCAGAATGGCCCCTTTTAGAATTTATCAGAACATTATTGTTATTTATTCTGTAAATAAACACTAAATCAGTGTCATTAATTTAGAATTGATCTTCCTTGTTTATTTTAAAACAGATGAACAGGTATCAAGCAACACTAACTCCCATTGCAACTTATTATAAAAACACAACTAAATAGTGCAGAAATTTCACCAATAAATGTTATTTGAGACACAAAGTATTAAAATGTGTAAATATAAAATTTTGTTATTAATAAAAATAATAAATAATAATATTTCTAGAGATATCTATCTATCTATCTATCTATCTATCTATCTATCTATCTATCTATCTATCTATCTATCTATCTATCTATCTATCTATCTATCTATCTATCTATCTATCTATCTATCTATCTATCTATCTATCTATCTATCTATCTATCTATCTATCTATCTATCTATCTATCTATCTATCTATCTATCTATCTATCCACACATACACACACAAAAGGTACAGATTACATCTATGCAGAAAGATCAGAGGTAGCATTATTTTTGGGGAGGAGTTTACTGCTGCATCTCTCCTCCTATCAACCTCAAGGCTGAACTCCAACAAAGTCTGTGTTACACTGACTCTGAACTTACCCACATGCAGTCACAATGCCAAACTGAAATGCAAACGGAGTGTGTCATTCTTCATGGGCCATTAGAGATGTTTTCAGAGACGATGGAAGATTCTGAAGCACAGTGCTGGCTAAAGAAAACATAAGGTTCCCATTGAGGTGAAGAAAAACACAGTATCTCTGAGTTGTTCTGCTGTTAAGTCGGTATACTCCCTTAGTCTGGCAAAAATCCCACAGACAGGTACAACTCTAGCAGCTCCTCAGTGCAGATGAAGACAGAACAACGCAAACACCACAGGCAACAAGAAAGAGACAGCTTTTTCCTTTATGGTGCTGAGCTGTGTTGATCTGATGTTTTAAACTCCCTGTGTGGATGTCTATATGTCTCTGCATGTTCATGCCAGTGCCACAAAGAAAAAAAAAAAAACTTGAAACAGCCTATGAGAAGAAAAGAAAGCCTGGTTCCTCATCATGCGCTTGTTAGCTTGTCCAATCTATGGCAATCAGCGCAGTCCCAAGGGTTGAAAGACACGAGAAGCTGGGGAAAGGGAAGCTGAGGCTGAGGAAAAGATCAATACTGCACTGTGAAACAAGAAGTGTGGGCTATTTACTCTCCATTGATCTGATGATGCTGAAGAAACACCTCTCTCGGCTATTAAATTGAGGGTATAAGTCTACTGTGGAGGTTTTTTTTCTTCCTCTCTTTCTGTCTATCTCTTTTTCTTCACCTCAGGGTCACAAATGTGCTATAAACATCCACAAACAAACAAAAATGGATTGCTTTGGCTGCAGAAAGTAATTAATCTGCTTTAAAATGTCAAGGAAACAAGCATCTATGGCCTGTCTTCAGTTTACCTTAAAGCAACAAGAGAATCACAGCACAGGACAGACTACAAGGAGATACACTGAACATGAACACATTTCTGCAAAGGTTGGTGGAGTCAAAGCACAAGATTCTTTAAATGTTAATATTTTAATCAACTGTAGAATTGGCCAAAATGCTTATTAGTAGTCAACTAAAATCAACACAACATACACGTTTTTGGACTGTTTTAGGAAATCTGAGTACCTGGAGAAGTTATGTGTAAAGAGAAAACCTCACAAAAAAGAGAGGCCTACACAAATCAGATTTAAAACCTTCCTACTATTAATGTACAGTGCTAGACACTACAGGGATAGCCTAATATATCCCTAGTGGTCAATAGGTACAAGGCAGGGTTCATCTGGCACAAATCAGTCAATCATAGAACAACGTAGAGACAAAAAGGACAAATAAACATGCAAACAAATACTCAGACCTAAGGAGAATTTTAGTTTCCAATTAACCTGACATGCATGATTTAGGTCTATCGTAGGAAGCTTTCTGGAATTTCTGGAGAGAACCCACCCATTGGCAAGGGAAACATGCAACTACAGGTCCTTCTCAAAAAATTAGCATATTGTAATAAAGTTCATTATTTTCTATAATGTAATGATGTAAATTTAATATTCATATATTTTAGATTCATTGCACACTAACTGAAATATTTCAGGTCTTTTATTGTTTTAATACGGATGATTTTGGCATACAGCTCATGAAAACCCAAAATTCCTATCTCACAAAATTAGCATATCATTAAAAGGGTCTCTAAACGAGCTATGAACCTAATCATCTGAATCAACGAGTTAACTCTAAACACCTGCAAAAGATTCCTGAGGCCTTTAAAACTCCCAGCCTGGTTCATCACTCAAAACCCCAATCATGGGTAAGACTGCCGACCTGACTGCTGTCCAGAAGGCCACTATTGACACCCTCAAGCAAGAGGGTAAGACACAGAAAGAAATTTCTGAACGAATAGGCTGTTCCCAGAGTGCTATATCAAGGCACCTCAGTGGGAAGTCTGTGGGAAGGAAAAGGTGTGGCAGAAAACGCTGCACAACGAGAAGAGGTGACCGGACCCTGAGGAAGATTGTGGAGAAGGGCCGATTCCAGACCTTGGGGGACCTGCGGAAGCAGTGGACTGAGTCTGGAGTAGAAAAATCCAGAGCCACCGTGTACAGGCGTGTGCAGGAAATGGTCTACAGGTGCCGCATTCCCCAGACCTGGGCTACAGAGAAGCAGCACTGGACTGTTGCTCAGTGGTTCAAAGTACTTTTTTCGGATGAAAGCAAATTCTGCAAGTCATTCGGAAATCAAGGTGCCAGAGTCTGGAGGAAGACTGGGGAGAAGGAAATGCTAAAATGCCAGAAGTCCAGTGTCAAGTACCCACAGTCAGTGATGGTCTGGGGTGCCGTGTCAGCTGCTGGTGTTGGTCCACTGTGTTTTATCAAGGGCAGGGTCAATGCAGCTAGCTATCAGGAGATTTTGGAGCACTTCATGCTTCCATCTGCTGAAAAGCTTTATGGAGATGAAGATTTCATTTTTCAGCACGACCTGGCACCTGCTCACAGTGCCAAAACCACTGGTAAATGGTTTACTGACCATGGTATCACTGTGCTCAATTGGCCTGCCAACTCTCCTGACCTGAACCCCATAGAGAATCTGTGGGATATTGTGAAGAGAACGTTGAGAGACTCAAGACCCAACACTCTGGATGAGCTAAAGTCCGCTATCGAAGCATCCTGGGCCTCCATAAGACCTCAGCAGTGCCACAGGCTGATTTCCTCCATGCCACGCCGCATTGAAGCAGTCATTTCATCAAACGTATTCCCGACCAAGTATTGAGTGCATAACTGTACATGATTATTTGAAGGTTGACGTTTTTTATATTAAAAACACTTTTCTTTTATTGGTCGGATGAAATATGCTAATTTTGTGAGATAGGAATTTTGGGTTTTCATGAGCTGTATGCCAAAATCATCCGTATTAAGACAATAAAAGACCTGAAATATTTCAGTTAGTGTGCAATGAATCTAAAATATATGAATGTTAAATTTTAATCATTACATTATAGAAAATAATGAACTTTATCACAATATGCTAATTTTTTGAGAAGGACCTGTATGTCAAATTCAGCATAGCACATATATGGATTATAATAATAGAAGATGCTTCTTATTACTCAATTAGATTTTGCGTGATAAATGTGACAAAACAGCAAATAAAGAACACTCAAGCAAATAAAGTGCACTGCAAAGGTATAGGCCTTAAAATTTTCACTCAATTTTTTACTCAAGTTACTGTCAGAAATGTCTATGTTTTTATTAGGATTGTATGTGATACAATGAAACAATGTGGTGAACAATAGAGTGGAAGGGAAATGACACATGGTTTTTAAAATGTTTGACAGAAAACTCTGGAAAGACTGCAGCACTGACAGTTCTGACAGGACAACTACAAGTTGTGCACTCCATGCATCCAGTGTCATAATCTGCCTGTGTTAGGTTTTAGTTTTCAGTTGTGTTTACCTTCTTTGCATTACCATGTTCTTTACTTGCTTTATTTTAGTTCATTTAGGTTTATTGGATTAATTCTGTTTTGTGTTACTTCCCTGGATTTCTGTGTAGTGTTAGTTTATATTCCCTTATAGATCGGGTTCCTCCCAGTTTATTTACTTAGTCTCATTGTTTGTTTACTTAGATGTTTTCTGTTACCTCCCTGCACTCCATGATCATCTGTGTTTGTCACCTTCCCTCAGTTACCTTCTCCACCAGCCGCTCCTGATTCTCTCCCGATTACCTCCTCTAGTTCATTAGTCAATTCTTCTCCTTTCCTCAGTATTTAGACTACATGGTTTTCTGTTCACTTCACAGGTACCTACTGTTGATTCTCTGCTTCATTTCGCTATTGATTTCCTGAAAGGCCTACCTGCCGCTGCTCTTTGTTGTAAGTTCAAGTATTATTATCAAAGATTCAACTCACATTCTGGCTCCCACACACCTGTTTGTACGTTGGTCCTACAAAACCTCCACACCACTATGACATCCAGATGCGTGGAATGCATGACTAATAGTTGGAAGAGTGGAAAGAATAAAGAGATCATTAAAAAACAGCCATGAGAAGTCATCTTTGCAATTTGTCACAAACCATTCAGGGGATACAGTAAACATGTAGAAGAAGGTAATCTGTTCAGATAAAACCAAAACTGAACATTTTGGCCTGCTTGTTAAATGCTAAGTCTGGAGGAAAATTACCATACACTATATCACTACAGTGAAACAAGGTGGTGACTGCACCATGCTGTGGGGATGCAGCTTTACCAGACACAGGGAAGCTGCTTAGAGTTGATAGGAACATGGATCAAACTAAAGGCAAAAGTATTCTAGGAAAAATAAACTATTTGAGTATTCAAAACACTTGAATCTGGGATAAAGGTTGACCCGCAGGACAGTCACTCTGAACATTTAGCCAGAGCTAAAATGAATGCTTTATATCAAATTAGATTTGTATGTCAAAATGGCCCAGTCAAAGTCCAGAAGTACAGGTCCAACTGAGAATATGTCAAAAGAGTTGAAAATGTAGAGTTAAATATGATTTCCATTTGCGCTGACTGAAAAAAAAAAGGTTTTTCTGAGTGGTCATTCTACCAACTTGCGCATTATTGATATATTTGAATATAGAAAACAACAAAATCTGTCCACAGTTTTCCAACATGATAACAGAGCTGATAGGTTTGGTGTGAAAATCTTTTCCCCTCTACTTCTTTCTTTGCTTTTTTCCCCTCCTGCTTAGAGAAGAAGCCTTATTGACTGTGTGGCTGCATTACAACAAGCAGTCTTTAATGACTCCCTGAAGACCTCTCTTTCCCTGCTGCCCGCCCTCTGTCTCTCCCACTCTCTGTGTCCCACTCCGTGCATCTCTTCTTCCCTGCCTGCTCTTCAGGCTCCAGTTCAGCAGCTAATTAACCCTCTCTAATAGCGTAGATTACATTAGCTTTGAGCGGCTCGCACCCTCCACTGGACTCACACTGCCACACAAAGAACCTAGCCTTGCTTTACAAATCTCCCTCCTTCACAAGAGCACAATTATGAATTCAAACAACTTCTTATCCACACTCACTCATCCAGGGACAGAAGCCCTACTCTGCAACCGCCCTCATTCCTCCCCTGCCACCCATCTCCAAGGCCTCCACTGAAAGTAATGAGAGAGCTGAGGAGGGAAGACCACACAACAAGATGGGCATAAAGGGGGAGAGGGATACTGAGCAGAGGGGGCAACCCTACTGGGTAAATCAGAGGTCACTAAAGGTGTTTCATTTGGTGAACCCATAGAAGCCTCGTGATAACCCTTCATTTTAACATTCCCATTCAGAGCAAAATGGAATCCTAATTACCATGAACAGAAAGAGCAAGAATTCGGACACCAAGACCAAATGGAGCTTTACACCTCAAGTGGTCAAAGAGAGGAATTAGACCCCAAGAATGAATGACTTAAGTCAATGGAAGTTATTTTCTACTATCTCACAAAATTAGTAGAAATGTTCAAAACTTTTTATAAAGACTTAAGAAAATATCTGCCATGCCTAAACTCTTATAATTTTACTATACGGCATTAATTTATTTGCAACTTGCAAATGCCCCTTGAACTTTTTCACATTTTGTCATGTTATAGCCACAAGCTTTACAGTTTTATTAGGATTTAATAGTCCAACACAAGGTAGCACATCCATTTTCAAGTCTTTGCACAAATTCACTGTGCCATTTAAGTCTGGACTTTTACTGGGCCATTCCAGCAGATTTGGCTCTATGTTGAGAGTTTATGTCCCGCTGAAAGATAAGCCTCTACCCAAGGTCCCAAGTCTTTTGAATTTAGCTCTCTGTCCTCCATCCATCTGTCCATCCATCCATCAGTCCGTCTATCCATCTCTCATGAGGATTGTTTGTTTTTTAGTTTTATCTAATCACAGCCCCTTTTTAGATGTTTGTTGTGCCCTCTTCATAGCTATTGCAAACAGAACTCTTATGACTTTCCTTTCAGGATGGCTTTCTGCATCGATATGAAAGATTTGGGTGAATATCAATATCCGATATTAAGATTGCTCTCTGGCAGTTAACCAATATTATATGTATTTTTCCCTACCCTTTCAACATACAAGACATGACCACACAGCTGACATCTTTGCTTAAGTTAAACACCCTTCAATACTGCGCTGCGTCACTATTACTGTCTTATGCCCAAACAAATCCCACATGGCCCAATGAGGCGGTGGTATTAGGACAAAACTGAAAGGGATGGGCCAAGCTCTGGCATTATTGAACAGCAAAACTCTGTACACACATGGAATTAATTCACACAATTTCTTAAAATGCAAGAATTTAACCAAAATGAGTCAACTCAAAGTCAAACATATTTCAATCAACAAACTCTTTACTATGCTAAAACAGCCCAACTAAACTACCAAGGAAAATGAAAGAATAAGAAAGACTAATGGGCTATGTACAATATAAACAGTTTGATCAAAGATGGTTGAAAACCATGACCGCAAGAGTGATGCAACATTACCTTGTAATGGTTTTATGTTTGACAAAGAAAGGATTATCTTGAAGAATCTGGAAGTGAAGTTAAGTTAGTCTTGGAACTAACTTAGGAAATATTTGGCATACCTTTAGACAACCATTCTCAATGCAAGATCAGATAAAACATTTTAATAAAACAACATTTTAAAGAATGATTTGCTGAATAAAATCAACCTTCTGGATAACTAATTTTTAACGTTGCTTAATTAGCTGCCATTATTTATTAAAATAATATTTAAGGAATATTATTTTGAATAAGAATCTTCTGTGTTTAAAAACCACCCTTTAAATAAAGTTTGTCTTTAAAAACACATTGCAGGACACATCCTCAGCTTGGTGCTAGTCTGCTAGCACTTACTGTAAAAAACGGCATTAAATTAACTTTATTTAGATTATTTAATTCTAAACTGATGTTCTCTGCCCAAACACTACCTCTGAAGTGAACCATGCTGAAGAGACGATGTCCTGGGCATTGAGGGAAACATCCACGTGTGGGTAAACAAAGAGTTAGCTTGCAGTTAACCTACAAAGCTGTGAGGAAAGGCTTTTAGCTGGCCCGGCCGAACCGTATGACAAAGGCATGTTCGGCTCCTCGAGTGGCCGCGATGTGGCGGGGTAGCTCTCACTACCTGGACGTGCACACAGGAAGGCATGTGATGCGGTCCTGGCCTTCTTTGGCAGGCCATGGGGGAAATCTGCTTCGATTAGGGAGGCTTCTGGAGGCCTTAGGAGAAAAGTCAAGTCATGCTTGTCTCATTACACCTTTTATATGAATGAATGCCGGATACTTGAACAGCAAAGCATTAATTAACTTTGTTGCATATGATCCCGTGATCGTGACACTCTTGGATCCCGTTTGAAGAGTTATGTCTGATTGCCAGCAAGAGAAATATGCGCTGTGTGGTGCCTCTTCTGTCCAGTTGCCCTCCGGGATCCACATGGAAAGAAAGCTGTTTGTTGGAACGCTGGGTTTTTATTCAAACAGTGATGTCAGGGGAAGTCCGTGGTTACTCCTGTTCCTGGCTGAGCTGGAAGCAGGGTAATCTGATTTATTTTGAACGTTCCAGATGTTGGGACCCACAGCCATGGAAACAACATTAAAACTCCGGTACAAACATTTCTAGAACTTTCAAAATAAATTGCATTTAACCGACTTTCAGCACAACTTCAGAAGGGCGAAACGGGATAACTGCGGACTTCCTGTGACGTCACTGCCCGAATAAGAGCACAGCTTTTGCTACATCCTGCCTCTTCCATGCCGGTGATCATTGGGATAGGAGGGGAAACAAGCGCGCTAATGTCTCTTTGCTGGCAAAAAGACAAACTCTTCAAACTGGATCCAAGGATGTCATACGATCATCGATCATATGCAAAGTTAAGTACAAATGAAATACTGTATGTGTATCCGGTATTTTCATTCATGAATGGGGAAATTAAGGTGTAAGCATTGCTTATTTTCTCTGGCCTGCAGAAGCAAACTGTCCCAGAGAAGTTCCCTACAGAGACGCGGTCTCTACGAAGCCGAGCGGAGCGGTTTTCCCTGTCTGAGAGAAAGACAACAGGAGCCGCATCACTGTGGTTACGGTAATGTGCAGTTTTGGCTGGCCGACAGAACAGCCGCCACTCCCCACAGCTAATGGGGTTAGCTGTAGCTAACCATTTAAAGACTGTGGACGTTTCTTCAAACTTCGCCGCCTCGGACTGCTTTTCCTCAGCATGGTCATTGGTTAGGTTTGGGCAGAACAATAATAGAAAGATTTAGATTGAAATGATCTAAACGTTTTTCATTTTATGAAGTTTGGTTTTGTTTGTGTTGAACTCAGCTATCTGGGTGCTAGCAGAATATCTGCAGCCCACGTGTTCAGGTTGGGTTCTTTGTTTGTGTGTTTTTAAAGTTAAGACAAAATTTATTTAAAGGGTGATTTTAAACAGAAGGTTGATCATAACGCGCCGTCCACGTTTATGCATTTTGACGCGTTTATTAACTGTTAGCAGATTTAACTTCACAGCAGTACTTTGACCCGTTATTCGTTCTTAATCTGACGGAGAAATAACTTCATACAGACTCGACTTTCAGCATAGAGTGGCGAAGGAGAGTGATTCCTTCTGCTTTCACTCCATTTTATTAACTTTTACACGTCACAGAACAACAACATGCTTCATTGGCTATTCAATTAACATATCACTTCCTTTACTGACTTGTGGAAATAAAAGCTTATACATATTTATATAACCGGGAGCATAAACCTTAACATTAACCCTGGTATTTTAAAGGTATGTGTTTGATTCTGGTGCTAAGCTATTAGCTTCTTTTGTTAGCTCAAATGCTAACCGGTAAGAACACGTGCTTGCTACTAAAGAGTATTTAACAGAAAGGTTGTTTTCAAGCTACTGAATAATAATCCCTAAACATAATTTTACTAAATTTGATAACTAAGTAAACACCATTAAGCTCCATTTCTCCAGAAAGATTTGGCTCTTTTCCAAAATACAGGTCCTTCTCAAAATATTAGCATATTGTGATAAAGTTCATTATTTTCCATAATGTCATGATGAAAATTTAACATTCATATATTTTAGATTCATTGCACACTAACTGAAATATTTCAGGTCTTTTATTGTCTTAATACGGATGATTTTGGCATACAGCTCATGAAAACCCAAAATTCCTATCTCACAAAATTAGCATATTTCATCCAACCAATAAAAGAAAAGTGTTTTTAATACAAAAAACGTCAACCTTCAAATAATCATGTACAGTTATGCACTCAATACTTGGTCGGGAATCCTTTGGCAGAAATGACTGCTTCAATGCGGCGTGGCATGGAGGCAATCAGCCTGTGGCACTGCTGAGGTCTTATGGAGGCCCAGGATGCTTTGATAGCGGCCTTTAGCTCATCCAGAGTGTTGGGTCTTGAGTCTCTCAACGTTCTCTTCACAATATCCCACAGATTCTCTATGGGGTTCAGGTCAGGAGAGTTGGCAGGCCAATTGAGCACAGTGATACCATGGTCAGTAAACCATTTACCAGTGGTTTTGGCACTGTGAGCAGGTGCCAGGTCGTGCTGAAAAATGAAATCTTCATCTCCATAAAGCTTTTCAGCAGATGGAAGCATGAAGTGCTCCAAAATCTCCTGATAGCTAGCTGCATTGACCCTGCCCTTGATAAAACACAGTGGACCAACACCAGCAGCTGACACGGCACCCCAGACCATCACTGACTGTGGGTACTTGACACTGGACTTCTGGCATTTTGGCATTTCCTTCTCCCCAGTCTTCCTCCAGACTCTGGCACCTTGATTTCCGAATGACATGCAGAATTTGCTTTCATCCGAAAAAAGTACTTTGGACCACTGAGCAACAGTCCAGTGCTGCTTCTCTGTAGCCCAGGTCAGGCGCTTCTGCCGCTGTTTCTGGTTCAAAAGTGGCTTGACCTGGGGAATGCGGCACCTGTAGCCCATTTCCTGCACACGCCTGTGCACGGTGGCTCTGGATGTTTCTACTCCAGACTCAGTCCACTGCTTCCGCAGGTCCCCCAAGGTCTGGAATCGGCCCTTCTCCACAATCTTCCTCAGGGTCCGGTCACCTCTTCTCGTTGTGCAGCGTTTTCTGCCACACTTTTTCCTTCCCACAGACTTCCCACTGAGGTGCCTTGATACAGCACTCTGGGAACAGCCTATTTGTTCAGAAATGTCTTTCTGTGTCTTACCCTCTTGCTTGAGGGTGTCAATAGTGGCCTTCTGGACAGCAGTCAGGTCGGCAGTCTTACCCATGATTGGGGTTTTGAGTGATGAACCAGGCTGGGACTTTTAAAGGCCTCAGGAATTTTTTGCAGGTGTTTAGAGTTAACTCGTTGATTCAGATGATTAGGTTCATAGCTCGTTTAGAGACCCTTTTAATGATATGCTAATTTTGTGAGATAGGAATTTTGGGTTTTCATAAGCTGTATGCCAAAATCATCCGTATTAAGACAATAAAAGACCTGAAATATTTCAGTTAGTGTGCAATGAATCTAAAATATATGAATGTTAAATTTTCATCATGACATTATAGAAAATAATGAACTTTATCACAATATGCTAATATTTTGAGAAGGACCTGTACTCCCTTAATAATATTTCTTTAAATATTATTTTAATAAATAAAGGCAGCTAATGAGACACTGTTGAGAAATCGTCATCCAGAAGGTTGGTTTTATTCAGCAGATCATTATTTAAAACATTATTTTATTAAAATAATATTTTATCTGATCTTGCATTGTGAAGTGTGGTCTAAACGTTTGCTGATTATTGCCTAAGTTGGTTCCAAGACTAACTTACCTTCATTTCCAGATTATTCAAGATAATCCTTGGTCCTCAAACATAAATAACATTGAAGGAGTAATGTTGCATCACTCCTTTGGTCATGGTTTTCAATCATCTTTAATCAACTTGTTTATATTGTACATAGCCCATTAGTCTTCGTTATTCTTTAATTCTGCTTGGTAGTTTAGTTGGATTGTTTTAGCATAGTAAAGAGTTTGTTGATTGAAATATGTTTGACTTTGAGTTGACTTATTTTTGTTAATAAATTCTTGTATTTTAGGAAATTGTGTGAATTCATTCCATGTGTGTGCAGAGTTTTTGCTGTTCAATAATGTCAGAGCTCATCTCACACCTTTGTATTTTGTCCTATTACCATCACCTTACTGGGCTGGTATGTGAATATATCGGTCTGTTAAGGCTTGGCCTGTGAAAGACAACCCTTAACAAACCGAAATATTATTTGATAAAATATTAAAATATTAATATTAAATATTAAATAATATTCTCAGATTCATAATCCTAACTCAGAAATGTTCTTACTGGCCTTTAATGTTGTAACCCATGGCTGGGGTCCCAACATTCACATATATTTGCTGTATATGTGTCATGTTCGACTGTTTGGAGGCAGGACTGAAATGCAGAACGTGGTGAGTAGGCCACATGGTGAGTAGATGAAGTTTTAATGTGAAGATGCACAACAGACTTACAAGCAGGCCGGCAGAGTCCTAAGTACAGGCAGGTAATCCAAGGAGAACAGGTTCAGGAGGCAAAACAGAAAACGGACCACTAGGAAGAACTCAGGAAGATAACAGGGGAGTTGATGAGAGGAACCAGCAGGGAACAATGAAAACTAGCAAGCTTATGAGGGAAGTGGAGTGTGGACCAGTGAGACAGGGAGGCAGGTAATCAGAGTAAACATATAACAGGTGTGGACCAGACTGCAGGGAGGCTGAGGGAATGAGCAAAAACTAGACCAAAAAACAAAAATAAGGGAAAATAGATCTCTAGGAAAATGTAAACACACACATGAAGCACAAGAATCTAGAAGTAACAACAACTAACTAATCTGAGAATCTGGAGGAGGAACAGTAAAAACACCTGACTGATAAAAGTAAACAAACACAAAACACTAAGTGACAGATGGTGACAATATGATGTTCTTTCCTTTCAAAATCCAAATACAATATATTGATGGCATTGGTTAGGAGACATCAAAAAATAAAAATTTTGAAGACATATATATATGTACAGTATGTTTAGTTTGTCTGTTTAAAACAGCCAAGCCAAGCTGCACTGAGTTCAAACAAATTCCAATATGAAGAATTTAGGACAAGATGAACGAAGGTTAAAGCAATGAGTTTTTTTCTCTAACTAATTGTACTTTGTGGTAATTTATGATAATGAGATGAGGTTGAGGACTGGTTAAAACAAGGGTAGAAAAAAATTTATGAAATCTATTCTGTACAACTATAAATTGGTACATTTGTAGTAAAAGGACATTCCCATGTTTCTTTGTCTGAGCAAGTAATTTTCTTTCTGTCTCTCTTCTATAAGGCTTGCCATAGCAGCATTTTCTACAGCACAGAGCACTCTTCTTTCTATTTCAATAGGACAGCTCATTTGCTAGACTCCCAGCTTAAATTGCTGACTGGGTTTTTCAAGGCTGTGTACTTTCTGAAAGTGTATGTGTGTGTGTGTGTGCGTGTGTGGGGGGGGGAGTGTGTGGTTTGGTGGGTGTGTGTATGTGTGTGTGCTAAAAGAGAGAAAATACAGAGCTTCATAAAAGAATGGTAGAAAAATAGAGGGAACAAGTGAGAGAGAGAACATACTGTATCATTAAAGTACTCAGAGATCATTAGATATATAAGGGCTATGCTATGCAAGGTCAGGACTGCTGTGTTTTTCTAGGTCGGCAGAGGAGAAGTAAAGCCAGTCTAATCAGCCTCTTCTCATTCACCTCTTCTCCCCCCCTATCACTCCCCTCCTCTTGAAGGGAGAAGGATTCACGCCCAGTTTAGCCCCCTCCTATATTTATGTACTAACTTTATCAAGACACAGGAGCCAATGGCATGTTAAACCTAAAGGTCTTGTAGGATAGTGGTTTAATTACAAGATGACATTTTTGGCTCCATGCTGCTATCAAGGATGGACAGTATTGTTTTAACAGGTGCAGGATATTGCCTCACAATCTTGTATTCTTAAATGTTGTGTCCTAAAATTGAGTTTAGGATCTGGCAGTCTGCCTGAAGTAATATTTATGTGTCAAGATATTCATGTGCTAAATGTCACCACTAGAGAGTTGTTGGGACCCACAGCCATGGATTTCAACATTAAACTCCGGTACGGACTTTTCTGGAACTTTCAAAATAAAATGCATTAACCTTCTTCCGGCACAGCCAGGAAACGGGATAACTGTGGACTTCCTGTGACGACACTACCCGAATAAAAGCACAGCTGTTGCTACATCCGCCCTCTTCCACCAGTGAGGGCTCTGCAGCTTACGTGTTCAGGTTGTGTTCTTTGTGTGTTTTTAAAGTTAAAACAAACTTTACTTGAAGGGTGATTTTAAACAGAAGATTGATCATAACGCGCCGTCCGCGCTTATGCATTTTAATCCTTTTATTAACGGTATTTTAAAGGTATGTTTTGATTCTGGTGCTAAGCTATTAGCTTCTTTTGTTAGCTCAAATGCTAACCGGTAAGAACACGTGCTTGCTATTAAAGAGTATTTAACAGAAAGGTTGTTAGTTTTCAAGCTATTGAATAATAGTCCCTAAACATCATTTACTAGATTTGATAACTAAGTAAACAACATTAAGCCCCATTTCTCCAGAAAGATTTGGCTCTTTTCCAAAATACTCTGTTAATAATATTTCTTCAAATATTATTTCAATAAATAAAAGCAGCTAATTAGACACCGTTGAGAAATTGTCATCCAGAAGGTTGGTTTTATTCAGCAGATCATTATTTAAAACATTATTTTATTAAAATACTATTTTATCTGATCTTGCATTGTGAGTGGTTGTCTAAACGCTTGCTGATTATTGCTTAAGTTGGTTCCAAGACTAACTTAACTTCACTTCCAGATTCTTCAAGATAATCCTTGGTTCTCAAACATAAACATTGCATGGTAATGTTGCATCACTCCTTTGGTCATGGTTTTCAATCATCTTTAATCAACTTGTTTATATTGTACATAGCCCATTAGTCTTTATTATTCTTTAATTCTGCTTGGTAGTTTAGTTGGATTGTTTTGCATAGTAAATAGTTTGTTGATTGAAATATGTTTGACTTTGAGTTGACTTAATTTTGTTAATAAATTCTTGTATTTTAAGAAATTGTGTGAATTCATTCCATATATGTGCAGAGTTTATGCTGTTCAATAATGTCAGAGCTCGTCTCACACCTTTGTATTTTGTCCTAATACCATCGCCTTACTGGGCTGGTATTCACAGGACAACCCTTAACAGACCGAAATATTATTTGATAAAATTTTAATATTAAATATGAAATAATATTCTCAGATTCATAATCACAACATTGGCGTCCTTGGGTGGGCATTATCATGAACAGCTTGCACTGTACATAAATGCAAATGAATAAACCACAACTGCACATTATTGATGTACCAAGTGATTAGCTTAAAACCTGCTGTCAATGGTCACAATAGGACTCAAAACAGAGTTCTAACATCAGTGTGCTAGTAACAATCAACTCTGCTACATAGGCAACATTTTAGATGTTCTGACTCAGTCTGGTTTCTTCTGTGTAAGCAATAACTTGAGACTTGGTTTAACTTCAGTTAACCTCATTGTCCAGACAGTTGCTGCACATCTGTATCCAGAGGCTGTGTTTTGTGTACGACCACAACTTGAAACTGAATTAACTTTGCAGTTAATTTAGTATCTGACCTGATTTTTCATGCATGTATCCATTCAGGAACTTTAGTTTGTTTTATAGTTTGAAAGAACAGGGTTGTTGCCAGATTAAATCCCAAATTTAATCTCATCCACCCTGCCTGCCATATAGGGGGGTGAATTAAAAGTCAAATTGCAATTATTACACTTAAGAGGTGTAGCAATTTTCTTTTTCCTTTGCATTTTAAACAAAATTCCCTTAAAGGTTAAGAGTAGTGTCTAATCACTAGTTCCTCCCAAGAAAGGTGAAAAATGAACTCTAAAATCACAAAATATCCTTAGAGAAAGGAGTAGCATTGTAACACTTGGAGCATAGTGTTGTCATAAGTCACAGGTTGAATGATCAACTGGTGCACCCATTTTACAATCAAATGTTTCCAATATATGTATAGTCAGATATACATATATAGCTGGATAAACATTTGTTAGATTTTGTTGCTTTTAGCAATTTCTCATAACTTTGTTGTTGTTTTGTAGTGTCTGCCAGAATAATGGAATTAAACTCCATTATGAATTCAGCAGACGTGGAGAAGCAGAAAGTGGTGGTTGCTGATTTCATCCGTTTGTCTCCAGATGAGCGGGATGCTTTAAATCAGTTTGACCTTGCTGCATGTGATAAACAGATTCAAGAATTACTTGACCTAATTGAAAATCCAACTAGAGAGATTCTGATTTCAGAAGTTGTTGGTAGGCTTACCTTGTTGTATCAGCAGAAATCAGAACTGGAAGCTAAAAGATATCTTCAGTTACAGACTGACCATCAGATGACTCTTCAAAGGGAGAATGCCTCAAAGCTTGAACTATCAAAAGCTGAGGAGAGGATGGAGAAAGCTGAAGCAAAGTTAGTGGACCTGAAGGCAGATGAGCTCAAGAAAGCTTCATCCCAAAAGCAGGAACAGACCCCCACCGTTCAGGTACCGAATTTGCATTTTCACGCACAGCAGCTGCAGCAGCCACAGCAGGGGGCAGACTCAGACAGCAGGCATCCAGCACCTAGGTCAGAGTCTTCCCTTCCTAAATCTAGGCAAAGTGTTCAGCTTACTTCCACAGACCTTAAAATAAATGTTGGAAGTCAAATGGTCTCCAGTGGTGTTCTGCCAAATTCCATTGCAGCGAACAACCACCAAGATGACCAAGTGCCGGACTCAGCGTGCACAAGTGGTCCAATTCGGTGGGAGGAGCACTGTTCCGGCCTGATCGGCACCCCTCTCCCTTCTGACTCTGTGTCGACCCCTAGGGACCAGGAGAGGCGCATATGGCTCTCAGGTGACTCAATCCAACCTGACCTACCACCACTTGCACGAGTCCATTCATTAGAAAGCTCTCATTTAAATCATGAGAAAACGTGTTTTCTTCCACCATTTCATGAACCTAACCAGCATGACTTCTCAGATGGACGTGGTCCACCTTGGGAGCATGGTGTCCGTTTCAAACAGCTCGAATTCCTCGCTAAGGACATAGAAGTTTTTGATTCAGGTAGCCAGGAGTCAAATATTGAGGCTTACTTGCTTGAAGTTTAACATTGTCTTCTTGACTTGTGTTTTCCTACTGATCGTGAGAAGCTGAGACTTATTTGGAAAACAACAGCTAAGAGTGTTCATGTGTTCATAAAAACTCTTCCTCCAGAAATTAATGACAGCTATCCAGCTCTATTTCAGGCTCTTAGAGAAGAGAACTATGTTTACAGAGATGAAGCCGCTGCCACTATTGATGCTTTGGCAGTTTTGCAAAAACAGTATGAACCTCCCAGAGAATATTTCCACCGTTTAAAGACAGCTTATTTTCAGGGATGTTATACTCCAGGTCTTGAAGAAGACCACACTTTTAAGTCGTTGTTACTTCACAACCTCCACGTTAGCGTGCAGAATGAAGTGACCATGCATTGCAGAACAGAGAATCTCTCCATGCAGGAGATTCGTAGATATGCTCAGCTTGTGTGGGAAACACGTGTCCGTTCAGACAGAGCAGGAAAAGCCAAAGTTGTGAGTGTTAAACATTCAAACTGAGAACAGGCCTAAGAAGAAGCGCAAACTAAGTCCCCAAGTGATGCAACAGAACCAGGGGGGTGATAACTGGCGCCAGCCACAACCCAAATCACCAGTTAAAAGACAAACACCTTTTCACAGTGCAACATCGAACTGTAAGGTTGGTGGTAAAGAGTGGAGCCACTCCACAGATGTCATCACAAAGGAGGAGTTTGAGATGATGTGCAAGTGTGTTATAACTGAGGTAACGGCGATCCTAAAAGACATGGCAAGCCATTGCAGTCCAGAATCAACCCTGTAAATCTCCAACACCAAATTTCCAACACCCTATATTCTATTTTAATATTTTTCTTTCTTATGGTTTTGAACTTGAGAAATTATTAAGGTTTTAAAAGCAATATTATTATGTTGTGAAAATTATTACATGACTTTTGTTTTGTTTTTGTTTTTTTCTCCTTTAAACATTTATTAGTGTCTAAACACTAACCTCTGAACCAAAATGAACTGTTGAACTCTGCCTACCTACAGGACCCCAGTGACTCTTTTCACATGGCTGAGGACTGATGTTTAGCCCCAAAGACTGGACTTCATCCCATTCTTTGGAAGTAAAACGGGGGATGTTGGGACCCACAGCCATGGATTTCAACATTAAACTCCGGCACTGACTTTTCTGGAACTTTCAAAATAAAGTGCATTAACCTTCTTCCGTTAGCCGGCCAGGAAACGGGATAACTACGGACTTCCTGTGACGCCACTACCTCAAATTAAAGCACTGCTGTTGCTACATCCGCCCTCTTCCACCGGTGATCATCGGGATAGGAGGGGACAAAGCACGCTGATGTCTCTTTGCTGGCAAACAGACATAAACTCTTCAACTGGATCCAAGGAAGCCATACGATCATCGACCATATGCAAAGATAGGTACGAATGAAATACTGTCTGTGTATCCGGTATTTTCATTAATGAATGGGGAAATTAAGGTGTAAGAGTTGCTTACCTTTTCTCTCCGATGCCTGCCAAAACTGTGTCG
This sequence comes from Girardinichthys multiradiatus, assembly GCF_021462225.1. NCBI lineage: Eukaryota > Metazoa > Chordata > Actinopteri > Cyprinodontiformes > Goodeidae > Girardinichthys > Girardinichthys multiradiatus. The sequence continues at coordinate 36,752,718 of NC_061805.1, read as the reverse complement.
CAGAGAAGCTGTTTCTACAAGCCGAGTCTGAAGGAAGGACAACGGCCCGCACCACCGTGTTTACGGTAATGCACAGCTGGTTGACGGACAGAACAGGCCGCCCAGCTACAGCTCCGGAGCTAACCCTTTTGTTCCCAGAGCGAACGCACCTTCAACCCCCGCTTGTTGACTGTGGATGTTTCTTCAAGCTTCGCCCCTTGGGCAACGTTTCCTCACCATGGTTCATGAATGTTAGGTGTTTTGGGCAGAGACAGATTTAGAATGAAATGATCTAAACGTTTTTCATTTTATGAAGTTTTGTTTGTGTTGAACTCAGCTATTTTGGTGCTGGCAGGCTATCTGCAGCACACGTGTTCAGGTTATGTTCTTTGTGTGTTTTTAAAGTTAAGACAAACTTTAATTGAAGGGTGATTTTAAACAGAAGATTGATCATAACGCGCTGTCTGCGCTTATGCATTTTAACCCTTTTATTAATGGTATTTTAAAGGTATGTTTTGATTCTGGTGCTAAGCTATTAGCTTCTTTTGTTAGCTCAAATGCTAACAGGTAAGAACACGTGCTTGCTACTAAAGAGTATTTAACAGACAGGTTGTTTTCAAGCTACTGAATAATAATCCCTAAACAAATTTTACTAGATTTGATAACTAAGTAAACACCATTAAGCCCCATTTCTCCAGAAAGATTTGGTTTTAAAGGTTGGTTTTATTCAGCAGATCATTATTTAAAACATTATTTTATTAAAATAATATTTTATCTGATCTTGCATTGTGAAGTGTTGTCTAAATGTTTGCTGATTATTGCCTAAGTTGGTTCCAAGACTAACTTACCTTCATTTCCAGATTCTTCAAGATAATCCTTTGTCCTCAAACGTAAATAACATTGAAGGAGTAATGTTGCATCACTCCTTTGGTCATGGTTTTCAATCATCTTTAATCAACTTGTTTATATTGTACATAGCCCATTAGTCTTCGTTATTCTTTAATTCTGCTTGGAAGTTTAGTTGGATTGTTTTAGCATAGTAAAGAGTTTGTTGATTGAAATATGTTTGACTTTGAGTTGACTTATTTTTGTTAATAAATTCTTGTATTTTAAGAAATTGTGTGAATTCATTCCATGTGTGTGCAGAGTTTATGCTGTTCAATAATGTCAGAGCTTGTCTCACGCCTTTCTATTTTGTCCTAATACCATTGCCTTACTGGGCTGGTATTCACAGGACAACACTTAACAGACTGAAATATTATTTGATAAAATATTAAAATATTAATATTAAATATTAAATAATATTCTCAGATTCATAATCACAACAGAGTGAATCCAGCAAAGTTGAGGTGGTGAGGACATTGATATTATGTAAAAATAAATATTATTTATGTCTTACATCTCTTCATCTAGGTAGATGTGAACAGTTTCTCACATCTACACAGTCACCATTGAGCATGTGTTCTGCTCACCCCAGCTGTCTTTGCCAGCTCATTAGTTGACTTGGGCTGTAAGAGCATCCAGTTTACAAAAAGCCAATAGGTTTTACGTTGCTGATGTGTTACCTATACCATTTAAACATATTCTAATGTCCATTTTATCTTAGACTTTTTAGCTTTCTCTTTAAGTTTATTGCTTTGTTTCATTGTTCTTCTCATTGCAGCCCATTTAGCATAATCTAGCAGCAATTAAAAAAAGAAGAATGTCCGCAGGCTCATCATACACTATATAAAGTGCTCCAAATTGCAGACAGACCAATGTAGACTAAGCCGCTTGGGAACACTGGGCCAAGTTTTGTTGGAAATCTCCTCCCAACAGTGTTGCTGCATGCATGCTGAGTATGCGGGACTGAAGGAAAGTTAACTTAATGCAATTAAGTGGCCACTTCAGCACATGCTCAGCCAGTAGGAAGGTTTACTGCAAAGTCATTCACTCAATGCAATTTGCCCTTTCCATTTGATAGAAAGCTTTTTAGCATTGGGCAAAATAAACTAGCCCTGACTGTATTATTTTGTAACTAGGATATCATTGGAATGTATGTGATTCTGAATCTGTCTTTATCATTGGATTGAATTGACTTTATATTTCTGTATGTTAATCAAAAACTATACTATACTATACTCTTTGTCTTGCAAAGTTAACTGAAATAGTGGGTGACCAAAGTGTTCACAAGGCAGGTTTTTATAAAAACTAAATAGAAAATAAAAATAATTTCAAAAATTAATAAAAAAAAGGAACATTGACCTTTTTGCATAAGTTTGTACACCCTTAAACTAATATATTGCTAACCAGGGATGGAGAATTTTAAGACAGGTCTTGGGCTTGAGACTGATCTTCAGACTGATTTTTCCTGGTCCTGGGATCGGTCTCGGAATGTGCTTCGCTCTTGGCTTGGTCCAGTGTTGTTGGGCCTCGAACAATTGAGTCGAGGCCTGTTTGAGACTACAATTATTTTCAAATATACAGTACAAAAACACAACTGTTTTTGATTTTCATTTCAGATTCACATCCCAAAAAACAACAACAAACTGAATATGAATTAAAGGCAAAAGCAACAGAAGTGATGAGAGAACAGCTGCATGCTGCCATTTTAGGATGAAATAATTTGAATGTTTATTCCATGACTTTTGCTTTTTGTTTGTGTTGAGAAACTTCAGCTATCTAGTGCTAGCAGACTAGCAGCTCAACTAATAATGTGTTCTGTGTTGTAATTATGAATATGAATGTTATTTATTATTTAATATTTTATTAAATAATATTTCGGTCTGTTAAGGGTTGTCCTGTGAATACCAGCCCAATAAGGCGGTGGCATTAGGACAAAATTGAAAGGGATGACTCAAGCTCTGACATCATTGAACAGCAAACTGTACACACATGGAATGTATTTCTTAAAATACAAGAATTTATTGACAAAAAAAAGTCAACTCAAGTCAAACATATTTCAATCAACAAACTCTTTACTATACTAAAACAATCCAACTAAACTACCAAGCAGAATTAAAGAATAAGGAAGACTAATGTATGTAATGTATGTACAATATAAACAAGTTGATCAAAGATGGTTGAAAACCATGACCGAAAGAGTGATGCAACATTACTCCTTCAATGTTATTTATGTTTGAGAACCAAGGATTATCTAGAATAATCTGGAAGTGAAGTTAAGTTAGTCTTGGAACTAACTTAGGCAATAATCAACATACCTTTAGACAACCATTCACAATGCAAGACCAGATAAAATATTATTTTAATAAAATAATATTTTAAATAATGATTTGCTGGATAAAACCAACCTTCTGGATGACCATTTCTCAACGGTGTCTAATTAGCTGCTTTTATTTATTGAAATAATATTTGAAGAAATATTATTAACAGAGTATTTTGGAAAAGAGCCAAATCTTTCTGGAGAAATGGGGCTTAATGTTGTTTACTTAGTTATCAAATCTAGTAAATGATGTTCAGGGACTATTATTCAATAGCTTGAAAACTAACAACCTTTCTGTTAAATACTCTTTAATAGCAAGCACGTGTTCTTACCGGTTAGCATTTGAGCTAACAAAAGAAGCTAATAACTTAGCATCAGAATCAAAACATACCTTTAAAATACCGTTAATAAAAGGATTAAAATGCATAAGCGCGGACGGCGCGTTATGATCAATCTTCTGTTTAAAATCACCCTTCAAGTAAAGTTTGTTTTAACTTTAAAAACACACAAAGAACACAACCTGAACACGTGAGCTGCAGAGCCCTCACTGGTGGAAGAGGGCGGATGTAGCAACAGCTGTGCTTTTATTCGGGTAGTGTCGTCACAGGAAGTCCACAGTTATCCCGTTTCCTGGCTGTGCCGGAAGAAGGTTAATGCATTTTATTTTGAAAGTTCCAGAAAAGTCCGTACTGGAGTTTAATGTTGAAATCCATGGCTGTGGGTCCCAACAACTCTCAAGTGGTGACATTTAGCACATGAATATCTTGACACATAAATATTACTTCAGGCAGACTGCCAGATCCTAAACTCAATTTTAGGACACAACATTTAAGAATACAAGATTGTGAGGCAATATCCTGCACCTGTTAAAACAATACTGTCCATCCTTGATAGCAGCACGGAGCCAAAAATGTAATCTTGTAATTAAACCACTATCCTACAAGACCTTTATGTGGTTTAACATGCCATTGGCTCCTGTGTCTTGATAAAGTTAGTACATAAATATAGAAGGGGGCTAAACTGGGCTAGACCAGATAAAATATTATTTTAATAAAATTATATTTTAAATAATGATTTGCTGGATAAAACCAACCTTCTGGATGACCAATTCCCAATGGTGTTTAATCCGCTGCCTTTATTTATTAAAATAATATTTAAAGAAATATTATTTTGAATAAGAACCAAATCTTTGAGAAATTGGTTTAATTGTGTTACTTAGTTATCAGGTTTAGCAAAATAATATTTAGGGAAATATTATTTTACTAGATTGAAAACTAACAACCTTTTTGGGTAAATGATCTTAGCAGGCAAGCACGTGTTCTTAGCTGTTAGCAGTTGGACCTAACAAAATAAGCTTATAACTTATCATCAGAATCAAACACATACCTTTAAAATACCATTAATAAAAGGGTTAAAATGCATAAGCGTGGACGGTGCATTATGGCCGATCTGTTGTGTTTAAAATCACCCTTTAAATAAAGTTTGTCTAAACTTTAAAAAAAACAAAAAAAACAGAACACATAAACTGAGCACATGTGCTGAGCAGATAATCTGCTAGCCAAACGTCATAAAACGAACAATGTTTAGATTATTTCATTAAAAAACACGCCATCCTATGAATCCATTAAGAATAATTTATCCAGAAAGGTTGTTAGTTTCCATTCATTCCTGTTCTATAACGCTTATTCCATAGTTGGTCACGGCGGAGCTGGTACCTATCTGCAAGAGGCAGGGTACACCCTGGACTGGTCGCCAATCCATTGCAGGGCAACACATTGACATACAGGACAAACAACCATGTACACACAAGTGCAATTTAGAGAGACCAATTAACCTAACAGTTTTTGGACTGTGGAAGGAAGCTAGAGTTGTACCTTCTTGCTGCAATGCAACATTGCTACAAACTGCGCCACTGTGCCATATGATAGCTAATTAAACACCAGTAAAGAATAGTTTATCCAAGAAGGTTGTTGGCTTTATTCAAAGTAATATTTCCTTGAATATTATTTTAATATTTCTTTAACAATATTTCCTTCAATATTATTTTACTAAATAAATGCAGTTAATTAAACACTATTGAGAATTTGTCATCTAGGAGGTTGGTTTTATTCAGTAAATCATTCTTTGAAATATTAGTTGTTACAATAATGTTTTATCCAATCTTGCATTGTGCATAGTTGTTTATAGGTATTCCAGTTATTGTCTAAGTTCCAAGACTAACCTAACATCATTTACAGATTCCTCAAGATAATCCTTAGTTCTCAAACATAAATAACATTGAATGGTAATGTTCCATCACGTTATTGCTCATGGTTTTCCACCATCTTTGATTCACTTGTTCATATTGTATATAGTCTTTTGTCTTCCTTATTCTGTTATTTTTGCTTGGTAGTTTTAGTTGGATTGTTCCAGTATAGTAAAGAGTGTGTTGACTGAAATACTTTTGACTTTGAGGTGACTTATTTTTGTTAATACATTCTTGTATTATAAAACAAATTGTGAATTTATTCCATGTTTCTGCAGAGTTTTGCTGCTCAATAATGCCAGAGCTTGGCTCACCTCTTTCACTATTGTCCTAATACCGCTGCCTTATTAGGCTGGTATTCACAGGACAACACCTAACAGACCGAAGGTTTTATTTCATAAATTATAAAAATTTTAATGTTAAATAATATAATCATAATATTAATCACAACATTACTACTTTATTAACAAAATGTTGTGATGGTTTGGCTTGGAGAGTATGGTCTTGGTCGTCTTCGGTAAAGTCTCTCAGCATGCCTCATCATAAGCTGACAACACATTATATCTCTTCTATTTAAAAGTTCTTCAAATCTATCAAGTGGCAACGACATGTTTTTTACAGCCATCTACAGGGGTTGACACAAGTTTAGTTCTGAGCTCTAGCTAATCCATGCCAAAACCTTTCTCTCTGAGAAAATCTTTTCATCTTCAACCTGTAGAAGACACCTACAGGTTTCAGTCAAAACTGCTATGTGGAACTGCTCACAATTTCTGTCACCTTCACAAAAAACCCAGTTCATCTGAAGATAAATAAAATCTTATCATGTTGCTTTCATCACCACCTTTCCTTATGGTACTGTTTTAGTAACACTCAGTGTTGTTCTTGTGCATTATGTGTTGTATGTGCATCTACTGGGATAAAGGCTGTAAAATTTGTAAAAAAGTGTTTAACAGCATCAAAACAGGCTAAGGTACTTTTGCCATCACTGTACAGTCTTGTTTGAATTTCTTTCCATGATGAATTACCTGAAAATTACATTAAAAGGCCTGTACAATGTCAAAATTGTTTTCACTACATTAATCAAAAAGTACGTCAGAGTATGTCAGATGAAGCTGCCCTCACCACGCAGCCTCCTGGGTGGAGTCTCTAACAGTGTTGAGAGACTGTCTAGCATAACAGGAGGTTATGTATTATTGGGTTATTGCTGCCACTTTGAGATCTGTAGAAGTGGTGCATATGTGTGATAGGTGTGATGTCACATAGTTGCAGTTGTCATACTGCAGAAAGTTTCAACAAGTCCAAAGAAAGTATTGCAACCTGACTTAGCTGCATTTTGAATAGCTCATTCTGCAGTCTCAAATACATTGAAAGGCAATGCTGAAGTGGCATTTACTTGAGGTTTTGTATCTTTGTATGACATTGGAATCCAAGACAGATACAGAATAGTGTGATAGGGCTATGAGGCATTTACAAGACTACTAAAGAACAACAGTCACTAGATCTGGAAACAAAAAGAACAAGGTTGTCAGTAATTTAGCTTTTTCATTAAAATGATGAACGAAAAACGGACCCTTTGTTATGTGTTTGTCCTGCTTAGCCACACACACAACACTTCAAAGTCATCATTATGTAGAGTGAAATATAGCTTTACAAAGCCTATTAATGTAATGGTGCTGAGGTCATATTATAAGAAAAAGCAAAGAACCAAGAGAAAATACTCCTTGAAAAGTCAGAAAATAGTCAGAAATGGTACCAGAACAAAGATGTAATGGTTTCCTTCCTGATCAAGAAAAGAAGCTAAACCTACAAGTGTGGATGAGAAAATACGTTGTGCTTTTGTTGCTCTTGACCGTCTCATTAGGCTAATGTTTTTTTATAAGGCACTTGAAATGCCAAAGCACTGGTGGATTTAGTGTAAACTTAAATTCCATTACCTGGCAGGCATTAATTGCTCGCTGAGCCCGGAGATCTCCCCCCTGGGGCCCCTATGTTTCCTCTCTGTCATCTGGCTAACTATTCTGTCTAGACTAACTTAGAGCTCCATAATCCACCATGGGGATCAATAAACTGCACATAATTCAGCTCCAATAATGAGCTTTCACTTCAACACAACCGCCAGCCCACTTCCCAAGGAACCGACAGGCGCGTAAAATGATAATGTAATTATTAAAAGGACAGGCAAAATGAGTAAGCACTTTCACTGAGGAAGGAAGGGTGAGCTCGGCCTCAATTAGGCACACTTAAAGCTATCATTGTTATTCCAGACAAAGCTAATCAAGGAGGAGATACAGGGGGATCCATTTCAGCAGGTAATGGAATGACGCTCACTGAGTCTCCCATTTTCCAAGACTCATAATGTTATAAAGGCCGCCCTGTAGTCACACATGGGTGGGCACTCTTTAAGGGAGTGCAATGGATGTGGTTTCTAATCAGTGAAACAGAGGAGTGGGTCATTGATGGATAAGTTTAAGATACCCATCTTCATAGTAATTTGTATAACCATTTGTGTAGAAAATCATTTTACACCTGCAGGTTACAGCAGTGGTCCAGGGAAAGAGAAGCTAGATCTAAAATGAAAGATTAACATTTTGTAAAGTGTACATCTCAGTAATGTGATAGAAACCTATTTACGAACAGATAAAACTAAAAGTGGCCTTTAGAGACCAGTGTTTGAGATTTTGTGTGACAAAACAAGGTTAACCCGGGGCCTTATCTGTTAACTACTGTTTCTCCAATTATCTGCATCCTTGAGCTCCAGTGAAATCAAGCTAGTTTGCTTATACACCCAACTGCTCCTAATTCCTCTGCAGGCTACAGGAGGTCTGGGAGGAATAAATCAGGCTTTTACGGAAGAGTTGGTCCTACTGTTTATCTGCTGGTGACATTTGCTGCATGGCTCCAGCCGCACCATAATTACCCCACTTATTCACTAAACAGGAATCCTGCCTGGCAGGAACCCCCTGCCACAAAGGTTGCACAACTTAGGGCTACATTCAGCCTCCAGAGTTCAATGGCCATGGATTCATGAAAGAACTCCATTCATCTGAACACCAGCATGGGTTCACTTTAGCATGCTCTAAAAGGAGATAGGGGGCTTAACTGACTCGTCTCAATGGCCATAACAAAGAGCATCATGGTTGATGTTGATGATCAATTTACATGAGAGTGCACATGGTTCCCTAACATCCAGAACACCTTGGCACACACTGAATGTCACAGTTCCCATAGTGAAGTGGCATTTGGACTAAATCCTCCTGCCCCGGGAACCAGCACAATGGGAAAGGATAGATCTGCATATCTGTATAAAGAAAAATAACACATGATAAAGGTAAAAAGCAGACATCTCAATCACTATATTGTAGCCATCATTTAAAATGCACAAGAGATTCATAATGCGCTAAAGTTTTACACTAGATTAGTACAATTTTCTTACATCCCTTCCTCTTCGCTATGTTAGAAGAGTTAGAGTTTTCATCGTTTTGAGAATGCATCTAAACTCAACAAGGGAAAATCCAATTAAAACCAGGGATCACATTTCTCTGTTGCTTGTTGAGTAACTACAGCTGCTTGCACAGTTCTGCACAGTCTTATCTGTGAAACATAGTAAGAACAGATGAATGACAAGTGACAAAGGGATATTTGGTTGAGGTTTGAGCAGTAATGAGTGTCATGTGAGTGCCACGTTCAAATTTCAGATGGCCTCTCCTGATCCTGAAACTGCAATCAACACTGGGCCATCTGCAACGCTACAAATTAGCATAATTAGTGTACATTACATACTTATGGGGAATACATTTTTATCCACAATTCTTTCCCCTTAACAAAATGAACTATGGAGATACTGGGAGAAAGACGCTGGTGATTAGTCGCACACAGCGGGACTTGTCTTGGTGGAGACGGATGAAATGATGAGAGTTTTGAGAACAGCCAGGTGGTAGGGCCAGAGTGCGAGCAGGCCAGTATGAATCTAACATGAGCACCTTCTACACCTGGAACTGGATGCAAAGGAGACAGACAGCCCAGCAATCTTGTTAGACAACTCACAGACAGAATGCAGTCAACACTTATGCTTCTTCCAGCTGCTCTTCCAGAATAAATTGATCTTGATTTGAATTAATCTCTCTCAACCTCCTGCAATTTGCAAATATCAGGGAGACTATTCAAACAAGACTGCTTAGAACAGTATAAGCAGGGACCAAAGAGGAAAGCCTGACTAAATCAGTCTAATTCAGTTTTGATATTGTGCCTTGTTTTTGTTTGTTTATATAGTTTTTTAAAAGACATTTGTAGAAACCTGTGTGTTATCATTAGGACAACCTTTTTTAAGCAAATTTATTTTATTAAATGACATAGCATTCTATGTCTTAACTTACTTGCTTAGAAAAAAGCTTTAATAGTTTATTACAAATTGCTAGTTACAGTTAACAATGTCCCAGTACAAACCCAAGTGTAGGATTGTGGTTTCCATCAAGGCATTTGTAAATGATCAGTAGTCCCTGACATAAATAATCACCAACTACCTGTTGACGTTCAACTCTCTGTGATTTTGTGTCAGCTGCTCCCTCAGCAAATGAAGTGGCAAAGGGTTTCTGCACATCCACTAAAATAGAGAATGATTTCTCAATTCAAAATTCAGCTGTGCATCCTGTTCTACATAATTTTGGGATAGATGTTGTCCTGTATGTCCTGTAAGTTGCATTAAATTAATCCTCCTCTTGTCAACAATTTGTATGAAAATGTTGGTGTGATGAAGGGTGTTAAAGTACAACTGCTGCATCATTTGGTATCTTGTGGTTTTTACTACAATAAGAGCAATAACAGATATTATTTATCTGCTTGTAATGTGGCAACGATGCGTGCAACTGTAATTTGCGATGACAGTCTTTAACAGACTATTTTTGTGAGCAAAGCTTGCCAAACTATACTGGAAGCTGAATTAGTGTGGATAAGAGTGGTTATATTTATTTGTTTGCTTCAGTTGACAATAACGTGACTATTGCCTTTCAGAACAATGGATAATAAATAATCATTATTAGTGAGTGAGTTGAGTGGAATGAAACCCAACAGAAAAGAACAGAATAGAATCAAAATATGCTTTATTGTCCATGAGTGGGGAAATGCAGGTGTACCAGCAGCAAAGTGAAAGGCAAATGGAAGCATGCCACATAAGGGTAAAAACATTAAAGCGAAAAATAAGAATAGGAGACTGTATAGCACATTGAACAATGGTGTGCTATTTTACTACACTTTAAAGCTACAGCGATGTCAAAATTTACATAGCAGTGCTTTAAATGAAGTGTCGGATTGAAACTCTTTATTGGCAGAAGCCTTTTCCTAAATGACTCAGACTATCAGGGTAAAGAAATTCTGATAGGGAAATTCGTAGTTATATTTTTTACAGAACATATACACGAAGTGCACAATGTGGCACAGCAAATGACCTAAATAGTAAAGTATAACTGTAGTACAATTTTAGAAGAAAGGAGCTAGGTATAGTCAGAAAAAACATGAGGAGCGGAAGAATGCAAACGGCCTGATTTTAAACATGTATCTAATGGTCTCACGTCATGGGTCTAGGCCAGGGCATTGTTGCTTGAAGAATAAATTGGGCAATTCAATTAAAGTGCTTTCCAAAGACACATTGTAAGTGATGGAGAATGACTCTAACCCAGGCCTGAACCCTGTGCCCCCCTTCCATCGCTCTGCCTGCCTGACAAATGAATGGCAGTGTATAATTGAAACACATTGCTGCCAGCGTAGGTCAATAACATCACTCTCCCCGCTCACCACCACCAGATTAACAAACTCTATTTTATCTTCTCTCGGTCTGTCCCAGCTTGACAGAGTCGGAGCATCAGCTGCTTATCCCTAAAATAGGGCCCCTTATCTTAAAAATAAACAAATACATAAGGTGCAACAGCCTGCTGTCTCCTGAGTAGCTAAGGCCGAATAAGTTTAAGACAAACATGGTGGCAGTTTTTTTTTTTGTTAATTTGTTTAACACACATGTGACAAAGCAAACCTGTCACTTTAAAAACATATAAAGATGCTATTCAGAAACAAATAACTGATTGTTTTGCAAATGCATACAATGGAAAGACAGCTGTACATGAATATCTGTATAGGTTTTTGGAGCCGTCATCATTCAATTACTTAATCCTCAGAAATCCCATTCAAGAAGAACCCTCATTTTCAGTGATGCAGAGGTGCATGTATTACAGTAAAATACAACACACATCTACAAAGTCTGCAGTTTAATCAGAGCCAACACAAAACAATGATATTTTATAAAGATTATAACAGATTTAAGAAAAGCAGTACAGTGTTGTTTGCATAAAGGTGAAGGGGTCTCATTTGAAACTATAATGGCATCAGAAATTCTGTTACATGCAGTTTTATGGCAAGACTAGAATGAAGTAAAAAATAGTTTTTTGTAATAAAAAAAGTTTTCTCTTGTTTGTATACAAGCGATTAAAGTATTTAATACCTGGCAGTTTTAATAGCAAGTGACTTCTGTAGAAGTATACAAAGCCATCAGTGTTTATGTATGATAAACACTGAGAATTAATTAGCCTAAGCATAAATGTAATATGAGGCTAAAATGGGTGATTATATGTATTAAAGCCAAGGCATATCAAATCTACTGGCTTAATTTAATTTGATAAACAAATGAGAAATGCGAGGTTAAGGTTCAAAGTTAAAAAAACTCCATTATCTCCCACTCCTCACTGTGTGCTTTCGTATAATTATATGTTAGGTTAGACAGAGTTAATTGAATCCGGTCCATTACATTTGTTTACAGTTTAGCCATAAGGACCAGGAGCAATAATTCCTGACTTTCAACATCAGACTAAATGAACATGTGGCCTTAAACTAAATTCTTAAATGCCTGTATGTGCATACAGCTCTGTGTTTGTTTGTTTGACTGTTTATGCACCACCGCAATAAGCTTGTGTTGATGCGTGTGCCCATATGGAACACACACAAATTAGCCACGGACGGATATTCAATTAAGTCCTTTGTCAGGAGTCTCTGTAGGGGCGGGACAGGATGAACGGTACAGTAATCCGTGATGCACAACAAGGTGGCAGCTCCATTGTCTGTGTGACAGACAGAAATTATTTGCAGGCATACTCGACCAACAGATTAGGCCACTGTTGGGGAGTGAGATAAGATGGTAGCCAGCAGTGTAGAAGGTACCTCCTCTTCCAGTTTAAACAATGCCCTAAATCCCTTCCTGTCTCATAATCAGGTTGTTTGACATTACTTTTTTTTAACTATCCCACACACTGCTTTTTTCGCTTCTTCTGCTCACTGATTTCCCCCCTTTCATTATGAGGATGGATTGTGGCAAAAGACACATCATCATATAAATTAATTTGTGCCTTGTACTAAAGAACCCCAAAGTCAAAGGCATTCACAAGAGCCTCCTTATAGCATAAACCAGTTTAACCTTTTTTCTCCTTCCTTCTCCTTTGTGTCCCATTTTACTGCATGGCTGAGAAGCTATTGGCCATTTATTAAGTCATAAGACAAAACATAACTTTGTGCTAAATTCAATAACATCCTGGTTGTCAGTCAATCAAAAGGCACCATCTTTTAAATGTTTTTCTACTTTTTTATTTATTTTTAAAAGGTAACCTCAGAGACTCCACTTTGGATTAAATGAACACATAACTCTAAAGATGTACACTAAAGAGGCCTGACCTTAAAAACTGTTTCAGTTTCAATTAATCTTTGAGTTCACACACATATACTTCAAAATATTTTCCTGCTCACCAAAACTACACTACGAAACTACACACAGTCATAATTTGGAAACTGCAGAAATGCCATTGATTACACATTAAGTTACTGCTGTTTTAAAAATACAAGCAGCAGGTATTTAAGTAGCAGACAGCTGACTGGCTACTGGAGTTGATAGCCCAACTAATTGAAGTGTGTTATTCTTGTGTCACTCTATGTACAACAGAAAGGGTAAAACTTTTTTTTTTTTGCTTGAGTCTGTTCATCCAAATCAATATGACCATTAATAAATGGTTATAGATATTTTTTGTACCTGCAGAAATAAGTCAATAATTGTAGCAACAGTAGGAATAATTGCTCAAAATAATTATGAACAGCAACTTATTCAAGCATAATTTATCCCGGTACAACTTATTACCGCTTTAAAATTAGGTCTTACCACAAACAATATATATTCAGGCCCTGTTGATAGACACAATTAACAAAGTATATACCAACAGTAGGCTATGGACAGTATATATATATATATAGATAGATAGATATTGATATAGATATATAAAGATGTTGTATATACATATACATACATACATGGAAAACCTTCAGAAAAGTTATCATCCACATACCTCAACACTGTAGCTTTATTGCCGGCAGGTTCCACTAACAGCTGTCTGTTCCAGGGGCAACAGCCTATTTTATATTTGCTTAAGTGAAAATGATTATGGCCAATTAGATGCCAATTAATTGTGAAAGCATGGGATTCTGCCAGCTGTTTAAATGAAAGAGAAAAATAGCCCCTCACACTCAGGTTTTTCCACAGAGCAAGCAATGCAGTCTTGATTATATCTGAAATGTTAATGTGTACTAGTGGTCAAAAGGATTGTAATTAAATATTTCAAAAATGATGATTTTAAATTACAGTCAACCACTTTTTTTTTTTTTTTTTAAGTAATAAGAAAAGCATGGTATTGCGTAGATACCACTCATAAAAATTAAAGGAACACTTTGAAAACACATTAAATCACAAATGGAAAAAAAAAAAAATCCATACTGAGACTCGATATCCATAGTGAAATGAAATAGATGTGTTAAGAACAAAAGGATGCCACATCTGTTGATGAAAATGAAGATTATCAACCCACAGAGAGTTTAATCCGAAGTCACCGAGACATTTTAACTGAAAAACTGATGAAGGAGGCTTGTCCAATTTGCTGAAATGTCATTGCTGCAACTGAAAATGGCAGTTAGTTTGTATGGGCCCCACCTGCTTGTATGCATGCCTGACAACATCAGGGCATGCACCTTTTGAGATGATGGATGATGTCCTGGGGTATCTCCTCCCATATCCTTAAAATAGGCATCACTGAGCTCCTTGACAGTCAGAGGTGAAACCTGGTGGCATTGGATGGACCTAAACATCATGTCCCAGAGATGTTCTGTGGGATTTAGGTGAGGGGAGTGTGGAGGGCAGTCAATAGTATCAATTCCTTTATTCTCCAGGAACTGCCTGCATACTCTTGTTACATGAGGAAGAACCTAGGACCCAATGCACCAGCAAAGTGTCTAACAGTAGGTCTAAGGATTTCATTCCGATAGTTAATGGCAGTCAGGGTGCCATTGTTAATCCTGTATAGGTGTGTGCATTCCTCCATGGATATGCCTCCCCAGACCAACACTGACCAGCATAAGGTACACCTCAACTTCCCCAGAATCTTTTCCATATGTTACATGAGGTCAGAGTGAACCTGCTCTCATCTGTTCAATAAACAGGGTACCAGTGCCTAACCTGCCAATTCCAGTGTTCTCTAGCAAATGCCAGTCGAGCTCCACGGCGTGGGGCAGAGAGCACAAGGCCTACTAGAGGATGTTGGGCCCTCAGACCACGTTCATGAAATCTGTGTCAAAAGGTTTGGTCATTAACGTTAACATCAGTGACATACTGGAGATCACTTTGTAGGGCTCTCGCAGTACTCATTCTGTTCCTCCTTGCACAAAGGAGTAGACACCGGTCCTGATGATGGGTTAAGGACCTCCAATTGCCCTGTCCAGCTCTCAAACAGTAACTGCCTTTCATCGAGCACAGTCTCGTCCATGTTCTTGAGACTTTGATGGGAGACACAGCAAACCTTCGGGCAATAGAACGTATTGATGTGCCATCCTGGTGGAGTCCGACTGCCTGTGCAAGCTCTGTAGGGTCCAGGTATCACCCCATTCTACCAGTAGTGACCATGGTCAAATCAAAACTACTTAAAAGAAGTAAAAAAAAATTGAAGAGGAAAAATATCTGTGGCTTTCACCTGAAAAACTATTCCTGTGTTTGGGGTCTTCTCATTGTTGCCCTTTAGTGCACCTGTTGGTAATTTCATTACCACCAAAACAGCTGACATTGATTAACAACCCCTTCTACTGCTTAGCTGACCAGATCAACATTCCAGATGATTAACCGACTTAATGTTATACTCTATATTAAAAAGAGTTCCTTTCAATTTGTTTGAACAGTGTATTTTGAGTTAAAGGATAATCCTACAACTCCCTTCATGCTTACTGGTATGTTTGGCAAAGATGTATAAAAAGGCATACAGTCAAATAATAGTTTATTGCAGCAGCAATATCTCACACTGACAAAATAATAATAATAATAAATCCACTCAGGATATTTTTTCAGTGGGGAAAATGTCCCTGTTTAAGAAACAGATAAATTAAAGGAAATCAACTGTACCACAAATATTGTTACCCCTGCTGTTAACACTTCAAACAATTGTACTGTATTGTCCTGAGTACAGCATTTAGTTGGATGTTGTTATGTAGGATAGATGTAATAGTTGTTAAGGAGACTAGTGACCAAAGTCAACAAGATGGCGCCGCAGATGGTCGCCTCGGCGTGTTGGTGCGCATTGTTTTGTTTTGTTTTTTGCTTTAAAACGGTCTTCTGTGATGGTACCCGGAGCTCTCTCACCAGAGAAGAACTCATGAACATCAGGGCTACTACACCAGAGGAGTTATTTCCAACTTTTCTACCTACTGCTCTGGAATATTTGGACATTCTGGTCAAAGGTGCGCTCACCTTTGTTCACGCGGTGAAACGCCGGAAGAGAGGGAAACGGGCTGGGGTGCTGGTACGTCTTCGCCAGCGTGGACTACGAACACCGTTACCTGGAATATTTCTCTCTAACGTGCGCTCACTTCCCAACAAAATGGAGGAACTACAACTGTTGTTGGGGAAAAACAGGGACTTTTATTCATCGGCAGTTTTGTGCTTCACGGAGACGTGGCTGTGTGGATTAATACCGGACTCTGCGCTGCAGCTGGCAGGATTCCAGCTCTACAGAGCGGACAGAGACACGGAACTCTCCGGCAAAGCGAAAGGTGGAGGAATCTGTTTTTACCTCAACAGTGGTTGGTGCAACGACGTGACAGTGATTCAGCAGCACTGTTCTCCAGACCTGGAAGCCTTCATCATAAACTGTAAGCCTTTCTATTCCCCCCGTGAGTTTGCTTCGTTCATCCTGGTCGGTGTTTACATCCCACCGCAAGCTAACGTGCAGGTCGCACAGCGCATGCTCGCCGACCAGATACTGAGTGTGGAGCGGACCAACCCGGACTCCTTAGTAATCGTCGCTGGTGACTTTAACAAAGGTAATCTGACCCACGAACTTCCCAAATACAGACAGTTTATAAAATGTCCGACCAGAGAGGACAACATTCTGGATCACTGTTACACCACCATCAGAGACGCTTATCACGCCGTCCCACGTGCTGCACTGGGCCAATCCGACCACATCATGGTCCACCTGATTCCTGCATACAGGCAGAAACTAAAGCTCTGCAAACCTGTTGTGAGGACGACAAGGAAGTGGAGCAGTGAGGCTGTGGAGAATCTCCAGGCGTGTTTAGGCTGTACAGACTGGGATGTGTTCAGGACTACTACCAACAGTCTGGACGAGTACACAGAGGCTGTGACTTCCTACATCAGCTTCTGTGAGGACAGCTGTGTACCATCATGCACCAGGGTGAGTTACAACAACGACAAACCCTGGTTCACAGCTAAACTCAGAAGGTTAAGACTGGATAAGGAAGAGGCCTTCAGGAGTGGGGACAAAGACATATACAGAGAGGCGAAGTACAAGTTTGGCAAGGCAGTGAAAGAGGCCAAACGACTGTACTCTGAGAAGCTCCAAAACCAGTTCTCAGCCAACGACTCTGCGTCTGTCTGGAAAGGGCTCAAGCAAATCACCAATTACAAGCCGAAAGCCCCCCACTCCATCAACGACCGACGCCTCGCCAACGACCTGAACGAGTTCTACTGCCGCTTTGAAAGACAAAGGGACAGTCCTGCAACCATCTCCCACGACGCCCCCCAACAGCTGCAGCCACAATCCACCACCCCCATCTCTCCAACCTCAAGAGGGGCCTTGGCACCTCCAACCCCCACCCTGAAGTTCCCCCCCACCAGCCCCCTACCCACGCCGAGGACGGCTCTTTCCATCCAGGAGAGGGACGTCAACAAACTCTTCAGGAGACAGAACCCCCGGAAAGCTGCTGGTCCGGATTCTGTCTCACCAGCCAGCCTGAAGCACTGCGCTGATCAGCTGTCTCCAGTATTCACAGACATTTTTAACACCTCACTGGAGACATGTCATGTGCCAGCCTGCTTCAAGTCCTCCACCATCGTCCCTGTTCCCAAGAAGCCAAGGACCACAGGGCTTAATGACTTCAGACCCGTCGCCCTGACCTCTGTGGTGATGAAGTCCTTTGAGCGCCTTGTGCTCTCACATCTAAAAGACATCACCGACCCCCTCCTGGACCCCCTGCAGTTTGCCTACAGAGCCAACAGGTCTGTAGATGATGCAGTCAACCTAGCCCTTCACTTCATCCTCCGGCACCTGGACTCCACAGGAACCTATGCCAGGATGCTGTTTGTGGATTTCAGCTCTGCCTTCAACACCATCGTCCCAGCTCTGCTCCAGGAGAAGCTCTCCCAGCTGAGTGTGCCCGACTCCACCTGCAGGTGGATCACTGACTTCCTGTCTGACAGGAAGCAGCGCGTGAGGCTGGGGAAGCACGTCTCTGACTCCCTGACCATCAGCACCGGTTCCCCCCAAGGCTGTGTTCTCTCTCCTCTGCTCTTCTCCCTGTACACCAACAGCTGCACCTCCAGTCACCAGTCTGTCAAGCTTCTGAAGTTTGCGGACGACACCACCCTGATCGGACTCATCTCTGATGGTGACGAGTCCGCGTACAGATGGGAAGTGGACCATCTGTTGGACTGGTGCAGCCAGAACAGCCTTGAGCTCAACGCTCTAAAGACAGTGGAGATGGTTGTGGACTTCAGGCAGAACCCAGCCCCACCTGCCCCCATCACCCTCTGTGACTCCACAATTGACACTGTGGAATCTTTCCGCTTCCTGGGAACCATCATCTCCCAGGATCTCAAGTGGGAGCCAAACATCAGCTCCCTCATCAAGAAAGCCCAGCAGAGGATGTTCTTCCTGCGGCAGCTGAAGAAATTCAACCTGCCAAAGACTATGATGGTGCACTTCTACACAGCCATCATTGAGTCCATCCTCACCTCCTCCATCACCATCTGGTACGCCGCTGCTACAGCCAAGGATAAGGGCAGGCTGCAGCGTGTCATTCGGTCTGCTGAGAAGGTGATTGGCTGCAGTCTACTGTCGCTCCAGGAACTGTACACCTCCAGGACCCTGAAGCGGGCAGGGAAGATTCTGGCTGATCCCTCCCACCCTGGTCACAGACTCTTTGAGACTCTCCCCTCTGGCAGGAGGCTGCGGTCCATCCGGACCAAAACCTCACGCCACAAGAACAGTTTTTTCCCATCTGCCACCAGCCTGGTTAACAAAGCCCGGAAACCACCCTGACATTCCCCCTTTCCCCCACACCCCCCCTTTTTTTGCTGACAGGACACCTGTAACTCTATGCGTTACATTAACGCTCAGCTTGGACTCCTGCTTACTTGCACTGCTTTACTTGCACAATGATCACCTGCACTGTTGTATTGCTCTTGCATCTTATACTGCTCTATATTTACTCTCACTCACTTAAAACTGTGCACTTATATTTATATTATATTGTAGATATGTTTGTACTGTTTAACTTGTACTGTATTGCACCGACTATGCCAAAACAAATTCCTTGTATGTCCAAAAACGTACTTGGCAATAAAGCTTTTCTGATTCTGATTCTGATTCTGATTCTGAAGTATAACGGAGAGTTTGGATGTTTTGATTTTTTGTTTGCTTGTTTCACCTTCCTTACCATTTTTCTCACTATGCTACGATGATAAATCCAGGTTCCACATTCAATATTTTTCACCACAGTTTCAGTTGTTTTAAGCTTTTAAAGAATTGCTCTGACTGAATATTGGAACAAATTACAGTGAGTAATTATTGTCTTAAGCATTTCCTGGCTTGTGAAGATCAGCACACATCAGTCTTATTAGAATGGCATGTTCTCTTGTCTTTCTCGTTTTTAAGAGTACCTAAGAGAAATGGCCCTCTGTACCATTTTATATTTATATTCTAAGGAAACACTCATGAATTTCCAACTAAATATTTACACACACTCTAATCACTTTAAAAATAAAATAATTAGAAAAATGTTTACGTTATATTTATTTCATGGAAACTATAAGGTGTGCCAGTTGTGGCATCAATTGTTATTTGGTTACGGCAACTTCTGAACATGGATTTGTTTCTCCCTTAATAAATGTATTCAAATTAAAGGTGGGTTTTATAAAATAATTTATTGAGAGATAACTTGTCAGCCATTATTTCTTTCGTAAAAAACAAAGCACTTCAAATCCAAATTAAAATATATGAACCAGTGAGAAAAAAAGTAATCAATTCTTTGTGTAACGCCTTTAACCTACATAAGAAAAACTTTACAGCTATGCAGTGCTGAATTTTTGATGAATGTATGTTAGCTGCTCAGGCAATCTGGACAGCTTCAACTTGACCCCATAACAATAGTCCAGGACCATCAGCCTGAGCCCCAAACAGACGGAAAGAGCTGAATTTAGTCTTTTCCGGGGTTAGCAGCTGACCCGGGCACAACCACCTGGGTCTCAAAACAGCATGCAGTTATTTCCCAAAGCACACCCTTTTCTAAGCATAAGCACAGGCTTCAAGGAAGAAGCATCTGTTGCAGGTGTCATTAGTTTACCTCTGACCTGTTTCGGAACTGACCCTATTAAAAGAATAGAGAGTAGACGTAACCTGTCTCACCTCTAAACATGGGCGCTGAGCTCACTGAAGCTGCAGTTATGAGCAGAGCAATAAATACCATTCAAGATGCCAAGTGAAGCTTTGCAAAGCAGTGCAGAAAAGATAAATGAATGTTGAAATCAAGGAAAATTATTCAGCTATTTACAACCCCTTGCTAGCACATAACCATTATTCTATTTGTCTTTCACCACTTTAACTGTAAAATCATACAGAGCGGTGCAAGCATTTTTCTCTCCGGTTTGTTGCCTCACTTCCACAAAATAACACCATCATTCGACAGATAGCATCAATTCTGTCCAGGGTAATCCCAGCACCTCAGGTTGTATCACTCATTCAATTTCAGACCAACGGCTACAGCAAACATTACACATTGCATTGACATTACCAGAGAGAAGCAAAATGGCAGAGAGAAGACAGAGAAGAAAAAGCTGCAGCCATCATGTCATGATGCCCCTGTCATTGTGACAGATCAAACTTCTCCGTGTGTGTTTGTGCCCATGCCTGCGTGCATGTGTGTTTGTGTGGTTACAGTACTGCATATTAGTTTTTTACTTACTTGTTTTACCCATTTGCTGTCATGAAGCATAGTTATTCCATGGTCACTAAACAAGGTATTGTAACTTCTGGCTGCATGGAGGGTGTCAAAAACTGTGAAGTCAGCAGCCAGCCCTGTGATTGCGTAGGCCATGAAGTGGGGTAATATGACGATTAGATTGCAGAGAATTAGAATGTGTTCATGACAAGCCAAATTAGAAAGACCGTGCGATAGTCTAAAGGGCAGATTCTATGTCTTGCAGTTCTAAGCTCAGATGCATCAGTTTTGTTTTTCATTTTTTCTCTTAGTTTCGTTGACTGGCTTTAATGTAGCAGGGATGGGACAGTTAATGGTTTTTATTAATGAAATGGTTAATTCTAGGATTAACAGTTAGTTTTATTGTTTTAAAATAAATCAGCAAATTTGTTTCTTAATTGTCTATCAAACACATCATTGCGGAAATGTTGAAACAGACATAAGCAGTCCTCAGCCACCTGCACCTAGTTGCTGCCTCGGAGCTAACATTCAGTAAGTTAACTTAAACGCAAATGTTTTGACCTTCAGTCTGGTTTATCTGTATAACTTGTTAACAGCTTGGATAACTGAAACTGTTACTGAAGTTGTGCATATATTTGACGGGATGTCTGTTTTCCGGCCTGAAGTTGCCAAAGTAACTGAGTGAACATCCTTCAGACCTTCACAATATGAGCCTTAAGCATATATACTGCACTCTCAATTTAAAAATTGGGCAAATCAGTTAGAAATTATCTTTTGGTTTAATTATCCTGTATATGTTCTTTAATTACTATGTCTTTACATAGTAAGAGCATGATAAAAGTGTAATCAGGATTTCACTGTAAAACATTTTAGTAAGATTTTTTTCCATATCATCTAGCCCAAATAAACTCTAACATGGCCATAATATATAATAATTCTGTTACATAAATGCCTTTTTGTTGTTACTTCTGTTAGTCTGTAATTTACTGAAATATACCTAAGTGTACATAGAAAAATATAATTTATAATATGAAAAAAATAGGTTTGTATTGGATTTCTGAAATGAGGAAAGAGGGTGATAGTAAAATGGCTGCTGTTTAGACATTTCGACACAAAAGCTGGTTGGTTACTTGGCTCTTTGGTTGGACTGCTACACTTTATCTCAGCTTGGGGACACAGAGTTTGCACTGCTGGTCTTTGAGAGCAGGCAGAAGATGAAGAGGCAGTGTCAGGCTGCCTTTTAATGGTCAGGAGTGTAGTTAGTTCCTCTGACTCAAGCCTGTCCCCCATGATGCTGGGTCCACTCATCATAACTGACCATAATTCAACTCATTTGGCAGGTTGAGGTCTCAAAGGTCTGGGGATAAAAACGTACGGAGGGCCCTAATAGCAGACAGAGAGACCCGCTGAAGGTAGTTCTTACAAGAGCTCCACAAGAGAACATTTTTGTTGTGGACATTGGAAACCACACGTACAAAAAAACCATTTGCTGCTGAAGGCAGAAAGAAAAAGAAAGGTGGATAGTAAGGTACACTTTATGACAGACACAGACACACAGATATAACCTACAATAAAATGCTTTAGTTTTGTGTGACATTAGCTGTGGTATAATACCAGAGGACACCAATTATTAGATTTCACAAAGTCCCTTTAACACATGGTGTCACAGTGAGCACTGTTGCCTTGCAGCACAAAAGTCTTTCTGCATGGAGTTTGCATGTTCTCCCCGTGCATGCATGGATACTCTCCAGGTACGCAGACTTCCTCGGCAGTCCAAAAACACCATCATTAAATCAATTGGTATCTCTAAATTCCCCTTTTATTTGAGTGTGTGCTCACATGGTTTTCTCTACTGTGTGTCTATGTTGCTCTGTAATGGACTGGCGAGCTCTCCAGGATTTACCCTGCCTATAGCCCAATGATTGCTGGAAATTGGCACCAGCCCCCTGCAACCGTGCAAGTACAAGCAAGTATAGACAACAAATGTATGGACATTCCAATTTAAAATTACATTATTGTAATAAATACAATGACATTAAGAAAGACATTTTATTTTCTCATCGTAATCACCACAAATGCAACTAATTAAAATAGTCACATGTTGTAAAGATCATTTAGGAACGTATGGAAGCATAAGACCACATGTCGTTATAAACCATAAAACTGCTCAATCAAACTTTAAAATGGAGCCACAAAGGCACAGACATGTCTGACAACTGATCATGCACCTCTGCATTACATTTCCGATGGTGTTGATAGAGACTGAAAGAGAAAGTTAAGTGATAGATTAATGATGTGGTTTCAAATTAAAGCATTTCTGGCAAATGTTTGCCAGGATAATCTACTACCACAGCGAGCCTCCATGCCTCCGTGGGGTGTTGTGCCTCCAGAGGGGTTTTAATTGAGATGCTGGTGAAAGAAAAAAAGCAAATTGAGACTGAAATGGGGCACAGTGTGTGTCTGAATAGAGAGAAGACATTTTGGCAAATTCCAGTCTGGGCATGTTTTTGGGGGCCCTTTAAGGGAGGGGAAGGAAACAGACAGATTTTTTTAAATTATTCTGTGTGTATGTGTGTGTCTTAGTGTAAATGAGGAAGAGCCCAGATGACCTACGAGTTGGAGTGTTCTGACTACACAATAAAATGGTGTTGAAGGATGACAATGAAAAATCAGTCCAGTTTATCATCACTGAAGTGAAAATAATGTGATGTGAAAATGGTTTAGAATGATTCAGGAAATGTCATTGTACAATATTAATTCTGGGACAAATGCTAATTGTTAGCAAACCTGTGTTTATTTGTCCTTCTTGCTGTCATACTAGATGCACATCCTCCCCAGCTCACATTTAGGTTTACAATAATTTTCATTCATCCAGAAAGTATGTTTTTGATAGGGAATGGGATGGTTTTCTGTCAAAGTATAATACAACTGTGAAAAATGAGTATCAATTTTGAACTAAAATTATATTTTATTTACATTTTATTACCTTAAACCTAAATCTGTAAGGGGTATAAATAAATTTGGTCTTATCTGTAATAGAAGAATCAAGGAGGAACATGTTCTACTTTGACAATGTGGGAGATGTGCTGATCCAATTGGGCCTAATTTTGGGATTAAGATTCACTTTATTCTGGTTACCGACTTGTATATAATGTGAAGCTTAATTACATGTTGCATATTCTATTGCTAGTCATGACTGCACTGCAGCTCAATCAGCAATGTGAGAAAATAAGTGGGTCACAATGCGGGACCATGATTAAAATTGGTTTAATTATTGCGAGGCTTCATTTGTGATTTTGAGGGTTTCCTAACATCTGTCCTGGAGAGTTGGGACCCATAATGAATAAAAAAATAGATAAATAAAAGTAAATGCATGCCTACAGACATGTTTAATGGGTGCACATAGTCACATATGCTTATAGAAATATCAAAGTCCCCTGACAAATGATAAAATCTCAATTTGTCCTTAAATTTATTGTGATACATTATGAAATGCTCTATTATTAATTTGTTGTTATTTAGGAAGGTCTTAAAAATTCTGCTGGTGTTACACTAAATATTATGTGTTCTTTGCCTGATCTGGATCACTTTTTAAGACATCCATTTAATCAAAGGTTTGTTTTTTTTACTTCACAAAATCCCCAAAGGATCTAAATCATCAACATTTCCATTTCAACAGTGTTCAGGCTCGTAACTCACCATAGTTAAACCCCTTTTCATGTCCAAAAATAAAGAGCGATATAAAAAAAGCACAACAGCAACAAATCAATTATGCTGCAGATTAAGAGTCGTGAGCTTATTATTTGAATGACAAGCTTTAGTTCATAATTCAAGGTCCACCAAGGTCCACCAAGTTTTAATTGTAAAATCTGCAGCTCAAATTTAAGTTCATGAAGTGAGGGTTTAAATTGTTATTTGCTTAGTGAGGAGTAGGAAATCCGGAGAAATGTTGTCTGAGAATTGTAGGTCTCGGCACTCAATAAACGGTAAAATATAAAAAATAAAAAATGCACTGTTGCTGACTCAGTCTACCTAAAATGCATCATAGCTACAATTACATATCTGTGATAAGGAATAAACTAAAATACTAAAATTCTGACAGCAATCAAGTTAAACATTGCAATTTGTGTTCCTCTTCATGACCAGCATTGTTGCTCTGATGCTTATAGGTGCCAGTCCTTCGCAATCACCATGTCACCAGAAAAGCCAGAAAACCTTTTACACTTGGGAGATTGGCTGCACTGTAGTAATATAGCTGTGAAAATGTTATTCAGAGGGTTTATGTGCAGTTAGTTTTCTCATAAAAAAATGCTTTACCCTAAAAAGCTACTTCAAGCTAAGGGAGTGCAATTAGTGGTTAGAGCAGAGGTTCAAAATCGTTTAGCATCAGCAGTCTCTTTAATCTGATTTATACTAAATTATGCTGCCATGGCATTGTTTTACATGATAAACTTAATGCTCACAAACAAAAAAGAACTGCATTTGACACTGTCTTCCTGTTTATTGGCATGTTTCAAAAAGCTCTTTTTGATTCAGAAAAGTGTTTTAACATTTCTAATCTCCATTAAAAAATTCAAGGGAAAGCTGATTGTGATTCATTTATGTTTCATATTTTCAAGATTTTTGGGCTATTCTGGTTCCAATGCATGATGATGTGAGCAGTTTAATATTGAAAGTAATGACTTTATTATTTAACACAACAGTTAAGATTCCACATATCAGCATGTAAACACAAAAAAAACAAAGAATTTGCTGTTCGAATTTGGCATTCCTATGTATTTGAGTAACCTAGACATCTTATAAGTGAGCTTCTACATAGTGCAAGCTCAAACTAACTGCATGATTGATACAGCTTTTCTTTTTTCCTGCAGGGTTTGCCCAGTTTAGTCTGACTCAATGTGTATAGCTTTAGGAAACAATGCTTGAGCCATTTAACAGCAATGTAAAATCAATATATGTCCTGAAATGGCAGGAAAAAAAAGCATCATTGCAAACTAGTTATTGACGTGTTAAAGTAATTTACACTTGCTTGTACAAGACAGATCGTGGCAATATTTATTTAGCCGGCAAGCTGGCAGTGGGAAATGATACAGCAGCTGCAGCTATCACCAGATGCTGGTGTTACGATGTCCGTCCATCAAACTGTCCCCCTCTACCCCCTCCCTCTTCCTTCTTCCTACTCGGTACCCTCCTCCTTTATTTTCCCAAATGACTGGCTCCCTTTTTGCTGCAACCTGACAGTCTTTAAACAACTGTATATTAGAGCTGCATCTGTCAAACTAGTATACCTATTGCTCTCTGCAGTTTCTCCTGGAGGTCCAACTTGTAAAAAACACACTTGAACAAAAACCTTTGCAAATAAGCATTGTTTTTACTCAACTACAGTCCTATTCAATAAACTAGAAAATTACTAAAACGTTCATTTAGTTCAGTAACTCAATACACAAAGTAAAACACATTAAATAGATTAATTAAACACGGACTAATGTTTTCAGGCCTTTATTTGTTTTGTTTATTATGATGTTGTCCACTTACAGCTAATGAAAATACAACATTTAAGATTCGAATATTACATCATACCAATATAAAAATAATTTGTAGTACAGAAATGTGGCCTCAAGTATGTTTAATACCTTCTTAAAAGTTGTTTTTTTCAAAAGGCACTTTTAATCTGACAAACAAGCCTCATCGGCACGCATATTCTAATTTAATGAATATGACTGTATAGATCTCTTTTAATTTAGGAATTTTAAATGAATTAAATTCTTGCTGCAGATAAAACTGTAAAGCACAGAGAAACACTTACTTGTATACCATCTGATTGCACATGAGCAAGGCAATTAGTCAGTCCTGTACCACACTCTTTACTAACCACCCAACAAAAGAGGGAAAAAAAGGCCAAAGGGTGTTAAAAAAGACGAAGCACACAGCTGTATGGTGAGCCATCTCACTATCAGTTGCAGCAATTAGGGAGCACAATGTAAAATGTCACAGCGGATCTGTATCATTGGCAGCTCTGTCAGAGGAGAAGGCCAGGGGGAGTGGAGAAGCGCAGAGTATGGCGAATCCCATCGGCTAAGCCTGTTTTAGTAATGTGAGAGAGAAGATTGTGAAAAATTATGACAGGACAATTCTGGGACTCTAGTTCAGATACAGTCATATCATCCATCTTCTGTTAGAGACTTTGAGAGACAAAAAACAATATGATTTACCTGTAATATGGATACATTTTTGCAAGTTGAAGAAATACATCAATTACTGTGAGCTGGTAACTGATTATAACATATGAGAGTGTGTTGAGTGATCAAATAATTCAAATAATCAACAATATTGAAAAAAACATTTGAAACACAAAAAAGCTGAATAAATTCAATACAGATGAAATGAGACTGAACTAAACTGAAGCTCACAAACAAACTGGACTGATTTCAAACCCTCACTTTCCATCTATTTAGAGACAATGATAAAGAAAAGAGATCCATTTTAATTTTCAGCTCAACATCACTTTCACATGTCTAACTGGGGGAAGCTCCATGGGATATAATAAATCATTTGCAGATTTCCTCCTGCTTTTGATCAAGTCGGGGTGACCAGACTTCTTGCCTGGACTCATTACTTTTGAGGGAGACTGATTAAAAGCACGCCCAGGCATGCTCTCCATTATTGCCTTCATGCACCCTGCTCAAGCTGCTGTACAGCAGCAGAATTATCACCTCTGCAAGACTCACACCAGCAGATAGCTGCTCCCACAAAAATACAAAAAGGTATTGTTATATTTGCACAAAAGAAAGCAAGCCCCTAACATGTATTTATCTGTTTTCATTTTTAAAGTTAGAGGGCATTATCTGCACAACGAGACAATCATATAACTGCTGGACACCTGATGTTATCCAGGGAGAAGATGTTAATATTTGATGCGGTGACAACTGTTCTACAAAACAGAGGAAGCTACTTATTATAAGCTCCCTCTAGTGGTTGTAGATTCAATTGCAATAAAGGCTACAGCAAAATGGAAATTGGAAACTCTTGTAGAATGTTCCGGTATTTCTCAACTAAGAATGATGACATTTAAATGCGTGTAAATGTGGCTGAAAAGTAGAAGATATGTATCAGAAATTATTTTTAGTGGTTTAAGGTTTGCAAATGAGACATGGGGTAAATGCATATGTTTGTGTGTGTTGTGAATCAGTGGAGGTTCACTTGCAGTAGCACAGGACCCCCGCAGCTGGGCCCACTAAGGAACTGAGATGCCCAGGGAAAAAGAGAAAGAGATGGAAATGTGGAGAGCATGAGAAAGAGGGAGCAAAAGAAAAAGAGAGGAGGCGTAGGAATTACAGGGAAAGTGGGTGTTAGAGTAAAGTCATATTTGCCTATTTTGCCACAAGCTCTTCAAAGGCTATGTCTTGCCTACAACACATCTGGGAATCTGAGTGAAAGTTGAAGAGTTCCTCCTGCTCTTTTCTCTCAAGCCCCCTGAACCCATTTTGCTGATGCTACTTTTTTTTTCTATCTCCACTTATCTTTTAGTCCCTCATCTTGCTCTCTCCCTCTCTGTCTCTATATTCTCCACCCTTTTTGTTCTTGCACAGAATTGTTTTTTTTTTGTTTTGTTTTTTTTTTTTTTGTCCAGCCAACAGCAGTTCGGAATTCAATTTTCACCTGATACTTGAAAAGCTGCTTGGAATATATTTATTTATTATCCAAAAGAAGAAAAAAAAAGAGATTTAGCTTAAGTCTTTAAATTCCTTTTGAAATAATTTATACCACTTGATAAAGAGGCATCAGCAGATCTGGATACATTTTTTAGAAAATGAGTGTTTAGAGTGCTGATAAGCTGCACTGTGATTCCTCTGCAGAGGTGTCGCCAGGGTAAGCGGATCCCTTATTTTTTCCAGTATATTTCTTTTGCTATAGTTACGACTTGTCTTCTTTGCAATTTCACTTTTCTTTGCTTCTATCTTTCTTTTTCTGCCAAGGTTTATCCCTGAGGTGTCCTCCGGGGCTATCTATTGGATAAGCCATTTGCAATGTATTTTCTAAAGAACCTTCCGTTCCATCTTTTGAACTTCTGCTATCTCTCTAAATGTCTTTAAGAAAAAGTGCAAGCTAAAAAATGGCAGAAAATGTTTCAAAGTACTCTTAGCTGTACTTTCCCGTGTAGCAAAAAAGGTGCCCCAGTTTCCCTGCAGCAGTTTGATACAGGCTTCTGGGATTTTGATCTATGCTGGTGCATTCTGCAAAATGGGACCCACACAAAGGTAAAGCTCAACAAGGACGGACAGAAAGGCCTAGCAGAAAGGGCAGGGAAGAATTTAGTTCAAACCATACATAGGTAAAATGCACAAAGCTCTTGTGTTAAGCATTTACTGAGCACAGCATGTTGGAAAGAATAAAACAAAAAGGGAAAGTGATTCAATTATGAATTGTCCCTACCAGATGGCATTATGTCCTGAGTTTGTATTATAAATAATTGAATACTGGCTACTGACCGAAATCAGATGGTTTTCACTGTGATCTGCCCTTACTGGACCCAAAAACTTAAAAGCTCAACTCGAATCATTTTCTGATAGTGAACACACCATGCATAAATAGTAGAAGGTCATACATACTGCAGCAGTCTTCACCATAGATGATGTTACTGAGAGAAGAAACTCGGTTGGCCATTTTCATTAATGTGTTAAAAAAAAAAAAAAAAAGAAATTGAAGAACATATTTTCTCATTCACTCACTGCCATTAAAAATAATAATAATTGGTCATGCCAGGATGCTTAGAAAAATATTTTGAATGTTATATATCTTGTGATATTATAATTTCTTAGGAGAAATCAGAATCAAAACCCAAAATCAGTGTCAGCATGTCAAAGCGTTACAAAAACCAGAGGTACGTAACCCGCCAAGTGTTTTTATGATTGGTGCATCTCTAACAATGAAGTCTTGTACAGTGACTTAAAATATCCCACAGACTTATCTATGGACCTAAAGCTGCGATCAGTCATTTCCTGTAACGTGCATCACTGTGCCACATCACGGACCACAGGATGCTCTGAGACCAATTATGCCAATTATAGCCAGAATCCCCCTGTGGTGTTTTGATAAGACCCTCCACAATTTCTTCCAATGAAGCAATTAGTTCCAGCATTTGTTTACAGGAGCCTTACATGACTTCAAGCTAAAATAATATTTTGTATCTCTGTTTGCCATCAGAGCAGGGTAAATCCACCACCGGCGAATCTTAACCTGGCTTTTTTCATTGAGGTTTGATCTTGTCATGGCAACTTAGCATCTGGTGTAGAGAGTGCACATACTGTATTTATGACTGTGTGTATATGCCCTGTGAAAGGTTGCATATGTGTGTGTCTGCACTTAAGGAGGGCGCTGTGAGGAGAAAGAGAGATGTCGCAGACAAGCCAGTCATTCTCCTTCTGCCCCCTCCCTCTCCCCCAGCCATGTCAAGAACCAATCACGTGTGAAAACTTGCCTTAACTTCCCTTGCCTGTGTGACTACAGCATCAGAGAGTTTGACAGATCTGTGCGCCACAGAGGCGTCTCCCAGCCATTTGGCATGCCATGCGCGTCTGGTGCGCTGGAGACTGCCTGTCAAACGGCTCTGAGTCGGTGGCGCAGCCAGGGACCCTACGGAGCGCCAGATGGGCCATTAAGGTAGTATTAATGTAGATGCCATCGCTTTTCTCCTCTGACTGGGACATGCTCTCTCGAACTGCGAGCAGCTGCTGCCATTTACTAGGACAGCTTCCTGCTAAGTTTGGCCAACTGGCATCACCACTGACTGGCTCTCAATGTAATGATACACTTTTTATTTTCTTCTTGTACTGTACCTGTGACTTTTCTCTTCCCTCCTTGCTCCTGGCTTTCCAGATGTTTTCACAGGACATAGCAGAAAACCTCCAGCTTTTCCTGCTGCCAGAGTGTTTTACAGAAACATTCCTCCACATGAGGCGATCCTCTCTCTTTTTCCTCTCCCAGACACATATGCATATAAACACAAGCTCTCTAATAGGAGTATGGAAACTGGATCCTTCTATACCCCCACTTAAGCTCAAAAACAAGGCGCGATATTCAGTAGTGTACGGTTTATTTTCTGTTTATGCCCTACTGAGTGCTAATATCATGCTTTAATTGAGAGAAAATTGGCTGTTGGCAAGAAACAGAAAAGAAGGTTACCAAAACCCCTACCATGGATAAGTGCTGCAATCAGTAATATTCTATTTAGTTAAGTAGCCTAAAATGGGATGTTTTGAGATCATTATTCAAATCACATTGACAAAATCCTATTATGAGAATTAGTTTTTCCAGAAGGAAATGTACAGAATTATTGATGTGTAATAAATGTGCTTTCAGCTTTACATACACCAGGGGCGTATTAGGAAACAGTGGGGCATATGATTCAGACTGAAACAAGGTCACAAATACCACATTTTCTCCCATCTTTCACAAAGATAAAATACACCTTATTTCATGTGCAAACTTTGATTAACTTTTAATAGTTTCAGAGTGCAACATTTGTCATTGTGCTACACCATTTCAACAGAGAACAAAGAGTACGGTAGGTGGGTAGTTTTAAAAGGATGCAGGAGCTCCACAGGCACAAGTTGACCTTCCTGTTGAGCACAGACTAACTCCCTCTGTTCCCTCATCTCTTTCCTGTCTCTCATTTTGCAACAGAGCCCAGAGCCTGTAAGGAGGAGCCGTACAAGTGTCCTTTTAGGTGCCCCTAGAGAGAGATAGGTAAGGTACTTAAGGTCGCTGTACACCCACACTGAGTTCCCATGTGTGTGTGCTGTTAAAAACAAGCAGGCGAAAAATGATAAAACTCCACAACGACTACATTGTCTGTCAGCTTCAATCGGATCGCGAGGATGGAGGAGGAGTGAAAAGGGGAGGATGGGGAGGGGGATTGTTATGGGCTGTCTATGTTTGTGTCTCGAGAGGCAGCCGAGACGAGGACTACAGGGTTGGCATCACCGGTGGTCAGCGCTGAAATCAAACGCACTACCACTGAAGCGCAGCAAACACTTATGCTCCCACACAGCCGTTAGTGTACTTGTGGTATCAAACTGACACCTTTTCCCTTGGCTGCTCCTGACAAGGAATTTCCTCGTCTAAAAATTAGTTATACCTTGCCAACAGCACAGTTGCAATTTGTACAGTTGTGAATAGATTTAATTCTGGCTTGATGAGATAAACCTTTTTATTGTGATGAATACCAATGTGCAGGCCCCAGAGGGTGCATGGCGTACTATATATTCAATGATTAAAAAAATGAATAATAATAAGAATAACATAATTTTGTATTGTTGACCACACACAGTAGATTGAATGCTCAACCAGCTGTCTGGCATGATTCGAAAGTAATTTAAAGAGCCTCTTGAATAAGTCACTAATCAATCTCTTGTAACAATGCAAACCAATTTCTTCGTAGTTGATTGAGAAGAGCAAATGCTATTTTGGTGCTTATTCTCATTGAATTGTTACAGCTTTCTATCTGGGTATCTACATACTGGGAAAAAAGGAGGCAAACTGACACTAATCAGCTGTCTGCAAAGTTACCAGTGCAGAAGCTAACACACATTTTTTGTATGTGTATGTGTGTTTGCCTCACAGCCTGACAGAAAAGATTAAGCAGACATCGATTGCAAAGTAAACTTGAGCAAGAGGAAGCAGAGTCTGTGTATTGATGCGTGGTGGCAACGGGATTCCTTACCCACAGCTTTATCCAGGAAATCCAACCTGCAATGAACGGGATCAGCTCCTTTATTTACAAAGGTGTGTGTTATTGCTTTGCCATGCAAATGCTTTCAAAAGCACAGTAATGCTATCGCTGCCATTGTGTGGGAATGATCACTGCACCGGGACAAGCAAGCCAAGCTTTGATAGGTAAAGAATAACAGTGTTACCGAGCTGAGCATTGAGTGTGTGGGCGTGTTTCAAATAGGTTATTTTGGATGGGGTTTCTTTTTGTTAAGAAGAAAGACGGCATTACTGAGGCCTATTGGTGTGATGAGGTATACTTCCAACCAAGATGATTAGCATGAAAAGAAATATTTAATGTTATTTTCTACTAAAGTGAACGCAAAAGCAGAGAAAAGCCTGTAATCACATTATTATTCATGTTGGAGATCAAGATCAATCAGGGTTAAAGCATGTCACAATGTTTAGGAATGACAATGGATGGCTGTTTGTGTAGGAGATGCATACAACACAACTGGATGTGAGATACTGAGGATGATGGGGGCTTAGGAAGGCCTTAATTCCTATTTTTGTTAAACTCCTTTTTGAGCAGTTTTTATTAAAATTTCAGCTGAATTTGGATTCCATCAGTACTAACACACAGCTAGGGGTGTAATGACCCACAACAAGGGACAAGATCTAGGCAATTGTGTGTGGCAAAGTGCTGTCTAGTTGCTGTGAGAATGTGACTTCCTCTGGAGTAAACTGTCATTACAGGCACCGACTTTGAGGGTGTGTGCTTTAGAGTTAACTCTCTGTATCTGTGTTCAACACTAGGCATAGGCCAGTATAATGTAATTTTAAAACAATTCTGTCTAAAACGTGTAAAAATTTTGTTCACACAATTTCTACAGTTTAAAGTTTATTGATTGAGATGCCAGAAAACATTCCCATCACTCATATTAATATAAGACTGTTTTGAAACTATAGTTTCACAAACAAACCTTGGATTGTAATGTCCTAAAAGAAGGGCTATTATACAGGTTTTTAAGGAATCTCATTCTTGAATCACGGGGATGCTCGAAGCAAGTAAGCATTCACACTGGTCTGTTTTGAGATAGTGAAAGTAAAATCCAGCAAAAAACGTTCCCTCATAATGAGTCTTAAGTGCCTGGTGCTGTTATAAAAAAATTATAACCGCTGTTTGAAGAACAGTTAGACACTGATGAACAGATGATTTACAGTAAATAGGAGGTTTGAAAGCTTAATGCTCCTAGTCAACAGTTAAAAAAGGTATGTAAAATTAATATTTAAATAAGGTAAAATTTAAATAATGTTCAAATGAGACTACAAAATGGGAACATTTTGTGGTTTCAACCCTCAGAACCCAGTTCAGAACAAAATGACTATAAGCAGTTTACATATAGTATGATTGTGATATCTTTAGATGGACAGAATATTTGAATAGTACCACAGTGCCAGGTGCAGTGTAACGGAGGACCCCGGAATGCAGACGAGCAGGCAGCATGATGGTAAGTGAAATGGTTTAATAAATGAAACTTACTTCAGCAGGTGGTGGCAAAAACAGACATGGACAGGCAGGCAAGACAGGCTTGGCATAAACTTGACATGAGTCGAAACAACAACAGAGTGAAGTGATCCATAATGTTTTTGTCACAAGTTAATTGACAGAGACAAAAAACAAAAACAACCCGAAGAGGGTGGACGGAGGGGGCCTCGGCAGGAGGGCCAGAGACAAAAACCAAAATACAAAGTTCAAGCGGATGACCAGGATGATGCCCCGCGCAGGCACAAAGGTCAGGCGGGTGCCAGGACCTGCAACACACAGTCCTGGGCGGTTGGCGGCGAAGGCGTGGAGGCCGACAGAGGCATAGAGACTGTGGAGGCCGGCGGCAGCGGCGAAGGCGAAGACGAGGAGGCCAGCAGAGACGCAGAGACCATGGCGGCAATCGACGGCGGTGAAGACTTGGAGCCCGAGAGAGACATAGAGACCTTGGCGGCCAGCGGTGAAGGCGAAGACAAGGAGGCCAGCAGGGATGTAGAGACCTTGGCGGCCAGCGGTGAAGGCGAAGACAAGGAGGCCAGCTGGGACGTAGAGACCATGGAGACTGGCATCGGCGGGGAGGCGAAGACAATGAGGCCACCAGGGACGTAGAGATCTTGGCGGCCGGCGGTGAAGGCAAAGACAAGGAGGCCGGCAGGGACGCAGAGACCTTGGCGGCCGGCGGTGAAGGCGAAGACAAGGAGGCCAGCAAAGACGTAGAGACCATGGCAGCTGGCGACAAAGGAACTGACGGTCTGGAAGTCAGCCGAGCAGAGTAGAGCACCCTCGGTTTGGAGGTCGGCTAACCATGGAGCGTAGAGGAACTGAGAAACTCAGTGGAACTCCGGAGGCTTGGACTCAGGCTTGGCCTTCATGGTGCCAAGACAGAGCCGACAGGACCCTCGGAGACAGGAACGATGTCTGGGGGACCCTTGGAAGCCAGAACGAGGACAAGCTGTTCCTTGAACCCCTCAGAGACAGAATCCAGTGGCGATTCCTCCTGGAACCCCTCGTCTCTGGGTTCAGAGGCCAAGACGAGGACGAGCTCCTCCCCGAACCCCTCGTCGCAGGATTCAGGAACCAGGACAAGGACCAGTCTCTCGCTGAACCCCTGGAAGGCCTTTAGACCAGGAGTAGAAGCCGAGGCGTCGCCCAGACCCTCAGTGGCGTGGGCAGGAGCCAAGGCGTTGCCCAGACCCTCAGTGGCATGGGCAGGAGCCGAGGCATCGCCCAGACCCTCAGTGACATGGGCAGGAGCCAAGGTGTCGCCAAGACCCTCAGTGGCGAGAGCAGGAGCCGAGGCGTCACAGAGACCCTCAGTGGCGAGAGCAGGAGCCGAGGCATCGCTGAGACCCTCAGTGGCGAGAGCAGGAGCCGAGGCATCACCGAGACGCTCAGTGGCGTGGACAGGAGCTGAGGCGTCGCCGGGACCCTCAGTGGCTTGAGCAGGGGCTGAGGCGTCGCCGGGACCCTCAGTAGCTTGAGTAGGGGCATCGATGGGGCGTCCCTCTTCCGACGTTCTCTGTGGCGTGTGGAGGAGTTTGAGACAGACTTGGGCTGTACAGTGGCGGCATTCTGGAGACCTGGCATGGACCGAGCTGCAGCAGCGGCGTTCTGGGTACCTGGCGTGGGCCGAGCTGCAGCAGCGGTGCTCTGGGTACCTGGCGTGGGCCGAGCTGCAGCAGTGCTCTGAAGACCTGATGTGGGCTGGACTGCAGCAGCGCTCTGAAGACCTGACGTGGGCTGGACTGCAGCAGCGCTCTGAAGACCTGGTTTAGACTGCTCAGTAGCAGCACTCTGGAGACCTGCCGTGGGCTGCTCAGTAGCAGCTCCCTGGACACCTGGCGTGGGCTGCTCAGTAGCACCATTCTGGAGACCTGGCTTGGACTGAGCTGCAGCACCGCTCTGGAGTGCAGATGAGGATGGAGGTGGGCGGCAGTAAAACTGCCTTACTGCTGTCTCATAATCCTCCTCCATCTGCCTGATTCTATCCCTAAGCTCAGGAGAGGAATACAGGAGACTGGTCCTCCTGAAGCTCTTTATTTGGCGAGCAAAAACCTTAACTGCTCCTCCAGTTTGTCTGGTGTTCCTTCAGAACACCGGGCTAGAACGAACGAAGACGGCATGGGTGGAGCTGCAGCGAGCCTGGGAGGCGGTGCTGTGGCAGACGAAGACGCGGGATTACTAGCTGCAGCCCTCCCATCAGCTGGCAGGGAAACCACCGCTCCAGACGTCACAGCATGCGAGAGTCCTCCTCGCCATCTGAAAGGCAGGGAAAGGCTCCATGCCGGCGTTTTCTGTGGCGGGAGGAAGACGTGGGCTTCTCGCTCCATCTGCTCCAGCAATTGGGGAGAGGGCAGAACCTCCAGATCGGCCGGCAGATGTCTCATTGCGTCCTCCATCTGCTGCTAAACCCAGCAATCCTTGGCGCTTTCCTGCCTGCCGTCCACGAGGTCCATGTTAGGCGGAAACATTCTGTCAGGTGCGGACTGCAGACGAATGCAGACGAGCAGGCAGCATGATGGTAAGTGAAATGGTTTAATAAATGAAACTTACTGCAGCAGTTGGTGGCAAAAACAGACATGGACAGGCAGGCAAGACAGGCTTGGCATAAACTTGACATGAGTCGAAACAACAGAGTGAAGTGATCCGTAATGTTTCCGCGACGAATGAACAGAACAGATGTGTATATATAGAACAAGAACCAGGTGAAACGAGGAGACTGAATGCTAGGTGCAGGTGACCTGAATGAAGTTAATTGACAGACAGGAGAAAACACAACGTGACTGGAGCTAAACAGGACAAATTCAAGGATACAAACTAATAGAAACATAACTAGAAAAACATGAAACTAATGCATAACCAGATCTAAAAACCTAACTTGAGAAAACATGAACTAGAAGACAAAAACTAAA
This sequence comes from Girardinichthys multiradiatus, assembly GCF_021462225.1. NCBI lineage: Eukaryota > Metazoa > Chordata > Actinopteri > Cyprinodontiformes > Goodeidae > Girardinichthys > Girardinichthys multiradiatus. The sequence goes on along the minus strand of NC_061805.1, from coordinate 36,715,609 downwards.
GCATGACCAGGATGATAATAATAATAATAATAACCCAATAACACCCACTAATCATGACACACAGAGGTGCAACAGACAATTCTGCAAATCAAATATGCAACCAGAAAGGAGTGGTGCCCAAAAAAGCAAAAAGCAAAAGTTTATGGTGTCATCTGTTTCAAATATGCTTTGTGGAGATTCTTGTTCGCGTTATGTATTGTGTGACATTAAAAATACCAGTAAAACACCTTTGAAAACTCAAAACATTGTAATGGTAGAATTTGCCCCTTTAATACAGATTTTTCACAGTGTTGATTGTATTTGAGTAGTGTTAATAGTGCTTTAGAAATGAATAAAAGTAAACAAGGAATTGTGTACTAGTCAAACAGCCAACCTCCAAAAACTGTGGTCCTTAAACTAACTCCACCAAACAGATGCAGAATGGTTGACATGTATAATTCAGTCACTAAACGCACTGAGCTGTTGAGCAAAAGAGCAGTAAGAGAAAGATTCAAACTAATGAGAGCTTTGGCAACTTGTGTAGAGGGAGGCAGGCAGTGATTAACGGAACACTTCAGAGTACAAGGCACAGCGGTGCTCAAAGAAAACAGTGATGATCTCCACTTAATCGCAGAGAAGCCCGGAGCATCTGCCGCCAGAGCAGGGCAGCGGCACCGGTGAGCTACCGCTCCGCTAGGCTGTCATCTCCAGAGAGCTGTGGCCATATGCTTGCCTCTGCCGTAAACTCGCAGGAAGTTAATTTTCTGACAAAACACCGGGATAAATATGACATTCAAACAAGTTGTGTGCAGCCAGGCTGAACACAGATGCCATGCCAAGCTCAAGCTGCATGTGTCATGTGAACAGAGCTTATTTTTTCTACTACTGTAGTCATGTTTGGTTGGTTTTTGCAGAAATAAACAAAATATGTGTAAAATATTCTGAAAGTAGGTGTTAACCTTCTTAGAGCTCAAGCCATGCACTGCACAGATGAAAACAAAATACTGTAATACACCAAAACACAACAGCACCAGTACAAGTCTTGATTCAAGTCTTTAAGAAGTTAAAAAAATTAAATAAAAAATATTTGTAAAAAGTTGTCCATTGCAGGTAAAATGCAATAGCCATTTAGTACAAAGGGCTCACTTGGAATCCAAGCCTATAATCATTGGATGAAATATACTGTTTCTTTCATCTCAGCATTCTCTAACCCCTATGTTCCAGAGACAAAGGGGAAACTGAGCCTTGGGGGTGAAGTCATCGGTTCTAGCTAACAGATTCTTTACAACAATAGCTGTATCGGATAGGATAGAAACTGGGGATAGTCAAAGGTAGAGCCAAAGATCTGATCCAGAAAGAAAAAAAAAGGCAACACAAGCGGAAAAGGAGGATAAAAGGACTCGGAGACTGTTACACAAGGGAATAGGTCAGGTAGGGCTTACACCTGGGGCAATCAGAGGCCACTAGTATGGTTGGAGAGTGGAATGGGTGACCATCTGAGACTCTTCCTATCATATCTCATCTTTTTTCTGCCACATTTGTACTCCACCTAGCAGCTCAATTGCTTCTACACTGTATGTGACTGCAACTTAGCCTAACACATTGCAAGAACTCATTCCATGCAGGCATTTAGACATGACAAAGACAGCTTGCTGAAGTTCAAACTGAGCCCCAGAATTTAAAAGAAATGTGTTCTATGTGATTTTGAATGTGGCATGGATGTTGGTGCCAGATAGGCCAGTTTGAGTATTTCAGAAACTGCTGCTCTACCAAGCTTTAGAATCACTTTGAGGTTACAGAGAATGGTCTCAAAAAGAGAAATAAGTCGGTGAGCTGTAGTTGTGCAGACAAAAATGCTTTCTTGTTGCAAGATGTTAGAAGAGAATGGGCACACTGGTCAGAGATGCAAGCTTAAATAACCACTTGTTACACCCAAGGTATGTGGGACCAATTACGGCAGCATAAGTGCCACTCCTGACAGCTAACAACAGCATGACGCTAGGGCTACAACTCAACAAAATTGGAACATAACGCATTAAAAAAACTCGATTCGAGTCTCGATTAAGCAGCGTTGATATGGTAGGGTTAAAATTTGGCCTAAAGCATGGATTCACACTACCTTGTACCAATGATTCAGCCTGGTAGTGATGTTGTTTTTGTGTGGGGGATACTTTTTGCCACACTTGAAAACCATTTTAAGAACCATTTCAGCATTGCCCAAATGCGACCTACCTCAATATTGTACCTGACAATGTCCTTTCTTATCACAGTTTACCGATTTTCTGATGGCTTCTTCCTGTAGGACAATGCCCAATACTGAATCAGTTCCACAAAGAATTAAGGCCGTTCTTAAGGCAAAGCGGGGCCCAACCTACTGCTAACAAGGTGTACCTGAAACCAGAACACTTTGCTTCTGTAGAAAAAGGAAAGATTTTGGTGTGGTCATACAAATCCGTTCTCGGCCAGTAAAAGTTGGAGCTTTCACTTGTGGGAGTTGACCCTGCTAACCGGTGGGGTAGTACTTTCAGCTTTTCAATATAAGGTGGGTCTCATATCACAAGATTTTAATCTTAACAGAAATGTCTTAGATGGTTGTTTAACCAGGCCAGATAAAGAGTAGACAACTTAATTTACTCAAAATATTATAATAATAATAAAAATAAGATTGAGCTAATAAGTCGAGTAAGTTCAGAAGTTCTTTTTCTCAAATCCGACATCACCACAGGAGTAACACACAAATAATAAAAGTTAACATTTCAGGTGTTTACAACAGAGGTCTGAAAATATCTGTAAATTAATAGTTTTTGTCTTTTTTTAATTCTTTCATTGTAAAAAAAATGAAAAAACCCTAACAACCTAATGCATTATAGCACAGTAATGTTACTGCTGGAGACTGGGCAAATCCAGCACACATGTGCAAAAATGCATAGAACCATATATCAAGTGTTGAGTAGCAATCATTCTCCAGGATGCTGTCACACTACAGTAAATGGGCTTATTTTGCATGAGAAGAAAGAGGGGAGCGATGGGCTGCAGCGAGCAAAAGAGGGACTGGGGGACTGAATCGAATGATATGAGTAGGCAAAATTAAGCTCCAATGCAAGTGGAACACTTCACAAGAGACCCAATTTCAATTCCACGGTACTTAATTTAGGATTTGTGTTGTTCGCCAGCATGCTGCTGTACAGTAAGTCGTGTAAGGACAGAGATTGAGGGGGGCAATGGAGAAAATGCCATCCAGACCCTCGAGGTAACCTGCACTTGGGTTGGCCTAAATCAGAGTCCAATGCAACCTTTCCTAACAATGAGTGAGAAACTGAAATTATACTGTAGATTCTGTGTGGATGCTTGAATGTAAACAAGTATTTTTTTATTTTATAATCATGTCGTAAAGTTTAATTTTGTGAAGATAAAGTCATAGATATCTTCATACCTACAACCACTAAAAGTCAACCCTTTCAAAGCCATGACCTAGGCAAGGTTTTTCCTAGAACCAAATGACTGTCTACTTTTATTCTAAATCAAGAATAAACTGCCTGTTTTCATTGGCCATGTCATAATGAACCAGAACTGGGTGACTCTGAGCACAACTCAAAGACAGAAAGTACTTTAAATAGATTTATTGAAATTATGTTTCCTGGAAGCATTGGGAGAGAAAGAAACACCACACAATACAACAAACCTGCACTCAGCTCTGTGGCCTGACAGGTTAGCAGCATGCAGAAAAAACACACCTTTTGCATAGCCATCAGCGAGGTCCTAGCATAATTCTGGCTGGACCTTTGACTGCTCTGATCAGAAATGGTAGCGCTTGTTTAGTTTGGTTGGCTTATTGGTATGGTTGGCTTATTGGTATGGACCTGACTTTTAGGCATTGTTAACACATTCTCAATGGGGTTTAGGTCAAAACCATTCCTGTAGTTTAATGTTAGCCTACCTGGTATCACTTTTATTTTATTGTGTCCAGTTTTTAGTCACCTAAGTGTTGACATCAAGTGAATCTGAAACGTTTTAAGGTAGTCCTTCATTTTCAATATACTGCCACCTTTATACAATGTACCAGTACCCCTGGTAGCAAAAGGGAGTCTCAGCATGATGCTCCCACTACCATGCTTGAGAGTTTGTGCAATGCTATTAGATTTGAAAATGTGGACATCAAACATTCTTCTTGTCACTGTAGCAAAAAAGGCTAATCTTTGTCTTGTCTGACTTTTCAAAATGTTCTAAGCTTCCAGTTCATGATCAGTTTGAACTTTGGTGACTCCATCCACGTCTTTTCATCTGAGGATTGAACATAATTGGGCATTTCAACAGGATAGTAATCTTAAACACACACAAAAAAACTGTTTTTAGAATAGATAAAACAAATGGAATTGTAGTTTAGTTCAATGCCCTACCCAACCTTAACCTTTTAGAAAATGTATGGATTATGCTTAACAGCTGGTACATTGCGAAGAAACTAATCCACTTTGATTAACTGTACTGATTCAGCCAAATATCGGTCAAATATCTAAATGGGATTTTGCTAGACGCTTGTTGATGGCTACACGAAGTGTATGGTGCCAGGTGCATCTTGCTTAGGAGCATTATTCAAATACTGCTGGGGGTGTATCTATATATTTGCCCTGGTATTATTTTGATTCTGTATGGATTGGAGAAAACCCACCGTAAATACTAAATAAAAATAAAAATAATGTTTAAAAACATAATTAAAAGCCCAAATATAACATGACATTAATGCCCTTGGAAAATATATGTTAACTTGTGACTGGAACTGGAACTCCTTTTAAAACATTTGCTAAATAAATTGCTTTTGTTTGCTGTTAAGCCCTTTCATGTAAAGTAGAAATACATATCTAAAGGTATGGGGATGTATCTGCTGCAGCAATATAACAATGTGTTTTTTCTGGTCTAGTTCCTCTAACAGACATATGTCCAAGAGCCAAGTTTGGAGTTTCATATCCAGGAAGAAAATATAATAAATGAACCTAACTCAATTTGTAGTTATACTGGGACTTTACAAAGGCTGAAGCTCAGAGGTCCCAAGTGTAAGTAAACAAAGAAGACCCAAGACCCTGCTTCAACAATGAGCTGGTCAAGCACAGCCACAGCACCCCTGTGACCCGCGAGCTCCCAGCAGCTTCAAATAGAGCTTTGCTGTTTGTTTCTTGATAAAATGCCCCTCTTTGTATTTGTTTCCCTGAGCCGACGCCACAACCTGCAATACCCCAGCCATATCTGCTAGTTTGCAGCATGTCTGGAAAAAATAACAAACAGTCCTCTCCGTTATTTCCACAAATGGGGAACGAAAGGTCCTTGGCCGCCATCCCCGTGAGAGCCTGTATTGATTACAACAATGCTTCAACTCAAGACAAGACCACTCTAGGGTCACAGCTATTTCCATCAAAAAGTTTGCTGGTTTAAATTTACACAACTCCTCTGTACACTTGTGCTCTCTCGCCTCCAGTGAGAGAGCAGAGAGAAGAAAATTTCAGATATCAGAGTGCCAGTTGTATAACAGAAAAACTCACCCTTTGCTCTGTTAGTGGGAGTACAGGAGCCTCCAACTATAGGCTTCTCCAACTATAAGCTCCCCCACTCAAGACCGATGACCTGCTTAGACATGTCAAAGCATCACAAGGAGACGAAAAGACAGAATGAGACAGAGAGATGAAGACTGAGAGGAGACAATGGGAGATGATGAGACATTGAGAAGTGATGTGTTTATGTTTCTCTTATGTATTTCTCCTAGGTCATGCAATTGTTTAAGTACTTGAGGGCCACTGTCACTGTAGCCCTTTGGGCCCTTGTATGTCATTACAACCAGACTGGATCCTAGTTGGAGATGTTTTAACAAGGCAGCTCATCATGAGAAAAACAATATAAGTTTTTATATAATTATATCTGTTTTTTCTTGTCTGGTAGTTTTCCTTTAGCAGTTTAATGTGAAGCAGTCATAGACAGTACACATTCAGAAGGAAAGAAGACATTGTAGTGAATGAAGGGCAGACAGAATTAAGGACATTCCATAGTATTTCAATACTGTTAAAAATACTGTCAAAAACTTTCAATTCAATTCAGTTTATTTTATATAGTACCAAATACCAACCACTGTAATCTCAATGCACTTTACAGGTCAAAAGGTCCAAATCATATCCAAGTGTATCCAAATTGATCCACACTGAATTCAAATCAAGCTGATCAGATGCATACAGATCTGGAGGAATTTGTTGCCATCCCTATTAAAGATGTTTGAAACTATACCACTAACTAACCAACAAAATGTAGGAATGCTCATGCAGCCTGAAAATGACTCCTTATAGAAAGCATCCAGGACAAAGACAGACTTTTACTGATAATTTGCACTTTGATGTGGACCTTTCCTCGATGTGCGGATCTAATTTTATGTTTTATACCTATTATTTTTTTGATTCTGCATATATATATCAAAGATGTTTAAAAGCCTTACAAGAAATACATTTTTTAGATACGAAAAATGAATTTCTTGGAAGGCTTTTAAACTGAATCTGAAACTGAAAAGTTTAGAAAAATCAAATTTTTAAACTTAAGTGTGTTTAATCAGGGCAGAAAATCTCCAGATAAAAAAAAAATAAACAACTACTTTTTCTTTTTAAGTTAATCAGTTTTTGTGAACTTCTAATTAATAATCCATGTACCGGTGGACTCAATGTAAGATCAGGATATTTTAAATGAAAATCTGTTGGCCTCTACCAGTAAACAAAATGAGTCAACACTGGGTCCTTCGGCAGGATAATGATCTAAAGCATAAGGCTAAATCAACACAGAAAGGATTCATGAGACACAAAATCTATTTTTATACATGGCCATCTCATCTCATCTCAGTCCTTAGACCTCAGTCCTATAGAAAACCTATTGGGTGAGCTGAAGAGAGGAGCCAGAACTGAGAGGGACTGCATCTAGAGGAAAACTCAAAGATATTTCCCTTTGTATGCTCCAACCATGTGAAATGCTGTAGGAGAAGACTCAGTGTGTGCCTATTGACAAATGGAGTTTTTAAAAGCCCTGACAGCAGGGACATCAATAATTGTGCCACCTGTGATTGTGTAAAAAAAACCGTCATATTAAATAACTGTGCTGAAATTAAAGATTTAATATTTCCTAATTTTGCACTGTGATGTTATACAACAGCAACAGAAGATTAATTAATTCTGACTTATCATCAAGAGGTGCCCTTTCACCAAGAGATCCAGTTATCCACAGTAGTGAAAAGAAAGAAATAGCATTAACAATGAACATGTTAAGACTTTTACATGATGAACCACTTATGAAGCTTTGTTTACCAACTTGTATAGTTTTTATGTTTTGAGAACAACCCAAAAGGTTAATCTACAAAAACTGTAAATGTTTCACTACAAAAACATATACTGTGTGTTTCCCTTTTTGTCCTGAAGTGTGGAGTGAGCAGGGCCATGTCAGCGGGTGGACCCCTTCCCGCTGTGTGAAGTTTGATTAATACAGCCTCAACAGAGAGTTCAGAGACTGGGGCCGCCTCTCAAACACCTTGCTGTAAAATAATGAGCCTTCAGCAGTAAGAGATAATATACATAGGAAGGGAGAGACTCATCCCAATTCTAAGTCCAACCTGAATATATTCAAATGAAATGAGGAAAGGGAGCAATCCTAAATGATTAGACTTGTCTAAAGAAAGGTAGATGTCTATATATTTTTCTCTGTATGTACATGAATTCAAGTGTCACCTCTATGCACTAATAATCCGACATGGCACTCAACCATTTGCATACATCTCCTATAAATACTTGGACCTTTACCTGTTCCTGTGGTAATTCCAGTTGAGTTACAATGCAGACAAGCCTTATTGGTCTTGTGGGAACTAAAGCACCACAGGGGTAACAGCCAATAGCAACAGACTTTACTCATCAAGCCAGCATGAGTGCTCATACATTACAGCAAAGGCTATATGATTGACCTAAGCTTGTCAGAGGAGAAAAATTATCAGGCAAATGTAGGGTAATAAATTGTGATCCATGCTGCATATATTTGACTTGCAACCCATGGCATTTTAAAGGTTGGCTGCCATGAAAGCATCACAGCAAAATAAGTAAATTACAGAAAAAAAAGACAAAACAACATAAAATGCAACTTGGAAAACTTGAGGAAAATGTGTAATAAACTTTCTGTTATAAAAAGTATTAAGGACCATAATGAGCTATTAAGGAGCTTTTGCTACATGTTGTAGCTGTCAAACGTAGAAGACTGGTATAGTTATAATGATGTAGAGATTCCAACTTTTAGCATTTCAAAATGTTTACCTTGGTTTATAATTTGTCATAGACTGACTTGTACTTTTGAAGTAGTTCATAGGAATTTCAAATTAATTAACAACTTCAAAATTCCTTAACTAAATGTTATTTTATATGAAACCTTCAGGGGATGAATTTCTTTATTGTCTGTAAGTTTAAATGTGTGGTATTGGCACCCTTTAAATAGGACTTGTTGATTAAAAATATGAAATAAAACATTGCTTCAGTGTTATGAGGTTCAACGTTTTCTTAGGTTTTGAAAGCAAATTTACTAAACAGCTGTTTGGTGGTTTCTGAGTTTTTAAACCATTTTTTTCCATTAAACAGATGCTTATCAAAATGTAGTCTCCTAATTATTGGTGCATTGACACAAGCAGTTCAAAAAAGCAACAAACTCAAATCAGACTTAGTTTAGTTCATTGTTCAATCAATATAAGCCACACAGCTACATGTAAAGCCTTCAAATTTCCATATGCACGCAATGTAAATGCATAGTTTATCCAGTAAATGTTTTCAATTTGGTTTACTAATTTTGTTATTTTAGTTTTACCCAATGTTTCTGTGTAGATATAATGTCATACACATTTTAAACTATGGTAACTAAAACTCGTTATTTAAATATGTGATTATTTATAATGTAAGTTAATGTAATCTAAAAAATTCCATTTTAAGAATGATCATTTTTTAGTTGGTACCATTAGTTATCTAAATGTGTGTGTTGATTTAGAATTCAAACATTCTGCCGCTAATTATAGAAATGTGCAAAACTGGCACTATTTTACCATAGGCAGAACATTTCTGAATTATTTTAGATACACAACTGTGTAGAGGGTAGTGATATTTCTAAATATAGAGGAACAACAAGTAGTAACACAAAGTGTTATTTTGAGCTTTAGCGCCAGAGAAAGGGTGTTAATGGTGTTGTTAACTCATAATCTCCTTGTGCTTCATTTAGAAACATTCGGCCGACCAGTGTCTGTCGCTGGTCACAAGACAGACAACATTATAATATGCACTTAGAGGCCATGTTTTTAAAAAAATACATCTGCCTTTATTGATCAATGTACCGCTAAAAAAAGATTTAAGCTCTGTGGGTGGCTTCTGTTGAGCTCTAACGGTTACACACACACACACACACACACACACACACACACACATTAGACAAATTGCATGTCTGGGATTTAGGTATACTTTTATGAGCACATGTCTTTACTGGAATATTTAAATAGAGATAAGTGAAAATGGAAAGGGAATTGAGGCTGTTTCAGATTTTTATAGTTCTCTTTGTGTTTGTTTTCTTTGTTTATGCACAATTAGTATTTCTAGTTTTGCTTTGCCCACTTCCTAAACCCCAGAGAACTGCTTTGGGGTTTTTGCAGTGGCTTTATTTTCTTGTCCTAAAAACAAAATTATTGGCTGTCTGACCTCATTTGCATTACTATGTAGTCAAGAAAATCATTAACATTATGTACATTAGGTTTGTCTCAATACATAAGACTATATAGTATTAACCATTAAGGTTGTCCTGATTTGATCCCAGGCATCTGTATCACATTACTATTAAATGATTATTAACTGAAGTGCCTGATGACAATGAGCTCCTGATACTTATTAGTCTGCAGTCTGTGATTATGTTATCGTACACCAGCAAGACGAGCGACCACACAAAATGCAGCCAATTTTTTTACAATTGCAGACTGTTCTCATAAACTTTGCATTTATTATTAGGTTGACAAATTCTGTCTTTGCTGCTGAGAACAAACCCTTTTCACGCTTAACCACACTATATACAGAGGCTGCAGCGGGTCCTTTGCTCTGCTTGCTGAGCTCAGGTATACAAAGAAATGGGAAACGAAATACTAGTCTTTCAGTTTAATGGCTTTAAAGACAAAGCTCTACATTTTTTAAACTAGAAAACAACTTTTTTGTAAGTTTCGTCCACACATGCTTGGAACCGCTCTGTTAAAAGATGAATTATCAGAGATTCATTTCAACACAGGGAGGAAAAGTACTAACCTAAGCTTACTGGGTACACATCGTGAGCAGGAGCATGATTTGTATTTATTGAGAACTGCAGCTCAGCACATACAGTAATGTGAAAAAAATAGGAAATAAAAATTGGAAAAACATGTTAAAAAATAATTAACATTAATTGGGTATCAGGCTGAGATTGGGACAATGAAGATCATAATTTAAAAAAATATAAGTGCAAAACTTGTGAAGTCTGAACCCTAATTGGCTGCTGCACACTTAAGATGGTCAAAACTGAGTACTGTGATGTCTTATCCAAAGACTATCCAAGATATATAGGCACTGTAGCAAATGCAAATTGTTTCATCCAGTAAAATATCTTACACACGTTTTCTTTTTTTTATAATTCATTTATGTGGCTAGTGATGTATATTCATTTCCTCATTTTGAAGCTCCCTTCACCTTTTGTCTTTGAGCCCTAAGTGCCAGATGTTTTTGCTTCACCCCACCCCACCACTCCCATCCACCCACACATACAGTTTTCTTTCTCTCTCTCTTTTCCTGCCTCTTTTCGGCCAGGGAAGCGGCTGGCGTGGGGGCAAGTAGGCCGACAGTGGTGCATCAGGCTGACAAACACAACTGATGTGCAGGGCTAAGAGTGTGCAATCTGGCGGGTTGAGTATTCACTCTCCTTTGCCCCCTGCTAGCCCCCGTTGCCCGACACCATACCCACTCACCACCATCCCAGCGGCTGGTGGCCCATTGCTTTGCATCCCCATAAAATTAGACCATCCCATTATTCATCCACCTCCCTAGGGGCCACAAGGTCTCCAGCATCATTACCAGGACTAAGGATCTGACTCTGCCACCACCACTTGGCACCCCCCCCTCCACCACTTTTCCCCCTTCACTCCTCTTCTCTAATTATAGGTCAAGCACTCTTTTTGTAAATTATAAAACCTTTGTTCTTACCAGAGAGAGCAAACAAAACTGAAATATTTCACATAGCAATGCAAGGCAAAGAAAACAAGAATAAGTATATAGAAATGAGGTAGGGAACTTGCGTAAAAATAAGAAAAAAAGGAGGAACATTTTTCAATTATAAAAGCAAGCTAATTTGGTATGACCAGCAACTGTCATGCATGGTGACGGAGCTCCATTATGCAGTCATTTGAGCTCTTTCAAATTAGTTATGTTAATGTCCTCCGTGTGAATGTAACACTTGGATGGGACAAGATTTCAGCAATTAATTTCTACAGTCAGCGGAGAGACAAGCAAATTTATTTTCCCCCTCTCAGGGAATTGGTGGTGGAGGGAGTGAGGTGGGGAGAGAGCATTCTGGAGCAAAGAACAAGCTAAACACAAGACCTAAATAAAGCCTGAACAATGGGAGCCAATGCCTCCTCATTCATTCAATTGACAATGTTTTGCAGCTTAAACCTGTTTTATTAATTATGTTTGACATTTCCTTAATTAGTTTCATTTACACCAAATCAATCCCTGCTGCTGTACAGCGTCATTTATCATTGTAAAAAATTTGCATAGCCAGTGCTGACTTTTTCTACTTAATTATACATTAAAAGTGTCAGCCGCGCTTGCTGCCTGGCATTATCTGAGGCAGAAAGGTTTGTGGCTGGACGAGGGTGGCATTAATCATCAGGGCGGGAGCGGGCAAGGGGTGCTCCCGGTTGCCAGCGGGAGAGCCAGGCGGGGCTTTTCATTTTCTTTGCTTTGATGCTTCCGGGGCAACTGTGACCTCAGTGACCAGCGGGAAGAGGCAAACAAATCAACGACCTCCAGCTGCAAAAAAAAAAAACACCACAAAAGGGCTACATCTTGTTTACAAATCATACCAATGGGAAGTAGGGAGTATAACCAGTAAGAGAAAAACAGAAATGTGTAGCCTAGTTAAATCACTAGTTGAGCTAAAAGTTGTACATGCATGTGGGTTGCAAATGCAATCATACCGCTTAACCCTTTTTGATTTTGTCATATTACAACCATAAATTTACTGTTTTATGAGGATTTTAGACCAAAACAAAGTAATGCGTAATCATAACAATGATTTTTAAATGATTTTACAAATGTGTGGGCTGCATATGTAAGGAGAGTATTGATCAAATAAGAAGTCTGTAAGCCCATATGCACTCTGGAGGAGCTACAGAGATCCACAGTTCAAGTGTGACAATCTGTCGACAGGAGAACAATCATTTATGCACTCTACTAATCTGGCCATTGTCATGTAGAGGAAAGAAAAATGACATGTTATAAACTTTGTCACCTGCCATGTAGGGGACACAATAAACAACTAAAGGATGGTGTTCCAGTCAAATAAATTAAAATTGGACCTGAGTTCAACATGCTAATCACTATGTGAAAAATAAAATAACATTGCTCACCACCCTAAACTCATCATCCCTACGTTGAAACATACTGGTGGCAGCATTGTACTGTGGGCATGAATTTATTCCATATTTACCATCATTTTAGACACACTGGTTCATATCACAAAAAAACAAACAAAAAAAAAAACAACCAAACAAAACAAAACACAGAGCAAATAAAATATTACAAAATAACCCAAAAGTCAATACATGCTGAAATTACATTTTGTAGTCAGGCAGCAATTATAAAACATGCAGTCTGGTCTTCCAATCACTCTGTTACTACATTCAAACCCTTATAATTATTTTTCTTAAATCGAGTAAATAGCACAAAAAGTTACTGATAAAAGTTCCTCAATAACATGAAAGGAAAAAACATCACTTGAGACAAATGTCTTTCCTGGAGGACAATAACCCTAAACACACATTCAGAGCTACAATGAAATGATTTAGACCACAGCCTGTTCATGTGTTAGAGGTCCACAGTTAAAGTCCATAAAGCAATCACATGAGGAGTTTGAGGCAAAATCCAAAAATGCTGTTCGAGTCTAAGATTTGGAAAGTTCACAAATGTTAATCTGATTCATCTAATCTGATTCATACTGAGCTGTCTTGCAATGAAAGATATTGAAAAAATCTCTGCATGTTCTGCATTCTCTCCAACCCAGATGGAGACATTCCCACAAAGGCCTGCAGATACAATTGAGGCAAAAAGTGTTTTTTGATAAGTACTGACTCAGGTGGGATGGATATAACTTATAATTTATACTGTGAAGCATTTTTGAAAACCATGTATTCTTTGACTTCCATTTCACAAGTATGTGCCAATTTGTGCTGGTTTATCAGCTAAAATTCCAATTATATACATTAAAGTTTGTGGCTGTAAGGTGACAAAATGTTCAAGGGATATGAATACTCTTTCAGGCCCCTGTAAATGACTCAGATTCTAGATAAAGACATTAGGAATTAAAAATTTATTGGAACCTTGTCTGTATTCATTTTTCAAAATGACAAAACATCAGCCCCCAATAAACCTGTGTTGTTACAATGAAATTATGCCAGTTTTCATTGCCGAAGCTTGTGGATCAGCAGTAACAACCATATGTATTCCACTGAAAGTCCAACAGCAACTCAGCTGGTTGAGCAAACGGGCTGAGTATAGCTATTACTTTTCTTTCAGCAAGTTTGTGAACACAAAGCAAACTGACAGCTCAAATACTTGGCAAGCTCACTCCTGAGTAAATCTTCTGAGTGTTGAGATGAACATGGCTTTACAAATCACCCATTCAGGAGCCGAGACTAAAATTGGCAGGTAGGCAGAGCCGCGGTGTCGGGAGCGAAAATGACTCTGAAATACGGAGCAAAGTGAGAGGCTGAGTGAGTGAGTCTCTGACTGGTGAAAGCTATGGGTGTCACTGTGCAATATGCTCACATGGCAAATCAAACAAGTGTTTTTCTGGAGGTGAGTCAACACTTTTGTACTTTGGAAAATGGAAATATTTTATGTCAGATTAGATTCTAAATCACATCCAGGCAGTACAGAACTGTGAGGCATACTCACAAGTGTTATGCACTTACTCTCAGCAGCTGAATGCCTATGTTTGCATTTTGAATTTTAGGATGAAAATAGAACAGTTCATTGCATTTTAAGGTGAGGTAAACCCAGATTAATTAGGAAGGAAACCTATTCTGAGTCCAAAGAGTGAATAAGTCACATCCCAAGCAAGTGATTTCTCCACTTGATTTAGCTGTATCAAGACGTTTAGGGGACTGTGGCTGTAGTTTGCTTGAAACAGCCTCAAGGGCAACACAAAAGAGAGGCAGGCAACAAAGAACCTGATAAAGTGGCTAATGTTCTGGCATGTCCCAGCAGAAGAAGCAGAGGGGCGGCCAGAGGCGGCACCGTCCACACGCCTCGCTGCTCCGTTCAGCCCCTGCTGAAGTGCTCCCTGGGTCATTAGATTAAGAAATGCAAAACAAGGAGCTACACCTGTGATTGCAACAGGCTAGGTCAATATTGGAAGAGAGAAAGAAATAAGAACGAGAAAAAAAGTAACCCGAGCTAATCGACTGGGGTTTGTTCAAGAAAGAATTCTTAAAAAGTGGATGTTGGAACACTTAGAGCGAAAGTTTCTATTTTTTCATGGTAGTTGAAATAAGACTTTTTCTCAGTTAAAAATAACCAGGACCCCTTAAAATACAACACATTTGTACTATCAAGTATTATTATTCTTTTCAGGATACATGAAAACCTCTTTGAGAAAGAATAATGATGAATTCATGGACCTAAAACTCTGAGGTAGTTTTTACCATGGCACAAAAAGAATCAGAAGTAGAGGAAATGCCTGTTTAGATGGCATACATTGTATTGTGTCTCCACTTTTCATAATGACAGGGATAAGTGTCCTGTTCCGAATGCGTATCCACTGACAATAGAGGCAGACATTGCTTGGTTAAAAGCTCAGGGTCCTGTGGGTAAAGAGGCCCAGAGAATAAAGAATATCCGTCATGGCTAACGAGCTATAAGGATAGCACATTGCCTTTATAAATCACTAAATCTTGCTGTTTATTTAAATTCATTGGTGCCTCATTATAACTGAGCTATGCACCTTTAGGTCTGAGTTGATTAGGAGTGCCATAGCTCAAAATGGCTTTTAATTCAGTGAAACGTAGCTCTGACCTTGGTGCCGTAACCCTGACTAAAACACGCAGCAACTCCCACATTAATAATGATGCTACCTTTACTGGGCCACAGTGCTGTGCCGTTGCTACTTAAAATATGTATTATTAGTTACCAGCGACGGCACATTTATCACACCAAATTACCCTTCGGTGTAAAACTGCTTAATTCTGGGTCCCTGTACCCCTCTGCACTATTACCTGCTCTTTAGAAAGGTCTGGAATTAAATGTAGGGATGAAATGTCAGGGTAATGGGGAAGAGGATGCGGGTCGATGGGATGCACAGTTGATCATTCCCTTGTGGCCTTCTCCATATCCAAGTGATACACTGAATGTGTCTTCGTCATAAAGGAAGTTTCACTGCAAGCCTTGCTTTGCAGACCTTTGAGAATGTAAATGAAGGAAATTACTTTGAAATATACTTTATGCTCTTCATTAAAAGTACATGCAAAAAAAAAAAAAAAAAAGAATCACCCACTATTTGAGAACGTTTTATTCTTGGTTTGAAGAGGTCATTTATATTACCTATTATTTTATATATATATATATATATATATATATATATATATATATATATATATATTATTTAACTAATATTTACATCATACCCACAATAGAAATGCCAATAATTATAAGGCGAATGTATAATTTCAGATTTATACTCCATTGACTTAAGTGGAAATCACAAGCAACACATACAGTGTCTTGCAAACCCGTTGAACTTTTTCATATTTTGCCATGTTGAAAACACAAAGTTTAATGTATTGTAGTTAGATTTTTCATTAAGTACTAACACAAAGTAGTGTGTAATTGTGAAACAGAAGGAAAGTCATTTTCATCATTTCTTTAGCATTCTTTACTCGGATACCCTTCAATCAAATCCAGTACAATCAATTGTCTTCAGACGTCAACTACAGTAGTTAGAAAATAGAGCACACTTGAGTGTATTTTAATCTAAGTAATAACACAGCTGTTATTTAAGGGTTTGCTACAGAACAATCGTTTAACAATATCATGAAGATCAAGAGACACTCCAGACATGTCACGACTAAAGTTGTGGAGAAGTTTTAAAACAATATCCCAAGTTTCAAACATTGCATGTAGTGCTGTTCAATCTTACATCTGTATGGCACAAATGCAACCATGCCAACACATGGTACTAGAGAACCAGCCAGGAGATGCCTAGGCACTCACTTGCACTTTTTTCCATGTAAAGGATAGTGCCCTGGCCATTGCATTGAATAACATATTCTCTTACTTAAACATGGTGGTGGCAGCATCATGCTGTGGGGATTCTTTTAACAGGGACAGGAACGTGAAAAACAGGCCAATCTTGGAAGGAAACTTGTCAGAGATCCAGTTGAGAATCTGTGACAAGACTTGAAAATGTAAGTTTTACAGATGCTCTCCATCCAACCTAGCTGGCCTTGAAAGAAGCCCAGCTAGGTTGGATGTATAAAAATTATAACCCTTAGATGAGCGAAGCTGGTAGAATACAAATGCCCAGCACAGTTATCAGATATTTATGAATACAGTTTTTTTTAAATGGTATCATTTTGATTACATTTCACAATTTTATGCTACTTTGTGTTGGTCTATCTCTTGAAAATCCCAATAAAATGCATGAATGTTTGTGGTTGTAATGCACCAAAAAGTGAAAGAGTGAAAAAGGTACAAATGGTTTATCAAGACAATGTAAACGACAACGTTATTTGGGAGTATTGCTCCTTTACCACTCTATGACAGAAACATAGGAGAAGCCAACCTACTTACCACATGTCATTGTTCATCTAAAGTGTGCCCACCAGAGACTGATAACTCTGACCAACTGGCTAAATGATTAGATCAATTGAGTACTTGGGAGTGGGCATCAACATTAGCCTGCCACAGCTTCAAGACCTATGGGAGTTAGCCCATCTGAACTGCTTCATTAGCTCTCTGGACCCTACCCAAAACTACACCACAAAGACAAAAAACAGAGTGCTGGTTGATCTGGTAGAAGGAGATAAAACCAGAAAGAAACTTGAATGAATTAGATTAATTCCTACAGTAGTACGCCTCTGGGATCAATTTTGTTTATGTTGTGCAACATCTCGAGAACATGCAAAAACAATACAAAGTGATCTAACAGATACATAAGCGAGAGTGTTTTGAGTGTTAGCCATACAATCTATTGTTTTAGGACCAGTGGGATTGCACTGGTAAACAGAGTTTGGTCTCTCTGAAGAACACATCAAACAGTCCAGTAATAATTTAGATTGCCAGGGACAATACTACATGGGGTTTGTAGAGGAACACAGACAGCACTGGCATAAACACATTTTTTGAATCAAACACAGCTGCACAGTACACAAATATACTGCGTGCACAATTAATTCATAGATCTTGCTCATCTGAGCAAGTGGTGCGGCTTGGGAAGCCAGGGAAAAGAGATGTTACGCACATTCTATCAGATGTCGAATCAATTAGTCACAACTGTCTTCCAAAGTTAGAAATAACCACTCGTCCCCCTGTCTCCAGGGAGCCAGGGATAGGCCTGGGCAAGGGAGAGGAGATGGGAAGAGATCCAGAGAATCCCAAAGGAGAGTAAAAGGAAGAAAATGGGAGAATAAAAGGATAAATAATGCTGTCTGTTTTAGACAAGGCTTACTTCCATGAGATTTCCGTACAAATACGCAATTCCACATCCGATGCATACATTCTTTGCATATCAGAGGGCACTGTTCCTACACAGCGGAAACTTTCCGGTCATTAACATGTGATGGCATTATCCTTCTAATAGCACGACAGAAGATCCCGTATAATGCATAGAGTATTAACTATACCAGACTCAAACCCATTTTTGACAGTATCATGGCGTTCAACATGGGCCTGTTTGTGTTGTCTTCCTCAGCACAAAGCTTTTAATCTTTTAATCTGAACCATAAACCCTGTATATACAACACAGAGAGCCTGTGACCACTTTGCTAAAAGGTAAAGAGACACGATTAGTCTACATAAAGGAGCACGCAATAGAGATTTTTCTCTGCAGGCTAAAAATAATTTAATCTGTCATGTAGATGCACAAATAGCGCTCTTACACCTGAATAACATGCAATATTATCAGGCTAGAAAAGTAATAGCAGACAAATCAGTTTCCCCCACCCTGTACTGATGTGGAGAAGAAAAGCTATTATGTGTGTGTTTAGATTTCTTTCCTTCTTTGATAATCTCTGAATGGCACCAGATTTGAGCAATTAGTATAAAGACAAAAATGTATCTGGTATTCTTTTATTAATTTCTGCAGTGTAAAGAGATTTTAAAAAATGGATCATCTGAGGTGTTTACAGCAGAGTTGTATTCTTCAATATTTTCAATATTTTCTTTAAATAACAATGCAAGCTGGACAAACAAGAGAATAGAATAGAATATAATAGAATAGAAATATCCTTTGTCTTGCTGTGGAGAAATTCAGGTGTACTAGTAGCAAAGTGAAAGGCAAATTAAAGCATACAGGTACACACATAATAAAAAAAATATAAAAAAACAAAAAAATAAGAGATTGCACTGTAGGGAACAATTTACAATATTGTACAGTTATTAAAATAGCATACTCAGCTAAAGAGAAATTTGCAACTGAGTAGGGTGATTTAAAATGTACAAAACATGCATGTATATTTGTGCATAAGACACAACAATAGACTATGGAAAAACTGTGCAAATAACAGGAACTTAAACACATCGAGCTTGTTGGGAGAAGTGATGGTTGGAAGCATCAGCAATAATCTTTGTGCACCTAGAATGCAGCAGTCTGTCACCGAAGGAGCTCCCTTGGTCTGCAACAGCTTCATGCATGGGGTAGGAGACATTGTTCAACAGGGATGTTATTTTTGCCAGAGGTCATCTGTCTCCAACCATCTGCACTCGAGGGGGCATCCTAGGACAGAGCTGGTCTTTCTTTTTTTTTTTTTTACCATGTCCTGTCCAGCAGAGTAGCGCTCAGAATTGTTGTCTGAGTGCCAAGAAATTACCCAAAATATTTACTTTCACAAGCAGAGCATCAGAGCTAATGCTTTAAAGATCTGCTTGATGTTTATAAAATAAACTTTATTATAAACTTCTTTGGGAGTATTTCAATTGTTACGGACACGGAGACTGAGATGAAAAGGAAAAATGAAACTCAAAAAAGAGAGAGATGGGGCAAAAGGGAAAAAGGGGAGAAAAGGATGAAAGAGTGGAGGAGAGAAAGAAGGATGAAGGGAATACAAGATTTAACCCTGCTTGCTTATACACCTGCAGCCGTTTTTTTGTTTGTTTTGTTTTTTAACAAAATAGTACACGGTACTCATGAATGTAAAATGTACTTAGTGAGAGGTGCAGCCCAATATAGAACATCTGTGTATCTGTCAACACCTGAAGCCTAACACCTGTGAGTATGAGTGTGGATGCGCTTCTGTATATAAGGTTTCTCCACAAAAATATGCAATAGCGAGTGTGAGGACCCACAGACCTCCGCCATGGTCCCTGGACGGACACTGATGAGATCCGGGCCACAGACATCCAAAGGCCCCCCAAAGCACAGGAACCCCAGGAGAACCACCGCCGGGACTACCGCAACCACCCCAGAGAAGAGCAGTGGAGAGTCCCAGGGGAACCACCCAGCAGTGACGAGCCCACAGGCCCCGCCGGCAGCCGTCCATGCCCGAGCAGATCCAGCCATGGACCCAGAGACCCAAGAGCCCGGGACACACCACCCCCCAAGTAGAGGCCCGACAGAGCCCAGGGGGCCAGGCCCTGGCAAGCAGCCACCGGGAGTGAGCCAGCACACACCAAAGCACCCAGCCACGGACACCGAGAACCACAAGTACACCAGCGGGCAGAGACTCCAACCATCGGCAGGTAGTGTGGCGGGGAGGAAATAGGCACCCCATAATATGGGGGGGCCTAAGCTGATCCAGGAGAGGGAGCAGTCTGTTGGGACCTACAGGCATGGATTTCAACACTAAAACTCCAGTACATACTTTTCTGGAACTTTTCAAAATAAAGTGCATTAACCTTCTTCCAGCACAGCCAGGAAAGGGGGTAACTGCGGACTTCCTGTGGCACCATTACCCAAATAAAAGCACAACTCCGAAGGGGGAAAGGGGGGTAGCAGAGGACTTCCCACGATGACGCTGCTGCATATAAGGCCCCACCTTTCCACAAGTCTTTCTCTTCCACACCGATGACCATCGGGATAGGAGGGAACAAAGGGCACTGATGTCTTTTGCTGGCAAAAAGACATAAATTAAACTGGATCCAAAGCCATACCATCATCGATCATATGCAAAGTTAAGTAGAATGAAATACTGTCTGTGTATCCGGTATTTTCATTCATGAACGGGGAAATTAAGGTGTAAGAGTTGCTTACCTTTCTCTCCGAAGTCCCGCAGAAGCAAAACTGTGTCGCAGAGAGAGATCCCCGGCAGAGAAGCTGTTTCTACAAGCCGGGCCTGAAGGACGGACTACGGCTTGCACCACCGTGTTACGGTAACGAACAGCCGCCCAGCTCTCCAGAGCTGACCCTATTGTTCACAGAGCGAACGCAGAGGTTAGCTGAAAGCCAACCGCTTGTTGACTGTGGACGTTTATTCAAACTTCATCGCCCTTGGATAACGTTTACTCACCATGGTCAGAGGTTAGGTTTGGGCAGATTAACAAATAGGTTTAGGATGAAATGATCTAAACGTTTTCATGTTATGAAGTTTGTTTTGTGGAACTCGGCTATCTTTGTGCTATCTGTAGCACACAGGCCGGTTCGTGTTCTTTGTATGTCTTAAAGTTAAGATAAACTTTATTTAAAGGGTGGTTTTAACCAGAACATTGCTCATAACGCGCTGTCCGCGCTTATGCATTTTAACTCTTTTATTAACCCTGGTATTTTAAAGGTATGTGTTGATTCTGGTGCTAAGCTTCTTTGTTAGCTTAACGGCTAACCAGGAGAGAACATGTGCTACTAAAGACTATTCAAAAGAAAGGTTGTTGGTTTTCAAGCTAGTGAATAATAGTTCCTGAACATCATTTACTAGATTTGATAACTGGGTAGACACCATTAAGCCCATTTGTCCAGAAAGATTTGGTGCTTTTCCAAAATACCCCTTTTATAATCTTTCTTTGAATATTATTTCAATAACTAAAGGTAGCTAATTAGACACCGTTGTGAAATGGTCATCCAGAAGGTTGGTTTTATTCAGTAGATCATTATTTAAAACATTATTTTATTAAAATAATATTTTATCTGATCTTGCATTGTGAAGGGTGGTCTAAACGTTTGCTGATTATTGCCTAAGTTAGTTCCAAGACTAACTTAACTTCACTTCCAGATTCTTCAAGATAATCCTTGGTTCTCAAACATAAACATTGCATGGTAATGTTGCATCACTCTTTTGGTCATGATTTCCAATCATCTTTAATCAACTTGTTTATATTGTACATAGCCCATTAGTCTTCATTATTCTTTCATTCTGCTTGGTAGTTTAGTTGAATTGTTTTAGCATAGTAAAGAGTTTGTTGATTGAAATATGTTTGACTTTGAGTTGACTTATTTTTGTTAATAAATTCTTGTATTTTAAGAAATTGTGTGAATTCATTCCATATATGTGCAGAGTTTATGCTGCCAGAGCTCGTCTCAAACCTTTCTATTTTGTCCTAATACCATCGCCTTATTGGGCTGGTATTCACAGGACAATCCTTAACAGACCGAAATATTATTTGATAAAATATTAAAATATTAAAATATTAATATTAAATATTAAATAATATTCTCATATTCATATTTACAACAAGTCCAAGACCCAACCTTTCACAAAAAAAAAACAGGCACACACAGTCACAATCACCCACTCCCAACCTCATGCATACACATAAAATCACTCGCACCCAACGTAAAGACAAACAACAATGGACATCATACACTCACTCACACTCCCCATACATACTCTATACTCCCAGGTCCAGGCACCGGTACCCCCTAGAGGCAACCAGCCCCTGGACCCAGGAGGTGGTCCCCTTCCCTCCTGGGGCAGAGACAGGCAGACAGCGCCTGCACCACCCGGACCCGGGTGACCCCGGCCCAGGGGGCTATGTACAAAAGAGGGGTCCACATGTCTCAAACCAGCCCGCCAACCGGAGCCGCCCCAGGTTGGAGCAGTCCCGACCCCGCAAAGAGCTCCGATCCCAACCCCATGAGTCTCCCACCCCCAGTGAGCCCCAACATGAACCTCCCCACAGGGCCACCCCCAACAAGGACACCAACATTGAACACATGTCCCCGAACCCAAACACCACAAATCCCCTCCCCCACAGGGGCACAACCCCACAGGTGAACTCCATTGCCGAGAAGCCAATGAAGTCACACCCACACAGCGCAAGCTCCACACACAGCCCTGCTCTAAGCACACTCGCCGCACTCCGCACCCACACCACACAGCGCGCCACAATGGCAAGGCAAAGGCCCCACGCAACACCACCCCCGCCCACTGATGCAACAGGGCAGACCCCACCGAGCACCGCACCCACAACAGCAGCCCCGACCCCACACCATAACGGGACAAACTCACCCATCAAGAGGTCCCCGGCCAGTGGCAGGCACCCAGGGCCAGTGTCCCCCACCACGCCCCCCTCAGCCACGAAAAACACTACATCACTGCCATTGCAATGACCGCCCAGGGAGAAACACTATCCAGCTCAGCTCCACCATCGCCGCCCAGCCAATCCAAACACCGGTGATCCCACATCCTAGAAGTGGACACAACCCCTCCACCCCACAGTCTGCAGCCCCTCCATGCCATCCCCCAGCCCACCGCCCTGATACCCCCTGGACACGACAGCCAGCAGAGCAGCACACCTCCAAGCTCGCCCAACCCCCCCAGACAGCGCCAGCGGCCCCAGCCCACCAGTCCACAACAGAGATACATGCACCAGCCGGGTACCTGGGCCATGCAGGCCAACCACTCCAGGCAAAGCACAACCCGCAAGTCGCCCCGGTGCAGTCACAAGACATGCTCCACCGCCCCACCCACCCGACCACCTACTGCAGCCCGGCGCCCCACCATGGGCCAGAACCACAGAAGGAAGCAGTGGAAGAAGGCCATGGCAGCACCAGTTACCGGGCACCCTGCCAACTCCACCCCCAAACCCGGAGGCGCCCTAGCCCGCCGGCCACATGTACCCCCGCATGGCGCACCACGGCCCACCAAGCAGTCCAGCCGGGCAGCCCCTCCACCAAAGCCAGAGCTGGTCTTTCTAATGACCTTATCTAACTGCTTCCTCTCAGCTGTAGGTAAGCTGCTGCTCCAACAGACAACTCCATAGAAGATGGCTGGGATCCCATTCCTGTTAAGCCTACCAGCCACCAAAGCACCTCTGACCTTCTCTTTCATATTTCCCATGTTTGATCTTTTATTTTTGTTGTAGTGGGTCACAGGGAAGCTGGTGCCTGTCTCCAGCAGTCTATGGGCGAGAGGTGGGGTACAACCTGGACAGGTCGCCAGCTGTTAACCACAGAGCCATTAATTAAATA
Source organism: Girardinichthys multiradiatus (assembly GCF_021462225.1). Lineage (NCBI taxonomy): Eukaryota > Metazoa > Chordata > Actinopteri > Cyprinodontiformes > Goodeidae > Girardinichthys > Girardinichthys multiradiatus. Next base: position 36,691,753 of record NC_061805.1, on the reverse strand, counting down.
AACTTACTATATGACAAATGTATAATCCTTGACAATAACACCAACGCCAAATGCTAAGTAATGGCAGTCATTTACATATAACAGGCTTCTATATAGAGGATTTTTTGGAACAAGAAAAGTCTTGCATTTATGAGGGCTATTACTCTTTGACTTATTTACATACCGTCATTGTGTGCATAAAATGTTTTTCTATCTCAGACACAATCAACAGAATTTTCTTTAAGTTATGACTCAGTCAACATACCTTTCAAGTTATGAAGGTCCTTTAGAGGTACATCTCAATAAATAAGAATATCATTGAAATTACACAATACCCTGCAGATTCATTACTCACAGTAATACAGTTCAGGCTTTTATTTTTGATAATTGTGACGATTATGTCTTATAACTAACGACAACCAAATTTTAGGTATGTAGAAAATTTAAATAGTACATAACACAAAAAAAAAGATTTTGATATAGAAATGTCATGTTACCGTCAGCAGACAGCAGCAGACAGTCTTTGACACTATCCACAAGACATGTAAGCACATACAGGTCCTTCTCAAAATATTACCATATTGTGATAAAGTTCATTATTTTCCATAATGTAATGATGAAAATTTAACATTCATATATTTTAGATTCATTGTACACTAACTGAAATATTTCAGGTCTTTTATTGTCTTAATACGGATGATTTTGGCATACAGCTCATGAAAACCCAAAATTCCTATCTCACAAAATTAGCATATTTCATCCGACCAATAAAAGAAAAGTGTTTTTAATACAAAAACGTCAACTTTCAAATAGTCATGTACAGTTATGCACTCAATACTTGGTCGGGAATCCTTTTGCAGAAATGACTGCTTCAATGCGGTGTGGCATGGAGGCAATCAGCCTGTGGCACTGCTGAGGTCTTATGGAAGCCCAGGATGCTTCGATAGCGGCCTTTAGCTCATCCAGAGTGTTGGGTCTTGAGTCTCTCAATGTTCTCTTCACAATATCCCACAGATTCTCTATGGGGTTCAGGTCAGGAGAGTTGGCAGGCCAATTGAGCAGAGTGATACCATGGTCCGTAAACCATTTACCAGTGGTTTTGGCACTGTGAGCAGGTGCCGGGTCGTGCTGAAAAATGAAAACTTTATCTCCATAAAGCTTTTCAGCAGATGGAAGCATGAAGTGCTCCAAAATCTCCTGATAGCTAGCTGCATTGACCCTGCCCTTGATAAAACACAGTGGACCAACACCAGCAGCTGACACGGCACCCCAGACCATCACTGACTGTGGGTACTTGACAATGGACTTCTGGCATTTTGGCATTTCCTTCTCCCCAGTCTTCCTCCAGACTCTGGCACCTTGATTTCCGAATGACATGCAGAATTTGCTTTCATCCGAAAAAAGTACTTTGGACCACTGAGCAACAGTCCAGTGCTGCTTCTCTGTAGCCCAGGTCAGGCGCTTCTGCCGCTGTTTCTGGTTCAAAAGTGGCTTGACCTGGGGAATGCGGCACCTGTAGCCCATTTCCTGCACACGTCTGTGCACGGTGGCTCTGGATGTTTCTACTCCAGACTCAGTCCACTGCTTCCGCAGGTCCCCCAAGGTCTGGAATCGGCCCTTCTCCACAATCTTCCTCAGGGTCCGGTCACCTCTTCTCGTTGTGCAGCGTTTTCTGCCACACATTTTCCTTCCCACAGACTTCCCACTGAGGTGCCTTGATACAGCACTCTGGGAACAGCCTATTTGTTCAGACATTTCTTTCCGTGTCTTACTCTCTTGCTTGAGGGTGTCAATAGTGGCCTTCTGGACAGCAGTCAGGTCGGCAGTCTTACCCATGATTGGGGTTTTGAGTGATGAACCAGGGTGGGAGTTTTAAAGGCCTCAGGAATCTTTTGCAGGTGTTTAGAGTTAAGTCGTTGATTCAGATGATTAGGTTCATAGCTCGTTTAGAGACCCTTTTAATGATATGCTAATTTTGTGAGATAGGAATTTTGGGTTTTCATGAGCTGTATGCCAAAATCATCCGTATTAAGACAATAAAAGACCTGAAATATTTCAGTTAGTGTGCAATGAATCTAAAATATATGAATGTTAAATTTTCATCATGACATTATGGAAAATAATGAACTTTATCACAATATGCTAATATTTTGAGAAGGACCTGTACAGACATCACTAAAGAAGCTGTCTGTTCAAAGTGTGCTGTGTCCAAGCCCACTAATGGGAAGTCAAGTGGTAGGAACAAGTATAGTTGGAAAAAAGAGCTTCACCAGCAACAGGGATAGGCACAAACCTTTTTAATTGCACATTAACTAATCATGTTAAATTTAATGACTGAAACAAATTAACTTTTATTGACATGCTTCTGTAAACCTGTACATCTAGTGCATTGGTCAACATGTCAATTCAGAATTTTAATGCCTTTTGGGACCCCCAGATATGCAGCATAAACAGTTGCAAAGGTCTCTTATACCTGAGGTCCACCCAGTATAAATACTATCCTTATTGATTTTTATTCTCTGTGTTTTTTGGTTGTTAATTCCAAGACAACATTGTTTGTTCCACACAGCCAGGAAACAGGGTATCCAAAGTAAGGCCTAATTCATACTGGCTTTAGTTTCTGCTCAACCACGAAGTCAGCAAGAAATACATGTCATCTGTACTTGCCCACTAGGGTCTATGGCTCTTGCTGGACATCAATATGCAACCCAAAGTTTTGTGACCATACTGACTGTATACTGAAACGGGCAATGATAGTCCTATTCAAGGGTTGGCAACATACACACAGCAGATAAAGACAATGGCAATCAGCAAACATGAGCAGAAGAATAGGAAATAACACTACACACAGAAAGATCCACTATTTGGATCATTTTTATTTCTCAAAAACTACAGAAACAAAAAGCTGCAGTGGTCTCCAGGTAAGAAATTACTTTATTATTTCTTTTCAATTTTTTGTCCCTCTTCTCTTCTGTGTAGAAAGCGTATAAACTAATGCAATGTCACCTTCTTTGAGGCTTCTATAGTGAAAACTGTGCATCACTGACCATAAAACAGATAAAAATATTTTGAAAACCTGCAGGTTAGTGTCAGCATGGTCCAAGCAACTTGGATTCAAGGACATGGAGAGATATGTTCAGGCCTTAAAACATATAACTTTTTTCATGGTGAAATTGGTTTAATAAGGCAAAGACAGAAGACCTCCCTCTGAACACAACAAACCAACCCTCTGGGTGTAAGCATTGTTGGCTGCACATGGCCTAAAGCCCTAGAGGCTGTAAAGAAAATGAGGTAAAGTAGCAACAGCAACATAGGCGCTCTAAAAATCACTCCTAAAGAGGCCAAAAACACACCTCTATCCCCTCTGATGTCATTTTTTGTCTTTGTTTTTAGAAAATGCTGCTTGTTGCAGGGGCTGGCGGCAGTGAGAGGTATCAGAAAAGCCTCGGTCCCCTGTTCTGAATCCGCCACATTAGATGGCATGTGTTTGTGCCCTAGGGATTGTGGCGCCTCAGCCTCTGTTTGGGGTACTTTGTCAGATGACTCAATGTATGTGATTTATGAGCTCTGGAAAGGTTGCATTTCCAGCACGCATGGACGTCTGCATGGTAAATGGAGAAATTCTGAATTTATTAACATACAATGAATGATGATTAATGTTTTTTGTATAGATCATGCTCTCTTTTCAAATGTCTCAGTGTGGGGGTGATAGATGCTGTAATAAAATGTACTCAAAAGCATGTTTCGTGAGTTTTAGGCTTGTGATTCTTGTATACATGTACAGTGGACCTATTTTTACAGCGTTGCAGCATTTTACAACTGCTCTAGCACTAATGAAGAATAGCAGTGCTTCTTATGCATTTGCTATCTTCTTCATAAGGTAAAGTTTTCCCTTCTAAGACAAAAGCACCTGAGAAAATGTATAAATTAAAAACACACACAAGCAAAAATCTGTGAAAAAAATAAAGCAATTTAGACCCATATCAAGATACATTTAGAGAGCCATTCATCAAAATCCCCTCCATTATCAACTTTTGTATTCTACAACACATTTTGTGTCTCTCTCATCAGCTTTTTCAATATCTTCTCAAATACATTACTGCCAGTGTTGAGTGGATATGTTCACCCAAGGCCAATTACTGCAACGAACCATAAAGGTAAGCTGCGCTGAAGAGGGCTCTGTCATATATTTGCCTTTGTGTCCCAGCCAGGCCCCCACAGCGGCAGACGGGAAGAAATACGGCCAATGTCAGACATCTTTTTAATCCCAATGACAACTGAGGAATCAATATGCAGAGGCATGTATCTGACAGGTTTTGGGAAATAGGCGAATGTGACTCAACCCATATGTTTGCATCTCAAAATGGTGAATCAAGGTTCACTTCTGCTTATGCAGTGACCTTATCATTTCACCCCTGGAATAAGGTTGAATATTGCCCTATGCCTGTGTGTGAGGAAAGACTAAATATAATAGGAGAGATGGGCAAATAGTTGTAGGGATATTTTTTTTCCAGAACTGAAATGTGTGCATGCATACCTTCATGTGGTTGCAAATAGATAGCTTGCAAATGTGCGGTGTGCATGTAGGGATTGTGTTTACCGTGCAAGTGCAACTTCAAGCATAGATAGTATTAGAGTATGAGTATGTGCATGTGCATGTGTCTGTGAGCTAACTTTACATGTATGCGGTTGCTGTCAGAAGAAGCAGACTGGTGATGAGGGATGGAGAGAATCAGAAACACATTGGGCTGGGAATGGGGTGTGAGCCGCAGGGTCGCCCTGGCACAAAACACAACTGCCTCTCACATCATTACCCTCATTCCCCTAATGCGCACAACACTTAGAGCTATAAACAGGCTTGACTCCAGAGCACACATATAGGCACTCAAATCCACACAGCTGTACATTCACACTGGATCCCAGACACAGATATAGACATTTTCAAGCACACACACAAACACTTGCAATAAGAAGCTTCTTGCTGTGAAGTCCTTAGAAAGAACTTTCTGCTATGTGTAAAAGTAACACAAGCTCAAAATGTTGCCAAATATTGGGATAAATGATTTCTATAACCTCACTGTTGACACCAGCTACAAATGCATTTACACATTCACCTTCTAAACACAAGCTGTACACAGTGCCATGCAAAAGTATTTCTTCAGCTTGATTTTTTTGTTTACCTTTTGTTATATTACAACTTCAAACTTCAGTTTGGTGTATTGGGAAATTAATGTGAAAGACCAACTCAAAGCTGAACACAGAGTTGGAAAAAATATGATGTATTTTTTTTTTCTGTTTGTTTGTTTTGTAGTTTGAAATCCAAAAAGAGTGGCAAACATTTGTGTTTAACCCCCTTTACCTTGACACCTCATATTAAAATCCAATGTTACAAAGTATTCTCAGAAGTCATTTAATTGCTAAAAAAGAATCACGCTGCTTCGACAAAGTTCAAACTGTTATCTGAAAATTATAAGATTATGGAACAACTGCAAACCAAGACATGGCCATCCAGCGAAACTGGCAGGCCAGGAGAGGAGGAGCATCAATTAGAGAACCACCCAAGAGGCCCATTGTAATCTGGGAGGAGCTGCAAAGATCTTGTGGGGGGACAGCTTAGATGGGAGAACCTATCAAAAGGACAGTGTTAGTTGTCCAATTCAACAACCTGGCATTTAGAGGCAAGATGGAATCCATAATAAGATGGGTGTTGGCCACAAGTTAAATTTTGCAGTCTCTAAATATCTAAAGCATATAAAAACATACCCAAAAAGCCTGGCAGTGGTGATTAATGCAAAAGGTCGTTTTGTATTGACTCAGTTGGCCTGAATAGAAATTAACCGAATATATAATATTTTTGCTTGTAAAAAAACAACTGTGTATCATCTTTCTTGTACCTCACAATCATGTGGTAGCTTATGTTGGTCTCTCACATAAAATCTGAACAAGAAACATTGAAGTTTGTGGTTGTAACACAACAAAATATAAAAAAGGGGTATAAATTTGCGAGGCACTGTTTTTCTTCTTGTACACTCATAGATACTGTTAGGAAACAAATTTATGACATTTAAGACAAATAATAAAGTTTAGATATAACAGAACAAGTAAAAAAAATGTCTATTCGACTACAGAACCCCCATAAAATCACAACAATTTCACAGTGCCTTCCTCCTCTCTTGCTGCATGAGAGATTTTAAGAATAGTGGGATCAGGGAGCGGTTCAGCAAAAAAAAGGTAAAGAGAGGAGAGCAAAAGATACGATGCAGAAGAGTGGAGGAAGGAGGGTAACCCAAGCATAAAATAACTTCAATCTAACATCCTTTCAAAGTGGTGGTAGGAGGCAAATAGCAAACCGACCTAACCACGCACTCAAGGGGGCTTCCCCCCACCCCTTGCTGACCCATGGAGGAGAGGATCATGGGAAAGAGGGGATGAGACAAACCCACTTCAATTAAGCTACGGCGACGTCTCGTCAGCACAGCAGATGAGGTGTCAGAGTTCAGCGGTGGATGGATCACAACAATAGAAGAAAAAAACACTTCCTGGCTCAGCAGAGACGCGGTCTTGAACCTTTCCTTCCATTACCCTATTGTCTCCTTCGACTCTTTTTCACCTTTATCTTATCCAGATTTCTTCCTGCTTTCTGCGTGTATCGTCTTAGCATGGATGTCAGCAGTCTCTCCCCACAGGCCTCTAGAATAGCAGTCCCAATAAACCTGTGATCAAATTTTTGTGCATTAACAGTGTGCTGCCTAAACACACCTGGCAATGGCTTTTAAAGGTCAAAACAACATGTACATCTTTGCTGGGGGCAGCGGGACTAAATCTAATTCTTTGGTTTTTAAAGAAATAAAGAGATAAGCACAATAAAAACAAGGCCAAGTTGCCAAGTAACCACAACAAGCAGAATGTATCAAACATTTTGTTATCAACAGCTGTGAAGGGAGAATGTCAACCCTTAAATTGTCAGAGGCTATAGAAGGGGGGTGGGTGCATAAAAGGAGGGCACACTCTGGAAGAGATATTTGAGGGGAGGATGCTCTTGCCAGGGCTTTCTAGAAGATATTTCTTTCTGTGATTAGAACGACATTACCATAATATGACTTTGTCACCTCACAGTAAAATTGTTTTAAAAAAGCGCCATCCATTCCTTGTTTTCACATGAAGGCATCAAGCAGACACCAAGACATCCTAAGGTACAGAAGCAGCTTTCTGTACTCTCTTCACCCCCCCTTCCAATGAATATCTGCTTGGGAGATACAAGCTGGATTTGGCTCATATCCTTGCCTCTTCCCCTAACGCCGCATGGCTGCCGGGTGTTGGAGCGCCAACTCTTCCAGCCCAGCTGCACTGATTAGCACAGGCAGATTTTTAGCCTTGCATCTCCTGAATGTGCTGCATGTTCTTTTCTTTTACACCCTTTTCTGTTTCACTTTTAAAGCACTGTGTCCCACCCAGTGTTCCTGATTTACCTAATCAAAGCATAAAAAAGAAAAAAGTGAAGGACACATAAAAAAATACAAGCAATTAGTCCCACAAGTATGCAAGCGAAGTAGGAAGAGTGAGGTGACACTAATTTGTTTTTCGCTGCTTGTGGATACACAAGCAAAAAGGGATTCATCAGCATTGTGAAAAGAGCTCTCTCATCTTTCATTTCTTGTCTTTCCTTCTTTTTGCCTCCCTCCACCTCCTCCTCCACTCTCCACCACCTCTCCTGCTGCCAAAACGTCACCTCCCAAAACCCGAGACATGGACATCCCGCTCTCGAACTTGTGCTACCCCTTATCTGTACTACACACACCAACATCCAGCATCTTAGGCATCTTTCTCTCTCCTTGTGCCAGAAATATGTTCGTATCTCTCTCCCTCTCTCTTTCGCCCAATTCTCCATCATGTTCTTTTCGCTCTCTCTCCCTCCCTCTCCAGAGCTTTGCATTTGAAATTGAACAGACACACAGCCAATTTATCATAGGCTGACACGTGTCATGTCCAAGGCCTAACCACAGGGACTTACAGTAGGCATTGCATTTATCCCCTTTGTTGTCAGCAAGGACCAAGACAATACCAGCAGCTATTAAAAAAGGGTATGGAAAGTGTAAGGGAGAATGAAAGTGATGAAAATGTATCGTTAAATGTGAAGCATACCCCTTCTGAAAGGTTATAGACCCCTGCAAGGTTGAAACCAGCACTTTTCTTCCTAAACCAGCATTCAAAAGTATGGTGATGCAAGGTGTCTGTGGCATAACCCCGATACAAAGCCCAGACAGGCATGAGATGGATTAGCTGGAGAGTTAGCACAATATAGACTCCAACCTTTGTGCTGCAGTTTTCAGTGCAGTTTAATCCCAAGACAAGATGGCTGGCAGAACAACACTGCTGGGAAAACGTTTAGAAATAATCTCAAACCAAGAAGGTCTGCACCCATTTACCACTCTGCAATTATAAGCCACAATAAAGAACAGGAGAGATACTGAAAGCTAATCATTCTGAAGATTAAAAAGCGACAAAACTTTCACTGTGCATCATATAAAACCTTTTTTTCTGTTTAATCACATTATCTCTGTCTTATCGTTCCCCTCTTTGAACAGGTTCTTTAAAATAACACACGTCTTTATCATCGGACTATGAGGAGAAGGTGAGAAAGATGACCCTGACTGACAATAACGCTGCAACATGGAATGCAAAGTCTCTGTATTCACACTAGGTTTTAAAAGATAAAGGGAATTTGGATAGAGGCTAATGACATGAGGGTGGAGTGTGTCTTTTAAAGTCAAAAACCACAAGATTTTAATTAGCATCTCACACACTGACGTTAATTCCTTCCACTTTGACACTATTTTATCACAGTGCATGTTAAATAGGCAGCCTAAAGGGTCATTATTATTCTAAACAATACCTGAAAGAAAATCTTCACAATGGTCTCAGTGCGTTAAATAAATATGATATTTTTTCTCAGTCATCATACATCTCCAAGTAGCCCAGTCTATTAGTCGGACATGTTTGAGGATGTTTATTACCAAGTATAGAACCTCGAGGAGACTGCAATGGCTCCAAAGCAAAAATTAACTATGTGTGCTGCAACATTAATAAAAGCATTATTGCCTTCCTGCTACTCTTTCCTAGAAACATTTTCAGATTGTTTCATGGTACAACCACAAACATCAATGTGTTTACTTAAAAGTACATTATAGTGAAGTGGAAGGATAAATTGTACTCAAATAATTTTTAATTTTACTAATAACGTAAGTGTGCATATCTGTTCAGTCCTCATTATTCTGAAACCCCTAAATGAAATCCACTGTAACCGATCATTTAATTAAAAAAAATGTTGTCTCTAGAAATATAACTGCTCTGTGAAGGCATCAAATGATTGTTCGACTACAAAGAGCACCATGAAGACCAAGGAACACAGCAGATAGATCAGAGAAAGTGTTGCTGAGAATTTTAAACAAAATCCCAAGCTTTTAACATCCCACTGACTACTGTTTAATCCATCATCTGAGAGTGGAACTTTAAACCTACAAAGACGTGACCATTCACAGAAACTGAAAGGCCACTCAAAGAGAGCATTAGTCATAGGAATAGGCCCACAGCAACTTGGGTGGTTGCAAAGGAATAACTCTTCAAGTCACTTTCACCAACTTATGCCACAACTGAAACCTAGGGGTGTCAGCATCATCCTGTGGGCATGCCTTTATTCAGCCACAACAAAAATGAGGGGATGTTGGACAGTGGATTAATAGAGTACAACCTTGGAAGAAAACCTGCAACAGATTTGAGACTGGGACTGACTTTTAACTTGCAGCAGAACAGATTTAAATCAAGCCATACTCATGCATTAGATGGACTAGTCAAAGTCCAGACCTAAATCCAACTGAGAATATGGGAATGTGGGAAGACAAAGCTAGTGCTCAGAGACATCAGCCCTCCAATTTGCCTGAGCTGAGCTATTTCGCAATATAAGAATGGGCAGAAATTTCAGTCCCTAGATGTCCAAACCAACCAAATACATACCCTAACAGATTTGACGCTATACTTTCACTTTTCATATTACAATTACACACCAATTCATGTTTGTCCATCCCATCTAATCCCATCAAAATATACTGAAGTATCTGGAAATAATGCAACAAAATATGAATAAAAATATCCTGGGTATAAATAGGTCTGCTACATACAGGAGGTATGATTCTAATTTTGCTTGTGGCTGAATGTAGAATTTGAACTTGACAGATTAAAACTAGATGAAAGAAAATTTAAAAACATTAAAATAAAAACCTGGGGTCTCTGAGTTTTTTGACAAATGCCTTCGCTATGGGAACACCAAGGCTATCTCATCAACTCCATGTTGAATCATGATTCAAATAAAGCCACTAACAGCCAGGCCATATTAGTTTAAGAGAAATAGAGAGATCTGACTACACATTGCCATCCCGATACACTGCTAAATTATTCTACTATCACACCCCTGTATATTTACTCTATTTTTTACTTTCATAGCACAAAGTCTGATGTTGACTGCTATTAAATTTCCCCTGAGGGTGCACTCCTTCACTCACATACTCCTATCAAATGAGCCAACAAAGCATATCAGGGTGTCGTGTCTGTGAAACACTGCATCACCTTTGTTCACTCCTCATCAACCCTCCGCCCCCATGCTATTACCTCAGAACTATTCCCTATTCCCTGCTTAACCCTTGTCTACAGGGCTGGTGTCACACAGAGCACCACTCTGCTGCTCTCCAGATTCCACAGTTTCTCACCTCTGCTCATATCTAACACTCGCCTGTCGCCTCTGACATGAGCGCATGCATACAAACATGCTCTAAAGCACAGCCACACACACTAATTGCATGAAAAGACACTGCAAATTAACAACACACAACGGTAACTTCACTCATGGGCGATGAGCCTGTGAAGGGTTTGATGTCTCTAGATCTTTGCCATTCATAACAGCAGCAGCATTTGTCATTCCTAATGAACTCTGGCCCCCATGCTCCTCCCAACACGCACACTCATTCACCAAACACAGACAGGGAGAGGAGCAAACTGGATCTGCTGTGAGTTCACTCTAAAGGTGGCAGGAGAAAGTGGCATGGAAAATGTCTGTGCCAGTTGCCTGCTAAAAGCACCTTTGGGACTGGTAAAGTTTGATTTGATGGCTTTGCTTGTTAATTAGGGTTTGGAGGTGACTCCTGAAATGAAAATGGGCAAAATGTTCAAAAAACGATGTGCCAATTCCCACATCTCTTCCAACTCCACCTTCCAAAACATGTGACCCATATACCGGAGAGCCAGATGAAGAAAGTAGAACAATTGAGTCATTTGAAGTTATAGGCCACTGTGTGTGTGTGTGTGTGTGTGTGTGTGTGTGTGTGTGTGTGTGTGTGTGTGTGTGTGTGTGTCAGTATGGAGGCATTGCCAACGGAGGCAGGGCACCCGAGTCAAAATAACAATGTGAAATGAACTGAAACTTGCATGTGAACAAAGTCAGCAACAAATAAGAGAACAAAGATGAAAATGTTTGCTCCTTAATAAATCACAGATTTGTGATTTGTTCAAGCACATCAGTTTGCAGGTCATCTAGCAATGCCCCCTACTGGTCTGGTGAAATGCTGCACATCCCCGTTTTTACCTATTTATTTCTGATTGGCTTAAATTAGGGTTGGATAAGAGATGAAATAGGGTACACACAACAAGGAAAAATAAATAAAAAGTAAGGCAAGGGGAATTTAATCTGAACGTTGTCAATTTGGAATTTTATCACAATTTGGAAAAACGGTCAGAAAATGCTCAGTTTCTCTCTTAGAAAACATCCTACTTCAGGCTGCTGGTTGCAATCGGGTTTTTACGACAGCATGTGACTCTTAAAGCACCTCCAGAGCTCTGCGGCCATGCTATTTCTGATTTACTGTGTGCATGCCGTCCTCCATTTTATTTTACAGCCGGCTGGCATGCTGCTGGAGAAGCATTCTGCAAAAAAAAAGCACCAAGGTCAGGTTCCACAGTTACTAAGCTGAGACACTCTCGTAATAACAGATACACATTCTCTCTTTATTGTACCCATCCAACCTCCATGCTTATTCTGCTCTGCCTTCCTTCCTCCGCAGGTTGATTTCAGTTCACTTTATTTATAAGGCACCATTTCAGAATAAAATGCCATCTTATCAATTCCACCATAAACAATTTAATTCATATTCAGAAATAATCAAATCACAAGACAAATAAATATTATAGCCATATGTAAATTCAGTTACATGGATTCCAGTTAGATCCTAGTTATAACACAATGCAGTTAATTTTAGTGTATAATACCATTTATAATGAAAAAGGTATCTATGTATACAGGTCATTGACTCGGGACTTCTATAGCCATTTTCTGCTTAGTTCACCTTAGGCTAGGACAATGCACATTAATGGACACAATAGCTGTAAGCATCAATGTATATATTATGGAAGAAGCTAAAACATTTAACACATATCATTTCCAGACAACACACTACAGCTAGACACATCAGAAAAGATTAACAGCAACACACACAGCAATATGTGTAACTAGGTTCTCTCTTTCAGGACATATAAATATTTATTCATTTTCTTTTTAATGTGGGTTTTGATTTTATTTCAACCTTTGTGGAAATTGTGGAAATTACAAGCCATGTTTACTTATATCAGTCCAGAATTGCAAGGTAATTAACGGTGTAGTCTTTTTGTGGAAATATAAATTCATAGAGAAATATGGTTTAATAATGTTTAGATTGCTGTTTGTATCCATACTATGAAATTACAACATGCAGAGGTGGGAGAGGGTCAGACCAGTAAAAAGTGCAAGATCCAGGTGAAAATGTACACAAGGTGAGTAGAGTTAGGGTGAGGGGGGAGAGTCTAACATTGTTCTGACAGCATGCAGAGCAGTCACAAGATATCTTTAATCAGCGAAATGTACTTCCCTCCTGTTCTGCCGGGGAATTGTTCGGCAGTCAGACCTGCCAGGGCAAACACAAATGAATCTTGATGGTGGTCAGGACAAAAGGAGGCCGTAAGGTTATGGCATGTAGATGATTGGAGCTCGTCCGGGCTTCTGAGGGAGCTGCCATGTCCCATGGGGAAGGTGTCACTGCCAGATGATAGGGTGACGGCACTTCTCAGCATCAATGTGGATCATGCCTGTGAATTTGTAGATGTATTTCTACATGCTCCTTTATTCATATCTATGTACAAAATATTATCTTGATGTGCAAAATAGTGAGAAAATCTTAAGATTTAGTACAAGATGATGACTTTGATGTCATTTTTGATGTCTTTCCTAAAGATGGAAAAGTTGTGATTCTAAAATGTGCAAAATTAATAATACAGAAGATCACAATGGGGGAAATTATTCTTACTTCTTTATAAATTAAATAATAATTAAATCTACAGCAGTGTGCTAGGTCCCTGCTGGAAGGACTTTTTATTAGTCTTCTTATTCTGATACTTAAGGTGAAGGCACAGTGTTCTTTGCTTTGATGCACACTTAACCAATCAGAATCCAAGGGGTGTGGATGCAGGCACTTGATGGGTGTGGCTTATGATGCCCCATGACCCAAGCCCCTCAAGGATCCTTGCTCAAGCAGATGTCTACTGCACTCTCCTGCTCAGCCCATGTCTATTTGCTTTCGGTGGGGAAAAAAACTAATTGTATGAAAAGCAAAAATACAGAGTGGTCCAGAAAGGTGTTACCGAGCAGTGATTCACAAGGTCTCCCTACTCAAGGCAAAGGATTTGTAGTGCAAAATTTATAGGTTGAGAAAAAGGGCAATGTACCAGGGGTGGAGCTGTGTGGTAAAAGCTGTGTCTGAGGAGGATGGCTGAACTGAGATGAGAATAAAGCTTGTGTGTGTGAGTGTGTGTGTGTGTGTGTGTGTGTGTGTGAGAGAGAGAGAGAGACAGAGAGAGCGTGACTGAGAGAAAGACAGAGGGAAACTTGGTGATTGTGTGCTGAGGCAAGAATGTTCTTAATGGGATACAGGTGACAACATGCTGACCAGAGCCACTGAACAATGATTACTCAGGGAGCTGGAGGTCCATGTGTGAATGTGTTAGAAGGTGTAGGCGTAAGTGCCAGAGAAAGAACGGTGAGGCTCGGAAGACAAATTGGCCAAGCTTGAAAACTGAATGCAGTGAAGACTGCAAGGCAGAGAAATCATCAGAAACAAAAGGGAGAAACTGTTTTACATCAGTGGGGAACTGTTCATCAATATTAACAGTTTTGTTAAAAAAACAAAAAAGTCTAATATAAAAAACATTGTGGAAATATTGCATGCTGTATGGAAAGTTATGTGAGCTTGCCATGTCTGCTAGTTCCTCTGAGTTCAGTCACATGGCAAATATGCATCCAATGTCACAAAACAGCAAATGCAGAAAGAAAAAAGATCTGCAACATATAATATTTCCTAGAGAGTTCTGATGTCAACCTCAAACTGAAGCAAGTTCAAAGCAAGCCAAATCATTAGCAATCTGTGGATAAAGTAGCTTTACAAATGGTCAGAACAAAAAGAATCAGCACCTCTATCTTCTACTTGATCATATTTTATTATATGTACATAGATATGTATGCCTATAATGTACATTAGAGATGACTGTAAATGAACTGAATGGCAAACATAAATAAATTAAATAAAAGGCAAGTTTAATATTAATATTAATGAAAAGCTGTAAATAAAATAAACTAAAGGAAGAAGTTACATTTGTTATAAACACTAAAATGTTTTTGATTCAAGGAAACTTTCTTTTCTACCTTTCACACTACAATGCTGGACAATATATTTGTTATAAACTTTATTTTTTAAACAGAAAAAGAAACAGAATAAAACACACTGTAAAAGGGTTTTCTTCAAATTTGAAAATCAATTCAAACACTTTTTTTACATATATGCTATCAAAACTAAATCATAGCATATAATTATCACTTATAAAATTTGTCCCCTTTAGTTTAAAATAAAATCCATTTTGACGTTCAATCTGATTTGTTAATTGTTTACTTTGATTTCTTTCAGCTAATGAAACAAGACCTGTAATGACTAGATGAGACATGTGCTAGTTTTCATTAGCCTTTCTTTTGTTTGTACCTTGACCTCTGTTTCTCCAGCAGTCATTTTTCCTGAAAAGAAAATCATTCTTTACTAGCAAAATCAATTACTTTATTATCTCTCATAGTGCTTTTTAATTATTAGTAAAGACTTGTTAAAATGTATTAAAATGTTTTTATTGTAACTTTGCCATTCAAGTTGTGAGCAAGTGTTGTGGTGTTAAAAGTACATTATTGATCAGAAGTTTCAGTATTTTCTGTGAGTGGTCTTGCTAAAACTGAAATTGCATTAGATGGAACACTGGTGCCCCCTAGTGTTAATCAAAATGACCTTTGATTGGTATAACTGATTGCTAAATTATCCCCATTCAGTAACAGCTGCCAGCAAATGCAGACTCTCTTCTTCTGCTTTAGTTTTCTTTTACATAACTTTTTTATATTTTTTAGATTACATTATAAAGTAGTTTTCAGTTTGTTTGTTTTACTATAATTTCAAGTTTCAATCAGCCAGATATAAATTTTCTGGCTTTAACATTCTATCTCCTAAATCCTAACCAGGAACAATTTTTTGAAACATTTGGCATTGATGTTCGTAAAGTGGGAGGACAGGTGATGGAACAAGAGCTGGGTTTTTTTTGTTGTTTTTTTTATGTTCATAAAGGTTTCAGAAACACTTAAACAATTACGCATATGGTATAGTTTTTAAAAATGCCACATTTTTAAATCAGAGGATTGAGAATTCGGTCCTAAATGATTATTTTCTGTGCATATTTCTTCTTTTATGTAAATGTTGGTTTTCATTCCATTATATTTATATTTGTAAGTGTAGAAACTGCTGCTACATGTTTTATTCAGTTTTCTGCTGTTATTAACTTACTGAAACTGCAGTAGTCTATGAGTAGAAATGTGAACTGTCCTATTTATCAATATTCGTAAGCAAAGAACATCTGCCTATATGGGATTTAAACTTAAAATTAAATGGACAAAAGATCATATACTTCTGTATGCCCTCTCAAATATCACTCAGTAGACTTAGGAGAAGAACAAAATGTGGGGTCACCAAATAGGAGCTGGGTTTTTGATGTGCATGGGGCCATTTTTCATATGGACAGACTCTGCCTGAGTGGGACTGCATCTTGAACTTATACCCTCAAGTTGAAGCTGTGGAAATTAAGTTATTTTCATCTTTCAGGCCTCTCTCCCCTCCCTCATCGCCCTGCTTGATCACAAAGAAACCGTCGTGCTAAAGATGTTAAAGCACACCAAAACCACCCAGGCCCCCCTTTGCAAAGCATGGCATGTTTCTTATGCAAATGTTAAAGTGAAGCACTTTACAAGAGGACTTTTCAAAAAAGTATGGAGACCCTGTCACAGCAGCTGGGCATTCTAACACTAACTTGTTCATTTCTTTGGGTCAGCTGTGGAGGAATAGCTCTGCCAATCATTTTCACATGTAGCAAAAAATTTTGCCCATCAACAAACAGGCTTTGCTTTGTCGTCGCTATGGAGACTAATCCGAGTCCACAACTACCATTCCCCATGGCACTTTCTTTGTGCATTCTGCATGTTGACACCATCAGATGCTCAAACCACCTGATCGCATTTTTTTTATCATGGGGTCCCACCGAAATGTTCTTGAATAGAGTTCACTGTAAGAGTTCACCTAGAGGGCTCCAACAGGCTTTCGAACTTTTTTTGATTATTTACACTTTCACAAGCATATTTTAAAGCGACATTTCTTAGTATTTATAACTTGGAAACATTGGAAATATTCAAAGGAAAGGGAGCAGTTTCATCCCTTCTTAACACATCTAATCTTTGCTGCTTTCTTATAAATGAAACTTTATGTATAGAAACAAAAAAACTGTCTAACCATGTCAGTCGGATGTAGACAAAAACAAAGCAGTTGTTCAAATTTTAAAAACAACTCCTTTCTTAGGGATCTGGTCACTTCCCCCCACCATGTGTCAGTTTGTACCCACCTTATAGACCGAAACAAACATGGGTCAGAACCAAAGTAAATTGAAATATGTGTGTAATACAAAGTTATATATATGCATTAACAGTCAGGTTTTTGAACCACTTTGTCAGTTAATGGTTTTCTGGATTGTTTGTAAGGATTGTCACCGAAGGCATCAAAACTGTGAATGAGCACATATGGAATTATGTAGCAAACAGAAAATTGTAAAAGAACTTTAATTATAACTTATATCATAGATTCCTTAAAAGTAGCCACCCTTTGCTTTGATGACTGACATGTTAACCTTTGACTGTCTCTCAATGAACCTCTCATCTTCTTTCAAAACTCTTTTGGAAAACCATCAATCTACAAGATTAAGTTGGAAAGTATATCTAAAATTTTTGTGTGTGTGTGTGAATGTGTGTGTGTGTGTGTGTGCGTGTGTGTGTGTATACACGCACACACACACACACACACACACATATATGTAAATAGATCTATCAATATATAGATATATAGATAGATCTATATATAGATCTATCTATATATACTAGATTATATGTAAGATTCTAGCATTGTTATGTTTATCTCCAAAATAAATGAATATACATAACAAACAAGAGAAATTAACTGACATGTAACTGTTTAGCTGCATGAGTATGAAATGTTTTTTTCTGGAAGTAGCAACGCATGAAATGGAAACTCCTATGTGTAAATTCAAGAAGGTTGAAATTGCCCATGAGCCAATAAAACATTATTTAACTTAAAGAATGAATATATTTAATCTCTCTCTCTCTCTCTCTCTCTCTCTCTCTCTCTGTATATATATATGTTAGGAATGCAGGTTCTAAAAGGTTTAATTACAGGTACGGTAGGAAGGGATGAGGTGGCAGACCGTATTTGCAGAATAGGCAGATGGCTTATCATATTTTGTAAGCTCACAAATCCCTTGAATCAGAATCAGAATCAGAATCAGAATCAGAATCAGAAAAGCTTTATTGCCAGAATGTTGAATATAAGAAGAATTATGCAAAAATACAAAAACATGCATTAAAATAATCTACAGATCAGGGGGACAGACAATTAAGAAAGCTACAACTCTCCTTTCAAGCACATTTAAATGTGTAGATTTATAACAGGGGTATTATGTGGTCATCTGTTTAGAATGCTGTGCATAGATCCTATAGCTTTTCACTGGCTAATCAAATATTCATGCACTACCTTGTTGTCTCTCATCTTGAGGGTAGAGTTGGAATCACACATCTTCATGAATCATATATCGCTGTATACCAAGACATGCTTATAGAGGCCATTATGGAGTTCATACACAAAAACACATCCACAACGAGATAGAGATGTGTACGGATGCACATCTACACGTGAAAACAGCTGTCCAGCTTTCTAGTTTAACTCAAAGCCTCTGAAAAAGACAATGGGATTTAAAAGAACAGACACAAGTAGCTAAAGGGAAGTGGAAGTTATTTCAGGGCGATGTGAATAAGTATAAGTATGTTATTCACATTTTTAAGATGATGGCCTTTCTTGGTGTCATTGCTGCATCACCCTTCAATTAAGCAGGAAAATTGATGTGTATCATTAATTATGTCAGTAATATCATAAATCATCACTGGGTGCGGTAATTAATTATTTTCTACTCATGTGAAGAACATGACAGAATAGAGATAAATAAGGGGTCGAGAAAGCTAAGGAATTGCAGAGGAAGGCGGAAGGAGGAGGGAAAGGGGAGGGATGGTAGGCCATTCGTCCGTCAGTAACTTAGGAGGAGGGGGGAACTCTCACACGCTCTATTTACCGGACCATTGGGATGTGACGGGAACGTGACAAATCCCCCACCACCACCCCACCATCCTGCTCTCACTTACTAGCCTTCTCATGGAGGAACGACAATTAGGCTTGAACGAGACGGGCACTTCCTGGAACAGATGCTGGCGTTCCCCGTGAAAAGTGATCCCCCGTCCTGCATCCGAGGTTAAGGTGTGTGAAGCACAGTTACCATTGCCTTTAAACGAACTAACAGCCTTGTGATGGGCCATTTATAATCAAAGGGCAGCCTTACAGAAAGAAGCACGCCTGTAAGGCCAGTGGAGCTTGTCTGAGGAGCTGAATGCATTTTATTGTTCAAGTCCTGCTCACCATTACAGGGATTTTTTTTGTTTTTTGTTTTGGCCTGTATGTGATAAATCTGAGATTCACAAAGGACGCATCACAAGGAGGTTAATGTAGAATCTTATGTGGGTTTGCAGGTGGTCCAGACAACCCAGGCAAACATATGCAGCCTTTCGCCTTTCTAAAGATCATTTATAATGTTTGATAACACCTGTACTTATGAGATGATTCTAAGGAAACCAAAGACTAAAAATGTCATTATTAGAGGAACTAAAAATAAAGTCAATGAACAGTTTCTTTTAAATGCAAGCTAATGTCAAATTACAGAAAATGAAAAAAAATCTTTGCTTCTTCTTAAACTAAATTTTATTCATTTATTTTATTTAAACACCACTTATAAATAAAATATATATATTACTCTGGATCTCAACTTTTTTAGAAAAATGGCGTAATTATTAGTTAAATCTATCATCAGTTTATTGTTTGCTATTGCAACAGAATGATTGTTAGGGGGTTTATATTATTATTTTTTAAGCAGTTTAAAAAGTTTAGTTTCTTCCAAATGTATTTATACCCACTGTTTTCAATATTTGTTTACAAAAAAACATACCCAACTCAGTACCTTGTAGAACGCAGTTTTTGCTTCAATAACAGCTGCACATTTTTTGGGGCATGCTTTTGCACATTTAAAGACTGAACGCTTTGCCCACAAGTCCTTGCAAAATAGCTCAAGCTCAGTCAGAATGATACCTGCATACCTACATTTTCAAGCCTTGCCCCTGATTCTCATTTGGAGACTGTACTTTGACTAGGTTGTTTTAAAATAAATGTGCTCTGTTATAAGCTATTCAGGTCTGGTTGTGTGTTTCGGGTCAATGTCCTGCTGGAAGTTGAACACCCAAGTATCTGGCCTTATGCTGCGTCTAAAAGGTTTTTCGATTGCCCTGCATTTAGCTTCACCCATCTTACATTCAACTCTGATCAGCTTGCCTGTCCCTGCTGAAGAGAAGTATCCTCACAACAAGATGCTGCCACCACCATGTTTCCCTGTTGGGGCTGAGCTGCTATATTAGTGCATTGTGTTTTGCAAGCTGGCACAAAGTTTAGTTTTGGTCTCATTAGACAAGAGCAATTTATCTTTGAAAAACAGATATCATTTTCATTACACTTTTTAACTATACATTTCTTTGTGATGGTCGCTCAAATAAAGTTCCAGTAAAATACAGTGAAGTTTGTGGTTGAAAATGTGAAAAGTGCGAGGGTTGTGAATACATTTCTGAAGCATTGCATGAATCTGCCTTATAGAAACTGCATTTCACACCACCCAGATTCCGTAAAGGTGGGAGGAAAGGTGATGGAACACGAACTGTACCCTGAGAGATTTCAGCCTCCATTATCTTTAGCTCAGTAAGTGTTGACTCACATGCTTGTATGTCTTCTCCTGGACATTTGCGGATGCAGAGTATTGATCCTGAGAATGGGGAGGAGATGAATGGAGGAGAACCTGTGCAGAGAAAAAGTAAACATCGCTCCAGATGACAAAACACTGATCACCCCAGAGACCCCAACCTTCCCTGCTCTCTCTTTCTATCATTTACTTTGACCTTTGGCACCCTAAGCTAAAGCAGCGATCAGCCTTGCTCTTGTGCCATCTGAGTCAATAGCTTGGTGTATTTTAGGCCTTATATATGTCCAGTCATCCATACTGGCAGCAGAAAAACACATTCTGTGACTTTCTTTTGCGTGTGCATGTGAGGGAAGGTAGTAGCAGTGTTGAGTTAAAAGCTGTTTGGCGAACATGGGCGTGTAAGTCAGTGTTTAATACAAAGTGTGTGCCACAGATTTTAATCAATACCAGGCCTCTTTTGTTCCTGGCTTGCTGATGAGAGAGCAGCGGCCGTTCTCTCTCAGAAAGGTTAATGCTGGGGGTCAAGTGATTTCACACCCACACCAGAATCCTCTGTGTCACCGCAACTACCACGCCTCCAGCCGCCATCACACCGAGCATCCTGATTTATATGTTGTGAGAGTGCAGTGGGACTGGAGGTTAGGGTGGGCTGTGTTATCATATGATAATGCTGTCCCGCTGTGCTCCAGAAAGAGAAGGGAAGCAAAAGAGAAAACAGGGCAGACTCGACCATCCTAGAACACACACAGATGTTATTTTTTTGCTTTTCTTTCCTCTGTCTCTTTCGACAAGAATATTTTGTTTCTGTCAGCACAAACTGCACCAGAACTAGAATTGTTTCTGTAACAGCTGCTGTGCATCTGCATGTCCACTTGTGAAAAGACACTGATGGTTTGTGCAACAGCTTTAAATAACAATAGAATCAAATTAATTGCACCCCAAAGAGAAAACTGCACATACAGTATACAGTGCCTTGCACAACATTTTCCTAAGTAACAACTAACTTTGATGTATTTTCTGGGAATTTTATGTTTCAGGCCAACACAATGCAGTACATAAAATTTAGACCAGAAGATAAATTATGTATTACTTTAAAATATCTTGCAAAAAAAATGTGTTTAGACTGTTACCTGCATTCTTGGATATAATTTCTGTTTACCCTATCTTAGTCACATGTGTTTTACACTTCAAGTCTTTTAGAGTACATCTACTTCATTTGAACATTTATGTACCAAGCTATTTGCCCATTCTTTGTTGGAAAGAGCTCAAGCTTAGTCAGACTGGATGGAGCGAGTATGTGAACAACAATTCTCTGGTCTTTCTTGTTTCGATTTAGGTCTGGACTTTGACTGGGCCATAAATATGCTTTTGTCTAAAACGTGGCTGCACATATATGGGTTGAAGTCCCACTGGAAAATGAAGCTCCAGCCCCATCAATGCTTTCTTCCAGGATTGCCCTGCATTTAGCTTAATCCATCTCTCCATCAACGATGATTATCTTCATTGTTCCTGCTAAAGAAAAAAAAACATTTCCACAGCATGATGCTGCCACCGCCATGTTTCTATATAGGGGTGGGTGTTCAGGGTGCCGTGCATTCTTATTTTTCTCCATGCCTTTCTTTCAACAACATTTTTCTTATTTGCAACTTTTCCATAAAGAACAGAATTATGGATTGCACAACTAACATTTGTCCTGTCAGTAGACTCTCTAAACTGAGCTGTGGAGCTCTGTAGTTCCTCCAAGGTTAGTGTGGACTTCTTGGCTGCTTCTCTGGATCAATACTCTCCTTGCCCAGCCTATTAGTTTTTTTGGTTGGTGTGCAGTTGTGCTTTACTGTACCATTTTTGGATGACAAGCTTAACAGTCCTTTATGACATGTTAAATGTAAGGGTAAATGTTTTTTAAAGTAATCCTGCTTATAAACATCCTCAAAACTTTATCACTGAAATCTCTGCTGTCTTCCTCAGTTTTGGTGCTATCTGTTCAGAGGACCTTCTTTTTGAAAAATATATGTAAAATCATATTGAATTGATTAGAATATAAGTTCCGATGAGGCTCTTCTGTCAGATTGAAAGTATGTTTTGAAAATAACAACTTCTAGGCAGGTAATAAACATAATTTTCATTAAACCTGGTTTTGTGTATAAAAATGTTTTTTTTATTGGTGTGATGTAATATTTTAATATTAAATGTTCTCACTAGCTGTAAGTGGAAAAATCATCATAATTAACAAAAATAAGGATTAAAAACATCAGAAATTGTGTTTCACTTAGTGAATTGAGTCACTGAAATAAATGAACTTTCCAAAATGTATTCAAACCTATTGAATATGACTGTATGTGTTGGACTATCAAATACAATCCAAAAGACAAATTTGAATACATATATGCACACTTTTCTTTGAAACAATATAAAAAGCATTCATGATGACGAACATTTCATTATATTTCTTTTCACACCCAGTGGTGAAAACTACAGCTTTAACAAAACACACATCTAAGTCTGCAGTGCTAACATCTACATAATATGAGAGGGGTGCTTCATGAGGTGCCATGGAAAGAAGATGCACCAGAGAAATTAACGTGAGGACTAATCTCGCGCAGCCCATTATTTAAACCCTTACTTTTCTAAACACACTACTCCATTGAAGTGGACAATAAATAATCCTTCCAAATAAAATCTATTCCATGCAAATTCTCCAGGATGCAGCCCATCATTATCAGTAGAAGGGGACAGACAGCAATTAATAACACAGCCAACCATTTCTCAAAAGGCATCCATCTTATTTTCATTAGGTCTATTGCTGTGTGCATATGTGTGAGGAACTATGTGTAAGAGTAGGTAGTGTGTCTGTGTATAACTCCATACATATTGATGTGTTGCTGAGTGACTCTGCTCAGCCAAGCCGCCACATACCATCAGCATGTATTCTGTTGATCCAGAATGTATGCTGTTTCAGTTTAATTTCTGTGTGATCCCTCCTTTAATTTGTGCAACACTTTATTAATACTCTACCAGATCCACCTTTGATTGTTCTCTCTACATCTCCTGCATCTCCTTTAACTCATATTTGGAAGCAATGTTGTCAGTCCAAAAGGGCAATTGAACTTGCAATGGCATCCTCTAGGTCTCTTGGGGTGACAATAGCAATTAGCTTCAATGACAGAGCAATATAAGGGGCTGCTGATTGACAGTTGCCCCCAGAGAAGGGGCTGACTGAGATGACAGCTGGGCTCTCCACTCTCCCTGGTCGCCCCAGGCCCTGGCCCTGTGTTATCCCACGCGCCAGCCAAACTCTTCCCCCAACAAATGGTCACGTTTCTCATTCCATTGGCCATTCCCTTCCCCATCACTCAGGCTTATGTCTTGTTATATCCTGTGTGTCAGTAAAACCCACCTTTTCACATCCCTTTGTGTCTGTTTCTTGTTATTTTAATGCAGCACAATGTGACTCAACACTGACCTTTCTTTTCCCTCATCATACTGTGTGCATACTCCCATCTGAAACGTGTGTGTGTGTGTACATGTACTTTGTGTGTGTCTCCATCTCTATTCTCAAATACTGCGGCGCGGTGGTTTGTATCTCGTCGGTGTCAAAGCAACAGCTGCGGCAGCCCTGACACATCAGTGAGTGTTTCTTCAGTGGAAGCCCGAGGAAATGAAGCGCTACCCATCTATTGATCCCCCTACACTCCACTGTGCATCAGGGAGACTTTGTTTTCACTGCCTAACAGAAACATAGCTCCATCAATACTGTACAGTACTCCTGCTCGACACCAGCTTTTCTCTCTGCGCTCGGCAGCATCCCAGGAGGCATGTGATAGACTCCACTAACTGTACACAAACTGTACGGAGAGAGAATACGATATGTTTGTGTGTATTGTGATGCATTTGTCAAAGCACAGAGGGAGCCTTGTGATGGCAACAGCAATTTAAGGAGTATAAAAGACATATTGGCAACAATGGTTTGTGAATGATGTATTATGTAATCTGCCCCAGGAGTATATCTCTTCTACTCCATCTCCTCTACTTTTTCTTCCCTTTCATCTTTTTAGCAGTTTTTTCTCAACTTATTTTCCATGCCGTATGTATGTGTGTGCATGTTTGTGTGAATGATTGTTTGTCTCTGGCTTTTAAAACTCACTTCCACATGCATCAAAATAAGTGCCAATAAACAAATCACTGCACTAAATGGCACCAAGGTCACATCAATCTCAGAACAACAATGCTGACTGGTTTCACTAGAGTCTATTACTCGAGAAAGGTTGGTAATAAGCAGGCTCTGGGCCAAGCTTCATGCTTGTGTTTGAGTACAAGGAAACAGACCACTGTCAGCACTGATAGAGCTCCACAACCCTTATTTATGGTATACTATACTCCATGTTCAGCATTCAGGTAACTATAAATACAGTGAAAAGAAGGTCTGACTAGAGCGACATGTGCACATGTTCCATGAAATAATGCTTGTTTTGTTTTGCTTTAGTCACCATGTCATCATCAGACTTGATCAAGTGATCTATTTGTAAGCAGTAGTAACATGTAAAACCGTCCATTTTGTGGCTTTGCAAGCTTCTAATAGGTTCATACACTACCTTTCAGTTACTGGAGGCACACCTGTTTTAAGGCAACATCTCAAACACACTGTTTTCTTGTTTATATGATACATACCAATAAAGACCAAGGTATGTCCAGCCATCAATCCATTCATGAAGGGTTTGAGTCCAGAACAAAAGCAAAAGTCTTGCGATGACAGTAATGAATATTCATTATCCACAATGAAACAGGTCCTGATATACTGACAATACTGACATATTGACATAGGCTGAAGGTCAGAGAGAAAGAAGCCATTGCATCAAATACAATATTCATGAAGATCTTAATTGTTGGAGACATTTCCTGTGGTCAGGTGAAACAAATATTTTTGTTAGTCTAAATTTCAGGGAAGAAAGTTCACCATTCCTGCCGTAAAGTGCGGGGGTTGCAGCATCACTTTTTTCGCAGGTTTTGCTGTAGGAGGGCTGGTGCAGTTCCCAAACTAGATGGCATCATGAGAAAAAAAGAACATTATGTGATAATATCACATCAGCCAAGGTTTAGGCACAAAATGACAATGACCTTATTCATACTGCCAAATTAGTCGTGAAGTGTAGAATTCTTATATTTTGACATGAGAAAGCCCTGATTTACAGGGGTTGGACAATGAAACTGAAACACCTGGTCTTAGACCACAATAATTTATTTGTATGGTGTAGGGCCTCCTTCTGAGGCCATCATAGCGTCACTTTGTCTTGGGAATGACATATACAAGTCCTGAACAGTGGTCAGAGGGATTTTAAGCCATTCTTCTTGCAGGATGGTGGCCAGGTCACTACGTGATACTGGTGGAGGAAAACGTTTCCTGACTCGCTCTTCCAAAACACCCCAAAGTGGCTCAATAATATTTAGATCTGGTGACTGTGCAGGTCATGGGAGATGTTCAACTTCACTTTCATGTTCATCAAACCAATCTTTCACCAGTCTTGCTGTGTGTATTGGTGCATTGTCATCCTGATACACGGCACCACTTTCAGGATACAATTTTTGAACCATTGGATGCACATGGTCCTCAAGAATGGTTCGGTAGTCCTTGGCAGTGACGTGCCCATCTAGCACAAGTATTGGGCCAAGGGAATGCCATGAAATGGCAGTCCAAACCATCACTGATCCACCCCCATGCTTCACTCTGGGCATGCAACAGTCTTGGTGGCACGCTTCTTTGGGGCTTCCCCACACTGTAACTCTCTCGGATGTGGGGAAAACAGTACAGGGGGACTCATCAGAGAACAATACATGTTTCACATTGTCCACAGACCAAGATTTGCACTCCTTGCACCATTGAAACCGACGTTAAGCATTGGCATGAGTGACCAAAGGTTTGGCTATAGCAGCCTGGCCGTGTATATTGACCCTGTGGAGCTCCCGATGGACAGTTCTGGTGGAAACAGGAGAGTTGAGGTGCACATTTAATTCTGCCGTGATTTGGGCAGCCGTGGTTTTATGTTTTTTGGATACAATCTGGGTTAGCACCCGAACATCCCTTTCAGACAGCTTCCTCTTGCGTCCACAGTTAATGCTGTTGGATGTGGTTCGTCCTTCTTGGTGGTGTGTTAACATTACCCTGGATACCGTGGCTCTTGATACATCACAAAGACTTGCTGTCTTGGTCACAGATGCGCCAGCAAGACGTGCACCAACAATTTGTCCTCTTTTGAACTATGGTATGTCACCCATAATGTTGTGTGCATTTCAATATTTTGAGCAAAACTGTGCTCTTACCCTGCTAATTGAACCTTCGCACTCTGCTCTTACTGGTGCAATGTGCATTCAATGAAGACTGGCTACCAGGCTGGTCCAATTTAGCCATGAAACCTCCCACACTAAAATGACAGGTGTTTCAGTTTAATTGTCCAACCCCTGTAAGTCCCTTTGGTTGACAAAGCTGAAAAGGTAGGTGTGTGTGTGTGTGTGTGTGTGTGTGTGTGTGTGAGTGAGACCCAGGTGGGAAACAAACCTGACTCAGTTACGTTGGTTCTGTCAGGACATATGGACCAATATTCAAACTGTTGTGAGAAGCATTTGGAAGGATACCCAAAACATCTGACCCAAGTCATGCAATTTAAACAGTAATTCTACCAAATACTAAGGAAATGTATGTAAACGTCTGAATGTTAAATATATGTAATAAAAATGCTAAAAAAGTGTCTAGCTAATTCTGGCATCTTGCAAATAAGAATTAATCTCGGTAATACAAACTGACCTAAAACAACAAGGTTTACTCTGATTTAATGTTAAGCAGTGATGGAGAAAATGGTTGTGTCCCTTAATGTAAATAGTTGGTTTTAACTGTACCTAGTTAAATAAATGCTTACTGTTGCTAGCATACGATTCCCATCTATGGGTTCACAGCTACCTGTTCATGCTCAGCTGTATCTCAGACATCAATCTTTGTATAGATCATCACATCTAGTAAAATACATAGTATTCCCAAAAGTATTTGCCTGTCTACTTTTACATGTACATGGATTTTTATGACATCCTTTTCTTAATCTATGAGGTCCAATTTGTTGATGGAACCACTGTTGCCAGCAATATGAACTTTAACTATTCAATAAACATCTTCCACAAGTTTTAGTAGTGTGTTCACAGTTGGAGGAGAAAACCAGAGTTGCAGCCTCCACTCTAATTAATCCTAAAGGTGTTCGAGAAGGTGGAGGTCAGGACTCTGTGCAGGCAAGTTTCTCCACACCAAACTTTATACACCTGCAGTCATGGAAGTAATTGGAACACCAGAATGCATTGATTTGGTGGTGTGACCCAATACTTTTGGTAATATAGTGTAATTGTTCTGTTGTTCTTGAAGAACAAAATTCTTCTACTGGAATTTGTTAAGCTGTACACTGTATGTGTACAAAAACTTACAGCTTCATGAAAAAAAAAAATAAATGATGTAAAGGATTTTACAGATTCTTTGAATCAAATCAGGCTTATTGTCTTTGTTAAATACACCAACTTTTATTTACCAGACATATATTAAATAGCTTTAATGACAAACCCCTTTATGGGCCCATTCCTTATATTGTTCTAAAGTGAAAGCAAAATCAGGAGAAGACAGAGAAAAAGAGAGAGGAAAAAAACAAAGACAGCTATTAAGGGAAAGAGTAAGGTATGGCAAGATGGGGAACAATATTTCTGTGTGTGGGAGAGGTGTAAGTGCGAAAAAAGCATCTTATTAAAAGGACAAGCTTTTCCTGGTTTTCACTAATTAATTGCACAATGCCACTGACTGCTAATTTGTTGGGAAAAATGCATCCCAAAAGCAAAGGAGGCTCCTGCTTGAACTTTGCTACAGAAGCACCTAATTCACCAGTCACTGCAGCTGTGTCCCTCTCCTGGACTGCAACACTATTAAATTAGAGCGCCTGGACCATCAATTTAATAAGCACTGGAGTAGATCATTTGAATAAGGACAGTATTAGTATTCTAGTTGAGCACAACTAAGAGCAACTGACCTTTTTCCACCATGGAGGAGATCCTTGAACACATCCAGCAAAATCAGAGAACACAGTAATAAGCCCATCAATGCTTAACATTGTCAAAAAGAAGGAAGTCTTTCTTTCTTTACTTTGCTCCCCCTCTTCTTTGGCCAATCACTTCTATCCCTATGGTATGGTAAGTTACTGTGGTCTATCATGGCAGCCAGATCCTGTTCAATTTAAAATAGAGGGATAAACGGGAGGGAAAGTTTAATAAGCGAAGACGAAGCGATAAAAACATGTACACACAGTGCCAAAAGAGATTTTTGATTAATTATGATATTGCCTCTGCGAGTCCAGTCATGTGTGTGGGTCCACACGTTCCAGCACGCCGCGTGCACAGACACATTCCTCCTCTCCAGATGCCGAAATTGATTTATGTGCACGTTGGTGGTGTGGAATTGATCAGTTCACTTTAAAATTCCCCGTGAAGTCCTACATAACAAATCAGATCCTGACCTTTAGCCCTGACATCTTTAGCTGCTGATGCACACCTGGGGGATGGTCTATTACATAGAGTTTAGACACATGGTGTTGCTGTTTTTGAGCAGTAACTGGGGTGAAACATTAGCAGTGGTAATGCATCGGGACGCCAAATAGATCATATGCAGTGACAGTTGTGGTGACTGTCAGACCGTGGAGAAAGTGATTTAACTAGCTTTTTGTCTGCATGAAATAAACATCGCATGGGAGGTTAAATGGTCCATCATATGACTGCTTGGCGATGATTCAAGCTCCTTGTAAGTAGCTACAGCATTAATGAGCACTTGCTAAATAATATTAGAAGACAGAAAAAAGAAAGAAAACCACATTTAGGGATCTACAGTAAAATTGCACATTTTAAACAAGGTAATGTTATAATGACAGGAAACAGAGCAATCATTAGGGAATAGTGAGTACAACTGTTCTAAAAAGTAAAAACAAGGGCTATAGCTGGTTATATGATTGTTACATAAATAGATTTTTTTTAATCCAAGGATATTATAAACAAACAAAATGGCTTCTCATTCACTCACCATGCAGCACTTAAAATGCTGCAGACAAG
The DNA here is from genome assembly GCF_021462225.1 of Girardinichthys multiradiatus. Classification (NCBI taxonomy): domain Eukaryota; kingdom Metazoa; phylum Chordata; class Actinopteri; order Cyprinodontiformes; family Goodeidae; genus Girardinichthys; species Girardinichthys multiradiatus. The sequence continues at coordinate 36,662,098 of NC_061805.1, read as the reverse complement.
AGAAATCCATAAATAATGGGGAGTTAGATAGTAGATATATATTAGGCCTGGGAAATGGTTGGGCACTGTGTTTTATGGGGCTACTTGCAATGTTGATGAATATTTGCCGGTTTGGAATCATAGCTTAATGTCAGGCCACAATTTGTTGTAATTAGAGGGATGATTTATAGGAACAGTGAGGCCTAGTGCATGGTAACAATTAGCGGAGCTTTTTCGGGGGCTTTTTATTAATGGCGTGTCACACCAGAAGAAGGTTTCACCCAAAGCGAGTGTGTCTTGCAGGCCTCTCAACATGTGGCACGGTGCGGCCACAAAAATGAATCAAAAAGAGGAATCAAATCTTACTTTATGTTTTCTTAACTTGTTATTTGTGTTTTTGTTTGACTATGAGTTTTAAAAAACACATTTTTACATACATATGTACACTATTTTTGAGCTCTTCTTCTCTGCCTCTTACATCTATATTTATTTGAATATATTCGAAATTTTCTAACTTAAAAAGCCAGTGCTATGAGACAAAAGGAACCAAACAGCTGTTCCGTCTGGCAATAACAGGGTTCAAGTGGAGCGATGTGCCCCTAAACGGCTAATAAATGGCACAAAATGAGCCTGCAATTAAATTTATACACTTGATTGCACTGCTGTCATGTCCACTACAGGCTTATCGAACACCTGGGATCTATTTTCTAATAGAACCTTGGGGAGAGCAGGAAAGAGAAAGCAATGGGAAGAAATGAACAAAGCAATAGTTTTTTTTTCCCCTCGTATTTTTCGCAGGCTTTCTCAGAAACACAAAAGAAGGTGGCTATAATTGCTAATGCTGCACTTGCACTGCTTTACAGGCTTGTAGTCAATTTCAGTATTTTGAACAATTGGCCAGTAAAAAGTACAGATAAGCATAAAAGTGTGTTATTTGTGATCTATGTACTGAAAATTACAGATTTTCTTCTGATTCCATAACTGCTGACATCGCACTGCAACACCTCTTACCGAAAGCTGTATCCCAAGTTTCATAATGACAAAAGCTGTCCGCCCCAAAATTATAATAATTAATAAAGCTTTATTTGAAGCTGGTTGACAAAACTGCAACATGAATGTGAATTTGTATCTTTTGATTCTTTGCTGTTGCATGCACAGCTCTCTAAAGGTCTTTTTTTAAACGCATTCCGAATATTCTGAAGACATATATTTAAATTTAAACTCACATTTAATAAGATAATTCTAGGTAAGACATGATCTCTAATAGCTATCATCGCTTTAATATCTACCTCACTTTAAATAGCAAAAAGCAAGCTTTTTATATTATCATGCATGTTTATTGCAATAATCCAATGTCAGTCTTTTCAAAGCATCTAGAAAATTTTGAGTTCATGCGCACATTTAAAATTGAATATCACATCTAATAAGAAGCAAATCCAAGCTAAGATAAAATAAAGGTTTTAAATTTTCATCAAAGATGTAATAGTCCAATTAAAATCTTTTTTTAAAGTGTTAGGGTTATAAAGGGCTAACATGTTTGGATGATATTATAAAAAAAAATTAAAAACAATATTTTAATATATTCAAATCTAAATTGGCATCCAATAAGTGAAGTTATGATAAGATATGCGAAAATTAGCTATGCTGAGGGGACTTTATTTATACATTCAGGATAAATTAACTTGTCACAGCAGTTGAACAAAGATGGTCAGGCCAATAAGCAAACATATATCAATTAAAGAAAGAAAATAAAGATGGTTCAAATGTATAATGTTATAAAAATAGTCCAATAGTACAAAAATTGCAAACATATATACACAAAACATTTACAGTGTAAAAGATTTGTTGTAAGTGCAATGTCATTGCAATGATAATAATTAAGGGAATTAAAAAACCTTCCTTTACAGGTTAAAACATTCAGCTGTCATCACAATGATGTTGATTTATTTATTGTGTTACATTGCAATTTTAATGAGAGACGGTGAAAGTCTTACTTTTTTTTTCCTTCTTTATCCTGGGCGTACATTCTCTCTTTGACCGTCACAATTTCACAAACCACATGGCAGGAGGCCAGTAAAAATTTGGCTAACTCTTTTTTAATTGTGGGTGGGTCGTTTATAATACCCAGCAGAAAAAATTAGGCAATGAACTGAAACCGACAGGGTCAGGTTTCCCACCAGCAAGAGGTGCCTTTCAGGGATACAAAAGAAGTGACAAAACAAGTAGAAGAAACATTACAGATACGATGAAACCAAATTAAATGGCACATTTTAATCAACAAAGAGTATTTAATATTTTCCTGGTTTCTCTTCTGCAATTACTGATAGTCTACTGAATATAAAATTTTGATTAACCCTTAAAAAGTAAAAGAGACCGATTGCAATCAAAACCATAAATAAGTCAGTCTTGCTTATCTGATTACATTCTGTGACCTTGTCATGCAGTTACATTGCAATCTCTGCCTTTTTCTCTACTTATCTGGTTCACTGAGTAGCTAATGGTGTGTTAACTTGGCCGCGTTTTCAGAGCTTTTGTACAGCATCATAAGGTAACCAGATTAGATGACTATGCTTTCCCCATTTATTTTCTGAAGCTAATTTTCAATACGTTAATGCATTTTAAAAGTACAAATTCACTAACAATGTGCAATATTCACTCTTCCCTTGAATTATCTTTTTTTTGTGACAACTGACTAACAATTATCATTACAGCTTAAACTGTCACCTGTGAGAATAGCCATAAATCTTGTCAAAATAACCAAAACCGTCTACAGCGATTTTGCTTTTTTCCCCACCAGGAGCAACCTGTCTGTATGCACTCACCATCTGTACATAGTTAGATCCATGCACACACAGATGGCAGCCAAACACTCCCAAAGTTGCTCTCCACGTCTAACCTTACAAAGCAAACTAATTAACAGTAAAATATAGAGAGAAGGAAGGAGCAGTTTAAAACAGAGCTGCAGTGACTATAATGAGGAGAGAGAGAGAGAAAGAAGAGTCATCTATGTAGCAATGCCGGAGGGATACAAGGAGGAAGCACTTTCACTGAGGCTTTAGCTTTACGGCTTGCTTAAAGATCCATATTAAATGAGGGCTACTTATCGCCAAGCCTCTGTCCCAGCACACAAGCTTTTAACTGCATGGCACGGGGCAGAGGGCAAGCATCTTAAGGGCGTGACAGGAGTCAGGGCTAGGAAGGGAGAAAACCTTGATTTAGTAAATTAGACATTGCCAAGAGCACTTCCTCTTTCACTTTATTGTCTCACACACACAAGACTCCAGTGTTAATTAATGAGTGTCAGGTACACATTATAGTTGAAACATGTCCATACCATCGTTGTGCTATGATTAAATGAAACTGTTCAAGGAAAATATGTATGCCTGCTAAATTATATTAATACAACCATTTTACAGTGTGTCACATTACAACCATGAACTCCAACTAAGTAAAACAGGACAATGATCTGGAAGAAATAGGATTCCTTTTTTTAGTGGAGCATGCATGTATGTCTTCAGCCCACCTTGCAATTTTAGCGACATTTTTTTATTGTACGCTCATTTTGCACATTGCACATCTTGTTTGCAACAAGCTCAAGCTCAGTCAGATGTGATCTCAAGCGCCTCTGAAGTCTTGTCAAAAAAGATTATAGGTCCAAGCCATTCTAACATATAAATATGCATTGACATAAACTATTCCATTGAAGCTTTGGTGTATGTTTAGAGTTGTCCTGCTGCAAGGTCTATGTCACCTATTCTGCTTATGCTCCATACTGCCAAGGGGAATTATTTTGGCTTCTTTTAAACAATAATATTACCTTTCTTCCACATAGGCATGTGATCTGTGGAGTGCAGGACTAATGTTTTCTGTCCATGCTCTGTCATTTTTGAAAGATTCTGCCACCTGAGCTATGGATAATATCACAGCAGGCCTCTTGGCTGCTTTTTGACTAACACTCTCCTTGTCCAGTTTGTCATCAGCCATTCTCTGTAGGTCTTCACTTGTGGCATACTCTTTCTGTTTCCAAAAGGCCTGACAGGAATTTTGTTATAACCTAATCCTGCTTTTAATTGCTTATCCATGACCTTTCTGCTGTGCCCTTGGTCTTCATGACACTGCACTAATGTTCTCCAACAAACCCCTTGAGCCCTTCACAGAACAGCCAGATTTATTTATTGGAGACAAACATTTTTTTATGGATAAACTAATAAAACACATTGATTCCATATGCAAATCCCAGTTTTTGGAATTTTATTTTGAAAAAAGAAACCCATGTATCAAGGTCCTTCCACTTCAGGTATCCTCTACTTTGTGTTGGTCAAAAACAAGATTGCCAGGAAAATATACGGAACATTGTGGTTGTTTGAGGACAAAGTGTGGAAAAGTTCAAAGGGTATAAATACTTTTGCCAGGCACTGTATGTGGATACATATGGATATGCATATTTTGACATGAACTGGAGAAGAATTTATATATTGTTCTGGATGTTTACTTTGCCCACTAGAAAGATTTTTTTTTTCCTAAAAAGAAGGACAACTCCTTGGAAAATTAATTAGAAGAAAATAAGCGGTGGAAAAAGCAGGAAAACGAGAAATGACCCAGCTGCCAAAAGTAATAACATTTTCATTATTTATTTCATTATTCATTTATGGATGTGTTCTGAGATAATTAATAATAGAAGTATCTTGGAGAAAATGTTTGTGCTTTAACCATATAACATGCAGGCCAATTCCAGTGGCACAGTTAGTTAACATGCGCAAACGTACTGCCCCTGACAAGTGAAGCTCTTGATTATTTTGTTCACAATCTTCTCTTTCAATTCAATTTTTTGGTTTTGCTGAGGGGTTTCAGCCAAGATTAAGGTTGCATTCTGTAACTTAGTGCAACCTCCACCAGAAAAAAAAAAAAATCTAACAATTTGAGAAATAAACTAAGAAATAAGGCAATCAACAAGATTTTGCGAGAACTGCACCACAGAAACTGCCACATACTGAAGTGAGATGTCCATATATTTCTGTGAAAACTAGTAATGTAGCACAGAATCAATTAGACGTCCCTTTGGAGAGTAGAATTTGCACTGTTCCATTACCCGCCTCAGCTTTTTTCAGTCCAAACGTCACACTGAATGAAATTCCCTGATCTGGCCAGCATTTGCTTTTCTCGCTGTTTACGGCAACACATCCAGGCCAGCTTAACATTTAATTTCCCCCTGCTGAGATTCCGAGCACATTTCCAGTACACACCCTGGAGAAAATGAGTCCGGAAAATAACTCTAGTGGCAAATGATTCAAGGCTGTCCAAAGATCTATTACAAAAGCATATTTTATTCTCCCTTCCAAGGCAGACATCTCTCTAAAAAAAGCATGACAAAGGGAACTGAGATTGCTGGTTTTTCTCTTGCCATATTGTTTTTCACTTATCAGATGCGTTTTTCTTACCAAATTCCCAAATAAGACCTACCCACCCATTGCCTCGCTTTACTATCTGAGGGTAAATTGAGAGCGGATGGTAAAGGACAAAGTGTCTACTTGAATGTAGGTATGCACTTTTAATGGATTAGACGTCTGTTTGAGGGTAAAATGGATGGGTAAAAAAAAAATAAAAGAAATAATAATATTAATAATAATAAGAAGAAGAAAGCCTTAGCTAAGTGTCAGTTGGAGCGTTTTTACATTATCCATACACGAGGCCTTTTCTTTCTTGCTCTCCTACTCGGGCTGCTCTCAAAGCACCAGGGCCATAGCCATGTGTGAATAATCACACAGAGGGCCTCAGCGGTGCCCTCGCCATTTTACAAAAAGGCTGGGTCCAAGGGCAGATGGGGGAGGCAGAGGTTCAGGGAGTAGAGAGATGGGGAGGGGTTTTTTTAAACGTTAACACGTTGAGGATTTGGATATCCTCACAAGCTTGTCTCATTAGCGGCTAACTGGCAAGACTTTCCCATCTCTTTTGTTCGACTTGTGTTATATTTTTAAGAGGGAACTCAAATAGAAGGGGAAAAAAGGAAAAAATGGAGGCAGCAGAAGGACTCACTAAATATTTCAAGTGCTCCAAAATCTGACAAAAGAGTTATTCCACATTAGAGCAACATTAACAATTTTATTTTTATGTTAATATTTCATAAATGTAATATTGTAATCTGTTGTAGACCAGAACAAAAAGTTCTAAACTTCTAGCTAACTTAGTGTAAGGATTAGAAAGATATAGGTAGAAAAGAAAACATACACAAAATAAGATTTCTTTTTCTTCTTTTTGTGCCCTTTCACCATTTCTAAAAATAACATAAACAGAATATTTTCCTAAATGTCCTCTTTCATTTGGCCCAACAAAAAAATACCAAAGGACACATAGATAAAACGCCCAATACCTTTCCAGAACTATTATTAGTATTGCAGATTTTGACAAGCATTAAACAAGATACAGGCAAAGGGGTATATGAAAACAAGGACAGAGGGCTGGGGAGGAACACAGGGAGTAAATAAATCTAAAAATAGACTTACACATTACTCATAGTCCAACTAATTTACATACTTCAAGTAGTGTAGACATGGGATGGTATGAGATTCAGACAGCATGATAACCTTAAGTCAAAATACCAAAGATAAAACAAAAATGTATGATGTGATCTAATTGTCTATCATGCAACACGGAAAAGCTGAAATAATTTCTACAACTACTGAAAAGATATAACATTTCTTTTTTATTATTTTGTTTTATGTTGATCCATAGAAAATGTTTTAAATAAACACCTGTCAAATGTATTTGTATTTTTAAGTGCTTATTGTACAGAGTAGTATAGTGTTTGCTTTTCTGCTGAGTGTAAAGCAACACAAGAGTAAAGAGAAAATATGAACTGGTTAATTAGTCGGGCCATCTCAAGTAGTGCCTGTTTGACAGATATGCTCACAGCTCGCCAACTTTAGTTTTGAACTAGTGTTACCTTAATAAGAGTAACCGGGGTGCTCCTTTAGATTGCACACCTTGAATGTTTTTCTGGGCCAGAATTGCTTCCCTAGAGCCAAATGTGCATCACTTGTAAGCGAGAGAAAAATGTAGAAGCCTACTTTCAGCCAGCTGATTGGTAGAGCACAGCAAAGGATAATGGCTTTTCTTCACGTATTTGGTTTCACAAAATCTGAAATATTTCAGAGCTAGGTATCCCAGATATACACACTGTACATCACTAAACTGATTTTAAAAGACTGGTGTCTTCATGTTTGCAGTAATTTCTAGGATTTATGATGACTTGGAAAACAGAGGACACATTAGGTTGTATAATAAACTGCTCTATAAAAAATTCTTTATAACCACTATGCACATGATCACATTGCGTTATGTTTTTTTTTCTTTTTAAGTCAGGTTGAAAGAGAATGTACGTGATGAGTTGAGCAATGAGGAGACCATCTGAGGAGCGCATAAAACTGGTTTGATGCTCATAAACAGCATACAGCAGAAACATGCTGGAAAAATCTGCAAACACTGTATGAAAGAGGAGGCTCTGTTTTATGTCAGGAGCGATGTCAGAGAGGGTTAGGAGTCTGATTCACAGCCTCCATATGCTGTTAACACCAGTGTGCTTTACAAAAAAAACTGCATTAACAAGCTTGACTCATTTAGAAAAAGATAAGAACAAAATAATCAAGGAGGATAAAGAAAGACTAATTCAAAACAGTTAACAAGTCTTTTGTAACTTTTGATTGAAAGCATCAAATTCACTACGTTTTCACATTTACTTAGAATAAAAATCTAAATTAAAATAAGTATTTCCTGATTAAAGATATCTTACTGATTAGAATATACGGCTGTTGCAGGAGTAATGTCCCAAGTGAAAATAAAAATAATAATAATAATATTGCAGGGAATTAACAGCAGGCACACTGGTACTTTGCTTTATCCAGCATGCAGCAGTTCAAGGGCCTTGAACTGAAGTAGTATTGACAGGAACCCCACCAAGATCTGGTTTAACAGCCTAACAAGGTATTAGCAGGCACCTCTGTATACCCTCAACTATCAGTCTGGGTCTAAAGAAACACAGCTGCTCACAGAGTTTTCCAGGGTGGAGGGCAAACCCATCCGCAACGGGGTGCCCCCGTCTAAGCTCAATGGTGAAGCAGGATCATGAATTCCAAGAAAAGAATAGCAGCATTTTTAGTTGCACTTAGTTTCATTGAAATAGCATCTTATAGTTTACCGCAGAAAGGTTAAAAATATAAAACTTAAAAGTTTCAAATTATTCCATATCAGGAAAACCTGTAAATTCCCAGGATTTAATTTTTATTTTTTATTTTGAATGTGCAATTAAGACATAGAGGCCCCCTCAGGAACATCCACTATTGCTTTCTAGTTTAGAAAACAACAATAGTGGAGTCATGTTTGTGTTTTTGTTTTTTTTTCACATCTGTTTTACATTTTTCAGACTTTATGCCAATTACACTTTAAACACGATCTAAATTAGTTCACCACTGAGAAGAGAGGTAAACAGTATCAAAGAAACTCAATAATTTTGGAAGAATATCTTGAATCTATAGCTTGGCACTGTTTTAGGCAAACTTAGCATTTTATTTTGAATTTTCATGTATTTGCCCTTGAAGTTGTCACCACCCGCTGACACAGACCAGATATTACAGGGTGTTTAATTAGAATCCCAGAGACTATGGGGATACAGATTTGTTTCTGTTTAAAGAAATATCTGAAATTGTTGGCAGCTGTCACACAATTGACTTCCTAAGCTATTATGTTATAAAAATACTAAATAATATTAAATAAACAATACATTGCTTTTAATTTGGATTGTAGTTTATCACTTGTTGGCCAACAGCACATTCAATTCAATTCAGTTTTATTTATATAGCGCCAATTCACAACACATGTTGTCTCAAGGCACTTCACAACAGTCAAGTTCATACATTCCAATTAATCCTACAATCCTACATGGCTAAATTGAAGGATGATACACCTCTTAGGCTCAGTGTCAGGTAGATGTTTGCCAGTTTCTTAAGCACATTCCTGTCAGATGAATCGGCTTCATCTCCACCAGTTCTTTCGTTATAAGGGTTGTTAACATGCTATTGGTGCAAAGTTAACAACTCAATGCAATCAACTCGGCTTCCTTAAATTAATAACTTTTCACTAATTGGCATAATTAACTGAAGTTGGCTCAATTATAGATTGAATCTGAATAGGAATTTGACTATATGATTGGACTAATTTGATTATATATAATTCTGGATGTAAATTGGATTATCTTGTAAAGTGCCTTGAGATATTTGTTGTAAATTAGTGCTATATAAATAAAGTTAACTGAATAACAAACTTTTTTCAGAATTAGAAAAAGCAATATGGACAAAGGAATAATTAGTTTTCCAATAGTCTACAACTAACAAAGCTATCAATGGTCAAAAATTGTATAACTAGACCTTTGCTAAGATGTGTAGACTTATCACTACTCTGTTCGTCAAGGTAGGTTTCATTTTTAGTTGGTAAAAGCTTCACATTGCTTTGTAAAAAGGGGCAACATTCCTCTGTATTTGGTCAGCTACAGAACTGGAGTAAACATGACTGAAATAGTGGAAAAAACAATTTTAAGAACTTCAGCATGATTTACTTAGACTGCTTTAAAGCATTACAAGAAAGTCAGGCTTATTTAAAGCAAATAGAAAGACATTAAACCATTAATCAACAGCAAATTATGCAATCAATCACCTCGTTCTCACTTTTCAAATCTGAAAGATAATTTATAACATTAGGGCTTTATACACTTGTGATTCCGCTTCATTACAGTTAGCTTTTCAAACAAATCGTTGTGGTGTATGTCAAGAAGCTGAGATGTCCTTTGAAATGAATCATTTACCTTTCCATCACAGCTCAACTGATTACTCAGCTTCCAAACCAGCCCAGCTGTCAGTCAAGTTACGGCAGAGTGTGAGAGTCATGAATTTGTTATATTTTGATTTCACTTTTGTCTAGTTGCAAATGTGGGAATTTGTTCATCCTTATATGCAGTCATTACTCCATAATAAGGTGAGACCAGTCTACCATCACGCATAATCTCTGGCCTGGTATTCCTTTGTCTCAACTACATGTCAACTGTTCTGATCCATGGAAACTAATCAATATCAAAAGCAGCAAGTCAGATACCAACTGAATGAATCATTTATTTTGCAAGCTCCTACCAGCAAAAAAAAAAAGATCACAAAAAATAAACCAAAACATATATTACCTGACTTCATAAATGAGATCCTTTGGTGTGAAAACTAGCAGAAAACCTAATTTAATAAGAAATATTATATCTCTAGTTTAACTATGCATGAGTTTTATTTGTCCTCTAGGAGTCATATGCAGCTAGGTGTTTTGTTGTGTGTGTGTGTTGAAGTGCAGGCAAGCATGGTGGTTGTCTCTGTGTGACTGTGGGCGTCTGGAGGAGAGAGAAGCCTCATCTGTTACCAACCCAACCCGGCCGGCCCGCCGCATGAAGTAGAACGACAGGGTGTCACCACAGACGACAGTGATGGATGCTCTAAATTCTGTAGGCAACTTGGGCAATTGGACACATTAACAACAGACACCTGCTTTCCCCGTACAAATCTATTAAAAGATAACAGCGGCAGCAGCTCCCACACTATTAGTAAATTATAGCTCTGTCTGAGTGTGAGGTAAGTGTGGGCCTCCTCTTTCGCACCTTTACACCTTTCACATTCTCCCCAGCTTCCTACTTTGTATCAATGGTAGTCTTACAGCACCACCAAGTGGAAATATATTTTAACACCTTTTTTTGAAAATAAGAAAACCTTTAACAAATAAGTAAGTAAATAAAATAAATAATAAAAAGTCAATGTTTTCTTTTAAACTTTATAACTATGATCCAGAAGCTACAATTAAAATGACAATTTACATTTCATAACCTGCACTGGATATACAAGAAAACAAACAAAACTGCTATAACATTAAAACGTGTCAGAAATGCAAGTAAACAATCATGAACTTATTAATCTTAATGCAAAGAAAAAAAACAGTAAACATATTTACATACTCTAAACATAAATTATATCCATTATTATAATAACCAATAATTTGCAGTTTTTAAAACTAAGAAATGAGTCTGCAGTACCTTGCAAAAGTAGGGTGATGCTATTGTATTTCATGCCAGCCAGAAAGTTTGAATGCCTGAATGTGTGAATTATTCCCATGTGGCAATTTACGAATGGGAATTCTTATGGCTTTATTTAAACAATTCAGTAATCTTGCCACTCCTGAATAAAGACAGAATTTTAGGAGTGGCAAATTCTCCCACCTAAACTGTGGATCGTTGCAGCTCCTCTACAGTTACCATGGGCCTCTTGGCTGCTTCTTTTATTAATGCCCTCTCTGCTTGGCCAGTCAGTTTAGGTGGAGCCATATAGCTCAAGCTATATCTGGTTGCAGTTGTGCCATACAAGGAGTTCTCCATGAGTTGTTCAAATGTTAAGGTATGGGTTTAAAACCTAATTCTGCTTGTTACACCGGCAGCCATGTGCGTTACCTTCTGCTGGAAATCCCCCTGAGAATGCAATGGACTGTTCATTCTCTTATCCACAACTCCTGTTAAACTTTGATTTTCTGGGAGCTCAGAACTCATCCTGCTTGACATCCCCTGGAACTTATACTGGACTGTTAAATATTCTGCTCCTCCAATCACAGACCCGACCAGCCTATTTAAACTCTCCGCACCTGTCACTAAGCGCGGCTGTGATTTAAATTCAGCTGCTCCCCCCTCGCCCTTGTGAAACTTTGCTTGTGTTTACACCTGTTTCTACCTGTTGGGCTAAATGTTTGTTAAGTCTAACTCACTTTTTTCTCTCTTGTTGTTTGTTTGAAATTAGTTTTCAAACTAGATGCTTTGTCCACATTGAATGTTTAATCATGGTTTGTTGATTTGTTATTTGCTGGTTGCCCAAAAACCCTGGCAATCTTAACCATTTTATTTATTTTTTTAGACACTTGAAGCAGCTTGTTACCTTTGTACATTCCTGTTTACCTTGAAAGCAGTACTTGTTGCAGTACCTTAGTACCGATGTCGGTACCCTTCTTTTTCTGCATTTTTATTAAAATCTTACAATACATACGTTTTGTAAAAACGTATTTCTCTGCTTTAATGTTACCTCCCTTTTTCCTCCCCTGGGTGAGCTGGATTGTAACATAAATGGGGGCTTGTCTGGGATATGAACCCGGGAACTCTCTCACCAAGCGAGAATCATACCGCTAGCACTACACTCTTCAACTTGTTCCCTGACCCCATCTGATGTGTTTCTTGATCTTCATAAAGCTGTTTATCAACTCATTTTCTGTAACAGACCTCTAAGACCTTCGTAGGATGGCTTGATTTATACCAACATTAAATTATACACAGCTGGACCCTATTTACTAATTGGATGATTTTTGATTGGTTGTGCTGGAATTTATTTAGAGGTATGAAAGCAAAGGGGTCTCAGATTTCTATCTATTAAAAAAGTTTTTATTCTAATAAAATGTTGATATTTTAAACGTTCAAGGCGCATTAATACTTTAGCAAGGCAATGTATTGATAGCACCTAAGGTGACATAGCAGAGTCTTTTAACTGCACATCTTAGAATGATGGAGTGATAGTTTCCCTCACAACTGGTTATACAAGTTGATTTGTGCAGCTTCTCCATTTCTTTTGAAAGCTAATTTTCTATAGACAAGACTTTCACGGACCTGAGTGGTCTAAATGGCTTGCATTTGGAGACAGTGCAGCTGGCATAAATCCATTATAGCCAACTCAAGACCTCCTTTTAAAGCATTAACAGGAAGGCCTGTATTATCACCATAACACTCTTACAACATATCTAGTGCTTTAGCTGTAGTGCACTGAATAAATGTGTTCTACATAAATGTGCTGTGGATAAATATTTCTTTGTCTTAGAGGGGTTACATGTTTGTGACTTGGCCAAGAATAAAAGGAGGACAGGACCAATAAATACTTTTATAACAGGCCATTTGTCAGCATGTGTAAATGTCTCCAATTCCTAACAGCACAGGAGTAAAATTTACAGTCTCTCTGGAGGTGACAGTGCACAAAAAACCACCACTTTTTTACTCCCTCTTGTCTCTCTTAGACCACTAAAACCTTCCCATAAATCTCCCCTAGCCTCCAGATGACTGCTGTTGTCAGATATCATGCCTTGACAATGCCTTCCACCATCATTGTCTTGGCAGAAATATGATATGTGAAACTGCAATGTCACATCACTTAACGTGATTTAGCCTAAGCTAGTCTGCTCCACTTTAATCAATCAAAAATGTCACCTTTTTCCCTGTAATGACGTAGAGTTATAGGATCCTTGTGTTGGGATAATCTAAAAGACTTATCTAGTCTGTTGACTTATGTCTACTGCCAGCTAATGTATTAAAGGAGATTCCACTCTTCTTGTCATATGGGTTTCTATCAAATTGGCAAATAAATAGGTCATATTATCTCATGGGTAAGGCAGGAAATAACATTTTTGTGTAAAACCCTAACGCCTATCTTTGTGTTCGACCAGGTAAACCTGGTTTCAAAATCTTATTTTATTATATTGCAATGTAGCTCATACATTTCCAATAGTAGCCTGTGGTTTGCAAATTCAGCAAGATATATTATTTGGTAATAAAATTTTCAATCTGATTGTTTGAAATTGCTCTTTAATTAGATCACTTTGGAATCACATTGGAATACAACAATGTGAATCTAACAGTTGTGGCTGAAATCAAGTTGAGATCAGTTAAAGTAAATGTAATTTGACTTAATTCAGACCAATTGTTTGTACCCTAAGATGCCTGACACGACAGTTTGTTTGGCTAAATAAAATTGAACTGGATTGATGATAAGTAACACTTCACTTTTTATTACACACACATTTTCCCAAGTATCACCATACTGTCAATACATTTTCAAATAGCACAACAGCAGAACAATGTCAGCGATGTGTGGTCAGGGATGAAGAACATCATAGAGTTCAAGCAGATTGTTTGACACTGGCTATTTCCATAGACTTATGAGAAAACAACAAAACAATACATGAGAATGTGTCTTGATGGAGAATGTGTGCCTTCCATTCTTAATGTATGACCTGTTCAAGTAAAAACCATTTGGAATTTGTTTTATGTTTAAGCAGATCGGTTATCATCAAATATTAAGAATAAAAATATTTTAAAAATAATTTTAACATTTTTAATATAAAAAAAAAACCACATTTATTATCTTAATTACAATGAGATGACTTGATCCAGATGCCAGCAGCTTTGCATTATTCAACTGCACCTTTGGAAGCCGTTTTTAAATAAAAATCTTGGACCAATGTGTCTTAGCTTTTAATGCCAAATGGTGTTCTAATCTTATTAGGTATTTATACTCAAAATCTCACCTGGCCAGCTTGCAAATGATTTATATTATGTAATAGATAGTGCAAAATCTTTGAGATATTTAATAAAATGACTCCTCCATAAAGCACTGAAACTAAATAAAACCAATCAGACGTTCTTGGCCTTATTTGCAATAAACTGTGCATCACCAATGTGCTGCTCAACATGTTTATTTATTTACACTCTGCCCTCTGCGCTGAAAAGAATGTGACCCTGCACACACATGCAAACACACACTGAAAGGAGAGTGTTTGTGCATTCAAACACACACACACATATTCCCCAAAGCAATATTTCCAGCACACTTCCATCCGACAGATATTGGAATTTTCCGAAAGAGCAAACCAATAGATAACCTATTACAAAACTATAAGAAATCAATACTTAATTTCTTTGCATTGATTACCACTTGGGCATTTAACATGCACCCTGTGGCCAGAGTGTGTTCCACAATCTCACATCCCTATTGGCCCTCATGAGTATTAAAATTATCGATTCAGAAAAAGGACTAAAAATGTCAAACTGTTCATTAATCTTAATAAAGACTGGACTTGACCAAGGCCCACTTTCTCCCAGCGCAGGGATACAACCTACACATCAAGGATCACCAATCCCAAATAGATTAATGAGGGATGTGATTTAAGTCTTTGCCAATAATAGATCAATTACAATGGTAAAATATTTTATAACTGGGCTCAGGTTTTCATTGTTTTCACAGAATGTTTTTAAAATCACAACTACTTGCACAGCTGAAAATCTCTAGAGAAACAAAACAATGAGCAATAAATTCTGAATTCTTAAGTGAAATTAAACTGCATCTATTATGGTACAGATGATGCTGTGTTGTCTATAGCGGTCATAAGCTTTCATTCACTGCCTCCAGTTTCATCTCTCACTAATGTAGATTGTTTGAAAACATTGAGAACTTACCTCTTCCTGACAAAGAACCTAAGCAGAGTTTAATTTGCTCACCAGGAGAAAACATCTTTTCTCATACAGGCATATGGCTTAGGTTTACAAAACTGCATTTGAATTAACCCCAAGACCTCCAGAGTAACAGATAAAATTCAATCAAAGAAGCCTGATCATATTCCAAAATACTATTAAATGTTACTATTTTATGCCATAAAGTTGACAAAAACAAAGAGAATAGGACTATTAGGTGTTATTCTACCATATATATATATATATATATATATATATATATATATATATTCTCTATATGTCCAGTTTTTAGAATTATACCTAACCTATGAGCTACACATGGAAAGCTTAGGTGACCAAATAGACTAAGAAAAACAAATAATGTCACAACAGTGTGACATTATTAACAGTGTTTGAAAAGACTAGGTGATTGACGTAGTTTTCTATTTAACAGCCATAAACTGAAAGACACAATTTAATCATCAATGCTGTTTACTACTCACCTGTTAGGTTACTGAATATATTTTTATACATAAATATGATTAACTGTCCATCCATTTGACACATTGCAGAGAAGCAGCGGTTCTACTTTGAGGCTGAGTCCAGCTATCCTACAGAGGAAGCCAATTGTATTTCAGCCTCTTGTCTGCAGGGTGTGACGAACATTTAAATGTAAAAACAGGCCTCCAGTCAATATTGCATCCTAAACTTTTTAATCATCTTAAAACTGCAGTTCACTTGTTTAATTTGGCAAAACGTTGCAGTGAAGATGGTCACAACCTTTACTGCACACACAGAAAAGAGACAAATAAAATCCAGTTTGAGCTCTACTAATGTAGTAATGCTAGTAAAGAACAAATTCCACTTTTGCCTTATCAATTAAAAATATGCAATAGATCAACATATTGGCTTGCTGCAAACTGGTTACCCAGGCTTGATAGCTGTTAAACATGAACCACTGGTTAACCACTGAGGTACCTTTATATTAAACATGCACTTTACCCTTATGGCACTGCATCAGGTCTTTTCAACAACTTCAGACCCATCCATAGATAGAATGTTTTTCCTATCCTTTAAACCTTTTATATGTTTTTATGCCCTATTTGTGCAAAAAAACGCAGATTTTTTTTTGAAGGGGAAAAACACAAAATATGCAATATTTTCCAAAAATAAACATCAAAGTAGACTATTTTGGATTTTGGTGTTGCAGCCTTGACTTGATCAAACAATTGATAACAATACTGATTTGATGCATCACCATTTTTGGAGCAATGAGAGTTTAATGCAAGAACTTACACTTTTTACCCTTATGGCCCAAAATGGGAAATTCTGAAAGTGTGATTAAAATGTACTATTTAAAGCATTTTTTCACTTTCACTGCATCACATCTTTTCAACAGCTTCAGACCTATCCATAAATATAAATATATATCCTATCCATAAATATAAATATAAAGTTTGACATATTTTAAAATTTATTTTATGACCCTTTTGTACCAAACAATATGTAACTTTTTTCAAAACATAAACATTAAAGTGAAATATTTTGGATGTGGGTGATACAGCCTTGACTTAAAAATTGATAACAATATTGATTTTATTGGATTATTATTATTGGAGCAAGCATTATTATTTTGGGTTCGACTCCTGGCCGGGGGTCTTTCTGCATGTTCTCCCCGTGCATGCATGCATCGATCCCACAGTCCAAAGACATGCCTGTTAGGTTAATTGGTCTCTCTAAATTGCCCTTAGGTGTGTGAATGAGTGTGTGCTTGGCTGTTTGTGTGTGGCTCTGTGATAGACTGGGCAACTGTCCAGGGTGTACCCTGCCTCCCGCCCATAGACAGCTGGAGATAGGTACCAGCTTTGCCACATCCCACCATAGAAGAAGCGATATAGGAATATTTTCAATACAGACTTAAGACTTAACCACAGATATTAAGCTTTTTATTTCTTTTTCATTCCTATTTAGAACTTTTGCCATGCATTCATGACCTAAAGCATAAATCACAGATTACGGTAAAGTGTGTTTTGCATACTCCACTTTTGGCACGCTGGTTCCACACAGGACCTAAGTGAAGATGCACTGTCTCTGCTTTCTTGATGATTCATGCAGAATTAGCTGCATTAGTCTCCTGGAGAAATGTCTATTCTCACAGAAGATGCACCTCGATGCAAAATGTATAGCTCTTTTTCTACATACCTTGCAATCAAAAGGATAATTAAATATTAAAAATAAAAAGCACATCCTGGCCAGGTTTCACAGAACTGACCTTTAAACTCACTGAGATATTGAGAATAAAAAACAAATAAGCAGAAAGTAAGTTTGGTGGAAATAAACGGTTTCCTTGTCTTACTGTTTTTTTCTTCAACAGTAATGGTGCAGCTAATTTTGTTTTAAACGGTTTGTACTTTGACAGTTTTTATCTTTTTGTACACATTTCTTTGGGACAAAAAGAGAATTATCTACAATTGGACATTTTGTATTGTCTATGCATTATCTCATACCCACCTTGACAACCTATGCCATGAAGTATGCTCATAGTCTGCTGCTTATGTTACTCAAATAAATGGGTACCAGCACAAGGACACTCACATTTCTTTTGGTCTATTCTTAGTCTGACATACTTCATATAGCGGGATCAGAACTCAAATCAGTTAAGAGTAATATAAAATTATTCACATACTGATATGCAAGTGTTAAGTAAATAGGTAGGAAATGTTTTGTTTTTGACAAAATGCCATCACATAAGTGTGAAATTAGGACACCAATTGGCCAAAGGAAAATACACACACAAACACGCACACACGCACAGACACACACACACACAGTAATGTCTAACTATCGTTGTAAGGATGTTGCATTGACTTCTATTAATTTTCCACTGATTTATATGCCCTAATCCTAAACCTAACCTAAACTCAATACACACCTTAGCCCTAAATCTAAGCATTAACCCAGTTGTCATTGTGAGGACCTGGCAAAATGTCCTCACAATGCTGAATTGTCCACACAACAGTGGTCGTCAGGTTCTTGGTCCTCATAACGCTGGCTATACATGAACACACACACAAACACACACACACAGATCAAAGGATTAAGGGAAATTTATGGTTAGGTGATAGTGCAGTGTGTGGAGTAGAACAAAAATGCAAACCATTCAACTGGCATGCAGCTGTTGTTATTCAAATATGGTATTGCAAACTTGCTATGATGATTTAATTTAATAAAAATTAAAAAGAAGGCAAATGTTAATATGTTCCATGTTGCTTGATTAATTATGTTGAAATAGGAACAATTGAACATGGAATTGTTTCTTTTCCGTTTTCTCCCTTTTTAGGTAGATATGCAAGAGTACTCCTTCTCAAAATTTGTTTTGCATCTAACTTTAGAGACCTGCCCATGCAACACCTCATCAAAGATACCATTATGCCAGCTCAAGAGCTCAAAATGTTCAAAAGCTCCTTTTTTAGAACTTATCAAAGGATAAAAAATAAAAAATAAATCTTTCAAGCACATTCTGATTTTTCATAAGAAATAATTCATAATAATTCTAATGAACTAAGGTAAGGTAAGGTAAGGTAAGTTTAGTCAAAGGCCACTCTAAACAAATACGTTTTTAATCTTGATTTAAAGCAATTTAGGGTTTTGGCACTTTTACAGTTTTCTGGCAGTTTATTCCAGATTAGTGGAGCATAAGAACTAAAAGCTGCTTCTCCATGTTTAGTTCTGGTTTTGGGTAAGCAGAGTAGATTTGAGCGAGATGACCTGAGAGGTCTGGGTGGTTGACACACTGACAACAAGTCTGTAATGTATTTTGGTGCTAAGCCATTCAGTGATTTATAGACTAACCGAAGTATTTTAAAGTCTATTCTCTGAGCTACAAGGAGCCAGTGTAGGGACTTTAGAACCAGGGTGATGTGCTCCACTTTCTTAGTTCTAGTGAGGACGTGGGCAGCAGCGTTCTGGATCAACTGCAGCTGTCTGAGCGACTTTTTAGGCAGACCTGTGAAGACACTGTTGCAGTAATCAATTCTACTAAAGATGAACGCATGAATTAGTTTTTCAAGGTCCAGCTGAGACATTAGTCCTTTAATCCTGGAGATGTTCTTTAGGTGATAGAAGGCCGACCTAGTTACTACCTTTTTGTGCCTCTGAAGGTTCAGGTCTGAGTCCATCACTACACCCAGGTTTCGAGCCTGACTGGTGGTTTCTAGCTGTATTAACTGAAGCTGTGTGCTAACTTTTAAACGCTCTTCCTTTGGTCCAAAGATTATTACTTCAGTTTTGTTTTGATTCAGCTGAAGAAAATTTAGGCCCACCCATGCATTGATTTCTTCTAAGCATTTACCCAGCGCTTGAATGGGTTCATAGTCACCTGGTGACATCGTAACGTATAGCTGTGTGTCGTCTGCATAGTTTTGATAACTTACGATGTTGTTTATTAAAATCTGAGTTAGGGGGAGCATGTAGATATTGAATAGGAGGGGCCCTAAGATGGACCCTTGGGGAACGCCACATGTGATTTTTGTGCTCACTGATGTAAAGTTACCTACTGACACAAAAAAGTCCCTGTCCTTCAAGTAGGATTTAAACCAGTTGAGTGCTGTACCAGAAAGGCCGACCCAGTTTTCCAGGCACTCTAATAAAATGGAGTGATCAACAGTGTCGAATGCTGCACTAAGGTCCAATAATACCAGCACTGTGGTTCTTCCACAGTCTGCATTTATACGGATGTCATTGAACACCTTGACAAGAGCACACTGTACTGTGGTGAGCACGGAAGCCTGACTGGATGACATCGAAGCGGTTGGTCGTGGTTAGGAAGTTATTTAACTGCTGAAACACAGCTTTTTCAATAATCTTACTGATGAAGGGGAGGTTTGATATAGTAACTAAGTACTTTTAAAAGTACCACTTTAACGAATTATTTAAGATGTAAAATATTTTTTTTACATTTTCAATGCAAGCAGAAGGCTTCAACTTCCAAATAAGTAAACACTAATGGGGAGTACAGACATTTTAGCATGAACATGTTCAAATGATTTTTGGCTCAAACAGAAGCTCATACATGTTACTGGAGTGCTGTTGCTGATCATCCTCTTTTCGTGTGTTTACAGCGAGCGGCAGAAGAGTTCCTTTAGAAAACGTCTTTCTTTTATAGTGCTTCTCTTGCTTATTCCATTTGCTATGGTGCCTCAATAATAAATGTTTATAAATAAGCTTGTCGACTGATTGAACGCTTGTTTTTTTTCTTTCCGTTGATACCCACTCCAAAGGCCAGACATAGAGGGTAGGCTTACAGGTGACAACATTCACAAATCAGTTCAGTTTAAAAGAGCAGCACCCTGATGTCCTTTCATGTCTGACTGCCTGAAACGGAGTCTAATGCCAAACAGTCAGTTCGCCATAAAGAATGTTTTCACAATTAAACATGTTTTTAACCTCATTTGCAAAAAAGAATACCAGAATTGCTGTAAGGTTCAAGTAGGTTCTTGTTATTTGGTTAGGACTTGATATTAACCACCAGGTTGATGTTGCGGATAAAAAGACCTACACAGTAAATAACTCATTCTGACATTGTAAATGACATTAAGAAAAAAAAGCTACTCTTTTTACTGCTGCTTAAATACCAAACGTTTCATCTGCTGTTCTAGTTACTGTTCTACCTGAAGGGCTCCATAATTATAAATTCTGCTTCACCTTATTGCCAGGGTGAGAAATACAAAGTAAGACAGTTAGCCAGGACATCATGCTTGAGCTTTTATGAAATACGTTCATCCAGAAGCGCTGGCAGCAATTTTGGACCCCATGACAAAAAATCTAATAACGCTCTTCCTGTGCAACTGCTGTCACCACATCTCTAGAATGTAACTGGTCTATCAAAAGCCTTACATAGCTAACTTTAAAGGCCTACACTTGTCTTACTTCCTTTGTTCCAATACTGGTTGTAAGCATTTATGATTATTGATTATAATTATTTACCAACATTGTAAATAAAAATCTTAATACAGAAGTAATAAGCTCTTACCAAAATCATGTCCTACGAACAGATTTCAGAGATACACCCTGGGGTTGTAATTATTGGAAGAATAATTACAATTAGTTATTGTCATTAATGATTGATACTAGTGTAGAGAAGGGAAATAAACCCGCCCGCAAGCTTTTGCTTCTCCAAAGATTGCCTCCTTGCGTGTCGACCGGCTGGAAAGATGACTAACATTAGCTTCAGCTGCTATTTATCACGTCTGACAGTGACATTAGAGCTGCAATGCATGCTGGAAGGTGTAGTAACAGCCTGTTTATATGACAAAATGGAGGATGGCCCAACATGGTACTAGCATAATGTTTACTGCTAGTGAATTGTACATGCGACAGTATGCATTAAATATGTAATTCATTATATAGCCCACATGAAACGTTGGGCTAATAAACCCATACATGTAATTTAAGTTGTAATATGTAGAGTGTCAACTAGAGTGCATGTCAGCTCTTCTATAGACTTGAGGTTGACACGTGTAGGTTAGTCTTTTTTTTTTACAATTTTTCTGAGGCGGAATCTTCATATGTGCATTGACCAGAGAGAACTGAGGACCTTGTCAGTCATCTGTGAGCGACAGAATTCAATTTCAATTCAATTCAGTTTAATTATATAGTGCCAATTCACAACACATGTCGTCTCAAGGCACTTCACAAAAGTCAGGTACATACATTCCAATTAATCGTAATCATTGAACAGTGCAGTCAGATTCAGTTATTTATTCAAATTGGATAAAAAGTTTTTCTGTCTAAGGAAACCCAGCAGATAGCATTGAGTCAGAGACTTGCAGCATTCCCTCCTCCTGGATGAGCATGTAGAGACAGTGGACAGTCACTGGCAATTACTTTACAGCAATCCCTCATACTGAGCATGCATGTAGCGACAGCGGAGAGGAAAAACTCCCTTTTAACAGGAAGAAACCTCAAGCAAAACCAGGCTCAGTGTGAGCAGCCATCTGCCACGACCGACTGGGGGTTTGAGAGAACAGAGCAGAGACACAAAGAGAACAAAGAAGCACTGATCCAGGAGTCCTTTCTATGGGAAGGAAAAGTAAATTTTAGTGGATGTAGCTCCTTTAGTCATTTCACCTAGAAAGACAGAACAGATAAACTTTGAGACAGTTTACAAGGTTAGAGTCTGAAAGAGAGCACATAGAGTTAGTTACAGTAAAAGCTCAGTCAATTGCTATATCTAGGAGAGAGAAAGGGTTAAACACTGAAAGACAGGGCCAAGTGGATCATCTGTAGAAGGTGAGCATTAAGTTGTTGCCAGCAGAAACTTGGACGATGCCCCTCTCCAGAAAGGTGTCACAGGTAGACACAGAGTCAGGCCAGGTGTAGCTTCTAGGAAGATAAAAGAGAGAACAAAGTTAAAAGCTGAAATAACAGAAAATAATGCAGAATTAGAGAGTAGTGTGAGAATGTAGTGAAGTGGTCATTATGTCCTCCAGCAGCCTAAGCCTATAGCAGCATAACTACAAAGATAGCTCAGGATAACCTAAGCCACTCTAACTATAAGCTTTATCAAACAGGAAAGTTTTAAGCCTAGCCTCAAAAGTAGACAGTTTGTCCATCTAGAGCCCACTGATGATCATTGTTATACAGGTCCTTCTCAAAATATTAGCATATTGTGATAAAGTTCATTATTTTCCATAATGTCATGATGAAAATTTAACATTCATATATTTTAGATTCATTGCACACTAACTGAAATATTTCAGGTCTTTTATTGTCTTAATACAGATGATTTTGGCATACAGCTCATGAAAACCCAAAATTCCTAACTCACAAAATTAGCATATCATTAAAAGGGTCTCTAAACGAGCTATGAACCTAATCATCTGAATCAACAATTTAACTCTAAACACCTGCAAAAGATTCCTGAGGCCTTTAAAATTCCCAGCCTGGTTCATCACTCAAAACCCCAATCATGAGTAAGACTGCCGACCTGACTGCTGTCCAGAAGGCCACTATTGACACCCTCAAGCAAGAGGGTAAGACACAGAAAGAAATTTCTGAACGAATAGGCTGTTCCCAGAGTGCTGTATCAAGGCACCTCAGTGGGAAGTCTGTGGGAAGGAAAAAGTGTGGCAGAAAACGCTGCACAACAAGAAGAGGTGACCGGACCCTGAGGAAGATTGTGGAGAAGGGCCGATTCCAGACCTTGGGGGACCTGCGGAAGCAGTGGACTGAGTCTGGAGTAGAAACATCCAGAGCCACCGTGCACAGGCGTGTGCAGGAAATGGGCTACAGGTGCCGCATTCCCCAAGTCAAGCCACTTTTGAACCAGAAACAGCGGCAAAAGCGCCTGACCTGGGCTACAGAGAAGCAGCACTGGACTGTTGCTCAGTGGTCCAAAGTACTTTTTTCGGATGAAAGCAAATTCTGCATGTCATTCGGAAATCAAGGTGCCAGAGTCTGGAGGAAGACTGGGGAGAAGGAAATGCCAAAATGCCAGAAGACCAGTGTCAAGTACCCACAGTCAGTGATGGTCTGGGGTGCCGTGTCAGCTGCTGGTGTTGGTCCACTGTGTTTTATCAAGGGCAGGGTCAATGCAGCTAGCTATCAGGAGATTTTGGAGCACTTCATGCTTCCATCTGCTGAAAAGCTTTATGGAGATGAAGATTTCATTTTTCAGCACGACCTGGCACCTGCTCACAGTGCCAAAACCACTGGTAAATGGTTTACTGACCATGGTATCACTGTGCTCAATTGGCCTGCCAACTCTCCTGACCTGAACCCCATAGAGAATCTGTGGGATATTGTGAAGAGAACGTTGAGAGACTCAAGACCCAACACTCTGGATGAGCTAAAGGCCGCTATCGAAGCATCCTGGGCCTCCATAAGACCTCAGCAGTGCCACAGGCTGATTGCCTCCATGCCACGCCGCATTGAAGCAGTCATTTCTGCCAAAGGATTCCCGACCAAGTATTGAGTGCATAACTGTACATGATTATTTGAAGGTTGACGTTTTTTGTATTAAAAACACTTTTCTTTTATTGGTCGGATGAAATATGCTAATTTTGTGAGATAGGAATTTTGGGTTTTCATGAGCTGTATGCCAAAATCATCTGTATTAAGACAATAAAAGACCTGAAATATTTCAGTTAGTGTGCAATGAATCTAAAATATATGAATGTTAAATTTTCATCATGACATTATGGAAAATAATGAACTTTATCACAATATGCTAATATTTTGAGAAGGACCTGTACTAAAAACCACAACGATTGGGATACCTCTCTCTGTCAGATTGACCATAACCATTGGAAAAGAGAGGGGGTCATATAGGTAGCAGAAATGGAGGGTGTGTTTGCACCTCAACCATAACTGAGCCAGTTTAGGCTAAACCTGACTCCCCCTTACTCCATCCATCAGGGAGGGAAGAAGATGGAGGTAAAAAATAAGGAAGATAGCTCAGGATAACCTAAGCCACTCAAACTACAGGCTTTATCAAAAAGGAAAGTTTTAAGCCTAGCCTTAAAAGTAGACAGGGTGTCTGCCTCATGGACTAAAACTGTGAGCTGGTTCCACAGGAGGGGAGCTCGATAACTAAAGGATCTGCCTCCCATTCTACTTCTAGAGACTTTAGGAACCACCAGTAAACCTGCATTCTGAGAACGAAGTGCTCTGTTAGGAACATATGGAACAATCAGGTCTCTGATGTATGATGGAGCTAGATCATTAAGGGCTTTATATGTGAGGAGAAGAATTTTAAATTATATTCTGGATTTAACAGGGAGCCAATGAAGGGAAGCTAAAATAGGAGAAATATGATCTCTCTTTTTAATTTTCATCAGAACTTTTGCTGCAGCATTTTGAATCAGCTGAAGGCTTTTAACTGCATTTTGTGGACATCCTGATAGTAAAGAATTACAATAGTCCAGCCTTGAAGTAACAAATGCATGAACTAGTTTTTCAGCGTCACTCCTGGACGGGATATTTCTAATTTTGGCAATATTCCAGAGATGAAAAAAGGAAACCCTAGAAACCTGTTTAATATGGGATTTAAATGACATCTCCTGGTCAAAAATAACACCAAGGTTTTTTACTTTATTATTGGAGGTCAATTTAATACCATCCAGGTTAAGTGATTGACTAAGCGGTTTCTTTTTTAAAGACTCCTGTCCAAAGATGACAATTTTTGGGTATTTTAATGTTTTGAGCAAAGCCAATTGAGTCTAAGATAGCATTAAAGGCTATATTTAAGCTATCACTTTCAGTGTCAACATGAATGTTAAAATCCCCCATTATAATAACCTTATCTGTATTAAACACTAAATCAGATAAAAGGTCTGAAAACTGATATAAAAATTGAGAGTAAGGGCCTGGTGGGCAATACAAAACAACAAACAGAAGTGGTTTTAGTGCTTTGCAATTTGGATGAGGAAAACTAAGGATTAAATATTCAAAAGAGTTGTAGCTATTGATTGGTCTGTGGCTAGTCAATAAATCGGACTGAAAGATGGTTGCTACTCCTCATCCTCGCCCAGTGTTTCGAGGAATGTGAAAATTTAAATAATTAGTAGGAGTTGACAGAAGTGACCACTTGTTGAGAAACAGCTTGTGGAAATTCTGATTGGTTAATTGTGACTGGATTCCTAGATCTTGATGGCAGGCCAAGCACATATGGACTGCGGACAGGTGCAAATGGTGTTGCCAGCCGGGACATAATTTTGCAGAAGAACCACTAAATAACTGTGCGACTCCTGTTTCAATTTTGAAAATGTATTTGGTTTGTGTTTGGGATCATTGTAATTGATTATCATCTACACGCTTATTTTAGGTAAAGTTAAAGAATTTGAACAAAATTTGAATACGTTTTTAACTCATATTACTATAAAACATTGTATTCAGAAAAGAATTAACTTTATCCATGTGAATTTATTTATGTTTGGAGATGTTAATTTTGGAGCGAAAACTTTTAACTTGGACAGCACCCCATTCAGTAAATGCTATAATAAACACCCCACTGTGGACAGTGATACTCATGCTCCAGCATCTTCCAGTTTATGATAGGCTTGAGCAATGTTGTAAAACATTATTAATTATACATTCGTTCATTCCCATTGCTATTTAAATATTAGTAATTGTTGCAACCTTCCTCTGTCTTTGAAGCTTAGCAGTGTAAACTCTTACGAGGTAATCACAAGTTACTACCAAAACTCAGGGTTTTAATCAAGATCATGGAGCTTTTTCTCCTCTCCTCTTTTCTGGTGTTGTAGTTTTATGTATTTAATGTATTGGAAGAGAGACCAGTAACGTTTCCCCCCATCTTTTAAATGTTGACGTTTTGTGGCCAGATTTCAGTGGAATGAAGTTGGCTTAAAGAATAAATGACAAGAAAATTGTGATTCTGTGGAGGTAAGTGAGGATTATTTTTTTATTCCATTACATACTGTTAATAGACCACACTAAATTTAAAAGACTCCCAAACTTAATAACAATGTAACATGTTTAAAAGAACATGGGCTTAACTGTGGTAAAATTGTTGGTTTTTGTTGTTTTTATTTTTTGTTGTAGTTCAGATGTTCCACGGCTATGCTTCAAGACACTATTTAGAACTAATGTCCCTCTTCACTGCTCAGATACCTGTGGACAATCTGATTTTTTTTTACAATTAACCATTCAAAGTACTGGTTTTAGGAATAACTTAAGAGCCTAAAAATGATGCTAAGATTAGTGTTTATTAGTATTTATAAATTGTATCTTTTTAATGTATATTTATTTATGTATTTTATTGTTCCAATGTTGTACTAAAAAACAGACTGAGCTCAAAAATAAAGAAATAAAATCATATAATAGCCCAGTTTGGTGTGTCAAAACTTTTTATTAAGTAACTTGCAGGAGGCTATGATTTATAAAATTAACATCTGCATTGTGAATCTGATCAAGGGCCATAAAATAAATAAATAAATAAACATATGACTATTTAAACTGTTCATTTATTGAGCATGTAATGAAATGTGGAAATAGTTTATTAAAATCTGGGTTAAATATATGGTAAGACCTTTTCGGTATTTATTTAATAGATTCATATTTCTATATTGCAGCACATTATGAATTTGTTTCATTCATCTGGCTTACCTACACTTGTCAGTGGGTTGGTACAGGTTAACAAATGAGATGTTAGGGTCAATGGTGAGTTAGAAATTCTTATTTCTATTATTCTATTATTTTTATAGCCATAGTTTGAATAATTTTGGAAATCTGAAATATTTACATAACTGTTAAAATACCTGCATATGACTTATCCTACAATTTTGTTCATGTTTAATTCACATTCAGTTGAATATAAACAATATATGTTTCATTTGATATATATTTGTTTTCATTTAAATTTTTTGGAAAATATGTATTTTTTATCGAGTCTTTGCACGTTTGGTCCTCCATAAACCTACTCTCGCTTCCTGGAAATCTCGTGTCTACAGCAGAAGGCAGCAGAGGGCTATTAAAACAATCGCTTGCTGTTATGGGCGTATCGTTTTCCACACATTACAGTGTCACGTAGTGAAAAAGAGCTACCTGAGTGTTTGCACGCTTTTGTTTTGTTTCTCTTAATTTCTTTCCCCGTTGCGCAGCGATGCCTGCTGTAAAAAGTTTAACTATCAGCTACGACGCGCTGAATGAGAAAGGGACGTTTTCTCAAGGAGACGTTGTGACGGGACAAGCAGTTCTATCCTTATCGAAGGAAACCAAAGCTCAGGGACTGTTTGTGAAGGCTAAAGGAGACGCAAACGTGCATTGGACGGAGAAGAGTGGCGATCGCACGCATACGTACTCTGCGCTCCAAAGATATTTTAAACTGAAACAGTTTTTAATCCCAGAAGACTCGGAGGGTAGGTTTACCTGTAGCATCATTCATTTAGAAAGTACAGCATGTTGTGGATTCCCTTCATCTGAATGCTCACATGCAGTTTTGTTGTTAACATAATCAGTTCTAAAACATTTTAATATACAAAGCACTAGAAATTCAGTGTTGTATTGTTATGATGCAAGTTTTAATGTTAGGTAAAAGTTGGCAGTCCACCCAGTTATTTCTGTTGTGGTTTTTGAGTTGCATAATATGGCTTTCTGCTCAGGGTAGCAGGAGACCGGGGTCAAATCAACAAAATAGTTATGTCAATTGTTCACAGAAAAGAAACGTCATGGTCACTTACATGTCTTATCAGTAGTAATGTGTGAACAGTACGAGAACTATGTCAGAATTTTGCTGTACACCACAGTCGGCCACCGCCAGTATAGTGACACTGAAGCTAATTCGGTGTTCTTTAAAAGTCCGGACTACATGTGACCATCTCTTGTTTAAAATGTTGCACATTTAGACTGGACATGTCTTCAATTCACTATTGTACAGTAAACAACGATGTGTTAATAAAAAAAAAAAAAAAAAAGGGATTTAGGAGGCATGTATTGTATTATGAAAACACACATAAAAGAGAGTATTTTCAATGTTGTCTTGGTATCAGGACCACTTTGAATACTGACTGAAGATGCTTTAAATCTTGTCTAGCTATACAGATCAGTTAATTTAGAGTCTCTAGAAGTAGAATGGGAGGCAGATCCTTTAATTATCAGGCTCCTCTCCTGTGGAACCAGCTCCCGGTTTTGGTCCGTGAGGCAGACACCCTGTCTACTTTTAAGGCTAGGCTTAAAACTTTCCTTTTTGATAAAGCTTATAGTTAGAGTGGCTTAGGTTATCCTGAGCTATCTTCCTTATTTTTACTTCTGTCTTCTTCCCTCCCTGTTGGATGGAGTAAGGGGGAGTCAGGTTTAGCCTAAACCGGCGTAGTTATGGTTGAGGTGCAAACACACCCTCCATTTCTGCTACCTGTATGACCCCTTCTCTTTTCCAATGGTTATGGCCAATCTGACAGAGAGGTATCCCAGTCGTTGTGGTTTTTAGTATAACAATGGCCATCAGTGGGCTCTAGATGGACAAACTGTCTACTTTTAAGGCTAGGCTTAAAACCTTCCTGTTTGATAAAGCTTATAGTTAGAGTGGCTTAGGTTATCCTGAGCTATCTTTGTAGTTATGCTGCTATAGGCTTAGGCTGCTGGAGGACATAATGACCACTTTCACCCTCTTCACTACATTCTCACACTACTCTCCAATTTTGTATTATTTGCTGTTATTTCAGCTTTTAACCTTGTTCTCTCTTTTCTCTTCCTAGAAGCTACACCTGACCTGACTCTGTGTCTACCTGTGACACCTTTCTGGAGAGGGGCATCGTCCAAGTGTCTGCTGGCAACAACTTAATGCTCACCTTCTACAGATGATCCACTTGGCCCTGTCTTTCAGTGTTTAACCCTTTCTTTCTCCTAGATATAGCAATTGACTGAGCTTTTACTGTAACTAACTCTGTGCTCTCTTTCAGACTCTAACCTTGTAAACTGTCTCAAAGTTTATCTGTTCTTTCTTTCTAGATGAAACAACTAAAGGAGCTACATCCACTAACATTTACTTTTCCTTCCCATAGAAAGGACTCCTGGATCAGTGCTTCTTTGTTCTCTTTGTGTCTCTGCTCTGTTCTCTCTAACCTCCAGTCGGTCGTGGCAGATGGCCGCTCACACTGAGCCTGGTTCTGCTGGAGGTTTCTTCCTGTTAAAAGGGAGTTTTTCCTCTCCACTGTCGCTACATGCATGCTAAGTCTGAGGGATTGCTGCAAAGTCAATGCCAGTGATTGTCCACTGTCTCTACATGCTCATCCCGGAGGAGGGAATGCTGCAAATCTCTGACTCAATGCAATCTGCTGGGTTTCCTTAGATAGAAAAACTTTTATCCAATTTGAATAAATATCTGAATCTGACTGCACTGTTCAATGATTACGATTAATTGGAATGTATGTACCTGACTGTTGTGAAGTGCCTTGAGACGACATGTGTTGTGAATTGGTGCTATATATATAAATAAACTGAATTGAATTGAATTAATTTAAGATCCTTATATTTAGTCCATGTTTCATGATTTGTTTGTTTGTTTTGTATGCAGAATGTGTTTTTTAGGGTGAGTTGTAGTATGTTTGACTGTGTGTTGGGCAGTAGAAGAGGGTGCTTACCCAGGGTCCCATTTATGCTTGTAGTACCACTGCATACTAGAAATACCTAATAAAGCATATTACAGTTTCCACGTCAATGTAATGGAAAAAACTACTTTACTGTGAAATAGTTTATTCTTTAAAATACAGTGCCTTGCATAAGTACTCGGCCTCCTTGAACTGGTCAACCTCTTGCCACATTTCAGGCTTCAAACATAAAGATATAAAATTCAAATTTTTTGTGAAGAATCAACAACAAGTGGGACACAATCGTGAAGTGGAATGAAATTTATTGGATGTGTCAAACTTTTTTAACAAATAAAAAACTGAAAATTGGGGCGTGCAATATTATTCAGCCCCCTTGAGTTAATACTTTGTAGCGCCACCCTTTGCTGCACTTACAGCTGCAAGTCGCTTGGGGTATGTCTCTATCAGTTTTGCACATCAAGAGACTGAAATTCTTGCCCATTCTTCCTTGCAAAACAGCTGGAGCTCAGTGAGGTTGGATGGAGAGCGTTTGTGAACAGCAGTCTTCAGCTCTTTCCACAGATTCTTGATTGGATTCAGGTCTGGACTTTGACTTGGCCAACACCTGGATACGTTTATTTGTGAACCATTCCATTGTAGATTTGGCTTTATGTTTTGGATCATTGTCTTGTTGGAAGATAAATCTCCGTCCCAGTCTCAGGTCTCTTGCAGACTCCAACAGGTTTTCTTCCAGAATGGTCCTGTATTTGGCCTCATCTATCTTCCCATCAATTTTGACCATCTTCCCTGTCCCTGCTGACGAAAAGCAGGCCCAAACCATGATGCTGCCACCACCATGTTTGACAGTGGGGATGGTGTGTTCAGGGTGATGAGCTGTGTTGCTTTTACACCAAACATATCGTTTTGCATTGTGGCCAAATAGTTCGATTTTGGTTTCATCTGACCAGAGCACCTTCTTCCATATGTTTGGTGTGTCTCCCAGGTGGCTTGTGGCAAACTTTAAACAAGACTTTTTATGGATATCTTTGAGTAATGGCTTTCTTCTTGCCACTCTTCCATAAAGGCCAGATTTGTGCAGTGTACGACTGATTGTTGTCCTATGGACAGACTCTTCCACCTCAGCTGTAGAACTTTGCAGTTCATCCAGAGTGATCATGGATCTCTTGGCTGCATCTCTGATCAGTCTTCTCCTTGTTCGAGATGAGAGTTTAGAGGGACGGCCGGGTCTTGGTAGATTTGAAGTGGTCTGATACTCCTTCCATTTCAATAGGATTGCTTGCACAGTGCTCCTTGGGATGTTTAAAGCTTGGGAAATATTTTTGTATCCAAATCCGTCTTTAAACTTTTCCACAACAGTATCTCGGACCTGCCTGGTGTGCTCCTTGGTCTTCATGATGCTCTCTGCGCTTTGAACAGAACCCTGAGACTATCACAGAGCAGGTGCATTTATACGGAGACTTGATTACACACAGGTGGATTCTATTTATCATCATCAGTCATTTGGGACAACATTGGATCATTCAGAGATCCTCACTGAACTTCTGGAGTGAGTTTGCTGCACTGAAAGTAAAGAGGCCGAATAATATTGCACGCAGCACTTTCAGTTTTTTATTTGTTAAAAAAGTTTGACACATCCAATAAATTTAACTTCACGATTGTGTCCAACTTGTTGTTGATACTTCACAAAAAATTTGAATTGAAGCCTGAAATGTGGCAAAAGGTTGGAAAGTTCAAGGGGGGTGAATACTTTCGCAAGGCACTGTATGTGATCAGAATCACTTTATAATCAATTTAACTAAATCAAATTCTTTATCTTCATTTCCCGAAGCTGTTTTGCCTGAAGGGAACCATGTCTTCAAATTCAGCTTTAGGATCCCATCTGAGTGAGTATTGCAAAAACAGAAGTTGACGAAAAAATATTATGTTCAGACTCCCACATTTTAAGTTCTTCTCACAAATATGAGCAGATAGTCTTAAAAGGCTCCAAAATATTGGAGCTAGAGATGGGTAGTAATTTCTTATATTTACTTGGGTAACTTTGAAATATACTTCTAGGAGTAGTTGTGCTGCGACATACCTTTACATTTACTTATGTAATATTATTTTGATGCTGCTCTTACTTCAGTAAATTTTCTGGCTACTCTACCCTCCTCTATTTACTTAACTAAAGGAGGAACAAACATGTTTGAACTGAAAAAAGCACCAAACATACATACATTCTTACAGTTTATGATGAACTGATACTTACTGTTTTCACAAGCTTTATATTGTGAAAGTGAGATTTGGAAATGTGGGTTTCCTTTGACTTTTTTATTTTACCCATCCATCAATTTTCTTTACACGAGTATCCTTGCAGGGTTGCAGGGGGCTGGTTCTTATAAGCAGTCATTGGGCAAGTACAGGACATTATTTTCTGATTATGTTATTTATTTTTACTCGTTTTTTTCTCAATGCCAGGATTTGCATATAACATCATATTTTTGTTTGCCTGATTACCTCATTTTTACAAATTAAATCAGATGTTATGATCAGTTACTCATACTTGAGCAGCTTTTTTACAGAATACTCTTTTACTCGTACTTGAGTAATTTTTGGCTACTCTATTCACCTCTGATTGGGGCATATCAATGAATATATGACATGATATTCATCCACCTATCATCACATAACCATCATCTCTCTGTTATACAGAAACATGCCATCATCTTTCAAAGGAAATCATGGACAAATTGTCTACAAACTGGTGGCCAAGCTGTCCAGGAGCTGGAGGATGAATTCCACTGCAGAAAAGGAGCTCAACTTTGTCTCCAAGTCCTTTTCAAACTTCAGCAGTCTTTTAGTGCGTTTAATATTGCAGCATGTTTATATATAAGTCACCTCACATCCTACTTTTTTACTGTTCTATCATTTCGATTTTTGTGATGCATATTCTATTTACAGTAAGGTATTGCTCATTGCACCCACACATGTAGTTCTTTAATACTTTTTTTGGATCTAATGAACAGTTTAATTTATGCATTACAGGTTTTACCTGCAAAAGTAAAATTACAACCATGAAAACTGTATGAAAAGCATTAATAAGCCAGAAGAGTAAATCAACAGGCTGCAAGGACAAACAGCAAGTTGAAACTCAAGACAGAACCTCTAAATCCATGGTTCCTAAACTGTACCTCTGATAATACTTGGGCTGCCTTTAGTGGTACAAATTTAGGTATCAAATATTTACAAAATAGTTATCATTCTAAACTGAGAGGTAGGCTAATTAATTAATGAAGATAAAAACCCAAAATAAAAACTAAGTTGGATGTCAATGAACTAACAACTATTTGTAGTGTATTGTATTTACATCTAAAGCCACAACTTTGATCTGAGACTGACATTGGACCCAACTGAACTGCAGTTCAGTTGCCTGTTGGAAAACCATTTGATTTTGTAGTTGGTGTCCCCAGACCCAGTTAATATCTGGCACTAACGTGCCTTGAGTGATCTGATTAGGCCTAGACAGTGCTATCTAAAGATGTGAATGGACTCAAGATGCATTGAGGATGTGTTTCTTCAGACACTCTTCAGAGTTGGTCTGCATTATAAAGTGACTCATACAAAGCACAAAATCTTACTATATGTGACATGTTCATTCACTTTTAACCAGAGAAATTTGTGTAAACAAATAAGGCTTTGTGAAAGCCATCAGCTGTTTTACTGTGGTGTTATTTTATAAGTTAAAGTCTTTAGTGAACGTGCTCTGACACTAAACACAGTCCATGATTATTTATTCTCCCTTTTTTTTCTTGTGTTAAGTATTAAACTAAACAACTAGGCTTCTACAGAGTTTGTAGCCAAAATAACTCATCACTGTGTTGATGTCTGAATAATAATGTAGGTCAAGACATTGCATCTGCAAGGTTTCAGTTACATCAGTAGACATATATATTCCATTTTATTTGCACAGTTGAAAGCCCACAATCTGACCTGGCTAAGTGTTTCTTTGCATTTAGAGTGGCAAATTGTGGCTCGATCACTCAGGATGGATTTTAATCCCTGGTGTGACTGGTCATTGTTAGTATTGTCCAGTTATATCCGAATCAGCCAGAAACGCATGTTAGTACCAGCTCTGAGTGGAGAATAAGTAACTAGGCTAACCATAGCCACAATCGCAATTTATTTTACAGCATTTTGTACATTCAGACACTTTGGCCACGCATTAGGTAAAACAATAAAATAATGGTTGAAGACTTTAGTGGAGATATAAAGTAACAGAAAGGATAATTAACTGTTCATTACTGCAGGTATCTCTAGCATTTAAATGTTTGTAATGTTGGATTGTTGATAAAACCTTTGACGTCTAGATTAAAACTTTAGTCATAAAGTTTTGGCCTTTTACTCGTAAATGTTTACTTCTTACTATTAAAATGTAATTAACATGGAAATGCCTTTAAAACAGTGGTGCTTTGAAGATTTACTGAGGTGATATCCGTATCCTAGATTGCAAGTATTCTCACATAAAAACTCCTCAGAGGCCCTATTTTAAACGGTGTTGTTGACTTTTGAACATTGTTTTCATGATTTACAGCTGCCTTTGTGTTCTTTTTCTGTCATCCAGTCGCAACAAGTTGGTACCACAGAGAAGAAGATGGGAATTTTCTCTAGGGGACAAGTGCACATGGAAGCCACTGTTAACAAGACTGCTTACGCCCCAGGTAGTCAGATTGGTTTCATAAATTGTTTAAAGTCTTTTTGGCAGATATAGAGGTTGACATGTTTTTTTTTATTTTTATCTTTCTCTTAAATAGAAATTGCATGGCATATGTTATAGGGACAGTGTACACACACCTGTTAAAATGACATTGAAAATTGGTACAAAAACAATACTGTAAATCAACAAAAGATCACCACACCCATAGTGAGAAAAATTGATGGCAGTATCATGCTCTGTGGTTAGTTTTCTTCAGATGTATCTGAGGTTTTCTTCAAGGTTGATAAGCTAATTGTCCCATCTGTCAGTTTTTCCCTCAAGTGTCTGCTAGAAAGCTAAAGGGCAAGAAGGATAGTAAAGAATAGCCATGACAGATGTAGCAGTCTTTCACAAGTCTTAAGATGTTTTAAAAATGTCAATGTGTTCACTAGTGAAAATATAAATCAGCGTACACTAATAGATGTTTTTAATTTTGCAGCATTTTCTAACAGAGCAAATCTAACAGAGTAGGAATTTCCTGCTGAAGCTAAAACCTATAAAAAGATGCATTGATTCTGAAAAAAGATAGTACCTATAGCAGCATTCCAAGCATTCAGAAGGTACTTTAGGAAAATTTATAATTAACAGCACAGGTATGTATTGTGCATTTTGTATCAGACTGTTATCATTAGAATGTTGATAATCACACCATAACATCAGAGATAAAACCCTTTGCACAAACTCACACCAGTACCCAAACACAGTAGATAAATAGGAAAAACTCCTACGGTCAAATCCTAGATTTTATCTAGGAACCTTGCAGTGAGGCTACAGTCCCATCTGCTGTAGTGTGAGGTCATCTTGTCTGAAGTTTGAATTTTCAGAAATGTAAATGATGTAAGATGTTTTTTCTCACAGGTGAAAGTATGCTGATATTTGCAAAAGTCAACAATGCTTCTTCTCGAGATATGACTCCCAAATTTAGTTTGACACGGAGTGTTGAGTTTCGAGCCCAAGGAGACAGGAAAAATGAGGAATACACTGTCCAAAAAGTGGTTGATAAGGTAATCAGTTCCTACACCCAGCACGAGGTCAAGTGTGAGATGAGGGTCCCCACTGATGAGATGCCTTCGATCGAGAACTGTGATATTATCTCAGTGACACACCAATTAAAGGTATGTAATGTTACAACCACAAAACCTTTTATTTTAAAGCATGTTTACTGGAACAATTCAATCTTTTAATTCTGTTCTTGCTGTTTTTTTAAAAAGGTGAATCATTATCTTTTCACCAGGCTTGCATGTTTTCTCTTAGGTGTATCTGGACATCAGCTTTGCCTTTGATCCAGAGATTATCTTCCCAGTGGTTATTTCACAACCTACTTTAATGTTTGGTGCTCAAAACAGTGGAAATGTGGGTCCTGGGGCTTTTGGTGGTCCAACGAACAGCGACTTCCCTCCCCCTGCTATGGCTATTGGTCC
Organism: Girardinichthys multiradiatus; assembly: GCF_021462225.1. NCBI lineage: Eukaryota > Metazoa > Chordata > Actinopteri > Cyprinodontiformes > Goodeidae > Girardinichthys > Girardinichthys multiradiatus. Next base: position 36,625,579 of record NC_061805.1, on the reverse strand, counting down.
TTATCCTGCCCCGCCACCTTCAGGTCCTTATGGGTACCCATGCACCCAAAGTCTTTCTGCACCACCCTCTGCATACCCAAATAACCCACAGATTTATTGTGGTCCACCAGGTGCTTATCCACCTCAGCCACCTCCCATGCACGGGAGCTACAACAACCCAGTGCCACAGGGGCCTTCTCCATGTGGATCTTCATATTCATCCTCCTCTTCCGTGCTTCATCCCCCACCGGCTGCCCCAGCATTCCACATGCCTCCTTCGGGCCTTCAGGTCCAGCCACCTTTTTCTTCTGTGTCTCCTTCAGCTCCCACTTTCAATCCAATGCCTTCTGCTCCAGACCTGAATACAGACTTCTTGTCTCAGACGAATGATGCTCCTCCGGCATATACATTGCTCTTCCCATCTCCTTCTCTGGAAAAATCTGATACTAAATAATCACATATTTAAATCATGGCTAAAACGTATATAGTAAATTACATAGAAACATGCACTGTTTATGAGTGTGACTTTATAATAAATCCACTGCATGCATTAACTAAAAATGTTTTTTAGTTGTGCAATGGTACAGATAGGTTTAAGTTGCCTGTGGTCTCTTTATCAGGTGCTTATATTATGACTGTTAACCTACATCCTCAGGATACACTCCGATAGAACACCTTAAGTAACATTTAAAGTGTCCTTCGTTCAGAGAATGAATTTATACCTGTCTACCTCTATATCAGTACTGTCTAAAGCATGTTAAAAGGTTGTTTCTTATGAATTTGCTATATTAGAATAAAGATCCTTAAACAGTTTCTGTGTTTCTTTAAATATTACATTAAGGATTTAGTAATGTGAGTTATGATAAACTGCTAATGCATTTAAACATCATTGAAATAAATAAATAAATGTATATATACTTTCATAGGTATATAGATTTAAATATATACCTATGAAATGGACTGGTGTTGCCAATCTATCGCAGCCTGGGGTGTACCCTGCCTCTCGCCCATAGACTACTGGAGACAGGCACCAGCTACCCCGTGACCCACTATGGAAAAAGCGGTATAGAAGATGAATGAATGAACGGCAACTTTTAGGTACGTGATAGACCTGTTCAGTTGTCTGCTAGCTCAAAACAGCGGTGAAACAACTAACCTAATCATTTGGGAATCTAAACATGGTACGGTTGACTTACTGTAGCTCTAACCAAGCATCAGAATGGGGATTTGTGGGACTTCGAATGTGGCATGGTTGTTGGTGCCGGATGGGCCGGTCTGAGAATTTCAGCAACTGCTGATCTGCTGGAATTTTCACACACAAACGCATCTTAGGTTTACAGAGAATTGTCCAAAAAAGACAATATATCCAGTAAGCAACGATTATCCGGATTAAAATGCCTTGTTCTTGTTAAAGGTTAGCAGAAAGGCAACAGTAGTTCAAATATTCAGTAAACAACACAGGCAATAGGGGCAGAGGGCTCCACCAGGTGTCAATCCTGTCAGCTAAGAACAGGAAACTAGGGCTAAAATTTATGCAGGAGTCTTAATTTCCGCTTCAACATTTAGATGGTAGGATGAGAATTTAGATAGAAAATGTATTGTTCCAGTGTGGAAATTTTGCTCAGTGAGTAAACACATAACAGTAACCATTTACATAGGGTTAGAAAAACAGAAAAACAACAAACAGGAAATGTAAGGCACACATTTTTCATCAAGACATAAAAAATGTAAAAAATCAACAACAGCATCCTCTGCAAGTCATGGCTTATGTGCATACAGGTAAAATATTTATTTTATTATTTAAGACCTATATATAATAAGTCATAAATAAATTACTAAAAACGTATTCTCGTAGAAAAGTTTAAGAAATTCCAGGTTCAGACCTCCTGACCATATAAAATTATTTATCAAGAAAAAAAAAAGTTTTAATTTAAAGAACATGAAAGCATGGTTCCATCCTGCCCCTGTATCAACACTTCAGACAGGTGGTAATAATATAATGGTTTGGAGGATATTTTCTTGGCACAGTTTTGGCCCCTTGGTACCAGTTGAGGATTGTTTAAATGCACACAGCTCGCTGCTGAACATGTCCATCCCTTTACCATCACAGGGTACCAATGTTCTGATGTACACTCCCAGCAGAATAATGTCCCATGTCACAAACCTACTATATTCCAGTGGCACTCCACAGTCACCACTCAAATAAAACAGCTTGACAGGCAATAAAATTAAATAAAAATAAAATATATGACTATTTAAATGGTTAATTTATTGAGCATATAATTACATATAATTGATTAAATTTAATCATTTTCTGTATTTATTAAATTGCACAACATACATTTGTTTCATCCATCACAAGCAAGCAACTCAACCTGTACAGCAGAGTTGCAGTACAGATTAACCTGACAGATGTTAGCGTCAATAGTGGCAATGTATTAAATAAATTGGCACATTTAATATTTATAAACACATTATTTATTCATTACTTTTTAATTTACAAATAAATAATGGGATTTCTTTTTTTTTTTATTGGATGGTGGCAATTTTTGTCCTCAAACCTCTGCTCTTGCTTATTGGAAATCTCGTGTCTACAGCAGAGGGTAACAGAGGGCTATTATAAAAAAAGAAAATACACTTGTTCTGGGCGTATCTTTTCCCAAATAAAACATTCTCACGAAAGTAGACCGTTACTGCCAAAAGAGCTACCCGAGTGATTGTACGCCTTCGTTTTGTCTCTTCTCTTCCTTCCCCGTTGTGCATGACTGCTGTAAAGAGCTTAATTAGCTGCTACGACCCGCTGAATGAAGAAGGAACGTTTTCTGAGGTTAATACTGTGACGGGACAAGCAGTTCTGGTGTTATCGAAGGAAGCCAAAGCTCAGGGGCTGTTTGTGAAGGCTAAACTGTGAAAGTGTTTCGGAGAAGTCGATAGATAGATAGATAGATAGATAGATAGATAGATAGATAGATAGATAGATAGATAGATAGATAGATAGATAGATAGATAGATAGATAGATAGATAGATAGATAGATAGATAGATAGATAGATAGATAGATAGATAGATAGATAGATAGATAGATAGATAGATAGATAGATAGATAGATAGATAGATAGATAGATAGATAGATAATAAACCTGTCCTACCCAAGAACCTATAAATGGGGGGCAATATTGAGCCATCGTGTTTCGCAATGTCTCGACAGGGAGGAATGGTAGGACAGATATATTAATATTATATAACATGGATTTAATTCTTAATTCTTATTAAAACAAATTTTGTAAAACATGTTTAACATGTGCAAAACATAATCCACAAGGGTATTTAAGACCACGAAGGGGACAATTTCCAAAACTAAAATACCTTTTCAAACAATTCATATGGATTTTATTGAGCTAAACCACAGTGAAGGGAAAAAGTTCTGTTTAGTCATTATAGATGCATTTTCTAAACGGATAGAACTATTTCCAACTAAACATTACAAGTACCTCAGGGCTAACACCCTATGAAACGTTATTTGGAAGACCATACAGATTACCACAGTTAAAAATAAGTGGGAGTTAGATGAAGAAGCTAACCTAGCTGATTATATGAGGAGTATGAAAAGCAACAGTGGAAAAGCAACAGAAACAAATTCAAACTAATGAGGAATGTTCTATTTCCCAGCAGGAAAACCAACTAGTGGAACCAGGAGACTGGGTGTTAATAAGGAGTGTAAAGAAGAAACATTGGTATTTCACCTAAGTGGGAGGACCCATATTAGGTATTATTAACCAACCCTATAGTAGTAGAATAGCTGAGAGATCAACTTGGATTCACCATATACATTGTAAAAAGGTCATTTCGGTTGAAAGCTCCGTCAAGGGAAGTGATTTAGAGACTGATAGGGTGGACCCAGACATTTAGAGGCTGGAGAGACCCGAAAGTCAGTGAAGAAGATTAAGACACTGGAACCATTTAGAGGAGTCAAAATTTCAGCCAAAATGACTTTTAGATGGATGAGCAATGCTTTCCGTTGCTGGGTATTTATATTTTTCCTCATATTGATTTTTTTATTTTTCTGGTATTTATGGGAACCAGTCAAGATGAATCAGAATGTAACAACACCTGCTATGAGTCATATTAAACAAGTAGCCCTAAATCAAGGAAGGCAAGATAACCTATCTATGTGCACTAAACAAACTTCTTATACTTATGGCATTCAAGTGTGCGTGAAATCTAAAACCATAGCTGTGGTGCTGATCCCACTCATTAGCTTGACCAAACGAGGAAGGAAAGGGCAGGATTATAGAAGTTATAAATGGTACTTAACTAATGACAGAAGAGACACCTCATGGTCCATGATGGTAGCTGATGAAGGAAACAATTGGACACCAGAGTGGGGCACCACTGCTTATGCTAGTCATCAAAAGAAGTTGTTTAAGCTCCATAAAGCTGATAATGCAATCCAGGTAACAAAGCGCAAGAGAGTAAAAATTATGTTAGGAAATTTAACCACAGATGACTAGTTCCAGGTTATTACTGGAGTATCAGGAACAAATAATAACTGGTTATGGATGGTAGAGCAAGCGGCTAACATGACTAAAAGAGATTGTGTTGTATGTATGGGTCCCAGGCTTTATTACAAATAATTCCAGCTGTGATACCACAACCCTGTGTGAGGGAAGTAATGAATCAAACTAATCTTAATGAAATGTGTCAGCACTGGGATTCTGTTTTTCCTGTAATTAGAGCAGATGAGAACAAACCAGTATTCCATAAACGGGTCACCACTGGAAACTACACATGTATAAATATGACAGAGAGAGGCAATAAATTGGGGAATCTCACTGCAGTATGGTGTACTGCGATTGTAAAAGTAAATAAGTATTTTAAACCAGTCTCTAGAGGAGACATTTGGTGGTGGTGTGGTGACGACAGATTGTTTGATCGATTAATTCAAAAAGTATGGGGACTCATTGCTCTACTTACTTTATTGTTACCAGTTTCAGTATATCCTATGTTAGTAGATAAAGTAACAGATGGACTAGAGTAAACCCACATGATTGGTGTGATAGAAAGTGCAGAGCAGTAGCTTGGCAGACTGAGGTTCAATTTTAAAACAGGATCAGAGATCAGCCTGATGTTCTCGGTCTCGTTTGAGGAGGTGAGTAGAGCCATGCTCTCCCTCAGTAAACCACTTCAGGCTGAAGTTTGTGATTTAAGTATCACCAGCCGCACCCAAAACCAATCATGCATCACTAGTTGGGCGGAGCTGGACATCACACTCGAAGACACGGCTCTGGTGCACCCCATTTATATGTGCACATTAAACAAAGACCTTTTTCTTGGTGGCCAGGACCTGCTGGACAGGCTGGCCCCACTCATTGACTGCCACCAGGACCAACTCTGGGTCCAGGCGGAGGTGCAAAACCCACTGGGTTTAAGCAGCAAACCACTCTTTGTGGCCAACCAGATCACCAGCTTAGAGGAGCCCGAAGAACCTCTCAGGCCCTCATCAGAGCCAGTCATGTGCACCTCTGAGACACAGCTGCAACCAGCCATCCAGGAAACTCCTGCCAGATGCAGTCATGCATTGCTTGGCTCTTTAAAGAACCCAGGTGTGGACACTTACAACCCCAAAGTGGTGGAAGGTGTACACCTGGAAACCATGTTCATACCAGAAGTGCTACTAGCATTCTGGCTGGGACATCCATCAACCATTAGAGAGCTGTATGACCGTTCGTACCAAAAAGACCCCCTTGTAACGGAGGCACAACACAGCCACACACTTCTTTTAGTAGACGGGCTCCGCCCTCTCCTCAAGACAGCCAGTGTGCAGATTGGCATCAAACAGCTTTCCCATGCTGTGGACATTGTTCCAACAGACCAAAGGGGGGTCACGTTATCCGACGCCCATTACTCTCCTGTAGGGTGCCATAGGAGCTACAAAGCCACACTCCACACCCTCCAACAGATGGCGCACTGGCCTCCAACGTCTTACGACACCCAGGTCTACATCAAAGGATGTTTAACCTGCCGCCAGTTTCAGCCATCCCAGCCAACCAGTCAACCTCCGCTTCAGCGAAGGGGGGTTACATTACCTTGGTTCCACCTTCAGACCAACTGGGTCGAACCAGCTCCAAAATTAACAGGAGGTAACAAATTCCTCCTAACTGTGACATGCAACTTCATCAAGTGGGTTGGATGCTTGTCAGAAAAGGTAGACACCATCATCCCAGCTGCTGCACTTTGGCTGAACCAGATGAAGTCCTACATCGAACTCTCCTCCCCAAGAACAGAGCTTGTCTCAATATCCGGGAAAGGAGAGACTAGTGCGTAGGACTAGTTAAATAGGTGCATGTTTCATGAACTCACACTAACATGCACTAATCACTAACAACTTTCTTCAACAGAAACAGTTAAACATATAACTACCTTCTAGGACACAGTCTTAAACTGTAAGTTGGCACGATAAATTTCGATAACACTCTGCATGCACAGCAGACCTCACAAAAGTGTTTAACAATGATGTAATGGACACACCCATGCAGCCAGAGATTTCATGCAAATCTTGTTAAAGGAAGTTGGTTCATCTGTAGACAGTCCCACCGAGGCACAGATACCCTCTGGCCCAGTTCTGCTGAACTTAGTAGAGAAATCCTAAGTCCACCACAGCAGACACCTTGCAACTTCCACAAACACACCTGACTTATAGCCTAAGCACTGCAATTCATTTATTCTTTTTCTCCCTCTTTCCACATCTAGATAGTTTAGAGACAGGAGTTATATTAAAACCCATCATCATCAGGAAGAGCTAATGGTTTAAGCCTAAACCTGTTTTAACCATTCATTTTTTTTTTAGATTACACACCGCATACAGGCAGTTAAGCGTTTACAGGTCAGGATTGATTCCCTTACATTCATTCCCCCATGGTTCATAGCACCGCCTTTGCCAATGACACAGCCAGGGTCCAGTGCCTAATAGAAGTTGGACGAATAAGCTATGAATCATGATTTGTTTTTTTTGTTTATATATATACAGATATATGTACGATATCTTTTATTGTTTCATTTTGTCTCAGGATTACCAAAGCTGATGACCAAGGAATGTAATGATGACATGAATGTATTGTCCTGTATTTTCTCATTGAACAACGTAGAAAGGAATGAGTTTAGTCAGAGTTTAGTCCTGCCCAGGCTGACCTCTACTCTGCCCAGGCACAGGTTTTGAGGAACACAGAGACAGTTTTGTTTTGTTCTGCTTCGCCACGGATCACTGATTGGTCAGCAAAGGACAGAATGGTCCCAGTAGCTTCAAAGACTGCGATTCATCTCACCCTTTGAACCTAGGGGGGAATGTTGGACCACTTGTTGCTGAATACTGGACTACTTGCACAGACACCAGGTCTCCTGCTGCTTTCGGCCATTTTGTATCCAGGACATGGCGGCTGATATGACAGGCCCGAAGTCTAACGTCACGGGGCGCTATATATGGAGGCCTCCATGTTGAAGACCCCGCTTTCAGCTGGCAATCTTGATGGGGTTGCCACGCAACTGGAGCGACCTTGGAAGTAAAAGAGATCCCACGTGGAGTCTTCATTTATTTCTCTCTCTCTTGTTGGCCAACGAACAATTCATAACTGAGGTTTCTGGACTAGGAAGGCCAGAAATTTCACTTTGCCGATCGAAGATGTGAGTTTAACACGTAACTAAAAACACGGAGTTCAAGGAAACGAACCGCCATCGTGTTTCATCCCTAGTCGACTGCTGATGGTCAGATCCTATTTTTTCCTTTTCGTCAAGAAGACCAAAGGACGGGACTGACCGCTCTCTTGGAGTGTAACTACGGACGCGCACAACGCTTCAACCCCCCTCCCGTTCTCCCTCTCACTCGCGGACCCAGAAGGAAACTTCACCAAGTAAAACCCATCTTTTATTTAATCTTTTACTTCTTTATTAGAAGGCCTGGGCAGGGTCAGAGGTTGTAGAAGCGATCAAAATCGCTGGTTAGGATCTCATGTGTTCTGAATGATATGTGCATGTAACCTTGCTTATTGAAACTTTGATGTGTTATTTTGATATCGGGATCCGCCGCGGTCCTAGAGCTGCTTGTGTTTACTATCTGAGAGTCAACGCGGGTGCGTTGGAAGACTGGACTGTTAAACAACCTCATGGTAAAATTCTCCATTTCCTTTGTCTTCAATCTCACTGTGCTAGCATGCTGCCAAAAGTTAGAATGCTTTGTGCTCAGGAGTTGGGGGGAAGTTTTATGATCAGGAGATCACTGAGTACAATCGGAGCTGCGCTCCAACCCCCCCCCACTCTACACCACACCACTCTTCATATTCTAATTCCTTCTTCTGTTTTTGCCATAAACTGCTGGTTGATTCAATACATACCAACTGCCGTTTGTTGAATTTTGCTTAGTTAGATGTGTTACCCCTGTGTTTGTAGAATTTTGCATGTTAAGTAGGTGAAGATTAATAAATATTCACATAGATAAAGAGAGAGCGTTTTGTGTTCATTGTGTGCAAAGGTGATTCGTCAGTCAAAACGTTCCAACGTTTCGGCAGAAACGGTCGATTAAACAGTGACATCTCCGCCAATAGTTATTAATTATTACGGAGTATTTAACGGTTGTAATTGTCAAAGGCGTTGAGCCGCAATTACAACACCAGAAACATCTCTGGTCTCGATTCATAAATGAGGAGTTTGGTTAAGAAGTTGATTTTGTCAGATTATGATTTGTAATTACAATTATTGATCAAGATTAATCAATCAATAATCATAAACCCAACAATGCCAATGCCAAACGTCGGTTGCAATGGTGCAAGGAGCGCAAATCTTGGGCTGTTTAAAAGTCTTTTTGGCAAAAATAGAGGTTGACATGGATTTGTTATCTTTCTCTTAAATGGAGTAATGATGAAAATTCAATCTTGGAGACTCACCCTCTTCCAGCTTCATCCAGTGGCTTCTCCGTGCGTTTCCGCACCAACCAATCAGCATCAAGTCTGCAGTAATCCTCCGCCAATTATCCTTCAAGGCTTCGCATTTAAAATCTCCCATTCATGGATCTCCCAGCTGTCAGCCGGGTTTCGATTCTCCTTCTAAGCATCAACGAGATACTCCTGCCTGTAATCCAGCTCCTACTACAACTTCACCCGGTCGTCCCCGGCAGCAGCTTCCCTTTCGAGCGATCATCCGGCACTCCAGGTTTCCTCGTCTTCTTCTACTCTGGTTCTCCCTCAATCCTCCCTGCTTCGTTCATTCCGTTCATGGACTCTCTCCAGCGCTCAAACTATCATCCATTACTCAGCTTCTACAGAAGTTCACTTCCATCTCTGCCTCATCAGCACTTCCTTGTCTCCGCTCTGCCAACGCTCAACCCGTTCCTTGGCTCCTCCCACTGTCATTACCATCGCAACGCTCATCCTAGCTCATCTCTAAAGGTGAGATGTACCACTCCATTCTCATCATCTCACTCAGGCTCTGCTCCAAATCTTTCAAGAGCAGCTCATTAATCTGGTTTCTCTCCTTGTTACCATCTCCTGAGGTCGACCACTGTGTCACTTCCCCTGATGGCTGTACTGCTAAGTTTGGATCATCTCATCTCCGCTTCTAACAATCTCCCTTTTGGCGAGCTCGTGCCCCCTTAAATACAGGGGTTGGACAATGAAACTGAAACACCTGTCATTTTAGTGTGGGAGGTTTCATGGCTAAATTGGACCAGCCTGGTAGCCAGTCTTCATTGATTGCCCATTGCACCAGTAAGAGCAGAGCGTGAAGGTTCAATTAGCAGGGTAAGAGCACAGTTTTGCTCAAAATATTGAAATGCACACAACATTATGGGTGACATACCAGAGTTCAAAAGAGGACAAATTGTTGGTGCACGTCTTGCTGGCGCATCTGTGACCAAGACAGCAAGTCTTTGTGATGTATCAAGAGCCACGGTTTCCAGGGTAATGTCAGCATACCACCAAGAAGGACGAACCACATTCAACAGGATTAACTGTGGACGCAAGAGGAAGCTGTCTGAAAGGGATGTTCGGGTGCTAACCCAGATTGTATCCAAAAGAGATAAAACCACATCTGCCCAAATCACGGCAGAATTAAATGTGCACCTCAACTCTCCTGTTTCCACCAGAACTGTCCGTCGGGAGCTCCACAGGGTCAATATACACGGCCGGGCTGCTATAGCCGAACATTTGGTCACTCATGCCAATGCCAAACGACGGTTTCAATGGTGCAAGGAGTGCAAATTTTGGGCTGTGGACGATGTGAAACATGTATTGTTCTCTGATGAGTCCACATTTACTGTTTTCCCCACATCCGGGAGTTACGGTGTGGGGAAGCCCCAAAGAAGCTTACCACCCAGACTGTTGCATGCCCAGAGTGAAGCATGGGGGTGGATCAGTGATGGTTTGGGCTGCCATATCATGGCATTCCCTTGGCCCAATACTTGTGCTAGATGGGTGCGTCACTGACAAGGACTACCGAATCATTCTTGAGGACCATGTGCATCCAATGGTTCAAAAATTGTATCCTGAAAGTGGTGCCGTGTATCAGGATGACAATGCACCAATACACACAGCAAGACTGGTGAAAGATTGGTTTGATGAACATGAAAGTGAAGTTGAACATCTCCCATGGCCTGCACAGTCACCAGATCTAAATATTATTGAGCCACTTTGGGGTGTTTTGGAGGAGCGAGTCAGGAAACGTTTTCCTCCACCAGTATCACGTAGTAACCTGGCCACTATCCTGCAAGAAGAATGGCTTAAAATCCCTCTGACCACTGTGCAGGACTTGTATATGTCATTCCCAAGACGAATTGACATTGTATTGGCCACAAAAGGAGGCCCTACACCATACTAATAAATTATTTTGGTCTAAAACCAGGTGTTTCAGTTTCATTGTCCAACCCCTGTATTTCAGACGTCTTCTGCTCTTAACCCTAAATAAGCTCGATCTCATCAGTTCCTCGTCATAGACATTCATTTCAAACATGGCTTCCCAATTTTTCTATTATATCACATTCCTTCTCTATCAAGCAGCATCCTCTTTCACGCAATCAGGAGTCTGCTAAACCGTTCATTCTCGTCAATGAAAGTTATATCATGATGCAAACCATCTCTGATTCCAGCGGCTCGTTAGCCATCAGAGCATTCTTTGTTCTCGTCTTCCTTTCTCCCAGCACTCCTGCCCAGCAACTCAAGCTGCTGGCTTCCCGTCCCAGTTTCCTCTCGATCTGGATGGTATTTCTTTCTTTTACGGCGATGTCGTTCTCCCAGCTGACTCGCTCCAGTTTTCGGTCTCTAGTCCCGGTCCAAAAACCAGCCTCTCGAACGGATGATTCACAATCCTTTGTTGTCAAAACTTGTATGTGAACTCATCATTATAGTTAAGAATATACAGAACCTAAGACCTTCGTATTTCTAACAATATGCTGCTTTAACTTTTTGCCTTTTTCCTTTGAGTACTTTTACCCTATTTATCACGCATATTAAACTTGTAAATTCTGCCTTCTTTATTTTCTCTGTAGCATTAAATCATTGCTATATATATATATATATTGTCTGCGACTTTACTTAGCTTTTAAAATATTTTAACTAATTATAATATAACAGCAACTTTTGCTCCATAGAATATCTATTATTCATTTACATATTCGAACATTTCTACCAACCTCATTCCCTTATCATCCTGGCTCTAAGGATCATTTACTGTTTCAATACATCATAACGATCCTTTCCCGTTTTTATTGTGGTGCACACTTTCTCTCGGCAGATCAGGTCGGCGCTGCTCTTCAGCTGCGTCAATCAATTTTCAGCACCTTTCTGAACTGGTGTTTTCACATACAAGCATTAACTGCATTATTGCCGCAGCAGTATATCAACTTATGAACATTTCATGTCAGTCAATATCACGGACGTCGCTCTTTCCTCCATCGTATCCAGGTAGGCCTGTCATGTTCCAGGTTATTCAATTCAGCCACTGATGCTTGTCTCGTTCTATTTTCCAGGTATTTTGCCGTCTCTGTTCATCAGCTACTTTCACCCTTCTCCGATTATTCCTCTCTCCGTCGCTATCAGTTTCACATCGTTGTATCTCAGGTCCAGCTCCTTCCACTTCAAAACCCATTTCTTCGGCCGGCAAACCTTTGTAAATTTTGCCTTCCCTTTACTCACCATCGTACTCATTTAGTCAGTTCTAGCTTTTATTATCTCAGTGTTTTGACATTGCCGTTTCAAGCTCCCCTACATTCACAGCCTATAAACAGGCATCAATTTTATCAAAGATCATCTTTCTGAGCTTTTCTCTCTTCACGCCATTTAACTTCTTCTCAAGACATTTCAAATCATTGCATTTCACAGCCTGACTCCAGGCTGTGGGAGTATCCTTATGATCCTTCGCTCCAATCATTTTTTTTTACTTATTCTGAATCTCTTCTGTCAAGCGCCTTCCTCCTTGCCTTTATGGCGTACTTAGACTAAGTAATTAACAGCTCGCCTTAATGGCGGTTTTTCTCCTTCCCAACCCATGTTCTCTTTTATTCTCTAATGTTACATATCACCTCACCCTTCATGCCTCTTTCGTTGCTTCAGGAGGAGTTCCCATGATCGCCTCCTGGTTTCCCAATTTGTGAGGCAAATTTAGTTCTATGCAACCTTTCCCCTAGTCAGTTCTCAGGTCACTCATTCAGAATTGGGGCAGCCACTTCAACAGCTGCTCAAGGAGTTTCCACAGCTTCCCTACAACAACTCAGCCGCTGGTCGACTTCAGCATTCTTTGCACATGTCTGCCTAAACCTCCATTCTGTGCTCTGCTCGACGATCTATCAGCTCGTAGTACAGCTTTTGCATTAACAAGTGACTGTTGGCCTTTTAGTTTTAACTTATCCTTGCTTCCTCTACTTGTTCGTCAGGCACGACCAAGTCCTTCTCTCTGCCCGCATAGTCAGGTTTACCAAGTTTCCATCCTTCTGTTCGTCAGCTATCACTTATTTTCTCCCTTTGCCTGTTGGGCTTGCCCACATTCGCATCCGCCAAGCTTAGTCAGGTTTATCATGTCCCATCCACGCCTCATCAGGCGCGTTCCAGCCATAGCAATTTATTTCATTCCCTCTCCAGCCAGTCTACTTCATCTTTCTCCTTCACTCATTAGGCTCAGCTTAGCTCTTACTCAGTAATTTGTTATGTTTCCTTTCCCTTGACTTTGGCCAGATTCATGTCCTTCCCCTTCTTCGCCTGCAAGGCTCTTATCATTTCCTCCCCACCCTCGTCCTCCATCCATATCACTTTTGCTCAGTCTTGGCCTCAGTTTTGGGGGGGTGAAATATCTAATCCTATCTCCAGGACATTCAAGCCCCCTACGGGTTTCAGGTTAAGTGTTTTTACTTCCTTTATTAACTTTCGTTCCATCTAAATATTTAGTCTTCTCAGACTTTAGTTTTACCCTGATATTTCAAACCTCATCTCTATATGCCAACACAAGTCCACGTTTCATCTTTAATTTTCGCTTCAATGACCCATTCAGCTAATTTTAAGCCACGATCAAATTCGCACTCAAACATTTCCCATCATTCTTCTCTTTCACACTCCGCAGGAGCCCTACGTCTACCTCCTGTTTTTTCACATTTTAGACAGACTCTTCAATGCAACCAGGCCCAGTCAATTTTCTTGGCATTCACTTAAAATTGAGGCTGCAATTACTGCATCTACCCAAGGAATCTTTACAGATTCCTTTCAACACCTCGCCTCTGATCTTCTTCATCATATGCATCATATGTTCAGACTTCCTTCTCGTTTTCAGCTCAACAGTCTTTCAGTTCCTAAGTAGGATTTCATGCAATAACTGGTTGTGGATGGCCTATTAAATCATTTTATCATCTCGGGTATGATTCATCTCATTCATTATTTGTTTCCCAAGGTTTTTGTCTGCATCTTCAATCCCTTTCATTCATTCTCTTACCTCCTCGTCATCTCTTCATTCTCCTCCCAAGCAGGTACAACCTCCATCGAATGGTTATATTCAATTTCATGCAGCTCGCTCATCATTCGCATGTTTGTCAAACACTCATGCACCACTGAAAGCTTTCGAAAGCTCACACCACTCACAAGCCTACGCAGAGAAAGCCTACGAAGGTGCTCTCTCCAGCATTCATTCATCATTTTCATGTTTCTTTTATTTATTTTTGGGGCACTCTCATAATCACCTACGGGGTCATGTTCCATTCTTATGCCTACGCAGGCTCACTCATGTGCATCCATTCATCATTTCCATGCCTTTGTGGCTCATTACATACATACCTACAGGGCTCATGTTCCATTCTCATGCCTACGCAGGCTCACTCACGTGCATCCCTTGGTCATTTCCATGCCTTTGTGGCTCTTTATATTCATGCCTACGCGGCTCATGTTCCATTCTTACTTTATCTAACTCGTTTCTCTCGCTTATCATTCTATATCTACTTCAAAGCCCGGTATTTCTGGTATTTTACTTTTCCTCTCCTGCTGTCATCTCTTAACCATTCTATCACATTTCAGTCTCGGTTTGGCCTCAGCCTTTTGGGGGAAAACAATTCTAATTCTAAAACGTTCATCAAGTTCAAGCATTATCAGCATTCATGTCTTCCTTTGGGGTCTGAGCGCCAAACATCCATTGTGTAACTTCTGTATTCGCATTTTGTGTTTTCTTATTGTGAGTCTCTACAGGAGACTCACTCCTCCCCTTCTGCTCTCGGTGGAGGAGGACGCTTTTTATCTGTCTCCCACCCCCTCCCATATCTGCCCTGCTTCAGCTCTGTGTCTTGTCTTTGGAGCCTCTTCTTGCATATCTTCCAAATTCTTAGTTATGGATTTGGTCAGCTGGTCTCTCAATGCAATTGATCAAATTTTCTCGAGGAGAAGACAGGGTGAAGGAGAGCCCAACTTGTCCGGACTGGATGTTTTTCTCTGGATACACAATGGACTCCTGGCAGAAGTGGGGGATTGTGGGTTTGTCGATAATGTCAGTCGAGGATGTGAAAGATGTGTATATAATTGGATGTTTGATATCAGGATTTCTGCTTTTTGGAGTCAGCGGTTACCTGGCATATCGAGAAATTCGGAGTGTCAGCAGCTGTTCTGGCAATTGTAAGGCTGCCTGGCATGTATGATGGGATCTTCAGGGCGATCAGCACTCAGACTGAGATGTTACGTGAGCTGAATCACAGACTGGATGTGATCCTTACACAAGATCACAGGCAGGTTGCGGTTCCTGGACTCAGGGGTGAAATGGGATAAATGTTGGAGAACGTTGTTCGCTCGGATCTGGCGAAAGACCAGGAATTTGGCTGTTTGGATTTGCCTTTGAGAAGCACGAGCGAGACTCTCAAGGCTGACGGAAAATTAAGAGTCAGCCTGACCAAATAATTATTGTTTTTCTGAATCTGGCTCCCCTGCATGGCCTTGATGGCCGGCTATCCTCAACCTCTCCTGGAAGTTATGTAAACATGATGCTCTGCTCCCTCTGCCCCCTCCCTTCCCTGAGGACATCTGTGGACCTGCTCAGAACTTTGTGGCCGGTTGATGAACATTCCAACGTACCATCAAGGACAATGGCCTCTGTGACAGTGCTTCATGGACTTACTTGCACACACTCACCTTCACACACACGCATGCTCGAGATAAACATATGCACCCCTCACATCACCTTCACCGTTCCCGGCATGATGTTGTTTTGTAAACTTGTTGCTTCTTTGTGCTGAGGTTTTTTGCAATCTCAAACTGTATCCTGCTAAGGATAAAGTGTGAAATATGATTTTTTTCGCTCTACTTTCCTAATGTGGCCTCTTTTCTCATCTAGCAACGGCAGCACCTGTGAGTGGGCAGCAAAGCCTCGGTGACCCGTCCCCCCCTTGTCTTGTGTCATGATGTCTGTTTGGATGGGTTGCACTGGAGTTCTAATTTCCCCTCGGGGATCAATAAATTATCTTTGAATTGAATTGAATTGAGCAATGATGAAAATTCAATCTGAGAGACTCACCCCTCCGCCAGCTTCATTCAATGGCTTCTCCGTGCGTCTCCATGCCAATCAATCAGCATCAAGTCTGCAGTAATCCTCAGCCAATGATCCTTCAAGGCTCCGCATTTAAAGTCTCCCATTCATGGATCTCCCAGCTGTCAGCCGAGCTTCGATTCTCCTCCACCCCATCGCCTCCATCGGATTCTCAGTTCCATTACCATCAGGTCTCCTCTCCATCACCAGTACCAGATCCAAGGGAAGACAATTCTAATTCTAAGACGTTCATCAAGTTCAAGCATTATCAGCATTCATATCTTCCTCTCGGGTCTGAGCGCCAAACAAATAAACATCCATCGTGTAACTTCACTAATCGCATTTTGTGTTTTCTTATTGTGAGTCTCTATAGGATTGAAATAGAAATTGCATGGCATATGTTACATGGACAAGGGCTCCTGAAAGTCCACACACCCCTGAGATGATGAGAAATCCTTGGCTACATTAACCTGTTTGAATGCTGCACAGCCTTAAGCTAATAGTTTGCTACAGCAACCTTTGATTCAGTTTTAGACTTTGGTCTAAAAATCTACAAAAAATATGAGATGACGGGTAAAAACACTAAATATTTGTCCGAAATTCCTGAAAGATGAGACTCAAACAGGTCAAGTCAGGTTGGCCAAGAGACCAATAGCAAACTCAGAACAAGCTGCAGGAATAAAAACTTGTGTTCTACTTGTGAAAACAATCTGCTGTATTCTCTGTACGTCTGGGTTAAGGAGTAGGGTTGATAGATCCTCAAATCTGGCTAAAATCTAAAATCTCGAGGCAGAATGTTTTGAAGAAACCAAATTTGAACTTTTGGGCCATAATACTGAATGCAATGTTTGGTATGAAAAATACTTTACATCAAGAAAATATCACCATACCCACAGTGAAAAATAGTGATGATAGTATCATGCTCTGTGGTTTTTTTTCTTCAAATGTATCTGAGGTTTTTTTCAAGGTTGATAAGCTATGAATTGTTCCATCTGTCAGTTTTTTCTTCAAGAGTCTGCTAGAAAGCTAAAGAGCAAGAGGCATAGTAAACACATAAGAGATGTAGTAGTCTTTCACAAGTCTTAAGATGTTTTAAAATTTTAAATCTAATGTGTTCACTAGTGAAAATAAAAATGAGCATACACTAATACTTATTTTGTGTGTTGTATAAGTGCATCTGTTATCGTTAAAATGCTGATAGTCACACCACAACATCAGAGGTTAAACTCTTTGCACAAACTTACACCGGTACCCATACATAGTAGGTAAATCGGAAAAACTCTACAGAGAAAGGTCAAATCTGAGATCTTATCTAGGAACCTTGCAGTGAGGCTACAGTTCTAGGTGCTGAACTGTGAGAATCTAGACTTTGTAGGAGCCATAAATGAAATTAAGGTAATTTCTTAGATATTCAGTTATTTGGAATTAGAATTTTTATCATTTTCTTATTGTTTGTTTATCAATATGTTGGTTAACTAAATATAGGCAGAGATTTTGTGAATGGGCATATTAACCCACCTGTTGGATTGTCAGGGAAAGAGAGTGGGTGTGTGGGCCGCTGTATTCTTTGTTGATCGCCATCAAGATCGTTGTGATTTGTGTTTAAGTCATATTTTTGGACACGTTACTCTATGTTGTTTTTCGTTTTTCTTTGATAATAATAAGTAATGAAAGGCATTTTTTACAAGCGCATCAGACAAGTAATGGCACTACCTCAGCCACTAAGGGCTTGTAGTTTGTCTCTGGAAGTCACTGCAATAGACCTAAAAAAAGAAAAGAAAAAAAACAATATATCAGTAATATAAAGCTGAGAGGTTGCTATTTGCTCTTATTGGCTAAGGCTATGCAGTATAGGGAGGTTAACAGCAATCAAAATGATACTGCTACTTTGATCTTTAAAAACTATTAATTGAAGGAAGACCGCAATTATGACAGAATGACATTCCATATCTGGGATCATGGTTGACTTATTCTGAGAGCAGCAGGGTAGCTTAGACCTATTGTATGAGTGTTGCCACAGCCAGAATTTTGCAAAACAGTGGTCAATAAAAGCCAAACATTTTGTACTATTTAATGATCTTTATGTCATATAAATTCTGAAAGACAAAATTCATAGATTTTGTCTTTCAGCTTTCTTTTTGTCTTTGGCACAATTCAATGATCTTTATGTCATATCATGAAGATGATATGACACACATTTTCCCATTCACCTTATTACTTTTTTTTTTTCTTATATGACAAAGATTCTTGGTTTAGCTTTTGTGCAACAATTGAATTTGAAATACTAAGATATTCTTCCTCACAGGTGAAACTATGCTGATATTTGCAAAGGTCAACAATGCTTCTTCTCGATACGTGACTCCTAAATTTAGTTTGAAGTGGATTGTTGATTTTCAAGCCCAAGGACTAAGCAGAAAGGAGGAATACACTATTCAAAAAGTGGTTGATAAAGTAATCAGTTCCCACACCAAGCACAGCGTCAAGTGTGAGATAAAGATCCCCACTGACGAGATGCCTTCGATCAAGAATTGTGATATCATCTCAGTGACACACCAATAAAAGATATTTTATGTTACATCAAAACTATTTTTTAAAAGCATTTTTACTGGAACATTTTTATTTTTTAACTTTGATGTTCTTTTGATGCTGTTCTCATTTAAAAGGTGAATCATTATCTTCTCATCAGGCATGCATGTTTTCTCATAGGTGTATCTGGACATCAACTTTGCCTTTGATCCAGGGATTATCTTCCCAGTGGTTATTTCATAACCTACTTTAATGTTTGGTGCTGAAAACAGTGGAACTGTGGGTTCTTATTCTATTGGGGCTTTTGGTGGTCCAACAAACAGCGACTTCCCTCCCCCTGCTATGGCTATTAGTCCTTATCCTGCCCCACCACCTTCAGTTCCTTATGGGTACCCATGCGCCCAAAGTCCTTCAGCACCACCCTCCGCATACCCAAATAACCCAGAGTTTTTGTGATCCACCAGGTGCTTATCCTCCTCAGCCACCTCCCATGTACAGGGGCTACAACAACCCAGTGCCACACGAGCCTTCTCCATATGGATCTCCATATTCATCCTCCTCATCCTCTTCGGTGCTTCAACCTCCACCATCTGTCCCAGCATCGGACCCTCAGATCCAGCCACCTTTTTCCTCTGTGTCTCCTTCAGTTCCCACATTCAATCTAATGATAATCACATATTTAAATAATGGCTCAAACATTTATATTAAACCACATAGATTTAACCATGTAGAATAAAAATCCTCTAAAATGTATTGTTTGTGGGCGTGTCTTTACATTAAAGCCACTGTGTCCACTATTAGAAACATTGGTCTTTAAACCGCATCTAAAAATGTTGCTTTGATGTGTAATGCTACATATGTTTTCTGATGAGTTTAAGTTGCCTGTGGTCATCTTATCAGGTGCTAATCTTATGACTGTAAACCTGCTTTCTCAGGAAACACTCCAATTAAAACGTCTTAAGGAAAATTTAAAGCTTGTATTTTATGCATTTGTTATCCATAAATTGTTTCTGTATTTCTTTAAATATTCTTTAAATATTAGACTAAGGATATAGTAATGTAAGGGGTTTATGAAGAACTGGTAAACTATATAATGTCATTTGAATAAATAAATCTATACACTTTCACAGGCAACTTTGAGGTACTCGTGTTCAGTTGTCTGCTAACTCAATCATGGGTAACATGTCATCAACATTATCATTTAGGCATATAGACATGATAAAGATGACTTGCTATTCTTCAAACCAAGTATCAGAATAGGAATTTGACTGACTTTGAACATGGCATGGTAGTTGGTGTCAGTCAGGTTGGTCTGAGAATTTCAGAAACTGCTAATCTGCTTGGCTTTTTACATGCAAGCATCCCTTAGGTTAACTGAAAAAAAGTCGTCCAGTAGTTAAAATGATCACTGTTAACCCAGGTATGCAGAAATCTATCTCTGAACGCACAGGACAGCAAAGAGGAAGATGAGCTGCAGCGGCAGAAGGCTTCACCAGGTGTCAGTCCTCAACGTGGGCAGTTTGGTCTGCAAGAACCTAGTCAACGTTTTCACCTCTTTTGAAGGGCTTGTTGCCTGTATGGGTTTTTTTGTTTTTTTTGGCTCTGCTTGGTTATTTGTTGTTTTAACCTTTAGATTCTTGCATCCAAAGTTCACTTGATTAATGGTCCTCTTCTTGCCCAATTCTGTGACATTTACATTCTGTGTGAATTCTGCCCAAACATCTTTTTTCTTCTTGTTTGTCAGTTCTCCTCCTTTTGTGGAACTAAAACATTGTACAATTGAGACAAAATGACATCTTACACCTTCCAGCAGTGCATGGGCTTCTGCTGCTGTGAAATTATACCCTTTAGAGTTCATGAATTCATCTGTTTGGTGTGCTGTACATAAGTTATATAAGTCAAGGGCAGGACTGATTGATAGAAAACAAGGAGAAGCAAATCAGCTTGTCAAACACCCATCTTAGTCAGTCTCTCTCAGAGAACTAAGACAGGGCCATTGATATGGCAGGTATAATTCATCGCCACTACTTTTGGGAGGATCGGATACAGAAAAAGGGTGTACGTGGAGCATACAAAATCACTAGAAGAATACACCGATGAGGAGCTTTATGCTTGGTTTTGGTTTGGGAATGCTGATATTAAATACAATGCATACCATGTCAGGTGAGAGCTCCTATTCCGTCCATCCACTCATTTCTGTCTGTCCTGGCTACCACACCCTGCTGGTGGTCAGACGCCTCGGAGCCCCTCCGGTCCTTTGGAACCCCGGAAACAGTCACTCACTCTATCTAAAGACTATTAATGGAACAACTCTCAAACAGTTTCTAACTTTTAGCTCCTTTAATTTAAATTAAGGCAGAGGAATGATTACAGAGATCAGCGCTGAGGCTCCCGTCTCGGACCATCGCAGTCTGCTAGAGCACGACAAAGAGCCTCAATAGAAGGTCGACTATGTGTCACCATTGTGGTGTCTATCTGTTTGATTGTGTAGTAACGGGTGTCTATACTTACTCTAAGTGTGCTGTAGCTTTCTAATCAAACCAGTTATACCAGCTGCTCCACTATCAAACCCAGTGCCCCAGCTTCAGGTCATTTTATGACAATCCTTGGGCCATTTATCCTTGTACTGTATGTCTATGAGCATTCTTATCCTATTGTAACAAAAGGGAAACATTAGAACTTATACTTTACTTCACTATGGTATAAATGGGAAAAACAGCTATAAGCATATTAATAAAGGTTATTCCTAACGTGGTTGTTTTTGACTTGCACAATATGGCTTTCTACCCTGTCAACTGTCCACAGAAAATAATTTTTATGCTTGATCAGTAGGAATAGGTGTGCCCTGTTATGTAACAGTACAAACCATATGACAGAATCTTGCTGTACACCATAGCTGGACATCACCAGTAAAGTGACAGTGAAGCCATTTCCATGTTCTGAAAAAGTCTTGACTACATGTGACCATCTCCAGTTTAACATGTTGCCTATTTAGACTAGACAGGTCTTAAATTGATTACTGCACACTAAACAAAGATTAATTAATAGACAGTTTAAGATTTAGGAATCCTGTATTGTATTTGTGAAAACACACACAAAAAAATTAGAGTGCAAACTGGTTGTGTGCACTATTGATAGCATTATCCTGGTGACTGGCTGTGGCAGAGGCGCAGGTGCCTTGGAGCACGATGGCGGCTGAGAAGGTGCCTTGGACGTTGTCGGCCAAACGTAGTGGACCTTCTGGGAACCCTGTCTGGAGGTCGACTGCAGAGCGTAGAGGGCCATCTGAGAAACCTGTCTGGATGTTGGCCGCATAGGGTATAGGACCCCCTTGGAACCCTGAATGGAGGTTGGCCATGGAGAAGCTTAGAGGACCTAGATATTTCACGAAGAACCCCGACAGGAATTCTGCTGAGAGGTTGGGATAGAGACTTTGAACCACGGAGGAGCCTGAGAGATTTGGAACCGCAGAGGAGCTTGGGAGACTTGAAACCATGGAGGTGCATGGGACACTTGGAACCATGAAGGAGTTTGGAAGACTTGGAACCATGGAGAAGCTTTAGGGAGCACAGAGAGAAGCCTCGGCATAGCCTTAAAGAGTGGTGCAGAAACCACTGGAATCCTTGGCGGAGGCTTGGGGAGCACCGGTTAAACCCTTGATGGTCTGGGGATTGACACTGGAAACCATGGAGAAGCCATAGTGAGTGTTGGAGGAACCCATGACAGAGCCCGAAAGATCTGTGGTTGAGCCCATAAGCTCTGCGGTGGAGTTCAGAAGATCTGCAGTGGAGCTCAGAAGATCTGCGGTGGAATTGTCGAAGATGATCTAGAGATGGAGACGGATCCACCTGGACGCCCTCGTTTTGGAGCTCAGGAGAAAGAGAAGTGACTTTTCGACACTTCCTGTTTTTCTACTTTTGACCTTTATTTACATATGTAGAAATATAAAAAATATCTGTTGTCACTGGGCAGACGTCTTGCATATAAAAATATCTTGTTGTCACTGGGCAAAAGTTATCTAAGTCAAACACACACAGGAGCCTGTTAGCAGACCTCCTCTAAATTACACGATACATTTTATTTCACACATTATTAAACATACTTAAGCATAGCCATACCAATCCTATAAGCATAGTGTGAATATTTTCCAACAGAGCTAATGCATGACAACTGAAGGAGGGAGGCTAATTACTTATGTGTATATACAGTATAGTCCAAAAGTTTGGACACACCTTCTCATTCAAAGAGTTGTCTTTATTTTCATGACTATGAATATTGTAGCTTCACACTGAAGGCATCAAAACTATGAATTAACACATGTGGAATTATATACTGAACAAAAAAGTGTGAAACAACTGAAAATATGTCTTATATTCTAGGTTCTTCAAAGTAGCCACCTTTTGCTTTGATTACTGCTACGCGCACTCTTGGCATTCTGTTGATGAGCTTCAAGAGGTAGTCAGCTGAAATGGTTTTCATTTCACAGGTGTTCCCTGTCAGGTTTAATAAGTGGAATTTCAAGCCTTATAAATGGGCTTGGGACCATCAGTTGTGTTGTGCAGGAGGTGGATACAGTACACAGCTTATAGTCCTACTGAATAGACTGTTAGAATTTGTATTATGGCAAGAAAAAGCAGCTAAGTAAAGAAAAACGAGTGGCCATCATTACTTTAAGAAATGAAGGTCAGTCAGTGCGAACAATTGGGAAAACTTTGAAAGTGTCCCCAAGTGCAGTCGCAAAAACCATCAAGCGCTACAAAGAAACTGGCTCACATGAGGACCGCCCCAGGAAAGGAAGACCAAGAGTCACCTCTGATGCGGACGATAAGTTAATCCGAGTCACCAGCCTCAGAAATCGCAGGTTAACAGCAGCTCAGATTAGAGAACAGGTCAATGCCACACAGAGTTCTAGCAGCAGACACATCTCTAGAACAACTGTTAAGAGGAGACTGTTTGAATCAGGCCTTCATGGTAAAATAGCTGCTAAGAAACCACTGCTGAGGACAGGCAACAAGCAGAAGAGACTTGTTTGGGCTAAAGAACACAAGGAATGGACATCAGACCAGTGGAAATCTGTTCTTTGGTCTGATGAGTCCAAGTTTGAGATCTTTGGTTCCAACCACTGTGTCTTTGTGCGGCGCAGAAGAGGTGAACGGATGGACTCTACATGCCTGGTTCCCACCGTGAAGCATGTGATGGTGTGATGGTGTGGGGGGTGTTTTGCTGGTGACACTGTTGGGGATTTATTCAAAATTGAAGGCATACTGAACCAGCATGGCTACCACAGCATCTTGCAGCGGCATGTTATTCCATCCGGTTTGCATTTGGTTGGACTATCAATTATTTTTTAACAGGACAATGACCCCAAACACACCTCCAGGCTGTGTAAGGGCTATTTGACCAAGAAGGAGAGTGATGGGGTGCTGCGCCAGATGACCTGGCCTCCACAGTCACCGGACCTGTACCCAATCGAGATGGTTTGGGGTGAGCTGGACCGCAGAGTGAAGGCAAAAGGGCCAACAAGGGCTAAGCATCTCTGGGAACTCCTTCAAGACTGTTGGAAAACCATTTCAGGTGACTACCTCTTGAAGCTCATCAACAGAATGCCAAGAGTGTGTGGAGCAGTAATCAAAGCAAAAGGTGGCTACTTTGAAGAAAATAGAATATAAGTGTTAGGGTTTGAAAACATTTGTATTGTTTATCACTCATGTCTGCTCTAAGTGCTTTTCCCTCCCACATGCCCCACAGAAAGGGAGATGGGGAGAGGAGTGAGTTATGCTTTTATCAGCAGCATCTACAGGCTGCTCGTACCAAGTCCCCACTCTCTCTCTCTCTGTTTAAAATCAAGACACATGAACCCTAACCTTTCTGACCCCACGCACACACACACACACACACACACACACACACACACACACACCCTGAATGTTTGTTGAACTGTGTGTGAACCAGCATGTATAAATAAAGAGAGAAGGGTGCCAACACTTTGTAGTCTGCACTGCAAAGTGAGCTACCCGTGCCGCAAGTAAAACTGACTCTGTATCGTTCTTGCCTCTGAGTTGACTAATTAATACCTAACATTAACTTGGTCCTTCGAGCGGAGAGATTTCAATTACCTTATTTTCTTTGCTTTAACGGTGACTCTCAGAGGATCCAGAGAGTCACCAAGAAGTCAACTCCGAGGTGAGACAGTTTTAAAATAGAATAAGCGCTAAGATAAGAAAAAGTCGTTGGTAGTGTCTCGCCGTAAGGAGACCGCAATTGGATAGGTTTTATTTCGCCGGAAGGAAATAGCGATACATTTAGGTAGGATCTCGCCGCAAGGAGATCAGAAACGACTAGGTATTTCCGCCACAAGGGAACTGGATAATTTGGTTGGTAGCATTTTGCCGGAAGGAAATTAAATTAAATGTTGCATAATAAGGGAGCTCATAAACTAAGCTAGGTCGACCATACATATTGCTGAAGGGACATACATATGTCAAAATACTAACTGTGTGAGTGCTGTTGTGTGTGTTTGGAGGACTAAGCATTTTTGGAAGAATCATAGCAAGATTCTGCTGGTCCTGTGTTTTCTTTTGCCCAGATTAAAACTACGTACTGGTGACTTTGGGGATTCAGGTCGGATTTCATTCCAGAAAATTAACACCGCTGCAAACTAGTCGCAGTAGAAGGGCATATTAATGTCCTCCCCATAGGTCTCATGCCAGTGACCTTTTATCTGGGACATTCATACTATAATTGATCTAACGTGCCAGAGGAAACCTGCAGGAGGGGACACGGACGCCTGGCCAGCCTGGAGACATTGTTCTCAGTCCACCTCCATTTTACGGAGGGGAGTCCTAGTGCCTGCCTGCTGCTTCTGGCCGATTGGATCCAAACTATTTGTCTACAAATTTATCTGGGTGAGACGTTGCTCTGTATGATATAATGTATATTATTATTATTTTTTTTTATTTATTACACATTAACCATCATCTCCTAAAAAATGAAAGGTAAAGGTGGGGATGATTGTGTTAAATGTGCTTTAATTTGGGAAGATAAGTTTGGTTTTTCACAGAGTGGAAGTTTGAGTGTAAATAAGTTAAATAGTTTAAATAGTTTCAAGTAAAACAAGTTGAAAGATGGAGATGAGAAAAATAAAAAACATAAGAAAAAGATTAAAAAGCACAGAGTGCATCAATTAATGTGTTAAAGAGTTAAAACTTTCCTGCAGGAAGTTCCGTTTGTCTTAAATATTGCGATCAGTCGGAAAAGAAAGGAGTATAGTGCATGTTATGGTGGACAACTGACTGACTGATAATATTTCTGTGTGCAAAATCTGAACCTATACTAAACTTTTTCTTCTGCCTCTCTCACACACACACACACATATAAGGGATTTGAGTGCAACATCTGCGTTTTTGAGTCTAGATTTAGAAACCTGCCCTTCCCATGGCTACTCCACCAGAGACGCTTCTTCAGCATAGCCTGAAAGAGAGGGAGCCCGCCTGCATGCCTGTCTGCTGCAAATCACAGTGTGAGTTTCCACCAGAACGAAACTCAGAAGATGTCTGGCCCCAAACCCACTGAGATGGACAACGATCCATGCTGTTTGCCAGAGCCAGAACAGCGATACACTGGATTTATATTGAAAGCGCATCTTATGCGGGCAGAAGAGAAACAGGCCGGAGCAAAGTTCTTTCTCCCTCCTGGAGATCATAAAGTGGACAAAGAAGGAGTGAATGTCCCACCAACAGACCTGAGAAGGGCCTGGGTTGTTTTTGGACTGATAGAGGACTGTGTGCCATGACAGTCTGACTCTGGAGCGATTAAGAAACAGATGGGGGTAACATACAAACACACACACATTGCATAAATCTTTTCCTATTTTCTGCAATGAAGAACGCTTAATAACCGCTGCTCATGTGACACGCTTGCTTGACGTTGACAGATATAGCAGGTTAAAATATTATTTTAGGGTTAGAAAAGTATCGTCAAAAGGGTGATAACTTAACTCATTTGATACTTTCCGGTTAATTCTTTTAGAGAAACAAGTTCTCTCTTTCGTCGTGGAATATTCAGGGTCAATTATTCTAGTTATTAAACGTTATTAAAAAGCAGTGGAAGTTACATTTCCAAAACTCAGCAATAACCATGTGTTTCTATGTTATTCTCAGGACAGATCTCATGAAGGAGCATTTTTGAAACCCAGCGCATGTGTAACACCTGATGGGCTTCTCCTTCAGGCATTGTTTTTTGTTGTCAGAGTTTGTATTCCATAAATCTAATGGGTAGAAACCTCATTAAAACAGGCTTAGTTTTACTGCAGATGGTCTTCATACAGTCTCTGACACAGTACTTACAGTGGGGTGCAGTTTTTGTCCGCAAGTGCTAACTGACGCTTATGGAAAGTACAAATTCATTGTTTTTCACAGCAGCTGCTGGGAAGAGGTTATATTAGTTTTTTTTTCCTTCCCTCTTCTGATTCATGCAGTGTGTTGATTTACACTGTACCTTATATCAGGTCCTGACAAAAAACTATGAAAGTCTTGGTTCTGCAGGTTCTTTTTTCTCCCTTTGGGGAAGGAAAGGAAACCTAATCAGTTCTGTGCTGCACAGAAATATTGAAACACTTGTTGTTTTCTAAGATATCACCAGCTAAAACATTTTAAACGTTTGAGAGTAATTGGTTTTGTTAAACACATTTTCCTTGGTAAAACAAATCTTTAAAATGAGAATGGGAAAAATTGGGTTATTTTTGAAGGTAAGAAAGAATCTGATTGGACAGTGGTACCACACAAAAATTAAACTAATCTCATGTTCCCTAAAAGACTCTGCAGAGAAAGGCCTTTAGAACCGTGGTACCAATTTTTTTAAACATGCTTTTTCTTTATTTTAAAACAGATCCGTGTTTTTGTTTTGTTTTTGGCTTTTTAGCATAATGTTGTCTGAAGCATCTTATGAACTGGGTTAGGAGCAAAAATGATCTGAGGTAAATTAGGAGCTGTGAACTAGTGATTTTTAAATCTGATTATTGTCCAAGCAGAAATAATATACTAACAGGTCTGGGGATATTTAGCCAATCCTTCAATCTCTACAGAGAGCTAACATCATTGTTCAATGCAGCAGTACTCACCCTGTGGTTCCTGGACTCCTGAAGCCCGTAAGCCATAGATTTTGGGTCCATAAAATTATAATACTTAATTAAAGGTAGACCGATTACCTATTAAAACAGATCTAAGCCAATGATGGGTTCCAGTCATTTGGTGGCTTTGAAATGCAATAATACTTAAAATTTCTACTCTGGGGAACACAGATTGGGGTTGAAGAGATTTGTTTTGGAACCAAGGTTAGGATTTTTATAACGGAATAAAGACAAGTAAAATCCTTTATTTTAGGAAAAGAAAAGAAATAAAGGCTCTCTCAACACTAAAGAGGATGGTCGGCTCAAACTCCAGTCTCCTTGTTTGATTTCTTAGGGTATAAAGATTAAAAGAATACATAGGAGTACAAAGGTACACAAGGTAATTTCAGATTACTAAATCATAAAATATTGGAACATTTATCAGCATTTGGATTATTAAAGAGGGGTTCTAGTAATAATTTTCTCCCAAACTCTCAAAATTTAAATAGCTAAATTAAGGAAAATTATATGTGTCCTCCCTTTGAAACACTATGTGGAACAAAGTCCAGTTTGGAGTCAAGCTTCTTATCTTAATTTCTGATTAAGTCAAACACTGCAGTTTTTGTTTTGTTTGGGTATACCATACAAATGTCAATGCCGGCTTAAAATACTTCTTTGCATTTAACCTGAGCAGAGAAATTCTTGAATGCAGCTGCGATCAAATTGAGCCAAACAAAAATAGAATTATAACAAAATGTCTCAGGATTGTAGTTATTATTATTACAGAGTTACAGTACAAAGAATTGGCAAAAGGTTTCAGCATCAGTACAATTGGATTAATTTAAGAGAAAACTGTTGCTGTGCTTCTAACTAGTTTGAGATCTCTTTGGACTATGTGTACTCATCTTAAAAAGGATCTTGAAGATTGTCATAACAAAATTGATCAATTACAGCATTAAAATATATGGCTGAGAAAACATATTCTGAAAAGAGATTGTTAAAATTTTTTTTGAATTCTTGAAGCTTCAAATTTGGCCATTTGTCTGTCTTTGATGTTTTGTCTTTGTTTTGTTGGAATGAATGTTTGTTTATATGTTGCATGACAAAATAATCCATGTTTAGAATAATGTTTCTAAATCCCAGATTGATTAAAACCTTGAGTTTTCAGGAGAGTTAAGAAGCAGCTTGTTTCTGAGGTAGATGCATGTTAACAGTTTTGCAGTTTAAGGTTCACTAAGATGGGTTGGAATGAAGAAACTGTGGGTCCGCCCATAGGCTGCCAATCAGAGGTTAGTTCTGCCTGACTCCGCCCACCAACCAGGTTGGTTCATGCCTTTGCTGTCATGGTAACGCTCAGCACCTCCCTTCCTGAGTTTTAACACTGTTTAAGAGACAATAGAATCAAAAGGCTTGTAGTGATTGTTGCCTTAAAAACATGTTTTTTTATAATGATAAAGAATTTGAGTCATGACTTCATATTTGGTGAGTTATTTATTAGATTAAATTTGTAGAGTGTATGCATCAAAATTACATTAGATTTCCATTAATCTAATACTTCTCTTCATACAAGACAAATCAGGATGATATGTGACTTATTTCTAAGTGAGATATTGATGAACTGTACAACAACTGAAGTTTGTGTTTTGTTGTTAGTGGAACTGAGTTGCAGTTAAAAACATCTGGATTTTAGTTTTCGTTAAATTCATAGTGAGACATAGTTATGTCAGAATTCATTTCTTTGGTTCTATGTAATGTGATCTTGGTTACTAGAACATTCTTGTTTAAACCTTTTGCTGGATTGTCGCAGGGGTTGGACCCTGCGCAGAAGAGGGGAATGTCAGAATAAAGTAGCATGGGGATATTGCCAAGATCATTTTCTTCCACATCTTTGTGTGAAGGTATGATGTTGTTTTACTGTCAAAACCTGTCCACTGTGTTTTCTCATGTTTCACAGACGGTGAAGGCTGCATTACCAGAAACAGCCACTTCCACCCTCCAGTCCTTTATTCCTGGCGACTGGATTCTGGTCAGAGAATCTAGGAGAAAACATTGGAAGCCACAGGCGCTGGAATTGCCCATGTCAGATCCTACTAGACACACAGGAAAACTGCAGGAAAGCTCCAGCTCCTCCAGCTTCATCTGGCTTCCAGGACAAAAGTCATCTTCCAACTGGATCATCCACGGCCTGAAAGGTGTGAGGACAGCAGACCACCACAAGACAAAGAACTGTAAGCTGATCACTGGCGCGTGATTGAAGAGGTGGTTGAAGAACACTGTTCTTACAAGGGCACAATAATCTCTTGGGCAGTGCAACGTTATTTCAGAATCTATTTAAGGCCATCGCATTGCCTGAAAGTTAGAAATCATAAGGTCATTTGCCTCACTGCACACACATCACAGTGAGAAACACATAGGAATAAGTAATAGGAATCAATTGGATATCCAGATATAGGTACAGATATTTGTATCGCACAGGAGGAAAACACACCTTATTTCCTTGGAAAGACTGAAGGTTGCAAAACTATTATATCTGTTTAATGTGCTTTAATCAACAGACATAAATTTGAGTCATGTCCTATCAGAACTGCTGCTTCTACCATTTCAGGATCTTTGGTCCCAGATTCCTTTGTGTTAACTCTTAATCTTACAGCCTTACCGAATGGAAGTAAAGTTGTATGGCCTGGCAGGTAAATTAACCAGGGTTTTTGTTACTTTTCCTAGTAGAGATGGGTACTCATGTCCTAAGAACATGGTTTGGATGTGTGGAAATAGATCATATCTGTATCTGCCTGCTAATTGGTCTGGAGTATGTTATCTAGCTCTTTTACTACTTACAGTCACAACTTCTTATTCAATCAGCCCATTATTAGAGAGGAAGGGTTCACTGTTCTGACCAAGGAGCAGCAAGCTCTTAGAACATGAGTTTGCAAAGTAGAATGGCTTTGGATTATCTGTTAGCTGAGAGGGGTGATAGTTTTGAAGAAATTTTTTTTTTCTTTTAATTGCGATTACCTTGTAATCAGAAGAAAGGAGTTGTAATGGAAATTCTTGTATTAAGTGCTCTAAGGTGTTCCAAAGTGTATGACCTTTAGGTTACCTATCTTTCTTCAGAACATCTGTGATAGAGGAGGAAGCTGTAAAAGCCAGTATCAGACGTTTAATGGTTAAAACCCATTCCTTTTGGGTGATGTCTCAGGAAAAGCAGATGGTCGGTTCATAGATAACTTTGTAATGGCGGCAAGTGTTGTGGAATTCCAGTACCTGTGTGGTTGTGAAATGTTGACCTTCCGGTGGAATATTATTGCCTTTTCTCCTCAACCATTAATTAGAAATATAACCCACATTACAATGTTTAACCAACAAAAGCAGCAGACGTACACCAATGTTTCTTAATGTTGTAATTATGAATATAAATATATTATGTATTGTTAATACTTTGATATTTTATTAAATTATATTTCAGTCTGTTAAGGGTTGTCCTGTGAATACCAGCCCAATAAGGGGATGGCATTAGGACAAAATTGAAAGAGATGAGCCAAGCTCTGGCATTATTGAACAGCAACACTCTGCACACATATGGAATAAATTCACACAATTTCTTAAAATACAAGAATTTATTAACAAAAATAAGTAATTTCAAGTCAAACATATTTCTATCAACAAACTCTTTACTATGCTAAAACAATCCAACTAAACTACCAAGCAGAATTAAAGAATAAGGAAGACTAATGGGCTATGTACAATATAAACAACCTGATCAAAGAAGGTTGAAAACCATGACTAAAAGAGTGATGCAACATTACCATGCAATGTTATTCATGTTTGAGAACCAAGAATTATCTTGAAGAATCTGGAAATGAAGTTAAGTTAGTTTTGGAACTAACTTAGGCAATAATTCCCATGTCTTTAAACAACCAATCACAATTCAAGATCAGATAAAATATTATTTTGATAAAATAATATTTTAATGAATGATTTGCTGAATAAAACCAACTTTTTCTGTATGATCAATTCTCAACGGTGTTTAATTAGCTGCCTTTATTTATTAAAATAATATTTAAAGAAATATTATTAAGGAAATTAAGGAAGGCACACACATTATGGCTGATCTTCTATGTTTAAAATCACCTTTAAATAAAGTTTGTCTTAACTTAAAAAAGAATACAAACACAGAACACAAACTGAGCACATGTGCTTAGCAGATAATCTGCTAGCACTAAGATGGCTGAGTTTTCAACACAAACAAATCCAAACGTCATAAAACGAAAAATGTTTAGATTATTTCATTCTAATCTACTTCTCTCTGCCCAAAACACAACCTTTTACGTGAACCGTGCTGAGGAAAAGTTGTCCGGAGACGAAGTTGAAGAAAGCATCCACACTGAACAAAGGGTTAACTGCAGCTAACCTCCATAGTTGTGGGTGGTGGGGCGGCTCGTTCTGTCGGCCGGCCAAACTGCACATTACTGCTATAACCACGGTGATGCGGTCCCATTGTCCTTCCTTCAGACCGGGAAAACTGCTCCCCTCGGCATTGTAGAGACAGAGTCTCTGCTGGGAACTCTCTGGAACACAGTTTGCTTCTGTCAACCTCAGAAAGCGCTTGTACCTTAATTGCCCCTGTTCATGAATGAATACCGGATACACAAACAGCAAGTCATTCCTACTTAACTTAGTGCATATGATCGTGTGATCGATTGACACTCTTGGAACCAGTTTGAAGAGTTATGTCAGTTTGCCAGCAAAGCGACATTAGCGTGCTGTGTCCCTCCGTCCAGTTCCTATGGAGACCTGCGTGGAAGAGGTCAGTTTGTTGCAAAAGGGGGTTTTTATTCAGACAGTGACTTCACGGGAAGTCCACTGTTATTCCCTGTTCCTGGCTGTGCTGGAAGTAGGTTAATGCAATTTATTTTGAAAGTTCGTACTGGCGTTTCATCTTGTAACCATGGCGGAGATTCCGACATTAATGAGACTTGTTGTTTTTTTTTCTCAAGCTTTATGTTGTGAAAAGTGAAATTTGGAAATGTGGGTTTCTTCTGTCTGACTTTATTTTACTCATCTATCTATTTTCTTTCCTCATTTATCCTCACAGGGTTGCAGGGGGCTGGTGCTTATCAGCAGTCATTGGGCGAGAGAAAATAATGTGCTGCACTCCAGGGCATACTTTGTCTAATGTTGTTTATTTTTTTATATTTATTTCATTCTTTAAAATACCAGAATTTTCTCATTACTTCATATTTTTGTCTGTCTGATAATGTCATTTTCACAAATTAAATCAGATGTTATTATCAAGCGGATGCTCAGTTCTTTTTTACTCGAGTAATTTTTTGGATGACTACTTTTTACTGAAGTAATGTATATTGAAGTAGAGCTACTCCTTTCATTTTTGGCCACTCTATCCACCTCTGATTGGAGCATATCAATGAATATATGACATAATATTCATTCATCATCATTTCTCTGTTATACAGAAACATGCCATCGTCTTTCAAAGGAGCATCAATCCTCCAGGAGCTGGAGGACTGCAGGTATCTCTACCATTTAAATGTTTGTTCTGCTGCATTGTTGATAAAACTTGGATTTTGACACTTTGATTTTTACTATAGGGATACTCTTTATTTTTGCAGCTGTTTCCTTGGAAAACTTTAGTCCTTCCTTAAATGCATCTATCAACCAAACATGGAATGCCGTTTTAACAGTGGTATTTTAACAGTGGTACTGAGGTGATACCTCAGTGAGTATTCTCTCATAAAAACTCAGGGGCCCTATTTTAGGCTGTGCTGTTGAAATTAGAACATTGTTTTTGCTACAACTGTCTTAGTGTTCTTTTTCTGTCCTCCAGTCAGAACAGGTTGATTCCACAGAGAAGAAGATGAAGCTTTTCTCTAAAGGACAAGTGCATATGGAAGCCACTGTTAACAAGACGGCATACGCCCCAGGTAGTCGGGTTCCTTTTCAGTTATTAATTGTTCAAATGCTAAAAGTATTTTTGGCCGGAATAGAGGTTGGCATGGATTTGTTATCTTTCACTTAAACAGAAATTGCATGACATATGTTATAAGGACATTTATTTGCTCCTGAAAGTGATTGTGATGTAAGAAAAATTGGATGATGATGAAGCTTTTCAATCTTAAATGTCAATTACATTCATTACAATTTAGGTGAAAACAAGTTTAATAAAAGAAAAACTCTAATACATAAAATGCCACATTAACCAGGTTGAATGGTGCACAGCCTTAAGCTAATAGTTTGCTACAGCAGCCTTTAATTCAGTTTTAGACTTTGGTCTTCTTGAGTATAGTACCTGGCATCGATTATAGTGAATCTGCTCAACTAGAAAAAAAGTTCAGCTTGCAGAGAAGTTGCAAAGAATTAAAAAAATGTAATTGTTTCAAAGGAAAATCTACGAAAATATGAGACAACACTAAAAACATTTCTCCAAAATGATGAGATTTAAACAGGGCCGGTCAGGTTGGCCAGGAGGCCAACAGCAACACAGAACAAGCTGCAGGTTTTTCTTACAAGAACTTGTGTTCTACATATGAAAACAGCTGTATTCTCTGTCTGGGTTAAGGAGTAGGGTCAGAAGATCCTCAGACCTGGCTAAAATCTGAAATCTTGTGGCAGAATGTTTTGATGAAACCAAACTCGAACTTTTGG
This sequence comes from Girardinichthys multiradiatus, assembly GCF_021462225.1. Classification (NCBI taxonomy): domain Eukaryota; kingdom Metazoa; phylum Chordata; class Actinopteri; order Cyprinodontiformes; family Goodeidae; genus Girardinichthys; species Girardinichthys multiradiatus. Next base: position 36,591,286 of record NC_061805.1, on the reverse strand, counting down.
ACCATAATACCGAATACTATGTTTGGTGCAAAAACGATACTGCACATCAACAAAAGAACACCACAACCACAGAGAAAAATAGTGATGGCAGTATCATGCTCCATGGTTATTTTTTTCAGATGTATCTGAGGTTTTCCTCAAGGTTGATAAGCTATGAAGTGTTCCATCTGTCAGTTTTTCCTTCAAGTGTCTGCTAGAAAGCTAAAGAGCATGTGGCATAGTAAAGAATAGACATAACAGATGTAGCAGTCTTTCACAAGTCCTAAGATGTTTTAGAAATTTAAATCTAATGTGTTCACTAGTGAAAATATAAATGAGCATACACCAATAGTTATACTGTGTGTTGTATGAGTGTGTCTGTTATCGTTAAAATGTTGGTAATCACACCATAACATCAGAGGTTTAACCATTTGCACAAACCTACACCGGTACCAATACATAGTAGGTAAATAGGAAAAACTCCACAGAGAAAGGTCAAATCTGAGATCATTTCTAAAAACCTTGCAGTGAGGCTACAGTTCTAGGTGCTGCACTGTGAGATCATCCTGTCATCCTGTCATAAAAGAGAAAAAGGCATATATGAGTTATATAAAGCTGACAGGTTGCTATTTCTTCTTATTGGCTAAAGCCATGGCCTATAGGTAGGTTAACAGCAATCAAAATGTTCCTGCTATTCATTTATTCATTTTCTATAACCGCTTATTCTATAGTGGGTCATGGGTGAGCTGGTGCCTATCTCCAGCAGTCTACGGGCGAGAGGGAGGGCACACCCTGGACAGGTCGCCAGTCCATCGCAGGGCAGATGTTACCGCTAGTTTAATCTTAAAAAATGATTAATTGAAGGAAGACTACAATTAAGTTGGAATTAAATTTGATACCTGGGATCATGGTTGACTTATTCTAAGAACAGCAGGATGACTAGACTTATTTTGTGATTGTCGCCACAGCCGGAATTTTTCAAAACAGCGGTCAATAAAAGGCTAACATTTCGTACTATTTAATGAAGCTTGTTACTGTTAGAGGCTATTACTATTAGAGGTGACTGTGGCTCAGTAGGAAGCGTAGTTGTCTTGCTATCAGAAGGTTGTGGGTTCAATTCCAGCTTTGTCCTGCCATATGTCAATGTGCCCCTGTTCAAGGCAATTCACCTCAAGTTGCTTTGAGTGGTCTGCATGACTGGAAAAGAGCTATATAAGTTCAGTCCATTTACTATTTCTTATATGACAAAAATTCTAGGCTTAGGTTTTGTGTAATGATTGAATTTGAAATATTAAGATATTCTTTCTTACAGGTGAAACTATGCAGATATTTGAAAAAGTCAACAACGCTTCTTCTCGAGACATGACTCCTAAATTTAGTTTGACGAGGATTTTTTATTTTCGAGCCCAAGGACACAGCAAAAGAGTGGGATACATTGTCCACAAAGTGGTTGATAAGGTAATCAGTTCCTACACCAAGCACGAGGTCAAGTGTGAGATAAAGATCCCCACTGATGAGATGGCTTCGATTGAAAACTGTGATATTATCTCAGTGACACACCAATTAAAGGTATGTAATGTTACAACCACAAAACCTTTTATTTAAAGCATTTTTACTGGAACATTTGTATGTTTTAAGTGTGGTGTTCTTTTGATGCTGTTTTAAAAAGGTGAATCATTATCTTTTCATCAGGCATGCATGTTTGGTACTCAAAACAAAGGGGCCGGGGATCCTTATCCTGTTGGGGCTTTTGGTGGTCCAACTAACAGCGACTTCCCTCCCCCTGCTATGGCTATTGGTCCTTATCCTGCCACACCACCTTCAGGTCCATATGGGTACCCAGGCACCCAAAGTCCTTCAGCACCACCCCCTGTATACCCAAATTACCCACAGTTTAATTGTGGACATCCATATGTCCTCCATATGGATCTCCATATTCATCCTCCTCTTCCGTGCTTCATCCCCCACCGGCTGCCCCAGCATTCTACATGCCTCCTTCGGGCCTTCAGATCCAGCCACCTTTTTCCTCTGTGTCTCCTTCAGCTCCCACTTTCAATCCAAATCCTTCTGCTCCAGACCTGAATGCAGACTTTCTGTCTCAGACGAATGATGTTCCCCCAGCATATACATTGCTCTTCCCATCTCCTTCTCTGGAAAAATCTGATACTAAATAACAACATACAGTGTCTTGCGAAAGTACTCGGCCCCCTTGAACTTTTCAACCTCTTGCCAGGCTTCATTTCAGGCTTCAAACATAAAGATATAAAATTCAATTTTTTTACAAAGAATCAACAACAAGTTGGACACAATCATGAAGTGGAATGAAATTTATTGGATGTGTCAAACTTTTTTAACAAATAAAAAACTGAAAAGTGGGGCATGCAATATTATTCAGCCCCCTTGAGTTAATACTTTGTAGCGCCACCCTTTGCTGCACTTACAGCTGCAAGTCACTTGGGGTATGTCTCTATCAGTTTTGCACATCGAGAGACTGAAATTCTTGCCCATTCTTCCTTGCAAAACAGCTCGAGCTCAGTGAGGTTGGATGGAGAGCGTTTGTGAACAGCAGTCTTCAGCTCTTTCCACAGATTCTCGATTGGATTCAGGTCTGGACTTTGACTTGGCCATTCCAACACCTGGATACGTTTATTTGTGAACCATTCCATTGTAGATTTGGCTTTATGTTTTGGATCATTGTCTTGTTGGAAGATAAATCTCCGTCCCAGTCTCAGGTCTCTTGCAGACTCCAACAGGTTTTCTTCCAGAATGGTCCTGTATTTGGCCCCATCCATCTTCCCATCAATTTTGACCATCTTCCCTGTCCCTGCTGATGAAAAGCAGGCCCAAACCATGATGCTGCCACCACCATGTTTGACAGTGGGGATTGTGTGTTCAGGGTGATGAGCTGTGTTGCTTTTACACCAAACATATCGTTTTGCATTGTAGCCAAACAGTTCGATTTTGGTTTCATCTGACCAGAGCACCTTCTTCCACATGTTTGGTGTGTCTCCCAGGTGGCTTGTGGCAAACTTTAAACGAGACTTTTTATGGATATCTTTGAGAAATGGATTTCTTCTTGCCACTCTTCCATAAAGGCCAGATTTGTGCAGTGTACGACTGATTGTTGTCCTATGGACAGACTCTCCCACCTCAGCTGTAGATCTCTGCAGTTCATCCATAGTGATCATGAGCCTCTTGGCTGCATCTCTGATCAGTCTTCTCCTTGTTCGAGATGAAAGTTTAGAGGGATGGCCGGGTCTTGGTAGATGTGCAGTGGTCTGATTCTCCTTCCATTTCAATATGATTGCTTGCACAGTGCTCCTTGGGATGTTTAAAGCTTGAGAAATATTTTTCTATCCAAATCTGGCTTTAAACTTCTCCACAACAGTATCTCGGACCTGCCTGGTGTGTTCCTTGGTCTTCACGATGCTCTCTGCGCTTTGAACAGAACCCTGAGACTATCACAGAGCAGGTGCATTTATACGGAGACTTGATTACACACAGGTGGATTCTATTTATCATCATCAGTCATTTGGGACAACATTGGATCATTCAGAGATCCTCACTGAACTTCTGGAGTGAGTTAGCTGCACTGAAAGTAAAGGGGCTGAATAATATTGCACGTTTTCAGTTTTTTATTTGTTAAAAAAGATTGACACATCCAATACATTTCATTCCACTTCACGATTGTGTCCCACTTGTTGTTGATTCTTCACAAAAAATTATAATTTTATATCTTTATGTTTGAAGCCTGAAATGTGGCAAGAGGTTGACCAGTTCAAGGGGCCGAATACTTTCACAAGGCACTGTATTTAAATCATGGCTTAATCATTTATATTGAACCACATAGATTTAACCATGTGGAATAAGAATGCTCCAAAATGTGTTGTTAATGAGTTTGTCTTTACAGTAAAGTCACTGTATGTACGATTTAGAAGTTGTAGTTCTTAAGCAGTACTTAATAATGTTGCTTTACTGTGTAAGGCTACATATGTCTTCTGATGAGTTTAAGTTGCCTGTGGTCATCTGATCAGGTGCTAATATTATGACTGTAAACCTACTTTCTCAGGAAACACTATGATAAAAAACCTTAAGAGACATTTAAAGCTTGTATTTTATGCATTCTTTATATTAAAGATCCTTAAAGCTATGTGTTGAAAATATGTGTGCTTAAATATTAAACTAAGAATATAATAATGTAAGGGATTTATGATAAACTGGTAAGGTTGTTGAGGTAAAATAATGCTATCACTGATATTCTTGCGGCCTCAACATCACCCAGTCCGGATGTCGTGAGAAAGAACAGATGAAGAGCAGGAAATTAAGATTAACACAAATTTAATTTGGAAGACAATAAGTCCAATGATTTCCAATGCAAAATGAATACATACAGAATAACACAAAGAAAGAAAATTACGTAAGGCCTTACGGAGAGATCTCAGGTTTCAGCAAAGCATGGCTGTCTTTACCCAGATGTCTGCCTCATCACAGTTGCCAGAACATCTTTATACCATCTACTTCAAAGCTTACTGACTGTGCCTCCCCCTTATGCAGACTGGCACTGTAAATCAGACAAGCCCCGTGTGGGTAGTTTATTATCTATACCATGCCCAAAAGTCAACATTTATTGCTTTATCGTCCATACAGCCAGCATTTACTGCTTGCAGAGAACTTCCTAACCTCTGTTTCACCCTTGTTCCATCCTGACTCCTGCTGTGACCCTGTGATTTCTCTCTTCAAGGCTCACACATGTTAAATCTCAGTTTAATGTTCCCACATGTAAACTAAACACATATATGAAATTAAATGATTTTAATTCTCAACAAGGTGTATAACTTAATTTGAATAAATAAATATATACACTTTCACAGGCAATTTTGAGATACACTGGTTCAGTTGTCTGTTAAATCCAACAGAGATAACATGTCATCAACCTTATTTGGGCATCTAGACATAATGAAAATGACTTGCTGTAGTTCAAACCAAGCAACAGAATGGACATTTGAGTGAATTTGAACATGGCATCTTTGTTGGTGTCAGACAGGCTGGTCTGAGAATTTCAGAAACTGCTCATCTGCTTTCATTTTAACGTGCAAACATCCCTTAGGTTTACTGAAAAGGAAAAAACATCCAGCAAGCACCTGTATGTGTATAAAAATGCCTGGTTGGTGTCAGAGGTTAGAAATAAATGGTGTAGACCAGTTTGAGAAGGCAGAAAGGCAACAGTAGTTCAAATGATCACTGTTAACCAAGGTATGCAGAATTCTATTTTTGAACGCACAGGACAGCAAAGAGGAAGATGAGCTACAGTGGCAGAAGGTTTTACCAGGTGTCAGTCCTCAGCGTGGGCAGTTTGGTCTGAAAGAACCTAGTCAATGTTTTCACTTCTTTTGAAGGGCTTGTTGCCTGTATGGGTTTTTTTTTTTTTGGCTCTGCCTGGTTCTTTGTTGCTTTAATTATTGGTCCTCTTCTGCCTAATTCTGTGACATTTACATTCTGTGTGATTTCTGCCCAAACATCTTTTTTCTTCTTGTTGGTCAGTTCCCCTCTCTTTGTACATAAGAAGGGTGTACATTGAGCATAAACCACTAGAAGAATACAACCAATTAGGAGCTTTATGGTCTTTTTCGGAATGCTGAAATTAAATACATTCTTGACCTTGTCAGGCCAGAGTTTCAATGCAGACCCAAAAGGAGTCACAGTCTGTGGAACAACAGGTCCTCAATGGTCTGTGCCTCTATGCTTCTATGCATAAATCTATACATCTGGGTCTTGACTTGTGGATGACCAGATTTAACCAGACCAAGCACAGGTTCTAACTTTTGGGGAACATACCCAATACGATTGGGGTCATCAATTGCATTTGTATGTTTATAAGCCCCTCATGAGAGAGCGAGTGGGAGTACATCAACAGGAAGGGAAGACACAGCATAAACATTCAACTTGTGGGTGATCCTGACCTCCTCATCACAAACTGTTTTGATGAGGAGCCCTGGGTATTTTCATGATGCACGTATCTTGAAGGAAAGTGCTTTATACAAAAGACTCCATGCCCACCAACCAGTAGGCATAATATTAGGAGACATTGCCTATCCACTGCCACCACGGCTGATGGCCCCTTTTCTTGCACCAAATTCACCTGAGCAGGCACACTTCTACACTGCTCATTCCAAAACAAGGTGTACTATTAAGCTTTTACATGGAGCTCTGAGGAGATGCTTTGTGTGCCTTAACTACATGCAAGTAGAACCCCAGTAATAGCAAATACTGTGTACTGCACAGTATTGGTCAGAGCTCCTTTTGCATAAATTACTGCATCAATATGAGGACCAAACCTGCCATAATTAAGAATATATACAGAAATAAAATTATATTATTTTTCTAATTATTTTACTGTCCTTTTATTTCTTAAGCACTGATATATTTTCTTTCTCCCTGTTGTACTTTTTTTACCCAACAGATTTCCCTGAGCCTATTTTTCCCCTGTATTGTATTGCTGTATTGTCTTTTCCTCCTCAACTTGCAGCTGGTAATGTGAATACAAAGGGGCGGGACTGAAACGGTCTTTTGAACAGCGTCACCGCCTCAGCTTCTCTCCTATTGGCTGAGGTCAAGCATCTAGAAAGTAGCTGCTGAGTCTCATTATGGCTGCCTGGTTCTGAAAAGGCTAACTTCTGTCATGTTGTTACTAAAGCAGTCAGGAGTGCTGTGGATTTGGTGGTAGATGGTGCTGTTGGTCGGGATAGTTTACTGTGTACTATTCACTCTAACAGTGAATCCTTCAGTTTGCCAAGTACTAAAAGGAAGTCACGTTTAATTAGAATGTATGTACCTGACTTTTGTGAAGTGCCTTGAGACAACTTGTGTTGTGAAATGGCGCTATATAAATAAACTGAATTGAATTGAAGTTTACTGACTAGGTATGGAGCTAAATTGGGGCCATAAAGTTTGTTCAAACCTGAAAAATAAGTTTGTTCAAACAAAAAAAATTTAAACCTGAAAAATAATAGTTTGTTCAGAAGAAAACAATTTCAACCTGAAAAATAAAGGTTTGTTGAAAGAAAAACATTTGAACCTGAAAAATTATTTTGAACCTCTCCCCAAAAAATTTGCAAACTGGAAAAAACGTTTTGCAACTGAAAAAAAAAAACAGATGTGAAACTGGAAAAAAAAAACAAGTTCAAAACTACTTTTCAGATTCAAGTTTTTTTTTTTTCGAACTTGCAGATTTTTCCGGGGATTCCCTCGGTTGTCCCTTATGCCAGTTTGCCTGGCTGTGAGTCACTTCACTAAATGGAGACCAAACACGTTTTAATGAAAAATGCACCAGAAACCAAAACCCGAGTCCAGTCCATGTGAAAACAAGTCCAGGCTTAATTATGCAAGGATATTCAGAAAATACCTGCTCGTTTTGCATCTGGTTTCATTCCTGCCGCTTAGTCTGGCGGTTCTTTTGCTTGATGTTGAGAGCATGGGAAATCTCCAACACAGACATAAAATGCTGTGCAAATCTGTCAAGATCATATTTTCTCCTCTGAGATGCGCGTCGTGTATTCACGTAAGCTGCTTCTATTGGTGAAGCTTGTTATCTTTCAAAACCAATCACATATATATAGAATATCAATGATGTACTACAGATCTTTCCAGTTCCCACGGTCCCTGAATGCAACAGCTGGGAATATGTTGTTCAGAATCAGAATCAGAATCAGAATCAGAAAAGCTTTATTGCCAAGTACGTTTTTGGACATACAAGGAATTTGTTTTGGCGTAGTCGGTGCAATACAGTACAAATTAAACAGTATAAACATATCTACAATATAATATAAATATATGTGCACAGTTTTAAGTGAGTGAGAGTAAATATAGAGCAGTATAAGATGCAAGAGCAATACAACAGTGCAGGTGATCATTGTGCAAGTAAAGCAGTGCAAGTAAAGCAGGAGTCCATGCTGAGCGTTAATGTAACGCATAGAGTTACAGGTTACAGGTGTCCTGTCAGCAAAAAAGGGGGGGTATGGGGGAAAGGGAGAGTGTCAAGGTGGTTTCCGGGCTTTGTTAACCAGGCTGGTGGCAGATGGGAAAAAACTGTTCTTGTGGCGTGAGGTTTTGGTCCGGATGGACCGCAGCCTCCTGCCAGAGGGGAGAGTCTCAAAGAGTCTGTGACCGGGGTGGGAGGGATCAGCCAGAATCTTCCCGGCCCGCTTCAGGGTCCTGGAGGTGTACAGTTCCTGGAGCGACAGTAGACTGCAGCCAATCACCTTCTCAGCAGACCGAATGACACGCTGCAGCCTGCCCTTATCCTTGGCTGTAGCAGCGGCGTACCAGATGGTGATGGAGGAGGTGAGGATGGACGCTGTGTTGAGCTGTCAGTCATGATTCCGCACCCCGTGATCTGAGGCCTCGCCCCCCACGCCAAAACAGGGCCAAAGGTTTGAAGCCGAAAAAAAAAATCTGCAAGTTCGAAAAAAAAACTTTAATCTGAAAAGTAGTTTTGAACTTATTTTTTTTCCAGTTTCACATGAGTTTTTTTTTTCAATTGCAAAACTTTTTTTTCCAATTTTCACATTTTTTGGGGGGGGGGGAGTTCAAAATAATTTTTCAGGTTCAAATGTTTTTCTTTTGAACAAACTTTTATTTTTTAGGTTCAAATTGTTTTCTTCTGAACAAACTTTTATTTTTCAGGTTCAAATTTTTTTTGTTTGAACAAACTTTATGGCCCCAATTTAGCTCCACAGAACTAGCTTTCAAAATAAAAGCGTGACTCAATGAATTTCAACTTTAAATTGCAACACCTGTTCCAAAGACCGTCTCTGTCCCGCCCCCTTTGTATTTACATTATGAGCTGCATGTTGAGGTGGAAAAGATAATACAGCAATAATGGAATGTAAAAAGATGAGAGGGAAATAAATGGACTCAGGGAAATCTGTTGGGTAAAAAATATACAATAGGGATATATTGGAGGAGAAAATATATCGGTGCTTAAGAAATAAAAGCACAGGAAAATAATTAGAAAAATAATATATTTTTGGGGAAAAAAACATTTTTTAAATTTTTTAAATATAGTTGGGTGGTAATAAATATGAAAAAAATAGAATGTGTAGGAAAAATAAAATAGCAAGAAATTCACTTGTCTTAAACAAAGGAAAATATACAGTTCAAGAAAAAATTTTTGATTTGAAAATTACATGGCACACTTTCAAAAACATGTACAAAAGAAGTGGCCAGTGAGAAGAAAATAGACTATGACAGGTGTGGTTATAAACATGAAAAGAAATGTGAAAAGAGAAATCGTTTCCGCAAAGATCTGTCAAACGAGCAAGCAGAAAAAAAAAAAAAAGTTGCATGCTGTTGACTAAAGCCAGGAAAGTGAGTCAAATGAGGAAGAGACGTTTATCAGCTCAATTGAAATGAAAAACATGGAAGCTGTTGAAAATCACCGAGTGATACTGATAAGTGGTCTCAAGAACTGACTATAAACAAGAACAAAGTGGACACGGCCCGACTGTCATGTAATTTTGGCCAAACGGAAAGATTTATGCATCTCAGTGCAAGTCGGTCGCATACTCTGGCCACAAGATGGTGCCGTTGGGTAGAACATCACTGTACATACAAGGGTAAAAAAAATAAATAAATTGACTTTGAAATAATACAGATGGATGGTCCTGCTATACTTGTAAGAGAGACTTGCACAGAGTTAAAGATGGTAAAAAGACTACAGTGTAGAAAAAATGTCATTCCGAAAGAATATCTGACTATAATTCTCAAAGAACTGAATAATTTCAGAAAAGATAACAAACAACAAATGGACGACATCAAGGGCGAAATAGCAAAAACGAACTTAAGACTAGATTAAGCTGTAACACGAATTGCAACTCAGTCAGTCTGACTGACTGACTGACTGACGAATTGCAACTGCGGAAGACCACATGCAAGAAGCATAGGACGAGATAGCGGAGATGCAAATGCTACAAGAGCAGCTCCAGTCAAAACTGACAGATCTTGGGGGGCGCTCCCGCTGGGAGAATGTTAGGATTTACGGGGTCCCAGAAGGAGTAGAATGATCATCGGCAGCAGTCCTGACATTTGTAGAGAAGCTTATACGAGAGAAACGGAAAATCCTATCATCCACTGATTTATACGGTGGTGCAGTTGGTACCACTGTTGCCTTGCAGCAAGAAGGTCCTGGGTTCAATTCCCAGCTGGGGGTCTTTCTGCATGGAGTTTGCATGTTCTCCCCGTGCATGCGTGGGTTCTCACCGGGTACTCCGGCTTCCTCCCACAGTCCAAAGACATGCCAGTTAGGTTAATTGGTCACTCTAAATTGCCCTTAGGTGTATGAATGAGTGTGTGCATGGTTGTTTGTGTGTTGCCCTGTGATGGACTGGCGACCTGTCCAGGGTGCACCCCGCCTCTCGCCCATAGACTGCTAGAGATAGGCACCAGCTCCCCTGCAACCCACTATGGAATAAGTGGTAGAAAATGACTGACTGACGAGCACACCGGGCATTGGTGCCACAGCCCCCCACCAGGAAGCCAGCCCAGATCGATAGTGGTCAGATTTCGAAGCTACCAACAGAAAGAAGAAATTTAGAAAAAGGCGTGGGAAAAGAAAGGCTTTATGTGGAACAACAACAAAATTAACATAGATTATGACTACGCACCAATTATTACGCACCGGAAACGAGGATCCTAAGAGAAAACAATGTGAGATTCTAAACTCTATTTCCAGGTACACCGAGGGGGTTTCTGGAAAGGGAAACTAAGACATATGACACAGTAGAGAAAGCATCAAAGAACCTGAAAGACAAAGGCCTGCTGGTGACACATGAAAACCAGCACGGGCAAGATGCAAACAGACTGGAAGAGAACCAACTGGGTTCAAGGAAAAATTGCAAGGGTTCAAGCGTGATCAAGCAGGGACCTGATATATAAGAGCGGACAACTGTCTGCACAGTGGTATTATTATGTTTCAGCACAAAGACTTGGTTGCAGTCTATAAGTTATCTGAAGATTCATCACAAAGTTAATGGACGGTAGGTTAATTATTCAAATTGAGGGCCCTCTGAGCCATTTGGGGCAGGAAGGATATCTCTCAGAGAACAGGTCCAGGAGGGACAGCGCCTCAACATTGGAAGTGTGTTCGATAACGAATGTTTAATGTTCTGAATAATATTTTCTTTGTTCTTTTCTTTGTTATATGTTTTTATTCTTCTAAACAGGGCTGCTTTACAACCGGACAGGTTGGGTTAACCTTATTGCTGTTATTGCTATAAAACAATATGCATAATGGGAAATAAAAAGTACCTCCTTCAATGTGAATGGTATATTAAAACCAATAAAGAGGAGTAAAATCCTATCCAAACTTAAAAAGGAAATGACACAGGTTGCCTTTCTTCAAGAAACGCATATGTCACAGTCAGAACATGCAAAGTTGAAACAGCAGGGCTTTAAATATGTTTTTTTCTCCATCACATAAATCTGGGCACAAAAGAGGAATCGCAACATTATTTCAAGTAATCTTATGTATGAGCACATATCTGAGACAATGGACAAGGAAGAATAATTTGTTAAAATTACTGGTAAATTATGGAAGCAAATTGTTACCATATTTCACAAAAAGAAAACAAAGCAGACATTGCTTTTTTGTTTTCGTGGTCTGCCCGCAAAGTACTGCCCAGAACTCGAAAACCAAAAAGCATTCCGAGCGGCGGGCGCAGCAGAGTGACGTCAGCAGCCGCTCTTCCTCAGCTCCCTGCTGACCGAGCTACCCATCTTGTTCGGTAGGGGGTGCTGTGCACGTCGGCATTGCATTACATTGCAAACGTGCCGAGAAATTGATTGAATTGCAGCAGGGCCGAGCTCAATTTGTGGCAGTGGCAGGAAGAACTGGTAGTTCCGGTGGCAGCCTTATGGCCTGGGACATCCAGCGTGTTTTTAAGCATTTATTTATAATTTTCTGTGAGTGACAATTCAGAATAGCCGCCCGTGCTCTATAATAAACCGGCTGTTTGTGCAATAAATCTTCGTCATCCTTTCAGCACGTCACACATACACATAGTGCTATTTATTTTCCATGTCAAGTAAATACAATCAACTTATGTTATGGTTCTAAAGCTGTTTATTAAATAATAATCAATAATGAAATCATTATTTAAACGTAACAGGCTATAACAACAATAACGTCCCATTTGCCGATAATCAGCATTGGCATCACTTCCGGTGGCAGCTCCACAGACACTATTAACAATTATGACATCCCATTTGCCGATAATCAGCATTAGCTTCCACAAAAACAGCGGCAACCGCATTGGCAAGCTTTTATGGCCGGTCTGGCACCTTCTGGCATCCTCGCGGAATCCCCTGCCACACTGCGGCAGGCTGTGGCAGTGGCCAGAACTGGCAGCTTTGGTGGCAGGCTGTGGCAGTTCCGACACCGCCAGTGGCAGAACTGCCAGTTCTGCCTGCCACTGCCACAAATTGAGCTCGGCCCTGCTGCAATTCAATCAATTTCTCGGCACGTTTGCAATGTAATGCAATGCAGACGTGCACAGCGCCCCCTACCGAACAAGATGGGTAGCTCAGTCAGCAGGGAGCTGAGGAACAGCGGCTGCTGACGTCACTCTGCTGCGCCCGCCGCTCGGAATGTTTTTTTCGTTTTCTAGTTCTGGGCAGTTCTTTGCGGGCAGACCACAAAAACGAAAAAGCAATGTCTGCTTTGTTTTCTTTTTGATTATGGCATAAAATGTGCAGTCGTGAAGAAGAAAATGCAAATAGGATGATTGATTACTAATTTTATTTATGGGTCAAATAATGCAGCCACATTCTTAAAATGAAAAAGCATTTCTGGAAATGCTTTTTCATTTTCAAATTTTACATTTCAAATTGAATTTTGGTATCTATTTGCTGGGGTACATCTTGAAAAATAAATCTCAAATGTCTTTTTCTTTTTCATTTTAATTAAGTGAAAGAATGAGCAGTCTTGAAGAAGAAAATTAAAATGCAAATAGGATTATTGATTACTAATTTCATTTATGAGTCAAACAATGCAGCCACATTCTTAAAATGAAAAAGCATTTCTGAAAATGCTTTTTCATTTCAAATATGGTAATTATTTGCTTCCATAGTAAATTAGAAGGTACAGAAGTAACATTTATAAATGCATATGCTCAGCCAGCGAGTGAATGGGCATTTCACAAAAACGTTTTTGACTTATTAGTTGCTTCCCAGGCAGTGGTTATTTGTGTTGGGGATTTTAATATAAGGCTAGACTCATCTGCGGGGGTGACCCAGCATAACTCCTTGTCCAGGAAAGTGAAATCCTTGATGGAAGAGTTGGGAATTATAGGTGTGTGGAGGGACCTATACCCCAGGACTAAACATTTTACTTACTTTTTAGCCCCACACTCAATTTACTCCAGGATAGACTATTTCTTTGTATTTAATTTTGATAGATTTAGGACGAAAGACTCCTAGATATCCACAATTGACCTTTCGGACCATAGTCCTATTACTTTACTAGCCAATTTGAAAAGTGAAACAACTAGGACTTTGTGGAAACTAAATTCATATATTCTTAATGATCCTAAAATTGTAAAAAATCAGCAGAACGATATCAAACATTATCTACAATTTAATGATAAAGGTGAAATTGCACGAACAATCCTGTGGGATGCTTTGAAAGTAGTCATAAGGGGGAAAATAATTTCTTGACATCCCACATGACAAAGTGTAGAGGGAAAAACTGGCAGACTTGCAGGCAAGACTGAAGCAATTGCAAGTCAATGATAGCCGAAATACAAATGCTCAAATAAAATCGAAAATAAAGCAAATACAGGCTGAAATAGATAACATATATACACTGGAGATACAAAAGAAGTTAACATTTTTGAAACAAAGAAGCTATGAAGCAGGAGCCAAATCGAGCAAAACATTAATCTATAAACTGCGCAAACAACAAATGTAAAATGGGATCTACAGGATTAGAAATCCTAAAACCAATAATATGGAGGTCACAAGGAGGGGAATTAAAGAATTCTTCAAACTATTCTATCAAGAATTGAATACTCAACCACCAGCTGCAGGAGAGGAGCACATTGATGACCTTTTAATCACCCCTAGACTTACCAAAAATCAAAGATCTACAAAATTAAATGCTTGTAAAGCCAAATACAATTATCGAGCTAATCTTGGCTATATCTAGATTAAAATCATGAAAGTCTCAAGGATCTGACAGATTTACAGAAGAGTGGTATAAATGTGACTGTGACTAAGGACTTATCAGTATCCTTATCAATATCCTTGAAGATAAAGGCGGATTTACACAGATGGAGTCTCATCCAATGTTGATGCCTGAGCTCCAGAGTAGATGCAGTTTTATAAGTTAGTTCTCCCAAAACTGCTGTACCTCTTGAGGACTCTCCCGGTTGAGGTGCCAGATGGGCAATTTAGGGAGTGGGATAGGCAGATATCCAGGTTTATTTGGCAAGGTAAAAAGCCAAGGGTTCGTTACAGAACTTTACAATTAAAAAATGAAAATGGTGGCATGGCCCTCCAATGTCTTAAATATTACTATTATGCCTCCCAGCTTGTTCCACTTCTCTATTGGTGTAATGAAGACTGTGGTGCCAAATGGAAGGAGGTGGAGTCCAAAATGGTCAATGCTTTTCCCTTATAGGCCCTGATTGGCGATAGGGGTCTGGTGGCTCAGTTGAGGGAGACAAACTGTTGGAAAAATCTAACATTAAAAATATGGGGGAAGATGGTTAATTTGACACAAATTGAAAAAAATTGTGTCAAATCTGTTTAGATGGTGTGCTTTTGATACTACATTTCCTCCCAACTGAGACTACACTTTTCAATCCTGGATAAAAAAAAGGGTCTTACAACCTAACTCTCATTCACAGAAAAGAATATCTGTCAAAGTTTCCAGGTTATGCAAAATAGATGTGGCTTAAGGAAAGAGGCCTTTTTTTAGATATCTACAGGTACGTAACAACTTCACTGCTAATAACAGAGATGTACTGTATTAGCCAGACATGTCTACACAGATTGAACAGCTGGTGGCACAGTGTGACGTCTGCAACAAAAATAGAAACATCAACCAAAAAGAGCCATTAATCTCACATTCTTTACCAACAAAAGCCATGGGAGAAGGTCAGCACTGATCTATTTCACTTCGATGGTTCAGAATTACTTCTGTGTGTCGACTACTTAACCAAATATCCTGAGATAATTAAGCTAACGGATACAACAAGCTAAGGTGTAATAAAAGCCACAAATCCATTTTCACAAGACATGGAATCTCAGACATTGGTATCTCTGACAATGGTCCTCAAAATGCTAGTGAGGAATTCAGGAACTTGGGAGCTCGGAGTTTGTGCATCTTACTTCAAGGTATGCACAGTCGAATGAAAAGGCTAAAAGAGCAGTGCAAACTGTTGAGAGGATGTTGAAAAAGTCTCAAAATGATGCAGGGGACCCTTGGCACTTCTGGAGTACAAAAATACACCACTGGAAGGTATGGGACTCAGATGCTAATGGGATGTAAATTAAAGACGAAGCTTCCAGCATCCACTTCACTACTCTCCCCTGAAAGGACAGATGGTGTGCATGAATGGCTAAAAGACAGCCAGTCAAAACAAAAAGGCTACTATGATCATCATGCTCGACAACTGCCCAAGCTTCATGCTGGAGAAAATGTTAGAGTGCATGATGGTGGAAAATGGAAACCTGCAGTGGTTCTGAGAGCATGAGCAGCCATGTTTCTATGTAATTCACACACTGGAAGGAAGGAGTCTAAGGTGCAACAGGAGACATCTGAGAAAGACTAATGAACCATTGTTTCCACCTCCGCTGAGCACAATGTCTGCTGATTTGGACTGTGATGATTCTGCTGATAAGGTTGAGACATACAGTCTTCTACACCAGCTCAAAGCAAGGACAGTGGTGAGCCGCCTGGGTTCAAGCAGCCATACCACACTAGATGGGATAGATTGGTCAGAGCTCCAATGAGGTATAGAGTTTGAAAATTTAGCAATGGACACTGAGTTAACTATATAACTAATTTAAAGTTAGTTATGTTATATAGGTCACAAAAAACTAGGTTATGGCTGATTTAGAATTAGTTAGTTAATTACTTGGTTGGTATTTTTTCTTATACATTTAAAGAAAGCTAAATATCTGTTACCATATTACACGTCTATGTGGACGAGGACTCTTGTTCTTCTCACATATATGTTTACAGGGGTTGGACAATGAAACTGAAACACCTGTCATTTTAGTGTGGGAGGTTTCATGGCTAAATTGGACCAGCCTGGTAGCCAGTCTTCATTGATTGCACATTGCACCAGTAAGAGCAGAGTGTGAAGGTTCAATTAGCAGGGTAAGAGCACAGTTTTGCTCAAAATATTGAAATGCACACAACATTATGGGTGACATACCAGAGCTCAAAAGAGGACAAATTGTTGGTGCACGTCTTGCTGGCGCATCTGTGACCAAGACAGCAAGTCTTTGTGATGTATCAAGAGCCACGGTATCCAGGGTAATGTCAGCATACCACCAAGAAGGACGAACCACATCCAACAGGATTAACTGTGGATGCAAGAGGAAGCTGTCTGAAAGGGATGTTCGGGTGCTAACCCGGATTGTATCCAAAAAATATAAAACCACGGCTGCCCAAATCACGGCAGAATTAAATGTGCACCTCAACTCTCCTGTTTCCACCAGAACTGTCCGTCGGGAACTCCACAGGGTCAATATACACGGCCGGGCTGCAATAGCCAAACCTTTGGTCACTCGTGCCAATGCCAAACGTTGGTTTCAATGGTGCAAGGAGCGCAAATCTTGGGCTGTGGACAATGTGAAACATGTATTGTTCTCTGATGAGTCCACCTTTAATGTTTTCCCCACATCCAGGAGAGTTACGGTGTGGAGAAGCTCCAAAGAAGCGTACCACCAAGACTGTTGCATGCCCAGAGTGAAACATGGGGGTGGATCAGTGATGGTTTGGGCTGCCATATTATGGAATTCCCTTGGCCCAATACTTGTGCTAGATGGGCGTGTCACTGCCAAGGACTACCGAACCATTCTTGAGGACCATGTGCATCCAATGGTTAAAACATTGTAACCTGAAGGTTGTGCCGTGTATCAGGATGACAATGCACCAATACACACAGCAAGACTGGTGAAAGATTGGTTTGATGAACATGAAAGTGAACATCTCCCATGGCCTGCACAGTCACCAGATCTAAATATTATTGAGCCACTTTGGGGTGTTTTGGAGGAGCGAGTCAGGAAATGTTTTCCTCCACCAGTATCATGTAGTGACCTGGCCACTATCCTGCAAGAAGAACGGCTTACAATCCCTCTGACCACTGTGCAGGACTTGTATATGTCATTCCCAAGACGAATTGACGCTGTATTGGCCGCAAAAGGAGGCCCTACACCATACTAATAAATTATTGTGGTCTAAAACCAGGTGTTTCAGTTTCATTGTCCAACCCCTGTATATGTGCACATAAAGTTTGTAAAAAATAAAAAAAAGGGGGGGGGGGGTAGTTTGGGGGGAATAATAATAAAAGTAGGGAAGCTCGCTACTGCACGAAATACTGGTCTATTAGTAAATGTATTACTAGACAGCTGCTCTGGCTTTGGACCTGATAAAACCCTGCAGATGACATGGCTCAGTGATGACATAATCATCAATGACTATGGAAAATATACACTGGACATTAAGCAACTTGGATTCTGTACCTCTCCACTCCTCCAGCTTTCATTTCAAAAGAGAACTTTGGACCACTGAGCAACAGTTCAGTCCTGTTTCTCCTTAGCCCAGTTAAGATAATGTTGGTATTGTCTCAGGTTCAGGAGTGGGTTAACACAACAATTCAACCTATTTAGCACGTCTTGGATACGTCACTGTTGGGTGGTTCTTGAAGCACTGACTCAAGTCCCAGAATAAACCTTTTGAATTTCCCCCAAATTCCTTTATGTACCTTTTCTCTGCAATGTTTTTCTACATTGTTTTCTTTTTTTCTGCCATTCAGCTTTCCACTAAGATGCTTGCATGCAACACGCAGAGAATATCCAGCAGTTTTACAGCAGTGTGTTAATAACCTAGCTAGAGAGTTAACCAACCTTCCCCGTGATTTTGTTTGCAAGAACATGGCCATAACATAATGGGGTTTTTTTTCTTTTTTTTATAAACCCAGATGTATTTGGATGTTAATTATGTTGTGGTAAAGAAGGCAACCAACACCTTTGGTTTTGTGCTTTCAGTCACATTTAAGGATATTTTACGACAAAGCATGGCAAAGCATGGCAAAATCAAGGCATGAAACAAAATGCTAACTGGGTTGCAAAAACATGGAACAGGGCAAAATAGGGCTCAGAAACAATCAGAGAACAGTATGTTCTAAAAAACAAAAACCATCAATAGGGGGTATAAAGCAAGAAACAGATAGAGAAAATTGCTGACAGAGACAACTGAAGAAAGGTAATCACAGGAAATGTCTGAAATTAAATCACAAAAGCAATGCAGGCAACTTTATAAACACTAAACAGAACATCACCCATCACAAGATAAATTAAAAATACCGAACCCAAAGAGACAGACCAGATAGAATAAGGGATAGAATTAAAGGGAAAAACAGGAACTAACCTGAACACAGGGCATAAAAGAACCAGGCTACCAAAATAAAGAATAATCTAAAGCCCACAGCTAGGCTACTATGTCACTGAAAGTAGCTTTATTAGGGATTCAGACAAATTAGAATACAGTTTATATGAGCAAAGAGCAAAGAAGAAAACACATTGAACACATGTAAATGCTATGTGATATCATAATTAATATGTATATTTAAAAAACTTATTTGAGAAGAGACGAGGAACATGAAGTCGTTCATGTTGTGAGAGTTTAGGGTGTGCAGTATGCACAGAAATAAATTTTGTTTTGTGTGAACTGAACTGACCTTTGAGTTCTTGTTCTAAACAAACGTGCACAACAATCAATTTATTTCAAGGATTTCACTATGTAGTAGGAATGTACTACACAACCTCTGCCAGCAGATAGCACATTTTGGTGTGAGTAGCAGGCAGGGTCAAACATAAGCTTAAAATACCTGTGACATGCTTTTCTCACAAATGCAGAAATTGAAAGGAAACATTATAATATTGAAGAAATTGGGCAGTAATTGACATTATATCAGGATTAAAATAGGCATATTTTGTGTTTAAAGTTTGCAAGTCCACAGAAAAGGGAAGTCATTTAATGTATGAGCATCAATGATAAACTGTTCAGGTAGAAGCCAAGTTGTGTTAAAAACAGCGTTAATATGGTAAAATTATGCATTGCTGGTGGTGGCAGCAATACTACGATAGCAGCCGTTAGTCTGCACCATTTTCCTGAAGTGAAGAGGATCAGAGTTGCCTGGATCAGAGCTGGAAAACTGACGCGGAACAGATGGGCTGGTCCCACCAAGCACAGCCAGTTGTGATCGGAGGACTATTCAGCAAACTGCTTCAAACAAGAAACCTCTGAGTTCACAAGATAAATTATGTCAGAGGTCAAGATATCTTACAGAGGAAGGAGAATGTTGAAAACAGATGCTATAGCTATGCTGTTCAGTCCATCTGATCCGGAAAAAATTGCCAAAGAAAAGGTTGTTACTGGCTGTTGCCAAACAGCTCAAGGCTCAGCAGGTAAGAACACTTCCTCGTTACAAAAGTACATTTAGATATCTGTAGTTATTGTTAATAATTATTAATGACAATAATAATAATGCAAAATTATTATTATTAAAATAAGATAAATGACGCGCATACAATATGTTTAAATAAATGTTTCTCTAAAGATTAAAAAAAAAATTGACACACCAGGTAGTGTCTTCAAATCTTGAATCATCCCTTGTGTCTGATGCTGCTCAGCTTCGCCTCAAGTTGTGTTTCACTCAGTTCCGTATATAGCGTAACCCTGGATTTACACTGCATCTGCTCCACAGCCATCCGGTCCAGCCAAAATTATCCGCCCTTCTGATTTACATCTGCACTGCTCCGGTCCACTGCGAGCCCAGAGGTGCTCCAAGAACCATAAGTAGATCACGCAAAAAAAAAACTGTGATAAATGAGGTAGCAAGTCCAAAACCACTCATTCTGTGGAAGTAAAACCAGCTAAAGCTGCTTCACTTTTTGTTTTAAGCATCCAGATATTTTCATGTGTTTTATTCAACAATGGTTGAGTACACTAAGTGCAGCAAAGCTATATTTGTTGCTTAGTTTGGTGGATTTAATGTTTAATTGTTCGGTTTAGAATACCTTAGTTAATGTATATAGCCCAAAAACTGAACTAATTAATCTACTGTAAACAATTGCTAATATATACACCTGTATGTATAAATACATGCGTGTATTTATTGATATAGAGAGATCTAGTCCATCTTTAGTGTATTATTTAAAAAAATTCGTATGTTGTGCTCGTTTTTTTTTTTTGCTATTGGTGTGGTATGATTCATGCATATTGACTCTGGCTGTGGTCCAGCATCCAGCAAATATATAGCCTTTTTCCACCAAAAGAACTCTCGTTCTTGAACTGGTTCGGTTCGCATGCCTTCGAACGTTGGTGCTTTGTTGAGCACCGAAGCCCATTTCCACCAGTTTTGTGAGCCAAGCATGTGTCATTAACAATTGGGCATTGCACAGCGCGTGGGGGAAGCTTGGTAGCGACACAGTGGAGCCTGGTGAGCGGCATGCAATGTTCCTTTTAAGGCAAAATGAGAGCACCCATAAACTACAGGTAATACAGAAATGGAGACGGCGACTCCGTGCAGGAACAATGGTATGTACAATGTTTTAATTTGCGTATGTTCAGCAACCATGAGCGTAACACTGAATGTTTAATGTGTTTTGGCAAACATAAATAATGTTTATACAGTATGTTCTCTGTTTTTGCCACCCTACTTGCTGGTTCTATTGTCTGCGGCTTCTACCTGCCCACGGGTGACTTTATGGTTCGCACAGAAGAGGTGCCCGAGTTGAACCAGAGAACCTCTTTCCAATGGTGGAAGCTTGCATCACTGGTTCGAAATCACGTTCGGGAACAAGAACAGCCTCTAAACCGCATCGATGGAAAAGGGTTTATAGAGAATTGGATGGCTGTCCGCATGTTGCAGCATATGTACTCTGCCATCGGATGACAACTGACTTTCTTCTTCTGACTCTGCTTTGTCTCTCTCTGATAGTGACTGAAATATGTCCAAAGAAACATCAGATTCTTCAGTGGTTAGTTTACGTGCCGGGGGTTCCCCTTCTACATCATAAAAGAGTGCAAAGGAGTGGTCTGGAAGTGCCTTTTTAGTGATATTTATGTCCATATAGCTTATCTGAATAACTGTTAATTTCAGCAGCATGAATTTACTTTTTGAAATATTTTATTAATGTTTCCTTTTCTTAAATGTAATTGGATTTATCATAAAAATTCGAAGTCATATGCACTTTAAAGATCAGTTTAGTTTTTCCGCACCTCCTCGCAGTCTATGCTCGACACCCGTCGTTACCTCCGCCAGGGTCAGCAGGTTCAAAAGCAGTCACAGCTCCATTCTTAACCTGATATATCGGCACCATGCTTCATAGCTGCTACTCCATAGGACATTCCCTCTTTCTGTCTCCTGAGTAGTGCAGAGGAACCTGCTTCCAGCCCACCTGAACTCTGTGCTACGTCAGGACGACCTTCGGGTTACCCGCCTGAACTCTGTGCCCACTTGGGATGACCTCCCGGCTGCCCGCTTAAACTCTGTGAACTGTCAGGACAACCTCTGGGCCACCCGCCTGTACTCTTTGCTCGCTTGGGACAACCTCTGGGCCATCCGCCTGAACTCTGTGCCAGCTCAGGATGGCCTCCAGGCTGCCTGCCTGAACTCTGTGAACAGTCGGGACAACCTCCGGTCCACCCGCCTGAACTCTGTGCCCGTTCAGGACGACCTCTGGGCTGCCTGCCTGAACTCTGTGCCTGCTTGGGAGGACCTCCACGCCACCCACCTGAACTCTGTGCCAGCATAGGACAACTTCCGGGCTCCCCGCCTGAACTTTGGGTTTTGTTTTCATGGAGCTTTTGTGGGCATCTGGTATCCACCCTTAAGGGAGGGGTCCTGTCATGGTTTTAAGGTGTTTGAGTTCTGTTTTGGACCTTGTTCATGATTGCATATGTTTTCCATGTGGTACTTCAGTTCATTTCATTTCTTTTAGTTTAGTTTCTTATTCTGATTATGGTACATTCTAGTTCAGTTACTTTAAGAATCATCCTTTGGTTTCATTGTCATTGTTTCCTAGCTTAGACCAATTATGTTTTGTTTTCACTCTCTGCCTCAGTCTTTTGTGGGAGGTGGAGAAGAATGTGGGCTGTGGGCCTGCCTAAGCCACAGTCACCTTCTTACGGTACCAGGTTGGCGATTCCTTCATCAGCTAGAGTGGCGCCTGCTGAACCTGCAGCTGCGCATCCTAGGTCGTCTCTATCACGTAAGGACCCCGGGGACCGAATGGGAGGCGAGCACTCTGTTATTTGTAAGATTAAAACAAACAAATTAGCAGTGTAATGCTAAAAAGCAGAAAAGATGAGTTGTTCAAGCACACTGATCTTTACTTCATCAGAAACCTCTGAAAAAAGAAGTGGAGTGGGGAGTTAAAACCAGCTAATAGATTAAGTGGCAAGGGATAGGGGAACGGTATAGTTTGGCTCTATCCCTTAGTTCTAATGAAAGTAACTCTTTCTGCTTTAACATACCAAGACATTTGA
This sequence comes from Girardinichthys multiradiatus, assembly GCF_021462225.1. Classification (NCBI taxonomy): domain Eukaryota; kingdom Metazoa; phylum Chordata; class Actinopteri; order Cyprinodontiformes; family Goodeidae; genus Girardinichthys; species Girardinichthys multiradiatus. The sequence continues at coordinate 36,568,524 of NC_061805.1, read as the reverse complement.
ACAATTTCATTAGTCAGAAAATGGTAGCATGAGACTGCTGATGTCTAAGTGGTAATGCCACCAGAGCACAGATTCTCCATGTTTTTGAGTCCCTTCAGGTAAATCTTCCTCAAGTTCACATAAAACTGCAAATTGAGCACAAATAAAACATATATTGCCCCTGAAAAATACAGTGTTACTCATTTTCCACAGATCATTGTAATGCTTTGCATTTCAGTATAACAATGACAAAATCCAGTCCAGACACCAGGGTGAGCGCTGCAAAGCCAGGCTAAAAGTAAATGTTTGAGCCTACGATTACATTTTTCTGTATTGTTGATTTGTTTGACATTTAGAGATTCAAGCAACACGTTTATGAAGTGGGCAATATATAAACAGACTTCACAACTGAACAGCCAATCGAAACTCATGACAAATACCCAGTGGTGGCCCACCTTCTGCTCCCCAATACCCCTTTTTTTTTTGTTTTCACAAAATGATTAAAAGTTTTACAAATGAAATGAATCTAGAAGTCCCGGCCGGGGATCTTTCTGCATGGAGTTTGCATGTTCTCCCCGTGCATGCTTGGGTTCTCTCCTGGTATTCCGGCTTCCTCCCACAGTCCAAAGACATGCCTGTTAGGTTAATTGGTCACTCTAAATTGCTCTTAGGTGTGTGAATGAGTGTGTGCTTGGTTGTTTGTGTGTTGCCCTGCGATCGACTGGTGACCTGTCCAGGGTGTATCCTGCCTCCCACCCATAGACAGCTGTAAATTGGCACCAGCTTCCCCGCGACCCAATATGGAAGAAGCGGTATAGAAAATGACTGACTGACTAAATGTAGAAGTGTTCAGTTTTATGCTTGTCAGAACTAAAACAATGTTGATGTTAAAAATAAAGTATTGACTATGCTTGTTTGTGTGTTTTTACAAAGAGAACATTTACTTTTTCCAGTGCAAAATAACCTATACTAATAAGTAAATAAACTTCCTAATCAGTTGCTCAGCATGATTGTTTCCAGAAACACTGTGTGTGCTAGTTCAACTCTGCCTTTCATTCCTTGCCATCCTTAAGTGAGATACTTTCTGTGCTTTGTATTCAGATGGGGGGGAAGCACTCATCACATCTGCCCTTTTACCCCAACTGTCAAGATGCCACTGGACCAAGTAAGACAGATGAAAAAAGCTAAATGAAGAGAGTTTCAAAATATTTTCAAATGTTTTACTAAAAATGTTAAAATCTCTTATCTGATGCCGTTTGTAAAATCAGCACTTTGGTATTTCATTGCAGTCCAAAATAAATGGTGGTGCCTTTTTAAATGTTCAAGTTTGTTATTGAAATAAACCAACAAAAAGAAAAACCAACAGCTTTGGTTTTATGTTGTTTACATGCTATTTTATGTATTTTTACAAATGTTGTTCATGCACATTTTTTTAGAAGAGTTTTGGGCAAAATGTAAGCATTTCTGTTCCTGTCCTTATAAAAACATTCTTTGTGTGTTGGGAGACAGGAAAACATCACATATTCATGCAGGCCGACAAAAGCTTCTAGCTTCTCATAGCGACAAGTGGGGATGTTCTATTCAAATGGTAGCACTGTTGTCTTCTAAAAACAGATTTATGTTCTTTGAAACTCATTAGTAGTCCACAGAGCCTTGGCAGAGTGCTTGTAAAGTACTGTTCTCCCCAGGCAGGGTGGGAAACAAAGGGATAGGTTGACAGCAGTGGGGGAAGAGGTTGAATATCTAATTTAGAGTTCATCTCATGTTTTGTTTTTGTTTGTTTTTTTGCCACTTCTCATATTTGTTATCTATATAGTATTAAACATTTTCAGTGACTTTTTGTCATACCCTTTTATGTCGTGTTCTAATTGGCAATTATTGACATACAGTACAGACCAAAAGTTTGGACACACCATCTCATTCAAAGAGTTGTCTATTTTCATGACTATTAATATTTTAGCTTCACACTGAAGGCATCAAACTATAAATTAACACATGTGGAATTATATACTGAACAAAAACATGTGAAACAACTGAAAATATGTCTTATATTCTAGCTTTCTTCAAAGTAGCCACCTTATGCTTTGATTACTGCTCCGCACACTCTTGGCATTCTGTTGATGAGCTTCAAGAGGTAGTCACCTGAAATGTGAAATGATTTTCACTTCACAGGTGTGCCCTGTCAGGTTTAATAAGTGGGATTTCAAGCCTTACAAATGGGGTTGGGACCATCAGTTGTGTTGTGCAGGAGGTGGATACAGTACACAGCTGATAGTCCTACTGAATAGACTGTTAGAATTTGTATTATGACAAGAAAAAAGCAGCTAAGTAAAAAAAGACGAGTGACCATCATTACTTGAAGAAATGAAGGTCAGTCAGTCCGAACAATTGGGAAAACTTTGAAAGTGTCCCCAAGTGCAGTCGCAAAAACCATCAAGCGCTACAAAGAAACTGGTTCACATGAGGACCGCCCCAGGAAAGGAAGACCAAGAGTCACCTCTGCTGCGGACGATAAGTTCATCCGAGTCACCAGCCTCAGAAATCGCAGGTTAACAGCAGCAGTTTAGAGAACAGGTCAATGCCACACAGAGTTCTAGCAGCAGACACATCTCTAGAACAACTGTTAAGAGGAGACTGTTTGAATCAGGCCTTCATGGTAAAATAGCTGCTAAGAAACCACTGCTGAGGACAGGCAACAAGCAGAAGAGACTTGTTTGGGCTAAAGAACACAAGGAAAGGACATCAGACCAGTGGAAATCTGTTCTTTGGTCTGATGAGTCCAAGTTTGAGATCTTTGGTTCCAACCACCGTGTCTTTGTGCGGTGCAGAAGAGGTGAACGGATGGACTCTACATGCCTGGTTCCCACCGTGAAGCATGGAAGAGGAGGTGTGATGGTGTGGGGGTGCTTTGCTGGTGACACTGTTGGGGATTTATTCAAAATTGAAGGCATACTGAACCAGCATGGCTACCACAGCATCTTGTAGCGGCATGCTATTCCATCCGGTTTGCGTTTAGTTGGACCATCATTTATTTTTCAACAGGACAATGACCCCAAACACACCTCCAGGCTGTGTATGGGCTATTTGACCAAGAAGGAGAGTGATGGGGTGTTGCGCCAGATGACCTGGCCTCCACAGTCACCGGACCTGAACACAATTGAGATGGTTTGGGGTGAGCTGGACCGCAGAGTGAAGGCAAAAGGGCCAACAAGTGCTAAGTATCTCTGGGAACTCCTTCAAGACTGTTGGAAAACCATTTCAGGTGACTACCTCTTGAAGCTCATCAACAGAATGCCAAGAGTGTGCGGAGCAGTAATCAAAGCAAAAGGTGGCTACTTTGAAGAACCTAGAATGTAAGACATATTTTCAGTTGTTTCACACTTTTTTGTTCAGTATATAATTCAATGTGTTAATTTATAGTTTGATGCCTTCAGTGTGAAGCTATAATATTCATAGTCATGAATAAGGAAAACTCTTTGAATGAGAAGGTGTGTCCAAACGTTTGGTCTGTACTGTATTTGTTGATTGACTCCCTGCATTTTCAATATTTTGTTTGAAAACGAGATTGATCTCATCTCTCTGTTTCCTGAGTTTCAGAACAGTTGAAATAAATGCTTATTAAGTAAATGACAAAAAAGATCACAAGACAGAAAGTAACCTGTAGTATGGGTCATGTTTATGTAGTTGTCTGGTTTCGTCACAAACCGGTAAAAAGTATAATGACTAAAAACTGGATATTTTATTTCTATTTAAACATAGACATGGAAGTAAAATAAAAGGCATTTCTCTTTTACTTTTTGTGCTCATAAATGGATGAGTTGAACTTAAATTTGGTTGGATTTTCTTTTGATGTTCAAAATAATAAAAACAAATAGATTTGTTTTCCATTTTTGGACAGACATGTTATCCTGTGATCTGGTACTGCGACCATAGAAGGCGCTGCATTAAAGGTTTTAAACCAGGTATTTTTCACTACAAAACAAATATATAATTAAAAACATATTAATAAAACACGAATGTAAAATTTTGATGAGTTTGGACGACATTTTGTGTTCCAAAACAAAATGTTTTTTTTTTTTTCTCTGATTAGAAAATCCAATATCTAAAACATACAAAGACTATTATGTCATATTTAATAAACTTCACTCTGATGTATTATAGTTTTAAGTAGATTCTATAGCTTTAAGTTGCTTTGAATAGAGCAGTAAACAGCATGTCTCCTTTAAGGTATTTGGCCCTTGTATTAGCCGTCTCGTCACTGCAGGCTACAGTGGGAAGTTTTGCCCCCTTCCCTCTTGTTGCTAAATAGAAGCAAACAGTCTCTCAGAGGAAAACTGTAATTTCTTATCCGTTTCTGCCATCGCTATGAGAGGGAGAACGCTTTCTTCTGTTTGTTTGCTTATCCTTATCATTTTCAGAGGTAAAATCTGTTGCCATTTACAATTTCCGCATATTTAGGTAAATTATACAACTGCACTTGTTCACCCAGGCTGTTTTGCTTTTGCGCATTTTAGCCGATGAACCGATTATAACTGCATATTTCAGACTTTTTTTGTGTTTATTTTTGTGCCATTTTGTGCTCTTTTGGAGGATGGAACAATTATTCACGGAACTTATACGTGTTTTATAAACTTGAACTTAGAGCACAAATCTGGGCTCATTGTGGACTTTTACCCACATAGGGCGAAGAATAAACAGGTGCACCTCAATAAGTTATTAAATAACAGCAAAGTTATTTCATTAATTCACTTCAATAAGTGAGACCCATGTATTTTAGAGATTCAGTAAACACAGAGTGATATATTCCAAGCGTTTGTTAATTGGATGGTTATGGCTTACAGCTAATGAAAACCCCAAAATTGTGTTTCTCAGGAAGTTTGAATGTTGCATGAATTAAGACATTCAAAAGTAGTACAGTAGATAGTCCCTGAGATCCTCCACACAATATAATTTCTAAATAAACTTTACTGTGGTGTATGTAAGCTAGGAATTAAAATTTAAGTGGAAGCAAAACGTTTGGCTGAAAAGGATGCATGTGCAAGAGGGATACCTGCAAGCTTGAGATGAGATAATTGTTAAATAAAGCCCTTTCAAGAGTTTGGGGGAGATTTACAAGGCATGGGCTGTGGATAGAGTCATTGCTTTAAGAGCTACAGCATACAGACTTATTTGGCCTACATTTAGTGTATTTAGCAATTGAATTTTGTATTTCATTTTTAAATCAAACTCTCAGAGCCTTGAGGAAGGGTAAAGAGGCACAGAATCTTTGTTGTTTGAAGTCCAGTATGAAGTTTCCACAGTCAGTGATGATCTGAGGAGCCATGTCATCTGGTGGTATTTTATTAAGGAATTTATAGAGCACCTTATGCTTCCCTCTGCTTTATCTGGTTAAATGCTCATGGCATCACTGTGCTTGATCGGCTAGCAAGTTTGACACAGACTCCATAAGAAAGCTATGAGGTATTGTGAAGAAGAAGATGAGATACACCAGAGTCAACAATGCATAAGATCTGAATGCCTCTATTCAAGAAACCCGGGCTTCCTTAACAGCTGAGCTGTGCCACAAGCTGATCACCTTCATGCCAAGCTGCATTGAGGCAGTAATTCAAGCAATAGAGCCTCAACGAAGTGCATTTAAACATTTTAGTAGGTCAGCATTTTTGTATTGAAATGTATTAAAATGTTTTTATAACTATGTGCTGCTGGAATGAGCAAAAAGCAAATGCTTCAAGTCATATTCAGTATCCTGATTTATCTGTATTCAATTTTCAGCTTCTATATTATCCCTGCTCCTTATCCCTGTTTTATGTGTCGAATTAGTTAGTTGTTTGTATTTTTGCATTTTAGACATTATTGTCTAGTTTTAGCCTTTTATTTTGATGTTTTTTTCTATTCGTATGTACCTCACTTTGGTCCTGTGTAGCATTTTAAAGTGCTTCATTCATAAAGCCAGAGTGGATTGATTCCCAGCTTTATGTTTCCTTCACAGAGGTGTCTGGATTCAAGATTCGGAACAAGCTTCTGGGAAAATGCCTGCAGGTGCAAGAAGGAACAAGAGGAGGTCAAGTGTCACTGGGAGAGTGCAGCCAATACTCATCTGTACAGGAATGGCGCTGGCTCCCAGAAGGCCAGGCTCTCAGCAGCCAACACACTGGAGAATGCCTGACTGCACCAAGGGAGGAGTATGAAGGTGTTGTTCTGGAGCCCTGCGTTTTCAAAGATGGAGCTGGTGCAGAGGATGCGGAAAGAGATGCAAATAGCCAGGCATGGACCTGCTCAAAGAAAGGCCAAATAACTCTGATAGAGAACAGGCTTCACTTGAGTGCAACAAAAGATTCCTCTTTGGTTTTTCTGTTGAAGGGACATAAGCAGGTAATCTCTCAAATGCCTCTCTAATAATAGTTTTATTTTATTTTATTTAGTTTAGTTTTGTCTAATTAGTTTAAAACATCTTCAGATGCTCTCATGGTTCTTTGTAAGCAGGGCACCAAATGGCGAGCTCTCAATAACCAGACGTTGTGCAACAGGAGAGACAGTACAGAAAACCCAAACCAACCTCATTATCATGTGGGAGAAAATACAGACATTTCTCAAAGTCCTTTATCTGAAAGACACATGCAGGTCAAAACATGTAAGAGCCAAAAACAGAATATTTTTCATAATTCTGTACTAACTTACTGTTATCTTTCTTCAGACTGTCCCAGTACTAATCATTTATGTGTAAGAATTGCATCCATAACAGTGATAAGGATTTTTGGTGTAGTTTTCAAATCTGTATACATAGAATGGGGACTGTCTTGACATGTTTTAGCTGATTTCTGTTGACAGTTAGGCTAAAATAGGTAAACTATGTGCATGCATATAGCTATGTAAAATAGAATGAATGTTTTATAGTGCAAGAATCAAAATATGATAAAAATTCTAAATGATAAAAAAAGTATAGACTAATTTATTTTCAGAAATGGCCTCTAAATGACTTGGGTCTTTTTTGTTTTCTTCACATCCAGATGAAGGTATATTGGCCTCCAAAGGGACAGAAGCATATTCTGTGAAGCATGTGATTCCTTACTCCTTAGGCACCAAATCTCCTGCAGATCCAACCATGGTTTTTTTCACTATGGACTATGGTAAATTCACCAGACTATAATCCATGAAGTGATTTATGGCGTTACAATATATCTGTAGAAATCCGTAATGAAATTATTTAGTTGTCTCATATACTGTAGTTGCTTTACTCAACCTCTAGGTGGAGGTAATGCTTTAGAAACGGTGAGCAAAGTTTTCTGTGGATGTGTTATAGCATTTATAAAGACCCAGTTAGAGGCTCAGTTTTGGATTTATTTAAAAAAGATGTGAAAGCTGACACAAGATAAAAATGACTCATCTCTGTAAATACCCACGTGTACAGGAATGGGATGGAAGATAACCATGCTGGTATTGAGCTCTTTGGCTCTGGTCCTAGGAACTGTCATTCTCATTCTGAACGTGTACTCCAACAGGTGAGGACAGCAACACACACACCAAACATGTCATTAATATGTTATGGGGACATAAGAACCATTTAAACAATACATTCATAATCCTATTGGTTTTACTTTTAACCCTCATAACCGAATGCCTAACCTTGGGTTCTGCATCATGTGGCTCCAAAGCCGCATGTGGCTCTTTAGGAGTCAGCTGGTCCAAACAAATGTCAGAACCACAATCAATGGAAATAGGGTGTGACATAAATTCTTCAGAAAGTAATGTACAATTTAATTTAGTTATACAGTATATCAAGCATCAGCATTTTTATAAGTATCTGTCTCCATGATTTATTGCATAACTTATAGTGGTTTATAGAAGCATTAGCAGCCCTTAAACTGTTTCAGACTCTATCACATTTCAACCACAAACTACAACTCACTATGTTGAGATTTTAGCTATGAGACCAACAGAAGGCAGTGCATATATGTGAAGTGGAAGGAAAACAATACTTACTTTAATTTATTTTTCATAAATACAAATCTGAAAACTGTGATGTATTTTATATTCAGTGCCTGCAGGCACAAGATACGCCCCACCCCAGTCTCAAATATTTTGCTGCCTCTCTTTTTTTAATTGCCTTGTATTTATCCTTTTTCCTATCGGTTCTGACCTCTCTGTCCGGGTAAAATAAAGCATCCCCACAATATTATGCTGCCACCAGGTTTCATGGGTGACATATTTTGGTAGGTTAGCAGTTATGTCATAGTTTTTCACTGTTTCTGATGATGGACTAAACAGCGCACTGTGAAATGTTAAAATCTTGGCATATTGTTTTATGATCTAACCCTGCTTTAAATTTCTCCAAAGCTTTATTTTTTCACATATGTTATCTACAACCCTTGAAGCCTTCACAAACTAACTGGATTTATACTGTGACTGTTTAATAATTAGTCGACTTTTTGAGGCATCTGGTCGCACTGGGGCATAATGCCTACCACACTTTTCGAATTTGCATTAATAAAAAAATTTTAATAAAAAAGTACACAATTATGCATTGTTTGTGTTAGTCTGTTATAAAAAACTCTTTAAAATCCACATAAAGGTCTGTGGTGTGGTTGTTAAAAAATGTGAGCTTCCAGGAGTATTAATACTTCTGACTGGACCTGTAACAACAAAGAAAAATAAACTGATGTGCATAGGTTAAATATATAGGGACGAAATATGGAAAAGATGTGGATATGAAACGCTGATACAAATGGGTGAATTGGCAAATTAACCCAGAGCCCACTGCAAGACATTGACATTGGCCTTAAATCACACCGTAACTTTTAAACATGAGTGTGTACCCATGGGAACTGTAGTTTGGTCCCAGAGTTTACAGGAAGGATTGCGAAATCTTAAAAAATTTGATGTTCGAAATAGTTCATTGTTCGTTCGTTCGTCGTCTTCCGCTTATCCAGGACCGGGTCGCGGGGGCAGCAGACTCAGCAGAGACGCCCAGACGTCCCTCTCTCCAGACACCTCCTCCAGCTCCTCCAGGGGGAGCCCAAGGCGTTCCCAGGCCAGCCGAGAGACATAGTCCCTCCAGCGTGTCCTGGGCCGTCCCCTGGGCCTCCTCCCGGTGGGACGTGCCTGGAACACCTCCCGAGGAAGGCGTCCAGGAGGCATCCGGTATAGATGCCCGAGCCACCTCAACTGGCTCCTCTCAATGTGGAGGAGCAGCGGCTCTACTCCGAGCTCCTCCCGGATGGCCGAGCTCCTCACCCTATCTCTAAGGGAGTGCCCGGCCACCCTACGGAGGAAGCTCATTTCAGCCGCTTGTATCCGTGATCTCGTTCTTTCGGTCATGACCCAAAGTTCATGCCCATAGGTGAGGGTAGGAACGTAGACCGACCGGTAAATTGAGAGCTTTGCTTTCCGGCTCAGCTCTCTCTTCACCACAATGGACCGGCACAGCACCCCCATTACTGTGGCAGCTGCACCGATCCGTCTGTCGATCTCCCGCTCCATTCTTCCCTCACTCGTGAACAAGACCCCGAGATACTTAAACTCTTCCACTTGAGGCAGGAACTCCCCTCCAACCTGAAGAGGACAAGCCACCATTTTCCGGTCGAGTACCATGGCCTCGGACTTGGAGGAGCTTATCCTCATCCCAGCCGCTTCACACTCGGCTGCGAACCGCCACAGCGCATGCTGTAGGTCTTGGCTAGAGGGGGCCAGCAGGACCACGTCATCCGCAAAAAGAAGAGACGAAATCCACTGGTCCCCAAACCAGACCCCCTCCGGCCCTTGGCTGCGTCTAGAAATCCTGTCCATAAAAGTTATGAACAGGACCGGCGACAAAGGGCAGCCCTGCCGGAGTCCAACATGCACTGGGAACAGGTCCGACTTAGTGCCGGCAATGCGGACCAAACTCCTGCTCCGCTCGTACAGGGACCGGATGGCCCCTAATAAAGGGCCCCCGATTCCATACTCCTGGAGCACCTCCCACAGGGCATCACAAGGGACACAGTCGAATGCCTTCTCCAGGTCCACAAAACACATGTGAACCGGTTGGGCAAACTCCCATGAACCCTCGAGCACCCTGTAGAGGGTATAGAGCTGGTCCAGTGTTCCACGGCTGGGACGAAAACCACACTGTTCCTCCTGAAGCCGAGGTTCGACTATCGGTCGGACTCTCCTCTCCAATACCCTGGCGTAGGCCTTACCAGGGAGGCTGAGGAGTGTGATCCCCCTGTAGTTGGAACACACCCTCCGGTCCCCCTTCTTATAAAGGGGGACCACCACCCCAGTCTGCCAGTCCAGAGGCACTGTCCCCGACCGCCACGCAATGTTGAAGAGGCGTGTCAACCATGACAGCCCTACAACATCCAGACACTTGAGGTACTCAGGGCGGATCTCATCCACCCCCGAAGCCTTGCCACCGCGGAGCTTTTTAACCACCTCGGTGACTTCAGCCTGGGTGATGAAAGAGTCCAACCCCGAGTCCCCAGCCTCTGTTTCCACCACGGAATGCGTGATGGCAGGATTGAGGAGATCCTCGAAGTACTCCTTCCACCGCCCGATAATGTCCTCAGTCGAGGTCAGCAGTCTCCCGCCCCCACTATAAACAGTGTTGGCAAAACACTGCTTCCCCCTCCTGAGGCGCCGGACGGTTTGCCAGAATCGCTTCGAGGCCAACCGGTAGTCCTTCTCCATGGCCTCACCGAACTCTTCCCAGGCCCGAGTTTTTGCCTCTGCCACAGCCCGGGCCGCAGCACGCTTGGCCTCACGGTACCCGTCAGCCGCCTCAGGAGTCCCACAAGCCAACCACAGCTGATAGGACTCCTTCTTCAGCTTAACTGCATCCCTTACTGCCGGTGTCCACCACCGGGTTCTGGGATTGCCGCCACGACAGGCACCGCAGACCTTACGGCCGCAGCTATGGGCAGCAGCATCGACAATAGATGCAAAGAACATGGTCCACTCGGACTCTATGTCTCCAACATCCCCCGGGATCTGGTCGAAGCTCTCCCGGAGGTGGGAGTTGAATACATCCCTGGCCGAGGGCTCCGCCAGGCGTTCCCAGCAGACCCTCACTATGCGCTTGGGCCTGCCGAGTCTGTCCGGCTTTCTCCTCCTCCAGCGGATCCAACTCACCACCAGGTGATGATCAGTGGACAGCTCAGCCCCTCTCTTCACCCGAGTATCCAAAACATGCGGCCGAAGGTCTGATGATACGACAACAAAGTCGATCATCGACCTCCTGCCTAGGGTGTCCTGGTGCCAAGTGCACTGATGGACACCCTTATGTTTGAACATGGTGTTCGTTATGGACAATCCGTGACTAGCACAGAAGTCCAATAACAAAACACCACTCGGATTCAGATCGGGGAGGCCATTCCTCCCGATCACGCCTCTCCAGGTGTCACTGTCGTTCCCCACGTGGGAAGTCCCCCAGCAGAATAATGGAGTCCCCGGGAGGGGCACTATTCAGCACCCCCGACAGGGACGCCAAGAAGGCAGGGTACTCTGCACTACCACTCGGCCCGTAGGCTGAAATGATAGTCAGAGACCTCTCCCCAACCCGAAGGCGCAGGGATACAACCCTCTCATCCACTGGGGTAAACCCCAACACGAGACGGCTGAGCTGGGGGGCAACAAGCAAACCCACACCAGCCCGCCGCCTCTCCCCGTGGGCCACTCCAGAGTAGAAGAGAGTCCAACCCCTCTCAAGGAGATGGGTTCCAGAGCCCACGCTGTGCGTGGAGGCGAGCCCGACTATTTCTAGTCGATATCTCTCGATCTCCCGCACAAGCTCAGGCTCCTTCCCCCCCAGCGAGGTGACATTCCACGTCCCTAGAGCCAGCCTAAGCATCCGGGGATCAGGCCGTTGAGGTCTCCACCTTCGTCCGCCACCCAATCCTCTTTGCACCGGTCCCTCACGGTTCCCCCTGCAGGTGGTGGGCCCACTGGGGGATGGCCTCGCGTCTCTCGTTCGGGCTTGGCCCGGCTGGGTCCCGCGAGGAGCAACCCGGCCACCAGGCGCTCTCCGACGAGTCCCGACCCCAGGCCTGGCTCCAGGGTGGGACCCCGGCTCCGCCGTACCGGGCGACGTCACGTGCCTCGATATTGTGTTTTTCATGAGGGGTTCTTGAACCATTCTTTGTCTGACCCATCACCTAGAACCTGTTTGCCATGGGAGACCCTACCAGGGGCATTTAGGCCCCAGACAACATAGCCTCTAGGATCATTTGAGCACTCAAACCCCTCCACCACGTTAAGGTGACAGTTCAAGGAGGGGTAGTTCATTGTTTCCTTAAAAAATATTGTATTAAAAGTATTTTACTTTCTCCTACTCTTTACTATTTTTCTTCATGTTGTGCCAGGAGGAAGAAAGTGGTTTGTGTTTTGAAGTCGTATGCTCCGAGGCCAGAGATGAGTGTTTCTGGATCCCCAGCATCCAGTGAAAGAGCAGCCCTGACCGAGCATGCCAGGCATTATCCACACTCCTCCCCAACCTTACAGCGAGGGGAGATTCGGATCGAGTGGAAGGATGGAACCGTCACTCCGCTGTACGAGGCCTGAAAGCCTCCACTTCCGATGTAGACTTAAGTGTGGTTGTTTTTGTTAAAAGGGACTGTTGCAAGGGTAGGTAGGTTTGTTATCCTTTGATTCTGTTTGAATAGAAGTGCATTGTGAAAGCAATAAGCGAGTAACAGCAGTAAAAACTAGATCCGTAGATTGTTTCATAGCAGTATACTTTTATGGATCACATAAAATAATGTATTTAAGGCAGAACTGCCTGAGGAAGATGAGGAGGATTGTGTAGTTGTCACACACAGGAGTTCACACTAAATATAAAAAAATAGTAAAGATGCCTCACAGAAAAACTGCTAAATAATGGGTTAGTATATCTACTTATAAATTCAGTTAATTTTAGTTTGTTAATTAAATCATGTTGATGATGCTGACATACACCGTTACTGTATAAAATTACAACTTCTTGCAAAGGTTTCACATTCTCTAAAAGTTCAGTCAAAATTCAGACCTCTGCCTGATTAAAATGCTGTGGTGGGACCTTTAGAAGCAAAGATGGATGTCTGAAAACCCAAATAAGCTTAGCAATGGTATTCAGAAGATGGGTCCAAAATTCCTCCATAGTAATTGACTATCAAATCCATATTAAAAATGATTTCTCCATGTTATTGTTGCTCACTGTGGGTGAGTGTTTTCCACTCTGAGACTTTCCATTTTTGCTTGTTGTGTTTTTTGTTTAATAAATATTGACACTAGATGCTGTAGTGTGCGTTTCTGAATGCCTGATGGTAGATTTGAATAGTTTTAAAATCTGGTAAACTCCAGAAAAAAAAAGGTCTGCCCTGATACTTAGCTTCCTAGCTTTGAAAGAGGATTGTTTTGTCTAGCTTTGATAGTTAAACAAATATTTTGACAAAACCAAAACAATTTTGTTTTCATATTTTTGCTCAGATGTCTCCTCATTATTCTAACCCCATCCCCTAACAATAAAAATAATGTTTAAAATGTAGCACAATGGGACTGAAGGATGTCATAATGGGGCAGCAATTTCCACTGCTGCCTTACAAGACACAGGAAGATTATTGGTATTAACTAGAAATTGTGGAGTTTGGGTGTTTTACCACTTTCTGTTTTGATTTTCCCATTTGTTTGCTGTTTTTCTTTGCCAAGGTATATGTTATAGGTTCAAAGTGGAATATAACTTGGCCACATGTATGACTGTGGATATATTGGGATCCTGCCAATGCATCCAGAATGGATTTTGCCTCCCTATATATCAGCAGATATCCTTTAAGGACCCCAGGGAACTCTGAAAAGAAGGGGGGAAAGATGGCCCTGAAGGAATCTTTGAAAAGTCTAAAACATTAGGAGATCATTTTTTTTCAGTGGTGAATATTTACTAGATTCTGGTAGGATTACTCATTGTGTTTCATATGAAACATATTGCTTATGTGGTCTATCAAATAAAATAACTAAAGTACTGTTTTGTAGCATTTTTGTGAATGCTGTTGAGCTTATTTAAAAGTTAACCACGCCTCAATATATTTAATTTTAGGTGCATCTCAATTAATTAGTTTCCAGCTTATGAAAACCCAGAAATTCAGTTCCTCCACAGATTCTCTGTGGACTTTAGGCCGTGTGAGTTTGCTGGTCAACTTGATGAAACACGGGGAACCACCACCAGCAGATGACATGGCTCCTCAAATCCTCACCGACTGGAAACACTGGTCTTGGAGCAACGTGGATTCTGTGCCACTCTACTCTTCTACCAGATGGTAAACTAGATTTCCAAATGAGACTCCAATATTACTTTCATTGGAAAAAATAACTTTAGACCACTGAGTGACAGTCCAGTCCTTTTTCTACTTAGCTCAGGTAATTCTTCCAACAATGTCTGTGGTCCAGGACTACTTTAACTCAAGGCATATGACAGATGTAGCTCTTGTAGCACGAACTGCAGCTGCAGTCCACACTTCAGGAATTGCACCAACCTTTTGAATAGAGCTTGCTTCACATTCTCTCAAGGCTACAGTTATCTCTTTACTTTGAAAATTTTCTATCGCGCTGTTTTTTTCAACTCAGCTCTCTGTTGTAATAGTCAATACATTAGTGTGTTTTGATTAGGTTCGTTTGTCAGATTAAAGCTACCTTTTGAAAATAACAACCTTAAAGCATGTATTAAACATACTTTTAAGTCCACCTTTCAGTATTATTTTTTTATTGTTCTGATGTAATATTCTAATTTTAAATAATGTTTTCATTACCTGTAGGAGAAAAATCATAATTGACAGAAATAAAGGCTTGAAAATATCAGCTTGTATAGCATGTGTTTCACTTTATGAATTGAGTTACTGAAGTGAATTACATTTTCCCTACTATACTTCTTTTTGAAAATGACTGCAGTCCGTTTATATCCAGTTTCTGTAGTAATGACCTTTTGCAACATACCCTCGTGGTGAATGCTCATAACTGTCTGCTCATTTTTTATGGGTTTTTGTGGGTTTTATGAGCTCTAAGCCACACAAATGGACATAAATAAATGCTTTAAATATACAGGGGTTGGACAATGAAACTGAAACACCTGGTTTTAGACCACAATAATTTATTAGTATGGTGTAGGGCCTCCTTTTGCGGCCAATACAGTATCAATTCGTCTTGGGAATGACATATACATGTCCTGCACAGTGGTCAGAGGGATTTTAAGCCATTCTTGTTGCAGGATAGTGGCCAGGTCACTACGTGATACTGGTGGAGGAAAACGTTTCCTGACTCGCTCCTCCAAAACACCCCAAAGTGGCTCAATAATATTTAGATCTGGTGACTGTGCAGGCCATGGGAGATGTTCAACTTCACTTTCATGTTCATCAAACCAATCTTTCACCAGTCTTGCTGTGTGTATTGGTGCATTGTCATCCTGATACACAGCACCGCATTCAGGATACAATGTTTGAACCATTGGATGCACATGGTCCTCAAGAATGGTTCGGTAGTCCTTGGCAGTGACGCGCCCATCTAGCACAAGTATTGGGCCAAGGGAATGCTATGATATGGCAGCCGAAACCATCACTGATCCACCCCCATGCTTCACTCTGAGCATGCAACAGTCTGGGTGGTAAGCTTCTTTGGGGCTTCTCCACACCGTAACTCTCCTGGATGTGGGGAAAACATTAAAGGTGGACTCATCAGAGAACAATACATGTTTCACATTGTCCACAGCCCAAGATTTGCGCTCCTTGCACCATTGAAACCAACGTTTGGCTTTGGCATGAGTAACCAAAGGTTTGGCTATAGCAGCCCAGCCTTGTATATTGACCCTGTGGAGCTCCCGACGGACAGTTCTGGTGGAAACAGGAGAGTTGAGGTGCACATTTAATTCTGCCTTGATTTGGGCAGCCGTGGGTTTATGTTTTTTGGATACAATCCAGGTTAGCACCCGAACATCCCTTTCAGACAGCTTCCTCTTACGTCCACTGTTAATCCTGTTGGATGTGGTTTGTCCTTCTTGGTGGTATGCTGACATTACCCTGGATACCGTGGCTCTTGATACATCACAAAGACTTGCTGTCTTGGTCACAGATGCGCCAGCAAGACATGCACCAACAATTTGTCCTCTTTTGAACTCTGGTATGTCACCCATAATGTTGTGTGCATTTCAATATTTTGAGCAAAACTGGGCTGTTACCCTGCTAATTGAACCTTCACACTCTGCTCTTACTGGTGCAATGTGCAATCAATGAAGACTAGCTACCAGGCTGGTGCAATTTAGCCATGAAACCTCCTACACTAAAATGACAGGTGTTTCAGTTTCATTGTCCAACCCCTGTATATGTGTAATTAATCTAGATGTGTTTTACTGTATTTGAAGTTTCCAAAATAACTTATTGCCATTCTAATTAATTAAGATGCACCTCTTGTATGGCGACTATCAAAGGCATCCTTTAATGTAATCCAGTAAAAGCATCCCAAGGGATACAGTCATCACACACATTAATATGTGGAGAAATGCAGTAAATGTTACAATAGTTTCTGTGCCTCCTTCATACAAAGAAAATATTCCAGCCGGTGGAGTCACAAATAGATGTTTGTGGTTGGGAGGAGGAGGCCCGGGTGTCATGCAGCTTTGTTTGACCAGTTTAGACCAGACATTTTTAAAGGTTGGGAGGAAAACTGTAATTTACATACACAATTCCATTTGGAAGCAGCATAATTGCTCTTTAAGTTGTTTTCCTTTTATCACTTTTTAAAGAAAGTATCACAACAGCTGAAACCCTTGCTGGTTTTGTCTATAATAAAGAGAGGATTTAAAATTTGTTTAACACACCAAAGCCCTTAAGTGACAAAAAATCCCACAACCCTCTAAACCATTGCCATATGCTTAGTTTAAAAAACTTGCTAATCTTATAGATTGGAAAAAAACATTATTACATTTGTTTATTAACATAAACATCTTGTGCATTTATGGTTGAATATTCTGGAAGCTGAGAGTTACCCAATCTTCTCTTTTTTTCTTTCTCTATTTTTTGTTGTGAAGCTGCCACCTTTGCAACTACAATGGGTCCATGTCTGTAGGGCAGAACAGGATGTGTATCACACCTGTATGAATAAGGGGTGTGTGAGGACCAACCCACTGCTCAGGACATGTAGCAACATGCATAACAGGTTCCTTTTAGAAAAATATTCACAGGATTACTGTTTTTAAAGGTTTTTGTTGAAGCAGAACACGCAGGGGTGTTCTGCAACTTTATTGTCTGGATGACTGGAGCATGCTTGGAAAGGCAGTTCACAGAACAATCCGAAAATCAATGTAACAATGAAGAATGCTAAAAAACCTATACCTACCATGACCCAACCCTTAAGGGGCCTGGGTCCTAGATTTTCACCTCCCATTCTTTTCGAAGGTACCTGCAAAGGAAGATGAGGATTAACAATATGGTGAAACACAAATGACTTTTTTATTATTATTTTTTTTAAAGTTCAGAGTGTTCAGTTCAGTTCTCGGTGGGAGAGCAGCTACGACCACCAGTGAAAGAGAGGAAAGCTCGATCACATCCACCTCTTGTGTGATGTCCTGGTCTTCACTCACAGGTGTACAGGTCCTTCTCAAAAAATTAGCATATTGTGATAAAGTTCATTATTTTCTATAATGTAATGTCAGTTAGCTTAATGGCACCAGGGAAAACTTTCAATCTAATAAATCACCAATGATTCTGTATGCAAAACTAATTCTTCAAACCAGTTTAAACTATTTCATTAACCTTTTAATAGTAAAACACCTAAATCTAAATGTCATGTTACATCCTTAATTATTATACAAAAAACATGTTATTAAGGCAACAATCACTACAAGAATTTTGATTCTATTGTCCCTTAAACAATATTAAAACTCAGGAAGGGAGGTGCTGAGCGTTACCATGACAGCAAAGGCATTAATCAAACTGGCAGGTGGGCGGAGTCAGGCAGAACTAACCTATGATGGACAGCTTATGGGCGGAACCACAGTTTCTTCATTCCAACCCATCTTAGTGAACCTTAAACTGCAAAACTGTTAACATGCACCTACCTCAGAAACAAGCTGCTTCTTAACTCTCCTGAAAACTCAAAGTTTTAATCAATCTGGGATTTAGAAACATTATTCTAAACATGGATTATTGTTTCATGCAACATATAAACAAACATTAATTCCAACAAAACAAAGACAAAAAATCAAAGACAGACAAATGGCCAAATTTGAAGCTTCAAGAATGAAAATAATTTTTTAACAATCTCTTTTCAGAATGTTTTCTCAGCCATATCTTTTAATGCTGTAATTGATCAATTTTGTTATCACAATCTTCAGGATCCTTTTTTAGATGAGTGCACAAACTATTTAGAAGCACAGCAACAGTTTTCTCTTAAACGAATCCAATTGTACTGATGCTGAAACCTTTTGCCAATTCTTTGTACTGTAACTCTGTAATAATAATAACTACAATCCTGAGAGTTATTGTTATAATTCTCTTGTTGTTTGCTCAATTTAATCGCAGCTGCATTCAAGAATGTCTCTGCTCACGTTAAATGCAAAGAACTATTTTAAGCCAGCGTTGAAATTTTATGGTATACCCAAACAAAACAAAAACTGCAGTGTTTGACTTAATCAGAAATTAAATTAAGAAGCTTGTCTCCAAACTGGACTTCTATCCACATAGTGTTTTAAAAGGAAGACGCACATAATTTTCCTTAATTTGGCTATTTAAATTTTGAGAGTTGGGGAGAAAATTATTACTAGAACCCCTCTTTAATAATCCAAATGCTGATAAATATTCCAATATTTTATGATTGAGTAATCTGAAATTACTCTGTGTACCTTTGTACACCTATGTATTGTTTTAATCTTTAAACCTTAAGAAATCAAACAAGGAGACTGGAGTTTGAGCCGACCATCCTCTTTAGTGTTGAGAGAGCCTGTATTTCTTTTTCTTTTCCTAAAATGAACAATGATGTTAACTTTCTGCAGATTGAAGAGAGGAGTGGCTAAATATCCCCAGACCTGTTGGTGTATTATTTCTGCTTGGACAATAATCAGATTTAAAAATCACTAGTCCACAACTCCTAATTTACCTCAGATCATATTTGCTCCCAACACAGTTAATATGAAGCTTCAGACAATCATTATGCTAAAAAGCTAAAAACAAAACAAAAATACAGATCTGTTTTAAAATAAAGAAAAAGCATGCTTAAAGAACTTGGTACTGTGGTGGAAAATAACTCCACGGTTCTGAAGGCCTTTCTATGCAGAGTCTTTTAGGAAACATGAGATTAGTTTAATTCTTGTGTGGTACCACTGTCCAATCAAAATCTTTCTTACCTTCAAAAATAACCCAATTTGTCCAGTAAAGGTTTGTTTTGCCAAGGAAAATGTGTTTAACAAAACCAATTACTCTCAAAAGTTTTAAAAGTTTTTCAAATCCGTATTTTATTTTATTTTTCCATTGTTTACATATTTCTTCGGCCCCTTTCACGTAATTTTCCATAAACTTCACATCTCCTTTTAAATCAGAGCTTTTGCTCGGTCCCTTCCATGTTGTTTAAAATACTGTGAAATAAATGTTCAATGACCTCTTCACAATATGCGCACAAAATCCGCTTATTACTGTATTGTCTTTGTTAACAACACTGCAGTTATTCATCCGCAATGGTGGGCCTGGCTGCCACCCAGACATATACACACACACACACACACACACAGACACAGTCAGCGTTTTCCCACAGTCACTACCGTTTAATATCAACAAAAAACACTTAATATTCACATTTATTCTATAATCCACCACACAGACACGTATCCCTAGGACACGACAGTTATTTTAACCCAAATGATCATCTCGCTCAGTCTCACAAACACATTCCAGTTCGTATTTCCTCAATTCAACACAACAGTCTGTGACAGACACTCGCACACAAGAAATATGCACGAATATGCAAAAACAATCCACTACAAGCCACTTCACCCTATATACAACAAATGCATTTCATTTTCGCTCAAGTAATTAACAATCCAACCGCATTTTTATGTCAGAATGTGTTCAAATATTTAAATTCGACTGCACTTCCCAGTCACTTATGTAATTCCTCCGTTTGTCCACTAGATGGGGCCTCTAACCCTTGTAAAATTTCTGAGTGAATCATTCACCTGTTTTCTTTAAAAAATTCAGATGAAGTACTCGTATGGCCTCTAACCAATGCCAATTATTCGTGTTTTGCTAATTACACGGGCCTCAAACCCAGCTTTATCTCATTAATTCGTCAATTAATGAGTGGAGCAGCCACGCTCAGCAATAAAGGACTTTAACCTTTGACCTAAAAGGACTTTAACCTTTGGCCTTTGACCTAAAAGGACTTTAACCTTTGGCCTTATTTCAGCTTTTCATATCTGACTCCATTTAAACGTGTTCCCTTAATGCACACTCTTTTACAGTTTTGCAGAGTAATAACATTCAGAATCAACTGAGACCTGGTTTAATTTGGCGTATACATAAATTCAATCGGAGAGTTTAATGAAATAGGCTCCGCCTCACCTTTGATGATTAATTATGGGCGCCCCGGTCTCAGAGGTTTCCATCTGTCACACTCTCTCTTTGTCCAAATTCCCTGATTCAGCCGTGAATCACGTCGGAGGTCACCAATTGTTGAAGCACCCCCCCAAGGGGTGTTCTGCGTGTTCGTTTATTCACCGTAAGCTGAAAGAATTCACAAGACATTAGAATAAATCACATGGAGACAGCTGTATGTTATTCAAGTACCTGGCCAGGGGAAGCTCTCTGTCATGTGATCTGACCACACACCGAGACGACTTCAGAGCTTCTCACTGGGCACATGGCTTTTATTAAAACACATGAAAATGAACAGCGCCCCTGTTTACAGTTCTTTCACACATTTGGTTACGTATACACATTTTCCTGCCTACCATATTAGGACATGTTCCTGTCTCCCAGCACCTCAATTCAATTCAATCCTGCACTCTGCTTTTCTGCTGATATGAGAAGGGAGTGCTTGGCCCGTTAATCTTTTTCACATCCTCTCCCTGTCCCTACAGTTCTTCAGTATTTTTCTGCTTCACCACACTCAAGGCCAAGTTTGTGCAACAACACTTCTGCAGGCCACAATGTCTTATACTAACATAGGTTATACATTTTATTTCCCACACTGTTTATGAACATAATAATAATTAATGCTCACACATAATATATCTCCACATTTGTTAATGCTTATTTTT
Source organism: Girardinichthys multiradiatus (assembly GCF_021462225.1). Taxonomy (NCBI): domain Eukaryota; kingdom Metazoa; phylum Chordata; class Actinopteri; order Cyprinodontiformes; family Goodeidae; genus Girardinichthys; species Girardinichthys multiradiatus. Next base: position 36,547,307 of record NC_061805.1, on the reverse strand, counting down.
ACATTAACTGCTTGTTTTAAGTATACCTGATAAGGAGATGGCTTAAGTTGTATAGTCACCTCATCCCACAACAGTAATTCACTAGTAAATACTAAATATATGTCATGATTTGAGGGTGTTTGAGTTTTTGTTTTTTTGTTTTTTCTCTGCTTCTGATTATGCTCTCAAATTTGCATTTTGGATCCTGTTTTTGATCATTTTCCAGGTGGTGCTTTAGTTCTTTCCTTAGGTTTGGTTCCTCATGATTGTTGTATTCTGTTCATAGTGTATTTTAGTTGATGTTATGTTATGTCTATAAAATGTGTCTTAAATTTGATTGTGTCTTTGTTTAGTTCCAGTCATGGTTAGTTTTCCCTCTTTATCTGGTCCACCTGTTTGATGCCAATCAGTCTTGCTGTTCCACCTGTTTACTCCTTGCAGGACTATACTTTATGTTTTGTCAAGTCTGTCTATGATTGTTTAAGCCAAGCCAAGCCTGTTTATTCACGTCATGCCTGCTCTTGTTTTTGCTTCGTTTTGTAAGTTCTTTAGTTATTAAAGCATCAAAACTTACCTTGCTGGCTTACCCTGTATGTCTGCACTTGGGTCCGACACCAAAAGCTTTCCTGACCATATCTGGCTACTGTCTAAACTTGTTAAACAATAGTAAATTGTGCAGTGGATCTCAAAATATTTACATACCGCTGTTAAAATTCCTCTTTTTGTGATCTATAAAGTGAGATCATGATAAATAATCTCCAAAATTTTGGTCAGCTTTAACGTAACATAAATTACATTTTCAGACATTATGGGTCACTTGCCTTTAAACACACGTGAACTATCTTGACATCCCATTTTTAATACAGAATGTTCTAATACGGAAGTGGCCCACCCTTTGCATCTACCTCAGCCTCTACTTTTCTGGGAACACGTCAGACATGGGTATCTGGCTATTCTTCCAGAAGAGCATTTGTAAGGTCGGATGCTCACAAATGTCCTGGTTACTAGTCTTTACTCTAACTCATCCTAAAGCTGTTCTCTCAGGTTGGGCTCAGCACTGTGCAAATCAGTCATTCCTCCACACCAGAACTCTTGCTTGTGCACTGGTGCACATTCAAATTGGAACTGAAAAGGGCCTCTTTAAACTCTCCTTACCGAGTCAGTAGCAATTATGTAAAACTGGCTTTATATGCCAAAGCATTAGGAGTTCCTTTAACAGAAACTGAGGAGCTGAGCCCAACTCCAGTGAAAGAGCCTCGCACCATAATCCCCTCTGCACCAAACGTTACACATGACACAAAGCAGTCAGGTAAGTGTCATTCTCCTTCAACTGTCTAACCAAGATTTGTTCATTGAATTGTGAGACAGAGAGGCATAAGTTATCACTGCAGGGAACCTCTATCTATTATTTTACATGTTGGAGATGGACGGCTTGAGCACAGCTGCTCATCTATTAAAACTCTTTACCTACTCTTCTTATGGTTAATCTAAAGGCTACATGAAGTTTGTCTAAGTTGGTGACCTCTATGCACTCTGTAATTTAACATGACCTGCTACTTTGTGGCTGAGTTGCTGTTGCTACGCATATTGCTTTTATTCTGTTATGTGACTACTAACAGGTCACTTTGGAATATTTAGTAGTGAGGAAGTTTCACAACTGGAGTTACTGCACAAGTGGCATCCGATTATAGTACTTCGCTGGATTCATTGAGCTCTTGGGAGATACAGTGCTTGATTTAATACAGCCAGGGCAATGGACCTGATTGTAACACACAAATTCACTGATTGAGCAACATTGATTCCTGTACAGTTTAACTGGTAAACAAGTCTGTTTCATAAAAAAAAAGTAAAAACAAGCAAAGCTGAAATAACCTGGTTGCTTAAGTGTGGACACCATTAGTCAGGTAGAGTGTTTTATGCACCTTTTGATTTAATGTTGATGCTCAGTCTTCTTGGGTACACAGCTAACATTAATTACAGTAACCCCAGTTCCTCTGGAATAAAGTTCAGGTGGCCTGTAGGATTTTCCTGATATTTGCTCATTTTTATTATTTAGGTAAAGTCATAAATTGCTAAAAGTTTAAAAGGATTGCAATGTTATTGTACGAACGTATGAGTCAGGAGAAGAATACATAAAAATTCCACAGGATTACAAACATATACCCTGCTCAGAAAAATAAAGGGAACACTTAAACAACACCATATAACTCCAAGTAGATCAAACTTCTGTGAAATCAAACTGTCCACTTAGAAAGCAACACTGATTAACAATCAATTTCACATGCTGTTGTACAAATGGAATAGACAACAGGGGGAAATCTTTGTCGATTAGCAAGACACTCAATAAAGGAGTGGTTCTGCAGGTGGGGACCACAGTACCACTTCTCAGTACCTATGCTTTCTGGCTGATGTTTTGGTCACTTTTGAATGTTGGTGGTGCTTTCACACTCGTGGTAGCATCAGACGGATTCTACAAACCACACAAGTGGCTCAGGATGGCACATCAATGTGAGCTGTGGCAAGAAGGTTTGCTGTGTCTGTCAGCATAGTGTCCAGAGCCTGGAGGCGCTACCAGGAGACAGGCCAGTACACCAGGAGACGTGGAGAAGGACATAGGAGGGCAACAACCCAGCAGCAGGACCGCTACCTCCACCTTTGTGCAAGGAGGAACAGGAGGAGCACTGCCAGAACCCTGCAAAATGACCTCCAGCATGCCACAAATGTGCATGTGTCTGCACAAACGGTTAGAAACTGACTCCAAGAGGATGGTATGAGGGCCCAATGTCCACAAATGGGGGTTGTGCTCACAGCCCAACACCGTGCAGGACGCTTGGCATTTGCCAGAGAACACCAGGATTGGCAAATTTGCCACTGGCACTAAAGTGTCAGAATAACAACATCAATAACTGAAAAAAACTTCATTACAAAAAAGCTAAATTTTGGATTTGCATGTTAGATTATTGAGAAACAAAGGAACTTGATACCCCCATCAGAACCCAGCCAGAATTTGGGCTTCCACAAAGCAGTAATTTCATCAGTCACAAATACACCTGATCATACTTATGTGTATAAAACACACCTGTCTATCGAGTTGATTTCTGTTAATTCCAACCTCTCTAACACCTTGAGTGATATCAAATGCCTTTCAAAGGGTTTCAGTCACAAGATTGTAGATCTGCAAAAGGCTGGAAGAGGCTCTAACACCATCAGCAATAGGCTTGATTAGAACTATGGTCTAGAAGAAGAGTCTTTGTCAGTTTAAAGGCTGGAGATCAGCGCTAAAGTCAAGGTCCTGTTGCACCTTAGCATATCCCCCAGGCAGAATATTAATTTAGAGGGAGGTTCTGGGGCAGAAGAAGTGCTGTGCCATAGGCAAAACATGGGATAATTCTGTATGGTCATACTATTGGTTTCAAAAACAAATTCGTTTGTAGCACTGTTAGAGGCGACTGTGGCTCCATAGGAAGAGTAGTTGTCTTGCAATCGGAAGGATGTGGGTTTGATTCCAGCTTCCTCCTGCTGTATGTCGATGTGCCCCTGGGCAAGGCACTTAACCTCAAGTTGCCTACTGATCTGTGTATCGGTGTATGAATGAGTGCGATTGGGTGAATGTGGCTCTAGTGTAAAGCGCTTTGAGCGGTCTGTATGACTGGAAAGGTGCTATATAAAAATTCAGTCCATTTACCACTGTTAAGCTACTCTAATATTCCCATATTTTCTCATAAGCCTGCATAGTTTTTATCTAATCTGAAAAATGTGGTCAAGGAGGTAAAAGAGTGGCTAAAGTAGAAACATGTTAAGATCAAGAAGTGCCATAGAGTGTCCCCAGATCTTAATCCTCTGGAAAATCTGTAAAAGTAAGCTAAAGGTTCATACATTTATGGCATTTAACTCAGGAAGTGGTCAACATCTTCATATGGACAATGTTATTAAAACAGATGTAACTTAATGTGCCCATTTGTGCTGTGTAAGCAGTTCTCAGTTCTGCAGCACACATTATTATTATATAATTTGGTAATAATGTTGTTTTAGAATAGCAGGCTTCCAATAACTATATAAATCTTCCTGTATGATGGTAGCATGCTGGTGATTGAGCAGACTGAAATCAAATGTAACAATGTCAAAACTTTACATAATTCATACAATAATGTTTCACAAGGTTAATACTTCAGAATGTATGAAACTATGATTCACAGTGTATATACAGTTTTTGTTCTTGCAACAAGTGGGACAGTGGGAGCAAATTTTATTGCGGACGTTGAGGCCAACAATTTTAAAATGATCTTAACCAGAAATGTAATGTTCCACAAAGCCTAACCAAACTTTGGTAAGGCTTTTGTTAGCAAGATTAATTACCAAGAATGTATGTTCATAACATTTGGAGGAAGTATGTAGACTCACATTTCTGTGGATACATTACGTGCTCATGCTTTGTGATTTTTCTTGGTTCAAAAACCAAGGAAAAATCAGAAACACAGTTATAAAGTTGTACTAGTAAAAGGCTGAGAACGCTTAGTTATGAATACAAGTGTATCCCAATAATTACAGGACAATCAAAATTAATTTGTTAGTATTTGTGGTTTTCTTTACTATTTTTTTGTAATATTTTTAACAATCTTTGGAAATTGAACAGAGATATTTAATGCAGTTGTAACAATTAAAATCAGTCAAAGAAAGCATATGTCATGTTACTCTGGCTCTTTGAACCAATATGGAGACAAGAGTGTGGGAACCACGTGGTGAGTAGAAACATTTAATAATATTCCTGTAAGTTACCTGTTAACTTACAGGAACTGGCAGGACATGGAACACAGACAGGGTTACCGATATGGTGTAGGTTGTAACCATCAAGGTAGAAAGCAGTACGATCCAGTAATGAGAACAGAAAATCAGAGAGTATAAATAGAAGTAGGTTGGGGAATGGAGCAATGAACTAAGGAAGCTAATCGTGGAGACAATCAGGAACAACAGGTGGAACAGGGAGATAAACTAATGAGCAGGGAGTGCATGGAAGTAACAGGAAGCATCTAAGTAAACAGAAGCAAGTAAACAACGATCCTAACTAAAGAACATTAACGGGGGGGGGGGGGGATCTATAAGATCAGCTCTCTAAGGAAAATATAAATTGACATATCTAACACAGGATCTAAATCTAAAATCTAAACAGTGAATAAAGGACACTGACAGGGAAGTGTAGAGAAACCAACAAAGAACTAAAACTCAAAACCTAACAATGACAGATCCTGACAGCATAATGGACAGTAAAACAGTAGTAAGTTTTACTTAGTTGCTTGGAGTAAATTTATCTGTTGAATCTTCCAGGGTTAACCTGGGTTCACCTCTATCCATCTTTCCATCAACTCTGCAGCTTCCTTTTCTCTGCTGAAGAATGTCTCATCTCATGTCTCATCTTGTGGGTGGTTTGTTCAGGGTAATGTGCATGTTAACTTTATGCTACACATAATGCCTTGTTTAGTTTAATTTTGCTTTCATCTGACCAGAGCACCTTGTAAAAAACAGTAATGTATTATCTGCTGATTATGTAGTATTTATGTCCTTTTAAATGCAATAAAGCCAATAATGTAATAACTTTTAAAAAAACAACAACAATAATCCAACCATTTACCAAAACTGTAATACATGTTTTTAAGCCAGTATTATAACATTTTGACAATATTGTTATGAGTTGTTAGATTATTTACTGCTTATTACATAATTAGCATTGAATTTAAAAAAAAATCTTTTATATTTGAAGTGCAGTCAGTAATGATAAATAGGTGTATTGAATGGCGTAATGCTTCTATCATTCATCAAGGAACCACAATACAGCTCTTGAGTAGGAACCTATTTAAGAATCAATATTTGTACAAAATATGTGGTTAAAATATTGTTTGTTTGCTCCTTTATATACCCACATAACTTCCTGTATAGATGAATATTGAATTATTTACTGTGATGTGCATTTGGTTGTTAGATCACTTTGAACATGTGCTAGAATTCAGCAATAAAACAGTGGTCACGTAACCTATATACATATTAGACAGTTGTATTTTAAATGCAAGTGGGCAAAATCTCATTACCTTACTGGCTCAAATATTTCACTGCATTATTGAGTTAGTTATAAAATTGTTTTCTTTATTACATTTAAAATAGCCAAAATTATTGTAGCATTGACAATTATGATGGCATGGCAGAGATGATGACGGCATATTACATTATTATGATGGCCCATATTACATTATTGGTTGAAAAACATTTCATCCACATGTTTGCTCTACGTCCTTGTTTACATGGCATAAAACAAACTGCAATCAGAGCTTTTTTTAGCAATAGTCATCTCCTTTCAACCTTTCAATAAATGGCAGATTTCAGGGGGGCATAAATAACAGTTCAAGTAAACAGGTTCTTCCACCTGAGCTATGAATCTCTGCAGCTCCTCCAGTTAGTGTGGTCTCTTGGCTGTTACTCTGATTATTGCTCACCTGGTGTGGCCTATAAGTTTACAAAACGGCTATATTTGTAGTGAGATACTCGTACTCGTCGTCTTCCGATTTATCCGGGACCGGGTCGCGGGGGCTCAGCAGATGCCTGGAAGGCGTCCAGGAGGCATCCGGTATAGATGCCCGAGCCACCTCAACTGGCTCCTCTCGATGTGGAGGAGCAGCGGCTCTACTCCGAGCCCCTCCCGGATGGCCAGGCACTCCCTTAGAGATAGGGTGAGGAGCTCGGCCATCCGGGAGGGGCTCGGAGTAGAGCCGCTGCTCCTCCACATCGAGAGGAGCCAGTTGAGGTGGCTCGGGCATCTATACCGGATGCCTCCTGGACGCCTTCCTCGGGAGGTGTTCCAGGCACGCCCCACCGGGAGGAGGCCCAGGAGACGGCCCAGGACACGCTGGAGGGACTATGTCTCTCGGCTGTCCTGGGAACGCCTTGGGCTCCACCCGGAGGAGCTGGAAAAGGTGTCTGGGGAGAGGGACGTCTGGGTGTCTCTGCTGAATCTGCTGCCCCTGCGACCCGGTCCCAGATAAGCAGAAGTCGACGAGTACAAGTACGAGAAACGGGGGCTCAGACTCCTGAACGCCAGCCAGGATGCCTCCTGGAAGGCGTCCAGGAGGCATCTGGTATAGATGCCCGAGCCACCTCAACTGGCTCCTCTCGATGTGGAGGAGCAGCGGCTCTACTCCGAACCCCTCCCGGATGGCCGAGCTCCTCACCCTATCTCTAAGGGAGTGCCCGGCCACCCTACAGAGGAAGCTGATTTCAGCCACTTGTATCCGGGATCTCGTTCTTTCGGTCATGACCCAAAGTTCATGGCCATAGGTGAGGGTAGGAACGTAGACCGACCGGTAAATCAAGAGCTTCGCTTTTCGGCTCAGCTCTCTCTTCACCACCACGGACCAGCACAGCGCCCCCATTACTGTGGCAGCCGCACCAATCCGTCTGTCGATCTCCCGCTCCATTCTTCCCTCACTCGTGAACAAGACCCCGAGATACTTAAACTCCTCCACTTGAGGCAGGAACTCCCCTCCAACCTGAAGAGGACAAGCCACACTTTTCTGGTCGAGAACCATGGCCTCGGACTAGGAGGAGCTGATCTTCATCCCAGCCGCTTCACACTTGGCTGCGAGCCGCCCCAGTGCATGCTGTAGGGCTTGGCTAGATGGGGCCACCAGGACCACGTCATCTGCAAAAAGAAGAGACAAAATCCTCTGGTCCCCAAACCAGACCCCCTCCGGCACTTGGCTGCGCCTAGAAATCCTGTCCATAAAAGTTATGAACAGGACCGGTGACAAAGGGCAGCCCTGCCGGAGTCCAACATGCACCGGGAACAGGTCCAACTTAGTGCCGGCAATGCGAACCAAACTCCTGCTCCACTTGTACAGAGACCGGATGGCCCCTAATAAAGGGCCCCCGATTCCATACTCCTGGAGCACGCCCCACAGGGCATCACGAGGGACACAGTCAAATGCTTTCTCCAGGTCCACAAAACACATGTGGGCCGGTTGGGCAAACTCCCATGAACCCTCGAGTACCCTGTAGAAGGTATAGAGCTGGTCCATTGTCCCATGGCTGGGACGAAAACCACACTGCTCCTCCTGAAGCCGGGGTTCGACTATCGGCCGGACTCTCCTCTCCAATACCCTGGTGTAGGCCTTACCAGGGAGGCTGAGGAGTGTGATCCCTCTGTAGTTGGAACACACCCTCCGATCACCCTTCTTATGTAGGGGGACCACCACCCCAGTCAGCCAATCCAAAGGCACTGTCCCCGTCCGCCACACAATGTTGAAGAGGTGTGTCAACCATGACAGCCCCACAACATCCAAAGACTTGAGGTACTCAGGGTGGATCTCATCCAACCCCGAAGCCTTGCCACCGCGGAGCTTTTTAACCACCTCGGAGACTTCAGCCTGGGTGATGAAAGAGTCCAACCCCGGGTCCCCAGCCTCTGGGCTGGGGATCCTCAAAGTACTCCTTCCACCGGCCGATAATGTCCCCAGTCGAGGTCAGCAGCTCCCCACCCCCACTGTGAACAGTGTTGGCGAAGCACTGCTTCCCCCTCCTGAGGTGCCGGACGGTTTGTCAGAATCGCTTCGGGGCCCACCGGTAGTCCTTCTCCATGACCTCACCGAACTCCTCCCAGGTCCGAGTTTTTGCCTGTGCCAACGCCCGGGCCGCGGCACGCTTGGCCCCACGGTACCCGTCAGCCACCTCAGGAGTCCCACAAGCCAACCACAGCTGATAGGACTCCTTCTTCAGCTTGACAGCATCCCTTACTGCCGGTGTCCACCAACGGGTTCGGGGATTGCCGCCACGACAGGCACCGCAGACCTTACGGCCGCAGCTACGGACATCAGCATCGACAATAGATGTGGAGAACATGGTCCATTCGGACTCTATGTCTCCAACATCCCTCGGAATCTGGTCAAAGCTCTCCCGGAGGTGAGAGTTGAATACATCCCTGGCCAAGGGGTCCGCCAGACGCTCCCAGCAGACCCTCACTATGCGCTTGGGCTTGCCAAGTCTGTCCGGCTTTCTCCTCCTCCAGCGGATCCAACTCACCACCAGGTGGTGATCAGTGGACAGCTCAGCCCATCTCTTCACCCGAGTGTCCAAAACATGCGGCCGAAGGTCTGATGATACGACAACAAAGTCGATCATTGACCTCCTGCCTAGGGTATCCTGGTGCCAAGTGCACTGATGGACACCCTTATGTTTGAACATGGTGTTCATTATGGACAATCCGTGACTAGCACAGAAGTCCAATAACAAAACACCACTTGGATTCAGATCGGGGAGGCCATTCCTCCCAATCACGCCTCTCCAGGTGTCACTGTCGTTTCCCACGTGGGCGTTGAAGTCCCCCAGCAGAATAATGGAGTCCCCAGGAGGGGCACTATCCGGCACCCCCGACAGGGACGCCAAGAAGACCGGGTGCTTCGCACTATCAGTCGGCCCGTAGGCCGAAATAATAGTCAGAGACCTCTCCCCAACCTGAAGGCGCAGGGATGCGACCCTCTCATCCACTGGGGTAAACCCCAACACGAGACGGCTGAGCTGGGGGGCAACAAGCAAACCCACCCCAGCCCGCCGCCTCTCCCCGCGGGTCACTCCAGAGTAGAAGAGAGTCCAGCCCTTCTCGAGGAGATGGGTTCCAGAGCCCACGCTGTGCGTAGAGGCAAGCCCGACTATTTCTAGTCGATATCTCTCATCCTCCCGCACCAGCTCAGGCTCCTTCCCCCCCAGCGAGGTGACATTCTACGTCCCTAGAGCCAGCCTAAGCATCCGGGGAACGGGCCACCGAGGTCTGCACCTTCGTCCGCCGCCCAATCCTCTTTGCACCAGTCCCTCACGGTTCCCCCTGCAGGTGGTGGGCCCACTGGGGGATGGTCTCGCGTCTCTCGTTCGGGCTTGGCCCGGCCGGGTCCCGCGAGGAGCAACCCGGCCACCAGGTGCTCTCCGACGAGTCCCGACCCCAGGCCAGGCTCCAGGGTGGGACCCCGGCTCCGCCGTACCGGGCGACGTCACGTGCCTCGATTCTGTAGTTGTCATGAGGGATTCTCGAACCGCTCTTTGTCTGACCCGTCACCTAGAGCCTGTTTGCCATGGGAGACCCTACCAGGGGCATTTAAGCCCCAGACAACATAGCCTCTAGGATCATTCGAGCACTCAAATCCCTGCACCACGTTAAGTTGGCGGTTCAAGGAGGGGTGTAGTGAGATAAAATTATTCAATTATTCACTTGCCAATTAAGTGACTGGATTAAGCACGGATTTATTTCAGGAAATCACAGTAAAAGGGGATGAACACAAATGCTCAACACATTTTCACATTTGTATTTGTTAAAGAATTTGAAGACTTTGAATAATTTACAAATATGCAGTATCAAATAAAATCCCAATAAATACATAAAAGTTTGTGGTTGTAACATGAGAAAATGTGAAATAGTTTAAGTGGAATCTCATATTGACTTTTGAGGATCAAAGTAACAGAATTTTCAAAACGTTCACCCCTAAAGGATGTTAAGCTCATCCGACAGTACATACAGGGGTTGGACAATGAAACTGAAACACGTGGTTTTAGACCACAATAATTTCTTAGTATGGTGTAGGGCCTCCTTTTGCTGCCAATACAGCGTCAATTCGTCTTGGGAATGACATATACAAGTCCTGCACAGTGGTCAGAGGGATTTTAAGCCATTCTTCTTGCAGGATAGTGGCCAGGTCACTATGTGATACTGGTGGAGGAAATTGTTTCCTGACTCGCTCCTCCAAAACACCCCAAAGTGGCTCAAAACTGTGCTCTTACCCTGGTAATTGAACCTTCACACTCTGCTCTTACTGGTGCAATGTGCAATCAATGAAGACTGGCTACCAGGCTGGTCCAATTTAGCCATGAAACCTCCCACTCTTAAATTACAGGTGTTTCAGTTTCATTGTCCAACCCCTGTAGATCCACATAGCACATGTCAAATCCCTGTTTGTTATTGATATCAAATTCCTCCCGGACGCCTACGTGGTTGAGTAGCTGCCATTTGGTTTGGATTAACTTGGATTTTGAAACCTAAATATTTGGAAATCACACATGGCCTGCACATGGTGCCAACTTTTCCTTCTAGTGTTTCTGGCTTTTTTGTTGCAAAACAGTCTGTTGTTATGGCTATGTGAGAAACATTTTATTGCCCTGTTAAAACAAAGGCTAAATTTGATAGAACTAACCTGTCGAGTCACTTGTTTTCTTTCCTACTTTTTTTATTTTGTGTTTTTTATGCATATTGTCATTATGCTCGAGATAGTTCTGACCCACATGCAGATACTCAGAAGAGGGATTTATATTTCTTAAAGATAAATGTGAAATGTGCAGGAACTGGTAAATTGCCAACTGTACTAAAGAAAGAGAAGAAGCAGGTAAATCGAAATGCTATAGTTAACATGGGATAAATAAATCAAAACACGACACTTAATGTGATTACTGCAATATAAAGGAGAAGCTTACTATGTTAGAGTAATCTAACCACCAGCGGGGGGGAGTTGATTGATTCGGAGTCTGAGTGTTCTGCACATAAGTTTCTCTGGTAAGGTTGGACAGATTTTTGATGAATGATGAGGAGTTCATGATGGAAGTACTTGCGTTGGAGGGTGAACAGGTTACGCTTATGCCAAGGTTCGGATGACGGTGAAACAGGAAGCTGCCAGCTGGTCTTTGTCCAGACAAAGTAAAAAGGAATGTTGGATCTTAATCCACAAAAGTAGGAGACCTTTCTCCAGAAGTTGAAAATCCAAAACAGCAAAACAATGCTGAGAGCGAAGTCAGGCATCAACAAGGGTTATCCGAAGGTTCAGGTAAAACAACTTGCAAAGGAGCACAAACAAAGGTTACTAAGAGCATACCACAAAGCAAGGATCAGTTGTGGCTTGAATTTGTACCACTGAAGGCAACACCCTGGCACTGAAGTGCTGGCAGCCTCCTGCTTAAGTACACCTCCAAGCAATCAGCACACCTGAGAACTCCAGCACCATCTGAGAAGTGAACATAGTAAACAAAAGAAAATAAACACACACACACAAAACTCCAGATCCTGACACATATATACAAATGGTGGATTTATGGAAGTGTACAAATCCCTGTTAAAATGCTAAAACATTTTTGTGATAAATTATTTAAAAACTCTTCGACCTTTAAAAGAGGACATATCTTTAAAAATCCACTTTTTTAGCCTTAAAAAAAATTTTGTTGTATACTTGGAGTCTGTAGGAGTGCAGAAAAGTTGATTTTAGTCTCTCCAGGTGCTGCATCTTAATGTTGTGTTTGCGTCATATTTTTCAATCCGTTCCGTTTTCTCTATCCTCAGTTACGTTTTTTGAACTGTTATGTTACAGTATATGCTGCAGAACAGCTAAACGCAGCGAATCTGCCATTTATATTTCTCGCTGTGATTTTGTAGTCCAACCTCAAATACTCTACAAGTCAATAAGTCTAAATGTTTTGGTTGTTGGGTGTATTAACCCACATCAGAACCTCTTTGAAGTGTAAACTAAGCCCCTTAATGTAGTGACTTGGTAAGGATGGAGAGGGTGTAAATCCAGTAATAACACACTATTGTGATGCATTAATTTGAAGGATGGGTTCTGCAAGTTCGTCGTCTTCATTATGCTCAAAACATGTAAAGGCTCAAACATGTAAAGCTGGATGGTCAAGTCTTCAGTTGTTGACATCTTTTAATCAATTTGGGGAAAAAAGTTTCTGCGATGCTTGATAATTGTATCTCTGTTATCAAACTACAAAAATGGCCAAACAAGCTAGAGTGGATCACTCTTTGACCTGGAGGGTGGCGGTAAGTGAAGTGCTTCAATGGCAATTAAAGGACTGTACCAAAACAAGTTGCTCTCAGATATGCCTCATAATAGGGGTAAAAGAGGGGCCTGTGGAGCTACAATAATGAGTTCAAACCAAAGTATTGCAGTTCCACTTTATATAGACCTAACCTGAATGATTTAAGTAACAAAAGGAAGGATTTAAAATAATGAAATGTCCCCTTTAAAGTAGCATTTATCTTGTACAGTTCAACTGAAAAGCTTTCAAATCTGTCAGGGTGGAAAAAAATTAAAACGCTTCAATAGCCATGGTTGCTTAAGTGTGCACACTTTTTTAGTACTACTTTCTGAAAGCGAATTTGGATTTTTTCTGCAACATTCAGTTTTCTTTTGTAGCCATCTATCATCATATTAAAATCTTGATTTGGCAATATATGTCTGGTGATATACAGTAATGTTTTTGTGCCAAACAAAAGTTTTGGAAATATGGCTAAAAACTTCAAAACAGTATTTCACAAGGATGTGTGTAATTTTTGGCAAGATCTGGATGCTTTCTTTGGAAGAAAAAGTGTCCATCTTACAACCCCACTCCTTAGTCCAGTCATACGGAAAATACAGGAGATTGTCTGTTGACTGAAATATGTTTGACTTTGAGTTGACTTATTTTGTTTATAAATTCTTGTATTTTAAGAAATTGTATGAATTCATTCCATATATGTGCAGAGTTTATGCTGTTCATTAATGTCAGAGCTCGTCTCACACCTTTCTATTTTGTCCTAATACCATCGCCTTACTGGGCTGGTATTCACAGGATGACCCTTAACAGACCGAAATATTATTTGATAAAATATTAAAATATTAATATTAAATATTAAATAATATTCTCAGATTCATAATCACAACAGTCGGCACATGGAGAGCACAACCAGTACCTGCGATAAATTCCTGCACTCTTGCTGTCAGCCTCTTCACCTCCTCCTCGACCAATTTCCATCTTGTCTTTGCTTACTTCTGGAGAAATTTTCAGTTTATGTAATGTTACTATTATTCAATATTTTCTCCATTTATTAATGATTACTTTATCTTGCCTATGGTATATTATGCTTTGGGGTTTTGCACTCTTCTGCTAACTGATGCCTTTGTATAATAAAATATTTTTGATTCTTTGTAAACTCTCTGCAAACTGTGTCTTCAGCAAAAAGATGTATATGAGCAAATATGGTAGGTGAGCTGGAGAATTGGATTTGAGAATATTATATTGCTGACAAATGAAAGAATTCTGTTTTTGGTTGGCATGATTCTCCTTGCCATCCCAAAACCTTTTCAACATGTACCTCGCACGGGCCGATAAGTAAAAGCAGAGGCATGTTGGCCTCGCCTATATTTTGAAGATTCATGTCTTTGTTCTCCTTGTGAAGCACTCTGGACTTGCTGAAACAGGCAGGACTTTCTTCTGTGTTAGTTAACTGCCAGAGGCAACTTGCTGTCCTGTCTTTCCTCTTGTATGGAAAGTAAAGACATCCAGTGAAAACATCTTCATCGCAAATAATAAAAAACAAATGATAAACAATTTATATATAAAATGTATGTTTAGTATTACTTTGGTGTATATCTGAAAGGAATACCTTCTCTTAAATGGTTCACATCTTCAGCAATCCAGGTGGCTCTATGATGAGGAATGCCTACTGAGGGGTAAGATTGCTTTTAGTCTTCTGGTTTAGGTAGGGAAAATGTTGATATCATGATGACTCTGTCCAGAGAACCCTTAAGTATTATATTAACCAGTACCATAACCAAAAATACATTTTAATTGCAATTTATGCAGAAAATGTAAAAATCCAAAGGTAAAATAAAGAGAGAAAAAAACAACAATATTTTTTGGACATATATATTTTTAATGGTCCTTGTTCTTTCAGAGTACACCAGAGTAACTATTATGAGCTAGTTTTTGAAAACAACATTCTTCATTCAGTTTCTGACGCCTCATGAACTGTGGATGTGCCTTGGTAAGAAGAGCAGATAATATCATCTGTTGCAAAGCTAGCTAAGAAAGACTGGAGAGTTATTGTAGATCCTGGTTTTCTCTTCATGACAGCTTTAGCTCTGACAAGTATGTGAACCAGTAGCTTCACATACTATAAAGCTACAGCAATGAACATAGTAGCTGTAGAAACTGTGTATAATAATTAATTAAGAATTATTTTGATTTAAAGATGGGCTTAGTAAATATTTTAGGTCCAATTTAATCACTTCAAAGCACACAGGTTATACTGATGGCCCCCAACAAACGCCACATGTTCTGATAAAGGAGGCAGTTAAGGTAGAAATGAGGCAGCTACAAGAATGGTATGTTATGCATATGTTGCTACTGATACAATGCAGGGCGTACTTGTTGAGCTAGCACTAAAATTAAACAAGATTATGGAAATAAGGTAATAAAAATACATATCTTGTGAAATTTGGATCATACTTGTAATTATGATCTGAAGGTTTACAGTTTACTTAATACACACATAAAACTTACTGTGTACCTATGAGTACTAGTAGCATGTATATATTTTGACCTTTTAAATTTAGTACTTACGTTTGCTATAGGATTAACACCTTACTTCGTTGAGCAATGGAGCTCTACTGCCAGCCAGACTAAGAGGGCAGCAGGTGACGTCACACTGCAATGGGCTTCTGACAGAAACTTCTGTTCCAAGTTATGAAGCACTAAGGTGGAAATATTTTTGTTTTGTGGATGCTTTTTGTTGTGACGGCAGGTTATCACAGAAAAATAAAGAACTGTTTATGCTAAAAGGTGTGTGGCTAGAATTGGAGAATTTGGTAAAATATTGGTTAAACTGAATGGTTGAGGAAGACTATTTTACTGGTGTAGACAAGACACCCTAATGACACCCTGGAGCCAGGCCTGGTGTCGGGACCCATCAGAGAGTGGCTGGTGGCTGGCTACTCTGGAGTGGCCCGCGGGGAGAGGCGCGGGCTGGGGTGGGTTTGCTTGTTGCCCCCCAGCTCAGCCGTCTTGTGTTGGGGTTTACTCCAATGGATGAGAGGGTCGCATCCCTGCGCCTTCGGGTTTGGGACAGGTCTCTGACTGTTGTTTCGGCCTACGGGCCAGGCGGTGGTGCGGAGTACCCGGCCTTCTTGGCGTCTCTGTTGGAGATGCTGGATAGTGCCCCTCCCGGAGACTCAATTATTCTGCTGGGGGACTTCAACGCCCACGTGGGAAACGACAGTGACACCTGGAGAAGCGTGAGGAATGGCCTCCCCAATCTGAATCCGAGTGGTGTTTCGTTATTGGACTTCTGTGCTAGTCACAGATTGTCCATAATGGACACCATCTTAAAGCATAAGGGGGTCCATAAGTGCACTTGGCATCAGGACACCCTAGGCAGGAGGTTGATGATCAACTTTGTTGTCGTATTGTCAGACCTTCGGCCGCATGTTTTGGACACTTGGGTGAAGAGAGGGGCTGAAGAAGGAGTCCTATCGGCTGTGGTTGGCTTGTGGGACTCCTGAGGCGGCTGATGGGTACCGTGAGGCCAAGCGTGCCGCGGCCCGGGCTGTGGCAGAGGCAAAAACCCGGGCCTGGGAGGAGTTCGCTGAAGCCATGGAGAAGGACTACCAGTTGGCCTTGAAGCGATTGTGGCAAACCGTCCGGCGCCTCAGGAGGGGGAAGCAGTGCTCAACCAACACTGTTTACAGTGGGGGTGGGAGGCTGCTGACCTCGACTGGGGACATTATCAGGCGGTGGAAGGAGTACTTTGTGGATCTCCTCAATCCTGCCATCACGCATTCCCTGGTGGAAACAGAGGCTGGGGACTCGGGGTTAGACTCTTTCATCACCCAGGCTGAAGTCACCGAGGTGGTTAAAAAGCTCCGCGGTGGGCTTCAGGGGTGGATCAGATCTGCCCTGAGTAACGCTAGTCTCTGGATGTTGTAGGGCTGTCATGGTTGACAGTGCCTCTGGACCGGCAGATTGGGGTGGTGGTCCCCCTTCATTAGAAGGGTGATCGGAGAGTTTGTTCCAACTACAAGGGGATCACACTTCTCAGCCTCCCTGGCCAGGGTATTGGAGAGGAGAGTCCGATAGTCGAACCTCGGCTTCAGGAGGAGCAGTGTGCTTTTCGTCCCGGCTGTGGAACACTGGACCAGCTCTATACCCTCTACAGGGTACTCGAGGGTTCATAGGAGTTTGCCCAACCAGTCCACATGTGTTTTGTGGACCAGGAGAAAGCATACGACTGTGTCCCTCATGATGCCCTGTGTGGGGTGCTCCAGGAGTATGGAATCGGGGGCCCTTTATTAGGGGTCATCCGGTCTCTATACAAGCGGAGCAGGAGTTTGGTCCGCATTGCTGGCACTAAGTTGGACCTGTTCCCGGTGCATGTTGGACTCTGGCAGGGCTGTCCATTGTCACCGGTCCTGTTCATAACTTTTATGGACAGGATTTCTAGGCGCAGCCAAGCGCCGGGTGGGGTCTGGTTTGGGGACCAGTGGATTTCGTCTCTTCTTTTTGTGGATGACGTGGTCCTGCTGGCCCCCTGTAGCCAAGACCTACAGCATGCGCTGGGGTGGTTTGCAGCCGAGTGTGAAGTGGCTGGGATGAAGATCAGCTCCTCCAAGTCCGAGGCCGTGGTTCTTGACCGGAAAAGTGTGGTTTGTCCTCTTCAGGTTGGAGGGGAGTTCCTGCCTCAAGTGAAGGAGTTTAAGTATCTCGGGGTCTTGTTCACGAGTGAAGGAAGAATGGAGCAGGAGATCGACAGACGGATCGGTGCGGCTGCTGCGGTAACGGGGGCACTGTGCCGGTCTGTTGTGGTGAAGAAAGAGCTGAGCCGAAAAGCGAAGCTCTCGATTTAGCGGTCGGTCTACGTTCCTACCCTCACCTATGGCCATGAACTTTGGGTCATGACAGAAAGAACGAGATCCCGGATACAAGCGGCTAAAATGAGCTTCCTCTGTAGGGTTGCCGGGCAGATAGGGTGAGGAGCTCGGCCATCCGAGAGGGGCTCGGAGTAGAGCCGCTGCTCCTCCACATCGAGAGGACCCAGTTGAGGTGGCTCGGGCATCTATATTGGATGCCTTCTGGACGCCTTCCTCGGGGGGTGTTCCAGTAACGTCCCACCGGGAGGAAGCCCAGGGGACGGCCCAGGACACGCTGGAGGGACTCTCGGCTATGATGATAGTTGTACATCATTAAAGTCTCTCGGCTGGCCTGGGAACACCTTGGGCTCCCCCCAGAGGAGCTGGAGGAGGTGTCTGGGGACAGGGACGTCTGGGCGTCTCTGCTGAGTCTGCTGCCCCCGCGACCCGGTCCCGGATAGAGCGGAAGACGACGACGAGATTCTCAGACCTAAGACCTTGAATAGTAAAACAATGAAAACCACACTTACTAAAATGAGTAAAAGGTCAAATGAGTTGTCCCTTCTATCTTTCCAAACAGAAGTGTTCCATTGCGTGTTTCAACCTGTGAATGGCTCTGAAACCACATGGGGTGAAGAATAAAGGCTGCATTGGAAGGGGTTGATAAGTGGAACCTGAGGGCAACCTCTTCTGTTTAATGTTAGTTATTAATGTTTTACAGGGATGGCTTAGCTTTCCATGGATTTACAGTGCCTTGCAAAAGTATTTACACAGTTTAAAATTTTCACATTTTGTCTAGAAACGTAAATGCGTTTTATTGGGATTTAATATTATAGACAAAGTAAAAAATACCAAGAAGGGAAATGCATGCTGTTTTAAAGTTTTTTTTCTCCTATAAAAACATATATATATATATATATATATATATATATATATAAATTTTGTTTATTTTGTATGTTTGAAACCAAAACATTTATTTGGTTTTTCCTGGATAACATTTTTACAGTGTGTAATTAAACATTGCTTATGAGTTAAGGACATAAGTGGAGAAGATTTGCTAAAGGCAAAGTATGCAAAGCATGTATGTCTCCACTAGAGCCTGGGGCAGCAAGTCATTCTCAGCACATCAACTTAGGTGGAAAACACATGCTTACAGGCATATGGTTGCTAAATGTTGTTTGCATGAGCTCTTGTCATTGCACTGGTGTTGCAGGTTTTATTATTTCAAAATAGGCTGAACAATATGTGGTACATCTGCTGACTGATAGTGCTTGACATCAGTGAATTAACCCATTTAGCCAAGTTTCTTTGCATGCAGTTTTCTTGACATTTCCTGTGCCATTTATTTCATCTGCTGTAACTTTTTGCAAACTTGTTTTAAGTTGATTATCCTGGATTAACCTATAGGAAAACACATGACAAAAGATTAACTGTATAGCAAAAGTACTCCTACCATACTAAATAACTCAGT
This sequence comes from Girardinichthys multiradiatus, assembly GCF_021462225.1. Taxonomy (NCBI): domain Eukaryota; kingdom Metazoa; phylum Chordata; class Actinopteri; order Cyprinodontiformes; family Goodeidae; genus Girardinichthys; species Girardinichthys multiradiatus. The sequence continues at coordinate 36,528,179 of NC_061805.1, read as the reverse complement.
TTTGGACTCCACCCTCTCCTGTGGAAAACATCATGCTTTGTACATGGGTTCAGCAAAAATGGCTACCTTTCTCTGTCAGTTATATGACATAGATACATTTATGTGGATTCATTTGCCACTAAAACCAGCTATCTTTAGTGGAGAGAGATGCCAGTTCACAAATCCTATTGAAAGTTACACAATCTTTGTCATTATTCCTATGTGCTGTGTTGCCAGATTTTTTGTTTTGCTTTGTTTTGTTTTGTTTTTTTGGTAAGCAACCTCCGTTTCAAACATTTCTTAAAATATACACTTAAAATGTTTTTTTTTTCTGTAGTTTGAAAGTTCCAAAGTTTGTTGCTTGCATACCTTATTTTTAAATTTAAAAGAAAATGTTTAAAAACTATTTTTCATTGAGACATTACAATCAAATTCAACAAATTATAATATTTTTGAAAAGTAGATTTATTTGAGTAACTCAATTCACTAACTAAAACTCATTGCATAGATAAATGACACAGAGACTGGTGCTTTCAAGCCTTTATTTCTGCTAATTATAATGATTTTCCATTTTGAGCTAAAGAAAACATGTAAATCAAATTTTTGTTGATTAGAATATTGCATTAGAGCGATAAAAAAAAACATTTTTAATACAGAAATATGGGCTTAGTGAAAAGTATGTTTGATACCTGCTTAAATGTTGTTATTTTTTTATCTGACAAACAAGCCTAATCGGAACATATATTCTAATTTACTAAATACAAGCAAATCTCAATGAATTACAATACCATTGACAGGTAGGGCTAATTTATATCAGGAATGTAATTCAAAACGTAAGCACTTGAAGATACACTTCAAGCACTTATTATATTATAACATGACTATTATAGAAGAACAGTATGGGTAGGTGCCAACTCCTGCTGGAAAATGAAATCAGCATCTCCATAAAGCTTGTCAGCAGAAAGAAGCATAAAGTGCTCTAAAAACTCCTATTAGATGGCTGCTCTGACTTTGTACTTGATAAAACGCATGTGCTCCCACATCAGCACATGGAGTGACACTAGACCTCAATCAACTTGGATTCTGCGATGCCTCTTGAAGCTCTACCTTGTGAATCTAATCTAAACTCTTGAATAGGCCTTGTTTCACAATCCTTTTTATGCTGCAGTTAGGCCTGTTTGTGTTGGACCTTTTCTCGTACAAGTTATCTTTCCACTTAATTTCCCATTAATAACATTGAATGTAGCCATCTGACCACCGTGACTCTGTATGGAATTAGAAAATGGATATGTATGGATGGATGGATGGATGTATGTATTGATGGATGGATGGATGTATGGATGGATGGATGGATGGATGATTTCCTGCTTTATTGAGGTGCAACTGTGCAAATATAATATACCTATATTCTTGACCTGCGATCCATTGGTGACCTGTCCAGGGTGTATCCTGCCTCTCGCCCGTAGACTGCTGGAGATAGGCACCATGATGAATGAATGAATGAATTTTTGTCCTATTTTCTTGCAAACACAAACATTCTAAAGCCATCCTTTTTAACAATGATGCACGTTGAAATACATTTGTTACTGCTGGATTTAAAGATCTTTTTCCCTCTTTGTCTTGTATTGATTAAGTTTTCTTCTTTCTGTTGCCACAGCGTGAGCTTTAGAAGCTGGATCAGGATCAAGCATGTTTAAATCTCCAATAATGTGTTGACAGATTTGGCAAGAACTTTTAGCTAAAGGAATGTTTGGCCTGGAGTACCAAGCCTGCGATGGTTTGTACATTTAGAGCAAGCACAGTTTGGAGATATTACTTAGAAACAGCCAAGACACTGGAAGCTTAAAATATAGCAGTGTAAGTGGAATTTAGCTTTTGATGATATTCCAGTCCAGTCTTGCTGTTTGTTTTACAGCTCTCCAACAAAGCATATTTTATTTGTGGAATAATAAAGTTGTTATTATTTACTTTTTAAATTTATTAGAAAGTGAACATCAGCAATATCTTACAGCCTAAGTAGTGTGGGATCTACAAAACACTTTTTCTTAATTTGTAAAAAAAAGTGTTGTGTACAGAATGGCGCTGTAAGCTTATGCTTTTAAAGCTATTCTTTTTATGTTGTCGGATGTAATCTGACTACAGGTGGTGACCTAATGTAAGCATTTTGACAAACGAGAACAAAACAGTTTTGTCGCAAGAGAGTAATACGAGCTGATTTCATGCAACAATATAAAAACAGAACTTCATTGTTTTGGTGTCAAAGCAATTCCCCTAAGACTTTGCAAAAACAGAAAAACAGAAACATTACAGTCTTACACCTGAATGCAGTTGGACAATTTGAAAAAAACATCAAGTGTAAAAACAAAAAAAACAGCATTTGGCTAAAAGTTTAATGTCATCTATACATACAATATGATGATAGTTGTACATCATTAAAGCAAACTGAATAGCTTCTGTAGAGGCTTAACGGTTACTTTCAGAAGATTACCGTACAATCCTCAACTCTTTTCTTCTAAGATGAATTTGGGCTATTCCTGCTGGTCTCTTAACTGCAAAAAATAATACCAGCTTTCTTGAATCTCTCAATGTCCTCCATTCATACACCTAATATTACTTCCATTTTGAAGTCAAACCAAAATATCTTTAAAAAGTGACAGTTTCTTACACTGAACATCTCTTATTGAAAATATTTTCATCTCACGCAGAATAAGACTTGGGGATCTTTGAAAAATGTTTTTTTTTCTTAGTGGGCTGCACTCTGGAACTATACTCTGAACAACAGCTTGAAACTGTTGTTTTAAGAGGAAGACCGCAGTCTGTCTCCTCAGCTCAACATCGCTAACACACTTGGGGTGGATGACAGTTTACTTGTTTCTGTATTTTTATGTAATGTTTTGACAATTTTCCTCCCAAAACACACTTTGATTAGTTGATATTTTGCTAGATGTTTTCCTGAATTGACCTTTTGAAAGGACATGGACAAAAAGACATTTAACAGCCGTATAAAAACACATCTGTTTCAAAAACTTTACAAGGAACCTTAATGAAAGATGAAAGACAATAACTATGAAAGAACAATTTGCACAAAAAATGGCTAAAGTATAAAATACTGGTAAAAATGTAGTGTATCAGACACTTTTATTAAGATTTTCATCTCTGAAGCTGTCTCTGCTCGTACTGTACATAGAAATTCCTCTACAATATAATACAGTTGCACAATAATGTGAAGAAAATTAGTTATTAAGACAGTTTCTCAACATACTATAACTGGTAGGAATTATAAAACTGTTTTATATAAGTATTTACATGTGTAGATTTCAGGGTCATTGGCTGCATCTGTCTAACACCCTCAAGACATGTCTTTGTGAGCCTCTTTTTAGAAATTAGCCTCTTTGCCGTTGAAATTAGATTTGGAGTTGGTGTTGACATCGGTGAGTCGTAGATTCTCCTCTTCAATTTTCGCTTTCCGATCGCGTACTTCTCCCTCCACATGGAAACCAACCATCAGCTGATAAACAATTGTGCCAATAATGGCACCAATGAATGGGGCACAAAGCGGCACCAGAAACCAGCCGTGTCCAGCCCTGATGGGAACAAGATACATTATTGTCTTTAGGGATGATTCTAAAGTATAGTTTAAAGGGAAAATATCATATTTAAAGCACTGTTTCTCAACCCTGGTCCTGGAGGCCCACAGTCCTTCAAGTTTTAGATGTGTGTCTGCTCAAGCACACCCAATTAAAATGATTGCGGTACTTCCTCAGCTGCCCTCAAGTGCTGCAGAAGACTGTTAATCATCCTGTAAAGTCAGGTGTTTGGCAGCAGAAAAACTCCTAAAACATGCAGGACAGTGCTAAATGTGGCAACATGATGTCAGTTAATGAGAAAGGTAGGGGGTCAAGAAAGGTCTGAAGGCTTCTAATACCTCTGGGGTTTTAGATTCTCATATGTATCCCCAAAAATACTGGCAAAAATAAGACAAGAATTGGTGTACTTACGTGAAAACCTCACTTCCCCAGCCAGCCAAAGCAGTGAAAAGACGTGGTCCGAAGTCTCTGGCAGGATTGACAGCATAACCAGAATTGAGGCCCATGGACAGTCCAATGACCAAAACCACAAATCCCACAGTAAAGGCCTCCAGTCCCTGGGGGATGGGGTTATTGTATGGGTCCACAATTGCCAGAATGCAAACTATGAGGGCTGCCGTACCAATAACCTGTGTCACAGAAGGGCAAGTGGGGGTCAAAACATGGGTTTCATTTAGATATGACATTTTCTGTTAACATGGTTTTTTTTAAGTACCTGATCAAATAATCCATTCAAAACGGTGAGATGTCTTGCAGGGTAGGTGGCGAAAATGCCAGCAGTAGCAGATTCGCCAGTGACATTGAAAGATGCGGGATGGTCCCACAAGGCATCTAAAAACAGAAGAATAAGATAAAAATGTTTGCCTTGCTTCTAGATGATGTTCTGTGGACTCTGACAAATAAAACTCTCTAAACATGACAGGATAATTGTTGGTCATCCCTCAGAGTCATCACTTACCATAGTACAATGCAAAGATCACAGCAGCTCCAAAAAATGCTCCAATTGTCTGAAAAAGGAAGAACATGGGGAACTTTCTCCAACGATCTCTTCCAAGCAGGCAAAGTGAAAAAGTCACAGCAGGATTCAGATGCCCACCTATAGGGGAAATAGGACATCACATGAACATAATGCAAACTACAGCGCAGGCTTGATAAAATACAAAAAATTAACACTAAGTAAAACTGAAATGAATTTTACTTTAGCTCTGAAGTCAGCTTGAATCTGCTTACCTGATACCTGGCCACAGACCAGGATACCTAAGGTGGCAGCAAAGCCAAAGGCAAAGTTGACAGTGAGGAACAGGCCATGGGTACCGCCGCTCAGCACAAGTTGGGCCACAGAGCCGCAGCCAAACATCTAAAAAGTAGAAAAGCAAGTTATCCTTGTTTCAAAATGACATCATGTGCATATGATGTCATGTCAAAAAGGTTTTTAACAACTATGCCTTTTAAACATTATTTTTTTTTTACTTTTTTTTTGTCTCTTCTTTTATTATGGATGGGTTTTTTTACATGGCTGGCTTAACAAATCTGTGCGATCCATGTTTAGGCTTTGACTTTCTAAACCTCAGGATGATCATGCTAATCAGCAAAACCGCACCTCTCAGAAGTTAAGGTTAGGCTTGGGGTTAACCACAGTGAGAAGGACTGGCGCCTACGTGGCATGTCTCTAAAGACGTTCCTAAAGAAATTCCTCCAATTTGAGACAAACACTCAGTTAACAAAAAAAAGCATTTCCTGAGCTATATGTCAGGAAAACATCAATAATTTACTGAACTTTGAATTAAATTAAATGCAGGAATTGTACATATTTATTTCATGGGCTTTACAATGTTGTGAAAAAAAGTTGTCATCATTGCTACACCACAGCTCAAAATAAGACAGAAATAGATGGTACATGTGCTTGCAGACAGAGGTATGCAGCTACAGCACAGCAGTGCTTAGTCCTTAATGTCAGATGCATTAGGTTGCAGATGAAGAACCTTAAACTTGGAAGTGCAGTTTAAATGTTTCTAAAATGGTTTAACTCTATATTTCATTTAAACATTGGGATGACAATCTTTACATTATTGTCTTCCTGCTGTAGGTACGTTTGGAGCTGGAAACGACACTGAACCAGCTGATTTATCTGCAAGCAGCTACTGCAAAACTTTGAACACAGTAGGGGGGCTTGTAAAAAAACAATCTGCTGCTGTCAGCCCACTGAGACACACACTTAGAGACTATCTGAAGGAAAAACATCTGCCAGCCCCATCCTAGTCTTTAAATCATTACCTCTGTGGTATCTTTTCAAACTCAGCAGGGACACATCAAAGGGCCCAGACATTATTATCACAATCTTTGATGGAAAATCTTGTCAACTTAAAGGGCTCAAATGGCCTGCTGCATTATGACAAAAGACATCAACTTTCTGTATTTGACATCTTAATCAATGTAAATCAATCATTAGTGCTGATACACACAAATGTTGACATACTGCAAATGTAAGACAATGGCGATTCCTTTTAGATTTTGTAGACATGAACTGAACTTAATCATCCTGTTTGATGATGCAATAATTTAATGACATAAACCAGTGCAGGTATGCAATTACAGACACCCACACACACCCTAAAATGTCATTCATCCCTATCAGTTATTCTGCATTTATTTGTATTTACCAAAAATTCTAAATAGTGAAAATCACTTTAATGAAATAGTGTGTTCATATTAGGAGAAATAAAACCACTTATATGTGGAATGTTCCATAGATGTAATAGCTGTTGTTCTAAGTCTGCAGCCAACATGTGTCACCTGAAAGATAACTTCACCACACCTAGTTACATCACAAATGTCACAGCCTACACCTTTTTACATCATAAATGCTTCAGGTTGAACTGTTTTGCCAGAGGATTCATTAAAGGGAGTCACATTATTACTGATCCAAAGTAAGTCATTGTCGGAGTTCTGGGAGATTTTCTGTTCACCTGTTTATTTAAGCTTTAAGGTCTCCCACATAGCAGGGTGTTTAAATAGTATCTAAAGTATTAGCTGTAAAAGTCATTTTATCCAAAGAAGCAACTAAATTATAAAACTAATAAGCCAGAACTCACTGAGCTGTTGTTGTATAGCAAGCCAATTTTATCCTCAAAATTGCGACTTATGGAAAGCAAAACAATATATTTCTTTCCTTTCAGATAAAAAAAAAAAGGAAAACACTGTGAGCTCTTGACAAGCATATTCTAATGCAAATACACACCTGTGACATGATTAAATGATATTGGGAGGATTTGTTTTATTGACTACAGTAAATTGAATAAGCAAAAAAATAAGGTTTCTTTGAAGTAACATGCCACTTTGGTGTTTGATGTCAGTTCACTTTCTGTTAGCAGTGCTGCCACATTTACAGTCTATGGGAATAGGAAGAATTAAAAAAAAAGACAGTCTGACATGTGCAGAGGACATGTTTAATCAGAATAGAGTTTGTCTTTCATGAGATGAGTTGTCATTCATGAATTGGTCATACAATCTCTGTAACGTGCACGAGTAAAAAAACTAAAACTGTGTAATTGCAAAGGATTTACAAGTCCCTTTGAAGAGTAACGTGTATGTATGTTTTAAGTCATTTTTTCATAACTACCTGCTGCAGTTTGTCGCATGATTATGAAATTATCCCACAAAGTGAACATCTTCAGTAGCACCTGGACCACATATACACTGACTTACCACAAGGATGAAAGTCCCAAGGCACTCTGCCAGGGCCTGGCGGAGCAGCAGGTTACGGATCTGAAAGAAGCGGGCCAATTTGTCCAATAAAATCTTCTGTCGACCCATTTTATCGAAGGCTGCGACTGTGAGAAGATACAAACAATACAGATGCACAGGGTCTCCTGAGTGGCTGTGAAGTTGGAGGGCCAGTGCTTCTTCTTAAATGGTGGAGATGGGGTTGGATTTGGCAACTGGGACCTGCCCACTGCAACAGCACCTCCCATCAGGTGTGACTCATGGACTGTTTTTTCTTTTCCCTCCCTGAAAGATACTAACGTATAACACACAAACACATACACTTTTTGTTCCTTCAGTGTAATTGTCCATTGTTTTTCCACAGTAAGTATAATTATACAAATACCACAGTTCACAGTTCTATGCACAGCTTTGGGTAAGCACAAAGCTGTTAGACTTTGTTTGTGGATCTTAATCACTTCTCTAAAAATATGTGAAGTACAGCGTCTGCTTCTGTAACAAAAACAAAACCTGTACAATAACCCAGAACAGACATTTAGACCTGCTGAGTGTTTGTCATGTAGCCCTTTCTCTAACCCATAACAACCTGAACACATTTATGTATAAAAAAAAAAGTATAATGAAAATAATGCAAATCAAATTAATATCAAAAATCACATTCCTGGAAAGAAAGTTTGAATTTTGAGCTTAGTATCCTAATCCCAGACTTTTTTTCTGCATGGCTTGTAAAACTGTATTACAGTTTGTCACAGTTATTTTGATCAAATCTGTGTTTTCTGGTTTTAACCTATGGCTTTTTTAAGCCAAAGCACTAACTTTCTAAAGTAGGAGAACAACTTTTTTATGTAAGTTTTTTTTCTGCACAGGATTGACTAGAAATGTACTAAATATGTTCCAGGCCAAATTTTCAATGAGTCTTGTCTTATTCTAGCTACAGTGCTTAACATGAAAACCACATGAAAAGTGGTCTGCCGCACTTTCATTTTGTGGAGGAAGCTTGCAGCCTTTTGTAAACTCGCTGTTGTTTTTGGTATTTTGCAGCATCTTTCCTTTAACTTCTGTGTATTTTTTGTGATAGCAGCATTGTTCTTTTGCAGCGTTTGTCTGTTGAATCTGTATTTGTGTGTTTTGGAGTATGTATTATTCACGTGTTTGCAGCGCGTTTAGTCATTTGCTGCACATTTGGACCTGTCGACCACTGTAGTTCAAAGATTATATTTTGCATAACTTGGTTGTAACAAGCTAGTCACACATCCTGGTATTCCATTGGACTGGCTTTAGCTTTTGATTACGGCACGCATGCTGTGGCATCATTTCAGTATGCTTCCGCTATGTCAAAACATTTATGTTTGTCCAGAGTGGCATTGATAATTTGCCAATGCCAGTGCATATGTAAAAATTATTCTCATGCTTCTTGAACCGTGCATAGTTTGAGCCAGATAAATTCTGACATAGTAATTTTGGAAGATGCCCTTACCGTTACTATATTAAGGTAGTCACCCCATCTCAATTCTTAGGCACATAACATTGCTGAACATGACGAACTGTAGCAGCCCTTGATCATTGCACGGCACCCACAGGCTTGTATGGTAGGAGGTAGGCATGATGGATGCACCCCATTTACCTCTCTGCTCAACCAGACGCAACAATCACTCTCAAACAGGGTAAACCTGGATTCATCAAGCTACAGGTTACGATTTATTATGATTTGATTTCACTAAATGTTTATGTGATTGCAGATCACATTCATTCAAGATTTTGTTCTGACCACATTTTTCTACGAAGATAATGGTTTCTCCCGAAATCCTCTTCGGTTTTACTAATGTGTTGGACTGTTCTTAATCCAATGAACATCTTTTCCATGACCACAGAATGTGTCCTCTGGCATGGTTTTTTTCTAGCTACTCACTGCATCAGCTAGTTAACCATAACGTTCCATGAAGTGAGAGGATCTTACCTTTTTGCTTTGTTAAATCCAGGTGATGACCTTTTTTGGACAGGCAGTGTATTTTCCCAAACCAATCTGCCCATTCTTCTCTGACAGGGATTTTTGTATCATGGCTGCTGTCTACTAACCTGACTTGACTTTATTAATCGCCAAAGGGGAAATTCATTTGTCCCAGGACAAAACACAACAATATAAACCAGTAAGTGTGTCAGTGTAGGAGACACACACGCATAACACTCAAATAATAAAATTTCAGTTGCACAGTTCTAGAGGCTACATGCAGGTTAAAAGGTCTGACAGGATATTTTCTCTTTTTTGAACCAATCTCTGTGAATCCCGAGAGTTGGCTGTGTGTAAAAATCCCAGCAGATCAGCAGTTTCTGAAATAGTAAGGCCAGCATGTCTGACACCACTTACCATGACACATTAAATGTCATGTAAATCTCATTTCTTCCCCATTCTGATGCCTGAATTCAGCAATTAGTGTTTACCAGCGCTAGATGCCTAAGTGGATCGAGTTGTTGTCATGTGATTGGCTAAGTCAGAATTTATATCAAGAAGTAATTGAACAGGTGTACCTAATAAAATGGCCAGTGATTCAGTTCAATTGAATTCATAATGTAATTCATACCTGTTTACATAACTTGTTCACAGAAAATGTTCTCCTCTTTGTTTACTAACTTATTAATCAGACCACTACTTTTGTCTCCTTTCTGAAAGGAGACAAAAGGATGAGACAGTAGTGTCTCATTCAATAGAAGTGTGACTAATTAAAAACATTCAGGTAAGCCCATAACAGTAGTCGCTGGGATATAAGTTTGTTTTTTTTTTCATTGTTTTTACATAAATGTTGTGCCTGTTTGAATTTTACAGTTGAAAATCTAATTAAGCACAAAGCAATCCTTATATTGCCAAACCATTGTCATTTGAACAGTTTGGGCAAGTAGGTTTTTACCAAGAAACCTAATGGAATTACATAAAAGTCCAGGTAAAATCATACTTCCCGTATGATTTAGGGAAGCAAACTTGATCTTCGGGCTTACAAAAATTTCTGTTTTATTTTAATGTTTGATTTCAGCATTAACACCACAGACATAACAGCCTGAGTCTAAGGCATTTTTTATGCTGCTGTCCTTGTATGACCCTGCCTCTGTAAAATTTTCCCCCTTTGTATTTTGCATCACAATAGATTTCATTGGCCATGTTGTTAAAAGCAAGGCAGTCGGTCCAGTCTTAGTTTTAACATTTGTCATATTTTGGTGGTTGCTTCTTGGTTTTAAAGCAGCAACTCATCAAGTAAGAAACCCAAAAGCCAAAATAAACATTTTTATTCAATAATTCATCCTGCACCATACTGCCATCTTCTGTAAATTATCCTCAGTGTTTGTCTAGTTTGATTTATTTATTTAATTAAACAAATATCCTCATGGGATTGTTTTGTGTTATTCTTTCATACTTAGTTCTGCATTAAAATTTGGCCCAGTTTTGTATTTTAAGCAAATTTTAAGTGCATTTCTTTTAATGTTGAGGACTTCACAAAATTAAGGATTAATCCCTAAGAGTTAAAGGCATGTCTAGGTTTTGTTATTGTTTTTTTTTTCATAGTGTTTTACTTTGTCTTTCTTTCTCTTGAGGCTTCTGAAGTGAAGTTAAAATTGAAGCAGAAGTTGCATTTTTTAGCCACATCGTTTTAGACATCTTTTCCTGAAATTAGAATTAAGAAACCTAGATTATGCCTTTAGTTTTGTTTTTTAAAATAATTCATTTGAAACTTTGCAGTGTATGGTACAATAAAAAATGTGCCTACCAGATGTGTTCATCTGTTGCTGAGAGTGCCAGTGTGCCAGTTGTTTTCCGCCATGGAAGTCAGAACAGGCGCAGACAGGTAAAAGAAGATTTACAGTGCCTTGCGAAAGTATTCGGCCCCCTTGAACCTTTCAACCTTTTGCCACATTTCAGGCTTCAAACATAAAGATATAAAATTCAAATGTTTTGTGAAGAATCAACAACAAGTGGGACACAATCGTGAAGTGGAATGAAATTTATTGGATGTGTCAAACTTTTTAACAAATAAAAAACTGAAAAGTGGGTCGTGCAATATTATTCGGCCTCTTAAGACCATTCTGGAAGAAAACCTGTTGGAGTCTGCAAGAGACCTGAGACTGGGACGGAGATTTATCTTCCAACAAGACAATGATCCAAAACATAAAGCCAAATCTACAATGGAATGGTTCACAAATAAACGTATCCAGGTGTTGGAATGGCCAAGTCAAAGTCCAGACCTGAATCCACTCAAGAATTTGTGGAAAGAGCTGAAGACTGCTGTTCATGAACGCTCTCCGTCCAACCTCACTGAGCTCGAGCTGTTTTGCAAGGAAGAATGGGCAATAATTTCAGTCTCTTGATGTGCAAAACTGATAGACATACCCCAGGCGACTTGCAGCTGTAATTGCAGCAAAGGATGGGGCTACAAAGTATTAATGCAAGGGGGCCGAATAATATTGCACGCCCCACTTTTCAGTTTTTTATTTGTTAAAAACGTTTGACACATCCAATAAATTTCATTCCATTTCACAATTGTGTCCCACTTGTTGTTGATTCTTCACAAAACATTTGAATTTTATATCTTTATGTTTGAAGCCTGATATGTGGCAAGAGGTTGACCAGTTCAAGGGGGCCGAGTACTTTCACAAGGCACTGTATAGCAGGGTAGGTGCGTTACTCTTGGCGAGATACAAACAAGTTTGGAAAAACAATTTGCTGACATGACACAAGCTCTGGTTGTTTACAGATTCTGCCCCTTTTATTAGGATGACAATGTAAAAATGTAACCTGGATCAAGTACTTGGGAACAGTGTAATGTGAATAAAGGGGCTGAATACATATCTAAACCAGACTTTTAAAATTGTTTGTATGAAAAAGTGTAAACCATGCATCCTTTTGCCTCCTTTTTTACAGTAATGCAATTTTGTGTTGGTCAGTCACATCAAAACATTCCCAATAAAGTATATTCAACTATGTGGTTGTAATGAGACAAAAGTGAAAATCTTAAAGGGGTATGAATACGTATTTAAGGATTGAGTCGACCTCCAGCATGCTTTTAGTCTGGTGGCTCTAAAAATAAATGAATTTATTATCCTTACTGTCATGAAATATCAATACAAGGACATTGCTGTGCTCTATGTGAATGTCAAACCTTCACCAGAGATAGCCATTTTAAATAAATCTTTACCTTCCCAAAAATCCTAAAAGAAGGGGTCACCTGAAGTTGAGTATTCTGAGGCAGGAGAATGAAATAAAAGCATTGGTGTATAGAGAACAAAAACCTCACAAAGAAGGTTTCATAACATGCTCTAACTACCTGGGCTGCATTTAGGGGAGTTTTTTGTTTCACTAAGAAGTCGAAGCTGTCCAACTGTAATCTTAGATACATCTATGCAAGAGTGAGGTAGACTAATTGTCATGCTACACATATTCTTAAACAAGATACTAAAAAGAGGCTGAGCTCCACAACATTGCACACATTCAAAAATCTAAAGAAAGAATCTAATCTATAACTAACAACCAGACTTTGATCGAAACGTGATAGATGTTTTATCCTGCTGCACGCGTTGCATATCCCTTGCAAACATGAAGATTCAGAGCCATGTGCAGCGCTCTTAATTCATGGAAAGACAAGTTCAGGCAGCAACAAGATCTAGTCTTAATAAGAAGTTATACAAGTACACGCCAGTTCTTGGAATTTCAACTGCACTAATTTTCTGTTTCTGTTCACGTGAGGAATCCCAAAAACAAACTGAGATTAAACACTCACTGTTTGTACAGGAAAGAAAAAGTTTGTAAAACCTTTAGTCAGCAAAACTAGTGATCAAGTGTAATTCAAAAGATACAATAATGTGTGGATGGTTGTGAGGAAAATATGAAAGGAATAAGCAAAGAGTCAAGATTTGCCATACGCAAGGTTTATGTGAAGGTGACATATGTACATACAGTGCTGTGAAATGGTTTGTATTTTACCCCAAACAGAATTTTCACATTTTCATGTTTAGGATCATCAAACTAAGGCAACCTCAGTAAAAACAAAAAGCCATTTTCAAATGATGAAATTATTTCTAAAAGGGAAATGTGATGTAAATGGCTCATAGCCAGATATTGTAAACACTTGATTGTTGTTGTCATCAACGGTAACAGAACCAGTTATTAGTTTTAGGGAGCAACCACATTACCATGGAGCCAGGTTGGATAGGACTTTTTTCCGTTAATAAAAACATTTGATAACACTGTTTTAAGCCAGCTATGTTTGAACAATCACCATAACATTTCAGAACTTCAACAATATGTTGCACATTTGCAAAACATGGAAGCCCCAACTTGTTTAGACTCTAAATCCTTTAAGAAAATGGGTAAGGGTTTAAATTATTTTTAATATTCAAGACGATTGAATGGCAAAAGTGGAACACTTGAACGTATTTGAACATTTAAAATATCCAACAATGATTTAAAAATAGTTGATAGCACTATTGCCTTGCGGCAAGAAGTTCCTGGGTTCGACTCCTGGCTGGGGGTTGTGTGTCTTTGTGTTACCCTGCGACAGACTGATGACCTGTCCAGGGTGTACCCCACCTCTCGTATATAGACTGCTGAAGTTAAGCAACAGTACATCCATTTTCAATACAGCGGGTATTGAAAATGGATGGATGGTTTAAAAATATGGAAGGTCTAAATGGAAGTCATGTCTCATCAAACAGCTACCAAAATCATGATATTCATTTATCTAATTCACAAATTTTTAAACTTAGCTAAATTGATGCATTTTGTTTTTTGTGATGTCATAGTATTGTCTGACAATATTTGATAAGTTGTAAAGAACTTTAACAACTGTTGAAGTTTTAGAGAAAAGCTGACTTTGAATTTCATGTTTTTTAACATTGCCTCAAGTAGTTCTGAATTTTTACCTTTACCAGAGCTTTTATTAGTAGGAGTATAGCATTGGAGATAAAAATAATACAGTCAAAGCTGGTTAATCATTTATTCTACAACAGTACATTTTTTAGCACCATATTTTCCACAAAATTATATGTGTATGTCTAGCACCCCTTCCAACTTTTCCTGGGGGACCGTGAGGCTGTTTAAAGCCAGTCAAAAGCAGCATACCCCCAACATTGTTTGGGTCTATTCTGAGCCCTCTTCCTATTCGGAAACTTTGTAAAACACGTCTTCTGGGAGACTTCCAGAATGTGTCCTATGAAATATTAGAACCACCTTGGATCACCCTTACATAGTGGAGCCGTGACTGCCATTTGATCCCTTTTTTAGGTTACAAGGCCCCTTTCCAGAGTACAGAAGGTGAGTCTATGAAGAACACTTCTCTCCTTTATTTCGATTATAATTTTTAGGTCTTTAGTGATTCCAAGATTACCAAGTCATTCTCCACAAATTTATTTACAAATTAAGAGAAGACATATTGATGGGGGAAGTCATTCATCCTTACTTGGGAGTTACCAAATGATCCTTTAATGATAAAGAACCATGATCTCAGGCTCGGACATAATGATTCTCTTCCTAGTAGTACATTGCTCTTGTGTCTGCTAGAGTTTGCCACCAGCTGGTGCATAAAAGCAAACACAGTATCCTAACATCTGCTATGCTGGTGGACTCTACTGTCGTGCACTCTTGCAGAAACTGTCCAAGAAATGCTAAGTAGTTATCCACCAGGAGTTTGTCTCACCAGCTGTCACAATAGCCTATTCCAGAAGACGAAGACGAGACTACCAAGGCTGCTGCCTAAGAATATTGCACAGTCCATGTAGACTGTCACACTTGAGACTGTTCCTGGGGATGACAGGGTCCGTAAATCTGGTTCCATATCCATGTAAACCTGTTCAAAAAACTGAGCTGCTAAAGGATTTACCACCCCTAGTTGCTTCAAAGTTTACATTTAATTCACATTTTCTGGTAAGAAAAAATATTCAAACACATATCAATATCCACTGGTCCCATGTAGTGTAGTAGGTGGGATAGTATCCAGTCAGACAGTTGTAGTCATATTTCCAGTCCAGTCTTCCCATCATCTTTTCACATGCCACAGTAAGAGTATGAGGCTCTTTACAATACACAGGAATTACCCAGACATATGTTATAAGGTCGGTTTTTTATAGTCTAAAGAGAAATTCTTCCCTGAGGTGAAATCACAACAGCAATCTGGACGAATCACACACATTCAAGTGAACCGAGACATTCTTCTACAGCAGGAAGATTCTGGAACATTAGTACCACATGTACACAACTGCCACATTCTTTCGTACATTTTCAACATCAATCCTATTTTGCTTGGTTCATGGACAGTTTGCAGTTCTAGCGAAATGCAGTTCTATAAAGTAATAACTCCATTGGACTGAATACATGTGGATGTCCCCATGTATCCTTTTTGTACTACTTAACAGGTATGCTGAACTTGTATGGTAGTTTAGTTTATCAACTAAAATTGTCTAAAAAATGTGTGGTTCTTACATGTCAAGGTCTAATAGGTATGGATACCTTTGCAAAGCACTGTATACATAATATTGAATACACAATTAAATGCTATGTTTTTGTACATCTCATGAGACTGACTTTACATAGCACTCTACTCCTTCAGTTGTTTCCAGTCATAAGTACAAGAAAAGGATTGTTCTAGAAATTGTAAAGGTGTGAGGTCTCTCCCTGCAAACGACAGCAAAACAAGTGCGGATTTCCAAGAGGAGCAAAACTTACATTCCAATAAGTTGACATGCTTTCATCTGCCACACCTAAAAAGCGGCAGTAACATTTTTACCTGCCTGAACCAAAGACATGTTAATCAGGTCCAGATGGTGAAAGAGCTCAAAGCAGCCAGGCTTCTTTTATCCACAGAGCCAAGAGATGTTGCTTTTATTTTAGTCTATTCACTCTGGTTCCAACTGTGTTTTAGAATCAATTCTACCAAGTATTCTTAAGCCTCTCTGAGGCCCTTCTCAGCTCTAACTCTAGTGCTGCTGTACATACTTCGCAATCCCCTGTCCAGGAGTTTGATCTATTTTCCAGGGGCCATCTAAAGGTCAGAGTGTGAAGACTGGACCCGCAGGGTTCAAGACGATGGGGCCCATTTAATCAGAGACCCTCCTCAGTTCCCTGTTTAAATCCCACCTTTATGGGTAATTCAATCAGGACTTAGTTTAGTATTAATTTCATTTGAATCATCTTTTTTCCTCCCTTTGCTTAAATCATCTGGGCTCTGTTAAAACTTGATTTAGTCATCTTACAGTCTTTGTGATGCACTTATTGGCTTTTTTAATTAAACAATGTAAATGGCAAATGTTCCACGGGAGAATCCAAAAATAAATATTTTTACATTTGTAGGATGGATAATCTGATGGTTGCACAATCAAACCAGTCAGATTTGAAAAGCTGTTTCTTGGAAATGCATGTCTAACTTAATAAGGCTTAAGACAGTATAGATCATTCTAAATTCCCTTCATGAGGGTATTAAAGCTTTATGTATTGTGTTCCAAGATTAGAAATAATGATAATGAATGATACTTGGACCTTGAGGGCTGTGCCTGTTATCCACCCCAATATTTTTCCAAGAAAGCATGCGGAGGTACCAGCTATTTCCATGAATCCCATACAGCAACAGACGCATGTCTGAAACTGCCATCTACACAGAAAAGTCCTGTCTCAACTTGAAAATACTTTAACAGTTTCAGTTTATAAAACGGTGTATCATAAACAATGCTCTATGCATGACATAATGGAAGATAGATTCGGAAACAAATCTAATCCTGTCTGAGTCAGGAAATTACACGCTTCTAGGTGAGTGAGCGCAATAGATGATCGGTAAGCCAAGTAATAAAAAGCAAAAGATCACAAATGAGATAAAGGTTAGGGACACAGAGTAAGGAAAATACTGAAAATCTAAATGCTTGTCTATGAAAGTATGTTTTTAATGGGGCTATTGACATAAAATTAATTCCTTATGTAGGTAATAATATACACATACAAAGAAATTAAAACAGCATTAATGTGTGGGAATAATAAAGTGGAATGAGAATAAGTATTGAAAAATTGAACCAAAGTTTGTGCAAAAAGCTCAGGTTGGAGGCTGTATTTAAAAAGCAATCCTGCTTCCTAAGAGCTGATTGAGGTCTATAAAACATTTAATATTACCAAGGAGCAGCACAAGAAACACCTCCTAATGGATAAAAGTGACAAGCTTTCTGAAGCTCATTGCAATCTTATTTGTGCATAACATACTGATGTCATTAGGTATAGAGGATTTTTTAAACATCTGAATATTGCAGTGAGCCTTGTTTGGTTCATGACATAGAAGAGGAAACATCACTTCACAAAAAAAAAAAAAAAAAACATCCCGGACCAGGTTCTCCTCAGGACTTCTGACAGAAGAATGAAAACAATGATCAGAAGAGGTGTCCGAAGAATTTTTGTAGAGAGCTTAAGGAAGACCTGGAATTAGCTAGTACGCTTTTTCTATCGAAATATTTATTTATGCGACTGCACTGCCCTCTTTGCACTTACTGCACAACATTCCACCCCTGAAGGAAAATGTTGTTGAAGCTTATCTAAAGTTTGCTGTAAAACATTTAGACAAGTCATTGAAATACAGGTTGATATACAGGTCCTTCTCAAAATATTAGCATATTGTGATAAAGTTCATTATTTTCCATAATGTCATGATGAAAATTTAACATTCATATATTTTAGATTTATTGCACACTAACTGAAATATTTCAGGTCTTTTATTGTCTTAATATGGATGATTTTGGCATACAGCTCATGAAAACCCAAAATTCCTATCTCACAAAATTAGCATATCATTAAAAGGGTCTCTAAACGAGCTATGAACCTAATCATCTGAATCAACAAGTTAACTCTAAACACCTGCAAAAGATTCCTGAGGCCTTTAAAACTCCCAGCCTGGTTCATCACTCAAAACCCCAATCATGGGTACGACTGCCGCCTGACTGCTGTCCAGAAGGCCACTATTGACACCCTCAAGCAAGAGGGTAAGACACAGAAAGAAATTTCTGAACGAATAGGCTGTTCCCAGAGTGCTGTATCAAGGCACCTCAGTGGGAAGTCTGTGGGAAGGAAAAAGTGTGGCAGAAAACGCTCCACAACGAGAAGAGGTGACCGGACCCTGAGGAAGATTGTGGAGAAGGGCCGATTCCAGACCTTGGGGGACCTGTGGAAGCAGTGGACTGAGTCTGGAGTAGAAACATCCAGAACCACCGTGCACAGGCGTGTGCAGGAAATGGGCTACAGGTGCCGCATTCCCCAGGTCAAGCCACTTTTGAACCAGAAACAGCGGCAGAAGCGCCTGACCTGGACTACAGAGAAGCAGCACTGGACTGTTGCTCAGTGGTCCAAAGTACTTTTTTCGGATGAAAGCAAATTCTGCATGTCATTCGGAAATCAAGGTGCCAGAGTCTGGAGGAAGACTGGGGAGAAGGAAATGCCAAAATGCCAGCAGAAGTCCAGTGTCAAGTACCCACAGTCAGTGATGGTCTGGGGTGCCGTGTCAGCTGCTGGTGTTGGTCCACTGTGTTTTATCAAGGGCAGGGTCAATGCAGCTAGCTATCAGGAGATTTTGGAGCACTTCATGCTTCCATCTGCTGAAAAGCTTTATGGAGATGAAGATTTCATTTTTCAGCACGACCTGGCACCTGCTCACAGTGCCAAAACCACTGGTAAATGGTTTACTGACCATGGTATCACTGTGCTCAATTGGCCTGCCAACTCTCCTGACCTGAACCCCATAGAGAATCTGTGGGATATTGTGAAGAGAACGTTGAGAGACTCAAGACCCAACACTCTGGATGAGCTAAAGGCCGCTATCGAAGCATCCTGGGCCTCCATAAGACCTCAGCAGTGCCACAAGCTGATTGCCTCCATGCCACGCCGCATTGAAGCAGTCATTTCTGCAAAAGGATTCCCGACCAAGTATTGAGTGCATAACTGTACATGATTATTTGAAGGTTGATGTTTTTTGTATTCAAAACACTTTTCCTTTATTGGTCGGATGAAATATGCTAATTTTGTGAGATAGGAATTTTGGGTTTTCATGAGCTGTATGCCAAAATCATCCGTATTAAGACAATAAAAGACCTGAAATATTTCAGTTAGTGTGCAATGAATCTAAAATATATGAATGTTAAATTGTCATCATGACATTATGGAAAATAATGAACTTTATCACAATATGCTAATATTTTGAGAAGGACCTGTATTCTGGTCGCACGAAACCCCAATTGAAGTCCGAAATATTTTTTACAAGCAGGTCAATGATCTCAAAGCTGCTAATATGGCCCAATCAATCCCTCAACTTGAATCTGAAAGGAAACTAATTAAAGAACTGAAGATCAGTCCACAGACTGACTGCTAATGATAACTGATGTAAATTTCATGCAAGTATGTTAATTAGAAATGAATTTATTGAGAAAAATGTCGACATGTTCATTATCAATTTTCCCTACTGTGTGCCAGGAATTATAAATGTGGACAATATGGATTTATAATGTGTCATATGGAATTAAAAAATATTAAGAATTTTATATAATGACAAGAATCTCATTTAAAGCCAAAAAGTCGATATAAATTTACTAAAACATGAAACAGCCTTACAAGAACAAACATGTATGTTGTCTTTTTAAGCAATGCAGTTACTACTACAATCAGCTGTTAAGGACATAGTCAACATTCATTTATGTGTTTCTGGCTTTAAATCTTATCGCCAATTTAGCCTCTCTAGAGAAATGTCATGTTAAGAAAAGACCTGCAAAAGAACAAAAATAAATAAATTGGTCTATCAGTCTAAAGCATCCACTTCTCGGTTCTTGCTTCCACCGATTTCACCAAGCCCTTTCCCATTACACGGAAATCTTCCAGGATTGCTTCCACATTGGGAATGGTTTTTACCTCCTCCCCTGTCACCTCCACGCTTTGAGCAGCCATCTGTGATGTCTGAGAGGAAATTTAAGAAGTCAGGAGGGGTGGAAGTTTTAATACAAAGATGTTACTGTTACTTGTTAATGGCAGGATTCTTACTTTAAAAGGTGCAGGGACAAAAGCTTTAGGTTTCCATAAGACTGAGATCACTGTTCCACCATATGGATCACAGAAGAAGAGGGCCAGGTCTCCAAATGCATCCTGGAAAAAAGTGGATTAGTTTAAGAAATGTGGGTAGAAAGTATCTCATATTTCCTACAAAACTAAAACATTCAAAAATGTGGGAGCATTTTTTATTGTAAGGAAACTGGCAGCTGTTTTATGCATGAAGTCAGAAAAGCACTACTGAAAATTGTACTTGGGTTCCCGCAAATATTAAAAAAGGTAATTACACCCATTAAACATTTTTTAATTTTGGCAAGATGCAGCCAAGTATTGTACTGAATTTTCATAAGACAGAACACCACAAAAAAAAATTATATTTGTAATGTAGACAGAAAATGATAAAATCCAGTCAACCAATTGCCTTCAGAAAGTACCTAATTAGCGAATTAAATCAATGTGTGTTATTTAATGTCAGTATAAATATAGATCTGTTCAATCATTCATCAGTGGCAAGAGTAGTTCAAAACTGCAAACCTAAACTTTAACACCTAAAATAACAAGCTGAGCAAGGACAGGATTAACAGATAACAGAGGCAGGCAAGAGTCACATGGTAACTCTGGAGGAGCTGCAGAGATCCACAGCTCAGTTGGGAGAGTCTATTGACAAGACTACTGTTATGCACTCCACAAATATCTCTATGGAGGATAAGGAGGAACAGAGACATTGTTAACAAAGCACACACTACATACAAGATGCAGCGTGTGAAGAGAAACTGCACATAACACTGAACACATCATCCCGATGGTGAAACATGGTGGTGGGAGAATCATGCTGGGGGATGATTCCTCCAGAAGGCACAGCGAAGCTGGTAAGAGCTGATGAGAAGTTGGATAGAGCTAAAAACAGGACAATTCCGGAAGAAAACCTGCTGGATGCTGCAGGACTTGTGACAGGGGCAGGGACTCACCTCCCAGAGGGACAACAACCCAGAAAAGCCAGAGCCATAATGGAATTGCTAAAGACACTACCCATCATACATGAATAGCTATTTTAATTGAAGTCAAAAGGTGTTTCTATCTCTACCATCTCCAAGGAAACATTGAACTTCAAAGGATGTAAACACTTGTACAAGACAGAGCAGGACTCACTCTAAGCTCTTTCAGGTAGAGAGAGACAGGGTTGTAGTCGATGACAGGCATAGCACCTCCGGGCTGGGCTGCACTTTCAGCCATCACTCCCCTGCTAAAAGAGACAGCTGAAGGGTCCACAGCATGTCTGAGCAGAGGAACCTGCTTCGGGTTCAGGTGAATCAAAACATCATAGGCATCGAGTGGAGGACGCATAATGACCTAAAAACACAGGCATTAAGAAGGTGTGGTATCTAGTTATAACTCATCAATTCAAATAAGTATTTAAGAGGGGTGTAGTTTTTACCCACCCTCATATCCTGTATCTGGCTGCCGTCCATCAGCTGATGTTCCAGTACTTTAAGGCTTTCAGCAGCCACCATCATCGCACGCTGAAGCATCTGAAATCACATGAAAAACTAACTTTCTACACTTTAAAGAATTTCTACCTAGTGATTTATATTTATCTTCAGTGTCGCTTTAATAAGAATTGATTTGCACTCAAATATGACAACTATCTGAAACTCACATGGGATAATACATCTAATTAAAGAAAACAATTGTAAGGACGATTTGATGAATTCATATTCAAGATTAAATAATGATCAACATTATAATGGTCATTGCATTGCAGTTTGTTTTATTATATCCTATTTTACCGCTATTCTTAGCTGAGTGACACTTAAAATTGTAACGCTTAATAAATGTAAAATGCACCCCTGGAATCAAACCAACATATGCATTTTAAAAACCATTAGCGTGCGATGTTTTAGCAGAATAATAAACATTCTCTCCCTCAATAATATTTTTTAAAGCAATACTTCAACTCACAAAACCAATATAAGTCATCTTTATTTCTAAGACAGGTAAAACCTAAATTCATCTAAATAAATATTTTTGTTTTAGCTAAATATACCATATGTTTAAAACAGATGAAGTATTTAATGTTGTGACCTTGAGAAGCAAAGATTTCTCAGCGGCTGAATAATTCCTTCATTAGTTCCCCCTAGTGTTGCCTTCAGAAAACTGCAGAGACATTCAAATACGAAAACGTTCTTCATAGTTTTGAAAACCCCTGTTCAGGTTCACGTCAGGTGGGCACGTCTGAGTCAGTTTGCTAGTAAACTGGGTGTGCAATCTGAACAATCTGACAACAGATTTAGAAGGATTTTTTTTTAATCCACTTTAAACATACACTATATTGCCACTATATTCGCTCACCTGCCTCGACTCGCATATGAAGTTACATCCCATTCTTAAACCACATGGTTTAATATGATGCTGGTCCACCCTTTGCAGCTAGAAAAGCTTCAACTCTTCTGGGAAGGCTGTCCACAAAGTTTAGGAGCGCGTTCACAGGAATTGTTTTGACCATTCTTCCAGAAGCACATTTGTAAGGTCATAGACTGATGTTAGACAAGGAGGCCTGTCTATCAGTCTCCACTCTAGTTTATCCCAAAGGTGTTCTATCAGGTTGAGGTCAGGACTCCAAACCAAACTCATCCATGTCTTTATGGACCTTGCTTTGTGCACTGGTGCACAGTCATGTTAGAAGAGGAAGAGGTCATTTCCAAGCTGTTCCCACAAAGTTGGGAGCATAAAATTGTCCAAGATCTCATGGTATCCTGAAACATTCAGAGTTCCTTTCACTGCAACTAGGGGCCCATATCCAGCTCCTGAAAAACAACCCCACAGGATAATCCCCCTTCCACCAAACTTTACACTTGGCACAATACAGTCAGAGAGGTGCCGTTCTCTTCTCATCAAACCCAGACTTGAATTGTCACTCCATAGAACGTGCCTCCACTGCTCTTGAGTCCAGTAGCGGCCTGCTATACACCACTGCATCCGACGATTGGTGAGCGTAAACTTTTGGCAATATACGAACAAGCACGTCTTTATATTTGTCATTATTTTAAATCTATTACATTTCTGCACAAAGATGGTGTTTCATAACAGTATTATGGTGCTACATGCTTGTATGAGGATGAAAATTTGGGATGTGCTCCCCTTCATTTACTTTTTCTGTTTAAATTCCATGTAAAACTATCATAGAGAATTAGAGGTGGCACAGGTGCATCCCAGTAAATTAGAATATTATTAAAGTTATTTTAGAAAATCAATGTAAAACCTGAAACTCACATATGCTACAGATTCATTACAAAATAGTTTTTAAAAAAAAAGTAAAATGAGCCTGCGTAGCTCTGCTGAGGTGGTCTGGAAGCTGAAGTTGCGTTAAAAGCGGCCTTTAGCTTGGCGGCACTGTTTGGTCTGATGTTTCATCTTCTTGACAATACTCCATAGATTCTCTGCGGAGCTAAGGTCAGGTCAGTTTACTGGTCAATCAAGCACATTGATACCATAGTGATTAATCTGTATATTGGTGCCTTTGGCAGTGTGTACAGGTGCCAAGCCCTGCTGGAAAATGAAATCAGCATCTCCATGAAGATTGTCAGCAGAAGGAAGCATGGACTGCCATGACCTTTGACATAGTAAAACACAGTGGACCAACACCAGCAGATGAGCTTGTTTTCAACATTTGTAGCATCCTGGATACGTTTGCGTCGGGAAATACTGACTCCAGAAGCAGTCCACGCCTTGTGCGTCTTCCCCAAACAATTAAATGGTTTGGTTAAAAATCCTCTCAAGGCTGCAGTTATAAGTTTTAAGTATGAAAAATGTTTTTCATAGCTCTTATGCAATATTCACATTTTCTGAGAATTATTGACTTTCAATAGCTGCAAGACATAATCATCAAAATAAATAGAAAGACACTTAGAATATATCACTCTATAAACACAATTCCAAATATTGCGACATACATATGTAATTAACACTGCAGTTCCAGGGAGAGGTCTAGACAGTAAAAAAAAGGATGAACTGCCATACCTTTTAACAGAAATATTCTGCAAACCCAGACCAGCTTTAGATGAGAATACCGTACCCATGCTGGTCAGAACAAGCTAAGGCATGGTTTCCTCACAGTGACGTCTCTGTTAGCGCGTCACAGCCCTAAGGTCCTGCTTTTTGCAAGCGGTATAAAAAGACAACCTTGCTATTAAGACTGCGATTGTTAAAGGGTCAATGTTGGAGAGCACAGGAAACCTATCTGGCTCACCATGGGAGGCTGGAGCGTGCTTCTCTTTTACATGCAACTTTGTACCATTGGACTCTTTTACAGCTACGCTAAAACCCAAACAGAGGAGTACAAAACAAAATATTTAACTTACTTCACAACAACAGAGGATGGCAATGAAAGGCAGCTGGTAAGCTACAAGTGAGGCTATGAAACAATAAGTGGTTTTATTAGTCACTTATTATGTTGGTGTTACTGTTATTAGGAAGAGGGGACTAATCTTTTTCATGCTTAAATGTCCAATGATTTCAATCTGATTTTGTAGATCAATGATTTACACCAGGTTTTGGAAAGACTTCAGAACAGTCAATTTCCAGCTCTGAGGAAAAAACACAGCTATCTACCTGTGGTAAGCAATGACACAAACAAGTCCAATTAAAATGCACTCAAAAGGTATTAACTAATCATTTCCATAGAGCATTTTTTGCTAACTTGTGTTATATTTTCAGTGTGATCCAGGAGAACAGTGTGCTTTAAGAAAAGGATCCCGGATTGGAAAACTATGTGACTGCTCACTTCCCAGGACATGCAACTCCTTTCTCCATCGTTGTTTATGATTCTAGGCATATTTAAGAGTCTAATGAAGACGTTGTACACTGTAAACAATGTGTAAATAACTGAATATATACAGATGCATTTTAAGAATCCAGTTTGGCCTTACTCATTTCTTTTTTATAAAGGCCAATAAATGTGCTACTGCATTTTGGTTTTTGCCTACCTGCACGCTGGGTGCTCGTCTGGTCCACAAAGACAGCTTTTTGTCTTTAGGCGTTGCTATAAACATGACGGGCAGAGACTCTCTGGAGGCCATGAAGTCATTCTTAATCTCTGTGTACTCTGCGACTGCACGTGACAGAGAGGTGAACAACAATTCAACTTGACATAGAAACGGCAGCTCATATCAGGCAGGATGTCAAACAGAAACCGGCCAGGAGGCGTTTGTTTGTGTTTTACAGAGGTTGGGAAAAGGGGGTGTGTGAGGGAAAACCTGCCTGTGAGCTGGTTGTTGAGGTTGACAACCAGCGGGTTGTTCTTCCAATCAAAGGCAGAGAGCAAACGAAGGAACCGGAGGAAACCCACCTGGGGAGAGCTGAGGAAGAGGGAGAAAATCATTCACATGACCTACTGAACAAAACAAGCTATATGCTGGGAAACGTGCCCTCCATGAGTTAGACCGATGATTAAAAAGCAGAATTAGTATTTACCTTGGAGGACTAAAGGGAGCAGGATGCAGGAAAAGCGATGCCACTAGCAGATCCGATGTGTCTTCTGTGATGTCTTCGCTGAAGAGCTGAGCCGCGAGCCAGCGCTTAACCAGCCGACACACAGCTCCAAAACATGAGTGCTGCTGCTGGAGACTTAAAACAACAAAAAACAAGATAAAAAGCAAGCACAATAGTGAAGAAACTGGAAGGAAAAATGAAAACCTGACAGTAATAGTAAACAGGTCTGACAAAAAGGGAAAAACAAATTACATATAACCAATATGAAACACATTTAAAAAAAACTGATAAAAAACTTCTAAACTCAGGACACATAAGCTCAAATGTACCCATGCAATGTGCTTGTAAGGAGAGGCTTGTGAATAGTGGCCATCTCCAGAGCCTGAGCCTCCTCATTGTCCCTCACAACCAGGAGGCCCTCAGCATTCACGCTCTCCCTCAGCACCTGGGGCTCACGGTGGTACGCCACCTGGATCCGAAACACCAAACCATCCTGAAAGCAAAAGGAAATAAAAACAAATGCTTAAAAACCAACTGAAGCTGACAATTAAACCACATCAGGTTGTGATGATATCCAGGTAAGATATGGTTTAATTACAAATTTACAAGCAAGATGTACATGACAAATCACTATAATATATACCTTCCACACATCTAAGTGAGTGGGGCAGGGCCTGCAGGTATAGTTGTGGTGCTTTTTGAGCAACTCTGCCAGGCTGATGTGAAAGGCAGCTCGGATATGGCGAATTGCAATTCGGTCATGAGGCCACTTGCCACTCCCTTCCATGTGACAAATGACTGCAAGCACAAAAAACATGAGCACATGGGATTGTAAAACTGCAATGACTTGCAAAAGTGTTCACATCCCTTGCATTTGTTTTTTTTAATTTTGCCACATAACCACATACTTCAGTGTGTTTTATGGGGCTTTATGTGGTAGAGCAACACAAAGTAGAACATAAGAACATGATGCTTGGTTTTAAATGCTTTTTCAAGTATTTTGGGGTTGCTATAGCAGCTGTGTAATTCTAGAAACCTGCCAATTCTTCATGGTCAATTAGCTTCAGCTCAATCAGATTGGATGGAGGATGAAGGTAAAAAACAAATTTAAAGCCCTACCCCATATTTATTGAGATATGGGCCATTATAAACACAAAAATATGTTATAATCCATTGGAGCGTTGGCTGTATATTTGGGTTTGTTGTCCTGCTACCTCCACCCAAGTCTTAAGTCTTTTGCAGCCTTCAACAGGTTTTCCTTCAGGATTGCTGTGTTTTTTCCCATCCATCTTTTTGCAACCTATGACCAGTCAGGATGATGCTGCCACCACTATGTTTTACCGTTTTGACGGCATGTACAGGGCGATATGCAGTGAAGGTTTTTGGTCTTTTTGACCAAGAAGCAAAACACAATGTGTGTGACAGATCATCTTCCACCATTTGCATCCCCTCATGGCTAACTTCCAACAGGGCTTGTTCAAACAATGGCTTTCTTCTTGCAGCTCTTCCATAAAAAGGACAGATTTGTGGCCTGCACAACCAACAGCTGTCCTGTTAACAGGTTCTCAAAACTGAGCTGTGGATCACTGCTACTCCTCCAGAATCATCATGGCCCTCTTAGCTGGTGTGAAAACCGCCACAATCATTCCACTTCACAATTAAATACTTTTTTCATGTTTGCCCATCAAATAAAATCTTAAATAAAACTCAAGGGATATGAATACTTTTTCACAGAACTGTAAATATGGGACAAATATTACCTGATACAGAAAACTCATGTTTAATCACAAGAAATCAATTATGTTATGTTTATGTCTGAAAACACTCATAACTAACAATGAAGGCACAGATGAATAAAAACTGCACGGACCTGTTATAGGAGTGATATAATGTGGACAGGGCTTGCCTTCTTTTGGTAACAAAGACCTACAAGCCTTCCCTCTGTCAAAGAAGGAATAATCAAGCTTCACTGGCTCTGGAGGAAAGACCTGGCAAGCAGAGATCAACAGTTAGAACCGTTGGAGAAGCCAAATTTACCTAAACCTTTAAAAACAAAACAAAAAGGAGTTTATTGAAAGTACATTTTAGGCGTTACCTGTGTGTATCTAAGGGCAGGGTGGGCACCTTGCACTGCAGTAATGGAAAGTGGCAGATCTTCCAGTTTCCACAATTTCCTGCTCAGATCATCGTAAGACTGCACTACAACTAAACTCTCCTCCTCGCCAGTAGTGGGCACCTAAGGAACATAATAATATACAGGGTTTAAAAAATCTGATCTAAATAAATCTGATTAAATAAAAAAAAAAAAACGAAATTGTGTTAAAAAGATGCAACCACAATATTTCTGTTAAATTGTTTTTACTCTTTAGCAAATCGTAAACACTTTCTTGAACTAAGAAACATACTGGATTTCCAGCTAGTCGCATGCAAAAGCAACAAGCCAAACAGGTTTCCCAGATTTTTTTTTTATTTTTGCCTCATTTGTATACATGGCTCAATTTGACTTTAAGAAACAAATTATATTTTTAAAAGTAGGCCTTGCTGAATTAGCTGTTTAAAAAGTAGTTAACTTGTTAATAAACTGCCTAAACAGTCTGTAAAAATTAAAATGTTTAAATGTCTAAAGTCAATTAAAGGAGCTACATCCATTAACATTTTACTTTTCCTTCCCATAGAAAGTACTCCTGGATCATTGCTTCTTTGTTCTTTTTGTGTCTCTGCTCTATTCTCTCAAACCCCCAGTCAGTCGTGGCAGATGGCCGCTCACACTGAGCCTGGTTCTGCTGGAGGTTTCTTCCTGTTTAAAGGGAGTTTTTCCTCTCCACTGTCGCTACATGCATGCTCAGTATGAGGGATTGCTGCAAAGTCAACGCCAGTGACTGTCCACTGCCTCTACATGCTCATCTGGAAGTAGTGATTTTGGGAAACTGTGTTTCCTTAGATAGAAAAACTTTTAACCAATATGAATAAACTGAATCAGACTACACTGTTTGATAGTTAGGATTAATTGGAATGTATGTACCAGACTTGGAATTTGTATCATTTGACTGAATTGACTTTGTAAAGTGCCTTGAGATTACATGTGTTGTGAATTGGCGCTATATAAATAAAACTGAATTGAATTGAAATACTCTTTAAAGCTTTTGAAGTAAGAAAATATGTTTGATCTTCACAATTTACCTCATTTCCGCTGATGATCACCTCATCTACCATGGTCCCGACAAATCGCACAGAGGACTCTGGGATATCTGCGTGTCTGAAAGGAAAAAAAAACAAAAAGGCTTTGCTGTTAATATTTAAATACAATGTCAGTCACTCAGTCATTTTCTACCGCTTATTCCATAGTGGGTCGCGGGGGAGCTGGTGCCTATCTCCAGCAGTCTATGGGCGAGAGGCAGGGTACACCCTGGACAGGTCACCAGTCCATCGCAGGGCAACACACAAAAAACCATGCACACACTCATTCACCTAAGGGCAATTTATAGTTACCAATTAACCTAACAGGCATGTCTTTGGACTGTGGGAGGAAGCCGAAGTACCCGGTGAGAACCCACGCATGCACGGGGAGAACATGCAAACTCCATGCAGAAAGACCCCAGGCTGGGAATCGAACCCAGGACCTTCTTGCTGCAAGGCAACAGTGCTACCAACTGCGCCACCGTGCAGCCCTAAATACAATGTATGAACACAAATTTCGTTTATAAAAATGCTTTGAACGTTTTACTCCTTTGTTTGTCAGAGTCGTCTAAAACAGTAAGGGAGGACATTGCCATAAGGAGATTGTTTTTAAAATTCTTATTTAAAGGATGAAGCGCACAACTGGATGCGAATCTTGTGCCACCAGCACCACATGGTCGCAAAGCACCACATGACCTTTCTCCTATGAGACCAGGAACAGACGTCGGCGACTTGGACCGCTCTGGACACCGAAAAGGAAAGAACCCAGAAGTGATGCAGGACACCGCCGCAGAGAGAAACCCCACACAGGAAATGAAACAAGCGGAGCTCTGTGTGGGACGTTTTCGTCAAAGTAGACGAGAAGGTCCACTGCAAACTTTGCAACACTAAGCTGAAATACATGAGCAGCACAACCAGCATGATGTCCCAAATTAGAAACAAACATACAGGGAATCCACCGTTTAAGTTTAACTGAACTCATCACTAGGATGATGGAGAATGACGTTTCCCATCGGTGTGGTTGATGGCTTCAGGGAGCTTTTAAAGTGCATTGTGCACAAATATAATGAGCCATCTGCTGATGAGATCAAACCCAGAAAGGAATGCAATTACAATGACAAGGCAACAGATCTTAGGATGCAGCTGGCTAAAGTTGAGAAAGTGGCTCTCACTGCTGATTTCTGGACAGTTCTGCCATTTCAGAAGTACATTACAGTTTCCTGTTCTTTCATAACAGAGGACTGGCAGAGAAAATCAGATGGCTCCATACACACCAGCTGTCATTAGGCGGGCAACTTACTATGTAGAGTGTCTCGGAGAAGCTTTTGAGTACAACACAGGCCTGGGGGATTGCAGGAAAAGTTTCTGCATGTGTGCAGAAACATGCACACAGGCAGAAACCTTTCCTGCATGTGTGCATAGCAACAAAAAAAACCCCATCCTATCAAACCATGGAGTTGCCCAGGTAACGTGGGACTACATCTCTTCCTTTGCCACAATGCCGCAGCTGGCAGTCTCAGATGGGCTGAGCGAGGATGTTCTCCAGATGATCTGTGCAGCAGGAAGACTAGTCCAGCACTTCAGTCACAGCTCCTTGGCAGGCGAAGCCCTGTAGCAGAAGCAAGGGCAGATGTGCCAACTGCAGCACAAACTCATGAGGTCAGACAAAGCGAGGTCAGACATACTCTGCCACATGTTCACGCGCTTACCAAAGGAACAATGGGCTATTAAAGCCGTCCTCTCTGACCACACAGTCACCAGCAAGCATGAGGCCCGGGCCCTGGAGATTGGAGACAACTGCTGGCAAGTAATACAAACCTTCACACCCGTGTTAGCAACTTTGAAATGGGCAACAACAGTCATGTCTGCTAAGACAGAAGTATCCATTTCAAACATTTACCCAATACCCTGATGTTCAACAAGTCGTGAGTTTCAAGCTTAAAGTGCAGAAGTCTCAAAGACATTACATGGAGTTATTTAAATATCTTATTCATTTTAACCTATGCAAATTATTTACAATTGTTAAACGATTTCACTATTGACAGGTCGACTCCAGAGATTTTGCTTGCGAACTGGCTCTGATTGCCTCTATGCTGGATCCTCGCCACAAGCACCTCAGCTTCCTGACACCAACGGAGAGACTGGCTGCAAAGGTTAAGCTGCATGAGCTTGTTTCAAACCTGGATGCCATTACAGCTACCCCTAAAGATGAACAGCAGGAGTACCAGGTCACACCTGACGTCAGCCAGATGGCCACACCTCAGAAAACAAGAAGCGACACCAAAAACACCACGGCGGTGCTTCTAGGAGACAACTACCGTTCGTCTTACGCAACGGAGACTCAGGTAGATTACTACTTGAGAGACATTGCTCCCTCGCTCGACATAAACACTCTCAACTGGTGGAAGCTGTACGGGTCGAGGTTTCCCAAATCGGTTACTCTAGCAAACAGTTTTTGTCCACACCAGGCGTGTGGCTCCCGTCTTTATTGTCCAATGCGGGGCAACGCTTTGCAACGATGAAAACAAGGTTCAGCCTAGAACATGTAAACATTATAGTGTTTGTGAACAGAAATGCATCACTATGGCTTGGCAGGTATACACTGAATTGCTGTTGCAAAAACCGGAAGGAAAAGGACAGAGATAACACAATCAAAGCATGAGTGAGCTGCTGCAAGCAAACTTTGAGATAGTTAATTTAAGTCAGAATTTTGTGAAAATTGTGCTTATCTCATAGTCTGTGTTTAGAACATTTTTTTTTTAAATTGACACAAGCTAATCCTCTTTTTTTTAAGTTTTTAACCCCACCTCCCAGTTAAGATGAATTAAATTCATGTGAAAAACATTTTGAGTGTCATGGTTGCTGAATTGTTTAAGAACTGTGCGGGGTCGTAATAACTTATTTATGTGGAAATATGATCCAAGTCTGCAACTGCTTCTGATGTAGACAAAATGAATACAGTTAATGAAGCAGCAACATTTTGTTTGTGTTTGTTTTGTTTTTTTCAGAATAAAATGAGCACTTCTTTTAGTTAACTTGTTGATAGAAGCCACCACAAGTTGGAAGCATGTGTATAAAACTCATTGGTTGGACTCCGATGTTGCCCTTCAGCAAGTATCTTCATATGATCATTTCTGTGGTTTCTATCCCTCTGAATACCGTCGCTAGACGAAGTTGGAAATTAACTGGGTGACGTTTTGTTTTTCAACACAGTGGCGGCTGGCAATGAAGATTGATCACACCGGGTTTGTAGACAAGTTCAGAAATCTTTAGTGGTGGAAAGCCAACAGTAGGTGGACACCACCATTTTAGCAATTTTAACAGAAAGGGTCTATGTCATTCAGATATAATGCAACATTAGCAAATATTAACCATCTGCCTTCTTTGAAAGAAACCATCATGGAGTTTGTCGCTGTTGTATCAGCAGAACAACACTCTGCTGCCAGCTGCATCAATCTGCTTCATCTGCTGCAACTTGTCCAATCAAGAGTGAAGTAAACTTTTGGATTTTGCAACAGGCTGACATCTGTCCAACAGCACTGAAAATATGTTCCTGTGCTTTTACAGGTCACAGTTGTTTGTATATTATCCAGGCAAACCCATGATCAGTTGATCAGGCTGAATGACGTACACAACGGCCAACAGCGATGTAATTTCATTTGATACAGAAGTTATTTTGGCTGAGAAAACAGCGAGAAGCTTTACAACGTTCTCTTGTCAAAGTGGAGATGGTTTTTTTTCCAGTAATATTGTTCTGTATCTCACTTATATTTTTAGTTTGAGTAGATATTTAATAGAAATTGGAGGCCCTTTCTCAATAGCCGTCCACCTTCTTCGCTCTGGGGATTTTTTTTTTTTCAACTCACTGTGAAATGACACCTTTTAACCAAAGGTAAGGGAACAATTACAAATAATAACTTCACAGAACATCACTTCAAAAACTCCAAACAATCCCTTTGATAGACGATAGAAGCTGAATCTTAATATGACTGCAGCATGGACAAGACTGCATCTTACAAATGAGGATAAAAACTACAGAAAAAAAAAATCATCGCTTGTTTCTAGTATTGTGATATAGTTAAAGTGACAATTATTCCTAACCCTGGCAGATCCAGATTTAAATTCAATTTCTTTCAGCCAAGAAGTTGGCTTCTGAAAGGAAATGAGATAAGGAAACTATGTAACAGCAGTATAAAAACATCTGTTTTTAAGAAAACAAAAAGGCACATTAAAAATGTATACCATTATCAATAATCCACAGAAAAATCTTCATCAGCATTATAATAACCAACACCTGCTTATAAGTGCTGACCAGCCTTTTGCAGGTTTCCACTGGTATTTTGATCATCATTGATGGTGAGCTCAAAGTCTTTGAGGTTGGAAGGCCTCCTTGCCATCACCCTAATCCCTAATCCACAGACTCAGGGTTCTAACTGGATCACACCAAAATATTAATACTACTTCCAGTCAGAAGAAACATGTCGGTAAAATTAAAAGATTACTTTGAATCTAAACCTGCCTGATGTATGAATAATTTTGGGCTTAACCTTACAGTTTATCTGACTTATTAACAGCAAGAAATGTGTCATCAACAGCTGTCTATCTAATAGTGGTTATTGTCATTTCTGTAGTCTTTCTGTAAGCCCCGTCAAGGGCAAATACGTACAGCTGCAGCAAGTGTGTGATGATCTGTTTGGGGACCAGCCGCTTTTGGTACGCGCTCTTTCCATCCCACAGCACCGCCTCGGTGATGGCACCATCCTGGAAGCGACGCAGCTCGGAGCGAGAGCCCCACAGCTGACAAAACTCAGCCGCCTGACAGAGAGACAGCACACTGGGTTCGTCTTTTTAAAGTTAACAAGTCAGATGTAGTTTAAAAGAAACTAACAAATTACACCATAAACATTTATGCAAATTATTCTAAATATGGTTTTAGCTTCAGTAGAAAATGTAAAAAAAATTATTTTAATTATTATAGGATTTTTAATGTAATCTGATTTTTTTCATTTTTACTAACCTAACCCAAACACTCAGAAAGCTAATAATTTATTTTCAAAAATCAGTATAGCAACAGCTAAACTCTATCCTTAGTAGTGACAAAACGACCATAACTCTTTAGCCTCAGTAGGGAATAAATTACTTGCAAATTAAAAACAAAAAGGGGACGCTACCTTGGGGCTGTCTGCAGGTGGACCTTTTTCCAGGACAGAAGCCACTAGCTCTGGATTTAGGAGCAGACCAAAAGAAAGGGGAGGCTGAGCCTTGTACTTCGGGGCTTCGCTCTCCACAGACCACTTAAAGAAATAAAAAAAAATTTAAAAAACCTATAAGCCTATTTTATAGACTTTGTTTTTCTAGATCAGATTTAGAGAGTTGTACAACCTCAGGATCAGGAGACAGGGAGTGGGTGAGGAGGCGAATCCTTTGGCCGAGCCCTTGCTGGAGCAGCGAAAGGATAAATGGGAGCGCAGTAAGGAAATAATTTCCGCTGTGGTCCATTAACTCGCTGAACAGGTTCTGTTTCTTACAGCTAGCCTGGAGCTTCACCAAGTCACATAACCTGAGTGGGGGTTTTATGCAACAGTTTTTTCGTTAATCAAGATTAAAAAATAAAAACATTAAAAAAAAAGAATCACTGGTTGGTTTTTAGCTAGAAGAAAATGGCCATCACATCCAGAAGTGGACAATTAAGGGCACTGATGTGCTGCTTTGTCTCTTGCATAAGACACAAAGCACAAGCTCACTGAGAAAATTGATTTGCTAATTTGTAAATGCCATCATAAACTACATAATCATCAGACAAAATATGTTAAATCAATGGAAACTCGTTCATGCTGTAGTGGTGAGCATCATTCACAATGTTTAGGTGCTGAGCTATTAATTCATTCATATTTTGAATGAATTAATTCATTTCAACCTAACTGAATTGAATGGTGGTTGTGATTATAATGTCACTGACTGTGAAAAAACTCCACATGGACACTTCTGTGAGGCATTATTAGAAGAACTCAAACATACTGGAAGACATGGTCGCTTGTCCTGATCATTGGTTTGGGAGTCATTAGGAGGCAGTGGAAGCCGTCTACTGTTGGGTCGTCCCAGAACTGCATTGAAACAAATGCCTCGTGCTGCAACTGCACATCAACAAGTCAAAACACTGTCACTGTGCACACACATTGTATTTAAACCAACGGTTGGTTTTAACGGTACTTGCCTGTTTGTAGGTACAAGCAGTCATGTCAGCACACATGTTAAGATGTCCTGAAGGGTCAACAAACACAACCTGGAAAGCATTGTGGAACTCTACAAGAGATGGCTGCATGAAAAAGAAAAGAAAAATATTAATTTATTATATGTTGGTAAGTAAAAGTCTTAGAAAAATGTATTTAACGCACAAGTGGACTGTTTCACACTTGACTTGGTTCACTCACAGCTGTGGAATCAGGATCTTTGGCTAGGCTTATCCCACTCACAGTCAGGTCTGTAGATGCTAAAAGGTAAAACAGAGCTGAGTATTCCTTACAATGTTTTAGCTGGTGAAATGCTGATCTCAGAAGCCAGGTTCATGGACCTATGCTACTACTCTCTGTACCTAGGAAATTCAAGCTGTTTCGAAGCAGCTGATAGGCTGTCATGGTGTTACTGATTCGGTGGGTCATCAGCAGGTAAGCCAAGAGCATGGAGGCCAGGAATCCATTAAAACAACCAGTGCCCTAAAAGGCATTTTGACAGAAATAGGGGTGTAACGGCTTGCATAAATATGTAAAAAGGATCTAAACAATGTACTGCAAGCTGTCTACCTGATCTAGCTCTCTTTGATGAAGCCACACTTTGAGCAAAGTTATTCCATCAGAGAAAGCTGAGCACTGGGAGCGGATGGCGGAAAGGAACTGGAGGTGAGCCCTGGGCAATAAATCTCCCACAACAGAGCTGTTGTAGTGTGGAGTTGGAGGTTCACTGCTCTCTGAAATCAAACAAAATATAACACTTGAGATTATACACATGGGGTAAGGACATACATAAACACTTCTGGCCAAAGGTTCACATGCATATCCTACAGGAATGTTGTAAAAAACAAATTGTAATGACCATGTGCAGGCTCTAATATTATTCAGATCTTTGCCAAGTTTAAGATAAATCACTCACTCAAGGTTCTGGCAGCATTAGAATCTTTGACCATTCTTCACATAAAATTTATAATTATTGTTTGCATAGTTGGTTAAACAAGCTTATTGTTAGTCTGCTTTATCAGTTCTAAAATCAGTTTTCATGTGTGTTTGGGATCACTGTCCTATTGGAATGAAACATTTACTGTGAGGTTACTGACCAAGAAATGAGCCTCTGCTCCAAAACAGACACCTTCTAGCTTGTCTAAAATTTGCAGCTATGTAAACAGACAAGTCTGATGCCTCCTGGAAAAAAGCTTTATGGTCAGACAACACTAGAGCTTTTTGGCCACAAGAACTATCGTGAAAGCATGGTGTTGTCAGCATCATGCTGTGTGCCTATTTTGCTGCCAGTGGTACTGGTGTATTTGAGCATAATGTATCATTTTGACCCTGGTAGAAGAAAATCTGCAATAAATTCAAACTTGATCACCCATTTTTCTGCTTTTAAAATGCCCTGAAGTTGTATAATTTTCCACAAACATGAAGCAAAAATGGCTTAACAAATCTGAACTTATTAACATACTAATTACGAACAATCAGGGGGAAAAAAGATTTGCTGGCGATTAGATGACATGAATGAGAATAATCGTATTTACATAAATACCCTCCTTACCAGTGTGGGAAGCCTGCAATCCAGTATACCACTCTGTCCTGATGTTATTCCTCTGGGGGTGAAAACGACTGGGCTTAAAGAACCCAGGAGGTGGGCAGACATGAACGCACACAGTGAAACTGGAAGAGTTTTTGCCTGAAAAACGGATCATCAAAACACACATGATCTCAGACCTTTTTGACTTACTATAGAATGCAAGCAAAATCATTCAATTTTGAAAGGTGTGTTAAGCTGTCCATTTAAAATTAATTACCAGGGGGAGTCAGCAGCAGGACTGGTTGGAGTCTGTTCCCATGGAGGCAGGAATAACGCATCGTCCCGATGTCAGGGGAGGACTTCAGGTGCTGGGCAAGTCCTGCAAGATAGAGGGCCCTTTTCCTTGGATACCTCTGGTTTAAAACATCTTTTGGGTGCAGGATATCCTGATAGGAAAAAATAAGGTCAAGTGCTGACAGTAATCCAGTGTTTTATTTTTTTATTTTTAACACCCATTAACCAGTCAGTGAAAAACAGCATCAAACAATGTCCAGGCTTTAAGGGATGACTTACAGCTGGGATTGTGGCAAGGAGATCCACCTTCACGTGCGGTTTAATGCAGGTGCCAAGCGGGTAGCTCCCGATCAGATCAATGGAAGCTGGAGGTGCCATGTGGAACCTGCCCTTTGTTGTTTTGGGCACCAGGAGAAAAGGAATCTTAACTGCACCAGACAGCCACGACAGATCACTCACCTGAACACAGAGTGAGAGATTGTGTGACAAACCTGGTTCCACATGCAGAGATGGCGTAACAGAGATAATCTTCTGTGTCTAACTGTGAAAGCAGCTCACGTCTTACAACAATACACACCTCAACCTCTGGTGATGCCGGCACAGTCTCGAGCAGCTTGGTGACTGTTTTCACGAAGGAATCGATTTGCTGTTTCTTCCGTTCACTCAGGGCAACCTCCTTCAGCAGCTCCTCCATCTGTTATTGGTGAAAGGTGCAAGAAAGTAAGTGTTTATTTATTAAAAAAACTTTCATACATTCAAATGTAGATTAAAATGCTTCAAATAATAGGCACCAACATGAAGTCATTCAAATGGAATATTTAGGCTTGTAGGAATAATCTATTTGAATTTGTTCAAATTGTTCAAAAATGTAATAAAATAATTTAAATAAATAAATATAAGAATACATACATAAAATTACAACCAAAAAAAAAGGAGGTAGAAATAACAACAAAATAATATAAAATATTTAAAAGTTAGGGTAAAAAAGTTTAATCTTGAACTGCCTTTGAATAAATTGTAATTAAGAGTCTAGATTACACTTAAATGGCATCAAATGCAGCTTTTACACATATAATGACAACATTACATGAAATAACAAATTTAACCCGTTGTAATAACCTTTTCCGTCACTCATTTAAAATACATTTCCTTCCTGATATAATTCACTCAATAGACTGGGATCAACAGCGTCTGCGCACATATGTCTGTGACCTGTAGCATTTTGGGCAATGTCATTTGTGTGCAATGTGACCATCTGCTGCTGTGAGACTACCAAGCTAAATATTATATTAGCATGTAAAATGCAAGATCATAACACACATTAGCCAACAATCTTTGCACTCCAAACAGTTCCTTGCAATATGAATACTGCACACACTGATATTGGGATGACAATATATAGTGCAGCCTCAAGTCTCTCCTCTTGGTTGTGGTCAGCAGTCTAGGCACAGCATTTTGAATGAGTTGAAGTTTTCCCATAGACATTTTTGGCAGGCCAGTAACAGTTATTACAATAACTGAAATTGGCTTGTGACAAAGGTATGGATAATTATGTCCACATCTTGTTTGATCTATTTCTTATATTAAAAAAAATCTATTTTTTATATTGGAATGGTAGCCTAAATCTGAATCCAAATGTAACACCTAGAACCATGGTCTCAGGCATAAAGCATCTATACACTTGGCCCTGTCTTTCAGTGTTTAACCCCACTTTTCTTATAGACATAGCTACTGACTGAGCTCTTACTGTGACTAACTGTATATGCTCTCTTTCATACTCTAAACTTGAAAACTGTCTCAGAGTTTATCTGTTTTTTCTTCCTAGATGAAGCCACTAAAGGAGCTACATCCACTAACATTTTACTTTTCCTTCCCATAGAAAGTACTCCTGGATCAGTGCTTCTTTGTTCTTTTTGTGTCTCTGCTCTGTTCTCTCAAACCCCCAGTCGGTCGTGGCAGATGGCCGCTCACACCGAGCCTGGTTCTGCTGTAGGTTTCTTCCTGTTAAAAGGGAGTTTTTCCTCTCCACTGTCGCTACATACATGCTCAGTATGAAGTATTGCTGCAAAGTCAACGCCAGTGACTGTCCACTGTCTCTACATGCTCATCCAGGAGGAGTGAATGCTGCAAATCACTGACTGGATGCAATCTGCTGGGTTTCCTTAGATAGAAAACTTTTTAACCAATTTGAATAAATAACTGAATCTGACTGCACTGTTCAATAGTTAGGATTAATTGGAATGTATGTCCCTGACTTAAAATCTGTGTGATTCGATTGAATTGACTTAACCCATTTTAAAGTTACCCACCTTTCACATAATGCAACAGGAAACAACACACCAATTATTCTTACCTCTGCCTTCCTCCCTCCCTGTTGGTTGGAATAAGGGGGAATCAGGTTTAGCCTAAACCAGCTCAGTTATGGTTGAGGTGCAAACACACCCTCCATTTCTGCTACCTGTATGACCCCCTCTCTTTTCCAATGGTTATAATCAGTCTGACAGATAGAGGTATCCCCAATCCTTGTGGTTTTTAGTATAACAATGGCCATCAGTGGGCTCTAGATGGACAAACTTTATCAGTTTATTATTTTACTTAGTGCCCCTACATATAGCCCATTCTATAATGGCCAACACTCAGTAGTTTATTCTAACCTCCCAAACAACCCTGCACCATTCCAAACCCTTTGTGAAGTGCCTTGAGATGACATGTGTTGTGAATTGGTGCAATATAATAAAACTGAGGTGAATTGAATCGAAAGTTATTGCCCTCACAGTCTTTTTAAACGCAGGTCTCTTTTATTCTTAGGACAGATTACTGCCTACGTTTGTACAAAATATGTTGGAAAGATAATTTTCTACATGGGACAACAAGCTCTGAGACCACAGCTAGATCCAGGACAGGAGTCTCACCTGCATCTTAAGAAGGCTGCAGTGGAACAGACTTTCAGCTTCTTTCAGGTGATTTAGCTCCTCAGCTGTTGGAGGTCTATATAAATCATTCCGGGACAGTTTCACTGGGTGGTAGACCACCTCCTCCTCTTCACTGACTTTGATTCTTTTGGGTTTAACAGGAGCATCAAGTTGCTCCTCTTCATCATCGTCATCATGGGAGAAATCGGATGGATGCATCTGGAGACCAAACAGCAGATTAACTTAGACATGTTGTAACATATCATCAAGATAAAACGTTTTATTTCAGTAATTCTAGTCTAAAGATCATTCAAATATTATTATTATTATTACACACAGTGAGGTACATAGCTTTAAAAGATGATTTTTTTATATACAGCTATCAGCTATCCTATCATTTACATATTGATTGTACTTACATTCAAAAAGTACTCCAGTAAAAACGTTCAAGTTTGTATGAGCTGAAAATGTGTAACAAATATTTAAAAAGTTTTCCAGCTGGGGAAAAATAAAACATTTTAGCAGCACCACACTTCTAACTTGGGTCAGTTAGCTCCCCAACTGCCGAGTTTAAATACCTGTGATTCAGACAACTCTTACCTCTGCTGGTTCTTCTGTTATGATCTGCTTCATTTTCATGTTCTAAACAGTTTTTGCTGGAATGATGAAAAACACGACTTCAATAAATACAGTTAAACACAGCTCCCCTTTCAACATGGTCTTCCATGTGCAAAGGGATATTCTAACTTGCTAGATATAGACGTACTTCTCTGATTGGTGTTGAGCGGTGGTGGTTAATGGCAATTGGCTTATTCCTAACAACGTTCACGCCTACCTTAACGAGATAGGTTGCGCGAGCACCGTTCTATGGTACAACATTAGTGTCTATGGAAGAGAACAGATCCCCATGTATGGAGAGCCGTTTGATTTAAAATTAAATAAATAAATAAATATTGCTATTGATAAATTATTAATAAATATTCCTTGAAATAAATAAATGCCCCCATGAAATAAAACAATACAATTATGTTAAAAGAAATTTTCATCTTATTTTATTTAATTCATTTCAAGATTTACTTAAAGATGTATTTATTTATTTATTTCACGATGCAGTTTTATTTTGTGACACTTTTATATGGGAATAAAAGTTTTTCATTTTAAGCTCTTTTTATTTCATGTTCTTATATCCAAATAAGGAGGTGGAGTTTCATCTGCTGGGTGGCGCTGGGACAGCAGGGCCGAGCTCAATTCGTGGCAGTGGCCGGCAGAAGCATGCCGCTGCCTGCCAGAAGACAGGATGCCGGAGGGAGCCAGGACATTCCAGTGCCGGGCCGTAAAAGCCTGCCACGGCGGTTGCCGCTGTTTTTGTGGGAGCCAATGCTGATTATCAGCAAACGGAATGTCATTATTGTTTTGTTAAGATATTTTTTCGGCACTAGTGGCCTTTATTTTTTTTTGACAGTAGGCAGACAGGAAAGAAGGGTAGAGAGAGAGCGAGACTCGAACCCGGGGCGACCGCTTCGAGGACTGTAGCCTCCGTATATGGTCGCCCGCTTAACCCCTACACCATCACCATCAGTTATTGGTTTTTATTTAATAAACAGCATTAGACCCATAACATAAGGTGGTTGTATTTACTTGAGATGGAAAATAAATAGCACTATATGTGTGTATGATGTGCTGAAAGGATGACGAAGACTTATTGCACAAACAGCTTCCACAAAAACAGTGGCAACCGCCGTGGCAGGCTTCTACGGCCAGTCTGGCACCTTCTGGCATCCTCCCAGAATCCCCTGGCTCCCTTTGCATGCTGTATTCTGGCAGGCAGCGGCATGCTTCTGCCGGCCACAGCCACGAATTGAGCTCGGCCCAGCGGCCCAGCGCCGAGCCACAGACAAAACTCCGCCCCCTCATTTGAATATAAGAACATGAAATTAAAAAAAGGCATGTTTTTGGACTGTGGGAGGAAGCCGAAGTACCCGGTGAGAATCCACGGATGCACGGGGAGAACATGCAAACTCCATGCAGAAAGACCACCGGCTAGGAATCGAACCCAGGACTTTCTTGCTGCAAGGCAACAGTGCTACCAACTCCGCCACTGTGCAGCCCCACACCTGTCACACGTGTCACAGGGGCTGCAAAATAAAAGTGTCACAAAATAAAACTGCATTATAAAATAAATAGAAAAATACATAAAAAAATAAATCTTTAAGTAAATTAAATAAATATTGACATTGATTGAATAAAATAAGATGAAAATT
This sequence comes from Girardinichthys multiradiatus, assembly GCF_021462225.1. Classification (NCBI taxonomy): domain Eukaryota; kingdom Metazoa; phylum Chordata; class Actinopteri; order Cyprinodontiformes; family Goodeidae; genus Girardinichthys; species Girardinichthys multiradiatus. The sequence continues at coordinate 36,485,965 of NC_061805.1, read as the reverse complement.
TCTTTTTACATAATGATTTTGTTTTATTTTGTTTTCTAACAAATCTTTGATGCCTTTAGAGAACAGTTGGATTTATGATTAAATTAATCTCCACACAAGACAGGTCTATTCACTAATCAGGATACATCTCTTAAACTAGTGTCACAAAATAAAACTGCATTATAAAATAAATAGAAAAATACATAAAAAAATAAATCTTTAAGTAAATTAAATAAATATTGACATTGATTGAATAAAATAAGATGAAAATTTCTTTTTACATAATGATTTTATTTTATTTTATTTTCTAACAAATCTTTGATGCCTTTAGAGAACAGTTGGATTTATGATTAAATTAATCTCCACACAAGACAGGTCTATTCACTAATCAGGATACATCTCTTAAACTTCACATCTATGCTTTACTTTGTGTTGGTCCATCACATCAATTCTAAATGTGGTGCCACTATCGCAAAATGTGAAAAGGGGGCGTGAATGCTTTTAAAATGGACTGAATGTTGAAGATTAAAATACAAATGCATTTAAAATCTTCATCCAGGCACAAGACTTGGGACCCAACAGTCTTTGTGTGGTAGCTCAGTGTAGGGTATAAGCTTATTAACAGAGAGCAGCAACATACAGTCATGTTTATTAAACTAGAATATGTGTTCCAATGAAGCTAATTGGTTAGATTAAAACTAGCTAAAAATAACAACCTTTAAGCAGGTATTAAATATACTTTTCATTAAGCTCACATTTCTGTATTAAAATGTTATTAGTCTATGTAAAATTCAAATCCTAAATGTCATGTTTCCATTAGCTGTAAGTAGAAAATCAACACAATTGAAGGCTTTTAAAACATCAGTCTGTATTTAATTGATATATACTATATGTTTCACTTAGTGAACTGAGTTACTGAAATAAATGAACTTTTCAATAATATCCGAATGTATTTAATATAACTATCAATGACAAAAACATATAACAAAGATTGGTATATGTTCCTTTGTTATATGTTTTGTCATTGACAGTCATTTTCAATATATTCAGATATTACTGAAAAGTTTAATTATGTCCGTAACTGCCAGGGTGTAGCTGTGGAGGACCGATCCTGCCATAATTAAGAATAAATACATAAATAAATAAATAAATGAATCAACAAAAAAAATTACTGGGCCAAAAAGTAGCTAGAAATATAAATTAGTGTGCCATTACATGCAACAAAATAATAAAAAGAAGAGATTTATTAAATTCTTGATTAATTAATCCGATATATATATATATATTCCAATTTTAATGTACTATTTTTATTTTAATCACTAATTTTCAAATCACATTTTTTTTCTTGAACTCTATATTTTTCCTTTGTTTACTTAATACAAGTGGATTTCTTGCTGTTTTATTTTTCCAACCCAACATACCGTTCCACTGGTCCCCACTGATACGATAAACGATAAAATCTTTCTCCTCCTGTTTAGGGTCAGGAGGTGGGACCTCCTTGATAGTTGAGCTGCCTTTTTGCTCCTGCGGAGCAGGATGTCTTGGCTCAGAGGCTTCAATAAAAATAAAATACATTTTAAATACATTTAAACAGTAATACTGGAGTATCAACACGAGTGTCTAGTGGCCAGCAATGACCTGTAGCAGGTCAGCAATGTATCAACTATGAAGACCGTGGAAGTAAAGTTTTAAAAGAATAAATTAAAAGGCTGAGAACAATGCTACTCCAACAGGCTACTATATTATGCACCCTAATAACAGAAACCAATAATAACGGTTTATAAATTACCAACGGTGTTTTATGGAATATGTAATAAGATTAAAATGATACAGTTCAATTTTGGTCAGTTTTAAGTATTTCAGCTGTCTGAATTAGAATTTCCCTACAAAACTTCTGGTCGCTGAGTAACCACGATGACGTAGGACGTAGAGTGTGCGTTGTCTGTATGGTTACGGAGGACGCATTAGTAATCTTGTTGCTAGGCCGAAACCAGATCTGTCTTTTTTTGTTTTTACCTGCTATATTTGATGACAGATGCTCCGTGAAGACAAGTGAATGCAGAGACCATTTTTGAGTGGTCCGAAACAAGGGTAGGAGCAGTGCGTTTCGTAAAATTGTCAATTTTAGCATCAGTTCATATTACTTGAAAGCAATCTTCGCTAACATGACTAGCCTGCTAGCCGTAACATTTACGTTCATTGGGCTCTTACCGGGTACATACTGACTGACTGCAAAGAAATAACTCAAATTTTTCTACCTATTGTTCTTTGATTATCTTCTTTTTCTTCACTTTTCAGTGAACTTCGTTGTTTTAAGGACACCATGTATCACAAGGAAAAGAGCATCCAGATCAAAAACAGCGCTTCGGCGCTGTACAATAACCTGAGCGTGCTGCGCATCGCTCCCAGACGTCTTACCTACTTCACGGTGGTCCATGCAAACGTCGTCAACACTGTCAGTGCGTCCTGGGATGGCCTCAACTACTCCCACCGTCAGCTGCAGTCCAAAGAACCCAATGTTGCCACGAGCACATCGCTCATCATGCAGGTCGGACCATATGTCTTGATACCATCTACTCACAGTGACCAACAGAGTGATCGATTTCTTATTTGTTATATACATGATTACATACATAAACAGAAGCAAATGCATCTTAGAGTTTTCTTAACCATTTTCTTATTGCTGACTAAGTCAACAAATAGCTATGGCAAAGTTAAACATTTACTTATAATACCTAAATAAGTGGACATGGACATGGGCTTTTAAAGAGTAAAGAATCCAAATTGTTTCTGTGATGAAAATAGAGAGCAAAGGGTCTAAAAGCCTTCACAAAACAGTTTTTCTTTCAGGAAACTTAAAAATGAGCGACTCAAGATCTCTGCTTGCAAATACCCTGACATGCTCAGTTAACATACACTACCGGTAAAAAGTTTTAGAACGCCTTTCTCAGTTAATGATTTTCTTCATGTTTATCACTATTTACATTGTACGTAGATCTCACTGAAGGCATCAAAACAGTGAATGAACACATATGCAATTATGTAGCAAACAAAAAAAACTGTAAAAGAACTTTAAATATGTTTTAATATTTTCGATTCCTTAAAGTAGTCGTCCTTTGCTGTGATGATTGAAATATTAACCTTTGGCCGTCTCAATGATCCTCTGGAAAATTATTTCAAAACTGTTTGGAAAACCATTTCAGGTCACCAACTCATGAAGCTCATTGAGAGAATGTCAAGAGAGCAAAGCAGTAATCAAAGCAAAGGGTGGCTGTTTTGAATAATCTAAAATATAAAAATGTTTAGAGTTATTCCACACTTTTTGTTAACTCCATAAATCCATGTGTGTTCATTCACAGTTTTGTTGACTTTGGTTAGAAACCACAATTTAAATAGTGAAGAAAATAAAGAGACCCATTAAGTGAGATAGTGTATCTAAAACTCTTGACCGGTAGTGTATATTAATGGCACATTAACCACTGACATATATTATGTTTGCATTAAGTGACATTTTCTAATCTGAATTTTTTTTAATATCACTTTTATTTCATTTCAGCAAGCCAAATAAATAACTTTAAAGTTGAGTTTCATGTATTCAGATGCCTTATACTATGTATTATATAGTTATTCTTCCTGCTGGCTGGATGATTGTTTACATGACACATGGGCAAATTAAGTTAGTTCTTCTTTACATACAAGGAATCAGTGATTTATCAGCTTCTTGAAGAAGTCTCATTTCCTTGTGGAATATTTTGAACTTTATTGGAATTAATGGCAGAAGAGATAGAATATAGGTAATATTAGTAAATGGGATTAAGTCTGATTTTACTGTGGCGATTAACCTTTTCATTTTAATCAAGTGAAATGTCTTACAACAGGCTGCTTTCTGTGTTTTACCCTCTCGTGATCTGCTGGTGGTGTCATCTCAAAAAGGCATCCAGGTAAAGCTCTTCTCCATCACTGGCAGGCAATTCTTTAACAGGATGTGTCAGTTATAGTTATGATGCATGCTGAGCATGTGTCATTAAGTAATCTCTAAATGTATTCATCTTAACAGCAATGTTTCTCCATAACAAATCTGTTTTTTTAGATGTATGAATCTGATGGCTCAATCATGGTGTACTGGCATGCACTGGACACTCCGGAAGCACCCACAGGTAATCTTAACATAATAGACAGTGGATTTGCTGAATTCACTCAGAGAAGAGGCAGTCTCAGTTGTTAGAAGTTAAACCTTAAAACTAGGAAATATTTCATCCATCTGTCCATCCATCCATCCATCCATCCATTGTCTATACCCGCTTGTCCTTTTGAAGTCGGGGGTCACTGGCGTCTGTCTGCAGCAGTCATTGGGTGAGAAACGGGGAAGCACCCTGGATAGGCTACCAGTCTGTCACAGGACAACAAACAGACACACAGGACAAACAACCATGCCTGTAATCAACCTCATGTGAAGTTTAAATTACTGAAATGCATCTAAATTCATTTTGATGCATCCTCAGAATACAAAAAAAAAAAAAAAGATACCTTAGGTTTTTGGATTTCTTTGGCTGGTTTATGCTTTTCGTGTTGGATCCTTAATTTCTCAACTGTACAGTTTAGTGAGTGTGAATGTATTATGATTATTCTCAGTGTTTGAAGTCATAATCTTTGTTTACTTCATTTACTTGTGGTATATTTTTAATATGATTGACTTTTGAGTTGTTTGGTGGAAAAACATGTTGGTCCAATATCCTTCAACTGGGTCTTTGCAGAACAGCATTTTGCCTCTTGGCTTTGCTCTCCACTTTCTGGGTAATGCATAAAGAAAATCATCAACATCAAAAACAAATATTTTTTTTATATGGATTTTCTGACAAAGCTGCTGTACTGACATGTTTACTCAGGATTTATTAAGAATATGTAAAAAGTATGGACCTGGATTTTGTTATTTTCCAGCCCTGATCAGTAAGGAAAAAGTAAAAAGCTTTGAGATTTCAGATATTCCATTATTATTATATTTTATTTTTAAATCTAATTTTCTGAAAAATAAAAGGCTATTTGGTGTGTCTGCCACATCACAACTGAGTTTTTGGTTTTTGTGTTACTTCAAATAAACACACACTCATTCAAAAATGAAAAAGAAGTAATTTCACTGTCTTCTTGGGCCTGTAGGTCCTTTACTTCTGGGTTTTTATCTGGACTCAAAATTCTTAAACTGGGTTTGGTTTACATGCCAAACAATGTAATGTAATTGCTATTTTTTTTTAATCTTGTGTAATAAATCCAGTCCATATTTCTATGTATTAGAGAGTTTAACTTATTTTTGCAGATTCTACAGATGCATAAAAAGTCAATTCAAATGGAACATTTGTAGGATCCCTGTTTTTTTATGTTTGTGAGGACTAATACTTGTCTTTGCATTTAAAATCTTTAACGCTGTTTTTCAGAGATCTATATCAAATTAAGTCTACTAACAGAGATCAATTCTGTCCCAGCACAGGCAGTCTTTGCACGAGGGATATCAGCTGTCTCTGACAATTACATATGTGTTGGTAAGTACAAAAGTTCCAAAACATTTTAGTTTATATGAACAAACTCTAAAGGTTGGTGGTTTTGTTGTCCAGGCGTTTCATCAGGGGCAGTTTTGGTGTTTGATATTCCCAGTAAAGGGAGCAATATTACCCTGTCTGAGGTACTGGAGGAACACAAGGAGGCCATCACTGATATTGCATCGGAGTGTTCTGGCAGTCAGGTACGTTGTGTATTTAATATGTCACATTGAATAAGTGTTATTGTGGGATTGTATCCACAACTAACATATGATTTTATATATTTCCATGAACTACTTAAGAAAACAGAAATGACACAGTTTCTCCCTGTTATGGTCTCCATCTGTTTAGGAGTGCTTAGCTAATCTGGTCACAGCAGATGACGGCGGCAACATGTGTGTGTGGAAGTCTGGGGAGGAATTTCAACTTCTTAACAAGATCCCTGGTTTAGAGTATGACCCTAACTGTTTTTATACTTTTGTGATTCATGTTTCTAACATACCAGCAAGCTAAGTTAAAGACTTATAATGAAAACCCAATTGTAACAATTGATAACTTATCTCTTGATGCCTTTTTTTCTCTCTGTCTCTTTCTTTGATTTATTTGTCTTTAGTATAATACCTGTTGGGTTTTCTTTTTATTTCCGAATGGTATTGATCCTTTGTTTTCCACCCCTCCCTAAGCATAACCTGCTCATCTGTCAAGCTGTGGAAAGGCACAGTGTTAGCGGGCTATGGCACAGGCCAGATCCGTCTCTATGAGGCTGTGACGGGAATTCTTCACGCTGAGGTCAACGCTCATGCTCGCTGGATATACTCTCTGGACATCGCTCCCTTCTCTGGTCTGGTAAGTTGCATCGACCAAACATCCCCCATAAGGTTTACACCTGAAGTAGAACAAACACCAACAATATGAAGAGATTCAAACTGTGATATTTGGCTCTTAATAAACATTTTTTAAATTTCATGTTTTCTTGTGTATAAATCAGGCCAACGTGAGATTCTCTATTAATAAACCTGAGTAAAAATTATATGGTATTAAAGTAATTGTATGAAAACTTAAAACAAAACTGTATTACTCGATCTAATCGGTTTTATTTAAAACAAAAAGTAACAGCTATACTGTACTTGCATAATAAGAGTGATTGGTGGAATATTTTCACACCATAATTTTATGAGCATTTGGCAACCAGAGCTATTATCAGCTGCATTTGTCATTCCTTTAAGAGAGTACAACGTGTAGTAGTCTTCTTTCAGCCAGCTGACTGGAAGGGTGCAGCAAAAGGTGGGGGAGGTGCAGTGTTGCCTGACTCTATCCTTCATAAAACTGGAGAAACCCTAATCACTGTGGCCCATTCTCAAGGAGCTAAAAAAGGCCACTATAGACTATAGGAACGGTACCATGAGAAATTATTTAAAAAAAAATAAAGTTACAAAGTTGAAAGTAGCTTTAGTGGGTAATCCGAGAGATCATATTTCAGCTGTAAACGTGAAATAAGTACTCAACTTTTGCGGTAATCAATAATTTAAAATTCATACTCTCACAGTCATCATAAGCTTCAAATGCTAGATATTCAACATTTCAAATCACACAAAAACTCTGTTGTAAATGGCTTCACACTAATGTGGGAAAGATGCCTTAAGATGCAAATACTGCATCGTTGCCCACTTGATGTTCTTGCCAAGTAAAACGTATACAGAAAGAGACTTTAAATGTCATAGTTAATTTATTAAATGGAGTACTGTTTCCAGTGCAAGACTAACTGGCTTTTCAGCACAAGAAACATATTCAATTTAAAATCAGCAATTATTTTATAACCCATTTGGCTTAATTATGGGAAAACCTGTAAACATTCCCAAAGCTGAGCCTTTTTGGAGGGATTGAACTAAAATTGCTCCTAAAATGGATGCTGTGAAGGACTCAACAGTTTGTGGAAATATGTAGTTGTAGGCATTGATGTACTCTAGCAGAGGAACAAAAAGTGTTAGTTAGAACACCAATTGGTTGTTTCTGAATTATGTTCATTTGAAACCTCTTTTTAAAATCAAATGCTTAAGAGGTCAGTAAATCTACATGTACCATCGTAGCTGCTTTACCAAAACATCCTCTATCTTTGGTTTAGCTTCTGTCGGCTGCCGAGGATTCCTTTGTCAGGGTTTGGCACGTGTCTATGACACCAGAAACCAACAGTGTGGAGGTAACTGATCAGAATACAAACTACACAGCTTGTTCTTTTAATATACACAAACATATAAGAAAAATAAAAAATTTGAGTATCGTGAAAAAGTTTAACTTCATGGGCTTTCTGTCAGCCATAATCATCAAAATTACAAGAAATGAAGGCTTGAAATATTTCACTCTTTGTGTAATGAATCTATAAAATATGAGTTTCTCTTTTTAGAAATGAGTAACAACATATTGAGCTTTTTCACCCTATTCAAATGTTTTTTAGATTTACTTTTATGTCTAGTCAGAAGTTTTCATTTTGTCATCATGGGTGTGAATGTCTTCAGTTTTTTGCTTTTGACAAGGAATTTGAACTGTTTATTTCTAACAGGCTCAAACATATATGTACACCCCACAAGTTTTTGGTTACTTATCCCCTAGCAAGTTTCATCTTAGACATACTATAGGGTTTTCGTTGCTTCTGACATTATTCTTGCAGGATATGTGACCACTCTGGAAATTTTTTGCCGAAAATTAATAGCTGATAGCTAAATAGTAGCATATAGTAGTTGAGGTGTACATTTGTATTTGAGCTTTCATGTGTAGTATGAAACCTGTGAGGATTACATTCAGACTCAAACTTTAAAAAATAACCTATTTATCATTAAAAGCCTCAAATAAATATGACGCTTATGCCTATTTTGACTGTATGTAAACTGTAAATAAAAGCAGCTTTACTTTACTGTTCTCTTGGTTTAACTTATCCCCAATCATATTTTCCCTGCTTTTATGAATCAGAACCTAACTTTGTTTTTCTAACCTCCTTGCAGATTGCCCACTTACACAACGAATGTGTGACAGATACACAGATTTGTGGTGCTAAATTCTGTGACGGAGATGGTTATGCTTTTGCAGTGACAGGTTATGATCTGAGTGAGATCATTCGGTACGTACAGTCGTAGGTCTTTGTCATGTGTAAGGTTAAATGCATAAAAGTGAATTTGATATGTAGTATTTTTATATAAAATGTATGTTGAACATAGGCACTCTGAAGTGGAGAATTTTGACAATTTTATTTTCTGTTTTTATTTTTACAAATATCTGAAGCAGATTATGAAATAACTAAGTAATTCAAAGAAACTTTACTTTTGTGTACATTTTGTGAACAAAATTATGTGGGTGTAGGTTTGTTTGTTGTTACAAATGCAACAGTAAACGCGCTGTGAAGACTGATGCCGTGTTTTGATTTTTCATTTTCACTTAAGCGTTCAAGCAGTAGATGGATCCCAGGAGCAAACGTACATAAAAAGCCAGTGTAGTTAGTGCAGTTCAAATAAAGTCCACTAGAGGACATGCTGGAGTTGCCAAAAAAAAGAAATCGACATAACATGGGCCATATGGGAGACTTCAGTTTGGGACTTGGTAGTATTGCATCTATGCAGACCGCATTACTCACATTTCAGTATCCTGATACTGATTCTTATTCTTCTCATTATGCAGGTTAAAATCTGTACCATGGATATTACAATATATGATTATTTTTAATTTATTCCTTCTCCACCTTGTCAAGTTTTACTATAGTATATTAATTTGATTTCCATTGTTTGTATATGATCACTCTCAGTCTTTTATATCACGAAACTACAAATATCTGCAGATTTTACCTTTGCTGGGACGAAAGGCCTATCCACTCGTGTGGTTCCCCCATCAAGATCGGGTCCTTTGCCACAGGCTTGAGGGTTCTGCGCAGTATCTTAGCTGCTTCTAGAACTGCACTCTGATGGGCAGAGATCTTAGGGGTTGTTCCTAGAACCTGCTAAAGCCACTCACCCAGTTTGGGGTTTACAGCTCTTAAGGGCACCAATGACCACTGGCACCACTGAGGCCTTGACTCTCCTGTTTCTAATTCTTAATGTTCCTTTCGTTTGTGATTGTACGTCTACCATTACTGGATTCTTTCCATGTACGCTTAACCTGCCGGTATGTGGCTCCCAGCTTTTATGTGCCAGGGGCATCTTTGGACAGCCTGCATCTTGGGTTTTGTCTGGTGTGGTAGATCCTGGCTTCTTGCTCTTGTGCTGAGGGCTTGTTCCTGTGCTGCCATAAATAGTGCCTCTGTATTGTACTTAAGTGAAGCCTGCTCAAGCCATTGATAGGACTTCTTGATTTCAGCCACATCTTCTATTCGTCCGTAGTATGTGCCAGGCAGAGACTTGTCTTTCCATGATGGTTCCTGCTGGTCTTTCTCTTGCACATTGGGACATTAACTTCGTATATCATCACCGGGGTCATCTTTGTAATGTATTCCAGGATCTTTGCTGTTTCATCTTCGATGGATGAAACAATGCTCTCTGGACCTAGGCCTCCCTCCTTCTTTGTTTTTATATCAGTGGCTTCTATCTCCTTCTCTGGCCATGTTAGTATTCCTTTAAAATGAACAAGAGACATATAAATGATGCCATGCTGACTTTTCTCAGATTACCGTCTGATGAACCATGACATTCCAATGGGAAGTGGGCTGCTGTAACTTGACAGACATGGTTGGGAACCGACAATATTGAACTGCTGGAAAACTACTAAAAAAGGATACTAGCAGAGGATGTAGAATCTATGGAAGCTTTAAAATCCTGCATCAGACTGTAAACAAATTATATAAAAAGTAGCATTATTTCATGACTGGTTTTGCTTTCTTGGGGATCCTTTATCAGGTAACCAGGTATCATCATCCCATCTTGTTGAGACAAGACAAGAATGAGGTCAGATCAGTGTGCTGTTGAGTACACATTACATGCCAGAGTTCTAGTCACTCCTGGTTTGCAGTCAACACTGAGAACATAACATCAGCTGACAGAGCTGTTTTGAACCAACACACATGGCAAGTTATGTAAACTAAGATGTTTTAGGCACCAAGTGACTGTCATGCTAATGATTTGTCCAGGCCAAAGCAAACATTAACCACAGCGACATTGACACGTATGCTTTTTATGGAGTAAACAATTTTGAGTTTGTAATGTGCCAAGCTGACTGGAGAGGACAAAGTGTCAATATGAGGGTCCAAATGGCATCAACACTGATATTACATAACTAACTGGAGCAGTACAGAGTGGCTCAAAGATAGGTTAAAAAACATAACCCAAGGCAAATGGCTAAGAAAGTTGTCCAGAAGCATTTGTGAAGACATTGGTTAAGAGCGCAATGGAAAAAATTAGTTTCAGGTTTCGTAGAAATGAAAGATAGACAAACCGCAGTCATACATCCCTAGTTAACTGTGTCAACAGTGCTCTCTGGTCTGATACACAGCCTCAGGGCCACTCATGCTGCGCACTGCCACAGAAGTGGTCAATAGCTGGCTCTTAGGTGTTTGACACAGCTGATAACACACTGGTGTGCAGATCAAACCTCAACACAAACTGTTCTCAGATGTGGATGTGAAACTTTGTTTACTATGTATGCCCATCTTTCAAGACATAATGGAAACTGAGATATATCTTTACCACACATTTTAATGCATTTTATTGAGATTACATGTGACAAATTAACACAAAGTAGAGCATAATTGTGAACTGGAGGGAAAGGTCACATTATTTTCAACAATTTAACAGTGAGATGTGCACTTGTATTCAGGCCCCTTACCTTGATAGTTAAACAAAATCCTTTTCAAACATCTGAATAGCAAATGTAATCCATTTGTGTGCATCCTAATTAAAGAACAGATCAACCTCAGATGTTTGATAGGCAACATTAGCAAACAACAAGGATCATGAATACCAAGGAACACGTCAGACAGATCAGGTATAAAGTTGTGGAGAAATTTAAAGCAGGGTTAGGTTACAAAATAATAATAACAGTCTTTAAATGTGTAATGGAACACTGTTTCCATCCATTGCCTGAAAATGGACAGAGAACTGCAGAAATTAGATCCTACCAAGATCCTACATCCATCTAAACTGAAAGGTCATCCAAGGAGAGCTATAATCAGTGAAACAGTCAATAGACTCATGGTTATTCTGGAGAAACCGGAAAGATCCACAGCTCAGGTGGGAAAACTTGTTGACTGTTAGTCATGCAGTCTACAAGGAGTGTTAATGAAAACACTATGGCTTAATGAAATCTATATGAATTATCTGCAGTTTTTCACAGACCAAGTAAGCAACACTAGTAAAATTGTGTTAGAAAGTGCTCTGGACAGATTAGGTATAAATTTAACATTTTTGGCATTTACGCAAAATGTAATGTGTGGTGGAAACCTATTAGTGCACGTCACCCCAAGTACCGCATTCCTACAGTACTACATGATAGTGGCAGTGTCATTCTGAGGGAAAGCTTTTCTTCAGCAACCTTCCAAGGAATATGTGTCAGAATCACCCACTCAAAGTCCAGATCTAAATCTGATGGACAATCTGTGGAAAGACTTAAAATTGATTTCCCCAAATGCTCTCAATTCAATCTAAATGAGCCGGAGTTACTTTGCAAACAAAAATTGGTTAAAAGTCTAGACGTGCAAAACTGGTAGAGTCAAACCTGAAAAATCTTGCAGCTGTAATTGCAGTAAAAGGTGGTTCCAAAAAGTGTTGCCTCAGTGGAACCGAACACAATTGCATGCCACACTTTTCAGATTTTTATTTTTAAATGTTTTTTGAAATCATGTATTCTTTTCCTTACACTTCATGTGCTATGCTGTATTGATCTGTCACATAAAATCCCAATTAAATACTTAGAAATTTGTGTAACAGCTCAATGAATGTGGATACTCAAGGCAAGGCACTGTAAATGTAGGTGGGTCCAGAGTGACATTTATTTAATTGCCCTGTGTATCTCATGAGGGAAATCCCAGAGAAAGTCTTGCTATGGTGTGTGCACACAGCTCTTTTAGCTTTAGACAAGACATGATGTAACCTGTTGGACATTACTTATCTTGTTCAGGTGTTCTGGTGTGTTTTGTTTGTTACTCACATTTCTTTTCACAAAAGTAAACATTAAGCTAGACAGGTTTGCTCAGTTAACTACCAAGTCACCAGGTTTCAACCAGTGTTAACTGCCATCTGCAAAACAAGTTCATCCATCCAGGCCAGTTAAGACCACACCGATTCTCAGGCATGGTAGCAACATTTTTCTGGGATTAATGTGATCACTGACACATTCAGGGGTTGGACAATGAAACTGAAATACCTGTCATTTTAGTGTGGGAGGTTTCATGGGTAAATTGGACCAGCCTGGTAGCCAGTCTTCATGGATTGCACATTGCACCAGTAAGAGCAGAGTGTGAAGGTTCATTTAGCAGGGTAAGAGCACAGTTTTGCTCAAAATATTGAAATGCACACAACATTATGGGTGACATACTAGAGTTCAAAAGAGGACAAATTGTTGGTGCACGTCTTGCTGGCGCATCTGTGACCAAGACAACAAGTCTTTGTGATGTATCAAGAGCCACAGTATCCAGGGTAAAGTCAGCATACCACCAAGAAGGACGAACCACATCCAACAGGATTAACTGTGGACGCAAGAGGAAGCTGTCTGAAAGGGATGTTAGGGTGCTAACCCGGATTGTATCCAAAAAACATAAAACCACGGCTGCCCAAATCACGGCAGAATTAAATGTGCACCTCAACTCTCCTGTTTCCACCAGAACTGTCCGTCAGGAGCTCCACAGGGTCAATATACACGGCTGGGCTGCTATAGCCAAACCTTTGGTCACTCGTGCCAATGCCAAATGTCGGTTTCAATGGTGCAAGGAGCGCAAATCTTGGGCTGTGGACAATGTGAAACATGTATTGTTCTCTGGTGAGTCCACCTTTAATGTTTTCCCCATATCCGGGAGAGTTACGGTGTGGAGAAGCCCCAAAGAAGCGTACCACCCAGACTGTTGCATGCACAGAGTGAAGCATGGGGATGGATCAGTGATGGTTTGGGCTGCCATATCATGGCATTCCCTTGGCCCAATATTTGTGCTAGATGGGCGCGTCACTGCCAAGGACTACCGAACCATTCTTGAGGACCATGTGCATCCAATGGTTCAAACATTGTATCCTGAAGGCGGTGCCGTGTATCAGGATGACAACGCACCAATACACACAGCAAGACTGGTGAAAGATTGGTTTGATAAGCATGAAAGTGAAGTTGAACATCTCCCATGGCCTCACAGTCACCACATCTAAATATTATTGAGCCACTTCGGGGTGTTTTGGAGGAGCGAGTCAGGAAACGTTTTCCTCCACCAGTATCACGTAGTGACCTGGCCACTATCCTGCAAGAAGAATGGCTTAAAATCCCTCTGACCACTGTGCAGGACTTGTATATGTCATTCCCAAGACAAATTGGCGCAGTATTTGCCGCAAAAGGAGGCTCTACACCATACTAATAAATTATTGTGGTCTAAAACCAGATGTTTCAGTTTCATTGTCCAACCCCTGTAACTAACCTATATTAAGTTTGTTTGCGTGGTTTTCCTCCTTTTTGTGGAGAAAGAGCACATTATCCTTTGTCTGTCCAGCTTTGTTGCAGCTGTCTGGGCCTTTGTGCCTAAGCCTGTTGGGTTAGAAAATTGACAAGTGGGATGAAGAACCCAAAGCCTCGCCAGCTTGCAGATACAGACACACCACCCATCTGGCGAAGTAATTGGGGAACAAGTGCCTGATAAAATATCTTGAATAAATAGATATTGTACTTGAGATGCACTGAAATATAAAGAAGAACTATATAAAACTGGCAAGGAAAAAAACCATATCTCTGCTGTCTGATGGCCATGCAGACGATACCTAAGATAAATCATAGTGGCAATAGAATTTTGAAATAATCAAAAATTACCATTTGCCTATTTGTTTTTCTATAGTATTTATATAGTATGATAGTATATTTATATTAGCAAGATTTTTAGGCATTTTAAACGTACTTTTGTCAGAATGCCATGAGGGGGCATTTGATTAATCCCAGATAAATTCAGTCATAATAATAATAATCCCAAATACAGTTCATAAGGCTGCATGGTGGCACAGTTGGTAGCACTGTTGCCTTGCAGCAAGAAGGTCCTGGGTTCAATCCCAGCCAGGGGTCTTTCTGCATGGAGTTTGCATGTTCTCCCCGTGTGTGGGTTCTCACCAGGTACTCTGGCTTCCTCCCACAGTCCAAAGACATGCCTGTTAGGTTAATTGGTCACTCTAAATTGCCCTTAGGTGTATGAATGAGTGTGTCATGGTTTTTTTGTGTGTTGCCCTGCGATGGACTGGCGACCTGTCCAGGGTGTACCCCGCCTCTCGCCCATAGACTGCTGGAGATAGGCACCAGCTCCCCCGCGACCCACTATGGAATAAGCGGTAGAAAATGACTGACTGACAGTTCATAAGAAAATATGTTCATCATAAGCAACATCCGTGAAGAAATCACAAGATGTCATTAAGCCTTTATTACCAAGTCAAAATCCAGAGAGGAACTGTGGCGCTCCAAGATATCTGCAACAGCCTACCTAAAACCAACCTACCTGAAAGTACATGTACACTGCCTTGAAAAATGTATTCACACCCCATGAATCTTTCCACATTTAGTCACTTGACAACCGCAAACGTCTGTATTTTGTTAGGATTTCATGTGAAAAACCAATCGAAGTGGCACCAAATTGTGAAGTGGAAGAAAACCAATACAGAGTTTTTTAAAATATTTTGCTAGTTAAAATCTAAAACATTTACAAGTATTTGTATTTATCCTCCTATACTCTGATACCCCTAAATTAGGCCAATACAACCGCCTTTGTAAGCCATCTAGTCAGTAAATACAATCCCCCCATGTGTAATTTTATGGCCGTTCTTATACACTGAATGGAATGCAAAAAGGCCAAGTGTGTCACCCTAAACAAACAACCCCCATGGTGGAACACAATGGTGGCAGCGTTATGGCACACATAGATTGTTTTT
This sequence comes from Girardinichthys multiradiatus, assembly GCF_021462225.1. Lineage (NCBI taxonomy): Eukaryota > Metazoa > Chordata > Actinopteri > Cyprinodontiformes > Goodeidae > Girardinichthys > Girardinichthys multiradiatus. The sequence continues at coordinate 36,470,385 of NC_061805.1, read as the reverse complement.
TTTCTTTCTGTTTATTCTCAGTTTTGTTTCTGTTGACCTAGCGATTGACAAATTATACTATAATGTGTAAGTTACTATAATTTTAAATGTGTCTTGTAATATAGAGATTGTCCAATAGTAAGCAGTGCAATACAAAGAAATTCTCAAAATCCAAAGATCAGAATCAGAATCAGCTTTATTGCCAAGTTCGTACATACAAACAAGGAATTTGACTCCTGTACACTTTGCTCTTTGGTTTTGTTTTTGCATTACAGAATATACATATTTACAATGTACAATATACACATATATAAATAAAAAGGTGCATTTGCAACATCTATATGCTGTTGTTTTGTACTCTATTGAATGTTCAACAGAGAAACAGCCTGGGGGAAGAAACTGTCTCTGTGGCGGCTGGTTTTAGCAAAGATGAATAAATCAGAAAAAATAGATGACAATAAGATCACGAAAACCTGATTTCATCTGTGGGTTTATAATCACTGGAATGTGGAGTAACTTGAGAGACCTGTTCAATTTAAACATTTTCCCAGTAGGCTGACAAATCTAGACTATTAACAAAAACGGGTGGAGACAAGGTGCAACTGGGTAAATTTGTTTTACAGCAACAGGATGGATAATAGCAGAGCTAAGGTAACCTGTGCTTTTCCACCACCTGCATCCCAATTTTGTACCACTATATCCTGTTCTGTGCCGTGTGATGTGTGTGGGATTTCATTTCCTGATACAGTGGCTTGTAAAAGTATTCATACCCCTTGAACTTTTCCACATATTGTCACATTACAACCACAAACATAAATATATTTTATTGGAATTTTATGTGATAGACCAACACAAAGGGGTATGCAGTTGTGAAGTGGAAAGTCCCGTCCAAAATTATACATGATTTCTTTTTTTTTTTTTTTTTTTTTACAAAAGTGCAAATGTTTTCACCCCCCTGAGTCAATACTTTGTGGAACCACCTTTTGCTGCAATTACGGCTGCATGCTTTACGGTATGTCTCTACCAGCTTTGCGTATCTATTGACTGAAATATTTGCCCGATTCTTTGCAAAACAGCTCAAGCTCAGTCAGATTAGATGGAGAGCGTTTGTGAACAGCAGTTTTCAGATCTTGCCACAGATTCTCGATTGGGTTTAGGTCTGGACTTTGACTGGGCCATTCTAACACATTAATATGTTTTGTTTTAAACCATTCCATTGTAGCCCTGGCTTTATGTTTTGGGTCGTTGTCCTGCTGGACAAGGTGAAGGTGAACCTCTGCCCCAGTCTCAAATCTTTTGCAGACTCCAACAGGTTTTCTTTCAAGACTGCCCTGTATTTGGCTCCATCCATTTTCCCATCAACTCTGACCACCTTCCCTGTCCCTGCTGAAGAGAAGCCCCCCCAGAACATGGTGCTGCCATGTTTGACAGTGGGGATGGTGTGATCAGAATGATGTGCAATGTTAGTTCTCCGCCACACATAGCGTTTTGCAATTTTGCCAGAAAGTTAAATTTTGGTCACGTCTGACTAAAGCACCTTCTTCCACAGCTGCTTTGTCCCCAACATGGCTTCTGTTGAGGACAAAGCAAACATGCTAACAAGCAAGTAGGCCCGAAAGTAACTCTGTTAAGCATTATATTGAGATTTTTTACTCTGTGCCTTAGTGTTTGACTAAACAAACACTGAATTGACACCCGTTTCGGGATTTTTCGAGCATTATTAAGAAGAGGAAGGGATCTTATTTAGTGCTTGGATCCCAAATTGTTAAAAGAACTGTTGCAGAACAGCTGTATTGTTGCTAACATTATACACGTATTGACTGTTTTTATTAGGAAACTGACTTCTACAATTGTTTGCACTCAGTTTTAAGTTATTGGAGTCAAAGCAAAGGGGAGCAAAAAATATAAATGCACACCATACTTTTTAGAGTTTCATTTGTAAAATATATTGAAAACTGTATTATTCTCCTCTCATTTCACAAATATGCTACTTTGTGATACAGTCCCAATATATTTCATTGACATTTGTGGTTATTACAAAATTTGAAAAGGTTCAAGGGGTATGCACTCTACAAGACACTGTGTGTGGTAAAACAATGTTATAAGAGGTAACAAATACAAAGACCAGTAATTTTAATGAACATAAGATGAACATAAGAGTACAGAATAAACAGACTGCTATGGTTGAATAACATTTGACTATGATTGATAGCTCTGTCAGGACCTTCCCACATAACCCCCCACCCCCAACACACGCTCAGATGCACACATAACTTGCATAAACCCAGTATCATCATTTAGACAGCATGGATAGGCAATGAGACTTAAATGCATTAGATTAAAGTAAAATAAACATGATCAGACACTGCCATCTGCCCTGGGAAGGCATGGTTGCCTAGCATAGGCCACTGTTTGGTTTGACTGACGCTGATGCACTTATGCTGGAGTGTGGGTTTCTGTTTGTTTGTCCAGTGTGTACAGATGGCAAAAAACACTTGGTGATGAATTTGTTTTCCTTACTAATTTTCAAATAGTCAGCATCTCAGACCTACATGAGTGTATTGTTACCCTTGTTTGTAATTGATATTGGCCCTACTATACTTCACCAGAATTATAGTTTATGAAAATATTTTGTTCTCTCATGACTATGAAATAAATAACAGAGAGTATCATACATAAAATAATACATCATATGATTCCCCTATACCTGTGGAAATTGTGTTGAATTACAACTTGTTATTCTTCTGGTCAGGTTCAGAAATGTAATATTTTAAAAAAGCAATATCTTATTTAATGTTTATGTACTTTTTCTTTAAATTTTTAACACCGCTTTCCTCAAGTGTTGCAGCGAGATAGTTATTGAGTATCAAAATAGTCAGACCAATATTAACAGCAATATCCTGCAAGCATTATCATGGTGCTCGGTCAGTGAGATTGTTAATATGGTTAATATGAAAGAGATGAATGGGCATCTTCAGGGCACAACATTATTTCAAAGCACATGAACATTTCCCTCAAATACCAGGCTGTGTTTTTCTGCATATGCAAATCACAGTCTTGTTATAGCTGTACGTAAGTGTCTCCAGATCTCTGTGTTTAAGTTCATGTTCTACTTATTGAGTGAGTGAGAGAGAGGTTTACACAGTCAACCTGACACCATATGGGAGCAAAATATTAGGGTTTATTTTAAAAAAAATAATAATAATTTGGTACGTTTTTAGGTTGAGGTAAGTCATGGGTTAAATGTGGAGCAGCTTGAAAAATAATCTCACAGAAACCACTTTCCATTTTTAAACTTTGCAAAGTTTTGTCTATAAAGGTATGTTTATTTTGAGGTGAAGTTATGCTGAAACCGGCTTTCACCTGCTATTTTATTGGGTGTGCTAGTCCAGTTGGGTATGCTAGTTAACGGTTCAGGCTGGTGGTGTTGGTGCAGTTGTGCGGTGAATATTTCTTTGTCACCTTTTAGATGTCTCGGTACCAACTGAGCATCATTTAAACACCACAGCCTACCTGAGTATTGTTGCTAACCATGTCCATCCCTTTATGACCAGTGTGTGCCCCTCTTATGATGGTTACCTCAAACAGCACCATGCACCATGTCACAAAACTCATCTCAAACTGTGTTCTTGATCATAGCAATGAGTTCACGGTACTCATACATCTCTCAAGTTATAATCCAATGCAGCAACTTTGGAGTGTGCCACAATGGGAGACTCATATGCTGAAATGTGCAATTGATAAAATCTGTCATAACATTATGGAGCAAAATCTCAGAGGAAAGGTTCCCAACACTTTGTTCAGTTTATGAAGGATTAAGGCAGTTCCAAAGCCATAATAGGGTTTAACCTGGTTCAAGCAAGGTATCACACGGCGCGTGAGTGTAAACTCCAGTTAGACACCATCTAGATGTTCACACTTTAAGGCTTCTGCATGTTGTCCACATCCATATATGATCAAACCAGCTCAGATACGTGTTCATTATATTTCTAGCGTAAACATTTCAATGCATTCTACAGTGTGCTACAGCTCCACAAAACAAATGGGTATAATTTTGGGATGAAGAAGAAAACTCTTTATAACTTCATTTTTAAAAGAAGAGTGTAGCTTCTGGTACAAGAAAGACCAGACACCATTTGCAGACTCTTAATAATAGCCAAGGTTTAAATATTCATTTAACAATCTGAAACTCATGAATCCATTTCAAGTGTCAGAGGAGGTTTAAAATATAAAAAAAAAAAACCTGCCATGAATCTCCTCTCTTTAGTCTTGTTATTAACTTAAGACGTGTCTCTGCCAGCTGGACTGTCAGCCAGGCCACAGTAAATGATATGTGATTAAACACAAACTGGGAAATGGAGCGAAAGTATAAACACAGCGATACATCCATTTGTCTTGAGAAAACTATGTGCTGTCGGAGAAAAATGCTGTAACCCACACACCCGTCCATTAGGGATTGTCACTCCCATATTGCATGTCTGGTTGAATGGGCTGAGAAAAAAGAGAAAGAAGTGTAGCTATTAGAAAAGCCGAAGAGAACCCTGACATGGAAATCCCCATGTACCTGGATGACCTTAAGAGGATACTGTTTTGGCCACTTACTTGTGAGAAGACTAGAACGAGATAAGAGACATTCCTTCATTACCACCAAATATATATGAGACTACAGAGCTTGAATGCGACCTAAATGGATTGTAATGGTACTCCTTAAGTCGTTAATAAGAAAGATAAGAACAACCTGTTCATTAATATAAGAAGGAAGAACTGGAAGCCCTCAGGGTCAAGTTTCAAACCTCCAGTTCCCTGCTCAGCGTCATAAGCCACGTAAACAAGAGGTACATAGAGAGAAGTGGAAAGAAGGACACCAAAAAGTTTGAGAAAGACATCAGAGTTTGTCTGGAAAATGCAGCCAAAAGATGTCAGGGCAGAGGTAGTTGTGTTTCCATGGTGACCCAAATGTGCAGTTGGTAAAGTGACGCCACTCGGGAGTATTACGTGGCAATCATGCTGACATGAGCCCTGTGTGCCAAAGCCCAGCCAACAGCATGGAGCACACGTTCGTGTCTATTCATAGAACCTAAGAGACACCCCGGGGAGACACAGGGAACCCAGATAGTGGGACAGAGAGCCGATGAGCCCAACTGGCTGCAGTGGCACCCCTCAGCTGAGTCTATAGATGCATGGAGAGATTAAGGGATTAGCTCTTGGAAGGGGTTATATCACAGTTTCTTAGATCTTTGTCCATATTGACAGTGTCACCTGGTCCCTCAGTCTCAGAAAAGAATTGCATTAATTCTTTTATCTATGATTTAAAATTAAACACACATAAAAAAGTGTACATATATGCATGATTAAAGACAAATAAAAGTTTTCTTTATGATAAAAAACTCTATTCAGTGCTTTAAGTCATGTTTTTGGCACCTCAGCATGGAAAATGCAATGTTGAAGTTCTTGACAAAACTGACAAAAATGTTAACTTCAATGTATTTAAAACAGTTGCCTCCAAACCTTTAGCTATAGCCATGCATGTCAAAATGATCAAGCTGCAATTACTAACAGGCCACAAAAGTTTTCTTTTTTTTTTTTTTGCAGTGGGGGGTGCTTGGATTGGTAGCTGCGTGATGGGCTTGTGCTCTGTGGACGTGTTATTATAACCTCACTGGGGGATTGAGCGCCCATGTGGGGGTGCGCCCCCTGTAAAGAGGGGATTCCTGCCATTTGGGTTCGGAGGCATGTGTTCGATATTTGTGTCCTGTGGGGAAGTACAGGTTGGAGTTCATTGGGTGTGGGAGATTCACAGGGTTGAAACTGGAATTTATTGGGGGGGTGGGGTGAGACTGTTGCATCCTGGGGCGGCTCTGGTTGGTTGGCTCGTTTGGACCATGTGGAATAAAGTATTTTCCATTTTTAATGTAGTTTTCTTCTTTTTATGCTTTGAAAACATCTGATAATATAGTGCAAAAAGGCTTGAAAATGTTTTGCATCTAACATGTTTTCAAGTTAATTCTTTAATGAGCTATTTAAACAAAAGTAATTTAAGAAACATTTACAGAAATGTCCAGTTCAGATGCAGTTTGATATAGTCCTGTTCAGTTTGATTAAAATATATTCAAAGTCAGCATGAAAAGTAGCCTGAAGCATTTCAGTTCAATCCAAATCTGTATATCCCACTGCAATCGAATTATAATCCAATTCAATGCACTGAGATTCAGTAAATGGATTCAACTAAATCTTAATTTCTTTTTAATCCACCAACTTGGACATATACAGGGCGATTGTACTGTATCATTTTAAGTCAATAGTCTTATCAAACCAACTAGTTTCCAAAAATGCTGAGGATGTGGTATTAAGATCTAGGCATGTCATGGTAAAGCAACTCCAAAGTGTGAAATGTTTGAGGTTTATATCATGGGGACTTGTACACAGGCAATACCAATGTATTTCAGGGGTATATGGCACCTTAGCCTTTCTACAGATAAACACTAATATTTATTGCCCAATGAATCATGCTTCCGTCTTCAAGATTTCCACACAAGTCAGTCTGTTTTTTGAAGGCTGTAACCACGTTGTATTTAGTTTAAACCTGTTATGTTTGCACTGATCTTACCCACACTGGCACAGAACATTCCAAAACTATTGAGTGGACCAAGAATGTATAATAGATTATTACAGGTGTAACCACTCTCTGGGTGGGTGCTAGCTAAATCTGTTGTTAAGCAGAGACAGTATTGTACACAGTAGTATGCAGAAACTAGTAGTCACCTGCTGGTCTTTAGTGGTATCTGGAGACTCTATTATTAATTTGCCCAGCAGATTTTCCAGGCTTTGCTAGGCCTCTTTAAATTGGACAGTCAGTCCAGAAAGAAGAGTAACTGGACGAAATAAGATGAGCGTTTATAAAAGGTTCTTGTTAATACCTTATATTCAACAGTTATTTATAACTAATCTTTTTCCAAAACTCTTTTAACTCTGACACTGATGGGATAAAACCTCACAAAATTCTCTGAAACACCTTACTCACTAAAATCATTTAAGTAGACTTAGGACCACAGAACTGTCTTTTGGATTTACTTATCTGGAGATTTAAAAAAGGGATAATTTAAGGCCAGCCTTAAGATGGACTGTTACCTCAACCATAAGACACACTTCCTCAGAAATGTATTGACACATTCTAGTAATAAGTGTGCTTAGTCTGCTTGGTACACTGTTTCTACCAGTTGACATCTAGATGGTGTCTACTTGCAGCTACATAGGACATGGTGACCTAAAGAGGCCACTCAGTTCTCTAACTGTTGGAGATTTAATTGCCAGCTTTTCCATTCTTAAAAAATTTAAAAATTAAGATTGGATTTAAAAACTGTGTGTGAGAGATTATGCTACTGCAATAGAAGAATAAATAAATGCTTCAATGAGTTTTTTGTTCACAGGTTATTCAGTCTGGTCATTAAATGTGGATTATCTCTTTAAGAAGGTAATTGTGTGCAAATAATGAGAGAAAAGTTTGCAACTCAATTTAAAAATTTTGTATTTTTATTAAATTCCTATTGACATAAAAACAAGATTCAGTTGGACATTTCACAATTGCGGTTCTTCTTGTTTAGCAAGAAAAAAAATATAACAGAAAACGTACAACTCATGTCATCTGACTGTCACATCACAATGTTCAGAATGTGGTAAAGTTGGCAAGAGGGCTTGAACCATCAAGTCAGGGCCTCTTTTGTTCCTGACTGTTTAAGTTCAATTTGTGCAACAATAATACAGCTTTGTTTGAGAGAACAGGCAGAAGAGAAACAGAGGCTCTATGGCAAAAAGATCCCCATTGTAGTGTGTCAGCAACCAATGTTAGAAGGTATTGTGATCATTTAATGGCCTGTGTCAAAGGGCCTTGTGGCATGCCAGAGTGGAGGTTTGGATTTTTTGAGTGAAAATTGATCTGAGCTGATCAAAGATTAGATTTATCTGTGCAGTCTGTAATTGGTTTGACTGCAAATTGCATTTTGAAAATTTCTATGAGCTGGAGATGCAACACAGAACCATCTATATTTATCTGGATAAATTTAGCTGATATGGGTCTTTTATAACCACTGGGATCAGCAGTTTACCCCTCTCAGAAAAAGAGAATGACTGAGTGAGGGCTGAAACACATGGACCCCTCATTGTACCTCTATTCTGCCCACGCGGCTCTATCAATAGTGCTATTGCAGTGGTCACAGGCAATAGAAAGTGCTGCAGGTGCCACTTTGAGATAAAAGCTTGGTGTACCTCTGTTAAAAAATGAAGAAAAGTGGAGAAACTGAGCTTAGCAAAAGTTTGGAAGTTACTAAACTGAATACACACAGACACTAACAGCTGGTGATGTGACCTTTGATCTGTATTTGTCAGCAGACTTTTGCTTAGTGTTTATCCTAAACATATTTAATACAAGGCTTCAGCATGATATTCCTCTACTTGTCGACCACTTGTGTGTGTGTGTGTGTGTGTGTGTGTGTGTGTGTGTGTGTGTGTGTGTGTGTGTGTGTGTGTGCAACCATATGTGCATGAGATGATTCCATGCTTGAATGCCACAGCTTGTAGAGGTTGCCTAGAGCCTGTATCCATGCTGACATGGAGGCAAGCATTGCTCCATTCCCTCCACAGGACAATGACTGCTTTAATTATTTGGCTGCCCAGGAGTTTTAGGGAATAGCAGAGAAACAAGAGGTTCAGAAAATTAGAACTGGCTTACATTTGTTCTTTTTAAAAATCGTACAAAACAATTAGTGCTAGCAAAATATTCAAAAATTAAAGACTGAATTAAGGCTGATTTTTGTTTTTGAAAGATTAATTACTCCCTCTTTAAACTCAAGGACTGAGCAAAGGTATATAATTTTGAAATCTTATGACGCCCCAGCTACATTAAAGAGAAATCTTAGTGTTTTTTTGTAGTTAGGCTATATTTACCAAAAAAGAAACCCTATCAATCTTATTTGTTAATGCTGCCTCTGGACTTACACATCTGGAAGTAACTAATACTGTTGCAGGCTGTGGAGTTGGGGCTGACGTCTGCTTCCACTTTGCAGTGCTGCTTTGCCAACGAATGCCTAAATATTACAGCTTGTTGCTTTTTGTTTTTATGTATCCTAATACTCCCTCTTTCCACGGCCAGTGTGTTTATTGTGTAGGTCTGTCTGCAAAGCATTAGGAGCTCTACTGACACTAAGTACCAGCAATGGTCTCTTCAAAATAAAAGCAAAACAAGTCACAGACAAGTTACAATTTGAAGAAGAAGAAACTATTGGATTGCTTGTTGGTTAACTTCTTCACTAGGCGTATTCATTTTACTGCATGAGTTTAATAACCCTGGTCACTGGAACTAAAATAAAACAGAGACCAAGCAAAGTACAGTGTCTTGCAAAAGTATTCATACCCCTAAATAATTATTTTAACATATTGGGATGTTGCAACAACGAACTTCTATGTAGCTTGTGTCAAGTTCTGTCAAACTAGAAGGGCAGCATCTGTGAACATCAGTTTTCAAGTTTTGCCACAAATGATCAATTACATATACAACTGGACTTTGACTAAACCATTCTAATGCATGGTAGGCTCTTACCTTAACTTTTCTATTGTAACTCTGACTGCATGTTTAGTGTTGCTGTCCTGCTGGAGGATAAACCTCTGGCCTCTGGTCTCTAGTCTTTTGCAACCTTCAACAGGTTTTCTTCCAGGATTGCCCTGTATTTACCTCTGGTCAATCAATCCTGGCCTGCCTTCCCTTTCCTGCTGAAGAAAAGCATTACCACAGCATAATATTATCAACATTATGTTTCACCGTTTTCCAATAAACATCTGGTTTTGTATATAAGTCAAGAAGATCAACTTTGATCTCCTATGACTAGGGCAACTTCACTTACAGTGACAATGCAGTTAAGATTTGACTACAAATTGTTTTTCAATATCTCCATGGTACCTTCATAATCTCAGTGAATTATTTGTCTCAAAAGGGATTGTGTGGTTTCATCCTTGTTGAAGGAGCTTGGCAAATTCAGATTAGTTTCAACCAGTGACTGTCACAAGTACACTACATTGTCTAAAGTATTTCAATCTGAAAAGACTCACAAAGAAAAGGGTTGGCAATTAGAAATTACATAATTATATCTTTGGCGCTCGGATCTGGGAGGAAGACATGAATGCTGTGAATGACATGAGCTAAGATGAACATTTGTAAGGCTCAAATTTATAGATGTCTTCCCCCTGATCCGACACTGGTGGTGGATTGGCAGCCAGGGAGTGAGGAAGCCAGAGTAGATGTGAAGGAAGATGGTGGAGGTGGGGTGGAGGAGGGATGAGCTCAGCTGACAAGCGAAGAGGAACACAGCCGAAGGTCCTTTAAAAACAAGGTGTCGGAAGGTGATTGGATGGAGAATCAGACGGACGGGATGCTGATTGGAAGAACGGGAGACGCACAGAAGAGTCATTGGATGGTGGAGACGGTGAGGGTGAGTCTTACATTCTGAATTTTCATTTGAACTCCATTTGTCTGTGTACTTTTACATGTACATGAACTTTTAAGACATCCTATTCTTAATCTATAAGGTCCAATTTGTTGATGGACCCACTGTTGCCAGCAATAGCAACTTTAACTATTCTATAAACATCTTCCACAAGGTTTAGAAGAAAACCAGACTTGCAGCCTTTGCTCTAATTCATCCCAAAGGTGTTCAATAAAGTTGAGGTCAGGACTTTGTGCAGGTCAGTCAGGTTTCTTCACACCACATTTATACACGTGAGGCCATGGAAGTGATTGTAACACTGGAATTCATTGATTTGGTGGTGTGACCCAATCCTTTTGGTAATATAGTGTGTATGGACAAAAAAGGATGAGACTCAGCATAGCCGGAAAAACTCTGTTGGAAATCATAACATAGACATGTACTGCTGAACAGTGGTAATAAATACATTCCACTTACTGCTCCTTGATGCTAGTTTCTCTGCTGAACAATAGTCTTATTGTGGTATTCTCCCACAAGGTGATTACATCTGTGCTAATCTGATATGCATTTATGGTCCACCCAGTAGTTTCAAAGTGCTCTGCATCAGTATTGGCGAAGATGAAACATTGGTAAAAGCTTTGAGCTAATTGCATCTTGGTTAGCATTCTGCTGCCTTGTACAAACAGACTGACTTGGATAACATGTTAAAGTCAGGCCAGAATCATTAAGCAATGAGCATCAACATGTAACTTGTAGAAATGCTCAAGTTCTCAGGTGCTCTACTGAAAGATAGATAAGGTTTTTGTACATATTGTACATATAAGCATGTGAGATTGAACATTTTCTTAACGGTTTACCCTCACATTATATCACATTATGTGTTTAAGCAGTAAGTAGTTGGTATGACAGGGCTTTTGACATAAATCAAGAAGTTTGGATCCAACGTCTTATTCCTAGATACTGTTAATGTGTCCAAAAATCAACCATAGTAACATGACGTTGTGAGCCTCTTTTTAAAAAGCTTACAACTCATTGAGATGCGCAATCCATAATCATTCAACACAATGTTTAACAATGTATACTGCAGGTAAAATAAGTACTGAATATGTCAACGTTTTTCTTGGTTTAAATATTTCTAATTGGGAACATTGACCTCAAATTTGTACCAGATATTGTCACCAACTCAAGTAATTTACACATACAAAGAAATCAAAGCATATTGGTCCACAAATAAAGTTATGGGTATAAAACTGAAATAACACAGGCAATAAATGTTGAACACAAGAATGAAAAGATGTGCACAAAGGCACAGAAATATACGGAGACCGGCAGGTGTCAGTGGGTGAAAAAAAAAAACAAAGCCGGTGGAAATCCGTGCTCACGCTTTACTAAACTGAGCACTCAGTTTAGCAGTCTGTGCGCCAGATTACTAAACTGTGCTCTTGGTTTCTACAATCCGTCTGCATGGTTTGATAAATTGCGCTCCGTTTTGCAATCCGTGCGCACAGATTACACAGTGACATCTGTCCAGAGTTTGAACACATGACCCACACCTGACAGGTAAGTTCAGTGGATCTGTTGTTATATATAAACTTAAAGCAATGCATGTTTTAATAAGAATATTTCACAGCTTGTAATATGACTTTATTTTTGTTACATTGAGATATCTCCACAGATGTCACTGATGCAAAATGGAGCACACAGTTTATCAAACCATGCAGGCGGATTGCAGAAACTAAGAGCACAGTTTAGTAATTCATGGGCACAGTTTTCCACTAGCTTATTTTTTTTTTGCCCGTTGACACCTGCCGGGCTCCATAGAAAGACAAGAAACCAGCCAAAATCTTACAATACTTAATAAGCATTCTTTCGGCTATGCACAAATTAGTATCATTTAGTTTACCATAATGGCTTAGAAAAATGTCGCCAAAGTATAAACGTAAGTAAACAGTGTAGTATGACAGGTAAAAGCAAAGAGACTTCTACAAAGGTCTTAGTATTTCTAAACTTGCAAATGACAAATCTTACAGATAAATTTCTTAAGTACTGAATGTTCTAGTGAGCGGCATTGGAGCCATAATCCAAAGTTGGAAAGAACATAATTGCACCATAAACCAGCAACAGCCAGGTACACCTTACAAGATTTCATAAAGAGGAGTCAAAGGATTAATCAAAGAGTTGTCCAAGAGCTTCAGAAAGACCTGAAAATAGCAAGTACAGTTTTTCAGATGAAAACAGTCAGTAAAGCACTCAACTGCAGAAGCCTCTATGCACACTCAATGTACAAGACTCTACTGCTGAAGAAAGGACATGATGAATATCGTTTAAAGTTTGCTGAATAAGATTTTGACAAGCCTGTTAAACACTGGTGGAACATATGCCCCATTTCCACTGGCTCTATTTAGGTTTCATTGTTCCACTCCGCTCGGTCTCGCTCTACTCGGTGCAGAACCTGTTGTGTTTCCCCTGGCTCTATTTAGGTTTCATGGCTCCACTCCGCTCGGTCTCGCTCTACTCGGTGCGGAACCTGTTGTGTTTCCCCTGGCTCTATTTAGGTTTCATGGCTCCACTCCATTTGGTCTCGCTGTACTCGGTGAAGAACCTGTTGTGTTTCCGCAAGCTTTATTTAGGTTTCATGGCTCCACTATGCTTGGTCTCGCTGTACTCGGTGAAGAACCTGTTGTGTTTCCGCAGGCTTTATTTAGGTTTCATGGCTCCACTACGCTTGGTCTCGCTCTACTTGGTGCAAACCCTGTTGTGTGTCCTCTGGCTTTATTTGGGTTTCACGGCTCCACTCTGCTCAGTATTGCTATACTCGGTGCAGAACCTGTTGTGTTTCCAATTACTCACTGACAGCTGGGGTTATGGCTTGAAGCCCCACCTTCAGCCATCTGTGTAGTGGCTGTGCCACTGTGTGACATTGTCACACTATTTATTTTAAATGCAAGAATGTAATATGGTTTTTTTTGTATAAAATTATCCACTGGGATAATTATTTGGACCACAGCCCAGCCCAGCCATACAGCAGCAACAGAGATGTTGATGTCTGGACTGGTAATATTCCAGAGTTTGCCTGAAGAAGTTACAATTTTGGGCTTTATGAGAAAGTTTTTGTCTCAACCCTGGCAATAACGAGCACAAGGGCTTGCAAAACTGCGGACTGTTGACCACGATGAAGTTAGTTGTAGGTTGGTTATTCGTGCTCTGCTGATTCAGCGGGATTTTCCTCCTATTTGACCCGACGCACGTCTGATTAGGGGAACCGATCTCTGCCTGCTCCCTCCTTCTGCACACGCTGGTCTTAAGGACCATCAATAAATTTCCATACCAATCACACTGTTTCATGGTGGTACTGTTTTGTATGTTTTGTGTAAATGCTTGTGCATCTGCACAGCTGATTTTATGTGTGATCAGCTGGTTTAGGGTATTATGAAATACAAATTGCCCTGCCTGCATGTTATTCAGAAAGCTGACATGTTGTCCTTTATTCAGCCTTCTGGCATGGTTTATTATTTGTAAATAGTAAAAACGGGGAGACCTATTGAATAAATTACATTTCGTTTTAGATGCATCTGTTTAAATGAAAGGGAATTGTAACTGTGTGAATAGTTCTACAAGAAGTCATATGATAAGGTCAACACAGCAGTGAACGTCAGAGTAGCACAATCATCGAACATTAAATGATCAATAATCCTTACCATCAAGCAGGCATGCAGTTAGACCTGGGCTAGCTGCATGCTTGGGCTTCTGCCCCGGATGTTTTTGAATAGCCCCGGACTTCTTGATAGAAGAAATTTAGAAGTATTAAAAAGATGCAGCCACAAAATGGTATTAGACTTCACATTTTTATTTAAAAACAATCACATTTTTTCAATTGTGTTCCATATAATCACGTCCCACTCCACCAAACCTGACAATCGCAGCACCACGAATGCGCAACTATGCGCACTGCCAGAGACGGAATCCATTCTGGAGAAGTCCAGAACAGCAGTTCACTCCAGGTCGACCTGCCTCCTTCATTACCTGAAAAGTTGCACTGAGCGCCTCGAACAGGGATCGTTTCAGAGCAACCGTGGAGCCAACTGAACAGAGGGAACCTGGTGCATGTGTGTGTTCAGGAACAGGTGGACGCCGAGCAGTATAACCCAGGAGAAGATAGCGGTAAAACCTGAAAGCTGACTCGGAATGGGCTAATTGTAAGTTACAGCTAGTCACTTATTCACCCAGCAAGACATGAGGTGGAGGTTCACTTTAATGAGCATCTTCAGGGTCATGATGAGGGACTTTCACCTGAGCTACAGGTGAAGGTAAATGATCTGTCTGTGATAGAAAACAGCAGCAACCTACTCTGTGAGCTTCTAGCGGGATTTGCATGTGAATGTGAACCAAATAAAGGTTCACATTTACCAGATAAAGGACCAGATAATGTGAAAATATCTGGTCCTTTACTTCAGTCAAAATAAAAGCATTTAATCCTAACGTAGCTGAACACATTAAAAGGTCCTTCAGATCCACACATTGCATCTCATGGCTGCAGCCAGTCTTATAGTCTAGTTGACTGTCTACGTGTAGACAGAAAAAAGTATTGCTCAATAAACCAGGAAAATATCTCCTGGTGCCAGTAAGACGAAAGTGCAAAAGTAAACCTCCCTGTTCTCTTTCATATCTTCTGTGCAGAACAAAAGACTGTTGTAAAATGTTTCATTTATTATTTTTTGCAGGCCAAATTTCTTCAGAAGTGGAATGAAGGGCTGAAAAGATAGCGGTAAACGAGAACAGGTTCATAAAAGAAGGAACAATATTAATAAAATGTTTTGAAAGCTCTTGGCATAGTAAAATAAACGTGTTTTAGGATTTTACCATTTGACTAAGATTTAGGAAAATCAACTTTATACCACTTTCCTCTTTTGAAATAGAAGAATAAAGACAATGGAGCCTCAGGAGTGGAACACTTTGATGAGAATGTAACATTTAAAAGGTAATTTATGTAGATGACAAAAGAAGCACATTTATCTGGCCCAAATAAACATCCCTGAGTTTAAGAAAAACGTTTGTCAGCGAAAAATTCAGATTAAGTTCTTTTCTAAATACCTCAAAATGTGTCATTATGTGCTTCAGCAAAAGGGTTTTTCATCAGGCATGAACTCTGTTTCTCCTTATCCTTCATTCAGCTTCTAACAAAAATATTGATTTACAATAATTTACATTCAGTCTAAAACAAGCCGAGACAGAGAACTGGTACAATATGTCCTATGTTATTTTAACCTTAAATTACTTATAAATTGTCTTGTAGAAATCTAAATATTTTGGATTTGGGCTAAAGCCCCCAATGTTTTGAGACCCTAAAAACGCCCCTGCCATCAAGTTGCATAGGAACGCAGTGGAAATTGAACTGGCTCCTCTCTTTGTGCGCATGGTCCGGCTCGGAGAGGATGGTCCAGGCTACACTTTATGAATGGATGGGTGTGGCACAAGAGTCTATAATGAGGCTCTCCGTCATTGCGCTTGTTGAAAGGCGCTGGCGTGCTAAGAGTGCAGGTTGGTCCTGGAGCTGCAGCTCTGCCACAAGCTCGTAAGAGACAACGAAGAGAAGGAAAGAGAAGGGGAGTAGAGTGCGGCGGCTTCACCCACTCCGCTGCGAAGATCAAACTTCTGGGGAAAATTCTGGTGAGAACACAAAGGGTGCGTCAAAACCAAACGCATACCGAGTTTTGCTTTAATTTATATGCTTACTTTACATGCAAAGTCTTTAAAGTGTAAATCATGTGATGATCAGATGCAAGTTAATAAAATTCAAGCATCTGCCGGAAATGTCTACAGTATTGGATCGATGTTTAGGCTGGATTAAATACTGCGGCTGATGCGATGCGGGAAGCAATATTAGTAAAAACTGACAGACAATAACAAGGTCCCCCTCCTCTTCATGTGATCCCTCCTTGTTGGTGTGACAGAAGCAACAAAGGGACGAGGAGCAAACTCGCATCAGGACCACAAGCGGGACAAGTCTATCCAGACAGAGCACAATAGCGGAGGGCGGGGTATTGGGAGCTTGCAAACAACAGCGCGTCTGCGGGTTTTGCAATATGCAGCAGTATTCGCGTAATTACTGGCGTCTCTCGGCTACAGAAGTCGGGAGTATTTTTCTTCTGAGCCGATAATTTGAAGACTTTTGCAAGTCCGGGCAAACAAAACAAAACAAAAAAGAAACAAACGTCATAATACGTGAGTTTTGACTTGAGGTGCCGTCATCTTGGGCGGGATAGTGCATATACTGGCCTGAAGAGATCACATGTGTTTGTCCGTTGCAGTTTGATGGGCAGAGGCGAAGGACGAGCGCTGCTCAAGTAAATTGAAGAGATCAGAGCCAAGAGGAGGTGTGAACTCAGTTCGGACGTCAAGACCTGAGCTGAACATAGAGGCTAATGCGTTAAAAGGTAGGAGACACGATGACTTGTGATTTAATCTGTATGCTCGTCTCCCTTAAAAACTAATAGAGCAGACTATATGTGGACAGTCGGCGAGCGGGTTGCATAACGGTTCAGTTAGGGCTGTTCAGCTCTCCACTTGTCGACAAAATCAGGATCTGGATAATAAACCCACGGCTTTTAAAAGTTCTGCTCTAAAATGATTGATTTCAGAAAACTTTAAATACTTTCAGGTTTATTTGATTGTCTCACTTCAACTTTCTAGACAGATTTAGTTTTTATTGAAAGTTTGAAAAAATATTTTGAGTGCGTCCCTTGGAATTAATCCAAGACAAAATCTGCATGAAAATGATAATAAAAATGGAGAAAACGTCTTCAAGGGTCGGTTTTAACGTTTGGTAAGTGTACATGGAAGACCAAAAGTGCCACAATTTAAATAACTCATTAAATGGTTAATCAAGTGTGTCGTTAATTGATAAAAATTATAAATATATCTATAAGTAATATTTTTAAATACACAAACAGATATGCATCTAATGAATTATTTCTTTAGGGCATATGTCATATTTACATAATTTCTATTTAATTTACGGTTGAGCTTGTAGCTTTAGTCATATTAACGGAATAAAGAAATATAAAAAAGTAAAAAAAAAAACAACAAGAATACAGGCCAGGGAAGAAGCCAAAAATTGCTAAAGTCTGGAGATGTTACGTCTGGAACACAATCTTGGGTATCAATGACATATGGTATAATTCATACCTCCCACTCTGCCCCAGGCCACAAAGCCTATGTGATATAAATTTGGTCATCCATACTTGCGAATTAGGGTGTGTTACAATAAAACTCCCATTCAAAGATGTTAATGAAAATAATCTGTCAGATCAGAAACAATATTGATGCTTATTTTAACAAATACAATGTTGGGACGTCAGTTTTAGCCAGTTGACGAATGTTCTCGTACTCGTACTCGTCGTCTTCCGCTTTATCCGGGACCGGGTCGCGGCGGCAGCAGACTCAGCAGAGACGCCCAAACGTCCCTCTCCCCAGACACCTCCTCCAGCTCCTCCGGGGGGAGCCCAAGGCGTTCCCAGGCCAGCCGAGAGACATAGTCCCTCCAGCGTGTCCTGGGCCGTCCCCTGGGCCTCCCCCCAGTGTGACGTGCCTGGAACACCTCCCGAGGAAGGCGTCCAGGAGGCATCCAGTATAGATGCCTGAGCCACCTCAACTGGCTCCTCTCGATGTGGAGCAGTACCGGCTCTACTCCGAGCCCCTCCCGGATGGCCGAGCTCCTCACCCTATCTTTAAGGGAGTGCCCGGCCACCCTACGGAGGAAGCTCATTTCCGCCGCTTGTATCCGGGATCTCATTCTTTCGGTCATGACCCAAAGTTCATGGCCATTGGATGAGGGTAGGAACGTAGACCGACCAGTAAATCGAGAGCTTTGCTTTTCGGCTCAGCTCTCTCTTCACCACGGACCAGCACAGCGCCCCCATTACTGTGGCAGCTGCACCGATTCGTCTGTCGATCTCCCGCTCCATTCTTCCCTCACTCGTGAACAAGACCCCGAGATACTTAAACTCCTCCACTTGAGGCAGGAACTCCCCTCCAACCTGAAGAGGACAAGCCACCCTTTTCCGGTCGAGAACCATGGCCTCGGCCTTGGAGGAGCTGATCTTCATCCCAGCCGCTTCACACTCGGCTGCGAACCGCCCCAGTGCATGCTGTAGGTCTTGGCTAGAGGGGTCAGCAGGACCACGTCATCTGCAAAAAGAAGAGACAAAATCCTCTGGTCCCCAAACCAAACCCCCTCCGGCCCTTGGCTGCGCCTAGAAATCCTGTCCATAAAAGTTATGAACATGACCGGTGACAAAGGGCAGCCCTGCCAGAGTCCAACATGCACCGGGAACAGGTCCGACTTAGTGCCGGCAATGTGAACCAAACTCCTGCTCCGCTTGTACAGAGATCGGATAGCCCCTAGTAAAGGGCCCCCGATTCCATACTCCTGGAGCACCCCACACAGGGCATCATGAGGGACACAGTCGAATGCTTTCTCCAGGTCCACAAAACACATGTGGACCGTTTGGGCAAACTCCCATGAACCCTGGAGTACCCCATAGAGGGTATAGAGCTGGTCCAGTGTTCCACGGCCAGGACGAAAACCACACTGCTCCTCCTGAAGCCGGGATTTGACTATTGGCCGGACTCTCCTCTCCAATACCCTGGCGTAGGCCTTACCAGGGAGGCTGAGGAGTGTGATCCCCCTGTAGTCGGATCACACCCTCCGGTCATCCTTCTTATGTAAGGGGACCACCACCCCAATCTGCCAATCCAAAGGCACTGTCCCCGTCCGCCACGCAATGTTGAAGAGGCGTGTCAACCATGACAGCCCCACAACATCCAAAGACTTGAGGTACTCAGGGCAGATCTCATCCAACCCCGAAGCCCTGCCACCGCGGAGCTTTTTAACCACCTTGGTGACTTCAGCCTGGGTGATAAAAGAGTCCAACACCGAGTCCCCAGCCTCTGTTTCCACCAGGGAATGCGTGATGGCAGGATTGAGGAGATCCTCGAAGTACTCCTTCCACCGGCCGATAATGTCCCCAGTCGAGGTCAGCAGCTCCCCACCCCCACTGTAAACAGTGTTGGCGACGCACTGCTTCCCCCTCCTGAGGCGACTACAAAATCGAGGCACGTGACGTCGCCCGGTACGGCGGAGCCGGGGTTCCACCCTGGAGCCAGGCCTGGGGTCGGGACTTGTCGGAGAGCGCCTGGTGGCTGGGTTGCTCCTCGCGGGACCAGGCCGGGCCAAGCCCGAACGAGAGACTGGAGACCATCCCCCAGAGGGCCCACCACCTGCAGGGGACCGGTGCAAAGAGGACTGGGCAGCGGACGAAGGTGGAGACCTCGGCGGCCCGATCCCCGGATGCTTAGGCTGTCTCTAGGGATGTGGAATGTCACCTCGCTGGGGTCAAGGAGCCTGAGCTGGTGCGGGAGGTCGAGAGATATTGACTAGAAATAGTCAGGCTAACCTCTGGAACCCATCTCCTTGAGTGGGGCTGGACTCTCTTCTAGTCTGGAGTGGCCCATGGGGAGAGGCGGCGGGCTGGGGTGGGTTTGCTTGTCGCCCCCCAGCTCAGCTGTCTCGTGTTGGGGTTTACCCCAGTGGATGAGAGGGTCGCATCCCTGCGCCTTTGGGTTGGGGAGAGGTCTCTGACTGTCGTTCATTTCAGCCTACGGGCCGAGTGGTAGTGCGGAGTACCCGGCCTTCTTGGCGTCCCTGTCGGGGGTGCTGGATAGTGCCCCTCCTGGGGACTCCATTATTCTGCTGGGGGACTTCAACGCCCACGTGGGAAATGACAGTGATACCTGGAGAGGCGTGATCGGGAGGAATGTCCTCCCCGATCTGAATCCAAGCGGTGTTTTGTTATTGGACCTCTGTGCTAGTCACGGATTGTCCATAATGAGCACCATGTTCAAACATAAGGGTGTCCATCAGTGCACTTGGCACCAGGATACCCTAGGCAGGAGGTCAATGATCAACTTTGTTGTCGTATCATCAGACCTTCGGCCGCATGTTTTGGACACTCAGGTGAAGAGAGGGGCTGAGCTGTCCACTGATCACCACCTGGTGGTGAGTTGGATCCGCTGGGGAAGGAGAATGCCGGACAGACTTGGCAGGCCCAAGCGCATAGTGAGGGTCTGCTGGGAACGCCTGGTGGACCCCTTGGCCAGGGATGTATTCAACTCTCACCTCCGGGAGAGCTTTGACCAGATTCCGAGGGATGTTGGAGACATAGAGTCCGAGTGGACCATGTTCTCCGCATCTATTGTCGATGCTGCCGCCCATAGCTGCGGCCGTAAGGTCTGCGGTGCCTGTCGCGGCGGCAATCCCCGAACCCGGTGGTGGACACCGGCAGTAAGGGACGCTGTCAAGCTGAAGGAGTCCTATCAGCTGTGGTTGGCTTGTGGGACTCCTGAGGCGGCTGACGGGTACCATGGGGCCAAGCGTGCCACGGCCTGGGCGGTGGCAGAGGCAAAAACTCGGACCTGGGAGGAGTTTGGTGAGGCCATGGAGAAGGACTACCGGTTGGCCCCGAAGCGCTTCTGAATTCTACAATGGAAGAAAGCAGTAATAGTGAAGCCTACGCCTAGAATGTAAGATCATATGATGAAGTGTTATTGGTGGTTTGCCCTATAATGAGGACATCAAGACAAATGTTGTCCATGAGGTGGTGACATGGACATTGTACTAGTTTGAACCTGTCTGATAATAAGCTTTTGATGTGGCAGATGAGTAAGAAATCATGAATGAAGCTGGCTGAGGTGACACCTTATACCTCAATTAGTTTAAATTTCTAAGAAAAAATCTCAAGTAATAAATATGTTAAAGTGTTAATGCACAGTGATTCAGAGTAAACAGCTATTCGCCATGGTCAAGATCACAGTTTTCTTCTGAACATCAGGTCTAATACTTTTATGCTGGAAAGTATCAAATTAAACCAGTGAGATTTATAAAGCTGCAGCAATGTATTTTACTTGGTTCCTATTTTGCAAAACAACTAGTTTTTTCAGCTTGGTTGAATCCAAAGTCAAACAACTCCACCACCTGCACCCTACATTAGTAAGTTCAGCCTGAAGTCGAGATTGAGCAGTGAGGTTGTTCAGTGTTCAGAGGCTGCAGTTTGGGTCACTGCAGTTTTTGGCCCAATCATGGAGGGAAACTCTGTATCTGTGACAACAGCCAAAACACATATCTACACTGCCTGCTTAACATTTCCTGAATCTCTTTCCTTGCCTGCCTTTGTCTTCATCATTCCTTCCTTGAAAAGCCCAGAGCATGTAGTGGGTGTGGGGATGGTTCGAGAAAGCTTACTTCAGTTCCTCCACTCCAGCCCACTCCTCGGTGTTTTTCTATCAGCTGTGGAATTCAAACCATTCTTCCTTTGGGGTGAGGCCCATCCCTCTGTCTGCCCCTTTGCTCAGAGCAGAACGTTGTTTCTGAAGCGCGTCTGTGTATGTATGTATACGTGGCTCAGTGGGTGGGTATGAGTTGGGCTTTCCAGTTGGGTTACACACCAAACATTTCTGGCTGCTGGAGAGCCATCAAGTGAGCCAAGTTCACACAGCTGGGAGTCGAATAAGAAGAGGAGTCTTTGTGTGAGCTGATCAATGTCCGGCACACATGTAGGGTTTCCTTTAGGGCTCCCCTCAAACTATTTTTGCAGTTCTGCATTGCTTCTTTTCATGGAGAAAGGTTTGCAGATAGGCTGAGTTGTAATGATTAAAGCTACATTATAAAAAAAAGAGACTCTTACATGCATGCAGATTTCTGCAGAGGCCAATGTTCACTTAAGAGGAAAAAATAACACAGACACACAGTCTCTGCTCATTTATGTCTTCCTTTCTCCCCTGGACCACATCAAGTTTGTCTTCTTTAGCAAGTTCTGAAAGGAGAAAAGGCATAGGGGGGGAAGAAGTGATTGTAAGGAGAGTTTGTTTCTCAGTGGCTGCTTCTTTCTTAAAAGGGATGTCAGCAAGCAGAGCTTGAGTATGGAAAGAACAGAAAGCTGTGAAAGTCAGGTTGAAGAAAGAACACGAGTAGGGTGCTAAGAGAGAAGCAGAGAAACAAATAAAACAGAAACCTAGCTGTGGAGAAGAAAAAGAAGGGAGGCAGAACTAGAGGAATAGGGACACCAGGGGGTTTTGACTGAGGGGAAGTTAGTGTCGAGGTTGCTGTGGTATTGAAAAACAGACATCCAGGGAGAGTTTTCCAGATTGGATATGATTGTGAACATGATAAAATGAAACATGTTGTTTGCACTAACCCTTCTTCTCTTTTTGAATAAAATTAAATCAAAGTAGTTAATATTTTAAAATCTGGTTATGATTAAAGGCAGAACTTGTCTGGTGTTACTACAAATTTTATCCACTTGCAAATCTCTTTTGGACATTTGTCTTGACTTCCTGTAAGGTTGTCCTATTATAGTAACTCCATTGACTTTTTTGCAGTTTGTCGGAGGTTACACGTTTGTGCTGAATTTTGTCAAAGCAGGAAAAAGAGCTGTCATATAATGGAGGTGTTTAGCAGGAGCAACGTGCAAGCAGGAGCATGGGATACACATAGTGAGTGAAGTTTTTTAATAACAACACAACTGAACTGGTAAACTTACAGGAAATGGCAGGATATTGAACACAGGCAGGGTTACAGACATGGAGTAGGTAGAAAACAGGAAACTCAAGGCGATGGACATAGAGCAGGTTGTCAAAAGGAGGATCCAGTGGCAAGCAATTAAAACCAGAGAGTATAAATACAGAGGCAGGGTGGAGAAATGACCAATGAACAAGAATAGTTAATCAGGTGAAATGTGGAGCAGCTGGTGGCAGGGAGACTGCAGAGCAACTGAAGAAGAGAGGGTAATTTACAGAGATGAGTGGGAACACAGAGAAGTCCAGGAAAGTAACAAATATCTAAACACCAGAATGAACCAGAACCCTAATTTACCATAAATCAACTGAAATAACTGCAATAATAATTTCCCTTTGGGATTAATAAAGTATTTTTGAATTGAATTAGAGAAAATAAGCAGGGAAACCAACAAGAACTCAAAACTCGAACACAGGTGAATCATGACAATAGCTGATTGTTTGAAATTAAAATGTTCATATAAATTTTACATGAATGTATGGTTGGACTAGATTAAAATAACTCATATTCTGTGAAGAAAGTTACAGTCTTTCATCAGACATAGTTTTAATATTTTATTATTATGAGTCTTAAAGAGGAACAACCACTGGCAAAAGATGTGATTTCTCATTTTCACTGGGTGGGACTGAAATGATGCCAGAGAAAATACAGAAAATACATTGTAGAGCTTCTGTGGAGGAGACTTTAGGATGACAAACAGAAGCTTTGGTGGTGCTCTGGTTTTGTATGTGGGAGGTAAAGCAATTTTGTCTTAAATATTAAGAAGCCAGATTTTGAAGCCTGGCCCTGCTCACATGCACACAAATCAGGCCTTTGATTACTTTAAGTCATCAATGCCTTTATACGCTTTTAAGGTGATTAGCAGTTTCAAATTCAAATCTGTAGTAGGAGTTGCTCATAAAGAACACGTGTGAACCAAATGCAAGCTTTCATCCAAAATGGCTTACCTCCTTTAGGGTTTGGACTATGACTCCAAGAGGCCTTTTTTTAGATTCTGATAGAATATATGTGTTACAAATGTCATAAACCTCGGTCAAAACGGGAAGAAACCTGAATGTTTATAATCTTCAAAATGGCACCGCGGATACACTTTACCACACCAACATAAAGTTTACATGAATGCATTTCAAATTGGGTGCAGTTCAGATGACATATGTAAAATTTAGAACCTAATTGAGGAAACTTTGCAATGCTGCCAAGGCCACACCTTCAGGCAAAAAGTTGCTGTTTTATATTTTAATCAAAAGTTGATTAGGTAAAGAGGGACATCAGTAAATAATAAACGTGACTTCCTGTTGTCAGCGAAGCTCAGGTCATGTCAGACTATGAACTTTTAGTTTTGTTGAGTCTACATCTGAGTGATTCTTGGAAAGTTTGGTGTGGCTCTGACTTTCTTTCTGGGAGGTGTAACAATTTTGTGTTTCATGGTGAAATTTCAGAATTTGACATCAGACAACACCCACATAATCTGCCAAGAAACTGAAGCTTTTGATAACTTCAAATCCCTCTGATCTCAAGAGTACACTGAGCAAGATGAAACCAGACATCAAAATCCACAGAGAGGAGTAAAAAAAGGAATTATTGGAAAGGTTTTGGTGTTGCACAAGACATAACCAAAAATTGTGACTTTGATCCAACATGTCTGACTTCCTGCATGCTGTAGGAGATGACTGAAATATACTTTTTTTCTGGGTTTTGGGGAGGTTGTATGTACCAAATGTCTCAACATAACAGCAATCCAAATGTAGAGGTGGTTGTTGCTAATTCCAAGGGAGGCCAATGGAGCTCACTCAGCTCATGTAAATAAATCTCCCTATTGCTAGAATTAATCAAAAACACCTGAATGTATATCATTAATTTATTAATGAATGAAGTCAAGACTTCACAGCTCATGGGTGAGGACATAAGCAGTTTGAGGGGTTAGAGACGTGGATAAGGAGGTGTGGCATTATGAGCAAAGACAGGACAGGCCAGAACTGGGCTAAGTGGATATGAGTAGATAAAAAACCCACTCCAGTTGGGAGTGGTTCTCTCTGTCAAGTTATGGCCAATGAAACTCCTTTGGACTGGAGCGAGGCCATAGCCTGAAAGAAGGTTTGTGTCAGGAGGTCCAGGAAGGCTGCACTTAGAGAGAGGAGTATTACACAACGTCATTATTGACAGCTTACTATGTTGAACGCAGAGAGACTAACAATACAATTTGAATTTCTTTATTCTTTATTGTGATTTTAGACTATAATTAATTAAAAAACTTACTGATTTCATTCTTTTTTTATAAATATGAGTGTCATTCATGTCCCTTAGGTTTGGTATAATTTATTGTACTTTAACCTGAAGGAAATTTTGCTCAGCCACATTTTCTGCATTGTTTAATTTTAAAATAACATGTAATGAGAGGTCTGAGAGATATCTGGATCAGATAGAATTACTGCTGAAGATAAACTCTTAAGATGGCAGGGAAACTAATGTTCAAAACAGGCCTTGAACTAATTGTGGCTCTGACGTTTTAAGCTGGAAACCCATGCTCATTTATAGAAAACAATCTTAATCATTTAAGTAGATAAAATATGTTTTGCTGTTTTATATATTCAATATTAATCATTTGCAATACTCTGAGTATAGAAAATTATGCAATCTAGGAACTCACTGTATATGCACAATCCCTTTTAAAGATATTTACACCTTTTAAACGTTTTCACATTTTGTCTAATTCTAACCACATTCATCACTGTTTATTGAGAAAGCGGCATCTGATTGGCTTTCCCTATTCCCGCTGATTAAAAGCATCATGACTGCCACCACCATGTGTCACACTGGAAATGGTGTTCACAGGGTTCACAGGGTTAATAACTTGTTTTATAACATAAAACAGTTTTAAATCTCCAAAGCTGTATCCCAGACCCAGACAAATGGTTACACTGGACTTTATGTAAGGGTATCAGAGTGAAGGGTCCTGAATACAAATCCATGTCACACTTTCAGTGTACTTAAATACTTTTTCATGTTACTGTGCACCAAATGCTGTGTCTCATTCTGTGCCTATGAAAGGATTGTGCATTATGGTCCAAACACCGAGTGTCACAAATTTGTTGCTTGGCTGTACCTACTTTCTATTTTTGTTCCTATTTGTGTCCATGTGATTTTGTGCAGACATAGCACTGCAACAAACATATCCTCCTGTGTGTTTATCTGCGTAAACTCTATATGCAATTTGATCCCAGGGTCTCTATTTTTCGGCATCTGCTCCTCTCATTATGGCAGAAAACTGATCCGCTTGGGTGAATTGGCCCCAATGTCACATGATTGAGAGAATGCCAACTAGGAATTCGAGTGTGCGTGTGTTGAGAAATCACAGATTGCATTGCAGACTATATGAAATAAACTAAGTTGTTGATTGTGGAAGGTGTACATTCTTGCTTGCAGCAAGGGGATTGATTGCATACAAACAGGTGGGGTTGTGTCCCTGCATCTTCTCTAGGACTTGGAACTGGAGCTTGAGACATACACCATGTCGTTTGTATGTCTGCATGGACCCAAACACTCCTATATGTCTGTTTCTTGTGTTGTACACACAGTGAAAATCACTAGCGTCTCTCATTTTTAGCGCTTGCGAGGCTTGGCGGTCTTTCTGCTTATCTTCCTGTTTGTTTTCCCATCTTGCCTGTCTGCCGTTCCATCTGGCTTTCTTTTAAAATCAAGCTGCGGAACTCATTAACCAGGAGTCAAGAGAGCCCCAGTTAGCAGCAATAGCAGCATCAGTAGGGTCAGAGCATGGATAGGAAGAGGTGAGTTAGAAAAAGATTGTTCCAAAAAGGTGTTGTCTAGGAAAGACACTGGGGGAAAAAGTTCGAGAGCAAGCTGCTCTATGTTAGATGTCATGCCAAGAATTGGCTTTATCCTATGTTAGCGCTGATTACAACTATTTTTGAACAATATTAAGGTGATTTCTTCCTTTTTTGGGCTGCAATATCATTAAAGAGCAGCATTTAAAAGTCTCCCAACACACCCAAACATATACACACAGTGACATAAACAGTAACAGTTTAACTCCAAACCCCACATACCTATTAATATTTTACTGACAAAACCACAATGAGACATAAAGGCCTTCTCCGTTTGTGTGTACTAATCTTTACTTTGCTACAGGGTTTAAACTAATATCCAGAGAAGGAAACACCCAAGGGTGTCACTATGTGTAAATCAGGGTTAGACCTGTTATTCTCGGACCATTCCTTTTCATGACCACCCAACTTTAATCTTTGATTGTGAATGTGCTTCTATAAATATCTGACAGTTAAGGTGTTTCCCTTCCCTGTTATTTTCATATGTTTGCCCTGTTTTTTTTTTTTACAGTTTCAGGGTGCTAATGCAACCTGACTGACACCCTCTTATCTGCCTTTCAGTCTCTCTCTTTCTTTCTCACACATTCCTGAATGGATGAGTCAGTTCTGGAAACGAAATGCTAGCAACTCTGAGGACAAAAGCTCTGTCATCATCTTCGTCAGTGATTGCTGGGATCAGGCCTCTGTGGTTCCCTCTCAAATAAGTCTTTTATATTTACTCACCACATACATGTGAATGGTTTAGATATTTTTAGCTAGCATACATTTTGAGTTACAAGATTGTGAAGGGGACCTTCATCTTTAAAAGTTGGCAAAAAAACGCAACGTATTTAATACAGAGTCTTGTTCACATTTTGTCATGTGCCAACAACAACAACTTCAATGTATTTTAAGTGGGTTTGATGTAACAGGTCAACACAAAGTTCCTTGTAAATGTGAGGTGTAAAGGAAATTATTTTTGAAACTCAAAGACCATTTTAGCTCAGCCCCCATGTTTTGAGTTATTGTCCGGTAGGAAAACAAGCCTCTGTCCCAGTCTACAGTCTTTTGCACTCTCTAACGGGCTTTTGTATAGTATTGCCATCTATTTAACTTAATCAATTTTCCTGTCAACTCAAATATTCTTCCCGGTCCCAGCTGAAAAAAAGCATCCTTCTGCCACCATAGTATTGCATTATGGGGAGGTCATTTTCAGGGTGATGTGTAATGTATACGAGTCAAAATGTTTAGTTTTGGTCTCATCTAACAAGAGCATTTTCATCCAGATGTTTGTTTTGTCCAATAAGTAGCTTGTGGAAAACTGCAGATTTGTGGATTGCACCACTTTGAGGTGTCCTGTAAGTAGATTCTCATACCTGAGTTGTGGATCTCAGCAGCTCCTTCAGTGTTACTCGCCTGCTTTTTCTGATTGAAGCTCTCCTTGCCTGGCCTGGGACTATAGGAGAAAGGCCATGACTTTCTAGGTTTCCAGTTGTACTGTAACCTTTCCATGATGATGAAGTGAACATTGCTCTGTGGTATGTTTTGCCTTCCTTTTTTCTTATGTGTGTCACACAGTGGAAAATATTGCCACATTTTAGTATAAATATTTCATCAAGCTAACCATTATGATTCCTACTAAATATCATGTGACACTTAATCCTAAAGCCTTGGACACCATCAGACACCAGTTTGTGCAGGAATACTGACTTTTATGTAATCTTGAGCTCCATTATGGCTGTTAAAGTTTTCTTGTCAATTGCCATATACTTTCCCTTAGATATAACATAAGTAATACAGTGGGGTTTGATGCAGGACATTATAACCCCATTCATCCATTGCTTTTCCCTTATCTGAGTTAAGGTTGCAAACCTAATAGACCCAAGAGAGAAAACCCATACATCCCTTTTTCCAGATATATGTTGTCTCCAGTGAGTTCTGGGTCTTCCTCATGGTCCCTTTCAGTATGATGTGCCTTCAAAACCTCCAAAGGGAGGTTCTTAGGAGGTATCCTAACTACATGCCCAAACCACTGCAACTGATCCATTTTGATGAGGAGCATGAGCAGGTCTATTCCTAGGTGATGAAACTTCATATCCTTGTCTACAAGGCTGAACCCAGCCTCCATATGGAGAAGGCTCATTTTAGCTGCTTTTATCTAGGAGTTCGCACTTTTGATCATGATCCCTAAAGATTGGAGCACCTCCAGTATTGCTTCATATGAGGCCCCATGCCTTTTTCCATCTCCTGCTTCGTCCTACCATCTACTATGAAGAAGACACAAAGATATGTAAATGTCCCTGCTTGAGGCAAGAACTGGCTCCTGACCTTTAGTTATCGGCAAACTTTGCTCAGATTAGGGAGAATGGGGCACCCTCCTATGACCAGGTCTGGTTGTCAAGGCTTGGGTCCTCGGGCTTGGTCCTCTTAAAATGAGCCCAGTGGCAGGTAAAGGCATGCCAGTTTTGGACTTTGAAATTGAAATTGTTGATTAGAATAAGCTGACCATCAGCCCTCCCTGCCCTTTGTCCTCATTCAAATGATTCAAACCTGTTTTGTGCTCTGCTGCTTTGCAAATAAATGACATGTGGCCACAGTGTGAGCTGATCATGTCAAGCTGTTTGTATACAGTGCAGCAGTGCAGACATAACTGGACACTAGTATAGATTTTTCCATCACACTATTTTTAGGATATCATGCATAGAGTATCAGCTGTGTAGACATTTGCTCTCCCTATTGGTAGAACATCTCAAATTAGAGACACATGATAATTCCCGTTCAGCTGATTCAAGTTGAAGGTATTACATATCATTGTATAGGGATTTTTTTTTTTTTCAGGCCATCTGAAGGATTACATGCTTCTTTATTATTCCCGGAGAAAATGGCCGCATAGGATTACAAAATCCACTCCAAGCCCATTTGAATAAAATTAAAGTGCACTGCTTTTGAGATAAATGCTTTTCATCTCACAATAGGTTTGTTTTTTGTTTGCTCCACTGGAATACAATATCAGGAACTCAATTTGTTGAATGGACAAATAGCTTGCAGGCTGTTTGAAGTACACATACAAAAAGTGAACTTCCTGTTATACCTTGTCTCTCATTAAAATGGTTTATTTTTGCTTCTGTCTCTCTGAGACTTTTGTTTACACTTTTGCACTTCCACTCTATTTCTGGATGTGTGAGCAACAGCTTACAAGAGAGCTGGATACTGAATTTGCTTGATGTAGACCTACATAGTAGGAAAATGTGATGAAAGTTCGCACACACACACACACACACACACAATAAGCTTTGTACTAATTTATTGAAATGCACCTGATTACAGGATTGGATGCAAATGTTTTAGTTGTGCATGCAGATAAATTAATTGGTAGTTTTCCTCCTCAGCTAGGTGTAAACTGCACAAACTGTATAACTACACGTTTTATCAAAAACTATAGAATCACAGTGAAAAAGAAAACACGAAACAGTGCTCTACTTTAAATTGTCTACCAACAAACCCATGCAACCTCTGATTTGGAGACAAAGGTAGATTTTTTTCATTGGAAGGTGTACACAGCCAACTGGACTGCGAACATCTGAAATGGTGCACTTTTCCAGTACGAGATACTGACTCTGTATAGGAGGATCTCGGCAAGGCTAAAGCTCTGCTTTTCTGTCCCAGACTAGAATCCAGAGATGTTTGTCTTGGCTTAACCCTCTGTTTGATTAGGGTGTTTTGAGAATACTCAATGACCTGTGTGAAGGCCAGAGACGTTGCATTTTGAAAACTTTTCCTTTGACCCTCCTTCTCCTCAAGTTAATTGCTACTTTGGTCAGTACTTTTTACCATTCTATGTAATTTAATAGATGTTTTTTATTATATATACTGGGAAAATATGTCTCTTATCTCATTTGTGCAGCGAACAACATTTCTTATTTTTACCACTTCTTTCTCCAAAGGAATAGCATTTTCTATCCTTAAAACCTTTCCTTTTGATCAAATAATCTCAGAGCCTGTGTAAAACTAATAAATTAATAAATCAATGTAGACAGTGAAGTTGGGTTCAGAAGGGACACCAAGACCTGCAGTTTTACAGTAAGTTGCAGTGAGCTATCACTTACCTGGAGAAGATGTAGGGTATTGATGGACAGACATTGTTCTTCATTACCTATTGATCTGACAATTTCTGTTAATGCACTGGTCAATAAGGCTCTTAAATGTAGTGTATAGTTTACAATGCATAAGTTAGTTGCAACTGCAATGCATAAGTTAGTTGCAACTGGAAGCTTTCCATACTGAAACAAAGATAACTGCTGATTTAGCACAGAGTTTTGCAAGGGAGGATTATTCCTAAGTGCTTTAAAATTCAATTCTACTATTAAAAACACCTGCATTTTCCCTTTGCTTGCATCAGCACAATGACTGATCATTAAGGAATAATATCAACTTATTTTGTTTACCAACAAATTGTAAGAATAATAAAGTCATCAAAAATACCATAGGAAACCCTCGGGCACACATGATTCTATTTCTATAAAGCTAGTTAGCTTGTAAGATTAATTAAGGTAATCACTCCTACCATTTACTGAAAAGCATACTTGTACTTGTATCTGGGACTGGGTCGCGGTGGCAGCAGACTTAGTAGAGACACCCAGACTTCCTTCTCCCCAGACACCTCAATTCCCAAGGCCAGTAAAGAGACATAGTCCCACCCGCACGTCCTGGGCCGTCCCCCGGACCTCCACCCGGTGGGACGTTACTGGAACACCTCCCAGGGTAGGCGTCGAAGAGGCATCCGATACAGATGCTCGAGCCACCTCAACTGGCTCCTCTCGATGTTGAGGAGCAGCGGCTCTACTCCGAGCACCTCCCGGATGGCTGAGCTCCTCACCCTATCTCTAAGGGAGTGTCTGGCCACCCTGCAGAGGAAGCTCATTTCAGCCGCTTGTATCTGGGGTCTCATTATTTCGGTCATGACCAAAACTTCATGCCCATAGGTAAGGGTAGGGACGTAGACCAACCGGTAAATCGAGAGCTTCACTATTCGGCTCAGCTCTCTCTTTTACTACAGCGGACCGGCATAGCATCCTCATTACTGTGGCAGCCGCTCAATCCTTCTGTCGATCTCCCGCTCCATTCTTCCCTCACTTGTGAACAAGACCACAAGATACTTGAACTCCTCCACTTGAGGGAGGAGCTCCCCTCCAACCCGAAGAGGGCAAGCCACCCTTTTCTGGTCGAGAACTATGGCCTTAGATTTGGAGGAGCTGATCCTCATCCCACCCATTTCACACTCAGCTGCAAACTGCCCCAGTGCATGCCGTAGGTCTTGGCAAGAGGGGGCCAGCAGAACCACGTCATTTGCAAAAAGAAGGGACGAAATCCACTAGTCCCCAAACCAAGCCCCTTCTGGCCCTTGGTTGTGACTAGAAATCCTTTCCATGAAAATTATGAACAGGAACAGTGACAAAGGGCTGCCCTGTTGGAGTCAAACATGCATCGGGAACAAGTCTGACTTGGTGCTGGCAATGCGGGCCAAACTCCTGCTTCCTACAGAGAACGGATGGCCCCTAATAAAGGGCTTCGACTCGATAATCCTGGAGCACCCCCAACAGGGCACCACGAGGGACACAGTCAAATGCCATCTCCAGGTCCACAAAATACATGTGGACCAGTTAGGAAAACTCCCATGATCCCTGGAGTACCCTGTAGAGGGTGTAGAGCTGTTCCAGTGTTCCACGGCCTTGACAAAAACTACACTGCTCCTCACGAAGCAGAAGTTCGATTATTGGCCAGACTCTCCAACACCCTGGCATAGGCCTTACCATGGAGGCTGAGGAGTGTGAACCCCCTGTAGTTGGAACATACCCTCGGGGGCACCACCCCAGTCTGCTAGTCAAGAGGCACTCTCCCCCAACCACCACACAATGTTAAAGACGCGACAGGCCCACAACATCAAGAGACTTCCAGTACCCATCCATCCCCGAACCCTTGCCACCGTGGATATTTTTTTAGTACCTTTGTGACTTCAGCCAGGGTGATGAACTAGTCCGACTCCAAGTCCCCAGGAACTGCTTCCACCAAGGAAAGGCGTGATGGCAGGATTGAGAAGATCCTCGAAGTACTCCTTCCACTACCCGATAATGTCCCCAGTTGAGGTCAGCAGCTCCTGAACCCTACTGTAAAGTGTTGGTAAAGCACTGCTTCCCTCTCCTGAGGCCCAGGACGGTTTGCCATAATCGCTTGAGGTCCGACCGGTAGTCCTTTTCTATGGCCTAACTAAACTCCTCCCAGGCCCAGACGGGTACTGTGTGGCCAGGCCTGGCCACACCAGGCCTGGCCACACAGTACCCGTCAGCCGCCTCAGGAATCCCACAAGCCAACCACACCCAAAAGGACTCCTTCTTCAGATTGATGGCATCCTTTACTGCCGGTGCCCATCACTGGGTTCGGGGATTTCCACTTGCCGAGGGCTCCACCAGATGTTCCCAGTAGACCCCCACTATACGCTTGGGCCTGCCAAGTCTGTCCAACTTCTTCCTCTTCCAGCGGATTCAACTCACTGAAAAACATATAAAATTTAAATATTCTGTTGCACTAGACAGAGATGCAAAATCTCCAATTCAAGTAAAATCTGAATACATCTTAGCTAAAAGTGGCATCGGCAGGTCAGGACCTAGAAAAATGGAAAAAGGCCACAAAGCTTTGATCAGTGGATCTCTAGTTTATCTATTAACTATGTTTTAGAAAATGCTGAAGGGACACAAAAAGGATAAAACAAGGATACAGGCCTGGTTTAACATCTGTTTATGTTACTTGCTCAGTAGGGTGTTAAAGCTGGTCAAAGCAGAATATAGGAGATGAGTCCTGTACTGTTAAGACTTATTAGCCTGATCTGCACTATCATGAAGCAGCCTGGGGCCAATCTCTATCCCTATTTGTATTCTCCAGCCTCTTTGTCCTAATGTCAGAGGAAACTCATGAAGCAGAACCACAAAGCATTCATATATGACCTATAGTTTCACATCTCTTACTTATTGCTTTACATCAGACATGCTGGTCT
Organism: Girardinichthys multiradiatus; assembly: GCF_021462225.1. Lineage (NCBI taxonomy): Eukaryota > Metazoa > Chordata > Actinopteri > Cyprinodontiformes > Goodeidae > Girardinichthys > Girardinichthys multiradiatus. The sequence continues at coordinate 36,436,434 of NC_061805.1, read as the reverse complement.
CTTCACACTTTCACTTGATTTTCTGTGAGAAGTCAAACTCTTTATTGAGTCATGCAATCCCAGAGATGACATTTTTCCTAAAAAGATTAGAAAAACTATTATTATAATTTCACTAGCCTTGACACTTTAGAGAATCTCTTCAGGTTGCAAATAATAATTAAGCTCTAACAGTGCTAGTTTTTTAGCACGATCGCTTTAAGAGTTTAGAGAAACAGCTGAAGAGTCTTAATAGGATTAGCCCTGCCACTTGCCAGCCACAGCTTATGAGGCATCTTTACTGACCTCTGTGTCTCCATCTAGCAGAGACTGTGCATGTTTGTTTCGTTGAGAGCATATTATCTTGATGGTTTAAAAAAGGGGAACTAAGGTACCTGTTTCTTTTTCCCTACTTACACACCTGATTAAAATCTTGGAACCAGATATTCTAATTTTGAGCTTGTGAACCATGGCCATGTTGTCATAAAAGCTTTGAATGCAAAATGTAGAAACAGGAGCAAGAAACAAAACTAATAGAGTAGTCAAATTATTACTTTAATTTGATTTCCTGTGAAGCATTCACACTGTCATGACCTCCTGAAGACGAATGCACTTTCTGTCCTTGAACGTGACAGTATTTATCACCTACAATCAATTGAAGAATCCAGTAAGCATTCAATGAAGATACAAGCAGATCCTCGAGTCAAATCAAGGCCGTTACTGATGCTGATTGCAGCCCAAAAATCATAGGATGGCATTTGTGAGAGAACAACTAAGACAAAAAAAAAAAAGACTTCAAAGGTGACACCTTCTCCCATGTCACAAACTCATCCATTTGCCCTTTACTAGAGAGCATTCTAAATTGGGCATTGAAAGGAAGGTGGAAGAAAGATTTATTTTCTGACAAGAAAATATACCCTTGACGTTCCTAATGGCTTCTGACATTACTGTCATGGCAAAGAGGTTCGACTGGAGATGGTTTTTACACAGCATGGGGGAAGAGGCTCCATCATGATCTGTGAGACTTTTCCTTTAATGTTACAATGCAGCATCAGGTTGTGCAAGGGCATCAAACTGTGGCTGACCATGTGGTGATGTTGCAATAAGATTCCCTTTTGATTGATGGTTCTCATCTGTGCTGTAATTACTGGGCTTCATAACAGGATGAGACTGCAGTTCTTAACACCCAACTAATAAAGGATCTAATCCAGAAGATTAAGATCCCACTTTTGGACTATCTTGCCAGTTCCCCTGATTTAAATCTCCTTGGAAATATTTAGGGATAGATGGTAAGGGAAGTTTACAAAAACAGATGCCCTTTTTAAAGCCATCTTCATCACATGGAGCCACATACCCATCACTGAACAAGAGCAATGGGACAATGAGTGTTTTTCTTCTTTTAACTTAAAGTTTGGCCATTTAAACTGTGTCCCACATAGTACCCACAGGGAAGGGAAGCTGATTTGACATGTGCTGATGCTGGGTGGGTGGAGCTGTCTGATGATAATTGTGTTTGGGCTGCAGATGCCCCCAAACCCTAATTGGGTTATTTTTTGAGACACAGTGCTGCAAGCTAAGCACAATGTGAAAGATATACAACACTTCTTGCTCACTAGAGGCAGAGATTTTAAAGACCACACTGTGAAACATTTAAGGTGGACATAAGCTACATTTCAGCAACTATGTCCCTTTCCTTCCCAACTTGGCCTTCATCAGCTATCTGCTAGCCTCATAGCCTTTGGGGCTGTACTTGAAGTCACCCTGCATTCCTCACATTCTTCCCCATCATGACCTATCATCACCAGCAGACATTTATGGCTGGTCATACATCACATCCTTATTGTTTGGGAAAACATTTTGGCATATGTTTATGAACTGACATTGTTTTTGACGCTGTCAAAAACAATGTGTATGTAAAGACGTAAATCTGTGCATATTAGTCAATAGTTGTGCATAAGTAAAATCCAAAAAAGGTATTCTATATTTTCTCTATAAGAATACAAAATAAAATGTTACAGCTTCAAGAAATTACAAACACAAAGTTCAAGTTTACAGTTGTGGTTTATTCTTTATGAACACAATATGCTATAACAGTTTGTGAATACGATTTCTTTTCTATGAGAATACGCATTTACATCAGCGACTTGGTGTCACGTGATTTTAGGCTGGTTAGTGGAACATAGTTAATCGCGTTGCGCATGCGCTGTCACACTCCTCACCGCCAGTAAACGTAGTGCCGGAATGGGAGGTAATTCTGTCTAAAAGGAAGGAATATTAGGAACAGAGGGAAGATAGGGGGGAAATCAAGAGTATTATAAATAAAGCATTGTTCTTATTTTTATGAAATACAAAACTAAAACATAGAATATAGTGGGTGGAGTTCTACAATGATGTACAGTAGGTGGCGGTATGCACCTCTGAATTTGTTGCGTACCGCCACAGAAGAATAGAAGAAGAAGAAGAAGCACTAGCGCCAAAAGAACGGACCAAGAAACTACGGTACAAAGCCAGGTAATGTTAAAAATTTTATATATGTCTTAATGTCGTTAATATATGCTCTTGGTCCGTCATCTTGGCGCTAGTGCTGCTGCTTCTTCTTCTTCTGCTGGCGGTGCGCAACAAATTCAGAGGTGCATACCACCACCTACTGTACATCATTGTAGAACTCCACCCACTATATTCTATGTTTTAGTTTTGTATTTAATAAAAATAAGAACAATGCTTTATTTATAATACTCTTGATTTCCCCCCTGTCTCCCCTCTGTTCCTAATATTCCTTCCTTTTAGACAGAATTACCTCCCATTCCGGCACTACGTTTACTGGCGGTGAGGAGTGTGACAGCGCATGCGCAACGCGATTAACTATGTTCCACTAACCAGCCTGAGATCACGTGACACCACGTGGCTGATGTAAATTCGTATTCTCATAGAAAAGAAATCGTATTCACAAACTGTTATAGCATATTGTATTCATAAAGAATAAACCACAACTGTAAACTTGAACTTTGTGTTTGTAATTTTTTAAGCTGTAACATTTTATTTTGTATTCTTATAGAGAAAATATACAATACCTCTTTTGGATTTTACTTATCCACAACTACTGACTAATATGCACACATTTACGTCTTTACATACACATTGTTTTTGACAGCGTTCTTACCCCATAATTTTGTGTCAACAGAAATATTAAAAGTGCCTTGCAAAGCATTCATTGCATTTAAAGTATTGCACATTTTGCCCCATTAATAGGATTTCAATGCATTATATTGAGATATTATTTGACAGGTCAACACAAGGTATTGCATAATTATGAAGTGAACGGGTTAATATTTTTAGTTTTTTTTTTTTTTTTCTTAACAAATAATCTCTAAAAGTGTGTTTTGCCCCCTCAACGTTGATATACCTGAATAAACTCAAGTGCACCCAACTTCCTCAGGAAGAACAAAGTTGTGGAGAAGTTTAAAGCAGAGTTAGGTCATACAAAGATTTGACCATTTTACAGAGCACTGTTAAACCCTTTGAGGCCCCTTGAAAAACCTGGGACCCAAATGGGTCCCTGCAGAAAGTGTTCAGAAAAAACATAACATATTTTTTTCACTTTCAAAGCTTTATTGTTTTAATCTACTTCAGCAAAAATACGAAATACAAAGTTTTTATTCATTTTATTGTTTTTACATTCTGATCCATGTTTGTTAATAAAGCATCCCTCATTCTATCCAGAAAAACATAAATCATAACTTAAAAAGTGAGGAATGGAATGTGGCCTTTTCTTGTGCGTGTAGCTTATCTCGACTATTTTGTGTCGTGATAATATATATTATTTCTATGCGATAATGCAAGACATATTAAAGGGGGGAACAATTGAGATCCCTTTGTTAGATTTGCTATGAGCTTCTGGCTATGTAGTTTCATTAACTCCAATGTCAATGCTGAGGCTAAGATTGAAAAGGTCACTTTATGTGATGGCTTAATAAAACCCTATATTTAACAAAATGTTTTAGAATATTAAATAAACATTTATAGGTTATACCCATTATATCCCAAAAATGTTGTTTGAATGGCTGAAAGACGGAATCCATTTAAACCACGGGCCTTATGCTTGCGATGTAACTTTTGCTTTTTATATGGTTCCAGAGTTTCTGCTTATTTTTATCATGAACAATGCAGTGACTTCATTATGATATAATAAGGTAACAACAGCTGGTCAGGCACAGTTTTAACAGATACTAGTGTAAAAAAAGCAAGCTGCTGATAACACTGGAAGTAAACAATAAAAGCCCTTGGCTTTCTGTACTTCCTCTTAGACCTTATCTAGCATTGAAATATTTTTTCACTTAAACTCACACTCTGCTAACACGCTCATTAGCCATTGCCAAAACATTTCATGACAGGGTGCCAGCTCTGGCATCACTCAGTCACTTCTCCATATTAGATCAATGCGGGTGTGTGTGTGTGTGTTTGATTGGTGGGTATGTGTGATCCAGGCAAATGGGTTTGAATTGCAGTACATATGTTAAATTTACAATCTCTTTCCCCCTGCGGATCATTTAGTATTTTTTTTTTTACTGCAAAAATAAGGTTCTTCCATCATGTTATTCTCACATTTAACATTTGACCTCTAAAATTTCCTTTCAGGGGAGTTAGGGAGAGCTCATGCTTCCCATTCTTGTCCCTCTTTAAAACAGACCAACAAACACATGTCTCCCCAATCCTGCTTTGTAAAATGACACTCTGAAGACATGCTATCTGTACTCAGTGCGTATGTACAGTAGGTGTGTGTGTGTATGTGTGTGTGTGTGTGTGTGTTTGTGCACACGCTGACGTCAGAGCTTAAGGTAGAATTTCATATTTGATATTATTATCAGTTCCACAGTGATGAAGGGTATGTGTGGAAGACCCACTGCAGCTCTGACCTACTTGGTGCAGTGGATGGGCTGCATAGAGGCTGTTTTTGTTGAGTGTGTGTGTATTTGCTAGAGCTCTGGGATGGTGTGTGGACACTGGGAGTGTGAGAAACTGGGTGTTTTGACAGCTTGAGAGTAGTTCCAGCACGAAGCTGGGACAGAACAGGGGGAGGCGAGTGGACCTGTTGAAGGTTTGGGTGAGCTGTGGGGGTGAGAGCAGGGTCAGTGGGGGAGCGGACAGGACGGGGATCAAATGAGGGCAAACATTTGCACCAGAATCCTCTGTGAACATTAAAATGCCACATGATATGTGTTCCATGGTGATGGATAAACTCATGATATCATCTGAAACGCTTCTAGGTGAGCCTTCCGTGTGCAATAATGAAAACAATGTTTTTACTTAAGATATCAGTAACTTTGAAACACATAAAAGGAAACAATGCAAACTGCAAATATATAATGCAAATAAGTGTGCAAACTATGGTCTGTTGTTAGGCATGTATCAGCTATAGGGTCTTGCAGAATATTCATACTCTTTCACATTTTGCAATGTCACAACCCTAAACTCCAAAGTATTATATTGAGATTTTGAGGTCCATGGTAACTCTGGAGGAGCTGCAGAGATCCACAGCTCAAGTGAGAGAATCAGTTCACAGGATGACTATTAGTCAATGCACTGCACAAATCTGTTTATATCAGAATCAGCTTAATTGCCAAGTTTGTACAGGCAAACAAGGAATTTGACTCTGGTGTACTTTGCTCTCAATAATTGATAACAAAGAATATCTTTTTAAAGGTACATGTATACACAATTGACTTTATAATAGGACATAATGAGTTCAGTCTAAGTATTCATTGTATTGTTATATAGAGGAGTGGCAAGAAGCGAGCTGCTGTTGAAAGATTGCCAAGAAAACTACTGTGTGGGACACAGGGAACACAGCAAATATTGAAGAAGGTGCTCAATAGAGACAGCAATTTAGTCTTTTGGCCCACACGTAAAATACTATGCTTGGCAACAAATGAACTCTGCAACACCCTGAGCACACCATCCACACAGGAAAACATGGTGATGGCAAGGTCATGCTTTTGGAATGCTTTTTTACAGCTGGTACATAGACACGGGCCAGAGCTGATGGATAGATGGATTGAGCTAAATACAGGGTAATTCTGAGAGAAAACCTTTTAGAATGTGAACAAGTTCAAGAATTAATATTTTGCAAGTCACTGCAGTATGTTTTTTTTTTCTGACCAGCTAAGAGTCTCCCTTTTTGTATTGACACCCACTATTCTCATTAAAGGTTTCTGGTTCTAACACAGACTCAGTTGTTTGTGCTTTCAAATCATCATCTAGCTACAGAATTATGTTTTTGTTCTTTTTTTTTCCATCCACCATTTCCTAAATCAATGTCCACAGCACAGTCCTAAAGGATGATTGGTCCAGCCCCTGATTCAAACTTTGAGACGTCTATTTTATTTTTATATCTTAGCTAAAATGTACACACATTATTTTACTGTTGATCAGCCATTTAAGGCTTTAATGTCACTGTAATTTTATTTTATGGGATCTATTTCAAGCTTCTTGTGCGATGATAAACTCTGCAATTAAGGCAGATAAATGACTTTCATGGGAATTATGGTCTAACCTCACATCAGAGTCTGCAGGATCAAACAGGCATTTGGTTGAAATTCTAAACTTTTTTAACCCAAAAATAATACAAACTTTTTTTTAAATTTGTACAAATTGTATAAAAATATATATTTTTTCATATATTTTCATGCTTTGTGGCATATTAGATTTACTTAATCTATTAACAGAGAAAATAAATTGATGTTTCATGCCCCAAGTTTGACACTTCTCACTTCACCTGCAGCTGATTGAAATCAAATAACTTAACCATCATTGCTCCAAACTGAAATTTATATTTCATTTAAATAAATAAGTGATTCTAAGCGTGTGATTCTTTCAGTTAAAACCACAGGATAATTGGGTAGCAATAAAGGCACCGTGTATCCCAAACTCAACATGCTTTTGTTGAAGTAGTTCTGTAAAAGAGTGACCTCATCTCATTCACCCAACTTTAATCTCATCCCAGTGTAAAATGTATGGGAGCACATGTCCCCCTAAGTCCATAAAAGAGTGATAAAACCAGTGGGGAAAAGAAGCTGTCCTTTTTCTCATACTGTAGCTCAAAAGGCCAGACATCACCTCAGACTGTGTGGCTTAAGAGTTCTCAAAGAAGTTCTGCTCTCCCACAAAAGGGGCTGCCTCTCCACAGCTCTAAGCCCTCTAAGTGCCAGCAGTGGTGAACCCCTGCTTTCTACCAGCATTCCTGCCCATCTTTCATGCTGTTCCTTTTTGACCATGCCAGCTAGGTCAGGGGGCAGTATTTTCTCAGGGCTACAACACAACATTGGAAAAGGAGATTAAAAAAATACAAATACCTAGCATCACATACTGCTTCAGCTCTACCTATTTTGTTACTGATTGTACAAATTGTCTGTTGCACAGCAACAACTAGAGCAAAACATGTATGTGCATATTGTCAGCATGGATTTAGTAAATGATACAAACAGGTAATCTGTCAAGAAACATATCTTTTGTGTGCTATAATATGACAGTTCCTAATTTACTCATGCCAGTTTGAAATGCATACCAGGATATGCTAAAAAATGGAAGCTATTGTTGCAGTAAACTATGCCAGTTGATGCCTCCTTTGTTTCCCTGGGATCAGTACCAGTTTCTGCCAGTAGATGTCTGTCTTCAGTCTTGCTCAGATGTTTGAATAAAGTTAAGAAATCCACTGTACAAGATGCACACATGACCAAACACTGCAGAATCTTCACAGTTAATAATGCCATTAAATGTTAAGTACATCATGGTAAGTTGCAGTATTGATTTTATTAAGCAACAGTTGAAATCAAAGACAGGTTCCTCTCCTGTAAGCAAAGAATGTAAACAATGGATGCTGACGATGCAAAGACTGCTGAAGAATACACTCCCTGGATGATAAGTCTGATATTTTTGTTGCCTGGAGACAGGGAACGTGTTTTTTTCTCTTTTTTTTTTTGGTGCTGCTCAACATTCCAAAAATGTAATTCCCCTGGATTTCCTAGGAAGGGACTAAATGCCTGGGACTTTCCCAAATGCAGTCAATGATCAGCTTATTCTGTGCTACTTTGCTGAATTCACGAGAAGTAACTCGTTGCTATGGAGTAGTTGCTATGAATGAGTGCTCAAAATAACCATAATACCAGAATATTTTCTTTGCTTATGAATAAAAGATTTTGTTTGATACAATACTGTTTCAAATGTAATTTAGTTTAGCTGTATTAGGAAACATTTAAAGAATAGTTCCGGCAAAAAAAAAAAATATATATATATATATATATTCATTTTGATATTTGCCCTAAATGAGGGCCATTGCCCTATTTCTGGTTTAAACTGGGTCTATTGGAGCTTCCACATCCTGTGCAAAGCAGGACGTGAGTGCTCTACTAATTAAAAACAGTATGCTTAATGGTATGCAGAAATAACAAGATAGAGAGAGGAAAGTTTAAAGGATAGAAAGCTGGCTGCTGCATCATGCTTTTTCTGGGAAACCTTGAATACAGACAGGAGGTGGATCGACTGGTGCTGTCAGAACCATTTAGAGCTTAATCCGATTAAGACAGTGGAGATGATGGTGGACTTCCGAAGAACACTCCTCCTCACACCATCCTCACCAATGCTGTGTCTACTATGGATTACTAATGGTTCCTAGGAACCACCCTTTCTCAGGACCTGAGATGGTCCTCACACATAGACACTGTTCAGAAAAAGGCCCAGCAGAGAGACTGTACTTCTTGCATCTACTCAATTAGTACAATCTTCCACAGGAGCTGCTGGCCATCTTCTACACTGCCATTATTCAGTCTGTCCTGTGTTTGTGTTTGTGATTTGGCTCACCCACAAAACAGGACAGGTCTAGATTGCAATGAACCATTAAGTCTACAGAGAGGATCATCAGGGCTGACCTTCCCGTCATCCATGATTTGTACAGGTCTGGGGTCAGGAAAAGGGCAACTAACATCTCTGCAGACACGACAGATCCTGGACACAAACTGTTTAGACTTTTACCTTCAGGTCGGTGGGATGGGCCACAGAGACAGTTCCCTCCCCAGGCTGTCACAGAACCTTTAACAGTCAGAGTGCTCAGACTGATACCATGCATATTCGCGCTAATTCAACCACGTTGTTCTCTAATAAAAAACACTGTATATATACATATTTGCAAATAACTTTTATTTTATTTCCCTTCTGATATTTATAATTAGATTTAAAATGTCTTCATTAAAAGACCAAAGTCGAACCTAAGTCAAATTCCTTGTTTGCACAAATATGGGAAATAAAGCAAATTCTGTTGCTGAACAAACAAGATTTTAAACACTCTCGCTCAGGAGGATGAGTTGCTGCCATCGATCACTCAGTGCAATCGGCTGGGCTCCCCCAGATACATTATTTTTCACCAATTGGCATAATAAACTGGATTTGACTGAAGTGTATTATAACTAGGACTAAACTGGAATGCATTTAGATGAATTTGAATCTTGGATTGATCTTATTATATGTTACTGTATATGATTTGGATCTATTTATCTTGTACAGTGACTTAGGTTACGTTTCTAGTGAATTGGGGCCATATAAATAAACGTAATTGAACTGAATTGATCAATTAAACTGAAACACCATGAGTTCTCAAAGACATAAGCCAGAAGAACAAATGCCGCTTGTTTACTTTTCATTAGTTTTAAGAAAATTGTAAATTAGGTCGTTCAAAAAACAAAACAAATTAAAAATAGATTTAGTTTTGTTTATTTGGTCGAGTTGATCAAAGAGCTGCCTTTTGAAGAATGGATACAACCGATGTTAGTAGAAAAGTCCAGTTTCCTACTGAACATGAACGCCTCACATGCTGATTTCTTCGTCCTGGGTTGTGACGCCGTGCCGTGGGGTTGTGTCTCTGGTGAAATCAGCTGGGGCAACAACAACACAAAAGGGGAGGGCGGCTCAGTTCAGAGTATAGAAATCAGTCGGCAAGTTATGCTCAGATTTGACTCAGAAAGGCGTGCGTTTAGAAGCAAAGCAGCATATCGGATCTACGGCGGAGAGTCTGTACTTGTTGAGCTCAGAGAGAGGCCAAAAAGGAGGTAGCAGAACGGGGAAGTAAAAGGAGGAGGAAGAGGGGGATGATGTTTCGGGGCAGAGGTCCTGTCTGCAGCTTTTTGTGCTTCTTGACAAAGAACGGAATCAACGCGGCTATATTTTCGTTCTCCGTGCGTCTCTGTCCGGTTTGAGTGACCGGCTGAACCCCTAGCAGACTGGCATGTGGGTCAACTCCGGAACCGTCGGAAGGTAGGGACCCCCTCCTGCAGCCAAACGAGTCACATGCCCCGTTTTCGATTCTAATTGTGCACAAAGCAGCCCTCTCATCATGATTTCTCCATTAAAAAGTGCAAATTAATTAGCATTTACTTGTTTTTTACATACTGATCGTTTTAAAATTAATGTATTCCCACCTATTCAGCTCTGATTTCTAATGATCCAACTGCAGGTGGTTTTCTAAACGTTGTTTTATATTGCAATCGTGCGAGATGTTTTATTGACAGATTCTTGGTATTTATTAGATCTAGCACGTGCAGCAGAGACCCTTGTTAATTATTATTTATTTTCATTGTGAAGCCGATGGGCTTGGCTCATTACGCAAGACTCCTGATCGCATCACTTGGGATGGATAGGCTTATGCACCAGCTTTTTGTTGCATATCAAGGCTTTGTTTTACGTTGTAGAAGGGAAACAATAGGTCGCCTGGTTTATTGAGTCGCTTTAAGAAATGAATGAACCAGGTGGTTATGAATGGGGAGCACATGAGATTCGTTTCATTGATGACTGTAGACATCCTACACCAGACTATTTACTGAAATCAGAGCTAGGACAATATATAAAGGGGCCAAAATCTTGCATGTTGCACACGAACACTCATGCACGAACACTCACTCGTTGTAATGCTGATCCTTCGGCTATGACGTCATCAGAGATATTGCGTTACGCAGGTGGCTGAGTGGCCGATGAAGAAGCTTATCACTTCCACCAGGACATAAATGAATAACGTCCTCCCTGAGGCGTGTTTTTTTTGGCCATATTTTGACTTCCGGTCAGCAGCAAATTATTCAGATCTGGAGTTTTAGAATTGCATAAATATTTGGCTCACACTAATTATTGCATCATCCTTCCCTTTTGGCCGATTGGGACCCATTTTCCCTCTTGAAAATATGAATAATAATAGACTCAGTGTGATCATGGCTCACCTCATTTTTTGCAACATCCAATAACATGTTTTACTCTTTACGGTCATGCCAGTCAAAATAACACAGCATCCTGCCAATGTTCCAGTACATATGCACTGAAATTAGGATTATGGTAAAATTTGGCTTTAAATTCGTAGCCATTTCATCAGCACTCCTGTTAACGAATCAAAAGATCACAGCTATCATTAGGTGTACAGCTTGGTGGATTTGTAACAGAGCTACCTATTGTTCTGATTAGGCATTAAGCTTTGACTGTGTCAACAGCTTTGAGATAACAATGTGCTGCACACACAAACCCACATGGAAGAGTGAGCCTGCATTACATGGTTGGCTTGAATTTTCTGACCCTTGAAACATGCTGCTGTGGCAGACACACAGAGGTAATAGAGCTTCACATTGTGAAGCTCTATTGCTTTTCACAATGCTTTTATGTGATTATGTTTTGCTATGAAAAAAGTTTACCAGAAAAGAAAAGGTCAGATGATGTTACTCCTAAATAATAGTTGATGATTAAGGTCTATATTATTTTTTTATGTGTTACAATGGATGCCATATTCTAGCTGATTACTGGTGCCCCATCAGTTATGCATACCACTTCACCTTTCCCCCTTTTGTCACAAAGCACCTACAAACCTTATTGTATTTTTTGGGATGTTCTGTGACAGACCAACAAAGAGTTGAAGTGGAGTTAAATTATGCATGTTTTTCCAAAGAAAAAAAATCTGGTATTCAATCTCTTTCTCTAGTGTACAAAAAGAAAATCCAGTGCAGTCCAATCCACTTTTGCCCTACATAGAAAACATTGTATGTGATAGAAATTTAACACTGCACATAACTCTGAATGAACATTTCTCACTGAGAAACATGGTGGTGGCAGCATCATGCTGTGGGGATGTTTTTGTTCTACTGGGACAGGAAAGCTGGTCAGACTCAAAATGCATGGCAATCCTGGAATAAAACCGGTTTAAGGCCACAAAACACTTGACACTGAGGTGGAGGTTCATCTTCCAGATGGACAATGACCATAAACATACAGCCAAACTACAGTGGAATGGTACATTTGCTACAAAGGCCCTGTCAAAATTCATATGTAAATCCAACTGAGTTGCAAGAATTGAACACTGCTGTTCATAGAAGCTTTTTATCCAGTATGATTGTGCTTGAGCTGGTTTACTAAGAAGAATGGGCAAATAATTCATTGTCTAGATATGCAGTTGTAGAGACATAGTCCAAAAGATATGTGGCTATAATTGCAGTGAAAGGTAGTTCTACAAAGTGTTGGCTCAGGGGATTTTATGTAAAAAAGAGGGACGTTTTTTCTTCCACTCCATAAAATGCACAATTGTTTTGTTTTATTTAAACAGAGCAATGACAAATAAAAAAATAATAAAGCAACTCAATGGTACACCTCTGACTTTTATTGTTCTCATCAGGGGTAAAAAAATAGGTGCAAAGTAGGAGATATATGCAAGAATAACCTCCTGGATGTTAAAGTGTTGAACAGAAGGGAGGTAAACAAACAAATATAGCACGAGAGATGACAGGAAAGAGTAGGTGGAAAAAATGGACAGGGAGAAGGGAGGATGAGCAGAAGCAGGAAGAACAAGACGATAGGGAGGGAGAGAAAGGAAATGAGGGCACAGAGAGGAGCCCGTCTGTGTTTACAAAGCATTATTGCTGCTATGAGAAGAGAATAACTTTTTTTCCCTAAAAAGGCTGACATGCAACTGAGATGCAACTCCTCCAAATAAAGAAAATCATTTTCATTCACAGTCATATAGATGTGCAGATAACGCTGTCTGCCTCTGGCTGGTTATTATTGCCAGTACCATCTGTATAGTGGGTCAGACAAGTACATGCAGGCATGTGTGTAAATGTCTGTTCTTGTGTGTGTGAGTCTGAGGTCTACTGTCAGCCATCCAGGGAGTAATGCAGCAGCTAGGATCCAAGTTATGTAACCAGTCTGTGCCAGCTGTGCCTGTGGCAGCCAGTGTCTCAAACGTATACTTGAGCATCCATGCACACACTTGTATACACAACTGAAGAGCTTACAAGTTTTTGAGGAGAGATAATACCTTTCATTCAAGAACAACAAGATGTTTTAACAAAAGTTAGGATTGCACCAGATTCTTGCACCATTGACTCTGCAATGAAGCCTGTAATACTGCAAAGTGGTCCATGCATCAAATGAGTGTTTGATGTCTTTGGGTGACAGGAGCAAAGACTGGTGTGATCTTTAGCGCCGAGAAAGTAGACAAACAAGCTGCGAATTGGAGCCATGCTGGGTTTAGGATGCGCGGCCACTGACAGTGGATCACTGAAGTTGTTACACAGTGTGTTCTATCCCCACTTTTGTGTGTTCAATCCCAACTCCTCCCTGTACACAAATGACTGCACCTACAGAGCACTGTTCACTAAAACCAGCCGCCACAGAGACAGTTTCTTCCCCCAGGCTGTTTCTCTGTTGAACATTCAATAGAGTACCAAACAACAGCATACAGATGTTGCAAATGCACCTTTTTATTTATATAAAGGGGTTGGACAATGAAACTAAAACACCTGTCATTTTAGTGTGGGAGGTTTCATGGCTAAATTGGACCAGCCTGGTAGCCAGTCTTCATTGATTGCACATTGCACCAGTAAGAGCAGAGTGTGAAGGTTCAATTAGCAGGGTAAGAGCACAGTTTTGTTCAAAATATTGAAATGCACACAACATTACGGGTGACATACCAGAGTCAAAAGAGGACAAATTGTTGGTGCAAGTCTTGCTGGCGCATCTGTGACCAAGACAGCAAGTCTTTGTGATGTATCAAGAGCCACGGTATCCAGGGTAATGTCAGCATACCACCAAGAAGGACAAACCACATCCAACAGGATTAACTGTGGACGCAAGAGGAAGCTGTCTGAAAGGGATGTTCGGGTGCTAACCCGGATTGTATCCAAAAAACATAAAACCACAGCTGCCCAAATCACGGCAGAATTAAATGTGCACCTCAATTCTCCTGTTTCCACCAGAACTGTCCGTCAGGAGCTCCACAGGGTCAATATACACGCCCGGGCTTCTATAGCCAAACCTTTGGTCACTCATGCCAAGGCCAAACGTCGGTTTCAATGGTGCAAGGAGCGCAAATCTTGGGCTGTGGACAATGTGAAACATGTATTGTTCTCTGATGAGTCCACCTTTACTGTTTTCCCCACATCCGGGATAGTTACAGTGTGGAGAAGCCCCAAAGAAGCGTACCACCCAGACTGTTGCATGCCCATAGTGAAGCATGCGGGTGGATCAGAGATGGTTTGGGCTGCCATATCATGGCATTCCCTTGGCCCAATACTTGTGCTAGATGGGCGCGTCAGTGCCAAGGACTACCGAACCATTCTTGAGGACCATGTGCATCGAATGGTTCAAACATTGTATCCTGAAGGTGGTGCCGTGTATCAGGATGACAACGCACCAATACACACAGCAAGACTGGTGAAAGATTGGTTTGATGAACATGAAAGTGAAGTTGAACATCTCCCATGGCCTGCACAGTCACCAGATCTAAATATTATTGAGCCACTTCGGGGTGTTTTGGAGGAGCGAGTCAGGAAACGTTTTCTTCCACCAGTATCACGTAGTGACCTGGCCACTATCCTGCAAGAAGAATGGCTCTAAATCCCTCTGACCACTGTGCAGGACTTGTACAGGTCCTTCTCAAAATATTAGCATATTGTGATAAAGTTCATTATTTTCCATAATGTCATGATGAAAATTTAACATTCATATATTTTAGATTCATTGCACACTAACTGAAATATTTCAGGTCTTTTATTGTCTTAATACGGATGATTTTGGCGTACAGCTCATGAAAACCCAAAATTCCTATCTCACAAAATTAGCATATTTCATCCGACCAAAAAAAAAAAAGTGTTTTTAATACAAAAAACGTCAACCTTTAAATAATCATGTACAGTTATGCACTCAATACTTGGTCGGGAATCCTTTTGCAGAAATGACTGCTTCAATGCGGCGTGGCATGGAGGCAATCAGCCTGTGGCACTGCTGAGGTCTTATAAAGGCCCAGGATGCTTCGATAGCGGCCTTTAGCTCATCCAGAGTGTTGGGTCTTGAGTCTCTCAACGTTCTCTTCATAATATCCCACAGATTCTCTATGGGGTTCAGGTCAGGAGAGTTGGCAGGCCAATTGAGCACAGTGATACCATGGTCAGTAAACCATTTACCAGTGGTTTTGGCATTGTGAGCAGGTGCCAGGTCGTGCTGAAAAATGAAATCTTCATCTCCATAAAGCTTTTCAGCAGATGGAAGCATGAAGTGCTCCAAAATCTCCTGATAGCTAGCTGCATTGACCCTGCCCTTGATAAAACACAGTGGACCAACACCAGCAGCTGACACGGCACCCCAGACCATCACTGACTGTGGGTACTTGACACTGGACTTCTGGCATTTTGGCATTTCCTTCTCCCCAGTCTTCCTCCAGACTCTGGCACCTTGATTTCCGAATGACATGCAGAATTTGCTTTCATCCGAAAAAAGTACTTTGGACCACTTTTGCAACAGTCCAGTGCTGCTTCTCTGTAGCCCAGGTCAGGCGCTTCTGCCGCTGTTTCTGGTTCAAAAGTGACTTGACCTGGGGAATGCGGCACCTGTAGCCCATTTCCTGCACACGCCTGTGCACGGTGGCTCTGGATGTTTCTATTCCAGACTCAGTCCACTGCTTCCGCAGGTCCCCCAAGGTCTGGAATCGGCCCTTCTCCACAATCTTCCTCAGGGTCCGGTCACCTCTTCTCGTTGTGCAGCGTTTTCTGCCACACTTTTTCCTTCCCACAGACTTCCCACTGAGGTGCCTTGATACAGCACTCTGGGAACAGCCTATTCGTTCAGAAATTTCTTTCTGTGTCTTACCCTCTTGCTTGATGGTGTCAATAGTGGCCTTCTGGACAGCAGTCAAGTCGGCAGTCTTACCCATGATTGAGGTTTTGAGTGATGAACCAGGCTGGGAGTTTGAAAGGCCTCAGGAATCTTTTGCAGGTGTTTAGAGTTAACTTGTTGATTCAGATGATTAGGTTCATAGCTCGTTTAGAGACCCTTTTAATGATATGCTAATTTTGTGAGATAGGAATTTTGGGTTTTCATGAGCTGTATGCTAAAATCATCCGTATTAAGACAATAAAAGACCTGAAATATTTCAGTTAGTGTGCAATGAATGTAAAATATATGAATGTTAAATTTTCATCATGACATTATGGAAAATAATGAACTTTATCACAATATGCTAATATTTTGAGAAGGACCTGTATGTACGAACTTGGCAATAAAGCTGATTCTGATAACAGAGAGACAGAGGAAGTGCAGGTTGGGATGGCGTGTGAACAATTTTTGTTGATCGCTACTTCTTGGTTACGATTCAGAAAAGTCTGAGCTCACAGTTAGGTTACTGACTACTACAAGAAGACTGAAGGAAATGCGATGCAGACGTTGAACCTGAGCAACAAAGATGGGAGGAGACAAGGGATGCACTGGAATAATGTGAAGGGATGAAGAAGCAGTGAGCTGTAGCATTACGTGGAACTTTAGTTAAGCAGGTTCAGCTGGAGGGCCTCAACTTCCAGAAGAATAGAGCAAATTTTTCTAACTTTGTGTGCAAAAAATTAAAATGAGAGGTCAGGATGATTGAAAACTGTACATCATCTGCTAAAGCCTTTCTGGCCTTGAAGGAAATCTGCAAAGAGGCAGACATTGTGCACATTAAATATATCTTTTGTCTATTTTCCCAAGTAAATCTTCAAATAAAATATTTGAGGTGCTAAAGTAAACCACATATCTTGTGTTTCTGTATTAAATTATTGTCCACTAGTGAGAAATACAGATCCACATTTTACTGTTGCACCTCTTTTTCCTTGTAGAGTCATTTACTGCCCTGGTTAGAGCCAGCCAACAGATAAAGTCTAGACGCCTGTAAAAAGTTCACTATAGATTAACTGGAACTGAAAGCTAATCTGTCCATCTTATCTTTCTGTTGCACTGCTCTGTTAACACAGCATTTCTACATCTGCTCATCTTTCAGCCATGTAATAATTAAAAAAAATAAAAACGCTGCATGGTATTAAATTTTTCTTACAAATAGAAGTGTAGACTGTCTGCACATCTAGAGCTGACATTTTTACCCATTTGTCTGGGCAAAATAACTCAATATGAGTCAGATTGGATGTAGAACTTCTCTAAACAGCTATTTCTAAGCCCTGACACAAATTTTCAATTGGATTTAGGCTTGGGCTTTGACTTGGCTGTTTGATCTCATGAATGTGCTTTGATCTAAACCATTCCTTTACAGATTTATGTTTAGGGTCGGGGTCCTGGTAGAAGAGTAACATCCATCCCTGTTCTCAAGTCTTTTGCACCTTCTTATTTAAGCTGCACCCATCTTCTCAACAAGTGTGACCAGTTTCCTTGCCCTTGTTGAAGAAAAGCATCTCTACTTGACCAGCATGTGGCACCATAGACAGGGTGCCCTGCCGGGGATGGTGATGTGTAGTGTTAGTTTTCTGCCACACATAGCATTTTGCATTGAGATCAAAAGGTTTCCTTTTGGCCTTTGGTGAGTTTTGATGGCAGCTGGTGGCGCTGAATTTTATTTAGGTGTATTGTAACAAAAGGGTCTGAATACATATGCATACCACACTTTTCATATTTTGATATATGTGTTGAATTGTCATAAAAATATTCCAGTAAAAACATTAAAGTTTGTTGTTGTGACAAATAATGAAAAGGTTTAAAGGCTTATAATACTTTTGCAAGTCACTTTATCTGTCCAAACACTAGAGAATGAGTTTAGTTCTATATGTTGACAGATGTATGGCTGGACATTTTTTGGCCCACTGTGCAGCCCCAGACGTGGTGAATTGCTGGCCGCTCTAGATTCCCCTAGATATAGTGTTCACATCTCATTACCAGACCACCACCCTGCCACCTTCTGGTTACATCACTGCATGGATGGCCCTAAGCTCATTACCACATTTGAGCACATGCACTCTCATATGCAGGCCTGTGATGACTTCCAGCCTCTAAAGAGTTGCGGTAAAGGATTATAGACTATACTCTCATCTCACTTCTTTCTTTTTTAACAGTTGTTTCTCTACATAAGAGAATAATATTTTACAGAGCAGAGAGATACAACAGCAGGACCAGCTGTGATTTGTTCCCTAGGTTTTTGCTGGTCTTGCCCATTTTATCCTTGTTGGCATGACTTAGTGCCTCCAGAGCTGCTTCCTCTCTCTTTTGGAAATATTACCAATTCCCTTCCTGCCTTTTATTTTCTGCAGTTTTCCCTGCTTATCCACTGTCACACAGGGAGCACTGGGATATAACCATGATAAATATCCTCTCTCCTGCGATGTTTCAGAACCAGCATAATTTTTCCCCCACTCTCATGTGTTCTTTGAAACATGTGAACAACGAAGCAGAAGTTGTACAATTGTTGCTTTCACAACTGGTAGTTCATCTCATCTTTTCACATTACACAGAGAGAAGTGCTGCTTTGGCAGCTGCCTTCAACATTTGGCAGGCTGCTGTTACATAACTGCAAGGTTGCGCTACTTTTTTTATTGCCTGTTCTGTCTTCCACTAGTGCGTGCCTCTAAATGTGTCACAGCCACATAGGTGGCAAAGAAAAAGTATAATTCCCAAAGTCATATTCAGGCAATGCTCCTGAAAAAGAACCTTTCGTTAACTCTTTTCCTCCGTTTCACAAAGATAGGTATGGCATTTTCCCATCCTGGTGGAGGTAATTTTACTCCCTTTAGAAGGAAATCTGTAAACACAAATATGCTTCCAGTGTTAAAAATGTTCAGGTGTTTCAGTAAAAAAGCAACACTGAATTTTGTAGACAAAGAAGAAGTACAATGCATGCCAGAAAATCAGGTCATGGCTGGGAAGCAGGAGGTGAGACAGGGTTCATATGTCTGATGAGTAGTGGTCATTTTTAGCTACTGGTGTCTGTTACTGAAGGCCTGAACTGAGGCGTTGTGCTGGCATCCACGTCAGTGGAATAACAAGCGAAGTCTTTCATAAATGTTTCAGTAGCTCTATTTATGGGGTCCCGCTGTGGCTCTTGGAATGAGTTGCAATGACGGATGAGCTGACTGGAGAATTGCAGACTTTGAATGTGTTTGTTGGATGACGTTCAGTTTTGCCGTCATAAAGTGTATTCCTTCAGGAAGTCTTTAAATGGGCAGTGTTAGCGAGTGTTTGGACATGTCACAAATGTTTGTAAGCTGTTTAATGTTAAGGGGATTTTGATAAGTTTTTCACAGCGTTTGTTCAGTTTAAAACAGGAAGTCGGCCGAGCTTTACATAACTGCTTCCACCTTGGGCTGAGGTTAGCTGACAGGTGGTCACTCGTGCATTCATGATTTAGTTTTTCCTTTAACCCTTCAATGACTGGACCCAACCCTGTTTTGATAAAGAAAATACTTTTCATTTTGTCCACGTGTATATTAGAGAGTATGCATGTGTGTGTGTTTGTAAAAGTGTGCATATAACTGTCCAGACAGTTGTCACTCCAACTGTTGACCTTGCACTGTTTGTAAGGATGAGCTATAAGCAACCTATTGATCAAAATACAGCTAAGTCCAACCCTTTTGCAAATTTAGATTCCAAATGTTTTTCATTCAATCAGAAAATGAGAAAGGCATCTCTCAAAAGATTATCAAACAACTAAAAGGATTATCAATTTTTGACAAAACTAATTTATCAAATATTATTTGCATTTGATGGTATTAGAATGTGATTGTGATTCCACTGCAGAAAATTGGGCAGACATTGTCAATTATGAAGATTCCACATTTTTCTGACTCTTTCTTTCTTTACCATTACATGTGTACCCACCTTTCTCTGTGAGCTTTAGTATCTCACTCTCTAAAAATATATATCATGTGTGGGCATTACGGGTAATTAGAGTCCACCCAACTGGCCATACATATCATTGGTAAGCAGTGTGAATGCACATGAAACATAACATCCTACCTAATTTTGGTTCCAACGTCATGTCTTCTAATGACTGAGGCATTAAAAATAACATGTTGCTCAAATATAAAGATCACTTAAAACCTTAATCTGCCAAGGGTATGAATAATTTTGCAGTTAACTGCAAAGCTATATATACTAATCAGTCATAACATTATAACCCATGTCAGATGAAGTAAAAACACTCTTCACCATTTTGTTCTATACATATATCTGATCTGACATGCAACTATACTCTTAAATAAATGCACCTCTTGCTCCTGCTGTTTTAATCTGTCTTTTTGCTTTAGCACTAAGCTAACAATAGCATGTTTTCTCTTTGTTCCCATATTACTTGTTGATAATCAACTTTTATCATATGTCCGTGTGATTCTAGTTAATTTTGTGCAAACAAAACTTACAGAAAATTATTTCTTCAGAAACCTCTCCCTTTCATTTTAAATGTTACAAAACTTAATAACTAGTGCTTCCTTATAACAAGAGCTCTCTGTGGATCATTGTTGCCGACTCCTCAGTTGGCAACATGGAAAGCAGCTATTTGCTGTCCAAGAAGTTGCTTTCACATTCTTGCTGATGCTTGTACATTAGATTTTTCAAAAATCATCAGTAAAACCAGAAAAAGTTTTGTAGTTTAGTTTTGTAGTTAGTAATTTTTTTTTAAAATTAAAATAATCTTGCTAAATTATGCGAGAAAATTGCTAAGTTGGTGATACTCCTGTGGACATTGTAGTGTCTCACTGTTTACATCATTTAAGAGTGAAGAGACTAAAAATCTAAGTCTAAAAGCCAGATTTGCAAGACCTGCACACTGAAATAGGCATAGAGTAGATCAACACCCGGTAGCAGAAGGCGAGTTTCACCAAGCACTATGACCATTTAAAAACCATTATTCCAAGACTAAAGTGAAAATGCTCCTAGTGTTTTAAAAAGGTGGCAAACTGGGTGCAGATGGCACAAGGGAAGCTGAGGACAGTGACCTTCAGTGAAGTCTCTCTTTGTCTGCTCATCCATCTCTCTCTCTCTCTTTTTGTGCTGTGACAGAAATAGCTCTGCAGTCTCTATTGCTCAGCTTGTGAGTGGGAACCATGTGTTCTGTTGTAGGGTTTGGCAGAGGTCTCTGTACACTGGACCATGCAGCACTGGGGTTGTTGCTGCTACCATTGTCCATTGCTGTCATTTAAAAAAAATGTGTTGTCACTCCTCCCATGATGCTTTCTAAATCTTGATATTCATTTCCACACATTTTGGATTAACCTGTTTTCTTCTTTTTCCCTCTCCTGTCTCATGTTCCCCAGAGCCCTTTCCATGGATATAGACACAGACTATGAGCGGCCCAATGTGGAAACCATCAAATGTGTGGTGGTGGGGGACAATGCAGTAGGCAAGACCAGGCTAATCTGTGCTCGGGCCTGCAATGCCACGCTCACACAGTATCAGCTGCTTGCCACCCACGTGCCAACTGTCTGGGCCATTGACCAGTATCGAGTATGCCAGGAGGTGGGCACACACTACCCCCCCCCCCCCGTACACACACACACACACAGTGTAAGAAAAGAAGCCATAAATAGACACATCCTAGCATTTTCTTGCGACTAATCCTGTTATTTCATTAGTCCAAACATTTCATTTTAAGAGCCACTATACACCATTTAGTTTGATCTCTGCTTGTTCTTTTTTAAGCCTTATGACCGATCATTCCTTTTATCCAAATAAAACTGAAATATTCTAAATAAACGCAAAACCTTTGACCTGATTACAGTGATATGTGTCTACGCTGTAGGTGCTGGAGAGATCTCGGGATGTGGTGGATGAGGTCAGCGTGTCCCTGAGGCTTTGGGACACATTTGGGGATCATCACAAAGACAGACGATTTGCCTATGGCAGGTGAGAGTGCACATAAACACACAGCTTTAAGCTGTCCACCAGCCTGAACGTAGTTACTGACCCAATAATGCAACTGATGGTGGACAACAGGGTTAATTACCTGGAAATGTTGTTAATGTGGACAAGAGCTTGGAACAATAACACAGTTTTCAGTTATTTTAACAAACTGACTGCCGGATGGATCTAAAAAATGTATTTGGCTGGATCTGGAAATTGGAAACTTATGATTAGAATTTAACAGACTTTTTAAACACACATAAACAAATTTGAACCCCTCCTTGAACCGTCACCTTAACGTGGTGGAGGGGTTTGAGTGCTCAAATGATCCTAGAGGCTATGTTGTCTGGGGCCTAAATGCCCCTGGTAGGGTCTCCCATGGCAAACAGGCTCTAAGTGATGGGTCAGACAAAGAATGGTTCAAGAACCCCTCATGAAGAACAAAATATCGAGGCACGTGACGTCGCCCGGTATGGCGGAGCCGGGGTCCCACCCTGGAGCCAGGCCTGGGGTCGGGACTCGTCGGAGAGCGCCTGGTGGCCGGGTTGCTCCTCGCGGGACCCGGCCGGGCCAAGCCCGAACGAGAGGCGCGAGGCCATCCCCCAGTGGGCCCACCACCTGCAGGGAGAACCGTGAGGGACCGGTGCAAAGAGGATTGGGTGGCGGACGAAGGTGGAGACCTCAGCGGCCCGATCCCCGGATGCTTAGGCTGGCTCTAGGGATGTGGAATGTCACCTCGCTGGGGGGGAAGGAGCCTGAGCTTGTGCGGGAGGTCGAGAGATATCAACTAGAAATAGTCGGGCTCGCCTCCACGCACAGCGTGGGCTCTGGAACCCATCTCCTTGAGAGGGGTTGGACTCTCTTCTACTCTGGAGTGGCCCACGGGGAGAGGCGGCGGGCTGGTGTGGGTTTGCTTGTTGCCCCCCAGCTCAGCCGTCTCGTGTTGGGGTTTACCCCAGTGGATGAGAGGGTCGTATCCCTGCGCCTTCGGGTTGGGGAGAGGTCTCTGACTATCATTTCAGCCTACGGGCCGAGTGGTAGTGCGGAGTACCCGGCCTTCTTGGCGTCCCTGTCGGGGGTGCTGGATAGTGCCCCTCCCGGGGACTCCATTATTCTGCTGGGGGACTTCAACGCCCACGTGGGGAACGACAGTGACACCTGGAGAGGCGTGATTGGGAGGAATGGCCTCCCCGATCTGAATCCGAGTGGTGTTTTGTTATTGGACTTCTGTGCTAGTCACGGATTGTCCATAACGAACACCATGTTCAAACATAAGGGTGTCCATCAGTGCACTTGGCACCAGGACACCCTAGGCAGGAGGTCGATGATCGACTTTGTTGTCATATCATCAGACCTTCGGCCGCATGTTTTGGACACTCGGGTGAAGAGAGGGGCTGAGCTGTCCACTGATCATCACCTGGTGGTGAGTTGGATCCGCTGGAGGAGGAGAAAGCCAGACAGACTTGGCAGGCCCAAGCGCATAGTGAGGGTCTGCTGGGAACGCCTGGCGGAGCCTTCGGCCAGGGATGTATTCAACTCCCACCTCCGGGAGAGCTTCGACCAGATCCCGGGGGATGTTGGAGACATAGAGTCCGAGTGGACCATGTTCTCCGCATCTATTGTCGATGCTGCTGCCCATAGCTGCGGCCGTAAGGTCTGCGGTGCCTGTCGTGGCGGCAATCCCAGAACCCGGTGGTGGACACCGGCAGTAAGGGATGCTGTTAAGCTGAAGAAGGAGTCCTATCGGCTGTGGTTGGCTTGTGGGACTCCTGAGGCGGCTGACGGGTACCGTGAGGCCAAGCGTGCTGCGGCCCGGGCTGTGGCAGAGGCAAAAACCCGGGCCTGGGAAGAGTTCGGTGAGGCCATGGAGAAGGACTACCGGTTGGCCTCGAAGCGATTCTGGCAAACCGTCCGGCGCCTCAGGAGGGGGAAGCAGTGCTTTGCCAACACTGTTTATAGTGGGGGCGGGAGACTGCTAACCTCGACTGAGGACATTATCGGGCGGTGGAAGGAGTACTTCGAGGATCTCCTCAATCCTGCCATCACGCATTCCGTGGTGGAAACAGAGGCTGGGGACTCGGGGTTGGACTCTTTCATCACCCAGGCTGAAGTCACCGAGGTGGCAAGGCTTCGGGGGTGGATGAGATCCACCCTGAGTACCTCAAGTCTCTGGATGTTGTAGGGCTGTCATGGTTGACACGCCTCTTCAACATTGCGTGGCGGTCGGGGACAGTGCCTCTGCATTGGCAGACTGGGGTGGTGGTCCCCCTTTATAAGAAGGGGGACCGGAGGGTGTGTTCCAACTACAGGGGGATCACACTCCTCAGCCTCCCTGGTAAGGCCTACGCCAGGGTATTGGAGAGGAGAGTGCGACCGATAGTCGAACCTCTGCTTCAGGAGGAGCAGTGTGGTTTTCGTCCCAGCCGTGGAACACTGGACCAGCTCTATACCCTCTACAGGGTGCTCGAGGGTTCGTGGGAGTTTGCCCAACCGGTTCACATGTGTTTTGTGGACCTGGAGAAGGCATTCGACTGTGTCCCTCGTGATGCCCTGTGGGGGGTGCTCCAGGAGTATGGAATCGGGGGCCCTTTATTAGGGGCCATCCGGTCCCTGTACGAGCGGAGCAGGAGTTTGGTCCGCATTGCCGGCACTAAGTCGGACCTGTTCCCAGTGCATGTTGGACTCCGGCAGGGCTGCCCTTTGTCACCGGTCCTGTTCATAACTTTTATGGACAGGATTTCTAGACGCAGCCAAGGGCCGGAGGGGGTCTGGTTTGGGGACCAGTGGATTTCGTCTCTTCTTTTTGCGGATGACGTGGTCCTGCTGGCCCCCTCTAGCCAAGACCTACAGCATGCGCTGTGGCGGTTCGCAGCCGAGTGTGAAGCGGCTGGGATGAGGATCAGCTCCTCCAAGTCCGAGGCCATGGTACTCGACCGGAAAAGGGTGGCTTGTCCTCTTCAGGTTGGAGGGGAGTTCCTGCCTCAAGTGGAGGAGTTTAAGTATCTCGGGGTCTTGTTCACAAGTGAGGGAAGAATGGAGCGGGAGATCGACAGACGGATTGGTGCGGCTGCCACAGTAATGGGGGCGCTGTGCCGGTCCATTGTGGTGAAGAGAGAGCTGAGCCGAAAAGCAAAGCTCTCAATTTACTGGTCGGTCTACGTTCCTACCCTCACCTATGGGCATGAACTTTGGGTCATGACCGAAAGAACGAGATCACGGATACAAGCGGCTGAAATGAGCTTCCTCCGTAGGGTGGCCGGGCACTCCCTTAGAGATAGGGTGAGGAGCTCGGCCATCCGGGAGGGGCTCGGAGTAGAGCCGCTGCTCCTCCACATCGAGAGGAGCCAGTTGAGGTGGCTCGGGCATCTATACCGGATGCCTCCTGGACGCCTTCCTCGGGAGGTGTTCCAGGCACGTCCCACCGGGAGGAGGCCCAGGGGACAGCCCAGGACACGCTGGAGGGACTATGTCTCTCGGCTGGCCTGGGAACGCCTTGGGCTTCCCCTGGAGGAACTGGAGGAGGTGTCTGGAGAGAGGGACGTCTGGACGTCTCTGCTGAGTCTGCTGCCCCCGCGACCCGGTCCCGGATAAAGCGGAAGACGACGAACGAACGATAAACAAATTTGTACAAATATGCAAATAAATCTCAAATCAGAACATCAAAAAATAGTTTATTTATTTTAGTAATTCAATTCCAAAAGATACATTTATGCTATATATTTTTATTGCACTCAGAATGAAATACATAAAGGATGTACATATTTCTATTCATTTTGATGATCATGACTTACAACTGTATGTAAACACAAATTTCTGTTTCTCAGAAAATTAGAATATAACGTGGAGCCATGGCCTACACAACCATGGTGCCTAAGGCCAACTTTACATTTGAGCTTTGGGGATTTATTTAGTTTTCATTTTAAGCGATATATTAATTTATTGAAATAATCATGTATGCATATTTGTTATGTAATCCAACTGTTGATTTTTTCTTCTCTTTTGTGTTGAACATTCATTCAAGCTGTTACATCCTTCCTCCATAAGAGATGATTGGATGATCCCTTTATCCTCCTTTCTCCAATCAAAGCTGCTTTATTGTCATGAAATGCAGAAGAATTTATTGCTAAAATACAATCAGTAAATGCCAGATATGTCAGCAAAGTCAACAAATTTTAACAACAAAACCCTGAAACACACTAGCAAAAGATAGAAAATCTATGATACATATCATAGGTTTAATTTATTTAGTACTCTATTTTAAAATGTGGTTCTTTTCCAGAGAGTGATTTGGGTTATTTTGAGATGTTTGTTCTTTCATACAGTTGCGTAATAGGTTATTTTCATTAATCAGCACAGAAAATCTCACAATTTTCACATACATCCATGTGCTCACCAGACTAAAAAGCCTGTACGATGTGTCAAGGTTGTTGAGAGGGGCTTTGCATAAGGTGTCACCTTGTTCCCTTTTATATAAAGGGTTTGTATGTGACAGACTTCATTTATGTATTTGTCAGCTGCATGGAGATTAGTTTGCAGTTCAAATTTCCCTCCCTCTGTTGTGTTTACCCACTGTCTAAATGTCTGTACATTTGCTTGGTGATTTGCTGTTGTTTGTGAGTGTGTGTGTGTCTATGCCTTTATTTGGATGTGCGCACACATGCATGTATGTGTGGGTGCACATCTATCCACCCTGTGAGCCTCGAGTCAGCTGATTAGAAACATAGTGCCAGCTCAGCTGATTTTGCCCTGCATGAAAACAACACCAAGCATTGTGTCTTACCCATCCTCCTTTTTTATTTCCAACTCTGCTTCTCCCCCTATTTATCTAAGCCAGCCTTGCAACTCATTTTCCTGAGCACTTAGCCTCCTTCATTAACATGTGTATTTTCTCTATACCCTTGACATGTAGCTGCTCTTTGACCCTCCTGAAGCCTGGATGGGCTTTTTTTGACATAAAACTCAGAACTTCACACTGTCACATGCCTTGTTAGAATGAGTTGGGGAAAGGAGTAACTGCTGGAAAATAGGTTAAACCCAATGTAACATGAGGTAGGTTATTTTGTTTCCCTTTTTATTTTCAAGCAAATCTATTAGAGGAAAACATTTAACAAAATAAACTAATACTTTGCAGAAGTATCATTTGATTTAGTTTCTCCCATTCAATCATACCTGCTTTAGGTTTCTCATAAAATAAGGTTCAGTTGTCTTAGTAGGTTTTTGTGGCATTTGCTGATTTACATCATGTACCTAAAGCCACAGTTTGCAGGCTACAAACAATCAAAATGATCTTATTGTACAAGGTTATCAGTCAAGAAAAGGATGCACCATGGCAAACTAAAGACAGTCATCAATACGTGAAAAACTGGAATATCAATGACAATACTAAAACTGGACCTTTCTCCATAATTGATTAAAAAATAAGACCTAAACTGATCAGGAAGACAGCCTAGAGCCTGGTAGCAACACTACAGGTCCTTCTCAAAAAATTAGCATATTGTGATAAAGTTCATTATTTTCCATAATGTCATGATGAAAATTTAACATTCATATATTTTAGATTCATTGCACACTAACTGAAATATTTCAGGTCTTTTATTGTCTTAATACGGATGATTTTGGCATACAGCTCATGAAAACCCAAAATTCCTATCTCACAAAATTAGCATATTTCATCCGACCAATAAAAGAAAAGTGTTTTTAATACAAAAAACGTCAACCTTCAAATAATCATGTACAGTTATGCACTCAATACTTGGTCGGGAATCCTTTTGCAGAAATGACTGCTTCAATGCGGCGTGGCATGGAGGCAATCAGCCTGTGGCAATGCTGAGGTCTTAAGGAGGCGCACGATGCTTCAATAGCGGCCTTTAGCTCATCCAGAGTGTTGGGTCTTGAGTCTCTCAACGTTCTCTTCACAATATCCCACAGATTCTCTATGGGGTTCAGGTCAGGAGAGTTGGCAGGCCAATTGAGCACAGTGATACCATGGTCAGTAAACCATTTACCAGTGGTTTTGGCATTGTGAGCAGGTGCCAGGTCGTGCTGAAAAATGAAATCTTCATCTCCATAAAGCTTTTCAGCAGATGGAAGCATGAAGTGCTCCAAAATCTCCTGATAGCTAGCTGCATTGACCCTGCCCTTGATAAAACACAGTGGACCAACACCAGCAGCTGACACGGCACCCCAGACCATCACTGACTGGGTACTTGACACTGGACTTCTGGCATTTCCTTCTCCCCAGTCTTCCTTCAGACTCTGGCACCTTGATTTCCGAATGACATGCAGAATTTGCTTTCATCCGAAAAAAGTACTTTGGACCACTGAGCAACAGTCCAGTGCTGCTTCTCTGTAGCCCAGGTCAGGCGCTTCTGCCGCTGTTTCTGGTTCAAAAGTGGCTTGACCTGGGGAATGCGGCACCTGTAGCCCATTTCCTGCACACGCCTGTGCACGGTGGCTCTGGATGTTTCTACTCCAGACTCAGTCCACTGCTTCCGCAGATCCCCCAAGGTCTGGAATCGGCCCTTCTCCACAATCTTCCTCAGGGTCCGGTCACCTCTTCTCGTTGTGCAGCGTTTTCTGCCACACTTTTTCCTTCCCACAGACTTCCCACTGAGGTGCCTTGATACAACACTCTGGGAACAGCCTATTCGTTCAGAAATTTCTTTCTGTGTTTTACCCTCTTGCTTGAGGGTGTCAATAGTGGCCTTCTGGACAGCAGTCAGGTCGGCAGTCTTACCCATGATTGGGGTTTTGAGTGATGAACCAGGCTGGGAGTTTTAAAGGCCTCAGGAATCTTTTGCAGGTGTTTAGAGTTAACTCGTTGATTCAGATGATTAGGTTCATAGCTCGTTTAGAGACCCTTTTAATGATATGCTAATTTTGTGAGATAGGAATTTGGGGTTTTCATGAGCTGTATGCCACAATCATCTGTATTAAGACAATAAAAGACCTGAAATATTTCAGTTAGTGTGCAATGAATCTAAAATATATGAATGTTAAATTTTCATCATGACATTATGGAAAATAATGAACTTTATCACAATATGCTAATATTTTGAGAAGGACCTGTACAATCTAAAACTACATTTAGGAGCTAAGACCTTATAGAGGATGTGTTACAGTCTGATGGAACCATGCTAGAACTTCAAGCCACTATTCAACAAAAGAACAACACAGAACATCACCAAAAGGAAACCATATCCACACTGAAATGTGGTGATGCGTCATGTTCTGGGGTTAGTTTTCTTCAGATGCAGTATTTGTTAAGTTGCATGAAAACGGGAACAGTTTTAAATACAAGTCTGTTTAAGCTGAAAACCTTTAGGTCTTTGCAATAAAGCTAATAATGAAGAGAGATTTTAGTTTTTAGAATAATTTAGAGTCCAAAAATACATCCAAGTAATGCCAGAATTACTTCATCAGAAGAACAGTTTATCTTTGGAGATATATATATATATATATATATATATATATATATATATATATATATATATATATATATATATATACCCATATATATATATACTGGAAAGGGTTACTTTCTGGATAAGCCGTAGTAATAATCCTTTTGAAAAAGTGCCAATGGGAGTTTGCGTGGCTGTGTGTGTGTGCACCGTGATTTCAGTTCCTGCTGTTGTATATTGTGTCCTTGGGAGCTTTTCAGAGATTATCCTGGTTAAAATAAAGAGGACTGTGAAATCAGAACAGCAAACGTATCCCAGCTGAATGTGTCTTAAGTCAAATGAGGCATATGAACTTAGCTATCTAACATTAGGTTCCCTTCATCTATGTGGTCAATCAAATTACTCCAAAAAGCCTCTTCAAGAATGTTCCAATATTGTTAAACGGAAGTAAAACTACATTTCTTCAACAGCACAGACTTTGTTGTCTAATAAAACATAATTCCTGGTGTGTAGGTATTTTCCTCAAGGAAATGAGGCATATTTAACTGTTGCATAATGCTGCTGTCAAGTTCAGCCAATGATTTACTTCACATCTTCTGATAAATACTGGATGCTTGGCAAATGTCAAAAACTGCAATATAATATATTTACAGGGGTTGGACAATGAAACTGAAACACCTGGTTTTAGACCACAATAATTTATTAGTATGATGTAGGGCCTCCTTTTGCAGCCAATACAACGTCAATTCGTCTTGGGAATGACATATACAAGTCCTGCACAGTGGTCAGAGGGATTTTAAGCCATTCTTCTTG
The DNA here is from genome assembly GCF_021462225.1 of Girardinichthys multiradiatus. Taxonomy (NCBI): domain Eukaryota; kingdom Metazoa; phylum Chordata; class Actinopteri; order Cyprinodontiformes; family Goodeidae; genus Girardinichthys; species Girardinichthys multiradiatus. The sequence continues at coordinate 36,406,087 of NC_061805.1, read as the reverse complement.
CAGGATAGTGGCCAGGTCACTACGTGATACTGGTGGAGGAAAACGTTTCCTGACTCGCTCCTCCAAAACACCCCAAAGTGGCTCAATAATATTTAGAACTGGTGACTGTGCAGACCATGGGAGATGTTCAACTTCACTTTCATGTTCATCAAACCAATCTTTCACCAGTCTTGCTGTGTGTATTGGTGCGTTGTCATCCTGATACACGGCACCGCCTTCAGGATACAATGTTTGAACCATTCGATGCACATGGTCCTCAAGAATGGTTCGGTAGTCCTTGGCACTGACACGCCCATCTAGCACAAGTATTGGGCCAAGGGAATGCCATGATATGGCAGCCCAAACCATCACTGATCCACCCCCATGCTTCACTCTGGGCATGCAACAGTCTGGGTGGTACGCTTCGTTGGGGCTTCTCCACACTGTAACTATCCCGGATGTGGGGAAAACAGTAAAGGTGGACTCATCAGAGAACAATACATGTTTCACATTGTCCACAGCCCAAGATTTGCGCTCCTTGCACCATTGAAACCGACGTTTGGCATTGGCATGAGTGACCAAAGGTTTGGCTATAGCAGCCCAGCCGTGTATATTGACCCTGTGGAGCTCCTGACGGACAGTTCTGGTGGAAACAGGAGAGTTGAGGTGCACATTTAATTCTGCCGTGATTTGGGCAGCCGTGGATACAATCCAGGTTAGCACCCGAACATCCCTTTCAGACAGCTTCCTCTTGCGTCCACAGTTAATCCTGTTGGATGTGGTTCGTCCTTCTTGGTGGTATGCTGACATTACCCTGGATACCGTGGCTCTTGATACATCACAAAGACTTGCTGTCTTGGTCACAGATGCGCCAGCAAGACGTGCACCAATAATTTGTCCTCTTTTGAACTCTGGTATGTCACCCATAATGTTGTGTGCATTTCAATATTTTGAGCAAAACTGTGCTCTTACCCTGCTAATTGAACCTTCACATTCTGCTCTTACTGGTGCAATGTGCAATCAATGAAGACTGGCTACCAGGCTGGTCCAATTTAGCCATGAAACCTCCCACACTAAAATGACAGGTGTTTCAGTTTCATTGTCCAACCCCTGTATATATATAATATATTGTCCTTAGGCTACCTGTGATGATTAATGTACCACATGTTACATAAGTCTGAGTATTCATTTGCTATTGATGCTAAAAGTCCTGCGTTTTGTGTTGTTTTAGAGGTTGATGAGTTACAAATAATATATATTTTTTGCCTTTTCAGCAACAGTTAATGATCCACCCCAAACATTACCTAGAAGTAGGCAGGCATGCACCAGGTTGTCATTAGTGATGTTCTGTTAAGTGCTGCAGTCTGCCTGTTTAAACACGTTGGATGGGTCTGATTGTGAATGCAAGTCCAGAACTATTTTTAGACCTCTGTTTTGTGACTATTGTTGCTTTCAAGGTCTTAGGGAGATTTACGCAACAGAAAGAAATAGGCTCGAGCCACACAAATGACCAGCCCAGAGGCTTAGACTCACATTGTGACCCCCTCACAAACACACCTTCTAGCCTCCACATAAGCACTGCCTGTGCTCCCTCAATGCCTTGCAGAAGCTGAACAAGCTTCCTCCATATGCACTTTGCACAAGTTTTAATACAAACTGACAACATGTTCCATGACTCAGCAGTAGCCCTTTTTTTTGTTTCTCTCTTTTCTGTTCCCATACATCCTTCAAAGCCCAAATGCCCTCTTTTGACTGACATTGCCTGCTTATGACGGAGCAACTCAGCTCCCCTCTACCCACTTCTGTCTTTCCTGTCTCTTATTTTGTTTGTAGATAATTTAAAAAGTTTTCTCTCTCATCTTTCCCTGTAGGTCTGATGTAGTGGTACTCTGCTTCTCTCTGGCTAATCCCAATTCCCTGCGCCACGTTCGCACCATGTGGTTTCCAGAGATCAAGCACTTCTGTCCCCGAACACCCATCATCCTGGTCGGCTGCCAGCTGGATCTGCGCTATGCTGACCTAGATGCAGTTAACCGTGCAAGACGGCCATTAGCAAAGTGAGACGCCTTCCTCATTATGCATTAGCAATCATTCTGAGACACAGCCGGTCACAATGTGGCTTTCAACCTTGCTTGTTTGTATATTGCAAGCTGTGTCCGATGCTGCTCAAAAACAGGTTCAAGGGATTCCAGTGGGACCTTATTCTTATTCTCACATTGTGAGTTATTTTCAGCTTTCAGTCTTAAGTTCACACCAACCATCAATTATATTGGTTAACCTGAAATAAAGTTCAGCTGTCATAGTGGGATTTTCCTGACTTCTCCACATGTATACCCTTTAGCTAAAGCCAGGATTTTCAGAAGCATTACAAAAGACAAGAAGGATCTCAGTGATCAAAGGTATCAGTCTGCAAAAAGACTGTTCCACAGTATTATGGCACAATGAAGACATTTATTGCTAATTTGAGAAAATGTGAAACAGTAGTTACATTACAAAAACTGGACATTTCAGAATCAGAATCAGAATCAGAAAAGCTTTATTGCCAAGTACGTTTTTGGACATACAAGGAATTTGTTTTGGCGTAGTCGGTGCAATACAGTACAAATTAAACAGTACAAACATATCTACAATATAATATAAATATAAGTCCAGTATTGATGAAGAGATGAGACTAAAACTGGTCATGGAAATTGCTAAAAGGCTTACAGCAACACTGAAGGAGCTGGAGGAATTTCTACATGTGACAACAATGTCCTACAGGGGTTGGACAATGAAACTGAAACACCTGGTTTTAGACCACAATAATTTATTAGTATGGTGTAGGGCCTCCTTTTGCAGCCAATACAGCGTCAATTCGTCTTGGGAATGACATATACAAGTCCTGCACAGTGGTCAGAGGGATTTAAAGCCATTCTTCTTGCAGGATAGTGGCCAGGTCACTACGTGATACTAGTGGAGGAAAACGTTTCCTGACTCGCTCCTCCAAAACACCCCAAAGTGGCTCAATAATATTTAGAACTGGTGACTGTGCAGACCATGGGAGATGTTCAACTTCACTTTCATGTTCATCAAACCAATCTTTCACCAGTCTTGCTGTGTGTATTGGTGCGTTGTCATCCTGATACACGGCACCGCCTTCAGGATACAATGTTTGAACCATTCGATGCACATGGTCCTCAAGAATGGTTCGGTAGTCCTTGACAGTGACACGCCCATCTAGCACAAGTATTGGGCCAAGGGAATGCCATGATATGGCAGCCCAAACCATCACTGATCCACCCCCATGCTTCACTCTGGGCATGCAACAGTCTGGGTGGTACGCTTCGTTGGGCTTCTCCACACCATAACTCTCCTGGATGTGGGGAAAACATTAAAGGTGGACTCATCAGAGAACAGTACATGTTTCACATTGTCCACAGCCCAAGATTTGCGCTCTTTGCACCATTGAAACCGACGTTTGGCATTGGCATGAGTGACCAAATGTTTGGCTATAACAGCCCAGCCGTGTATATTGACCCTTTGGAGCTCCCGACGGACAGTTCTGGTGGAAACAGGAGAGTTGAGGTGCACATTTAATTCTGCCGTGATTTGGGCAGCCGTGGTTTTATGGGATTTTGGATACAATCCGGGTTAGCACCCGAACATCCCTTTCAGACAGCTTCCTCTTGCGTCCACAGTTAATCCTGTTGGATGTGGTTCGTCCTTCTTGGTGGTATGCTGACATTACCCTGGATACCGTGGCTCTTGATACATCACAAAGACTTGCTGTCTTGGTCACAGATGCGCCAGCAAGACGTGCACCAATAATTTGTCCTCTTTTGAACTCTGGTATGTCACCCATAATGTTGTGTGCATTTCAATATTTTGAGCAAAACTGTGCTCTTACCCTGCTAATTGAACCTTCACACTCTGCTCTTACTGGTGCAATGTGCAATCAATGAAGACTGGCTACCAGGCTGGTCCAATTTAGCCATGAAACCTCCCACACTAAAATGACAGGTGTTTCACTTTCATTGTCCAACCCCTGTATATTCTCTATATACCCATTTGAAGGACTAAGGCTGTGAGAAAAAGCATTTTCTTACAAGGAAATATCAAAGCCTGGGTAAAATCTCCCAAATATCGGTGGGACAATATGTTATGATCTGATGAAACTTACCTTAAAGTTTTGGCAACACATTCAAATAGTATGTTTGGGACAAAACACAAGAGAGCACCATAGCAACAAATAAACATGGCAGTGGCAAGGTTTCCTTCTTAAGATGGAGATGGGGCTTTAATCAAGGTAAAGGAATTTATGAATGGTTCCAAATTTCAGTCACATGTATTACCCCATTAGAGGAAAATTAAAGTTTACAATCCTACAAAGAACTGTAGACAATATATGCCTTCAGAATCTGTTACATTTTCATAGATTTTACATGGGAGAATGCAGAAATGTGGCATGCTAATATAGATTCCTGTCAAATAAAGCTGAATACTGAAATTGAATTAAAAGGCAGTTCAACAAAGTTTTAGTTTAAAGTCGTGACCACTTAAATAATTAGGTTATTACAAGTTTTTAATTTATTTTACTTTTATCTTTCTAAGAAATGTGTTTGTTTTTCAGGTTAAAATCCCAAAAACATTTTAATATTTTATATATTTAACCTGAATATGAACTTTTTTGAGACCCAATGTAATACAAACACAAAAAGACAAAAAAGTCTAAATGTAAGGAAAGAATAGCTTTTCGCAGAGATACCATGGTGAGTAGGACCAATAGATCTTAGTTGACATGATAAGAGAAGAACGTCAATAATACAAAAAAAAAAAAAGAAATAAAGCCAACCATAAAAACTGCTATCACTGTATTTACAGCATTTGTGTTTAGTGTTTTTGTTGAGGAATGTTAAATGGTCTCCATATAAAATGTGCACCAGCTAACTTATCTTTGCATGAATGATTGGTATTGGTATTATATAACTTTTACCCTACTTATTTGGTTGAACTTTATCATGTATGACTCACAGGCCCATCAAACCAACAGACATCCTTCCTCCAGAGAGAGGCCACGAGGTGGCAAAAGAACTTGGGATTCCTTACTATGAGACGAGCATTGTTGCCCAGTTTGGAGTCAAAGATGTATTTGACAATGCCATCCGTGCAGCCCTCATTTCCCGTCGACACCTGCAGTTCTGGAAGTCCCACCTGAAAAAGGTCCAGAGACCCCTTCTTCAGGCACCTTTCCTGCCTCCTCGACCACCACGCCCCATAGTGGGCATCCCTGACCCACCGCCCACACATGGCGAAGGCCCTGACTCCCTTTTCTGTCAGCCTCTTTGTGCGGATGTTCTTTTCCTTTTGCAAGGCGGCTCCAATCGTGTCTTTGCACACAAGGTCTACCTCGCTACATCCTGCTCCAAGTTCTACGATCTCTTTACCCTTGACCTCGGTGGGTTGATTTTTGGGGTACTGGGAGAGGAACAGGATAACAAGGAAAATACAGAGAGTGGGGAAGAAGATGAGCAGAGCAGGAGAGGAGCCAAAGAGCAAGCCGGGCGCACTAAGAGCCTGGACATTGATAAAGATGGGGCAGAAGGAGGAGTGCGGGGCCTGAATCGACCTCAGCTGCTTCAGCAGGGATCTTTGAGGACTTCCCAGAGTGATAATGCCCTCCCCTCTCGAGCCCAGTACACACTGGGAGCAATGGGAACGGGCAGAGCCCTTTCTGGATGGGGAAGGGGGTTTCTTAGTGTGTGTCTGGAGCATGTTGATGATCCCATGACCAGACGGCCTCGTCTCATGACTGTGGTTGCCATGGATGCACTTATACAAGAGGAACCATTTAAGGTAATTCTAAGTATTTGCTCCATCACAGATTTCCTCTGTTTTTGCTTTTGTAGTCACATTTGTTTTTCAGATCCTCAAACTAATTTTAATATTAGACATAGATAACCTGAGTAAATGTAAAATCCAGGCAAGTGAGGCTTCTAATGCTTTAGATGTTGTTTTGGGTAAGTAAAATGTAATTGACTTGAAACATTTAAGTAGGACAAAAACAGAAAAAAACAGAAGAAATGCCTATGAATGGTGCAATACATGCCCTTTACGTTTCCAGTATATGTGACCTCTGGGTTTGATGCATTTCCAGGCAGTACTTCAGTACCTCTACACAGGCAGTCTAGACGAGAGCCAAGGTGATCTGATGCAGGTGGCCACCATTGCAGAGCTGCTTGAGGTGTTCGACCTTCGGATGATGGTGGCCAATGTTCTAAACAGAGAGAGTTTTATGAACCAGGAGATCACAAAGGCCTTCCACGTCCGCAGAGCCAATCGCATCAAAGAGTGCCTCAGTAAAGGGACCTTTGCTGGTAAACCACAAAATCAGTCTTTAAATACTGCAAGTCTTTATGTAGCATTTGTGTCATCGCAGATGTAATGCCCTTCATGTTGCATCTGTAGAGAAAGGCCCCTGTTTGTCTCTGTGTAGGAGCATTGATATAGAAATGGATGGTGGAGTTCATGAGGGGTTAGGCTGAGAGTGTCAGTCATCTCTTGACTTGACTGCCTGTTGTGTCGGTATGCTTATTTTGTGATCCCACTAATCTATATACTGTCTCATTTGTGTAGTGTGATGTCTCCCTTTAGTGCTGTCTTTGTATGAGATGTCCAACTTTTCTGAACAAAACTTGACATTTGTCTCTCTCTGTGCTGTCTTTGTGATCATGCTGATTGTTGTTCCCTTGAAGCATATATGAGTTTTGATTAAATAAATTAATACAAATGTATCTAAGAATGTAGCTTATAGTATTGTCAAAACACTAGCATAATCACTTTGTTTTTTCAGTTCTACACCACTCTGTTTAACAGAGCTCTTCAATGTGCTGCATAGATCGCTACTCTGCATCTGCTTTCTTTCCCATACAATGAGTGGAGAGCTGTTCCATCTCCCCGTCAATTTATCTCTCTGTCTGTCTACCTGTGTCCATGTCTCTTTGTGTGTCTGTCTGGCCCTCTTGCTGCCTGTGTGCGGTCTGGGCGCCCGCCTCGTTCTGTAGTTTGGGCTTCTGTGGCATTCCACGAGATGAACGCTTTTTTCCCACCCCGGTTTCAGATGTGGTGTTCCGGCTGGATGACGGCTGCCTCCCGGCCCACAAGCCCCTGCTCATCTCGAGCTGTGACTGGATGGCCGCCATGTTCCGTGGTTCCTTCAAGGAGAGCTACATCGAGGAGGTGAGTTCATCCGTGCAAGACAGACCTCTGGGATACAGGTACCTTTAAGTTTATAGATGGGATTAGATTAGTCTGGATCCTAAATCCTGGAAAACTAAGAAACCAGGAAAGCCAGAACTGTCTCTATAGAGAAAAGGCCTATTGCATTATATGTTCCTGAACTTTTACCCTATGGAACCATTAATCTGGAACAAATAATCTCTTCTGAGATGTTTGCTGTGTGCGTTTCCGCCTCTATACAGTACTGTACCTTTCTGTGGAAATAAAGTAGCAGCTGATTTATAGATCCTTACTTCTTCTATAGCTACTGCCGGCATCAGTTTTGTTGCTTCGTACAAAAACAAGAGTAAGCAGAAATAATAAAACAACATTCACTTTAAGTTATTTTGAACCTGTTAATCTTAACTTTCAGTTGTACAGTGTAGATACTGCCAACACAGCATTTAAATGTAGTCATTCTTGCAGCATCAATCAGCCAAGGAGACAATGGGAGAGTAGATTAAATAGAGGGAATAAATAGACCAATAAATCCAATTTGTCTGTATATTTGTTTGATTTATTTGAATATTTTTTTGTAATTAAAACTGAATTGTACACTAAGTACCTTAAGATGACATTCATTGTTAGTTGGTGGACTATAAATAAAGTTAATTGAATTAAATTCAGAGCCATGTCTAAAATGCCGCAGACAACTTTAAAATCAGATGACAAAGCATTCATCTCAGACTGTATCACAGCGGTTACAGTCTAAATGTTTAGTAAAAACTCAAACTTTGGGGAAATCTATGCTAATCTCAATTTTAAATTAATGGTGCCTATCCTGACATCCTGTGTCAGGATGTATTTATTTTTGGCTTATTTTTGGAACTTAAATGGTTTAAAACCCTAGAGTTTTTAGTTTCACTCACTCAAGGCAACTGAAAGCAGATGAAGGATAAGCATGTATAGACAATGGATGAATGGATGGATACAATATGGTAGCAAAAATTCAACCAACAGGAAATTATTAGCAATGTTGCTATACATAGCTCCACCCAATAAAGGATAAATCAGAATATACCAACCCTCTATGATGGCCTTTTTCTGGAGTTAAAACCTATTCTGATCATTTGGTAATGCTGTGGTAGTTGCAGTGACAATAGAGGAGCGGTAAATGATAGTGCCACAAAGCTTCCTTGGTTCGTGGAAAAAGCACCTGCAATTGAAACGTGCCTTATGTCACACAGAGTTGTATAGCTCATAACATTTGATAACAGAGGACGTCTGATATATGGTAAATGTAGCAGAGTAACTGGGATAAGGTTTTTTTTTTTATTTTGGTGACCGCAACCCACAAATACTGTGCTCTGACTAAGCCTCATTATCAGGCTGACCCACTTGCCTTTGTTTCACACCTGGGTGTTTTTAAACATCTGCAAATAACCACATCTCTGGATGACATAATCAGAATACCCAGACGTAAGAACTCAGGAGTGAACACATCTATGCACTTTAGAACTTTTTGACTTACTGTCTAACACTTTAGTAGTTTTTTCACCTTTAATTAAATTGAGGTGTAACATGTCATTGTAAAAATCTGTGTCACCATGGTAGATTCACACATATAAACACACATGCAGAGAAATGTTTCCGGACTCTGGCTTCCGGTTGTTCTCTGACGCTATGTTCTATACCTCAATAAAAACTACAGCCACTTTTCTGACAAATTGGTGCAAGGGGCCTCATTTTTATTTGGTGGTTTGTAAACGTGTTGTTCTTTATAGTGGCTGTTTCCTGTGTTAAGTGTCAAGCTGTTGGGTTATTAAACATGAGCTTTATTTAGAAACATTGAGAAATATGTATAAAGGCTCCAACTACTAATAGCTCTAAAAGGGTGCTTCTCGTAAAGATAAATAATACCTCTTCAAGCAAGAAGAGTCCCTATTCAGAGACCAGCATTTCCCATGAGATGGTTCCAGTTACATCTGGCGTGCTCACCCGTAAGGCTCAGTTTCTTGTGGTGAGGCATGTGTGCCTGACCTGACCTAACCACAAAGGAAGTTAAAGGCTAGAAGTTGAAGTTCTTTCAGCTTGTTACACAACCAGATCCCACAGTATATTTTTAAAGTTGCCAGTTCAGGTTACAAGCATTCATGTCTCTAGAATACCTTTAAATAAACTACGACTTTCAAATCATTTTCCTAAAATGTAAAATTCTTATGGAAACCATGTTAATAGAAAACAATAACAATAATAAACAATAACTAAATGATATTTCTATTTTGATTTAATTATTCTATTTTCCAAAAGGTAGTAGAGTCATGGACTTTACAGTTAGACAACCATTATTCAATGTTCAAAATTCAGAATTTAGAACAAGTCTCACTGTATGTTAATTTATCAGTGTCACTGATACATGACAGTGTGACGATACATTCAGCTCCTCAGACAAGATAGTGCACAATGTTTGGTTCACAAGAATGAGACAAGATTTTAGACAGAATGTTGGAAATTACAGACTTTTTTTCTTTTCAAAAAACCTAACGTTTTCTCCAATCACAAAAGGTTTTAAAGATCTGAAATCGGATTATAGTATTTCAGTACATGTTTGACTACTCTACGGTTAGGTCCAAAATTATTGCTGTCCCTGGCAGATTTAGGCTTAAGCACCATCTGCATCCTGGATGTTTTTGAGGAATATTTATTATTGCCAGAGCATGCTGCGACATCTTGGAAATGTCACATGTTTCCTCACCCTGTCAGCAGCTGACATGCCTTGGGGGAGGTCTGTGCTCTCTGAGTGCTTTTCTAGTCTTTTAATTTTACCAACATGTCTCTCAGTGATGTTTTGGAGTGATAGACCATTTGAAGAGGAAGTTAAGATTAAGATGATTGCAAGGAGAACTTCAAACCTCAAAAAATCTGGAGCTCATCACCAAAGATTTATCATCAAAATACGAGTGGAAAGCAAAAAACAAGTCATGAATAATAAGGGTTTAATTGTTAGAATGGCATAAAGACTTTTCCATTTAGGGATTAATTTTGACATGCCATTTTTTAAACTAAAAGGTACATAAAAACAGATACGTTTTTTTTTTGTTTTTTTTAACTGATACTCCTTTTATGTTGTTTTATAATTATCTGAGAGATCACATTTTATAGATATTTTATTTCCTATCAGAAACAATCTTCTTCGTTAAATAAAAATAAATTTTAATTTTAACTTGCCATGGGTATGGAAAGGTTAATGTAAGAGTGTATTTGCCTTATTTATGTTGTGATGCTGTAAACCTAAAGATGGACTTCAGAATGTGTCTACCCTCAGATTTTACACATCAGTATCAGGCTAAATTAGCTGCTAGCCTACAAAGTGACTTATTTTAGTGTCTACTTGAGACTTTTCTGTTGAAGTTCTAAACAGCATGAAATATTTTTAGGAACAGAAGCATAAGTTTAACAACTGTAACACACAAATACTCTATTTTAAATTTGTTTATAGGTTATTCTGTCCTGAACAAAATGGAGGTGAAAGTGCTACAAGAAAAATTTGTAATATGCCAAGTCAGACGGATAACCAAACATTATCATCTTGTCATGAACTAAACTTTGCAAAGTCATTCTCAAAATCCAAAATTAAAACAAACTATTTATAAATGACATAACAGCTGTTCATCTTTCTGCTTAAACTATCTTTCCCTGCATCTCCGTGGTTTTGGTGGACCATCTTTTAAATGAATTACACAAAAACAGTGTGATCATTCTGTTTTCATGCTCGTGTCTCACTTCCTTCTCAGTGTTTTAATGCTCACACATCTCAGTTTTGATGTTATTTCAGAATTACAGTGACTATTCTAGGTTTGTGCTGAACAGAGCAGTTTTGTATGATGGTACTGAATTAATATTTTCTTTGTTTAAAGTTGAATGTGTTTTATGTGGTGTACAGTAATAACAGCATAAATACAAATAAGCCCTATGGGTTTACTGTGTCCTTAAGTTCATTCCTGATTACTTTGTTATTTTTGTGTAATTTTGAGATTTTTAAGAATTCCAAAATTCCAAAAATGTGTATCTTTTGTGTGCACAAACAAGGAATTTGTCTTCTGTTTTCATGAGCTCACAGTCTTCATACAGTAAATATAAATATATAAACTTTAGTGTAAAAAGAATAGAGGATTAAAGGAGCAGACTATACATGTATGTGCATGCATAGCTTCTTGCTGCAGCTTGTTGTTGCCCTGATCTCCTTGGTCAGTTTGTTTCTTGCCTGCTGTACAGGGCCAGGTCCCTTCTGCTGTAAGCCTCTTCTTTGGTCTGGTGCAGCTTTCAAAGATGTAAAGTGAACCATGGTTTATTGTTGGTACATGTGTGACAGGTCTTGGTCTGCACACACGCCCTCACAAAAACTGACGTATTATATCACAGTTTCAGCAAGTTCATTAAGGTCAGTGGCTGAGGCTTCCCAAACACTCCAATCTGCTGCTTTGTACACTTCCTAACAGTCCTAACCACTTGCTTAGAGGATTTCAGTTTTTTCCTGTAAGGTGGAATGAGATGAAGCAGATAGTGATCAGAGAATCCTAAATCTAAACAAGGAACTGCAAGGTATGATTCTTTGAAGACTGTGTGACAGTGGTCCAGTGTGTGTGTGTCGTGGGGCACTTAACATGCTATTTGTATTCTGGTAGTTCACTGGAGAGGTTTGCGCATTAAAATCCCTAAGAGCAATGATAAGAGAGGGTGGGTATTTATTTCTGCACGTGTTATCAGCTCATAGAGACATTTTTCAGCTTTTCTGTGAACTTGTTGTGGGATGTAAAAACCAGCCAGAATAAATGAAAAGAAATCCTTTCATGAATAAAAGGGTTTTCTGTTTATAACAATTTATTCTAGAGAGGGCTGCCTGATGCTTAGAAGTTGCTCTCTCATGTAACTGTAGTACAGCAGCGAAGTACAGTGCAAATGCAGAAAAAAAAACAAAAAAGTACTAAGTGCGGCAATCTGCGACGTCATCTTGTATCTCATAATCATTTTTATATCTCAATCCTTTCATATCCTTTTAATAGTTTTTACTCCTTCTTTTGTTACTAACATCTACTGTGCACCTATAAGTTATCAAAGATGTTTGTCTGGCATCTTTTAGGCATGTAATGCTGTTTTTAAATAAATGTTTTGATTTAGCATGTAGTACATGTAAACTAATAAAGGTGGCATTCTGAGAGCAAAATATCATTTGGACACATTATAGCTCTTACTCATAAATGTCACACTGTCTGTGTCCATTCATTAATGCAATTGATGGCCTAGTAGGAGCTTTAAGCTCTAGAGATCACCCTTTTCTGGGACACTGAGAGGTCGCATCACGATGACAATGAGATGTGGAGAATGAGAGTGGAGACTGTAAAGTGCAACAGTGGATAGACCCAAAGAGCCCTTTGAGGGGTCTGTCATAATACCTTCCTTCCATCCTCCTGGAGCTTACACTTCATCAGCTACTAATTCATTTTATTAATTAGCAATAGACAATAGATCATTTTCAGAGCAATGCACAGTATATAACAACCCAACATGGGCAGGCCACAATGAGAATTATTGTGACTTGTTCATTTTTGTTTTTTTCATATAATTGGGTCTGGTGTGGCAATGAATGTAAACATGCTGCTTACTAAAACTAAAAATATGTTCCATGGTAAACTGCATTTAAACATGATTTTATGTACACATTGTGAGTGCAGTTAAAGTAATGTTGAGGGACTTTTGTACAAAGCACAATGTAAATTTGAACTGAATGTTTACTTTTGAAATATGGTCTTTACTTGTTTATGGACTATCCACTGTAATGCAGCTCTTCCTATCTTCTATTCTTTACACTGTATTTGTGCTGCACTTTTGCTTAGCAGTCATACAATACATGAATGAACATATCTGAGATATTTTTTTTCCCAATCTACTCCTTAACTCAGGTCATACGAGCTCATTCCCTGAGCTCCAGTGACATGCAGCATTTTAATGGTTATCATCCATGTTTCAGTTTGCAGGTACTGTCTAATAACTGCATTCATCTACAGAATTTTACAGTTTTCCTTCCATCTTCTCTCAATGTAACCATTTTCTAGGTATCGATTCCTAACACCAGTACAGCATGTATGCGTGGAGTTCTTGAGTTCTTGTACTGTGGTCTCCTGACACCGTGTCCTGGATTGGAGCCCATGGAACTAATAGTTCTGGCCAACCGTCTCTGTTTGCCACGACTTGTTGCTCTCACTGGTAAGGAGTTTTTAATCTGGAGCACTATAAACACAACAGAGACCAATGCCCATGTTTTTCAATGTCCCCTATCGACTGAATGCAATTGAGAATTTTTTTAATTGTTTTTAAACCTCACACTTTGAGAACTAAATTTTATACCTCAAGGCTTTAATGTTTATGGAAACAGTGAGCTTTAATGCCGTTTGACTAAAGGATTACAAGATGACTTGTCAGTAGTGCATTCAAACAGAATATACATAATTCTGTTCATTTTTGACCTCTTCAGAGCAGCATGCTGTGGACGAGTTAATGCAACTGGCAGTGAAAGGAGTGGACATCGATGGACAGGTTTTAGCTTATCTTGAACTTGCACAGGTGTGTTTCCGTCTTTTCTGTTTTGACTTAAAATGCAATCATAATTACTTATTTTGTGAATGCAAGATCTATTTAGGTTAGTTTAACATGAGTGGTTAGTAGTAGTTAGTTGGAGATAATAGTTTAGTCATCTCTGATGAATCAGTTTTTATTCATTTCATACATTTTTAACTTTTCGTTCCTTTACAGTTTTTTTTTTCGATTTTTTTAAAAGCAGTAATACTTTCTCTTTTTTTCTTTGTCACAGTTTCACAATGCCAAACAGCTCTCTGCTTGGTGTCTTCATCACATCTGCACCAATTATAATGGCATCTGCCGCAAGTTTCCCAAAGATATGAAGGCTATGGGTCCAGGTACGATGCGCTCACATGGTCTCTCCTGTCTGCCTGTCTAAAGCCCATTTCATTACTCTTCACTCATTCTGCAATTTTAGTTTCAACCAAAATCTGGAATGCAGTTCCTCAACATTCAGCAATTGCATTAGCCTCTTACCTTAAAGCAGTTATGCATTCCAGTTACAAATGACATTAGTACAAACACAAGTTTTTGCATACTGTCTTACAGAAAACCAGAGGCACTTTGAGAAGCAGCGTTGGCCTCCTGTGTGGTTCTTGAAGGAGGAAGATCGCTATCTGCGCTCTCAAAAGGAGCGCGAGCGCGAGGAAGAGATCCTGCGCAAGCAGCACACCAAAAGGGGCTGGTGTTTTTGGAGACACCCGTCTTCTTCTCCACACGTCTCCTAAAGGGTTTCTCTCATCTGGGTCTTGGATCTTCCCCTCAGCGGATGCTAACCTATGAATTAGCTTATACAGAGAAGAATGGCTGTGATCCCTCTATCTGTGGAGAAATAACTCTGTACTAATATTCCTGAATGTCTGCATGCTCGGGAGGAGTGTATGTGCTTCTTTGTGGGTGTGGGTCGCCACACTACTGTGTTTTGATCTGTGGTGGGACTCAACCGGAAGGGTATTTGCATGGATGCACAAATGTATGTGTGGAATATAGTGATGCTTCCAAGTTGAGACACAGTGATCTCTAAAAGGACTGTGGTGGTGTGGAGCAACCCCTCTTCCTGTCCGTAAATGCTTTTTTCTCCCTCCACCAGCACTCAATTGCCTCAGAGTGTTGGGACTGGAAGCAAGGGCTTTCTTTTCTCTCTGTTTCCTCAGTCTTCAGCCTTCACAGCAACCTTAATGACTTTATGATACTGCAGCTCCTTTCTGCGGGTGGAGGAGTTTACCTCTGCCTTCACTTCTTATACAGACTGTTAGCTTGCACATGCAGATACATCCCCTCTGTTCACTCTTGTAAAACCATCAGTAGATGCAGGACCTAACTCTGACCATTTACTTATTGTTATTCCTTATTTTTTAATCTCTTAATTTGGGGCCCTTTAGGATGCTATTATCGAATGAAAACAGTGGGTAGAACTCAGAAGAAGTCAGTTATTACCATTGCAACCACAAATAAAATCTTAAAGCACATAGGTTAGTTAGGAAAATAAGCAGAGCTGTTCTATTATTTAGTCCGCATGTGTCTCTTCTATCTTCTAACCTTGCACACCATCTTAATGCACTCAACACTTTTTTTTTTTTCAAATTGCTCATGAAGACCCTCATGGAGCCACACTATAACACAAATATTCTTATTTTTTTAAAGGGCTAGCCTTAATATCTCTGTCACAATGGTGGAATTGAATACAGTTTTAAATCACTTCAACCACTAAGTTGTATTGAACCACTGGAGCAAACTTGCCTTTACACCCCTACACCACCAGGGGCCACACTGCTCAGGGTCCTACCACTTTCCTTATTATAGGGGTTTTATTTTATTTATTATCTGGAAATATTGGAATTAGTACGTAGAGTACGTACACCAGTTCTTGCAGATTTAAAATATTGCATACTTAAAAGCGTTTTCAGCTGATTCTCAATACAAACTGTAGTTCTTCCTTCTATTTTTATTCTTGTTTATTTACATTTTGTAAGAGAATGGCTGTAAGAGAAACTAGAACAAGTTTTTTGCAACAAAAGACAGTATTAAATAAAGTGTGTGGTAGTATTTTCAATATTTGTTACAAGCAGAGCCGCTCCAATGGGAAAGCGAACTAACCTTGCTACTTAGCATTCCAAAGCCAGCTCAGAGCCAACGAGGAAGCTTGAATTCTTTGAGAAAGAGCTTAGAAACTTCATAGTTATTCACATTTAACAGTTTTACAAATGAATCCAGGGAATTAAATGGCAGTATTCAATGATTATTTGTCAGCACAACCTTTTAAAATTTCCATCTCCATCTTGACTCTTCTGAGAAATAAGCCTTCACAATTTATATATAGCTGCCACCATCTAAAACCCATTAATCCATGTCATATATTTTTAGTCATATGAACTGACTGATCGCATTCTGTCAAATATTTGTTTTTTTTTAGATATATTAGTGATGCTGTAGCAACAGATGGGTAATTGGTTGTTAATGGGCCCTGAAATAAAATTGTGCTTTGGGCCCCATGCAACCATTGGCTGGCTCTGGTTTTAAGGAGTAAAAAATGTCTATTCAGAATCATGCCTTCTGTTGTCTTTGCTAGAATTAAACAATGGTGCTGACAACAATGAACACAGAGAAACACATAGATTTTAGGACTTCAAGCAAATGTCCGTTTGTTTATCAATTTGTACAGAACTTGCAGAAATTGTAGGATAGTATTAAAAATTTATTGACTTGATTTCTTTTATGTTGACAGTTTGTTAAATGGTCATAAAGGATTTTAGAGGTTGAGGTTTGCTCCAAATCCTGGGATGTCTATTGCTGCTTTTTTATTCTAAACCAATTTGACACACTCTTGCTTTCTTGTTAATACATGAAATAGGCACCTTAGATGGATTTTTAAAGTATGCTTGCTGTTTCAACAGTCAGAGCAAATTGGATTTTCTCATTAAGGGTGCTAATTTGGGCTTCGGACTTTTGTTGAATGTGAAAAGAAAAAAAGATGTTGCGGTCGTGTGTTTTTATTAGCAGGTTTTCTATTTGTGGGTTTGCGCCCCACAGCTTTACCCAAGCAAACTCTCTGAGATCGATGGATTGTGTGAGACATTTGGTGCATGATGCTGTTGTTCCACAGGAAGTGTGCAAAGCAATTTTCAGCTTCCAAAATAGAACTTGCATAGGTTCTCACTTGGCCCGAGTGAGAATTGAGCTGATTTAGTGTGAGAAAAAGAAAATGGAGTAAAAGTAAGCAAGGATCAGTCAGCGTCAGTCACTTCCCATGTTGTGGAATAATTCCGTCAATATTAGAAGTTATCCCATTGCAGTGCTGCAGGAAATTAAAAAGAGGAATTTGCAGTTATTAACCTGTTTGATCTTGTCTCTCCGTCCTTGTGCCTTGTGATCCAACCTGCAGACTGGTTCTGCAGTAATTGGCATGGTAAAAGTAGGATACAATGATAACATTAGAACTCAAAAAATTGTTTTTGGTGTTGTTTTATGGGTTCTCTGCCAATATCTAATCTGAGAGATAATTTTTAAGTCAGTCTCAGCCATGCCATTAAAAATATGTGGATATGATGTTTTATGCAGATCAATGATCTTTTTAATTCTTCAAGCAGAGATCTGAGACATGGTTGTTCTAATGAAATATGCAGCATCCTCCACAATTATTGGCAGCCCTGGTAAAGGGCTTTTTGTAGAAACCTGCATAATATGAACTACCACAATACTTAATTTCCTTTTGGGATTAATAAAGTATTTTTGAATTGAATTGAAAGTCAAATATAAAATAAAAAAAATGCTTCTGTAACATTTTTTAAAAAGATTGTTTTTGGATTTTTTTACATACAATAATTCATAAATGTGGTATTTTTCTTTCCTTTTAATCTAAATTTACTACATATTAAACGCTGGATGTTTTCAAAAATTCTGCAGTGAGATTACATAACTGCAAAGAATTTTTTACACAAAGGTACCAAAAATTGTGTCGGATGCTTTCCATCGTGGTTGTTTCTTTATAGACCAAGCAATTAACAGGTAGCCAGTAAACATGGAAACTTGGCTTCTGCAGTATAACTTCAAAACCACTGACTGTGAGTAATCAAAGCTTTGTACAATGCACCGGCTGGCCTGTGCACTAGGTGAGTTTAACCACTTGTGGAATGCAATGAACTTGCATGACGTCCTGAATTTGTTGGTGTGAAATTAGTGTTAAATGCAATTTGTGTCTATGTGTTTCTGTAGTTAGCATGGCATTTTCCTCAAATAAGATTGTTCCTAAACCAGATGACTGTAGCATGACATTTCCACGTAAGTTATTAATATTTTATTTAAAGGTTGCTCACTGAGAAGCTTAATAAAAGACTGCATTTAGTGTCTTTAGGGTCTTTCCTGCACTGAACCCTATCAAGGTTCTTGTCTTTCTGATTGACTTAATTCTCATCTCTTTGACAAGTTAAGGTAGCATTAGAACATTTAGCATTTGCATTGAATGGTAATATGTGAGGAGCTTTACAGAAATGAGCTGTTGAAAACTAATTTAGAAGATCTGTTGCTGCCATTTGATGCCACCGATGTCCCTCGTTTGCCGTTACTGTTAATATAATGACTTAAGATTAATCTTTTGATTTTTAAAATAGTTGATGGTTGGGGTATAAAAACTGAACAAGTATACATTAAGCATTTAATAAGTTTCTAAAAAGCTTGCATGTATTGATAAAGGAAATGTGTAAAGTAAAAGTTTCTTGGGGGAAACAAATGTAGACATATGAGTTTCTAGAACCTTTGGTTTTGGGGCTTTAATTACAATTACTCAATACCCTGATAAAGATCAGTTGTTTTTCTATCAACAAAAGCACCTGATGCCAACAAGCCAAAGTTACATCTTCTTACATTTTGATATTGGACGTATTTCCATCATATTGCTTTTTGTTCTCCCTTTTTGCCTCATCCTTGGAGCAGTTCTTCCTACTTTGCAGGCCTAATATCAATACTTTATTGTGAGGCCTAGTGATGGAGAGAACACCACATCATTATTTTCTTGCTTTTGGTGTCTCCTCTCCTGTGCCTTTAGTGAAATCTCACGTTAAGTTCTGTACAGGATGACAGCAATGCACCAATAGTCACCTAGGCTATTATGAATGTCAGTTAAGCCAAGAAATATACAAGCATCAATGCAAAAGTGAGTAGCTTTTGTTAAGATTAAGCATCTTACATCATAAGTGGATTGGCTTTCTGCTCTGTTGTTAGGTAATTTAATGATGCTTGTAACATTAAGTGGTAACACAAAGAGCTTAACAAATTTAGTGTGTATTGTCATCTATGCTAAAGCTAGACCATAGGTGACTTGAGTGCTGAAATAAGTAGGAAACCAGCAGTTTCTTTTGCACTCTTCCAGGTGCCTGCACTTTCTCTTGTGTAGCCTAACACCACTTTTTGTATTCTTTCTTTATTCTGATCTCGATCAGCATTAAGATATCATGTTCTTTTTATCACTCTCACTAAGGCAAATTATTGCTTCCACTGTTTGTCTGCAATTTACTGCAATCATAAATAACTTGGTGTCCTTTTAGTTGAAGAAGAGTAACTGTCAACAAAAGGCTGCATTAAAGGCAATGGCTTTGAAGATAGTTATTATCCAATGTGCAGCAAAGTGTTGTAAATTTGGTAAATCCCAGTTGGAAGTGACTTCTCACCTTTCACCTTTTTTAATGCTCATCATGTATTAGGTAAGTTAGTGTGTAAGTAGGATTGTATGAAGTCACTTATATGGACAGACTTGCTGTAATTAACTCCCGGTCAATACTGTAATTGTAAGTGGATCGTATCTATGGTATGGTATTGTTATGCACTTTTGTTTCGATGGACTCATATGGGTGTTATTTACATTTAGTGCTTATGTTATTATGTTATTAAAGCTAAAGAGAAATGAGCACACCACACTCACATATTATTAAGGGCTTTGAAATAAAAAAAAAGAATGTTTTTGCTGCTGTTGCAAAACAGGTTTTGAAACTAAAATTTTGTAATATTTTTAAACCACTGTGATTTGTACAAAAAAAAAAAAAAAAGAAATATAGAAAAAAAATCTTTTTCTGCCATTTCAGTATTTTGATGTTTGACTTGAATTTTATTAAAATTGTTAATCTTTTTAAACTGTCTTGCGTGTTGTTATTCTGTTTTTTTTTACCATCCATGTCAATTTAAGATTTTTAAAACAGAAAGACACTATGTTGATTTCTTATATGAAAGGATTTTTTATATATATATTTTTAGAAATGCTGTAGATCTATAGTTTTAGAATATTCGATTGTGTAAAGGATCAGACTTTACTAAAGCACAGTTAATTTGGTGCTTTGAAGAATTTGAATGTCTGCTTCCTTTTTGGAATGATTCTACAAGATACACTTGTAATTATAAAAAAATAAATAAATAAGAACTAGATGCACAGTTTCATTTAATTGGGAATCTCCGCTACTCAGAATCAAACCATACATACCGGCTCAAGTATACACATATGCTCCCAGTAATATCTGGGTTAATTCTCCCTAGCAAGTTATACCTGAACCAGTTTTTGTAACCGTTGATGATCCTCTCACAGAAAGGGTAAAATTAATTTAAACTGGTTGGTTTCTGCTCCAGATCCAGCTCTTTGGGAGTGGGGCACTGTCTACAAGCCTTCATTTGCAGTGATGTTTTGAGTTCTTGAAAACATTAGCTTCATCTAAACATTTAACTTGTACGTTAGAGCCAATCACAACCAAATTATTTAAGGAAGGGTTCCTTTTGATTACCACCCCCATTTTAGATATGATTAATCTCGTACTTGTACTCGTACTCGTCGTCTTCCGCTTATCCGGGACCGGGTCGCGGGGGCAGCAGACTCAGCAGAGACGCCTAGACGTCCCTCTCTCCAGACACCTCCTCCAGCTCCTCCAGGGGAGCCCAAGGCGTTCCCAGGCCAGCCGAGCTCATCATAGCACAGAAACAGCTCTGGTGAAAGTCACTAATGATATTCTTTCGGCTTCAGATAATGGACTTGTGTCTGTACTGGTTCTGTTAGATCTCAGTGCTGCATTTGATACAGTCGATCACAATATTCTCTTAGAAAGACTGGAATATGCTGTAGGGATCAGGGGAACAGCACTAGGCTGGTTTAAATCTTATCTGTCTGACAGATTCCAGTTTGTTCATGTAAATGATAAATCATCTTTAAACTCCAGGGTTAATAATGGAATACCACAGGGTTCAGTTGCTTGGGCCCATTCTCTGTACTATATAAATGCCTCCAATTGGTAGAATAATCAGGGAGCATGGGATAATTTTTTACTGTTATGATGATGATACTCAGCTTTATTTATTCATAATTCCTGATGAGCCCAACCAGTTAGCTAAACTACGGGTATGTAAGACATAAAAACTTGGATGACTTTAAACAATCTGCTTCTGAATTCAAAGACCAGTCTTTGAAAAAGAAACTATTTCAGAAACTACTAGGTAATTAGTTAATGTGGATGGCATTAAAATGACCTTGGTAATAAAGTAAAAATATAGTTGTTATTTTTTACCATGATATTTCTTTTAAATCCCATATTAAACAGGTTTCTAGGATTTCCTTCTTTCACCACTGGAATACTGCCAAAATTAGAAATATCCTATCCAGAAGTGATGCTGAAAAACTAGTCGATGCATTTGTTACTTCAAGGCTGGACTATTGTAATTCGTTACTATCAGGATGTCCACAAAATGCAGTTAGACATTTTCAGTTGATCCAAAATGCTGCAGCAAGAGTTCTGATTAAAATTAAAAAGAGAGATCATATTTCTCCTATTTTAGCTTCCCTTCATTGGCTCCCTGTTAAATACAGAATAGAATTTAAAATTATCCTCCTCACATATAAAGCCCTTAATGATCTAGCTCCATCATACATCAGAGATCTGATTGTTCCATACGTTCCTAACAGAACACTTTGTTCTCAGACTGCAGGTTTACTGGTGGTTCCTAGAGTATCTAGAAGTAGAATGGGAGGCAGATCCTTTAGTTATCAGCTCCTCTCCTGTGGAACCAGCTCCCAGCTTTAGTCCGTGAGGCAGACACCCTGTCTACTTTTAAGGCTAGGCTTAAAACTTTCCTTTTTGATAAAGCTTATAGTTAGAGTGGCTTAGGTTATCCTGAGCTATCTCTGTAGTTATGCTGCTATAGGCTTAGGCTGCTGGAGGACACAATGACCACTTTCACTCTCTCTGCTACATTCTCATACTACTCTCTAATTATGTGTTATTTGCTGTTTTTCCAGCTTTTAACTTGTTCTCCCAAACTGTCACTGTCAGATGAAAGGAAATTGGTGAGAATTTCCAGAAATGAAAAAGGCTCAAGCCTTCCTGTAAACTGATTTTACATCACCATGGAGAAGACAATGACAGCAGGAGTGTTTGGAAAAGTCAAAGTGCAACCCTTGATCCTAAAACAGATTGTATCAACTGTGAAACAGTGTGGTGGTGGTCTCATGCTGCAGGTTGTTTCACTGCTTTACATTAACCTAAAATCAACAACTAAGTGGTTGAAATTAAACAGAATTGAATGATAATCTAGTCTTTTTTTATGACTAAAGCAGATTTAAATTATGATTTTGGAATGACAATCACCTCAACCCAATTGGACATATACTATATGGACTGTGCTTGCAGGAAACAAATTTAAATTACTCTACCAATTCCCAAAA
The DNA here is from genome assembly GCF_021462225.1 of Girardinichthys multiradiatus. Lineage (NCBI taxonomy): Eukaryota > Metazoa > Chordata > Actinopteri > Cyprinodontiformes > Goodeidae > Girardinichthys > Girardinichthys multiradiatus. The sequence goes on along the minus strand of NC_061805.1, from coordinate 36,383,589 downwards.
AAATGATCAAATATCTAATTAGAGTTATGCTGGAAGCATGTGGTTTCTTTGTAACTTGCTAAGAGCTGTTTATAGTAGGGGTTTGTGCACATTTTTGAACCTGCAGGTATGATTTTAATCCTTCATTCTTGTGCATCCAGTTGTTATTTTAAAAACAACTGAAGTGTCATATTGGTGTCATCATTTCACCACGAACAAAGTAACTGTTCATCAAATCATCAAAAGCCCAAAATTGATCAAATTAAGATGGCAATCCTGAATGTGAGTACACTTCTGACCACAACTGTGAATTCATACCTATACGCACCTCAAAAAAGGACTATAGATAGAATAGCCTTAACAACTCAAGGAGGTATGCCAATAGCCATAAAATATCAAACACACCAATAAGCAATACAAAAAACTAAACAAAAACTAAAATTCAATGTTGATGATTTCATCAGCCTACTGGCGTGTTTAAGATTTAATCACACAGAAATAAATTTGTTTGACTTTGCTTCACAATATTAAAATTGAGATTATCTGAGAGTGCTCAGATCAAGTAATCTGACAGTCACCCTCTTTTATGATTAAACACAGTATTACAATAATCCTGACAGCTTTGTGCTGGTAACTGATTTAATGTTTCCATAGTTAAAGTCCAATATAATATTACACACTTTGCTGATAATACTTAAATCTTCACTGGAGGTTTTACAGCAAAAATGAATCCAAGTACATATTTCAAATGTGGTGATTATTTTACATAATAAAAACAGCTACATCAAATCGCTAAAATAAGTGTAAAATGTGTCATGATCCTGAACTAGGTAATGCAAACAACCAAAATGGGGTGATGTAAATAGATGAAACAACACAAATACAGAACAAAACAAATTTAAACAAATAAAACACACAGCAAAGGTTTTGCAGATTGAAGTTTTCCAAATTTTCCCATTTTGTCATTAACCACAAACATCAAACAATTTTATTTTGAATTTATTTGCTAGACTAAAACAAAGTATTGGATAAATGGGAAGTGGAAAAAGAATTATAAATACATTTGAAAATGTTTTCCAATTATGTCAGGGATAAAGTTGTAGAGAAATTTACAGCAGCTTTATGTTAAAAAGCAATATCGCTTGCAATATAAAAAGCAAAGCAGAAAGATTCTCCACAAGGAGGACAGTTTGATACGAGTCAACTACCAATTGTGCACTCCACAAATCTGGCCAAGCCATATAGGGGATACAACAAACATTTGGAAGAAAGTGTTCTGGTCATATGAGAGCAAATCTAAACTTTTTGACCTAAATGCAAAATGCTATGTGTGGTAGAAACACTCTGAGCCCACCATACCCACCATGAAATGTAGTGGTGGCTGCATCATGCTAAATGCTAAATACGGGACAATCCTGGAAGGAAACCTATTAGAGCCAGGCTGTCCAAATCTTCCAGAGCTACTTTTAGACACATCCCTGCTTCAACATACCTAAATCAAATGAATGGCTCAATACCAGGCCTCTGCAGAGCTGAATGACATGCTGATGAGGGAATTTAGCTATTTGAATTAGACGCTTTAGAGAAGGAAAGCATCTAAACGTTGCAGGATAGCAGTTCTCAAAGACTGGACTTGGGCACCCTTGTGTTAGAGTCAAGAGCTACAATAGAATGGTTTGGATCAAAATGTAGTCAAATGTTAGAATGGTCTTGGTCTAAATTTAATTGAGAACCTGTGGCAGTACCCAAACAGTTAGAGTATTTTATTCCATATTCATGAAAGTACCTTTTGCTGTGAAGAGCATGTGAGAAGTGAAGAGCTGAAAAAATATGAACCAAATTTCCAGCTAACTTTCTTTAATATTGTTAGTGTCCGTGTGTTGATACAAAAGAACCAGAAACTTCTTAAAATTTTGTTGGTGTAGTTTCTGAGTCTTGCTCTCCTGAAGTACAAATTCTTGCCTTGTTTACAGTGGTTTCATCATCCATTTGAATCCTACACTGAAGCACATTGCAGACATTAGTGTCAATAGAAAGTCGATATAAAAAAATCCACAAGGAAAAAGACAAACAAAATACTTTTCTTAACCACATTTATTCAGTTTTTTTTTCTTTTTCTTTTGTCTATCATTGCCCTTAAAACGTCACAGAACTACAGAACTTAACCCACAAATACATTAAGTTTGATGCAGCTTTGCCACCTTGTGGTGAAAAGAGATTATGAATTGCTGTGTGCTACATTAAAAAAAAAATAAATACCATACAGCACTAGAGCTACTAATTATAATGACATCTTGTCAATTTATCAGAGGAAGAATGTAACAGACATGCATTCAAAATATCAACACACTGGGAGTTGTAGTTTTTAATTACACTGATAACAGGATCACATGGACCCACAGAAACATGGGAGAAGAAGTTGTAATGACGACATTCAGTGATGTGGCCAATAATTGATACTTTCAGATAATAATGAGGGAAGGTAACACTCGAGACCAGAGGAATATTTGAGCGTACATGCTATTTTTACGTGTGTCTGTTACAGTCACACTTATCTGAAGTTTTTCTGGGAAAGCGTGTTCAAATATTAACCAGCAGACTTTTACCAGACAGTGACGTGGATCAGTTTTCCTTTGATTCTCTTGTAAAAGAAGCAATCAAATATCCCGTTTGTAGAAGGGGCGTCATGGCCGCCTCCATCAGTTTAACACTGATTACAGACCTCTCCTTTGCAGCACAAGTCTGAGCCGTGGACTATGTTCAAATTTCCCTCAAAGCCTTGCCCGTGCTCTTGCAGAACACAGCTTTGTGAGTCACTTAGACAAGCTGACATTACCACATCTGGATGTAATTTCCTTGGTTCTCTTTAGAAGCAAATAATGTAAGTCTAAGTGACAGCACAATAGGATGTTATACAGTGCTCATTCACTGGGGCAGAAGGATTTTGCTCTGAAGGAGCTGATTGAGGATTCAAAGAAAGCTTTAATTGTTACAGTGACTGAGACAAAAACAGACAATTTTTTTGTCCACATTAATTAATGGGAGCCAAAAATGTTCACATTGTTGAGATTTCATTCGGTGTGACGGCCTCACACCCAATGTAATTGTCTTTTAAATAGAGAAACCAAACTGCACAATGTGTAGTGCCTTTCACAAGCATCATACCACATATCTACAACCACTAACCTTGATGCATTTTATTGGGATTTATTTGTTATATACCAACACAAAGTAGTTGTGGGCCACTGGAGTGGCCGACGGGGAGAGGCGGCGGGCTGGGGTGGGTTTGCTTGTCGCCCCCCATCTCGGCCGTCTAGTGTTGGGGTTTACCCCAGTGGATGAGAGGGTTGCATCCCTGCGCCTTCGGGTTGGGGAGAGGTCTCTGACTATCATTTCAGCCTACAGGCCGAGTGGTAGTGCGGAGTACCAGGCCTTCTTGGCATCCCTGTCGGGGGTGCTGGATAGTGCCCCTCCCGGGGACTCCATTATTCTGCTGGGGGACTTCAACGCCCACGTGGGAAATGACAGTGACACCTGGAGAGGCGTGATTGGGAGGAATGGCCTCCCCGATCTGAATTCGAGTGGTGTTTTGTTATTGGACTTCTGTGCTAGTCACGGATTGTCCATAATGAACACCATGTTCAAACATAAGGGTGTCCATCAGTGCACTTGGCACCAGGATACCCTAGGCAGGAGGTCAATGATCGACTTTGTTGTTGTATCATCAGACCTTCGGCCGCATGTTTTGGACACTCAGGTGAAGAGAGGGGCTGAGCTGTCCACCGATCACCACCTGGTGGTGAGTTGGATCCGCTGGGGGAGGAGAAAGCCGGACAAACTTGGCAGGCCCAAGCGCATAGTGAGTGTCTGCTGGGAACGCCTGGCGGACCCCTTGGCCAGGGATGTATTCAACTCTCACCTCCGGGAGAGCTTTGACCAGATTCCGAGGGATGTTGGAGACATAGAGTCCGAGAGGACCATGTTCTCCGCATCTATTGTCGATGCTGCGGCAAAAACACGGACCTGGGAGGAGTTCGGTGAGGCCATGGAGAAGGACTACCGGTTGGCCCCGAAGCGATTCTGGCAAACCGTCCGGCGCCTCAGGAGGGGGAAGCAGTGCTTCGCCAACACTGTTTACAGTGGGGGTGGGGAGCTGCTGACCTCGACTGGGGACATTATCGGGCAGTGGAAGGAGTACTTCGAGGATCTACTCAATCCTGCCATTACGCATTCCGTGGTGGAAACAGAGGCTGGGGACTCGGGGTTGGACTCTTTCATCACCCGGGCTGAAGTCACCGAGGTAGTTAAAAAGCTCCGCGGTGGCAAGGCTTGGATGAGATCCGCCCTGAGTACCTCAAGTCTTTGGATGTTGTGGGGCTGTCATGGTTGACACACTTCTTCAACACTGCGTGGTGGACGGGGACAGTGCCTTTGGATTGGCAGACTGGGGTGGTGGTCCCTCTACATAAGAAGGGTGACCTGACCGGAGGGTGTGTTCTAACTACAGGGGGATCACACTCCTCAGTCTACCTGGTAAGGCCTGGGAACGTCTTGGGCTCCCCCCGGAGGAGCTGGAGGAGGTGTCTGGGGAGAGGGACGTCTGGCCGTCTCTGCTGAGTCTGCTGCCCCCGCAACCCGGTCCCGGATAAAGCGGAAGACGACGAGTACGAGTACAAAGTAGTGCATATTGCGCAGTGGAAGAAACCTGATACATGCTTTTTAGCATTTTTAATAATAAAAAAAACCCAAAAAAGTATTTGCTTATATTCAGCCCAATTTATAAAGATACCCCTAAATAAAGAACAGTAAACCCATCTGCCTTCAGAAGTCACCATTTTAGTAAACATTCCACCTGTGTGTAATGTAATCTTTGTATAAATCCAGCTGCTCTGGAAAGGCCTCAAAGGACTGTTAGACAAAATTAGTGAACAAACAGTATCATGAAGACCAAGAAACACAACTGTCATGTCAGAGATGAAGCTATGCAGAAGTTTAAACAAGGGTAAAGTTATAAATTTTAACATTTCCCAGAGCACTATTCAATTCATCATCAGACAATTTAAGTACGGCACAACTGCAAATCTACTAAGACAAGACTGTCCACCTAAACTGAAAGTAGGAGAAAAGGAAAAACAGCCCAAACTGCTATGAGTATGCTTTTCTTCAGCAGGGTCAATAAAGCTGATCAGAGGTGATGGAAAGATGGATGGGGCTAAAGACGGGACAATCTTGGAAGAAAACCTGCTAGACACTTCAACACATTTGACTCTGGTGTGGAGGTTCTAGCAGAACAGTGAGTCTAAACATACAGCCAAATCATTTTCATGTTGTACAAAAGCCCATTTAAAGTCCAGACCTGCAGTCAATTAGGAATCCATTGAAAACTGTCAACCTCCATCAAACTTCATTGCAACCTGATTGGTTCAGACTTTTATTGCAAAACCCCCCCCCCCAAAAAAACCTTATAATTTTCTTTACACTTTTGATTTATGCACTACTTTGTGATGTTTTTTAAAATAAAAATCCAGTAAAGTACAGTGAAGTTCATGGTTGTAACAGAACATGACAAAATGCGAAAAAGATCAGAAGAAAACAGATGAGAGGCACTACCTAGAGGAGGGCAGCAGATTCAATGACAGCACATTCCTTCATGTTTTCAGGCATGCTCTAAATTAATTTACATGTAAATTAGACCTGCCTACATTTTGCTCCATAAACAAAACCCAGACATGTCTCTCTAAATTAGGGCGTTTAAAATTTAAATAGTTAACACTATGGCACCTTGGTCTAATTTAGAAACTGTTTTGTTTGAAATGGCTATAAGCTTTCAGTTGTTTAGGCCTGTCATGTTTCATGAAAGGGAAGTGATCTCTAAAACTACAGTATAAGGAAGCCAAGTGGTTCTGTTTATGATGTCAATGGGAGGAGCGAATTTACGTACGTGCTTGTTTTCAAGAACAAGAACGTACATTTATGTGGCTAACTTATGCACACGCCGAGGCCCAAGGAAGACATATCTCAAAGTTGTTGTGAAGCTGCATAGCTGAGCGCTGGAAGACTGATGAGAAGACTTCCAGATTAACAGAACATGTGCAGATCAGGACCAAAAGATAAACGTGACTTTGCTGTCTTTCTTCAGACTTTTAACTTCCTGTAATTGTGTCTGGGTATCTCTAACTTGACCATAATTGTCTTTCAAGGGAACATCCTTAAGGTATTTGACCCCATCTGGCAGCTTTATAAGTGGCATACATTTTCAACACACTTCTCCACATCAGCAACACTTTCAAGTCTTTCCCACATACTCATTATAAGCATACGTCCGAATGTCTGATTTAAACAATAGAATGACAACTTGCAAGTAAATAGATCAAAGGTGTGAGGCACATTGTGATCAAAGGTGAGCACCTAAAAACTGCGCTCAACAATAGTAGAGATGCATCAAAATAATATTACTTGAGTTAAAAAAAAGCAGTCATCATTAAAAAAAATCCTTAGGTATGACTAAAAAAGTATTTTGTCATAACAGTACACAAGTACTAAATAACCATTTGATCGTGATGTCTCATTTATTTTCTGAAAAATATGTGATCATAATTCAGGTATTTTCAAAAAAAAGAAATAAAAAGTAAAATTAAAAAAGCATTTTACAAAACAACAAATTATGGGACAAAAAACTAACCTTTTCATAACATAGAGCTTTTAAAATCAATATCTGCATTAGGTTTCTTATGTATCTTTAAACAATGCAAACTACTCCTATATATATTTGGTTAAAATATGCTTATACTTATGCAAGAGTAGGGTTACTTTAAGAAAACATTACTCAAGTAGAAGTACAAGTATGTTGCAGAAAAAACACACCAAAGTACATTTTTTTCTGTTTTTTCTCAAAACTTTGATAAAGTAAAGGTAATGGAGTAAATGTAACTTATTACTACCCATATGAATAAATAATGAAAGATATAAAACAAGTTTGTAAAATAGCGACAGAATTAAAATAGTACTTTTACCAACTTCGTGTCAGTCATATAACATTAAATAAAATACTCTAGGTTGAAATGTGTGATTGTAAAATGACAATAAGTGAAACATTTAAAAGGTGGATGAATGGTTGTGCAAGGCACTGTCACTATTAAATAAAAACACACACCTGAATGACTGAGCTGAAAAGTACCAAGGCAGAATCCGGTTTAAATAGATCAGAACACCTGGGAAATATTGTGATAGAATAATATAGACATGTAATAGGATAATAAAAAGTTTGAGGTGGCCTTGACTCAGAGAAAAAAAAAAGTATTTGTGTAATTTGAAATTGGGAAGTTTAAACTTCAGCTCTGCCACATGCTGAAATATCTTTCAGAATATAAGTGAGTAAAAGAAATGAGCGAAAGCAAAGCACCTCACAACATTTGAATGATAAGATAAGCTTCATCAGATAAGTCAGGACATTTAGCAAATTAGTTGCCTTACTTTTAATAATCCAACTATGGATTATTATCCAACTATGGATAGTTTGAGGAGGATGTGTCAAAAAAGTACACAACTTCCTTCTTCTGCTCTCGGTCACCCATCAATGACCTGTACAGGAACATTTATTCAGCTAAGTTTTGGTTTTTGAAACCAGCCACTTGGAACAATTGATTTACCCAATATCAGTGTTAAAACATGAACCATAATCAAACCTCATCTCGCCAGAATCCAAGGAATGTGTTGCAGTTACCAGTTTTGATAAGTGAAGGAATGTTCTCCGGCATGATATTTCAGTTGAATGGTGTGGTTTTACAATCTAATTACTTCTCCTTTCATTGTACAATAAATAAATAAGTGGATAGGATCTAGTAAGACAAGTTCAGACTGAGAAATTCACTGGTGCAAATATCAACAAATTAGAATATGTTGCAGCAACATTTTGTTCTAAGGACAACTTGAACATAAGTAGTGACGAAGGGTAAACAGTTTATTGTCTCTCAAAGGGCTCACACAGGAATTTCAGCCAGTACATGCAACAAAACAGCAGGTCAAAGCTCAAGGTGTGACTCACATACTCCAAACACGTTTGACCTTTTAACACCACGCTCCAAGCCTGAGTTCACATAAATCTGTCATGAAAACCTTGATATTCCCCAGTAAAGATCTGCAATTAGACAAACCTACAAAGAAGGAGCTTAGTTGCTGATTAAAAGGTTGTTTTGTAAATTTGGAAGTAGATTATGATCTGTCTTTCACGTACCATCTTAAGCACATGGGTCAGTCATAGGAAGTACTGAATACTTTAAGACATCTGCATTGGTGTAGAGTGAGTTAAGGAACAAAAGGGACCCTTGGAGGATGTGTCTGACTGGACCACTCAGCACTCTGTCACCCACCCTCAGACCACTGGTTTAGGCTATGCCAGGAAGTCAGTAAACTGACCAATTAGACTCCCATCAATGGAGAAGAAAACTCACTAAATGAGGAAAAAAAATCCCATTAGCTCACATTCACACATACAGACATGCACACACACAAATGTACGTACACACACAAATCCCCTGGATGAACAAAACTCCCACATTTAGACCCCATCCTCAACAACAGCTGCCACCGCACCCCAGCAGAGGAAATGCCAAAGTCCTCTGAAGTGGAGCATAACAGCACTGCAGTTCTCATCCACAGTTGGAAGGGTGGAAAGGCAGGAGAGCTTCTAATAGCAGGAAGTCATAAGAATAATAGCAGCGTGAGGATGTCAGGCTGCTTGTCCTGGCAGCATGCAAACTGCAGCAAAAACAGCAGTCACACAACTCTGAATTGATATTGATTAAAAGTGTGCGTGGGGAATAGAGTGCATTTAACATCAAACAAGTCCTGAAATAAATTTGCTAAGTATCAAGTGTATTTAATGTGTCTTTATTATTCAAATACATAATATAGTCCTGTAGCACACTTGTAGATATTAAGTCCTTAGATACTTTTTCTAAAAAATGTAATTTATAATCTTGACCTGCTACTCTTTTCTTTACTTTTCATTAAGTGTCTTAAAACACCAAAGTAACAAGAAAGTCCTGAGAATAAAAACTGCATTTATGTTGGAAGCATGTTTTTCAAATTTTATCTCTTAATAACCACAAAATTCAATGCATTCCAATGGGTCTTTTCAAGATTGATCAACACAGGGTGGTGAATACTTTAAAATGATCTGATTTCCAGGACTTGGCACGGATTCTGAATTATATTTAGACTGGGCCATATTTATACTAGGCCATTCAAACAGATTAATATACTTGATCTAAACCACTTTACTGTATGTCCTGCTGGAAGGTGAACCTCCACCCCAGTCTCAAGTGTTTTGCAGACTCTTTCAGTTTTTTTTTCTGGATTGCCCTGTATTTAGCTAGCAATCTCCCCATCAAATCTAAATGATTCCCCTGCCCTGTTGAAGAAAACCATGCCTACAGCATGATGCTGCCACCACCATGTTTCACCATGGGGATGGTCTGCTCACGTAGTTATTTTCTCCACAGCTTTATCACTGACCTACTTGCCTTGTTGTCTTGATCCTCATGATGGGGTTTGTTCACTAATGAACATCTGAGGCCTACACAAAATTGTTGTATTTATTCCAGGATTAAATTACACACAAAGCTGGACTCTTATTTAATAATTATGTTAAATTTGTAGGCATTTAATTGAACTGGATTATATTTAGGGGTAAAACAGAAGTAATGTCCTCATAGACTTTTCAGAATAGTATTTTTAAACAATTTTTAAAGTCAGTCTGTCTCAGTCCTCAGATTATTTGGGTTTTTGTTTGGGCTTTTAATTTGATCATTTCCATCTTGTTATATTCTTAAGCTTTTGTCAATGGTTTGTCTTTACTTCTATTCCTACCTTTGGGAACCTTTGGAAAACCATTTCAGGCGACTACTTCATGAACCTCACAGTGAGAATGCCAAGAGTGTGCAAAGCAGTAATCAAAGAAAAAAGGGGGCTATCTTGAAGACTTTAAAATATAAAAGATGTTTTGAGATATTTCACGATTTATTGTTTGCTACATAATTATATATACATTTGCTTCATAGTTTTGAGGCCTTCACTATGGCTCTACAATTTAGAAAGTAATAGAAGTAAAGAGAAGCTACTGAATGACAAAGGTGCATCCAAACATTTGACTAGACATTTGGTAGTGTATATAATTGTCTTTTAAATGAATACTCTTTCCCTTGCAAGGAAGTATTTTCTTTCATGGGGGATTGCATGTGTGTCTGTGTCAGTCCTATGCCCATTAGAGGATTACTTAGACATTGTGAACTATTTCCACATAAACCTTATGTCCTGTACAACGGCTCATAATGAAAAAGACCAATTTCTTGTAAATAACATAGGCGTGAGACTTCAGAGTATAAAAACCTGTGACTTTTATCCTCTGCATCTTTCCTGGATTATCTAAGAATGGCAGCTAAGCAAATTAAAGAGCTCAAGAACATTCACATAATCCACAATCCTAAACCCTTAGTGACCCGCTGCCAAATACAAGTGCATGAGTGCCCACAGTGTGTGAGTGTAGTGCAAAGGATGTCTATGAGTCTGTTGTCAATTTGTGTGTGTGTGTGTGTGACTGAAAAGACCCCAAGTTGCTTTTTAATACTGAGACTGTTTTTTTTTGTTGCAATAATCAGAACCAGTTCCCATGAAATTGGCCCTTCTGTGGCTTGTTGAGAGATAGCCTCGTCTGTAACTTGCTTTTCTGCACTCTGTCAGGGCCCACTGGGGGCCACTTTAAAGACAAAAAGGTTTAAGAAGGGCTGTCAGAATAACCAGAACTATTGCACTTGTCGCTGCAGCCGCTCTTAAAGCATTTTTGTTAAAAACAAAATGTCATTAATGAAATTACCACAAAATAAATAAAATAACTAATTTGTCTGCATGCTGAAAATGTTTAACTTAAGGCATTATGACATCTGAATATATTAGAATAGTATCAAAACACTTTTAATTTAATAAATGGTGAAACTCATTTAGATTTATTGAATATGGCTTACAACAAAAGAAAACTCCACTCAACTTTCAACATTACATAAAACCAATACTTGATGTTGATTTTAATTAAATAAATATTACGTTATGGTAATGTTATGACCTACACAATAATGGTGAGACAGTTGTCCAGCAGACACCCTCTACAAGAATGGTAGGGCAAAAAGATCAATGCTGAAGAGGCTGATTCTTCACAGTTCTATCCAATCAGGTGATTTAAATGATTGTGACTTACAGACAAAATGTAGTTTCTTCAATAATTACCATAGTATATAAATGCAGTCCTTTTCTCATCAGCCCAGGTAGGATGGTTCTCACATTCGTCTCTGGTTCAGGAGTGGCTCAACACAAGGAAAAAAACAAACAGTTGTAGCCCATTTCATGGATACATCTATGAAGCAGTCTACATTTGTGAGAAAACATAATTTGGGGTCTTAGTTATAAACCATAATCCATTAAAATCTACAGAAATAAAGTTTTGAAATGTTTCTGAGCTTGAGTTTTGGAACTGAATTATTAAATGTACGTGATGTTAATCAATTATTTATTTATAATTGTTTTTTTTTTTTTGCTGTATAGCAGTCGATCAGTTTATTTACATAAAATAAGTTTTAGTTCCGTTTATGAACTGGAAATGTCAATTGACAGACATTGCACAGGAACACTTTCCTCCAAATGACCCAGCGAGTGAAGTCATTATGCTTTCCACTCTCTCAACAGGAGGTGGGGCTTTTGGTGAAAACGTATTCCACCCAACTGCACAAAGACCAGCATGCAGTCACAGTCTATCCTCCAAACCGTGAGTGCGCACACATCGCCCGCTCTGCTTTGGAACTACATCGCCTGAATCTGCATCATTTTTCTGTGCGTCTTTTCCAGGCCGATCTTTAATAATTCTGTGGCCGCTTCCAACAGATTGCCCCCTTCCCAAACAAACCCCACCAGGACCCGTGAACACTTGAAGTTGTGCGGGAGTGGTCCGGGAACTTTTTGCGATAATGAATAGGCAAACGGTCAACCTTGACACCTACAGCCTGTCGCTGCTCACAGCCAAAGAGGACATCCTCAATCCACGCTCCTCCACCAACTGGTAACACTTTTTAAAATGCGTTTAGTCTTAAAGTAATACTTTCTGCAACTTTCGTGCCTTTGTTGACTCGTCCTTGCTTTTCACATTGTTTTATAGTCTCATAGTTCTGCATAACGAGAGTGCGCACGCAGTTGCGTAATGGGGGTTTGATTTGAATCCAGTCGGGGATGTAGAGTTGGCCAACTCAGGAAGCTGCACGCTACTTCTGCTATATTTACCAGCACATAGTAGCTGAAGAATGCAAGCGGTTTTATCGCGATAAGGTGATGTACTTACGCTGGAGAGAGCAGCACCTGGCCTGCAGCCTGTTGGTGGCCTCACCCTGGCCCCGCGCTCTGGGGCTGCTGTCTCTCTAGTGGAAGCTCTCCTGGGATCGTGTTTCTGCTGGTGAGCTGATCTCAGACAGGGCTCGTTCTTTCAGGGAGAGACTCTTTAATTTTACATGTAACACGGCATGCATAAGAAACAATCATACAAACCAGCACATGGCAGTGATTACACATTAGGTTAAACATATCTGCAATGAAAAAGGGGTGAAACCTCGAAAGTTCAAAAAATAGTAACAGTCCTAGAATTACTAATTTTCCTTATTTTGCTGGTTTATTAAATGATGTTAAGTTGTAACCACACCATCTGATGCTTTGCTCTTGCTTTTTTCTGTCACAAAGCTTGCTCAGTCTATCTGTGGTGACACATCCATCTTTCCGCACAGAAGCAACCTCCGCATATAGATTCATTTTTACACTTCATTTATTAGGGCCTGGGTCATTTCCAGAATCAAACGGATCGTCTCTAGCTATACCCTCTAGGAAAGTTAGGTGGACCTTGGTAGTACTGGGTTCGATCTCCTTTAGGCTTCAAAACTGCCTTAATTTCTCATTGTATGCATATAACAATGTGTAGGAAATGTTCCTCAGGTTTTGGTCCATATTGACATGATGGCATTCAAAATATTTTTCAGCTGCACATCCATGACACCAATCTGTGCCACCAAATCCCAGAGGTGCACTATAGGCTGAACACTGATAAAGTTTTGTCAATGGAGTACAGTGAACTCATTGCCACCCTTAGGAACCCAGCTTGAGATGATTCCAGCTTTGTTACATGGTGCATTATCCTTCTGGAATTAGGCATCAGAAGATGGGTACATTGTGGTGATAAAGGGATGGACATTATCAGTATCATTACTCTGGTAGTGTGTTGCATTTAAACAATTGTTATGCACCAAAAGGCCTAAGGTGTGCCAAGGAAATAACCCCCACATTTTTATACTACTACCACCAGCCTGAACCATTTATTCAAGGGAGGATGGAGCCATGTTGTTTATGGCAAAATGTGAACTCACACAACATTGCACCTGAAAGCAAGACTCGTCAGACCAGGTTACGTATCTGCTGTTGTCCAATTTTGGCTACTTTTGTCTTTTAAATTGTAGTCTTAGGTTTCTTCTTAGTTGACAGAAGTGGCACCTGGTATGGTCTTCAGCTGCTGCTGGTCGTCTGCTTTAGGATTTGACATATTCTGGTTTTAGAGATAGCTGCTTTGCCTTTCCCTATTCTCAAGCTTGTCTAGCTATTGTTGTCTGACCTCCACAAATCTGCCACCCACCGGATATGTGTAGTATTCTGATGTAGTCCGGCCAGCCTGTGGGTATATGTATATATACAGGGGTTGGACAATGAAACTGAAACACCTGGTTTTAGACCACAATAATTTATTAGTATGGTGTAGGGCCTCCTTTTGCAGCCAATACAGCGTCAATTCGTCTTGGGAATGACATATACAAGTCCTGCACAGTGGTCAGAGGGATTTTAAGCCATTCTTCTTGCAGGATAGTGGCCAGGTCACTACGTGATACTGGTGGAGGAAAACATTTCCTGACTCGCTCCTCCAAAACACCCCAAAAATGGGTCAATAATATTTAGATCTGGTGACTGTGCAGGCCATGGGAGATGTTCAACTTCACTTTCATGTTCATCAAACCAATCTTTCACCAGTCTTGCTGTGTGTATTGGTGCATTGTCATCCTGATACACGGCACCGCCTTCAGGATACATTGTTTGAACCATTGGATGCACATGGTCCTCAAGAATGGTTCGGTAGTCCTTGGCAATGACGCGCCCATCTAGCACAAGTATTGAGCCATGATATGGCAGCCCAAACCATCACTGATCCAACTCATGCTTCACTCTGGGCATGCAACAGTCTGGGTGGTACGCTTCTTTGGGGCTTCTCCACACCATAACTCTCCCAGATGTGGGGAAAACAGCAAAGGTGGACTTATCAGAGAACAATACATGTTTCACATTGTCCACAGCCCAAGATTTGCGCTCCTTGCACCATTGAAACCGACGTTTGGCATTGGCACGAGGTGCAATGTGCAATCAATGAAGACTGGCTACCAGGCTGGTCCAATTTAGCCATGAAACCTCCCACACTAAAATGACAGGTGTTTCAGTATCATTGTCCAACCCCTGTATATAGTTTTGATGATTTTCTGCTTACAGCTAATTAAAACACATAATTTAAGATTAAAATATTAAAAGATTAAAATATCAGATTTAATAAAAAGTATATTTAATACCTGCTTAAAGGTTCTCATTTTCAAAAGATACTTTTAATCCTAAATAAAATAAAAAATAAAATAACACATACCAATTGGTTGAACATTCTAATTTATTAAATGTTACTGTACCTAAGTCAAGGTTCAAGGCAATGAGCTCCTGTGGAACTGTAGGGGTGATTCGGATGATGTGGTTCTCTGGTACCTCACTGATCCAGTATTTCCATGTTTAGGTGTTTCCTTTCAGCTTGGATGTCTCAAAATAGAAAAAAACTAGAAAAAAGAAAGAATACCTTAACATTGACTTGGTAAAGTTTAGAAGGGTGAGTAAATGAGGTTTGAGAAGGATTCAGTAATGTCTGAGTTCTACCCTCTCTTTTTGTGTATTTTGTAAAGATTTAGGGATTGAGGATTTGTCTGTGCAAGCTAATATGTATTTTTTTAATGTGCACATGTGCAGCTTGAGGTGCTGAGGAGTTTGTTTAGAACAGAGTGGGAGGCTTGATTCATTGAATGATCCCGCCCCCCACCCTGTGACCTTAGGGTCCTTGTGTGCATTATCTAATGACCTTGTCTTCTGAATGGGAAACAGGGCTTTTGTCAGCAAGGCACCCAAAAAAGAGTAGTGTTTTCAATGCATCATTCATTCAGACCTCAATGCTGTGTGTACGGCTTTGAAGATCTCCGCCTATTCTCTTTGAACACCAAGAAGGTGGTTCCTTCTGGGCTGGAAACTTGCACTTTGTGCATGTGTTATGAGTTTGTTCTTGAGAACAGATGAAAAATAAACTGCTAAAAGTCATGTTTTAAATGATTGTATAAATATATTGTATATTTATATGAAAGATACACCTAAATGCAACAAATAAGAATGCATTACCAGGGGAGTCCCAGTGAGAACTATTAAAATGAGTCCTGCAACAGCTAAGCCTAGTGTAATAGCAAAGGGGTGGGGGTGTGCAGATATAGTACAGTATAGTTTACATATTGCAAAGCATGTTAAATTGGAAATCTTATGTAGCAAAGCTTTAGAATGGCCAGTTAGTATATTGAGTACCTTATGGGCTGTTCTTTAAAGACATTTTTTCTGCAGGACACTTTGATACTGTGTGCCAAGTTTGTGGAAAGTTTTCTCTAGTAGAGATTACTGCAATCAGGCACGTACACATTAAGTAAATATGTGATTTCATTGCAGTAATAACTCAGTTTGACAGTTTATATATAAAGTGAACAATTCAGGTCTGATTTGTTTCTAAAGGAACAACAGAACTGTACAAACTTTATTAACCAACCTTTTTTTTTTTTATTTGCTCACAAGGACCCATAGTTTGTTTTTTATGCAAGTTATTTTTTTATATATTCATTTATAGCCCACTCTTTGAATCCATCTGTTTTCATTAGATTTGCCTTTTTGTGTTCTTTAAGTAAGTTATATGATGCATTACATGTGTACTTGGAAGAGAGTCTCAAGCTGGAATGATCAAATAGAATGCTTGCGGCAGTGAGATTTTTGACTTGGAAAATTGGACATTGTCAAGCCATCCTGAGGTCAATATCCAATATGGCCGCCGTGTGTAGTTGCAGGAATCAACTGTTTATTCGCACTCCTGATGGTCTGGGTGACACTGAATCAGTGACACTCAAAGTTGTGCACAATCTCTAAATGTAAACATGCTCCTTTTGTGCCTCGATGCATAAAATGGAAATACATTGTTATTAGCTTGTACTGCTAATACTAGTTAGCCTGGTCACTGACCCTAACCCTATGCATATGCACATCCTACTGGAGGGTGCTGAATTTGATTGTGATATAATTACCCTATCAGAGTTCTGGCTTTCAAGACAACTTGAATGCAGTAATAACCCTGAGCAAAAAGCACTCCTAAACATGAGTGATGAAATCAATGTTGAGTCTAACCTATAACAGACAACTTGGCAAAAGATCAATTTAGGCACTTTTTTAGAGGCAGTCTATTAAGAAAATAAAACCATACAAAATAAGGAAAACATAAAAAAGAGGGAGGCTTTAAAACTTATCAGCAAATTAACAGTATCTAATGAATGTTATGAAGAAGCAGAATATAAATCCAGAACAAACCTGACACAGGACTAAAGTTAACATATCTGTCCAGCAAGTTTCATCTTATTGTTGGGACATAATGCCATGTCTGGCGAAGTGCCTTTGTTTGATGTATTGGCTTTGATACATCTAATTAAATTGTGTATTTGCGTGACAAATTAGTTGTAGTCCCCATAGGTGAAGGTTAAAACGTTCTTTTAGCTACCTTGCCTGTGTGTAGGTTGTAAGTGGCTTTTTCTGGCTTGAATTATTTGATGATCATTGTTAAGTTGCTTGATAAGCAAATCATTCTTCTGAAGATAGTCAGGTACAATGACTAAGATTAATATTTTCCAAAATGCAACCAGCAACTAAAGTCAAACTTCTAAGGATAAAAAAGAGTCTAGGGTTATTTAAATCAGAAAAAGAGTAAGAAACTAGGTGTGGCTAAAGATTTTCATGCATTTTTTTAGCTCTGCACCATGGGAAGATATTTATTTACTTTCAGTAATGAAGCATAATTTATTAAAATTGGTTTACTGGAATAGACCTTAACATTGTATAATTGTGAAATGCTTACAGTTGTTTTGAAAGGATCTAACACTTAATCAGGAAAGCCTTTTACTCAAGACATTTTTGGTGGTTGAAATGCAGGGCAATCTGTCATCACATTGTTGTAGTCAAACAATCCCATTCATTCCAAAATCACCTCAAGCAACGCTGACAGCTTTAAAGACTTTGACTTTGCTTCAGTAACCCTTAAAGTGGTAATGTGAAAAAGTCTTTATTATTTGTATGGATATGCTGAAAATTGTTTTCACATACTCAAACACAACATACCATCCTAACTTTAGTTAAATATGTAAAAAAAAACAACTATGTTTTACTTTTACTTTAGGTTTAAATATGTACATGAGGTTAGCAAATTTAGGGTTAATTTAGGCTGGGTTGGTTTAGTGTTAACTAATGGCTAACTCATTTTCATTTGTGATGTTATTCCTCCTCTCCATCCCCATGGACCCCTGATTTAAATTACCAGTTTAAATTGTATTAGACCCACTATTGCAGCACGGGCCTGGGGTGTATGTGTTGCTGGTACTTGCTAGAATTTCCACAGGCTCATGCATGATTAAATGATACCTAAGTTTACCTTAAGTTTAAGGTTACTTGCTACATAAAATACACCTGTGAGCATAAAGAGAGAATAGTAGGGTGAATGATAAAATGTGTGTGTGTGTCTGCTTATGCATTTATGGTTCTAAAGTATGAAACTATAATATCTAAAGCTTCCCATAGTTTAAACTTCTTTTCTCAGGTTCTGTTTTTTGCTCTGTGTCTTAGTTATTCGCAGTCATATCAATGCTGGCTTTTGATATGCAGGCTGTTATGTAGTAATCCACATCTAAAGCTGTGTAAAATGTTACTGATAACCTCACTGCAAGCTGCTGAGAAGAATTATTCTAATCGAACAAGATTGATTGATCTTTCACACAAATGGCAGCATAGTATAAAAGCAGCTTACTGAAAATGGGAAGTTAAAGACTTGTACTTTGAACCAATGCCCAATCTGCTCTGTGATTTTGTCTCTCTCTGTTTGCTTCTTGCTCAACACCTGGCTCTGGCTGCCAACGTGACATTGATAACCACTGATTTCTAAAGAAATGCTTGTGTTTTTGCTTATTTTGTTTTACTATGAAACACTTGCAAAGCAGTTTCCTGTATTTTCTTTGTTTGATATATGCATTTCCGTATACTATATTGTACCAAGCCATGTTGGTTGTAACCCTTACCCAACCCTCAGAATGTCCTGCTGTCTGTGGGTGGCCTCTTTGAAAATTATGATAATTTAGGTATAATGGCTGTTGTTCTGTGTTTGTCTGCGTAGCAAAACCTTGGAGTCAAATTTCATCATTTATCTCTTAACAACTGCTTTCTACTTTGCTAAATATTGTTTAGATTTAATTTAGGTGCAAACAATGAAGCGGCAGAGTAATGACAGGCGTTGGGCATGATGAGACATGACTCCAGATGGTAATAGTGACTTAATTATGTGTGTGTTTGGCTTTAGTTTTTATGTTAAGGTACCTTGTTGGGTGGAAGACCACAAACTGGCAAAAGTGGGACTGCCACACTGACACTTTAAAAGCGGGTGATTAAAGTTTCATGACTCTATGGTACTCCTGTGCTGTTAATTGTATTGGTGTCAAATTTCTTTTGGGAGCAAAGTCAGGACCTGCTCACCTAACAATAGAAACAGTAACCAGCAGGTGTGATATTTGTGTTTTTTTACTCAGATAGAAAGTTTTATTTTTATTTTGGGTCATAGGCCTGGTTAATGGTATTAAGGAATACAAAGTCTATGAAAACCTAAACATTTTTCTGTCATGCTGTTTCATTGATTTTATGTCCTTTTGATAAGATAAAGTGCCAAAACTATCCGAGTTATCTCTGGTTGTATGTAACATACAGCTTCATACAATGCTGCCACTCTTAAAGCTGTTGCTGTGCAATGCCAGTCTTGGCTAAAAGATGGATGGTTAGCATTTCTCATGCTTACAATGTTAGACAAGGTTGGCTGTTTGGAAAAATTGCTGGACACAAAAAACTGTATTTTTTGTTAGGCAATGCCGTTTCAAGACTATAGTTGGCAAGCTAAGTGTGCCATGTCTGTAAAGCAGCTGACTGCAGGCTAATCAAGCACATACAGTAGCTCTGCTAAATAACAAATATTTTACCATAGCTTGTTACTTTTACCGTAGCTCGTGTTACTTTTTATAACTCTTTAGCATAATAGCAAAAAGGTGTAATATAACATCAGGGTTGTCAAACTGCAGTTCTCACATGGCTGATTCAAATGGCCTAATTAGCTCATCAGTTGTGCTGAAACAGGAAACATCTAACATACATAGGACATTGGCTTTCATGGACTGTTAAATGACAGAACAGTTCCATTAAATAAGCACTTGATAACTGCTAAATTTAGTGATTGCTTATTTTATATTTAGCTTTGGCCAGCAAGAGTGGTAGTTGTCTTTTTGTTTTAAATTTAGGGGGACAACTGGTATGTGATTCTTGCCTTATGAAAAATATTTTTCATGAGGCAAGTGTTAAACCAGCTTTTTATGTGGTAATGCCTGGAATGTTGTTAACTAATACAAATCACATTAAAAAAGTTCTAAAGTGTTTTATTTCCTGCATCTATAACGTGTAATCCCCCACAGCTGAATTTGACCTAAAATAAGGATAACAAGTATATAGTTGAACTGCATTACAATGCAAAACCTTGACAGTAAAGTTTTAATGAATGTTTTGCAAGTAACCAAGTGCATGCTAAAACATTTTGTCATACTGTCAGTCTGTGCCAAGCACAACACAGCTATCATTCAGTGTTATTTCGCTTGTAATTGCACAATTATGAAATCATCACACGCACATGCACGCACACAGACGTCCACATACACCTATTATGTCATTTTAGCTTTACAGGGACTTCGCATTGACTTATTTACCCTGTATGGCCTAACCCTGACCCTAAACCTAAGCCAACCATTACCAGTACATACTTAGCCCTAAGCCTAACCTAAACTCAATTAACAACTTAGTCTTAAACCTACCCCGTAAGCCAAAAACAGTAGTTCTTGTTATAGGGCCCAGGCTTTGGGCCCCAGAACCTAGTATATGATCACAACGTCCTCACAACGTAGTATATTTTGGAAAAACACGCCTTACACTGTAACAAATGCCAGAACACGCACACATCGACACACAAATACATAAGCCCACACCAAATCTAAAAGGGACACACACTCTGTCTCAATCATCTACTCTACTTTTTAGGCTGCTTAAGCAATTGTTCCTGCGTCACCATGGTTATAGCACAGCTCGCTGGCTGTAGTTGTGAATTTTTAAGGGTTAACTAGCACTTAGCAGCAAAGTTACACTGAATGTGTTCTCAATGCTGGGAACTTTAGCTGCCTTTCTCCTGTTGTGTTTATTCGCTTGGCTGGTGGGATTGAGCAGTGAGTCTTGGTTGAGTGTTGAAGGGCTCCTGTTGTCGTGACGACCCCAGTGGGAAAGCTGGGTTGTTTGCCAGGAGAAAGTGAATGAGTTGAGGGAAATGAGTGGAAAGAGACGTGAAAGGCTGAGATTGGGCTTAAAGTGAATGGAGGAGAAAATTTTTTTGAGGACAGGGGAATAGCATGTCAAGAAGTGGCAAAAACAAGAAAGAATTAACCTAAAAAGGAAGAAGCTTAGAAAAAAAATCAATAAGGGGATATTTTCAGTACTCATGGAGTGGAATAAATGGGGAGATGAGACAGGTGAAAGGAAGAAGAATGAGGAAAAGTTTAGTGCGGAGGGAAAAGTTTGTGAAGAGGAAAAACCAAGATATAAGTGAAAATGAGATTCTTGAGAGTTTACATAAGAAGGAAATGATTGGAGATAAGATTTCTTTTTGCTTTTACTGGGCCCATAATAACTATGATAAGGTGCAAGGGGAGGGGATATTCTTGTGTTTATGCAAGTCAGCATGAACAGGAAATGCCACATAGGGCCCAGCAGACCATGATTTTAGGGGATTTATCATCATTTTCTACTCTTCATTCCTCCCATTGTCTTTAATGTGTACAAAAGCAAATACAGATTCCTTACTCTCCTTCATAACTTTTGAAAGAGGCCTCATGCCCACTCAGGGTCATAACAATTTACCACACTGAGTCACTTTGCATGTATTATGTTATTTTCATAAAATCGTTTGCCCCTGTTTACCACATACTTCTCTACCCCCCTTTGAATCCTCCAATACACGGTGATTGTTTCCCATTGAGATGTTATTGTCAGATGTGCTTCTCCTTGTAAGCACATTTATACCTGTCTATATCCCCTGGGGCTTTTCATCATTTTTCTCAGTGGGAACTCTTGAGTGGCTTTCCTCCATCCATCCTTCCTGTGTTTTTCATATAATTTTGAAAGCTTAGGCAGTTTAGGCTCAGGCAAACTTCTTCCCTAATCTTAAGTAGAAATTTCAAATCTTTTAAAATCTAAAATGCTACATTTTCTTTGACCCACATGTGTGCACTGAGACACCAATTTTAGAGGTGCAATGACAAATTGAATGTTGACCAAAATTGGACAATTTTATGTTTGACCAGCCCTAACTGGTGATCGGTTGATAAGAAACTAAAAAATCTGTTATTTTTCTGATCAGTATAAACACCATATTTAAATGTTATGTTAGCTATTTTTAATATTGGTGAGGTGTTTAAATATAAAGTCAGAGGAAGTTCAGAAATGTTATAAGCTATTTAATAGGAGACTGTATTTTCTACAACATGTTGAGACATGCCTGCAGTTCACTCGGGCTGTGACAACAAGAGAGAGCAAGACCTAAAGCAGATAACAGAAAGGATGAAAGCACATCACCAAATCCAGTCTGTTTTTTTTTTTATTGGGCCTTTCAAACTCTGTCATGGAACATGTGGGATGTTGAAATCTTGGCAGTCTGTTGGAAAACCCAGAATTAAGGTAAGTATCTAAATCCACCTGGTAATCCACATGGAGACAATTGTTTTGATAATGCTAGCCACATTTACTGCACTAATCACTGTTTGCTGATAGAAACAGTTTAAATGTTAACTATTTCATTGATTTATCTTTATTTCCAATGAGTATAACCCTATTGCATTTGCTGCTCTATACAGCAATTAATAACCACTCATGGTAGGGCAAGAAAAAAGATTTCAGATAAGAAAGTGGGTAATGTTGGAAGTGTAATCGAAACAATAGCGGTTCTGTTTGCACTGTGACCATCAAATGTTATATGTGGAATATCTCAAGGCGGTAACATAAAACTGTTGAAACCCACTGTTGTCTAGACTTTGGCTCCTCACCTGATAGCATAGTGCTTGCTTCTGTTTTCCATGTCATTAATCTTGCCATTAATGGTGTGTTTTGTCTGTATATCTTCCAAACCCGTTGTATGGATTGATGTCCATTGAACAGTAACATATTTGTTGTCTCCCTTGCTTCCTTTGGTCCCCCCTCGCCATTTGATTCCATCTGCTTCAGTAAAGGGAGGGCTGTTTTCTCTCACTGGTCCTTGGCAGTGATTTAATTACTTATTTGTTTACTTTGTCATATTCCAAACCTCTCTGGCTCCGTGTTCTGCTGAGATCAGAGGTTTTCTTCCCTCCCCTCATCCTTCAGCATTCCAACCAGTCCACTCTGCCCTTCAGTTCCTCCCCCCCACTGTCTGATACTGTATGCAATCTATTGTTTACATTTTAGCCAAGTTTTCCTTCAATCAACTGATTGTCACTTTTTGTTCTTTCATTTTTTTCCCCGTCATGTCTGTCATTTCTTCATCTATTTACCATTCTCTCGAGGCCAAATAGTTTCAGCAGTCTGTAATAGTCTCCAGGGGAGTCTGATTTGTCCTCCACCCTGTCAACTATTATACAGATCAGTCAGTGTTACTCACATGGTGGATCTGAGCAAATGGTCCCTGACATCAAAAAGGCAACCCACTTAAAGTATACCGGAACATGACTTGTCATCTATGAATGCCACTCTGTTGGAGTTAAACTAATGGCAAGTTTAACCCCACCAAGGAGTTTTACCATTGAGGAACCATTTCTGTCAGCCTGAAAATGTTTTCAACCATTTTGTTTGGTGTGCAGGTATGCTTTTTTTTTTTCTTTGTTACAAATTTCTTTGGAAATCACTGTTGCTTTTCACGTGCATTAATAAAGTAATTTTCTGTTATTGTTTTTAGTTTAAAAGCCCAACTTTGTTTAGGCAGTGATGCAAACATGGCATTAAAATACACATCAGACGCAAGAAGAAGAAGCTCACAGAGCCTCACTTAATAAGCGTTTCATTTTTATTTAGTCTTCTCTATTTTAGAGATAGAAAAGGAGAAGTATGTCCCTCTTGTCATTTTAGTAAGATTACTGCACAAGGGTAGAGGATTCAGGAAATAAATATAATTTTATTTATTTCAAAATTTCAGCCTGAAGCTAAACTCTACCTATGTACAGTAGATTTAAGGTATGCATTGCTTATCATGTATATTTTCAATAATGAAACAATGTCCCAAACCATGTTTCACCATAGGGATGATGTGTTCAGAGGAAAGTGCAATGTGCAGTGTTAAGACCTTGTCATACCTCTCCACATGAATGCAAGCTACTTAACCCTTTCAGGTAAGCCCACATAACAATGAGAGATGTACAGTTTTCCCTACCTCCTTTTAGGGGGCAATGTTGTGAAGGTTTATACAGTGTCTGCACTGCTCTGAGAAGAAGAAGAAAAAAAAAAAGGAAAAAAGTTGTTTTATGCAGTCTTTGCATTCTTGTTGGCCCTTAGAAATAAGTAATCTGAATGGAGAATAAAGCAGATCTCCCCACGCAGCATTTCTTGAAACTACGTCACATTTTCTCATCTGACTAAACCTGTCGGGGTTTTGGGTTCAGTGTGTGTGTTTGTGTTTTGTCTGCACTTTTCTTTTCAGTTTCCAGATGGTGCTGGAGTTTCTCAGGTGTGCTGGTTGACAGGTGCAACTGATCTGCTAATTGCATTGGAGGAGTATTTAAGCAGGAGGCTGCCAGCACTTTGATGCCAGAGTGTTTGCCTTCTGTGGTAACAAGCTCAGCCACGTCCAAGCTATGCTTCGGTCTTTGTCTCTTAGCTGATATTGTTTTTGTTCCTTCGCAGGCAGAAACCTGAACCTTCTCATCATTCTTCGTTGAACTTTGACTTCAGTTCCAGAAGTGTTTGAATCAAGATTGCCTATGTTTGGTGGATTTCGTTTCCAAGTACCAAGCTGGCAGCTTCCTGTTATCCTCTGTCTCCTGAACCAAGGCAGATGCGTACCTTGTCCACCCTCCAATGCAAGTACCTGAACATTGAATTAATTCCTGAACTCACCAGAACTCACTCTACAGCTCAAGTAAAACCATCTGGATTTCTCCGCTTCGCACATCTGGGTCCCAACTCCCTCTACCCCCTGGCACCTGAGTTCTCAGTCCTCCGCTCATGCAAATGGCGCTGTTGCACCGTCATCCCAACAACTTCCTCATTCACGTGACGTCACCTCACCTAACCCAGAGAAATTCTCTGGCGAGGTTAGTAGTTGTAGGGGATTTTTGCTTGAATGTACTTTAGTTTTCAACCATTCTCCACATTCCTTTCACCATGACTATGTGGAGATTTTGTATGTACTTGGGTTATTAACAGGCAAGGCCTTACAGTGGGCAGAGGCCTGTTTCTCTGATTGCAGAGATTTTGGTTGTACTTTTGAAGAATTTGTGAAAGAATTTAAGCAGACTTTTTTTCCCCCCGTTATTGACAAGACTAGTACTGGCTGACAGTTGAGAGCCTTAAAGCAGCGTAATAGGCCTCTTACTGAATTTTTTATTGAGTTTCGCACTTTGGCCGCTGCTTCTGGTTGGAATAATGACACTTTAAAGTCAGCCATTTTTCACGCTTTAGACAACTCCTTAAAGGATGAGTTGGTCCTAACTGATCCCTCTACACTAGACGAAGCAAATTCGTTAGCTATTAAGGTTGACAATAGAATAAGGGAGAGAAGACGATCTAGAGCTGAGTGGTTTAATTTTAAACCACAGTTGGCCACTAGTTCTCTACCCATAGCTAAGACACCACCTCAACAAACTGCAGCTGAACCTGAGCCCATGCTACTAGGGCGCACCCGGTTAACTTTTGAGGAAAGACGGAGATGCAAACAAGCCAAGCAGTGTTTTACTGCGGCTCACCTGATCACTTCGTAGCAACTTGTCCTATTTGCCCCAGGCAGCCGAAAGACAGGGTCCACCAACTATGAAAGGGGGGTTGGTGGACCACTTACAGAATTGCAAAACCCCCAGATTCAGCCTAGCAGCTACTATCACATTTAATCAACATACTTTGACCTTGTCTGCCATGTTGGATTCAGGCAGCGAACAGAACTTAATAGATTCTGAGTTAGTCATCAGTGCAGGCATTGAGGTGGAACAACTTGCATCTCCTTGTTCCGTTCAAGCCTTAGATGGAAAGAGATTGCAGCAGATAACCCAACAAACTAAATCTCTAGAAGTCTTACTGTCAGGTAACCATAGGGAAGATGTATCTATCTTTGTGTTTCCAGTGTCTCATGGTTCCATAGTTCTAGGCTTCCCTTGGTTACAGAAACCTAACCCTCATTTAGACTGGTCTGAGTGTCGCGTCAAGTCAGCTTTCTCCCAGAGTTTCCCCGAGCAGGTTAACGGGGAGGACGACATTATTGATTTGTCTCATGTGCCCACTGAGTACCATGATTTGAAAGGAGTCTTTAGTAAAGATAGGGCCCTGTCTTTACCCCCCCCCCCCACAGACCTTATGACTGTGCGATTGATCTTCTTCCTGGTGCCCCTCTGCTTTCTAGCAGGTTGTATAATATCTCACATCCAGAACAGAAGTCTATGGAGAATTATATTAATGACTCCTTGACTGCAGGTATTGTTCAGACTTCCTCCTCACCTCTTGGGGCAGGATTTTTCTTTGTGGGTAAGGACAGCTCGTTACGTCCATGCATTGATTATAGGGGCTTAAACCAAATCACAGTTAAAAATAAATACCCTCTCCCTCTCATCACCTCAGCTTTTGAACCGGTTCATGGTGCAACAATATTTTCCAAATTAGATCTTAGAAACTCTTATCATCTCGTCAGGATCCGCCAGGGGGATGAGTGAAGACGGGCTTCAAGACACTGTTGGGCCATTTAGAGTACCTGGTCATGCTTTTCGGACTATGTAACGCACCTGCTGTTTTCCAGGCCTTAGTTAATGACGTTGTCAGACTTTTTGAATATTTTTGTTTTTGTATATTTGGATGACATTCTCATTTATTCTAAGGACATTGAAGAACATTGCAGACACGTTCGCCAGGTACTCCAGCGCCTTTTGGAAAATCGCCTGTTTGTGAAAGCCGAAAAGTGAGTTTCACCAGCCATCTGTCACATTTCTGGGCTACATACTTGAGGGTGGACAGGTACGTTCTGACCCAGAAAATCAAGACTGTCCTGGAATGGCCTGTACCGGACTCACGCAAAGGACTACAGCGTTTTCTCGGATTTGCGAACTTCTACAGACGGTTCATCAAGGACTATAGCCTAACAGCTGCACCTCTCACTGCATTAACTTCTTCCAAGGTCTACTTCATCCTTGTGCCTTTTTCTCCCGCAGGTTAAGCAACACCAAAAGAAACTATGATGTGGGTGACAAAGAATTACTGGCCATAATACTCGCCCTTGAGGAGTGGCACCACTGGCTGGAGGGGGCTGAGCATCCCATTCAAGTCTGGACTGATCATAAGAACTTGGCCTATCTCCAAGCTGCTAAAAGACTCAATCCACACCAGTCTCGGTGGTCTTTATTCTTCTCTCAATTAAATTTGTGTATTTCTTTCAGACCAGGCCCTAAGAACACTAAGCCTGATTCCCTGTCCAGACAGTTCGCCGCTGATTCGGTGAAGGAACCAGCCCCTATTCTGCCGTCCACTTGGACAGTAGGAGCACTCAGGTGGGAAATAGAAGAGATTATTCACAGGGCTCAACAACTGGAGCCTGACCCTGGCACAGGACCACCAAACCGAATCTATGTCCCGTCTCATGTACCTACTAAGCTAATTGAATGGCTACACACAGCTACGTTTTTGACTCATCCTGGGGTAAGCAGGACTATAGTATTGGTTCAGAGAAGGTTTTGGTGGCCATCTATACGTAAAGATGTCAGAGATGTCAAGCTTGTGCCCAGAACAAATCCAGTAACCAGCCTCCTGCAGGTCTACTCCAACCCCTCAGTAACCCTAGTCGACCATGGTCTCATATTGCCTTAGACTTTGTTACTGGACTGCCTCTTTCGTCAGGTATGACTACTGTTCTCACGATCGTTGATCGTTTTTCTAAATCATGCCATCTCATTCCCTCAAACTTCTGTCAGCTCTACAAACAGCAAAACTACTCACCAAGCACGTATTTCGTCTCCATGGGATTCCTCAGGATATTTTGTCAGACTGAGGTCCACAGGTCGTCTCTCAGGTTTGGAAACAGTTTTGTTTAGCTCTAGGAGCAAAGGTTTTGCTAACATCTGGCTATCACCAACAGTCAAAGGTTGAATCAACAACTGGAATCCACTCTACGCTGCCTCACATCCACAAACCCCACAGATTGGTGCTCGTACCTACCTTGGGTCGAGTACGCACTCAACTCACACATCTCTTCAGCTACTGGTCGTTCTCCTTTTGAAGTATCTATTGGGTACCAGCCTCCTTTGTTTTCCGCTGACGAGAAGGATATCACGGTTTCATCAGACCATCAACATGTCTGCCGATGCAGAACCATCTGGAACTCAACCATTCAGGCCCTTCACCGAACTGCTGACCAGAAACACCGACCTGCACCAGAGTATCAGCCTGGACAAAGGGTATGATTATTGGCACGTGCTGTGCCACTCAAGTCCATGTCTCGGAAACTATCGCCTCGTTACATCGGACCGTACAAGATATAGACTGTGATCAGCCCCTCTGCGGTTCGCCTTTGCCTACCTGCAAGCCTTCGGATACATCCTACATTCCATGTGCCGCAAAAAAAGTGATTCGCACACCTGGGTCCTGACTCCCTCTACCCCTGGCGACCTGACTACACTCACCTAGTAAGCCGTTCAACTGTTAATCATAGTTACTTCTCGTTTATTCCACAACATTATAGTTCTTGTATTCACCAGTTCTCTTCCCCCTCTTTTCATACAGTTGGCGATTCTACCATTCACGTTCCAGTTTCACTTGTAAATAAAACACCTTTTACTGATTCAGTTGTTGTTCTGAGTGTTCTTCTGTATGTTGGTCAGATCTATCTCGAAGAAAATTACAAAAGCACTCTCTTCCACATCTTAGTTGTGTCACCTACAAGCTTTCAACTGCACTTCTAATGGCTATTAGTAGCAAGGCGAAAGCCATTATTTTTAAAATAATGGCTTTTGCCTTGCTACTCATCCATTTTGGCCAGGCTCTTAGAGCACAACTAATGTGTCAACAGATTATTTCACTTGAGCTGTGGATTTCTGCACCTCCTTCTTCCTTGGACTCTTATCAGCCAGTTTAGGTGGACAGCCGTGTCTTGGTAGGTTCACAGGTGCATCATACTCTTTCCATTATTTAAAGATGAATTGAGCAGTGCTTTGGGAAATGTTTGATAGCTAAATATTATGTGAACTATGAAACTGTTGTGTAAATGATGGACTGCTGTCCATTAATGCCGACCAATCAAAGCGCTTTACACTAGAGCAGGGCTGCCAAGGTCTAGTCCTTTAGAACTTCTATCATGCAATGTTTAGATAAATATCTGCTCCAATATACCTGAATGAAATTAATCGCTCGTTACCAGGCCTCTGCACCCATCTGATTCGGTGTGTTGGAGAACAGATGCATCTAAAAGTTGCAGGGCACTAGCTCTCTAGGACTGGAGGTAGGCACCCCTTCACTAGAGCCACATTCACCCAATCACACTACAATCGCGCACACATTCATACACTGATAAGCAGATTGGGAAGCAACTTGGGGTAAAGTGGCTGGCCTAGGGGCTTGTCGACAAATGATAGGAGGAAGCTGGAATGAAACCCACAACATTCCAATTGTAAGGTTGACTATTCTTTTCACTGAGCTGCAGTCACCACAAGTAAATCCATAAAGATGGGTCCTTTTACCATAATATAATTCCAAAAGATAAGAGACACAAAAACAGGGCAAAATTCTGAGTCCAAATAAGCACATAAGCACTTTGGGGTGCTGCACAACATAAAATATGTACACATGTAATCTTTCTCTTTTTTGCTTTCTTTGTAATACACTACAAGTCATTTGTTTTATTGCTTCTTTCTCAAAAGTCACAATCCTTCCTGATAAACCTCCATGTGTGTCTGACTGTTGTAGGAATGTCTGAATCTTCGGGTTTGATCTGAGACTATGAGTAAGAAGCTCAGTGGCAGAGGAAAATGACTTTTTCAGCAGTCAGTTCTTGCTAGACTTATTTTTCCCATGTTTGGTCAGAGGAAATAAGTGAGTTGCAACATAGACGCAGAGGTAGACTAAGACCTGCTAAAAATAGAAACAGGAGACAGGTCAGCTTTAAGCTGAGAGTGAGGATTTGGGGAGCTGAAACAAGAAAAAGCAACAAAAAGGCATACATAAAGCATGGATTAAGCATTCAATATCCAGTGATGAAATCAGTCATTTGAAAAAATGTAACAGAAGAGTCAGTAGTATCCTTGGAGATTTGAAGGGAGGAAATTGAAGACCTTAACCAGGGCATCAAATTATGATATTACCCCGAGCCTCTTGTAATGTCTCAAATCTCTTCTTCAAGCACACTTTATCAGATTCCAAGAATGTGTACAGAAACAATTATTCGTCTTTATTGTTTGCAGGAATTAAATGAATAGATCTCCTGTGAGCTTAGGAGATATTTTTGTAAAGAAAATATAGCACTTCGTAAGAGTGCAGCCTAATGAGAAAAAAAAGTGAATATAAGGTATATTTATTTGTCAAAGGTCTAAGTAACTTTGGGATGCTTTAGAGAAGAAGAAAAAAAAGTACAATTTTGCATGAGAGATCAGATGAGAAAAAAATAACTGATAGTGATATGTCAAGATACGAAGGTAAAGTGAGGGCTAAAGATGGAAAAAAAAAGTTTTGTGCCCAGCCCAAGGATTTAGTCTTATCTGTTCTCAAAGTGGTGGGATAGAAAATCCTTTAGAAATTATAATACAAGAGAAGTATTTCCTGTGTTTTACCACACTTAAACTGAATGCAGCCTTGGTGTAGGGGTATGTTTGCATTGGTGAAGACAAGGTCTGCTTCTGTTAATTTAAAAATTATAGAGCATAACATGGGGGGGTAAAGGGTCTTTGGAAGTCCGAAACAAACCTCTGCAATTATAACTGACTCGAAATTCCTGTAGATTTTCTTTTGTGTGGGTGCATGTCTGTTTAAACTGCAAGGAAGCCTTTGAGTACTTATTGTGTTTGAAAATATAGCTGTGTCAGGTTTCTAGCTATGGTAACAATGTAGATATTTCCGTCTGTTGAACATACCATTTGAAAAGTTTATGTTTTTGATTATGATATTGCTTTTTTTTTCTATTAACATCCCTCACTTCCCTTAATGGTGGCCTCTTTCCCTACTTTTCAAATCTCTCTCCTTCTCCTCCCTCTGAAGTCATAGCTGGCTGCATTAAGAGGTGGGCTGGAGTAAGAGAGAAGGAGAGTCTGTTTTTCCCATCTGTTGCTCTCTCCATGTGTGTGGAGGGGCCTATCTGGTCTATTAGCTTGGGAGACTTTAACATTTCTGAAGCTGCTTATGCTCCCACAACATTGCAGTAATAAAACTAGCAGTGCAAACACCAAAGCTTACTTTGGTTTATTGAACACTGTAGTTCATCAAATAGACTGTAACTTTTACCATACAGCTGTCAGACAGGTTTACAGCAAGCGGTGTCAGGGTATGCATGTGAAAACAGCGTAGATTTGAATCTGATAGACTTCAAATTTAATCACCTTATTAACACAAAATGTCTGATACTAAGTTATACAAAAGAACTAAAAATCTGTTAAACATTTTGAGTTAAACTACTAAAAGACAAAATACAATCAACCCCAAATATTCTTGGTGGAGAGAACAGTCATAGTAACCTATTAACACAGTGACCCATATGTGTATGTTAGAGCCAACACCTATCATTTGGCTCTTAATGTAAATCTAAAAAGAATAGCAGATAAACTATGCGATGCAAATTGGGAAACCAGGGTAAGTTGATCCAATCATCGGCTGGCACACCTGATGGAAATACAAGAGATGTCATATAAAACTAGCCATGAAGCCTACAACAGACTGGCATTCGTCTTTCTTTCTTTTTCTGCTTATACAAACTCATTGAGTCATGAAGGTAACATCCAGGAGGGAGACCCAGATATTGCTGTTTCTGGCCAAAAGTCTTTAGCTTTCATTAAGGATCTCAAGGTACTCCAAGGCTGAAAGGGATAAATACTAATACTTTATTAGGTTTTCATTGCTAGTACCAGGTTGGACCCCCATATGCCCTAAGAACTACCTTAAGTCTTTGTGTCAATACTGTATTGAAAACGGTTTTCAGAGCTATTGATCCATGAACTCAATGCCATGTTCAAGACACCAGTTTGAGCTTTTTTTAATTTTATTACCTGATGCAGGAAGCCATGGGTGCAATATTGTCATAAAGGGACATAAAGGATCAGCAACAACACTCAGGTGGGCATTGGGTAAATTATACTTAATTGGTGCTACTGGGTTCAATGTATCCCAAGTAAAACAGCAAACACCATGATGCCACTTTCAATAGCCAGAAGCATCAAATTCTGAGCCTGTGTTACAGGTAAAATTGAGACTCATCAGACCTGGCAGATTTTACACAATTTGTGGTTGTCCGGTTTTAGTTGTCCAGTATAAATTGAAGCCTCCATGTCCTATTCTTATCTGAAAAGAGTGTCACTGCTGCTACTTCAAAGTTTGATGTGTTTTGCATTAAACGTTGGTGTTCAATGTTCCTCTGTTGTAACCAGTTTTTATTTGTGTTTTTTTTAATTCTCGAGTGAGGCAGACTGCATTTTCCTCTGACCTCTAAAATCATCAAGGCATTTCCATCAACACAACTGTCCCTCACTGGATGTTTTCTCTTTTTTGGAATATTCTCCCTAAACCTAAGAGATGGTTGTGTTTGAAATATCCAAAAGATCAGCAGTTTAACAAATATTCAGAAAAGCCCATCTGACATCTACAACCATTCTACGTTTAAGGTACATCCCCTTATCTTCCCCATTATAATGCTCAGTTTGAACTGAAGCAAATCTGCTTCATCACATCTAGATTCCTAAATGCATTTAGTTGCTGCCCTGTGAATGACTGATTTAACATTTCTATTAACAAACAGACATGTGAAAGAGTGTCATGGTTAGGTCACCTTTTTTGTCAAACAGGTCTACACCTTTTCATTTTAAACTAAATAGCCTCATGTTATATATCTTATTTTTACTATAATAGGTTATTTCTGTCCACATGTTTACGCATTTACAATCCTTCTGTGTTCTTTGTATTGCGTTCTACTTTTGTCTCAATGTATAGCATGATTTAAAAAATCTATATATGATTTTCAAATCCTCAACATTTTTTATTGATACCGTTCTTACTGTTTAAAGTTCTTTAAATATAATGCCAAGGACATCTCCATTGTTAGCTGAGTTTCCTCCAACTGTATGGAGCAGTCGCTCAGTGCTTCCACCTCTTTTACTTGTTTTGGCAATCTACAGTATACTACACGTTTCTCTTGACGGTAAAGGCCAAAATATATTCAGCAAGAACAGATAATTTCCGTCTTTTACCAGAGGCTCCAAAGACAAGAACAAAGTTCTATCTTGCCAGAACATTTCATACTTCACAAGAACACAAGTGTAGAACTCCTATGAAGTCTTCATAGGTCTCTTCCACTACTACAAACTTTCATTCACTTTCATGTTTCTCTGACATCCCACAAGAAAAATGTTTTGCCCTGAATATACACCAAGAACAAGTAGCAGGAACTCCAAAACCATAGCATATTGATGTAATTTTTTTCTTGAACACCTGGGAGAGAAAGCAAATATCGCTGTTTCTCCTGAGTATCTATATGCCTTCAGTACTCGGTTTGGAGAGTCATGGAGTAGAAACTAAAGTAGTGGAGTCCATCACTGATATTAAAACAATCCTTTTCTGAAGTTACAGTTGGCATGCTAGGAGTCTTGGGCAGCATGTGTGCAGCAGAGTGCAGGCTAGCTAACTGAATCTATAGCCTGGCTAATTCACCTCGAAATATCCTCTCGTTAGGTTTGCAGTGTTACCCTATGAGCAACAGAAGGGCAAGAAGCGATAATATTCTCAGCAGTACAGGCATTTGTCAAAACACTTCTACTATATACAGCAAGTGTTTTCCATACATCTGTTTTTGTGAACAATCCACTGACCTAGCTTCACAAACTTCTGTTTGAAAAAGATTTTAATTGTTGCTTTTTCTAAATACCTTAGCTGAAAAAAGTTAAATCATTGTCATGAGTACATTAATCAGCTGTCTCTTATGGTAACCATAGTGACTGTCAACCTGTGTTGTTTCTCTCTGTATTTTTTCTGTATATGAAAATAAAAATAATAAGTAAATGTCTTGGACATGATTATCACGAATAATGTTGTTTTAGCAACTGCAATGTATTAATTGCTGCTTTTCTGTTTTAAATAATAGCAATTGGGTCATATATATTTCTACTGTAAATTTGTGTGATACTGAAAAAAAATAAGACTCAGTTTTCCTTTTAGGTGTGCATGAATTGAGTTGTGCAGCATAAAAACACAGCATAATATTTGTGTACAATGCTGCACCTTGAGTTAAAACAAGTTTTAACACTGTTCCCACTGTCTATTTTAGAATCAAGACAATGTTTTGAGATGGTGTTTTGTGTCTAAACAGCATCACATAGACCTGGGGATGAACCAGACAGGTCAGGGATAAAATTGTAGAGTTTAAGTTTAAAGCAGGGTTGTCACGCAGTATCCAAAGCATATCACAGAACATCTTACAGAGAACAGCTTAGTCCATCATCCAAAATGGGAAGTACAGGTCCTTCTCAAAATATTAGCATATTGTGATAAAGTGCATTACTTCCCATAATGTCATGATGAAAATTTAACATTCATATATTTTAGATTCATTGCACACTAACTGAAATATTTCAGGTCTTTTATTGTCTTAATACGGATGATTTTGGCATACAGCTCATGAAAACCCAAAATTCCTATCTCACAAAATTAGCATATCATTAAAAGGGTCTCTAAACGAACTATGAACCTAATCATCTGAATCAACGAGTTAACTCTAAACACCTGCAAAAGATTCCTGAGGCCTTTAAAACTCCCAGCCTGGTTCATCACTCAAAACCCCAATCATGGTAAGACTGCCGACCTGACTGCTGTCCAGAAGGCCACTATTGACACCCTCAAGCAAGAGGGTAAGACACAGAAAGAACGAATAGGCTGTTCCCAGAGTGCTGTATCAAGGCACCTCAGTGGGAAGTCTGTGGGAAGGAAAAAGTGTGGCAGAAATCGCTGCACAACGAGAAGAGGTGACCGGACCCTGAGGAAGATTGTGGAGAAGGGCCGATTCCAGACCTTGGGGGACCTGCGGAAGCAGTGGACTGAGTCTGGAGTAGAAACATCCAGAGCCACCGTGCACAGGTGTGTGCAGGAAATAGGCTACAGGTGCCGCATTCCCCAGGTCAAGCCACTTTTGAACCAGAAACAGCGTCGGAAGCGCCTGACCTGGGCTACAGAGAAGCTACACTGGACATTTGCTCAGTGGTCCAAAGTACTTTTTTCGAATGAAAGCAAATTCTGCATGTCATTCGGAAATCAAGGTGCCAGAGTCTGGAGGAAGACTGGGGAGAAGGAAATGCCAAAATGCCAGAAGTCCAGTGTCAAGTACCCACAGTCAGTAATGGTCTGGGGTGCCGTGTCAGCTGCTGGTGTTGGTCCACTGTGTTTTATCAAGGGCAGGGTCAATGCAGCTAGCTATCAGGAGATTTTGGAGCACTTCATGCTTCCATCTGCTGAAAAGCTTTATGGAGATGAAGATTTCATTTTTCAGCACAACCTGGCACCTGCTCACAGTGCCAAAACCACTGGTAAATGGTTTACTGACCATGGTATCACTGTGCTCAATTGGCCTGCCAACTCTCCTGACCTGAACCCCATAGAGAATCTGTGGGATATTGTGAAGAGAACGTTGAGAGACTCAAGACCCAACACTCTGGATGAGCTAAAGGCCGCTATCGAAGCATCCTGGGCCTCCATAAGACCTCAGCAGTGCCACAGGGTGATTGCCTCCATGCCACGCCGCATTGAAGCAGTCATTTCTGCCAAAGGATTCCCGACCAAGTATTGAGTGCATAACTGTAGATGATTATTTGAAGGTTGACGTTTTTTGTATTAAAAACACTTTTCTTTTATTGGTCGGATGAAATATGCTAATTTTGTGAGATAGGAATTTTGGGTTTTCATGAGCTGTATGCCAAAATCATCCGTATTAAGAAAATAAAAGACCTGAAATATTTCAGTTAGTGTGCAATGAATCTAAAATATATGATTGTTAAATTTTCATCATTACATTATGGAAAATAATTAACTTTATCACAATATGCTAATATTTTGAGAAGGACCTGTATATTGGCCAACTGCAGACCTACCAGGAGAAGGTCCTCCACCTAAACTGACTTGCCTTGGCAGCATGGAAAGTATTATTCAGAGAAGCAGCCACGAGACCCACGGTAAGGAGCCACAAAGATCCAAAGCATAGTACGGGTTTCTTTTTACAGGAAAATCATTACCTGTAGACTTCACAAATCTGGCCTTTGGTGGTGGCAGCATTATGCTGAAAGGATACTGTCCTTCAGCAGGGATAGGGAAGATGTTCAGAGTTGATGTGTGCAGAAAACCTGTTAGAGGCTGCAAAAGACTTGAGGCTGGGGTGGAGGTTCGCCTCTCTGTAAGAAAGCAGCCCTAAACATGCAGCCAGCACTACAATGGAGGGATTTAGATCAAAGCAGGTTTTTTAGTTAAAATGACCAAGTCAAAGTCGAGATCAAAATGCAATTTAGAATCTGTGACAAGAGTTGAAAAAAATATACCCTGTTTTATAGATGTTGCGGCGTTTTGCAAAGAAGGATGGGTACAATTTCCATCCATCTGAATGAACGGATGGATGGATGGAATATGTTCCTTATTAAAGAAATTTAGAAGAAAGAGCACATTCAACAGATACTATTCTTGTTGCTAAAATCATTGAACTTCTAACAATGTGGACCTTTAAAGCTTCTAATGCAAAGATTTTAGTCTTTGCAATGTCCAGCTGGGAGAACAAAATTTGCCAACCCCCTTGGCGCATTGTGTTTTCAACTGCATGCCTGTTCCCTGTGGGTGGAGAATTTGCTCATGCAGTTAGGACTCAGAGGGACAGTGACCTTTGCTTATGAATGCTGACTTTTAGGAATAGTGGAGAACGAAGGATCCATAAATTTGGATCAGTGTCTCAGTTTTGAATGAATGGAGCAATTGTGCAGTTTAGAAACATATATTTTTCTAATGGAAGTGTTTGATTTTTATTTGTTATCTTTTCCACCAGCTTTCTACTTTTCCCAGCATTTGTAGGGAACATTTGCTTTACTAAATGTATCTGTTAACCCAAACATTATGCAACATTCTTGTTTTAACTTAAAATGTAAGTTAGTCAAATAAAGAAAAGCATGTACTACTGTATTTAAAAATATATTCAGACCTGTTTCAGAATAAAAGCTTTTTAAAGAGAATTAAAGTTATATTGAAGACTGAAGATTTACAACCTAATTATATTTCAATAATGATAAATACATATTTTGTTTCACAATCTAAAGCACTTTGTTTCTTTTTTGTCACTTTAATTCTGCAGTGTCATTTTGAATTTATTTAGCATTAGATTATTGTGTTTATTTATATTTTGATTCACTTATCCCCATTTTCCCTTGCTTACCTTGTTCAGTTATTTTCTTCTGTGTTCCTATCATATTTACTTGCTCTTAGTCTTGCTCAAAATTCATGCTTTGCCTTTTGGGTTTGATTTTTTTCCTGCCATTGTTCCTTGTTAATGTACTCTTTGGACTCTTTTTTTATTTTTATTTTCCTCCTGCCTGCATTCAGGTCCTCCACTAACACACATTTTATGATAGCAAAAATGTTGTCACTTATATTTTACTTTGATGGTGTTACATTAACTTAAACTGGTAGTAAATAAAGACTTCATCAGCCTCTGGAGACAGTGTACTGCTTACTTTGACTTTTTTGACAACCACTCTTTTGGGACAATTTTGCAAAATGTACACATTGCTGTAAAAACTTGGGAGTAGGTTCATGCTGCTTGCATTATAATCTGATGTTTAAAACAACACTTTTGCATAGTGACATGATAGAGACCTAGAAAATACTTGCATTATCAGATCAATAAATAATAAATGAACAATCATGGCCTCCCGCCTCATCCACCTGACCAGGATGCAATCTGATAAATAGGCTGCACAATATGGTTACTGTGTCCTCAGCACACACAGTTACTCACTCACTATAAGTGCACTTTGTTCAATGGGAACAGAGAAGAAAGGCAGGTTTGTTGTATCAGGAAAAACATAACCAAGTGGTTTAGAGATGCTTATGGAGTTAACGGGCCTGTTGACAGCTTGTACGCTAAGCATCTGTTGTTACCTGTATGATAAATATATAGTTGATGAAAGCATTTTCAAATTGAAATGTCTCTTCCCTCCACATACACACATCCATGCACTGACACAAGTACCTTTCACATTTGACCTGCTGTAAGAGCTGCTTTTGGCCCTTCACTACCCAGCTCCAGATGTTATTGACACAGTCCTGCTTAGAAAGATTTACACCTATGCACATTCAAACATGGACACATGCACATTCTTGCACTCTCATGCAGACTACAGTGTGTACAAAGTTACATAAAGACGTGTCATTTCAGCTTACAATGGGATCCCAGTTAAGTCTCACAATCAAAGTTTAATTTTGCTTCTTCAAAGACTCATGTAAGTCACACTGACATTCAAAGCAAAGCAAACCAAGGAGCTGCATGTTGATTTAAATGCTGGACTAGTCATTTTTTATGCAATCATGGCTAGTTCATCAGTTTGATTCTTTTTCTCACTGTTCTTTATTTTTAAAATCTGCCTTGGAGCTTAAACACTAAAACAAATTAATTATAGTGCTCTTAACTAAGCAATAGAATTGCGTCTCAATAGTCTCAGCAAAACACATCATAAGTTGGGTTGCCACAGGGACAGTAGACTGACTGAAGGGTGTGGTGGGACAGGTTTTCACCTGCAAAATGCCTAAAACCTCAGAGCTTAATAGAGCAGTGGTTGCATTTGTTTCACTTCGAGGAGCTGTCCAAGTTTGAGGAAAGCACTATGAATGCTGGTTTTTGTTCTGCATTGTACCTTTCTATCTTTCACATGTACTCTAAAAGGAGCCATGGAACAAGTGTACAGGAAGAAATAAGAAAGTTGCATGTGTCACTGTTTAAAAAAGAATCTTTGCACTACAAGAAAGTTCCTCTTTTCCTGTTGTTTGTACATATAGTAAAACATATGCCTATTATTTTGTGTATCACAACAATGCCTTGCTAAAGTAATCATACCTCTTAAACTTTTGTACATTTTGTCAAATAACAACCACTCTCACAAACCTTCATATTCAATTCAATTCAAAAATACTTTATTAATCCCAAAGGGAAATTAAATGTTATTATAGCTCATATTATGAAGGTTTCCTCAAAGAGCCGTTGTAGATGCTGATGGCTGTGGGCAGGAAGGATCTCTTGTAGCGCTCCGTCTTACAGCAGATCTGAAGAAGCCTCTGACTGAAGACACTCTGTTGTTATAGGACAGTCTCATGAAGAGGATGCTCAGGGTTCGCCATAATGTTCTTGATTTTATGAAGAATCCTTATTTGCACAATGATCTCCAGAGGTTCCAGAGGAGTCCCCAGAACAGAGCCAGCCTTTGTTATCAGCTTGTTGAGCTTTTTTAAGTCCCTGGCTCTGATGCTGCTTCCCCAGCAGATGATGGCAGAAGAGATCACACTTTCCACAACAGACTTATAGAAGATATGCAGCATCTTGCTGCAAACACCAAAGGACCTAAGCTTCCTCAAGAAGTACAGTCTGCTCTGTCCCTTCTTGTAGATGGCTTCACAGTTGCATCTCCACTCTAGTCTGTTGTCCAGGTGAACACCGAGGTATTTATACTCCTCCACCACCTCCACTTCTTCTCCCATGATAGAAATAGTTTTTGACTTATTCCTGTTTCTCTTAAAATCTACAATCATCTCCTTTGTTTTAGTCACATTCAAAATGAGATGATTGTTTCCACACCATGCCACAAAGCGGTCCACCACTTTACTTAGCTTCTTGTCCATCTCTGATCCACCCCACAACTGCAGAATCATCCGAGTATTTCTGCAGATGACAGGAGTCTGTCTTGTACTGGAAGTCTGAGGTGTACAGAGTGAAAAGGAATGGTGAGAGTACAGTCCCCTGTGGTGCTCCTGTGCTGCTGACTACCTGGTTAGACTCACAACCCTTCAGTCTCACAAACTGTGGTCTGTTTGTCAGGTAGTCTTTGATCCAGGAGATTGTTGAGGCCTCCACCTGAGTCTTCTGGAGTTTCTGACAAAGCAAATCAGGTTGGATTGTATTAAATGCACTGGAGAAATCAAAGAACATGATCCTCACAGTGCTACTGGCTTTGTCCAGATGACAATGGGTTTGTTGAAGCAGGTGTATGATGGCATCTTCAACTCCAACTCCACAGCGATAAGCAAACTGAAGGGGTCCTGATGGTTTACTGTTTGCTTACTCAGGTGGGCCAACAGGAGTCTCTCTAGGACCTTCATGATGTGAGATGTCAGGGCAACAGGTCTATAGTCATTGAGGACTGATGGGTGAGTTTTCTTTGGTACCGGAACAAGACAGGAGGTCTTCCACAACACCGGAACCTTCTTCTGGGCCAGGCTAAGGTTGAAGAGGTGCTGCAGAATCCCACAGAGCTGCTCTGCACAGGCCTTCAGGACTCTAGAGCTGACATGATCTGGACCTGCAGCCTTATTCCTATTCAGTCTCTTCAGTTGTCTCTTCACCTGACTTCTTGAGACACATAGGTGGAAGGGGGAAGCAAAGGAAGTATCAGAATCTTCTGATATGGTTGAAGGCAAACATGTAGAAGCAGAAGGGTCTAGGGCTGAGGTGGAAGATAAAAAATGTGAGGTGTTACTGGACAGCTGTGGGTCCTGTGAGTCAAAGGAAGATGGAATGTCTGTTTGGCTGTGAGCAGGAGAGGAGGATGCGAAGCTTGTTTCTGAACTGAACCTATTGAAGAATGTGTTCAATTCATTGGCTCTATCCAGACCTCCATCGGTCTGATCATCCTTCTGCTTGAAGCCTGTGATCTTCTTCATCCCTGTCCACACATCTCTGATATTCTTTTGCTGGAACTTGCTCTCCAGCTTCTTCTTGTACACCTCCTTGCTGTCTCTTATCTTGACTTTAATTTGCTTCTGTATACTCCTCAATAATTCTCTGTCTCCCTCTCTGAAGGCTCTTTTTTTCTTGTTAAGCAGGTCCTTCAGGTCACTGGTGATCCAAGGTTTGTTATTGGGGAAGCATCTCACGGTTCTGGTGGGGATTATGTTATCCACACAGAAGTTTATATAGTCGGTTACACACTCAGTCATGGCATTGATGTCCTCTCCATGTGGCTGGCACAGTGTGTCCGAGTGTGTAGCCTCAAAGCAACCTTGCAGAGCTTCTTCAGCTTCTTGTGACCATTTTCTCACAGTCCTCTTTATTACAGCTTGCCTCTGAACAAGGGGCTTATATTTCGAGCAGAGAAAAATAAGATTGTGATCTGATTTGCCTAGAGGAGGTCTTGCTGTAGAGATGTATGAGTCCTTGACATTTGCATAAAACAAATCCAATGTTTTGTTTTCTCTGGTAGAGCAGCTGACAAACTGTTGAAACGTTGGAAGTGTAGCAGAGAGTGAAGCATGGTTAAAATCACCAGAAATTGCCACAAAAGCATTGGGGTTTTGTGTCTGTAGCTTAGCAACAACTGAGCTGATGGCATTACGTGTCGGCAACAGCGGAAGGTGGAACGTAAACTGTTGCCAAAATAACACTGGTGAACTCTCTGGGTAAATAATATGGACGAAAACTTACTGCCAACAGTTCAATATCTGGACTGCAGAGATGACACTTCACAGTAACATGTCCTGGATTACACCATCTGTTGTTCACAAGTACTGCCAGTCCACCTCCTTTACATTTGCCGCTCCTCCTTAAATCTCTGTCTGCCCGTATGGTTAAAAAGCTCGGCAGAGAGATGCTGGAGTCGGGGATATGATCCTGCAGACATGTCTCAGTAAAACACATGATACTACATGCCCAGTACTCTGGCTGGTCCTTTGTAGGGCTTGGAGTTCATCCAACTTGTTTCCCAACAATCTCACATTGCCCATCAAAATCGACGGAAGAGATGGTTTGAACTTCCTCCTTCTCTCTCTTCTCTTAGCTCCTACTCTGCATCCACGGTGTCTCCTTTCGAACTCATCAGGGATTTGGGGTTGTAGCTGAAGTATTATTTGAACTTTTGAGATATTAATCAGCTGCTCCCGGTTGTAAGAAACAACCCCGTTGCCATGGCAATGCATCATAACAAATGTCCAAAAATAGAAAGTATTAAGAAAAATCCTCCAAGCTGTACAGCATCCGACACTGGAGTGGACAGTCATCCAAAAAAAATCAACTGTATCCACCACAAGAGGAATAGTTCCCAAAAAAGAATAAATCAGAATCAAAAGTAACAGAGCTACTCCAACCTGCTGCCACCTTGAGCGGCGCAATTCTAGTTTATTCTAGTAGCAATGTTTTATTTTCAATTTTCTGTGATAGACCAACATAACATAGTACCGATTTATGAAGTAAAGGGAAAATGATACATTGTAAGAAATGTATGTTTAGAACTAAAAATCTGGAAAGTGTAGTATGTATTTGAAATTCATCTACCCTGAGTCAATGCCTTGTAGAATCTCTTTTTACTACAATTACATATGCAAGTCATATGTTTCACCTGCTTTGAACATCTAGAGACTAAAATTAATGCCAATTCTCCTTCGCAAAATAACTCCAGCTTTGTCATACTTGGAGAGAATCCCACTGC
Source organism: Girardinichthys multiradiatus (assembly GCF_021462225.1). NCBI lineage: Eukaryota > Metazoa > Chordata > Actinopteri > Cyprinodontiformes > Goodeidae > Girardinichthys > Girardinichthys multiradiatus. Next base: position 36,340,981 of record NC_061805.1, on the reverse strand, counting down.
AGTTTTAAAGTCTTACCACAAATTTTCGATTGGCTTCAGATTTGGACTTTAGGCCATTCCAACAGATAAATATGCATTCATTTAAACCCTTTCTTTGAATCTTTGGTTGTATGTTTAGGGGTATTGTCCTGCTGGAAGGACAAGCCAGTCTCAAGTTATATATAGCAAATAACACGCTTTCATCCAGTATTGCCATCTGTTTAGCGCCATCAGTCCATCAACTCTGATCAGCTTTTGTGCCATGTTCAGGCTGAACACCCCATCCCCACAGTTACAAATGGTGGTGGCAGCATCATGCTGTGCAGATGCTTTTCTTCAGCAAGGAGAGGGAAGCCAATCAAAGTTGATGGAAAGATTGATACCATGCAGAACAAATAGTTTAATTTAAGTCTGAACCGAGCATCTTCTTCCACATGTTTGCTGTGTGCTGTACATGGGTTGTCGCAAACTTTAAATGGGCATTCTTAAGTCTTTCTTTTAACAATGGCTTTCTTCTTGCCAATCTTCCATACAGGCTAGACTTGTACAGTGCACAGCAAATAGTTGTCTTCTTAGATTCTCCCACCTGAGTTGTGGAGGCATTCTGCAGGCATTTCAGAGTTACAGTGGGTCTCTATGTTGCTATCCTTGCCTGGCATGTTTGGGTGGATAGCCATGTCTTGTTAGGTTTTTAATTATCCCCTACTCTTTTCATTTTTAAAAGATGCATTGAACACTGGTCTGAGAGATGTTAAAGGGGTTAGGATTTGTTTAATGACCTAACTCTGCTCTAGGCTTCTCCACAACTTTATCCTTGACCTGTATGCTGTGTTCCTCAATTTCCATGATGCAGTTTTTTTACTAATGTTTTTTAGCAGACCTCTTAGGCATTCTCAGAACAGCTGTGTTTCTGCTCAGTTAAGAATTACACACATAGTTGCGTCCTACTACATTTTATTTAGGTGTTTTAGAATGAAAGTGGCTAAATACACAGGCACGTCACACTTTTCCTATTTTTTTTTTTGTAAAAAACGTAATAGCTTTGTCATTTTTCCCTCAGCTTTATAATTATGCACTGCCTTCTGTTCATCTATGAGAGAACAGTTGGTGGGTGTAACTTGACTACATATGTAAAACGTTGAACCGTTTTTGCTTGCGCATATTGCATGATTGAGCATTCAAAATATCCTATTGACTATTTTGAATGTGTCTCCTCATAGGCACCTAGAAATTTCACCAGTTTTACATTCTGGATGAATGTACTCATGTCAGCTGTGGCTTTGTGTCATACTTCTTCGTAGTTAACCTACATGTGTTCTTTTTTATTTTCACAGGGCATTATTTACATATGAAGGGGTTACCAACAATCTCAGACTGGCAGATTCAGGAGGTAGAGTGAACTGTTAATTTGTCACTTAATAAAAAAATGAATATGTTGTGTTGCAAAAGAGTAAACCTTCATTTCTACAGGCAGTGTACTTTAAAAACAAATATATTGTTTTTCCTTCTTTAAACCTCCACTTGCTTTTCAGCGGGCGGTGTGGCAGAACTGGCGGAAAAGTTTCACATCTCAAAACCTCAATATGGACTGTGCAAAGTGGGAGGTATGGATGGAGGAGCTCTTCAGATTGCTTTGATAAGCTTGGTGAGTGTCATCAGCTGTCATGAAACATGCACTAGTACAAATGAAAGCATGACACATGCATGATTTACACATAAACACACAGAGCTGAATTCATTTAGACTCACTTCCTTCAGCGTGGACAGGAACATTTAGAATCATTTCAAAGCACCTATGTAATGCATATACTGTACACACAATGAGAAAAACCTGTTTACCTGTTTAATTGTAATACATTTTGTCAGAGAGAGCTCCAAGCTATTTTGTGAAATTTGCATGCCACTTTATTTTCAAGCTAAATAAAGTATGGTTAGCATTATTAGCTGTGTCATTAATCTCATTGTGTATTCCCTGGAGAATGTTAAGCCTTACCTTAACTACCAATATTTCAAAATCCAGCATGTGATGGAGATACTAGATAGTTCAAAAGAATAAGGCTTTGCAACTTCGCTTAACATTTCTAGGAAAGTTCTTATGCAAAAGTAATCATCCCTTTTTCATTTTTTGTTGCCTCACAAGGTGGAATTAAAATGGATTGTTTGAGAGTTTGCACCATGTTGTTTATATAACATACCTACAAATTTGAAGATGTATTATTTTTTTATTGTGAAGCAAACAAGTAGGACAAAATAACAGATTTCACCAGTGTTCACCCTCTCTCAAGACAGTACTTTGTAGAGCCGCTTTTTGAAGCAGTAACAGCTGCAAGTTGCTTTGGACGAGTCTCTATGAGCCTGCCATATCTTGCCACTGGGAATTTTGCCCATTCCTCAAGGCAAACCTGCTCTAGCTTTTTCATGTTGGATGGTTTTTGCTTGTGAACAGCGAGCTTCAAGTCTAATCACATATTCTAGTTAGATTGAGGTCTGGACTTTGTCTAGGCCATTCCAGCACTTGCAAATGTTTCCTCTTAAAACACTCGAGTGTTGCTTTAGCAGAATGCTTCGGCTCATTGTCCTGCTGATGGGTGAACCCAATCTCAGTCTCAGTCGCAAATTACATACAGATTGATAGATTTTGCTAAAGAACATTCCTGTATTTAGCACCTTCCCCTCGACTCGCACCTGGACTTTTTAGAGCTTCATAGCATACATATGCACCTGTCAGTTTTCAGTTTTTTTCTTTTTTAATGCTTTTTTATGTATTTTTCTCATTTAACTCTACCAACTTAAACTAATTTGTGCAGATCCATCACATTAAAAACACATTTAAACTACAGGTTTTGAAAGGCACTGTACAGGTCCTTCTCAAAATATTAGCATATTGTGATAAAGTTCATTATTTTCCATAATGTCATGATGAAAATTTAACATTCATATATTTTAGATTCATTGCACACTAACTGAAATATTTCAGGTCTTTTATTGTCTTAATATGGATGATTTTGGCATACAGCTCATGAAAACCCAAAATTCATATCTCACAAAATTAGCATATCATTAAAACAGTCTCTAAACGAGCTATGAACCTAATCATCTGAATCAACGAGTTAACTCTAAACACCTGCAAAAGATTCCTGAGGCCTTTAAAACTCCCAGACTGGTTCATCACTCAAAACCCCAATCATGGGTAAGACTGCCGACCTGACTGCTGTCCAGAAGGCCACTATTGACACCCTCAAGCAAGAGGGTAAGACACAGAAAGAAATTTCTGAACGAATAGGCTGTTCCCAGAGTGTTGTATCAAGGCACCTCAGTGGGAAGTCTGTGGGAAGGAAAAAGTGTGGCAGAAAACGCTGCACAACGAGAAGAGGTGACCGGACCCTGAGGAAGATTGTGGAGAAGGGCCGATTCCAGACCCTTGGGGACCTGCGGAAGCAGTGGACTGAGTCTGGAGTAGAAACATCCAGAGCCACTGTGCACAGGCGTGTGCAGGAAATGGGCTACAGGTGCCGCATTCCCCAGGTCAAGCCACTTTTGAACCAGAAACAGCGGCAGAAGCGCCTGACCTGGGCTACAGAGAAGCAGCACTGGACTGTTGCTCAGTGGTCCAAAGTACTTTTTTTCGGATGAAAGCAAATTCTGCATGTCATTCGGAAATCAAGGTGCCAGAGTCTGGAGGAAGACTGGGGAGAAGGAAATGCCAAAATGCCAGAAGTCCAGTGTCAAGTACCCACAGTCAGTGATGGTCTGGGGTGCCGTGTCAGCTGCTGGTTTTGGTCCACTGTGTTTTATCAAGGGCAGGGTCAATGCAGCTAGCTATCAGGAGATTTTGGAGCACTTCATGCTTCCATCTGCTGAAAAGCTTTATGGAGATGAAGATTTCATTTTTCAGCACGACCTGGCACCTGCTCACAGTGCCAAAACCACTGGTAAATGGTTTACTGACCATGGTATCACTGTGCTCAATTGGCCTGCCAACTCTCCTGACCTGAACCCCATAGAGAATCTGTGGGATATTGTGAAGAGAACGTTGAGAGACTCAAGACCCAACACTCTGGATGAGCTAAAGGCCGCTATCGAAGCATCCTGGGCCTCCATAAGACCTCAGCAGTGCCACAGGGTGATTGCCTCCATGCCACGCCGCATTGAAGCAGTCATTTCTGCAAAAGGATTCCCGACTAAGTATTGAGTGCATAACTGTACATGATTATTTGAAGGTTGACGTTTTTTGTATTAAAAACACTTTTCTTTTATTGGTCGGATGAAATATGCTAATTTTGTGAGATAGAAATTTTGGGTTTTCATGAGCTGTATGCCAAAATCATCCGTATTAAGACAATAAAAGACCTGAAATATTTCAGTTAGTGTGCAATGAATCTAAAATATATGAATGTTAAATTTTCATCATGACATTATGGAAAATAATGAACTTTATCACAATATGCTAATTTTCTGAGAAGGACCTGTATGTCTGCTATTAACTGTGGACAAACTTTCATTGCTAACAGAGCCGCCCAAAGGTTCATTCGGCGAAGGACATTTATTTGGGTTCCGGCTTTCAGTTAAGACCAACATCTGTTAAAATCAAAACATCTTATTTAAATTTCCCATCCAGAACTGTTCAAAGTTCGTGCATTAAACACAACAAGATTAGTGAAATAGTTATCTCATAATAAAAATCTCAAATGTACAGTGTGACAGAATGCAATCATTCATTTTGCAAGGGTTTATTAAAACAAGCATTTGGAATAAAGTGTGGTAGAATGTGAACTCTGTAAATGATTCATTGTGATAGGGTAATTCTCTGACTTAATCATTTGATCCAGCGTTTCTGTTCTATGTACAGCACTGTAAAATAACCCTGCTGAGTAAAGAAAGAGATTAGGTTTAAATGGCTATGCTTTCAGGTAACAAAGAAGTAGCAAATATTAGTCTAGATTTTAATACAAACACAGTAAGCATGATATGTGATGCCAGCACAGACACAAGCAACAGAAATAATTATGGAACACAATTTCTCTCAAAATACCAGCTAACTTGTAAATTATTTCAACTGTTTTTTAAGAGTTAAATATAATTTGTTTTATTTTCAGTAATTGTAAAACTATGTAATAATGAGATATGGTTTTTGTATGGGAAGCACCTTTAGGGGGGCTCAGCTGGCTTTTGAACGCAAGGCATAGCTTAGTTTATTTATGCATTGAGCAAGTATTGCTCATTTTATCTCCTTGTAGTTTGATTGTTTGCTAACCAAAATGGAGCTGTGTACCGCGGGAAGTTTTGGACTAGCCATGCGCCAATTCTTAACCACCAGGAACATCTTTTGATCTCACTTCAAAAAACCAATGATTTAAATGAATGTTATTCTATGTACTCATAGTCTACTGTAATAAAATGTGATTATGTGACTACAGTAGATAATATCTACCAACAGAATATCCGGCTGAGTTTTTTGTGTTTAATTGTGAATCATACTTTCTCATATTTCATAAAATTCAACTGGCCCAAATGGGAAAAAGTACCAAGATAAAACTGAAATAGCTAGTAATTCAAAGTTTTGAGAAAATGACACAATTAAAAAAAGTTTTACATAAGAGTTTAGCATTTGTAAAATTACTTATCTCAAAGATTCGTCAAAACTATTAACTAACAGGAAAAATACATTGATATACAGCAAAATGACGACACATAGGGATTATGTCTATGAATTTAAATTGACCCAGGGGCTGGCTCTGTTTGTTATACCTTCCCAGATCACATTAGTCCTCCCTTTTATGGCCTGTATTTATAAACCAACTGTGCTTTTAATTTCTAATGTTCTTTTTTATAGAAAATATTTTTTAGACATGCTCACGTTTATGGTGCAAGGCTAATCTTTCAAATACCAAATGAATAAGGCATGATAGATGCTATTCTACCATCTAAGCAAACATATAATATCTTTTGACATTATTATGAACCCTAATGTCCCTCAGTCTGTTTTCCCCTGGTCTTTTTTTAGTCTCCTAAGAGGTTTAAGTGTTATTATATACATCCTGTGTTTGTTTGCAGGTCGGCCAAAATGTGGATGACTACAGGAGAAATGAGTGCGCCAGCCACATTCCAGCTATTAAACACTACTTTAAGGTATTCAGTCTCAAGTTAAGATGATTAATAATTCATCACCAACATTATAAACTTATTTGTTGAGTTGTTTCTCTTTGCAAATTATGTCCACACAACAGAAAATATTAAAATTCTCAGACTCTGCTCTTCACTTTCAAAACGCTATATTTAAACTCAGTAGTTTACTTAGTATTGTTTTAGAGAGCTTCCTGTTCTCAGTCCCCTTCCTGCTCTGTTTGTGTCCTGGTGCTGTCTGTCTTTTACCACAACCGGAAGGACTCTGTTAAGTCAGAAGCAAAAAATATATATTTTTTGTGACAGCCCAAAGTCACAGAATAAATACCATGATCTGAGTTGTTTCAAAAACAATAAACTCTGCCCTTCATCTTCTTATGGTTTTAGTCCAAGCAGGAGATTGTTAACTGTTGCCTGGATATTACTGGTTTCCATATAAAGGCATCTCCCCATCAACAGCGGAGGCATCTGTGTAATGTTTGTTGTTTTCTCATGTGACAAGGAAAATGTCTGGGGTTTTGTGATCCAAAAAAACTCCCCAACCCCATTGTGAAATTGCATGTGCATGTGTGCACTACTGGGCCTCTGTAAATTTTTATTTGACATGGTAAACCTGGAAAATACTGAAAAAGCTCAGCCCTGCTTCTGCGAGCTGTGAGTGAAATTTGCCCTCTGCCCTCAGCAAATATTCACACTTGTAACAGCTGGACTTGAGTCACAACAACACCAAAAACCTGTGCTTACTGCTTTAACTGCTTAGCTGTTGTTCTCAGTGAAAACCACATAAAGGAATGTTGTATTTAAAATAAGCATTTTTTGGCTTTACATTCAATATTTAAACTTAAACTGTAGAAATGTGTTTTTTGCTGTTAGCTTAAAAATTAAACCTTATTTTAATTGCAGCTGAATCAGACCAACAGAAACACACTTTGCAGTAGAATTCACAGTCATGCATATGGGTTCCATTTGCAAAATTATCTTGACCTGCACAATGCCGCGGTGATGAATACCTGAGGAATCCTGTTTTTTTTCTCTGATCTAATATGGGATTTTTCACGCTGTGGACCACTGAATCATTTTTCCTGTTTTTCTCAAGTAGACTCATGAACTGATGAAAAAACCTATTAAACATGAAGGAAGCATGCCCAGCAACAGATGATGTGGCATTATAATTGTTTTTGGTAACTATCTGGAGTTGCTATATGATGAGCTTTTATTATTTTGTCTGTCTCAGTTCATAGGAGTGCAACTTAACTGACATCACACCAACATATGAAAGTTACATGAGCACCAACTAATGCGCATTTGTGGTTTTGGAGATATTTCAAGGATAATCTAAATTCAATTATATGTATATTTATAGCACCAACTCACAACAAATGTTATCTTAAGAAACATTCATATATAACCAAATTAAATTATATAATCAAATCAATTCAGTTTATACCAGCCCATTCCCATCATAAAGGCAGATTCTGATTCAATTACATACAGTCCAATTTGATAATAATGGTAATACAGTTCAGTTAAATGTAATTGCTCATAATTTATCATGGCAATTTGTAAGAAGTTATCTTTTAAAAGAAGCTCAGTCAGTTCTATTGATTTATTCGCTTTGCAGCAGTCCCGCATTCTGAGCAAGCGTGTCGTGAAAGTGAAAAGGAGTAAGTAACTTTTAGGAGGAAAACTCCCTGTAGAACCTGGCTCAGTATGAGTGGCTATCTGCTGAAACCTGATGGCGGGTGAGAGGACAGAGCTGACAGATGGCATAGATGAGGATTTGAAACATGTAATACAACAGCAAAAAGGGTTGCCTGATTCATAAATATATATATATATATACATATATTTGTTTTTCTTAACATTAAATATGTAGATTCATATTAAAAAATAATTTTAGGTCCACTTGAATAAAATTGCTGCCCACATTAATTTCTATGGTATAAAAACTAGCTTTTTTCAATACCTTAATACTTTCTTTCACTTTGACTTTTAAACATCTTTCTTGCTCTTGTCTCTTTAAGCTCTCATTGAAGGCTAACTCTTCTGTGATTAGTCATACAATTTGTCCAAAATGAAGCCCATATGCACCAAACAGGAATAACATTATGACCACTGACAGGTGCTGTGAATAACACTGACAACGTCTAACAGGTGAAGTTATGAAAATATTTAAAATTTCACCTGTTAGTGGGTGGGATATAATGGATAGCAATTAAACATTGTGTCTTCAGAGACTTAAAAACAGCAAAAAGGGGCAATCGTAAGGCGTCAAATTGTGATTTCTAGACAACTTGGTCAAAGAATCTTCAAAACGGCAGGTCTTCTATACAGTTTCTGGTCTGCAGTGGCCAGCATTAAGGCTGCACAGAGTCTCACAGCAGCAGATGCTCACACTGGACACAAATGACATTGCATAAAATGATAAAGGTTGCAAAGTGTAGAAGGCACAGATGAGAAAGAAAGGAAGAAAAAAAATAGGTATATATATATAACAACCGATATTGTCATTGCATTATTTACCTAAATTATCGCCGTTGCTGGACACTAATATCATGCAGCCCTAGCCAGCATCTATTAAAAGTGATCCAACAAGGGAACAGTGGTAACTGGAGACAGGTTCATGGACATCTAAGGCTCATTGATGCACATCAGGAATAAAAGCAATACAAAAGTCAAGTTACTGTGTCTTACCTGCAGACCAGCCACGGTGCCCCTAGTGACCTCTTTGTTGAAAGTTCCAACAATGGGTATGTGAATATCAGAACTGGAGCGTGAAGTTATGGAGGAAGGTGGCCTGGTCTGATGAATCTTGTTTTCTTTACAGTGATGAGCCTTTGTGTTGCTTACCTGGGGAATACATAGCACCATTATTTACAACAGGAAGGCTAGCTGTTAGAGGCAGGTTGATAGTTTAGGCAATGTTCTGCTGGGAGGTCTTGGGTCCTGCTGTTCATTTTACTTTAACACATATCCCAAAGTGTTGCAGACCATGTACACCCTTTTATTGAAACTATATTTCCTGATGGCTATGGCTTCTATCAGCAGCATAATGCTCCCTGCCACATAGCAAAAATGTTTCAGGAATGGTATGATTTTTCAGATCTCCATTCAAATGAGTATATGTGGGAAATAGTGTACAAACTATGCCACACCCAGCACCTTACATGACTTACAGCAAATGCCATGAACAACATTTGTGCCAGATACCACAGCACCTCTTCAAGAGTCTAATGGAGTCCATGCCTTAATGGGTCAGGACTCTTTTGGTGTCAAAAGAGGGACCAGCACAACATTAGACAGGTAGTCATAAAGTTACGCCTGATCAGTATTTAATGAAATGTAACTAAGTGAAAGAAGAGAAGACTAGAGTTAATGAGTGGTCTGAAATACTTAAAGAGAAGTGTCCTGGAAGAATGACTCCCTTTAGTGTGGATTTCAGAATTGTAACTTTCCAGACATTTGACACATACATAGTACACACTAAACATGTTATGATGGCTCTTTAATGGATCGGTACCACTAATTGTTAACTTAATAAATGCCAAATGCATACATGAGGATGCATGAAAATTCCTGGGCTACATACATGGCTTGGTAATGTATAAGGATCTAATGGAGTAAAAGATGATATACATGCTGCATACATTTGCAAAAGCATAAGCAGACAATGTCTCTTTAAACAGATCAGCTTCAAGGCTAAATTCCCTCCTGGCCTTGCAGTGACATGCAAACAAAACCTAGTGGATAGGTTTCATAATGCACACTGATTAATGATATCAACTAATATTTCTTAGAATCTTGTCAGTCACTGCCTGTGACTTTTTTATATTTTCTTTGAGATTACTTTAATACTTTCCTCCACTCTCATTCCTCTTTTTCTCTTCCTTAGGTTTTTCTAGCTATTTGTGCCGCATGTCTCAGCTGGCAGTGAGCAGGTTTTGTCAAGGCGCGTCTGCAGCTCCTAATTTGGTTTTGTTACAAGCTGAAGTCTACAGTCGCATCAGCTTATGAAAACTAAATCTGAATAGAGGGCAGGAATTCACATTGTTATGGATTTTGACTAAGATAACTTGGATCAGTGAGGTTTAGTGCTTGAGTCTGCATGAAATATATGGAAATTAGACAGTAAGAAAACAGGGAGGGAGATTTGGATTTAAAAAAGACTATATGCTGCAAATGAAATATGAAGATTGATGTTCAGGTCAAAGCAATAAACCCTGAAGCAAGGCAGCTTGTTTGTCTGTTATGTAATGCACTGTTCATACCAGACACTTTAGTTTCAGCTCCTTTTAATTCTATATGTGGTTCATTCTTAGATTCTGACTTTTAAATCTAAAATATTTAAATTTGACTGATAGACTCTGAAGGACAAGGCAAATTAAAATTTATTTTTCGAGTTACTCATTGACTATTAACTTCTTGTTTGTTGTTTTAATATTATTAAAAACTCATGTTCAGGCAGCATATTGCCTTGCAAAAGTATTCATACCCCTTCAAACACAAATTTGATTGTATTTTATTGGAATTAGCACATAACTGTGAGGCGGAAGGATAGGTATTTTTTGTACAAAAAAACCCCAAAGTGTGGTGTGTGTTTCTTTTCAGTCTGTTTTACTCTGATACCCCTAAAAAGCATCCAATGTAACTGATTGCCTAAAGTCCCATTTTCTCATTAGGAACAAGGTCTGGTCAGGGTTTATAAGAAGATAGATGGAGCTAAATAAAGAGCAATCTTGTAAGAAAACATGACAAAGAGTTGAGATTGGGCCAAAGGTTCACTTTCTGGCAGGATAACAACATACAGCGAGACCTACAATGGAATGGTTTGTATCAAAGAATATTCATGCATGGCCCTATCAAATTCCATACCCAAATGTAATTGAAATGTTGGCTTTAAGACACGAAGACATGGCAATTCATGTCAACAAAATCTTTCATCGAATCTGACTGATCGTGAGGTATTTTGCCAAGATAATTGGGCAAAATTTCAGTCTCTAGATGAAAGCTGATAGAGAGACACACCCTAATAGAACTGCAGCTGTAACTGCATGGTAAGTTGGTTGTGCAAAGTATTGACTCACGTGGGAATGAATGTGATGCCACATCACACTTTTCTGATCCTTTTTGTAAATGCTGTTGAAAACCTTCCTTAATGTTTGTTTCAAATAGATGATAATGCACCACTTCCAATAAATTCCAGTGAAATACACTGAAAAGTGTGGTTGTAGCATCACAAAATGTGAAAAAAGTTAAATGAGCTGAGGAGGGGAAATGCTGTGGAACAGTTTGGCTCCAGAGCAGAAAGACAGTTTGTGTGGGATTGAGTCCAATAATAGCTAAAATCCTGTCACATCACCTTGGACTCATTTTCTCCCAGACAGGTTCCAGTCGTATACAAACATCGACTTTTCATTGTCACAGGTCATCATTGCCAGAGACCCATTTAAGGATTATTTTACATCCATAATTCAGCTTCACCTCATTTCAGAATTATATGGTAAAACTATCCATTGACGTACACATTCTTTTCTCTAACCTAGTTCGCTATCATAGCATTTAACTTTGGATAAAAATATCAAATAAAGTGAAAAGTGAATAAAAGTGAAACACATTACATAGATTAATTACATACAGACTGATGTTTCAAGCTTTTATTTTAGTTAAGTATCAAGTTTTTTTGCTTACAGCTAATGAAAACACAAAATTAAGATTAGAATATTACATCAGACCAATTAAAAAATATATTTTAAATGCAGAAATGTGGGCTTAGTGAAAATTATGTTTAATACCTGCTTTAAAGGTTGTTATATTCAAAAGGTACTTTTAATCTAACCAACTATCTTCATCGGAATGCATATTCCCATGTACTGATTGATTAGCAGAAGCTCTAACAATTAGTCCAAGAAGAAGGGGTCAAATATACCACCAGAATTATGTCAGAACTTTCCTGATGGTTCTCTTTCCTGATGGTGTAACTAAAGCACCAAAATTGTTAAGAAACAAATATTAGTGGGTGTGTATGTATATATTTGAGCCTGTATGTCTAATTTTGACTTTTTATGGATTAAAGAATATCCTCAATGTATTCAAAAATGTCTGTCTGATTCTTCTTTTTAAATATTTGAGTTGATTGAGTTTTTTGTTGTATCCTAATTTCATCCTGGAAAAAAAGATCAGATCAAATAAATCGGGATGCGATTCTTGCTTATGAATATTGGTCGTCATCTCATCATCTTCTCATGTATCCGGCACTGTATCAATATTGTAGAGTCACAAATATGCAAATATCTGTCTTTTGTCTGTGTGATGTGACTAACCAACATTTCTTTCATGTCTCAGACTTACTGAATTACTGTAAATAAAATGTAGAGCTATGTCAGTAATTGGACAAGATAGGGTTAGGGTATATATATAATTTTTTCCTTCCCTGGCACATATCAAAATTGATCCCTGCACAGTTGCATCGGGAGCCTTTAATGCTGATGTTTTGTGACCATCATTTATTTCTCACTTTCAGCTCTGTAGACTCCTTGTCTGGTTCCTGAGCCAAGTCTGTGCAGTTGGCATTGACAGCAAGATTGATGTGGATTGCACACTATAGTGACGCTTATTATAAAGGCACACAAAGCCCTGTTCAGTGTCAGTTTTGTCACTCAGATAAAGCTGTTCTTTCCTGTTGGAGGCTGACAGACACGGCCATCGTGAACAAGCCTGGAATTATTCTCTCAGAGAAATTATTCTAAGGTCGTGGGCTCACTCAGAAGCCTGCATGCAAATAAAGGCGTGATGTTTGAACATCTAAATGCTTTCAGTTTTGGTGTGTAAATAGATTTAGTTTTAGATTGATAGTTTTTCTCTGAATATTGACAAAGATTGAAGCTATGGGCAGTGAATATTAGGCAGTTAACATACATAATAACAACACCATGTTAGGGTGGAAAACATTATAGGCTGCTTCCACAGTGTTAATAATCTGTCTGAAGGATTTATTTTTTTAAATGATAAGATGTGGAAAATTAAATATCAAAAATACTTTCAAAAAGCTTGAATTGGCAGGAATAAAAGTGTATGTATCCTTTCTTTACCATTTTCTCGATACTTCTGGTCCATACGCTTCTCATTTTCCTTCTCTCCTTTTTGCAATCCATAACCCAAGAATCACATTTTTGTTCTCATGCCTAGACCTTTGCTGTTTTTTGCTCTCTCATAGCTGAATGAGTTAGACAACTGTTTTGCTCCAAGTTTTCATAACTCAAAGTTATAACTAACATCAGACTGAGAGAAAACCACAAGAAGTATTGTGTGTATTAACAGAATTGTGTCTATTGTTGTGTGAACAGAAGCACTGCAGAGCAGCATGTGAGAATGGATTAAATTCACATTTGTCTTACTCCTGTCATTTTGTTTTCATTCTTTGCCCTCTGTGTTTCAGGAAGCACATGCATTCATAAATGTAGAAAAGCCAGAGGATGTGACAGAGGAGAGGGTAAGAGCTGAACTGAGCAAGACTCAAACTCAAGCTCCCACACAGTGGGTAAAGAGGAGGAGCTCCAAGTCTGCAGACAAGGAGGAAATTGTGGTAAGTCTCCTGCAGTACCTCTTCTGTCCATCAGATGGAGATAGAGCATTTCATTTTCATGTTAAACATATTTTAAGGCTGAAACCGGTTTCCACAAATACTTTACTTTTGCTTCCAGCTTGTCTGTTACATGAATCCAAGCCTTTTTAATTTCTCTCACATTATTTCTGTTACATTTTTCTAATTTTTTAGGGTACAAACTACAGAAAAACTAATGCTGCAATGGAGATGAGACTGATTAACAGAGACTCCTTCTGGGCACGTGCAGAAGTATGTCAGAATACATGCAGAAATGTACTTTTGCCTAATATAATTTTAATAAAGGAAAGATTAAAAACAGAAAAAACTAAATACATACATATAGTATATATAGCTATATGTACAGTACAGACCAAATGTTTGGACACACCTTCTCATTCAAAGAGTTGTCTTTATTTTCATGACTATGAATATTGTAGCTTCACACTGAATGCATCAAAACTCTGAATTAACACATGTGGAATTATATACTGAACAAAAAAGAGTGAAACAACTGAAAATATGTCGTATATTCTAGGTTCTTCAAAGTAGCCACCTTTTGCTTTGATTACTACTCTGCACACTCTTGGTATTCTGTTGATGTGAGCTTCAAGAGGTAGTCATCTGAAATGGTTTTCCAACAGTCTTGAAGGAGTTCCCAGAGATGCTTAGCACTTGTTGGCCCTTTTGCCTTGACTCTGTGGTCCAGCTCACTCCAAACCATCTCTATTGGGTTCAGGTCCGGTGACTGTGGAGGCCAGGTCATCTGGCACAGCACCCCATCACTCTCCTTATTGGTCAAATAGCCCTTACACAGCCTGGAGGTGTGTTTGGGGTCATTGTCTTGTTGAAAAATAAATGATGGTCCAACTAAACGCAAACTGGATGGAATAGCATGCCACTGCAAGATGCTGTGGTAGCCATGCTGGTTCAGTATGCCTTCAATTTTGAATAAATCCCCAACAGTGTCACCAGCAAAGCACCCCCACACCATCACACCTCCTCCTCCATGCTTCACGGTGGGAACCAGGCATGTAGAGTCCATCCGTTCACCTCTTCTGCGCCGCACAAAGACACGGTGGTTGGAACTAAAGATCTCAAACTTGGACTCATCAGACCAAAGCACAGATTTCCACTGGTCTAATGTCCATTCCTTGTGTTCTTTAGCCCAAACAAGTCTCTTCTGCTTGTTGCCTGTCCTCAGCAGTGGTTTCCTAGCAGCTATTTTACCATGAAGGCCTGATTCACATAGTTTCCTCTTAACAGTTGTTCTAGAGATGTGTCTGCTGCTAGAACTCTGTGTGGCATTGACCTGTTCTCTATTCTGAGCTGCTGTTAACCTGCGATTTCTGAGGCTGGTGACTCGGATGAACTTATCGTCCGCAGCAGAGGTGACTCTTGGTCTTCCTTTCCTGGGGCGGTCCTCATGTGAGCCAGTTTCTTTGTAGCGCTTGATGGTTTTTGCGACTGCACTTGGGGACACTTTCAAAGTTTTCCCAATTGTTGCGACTGACTGACCTTCATTTCTTAAAGTAATGATGGTCACTCGTCTTTCTTTACTTAGCTGCTTTTTTCTTGACATAATACAAATTCTAACAGTCTATTCAGTAGGACTATCAGCTGTGTACTGTATCCACCTCCTGCACAACACAACTGATGGTCCCAACCCCATTTGTAAGGCTTGAAATCCCACTTATTAAACCTGACAGGGAACACCTGTGAAGTGAAAACCATTTCAGGTGACTTTCTCTTGAAGCTCATCAACAGAATGCCAAGAGTGTGCAGAGCAGTAATCAAAGCAAAAGGTGGCTACTTTGAAGAACCTAGAATATAAGACATATTTTCAGTTGTTTCACACTTTTTTGTTCAGTATATAATTCCACATGTTGATTAATAGTTTTGATGCCTTCAGTGTGAAGCTACAATATTCATAGTCATGAAAATAAAGACAACTCTTTGAATGAGAAGGTGTGTCCAAACTTTTGGTCTGTACTATATATAGTTATTTTGTGGTATTATTTGTGTGTGTCAGCGGGAGGAGGAAGAGCGTAAAGAGGAGGAGAGAAGAAGGACTACAGAGGAGAGACGGCGCCTTGAAAGAGAGAGAGTTCTGAAGGAGCGAAGGGATGCGGAAGAGAGGGACAGAAAAATGAATGAAAAACTTCAGATGATTGAGGAGCAGAGGTTTGAACACTACAGGCAATGCCTGTTCACCTTTGACAATAACTAGCTCTGAATTCAGTTCACACAGGTTAGAACTGAAATATTTGCTGTTCAGTGTTTACCACCTAAACATATTGACAATATTCATCATTTAATGTTTGTATAAAATTGTTTTAAAAGATAAATTTATTTACATTTGTTCAGTTACCATCAGTTCTCTTAGTTTTTGTAATGTGTAATTTCTTATAGTCAAATTCTGAAAAAAGCAGAACTCGTTGACATAGTTTGCTGTTTAGTTGTCAGAAGATGAAATGAGTTTGAATTTCTGATTTTAAAATATGTCCTTTTAAGACAAACTGTTTAATTGCAGGCACTTCCAACACACTATGCAGTTTGTGTTTCCTTTTTAATAAAATCCTACATCTGTTTAAGTGCAATAGTTGACAAAATTGTTTCTCACATAAACTAAGGACATCTGTGCTGTTAGACTATGCTTACCTGTATTATGGTAACAGAGATCACAGAATACAAGTTGAGCTCAATTTACAGCTTGTTTAAAAATATTATATCATAAAACAGTTTCACCTATTTCAGAAAGTGAAACTCATATAGATCCATTACACAAATAATTAAATTCAAGCATTTATTTCTTTTAATGTTGATTATGGCTGACAGATAATGAAAACCCAAAATTCTGTCTCAAAAAATTACAATATTGTGAAAAAGTTACAGCACATTCATAGAAAGTTGAGTGGAAGGAAAATATGTGGTAGGAAAAGGTTCACCAGCAACAAGAATAACGATTGTCAAGCAAAACCCATTCAAGACTTTGGGGGAGCTTCACATGGAGTGGACTGAGGCTGGAGTCGGTGCATTAAGAGCCATTACGCACAGACAAATCCTACACATGGGCTACAAATGTAGCATTCCTCATGTCAGGCCACTCCTGTATTAGAGAAAGCGTCAGCAGGATCTTAAAAAGAACTGGACTATTGTTTAGTTGTCCGAAGTCTACATTTTCAGATGAAAGTAAATTCTGCATTTCATTTGAAAATCAAGGTCCCAGAGTCTGGACGAACAGAGGAGAGGCACAGAATCCATGTTGCTTGAAGTCCAGTTTGAAGTTTCCACAGTCAGTGATGATTTGGGGTGCCATGTCATCTGCTGGCGATGGTTCACTGTGTTTTCTGAAGTCAACAGTCAATGCAGCTATCTAACAGGAAATGTTAGAGCATCTCATGGTTCTTTTTTCTGACAAGTTTTATGGAGATTCTTATTTCATTTTCCTGCAGGATTTGGTACCTGCCCACACTGCCAAAGATACGAAAAGCTGGTTCAATGACCATGGTGTTACTGTGCTTGATTGGCCAGCAAACTCACCTGACCTGAATCCCATAGAAAATGTATGGGTTATTGTCTAGGAATGAGAGATGCCAGACCCAACAATGCAGATGACCTGAAGCCCGCTATCGAAGAAACGTTGCCACTTTGCATTGATGCAGTAATTCTTGCAAAAGGAGGCCCAACCAATTATTGATTGCATAGAAATAAACGCACTTTTCAGAAGCCTGACATTTCTCATTTGTATCTTTTGAAATATGTTAATTTTCTGAGACACAAAATTTTGGGTTTATATTATCAATAAGCCATAATAATCATAACTGAAAGAAATAAAGGCTTAAAATATTTCCCTGTAGCATATCTAATATGCGTTTCACTTTTTAAAACGAGTGATCAAAAATATTGAAGTTTTTCATAGTATTACACTTTTTTGAAATGTACTTGTATATTAAGCTGCAGTTTCATTTCTCTTCGTGTTTTTGTTGTACGTGCAAACCCACACCTTAACTCACTTTAGCTGGTTCCCCCACAATAACAGAACATGTGCAGAAACAAATTGATATAATCTGTCATTTTTGAGGGTTAAGGCACAAACCTTGAGTTTTTATTGTGATCTTTGAGCATGGATAGAGGCAGTTAGGCATGCATCTCATACAGCAGTCATCAAACCCTTGCCTTTGAGGGTACAGGTCCTTCTCAAAATATTAGCATATTGTGATGAAGTTCATTATTTTCCATAATGTAATGATGAAAATTTAACATTCATATATTTTAGATTCATTGCACACTAACTGAAATATTTCAGATCTTTTATTGTCTTAATACGGATGATTTTGGCATACAGCTCATGAAAACCCAAAATTCCTATCTCACAAAATTAGCATATTTCATCCGACCAATAAAAGAAAAGTGTTTTTAATACAAAAAACGTCAACCTTCAAATAATCATGTACAGTTATGGACTCAATACTTGGTTGGGAATCCTTTTGCAGAAATGACTGCTTCAATGCGGCGTGGCATGGAGGCAATCAGCCTGTGGCACTGCTGAGGTCTTATGGAGGCCCAGGATGCTTCGATAGCGGCCTTTAGCTCATCCAGAGTGTTGGGTCTTGAGTCTCTCAACGTTCTCTTCACAATATCCCACAGATTCTCTATGGGGTTCAGGTCAGGAGAGTTGGCAGGCCAATTGAGCACAGTGATACCATGGTCAGTAAACCATTTACCAGTGGTTTTGGCACTGTGAGCAGGTGCCAGGTCGTGCTGAAAAATGAAATCTTCATCTCCATAAAGCTTTTCAGCAGAAGGAAGCATGAAGTGCTCCAAAATCTCCTGATAGCTAGCTGCATTGACCCTGCCCTTGATAAAACACAGTGGACCAACACCAGCAGCTGACACGGCACCCCAGACCATCACTGACTGTGGGTACTTGACACTGGACTTCTGGCATTTTAGCATTTCCTTCTCCCCAGTCTTCCTCCAGTCTCTGGCACCTTGATTTCCGAATGACATGCAGAATTTGCTTTCATTCGAAAAAAGTACTTTGGACCACTGAGCAACAGTCCAGTGCTGCTTCTCTGTAGCCCATTTTCTGCACACGCCTGTGCACGGTGGCTCTGGATGTTTCTACTCCAGACTCAGTCCACTGCTTCCGCAGGTCCCCCAAGGTGCCTTGATACATCACTCTGGGAACAACCTATTCGTTCAGAAATTTCTTTCTGTGTCTTACCCTCTTGCTTGAGGGTGTCAATAGTGGCCTTCTGGACAGCAGTCAGGTCGGCAGTCTTATCCATGATTGGGGTTTTGAGTGATGAACCAGGCTGGGAGTTTTAAAGGCCTCAGGAATCTTTTGCAGGTGTTTAGAGTTAACTCGTTGATTCAGATGATTAGGTTCATAGCTCGTTTAGATACCCTTTCAATGATATGCTAATTTTGTGAGATAAGAATTTTGGGTTTTCATGAGCTGTATGCCAAAATCATCCATATTAAGACAATAAAAGACCTGAAATATTTCAGTTAGTGTGCAATGAATCTAAAATATATGAATGTTAAATTTTCATCATGACATTATAGAAAATAATGAACTTTATTACAATATGCTAATATTTTGAGAAGGACCTGTACATTTTAAAACCGTTTACTCCATAAAGAAGCTGAGGTTTCATTGTTTACAGAGAATTTGTTTCCCTATTGAGTGCCCTTTAATGACACCAGGAAGAGCTGCAGTTCATATTCTTCAAGTAAAACACTGCATTAAGTTTAAAGTTAACCCAACTCATGAACATCCTTATTTTGATGTATTCATACACAAAACTTACAATATGTTTATATTTTAGTGCTTTTACTGGTTGTTTTTGTGATGATTGAAAGAAGCTAAATATATCCAAGCACACAGTAAATGTAATGCGTTAAATGATTAAAAGACCTTAACATTTATTTTATTATTATTTATTATTTTAACAGACAAAAACAGAAGGAGGAAGAGCAAGAGCTGCGCAAAAAGGAAAAAGTAAGATGGGTGAGTTGAAAATATTTTGCTAAAATGTTTTTCAGTCAGACATAATTTCAGTGTTCTGATTGCAGAGAAATTGCATAAAGGTATAAGGCATAGATTTCTGATAAAGGAACTATTGAAGCTTAATTTCATTAGAGACTTTTCCCCACAATCCACCTTAAAATGCTTTTTGAGCCATTAGAGTAAATCCAGGTAAAATCAATGAAAAACAAAAAGCAATACTTGAAACATGCTTTCGATAAGCATGCCTTACTTTTAAAATGTTGCAGATCAAACACCCAGATGCCTGTACTTGATTAAAGCCAATATGTTTGTGTTGCCATGATTTTGCTGCTGTGTTTTCAAACTATCAGGAACAGCAGCAAAAGGAGCATGAAGAGGATATGAGGGCTTGTCTTAGAAGAAGTGAATCCATAGAGAAAGCTGCTGTAAGTTGTTCCTACCAAATTATTCTTTGTTAAATTACTCTTTTGTAACTGACTTCAATGGGAAAGCAGGGTTTACAAGGCATAGACTTTTTCCTAACTAAAACTGGACAGTACTATATACTTCTTGCTGTACATTACATGACCTATAGGAGGCAGCAGTATTAGTGTCCCAGCGCTCCATGAATCCAAGAGAGTTCTTCAGACAATTGTCATCATCATCATCACTGAGCCCTACCAGTCCTGGATGTTCCAGCAGTGGTAGGACCTTTTGTTCTTGAAAGTCCAGAATTGCTTTCTGAAACACAATAATATAGCTTGTGTTGGATTATTTTATTTGTTTGCATGTCCAAAATGTGTTAGTTTGTAAACTGATGCCAGTTCTGTTACTCTGCAGGCAAACCATTCAGACGATACCAGCGCAGTCTGACAGATACAGCGTTCATCTTTTCAAAAGCAGAAGAAAGTGCTGCATCTTCTCCACACACTTCTCCCTTGGTCTCGCCCTTCTCAAGAGCTCCTCCCTCCCCAGTTTTCCAGTGCATGTCCCCTCTCAGAAGTCCTGATTTTCACCCTGTCACCTCCCCACAGAAGCAGAAAGCCCCCATAACCCCACCTACATCACCCATTTGGCCTGGCCCCCGAGTTTCAGCTCTGCCCAGTATTCCACAAAGTAACAAGCAGGTTCAGGCTGCAGCTGAGCCCAAAGCTTCTGAACCGACTGAACCTTCTGCTCCTCCAGCTTCCCCAAGCCTCTTAGATTCTTTATCCCCCTGTTTAATAAATGAGAATCTATCTCAGCTGCTTTCAGAGGCTGTGCCACCCTCAGGTCTAAATATTCCAACAAATTCAGAGGAGCAAGCTTTGAATGTTGAGCCTTCACAGGTTCTAACAGACCGTCCTCAACTGAACACAGGTAAGACTGAATGGCAAACCAAGAGTATATTTAATACATTTGTGGGGATTTTTGTTGTTAAAAAATGACAGAAGAGTATAGGTAAAAGTATTCTCACTCTTTGCACATTTTACCACATTACAAGCACCGACTTTGACCACCTTCCCTGTCCATGCAGACAAAAATCCTTCCCACAGCATGATGCTATTACCACCATGTTTCACAAATGGGGATGTTGTGTCCATAGTGATACATTTATAGCAAACTTTAAATGGAATTTCTTGTGGCTTTCTTTCAACAGCTGCCTTCTTCTTTCCTTCTAACTACTACTTAATGGCATCCTTGCCCATCATGTCAGTTGTCTTGGTAGATTTGCAGCTGTTCCACACCCTTTCCATTATCAAATTGTAAGTCATACACTGCTCCATAAGATGTACAAAGCTAACCCTTCTTTAAATATCTTCACTTTTTTCCTGATTGATCTGGTATTCTCCTTGGTCTTCACTATGCTTTTTGTTCACTGATGCTCTCTAAGAAACCTCAGAGGCCTTGTTGAGATTAAATCATACACATGTAGAGTCCATTTACTAATTAGGTCACCTTGAAAGACAATTTGTTGTAGTGGATTTTATTTAGGGGGATCAGAGACTGAATACAAATGCACACCTCACTTTTCAGATATTTATTTAAAAAACATTTGGTAACCATGTATTTTCTTTCCACTTTAAGTTTTAATGTCTTAGTTTTGGTCTCTCACATAAAATACTAATGAAATATATTGAAGTTTGTGGTTGTAATGTGACAAAATATATTTTCGCCAGTCATTGTAAAATGGTTATGAAATTATAAATTATTCTTAGTTAAAACTTGCTCTCTGCCACAGGAACATGCAACCCGCAGCAGAACTTTAATTAACCTATACTCATGTGATGTAATTTTTTTTTATTTTAATGTATAATTGTCCCAATTACCAGAATTCAACACACCAAGTCTTGTTAACACCATGCTGGTCTCAGACACTGGCTTTAAAGTACAAGCTGTACTGGTGGAAGCAGATGAGGAAGAGGATCTACAGGTAGAGCAGGAGGGAGATGAACCAGAAACACAACCAGATGGGGATTTCGGCACTACTGTACCAGCACAGATTGTGATGGAGGAGGTAGATAAAGAAGAAATGCAAGAGGTGAAGGAAGATGAGAAGAAGGACCAAAAGGGGGAGGACAAGGAGAAAGAGCATGAAGAAGAAGATGAGGGTAGGGAACCTAAGGAAGAGGAGAAGGAGGAGAAGCAGGAGGAAGTGGGTATAGAGGAGCAGCACGAGGAGGAGAACAAGGAGGAGCAGCATGAGGAGGAGGATAACGAGGAGGTGGCGGTGGGATCAAAACAGGAAACTGAGCCTTCATCACTAGTAGAAGCAGCAGAGATGCCACGGGTTAAGAAGGAGGCAGAGGTAGATGAAGAAGAGAACATTTATTCAGGAGATAGCCAGACTCCTGTTGAGTTTTCAGAGGAAGAGGAGGAGTCAGCAGGCACAGGTAGTTCTTGTGTTCCCTATTACTCCCACTGACCTGCATTGTTACTGTGTCACACATACACTACCTGGCCCAAAAAAAAGTCGCCACCTCGATTTAACTAAGCAAATAGGTACGAACCTCCCATTGGATAATTACTGCGTGGGCAATTATGTTTCAGCTGGCAACAAGTTATTTAACCGCACCTGGTGCAATGAGTCGCTTCTCATTTCTTAAACAAGCATGTCGAAAGACATATGCCGTGGCTTTGGGAAAGATGTCAGTCTGTTTCAGAAGGGTCAAATCATTGGCATGCATCAAGCAGAGAAAACATTTAAGGAGATTGCAGAAACTACCAAAATTGGGTTAAGAACTATCCAACACATTATTAAAAACTGGAAGGATAGTGGGGATCCGTTGTCTTCGAGGAAGAAATGTGGCTGGATAAAAATCCTGAATGATCGTGATTGGCAATCACTTAAACGTTTGGTGAAATCAAATCGAAGAAGAACAACAGTAGAACTCCGGGCTATGTTTAATAGTGACAGTAAGAGCATTCCCACACGCACAATGCAAAGGGAACTCAAGGGATTGGGACTGAACAGCCGTGTAGCCTTAAGAAAACCACTAGTCAGTGAGGCTAACCGAAAAAAAAGGCTTCAATTTGCTAGGGAGCACACATTATGTGTTAAAGAATGAGGTCAGCTGACTACCTGAATATACTGAATGACCAGGTTATTCCGTCAATGTTATATTTTTTCCCTGATAGCACAGACATATTCCATGATGACAATGCGAGGATTCATCGGGCTCGAATTGTGAAAGAGTGGTTCAGGGAGAATGAGACATCATTCTCAGACATGGATTGGCCACCACAGAGTACAGACCTTAACCCCATTGAGAATCTTTGGGATGTGCTGGAGAAGGCTTTGCACAGCGGTCAGACTCTACCATCATGCAAGATCTTGGGGGAAATTATTAGTGCAACACTGGGTGGAAATAAGTCTAGTGACATTGCAGAAGCTTATCGAAACAATGCCACAGCGAATGCGTGCCGTACTCAAAGCTAAAGGCGGTCCAACGAAATATTAGAGTGTGTGACCTTTTTTTGTTGGTGGCGGCTTTTTTTTTTTTGCCAGGCAGTGTAAATGTGCTGAAACATTCAAAATAATTCAAAATAACTCCAGTTCTATTCTGATTTTGTATATCATTAAATAAAGACCCTGAACCAGTTTGTCAAGATATCAAACATGAGACTCTGCTTTCATCAACCAATGGGATGACTAATGGTGGTGGCACAGAAGAACAAAATTGCACAGGTTTAACCATTTTTTGTTCAACAATCAAATTTTCCTCATTTCAGCTCTGATTGAACTTTTTTGAAAAGATTCCTCTCTGTTTTCTATCAGTGCGACCTTTGACTCCAACTGGCACAGACTGCAGGAACTCTGAGTCTCCTGTCTGCTACATAGTTCACACCACCACAGAAGGAGGAGACATTACTGAGGATAATGAGGAGGAGATTTCAGAAAATGGACAAGAGGTGTTTTTCTTGACTATATGCAATGTTTTTACTCATATAAACTTTGTAACAGTCATTACTAGCTGTGAGGTGATTTACACTAATATCCAAAAAAGGAAACGCAGATGTAGTATTTTTTCTTTTTGTTAAGTGGTACCAAAAGATTGCATAATGCTTTTATTTCTTCAAACACTTCTGTTGATTACAGAATAAGCATATTTATGGAATTAAGAGTAGGAGTAAATATGGCAACTTTTAAAGTACTGTAGAACTTGCCTAGAGATAGTCATTTCTACTGTGATTCAAATAAATAGATGCATATTGTGTGCACATAATGCACATGATTCCTATTCATATTTCATGTAAAACTTTGCGTAGTGTTAGAAACTAGAAGGAATGGATGGGTGGAGGGAAGGACACAAGGAAGGATTTAAGAATGGACAGAAGATAGGAATGAAGAAAGGTCACAAGAAAAGGACAGAAGGAAAAGGATAGGAATGACACAAACAGAAGAAAGGACAGATAAAAGAAAAGGGAGTATTAAGTTAGACACATGAAGTATATCACTTTTTGTTCATTGTGGGATGAAGGGTTAGACGTGAGTTATCACACTGAATCATGACTTGTACCATTATACAACTAATAATTAAGCATTTTATACATATAAAGCAGCAAGACACATAGCAAAAACCGTTGTGTACATTCAGTGATTTATTCTTCCTTGCCAGATGGCAATAAAACAAATGTGTTTTTTCACAATGCACTTTTTATTATAACAGAACAAAGAGGCATGAAAAATAATTCATTAAGAACAGTAAGGAAGCTGAATATACAGGAAAGGAAAGTAGTTTTTTGATGCCCGGCTGGATTTGTAGGTTTACAGTTTTACAATAACATGAATATGTTCTTGTAAAATGCTTGAAGACCCATACATGACCCATGACCTCATGGGTACATGACTTCATAAATTGTTCCCTTATTACCGTGAGATATTTCTTTGTCATTAGCAAAGAAACAGCTTGAAACCATAATGTTTCTACATTTGGCAGAGGGGTAGGTGTGCTTGGGTTCATATTCTGGATGTCTCTGGTTCCACAAATGCAAGACAAGTAGATGTCACAGAACCCAAATTTGGTCTCATTTGGTCATATCATCTCCCAAGCTTTCTCTGAATGAGGTTTTCATTGGCAAGTTACTGTTATTTTGTACCTTTTTCTTTTAAGAAATATGCCAAAACATTTTTCGGAACACACCGGCAGTGATATTTTTCTCATTAAGCTTCAGACTTAAACAGATTTACAGCCTTGACAGCTCTTTGCGCTTGCCCACGGTGGCTTAGAGATATGATTGGGTGAGAGAGATTATGTGACAGGTGTCTTTTAGAAAAATAGGAGTTGAGTACTTTCTTAATGGGACAGGATGTGTGATTCATGGGCACATATCAAGTCTGTGTAGGCCAGAGTTCTTGTTGGTTGCTTAATTTATTTCACTCAATCAAAAGCAGATGAGTTTATGGCTCTTATTTAAACAGATAGTTTTTATCTAGACATCTGATTTCTGAAGGGGATTAATTTACAAATTCAGCTACACATGAAGTAATTTTTCCCCACTGTATATTGCTCAGGGATTCTACTTTTGAACAGCTATGGATAAATGTTGTGTATAAGGATTTGACTGCACAAGTTGTAACATATGCTAGGAAAAGTTGAAAATTGTACTGCAACATTTGCGTCAATGTTCTTGGAAGTGATATCATTTATCTTTCTCTTGAATTCATCATGTTAGCTGAACAAAAAGTGCAGCATTTCATGATTATAGGCTGTTATCTTTTTTTTTTTAACTTAATTTTCCTGTCCTCCCTAGGATTCAGCTGAGCGATATATGTGCGTCCGAGCTCTGTATGACTACCAGGCAGGTAAGCTGCCATTTGGAGGATAATTACCACACGTGTACATAAAGTGCCTCCGTTTTGCAATAATTACACTGTGATTATCTGGTCCATACCATGTTATCTTGTGGTTCCCACAGAGGACGAATCTGAGATCTCCTTTGAACCAGGTGACATCATCAGGGATGTGGAGATGGTGGACAAAGCCTGGTGGAGGGGGTGGAGCAAAGATGGCCGTCAGGGTTTATTCCCCGCTAATTATGTGGAGACCATATAGGCAGGCAGAGGCACACTATACATACACCTACTCACACACATACATATCTGCACATACACACTCACACACACACATACACTCAGGGACACCTTATCCTCTCCTCTTTCTGCATGTTTCTACCTTAATCCTCCCACTGAAACTTTATGCTCTCTTTTCTGTAGGAAATAAAAGAAACATAAAGCTCCTTGTTATGTAGAAAGTATAAAGAAAAGTTTGACTCTTTGTTTTGATGTTTTTTTTTTGCAGAAAAACACAAGTATGCAGAAATTACCCAGCCTTATTTTTTATATATATAAAATAGTAAAGACCTTTTCCTGGACCAAAATAACTTATTTTCTTATGAGATGCAGCAGAAATGTCGGAAGGATAAATAGGGGGGTGCAGATGATGGCAAACTTCCTTTTCTTCTAAGTAACACAAACATGTTTTAACTGCAGTGCTCCTTTTTGATCCACACATATAACAAGCATACATCTGCTCACCATTCGTACCCATATACCAGGTACAATCTTTGTAATCATCATCCTGTGTCTCTTCCATTATTTTGCAGCTCTGCATTTGCTACTGACGTTCTCACAGTGCAGTTTAATTAACCAAACCAGAGCAAGAAACAGAACAAATCATGAACAATCAGTGGAAAATGATTTTACTCCTGATGTTAAGAACTTTTTTATGGATTGTATTTTTTCATGTGGTTATGTCCAGTATTCTGTTTTGTCTCATTTTCTAGTTTTTTAACAATTTAATGCATTTTGTCAACACATTTCCTGTTTGATCAACTGTGTTATAACAATTCACTGCACTGTATATAAGAATGTATAAAAAAACAAAAACAATTCTCGCCTTTTCTAATAGTTCATATGTTTATGTGTTCTATGCTTATTTTAATGGCATCTCTTTATGTGTTTACTACAAACTTACAAATATACAGATTTTATGCACTTAAACCACTTCAAAATGTTTCTGTTCATCTTTATTCTTGCGTTTAATGCTTTAATAAAAGAAGCAAAATCTGCAAATGAATAGAGTCTTTGATTTTAACTTTTCACATCGATTCATCACATTTAAATATTTTTCATAAAGTAATGTGGTTTTTTTTAAAAACCGACAAAGCCTGCACTTCTATATCTTTATAGGAAGAACATATTTTTTTTAATTATATACAAATATGTACTATTTGGCCTTTCCTAGCAATTTAAATAAAATCCACTAGAATACAGATGGATATAGGAAATACAGGGGTTAATCAACTACTTTTACTTTCACCAAACCAAAGAAGCATCAAAGCAATCTCCTTTCATAGAAATAACTAAAGAATTGTGAAAAAGTACCTTAATAACATTGTATAGCTGATACATGCCTAATTTAGCCTTTATATAGCATTTATAATTAACTGCTGGCATTTGATATTTTTTGTTGAAATGTTAAATTGCAGAGAGATATTGTATGAAATATTTACCTTCAAGTATGGCATCATGATTTAAGCTGGTGTCACACTGCTTCCTAACTTGAATGATTGTTTATTAAAAATATATTTTGCAGATCAAAAAGTGAGAAAAATTGTATTTTGTGATATCTGGTGTGAATTGAAACTTTAATGCTATACAGCTGTGGTTAGATTATTACTAGCCACATTTCCCAGAAAGTATGTCATGCTGTAAACTTCTCTAAAAGTTTCAAGCATCTGATATCCTGATCTTCATCAGCACAGAGATATTTGCATATTGTTTCATGAGGTTGCCTGTTATTATTAGGCTATTGCTGCAATATTTATGTAGCAGTTGTGTAAATACTGTAGTAGTGGTCCACACATGTGCCATACATGACATGTGACAGCTGTAGTGCTCATACCAAGGAATTTTGCAACATGTCCAGAAAAATTGTGGCAGCCTTTCTTAGCTCGTTATCTAATTATGTGCACCACAGTGTTTAATGCATAGAAACATGATGCTGGAGCATTATTTACTCAATGATGGATGGGTGGTTGATGCAGTACTCAACATTTATTGTTTGAGAGTTAAAAGTCAGCACCAGCATTTTTGTCAGCAGTTTTTTCTTTGAATGTATATAGTCATAGGTGCAGTAGAAAAAACAGGAAATAACACCATCTGACAATAAAAGTATTCATAAAAACAAAGAGAGTTCCATATTATCAGTTACATAGAAAAAACTGCAATAAAAGGCCAAGGAGAAAAGAAAGAAATAGTTTTCCTGTCTCTTTGATCTTTAGGCTGTTGTTGTGCAACAATAGGTTTTTGTTCAGCTATGAATACCTATTAATAAGTGCTAAAGGTATTGTTAACAGAGTTAATCATTTTGATCACAATTACCAAGTTGGGGACCGCCTGATTATCATGAATTAATAGCCAAACAGCTCTTGGCCTCTGTCAATTATTGTTTTATGAATACATGCCTGTTGAGGTGTGGTATTATAGAACAAAAGATGACGTTGTGAATTTGTCCACTGGTGTTCTCTAATAGCAAGCACTACGCACATATATAGAATAAACCTTTTAAACTAATTTATACCAACAGTTGCTATGTATTTAAACAACCAGTTATGAATTCAAAGCAGAAGGGTAAAGAAAACATTACTTTCTAAAATAATATTTTAAAAATAATTTACTAAATCAGAAATCAATAATCTTTTGGATAACTGATTCCTAATATTGGGGTAACTAGCAGTCACAGTGACTTTGATTGAATGAGAAATGAGAAAATTCATAAAACGGAATAAGCTCACCTTACTGGATTATCAGTGCTCAAACAACTTATTGAGATAGGTTGAATCACAGATAGCTTCAGCTCTGGCTTGCTCTAGGCCTGTTTCATCTCAACACAGTTCAAGCATCAAAACAAAGCAAAACATAGTGAAATAAATGTGGTGTAAAATGTTTAATCCTAAACCAGTTTCTCTGCCCAAACACAACCTCTTAGGTGAACCTTTCTGATGAACAGGAAAATGTTCAGTAGGGCTAGTGAGTTGTGTGGCGGCGGTTCTTGGGTGAGCATCTCTTCGGGGCAGCATGTGAAGCTGCGGTTTCAACGCCGTCTTCCCTAGGCAGTGGGGAAAACAGTTTCTTCTACATAATTAGGGACACCGTTGCTTTTTGGGGTATCTTTGGCTCAGATTCTTTTTTGGAGAAGCTCAGACAGAAAGGTCATGGCAGCTAGTCTTATTTTCGGACGGTGTACACCGGATACACAAACAGCAGACTGTCATTTACTTTGGATCTATGGTTTATTTGAAGATACAGTCTTTTACTCAGCCAGCGAGATCAAAACGTTTCCCTAATGCAGCTGTTGCTGCGGGGGAAGAGGAAGAGATGCTGCTGGGCCTAGTGTTTTGCAGTTCTATGACCTCACAGGAATTCCAGCTGTGACTCCTCTTTCCTGAGAGTTGCGCATGAAAATTAGTTAATATCGTGCATCCTGGGATTCTGAATTTATACCAGTGTCATTTGCTTTCTGTGTATAGTTGAATTATTTTTGTTCCTCACATGGCTAGGTCCAACACCTTTGTTTCAGATTCAGACTGGAATCAGCTGAGATTTACCCATTACAAATCAGCTGAACGCCAGTTAATCACTGATCAGTTTCAACCTGTTTTGCTTCTGTTGAAGCTGATGAACTTGCAGAAGAAGTTTTATACATTAGATAAGGTGTGGATTATTGAGTTTTATGTTTTGGGATGCTATAAATAGGTCAAAGCAGTTTTGGGTATAACTTCTGTTTTAAGAAAATGTAAGCATGTTTAAAATGTGATCACAGGCTACATGTTTTTTGTTTTTGTTTTTTTTAAACAGCATGAATTATGTTAATAAGGACAAAACAGACCAGTACTGTGTTAATTGCATTTAAAGTGTTCAAAATCTTAACACAGATTAGGCAAAAGGGTGCTAGTGATTGAACAAAACATCTCTAAATGAAATTTACTTTTTACTGTCCTTACCCTATGCACTGATTATCACAGATGGAATCACCTCATACATGTAATACTCAACGGGCACCTGTAGGTGGAGACATTGCCTTTTTCAATTTGCTGCTGACATGAAGAGGAAACTGCCTGAATTGAGCAGATTCCTCAGGACAAAAGTCAAAATATTTTGACAGGCAGAGAGGAGGCTCATTGTTAGACACATTTCAGGAGCAGGATATCCTGACATTCCCAAAGCTAAAAATTGCTAATGCTTCCACACCTTAAACAGGATTTTCCTCTGAGGTAATGATGATTGATTGGATATGACATTAATATTTCTTAACTGTGCACCTTTAATACTTCCAGGGTGGCTAGGTTACGCTCTTGGAGTGCCAGTTCAATAATAGTGTTTGGCAGACGCTCCTCTGTTCTGGAATAGAGAGGTAATGTTTGACATGGGTCTCATCCTGCTTGAACTGATGCCTGTTGACAGATTGACTAAATCTATCCAGGAGACTGTTCTGTCAAAGTTATCCCAGAAGGTTAATCATCAGTGATATGTGTGAAAAAGTGATGAGCCTCTTATGAAATTTTAATTGGTTAGTGTGTAGAAGTCTAGGAAAACCTCAAATGAGCAAGATTGAGAGATGTAATCACAAAAATAGTGATTAAAGTTTAAAAGTAGCAGCGCAAAGGGGAAGTTCACAAATGTTAAAACAGCCGTAATGATAATTAATATATTTATTTGGATTTTCAACTCAAAAACAGAGACGCAAAGAGCCTCAACAGTTATTTCCTCCTTTTTCTTACTTTGTTGGGTACTTGTTCCCATGGTCATCCTCACAACTCAAGAGATCCCTTGTCTCTTCTAATTAAGCAGACTGATAGGGAGGCACCAGCTAATGTGCCAGTCAAACTTTCCTTTCCCCTTTCCTTTTGTCTTAAGGCTGTTCTTTCCTTCGGTGACCCTCATCAGTAACAAAAACCCTTCAACTGTGGCAATAAACCAACAGAGGAGACCACCCCCCTTGACTTTCCCCTTTATCTCTTCTTTAACTGACAGACACTATCAGACCCGGGGAGGGCTGACAAGTGTGGGATGGTCGAGGTGACATGGCGGTAGGGAAGTGCCACTCATTGCGGTGTTATCAGCACAATGCCAATGACAGAAAGCTAATCTGACCTGGCTGCTGATGGCTTTTGGCTTATTGGCTGGGTTTCTGGATCCAAAGCAGATTCTGGCATTCTGACAAGACACTTACAGGGAAGGATAAGCTGAACACACGGACATGGATGTGAAACACACACGTGCACCAAACTGCTGTTGCCTACCATTCTGAGAGCTCTGTTTTAGGAAACTTCTGCCTATCTTAAGCAATCTTATATCTTGTAACAGCATTTGTGATTAAGTATCTGTAGAGATGTCATTTTACATAGATGTTTCCTGGTTTCAAATACACTTCAAAACTGGTTTGAGAATAAAAAAAGGCAGCCTAACATTAACCTTATGAAATGACCCTGACTTCAGACTTGTTGAAGATTAATGGACTATATGCTGGGCCAGGAAAACAACCAATTTAAATGAGCTTTACCACTTTTGCCAAAAAGGTACTCAAATATCCAATGTTGATGATTACAAAAAGCGTTGGATTTCTCTGCAACTTATTAAGTTATACTTTTGATTTTGACACCCTGGAAAAACAATTTCCAGTGGATCACCAAAAGCCTTAAATTAATATCACATTCATCCCATTGCTGAGTTTAGGTAAACATTTAACTTCTACTGTTACATGATTTTTTTGCGGTGTTTTTACTTTTTAGGTATAGATGGAAACATGATGGAGTGGATTATCTCCTCAATTTTAAGACTGCTGCAAAACATCCTGCTCTGGCTCTTTGCTCTATAACAGATATTTAATAGTAAACATGTTATTTATTTGGAATGACTATAGTCTATCTAAACTAAATCCATTTCTGATGCTCATGAGACTATTTCATAGCAACAGTATTTATTTAAGAGGAATTTAGTTTAAACTGTTATCCAACATAAATCAGCTTTAGCTCAGCGATAATTCCATCTGGTTTTTAGTGTTGAGAAAACCTTAGCATTCAAGCATCTCTTTTGTTCTTGACATTGTCATTTTCCTTTTTAAAGATAATCTTCAAAACTGCAGAAGCAGATAACGCTTCAGAAGCTATGGATGGCTCTCGGCTAGATTTTACTGTCAGCATAGAAACCGGCCCATTAACTTCTGAAGCCCTCTTTGGCAAAGCTCCATATCCTTTTCCATTGCCATCAAAGGGCTATTTTTCAACGACCAGTCCCACATGACCCTAACAATGAATGGAGGATTAGTACATCTCACTGTCTTGAAGCAAAATAATGCAAAAAGGGATTTTAAAAAAAGTCTGTTTTTTTTTTAAATCAGTTTTTAGTGGTAGCTGGCAGCATTTTCTTTTCTGGATTGTTCTTGACATCACTCCCAAGAGGTGGT
The DNA here is from genome assembly GCF_021462225.1 of Girardinichthys multiradiatus. NCBI lineage: Eukaryota > Metazoa > Chordata > Actinopteri > Cyprinodontiformes > Goodeidae > Girardinichthys > Girardinichthys multiradiatus. Next base: position 36,308,331 of record NC_061805.1, on the reverse strand, counting down.
TTCTGCTTGTACAATACCAGTTCAGCACTTACAATCATTGTGATCCAATCACAGAGGCCTTCTTTTCTCCTTCAGTTTGTAAATGGTTAAGTCTGCCAGTCTATTGTGAAGGAATCTTCAAAGTGTTTGGAAACCACATGGGAACATGGGTAGCTGTTAATTAATACAATAGAATCTGCGAATGCTTTATTTTCCTTTTTCTAAAGATGAAAAAAGGGGGGGTGGGGGGACACATGTCTAATTCCCTTACTTAATGTTCAAGATGTTATCCCAGACAAAGAAAAGCTGTTGGTTTACAAGACATTATTAGATGTTTTAGTTTTATTAAGCCTTGTAAGTCGAAATAAAATTCCTCTTCCTCCAGTTCATCTTATTTTATATTAGCTAATAAAAATAATTTGTGTCCATTGAGGAGAAGTATATTAAATATATGTTTTTTAAAGTAATTGGTAGGTGTTTAAATAAAAGAGAAAACATGTCAAATACTGGTCATATCTGAAAGGCTAAAAAAGCTAATTATGGTAGAGATAATAGATTTGTCTTGTGAGATTTTATAAAAAAATTATAAGTTAACACCTTATCTCCAGTAGATAACTCTTTTGGCATCTTGATTTTGTATAAATCCAGATTAGTTGGTCTCGGAGATTGAAGCCATGGTCATGGTCATGTCACCATATTTAAATGCTTGGATTTTAATTTTCTTTTTAGTGTGTATTTTGCCTATGTATTTGCTGTTTATGTTCTTTAGGTCTTGCTGTATTTAGTTATGCCTATTCTTGTTAGGAGTTTCTCTTATTTGCTCTTTGTTAGTTTTTGTTTTTTTTACATCTGATGTTAAATGCCCTCTCCTGCTTGCCGTGCCTTTCTCCTTATTTTGCTTAGTACAGTGCCTTGCGAAAGTATTCGGCCCCCTTGAACTTTTCAACCTTTTGCCACATTTCAGGCTTCAAACATAAATATATAAAATTCTAATTTTTTGTGAAGAATCAACAACAAGTGGGACACAATCATGAAGTGTGATGAAATTTATTGGATGTGTCAAACTTTTTTCACAAATAAAAAACTGAAAAGTGGGTCGTGCAATATTATTCGGCCTCTTTACTTTCAGTGCAGCAAACTCACTCCAGAAGTTCAGTGAGGATCTCTGAATGATCCAATGTTGTCCCAAATGACTGATGATGATAAATAGAATCCACCTGTATGTAATCAAGACTCCTGCTCTGTGATAGTCTCAGGGTTCTGTTCAAAGTGCAGAGAGCATCATGAAGACCAAGGAACACACCAGGCAGGTCCGAGATACTGTTGTGGAGAAGTTTAAAGCTGGATTTGGATACAAAAAGATTTCCAAAGCTTTAAACATCTCAAGGAGCACTGTGCAAGCAATCATATTGAAATGGAAGGAGTATCAGACCGCTTCAAATCTACCAAGACCCGGCCGTCCCTCTAAACTTTCATCTCGAACAAGGAGAAGACTGATCATAGATGCAGCCACGAGGTCCATGATCACTCTGGATGAACTGCAGAGATCTACAGCTCAGGTGGGAGAGTCTGTCCATAGGACAACAATCAGTTGTACACTGCACAAATCTGGCCTTTATGGAAGAGTGGCAAGAAGAAAGTCATTTCTCAAAGACATCCATTAAAAGTCTCGTTTAAAGTTTGCCACAAGCCACCTGGGAGACACACCAAACATGTGGAAGAAGGTGCTCTGGTCTGATGAAACCAAAATCCCACTGTTTGGCCACAATGCAAAACGATATGTTTGGTGTAAAAGCAACACAGCTCATCACCCTGAACACACCATCCCCACTGTCAAACATGGTGGAGGCAGCATCATGGTTTGGGCCTGCTTTACGTCAGCAGGGACAGGGAAGATGGTCAAAATTGATGGGAAGATGGATGGGTCCAAATACAGGACCATTCTGGAAGAAAACCTGTTGGAGTCTGCAAGAGACCTGAGACTGGGACGGAGATTTATCTTCCAACAAGACAATGATCCAAAACATAAAGCCAAATCTACAATGGAATGGTTCACAAATAAACGTATCCAGGTGTTGGAATGGCCAAGTCGAAGTCCAGTCCTGAATCCAATCAATAATCTGTGGAAAGAGCTGAAGACTGCTGTTGACGAACGCTCTCCATCCAACCTCACTGAGCTCGAGCTGTTTTGCAAGGAAGAATGGGCAAGAATTTCAGTCTCTTGATGTGCAAAACTGATAGAGACATACCCCAAGCGACTTGCAGCTGTAATTGCAGCAAAGGGTGGGGCTACAAAGTATTAACGTAAGGGGGCCGAATAATATTGCACGCCCCACTTTTCAGTTTTTTATTTGTTAAAAAAGTTTGACACATCCAATAAATTTCATTCCACTTCACGATTGTGTCCCACTTGTTGTTGATTCTTCACAAAAAATTTGAATTTTATATCTTTATGTTTGAAGGCTGAAATGTGGCAAGAGGTTGACCAGTTCAAGGGGGCCGAGTACTTTTGCAAGGCACCACAAGCTCTGATATTCACATTGCTCTTTACTGGATCCTTCCGTTACCATGCCCATTTCTCTTTATGATTGTGCCACTTGTGCATTTTGCCTAGGCACCATGCTTTGATATCCTGGTGCCAGGATATTTTTGGATTTTTTTGTTTTTGTTTGTTTTGTTAAAATACCTTCTGCTCACCATATCACTTCTTAGTCCCTGTCTACACTTTGGTCCAGCTTCAAATTCACAATTCATGACAGGTCAAATAGAGACCAAAGTAGATTAAAGTAGTATCCTACTGTCTTAAAACAACTCCAATCTCCAAAACATAAAAGTAGTTTATGTGAATCTTGTATCATTAACCTATTTTATGAAACTTGATCAGGTTTGTGTTGGGAGGTTATTTACACAATCAATGATTATTTACATGAGAATGGAAATGGTAGGAAATGTGCCGTCAATGATCTTCCTGGTGTAATGTGCTGTTAATGGTAAATGTAAAGTTTCTTATCAGAGTAAATACTGTGGTAAATATTGTGGCAATAATAAAATGCCACCATAGTAATATCTGTCTCGTGAAGCTCTATTTATTTTTGGTTTTGTTCCTGGAACACAGCTAAGTGAGGTAAGATTCATTGAATAAAATGCACAAATTTAGTGTTCTGCAACATAAACAAAATGTAAACTTAACAAAACTTGTCTGCATGTTGAGTTATCCAATATCTTATAGTAAGTGATCTGTAAAAATGCAAAACATAAACAAACCCAGGATATTAAATGTTTGCAAGAAACAAGAACAAGAATGTTAACTGAAACAATAATAAACTATTTGTAGAAAATTGTTTTGTCATCCACTTTGTCACAGACTGGCAATCTGTGAAGATTGTGCCCCACCTTCTGCCCAACAACTGCTGGGGATAGGACCCAGTCCCTGGACCCTCCATGGATAAGCAAGAATTGACAATTATACTAAGCAAAACCCCAAGAGAGTTTTCTATTGCAGGTAACATGTTAACTGTTTGTGACCTTATAAACTGAACTTCATTTCCTTTTAAGATTTCAAAAATTGTTGCTAATCCACTGGATATCTGGGGAAATACCCCCACCTATAATAATATTCTTCATAGGCTGATAACTTCTGAAGAAGTCACCACCCAACATCATGTAAATGTGATTATAATCCTGGAGCTCAGCAATGGGCTGAGCTGTCTTATACCCTAAAGCCTAACATGGTTAAAAGTCCTTGTCCCCTTGGTGACAAACACACGCGCGCACACACCCGCTCAGTGTTTGCAGAAACTTTGCCTAGGGCACCACAATCACTGCCAGATGCTGTGACTTTCTTTTAGACAATTCATTTCAAAAGTATCTCTGAAGGAGTGATGCCGACGGTAATATCTGAGGGAGACAAATGTGAATGTGCGAATGTGTGCGCGTATCTGAGCAAAATGAGATATGCCGGTGGCAGTGTGAGAAAAGGACACATATGAGATCAGATAGAGTTGAGACTAATTCACAGCTTTGCTGAGGGGACTAAACGGGATAATGTGAGACTTCTTTTCTCATGTCGTTTAGGCTAAGCCCATGGGAATAAAATGTTTATTTTGTTTGGCCGAACAACGTGGTTCAGGCTCACAATAAGCAATTGTCAGAAATAAGTACAGATGTGACAAAGGTAAAATAAATAACATAATTAAATAATCACCCATTATCATCATTATTACTAGTTCATGTTATCCTATGTAAGACATAACCACTACAACTTGATTCTTTTCTCTTTTGTTTCAAAGATTGGGATGCTAATCATGCAGATTTAGAGTAGAAGAGACATGCAGTGCCAGCCCTTGGCAGCCCAGGCACCTTCCCTGCCACAGGGAGCATAGATGATAGTGAGCAAGCAGCTAATAATTAATGCCATGATTACACAGGCTGAACAACAATGGAGATAAACCTTTGAACAACCAAGAGCACCCCCCACCACCAGAGCATCAAAGTACATGTTACAGCAGGGGAAATAAGCTTTAAAAACATTACATTTTCCTGAGTGAATAAATTAGTAATATCCTTATTGACATAACATTCACAAATATCCATAACAATCAAAGTAATCCACACATACAATGAAAGCACAAATTAGTTTATAGAATAATTGGAATGACAGAGAGAATAAGCATTTAGGATATTTAGTGGAATTTGGTTAATACTAAGGACACGTCATAGCACCTCATGTTTGGAGTAACTTGTCCCATTCTTGCAAATAAACTATCTTGAAATCTGGAAGATTGTGGATGCCTGGAGCTGGAGGAGGTCTCTGGGGAGAGGGACGTCTGGGTGTCTCTACTGAGTCTGCTGTCCCTGCAATCCGGTCCCCGATGAAGCTGAAGATGACGAGTGTGAGTACGAGAGTGCATCCAAATAAACATCAGTTAGAAAATTTTAATACTTAATTGTGGCAATAGAGCAAATAAAAATGCAATTATAATTTAACGCTTTTCACTGTGTGGTAAATGGAACACCAACTCCTATAGATCACTTTAGCCCCTATGAGACATTTAAAGTAAATAAATCCAGCATTCTAACCAACCATTAAACCCTATCTGCAATGTGTCCAACTGATACTATACTTCTAAGGCTAAAATACCCATAGAACAATACTGACTAGAAGCACCCTAGAGAGTGTGGGTGAAACCTGCCATCCTTTAGCCATTACCTAAGCCACATAGTAGGAAAACACCATAAAAACACCACGGTCACCCTCATTAGCAGGTGGGATGGCGTTCTTTTCATTTGTGTGGGTGTGCAATTGCTTCCATATGGGCACCCCTTCATTTTCTAATATAGTAGGCATCGTGTTACTCCAAGATGAAGTGATTACACTTTCTCCAAAACCACAAATATTTTTTTGTAAATGTGCTTGACATGTCCAGGATTTCCTACCCTTTGGAGGAATTGGGTGTTGTCACTGCGGTGTTTGACTATCTGTCTCATGTATGTGTATTAAATCCTAGTAAGGAGGAGAAATGTGGTGTGAATAAAGTGTGTATGTTAAAATGAGTGTGTGTCTATGTATACAGAAATGCCAACAAGGAAGGGGCCACTGAGGCCTTGAAGCCTGCAGTCATTGGCTACCACTTCCTAACCACCCATGCTACACTGACTCTTGTTTCCATTACCACAGTGAAAGGAACAATAAAGGCCTGCTGTGGATGTATGGTCTACTAACAAAGCAGAGACAAGGATGTTTCAAGACAGACTGGACTCAGGTAGGGAAAGTTGTGTGTGCTTATGTACTTATTTTAGGTCCTTCTTTTGGATATTTTCTGGTATAAAAAAGCAAATCTCATAGATATTCATCTATTCAGCACAAGTTTCCATCACTGCATTATGTGATGTAGCCAAGTATATTGTGAAACTTGTCATAGAAGTCAACAAGTTTCTTGTCCACTGAATTGGCTTCCAGGGTGAGTGTCCCAACCCAGGTGGGTTATATATCTGAGCTGCAAAGATCCCTGGCATTTGTGGGAGACTCTGACAGCTACTGTTGTTTACTCAACAAACGTGGCCTTTTTGGAAGAATGGGAAGAAGAAAGCATTTGAACACTCTGAACACACTATGCTCATTGTGAAACATGGTGGTGGCAGTCTGGTGTCGTGGGATACTTTTCTATAGAAAAGACCAGGAAGCTGTTAACAGTCGATTGGTAAATTAATTGAGTTAAATACAAAACATACTGTTAGAGACTTTAAAACCCTGGTTACTGGGGCTGAGGTTCAACCACAGTACAAGGACGCCAAACATGAAAGTGTTTAGATTAAAGCATGTTCATGTGTTAGAAGGATCTTGGCCAACCGACCCAGACCCAACTGATAATTAAAATTTCTGTTCACAGACACTTTCTGTTATGATCTTGGTTGGTTTTTGTGTGTGAGTGTTTTTGTGTGGAGTGTGAGTTCTCTTCAGAATTGAGGAACTTTGGTGATGAGAGTGGCTGCAGGCTCTTGACAGCACACCTGTTGTTAATCATCTAATCCAGACTGCTGGAGATTTAAGGAGCTGTTCTTCTTCCCCCTGCTACCTGGAGCTCTCCTTGGGTGGATTAGGCTCATGATTCCCATTTGTCCACTGCTACTGGATTTTAGCCTTTTGAGGCCTGCTTGGGCTACCAGCCCCCCATTTTACCTAAACAAACAGACAGCTTTAGCTCCATCTGTACAGCAGTTTGTTCTACACTGTAAGCAGACTTGGAAGAAGACTGTTGCCATTCTGAACTGCACCGTGGAGCAGAACCAGTGATGGGCGGATCACAGAAGGACTCTTGCTCCCCACTACACTGTCAGCCAGAAGATTTGCTCTCCAGTCCAGACATTCAGCTCAAGTCGTTGCCCAGGAAAATGTCCTCTAGATTCATTGGACCCTTTGAAATCCAATCTGTTCTCAGCCCTACAGCTCTTTGTCTCAAGCTTCCTCCTAGCCTCAAGGTTCATCAAGTTTGACAGGTCTCACTGATCAAACCTGTGATCACAAGTCTTTTGACTTGTGCTTTGATGAAAGGCGCTATATAAATAAACTTACCTTACCTTACCTTTTGTATCTTCCTTCCGAACCCCCTCCATCCGTCCAGGACATTGATGGACACCCGACTTAATCTGTCAGCAAAATTTTGGATGACAACAATGAAGAGTTTGCAAAAACTATATTGTGTAAAGTGGAATGTGAGATCAGCAACAAATTAAATGGAGAAGCTTGGAGCAAATGCGTGGAAACATAGATTAATCTGGAAAACATGAGATTTTTTTCTTACTAAAGACATGGCTGCTGGAACATATTCTTATCTCCATATCTTAATTGGTGGAATCCTGGTTATGTTGGTGTGATGCAGCACCTATGCAACCAGGGCACTGAACTTTTGCTGAGTTTTTGGGCATGTTGTCTTAAGAAGCAATTCACCAGTGTTACCTGCCAATGCTTCATGTGACACCGTCGCCAGCAAGAGACTAAATGGACATCCTTCAATCAAACGAGATGTGAAATTTTTGACAGGTGGGTGGGACTTCCAGTGGCGGGACATCCTAGGGCGAGACTTTTGGTGGCGGGACTTCCGGTGGCGTAACCGGATCTCGTCATCAACCGGATGTTGTCATCACAAGTCGACGAATCTAGAACCAACCAATCAAAACAGAGGGATGTGTTTAAGGCTGTTATTATTTAATTGTATTATTTTACTGTATTATGTACTTGTATATTTTTAGATGTTTTTTACATCTATAAAAAAAAGAGAAAACATGCAGTTTCTTTAAAGGTACCACTTAATACAGGCACGGTACATGTAATTGTGATAAAAATGATTGTAAATTCATTTTGTTTTAACACAGGGTTATTTAGATGTTATTTATAAAAGCAGGAGATAAAAAAAATAGATACATACTGTTTCTTCCTCTGCTCAAATGCTTGAGTAATCGGGTCTATACCAGCAGTTTGTAGAGCTAAACTGAAAATAAAAATAAAAAGTTAAAAAGTCCTCAGACATTTGCAGCTGTTTCTTGTGGATTGTCTCAGACAAAGTCTTCACACCGACTGTAGTCAAAGTAATTAAGTGCTCCTTCCTGGCCCAAAGTGTCAAGCATTGTCTCTGACAATACACATGCACTGTTTATTGAATAGGTGATCAGACCTCAGACACTTCACTGTTTATTGAATTAACGCATCTGCGGTTTTGCTGAGGTGTTTTTGGGGGGTGTGGCCAAGGGGCGTAGCCCTGCACGTTGATTGGATTTCGTCATTGGAAACAGAGAATGTGGTGTACTCAGTCATTCTGCTTCTATCGAGAGATACAACGCAATCTTTACAGGGGGATCAGCTTCAATTCTGATGGCTAAAAAGTTTATTTTTAACTAATTACACTGAAATATTGTTGGAAAACTTGTAGAGAGAAAAAAAAAATGTCGGAACATATTTCAGGAAACAAAGAAGGTGGTGAACATTCTGCTTCTATCGAGGAATACAATTCAATCTTCAGTAGTAAGTATTCATCTGTAAGAATTCCTTAAGTGCGTGTGAATGCTCGTTGGATAATGATAATGTTTAACTTATATTCTTTAGAACCCACGAGTGACGAGCTGGATGGTATCATTTTAACACAGTCCGACTACGGTAATTATTGACTGCAACAACATCTGGTTTAGTCAACTGGTGAATGCTATTTTGTGATTTAAAAAATAAATGAAATAAATTCTACTTACAGATTTAACAAGAGTCATATTCCTGAACGTTTGAGAGGTCAGCGTTTGTAACCGACTGCCTCCAAAAAAACCAAAGTTGAGACGGAAACTTGTCTTTAAAAAGACATTCCGATCCCAGCTAAACATATCCATGAAGGAGAGGGTGATGCCATTCATGCGCCACAGTCCCCTGATCGTGCGCTGGAAAAATTAACAGCTCTGGAAGAGGAGAGTAAGTAAAAAAAAAAATATATATATATATCTATATATATATATATAGATATATATATATACAGGGGTTGGACAATGAAACTGAAACACCTGGTGTTAGACCACAATAATTTATTAGTATGGTGTAGGGCCTCCTTTTGCGGCCAATACACCGTCAATTCGTCTTAGGAATGACATATACAAGTCCTGCACAGTGGTCAGAGGGATTTTAAGCCATTCTTCTTGCAGGATAGTGGCCGGGTCACTACGTGATACTGGTGGAGGAAAACGTTTCCTGACTCGCTCCTCCAAAACACCACAAAGTGGCTCAATAATATTTAGATCTGGTGACTGTGCAGGCCATGGGAGATGTTCAACTTCACTTTCATGTTCATCAAACCAATCTTTCACCAGTCTTGCTTTGTGTATTGGTGCATTGTCATCCTGATACACGGCACCGCCTTCAGGATACAATGTTTGAAACATTGGATGCACATGGTCCTCAAGAATGGTTTGGTAGTCCTTGGCAGTGACGCGCCCATCTAGCACAAGTATTGGGCCATGGGAATGCCATGATATGGCAGCCCAAACCATCACTGATCCACCCCATGCTTCACTCTGGGCATGCAACAGTCTGGGTGGTACGCTTCTTTGGGGCTTCTCCACACCATAACCCTCCCGGATGTGGGGAAAACAGTAAAAGTGGACTCATCAGAGAACAATACATGTTTCACATTGTCCACAGCCCAAGATTTGCGCTCCTTGCACCATTGAAACCAACGTTTGGCATTGGCATGAGTGACCAACGGTTTGGCTATAGCATCCCGGCCGTGTATATTGACCCTGTGGAGCTCCCGACGGACAGTTCTGGTGGAAACAGGAGAGTTGAGGTGCACATTTAATTCTGCCATGATTTGGGCAGCCGTGGTTTTATGTTTTTTGGATACAATCCAGGTTAGCACCCGAACATCCCTTTCAGACAGCTTCCTCTTGCATCCACAGTTAATCCTGTTGGATGTGGTTCGTCCTTCTTGGTGGTATGCTGACATTACCCTGGATACCGTGGCTCTTGATACATCACAAACACTTGCTGTCCTGGTCACAGATGCGCCAGCAAGACATGCACCAACAATTTGTCCTCTTTTGAACTCTAGTATGTCACCCATAATGTTGTGTGCATTTCAATATTTTGAGCAAAACTGTGCTCTTACCCTGCTAATTGAACCTTCACACTCTGCTCTTACTGGTGCAATCTGCAATCAATGAAGACTGGCTACCAGGCTGGTCCAATTTAGCAATTTACAGATATATCGTATCATTTAATCCAGAACCCAAGCCTGGATAACATTCAGCAGAACTGTACCAGTTCAGTGCAGGAAGAGTTGAAACCGTTCAAATACCCCATGTAAGTTATAGTATTCCGAATTCTGTTCTATACAAATCTTCACAGAAACCAGATTTTATTTTCAAAGACCCACATTGTAAGGTAACTTTATTTTGTTTCACTGAATATCTTACATTGAGGAAAAGACGGCGACTCTCTGCTCTGTATACCAGGGCGAAGCTTGTTAGAGGTTTAATGAATGGTATGTTTAATTATTATTTTTACCTACTGAATCAGTTTGTATATTTCATTAATTTCTTTTTTCTCTACCTTTCCAGAGGCAGCGTTGATGGCGGGGCAGATTTAATTGAGACCTGGACAGCAACAGCGCAGACAGAGCGTTTCTCTAGCCTCACCTGACCATCGTAATAAAGCATCAAGCTTAACGCTTTTGGCTGCATGCCAGACACTGTTAAAGGTAATTTAAAGTGATTCCCGGGTTTTATTTTTCTTCTTCTTCTTATACTCATGTAAATATGGATGACCAAATCATACATGCACTGATTGAGATGAGGAATGTTGTCGCTCAGCTCAGTAAAATTCCCGTTAATGCAGAAGTAGCAGATAACATTGGTTTAAGTGAAGATGCATCTCCTGTTAACAACAATGAAAATGTGCATGGTGATTTATTATGCTCATTAGAACAGGCAGTTGAAGATTTAAATAGAGCATCGTCTCCACCCTGCATTCATCAAAATTAATCAGATGACTTACAAATTCCTTCAACGTCACACGCCGCTGATCATACTGGGCAGCGTGACGGTAATTGCAATCAACCCTGATCAGATTGAGGGAGATCTTCCTGCGATTGTTGAACGTGAACGTTTTAATAACATTGAAATAAGGAGACCTTTCACCATCCCACCTCCCTGCCCTGGTAATGTCCCTGATCTCGCTGCAGTCTATATAAACATCATGCCTATTCTCACTGAATTAGCCGATACTGCAAGATCTTTAGCCAGATGTAACAATGTTGTACAGCTAGAATTAGTCGGGGAAAATCTCAACCGTAATGTCACGTTTACCGTTACCAATGATGGAAATATGATTCTGCCTGCTTTCGAGGATTTTTTAGATGAGTTAGTACAGTCCAACGCTGAAATGCCTGCAGATAATAACCTGGAATGTGCTCTACAGGTAGTTAATGACCCTGCAGGAGGGTCGAAATGTAGGGTTAAAGGAACGTTAGACTGTGAACTGATTAATAAGAAAAGGCGTCACCTGTATATTGTAGATAATACCGGTAATCATTTATGCTTTGCCATCACTCTTGCACACGTCTCCGACCCTAACCTTACTGATAATCAGGCTTTAGAACAGGGCAGGATGTGGCAACACAGGGCTGGTTTAGATGATCAGACAGCAGTAACTTTCAGCGACATTGGTAAATTTGAAAACCTTATAAAGAGAAAGATTTTAGTGTTTTACAGAATTGTTACAGGCTCTATAGCTCTGTGTAAATTTGGAACCAGTTTCCCTGATCGATCAAACCCTCTCTTTCTGCTGTTATTTCAAGGTCACTACTATGGGATAAAAAATCTCAAGGGTTTTATAGGATCGAGATACATCTGTGCATATTGTTACGGGAGCTATGAAAAGCCAGACACACACCATTGTGAAGGCTATTGCCCGGTTTGTCACTCATACCAGTGCCTGAAATTAACGAACCTGTCACCTGTGCACGTTGTCACAGAATCTTTTCGCAACTCTTCATGTTTCAGTAGACATAGGGATCCCTGCAACAGACCTAGTGCTAACAGGCCTATGAGTGACTGTGAGTTGGTAAAACTGTGCAAGGTGTGCAAAAGGATATACGTTATTCCAATCAGCCAGCAGGATAAACCACACATGTGTAATGTAAAATGTCGTATTTGCAGTGAGAACATACCTCCTGATTTAGATGTGACGTGCGATGGTCATCTGTGTTACATTCAACCCAGCAATCCCTGTAATCAGCTAGATGATAAGCTGATTTTTTATGATTTTGAATGCTTCATCGATGAGAACGGTGTGCACATCCCCTATCTGGTCTGTGTTAAAACGCTGAAAGGTAAGTAATGGCTTGCTTATGGATTGAATTGCACCCAAAAGATTTTTCTTCATTTCAGGAGACTGATGTATAGGGGCTTCACCTGCTCATAGCTCATAACGTGCGTAGGTATGACAGCTACCTGATTCTCACAGTTATGCTGAAATTAGGCATTAAACCTCATCTCATAATGCAGGGAAGTAAAGTTTTCTGTTTAACCAACCCTGATTACAGGTTAAAATTCATTGATAGCCTGTCCTTCATGTGTATGAATCTTAGTGCAATGCCAAAAACATTAGGTTTTAGTGATCAGACCAAAGGTTTTTTCCCCCACCTATTCTCCTCTGAACAACGTCTCCAGTATGTGGGGTCTTTTCCTCCTCCATACTCCTATGCTGTAGAACGCATGAGCCTTAAAGAACAACAGGTGTTTAACAGATGTGTAGGTGAGCAAAGGGGTCTTTGACTTTGAGAAGGAAGCTCTTCGTTATTGTAAAAATGATGTGGACATTCTATTTCAAGGTTGTGTTAAATTCAGGGATGTGTCCTTTAAGGAGACAAGTGTGGATCCGCTTAAATGCATCACGATAGCCTCAGCCTGTATGAAGGTTTTTGTAACCAATTTCCTTCCTCCTAAAACCTTGGCCATCCCCTCACCTCTAGAATACAGGCGTAGTAGTAAGATGTTTTCCAGCACGTCCATTCAATGGCTTGGCTGGATTTCAGACAGCAGAAAAATAGACATCGAACATGCATTAAACAAAGGGGAAAAGAAAATCGGTCTATATTCTGTGGATGGGTTTGCGGAGATTAACGGTGGAAAGGTTGCATTCGAATTTTACGGCTGTTTTTTCCACGGCTGTAAAGTGTTACATTCCTCATGACAAGTGTCCTTTGAGAGGGGTAGCATTTGAACAGTTTTACGCAGCTACTGTTGAGAGAAGCAAGGTACTCCAAACTGTGTATGGCCTTCGTCTCTAGGTTATTTGGGAGCACGAGTGGACTGAAATGAAAAAAATCAGACCCGGGGGTCATCAGCTTTCTTGAGAAATGTAATGCACCTGAACCGCTATCACCCCGAGATGCTCTGTATGGTGGTCGCACCTGCCCTATGAGGTTGAGGTACACAGCGGGGCCCGGTGAAACTGTACACTATGTGGATTACACATCTCTGTACCCTGATGTAAATGCTAACTGTGTTTTTCCCCTCGGGCACCCCACCATCATTTACAAAGATTTTGATGACCCCAGCAGCTACTTTGGCATCATCAAAGCTGTGGGCTACCCCCCACGAGGTCCTTTTTTCCCCGTTTCGCCTTACAGAACATCCCAAGGTAAAGTTGTCTTTACTCTCTGCCGCACATGTGTGGACAGGTCGCCAGTCCGTCGCAGGGCAACACATAAACAACCATGCACACTCATTCATACACCTAAGGGCAATTTAGAGTGACCAATTAACCTAACAGGCATGTCTTTGGACTGTGGGAGGAAGCCGGAGTACTCGGTGAGAACCCACGATAGATGTTTCCGATAGATGACCCCAATTTGTGTCACGTTTCTGGAAGGAGTTTTGTTCTTTGTTGGGAATTTCTGTTAGCCTTTCCTCAGGGTTTCATCCTCAGTCTGATGGCCAAACCGAGAGAGCCAACCAAGAAGCTGAAACCAAACTTCGTATCTTATGTGAGTCTGACCCTATCAAGTGGTCATGAAATTTGCCCTGGGTTGAATACGCCATGAACTCTATACAATCAAGTGCCACTGGTTTGTCCCCTTTTCATGTTGTGTTTGGTTTCCAGCCACCCATGTTTTCAGTTCAGGAGAGAGAAGCTAATGTTCCGTCTGCCCAAGCGGCTGCCCTAAGGTGCCAAAGAATATGGAGAAAGGCCAGGAGATCGATGATCAGAATGTCACGGGTTCAGTCAAGAACGGCCAATCGGAGACGGATCCCTGCCACTAAGTACCAGGTGGGGCAGAAAGTTTGGCTCTCCGCCAAGGACCTCCCATTAAGGGTAGAATCCCGGAAATTGGCACCCCGGGTGCCCAATCTCCAAGATCATCAACCCTGTCGCTGTACGACTGAGATTACCCAACTCCATGAGGATTTACCCCACGTTCCACGTTTCTCAGGTCAAGCCCTTCGTGGAGCCCCAACTAGTTCCAATCGTTGACCCTGTTTCTGTCCTTGGATTATTGAGCCAGCCTAGCCCTCGGATTATTCAGCCTGGAGTCACTTCTTACCTGTGCTGTGGACATCACCGTCTGCCGCCCCCTGAGGTTTCCCCTCTGGGTTTCAAGTTCCACTCAAGACAAAAGCAGGTTAGTGACTTTTCTGATCCCTGCAAAATGTGGAGAGTCTACAAGTCACTAATCCCTCTTTCTGCCTCAGTGATTCCTGGAAGCTGTGAGGAGTGTTACCTGTGTGATGTTTTCCTGTGGCTGAATAAACCTTTTAAACTTTCAGTACTGTGTCTGGCTGAATCTTGGGTCTGCCTTTTTCTGATTCATAGCAGTACGTGCCCAAAACAAAGTAAGTCATCATGTCTGCACGTATAAAAAGGAATGTCCCATTATTCAGGGCTCTATACAAAGCTACTCCTCAGAAACGTAAAGATATTCTCGCACTCTGCTCACCTGACTTTCTTCAGGCTCTGTGTGAGATTGCTCTGAATATTTTAAAAGGTAACATTAAACTATCGCCCTCTCAACACCGGAAATTAAAGAAGCAGAGAAAAATCATCAGGCTGTTGACTGATAAAAGAACTGGTATCAAACGTAAACAGCTGGCTCTCAAAAACAGGGAGGTGGTTTTATTCTCCCCATTTTAATGTCTCTTGCCTCCTTGATCGGTGATCTAGTGGGTGGAATCATCAGGAGATAATGTCTCTCAGAACATCTCAGAAGATGTTTCTCAATTCCCCTAATCAGTTCAGGCGTCTGACCCAGTCAGAAACGTCCATCAGACAGACGACGGAGGAGAATTTGGATGCTGAAATGAGAGCGATATTGAATGACCCTGGTTTGACTTATGAAAAAATAAAAAAATATGAGGCACTTTTGCAGAGGTATCTCATTCTACTCAAGCAGGGTGTGAAGGAAGAACCACGGGTGACTTTGACGCATGGACAGCGTGAAGAAAAACATGGCATGACCAGTTTGCTTCAGATCAGATTGTTATGGATGCACTGAAAAGCCTGCCAAAGCATAACTGTAAAAATGCTGAGTACATTTTGAAGAAATTATCCGAAAGAAGTGGGGGTCGGACTTTACGAGGAGAATTTGTATTTAAAGGAAATGTTGTAAAGGGGTCCCATTTGATTTACTTGCTGAAAAATCTCATGCTACTGTTTAAAACATCTGGAGCACTGCTACCCCAAGGATGGTCAGACTTTCTGCATACTTTGTCAGAGGTAAACATCCCCATATCTTCAGTCAATAACCCTTATCCTCGTGATGTATATAGACGGGTCAAAACAGATGGAGAGGGATCATTGAAAGTGTGGAAGCACCTCCCAGCGTTAAGCAGAGAAAAAAAAAGCAGATAACTCTTTCTCCCCATTGGTCGAGATCCGAGCAGGAAGACCCTAAAAATACTACCATGAAGCCAAAAAAGGCTCTTCGTAAAACAATACTACCTCCCTGATGGATCACATTTTGTTCATAAACCGTTATAAGAAAATGAGACGTGTAACCTATTTCTTTCATTCAATAAAATCTTTATTGATTATATTTTCATGTCTATCATCATGCTCTACGTCACACACACGCACACACTGATATACATTTTAATTAGAATTTAAACAAAATTAAAATCAGAAAAAAAAGACAGTTTAAATTCCATAACAATCCTGAAACATCTCCAAGGAGCATGCACTGTGAGTGAAAAATTTAGAACTTTGATTAATGACACATTTCTGGTATATTTTTAGAAAGTTAGATACCATTAAATCATTCTTAAACACATCTCCAGTGTATTTAGACAACACTTGCTGCAGTGATAGACCGCATGCTCTATGACAGCGGTAAAAAATACAATGGTGACCGCACACTGTGGACAGAGTGTTTTGAAGCTGGTTATTGTGATACAATATTTTTGATGATCTGGCTTTTAAAAATATTACGATGCTTGATGGGTAGAAATCAAAATTTGGAGGGAACCCATAAGAGTCAAAAATCTGGCTTCGCCATTCGCTTCCAGAGTCAGAGCCAACCAGTGTTCTCCTGGCATATGTGAAGGATGTGTGTTCACTATAAAGTATGTGGGTCCTGTGAATGTGTCACGCCCATACACCGTGAAACAAATCTCCCAGCAGATGATGCAGTAGATCCTCACTTTCATGATTATTCATGTCTGATTAGATTAATAATAATCCACCAGCACACGCCTCTTTGAATCAATCTCTAAAATAGAGTCATAACAAGCGTAGAGGATCAGCATGGTTGTACGAGGCAATGGTTGCCTGAATCGCATTTCCAATCTTAAATTCCCACTGGAAAGTGGAGATAGAGCATCTGTGTCCTCACCCGGGTTAAGATTAAATGCGAATAGAGAGTATCCCTGATTAAATTCTTGACGTGTTATGCTCAGCGGAAGATCTTTTAGATGTCGTCCTGTAGCCGTAAACAAGTTGTAATACTCTCTCACTGAATTGCCTTGGTTAAAATTGGGTTGGAAGGCCTTAGCAGGAATTTGTCTATCGTCTTGATCCAATTGATACAGGCAGAGCTCTCCTATTTCATACATGAAAATATACCTCCAGCTACCACTCAGGCCATATGGTTCCAAAGACCACTCTTCCTGCATAGCGTCGAACGGAGGCCTTTGTACCTTGCATAGGTAATATGTTGATTTCTTCAGGGGATCCAATTCACAGTGCGTATGCCTGTAGGCCGTTACTGGGGTTTCACACAGAAGAGACGTACGTCTTAGCTGGCCTGAGGCCTGTTTTTTATCCATTGTTGATGGTGAAGTTGGATCATCATCTGCACAGTATGTTACGATAGGAATTCCGATAGGTATCTCAGATGAGGAAGTAGATGATGTAGATGTTTGTTCATCATCTCGGCACGCCTTGCTTTTCTCCCCGGTTTGATGAAAAACTCTCTTAACTCTAACCATTGTTCAACGAGTGTTCTTTTCCAGCAAATGTTGCAAGTAAATTGCAGCGGTTCTGCTAGTATTTAAAACAAACACTGAAGCACGCCCCTCTGTTTTTAATTTGTTGATTCTAGATCTGCCCCCCTAATGACGACATCCGCAGCTGTTTCTTGTGGATTGTCTGAGACAATGCTCGACACTTTGGGCCAGGAAGGAGCACGGTCGTCTTAATTACTTTGACTACAGTCGGTGTGAAGACTTTGTCTGAGACAATCCACAATAAACAGTGACATGTGTGAGGACTTTTTAACTTATTTTTATTTTTCAGTTTCGTGTGACGTTTAACATAGACCAGACCTACAGGATACAACCTCCGGCTCCCACGTGGGATGAGTAGAAGCCTTTGAATCAAAAGGATGAGGCAGCAGTTACAGGATGACTGTTTTCTCTAAATCCTCAAAAACTATTGCTCTAAGATGAAAAAAGAAAAGCTTACGGTAACTAAAATTATTATCCATTTTACCAAATGGAGTCTCTCATGATTCCAAACAAAGACTTTTAGCTGTAAAATCCATTTCTAATTTGGAAACATCATACTGAGCACAGAATTTACAATTCTGTCAGATTCTCTCTTTTTATCAGAATTGCGTGTGACATGCCTGCATTAAATGGTACCTTTAAAGAAACTGCTTGTTTTCTTTTTTTTAGATGTAAAAACATCTAAAAACATACAATTACATAATACAGTAAAATAATAAAATAAAATAATAACAGCCTTAAACACATTCCTCTGTTTTAATTGGTTGGTTCTAGATTCGTCGCCTTGTGATGACAACATCCAGTTAATGACGATATCCGGTTACGCAACCAGAAGTCCAGCCACCGGAAGTCCCGTCCTAGGATATCCCGCCACTGGCAGTCCCGCCCACCTGTCAAAATTTTCACACCTCGTTTGATTGAAGGATGTCCATTTAGTCTCTCCAGCACAATACCCTGATGCATTTATGGTCTATAGACATTTTAACCACACCTCTCACAGTGCTGCACTTCCAACATTACATTTTCGAGTTTATTTTAGTAAGAGGATTTATTTTTTTGCAACAAATTTCTTTTAACTGAATGTATTACTTTACTTTTGTTCACTTTAATTGCAAAATTGACGTCAACTACAAAAAATTAGCTTATATTGCAAAAGAGTTTCTCATCCTTTTGTTTGAGGAGATGATGACACATTTGATCCTGTCTCCCAGCATCACATGTCAATCTCCTCATGCCCTGTCACACTGACAGCTCACAGCCCGCAAGGCAAACAATCATGGGTGCTGTGTCAGACGCAGTGGGGAGGTCGGGGGAAGGTAAGCTAAATGCATGATGCATCTACATGCACTGATGTGTGCATGTGTCTTGTATGTATTTGTGCGACAAAGTTGTATGTGAATGTGTGTCACGCTGAAGGGATGGATGCATGCCAAAGGCAAGAGTAACACCATGTCAGAGTGCTAGCAGACGATGCCTATTTCAGATACACTAATACAACCAGTCAGCTCAGCCATGAAACCATTTCTTCCACTCGATTCCTCCCTGTTCAAGATTCATCAGCAAGGTACTGCAAGGTTTAAGAAGGTTTTCATCTTAAACAGATGCCATTGGGAGAAAAAAAAATCTGCCTGTTTATTTGATGATAAAGGATGTCAAAAAAATCTTCTGCATTACCAAATAAAATTATTTCACCATTCAACAATGTGATGTGTTTATAGCTCAAGAATCTCCCATAATGTGTCTGAGTTGATCAGCAATTAAGCAACTTCCTACAACAAATTTCCTGTATTCAGCCACCCTGATTCAATACTTTGTAGAACCACCAAGTCTTTTGGAGTATGTCTCTACCAGCTTTGCACATCTGTAGACTGAATGTTGTGCCTGTTCTTATTTTAAGTAAATAGCTCAAGCCCAGACAAACTGAATTTAGAGCTTTTGTCAACAGAAGTAAAGTCAGTGACAGATTTTTGATTGGGTTTTGATCTGGACTGTCTGGGCCAGTCAAACAGATGGAAATGCTTAAGCTAAATTGTAGCTCTAGCTTTCTATTTGGGATATAAACCTGCATCCCAGTGTCAAGTGTTTTGAAGATTTTCCTGCAGGATTGCCCTGCATGTAGATTCATTGATCTTCCCATCAACTCTGACCAGCTTCCCTGTCCCTGCTGAAGTAAACTATCCCCACAGCATGATGCTGCCACCACCATGTTTTACCATGAAGATGGTGGTTCAGGATGCTGTAAAGTCAAATTTTTCTTCCACAAATAGAATTCTGCGCGTCAGCCTAAAGGTTTAGCTTTGACATCAATTGGCCAGAGTGCCTTTAACTTGTGTCAGATATAATGTTCCCTGCATGGCTTCTGGTTAACTAGATTTCTTTTTGTAACCTTCCATAAAGCCCAGATTGTTTTGGGCTTTTTGCGGCACCTCTGGAGTTATAATGGGACTCTAGGCTGCTCCTCTGAGTAATGTTGTCCTACCATGTCTGGATAGGTTTGTAATTGTGTCATTCCTGTTCAATTTTTAATGATGGGTTGAACATTGTTGTGCAAAGCTTGGAATATTATTTTATAACCTAACCCTCTTTTGACTTATGCTCCAACAAATCTGATACTTTCACAGAACAGCTGTATTTATACTGAGATGAAATTACACACAGGTGGTCTCTAATAATTAGGGGACTTCTGAAGTAGTTTGTGCATGATCTGATTTAAGGATATTAAAATAAAAGAGAAAAAATAAATATTTATGCCTAACTTTACAGACTTTAGTCTTCTTGGCATCCTGAGTGCTTGGAGTAACATACATAACATGTCAGTAATTTAACTAATAACTACTTGTCTAATAAGGGGCACTGTAGATCATAGAATCTTCAGCCTGAGATGGTCAGATGGTCATTAGTTTTTAAAAAGAAAAAAACAAGCTTTAATGTCATAGAAAAAAAACAATTTTTACACCCTTTATCCCAGTACATACAATTCATAGATGTGGCATTACTTGATAAAGAAAATAAACTTAATTTATTTGGATCTACCTAAAAATTTTAAACAGGCAAACATAATGACAAGACAAACAAAACAGTATGAAGGATGCTTTAGCATTTCCTATCCAAACAACTGGTTTTCTACACACAATAAACTGTATTAAGCCTTATATGTAAGCATGGGCTTTCATGATATATTAAATCAAGATGTTCAAAGATTGGGAATGATTCTTCTGTGTGCTTGTGAAGTTTCTGCTAATAAACAGAAACACTAAGTCCTAGTGTGAATCAAACATCATTGCCATGGTTGCAATAGAATACAATAAAAAAAATTATGATGCCTAGTATGTAATTGGCTGTTAGAGGCTGGAACACTGCACACTTATGAGCTCTCTCCAACAAAGACCATACTGTAGATAGAACCAGAGAGCAATCACACTACATACAAAGCAAGTATGGAAACCGTGATGACCTCATGCAAAGATAGGAATAGTACACCCATAATAGTTGTGGCTTTGCCTAAATTATCCGTTTTGACTGAACAGTTGGTTATAGCATTGCTTTGAAATCGTTTATGCTGTCAGACAAAAAGAGTACCATTTACATTCAGTATTTTGGTTATTGTATAATGCATTTTACAGGTTTAGAAGTCTCGAAGTAATTGGCTTTGGGCAATGACAACAGGGGCCCCTGTGGCCACCTGAAAAATTCAAATTAGCTTGCCAAACCACCTGCCATTTACACCCAACTGCACACATGCACATATACACACATGTAGAATTCACATAAGGATGTTCCTTGGAAGCAGAAAGTGAGAATACTGGCTCTCAATGTAGATGTATAAATAGACCTCACAGTGCACAGCGCGTTCTGTTCTGATGTAATTATAGTTCAGGAAAAGCCTAGTTTATTGAGGAACACTTTTTGGGTCTTAAAAAGGGATTTGGTAAGGAAAACGGTTGCACCTGTCTCAAACTGGGGGTTGGGGACTGAGAGGAAGCAAAAGACAGAACTTTAGAAAAGGTATAGAGAAAGTAAGACTGAAACACTGTACTACAGGGAAGACTGAGAGCCCTATTCAATGTAAAATTACATTATTGCAGAAATTTACAATGACCTGGGCTCACATAGACTTGATGACAAATGTTGTGGCCAAGAAAGCTTACTGTGAAGTTAAATAAAAAAATGACTTAGTTCCAATATCAGCATGTGCAAGGGACAGACACTAGTCTTTTACAAATAAATGTCTTCCCATTCATTCAATTATTTCACACTGGTCAGCATGTTAACACATCTTAAGAAAAAAAGATATTTTACTGGCAGAATATTTCTTGTTTTTTTAGAAAACTAAATGCATCCAATAAAATAAGTTTGTTCTGTCTTAATAAAGAAGGGCGTTGCTTTGCCAGATTTACTACAGGTATTAAGCTATTCATAGTAACAGTATACAAAACATACATGATGTAATTTATTCTTACTGAGCCAGTGCTACACTGTCCTGCAAAGCAAAAATGGATTACAAGCACACGTGTGTGCTGAACACAAGGGGGAGCAATTATGCTTTCTCCGTGTTTGCTAGACCATACAGCTTCCACTACTTTAGTCTGGGGCAATATTTTCCAGTCTATTGTTCAATCCTATAAATCAGGAGGTACAGGGTGCTTGTTTGTCCTTCACTGTGAGAAAATAAACCAAACAAGACCAGCCAGTCCAATCAACCTAACAACACCAACCCACACAGGCCACATAAACATTGGATAATTACAAAAATATAAAACTTTGAAATGTCCTTTATTCTTTCAAAACACAATGGAGCTCAACAAGCTTCCTCTTAACACTTGTACAGGCCTATGGCATTGAATGATTTTAATTCCTACTCTGGTGAGTTTCCCCCTTCCGTGAATTAATTAGTCTTTGCCATAGCGGGCCACATTTGTCATTTGAATTTATGCTAATGAGTACCGAGGTCTCGTAGAAGAGTTGATAGGCCAGAGCAGCTGCTCTGTCCTTGCGGGGCCTAACTGTCCCCCCTCTTTAACTGCTTCATCTCTGTCTATTCCTCTGTCTAGTTTCTCATTCCATTCCTCCCTTTCAAGTGTGTTTCACATCCCAAACCCCAACACCACTCTTCCTCTGCGACACACACACACACACACACACACACACACACACACACACACACCAGTGTCTTTTCCTTTAGCTTCCTCTTATTTCTCTCTTCATACTCCTCGAGTCTCCTCCTGTGGCCTTATCATGCCGTTCCCCAGCCTCCTGCTGGTCTTGGGCTTCATAATCTGTCAATGTAGAGGAGATTGCCCATGTCCCAGGCTGATAAGCCAGCTAATTATCCAACACTTCACACAGAGAAACAGATCTGCAAAAAGGCTGCCACATACGCAGAACTATGGGCAGATGTGAAGATAGATAGATAGAGAGACGGACGGACGGACGGGCGGACGGATAGACAGACAGACAGACAGACAGACAGACAGACAGATAGATAGATAGATAGATAGATAGAGAGACGGACGGACGGACGGACGGACGGACGGACGGACGGACGGACGGATAGATAGATAGATAGATAGATAGATAGATAGATCTTGACGCACTGACTCCAGCCTCAATCCACATCTTGTGAAGTTCCCTCCAATTTGTGAATGCATTTTGGTGTACAAAATCTACATTGCTTCCTTGTGCAGGGTGTCAATTGGACATCTGTCCAGTCAACAGTCTTCCCTGTGATTGTGTAGCCTACTGATCCAGACTGAGAGACCATTCAGAGGCTTGGGAAACCTTTGCAGGTGTTTTGAGTTAATTGAGTTGATTAGGGTGTGATACAATGAGTTTCCAGTATTTAACTTCTTCACAATACTGTCATCCTCTGAGACACAGAATTTTGTGTTTTCATTATCTATAAACTATAATCATCAGAATTACAAAAATAAAGGCGTGCAATATTTTACTCTATGTGTAATGAATTTGTATAATTTATTTAGCTTCACTTCCTGAAATAAGTTACAAGGAATATTTAACTTTTTCATGATTACAGTGATTCATGATTCAAACAATCAAATGTTTTTGAGCTGTACATAAGTTAATCACCATCAAAGCACATGTCAAACATGTTATGACAAAACATGGACATGTCAAAAAATTCTGCTGGATTAGCACCACAGCTCTTACAGTATATACTAATGCATACTGATCATGCACGCCAATAGTGTACCATTTACACAACCGGTTCCAAAATATCACAACGATGATAACATTAACATTAGTCAGTATCAAGCACTATGCAAAAGCCTGAAGCTTGTTCCTCTGGCTGACGAAGATTCAGTCACATTGGGAGGCCAGATACCTTTCTAATTTATTTATCTGAAAGGAACATACACCTTAACAAACAACAGTACTAAGTACAGATGTAAAAATACCAAAGTTAGAAGACAGACAAATTACATTTAATATGGTTTCAATTCAAATTATTTATATAGTGCCAATTCACAACACGTCATTTCAAGAAACTTTACAATAACAAATGTCAGTTCAATCGAAACATAATGACTGAGGTCATAAACATATATCCAAATTATCAAACCATGCAGTCAAATTTTGTTTATTAGCGTTCAGTGGTGGCGCAGGGGTAAAGGAGCAGCCTCGAGTCCTGGTCCGTTGATCTTCGCAGCATCTCTTCCCTTCTCTTTCCACCCCATTTCCTGTCAGTCAGCTAACAAAATAAGGGCCACCAGTGCCACAAAAAAAAAACAAGTTTATTATTCAAATTGGTTAAAAAGCCTTTTATTTAAGGAAACTCAGAAAACTGCATCATCTTTGACTTGGATCATAATTTGCATCCCTTGTCCCAGGTACAATCGGAAACTGAAAGGGAAAGTGCCATCATGAGCTACTTATAGGTTAAATCTGTTTATACATATGTAACTATGTGAGAGCACTGATAGCTACTTTACAAATAGACAAAGAATACAATAAATGGAGTAGTCAAACATATTCTCAATTATTCTACATAAACTACAGATTATGTAGTTTGCAATCAGCAAAAAGTTTACTCTGTGGAAAAATTTGATTCAAAGTTTTCCCAAAAATATTGTAAAAATCTTGTCTCATTTTGTTCTCATGAACCTAGTGTCATGTATTGTCTTATCTTGGGGGCAGCATGCAATGTCACACCCCTAATACATACATAGATAGATACACAGTATTGTTACCATCCTCCCATACTCACAAAAAAGGATGAACACAAAAACCTCTCTTCTCCACTCCTGTGTTAAGCTGTTACAACTGAAAGCTGGTTGAAAAGTCAGTGGCATATCTTGGCAGCAATTTTTGGAGGCGAGCACTCCAATCCTGACTCCCAGGCTCCCAATTTGATGGAGCAGAAATAAACACTTTGGTGCTCTTTCTGCAATGCTCAAAATGCAGCATCGGTGTGGAGTGAAATGGAGCATTGTGTAATGCTCCATTTTGAAGTTTGCCTTTAAGTAGTGGCCAAGTGGTGAAGACAGTGGGTAAGAGGACAATCCGACCAGGCAACGCAATGCACTTCCCTTTTATTTCAAACCATCTACAAAGCAAATATTTTTTTCTACAATTTTCTTCATGTTTTTGGTTGATGGGGTACATTTTACAGATCTGAATATTTTCTTAATCAAGTGTGATCATATTATATATGATAATGGAAAGCAACAATGTTTAGCAAAAATTTAACTATTTATTTGAAGCTTTTAAAAATAAAACAAAAAAAGTAATGTTCCTAAAGATATATTTTGTGTGGACGGAAAACATTTAAACAGCATTCACCAATGAATTCAGCATGTTTACACAGAATGTATACATTTTATTTGACAACATGTTTATTTTAAAAGGACCACCAAAAGAAACAATCAGTGCTTTCCTTTGTGGTGGTATTAGGGTGTCATTTCCATGATAGTGTTCCATGTTTACTTTTCATAAAAGACTGTAAAGCCATCCTTGCCTTTGTTTAGACAGATGTTACCATTTCACATTTTGAAACGTGAGGCATTACTGCCAGGTTAGTATATTTGCATTTCTTACTGTTTTCAGAAAACAAATCTCAAAAAATGTGTCTCAAAACTCAAGTGTGATTAAATTCATTAACCTTTTAAAGTAAGATACAAGAAAAAGTCAGTAAATTAAGTCAATTACAATCTGAACTCTTCATTGGAAACTTTTAGCAAGACAAACCAAAAAGGAAAAAAAAAAACAATGTTACAGGTTGGTTTAATAATTTTTGTATCATAATTTATACGTTGGTGGTTTTGGTCATGTGTTTATCCTGTATCGTGTATTTATAATTTTTTTCCAACCAAAATATGTATTTGGTTTGCCTTTTCTATATTCCTCAGTTTAGTTTGAATCATAGCTGGTTCCAACAGTGTTTTTAGCAGTGTACTTATTGTATTTTCAAAAAACAAAACAAAAAAAAACATTTTTTGTGTGCCTTTGTGGGACACTTAAAAAGCATTTGATGCTTTTGGTGCTTTTAAAAACCATTTTACCAAGTTATTTCCCTTGTATTTAGCATTTTTACACAAAACCTTTGAAATTTCAGGGAGATAGTTATTGGTAGTAGTTTGTCTTTGGTGTAATAGTGTTTTATGGTTTATGTTTTATGGAATGCCAAGACGCTCTTTTATTCTTTTTTTTTTAACAGAAGTTGCCTTTGCATTTTGCACAGTGGATATGCAAGACGTCACATTCGGGGTAGTATTTGCATCTTTTACCATTTACGCATTCTGACAAATGGTAATACCATGTTTTCTCATATGAAGAGGAACAGTAATTCCCTACCTTGTGTGTGACTGTTTTATCATCTCCCAGACAAGAAAGTGATCTGCTTCACCATTTTTTGCACATTCCATAGATAATGAGGGAAGTACCAACAGACACTCCTCCACCAGGGGGCAGAAGACAAATTTAGGGCTCAATACAGTCAATACAGTCAGGACAGTGCTTACCTTACTAAAGATGTAGAGGTCTGAGATGTATGTGTATCAAAAATGATACGTTTGACATTGGGTTAATGTAGTGGCTGCAGTGTTTTTTGAAAAATCAACATAGTGCCTTGTCATACAGATGTTTTAATGTTTGTTTCTTGAGAAACTAAATTCACTGGGAAAGAAAGAGAAAAAAGTTTGTCAAATATTCGCTGTTTAAGAGCGACATTTTTACTGCCTCGGAAGTCAAGTCAAACTACCGTATGGAACAAAATTCATTTACTCTAGAGCTCCTAATAGGCTTACCATGGAACGTTGAGAAGATACCATATTTATACTTTTAGACTTAATCAAATTACATTGGGAACTTATATGTTTATCACATCGTTCCCAACACCCTAGAGTGTCATCAGTAATTTGGCTCACATGCATCCCACCTACTCAAAGAGGAGAGTGAGGACTAATGTCATTTCGAGGGGATTACTGTGATCTTTCAACACATCTTTGGGGAGTTAAGCATGTTGTTAAAGAGAGGAATGGGAAGAGCAAGAAAAAGTAATAAAACCCCACCACGGAGCTTCTGTTTTGACTTTCACATTTTCTCCCTCTCTCTCCTCCAATTGCTTCCATTTTCTCCCTCAGATCACCAAAAGCCATATTATGTGCTTGTCAAGATGGATAAACCCCTCAGCCAAATGTTCAAATGAAAACAAATAAGTAGGAGACGTTCATGTAATCGCTTCTGCCAGAGAAAGGCTTTAAGAAGAACATAAACACTTTCTGGAAATGTGCCTCGCAAATTCTAATTCCCTCACGCTTTTGTTTGAGTCTCATTCAACTTCAGGAGCATTTCATACTACACCGTGATGAGGTGTCACCACTAGAGACACACTTAAAACTACTTTGCAACACTGTTAGCAGGACTAAATAAAAATATGAGATCATATTACCTTTGCTGCTTGTAAAACTGCCATGATTCTATTCTGGGAAATTGAGAGAGGAATTCTTTAATTAACCTGGCAACAATTATAAATATGGCAACAGTCAAAATAGAGGGGGAGAAATAAAGAAGTGATGGCTGTGACACTTTTTTAAAATATGGTACATCTCAACATTATCTTATTATCGGGTCATGGATGCTCTTTGTTTGTAGAAGTGTGTTTTTCTGTGCAATGGCTGGGCTTTTTTCACATGAGAAAAGTCCCCACACTGCCACTAGCCTCCCACAATCTTTCCAGCCAACCCCTGTGGTAAAGTTCCCATGGTGGTCCTTGGACAGCTCACAAGCTTCTTCTGCCAAATGTCTCTGATAGATAAGCAATTTTATTAGGTTGTAGCACTGATTTTGTTAAGAGAATAATGGTAAGTAACATTTTGTGACACATGTAAGAAAGGGGAAAAAAACATCAAAGATTCTGTTAAACAGGAGATGTAATGCATATAGTTAAAAGTCCCTAGTTTGCACTTTTTACCGTGCATTTAAGACATCATACAGAAATAGCAGACGGAAGAGAGCTTGGAGAGACGACAAACATATATAGGCGATTGGAAGAGTAGCTGAAAGGTTACAGAGACAAAGCTCTCCTCTTGTTAAATATTAAAGTGAGAGGACATGCAATATTTCTAACAACTTTTCTGAGTTCCTCAGATTCACTGAGTGTATGTGCTGACCACCCACTTCTCCTCCTGATTCTCTGAAACTAAAAGCTCTGTATCTCTGGCTCAGTCCATTGCTCTCAGTCAAATAATTGAAACATTCTCTGTCAGATAAATGTCTATATCTTTACAATTTAAGTCTTACACACCATTCTAAATTTATGTGGTCGATTGCATTGACTTGCAAAAGTATTTATACCCCTTGTCCTTTTTTAGATTGTGTTATGTATAATCCACAGACTTCAAAGTATTTAATTTCATTTTTACAATAGAACAACGAAAAGTTGTGTGTAAATGTGAGGTGGATGGAAAGAGTTTCATGCTTTTCAAACAGTTCTATAAAGATTAATCTGGAAATTGTAGACACATTCGTATTTGCCCACCATTTTGATACAATTACAGCAGTAACAATTTTGGGATTTTTTTCTCTACCAGCTATATACTGAAAGACTGACATTTTTAATAACTCATCCATGCAAACTAAGCTTAAGCTCAGGATAGCAGCTGTGGACATTAATGTTCACATTTTGCCACAGATTTTCATTTAGACTTAGCTCTAAACTCTGAGTGGACCACTCTAACACATGAATATGCTTTGATCTAAGCCATTAAATGAATTCCAGCTATACATGTGGTTGCTCAAAGGTGAAAATCTCAAGTCATCTGCAGCGTTTAACAGGGTTTCTCCTAGTATTGCACTTCATTTTGCTTCATCAATTTTCCCATCAACTCCGACCAGCTTTCCAGGCAGGAAAAAACCAAAAAAACAGACAAACAAAGAGCATGATGATTCCACCACCATGTTTCATCATGGGGATTCTGTGGTTAGGGTGATGTACTTACTGTGCTAGCGTTCCACAAGACAGCATTTTGCAGGTAGACCACAAAGTTCAACTTTGGTCACATCTGACTAAATTACCTTTTTCTGCATGTTGTTTTATGTCCCCTACATGGGTTGTAGCAAACTGCAAAGTAGACTTTTTATGGGTTTCTTTAAACATGTTTTTTTAGGCCTCTACTACAGTTGTAAACCAATTATTTCACTTAAGTGGTGGATCTCTGCCATTCCTTCATTGCTACCATTGGTCTCTTGATTGTTTCTCTGATTATCACTCTCTTTGACCTGCCTGACAGTTTAGGTGGACAACCGTGCCTTGGCAGGTTTGCAGTTGTACCCTGCTGCTTAATTTTTTTTTCTGTGATAGACTGAACAGAACCCCAGAGTTTTAAGTTTTGGTTGCTGATTTATGAAATAACCACAACTTTATCCCTGACCTGTTTTGTAAGGATGCTTCAGCCTTCAGGATGCTGTTTATTCACTAATGTTCTCAAAGACACCTGTGAGGCCATAAGAAATTAGATTATTTATACTGAGGTTAAATTACACACATGTACACTATTAGTACATCCCTAAATTCAATGTATTGAATCTAGGGGTTTAATATTAAAGTAGGCTGGATTAACAGGCATGCCTCTTTTTTCATATTTTTATTTTTAAAGAATTTCGAAAACCATATAGCCTTTTCCTTCCACTTCACAAAGGTAAACCACTTCTTACTGGTTTATCACTTAAAATCCATTGAGACCTGTTGTTTTGAGGTGACCAAATACGTAAAAAGGTTTAAGGCATATGAATATATAATGTGTGAGAATATTTTAGGAAAGCTTTCACTGTGAGTAACACCTAAACATTTTGCAGATGAAAACACCAATTGAGAAATCTGCATTTTGCACAGGCCTGATGTCAATGGGATGTTTAACATAAAGACCACCGCAACTTGATTTAGGCTTAAAGTTGTGCCCTATATGTCTAGGGAGCTCATTTTCATATCAACTAAACACCAGTGAAAAGTGTTTTATAGTGTAGGAAAATCAGAGCACCAGACATCAACTAAAAGGAACAAGGAGTGTGCTGCACAGGAAATAATATTTCTTTGATGTGAATGGAGTTGTAATAACATGAACCAATAGCCTCTTCAATATTCTTTATATACCATTTAATCTGTCACCAGTAAATGTATTATCGGTGTTTCATAATAAACATGTCGCATGAATTATTGATTATTTGACACAGTGGCTCATTGTCAGTTCAATGAAGATATATTATTTAGCTGTTAAAAAAGCTTCTCTTTGGGTTTTAAATCGGGAGTGCAGCTGACTTATTATTATGAAACTGCATTTAACCTTTTTTTCAATTAAATTAAATGATTATAACCTGAAAGCATGTCAAAACTCCAGCACTTAGTTTAGTTTAATTACCCATTATTAGGATAAATGAAAGCACTCTGCTTTGGATGGCCATGTAAACCTTGTTTTAGGCATGTGGTGTGTTAACAGATAAGCAAGCGAAGCATGTCACGTTTGTTGGCCAGCTGGCAGGACTCTAGTGTTTGTGTTGGGCTAGTTGGGATGTCAGAGCTATGGTGAGATGAAGGGGGTTGAATAGGATACATGAGCACCAGACCTCCTCCAGACTTGACTGCTCTAGCTAAATGGACCAGATCAATCACATTGGACGGCACTGTGACAGTGAGTTAAGGTTCTGCAGCACAGCACAGTGTTTTTGGACACAACGGCCCTGGGCAAGGCTAGCTGGGTGGCTGGCAGTCGCTTGCAAAACATTCCTCTCACATACCACAGGCTCACAAAGCAGATGGCAACGGCAAGGACGAAGGCAACTGTCCTGCCGTCAATCCCAAGCCTGCATCCATCATGAGACAAGTGATGAGAATGGAGGGTGGGAGATGTGGAGAAGGATGAAGTGGCTGGTGTGGAAAGAAGATGGATCTATTAAAGGTCAGGTCTGGGCTGGTTCACACACAAATGGGCAGGTCATGCCTGATCTGTGAAGGATGGAGCTGGATAGTGCTTTGGGAATCCAGTGGCTGTGGAAGTTTCAAACAGTGGTGCAGTATGGTAACATGTTTGAGGCCCGCCTGGCAGGGCATGTGTCAGAATAAGCTTGCATGTATCTGTGTGTATTTGTGTGTGTTTGTGTCCCATGAAGCTCTATGTATGGTAGCAACCAGAGACATGTCAGTGCTGGTCTCTTGCTGAAACACTCAAGACAGAGCTGGAGCGAAGTATGCCCTACATTGTCATTAGTGAAAGAGAATGCTTGGCTTTCACAATATATGTTCTGTACACAGAAGCTATGCAACACTGTTACAGTCATAACTTAAATGTGTTCTTTATATATAAACCTAAAAATCAAATTAAAATAAATTAAATCATTAGTGTTCTAAATGTGTTCATATATTCAGTATTAAATTATACACCCACCAAAAAAAGAGAAAAGACTATTTAAACGTCACAGTTAAAAGAAATTAAGAAAAAACATTTAAAAAATGGTCAAAGAAAGAAGCGAGTACATTAACTGTTAACAAAAGTTGCGGAAGAAAACACTGAACACACCATCAATATCAAAAATGCTCCTTAAGACAAAAGTAATAATAGTGAAGTCTCCAGTTTAAATTTGTGTTTGTAAAGTGAAAATATACATGGCGACGGAATGAAAATAAAGGGGACTACTGTCAGAGATGCAGTAACTTTGGAGGACACCTAATAAAGCAGAACTATACCAGGGATTCAAAAGTACCCTATGGTGAACACAGTGTCCCTTTAATTTTCCATGATTGTGAAAAATCACTTATGACAAAACTGTAATTCAGAAAACTAAAAGTTTGGCAGCATTCAGATAGACATCATTTTGGTTCTGGTTCTGATGAAGACGGGCTTGCATCAGCATTTTCATCTTCCCCAACAACTGGGCTCCATATTAAGAACCTACGTTGTGGTTGTGTAAAATATACCAACAGCGAATGGAAGCAGCTGAAACACATAATGTGATGACTTAACTGCACTACAGCAATGCAACTTTCAAAATATAGAAAGTAAACTGGTGTTAGTCTTTGTAAGCATTTTTTATGAACATGCTTATTAGTGTTAGTCACATTCTGTAATTTTTATGTGACTAAATGTGTGTGTTTTATGTTTTAGTTGGTGAAATCTCAAAAAGGTTTTAATCTACTTTCAGTCAGTTTAAGTAAACAATTTTTTTTTAAAGCTTTCTAGATTTTTTTTCTCTTTAAATATTTGGATCTGTTAAGAAACAGTAAAACCACAGAATGTCATCTGGCAAGGATGTAAAAAACCTTATAATGTGCCCCCGTTTTAAGATGTGTGGAGTACTAGAGTATTTAATTAGTTTTGAATTGATTCTGTATTGTGTTGTAAAAACAGTGGGGAGGGGATCTTACCCTGTCATTTGGCTTTGTTTACTTATCAAAAAATCATCCCACTTTCGTGTACAATGCTTTTCTTCTGCTGGGCTCATCCATTTTAGTCGGACAGACCGACTGGGTTGCACAGTTCGACATGCGCAGCTTAGCCTTCGATGTCCATCGCTGCGATGGACATCGAAGCTGACGTCATTGGAGCTATAAAGGAAACAAAGTTTTCACCGCCATTTCCAGCGTGTCTCATGGGCTGACGCAACAGAGGCACATATCTGGAGCAATAGAAACTCGCAGGCGAGTTTCCTTTTCTTCCACACGGCCATACAAGAAGGTCAGAAGATTCATTCTGTTTTGGACAGATGAGAAGTTTACTGTTTTTGAGTTGATCGCGGAAGCGTGACACTCTGATTTAAGTGTTTATGGTGAGCTGTTTTGATTTGCTGTGCAAGTGTTGCTTACTCACGGAGCGCGGATGCAATCAGCAAGGTGCGTGATCCCAAATAAGCCAGGAGTTAGAAGTTGGACTTTTAAAAGTTTATTTTACTCATAACAGCTGCGGTCTGGGCCTTACCTGACCACTCTTTTGTCCCAAGTTTATTACAGGAGTTTTCCCACCGAGTTCCCGTCTCAGAGTTTTATGACCCTTTGTTCGAGATTTGGGACAATCAGCTGTTTGTGGCTACGGGACACGGTCCCCCGTTCTACCAGCTGATCGCCGCTATCGAGACATCAGCACACCAGGAGGGCTTCACTTTCCAAGTTAACCCAAATTGCACATTTCGACCATAAAACTGCTGGTTTGATCTTCATAGACACTCAATGCGCATATATTTTTTCTTTTATTATTTTTATATAGTCATTTTACTCCTTTTTGTAGAATAGTGCATGTTTACTAAGGTAAAGGTTTTTGGAACAGAATAGTAATTGTAATGGAGTTTTGACGAAAATTCAATCTGCAGGACTCACCCCCTCCTCTGCTCCATCCAATGACTCCACCATGCGTCCCTGCTCCAGCCAATCAGCATCGAGTCTGCATTTCCTCTTCAGCCAATCACCGTCCAAGGCTCTGCTTTAAAGATCTTCACTCACGGACTTCCTCGCTCTTCAAGCTGAGCTGCGACCCTCCTCCTCCCCTCCTCCATCATCTGGCTTCCTAGCTCCTCCCGACCCTTATCTCATCGTGCCTCCACTCCACCACCAGTCAGATCCCAGGGGGAAGACATATCTAATTCTATTCATAAGTTGTTCATTCAAGCTCATGTCATTCTCACTGTTCAGAATCAGAATCAGCTTTATTGCCAAGTTCGTACATACAAACAAGGAATTTGCCTCCGGTACACTTTGCTCTTTTGTTCTGTTTTTGCATTACAGAATATACAAATTTACAATTTACAATGTGCAATATACAATGTACAATGCAATATTCTGCATTACAGAATATACAAATTTACAATTTACAATGTACAATATACGCATATCTAATAAAAAAGGTGCATTTGCAACATCTGTATGCTGTTGTTCTGTACTCTATTGAATGTTCATCAGAGAAACAGCCTGGGGGAAGAAACTGTCTCTGTGGCGGCTGGTTTTAGTAAACAGTGCTCTGTAGCGGCGGCCTGAAGGTAAAACTCTAAATAGCTTATGTGCAGGGTGTGTGGGGTCTGCAGAGATTTTAGCAGCTCTTTTCTTGACCCTAGACCTGTATAAGTCCTGGATGGAGGGAAGGTCAGCTCTGATTATTCTCTCTGCAGTCCTGATTATTCGTTGCAGTCTGGACCAGTCCTGTTTTGTGGATGAGCCAAACCACACTGAGATGGATGAAGACAGGACAGACTGAATGATGACAGTGTAGAAGATGACCAACAGCTCCTGTGGAAGGTTGAACTTCTTCAGTTGCCTCAGGAAGTACAGTCTCTGCTGGGCCTTCTTTCAAACAGTGTCTATGTGTGAAGACCATCTCAGGTCCTCAGAGATGGTGGTTCCTAAGAACCTGAAGTGGTCCACGGCCGATACAGTGTTGTTGAGGATGGTGAGGAGGGTGTATGGGGGTGGTGTTTTCCGAAAGTCCACCACCATTTCCACAGTCTTGAGTGGGTTCAGTTCAAGGTAGTTCTGACAACACCAGTGTACCAGCCGATCCACCTGCTGTCTGTATGCAGACTCATCACCGTCCTGGATCAGTCCAATGACAGTGGTGTCGTCTGCAAACTTAAGGAGTTTCACGGACGAGTCCGATGAGGTGCAGTCATTTGTGTACAGAGAGAAGAGGAGTGGGGACAGAACACACCCCTGGGGTGCACCAGTACTTATTGATCTGGATCGGGAGAAGATGCTCCCCAGTCTCACCTGCTGCTGTCGGTCCGTCAGGAAGCTGTTGATCCACTGACATGTGGAAGCTGGGACGTTGAGCTGTGTGAGCTTCTGGTGGAGGATGTCTGGTATGATGGTGTTGAAGGCCGAGCTGACGTCTACAAATATGATCCTGGCGTACGTCCCTGGGTGGTCGAGGTGTTGCAGGATGAAGTGTAGATCTAAGTTAACAGCATCATCTGCCGACCTGTTTGCTCGGTAAGCAAATTGCAGGGGGTCCAGCAGGGTGCCTGTGATGTCTTTCAGGTGCTTCAACACCAGCCGCTCAAAGGTCTTCATGATCACAGACATCAGGGCTACAGGCCTGTAGTCATTTAATCCTACGATGGTGGGTTTCTTGGGCACCGGGATGATGGTGGATCGTTTGAGGCAGGAGGGGACTTCACATTTCTCCAGTGACTTGTTGAAGATCCTTGTGAAAATCGGAGCAAGTTGATGTGCGCAGGCTTTCAGGCATGATGGGGAGACGTTATCAGGTCCTCCAGCTTTCTTTGTTTTCATGCACTGAAAGAGCCTGTTTACCTCTTCCTCGGAGATCTTTAGTGCAGGCAGAGGATCTGATGGTGGGGGGTTAGTTGCTTTATGGGAAGAATTTGTTCCTGAATGGGATGTACAGGTCCTTCTCAAAAAATTAGCATATTGTGATAAAGTTCATTATTTTCTATAATGTAATGATGAAAATTTAATATTCATATATTTTAGATTCATTGCACACTAACTGAAATATTTCAGGTCTTTTATTGTCTTAATACGGATGATTTTGGCATACAGCTCATGAAAACCCAAAATTCCTATCTCACAAAATTAGCATATTTCATCCGACCAATAAAAGAAAAGTGTTTTTAATACAAAAAACGTCAACCTTCAAATAATCATGTACAGTTATGCACTCAATACTTGGTCGAGAATCCTTTGGCAGAAATTACTGCTTCAATGCGGCGTGGCATGGAGGCAATCAGCCTGTGGCACTGCTGAGGTCTTATGGAGGCCTAGGATGCTTCGATAGCGGCCTTTAGCTCATCCAGAGTGTTGGGTCTTGAGTCTCTCAACGTTCTCTTCACAATATCCCACAGATTCTCTATGGGGTTCAGGTCAGGAGAGTTGGCAGGCCAATTGAGCACAGTGATACCATGGTCAGTAAACCATTTACCAGTGGTTTTGGCACTGTGAGCAGGTACCAGGTCGTGCTGAAAAATGAAATCTTCATCTCCATAAAGCTTTTCAGCAGATGGAAGCATGAAGTGCTCCAAAATCTCCTGATAGCTAGCTGCATTGACCCTGCCCTTGATAAAACACAGTGGACCAACACCAGCAGCTGACACGGCACCCCAGACCATCACTGACTGTGGGTACTTGACACTGGACTTCTGGCATTTTGGCATTTCCTTCTCCCCAGTCTTCCTCCAGACTCTGGCACCTTGATTTCCGAATGACATGCAGAATTTGCTTTCATCCGAAAAAAGTACTTTGGACCACTGAGCAACAGTCCAGTGCTGCTTCTCTGTAGCCCAGGTCTGGGGAATGCGGCACCTGTAGCCCATTTCCTGCACACGCCTGTGCACGGTGCCTCTGGATGTTTCTACTCCAGACTCAGTCCACTGCTTCCGCAGGTCCCCCAAGGTCTGGAATCGGTCCTTCTCCACAATCTTCCTCAGGGTCCGGTCACCTCTTCTCGTTGTGCAGCGTTTTCTGCCACACTTTTTCCTTCCCACAGACTTCCCACTGAGGTGCCTTGATACAGCACTCTGGGAACAGCCTATTCGTACAGAAATTTATTTCTGTGTCTTACCCTCTTGCTTGAGGGTGTCAATAGTGGCCTTCTGGACAGCAGTCAGGTCGGCAGTCTTACCCATGATTGGGGTTTTGAGTGATGAACCAGGTTGGGAGTTTTAAAGGCCTCAGGAATCTTTTGCAGGTGTTTAGAGTTAACTCGTTGATTCAGATGATTAGGTTCATAGCTCGTTTAGAGACCCTTTTAATGATATGCTAATTTTGTGAGATAGGAATTTTGGGTTTTCATGAGCTGTACGCCAAAATCATCCGTATTAAGACAATAAAAGACCTGAAATATTTCAGTTAGTGTGCAATGAATCTAAAATATATGAATGTTAAATTTTCATCATGACATTATGGAAAATAATGAACTTTATCACAATATGCTAATTTTTTGAGAAGGACCTGTAGAGGAAATGGTTTGAGGTGTGAATGGCTTCTTGTCATGTCTGCAGTAGAAGCCATTCAGACGGTTGGCCAGGAGATGACTCTGTTCAGGATGGGTGGAGGGGCTCTTCTAGGCAGTCAGGTTTCTCAGACCAGTCCATACAGCTGAAGTGTCACCAGTAGAAAGGCTGTTCTTAAGCTTCTCACTGCAGCTTCTCTTAGCTGCTTTGATCTCTTTTGTTAGTTTGTTCTTGGCCTGCCTGTACCGCGCCCAATCTCCACTGCTGTGAGCTTCTTCCTTTTCCCTGCGCAGATTCCTGAGGTGTGGAGTAATCCATGGCTTGTTATTCCCAAAGGTGCAGAAGGTCTTGGTCTGCACACACATGTCCTCACAGAAACTGATGTATGATGTCACCACATCAGTTAGTTGGTTTAGGTCAGTGGCTGAGGTTTCAAAAACAGTCCAGTCTGTGCATTCAAAGCAGGCCTGTAGCGTCTGCTTTGATTCCTCAGTCCACTTCTTAACAGTGTGAACCTTGGGTTTGGAAGCTCTTAGTCTCTGTTCGTGACTTCCTACAGGGTCCAAGTACCAAATAAATATTTGTAATTTAACTTCTCTAATCGCCACCTATGTTTCTTTTCTACGGTGGCCGGGGGTTGCAAAACACTTTTACAAGTACCGAAACAAATTAACATTTCAGAAAACAAATTTACATTTCAGAAAACACTTTTACATTTCACAAAACAAATTTACATTTCAGAAAACAAATTTACATTTCAGAAAACAAATTTACATTTCAGAAAACAAATTTACATTTCAGAAAATCAACCGGAAAGGGAATGTACCAACGCCGAGGCTGACCCGGAAGTCAGCCTCAGGGGCTGCATCCTTCGAAGGCCGTATTTGTAGGCCGATTACGTTACAGCGCGGCAACGAAGGCTGTCCCAATTCATGAATCATGACTCTGTCAAATGCAGCCAACAAATGTGTCCTTCTTTTGCCCGATTTGAAAGATGGGTCGTGAGTATTCTTCGCGGCCCATCATTCATTGCGGGTCGAAGCGGATTGGTCAAGCAGGGGAAGCCATGGCGGACCATAGCAGCAAAAGCTATGAGTAAATTGTGGAAAATTACACTTTCTGTGACACAAATTAACTTCTACAATGCTTTTAGTGCGGGAATATAACTATGTAGACGTGAAATATCTGCTTGATTTATCTAGACATCGCTTAATTTCAAACATGCTCTGACGTGTTCGGAGTTTTCCGTTCCCGGCGTAGTAACTGGCTCGCCTCGCCAGCCCTACTGGCGGCGAGGCGAGTTAGCTCGGTAGAGATCTGACCGGACTCCCGGGACTAAGCTCCCGCTGGCAGTCATCACAGTGAACGTTTAACACAAGTGATTTCTAACAGTTTATGTTATTATTTTAATTGTTACTGAAAATTGATTTAACATTTCAGGTGATATTAAGGTTAACCAGAATAAATGGACCGTCTTATGTAATCTAACTGTATCGCTGGACAGTGTGATTGAGAATAAATAAGCTTTTCAATATTAATTTTTAATGAAGAAATGTGCTATATGTTTTAAAAGTTTATTTATAATTCAGTTAGCATTATAATTTCTGATTCCAGGTACACCCGACGAGGAATACACCTCCAAATGTAAGTGAATCTCAGTAAATAAGTGAAAAGTTTGAAAGAGCTTGTTTTAGACATTTGCATAGAAATATTTTAACATTTTCTTCAAATTAAGACAAATGTAAACTTAAAAAAGGCTTTATTTTTGCTCTGATATTAAGCAAGATGTTTTTTTTTTTTTTGGTATTTTCATTTTTTTTTAGGTACAAAGGAGCAGACGGGCCAGTTTATGAAGCTCAGTGGCGAGAACCACCACCTTTTTACTGGAGCTAAAAACTCAGCCACCGTGGCTTGGAGGTACAATAACAACATTCTTTGCAGTCGCTTTCTGTCCAGTTTCAATAACTCCTATCTTTCTAACTTTCATAAATATCCATCCAGTGATTAACATACTTCTTTCGGTTTAGGACAATTCTGGAGAAGATGGACCAACAGGGGAAGGTCATCCCCTTTGCAGGCCAAAACAATGTGGGACAATTTGAATAAAAAAAAAGAATTTAGATTATGTTCAGAAGTTCTCATGTCACACACAAATAAAAAAATATTTCTAAAAGTCTTGTTGGTTTCTCTGTTTAGTCAAATTTTTTTTTTTTATTCCATCTAACTTTAGGATTGTAAGTATCCAGGGTCAGGAAAGGGAGTCATTGAAAAGCCCACTGCTGCTACTTGGCCCTGGTTTGTCCTTATGGATGAGGTGTTGGGACAGAGGTCTTCCACAACACCTCCTGTCCTAATTGCCTCCATCCCTGAGGACACTCCAGGGCCAAGCGGAGCGGTGGGCAACCAGATGGAGAAGGAAGACAGTGAGCCAACAGGAAGGGGTCAGAAAAGAAAGAGGGACAGAGATGATGGAGTTGATCAGGGAGGACATGAGGGTACAGAGAGAAGCAGAGGAGAAGAGGGCACAGAGAATGGACAGACTGTTTTCCAAAGAATGGCACCAAAATAAGGTGCTACATAAGAAATATTAAGTTTTGTTCAGATTGTTTCTTAAAGTTTTAAGGTGTTTTAATAAATTTCAAAATTGTTTTTGTCACTAATGTTATTTACATTTGATCTAACAATACATCAACTTAATTTACCGTTATAAACAGAATTTATTATGAAAAATACAAACAACACTTCAAACAGAATGGGGGAAGAAAACATTCAAACAGATCAAGATTACAAGACAAAAGGCAAAAAATAAAACTATGTACAAGTATTTACAATGGCGACAGCAGGATCACCCTGGGTGACCAGTTCCTGGAAAAACCTCTTCAACAGAACAAACAGAAAGTCTGGCGGTGTGGCTAAATCTCTCACAAGGTCAGAGACTTGGATGGGATGCTGCAACTGAGACCTGTGGTTTGTCTTTCTGGATGGTGAGCGAAACATCACACAGGTGGTCTGCAGATGTTTGTGATGCCTCTCTCCGCTGTCCACGGTAGCGTCCATCAAGTGGGTTTAAAGGGCTGGCTGAACTGACGGCTGCCACATCACTAAGAGGTAATCGGAAAAATGCAGAATTAGAAGATGGTGCTCACAAAATATTACAATTAGTTATACCCCTCAAAAATTAATCACATCTATAATATTATACTTGGCTGACACAGACGTCATGTTCTGGTGGTACCTCCTCCAGGGCAGACACCTGAGCTGAAAGCTGGTCCTGCCAGAGAGCAATGCTGACTGTCTCAGTCCCAACCTCACCCTCATCCTCTTCTACAGCCTCCTCTGGGTCATCCTCTGGGGCCATGACTTCCCCAGCAGCAAGGCAGATGTTGTGGAGGATGGCTCATGCTGTTATGACCTAAAAACAATTTAAAAGAGGGTGCATATATGGGTATGTGTATATATTATGTATAATGTATATATAAAATGGATCTAGGTCAAAACTTACGTGAGGTACAAAGGTGTCGTGCACCTCCAGCGCTTGCAGGAAGATGGCCCTGAATCTGGTTTTCATTATTCCTAAAACATGCTCTATTATAGACCGTGTTTTTGGAATGATGGCTGTTAAAGCACTGGGCTCCCACACCTTGTCTTGTCCTCTTGTAGGGAGTGATGAGGGGGAGTGGATATTGGAGGCATGGGTACCCCCCATCAGCAAGGATAAAATGCCCTGGAGGAGGATAAACTGTACAGCGCACTGTGGCGGAGC
Organism: Girardinichthys multiradiatus; assembly: GCF_021462225.1. Classification (NCBI taxonomy): domain Eukaryota; kingdom Metazoa; phylum Chordata; class Actinopteri; order Cyprinodontiformes; family Goodeidae; genus Girardinichthys; species Girardinichthys multiradiatus. The sequence continues at coordinate 36,267,713 of NC_061805.1, read as the reverse complement.
ACCGTAGAGTCATGCACTGACCCAGGCCAGCCCACATACGTGTCAATAAAATGGCTCTCAGAAACTGCTTGCAGGATTATGGAAGGGAAGAGTTTCCTGTTCCTGTAGCACTGACCATCAGGGCTGCTTGGACACCTGAAGCGGATATGGCAGCCGTCAATTGCATCCACAGCTTTAAGAAAAGCTCTGTGGCGTGCCAGCCCTGCAAACTCACGGGACACTGCCTTAAGTCCTCAGGGGTCTTTAGAAGGTAGATGACCTGGTGACGAATAGCCACGATCTCCTCTGTAACTCTGTGGACGATGCGATGGACAGTAGAGCGAGGCATCCCAAACACTCTGCAGACCACTCTGTAGGATGTGCCAGCCAGAAAAGAAAAACCAAGGTCTCAATAGTAGCACCCATCCATGTTGCCTATCCTGGTGCAAAAGATTAAGCAGCACTACCAGAGACTCCCTGCTCAGCTGAAAATCAGGCCTGCCACAAATTGAGCTCGGCCCTGCTGCAATTAAATCAATTTCTCGGCATGTTTGCAATGTAATGCAATGCAGACGTGCACAGCAACCCCTACCGAACAAGATGGGTAGCTCGGTCAGCAGGGAGCTGAGGAAGAGCGGCTGCTGACGTCACTCTGCTGTGCCCGCCGCTCGGAATGCTTTTTGGTTTTCGAGTTCTGGGCAGTACTTTGCGGGCACACCACAAAAACGAAAAAGCAATGTCTGCTTTGTTTTCTTTTTGATTATGGCATAAAATGTGCAATTGTAAAGAAGAAAATGCAAATGCAAATAGGATGATTGATTACTAATTTTATTTATGGGTCAAATAATGCAGCCACATTCTTAAAATGAAAACGCATTTCTGGAAATGTGTTTTCCTTTTCAAATTTTACATTTCAAATTGAATTTTGGTATCTATTTGCAGGGGTACATTTTGAAAAATAAATCTCAAATGTCTTTTTCTTTTTCATTTTAATTAAGTGAAAGAATGAGCTGTCTTGAAGAAGAAAATTAAAATGCAAATAGGATTATTGATTACTAATTTCATTTATGAGTCAAACAATGCAGCCACATTCTTAAAATGAAAAAGCATTTCTGAAAATGCTTTTTCATTTGAAATATGGTAACGATTTGCTTCCATACCTATCTGCCTCTGGTGTCTGTTGAGTGTAACTACAGCTGGAACTAATACTCTCTCAGACGAAGAGGAAGCACCACCACCGTCTGGTGGCCATTGAGTGAATTGCAGTTCCAACAGGATTTTCTCCGCTGCAGACAGGCGTTCAGTGCCTGTCTTGTGGAATTACAGTTGCAACCACAGAAATTAACTAATTTGATTAGTTTTCCATTAACACAGATAGATAATCCCAGATGATCAAAGGACATAACTTGAGCTAAAATCAAGTTACTGATCATTTATTGCCACTTCTGCTCTGAAATGTATGCGCTTTTGCTGGGTTTTCTTGTGTGTGAAGCATGTGTTGGTCAGACTAATACAACTAACTTTAGTTGTCTAACTTGGTAGGTCCTGCTAGAAGTTAAATGAGCCATAGTGTGCATCACTAACATTAATTTGAAGCTAAGAATAGCGTTTGAATGTTTTAGTTTGCTTATCCCACTTCTACATTTTTTCTATACCTTTTCTTTCCCTGTTTTGCTTATTTCCATTAAAGCATAGACATGGGTAAGCCACAGTTTAAAACGTTAAACCTGTGTACCCATTTTAAGCACACCCAATACACCTGCAAGATTTGTTCATAGCTAAACAGCTTAGCCTGTGTTGTGTTGCTGCTAATTGGTTTTAGCAATTGTTCATAGCTGATCAAAAGCTTGGTGTGTTTTGTGTTGCTGTTAATTGATTTTAGCGGCCATTCATAACTGAACAGTTTGGTCTGTTTGTGATACTGCTAAATGATTTTAATGGTCGTTCACAGCGGAACAGCTTTGTTTGTTTTGTGTTGTCGTTGTCTTGTCATTGTGCATTTTGGCTGAAATGGATAAAACGCCCCAGACTGCTGGAGCTGTGCTGTCAGGAGGACTCTACAGGAATGCAGGCACAACAAGTGATTGGGTCATTGATTCTGTTATCCCCAGAGGTGCGTAAAGGTCTTAATGATTATAGCATTGAGCAATGTGAAGCAAGGACTCAGGAGTTGCTATAAGTCATTAAGAGCCCACCAAGACACAGACGAGTGGGCAATGTGTTAGGTCAGCTCACTCTTTAACGGTAATGTTGGAAGTTGACCACTGTCAACCCCCCCCTCCCCCCAGCCTTGGAGAACTCGAAGGCAGAGGAAAACCCCACCTCACAGGTTAAAGCCTTCAAAAGTAGTGAGCCGTTCCTTCAACACCTGAGAGAACCTTCAGCTCAGAGCTGGAAGAAGTAGAAGGTGCTCTCCAGAGATTTCCTTCCCAGGCCCATGGTTTTCCCCACACATCCACAGAATCCAGAACAGGTATTAGTAGGCAGATTAGATTTACTGGTGCGGTGTCCCACCCACTGTAATAGACAGCCATGAACAATACCTGGCGGTGGATTCAGTAGAAGTAAATAGTTCACGGTTTGGGGGTGAGCATACTTCAAACTTGACGCACAGCACCCTCCACTACAGTCCCTCACCTCTGCCAAGGCAACAGAAGAGCCGTCCTTGGGACTCAGGTGGTTCATACCACCCTCAACCACTGCCCAGGACCCGAGTCTGTGGAGCACAGGGCCCACCATTGTACCATGAGCAGCCTCCAGTGCCTCCCCCAAGGCCGTAGCATGATGCCCTGATACACCGTGGATGCAGCAGGAGTGAAACCTCAGATGAAGACTCAGATGGGCCAGCACCAATCCCTGAGAGTGGATTGCACTCACACCAGCTTGAGTCCCTTACCCAAGACATAGAGTGTTTGGACCCTAATAAGGCAGAGTCAAACATTGGTGATTATCTTAGGGAAGTCGAACACTCTCTTTTAGACCTGTATGGCCCATCAGCATGGGAAAAGTTGAAGCTCATTTGGAAGACAACAACCAGGAGCGTCCATGTTTTCATGGAGAGCCTGCCCTCTAGAGTGCGGGACCGTTATTCAGCCCTCTGTGAAGCTTTAAGGGAAGAATATTAGGTGTACACGGACCGGGCTTTCACAACTTTTGGTGCTTTCGCCATACAGCAAAGGCAAAACGAAGTCCCAGAGTATTACTGGCACCTGAGAGCCGCTTACTTCCAAGCACGTAATGCACCCGGCATAGAGGAGGACCATGCTTTCAAATCATTATTCCTCCACAACCTTCATGAAAGTGTACGATATGACTTTACGATGTACTGTAGACCAAAAACCCTTACAATGCCAGAGATCCGGAAGTATGCTCAGATAGCGTGTGAAACACGTGTGGGCTCTACTAAGGGATCAGGAAGTGAGGTTAAAGTTTTAAAGGTCCACACAGGAGAAGGCAGTCCTGTGTTGGAAGGCTGAGAAGTGCCTTCAACCAGAAGACATGTTAAGAACAGGTTTAGGGAACAATGTAGGTTTGGTCAGCAGAACCAGGTTGGTACTGAGTACCAACCGAAGTCCAAGTTGCCAGACCACTTCCGGTCAAACAGATGACCTGACCATCATGTGCGGCCCAAAGGTAAGCCTGATGGTAAAGGTTGGAGTTAACATGTAGGATGGAACCTGAAGAGATAGATGGAGGATGGCTTCCGCAAGATTCTGACAGAAGCAGTGCGCCAGGCATGCGCCCAACCTCCACCATCATTAGAGGCAGCCGACCGTCCAGTGAAACCGGATCCAAAACCCCAGTCAGCACGACTAGGCGTGGACCCAATCTCCACAGCCACCAGAGTCTACCTGATTGGATGGGGAGACAAACCTGTGAAGCTCCAAGTACCCCTTGGGACCTCGCCAGGAGAAACACCACGAACCTTTGCTCTAAGGTTCTTTGGTAAACAGAACCAAAAGGAACATACACATCACCTATACTGTCTCAGCATTATAGTAGGATGTGTCAAACTGAGTTTCCATTTTAAAACAGGATCAGAGATTAGCCTGATGTGCTCAACCTTGTTTGAGGAGGTGAATAGAGCCACGCTCTCCCTCAGTAAACCATTTCAGGTTGAAGCTTGTGATGTAAGCATCACCAGCTACACCCAAGACCACATCACTAGTCAGGTAGAGCAGGACATCACAACCCAAGACATGACTCTGGTACACCTCATCTATATGTACACGTTGAACACAGAGCGTTCACTTGGTGGCCAGGACCTGCTGGACAGGCTAGTCCCGCTCATTGACTGCCATCAGGAACAACTCTTGGTCCAAGTGGAGGTGCCAAAACCCCTGGATGAAGGCAGAAAACCTTCCTAGGGACCAAGCAGGTTACCATCTTAGAGGAGCCCAAAGAACCTCTCAGGCCCTCCAGCCAGACATGGGCACCTCTGGTACAGAGCTGCACCCAGCCACCAAGAAAACTTCTACACTTCTAAGAACTCAACAAAGCTCAAATATAAATAAAACATAAATATGGCTCCATGAGGGTCCGTCAATATATTGGAATGTTTATAATAATTCAGATATACTGTAGATGATTACTACATATGGACACATTATTAATCATTTGTTGAATCATTAAACATCTGACTTTCATTTCACTATGTGTTCAATACAGACAATAAAAAAAACACCCATCTTTTGGTGTTTGAAAAGTAAACAAGGTGACATAAAAGTGCCCTTTTGGTGTGTTTATGTGTGAGGAGGAAATGTGTGATGTGAATGTGGACAAGGGGATCATGCGTGGTCACTCTGGCACTTACACAGCATGCATTATAAATAAGTAATGGTATTAGACGTGTAGTGGTTAGTCATAAAGGAGGAAGGTCTGCACATCAACCCCACCTCTGTTTGGCTTGTACATATTTCATGGGATGCTGGGCAGGAGAGAAGTTAGAGGTTGTGGGTTAGATGGGAGGGTGGCTGAAGTAAAATTCAGCACACACAAGATGCTTTCTGTTCAGTGTCATGGGTCTGTTACTATTAATACTGCCAAGTGTCCTCTCTTTTTTCTTCTTGCTGATATAAGTTCATGGTGTTTTTCTCATCCCAACCTTCCTGTATTTGACAACAAAATAGAGCTGGCTGCTCATACAAGGACTTAAATGCTGGCACAGTGTTAGTTTTAACAATTAAGACAAAGTTTCCTTTACATAGTCCAGATGACCATTTTCTTTGGGCTGGTGTGGAAAGAAAAATAAAACCACACAGAAGCTTTCATACTTATGAGAAAATTAAACTTCGAAAGTCCGCTAACTCTTTAAGGTTTGAAAAGTGTCACTGGGTTATGTTAAGCATATTTTTTAGACCATGTTTTTTTAAATTTGTAAAACAGATACCACATTTAGGCCCTTATCTTCAAAGATCCCAAATAGGGGCGGCTAAGTTGCTTGTACAGAAAACTGCACTTGTAATAAGAGAATGTGTTGCGTGCGATCCTCAAAGATTACGTATGCAATAGATAACAGGTGCAAAAAAGATGCATACAGCCCTATATAAATAAGGAAAGTGCGTGTGCTAATGGCTGGCTGCTACTGCCCCCAGCAGAACAAGAGGAAAAGCAAACAGATCCTCACTGCTGTGTTGCTTGAAACATGCAGGGGTTGTTGCGCTGCATCATTATAAATAATCCAGTTGCTGATTTGTTCCTTCTGTTCCGTTCTGCTCCTGTTTTTGTAGACTGTTACAGTTTATTAAATTTTGCCGTCACTACTCACAGAAGCTGGTTTGTCATCACAGCTTCTGCCCTGACGAGTTTATTTCTCAGATCTGTTCATTTGCGCTGGGTGCTTCTGAGTGCGTAATTGCGCATGCAGAAAGCTGAGTTTGAAGTTGTTCTGTGAGCAAATGCTTTATGTTTGGGGTTCAGACTGTTGCACATGAGAGCAGAGCTATTTGCCATCTGTGCGCACACAGCAGCTGTGCACTCATCATAGAAGAGTGCACAGCTTGTTTACTGTGTTCCTTGATTTAACTCACAACAGATGCAGCTTACCAATTGGCCAATCAATATTAAAAATAAAAAAGACAAATATTTATTAGAGGTTTGCCTTCCTTGATCTTTTAATTCTTTTCGGAGAGTCATCGTGTTCTTTTTTTTTTAGTGTGTTTGAAGAGTTTATCATAAACAGCCACAATATTTAAATCTGAACATAATATTAGCAACATAAATATAGTTTGTTGTAGGAGTTGGATATATGCTGTAGCTTTTAAAACATAATGCCACATAACTGTCCTACAAAGAATTTAAATCTAATATTTGTATGTTTGTATGCCTTCTTCTCACCACAGTGACAGCAGACATTTTTGCATGCCAGTTAGTACCTGCATTTCAAAGGTGCTAAATCTAGAGGCAAAAAAGTTCCTGCAATTCGTTTCAGGTTTGATAAATTGCATTGCGGGTGGTAAAGGACAGAAATACATTTGCATATCCTCCTCCCATATATTTGCGCGTTTGGGTCATTATCAAATGTTTTATTCATATATTCCTGAAGGCAAACACACTAAAACGTTTGCGCCTGCTGTTCTGCTCATTCTGTAGATCAGATACACCGGGCGTGGTGTTGGTGGTGTAGGAGTTAAGTGAGCGACCACGTATGTAGGCTATAGTCCTCGAGGTGGCTGTACCGGGTTTGAGTCCCGGATCTGGCGACCTTTGCCGAATGTCTGCCCCTTTTTTCTGTCTGCCTAGTGTTGAAAAATGAAAAAAATAAAAGCTCTACAGCTGAAAAAATATCTTTAAAAAGAAACAGATATACCTGCACATATCTGATCATTGAAATTAGTCTATGCTCAAAAGAGTACATACACAAAACAACTTTCACTTAAAACAATAGAAATGTCATTCAAAGTTATTCAAAATAATCATTTAACACTGGAAAAACATTGTTGGATCAAGTACTAAGCAACTGTAAGCTAACTGAGGAACAGCTTCACCACAAGAAGCAGTATAATTGTGAAATTCAATGAAAAGTCAGAAATGTGTACTGGGCATCAATGTGCTTTATAAATTTGATACAGTTGAAATGGACAATTGAAAAATAATGTTTGAAAGAAACAAAATAATTTCCACAAATTTAACATTTTTGTGTGTTTACTGGAAGTTGCCCTCATCAGTTTGAGCCCAATGTTTGGATAGAAAAATATATTTTTATTAAAAAGAACTAGGGTGCTGCGTAGCCCAGTGAAGGAGTGTGCCTGTCATATATGAAGGCTATTTAAACTGCAGTAATCCTGGGTTTGAGTCCCAACCCTGGGCCCTTTAGTAGGGTCTTCCCCTTGTTGTCTACCCTTCTTCCTGTATAGCTTACAAAGTGCCACAAAATGTAGAAGAAAAAAAAATCTCCCTGCACATAGCAGCCAAGTTACAAAGACACAGAAATATAAAGGGAGTTGCCAGTCCAGTGTGGGTGTGACGAGGGAGTTCTCTTGGTATAAGGGCAGTGTGACCAGTCATGCTTCAAATTCTCAAATAACCAGACTACTCAGGTGCGAGTGGGCCTCCATGACTTTCAGATCCCATTTCATGGATAAACTGCTACCCAGCTCTTTTATGCAGCACCCAGGATCCTGATATGCTGGCATGAAAAAATTAACTACCACAATCTAACCTGAGCAAAAGCTTAAGTTTTATTTGTGTTTTTTTTTTCTGTTTTAATGAAATATCTTTCTTTTACACTCCACATACAGATAATATCTATTGAAAGTTCGCTGCAGTTTGCTGTAGAACATTTAGTCAAGTCAATGAAATTAATCCAAATTATTGTGTGGGGCTTTTTTCCGGCATATGGTCCTGGCATACATCATAAAATTCAAGGGAAAAATATTCTGGGTTCTTCTTAATTAGAAACTGAAGACCAAACAAGGTGGGAGTTTTCAGCAAGACAAGTATCCCAAACATACAACAAACAAAATATTCAGTTGGTTTCAAAGCAAAAAATAAGTCTGCTAGAATGGCCCCAACACTCACTTAACTTGAATCCAGTTAGAAATCTATAGAAACAACTGAAGATAAGTGTGTATGAGGGCCCCAGAACCCTCAGGATTTGATGACTAGGAATAGGCCAAAAACCCACCTGAGCAATGCATCTGCCTCCATAAAAGAAATGTATTTTTCTCTTAAGTATTAAATTCGTTTCATTAAACATATTCAATGCTTATTTGCTTTGATATTCCACTTTGCTACACATATAGTAACTTAATTAACTGATTTTTATTACTTTGCACAAGTGAATAACTTGGGGTGTTACCAGTGGCGGATGCTGGTCTTTCAAGGAGCATAAGCTCAATTTCAAGATTGCTGATTCGCTCATTTTGCTGTCAATCAAAAAGGGATTCATCCTCAGACAGATCATCCAATCATCATGCAGAAGCTGAGTGTCCAGGCCAGCCGAGGCCAGCCCACTGCCCCATAGACCCCCAGAGATGCTGAGCGTCCGATGGGCGGGACAAAACCCAGCATTTATCCAATAACTCGTCTCGTTTCGCTGCAGCCGAGGCTGCCGCATAGACCCCCAGAGGTGCTGAGCGTCCGATAGGTGGGACAAAGCCCAGCATTTTTGCTTCGCTATTGAACTCACTGTTTAAAGCACTCTGAAGCTGCGAGAATGAGTGAGAGGAAAGCTGCGTCGTTACCAGTGATAAGAAGCTAATTCTGAACAAAAGTTGAGCACGTTGTAGCGCATATTTAGTCAATGACATGTACACACAACAGTATATATTTGATCACTTATGTTTTTGACATTTTAAGGTAAGCTGAGCTTCCCTTGCAGTCCTAGAGCAATAGCCACTGGGTGTTACCAACATCTCTGAACTTGATGTCAATGGCCTCATTAGAAATATACTTACTACAGTATAAGAACTGCACTGGACATGAGTGTAAAGCAGCCAAAGTCTAAAGATAAAACATTTAAAGATATTCTGCCTGGAAAACTACTGATCAAGACCACTTTAAAAGATCATAAGGAAGTCTGGCACGTTCCAAGCTGAGCATAAAGAAGCTACGTGTAGTTAAAAATGCTTGCTTTGTACTGTACATATATCTTATAAAAGCCCACAAAATAAGACATATTTGTTGCCAGGTAACTGGTAGCCTGCCAGCACTGCCTCTCAAGAAGGAACAAAGACAGATGAGCAGTGAATCAGTAGCACTCCTCTAAATATAAAGTGTTGAGGTCTTATATGGTTGCAGTTTTCTTCCAGCTGTATGGAAAAGGTTAATGGGAAGTGATGGTCATGCGGTCTGAGGCCACGAGCTAGTAGTCTCTGGATGTTACACAACTTACAGCCCTATGATTAGCTGGTAATGTCTAATTGAACAACTCATTAAGTCGATGCATTTTAAATTAACAGAGAACAAAGGGAAAGACTGACACTTTACATGTTTCTAACGAAGCAAAATAGCGTTGACGTACAAACAAATTAACAGTTGCAGCTTTTTTGGTTTTCTCTAAGGTTATTGATTTGCGTATAATTCATTTTGTATATATAATGGGCAAAATTAAATAAAGCTTGTACATGGAGACATAATGTCATCAAAAGTGTAAACTCATCTAGAAGTAAAGTTCTGGGAAACTTAATTTATGCTGTTGCTCTACGATACCTAGGTATATGGGTCAGACACTGTGCTCCTGGGGACCAATTCCAGCCTGCAGCTGAGGGGTTTGACTGAGTCAGCATCTCCACCTCACTCTCTGGGACCAGGATGCAGCACAGTGTTCTGCTGTGACTAGACAACCTGCCTTAATATTATCTGCACACATCCCACTCTTGCACCTCTCTTTAATTTGGGTCTGGCTGTGCCCTATTTTTGCTTCACACAGTTTACACAACACAGCTACTGTCAAAATTAATTCATTGATATAAGGTGCGTCATTTTAGAAAAACAATGTCTGCCTTCATTCTACCTGCTGGGGGTAAAAAAAAAAAGCTTATTTTGCAGTGAGTTATTTATTTTTCATTTTTTTATTATTTTTTCTATTTGCAAAATTTGCCAGCCTCAGGGTTAAATATGGTGAGACATTTCGAAGGGAGCCTCTGATGCTCCTGAAACGATGTCATTGATAATTCTGAGAGGTGTTAAAAAATTTAGTTTTTAGAAAGCTTTTATAATTTATTTTTTGTTTTTGTAAACCAAAATAATCAAATTGTGTCCTGCATGCAACCCAAACATTTATAACCTAAAATGAATTAATGAAAAATATTTTCTTGTTCGTGTCATGAATTTGTTATTGTTTCAAAAAATATTTGCAGATGAATATGAAGAAAGCGCATAGCATGAAATTAATAGCACCATTGTGTAGTCTTATATTTAAAGTCCTTTACTGTTCAATGCCATCAGATTTCTCGTTTTAAGAAGTGGCAGCCGCAGCTGCATTGTCATTATCATCAGAGTCACTAATGGGATCATTGTTGCCATCATCAGGTAAGCAAACGACTCTGATTGCTCTGCAGCACATGGGATGGTTGTTGTGACCAGTTCAGAAACAAAGATAGAATGCAACTCTATCCATCTGTCCATCCATGCATTCCTCCATCTGGAAAGGGAGAAAACCAAAGAAAGCTTTGAGCAGGGGCATAAATCACTGGAGGCCTCAGACCAACCTCTGCAGTCCCACCCAACCCTCTCCTGTCCAGGCAGCATCTCAGTTAGACTGAGTGGCCCTGCTCCAGCTTGTTAAATAATGAATTAGAGGCTGATATCCTGTGACGGAGACTGGGAGAGAGCACTTCCTCTCTGGGCCAGAGTGGGGCTTGAATACCCGTGAATAATACATGGACAAAAGTGGGCCTGCTGAAATGACTCAATACCAGGAGTCAAGTGAGAGATTATTTTTCCACAGTTATGAAAATATTGCCGCCTTTGTAAAACAATAGGAGAGGCGAGAAGATGATTGCATGTCACAGGCTCACAGTTACTGTGATATGTGAAAATATTATCAAAGTTTTTTTCATAATATAGCTCATATGTTAGCTACTAAAATGTTTGCCCAAAGCCATGTCTGGTGGAGCATGGACAGATAAAGTAGCAATCTACCGAGCCTAAAAGCAAGGACTAATGTAACTCTAAGTCCAAAAGAAAAGATGTTAATATTTTTGTTTTCTGCTGAGAATGGAGTTAAAAGAAGGCGCCTTCTCACCATGAGAGAGTAAATGTTTTCCTCTGTTTTCCGTGATCCATCTTGCAAATCAGCTTACTTTCCCTGAATCTGGAAACCATGATATATGCTCTAGACACCTGAAAAATGAGCATCTATCCAAGTATCAAGTTATTTGCAACATTTTACAGGAGTTCTTACAGTATTCCTTACATTTAGCCATATCCAACATGGCAAAAATTTTGAACTGGATTCCTGTCTCTGCTGAAGATAAACATTCCATTAGCAGGGTGCTGCCACCACCATGTTTCACTGTAGGAAAGGTGTTTTCAGGGAAATCTGCTCTGTTAGTTTTCTGCCATCTTGTATCATGTTATCTTCTGATCTCTCCTGACAAGAATACCTTCTGCCACATGTTTAACGTGTCCCCTACATGGCCTGTGGCAAACTTTAAATAGGACTTCTTCTGGCTTTCCTTTAACAGTGGCTGTGTTTATGCCATTCTTTCACAAATAACACATTTGTGGAGTGCACTAAATAATAGTGGTTCAATAAGCAGAATCTTCCACCTGAGCTAAGGATTTCTGCTGCTCCACCAGTTATCATAAGCCTCTGCCTGTAAGGCAAAGTACATTTCCAAGTTTGCTGCTTTTCTATGTTCCATTTTGGGAATTAGATAGCTTCGTATGTATTTGGAAACCATCATATCACCTCTTTTACATAGTGAAAAAATATTATTTCCTATAAAGAATTATGATATATTTACTTTTCTCCACTCAGTTGTTAATTTACACATTAGAAATGGAGTTCAGCCTCCCACAAGACAAACCATGGCCCCCTGTTTGTCAGTAGGCCAACTCAGCCCTCCAAGAAAACTGGAAACCACAAGCTCTTGCAGAGCCCCCAGCTCTCCCAGCTAACCACTAATCCATGTGCTTGATATATTAGACGCTGTGCCTGGATTTATTCTACAGTGATGTGCTGTCCCTTCTTCTGCCAGTTTTTCCCTTTTCCTTTACTGTCTCTTTTGTTTGTTCTCTCTCTTGCTCCTGCTGCAGGCCAGAGGATTAGGCCACAGATCATGGGATTTGCCTAATTGTGTTTAATTAGGGTTGGGTCAGGCCAGAGTCAAAAAATGAAGGCTGTTGGATTTGAAGAAACAAGATAGAGTAAGGTTGAACCCTCCTGATATGTTTCTGGCAGGTATGTTATAGTCAGGTAAGAAAGAATTTGAAAAAAAGGGAAGGTGGATACTTAATCTAGACTGAGAGCAAGAAGAAGGAGAAAAAGATAGAGGGCATAGGCAAGTGGAAAAGAGAAATCAGTAAGGTGATGACAGTGTCTGTGTTGGATTCCCCCAAGGAGTAATTGATTACCGCCCGCCTTGTTGTTCTCCTGACCTCTGCTGCCCCATACCTTTCTCTGTGACACCATACTGGGGAGAGCTGTAACTCACTGTGCCCTTGGATGGAGCTTTAAGAGGGCTGCGGGTCATGAAGGCTTCCTTCTACCGTGGTGCACTGTATCCCAGCTAGAATAAATTCTTCACAAAAGAGCAGTGCCAGTAGGCAACTCCATGCTTGTGTTTGTGTAGGGGCCTCCATTTCCTGCAAATATATTCACACCTCTGGAACCTTTCCCAATTCTATCACGTTACAACCCAAACCTCAATATATTTTATTAGGATTGTATGTGTTAGCGGCTTTGAACTGGTGACCTCTGTCCAAGATGTACCCCACCTCTCGCTCGTAGACGGCTGGAGATAGACACCAGCTCCACTGGGACCCTCTACAGAAGAAAATGGATGGAGGGATATGATAAACTGAAGCAAAGTAGCACATAATTCTGAAGAGAAAGAAAAAGGATATATGGTTTTCAGTTTTCTTTTACAAATACAATTATTTGTGTTCAACCCCCTTTCTAGAACCTATTTTTGCCACAATTACAACTATAAGTCTTTTTGGACAATGCCTCTACTTTTTATATCTAGACATGAAATTTATTACCTATTGTTTTAAAAAAAAATAGCTCAGGCTCAGAGAAATAGGATAGGGAACTTCTGTGAACAGCATTTTTCAAACTTCAAACTACATTCTGGTCTGGACTCTCCCTGGGTCATTATTATAGATGGATATGCTTTACATAAACCATTTCATTTTAGCTCTGATTGTAAGTTTAGGGTTGTTGTCCTGCTGGAAAATGAACTGCCATGCCAGTGTGAATTCTTTTGTGGCCTCAGGTTACTTCCAGGACTGTCCTGTATTTGGCTTCATACATCTTCCCATCCCCCAGTGGGCCCACCACCTGCAGGGGGGAACCGTGAGGGACCGGTGCAAAGAAGATGGACAAAGGTGGAGACCTCGGCGGCCCAATCTCCGGATGCTTAGGCTGGCTCTAGGGACGTGGAATGTCACCTCGCTGGGGGGGAAGGAGCCTGAGCTTGTGCAGGAGGTCAAGAGATATCGACTAGAAATAGTCGGGCTCGCCTCCACGCACAGCGGGGGCTCTGGAACCCATCTCCTTGAGAAGGGCTGGACTCTCTTCTACTCTGGAGTGGCCCACGGGGAGAGGAGGCGGGCTGGGGTGGGTTTGTTTGTTGCCCCCCAGCTCAGCCGTCTCGTGTTGGGGTTTACCACGGTGGATGAGAGGGTTGCATCCCTGCGCCTTCGGGTTGGGGACAGGTCTCTGACTGTCGTTTCGGCCTACGGGCCGAGTGGTAATGCGGAGTCCCTGGCCTTCTTGGCGTCGCTGTCACAGGTGCTGTATAGTGCCCCTTCCGAGGACTCCATTATTCTGCTGAGGGACTTCAACGCCCACGTGGGAAACCACAGTGACTCCTGGAGAGGCGTGATCAGGAGGAATGGCCTCCCCGATCTGAATCCGAGTGGTGTTTTGTTTCTGGACTTCTGTGCTAGTCACGTATTGTCCATAATGAACACCATGTTCAAACATAAGGGTGTCCATCAGTGCACTTGGCACCAGGACACCCTAGGCAGGAGGTCAACGATCGACTTTGCTGTCGTATCATCAGACCTTCGGCCGCATGTTTTGGACACTCAGGTGAAGAGAGGGGCTGAGATGTCCACTGATCACCACCTGGTGGTGAGTTGGATCCGCTGGAGGAGGAGAAAGTCGGACAGACTTGGCAGGCCCAAGCGCATACTGTGGGTCTGTTGGGAATGTCTGGCATAGCCCTTGGCCAGGGATGTATTCAACTCCCACCTCCGGGAGAAATTTGACCAGATTCCGGGGGATGTTGGAGACATAGAGTCCTAGTGGACCATGTTCTCCGCATCTATTGTCGATGCTGCTGCCCGTAGCTGCGACCACAAAGTCTGCGGTGCCTGTCGCGGCGGCAATCCCCGAACCTGGTGGTGGACACCGGCAGTAAGGGACGGTCTCAAGCTGAAGAAGGAGTCCTATCAGCTGTGGTTGGCTTGTGGGACTCCTGAGGCGGCTGACGGGTACCGTGAGGCCAAGCATGGCCTCGAAGCAATTCTGGCAAACCGTTTGCCACCTCAGGAGGGGGAAGCAGTGCTTCGCCAACACTGTTTACAGTGGGGGTGGGATCGACTTTGTTGTCGTATCATCAGACCTTCGGCCACATGTTTTGGACACTCAGGTGAAGAGAGGGGCTGAGCTGTCCACTGATTACCACTTGGAGGTGAGTTGGATCCACTGGAGGAGGAGAAAGTCGGACAGACTTGGCAGGCCCAAGCGCATACTTTGGGTCTGCTGGGAACGTCTGGCAGAGCCCTTGGCCAGGGATGTATTCAACTCCTACCTCCAGGAGAGCTTTGACCAGATTCCGGGGGATGTTGGAGACATAGAGTCCTAGTAGACCATGTTCTCCGCATCTATTGTCGATGCTGCTGACCATAGCTGCAGCCATAAGGTCTGCGGTGCCTGTCGCGGCGGCAATCCCCGAACCCAGTGGTGGACACTAGGAGTAAGGGAAGAAGGAGGCCTATCGGCTGTGGTTGGCTTGTGGGACTCCTGAGGCAGCTGACGGGTACCGTGAGGCCAAGCGTGGCCTCAAAGCGATTCTGGAAAACTCTCTGCCGCCTCAGGAGGGGGAAGCAGTGCTTCGCCAACACTGTTTGCAGTGGGGGTGGGAGGCTGCTGACCTCAACTGGGGACATTATTGGGCAGTGGAAGGAGTAATTTGAGGATCTCCTCAATCCTGCCATCACGCATTCCCTGGTGGAAACAGAGGCTGGGGACTCGGGGTTGGACTCTTTCATCACCCAGACTGAAGTCACCGAGGTGGTTAAAAAGGTCCACAGTGGCAGGGCTTCGGCGGTTGATGAGATCCGCCCTGAAGTCTCTGGATGTTGTGGGGCTGTCATGGTTGACACGCCTCTTCAACATTGTGTGGCGGTTGGGAACAGTGCCTCTGGACTGGCAGACTGGGGTGGTGGTCCCCCTTCATACGAAGGGTGACCGGAGGGTGTGTTCCAACTATGGGGGGATCACACTCCTCAGCCTCCCTGGTAAGGCCTACGCCAGGGTATTGGAGATGTGAGTCCGGCAGATAATCGAACCTCAGCTTCAGGAGGAGCAGTGTGGTTTTTGTCTTGGCTGTGGAACACAGGACCACCTCCATACCCTCTACAGGGTACTCAAGGGTTCATGGGAGTTTGCCCAACCGCTCTACATGTGTTTTGTGGACCTGGAGAAAGCATTTGACTGTGTCCCTCATGATGCCCTGTGGGGGGTGCTCCAGGAGTATGGAGTCGGGGGCCCTTTATTAGGGGCCATCCTGTCTCGGTACAAGCAGAGCAGGAGTTTGGTTTGCATTGCCGGCACTAAGTCGGACCTGTTCCCGGTGCATGTTGGACTCCAGCAGAACTGCCCTTTGTCACCGGTCCTGTTCATAACTTTTATGGACAGGATTTCTAGGCACAGCCAAGGGCCGGAGGGGGTCTGGTTCATGATGTGGTCCTGCTGGCCCCCTCTAGCCAAGACCTACAGCATGCGCTGGGGCGGTTCGCAGCCGAGTGTGAAGCTGCTGGGTTGAGGATAAGCTCCTCCATGTCCGAGGCCATGGTTTTCGACCATAAAAGGGTGGTTTGTCCTCTTCAGGTTGGAGGGGAGTTCCTGGGAGTGGAGGAGTTTAAGTATCTCGGGGTCTTGTTCACGAGTGAGGGAAAAATAGAGCAGGAGATCGACAGATGGATCGGTGCGGCTGCCGTGGTAATGGGGGCGCTGTGCCGGTCCGTTGTAGTGAAGAGAGAGCTGAGCCGAAAAGCGAAGCTCTTGATTTACCAGTCGGTCTACGTTCCTACCCTCACCTATGGCCATGAACTTTGGGTCATGACAGAAAGAACGAGATCCCAGATACAAGCCGCTGAAATGAGCTCGGTAGGGTGGCTGGGCACTCCCTTAGAGATAGGGTGAGGAGCTCAGCCATCCGGGAGGGGCTCGGAGTAGAGGCGTTGCACCTCCACATCGAGAGGAGCCAGTTGAGCTGGAGGAGGTGTCTGGGGAGAGGGACGTCTGGGTGTCTCTGCTAAGTCTGCTGTCCTCGCGACCCGGTCCCAGATAAGCGGAAGACGACGAGTACGGCGAGTACGAGTACGACTCTACCAATTGTATCCCTGATCTGTGAAGTATGTTCTTGGTCTTTATGATGTGTTTTGTTCCCTAATATTCTCTAACATGCATCCGAAGGAGAGCAGTTGTTTTTGCACTGATGTTAAATTGCACACAAGGTGGATTCTATTTATGGTGGTGGACTTTCGGAGAACACCACCCATATACACTCCCGTCACCATCCTCAACAACACCGTGTCGGCTGTGGACCGCTTTAGGTTCTTAGGAACCACCATCTCTGAGGACCTGAGATGGCCTTCACAAATAGAAACTGTTCGTAAGAAGGCCCAGCAGAGACTGTACTTCTTGAAGCAACTCAAGAAGTACAACCTTCCACAGGAGCTGCTGGTCATCTTCTACACTGTCATCATTCAGTCTGTCCTGTCTTCATCCATATCAGTGTGGTTTGGCTCATCCACAAAACAGGACAGGTCCAGACTGCAACGAATAATCAGGACTGCAGAGAGAATAATCAGAGGTGACCTTCCCTCCATCCAGAACCTATACAGGTCTAGGGTCAGAAAAAGAGCTGCAGAAATCTCTGCAGACCCCACACACACTGCACATAAACTGTTTAGAGTTTTACCATCAGGCCACCGCTACAGAGCACTGTTTACTAAAACCAGCCGCCACAGAGACAATTTCTTCCCC
Organism: Girardinichthys multiradiatus; assembly: GCF_021462225.1. Taxonomy (NCBI): domain Eukaryota; kingdom Metazoa; phylum Chordata; class Actinopteri; order Cyprinodontiformes; family Goodeidae; genus Girardinichthys; species Girardinichthys multiradiatus. The sequence goes on along the minus strand of NC_061805.1, from coordinate 36,250,342 downwards.
CAGGCTGTTTCTCTGCTGAACATTTAATAGAGTACCAAACAACAGCATACAGATGTTGCAAATGCACCTTTTTATTTATATATGTGTATATTTGTATATTGTATATATGTATACTCTTTAATGCAAAAAACAAAAACCAAAGAGCAAAGTGTACCGGAATCAAATTCCTTGTTTGTATGTACGAACTTGGCAATAAAGCTGATTCTGATGCTGATGTACTAATTTGGTTAATTCTCAAAACAAATGGTTACACTGGGTTTTATTTAGGGTTATCATAGTAAAGGGAGCTGAACACAAATGTACAAAATTTTCAGACTTTTAATTCTAGAATTAGGAATCTTTGAGTTTGCACTCAGAGATGTGTGTTGAATTTATTTTTTACTGTGGTGTCATGTTAATGCCAAAGTTGACCCTGTCATGCTGTCATACATACAGTGCATGCATCTCTGCCTAAAAGGACTTTTTCCACCATAAAATTTAAATACTTAATAACTTTCATTGCTGTATAAAACATAAAAGTTCTCAAACTCACGTGAAAAAGAACTCATGTTAAATCTGCAGACATTTTCTGCTGTTCAAGGCAAATTTCATTCATTCACTTTAAGAAATAATCTTTTTGGGGCCCTTATTGAGTTTTTGTAGGAAGAGGCAAAATGTTACTCCTTTATTTAGGGCTGAAAAATATGGACTTTTAATTTGCACTCAAAGGCATTGTCATTGAGAGTCAGTAGGAAATCACGAAGCCTCCAAAATTCCAGCTGTTGACAGAAGCACAATGCCTGTCATAGTGAAGCCACAATAAAGGGACTTCCAGAGCCAATAAAGGAACACAGATGGAGCAGTAGCTGCATATAAAATTTAATTAAATGTGGCTGCTTGCTGTTGTCTTGTTGTGATGTGAAATACAGTCTTCAAGTTAAAGATTTTTACAGAAAATTGTTCATATTCCTACATAGTAAACTAAAGAGATACCTGACACTCACAATCCTTTTTATATTTTTGGTTTAGAAGTAAAGTTATAGATGTGTTTGAACAGTGTAGGAGTGTAAGATAGGATCCTGAAACAACAGCAAATATAATGAGAACCAGTCTTGTTACAGAGCAATTTCCTCAGTCTACACAAATGCTGTAGATTAATATAACCCTTGATTCTTTTATGTCTGTCAAATTAAATATATCGATTCAGCACAACAGAAAGATTGCCACCAAAAGCCAATGCAATGAGCATCAATTTACTAAAAGCTCCCACAACTACTTAATACCTCTTAATCACAATGACACATAACAGCATCCACTGCACTTCACTTGGCTCAGAAATGGTTCACTGTGCAATTATTGAAATCACAGTTGAACAAAAGCAATGGTTGGAAATGCTGAAATTGAGTAATTACAAGGGTAGCTAATGCCAGGACCAAATGCCATGAGCTAAGAGATTAAGTAAGGGTCTTGTATCCATAGTAACCTTTCTAAAGCTAAGTAATATTTATGTAATATGTACGATTGTGATCACAGAGGAAACAGAGAATTTTCTTTTTTTCTTTCTTTGTCCTATAAATTGAGAGAACTGCTAATCCCCCTTTTATGCTAGTTATTCACATAGGTACCTCAATATATTAGCAGCTTACCATCTTATCACGTTTACGGTTACCCTGAGAATCGTGATGATCACCGCTTTGATTTTCACAGCCTTCTTTGACTCCTGCAAGTGTGCTATCATGAAGAAGAGATGACAGAAACTCGCTCTAAAATTTTGTCACATGGAGGCCAGAGGTGGGGGAAAAAGAAAAAGCTTTATTATTCATTACATGGCTGGCAGGGCAAACTGGTGAACACAATATATCCATTTGCATCAGCCCCACAACTAAGTTCTCTGTCATCTCTGTCATTAAGAATTGAGCTCTGTGTATCAGCCCTGGTAACTCTGGGAATTTGTACATCCACAAGACAATTCATTTCAGTGCATTTGTGCAAGCTGGATTGTTCCAGCTGTAGAGGGCTTTATTGTCTGTTGTATTACAACCTTCTGATTATTATAAAAACAATTTATGCCCATTAAATGTACACTATACAGGGCTGTAAAAAATTTACCTTCTTAAGAGTTTCTTTTTTTTCTTTTTTTGTCACATATGTTTCACATCATGAAACAAATATAAATATCATACAAAGATAACCAGTCAAAACAAAATGCAATTTTGAAATATGTCATTCATAAAAGGAAAATGTTGTCCCAGCCACCCCAGCCCTATGTCAAGTTATTGCTTCCGTTCTCCTAAGAAAGGGACGTGCCACCCTTGCTCGTTCAGTCGAGCAAACAATTGTGTGAACAGGAGCGCATGCTTGTGCAGAAGGTTCAAGTGGCTAATGTTTAATAAGAGTGAAAATTGCTTAATTTGTATAATAGAATTCCTTCTTATAACACTTTATAAAATATTGTAGGTGTTTTTTGGCTTTATGATAATTTTTTAGGTCAAAGTGTAAGTTCTGAACATACTATTAGGATGTTTTGTTAATTGAACCATTTTGATTGTGAACTAAAGTCATTAACCGACTGACATTAATATTTCTATATGGAAATATTTTACCTTCTCACCATAAATAATTTTATCTTGTAGGAGAGGTTCAGTGAAGTCCAATAAGGTTGTGTAGTTCAAAATAGCATTTTTTCAAAAGTTATACGGTCATTCTAGTCTCTTCTCTAACCCCACAAAGTAGGTCACAAGCAACCCAATGTCTGTCCAAACAGCAGGAACATATGGGTTGATGGAACAGGTCATGTTGTTTTCTGTGTGTAACAGAGAAAATGTGAGGGTACTTAAAAGGAAGGATGTGAATTGCTTACTTGTGCATCTAAGCATCAGTATATGATTAAAAAATGTTATCATAGATCAGTTAAAACATCAACACATCAAGGAATGTTTAAAGTCCTGCCATGTGCTTATGTAGTAGAGAAAAGTGTCTGAGAGGTCACATTTGATGGCTTGGAAGAAGATCAATGAGTGTAAATTAGGTCAGACTAAAGCAAGTCTCTGGAGGTACAGGAGACGACAGGGAGAGTCTTTGGTTTTGGGTCAACTGTGCCCCTGACAGAGCTAACTGTACACAAGTGGGGAAATAACTAACCATCCCAAATGTCCATGCTTCATTTATGAGATTTTACCATCTTGCTTTTTTATGGTGCCTTGATTATTGTATATGTCACAGCATCACCTTTCTATAGAGCTAATGTTTCTTTAAAGGTTTAAATAGGTGGTGTCCAAACTCTTTGTCATTTGGGCCAAAATCGTCTAAATCTAAAATACTTTTAATGCCAGGCCAAAAAAAATATGTTTTTACTCTAAAATTGCTAAAATTTATACTGTGAATATTATTGTTTTACCTTCTCAACAAGTAACAAGCTGCATGCTAGCCGTATTACAGGAAAGGCATCCAGTTTGTAAATGTTGGGTTTGACAAAAAAATAAAAATAATAAATGTAGTCTATCCTCAGCAATAAGAACCGGATTTGGTTTGCTCTTTCTTTGAAAATATTTGGTGTATTTAGCAAAGTTTTTTTTTAAGATTGTCTTGCAGTACTAGTGGACTTTATTTTTCCAGTATTTTTTGACAGTAGATAGACAGGAAATGGGAATGAAGAGAGAGGGGAAGACATGCGGCAAATGTTGCCAGGTCTGGGACTTGAACCCAGGACAGCCATGTTGAGGACTAAGGCCTCTGTATATGGTTCGCACGCTTAGGGTTAGGGTTAGGGTTAGGGTTAGGGTTTAGGGTTTAAATTGATCAAATTGTTGCTTGCTTTTCAGCCCTGCTGGCTTAGTCAATACATCAAGCACAAATAGTGTCTCTTCCTGCTTCCATTTCATATCTGTAACAATTGCATACTCCCTGTGCTTAAACTTTGTTTGTTGTTATTATACAGTTGGCCTAAAATTATTCCACTCCAACTGTAAAAGAGGTTTATTGGTAAAATCTCCAAACTAGCAGCTGTTTGCAATAAACAAAACAAAAAGAACAGCATTAATAGCTCAACACAACTAATATTACAAGTGGTTTCTACAAATCAAACACAATATTCCACTTTTAATGACTAATGTAGTCTCAAAATTATTATTCAACGTATTCATAACAAGCAGGTTTAGTACTTAGTAGAACAGTCTTTTGCTGTTTTGACTAAATGTGATTCATAACCAAGCACTGATTTCTGGCAGGATTCCTGAGGAACCTTAGCTTACTTCTCTATGACAAAGGCCAAATCCCACTGGACATTTTTAATAAAGTTTAACCATGATAGCCACTCTAGTATCTTCCAAGATGTCCTCTTTAATAAAGTGTTGGTGGAATTTTAAATGTGCTTGGGATCATTCTCCTGTTTGAAGGTCGGAATGGTGGTCAAGTGTCAGCTTCTTCACAGATGACACGACATTTTCTTCTGATATTTCCTGATATTTGATTAAATCTGTATTTTCTTTCACACACTGCAAGTTTCAAGAGCCTGTGGAAGCAAAGAAGACCAAAAGCAACACAGAGCCACTGCCATGCTTTATTGCAGGCATGCCGCTCTTTTTAGCATATGCCTCATTCTCTCCTTCCGACAACCCGTTGATCCGTGGGCCTGAAATTCCAGTTTTAATTCACCACTCCACAGAACAAAATCCTTGCTGAATTTTTTTTTACTATTAGGTCACTAATAGTGAACGTCTTTGAGTGCTGGACTGGAGCCCCTTATTGTTTAGTATGTAACTTAGTGTCGAAATCTTTGTAGTAATTGGAAGGTTTTTGGCCACCTGCCTCCCCAGTAATCTGGTGGTGGCCGTTGCCACATTCTGATGGTGTGGCCAAGGTTCCTTAAACTTTAAACTTGCATCCTTTAAATCAACGTCCTTGTAATATAAGTTTTATTTAACTATTTAAACAGTTTATGTGGACTTTGTGTATTTAAACACAAGTTTAGAGTTTGATAGTAAACCTAATTTTCAGTGTGAGTTTAATGATTGCAGTGCAACTGTAGGTAAGTATTTTAACAAATTATAGGTATAAATGATCATAATAATCTTCTTATATAATTTGATGTAATACTTTCTTAAATCATTTGACACAGTTTAATACAGACAATCCAGCCATTTTTAGATTTAACATGCCATCCATTGACTGATATTTCTAGAGGTATGGTTAGAATCATGACTCTATGGCCAGAGATGTTTTTGCATGTGTGTAAAATCTTAATTCTAAATTGAACGTAGGGCTGAATGTGATGGTCATTTGTTTTGTATGCTTCTTTGATGGACATATGTGTGCAGAAGATACCTGTCTGACGTTTAAAGGCAGTGGATTCCAAAGGAGCAATAACAGAAAAGTCTCTGTCTCTAAATTTTTCCCTATATTTTTTTCCCTGTATCCCCAAGACCATTCAAGCATTTATAAGCTACCAATAAAATAAAAAAAATAATTCTGTAATGCACAGGGAGCCAATGAAGAGAAGTCAGGACAGGTGAGATGTGCTAATGTCTCTGCATGCTAGTAAGAAGACGGGCAGCATTATTTTGAATAAGCTGAAGCCGTGATAGAGATGCTTGAGCGACACCATCATAAAGTGCTTTACAGTAGTCGAGACGAGTTGAGATAAAAACATATATAATTTTCTCCAAGTCATGTCTTGACAAAACTGGCTTGAATTTTGCTACTTGCTTTAACTGAAAAAAAAAACCCCAAAAACGTTTTTGCAAAACTGATCTGATTTATTTATCAAATTTAAATTCCAAGTCCATAATTAATACCAGATTTGTTAAGTTCTGTCTGAGATATGACTCAAGGGAACCAAATTTACTAGGCGTGTTGTTTGAGGTACTGTTAGGCATGAATAAAATAACCTCTGTTTGCTTTCATTAAAGTTCAAAAACTTCAGTGCCATCCCAGCATTTTTGGCTTCAAGTCAATCTAACAGGTTGGATGGAGCATGGATAACACCTGAATTCAGGTGTTAGAGGTAGGTATATATGGCAGACATCTGCGTAGCAATGAAAGAAGAGGCCATGTTTTCTAAATATGGACCCCAAGGGAAGTAGGTATAAAGAAAACAGAAGATGACCAAAAACTGAGCCCTGAGGAACCCTACTTTAACCCCATAGCTAAATGAATGGTTTTGCTTCACTGATCATGCTAAAACAACAAAAACAGGCTGCAGCTGCCACCCAAGATGGTGATCGCAAAGTGCGTTCACGTAACCTCGACATCATGTAAAAACCCCCCATTTTATTTGCTGTTTGTTGTTTACGGTTATTATGACGTTTAAAAATATAGATTAAAAAAAAGGAAAATCGTGTCTAATCCTGCTGTTCATTTATATAATATTTTGATCTTTTGGATCTTTATGTTTCCAGTATGCCAAATATGCAACCCTTACCTGTACATGGCTGTAAAATGATTGCAAAATGATTTTCAAATAGGTATGTAAATGTTACAAGTTCAGACCTATTAAAATGACCCTTTCTCCATTTTATAGAATAGCACTGGGGTGCTCATTAGGACTTAAACCCATATATAGTGCCTTGCGAAAGTACTCGGCCCCCTTGAACTGGATAACCTCTTGCCACATTTCAGGGTTCAAACAAAGATATACAATTCTAATTTTTTGTGAAGAATCAACAACAAGTGGAACACAGTCGTGAAGTGGAATGAAATTGATTGGATGTGTCAAACTTTTTTAACAAATAAAAAACTGAAAAGTGGGGCGTGCAATATTATTCGGCCCCTTTATTTTCAGTGCAGCAAACACACTCCAGAAGTTCAGTGAGGATCTCTGAATGATCCAATATTGTCCCAAATGACTGATGATGATAAATAGAATCCACCTGTGTGTAATCAAGTCTCTGTATAAATCCACCTGCTCTGTGATAGTCTCAGGGTTCTGTTCAAAGTGCAGAGAGCATCATGAAGACCAAGGAACACACCAGGCACGTCTGAGATACTGTTGTGGAGAAGTTTAAAGCCGGATTTGGATACAAAAAGATTTCCAAAGCTTTAAACATCCCAAGGAGCACTGTGCAAGCAATCCTATTGAAATGGAAGGAGTTTCAGACCACTGCAAATCTACCAAGACCTGGCCGTCCCTCTAAACTTTCATCTTGAACAAGAAGAAGATTGATCAGAGATGCAGCTAAGAGGCCCATGATCACTCTGGATGAACTACAGAGATCTACAGCTGAGGTAGCTACAATGCAAAACGATATGTTTGGCGTAAAAGCAACACAGCTCATCACCCTGAACACACCATCCCCACTGTCAAACATGGTGGTGGAAGCATCATGGTTTGGGCCTGCTTTTCGTCAGCAGGGACAGGGAAGATGGTCAAAATTGATGGGAAGATGGATGGGGCCAAATACAGGACCATTCTGGAAGAAAACCTGTTGGAGTCTGCAAGAGACCTGAGACTGGGACGGAGATTAATCTTCCAACAAGACAATTATCCAAAATATAAAGCCAAATCTACAATGGAATGGTTCACAAATAAACGTATCCAGGTGTTTGAATGGGCAAGCCAAAGTCCAGACCTGAATCCAATCGAGAATCTGTGGAATGAGCCGAAGACTGCTGTTCACGAACGCTCTCCATCCAACCTCACTGGGCCCGAGCTGTTTTTCAAGGAAGAATGGGCAAGAATTTCAGTCTCTTGATGTGAAAACTGATAGAGACATACCTCAAGCGACTTGCAGCTGTAATTGCAGCAAAGGGTGGCGCTACAAAGTATTAAAGCAAGGGGGCCGAATAATATTGCACGCCCCACTTTTCAGTTTTTTATTTGTTAAAAAAGTTTGACACATCCAATAAATTTCATTCCACTTCACGATTGTGTCCCACTTGTTGTTGATTTTTCACAAAATGTTTTTATTTTATATAGTTATGTTTGAAGCCTGAAATGCGGCAAGAGGTTGACCAGTTCAAGGGGGCCGAGTACTTTCGCAAGGCACTGTATGCAGTTTAGGTTTAACTAAAGCAAATAAATACATATTTTAAAGGGGCAAACACAGAATATTGTATATATTTCAAGTTATGTAATGAAATATGTTTCCTTCTCTACATAACTGTGCTACACTGACTGAATAACTAATTGTATTCAGCACAAATATGTTACAGTTTCTTTCTCTTCAGTTTTTGTCTTTTGAGCTCATTGAGTGAAGAAAAGAAAATCTTTGATGATGTCATGTCATTAAACAAAGTTAAGAACAGAATAGATGTAAACTTTAACATGTGTACTCATTAACTTATCAGTGCTTTGCTATTCTCACAAGCAACATGTTCGATTTAGTGCAAATAGACTGTGAAATCTTAAATATTTGGTCTTTTTCAAACACACGTTAATTAGATACATCAGACATACATTAATACATTTTTTACTTGCCTTAGCAGGTTCCTTATTGCGCTAATAGGGCATGACAGATTTTGCTTGTTAATAATTCTGCCTGTTGCCTGCTCGAGATGATGGATGGGGTGCAAACAGCTGTGGTATCAACATGCATTTCATGTAAAACAGGGACATGAAGATGTGTTTGTGTACGTGTGTGTGCGTGTGTGTGTGTGTCTGTGTCTGTGTGTGTGTGTGTTTGTGTGTATGTATTTGCACTATGCGTTGTTTGGCACATTTTTACAGAGGGGTGTGTGTTATCCTTGTCTTTTGGAGTCAAACCTGAGGCTATGTCTAATTGGAGTCTTCACACTTTCAGGCTTGACTCACACTGACATGCTCGACCTTGGCTCTGCTCCCTTTGCCATGAAAAGGGAAAACAGTGACACAGAAACATGCCTTCTTCTTTGCTGAGAAAAACTTTGGTGCTACTTAATTCTTTTTTTCTCCATTCTTTGCTTTTCTTTTGTTTCTGTCAGCTTTGAGAGGCTGTGGTGCTTCCTACACTTAAGGAGATGAACTTTTCAACTGTTGAAACATCATCTAAGAGACATAAAGACACAACTGTCTCTTATGATCATGCCACTGCCGAACACGGCAGCTTAACAAGTGTATTTACTAACATCACAAGTGTAGTCAAAATGTAACATCTTTCACATTATCGGTGGACGACTTAGAATTAACATTTAAAACATTTCATTGCACTGGGTCTAAAACTTCCTTACTCAGATTTTATTTTTTTGGCACAATTGGCCTTTGTTTAGTTTAATTTTGTTGATGGACAGGAAATGGGGTGCAGAGAGAGAGAGGCAAGGACATGCAGGTCAATGGGTCAGGACATGAACCTGTGACAGTTATCTTAAGGACTAAATTCCGCAAAATATGATCAAAAGTAAATAGCACGCTGAAACTTACTAACCATAAAAGCTAACATAAACTTTAGGTAATAAAAACTTTTTATCCTAACAAACCCCAGCAAAAAAACAAAAATATCAACAATGTCTTCTTCATTATTTTATGTCACAGACTAATTACAGTCTGCAGCCCAATAACACAATGCAACCAGCAGAATGCTGGTGTCATTGCCTCTACAATACAATTGAAAACACAAACCATTTTTCTTCTTGTTGTCTGAGGTTAAATCAGACATGTTTCCTGTTTTGCTCAGTTAGGATTGTGTAAAATATTTCTATTTGTTGAATGCCAGAATACTGAGTGAGAGAAACATTTGAGGAATTATTTTTGAAACATTTGTCAAATTCAGACTTTTTAATTCATTTTCATAGCTTTTTAAACTGCATAATGTGGGTCAAACATTTTGGGTATCCTTACACAATATTTTCTTTTATTTTAGCCCAGTCCTCCTGAGCAAACTGGTGTAGTTGAGTGAGGCTTTTAGGCTGCCTTGCTCACACACATTTTTTCAGCTCTGATCATAAATGTCTTGCGGGACTGAGGACAGGGGATTTTTAAAGTCAACTCCAAAACATTGACTTGGTTTTCACTAAACTACTTTATAACTAATATGGCAGAAGGCTTTGGGGTATTCTCCATTTAAAAGAACGATTTGTGCCCCACCTTGGACTTCTTGGCTGATGTCTTCAGATGTTGCCTCCTGATGACATCTATTTAGCATGATTCCACCCCTACTTTACAATTTGGTCTGTGTATCCAAGCTTGCAATCTTTTCCCTTCTTCCAATTGTGCCGATTGTTATTATGGCACACAATTGTTGTTTCTCCAGACTGACGCGTACAAAAATTAAGGTCTTTGTCCGTGTATAAATTTCCAAACTGTAATCTGGCTTTTTAGGTTGCTTTTGGAAAAATTGCTTTTTCTTTGCCAAGTGACCTTTCAGCCCATGTCAGGACACGTTTTGCTGTGGATCTTGTCACTTCCTTTCAGTTTCATCCAGCGTCTTCATAAGGTCTTTTGCCATTTTGATCCACTGATGTCGCACCAAAACAGGTTAATCTCTGGGACACAGAGCCCAACTCTTTCAAGAACAGTGCGATGGCTAGACAGTCTCAGTATTTATATGTGCATATTGTTTTTTGAATGGATGAACTTGACACCTTCAGGCATGTAGAAATTGTACACAAGGATGGAACAGGCATTCTGAGAACATAGGATTGCTATTAGCACAGTACACCACATACGTGTTTAAAGGTAATCGGAGTTTCCCCTGTCATTATAATGGAGGGGGGCCATACCCCTTCAGTATCCCACTCAGTAAAGTAAATTTTTATATTGAACTGGTTTTCTAAATATGGTGGAAGTCATTTATTGTTACTTTTCCTATATAAAACAGGTTTTATCCTGTCTAAAACAGATCTATTAATGGTCCTTTATACAGGTCCTTCTCAAAATATTAGCATATTGTGATAAAGTTCATTATTTTCCATAATGTAATGATGAAAATTTAACATTCATATATTTTAGATTCATTGCACACTAACTGAAATATTTCAGGTCTTTCATTGTCTTAATACGGATGATTGTGGCATACAGCTCATGAAAACCCAAAATTCCTATCTCACAAAATTAGCATATCATTAAAAGGGTCTCTAAATGAGCTATGAACCTAATCATCTGAATCAACGAGTTAACTCTAAACACCTGCAAAAGATTCCTGAGGCCTTTAAAACTCCCAGCCTGGTTCATCACTCAAAACCCCAATCATGGGTAAGACTGCCGACCTGACTGGTGTCCAGGAGGCCACTATTGACACCCTCAAGCAAGAGGGTAAGACACATAAATAAATTTCTGAATGAATAGGCTGTTCCCAGAGTGCTGTATCAAGGCACCTCAGTAGGAAGTCTGTGGGAAAGAAAAAGTGTGGCACAAAACGCTGCACAACGAGAAGAGGTGACCGGACCCTGAGGAAGATTATGGAGAAGGGCCGATTCCAGACCTTGGGGGACCTGCGGAAGCAGTGGACTGAGTCTGGAGTAGAAACATCCAGAGCCACCGTGCACAGGGGTGTGCAGGAAATGGGCTACAGGTGCCGCATTCCCCAGGTCAAGCCACTTTTGAACCAGAAACAGCGGCAGAAGCGCCTGACCTGGGCTACAGAGAAGCAGCACTGGACTGTTGCTCAGTGGTCCAAAGTACTTTTTTCGGATGAAAGCAAATTCTGCATGTCATTCGGAAATCAAGGTGCCAGAGTCTGGAGGAAGACTGGGGAGAAGGAAATGCCAAAATGCCAGACGTCCAGTGTCAAGTACCCACAGTCAGTGATGGTCTGGGGTGCCGTGTCAGCTGCTGGTGTTGGTCCACTGTGTTTTATCAAGGGCAGAGTCAATGCAGCTAGCTATCAGGAGATTTTGGAACACTTCATGCTTCCATCTGCTGAAAAGCTTTATGGAGATGAAGATTTCATTTTTCAGCACGACCTGGCACCTGCTCACAGTGCCAAAACCACTGGTAAATGGTTTACTGACCATAGTATCACTGTGCTCAATTGGCCTGCCAACTCTCCTGACCTGAACCCCATAGAGAATCTGTGGGATATTGTGAAGAGAACATTGAGAGACTCAAGACCCAACACTCTAGATGAGATAAAGGCCGCTATTGAAGCATCCTGGGCCTTCATAAGACCTCGGCAGTGCCACAGGCTGATTGCCTCCATGCCACGCCGCATTGAAGCAGTCATTTCTGCAAAAGGATTCCCGACCAAGTATTGAGTGCATAACTGTACATGATTATTTGAAGGTTGACGTTTTTTGTATTAAAAACACTTTTCTTTTATGCTAATTTTGTGAGATAGGAATTTTGGGTTTTCATGAGCTGTATGCCAAAATCATCCGTATTAAGACAATAAAAGACCTGAAATATTTCAGTTAGTGTGCAATGAATCTAAAATATATGAATGTTAAATTTTCATCATGACATTATGGAAAATAATGAACTTTATCACAATATGCTAATATGTTGAGAAGGACTTGTAAAACAAACAAACAAAATCTTATTTATGTTATTATTTTTACAACCCCATGTCATTTCTACTTCTACATGGGCCTTCCTCTAGAATTTTGTGCTCTATGTATCACTAATTGGGGAGTTCCACCCCGATGAGCAGACAAAAGCAACATGTGTGCACACAGGTGAGCACACCCTTCCACCAGCAAACATAGGACGCGCCAGAAAAGATGTCACAGCCACCTGCAAAAAAAGCAAAAATATCGGAGCTTCTTAAATGCCCACGGACTTGTGAATATAGTATCGCTTACTCTTCTGCAAATAGCAGCCAAAGCTCCCCTAGTTCACATTCAACCATAGAAAAGTACTTCAGGCCCAGAAAGCAGCAAAAGTAAACACATCTTAGGGTGAGATTGTTTGACCCGGCTTGGCTGCCAGAATGTAAATACTACCCCTGGCTGTACAACACTGAATTTGGGAAGTAGGTATGTAAATACATATATAACACATAAAGATGGAATGATGGAAATAAACATAGATAAACTTAGAAATATGGAGAGAAACAAACAGAAATTTGGGCCCAACCCTATTTTACAAATTCTTCAGCTCCTTGCAAGATTTCAGTAGGTGTGACTTGTTTGTGTTTGCATAGCATTGTTAACAACCAGACCAATGCGATAATCACATACATTAGATGTGTAAAGCTCATCACTTTTGTCCAGGTTTATGCCAGCTCTCATCCAAGCATGCAGCATGTGCATTTTCAGTAGCCGAAAGTGTTATAAGGTCAAACACCTCTTGTTCTCGGAATTCAGCCATCAATATACCTCTCACCATACGTTTCAAGGCTCAGTCCCTCAGGTCTCACTCCTCTTTTAGCATCCAAAGGCCCATTTATGGGCTTGATTTTCCCTTCCCATCAGGCAGCATTGATCAAACAGCACACTTAGGTGTTTTTCAAGGTGGACATTACTACTGATGGCAACCAGTACTTGCAACTGCAGTGTAAAAACTATGGCCATTATTCAACTGATTGGCCTCTCCTCCGTCTCTCAGTGGTAGGTATCTCATGATTTGGCAGGTATTTATATCTCCACAGGACCAAACACCCCTCACAGTGTCAGAGGTAAAGTGCATGCTTTCCGGTGGTATCACTTTAGTCATTTACTTATGGGAAACGACAGGGGTGTGCAGATGATTGTAATGATGTGTTAAAGCCCAGCTTGGAAACTTTAGAGATTGAGTTGCCTGTCAATGTACCAAGTGTTTCCTTTACTTTGCATGTTGATGGTTACTTTTCAAATTCACAAGTAAACCTGACTAAAGCTTACATAAATAAATTTTTTAAAGTTAGAGTTCCCTTCACTGTTACTGGTGCAGTCTTTTAACATGTGTAAAAACTTTTAAATTAATTGGTATTGTACTGCAGTATGGGCATGTCAGAAAGCATGTTGAAATATAGCTTTAACAAAATCAACACAGCTACAAATAAAATCAGATAAATTTTATTTACTATACACATTTAAAAAAGCAGATTTGACTAAAGTGCTATAGAGAAAACCCTTCAAAAACATTTAAAGATAAACAATTAAAATAACATACATAAAGACATTAAAAACTTAAGAGATCTCAAGAAATTACCAAAAAATAAGTTTTCTAAAGTTTCTAAAAAGAATACCAAGTCAATTAAAAACAACTAAGAATTGGGAGAATAGGTCTAAGGCAACAACAGTAAAAACATAATCTTTCTTACAACTAACAGGACCTATGCCAATGCCTGTGCAATAATTGAGACTAAAGTTTTCTTTTTATTTTGACTTTCCTTTATGAAGTTGTCTGGGAACATCCTGTTTCCCAGGGGTATACGTGCAGTATAACACAAACACCCATTTTTCTTAGCCACACTTCAAAGTGTGAAAGACAAGAGAACATGCCATTCCGGTTAGGCTGATGTGTGACGATCTTCATGAGTTAAGAAAGAGGTTGCCCTCATCTACAGTCAGGGAAATAATTAAAAATTCTAAAATAACTAGAACTGATAAACCAGGCTGTATGAAACCTATGTTTATTTTGCCACCAAACATAGTAAGGAGGATGGTAAGTGTATGAGAACAGCAGGCCAAAAGAGTGGCATCTTGGATGTGTTGTGTGGTGTGGTGGTAGATCGGGCGCCCCATTTACAGAAGCTATAGCCCTGGATGGAGCTGACCTGGGTTTGATTACCGAACTTGAGACATTTGTTGTCTTCCCCCTTCTCTCTTAAGTCAATAAAGGGAAATAGTGCCAAAAAATCTTTAAATTAAACAAAAAAAGATTGTCATATTGAGGTCACCATCTCTCCTGGATTATAATTTATATTAAAGAAATTGCAGATCTTTACATAAGGTGCATAAAATTATGGAGGCCACAGTGTAAAAAGTAGAAATCTCAAGATCAGTAGCTTTTGTTGAAGTGAGATATTGCTTTTGGTTAATAAAAATATTTGGTTTGCAAGGTTTTTTTTTTACTTTTTCATATTTAAAAAAAAAAGAGATTAGATTTAATACCTTAAACCCTTGTTACCCAATATCACCTAATACTTGGGTAATATGTCCTTACCAAATATTGTTTTGCATTATTTATCAATGAAAATTTTGATCCAGTACACAATCCTCCAAGACTAAATGCTCAATTGCTTATTCATGTGCTTGTGTTGATGATGTAATTAGACTGATCATTTCTTTAATTGAGGTGATTAAATAGTTGAGATCAGCATTTGGAGAAAGAATGTTACCACAAAGACTGTGTACACTTTTCTTATCATAGTCACACAAATTGAAGCAAGAAAGTAACTTTTATCCATATCATGCACTAAATGTAAATGTGCAATAATTTTTCCCAAGTCAAGCCTCAAATCTGTAATCTCTAAAAGAAATATTCCCTTCAAAATTATGCCATCTAGTTTGTCTATAACTGCATTGCTGTAGGTTGCGTATTCAAATGATTTTGTTTGTTTGTTCTAAGGCAAAATTTAACACATTTCCATGTACCAACTATCATTTAATCTCTTAACATTTATTTTAATTTGCAAAAAAAAGTTTAATTTAAAAGTGAAAGGAACAGAAAGTGCTTTTACTTCGGTAGGCAGCAAAGGTCTTTGTGACTCAAGCTTAAAAACAAGAGAATAAGACGTCGGAGTTAAGTTTGTTAATTTCGTTCTGAAAAACCCAGATTCAATTACTAAGGGTGTAATTCACACCAGGAAAGTCCTTTGGTCTTCTTGTTGGGCCAACCAAAGGACTGGACTTAGAAATGTTTTTTGAGGACTGGATATTTTTTTCGATTGGTGTGGTTCGCTTTCAAGTATACCTTGTAAACAAAGCCACACGGGTGACGGTCATTGCTCCCACTGGACAGAAATGATGGGGGCGGGACAGAGCACAGATCTGGAAACGGAGGGAAACATCTGCAGCACCTCTGTTCTGCAGTGTCGTTATTACAGCTTATTATTGTGAGTGTCAAGAGCAGCCCGTTTAACACAGATTTTACGTCATCCTATTTCTAATTTTGCAAAGCCGTTGGAGAATGCGTGCTGCAAGCTGCAGGACACAACGTGCTCCCTGTGCCCTGTCCCACAACATGCCAGCAGCAGTGTTGCTAAGCAACATAGGGCTTGTAAATCGACTTCGTGGCAGATTGCATGATGGGTTGCCGCAGCCATTTTGTAAGACACAGAAGCTAACATAAACAACCATGAACTGTGAAAAGAGCAAGTCCCGGACTCCCTACCGCAAGAAATTAAACAGCAAAGGGAAACAGAGATACCTATAAAAAATACAGTCAGTTAACGGGCTTGATCACTACGAGCACAGTGAGTGGACAACCAACCTAAACAAGCTTCCAGGGGTAACATTATCTGTCATCTTTGGCAACCTTGTATGTGGAGTGAGCGCCAACACATACGAGCAATTCAGTCCCTGGAAGCTCATCTAAAGTTCACCAAGGGATGGGTGCAGGATCGTCAGATTTTCCGGGTAAACAACCATAAAACCGTTGTTCTCACAAAGGTAGGTGGACATAACATGCACACAAAACATTTATCTCAAAAAAACAGGTAAGCACAGGTAAATCCGCCAGGGAGGACAGTCAGAAATCCTGGGGTGTGAGAGAGAGTGGTCAGCTTCACCCGCTGTGGTGGTCGGGACGGGCCGAACAGGAAGTGCTGGGAGGGTGGACAGGATTCGCTCAGGTGGAGACTCACAGAGGTGTCAGCCCAAAGGTTCAATCTGGGAATCGGTTCAAATTGATTCACTCCAAGTCTCTGGTCAACTCCGTCGGATCCAGAAGTAATGCACCTGGAAGTGTCAGGACAGGGTAAAATCAGTACATAAGAGAAGCACATCAATCTTAGCTTTCAACAACGCAATCAGATTTCTAGGATGGCCAGCAGCTGTACCGCAAAGGCAAAACGCTCAGGCCACAAAGTGCAGGCACAGCCTCTTCATATACTGCCCAGCTGATGAGCCTGATGAGCTGCACCTGTCCAACTCCAGCACCTCCCGAAAACCGCACCTGGCGGTAAAATTGGTTAGCTGCAGGAAGATCACACCACGGATTCTGACAATGGTGGCTTGTTAAGTCCAAAGAGATGTATGTTTTCTGTAGTTGTAGTTCTGTAGTCGGGGCCGGTTCATGTTCAGACCATAAGCGAATCGCACCAGAGTGCATTTGGAAGTGGACTGAGACCATCTTAAAAAGTGGGTCTCGGTCCAGTTGTTTGGTCCGGACCAGGTTTCACTTGAGAGTATTCACACCTGCACAAAAGGTCTGGACCAAGGGGAGAAATGAACTCTGGTCCTCATTCCGTAAGATTTTCAATGAGACATTGAGTCTCCAACCAAGAGTCTATGGCTGTGATCTTAAAAGATCCCAAATAGATGGCGCTAAATTACTTGTACAAAAAAACTAATTGCACGTGCAATAAGTGGGCGTGTTCCACGCCATTTTCAAAGATTGCTTGTGCAATGGATAACAGGTGCCAAAGAGCTGCAGACCAGCCTATTTAAATGAGGAAATTGCATGTGGCTGGCTGCTGCTGCCCCCAGCAGAACAAGAGTTCGTTAACTTTCTGCATCTCTATTCACAGCAGCAAATTTGTCATTGCAGCCTCTGGCCTGCACAGCTATGCAGGCCAGAGTGGTGCACGTCCTCCACCATCGTTGGACACACGGGGCTGTGCCGCATCACAGGAGCGTGCACAGCTTGTTTACAGGATTGCTTGACATAACTCAGCTTAGATATTGGCCAGTCAATATTAACCTATATATTAACTAATAAAAAAGACAAACACGTCTCAATTTATTAGAGGTTTGCCTTCCCTTTAACTTTTAATTCTTTTCAGAGACTCAGAGTTCTTTTAGTTTTGAGAATATGTGTTTGAAGAGTTAGGAGTTTATCATAAACAGTCACAATATTTAAGTCCGTACATAATATTAGGAACATAAAAATTGTTTGTTGTAGGAGTTGGCTATCTGTATATTACAGCTTTGCTCAATTTATAACGTTGCATAACTGCCCCACAAAGAGTTTAAATTGAACATTTATGCACATAAAAATAAATAATTTTCCAATGATTGTACTGAATTCCTTTTTTTTTTTGTGTTGACAAAATTTTGACAATATAAAACGTGTTTCATTGTTTAAATTGTTTTTTGGTTACACAAAATACTTTTTTACTGTATGAACTCTCCCCTGGCATATATTCAGTTGCAAAAAACGTAATCCAACTGATCCTAGTCATGTATCTGCAATCTATGCCTTCTTCTGGCCAAAGTGACAGCAGACATTTTGTTTGTCCCAGTTAGTACCTGTATTTCAAACTTGCTAAATCTAGGCGTAAAAACAGCACCCGCAATCCATTTCAGGTTTGATAAATCCCGTTGTGGGTGGTAAGGATTACATTTGCAGATCCTCCTCCAATAAATTAGCGCGTTTGGGTCATTATCAAATGTTTTGCATATTCATGAAGGCAAACACGCTAAAAAGTTTGCACCTGATGTTCCACTGATTTTACACAAGCAATCTGATTAACACCTGGTTTGCAGATCAGCTTTGCTGACGCAAACAGGTTTGCGTGTGGTTTTGTACACGCAAACCTTTTGAAGATCAGGTTCTAAATCTTATCTCTAGTCTTATCAGTCATGTCAAGTCTGAAGTATTTGATTTTGCATTTTATGTGCAACTTGGGTGTCTGAAGGCTGCAAATCAAGTCACCATCCTTGCCTTACAGTGGTCTCATTCAGCAATAGTAAGAATTGTCCTACGTTAGCTAGTGCCCTCTATATTTTAAAATACAGAAGGAAAAGTGAGAGGTAAAGCCAGAAAAAAAATGGTGTCATATGCTTTTGACCCTGAGGCCTGTGGTTTAATGTCACAGTCAAAGGCATCATGTGAGAAACACATGATGATAAGGTTGACCTTCCAGCAGCCTCAAATCAGCAGCTGCCTCCTCCAAGATACTTACATCTACATGGACCATGAGAAGCACCACTGAAAACAATATAACAAAAAATAACACTGAATAAAGATAACCTTTACAGTGGACTGCTTTTCAGCACAGGACAGACCAAATATTATACCTAATGGCTGTTGGTGTCCATCAACCAAAGGGTCATCCATGCCCTTTGTGCACACTTGTGAATGAGACATTCATTAGTGATAAATGTACATATTGGGCCAGTTGATAGACGTACGCTCAGGACCATGATGAAGAAAGGAAAAAGGGATACAACTAAAACCATTTCTCCTTCTCATTCTCTGCCATTGAGTAAAGGGGCACTGATTTAGTGGAAGCAGACAGCCACTATGTCCGTGCCCTGTAACCTGAATATGGCATAATAGACTCACCTCATCTGTTTTCTGGGCTCACAGTGACACAGTTCACCATGACCTTAACCTAGACAACATGTGCTTTTACCACAAACTGTCCTTTGTGGCAGAAGTATTTTTCTTTTTTTCTTTGAAATGTGCCCTATCCTTTCATAGGGCATTGTGACACAAATTAACACTGATCTAGTATAGCATTTGAGTAGACGTATGTGAGTTAGAGTACATCCATAGAAATCTGTGTAAATGTCAGGGCATACAGAAGCACTACTCGAAGGAACTAAAAGGCAGAGATTATTGAGAAGAATCACTTCTGTTTTTGCACGTGTGTGTGTTCAGAGACATCAACACATTTCGATATACATTTGACATTTTTAAGTATCATAGCCACATTTTGCCAACTCATATCAGGACTCAACAAGGGAAAATTAAATGTTAGTGGTGTTCTCTAATCCCACAGAAGGCCCTTTTTCATTTTCTTGTAAATTTCTGAAAATTGAGTTAACACTGTCTCATTACATTTCCAACGAAAGCAAGGGACCTCAGGGGCTGGATTCACAGATGATGATGAGTACTCATGTTCTGTCGCTTCTTACAGAGATGCATAGAGAAAAGGTCCTTAAGAAAATGTCTTCTTGCACTTGGACAGGAGGCGCAATTATGATTTCAGTAGAAATGCACAGACACCCGTCACATTGAGTGGGTTTGCAGGCTGTAGGCGGCATGCCAGGGGAAGGTCACAGTGCCTATCTTGTCTCCAGTTTTGTCAACTCAGCTCCCACGTCTTTTATCAGTAATACGCAGTCTGGAGAAATCCTAAAATAGGAGTACTAATTGCTGTGATTGCTGCTTGGAAATACAGGTGCATCTCATTAAATTAGAATAACTAATTCTAAAGAACTAAAGAATAACTGAAAAGTTAATTTTATTTGAGTTATTTAATTCAAAATGTAAAACTTGGGGGTGTAGCTGCCCATTCTCAGTCTGGTAACTCTCAATAAAGGCCACTAGTGCCAAACAAAAGTGATGTTTGTATATGAAAAAGATTCACATGGTCATATAATTCAGACATTTAGTTCTGTTTATTTTGATCATTATGGCTTGAACCTAAAATTTTGAAAACAAACTTTAAAAAACCTCACGAAAAAAGATTTTTTAACATAGAAATGTGTGCATGCACTCCATACTTGGTGAAGTCTCATTTTGCATTAACTACTGCATCAAATAGCATGGTATAGAGGTGATTAACTTGTAGCACTGCTTTTAAGCAAGCCCAAGTTGTTTTGATAGTAGCCTTCAGCTTATCTAAATTGTTGGGACTGGGGTCTCTCACCTTCCACTTAATGATAACCGATGGATCCTCAATGCAATTTCAGTCAAGCCAGTTTGGTGGCCAATCAACCACAGTGATAGAATGATCATTAAACCAGCTATTGCTCTGTTTTAGCAGAAGGAAGCGTGAGGTACTTTGAAACTTTATTGAGGAATAAACTTGGATTATCTATCGCTCTGCTCTTTCTCCAGACTTTGGGACCTTGATTTCCAAAACTATTGCAAAATTTACTTTCACCTGAAAAGATGACTTTGGACTTTTTTCTTCCACTCAACATTCCATTGTGATGCTGGGATACAAGTACTCTTCGAACAGCAAGCTTCTTCAGTAATGACCTTTTTACATCCTACCCTCCTTGAGCAGCAGTCCTACCTTTGATTGTGTAGGCCACAACATTTACTTTTTAGTGATCTTATATTAGTTTTCTGAGTGAATTTTAGGCTTTAGGTTCATTAGTTGTACTCAAAATGAACAGAACTAGCACTAAATCTATATGTCCTTCACCTTTTGAATAGAATCACAGAATTAAATAACTTTCTGATACTATTCATATTTATGAGATGTACCTGTACAAATTTATCTGGAGCTGCATGAAGGTAGAACCATTTATTAAATTATTTTGAGCTGAGTTGCATTTTTTAAGTAAAGTATGTTGGAACATAGGAATAACATCCGTCAAATCCAGTGTAGAATGCAAAATTGTAGACCAACATGGTGTTTTAAACATTAAAATATGCTGATGCAAAAAAAAAAAAAAATACTCTATCTAAATATTAGCACATAGAACATAGCACACTTTGAGCTTCACACAATCCGTGTCTGGATCTATTCATAAATTATATAGAGTATGCTGCTAAACACACCATGAAAGTGGGTGTCAGAATGAGGAGAACGCTCTCGGGGGATTCCCATTCCTGCATTGGTACCTTATCCATACCTTTTTACAGGTCCCATCTGTTTGCCTGCTCAAATCCCTCTGGCCTGTGCTAAACACAGTGCTGCGCTGTCCTCCATGACTGGTGAGGGAAAAGTGAATGGGCAATATTTGGTATTTAAATGTGGTGTCTGTGATGCATGGTATTGCTCTTTTGAAGCTATTTCCCCAGAGTAACATTTAGCTACTGCTGAGCAGGTTACACATGCAGTCTGGGTGAGTTAGCAGCACCCACACACTTTAAGTTGAATAGACTGGAAAATGAATAGCAGGGAGAAGTTGAGAGGGAATAAGTAATGCCTCAGCAGTGGAATCTGGTTGTTGTGTATGACTTACTTTGTAAGACAGATTTTTCTCTGAGGATGCTCATTTCCTCATGAATCAGTTTACTTTGTAAGGCAATTACACTTCCAAACCCCAAGTACATAGCCTCTTTAGCTCTAACACAATACAGGCATAAACACAGTGTTCCTGCCAGATTGAACGACTGATTATACATCTAAAATGGAAGCCGTGATGATTACTAAACGTGTTCACCTCAGAAGAGAGGCGTTCTCTTGTGTTGCGAGTGTGACACCGTGAAACCATCACCCCGCAGCGCCTGTCAGGTGCAGAGAATTGATGTTTTCTGGAACCACAGCAGGGGCGTCGGACAGGATATCACGCCCTCTGATCCCAGACACTCTCCCCTGCCGACTCTGAGGATGCCTGCCTTTTGTCTCTAGCCTGCTGTTGACAAGTACCTCTTACTTTCCCTGTGGTCTCCTGGGGCAGCTGTCATGACAAACAGAGTCCCCTCCACACTCTTGCTGTATTAGTACCTACAAATCATTTTACACCCATTAATAACACATGAAACTTGTTCCCTGAGGATGTGCTCAACGTCATTGTAGCCAATATCCATTTGATCATTACAAATAGATTCAAAAGCAAGTTTATTATGTGACGACTTAGAAACATAGGGTAAGTCTCATGTATTGCAGGGTTGCTACATTTGGACAGCCTTCAGATATAAACAATAAAACCGGAATCAGGAGCCCTAGCTGTATGAGCTATCACAATTTGTGAGGATTGTCTGTCTGTCTGTCTGTGTCATAATGCAATATTTTGTTGCTGGACCAAAGGCAGACAAGAACAGAGGAAGCAGAGTGGGATCAAAACTCATCCTTTATTACAGAGTTCACTCACATGAAGGTGAGGTTCAGGGCGACAGGATAATCCAGTTTACAGAGCATTTGAAACAGGATCCAATGAGCGGACAAAATCCAGAGAAACGCCAAAGAGACGTAACAACACCGCGTGGAACAAAGAACAAAGACAAACTTAAATACAGACGAAGTTGGACATGAAACAATAGGGTATGTAATCAGGGAAACAGGGAACAGGTGTGACATGGAGGCAGAGGGAGCAGGTGAACCAGATAGGGATACACGGGGACATGGAGGAGCTTGATGAGGAACAGACTGCAAACACACCCAGGAAACCAAAACACATGGGAGAGAACAGAGACACGAAGGACAGGGCAGAAAACAAACTTCATAACTAAAGACAATCACCAAACCCATAAACACGGAGCAGAGCAGAACCTAGAAAAATAAAACACCAGAAACAAGGACTCAAAACTAACCATACTTAAGACAGCAAAATACCAGACAAATACCAAAACAAAAACACACACTGTGACAGTCTCTCTGTCTGTCTGTCTAGCCCTTGATGTGGTTTATTAGGCATGACAATTGTTATTAAGCACATTTCAAGCTCAATTACCACTCATATGCACAGCCGTCCTGGCTCCACTATAGGCTCCCCACAGATGGTTATAGGTGATAGACAGTAGTAGTGGTCATGTCTTAGACCAGCAGAACTGTGCTGGTTTTAATATTAATATAAATTTAATTAATTATTCAGCAATGGTTTTGCACTTAAAACTCTGTGACCACCTTCTTCTTCTTTACAAGTAGGGTTTCTCATCTGCAATCTCAGTTTACTCTAAATGTTTTTATTTTTTTATTTTATTAATAGGCACTTAAGACTCTCTATTTTTATTTTATGACATTTTTAAGATACTTTTTTATGCAGTAATGATTCTTTGATGCCGATGACAGCCTGAGGACTTTAACTGAACAACCTTTGTTTAGTTAACGGCTGATGCAGCTTCTGTTAGTTGTGGCCTAAAGGTCAATTGGGGCCTGTTCCAGTAGCAATTAGATGACCCACTGATAGTCACCAGCAGTGACCGAAGCCATCAAGCTGAAGAAGGAAACAGCAGACAAGTATTGGGAACCCACTTTGGTTCCATCTATGTATCCAACAGTTTCCTTTTTCTTATTCCCGATCAGTTTCCGGTGGTAACCGTTTCAAGAGAGAAACTGAGACACCCCTATGTATGTATATATATATATATATATATATATATATATATATATATATATATATATACACATATATACATGCACATATATACATACATATACACATGTACATACATACATACACATACATACGTACAAACATGTACATACACACACACAAACACACCACACATCAGGCCTAAATCCACATTCACACTCATGTATATCGGCACTCAGAGACCCCCCAAACCCCCAATCATCAGCGCCACAATCCAACACCACAGCTGCACCACCAGCTCCCCCCACCAATCCCAACCCCACACCTCACAGCGCAAGGAGGCGGACAAGATCCCCGGGACCCCCCTGAACTACCAAGGCGTCCACAAGAGTCCCCTGAACCCCGACCTGCCCCCCACCACCACAAGGCACAGAGCGAGGACCAGCGAGAGAAGCCAGGCTTCAACAACTGCAGCGTCAGGCTGCAGCCACACAGGACCAGAAGCAGAGAAGGAGAGGGCCCAGCACCCCCCATGCACCCCATGCAGACACACAGCAGAAACACACACACACACACACATCCGTGTTTCACTATCTTTATGAGGACTTTTCAGTTACTTCCATTGACTTCCATTCATTTTCCTTGATTTTTAGTGCCTAACCCTGACCCTAACATTAACCCTAACCCTAACCAGTTAATACCTAACCCTAACCCTAACAATAACTCAATTCATACCCTAGTCCTAAACCTAACCCCTGTCCCAAGAACGGAATTTGGAAAAGTGAGGACTAGGAAAATGTCCTCACTTTGTCAAAATGTCCTCACTTTGCGATAAAATACGAAAATTGGTTCTCACATGTTGAAAAACATCAGTTTTAGTCTTTTTTTAAACAGACTCATGCTTGGACATTGCTTCAGCTCTTTTTGTAGTTTATTCCAGACCTTCACACCACTGACTGAAATGCACATTCTCTTCATGGTGGTTCGAACCCTCAAGGTTCTGAAATTGAGATTTTCCCTATAGTCATAAACCCCACTCTATCAGTGAACAGCTTTTGAATATTTTCTGGTAGTTGTTCATTTCTAGCTTTATACATCAGCTGAGCTGTTTGAAATTCTACCAGATCTGGGAGTTTGAGAAGGCAGGACTCTATAAATAGTATGTTAGTATGGTCGTGGAATCCTGCCTTATAAACCATTCTGATGGCCCTTTTTTGTAATGTGCATAACGATTGCAGTGAGGTTGCAGTGTGGACACCACACACAATGTCCAAACATGGTGACTGGCAGTCACCCATTTGCACAAATTGTTGCCTGTTGCTTAGATAACTTTCCATCCAGTGCAGGACTACTCCCCGGATGCCATAGCGCTCCAATTTCTTAATTAATATTTCATGATTTATTGTGTCAAAATAAATCATTTTTGATCATTTTTTTTAGATCAATAAATACACCAATTGCAGATTTCTTATTATCTAAGGCGCCGGTGACTTCCATGACTGCCATTGCTGTAGATCTTTGTGATCTGAATCCATACTGACTTTCAGAAAGCAGATTATGTTTATTAATGAATGTATCTAATCTACTCACAAATAATTTCTCCAAAATTTTGGAAAACTGTGGAAGTAGAGAAACAGGCCTATAATTTGTGAAATGGTGGAATAACATTGGCAATTTTCATCTTTTCTGGAAATTTACCCGATTGAAGTGACAGATTACAGGTGTAAGTCAGAGGCTGGATAATTTCCTCAATTACCTTCTTGATTATTGTCATATCAATACCATCACAATCAGTTGACCTTTTGCTTTTACATTTATTGGCAATATCTATAATTTCTTTTCCTCCCACTGCTGTGAGAAACATAGAATAAGGGTTTCTACTGATTAATGTTTCATTCAGAGCTCCAGTTGTTGTAGGATCAGGGATTTTTTTCTGCCAATTTGGGTCCCACACTCACAAAAAACTTTTTGAAATTATGAACAACGTCATTACTCTCCTCCAAATTGCCATCATTATTTATAAAAAACTGCGGAAAATTAATTTTTCCCAAGTTTTTCTTAATAATATTATTTAATACATTCCAAATCCCTTTGATGATTATCTTACTTCTAT
This sequence comes from Girardinichthys multiradiatus, assembly GCF_021462225.1. Classification (NCBI taxonomy): domain Eukaryota; kingdom Metazoa; phylum Chordata; class Actinopteri; order Cyprinodontiformes; family Goodeidae; genus Girardinichthys; species Girardinichthys multiradiatus. Next base: position 36,224,433 of record NC_061805.1, on the reverse strand, counting down.
CTAATAATTTACTGTAGTAATCCTGTTTAGCTATTCGTAGAATAGACTCTGAAGTGTTTAATAAATATTTCGATAAATAGAAGCTGCAGTTCTACTGTGCAGTGCTGCGGGAATTTGGGTCTAAAAATGTATTTGCAGTAATAATGGTTTATTGTTACTTGTACATAATGATGAAAATGTTAAATTTATTAAGGGTTAGCACAAGAGTTGGATATAAGACAGTTAACATACAATTTTTGCCTTGCTCTTTGCTTTGTTCTTGTGTTAGTTTGCCTATAACAGTCTTTTGAATAAACTGCTGTACTCTTCAAATAGCAAAGGTTTTTGATTGAAAAGCTCTTAATCCTCTGGAAACAAGCCGTTTCTTCTTGATTGTAAGTGAGAATGAAGCAGTGGGCAGCAAACTATGTCCTTATAAAAAAATACATCCTTTCAGATTTAAAGAAACTCCAGGCCACATTTCTATTAACCATTGTAAATACCATACATTCTTGGCCCCTTTCTTCATAGTGAATGTGTATAAACACTGACTTTGTAGGGCTCAGCCCAAGCAGTGTGACTTGAGTCATAGAACAGAACCCAGTAGCTTACTACATGTTTTTTGTTATGCTGCTTGTAAAATAAAAAACAGCATTTAAAATTATTTTTGTTTTAATATTTTCAAATGCACTCCTTTATTTTTGCATTATTTGTGGAATTCAAAATAAATTGACTGGAGCAAAGACATGCCATCAAATATCAAAATGCATCACAGATGTGAGGCCAAAGCCAATTGTAAATATTATTAATACTATTAAACAGATTGTAAAGAAGTAAAAAGAAAAACTAAGCTCTATTAGTTATTTCCTCTGTGTTTTCTATTCTGAATAGTTAAACTGGCTTTATTTTTTATTTATTTTCTTCAGCGTTGAATTTTAAATTCAAATTTTGAATTTGAAGTATTTATAAGTGAACCCTTAGGTAGTGCCTCACAGTATTACATACTAATTAAGTTAACCACGTTGATAAATACGTTGCAGGTTTCCCAGAAACACACAATAGGATTAATTCCCTTTAGCCTAAAAGGAAGAATTTCCACTGCTATGAGTAAAAATCTAAATCTGTTACTCAAGGGAAGATTTAAAACCTTCATAAAAGGCATGGGTGTCATTGTCTACCAGCATTATGGCTTACAAAAAATATCATTATATATGAGTTATACATTTGATATACTGCAAAGAATATGCAAAGAAACCTTTTGGTAAAACAAGTTGAAATTTCAAATTAAACCAAGAAAGTGTAACTCCTGATAACTTTGAACTCTTTGTGTTTAATTACATTTTAATCATCTCAAGGAATAAATATTGTAAAGCTTTGAAGTCTCTACACTTAGTCAAAACCTTTTAATAAAATAAATGGTAATTTGTAAATATCCTTTGCAGAACACTTCAGTGTGATGCAACAAAGATGAAAATAACTCAGAAAGCTGTATGGTTTGGGATGATTATGATAATGCTGATCTGCTAATGCCGTTTTGACTCTGAGGCTAAGGGAGCTATCACAGCACATAGCAGTCGTCCCAGTAAATCAAATCAAAAGCTTTGGTTTGTCTCCAAAACAACCCAGAGATACAGCGGCAACAATCTTTGAACTGCAAATCACATTTGAAAGCTGTTCACATCTACAATTTGCCTTGTTTTAGCTACTTATCAGAGCATCTCCTGTGTAAATGTGAGTATGGTGGAGAAGCTTCAGTTAGCCTATTTAGCCACCCACCTGGGCCAATACCACCCACCTTAGCATCTGAGTCACACTGTGCTTTTTCTTTTCATGCAGACTGGGCAGGAAAATCAGCAACACAGCACAGGACAGTTCTGCATAGTATGCGAGTGTGGGTGGAACAGCCTTATGGCTTCAGTCATTCAACCAACCATAAGGGCATCAAAGAGACACAAGAAGCGCAGAAAGTGCAAAAGAAAGGGGGGTAAAGGAGAAAAAAAACAAAAACTCAAAGCAAGATGTCAAACAAAGAATATGAGAATATGAGGGGGAGGAGGGATGCATTGACACAAATGAAAATAAAAAGCCAAATAAGGAGCAGGACTGGCATGGGCAGACACAGGGAGGAGTGAGTATATGGAGAGCAGTATGCACAGAAAACAAAGGAATCATCCTCATCTCCACATACACACCACCTGACATAGAGACCCACTGATGAGAACGGTGATATTACCTCGAGCACAGCTCAACTCACATACACCAGAACCTCCTAGAGCAGGATTGTTAGCAGAAGCCCTGAGGCTTTTGTTCTGCCAAACAGCATTAAGAGATAGAAGTGGCAGCTCTAGCTTCTTAGATGGCAAAAAAGGACCAGGTAAACAGAAGGAAGAGGATGTAACAGGAATGACACAAGTCTTCCACAAAGCACAGTATTGCTATTATAAGTATATCTCTTATCCATACAGCAAAGAAACAGTAGTACCAAACAATATTTTCTCAGTAAATATGATATTTCTAATGAACCTATTGACATGGAATTCACCCCAGATGTTTCTAACAGCTTAAGTAAGCCATACATTCACACAAATCCAAACACATAATTACAAGAATTAAAGCGTAAAGACTTCTCCCCTATAGAGGAGTTCTGCTTTACAGAGAAACCACTAACATGCATTGCTCAGTTGGGATTTTGACTCATTCTTTCACACAAACTGTCTACAAATATATTTTAAGCAATCTGATCTTCATTACTTTTCATTGATTTTCACTTGGATTCAGGTCAGTTGGGCCTTTCTAACTTCCTGGTGGATGGCAGCGGATCCTTTTTTCAGTGAATTTCCACATTAACATTTCCGGTAATTATCTGAAGGCCCCAAGTACCACATGCAAAAAATAGCCCACATCATGATGGTCCCACCCCCAAACTTCATGGTTTGTATGTTTCTTTTATGATAATGTGCAGTGTTATTCTTCCTCCAGCCTTAACATGTATACTAATATTCAAACATTTCATATTGACCTGACAAAAGGATTTAACTTGCTTTTTCTTCAACAGTTTAGCTACATGTTAAGCAGAGCGGACCATTGTGGTTGACTGTTTTACTTTTCATGGAAAAACTGTACCTACTATTTCCAGGTCTTTCTAATGTTCTCTGTGAGCAGTCCTTGGCTCAACTCTTCAGGTTCTTTTTTAGCTTCATTGTCAGACACCTGGCAAGGAGCATCTGGTCTTAGTTGGATTATTGGCATAAATATATTCCCTACACTTATGGATTATGACCCCGATGATAGTCACTGGATCATTCCGAAGATTAGAGATACGTCTGTAACCAATTCACTCAGTTTGCTTCGCAAAAATAAGGTTCTGATGATCTTGCTTGAATCTATCTGAACGTGATTCTTATGTTAAATTAAATACCTCTAAATCGGCTGTTAATGTGCATTGAGGTGCTTTCCAAATACTGATGAATTTCAGTTGAATTGCATGTCTTTGTGCATTTCCTTTTTTTTCAGGTACTTTTTTGTCTTGTCATTCGTTGTTTTCACAGATAAGTTATGGACTTCTTTTGGGCCATAAGAATGATGTTTAGTGAGAACAATGTTTTCCTCACTCTATTTTGGATGTTGTATGTCTGTAATATGTTAAGTTAAATGTGGGATTTAGAAATAATAAGTATTTAAATACCAAACAATGGATACTACAAGGGGGAGGGGGGTGAATAAAACTTAGTTTATGTGGTCAAAACCTGTTTCATTTATTGAATTTAAATATCTTTAGGCATTGCACTGAATATGAGGGAAACAATGTTCCCCCTCCTCAACATATAAGCTCCTCAATACAGTGGGCTTCCCAGTTCTCAGAATTGATCCTATCTTACTTTGTCTCAGATCTTCCCATTCAGCAACAACAGGCTTTTACTCTTTTCATGTTCTGTCTCCCTGTATTGTCTGTTCATTTACAATTTCCTCCAGCCTTAAACAGATAAGAAATCTTTTATGCAAACAGCAAAACCAGTACTTCTCAATAGCTTCTCCTGATCCCATCAAGGAATCTTTGTTTTTAACTGATATTGTGACAACATACTTCTGTGTAAGCAAAGAATGAATGGATTCATAAGCCACAGAAATAATAGTAGTTGTTTTATCCCCATCACTGGCTGAGTGTGGTGTGTTAATGTGCTTAGTGAGACAATAAAGCTTCCGTTCAACCAGGCAGAATCTCTCTCATTCTTTTTCTTTCTCATTCTCTGTGTTTTCTACCAATTGTGTGAATCTAAGTTTGCTAACTATAATCATTTATTCTCTTTTATATTTGTGAAGAACTGAATGTCAACTTTAATATAAAATCAGATGATGAGTTAAAGTCAACTTGGTATTTAAAGGTCTGAAAATTATTTACGAGATGCACATGGATGCTTACCTAATACATATTTAATTGTCAATGTAGCACCCTGAAAATATGTTCAGAACATGATAATGTCTAAGTCATGGTATATTGGTGTCATGGGTCAAGCACTTATTTAATTTAGTAGTGGTCTAAACAGTTTGTTTAGTTTATGTTTAAATATGCGGTGAAGTTACCTTATTTTATTTCATATATTTTGTTATATTACTATTTCTTTAAGAGCGACATGACGTAGAAAGTTCATGACCTTTTGATTCTAAAAGAAGAAAAAATATAGTAAAAACAGTAAAACTACATACGCTGTCCGCTCAAACCGTGGATTTTGTTCTAATAAAGTTGCACAAAAATGAAGACCTGCATGGAATCTCCTTAAGTTGTTTTAAGGGTGCAACATCAATGTTATGATCTTGGTGGGTTTTTGTGTGTCAGTGTTTTTTGTAGAGTCTGAGTTTTCTCAAGAATTGAGGATCTTTGCTGATGAGAGTGTCTGCTAGTGTCTGACAGCACACCTGTTGTCAATCATCTAATCTGGAGCTGTTTGCCAAATAGTCTTTGCCTGATGCTCAACCTTGCTGGAAACGTCTGCTTATTGCCTTGTCTACAAGAATCCATTTGGCAGAAGAACAAGGACCAAGGATCAATTGCTACAAGGATCATTAGCCTTCCTTTCAGCCTACGCCTTCCCTTGAGCCTGGTACGCCACCTGTATGATCTTCATACTGCAGATATTTCCACCACATTCGCTAAGTCTCTACTCCCTTTCCCAAACGCTGATGAACCTGATTGCCTGAAGTCATCTTTTATTATTGTTGTAAATAAATATTTAAACTGTTCCTTGAGTCTTGTCTGATTCTGCATTTGGGTCAAAGAAACTGCCTAACATTATGATGGTTAATCTTTTATCCAGTGTGCTGTTTTTCATGTCATTGACTTTCTCCATAGAAGCTATACCTGGTCTAAAGCTTCTGTGAATAAGTTTGTGTATTCTCTTTTACAATCTATAGAATGTACTCAAGAACCAGTTCTTCTATTTTTGTTTTCAGGAGAACACGAGTACTCCAAATAACATGGACCCAAACCATGCCTCCAAATTTGTTACAACGTAGATTAAAGACAACAAAATTAATGTTTTGGAGTTGCCATAACACGGCACTCCTCTCAGTTCCATGGAAAATGTGTGGGTAAAAGGTTTGCATGAGCAAGGTGGCCTACAAAATTCCACCAAACTCTTCTAAGAAGCCTGTGAAAGGAAACCTCAAATGTTTGACTCAAGTCATGCTAATTGAAGGCAATGGTCCGAATGTGTAGGTACACCTCTGACTTTGAATAATGCAAAACTCCTATTATTCTGATATTCAGCAAGTAGAAATGATGTTGGCAACCCTAACTGACCTAAAAAATGTGAAGCTTGGTCTGGTTCAATGTCAGAGGGGAAGGGGAAAAAACAGCTGCTATCAACTCTAACTGAATGTAAATCTATCTTGAATTGATTTGACTATTTCTGAATATGACTTCTGAATAAACTGAGCTTAATTTAAATGATTTTTTTTTTTTTATCTTTTTAAAAACTGGCTACCTAGCTGGGACAAAACTTCATTTGCCCTTTATTTTTCCAGGAAAAAAAATCTATTAAGATTATTAATCTATTTTACAAGGACATCCTGGTCAAGATAAAAAGCAGCATAATATACAAAATGCAAACAAGCTATTACATTTACAATATAAGACTACAAGAATTATTAAATTATTTACAGTAAAAACATGTAGGCATCACAGGTACAAGATATAATTTAAACCTCTGACAGTTTTTGTTTTAAAACTAGATAAAGAAATGAGAGACTCCAACCTGAACCTGAGCTGCAGATCGTTCCAACACCATGTGCCAAAATAGGACAGACTCTTCAAATAAAAAATAAAACTGAACTCTTGTTCAGCCCTAATGTCTTTTGGTACTTTCACATTAGTTTGAATAAGTTGGATGTGAATTGTGGAATCAGATTTTGCTTCATTTGTAACAGCAGCTGTGCATAAGCATGTGGGTTCACAGTCAGATGTGTTTTCAAATATAGCTGCTATTAATATATTTACATCAAATTTTACTGATTTATTTCAGCAGTTTAACAAAAATTTTAAAAGAAATTTTAAACTTTCTTTTTGTTGAAATATTTAAATCCAGATTTAAAAACATCAGAGGGCAGTTAACATTGTTTGACAGATATTACACCAAACCTGCTACTTAAGGTCCAGTTATGACTGTACAATCAGCACAATAAAATAATCTAACGCAGAGGTGTCCAAAGTGTGGCCCAGGAACTATTTTCAGCCCTCTGAATGATTTTGTGCAGCCCTTGACCACAATTCTAGTATAAAGCAAATCTGAAAAGCACAGGCGGTTGATGCAGATGGACATCCTTTTTTTGCGCCACATTTTCACAGGCAAATAAATGTTCTTAATGTAAAAAAAACAGGTCAAACAAAAATTGTCTCCTTTGTTAACCAGGGTTCTGCATTCATCTTAATTTTACAGTTAATAGAACCACAAACATCCATCAATTCAAAAGCACACTTGGATGCTCCTTCCCCTTATTAGTACAGTAAGGGCTTTAGAAGAAAGTGATACATGTCCCATTCTTGTTGCTGAACCAAAAAAAAATCTAGCCCAAAACAGAAAACAGTCAACCCAAAAAATTAGGAAAAAGGTTTGTATGTCCTTTGATAACATGTTCGTGACAGACCATTTCTATGTTTTGGATCTAAAATGATTTACAGATACCTATTTTTCAAATGGTAGACTATTTGATTTGTTTCAGTAAAATCTTGCATGTTTATTTTACTATTAAGCAAATTAAATATTATTTAATCTTTAAAAAATGTATTCTTTTTTTTTTTTGTGGCCCCCAATGTTATAATATGTTGTGGTCTTGTCAGACCAACATGTAGATCAATGCTCGGGAGCAGCATGTTGAGTTGCTGAGCTTTTCTGTAATACCAATAATAATAACAAACTGAAAAAACTTCCAAAAGGTAACTCAGGCTTTGTAACAGACATGGAGCCAGGTAGCAAACAGAAGGAACTACTGAAGAAGGCTGTGACAAACATCTAATACCAGAATCCAAGAAAGTCATCTAAGAATGAATGATGAATCTACTCAACACCAAAGAGCTAAAATAACAGCAACTGAAGAACATGGCAGTGCAGAGAAAACATAACTCAAGCTTAAAACCTAAGGCAAATTTTGACACCCAAGTGCTTTCAACCTGATGATTTTGTCCCTTGTGGCAAAACGTTGGATACCACTGGTCTAATGGTATAACATGTCTAATGGTGTAATAATGCAACATGGTCCCTTTGTAAATATGTCTGACTGTGTTAGATGTAATCAATAATGTCAGGCATGACACATTTTTCAGATCTAACAAGTAACAAGTAATTGATTTGTAATTTCATTTATAGTAAGGTATATAATAAAATAGAATTCTGTCTATCTTGTGTGGACAATATCAATGACATAGTATTTATCTTTAGATGTATACAAGATGAAACAACGTGGGAGGGGATCAGTACCTCTTAAATGTCTTGATACCCAAACAGTAAGGGGAGTTGTCAATAAGATCTGTAGAACTTCATGGTCATCTGTGTCTATCCATCCACCTGGTTCAAAGTCTCCATGGTAACTAACTGGTGTGGCAAAAGGGTATTGGTAGTTCCCACCAAAATAATTGCCAATTAAGATTTTAGCTAGATGATTTCCTCTCAGTCTTATCACTACCTCTGGAGGTTGATGAGGGGCACAATATTGCAAATTCCACTCTGTCCCCCCAGTCTGTCAGGACCTTTAAGTTGATTGATTGAGAGCCGTGTTAACACATGTAGATCACGGAATCAAATGATGATCCGAAAGAGGCTAAAGTGACAGCAGCTTTATAAACAATACACTTACTGATTAGACCTAACTTTTGATATGGCATTAGCAACTTTGACTTTAAAAAGTCTACCAAACTATACACCGGTAATTACTAGAATGGGTTCGAACAGATATGGTTCAGTGTTTTAGCCTTCACATACAGAAAAACTCAACACACTTTGGTTTATCACCCGTAACAAGAAGATCCATATTTACCCTTCTTTCAACGAAGATTACTTTGGATTTTACCTTGCTACTCCTCAGCTCATGCAGTCATATTTCTCTTCTTACTGTCCCTTAATGTCCACCTTCATGTCCAATGTCCACCCTTTTCCAATATACTCCAATATACAATTTCCAGCTCAATCAACCCATTCAGTTGTTGCACCTACTCAAATCCTTTTTATCATATGACACCGTGAAACAAAGAGAAGTGGAGAAAGGAAGATACTTGTCATTACTTTGAATGAAGCGAGAGTACAGCGGAGTTAATCATTACGAAATATACTGTGGCAAAAGGAGGGGTGAAGGGATTAGAGGGAAAGCAAATAAAAAAAGATTGTTTAAGTGAGGGGGTGCAGAGATGGCAGAGAGTAATATGCAGACTCGCAGGGTCAATTTGATTCAGCAGGGTGTTGTTTGTTTTATCAGTACCTCTCTTGTGCTCTGGGACGGGGTTTGAGTGACGGCCAGTGGCCTCAGCTTGCCATGGAGGGTCCAGTGATGAATGTTCACAGGCAATCTAGGACACTGCAGCAGTAACACCATCAATTCAGAAGCTGCATCACAGCACGACTGGGAGGAAATGTACTACAGTGGAATGTGTCTGCTCATATCTGCACAAATGTTAGTACCTACAAATTCCATTGTGTTTTAAAAAGTTTCTGAGTGTGTGTGTGTGTTTTAGAACTCATATGGGGGAAGGGGGTTAAAGCATTACAGCTGCCTCTTGGCTGTGGGAAGTAGCTGAGCAGTGATTCCCATTGGTCATTCCCATGAACTCTTGCTCTTTAAGGGGCATGGTGGGAGGCAACAGTGAGGACGCGGGAGTGGATCACCACTGGCTGCGCTCCACACTGCCAAAGCACCAAGCTGAACATATTTGTCTTTCACACATATTATGTTACAGTTGGCATTGACTTTGCCATGCATTTTCATACAAACATTGACCGTAACTTTCCAAGATAGAGGACAAACACTCAACTATAACCATACTTGCTTTTATTGACTTTCTTTGCCTACTACGACTGCTCCCTGGCCAAAACTCAAGACTCAGCTCTAGAGGTACTCCAATATAAACAAAGTTTTAACTGGTTTTGATATGAATTCTACCAGGTTCACTCTTATGAAGAGGGCATGATTAGGATGAGAGGACTGGGCATTGCACCGAAGAAACAACCAGCAAAGAAATCCATGTGGTGAGAAAGGCAAAGAATCCCAAGCACATCATGGATTTCCAAAGCATATTATGGTTTTACTCCCCTCCCCTGTGGTACAGCACATTTGAATGTGAAGGAAAAAGCACAAGTAATCATGTTTTCTTTGCCCTAACTTGCAAAATGTTCTTTGGGGAGCTTTGAGAGACGGCTAAACTTCCCAGTCCCTCACTGTCAGAGAGATAGACAGGACTTTACACAGCTTTTTCCACGAGGAGAAATATTTTGGCTCTTATATTTTTCTTTTTGACTTCAGTATGCATGATGTCTCTGTTAAAGGATGTAGCCTGTGAAAAATGTGCTCTGTAATTTGTTTGATCGCATTTAAATTGGGAGTGGATCTGTTTGCTGCAACAGTGTTTGTCGAGTTTGGGGCAGCCAGTCTGTCTCTGGTATTGGCCTGTCGAGCATGTAAAAAACTGCTGAAAAACGAAGGTTTTAAATAAACACACACTGTGTTAAACCTTAGTAAATTCTGACAAGGTATTAATTTGTCTGAGCAAAGAAAGCCTTTGAGGACCGGTCTTATTTTTTTACTTAAATACAATAATGACTACTTTGATTAAAATTATGTATCCTTTTTTTGGATGCACAACAAAAAGTATAATTTTTCTTAAAAAATACCCAGTTTTGAAATTACCATTTTCATCATAATGTTTGTTATGGAGACCTAGGTCCCACTTTTTGCTGTTGTTTTCAAAGGCTGAGCTCATCCCTTGCAGTCTAATAGAATGCAAAGCCTGGGTTTTGTAAATTTTGTTATTTGTGCCTCTCTGCGGACCTCTGCATGCAGATTTCCATGACTGTGTGTCCTAACAATGACATTAATGCTCCAGTTCAAAGAGTGGTGCCAGACAAACTGCCCTTAAAGCAAACTGTGAAAAATAAGTAAAATTAATACAATAGTGAAGCTTGTTTTTAAGAAATACATTGTCCACATTTTGATAATTTATCTTTCCATGACTGGAAACACAAAAACTGCATTGATTACCTTGATAACAAATCCTATTCTTTTTTTCAGTTGTGTTTTTCTTCTTCACTTCTTGATAGACAGTTTACAAAAAGTACCCTGCAAGAGGCTGTGGTGAAAACTGTAAATCTAAGAGCAGAACTCTGGTTCGACTGAGACAGGAATCATAGGAATAAGGGTACATGTTAGTCAGCTAGTTTCAAGTGATCACCCACACAGGTATGTAGAGACCCTAACACTGACATAACCCAGAAAGAAATAAAGTCATGGATTCCTAACTAAAAGGTACTTAACACTCTGATCGCATGCAGGTGAAGTATACATTGCAGTGGTTTTATTTATTTAATAGAAATTGTTAGGGTTCTTTATCAGTGGTACCAATACGTGAGGAGGGCACCGTATGGTAAATAGGACGATTTAAAAGCTTTTTGACCTGAAAGCTAACATATTTGTCCATCGTTTTACAGATGATTAAGCTGATGAAGCATATATTTGTGATATAATCCAGTTTTATGATAACTAATTCTCTAATTAGCTACAGAAAAAAAAATGTAGCAAAAATCCATATTTCATTTGCACAACCCATTTCGTAGCCTTTCATTTGGAGTGTTAATTTTTTGTATTTCTGAATTCGCACCAAACTTTCCTACTTTCGTCTGAGTTTGAAATCTGACACTTTGCCTGCTGACCAAAGCACAACTAGACTCCTAAGAGCTATAGTTAACATTCTCATATTCCATTCATAGCTCCACATAAAGGTCATTACCAAATCAAAGATAATAGCATTTCACAATGTGATACACATGAGCACATGGTCATTATTAAAGAGTTGGAAGAGTGGACAGAGCCTTGACACCATTTTAAGTAAAAAAAAGTAAAACTAAAATATATTTGGTCAACATTTACCAACAATCTGTAGTGACGTGAAGAGAACAGGATTATTTGCTACTGTATCTACTGATTATAAACACACCTGTTTGCTTTTCACGGTCTCAATTTAGGTTTTATTCTGTGTACTGCTTTGGTAATTATAAGTGATGCTCCGATCATCCCCAGGTATCAGCTTGGGTCCTGATAACAAGATTTTGAAATGATTAATATTAGGAGGCCCTTCTAATATTCAACTCCTGAAACGTGTTGAATCTATAGTCTGTGGCTATGTCGACTGGATCCCCAGCAGGATGCATGTCCATGTTTTCCATCAATTACAGCCTATTTTTACCTGCACAGCTTGCAAAACTTTAAAATAGTTTCTGTACCTTATTTTGTGTATCAAATCTGGGGTTTCTACTTGGAATCCAAACCTTTTTCATCATTTATAATTGGAGACTTTATGTCTGAGTGACATAACTTGCCCTGCCCGCTGCATTTAGCTTTCAGTTTTGCAAGTTTAGCAAATTTGATCTATTTAGGGATTATTTAGGACCCTCTAGCTTGTCTATTTCAAAAAGGATACTAAAGATAAATCTAAGCGACCTTTTCAGTGTTACTAAAGGCTTTTGGAGATCCTATCTAACATGTATTATACTTTCTCCTCCCGGACAGTGTCAATTTCATTGACAAACATTTTCTTGTCATAGCTTTAACGTACAATGTTTTTTCAACAAATAGTTAAAAATATTTTTCTACAAATAAGATAAAAATACTGGACGGAAATGAGATCTACTAAGATCTCTTTTAAGTCATATAAAAAGTTTGGAGGAATTTTAAAAATAGCCAGTAAGACTTAATCTAAAACTGTTTTAACACGCAAAAGTCTTTTTGTATTGTAGCAGGATATTGAGGCTGTCTTGCAGTACCTTTTCTTAAATGACTTAGATCTGGGATAAAAAAAGCTGGTTGGGGCATCCCTAATTCTACTAGATCTACCTGTGCAAATCAGCTTTGTTTATAAAGTACACCGACAGAGCAATTTCTGCAGTTCCTGTAGTTAGAAAACAATGTTTCAGTTTGTAAGCAAAAAAACATTTTGTACATTTAGTAAATTCTAGCAATAAAGTGCAGTAATAAATATAAGCCTTTAGAGTTCATGTGGTAGTTTGTAACAAAAAAATGCACAGAATCTTCTTGGAAGAAAGTTACTCATTAATATACCTAATTACTGTTTGAGTATATTTGCTGAGGATTGTTTCTATCAAAAGCAAAACACAATAAATGTCCACTTGATTATTATTCAGATTGTTTCTTTAACAAATTAACTCATTACCCATTTTTAAATACCATTACCACTCTTGAACAAAGAGCCTTTATTTTATGTCCCTACCTGTGTTATGTTGTTAAGGGTTATGAAGAGCTGAGATCAATTTTTGCAGGCATAAATGTCCATTGAGGATTGAGCTCAGAGACTACGGATCACCGCCAGCCTCACGCAGACGCCAGATGAATATTATGGCTCTGCCGGAAATTAATTGTGGGCACAGAGGGTTTCGTCTTGTAGCTCAAGACAGCATTGATGTCAGAGAGGGAATAAAAGCAGCTGCCTCTCGGCACTGGTACATGCCACGTAAACATTAGGCACAACCCACTAAAGGAAAATTTTGTAAGGTGTCTTTGAGACCTCACCTATAGGGTCTTAGATTTTTTTTTTTTTTTTTTGAAAAAGAAAATAAAGACTTTTTAGTAGTTTTAGAGGAACTAGAGAGATGGGAATTACAGTTGACAAGAAAAACACTCATAAAAATGAATGAGGCCATAAAAGGCTTTGAAATGAGGACTCTTTACATTGAACTGTGGATTATGGAATGGAAAAAAAAAAAAAAACTAAAACAAATTCCTTTCTAGTTCACCCAGTGTTAAATATAAAACCCTACAGGAACTGTTGAACTTCATTACTGTTTCGGTGAAATGTTAAACCCTTTCTCCAGTGATGACTATCCACTGTTAAGAAAGTAGAACACCCAAAATTCTCAACCTTTTACCTTCATCATACTCTTGAAAATGAATGTAGGGCTCTACTTGCTGATAAGGGCATAACAGTGGCTCTCTAAGTGTATAAAGCAAGGTCTCTGGGCAGTCAAGTGGCTTAAAGGCATGATCCAAAGGGCTATTTCACATTGACCACCACTTTAATGTTTCAGCAGACCAGACGTAGCAATCTTTATTGTTATGTATCATCAGTATTATCAGGCCCTTTTATCAGTTATACTATTTTGGACCACAGGCATTGACCTGTGTTTAAAATATAAATATTGAAAACTAAAATATGTGTTGATTTCACATATTAGCTTTTATACGTTGCATTCATTATTAAAAGAGTGAATTTCCACTTTGAAATGTAAATAGAACTAGCATATATAGAAATTAAAATTTTTCACTTTATCAAAACAAAATGCAAAATACGGATCTGGAAAAAAAAAAAAAACTACAGATTTTTGAGGTTAAACAAATGAGGTGATTTTTGCTAGCAAGTTCAAACAGTCAACTCAAGCTGTGCTGCTCACACGTGATCTTCCACACATTCTGCAGATTATATTAAGCATACCCTAATGATTTAGGAAGTCTATATAAACTGCAAAATATCCTTCTGAACTCTGCAGTTCATGGGCTGCCTCCTGCTTTCTGCAGCTGCCAGCTTCTGCTTGGTTCTTCTTCAGTCCCTCCACCACCCTAGGCGTGTATCTAGTCATTACCTTTGCAGCAGTCCCTTATCCTTAGTAAGCATGTGGCAAAAAGAGAAACTTGGATAGGAGCTCCTATCAGCTGAGATTCAATGAAGGATGGAGCAGGCACATCTCTGATAAATAAAAGTGAAAAAGGGGTACCAGCAGCAGTAGCTCCTTCAGTGGCTTTGTCTAGGACACAAGCTGAAGTACATTTAGCATACCTCCTAGAACTGTTTGGACGTTTTCCAGGCATGGAAGAAGATCCCGGAGCAGACCCAGAACTTGGTAGCATAGATAAATTAAAATATTTATTAAAATTGTTTACAATTTTAAATTAAATAGATTTAAAGGAACAGACAAATTTACTTTGTATAAGTGCAAACAATAATCTTTATTGTTTGATTGTTTTTTTAACATAGTTACAATCTGATGCTACAATTTTAATCCTGTCTTTGTGTTTCAGCTGGCGTTGTTCATAAATACATCTCAACAAATATTTACCAATTATCTGCCATTGCTTTTAAGCTCAACTTATTAAACTTGGCCCCTTCTCCCAGATATCACCAAATCTGTACTGAAACGCTGTTGGAGATGTCTGTAACAGAAAGAGTAGCTCCAAATCAAATTTGCTCAAGACCCTATGCAACCTTGGGCCGGCCCTGATTGGCTTTTAAAGTAGTTTATGCTTGTCAAAGAACTCAGTCATTACTTTTATTGTACATGCGCATCTAAATACGTGAGTAGCTTCTAATTAGTAAATCACCTGCAGACTCACATGTAAAATGTGAAAACTTTGTCAGTCATAACTTTAATTATCAAGAGCAGCACTATTCCGAGTGCCATATGTGCATGTGATTGTTCTTGACATATGATGTCTCCATTGTTTCTCACCTCAAGTCAGACCACTGGAGAGAACACAGAGGCACCAAAGTGTCACCTTTTTTTCTCAAGTTGACTTGGTTGACAGTGGCAATTCCGCTGAATTTTAATCATTGAATCTGAGAGGCCTCTCTTTGTTGCTTTTTTTAATTTTATGTATGGAGGATGTTAGATGCTCTCAGAAAAACAAAAAAAAAAGTGGGAGTACAAATAATGTTCTTTTCGTCTTCCTGTTCAACTATGTTATTAAAAAATGTTTTAGGTAGAGTATTATTAAGTTGTTTTTGTCACAATTGTCATGTACGAGATTACTTTTAAGTTACTTTGGGAATACATGTCTTATTTAATTTACAACTGTATTATATTACTCAAGTTAACTTCCTAGACTTAGTATTTGTCCAAATGATGTTTCAAAAATCTGTTTAGCTGCACAGTGGAAAATGTTTAAAGACCTGCATATATATATTTTTTTACTTTATTAAGATTGGGCACTCCATGCAATCAATGATATAAACAACCCTTTAAATCATAAATCTTAGTAATGTTTAAACAAGAGAATATTTAGTCTTAGATACATTTTCAGAGTTTTGTTAACCATTTATTGGAAATAGACATTCTGCAGCCTCTTAGTAAAGCAAACTCATGAAAAACACCTTATCAAAATGATATATAGTTTATGTTGAAGCAATGAGATATTTATCTTTTATCTTTTTATTTAAAAAATATCTAATATTAGGGGCCACCATTGAGGCCAGTGATTAAAAAATGGGGATCCAAGTTCCATATTTGTGCCTATACTTAGTTAAACATACAATGCATTTTCTTATATTAAATGTCAACTTGAAATAAAGGGGTTTTTCTCAATTTTAACTGGCAGTAGTAGGGAAACATTTGTGTTGGAGAAAAGCTATCTTAAAAAAAAAGGAAAGTAACAACAATTATTTTAAAAGTAAATGTTTCCTGTCTGTGCATCTTCTTTTGTCAAGAAGACATTCTGGTCTTAAAAAGTCCTCAGAACTAACAATCTCTTGTTAACCCTAACTTTCACAATTTTTCTCTGGTGTTGCTCATCTTAACCTCAGAACAAAAGTAATTTCACAGATCCTCAGCATTACAGCTCCTCTGAGCCACACCTGCACTACTTACACACTGGCAGTGCTGATTAAAAAAAAAACAACTGACATAAGCAGTGGTAAAATGAACAAACGCCTTGTGTCACACTTCCGACCTTGGGGTGAAAGAATGCAAATGAAGGAGTGATCAGTTAACTCACAATCCAATCATCTGTGCAATGGGACTTGTTGGCACTCACCTGTGTCAGTAGCAAAAGGTTTTTTTCCATTAATGTCAGGCAGTGACTGCTCTGTTCCACCATTATCCTTTTAATGCCAATAGGTGCACTTTGTCAGGCTTTTCGAGGTAAGCCCTGCAGGTGCTTTTGACACTTAATAAAACATTTTAATTAAGCCAGTTAAGACTTGCAAAGTGAATGAAAACTAGTATGCTTTAGTTGTTAAATCAAAGTTCTATGACATTTTTTTAGTAAAAGAATTTCATCTGAATAATTCTGCTTATGTAATGAAAGGATTACAGCAAAAACCGATGGATTTAAAAATGAGCAAAGAGTTCATGGTATACTCACTGTGGCACATGCTGTGATGTCAGAGTCATGAATTAAAAAATGTTTTCAGGTAAACAAATTCCCTTAATCATTCACTGATTCAAACATAACTTTATTACCACCTGCCTAATATTGTCTTGGTTCCCATTTGTGGCTATCAAAGGAATCCTGATACACTGAAGCCAGGAATCCACCACACCCTTGAAGGTGTGCTGTGGTATCTGGCACCAATATGTTTGCAGCAGATTCTTTAAGTTGCAACAGTTGTAAAGCGGGCCTTCCATTGATTAGACTTGTTGGTCCAACACAGACCACAGATACTTAATTGTATTGAGATCTGGGATATTTGGAGGTTAAGTCAATGCCCTAAGCCCAATGTTCCTCCAACCTTTTCCGAACTAGGTTCCTGCTAAAAAACACCAGACACATCAGAGAATACTGTCAGGAATTGTTTTGTCCACCCTGATTGATCTGTGGCCAAACAGCCCTACAAGGAGGTAATTGAAATTCCCTGAGTATTCTGATCTCCTTAGTCAGAACCAGCAGTAACTTTTTTTCAGAACAGAACACAACAGAACAGAATACAATAGAAAAGAATGGAAAACTGCATTGTCTGTCCCAGATGGTGACAGGACTCCAACAACAGCATTCCAGCACTTAAAATATAATGAACACTTTAAAATGTACAAAAAGCACATTAAAACCAAGAAAAGGGAACTGTTAAAGCAACTGTTTAGAGTGTGTAAAGTACAGCAATCTGAGCTGCAACAGCTCATCTATTGGATTGGACTACATAGGCCCTCATATTATTTGCTCCATTGCTGCCAAGGTTGGAGAGAGTAAAACAGATAATTTAAGTTTCTAAGAAGACATGGGAGGCTTCGTCCCATATACGAGGGCTTCAGTCCTCAACGCAGCTGTCCCAGGTTCAAGTCCCGACCCCAGAGACCTGTGCTGCATCTCTCCACCCCAGATTCTGTCTGCCTACTTTCAAAAAATAACAAGAAAATAAAGGCCACTAGTGCTGCAAAACACTTAAAAAAAAGAAGATCTTGAGGGTTGTAAGCAGAGATGCTTGATCCAAAACTAAGAATCTCATTTTTGCAGACTGTAATAACCACAGAACAAGGAAGGGCTACAGGAACAGAAAATGTGTTTGAAGGCTGTGTCTCCTGCCATGCCCTTACTTGTCCATTTACAAAGAAGTACCAATATTGGGACATTGGAACATGGAGGAAAGTTTTATTTGGTGAAGAGAAAAAAGTTTATCTGGAGACGCTGAACCTCTTAAGCCCTAGGGTTATTAGAAGCAATTTCTGCCTAAAATTACATAAGTGAAATAAATTAAGAATAGCTCCACAGTTATAAGGTCTACATGCAAACCTTTGGTACCTGTATAAAGGCAAGACTTAAAGAATATTTTTCCAGTGAAACCACTATTGCAACTGTTATTATGTCTGATTTACTTTTGATTAAACAAAGAAAAAATGTTGAACCTTACCAAAATGTTTCACTAAATGAGCATTGCAAAACACCATGAAAATCCTTTTGAAAACCTAGGAGAAGCCTCAGATTGTATTTATCAACATCTTGACTATAATGGCAGCATTTGTAGACTGAATCAGTTGAAGCATATTTGTTTCACAAACGTTTTAGTGGGCATTGTGCCAGTCAGAGCTGGCATTTAGCGAAATGTGCCAAAATGGTGACAAATGTATTTTTTACATCATAAAAGGGAATACGGTCAAATAAAACTGCTAATTTACATTGCAGCACTCTTTCTGCATATGACATAGCCTTTGGTCATGACATTTACCCTGTGTATAATCAAAATGTGCCATTATGCACACCATGAAATCAATATAATAAAAAGAAATCAATCTAAATTATGTCTTTGTTTACTGCAACTGTGATAATTGCTTTTTTTTTGTGAAAAATACTGCACCATCACAACCTGAATTCCCTATCCTTCCCTCTAAATCGTTTTACATATTGTGATTGTGGAAACTTAAATCAAATTCCTTGTTTGGGACACAAACTTGTCCCATAAAGATGATCGTGACTCTTGATTCTGAATCAAATGGAAAACAAACAAGCCTTGAATCACTAGGTAAATTGTTGTAAATGTCCTACACAACAGTAATTACAAACATAAAATAACATTGTTGCAATAGCAGGCACGTTGTGACTTCTCTTGACTTGGACAATATCTTTCACCAGGACCTTATGCACCAAGAACTTCTGCACTTAGTAGTAGCAAGCTCTCCCTTTTTACCTACTAATCCTTACTATCTTACTTCGACTCATCTTTACCAGGTCATTTTACATCACCTACTCTACCAATCACTTGCCATATCTGCTTTCCATTTTAATGTATTTTACTTTAAGTTCTTGTCAATTTGTGTTCATAAATGCTTTACTTAAGTCATGACCCAGATCATGACTTAATTGTCAAAAGGAAGATCACAGGAAAGTTCTCCGGCTCTGTGTTTTTATTAATGTTTGGAAAGTCATCTCCAAACAACCAGAAGAACTAAACACTGAGAAACCCATCTGGATATGCAAAGTCTGAGCTAACATGGTGACATTCTCACACACACACACCCACACACACACACGCGCGCACACACACGCACGCACACACGCACACACACACACACACACACGAGTAGTAGACCACCTTGACCTGATAAAAACACATCAATGATTCCAGTCCTGGTGGATAAGAAAAAAGACCACAGAGGCAAAGTCATTGTTTTGTCTCTAGCTAATGGTTTGGAATATTTGTGTGGCCCATAAATAATGCTAACAAACAACGGCATAAAACGAATTAATGAAAAGCAAACAGAAGTGGAGCACAGAGATGCATGGTTATACAGAGTAACAACAGATTACCTTGGGGGAGGCTGGTGGGATGGAGGGGCTTGTGCAGTTATTACTCTGTACGGCAAGCACGGTCTGGCTAACACCTGTGTTTCCCTCTGATCTACCTCACCCTAATTAGCCCACACACACCCTGGGGACCCTCTGACACATCAGACCTGGACTGGGGGTGGTGTTGGGAGGGAAACCAAGAGGGCAAGTAAAAGATGAAGAGACAGAGGGGAAAAAAAACAAACCATTGGTCAAAGTAGAGGGAATAGATCTAGGATGTTATTCACACCCTCTCTTCTGCTTATACCTGATGAAATTATCACGAGGAATAAGTGCTGGAAAGAAATAGTATGAAGGAAAAGTAGCAGTTATGTTAACTGACATCTGCTGACAGTAGTGAGAACTGGAGGTTGAGGGGTGAAGGATTCAGATTCCCCTCTCAGTTTCATTTGCGCACCATAGTTAAGAAGAGTGGAATGAACGTTTAGTTAATTTAACATGTCATTTTTATTCCTGTCATAAACACTTGGAACCACCTGCCCACATATGACACCCTCCTCACCCTTTCAGTGATAACATAGTGTCGTCCTTGACAAACGCAGCCTGACAGTCTATCCTGCAGTGTTGTTCACTCTGTAACACATCTAACAACATTTGAAGTTTTTTTTTTTTTCACTTTTCAGCCAGAAAGGTTTTCATCTCTAATGTACAGTACATATTTCAGATTTCAGATTGATATATTGTCTTTATTTATATTTATTCATCTATGTGTTTATTTGGATATTATGTTTCCATACTTCATAATATTGAATATGTGTTTACATTCTCCCCTTATGATTTTCCACTAGTACAGGTTAAATAAACAAGAAATGACATTCAGTGTAATTAAGTTTGAGCTCTCTAATGCAATGACTTAGCGTTGTGCTAGATGTTTTATGTTTGACTTTCAATACTCTCTGTGACCAAAGTATCTGTGTAATTTGTATCTATTTACATTTATTTTAAAATAATCCTATTGTTTTTTTGTTTTTTTTTGTGAGACGGAGCAAACTTTTTCAAGAATCGCGTTCAACCTTTATGATGAATTACCATTAAGATGAAGCATCAAGTTTTATATCCTTATGTTCTTTGACAATTCCTTTCCATTATCCATTATCTTTGCATTCTGAGTTTGACTGGCTTTTCTCCCTGGATTGACTCCTGACTGGTCCACTGGTACATTAACCAGTTAGAACTAATGATGAGCAGCAAGGAAGCAGCATGTCTTAAATAAAGTAGAACCTTTTCCCGGTGGAAGGAAGTGTCACCTCAAATGATAAATAATGACCAGTCAAAATGATCTTTGTTAAATGCTATTAACAATTAACAACATACATATCTATACATTTATATTCTGTAGCTGCTTAATCCTGCTTAAGCTTGCTCCAAGGAGTGGAGGTTTTGGGGTTTGGAAGAGCCCATTTCAATCCCAATGGGAAATAGATGCCTGACAACTTCGACAGATTTAATGTAGAAGAATGTATTTCATCTTCTCTATTTTTGGCTGGTCTAAAGCAAGAAGGCAAGAAAAGATATGGTCATTTAGAAGATAATGAGGATGGAAAAAGAATCATTCATAACTGGTGTTGGTTAGGCAGGAGGTCGATGATCGACTTTGTTGTCGTATCATCAGACCTTCGGCTGCATGTTTTGGACACTCAGGTGAAGAGAGGGGCTGAGCTGTCCACTGATCACCACCTGGTGGTGAGTTGGATCTGCTGGAGGAGGAGAAAGCCGGACAGACTTGGCAGGCCCAAGCGCATAGTGAGGGTCTGCTGGGAACGCCTGGCGGAGCCCTCGGCAAGGGATGTATTCAACTCCCACCTCTGGGAGAGCTTTGACCAGATCTCGGGGGATGTTGGAGACATAGAGTCCTAGTGGACCATGTTCTCCGCATCTATTGTCGATGCTGCTGCCCGTAGCTGCGCCACAAAGTCTGCGGTGCCTGTCGCGGCGGCAGATTTAATCAGCCATGCCAAGCAAATCTGATCTCCAGAGTCTGGCAAGGCCTGGCCTATGTTTAGGAATTTGTTTCTCACCAGCTTACAGGTTATGCTATTCATTTCATACCCATTGTACCTTTTTCTCCTGGGTTCAGGTAAAGATCACAATAGCCAAGTTTCACACCCTTTCAATGAAGAAGGCTGTGAGAAAAGACAGTGGTTGATGACAGAAACCATACTCTTTCAAATTATAAAGCCCATAGCCTGGACATGATGGACAAAAATCTGGTGATTTCTGAGGGAATAACCATCGGAGCTAAAGAGGTAGAACTGGGGTATTTTTTGCTCTGGCTGCATAAGAAGATTGAGGTATAAAGGGAACAACAATGATCCTTGAAACATCTGGGTGGGGACGTACCCATGTGATGCACCCATCATGCCTAGTGCCTACTGTACAAGCCAGTGGGGGCAGTGCTATGATCTGGGGTTGCTGCAGTTGGTCAGGTCTGGGTTCAGAAACAGTATGTGTTCAAAGAATGAGGTCATCTGACTACCTGAATATACTGAATGACCAGGTTATTCCATCAATGGATTTTTTCTTCCCTAATGGCGCAGGCCTATTCCAAGATGACAATGTTAGGATTCATCTGGCTCAAATTGTGAAAGGGTGGTTCAGGGAGCCTGAGACATCATTCTCACACATGTATTGGCCACCACAGAGTCCAGACCTTAACCCCATTGAGAATTTCCGGGATGTGCTGGAGAAGGCTTTGCGTTGCGGTCAGACTCTACCATCATCAATGCAAGATCTTGGTGAAAAATTTCCACTGGGTGGAAATAAATCTTATGACATTACATAAGTTTATCGAAACAATGACACAGCAAATGCGTGCCGTAATCAAAGCCAAAGGTGGTCCAACAAAATATTAGAGTGTGTGACCTTTTGTTCACAGAGCGAACGCAACTTCAACCCCCGAGGTTAGCCGCTTGTTGACTGTGGACGTTTCTTCAAGCTTCGCCCCTTGGACAACGTTTCCTCACCATGGTTCATGAGGTTAGGTGTTTTGGGCAGAGACAGATTTAGAATGAAATGATCTAAACATTTTTAATTTTATGAAGTTTGTGTGAAACTCGGCTATCTTAGTGCTAGCAGGCTATCTGTAGCACACGGGCCGGTTTGTGTTCTTTGTATGTTTTAAGGTTAAGATAAACTTTATTTAAAGGGTGATTTTAAACAGAATATTGATCACAACGCGCCGTTGGCGCTTATGCATTTTAACCCTTTTATTAACCCTGGTATTTTAAAGGTATGTGTTGATTCTGGTGCTAACCTATCCGCTTCTTTGTTAGCTTAACGGCTAACCGGTAAGAACACGTGCTGCTAATAAAGAGTATTCAACAGAAAGGTGGTTGGTTTTCAAGCTAGTGAATAATAGTTCCTAAACATCATTTACTAAATTTAATAACTAAGTAAACCCCATTAAGCCCATTTCTCCAGAAAGATTTGGCTCTTTTCCTAAATACTCCCTTAATAATATTTCTTCAAATATTATTTCAATAACTAAAGGCAGCTAACTAGACACCGTTGAGAAATGGTCATCCAGAAGGTTGGTTTTATTCAGCAGATCATTATTTAAAACATTATTTTATTAAAATAATATTTTATCTGATCTTGCATTGTGAAGTGTTGTCTAAACGCTTGCTGATTATTGCCTAAGTTAGTTCCAAGACTAACTTAACTTCACTTCCAGATTCTTCAAGATAATCCTTGGTTCTCAAACATAAACATTGCATGGTAATGTTGCATCACTCTTTTTGGTCATGATTTCCAATCATCTTTAATCAACTTGTTTATACTGTACATAGCCCATTAGTCTTCATTATTCTTTAATTCTGCTTGGTAGTTTAGTTGGATTGTTTTAGCATAGTAAAGAGTTTGTTGATTGAAATATGTTTGACTTTGATTTGACTTATTTTTGTTAATGAATTCTTGTATTTTAAGAAATTGTGTGAATTCATTCCATATATGTGCAGAGTTTATGCTGTTCCATAATGTCAGAGCTCGTCTCACACCTTTCTATTTTGTCCTAATACCATCGACTTACTGGGCTGGTATTAACAGGACAACCCTTAACAGACCGAAATATTATTTGATAAAATATTAAAATATTAATATAAAATATTAAATAATATTCTCAGATTCATATTTACAACATGCACGTCTTGCTGGCGCATCTGTGACCAAGACAGCAAGTCTTTGTGATGTATCAAGAGCCACGGTATCCAGGGTAATGTCAGCATATCACCAAGAAGGACGAACCACATCCAACAGGATTAACTGTGGACGCAAGAGGAAGCTGTCTGAAAGGGATGTTCGGGTGCTAACCCGGATTGTATACAAAAAAACCACGGCTGCCCAAATCACGGCAGAATTAAATGTGCACCTCACCTCTCCTGTTTCCACCAGAACTGTCTGCCGGGAGCTCCACAGGGTCAATATACACGGCCGGGCTGCTATAGCCAAACCTTTGGTCACTCATGCCAATGCCAAACATTGGTTTCAATGGTGCAAGGAACGCAAATCTTGGGCTGTGGACAATGTGAAACATGTATTGTTCACTGATGAGTCCACCTTTACTGTTTTCCCCACATCCGGGAGAGTTACGGTGTTGTGAAGCCCCAAAGAAGCGTACCACCCAGACTGTTGCATGCCCAGAGTGAAGCATGGGGGTGGATCAGTGATGGTTTGGGCTGCCATATCATGGCATTCCCTTGGCCCAATACTTGTGCTAGATGAGCGCGTCACTGCCAAGGATTACCGAACCATTCTTGAGGACCATGTGCATCCAATGGTTCAAACATTGTATCCTGAAGGCGGTGCCATGTATCAGGATGACAATGCACCAATACACACAGCAAGACTGGTGAACGATTGGTTTGATGAACATGAAAGTGAAGTTGAACATCTCCCATGGCCTGCACAGTCAACAGATCTAAATATTATTGAGCCACTTTGGGGTGTTTTGGAGGAGCGAGTCAGGAATCGTTTTCCTCCACCAGTATTACGTAGTGACCTGGCCACTATCCTGCAAGAAGAATGGCTTAAAATCCCTCTGACCATTGTGCAAGACTTGTATATGTCATTCCCAAGACGAATTGACGCTGTATTGGCCGCAAAAGGAGGCCCTACACCATACTAATAGATTATTGTGGTCTAAAACCAGGTGTTTCAGTTTCACTGTCCAACCCCTGTATATATATATATATATATATATAGATATATATATAGATATATATACAGATGTATATATATATACACACATATACACACACAACACACACACACACACTCCTATGCACTGCAAGTTTTGTCCAATAATAAAAAAACTGAAATTGCACAAATTTTTATATTTTGTTCAAATGGGCCCAGTATTCAAGTAAACAAGTTAACAGTTGTTAATTCATTAGTATTTCATTATATAGAACAATTTTAATCAGTCTAATCTCTGATTTACCAAAATAAACAATTTTGGGCACAGTGAAGGAGCAAAAAAATAAACAATCTCAAATAAAGAGGTGAAGATTGAAAAGCCAAGGATTTTATATACTTATCTTCCTATTTCTTTAACTACATGTTTTTTCAAGTGAAGTATTTGGTGAACTGTCCTGTGAGTGGATGAAGGTAAAATGATAAATACTATAAAGATAAAACACCCCGTTTTATATACAGATGGCCTGGGTTAAAAAAGCAATAACCACTGCTATAGTGTCTATTCTCTGAGTCCACATTCAGGTTTTCTTGAGCCAGATCATAAAAATAAAGTGTCTCTTATGTCTAACATCTTCATGGTTTAACCCTGTAGCATTTCTTGTGTTTTTATTTTGCTGCAGATCTACCCAGCTTCAAGTTGCTGTTCCGTTGTCTGCCAGCATAAGCACTTACTTTACCGCCTGCAACAGGCATCCAAGAGGCAGCTTATGTATTAAATATGGAAATAAGCAACAATGCCATAGTGGCAGCAGCATGCCATGGTTTGAAATTATTTTTATGGGTCTGCTGCCTGCCTTCATCTTTTTATTCACATATCAATATACAACAAAGAATGCAAAACACATGCTTTCAGTAAACAAAATTTAAGTTAGCTTTTAAAACATTCACTTAATCTACTGATGCTCTCATACTGTGTGTGCGCGTTGGTGTGTGTGTGTGTGTATGTGTGTTATATCTGTGTGTAAGCATATGAGTGGTCTTTGAGACCACACACATACACCTTCACACAAAAACATGAAGGTACAGATATGGAAAATAAAATACCTTTAGATAAACATGTGCAAAATACATTCAAATTTCATTTTTGTTTTCAA
This sequence comes from Girardinichthys multiradiatus, assembly GCF_021462225.1. NCBI lineage: Eukaryota > Metazoa > Chordata > Actinopteri > Cyprinodontiformes > Goodeidae > Girardinichthys > Girardinichthys multiradiatus. Next base: position 36,198,415 of record NC_061805.1, on the reverse strand, counting down.
AACATATGCAAGTTTGTTTATATATAAATCCACAAGTTCTTATAAGTGCTCAAATTGGGTGGCTTGTGGGAAAGAAACTTAGTTTCCCAACATACAAGTTGTTAACAAGTGAAAATGTGTTGATGTAGAATAATTTGAGTAGAAACTGTGGTTTCCCTGGGTCTGTCTGCTTGAGGAAACTACATCACTGTGGAATTTACACAGAAGTATGTTTGGCTCACTTAGCAGAGGATTACAGTGTCAGCAGAAACCATTTTGTGCTAAAACTGTTTATCCTAAATATGCCTGAACTGGGGTGAAATTAGTACAAATTTCCCACTTCCTCTAGAAGTCTCACAATTTTAACATATTACAGTATGTCTCATTTTCATCTTTCCTATTTTTTGGTCATTTCATTTACAGATTTTTTTTTCCTCTTCCCCTCTTAAAACTAAGACACTGTTGAGGCTTCTCTGGTGGTGACAGAAGTAGGCTGCATACGCCACAGAGCCAGCCCAATCAGTGACAATCTGCATGGTAATGTGTGGCAGGGGTGGGATAATGAAGTTCCCAGCTTGCCGACTGGAAGGCTATCCTCCGGTGTGCTAAGTGATTTATCTCCTCTGTCAAGAGCCAGGACAGCCAGGACTTGTCCTTCGCAATGGTACCCAAGAACAGAAGTTGAGCAGAGCCACATAAAAGATAGGACAGGCGAGTCCAAGTTGCTTGCAAAAAAGGAACATACATACAGTATTACAGCAAACAATAACAGGTAAATTAAAGTTGTTTTTATTTTTTTTAGCAGTACTGATTCCTGAAAATACCTGTTTGCTGGTGCAAGACATGTTTTATCCTATGGCTCTTCATTTGCTGATTAACTTGTATGTCCATCTCACTCCAACTGTCCAAAGCCACTGGACCAAAAGAAAAATACATTCTTATGCAAACATATTTAAAGCAATAAAGCACAAAAAATGTAATTAAAGTTGAGTAAAAAAAAACAGTGCTGAACCTCAGAGTCCAATTCCAGAGTTGTTGTCTGTTTATCTACACAGACCCAAAATGTGTTCCATTAACATAGAGAGACCTGTGATGTGATTTGTAAACGGATGTCTTTACAGTCTTTCATAAAAAAAGAGTAGTGTTTCTGCTGATTTTACCTAAGATTGTAATTTTTTTTAAGATCCCTCAGTATGAGGCCAAATTACTTTTACTTTCCTTCTTTTAAGGATTCACCCTTATTCCAGTCACTGTGCGGATATCAGAATGTTTTAATCAACATCAACAGTTAATATTAACACAAATACAAAAACAAAACAAAAAAGAGTGTGATATGATTCATTTATTTGTCTTTTACTGGCCTGCTGCTTTTAGAAAGCTTTAATATGAAGTAGCATACAGTATGTTTTTAATTTTACACCTTTTTTTTTCAGTGGTGTTCTGGCTTTTGGCTCATTATAGTTATTTAGATTTCAATATCTAAAGTCCAGAAATATGTAAGAACAGACTGATATACAGACTGATCACAAGGCTGTTGAAACCTTTTTAAAAAGGGATGGCTTTACGTATGAACGATGAATTTGTGCATAACATATTCACCACTAAAGAAGAAGTAGTGATTGCAAAGCCTGCTGCTGAAATGGGAGCTCATAATATGAATATTTGTTTTATGATTTGTCAAGTGACAAGGAAGAAACCATGTGTGTGCCAGTGTCATGAAAACCTAGCAGACTGGCACCCTACCTAGGGGTGTTAAAGTGTTCTGTCGTGAACCCAGTCAGTCTGTTATTTCCGCAATTCTATAAATGACTGCTTGTGATATTCTGATACCTAGACAAATAAAAAATTCGGGCAGCATTTACATTACGTGTTATAACCAGCTTAGCTTCAGTTCTGACCAGCATTGTTACTTAGTTGTGTGCAAGCATCAGCACTCCCTTTTCTCTAAACAATTGTGTCACAAAAACTCTACTGTGGTTGTGTAAAACATAGTAAATATGAAAGGAAGTAGTGAAAAATCTTACTTTTCGGCTTGTGCTCACTTGCATACACTGTACTGGAGTAGCTGTAAGAAATCATTCCAGTGACACAAACCATAGCACATCACAAACTCTTAACATCCCTGAACATTTAATTTTCCTACAACAGGATTATTCATTTTCCCCAAACAAATTACTTAAGGCTAATTTTGGACATGAAGTGGATCAGAGGAGAATAAATATTGTGATATTCAGTCAGATGGTAGCTTAAGTCAAACACTTTCTCCTTCATTTGGCTCAGACACTGAGAAAATAAAGCTTACAGCTGCAGCTAAATAACATGGGCAAAACATAAGAGTAAAGTTTAGAGAGGGTGGTTATTGATTCATAACAAAGCAATCGATGGAAATCAGCAGCTGTTGTGTGCTGAAGGAAGACAAAGTCAGTCAGTCATTTTCTACCGGTTATTCCATAGTGGGTCGCAGGGGAGCTGGTGCCTATCTCCAGCGGTCGATGGGCGGGAGGCAGGGTACACCCTGGACAGGTTGCCAGTCCATTGCAGGGCAACACACAAACAACCAAGCACACACTCATTCATACACCTAAAGGCAATTTAGAGTGACCAATTAACCTAACAGGCATGTCTTTGGACTATGGGAGGAAGCCAGAGTACCCGGTGAGAACCCACACATGCACAGGGAGAACATGCAAACTCCATGCAGAAAGACCCCATGCAGGGAATTGAACCCAGGACCTTCTTACTGCAAGGCAACAGTGCTACCAACTGCACTACCGTGCAGCCCAGAAGACAAAGTAAACAGTAAAAATAAAACTGAATAAAACAACACATTTTCTGACCTGAGAAACTTTATGCTTCATACAACAAAATCCATGGTCATTTTAGGGGACTTACTGACAGCCTGAGTTTTCTGTTATCGTTGTGTGACGAAATGGGCTGTGTTCCTTCCCTTGAAGCTTAGATGCAGAGATTTATACAGAATAGTTTGTTTTGAACAGAGTTATGAGATGAACCCTCATGATTTATATACTTTCACTGACCTTGTCAACTTTTCCTGCATATCTCTATCTTTGCAGAAAGTAAGAGTGTTCACTCCATTTACAGGGGTTGGACAATGAAACTGAAACACCTGTCATTTTAGTGTGGGAGGTTTCATAGGCTGGACCAGCCTGGTAGCCAGTCTTCATTGATTGCACATTGCACCAGTAAGAGCAGAGTGTGAAGGTTCAATTAGCAGGGTAAGAGCACAGTTTTGCTCAAAATATTGAAATGCACACAACATTATGGGTGACATACCAGAGCTCAAAAGAGGACAAATTGTTGGTGCACGTCTTGCTGGCGCATCTGTGACCAAGACAGCAAGTCTTTGTGATATATCAAGAGCCACGGTATCCAGGGTAATGTCAGCATACCACCAAGAAGGATGAACCACACCCAACAGGATTAACTGTGGACGCAAGAGGAAGTTGTCTGAAAGGAATGTTTGGGTACTAACCCGGATTGTATCCAAAAACCAATAGAACCACGGCTGCCCAAATCACGGCAGAATTAAATGTGCACCTCAACTCTTCTGTTTCCACCAGAACTGTCCGTCGGGAGCTCCACAGGGTCAATATACACGGCCGGGCTGCTATAGCCAAAACTTTGGTCACTCATGCCAGTGCCACACGTCGGCTTCAATGGTGCAATGAGCGCAAATCTTGGGCTGTGGACAAGGTGAAACATGTATTGTTCTCTGATGAGTCCACCTTTAATGTTTTCCCCACATCCGGGAGAGTTACGGTGTGGTGAAGCCCCAAAGAAGCGTACCATCCAGACTGTTGCATGCCCAGAGTGAAGCATGGGGGTGGATCAGTGAAGGTTTGGGCTGCCATATCATGGCATTCCCTTGGCCCAATACTTGTGCTTGATGGGCGCGTCACTGCCAAGGACTACCGAACCATTCTTGAGGACCATGTGCATCCAATGGTTCAAACATTGTATCCTGAAGGCGGTGCCGTGTAACAGGATGACAATGCACCAATACACACAGCAAAACTGGTGAACGATTGGTTTGATGAACATAAAAGTGAAGTTGAACATCTCCCATGGCCTGCACAGTGCCCAGATCTAAATATTATTGAGCCACTTTGGGGTGTTTTGGAGGAGCGAGTCAGGAATTGTTTTCCTCCACCAGTATCGCGTAGTGACCTGGCCACTATCCTGCAAGAAGAATGGCTTAAAATCCCTCTGACCACTGTGCAGGACTTGTATATATAATTCCCAAGACAAATTGATGCTGTTTTGGCTGCAAAAGGAGGCCCTACACCATACTAATAAATTATTGTGGTCTAAAACCAGGTATTTCAGTTTCATTGTCCAAACCATGTATATCTGTGTTGCCAATAAGCGGCTACACATTTGATATATCCCCATTAGGATGTTGTTTTTTGTCAACAGACAAATAAAAGTGTTTAAAGCAATTATCTGGAACAGTCTGTGGTTCTAGATATCTTTACTCCATGTCTGCTAGTGCACATTATGAAGACCTGCCTCAAGGGGCTCTCATTGTGTTAAATTGTGTTAAAAAGGCAATTTTAGAATTACTTATTACTTTGGAAAATAATAGAAGGGCAATTTTGAATTGCTGTAATTTTTGACTTTTGAATTTTTGGCTCTGAAATGCTTTGAAATATGTAGCTATATATGTGGACTAACACTGCCGCCATTTTTAACAGTCACAGTAATAAATACAACTTTATATTAGTATCTGTTTTTAACTTAATTTTTCCTTTTCTTTTCTTATCTCACATCTGCACACTCTGGTCACTGTAAATCTTTGTCAGACCTGACCTTGGACAAAGATTTTAATTAGCTCGGGAAATACATAATGAGTTCATTTAGGTAATTAAGCACTGAGGTGGAATGACAAAAAGCTCACCAAATTTGCCTCAGGAGTGTTTTTGAAAATGGTCAAGATAAATCATTTATTTAAATGTGTTTTGTTACAAGATTTCTGCTGGTTTGTTTGAATTATGTAATTTAATGATCCAAACATTTATAACTGGAGCCATATTTTGAACGGAAAAAAACCATAGCTTCTAAAGGCATAGGCTATATGATTTGTACCAATAACAGTATATTAAACGTTTGTGCATTGTTTTGTGTCTGGTGGTTACAGGAATGTGATAGAAATAGGCTTGTAAGTGAATAAAAACAATCAGTTACAAAATACATTTATTTTAGTGACATTTCTACAGGTAAGGGGCTTGCATATAGTTTCATTGGACCAATTTAATTACTCTAAAATAATTTTGAGTAAATGTTGGGTGGCTCACTTACATACTATAAATGACTTACTAGATACAGGTCCTTCTCAAAATATTAGCATATTGTGATAAAGTTCATTATTTTCCATAATGTAATGATGAAAATTTAACATTCATATATTTTAGATTCATTGCACACTAACTGAAATATTTCAGGTCTTTTATTGTCTTAATACGGATGATTTTGGCATACAGCTCATGAAAACCCAAAATTCCTATCTCACAAAATTAGCATATCATTAAAAGGGTCTCTAAACGAGCTATGAACCTAATCATCTGAATCAACGAGTTAACTCTAAACACCTGCAAAAGATTCCTGAGGCCTTTAAAACTCCCAGCCTGGTTCATCACTCAAAACCCCAATCATGGGTAAGACTGCCGACCTGACTGCTGTCCAGAAGGCCACTATTGACACCCTCAAGCAAGAGGGTAAGACACAGAAATAAATTTCTGAACGAATAGGCTGTTCCCAGAGTGCTGTATCAAGGCACCTCAGTGGGAAGTCTGTGGGAAGGAAAAAGTGTGGCAGAAAACGCTGCACAACGAGAAGAGGTGACCGGACCCTGAGAAAGATTGTGGAGAAGGGCCGATTCCAGACCTTGGGGGACCTGCGGAAGCAGTGGACTGAGTCTGGAGTAGAAACATCCAGAGCCACCGTGCACAGGCGTGTGCAGGAAATGGGCTACAGGTGCCGCATTCCGCGGGTCAAGCCACATTTGAACCAGAAACAGCGGCAGAAGCGCCTGACCTGGGCTACAGAGAAGCAGTACTGGACTGTTGCTCAGTGGTCCAAAGTACTTTTTTCAGATGAAAGCAAATTCTGCATGTCATTCGGAATTCAAGGTGCCAGAGTCTGGAGGAAGACTGGGGAGAAGGAAATGCCAAAATGCCAGAAGTCCAGTGTCAAGTACCCACAGTCAGTGATGGTCTGGGGTGCAGTGTCAGCTGCTGGTGTTGGTCCACTGTGTTTTATCAAGGGCAGGGTCAATGCAGCTAGCTATCAGGAGATTTTGGAGCACTTCATGCTTCCATCTGCTGAAAAGCTTTATGGAGATGAAGATTTCATTTTTCAGCATGACCTGGCACCTGCTCACAGTGCCAAAACCACTGGTAAATGGTTTACTGACCATGGTATCACTGTGCTCAATTGGCCTGCCAACTCTCCTGACCTGAACCCCATAGAGAATCTGTGGGATATTGTGAAGAGAATGTTGAGAGACTCAAGACCCAACACTCCGGATGAGCTAAAGGCCGCTACCGAAGCATCCTGGGCCTCCATAAGACCTCAGCAGTGCCACAGGCTGATTGCCTCCATGCCACGCCGCATTGAAGCAGTCATTTCTGCCAAAGGATTCCCGACCAAGTATTGAGTGCATAACTGTACATGATTATTTGAAGGTTGACGATTTTTGTATTAAAAACACTTTTCTTTTTTTGGTCGGATGAAATATGTTAATTTTGTGAGATAGGAATTTTGGGTTTTCATGAGCTGTATGCCAAAATCATCCGTATTAAGACAATAAAAAACCTGAAATATTTCAGTTAGTGTGCAATGAATCTAAAATATATGAATGTTAAATTTTCATCATTACTTTATGGAAAATAATGAACTTTATCACAATATGCTAATATTTTGAGAAGGACCTGTATACCACTGTAAGTATACTTTAAAAAAATAAAACAAAAAAATAAGGAATTTCATGATACACATACACAATAATGGCTAATAATTGGATAAGTCAGCAAAAGTAACTAGGTAAGAAGAAGAAAAACATACTGTTTTAAGTATAACATATTTTAATCTGTCTTTATCTTTTCCGGTTTCCTAACATTTATACTTTTTTGGAATTAAAATTTAAATACGCTAACTTTCATTTTATTGTTTTTCTCAAAACACCTCTCCTCCTTTAGTTAATTAAAAAAATGAACAAAGGCAAGGATTCTTTTAATTTAAAGATCAATCTAATTTATAATGCATTAAAACATAATGTGGCAATGTTTATATTTGTTAAATAAAACCTTTAAGCAATAGAAAATAATTATCTCCCCTTACAATAAAAAAAACACTTTATCAAGTGGTTTAAAAGCAGAAACCGACAGTATATTTAGAATAATGTTACAGTGTATTCTCACACTCATTCTCAAAGTGTGAACTCAGCATAATTCACTTTGTTTAAAACTGGAGGTAAAACACCCTCTGTTTGCATCTAAGAGGTGGGCCCACACTGATTTTATTGCCCCTGCCGAATAACAATGCATTATTTCCCAATTAAACTTTTTTTTTTTTTTTTAAACCATGTCTTGTCCGGTTCCCATCTTAACCCCATGAGCCCCCCACCCTCAATGAACCAACATGAATTTTCCCACAGGGCCACCCCCAACCAGGGCACAGACATCGAACAAATGCCCCCGAACCCAAACGCCATGAATCCCCTCCCCACAGCTCAGTGGCACACCCCCACAGGTGAGCTCCATCCCCAATAAGCCAATGAAACCACACCCACACAGCGCAAGCTCCATACACAGCCCCGATTCAAGCACCCCCCTATATCCTACCCCCCACCACACAGTGCGCCATGACGGAAAGGGCTCCGCGCAACGCTATCCCAGCCGCCGCCCACAGGCGCAACAGGGAGACACTACCGAGCACCGCGCCCACAACGGACCCCCCGACCCCACACCAGGATGGGACTAAGTCATCCATCAAGAGGTCCCCGGCCAGCAGCAAGCAGCACCCGGAGTCGGCATCCCCCATCCCGACCCCCGCAACCACACAAACACACCATATCACCGCCACTGCAACGATAGCCTAGGGAGAAACATTATCCACCTCAGCTCTACCATCGCCGCTCAGCCGATCCAAATGCTAGCGCCAGCAGTCCCAGCCTCTCAGTTCATGAGAGGGAAACATGCACCAGCTGGGTAACCGGGCCAGGCAGGCCAACCGCTCCAGGCCAAGCACAACCCATTAGCCGCCCCAGTGCAGGCACAAGACATGCTCCACCACCCAACCGCAAAGCACAGCCCGGCACCCGGCTAGGGGCCAGAGCCACAGGAGGAATAGGACCTTTCTCTGAATACGCTAATGGTCCTGACAGCTAGCTACTGGTGAAACATGATATAACTGAAGTTTATTTGTTCATTTTGATCATCTTAGCATGTTATTATTTTAAAAACATCTAACACATGTTGAAAGTATTTTTGGCATTAAAGCCTAGCGCCCCCCCCCCCTACTAGTATTATAATTTGTACCTTCAATTTCACAATAATGAGCTACTTTTTGTTGGTCTATAAGCAAAAAACCCCAATAAAATAAATTTAAGTGTGTGGTTCTTACATAAAAAGAAATGTTTTTTAAGTTAATTTCCTATGCACCCTTTAAAAACATGATTTGACACTCTAGCTGCTTCAGCTACAGACCAACCCACCCATGCCCCACAGGCACATACAGAAAACCCCCACCACCCTATCTCTAAGTTAATATTTTAATGAACACATATTTACATTTTCTTAGAGCCTATTTGAAGATACCTGTATTGTGAAGTGGTTTTGAAATACCTAAGAGATCTTTTGGTTATCCAACTTAATGTAGGTAAAAAACATTTATTATTTATCATATTGATGTCAGAGCCAAGTCACCAATAGATCTGACATTTACTCCTGTGTATTTCATAAAGGTGCTGCAGTTGCTGCTTGTTATTGAAGTTTTAACCATATTTACAGATGCAGTTAGTGTGTTAAATGCTCAAACAAGATGTCACATAAAAAGGGGTTTTACTTTGTGCTACGAATTTCTTATAAGCTGTATTTGAATATGAGTAGAAGCAGAAACACAATATGATCCAGCTCGGCATTAAGATGTTCTTTTTGCTAATATTTTCTGTTCCACTGTGAGTAAATAGCATGTAAATGTTCTATAGTTAAGTGATTAACAAAAATAAATAATAATCTCTAGTTGCTGTCAGAATCTAACATGATGACACAAACACATCAACAATGTTTTACCCACAGATTTTCTTAAGAAAGCTTTACCTGTAATAACATCTGATTTAACTCAAATAATAAACACATCCCTTTTCTCAGGTGTTTTCCCCCAGACCCTAAAGACAGCAATTATCAAACCTCTATTGAAAAAGAGCAACTTGGACAAGCTGCTACTGCAGAACTACAGGCCTATATCAAACCTCCCCTTCATCAGTAAGTTTATTGAAAAAGCTGTGTTTCAGAAGCTAAACAACTTCCTACCAATGACCAGCTGCTTCGATGTCTTCCAGTCAGGCTTTGGTGCCCACCACAGTACAGAGACTGACCTGGTTAATATGTTCAATGACATACGTATAAATGCAAACTGTGGAAGAACCACAGTGCTTGTATTATTGGACCTTAGTGCAGCATTCGACACTGTTGATCACTCCATTTTATTAAAGCGCCTGGAAAACTGGGTCGGCCTTTCTGGAACAGCACTCGATTGGTCTAAATCCTACTTGAAGGACAGGTACTTTTTTGTGTCAGTAGGTAACTTGACATCAGAGACCACAAAAATCATATGTGGCATTCCCCAAGTGTCCATCTTAGTGCCCCTCCTATTCAGTATCTACTTGCTGCCCCCAACTCAGATTATAATAAACAACAACATAAGTTATAATAACTATGCAGGCGACACACAGCTTTACATTACAATGTCACAAGGTGACTATGAACCCATTCAAGCGCTTGGTAAATGCTTAGAAGAAATCAATGGATGGATGTGCCAAAAGTTTCTTCAACTGAATCAAAACAAAACTGAAGTAATAATTTTTGGACCTAAGGAAGAGCGTTTAAAAGTTAGCACAGTTAATACAGCTAGAAACCCCCAATCAGGCTCGAAACCTGGGTGTAGTCATGAACTCAGACCTGGCCCTTCAGAGGCACATAAACACAGTAACAAGGACGGCCTTCTATCACCTAAAGAACAACTCCACGATTAAAGGACTAATGTCTCAGTAGGACCTTGAAAAGCTAATTCATGTTCTCATCTTTAGTAGAATTTATTACTGCAACGGTGTCTTCACAGGTCTGCCTAAGAGGTCAATCAGACAGCTGCAGTTGATCCAGAATGCTGCTGCCGGTGTCCTCACTAAAACTAAGAAAGTGGAGCCCATCAACCCAGTTCTAAAGTCCTTTCACTGGCTCCCCGTATCTCAAAGAATAGAGTTCAAAATACTTTTGTTAGTGTATAAATTACTGAATGGCTTAGCAACAAAATATATTACAGACTTGTTGTCAGTTGCTTTAAATCAAGATAAAAAATGTATTTCTTCAGGGTGGCCTTTGACTGTGCTATTTAAACATTATTAGTTAAGTTTTCAGTCCAACTTTCCTTTCATTTTCTTATCAATCATTTTATCAATAATTTTTTATTTAATTTACTTTTTTATTAAAATCTTTTTAATTATTCATTTTTATTTTCTTAAATTATTTAATTACCTTTATGCTGCTGCAATATACATTTCCTATTATATCTCTCATCTTTTTTGTCATGTACAGCAATTGAAATTATCTTGCTACTGAAATGTGCTATATAAATAAACTTGCCTTGCCTTGCCCTGGCTTATGTTGGGTGTGTGGGTGTGAGTGTTTTTATGTGTACTCATGAGGGTGAGATGTGTGATTGTGACTGTGTGTGCCTGTTTTTGTGTCATGTTGGGTCTTGGTCTGCTATCTCTCCTGGATCAGTTTAGGCCCCACATCAAACATGGGGTCTATTTCCTCCCCACCACACTCGCTGCCAGTGGCTGGTGTCTCTGCCTGCTGGTGTATTGGTGGTTATTGGTGTCCGGGGCTGGGTGCTTTGGTATATGCCGGCTCATTCCCGGTGGCTGCTTGCCGGGGCCTGGACCCCTGGGCTCTGTCAGGTCTGTGCTTAGAGAGTAATATGTCCCGGGGTCTCAGATCTCTGGGTCCATGGCTGGATCTGCTCAGACAATGCTGTTCTTATATATTTTTCTGTAGGTGTAGAAGCAGTCTTTTAGTGTGTAAACTTGTATTCTCTTGACCCGTCTTTCTCTACTCTGTTCTTTTCTCATTTTCTCCCTTTTTCCTTTTTGCCCCACCTCTCTCTCTTTCTTGCTTCTTTTTTTCCCTTTTTGTTTCCATCTCTGTGTCCACTGGATTTGAAATAATCCCAAAGCAATTTCTAATAAAATTTATTTTATAAATATCAAGCGGAGCATTATAGCGTTAGTTGTAATGCTCCACTTGTGAAAGTAAATCTGTTGGGCTTCTTCTTGACACACAGACAACAACTCTGAGTGCTACTCTGCCAGACAGGACACAGTAAAAAAAAGAAAAAAAAAAAAGAACAACAATAAAAAAAAAAAAATCTAATTCTTAACACACAAAAAAAATCTCTTTGTAACACACCTGTGGCTTGAATATCCAGAGATTTTTAAAAGCTACAACTTTGCTCATGTCTGCTCTGGTTTTCTGGGCTACAAACCATGACAACAATGGAGCAATTTTTATTGTTGTTTTTTAACATGTTCTTCATTTTGTTGTGACTGATTCCATTAAGCTTCCGGTCTAATCTGAAGTTAGAAACTGAGAGGAAAGGCTAAACAATCTCAAAGAATACGCAAGATAGAGTTTTGGAACACTCTTTAGCTTAGTACTCCTTCAGCACAGCTCAGTACTTTCTTATTTTGAATTTCAATGTACAGTAGTTATTGCTGAAGTTATTGCCACCTACAGAGGTTTTGACTGGAATCCCACAGACTCAGAGGTGTGAAAAACAGAAGACAATAATATTTGTCAAAATAAGAAATTATGGGCCTGTGTTGACTATCCCTTTACAAGCAAAGGTAAATAAGACCATTAAAAATATACCTGAAGTAATGCACACAGGGCCTAAATGGAGTTAGAAAAGTGGCTAAAATTTTTACTTTGCCCTATTTTTGAAAATAATTTTAGCAAATTCAGTTAGATTAATGTAACTAAAACTTTGTACTTTCTGCAATATTACAAAATGTAAGGAAAACAAACTAAAAATCTTTTTTTTGTTGTGTCCTTATTTCCATACTGCTCATGGTTTTTAACATTTGTGGTGTTTTGGAGACCACCGTTTGCGGCAATTACACCTGCAAGTCCCTTTGGATAAGTCTCTATGAGCTTGCCAAATCTTGCCAGTGGGATCTTTACCCATTCCTCAAAGCAATACTGCTCAAGTTACTTAATTTTGGATGGATTTCACTTGTTAACAGCAATCTTCAAGTCTAACCTCAGATTCTCAATTGCATTGAGGTCTGGACTTTGTCTAGGCGATTCCAACATACTTAATGTTTCCCCTTGCTTTAGCAGTATGTTTTATGTCATTGTCCCCAGTTTCAATTCACAGGGAGACACACATGTTTTGCTTAAAACAGCCATGTATTTAGCACAATCCATCTTTTCCTTAACTCAGAACAGTTTCCCTGTCCCTGTTGCTAAAAAACATTGCCACAGCATGATGCTGCAACCACTGTGCTTCACTGTGGGGAAGGTCTTTCTGGGGTAATGGCATAACATCTTCCTTGGTGGCCAAAATGTTCAATTGGCAAGTCCATATGCTTCTTGACAAACTCACATTTTAACACTAAATAATAGCTTTTTTTTCTGGCCACTCTTCCATAAAGCCTAGCTCTATGGAGTGTACAGCTTATTGTGGTCCTATGGACAGATACTTTGCAAGACCTTCAGCCTTACCTTTGGTCTCTCTGCTGCCACCTTGCTCGCTCTTTGAGTTTTGATGGGTGGCCCTCTCCTGGCAGGTCTGTTGGGGTACCATATGTTTTAGATTTCATGATGATGGATTTGATTGTGCTCCGGGGGCAAATCAAAGATTAAAATATATTTTTATAACCCTACCCTGACTTGTACTTCTCAGCAACTTTGTCTCTGACTTGTTTGAAGAGTTCATTGGTTTTCATGGTGTGATGCCTCTTGCTTAGTGGTGTTTGAGCCCCTGGGGCCTTTCAGAAAATGCGTGTTTATACTGAGAGATCATGTGACACTTAGATTGCACACTAATTATGTGACTAATTATGTGATTTTTGAAGCTAATTTGTTGCACCAAAATCTTTTAGGGTTTTCAAAGCAAGGATCTGTACTTTTATTTTGTCAGTAATCTTAAACACTCCATATAATTAAGGAAATGAATGTTGGTCAGTCCACAAATATATGAAGGTTTCCAATTTGTGTATTTTGCTCAAGGAAAATACCTTACCGTCTGTTTTTCTGTTGCACAATATCAGTACAATGCTAACTAGCCGACAAAAACAGAAAACACACCTGCAAATTAGCAGCAAAGGCATGTGCAAAAATAAGATGAACCACTTTTATATTTTTAGCCCAGCAATTGTCAGTTACTTCACACAGTTAAGTATATAATGATGTAAATACAATTGGGAGACCATGAGATCTGCTTCTGGCAACACCTAGCTGTTGATAGTGCTCTAGATATATTATATTAAAGGTTTTTTGTTTTTTTCCTGAGCTGTAATCTTTATTTAGTTTCAATGTTTAATGGAAAAGTCAGGACATATTTTGTTTATTTCATGCCTCATGTAAGTAACCATAGCATGTGTTTAAAATGTAATTACCTTATATCAATGTATAGTTTGTTAAGCAATATTATTGAAGCGTAATTATGCTACAATACCCAGTAATTTGTAGATGCAACTTATGTTATTATATTAACAGCAAAAGGTTGGAACACCACTACAGCTGCAAGTTGCACATTCCCTTATGTCCCTAACCTCTGTTTTCAATTTTAATCAAAAATAAGTGACAGTGTTTTGCAGAAAAGACCAAAGAGAATAGAAAATGTTGTCCCTTTTCTGAGATGAAAGGATCTAGCGCTGCAATGTTGTTAGCTGCAGCTCATTATTAGAACGTGTTAACGAGTCTGTTCAGGCAGAGAGGTAGAATGAGTACACAGCAATTGACTTCTGGCCTCACTCATCACATTAGAGACCCAACAAAATGGGATTCTGTTTTCACAAGCACGCAAGACAACTAGAGAAAATTGTTGTCTCGTTTGTCATCAAGATAGTTGGGAATGCACAAGGCCTTATCTATTCATTTATCTAAGGCCTTGATTAGCCATGAACCTCAACTTGACCGTTTTATAAAGAGGTCATCATTTGTTTCCCTCCACATGACTGCAGTTTTGGTTGCAATATCATAAGCTTCCATGAGGAGAATAGAAAAACATTTTTGTGACAGCATTCCATAGCATAAAACAGCATTGTGCCTTTCAACTACTTATACACACTTACGCACACCGAAATTTGGATGTCAAATACATGTCTGTGAAGGCTATGGTCTGGTTGCAGCAGAGGATGGTGTGTTCCTGAGCAGGCTCCTCAGAAGCAAGCAATGGCGGAGCTGACAGCGTCAGCTTGGCTCTCCTAATGAATGTCTCGCTTCCCCCGGCACACTTCCTTTACTTACCACTTACAGGCACCTAGCACCCACCGCCCACGGGCCCCACATTTCACCGGTCGACAGCTACTGCCATCATTGCTGTGACCTCACGGCCTCCCAACCTTGCCAGCGGAGCCAGTGTCACTTTAGTTTTCTGCAAAAGCCGGGTGGTGTCAGGGCAATGTGGAGGGTATAAAGATTAATGGAAGTTAATGAGAGACACTGAAGCATTACAGTAAAACAAAAACAAAAAAATCCAGTTTACCTCAGTAGGACAACACAAAAACAGAATGGCTTTCTTTCAGAATTTAAAAGAGGTAAAAACAAAATTAAGCAAAACTCATTGTGAACAGGATGAAAATGTTGGCATGAGAATTTTCAAAAAAAGTTATGTATTAAATGACGTTTGTTATTAATGGATAAATTACAAGTATGAGATCAGCTGTTTAGAAGGCAGTTATTAGCTTAACTGCACGATCAACAATGTCATAAATGTTGAAGCTCTAAGTAGAAAATGACTCTAGCCTTGTTAAAAAGTACAAACCAAACATTTTTTTTTATTTTTACATTAGTGGTCATATCAATGGACACTTACAATGCCTTTTGAAAGCATTCCTTTGAACCCATTGAACCTTTTCACATTTTGTCACATGACAAATGCAAACTTCAGAGGGATTTAATGTGATAGAGTAACACAAATTACTACATTATCATGAAGGCGATGGAAAAATAAACATGGTTTACAAACCTTTTCTGAAATCTGAAAAGTGTGCCATACATCAATATACAGCCCCCTGTAATCAACACAGAACCACCTTTTGCTAAAATTACAGCTGCAAGTCTTTGTAAGTATGCCTCTGCCAGCTTTTCATATCCATAGACTGACATTTTGCTCATTCTTGTTTGCATAATAACTTGCAGTCAATAAATTCAGAAAACAAAATGTATGGGAATATCAATTTTCTAATGGTTTGGGGACTGTCTTAGATATTTTAAAACATATGCTTTGATCTAAACCATTCTAGTTTAGCTCTGACTGTGTATTGAGGTGAACGTCTGCCCTAGTTTTAAGTATTTAGCAACTTTTAATAGGTTTTCTTCCAGACTCCTTGTATTTAGCTCTATACATCTTCCCATCAACTCTGGCATCTTACATTTCCCTACTGAAGAAAAACATTGCCACCCACGTTTTCCAATGGAGACGGTGTCTTAGGATAATGTGCAGTTTTAATTTTCTTCACACAAAGCATTTTACAAGTTGACCAAAACATTAGTTTATTGTCTCATCTGACCAGCACACTTTCTTCCAGATGATTGCTGTCAGATCAGATAAACAGTATTTTTGCACCACACTTTGTGGTGGGTGTGTGTTGATTTGTATTTGTGAACAACCTTTTCTTTTAGTTTACAACTATGTGCTACTTTGTCTTAGTCTATCACATACAATCCTAATAAAAACACTGGTTTAAGGTTGTAATGTAAGAAAATGGGAAAGAGTTTAAGGGGTATGGAGTTTTTTTGCAAGGCACTGTTTGCATAGATCTCGCGTACAACATTCAACTCAACTTAGTTGCAAAATGGAAACACTGTGTTATCGGTCACTCAGACACTAACAATGTAATGACCCATCACTGAATGGGCATCAACTCTGCATCAGACTGTTTTTTACACTTCCCTCACATGCCACTCACTTAAATGCAGCCCGCATATACTCTAGATGCCCAGATCAAAAAAAAAAGTGATTGTTTTAGCCCTTAAATTATAACATTTGATGCATGTTCTCATTAGCTTATATTTATCTTTCTTTATTTTACATTTTGTTCATCTTGTTGCACACTTCTCTATTTCTACCTCTTTTTTGCAGGCTGGTTGGACTGCTGGTCATCACTGTGATGGGTTTTGCTCCCACCTCCCCTACTTGAGCAGGGTGACAATTACAGGTTTTCCAAGCTGAGAGGAGACGCTCATCATCAGCTATAATCTACGGGGACCCCTGTCAAACACACACACACACACACACACACACACACACACAATGCATACACACAACCCCGCACACACGTATGCATGACCATGCTGCTTGTATGCCATTCACATACAAAGCCAGATACAGGGTTCACATCACATACACACATTTTACCACCCACACACATATCCCATGCTGTAACTGACTCACAAGAATGGGAGAACAAAATCTAGAGGCATGACAGACAGACATGTCATTATCCAAGCCTCTCCATCAGCGTTGGATGTCTGATGCAAGGAGGAGGACCATAGCCCCATCTTAACAAACACCCAGATAGCCATATGTGCTCTAAAGCCTATTTCACCCTTTTTGTGCTTAGTTTTTTCATGCGCCTACTTTTATCATCTAGTTAGTAGAAACCAGAAACAGCAACATCAGCATAAAGTAATTTCTTACTGTTATGACAAGTTGGACAGCACCCTTACTGAAGCAAAATCAGCCTCTTTTAGTGTAACAGCTATTATGTTACGAGTGTCTCTATCTTTCTCTATAAGATTTCCAGATGTTCCAAAACTCAACACTTTCTTTATTCTCTGTACCCTTTCCCTCCCTCTTTTTTCCTGGCATGAAGCTCGTCTGGACCTAAACAGGAAGGGTGTGACGCTGAGGTGGCACACCAGGGTCGCGACCTGGTCTCTCTCCCATCATTAGAGCCTCCAGCTGGTCCAGAACTTCCGTTGATGTGGTCCGCTAAGGAGGGGAGGCAGGGGAGGGACATCCCTTTTAATTGTACCCTAGGCCATAGTGAAAGGAATGTCTGAGGTCTGAGGCCTTGTTACATATACACAGTTGCATCCAGAGATGCTCAAACATACTCTCTCTCCCCCGGCCTCTCTCCGCCGTTTCTCGTTCCTCTGTGTTCTGCACCTCCCATACACCCCTGCGGAGAAGGCCACTAATTGGCACATTGGCTGCCCGTGTGGGTGTGGAGGGAATGTCAACGTGCCACGCCAAAGCAAAGGAACCCGCAGACATCTCAGAAGCAATATGGGAACCCTGGGGAGAAATAGATGAGATAAAGAACACCTTACAGTGTCTTATAAAGCCAAAGCAAAAAAAGGTTCAGTTGAACCTGTTTTGGTAATGCCAGATTGAATAAGTCTATTTTTTTCAATTAGATGTATGATGTAGAATCATTTAAGATTTGTTTTGTTAGATTAGAGACAGCTGGTTAAAAGTATTATTAGTGACAGCAATTTTTAAATAATATAACGGAGAATATTTTTGCAGTGAGAGCTTTAAGAGTTTAAAATGTTGCTTTCCTGCGGTGTCAAATACATGTCTTATGTGTACATATGGTACATATACTTTAGACAGTCTCCCAAAAAGGGAGAATTTGCAACATAGTTTTAAGCTGTGTAAAAGTGATGAATGATGATTAAATATATCATGTGTTTTTATAAGAAATACAAAATATAACTTTTTACTAATGACAATTACCATAATGGCCACCAAACCCTAAGTCCTTTGTCTTGTTTTGCTGGAGGCACTCAAAGAAGATTTCAGTTTTGAAAAGAATCGGAATCTGACAATTATTTCTTGTGTCAATCTTTAAGATTTAAATTGGTCTATTTGCTCAAGTTTTAGCAATGAAAACCATAAACATTGACTGAATAAAGTTTATGAATTACTGTTTGAATTTTCTTTTAGAATAATTTCAAAGAGAGAATTTAAAATATTTTGATACATGCAGAGGATACAAATAAAATTAATTTTAAAAATAAAGTCTTTGGGACAATTTATGAAGATGTGCCAGAAAAATGTTATTTTTTCATTGTTAAAATTTTTACTTGTAAGTACATATATGTACATCAACACACAGAGAACTGAAGACAGATACATTTCTTCTGACTGGATCTCTATGATTTAAAGTAATTTATGGCACACATGAAATTAATGTACTTTTCTTCACACACCACTTATTGTTTCACTTAGAACAATAGTGTATATAATGAGTTGATGGCTGCACCCAGAATTGCTCAGTGGTGCTTTGTTCTTGACATTTACTGGGTGCTTTATTGGACTAAAATTCCCCCCCCCCCCCCCATTGTTAATTCAAATGAAGTTTTGTTCCAATTTAAATCATTTTCATTATGCCACAAAAATATATGTTATACACTTCAAGAGAGCATAATTGCAGCTAAATAGCTTATTTTTGCTTTAAACCATGAATCCAAATAAGACTAAATATGGGAATGCCTATTTGTCCTTTCCTGTATTTTTCACAAACTCCCACTGTTTTACGACTGAAATGTCTTAATTTCAAGAGAATTTTCATACAAACATTTTATTATTGCTCCATTTCCTTTTTGCAAGCACAGTTAAAAAGGTTTTTAATGCTCATCCTTTTATTTTTTCTTTATATATGGCATTCTATGTAGCTCACATGCCATATTATTGTCTTTTTGCATCACCTTGTGAATTGAAAAGAGTGGGAAAGGCAGAATGAGGGGAACAATAAGGAGGTGATAAGGCCTGGCTGGAGTTGGTAGGAGGATGGGAGTGGGTGACTGCTTGTGCATTTGATCTTCTGGAGGGTTGCAGTGTGTGTGTGTGTGTGTGTGTGTGTGTGTGTGTGTGTGTGTGTGTGTGTTGAAGGGTGGGTCGGGTCAAAAGGGGGGAGGGCAGGTCAAGCACTGATAGCCCACAGGGCTGGTGGAGCCTCAGCCAGCGGAGCACGCAGCCAACTTTCCAGTCAGTCAGCAGAGATGCGCCCAAAATAAATGGCTTCCCTGTTGCAGGCGGAACCACACCCATCTAGTGGTTTCTTGGAGGGCAGCATAGGCAGACCGCCCTTTGGGGTTTCTTGGGCCTGTGGATGGATTTGAACAAGGGAGGTAGCAAAATAAGGGGAGTGAGGGACAGAGGGAGTAGGCGGTGCAGGGGTGGTGGAGAGGCGTGTTGGGGGGGGTTGGGGGGGGGGGGGGGGTGTTTGAGTTCCCGAAATGGCAACACGAGGGTGAGGAGCTGGCAACCCCTCAATCTTCTCATTGTTCATTGTTTACCCGCACGCTGGATGGTAAACAATGGCACACCCACTCTTTAGGCACTCTGTGGCGGAGGCCGGAGGTGAACTCAATCTTTTCTGCTCAAACACACTATTCGGCCCTCACCGACCTACTTGAAATTTGTTGATAACTTCTTCCCCCCACTGTTAAATCTCTGCAAACTTCCCTCTTTCTGTCCTTCCAAATGTACCGTTGAAATCCCTGAGCGATGAGTAGATGTTGACTTTTTAAACTAGATTAGAAAACTGTGCAAAGTTTACATTTCAGGTTCGAGGTTAGATGCACATCTTTTCCTGTATGTCCTGTATGTATCTCCATGCGCTTTACCATGGTCTCTTTCCATTGTGTATGTGTGCATGTCTGCCTCTGTGATAGGTCTCGTTACCTGTCAAGTGTCATCTTTATTAGCGCTCTCAGGGAGTCAGAGAAATGACAAGACAGAGCTGAGAGTCAGTCTTTCATTACCCCTGGCGACGGAAATGTCATTCCCTCCATCTATTATTCATATTCTCTTTAATTTAACCAGGTGGAAGTAGCCTCGCAGCCTCGGCACTCACCAATATACTGAGCCAACCAAGCAAGACAAACAGGGCCGAGAAGTTTTCTTTCTGCATTAGAAGCCAGTCAACCAATCTGCTTGTTGATTCAAAGTATAATGGTGCATCACAATGAATTAGAACGTCACAGAAACGTTAATTAATTACACTTTGAGTTAAAAAGTGAAACTCAATGCATTTATTTCCTTATAAATTTCATGGATATGCCTTAGAGCTAATGAAAACACAAAATTCTGTTTTTCTGAAAATTATATTACATAAGACCAAAAAAATAAAAGAATTCAAATAGAAAAACTTATTATGTTATTGTTATGTTATGGCCAACACAATCTTAAAGACTGCTGACTTGACAGTTGGCCAGAGATATAATAAGACCCTCCACATAAAGAGGGTAAAACACAACATATCATTGCTACACAAGTTGGCTTTTTATAAAGTGCTCCATTTAAGCATATTAATAGAAAACTGAGTGAAAGGAAAAAGTGTGTAAGAATAGGGTGATGAAAACAAAAAGGATAACTTTGACATTGGGAGGGTTGTGAAGCAAAGCCCATTCAAAGGTTTGGTGAAAATTCACAAGATGTGGCCTGCTGTTGGAGTTAAGAGCCACCAAACACAGATATATCCAGGACATGACCTGGATGTTTTAAACTAGAGCCAATGTCACAAAAGTCTTGCCTGGGCTAAGGTGAAAAGGGTCTGACTAGTTGCTCTGTGTCCTCATTTCAGATGAATGTACATTTAGTACATTTTCATTTAAAAATCTAAATTCCAAAGTCTGAAGGAAAAGTGTAGAAGTGCACAATATAGCAGGATTGTCCAGTGTAAGGTTCCCACAGTCAGTCATGAGTTTGGTAGTCATGTCAAGCTGGTCCACTGGATTTTATAAAGTCCAAAGTCATTGCAGCTGTCTTCCAGGGTATTCCATAGCATGTCATAGTTCCTTCTGTTGATAAGCTTTATGGAGATGCTAATTTCATTTTCCAGCAGGACTTGTCACCTGACCACACTGTCAAAAGTACCCCATTTAATGACTATGGCATGCCTTTGCTTGACTTGCCAGCAATCTCACCTGACCTAAACGCTATTGTCAAAAGCAAGATGAGAGACACCAGAGCCAATGATGCAGACAAATTAAAGGCAGCTTTTAAAGAAACCTTGGCTTTCTTTGCTGCATTGATTTAATCAGAGCCCTGACCAAGTAATTAGTATATACTGTAGTATATCAATTCAATTCAATTCAAAAATACTTGAATATATACATATATATATATATATATATATATGAATATATATATATATATATATATATATATATATATATATAAAATGTACAGCACATGGACATTCTATTAAGTAGGCACTAACTTCTGTGTTAAATGTAATATTCATATTTCTGAGAATTATAAGCTATATTAATCAAAATTAACAAAAATAGTCACTTGAAAAATATTTCTGTGTGCAATGAATCTATATAATGCAGGGCTTTAACTTTTTTCATTGAATTACTGAACTAAGACTAAAACTTTGTGATGATATTTTACATTTCTTTGATGCAAATCTATGTATAAGTTTAACTGATGATTTGAGGCATCAACATGTGAGTGCAATCGGTTAAATATACTGCCGACCATTTGGAGAAAGCTCTCTGGATATTACAATACCATATTATGTCAGTTCTTTGAATTCATGAAAGGCTTGATGTGATTTTATATTTAAATAAGGGATTGTTGTCTGTATTTCATGCTTGAAAAGAGAAAATGCTAATCATTGCACAGTTAATTACATGAATATGATAAAATCGTTGTTTTTCTTTTGTTTGTTATTTTTTTCAACGCAGATATTTGCTTAGGGAAAAATAGCTCTTAAGGGAGTACCACCTTGCCTGCATTAGATAAAAAAGATCAAACTATAAGCACACACCCGTTAATACACAGGACACACACACCCCGCCCCCAAACACACACACATGCACACATTGACTAAAGCCTTTAGGAGCTCCAACTTCTTGTAGTTGAAATGATGAGAAGTACAAGACAGCCTGAAAGATTGAGACAAAGAGAAAGAAAAAAGAAAGAGGGAGCAAAAGAAAAAAAAAAACATTATATCTGCCAGCCCAGAATTAGAGCGTGAATGTATTCTCACTCAAGTGAATGTTGCAAACTCCAGGTTCCCTCAAAAACAGGGACGTCTCCCTCACCGCCTTTTTCCCCCCGAGGACTAGGTGCGTTTGGGGAGATAATTGACGAGTCCCTTGGCATGCAGGGAGGGAATGAGTGCCACACTCAGCAACTCATAGTCACACAAAGCTCATGCTCGCTCACAGTGCGTGTATGCCAACGTCTATAGCAAAAACAACAGACTGGGAGAGGGCGTGCGTATGTTTGTGCATGCAAATGTGTGTGATGTGTGTTATCATTCGCATACGCCCGTGTTGGGTGTGTGCGTGTGTGTTTACCAGGGGAGGGAGGAGGAGAAGAAGAAAAGGGTGATTATTCCTTTCTTTGTGTAGCAAAATCCATCTCTGCTAGGCTTGAGAGAGCACCCAGGAGTAATGAGAGATGAACCTGAAACAGCCAGACTCTATGAACACTGTTCTGAAGAAGGCCTGTATGCTCAGTTTCTCTTTCTTTTTTATCCATATTCCTCTCCCCTCTCACCCCTTTCACTTCCTTTGCCTCTCCATCCTTGTGCCTCCTGAATACTTCAGTGTTTCAGTATCAACTGTTGTGTCTGAGCGACAGGGCTTTTTCTGCTGTTTTCAAACTAAAAGACGGCAATGTCAGATGCACTGTGATGGCTTGAATGTCGTATTTTATATTCTATTCTTTCTTTTACTCTATTATCAAAAGAGTTAACCGGCGGGACTAAAAAGAACAAAAATGTATCACAGCAGGAGGAAAGTTTTAATTGTTTACAGAAAAAAGTTCTACTGAGTTGAAGAAGCAAAATATTGGTTTAAAAACTTCTGCACACTAACTTGTAGATCTTACAGGAAATGACAGACCTCACGCGTCATGTAAAGTTTAATTTCATCAATAATTACATTTAAAAGTTTAAATCAACACACACAAAATGTTCAAGAGTTAGTTTCTCTTAATTTTGATTACTATGGCAATTGCTAAACAACACTCAATTTGGAAAACAAAAATAAATAGTTTTTTTCTGAAAACTAGAATATTACATAAGCCAATACAAATGTGGAATGTAAGTTGTTCAAGGCTCCTTTTGCATGAATTGATACATCAATGTGGCGTAACATGGAGGTCTTCAGCCTCTTGTTCTGCTGAGGGGTTAAGGAAGCCCAGTGGCTTTCAGCTGGTCTATACTGTTGGTTGTGGTGTTTCTCATCTTTCTCTTGACAATACCCCATATTATCTCTTTAGAGTTCAGGTCAGGCCAGGTTTATATCCAATCCAACACAGTGATTGCATGGTCATGGTCAAGCCAGGTATTGATAATTTTAGCAGTGTGGGAATGTGGCAAGTCCTGCTGGAAACTGAAATCAGCATCTCCATAAACCTTGCCCTCAAAGGAAAGTATGAAGTAGTCTAAGGTTTTAGTAGATGGTTGCACTGAAGTTGATAAAACCCAGTGAACCAACTGCAGCAGACATGTCTTCCCATATCACTACAACCGTGGAAACTTCTCACTGGACTTCAAGCAACTTTGATTCTGTGCCTCTCCGCCCTTCCTCCAGAAACTGTGATTTTGATTTCCTAAAGAAATTTTATTTTACTGTATTGGTGCTTAATATCCCTAATTTTGAACCACTGAGGAACTGTCCAGTCCATTTTGTTCTTAGCCTTGCTAAGATGCATCTAAGGTCTCTGGTTCTGGAGTGGCTTAACAAAGCATGCTTCTCAATCCTCTCCAGATTTCGGTTTTCCCTTTTTTTTACCGCATTTCTTCCTTTTGCTTTCCATTATAGTGGTTGAATACAGCACTGTGTAAATAGCCAGCTTCTTTAGAATTAACCTTTTATGGCTTGGTCCTCAACACAGCTGTCGTGTGTTCAGTAGATATGAAAAGATTTTACAAATTCAAACAAAAATACAAAAATAATTTTTTTAGATTTAAAACCATTTTTTTCAATTATTTTAAGTGAGACACTTTTTAATCATTAAATAAGTTTTTATCACAAAAACTCAAAATATATTAATAGAAAAAAAATAAATAATCAAATGACCTTGACCATCACATCTAAAATCTGACACAAATTCAGTTTTTGTAAGTAGTTGAAAAGCGGCAAAAAATCAATTTATTGGTTATTGTTAAAAAAATATGGTATTATTGGAGCACAGCATGTGGCATAGCAGTAGAGCCTTATACAGAGGACTCAGTCCTGAACGTAGCAATCCCGGCCTCGATCCTGGGCTGCATGTCTTCCGCCACTCTCCACTCCACTTCCTGTCTACTTACTTTTGGAAAATAATAAAAATAAAGACTACTAGTGCTGCAAAAAATCTAAAAATGAATGTTGTATTATTAAAATATCAATGGACTTTTGTTGAGTAACTAAAGTGCCAATATAAAGTTACTAGTGTGGAAAGTAAAACCTAAGCAGTCAAGTGAAAGTAATAAATTCCCAGATTGTGAGAGAGAATGCAGGAAAATAACCCCAAAACTGTCATTTCACAATATAAGCCTTAAACATCTATAGTTGCTTTCCATCGGTTTTTATAAAGTAAAACTTAATGCCAATACTTCTTGAAATCCTGCTATTCGAATTTGCAGGCACTGTTAATGTAAAATTATGTTTGCTTGTCTGAGAGCTGTTACAGATACTCATAAAAGGCCAATGATTGTATTCTTTTGTGTTTAGTCAGTCTTCAAGAGATGACTCTCTCTTGAAATGTAAGACATGGTGCACAGGCATTTGTATATACAGTTGCACAGTTGGATACAATTTGTCTGTTTGAAATAACATGCTGGTATAATCAGACAAAAAAGGGAGAATCCAACCAGACTTTGACAAGAAATGATGACACAGGGCCAAGTTCCCTAATATTCTGACTGGAACCATAAATATTTCCCCATGCTAACAGATTGAGGAAGCTGTCATATTCACATTTGCCTGGGGACAAATTCATTCACAGGAAAATAAGAAAAAGAAACCTGCACACATTAGGCAACGTCCCTGAGTGTCACACAGACAGTACAACATGTTATAGGGTTTGAGATTCATTGTGTGAATCACTAAACAATCCTTTACTTTATCAAAGTGACAACAATAAGATTAATGTTAGCATGGATGCTTTCGTGAGCTGCAGCGTTAATGATAAGGATACTGCTGGAAAAGGAATCTGCAGGAATACTTGCATGATATTTATATCTGAATAGATTTGTATGTGCACACACACTCGTGAACCTTTAGGTTTATTCGTGTGTGTCAAAGAGAGAGAGAAGAAGGAAGGAAGAAATAAGTGCACGCTTGCAAAGTCTTAGCCATGAGTGCAGGAGGCTCTTGCACTCAGTTGGATTGTCCCCGCTGTGTGCATTCCCACCCAACGCCTCCATTCCCTACCCCCTGCAGAGGTCTCTGATTGCTGTGGAAACTGCACTTAAAGGGAAAATTAGGATTGCCTCCTCCCTAATTTAGAAGTATGTCTTAATTGGTTTTATTTATTACAGATGCAAATGCAAAGTATATAGAAAATCATGGTTGTTTTTGTTTGTGCAAAGATGATGGGATGGAACCCGAATCAAATATTCCAGGAGCAACCTGAAAGATGGAAAAAAACCCTGCTGTTGCTTCAAAGTTCAAGGAATCGATGTGAAGGAAAAGCAACACCAAAATCACATAGTTGGAAACAAGCAAAATGTGGGCAAGCACATAAAATGCACATGTACAAAGGCTCAGGAGCATGCAGCACAGGTTTATAGAAACACTCTGCAAGGTGGACTTGACAGGACTGAAGGTAGATGTGGAAAATTACTGCTCTGATCCAACCACCCATTGCACAATCAAGACTCAAGCCTGTGGTTTTGGTGCAGGTATATTTATCTCCTGTGGGCAACAAACCATAAATTCATACAGACACCCAGACAGAATTGAAAACCTCAAAAGACATTTACTTAGTACACAGAAAAATATTAATTTTGTGCTCACATACATGCATCTCTTGCATGAGCCAAGAGCTTATAGATGTCTCTAAACAAGACAGGTAAACATGAAGTAAAACACAATTCTGAGGTACAAACAACACTTGCAGCTAACCCACCAAACATTTCCTGACCAAGAGTATCCACCAATAGGTAAAAGCAGTCAGTGGTCATCTTTCCTCTCACTGACTGGTTCTGTGTTGAACCAGAACCACAAGGCTACCACACGACATCCTGGGTCAGGTGAACACGCCGCGATGCTGAGCAACAAACACAAACACCATTCCGGTCTCACTTCTGTACATATACGCACAGGAGGCAAGCAACGGGGCATGAGCGGTTAAAGTTTATTTCTGGATGTATTCATTACACAGTGAAAGGCTTGCAGTTGGGGCTTAGCAATTGTGGCGCCAGCATGTGATTGTGGCAGGACGGCCTGACCGCTTAAAAATGGCTGAGCTAACAGGGGAGGAGGCAAGGTTTACACTTTACAGTCCTCAGCAAGTTTAGTCTTCTCATCATTCCCTCAGAACACTTTGTAATGACTATTTACACCACTATACCACTTAGTGCCTTGCAAACTTATTCAAACCTGTTGAACTTTTTCAAATCTTTGTAATGTTTCAACCACAAACGTCATTGTGTTTTAATGTAATAGACCAAGAAAAAGTGCATCATAATAAAATAAAAGGAAAATGATACAAAGCGTTCAAAATAATTTATAAAAGAAATTTTGAAAGAGCCATGCATTCCTGTTTATTTCCTCTGAATCAATACTTTGCAGAACTGCCATTGAATTCTTTAAAGCAACAACTTGTGGTGTGTCTCTACCTAGTTTGTACATCCAAGTAATAAAAATATTGCCCATTGTCTTAGCAAAATCACTCAGACTCGATAGAGTGTCTGTAAACAGCCATTTCTCAGCCATTTCTTCATCAATATTACAATCCCCACTGACCAGCTTTCAAGTTGAAGAGCATAAACACAACATATTGCAGCCAGGACCATGTTTCATGGTGGGGATGGTGTGTCACAGGTATTTGTTTTGTCACATAGTGTTCTGCATGAAGGCCAAAAAGTTCAATCTTAATCTTATCTGACCAGAGCAAATTCTTCCACATGCAGAGGAGACTTCTCATTGATTTCTTCTGCTCCAAAAACTCAAGAATCTTGGATTTCATGAAGGCCAGATTTGTGTAGTGTACAACTAATAGTTGTTTCATCAAATGATTCCCCACCACCTGAGCTTTGGATCTCTGCAGCCCCTCCAGAGTTACATTGGGGGTCTTGGCTGCTTCTCTGATTATTCTCCCCCTTTCTTAGTCTGTCAGTTTAGTTGTATGACCATGTCTTTGCAGATTTATGGTTTCGCCATGTTCTATATGTTTTCAGATGATGCACTGAACATTGCTAAGTAAATAGTTCATAGATTGAAATATTGTTTCCAGACTTTTGATTTACATTGAAATGACAATATATATCTGGAAAATTATATATCTGGGCAAGATTTTGTTGCAATGGCTCAGAAAAACCTTGTTTAAAAAGATGCCGGCACCATGGTTGGCTGCAGCTGCAATGGCTCAGGAAAAATGGTTTTATAACCTAAACCTTATGTAAACCTCTAAGACTTTATCCTTGACCTGTTTGCTGTTTGTCTTGGTCTTCGTGATTCTGTTTGTTCATTAAATTTCTTCATCAAACCTCTAAGGAGGTTAGATTGTCAGAGTAAAAGGGGCAGAATTCACATGCGTATCACATTTTTAGATTTTTATTTGGGAAAAAAAAAATTAAATCACATGGCATTTTGTTTTCCTATTCACAATTTGGTAATGCTTTTTGTTGGCTAGTGACTGAAAATCCTAATAAGTACATTGTGTTATGTGATAAAATGTGAAAAACCTAATCAATAGTTTTGCAAGGCACAGCACACTGCACTCACTGACAAAAATGAGACAAAGTAAGCTTTAACTGATAAGAAAAAAGAGCGATCAAGATGATAATATTGCACAAAGAAATAAAAGAAGAGATTAAATAAAAAGTGAGAAAAGCATTGAGAGACATCTCTTGTTTGGAGAAGGAGTAATGCTCTAACCTTCGAACACTGAAACACATTTTGAAACTGTGAAAAAAAGAAGCTTGATTCTGTCACCTTTGCCTTTCAGTGGTCTACACGGCTGAGGGTGTTTTACTCTGAAAATGCTCTGGAGCTGTTTTCTGATGAGAGCACCCTGAGGGAGACACAGTGGGACCCAGAGAGTTAGAGTTCAGCTGTGTTTGCCTGTGCACAACCCGAGGAGGGAGAGGAAAAAAAACAACATAAAATCAATGATGAGACTGTTAGTGAAGGGTTTAAAAGAGAACGTTTAGAGAGAATCCCAGGGTGGAAGGTGATTTAGCTGCAGTTTTAAAAAGCATGTGGTCCGACTAGACGTTGTAAGAGAACTGGTGGCATGACGGGCTCTGTGTTTGTGTAAAAGTGCTGAACTGATCAAAGGTGAGGTTTAGAACATGTGTTTTTAAGGTATTTTTGTGAAAAAGGGTGACCAGTTGGTACATGTGTGCATCTTCACTTTCACATATGCCTACTAAGGCTCTCTCTCTGGTCATCAACCCTATGTGTGTGTTTGTGAGTATGTGAGTGTGTGTGCATGTGTGCTTGTGTGTGTGGTTGAGCATGATAAATCGCGTCCCATTCTTTAACAGTGACAGCTCTTCGTGGCAGCAAATCTGATTCTGGCCTCTTAAATCAAGACATGTGGTTGAACGGAGGCTGCAAGATCTGATGTTTGCAATGCCTCTCAAAGAGAATGTTTGAATGGGTCTTTTGATAAGAAAACAGCTTGAAGCCATCCCACACAGGCATGAAAACAGCATGCACCTCCCG
Source organism: Girardinichthys multiradiatus (assembly GCF_021462225.1). NCBI lineage: Eukaryota > Metazoa > Chordata > Actinopteri > Cyprinodontiformes > Goodeidae > Girardinichthys > Girardinichthys multiradiatus. The sequence continues at coordinate 36,169,109 of NC_061805.1, read as the reverse complement.
TATGAGAGCCAAACAGATTGGAGGGGATGTGAGGTTGGATCTGTTCCTATTACCCAACGAGCCAAGTGAGCGGAGTGATTGACAATGATTAAGTGTAAGAGGGTATGCAAGTGTCATTCCCTGAAACATATTTCCTATGTGTCGCTGTGTGGGAGGGTTGGGCAGAGCCTGTCCATCAAAAGAGACAGGATGAGTACACTGATGCCGTCTTCAGAGCTCTGGATCAAGTTGCCGTCTCTTGCTACACCTGAAGTATCATGTGATTCTCTCCCCTGTGGATTTGTAATGTGTACTTTTTAAAAGTGCAGGTCAGCACAAGAATAAAGGAGTTATATTACAGATAAAAGAGAACTCCACCTTTGGAATGTGATCATCCAAGTTTCAACTTGGAAACCATCGAGGAGTGTCTGCCAAGTTTCAGGAAAACAGCACATGTTGACAAATTGTTTGAATCGTGATCAAGGCACCTGCCACATTGAAAACCTGAAACAGGCACCATTTGGTGGTTCACGAGGTCAGCCGTTCAGCATTGAGAAGAGAAAATGTGTGCCAAAATCCCCTTTCAATCACACGGCGCACGCAGAGAACACCACCTACTTAGACAGGATCAGTTTTGGATCAGACGTAGCAAAATAAATCAATATATGTACTTATTTATTGCAGTCTTTCAGGTCCATTCAGGATTGTTTTTTAGTTTGCTTTTTTCATACACCAAACAGCATTCATTATGATCAGCGCCTCGTGCACAGAGCTGTGTTTCATTAAGTACCTGCTCTCTGTTACCTATTTTTCAGCATTAGTGCCCCGCTGGGTTCAGTGGATATTATATGTTTCTCTAATTACAACTGCATGGAGAAATATAAACATAAAATGAAAGCGGTTATGGCAATTTCACATGAGCACAATAGCAAACTTTCAACAAGTCAATTATTCTAATGTTATGTCTTTATTTACTCTTAACCACCTGTTATGTGATTTATGAGAAACTGTGCACTCCAGGGAAATTATAGTACTTCTTGTTATGCCAATCATTTCTCTGCTTCTCCAGGCCATACCCTAAATTACTATATATTTTGGAACATATCAGATCTTGTCTGATTAAACCTATGTCTTTCAGATTTAGTAAATACTGAAAAGTATCAGTTAAAATAAGAGCAAATTTATGTTCCCTTTTATCGTTATGTAACATGTAATTGTGAATATTTGGCACTACTCACTCAGTCAGCCTTGAGGGCTTCAAAAATGTTAAGAAATTTGAAACCTTATACTGATTTTAAGAAGATGAAACATTTGGTGCAATTGTAAAATCTTGCTCAGTTCAGTAAGACATTTAGAGCAAAGTGACATTCCTTCTGAACCTCTGTATAGCAAAGGTTTATGCACACTGCCAAAAGGAAATTTGGATGACATTGAATTAGCAATTTTGTTGTCCAAAACAAAACTTCAAAAATTTGACAATGGACTTTTTTTTTTTTTTTTTTTTTTTTTTTTACCATGTCCTGTCCGGCAGAGTAGCACTCAGAACTGTTGTCTGAGTGACAAGAAAAAGCCCAACAGATTTACTTTCACAAATGGCTAACATGGCAAACAAGTGGCATTATGGCTAATGCTATAATGCTCCGCCTCATATCTATAAAATAAACTTTATTAGGAACTGCTTTAGATTATTTAAATTGCAATGGACACGGAAATGTAAATGAAAATTAAAAAAAGAAGTAAGAAAGCAAGAGGTGGGGCAAAAAGGAAAAAGGAAGAGAAAGAGGGGTGAAGAGAATACAAGATAACACCCTAGAAGACTGCTTCTACACCTGTAGAAACATCAGCAACGTTACCAAAAAGTGCACAGTTCTAATGAATGATGTTTCATAGATTTTCAGATTTCTCAGAAGGATTACCAGCAAAAGCCGAATATTATTAGTATATGAAAATTTGATTAAAGCTCTTTTTACACCAATGACCAGAGATTTTTAGATTTCTTAGAAGGAGTGTATTACAACAATTTCATACCAGTGAAAGCCAAACATTATTAGTATTTAAAAAGTTTAGACTAAAAATGTTTTATACCAGTGACCCAGCTTATTTGAAAGATGGGACCACAACTGCCTCATACCAGTGACATTAGGGATTAATATTATCATTTTTATTCTAGCACAGGATGAATTCATTACCACAGAGGACTTAATGAGCTAATTACAGGGGTTGGACAATGAAACTGAAACACCTGGTTTTAGACCACAATAATTTATTAGTATGGTGTAGGGCCTCCTTTTGTGGCCAATACAGCGTCAATTTGTCTTGGGAATGACATATACAAGTCCTGCACAGTGGTCAGAGGGATTTTAATCCATTCTTATTGCAGGATAGTGGCCAGGTCACTACGTGATACTGGTGGTGGAAAACGTTTCCTGACTCACTCCTCCAAAACACCCCAAAGTGGCTCAATAATATTTAGATCTGGTGACTGTGCAGGCCATGGGAGATGTTCAACTTCACTTTCATGTTCATCAATCCAATCTTTCACCAGTCTTGCTGTGTGTATTGGTGCATTGTCATCCTGATACATGGCACCGCCTTCAGGATTCAATGTTTGAACCATTGGATGCACATGGTCCTCAAGAATGGTTCGGTAGTCCTTGGCAGTGACGCGCCCATCTAGCACAAGTATTGGGCCAAGGGAATGCCATGATATGGCAGCCCAAACCATCCCTGATCCACCCCCATGCTTCACTCTGGGCATGCAGCAGTCTGGGTGGTACGCTTCTTTGGGGCTTCTCCACACTGTAACTCTCCTGGATGTGGGGAAAACAGTAAAGGTGGACTCATCAGAGAACAATACATGTTTCACATTGTCCACAGCCCAAGATTTGAACTCCTTGCACCATTGAAACCAACGTTTGGCATTGGCATGAGTGACCAAAGGTTTGGCTATAGCAGCCCGGCCGTGTATATTGACCCTGTGGAGCTGCCGACGGACAGTTCTGGTGGAAACAGGAGAGTTGAGGTGCACATTTAATTCTGCTGTGATTTGGGCAGCCGTGGTTATATGTTTTTTGGATACAATCCGGGTTAGCACCCAAACATTCCTTTCAGACAACTTCCTCTTGCGTCCACAGTTAATCCTGTTGGATGTGGTTCGTCCTTCTTGGTGGTATGCTGACATTACCCTGGATACCATGGCTCTTGATACATCACAAAGACTTGCTGTCTTGGTCACAGATGTGCCAGCAAGACGTGCACCAACAATTTGTCCTCTTTTGGGTTGCGGTGGCAGCAGACTCAGTAACAACAACCAGACCTCCCTCTCCCCAGACACCTCCTCCAGGTCCTCCGGGAAGAGCCAAAGGCGTTCCCAGGCCAGCCGAGAGACATAGTCCCTCCAGTGTGTGCTGGGCCTTCCCCTGTGCGTCCTCCCACTGGGACGTGCCTGGAACACCTGCCAAGGGAGGTGTCCAGGAGGCATCCGGTATAGATGTCCAAGCCACCTCAACTGGCTCCTCTCGATGTGGAGGAGCAGAGGCTCTACTGTGAGCCCCTCCCGGATGGCCGTGGTTCTCTAAGGAAGTGCCCGGCCGCCCTACGGAGGAAACTCATTTCAGCCACTTGTATCTGGGATGTCATTCTTTCAGTCATTACCCATAGGTGAGGGTAGGAACGTAGACCGACCAGGAAATTGAGAGCTTAGTTTTTCGGCTCAGCTCTCGCTTCACCACAACGTACCGGCAAAGCGTCCCCATTACTGCGGCAGCCGCACCAATCCGTCTGTCGATCTCCCGCTCCATTCTCCCCTCACTCATGAACAAGACCCCAAGATACTTGAACTCCTCCACTTGAGGCAGGAGGGGTTTAACATGAAACATATAATAAATAATAATAAAAAGTTTTAGTTTTTTTAGTATTTCAGTTAATATTAGAGCTTACATCACAAAACAATTATTTTCCTTTCTTTTACAACATGGGAGGGCAAATTAGATGAGCAAAACAATCTTAATATTTGGTTAGAATTACACTATTTCAGTTGTGCATTTTTAAAAATGTATTGGAATTTAGCTTTTAAACTCAGCTTTTTTCATTTATACTTAAAAAGTTTGATTATACCATACCCAAATAAAGTATCTGCACATTTTGACAGCAATTTTATTGGTTTGAGTGTAACAGTTTGTTTTATTAGTTCATGGACATTTAGTTAGTAACAAATTTAGTAACAAAAAGACATCAAAAAACAAAATATGACATCAACAAAGCAGATCCACAGATCAGTCGGAGAGTTTGAATAAAGAACAAAAAGAGAAAAGACGTATGATAATGGAGGGTGTATCAACAGTTGCAGAAAGTGTTTTTTCTCTCTTACCCTTTTTTCTGGAGGTATCAGGAGCTTTCTCTCAGGTACCCTGAGAAGCTGCATACAGCAACAGTAACAGCAGCAGTGTGTCTTTGGCTGACCTATTTAGGTAATTGCACTCTTCATTAAAAAAAAAAAAAAAACTCCATCTGCAAGAGAAATTACACTTCCCCAGTGGTATCTAGGTAACATAATCTCCCTCCGGCGGACTAATTGCATGGCATGATAACCTCATAGGCTCAGCCTGTTTAATTTTTCATCTCTTTTCAAATAATTATGGATCAGTAGAGAGAGGTATTGATTTGATTCATTAACTTCCTACACCGAGCCAAGGTTAACGATTACACACATCCCAAATTACTCAGTGATGATCCGGTCTATTTGATTTGATTGGCTTCCACTTTATTCTTGGCAAAGGTTGTGTTGAAACATTGAACACATTTGGGTGGAAGGGGACTTAAAAGAAACAGATGTACAGTAAATGTGCAAAGCTGCACAATTCTGTGTCCATTACTGTCACATGAAATTAAACTTTCCTGTAAGATATTATACTAGACTATTTTGTTCCACCTCTAGCATTTTTCACTGGTGCTTGATGGGATGTTCTGTTCTGATAGCAAAGCACAGAAGCTGAAAGCCTTTCAATAAATGAGTCTCACAGCGGCAATGTGAGCTTCAGTTCCACCTTACACTTTGCTCAGACACCTGCTGTGCTCTGCTGGTGAACAAACAGGTCTTTAGAAGACACAGGGCCTCGGGCAGGGTGAACAAGCAGAGGCAGTGGTTTAGACTTTGACTTCAGGCTGTCGTGCTTAATGTGCAAAAGGAAGAATTTAGTGCATTTGGGAAACAAGCTGTAATAAAACTACAAATTGTATATTTTCTTCAACAGTACAGTGTTAGCACCTATTTATAGGAAAGAATATTCCCACGCCCCCTTTTCTAGTCATTTAAAATTTTGTGTCAAACTAGAGATGAACCTTGTTGGGACCCGAGCCATGGAGACAACATGAATGGCTAGTAAGAACTTTTCTGGAACTTTCAAAATAAATTGCAATAACCTACTTCCAGCACAGCCAGGAACAGGGAATAACAGCTGACTTCACTGTCCGGATAAAAACCCCGCTTTTGCAACAAACGGACCTCTTCCATACAGGTCCCCAGAGGAACTGGACGGAGGGACACAGCGCGCTAATGTTTCTTTGCTGGCAAACAGACATAACTCTTCAAACTGGATCCAAGAGTGTCATACGATCATGCGATCATATGCATTAAGTTAAGTAGGAATGAATTGCTGTTTGTGTATCCGGTATTCATTCTTGAATGGGGGTAATCAGGGTACAAGCGTTGCTTGACTTTTCTCTCTGAGGTCGACAGAAGCAAACTGTAATCCAGAGAGTTCCCAGCAGAGACGCTGTCTCTACAATGCTGAGGGGAGCAGTTTTTCTCGGTCTGAAGGGAGGACAATGGGACCGCATCACCGGGGCTACAGCAGTAATGTGCAGTTTGGCCGGCCGACAGAGCGAGCCGCCCCACCCCACAGCTATGGAGGTTAGCTGCAGTTAACCCTTTGTTCACTGTAGATGCTTTCCTCAACTTTGTCACCCGGACAACTTTTGCTCGGCACGGTTCACGTTGTGTTTTGGGCAGAGAGAAGTAGTTTATAATTGAATAATCTAAACATTTTTCATTTTATGACGTTTGGTTTTGTTGTGTTGAAAAATCAGCCACCTTAATGTTAGCAGAATATCTATTCAGCACAGGTGTTCAGTTTATGTGTTTTGTGTTTGTGTTTTTTTTTAAAGTTAAGACAAACTTTATTTAAAGGGTGATTTTAAACACAGAAGAGGCTGCCCTCGCTTATGCATTTTAACCCCTTTTATTAATGGTATTTTAAAGGTATATGTTTGATTCTGATGATAAGCTTTAAGCTTTTTTTGTTAGCTCCAACTGCTAACAGCTAAACATGCTTGCCTACTAAAAAAAAGGTAAAATGGAGTGCACTTATATAGCGCTTTTCCAGTCATACAGACCACTCAAAGCACCTTACACTAGAGCCACATTCACCCAATTGCACTCACTAACGCTCACACATTCATACACCGATACGCAGATCGGTAGGCAACTTGACGTTAAGTGCCTTGCCCAGGGGCACATCGACATATGGCAGGAGGAAGCTGGAATCGAACCCACAACCTTCTGATTGCAGGATGACTACTCTTCCTACTGAGCCACAGTCACCTACTAAACTTGATAACTAATTAAACACCATTAAAGCCCATTTCTCAAAGAGTTGGTTCTTATTTAAAAATAGTTCCTTAAATATTGTACTATTTCCTTAATAATGTTTCTTTAAATATTATTTTAATAAATAAAGGCAGCTAATTAAACACCCTTGAGAATTGGTCATCCAGAAGGTTGGTTTTATTCAGCAAATCATTCTTTAAAATATTATATTATTAAAATAATGTTTTATCTGATCTTGCATTGTGAATGGTTGTTTCAAGGTATACCAATTATTGCATAAGTTAGTTCCAAGACTAACTTAACTTCATTTCCAGATTCTTCAAGATAATCCTTGGTTCTCAAACATAAATAACATTGCATGGTAATGTTGCATCACTCTTTCGATCATGGTTTTCAACCATCTTTGATCAGCTTGTTTATAATGTAAATAGCCCATTAGTCTTCTTTATTCTTTCATTCTGATTGATAGTTTAGTTGGATTGTTTAGCATTGTTTAGTAAAGAGTTTGTTGATTGAAATATGTTTGACTTTGAGTTGATTTATTTTTGTTAATAAATTCTTGTATTTTAAGAAATTGTGTGAATTCATTCCATGTGTGTGCAGAGTTTTGCTGTTCAATAATGTCAGAGCTTGACTCATCCCTTTCAATTTTATCCTAATACTACCACCTTATTGGGCTGGTATTCACAGGACAACCCTTAACAGACCAAAACATTATTTAATAAAATATTAAAGTATTAATATTAAATATTAAATAATATATTCATACTCATAATCACAACAACCTGATCTGTGCTCTTCTAATTCAGAAATGTTTCCTTTAACCACAGCACTGCTAAAACAAAACCACTACACTTTAACAAATAAAACTGCTGTAACAATTGCATTGCAACATGCATTTCATTTGTGTATATTTTACACAAAAAATGAAGGACTGCTCTTCGCGTTTGCTGTAGAGATCGGTAGAGAGCAAAACCCTCTGTTCATTTACTATCCAGATCTCAAGTCTCCCTCTGCTCTGCTCTTGGTGGAATACCTCCAAGAGATCTCGACATGACATCTCCATTCACCACCAATGCCCAGATCTCCATTTTCCCCCAATTCTTTCTTTTCAACTCCGGAACAGTAAACCATTTAAACTCTCTTCACTCCTTTAAAGATTCATTAATATCCGTCGCTCCATCTAACTGCTCCTCTCTTCCTCCTGACACCGCCGGATCACGGATACTAGAAATCCCTTTAGCTTTGCACATTTATCATTGTTTTATTATAAATAAACCTGCTACCATTTTCATTTCTAGTCCTCTGAGTGATTCTGCATATGGGATGGCCTCAGGAAATTGAACTTAAACATGACATTAAGTTTAACAGCTAAGTTAAGCAGATTAAACACGTTTTATATTTTAACTACATTTATTGTACTTATTCAGGACAATCTATCAAATTCTAACAAATAATTAGTGTCATATTACTCAAATTAACAAATATATTGTCAAGTTGTGACATTTTGGATTTAGTTTGTGGTTTTGTGTTTTGTTTTGCTAGATTTTTCTTGTTTGAGGTTTTGTATTCATGTTTATTGCTTTCTGTTTTCTGACAGTTCATGGTTATTCTAGTTTCTTATGCTTCATTTGATTATTTATCTTGTCTATAGGTTTGCTTGGTCTGTGTTTCTCTTTATTGTTTTTTGGTCACTTCATCCTTGGTCAGTCTTTGTATGTGTTTCACCTATTCCTTCTGTCTCCCTGCCTCATTGTCTCACCTGTTCTTAGTTCCTTTGATTACCTGCCTTTGTTCTCCCTCAGTATATTAGTGGGTTTTGTTTCATTGTCCTTTGCTGGTTCCTTCGTTCACACTTCATTCACAACTCCCTGCTCGTCTTTGCCTTGAGTACCTGCAAGGTTCATGTAAGTCTTGGATCTGACTCTGTTTAGACCTGCAGTGTTTTTGTTACGTTTGATATGTTGAATAAAGCTGAAGATTGCTCTGAAATGCTGCTGCCAAGCTCTTGTCTGCGCTTCGGTCCACCCCAAAACCCTAATGTGACAGCTATTTATTGAAACAATTTTATTAAATTTTAACACTTCTGTTTCATACTCACATTAGACACAACAGGCAATATTTATAAGTATTTTTGTACTACTCAAAAAGACAAAAGCATTACAAAAACAGTAATGTAATGGTTGCTTTAAAGAAGATAAATTGCATTGTTGGAGAAACAAAAAGTGAGTAAAAACCCAAATACATGAACTTTTCCCCTGCTAATTCTTTTTTTTATTTCTTTTTTTAAACATCACCACTCCAGCTGTCTTCCCTCATCCGGGCATGGAACTGGCACACCTGATTCAAAATAAGCAGTCTGGTAGAGTTGTTTTTCCCAGCTTTTTAAATTCAGTTTTATTAAGCTTTGTTTTAAATGTACCTTAAAATAAATGTCTTTTTAAATACAAAACGCTTCCATTAATCCATCCATTGTCTTCTGCTTGTCCGAGGGGGCAGCAACCTAAGCAGAGATACCCAGACTTCCCTCTCCCCAGCCACTTGAGCCAGCTTGTCTGGGGGAATCCCAAGGCGTTCCCAGGCCAGCCGAGAAACATAGTCCCTCCAGCGTGTACTGGGTCTTCTTCTGGGCCTCCTCTCGGTGGGATGTCCCCGGAACACCTCACCAGGGAGGTGTCCAGGAGGCATCCTAACCAGATGCCCGAGCTACCTCAACTGGCTCCTCTCGACGTGTAGAAGCAGCGGCTCTACTCTGAGTGCATTCTGGATGACCAAGCTTCTCACCCTATCTCTAAGGGAGAGTCCAGACACTCTGCAGAGGAAACTCAATTTGGCCGCTTGTATCCATGATCTCGTTCTTTCGGTCACAAACCAAAGCTCATAATCATAGATGAGGGTAGGAACATAGATCAACTGGTAAATTAATAGCTTCGCTTTTTGGCTCTCTTCATCATGACAGACCGGTACAGCGCCTGCATCACTGATGACTCCCGCTCCATTTTTCCCTAATTCGTGAACAAGACCCCAAGATACTTGAACTCCTCCACTTGAGCCAAGACCTCCTCCCGACCTGGAGAAGGCACTCTACCCTTTTCCGGCTCAAGACCATGGCCTTGGACTTGGAGGCATTGATTCTCATCCCGGCCGCTTCACACTTGTGTGTGAACTGCTCCAGTGAGAGCTCAAGATTATGAGCTGATGAAGCCAATAGGACCACATCATCCGCAAAAAGCAATCCTACGGCCACCAAAACGGATCCCCTCAACACCTTGGCTGCGCCTAGAAATCCTGTTCATAAAAGTTATGAACAGAATCGGCAACAAAGGGCAACCTTGGCGGAGTCCAACCCTCACTGGAACGAGTCAGACTTACTGCCGGCAATGCGAACCAAGCTCTGACACCGGTCATACAGGGACCTAACAGCCCATATTAAAGGGCCAGGTACCCCACAGGATTCCCCAAGGGACACGGTCAAACGTCTTCTCCAAGTCCACAAAGCACATGTAGACTGGTTGGGCAAACTCCCATGCACCCTCCATGACCCTGCTGAAGGTGTAGAGCTGGTCCAGTGTTCCACGGCCAGGACAAAAACCACACTGCTCTTCCTGAATCCGAGGTTCAACTATCTGATGGACCCTCCTCTCGAGAACCCCCAAATAGACCTTACCAGGGAGGCTTAAGTGTGTGACTCCCCTATAGTTGAAACACACTCTACGGTCCCCCTTTTTGAATAGGGGGACCACCACCCCGGTCTGCCAATCCAATGGAACTGTCCTCGATGTCCACGCAATGCTGCTGAGTCACGTAAGCCAACACAGCTCTACAACATCCAGAGCCTTAAGGAACTCTGGGTGAATCTCATCCACCCCCGGGGCCTTACCACCGAGGAGCTTTTTAATCACCTCGGTTACCTCAGCACCAGAGATTGAAGAGCTGGGCTCCATGGTGAAAGCCTGGCCACCAGGCACTCGCCAGCGTACCCCACTTTCAGGCCTGGCTCCAGAGTGGGGCCCCGGTGACCCACGTCCGGGCGAGGTATTACTGTTTCCATTAGGCTGAGAGGGTGATGAGTTGCTGAGATCTTACGAGAGTTGTGCATAAGTAATATGGCGGTATACCGGTAAACAAACATGACAAAACTAAGGTAAAACAAGCCAATGAATTCAAGCTTATGTCACAGAAAGGCAGGTGAGTAGGTTTCTGAATGTGTTATTCTAATGCAGGTTATTTTAGTGCATTGATTTATTTTAGACAAACAAACCTTTACATTTGTTTTTCATTCGCAGTAGGCCCATTGACGCGGAGAGGATGTACAGCTCCTGCTTCGATTGCGACTGGGAGGGACCATGGAGCAAGGACTGGGCTGTCTGTGTGAAGGGGGAGCAGCTGACAGCAACACCTGTTGCTCATCAGGAAGAGCAATGTGAGCTTTAATGTCAGAGTCTCCAAAAGTCTACAAAAATGTTGCTTTATTTTCCCTTTTTTTTGTTGCGGGATTGGTCTGATTACGTGCTGAAAATCGTAGCAAAGTCATTAAGTTGGCAATAACTACCACAGAATTAGGAAGCTTAGCTTGCTGGCTTGGTAAACTTCCTAGCATGCTAACACGTTGTACCTTAGCATTCAGTCTGATGCTGAACTAGTTAAAGCTGGATTCACACATATATTCTTGCATCAATATAGAAACGTTTTCAACCAAAAGACTTCTAATTTTTATTTTTTATTTTTACTTTTAGTAAGTAGATATACTGTATTTTTTAATAATCCAATCCATATAAACCTGTGACTTACATTACTGTTGTCTTTGCTGAACACAGTACACTAAGAATGAAAATAATGTCTGACTGAACCAACATCTTCACTTCAATTCTAATCAATATTTTTAGTCTGGTGAAAAGTAAATTATTAGAATTTAACCATAATGAAACATTACATTTTGCTTGATTAAAATGTAAATAATTTTAATGGCTAATATTTAAAACGTTGCAAAATATTTTTTACTACAGTATGCGATAAAATTACCTCATTTCTTGTGACAGGACTTGTAGGTTGAATCCCTCCCAAATGATTTCAAACAGACACACAGACATTAAAATGACTGAAAAGTCTAAACGATTTCCTCCCATTAAGTTTCCTCTCCGCTCTTCTTTCTTTTATAATCATTTCTCTTATTTCCGACACCTTATGTTCGGAAAGGGGAGGAAGCTGGTCTTCACACAGCCGCAGATGAATTACATATCTCCTTCATCACTTCCAGAAAAAGGGAGAAAAAAAATATTAACAAGAAAGAGTTGCTGGAGGTGCTAGATTTCAAACATGTAAGTGGTGGCCATTTCTAGGTGCCCAGTGGGAGCAATTTTGAGTCTGCTCCATTATGTACACAATAAATGTTTTACATATTTATTTTTGTCTTGTTGACCACGCAGTGGGGTATGTACTAATCTACCCCCTGCCTTTGCTCTTCATTGCAGTTTTCCATATATGTGGCCGATGGTTAAAGCCTGCCCTGCCACACACCCCGTCTAGCGATCTCACCTGCTCTGTGTCTGGTTGACTGCAACTTTATTAGTCATGAAAGACAGTAACAAAATTACTGTGTGTGTGCTTGTTAAACTAAGCATGTTTGTGTTTGGTGTTCTAGTGGTTTCTAGGGTGGATTCAAGAAGTTTCATATGGCTGGTAAGTATAAAATGATTTTGCTGGGCATTTTAGGACATGTTGCTACCAAAAAAGGGGAATTATGCACACTATCCCACACCTCTAGATGGCATCTGGATAATATCTGAGCAGTTCCTCTTCGGAATATTGCAAAGTGGCCTTGGAACTAATCCCTTGTTTCCTAATCAAAACGAAGCCCCCAGTTGGTGGCCTCTTTCTTTCGTTATTTTGGTTTTTCTCACATCCTCATTCTCATTCTTCTCTCATGCTTCTTCCTCTCTTGTTCTCTGTGTTCTTCTGGAATCAGGCAAACAATGGAAACTCTTCAGACAGCCCAGACTTTCAATGGGGTGTACAAAAAAAATAAAATGAAAAGAAAACGAGACCCCCAGACCTCTCGTTTCCGGAGGAGAAATCCCACAAACTACTCCTCCAGTCACCGTGCTGCCATAGAGGTTCATGTTACCTTTCACCATCCATCTGTGGGCAGAGAGAGAGTGCAGACAGGCCAGTCTGCTTTTATTTGTGCAGCATTTTCATTCAGGGTGATGAAGCCTGCCAAGGTTTCACAGGTACTGGTAATCTGAACCCTGCCTATGGGAAGTCGGTTGTCTAATTTACAGGGTTTAGACAGCAGGTCGGGTGTATGAGTGTTTGTGTTGAATGGCTCTGAGTTGGGTCGGTCAGTATCTCAATCAGACCCTTCATGAACAGACTGGAAGAGAATGAGGGATAGGAGAGCTCGTGCCTGTAGGCTGTGGATGAAGTTATTCCTCTCTCATTGCTTTCTTTTCAAACAGCTCATTTTTATACTCACTCTGAGCTCTTTTCTCCCCCCCTTTTTTCATCTACATTGAGGTTCCACTGTGCATACTGTGCAGTAGCAGTCCCTGAAGAGTTGTTCTCAGGCTGTTGACATTTGCAAAACTGTACGTTTTAATAACTGTTTAAGGAGCATGCTCAGTACACAAGTCTGTGACTGAATGTTTGGAGTGTTCACAGGGCCCTAGCCATGGCTCAGCACTGCTCACAAAGGGGATTCAGAATCTTTTAGAGAACCTTTCGGCTTACTGTTTTTTCCCATTCCTCTGTTTTATTTTTCTTTCTTAAGTATTTATTTAAAGTTCTAAAGTGATATAAAATAAAAAGCAAATCAGTCCAGTAACATAGAATTGAATAAAGGAATTAAGTAATATTGCTAATTAAAACCAATCTCCTTCGCTGATTTCTTTTGTACAGGGGACAATTAAGAAAGAAGGAAGCCAGTATAAATAGTAATCATTATTTAAGTAACAACCAAACTGCACCTCAGTTATTCAGAAACCTCTAAGAGATATTTGGCTGAGGCTAATTTGAATAATAACTGCAAGTACTCTTCAATGCCAGGCTGGTAACAATGCTCTTTATTGCCCACAGCACAGATTTATTTAAAGGAATATTTCAGAATATTTAAAGTCAGGTTTTGTCAGGCGGTGCCCCACCAATGATCTTCCTGTATAAAACAAATACTTAGGCAGTTCATGAAAAAGTAAATACTTGATGGCAAAGAAAGACAGTGTAAAACTCTACTAAATTATCATTCATTTAAACCGCTTTAATATTTTTGCTTCTTACACCAATGCACTTCTTAATAAGACAGTTAGTGGAAATGCAGTCATTCTTGTTTCACTTAGGAAGATTCACCACCTCCTACCTCTATTAAGATTCAGTACCAGTTTAAATAACTGCCCACTATTAAAATGGTGACAATGTAAAGGTCAGTAATTAAGACATTTTGGAAATTGCACATGTCTGAAAACTATTAGTCCATTTTGGTCTTAGCCACTTTTGGACTAAACCTTCTTCAAAGTAACTGTCTGATATTAAAGGTAAACAATTTAAAAAGCCAATCATTTTGGTGAACTGTATTTCACTATACACTGCCTTTCTTTTGTGTTAATTAGTTACTAGACATGCTTTAGTTTTACAGTTCTCAGTACATGTTTCACAGCAAGATAACTAATGGCAAACCACTCTCTAATCAGCAGCTTCTGTGTAAGCAACTGCCCAATGCAAGTGTGACAATGGTTTAAAGAGTACACATAAACTGCTATAGCATTTTTGAGACTGTAGGGGGGTTTAGGACAGCAGAAGTCAGCTTTGGTCTTGGTCATTCTCAAATTAATCAATTTAGATTTATGCACATTTAATAAACCAAGAGTTATTAACTGCCGGTAAGATATGAACTGCTTACAACCTTACAAGCACAAACAAAACTCTGTACTAATTACTTTTAAGTAATCATTTAAATTTCATAGTTGTATACTTTCTTACTTGCAGTGGAAGTAGCACTTCTACTACCTTTACTGCAAGATATGCATACTTGGTCATTGTGTTTTCCTTTTTTGAGAGTGATAGTCGGTCTTTAGTTGTAGAAATCCATCAATAAAAAATATACAACACATCCACTACTGAAGAAAGGGCACATTTCACAACAGATAATACCAACAGTCTATTTTTATTTCTATTGTAGGCCTCAAGTTACTCATTGATCTGATTTCTACTTCTCTTGGTTCAAAACCACAGTGGTTATGTCCCTCTCAAGATTTGTATGAATTTGTTTAGGTTTCTCACTGCACCTCTAAAACCAACCTTTAAATCATATCTATGACATCTCTCCATCATTGGTTTGCTGCCAGTTTACCTCACAGCAATATCCCACCTGGGTTATAGCCCAACCTATCCCCTCTTATAGTTCCCAATTGAAACATCGACAGCCTCTGGATAGGTGCAGTTCGATATATGTTTTTTTGTTCTTGTTTTTTTTTATTCAGAGAGCTCTCATATGAAACGTTAACAGACTGTCTAAAAAGTACCCCAAAGACACATATCAGTTTTGGCTAAAAACAAGGTGTTAGGTGAAAATCGTTCCGAAGCCCTTGTGAACTCAAATGTTTTAAACACCCCAGAGATCTTTTGAAACTGCTTTCTGTTTGACTGTTTTTTAAACATTTATTAAAATTACCTGAAATTTTACAGCAGAGGAAGTTTAAAGTCAACATGTGGCTTAATTTCTAAACAAATAACTAAACTGGGTAAAATAAAAGAGTAATTCTATTGACTTTCATCTGCCCTCATTAGACAGTCACCTTTTGCCTAGTAGTTTATTGCAAGTAAACAAAATCACACCATAAGACTGCAATTACATAAATCCTCATAAGTAAATTTTTTAAATTCTGAAACTGTGTCTTTTCCACTAAAACACAGCACATACCTATCTCTCCCCAAAATTTGGACTCCAAACTCAAACACCAGTGAGCCACTGTATGTGAACATTTATCAAGTTTCATTTTTCTCTGCTGCACAAAGGTTTGACTGTTCTGGGTTGACTGCCGGGGACAGGCCTCACAAGCCCATGATCTGAATATGTATGCATTAGACCTCAACATCTTTCTGTGGGGATATTTCTCCTTTAGATTTGCAAAATATTTCTGTGGTCAGGGTCCTGTATTTTGCATTGAGTTAAACTGAGGTAGTGGTTATGAAAATAGATAAAAGAGGAAGCTAGTTGTTGAATTTTTTGCTGTCAGTATTAAAATACTTTAGAAGCTTTTAATAAGATGACAAATAATCGGATATCCTCAAATTGTGGGGATTAATAAAAGTGCACAAATAATGCTGCAAACTGTTTTTACTGCTTTAGTAAAAATCTTGTATGTCTGGTTACTGCTTGTCAACGCACACGAACAACTTTAAACTTGCGCACACACACACACACACACACAGACACACTCAGAAAATTCAAAATAAAGTAAGTGAGAGACCCTTTTTTCTTCAAATGGGATACGACAATCCAATCACGCATGCAATCATGCTAAAACAGAGTAAACACGGCCAATTACAGAGCATTTTGCTGGATGCTGATTAGTGTGTGTACCCCCAGGGCTACAGCGAGGTAAACAGAAACAGTGACCGCGGCATGTTGACGTTCTCCCTTCACTTCACTTGCCCAACCGGATGAGGGATGACAAGTCAGCGTGCGTAATCTGTTAAAGGTAGAATAACAAATACCAAAGTGCCACTTTGGTTCCTCTGTCCCCCGGCAGCCGTTTCCACCCCTGGAGGGCAATTTGGACCAAGATTTATTAGACATAATTAACTGACTGTGCTTCCCCTGTCTTGGCCCCGATATTTAATTTGCTCACTTAAACAAAAGACAGTCAAATGGAATGCATGAGTTCTCTCTGTGTGTCTTTTGTCCAGCGTACTACTATGCTTTACAGACTTTGTAGGAATTCATCAAGTTTGCACATAACTGGGATAAATGTACAGGTCCTTCTCAAAAAATTAGCATATTGTGATAAAGTTCATTATTTTCCATAATGTCATGATGAAAATTTAACATTCATATATTTTAGATTCATTGCACACTAACTGAAATATTTCAGGTCTTTTATTGTCTTAATACAGATGATTTTGGCATACAGCTCATGAAAACCCCAAATTCCTATCTCACAAAATTAGCATATCATTATAAAAGGGTCTCTAAACGAGCTATGAACCTAATCTGAAACCTCATCTGAATCAACGAGTTAACTCTAAACACCTGCAAAAGATTCCTGAGGCCTTTAAAACTCCCAGCCTGGTTCATCACTCAAAACCCCAATCATGGGTAAGACTGCCAACCTGACTGCTGTCCAGAAGGCCACTATTGACACCCTCAAGCAAGAGGGTAAGACACAGAAAGAAATGTCTGAACCAATAGGCTGTTCCCAGAGTGCTGTATCAAGGCACCTCAGTGGGAAGTCTGTGGGAAGGAAAAAGTGTGGCAGAAAATGCTGCACAACGAGAAGAGGTGACCGGACCCTGAGGAAGATTGTGGAGAAGGGCCGATTCCAGACCTTGGGGGACCTGCGAAGCAGTGGACTGAGTCTGGAGTAGAAACATCCAGAGCCACCGTGCACAGGCGTGTGCAGGAAATGGGCTACAGGTGCCGAATTCCCCAGGTCGAGCCACTTTTGAACCAGAAACAGCGGCAGAAGCGCCTGACCTGGGCTACAAAGAAGCAGCACTGGACTGTTGCTCAGTGGTCCAAAGTACTTTTTTCGGATGAAAGCAAATTCTGCATGTCATTCGGAAATCAAGGTGCCAGAGTCTGGAGGAAGACTGGGGAGAAGGAAATGCCGACCTCAGCAGTGCCACAGGCTAATTGCCTCCATGCCACGCCGCATTGAAGCAGTCATTTCTGCAAAAGGATTCCCGACCAAGTATTGAGTACATAACTGTACATGATTATTTGAATGTTGATGTTTTTGTATTAAAAACACTTTTCTTTTATTGGTCGGATGAAATATGCTAATTTTGTGAGATAGGAATTTGGGGTTTTCATGAGCTGTATGCCAAAATCATCCGTATTAAGACAATAAAAGACCTGAAATATTTCAGTTAGTGTGCAATGAATCTAAAATATATGAATGTTAAATTTTCATCATGACATTATGGAAAATAATGAACTTTATCACAATATGCTAATTTTTTGAGAAGGACCTGTATGTACACATTCAAAATGGCACCACACAACAATGAAGTAATGTTAGTCACATAAAAGAAAATTCCAATACATTTAAGTTTAGCTTTTAATTCCATATTATCTGAAAAAATATTTCTTTAAAAATAATTTTGATTTGGTACATGAACCTGCAGTGAAATGCCGTCCTGTAGTGACTTGCAAAAGTATTCACAGCCCTTGAACCTTTTCTCAGTATGCTATGGTACAAACAGAAACATCTATGTATTTTCATTGGATTTAATGTGACAGACACACACACAGCACTGCATAAGAGTGAAAAAGGACAGTGAAAATTCTAATGGTAATCTATCATGTTCAGCCCCCCCAAATAGTTTCTTCCACCTGTGCTTTTGATCTCAAAGACTCCTCCAGAGTTACCTAGTGCCTCATGGCTACTTATCTGATTACTGCTTTCAGACTGTCAAGTTAGGTGGGCAACAATGTCTTCGTAGATTTGAAGTTGTGCCATACTATCTCCATTTTCAGATAATAGATTGAACAGG
This sequence comes from Girardinichthys multiradiatus, assembly GCF_021462225.1. Lineage (NCBI taxonomy): Eukaryota > Metazoa > Chordata > Actinopteri > Cyprinodontiformes > Goodeidae > Girardinichthys > Girardinichthys multiradiatus. The sequence goes on along the minus strand of NC_061805.1, from coordinate 36,150,814 downwards.
GCTCCAGAAGGTGTCCACAGTTTGGAATATTTTTTTTATAACCTAGCCCGATTCTAAACCTTTCCAAAACTTTATCCTTGCCTGGTCTAGAATATGCTTGGTCTTTATGATACTATTTGTTAACTAATGCTCTCTAACAAACCTGAGGCCTTCACAGGATTTTATTAAGAGGTACTGTATCAGAGTAAAGGAGACTACATACAACACTTTCAGATTTCTATTTCTAAAAAAACATTGAAAGTTTTGGGTTTTTTTACCTCACAATTCATGCTAGTTTAGCACGTAAAATCCTTATAAAGTACAGTTTTGCGGTTGTACATTGACAGATTATGAACAGGTTATGAGATACTATCCATCCATCCACCCGTTGTCTGTACCTATTTATTCTTGTATGCTCACGTGGTGGGCATACAACACATACAACTCATCTGGTGGTGGTGGGGGGAGGTGGGTATCCTGGGCTGGGGGTTGGGAGCTGATGCTTTTCTCCAGGGGTCATTGGGCGACTGAGAAAAAAAACAAAACTCTATCATCTTAAAGTAATTACCAAGATGTTAACCTCTCCTTTAATAAGGTCTATGTTATACATTGCATTAGTCTAATGCAACATTGCTATGTCTCTCAAATAATAATTATTAAAAAAGCTTAACATCAGGTGCAAAATGGATAGGTTGCCATTTATGAACACAAAATTATATAACTGTTGCTAAGCATGCCTTTATTCTGCTCTTGTCCTCATTCTGTCATCATGCACAGTTGTGGAAGCAGTTTGTTCTTTGGAACCAGTTAGGACAAACAAGCCTTGAGCTATGCTTTAACAATTAGTTTACATTAGACTTATACATAACTCACCAAAATTCAAGAAAGATTATATAGAGATATATTAGTCTTAAAAGCTGTTTAAATTCTGCTAAAATGTGAATTTTAACAACAAAGAGTGTTAATTTCATTCACAGGTTGGTATCGGTGGCTTATTAGTAAGGGACAGTATGGTGTGTTGCGGTTCTGAAGCTTGCACACTATGGGGAAGTGTGCTCTCTGTAATACTGGAGGTTGTGGTGGGGTGAGTGGAAAGAGTGTGAACGTCTGTTTGTTTGTCTGGCTGTCTGTCTGGTTTTCAATCTGAACTGATGAGTAATTAAAGGCTTTGACTTTAATCCCCCTCCCCCCTCTTAGGCCTGGCAAGCCTGTCCAGCTCTTCTGCAAAGAGACAGGAGTGTTGAAACACTTCCGGAAAGTTATTCATCTTGGATCTCTTGTGTGTTCAGCGGGTTTGTGAGCCTATGACATCCAAAAAGCAATTCAAGGAAGATTATTTGACAAGATGGGATAAATATACTGACCCTAAAGTTTAAGTCAGCTTTTTTACAGCCATACAATATAAGGTGACTAATAGTCCCTTTAATAAAAAGAGGTTACTTACTGTAGCTTGGCTTAAATGCCCTTCCTCTATTACTTCTTTTTAAACAGAGATATGCATCTTTTATGGTTCTTTACTAATGAGCTGCATGCTGTGTGAGAAAAACTAAAATAAAATGTGTAAATGTATGTAGTTGTTTTATTACCATTTAATTTCTGCAATAAATGATGCAAAACCTTTATCAGCTCTGCATTTTTGGCTTACTTTACACAGATTTCTTTTAATTAATATGTCTGAATTTGTTCCAATAGAATTTGTTATCAATGTAAGTACACACAAAATCAATGCACACTGGGCTTTATTTACAAATGTGCTTGTGTGTGTGTCTGTATATGCAGATTATTGCACGGCTGCACACAGACGTGGCATGCCTGTGTGTAATGACGAGACTCAAACATGCAATGCCCCCAAGCTACTCGTTCCATCTGATGAGCCAGAGTCAAGCTCTGATAGATTTCATCTACCTTGCCTTAACCTTAATTTGCCAAGATGCGGCACGTCAAACAGCCTCAGGACCAATGGAATCTGTCAGGCAACTTCAAAATGTTTTTTTTTTCTTCTATTCTTTCACTGCTTTAACAAAGGGGTTCAAATGTGCATCCACTCAAGCAGCAAAAGATCCTTCAATCACCTCTTGTTTATGTGTATGCTTCATGAAGCTTTCAGTGAAGAGTCAGTGTTGATGACTGAATCTAAAATAAATTCAAGGCATTTTTTATGGTCACTAACCAGTTTATTAGCTGAAACTTTTATACAAGCTAATGTATTGAATGGTTTTAAATCTGTGGTTACAATAGTTTCAACAATTTGTATTTTGATTCTGTACAGGTGCATCTCAAAAAATGTTAATGTTCAACTATAAAAAGTTCAATCTTTTTTGTTTCTCGTTTCTGAAATGGAACATATATATTACATAGTTTCATTACACACAGTAAATTATATCAAGCCTTTTATTTGTTCTAATTTTGATGATTATGGCTCACAGATAATTAGAACCCAAAATTCAGTGTCTCAGAAAATTTTAACATAGTGAAAAAGGTAAATATTGGACACTCATGGTGTCACACCCTATTCAGCTTGACCTCTGTCAAGTCAGTGTTCTGACTTGAAGACAGTCATTGACACTCTCCAAAAAGATGGCACAGCCACAAAAGGTAATTGCTAAAAAAGCTGGTTGTTCAAAGAGTACTGTATCCAAACATCTTCATAGAAAGTTGAGTGGAAGGAAAACGTTTGGTAAGAAAAGGTGCACCAGCAACAGGTATAACTGCAGCCTTGATAGTATTTTCAAGCAAAATTCAGTCAAGAAGCTTCACAAGGAGTGGACTGAGACTGCACTCAGTGCATCCAAAGCCACTACTCACAGACGTATCACATCCTGGACCAGAGGCAACACCAGAATCATCATACCTGGTCTAAGAAGAAAAAGAACTAGACTGTTGTTCAGTGGTCCAAAGTCTTCTTCTCAGATGAATGTAAAGTTGGCATTTCATTTGGAAATCCAGGTCCCATAGTCTGGAGAAAGAGAGGAGAGGCACATTGCTTGAAGTAAAGTGTAACATTTCTACAGTCAGTGTTGATTTGGTGTGCCATGTCTTCGGCTGGAGTTGGTTCATTGTGTTTTCTGAAGTCGACAGTCAATGCAGCCATCTTCCAAGAAATTTAAAAGCACCTCATTCGTCCTTCTGCTGACAAGCTTTATACAGATCCTGATTCATTTTTTTCAGTTGGTCTTGGCACCTGCCCAAATGCCAAAGGTATCAAAAGTAGGTTTAATGACCATAGCGTTACTGTGCTTGATGGGACAGCAAACTGCTCTGACCTAAACCCTATGGAGAATCTATGGGGTATTGTCCAGAGAAAGATGAGAGACACAAGATCCAACAATCCCTATGACCCAAAGTCTGCTATAAAAGCAACCTAATTGCCTCGATGCCACACTAGTAATTCATATAAATGGAGGCCCAGCCACGTATTAAGTGCATAGAAATTAACATACTTTTCAGAAGCCTGACATTTTTGTTTAAAATATGCTTTTTATTGATCTTATGTAATATAGAAATTTTGTAAGACACTGAATTCAAGATTTCAATTATGTATAAGATATAATCATCAAAATTGCAAGAAATAAAAGCTTGAAATGTTTCACTTCATGCGTCATGCCTCTACATAATATATCAGTTTCACTTTTTAAAATGAGTGACAAAGAATAGTAAAAATTTTCTTTCCTTTTATTACATACATTGACGTGAAAAGGTTTGTGCCCCTTATAGATTTTGTTTGTTTTACCTTGCGTAATAGATTTCAATATCATTCAAAGATAACCTAAGTAAACATAAAATACATTTTTTAAATGATGATTGAAGTTATTAAGTTAAAAACGGTAACCAGACCGACCTGGTCTTATGTGAGAAAAAAACAGCCTCTTTGTTAAAAAAATTCTTGAAAAACCAAGCTCAATTTCTTTACCAACATGGAGGCCTGATAACTGCCAGTCTAGTTGAATCAAGAAAATAGTTACATGAAGTAAGCTAAAATGAATGAACAAATTAATTAATTAATTTATTGTAGCGTTATAGAAGATCTAAAAAAACACAAATCACACCTTGATCTACAAAATTTCAAAAACAGTTGGGAAACAAAGTCATTGACATCCATCCATCTAAGAAAGGTTACAAATAATTTTCTCAGTCTTTGGAAGACAAGTGATTCATAGTGGATATCTACAAACAGATAAAATATGGAACAGTGGTGAACCTCCAATCAGTGGCCTACATAATATAAATCCAGGGGTGTATCAACAACTAGTCCAGGAGGTCACAAAAGAACCCAGAAGAACATTTAAAAGACCACAGTTTTCATTTACCTCACCAAAATCAGTGTTTATTAATTAACACTAAAAAAGATAATGTGCAAAAATGCCTTCCATGGAAGTGTTCCAACACTACCGCTGACCAAAAGGAATGCAAAGGCCCATCTCAAATTTTACCAAAAACGAATTGATGATTTTAAAGACACAGAAACTATTCTGTGGATTGATAATACCAAAGTAGCACTTTTTAGAAGGTGTGCTTTTTTTTTTACATCTTGTGTTAAACTAATGCAGCATTTCAGAAAAAGAACCTAATTTGCACATTCAAACATGGTGGTGGTAGTGCTATGGTCTGTGGCTAATTTGGTGCTTCAGGACCTGATTCCTTTTGTTCCTGTCATTGAAGGAACCATGAATTTCGCTCTCTACCAAACAGTCCTGGAGAATACTTAGGCATCTGTTTATATCTTTAAGATTAAGTGCATTTTGGGTTTTGTAGCAGGACAATGATCAGTAGCAGACCAACAAGTCCACCCCTGAAAAGCAAACATAGACATTAAGGTTTTCAAGTGGCTTAGTCAAAGTCTGGACTTAAATCCAGATCAGATGCTTTGCTGACCCTTAAGAGGCAGTTTATCCAAAAAACCTGCCAATGTGGCTGAATAAAGAAAAATGTGCAAAGAAGAGTGGACCAAAATTCCTTCACAATAACTTAAAAGACTAATTGCTTGTTATCAGCATTGCAGTTGTTGATGCCAAACTCCATAAGGCAGCAGATACTTTTTCACAGTACTGTAGATCTGTATCAGCAATGTGATTTTATTTTGATATAACATTTTGTTAAGTGTGGTTGTTTGGTGTTAATTTACTGTTCCTCCTGGTTTCATGTCCACTCCTCCACCCTTGCTGCTGGCTGGTCTGAAACTTTCAGTTCCCCAATACAGCACAAGTAATTTATTTTTACTGGTATCCCTTTTTGCTCACACTAACAATGTTTCTTTGGCGTAAAATCTAACTTCAAATTCATACTAAAGATGCAGTTTCATATCCTTTAGGACAATTTGTGGCTACTGTTATTTGACTTGAAGCAAATTGCATGCACGTCTTTGACTTTGTGCTTGCATGAGCATGCAACTATGCACTGTACGTGCAAGTGTGCATGTTTGTGTGTCTTGTGTACAGCTGCTTGCTTCTTTCCACAGACTGCCTCTGTGGTTACCTTCGTGGCCCTCAATGCCGGAAGTCCCACACCAGTCGCATGTGACATTGGTTCCTGACACTCGTGTTTACAGCAAGCACAGACGAGCCCAGCCCCTCCAGAAATGGTTGTCCTTAGTAAAAAAAGGAGAGGGCAGGGGTGGTGTTTGTCCTTCTGAGCCTGTTGGGAAATTGTCCACGGCTCTCTTTAAGTGGATCCACACCTCCCCGAAAACGCAAGTCTGTCCACAACAGATGTTTGTTTCGCTTTGACTCTGTTCTGTTGCGCCTAGAGTATAAGAATAGTTTCCTTGTGGAGGTTTTTGCGTCCACAGGTCCCACTTTGCTGTGGAGTTTGTGGCTGGTGGATTTTAAAAGCAACAAGAAAATATCCTAAATACTTTTAGTAAACAAATGGCAATAATTCAAAATAAATATTGAAAGTTCACATTCATTTATATTTACTCCTGAAATAAAACACTTGAAATAAAGAAGAGATTTGTGATGGAATTTCCTCTAGATAAATAAAAAAATATGGCTGTTTATATGATTCACTGTTGTTACTATTGTCTTCCAGGTGTTTGGTTATCTATTGACAAAAAAAATAAAATACAAAAGAACAAGGAAAGAGAAATATGGCCCAGAACATTACCACCAGCCGGGTCATTAATGAGCATTGCTCATGCTGTCATGGCAACTATTATCACAGTGATGTCGCTAATGGCATCTGAGACAGGGCTAGAGAAATATGTGAAAATTATTGTCAGATTCAATTAGAATCCTTTCGTCTGAACTCAGCTGGTCCCCCTTCAGGCTCCTCATTGATTAGCTATCAAACCGAAAGAAGAATGGGGATGGTGGGATTCAGATGCCCTGATGCGAGACTCATCACAGGATCCTGAAGCTCACTGATAGGAGAAGGCTGACCCTACCCAGCAACCTTAATCAGCATCATTACAGACATATTAGTATTATTACTGTAGAGCAAACTATCATCTGCACTCGGAGAATGATTGTTCTAATAGTGTCTAATGTGGCGGGTGCGGTGAAGAATGTCACAGGGCCTTGTTTGTGACAAAAACCTAAAACTGTCAAGAAAACCTGATTTTAAGCTTTTTTTTTTTTTGCACCACATATGTAATAAATTTAAAAGTTGTAAAGTGGAAAGAAAATTATGAATATGACATAAAGGAAGTGACTGCCCATCAACCTGAGAACGCTATACCCACTGTGATACACAGTGGTGGCAGCATCACTCTGCAGGGAAGCTGTTCTTCAACAAGGGCAGGGAGGTTGGTTGGAGTTGATAAAAAAGATGGAAGCAGCTAAATGCAGAGGAAAGATGTAATAAAACCTGGAGGCTGCAAAATACCTTAAATAGGGAGATACAGCCAGAGCTAGGAAGCAATGTTAGATCAAAGAAAATTCATGTGTTAAAATGGCCTAGTCAAATTTTTTATTTTTTTTCACAGACACTCCCTTTCCAATCTGTATGAGCTTGAGCTTTTTGAAAAGAGTGAGGAAAAATTTCAGATCTGACATACCCCAAAGGACTTGCAACTGCAATTGCAGTGAAAGGTTGTTGTATATAGTATTGACTCAAATAAAGCTAAATAGAAATGTGTGCCACACTCTGAATACTGTTTATATTATTTGTTTTGCTTTAAATTTATCCAATACTTTTATTCCTACTTTTAAAATTTTTAATTTTTGGAGGGATTTTATATGGGGGTCATAGGTAGAAACGCTAGTGAGTACAATTTTTTTATTTAAACATATTAAAATAGAACATTGAGAAACACCCCAAGATAAGAACCATCTTGTCCTGCTGGGCAGGTAGTTTGCTAAAACAAGTGAAAAACAGTATGGATGTTTAAGAGTGGGTTGCTAGAATAATTGATGACTCCCATTTAGTCAACATGTTTGTGCCCTTTGGAATGCATTTGGCTGTTGTGGAGGACCACATAAGAGAGGCCAGCACTGCAAGGTCAAATTCCTGTGGCCAAACAACAGCAGAGCTACAGAACCATGTTTCCGAGAAACATAAATTAATTTTTTTTAAAAGGTGAATAAAAAACATACAAAAAAAAATCCTTACTGATATTCTGTTGACAAAAGACCTAATGCACTAGATATTGTTATATTCGGTTTTTGCCAACGCGCAGTCAAAAAGTATTTGTCCCTTTACAGGTTTTATCTGATTTTTTGCTTTTTTGTTACATTTTGTTTCAGATCATTAAAAAGAATTATATCAGACAAAGATAACGTAAATAAATTAAAAAGGGATTTTTCAAACACTGTTTTAATCTGTTTGTGGGAAAACGCTGTCCAAACCATCCTGGCTCTATGTGAAAAAGTAATTGATTCCTAAACATAATAAGTGGTTGTGTCACCCTTGGCGGTGACAATTGTCATCATGTGTTTGTGATAACCATCAATGAATCTTCTGCATCCCTGTGGAGGGATTTTGGCCCTTCTTTTATGAGCCATACAGAGGTGGACTTGTTGGTGTGCTTCGGCTCAGTCCCCTGCTGTATAACCCAATTGTGCTTGAGCTTAGGGTCACAAACCAATAGACATTCTCCTTCAGGACTTTTTGGTACATAGCAGTATTCATTGATTAATCAGTTTAGTTGTCTAGGTCCTTAAGCAGCAAAGCAACCCCTGTATCCCCACTATCACTTCAATGTTTGACTGTAGGTATGACATTATTTTATCTAAAATGCTTTGTTAGTCAGATATAATGGCATGCATGCCATCCAACAGGCTCCACCTTGGTCTTGTCTGTCAACAGAATGTTTTCCGTAAGGTTTTGGTTATCATCAAGATGTTTTTTTGGGAAATGTGATACAGGCGCATGTGTTCTTTTTGGTCAGAAATGGAATTTGGCTTAGAAATCTCCCATGGATGCTAGTTTTGCCCAGTTTGTTCTATTTTTTTTTTAATATATTGAACACTGTCCTTAACTGAGGCAATGTCAAGCCTGCAGTTCTTTCAATGTTGTTCTGAGTTCTTTTGTGACATTCTGGATAAGTTTTTGATGCGCTCTTTGAGTAATTTTGTTTGGTTGGCCACTCCTTTGAATGTTCACCACTGTTTATATAATGTTTATATATTTGTGGACAATGGCTGAATGTGACTGTGGTTTGCTTTAGTGCCAAAGCCTCAAAAATTGCTTTATGCTTGATGTCAGTGACTTTATTTTTCATCTGTTCTTTAATTTCTTTAGAAAAGGTCATGGGCCTTTGCTTTTTTAGGTCTTTTAGACTACTTGATGTTGTCAGACATGTTCAGTGTAGGTGATTTCTTGATTTTACTAATCCAGCAGGAATCAGGCCTGTATGTGTAGAGTGAAATTGAACCCAAAAAAATTTGTTGCAGCTAATTATGTATTTACCAAGGGGGATAAATGTTTTTATTTGTTTGTTTGTTTTTTCTTTGTTTGTTTTACATATGACCAGATTGTTTTGGATAGATTTTTTTTTCCTTAATAAATTAAATCACCATTTTGGAATCTTTAATTTACTGAAATTATCTTTGTCTGATGTTAAAATCTGTTTGATGGTGTAACAAAAAAAGGTAAAATGAAATCTATAAAAGGTCAAATACTTTTCCATGCAATATCATGTGTTTCACAGCAGGCATAGTTTTAAAATGGACACATTAATAAAACAGAAAGAAGTATTTATTTTTTTCTCCTGGATAAACAATATGGTTTGGATCATGCATATATTTATATTAATACTGCACTATGTCTGCAACCTGACATAAAACCACTTGACATGACAACCATGCCAAAACTAACCTCGAAGGCTTTTCGGAATCATATCATTGTCCTAATACTGCTCAAGCTAAAGTGACTGCAATAATTAAAGGTTGTCATATACAGTATGTGTCTTCAGGAAATAAAAAGCCTGGTGAACAGTGTGGCCTGTGTTCCTATTTTTTATAATTATATTTGCCTTTCTGTTGAAGACTTCATCTTTATAAAATGGAAAGGTTTTAAAGAAACATTGTACTATGAAGAAATAGACTCTAGCCTTCACTAACCCTTCAAGCCAATAGTCATATCCCTATCTGTATGATCACAATGGAAACATCATGTCTGTGGATACTATAGTACACTTCTGATAATGTACTTTCAATATAGTGCATTAAGCCATAGGGTGACAATCTAAGATTCTCCCCCAGGGAGGTTTGGATTCCCCTGGGACTTGTGTTCCTCTTCCTTTCACTCAGCCATCCTAACAGCTTTTATGGGGTTTTGCAGCTTGTCTAGGAGACAGCAGTGGTTAGGCCTGCAGTGGCTAGAGAAACACTGGGCAATAGCCTCCTTTCTGCCACACACACACACACACACACACACACACACACACACACACACGCATATATCTATATATCTATATATATATAGATATATACATATATCTATATATAGATATATAGATATCTATATATAGAGAGAGATGTGTGTATATATATATATATATATATATATATATATATATATATATATATATATATATACATACATGTATATGTTTGTGTTTTAAGAAGTGGTTTTGTCTGTATGAGACATTTCTCCTGCAAGCTTCTCAGACATCACACAGTATATCTTTAGTTAACGTGACAATGAGGCAGTAAATCCACTGGGAAGAGTAATCTGTTAGCCTCGAACAATGCGATCATTTTAACTCTCCCATAGGTGCTGCTGACATTTAAGTAGCAGACATTTTGATTTGGGTTGTGTTTGTCCATGACTTACAATAATGCATTGCTTATAATAGCTTAACTTTTAAGTTATGCATGCCAAATAACTGTTATTAGTTCATAGTTCTGAGCACATGGTAAAATCACCAGCCCACAGAAAGATTTTTCATTAGATACTGGAACTTTAAAATGATGTTTTAGGCCAACTCCCAAAACTACATGAGGTGAAACAAATGCGTGCTTTCTGACGAATGGGAAATTCTTTTGATTTTTGTGGGGACTTCTAAAGGTCTCCACCTTCCTTTTTTAAATCGGCTCAACTGAGTTTATGTGGTGATTTCAGAGCAGATGGATAAGGTGGTTGCAATGTAATAACTGCAATAAATACCCCAACCTCATTAGAGTCATTACTAAATACCTCCATTCTTCTCCATTTACTGGGGAAACTAAACGAAGTCACCCCAGAATCATAGTTTTAAAGTTGTCTTTTTTTCCATATTTAAGCAAAGCAAAAAATTTTAAACTGACAAACTAAAAAAATATTAGAACCTGCCATTCATAATGAATGACATCTTTTAACTGAGGCTAATATGTAGAGGAATAAAGATAATGTATACTAATCCATGCAGGGTGTTATCCCATTGTGAAATTTAAGCCAGTGGTGCAGCCTTTGGAAATTTTTACACATACATGTTTTTGTTCATGGCCTATTAATAAACTTTCATTGAATGACGGTGTGTCTCCAACAGACAACACATGTCAGCAATGAGAGAAGGAGACTCACAATGAGAGGAAAGCTGACACGGCCAATGAATCATGCCAGTGCAGCTCTGTTACCTTTTACAGAGTCTGATTTGGTTGGTCGCCATCTCCTTTTGGGCAGAATTGTTCCAAATCAGCAAACCAGTTCACAGCCCTGCTACCCACCTCTGCTGTTCCTCTAACACCAACCTCTAGCCCTCTGCCACCTATATTACCCTGCCCATGTCTGCTCATCGGTCACAGAGTTCACCTGTTTACGTTGCTTTACTTGCTCTAACCACGGTATACCACGGTCAAATAGCTTAAAAATAAACATTTTTAAACATTAAGGCAGGAAAGGGAAGCTACAAACCAGAGTCAAGTTTTAAAAGCTGTTTTATAGTGTAAATGCTAGTGTTCTAGGCTTGAGTCTGTTTTACAACATTTGATTTTGCGTAACCATCTAAAACAGAAATGTATAACGTCATGTAATTCAATTTATTCAAAACAGAAAAGCAGCAGTATTGTTAAAAAAACAATTATTACACTTGTTACTATTAATACAGATGTTGCAAATATACAAATACACAGACTAACGGACATGCCTCTGTGAAACAGTAGTATCTTTACTTGCTGATTTGCCTATACTGGTTAAACGTACCTTGTGGCTAAATTTATTATGTTCTGAACATGCACCCAAAGTAAACCTGGATTATTCCTAGGATCAGTGGATTATTTTTTTATTAGTTACTGACAGATGAGGCATCAAGATGAATGTGGCCTCTAAACTTTAGTCAACTACTTTGGTCAACTCACTAAAAAGGCACTTCCTGACTACTCCCTTGTGATTTTGTTGCGCTCTTTTATGACATAAAAGGGGAACCCGGGCACATAAACTGGCCGCTGCTACACTGGCCAGCAGCACAGACAGCAGCGAAGAATCTGATTCTTCTTTGGATATATTTCATTCACTATCAGAGAGATATGAAAGTCAGAGGAAGAAAGTCAGCTGTCATCAGATGGCAGAGCACAAGTGCTGCGACATCCGGACGGGCATCCAATTCAACCAGAGTCTATGTTTGCCTCATGCCAGAGTCAGTCTGCATGAATCATACAGTAAACAGAACAAGCACAACATCACAATTTTCAAAATAATGTATAGAAGACATTCTAGGCCTTGCTATATCAATAAATACAACCATGATATATACATATGTATATATTAGCAATTGTTTACATTAGATCAATTAGTTCAGTTACAGGGCAATATACATTAACTTAGGTATTCTAAACCGAACAATTAAACATTAAATGCACCAAACTAACCAACATATACAGCTTCGTTGCACTCAATGTACTCACCCATTGTAGAACAAAACATATGAAAATATCTGGATGCATAAATGAATGTGAAGCAGTTTTCCACAGAATGAGTTGTTTTGGACTTGCTTACGCTTTTATCACAGGCTTTTATGGCGCGATCTGCATACGGTTCTTGGAGCACCTCCAAGCTTCGCAGCAGAGCAGATGCAGTATAAATCCAGGGTCACACAATAAACGGCACTGAGTGAAACAACCAGAGGTTGCATTCTTACTATTATTAGTATTACATATATTTTTTTGATTTTTTTAATTACCAATAAATATCAATATCTAAATGTACTTTTGAGACAAGAAAGTGTTCTTACCTGCTGAGCATTGATCCGTTTAGCAACAGCCAGCAGCAACCTTTTCTTTGGCGATCTTTTCACATCATATGGACTGAACAGCGTGACTGTCTGCTTCAACTTTCTGCTTCCTCTGGAAGATATCCCGACCTCTGACATAATTTATCCTAAGGATTCAGAGGTTTCTTGTTTCGAAGCAGTTTGCTGAATAGTCCTCTCATCACAACTGGCTATGCTTGGTGGGACCAGCCCATCTGTTCCTCCTCAGTTTTCCAGCTCTGATTCAGGCAGCTCTGGTCCTCTTCACTTCAGGAAAGTGGTGCAGTCTAATGCCTGCTATCGTAGTATTACTGCCACCACCAGCAATGCACCATTGCACTATATTAACGCTTTTTTAATGCAACTTGGCTTCTACCTGAACAGATTATCATTGATGCTCACACAATGAATGACCGGAGACTTCCCCTTTCACGGCACTTTCGGGCAACCTTGGACTTGCAAAATTTGCCTGTTTTGTGTCACAACTGTCTTTTATCATATCTTTAATATAAGGTCAATTACTGTCCAATTTATACAATATTAAGATGTTTTCTATCAATTTCTTCATTTGTGGGAAAAGCTTGTCACAGGCCCTTTGAAAGCACTGCTTAGATAATATCTGGTAGGATTTTAGGTTTAAGAAATAGCAGGAATTGTACTTATGTTCTGCTATACATAATTATAATAATTCACTATGAGACCATAGTCTTTCCATTCCTGACTACATTCTAAAATCACAATTAATGTACTCTCGGCACATTTAAAAACATATAAAAAACTTAATATTTTTACCTCCCTTCTCCATCAAAAGCAGCTAAATAAGATATTATAATAAAGAGACCATTTGTACAGGTCACCCTCCCAACCTTGAAGAGAGTTTAGCTATCATTACATTATCCATTAACGCTTAAAAGTTATATTCCTACATTTTCACTCATATTTGCTCTCCAAGCAAATGTTTGGCAGTTATGATATTATGGAAGATTTTAGAGATTTTATTTTACCTGGCCTATCCCTCACTTTAATAATACATACAATTAGGTTCTTGACAACAAGGAAATATGTAATTCATAAATATTTTGTTTTCTGTTTTCACATATTACATGGATTGCAAGCTGCATGGCTTACATATTGCATTTTCAAGAATCTCTAATCATTGTAGAATAATTTAGTCCAGGTTTTGCTAGTCCAAATATTGCAGTTTTAATGTTTGTTAGAATCATCTCGTTTTGGTGTAGAAATACCGGTTCATGTCTGATCAGTGTAAGTTATTCAGAGAACTTTAAACAAGACTTTGAAATGATGTTAAGAAGCAAATGCTTACTATAGGAGCATTTATGGCTAATGGTTACCTGGTCACTTAATTCTGACCGTGCTCACAAATTGTTAGTATCTGTTTTGTCATCTTTTGCCAGTTTTTTTTTTTCTATTTAGTACCAAAAATGCTAACACACAAGTGATTTAAGGTGGGGAGGAACAATTATTCAATGCTTTTGAAATCACGTTTTTTTTCTGCCAGACTAATAAGAAATCTTTATTAGTCTACTTGGTCAACACAATGAGGAATTCAAAGAATTACAACTTGTCAGTAATAAACTATACTTCCATTAGCCGAAGAAGTCAAATCCTGAAACAAACTGGTTAGCGGTTCATGAGAAAGACTTCACGTCATGACAAATTAAATTTAATTGAAAAATGGCCCAAACTCCTGTTATAGCCCAAAAATCATGTGAATATTTAACAATATTTGACAAGAAGTCAAAAGGAATTTGTTCGGAGGTCTAAGCAAGTACATTGAATGAAAAACCACAGTTTAATGCATTTATTTTGACACAAATTGACAGGCAGTGGGTTGTTGTTTTTTTTTTTTTTGTAAAATGAAATAATTGTTCATGTCATTTCAACCTGAAAAGACTCACAATAAGAAACAAAATGGCGATTAGAGAAGTTTATTGATAAAAGTTACTATCTTTGGCGCTCGGACCCCGGAGGAAGACATGAATGCTGAGAATAACATGAGCTTGAATTAATGTCTTAGGCTTAGAATTAGATAAGTCTTTCCCCCCTTGGGATCCGATACTGATGGTGGAGTGAAGGCCTAAGAAGGTAAGTGAGCCGGGAGGAATATGGAAGGGAGATGGTGGAGGTGGGGCGGAGGAAGGTCGAACCTCAGCTGAAGAGCAGGGAATCCATGACTGGAGGTCCTTAAAAGCGAAGCCCTGGAGGATGATTGATTGAAGACACATGTGGATTTGACGCTGATTGGATGGACGAGAGACGCACGGTGGAGTCGTAGGACAGCCAGGGGGTGGAGGTGAGTCTTTCAGTTTGAATTTTCGTCAAAACTCCATTACAGGTTTACATTCCAACATTTCTGCTAACAGTTTGACCACTTAGACAGATGCAACAATCAACCAGTCTGTCTTTATGCTAGTCTGGGTGCTGGAATTCCAAACTTGCAACTTGGAATGCTTTTTTTTTTTTGCATCTCCACATTCCTGACCACATGTTGCAAATTCCCTGGTGACTTCTTTGAAGGTTTTCTGTCTGACTTTGCTAGACATTCAAAGCTGGACAAAAAGCCACACTTTGCAAGTCAAAAGTCTGCTCTCCTGGTTAAGTGAGACGAGCATCCAACATCAACAATGAGGGAAAAATATTTAGCTTTGATCTTATAGAATTAGTGACACACAAAAAAGGTGAGAGAAGTAAATGGGGGGGGGGGTGGGGTGTGTAATGCTGGGTAATGGGCCCATGTGTCACTGCACAAATACTCTTAGCCGTGTATGGTAATGAACCCTCCTTCCATCAGCATGGAGCTAACAATAGATCACAACTGTTGGTCCTTACTGCAGAGATACTAGACACTATGTAGAATCTCATAATCATTGTATGCTGGCTGATGACATTCAATATGATGCAGAGGGACATATGCAGACACATCTATACAAACATTATACCGACACACCCAGCTCTACATGATAGAGCATAAAAGTATGCAAACACATAGTTTTGCTTTGCATAAAGTCTGTTTTACCAACGCCCTAAAAGGCATCATCAGATGATTTCCCTTTCCTATGTCTCTTGGAGTGGTAAGCCCTTGACAAGCAGTTTTAAAAACATTTCTACAAAGAATGTTCACACAGTGTGTTAAACTGGTGTAAATCTTAAATATATGGGGTAAATGAAGGGTTAGCAGGTCAGAAGTGAGAATGATGACCTTCATGACCTGCATTTCAGCAAAACAGTTTTTATACAGTACCTTGACAGTATAACCACATATTCTTGGTTCTTCAGTACCAGATTTCTCTATCACTACCCATGCTTAGATTTTAAATTGTTAGAACAGGGAAATTCCCCAGCTGGACCAGATTAGTTTCAAATCGCTCTTTGGGGAATATTCTTGAAAGACACATGGACATGGGAAAATGTCCAGTAGCTTTTAGTATTGAATGAAGCAAATTTAATCTGGAGAACTTTGGACAATGAGTGATTAACATATTTTTTTTAAGATAAACTGCAAAGGATGGAGCATTAAGTTGTTAAACATGCTGTGTTTTGATACTAAACAAAGGTGTTTATAGCCCTTTGTCTCATATTACAGCTACAAACACCAATACATTTTATTGGAATTTTATGCATTTGTATTCATCTTATATTAGTCAGTAGTTTGTAGAACACCATTTTACTGCAGTTGCAGGTGCAACTCTCAACCAGATCAGTACATATAGAGAGTAAAATGTTTGCCTACTCTTCAATGAAGCTCAAGCTCACCAAATTGTATGGATAGCATATGCAAAGAGCAATTTTTAAGTCTTGCCACAGAATTCTAATGGGATTTAGATCTGGGCCCATATTCAAAAAGATTATCTGAGTCCGCTCAGAGAGCTCCTAAGTTAGCCTAAACATTCCTGCCAAGGAGTCCTAGCTTAAGATTCACTTCGCTGCTGAGAGCGACTCTATGCAAGAATACAAGAGAGATTCCTATCTTAGTGAGGAGGTGTGGTTGACCTCTTTGCTTGGTGTGACACTGTCTTCTAAGAGCTGTAATTGGTTGTTGCAAAAAAACAAAAAACAAAAAAAACAACAAATGTGCTCCAAGTAATCAGTGAAGAGACATTAACTGATGGTAGAATTTAGACTGAATTCAGAAATGTATAAAACATGATGATAAAATTTTGCTAAATTAATTATTACACAGTATTAAAATGCTTGAACATAGCTTATTTACATGTTTATCATTATTTTCATTTGCCTATTGTTATGTTTACTTGCCATGCTGGCCTTTTTTATGCTGCATCTATTTCATATTAATTCATTTCAAATAAATTTTCAAAATTCAGCATTTTACTGGGATCTTTGTTTTGTATATTGATGTTTATTTTGGTAAAATGACCAAACGTGGAGAAAAGGGAACTGAACAGAGGAGCAGAGCCTGCTGGTGGGGGAGAAGACAGGAGTGTTGAAAAGTAGATTTGGTCCTGGGATCACGGCATGAACAAACAGGCATTCCTGAGCACATCAATGCTTCGTTCAGCACCAGCCAGGAATGTGAGCAGTGCTGGTACTTGCTGCAATCAGAAGCTAGAGAGGAGATTGCAGCACAACAGTGAACTTCTCCAAAGATGGGGGTGCATTGAACTCTTAACATTTGTTCACTGCAGAAGCTCTCTTAAGGCCTAAAATGGTTACTGAATAACTTTTATCTTACTGAGGGAAAATTCTAGGAAAATTCAAAGATTTTTCTTTGAATGATGTCACTAGGAGCTACTTTTAGTCTTGGGATTTTTTGTGAAATGGGCCAAGGAGTTTAAGTGGGCTTTTATAACAATTGAATATGCTTTAATCTAAACAATTTAATTGTGGCTCTTATGGTTAGTTTAGGCTGAATTTCAAGTGTTTTGTAGTGTCCAACAGGGTTTCTCCAAGTATTGTCCGGTAATCAGTCCCAACAGTCCTTCCATCAACTGTAGCCAGTTTTTCTGTCCATGCTGAAGGAAGACACCCCATAACATAATGCTGCCATCACCATGTTTCACAGTGGAAAAGGCATGTTAAGAGTGATGTGCATTTAAGTTTTCTTTTGCTATAATGTTTTGCATGTAGTCAAAAATGTTTAACTTTAATCTGAATCTTCCCCCATGTCTGCTGCAAACTTTAAATAGAACCTCTTAAGGTTTCTTTTCTCAGTGCCTTATTTCTAACCACTCATAAGGGCAGATATGTGGAATATAAGTCTAATAGTTGTGCTATTGAAAAGGTTTCCCACATGAACTGTGGATCCTCTTGAGTTAGCTTATTGGCTGCTTCTCTGATTTATGCTCTCCTCAGTTTAAAACTGTTGAATGAGATGTTTGAAATTTAGGATTTTGTTTTCTTTTTTAACTTCGTCATAACTTTATTTTAAAGTTCCTGGTGTGTTCTTTGGTCTTCATAATTAATTATACTCACAAATTTTCAACCCATTCATATAATAGCTGCATTTATACTGAACTTAGGTTACACACAGGTGTGTGTATGCACTAATTACACAGAATACAAATACATACCAAGCTTTTCTGATTTTTATTTGTAAATAATTTTGAAAACGTGTCATTTTCCTACAATTTCACAGTTGGACACTATACAGTTTTGTGTTTGTAAGGTAACATGATCTCAGAAAGTAGTATGAATACTTTTGCAAGCTACTCTATATATGTAAGCTTAACCATAATCTATTTTATATTGAAAACAGTAGGGTGACAAATTTGTAGCTCTGTAAAATAAACTGAAGCCTTCAACTTTCCTAGAGAATTTTGGATAACATTCTTCAAACTGTCTTGTATCTCAGATTTTGGCAACAACAAACGTACCACACATTCCCAGTCTGTTTACGATGTGCAAAAATCAGAGAAATATGAAAATGCGGCTTAATGAACGTTTGTCAGCTTAGTGCTCACAATTAATTTACAGTCCATCCACTTAGAAAAACCCAAACCCCGTCTTCTTTTGTCATCAACAGAAATCAATTTAGGAACCAGAGAATGGCCTCTCTGGTCCACTCATTATCCCAGCGACGTTGTTGCATTTGTAATTCTCATGTAATCAAAATTGTCATTGATGTGTGCTCTCGTCCCTCTGGCGAGGCAATTCATGTAGCATAGAGGTAATCACAATAACTGTGTAGTGACAGAATATGTTGATTATGCGATTAAGTGTGCATGTAATTGGCATTATTGTTATTTTTAGCTAGAAGTTAATTGCTAATGGAGATCCTAGTAATTGGATCACCGAATGGCAACACTGCAAATCTATTAGCCCCTAATAACTGCTCCAAAGTGAGAACAGAAAGAGTGGGTGGAAGGTGTTTATGGTGGGATAAGTGTCTGTCTCCAGGCTGTAGCAGGGATCCAGATAGCATATTTAAAATCTGCAGCATTAAAAAGCTAAAATGTTAAAATTGTCAGGTGAACTTAATGTTTGGGATGAGGTCCTTGTTTATTTTTTTATTGGTGGTTTTCTGTATTTGTAATTTTCCAAAATGTTGACTTAGACCTAATTAAAGTGTTTTTTTGAGAACATTACATTTAGGTAAAGGTAAAGTAAATTTATTTTAGTGAAAAAAGTGAAGCTCATATATTACCCATAACACACAGTCATATTTAGCCGGTGTTCATTTCTGTCAATTTAGATGATTATGGTTTTTAGTTTGTGAGAACCTACAATTTTGTTTTTCTGACAACTTAAGTATTATGTAAGACCAATAAAAAGTATTATACAGAATAATAGTTACACGTTACAAATACAGCTTGTCTGACAATTATCCAGCCGCTAGTCAATGACACCTTCCACAAGAAGCAGAAACCAGTTCAACTCATTTCAATTCAGTTTTTTTTTATATAGAGCCAATTCACAGCACATGTCGGATCAAGGCACTTTACAAAATTATTTTAATAAAATCATACAGATTTCAAGTCAGATATATGCATTTCAATTAATCCTAACATTGCAGTCAAATTCAGTTTATTATTCAAACTGGTTAAAAGTTTTTCTATCTAAGGTTACCCAGCAGATTGCATCAAGATAACTAAAGGATCTGCCTCCCATTCTACTTCTTGAGACTCTATGAACCACCAGTAAACTACATATTGTGATCGGCTCGATCAAATGCAGCACTGAGATCTAACAGAACAAGTCCAGACACAAGTCTATTATCTGAGGCCAGAAGAATATCATTACTAACTTTCACCAATGCTGTTTCTGTGCTATGATGAGCTCTGAAACCTGACTGAAACTCTTCAAACAGATCATTGCTGTGTAAATGCCTACCCACTTGATTAGCAACTATTTTCTCAAGAATATATATATATATATTCTATCCTTAGATAGAAAAACGTTTTATCCAATTTGAATAAATAACTGAATCTGACTGTACTGTTCAATTGTTAGGATTAATTGAAATGTATGTAGCTGACTTGTGTGAAGTGCCTT
Source organism: Girardinichthys multiradiatus (assembly GCF_021462225.1). Taxonomy (NCBI): domain Eukaryota; kingdom Metazoa; phylum Chordata; class Actinopteri; order Cyprinodontiformes; family Goodeidae; genus Girardinichthys; species Girardinichthys multiradiatus. Next base: position 36,130,758 of record NC_061805.1, on the reverse strand, counting down.
GAGACATGTGTTGTGAATTGGCACTATATAAATAAAATGAATTGAATTGATGACTCAGGAAGCTCCACTGGATCCAACCAATCCAAACATAAATCAGTTTCTACAGTTACCTCCAATGCTGTCTCACTTACTGAGGATGAAGTAATCATGTTCAGTGTACCAATGTTTTTGTTTTCAATAGAATTCATTTATTTAAAAACAATCCAATAAACTCACTACTGCTGAGAGCTAAGGGAATGAATGGCTCAACAGAGCTATGAAACTAGGATTATTCTTATTCTCTTCTATTAAATAAGCTGTTCTAGTTTGGCTAAGTGTCTTATTATACAACAGCAGACTATTTTTATATTTTATATTAAACCATGGAGCCAGTCTCCTATGAATAATTACCAACTTTTTTAGGGGGGGCTACATTGTCTAATGAGGAAGTAACACTATGAACAAGATAATCAATATGGGAAACAAAAACAAACAGAAACAAAATTACTGTCCTCCACTGTGTTTTTCTGTGATAATGAGGAAATTAAAAACAGAACAAATTCTGTAAAAGCATTTTCTGATAACGATCTACTATAATGAAATTTTCTTTCAGGTGTGGAGTACCCAGTTACATTAAACTCAAAGGTTATTAACAAATGGTCAGACATGACAAGGTTATGAGGAACTATTGTTATTTCTTTACACTCAATGCCATATGTCAGCACAAGGTCCAGAGAATGAAGACAAAGGTGGGTAGGCTTGCTAATTTTCTGAGCAAAGCCAATTGAGCATAAGATAGCATTACTTTCAGTGTCAACATTCAGTGTCAACGTGAATGACACTTTATTGACTTTTTCTGTATTTAACACTAAATCCGATAAAAAGTCTGAGAACTGATCTAAAAATTGAGAATATGGGACTGGTAAAAGGTGTAAAACAACAAACAGAAGTGGTTTCAGTGCTTTGCAATTTGGATGAGGAAAACTATGGGTTAAATATTCAAAAGTGTTGTAGCTATTTATTGGTCTAGGACTAATCAATAAATTGGACTGAAAGATAGTTGCTACTCCTCCCCCCCCCCCCCCCCCCCCCCCCCCCATAGTATTTGAAGATATGTGAAAATTTAAATAATTAGAAGGAGTTGACTCATTTATAGTAACATAATTCTTTTGCTGCAGGTAGGATTCTGTGAGACAAAATAAATCAATCTGACTGTCACAAATCAAGTCTTTAAACTTGCAAAGTTTTGGAAGAGAGATCTTAAGTTCAATAAGCCACATATGATTCTTTTATTTTTCTTTTCAGTATGAAATGTGTTTATTTTTATGATTTTTTTTTGTAGTTTCCTCTTTTCAGATTATTTTTTAATCTATTCAGTTTTGGCTGTGGGAAAGACACTGTCATAGGGTAGTTGGTGGGTAACAGTACAGAAGCTGCAGAAAGGTGTGTTAGAGTGTATTCACACCAGGAAAGTCCTTTGGTCCACTTGTTTGGTCCGGACAAAAAGTGAACTTATTTTTTTCATTTGGTGCGGTTTGTTTTCACATTGTACTTTTTGCAAGTGAACTATTACTTGTAAACAAAGCCACGCAGGTGACGATCATTATTCCCATTGGACATTTAGGAAAACAGCTGTAGATGTGCTGCGTGCAGCACCTCTGTTCTGCATATTTGTGCCGTTATTACAGCTGCAATATTATTGTGAGAGTGAAGAGCAGCTCATTCAGCACAGACTTTGAGACGTTCCATTTATAATTTTGGAACCCCGTCAGAGAATGCGTGCTGAACACCGACGTTCTCTACGCGCCTTGTCCCACAACAAGCCAGTAGCGTTGCTAAGCAACACATAGATTATCAGGTATGATTACCTTACAACACACACCTTTGCTACCAGCTATGGTGGCTTTTTATGTCCAAAGAAACGTATGCTTTTTGTAGTTGGTTCGGATCGGGCCGGTTTGTATTCAGACCATAAGCGAACCGCACCAGAGTCCATTTGGAATCGGTTGTTTGGTCCTGAGCAGGGTTCGCTTGAGTGTATTCACGCCTGTACAAAAGGTCCGGACAGAGGGGGGAAATGAACTCTGGTCCATTTAAAGTGGACCAAAAGTGGCAATTGCGAATACACCCTTAAATTACAACCCTGTTTCCTGGTCGAAATCCTGGGTCGTCAGAGTTTTGGTGGACAGATAAATTCGGCCAGATTTCTGGAAAGAAGAGCTGCTCCATCCAAAGTGGGATGGATGCCTTCTCTCCAAATCAAACCAAGGTTTCCCCAAAATGTTCGCCTATTACCAATGTAGCTCACATTTTTTTCAGGACACCACCTGGGTGTCATTAACACCAGCGTGAATAACAAAGTTACCGTATTTCCGCTTATCCTTAGCCAGCAGTTTCAGGTAGGATTTAATGTCGCCCGTTCTGGCCGCTGGCATACATTTGACTATGGTGGCTGGTGTCTCTGGTGCCACGTTTCTGACTATGGAGCTGCAAATTACCAGAGTCACCTTCTCAGTGGGTGTGTATGAAACAACATGTGAATCACAGAGGGTCCCCAAACATTAAGGGCAGCAACAGAAAATACATGTTTTAACATGCTTATTTGTTAGAATAAGTCAAAGATGTCACAGTAAAGAGAAATCAGATCAAATCGAGAGAGCACACCAAATAATGCAAAAGTGAAAACAGGAAGTGACACAATACACCTTACCACACACCTTCACAGCAAAGGTGACCAGTCATACAACAGAATCTGGTGGCACGTCTTTAGCAACAGGTCTATGCTAAAGAGTGTTTTATCCAAGAATGATTATGGGAAGTTGTGTGAAAGGAAACAATATGGTTGAAAAAGTAACTTGCATAGCTACAGCCCTGAGAGTATTGTGAACCAAAGCCAATTTAAATGTTTGCCAATGATTCACAAAGCATGGAATGTAGCTGGAGTCAGTGCTTTAAGAGCCACCACACAGATACATGTCATGGACATGGGCTGCAGCTGTCTCATTCCTTGTGTTAAGCCACTCCTTAACCAGAGAAAATGTCAAAAACGTCCTACCTGGACTAAGGAGAACAAGAACTGGACTGCTGCTCAGTGCTTCAATGTCCTCTTTTTAAATGAAAGTAAATGTTGTATTTTACATCATCTGCTGATGCATGTTCTCTGTGTTTTAGTTAGTGCAAATGTCTACTAGGAGCTTTTAGAGCACCTTGTGCTTTTATCTGCTGACAAGGTATAGTACCCCACAAAAGTGAGATACTATGCCTACTAAACATTTTTGCAAATATTTTATTATATCTTTTCATGGGACAACCCAGAAGATAAGACTCTTTGATACAATATAAAGTATCCAGTGCACAGCTTGTATGACAGTGTAAATTTACTGCTTCAAAATAACTCAACACACAGCCATTGATATCTAAACCACTTACAACAGAAGTGAATACACCCCTTAGTGAAAATGTCCAAATTGTGCCCAAAATGTCAATATTTTGGGTGGCCACCATTGTTTTCACTTCCCTAACTCTCGGGCATGGAGTTCACTAGATCTTAAGGTTGCAATCATGTACAGTTTTTGTTCATCTTTAGATGAGGCTTTCTCCTGGGACGACACCCATGCAGACCAATTTCATTCAGTGTGCGACGTATGATCTGAGAACTGACAGCCTGACCTTCCACCCCTTCAACCAGTGTAGCACTGCTGGCAACAGCCATATGTGTAGTTTCAAAAGACAACCTCTGGACATGACACTGCATTCAACTTCTTTGATCGACTTTAGCGAGGCCTGTTTTGAATGAAACCTGTCCTGTTTAACCACTGTATGGTCTTGGCCACCATGCAGCAGGTCAGTTTCAGGATGTTGGCAATCTTCTTATAACCTCGGCCATCTTTACATAGATCAGTTATTCTTAAACAGTGAGCCATGATGGCATGAGAGGGGAGCGAGTGAACAGATTTGCTTTTTTTATTTGTCAAGAAATTATAGGGCACAAACAGAACTAATGTGAATGTCGGAGGACTGATTCATTTGGGGGTGACACAATAAACAAAGCGAGCAGGGGAAGCATGGACAGATCCAGCTATTACAGTTTCATATAATATATTACAGAGGGAAAAAGAAAAATAGGCAATGTGTCAGGTACGACAATACAAATGTGGACCATGTCTGAGGCTGCTTAATATTCTTTGTCAAGTAATTGCACTTGGTGTTTTACTCAAGTTGCACCTTTTTGTTCTTGTATTGAAAAGGTGTGAAGTCGATTAAAATCTCATTGTTATGAGTAATACTGTGATACTATTAAGTTAGTTAGCACAGATTGACTGATTCACCTTTATTGCCAAAAACATTTTTTCTTTGCATGAACAACTTTATTATTACTCTATTATTAGTTTATTATTACAATTTATGTTATTTCTATCAGTTTTGAAAAAAAAAAACTCATCATTTTTATCTTCTTTAATAAAAGTTCCATTTTTTACCCATTTGAAGTTTTGTTGGAATGACAGGGGTGCCTGAAGATTTTTCATTCAGCACAACAGAAAAGGTTTGAGAACAACTCACACAGAGCTACGATTCGTTTTCTGTCAGATCCCCAGAGTTCTTAGCCATGAGGTGCCATGTTGAACTTTCAGTGACCAGTTTGAGAGAGCATGAGAGAGACCAAATTTAACACACCTGCTTCTCATTCCCACCTGAGACCTTGTAACACTAATGAGTCACATAACATTGGGGAGGGAAAATGGATAATTGGTCACAATTTGGACATTTAATCACTTTTATTGATAAAGGTTTAGACATTAATGGTTGTTTGTTGAGTTTATTTTGATGGGACAGCAAATTTACATTGAAGTACAAGCTGTGCAGTGACTGCTTTACATTGTGTCAACGTGTCATATCTTCAGTGTTGTCCATGAAGAGATACAAAGGTATAGGCCTACAGACTTTTCTTTAGTATTCTAATTTACTGAGACACAATTGTATTTTAAAAAAAGCTAAACAAGGGAAACGAAATAAAGTAACAAAGCAAGAAACCTTAAAGAAAGCAAAATAAAAAAAGAAAGGAAGTAGAAAAGATAAAAATAAATCTGAAAGAATGAATATGCACATTTTAAAATGGCAAATAGAGAAGCCTTAAAGGGGAGAAAAAGGGAAAAAGTGACTAGAAAGACAAGCTCAGAAAAAAAAAACAGCACGAAAGAATGACAGGAGCCTGTGCTGTATCATTTGACAAGGGACCTCTCCAGTGCTATCAGATGGAGGCGTCAGAACGATCAGTCACACACACACACGTACACACAAAATCCTTCTCTTTCTCAGCCTCTTTCCCCTTGTCTCTCTCCAGAGCAGGCACCAGCCGCTTGCTGATAGAACAGGCCCATTAGGATCCTGCTATCGCCCTCAGCAGCGGAGAGATTGAAAGGCCCAGATAGCTGCTCTGCAATTCACACAGTCCCAGGAAAATCTCTCTATATCAGTCACCGGATCCCTTACTTGAAATGGAGGGAAGAAAGTAAAGGAGGTAGCAGAAAGGAAGGGGAGAAAAAAAGGCAGATTACATACCTAGTCAGACTTAAATAGGGAAAATTCAGAGAGGAGAGAAACAGCTGAGAGAGAGCTGAGAGAACGACAAAGACTGTCAAAGAAGCAAATTCAGAGAGACAGAAGAGGAAGAGAAAAAAAAGTGTGTATCTTCATCTTACTGTCGATACACTGTTTACTGGAAGTAGATATCCAGGGCGGCACATTGGCTGTTTTAAAATGAAAGCTTTTATTGTCTGACAGCGATGAATCCTATCTTACAACATAAAGTTTTAGGATGTCATGCATCTCCAAGTGACACATAATAATTCAAACATAGATAATAGTGTGCTTTCCTGTGCAGGGCTCTATTGCACAGACCATTATCTCCTACTCCAAGCCAATAGGGGAAGCACAGTCACTTGGGCAGCAGGTCAGAGGATCTTAAAGTACCATCAGGTCAGGGTGGTGGATAGAACAAGGGAGCAGGATTACAAAGGTATGTCCTTTAATGGTCAGATGCTTAACAGGGACAACAAAGGTCAACTGAGTCGTGCTAGGTTTTTATGCAGCCCCCTATCAGTGGGGACCCAGGAGCAGTCAGATCACAAGCCTCTTTTGGATGACTTCCAGAGAACAGACCAGGAAATATTTTGTATCCAGTTGTGATTGTGTGAGGTGTAAAATCTGTCACATCTACAGCGCTTTGCAGAAATTTTCACTCGCCTTGAACTTTTCGTATTCTGCCACATTGCAAACATAGCTTTAACATAGTTTATCAGAATTTTCTCTGACAGATCAACATAAACTGGCATGTAGTTGTGAAAGAAGTGAAAGAAGAAGTACACATGCTTTACAAATTTTCTTCCAAATAAAAAAAAAATATGTTTTACAGAATAAAGGATAAAGACTAACAAAAGGTGTATGAATAAATGTAGAAACTGCTAGGATTCCTTAACTGTATTACTGTTATAAAAACATTGGCTGATTGAAGGTCCAACTGTACCAAAAATATGTTCAAAACATAAAACAAAGGCTTGTCTTTGAGTCCATTCAGGCTGTCTTCAGCCTCTTGGTTATAAACATTGTATTTGCTCATGGCTTAACAATCATATACATTATAAAAGATTATTGTTAGCTAAACCTAATGTCATCATGAAGGCCTTTTGCACAGGCCTTGGTGAAAGTAACTAAATGTGCAAAAAGTCAGATTTCTGTGGGTCTCTAATACTAAAATATGTATTAGCCCCTTTTAATCATTTACCTCTATATAAAATCTAGTGCACAGCCTCCCAAAGTCAGTAGTGCATCTGTGTGTAATTTATAAAAAATGCTGTAAAGCCAAAGAGGTTTGTTAGAAACATTAGAAAATCACATACATTTTTCCTCCCACTTCACAATTATGTACTACATTGAGTGTGCCAGTCTCAAAAATATCACAATAAACTACATTGAGTTTATGTGTGCTACGTGACAAAATGTTAAAAAGTTCAAGAGGTGTTTTTGCTAGGCACTGTACCTTTACAGGTACTTTTGTGTCTGCTGGAACTACTAGTCATTTTTGTGTCTAAATGCAGCTTTTAACAGAGGGGGACCATGGGTAATCTGAGGGACGTTTCATGTTGTTAAAAAACTGGAACTGGAACAAATGGCTGATTGACTCATATGAGGTGGAAACCAACAAGCTCTGTGGGAGCTCCTTAGCTGGCATCTGATTTGGCAAGTGAGATTGAAATAGGCAGTCAGACTTTTCTTGCACTGAGTGACTCAGGACATAAAAACAAAGTTTTAAATTGCCCTGTGCGTATAGGTTCGTGTGAAGCTGCCGTCTGTGTGATAGTATAGGAGGCAATGGCTGTGTCTGGGACTTTGGCTGCTCTAATAACACCTTGCCATTGGGAGACTAATGAAGCATGTCTGCTTTCTTCATCTTGACAGAGAATGAGAGGGCGGACACATTCTCGCACAAACACACACTCAGAGTGATGCAGATTAAGAGCGGTCTGGATGTCACTACAGTGAATGTAACTTAAAGCGTCTTTTCACATTGACAATAAAAAGCAAGACCGAGGGGGGGAAGAGAAAGAAAGACTGCAAATGACAATGGCATCTCTGTGGTTTTTCCTGCTTTGACTTTAAGGGTCGGAGAGTTTGTGGTGCTTATACCTCAGGATGCCTTTTCTCCTGCCCAGGGGGGCTGTTTGAAGAGCAAGAGCTGATGAGGCTTCACTGAGAAGCCACACGGTGGTTTAACGGTGCAACTAATATGGCCATTTCCTAGAGTCGGCTGAGCCAAAGTAGCAATTCCATGGAACGGTAGATTTCTATTAATTAAATCATAATTGGGTTTTATATATTTATTTGCAGGAGACAATGGCAGGGAGAAGAGTAAGATTAGGCAGAGATTTGCATGTAAAATGTACGAGCTTCATTAGACTACCTTGGCAAAGACGGAATAATTTGCCTGCCTGCGGGGCACACAGATGGCTCTGTATGTTTGCTAATTTGCTCTCCTTTCAAGGTCATTAGTTCTGTTTGGAGAACTATCGAAATGTTTATTTGAGGTGGGTAAGTTCTTAAAATGCTTATAATGTGACAGCTCCATTTTTATGTTTGCCTGGAGTTAAGAAAACCTCTGCATCATAAAAGGAATAGTTCAGAATTTCTGAAAAAAAAAAAAATAATTATTGAAATGTTTTAAGAAAATCCAAATCCTCTACTTCCCCCACCTCTTTCTCTTCTCATCACAAGGCCAAATAACTCTGGTAATCAATGTTTTAAGGCAAAGTCCTACTTTCTAACACCTAGTTTTTCCGATTCCATGTTGTCATCTTGGTCCCGAAATTTCTTTCAACTGCACAACCTCCTGATTCACATTGAGACTGAGCTAAAATGATTGTTTACAATTGCTATCCTGAGATAAATAGGTATTGAGTAGGTTAAAAAAGTATCTGCAACAATGTTGTACCCCTAATGGCATTTTTAGTTTCCCTGAACGTCTGTTAACAGTTAACTAATGCCACTTTTCCACTGGCTCGACTTGGCCCAGCTCCGCTCCACTTGGCCCGCTTTGCAAGAGATTCCATTACTGTTTTATTTCTGTTCTGGTACCTATGTTTTTGGTCCCTGCTCCTGAGCAGGTACAACTGGGGCTGAGTAGGGATTACAGACTGCTGTTCACTGATTGGCCATGGGCAGGAGTGAAAGTAGTTCTTGCCACTACTTAGGGGCGGAGCTAGAGAGGGGGGCTGGGGAGGCACTGGGGGCATATATGCATGCATATATATGTATATATATATATATATATATTTATATATATATATAATAATTGTTAAAGAGCTGCCATGTATGAAACAATGATAAACCATTTTCTGATGCATAACTTTTCATCTTCAGTTTCCGTCTTTTCTTTTGAACAAATAAGTTATTGTTCTCTGCATTGTGGTCAAGTTTTGATTTGATTTAATTAAATTAAAAATTTGAAAGTTCGGTTATTTTTGCGGCTTTCATTGAAAAGCCTGTAGATGGTAAGTGATTTATTGTTCGTCCTATCCTAATGCAAGGGGTGTTTTTTTTGTCTGTGCACCACCTGTGTAAAATTTCCCAGTCCATTAAATCGAACGCATCAATCTCCGTGGCAACCGTTCTGTTTTGAGGGTAAGCGCGCATGCGCTCTTGTGTAGTGTATATGAAATCTCTGGTCATAAGCGGTGTTTTTGAGCTGAACTGTGTTGTTGTAATTCAGCAAAATAACATGAAACACAACTAGGTACTCTCCCTTTGCTTTTAACTGGGGTATTTAGCAGCACGCAGACAGACATTAAACGAGCGGTGCTCGTTTTAAAGGCTGGCCGTTCACAACAGCCTCGAGCTCTGAAGGTAAAGAAGCAAAGCAAGAGCATTGCGGCTCCAGCATAGCAGAACAGTTCAGAAACTATTTGGAATGAGGGGAAAAAAGCTATATTTATGTTTTAAGCTGTCTTTGGTAGTGGATCTGATGTTCTTTGTGTGCTCGTGAATTTTTGCAGCCGTAACTGGTTCTGGATGACGGCTTCATAGCAGACAGCTGTTCCTCCCTTTTCCCGGTACTGCGTACCGGCACAGAATCTTTTAATGGTACGCAGTACCGGACCGTACCGGCTCACTTTCACCCCTGGCCATGGGACCAGGATAAATGAGATGTTTTTAAAGGAGGTAGTGCAGGAAAAAGTCAACAAAAGTCAAGAGCACCACATTGGCAGGAGTGGGTCAAACGGAAATGTAATTTTACTATTTACAAATCATAACCCATGCCTAAAGGCTGAAAGAAAAGAGAAAGGACACATCAGCTATCTGAATTACACACAGGCAGAGTGCTATATTTAATAACATCCTTAATCAGCTGATCACACATAAAATTAGGTGTTCAGACACACAAACATTTCCCCCAAAACATATAAAACAATATCACCATCAAACACCGTGTCACAATTTTTTTGACAGTCTTTAAGTGAACCATTGTTTACAGGATAAGGGACACAAGCAGAGAGCAGCTGCCCATAATCAGATTACCTGCATCGGATCAAATGGGAGGAAGTGCCCAATGAGCACTAATATCCAATATCCAACCTAAAACTGAGCCTGGTTCTGCTGGAGGTTTCTTCCTGTTAAAAGGGAGTTTTTCCTCTCCGCTGTCGCTACATGCATGCTCAGTATGAGGGATTGCTGCAAAGTCAACACCAGTGACTGTCCACTGTCTCTACATGCTCATGCGGGAGGTGGGAATGCTGCAAGTCACTGACTGGATGCAATCTGCTGGGTTTCCTTAGATAGAAAAACGTTTTATCCAATTTGAATAAAAAGCTAACTCCGACTGCACTGTTCAATTGTTAGGATTAATTGGAATGTATGTACCTGACTGTTGTGAAGTGCCTTGAGACAACATGTGTTGTGAATTGGCGCTATATAAATAAAACTGAATTTAATTGAAAACTAACTGCACTGTGGTCAAAAGTCAGCAGTTTTGTGCTTTAAAGTCCTTGTTCTGGTTATAGCCATGGCTGAGACAAAAGCTTCCTCATAAAGCATGAAAATTATAACATCTTCACGCAAACTTTGGATCATTACCATTTCAGACAGCAGCATCTCTCCACTTCTCCTGCCACACCCTCCTCACATCAGAACCCCTGAGCAGCTTTACTTTATAAGTTCTGGCTGGGTTGGGCTCCAGATAATTATCCCAGTGGATCATGTTACACAATGAAAACAATATATATAAGACATTCTTGCATATACTGTAATACAATCACACAGATTACATTAATATGACAATGTAAGACAGTAACGTTAATAGCAGCACAGCGTATTATATTGACGTCTGGAGGCGGGGCTTCAGTTGCCATAGCTCCAGCCGTCAGTGGGTCAGTGGAAACACAACTGGTACCATAGTGAGTACAGAGAGAGTCAGTGTAGCGGAGCTGCGTCACCCAACTAGAGCCAATGGAAAAGGGCCATATATCTCCAATGAAAATCATGACTAGACGACCTAGAACTCCTTGGACAAAAGCAGAAAAACCTAGTAATTGGGAGATCAAATGTCTATCAGAGTTTATGCTGTTTTGAAGTTTAAGGCTGAATACTTTTTAACGATCTGAATACCTTAGTCCCTGATTGGTTTAAATCTGTATTAGTTGGTTCTGGAGACTCAAGTTAAAGGCTAATCAGAGGTGAGCAAAGACTAAAGAGAGCCCTACATTTTAAAACAACCCCGCTCCAAAATATTTCCCTAGATGTTTACGTAAACATTGTCACAAACTGTGAACAGTCACATTAGTGGTAGGTTGGGTAGGTATTCACACCAAAGCCAAAGCTTTTTAACTCTGGAAGTGTAGGTTTAAGCCAGTCGCACCAATGATCTCACTGGTGCGACTGGCGGTGAACTGAGAATGAAACTGCATGTCCAGGCAGAGTAACACTTTGAATATTTAAATGGATTGTTTGGATTTTTTTGAAGAGAAGTACTTAGAAATTATTAGGAATAAATCCCTTATACCCTAGCAGTAATATGTCATACTGATTTGGAAGACAATGGAATAAATCCTCAGAGTGGTGGAAGGCTCATAGTTGGTCAGACATATCCCCTGTTTTTACTGACACTAGCAACGTAAAACAAACCAAACTGGAAATGTGGGATAAAGCGCTACAATAGCTGATTGTAACTTTACTCTTACACAAGAGATTGCTGAGTTTGTCACTGTTTGCTGAGGTGAACAATGTCCATGTTACTACACTGAAATCAAATTGGTTCATGCTGCTGGCTTATCAGTTGTGACTTGTCAGTTAGTTTTGAGTCCAACAGGAGAAGAGCTAACTATTGTAACAGGCTGTGATTTGTGCACTGGTTTCAATGATGGTACATTGCTGTGCTCTTCCACAGCAATGTGGACGTTATAAAATTTCTTAACAGAACTATCCTTCTTATCAGAACAAGGCTAAGGTGTAATATTGTAATTGTGCAAAAATGTGAACTAACAAATAATGACAATTTTCTTGTAAACCAAACCAAATATGCTGTCCAGAGCTAAATCAGTATGCTCTTTTGTCCAGTTTGCTCCTACAAACAAGAATGAGTCAAACATCACATACCTGGATGTTTATCTAAAAAACCCTTGGTCATGTTTTAGACTTATTATTCTGCAGTGACAGAAGCTGAACCAATTTTTCTAACCACACTTTTCTTCCCTCTTTATAGAGGTCCTGTTTAGTCTTCTTAAGCAGGAAATTAGTTTTGACATAATGTATTCTTTTGCTCCGGGATTACATAAACACCAACAGCCTGGCACAGTGGACGTCAGAGGTCGCTAAGGCTTTGTTGGCTTTATTTATCCACAGACAAACCAGCCTACCTTTCATTTATAAGTGGTTGTAGGCAATTTAGACACTACATGATTTATGTATTTCATTTATAACAAACAAACAAAATATTTGTCACCTAAATAGACCTAAATAGATTTTTGGAAGTGATACATTTTGACACAATGATTTAGACAAATAAATTCTGCTAACTATCACGTGTTGCTACAGCATAAATCAAAACTCATGCCAGGAGAAATTGATTTGTTACAACTAAATGAAAACTTAAAAGCCACAACTAATTCTCCTTCTTGGTTATTTAAGTCTGAATCACTGCCATTGAAAAAAATAAAATAAAAATAAATAAATAAATAAATAACATCTAGACACCCTCAACATGCAGCAAGAGCTGCATTTGAATCCTTTAAATGAAAGCATATTCGTGTGTTAGAATGGACCAGTCAAAGTTCAGTAAAAAAATCTGTAGCATGAGCTATTTTGCAAATAAAACAAAGCTAAGATCTCAGTCTCTAGATGTGCAAATATGGTAGAGACAATCCGATTAGACTTGTATTTGTAATTTTAGTTAGAGATTCAATTCAATTCAAATTCAAATTCAAAAATACTTTATTAATCCCAAAGGGAAATTAAATGTTGTTGTAGCTCATTATGAGGGTTTCCTCAAAGAGCCGTTGTAGATGCTGATGGCTGTGGGCAGGAAGGATCTCCTGTAGCGCTCCGTCTTACAGCAGATCTGAAGAAGCCTCTGACTGAAGACACTCTGTTGTTGTAGGACAGTCTCACGAAGAGGATGCTCAGGGTTCTCCATGATGTTCTTCATTTTATGAAGAATCCGTCTTTCCACAATGATCTCCAGAGGTTCCAGAGGAGTCCCCAGAACAGAGCCAGCCTTCTTTATCAGCTTGTTGAGCTTTTTTAAGTCCCTGGCTCTGATGCTGCTTCCCCAGCAGATGATGGCAGAAGAGATCACACTTTCCACAACAGACTTATAGAAGATATGCAGCATCTTCCTGCAAACACCAAAGGACCTAAGCTTCCTCAAGAAGTACAGTCTGCTCTGTCCCTTCTTGTAGATGGCTTCACAGTTGCATCTCCACTCTAGTCTGTTGTCCAGGTGAACACCGAGGTATTTATACTTCTGCACCACCTCCACTTCTTCTCCCGTGATAGAAATAGTTTTTGACTTATTCCTGTTTCTCTTAAAATCTACAATCATCTCCTTTGTTTTAGTCACGTTCAAAATGAGATGATTGTTTCCACACCATGCCACAAAGCTGTCAGGATCTGTGCCATGTCTGTTTGTTTGGTGTTGTTTACTGTGCCTAGCCTCTAGATGGCGTGGAACCTGGAGGAGAGGTGACAGGTGTTCTCTATCCCCCTGATTACCTGCTGAGGAGTATTTAAGGAGGAGGCTGCCAGCCACTCACTGCCAGAGTGTTGCCCTTAGTAGTTTACCTGAACCTGACTTTGCCTTCTGCATTGAACCCTGCCTGGATTACCATCTTCTGGAATGAAGCTATCCAGCTCCATGAACAAAGACTCAAGCCTCTTATTACTTCGTTGGATCACACCGGCTGGCAGCCTCCTGATTCCTTCGTTTCTTGGATCTCCTTCTACGAACCCTGTCCACCCTCCTCCATCCACTGCACCAACTTCAGAAACTCTTGGACCTACTAAACATCCTGGCACACCAGTATACACCATCTCCTGTCTCACGGGTGTTGGGACTATACAGCCATGGATTTTGACACCAAAACTCCGGTACATACTTTTCTGGAACTTTTCAAAATAAAGTGCATTAACCTTCTTCCGGCACAGCCAGAAAAGGGGGGTAACTGCGGACTTCCTGCAAGGACACTGCCGCATATAAGCCCCCACCTTTCCACAAGTCTTCCTCTTCCACGCGGCCTTGAAGAGAGACCGGATAGGAGAGGAAAGCGCGCTGATGTCTTTTGCTGGCAAAAATACATAAATTCAACTGGATCCAAAGCCATACGATCATCGATCATATGCAAAGTTAAGTAGAATGAAATACTGTCTGTGTGTCCGGTATTTTCATTCATGAACGGGGAACTTAAGGTGTAAGAGCTGCTTACATTTTCTCTTCGAGGCCCCACAGAAGCAAAACTGTTCGAGAGAGAGGCCCCGGCCATCACGCAGTCTCTCAGCCTGAAGGAAGACGGTAGAGACCGCAGCGGACAACGTTCGTTCTTCATCCACAGCTGGAGGTTAGCGGGAAGCTAACCTTTTGTTCACAGAACGAATGCACCTTCTGATCGGGAGGAACTGAGGAAATTAGCGGTAACGAACAGCTGGGCAGCGGACAGGCCGAGCCGATAGCTTTCCGGAGCTAACGCTATTGTTCACAGAGCGAACGCAGAGGTTAGCTGAAAGCCAACCGCTTGTTTGACTGTGGACGTTTCGTCGAACTTCATCGCCCTTGGACAACATATCCTTGCTACAGTCAGAGGTTAGGTTTGGGCAGATTAACAAATAGGTTTAGGATGAAATGATCTAAACGTTTTCATGTTATGAAGTTTTGTTTTATGGAACCTGGCGATCTTTAGCGCTAGTAGGCTAGCTACGGCACGTGCCGGTTCTGTGTTCTTTGTATGTTTTAAAGCTAAGATAAACTTTATTTAAAGGGTGGGTTCAACCAGAGCATTGCTCATAATGCGCCGTCAGCGCTTATGCATTTCAACCCTGGTATTTTAAAGGTATGTGTTGATTCTGGTGCTAAGCTATCTTCTAGCTTAGCACTTTAGTTAGCTTCTTTGTTAGCCCAACGGCCAGCCGGTAAGAACACGTCTGTTCTAGCATTAAAGCTAGTCAACAGAAAGGTTGTTGGTTTTCAAGATAGTGAATAATAGTCCCTGAACATCATTTGCTAGAGTTGATATCTAAGTAAACACCATTAAGCCCCATTTCTCCAGAAAGATTTGGCTCTTTTCCAAAATACTCAATAATATTTCTTCAAATATTATTTCAATAAATAAAGGCAGTTAATTAGACACCGTTGAGAATTAGTCATCCAGGAGGTTGGTTTTATTCGGCAGATCATTATTTAAAACATTATTTTATTAACATAATATTTTACCTGATCTTGCATTATGAAGGGTTGTCTAAACGTTTGCTGATTATTTCCTAAGTTAGTTCCAAGACTAACTTAACTTCACTTCCAAATTCTTCAAGATAATCCTTGGTTCTCAAACATAAACATTGCATGGTAATGTTGCATCACTCTTTTTGGTCATGATTTCCAATCATCTTTAATCAACTTGTTTATATTGTACATAGCCCATTAGTCTTCATTATTCTTGAATTCTGCTTGGTAGTTTAGTTGAATTGTTTTAGCATAGTAAAGAGTTTGTTGATTGAAATATGTTTGACTTTGAGTTGACTTATTTTTGTTAATAAATTCTTGTATTTTAAGAAATTGTGTGAATTCATTCCATATATGTGCAGAGTTTATGCTGTTCAATAATGCCAGAGCTCGTCTCACACCTTTCTATTCTTTCCTAATACCATCGCCTTACTGGGCTGGTATTCACAGGACAATCCTTAACAGACCGAAATATTATTTGGTAAAATATTAATATTAAAATATTAATATTAAAATATTAATATTAAAATATTAATATTAAATATTAAATAATATTCTCAGATTCATATTTACAACACGGTTAAACAACCCCTTGGTCTCTCCACCCCCCTCTGGCGGATCTCTCCATCAATCTAATAAGGCAGAGTTATTATTTAAGAATTTAGATCCAGAGTTATCCCTTGCTTACCGTTCTGTTTATTTTACAGTTCCAGTTCCTTGTACATTTCATTACACTGTAAATAAACTCTTTACCATTAAACTCAGTCTCCTGAATTGCTTTCTGCATGTGGGTCAAATCTGTTCAAAACAATATGACAAAAGCGGTCCACCACCTTCCTGTACTCAGCTTCTCGTCCATCTCTGACCCACCCCACAACTGCAGAATCATCCGAGTATTTCTGCAGATGACAGGTGTCTGTCTTGTACTGGAAGTCTGAGGTGTACAGAATGAAAAGGAATGGTGAGAGTACAGTCCCCTGTGGTGCTCCTGTGCTGCTGACTACCTGGTTAGACTCACAACCCTTCAGTCTCACAAACTGTGGTCTGTTTGTCAGGTAGTCTTTGATCCAGGAGATTGTTGAGGCCTCCACCTGAGTCTTCTGGCGTTTCTGACAAAGCAAATCAGGTTGGATTGTATTAAATGCACTGGAGAAATCAAAGAACATGATCCTCATAGTGCTGCTGGCTTTGTCCAGATGACAGTGGGTTTGTTGAAGCAGATGTATGATGGCATCTTCAACTCCAACTCCACAGCGATAAGCAAACTGAAGGGGGTCCTGATGGTTTACTGTTTACTTACTCAGGTGGTCCAACAGGAGTCTCTCTAGGACCTTCATAATGTGGGATGTCAGGGCAACAGGTCTATAGTCATTGAGGACTGATGGGTGAGTTTTCTTTGGTACCGGAACAAGACAGGAGGTCTTCCACAACACTGGAACCTTCTTCTGGGCCAGGCTAAGGTTGAAGAGGTGCTGCAGAATCCCACAGAGCTGCTCTGCACAGCCCTTCAGGACTCTAGGGCTGACATGATCTGGACCTGCAGCCTTATTCCGATTCAGTCTCTCCAGTTGCATCTTCATTTGACTTCTTGAGACACACAGGTGGAAGGGGAAAGCAAAGGAATCTCCTTTACATTTGCCGCTCCTCTTTAAATCTCTGTCTGCTCATATGGTTAAAAAGCCCGGCAGAGAGACACTGGAGTCGGGGATATGATCCTGCAGCCATGTCTCAGTAAAACACACAATACTGTATGCCCGGTACTCTGGCTGGGTCCTTTGTAGGGCTTGGAGTTCATCCAACTTGTTTCCCAACGATCTCACATTGCCCATCAGAATCGACGGAAGAGATGGTTTGAACTTTCTCCTTCTCTCTCTTCTCTTGGCTCGTGCTCTCCATCCACGGTGTCTTCTTTTCAACTTATCAGGGATTTGGGGTTGTAGTTGAAGTATTATTTGAGCTTTTGAGATATTAATCAGCTGCTCTCGGTTGTAAGAAATAACCCCGTTGCCATGCCAATGCATCATAACAGAACTCCAAAAATAGAAAGTATTAGGAAAAATCCTCCAAGCTGCACAGCATCTGACACCGAAGAGGACAGTTGTCCAAAAAAAAAAAAAAATCAACTGTATCCACCACAAGAGGAAGAGTTCCCAAGAAAGAATAAATCAGAATCAAAAGTAACAGAACTAATCCAACCTGCTGCCACCTTGAGCAGCGCAATTCTAGAAAGGTGGTTCTAGAATCAAAATTTGAGCTATCATTTTCCTCCCCCTTCCAGAAAACCACACGTGGTTGTAATGCTACAACATGTAAAAACGTTCAAGAGGTATAAATACTTTTGCAAGGCACTATAGATGTCTCTAAACAGGACATAGTCTTGACAGTGAAAATTAATCAGAAAAAAACAAAGAGAGCAAGAAAGATAGTAAAAGGTCTGTAGCTTTTTGAATTTATGTCAATACAGTAGGTGTGATAATTAAAATTTGGCAGGTCAGATTCTCTGCCTTCTCAGATAGGCAACAACACTGGGACTTACATGGCTATAGATTTGATTTAATAATGAAACAGACTAGAGGAAAAGTTTAATCAGCCTGAGCATTACTGGGGATACAGTGCAGCCGTCTTTGCACAGTAGACAAAGAATAAAAAAGAATCAATTTTATTACTATCTAACTGCAATTAGTTTAACCCTTTTATCTCTCACCATTTGCAACGCTATTTGGGCCATTTCACAGAGCCTGGAAATTTGGGCAGTAACAGTGAAATTGATACAGTGCAGGAGATACCATCAGCCTAGAGGGAAGGGTCGGATGTGTAGTGGGTAGACGGGGGGCCCTGCTTATTTCACAGTCTGTCCTTATGGTTTAAATCCAACTAGCAAGTAACAACGAAGAAGTTTCTGTTTCACTAAATATTTGTTTTCAAATTTAACATTTTACTTAATTAAAGCGCAATGAATGATCTATATATCATCAAAAAGATGATTTATGTCAAGTTAAAGGAAAATATTTTTTTTCTTACTTAAACAAATTACTCAGATATGTTCATAAGAAGGGGTCAGTTTTACTTCAGCCACTGATCCATGTCTGTGCTGTAAAACCCTTCCTATTTTTCTTCATGAGATTCAGAATCTGAAATATTCTCTTCCCAAACAATAATATGACTAAGACATCTCATTAGCATGCAGTGCAGGGAAGAAGTCTTTAATGAAGGTATCAGAAGAATCTTATTGTCTGGGGATTAACACTTTCTTTTTCTTAAAAGCCATTATTCAACATTGACTAATGAACGTATTGTATTTATTTGTGTTATTTTTGGTATTCTCTTCATGTTAATTGGCTGTTCTCATATTTCTGCTTTTTATTTATTTATTAATTTCTGTTATCTTTCTTTTTTTCGAAATAGGGCGTTGCAATTACTTTTTGCCATGGAGTTGGAGGTTACACAAAATTATTTATTTCAGCCCAACTTTAAACCTGAGACTGGCAGCAGCTGCAGAAAAATGGATAGCTGGTTTAGTTATTACTTATTTTAAATTTTTTGCCCTTGTAAAAAAGAACAGTCTTGAGCGGGAGTATATTTAGACATATCAGATAGTGTAAAGGATAGATGCAAATAAATAATGGTTCGCATATGAATATTACGTGTAATATGTTTTGGGGAACTCACATATATTTGTAACACTTTTACCCTGATTTACTGTAAATAATTTAAGGAATAGACAGAATTAGGTTTCACTGAAATTAATTTACAAGATTACTTCATACATGCAGGGTGGACCAGTTACCCTAGAATTATTCACTTTGTTCTCACTGATTAATGCTTTGTTGTTCCATGGCCATGTAATATACTGCTCTGTGATTGGCTCCATGGGGTCCCATAAAAATGGGAACCATCAGTTAAACAACATACAGAACTATTACAAATGTGCTGCTCGGCAAAAAGCATAAAGTAAAAGAGACAGCAACTAAAACAGCAAGTAATTTTAACTCATCTTCCATGTTTTAATTGACACATGAATCAAATATGTATACAACTCAAGCACTCAGGATTGTCCATGTTAACTAACACAACAGTTTAATTTGTGAGTTTAAAATTTCATAGATTTATTTTGTCTTGTTTTTTTTCAATAATTTCAAAAAGAGGAGGTTGAGGCAAGATGCTAACTGTGCCCTGGCAAAATATGGCCAGTTTAAATTTCCCCAACAGAGACCTCCGCTTTTCAAGCTAAGGTGTGAGATTATATGTTGGGTAGTTTTACACGTATGACAAGATTTACAGTCCTTTCACCAAGTGAAGAGAACGTGTCTAGAACACTGGCATAGAAACCGGGCGAGGCACGCTGCCACATGGCCAAAGACTGTGAGCCCACTGTTGGCAGCCTCGGAGGGGATGGCTGCCTTCCAATCGAAAGAGAGAGCTGAACAAATGAAAAATTTTAAAGCAGTTTGAATTAGGAAATGTGAATTTGAAATTGGAAAACAGATATTTAATAGTGCATCTAATTTCTCGACACGGTAGTTAGATTTTTTATTACGTCATAAAAATACACTGTCTGAAAAAGTTCAACAAATCATATCACAGTTATCCAAGGTTCAGTGGTCCATTGCAAATATGAGTTATGTATGTGTATGTAAACCGAACAGGCATTACATTATGACCTACCTAACAGCCCTGCCAAAGGCATGCCCTTCACTAGACAAGGTGTGTTGCAGATGACCAGCACATGCCATAAATGCTCAGTTGAATTTGTGGCAGGGCACACTGTCCTGCTGATGGAACCCACAGCCATCGGAGATGGCATAGGCACAACTGTTTTCTGTCAGCTTTCTATCAGAACCAGAATTAATTTATTCACCATTTTTAGCTCTGTTAGTTTGTCTGTTGGATTGAACCACACGGGCCAGCATTCACTAAGTCAATAGGTATCGGACACCCATGACCAAGTAGCTGTTTCACCACCATTCCATCATTGGACTGCTTTTGATGGACACAGACCACTGCAGACGTGAAACACCTCACATGACTTGTCTAGCCATTGGAATTTGTCAAACTTACTGAAATATTTATGGTTGCCCATTCTTCCAGCCAGTAGTACATTGATTATGTGGAAAAAATGACTTTGTGTCCTACTCACTAAGAGGGACTTTAATAAAGAGATAATCAGTGTTGTTCCCTGCACTTGTTAGTGGTCATAATTTACACTTGATTTGTGTCAATGTGTGTGTCTGAGTGCGTAAGCATTAGAATCCTCATTGCAGGATTCTAACTATGCAGCAGTCAGAAATAGCCAAACAAGAAATGAACAAGTAATGTCGGTTACAAAAAAATTTAAATAAAAAACTGGAGGGGGGTTAGTTATCTCTTTTCCTTCCTAAATATTAACATTTTCTATTTGGGAAAGCCCCTGACTCTGTGACTAAGGATGATGAAGTACACACTGATTTATTCTTGTCTGAGTTCAGACGTTAAAGACTTTAAAAACTTCCTGCTTTGTAAGAGAACTGGAAAAAAAGTTGTTGCCTTAGCAGACTGTGCTAATAAATAAAAAAAGCACAACTGATAACAAAAAAGGCTAATTTATGTGTATTATTATTGTTCTATATGTGGATCCCGTGTTTTGAATTGCATATGTATGTATGTTTTGGTGTGTGTAACCAACCAGGCTCTAATGGCTTTGTGTGTGAGATAGAGTTGACTGTACGGCTCTGACATTGAGAGGAGGATAACAGGGAGATGAGGAGCACAGAGGAAAAAGCAGAGAGAGAGAGAAAGGAGAGGCACTCAGACACTCATTAGGCACCAGACGCTATCTGGAGTGTGTCAATAGAGTCATGTTAGTGGGGTGTTAAAGCATTGACCAAGATACACTGAGAGAGGTGGGTAAAGACAGAGAGAGAGAGGGGCAGAACGGGAAGGAAATAGCAAGCGCTCCCCCACCATCGCAGCACCTGTCACACCTTGAGATAATCATCCATCATGTCTTGCCAGAGACTGGAGAGTGTGTGGTCCTTTTTAATGGTTGCCATTGACACGATTCGTCTTCCCCGCCACCCACAACCTGTCACCAAATTGCTACTGTTGCAGCGGGGATACATTTTATTGCACCTGTGCTAAGATGAGATGTGTGCATTTCTGCCTCTGAGAAAGGTTCGCCAAGAAAGGTGTGATTTCTGTGCGTTGATAGAAAGTAAGGAAAGTGGCAATTTCTATTGTCAAAACCGAGGCAACTCGGGCATTTCTTAACAGATCAACTCAGTGCGTGACTGAAAATAAGTAGCTTACGTTTAAGTGACTCTGTGGTATAAAGATGAAATAAAAGTGCTTAATTTTATAAATGCAATGCCCCCCCTATATGCCTTTAGAACTGCCCTAATTTTACATGGCATAGATTCAACAAGATTTTAGTCATATTGAAATGACTGCATCTTTTGCAAATCTGCTGTGTTAACACATCTCAAACCAGGGCTCTGTTGGATTGATATCTGGTGACTGTGGAGGCCATTGGAGTCCAGAAATTCATTTTCAAGGAATCAGTTTGAGATGATTTCAGTTATGTGACAAGGTGCATTATCCTGCTGGAGGTACACCTTAGATGATGGTTACATCTTGTTCTAAAGTGTTGGACATAGTCAGCAACAATACAGGGGTTGGCTGTGGCACTTAAATGATGCTTACTTGGTACATAGTCACCCAACGTGTGGTAATAAAATATCTCCACATCATTATACACCCACTAGCATGAATGTTTAGTGAGTGTTTAATGTTGTTTATGCCAAATTCTGATCCTACCATATGAATGTTTTAGTTAAGGTGGACATTTATCAGACCAGACAACATTTTTCAAATTTTTTATTGTCCAATGTTGGTGAGAATATGTGACTTGAAGACTCAGTTTCCAGTTTTTAACTGACAGCAGTGTGAGTTCAGAGATGTTTTTGCATACTCCAGACCATTGTCAGTAAATCTGAAAGAGGGTTGTGCGTGAATATCTCAGTAAATCACCAGTTTCTACAATACTCAGATCAGCCCATCTGTTCAGTCACTAAAGTGCCCATTCTACCCCATTCTGATGCTCAAGTTGAATTCATCTAGATACCTAAATGCCTTCAGTTGATGGCATGTGATTGACTGATTTGCTATTTGTTTAGCAAGCACTTGTACAAGTATCCCTAAAAAGTCCATGGTGGGGTTATTCTGCACTTCAACCAGGCCTCATATTGCTTTAAAACAAAAGTGAGCTCCTGAGCTGCAAGGTACAGTTTGAACAAAAGTTAGTGTGCATAGAATGTGTCAATCTGTTGAATGAATGTGGAGATATGTATCTCATAAGGATCTCACCAGATCTGGTTCCAAGGAAATTGCGGTGAGGTGAGCTCAGACACTGGAAAAGGCGTTAATAGCACATCTAACATGACTAGATGTCCTGTGGTGCAGCTAGGCACGCGAACAGAAGAGGCCTAGCTAATAGGAGAACTTTGGTGGGAGGGTGGCACACACCCCGGGCCTCTGGCGGCCCTTCAATAGAGGACCGCAAAGATGCCTGCCTGCTGTGGTTTCTGGGTTTAAGATGATTCTAGTTTCAGGTGACATGCCTCATGCTCTATTAGCAGACTCTTCCGACCACAGTTTTCTTTGGCAGCCGCACAGGTTGAGACTACAGCAGCTCTGAGCAGAACCAGTTTTCCACACGCCATCTTTCTCCTCTTCAATCATTTAGACACACACACACACACACACAAATAAACATATGCAGACATACTTTGGCACAGCCCAAATCTATATATTTTTTTGATATATTTACACATTCAGACGCATAGTCAAACATGATCATGTACAGATACTGACAGACAAGCCCTGCTGTTGGGCTCACTTGTAAATAGAGTCTGTTGATGTACATACTAGGAGCCAGTGCACACACACACATACACATCCTTATATTTTGTCTGGGTCAATACTGAAGACATGGTAGCAGTGTAGGATTTAGGCTCCAGTGGTGTTTGTTAAGTATAGCGCTGTGTCCAAACATCCTGCTCATTCCTGTGAAGTGGTCGCACACTGGTCCCTCTCTCTCTGCCAGTTTTCAGCACGCTGGCATACAGTCTGGGTGGCAAGGGCCTCAAGTCTGAGTCAAAGGTCTGTCTCCGTGGCTCATGCTAGTCTTCATTTTCCTCTGTTCACCTTCTATGACCATTTTGCTGTCAGTCCTGAACTAAGAGCAGAAAGCAGAAATTTGTTCTCTTTCAGTGGATCCTATGAGTTGATAATGCAGCTATGTAGCAAATGTGTCATCTTCCTCAATTTGAATGGAAATCTACTTCCCTACTGTAAGAATGCTGACTTTTGTCTTTTGTCGATATGACAAGTGTATTATGGGACTATGTTTTTTCACGCACAAAAGCATGCTTTGTACTGTTGAAATCATAATTCCCCTTAGTTATTGTACAGCAATAGTTCCAAGAGATTTTCACTAGTGATATCTCAATAATCATCTCTGTTGGATATTGGCAACCTCTGAAAAACTGTATTGTCCTGTGTCATTTAAACTGTGCTCAATCCAAGATTTGGAAATACTTTTACATGTATTTAGGTTTTAACAAAGGAACATAACCAATTACCTAAATGTCAAGGAGAAATGTGCAAAGCATTTCCTTTTTGCTGCATGAATATTATTTTAAAACGTCCACAGTTTGATTTACGTATCTTATTAGAGCAGCTATGAAAATCTGTTGTTATATTTAGACTGAGTGAAACTAAGTGAATCGCTGCTTATTTATAATAAAGGCTAATTACTTAAGCACCTCTTGTTCTTTTAGCAATATAAAAAAGACATAATGTTTAAGCCCAGTGTACACAATAATACAGTGCCCTAAAAAAGCATTCAGTCCTGTTGCACTTTTCCTTATTTTGTCATGTTGCAGCCACAAACTTCAGTAAATTTTATTTGAGACAGTATGTAAGAGACCAAAGTAGTGTGTAATTATGAGGATTAGGGAAATGGAAACATGGTTTTCAAAAACTTTTACAAATAAAAAGTCAAGTCTTGGTAGAAGCAACTTGAATGTAATTGGACCTGTAAATCGTTCGGGTTATGTCTCTACAAGCATTGAGCATCTGGAGACTGGAATGGTTGCTCATTCTTCTGTTCAAAGTATCCTAAGCCAAGTCAGATAGACAGCAATTTTCGTAGCAATTCCAGCACACTCATTTGCTTTGATCAAAACCATTCAGGGTGCCTCTGGTTGTATCTTTGGAGTTGTCCAACAGATTACTTCAACTTTGTTGTGGGTCACTAGAGTTCCTCCAGAGTTACCATTGGTCTCTTGGCTGCTTTTCTGATTGATGGTCTCCTTGCTGTCAGTATTGGTAGACTAAGCAGTGCTCTTCGAGATGTTCAAAGCTTAGGATTTCTTTTTAGTAACTTAACCATGTTTTAAACCTCTCCACAACTGTATCCCTGACCTATCTGCTGTGTTCCTAGGTCCCCACAATGCTGTTTGCTTGTTTCTAAATGTTCTTTAACAAACCTTGAAAGCCTTATAGAACACCTCTATTTATATTGAGATTAAATTAAATAAAGCTGCACATTATTTTCATAATTAAGTGACTTCTGATGGATTGTGTTTGATTTCACTGAGCAGTACTGGAGTACAAGGGGCTCTGACTACTTACATTTTTAAGGTTTTATATTAAAAAAATTTAGACCATGTATTTTTTTCCTTCCACAACACAGTCATGCACTAATTTGTGTTTGTTTATCACATGTAACACTAATAAAAAACATTGAAGTTTGTGGTTGTAGTGTGACAAAAGTGAAAAGGTTTAAGAGGTATAAACAGACACTTTACCTGCATACTGTAATTATTGTTTAGGCATGAAAAATATTGATCCACTAAATACATGTTGCCAAATCCTTAACATTCCCTGAATACAAACTATGTGTTAAATGTGTAGTTGTCCCTTTTAAAGCCATTCAAAATGGATCGTGGCATGCTGTTAATTAAAAAGATTCACGTTTAAAGCTGAAAAAACAGAGGCACTAGGGTAGATGTCCTGACTTAAAGAGAGATCACTTTGACAACGATGAGGCTGTTCATGAATCAGTGCTCTGATGTGCAGCTGTTTACGTCGAGCTGTATATTTGCTGTATAATCCGCATGGAATCAGACTTTCTACAGAGGATATTTTCATCCAGGATGATGTGATTTTATTGAAAGCTTCTGTCACTCACAGGACAAACCTGTGCCATTTTTTGTGTGTTTAACACCATGTCTGGGGGGCAAATGGCAGGCAAACAAGGCCTCAATCTTCAGGTAAAACCAAGCACTGACATGAAGCACATAAACAAATACATACAGACCTGAGCATCTGTTTGTGAAGAGTCTTGTTTTAGTATTTGATTGACCAGTCGTGTTTTTGGAATTACTTTCAGCTGATGCTACACACAGCTCTTTAGCTTTGCAACTTTCTGCTGAAACCTGAGGTCATTGTTTAAACTATGTCGAACAAACTGACACGTAGGCTACTATTTTCTTTTTGGGCTTCAGTTGTCTGTGGCTTTAATCCCTGCTCTAAAAGATAGAAAGTCTAGCTGACAGAAATGAAAATTAGAAATCCTTAATGAAATATAAAAAGCTTATATCCTGCTACTTTTTACATGTTGTAGTCAGCTAAGCTCCAGATCAAGCCAAACCTTTAAACTAGTCAATATTTACCAAGACTTTAAAATGTTTTACAATTAAATTCATGGAAGACTGTTCACAAACAAAATCACATTTATTTCTTCTCTATCTAAACTAAATCAATGAGTAAAACAATTACTTTTTAAATTCTTGCATTAATTTTCCATTTCCTGTCACAACTCAAATACTTGTGTTGTAACAAAGACGGCGACTCCTGTTTTAAACTGCCAAAACAACAGACTTCAGATGGGACATAGACTTGTGCCCTAAAAACATGAGACTTGAGTTGGACTCCTGGTCTGAGATTTGAGTTTTAGTTACATTTTTTATCTCATGTAATGAAAACTGAAAGGAACCTTGTATGTAAGCTACAGATTTTAGCTCTCACAGGTGATGTTTTTTTTTTTTTTCTGTAAAACTATATGCTAGATTATTAGCCAGTAATGTGGATTATGGGCTGTTAATGGTTCATAACAATCTGTTCATGTCAGCTGTAACTTTATAATATTAATGACATAGATGTCTTCGAAATTCATTCATTCACTCATTTACTTACTACATTCAGTCTTGTTCATTATGTTGTAATTTATACCTTAAATTTGAACATCTTTACTATTTAGAATTGTAAACAAAATTTTTAAAGTGGTATTGGAATATGGTTTCCTGTTTTCATTACAACCTCAGAGTGAGGAAAAGAAAACCCTCGAAACCCTATTTAGTTCAATATACAATGAAGGGTTGGGAATTATTAAATCAGGGATAAACAGGTGTTAACTTAGTCATTACATAAACACAGAGGCACTTTGTTTAATTCATTTAGAAATTCAACATTAAAGGTCTTAAAATCTCTTTCTATTATTTTTCTTAGAGCATAAGGTCTATTTGTATTTCTAATATGGTAAATATTAAATTGATTCAACTTTTAAAATAATAGAAATTAGCTATTAGCAAAAATTTGGATGGTAAATTAAATCTTAAATGATAAAAAGACAACTGTTTATAAAGACTGAAAGATAATTATCAAATGTCCATGAGGTAATTCAGGCCTAAGGACCAACAGAAACAGTTTAGAATCCTAATCTACAATGTTAGTGCACTAGATATGAAAATGTTCATTTCAGTTGTTAGGGACTTGAGCCTTGACTGTAAATTGGGATGAAAGATTTGAGACTTGACTTGGACCTGGAACAAATTTATTGTGAACATATCTGCGTTGTAACAGATATAATTAAGTTTAAGGTAATGTATATTGGGATTGCAAATTTTATATCTGCCTCCAACTGCAAAAATAAATAATTATATGAGAATAACATCAGTCTTTATCACATGTAGGAATAATGTCATCAATTAGCTTGATAGAGAACAGCAACAGCAAAACATGTAGCAAGAGGCACGCACAAGAACATTACTTTTAATAAAAAATACTTTAATTGTTGTCTTTCCAAACAAGGCAAAATTTTAACACATTTCTAAATTGCCCTTACATCTAACGCATTCATGTACAGGCAGTTTCTGTGTTGCTCTCTCTCAATTTAGAATTGACAAATGTGCCACATATTAAAAAGCCATAAATATAAACAATATGATGTTTAAGCATGATGCCATTTTCTGTTGTTTAAATGCTATAAATTCA
The DNA here is from genome assembly GCF_021462225.1 of Girardinichthys multiradiatus. Lineage (NCBI taxonomy): Eukaryota > Metazoa > Chordata > Actinopteri > Cyprinodontiformes > Goodeidae > Girardinichthys > Girardinichthys multiradiatus. The sequence continues at coordinate 36,102,992 of NC_061805.1, read as the reverse complement.
AGATAGGGGTGCTTTTATTTTCACCCCTTCCCTATTTCATACATTTGCAGTATTGGACACTATGTACTCAACTTTTTAGGTATGAAATGATGCTGTTTACCCCACGACATTCCATACTAACCATTCAGCAATTTCCTCCTACCAGGGGGCCTTAAGGGCTCACTTTGACAACAGACAATTTGAAGTTTTTTTTTAAATATATTCTAACCATAGTATATATTCAGGATTATATGTAATTATATGACTCCACTAAATAATATTAACCAGCAGAAGGTCACATGGAGTTATTTCTGTTTTATGTGGGGTTATAATGTCTCATACTTTCTAGGGTCAAATGGCTCAAATCAGGTCTGGAACCAAAACAAATGTACACTAAATAAGGTGTAAAACAAAGTTTTCAAATAATATTATGTAATTGAATTGAATTACATGAACATGAAAATACTTACCAAGATTAAAAAATAAACAGGTAAACCATGGTTTAGGTAGATGTGTCCTATGGTTTTATCTACAGAAATTGCAATAGAAAGGGTCGAATTGGTGCTGAATTGACCTGAAGCTTCTAAGTAGTGTACCTGCATGGTGCCCCAGTCCAAAAATTGTAATTCACTCAACATCACTAACAAAATAAGACATTCTCCCAACACTTGCTCACAAAAACACTGTTTTAGCTTCAACCAAGCATGCTTCCCTTAAAAGTGGTTTGGCTTTTCTGCGACCGGCCCAACAAGCTGGATCATGTGACCAACATTGACGACAGTATTTACATTCGGCTCTTGGTGAGGTGTTTACTGAGAGGGATAATTTGACAGTCAGATAAACAGACAGACAGACAGACGGATAAACAGAGTGTTGGCTCCGGACAGAGATCTTACTGTCAGTCTCACTGCCACACTGTTCCTCACTCATGCCCAACAGCCACGGGGCAATATTTGAGCAGACAGTCAGCAGTCTTCCAAATATTGAACAACATGCTGTTTCTGTTTTTTTTCCAACCAGGTTTTGGACCAGCTTTCTCTGTTTGCCTCTTGATCGTCTTCTTGTGGCGTAATACTAACTGTGGGTAGCTTAAACAAGTCTCTCCTCATCTCTTATTTCTCTCTGTCCTTTTTCTGTCCACCTTTCCGCCTCTTAGATAAACAAAAAAATTATATCATAGGAACAGTGTTTTAATATAAAACTAATATGCTGTGAACTTGAAATTGTTTGCTTTTTCTTTTATTCAATCAATGCAAAATACATTGTTCTGAGAGCTATGCCAAAATTAATACCTTACTGTTATAACTCAGAACTATATGACTTTTACAACGTATAAATTTAAACTTCACTATGATCTTGTTCAAAAATATTGTTCAGGAAAATTTAATTAATGGCCATATGTAAAATAGTTCACAAATATCCTTTCTACAGTTTTTCAAGTATCTGTTTTGTGTGGGCGCATAGTTTAACAATATCAGATGGTGTCAGTGCTAGTCTTTGTGTCTGCCGTGTGTGTGATTGTGTGTATCTGTGTGTTTAAGTATTTGTGTGTGCCCGTGCACATGTGTGTTCAGCATTCTATGCCTGCTGCATCCAGTGACGTTGTCACACCTCTCCTAGTGTCCTGCTGAGTTTCCCGCGGCATCGTGAGGTCCTGGACGCTGTCTCAGTATCGCCACTGAGGATGGTGGGCGTCTGGCACAGATAAGGCTCTTATAACTTACTGATGGACAGCCGGGAAACTTTTTCCTTTTTGCTCTTTTTTCACCACCCCCCTCTTAACACCACAAAAACCTACATTTGCTTTTTTTATTAGAATAAGCAAAAAGATTTTATAACAGTAAAGGAAAGAGAAAAAAACAGAAATAGTAAATAACATTTCTTTAGATTTTCTTGCCGTCTTTCATTTATCCATATTTCCTCTTCTCAGTTATAACACAACTGCTTATATGGATACATTACTGGAAACATGAGTTTTCAGTGGCTTTTTTCTGTACAAGTGTCATTGGCATTCTTTTATTCTCTCTTTGTGATAGCCTGTGGGGGAAAGGCTAATATGTTCTGTGTCAATTCACAGCATGAAACTTTTAGATCTATATAAGGTTACTCATTGCAGAACTTATTTTCTAAGAGAAAAGAGGAATACATTATTTATGATCTAATTCCCAGGCTATTGCTAATTGTTTATTTTCTTCACAATTGCTTTGATGTAACCAGCTAGATACTTATGGAAGTCTGTCGAAAGATGAATATTTTTTTCCATTAGACTTCTTTAATATATAATTATTGTGTGTCATTGCACTAAAGTTTATTTTTGAGCAGTGTTTCCCACATGTGAGTTTTAGTAAAAAAACTATAAACTGTCCAAGTCCTTCACTAAAATGTGGCACCATGCTTTATTGTTTTTTTCTGCCTAAGCAACAATATATAAAATAATTTTCACTGTCTTGGCATATTGATTCTTTGTACACATTTTATCATTTTTTTGTTCTTGGAAAAACAAAATTGAGATATAATTTGATAGAGGAAATGATCAGTGATTGATCTGAGTAAAAGATGTGTCTTTTGGGAGGTTCACTGTAATTCAGGACGCATAACATTCCGTTTTTACTGTTGTGACCCGAGCTGGGTCATCAATAGGCACAGGCTAGTTTGCAATATTAAGGTGTCTCCACATCACCATCCTTCCACCACATTAAATTGCACACTACTGGTCAGCTGACTGAAAGAAAACTTCCAGGCTTTCCCTTTGCTTACAAAAAAGACAATTTTAGCTGTTTAGAAACTGCATGTCAGTCATGGAGTGGAAATTGTTGCTTCTCTGATTTAAATTAAGCAATCAGATCCAGCTGTAGATTTGTATTTACAATGTTTGTGCCAATACTTTGCTATTATAACACTGTGATATTATTTTAAAAAATGTATTATACTGTAAAGCATAATAAGCATAATATATGTGGAAGCCCAAAAATAACTGGTGCATGGTAAGTCATAATTACGAGATTTTGTCAAATTGACTGTAACTGAAAATTATGACTTCGCACCTCCCAATTATAATTTAGAATTTTAGAATTCTGTTCTTGAAATTTAAAATTGTGCCTTAAAATAATGCATTTGTATCACATAATTCTAACTTTGAAACTTGTGATTTGATATTTTCAAACTATAACTAAGTAATTGTCAATAATTATGAAAATCGTGACATTGCGCTCCTATGTGTAGTTTGTTTCAAGTGGCAAGAATGGACCTCTCTTAATGATCTACTATACCAACTAATATACATTCTATTCTATTGAAGCTGATGACCTGATCCTCAGATGAACAACTTCACACAACATGTACATTTGGAGAAATTCTTAAGTGTGGATATTTGGGTGTGGATAGTGTGTATAGATAATGTTGGATAGTAAGAAACATTGGGAGTAATTTTTTTCTGTGTTTATAGCTTGCAACAGAGAAATTTAATTTGTTGTAGTCAAAGAAACTTTATGTTAACTTTAAGTACAAAGTTTCCTTTAATCATTCCAAAACTTTTTTAGCATTGTTTTTAAGTTTGATCTTCAAACCCAATCCTTGGTTTAGCTTTAAATAACTACCGATAAATGTTATTACTGGCAATAAGTTGAAGTCTTATCTATACAGTATGAGCATCCAATTTGATGCCAACCAACTGTGTTTCCCAGGTTGCTGCAATGTTCTCAATGCAATCTTCTACAGATGATCAGCTCCATCCCAGTCTGCTCCACCTGTCTAGACTTTGCGTTCCCAGCTGGCAGGCTGTAGGGAAACGGCCTCCTCGCTGAGCCTTTACCCAGAGCCATGTCGTTCAAATGCCAGGGTGCCCAGCGGCGGAATCTGTAGCTCTGTTCTGGATATCAACTTTCATAGGATCAAAGCACTGGCAGCGATATCCTCCCCCTCATCAGCCAAGCAGCTCCGCATACACCCAAGGGATATGATCAGCGGATGGGAGTGAAAAGAGGGAGAGGAAGAGAGAGTGAGAGAAAGATAGATAGACATAGAATGGGGTTTGAGGGTGTTGAAGAAGGCTGGAGGAGAGGGGGGAGGGTTTAAGGAAAAGGGAGATGCAAGCTAGGTTAGGGGCCTGCGGGGCTCGGGAAGATGGAAGTGGGTGAGCGAGGGTAGGAGGATGGAAAAGACGGTTGTTATGGATGTTTGAAGACAGCGGGGGGAGTGCCGTTGATGGGAGAGTGAAGCAAGGATTGAAGGCGGGGGGCAGGGTATGAGATGTGTGCGTGTAAACAAGACAGCTACATACTTATCAACATGTAGGGCCTGAATTTCTAGATGGAACCCTAACAGCTGAGTTTCCCCCAGCTCTGCAGCATCTAGGTAACCCTCCTTACCTCACCCCCCCATTCCTCCCCTACCTTCACCAATCTTTTTTCACCCATGAGTCTATTTACTCACCCGTTTGTTTGCCAAGAGCGACAGTGCACCACCCCTCCTCCACCAACAGTGCCAACCCAGACACCCTCTGCTCCAACTCCCCCAACTTTTCCCCCCTTCTTCCTATCCCCTCTATCATCTTCCTTAGAGATATGGGTAGCGAGGTGCAACACTTTCCTCTTCCTGCTCTCCTCCTTCTCTCCAGGCGTTTTTTGATTTCTCCTCTCACCTCCCCTTTTTCTCTCCCCCTTTCATATCCCAGAGTGCATCTTTTCTTCTGTTCGTCTGTTCCCATAGCAAGTTCTCCTCAAGGTATCAGTGTGTGGTACAGAGTTGTGGTTGAGTCTTTTCTTAAAAGTGCTAGCTCATTAAGGAGTGCAAGTGTTTGGATATGCGTAGTTTGTATTTTTAGTGTGTTTGTTTGTGTCTATTCGCTGCAGCTGTGTTCTCAGTTCATCGTGTGTGTGCATGCGCTTGTGCATGTGTGTGGTATGTGTGTGCAGCGGGTGTAAAGCAGACGTAGGAACAGTGCTGAGTCTGATTCTTTCTGTTCCACCTTGGCGTTTGGGAAGCTGAAAACTTTATTCCTGTACAACAATAACATCTGTTTACAGTGTTGAACATGCTGAGTGGCTGGCGAGGTGAAACAAGATGCTTAAAAAGTCTTTCTGCATAATGTAAGCATGTGGCGGTACACTTGATGGTGTTCAAACTTTATTGTAAACCTACTTTCTTATTATAGTTGAAGGTAGTAGTGAAAGTGTGGACTGACGTGCATACATGATGTGATGATTTTAGCAGCAAACAAAGCAAGATCTAATTATGACTAAAAATAAGAATCAAGTTATATTATCAACATTGTAAAAAGTTTTTTTTTTTTTTTAAGTATTATATATGATAAACAAAAAGTGTTTTGAAGCAGCTGTGCTTAAATGATTTCTTTACATATTCTTTACATATCTAAAATAATTGAATTACTTCTAAAAAAATTAAGGGCATAAATATGCAACGAAATCATGGTTCGTTGCATATAAATGTGCAACGAACATGGATCAGTTTTTGGTAAAGGTACTGTACAACAGCAAAACCAAAAAATAAAAAGCCAAATACCAGGATTCTTCTCACTGATCTTAAGAAGGACATTACCATCACTCAAACAAGGATGGAAAAATAAACCCAATTGGTTTATAATTATTCATAGCCAAATAAACTTATTGTTGAACAACAGTATTTTAATGCACAAAATTAAAATCTGTATTTCTTTTCCAGTTTTTTGCTACCTCTTCTCCTGAAAACAGATTATAGTATGCTCACATGGACATACCTTAGCTTACCTTCTCCAACAGGCTTCCAGCTTCTAGTTCTGTTCCGGTATGATTTTGTGCAACTGTGCAAATGGCAATTTCAGCCTTCACCCAGTTCCCAGTGCTAGGGATGTCCTGTCTTCACTAGAAGAGACATAGTGTCATGTGTTCCAGGTGGTTAACTGAGTCACTGTGCTGTGTAACATTTCAAACCTCCTCCTATTAATTTATACGCAATCAGGATTACAGAGTGTAAACCAACACATTCCTGCCTAGTGATTGCTATTCCTTGCACTCAAAAAATAGCATGTGAGTCCCTTCTTTCACCTAAAAAAATATCGTATGATACATTATGTAGATAGTTCATTTCATTAATATGGCACATTTTGGAAAACCAAAAGTCATGCTGACGTTTATCCTGTTTCGATATAACACACAGAGAGCAATTTAAACAAGGATGATTTATCTAGCTTGGTATATATGTTACGTGGTATATATTCACACATGTCTATATATATATATATATATATATATATATATATATATATATATATACACTCACACACACAAAGTAGAGCATGATGCCTTAAGGTCAGTCCTGTATGTGGCAAGTCTTCCTGGAAAGAGGAAGGTAGCAGTAGCTGGCAGGCTTACTGCTTCAGATCGATAAAGAATTGCTTTTACTGCTGTTTGTGGACGCCTTCTCTCCACTGTGTTATTTTATCCTTTGCTGAGCCCTGTTCATTTGTTGTTCATTTGCTCTGCTGTGTTGGTTCAATAAATCTTATATCATCTTTGTTTTCCCCCCATTACAAACAGCCAGCTTTTCTTTGCCAGGACCTCCACAGCCTGTCTGGTCCTCCTGAGCAGTTACTGCCTTCCCAGCATTATCGAGCAGGCCCATCTGTGAGTTGGAGGATAAGATTTCATTGAAGCATGAGCTTTACAGTGCTAATCTAATGTAAATACATACAAACACACGCTTTGAAAGAGCATAAAGTCTCATAGAAATGTGTGAATATAGAAAATGCATGAATCTTTGTTCTTTCAAACTCAAACATGTTCTCTTCAAAAGAATTTACCCTGACATAGTTATGTTTTCTGGTGTATTTTTGCCATTCAAATCCATCTAAATATCTGCCGGACAAAGTCATTACTAATACTGTTACAGAAAAGAGACTCCAAGTATTCAGTTTTAGAAAGTATAATTTCTATTCATCTTTAGGACTTACTATTTTTCTAGGACTAGAGTCATTACTAGACCAGAGCAATAGTGAAAAAGCTGTAAAATCTAAACTTTCTCCTTTAAAAAGAAACGTTTTTTTATTGTAGCCTAGCTTTCCAACCTCTCAAAAGAGGGTTTCTGCTGTGTCCAACAACCTCAAACTTCAGTGGTAAAAAAGTCTGTATGAGTTTTCCAGTTTCAAAGTCAGAATCCCAAACATGATGTCTCTAGGGCCTAGACACTTTTTGTGGAAGAAAATGTATAGTTTTGCCTTTCCTGATGACAATAGAAGCCATTATGACCAGTTTGTTTCTGTTTCTTTTTTATTTATTTTTTTTATAAAGCAATCTATTAGCTTGTACCAAAGCATAATGGTACTACATTAATGGTAGTAAACATCTCTTAAAACAGCTGGGACAGTATCCATTTATATACAAGCAACCCATCATATACCTACTCCATCTCATTATTTTAAATTTGTTTCTAAACTCTTCATTGTCTTAGAACACCCTGAGCAATTCTAATTATCTCCTCAGTCAAAATCTTTGGCTGCATGAGAGGTGCTCGCCACAAAAAAACTTTCCTGGTGAATATTTCATATTAACATTCAAATTATCATTCAGTATTCCATGTCACCTCGCTGGGGGGGAAGGAGCCTGACCTTGTACGTAAGGTCGAAAGATATCGGTTAGAAATAGTCGAGCTCATCTCCACGCACAGCGTGGGCTCTGGAACCCAGCTCCTCGTGAGATGGAGGACTCTCTTCTACTCTGGAGTTGCCTGCAGGGAGAGGTTGGGGTGGGTTTGCTTGCCTCCCAGGTCCGCCGTCTTGTGTTGGGGTTTACCCTGGTGGATGAGAGGGTCGCTTCCCTTCGCCTGTGGGTCGGGGAGAGGTCTCTGACCGTTGGTTCGGCCTACGGGCTGAGCAGTGATGCGGATCATTGCCTTTTTGGCATCCTTGTTGGGGGTGCTACATAGTGCCCCTCTTGGGGACTTCGGTGTTCTGCCAATGTGGGAAATGACATTGACACCTGGAGGGTGTGATTGGGAGAACTGGTCTCCTCAATCTGAACCCGAGTGGTGTTTCATTATTGGACTTCTGTGACCGTCATGGATTGTCCATAACGAACACCACGTTCAAGCATAAGGGTGTTCATCAGTGCCTTTGGCACCAGGAAACCCTAGGCAGGAGGTAGATGATTAACTTTCTATTCCTGTCTTCACACTCGGGTGAAGAGAGGGGCTGAACTGTCCAACGATGGTGGTGAGTTGGATCAGCTGGAAGAGAAGGAAACCGGACAGATTTGGCAGACACATGAGTATAGTGAGGGTCTGCTTGGAACATCTGCCAGAGCTCTTGGCCAGGGATGTATTCATCTCCCACCTCTGGGAGAACCTCTGGGAGAGCTTAGACCAGATTCTGGGGGGGACGTTGGAGACACAGTGTCTGAGTGCCGAGTAGTGGAAGGAGTACTTAGAGGATCTCCTCAATCCTCCCATCACGCCTTCCCTGGTGGAAGCAGAGACTGGGGACTTGGAATCTGACTCATTCATCACCCAGGCTAACGTCACCAGGATGGTCGAACATCAGCTTCAGGCAGAGCAATGTACTTCGTGGAACACTGGACCAGCTCTACACCCTCTACAGGGTGCTTGAGGGTTCATGGTAGTTTTCCCAAATGGTCCACATGTGTTTGTGGACCTGGAGAAGGCATTCGACTGTGTCCCTTGTGGTGCCCTGTGGGGGGGCACTCCAGGAGTATGGAGTTGGGGTCCCTTTATCAGGGGCACTTCCTTAGAGATATGGTGAAGAGCTTGGCCATCCAGGAGGAGCTTGGACTAGAGAAGAGTCAGTTGAGGTGACTCATGCATCTGTATCGGATGCCTCCTGGATGCCTCCTCCAGGATATATTTCAGGCACGTCCCACTGGGAGGAGGTCCAGGGGATGGCCCAGGACATGCTTGCCTGGGAATGCCTTGGGCTACCCCCGGAGGAGCTGGAGGAGGTGTCTGGGGAGAGGGAAGTGTGCACGTCTCTACTGAATCTGCTGATCCCACGACCCGGTCCCTGATAAAGCAGAAGAGCACGAGTACAAAACTATCTTTCAGTGTCTCAAAATCCCCTTGACCTACTAATAAAACATGAAAATCATCCACATATCGTTGGACAATGAAACTGAAACACCTGGTTTTAGGCCACAATAATTTATTAGTATGGTGTCGGGACTCCTTTTGCGGCCAATACAGCGTCAATTCGTCTTGGGAATGACATATACAAGTCCTGCACAGTGGTCAGAGGGATTTTAAGCCATTCTTCTTGCAGGATAGTGGCCAGGTCACTACATGATACTGGTGGAGGAAAACGTTTCCTGACTCGCTCCTCCAAAACACCCTAAAGTGGCTCAATAATATTTAGATCTGGTGATTGTGCAGGCCATGGGAGATGTTCAACTTCACTTTCATGTTCATCAAATCAATCTTTCACCAGTCTTGCTGTGTGTATTGGTGCATTGTCATCCTGATACACGGCACCGCCTTCAGGATACAATGTTTGAACCATTGGATGCACATGGTCCTCAAGAATGGTTCAGTAGTCCTTGGCAGTGACGCGCCCATCTAGCACAAGTATTGGGCCAAGGGAATGCCATGATATGGCAGCCCAAACCATCACTGATCCACCCCATGCTTCACTCTGGGCATGCAACAGGCTGGGTGGTACGCTTCTTTGGGGCTTCTCAACACCGTAACTCTCCCGGATGTAGGGAAAATAGTAAAGGTGGACTCATCAGAGAACAATACATCTTTCACATTGTCCACAGCCCAAGATTTGCGCTACTTGCACCATTGAAACCAACGTTTGGTATTGGCATGAGTGACCAAAGGTTTGGCTATAGCAGCCCGGCCGTGTATATTGACCCTGTAGCTCCCGACGGACAGTTCTGGTGGAAACAGGAGAGTTGAAGTGCACATTTAATTCTGCCGTGATTTGGGCAGCCGTGGTTTTATGTTTTTTGGATACAATTCGGGTTAGCACCCGAACATCCATTTTAGACAGCTTCCTCTTGCGTCCACAGTTAATCCTGTTGGATGTGATTCATCCTTCTTGGTGGTATGTTGACATTACCCTGGATACCGTGGCTCTTGATACATCACAAAGACTTGCTGTCTTGGTCACAGATGCGCCAGCAAGATGTGCACCAACAATTTGTCCTCTTTTAAACTCTGGTATGTCACTCATAATGTTGTGTGCATTTCAATATTTTGAGCAAAACTGTGGTCTTACCCTGCTAATTGAACCTTCACACTCTGCTCTTACTGGTGCAATGTGCAATCAATGAAGACTGGCTACCAGGCTGGTCCAATTTAGCCATGAAACCTCCCACACTAAAATAACAGGTGTTTCAGTTTCATTGTCCAACCCCTGTACATGCATAACAGAAACATTCTGACTTGTCTTATCTAATGGAACCCCAAGCATATTTGCACATAGCCTACTTAGCAATGGTATGAAAGGTGGAATATCAGAATATTATGGGAACCTTTTTCACAGTTCAATCATTCACATTTGTAACCTCTTTCAGAAATACAATAATCAGTTTATTCGCCTTCAGTGCTTTAGGGCTACCATTTCCTACCTGCTCCCCAACAGCTAATAATGCCTCTTTTTTGAATGACACCAGAAAAAACTAATTGTTGAAGGAATCAGTTTAGTACTCACCACCTTCAAATATTTAAATTCTTCAGAGGGTGAGGTCTTTCTTCAATCTCCATCTTTGGCAATGGAGTTACAGAGCAGTGGGGCAAATATAAATTGTATTATTACAGAATTCATGTTGTCACATGTTCATCCATTTAGGAAATGGCCTCTGCCATTACCATTATTTTTATTATTACTGGGAAAAGTTGAGTTTGCTGAAGATGCAGGCATGGTTGTCTTCTGCCTGTGACAATAATTTTGAACAGTAAACAGCTTATGCATAGTAAATAATAGGAGACACTAAATCCAAACAGTTTGCATCTCATCTGTCCCACCATCTCCATTCCTACTCATACCAGAAAAGTAGACAAGAAAAGCAGTCATTTTTCTGTCCAGCAGACCAGTTCAGCAAAGTGTACCAGGTTTGCCAAGGAAACTGTCACTGCTCTCACAGCTCATAGCCCTTATGCCACCAGACTTTGTTTGTGTTTTATTCCTGTGCTTTCCTTGTCATGGCAACCTCCTCTGTTTTCTCTGGTGCACACCATTCTTTTTTTGTTATGGTCTCCCTTTCCTCCACCTCGTCACCTCTTTTTCACTGTGTAAAGTGATTTTCCTGATGGATGCTGGTCATTCAGAGATCTGTGGACTGGCAGATAGATCTTGTGCCTGGTTTCTCCCTGAACCCATACTCACCCCCGCAGACAGAAACCCAGCAGGCTGTCGAAGTTCAACATGGCAAAAGTCCAGGCTCTTTTTATTGTGAAAGACTTATGCCTGGCTTTGCTACGGCTACTCAAGCAAATAATTGCACGTGCTGTATATTTCAGAGAACCAATATAAAAGCAGTGATTGCTGGTTAATTTGTGCAAGTCACTTTCCACAAAAATATGGTAATTCGCATGAAAACAAAGTAAATTCCATTTTTTGCTATGTTCAAGCATAGTTGTGATGTCTCTGTTAGGTGGTCTGCAGCTTGTGCAAAAGCATGACAACTGTCTCCTTGACATAAATATAACAGAAACTAATGTAATATTTTTTCTATTACTGTTTAACATACACAGCTACTTTTCCAATGCATATGTGTGTACCTGTTCAGGTGTGTGTTATGGAACTGGAGATCACCTTGACAATGACCAGTCAGAGAGAGCCCTGGGCACTGAAATTGAGAAGGCAGGTTCATCTGCTTCCCAGAGGGTCATTCTGTTCAGCAGAGCCATCCTCTGGGTCCCTTTGGACTCCCTCTCCTTCTGTCTTGCTTTTGCTCATTTTCTCCTTCTCTCTCTGATTCAATCTAACTCCAGCATACACACACAGACACACATAAACCTATGCACGATCACAGCCCTCCAGCTGGGAGGTCCCAAGAGGTGGTGAAACTCACTGACTGATTAGGTCCCAGGTAAAGCCCTGCCCGGGAGCTTGCTACAGAGCCAAAGTCAATGATGACACTCACACACACAACCATTGTACACCTTTCTTATGATGTTTTTTTTTTTTTTAACAGAATCTTCACACACACTTACATGCATGTGGATATGTGTGCATACATACCATCCTCCTCATCCAGCTGATCAGGCAGTCTGCTCACCTCTGGGATTTCATCGTATTGTATATGAAATAATGATATTATTCCATCTATTTGCTGGATAGTTAGTCACCTAGCCAAGTGGCTCGCTTAGGAAATCATTTATGGTTATATTTCAGGTTGTGAAATTGCTATACAGCAGGACTGTAGATATAAAAAAGTCTCACTTTGCTTTGGATTATTTTTGTTGTCTTGTTTTAGACTGCTTATATCTTTTTTTACTTTCTCCTTTATCACTTCTTGCTTCTCATCATGTTTTACGACAGTCATGTCTTGAACAATAGGCTTTATAGCCCGGCATACTAGATTCATAAACCATGCAGCACAGTGCAAATCGGGACGTTTCTGGACAATGGTAGTGGCCCCTGCCAATCCACAAGCAGTAAAATGATGGCAGTCCCTAAATCTATTCTCTGCTCTTTGCCATTTTATAGTCTGTTAGGGTGTTGGTGCCTCTGTAGTTTAAAGGCTCAGACCGGAAGCCCTCAATGCTATTTCAAGCCTTTTCTGAAAACCCGCTATTGTGGAGGTATAATTATAGGCCCATACACTGAGCTTAATTGTTCCACAATAGGGTATACATTTACACCTGAGTACATTATTACTTTCCACTGAGGCACATTTCATGAGACAACACTTCTATCTATCTATCTATCTATCTATCTATCTATCTATCTATCTATCTATCTATCTATCTATCTATCTATCTATCTATCTATCTATCTATCTATCTATCTATCTATCTATCTATCTATCTATCTATCTATCTATCTATCTATCTATCTATCTATCTATCTATCTATCTATCTATCTATCTATCTATCTATCTATCTATCTATCTATCTATCTATCTATCTATCTATCTATCTATCTATCTATCTATCTATCTATGTCCGTCCGTCCGTCCGTCCGTCCGTAAGTATGTCCATATGGATGTTTGTCTATCACCTAAGTGAAAGACAGACCGAGGAATCAAAGAGGGATAAAACAGCTTTTAATAATTTAGATATCAAAATTTCAGCCCCATTGTTATTTTGAGACATCCCATACAAAATATAATTCAAAAAAACTAATTTGTGTTAAAATCAGTATAAAGTGAAACATTTTCTTCTTCCAAAGCTGGCGCACAATTTTAAATGCATTAGGGTTACCTAATGCCCCACCATTGCACGAGCTCACCTTAACAATCATGGCTGACAATAAGGACAGTGAGATGAAATGTTGCATAGTTGGTGTGAAACGTCAGACAGTCCCATTTTACACCTGATAAACTAAGACAAGAAATTACCAAAACTGTTAAAATATAAAATGGTCAATAGCCAAAATCACCAGTGCCCCCACATAACACCTTTGTTAAGTAAAGGAGCATCTATGGCTGAGAGTAATAAAATAGGTAGAATTAAAGAAGATTTTATAATCTGTTATGTAAGCAGTTAAATATTTGTGTCTTTTAATAGTTTATATGTCATTTTTTTAATATCCAAACTAAAGCTCAAAAAAACAGAAGGAGGAATAGGAATCCACCCTGTGGATTCAAGCTTATCAGATAATACATGATGGAAAATTACCAGAAACATAGGGTTGTCCCAATACTTTTTTAGCTGAGGCTAAGATACCTATAGATCTATATTTATATACAAATGTTATCTTAATTACTTTTTGCTAAGCAAAATATTTGTGTAAAGTATTTTTTTCATCAAAATGGGTGCTGACCCGCCTACTACTTAATGGTTTTGCTACAATTAAAAGAATCAAATTGCTGTCATTCTGTTTTCCTGTTTTTCCAATATTTTTTGAGAAAAGCCCTGCTCCTTCAAAAGTGTTGTTGGCAATACCGAAAATGGTATCAAATATATTTTAAGAATTTGATTTGGTATTAGTACTTATAACTTTTATATTATAATAAGGAACAAGTCATAATGTTTGGGAGGATTTTTTTCAAGAGTATATTTTTTAACTATACAGTGTTCATTATTCTTAAGTAATTACTACATGAAAATGATTAAATAAAATAACTGCATTAGACAGGGCAAAATTATATTTTAGTAAGCTAAGTATAACGGACAAATCACAAAGGCACAAATTTAAAATATGTCCTCCTTTTCCTCTAATATCTCCTAAGACAAGATGATAACATTTCCTTATGTATCAGTGGCATGGGATGTTAAACCTTTTTTCTTCTTCTCTTTTCCTGTTGTTATTCCTCTCTCTACTCAACTTTTTTTTCCACAAACACTGGTCTACCTCAGTGGTCACAGCCCCATGTCTGACACTGATGGGTTCTGTTGCTCCGTTCACTGCTGTCCTCCTACGACAGGCACCCAGCTCCCAACTCTTAATTGGTGGAAATCCTAGCAGCGTCTGGTTATAGTGAATGTTTTTTTTGTCCACAATTGTGGCTATCCAGTGGTCTGACAGCTGCTTGCCCATCTCCTTGGTGACAGAGGTGGCTCTGGCACTGTACTGCATTATCTGTCATTCAGCATTACCAGCCACCATATCAGAGAAGACAGGGAATTGTATGCATCTGAGAAATGAACCATCCACTACCAAAGTAAAAAAAAAATAATAACCTTAATTCAGCTATGAAGAGAAAACATCACAACAAAAAATAATGATAATTTAAGCTCTGAGTAACTCTAGCATTTGGGAAATGGAGTAACATATCAGAGAATAAAATATATGGTCTTAAGCTTAAAAGATTATGTCAAAGGATGAGTGTGACACCATGCAACATGCATGTATGATGCCATTTCAGTTTCCTACCAAGTCTATATTGCTGAACTTTCTACTTTTGTGGCTAAAGTTATAGGAACCCAGGAACTTGTGGACACTAATTGTTACCATCACTTTTTAATTAAAGCAAAGATGCAAACACTTAAGTATGTACTGTTTTATATTTGGCAAAAATTGAGTTACCTTTGGCAAAAATATGTTTGATGTTAATACAAGGTTATATTGGTCGCAATCTGACAATAATGTTTTAACAAACTGACAAGAAAGAAAGATTATAGAATCAATCACCAAAGAGCACAAAGTGTTAAATGCAACTGAATGTTGAACTATACAGGTCCTTCTCAAAATATTAGCATATTGTGATAAAGTTCATTATTTTCCATAATGTCATGATGAAAATTTAACATTCATATATTTTAGATTCATTGCACACTAACTGAAATATTTCAGGTCTTTTATTGTCTTAATACGGATGATTTTGGCATACAGCTCATGAAAACCCAAAATTCCTATCTCACAAAATTAGCATCTTTCATCCGACCAATAAAAGAAAAGTGTTTTTAATACAAAAAGCGTCAACCTTCAAATAATCATGTACAGTTATGCACTCAATACTTGGTCGGGAATCCTTTTGCAGAAATGACTGCGTCAATGTGGCGTGGCATGGAGGCCTGTGGCACTGCTGAGGTCTTATGGAGGCCCAGGATGCTTCGATAGCAGCCTTTAGCTCATCCAGAGTGTTGGGTCTTGAGTTTCTCAACGTTCTCTTCACAATATCCCACAGATTCTCTATGGGGTTCAGGTCAGGAGAGTTGGCAGGCCAATTGAGCACAGTGATACCATGGTCAGTAAACCATTTACCAGTGGTTTTGGCACTGTGAGCAGGTGCCAGGTCGTGCTGAAAAATGAAATCTTCATCTCCATAAAGCTTTTCAGCAGATGGAAGCATGAAGTGCTCCAAAATCTCCTGATAGCTAGCTGCATTGACCCTGCCCTTGATAAAACACAGTGGACCAACACCAGCAGCTGGCATGGCACCCCAGACCATCACTGACTGTGGGTACTTGACACTGGACTTCTGGCATTTTGGCATTTCCTTCTCCCCAGTCTTCCTCCAGTCTCTGGCACCTTGATTTCTGAATGACATGCAGAATTTGCTTTCATCCGAAAAAAGTACTTTGGACCACTTAGCAACAGTCCAGTGCTGCTTCTCTGTAGCCCAGGTCAGGCGCTTCTGCCGCTGTTTCTGGTTCAAACGTTGCTTGACCTGGGGAATGCGGCACCTGTAGCCCATTTCCTGCACACGCCTGTGCACGGTGGCTCTGGATGTTTCTACTCCAGACTCAGTCCACTGCTTCCGCAGGTCCCCCAAGGTCTGGAATTGGCCCTTCTCCACAATCTTCCTCAGGGTCCGGTCACTCGTTTTGCAGCGTTTTCTGCCACACTTTTTCCTTCCCACAGACTTCCCACTGAGGTGCCTTGATACAGCACTCTGGGAACAGCCTATTCGTTCAGAAATTTCTTTCTGTGTCTTACCCTCTTGCTTGAGGGTGTCAATAGTGGCCTTCTGGACAGCAGTCAGGTTGGCAGTCTTACCCATGATTGGGGTTTTGAGTGATGAACCAGGCTGGGAGTCTTAAAGGCCTCAGGAATCTTTTGCAGGTGTTTAGAGTTAACTCGTTGATTCAGATGATTAGGTTCATAGCTCGTTTAGAGACCCTTTTAATGATATGCTAATTTTGTGAGATAAGAATTTTGGGTTTTCATGAGCTGTATGCTAAAATCATCCGTATTAAGACAATAAAAGACCTGAAATATTTCAGTTAGTGTGCAATGAATCTAAAATATATGAATGTTAAATTTTCATCATGACATTATGGGAAATAATGAACTTTATCACAATATGCTAATATTTTGAGAAGGACCTGTAGTTCTGTGCAATTAAGGCTTTTTGAAGGTGCTTTTCTCATCAATAGATGAAAAAAAATGACGAGTAGTTTTCTGCCTCCACCAGCCATTAGGAGCCTTGCAGCTAACGCTAAGTAAGTTACCTTTCAGCAGATGTCTGTTTTTAGAATGGTCTAGTCTGTCTGATTTGTTACCAGTTTGGAATGCCCACATAGTGTTTGAGGGCCTACTTATATTCAACAGGACAGCACAGCCAACAATATAGGCTTTTACTTAAAGAGTTAGACAAGAGTCTGGTATAAAGTGACAAGAAAGCTAATGAACTAAGATGCAACTTTCTTTAGACCTTCACAATAAGATGCTTAAGTATACATACTGCACCCTGAACTTCAAAGCACATATTTTAAGGCTAATTAAAACATTGTGTAGTATCACCTCTGTTTGTAAAAACTAAATGATGGGTGCAGCATGATCAGTATGCAGATTTTACTTCATATAAATCCCGGACAGGTGTAGCATATTACATAAAGTATGAGTATGTTGGTGAGAATTGATATGTAACTGTGAAACATTTAAAAATATTACTACTAGTACATTGAGCAATAATCCTGACAATAGGATTAATGCTGAGGTAAAATTACTCCTGATAAATTTGCAAACAATATTTATGATACAAACTTTTCATACTGTTACTTCCCAGTTATGTAGCAAAAATGCACTTGACTCAAGTGTGCTGTCGTTGATCAAGTTAAAATATTTTTTGAGACTGGCAAAACAGTTTGAGACAACATTGTAACCAGTAACACATCACTTAGTTACAGGAAACAAGATAATAATAAAATATAAGTTAAATCATGGAAGTGTTCAAATATTGAAAATGTGACTGTTGAATCAGGCTAGTTCAGGAGATAATAGGAATGCCTGGAGCCAGGAGGATGAGCAACTAGAACAAACCACACTCAGAATAGTATTGGAAATAGTGAGTTGTACTGAGGGCTGCACAGTAACGCAGTTGATAGCACAGTTGCCTTGCAGCAAGAAGGTCCTCCGGGGGTCTTTCTGCATGTAGTTTGCATGTTCTTCCATTGCAAGAGTTCTTTCCGTGAACTCCAGCTTCCTCCCACAGTCTGAGAACATGACTGTTAGGTTAATTGGTCTCTCTAAATTGCCCTTAGGTGTGAATGGGCATGTGTATGGTTGTTTGTCCTGTGTGTCTTTGTGTTGCCCTGTCATGGACTGGCAACCTTTTCATGGTGTACCTATCCAGCCCGTAGACTGCTGGAGATAGGCACCAGCTTCCCTGCGACCTATTATGGCATAAGAGGGTATAGAAAATGGATAGATGGAGTTGTACTGAACAAAATAACTTTTGTGGGACTAAAATATATGTACAAGAGATACAAATAACAGAATAGACGTCCTCACTTTAATTTACAAAATAAAATAGAGTTGGACCCGAGTCTTTAAGTCTCTGGTTTCTCCAGCTATATGTCAGTCTGTGAATGGCAGGTATGTGAAAAACCTTTTTAGTGATCAAATAATACATTGCAGCTTGCCCTTCCACAGTGTGGGCAACCACAACAGGTTAGGTTCAAACATGCAGTGGCTCCCCTTCCATTACTGGAAAATCTTCTGAGGTCTTCTTGCTTCTGGATCCAATCTTTCTTCTCAGCTCCCTGGTTCTCTAGATCTTGGCATTAACAAAAAAGCTGATCTATGAGTAAGGTCAGAATCAAATTACACTAATGTTTTATGTAAAACCATAATCATTAATCATCATTTAATAAAGCTTAAATGTGACTATGCTCATATTTCACTTCTATTTCTGTTGTACAACTTATTATTTCAAACGAAGACTTCACAGTTTTATCAATATCCATAAGAAAAGTAACTAAAGTAGTATCACCCAGTCAGTACACAGAAATTACACATTTAAGGTAAAGAACACAAAAAAATAACTATCTTTTAAACCAAAAACAACATCTTACAGTAACAAAGTTTGTTAGCCATGAAGCCGTACTAGCATGAATAAATGAAAACTACAGGTTTTGAAGATTTTGGCAATTTAACTTAAACCAAATACAAGGTCTTCTTTAGTTTTTAGCATAAAACACCAATTAATATCATGTAGTATCGAAGTATACAAACTATTTTCATGAACTCACTCGAAATCTTACAACGAGGCTAGCAAGTTTTGCTCATCACTGCAAATAAAATAAGTGGCTTCGGGTAACCTCAACATACCTTTTCATACTGTTTTAACATATTTGTAACCCATTAGTTTTAGCTTTTCACCTATAGGTTATTACAGTCACATACTATTATGACATTAATGATTTTAATACACTTATAACTGTTTATGACATTTCCAGTGTGGTTCATAACATTTTCATTTGTCAGCATATTTATTAAATGTTAATTGTACTTTGTGTGATTTTGCAAAATTGTGCCAAGTTATTTTAAATTTGTTTAGAAATGTGTTAAGGCCTAAATGTTTTGTTACATCTTCTCAAGCTCTGTATTTATATAAGGAAATTATGATAAACTCAATGCTTGACTGTATAAAAAAACAATCACATTATATATTTGCCTCATAACCTGTTTTGTGGACTGGCAGATTTCTGTTTTATCTATACATTATTTCACAGAAAAAATAGATAATTATAAATCTGACAAAAAGAAAATTATATAAAATTTAGTTAAAATTCCATTTAGCTTTTGGTGAACATGTAGATGGTTCCTGTATCAAAATATACCTTGTAAATGAATAATAATTTTAAAAAAAAGTTAAATAAAAATAATAACACATATATTTTTAATTGAGTTTGTCAGGAGTTTAGCAAAGATATACAAGCTGGAAAAACTTAATAAAGTAAGGTAAACATGCATCTTAGTTCCTGCAAGATGGCACACATTACTTCGTATTTGCTTCTGTTTCGGATCCACACATGAGAAAACACAGCGGTGGTCATATAGGAGAGGAGGAGGCCGAGGAGCAAACAGCGTGAGGCCACCATTTTCAATCTGTGGTGACCAGTGGCTCCTGCTTGTCCATGGACTCACAGCCTTGCCTTCCACACCAGTGGTTGAATGCAGGTATTCACAAACTGGATTCCAGTGGCCACAGAACCATCTAAACCAAACAGACACGGTGACTCTTCTAGGTAAATAGTTACTTCTGCCAACAAATAAACAAGTCAGCTTCTTTTTTTTATGAGTATAGCTGCATCTGTGTATGGTGCTCCTTGGGATTGTTTCTTTGAGCAGATTTCATCCATCTAAAAATAAAACTGTGAGCTTACGTTCTGGAACTGAATATGACCACTCTGTAATAAATAGAGGCCACGCAGTCAGTATTGTCTTTTGAAAAAAAAGACATAAATTGTGATCTGGGGGGAGGTTTACAAATTATGCATTCAAAGAAACATTATTCTGATCAAGTGAGGTGGTAAAAAGAACAAATATTTTAATCAGTAGAGTGTAATTTCCTATCCTTCATGGATGAATTATGCAGTTGTTCAACATCAGGAGCCTCATCATAGTAGCTGCTTTGCTTTGGTGGAGACTTGGAATACTCTTGGTAGAAACTAAGGTCTAACAATAGTCCATAAAAAAGCCAGACTGCTCCTAAGAGGGAAGACCACATCATAGAATAAATATTTTCTAAAATCAGACAGCCCTATCTTCCTAAATTATTTTCTAAGAATACTTTTTTAAATCACTTTTGTTTCATTAAAAACTTAATTATAACATTCATTCTGTGGGGAGGGGGATTTTTCCTTTATTTTTACAAAATTACAGGTACCAAAATAATCGGCACTTTTAACAAATCCTGTAAAATAAATGCCAGTATTTATTCTGTACACTTAACCTTCTTTAATTTAATCAGAAGACCCAGGATTTTAAGAAATTATTGTCTTTCTGTTTCCCTAGCGTATAAAAGGCTATGACAGAGGCTCATTTGTTTAAGCCTCTTCATAGTGGGTAAGACAAGCGAACATTGCATAATGGAATTCCAATAGCCACATAACCAAGTAACCCAAGCGCACACAGTTACCACCAATTAATACAGCATCCCTCTCCGCTCTGCCATGCCACACCACACCACAGAACGAACTCCATGGTAATTATGCACCCTTTATAGTCAATGAGTGTTTTCATATTGCCTCCAATTCTGTCTGTCAAAATTGATATGAGAGTTTGGAGTCATTCTACACAGATCACCATGCATCAACAGGAAATTGGACAGGACTCTAAGAATCTAAACACAAGAATGAATGGTTAATCTAATCAACTTGAAATAAACAGAAATAATAACTGAAGAACATGACAGTGCAGAGACAACCGATAGAACTCAAAGTTTAAAACCTAACAGAGGCGTATTGTGACAGAGAACCCAACTATATGGTCCCTTTTTACTCAAATGTCCATGATGTTTAAAAAAAAAACTGATGGATGGAAAAATCTAGACACAGGAGATCATGCAATCCGAGAAAGCTAGATGTGTACCGTATGATAATTTCATAAGTCAGGAAATGGCTTTTGGGAAATATACATTCTCACCCAAACCTCCCCATACCTACGGTCAGAGTAATATTTACAAAGTTTAAAACAACTGGAACTGTGAGAACCATAGAAGAGGTTTCAATGTTTTTGTTTTTACCAGTACGCACAGTGAGGTGGATGGTAAGGAGGTAAAATAGAAATTTCCAAAGCTCACTGACATAAAACTGCAGCAAAAAAAAAAGAATTTATGTTACTGCAAAAAGATAATTTAATTTTAAGGCCTTTTTTAACCAGTCCTTACCAGGGATATCAATCATTGTGTATGTCGAAAGCTGTAAGGTATGACAAAGGAAAGCTTACATTTCTTGCAGGAATTAGCAATTCATCAGTCTATCAGTTAGTAGAGTAGATCACAGTAATAAATATATTCTGAGCCAAAATTTATGTAAAAAAATAAAGAAAAGCATGTCCAATGAAGAACAGTGGTTTATATGGCATCAGGGATGGGAATACTACAGGGGTTGGACAATGAAACTGAAACACCTGTCATTTTGATGTGGGAGATTTCATGGCTAAATTGGACCAGCCTGGTAGCCAGTCTTCATTGATTGCTTGATTGCACATTGCACCAGTAAGAGAAGAGTGTGAAGGTTCAATTAGCAGGGTAAGACCACAGTTTTTCTCAAAATATTGAAATGCACACAACATTATGAGTGACATACCAGAGTTTAAAAGAGGACAAATTGTTGGTGCACGTCTTGCTGGCGCATCTGTGACCAAGACAGCAAGTCTTTGTGATGTATCAAGAGCCACGATATCCAGGGTAATGTCAGCATACCACCAAGAAGGACGAACCACATCCAGTATCACGTAGTGACCTGGCCACTATCCTGCAAGAAGAATGGCTTAAAATCGCCTCTGACCACTGTGCAGGACTTGTATATGTCATTCCCAAGATGAATTGATGCTGTATTGGCCACAAAAGGAGGCCCTACAACATACTAATAAATTATTGTGGTCTAAAACCAGGTGTTTCAGTTTCATTGTCCAACCCCTGTAGTTAAAAAGTGCCACTAATACATATTTTATTTTGTGATTAAGTTATGCAGCCCCATTTCCAGGTGCCAATTGTGTTGATGGTGTTGATGATGTTTTGCTTATGACATGTGCTGCGACTGGTGTATTTTTGCCTGAACCTTAGCATTGTTTAGCTTTAGTAAGCAGTGGTCTACAGGCTTTCCACATTTATCAAGCATAATTGCTGCTTAAAGTCTTAAATTATTTATTATTGTGAGATCTGACAGAGCTGCTCAGAAGCAAATTGGGATCATCTTCCATGACCACCAAGGATTTGCAGATTGGAAGCAGAACTAAGTTTATTTCCTCAGCTCTGCTTTTATCCCTGCAAACGAAGCGTTTAAAAGGATCACCCGCGACAGATAACCACGTTACTGTACAGACGAATAACGCTGCTGCTCTTAAGATCCCGATTTTGTCTGTGACTTTTTTTTCTCTCTCGCTCTTGCCTTCACCCTAGTCTAATTGTGCTGATGCTCTCCCTGTGGGTTTTAATGTTTGACACGGCAAAACACTCTTAAATCCTCCACACTTAGCTTCTTGTTCACTTATGAGGCCCCAGTATCTTAAAAGCAAAAAGGATGTATGTCTAATTCACAAATTTATCACTTTGCAAAATGATGCATTAAATGAGAGAGGACACGGTCTGATTTGAAATGCTGACTTAAGAAAATAAGTTCCGATTTTCAAAATTAGTTTAGATGGGCTCCTTTTAACCCCTCAGCCACCCGCTTGCCTCCCACATCCTCCTGCTTTCGCAGTTATTTCTCTCGCTCTCTTTGAGATGGGAGGCCATGTGGGTCTGTCTGACACTCCTTTGGTCTGACTTTCCATAACGCACACCAATGAAAAACACATACCAACATTTTACCGCTTTACTTAATGTGCTTACACATTTATATATTAAATACTCTAGAGCACATTTAAAATTGTGTACCTTATACATTTGCTGTATATTTGCTTTTTTCCTTAAAACCTTTGATGATTGCATCATGTTTTTGGACTAAAATATTGAAATGCGACTAATATATAGATGGTGATTAACTTATATTTCAAAAGGACTGAGAAAATGGTCTCGTTATGAGTTTTTGTTTCTTTTTCTTGTCATAATAAGATACCATAAATGTGGTTTTATACAGCTCAAATTAACTAAGTAATAGCAATGATAATATGACCCAACTAATGTCACATGTTTCTGTTTTTACAGATAGAATCCAATTCATAATCATTCTTAATAGTACACTTGACAAAAAATAGCACATTTCCATTATCATATTGTATATTCAGTTGTTTGAGAAAGACAAAAATGTCAATCTCTGGGGAATACTGGGGCTCCCAGAAGCTGAAACCAGAAAAGACATTTTTGAACTCAAGTCTAACAGCCTATGAACGTAGCTCAATTGGCTGTGAGGCACCTTGGACTTCCATTCAACAGATCATCCTGCAAAAAGTACGTTTCGGAGGACATCAGGGTACCAGTAGCAGTGATCTCCTGGGAGGTATTTAACAAGAGACAAGACTAAACTGATCACAACTTCATTGACATTGCAATAGGGAAAACACAAAACATGCTAAGTTTAAGTCTTTTTTTTACATTTTGTGAGAGAGGAGTTGTTTAACTAATGTTTTAAAACATTTACAAGTGGTTAAAAATAGACATTTAATTTTTTCTTTGCAACTTATGTTAGCAATTGCACAGTTACTGGAATCAACATTACCAAAACAGTGGTGCCTCTGTGTATTCCCTAAATGCACACCCTTACATTAAATCGGATATTTCTAAAAAAAAAAACTGCCAACATTTCCAATTCCAGCAAGTTCCATAATGGTCAGAGGTTAAAAGCCCAAGAGGATAAAACAGACCACCTTTGTTTTACTCAGTTCAGCCTTCCTGTTATCTGCTGAAAGTCTCATTCTCTTGCAGCCCGAATAAATCACAAAATCAGAGTTAAACCCATTCAATTTTATAGTTTTTCTCTTTCACCACCCACCGTTGCAGGCTTTCGATGAACAAACTGTATAATAAATGATTATTATTTTTAAGTGTTTGGTCAAGATGTTAAACAAACACATCTTAATTCACATCTAAATTACAGTATGATATAAGAACTGTACAAAAGTGGCATACAACTGTTAAAGTAAATAATTAGTTTGTCAGGCTCTGGGAACATGAGATAAGGGACTGTACACAGAAGTAGCATGTTTGTTCACACTATTAAAACATTGCTCAAATATCTGCATATCTGCATTGTGAGTCAAGGCATTGCACTGAGTTGAAATAAATGTATATTTATGTAAACTGTAAACAGAATAATACTTTTTTTTAAAATATATGACAATATCAACAAATGTAAAATAAATTTTTCTCAAGTGGTTCCTTTAAAAACTTAGTTTCATACATGAAAGCTAGGCTGACAGAATTATTGTGCACAGCATTTCTAACTATGTCTATAATTATTATTATTATTTTTACTTAAAAGGGGATTTTGGCTTTTTGTTTTGCTTTTGCTGATTCGTTAGTCTTGGATTTTCATTTTCAGTTCATTTTCTAGTTTTAAGAGTTCTTATCCTTTTGATTGTATATTTTAGTAATCTGTATGTGTTTTATTCTTTATTTCAATGGTTCCTGTGAATTCAATTAATGATGGTAATCGCACATTCTGTAGAACTTTGAGTTTCTGTGTTCCTAGGTTTGGATTCTGCTAATGTTTACTATGTTTATTAGTTGTAGTTTACTGTGTTCCCTGATTAACCCTGTACCTTTACTTCAGTGTCCCAGCTCCCTGCATTCCCCACAGATGTCTCTACTCATTAATTCAACTGCCTTACATTCTAATAATCAAGCTACTCGGGTATGAATTCTGCTTGGTTTTCTCTGTTGTTGCCACTGGCCTATTTTGTTCCATGCAGTCTTGGTTTTTGGGTTTTCTGACTTGGACTTTGTTTATTTTTCTTCTTGTACAATTTTGGGTTTTCCAGATTTCTTAGTAAAATAGATAATTTTTTTCTGCCTGTCTCCTCTGCATTTAGGTCCCCAGACTTCACTGTTATGTGACAAAAACTGAACATTTTCATTGAGGGATGTGGAATGGATGTGTAACATTTTTTTAAATTTCAGTTTGAAACCTTAATTGAGTCCTTTTTATGGTTGCTTTAGTGACAAGAAAATTGAGTTTGTGTTTAGAAAAAAAATATCTTCCTTTAAAATTAAAGCAAACAAACAAACATGGTTGCATCTAAAATACATTTTCTTCTACCGTGCCACTTTTATATATCTGGTGATCCTTTAACATTTCTTGTGCAGTTTGATCATCATAACAAAAATCTACAAAATGGTTTAACAAAATACTGTCACAGGTTATCTGTATGACACAAAACAGATACAATTGTAAAGTCAAGATAGGCTCTGAAGTCATTTCAATTTCTATCAATAATGTTTAGACCTTTTTAGAGAGGTGATCCACATTGTGGTGTCTGCATTGATTAATTTATGAAATGTACAGATATTCTGATTGAAGCACTGCTGTCACAAACTAAAAGGACTGGACATCTCAAAGAAAACATGCCTGCAATAAAGGCCCAATATTCATATCAGCGCAAAATCAAAGTAACCACATTGCCAACTGAGATACAAATGGGGGATGTCATAGAACAGGAAAAGCCTTTAGAAATTTTCCAAAGTTTTCAATGGCTCCCTAGAGCACACTTAAGCCTCACTAGTTGTGAAATGGAAATGGTTTTAGACCACAAGGATTTATTTATAGAATTGGCTGTCTGGCCATACTGAGTAACCAAGAAAGCAAGCCTTTGGTTGGGGATGTCGCCAATCTTTTAAGAGTCAAAAAACTTAAAAGGAGTTTCTAAAAGACCTATCATAGAAACACTCTATAAAACAGTTTTTCATTGTTGTCTATATGCACTGTATTAGGTTGAAAAGGTATGTGTTACCTCTTCTAATAATATTAATGGGACAGTGATATTTATTCTTGACAGTTTTCTTTATTTGTCAATATATTTCAAACATATCACAGTGAAAATGAAACCACAATGAAAAGATGAGTGTCTGAATAAAACATTTGCCCAACTTAATGTGGAATAGTGTAGAAAACTAATAGATGGCAGCCACTCTGAGTAACGGATTGATGTTGAAGATGCTGTTCACTGATGTCCCAATTTATTGTGGTCAACCATGCTGACTGTGGAAAAGACTATAAATTAAAGGGGAATATATTTCTTAAAATGTTATACTCACTACGCTTTAAGCTGATAATACAATTGATTTGTTAAAGTATGGTGGTGAAAGCATCATGCTTCTCAGCAACCAAAACACAGAGACCTACAAGACAAAAATGCCCTTTAATTCCATCACTAGATAATAGTCTTAAGACTCTGACAACATATCATTAGCAAAATGATAAACCAAAGTAATACATTTCAGACTAAATAAATTTGGCCTACCAGAACATTTTTATAAAGGCTCACGTTTCTTGAGAGGCATTTTCAGAAGCATTTAGTACAAAATATCCCTGCTCATTATAAAATCTCATTATAAAAAACGAGAAAAGTTAAAACAGAATTGTAATGTTGATGGTGTAGACAGAAGTGGTCACGCTTTTCCTGGCCGATTCTGATTGTCTTTTAGTTCTGGCCCAGAGTCAGATTTTAAACAATTTCAGTATTCTTAGGACTTCTTCTTTGATAGAGTTATGAATCTAACAGAAAATGAAGAAATTACAATATTATCTCTATTTATGCATCAAAGCACATGTATGTGTTTATAAACTGCGTTTATAGACCGAAAACGCCTCTTTGCTTTTGTGCATCTAATAGGAGAATCTTTTTTAGCTTTAAACCACCAATACCCAATCAGAGCAATCAGTGGAAAACTGTCCTGTTTGGATCTGATCGATTGAGTGGTGCATCACTGGTACTGAGCCTTTTGCTCGATCACAGATTGCTGTTGACTCCAGCTCCCTCCAGGCCTGAAAAAGATGAAGTGGTTATGGAAAATGAATTCAGGAAGATGTGTATAAATGTGTATATATAAATATTCTATACCATATGTATTTAAGTGTGGTATTTTGCAGCATTTCCGTTCCTAATTCACACTTTACCAAAAACAGCATTTCAACCAGAAAACCAAGTCATAACACAAGCTGTTAGCTTCTCTTCGTTTGGAACTGCAGCACAGTGTAGGCGAGTAGGTTTAATAAATGGTGTTCAGTGTAAAGTTACTAGACTGTCAAAGGTCTTTGGCTACTCACCAGACATATAGCTGTAAATCATAGGGAGTCAGCAGATTACTGAAGCATGGCATGTGGTTAGAGGCTGACTGCAGGTGTGTGTCCTCAACACGTGCAACAGAGTGAGAGTGGAATGGAGGGAAAACCAGAGCAGAACTGAGAGAATACTGGGTGAATATGGTCACTTCCCTCAACTTTCCAGGTGCAAGATCATATCTAGAAACAACAAAGTCCCCATTCTTCATCTTGCACTCAGAATTGTGCTTATATATATATATATATATATATATACAAATATAGATATAGATGTGTATGTATGTATATTCTATATGAGATAGTTTCACACATATGCTTCTATATTTTATGTTTGCAAGTAGAATTGAGAGAGCTGCAGTTTTCTAAACTTTATCTGAGACAAGGATGTGCAAAAAAAAGAAACATATCTTCACCACCAGTCTTCATGACCCCACTGGGTATAAAGAAATTGTTGGGGGAGAGTTTGAAGAGACTGTGAGGGTGAAACAGGTGAAACAGAAAAGCAAAGGAGTGCAGCTTTTCCTGTCACCTTCTCTGCCCTTTGATGCTTCCCCCATTCCTGCATCACCTTGCCTCGGGGGTTTGAACAACTGCTCTTGATGGGGGGGCAAGTGTTTTCTCTGTTCTTTCTATGTGCCTCCGGGTGTACTACCGACTCTCACTACCCTGGCGATCTCCTGCCGCCTCACACTTTTCAGAGTTTCACAAACACCGAAACACAAGTACACATGCGAACACACAAGCCCTGTGCAACATCTGAACCCTCTTCACTTCGCTCCCTCTCATCTTCGTATGTGGGGCTCTTTGTAGCTGTTGTGCCTGAGCTTGGTGAGGAGAACAGGGAGACCAAAGCGGAGCGAAGAAGAAGGATGGTGAAGAGAGAACGGAGGTGGTGTTAAAGAACAGAAAATGGTACGGGATGGATGAGAAAGAGAGCGGAGGAACTAATGTTTAGATTGTAGCGTCAGTGCTTGCCTGTTGTTGCTCAGAGAATATGGGTTGGTGAGTGTTTGTGCACTGCAGCTTGATTTGGGGGTTGTCCCCAGCTGTGCATAGAGACAGGAGAGAGGAGATGTGGCAGAGACTCTAATTAGATGGGCCCAAGTGTGCTGAACTGGGGGAGAACCCTGGAGCGCAACCAAATGCTGCTCAGCCCCCCTGCAAACAGAGCAGGAGGAGACCCCCAGCGGTAATTATAACGTTTCACAAGCCAAGCAAGACATCACCAGGAAGTTTTCAATCTGAAAAACCTTATTTCACTCTCTGGGGAGTTGAAAAGAAGTTGTCTTTCATTAGCCTTCCCTTTAAAGGGTGAAAAAGGTGGGTAGTTAAGCTTTGACTGGGAGATCCTCCTGTTGCTTGTACTGTGATGTCATTACTATTTTGCATTTTTGCTACAAATTTGATGGGAATACAGGGCTGTTAAAACATTTTTTTCCCAATTAAAGATTTTGTCTTCCATATTTTAATCCTTTGGATTATCAAACAGTTTTTTGGGGTTTGTTTGTTTTTTTATCAAATCAAGATATCTAGAGTAAATAATAAAAGAGTTTTCTTCTCTGCTTAAACAGAACTTTTCTGACAGCATGAAGTAGGTTAAAAGATCTCAAAAATCAACACATCTTGCCCTGGCCTAAGAAAATTCAAGAACAGATGAGAAACAAAGACAATGACATCTACCAATACCATCATTATTCAGCATTTTGGTGGAAGTTTGCTCACTTTAAACCTCAGAGGTTTAATCTGACAAAGGCCAGACTTCGACAACATTGACCAGGACTTTTGGAAGAATGATCCTTGGACAGTCTAAAACTGAGACTGCCAGTGGACTCTAGAACAGAGGACATGTTTGACATAAACTAAATATACCATTACAG
This sequence comes from Girardinichthys multiradiatus, assembly GCF_021462225.1. Classification (NCBI taxonomy): domain Eukaryota; kingdom Metazoa; phylum Chordata; class Actinopteri; order Cyprinodontiformes; family Goodeidae; genus Girardinichthys; species Girardinichthys multiradiatus. The sequence continues at coordinate 36,073,406 of NC_061805.1, read as the reverse complement.
GAAAATAACCTATGGCAAATTATGAAGCGTAGAGGTTTAAGTGTCATAGTTTGGGGTGCTTTAGGAACATTTTAGACCATCTGTAAACAACGTAAAGGCCTAAGCAGAACTCAACCCTCCAACATGACAGTGACCCAAGACATGCCAGTAAATTCAGCAGAGACTGGCTAAGAATTAAGAAATATAAGTCCTGGCCTGAGCCCTCAATGAGATTATGTGGTGACTTTAAACAGGCTGTACATGATAGAAACCCCTCAAACATCTCACAGCTGAAAGTGAGAAGAAGTGTCACACTGAGGTTATTTCTGCCAAAAGGGACAAGACTAACTATATGGAGGGTAGGCTATCCTGACTTTTCTTTAATTATAAAACACATTTTCTTCATATCTTTTTGTTGTTCACCTGCAATTTAATCACTTTGTCTTCTAGGGGTAGAGAAACAAGATAAGAGATCTATACATTTTAACATTTCATAATAAAGATCTGAATATTTAAAAGGGTGTCCTAATTTTCGAAGGCTGTATGTAAATGTTTCTGCAAAACACTTGCATTTCTATTACAGGAGCCAAAAAAAACATCTGCTCCATTAATAGAGTATAGGCAGTGCATCTTTTATTAGTTAGTAGCTTGCAAAGCATGTAAACAGATACACTGACAACTGAATACAAGTACCCTCTTTTATAAAAAAATATATTTTTTTTAAATACATGCTTCATCACATATACTTCCAACTTCACTTAGTAAACTAGAAATGTATCATTATGTCATACCAACTTGTTTTAACCTGTCTACTATTCTAACATATTAAGTTTTGGCATGAGTAGTGACATTCTAAATGGCATGCATGTAAAAGCATCTGCCCAAGCACAAAATGTGTAATCTATGCTTTTCCTGTTGGGATTAGCCAGGAATGTTGTGGTATGGCTATCATAAAATATTAGAATCAGAATCAGTTTTATTCGTTAAGTTAATTCACACAAACAAGGACTCTGACTTTAGTTTCACTTTGCTCTCAATGAATAAATTTAAAATATAAATATATAAAAAGGGAAATAAAAATAAAAAGTTATCTCTTTAAATATATTGTTTTTTTAGAAGGGGACTCAAAGTGACAGCAGCAATATGAATCTTAACTCTTTGGGGAGCCTCTACAGTCTACAAGCTTTCTGCTACTGCAAAAGAAGTATAATCCTGACCTGCAAAAACATGGTCGCTACACAAAATGCATCTTGAAAGATTTTGTTATTTTGTTAACTACTTTGCAGTTTGACGTAGGATTGATGCATTTGGACCCCATTTTGCTTCTTTCCCTGTGTATTGTTTGCCGAGATCTCACACATAAATATGCATTAGCTTTATCTTCTCTTCCTCCTTAATATCCAGTTGCTTTTACTTTACCGCAGAAATGGTAATTACAATCACACTAAACAGGCTTGTACCGTATCAAAAATTAATTAATATCAAATTTATTTGGGTTATCCAGTGCTAAAACACAAGGTTTTTGCATGCTAATGTAACATATTTTGAAAAAGGTCCTGCGATTCAATTACTTGCAGAATATCATTAAAGGCAACAAATATACAGTTTAATTTGTGTTGACTATTTAAGCCACGCCAGAGCTGCAGAATCCCCTTCCTCTTTAAGTGGATTAATTAATTTGAATCAATAATATCTCTAAGTTGGGTTTTACCACTCCCCTAAAAACCAAATGCAATACAAAGCCTTATCAGCTGCAGTGGTGTTCCAAACCACAACTTCGGGGTCTAACACGTTTTATTCAAGTAATTTTAGGCAGATGAGTTTAAGCCTGTCTTTCAGTTTTCCCTATTTGCTGAATGCCTTTTTTTGTGTGTTTGCCTGTGTCTGCATGTGTGTCTGTGTGTTTTTTGTGTGTTAATGAGCAATATTGAAGCCTAAAAATCTATTTGGATAAACTCCTTTAGATTTAAGACAGTTTAAAATTGTCAACAAATATCTTGAATATCATAATTTCAAAACTCCCAATAAAGACAGAATACTAATTCAAAACTCAGTTTCACTGTTACTTCTAAAGAATTAAAACAAATAACTGGCATTCAAATTCAATTTAGATTGTGTTTAAATTAATTTGGGAACAACCAGTATCTATGACAGCGACAAATGTATGAGTCAGTTATAACAGGCACCTAAAATGGATTCATATTTTAATCAAAACAGATACACATGTGGAAAGTGTTTGGAACATTTTTCCCTTGGTAAATTATTAAACAAAATATAAGTGAAAGGAGATGGAGATAATGTATTATATTGTTTTTATTTAGATTCACTAATGAGACTTTTGTGGGTGATTTCCAATTGTTGTTTTCTATTATACTTTGACCTTCTGATTTCAGAACTATAATATAGCAATAGATAAAAGCAGAGTTCACTAATCTCTCTTTAGCAACTCATATTAGTGATAAGCACAGTTAGCGCAGCTAGTATTGCTAAAACCACAGACTAATGAGAATGTAGATACTTAACCCTGAGATCTCAAAAGGGTGGCAACATTTCCACATCCAACATCTTTCAGAACAAAAAGGTTGAGAGCTCAAAAGGGTGAAACAGAATCACTTTGCTGTTCTCTCCCCTTTTCTATGGCATAATTTTTAAACAACTCAATGATTACTTATAAAAGCTAACTTTAAGTCTTCTTCATTTAACAACAGCTTCCACACTGAAGAGTGCTGTTGGTAGTGTGTTATGGTAGCTTCTATGTACAACTGATGATGAAAAATTACCATGGTAATTTTCTGAGGACCAGCTAGACACCGGCCAAGGCCGACCAAACTGCAAGTCGGCCGGTTCCAGTCAACCGGATAATTTCGCTGTACATCTCCAGTTTTAATCATATTTCTGTGTTGGTTCTTGGAGAGGGATTAGGTATAGTTTAGTGTTACTGCCTCTTTGTCAGTTGTCCCAAGGTTTCAAGGGCAGTTTTACAATTTACCCTCTGTGCTATTAAACGCATCTCAGATATCCTCAATGATGTAGTGTATCATGTGTACTTGCTTGTAGTAAAAACACAAAACATAAAAACCTCAGCTGCATAATAATCTTGAAATTATCTCTTTTTCTATTCTTTCTGTTTCCTTTTTTCATTCTTTTTTATTATTTTCTATGAAATAACAAAAATACTAAGCATTATGTGGCCAATGACTAGAAATGCATGTAACCCTTAAGAACATATGGATTTGAAAAAAAAACTTCCAATTTGACAGGTGTTGTGTTTACCAGCAGGAGACTGAGTTGAATGATGAGTCACTATGACTACTCGGCAATGGAAAATGTATGTAAGGAACAATATGCAGCCTCCACATGTCAGTGTGAAACATTAGTTTTGCTGTTTTAGTGTCATTTTATATTATTGGAAAAGCATAAAAGCTTCCTGCTATGCTTGAGCATATAAAACAGCTCCAGTGGATTACTTCCCATTTCTGTGTGCCTGTAAACTTGTAAAGCTGATCATTCATGGTACATCTGAATCCCACTTTCAATTAAGGATTTAGTACAGCTGTCTTCAGACATAAAGATTATATTGTGTGATTTGTGTCGGCTTCCTCTCCTGGTATTTAAGAGGAGGGCTCAGTTTAGTTTTCATACTTAAAGAAGAGCCTCTCGTGACACATACACACAAACACACACACAACCAGATAGATAGTGTGAATTAAAATTTGCCTGATGCTCAGCCGCAAACCTGCAGGTGTTATAGCAGGTCATTGCATACATAGCTTCTTTCATGCAACCAGATGTACTCATAACCATATATAAAGCTGTCTTTATAGTTGTGTATGTAAAAATTAAAGCCTCTAAGACAGAAGGCTATCACAATTTTAAAAACTAACCCTTATAAGGTTCTTGTTATGCTTGACAACCACCCCATAAGGCATGCAATAAAATGCTACAGCAGAGAGGAGGTACATTGAGTGTCCCTCCTAGACTATGTGTGCTCTGTGATCATACCTCTGTCAGTTTTCTTTCAAATAAAGAAAACTGTGTCTTCACATAATGTGGGTAGGAGTGTGGGGTAGACGAAAATGAGACCTTATTAGGGATGCATGATATATCAGCATTAACATCGATACTGGCCGATGTTTGTTAATTTTCAACATATCGGATCGAGCCAATAAGTAACACGGGGCAGGTATTAATAATCAACATTCATTTCCATCTTGATGCCATTTGTGCATCTGTTTCAGGAGGGAGATTGAACGGGGCTGAGCATGTGATATTTGTTTGGGCATGTGACAGTGATAATAATGCAGCACAGAATTATGGGGTTTTTAACTGAAGCCGAGAAGCATTGTCAGCAGTTTTGTTATGTTTTTATGGAGTCAAAGGGTGGGGATACGTATATATCATGCATAATATTGGGAAATATCTGTTATCGGCCATAACACCAAAATCAATATCAGATATTGATATTGGCCAAAATATTTAAATGTGTGCATCCCTATACCATATATTCAAATTTCTCACCCTGAATACTAGAGCTGACAAACCTTTATCATAAAACCGACCTTGCTTCAAGTTGAAATAAGTATAGGTTAAAGCCAAGTGCTCTTATTCTAAAGCTTTTGATTAGATAATGATCTGAAAGTGTCTCTGCCTCCATAATACCTGTGCCTTAACACAATGTAACGGTGAAAAGAAAAGCAATCAACTTAGAGAACCAATTTTTTTTCTGCCATGTCAATCCATCAGTGGTTATAAAGCAATATTAAGCAATTTGGAGTCCACCTTTTTACAGTGAGAAAGACTTTCACCAAAAGCAAATCATTCAAGATGAACACTAATCATATCAGGAGTGGATGTCACAGCAAATTCACTCAGAGGTAAGAGCGTGTTGCGTTCAGAGAAATTGTGAAAAGTCAAAAGTGACATTTCAAACAATAAATGTTATTGCACATAATTTTAGACTTAGTAAAGCTAAGTACAAGTTTAGCTTGTTTGGAAAGAGTGCCAAGAAATCAAGCCTTAATCTATAAAAACAAGCTGAAAGCATGATTAGCGTTTGCTTAGTTGCATTTAAATTTAGCCAAAAGACTTTTGGTGCAATGTGCTTTGGACAAATAAATCAAAGTGGAGATGTTATATTGGGTTGCATAATGTTTAGTAAAGACCAAAGACAGCATTTTAGCACAAACACCTTCTATAAGATGTCAAGTAAATGATCTCTGTACCTGGCCAGGCACTTAGACTTTGACAGAGCTATCACTGTCAATTGTTCAAAATGAAAAAAAAAAAAAAACTAAAAAGAAAGTACTCTTTATCATATCCTTTAAAAAAGTAAATCTTGAGCAGTCTGTCAATGGTTTTCTGTTATCATCTTCCTGTCCTTTAATCATCCTGCCAGTTGTGGGAGATGCAGGTCAAATAAGGGATTTCTGGAAATTCAATACCCCTTTCAGATCATACTTTCAATTCACAATCTACATATGTTCTTCATGCCTTGTGATTAGCTAACCGGTACATGAATTGATGGCGGAAATGGACCTACCATTATTGCTGTCCACCTAAGAGGAAATCGCACAGTGTGATGTACCGATAGGGGCTATGGTGGTGCCGATTGTATGGCAGCCCCACTTCTGTCTGTCTGCCCCAGGGCAGCTGTGGCTACAATGCAGCCTACCACTGTCAGCGTGAATGGGTGGATGACTGATTGTAGTGTAAAGCTCTTTGGAGTCCTCAGACTTAATAAAGAGCTATACAAGTGTGGCATTTTACCACTCAAACTAAAGATGGCAGCAGCACCTGAGTCTGCAGGTTGCTGACTGCAGGTGTTTTCATTGCGTCATGATACAAAAGATCTTCAAAATTAAAAGTGAATGTCTTTGCTTCAGTGTCCATATATTGTGCACTCAGTGACTTTCGCTGTCTCATACACTGTTTCCCTCTGCTGTGGTGAGGAATCTGATGCTGAGGTGTTGAATTTCTGTTTGTCTGTCATAGGTCCAGTTGGAAAAGGTCCAGTTGTCCTCAAACGAAAAGTTGTTTAACACAGGGGAGCTGACGAAAGGAAGCATTATTTATCAAAACACCCTTGTATGCATGTACAGATTGCATGAGTAGAGGTAAAGTAGGGATAACATGTGTTAAGGAGAGCATGATTTTTTAGGTTTTTGAATTTGCAAATGGGACTGATGAAAAAAGGCATTGAAAAAGTTTTTTTAGAAAATGCAAACAAATCCTTAAATCTCCTGTTTGCATATGCAGAAATATAACAATTCCAAGAGAGAAGAAAAAATTAGGATGCATATTATATCAAGCACTTGTTTAAAGAGCTCTGAGCAGATGGCTACAAAACAACTGCTGCTTTCAGTATTTTGCCTTATTAAATTGTCACATCTGTGTTGCTGAGCTGAAGCCAACCCTTATCCTTGGAATTTAATCAAGCTTACAACAAAATGGAGTTTAGATGAGGGAAAAATGAAAAAGATGTAACCACATTCAAAGGAATACAGATACTGAATGAGAGAAAAAATACAAGAAACAGGTTTACAAAAGGAAGATGTTCTTAATTGTTTTGCTGCTTTTGGTTTTGAGCTCATGATGCTTTATAATGAGTATCCTAAAAATCACCCAATTGTCACAATCTGTCTCTGTGAGGTTTTGAGTTTGAGTTCTATCAGTTCTCTGCACTGCCATGTTCTTCATTTGCTATTATTTCTGTTCATTTCAGGTTGATTAATTCAACTATTCATTCTTGTGTTTAGATTTTTACATTCCTGTGTTAGATATTTTAATCTTCATTAGGATTTGTTCCTTCATGTTCTTTAAGTTAGTTTCTTTGTTTTCTTAGATGTTTTGTTAGTCCCCTGAAGACATTGCTCATCTGTGTAATTCAACCTCCTCCATCAGTTACTTTGCATTCCTGGTTACCAGCTGTCTCATATTATTCCTGATTAGTTCTCTGGGTTCATTGGTCCACTCTCCTCCTTACCTCAGTATTTATTCTCTCTGGTTTTCTGTTCTCACCACTGGATTGAACTGTTGACTATCTGCTCGCTACCCTGTTTTCATGTCAGATGTCCTGCCTTTGTTTTATGCCCCGCCCAGACTTGTAAGTTTCCTTCAGTTTAAATTATTAAAGAACTTTAACTCACCCACGCTGCTCTGAAGCTCCTGATCTGCACATTGGTCCTGCAACCTCCCAGCCTAACATGACACCAATCTTTCTTAAACAGAAATTCATTTTATGGATTGATTTAATATCATTAATTTCCCTTTTGATCATTTCTATTTTGACAAGAATTATGTATATATTTATGTCACAGCTGTAAAGGTTTGGACAAAAAGCTTTTGTCCCAAAAGGCTTCATCAAAATAACAGTGTCATTAGGCTGCTTTTTGGTATATCACTTCACACATTGCTGATACAGCACCATACATTTTCTCACTTATTCTTGCATATTTTGTTTCGACTATTAGTAATACAAAAACATACTGGCAGGATTTCAAACAGAACTGAGAGACATATCGGCATTCTAAAAGCCTCCCATTCTCCCCTTTTCCTGATTTTGCTCCTGTTTTTACAAATATAGTTAGAATGACAACAGACTGATATTGTCACTGTCACAAAATCTTAAACATTTGAGTAAGATTACATCTTATAGATCACATCAGTAAGCACTGATTAAATCGTTCTGTGGAGATTACTATTAATCATATTAGAGAGAAAAATCTTATAAAAAGTAACCTTTACATATGAAAAACACAGTTTGCGTGAGAAGCAACATGCTTTATGGGTGGCCATCCTATTGTTTTTAAAGTGGTATCCTGAAAGATTTCTACAAAAATACCAACAAAGTTGAAACAGTGATTGACTAGAATTTGTTTATTGAGAGCCAAGGTGATATATTGATATATTATATATTGCGGAGTAACATATTTGTAAAATGGTGCTATATTCATGTTCACCTTTTTATATTATTGAGTTAAGAAGAGTTTATTTATTTTAGTAATTCAATTCAATTGAAGCCTTTATATCTGCTAAAAATATTGTGTTATTGCCTACACAATTGTGTTGAAGACTGCATACATGATAGTCAGTCACTGACAGGATGGCAAGCCATAAAATGTCATTGCTAAAGAAAAAATTGCAATGACCTTGCATCTGGTGAGGCGTATTTGTCACTTCCTGTTTCAACTGTTGCACTTGGTGGATTGTTTGGTGTATGAAGGCTCTCTCATTTGATCTGATTTCTCTCTAAAGTGATATCTCTTACTTGTCCTAATACAGGTCCTTCTCAAAATATTAGCATATTGTGATAAAGTTCATTATTTTCCATAATGTCATGATGAAAATTTAAGATTCATATATTTTAGATTCATTGCACACTAACTGAAATATTTCAGGTCTTTTATTGTCTTAATACTGATGATTTTGGCATACAGCTCATGAAAACCCAAAATTCCTATCTCACAAAATTAGCATATTTCATCCGACCAATAAAAGAAAAGTGTCTTTAATACAAAAAACGTCAACCTTCAAATAATCATGTACAGTTATGCACTCAATACTTGGTCGGGAATCCTTTTGCAGAAATGACTGCTTCAATGCGGCGTGGCATGGAGGCAATCAGCCTGTGGCACTGCTGAGGTCTTATGGAGGCCCAGGATGCTTCGATAGCGGCCTTTAGCTCATCCAGAGTGTTGGGTCTTGAGTCTCTCAACGTTCTCTTCACAAAATCCCACAGATTCTCTATGGGGTTCAGGTCAGGAGAGTTGGCAGGCCAATTGAGCACAGTGATGCCATGGTCAGTAAACCATTTACCAGTGGTTTTGGCACTGTGAGCAGGTGCCAGGTCGTGCTGAAAAATGAAATCTTCATCTCCATAAAGCTTTTCAGCAGATGGAAGCATGAAGTGCTCCAAAATTTCCTGATAGCTAGCTGCATTGACCCTGCCCTTGATAAAACACAGTGGACCAACACCAGCAGCTGACACGGCCCCCCAGACCATCACTGACTGTGGGTATTTGACACTGGACTTCTGGCATTTTGGCATTTCCATCTCCCCAGTCTTCCTCCAGACCCTGGCACCTTGATTTCCGAATGACATGCAGAATTTGCTTTCATCCGAAAAAAGTACTTTGGACCACTGAGCAACAGTCCAGTGCTGCTTCTCTGTAGCCCAGGTCAGGCGCTTCTGCCGCTGTTTCTGGTTCAAAAGTGGCTTGACCTGGGGAATGCGGCACCTGTAGCCCATTTCCTGCACACGCCTGTGCACGGTGGCTCTGGATGTTTCTACTCCAGACTCAGTCCACTGCTTCCGCAGGTCCCCCAAGATCTGGAATCGGCCCTTCTCCACAATCTTCCTCAGGGTCCGGTCACCTCTTCTCGTTGTGCAGCGTTTTCTGCCACACTTTTTCCTTCCCACAGACTTCCCACTGAGGTGCCTTGATACAGCACTCTGGGAACAGCCTATTCGTTCAGAAATTTCTTTCTGTGTCTTACCCTCTTGCTTGAGGGTGTCAATAGTGGCCTTCTGGACAGCAGTCAGGTCGGCAGTCTTACCCATGATTGGGGTTTTGAGTGATGAACCAGGCTGGGAGTTTTAAAGGCCTCAGGAATATTTTGCAGGTGTTTAGAGTTAACTCGTTGATTCAGATGATTAGGTTCATAGCTCGTTTAGAGACCCTTTTAATGATATGCTAATTTTGTGAGATAGGAATTTTGGGTTTTCATGAGCTGTATGCTAAAATCATCCGTATTAAGACAATAAAAGACCTGAAATATGTCAGTTAGTGTGCAATGAATCTAAAATATATGAATGTTAAATTTTCATCATGACATTATGGAAAATAATGAACTTTATGACAATATGCTAATATTTTGAGAAGGACCTGCACTTTCTGTAGCTGCATTAACATTTGGGGACTCTCTGTTTCTTACACGGTTTTTCTAGTAGTGGTAAGCAGTCGCTAGCTTAGCGTTAGCGTTAACTCTACCATGACTACCCGTTCTGCTGTTTCTCTCTCTGAGTCTCCTCCTCTCTCCTGCTCTCTGTGTCAGATCTTCAGTTACTCAATACTCCTCTGCCTCCTTTAGTGATAATGGTACGTGTAATAAATGTAGCATTTTTTTTGCTTTGGAGGCGAGGTGTCGGAATTGGAGGCCGGGCTCCGCGCTGTTGAAAAACCAGCAGATAGCCGAGGCCCCTTAGCCAGCACGGGGCCACTAAGGGTAGCTCCCTGTAGCAGTCCTTTCGCAGAGCCTGCGCGCCTTAGGCCAGCTGGGTGACAGTACGATAAAAGCAAAGTCCTTGATCCCAGCCCACAGGTCACCACCAACCCATCTGCATTTCTAACAGATTTTCCCCGCTCAGCAACACACCCGCTGAGAAGCCAGTTCTGGTAATTGGCAGCTCCATAGTCAGTAATGTGGCACTAGAGACACCAGCAACCATAGTCAAATGTCTGCAAGGGGCCAGAACGGGTGACATCAAATCCTACCTGAAACTGCTGGCTAAGAATAAGCGTAAAAACAGTAAGATTGTTATTCATGCTGGCGGTAATGATACCCAGTTACGTCAATCGGAGGTCACCAAAGTTAGTGTTACTTCAGTGTGTAAGTTTGCCAAAACAATGTCAGACTCTGTAATTTTCTTTGGTCCCCTCCCCGATCTGACCAGTGACGACATGTTTAGGAACATATGGAACAATTAATGGAAGTCAGTGTAATGCCATTTACATTAATTGATTGACTGGGCAGTTTCTTTTTGAAACTCTTTGAATTTAGAAGCAGAAAATGTAAAGTTATCCAAGTCTTACAGGCAAGTCTTTCATGTCTTCAAGACATGCCTGTAGTCTATCATTTATGGGTAAATAAAGCTGAGTATCATCAGCATAACAGTGAAAATGTATTCCACACTGCCCGATAATTTTAACTATTGAAAGCATATTTAGACTAAATAGAATTGGCCCAAGTACTGAACCCAGTGGTATTCCACATGTAACCCTGGAGTTTAAAGCTGATTTATCATTTACATGAACAAACTGGAATCTGTTAGACAAATACGATTTAAACCAGCCTATTGCTGTTTCCCTGATCCCTACAGCATATTCCAGCCTTTCTAAGAGAATATTGTGATCGGCTCGATCAAATGCAGCACTGAGATCTAACAGAACAAGTCCAGACACAAGTCTATTATCTGAGGCCAGAAGAATATCATTAGTGACTTTCACCAATGCTGTTTCTGTGCTATGATGAGCTCTGAAACCTGACTGAAACTCTTCAAACAGATCATTGCTGTGTAAATGCCTACCCACTTGATTAGCAACTATTTTCTCAAGAATGTTAGATAAGAACAGAAGATTGGATATAGGTCTGTAATTTTTTTAATCATCTTGATCAAGCCAAGGTTTCTTAAGGTTTAATTACAGTCACCTTAAAAGCCTGTGGTATATATCCCTTCACTAAGGATAGATTAATCATATCTAAAATGGGGCTGATAATCAGAGGGAACACTTCCTTAAATAATTTGGTTGGGACTGGGTCTAACATACAAGTTGAAGATTTAGATGAAGCTAATATTTCTGAGTCCTGGCCTGACTCTGTGTCTACCTGTGACACCTTTCTGGAGGGGGACATCGTCCAAGCTTCTGCTGGCAACAACTTAATGCTCACCCTCTACCGATGATCCACATGGCCCTGTCTTTCAGTGTTTAACCCTCTCTCTCTCCTAGATATAGCAATCGACTGAGCTTTTACTGTAACTAATTATATGTGCTCTCTTTCAGACTAACCTTGGAAACTGGCTCAGAATTTTTCTGTTTTTTCTTCCTAGATGAAACCACTAAAATAGCTGCATCCATTAACATGTATTTTTCTTTCCCATAGAAAGTACTCCTGGATCAGTGCTTCTGTGTTCTTCTGTCTCTGCTCTTTTCTCTCAAACCCCCAGTCAGTCGTGGCAGATGGCCACTCACACTGAGCCTGGTACTGCTGGAGGTTTCTTCCTGTTAAAAGGGAGTTTTTCATCTCCACTGTCGCTACATGCATGCTCGGTATGAGGGATTGCTGCAAGGTCAACGCCAGTGACTGTCCACTGTCGCTACATGCTCATCCAGGAGGAGTGAATGCTACAATTCTCTGACTCAATGCAATCTGCTGGGTTTTCTTAGATAGAAAAACCTTTTATCCAATTTGAATAAATAACTGAATCTGACTGCACTGTTCAATGATTACAATTAATTGAAATGTATGTACCTGACTTTTGTGAAGTGCCTTGAGACGACATGTGTTGTGAACTGGCGCTATATAAATAAATTGAATTGAACTGAATCTTATAGAGTGCTGTATTCATGCATGTTAATGGGAGGTTGAGTGGAAGCAATAAGTGTGGTACAAGCAAAGCCCCTCCTGAATAAGTGATACAGTCAGAACCATCTATGTAGTGAAGAAAAACTGGTTTGTTTCTTAAAGGTCCAAAGTCATCTTTTTGGATGTGAATTTTGTATTTCTGTTGAAAATTAAGATCCCAGAGTCAGGATAACGAGTAGAGAGGTACATAATCCAAGTTGCTTGAAGTTCAGTGTGAAGCCTCCACAGTCACTGTGTTTTCTCAAGTCCTAAATCAGCACGGCCATGTACCAGGAAATGTTAGAACACTTCATGCTTCTCTCTGCTGACATTCTCTACGGAAATTCAGATTTTAATTTCAAGCAGTACTTGATACCTGCCCATTATTCCAAAAGTACCAATACTTGCCTTGATGACAATGGTATCACAGTGCTTGATTAGCCAACCTTACCTATACTCCATAGCAAATCTACTGAGTATTGTCAAGAATAAGATAAGAGATATCTGACCCAATAAATCATATGCAGTGCACATACTGTAGTACATGGGCATGCTTTTCAGTAAGTTGAAATACTGTATTAAAACACATTTTTTTATCAGCCTTATTCATTAGCTTTAAAGCGTAACCATCAACATAAACAAAAACACTTGAAGTATGTCTGTCTGTGTAACGAAAAAATATCTCAGTTAGCAAGTAAATTCATTTTGCTATGAATATTTAAATTTACTGAGATGCACCTGTAGTAAGATTATATCAGAACATGTAATGTCTATGAATCAAACTTGCATATCATGTAGGGGGTTCAGTTATCAGGGAAATGTACAAATATGGGTAAATTCTTACTGTAATCATCTAATTCCTCTGTCATTTTTACTGTGAAATGAAAAAGAAACGGGTATTTCATCACTGTGAAGCTCTAATTCATGGTTAACACAACCACAGGGGTTTTTCCAGATTGCATCAATAAAATTCTGATTCCCACACATTATCTTGAAACTGATGATTTGACCAATAAGGGTTGAATGACATCACTATGCTATGATGTCACCCAAAACATATTGAAAATGTAACCCTTTATTAAGCCATTTTTAGCTCCAGTGGTGAAACAGCTTTCATGCATTTTGAATGAGTAGTTTTTAATTAGCATTTTTTAAATTTGTTTATTTCCAAACAGTTTTTTAGGTAAGAAAATCATGTTGGATCATTTTACTCAGTTGATTCATTTAATTACTCATGTACATCCTTTGCACTCTTTTTATGTTGATCCAAACTTAACACACAGGCTGGCAATATTTGTCAATTAATATTTATTCCATGAAAAGCACACTTTCTGTCTTTCTTGAATGCAGTCATCTTAAACAATGCAGTCAAGTTTATAAACAGAACTTGACTGCATTGCTTTGAAACTAGGACTGGAACACATTTAATAAACTGCATCTACTGATATGATTTTACTGAATTGACTATATATTTCTGTGTATAAACTGGATGAGGTTTTTTTTTGTTTGTTTTGTTTGTGTAAAAATAAACTAAATTAAATGGAAATTCAAAAATCTAATTGGTTTGTGATTGAGAAAATGTTTCTAAAAGAGTATTAGACATATTATGTATACCTAGTCTGTTAAAAGCAAAGCTAAAATCGGGGAAAATTCATGAAACACATGTTCCATGTTTCATTCATTTCACTGATTAATTACATTTACTGCAACATTTAGCTACAACAAAATGCCATTACAAATAAAATCGAGCAGCAAAGTAAGAAAAACGAAAACATGGACATAAAGTGTGAACACTTGTGTGTTCACACTTAAATTTCTGCACCAGAAATAAAAATAAATAAATAAATGAGAACAAAAAACAAGAAAATGAAAAAATGGAGCAAGGGGTACCTTGCATCATTCACTGTCCTTTTAGGAGCTTTTTTTTAGTTAGGAGAGTGGTGGGCAGTTGGGCACTTTAACCTAAAACACTGTAATGGGTGACGACTCGGGTTATACTTGCACTCCACATCCATCTGCTCAGAGCAGCACTACCAAAAACATGGCTCAACCAAAAGCTGTCCTTTGAAAATGCTTTTACCCCCTTGGAGGCTCTACACAAAGGTAGAGAGTTCTAGACTTGCGAAAATCAATACTGAAGTGAATTAGAACTGCTGCGGCACAAATAACAGATTAGAACAGCGAGTTAGCCTGTCTCATCCAACGCAATGTTAAATCCCATAGCAAATTGTTAATCATTCATATACAGTGGAAATTTTAACTGCTCATACTTCAAAGAACCGGAAGCCAATCTATTCCATCAGCAATGGCAGGCTATATGGAGCATACATACCCCTCTGTCTGGGTGGATTCATTTATCTGTCTTTGCTGGTACTTTGCTGCATTCTCTGGCACATTTGACAGCCCCACGCCTCACCTAGATTAGAAAATTACACAAATGTAAGGTTAGAAAGGTGTAATTGAAAATGGCAAAGGGGCTGATTAGGAGACATTTAAATGATTATTCAACAGTGTTCAACACGGAGGGCGTGTAGAAGAGGCCACGAAGGGAACAATTTGAAATTATCACTGCCCCTGACAGGTGGATGACAAGTGTTGCTCTGACCGTTTCTTTCTCTGAACTTGTACTGTGATTGTACCTTAATGTTGTGCACACTGTGTGTGGTGCAGTGTGGTTCCTATGAGTTTGTGCTTCTCCTATCTGTCTATGTTTACGTCTTTGCTTGTGTGGCCTTATGAAGAAGTGTGAGCTTCCATATGGTACAACTTGCAGGCACTTTCTGCAGAATTCGTCACCAAAAAGTAGAGTAGATGCAAAATGCTGTGTAATCAAAACCACGTTTTAATAAAGTTGCTAATTTAAGGAATTTTACACTCAGGTATAAAATGTAAACGAAATATAACTAGTTTTACTAAACACATAATGAGTTATTGAAAGTATTTCATTCTGTTAATTTTGGTGATTACAGAATATGGCAAATGCAATTACAAAAAATCAGTTTGTTATTAAATTAGAAGATGCAGAAATGTTACCTATTGAAAAAACTTGGCAGACTGCAGATGAGGTAAATTCGTATTCAGTAATAGTAGTGAGCAACAAAAAAAGCATTTTCTTTGTTATAGACAATACAACAAATTGCTTTGAAAAAGCGCTCTTCTGTAACAGTTTTGTTTTTCAAACTTCCTAAACATTTAATACTGTTATAATGTAACACTGGTTTTACTTACAAAAGTTAACTATTATAGCAGTGTGGTCGCTAAGCTGTGCTGAGAGATTTAGACCTAGACCCTAAGACATTGATGAAGCAATGAAAGCCCCATTTCAGTAATTCATAATGTCTGTAACAGTCTTAAAACTAGTGCAACAGTTTGACAGAAGGGTATGAAAAAATGTTTAAAAACTGCTCCCCGCTTTTGGAAGTCCAAATCTGAGGCAGGTAAAGCTGGTGCACCAGTAAACCTACATATTTACATCATGTCACTGTCTAAAGCGTGTAATAAGGTTAGTGGTGGTAATTAATAGTTTACTGGTGTGTGCCGTCTGCTTTCTAACAGAATATATGTGAACAAAAGGAAAAACCTACAGAATCAAAAAATTGGGTGGACCATGTTTCTAACAAAAAGTATAGAGAAGTTACTACAGGTACATCTCAATAAATTGGAATATTATTAAAAAAATTATTTATTTCAATAACTCAATTCAATAAGTGAAACACTTCACATAAATTAACTATACACAGACTGATGTTTTCCAGCCTTTACTTCTGCTAAATATGATGATTTTCTGCCTACAGCTAATATAAAAACACAACACTGAATTCCTTAGATATACGATTATATTACCTCAGACCAATAAAAACACTTTTAATAAAGAAATGCGGGTTTAATGAAAAGTATGTTTAATGCCTGCTGAAAGGTTGTTATTTTCAAATGGTGCTTTTAATCTGACAAATGAGTCTCATCTGAAAACATATTCTAATATGACTGCTGGCACGTGCAATATTTTACAAGTTTATTGTATGTTAGTTATAAGTCAATGAGTAAATAAACAAACCAACAAACAGACAAAAAATAATTATATAAATAAAAAGGAATTCTCTATGGTATATAGTGCAATAAAAAACAATAAGAAATGTTGATTATTATGCAAGTCTTGAAACATATATGTATGTTTTTTTTTTTTGTTTGTTTGTTTTTTTGCTTTCTGTGTTTCTCATTAAAGAACCTTTAAAAACTGACTTTCTTAAAATGTAGTTGTCCCTAGCTAGGTAATGAGTTCAGCCGCATGGCAGCCCTAGAACACTGGCCACAGTGAAACAACTGACATATCACTTTTTTCCTATTAGACAGGGAGACGTTTTCTATCTCTGTGGTTTAAATGTGAGTTGTATTCTGTCAAAGTAAGTGCAGTTGACAGGGGAGCCAGGCAACACCCTAAACCTCTGGCCTGAGACTTTGTTTTCCGTGGGCACCAAAGCACTGTACTCCCTCAGGCATTGGTCTAGGAGCTGCAGTCTGTGACTGGTTAACTGTACTGTCTCATGCCATACATTTGACATGAGATAAAGGGTTTTCTTCAAGAATGGAGCTATCACAGCTAGAATAGATTATCAACTGCAAATATTGACAATATCTTCCTAAAATCTATATACACATACAAATAAAAGACATAGATGGAGGAGCGGAAAATTTTGACCAACTCTTAGTTTAATTTGTTGGTGTTCAAATTCCAATATCAACTGCTAGAAATATCATATTAAAACCTTTGAGTTAATACTTCTTATACCTAGACAGTGAATAGAATAGGAAATAATAAGCCTTTGTATCCAGGATAAATGACGTTTGAGGCTTGCTTCACAAATGACAGCTAATCTGCCTACAAGACCTAAAAGAATAGCAGTAATTTATTTTTGTATAAATGTAGAAATAAATATTTTCTGCATCATTTTATCTCAAATTTCAATAAATATCATTCTTTGATCAATAGAAACGAATTGAAAAAGTGAAATAATGTGATGCTCTTGCAAAGATGTTATGGGGAGAAATAAATAAAACAAATAACTTTACTATGTTTAATGAAATATGGCGATGCATCCACAGCTTTTGACAATAGTTTTGGCTTCCCCTAACAATAGGTATGTTTAAATTTTAATAAGAAGTATAAATAAATGTAAAAAATAATAAGTATAAATTTTTGTTTCCTACAAACACCACATTAGAAACATTGAAGAAGTTGGAAAAATTGGTGATGATTCTTTTTTTTTTTCTTGTTTTGTTCTATAACTTGCATTTCAAATGTTGTTGTCGTATTTCCAATTCTGGATTTTAGGCCTATAAACACATTTCAAGAGATTTGGATTGCTGAGGTAAATTTCGGATTTTTGCCATATCTTTGAACAACACGTAAAGGAAATTCTGACAGACAGCTCTTGTGTTGTTATTACAACACCCTTTTTTTGGATTTTAAATAATTTTAGTTTTCTTTCACAGTTTTTTTACTTTACATTTTTTGCATATATTTACAAATAGCAAAGAGCTACAGGCAGTCAAAGCACTACTGGCAATCCTAACCATTGTTTTGTGGCAGCATAGTTTTTAGTTTTGTATCTATCTTAGTCTAGCAACAGTAGTAGTAGTAGAAGTAGTAGTAGTAGTAGCAGTAATAGTAGCATTATCTCACAGAAAAGTGCATTCACATCCATTAAAACACATAAAAAAGAATGCCGGTCTAAAATCTTACACGATAGGTTTTAAATATATGCATTCTATTTATAGAAAAAAAATTGGGACCTATGGTCACTTTAGAACATCAACTTTGTTGTTCTTAGTCTTCTTTTATAATTCTAAGGTATGCTTAGGGTCTATGTACTTATTTATGATCCAATAAGTACCCGAAGCTAATAAAGCATAGACTTTATTATCCAATAATAAAGCCCAACTTCCTAGTTGATGTCTTGAGAGGTTGCTTCAATATTTCCACATTATGGTCCTTTCTTGTTATGCCATTTATTTTGTGAAAAGCACATGTCCCTTCTGCAGCAAAATTCTCTGCTGCCACCCCTATATTCTGCTGCCACCCCTATATTTCAGAGTTGAGAAAGCATTTTCAAGCCTCCAAGTTCACTTCATTTTCTTTCAAATGCAGCAATGTTCATTCTGGCTAAAGACTTCAAAGTTAGATTCATCAGACCACGGGAGAAGGGTCCAAAAATGAAGGTCTTTGTGAGTGCCTTTGCAAAATGTGATTTGGCTTTTTATGCTGCGTTTAGAGTAATAGCTTTTTCCTCTCTGAATGGCCTTTTTGCCCACATTTCACTGTGTATAATGACACCCTCTTACCAGCTTCAGATAGCATCTTCACAGCATCTGCATTTGTTCTGTGTTTGCTTTGCACATATCACTCAAAAACACCTCCTGGAAGGTATGATGACTGAACATTCCCATCATATGTTGTGTATAATTGTTTGAACAGATGAACGTTGCACCTTCAGACTCATGGATATTCTACCCAAAATGAACCAGACGTCTGGATGTCCACACTTTTTTTCTTGATATCTTAGATGAGTTATTTTAATTGATGCACGATCGCACCTTCATTTACCTCAAACATTGTAAATTAAGAACATCAGAAGCTTACAAAGCCATGGCATCATCATGTAGTCTTTCCAAAATATTTTAAAGAGATAGTAATCTTAGTGTGTGTATACTTCTGGATTTGTCGAAAGTAAAATCCATCTGACTTTTAAAAAAAGGTGCTGGATTTGAATCCTGGCCTTGGGTATTTCTGCATGGAGTTTGCATGTTCTGACCATGTACAGGTCCTTCTCAAAATATTAGCATATTGTGATAAAGTTCATTATTTTCCATAATGTAATGATGAAACTTTAACATTCATATATTTTAGATTCATTGCACATTAACTGAAATATTTCAGGTCTTTTATTGTCTTAATACGGATGATTGTGGCATACAGCTCATGAAAACCCAAAATTCCTATCTCACAAAATTAGCATATCATTAAAAGGGTCTCTAAACGAGCTATGAACCTAATCATCTGAATCAACGAGTTAACTCTAAACACCTGCAAAAGATTCCTGAGGCCTTTAAAACTCCCAGCCTGGTTCATCACTCAAAACCCCAATCATGGGTAAGACTGCCGACCTGACTGCTGTCCAGAAGGCCACTATTGACACCCTCAAGCAAGAGGGTAAGACACAGAAAGAAATTTCTGAACGAATAGGCTGTTCCCAGAGTGCTGTATCAAGGCACCTCAGTGGGAAGTCTGTGGGAAGGAAAAAGTGTGGCAGAAAACGCTGCACAACGAGAAGAGGTTACCGGACCCTGAGGAAGATTGTGGAGAAGGGCCGATTCCAGACCTTGGGGGACCTGCGGAAGCAGTGGACTGAGTCTGGAGTAGAAACATCCAGAGCCACCGTGCACAGGCGTGTGCAGGAAATGGGCTACAGGTGCCGCATTCCCCAGACCTGGGCTACAGAGAAGCAGCACTGGATTGTTGCTCAGTGGTCCAAAGTACTTTTTTCGGATGAAAGCAAATTCTGCATGTCATTCGGAAATCAAGGTGCCAGGGTCTGGAGGAAGACTGGGGAGATGGAAATGCCAAAATGCCAGAAGTCCAGTGTCAAATACCCACAGTCAGTGATGGTCTGGGGGGCCGTGTCAGCTGCTGGTGTTGGTCCACTGTGTTTTATCAAGGGCAGGGTCAATGCAGCTAGCTATCAGGAGATTTTGGAGCACTTCATGCTTCCATCTGCTGAAAAGCTTTATGGAGATGAAGATTTCATTTTTCAGCACGACCTGGCACCTGCTCACAGTGCCAAAACCACTGGTAAATGGTTTACTGACCATGGTATCACTGTGCTCAATTGGCCTGCCAACTCTCCTGACCTGAACCCCATAGAGAATCTGTGGGATATTGTGAAGAGAACGTTGAGAGACTCAAGACCCAACACTCTGGATGAGCTAAAGGCCGCTATCGAAGCATCCTGGGCCTCCATAAGACCTCAGCAGTGCCACAGGCTGATTGCCTCCATGCCACGCCGCATTGAAGCAGTCATTTCTGCAAAAGGATTCCCGACCAAGTATTGAATGCATAACTGTACATGATTATTTGAAGGTTGACGTTTTTTGTATTAAAAACACTTTTCTTTTATTGGTCGGATGAAATATGCTAATTTTGTGAGATAGGAATTTTGGGTTTTCATGAGCTGTATGCCACAATCATCCGTATTAAGACAATAAAAGACCTGAAATATTTCAGTTAGTGTGCAATGAATCTAAAACATATGAATGTTAAATTTTCATCATGACATTATGGAAAATAATGAACTTTATCACAATATGCTAATATTTTGAGAAGGACCTGTATGCAGGGTTCTGTCTGAATACACTGTCTTCTTCCCACTTTCCAGAAGCATTACTGTTTAGTTAACTGCTTTCTAATTTTCCTATGAGTATGAGTTTATGAGTGTGTTTATGCGTGGTCATTTGTCCTGTCTGTCTCTGTGTTGCCCTGAGACAGAGTGGTGATCTGTCCAGGGTATATTCTGCCTCTTGCCCTGTGATTGCTAGATATATTCACCCCCGTGACACTGCAAGGATAAGTGGTTATAGATGATGAATGGATGGATTATTTTGTAATTTAGCAAACAGAAATAATTTTGGTAATCTTAATTGACACAAAACAAGAAATGTTTAAGCCGACTGAATGTGACAGATGAATGAAAATAGCTGTCTCTTAGCAGTATGTAAATTTATGTGTCTGGTTTTCACTGTGTGTGTGTCAGGATCTGTCTCTGTGTGCGTTCCACTTTGTTTTTTTTTCAGCAGGTTCAGTTGGAGGGTGGAGCTGCACGCTGCCTCTCACACCTGTGAGTCGTTAGGCTCGTTATGGCATCTTTTTAGGGAGAGGGTTGCTGAGCATTCGACGCTTGAGTGTCGTCCTTTGTGGTACCTCAAGCCCTGTATCCTGTTCTCATTTTACAAGCTCTCTGAGATCTTCTTGTGACCTAGCTCTGTTCCTTTTTTAAGTTGCCTTCCTGGATCCTTCTGGTGGTTCCTGTGCAACCTGTTCTCACTCTCCTTCTGAAGTTCCCCGTTTGGATCGCAGGCTTACCATCACCGGGTTCTAGACGCTCAGCTGCCTAACCTGTCCACCCTCCAATGAACTGTTTACCTTTTGGAAACACGGACCTTCCATCCAAGAACTCTAACCTGTCCACCCTCCAATGAACTGTTTACCTTTTGGAAACACGGACCTTCCATCCAAGAACTGACCACCCCTCCCGGACTCCATTCCTGCCAGCAACAGTAAGCCTTCATCACTCAATCTTCCCCTCCTCACTCTGAAACAATACTCACCGTTCTGCTTTCTCTCCTCAGAGGACGTTCCGCCGGAGCCGCCCTGAATTCCTCATTCATGTCATATCCCTTCTGAATAAATCTCTTAAAACTTCATTTGTCTCTTGAAAGTTTCTGCATGTGGGTCAAGAAGCTCGGTAAAATGATGACAGTCTTTAACCTATGTAACTGCATATATACTGTACATGTATATATGTTTGTATCTACTGTATGTGTCAGTTAAGTATTATTAGGCCTGAGAAGTGAAAGAGCTGCGAAAGCCTATTGTAATTTCAATGTGTCTTGTTATTATTATTCAAATTAAATTAACTGCCTCTTGGAGGTATTCCCTAAAGCCATCAGGAAGTCAGCCATTTTGGGTGAAATGGTAATCTTTGGCTGTTTTTGACTTTTCATACATGTCGAACTTTAACAAACTCCTAAGGATTTTGAGCTATCTTCATATTCCTTCCTGCCCACAGCCATCAGCATCTACAACGGCTCTTTGAGGAAACCTTCATAATATGAGCTATAACAATATTTAATTTCCCTTTAGGATTAATAAAGTATGATGATATATATATGATATATTTAAATAAAAGTTTTTCTAAACATACAAAAATCTTTAGAGATAACTATACACAGATCGCACAATAAAAATGCGTTAGCTACTCCATTCTTTTTTCACTTGGAAATGTCCCTCTGTGACCTTCTTGACCCAATCATCTTGAAAGTGTGTCTAATGACAGATAACAAGTTGGTCTAACTTCGTTTGAAACACATAGACTGTACTGTGGAGGATGTGGCTGTGGCGACATGGTGATGTGGGACATCTCACCATGAACATGGCTTTAATTTCCACCTATATTATCTGATTTGCACCAAATTCAATATGATCAATCATAGTCCAGCCCCCAAAAGATATCTAGTGAAATATTTGGTGGACGTGGCCTCATTGCTCCACAGCGCCCCCTAGGTGATTTTTAAAAATCAGCCCCAAGCCATGCTTTGACTGAGGATTATGGAATGCGGTACACCTATGTAACTTTTCAGGAACTACAAAAAAGTCTCTTGGAGCCTTGGTCCAAATCCCACAGGAAGTCAGTCATTTTTGGTATGAATTAACAATTTTGACCCCATTTTTGCCGTTTCTAGCCTCCATATCTGAGTGAACTCATCCAACAGCTTTTGACTTACAGACTTCAAGATCACTGAATATACTCTTAAGGTATTGGGGACCAAACGTTATCAAAAGCCTTTTGTCTCATCAAAGCACTTAGGTGTGCCCTAGCCTCAAAATCTGACTTCTCGCCATAAAAGACGAAATTGTTATAGCTCATACAAAGAAAGTCGCAGAGACCTTCTGGGATTGATCAACATTGGGCCCTGAACAATATTCAATGATCAGATGCTAATATCATTGAAGCCCCGCACCCTGATAACAGGAAGTTTAATGTTTTACTTTGAAAGGTCCATATTTGATCCCCTTCACCTATTCAACCTGAAACTGTCCCCAGTGACAGATAAGAGGATAGCCTAAGTTGGTCTCCAGTACTAACTGGTTTGGATGGAGGCTGTGGCTGTGGCCGTGGCAGTGTGGCGAAGTCTGATGTCATGCCATGGCCTTAGGTTTGGCTCTAAATTACACATGCACAGTCCGATTTCCTCTAAACTGAAGATGGTTGATCGCTGTCATCTCCCAAACGCCGCTATTGGATTACATTGTAATTTGGATCAACAGCACCCCTAGGAAACTTCAAATGCTCTATCTCCCTCTTACATCATCGGATCCACACCAAATTTGGTATGCATCATCGTGGATGAATGCTGAACTTGTTGGCAGTCAATTGATGACATCACTTTAGCCCCACCCACTAGCAACCAAATGACAGGTTTCCTAGCTGACTGACATTCCTTGACAGTCTCTAGAAGATTTAAACTTTGTCTAATTAGACTTAATAATTTTGATGGCATTTTCAAAGCATGATACGAAGTCTTAATTATTCCTTCGCCATCAAACAGGAAGTGAGTGCAGTTGCTATCGGGAAGGTCGGATTTAGAATTAGGAATGCTTCTCACCGGAGCAGAGCTGGGCATGACCTATGAAGGCTTGTTCACAGTGCACCTAGCGGCGACATGTGGAATTGAGCAGCAGGTTCGTAAGTGGTGTGTAGGAGGTGATGCCAGGCTCCCGCCATCGCGACACAGGCCAAGTAGCACTAAGTTGCGAGGGCCGCCTAATGATGCTTGCAGCTTTAATTATTATTATAGTTGCCTACTGTATGTGACATTAGTATAGTGTCACTCAGATTTTAAAGAAGTTAACTAATACACTAAAGATATACTTCAAGGAAAGTACCAATTGACACATTCGTTTTGCTTGGCATTTTAAAAACAAGTCTGAACAATAAACTGTGTTAATATGTTAATATTATTGAATGGGTGCAATGTGTACTAGAGTTAAGTTGGTTTCAAACACCCTCAGAAGCTCATCACACTATTCTTTTGTTTTTATGCTACAACACAAGCCACAGAGATTTACACAGGAGTGAAAACACTCAAGGGCCAGTAGGAAAATGAAAATGACACAATTGTAATTTAATTGAATGATGTGGTTGAACTATGTCACTGATTAATAGTACTTAAAGCATGAATATTAATCAAGTACTCATTTGTGATACTTTGAGTTTGGTCCAAACTGCTTGCTAAAGCCTTTGAAATGTGGTTAATCAAGAAGACCCCCCCCCCCCCCCCCCCCTTTGCTTTTATGTGTTTTAATGCCTTTGACGTTTCCCATAATATGCAGATATGGGACTGACAATTCAATTGGACTGCCCACATTAAAGATGATGCCTTTGGCAACATTGATTCTCAGTATGGACTTAAATGAAGAGAAGCAAGGAGATCCTCTGTTGCCATTCATAACATTACACAAAGAAAGCACCACATAGCTTTCATTGTTTCAGTAACTCCCTTTACACCACATATATTGCAAATATGCAATGACTAAAGGAGGGAAAAATAATATATATTTAAATTTGCACGCAGTGAAGAGAAGGTGAAGGAGAATTATGTGGAAATTAAGGCAAATACAGAGAAGAAAGAGCTAAGGAAATTGCTTCATTTTGTTACCATGGCCACCCGAAAATGCTAGTCTTTCTCTAACTACAGAGAGGATGGACATACAGGGACCCAAGTACAAAAGATATATTTTTATATAAGGAGCTGTAGCAGATTTGACAAATGCAGAAATTTAAAAAAATATGGAGAAATATGTTTCCTTTACATTTTGTTTTTTACTTTTTTCACTCCTGCATGGCTTGTATCATATAAATATTTGGAATTCTCTGCAGTAGTGACAGAAATCCTATTTATTACCTTTACAATTATGCTTCTGGAAAAATGTCATTTTGGTATTACAGAAGGAACAGTGTAGGCTAAAAAGCCAGCCACGCCACTAGTCATAATCTACCTTTCAAAAGAGCCAGATGGAAAGGGTAAGGTTTCAGTAAAAATATTGTTTTTGGAGGGAGGTGTACAGCTTGCTTTCCTGGTCTCAAGCTCTCTCATGCTCTTTGTGTTCTTGTTTCAGTGTCTTTCAAACCCCCCTTCTGCTCTGCTTCATCCATTCCTGTCACATAAAACCAACCATGCTCATCAAAATAAAGCACCACAGGACCATTAAGGTCAAACTTTCTAAATGCTCTGACATCCTGATTATGATAGGGCCACATACCCTATTTATCTATAAACATCAGATTCTTACTTCTGATTTGAGCTCAGCACTTTTTAATCACTTGACTTTGTGATGAAAACTCAATTTGGAGCCTCATTAGCGGTGGTCCTAAATCAGCAATCTCACCTCGAGACGTCTGATAAACATACAGCCCATAGGTCTGGGTCTGGGCTGTGGGGCAGAAAGGTATGTGCTTAGTTGTGATTGTGTGCCACGGCCTCTCATCATTCTCCATAGCTGAACACACACAGAGCAACCTTGTGTGAAGCAAGGAGGTGGACAGACATACTGAAGTCTGTTTAAACCATGCATAGTCCTTTATGGCCATAATGCAAAAACAATTTCTACTATGATAAAGATATTTAAACCATATGACATATGGCACTTTTATTCAAGCTTTGCCATTGACTTATCTTTGGGGATATTTTGAATATTTCCACCTCCACTTACATGATGTTTTTCTATTGAATTTATTTGACAGGTACAGTAACTTTTAACATTTTATTAGTTTTTGTGTTAGAAGATTGTCAAAGACCCCACGCTCATTTTATGTAAGACGAGGTATCCACCACAATTCTATTTAACAAGAATCCCAATGGAAACTATGAGAGCCACAACAATGTTATATTGAGAAAGGTCAGGGATAAAGCGTCAGAACAGTTTAAAGCAGGGTTAGATTATACAGCAAAATTCTGAGCTTAGAACAAATCAAGGGGCACTGATCAATCTTACGAAAACAATAAGAGTATGACAAAACCATAAACTTACCAAAACACGGCCTTCTGCATAATCAGAGAAGTAGGCAAGAGGCCCATGGTGACTCTGGAGCAGCTGAGATCCCTTGCTAAGGATGGCAAATCTGTTGACAGAAGATTTATCTGCCAGGCCCTCCCTAGCCTTTTAAGAGTGGCAAAAAAGAAGCCATTACTAAAATAAGGCAAGAAGAAAGCCAATTTGCAGCATGCAACATGCATACTGGTAATTTATCAGCAAGGACATGGAACCTGGTCAAAGTAAAAACATGTTAGGGGTTGCAAAAGACTTAAGACTGGAGTTAAAGCTTATATTCCAGCAGGACAAGGCTCCAAACATAGCCCAATCTCTAAATAAATGCTACATAGCCCAATCTCTAAAGAAATGGTTAAGATCAAAGCTTATTTATTTATTAGAATGACCCAGTTAATTGGGAATAATTGGCTTGACTTGATGTACGTGCTAACAGATGCTCTCCATCCAATCTGACTGAGATTAGGCTATTTTGCAAAAAAGAATGAGCCAAAGTTTCAGTCTCTAGATGTGAAAGGTGGAAGAGACATTCCCCCCCAAAAAACTGAAGCTGCAATTGCCTCAAAATGTGATAATACAAATGTTGGGACCCCAGACATGGGTTACAACATGAATGAACATGGACTTTGAACTGTAAATAATCAAAGGCCGGTATTAACCTTTCTAGAAATTTTAAAATAAATCACATTAACCTACTTCAAGCTCAGCCCAAGAAGAGGAGGAGTCAAAGCTGGAATCTCTGTCCCAAAAACACGTTCCCCCCTTCCGCTCCTTCTCAATCCGGCTGGAGCCCACAGCTAACGGAGGGAACCGTGCATCAGCTGAAGGTCTCTAAGCTTGTGTGCGAGTATGACTACTAAGTTTGGAAAATCCTTGGATCCAAACGTGACTGCGATCAGATGGTCGAATACCCGATCTTGTGCATATAAAGTTAAGTATGACATGTTGTTCAAGATGCTCTAACGTTCAACCGAAAAGGAGGTGTTTAAGACAAGCCTGTCTTCCTTTTTAAGGCCCAAAGAAGCAGCCAGAAAGACCCAGCACCTCTAATTAAAGCCTTTTTTTTTACCACAGCCTGGAGGAGAAGGCAATGGGACCGCAGTATCGCATGCCTTCCTGCATGCACATTCAGGATGCGAGAGCTACCCCGCCGCAATGTGCCTTTGTGTACAGTTCGGTCCACACGTGGACAACAACTTCGCTTCCTGAAACCAGCATCCTTTGGACCCTTTCACTCAGCACGGTTCATGAAATAATGTGAAAATGTTTATTTCATGACATTTGCTTTTTTGTGTTGAGAAATGCAGCTATCTAAATGCAAGCAGACTAGCTGCTCAGCTAATGGTTTGTTCTGTGTTGTGTTTTAAGTTTAAGACAACTTTATTCAAAAGGGTGATTTTTAAACACAGATTGTCTCATCAACACTTATGCATTTTAATCCTTTTATTAATGGTATTTTAAAGGTACATGTGTGACTTTAAAAGAGTGGTAACAAGCTATAAGTTTCCTTTGTTAGCTCCAACCGCTAACAGCTAAAGCTATGCATGTGACTCAGGTGATAAATAATTAAGGATCATATATCCAGAAAGGTTGTTAGCTTCCAATCTAGTAAAAAGTATTTTCCTAAATATTATTTTCCTAAAGATGATACCTAATTAAACGTCATTAAGAATCATTTATCCAGAAAGGTTGCTAGTTCTTTTTCAAAATAATATTCTCATAAATATAATTTCATATTTCCTTAATAATATTTTGAGAATGAATCATCCAGAAGGTTGGTTTTATTCAGCAAATCATTCTTGGAAATATGATTTTATTAAAATTATGTTTTATCTGATATTGCAGTGTGATTGGTGATTTAAAGGTATACCAATTATTGTCTAAGTTAGTTCCAAGACTAACTTAACCTAATTTCCAGATTCCTTAAGATAATTCTTGGTTCTCACACATAAATAATATTGAATGGTAATGTTGCATCCCTCTTTTGGTCATGGTTTTAACCATCTTTGATTTACTTGTTCATATTGTAGATAATTCATTGGTTTTTGGTTTTAGTTGGATTCTTCTAGTATAGTAAAGAGCTTATTGATTGACTTTGAGTTGAGTTATTTTTATTGATAAATTCTAGTATTTTAATAAAATATGTGAATTATTTTCCATGTGCAGAGTTTTGCTATTCAGTAGTGCCAGAGCTTGGCTCAACCCTTTTCTCTATTGTCCTAATACCACCAGCTTGTTGGGCTGGTATTCACAGGACAACACTTGACAGACCAAATTATTATTTCATTAAATATTAAATAATATAATCATAGTAATAATTACAAGACAAAATATCTGGTCATAATGATTTCAGTCATAACTGTTAAGCATAGACACGTACATAGATTGCACAATGAATCTAGGGCTTATACACACAGGAAGTGTGACACTGAAGTGAACAGAAAAACAAAGGATATACCTGTTTTTAAAAACTAAACTTGGTTCATGGATTTGCTAAAATAGCATTTACAATTAACTTTTAATTGTTCTAAAGATAATTGTGGGGGCTGTTTAAGACTACTGTAAATGACTGGAGGAGTATTCATTATCTCGCACTGTATTTAATAAGAAAAGATACTTGATTAAGATGATATGTGCCATGCACACACCATAAAGAGTAACAATTAAATTGCAGAGATCTGTCAACAGGGTCTGTTATTGTTCTGTGAATGGGTTCAGCCATCAAACAGGTGGGTGCCAAAAAGCTGTTGCCAAAGGTGACAGTAAAATATCTGCTGTATGCAGAGAACCAGAGCTATCAGCCTGACGTTATTTTGACTTCTACATCTACACCAAATAATTCATACCCCTATGTGTAAAGTTAGGTCCATATATAGTCTTTTATGATTTTTGTTTTTTTGTGGTTCTTGTTAGTGCTGCAGGTATGGGCAATAAAGTTTCATCTGCTGACCTGCACATAAATATACCATGCATGAATGTTACTTACATTACTGTGTTTTCAGAAAAACTGGAAGGTCTCTGAATTAAAATATTGCAAGATATAATAAACTGTTCAGTAATATTTAGATAAAGCAATATGTAATTACTTGTCTAATTTTTTCAAATATTTCAGCATGCAGACTAGAATTTAACCAAACATCAAGTTTACGCCAACTCTGCTTATGACAAGGACCCCAGTTATGGCATTTTACTACATTAAGACCAGGTTTAAGGATCAAAAATATTTTGTCCTGTGTTTACACCCTTAAACACACTATAATATTTGTCAAAAAACATCAGTTGGGATACACTGTTATCCTAAACAACCCTAAATATACATGTGTGTAGTCAAAGATAATTGCACATAATCAGCATAGCTTCAAGCCAATCAGTGGGGTTCTCACAGGCTACTGTAAGTTGTTAAACAAACACATCTAAATATGCCTATAGTAACATAAACCTGTCCCTGGGTTCGTTACAATAATTATTAAAATACTCTTTCGACAATGAAATGATAAAGCATTTGGGGAAAAAGGAAAGCAAGCTGTTTTTCAAAAGACACGCCATGCCAGTTTTGTGGTTTAGCTCTTGTCACCTATTCAGCTGACAGAATGTTTTGTGTTTTGCAGCTGGCATAGTCCATAGTGTTGAAATAGCAGGAAATCTCACCCTCAGTGACAAACATGAGCACAAATACAGACATATAAGCATCAGCAGTTAAGGTCTATACTAGTTTTCAAATTATTTTACTCGATATTGATTAGATTAGATTTTGGTATGTTGGTTGGCAAGCCTGGATTGACAGACATCCCGAGTCTATACCCTCTCTCATAAACATTTTTGTCATAAACCCACAAAGACAATCCCCTCTCTGAGCTGCCTCCCTGCAGGCTTTAAAAAATCAAGTTTAAAACACAAAACTAGGCATACAGTGGAAATAAGTGTGGTCAACACTTCGTTACACATAACTGTTGTTGGGCATCTCACTTTTAAAAGGTAAATGTACCACTAGCATATTCCTTTTCAGTTTTCCTCTATTTTCAAGCATCACCGTTCCTGAAGAAACTACACTTTGTTACAGTCCATATTTTGTTCTGTCTTGACGTGCTTCAGTGTAGCTCGT
Organism: Girardinichthys multiradiatus; assembly: GCF_021462225.1. Lineage (NCBI taxonomy): Eukaryota > Metazoa > Chordata > Actinopteri > Cyprinodontiformes > Goodeidae > Girardinichthys > Girardinichthys multiradiatus. Next base: position 36,043,104 of record NC_061805.1, on the reverse strand, counting down.
CCTATGTGTGTTAATGACAAGAAACTGTGTTTTTGCCTTGTATACCCCATCCAGCTGGGCATACAGACCATATTTACTCTCACTCACTTAAAACTGTGCACTTATATTTATATTATATTGTAGATATGTTTGTACTGTTTAATTTGTATTGTATTGCACCGACTACGCCAAAACAAATTCCTTGTATGTCCAAAAACGTACTTGGCAATAAAGCTTTTCTGATTCTGATTCTGATTCTGATTTAATTGCTACATAATGTACTAGAGCACCAATGTTGGGTTACTCTTACACAATGCAGCCAAAACGGGACAGTGGCTAACTTGCTTGCTGCCTGAGTCCTTTCACTAAAAACAGTAAATAGGCATCTAAGTTCTGTATTGAAGTATTTAGTGAAACAGGCTAATGAGAGTTACCGATAGACCACCTTGAGATACATGACTTGACCTTCAGAAGGTGAACTTAAGAAACATGCATAATGTTTTGAATCATTAAAATTTTTGTGTCATCTTCTTCTGATATATTAGTTCATTGTCTGTTGTGCACTGTAAAATAAGGAAGTTATGAGAGACCTATTTGTCATTACATATCCACCCTAATCCTGAAACAAATGCTGTAGGATCGATTGTTGGAACATCCTCTATTAAAATAGCAGACATTGCTGTGAAGCTGTTAGTTTTGCTGGCTAACATGCTGTGAGCTGTATTTTTGATGAAGCTGGCTTGCATTTTAGCTAAATCTATTTCATTTAGCTTGTTTCATAACCACACGCTTACGGACATGTTCTTCTGAAGTTCAGTACTTTGTGTACTGTTTGTCACTGCACACATAATAAGATAAGTTGCTTCAACATGTTTGTATTGAAAATGCACCCAAAGTGAAAGAAATTGTTCTGCAATCTGAATTCCCATCGGTTACCAAGCAATGAGGCACCAAGAACAATGTGGATGAAAATCTAAATATGGCGTCATCACCCAAACCCTTCTAAGCCTATGTGAGCTCCTTTCTTGAAGGAAAATCCATACCTCATGTTGTGGCTTGACCACCACAGAAGAAACATCTGCCTCTGAAAAGGATAAACTTCAATGCTGAGAGAGTATCAGGTATGTGCACATATTTGTGCAGCACTTCGATAAACTATTGCTGTCTCAAAATTGCTGTAGAAATCAACTTTGACATAGATATGTATTTCCACTGGCTAGAATCTAATCCTGGTGATATATGGTGTTAAGTCATTTATGAAATCTCTTAATCCCCAAGCAGCAGAATGATTTGATGTTTTAACTCTGTATGTCCTCACTCAGTCAGCTCAGTCAACTGGCTGCTTTTTCAGCAGTTGGCTGATAACAGCAACACAGTTATCTTTAATACAACAATGAAGTTTAACCCTTATCTTAGTCACAAACAAACAAATAAATGTGTCATACTAAACTGAGCAAAAAATACAACTGTTTTCTTGAAGCAAGAGTGGCCACTGCAAACTCAAAGTCATTCTACAACAGATCTTAGGAAGTATAATTGTATTGGTTAAAATAATGTTTTGATGTACAAAATATATGTGATGTATGAAATTTAACCTACCACTGTAACTCATTGATAAAATGTTGTCACTGTTAGACCCAGAAAAAGAAAAAGACACAGCATAAATCAAATCTCTAGTCATTAAACATCATTCATATTTGATATACTTGGTTTCACTGGTTTGTTTTGCCTGATGCTCTTTATGTATATTCCAAACAGAAGATATAAAGCCCTTACCTGAAATGAAAGTATGTTTTTGCTCAAAATGTACATCCACTACTTACACATTTCAGTTACCTTGTCTGATCAACACACAAAACCCTCCCTCTTTTAAGCATAACCTAATTAAATAAACTGTTACCATTGATCCACCCTTCACCCCATTCCTATCCAAAGAAATTACTCAATTCCTGTCCAGCATGAGGTCACATAAATACCCGAAAAGGCAAAGATTAATTGGCTAGTGTATGATGCAGGAGTAAAGATAGTAATGGTAACATAAATTGGCCTAAAACATCAATTAGTTTATTATCTTTGCCCAGAAACATGTAAGCAATACAAGTGGATCAATACAAACAATATTTTACTGTCAGAAGTGTAAATACCGATCATCCAATGGCCTCTGATGCTCTTCCTTTGTTCACTCTCATTCTAGATCAACACTTTTGGACATATTCTGGGAAAATACTAATCTATATTCTGCTCATCTTTCCTTAATATCATCAGTCCCCACTTAAGTCAGTCAGCCTATTTAAGAGGGATATATGAAACACTAATTTTGTTGTACTGTGCCATTATATACATGAGATTTTGGCAACAGATAAGTGAGCGTGACTGGAAATTATTTGATAAAATGACAATTACCCCTGTGCCACCCCCACAAAAATTTCAGCTAGCACACAAATATGCACAGAAGATGTTATGATTTAAGCTTGCTTATTCTTGCTCTGTACTGAATGTGTCATTAAAAGGGGAAAATGGCTTAAAGTCATGATGCCAGCAGCTTAGGGAAACCAAAGTTTTTCTTTGGAAGGAAACACGATTTTTATCTGGCAATAATGACAAAACAACATTTTATGAGCATTATGGTTTTTAAAAAAAGCAAGAGTGTAGGCGGATTTTAGTCATGGATATACTCAAATAAATGAGCTTATAATTACCAAATTATAGGTGTATACCACTGCACCTGGTATTTTGATGTTTGTCAAGATGCTATCAATGCTCTGGAATTTCTTCCAGTGGCTAATTTATTTATGATTCACACAGAGAACACTGACTCCAGTTATGAAAAGAGGTAGGATTATTTGTCACATCCAAATGTATTTATTTTTATCCTTTTCTGGAGCTGGAACATCCTAGATCATCACATTTGACACAAATGAAATGTTCAAATTAATACTTACTCAGATTCTAACCAGTTCTTCTGTTTCTTATCATACAGAATCTCTTCTGAAAAATGCTAGCTCATTGAATAACAAAATGTGGTGGACATGAAGTATGCATACATATCTCCAAATTTAGGAGCCTTGTTAACAAAGTTGCCCATGCAGCTATGAGTTTTGCATATGTGAAGCGACAATGGTAGTCTTTTTTTGCCAGTGTGAAGGTTGCAGCATTCTTGCAAGGGCACATTTGCCAGTGCCAACAAGAGACACTGATCCCTCAGAAGCTAAATTTATGCGAGACTGATAGGGACAGGTGCACAGAGTTGGGAAAGTGGCACAGGGTGGTCGGAAAGAAGCAGACCGGGTTTCAGTCCAGGCAGAGATTGAAGGAAAACACACAACCCAAATAGGGGTTCCTTTACAAAGCCAGCTGGTCTGGCTTTAATTCATGCAGGACATTAATTTTACACCAATTTCTATTCTTTTTGTAATTTAGCTTTTTTATCACCTTTTTGTTGCTTTTTTTTATATTTGATTGAGCTTGACCTAAGCTGGTTCTGCAGGGTGTAACTTCCTGGGGAAGCTGAGAAAAGGCACGGGTGAGTTTTCACAAAACACCTATTCCTTCCCTTTTCGCCCCATCCTGTCAGTATTTCATTCTATCAGTGGAAAAACCTGCCCCCTCCAGGATTTTAAGCCATACATGGGATACCAGTTCATGACATGTTTTAACATATTAAGCTATGATTTTGATATGTGATTACCTCAGTTGAAACGAGTCTAACATTCTTTTTGGTGTTTTTCTGCCTATTTATTCCATAAAATAAAGTAGATTTTAACCAACTCAACCAAAGAGAAAAAAAAAAACGTATTTATTTGGAGAAAGTTTCACTTATGAACTTTAGTCTGTTTTATACACGTAGTTAGTTTTGTATATGGCCACACAAAATAGAAGTCTCTAGACTTTCTATTTGACACAGAGCATGTTTTGCATAAGATTTTTAAGACTTGTCAAAAAAAAAAAAAACACACACACACATTCACGTAGACTTTGGTTAGCTTTAAAACGAATTGATTCTTTTTTTTTCACTAAAAAGAGCCAAAAAAAAAACCAAAAAGATAAAAAATCAATCTCAAATTATAAAAGTAGAACACAGTATATAATTGTCTCATTTGCTTTCCTCTTACAGAACCACTAACTCCCAAAAATGTAGGATCTTAGAAACTTTGACCCAGTTTACGGGAACAGCTTAGCCCTGGCATATTAGCTTTTCTGGCTCTGAATTCCCTGGCTTTGATGGTCAGCAGAGTTGAGGAAACGTGTTGTTTTCTTTCTCTGTAGGGTGGTGAATGCTCTCACACAGTTGCCTTTCTGCCTTTGAAAGTCACCTCATCCTGTCAGTTTGCCCTCAAGCTCTGCTACTGGTTTAATTGTTGTTTTGGATTTTTATGTAGCAAGGTAAAATCTGGTGGGGGGTGCCGATTTCTCTTTATTGGTAGAGTGTGAGTGCTGGCATGTATTAAATTTTATTTAGAGTTGGTGTGGTCATCAAATGTCATTCAATCTAATTCCCAAAGAAATTTGATGTTATATCTATTTTCTAGTCACATTTGTTCATCTGATTGCAGAAGAACTGGAAGGTTCAGGGGCTGAATAAAGGTAATTATTTAATTTGCTGTTTCGGTTGCTTATGTTATTGGTAAAACTAACTCATGCCCTGGAGTTACAATATCTGTGTCATTGGAAAAGTGTATTTCATTTAATTCATCATTCAGTTTTAAACAAATTATAACTGACCATGACTTATTGCACACATGGGCCAGTTCTGATAGAAATGTTATGGAAAGCAACAATTCTGGTCCTTCAATGGCTTATGGAAACAGTGAGTAATTTTGCTCTCATTATTCCTTTTTATTTACTCTTCTCTTTGTTATTTAACTTTGGGAGGTTTCCAGCAGTGGTACGTCCTCCTGTATGATGACTCCTTTTCCTTCCAGCCCCTTTGAGTGGTGCTAAGGCTAGAAAACAGTGTGACGCTCCGCTGCTGGGATGCAGTACATGTGTGCTGGGGCCGCCTAAATCTACAAAACACAAGCGCTGGAGCTAGGCGGCTCTTTTGATCTGCGGCTAATCTCAATTGCCTGCTTCCCCTCAGATCATGTATGAATAAGAATGAGTCGAGGGTGATCCTGAAGGCACAAAGAGCTTTAGACGCTGCCGCTCGTCAGCCAAGCTCCACCATGTAGCACAAGCCGGAGCACGTGGCGCTATAGGCCCCACAATCGCACTTATAAGCTGGGGATTCCTCATTTAGACACATTTATTCCTCTGCGCTCCCTTTCCTTCACAGCGAGATGTTATCGGCTGCTTGTTAGGAGTGTGGGAGAAATTGCATTTCCACTCAGAGTGATCTTTAATTGTCCGTAGAATTGGCAAAGGTCAACAGCTGTGGGAGGAACATCTGCTAAGGTTTAGTGAGTATAGGAATTTGAAGGAGTTATAACTGGAACCCTATCTGCAATAGGTAAAAAAATAGACCATGGATCCTAAAAATGAATACATAAACATGTTGTTGTCTCTTTTTCATGTTTGTTTTCCTTATCTCAGGACCATTGTTTTTCCAAAAATTTTCTCAAAGAGATACATCAGATTCTTATAAGTGTATTTGTGAAGTTATGAATGTTACCTGCATCATTTTGTAGAAACAGGAAAGTTCTCAGCAGAATTTCTTACAACAACTTAGATTCTAAACAATCTAAAAGAAATAGGTATCTCATAAACCTTTATACTGCCATCACATTTACAATGCATAGTGATTTGAATAGAAGTTTAGTGTTGCTTACACTAAATACAATTGGTTTATTGTTTATTGTTATGAAAAAATGTATTCAATTCAATACTTCCCCATGAATACTTGTCTAATGTAGTTCACTCTCTTTGCTTCTTTAAATTGAGTCACTTTTGTATTTTGTCTACGACAATGCAAAATTCTCATTCTTTCATAAGCTATAGACATAAATCTCCACTTAAAAAAATTCATAGTTATATATGCTTAACTTAAGAGAGCAGTTTTGGATATGGTTAAATGGACTAAGTTTAATAGTTACAAGGACATGGCAGAACAAATCTGCTACTTCTGCAATTTAGCCCCGTCTTACAGTGTTCTTATCCAGAGTTAGTCCAAAGTATAGTCGAATAAAGAAGCTACTTTGTCCCCCCAAGACTAGCAGGGCCCAAGAGTACTTTACGTCTCGCAAAGGAAACAGATCTTAAACCTTCAAATTTGTAGTTGTGTTTTATCAAGAATTAGCCTACTTGCTTGGAAGTATCATGAAAAGCACGTTTCAAAGAATTAGGAATCACATTTTTAATTTATTTAGAATGTTAAGGTGTTGACCAATGCACTAATAATCATGCAAAAGATCATCTTTATAGTTTGATAGTTATCCGTGATTTAATGTTACTGACTTAATCTTTTTGGCTGCTTCTATCTATACTAAAGTCACATGGGTGAAAATAGTTTTAAATTAAATTATATATATATATATATATATATATATATATATATATAATGTGTGGTGTTGTAATTGTTACTCTCATCTGTGGCCCCTTTGAGATCTCTCTCTCTCAGCAAAGTCCAAACTCAAACTAATTAAAATGTATCAATATTTTACTTTACTGTAGGCTGTCTGTATAAGGCAGAAATTAGAATCACTTGACAATGTAATATATCTATTGTTAGAGCTGCCATGTATGAAACAATGATAAAGCATTTTCTGATGCATAACTTTTCATCTTCAGTTTCCGTCTTTTCTTTTGAACAAAGAAGTTATTGTTCTCTGCTTTGTGGTCAAGTTTTGATTTCATTTAAATGAAAAATTTGACAGTTCAGTTGTTTTCGCAATTTTATATAAAAGTCTGCAGATGCTAAGTGATTTATTGTTCGTCCTGTCCTAATGCAAGCGAAGGTTTTTTATGTCTGTGCACCGCCTGTGTAAAACCTCCCAGTCCTTTTAATCGAACACACCTTGGCAACCGTTCTGTTTCGGATGTAAGTGCGCATGCGCTCGTGTAGCGTATGTGAAATCTCTGGTCGTGTTTTCGAGTTGTACTGTTGCTGTAATTCAGCAAAATAACAAGAAACACAACTAGTTTCTCTCTCTTTGCTTTTAACTGGGGTATTTAGCAGCGAGCAGACAGACATTAAACGTAGCGGTGCTCGTTTTAAAGGCTGGCCGTTCACAAAAGCCTCGAGCTCCGAGGGGAGAGAAGCAAGACAAGAGCATTGAGGCTCCAGCATAGCAGAACAGTTCAGAAACTATTTGGAATGAGGGGAAAAAAGGCTATATTTATGTTTTAGACAGCCTATTGGTAGCGGATCTGATATTCTTTGTGTGCTCGTGAATTTTTGCAGCCATAACTGGTTCTGGATGAGGGCTTCATAGCAGACAGCCGTTCTTCCCGGTACTGCGTACCCGGCGCAGAATCTTTTAGTGGTACACAGTACCGGACCATACCGGCTCACTTTCACCCCTGCATATAATGCATACCATAACTGTGAATTAGTCAGTCAGTGCAAGCACAACCAATTAAACTTGGCCCCTACTTTCCAACTTTACTGAGTGTTCTGTGGACAACAATGTGAGACAAAATAAACAAATGGGAGGGAAAACTGCTATTTATCTAATAACTAATGTAGAATGAAAAATGTGACGGTCAAGCAAAACTTTTATTTGGTGACTTAATCATTATAACTGTTGGCTTGCTAGTAAACAACTAAACAAGAGGGTGTTAAATGCACCACACGCAAACAATTGAGTTTGCATAACTAAAGAGAGATATTAGGGTTAGAATTGGTGGCTAATGGGTCCCTGATCAGGGCCCAATACAATCTTGGACAAGCTCTGTTCTTACCAGTTAAACTAAAACATAGGCTGGGTTAGTTTAAATTATTTTAACAAACAGTGTCTTTACATGTGTATTTACATTGCAAATATTCAGCTGGGGAACCTTGGGTCTTGGCCCACCTTAACTAAGCACTCAGAAACTCCCCCTGTCCTAAATCCTATCAATTGTATGCAGTAGATGCAAGAGCAAATCCAATCCATACAGGGTGAACCCATAAAATGCATATCCCTAAATTATCTCTGCCAAATTTCCTATTTGGTTAACAATGCAATGTAATCCAATGTCTCATGGCCATTTGTCATTGGGTGCTTTGGTGACAGAGCACAATATAAATTTGAGTAAGATACAATTATCAGTGACTAGCATGTGTAAAAATCTTACTAAAGAACACATTTCAATAGCATTATTAGGCATCTTAACTTAAAATATAAACTCTGTTCCATTTCTGCACTCTCAACACGTTGTCATTTGCAGTTTTTAGACCACTTCAGGAAATACTAGTGGGTATTTCTTGAAATGAGACCAAAAAACACAAAAGTAATGCTGGCATCTCCCCTTTCTAAGCACAATTAGAAAAAGGGCAGCAAGAACAATGAAATAACTGTGCCTGCTCTGGAGCAGCTCATACGGAATTATTTCCCAACCATTCAAAGCGGAGGAAAAATCATTAACAGCAAGTGAGTTTTTTTTTTACCCTCTCAGAGCAATCTAGAGGAGACAAAAAGAGGGTTTAGCCCTTGATATATACAGACTGAAAGCATGACAGTTAGGCCGGCTACTCATCTAGAAGACTTAGGAACAGAAAGAGGGGTTAGAGAAACACCAGTGTCAGGGATTAGAAAGAAAAAAGGCAAGTAAATTAAAATGAAAATAATTAGAATGTTGTATGCAGGATAATGGCGACAAGTATTTAATCTCTGCTTAAAATGACCTTGTTTAAACATTAGATGATTCCACTAAATGGCATTGCTAAAAAAGCTATTTGTGCATGGTTTAAGATACTGCTTTTTATTTGCATGAGGGATACCTCCAAGTTAACATATAAACTGAACAATTTCATTCTGTGTTAAGAGTGCAGACCTCCCCTACAGGCTGCACACTTAACTGCAGTGTGAATTTGTGTTTAATCTGTAGCAGATGGTACACCGATGTCACCTGTCATACAGTAGGCACATTAATACTAGATATGAAATTAAAGTGATATGATTAGAAACAAAATCAGTATGTAGTCACTCTGCAGGTGATTGATAAAATATGAATGTTTTCTTCAAAATACCCAGATGTGAAGCATTTATTTTAATGAAATCATAAAAATTAAGAGGTGAATTGCTTAATATTTGAGTTAAGTAAAGACATGTTGGTGTGTGAATGTACAAACTTGCATTCATATGATGGTGTAAAAAAAGAGAGCAGGCAACAGGTCTGACCAACAGTTTACCCGGCAGAGCTTCATCTGAGCCTGTCTGCATGGTCACAGGACCAAAGAGCTGTTCTGATGTTGTAACTGGAGCCCAGGGCACAACAAAAGCAGAGCTTGTTGCTGAGCTTGTGATTCATCCATAATGCAGAAAAGGTGTACAGACAGAACACTGTTTGTTAAATACAACACATGAAACCCCACGTGACACAGCTTGGAGAGAGCCTACCTTGTGGACATTGCAGTTTTGGAGTCCTCCTGACTTTGTTGTTATTGTGTTCAAGTTTGTACTCAAACTCTAAACATAATCTGTCATCAGATAGAGGTATTGTGTTTGGTCTGATTATCTATGGTTTTGCTTTACAGCACTTCCTAAGTAGACAAAACGTATAAGGGTTCATTTTTATATTATGAAAGTGATAACTTAAAACCCTCTCAATGTTTCAAAGGTAAAATGAAAATCTATTTATCTTGCAATAATGTGGTTGTTCCTGTTTATTTTCTATGTATGCATGGGCAAGTTTTAAAATAGTTATGGTTTCAACACTGTTAATGTTTGCTGTCATACTGTTCCTATTCTTTAAAGTCTTAAAGCCAGAGAAACTATCAGAATGACCAGAGTTATCCCAGACTTTATTGAGCTTTATGTAATGCAGAGCTGCCCGCTCCTCCACATGTTGCTGTAAACTGTTGGTCAGCTGGTTGACTGAAGGCAACTACTACATTTTCCATTTCCTTATAGGAAGACCAATTTAGCTTTTTGGAAACTGCAGTTGGTAATACAGAAGCGACATGTTGCAATGCAGCTAACTTAAGACTGGCTACAGGAACAGGTAGCACAACTAAATAACCACCCAATATCAGTTTGTCCCCCCCACCCCCCCAAAGTTACTCTACAAAAAGCAGAGAGACAAAATGGTGTAACATTCTATGCAATGACCACTTCAAAACTGTGACTAGGTGCCATTTATTCTGTATTTCTAATATAGTCTTTGTATCAGAATCAAAACACGAGAAATGTTTTAAATAAGATTAATACAACTGATTAATATGCTAGATTGTCTTAGTAGAAACTAAATAAAACCAGTTAGACCATTTTATGCATTTTTGTTTGTGATACTGCAAAATTATGGCATTTTTACTCAAGATTGTCAAGCTGTGAAAATCTTTTATTGGTCCATGCCTTGAGCTTTGTACGAAAATAGATAAAAATGATGTAGCGTTATTAATCCTGGAGTCATGGTAACCATTATGTCTAATTGTTTAGAAAAAGATAAATTACTTTCATAAGGTTTGTTTAATAAAATTACCTCTTGGTAGGATATAATATATCATGCCAAATTAATAAATACTATATAGCTTTATTGCTTTTCTTTGAGTAGCATATTTAGTAAATAACATTACCTTCATAGTTAATCAAGATAGAAATTCCACATTCATAAAAAAAATACCTCTTTAGTTTGCATAAATTAAGACTACATGCTCACAAATGTTGTTGTTTCATATTTTTAATAATAACAAGATATGCTTGCATGATTTGAATTAATTAGAATAGATTTGATCACCTTTACTCCTCTAATTATAATGTACAGTGTTAGAAATTCTAGCAGCATAATTACTGATAATATTGCCCTCTGAGTTTTATCAATCTTATTAATAAGGAGCTTGAAATTGTATTAAATACAAGGCTCTGGATGGCTAACAATATTAATAAAAGGAGAGAAAGGGAATTTTCTCTTCTGCAAAGTATGACATGACTTCTAAAATAGGGATGTCTCTCCAAACGTTTTTGGTGAGCATGTCATGAATATATATGCTAAATTCAACAGGATGGATAAGAGACAGTTTAGTTAAAATGTGTTTCATCTTTGTAAAAAATTAAGAGAGATATACAATTAAGGTGATATATAACTCAAATTGTACATTTTTATCAACTCAAATATAACATTTTAGGAATAACAATACATTTTTCTACACATGCTTTTATTCCGAATGATAAGCATAACATACTGATACTTAACTGATACCTAAAAAAATATTGAAACTCCTCAGGCTAGAACTCTTAACAGTAAGAAAGAAAGCACACAATGATATACAAACCCAAGTGCAAAAGGGAAATCTATAGCTTCCCAGTTGAGCCTGTGAGTTAAAATGGCCTGCAGGTCTTTTTGTCCCCACCACGGATGCTTTGGTCGTCACGTCATGTAGCATCAATCTACTGTCAAAACACCAAACATCTCCAAAATTCATTAGGGAAATGAGCGCACGAAGCAGCGACTGAAACCTGTAAATACCAAGTAAAGCTGGGAGCATCCTCAAACATACCCAACATACAACAAATACTCCGCTCGTCTCCCTGTGCCTCTGTAATAGCCGGCTAATTCTCAGGAGCAGGGAGGCAGAGTGCTTGACAACATCATCGACTGTGACAGGCAGATTGTATTTTCACGTGAGCGTGATCGACAACAGATTGCACTGAGCCGGGGCTGTTCCTGTTTGCCCTGGAAATGTGTTTGTGTTTATATTTTGCTTGAAGAGCATCATTCCTTTCCTTCTCTCCCTTTCTCTCTCTCCCTGTTACCAAAAACACACATTTTCAGATGAACCATTCTGCGTGCGTTAGTGTTTGTGTGTCAGAGCATCTGTGTGTGACACATGCTGTAAAGTGACTGCCAGGAGAGGCTTAAGAAACAATCCAAGCAAGATCAATATCAGCAAAACCGCACTTATGTGTTTGACTTAACATCCAGTTGCAGTTTCCCCTGTTCTCTTTACATGCCAAACCTCACAGTAAACTACATTCAGCCGACGGCCTGAGGAGTGCGTGTACACGCTGTGACATATTGTAATTGCATAATTGTGTTGGCAAACTGCAAAACAAATTTTATTTTCCCCCATCGGGCTTTGATGCGACTGTCAAACCCACACTTGAACAAACACTCAAACACCCTCCTCTGTATGTTAAGCCCAGCCTTATAGGAGTAGGAGGGAGGGATGAACTGGGCCAAGAAAGTTTCAGGTAGAAGGAAACTAACAAATTGGTTCATTTTGATAAACTAAAAATAGTTTGAAATAGCATACAGTATTCAAATGGATGGTTCTGAATTTTTGAGTGAGGTTTTGTTAACAAGTTATATTCAGTTAATATTGTATCTGTAGTAGATATCTCTCTTATTCTTTTCTTAGTCTTCATCTCGTGTAAATCCTGATTAACTGGACCTGGAGACGGATCGGCTAGTCAGAGAGGGACCAGGACCAGAGGAAACTTCTACAGTCGTAAAATACCTCCAGTCTCAAAACCATTTTGGGTCCTTATGTACATTTAAGCCAATGATTATTGACATAAAGCTGGAGATAGGAGGCTGTGTGCTAACAATGATCTTCCTCCTGAACATATAAAATTTTCCACTCAGAGTAACTACCTGAATAAAAGGTAAGTTAGTAAAAAATCTATAAAATAGCATTCACTTAGAGAGCCATTTCATCTTGATTTTGCACTGCTTTTCTCTTGCACCAGACTATTACTCTCACCAGAAATGCTTTGAATTTTCCCTTCTTAGTTTGTGTTTCACACAGGAAATCAATGGTGGTGAAATGCCTCAAACCTCCATTTCCAATGTAAATAATCATTGGCCTTTCTGTAAAACCCCGTCCAATGCAAATGGGAAGGGTAGAATTTTCAGAAAATAGACCTTTGCATAAACCATAATGATGTCTTTGAGACTGGAGTTGCTTTAAGACATTAAAAATGTGATTTAGTTGTGGCCCTTCTTGGACCAGCCGTTAAGTTCCAACTTATCTGGATTTATGCCTAATGAAGATGCCAAGAGAATTATCTACTGCAGGTAAAATTTTAAGCACTTATAACCCTTTAACAGAATTTCACATAAAGAATTCTGAACTACCTGTAAGCTATAACATGTTTATACCCAGTTATTGTGTCACAAGTTGTAAAGATATCTCAGCGCCCCAGATTCATATGATAAATCTTAAACTACACAGTACAATAGATTTTGACTTAATTTTGATTTACTCATGGATCTTCACATGATGGCCTTAAGTGCAAAATATGAAATAGGTCTTCCTTGCTTTGCATTAAGTATAAGAGCACTGAATGAAGCTAGAGGTATGCCTTTGTTACAGTTTTATAATCAGACGTCCATATATGAATATGCATGAGCCAACGCTCACATTGTTTAATGATTTTTCAGTATTTAAATGTATTCAATCCACAGCCTCCAGTTTGTTCAGATGATTGTGGCCATTCAACATGCACACGCACACACACACACACACACACACACGCACACGCACACACACACACACACACACACACACACACACACACACACACACACACACACTTAGATATTGCAAAAGAGAAAAAGATTTTTACTCACTATTTATAATGCACTCAGATTCACTAGCAGGTTCATATTTCCTCTCATCATGTCTCCAAACTTCGTTTCTCTTCCCAGGTGCCATTAAATGACAACCTCAAGCATTGCAGTACAAAAAGGACCTCTCCAATGAGCTGCTGGCAGACAGTGTAAAGAGCGAGGGGATATAAGACAGAAAACGAAGGAACGCTGAATGTGGTATAACACCAAACAAACACCCATACATGTCAATGTGTCCCTTACCGAGTCTATGCATATGCTGTCATACAAACAAAGAGGTCTGAGGGGGGAGAATAAGTGTCTGCAGAGGTTGGGAAAACTGTGTATTCATTGTTTCACATGCTCATATGTAATGCTATTGATATCTGCCATGTTCACATTATGAACCCAGGGTGTCTAACAGACTCTACCTTATTGATTATCATAGAGGACTGGGGTCCAGAGGAAATGCTATTAAAGATTAAAGGGTCAGGTGATGTGAAGGTGGCATGCACAGTCATTAGACACCAGTGGATTCAGTTACATGCTGTAATGTCCGCCCGTCAAACAGATTAGCCAGCTTGATTTATTTATCAACCCTTGTTCCCCCATTTCCTACCCTGGCTAACTAGGTAGCAGGATTGCAGTTGACACTATTCTTAATTTGAAGAATATGGCCCACTGTTTTTACAAAGTGTAAGCACTGTCATATAATATGGCTAAACACTGCAGCTGGCTACCAATGATAGTATCTGATGAACTCTTTAAGGTAAAACTCGGTCTGAACTGTATTGGATCACCTCTAGTTCAACATCTAAAGTAGCTACAGTGGTTAGGTCTAACCTGAATAATTCAAGCTCAACAGAAAGAGAGTTTGTTTGGCTTCAAGAAAATTCTAAATTAGGACAAATGCGAAATCCACAATATACCACATATACTGGTCAAACATGGAATGAATTATGTCATGCTGTATACAAATTCTTAAAAATGCAGTGTGCATTTATAAAGCACATTTGTGAAAACAAACAGAAATTGGCATTTATACTGAAAAATAAAGCAAACATCTATTATTGTCTAATAGCAGTATAATGTTGTGAACACAAAGATAGGGATTGTCTAGCATTCCTGCTAGAACTACCGCTTAATGTGAGAATAATGAAACCATCATAATAAAACTAGGCATCGAACAAGTCATATCTGTGGTACCTATCTGCACAAAGTCACTGGACAGTCTGTCTCATCGTATCTTAAGTGGAAACTTACTTTTCTAATTCACACTAATAGATTGGATGTTTGGAAATCATTTGGCTTTATGGATAAAGATGCTTACTGTCTGTTGTCATGGCTTATCTGCATGAGATAGTTAAGAGTTGGAGAGATTAAAAAATAGTTTAAGAATGTAGGTGACATTAGTAGACACTTAATCATCCTGAGAGAATTGTTTTACTTAAGATATATCAATGAATCTGTCTTAAAGACTTTGTATTAAACAGGGGGCATGAATTAAGTTCTTTTACGACCAAAATGGTGAAGGTGTAGTTAAGATTTTAGTTTATTTAGTTTACTCTTCACTTGAAGCCCCTGTAAAACAGATTTTTCTGCACTGATAAAACAAGCTGTTAGAATTTATCCAATAAATGGGTGTAACAATTTGCATACACTGTCTTCTACAGAAACAATAAACTTTTAAACTATTCTAACAAGATGGGATGTGAACAATTTACTTGATAACCACAGCTAAAAGTTGCTGTTCATTGGCATCAATGGTGTCCGGGTTAAAAAGTTTAGCTAGTTAGCAAGTTTAGCTCTAGAACTGCCACTAAACTAGTTAAACCATAGATTGCTACTAAAAGTAGTAAACTACTATTCAAAAAGGAGAGATGTTAATCTTTAGCCTGACAAGCAACAGATGAGATGTGCTGTTCATAGGCAACAATTTAAGTTAAGAAGGTTGGCCTGGCTCCTAGTTTGACTGTAGAATTAGCACCATCGCTAAACTAGGTGAAGCTGGATACAAACTTAAACTCAGGATGTCACACATGAGACGAATAACATTTGACTGGACCAACACTTCTTCCTAATCAAAATGTTGAGAATTTGTTGGAAAAAATAATTAACGTTGTTAGAAGTTGACCATTATTGAACATTACATTTACAAACAAACATGCTTGATTATAGTTTAGGTACTTTTCGTAGGTAAGATTTAATACCATCCAACACATTTTTATAGTGCAATGAATGAGGATTTGACTGAACTGACATTTGTAGATCAATTTAAAAGGTGCAGAAAGGATTTTTTTGTCAAAAATATGTACTTACTGCAAATTTGAACTATTATTTAACATTATTGAATGAAAGTGAATAGTATATTTACAAACTGATATGTTTGGTTAAATTCTTAATTATTTTAACAGGTGATGTCCACCAAAATTCACTTTTATATTGGGGTATTCTCTAAATTTTATGTTTGTAAAAAATTTTAGCAACTTTTTTCTCAAACTTTTTTCGGTGTTTGGCAGCATGGCCGACGGTGGGGGGGCATCAAAATTAACCACAATGGGCACTACAACTGCGCCTTTTTTAAAGTAGGCTGCAGACGTGGTCTCTGTTGGTTCATTAGTTAAACTAGACATCAGCCCATCATCTTCCTTTAGTGGTCCTCTCGGAGCAGTTAATTGTGTGTCCACTCTATCGGGACTGCCGTGATAATAACGTATTAAGAACCATGCCTCGTTCATTAAAGTAGATTTGGGAAATGTGAGACCGCCCCCTTTCAGGAGTCAAAAAAGCAGACAGGCAAAAAAAAAAAAAAGATTACAGGGGGAGAGTAGAAGGCTTTCAGGGAAATATTCGGTCGGGCTTTGTAGGGAAGACACAGAAACAGCGCTCTCAACATCAGTGTCAAGCTCCCAGACATCCTGCAATTCCCCGGCATCACCCTCCACCTCCAACACCGAGTCCCGCTCCCTTTACCGGCACCTCTAGGAGGAACAGGCGAAGCGTCCTCACCGCCTCCAGAAAAGACACTGTCCGATCACAGAGAGGGTGGGGGAGACGCACACACAGAGCACAGAGTGAGTGTGTGTGTGAGAGAGAGAGGGAGAGAGAGAGAGAGGGGTAGTTTGGTCTGATATACAGACTCCAACCACGTACTGTACGTTACTTTTTTCTTACCCGGCGCCGTCTTCAGCTAAGTTGCGCTCCTGGATTTTAAGAGCGTCTCAGCGAACTCCGTCCCCCCATCAGGCAGCTGTTTCACTCTTCCTGTCAAACAGCCGGGCCAAGCAACCGGCGGACCCGCTTGTTGTTTCTTTCTCTTCAGCCCGGAGAAGATTTCATACCAAACAAAAGTAAGTACACGCCGCGTTAACACTTGGAACTCACTCACACAAGAAACGCAGCGTCATTTACATAGAGGTTCTTTATTTTTAAGGGAAACTTAGCGGCTCTATTTTGACATGCGCTGCTCGTCAACAAAGTGCATTAACTGCGCGTATCGATTTGTTGTGACCTCCGCCGGTGTCAACTCTTCTACCATTACAAGTTGACAACAAATAGCTAGTTATGGTCGATTAGAAACAGTCTAAATGCCTTTGTTGGTGTTACTGTTGTGGTGACCTTGTGCAGCTTTCTGTTGTCCACATGGACAATGCCACAGAAACTGAAGTGTCATTCTGAACATATACCCAACTGCATGCCCTCTTTTGCGCATAAAGCTATATAGATATATCTATATACATAGATATAGACATATAAATATATCTATATCTATATCTATATATATATATATATATATATATATATATATATATATATATCCACAAATATAGTTCTATCTATCTATCTATCTATCTATCTATCTATCTATCTATCTATCTATCTATCTATCTATCTATGCATGAAAAAAATAGACTTTAAGACTAGGTGAAATATATTGAATATATAGTTAAAACTTTTGAATAATGAGAAATATTTAGCAAAATTAACATCTACATTTTCTTTGTGCATATTTGCCTCTTTTTAAATATATGTAAGCATGCCAACTGAGGTTGCCACAATCCCTTATCATGCATTAAACATGCAAAATGCAAGCTAAAGGCTCCTTCAATAATTTTGTCAGAACAAAAGGACTATCCTAATGCAGCAGAACACAGTTTAATAGACTAACTTGAGTGTTAATTTATGCAGAGCCACAGAGAACAGTTTTGTAAATCTGTCCATTTTTAGAGTCTTAGTGGCGTTCAGGCTGAGCTAACAATTTCTTCTCTGACTTTGTGTTTGAGATTGACTTAGTGTAGCCACTACAAGGAGTCTGATATATTTACAAGGTGAGCTCGGTGGAGTCGAGCTCCTGTGGCACAACTGAACTTGTTGCAGTGAGAGAATTAATAAGGACAAATAATTAACTTGTGGCAACTTTCACAGATTTTAGCCTCAGAGTTGAATTACACACCCTGGATGTGTACAATACAGAAAGATGACATGTTAAGGATAAATCTGGGATTGTGATTAAAGTTGATATTATCTACATGTTCCTATATTTTAACTTTCTGATGAAATACTGTGGGAATTTTACCTGCCAACTTTTGTTTACTCACTAGAATTTATGTAATCCTAAAAGTAAAAAAAAAAAGACAGTAACAGCTTTTCTAATTAAATAATAATTTTTGCAGAAGGGTCAAATTTTTTACTCAAGCTGACAAACTTGAAATGTAAAACATTATCTCTCAAAAAGGAATATCCTGGTTATTCTAAGTCACAGCATGTCTGTGCGGTATTTTTGTCCTTTCTAATGCGCACTACATACCTTCAGTCAGTGCACAGTTGCTTCTTTCCGTTAGCTCAAAAACAGATACTCCCTGTTTAAAGTGTTCTGCATTTAAGAGATACATTTTAAAGGATTAGCAGAATGTCCTGCTTTTTATGTTGTCCCACTAAAGTTTGTAATCTTTCCCAGTAAATTGGTGTTTTGTTAAAAAAATGTATGCACTTTAGTCACAAAGATCTTACAGGTGGCCTTGCCTCCTTTGACCATTGTCAATGAAGCTGTTCTGTGTGGCCTCTCGGGCCTGTTGCTCTCTTGGGATTTAGCGTTAGGTTAATCCGCTCAGAGGAAGGTGAGCACTCACATGTGGACCTACTATTACACACAGAGGACTCCTGTCATCCAAGCCCTTAGAGACCCTTAACACACACACATACACACACACACACGCGCACACACACACACATACACACACACAAACATCTGCTGCGAACAAGCACACACAAGTGCAAAGACGAAACCAGGTTCCCTCTCTGTCCTTCCCTTGCACACACACACACTGACAAACAGATGCACGCTCACCCTTTTTTACATCTGAGCATGCATCGACACCCACACTATCTGGCCTTTGCTGCAGTTGCTTCTCATGTTTTGTTTAGGTTCTTCCACCTCTCGACAAACCATTTGGGATTTTGGATGCCGATTCACAAAACCCAACAGTGACAACATACTCTTACCTTTCTCACAGAGAGGGATTAGAAGGTTACATGTCTCTCTGATTGGCCAGGGCATTGAGCCGATTGTCATGGCACTTTGCTGTACACCAGGGGCTAAGCGGAGCTTTAGTTAAGTGAGGGGAAAGGACACTTTGTATACCATGCTTGGGTGTTTTGTAAGGTTTTGGCATATGTCTTAAAATAACTTTGGGAAAGTCTGCAGTGAACAAACAGATCTTCAATAAATTGGTTTAATTTGTTGCTCATTGCAGTAAAAAAATAAGAGAAAGTTAACTTCTAAAGGCTGTGATATGTTTTCCATCTTTAGAAGAAGTACCACTGTTTATGCTGCTCTGAGCACAGACATTCAATATAGTACAAAAGGCTCAGTTCAAGATTTCCTCATCATGGAAAACCAGATCTGTGAAAACATTCTTATTGAAAACATCAAATGTATTTATGTTAAAGCATATAGTTTAATAGCCCGTTTTTGCTATGCTTTAAAGTTTTTTTTTTTCACTAATGGTTTCAAATATTTTGGAAAGAGTTTGCACAGTTTGCACAGTTAAACATTCATTTGCAGATTGCCGACTGGCAAGATCTAGAGGGAGATATTGAGAAACTGTAATTGGACTTCATGCCCTTTGGCTCAAATGAAAAGGTAATATAAGAGTCAATTGTCGGGAATTATATTTACTCTAGATCATGAGAAAAATATATTAAAAACTAACAATTGTCTCTGTGTAATCCCCCCCCC
Source organism: Girardinichthys multiradiatus (assembly GCF_021462225.1). Taxonomy (NCBI): domain Eukaryota; kingdom Metazoa; phylum Chordata; class Actinopteri; order Cyprinodontiformes; family Goodeidae; genus Girardinichthys; species Girardinichthys multiradiatus. The sequence continues at coordinate 36,023,258 of NC_061805.1, read as the reverse complement.
CCCCATATATATATATATATATATATATATATATATATATATATATATATATATATATAATTTATAAGTATATAAGTTACACTGTAATTCAGTTGAAATTAATTTGTAATGAAAGTGTAAATTTTCCCAGAAAGTATTTTTTTTTCTCCTCTGTAGCTGTAGCAGTCGAAAATTCATTTCTCATAATAACTCAAGTATATGTATCCTGTCTTTTCCACTTTATTTGCTCAAGACATATTTCTCCTTCTGCTGCATTCTCCATTAGTTTTTATTTTGTTTCATAATCACACGTAAAAGCGTAGGGCTCAACCTCAGCAGGTGTTTATTTGTTCATTTTCACACACTTCCCTCTTATTGTCCCATCTGTGGAAAATGTTAGAAATCTTTCTCCAAATAGATCTTTGCCTTACACAAGCCCAGTCGCCAAATCTTGATGAGAGTTTACAATCACTCTACACAAAAAAAGAACTTAACGAAGTGTCACTAATCTAAAATAAACAACTCAGTCCTTGGATGTGTTGAATGCATACATTTGAATATGTCTTGGTTTTGCATAATATTGCAAAGCATTCTTCTGTCTCTATCTAGTAATTAGCAGTGACGTTCAGCAACTTTCTCTGTATGTTGTACGTGGATGGATGGGGTAGGGGGTGTGTTCACTGGGGTGTTAAAGATCACAGAGGAATATATCAGCCTTTGATGTTTAATTGTATTGTAAAACACACTTTAGAATATTTCTGCATAAAGTAGACTTCTGGCTGTGCTGTGCTTTGTGTTTGCTGTTCTGCGTTTTGTGTGTTTGTCTGTATGTGTATATGTGTGTCTGCGCCAGCCCGTGTTCAACTTTCCTCCATGTTTCTTTGTGTTTGTGCCTCAGAATGTTTGTGCTTTTTCTGTCTTAGATTTGTGAGGTTGTTGTTGGTGTATATTCAAATCAAAATGCGTGTTTTTGCTGTTGTTTTTTCTTTCTCTCCTTTCTTCTCACGCTGAAGCGAAAATGATTTGATGTCTGGGATGATGGAGCAGTCTGGAGAACAGTGTCAATGCAAGGGGCTGATAAGGGAGACAGAGAAGACTGATGCTGATGAAAACAGACACAAACAGAGGCGTTTGAGGTTAGGAGCTGAGCGACAAAACCCTCAGCCTCCGCTCAGGTGCATTATGCGAAAGAGTGATGCTTTCGTGATGTCATCCATAGCACCCCAGTCTAGATGAACAGGATGTCCTGCCTTCTTCATCCTGTTTCCTGTTTCCTGCCTGCACTGCTGGTCATTATTACAGCAGCTGCCTGCTGGGTGGTCTGCGCTCAGCAGTGCTGACCACACAATCATATCGTCAGCTGCAGCCCACCTAACGAGACGCTCGAGACACCTCGCCATACTTGAGGCCAGCTCTCTGAAATATTTGGACAGTAAGAATCTTGGGAGGCAAAAAGACGAGGGGAGTGAATGATAAGTTGAAGATAAATATTTAGAGTAGATCAGAGGTAGGGTTTTTTTGTTTAAACACATCAAACTAAAAGCCTCGATATCAATACTCAAATGATAAATTAAAATGTAAATAAGAACAAAAGTTTTTATAAATGAGTTCATATGGTTCTTGAGCACAGAAATCCTACAGTTTTCTGTTAGGAACAATTTCAACAAATGCACCGATAAGACTTTTTCTGGCCGATATTGATTTATGGTTTCCTTTTCTATGGTTTTTCAATTTGTTCAAGGATTGGTAATGCAGAGAGAAAAAAAGTGCTGCAGTATTTAGGTATGTAGTAGTATTGAGTCCAAGAAATAATGAAGGAATGACTAGGTCATCCAAATCTATTCCTTAAAGCATGTTCCTAACCTTTATCTCATTTTTGTTTGGTTCATGTGAATAAAAATTGTTATTTGTCCTTCAGATCTCTTATTGGAGCCATTTAAGTATGGACTGATATGAGATTCTTATGGTAAGATAATCCTGTCTAAACATACAGTTTAAATAAAAAAATAAAAAAAGCCTATTAAGCTTACTCATTTTGTTTAAAAGAGAGAAAAGCAAAAATTATTCCTGGTTTGAACAATATCTTAGTAATAGAAAAGGGTTGGCATCAACTACCATTACAGTCTGATATTTTTTATGCCCAGAAATTTGTCCAGACCAGCAAATTTATCTTTCTTGAAGGCAAGGGAAAGGCATAGCAGTCTTCTTTCAGCCTCCTGACCATTAGTGCACAACAGCAGATTAGAGAGTGGCAGAGCTGTGCAAGAGGAGAACATTTCAGGTCATTAGGATCTAATTAAAAGGACTCGTACAATTTGTATGATGGAAAAAGTTTGTGATTTTAAACCATCATTTTTCAATCCTCTGTATACCATAATATCAATTATCAGTTCTGTGCGCAGGAGAAAAAATTGGCTGATTCCATTTTTAATCCGTCTGACTGGGACAAATCGGGAGAGCAGTATTAAAGAGTTAATCAATACAACTCTGTATTATTTCTTTGGCCAACCCCGATCTTTTGAGAATCAATTGAGATATTTTCTAGGGGGTTAATTAATGTGTGGAAAAGAGAAAAAAGAAAGTACGCTGTACATGAAAAAACTGTACCTGACCTGTAAATGTTAAAGGGCCAAAATTGCACACCTAAGATATTTTTATCCCTTTTGGTGTGGGACACATTTGGAATAGATCCAGTACTAACAAAATTAAAAGAGCTGGAAAGACACAGAGAGAGAAAGTAAGGAGAGTGGGGGGAAAAAAAACTTACAAACGCCTTCCAACGACTGTAATTTATCTTTGTCACAACTGCAACATAGCCGAGTTATTCTACGAGAGTCCGGCGAGACGCACAGAGGTAGCTCTGTGTCGTGGCCTCACACAGGCTCACATCCATCTGAAGCCCCCGCTCGGTCGGCTGCCACAATCCGCGGCACTGCTACTTCTGCTGTTTCTGCTGCCACCACTCCCCATGCTGCTTGCAAGCTTTGAGTTGCAATACAGAGTCTTTTTTAGCAGCTATTGTTTTCACACTGAATTCACAGGAAATTTACTAAGTCATTCTTTGGTGTGAATTTGCATTTTCGTGAAACAATGTGACACAAAAATTTCCACGGGCCATCGGCGCAGGTTTACACATATGTTTCTTTGTGCTCCAAGAGAAAATATTAAATATGTTTCTTTCTTTTTTAGATATCTGGGCAATCATATCAGAAAATTTACCATTCGGCTCCAAAGGAACTTTGCTGTTACAAATCTGTTAACATGATCTCAGGGGAAAAAAGAAAGACAAAAAACAATATTCAAGAACTCATACTTAGAGCACGCAGCTTAACCAGACAATGTAGGGCCAAAGTCCACACAAATGTTCCTTTCCACTGTCATCTGTGACATTCCCAAACCGAAGGCCAGCCTATGTAATGATGTGCAGCACAGACCCACATGCATCACTAAGCTGACCGAGAAAAAGAATCACAGTAAAAGAAGCAAGCAAGATGAAATAAAAAACTATTAAAAGATGAATGATATTTAAACTTTTCAACAAAAGGGTATTAGAATTTAAACTTAATAAGCACAATAGCATACAGCAATATGAAAGTACCCCGAGGGTAGGAAAGAGCGAAGAGACGCCTACCGCCCACTCCTCTTTCTTTTTTCTTCTACTTTTTTTCTAAAAACTTTCTTTTTTCTTTTATTTGCCTTGCTCCCTCTGCCCCTTGATGTATGGCTTTTTCCTTACAGTGGCTCTTCCAAAGTGCAGCTCGTGATGTCATTAATTTTATTCATACTTTATGGATGCTCTGTCTGGAAAAAAAAAAAAAAAAGATAGAAAACGAAGAGGGACGAGGCAAGAAGAGAGTGAGGAAGATGGTAAGAGAGAAACTGAAAGAGAGAGGAGATGGCGTTGGAGAAGGAGATTTTCAGTGCAGTTGCATGTATAATGAATGAGGGGTGCACTTTGTTTGAAACTCCAGTCCGAGTGCTTAGCTTCAAGGTTTGCTGGGCCAGAGCAGGGTTGATGGGTAGGTGGGAGAGCTTGTGGTCTCACACCAGCCACTTTCTTTATCCTGCCAGCAGATGCTTTCACCTGGCACTGCGGTTGGACCTGGTGGAAAAACAAATACCCTTGTTTATTTGGGAGAGAGAGACAGGCACAAATTGTGACAATGGAGCAGGGAACTGGCTGGAAAAGGATGAGGACTGGGTGAGAGAGAAGGAAAGAGGTGAGTTCGTGTTAGAGCGCCATTTGCAGTGACAGGCCAGATGATCCTGAGGAGAATACTGGCACCTGGCCCACACTTCCTAAACAGTGCTCTCTACAGAAATAGCTCAGCCTTGATATTAGCTTTTGTCTTTTCTGTGTATGCGTGTCTTTATGTGTGCACATTTGCTCAATAGGACGTCATAGATGTTTCCAATGTCTTGTGAGGACTTTTTCACTTTCAGCTTTTTATGTTTTTGGGTATTTTTCTGTTTCCTGTGTGTTTGTGTTTGGAAACCGTTAAGTGAGACTTAATTTGTTCCCCTCCGTCATCGTTGCTGATAAAAATTGCCTCTGTCTTTATTTTTGGCAGGGCACTCGACTCAGGGTTTTATTAATAGCCGAGGAAGTGTGGGGGGATACCTGTCGCGGCTCCGGCCTGGCCCTTCCAGCCGAGACCCAGTTCCCCCACGTCACATCCATTCACTGCCGGCCCACTCCGAGCAGCCCCCGCCAACCCCCCCCCCCCCATCCAAGCAAACAGGATGGCATGCCGATTGGGGGTGTGTAAAAATACTGAAAAACACTAAAGGGCTATTAGTAAGGCAAGAGAACCCTTAGCTGACTTTCTAACATTACATACTCACTAAAAACTGCACACAAATTCATCTGCACAAATACTGGGCACATTATGAGACTTGTATTGTATTGGACTTGTATTGTATTTTTGAAGTGAGGTTCTATGAAGTTATCAGTATTAGTTAGTTCCCTTACCTACAGTAGAAAGACGCCATATTTTTGTGAGATTGTCAAATAAAGACCACCTAAGAGGAGTATAAGGCTAACAGCTGGCCAGATGGGACACCATTTGAACAGATTTTTGCTATTCAAGTACGAGTACAAGGAAACAACTCATACTAAAAATGTCTTAATTCGTGGAATACAACTTTGTATTAGTGCATACTAAACATCTACACTTCCACAAGAGACTGTGGTTTTCCAGGTCTCATACTGGTATGGAACCTAGCCAGACTGGATTGATAAAGCCAGTGGCCTCTGGTAACATAACCTTAACACAACGAGATGGATGTTTTTCAGCTGAGAAAACAGTTACAAACTTAGCAGTCTCTGGTTAAAGTGCAGACGGTTAGTATCCTGTATTATAGTATAATATCCGACGGCTTTTCACATTTCCAGTTTAACTTGTTTTAACTGGCCAAAATCAGCTAAATGGGGGTACAGGCAAACATCAGAATTCCAAACTGTCTCTTTAATGCAATTTAATGCCATTGGGGTAGAACTACCTTAAAACACAATTGCCTCCTTACTTTCACTATCCAATATTTATTTTTCAAAGGAATTATCCTCAGTCAAACTGATTTTTCTGTCTTTATTATGTGAGCAAATGGCAGTCTTGTTGGTTAATCCTGTTATTCTTCAAAGAGCAGCACTCCTTGACCATACCATCTAATTGTTGAAGCCACATTATCACCCTCAGATGCTCTTTCATCTGCAGCTCTTTTAAAAATAATAGGAAGAAACGAGTGTCATCCCTGCTGCATCGTAACCCAAGATATTATTCTCCAACTAAATGACTGACACTCTGCATCTTGGCCCTCATAATAGGGGCTCAATAATCATGTTAAGAGTGGGCCAGAAAGAGTCTTTGCAAAGCAGTATGCTGCCCTTCATGGACCGTCTCTTTACACAGCAAATGAGGAGTGTTTTTTTTCCCATTTTGTTTGTGCTGAGAATTGTGCCTCCTCTTGTCAATGTGCTCTTGACGGCTTAATTTGATAACCAGGCTACTTGTTAGGGAAACCTTAGATTGTTCTCATAGTAATATATATATTTTTCCCTTTTCCATGTTCTTCAAAATGCTGCTCCACAAACTGTCGATGACCCAGTTCTGAAAGGTTGTCAAAAACAAGGAAGAGCAAAAATGCGAACAGCACAGGGAGAAGGAAGAGAGGTAGGGAAAAGAGGTACTCGTGGGAAGTTAACTCAGGTGCTTTTCTTTCTTCCATCTCCTTGCTTCCTCTTAAATTGAGCGGCCTACCTTACGGGGCTCCTCTTCCCTGTAGCCTAATCGGAAGAGAACGCTGGGAACGATAATGGGGATTAGCTTGCACAGCTCGCCGGTTCCCCCTCGGTTAAGTACACGTGTAATGAGTTGTTTATTTGGGATAATGCACAGTAGGTGCAACAGAAGCCCAGTGCTGCTCACCTCCCTACTCTCCTTATTACAGACACACACACACATAGGCACACACACATATGGGTGCACATATTTACATGCACTGTGTAAACCAGAAATGTATATGAAACATACCCGGTGTGAATTGTGACGTGCAGATATGCACCTACTGAACATGATCATTCACACAATCCTATCACAGGTCTCTCCTTACTCATTTTAACATGTGTATGTTTCCCCGAATCTTCTGTACACCAATTCCAAAAAAAAGAATGACCCTTCAACAAAGATCCATTTGAAAAGATTACAAGAAAGTCTGTTTCCTTCAAAGGAAAATATCAACAAAACACAAAAAGGATTTATGCACAGTAGCCTACTACCATATGGTTGTACATTTACAAATGTGCAACAAATATATATATATATATATATATATATATATATATATATATATATATATATGTGTGTGTGTGTGTATGTATGTGTGTGTGTGTGTGTGCATGTGTCACTTTGAACTTTGTTTATACTGAGATCTTGTGGCCCAGTTGCATCTGGCAACACCCCTGACTCCTACTAATACACCCTCCCTTACAAATTCCCACACACAGCTCTGATGCAGGTCACTTGGTAAGGAGAAAAATGGGTAGTTCGTATTTAAAGGACTCTGTTAAGGGGCTGTGTGTATAAGTATCCCTGTGTGTGAGTGCTCATGGATGTTCTCAGGCCTTCTAGGGGTCAAAAGGCTGGGGAATTTTCTTAGGGTGAGTAGAAAGGAAAGGAATTGAATGATATGAGAAAACATGACTGGGGAAAAGAACCAAAAAGAGAGAAGGGGGATATGTTTGGTGCCCACCAGCCTCTGCTTCTGTCTGTTGCTCTTGTGTACATGAACTGGGAAAACTGTGTTGCCTAGTGGATGGGACGTGCTATCATTAGTGGTGGGGTATGAGGGGGGCAGGCGAGGTTATGTGAACGGTGCAGCTGTACTCGCAGCAGAGGGATTTGAGTGGAGAGTTGGGGCGGGGGTGGGGGGTGGAACCCAGGCACTCAGGTCCTTTACTGAATTGCGAAGCATATTAGAAAAGAAAAATTCAACACTGCAGCAACTTGCCGCTGACCCCTCCATGCACCGATATTCCATCTCCCTTTAGTTTAGTCCTCTGCTCCCCCACTTTAGGCCTTCCTATCAAAAACAGGAAAAATAAATAAATGATGATGGATGCTTGATGGCAAGGATAAGAGTGCCAAAGAAAGGAAGAGGAGGGAAAAAAAAACAGGATTTATATACAGTTCTCATCTGCCAAAAAGGGAGGTTTTGTTTTGTTTTGTAATAATAATAATAATAAATAATTGTTGACTGTTAACATAGGGGATATCCCTAAAACATGTGTTTCTGAAAGAGATTCTGAAATCTCTGAAATTTGTTAAAAGATCTCTCCCCGCCAGTCAACGTTGTCTTCGCCCAAGAAGCCAGATCCACCACATAGCGAAGGATGGCGGGGCATACAAACCCAAAACTCGCTTGTCAGCCTGTGTGATCAGTCGCTGTAGAGACAGAGCGAGAGAGAGAGAGAGAGAGAGAGACAGGCAGAGGTGGCTGAGAGACGACAGAACACAGAATGGCATCGGTGCGTGATGCTAATGCATTCAGCCCGCCACCGTATCCAACAACAAGGAAAAATATCACACGACTCACTTCACAAGATGTTCCTACAACAACAACAACAGCAACAGACACGTAAAAGATTGGGCGCCCAAAAGACACGCACACACACACATCCATGTTAAAATCAACCATGGGGAAGAAGATTTCAAAGCAAATAAACAAGTCACAATGTAAGGAACTTGTCTGACTTTGCGACAGAAAAATAAATGTAAAAAAACAAAAATAAAGAGAAAAGAAAACCTTTTGTTTCAAGAGAAAGTGAGTTAAAATGCGGTGGTGCAACCAAAGGTTTACATTTTGAGATGAAACTATAGTTTAGAGCAAAAAGAAAGTAGAGGTTGTTGGTGTATTCCTGTAAAATGGTAAGTGTTGGGCTAAAAATAGAGTGTGGTCAAACAGTAGTAGCTTTGGCATGAGGGGGGGTTGATACAGCAGCCTTCACTGTAGCCACATCTTCTGAGTAAAGGCACTCTGCCAGAGCTTGTAGATTCACAGCAGTAATTTAATATTTGTTTGTCTCTATTATTTCAATCTTCCCCTTTCTCCTTCCCTAACTCTCTCTTTCCTAAAAGGGGGGGGGGGGGGTAACAGCACGCTTCATCAGATTACTGGGTCTGAGGTCTCTTTTAAACCTCTTTGCCATCTTGATGTTGTGCAGCTGTGCAGACTCTTTAATCACACGCTATCTTTTTTCACTCACCCTCTCCTCCATCTCCTCCCTTCTTCTTGTCCTCCCTCCCTCCCCTAACATATGTTAATTGGCTGCTTTCTGTGACAAATTACGAGCGCTCACTTTGATGAGGTTGGGTTGTGATGGCGCTGGGAGTGGAGTACAGTGTAGCTGCCAGACCCTTACCAGTTCACCAGTCGCCCCCACCCCCCCATGCCCTCCCTCCATAACCACTCCAAAAAGGAACGCGGCACCCAGCCGATGAGTAATGATAGGCTTGGACTCGGTCTGGCCTGGCTAGAGCCTTAGTGGGGGCCACTCCCCTAAACAGAGGGTGATCTGTAGGTACCGTATGCCACCACACGCCCTCCGCACGACATGCACAACCTTTTGCCTCATGCAGTGCGATTCTCCTCTGGGAACTGTGACACTCTGAAAGCTCTGTGCTTTCTTTAAGCAGTCTCAGTTTTATTTTATCAACAGCTAATGTTTTTAAATGTAATTATTTTATTGCTTTATTTTGGTTTGAGGCCAGTTTGATCTGAAAATCCCCCCACAAGAGTGACATAATTTGTAGATGCAATGCTCCCAACGTACATCTCAAGTTTACATTGGTTGTGTGTGTATGTGGTGAGGGGACATTGCCTAGAAGCATTAAACCAGCCCTTCTTAAACAAACAATATCTGCAGACCGATCTCTTTTTAATGATAAAAATGTTCACAAATAATCAGCTCAAGCGTTTTGCGGTTGAAAAAAACAAACCCTCTCCTTTCAACTGGTTCTTTCACTCTTCCTCTGTCTCAGTCTCTCTTTCACAATCCTCTCTGCCTACTCTGCGATCTAGGTTACTTGGTTTCCTAGTGGAGCACAGGGACCAGAGGAGGGAAAAAAAAGGAAAATCAGAAGGTCGAATCTATGAAGGACATCCTTGTTGAAGTGTGCAACCTTCTACTTCTGCAAATTACACACACACTGCGCATAGATTCAAAGCCGAGTGGCAGCAGACTTTTCAACTCAGCAAGGCTGCGACCAATTGGCCTCATGTAAGGCTGTAATGTTGTCCTAGTGGCCAAAAGAGGTACCGCTAGATTCCAGTGCTACATTTAGATAATTGAAACTCAACAAATATATAATATACTGTTCATCATTATTTCATGGTAGAAACAAAACTTGTTGATGAAGCCTAGCAAAAAAAAAGTGTATATTCCTCAACTTTTTCATAGATCTGCTATACTACACTAGCTGACATATAGCAAGGGATCCCAGAAAAGGTCAATCTGTCCTTTTTAGTAAGCATGCAAATCACATGACAGCCCATACGATATGCCATACTTGCAGAACCATTAAGCAGACAGACTCCCTCCTACATGCACACTGAAAGACGGTGGTGGAGTTAAAGTGCACAAGACTGCAAGTGGTTGCATGACGGTTAGCCATGTTAGCATTAGCCTGCGGGCCCTAATTGAGGCCAGGAGGGAGCATTTAATAATTGCTGTCACAAGATCAAATTTAATTCTCCTCTCCTCACTGCTACCACTGCTGTAGGGTAGAGTGAAACAAATTGTCATCAGAGATTTCTAAATGAACAAAGCTTTTAATTAGGGTGATTAGAATACTGTGGCAAGGAAAAGGAGTAAAGGATGGGGGTGTGATGAAATCATCAGTGGATTTTCTCAACTCTGATGTCTGCTGGTGATACGGTGCAGGGTGAAGAGGTGGGGTACTGAGCCCCAAGTAAGCAGCCATCTATTACATCATATTTAGTTAAACTGTTGTCCAATTACATTTTTGGGGTGATCAGCTGTCTGAAAGCAGCTTTTGAATAAATGATTGAAAAGCTCTTCAGAGGCAGCGAGTATAATGACAGAGTTTTGTCTGCTTTAATCATCAGAAGGATATGCTGGTTTGTATGTATATGGTTATCAGACTTGATACACTTAAAGATCAAATTATATTAAACCTTTTCTTTTTTGTAATCATCAATAACATCGTCATAAAAGACATTTAATGACAGCCTGTCAAGTACTATTTCTGGTAGGCCTGGAGGGTGCAACAATACGTCCGGGTTACGAAACAAGATCATACATGATATTAGATTTGCAATACTAGATGATATTTTAGCATTTTTAAAAATACACTCTTAAATCTTTGTAGAATAATTCAAATCAAATAAGAGTTTAATTATTTTTACTGTTTTTTATGCAGTGTTAAGTTTTTGTAGAGAAGATCAAATGCAGTTTAGACCCATTAAAAAATGGTGAATTAGCCTTTTAGCCTTTTCGTTAGTGGGTAATGGTTAGTCAGTCGTGGTATTCCCACACTGGTTATAAATCCTATAAATCATTCAGGAGTCAAGCATATGTTTCGTAATGGAGTGCTGTCAGCCAGTCTGACGGAGATTTTTATTACTCGACTACATGAACACAGGAGGGCAACTCAAGAACTTCTTCCTTTATTAATAGCATATACTTACTTTACTAGATGAAGTCAACAGTGTAGCAATTTACAAACAGAGTTCACTTTGGCAAGAAATGGTCTGAAGTTTTAAGATCCCCTTACACCCTTTTTGGACTTTATCAGTGTTTGGATAGCTGCTCTGATACATTTTGTCATCAGCAAGAAATGATAGCACTAGGTCTTTCTTGAGTGAGATCTTAAAGAAACAATAGCTTTAATCAAACACTTAATTTGGAAAGTAGTACAGCAATACATATCAATAGAAAAATTTACTCCAAGAGTCTTCTTTCTGGATACAGCTATATCATTGTGATTGTATTTAGAAAAGATGCCAGAAATAATATTAGGCCATTTTTTTTTCTTTGCAGAAATGCCTGAGTGTATTTTTTTTCCTAATGGAGAGGATGTTCTTAGAGTTGGCATTACGTGGCTGCAGATTGTATTTGGTTTTACAGATTAATTGTGTATAAATAGACTTTCTTGGAGATGTGCTCAATGGCCCATAGAGCGTAGGGTCTTGGCTTCATTTTTAAAACCTCTCACACAAACATGTACATACACATCCCCACCATCCCATAAATATTGCTAACGTCCTACTGTCTTACTCAGTAGAGTACATAATTCGGTAAATATGTCAGTGTTTTGTGTTCTTAGAGACATGACTCCCAGCTGATCTTGTGGGGCTGGTAAAGTTACTCAAGAGTTTACTGTAATACCACTGCATTGGTTTGGTCTTCCATTTAGTTATAGTTTGTTCTGTTATAGGTGAGTTGAAAACTTCATATTGCTGCATCCAAGCTTTGTCTCTGGCGTACAGGCTGATGGTGTACATTTTCTGTTCCTGTTCCTTCTGCAGTCAGGTTACACCTGGGTGCTATGGTTATCAAGTCAACATTTGAACTGAGATGGTGGTTTCTACTGACTGTAAAATGACATAAAATAGGGGAGCGACATAGAGGAAGAATCGACAGAAACTGTAGTAGTGTTGATAAAGTGAAACTTTCCTAAGGTTATTTGTGTTTAAAGATCAGATGTGATTATCACCATAATCAGTACCACTTCCATATTCAAAAACCCTTCAATACTTCTCACTTCAACAGGTTCAACCACATTATTTAAGATAAAATTATCATTATTTTAATTTTGATCTCTGCCATATATCTATATGTCGTCTAACTGTTGTCCCTTCCTGTGCTCCTACCATGGAAAGAATGAATGTACCAAGGGGTGATGATTCATTCTCGCCTTTCTGGGCCTTTCCAAATTGTGGCTTGCATTTGGTTCTTCTTTTTCGACTCTTCTTCTTGTTTTTTGCTAATTCCATTTAGTTCTAGTTTGGCACAAGGTTATTTATGTAATTGCGGTCATCTACGCTTATTTGTTTATCACTCCTTCTTGTGAGCCACTGTCGAGGCAGAAAGCTGCTGACAGTTAAGCCTTTTAAACCACCGTAGTTACTCTTTCTTCATATCCCCGTGTGTGGCCTCTTGCTCAGTTTGCCTTTAGTCCGGCAGCTGCAGCTTTACAGCTCTTGTCCTCCTTTCAAACATGTTGGGGGGGCTTGACGCATTATGTCAACTCATTTTGTCCTTGGGGAATTCAGCGCCGGGTTATGGAAAGATGGCTTTCACCTGTCTCTGCACCGGCTCTGACGGATGGTTACCTATCTGTGTTCCTGCTCTGACGGCCCAAGGCCTGTGTTTCCTTGTGCTGAGTGAAACGTACAGCTGGCCAAATGAAAAACACACCTCTGGTCTCAACTGTGTTTATATCACCTCTAAGGAAGGGGCACAGTTTCAACCAGCACGTGCCCCAGTGAATTATTGAATATCTGAACATCTTAATTAGAATGGGTGTTACAACTGTAGCAGCTCTTTTTTTATTAAAATATTGTTGTTATAGTATTTTAAATGTTAAGTAAGTGAAGGTATTTAATTGTAAGACTTTAATAATCATAAAGATGCTTTATATTCAGATATAATAGTTAATAGATATCAGACCTGCACTGCATAATTGAAAGGGCAATACTGTACTAGTATGTTACTAATGCATTTTGGACTTGTTTAACTGTGTTCTCACAGCAATAATGCGATTCATTTTAGTGTTGTTAATCCTAGTTAGTATTTTCCTGAAATTATCTGGAAATTAAATACATTAGAAACTCTTATTTGGATATTGTGATCATGTAATATTTTTGCCATGCCCTGAAAAGGGATGAAGTTTCAGATTAAAAGAACGCAAAGACATTTCAAACAAATCAACATTTTGAGAACTTCAGCCAAGGAACTTGGTTGTCTTTAGTCTTGTGGACGGCATAATCTCAGTTTATCTCTAGACGAAGTTTAATTACTCAAAAATCAGATTAGTTGTTAAAAAACAGTATGGTCTCATTTCCTTATAAGACCAGATGAGAAATGTTTTAAGCATAAAGTTAGGCTTAAAGTATTTCACATTCTGGAAATGCATTGCTTTTGTTTTTTCTGCTACTAGAGATAATATGAGAGTGGCTGATGGAGTTTTGCTCCCTTTTTTGCGATCAGACTAATTCAAGGAAGGAAACACCTTCAGCACCTCTGATTGTCTTTGCCTCCCTGTCACATCCTTCCACTGGGCTTTATGTGTGTGCTTCCTGCCCTTCTGTCCTCCAAGATCATGAAAAAGAGTGATCAGACTAGAGCTAATATAATCACATCTGCATAAACAATCACCTAAATTCAAAGCTGATTTTAAGAAACAAGACAATCAGATGTTAATTAGAACTTGAGAGCCTATATAGTGTTACTTGTGATGCTGCCTATAACAGTATATTTCCTTCCATAACGTCAATCACATTTATGAGGGCTTGACAGAATGTTTGAAACGCATGCCAACCACCGGCTATTGGCTCACTTTTCTCCTTATCAATAGACAGGTGTCTCAGTTCTGTGTCACATGGAGATTGAAAATAGAATATATGTGAAACCTTCTCTGTCTCACTAATGATCCAACTAAACCGTGATCTAATAGAGAGAGACAGGTGAAGACATATCCTCCATCACACACACACAGACACAGATGCACACAGGCGGGCGGCAGTATCTAAAATTCAAGCAGAGCTAGAAACACGCTGGCAAAAAAAGCAAGAGAATTAACACATTATAAGATGATCCACCACAAACACTCTAATCCCCAGATGTACATGTTGCTAATCTCTTTAGCTGCTAACATGTTAAATTAGCCCTAATATCTGCTGAGATTCAGATTCATAGATGTCCACCTACGTGTGGGCTACCGCCCAGGTTCAGGTCACTTTTCTTCCCCCACCTCTCGCTCCAAAAAAGATACAGACACTGAAGTGGGATGGAGGTGGAGGAGGTTGAGAGAAGTAACAGTGATAGCCATTCGTCACCCTGCCTATCTTGCTGTGACAGATGGGGAGTATGGCGTGCCACATAGAGGAGTCACTGCCTGTAATGACATTAGAGGCACAATGATACCTAGCACACATTTTTCTGTTCCATCCGGCCCGACCATTGACTTGCTCCGCTGAGTGAATCTTCCCTTCCTCTTATTTGTGCTGTTACAGTATATGTCCATCCACCCTTGTCAGAGATAATCGCTGTGTAACAAATCAAAAGCACAAACATGAAAATGCACTTGCAAACACATCCACGTTTGTAAAAAAAAAAAAAAAGAAAAAAAAAGGAAAACAAGCACGTACCTAGAGCACAAACACAAAGTACAAACCTCCACAAATCTAAGCCACAGATAAAAGGGGTTCTTGAACAAAACATGTCAAACAGGAATGTTTAAAATGCAAAAAACTAAATGTTTCGTAAGAATATAGAGCAGTCAGTGTGTCTACTGAAAGTCAGGTTGTCAGTTTGTAATGGAAAATGGATGTTGGTAAAATTCTAATATTCATCTTTCCTTAATAAAAGAGGAAAGGCAACACTCGACTTCTTGAAATACACAGGCCATTTTAGACAGCACATACAGTAGTATTTACGGTCTCACCAATAATGCATCTCTATTTGCTAGTCTCCCCCTCCAAGTGCACACAATATTCATCCTTCCAGAGTCTAGAGTCAAAGAGGTGTTTGTCAGAGCTTAGGTGAAATAACATTAAGCAGATAACACTTTGCAGAGTGTCAGAGACTTTCGATAGTTTCTTGAAGGCCACACGCATCTGCAAGCAAACTCCTGCATAAAAGGTTATACTAGGTTCAGCTAGTACACAGAGTAATCCAACTTTATTACTGTATAATTACAAAGTATAAAAGAATAAAAGATCTTAACATCATAACAATCACATTTTTCCAACAATTAATTTTAAACTCTCTTTTTATTGTCTCATTTAAGGTAGCAGAAGTTTATTATATGTGCATATAATATATATACATTTATTTAGCCATGACTTCATGTTTTTCCACAGATATGACATGACACGCTTGCCACTGTTCAAAAAGGGAAAGACAAGAGAATATGTCCTTAAAGTGGGCAAATGTATGTATACCTTCGTTTTGAAATGGCTTTAAAAATAGTTACGCTTTACATTGCGCATATCTCAAGAACATTAGAACAACTGAAACCGTAACAAACAAGAATGAGGGCCCAAATTTTACAGTAACAAAATCTCTAATTCTCAGTGTGAGAGAACAGCAGCAAATTATTTTTCAGTTGTCGCAAACATCTTTACTAGTGATTCCATCATCAGGGGACAGTTGAGTTCACACAATAGTAAAGATTTTATTGTCTTCACAACATTTATTATTTATGTATCCTTATAGTTAAAAGAAAATTCAGAGGACTTGAACACTGGATTTGAACTGACATAAATCCTTATTTGGAGAAGTATAAATTGATTGAAACCATGTCAGCAATCTGTGCCCAACACAGACAAAAATAGTGACTATATTGAAACTGTTAAGTCCAGAGCTTCATTTTTTTTCTCTAGATCGTATAAACCAGTTCGATACAAATGCACTATATGCCCAAATATGTTGCAAATGTACCTGGTATCGAGGTGAAGCATCTGGGAAAAACATCTTCAACACTGTGGTGATAAATTACCTTCCCCAATTTGCTATAACATGTAGAATTAGGGTCTAAGAACCGCAGCCTAAGCAGAAATTGGCACAGACTACATTTTCAAGTGTGGAGCGCTGGTTTCGTTCTTAACATTTTGCTTCACGATTCTGTAAATGCAGAAATTATCTCTTTAATTGTTTTTCTTAGAACTATGGCTCTTGAACTTTTCTTGTCATGCAGACTCTCTCATTCACAAACACAACAGCTGTCTTTCAAAATGATGAATTAGTCTTCCACATGACTCAAACTTACAGTTCCTCTTTCTTTTTTTGCAGTCCATTGGGCTTAAAGGAGACGTCCCCACTATACGTCCTAAATGACATAGCCACATTAACAGCCAGTATACCCACATCTATTAGATAGTGAAAAAGCACCATGTGCTGTATATTAGTTTTTAGTGACTAAACACTTGGGAGAGAGGCGACCTAGAATCAAGCCTTGTGGTGCTCTGAGTGTGTATGTTCTCATTGTCCTCTCAGCTTCACTTCTGAGACATGGAGAGAAAATGCTCATTAGATCTATGTGCTGAATCTCCGCTCTCTCTATCTCAATCCCCCCGTCATCTCTCTCTCTCTCTCTCTCCCTCTTTCCATCCGTCTGCTTAACAGATGGGAGGGTCGTGGGCACAGCTCTTCCCCCTCCCCCTGGAGAGGCATAGTGCCTGTTCAAAAGATCCCTTTTAATTCTTCTCTTCATTTTCCTTTCTTCACTGGATTCCTCTGGTTTCCTTTTGCCACTCTTCTTGTTTTTCATCGTCACCCCTCTAACTCAAAGCACAAAGATGTTAAACAGGCAGAGGAGCAACTGTTGTCCTTCTGTCTGTTTGATGCCACTGCACTCTCTGACCTCAGCAACTGCCTGTGCCGGTCTGCCTCCAATTGTCCACTCCTGACCTGTGTTAATTTAGGAATACCATTAGTTGTAAGTCTCTGAACCTTTCTCTAATCTGCCTCTGGTTGTCACTGATATCTTGCACACAAGTAAGTTTTTAGAAATCAAGCCAACAAGCCTAACCCTAAAATAAAAGTGGAGTGAAGTGGATCTCAGCAGGGTTCATATAAAGCGTTACACATAAAAAGTGTGCCAGACATCATTTATTCTAAAGAGTTAAACACACTAGTGGCTTGTGATGCCTCATTGGTTTTGTTCTATTTTCAAGCAAAACCTACTGAAGAAACCATCCTCGACTGACTCTGTTCTGTCTTTAGTATGATCCAAACAATGTGTGTTGATGGTACAAAATTATGGGTGCAATGCAACAATCCATCTCGGTTTGGGTGTATTTTTGATGTAAAACCACCGACCAAGTCACAGTGCTTCTGTCTGCAATCACTACCTCAAACTCTTGAGGCTGGCTGATATGAGGCTACCTTGCTTGGTTAAAGAACACACCTTTTTCACAAACACTTAAACCTGGGATTTAAACACCACTTTGTCACCTCGTGGTTTCTGAATGGACTTATTGTTGTAGCTTTTACCACCTTTGAGACACCAAGCGACGTAGTTATTGTCAACTGACCTATTTAGTGGTCACAAGGCTTCCAGACTTCAAAGAGTGATGTAGCGATGTAGCTGGCTGGGGAATATAAGACAAAAATACACTGGAGCCAGAGCAGATTGGTGCATCATGCAAATCATTTCTTGAAATTAACACACACTGGATAGGTTGCGCTAAAGTGTGCAGAGACAGACCAGATCACAAGACTTTAGCCAAGAGAAGTTTCTTCAGTGGTGGTAAAAAAACACTACCCATGTATTTTCTCTGTACAATTGGAGATGTCTATAATTGTACTACTTTTGATCGACCCTGATGAGCTCCACTCAATACCTCTTTGGTTTTGCAATGCCAGCTTGAGTTTTGCTCACATGTGAAAGATATCACCGACTTGATATGTGATTTAGGACCAGACAGAGGCAGCTCAGGAGGGGCTCATCTTTGTAAGTTTGTGATGGAACTATTTTGTGAAAGAGCTACAGACATGGCAAGAAGGCATCTAAATCCCAGCTTTAAATGCATTGTAAAAGAGGCTAGACTCTACAGAGTATATAAAGTCTCCCTTTTTGTTTCCCCTTTTCTCTACTTTGGAATTAGTAAATTGGCTTAAAATGTTACAGCTTTCAGATTTATATTTTAATTTCTTATTTTCTCATCTTATTGGCCCACATTTGATCAAGTATCAGTGCCAGAGTCCTGCAAAAATAATTCCAGATGGTGCGAAAGTGCTGTGCAAGTTCAATAAGCACAGGACAGCAATAATGCTGCGATTGCCTTTAGTTTCTATATATATAAATATATATATATGTATATATATATTTATATATATATTTCATCGTCATGAGGGTAAATTGGATTTAGTGAGTCAGTGGTAATCTTCTAAGTTAAATGATGCTCCATCCACCACTAGGGAAGTAAAAGAGAAAGGAGCCCGATGAGGAGGTGGGCACTCTCTTCTTAACCAGAAGCTGTCTGGCTCTCATATGGGACGGGGGCGGGTGTGAAGAAGAGTGGGGGGGTTGGTGGCAAGAGAAATAGGGGGGAGGAGGAGGCAAGTTGCCCTGTTGTGTAGGAGGAGGTAGACGAAGCACAGATGAAAAGACATAGGGGAAGCTGACTGAGCCGAGGAGGCATCAATACGGGGCTAAGTGGCAGCAGAACCTCACCTCGGGGGAGTGCTGGCTGGTGCTGAAAGCCAGAATCAGGGATTAAATGCTCAGGACACAGGCTTAATCTTAGTGTTAACGTTACGTAAGGCCTAAGGTGTTGCCCCAGTGGGTGTTGACATTGAGAGGTTCAACTCTGCTTAGTGAGCTGCACGTGGAACAAGAGGGAGGAGGTGGAGGCCAGGAGGCAGGGATCACGGAGGTAATGCCTCCCTTGTTTGGAGTAATGCCCAGGCTGGGTAATGTTGAGTACAAAGACTTGGGAGGGGATGATGCTGTCAGCCTGTGATTGAGGTACACCGGCTTGATTGATATCCTTGTCTAGCTGTCTTGTGCCAAGCGCCTTAGTGTTGGCTTGTAATCCTAGTTTGTCTGACAACATCCTTTTTTGTTGAGTACCAGAGGGCAGCTCTTTGTTTTCCTGTCTATGGATGGGTGTGTTTGTGCAGAGCAATGCTAAGATGTTTTGGATAGCCTCCTTAGAGCTGCCACAGTATTATTTAGGATCTTACGTTTATTGTTATAATGGTGCAGTTTGATTATTGTGCTAGCTGCCAAAAGAAGCATTTTAGTACTGCCACGGGTGGGTATATTCCAAATCTCTAAAAGTTTTTTTTTTTTTTGTCTATCATTTCTTTATTCTTTAGACTCCATTGTCTCACGTTGTATTCTGTTTCCATGCAATGGCAGTTTTTCAGTTGACAGATTTGTAAAATATAGAAAAATTATGGTGATGATGTTTCTTAAGAAAAGGTTTTGTGTTCAAGCATGACTCATGGGCCAGTATGAGATTCTTACTGTATGATCACACTTAATAACAGAGAATTTACATAAAGTTTTGTTACAAAAATGGGTAATGCGTATTCTTATTGCTGCTAATATAATATAACAATAAAATATAATATAACATTGATTATTACATTGGCAATATTGTTATATACAGCAATTATCTATATATCTAGAAGATTTAGGTTTCAATGTTATGTTTAAATGTTAAAAAGATGTTTCGTTGGACTGGAAGTAAAATTATAAATTTGGACAAGCTTAGCCAATGTCCTCACCTAAATCAGACACAGTAGCTCTGGAGAGGGTTAAAGAGTAGGGTGATGGCACAGAGCCCTTGCAGTCTCAAGGACTTGGAGATCATTACCAAAAATAAAAATGCCAATGCCAAATATAAGCAGGGTTTAATTATATAAAGATTTGTCCTCGTATTATTGAGAAGTGTACATAATTTTCAACATTTCAAATAAATTGTTTCAAATATAATGTAAAGGTAAGTGACAGATTTGAGGGCTGTTTATCAACCTCTGATAGGTACATGTCTCCTTTCCTAATAACAAATATCCTAGTTGAATGAAAATAATTTTATATCTGAATATGCATGTGGGTTTAATATTTTGGGCTCAGCAAAAAAAATTAAGCAAAAATATTGGAAAAAAACACCAAATGTATTGGTAATTTTTAAGTGTTGCACAGAACATTACAATTTTCTACTGTTCTGATTGTGAGTAACACAACTATAACAAGTTAATAGTAGTGGAGAGGAGCAGTGCTGGATTTCTCTATACTCCACATAGCTGGAGAACTCTCTGGTCACTTTGGTACTCTCTTTGGCGCCTAAGTAAATGATTTTTAACAGTAGGGACAGTATGGAAAATCTTTGTGATTTTTAATTCTTAACTTTTTAAATCTTTGATATACTCAAGGTTTAATGCACAGCAACATGTGGAGGAGGGGCACCACTGCACTACTCTATGCTTCATACAGCACTCTAGCACTTTCTTTGATATAATTTTAAATAATTTGAATGTTTGCCTGAAGAAGCAAAAATTTTGGGCTTTATAACAAAGTTTTTGTCTCAGCCATGGCAAAAACAAGGACAAGGACTTTAAAACTCAAAATCGGGGACTTAGTTTTAGGTTGGAAATTGGATATTCATGCTCTACGGATTCGGTGGGGCCTTCCTCCCATTGACCCGATGCAGGCAGAGTGATTACGGGCAGCTGCTCCTGCCTACTGCAGTCGCTTCAGTTTCATATTGGTCTTGTTTTTTGGGGGAAATGTTTGTTTATCTGAACAGCTGATTTTATGTGTAGTCACTCTTGAGTTTTATTAAATTTTCCCATTTCTCCTGATTCTATGGCCAATCAGTGAACAGTAGTCTGTTCACTTCACATCACCTCCGGTCATACCTGCTCAGGAGCAGTGACCAAAAAATTAGGTACTGGTATGAAAAGACAGTAAGGGATACGCTTGCAAAGCGAGCCAAGTGGAGTGGAGCTGGTCTAAACAGAGCCAGTAGAAAAGGCGCATAAGAGCCAAATTATCCCTGGAAGTCTCCATTAAAAGCTTTCATTATCAATTTCCTACTCTCAAGCACAAAAAGGTCAAATGCATATCAGTGTCCTGCACTACATCTCAGGGGCTTGGATTTGTCTTGTGCTTCCTTGGGCATGTTACTCAATAAATACATGGATTCAGGTTAAATACATGGATTTGGGAATATATGCATGGATGTATGCAAAAGAAGAGAATATGAGAGAGTGAGGAAAAAGAGCAAGAGTGTTTGAAAAAAGAGAGACAGTGAGTGATAGAGAGAGAGACTAAGACTGACATGTCTTTTGGTGAAGTGGTGTCGTCTTCCACATCAATGTCTGATGCTTGTGCTGCCAGGTGCCGGAAATGTGGTTCAGAAAGGAGAGAAGAGAGAAAAAGGGGAAAGTAGAGAAAAAAGGCAGGGTAGATGGAGGATTTTTTTTTTTTTTTTAATGTGACGGCGCTGACAGCTCCCCTGCATTGCACTGAGCTTAAATAATGGGATGCTCATTTGCATAACGAGGGACGTTATCACCTCTACTGTCAAAAGAAAACACAACAACAGTTCTTCTGCTCCTCCCCGAGATAGATTGGGTTGGCCTACTTTAGCACTCCAGAGAGATGCTCTGGAGCTCGGGCTTAGCCAGGCTCATACAGGAGTGCACACACACATATACTTATACACACACATGCACACGTATGCACATGGACAGCCGCTCAAAGTTTTTGGAGCGCAATTCTCTTTTTCTCGCGGGTGCAGTCCTGAGCATAAAGCTGCAGGGCTCCACCTGAGTGAGGGTTTCTACACCCTCATCTGTTCACACAAAAATACTGTTTTTTACTATTAATCAGGTGGTGTCACTGACTTGCAGTTTCTCCAGCTGGATTAAGTGCAAGTTAGAGTTCTGCTTGATGCTAGTACAACTTTCACAAAAACATAAATTTTTTTTAATTCTCCTTGTGGTTTTGTTTTGCCAGAGTGTGTCAAGACCCGCGCTTCTTTTTTAAATCTGCCTCTTATCCTGCTGCTCACATCTGCCTTTTTGGATATGGCTACAGAGAGAGTAGTAAAAGTATGTGGCTGGCAAGTTCCACTGTCAATATACAGTGCCGTTTCAAGGGAAAGAAACAAAATGAGTTTCTCAGAGCGGAGGTAATGTAACAGTGTTGGTGATTAGAGCATTTAAGTTAGCGGCACATCCAAAACACTGTCAAAGAACGAGGCAAGATTCTGACAGCGCTGTCTTCTCTCATAGTGGGTGCCTCAGTAAAAAAAAAAAAAAAAGCAAAAACTGATTTGCATGATATCGACAGTGAAAAACACAACATTTCTCATAACATTGTTGACAGATTCTTTGTCTTTCTTCACCATCCCTTGTGGCTGCCGTGATGCTACTTTTATATATTTTTTCCCCTCTCACTATTTTGCCATATTTCATTTCATTTAATGCTTACCCCTCCCTCTCTCTCTTGCAGGTACAGATGCTGAAATCTTTGAGGTGATTGGAACAAATAGAAAGA
This sequence comes from Girardinichthys multiradiatus, assembly GCF_021462225.1. Lineage (NCBI taxonomy): Eukaryota > Metazoa > Chordata > Actinopteri > Cyprinodontiformes > Goodeidae > Girardinichthys > Girardinichthys multiradiatus. Next base: position 36,000,519 of record NC_061805.1, on the reverse strand, counting down.
AGAAAAAAGACAGATAAGAGATAGCAAGAGTGCAATAGTGAAGAAAAAGAGGAGCGAAAAGAAGAAAAGAGGAGAGACAGAGAGAGTTAGACAGAGAGAGAAGAAAGCTTTGAGTTATTCAGAAAGAGAAGAAAAAGAAAGAGACGGGGACGATGGGGAGGAAAAAGATTCAGATCACGCGGATTATGGATGAACGCAACAGACAGGTAAGTCCCGAGGGTGTGGGAGGATGGATGAGTAGGAGAATGGGGGAGAGAACAGGCTGAAGGAGGAAGGAAGGAAGGAGAAACACCCTACACCCCCAATAGCCCTCAACAATGAAGGTCTTCTGGGAGTCTGGGCAATATGTGAACTGGGGAAACGAAAGGTGCATGCAAGAAAAATAGTTATTATAGTGCCTTGCACAAGCATTCATATGTATGAAACTTCTTTTTTTTTTTTACATTACAACCACAAACTTTTTCATTAGGATTCAATGTGATAGACCACCAAAAAGTGCCATGTAATTGTGAAAGTGAAGGAAAATTATGATTTTAGCTTTTTGTTTCTTCAAACAAAAAAAAACTGAAAGTGTTGGGAGTTTGCTTAACAAAATTGGTAAACACGCACAATCATGAAGACCAAGGAACACAGCAGACAGGTGAGGGAAAATCTGCAAAAATAATATGTATAGCACAAATGCAAATTTTGTGCATTCCAAACATTTGATATTTAAAATAAAGACATTGTGAAAAGTAATGTTGGGGTGTAAGCAAACCTTTTGAGGGAGGTGCTCTAATCAGAATGACAAAAACTGAACTGTTTAGCCTGCATGAAAAAGCTACATGTGGAAGAAAAACACTTTACATTAACCTGAACACACCATCTCATTTGAAAACATGGTCATGCCAGTGTCATGCTGTGGGGATGCTTTCCTTCAGCAGGAACAGTGCAGCAGATCAGAGGTGATGGGATGAGTGATAGCTAAATACAAAACAATTCTTTAAACCTCTTAGAGGTTCCAGAAAACTTGTGACCTGGTTGGAGGTCCATCATCCAAATTTAAATCCAATAGAGAAACATTGGCAAAACTTGAAAACTGACGTTGAGCTTGAGCTATTTTGTAAAAATGTTAGTAACTCGCTGTGCAAAGCTGGTAGATACATAGTATTAAATACTTGCAGCTGTAATTGTAGTGAAATGTGGTTCTATAAAGTATTCACTTTGAGGGGCTGTATAAAAGCATGCCATAATTTTCTGATGTTTGCTTGTGAAAAACTTTGAAGAGATCTATCCTTTGCCTCCACAAACAGTTGTGTGCTTCTTTAAGTTGTCCAAAATTCTAATAAAATGCATTCAAATTTGTTGCTGTAAAGTGTCTGGAAAGCATTGCTTTCTTGGTGGAAGAGTTGGCATATGATGGTATGTATATTTCTCATATATTTAGTGTAAAAAAAACTAAATTGAGGCTTTACATTTGTGCATTTTAAAATTAATTCTGTATTACTACACTTTCACACAGCTGAAGTAGCCTTTTACACACTCAGTCTGTCACACACACATTTAAGCTCACCGCAAGCGGAATATTACCAGGAAGAGTGTGTAAGCACAAGAGTCAGGGTGGAGTAAAAGCTAAATAAACAACCAAACAAAGATGGAATAGTTTAGGTAAAAAACTGGAAAACAAATACTGTAACACTATTTTTGTATTGAGTACAATCAGTACCAAGATCTGCAGCTCTTGAAATCAAACGGGTTCAGCTAGACAACAGTTATAACAAAAGACATAGGAACATAGAAAACACTTTTCAACAACAGCTGGCATTACTTGAGAGAGATATATAAAATAGAGCTAATAGGGGACAGAGAGTTACAAGTAGACTCTATAGTCTGTGGCAGGAAGTAGACAGAAACAGAGCTCTCTCCGTGCCCTTGAGGCCCACAATCGATCACTTCCTGTGGCATGGCTGACCACTGACACTTTGTCGGGCTTCCTGGCAGCCCAATTGGATCCATACGCTGCTAAGGTGGCCTCTGGATCACAGGTCAAACACATACACAGAGCCAGTTGTGTTGCTTTTGAGACATATTTACTTTTGGGTGTATACAGGCATGCTCCCCTGATGTTTCAAGCCAGGTTTTATCAAGCAGTTATCTTGTGGACATAATTTTGGGAATCGGAAGAATATTTAAAGTTTGGATTTTTGTTAAGTGAGGTTCTGGGAGGTTTTTATAAGGATTAGTTCCCTTACATGTAGTAGAAAGATGTTATCTTGCAATAAGTGTGTGGAAAGCAAAAATATCCTCAGAGTGCTGGATGTCAGACAGATCAAATATTTTAGTTTCCTGTAGCAATTTAAAATGATTCAAACTGAATATATTTATATATGCAGGGTACAACACTGGCTACTAATCATTTACACTTTCAAAAGAAAGTTTTAGCTAAGCGATGTCCATGATACTACGGTTAAGTCATATTTGTTTAGGCTACTGGCTGTGTCAATATGCCTGATCAGGTGCAAGTTGTATTTCTGCTCTACATTTGCCAAGAGTGTAGTAAACGTTTGAATTTTCTAGGTCTAGTAGTTGTTTGGAAACTGTGTTGAATGACTCCCAATCAGTTTATCAGGTGGATTCATAAAGCCTGTAGCTTCAAAATTTGTAACTTTAGTATAGTAACATGGACACTGTTCAGCTAGGAAAACAGCAAGAACAAGAAATGGTCTTCTGTGAAAGTGTAGATAGTTAATACCCACTAAAACAGCACTGTATCTTACGAATAGGATCATCTTCTTATTGGGTTGTCTAAAATGGATCAGCTAAAATGGAGGAGCCCTATCTGATTAGCTGTTAGCCTTCAACCACTAAGGATATATGGCATGCTTTGTTTGTACATGAAAGTCAAATTTTCAGATCGCAGCCAGAAAAAACAACAAGAACATCCCTGAAGTTAGACTTCCGACTGGAAAAGTGGGCAGTTGCCAAGCAGCAAAGTATATATTAAATACAACTTTTGTGCTGGTAAAAAATAGTTAAGTAGCAGCTATTAACACTTCAAAGCACTTCTGACAGTTTGCATCTTTTAAAATAAGAGGCACATGCAACTTCTATTTGGGAACATGCTACTTTTGGAGGAATAACTTAGAGAAAAATGTTTTTATCAACTTTTGATGCTATTAGTAGTTAGCATCCCAACAATTAACAAATCCCATTGTTTTGTTGAATTGTTGGATCCAGAGCTCTGCCTCCAGAAACAAATCATGCTATTATTAAGTTATCTACAAACCGATCACATTATGACATCTATCTGTCATATTACTAAAAATAACTTCTCAGAATTGCACTTCCACAAATCCAAACAGCCTCTTTAAAAGTTAATAAATGAAATGCAGTTAAGGAAAATGTAAATAAAACAAGATATATGAAAACATTTGCTTTTATACCAGAGTTTTTTCTTACTAAGAGAGACAGGCAGGCGGACCGAGAGACAAAGCAAGATCAAGGAGGAGGTCACAGGAATGTTACATGAGGACTATAACTATCGAGTTGCAGCACCCACTCTCCCTCAGTGTTATCTCAGGCCCTCTCCCTCACCTCCGCCTTAGCCTGTGCCTGCAAGCTGCACCGAGCTCTCTGACTCCTGAGGATAAGGATGGAAAGAGGGAGACAGGAAGGACACCTGGGGGGAATCGATGCCTCAGATATCTTGGCTTTATTTACAGGGAGAGGAGGAAGGAGAAGGAAACTGAGGAAAGAGACAAGGGTTCACAGAAAGGAAAATCAATAAATTGCTGCATGTTTCTTATTTGGTTCTTTAAAGCGATAATAATCATTAATAGCTGCTGTTTAATAGAAATAACAACTCTTCCTGACATGACTTCATCGAGTTATGTGGAAAGCACCACTCTCAATAAACCTGAAACCTAAATAGGTGACATCATGTTGTTTGAAGGAGGAGAACATCACAAGACTAAGACAGACACGGAAACTTAAATTTTCTTCTTTAAAGAAAAAAAAACAAAAAAAAACGGAAGCTTTGCCTTTGCATATTTTCACTTCCTTTTTGAGGAAATATCCCAAGCCCAAGCCAAATAAACACAAGAGGACCGGGTATAGTGCTGCTCTCTTCCTCACATTCATAACATATTTCAGTTTTTTATGTCTAAAACATTTACTGTCCACTTGTGATAACTCAGAATTTTGAAGTGAGGTTCTTGTAAAAGGTTACAAGGCATTATTAACATCTTACATTCAGTAGATAACTTACTTGGTGTCTTCATTTAGCATAAAACCAGATTAATTAGGGCTGAAGCTAATAGCTTAAGCAGAATTTCACTATCCTACTAAACAACTCCAATCATAAAAACATCATAGTGGTTAAAGCAAGTAGCTTACAAGTAATTAAACTGCTGTCAAATTTGTGTTGGGCAATTATTTACAAAGTCTATATTTACTTATTTGAGGAAATTAAGGTAGGAAGCAGCATGCCACCCGAATAATGATCTCAAATAAAAGCAAAGCGATGTAAAAAGCAAAAATATTATGCAGACACTACTTTATTCTCCTTGAGGTAAAAGGCAAGAGCGTACATGTGAAGTAAATATTAAACTCCTTGTCTATGTAATTCCACTATATGCAACTGGCTTATAAAGCCTTAGAAAAAAATCTAAATTCATAGACATATTTAAACTTTAAGAAAGTAACGCAATAGTTACTTTCCCTGTTAACTAGTTACTTTTATAGTGGAGTAACTCAGTTACTAACTCAGTTACTTTTTGGGAGAAGCAACTAGTAACTATAACTAATTACTTTTTTTAAAGACACTGCTCCTAGCTCCATTTCCTATGTAATTATTTACAACCTCCTCAGCACGTTTTGAAATGGATGATGCGTCTCACCACCCAGGGCACCGTTTTGTCAGGGGGGATGCAAGCACTCCAAAATAAATATTCTGTTGGCGTTATTATCGTCTAATGCAGATTTCAGGACAGTTTAAATGTTGCCATGATATTTTTGAGACTGGAGTTGTTTTAGAAATTTGAGGTAAATCTGAAAAAAAACAATATCATTATGTTATTTAATTTTTGTCGCTCGTTTCAGAAAGCTTTATTTCTTGTAGGTTTGATGATTATGGCTTAGAGATAATAAAAAACCCTAATTCAGTGTCTTAGAAAATATGAATATTAGAAGGAGGGTAAGCCAGAAAAGGTCACTGGTAAAGAAGCTAGTTGTTCAAAGAGTGCTGCATTCAAGCATATTCATACAAAAGGATAAGTGGCAGGAAAAAGTATGGTAGAACAAGATGCACTAGCACCAGGGATATCTGCAACCTTGAGAGGATTGTCAAGCAAATTCTATTCAAGATTTGGGGGAACTTCACAAGGAGTGGACCGAGGCTGGACTCAGCATATCAAGAGCCACTACACACAGACCAAACCTACTAACCTACTAATCTGGATATATGCTGAATGAGCATGGCTAGAGAGTTATTTGCTCCAGGTAAGATACTCCTTATAACCTATTAACAGAGCCTCACTTAAAAAATCCTTAACTATCCCTTATATTTACCCCCCTGGACCTTAGTATATCAGATTTTGTTTTAGATTTTGTTCACCCAAATTTTCTGAAAATACAACTACAGTTATGAGAGAGACAATAAATATGCACTCACAGTAAAAAAAAAAAGCAGAAAGGGGTGCTTCATGCCTTATTTTTAAATTTACTGCAGTTTTTCCTGGATTCTTACACACTCCATAACACCGCCGTCTTTGGAGTGGCAGCACTCTGTGGAGCAGTCAGCACTACCTTGCCACCTACGGAGCGGTGCTGCCTCCCCTCCCCTCCTGCACTCCTCACAGTGGCAGGATCACACTGGGCACGGCGCCTGATTCTCTCTGGGCGGCCACTTTGGACTGCCACCCCCGGGCCCTGAAACACTTCCCCAGAGCGGTGGCAGAAGGGCTAGGCCTCCCTGGCGTTGACTGGCTGCCCAGAGCTCTGGACAGTGGGCAGTAGTGTGTGAACCCTGGCTCAGAGCCGCCCGACCACTCATACCCTCTCCCAGCCTCGGGCACATGAAAGAGCCCCCTGTGTCATAAACTCATGAGCTGCACACAGAGAGCAGGCTCTCATGATCCACACACACATAGGCAGCCATATACTCCTACGGTAGAAGATACAAGTAAAGGTGTGGGTGCACATACATACAAACATAGCTGATTATACTATAACATACATATTTTACATGGTACATTTAATGTCCTTGCGTACCTTGTCAAACACATGCTTTCCTTCATGTTGCAAACATTTAAAATACGTCTTTCTCTGTCAAGCTCATCATGGAGATCAACTACGGTAATTTACTGCAATTGGCTCTAATTAGTGTTACCTCTCCAGTTAGTACACTCAGTGGGCTTAATTTAGGATCACTTGTTTGTGTGTGAATTTGTGTGTGTGTGTGTGTGTGTGTGTGTCTGTTTGTCCTTGTGTGGGACATGTGGTCTCCAAATGGAAGGAACCCAGGGGCCAAAGGTTAAACATGGATCAGGTCATCAGCGACTAGAAGTAAAACAACTTGATCTTTCAGCTCCCCCAAAATAAGCTGCCCACAATCATACACATACTGGGGAGGAAAATTAAAAGAGTAAAATTGTTTGTCCTTCTGTGTCTGCTTTCCTCTTTTCCCCTCCTCATCATGTGAACCACAGCAGAAAAGCCAAAAGAAAGGGTCTTTTTGTTTCAGCCTGCAATGCATTCTTCCCTCCCAATCAACAGGGCTGGGGTGAGAAAATGTGTGAGAAAAATTAACAGCAGGAAAATAATGAGGCCCACAGGGTAGCTCCTCACCCCTGAACTCCTCTTCCTCTAATTCCCTGTTTCCCACCTTCCATCGCTTCCCTCTACTACCACTGTGAGTGGCACTCCTTTGGTGTCAACTGTTTGCCACTACAGAATCTCACCTGAGAGGGGCCAACTAAGATCACACCATTTCCTTTTATTTTATGTCTGCAAATTCTTTTTGTTTGTTTCTTACTGCACATTCATTAAGTTATCTACCATTAGTGGGATAATTTGATCTGAATGATATGGATCTCCACCTTGGGAGCCATTGTGTCAGTGCTTATTGTCATTTACAGTCAATAGGGAGATGGGAGCCTCTCTTTAGTTCTATATAGAGCAAGCACTTTAAGGAAAATGGCTGTACGCCGCAGCTAGGTGATGCTGGTATCTGAATGGATATTCCTATTCTGTGCACAATTCAATTCTGACGGCGTTTGACCATCTCTATGTCAATGTTTAACTGCCCAAAATGGTCAAACGTGAATAATTCAGTGCTAAACAGAGATTGTTTAAAACTCAGATTTAGATTTAGAAATATTATTTCTGTTTTTTTTTTATTTTATTTAAACAACCTTAAATAGAGAATTCCTGTCTTTATTGTTAAGCCTTAACAGTTTGTTTTTGTTTTTTTATTCTTTTTTTTTTTGTTTGTTTGTTTTGTTTGATTTAAAAGGAGATCTATTAAATCTTTAGAAGAAATGTTAATTCATGGGATTTTTATGTAAGACATATTTAAGACATTTTAATACTGAAAAGATTCCCATGTGTTGTCTTAAATTAGAATTAAAAAAAAAAAAACACCAATTAAACATTTTTCTGTTTTGTCTTTTGTCATTTTCTTTTCACAATCTACACACTTACAGGTTTACATCTTTTTTTGTTAAAATAATTAAAATGTACCTTTGTTGGAGCAATAAAGCAATTAAATGTAATGTGTGAAAATTAGTTTCAAACGATTTATCTTTACTACCTTATTTAACATATTCAAATGTGAAATGCACCATGTCATGATAAAGACTGCAAAGTTATTTTTGTCGATCGGACCACTAACTTGGGCCCTTCGATGCAACATCCACTTTTTGTCACTCTTTTCCAGCTGCAGTGTTTCAGCATAAACAGGAAAATGCAGAGGGGCATAGCCAATTCACAGCTTCACTGAAACTTCATTACTGGTTAAAACAATTTAAACTGATGTGCAATTTAGGACCTCAAACTAAAACTGGGTAAAATAAATTTTTGTCTTTTTCTGTGGTTAACAGGTAGCTATTAAGGGGGGCTCTTCTTTTCCATAGCCATTAAGGGGGCTCTTCTTTTCCATTTCAGATACTGAAGCAAAAATTACTTGGAGACTACTGCTCTCAGTTCATATGACACAAAGAGAGTACTCAAGAGGATGATAAGTGTGGTTTTCAAGAGAAAAAGGAGCATAGAATATGTTAGAGGTGGGACAAAAGCCTTTTTGTCATAATGTCTCAGTTTCTTTGGCTGTGAGGCAGAGTTCAGGCCAAGGTCTCCGACTGCTCTTATTCCTTTTGCGCAAGGCCCTGTCTTCCTGCTCTACTGTGACAATAGGACAAATGTTTGTCTTAAGACAAATTCTTCACAAGTGGCTGACATCTGTGTGTGTGTGTGTGTGTGTGTGTGTCTGTCTGTCTGTCTGTCTGTCTGTCTTCATATGGCCCTGTTTGGTTTATTAACCAGCAGTTTTTGGGTGCCTGTCTATCCACTCCTCCTCTTCCTTCACCTCCTCCTCCCCCAGGGAAGAAGGCAGGAGGTGGGAAGCAGAAGCGAAGCCATTGTGAAGGGGAAGCCACTGGCCTCTTCCTGTTATGAGAGGAAATGCATACAAATGTGCTTCCTGTGCATCCACCCCCACTTTTTTTCTCTCTCTCTCTCCTTGTCCCTCCCGTCTTTATTTCGCCCTTTTGTGGTGCAGAATCTGACTGTATCCCTTCTTTTCTCCATGTATCACTCTTGCATATCTTAAGTGTTTGCCTGCCTGGAAAAAAAAAAGGAATTACAGGTCAGTTAGATGAAACTGAGCATATTTTATTACAAAATTTTATTAGATTGGTTGGTCCATTCCCGTTATGACAATATCTATAATAATTGTACATGTAAAGAACAATCACTGTGAAAAAATCTGTATAGGAAAGAGGTGACAGCAAGTAAAACTACAGTTGTTCAATGATTACCAAGGCGTGTGTGTGCGAATGAATTTCTGCAGGCTTGTGTGTTAAACTGTCGGAATCTCCCCTGGGAAGGAGCTGAGGAGGAGGATATGGGTGAACAAATAAGCTGTATGCTGCTTCAAGTTTGTGCTCAATAATTTTCACTTAAGAATACAGATACGTTGTGGATTATGAGATGATTAGGTATCAAAATACACTAAATAATGAGTATTTAAAGTGTAGTTCACATTACTTTCTCATTAGTACTTATTATCAAGCAGATAAGTTTTAAAAATGTTGCTTTATGCTCTGTTAGCTTAGATCTGCTGATCATGGGGGTGAAAAAAGCTCTGAAAACTGTATTGCTTTATGTTTGCATTCATGTTTTGTGTATGAGGCTTCACATTTCAGTTGCCAGTATACTGTGAAAAGAAACAGTTGGGTATACACTTACAGTAGTCCACTTACCATCATCCAAAGCGCTGTCATGTCAGGCTTTCTTATATTAATAGTGTTATGTCTAATAGCATTGATGAGCAATGGAACAAAGGTTGTGCCCACACTGACATATGGGTTGTTTCCACCTGAGAATTTTTTGTTCTTTATTTTCTGTGTGTTTTAACACCCACAGTACCCTCACAGTGAGGAAGATTAATACTAATTATCCTAATACAAACAACATTCAATTTGAATATGATCATATCAAATTAGTTTGTTGTCACTGTAAAGCAGTAAACAAAAAAATGGGATCACTTAGCAGACTTATGTAAAAGGTAATTACCTAGATAAAAAAAGTTAAATACCAGAATAGATTAAAAAATATGAAATAATTGCCGTAGTTCAGCATTTTACCACCTTGAGGCAAAAAACTGTGCATAAGTCTGTTGGCTGTTTTTGATGTTGCAGTGCCGTTATACTGATAGCAGTAGTACAAATGTTCATGCAGAGGGGGTGAGGAGTCTATGATAATGTTCAGTGCCCTGTCCTTCCAGAAACTCTGAAACAGATCCTAAGCACAGTGTAGGGATACCCCAGTGACTTTTTCAGCTCCCCTCACTTCCCTTGGGCCTGCAGCTCAAAAACCCTGCTGAGATGCAGTTTATGGTCATAACTAAGATTTCGGCATATCCCATCTTCTAATACCTGTCATCTCGATTTATTGTTAATCAAATGTAAGTAAATATCAAGTGTACCTACCTCAGCATCTCTCTTTACTGACTGAACACCAGCTACTGTAAAAACAGGTCAGAGCACCAGTTTAGAACTGCTGCATGGGGCAACCGATGTGTTTTTGTAGTTAATAAAAGAAAGATGTCTCAAATAGTGATGGGAAACAAAAGGGTCACTTGAGGCCACACAATATCCATAGTGTCCTCAAGCCGTGACAGCGAAGATCAGAACATAAAAACTCTGCCGATGAGATACAGCACAAATTAGCACTTCCCACCTGAAGTGTTTAACCAACCATTTGTTTTCTAGGTAGCATTCACATACAAGCAAACTGTCTTTATTTTTAAAACGTGTGTGTTTGTGTTCAGGCCATCATGCAACGTGCATGTTTATGGATGTGCACGGATGGTCTTTTGTTATATACGTGTGTCGGAGGTAACAGGTTGTATGTGTCAGGTTGAGATATGTGGGTGTGGTGTGATATTTATATGGCTGTTATTGTTTGGTCAGTTGAGGCTTTTCATTATCACACTCATTCTTTTCACGCAGTGCTGTTAAAGTGAGTGTATGTGTTAGTTATGATATGTGGGAAATGCATGCATGCAGATCTACATTCAAGATTTAAGACTCAAGACATCTTTGATTTGATTCTTCCCTTCTTTTAACAGTTAAAATGACACGATAATGAAGCTTTTGAAAAAACTAGTGACATGAAAATCCAGATGACATTTAAAGTTGTGTTCACTACCTAAAAGCAAAAATAAAACCGTCACTCTATGCCTACACTTGTTTGTGAACCTAAGCCAATCTTATTTTTAACATTAAAGCTCAATGAGAGCTATAGGCTTATATTTTAAAGTACACTTGATCAACTTATTTACTTTTGATACTTGAACAGATAAATTAGCTTTCCTTGCACAGAAGGTTAAACAAATTAAATAATCTCACCTTAAAGTGCAACAAGATACTGCAACTTCACATTAACTAAAGTAAATGCTAAAAAAACATAAAGACAGTTATATTGCACAGCAACCTGAGATGAAAAATGAAACTACCTGCATTAGGTTAGCTGCCTAGTGGTCTATGAAATTAGTTTTATTTATTTTCAAATAACATGTTTTTCTATTTCTTTTTTTTATGCTGTTTCAAGTTTTTTGCAATGCTTACAAAGTGAAAAGATTAACGAAGTAAAAGTGTCTAGACTATTCGTTAATATATGTATGTTTAGCTGTTCGACAACAAAATAACGCCAATTACTGGAATTAATTTATTTGTTCCTAGAAATCCACATTTTTGTATTAGGCAACTCATACTTGTGTCCCCAAAGTTTCTGAATAGAAATATGATATAATATTCAAACAACGTAAAACACTTTAAGTGAAGACTAGCTTTAGCTTTTTCTGATTCGGCACATACAGCTACAAAACTCTTCAGTAAACACACATATCACTCTGCTGATGCTAGGCTAACCTTAGTATGCTCCCTCTATGTTTTAATATGCCTTGTTGATCATTTGGCACATAACATGTTTTCTTTGCAGTTTCGATTAATCGTGTGCAAACAAAGATAGGCAAAGTGTTCTTCTGTTTCATACACTAAGTGCTTTGCTTTGAACTTTGCAATGACTAATCACTAGTGTTATAGCAGCATGCTCATACAATACATTCAATAAAATCTGAGCTGACCATGCTCCAAAATTAAAATGAGGACTGTATCTGGATTGGCTTGGCGTTCTGTCTGGATATGAGGCTAATTTCAGACTTGGAGAATCGCTTCTTGTATATGTTGCTCAGATTATTTCTTAAACCCGTGTTTCCAGAGTAATGCTGATGACTAAGTTGTCAGCCACAATATGAGAGGTGTTCGGAAACATGTGGAGTTCCCTTGCCTTCCGTGACTTGGTGCTCTGGTTCTTTTAGTTGTGCCACATGCCAACTTTTGAAGCAAAGTGACTGAGTAAACAGTCGATAATGGAGCTAAGACAGCAGCTAGTTGTGTCCTACGTCTGCCCCTTGCATTAAAACGTCAGTGGAAGACAACACTCATGTCATGTTCCCCCACACTATGTTTTGACCTTATGTTTTGCAAGACCTATTGACAGGCTCATGCACAGTTTGTATTGCAGCTGAGTTGCTGCATGGCTCCTAGATCCCTTTCAGGATGCTCATGTTTCAGTTGTGGATCATAGAGGTCAGAGTATGTTGGATATGACAGTTAATCACATTGTCTAGAAGTGTGATTTAATCTGAAGCCATGAGAATAAGGTTTGTGTTTTTCACATTTCCCTATAACTGTGTAAATATCAGCATGGTATTTAGAGCCCAGGGGTGCATTTTCTCCACGTGTCGAAGCTGAGTCAGATGAGTGTTCTGAAGTACGTGACCTGACGTCGCTCACACAAGTTTGACCGGTTTTGGATCGCTGTCCGTGTCTCCACTTTCAGCCTGTTGCTTGACAGCTACCTCAGCATGATGCTTTGGCATCTCAGGGATAACTTCAGAGGCAAAGGGGGTCCAGGAAATATCAGGATTTTACCCTCTCTTAGGGGAAAGACAGACAGAAAGAATGAAATACATGGAGAGAGAAGAAGATTTTGATATTGCGTTCTAGGGTATATTCAAAGTTATGAATATCTTTTCATCTCTGTCTTCTTTTACAGTTATAAAGACAAACTGTAAATGGTAGCGCATAACTGATAAACTTTAAAAATCAATTCATGGTGCAGATTCACCACAAATAGAGACCTTTTCTTGAAAGACTTGAATGGGTCTTTATGCTCTCACAGTTATATTCTCTTTATTGTACTGCGTTTATTTTGTATCTTTTGGCCCACTTAAACCTCAGAAGAAAATAGGCGAACACGCAGTTAATCAACAAACTCAGATGGTTAGCTACCAGCTGCGCACGTCTCTGGCAGCATTTCCTTGCTGTAAAAAAGCTTTGTCAAGACAGATCTCCAGTGTAATTAATACACACACAGTCACAAAGGAAAATAAAAAAGAAATTCCAATAACAATATGCAGTGTTGCTCTGGGAAGCTAGCAGTGGCACTTTTTTTTTCCTCCTCCCCGTACAACTAAAGAGCTTGCACACATGGCTTGGGAAAGAAAGCAGGTGCAGCTCACTGGAATTAACTCACTTTCACTGTTCTAGTTTTGATCCAAACAATAGGAGGTATAGAGGCTGTTCTATTTTCACTATGTGGCCACTTTCTATGCCTTTGTCGCAACGACTATTGATCTTAGGGCACATACAGTCACACAGACGTATACAGATTTAGCTGCAAGCTCACATAAAGATACACATAAAGATATACAATTCTTGTGGTTTATGTTGAGTAGATTACCACTTTTGGAGCATATGCAAACAACTTCAAACAAAGGCAAGACAATATTTTTTCTTAACTAGCTTGCTTATTCCGGCAAGCATGTTACAACAATGGTGAAAGATCAACACAAGGTACGGCATAATTGTGAAGTAAAAACCAATACATGTTTTCAAAACTTTTTACAAAGAAAAATCTCCACCTAAATTACCATGCCTTTATGGGAGAGAGGCAGAAAAAAAGAAAGACAGAAGAAAACCTTAAGAAATCCTGTTTGCATTTACCTACAAGCCTTGTAGGGGACCCAGCAACGTGCAACAGTAGATGATCTGGTCAGAGAAGACCAAACTATAACTTGTTGGTTATTGCAAGAATTTGTGGTGGAAAACCAACATCCTGAACACTCTCTCCCCATGGTGAAACATGGTGGTGTCAGCATCATGTTGTGGGAAACGTTTCTTCAGCGGGGACAGGGAAGCTTATCGTAAATGATGAGGAGATGGATGAAGCTATTAATGGAAGAAAACTCGTTAGAGGCTACAAGAAACTTGTTACTAGGGGAGAGGTTTACCTTCCGGCAGATTCACAACCATAAACATGGAGCAAGAGCTACAATGGGCTGTTAAAGATCAGAATCAGCTTTATTTGCTGGGTTTGTCCACACAAACAAGGAATTTGACTTTGGTTCTGATCAGAGCATCATCCCTATGTTAGAATGGCTTAGACCTACATCTATCCAGGCTGATTAGGCTTGAGCTATTTTGCAAAAAGGAATGGGTGTTAAAAATTAGTTTATAAAATCTAAGAGCTAGTAGAAACCTATCTGCAATCAATTGCAGCAGTATTTTGAAGCAGAAGCTGGTGAAATTAATACTTTTGCAAGGCACTAGGAAAATCTGGTTTACTGGGCACATCAACAACCAAACTTGACTGAAATAGTTAGAACTTTGCTTATTTCCATTTTGCCAGAACACTCAACTTGTTTGCGAGGGAAACTTTAACTTGACATATGGTCCACAGTAAGCCCCTGTGATCTTTGATGTACAAGCAATAACTGATCCTCTTTACCGTTATCTGACTGAGACAGAGTATTTTCAGTTCCTCCTTTTTTATTTTCTTTTTTTCATGATTCAGTTGATAGATTGTTACAGTCAGGGCATGTTGAACCATCAGGAAACTTCACTTTGACTTTAATTTTACTTCCCTTAGAGCAAATATTTTTTGGAGAAGAACATTATAATGTCAGATTTCTGTGTCAATTCCTGTTTACAGCAGGATTGGTACATAATCTCTGATTTTTCCCCCAACAATCTCTACATCTAAAAAAGTTAACTAAATGCATTTGATTGCAACATTTCCACTGCAAGTTTATTTCATTCTTTCCGTGAGCATAACTTTAAATCTTTTCATCGTCTCAGCTTGAATCAACATTCCTTTAATCTTGCTAATTTTGTTTTTCCTCTTCTCTCTCACCCAGGTGACATTTACAAAGCGAAAGTTTGGCCTGATGAAGAAGGCGTACGAGCTGAGCGTGCTGTGTGACTGCGAGATTGCCCTGATCATCTTCAACAGCACCAACAAGCTGTTCCAGTACGCCAGCACAGACATGGACAAGGTCCTGCTCAAGTACACCGAGTACAACGAGCCGCACGAGAGCAGGACCAACTCCGATATCGTGGAGGTATGTTACCAGAAAAAAAAAACACACACAAATATGGACATAAACACATACCCTCATATGCAAGCTCACGCAAACGCACAAGCAGACAGATGGTGTGCTTGTGACTCGTTCAGCAACCCTTACTTCTCTTTTTTAGACTTCACACCTAACAGAGTGCAAGAAATAATTGCTCCCATAGCTTGTCGGTCTTCCCCAAGGGGCCTGGTAGCAATATCAATCATTTCTTTCAGAAAAGGCATTTTAAGCTTCGCAATATGTCATTAATTTCAAGAAAATATTTTTCTTCAAATGGCCTCCTTGTACAGTTTAAACCTCCCTGCAAACAAGAGGTTGTCTGTTATTGATCTGGGCTTCTCAGCCTGTCCCCTGTGGTGTATAATCACTGCGCCCTGCCCTTGGTGTGTTGTCAGCATTGATGTGCCTCTAAGAGGAGGATGTAGATCTGACCTGTTTTGGACACATGTCACCGAAGTGGCTCAAGGCGGCGTTAAGCAGCACTGCCTGCTCAGTCACTAGATAGCAGGTAGATCAACCAGGAAATGACGCCCGCAGCCTCCTGAAGCTTTAAGCTCCCAAGGTAAACCTGTTATGCAACAACCGCTTCTGGAGCTCCGTCAGGCCTGGTGGGCAACTGACATAAATGCATTGACACAGAGTTTATCTCGCTCTGCCCTTTTCCCCTCTCCTGCTGATGTACCCTTACAGTGCCATCATCTAACTGTGCCAGTTATACAAAGTTATTTAAAGTGATTTTTCTACATACATATGAAAATGTCACAACACCTATACAAAGCATTCCTTAAAAAAATATGGCGCTTACATATGATAGTATATATGCAGATTTTGCGTATGTTTTATTGTGCTCGTGTGGTCTATGTTCACAGATTAGAGACAAAGGTAAAAACAGTCACAGAAGTGACCTAAATGTATTTTTGTTCTGTTATCTGAGCTAAATGTTGACTTTTGTTAAATGTATTTTATGATGACTGATAAAACAATTAAGAGTGACCCAATGGTGTAATATACAGCTAAATTAAATGGAAACCATTTTCATTACCAAATTTTATCAGGCCTCTCTTTACTCATGCCACCACAAGCCAAGTTTCATAACTTTAAAGGGATAGTTCATCATTGTTTAGATTATGTTAAAGGTTTATCAGCAGTTAACATCTTGTGCATTGTTGATCACTCTCTTGGAGTCTTCGCTTAATATAAACTCAGATGAGTTAGTCATGAGTTATAGGTTGGTAATAAAGCCTGTACTAACTCATCTTATGAGTTAGTAGAGGGTGAAACTAATGGCTAATCAGAGAGGAGCCAAGGTCAAATTGGACATGTATGTTCTTAAAAAAACTACAAAATGATTGGACATGCAAATAAGCAATAGAACACTGGTGCAGTTAAAAGATCAATTTTATTGCCTTGTGTTTGTGCCTACCTCTGAGTGATTAGCAGTATTGCCAATATCAAAACCTGACATTGAGCTGAGAATTCTGGTGATATTCTACATGGGAGATGGAGGTTGTATACCACATATAACTGAACATCTAAAACCTTCCCAGTCAAAGTATAATTTATGCAGGTTCTAACCTCTAAACATGACATAACCTGCATAAACCTAATTGAAGACTAAGGAAGTATAAAAGTATAAAACTGTGATCACTTAAACCAGTAATATTTTGGCTTTTTACACAGTTTTACTATAATATCAGACAGTGACTTTGACCGGAAACATTGTCAATGTATGTTTTGAACAGTAAATGTATTATTAGTTCACAGCGCCCTACCTCTTATTTCCTTTGTAAATCAGCTTCTGTCTAAGTAACCACCCAGTGCAAACGTAGCAATGGTTTAAAGGTTTAAAAAAGGGTTTTCAAAATCGCTGGGATGTTTTTGAGGTTGGAGTTGTTTTAAGATGGTAAAAGTCTGCTTTGGTCTTGTCCATTCTTGGACTAGCCATTGGTTTCAGCCTCTGCTGTCAATTTATCTGGATTTATACTGAATGAAGTAGTTGAGAGAGTTATCTGCGGCATGTGAGATATTAACTGCTTGGAACCTTTTTTCAGAGCAACTTCATTTCAAAAATCGTTGACATTGTGCTGGAGGAATGTTAGATGCTTTATAGTTGTATTTTTATTAATAATACACAGCAGCATAATGTTATGTTCATAATTAACAAACAACACATATATGCTTATTTAAATCTGTTATTGGAAGACAGACACTTAAACATGAAACGCATCAAAGGGAACACAGCTGTCAGTAAATCAATAATTTAAAAAAAAACAGATATCACACATTGTTCTGTGGCTCTTTTCAGAATGATACATGATCAAACAGCATGGGATATATTTTTCTTTTCATATGGTTGTTGCTGGACTTGTTGCCCAGTTATTAAGCAACAGACTGGTCATTTGCATACATTACATACTAATACAAAATGGCTTCTGGACAGGAAGGTTTTTGTCTTATGCTTTTACCATTCTTCATTTAATAAGGCCTGGACATGTTTAGAGGCTTAAACCTGCATAAACAAATATGTTACATTAAGTGAAACCTTAAAACCAGTTACGAGTTTCAGGAGTGCATTGTTTTACAGACATTTCCATTTGGTTGAGTCAAATGTGAAGAGTGTTGATGCAGTTCCTACATTAAGCACTCAACATATGACTAACCTCAATGATGAAAACAACGGGAATGGACACGGTGCATTATTATGGACTGTACTGAAAAGCATGACAATTTATTTGCTTTCGCAGGACCTGCTTTATTACCAACCTATAATTCATACTAGCAAGCACTTTTAAAAGTTTAATCTGCTCAGGGCTTTATGCTTTCTATAAGTCACACTAATCAATTTAGGATATATGTTTAAAAAGCTAGAGTCCATTTGAGCAGTGGTGTTTTTAATGCACCTAGCTCTTCACCGCCAATGTAGTCAGTGGATAAAGCTGCCCCCGCTGAACACAAGAAGAGAGCTGTCACATGTTTCAGCAAGTGCATGTGACGAGAGTTCTTTGTAGCTCTTTCCTCAGCTGAGTCTCCATTATAGAGCGCAGGATGGCTAACATGTAAACAGCCGTGTCAGGGGAAAGAAGCTAAAGAGCCTAGCGGGGGAGAGCGCTACAGAGCACTACCTACAATTTGATCCCCACAGGACTGTGCACTTTTTGAGCAACTCGCTGCTGGAGAAATCGATCTGAAGAGGCCTCCAGCCTGAGCTGCGGTGTGCTAAAGGGATTGGCCACAGGGCAGAGACTAGCACGTTTGTTGTGGTTCGAAGGGGGGAAGGGGGTCTAAGCAAGGGTCAGGATTTTTCGCTGGAAGCCGTGTGCTATGCTGTTTAGTGACGTCACAGATGCCAGAACGTGGGAGGCTTGTTGAGTTTGCGAGGAGGAAAGAGCAAAGCAGACTTCCTGTTCAGATGAATGGATGATGAGGAGGAGATCAATAACAAAATGAAGAGCTGGATTTGGGGATGTAGAATAACTAATGTTCCCCACACGAAAAAAATGATCTTATGCATGTCATGCCATATGTGTCATTTCTTACTTGGAATTGTACATGCTTTTGTCTTCAGCAGCATACTGAACTGTATGCATCATTCACCCTGTATTACTGCTGTGCCTGAAGTTGTAGTAGGAGGAGAGGCAGAGGTAGGGGGAACAGAGCTCACAGTGTGGGCGGCTGGCATAGAGACCTGCTACATTAGCAATAAAGCTCTATGTAATTAGCATGTCTTTGGTTGATAATTAGCGTTGTTGAGAGTGGCACTAAAAACGTTGCACTGCCTCTCTAGCAACAGCATGTTTACAAGAGGCTCGAGGGCTGATCCCTCTCATTCTTTTTCTGTCTTTTAAGTCCAGTTTTTGATTGACCATACCTTTTCTCTAAGTTTGGTTTTATTACGTTTTCTAGAAGTCAATGCATGTATATATTTGTTTGAGACACATAGAGGTGATAGAAAATAAGTGTCTCGATGACTCATTTTAAAAACATTCTTATCTTGGAAAATACAGCTATATGTAAAGCAAAAAACTGACCATAACACATCTGTGATTTTTAAAATTGGTTATATGGTTCAGCAACCGGGTCATAGTTTCACTGGGAGTGGCACAAGCACTGTGAGACTTTATTATCTGTGAGACTTTATTATTAAAAAACAGGTTTTCTGTTGCTTCTTCGCAGTACAAGTGTAGTGGTCTGCTCTCTGTGTTGTGCACTCTGTAACCACTGTAAGACAAGATGGTGATACAGAACATCCAAATTGACATTAAAGTGAAGAGTAATTTCAATATATACTGAGAAATCTGCACAACAACTCTCACCCCATTTAGTTTAGACCAAGACACCTTTTATTTTGGATTGTTTTTCAGTTCAGTTTGCGGGTTTTTTGAGAGATTTTGTATCTGAACATCAAACTCCTCCAGTTTTATACATATTAGCAGAATGTGTGTGTAGTGTTTGTGATTGTGCAACTCAAAAGTTAACTGAAACAAAGCGTGAGACAGGTCAATAAATTTTAACATTTGTGACCTGCTCTTGCTTTTTTCTGTATTTGCAGCTTCTGAGCTTTATTGAACTCACAGGTCAAATTAACTAACAGTTATCAAGCACAAAACTACGAACGTTTCTATACGTTTTATTTACACATTAAAAAGAAATAGTAAAAATGGTTGCTAACCTATGCAACATAATAAGGAGGCTTCTGGTAAAAAAAAGGAACTTTTCCTGAAATAAATAGACATTGCCAAGTTATACTTATTTTAGCAACTCGTTTCACAAAGTGAAACACATTATATAAATTAATTACGCACAAACTTTTTTTTCTGCTTACAGCTAATTGAAAACACACCAGTTAGGATTAGAATATTACATCAGACCAATACAAAACACTTTTAATGCAAAAATGTGAGCTTTGTGAAAGTATGTTTAATCTCTGCTTAAAGGTTGTTATTTTGAAAAAGTACTTTTAATCTGACAAAGGAGCCTCATCAGAATGCATAGTCTAACTTGGTTATTATGTTCATACCTATGTATGTACATTGAATATGTATATAGTATTATTAGTTTAAAAATCTTTAACATTAGTCAGATATAAACTGTTTTATTGTACACTAAACAATTTAAAACAGTTTCAGACTTATGAAACCTTTTCTTTAATGTTTGCAAACACAAAAATACAAACCCAAAAAAGAGCATATGTCAATGCTGTTATTCAGCAAGGATTGCAAATTCTTAAATAAACACAGTTTTGACTTGTACAAACCAAAAGATTTTTTTTCTTTTCAAAAAATAAAATATGGTCAGTTGCAGAGGGAGAGGCTCATCCAGGGCATGATTCATGGTAGAACCATAACTGTCATTGCTGATGCTCCTCTGAGCACAAATTGGAAAATAAGTCACATTCAATACAAATCTAATTTAAAGCACTGAGAACATGTATATTTTTAATACCTCCATTTTATTATATTTCTTATACCACAATGGGATCCTAACTCACTGACACTCCTCTAGTGACTGTAATAAATACAATGTACACTGTTATCAGGCCTTGTCTAAACAAAAGGGGAGGTCCTCTTAATTAGCGAAAAGCATTCAAAGAGACATCTAAGCTCATCGGCTCTCGCAGCTGATAAAAGCAAACAGAGACGCTGATCCATCATCTCTGGATGTTCATGAAGGGTTCAAGTGTGACCTGCTGGCAGGTCCACGGCTCACTCTGAACCTGGCTCCAGATAAAACAGATATACACGCAGATAGATTTCCCATAATCACTGTTCGCCAGATCGGCTTCCTGGACATATGTAAAACATTAAAGCTGTGTTTGGAGATGAGAGAGAAGAGGCATTTCTCATTTTTAGTCTTATTTTATTCACACTTAACAACAATCACTGTTTCCAACATTATTGGTGATTTATTTTTCTGGTGCGAAGGGGGTTTGATAATTTCCATAGTAGATGAAAGAGTCCTTTCTTTTTCCTATCCTGATGATTGCAGCTGTAGCCCAAACCTAAGCAGAGTTGGCTGGTTCATACTGTGATTGAAAGGCCCCCAAATCCAACAACACTCGTGGGCATTGCCAAATCCCTGCACCACAATATGCTTGTTCTTCCTAGTGCTGAAAGAAAGAAGGCAGGTTTGTCATGCAACTAAAGGGTTAGTTCCTCTTGTGGAAGGTGGATGGGGGGGTGCATGTCTTCTCTGTGGTGGAAAAAAAAACCTTAATGGAGGTAATGCTTGTATCAATTGTATTCAGTTGTACAGTTTGAGCTTTTGTCTTTTAGTGTGTTTGGCTGTGTAACATTAAAACCGTGACAACTGCTTTGAGGGCCAAAAGAGGGCTGTGATGATCTCTAGCAGAACCACACATGCTTGTGTCAGTGGATGAAGTATCACATGGAGGGGCACATGAAGCTTGAAACTTAGGTGACCGGCCTGCGTGCCAGAGGAGGGCCACTGGCCTATCCCATTTCTAACAGATTAACCTAATCTGAAAGTTCAGATCAGCCTGTAATCTTAAACAGCAGCAGCAGGGACTTGACTCCTGCACCCTAACCTCTGCGTTTTTTTTTGTTGTTTTTTTTTTCATTTCCTCTTTCTATATTTTCTCTAAAGAACTACTGAATGAGGAATGGAGACGGAAAGGGAAAGAGGGACAGATTAGTGCTAGAAGAGAAGGATGGAGGGAGGGAAAGAGGGATGGAGGGAGAAAGGCTGGTAATTATTTCCAAAGGTCATTCTGTTAATGACTACCTGCTTGGCTAATGAGATTCAGCAAAGCTCCCTCACCATGTTTCACCCTGCGTATGTTTCACCCATGTACCAAGACGTGTGAGAAGCACAGGTGTGATTTCATCCCAGTGACAGTCCACCAGAGAAGGAGGAAGAGTGTGAGGGAGGGGGTGGTGCTGTGGGGGAGTGCAAATGAAGAAACATAAAGAGAAAGCACATCAAGCCAGGTATTTCTAGGAGACAGTGCACCTACACCAGTTCAGTTCACATTGCAACAGGAGGTGCTTTTTCAGAATAGTACAAAGTATTGTTTAGATAAGTTTGATAACCTCAAAAATGTCTTTTTTGTTAACTCTGTCCTTCTTTTCTCTATTTTCTCATAAAATTCCTGCAAGTCAACACGACATGTGATCTTCTCATCTGAGCTGCCAGTGTGCTCGTGTTCTGCTGCTCTCTTGTGAAAATATTTTCCAGCATGTATGCTATTCTGTGTGCTTATTTAGTTTCTAAACAGCGTGGAGAACATTAGCCTTGGGGAGTTTTCTGTGTTGATCGGCTTCACTGAATGGCTTCTTCTCATGGCTCTCATAGACTGTATAATTACTTGGACTTGAATGTAATTTATCCTCCATTACTTTTACATGTGTCAGCATCCAAGAGAAATAGCGGGGGTCATATCATATCTTCTGTGCTTTTCAGTTGTCCACTGTAATTTTGCGTGCAGCCGTTCTGCGGTTTCAGAATAGGGCACATGTGGCGTAACACGGGGTGGAGGTTGTCACAGCATTCACAGTGCCTCAGTGTTTACTAGCGATCGACAACAAGACTTGTTTTTGCTGGTGAGACGAGGATTAAGAGCTGAAGCTGCTTTGAGGGACTAAGTAAATTAACCTTGTGGCATTGGCAAGCTAAGGATATCGTAGTTTGTTAAAACAAAGATTTGGATGGCAGATTTTGCACATGGTATCACACACTGGCTGAAAGAAGAAGGGGGTATAGTCGCTAACTACTGTATAGGGTTGAATGCATTGTAATTAAAATTCTAAATACCTTGCAAAGAAGGAAAAAGTTCAGAATTTGTACTGCCCTGAATCAATTGTTTGTTGTACCACCTTTCGCAGTAAATACTTTTAAAAATAAATAAGTAAATAAAAACGTGTAAATACTACACGTTTTTGCAGTATGTCTTACAAGCTTTGCACATGTAGAGACAGTTTTTTTCATTCCACTTTAGTAACTCAGAGCCAATCAGGTTGTATGGATAGCATGTGCAAACATCAAGTCTTGTCAGATTCTCAGTTTGATTTTGGTCGGCACGTTGATTTGGCCGCTATAGCACATAAATGTGCTTGAACTAGCTCTGGCTATATATTTAGGGTTGGATTCTGGAAGATGAAGCTACAGGCAAGCCTCAAGTCTTTTGCAACCTCTAACAGGTTTTATTCCAGGAATGACTGGTATGGTACTCCACTCCCTAAGCCTGCTGATGAAAAGCATTCCCATACCATGATGCTGCCACGACCATGCTTTACACTGAGGTTGGTGTATTCAGAATGTTGTGCAGGGTTTGTTTTCCTCTACACATTGCATGTAGGTCAAAAAATAAAATGTTTGTCTCATTAGACCAGAGCACCATTTTCAGAATGTATGCTGTGTGACCTACAGGGGTTGTAGCCAATTGTAAATGGGACTTCTTATGGTTTTCCTTCAATAATTGTGTCCTTCCATAAAGACCAGAATTGTGGAGTGCAAAACTAATAGCTATGCTTTCAACAGATTCTCCCACCTGAGCTATGGATCCCTGTAGCTCCTCCAGAGTTACCATGGGCGTCTTGACTGTTTTTCTGGCTATTGCTCTCGTTGGCGGGCCTGTCATTTTAGGTAAACAGCCATAACTTGGAGGGTTTACAGCTGTTTCATACTCTTCATTTCTTAAATGATTTAACAGTACTTGAGGTATTTTTACAAGCTGACCTTGCTTTTAAACATTTGTGATTGTAACATGACAAAATGTGAAAAGCTCAAAATGTAGGAACACTTTTTCAAGGCTCTGTAAGGTAGTGACATTTACCAAAGTTACCATGAAGCTATGAGATTTCACTTTTTACTACAAAATGTGGAGGTATTGAGTATTATATTCAGTCCTCTCTGTTCCAGCCCATTTTAACTTTTAAACTTGATGTTTAAAACACAGATTTGTTGGTTCCCCTAAATGTATGCTTCGCAGTCATGGAACTGACAAAACAAATTGATGTCACCACAAAACTTACCACCCCCAAAACTGCCACACTTCATTTGATGTTTTCTCCTTCTAATAAGCGTCTCAAAAAAGTGATAGAGGCCTAAAAATAGAGTGTGGTGAAGCTAAATATAGCTGACTGTGTTTTGCCAGGAAGGGATAGAACAAAAGGACTGGGATCACTTTCTTTCTCTCTCTTCAATTTCCCCCTCCTTGTGTTTTAGGCTGGGTCGGTTGGGGTTGTTTTAGGCACTGAAGGAGTGAGTAAGCAAAGTGTCCGAGTATTCATCCAATCCTCTGTCTCAGTCTCGCTCTCTCTCTTACTCCTTTGCTTTTTGAAGATCGACCGAGAAGGTTTGCCCGTCGGCGACCGCATCCAGAAGGCCGTCGATGTGAGACCTCGCGGTGCCTTGAAACATTTGATCCTTGAATAAGAAGTCTATTATTTATCTATCATGTTGCTCTCTCTCTCTCTCTCTCATTCCCATAATTCAGAGTGTCCCTGACTGGTTATTTTCAAAACTCTTCTTATTACAGAGAAAAATACTTTGTATTTATTTGTAAAATAATTTGTAGAACGTTATATCATCTTTGTCAGTAGGTGTAAGCATTTTTTTAAAGACAAAACTGACAACGACAGAGGCGTCGGCATCAGACGTTTACTGAGTTCCTGTTTTATAGACTGTATGCCTTTGCTGACCTAAGAAAAGTTAAACAAGATGGTAGATAATATATGTGATCTACAGGCTCAGCACTTTTTTTGTACATCAGATTCCTGCTGACCAGAAAAGCAGAACCTCAGACAAGAAATTATACCACTTGGATCTCTGTGAGAGGTGTTTTTTAGGGTCAATACCAAAGCGGAAGTTTGAGGTACTCACAAAACAACAAAAGGGAGGTTTTAAAAATAGACTGTTTGAAATGTGCCAATATGCGGTCCCTGTGGTGAGGCAGCAGTGCAAAAGGCAGGCCACTTCTGAGGCCACGCTGCCAAAAAGGCAAGGCTTTTCCACTGTACAGCCCAAAACAATTCACGCCAGTCATTAAGATGCCCTGTGCTTTGAAACTATTTGTGGAAATTTTTTTTAGAATAGTGTAGATCTATTTATAAAGATGGCATTCCCTGCCCTGCCTGGAGTACCCTCCCACCCCTTCCCCTTTTCTCTTCTCTCTTGAGTGTGGAAACTCAAGGTCACAATATAGAGGTCAGCGGGCCGGTCATTGTTACCCGAGGCCCCCCTCCAGCTCTCTTTTCCTGCTATGGTGCCACACGATAAGAGACAGAGAGACAAAAGACGCTAAGTGAAGATTAGTAATGCTGGGGGGGAGTGGGGGGGGACCACAAAGTAGGAACAAAGAGTGGCTAGAAGAGGGCTTGAGATCTTCATCCAAAGACAGCTGGAGATATTCGACTACACTGTCACTGCATATTACATTTGAGTCTGTAATTTAAAGCTGTATTGACATGATTGTATCACATCTGGAATTGCATCTCTGACATAAACTGGTCATATCCCATTACTGCGTATATAAAGCCTGTAAATCTACACTTGGGAGAAAAACACACACAGTTTAGCTTCGGCTAATTGATTTTCTGCTCCTCATCAGAAGCTCATATGGATCCATTCTCATTTGAATAGAGAAGTATTTTACAACTGGGGTATAGACAGGGATGAAAGATGGCCAGGCTAAGGGTGAACACATAAGTGCCCTCTTTATGCAGTTCCACTGAGCTGGCATTGTGTGTCATAATGTCTATCTGGCTAATTATACAGTGTAGTGACAAGTCTGAATGACCACTTTGTTCCTGGGGCCGGGATGCTGCTGCAGCAAACAGTGTTGGATTCTGACATGTGCTAAGTGTGTGCCTCTTCCATATGGGAAACACTGCACCATCTGGTATTCTGCTGTGTACTGGCTAGCTAAAACTCTGTGTGTGTGTGGGGGGGGGAGACACATAGTCTGAGGAAATGTGGATAACTCTTTGTTGCTCAAAGCTTAATCTTTTATTCTCTTCATACATTTTAGAACTGTCTTAGAGTCATCTCTACAGCCAGAAACCACATAAGTTACCATCACAATTTCTACAAATACCATCAATCAGGTACTTTAAAGGTACTGAATCTTTTAAAAGTAACTGAAACAATAGTAATCTCAACCAGTGAATACTAGATGCAGAGATGAGTGAAAAAATTGTAGGGACACACTGTGATTAGGGGCCCCACTTCTCAGGCTGGTAACCTACTAAATCCGCTATCTAGCCCCAAATCGCTCACACAGATACACACACTACGGCGCCGTCATCCGTGGGCATGCCCCTCGACATGGTCTTGGCATGTTCAAACTGCGCTTCATGAAACTGTGGCCCTCTTGCCTTTGGTCTGCCATCTGCTTCCAATAAACTAAGCCAGCCTGATTCCTCTGATGTTCCCTTTGCTTTGAAAAGCGCAGAGAGAAAGAGAGTGCGAGACAGCGAGAAACAGACAAAAAATTAGAGCAACCAAGAATAAGACCAAACAGGCCCAAATTTAAAATCAAATAGAAATATAGGGAATAAAAGCACATTTCAAACATATTATTACTTCTTTCCCGCTGACACTAAGGCCACCCTGATTGTCCACTGATGCTGGAAGCTCTTAATCCACAACTTTTCCACTTCAGACTTACCTTCTTAATGGGAAGAGACAGTGTTTCTCTTACTTGCCTCACCCTTAGAAACATTAAACCACATTACACCTTACTAGCATGCTCTGACTCAATGAAGTTTGTCAGCTGGTTAAATAAAGCATGCTTCTTGTGGTCTTTCAAAACTTTTTTCCTTGATTTTAATCACAATTTAAGCTAGGGTTTGTAATATTATTCAGCTGAATTTTACTGTACATTTCCTATTGCTTTTTTGCTGTACTGAAGCTATACATTACATTTTCTCACTCAACCACTCTAATCTGTGTCTGGGTTGTGTTTTAGTGTAGGAAGCCATGCTATTGTATGTAAATATAAATACAACTCCAGCATCACCTTCCTATGCATCTGATATTGTAGCAGTAATCCAAAACTAACATCATCTTATGAAACTCTTTGCAAATGTTCTGTCTTCACTGATGAGACTCAGTTCTGCATGATGAATGCTTAAAGTGACTCCAAATTGCAGGTGGTTAATTTAGTAAATATATCTATAATACCATTTGAGGGCAATAGAGGGCGATAGACTGTGCATAGAGCACTGAACTTTCATCTCAAGATGGTCAGGGGATCTGCAAGTAAGGCATAAACATAAAACAAACTCACCATGTCAGAAAAAATAAAAGCAAATGTGCATCAAAGCAACACCTACTTCACACATTTTTCACAAAACATGTTTAATTTTTTTATGGAAAGACCCACAAGAGTATAAGTTTTTTTTTTTTGTTTTTTTTTTTATATATCTGGGTAGTCCAAACATTTCTTAAAGTATGAATAATTCTCTGTCTCCACCATTGTTAACAAAAAAACAAGGTTTACCCACTAATGTGTGTTTTCTGTAGTTAATTTCTTAAAGCTTAAGTTTTAAGGTTATCCAGTCCTTGCCTTTCTTTAGCTCAAAAAAATCCATTGAACTTTTAACTTTTTTTAATATCTAGATAGCATCCAAATTTAGCCTTGGTCTAGCCAAGTCATTCCTGGTTAGTTCATATGATCACAAACAACTACCAGCCATATTTAGACATCAGTAGATGTCTTTATGTAGATGTTTTTTTTTTTCTTCATTTTTTAATGAAAGAGGTTTCAATGAAGGGCAATGTCATCTCCCCTGTCTGTTCTGTGAAAATTGGCTAGGCATGATGCTTTAAAATTCAGCCTGCCGTATGCTTTAGCTATAAAACCTTGAAATAACTTCATTATATGGGAAATCAGGTATTATGCTCTGTCTTGGTTTCATTTTAAAAGTATCTTCAGAAATAATTTTACCATTTACCGCATATAAAAATGTCTCCTATAAATGGGTTGTTTTTGTAGCTTGTTTTTGCACTGGTGCTGTCAGTCAATGGGTTGAGGACATTGAAAAACATTCACTGGCCCGGCTGTCACCAGTAGCCATAAACACAATATTGAATGTGTCAGACCCTTCAGCCACTGCCAAGATAACTGTAGAGGAGAAACTGTCAGTACTGAAGCTCTTTCCAAACACAACCCATCAATAGGCCAGAGTCTATCAGAAATAAAGATGTACCCATCAAGTCATCAGTGTTTTGATTCAAATTCCGTTCAAGACACAGTTGAAGTGCAGAAAATGTGAGGAGCAGGACAGTGACGGCAAGACCAAGACAGACTGAGGAGCAGACTGAGACTGAGACAGGGGGGCAGAAAGACGAATAGAAGGACAGAGAGGGTGAGCAGGGTGGCAGACTGCCGAGCAGACGGATCCTGGTATGGCGGGAGCTCTGGGCAGGCGTCATCTGTCCCTAGCAGACCCCCTGGGGCCACTGAGAATTCACACCCAAATATCCTCCGCTGTTTTGCTTGAGAGCGACATTAAGTTGGCACCTACCACCCAAACTATTACATTTAGCTATTTTTGTCCTGTTATTAAAACATTACAGAACTCCTAGCAAATGACATTATGAATGTGTTTATTTATTGAACAAGCATGCTCCTGATTCTTTCTAGCTCTAGTCACCTCTCTTAGTTTTCTCAATGCTGTCTAATGGTTCCTCCTACACCAGAGAAGTCTAGGCCAGCTTGGCTGAAGGTGCAAAGCTGAAGGATACCACTGAGACGCTGCGTCTCAAGTATGTAGGACACCTTGTCTATGCTGTGCATGCTTCACACAGGCCCTGTGAGTGGAGTCATAAGGGAGCATCATGAAGAAGGAGTTTAATTAGGAGCAAGCCCCCAAAGGGGACAAAGAGAAAGACATTTAGCGAAGCAAGAAGAAACAGCTTTTTTGCCATTTTTTAACCATATCATTCTCATTTCCGGTCCTCTATCTTGAACATTTACTGGACTTTCTCTGTGTAATACACATCAACGTGAGTGTATTCTTAGACGCATTCTTTTTGTTTTTCGTCTGAAGTCATCATTCTCTCCTACTCACTCCTTACTCACCTTTTCCACATTTCACACTTTGGTCAAATTTGGTCTTTGTTTCTCTGTCCTTATAAGAGTGTAGCAGATAAGGTGTTTTAAAAATTTACATATTCTTAAAATAAAATGTTCTTTTATACCATTCCTGTGGTTTAAGTCTTAATGAGGTGACAGAGGAAGTGCCACAGTGACCAGAGTTTTCTCTGGCTGTATGGAGCTTAGAGTGTGTTACCACTCCCCTATTTGTTGCTCTGTACAAGAAAGCTACTACAGTTTGCCATTTCTTAAAAGGAATATACATCTGTCATGAAGTGGAAACGAAAAAAAGGCCCACCTATTGACTTAAGGTAACTTTCACATCAGGATAATCCTGGGGATTTGCAAAAGAAAATTTACACATTTTCAAATTCACACTGCACTTTAAAACTGGAACAAAACTTCTGGATACCATCATGCAGTTACAACAGCTGCTGACTGGATGTGGTATTGCCAGAAACTGGCACTAACCAGGAGGGAATAGAAGCACACAAGAAGAAGAAGAGATAACACCCCCCTTCAGTCGGCTTGTTCACAGCAAAACCCTACAAAGATGCCCCACCAAACATATGCAGACTTAGAGTTTCTGTTTTTACCTTGGTGTTTTAACCAAACTGCTCTTTTACAAGACGCTGCGAGCTATTCAACATGTTGTCCCTGTCATTGGTTCAGTTCCCATCTTTGGTTCACTTGATAGTCCTTAGAAGTGCTTGCTGTTAGTTGGAAGTTCCTAGTTTTCATGCATTTAATGAACAGGAGAAACAAATCTGATTTGTCATGATTTGACCAGCCAATCAAAGAAATATTGTCTGATTGATTTGTGCTTCTTTAACTATTCTAACTGCAAGGATCAATGATTTTTTTCAGCATTTCTGTTTTTGAAAATACATATTTGTTATGAAATAAATACTCGGATTCCATAAAACCATTTACTCATGGTTATTGTACTGGTAGAATCTAATTCTGGCCCAACATTTCCTGAGGACAGGTCATCCTACCATACATTTTTCCCTAGTAACAAGTTATTTTTCTTGACATTGTGTTGCCTTGTCCACTTAATAACTAACCGTGACCCTTTGGAAAGGATTTGATGTTGCCTTCAAATAATAAATAGAGCAACAAGTTTAAACATGATTAAAAAAACATATGATGGCAAAAGTAGGGCACAAGAGTGAGGGGTCCATTTATGGCCACATACAATCCAATTGGTTGTTGCGCTGTATGTCAGTCTTTGGCAACAGTTGTGATGTCACCAAACAGGTGGACATAACTGGGATAGGTGACATAGCATCCTTGAACACTTCCCCATATATGTTTAGTCCTGCTAGAGAGCTAAGCCTGGGCCACATGCTTCATAGTCATATAACACTTGTGTCCTGGCTGCCTGCACCCCATCAATGCCCAGTGCAACGATTGCCCAACCCCCTGCAGAACAACCAGCTCAGTTACCCCATATGGGTGAGACCTTTGGCCCTGCCTCTGCTCTTGTCCTCCCACATTGCTGCACTGCTGTTCTTCCAAGAATGGAATTGAATCCCTAGTGCTCTCCGCTCTAGTGGCAGTAGGTGGAAATCTGTGCTGGTGGGAAGAAAGTTGTTGGTACTTGTGTTCTCTTATTAACCATGGAAAGGCCAGCAGTTCAGCTCTTGTCAGCATGATGTGATGCATCACCAAGATCACGGATGAGGCTCGGCAGAAGAAATCGAAAACTTTTTTATATCTGACGCCTTTTCCTAAAAACAAAAACGCAGCGTGCTGAACCTCTGTCACCCCTTTGTTCTTTCCACATAGCCTGCTCTAATAGAGCAAGAGTGCCTGATTCACTGCAGGTCTCCTGCATCGCCTTAGCTGATTTGTTTGGTGTGATTTCCTGAAGACTGTCAAAAGATAAGAGAAACGCTTTTAAATTCAGAATTCCAGATTTCCACTCTAGGGGCCGAGGGAGGATTTGGAGAAAAAAACGAAGAACCAGCGAATGTTGACACACTTACAGTAGCTGCCTCAGCCACGAGACACTTCGAGAATCAAACAGTTATCTCACACACACAAAAGCGGCCCTCTAAGTTCACTAAAACCACACTCTAAACAGGCCTTTGTTGTGCTGACATAAGAGATAACTGGATTGTTATTTGTTTTCTAAGCAGGCAGATCGCTCCTGTCATTTCTGCAGCTGCTTGTGATGGAGTTGCTCACACTTGTATCGCTTCAGTGAGTGAGAACTGGCGGAGACAAACAAATGAGAGAGAGAAGTTCACAGAGATTAACTTATCTTAGCATCCATCTCCCTTCCTTACTCCTCGGTCGCTGTTTCTTTCTTTTGTTTTTTTGCCTGGCTCGAACACCCACTCTCACATACCCACACATGCGCATGCAAACACAGACTCATTCCCATTTTTTCCCCTCCCACATACATACACAAGCAGTCACACACACACACACTTGATCAGCATCAAATACAGGGTGTGCTAAAGTAAATTTAATTACGTCTGTCTGATATGGAGCTTCAGATGAAAGTAGGAGAGTGCTGTGTGAAGCGACGACTGCACAGACAGGAGCAGGCCCATGATATTCCTCCTGTAGACTAATCTCCCTTTATTAAAGCCAGGAGGAGAGAGGGAATGGGGGGTGTTGGATGGAAAAGAGTGGGAGGAGGGGGTGTGTTTGATGAGATCTGTAACTGTCAGCTACTGTACTTTTCTGTTCTCCCGCTCGGTCTTTGTCTCCCCACCTTACAAGGCAAATGAGCACAGCACCTATCGTTGCAATCCAGGCATACGCTCACGCTATCACGCAATGTAATGTACTGTGAAACACATCCCTGTTGTTAAGGATGTCAACAACTCCTTTAAAAAGAAAAAAAGGACAGATGTGGCTCTCTCTCCTTCTCCCTAAAGCTTTCTTTGTCTTCGTCTCTCCTCCAGTTAGAGGGAGTGGTGAGCTAGTGAGTAGTTTTCTGCTGTTTTGCTGCCCACTCTAATGGGGGCAGGTGGCCATCAGGTGGCCAAAACAAGAAACTGCCGTCCTTAATGGCACATATATAGTGCCTTGAAACTTTGAACTTTTTACATTTTGTCATGTAACAACAGCTTTTTGTTTAGTGTAATAGACCAAGACAATAACGTGCTTAATATAGATTTTTATGAAACTAACCACCCCTGAAGAGTATGGCTTGCAGTTATATTCAGCCCATTTTACTCTGAAACTTCTGAATGAAATCCAGTACAACTAAGTTCCTCCAGACATCACCTAAGGAGAGGACTGAGGCTAACTCTGTGTAATTTAAGCTCAGAGTGTGCAAGTATTATAGTTGTGCGCTCCACAAATCTGGCCTTTATGAAAAAGTTGCAAAAACAAAGCCATTGCTGAAAGAAATGTCTAGGAGCTCCGATTTGCAGTTTGCCACAATATCTCCATAGTGAAAAATGGCAGTTGCAGCATCATGCTGTGGGGATGCTTGTCTTCAGCAGGTAAAGCAAAGCTGGTAAGAGTAGATGGAAAGATGGATAGAAATATATAAGGGATAATCCCGGACAAAATAAATAAAGGTCTGACTGAGCTTGAGCTCTGTTGTGAAGACGAAAGGCCAATACTGTTAGTGTCTAGATGTGCAAAACCCGAAGACACATACCATAAAATGTGTAATCACAGTGAAAGAGCGCTCCAAAAAGTTTACAAATGCACACCACACATATTAAGGCTCTTTCAAATTTAGACTTTAAACATTTTTTCAGTTAAGTATGCTTTTAATTTTGCTTCATAATTATGAACTTCTTTGTGTGTCTCTATTGCTTCATTTTTCAACAAATCCTTTGTAGTTTTTAGATCTAATGTGACAAAATGCGAACAAGTTTAAATACATTTGCAAGGCTCTGCAAACTGCAGCTCCACACCTCATCTTTATTGTGTTTTTCATTTTTTTTACTTCTTAAAGTCTATGACTATTTGTGACATCTTGTTGCTGGTTGTTATTAAGCCATCTGTACCATTCTACATGTTAAGTTGAATGTTAGTTTGTTCATAAAACATCCTGTGGTCCATCACTCCGTGTTAACAGGTTAGATGAGAACATTCCAAAATGGGTGGTCTAAAAATTTACCTGGAACAATTCTTAAAAGCATACAATTCTTAAGAGCATAGAATGTGGTTTTAAGGCTCATTTTCTGAAAATGAAATAAAGTTGAAGGTTTTTTTATTTGGGATTTGTGTTTACCCCTTGAAAAAACCCCTTGAAATATGTTGTGCAACTGCTCTGTTTTCAGACGTTGAGAAAGAAGGGCCTAAACGGCTGTGACAGCCCAGACCCAGACGCAGATGACTCGGTGGGCCACAGCCCCGAGTCCGAGGACAAGTACAGGAAAATAAACGAGGACATTGATCTGATGATCAGCAGACAGAGACTGTGTGTAAGTAATTGTCATTGAACCCAGAGCCTTTCTCTCACCTCTCTTTTCCTCTCTTCCCCCTCCCCCTTTTTATTTTTCCCTCGATGCCTGCTTCTGTCACTTCGTCTCCATGTCCTCGTCATCTCTTCATTCCTTCATGTCTTCATGTTTCCCCCACCTCGTTTTTCTCTGGTTGTGGAACCTGGCCAGGCATTAAACAAGAAGGAGAACAAGGGCGGCGAGAGCCCGGAGCTCGAGTCTGCTCTTCTCCTCACCCCACGCACTGAGGAGAAATACAAACAGATTAATGAGGAGTTTGATCACATGATTAAAACTCATAAGATCCCTGTAAGTACTGAGAAAATTCACCCCCTGGTTCAGCAGCTTCTCATTGGCAACTGTTGAACTCACCCGGCTAACCACAGTTGTTTTTAACTGGACTAATTGCACAAAGACAGTGAGAGTAAGCTCAGAGTGCAATTACAGTGTTTATTTACAGTGAAGAAATTAGAGTTATTCTAACTTGCTTGCTTACATTTGAGCAACAGTCCTCTAATCTGACAGAAGTGTAACCGCAGCTTGCAGGCAATTGCCTTGAATGCAGACTTTCTTTTAAGAAAAAATGATTTTCACACTTTTTTACCTTGAATATCATGCTGCTGTTGCTATCTCAAAGCGGATAGGTGTGGTGTGCATGTGTTTGCCCTTTTGCAGCTTGCACAAAAACACAGCGCTCAGTCACCTGCAACCTCCTGGGTGGGTGGGGGGCTGTAGGGGCCATGACAGTGAAACTGTAGCAGATGCTGCTCATAAAGCTGAAATTATTGAAGGTTTCTTAGTGGACACAT
This sequence comes from Girardinichthys multiradiatus, assembly GCF_021462225.1. NCBI lineage: Eukaryota > Metazoa > Chordata > Actinopteri > Cyprinodontiformes > Goodeidae > Girardinichthys > Girardinichthys multiradiatus. The sequence goes on along the minus strand of NC_061805.1, from coordinate 35,966,049 downwards.
GTCAAGGCAGTGTCTGCAAGATTTATGATGTTAATTTCACAAAATAAGGCTTCTTTTCCATTTAAACTGACCCTGTTCCTCATTCGGAACGCACCATATTGCAATGGTTAGCTTTTTGGCGCTGGCATAGAGAGACACAATTCCACAGTATATTAGTAAGAGGAGAACAGTAGTATCTAGCCCACGTGGAGCAGGGGGCGATGTGGTTAGAAATAAGGCAGGGGTTGGTGAGTCGAGGGGTGGACTCTGTACACAACATGTGGCAGTTCAGCGTGTGGTCAGGGCGGCTGCCAAGCACTGGGCCTCTGGATTGCAGAGGACTGTAGGTGGGATGGGGGGTGGTTGTGGCAGGGAGGAAGATGAGTGAAAACAGGAAGGATGGCACCAGCTAGAAGACAGCTTACAATCGGGGCCCTTTGCTCCCAGTAATACCGGGCGTAGACAGCTTCCACTACAAAGAAGGCATTGCGAGGTAATCATGAGATGTGAAAGTCCACTGAGGAATCTAAAATGGAAGAAATGGCAGATTGGATGGGGGTCACTTGTTTGGCAGTTACAGTGAAGCATACAAATTCTCACAATGAAAAATTTTAAAAACTACTATTTTTGTGTTGAAATACTAATTAGCAATGAAGGGGGAAAAATAATTATAGAAGTGGAGGTACTAAAGCACCGAGTCCGTTTCCATCAGCAGGCCGATGCTCTCACCCGATACACTCCCTCTACGGCTCAAAGACACATGGTAGTTATTTACAGCCCTATTTTCTACTTCCTAAAGCTAACATACATGATCAACCACTTGCAGGGCAATCCCAAGGTTAAGTCCCTTTGCCAAATGACACAATAAATATGACAAACTGGATGCCTCATGGCTATTGGGCTAGCTCCGCACGTGTTCCTGATGAAATTGCTGACTGATCTGTGTCAACCGTTTATAAAACCTAGTGTTGTTGTAGTGTCACAGAAGGGTAAATATTTCCTAATTTTATCTAGAATCAATTTATTCAGGAAACACTTTTTAGAAGGTAAAAACAAACTTTATGAACTTTTATTTAGGCCCTTTAGGTGACAAATCATTTTCCAAGTGAACCACTGACTAGATTTTTTTTTGTATGTTATAATCCATAAATATACTCAGACCATTCGTTAGTCTGATACTGATCCCACAGTATACACAAGATTACAAAAAAATTTATCATGATATTCCTATGGATTAAAGTTTAATTAATAAGGTTCCAGATGAAATCTTTTCACAGTAATGTTGTGCTGCCCCTCCCACACATGTTGCTGCTTACTGCTGGTCAGCTGGGAGATGGAGGGCTAAATGCACTTTTCCCTTGTCCAGTCATTTGGAAATATTTGAGGTCACAAAAAACACTGAGTAATACAGTGCTGCAGGAAAAAATGTTTTATAAAATTATCAATAGATTATATTATTTTAGCATCAGTTTAGCATTTTATATTTTACACATAGGTAGTTAGTCAAGTTATGGCTGTTTGTTGAAAAAAACTTGAAAGTTTTGTGTAAATGATGTGGTATTTCTACTCAAGAGAGTGTACAGTCTACATCATACAGTGTGAGTCACATAGTGAATTAAGCCCATGACTAATTCAGACACATAAACAAAAGTTAGAGGCACACATTGTCTTAGGTCATCACAGACACTAAGTTACTAAGAAGAGATTCCCTTTGTTTTTCTGTAGACACTCTCTTTTAGTCCATCTTCTACTTTCTCTACTGCTGTTGTTTGGGTTTTTGACATTTTCTGTACATGTCCAATTTTTTATTTTTTTTTTCATGTCCATTAATGCATTTTTAAACTAAATGACTTTTTTCTCTTGCCTACTCTATTCATTTCTGCCTTTATTCTGCAGTCCTAGAGTATTTTTGAATCATCATTTGGCTCTTTTTGTCAAATCTTTACTAAAAACCCTAATCTTTTATCTAATCAGTTGAATGGTTATATTTAGTCTAATCTTTGTATTTTTTATATGTTTCTCATTTATTTCCCAGCAGGCTGTGCCCCCATCAAACTACGACATGTCCGTGTCTATCCCCACAAACAACCAGAACAATTTAATCTACAGCCATCCCGGTGGGTCCCTTGGCAACCACAATCTGTTGCCTCTAGCGCACCATGGTCTACAGAGAAACAGCATGTCTCCAGGCGTGACACACAGACCTCCAAGTGCAGGTAACGCAGGTAGTGCAACTCCCCATGCATGCGGTTGTCCCTGCTGTCTATCTTTTCGAGCGTGCATGTGAACCTGTCTGTCATGCTAATAGACCCAGACACATCAAAACGTGTAATTTAATTCATGACAGCTACCCACAATGTTCCACCTAAAGGTGGTGAATGAAGCTAGCATTTTTTTCCTCCCACATATAATCATATATTCCCTGCTTCACTGTTTTGTCAAAGGTAAAAGCAAAATAATGTAAAACAATATTAATTCCCAGCCCACAGTTATTTATTGTGAAACTCTGGTGCTACATATAAGCAGTTGAGCCTGTTGGTTTGTTATTGTTGTCCAAAGTCCTTTTTCTGTCCCTCTAGTCCAAAGGGCTGCTCCCCCCAACCTCAACCCTGTCATTATGACTGGATGCCTGAAACGCAGAGCACAAACTAAATATGAGCTTTGGCGCTCACCGCATCCAGAGCAAAAAACGTTCTCAACCCTCCCACTCTTCCACCTCGCATGTTTTAAAAATAATAATGTGTCATTTTTCTTGGACAGCACCTTCGTGCATCCGCTTGGTTGTCCAGTTGCTCAGCGTGCTAAGGGTTTGAGTGGGAGGAGGCCTTGCTTCTCGTGTCGCACTGACACACATTGTGATTAAAGTGGGAGAGACAGGGAGGCGGAATGGATGCTGTGTGGGTGTCTATCCTTTAATGGTTTTCTCTCGTCTGCTTTGCTCGTTATTTCATCTTACAGGTGGCCTCATGGGTGCTGACCTCACCACTGGCGCAGGCACCAGTGCTGGTAAGAATGGCCTCCTCTTCTCACACATGTCTGCTTGCAGACACACAAACACACATCTATGTCACCCACTCACCCACTTTGGGGCCATAAAATGCATGACTAACACTAACCCAAACCCAAGTGGAGATTTGGTCCATGATGTGTTGAAGTTAGTGGTCGTGGAGTTCATATGGGAATGTTTGCTCAGTGCCTCGGCTATGACACATCCTGCCTGCTTTTGGCTATAAAATGGTAAAACAAGTGTGGAGGAAACAGAAGTTAAAAAACTGCTCCGTATGCAGAAGCTGGGATCTGAATGTCTGGTTATGTTTTAGGCCAGTTTATTATTTTATAAAAATGTAAATTTATTTACTATCAGCATGCCAGTGGAGAAGCATGTTAAAGAAATCGTATGAGTTAGCTTTTGTTTGTCCACCAGTGTGCCCCTGAGGACATGTCCAGTTCAAGTTTATTGCAAAGGGACTCCCAATATAATGGTTAAATTTTATGGCATATAGTGCAGAGTGTAAAATTGGAGAATTGGGGGCGTTGGTCGGCCACAGCTGGGCAGCCTCGTCTAAGCCAGGCCTTGACATGGGGGGGTCAGCGCCTGGTTTCTCTGTCTGGTCACTCGTCGCACACAACAAACACGTGCACACACAACAACAGGGTCGTTTGTTGCGGCACGCATTCCATTGACGGCGCTCTGCAGTGTATGCCTCAAACGCGGCCTTTGTGTCGCCTTCACTGGGGGGCAACAGAGGCGCTCTGTGAAGGGCTCCATGTCGCTCAGCAGCCGTGAAAAACACAACGTGGAGAGGGAGGGTCATGTGAGAGCTGAAAGATTTCATTCAGTACTCTCTTAAATCTCATTTGAGTGGGGGAGGGGGGTTTAGAAAGGGTGTGTTGGTGGGGTTGGAGGGGGGAGACCCCCGGTGATAAATATCCACTGATGGTGGAAGCATGTGTGCAAATGAAAAACAGTAGGGGAACACAGATGGACGTGTTCTACGAACTTGGTCACCCATTTTAATGATGCTTCTCCAAACATCACCAGAGTTACAGTGCCTTATTAAAGCATTCATGATGCTTGAACTTTGTCTCATTTTGTCACCAAACTTTAATGAATTATATTTGGATTTAATCATTACCAAAACAAACTAGTGCATTATTGTAAAATGCAAGGAAAATTATGCAGTTGGTTGTTTCAAATCAAAATCCACAAAGTGTGACATGCTTTAGTATTCAGTCTCCTTTACTTGGATATCTCTACAGAAAATTGTGCAAGATGTTGCCCTTAGAAGTCCCGTGCTGTGCAATTTAATCTCTGCATAAATACAACTTTTCTAGATAATATTAGTAAACAGTCAGCTTCAAGAAAATCAACGGACACAGCAGAAAGGCAGGAATAAAGTTGTGGAAATGTCTAAAGCAGTGTTAGTTTATAAAACACTATCCCGAGCTTTGACTACCTCACAAAGCACTGTTCATATAATTATTTGAAAATGGAAAGAGTATAGTTGAGCTGCAAAACTACCAGGATGTGACTTTCTCCCAAACAAGATGGCAATGAGTGCATTATGTAGAGATGCAGCCAAGAGGCCCATGGTAACTTTGGAAGAGCTATAGAGTTCCACAACTCATGGGATTTAGATAAAAGCATGTTTTAGAATGGGTCGGTTGACATCCAGACCTAAACCAAATTGAGAATCTGATCAGAAAATGTATGATCCCAAATGTTCTATATCCAGTCTTAGTGAGTTTGACCTATTTTACCAAGAAGAATGGACAAGAACTTTAGTCTCTAGCTGTGCAAAGCTTGTAGATATATACCCCAAAATATGGTGTTTCAAACACTGTTTCACCACAAAAAGCCTTTTGATGCCCCTGATATCTTTACTTTGTTTTAAAAGCTAATTGCACAGTTATCTGTATCACCTTTATGTGCGTTTGTATTACAGTGACATATCCAAGAAACCAAGGCCTTTTAAAGCTGCCTTTCAGATATTCATGTCAACACCCCCTTTTTGGCCCTTTTTGCACAGGTTCTCTTTCTTTGCAGGACTAACTGTATAATACTGTATATTTCAATCATATCTGGGGTCTTTGGAGAATTGACTTGCAATGTTAACCAAAACAGCCTTTTTTCGCATCTTATACAAATACGGTACATGAAACCCAGATGTGGGGGTGTATTCAAAATCACCAAAGGTCCCCAGGTAATTCTAGTCTAGTGGAAATGGGGCATGTCACTGAACGGCTTAGTCATCATGTCTTTTCTATGGAAATATTGCAGGCGGTTTATGTGCACATGTACATGTTTGCTTATTTATACAGTATATCTTCAATCTGTCATTCCCTTAGCCGGTGGGAGAGAGTAAGAGGTGGTGAAAGAGACAGAACAGAAGAGACAGAGACCCGGTGAGCAGAGCTCTGGTTTAAGGCCCCAGCTTTTGAGACCCTAACCACTACCATTAGTGAAACTAATTGTCCTCATCCATGTTCCAATCAGCACCTTCCTCATCAAAGTTTTGCAAGGAGCTAACAAGAATCTCTCCTCTCACCTCTCAGCTTTATCATATACCAACAACTCGCATAAATCATTTACATGTGGAGTAGATTGGTCAGGTATCTCTGGATAAATAACACACCACACATTGTAACTGGCAAAAAGTGGGCTTCAAACATTTAAATGATGTCTCCCTCAGTCTGAACAGCACCTTGCACCAACTGTGCAAGTTGTGAGCTCGTTTGTGACACCTTGATTCAGTTGGAGAATTCGGGGTTGAATGCACATTTGGCCAAACCGCAACGGAAGAGTGTGTGAGCATGGGGAATAGAATGGAGCCTGCCTGTTAGACCACAACAGGACATCAAAAATTTGTTCAGTAACAGTTAAATTTACACGAGTTTAACCACACCTCTCTTTTTGTGTGTGTGAGTGTGTGTGTTTGTGTGTGTGTGTGTGTGTGTGTGTGTGAGCGACGTGTGTAAGAGGGAAAGAAAAGGGTAAATGAAGACACTGGTGGGGCCTTGTCAAACACATGCCCTATGTAACCGTGGAGCTAATTTAACGTTGTTGACCCTCACACATGCATGCACACTTCAGAAATAGTGTGAAGCTGTTTATCTTAATCTCAGATCAGATGTTGTTTTTAAGTGCTTAACATAGCAGCAAGAAAAAAGGGAATACTCGATAAGCTTTATTTAACTTTGGTACTTCCTCTAAATAGGTGAAACTAGCCTGCACCGCAGCTCCAGTTTGCAAATTGGCACAAGACAAGGAGGATAGAAATGAACTCTGGGTATCATGTCTTCAGCTGATGTAGGGATTGAGTCTACGTTGAATGCAGCCACCCTCAAATCAGCTGCAGAATAGAGAAATTTAAGTCACAGTTCTCGCTTCATTAGTGTAATTGGTCGGTGATTTTACTTTTGAAGTGCTTAAGGACTGGCCTCTGCCACTCATGATTACAGTCATCCAGTGTATAATTGACTGGACTGCAGCCATCTACAGGGCGGGAACACACAGATGTCTGATTAACCGGCACTGTGATGAAATCCGTGCCATCTTGACCAAAGTGTGTATTAACGTCTGTCTATAGTCTGGTGTCTATTTTACTCATCTGTAGAGAAACACTGATGTGCTTCCTGCTGGGTTATTTATCAAAGTATGTGTATGTGTGGTGTGGTGAGTTTTGTGTGTGAGTGAGGTCTCATTCATCCATCACATGCACCCACTCAGTCTCATAAAAGGCCCGCCATGAGAATGAGAAAGCGGCAGTGCTGAAGAGGCAGCTGTCTCTTACAAGTGTGAGAAAGACACTGGAACTAAGAGGGGTCCAACACAAAAACACATGTGCAATCATATACAAGGCTTGGAAGTACCCATATGCCATGCTGGGCGACGATGTGCTTACAGTGCTTTTCTATACAAAAGTATTCATTCCCCTTGAACTTTTCACATTTTGTCACGTGCCAAACACACTTTTCAATTTATTTTATAAGTTGAAGACTGTGCCATGCATTTGTGTTTGGGCACTCTATACTGATTGCCCTAAATAAAATCCCCTACAACAAAATGCCTTCGGATGTCACCCATTTAGTAAATAGAGTCTACCTGTGTGGGATTTAATCTCAGTTTGAATCCAGCTGTTCTGGGAAGGCCAGCTGGTCTGTGAACAAACAGCGTCATGAACACAGGAGACAGACCAGAGAGGAAATCGTGGAGTTGTTTAAATCAGGTTTAGAACATAGAACAACGTTTCAAGCTTTGAACATCTCACAAAGCACTGTTCAATCCATCAACTGAAAATGGAAACAGTATGAACCAACTACAAACCTACCAAGACATGGCCATCCACCTCAACTGACAGGCCAGATGAGAAAAGCATTATTCTTAAAGGAGCCAAGAGACCCATGCTAACTCTGGAGGAGCTGCTGAGATCCACACCTCAGGTGGGCGGCTATTTGTTCTGCAGTCCACAAATCTGGCTTTTATGGAAGAGTGAAATGAAGAAAGTTATAAAAAGTCTCATTTTAGTTTTCCACAAGTCATGCAAGGAATACAGATAATGCGTGAAAGAAGGTGCTCTCTTCAAATAAGACAAAAATAGTACTTTCTGGCCTACATGCAAAACAATGTATGGTGGAAGACTACCATTGCACACCCCCCTGAGCGCACCGTCCCTGCGGAGAAAAATTATGGTGGCAGCATCGTGTTGTGGGAATGCTTTTCTTCTGTAGGGACAGGAGAGCTGGTGAAAGTTACTGGAAGATGTATGGATCTAAATACAGGGCAATCCTGAAAGAAAACCCGAGGCTGTGCAGAGCTTCACCTTCCAGCAAGACAACAACATTAAACATACAGGCAGTTGTTCCAAGGGAATACTTTTGAACAAAGCATATCCATGTGTTAAAATTTGCCAATACGAAGTACAGACCTAAATCTAATTGAGAATCTGTGGCAAGACTTGAAAATTGATGATCACAGGTTCTCTTCATCCAGTGTGTTTGAGCTTGAGCTATTCTGCAAATAAGAATGAGAAAAAATGGGTACATGTGCAAAGCTGGTAGAGAAATATGCCAAAAAACGTTGTGGTTCTACAAAATATTGACTCACTGGGGCTAAATACTAATGGACATTCTAAACTTTTAATTCAGAAAAACATTTAAAACCCATGTTTTTTTGGGGGTGTTTTTTGCGCCGCTTTGTGTTGTTCTGGCACATTAAACTGCCAGAAATTAAATTCAACCTTGTAGTCTAACATAAGAGAAATTTTGCAAGACAGAATTGTGCTTATGTGGATTCACATCCAAGCTGAACTGCATACAGAAAATTCTTATAAAGCATACACAAAATGACACACAAAGTATATGTTAATAAGAACTTAAACATGCTTATAAATTCCACTTTTCATCAGTGACACCAAGTGACATGCTGTTTTTCTCGTTTTCTTGCCGGCCTCGTTTTCTCTCACTGCCAGCGCTCGTTTACTCTTTAAATTGTTCAAATTAAGCTTTTGAGACTTTTCATTTCCAAACAACAAAAAAAAACCTCACTCTCAAATTAAACAAAGATCAGCGAGGGAAATTGCCCAGGAAGACATCTGCGACTCATTTTTCCCCCGGAGTATATGATTAGGAAATTCATTTACGTCTAACGTATAATTCCTACCCTTCTTTCAAGTGGGAATGTCCACACAACGCCCTGTGTTCTACCCCTTCGGAAGACTGAATAGAGAAGTAAGGGGAAAAACAGCTCATGGGATGGGGTTAGAAACAAAGACCTTTTTGCCTGGCAGTGTTCTCCACTCAGATTTTTTAATGATGTTGGTAGGATCTGTAGGAGAAAGTGGCACCAATGTAAGGTTTTTTATCAGGAACAAGGTCTCGGTTGTGCTTCATTTTGATTTATTTATTGAACTCATTCTTCTGTGGTCTTTTGACCCATAATTATATGTTTGTACAAGGTTAATTCGCTGTGGCCTTGGGTGACAGTGACTGAGGTAAAGGGTGTGTTTATCATATGGCTTCCTAACAAATGACTGTTACTGTTGTGATTTAGTTTTTTTTCTGTTTTTTTGACCACTGTTGTGATAATGTGTTCGACTATCCGCTCTGTCGATGTGCTCCTCCATGAGTCCCCATTTACTGTAAGTGTCCCAATAAAATTCCTAGCACAGGGAAATGGAAATGAGACTGAAACACTAAAAAGGGAGCACAGGGAAAGAATAAATTCCTGTATTCCCTAATTAGGCACTATCACAGACAGTAGAGGTTGGGGTTTTGTTCAACTTTTCAAACAGGTTTAATAACACATCAGCTTAATCTTTTAGGTTTAAATATAAGCCAAGAAAACGAGCATCTTTAACGGATTCCCACATGGGTTTTTGTTGTCTTAGGAAATGGCTACGGGAACCACCGCAACTCTCCGGGCCTGCTAGTTTCCGCGGGTGGAATGAACAAGAACATGCAGGCGAAGTCCCCCCCACCCATGAACTTAGGCATGAACAACCGCAAACCTGACCTACGCGTGCTCATCCCTCCCGGGGCCAAGAACAACATGCCCTCCATTGTGAGTAATCTCTGCATCCTTCATTTGACATCCTTTTTTTTTCCCTCATCTACTTTCTCCATTGCGTGTGATGTGTCCTGTATCTAGGTCCGTTATTGTTTATTTTCTTTTTGTTTCTGTCACAACTGCTTTTATCTTTTCACATCAGGCTTGGGTTGATTGATTTATGGTTACTATCTTGTCGATTTTAACAGGGTTTCTGCAGAGGACTAAAAAGTCCTAAAACAAAAGTCTTAAACCACTTTAAAGCTTAAACCGTTTCAAATACATCCAAACTAGATTTTATATTACCTTTAGTCATGTCTAGAATTTCTATATATGTTTGTTTATCTATTGCCTATTCCATTGACTTTTTTTTTCTTATTTATTTCTAAGTTTTGGGGTTTTTTTTAGCTGAAATTAACTGATGGTATTCATTTCGTTTTGTCAATTTGTTTGGCTAAATTTACTTTTATTTAACTTAAGTTCTTTAACATGTTAAAAAACGATTTAATTAATTCAACTTTTTTTTTGTGATTTATCTTAAATTTAAATCATGAGGATCTTAAAAAGGTCCCAAAAGCGCTTTACCTCCTGAAATTAGCAGAAATCCTGTTCAAAATAATACATTTCCACGCAACTTTCTCTTGGCCCAAGGCTGATATTTTGTCAGATATCCACCATAGATTCCTTTGTGTGTCTCTGCACTGGCACTTACACTGGATGATCTGGCATTTCTGCCTCATCTCTTTATAATATGCTTTTAGTTTTAGTTAGTACAGGTTCACTAGTTTTTAGATGTTTTTTACCAATTAGTTTTGGTTTCATTGGTTCAGTTCTCAGTTAGCTACATCCCTAAGAGCTCCCTTAATGTGCTCAATTACATGCACTAATTTGAATGTATTACCCTCCCCTTTCAATGCCATCAGTCTGAGGATCTTGACCTGCTGTTGGTAAGTCAGACTGCCACTCCAATTTAGAAATCAAGACAATCTCGAAGTAGTTAGAAGCTTTTTTTATACTTATAAAACACCTTTGAAGTTTTAGTGAGCACATTGTGCCTTAGATAAGTGAAATGCAACTGCTGTGCCTTTATTGTGTAGGATATGTTTGTTTTTTTGTTTGTTTTAGAAGAGCAACTTCTAATGAGTAACTTTCTCCCCCCTAACTTTGCTGATGACATTTTGTGAGGGTGCATAGTGCCATCCAGTGGCGTGTCTGAGTAAAAGCAACATGGCCTCTTTTCTGCCACATGCCTTGTGTATCTCCACCTTCCTTTCTTCTTCATCTGTTTGTTTTACTAGCATGCACAGTGATAAAAACAACATGCACACAGATTTCAGCCACACAACAGGGGACAAAAACAGTGTACACTTTATTTTTTTACATCAGACCACCACTGTGTTCTCCTTCTCCCTCCATAAAAGGCTTTTCCTTGTTTGGTACCATGCATTGCTATGGAAACGTATCGTGTTACTATAGCGACAGCAGGCCCTTGTAAAATAAAAAGAGTGTGTAAATGACAGGGTTGGCAGAGTTCAACCGCACCTCTTGTCAAGTGATTAATTTCCCCTAAAGTTGGCACCACATCTGATCTCTCAGCATCTGCTGTCTGAAAGGAAGAAATGACACATGATAAACTTTTTTCTTTTGTTTCACCCAGACGTTGAGTTCATGTTCTTAAGCTTCTCTTGTGTCTTCTTCCTTTTCCCTTCCTTTCACAGAACCAGAGAATAAACAGCTCCCAGTCTGCTCAGTCGCTGGCCACTCCTGTGGTCTCAGTAGCAACTCCCACTCTACCAGGACAAGGCATGGGCGGCTACCCATCTGCCATCTCTACCTCCTATGGTACCGGTATGTACCACAGTATGTTCTGTCACTCTTTTTTGCTTTTTAATATTAATATTCAATTATCTTAATTTATTTTCTTATTTAATCTGACTTAAGTTACTTTACACTCAACTCAAATTTAATAAGGATTTTTAAAGCCCTAAAACGCTCTTGTATACAGGCGCATTTTAATACATTAAATTATAATTGAAAATATACACATATTATAATTGAAATATATACACATACATTTGTCAATCAATAGCTTATTCTTATTTTTACAACTTTCTGCTTTGTAGATACATAGTGAAGACATCAAAACAATGTAGAAGTAGATGTAGCAAATAAAAAAATGTGAAATAACTCAAAACATTTTTGATTCTTCAAATATAGTCCCTTTGCTTTGATTATTGTTTTGCACACTCTTTGCATTCTCTTGATGAGCTTCATGGGGTAGTTACCTGAAATTTTAAAACAGTATTGAAGGAGTTGTGTCCAAACTTTATCCGGGACCGGGTCGCGGGGGCAGCAGACTCTGTAGTGACACCCACATTTCCCTCTCCCCAGACACCGCCTTCAGCTCCTCAAGCACAGTCATACGCAGTAAATTGGCATCACTGCACTGTAATTGGTACCTTTGGCTGTGGGGGCAGATGTCAAGTTCTCCTGGAAAGTGGAATTGGCATTTCCATAAAGGTTCTGTTCAGGGTGGATCACGAAGGGCTCCTAAACTTGTTGGTAGACAGCTGCATTGACCCTGGATCTGATAAAACACACTGGATCCAAACCAATAAATGACATGGCTCCTCAAATCATTATTGATCATGGACACTTCACCATGGACCACAAACATTTTGGAATCTGTGTCTCTCCACTCTTTCTTCAGAATGTGAGACCAAGATTTTCCAAATAAAATTAAAAATGTCATTTTATCTGAAACCACTGAAGAACAGTCCAGTCCTTCTTCTCCTTAGTAAGATGCTTCTGACATCTCTGCTGAGGAGTGGGTTAAATGTTGAAGGTTGAATGTGACAGTCGTAGCCCATGTCCTGGATACACCTTATGAATCTTTCCCAAATTTAAAAGGACTGTGCTTTACAATAATCCTCAAGTCTGGGTTTTCCCTGTTGCTATTTTGAAATGTACCACTGTGTGTAATGAATCTATACAACATATTCGTTTTACTTTTTGATATGAAATAATAAACGAAATAGTTTTCTGATGATTTTCAGCTTTAAGTTTCACTTTAAGTCTTGCCACTTTTTCAGTTAGTATACAACCCTCCAACAGCAGAGGGTGCTATAGCTCTACGAACCTGGGAACAGTATTCACACAGTTTACCAAGGCTACTCACTCTTTGCATCTTTAGACTTTAGTAATCTTCATCCTACTCTTTTTTTTTCTCCCTGTATGTTTGTGTGCAGAATATTCCCTGAACAGTGCAGACTTGTCTTCGTTGTCTGGCTTCAACAGTGGTAGCTCCCTGCACCTTGGGTCTATGAGCGGTTGGCAACAGCAACATCTTCAGAACATGCAGCATTCAGCCCTCAGCCAGCTCGGGTGAGTGCAAGAAACTTACTCTGAGGTGTTTGTGGTTGGGGAAATACATGATAACACATAGATTATTAACAAAGATTTTTGTTTGAGATGCCTCACTAAGACTTCTTCACTGTTCTACATCTTCACTTGTTAGGTTTAACAGTAAATGACACCTCACTATTTTCACATGTATGCGTGTGGGTGTGCCTGCCTGCATGCTTGTGTGGACAGACTTGACTCTATGATTGCCTTGTCTCTAGCTCTGTAACTCTGTAACCCCTTTACCTTTCCTTTTCCTTCCAACAGAAATTGCTCTAGCTCTCACTTATGTCAGGGTTCAAATCTGTCCCTGCCCTCTGCTCAAAGCCTGCACATCAAGTCCGAACCTGTTTCTCCTCCTAGAGATCGCACCAGCAGCACACCAGGGGGCTACGGCGGCGGGATGCCATCCAGCCAGAACCCCCCATCCCGCCAGGACTCGGGACGCTCTCCCGTCGATAGCCTGAGCAGTTGTAGCAGCTCTCACGAGGGCAGCGACCGCGATGAGCACAGGAACGAGTTCCACTCGCCCCTAGGACTGGCCCGACCTGCCCTGGACGAGCGACAGAGCCCCTCCATCAAACGGGTGCGCCTGTCAGAGGGGTGGGCGACATGATAGCTTTTTTACTGCCCCCAGCTGTGCCCCAAGTTGCCCGGAGCCCCTGACAATGCAGCATTTCAATGCCCCTAAAGTCAGCTCCTATCTCCTTGTCACGCACCACCCAACCCCACAGCCTCGCTCCTTGTATCACTTTAACGATGAAGGAAAGAAAAGGGACAACCCTTTTCAAAATATTGTTTTGTAATTTCTTTTTATTTTTAATTATTATTATTTTCTTCTTTTTGTTGTGTGTGTGTGCTTTACATATTGACATTATATAAACCAGTGGGGTGTTGTAATGGGCTTTTGGGGGGGCGGGTGTTGGTTTGGATTAGGGATTTTTGCTGGGGAACTATGCATAAATTGTATTGTGTGTGAATAAAAAGAATCACATGCATATATCTTTACACGTATTTATGTGTACATATATGCATATCAGCAAATAAAAAGAAGTAGTCAGGTACTCCGTCTCATAAAAACATGCTTACAATTTGCCTCAGCGATGTATCATTAACTAAAAGCAAAAAATGAATAAAAAGGAAAACATTAACATGAGAGTGAGTGCGTCCAGAGGGGAAAAAACACCTTGAGTTGGACAAAATGTACTTGTGTACAGTATCACTTTCATTGCTTCTATACCTTCTCCGCAGTCCTCCTTGCAAAAACGTGTGTTAACATTAGATGATGTCATGTTGCAGGTTCAACGTATTTATGTATATAGAGGGTCATGGGGAGGGAGGGGCGAGGGGGGCAGGCAGGGGGTCAAAAAAGTTGCCTGACATTTCAAGATTTATTAACTCAATAAATGAAAAAGCTATTATGCAACATTTGAAGGATTGTACAGGTAAACATGCAGAAACCCAATGCTAAGTGTTGATTTTTTGGCGCTCCGCTTAGACAACGGAGCAAGGACTAGCCTTCGATCTAATAGCTGCATTGGTGTAATCAAGAAAACTCGGGTTCTAGTATTAACTACTCAGTATTGATGAACAAAAAAAGACAAAAATGACAAAAAAAAAAAAAACAACAATTGTACGATACACTTGCTTATATTTTCATATGAAAGGAATACAATGCAAAGCATTTTGTGGCGTTTTGTAGTTTCTATAAGCCAGAATGTGTTTTTGATAGCTTTGCCAATGAAGGATGGATAGTTCACCCAGAGAAAGATTGAGGGTTGGGGGGATGTCTGGGCTTTAAAAACAGACTGAGATCCAATGCTTTGCTGAACTGTTTTATCTTTGTAGAGGTTTGTTTTTAAACGTGTATTTCTAATTATTATATATAATAATGGTAATATTAAGAATCTTTTAAAAAATCTGTGAAATTAACATGCTTGTGCATAGCTTTCTAATATATGAATATATATAATGATTTTTTTTTTTTTTGTTGGTTTCTTAGTGGAGTTTCTATGTGCAGTTGCACATGTCTGGTTTTTGTTTAATTTGAACTCTGAACAGTGCTGTTTAAGGGGGTTTGTATTTAATCTAACTTTAAAACCCAGCTGGATTTGTGCAACACAGGAGAGATGGGGCCTGAATGCTGGAAAAAAAAAAAAAAAACACAATAACAACATGCTTGTGGAAAATGTCAAAAGACTGAAACTGGAGATGGCACAGGAAAAAAAATAATCCTTGATGTATACGGCTCATCTCACTCATGAAGAAATATGGATGCATTTGTATGAATTAGCTCAATCATTTGAATCTTTGATTTAAAAAATGATTTTATTCAATTAATCTCATAAAGCAGTTTTTTGACATATCGAACTCTCAGGTCTTCTCAAATGTGTGTTCTAGATATTTCACAAGCTCACCCAAACTTTACAAGTTTCTTTCAAATCATATTCACCTAATGCAATTTTGCAAATGCATCATGATGAATTCCAACTGAACATCGTTATCATTTGCCGGCCTAATTTGATTCTGCATCCTGTGGCCTCTCATGTTCCAGTCTTTAAAACACATTTCCACACGATGCCACTTCAGCTTTAGACCCAAAAGGAAGAAACTGGTCATGCTGGTATGGGAGACGCACAATTTGCTAATTTTCGCTAAATAGTTGTTTTGGATTTATGATTTTCTTTTCTTTTTCTAAACAATGAAACTAGCCACATATCTCTCTCTGCCTCCCACTCCTGTATCTGCTGTCACTTAAGTGTTATACTATTTCTGTGTGCATATTTCATGCAGGTTCACAATGTTGTTACTGTATACAGTCTGTGTAGTCAAATGGGGCAGAGCCTCTGTAATGGTGTTCTTTCTTTTATTTTTTAAAACTTCAGTACAAAAAAACAAAGAAAAAAATACAGTTGGGAAAATAAATAAATATGATGTTTCAGGCAGCATAAAGTGTGGAGAAACCAAAGCCAGTGGCATTTCTGTGTTGTAAAATCAACTTTTATTTTCACATCCATTTATGGTTTTTTTGCAAGCATTGAAACAAGATAATAAAAGAATTTGCTCAAATGTACAATTGTTTTTTCACATTTCATAGTTAGTCGGGTGTGGCTTCAGTGTTTCAATCTGAATTAAAAGTGTCTCTGTTTCGTCTTTTTTTTTCTCTCCCTGTGCTTTGCATTGCAAAAGGTTCCATATTAGCAAAAAATTGGGTTTTTGCATTGAATCAAGAAATTCATCCCGGCCTGTCACTACTTACAGCTATAGTTTAAATAATTTTAACCAAAGACATGGAGAAAATATATAGTGTTTCCTTGTTTTTAAACACGTCTGGTGTAAATGTTGGTACCTCAAAATTGACCCAAGCAGTACCCCAGCTGATTTTTGATAAAGTAACCTGCAGTGCAAAAGGGGAGACAATACACCTGTAAAGCCATGTGTAAAAACATACAATTGCTAAATGTCCTGGCATTTACGTGGGACTCTTTGTTTCTCCACCGTGTTTGTGGTTTATTTAAGTTGTGCTTAAAAATCTGAAAAAAAAGATTTTTTAAGGTGTAATATGGTAAAAAAAAAAAATACTTCAAAGTCAGTCTTTAGTATCAATGTAGCTTGTATAAACCTGAAAAGAAAGGGAGAAAATTTGGAAGTAATGCTTGTTTTTTTCAAGAGCGGCTTTCAGCGGCATAAGCTGGCCTTTGTCGCCACTTGAGACTAAGATGGCTTTAAATTAAATCACATCTTTGTAACTCAAGGGACTTGTTTCAGCTGTATGTAGTACAAAATGTGTGGGGATGGAGTCCAAGTCTCCTCTGCTGGAGGGAAAGGCTGTTTGTATTTTGCGGAGATTTCAGTAAAGTTACTGGCTTTCTTAGTTATCCTGATGTGAGTCGGTGTGATTTTATTGTGTTGGACTTGTTTCTATACTTCTCAAAACAGTGACTTGTTCCATTCAGGAAAACACATATACATGAAAAGTTTTGGAATTTTCTGCTTAACACTCACAACTGAAATAGTGAGTGCACTTTTTTATTTACACTTATAACACTTTAATGGAAACCTTCCATCTGAATACATCTACTTTTACATTTTTCTCACTTAGAATTATAGTGTTGATACATTTTGTCATTGATGTGTAATTCACAGTCAAAATGTTTCTTCCAAATCAGAGAAAATACAACTGTGTTCTGCAGCAGTTAAACGTAACGAATACATAGAGAAGTCTGTAGGCCTGCTCTAAGAATGACTGGCTCACTGGTTCCTCAATGAAAATAGATTAAATAACAATAAAAGAACACCAATTATCCAAAGAAAAATATATTCATTTCAACATTTGTTCAATGGTTTGTTTTTCAAATTAATAACACCTAAATAAACCCAAAAAAAAAAAGAACAATGAGGCTAGCTGACTTGGGCACTTATGAAAATTTCCAATTTTAACGTCACTGAATGGCATAATTATAAGTTTACAATACAATACGCCTAATCAAGAGACCTGCTTAGCATTGAAATGATGACGTTACAAAGACGTCTATCAAGAAAAAAACAAATAAACAAGAAGGAAACAACAGCAAACAAGACACATTTAAGAGTTCAGTTCTCCTTTTCTCTCAATTCCCTAAAGGCTGCAATATGACATCTTCTGGGTGAACTTTTGTTTTCAAGATTTCGCCATTCCTGTCAAATAAAGTACAAAAAGGGATTATTTCTATACAACTTTTTTTTCTATCTTCACAATTATTTTCCCACAACACAGAAACTCAGAATAAGCTGTTGTAACCCATTTATGGCCCTCAACACAGTCCGGAAAAAGAGAAAGTAGATGTTCAAAAAAAGACGCTTATCCAGTTTTTGTGTGTGTGGTTGTGTGTGTGTGTGTGTGTGTGGGTGTGTGTTGTGCAAAATAAATAAATACAAAAGTCAAGCTGAGCTGTAGCTTTATTATGAAAAACCTGTTATTTTGACGTCATTAAATGGCGCATTTGTGAACTAGAAGGCCTAATCAGGAGAGCTGTAATGGCGTTGAAAATAAGTATGAAGAAAAAAAGACGAGAAGAAAACATGATAAAAAAGAGAAAATAAAACATGATGTGCTTTATCTTGTCTGGGTTCAGATACCATTATGTCAGTTTCGTTAATCTACCAGGAAATTTGACAACTGCTGCATGTCTGTTCGCGATGTCTCATAAATAAGGTTAAAACTAAAGGTGCAAAAAGTGCTAATTTCTATACAGTTTTGTTCTTTACATTTCACCAAATATTTTCCCTCCAATAACAATCGCAGCGTGGAGTTGTAACTGATTGTATCCTCAGTGTAAAGAATGAAAAAGAAAGAAAATCTAAAGAGAAATACATTTAATTCGATATTAAATAAATAAACAAACAAACAGATAAATAAATAAACAAACAAATAAATAAATTATGAGGGTTGCTTAATAGCAGCCCTGTTATAAAAAACTGCAATGTTGACGTCACTGAATGGTGCTTTTGTTAAATCTTACAGTACAATGGGTCTACCAAACCTTAACACTGATGTGATCATCTTGCAAATATGTCCATGACGAAAAACTCAATAAATAAGAAAGAAACAAAATAAACAAAGACAAAAATAAAAAATAAGATGCGTTTGATCCTATCTCGGTTCAGTTCCTCCTAATTCCGTCTGTACTAAGGAAAAACGACCCCTTCTGCTTGTACATTTGTCTACATTTTCGTAAATATTATGTAACTATAAGTAAAACGCAAAGTACAAAACATGTTAATTTCTACTAGCATCAGTGGTATTTATCAAGTCCAACCTGGTAAATTGCAATTTAAAGAGGTATGTTATTAAATGTTCAATAATAGAGTCCACATTCTCTCATGATTCTAAGATTTCCTACAGAACAAAATAGGTTACGTTAATCTACTGATCGATTGTCAATCATCATCGGTCTGAATTGGTCACTATAATGCGCTGTAATTGTTTCAAAAATAACTTTGAATCGCATTTCAGTTTAATGTTTCGAGTCTTCACGATGATTTCAAATCGTCGTAAATAATTTATGTGAGCCAGAAAAGGACAAGATTAAGCAGGTGGCCTACATGAAATTTTTTTTCAAATTGATGTAACAGAAACACGCCATTCCTCCGCGCTTTGAATAATTTAAACAAGCACAAAAATTTAAATAACTAAAAACCCAACAATTCGAATAAAAAAGGATAAAATACGATCGGCAACATCCTCCAGTGTTTATGGCAATATTTTTGCATTAAATGGTAGAATGTGCAGTATTTCTGTAAACGCACAGTTTGTTTGACATCATATCTGCATGCGGACAGTATTACTCTAACTCATCAATATGAATTTTAGAAGTTAAACGCAGCGTTGAAACATTATACGTTTTGCGCTTTTGTCAGTTTAGAAACGTGGAATAGGCTAAATTCATTCGTGAAGTACATAAAAGGTCTATTAAAAGCGAACACAGATACAAAAAAACAAAACAAAACATAAATATAGACTTATAACAGATTAGGAATAAAAGAGAACAAAAAAGTCCTCCTTGATCCAGATGATAAGGTGATTAATTGCTCAGCCTTCAACTCATTTGGTGCAGTTTGCCGCATTTGTAAAGCAGAGGTCGAACATTTCCGAACTGAAAATTATTAACTAACTGAAGCTAAGACGACACAGGCATGCTTGAAACATTTCTTCTTCTGTCAACAATCAAAACTACTGAACCTGTGTGTCGAGACCGGTGACAACTATTTTTCCCAACTGCGCGCAATCTCCAAGCGTACCACTAGATGTCACAATTTAGTCATCTTGTCGACACCCACCCCAATCTTCATGGTCGTCATCTTCGTCCTCCAGAGACGTCGTGTGTTCACAAGAACTCCTAAAAATCTCATTGAGCTTCTTATGCGGCAGGTGTAAAAGCAAGACGTGCTTCTTAGAGGTCAGAGCAAAATATGAGAAGGATTCCACATAATAAGAGACATTTGAATTACAATTTTAAGACTTCCCTCCATTATACTGTTAATAATAATAGTAATAAAAATAATAATAATAGTAATAATGATAATGATTATGATAATATTTTTTTTCTAATAATCCTTAAGGTGTGTTTATCATAAAGGTGTATTTGCTTGTTAGGTTGTCTGGTGGGGAGTGAAGGTTATTTACATGTGTCCAACCCTGGAAGCTCAAATATTTGACTAAATTATAGGGTGGCTGACTTATAATGTTTAACTACGACAACTTTAACGAAAAACTCAATTTTGAGCCAGAAACTCTCCCCAGCGTTATTTATCGCAACGAAGGCTGCTGTTCTGTCTAATACGAAAACAAAAAAAACGTTATCAAATGTTAAATGTGCGCACGAATTATTCTTTTTTTTTTTGTAATGACTCGAATACATACGCGTCAAATGATCGCATCTCCTCTATTTTTCCTCGTACATAAGAAAGCATTTGTTAAAGCTGTGCAGAATTTTGTTCATCTATGTTTTCAACTACACGCTGTCATCTTTTAGGAAATATTTATTTAACTTGGCTCGAGCAATAGGATTGACATCTTTGCAGCCAGATAGTTTCCAATCCGGAGGCCTGAATTTTGTTTATTTTCTATATATGGAGCCAAACGGAAACCTCTTTATGCCGGACTGACAGCTACCACTGCAGAGTTTGAAACCTCAGGACAATAATGGAAAAAAAGACTGACATTTATTATCTTTAAACGTAAGTTGGCACTTATTTTTGTTATTCACCTGCACCGTTTAACATTTTCAAGCCAGTACTCAACAGCTGAATGAAATTTACGTTTTTGCTTTTGTTCACTTTCTGAATGGCCCATTTGTCCTCATCCTGAGTCATCTCACACTTTTTTCTTCGATCTATTTATGCAATTCTAGGTAATTTGCGAAAAATACAAGACTTCGAGCCTTATCATGAGGTTCGTGTTACTTATCTTTTAAAAATAGCACACATAGTCTGTTTAAATTCCCATTAAGCGACCTTAAGTCATCTACTACAATATTTAAGAACAAGAAACAAGCCTTCATTTTACTATGCACAGGTGGGGTTATACGGATTCCCGTGACTCTGAATATGCTTGTGTGAGTCAGTCTGTCTGACCACTGGTGCTGAACCTTCGAGCAGTTGAAGAGCAAGGTTCAGTGACGAAGGGGAGTAGCCTATAGGGGACCGCATCTGTCCCTTGGCTGCAAGAGGAAAAAGTTTCATCCAGCAAAAGCGGCCTATCTCAATCTGATCTATGGTGTCGTCAAAAGCAGACAAGTCAGAGCTGCAGGAGCGCCGGATTTTTGTTAACTGGAGGTAAGTTGGAGCGTTTTGTAAATTTAGACAAGACAACATTTAGACATGCAAAATGGGATACAACGTTGATGAAGGGGGGGGGGGGGGGGGGGGGAAGCTAAAGAAGGAAGCATAAGAATAAAAAATAATGATACTAAATGTTAAGTTCACACACAATCATTATTGTAGATCTTTTTCTCCAATGGTACACCGCGCTTGCATTTGCGCGCTCGTCCCTCGCGTCCATGTGCGCGTGCATGGGCAACGCTTTAGACAGCCCGAACAATTCGATCGTAAATGTCAACGCTGCGTCACTGCTGTTTTTTACAGTCTGACCACGGGACTTTTTGTGCGTTATTAGTTTTTGCACAGCGTGTGCAGTTTTACGCGTCTGTCTAAAAAAAAAGCCGGCACAGCATCGGCACCTCTTCTATTGTTTATCCAGCCACCAGGAAGCTCTTTGTTCATGGATGCTGCATATGCATCGCCAATTTGCAGTGAGACGTTTATAGATTGGAAGACCACGCGTTACTATTTGAACCATCGTTTTCAAGATATATAATATTAATAAGGGAAAAAAAAACAAAAAAAAAAAACTAATCGCTGCCATAATGCGTAATATTGAATAGTCAAATTCATGCAAAAGAGGTCAGCCATATGTATGCAATGCAAATCTAAGCGCTGAATATGCATCAATATGAAAAACAATACACACACCAGAGCCAACGGCATCGAGGAATTTAGATAGAATAGTCGGAGCGGATGGTCTCATTACGCATGGGCGTTTTTTCCACGCAGTTGCAGCAGCCTCCCGGTTCCACTTTTCCTCTTCTTCTTCGTGTCTTCCTCTTTCCGTCCCGCTCTCCTTGTATAGCTTCTTGTTGGAGCAAACAAATGCAGTGATCGTTCTTTTCAAAACGGCAATCATTAAAAACACACACACACACAGGCTGTGGGTGTGCAAATTATCCACCGACTGCGGCCGGGCTGGACTAGCTATGCAGTAAGGAGGGGGATTTGCATATTTTGATGGGCTAATTGCCTTGATGTATTTAAATATGGCTGCACGCAGCTGATATGGCCGTCTACGTCACTGAACGTGCTCTCGCTCTTTAACTAAAACGTGAATCCTGGTGGCGGACGCTAATGCATAACCCTGCAATTAGGCAAAACAAGAGGGGGAGGGTTAAAAATGAGATAATATTTGCTTTGTTCTGTTATTTATTACTATTTTTCACATGGGTATTTTCAAGGATAAAAACGTGAAAAGAAAACAAATATAATCTAATATATTCTTTTGCATAAAAGCCCAAGAGAAGCTGTATTAGAGTGCAAATAAAAGGTAAACATTAGTCTGTAAAGAAAAACATTGGCAGAAGGGCAATCTATTCTGCTGACCCCATTTGAACCCTTCTTGAGAGAAAATTGCCTCTATATTTTTTTACTTTGTTCAAGCTGCGTGCATGAGTGTGTGGGGCTCTCTGGTTGTGTTTTCTATTAGGACACTTGCATTAATGTCACTTCTGGTACTGGTAAGCCAAAGTGTGTCTTTCACAATTCTTTCTCTTTTTTCTACTTTTGACTTCATTCCCAGACTTAGTTTTGGGAATTGCGTTTGCAAATAAGTTCCCCCCTATTTTGTCTGCAAAACCCGCAGTAAATGGGTTCCGTTTGTCAAAACGTGTTAGCAGAGCGCCCAAAGCAAATTCATTACCGCCCCGACTGCGAGGCTCACTTCGCAACCTGGTCAGAGGGGGGAGAGGGGTCCGAACAATGCTGCCTCAGTTCGTGCGTGCAACAAAAGAACCGAGGGAACTTGTTTTGGATTTCAGAGCACGTCCTCTACTCACACAGAAGGATGGACTTTACACCCACCCACCCCTCCTCATCATCACCTTCATCATCATCATCACCACCAACCGCCCCCTCCTCTTCCTAACCCCATCATCAACAGAGGAAAAAAAAGAAGACAAAAAAACTTGCACACTCTCTGGGAGCTCAACTGTGCATACACTTTTCTATTTGCTGCTTTATGGGAAAGTTCTGTCTCTCCCTCTCCTTATCCCTCCCCTCTTTTTTTCCCTGCCCGTCTCTGCGTCTGTCATGTGCCTGGGATGTGCTCATGCTTTTGGCACAGAGCGGCCGTAGCGCGCCGCTTTATGCGGGTTCCAGAGTGGCAGCGGCAATTTTAAAGTCTCACCCCCCTTAAACAACTAAGAAACCGACCAACTACCCACCAACCCAGCAAATTATATGTCTGGGATTTTTAACCCCCCACCCACCCCCTCCACACCACCACCCTAAGAGGAAAATTTACCTACACACCATACCACGAAACACACGGACCTCGTTGTTCTTCTGTTTCTGCCGCCTTGGACACTTTTTGATCCCCTCGCAGTCATCTGGCTGGACCGTGAGGAAGTAAGTGCAACTTTTAGCGGTTGATTTGAGGGATGCACTGGATAGTGCGCAAAAAGTTAAAACGCACAAAATGGATGCAAAAGTGGATCGTATTGTTTTTGTTAGAGACTAATACGTGGAATTTATGTGTGCTTACATTAATTCCGATGTTTTAGATCGTTCTCGTCTAATCGAGTTGATTGACGAGAACGATTGGCTTAATAATTCCAATCGACACTTTAGGGCAGAATATGCTGTTTACTGTCTCAAGTAAAGTCAAGTTTGGATATCAGTTATCGTCGAGAATGAGATTAAACTGAGATTGTTATTTCTTGGTTTAGCAACAGTTGGATAAAAAAATAACTTATGCTTTTCAAAGCGTGAAAATCCCCCTTTATATCAGAGAAGTCTGTGTCTTTAGTTTAGGTGAACTAAATGCATTTTGAGAGGCGGGAACAATAAGTTGGTACATGAAAATAAGGGACTGATTTAGATGCTAAAACAGAGCAAATTGTGCAAAACTTTAGTTTATGGAACGAGCTACAGTGCTGCGCTGAAAGAATAAAAGCCACGCATCACACTGCATGCATGTAACGTCACGAAAATTGTCATGCGGTCTCTTAAAAACAACGCCCTCTCACTATAGCTACAGTATCACTGCGTTTGTTGTTGCGCTTTATTCAACACTACTGCTGAAGTAGAAGTAATTTATATGATAGGTTACATTTATTATGTGATTTCTCTATTCCAGTGCAGTGGAGGATAGGGTGGTGTTGGAGGGGTCAGGAGGTTGTGCGTAAAATCGACTGTGCTATAATTAAATCACGGCCTCTGAGTGGGGAGGCCCGGCCTAAAGCCTCCTGCATCCCAATTAGGAAATCCTTATAAAGTTAGTCAGGTTGAACCAAATCTGGCTTTACACATTTCCATCCATCGGGAGTTCAAAATAAATTGTGCTGGAAATAAATCCGAAAGAAAACGATTGATCAAGAATATCATTCCCTAAAATATGTTGACATGTACAGTGTTAACATTTTTTATTGCAGATGCAGGTGTATTTAGAATTGGGGAACGTGATGGTTCTGACTGCCAACGTGTGCACAGCAATCATTTAATTGAAATGCCATATCAGAATAAAAACTAAGAGGACAGGTCTAACATTACGCCAAGTATAAGACCCAGGGAGGCTATACAAATCACAATTTTTATACTATAGCTTTTCACTCATCCAGGCTCAGGCACACCGACTCAATCACTGCCCGAGACTCCTCTTGTGCGTGTATGTGATGTGGTGGTTGTGGTGGGGTTTGGTGTTCGTCCGAACAGAATCAGAAGTTGTACACAAGCCAGCACCTTAGAAGCGCAGGGTAAGGTGCTACATGCTCCTCCTGCGCATGATCCATCACGCGCCCCACTATATTGTTGAAGGCTAACTCACAAAGATCTTATATTTGAGCTGTCAACTACTTACATGTTCTCAAAGGGAAAGTGAGGGGGGGTTAACATCCGAGAGCGGCGCAGGAAGGGGGGGGGGGGGGGGGGGGTCTTCATTTTGTGCGAGGCGAGCCAGAATATATGCCGTGGTCTACCATAGACATCGGATGCGACGGTCGCGAAAAAACCCGACAAGAGGCTCTACAGGATTTTCGACGCACTAATCGAGCAAGTGAGAGTGATTTGAGTCGTACAGTTGTATCTCATGTGAGCAGGAGAGCAGCAATAAGCAGGCGGCGATCATGCTACTGGGGATATGATCTGTGCAGAGGAGGTGGCTCCGCGATGCTCTCTTCGCTGACTTATTTCGGGTTTCATGCTTTTTTTCTGCTCTCATCATCCACGAAAAAGCTTCTAAATCGCACTCGATCTGTGGTTTATAAAAAAACACACAAAGACATGCTTCTCCTTTGCTATCCGTTTTCATTCCCTGTGAGTAAGAGAGAAGGAGCGGCGGAGCTGCTCGCTGCATGCGCGGCGGAGTCGCTCCATGCAACTATCTGTGTAAATGGATGAAGAGATCGTGCATCTGAAAGGAGGGCGCATTTGCGAATTTTCCGTGACATCACCACGGTTCCACTCTCCCTGTCCGCAAGGCCTTTGACCTCATCCGGGTTGGTCCATACTTGGCCACCCCTTTGCCCCCGATTTCTTTCAGTGGAGGGGGGTTGCCCCCTATTCCAACAAACCGCTCTCTTCCGATCCAACCTGCAGAATGGACCCTCATCGCATGTTTTCGCTCCCTAAACTCGCAGGATGCGAACGGACAACTTGACACTCTTTGCACCCCCCCCCCCCAACGTAATCCTCCCAGTCCGAAACATTTCCCATTTCCGTCCTAATTCCCTGTCGCTTACTGCGCCTTCCACGAGAAATCTGGATTTTTCTTCTCCGCACGGCCTCGCAGGATCTTCTATTGCTACTGCCACAACGACTTAATAGAGGCGAAAGAGCCTTTGTGGGATTGAGTCAATTTGCATTGCAAATTAGGGCCCGTGTGCAAGGATGACTGCACCTTACCGCCGATTTTCAAGGCCTACTTCAACCCAGTAATACTGGTTAATGTCAAGTGAATATGACATTAACATTGGGAATATATAAACCTTCTTTCCTTGAAGAATTGCCACCTTTAACTCTGATTGTTAAACAGTTCTGGTTGGCACTCTGCAGCTACAGTAAAAGGGAATATAAGGGATAAAAGATGACTGTATTTTGCCAAGAATATTAAACTTCTAAGAACTGACAACTTCAGAGCCCAGAAGGTGAAACATGGATTGTGGATTACTGTAGAAGACAGTGGAGTGGGTTGTTATCTTTGGTTATCTAGCTGTATGAGTGTTCTGCTCGTCATAAAGCTAGATAACCGAAAGTAAAAACTACTTCCAGACTCGTCGAGGACCTTTTGGACGGACACACACTTTGATTTCCCCATGGACCAAAGATTGCAAATGTCACTTATGCCAATAGCAACTGTTTGTATTTTGTTACTGTTGTGTTATTTTTGTTGTATATTCTCCCAGTGTGAATATATTTGTATTTGACCTGATTGTACCAAGAACATTCAGCAATGATAGTCAGATTTTACAACTGCCCTCTTGTGCATCGTGTGCAAATTTAAAATGCACACACACAGGTTCCACTGAGGTTACATTTAGCATGTTAATATTTATAGTCCTCTTGATTTTTATAATATTGCATGATTTATGTTGTTTTAAATGCATGAGGTTTCTGCACAGGCCCACTGGTGCATGGAAGAGTCACATTCTGGGGGCTACTGTAGAAATCCACGTGCGCCCTCATTTCAGCGTGATGGGATCCAGCCTGCAAACTTCACCGGCATTCCAAAGAGTGCTGATGATTAGGATGTATACTGCGCTGACAAAAAATGGAGAGAAAGAGAGAAGGAGTTAGGGACAGGGTTAGGGAAAGGAGGGAGGTGGGAAAGGATGGGGTGTGAGGGGGGTTTGAAGAGAGGTTGGTGTGTGTGTGTGTGTGTGCGCGTGTATTTGGGTGGGTGGTGGAGGGGTGGATGCTGGGTCAGGTCTGCTCAATTGATTCCGTTAACTGCAGTGCAGGAGATGTGAACGACTGGACGATCCCATTCCCACGCTCGGTGGGGCAAGTGGCAATGCTGTGCCCGGGCCCAATATGACAGACAGTATCGTGAGGGCCTAAAGGGGCCGGGTGTGTAGAGTGGGGGCGGGGGGGGTAGAAGAGGGGAGCGACAGGGGTCATGAAAAGACGTCAAGTGCACCAGACTCATCTGCATCCCCAAAGAAAGGGGTGAGATTTCCCAGCCCCAAGCCGACGCGGTGCTCCCAAACTTGGAAGCAGTAACGGTCTTCTCTGTGTTCCTGTCTCGCCAGTTGAGCTGATAATGAGGATTCTGGGTCATTAGCTTAAAAAAACTATGCAGGTTTATGAATGTGAATGAGACGTAGTGCAACTCTCTAATCCAGCGTGGCCCCCACTTGAGAATCAAAGCTGACATTGTTTTAGGTAGGACATTTGAACAAACAGCAACTTACACCACTGATTGCATCTTGAATTCAACATAAACTGGGTCCTAATTAAGAATAAATACAGGAAATAAAAGCCTGAACAGAAGAACATTAAATGTTACAGGTAAATTAGAAGTGGGCCAGATGGAGTCGAAATGGGGCTTCGCATTTGCTGATAAGTTACTCAAACTGCTTTAGTCTTATTTTATAAAGGGAGCAATGCTTGGGTATTAGAAAAGCAATGCTACACTAAAATGGTCTCTAATAGCAGTTTTAAATTGGAGATCTTCTAAAATTGTTATTATGTATTAGGTTTATAGGTTACATCTAAAGTCTCAAATGAGAGATTGTTTCACCAGTAGACAATGTAGGACAGGAGCAGTTATTGGTATCAAGGTTTCAAAAACTTATGGCTCTAAAACTGCTAATATTTTCTGTATATTACTACAGTTTACAGCTACGTAATTTGATTCCAGATAATGTATCAAAAGATTTAAAAAGTTTTCTTTAGCTTTATGGAGCTTAGACATTACCAAGAACTTGCCACAAGGTGATGTTTAAAGTCCTCAATAAAAGTTTTTTCTTTTTTTTTTGTGAATTTGGCAAACAAGTATTTTGAAAACCAAAAATGGATTTTCATGTCGTTAACTCATTCTGAACTATTTGAAAAAAAAAATTATATCATAGCGCCACCTCTAACCTAACACTCCACCCTAATCACAGCAGATGTAATAACAGCAACCTTTACAAGCATGCTCTACACCTGCTTTTGTTTTTCATGCATTTCAGTGACTGAGTTAGATCACCCCCCATTGATGGATGTGCTTAAAGCCTAAAAACAATAAAGATCTAAAATAAAATCAGATGTGTTGAAATATTTCTTAATAAGTAACATTATTATACCTATAATAATATATATTTTATGTTAATATATGAGCTGTAGGAACAATTGGTTTGCTGTTGGGAATAAAAGCAATTAGATCACATTGCATATAGTTGTTTAAAAGTTTTTGTCCATACCATGGTGTTTTTAGTCAAGGTTCTTATACTGTAAAAATCCTGTACCAACCCATGCCTTTTTCAATGTGTTTCCAATTTCCAACAAAGTGTCCTTCCTGTGTGCTGTGTTAAGCAGAGGCAGAGTGGCTGAATTCAACACTGCCATTGCTAAAAGAAAATGTCTTGAAGACTTTCTCACACCATCAGACAAAACTGGTGTCTCTTGTTCTGAACTATGTCAAAGACGACATACAACACTGGATTGTTTGCCAGAAAGAAATCTGAGGACACGATTTAGGCCGAGCAGTGGTGAATGAAACAAGTCTTTTTGTCCTTGGTTAAGTCGATTGAAGTTGTTTTCTTTCTTTATGAAAGAGAACACTGTTTTTAGGGCTGTTGAAGGGAGCACAGTAAATGTTAAGGAAGAGGGGGAAAAAAGGATTCTTTCAGTCTGTTACCATCGAATCATTATCCAAAAATCTTTTCAGAAACACATCCATGTGTGCTTCACAGCATAAACATTATTTCCATTTTGAGCCTAAGTAAAACCAGTGCTGTGTTTATGATTGCTTTTATTCACTCTAGTAGCTAAATAGTTTATCTGAGTTGGCTTTACCCAAGCAAAGAATCAGCATAGGTCTCTGGTAGCTGTACACCAGGCCAGACTTTAAAAAGGGTTTACAGAGGCAGTAGCCTGGGGTTCCCAAAATTTTGGGGTGCCAATATATCACTAGCATGTTTTTTCTTTGAAAACCTTAAAATTCCTTATCTGGTGAGGTGCTTTACTTTGCTAGATTTTTGTGTGGCTAACAAGTATTTTACTATTTGAAAACATTTATGCCATTGTCCCATCTCTGACTAAACCCTCAACCCCAAACAGCAAGCTTTAAGCACAGCTTTGTTTTTGGTGTATTTCAGTGAGTGCATTGCAGGCCTAGCGTCGTTACTGGAACATTTTGGGTTTATTTTCATGTATGGATGAAGGAATTCCTAAAAATAAAGTCCTGTTTATAGTAAACTTTTCAGAAAGGACAAATATAAAGATCATTCCACAAATACTCTGTTTATATGTTTAAAAGACATATACATCTTGAAGTTGATGTGTACAAACTATGAATTTGTTTGAATTTACCGAAGCTAAAAAAAAACTTGGGTGGGTAGGGCACCAATCCTGTCTCCAGCCTGAGGCTTATATTCTCCTAATTCTCAGTTCTGGTTATACAAAATACAAGCATGCCACCCATGAGGGGACCTGAATATCTCACTTGCAGAGTTTTGCATAGTGTTTATCAGTTGAATGATTTAGTAATTTAGTTCCGGTATACTACTTTCTTATTAACTCCACCAACTCTGTATTTTCTGCAGACTTACAATCATCACAGTGTTAGTGCTCTTTTCTGTTATATAGTCTGCCACCAAAAATATGAATAAATTGATTTTTTTTACTATATAAAATAACTACAATATGGAGTTTTTTTTTGTAAATGAAAGAAAATACATCATTTCTGTGTAACACATGTTGGGAGCTGTTCTCATGTACATGCCCTGCTTGTGATCTTCTTCACTGCTTATAAATATTGGTATCACATTAGCTGAGTAACAAAACCTTTACAGCTATACAAGCTACAAGCTTGACATATTATCTGATTTGTGAAGTGGACTTACTTTATTTGATTGTGCCGTATTTTCTTTCTTTCTTTCTTTCTTTCTTTCTTTCTTTCTTTCTTTCTTTTTTTCTTTCTATCTAAATGGCTGGGTTTGGCATTACAATTTATTAGTTTTCTGTGTATATAATCACCTCTGGAGTATGAATTCTGAAATGTTTAGTTATTTTAAAATCACAGTGTCAGAAACTTAGAGCTAACCTTTGACCTCAAGCATGTAAACAACATCAACCTTTAAGGACATGCTCAACAACTTCCTTGCTTTGATATATTCCAATCACTGTGTTATATTGACATATATAGGCCTGGCATGATTAAGGTTGCATTTTAGGTGATTTTCTTTTTTTGGACAAGGACATTTCTAGAAAAAATGTCCTGTTTATAGGAAGTTTTACAAAAGGCAAATGCACAGGATCTAAAAGCGGAGAGGTTTATGTGTACATAACTAATAGCGCTGGTGTTATTCATTGACATATTTGTTTAACATAGTTGTAGCTCTTTTTATTATGGGCTTCTTTCATGTTGTTTTGCTGAAGCAATATCTTCACTTAGGGCTTGTCTCCAGTTACAGCTAAAATTATTGTTTAGTTTTACATAGCATGCTTGTTGTTATTCAGATGGAGTTTGTTTCAGGGCAAAAGGCTCATGTGCATCTCCGCATGCAAGCATGTACCTTTCCTTCGTGTGTTTGTCTATGTGATTAAGTGACCTGGGCATTCTGGAGAGCTAGTGAGGCTTCCGCAATCATGATGATGAGAGGGAACAATGGCTGCGTCTTAGTCAACCACGTCTGCCTGTCTGGTCTGGGCTGTGCCCTGCTCTGTGTTTGTGTGTTTATGCGCGTCTCCAGGACGTGAACTTGAACTTGAGACAGAGCAGCCAGACACCATCTGTGTACTAGGGGTAATGAATTCAGTGCATTCATGGCTGCGATGCAGACCTAGGCCACTACCACCCATTGATAAGCAGATGACCCCTATAGTCTGAGTTAGCTCTTCATCACTAATAGAATTCAGCTCAACCAGCTGGTAGTAGAGGGAGTTAATTTTGGCTGTTCTCTCACAGACAAATGTGCATCTTTCATGCATGTGTGCAGAAAGCTCGTGCGGTTCTCCATCTGAGTTTGCATGCATGAAACCCTCGATGCTTTCATGTTATCTTTGTCTCAATATAATTAACTTGTAATAATCAGAGAAGCACCCATTGGCTCACCATTCATCTGATAAAAAAAAGAGTTGTTATTGCACCAACAAAGCTGTTCTGGTATTTGATAATTGAAAGTATATGCCACGATAAAGTGTCATAAATGTACGAGGCATAAACCTTAAACAAGCTGGGCACGATATGAATTCCTGCAGGCCCTCCTCCTATTTCTACCCTCTCCTCTTTCAGCTCGAGCTTCTGTCACAATCACAGCTGCGCATTCACACTCTCACACACACTCACATGCATTCACACACAGACGCATGCGCACACACATTATAAGGCTTTTCCCTCTGGTTGGTGTCGCCACGGCAACGGTAGGTGAGATCACCTTGCGCATGGCATCACCGGCCCCTGCCGATGCAGGACAGGTTCCTGGTTTCCTGCAAGCGTTTGGATGTGTGTTTGCGTGTGGAAACCAGAATGTCACCCACCCCCACGTCTCAGTGGCTCACCGCGCACACACATTGCCATGCTTGTAAAGTAAGAGGCTTGTGCACTTGGTAATTGATTTATTATTTCTAATTCCCCATAAACCAGAGTGGTATGTTATTTAAAGAAGCATGGAAACCTGGAAGGTGTCTTTGACAATTAACAGGGTTCTGATTAACCTCTGCTCTTTAGCTGGACAGCCAGCTATAACCTGCCAATAATCCAGAAAGGAATGTCACCGCTCTGCCCTTTTTAATGACATCATTAATGGCCACTTGAGCGTCTTACGGGGAGCAGTGGGCATGCTGGGTTCTGCTGCACTGTATGACTTTTCTGTATGCCTAACTGTGAGGTTATGCATGTGTGGTATATGTAAAATCATCAATGCCATGCAAAACTGGTTTCATTACAGTCTCATGTACAATACAAGAGGTGCATGATCAAAGTCGTACACGACTAATACTCTAGAGCTCAAAATGTTTTCTGTTGCGGATGTTTATAAACTCATGCTACCATTCATACTGGATGGTATAGAAATGATTTTGAATCTCTCTATGTGACTTTATTGTATTGGAATAATATGATTATCTATTTCTGGTGTTGGCTTTGACCTGTTAGCCTTGTGAAGTGTCTGGAGATGTAATTTGTTGGGAACTTATATTATATGGAAAAAAAGGAGAAACTTACCATTATATTATTATTATTATCATTCTGCTTATTCCTAAATATAAATATGCTAAAAGTCTTCAATAACATTGCTGTTTTTCTTTATTCTGATTTATTAAGAAATAAAAATCACAATTTTGTTATTAGTCTGCAAACATATATATTTACATGAATATATACATAGTTGCAGAAATAAGATATTGAAATATGCTTTTATTTAAATGACAAATAATAGTCATGCAACTGTAAATGTATGCTTGATTCAAAACAATGTATTGCTTACTGTATAAAATTTGTCCCAGCAGCTTACTTGTACAGTATCTTACTAGCTTTATATCTGCATGATTAAATAGCATCATAGTGACAACAGCTGTGCATAACAAAGCTGCATGCACAAATACTATTTTTTGTCCCAGAACTACAAAGCTGGCTGTCAGCAGCCTGTGTTCCAGGATATCTATGCTTCTGCTTGGCTTTCAAATATGCAGGTGCCAGCGCCACTAGAAGCAAATGAGTAGACCGGATGTGAAATGTGCCTCCTTCTTGAAGATGAAAAGGTGTAAATAATGTATTTTGTGTCAATGCATTATTCATCAGCTACTAATTTCAACAACCCGGCCTCAATTTTGGCATGCTATTCGTTTGACAAAATTTCAGTGGTTTCAGGTATTGTTTTCTATTACGTAGAGGGCTGTAGGTAAATCTATACTCAGGGATTGTCAAAATGCAAGCCACTAAATAAAAAGGGTGAGTGTTCACTTTCATTTTCAGCATCATTAGGATAAAGAGTACAAGCTCAGTTTATCCAACAAGTTGTTTTTTTTGTCAAAAAACAGAACGTTTCTCTATTCATTGTCTGAGAAACCTTCTTTCCTTGTTATGCATAAAGCTGTCTAATATAGATGGAAGGAGGGGACTTGAAAACATAGAGAAAGCATAAAGCCACAATTAGATCAGCACCAAATTTCTGCTCCTTGTAAGGCGTCATGGAGGCCTGCGTACAATCAGAGTAAGGCGAATTGTTTGAAAAATATATGCTGTGTGGCAATTAAATTATATGGCCGCTTGGACCAGAGAGCCAAGACCAGTGCATATATAGAATGTCAGGAGCCGTTGCTATGCTCACATTAGCATCTGGCCCTTTTATGTAAATTTGATGAGAGAGGACTCATGTATATATGGCAGGAGCTGGGGTATACTCGCCTAATATCCTTATTAGAGTGGGACAAATTAAATATTTATTAGGGGGGGACCAAGGGTTAGGGGAGGGGAGTCAGTCGTGTGTTGTTGTGAGGACCTGAGGTGGAGGAAAGGGTAAAAGGGAGGAGGAGATTGGCTTTCTGTACGAGTGTCTCTCTCTGCCTCAAGGTGCCACCATCTTAAGGCGTTTGGCAGTAGTGAGAGTGTGGGGAGGGTAGACCTAAAATGTCCGCTGGCACACACATGCACACGCATACACATTAGCGATTGCAATTTTTTGCTGTATTTGGGTAGAATTGAGATCCCACAGGCAATTTTTTTTTAGTTACGGTCACTGGAGCTTTGCATGCTAAGAATCTCATTTGCATGCATTCATTCTTTCGATTACTATCCCTGGGTACCAAATCAAGCTTTGTTAAGCTTTCTAACACTTGCCACTAATTGAACGAAAATGCCGACACCACCGATGTCGATTCAAAGTTGGTAATTATTAATATTTTGGGATCTTTTTTTTCTTTTTCATCTAAACTAACAGTTTGTTCAAAGACCCAATGGTAATGTGGTACTATGTTCACATATTCTGGTCAATAATCAAGAGTTACAGTATTTTAAATAGACATTACAAAAAGACATGTTCTAGCATATGAAATCAGCTGATTTTTACAGTATACTTACTTAAAAACTAAACTTAAAAAATCCATGACAAATTAATTGTTTAATTAAATAAAATATAATTTCACAAAAATAAAGATAAAATAACCTGGTAAAATTTTTTTAATCCTAAGGAGGATCCTGACTTTATTTTTTATTGTTATCTGACTTAAAGTTCAAGTTCTACCAAGGTGGAACACCTACATAAAGCTCCTGGCTTTTTGTTTGATGTGCCACCCCAGGATTCTAAGTAGCTCCCTCCTGGCCACCACTTACAGAACCTTCTGGAGGCACGCCTCGTAGTCACCAAATTATTTCAGTTGTAGAACTCATAATTGAGCCCAACTTTATTTTTTAAATAATAATGATAGCTTTAACAATAGCTTTTTTCAGTTTTTACCTCCATAAAATTTCAGGCATTAATAAACAAACTTATTCTAGACGCATTTGTATTTGCCTTGATGCTTCAGTGTGCTTTTTGCAGTATGCAGATTTTACTTTTATGAAGCAACTAAAGCAAAATACGAAACAACAAAAGCAGAGCAGAAGATTGAAGAACCTTTTCAGTTTATAAGGCAATGATACAAATCAGTTGTGTTCTTGCATATTATTATCTGTCTGCTTGTCTCTGTCTTAAAGAAATCAGAAACACAAATTGTAGCTGACCTCTGCTATCTGTTAATTATAATAAATGTGCTGAGTTGGGCCTACAAACACAGGCATTGATAAACACACACATAACCGAAACACATATTATTTAGCTAGATACAGGGATAACATTAGCAGTTTTTGTTTTCATTTAAGAAAACAAATGTGAGTAAGTGAGGTTTGCCACTTTGGAGAAGTCCATTAATTTTGGTATTCGTGCATCGCTAAAGTTGACAACGTTTACTACATTTGTTGATGTGCATTTCTGAACATAGAAGTGTGTTGCTGAGTGTGTATTTATTTTCCGTATATCCCACAGTTGTCAGAGCAGGCATGTGAAATTATTCTCTTCCTTGTACAGTTATCCTGTTGTTGCCCTTTTATTATGCGAGCATAGTCTATCGCCTCACTGTTCTCTCTGATGAGTGGTACAGCCCGGCGTGCTGCCAATGAAGTGAGAATAATTAAACGGCTGTGAGTTTTAGCTCGGCGTCGGCTAATGGATTATTACTGAGAGGAAATGAGACAGGCAGCATGGGGGGAGCCGGGTGGCAAAACAGTGTCTCCGCTGTGGATAATGAAACACCAAAAGCTACCTGGGGTATATGGAGAAGACACACCTCACCTATAAAGAAGGGAGGCACTTTTGTTCTTTCCTTTTGTCATTTAGGTATAAAGGGGTGACTTACGAGTGCATCACTCCAGTAGAGACATACAATGCTTTAAATCAGTACAGCTAATTTTGATTACATCCAGCATCTTGTGCACTGGCACCCCCCCATCCCCATCCCCCCATCCCCGTTATATCTCCATATTTCCTCTCATCACCACTATCCATCTCAGCCACATCCACACATCCTCAGAGAGTGTTGTTAGGAAAAGGTGGGTGCTGGAGGGAAATGGGATTAGACAAGCCACACAAGCCGCAAAGGGAACAAAGTGAACGTAAAGGGGGAGGAGTACGGTGTGGTGTCCTAAACTGTGCCGTAGGGCTGGAAATACACATATGCACACTGATTTGGCACAAAACCACAAGGATGCTTTAAGATGTGTAAAACAATGTTCGGTACATAGTCTGGCATACGATGCATTTCTGAACCAAGTGTGTGTTGAAATAAAACCATAAAAATAAATCAGTTTATTTAAAGGACTCTTGTGTTGGTTTGTTATTGACTACTGACTTGTATGATGCAGAAAATAGGTCTGTGCTAGAGTGTGTTTGTCATGATGGATGTTGGCTG
Source organism: Girardinichthys multiradiatus (assembly GCF_021462225.1). Lineage (NCBI taxonomy): Eukaryota > Metazoa > Chordata > Actinopteri > Cyprinodontiformes > Goodeidae > Girardinichthys > Girardinichthys multiradiatus. The sequence goes on along the minus strand of NC_061805.1, from coordinate 35,929,727 downwards.
AGAGCTGTAATAAAATGTGGCATCTGTCAGTTTGATACTGACATATCAGAGGATTCACATGATCACCAGGGATAGAAAAACAAACTGCATATGCTTTATAACTGTATATTTTTGCAAATCTTTAGCCATAGGGATAAAAATAACCTCTTTTAGATGTGGTGCAAAGCAAAGCAATCTCAAATATTATTTTAAGAGTGCAAATTTTGTTATTTATCTTCATTGTTATTGGCATGTGACCAGGGTTTAGCCATATTTTATTCAACCAGACATGGCATGGGTGAATGTCAACAGTCATGTGTCAAGTCAACTCAAAGTTTATAACTACAGCATATTTAACAGAAAAACAACTGACTTAATTAATACCTAAACTACAGGTATATCTCAAAACATTTGAATAAAAGTGCAATATTATTTGTCAGTCATTTCAGAAAATGAAATGGTTGTTTTATAGAGATTCATTCCACATAGAGTAAAATATTTCAAATATTCTTTTTTTTTTATTCCTTGTAATATTGAGGAATATGGCTTACAGACAAAGAAAACCCAAAAGTCAGTGTCTCAGAAAATTTGAATATCGCATTAGACCAATCAAAAAGGGACAGGCTTCTGAAAAGTATGTCAATTTTAATGTACTCAATACTTGGTTGGGACTTCTCTTGCATGAATTACTGCATCACTACAGCGTGGCATGGAGGCAATCAGCCTGGGGTTCTGCTGAGGTGTAATGGAAGCCCAGATTGCTTTGATAACTCCCTTCAGGTCATCTGCATTGTTGGGTCTGGTGTCTCTCATCTTCCTCTTGACAACACCCCATAGATTTTCTATAGGGTTCAGGTCAGGGGAGTTTGTTGGCCAATCAAAAACAGGAACACCAAGGTCATTGAACCAGCTTTAGGTATCTTTGGCAGTGTGGGCAGGTGCCAAGTCCTGCTGGAAACTAAGATCACCATCTCCATACAGCTTGTTAGCAGAGGAAAGCGTGAGGTTCTCTAGAATTTCCTTTTAGATGGTTGCATTGACTGTGGACTTCAGAAAACACAGAGGACCAACACTAGCAGATGACATGGCACCCTAAAACATCACTGACTGTGGAAACTTCACACTGGACCTTAGACAACATGGATTATGTGCCTCTCCACTCTTCCTCCAGACTCGGAGACCTTGATTTCCAAATGAGATGCAGAATTTATTTTCACCTTAAAACAGGACCATTGAGTAACAGTGTGGTTTCTTTCCTCATTAGCCCAGGTGAGACTGTTCTAATGTTGTCTCTGGTTCAGGAGAGGCTTGACATGAGGAATGCGACATTTATAGCCCAAGTCTACTATTTGTCTGCGTGTGGTCGCTCTTGATGCACCGACTCCAGCCTCAGTCCACTCGTTGTGAAGTTCCCCCTAATTCTTGAATGGATTTAAAATGTGAGTTTCACTTTCTGAGATGATTGACAAAAATATTGCACTTTTATACAATTTTCACATTTTTTGGGATGTACCTGTATAAAACCACCAGTAAATCAGGCAGTAAAAAATGAACTACAATAAGCAAATTTCTATTAATCTACTGAACTTCCATTTATTCTTGAATGCATTAAAGCTCATTGCCATAGTGAGGTTAGGGCAGGATTTTACATGATTATTTTATAATTTTTTAATTGTGTTTAGGATTTGAAGAAAAAACAAAAAATAACCTTTTGCAGAGGTGATATGGTTACATTTTATTGAATAAAAACATGTTTGTGGAAAAAATGGAAAAAAAAAACAAGGTTGTAACTTAATGACAAACAAGTGACGGAGCAGAAAAACGATGCTGCAGGTAAGTCAAAGAAATACTGGTAGAATTAGCCTTTACGTTAATTTCGTATAAAAAAAAAATGACTCAGCATTTGGTCAAAGTTAATAAGATCCACTTTGGATGGCCTAGCGTGCCACATGTGGCTCAGGAGCTACGGTTTGCCGACCCCTGGGATACGGGGTAAAACGGAAGTAATTTGTGGTGTGGTAGAAATGCAGTAGAAGTGTTAGCTACAAAAATACTTTTCTCATAATTTTATGATCGTTTAGGAAGAAATATTGCATCTGAACATTTTCAGGTTGAGTATAAAATTATATTTGGGAATTTTCTAAGTATTAAACTACACATTCATATTCTCTCCAGGTTCTGCAGAAGTCCTGGGTTCAAACTGCAGATTTAAGGCAAAGTGTAAAGGTGAAGAAGACATGTGCACAGAGTTATTGCCATTTTGAATTCCTCAAAGTATACTTAGCAGTGGCTGCCATCACTTCTTACTATTAATCTTTTTTAGTGGAGACAAGCTAATTGTGATTTTCAATGGTGCAGCTTTTTAACAACTAAAGGTTCCCTTTGGGTAAACATACTTTGTCTTCCTGTGTGTGTGTTGTGTTGCTACAGTGATGGTGAAAGGAAATACGAGCAAGCTACAAGAAGCAGGGAGAAGAAGCCATCACATGATCACAGGGATTTTGCTTTCCACTGGACCTGTGTAAGGTAAGATCTGATTGAGGAACACAATTTGCATGTGTGGGTGTGTGCATGTCCCTTACCTTTAGATGCATATTTTTACCTCACCTTGTGACCTGAATGTGGTCTGAAACACAGATATTTATTCATTTGCTTTTCTTTGCCTGTTAATTGTTTGGTGTTTTCGCAGAAAAACCCTTACTGGCTGTAACAAGCGATTAAAAAATAACATCTGAAAGATTAGCCAATTTTAGAAGATCGCCCCAATTTCATATGCATATACTTCAACCATCAGTTTTGTTTTCAGTGTAGTTAAGTATTTTTTTAGACTTATGGAGATAAATTGAAAAAAAACCATTTTTAAATCTCACAGTAAATTATTCTACTTATTATTATTTATTGAAGGCTTTGTACCCTATTTGATCCCCTTTTGGAAAAACTGAATCTAAATTGTGACTATATCATGGCTCTAGGTTGAACCACAATAACTATAGATGAGTTTTTGTTGATATGTATTAAGAATTTCCGTTATATAGCTACATTTCCATACAGCAGACAATATAAGCATACCTCAGAACATTACTTTTAACTGAACTTAGTAGCAAGGCTCCATTCTGTACCCAAAGTCAGGAAAAAAAACTACAAAGGGTAAAAGTGACCAGCAAACTGGTCCGATCTGTGAGTCTCTGCCCATGTGTGGCTGTTTGCCAGCACTAAACATAGTTCATGTGTGTTACATTAAAGCATGGATGCAAACAGTGGTTCAAAGGATACATGTAACTAAAGAGACAACAGTGAAAACTGTTACTTTTCAGATTGTATAATCACAAATATATATAAACAGCAACATTATCCAGGAAGTGATTTCAGTCATCTCCTTTAGCTCCTAAAATCCATTCAGCAGCTGTTCCTCTCCTCCCAGGCAGTGCTTACTTTGCATGCAGAACAACTTGCACAATCAGACATTCCACCAAAATTATATATGGCATTTTACAGGTAGAAGACAGGCAAACATTATAATGAGCACAGAATGATTTCAAAGAGAAAAGATAATAACTGTATATTAGATGGCATCAATATTTCAGATTCTAGTACTTTTTTATTTTAAATTTGACAACTCAGAGACCTCTGGAGATTGTCAGGTGCAGTTATGTGTTTCAAAATATACACACAAATCTTCACAAAACTTCAGAATACCTACATAAAAAGTTTATTATACATCAGTTCTAAAGAAAATTAAAAATGACTGAAAAGAGAAAAAGTAAGAGGCTAATGAGATGAGGTGGCATGTCAGTCCTCCTGGGCCTTAGTGTACTGTAGTTTAACTGCCTTTAATTACTCCCAATATTCCCACACTTTTGGTGAACTTCTCAAAAGGTCCAATTAAAAGAGAAGGGAAGGTCACTCATTAGAAATAGAACTGTACAGCCCATCTAGTCTGTTCCACAGAGAAAATTCTGCAGAACATTTAGAACAAAGGCATCTGACCCCACTGATTTTAAATCTCACATTGACCTTTGCTTAACCTGAGGTTGGTGTTGACTTTAGTAATCAGTTAATGATAGAGGCAAAACCAGAACATTGATATGAGCTGTCCATGTTGGATTATCTTTGCAATCAGCATTTAATGCAACTTGTCGTAGTTTACTACTAAGCTGTGCAAAATAATTCATCTGCTTAATAATCACATCAGTTATATGAAGTGCTCATTTTGAAAACTCATTTTTATTTTAAATATATTTAATTCCATTGTAATTTTATAAAGTTTAGCTCATAAGGCAACATAACATGCTCAACACAGGATGATAACGAGACAGGATAGTCCTGTTATACCAACCCTGATTTGTAAATAAACTTTCAAGTGTGAATTCAAGCAGTTTTTGTTTAATATTTTTATCCCCAATCTTTGAGATAATTTAGGAAAGTTTTTTCTTCAACCTCTTTGGATAAATTGAAGTAAGAGATGCATAAATGGGAAATGCAACATCTTAACATTTGATCATTTACTTAAGCTATTTCCAGAATGTTAAGCAGCAACAAATTATTTAAAAAATGCTTTTACTCACTGATCTATTGCAGCCAGTTACAGTGTGCATGAAATGTGACCCCAGATCAGACACAAGCAACAAAACAATCCAGTTAGTTTTAAATTGTGACACTACTAATGCAACATTCAAAGTAGGAATGTTTTCTCTAACGTGTGTACAGTAGGTGCATTTGTAAACCTGTACTGTGTGTGGGTTTGTTTGGGTCTGGGTGGCAGCACTAGCTCCAGCCTTATGTGTTAACCACCAGCTTATTGCAGCGCATAGAAGCACAGTTATAGACGATATTTTCTGCCAAATGAACGTCATTTCCGACCCAGTTCCTAAACTTATCTGGCCTTTTAATATACTCAGATATTGGTTGGGTTTTTTTTTGCGTCTGCTGTAATTGATTAGAAATCAGGTGGTTGGAATTGTGAAGTGTTAAGAAATGCCTCATGTTTAAAAACCACATTACTAAATTGAGTTGGTGATATAAAAGCATAAAAATCACATAAATAATAGGATTTGTGTATTTATCTATCGTTCTGCACATCAGCACTACAAATATCTAAATGATATAAACTGAGAGGGTATCAAACATTTACTGACTGAGACATTAAAGAACCAGTTAAAAACTGTCTAGCCAAATGAGGATGGCATCAAACCTGCTGGACCTTTAGGCACTGCTACTCAGGGACATTTTAATTACATGCGCATCCCATGGCAAACCATAATACGCACAGTAAGAATAATTGCACCTGTTTACCAAAGACCAAATAGTCCGTTTCTTTAATCAGGCCAAGCAGCAAGAGATCACTAAGAACATATTCACATTTTACAAAAAAAAAATCCCCTTAAATTCTAACTCTGGTATTTGCAGCATTTAAATTCTCATGTCTTACCTATTTTCTGTCTAGAGAAGAATGAATTTTTCACAAACCAAATGTTTTTATTTAGATATGTTTGCTTAATATACAGTAACATTTTGGAATCTGTTATGGTTTTTGTGCACTTCAGATTAGAATAAAATAATTTTAGAACCTGGGCATATACCTGATCTTTAATGAATATATTAAAAACCCTAACATTTGTAGATTATATTATACTTTTCAGCAATCACATGCTTATAGAAAACAGTTTACATATTTCTTTTTTTCAATGGATCACTTTGAAAGAATAGCCCCTGGGTTGACTCCAGGCTAGTTTCTAACACCAGCCCAGAATAAGTACTGGAACCGTTACTACCCCCCAAGCCAGTAAGGGGACCTAAGGATTTGCAAAGGCTGCTCATACCTCAGGCTGGCCCAGGCAGTCTGATAAAGCCACACAGATAAACTCACAGTGTGTTATGGTGGACGGTCTTTACATATCAAACACTTTATTATTTTCATTGGTGTATTTTTTTTAACTAGCTGAATCAATAAGATGCACGAAAAACAAACTCTGTGAAACATCTGGATAATAAATTGTTTTAAAAATACAAAACCATCGCATCAGATAAAGCCCAACCCTCAGTGAGTTTTAGGTGCAGAGGACATAAATATATGATTATGCATTATTTACTTATGGTTAGGTGTTTTGTATGATAAGAACATTTTACCCACCAACTGTGACATGGGCTGGACCAGGAAATGAGGTCATCCCACCATCTTTGCAGAAATGTCTTGAAAACAGCTGAAGGATGTATTTATTTCTCAAACCTTTTTTCATTTGTCTACCTATGTTGTGTATACATATGCATATGCAATATATTACATATTAAATTTCACAACTCAGGGAAAACTAAATAATTACACTGTAAATTGTTCTTTTGACCTCTATGCCCAGTATTAAAACCATAAAAATGCAGCATGTTTACCTCAAAGTATAGCTTGCTCATAATACATTCCTTCATTTTACCGCTACAATTGTAATCATCTATCAGACATGCATATTGATGCTAAGGTTGTTTACGGTTAGGGTACCGTCGGGAGTAAGTCTTTATAATAAGGCCCCCACATTCTGAATATAAACCCTTCAACACTCCTAGAGGCTGGCTCCTTTGCCAGCAGTGCTAGCCAACAGCAATTAATAAAGTCATTTGCATGTGTCTGTAGGATTAAGGCATGTTCGATTCATATTAGCATGGTGATAAAGCAACAACAGAGAACTAAAAGATGTACTTTATTACAGTTACAGTAGATATACTGTAAATTAAAAGGCTTCTGTTCGATTTAATGCAAAAAATAAATACAGAGAGGAAAACGTGAACTAAAAATATAGCAAAATATGTAAAAGGTTCTTTTGAGTGATTTAGTTTCAATCTATAATTTTCCTATTTCCTGTTAGTGAAATTATTCTACATTTAATGCTTGGAAGCAATGCTTTCCCCTGTGCAAAACATTGTAGACACTTATGCCTCTTAGCAAATAGACAATGTCTCTTTTCCTTGTTCCACAATTACACACCTAAGTGTCCTCTTTCCTGTTATTTCCTTTCACTATAATATAAATCAGGTTTTTATGAAAACTATTTTTATTAAATCATCATTAAAACCTTTTTTTACATATGATATCCAAGAAGCTTTGAATTCTGTGCGTAACAGAGATCCAGTGGGAGTTTTTCCTGCATCATCCTACAGTCAGAACAAAGGATATGCACATGCTGAAAATCATGCAAATACATGCAAATTGCCAGGGGCAAGAAATAGCAGTGTGTGTGGTAGGAAAGGAGTTTGTACGAGCAGAGAGGAATGCAAAGGACTTTGTACACAGCACATGCTTGGAGAATCTTTCTCTAAAATATACATAACTTCAAATATATGAATGTTGGACTTGAATATAATTCTGCATCTCTTTCGGAGATGGCCATCTCCACAGGAATATTGGTTAGATCTATTTACCCACAATGCCTGAGGAATATGGATCTCTGCATATCTCTTTTCTTTCTTTATTCTTTGCTAAGAATGATATTCTATTTATTATGATGCAAGAAACTGCACAGCATTCAGAAAAGACTCTAAAATGCAGTATATGCAAATGTGACACCACTCAGTTAAGAGAGCATGTGCGTATGCGTTAGGATGATGCAATATTTTGGTGGCGCCACCCCAGAGGAACGCGGAGCTGATATTAGTGACATGCACTAATGACAGTCGCACCTCACCTTTTCGCCTCCTGGGTGAAAAACTTTATCACGCATGACATTTTCATGAGGTAATGGCAACGATTAGGTAATGACAGTCGTTTTCATTTCGTCCTAAAAATGAATAATATGCTTGTTCCATAGTCCTTGAAACTTATTCGAGTTCACACTATCAAAATTTAAAGCCCTCATAGGATTACTACATCATTTCAGATTGGCCCATGTACATCTAATCTGAAAATCACATTGTGTTTTGGACTGAATATTACAGGGTAGTTTGCATATTTTTAAATATATTTGGGGTAAAGCAATTATTACTGTCTTAAAAATTTGGTCTACGCTGTGTTTTTAAGCCTATTTCAAGATAAATAGAAGAAAAATAATAGAAAAAAAAGGATATATAATCTTTACAGAGAAATTATTCCAGCATTGAGACAACTAGCTAAAATCAATGTGCATACTAGTTATCAATATAACAACCAGAGAGCCTCACAGTTGGCAGAAATCTGTAATTTGTATAAAACTACATATGAAAAAGAAATAAATCACATTTAAATAAATGCCGCCCACCAACCTCTTTCGGTGCCACATATACACACAAGCTAACACACACATACACACAGGAGAACCTGCAGACACAATGTGGTAGGGGGTGGGAGGCGCACGCAGACAGACGCTCACAATTGTGCATAATAATGTTAGCATTCCTGCATGTCTAATACAGGGGATATTTAGACAGACACTAGCTTGTCTGCTGGCTTCTTGCACGTTCTGTGTGTGTGTGTGTGTGTGTTCAAGTCTAAACTGCAGGCGAGCATAATGATGTATTAATTGTGGCGTGAATTCATTCATGGTATTCAAGGCTGGTTGTTAAAGGTTACTAAGAGCCATTCGATGTGACTGTTAATCTTAGTGCAAGCTCACATTTCACTTTTTTTTGGTTTGTTTGCTTAAAGTGCTGCATAACCTGAGCAGACCTGTTAATGATGCTGATTTGTACAAAATAACTATATGCTTATTTTACCCTAATTATTGCTATGATGTAATGATACATTTCTTCAGACCTGTACAATAAAATAAGACATATAAGAAGATATTAGAAGATTCAAGAAAATAACAAACGAATTGAATGGCAATGGTAAAACATCTACTGTAAATTGTTGTATTCACATGCAATTAATGAGGAGTAACAAATCCTCCACGTTCTGCAGAATAGAAATGCACAAACAAGGGGGAGAGTATATGAAAATGGAGTCTCCATAAAGAATGCAAACAAAGAGGGACAGACAGCATATATTCTGACAAGGACAGGCTGAAGATGAAGCTCATTTTTCCGTGGACACCCAGTGGCGTCTGCATTGCAGATCGCTGAAATCCCCCTCGAATGCGTCCCTGGGCTTAGGGGGTGGAGGGTGTTGGCGTGGAGATGGGTGAATGAGGGGATGGGTTTCGGCTATGTCTGCCGTGGTACACTGTTTTTTTTTTTCTCCCCCCCACCTCTCCCCACCTAAATATATATTTTTTCTCTTTCCATCAAATGTCAAGTTAATTTCCTGGGTGCTACGAGGGATGTGTCCTACCCCCTCAATAAGTGTGGCACAGTGCTGGATTGTGGCAGTGTGTTCTGCATCTTAGTAAGTTTTTTGTGTGTGTGTGTGTGTGTGTGTGTGTATGTGTGTGTGTGTGTGTGTGTGTGTGTGTGTCTCTCTAAGTTTATGAAAGCATGAATAGAGGAAGAGATGAAGGGAGGGGGCCGTGACTGTGTTGGACGTGCGTACACATGCACCTACAGTGTGTTTTGATTATAGCTGCAAAGAATATGATCTAATTACTAATAGATACATTTGGTGGCGTGGCCATGGCTACGTAGCTGCCCTCATTTGTGAAGTTATATGCACACCTTTTGGTGGTACGTCTCATCTGAATACCATGAAAGACAAAGAAAACGCACCATATACTTTAACAGAAAAATCATAATTCAATAATGTGTCCAGTTGTTTTCAGCAAAGACCAGGGATTTTAGCCAAACAGTATTTTTGTGCAAGCTGACAATAATGAGCAAAGCCTATTTAACAGCAAACATTTTAATGTTCCAATGTATGTTTTTTCATATGAGCTGTTGGTGAATGTTGGTGCTTGACAAAAGCACTTATGCAGCCTGCCCTGTGAATCTATATTTGGTTTAATTCTTATTTACTATTTTTGTTAATAATTTGCCATCCCGAGTTGACGTAAATCACACCCACAAAGCATGATACTGCCACCCCCTTTCACCAAGAGAACTGTGTATTCAGGATAATGTGCCCTGTGAGATTTTCCCCAGAAAGAGTGTTTTGAATTTGAGTCTGTATATTTAAGGGCATTGTCCTGATGGAATTTGAAGTGGCACCTCATTCCCAAGTCATTTACTTTCATCCATCTTTCCATCAACTCTGGCCATCTGGTGCAAAAAGATGCCTGCAGTATGATGCTGCCACCAGCATGTGTTTTTCTGGAGTCCCTGCTTTAAACATTTCCACAACGTTTATCCCTGACCTTTCTGTACTTCGTGATGCTTTTTGCCTATTAATGTTATCTAACAAACCTCTGAGGCCTTCACAGAACAGCTGCATCTCAGCTTGATACCGTGATGAAATTACAGACAGGTGGACTCGATTTACTAATTGGATGACTTCTGATGGGAATTAATGGTGACAAATTCTTTTTAGGGTCAGAGAAAAGAGGGCTGAATACATATGCACGGTACACTTTTCGACATTAAAAATGGTGAAAACTATTCCACTTCATAATTACGCACTGCTTTGTGTTGGTCTATCATATAAAATACCAATAAAACCCTTTGGAGTTTGAGGTTGTAACAAGACAAAAAAATTGGTTCCTTAATACTTTTGCAAGGCACTCTAGTTTGCTGTTGTATGTGTAAAATGTTGGAAGGTAAACAGTTAATTTTGTCTCTCAAAGTGTAAAAGGTGATTTTGCAGAGAAAGGGATTTGCATTTTGTCAGTCGTGCTTACGCTGATGTATGCTCCTGCCCCACAAATGTCACATCCCATAACCCAGAAAAATTACACCAGTCCCACCTAATTACGCATATTCACGCTGCTGTTTTGCATATAGCTCTGGTAGCGTATGTCTGTTACACACTGCAGAGTGGAAAGATGTGGTTGAGTGAAAAGGCTTTCAGTCCACTGATTGAGTAAGTCTCTGCCACTACCATCAGCTCGATAACAGAACCACCATTTTATATTATTATTTGGGATCATTATTGAAAGAAAGCTTTGCGTTATTTCTTACAGTCAGTCATATTTTCAATGCCTGCAGCATTTTAAACCCAACTGGGAATTTTTAATAAATATGTCAGCCTTGCTCTATATTATGAAGGTCATTCTTGAAAATAGATCAGATTTGACTAATTATCTTGCTTTGACATTCATGTTGCATCTCCTCTGTTTCTACTTGCTTTTGCTGAATCTCCATATTTTATCCAACTTCTATTCTAAATAGGATTCTTTTGGTTACTGGTGATGAATATGCAAATCCAAGGCCAGCTACTGGAAGCAGGCAGAGTTATGACTAAACAGACAGAGGGAACTGGATGGGTCTAACATCAGGCTTATTGCAGCACTCACAGGACAGACCCAATCAGCCTTTGGCCCAGCTGTGACAAAGATGGGACGGTCCACAGTACTGGATAAAAAGCAGTTGTTTCTGCCCCGGGTTTTCGAATATGTTTAACAACGCAACCATTGTCCGGCCAGTTCTTATTAGGGAACGAACCAGAGACGTGGTGACAAGAAAAGGTGGGGATGGGAGGTGGGAGAATAAGGGAGTACGAAACAGAGGGAGGATGAGAATGAGAACTGAATATGTTCTAGGGAGAATATAGGAGCAAGTGGGAACCTGGCAGGAACTGAAGATAGGGTAGTTGGAGGAGTGGAAGAAAAATGTGTGTCTGTACATGGAAACAGTGAAAGGTGTTTTTTCTGAACACTTTGGCACTCTTCGATTCCATATTTTTTCCCTTTTCCTTCTCTTCCCTCCAGTTCCCCTATGTAAATGTTTTTCCCCAGTCTTTTCCTTTTATCCCTACAGCAATGATCCCTTCCTTTACTATTCTGCCATCTATTTACTTTATCCCTTCCACTTGCCCTGTATTCCCTGCTTGCTTTGCATCAACAATGTTTTGCCTGTCATACCACCTTTGTATCCCATTTCCTAGCTAGAGCCAGTTAGAAGGAAGCAGGAAAGATAAACCAAAAAAGAGAAAAAGAGGGAGAAGGGGAGAGAAAAGAGGCAAACAAAAAGGAAAGATCACACTGCTTCTTGTCTTAATAAACATCTATGCTGCATGGCTACTGGGGTCATTCACGGAACAAACGAAAGACCAAAGGAACTCGCTCGACTCATGGTTTTTCCTCTTTGGATGCCTAGTGGCCCCAGAGGATTTGACTTTATTTCTCAGAGTAGAAGGGGACAGGTCTGAATTTACATTTTTACTGCAATTCTCTCCTCAAATATTACACACACATGTACAATCAAATGACCTGGCCTGGAGTTATATAAATAGTTTCACCTGTGTGAGAAGGAACAGAGAGATAACCACAAGTAATCTCCAAAGTTTAGTCCCCAGTTGATGTACCTAAAAAAAACTGTACAGTGATACCACACTGCACCCACTAGGTGTGAGCTCTGCCGGATGGAAATCAGCAGTCACAATGTATCTGTGAGTGACACTGACAATTGCACACCAAATTGTCACTCAGGTCCTATCAGCATATCATACAGCAAGCTGGCTGAAATTCCTTCACCCTCTTCCCCTTTGTGTTTTCTTCTTCCTCTGTCATCTGGAGGAATAGCTTCAGATAATAGCAGCAATCTTTATTGTGAGGAAAAGCAAGGAATACTTCTGCCTTAATGCAGACTCAAACCACTACTATCTGCAATGCCCTCTGCTGAGGAATGTTGCTAAAATTCCAGTCAGAAACTGGAAATGAGGGAAACAATAGGAAATGAAGAAGCTTGGGGGGATGAAAAAAATATATTAGGTTTTTGTTTGTGTTTGTGTGTACGTAGACAAGGCCTACTGAGAGAAACATGTTTGGTTCTGTAGGGTCTCATGTTACTGGTTATGTGTAGGGAAAAAAGCAAGTGGCAGTTACCCAATAAGGGCTGCTATAATGCGCACGGCTGGCTCTTAAAGTAGGCCGCATGGCTCACTGTCCAGGGCAGCACATCTTTGGGGGCGCAATGTGAGCATGAAAAAGGCCAGTTGTCAGCTGTCAAACAATTTTCATAGACAGATAGACAGATAGATAGATAGATAGATAGATAGATAGATAGATAGATAGATAGATAGATAGATAGATAGATAGATAGATAGATAGATAGATAGATAGATAGATAGATAGATAGATAGATAGATAGATAGATAGATAGATAGATAGATAGATAGATAGATAGATAGATAGATAGATAGATAGATAGATAGATAGATAGATAGATAGATAGATAGATAGATAGATAGATAGATAGATAGATAGATAGATAGATAGATAGATAGATAGATAGATAGATAGATAGATAGATAGATAGATAGATAGATAGATAGATAGATAGATAGATAGATAGATAGATAGATAGATAGATAGATAGATAGATAGATAGATAGTAAATGAAAGAGATGAGGAGAGATACCACAAAGCTTGAAAGAAAATGACACTGAAGACTCTGAAACTACATTTTCTGGATATGCAGTACTCATGCTTTAATAATGTCATTTCTAATAAGTGAATAAGGTTTTTAAAAAATAATATTATATTTTTAAAGCCATTGACCTTTTTTGGACATCATTTAGAAACCACACAACATTAAAAGCAAAACAGTTTATATCTTCAGAGAAATTAGTCTGCAGTTTATCTCTTTTTCCTTGATCATCTGTGGTATATCACAGCTGAATGCCTGTTTACAGGTAGTCACACTGCTGACATTTGTGTACGAGCAAAGGCTGGTGGCATGGCCTTTACTACACCTTGGTGGTTCTCTCCTCACCCAAAGTGCCCCCACCACCAAGTTTTCTTCATCTGTATGTGTTGCAGCTGTATGTGGAGATATGCAAGCTTTAGGACAATTGTAATTGTACTTTGTGTATGTGAGCCATAGATAACCACGCTTTACTTTACTACTGCCGGTTTTCGCAGTAGGGGATGTAGTACGGATAAAGCCTCCTTTTTTCAGATGGAAGGTGCACAAATACAATCCTTCTGCTTGCTGGGTGTAAGGGAGGAGAAGTGGGGGAAGACATGCGCTCATGTGAATGATCATAGCTCAGTCAGATATGATTAAAACATGATGTCATCTTTTAAATAGCAACTTAGAAAAATAATAAAATACCTGCATTAAAATGCTAAATTCTCATTAGGATTGATATGATCAAATATTTGACACTGAAAACTCCAGGTTTTTTCATTCTCCATCAGCATTGAAATGACCAAGCCAGATGTTTGTGATGTTCAGAATGGTCTGGTATGTATGTTTAATTTGCTCCAAAACTCTCAGATTTCTTGACCACCAGCATTCTGACAACTTAGTCATACTCGCTAGGATGGGCAAAATAGCACAAGGCCTTTGCTTGAAGCAGTTGAATGACAGTCTGTTTTGCTAAAAACATTAATACAGCAGATAAACTAGGACAGAACTTCCTACAAACCTTCTTCATAAGAGCCTTAAGTATAAATACACTGCATTCAACATTACATTGACACAGCATTCAGGCACAACAGTCTGATTGCTTTGTGCATAATGTGTTTTGTCAGCAGACTGCAATATGTCAGTGGTATTATTTATTAAAGGACAGCAGTCAAATTTGCTAATATTGAGTTCAAACCAGATATTTATATTCACTGTAGAAAAACATGAAATTCTTTATTACATTATTATAATTCAAGCATTTATATACACCAAGATCACAATGCTTTAAACACATTAGGAAAGTCTAGAATATTTTGTCACGGCTTTCTAAGCTTCGGATTATTTCACAACATTTGAGTTAATACCAGGCACACCTGTGTATTCATCTCAAATACACTGTTACCTTCTGTGACTTCATACAAAAACCAAAGGAAATCAGCCAAGATATCATTAAGAGAATTGTGGGACTCTGCGAGGCTTTGTACTCCTTGGTTCCATTGTCTGCGCTGCAAGTCCAATCAGAGTTGGAGAAGCCATTTTTTCAAAAAGCAACATAAAATGACAGATTACTGTTTGCAAACGCACTCATGGCCAAAGACTTCCATTTTTGCAGACATGTCCAGTGGTCTGCTCAAACTAAGTTTGAAGTGCTTGGCCAACATGATGATCGTTACATTTGGAGGAAAACTTGCAAGTCTGGGATCATCATCCAAACTATGATGTACTAGAGTGCCAGTATCAAAATGTTTGTTTTGCTGCAGGAGGGGATGGTGCACTTCAGAAAATAGGTGGCATCATAAGGAAAGAAAACCATGAGGAAATATTCATCAGCATCTCAAGACATCTACCAAAAATGTACAGTGAGACTAAGCCCTTGGGGCTGGCCATCAATCCCTGATCTCAGTCCCATAAAAGAATTTGCAGGCAGAGCTCAAAAGGGTGTGTGTGAACAAGGCAGCCAACAAACCTGACTCAGTTATACCAATTCTGTCTAAAGGTACAGCCCGAAATTCCAGCTAACTGTTGTGAAAGCTTGTGAAAGGATACCCAAAAAATTTGAATAAACTTCAGAATTTACCGAAAGTAAAAAAAATATTGGCTTTCATTATTCTGACATTTAGCAAATAGAAACCATTGTAGCAATCCTATGTGAACTTAAACGGGATACATTTAGTATGATATAATAATAATATAATATTACATAATATAATAATATAAAATAGATATGTGTCTTTTCATACAGTGTATGTAAATATTTGGTTTCAGTTGTACTGTATATTACATTACTACTAGTTATTCAATAATAATAATAATATTAAAAAAACTATAACAACAATAATAACAATAATAACAATTATAATAACAGTTTTCTCTTAAATGAATTGTTTTTAACACACATGATTTATGTGACAACAATCATTATGATAGAAAATATATATTGTGTAGCTATTTATTCAAACAACACAAAAAATAAAATTTTGAATCCATCGCCTCAGTGTTGCTCTAGTCTGATAAACACGTAGGTGCAAATCCACAGACATGCTCAGCGTCCCTTCAGCCATGAGAATGGAGAATGCTGAGGTTCAAGGTCATTTCAAGTATACTGCACCCCGGGGCGCTCCATTGTCAGAACAGCACATCCTTCAGCTCACCCATGTTCTCAAATTCACAAACAAGACATTGTGGACAGGCATTAGTTCCAAACAGCATTTAAAAGAGCACGCATCCAACAGGAAAGCGCTCATCAGGTGTGAAAATGACACTACTTTGCTCCACTCAGATATACAAAACAAATACAAGTGTGAATGTGAGGCAGAGACACAATTATCCATATTTGTATTCATGCCGCAGATTTTCACAGAAAAAAACTATGTGTATATGATTGTTAGCGTTATTGTTGTTCGGCATCAACACATTACTTGCATGTGGGGGTATGTTTGGTGGCGGAAATGATAGAGGCAAAGACTGGAAAAAAGAAGGATAGGAGCTGCAGTGGGTTTGATTAGCCCCTTTGTTGGAGGTCTGGTAAGCTTCATTGATTCCAGAGAATAGGTTCCTAATGAACCCAGCCAAGCTTGGACCAAACTTAGTCCTGAAGACAAACTAAGTTATGGTGGTCTGGCAGAGCGGTGGGGGTGAACCGACTGATATACAACGCCTGGACATATGGTCCCCCCCATCAGGGCCTCTCCAAGCCACTTTCACATGTCCAAGGTCTGTGTGTGTGTGTGTGTGTATGTGTGTGTGTGTTCTTGTACTTGTTGCTGAGTGAGAACCATTTTTTGGATTTTTATCACAAAGTGAGGATGTTTTCCTGGTCCTCACTTTTTCAAATTCCATTCTTGGGAAAGGGGTTAGGTTTAGGACTAGGGTATGAATTGAGTTATTGTTAGGGTTAGGGTTAGGTATTAAATGGTTATGGTTAGGGTTAGTGTTACGGTCAGGGTTAGGCACTAAAAATCAAGGAAAATGAATGGAAGTCAATGGAAGTAACTGAAAAGTCCTCATAAAGATAGTAAAACACGGATGTGTGTGTGTGTGTGTGTGTGTGTGTGTGTGTGTGTGTGTGTGTGTGTGTGTGTGTGTGTGTGTGTGTGTGTGAAAATTACAAAGAGGATACACATAGAAAGAATATTTAGTTCACATTGGTTTATTTTACTTTGTTAATTCACTTAGCAGAGAAAAACAACTGGAGTAGAAAGAGAGGGGTTTCGGAGGGGATGCACAGGGTGTGAGGAAAGAGAAGCTGCTTGATGCTTACTGAAAGCGACAGAGGAGAGAGGGCTGTGGGCTTTGTTTTTACAGCTGACCCAAATACAAAATCCATCCTGGCACATCCTACAAGACATGGAGAAACTGAGTAAATCAGGCCAACTTGGCTTTGGTCTGGCAATGACCTCACCACAACAGATGGATCCCACAATCCTGGTTCAGGATGTGAAGGAAAAAGCTTTACAGACCTGCTGCACCTTCAGAATTTATGGCAAAGGCTATTTATGTTCTTCATGAAGCGGACACAACAAACGGTTTTGTGTTTGGGTTTTGTGTGTATTCATCCAAGTAATTGTGCTCGGAAGCAAGGAGACAGGAGGTGAAGGTAAGCCTGGCCACAATTGTAAGACAAATTGATGAGGTCACGTTGGAAGTGTGGGGATGGATGTCTTCAGTGTCCCACCAACAAGGCTCTCGGTAACTGAGCTGGCAAGGGGGAGAATGGGCCCACTACAGGGCCACACAGCAGGCTCAAACAACACTTATTCGGCTGCCCAAACTGTCAGCCAGAACAACTTCATTGTGCCCAAAATTGGGGTTGAAAGCAGTTGAAAGCAAAGCAGAGGCTTGGCGAAAGGAAGGGGGGTGTTGCTTGGGAAGGTAGGGAGAAAGAATGAGGATGCAAAGCTCAAGAGGGAGATTCAAGTAAGGTGGTCTGTAGGAAATAGGGTTTCTGCAAAAGGGAAAGCTCCAGAGAACGTGCAGTCGCTGGGATTGAATAGTCTAGGGGGTGTGAATTCAATTCACTGAGGAGAATTCCCAGAGATCTTACACTAGAGGCACACAGCCAGAAGCAAGGTAGCAGCAAGAAATACAAATTTATTTAAATGTATTCTGGTTTAAAGGAACTAACATTGAAAGTCTGTTTTTTTACTGCCTGAATGATCACAATTGTATTCAATATTTAGTTATAGTTTACGCATAAAAAATAGCTGATTTCAGAACATTTAAATTTAGGAAAAACTAAGTGTGTGTAGGATTGTTGCGAAGTAGTCACTTCTTGTTTGTCACCACAATGCCTTACATAAGTATATTTGTATTTAACACATTACAATTACAAACCTAAACACATTTTATTTTTGCAAATAAAAATCTGAAAAGTATGGCTTGCAATTGTATTTATCACCCTTAAGTGCACATAAATATTATCACCTAAAGAGGTTTGTAAGAAAACAGTAGTGAACAAACAGTATCATGAAGTTCAAGGAACACACAGTACAAGAAGAAAGAGAGATTATTAAGCATGGTCAGGTTATAAAACAATACATCAAGCATTGAACACCTCACAAAGAACTGTTCAGTCCATCATCTAAAAACAGAAGGAGTATGGCACAGCTGTAGACATACCAAAATATGTTTGTCCCGCTAAACTGACACGCTAGGCAAAACAGCGTTAATCTGAGAATCTGCCAAGATGCCCCTGGTATCTCCGGTGGAGCTCTAGAAATCCACAACTCTAGTGGGAGAATCTGTAGTCTGGACAGCTACTAGTTGTGCACTTCACAAATCAGAAATTAATGGAGAAGTGAGGATGAAAGCCAGTGTGGATAGAAAAGTATATGATTTACACAAGCCATGCAGTGGCCACAGCAAACATGTGAAAGACGATGCTTTGGTCAGATGAGAGTCAAACTGGACCTTTTGGTCTATATGTAAAATGCTATGTGGGGAGGGAAAGTAACACATCAACCTGAACACACCTTCCACGCCTTAAAATACGGTGGTGGCAGGTTGGTGCTGTGGGAATGGTATTTTCAGCAGGGACAGAAAAGCTGGTGGAGTTGATGGGAAGACAGACACAGGTAAATCATGGAGGGACGTCCATTAGAGGCTGCAAAAGACTTGAGACTAGGGAAGACATTCACCATCGAGCAGTAATACAGCACTACGGGTACAACCAGGGCTACAATGGAATAGTTTAGATCAAAACATATCTGAATTTTACAATGTCCTAGTCAAACTCCCCACTTAAATCCAATTGACAATAATTTTTCCCCCACTTTGCAATTATGTCCTACTTTGTGTTGGTTTATCACATGAAATCCAAATAAAATAGTTTGTGGTTGTAATGTGAAAAAATGTGAAAAGAGGCAAGCAAACCTTCACATTGAACTGTACATAGTTTAAAATTGTATGAAATTTATCAAACTTTTCATAGCTACACACACAAATCAAGAAGCATTAGACCATTCCCTGCAGATGTCCCCCTGCACTGGACCCCAGGAAGGTCTCCAGCCACAAGCTTTGAGCTAGAGTCTGTTTACAGTACAACAGAAAGCTCTCTTAGAGTGACATTAAACCAGTTTAATCAGGCCAACAGTGATTGGTATCACCTTTCTTCTCTGTCTATTCTCTTTTTTACTTCTGGCTGTTTCAAATTCATATTTGTGCTCTCTGTAACAATTGCAAAGGGATGAAGGAGTTTACTTAGTCACAGTATATTAGGGAGATGAGGAAAGCCTCTGATTCTGCATTGGGGGGGGTGCAAAGGTGTGCACGTGTCATTGTAGTTTCTATGTGTGTGTGTGTGTGTGTGGACAGAATTGCCAAAATGCACACATATTCCTCACACACACAAACACCCAAACACACACACACACTTTCACCACCCCTGTTTGATCCAGAGCTAGCCCTGCAGCTCCCAGAGACTCAACAAAAGGCCTCCTCTATCCATTGTGTGAGCCGTGTGTTTCCCAGGAGAGCCAGGGCTCTGCAAAAGCAGGGCCCCGGATCGTTTTTGCCTGACATGGATGTTTATTCGCTCCATGGTCCAGCAGAACACCCTTAAAAGGACTGGCCTGAGCATTTTGACGTGGATGACATGTAGTTTTTCTAGAAGTGAAGAGGAGCTGGAGGGTGCGAGGAAGGCAGGAAAGAAGAGGGAGAGTGAATGTCTTGACAGATGAACAGACATTCGAGACAGACAGAGAGCAGATCTGTCTGTGAAGGTGTTCTCAGTGCACTCATATGAAAAAGAATATTCAGGGTGTTCTACACCATTTTATTTGCTTCTTGTCTTTACACTAGTCAGCTTTCTTGTCAACCATGTTCATAAATGTAAAACTCTCCCCAGTGGGTGGGTAGAGAGTTCTTCCTGATCTTGACAAGCCCTCCTATCTCTGACTGCATACTAATTTTCTCCCAGAACCACTGGGCCAATGCAAAACAAACACAACTGCCAGAGCTATTGTTCAGTGATTCAGAAGCAGAGTTTCAGCAGCTAAACTGGGATTATACAAACAGTCTCCACCTTAAAGGGAAGCTTTTGTAGTTGGCTCGTTGGTATCTACGATCAGACATGTTTCCAGGATAAAACCAGAGTTCATTCAAAAGTAAATTGAAAGTCCTGCAAATGTAAATTTAAACATAGCTAACAATGTTAAATCTTTGTACATATAAAATACCCACAACAAAAACCGTTTATTTTGTTGACTTTATCTCCAATGTTTGAATGCTGTCTCTCAGCATGCTTCAAATTCCTTGACAATATGTCAAGATTTCCTTGAGATTGAGAATGTCTGCAGGGCTGTCTGTGGAGCTCCAGAAGCTACAAGTTGAAACAAACACAGGATAGGCCTATACCATCTAATCTGTTGAACATCATTATCTTCCAAGATATTACTATACTCCCTTCCATAAGCACAAGCCCAGCAGAAGTCCAGCCTCCAAGCTGCACTCTCCCTCCTTTTCTTCTCTCTTTGAGGTAAAAGCTTATGTATTGAAGCTGAGAATGAATGTAAGCTATTGTTGGGTTACAACCAGACTCTACATAGTGTTGTTTGATCCCATGTTGGGCCTAAAAAGGCTTTTTTTTTTTTTACTTGAACTGCTACCTCAGCTGTAAGGGTCATATATGCAGGGGAGTCTGTTTGTAGACTAGTTTGCCTCCATCATTGATTTTTTTATTTTTATTTTTTATTGTTATGCTCTTTGGTTTATCTTTCATATTCAGATTGTCATTTAAGTCAATTTTTTAACTTACAATGTCCATGAGCATGCACTCATTTTAGTGTTTAGACAGTACTGTCATCTTCAGGACAAGCTGTACTTCTCTTGTATTGTTGCAGGTACACATTAGAGTAATAAAGTAATAAAGTATTCTTTTGAATAATCCCTCAAATAACAGTAATCGGCAATCCAGGTGCCATGTAAGATTTTCCCCAATCCATTTTTCTTGTTCCCTTGGTGGCGGCCTGTCCAGGGTGTATCCTTTCCCACGCCCATAGACTGCTGAAGATAGTCACCAGCTTTCCAACAACCCACAATGGAAGAAGCGGTAGAAAATGACTGACTGACTGACTGACCATTTTTCTTGAGGCTCCTGAATTAAATCTACATGAGTTGCGCCTCTGTCTTCACCTATCAGCACTAACAGAACATCTTACATCTTAGCTGTTCTTACTGTCTTAGTATTATATTTAGCCTATAGTTGTATTTTTTATTTGCACTCTGTAAAGCACTTTGTGATCTTTATCTGTGAAAGGTGCTATATAAATAAAGCTTACTTACATCAGAGACGGTGACTTGAGTCTCAGACTTGGACGTAAATTGGACTCAAACCCATCCTTTAAAGACAACAGACTTGGCTAAGACTGTGGCTGGGGCTTGAGTAAGTATTAATCATCTGTATCTCATGTAACCAGGCGTTAAAGCAAGCAAATATGTGGCCATAACTGTAACTGTGAAAGGGAGAGTTTGGTTTAGTTAAAGGGAGCAATTGATTAATTTGCCAGGGATGTTTGTGAATCACTGGTTTGTAATCTGTTCATCCAAGCAGTCTCTTGTAATCACCACCAAATGTTTTTTAAACTAATTTCATTTAAGTCATTTAATAAATGACTTTGGGTCATGTCAGGACAAAATAAACTGACCTTCAACACCTTGCATCTGGTTTATACTCGCAGTTTTAGTCTCACAGCATGGTTGTACTCCAATTTGTGTATCTGCTTTTACACTAATACTAAAGACAGATTATTTCCTCAGGTTATACTGCATCAAGAATCAGAAATGTTGTTATTGTTAATTCAATTCAATTCAATTCAAAAATACTTTATTAATCCCAAAGGATTAACACTCTGTATTGCTAACTAGTCAGGCGTGTAGTTAGACCGGATGTTTTTTAATAGCCCTGGACGTCTTGATAGAAGACATTTAGAAGTATTAAAAAGATGCAGCCACAAAATGGTATTAGACTTCACATTTTTATTTAAAAACAATCAGATTTTTTAAATTGTGTTCCATATAATCACGTCCCGCTCCACAATAACCTGACAATGAGTTAAAAGGAGAAGACAAAAAAATAGTTATTTGCGCCCTTGCTGCACCGGAAATGTGGAACTACGCGCACAGTCAAGAGACGGACTCCATTCTGGAGAAGTCCAGAACAGCAGTTTACTCCAGGTCGACCTGCCTCCTTCATTACCTGAAAAGTTACATTGAGCGCCTCGAACAGGTCTCCTTTCAGAGCAACCGTGGAGCCAACCGAAGAGAGGGAGCCTGGTGGACGCGGTATAACCCAGGAGAAGATAGCGGTACAACCTGAATGCTGACTCGGAATGGGCTAATTGTAAGTTACAGCTAGTCACTTATTCAACCAGCAAGACATGAGGTGGAGGTTCACTCTAATGAGCATCTTCAGGGTCATGATGAGGGACTTTCACCTGAGCTACAGGTGAAGGTAAATGATCTGTCTGTGATAGAAAACAGCAGCGACCTTCTCTGTGAGCTTCTAGCGGGATTTGCATCATAATGTGAAAATATCTGGTCCTTTACTTCAGTCAAAATAAAAACATTTAATCCTTACATAGCTGAACACATTAAGAGGTCCTTCAGATCCACACATTGCATCTCATGGCTGCAGCCAGTTTTATAGTCTAGTTGACTGTCTACATGTAGACAGAAAAAAGTGTTGCTCAATAAACCAGGAAAATATCTCCTGGTTCCAGTAAGACATAGTCGAAAGTGTAAAAGTAAGCCTCCCTCTTCTCTTTCATATCTTCTGCGCTGATTCTAAACATACAGCTCTGGCTTTAAAGATGCAGTATAATTAAGAAATAAATCAGAGCAATTAATCACAGGTGGACCATTGATAAGTTAACTATTTTATTTTTCTGAATTAAACATGTAATATTATATAAACTAAACTAATTAAACAAGGATACAGTTTTAATGAAGGTGAGACATACATACCATATGTATACAGTTATTCATAACTGTAATATTAGTACTGATAAGGTCCACGATGAGGCTCTATGCTATATTTTAAACACCACAACTTAACACCCTTTCCTCTCAAAGTGTTTAATAGTAAGAAACATTTTTCATTTATTATTTTTTGCAGGCCAAATTTCTTCTGAAGTGGAATGAAGGGCTGAAAAGATGGCGATAAAAGAGAACAGGTTCATAAAAGAAGGAACAATTTTAATAAAATGTTTCAACAGTTCTTGGCATGGTGAAATAAACGTGTTTTAGGATTTTACCATTTGACTAAGATTTAGGAAAATCAACTTTATGCCACTTTCCTTTTTTCAAATGTAAGAAATTAAGACAATGGAGCCCCAGGAGTGGAACACTTTGATGAAAATGTAATGTTTAAAAAGGTAATTTATGTAGATGACAAAAGAAGCATTTATCTGGCCCACAGTAAACATCTCTGAGTTTAAGAAAAACGTTTGTCAGCAAAAATTCAGATTACGTTATTTTCTAAATATCTCAAAATGTGTCATTATTTGCTTCAGCAAAATGGTTTTTCATCAGTCCTAAACTCTGTTTCTTCTTGTCCTTCATTCAGCTTTTAACAAAAATAAAAAGTAAAATTATTGTAAACCTTTTTTGTTTGATTCACAATAATTTACATTCAGTCTAAAACCAGCTGGGACAGAGAACTGGTACAATATGTCCGATATTATTTTAATTTTAAATTACCTATAAATTATCTAATTGAAATCTAAATATTTTGGATTTGGGCTAAAGCCCCCAATGTTTTGAGACCCTAAAAACGCCCCTGTAACTAGTACAATAAAAAAACATGTTAACACTTCCACTTCTCTTTTGCTAGACATGATTTCAAACTTCTGTTTTTTCTCTTATTTTCTTATCTCTTGTCTTTCTTGATTACACCTAAAGGGATAGTTTGTACTTTTTGAAATGAGGTTCTAGAAAGTTATTATTAGTAATAGTTCCTGCGATTGTAGTAGGAAGACGTTATATCACAGTAAATTTGTGGAAAAGTAAAGAAATTCTCAGAATGACCAAAGGCTTACTGTTAAGTCAAACATGTCCCCCAGTTTCTATTGATTTTAGAATAGCAAAACAGCTCAAAATGAAAATATTCATATCATTGGGATGACACCAATATGTTAGTGGATATTACCAGTTACCTACTAAAAGGGTGTTCGAACAGCATTTGGTTAATACCTGAAATTATGCCTCATCCTCAACAACCCGCCTGATCAGCCGGGACTCATAAATCCGCTGTAAGTCCATCAAGAATCGAGTGAACTTTTAAGTAATTTATGGAGCGATTTTGAAAATGGGTCATGTCTGTGTTTTTAAAGGTCTCATAGAGAAGATCAGCTAACTTTACAGAACTTTGGATAAAGAGTCCAAACCATCATTCAATTGTAAACTATAAGGCAGGTTGTACAACCATAATGACTCTGCCCTGTGAAAGATGGTTACCACTGAACAGTGCGCAGCCATCAAAGAAACATCGAGTTAAAGATTTTGTCTTGAGGATTGTCTTTAATCAATTCATTAGAATCACTTGATAAAAATTTTCACTCTTTATTTGCCTTTTATCTATTGTTTCTGTTATCTTTTACACTTCATCTTCATGAAGGTAATAAAATGGGATTATTTCCATGCCGTAAACCTCTGAAATAGCAAAAAAAGGAACAGAAAATAGCTAGGAGGTGAAAATCTTTTCAAATTGATTTCAATGTACAGCTCTTGCTGTTTCCCGGATTACCCAATGCAACTTCACAATTTACATTGCAACACATAACAATGCTGCTGTATTGTCCAGTATTTGGGAGAACAACAAACACATCTTCAATCTGTTTGGCGTTCATTGTGGACAATACACATGTAAATATCCTTGCCCCATTATACATGCTCTTTTTGTATTTCAGCTCGACTGCCTAAGAGGTATAGATGAAGGAGTTAAAGGGGAGTGCTGTATGGTTTTTTTTTGTATCCAGTTTTTTCGGAGGGAGATTTGGGCACATACACATTCACACACTAGTATGGGCACATCTGTGCCCTCGACCCATTTCAGACAGGAGAAACTGTACCTTGATTTGCATAAGAATAATTGACACTTCATATTAGCCCTCCAATCCAAGAGGATTATTTTTCTCAGCATATGTGCAGGCAGTGAGTGCTGCCATGCTGGAGAATATGAAAGGGAGGGAACAGAGAGTAGGAACGGGAGGGGGCACGTCATAGAAGATTAACCCTTTGATTTCCTCAGCCGTTTATAAAGAAGTTGGTGTGGCTATTATTTCAAATACAGATTAATGTGTAGTAAAAATAACACAATTGTAGAAAAAAACTATTTTTGGTTTCACAAATAAAAGACAAATCAAATACTATTTTAAGGATTTTTTCAGGAGGGATTTGCTTTTGAACCTCTTGGCTACACTTATTGTATCATGTGCAGGTTTGCAATTACATACTTAGCAAAGCAACACTGGGTACCTGTCACAGTTTTTGTTCATAATAAACCAGTAAGGTGAATTCTATGTTGAATTATTAAAAATTGCTACAAAAAGAACCAATTTAGGAATAACCTCACCCCAGAGGCTAACATAATTACCAACATTTATACAACTGCTCACATTTTACCAGATCAACTGTACCTCTACATTTGTTTGTCTGCAGTTACTCTCGTCGTAGCTGGGGTTTCATTCTTTCATCATGTGTCAGTTACATTATAATCCATCTGATTTCAGAGCAAGGAAGGCCACAAAGCTTATGGAAGATAGCCCCTGCATGTTTTTCAAGCCATCACAGCTGACAACATGGGACCTGTTTTAAGGTCAAGCCAGTTTTAAGGGAGAATAAGGAACCAGGATTCATTTTGGGGGAAGGGGGTAAAAAGAAGGGGGCAGAGGGTTTGGGGAGTGGGTGGGGGGGAAAAGCCTTGGCGCCAGCCCCTCTGAAGCACTCAGCATCCCCCCGCTTCTGGGATGGCGGATGTGTCTAAGTGTATCCATGACAACCTTACTGCATGCAGGGATACACCACGGCAACAAGACCAAGGAAAGTTGATGTAATGTAGGTCTGCCTCTGTATGTGTATGTAGATGCATTGGGTAAGGCACACTGCTTGGTGATATTAATAATCCTTTAGTCTGGCTGAGGTTATATATATATATGTCTCAAAACGGCAGACAGTTAATGGCTGATTTCTTTATTTTTGCATTTTTCTGACCTGTGTGCTGTATACATAGAGTAAGAGTTTAGGATTGTAATACATTGTCTTGGTAATGATGGTATTTTATATGCAATAGTGTCTCAGACACAAAGAGGAGCAGTCTAATATTTACTCAGCTTAAAAGTAATTTACTCACCACACTCCTAAGACTGCCTGGTTAACTAAAGAACAGCCCAGTCTGGGTCATTTTGCTAAACCAGCTCTGAGTTATATTCTTAAAGGTTTGCAAGGGGCTGGTGCCAATCTCCAGCAGTCATTGGTTGACAAACAGGGTAGAACCAGGACAAGGCAATACAGAAATGCACAGGACAGAGAACCATGCAACCATACCTAAGGTTAGGGTTGAGACATTTCAAGCAAAAAAGTAAAGGAAGCCTCACAGGGCATGGACTTGTTGATTTTGGACATTCACCATGTGCTAAGTGATGCACCAGCAGTGGTTTACCATAGCTGAAATGATGGTCTCATACTCAGTATTTCAAGTGCTTCATTACTAATGAACATAAACTAAAAAAGAAACATTTTTCCACCACCAGATTGATGTTAACATCTGTTAAAAAATTCACCACCATAAACATTTTAACATGACCTGAAGTAATACTAATCACAAAACTAAATTAAAATAAAAGATGATAAAACACAGATTTTGACTAAAGTATGTTCAGTTATCAAACATTTTGTATGGTTTTTTAATGAATGTAACTTGCTGAAGTTGATTTTCTTGTAGTTATCTCTTTATTTATTATTATTTATCTATTTATTTACGTAACCCATTTTATAGTATTGGCTTCTGTTAATTTATTACCATTTAGAAAATGCAATTCTTCCTTCTAATTGTTTTATAATAATAAATATCTCATTGCTACTTATTTTAACGAGACATTTAATAAATGCTTATGTATGACATTAATAATAAGAGTTTTTGATAAGCAGGTTAGATCATAAAATCATCAAAAATTGCTAAAGAGGGTGGGTTCATACCTTAAATTCCACAATTTGAAAGTATTAGATACAAATAGAATGTGGGTTATTATACATAAACATGTATGCTGCGTGGTACATTTAAAATGTTTTCCTAATATTTTCATACTAAAAGGAAGCAGAGCACCTAGGCAGAAAAAAATAAAAACAAAATTCATATTTGGCATGTAATAATGTGTAAAATGCTGCCTGCTATATTGACTTCATGATCAATTCTTTAGTCAAAGTGTGAATGTTGTAAAAGGTTAACGTTGTCTTAAGTTAACAAACTTATTTTCTAACTTGAACTACCTGGTTTAACAAAATGTACTGACACTAAATTCTCAGAGGTCAGTAGAGTAGGCCAGACTTTTACTCAAGTAAGAGTAGCATTACTTCAATATATTTTTACTCAAGTAGAAGTAAAAAGTTGCCTTCCAAAAACATTTGTCAAACAAGAGTAAAAAAGCCACTGAAGCGCAGAGTAACTGTTAAATCCTAACATCTAATTTAATTTGTACAAAATAATGTAATCAGACAGATAATATTTTTTTAGGTTATATACAGATTCTGGTATTAGGAAGAATAAAATAAAGAGAATGACATCAAGAAAAAAATTAAGTTATTCAAAATAAATAACATTATTACAAAATAAATTCAGGCATACATTTTCAAACCGAATTTTGTCACAAAGAAAGCTACTGAAACCAACACATGCATCAGGTAATGTTTGCAAGTTAGGACAGTCTAAAGTACTACCAGTGATAATATATTATGTTTACTTTACATTTACTTGACTTCCAAATGGTACACCAACCTTGAACACCTTGAACCCAGCATTTGGATTAAATAACTGACCCAGGAGTTTGTATAGAGCAATAAACACATGACACAATGACACACAATGGCACATGCAGTCATGCAGAGTCTTACATGTTCACATCCCTGCAAACACTAAGCTGTGTTAGTACCATCCCATTTGGGATGTGCTGGCCTTTCTCACAAAATGTACCTAATTAATAATAAGTTCTAATGAGTTCTTATTTGTGCCACAGAGCAAGCAAGAGAGAGAGAAAACAGAGGAATAAAGTTGCTTCATGGGACCTGGGCTATATGCTGTTTGTACATTTTAAATCATGCACTCCTGCACAGACGCGCTCATACATTCACTCATTGATGTATAGAACCAAACTGAGATCCTATGGGAGTATATTTTTAACCCTGACTACCGACTATTTTCTCAAGGGTTAAAGGGCTGGATGGTGAATCGAGTAAATAATTCACAATAGTTGAAACTCTTTCAGTGTAACCTCAGAATAAACAGGGGAGGGAGACCTGAGAGACTATGCGGTGGCACACCATACTCCTGCTTAATGTTTTTATTTAGTTGTGGATAGAAGATTCCATGTATTTTGATCAATTCTGGGGCTGTAAAACAGCAGTTAACATTACTTTTATTCTGTATTTTTGGGTTGGATGAAGATCATGAGCCTTATGTGACCAAACCCTAACACTAAAGATGTGAAGGATATGCAATCTCCAAGGTGAGCTCTCTCTTTTAAAGCTTTACTCTTTTGGTCTTCAATTTATATAGACAAAAGTTATCTTCCATGAACCAGCAGTGTCTTCATCTTTTTGTTTTCAAACAATACTATGTCATAGTGCCAATAGGACAGTTTGAGTCAGATTGTTTCTGTCAAACTGCAAATTGTAGAAAGCAAAATACGACACTAATGAATTCATCTGACCCACATTTTACTGTCCCATCCGTTTCTCTGGAGACGCAGAAAGGGCATTTACACAGGTAAACCGTGACTGGTCCCTAAAGTGAAAGATGGGTTTTTCAGAAGGAAAGGGGTTATTCATAATTTACCATGCTGTGGTTGCTAGACACTTAGGAGATAATGCAGTGCTTCAAGCATACAAAACATGGAGCCTTCTTGGTACTGGTGAGGCCATTGTTGTGTGTTTTCCAGCAAGTCTCGTTCCGTCCATACCGACAGATGAAAAAAATATTGATAATAAAACTGAGTGAAAATAAACTGAGTATATCATAGCTTTGTGCAGGTGTGCTGCTTATATCTAGCATTTGTGGACAACTATCTGGTTACACCCAATTTCCTGGGTTATTCTCATGTCCGAAAAAAAAAAAAGAAAAATCACTCTGTGTAGGGTGGTGTAAATTATTTCAATAAAATTGACCTAATTTGTGTATCTTATTAAACAGTGTGTGTACAAGTTATTCTTGCAAAAAGTATCTTCTTCCAATCCCTATAAGGGTTCAGTTGAGTCTTATTCTCTCCAGATCAGCAGCTGAGGGGATTTTACTTCTGTCCGCTGAAAATAGCTAAGGCGCACAACTTTGTCACCCTTTGTCAGACCTGAGGCAGACATAGCTTTCTAGCTCTGTAACTTTACTGAGAGACCCTCTGATATATAATCTTTTTTATGAATGAGGGAAGCATCCCCAAACATTGCTGTTGTTTTTCCTAAATGCACATTGTTTGGGTTTGGTAAAGTATGCTGATTTAATTATTATTTTCCCGATGCAGTGCAACTTTTATTTCTATCTGTTTCATGCTTCACATTCAGATTCAGAATATTTTCCTCACTTTCGCTACAAATAAAAACAGAAAACCAAAAGTGAAGTTCAGACCGTTTTAGATCACTGCAATTAACTCCAATATTAGCTCACCAATTTAACTCAGTAAGTATTATCCCTACTTCTAGAAGTTTGAGTGTCTCTTAAGTTCTAAATAAAAAGTCACCAGGCATAATGTTTAGCTTAAATGGAATCTTATTCTTCTCATCCTTTACCTAGAGATAATAGACAATTGTGGCTCACTCTTCCTTTTCTAAGTACTAAAAACTCACAACCTCTTCTTTGAAACAAAAACATTAATAGATTGTTGTTTTACACCTATATGGCTTCTGTTAAACTCATTTCATTGCCCTTTATATTCAGTAACCAGACTGAGAAAACAGACTTCATGCTACATTGAATATTATAACACAGTCAGCATTAGCTTAAAAGCTT
This sequence comes from Girardinichthys multiradiatus, assembly GCF_021462225.1. Classification (NCBI taxonomy): domain Eukaryota; kingdom Metazoa; phylum Chordata; class Actinopteri; order Cyprinodontiformes; family Goodeidae; genus Girardinichthys; species Girardinichthys multiradiatus. The sequence goes on along the minus strand of NC_061805.1, from coordinate 35,899,204 downwards.
AATTATTCTAACAAAAGCAAGACCTAAATAACAAAGTGAACAGTAAAGAAATGGTCAAAATACACACATCAGAAAATCAATGTGACTTATTGGTGTTACAACGTCTCAAGTGTGAATGGGGAGCAGGTGTGTTAAATTTGTGTGTTATCGCGCTTACACTCTCTCGTACTGGTAATGGAAGTTCAACATGGCACCTAATGGTAAATAACTCTCTCCGAGGATCTGAAAAAAGAACTGTTGCCTAGATAAAGATGGCCTGGGCTATAAGAGGATTGCCAAGGCCCCGAAACTAAGCCGCAGAACAGTGACCAAGATCATGCAGGGCTTTAACAGGACAGGTTCCACTCAGAACAGGCCTCGATATGGTCAACCAAATAAACTAAGAACCGGTGCTCAGTGTCATATCCAGAGGTTGTCTATTGAAAATAGACATATGAGTCCGGACAGATTTTCTACAGAATTTGAAGGGTTGGAGGTGGGGGTCAGCCTGTCATCAAATTGGTCTGCATGGCTGTCGTCCCAGAAGGAAACCTCTTCTAAAGATGATGCACAAGAAAGCCCACAAACAATTTGTTGAAGACATGTAGACTAAGGACATGGATTATGGAACCATACCCTGTGGTCTAATGAGACATAGATAAACTTATTTGTTTCAGATGGTGTCAAGCATGTGTGGTGGCTTGCAAACAGTCAGAGATGGTGTGGGAGTGTCATGGTTTAAGGCTGCATGAGTACTGCTGTCTGTGTAGGACTACAGCTTATTGAGGGAACCATTAATGCCAACATGTACTGTGACATACTAAAGCAGAGCATGATCCCCTCCCTTTGGATACTGTGCCACAGAGCAGTATTCCAACATAACAACCCCAAACACACTTCCAAGATGACTAGTGCCTTGCTAAGGAGACTGAGGGTAAAGATGCTGGTCTGGCCAAGCATGTCTCCTGACCTAAACCCTGGGTGTACTTACTTCTGTTTCCAGTGGTTTCGACATTAATTGCTGTGTGTTGAGTTATTTTGAGGGGACAGGAAATTTACACTTCTATACAAGCTGTAAACTGACTACTTCACATTGTATCAAAGCATTATATCTTCAGTGTAGCCCCATGAAAAGGTTTAATAATATATATTTACAAAAATGTGATGTGTGTTTTCACCTTTTTGAGATACTGTAGTATTTATCGAGATTAGCGACTGAGGTTGGCAGCTACCTCCAAGATCTTTACAAAGACCAAGATCAAGCTCTGCTGTCCTAAAGTCCACTCAAATCTCGAGAACATCATAGCATTGATATGAACACACAATTAATAAACCTTTAACTCATCATCATTTCACACTATTTTACAAAAAAAAAAAACTTTGGTTAATTACATCAAAAACAGAGGTAGAAGGTAAAGTGCCACCAGTAATCTTCCTACATCAAATACATACTCGGAACAGGATATGTTAAGCATTTCCGTCACTGCCTGACTTAAAACTAAAGCAGTGTACTCGTACTCTCGTACTCATCGTACTCGTACTCATCATCTTCCGCTTTATCCGGGACCGGGTTGAGGGGGCAGCAGACTCAGTCTGCGCCTCCAGCTCCTCCTTGGGGAGCCCAGGACATCATCGCTTGTGGGACCCCGACTCCGTACTCCTGGAGTACCCCCCACAGGGTACTACGAGGGACACAGTCGAATGCCTTCTCCAGGTCTACAAAACACATGTGGACCGTTTGGGCAAACTCCCATGAACCCTCAAGTACCATGCGGAGTGTAAAGCTGGTCCAGTGTTCCACAGCTGGGACAAAAACCACACTGCCTTTCCTGAAGCCGAGGTTTGACTATCGGTCGGACTCTCCTCTCCAATATCCTGGCATAGGCCTTACCAAAGAGGCTAAGGGGGTGATCCCCCTATAGTTGGAACACACCCTCTGGTCACCCTTCATAAGAAGGGTGACCACCACCCCAGTCTACCAATCCAGAGGCACTGTCCCTGAACACCACGCAATGTCGAAGAGGCGTGTCAACCATGACAGCACCAAAACATCCAGAGACTTGAGGTACTCAGGCCAGACCTCATCCACCCCCAAATCCCTGCCACTGTGGAGCTTTTTAAGCACCTCGGTGACTTCAGCTTAGGTAATGGAAGAGTCCAATCACAAGTCCTGAGCCTCTGCTTCCGCCAGGGAATGCGTGACGGCAGGATTGAGGAGATCCTCGAAGTACTCCCTCCACCACCCAATTATGTCCCCGGTCAAGGTCAGCCCCACCCCCACTGTAAACAGTGTTAGCGAAGCACTGCTTCCCCCTCCTGAGGCGCTGGACAGTTTGCCAGAATCGCTTCGAGGCCAACTGGTACTCCTTCTCCATGGCCCCACCGAACTCCTCCCAGGCCCGAGTTTTTGCCTCTGCCACAGCCCAGGCCGTGGCATGCTTGGCCTGACGGTATTCATCAGCTGCCTCAGAAGTCCCACAAGCCAACCACAGCCAAGAGGACTCTTTCTTCAGTTTGACAGCATCTCTTACTGCCATTGTCACGCCACAGCTAAGGGCAGAAGCATCGAAAATAGATGCGGAGAACATGGTCCACTCGGACTCTATGTCTCCAACCTCCCCGGAATCTGGTCAAAGCTCTCCCGGAGGGGAGGAGTTGAATACATCCCTGGCCGAGGGCTCTGTCAGACGTTCCCAGCAGACCCTCAGGCGCTTGGGCCTGCAAAGTCTGTCCGGCTTTCTCCTCTTCCAGCGGATCCAACTCACCACCAGGTGGCGATCAGTGGACAGCTCAGCCCCTCTCTTCACCCGAGTGTCCAAAACATGCGGCCGAAGGTCTGATGATATGACAACAAAGTCGATCATCAACCTCCTGCCTAGGGTGTCCTGGTGCCAAGTGCCCTGATGAACACCCTTATGCTTGAACATGGTGTTCATTATGGACAATCCGTGACTAGCACATAAGTCCAATAACGAAACACCCCTCAGATTCAGATCAGGGAGGCCATTCCTCATGGGATCACATCACTGTCGTTTTCCACGTGGTCGTTAAAGTCCCCCAGCAGAATAATGGAGTCCTAGGGAGGGGCACTATAAAGCACTTCCGACAGGGATGCCAAGAAGGCCCGGGTACTCCGCACTACCGCTCGGCCCTTTGTCTGAAACGACAGTCAGAGACCTGACCCCAACCCGAAGGTGCAGGGATGTGATCCTCTCAGCCACTGGGGTAAACCCCAACATGAGACGGCTGAGCTGGGGGGCAACAAGCAAACCCACCCCAGCCCACCGCCTCTCCCTGTGGGCCACTCCAGAGTAGAAGAGAGTCCAGCCCTTCTCCAGGAGATAGGTTCTAGAGCCCACATTGTGCGTGGAGTCAATATCTCTTGACCTTCCGCACAAGCTCAGGCTCCTTCCCCCCCCAGCGAGGTGACATTCCACATCCCTAGAGCCAGCCTAAGCATCCAGAGATTGGGCCGCCGAGGTCTCCACCTTCGTCCGCCGCCCAATCCTCTTTGCACTGGTCCCTCATGATTTCCCCAGCCAGCGGTGGGCCCACTGGGCGATGGCCTCGCGTCTTTCATTTGGGCTTGGCCCAGCCGGGTCCCACTAGGAGCAATCCGGCCACCAAGTGCTCTCTGACGATTCCCAACCCCAAGCCTGGCTCCAGGGTGGGACCCCGGCTCTGCCGCACTGGGCCACGTCACGTGCCTCAACTGTATGGTCCTCATGAAGGTGTCTTGAACCGCTCTTTGTCTGACCTGTCACCCAGAGCCTGTTTGCCATGGGAGACTGGACAGCAAATATGGACATTGTTCACAGGCAAATACGGAACTGTTTGTACTTCCTGTGAAGGCTGGAGCCCTTCAACATCTGTAAAAGAAAATTGCTTCAGATTTTTTACCAGTCTGCGGTGGCCAGCGTAAATTCAGTTTATTTATATTGCGCCAATTCACAACACATGTCGTCTCAAGGCACTTCACAAAAGTCAGGTACATACATTCCAATTAATCCTAATCATTGAACAGTTCAGTCAGATTCAGTTATTTATTCAAATTGGATAAAAAGGTTTTTCTGTCTAAGGAAACCCAGCAGATTGCATCCAGTCAGTGACTTGCAGCATTCCCTCCTCCCAGATGAGCATGTAGAGACAGTGGACAGTCACTGGCGTTGACTTTGCAGCAATACCTCATACTGAGCATGCATGTAGCAACAGTGGAGAGGAAAAACTCCCTTTTAACAGGAAGAAACTTCCTGCAGAACCAGGCTCAGTGTGAGCGGCCATCTGCCACAACCGACTGGGGGTTTGAGAGAATAGAGCAGAGACACAAAGAGAACAAAGAAGCACTGATCCAGGAGTCCTTTCTATGGGAAGGAGAAGTAAATGTTAATGGATGTAGCTCCTTTAGTCGTTTCACCTAGAAAGAAAGAACAGATAAACTCTGAGCCAGTTTTCAAGGTTAAAGTATGAAAGAAAGCACATAGAGTTAGTCACCGTAAAAGCTCAGTCAATTGCCATGTCTAGGAGAGAGAAATGGTTAAACACTGAAAGACAGGGCCATGTGGATCATTGGTAGAGGGTGAGCATTAAGTTGTTGCCAGCAGAAGCTTGGACAATGCCCCTCTCCAGAAAGGTGTCACAGGTAGACACAGAGTCAGGCCAGTTGTAGCTTCTAGGTAGAGAAAATAGAGAACAAAGTTAAAAGCTGAAATAACAGCAAATAATGCAAAATTGGAGAGTACTGTGAGAATGTAGCGAAGAGGGTGAAAGTGGTCATTATGTCCTCCAGCAGCCTAAGCGTATAGAAGCATAATAACAGAGATAGCTCAGGATAACCTAAGCCACTCTAACTATAAGCTTTATCAAAAAGCAAAGTTTTAAGCCTAGCCTTAAAAGTAGACAGGGTGTCTGCCTCACGGACTAAAACTGGGAGCTGGTTCCACAGGAGAGGAGCCTGATAACTAAAAGATCTGCCTCCCATTCTACTTCTAGAGACTCTAGGAACCACCAGTAAACCTGCAGTCTGAGAACGAAGTGCTCTGTTAGGAACGTATGGAACAATCAGGTTTCTAATGTATGATGGAGCTAAATCATTAAGGGCTTTATATGTGAGGAGGAGAATTTTAAATTCTATTCTGGATTTAACAGGGAGCCAATGAAGGAAGCTAAAATAGGAGAAATATGATCTATCTTTTTAATTTTCATCAGAACTCTTGCTGCAGCATTTTGAATCAGCTGAAGGCTTTTAACTGCATTTTGTGGACATCCTGATAGTAACGAATTACAATAGTCCAGCCTTGAAGTAACAAATGCATGGACTAGGGTTTCAGCATCACTCCTGGACAGAATATTTCTAATTTTCCAATTTTAGTATCCTCTTCTATTTTGTAGTTCGCTGCGGAGGAAGCGGGAAGAAGAGAGATTGGATTGTCTGTCTGTCTGTCTTGTTTTCTTGCTGGACTGAGACATATTTAGCTCCATCAATCTTTGCATCAACTATGGGTAGTATCCCTGTCATTGCTGATGAAACATTTACCCATATCATAATGCTGCAACCACTCTTAAACTGTGAGGATGTTGTGCTCAGGATGATGAGGTTTGTTAGTTTTTGTTTTGTTTTTCTGCATGTAGGCCGAAACTTCAGTTTTTTCATCTCACCAGAGCACCTACTTCCACATATTTGTTTTGTGCGCTGTGACTAACCTAAAACTAGACTTTTTATGACTTTATTTTATCGAAGTCTTTCTTCTTTATACAGTGTTCCTTAAATACCAGATTTATGGAGGTCAAGGGTAATATTTGTCATTTCAACAAATTCTCCCACCTGAGCTGTGGAATTCTACACCTCCTCCATTTACCAAGGGGTTCTAGGATGCTTATCTGATTAATGCTCTTCTAGCAGAGCCTATCACCTTAGATAAACCAGCATACCTTGGTAAGGTTATATTTATGTCATACTTTTTCCATTCTTAGGAGAGAGATTGAACGGTGATCATTGGGATGTTAAATATGTGGGATACTCTGTTATAGCCCTACTTTTCCTTAAGCTTCTCCACAACTTTATCCATGACTTTTCTGGTGTGTTCTTTGGTCGTTATGATCCTGTTTGTTCATGAATATTCTCTACCTCTGAGCCCTTCACAGAACAGCTATTTTTATAGTGGGATTAAATTACACAAAGGCAGACTCTTTTTACAAAGTAGCTGAAGGAAGATGATTGCCCCAAATTTCCACTTGTGCAACACAGAAGAACTGAAATTTTACTTTCCCTTAAATCTGATTTTTTGGAAGTAATGTGACAAGATACACTACCGGTCAAAAGTTTTAGAAACACTTTTTCATTTAATGGTTTTCTTTATTTTCATGACCATTCACATTGTACATAGATTCTCAATGAAGGCATCAAAACTGTGAATGAACACCTATGGAATCATGTAGCAAACTGAAAATTGCAAAATAACTTTAAATATGTTTTTTATTTTAGATTCCTTAAAGTAGACACCCTTTGCTGTGGTCACTGAAATAATAACCGTTGGTCGTCTCTGTTTGGAAAATAATTTTAGGCGACCACCTCCTGAAGCTCGTGGAGAGAACGCTAAGGGTGCAAAGCAGTAATCACAGCAAATGGTGGCTATTTTACAGAATCTAAACTATAAAAATGTTTAGAGTTATTTCACACATTTTATTATATAGTTCCATGTACATTATGTTCATTCACAGTTCTGTTGCCTTTGGTGAGAATCTACAATTTAAATATTTATAAAAAATAAAGAGACCCATTAAGTGAGAAAGTGTATCTAAAACTTTTGACCAGTAGTGTATATAAAAGTTTGAGGAGTATGAATACACAAGTATGAATTTAGCAAGGTCTTGTAAGTTCTATAGACAAAATCTAATACAGAGAATGTAATGCTGTAATACCACCAGGAGCAAAACCGTGTCAGACACACCAGGAAGTTCGAGGTAGAGGTAATCCATGTTAGACATTGCATTTAAAGAGGATCCTTTAAAGTGTTTTGTCGACCTTAAAGCCTTCTAGTTTTCGCAATGAGAAAATAATAAGCACCTGTAACCCAGAGACACTCCCAAGCCTGTGCCTTCATCTACCAAAAAAAAAACTTTGCTGAGCTTCTATGGATATTGTGTAAGACAATACATGTGAGAAGTGCAGAGTGAACAATAGGCAGAAAGTGCAGTGTGATATGAGGGGAACTAGTGTCAGTGGATATTGCTGAGGCCTTTGTTGCCTTCAAATATATTGGACACTCACAGTTATCGTTGCTCCTTTCGTTCAGGGCTCATGATCTGTGGTGTGATGAAATTCTCCAGCAAGTGATGTTGCTTATACAGTAACAATGAAAAGTCTGTGGGCACAGAGGTTTTTTTTTTAGTGAAGGCCCAAGAGGTGTTTGATTATATTAGTTGGCGTAGATCACACAGTTTCTTTTTCCACAGCAGAGTAACAGTGATTGTTCCAATAAAATAAAAAATATATGAACCATTTAAGGAGATGTAAGCAACTAATTGTTTCTATGATTGTCTCTTTTAGGTGGACAAGTTATTCGAATGAGGAAGAGAGGAGGCTGCTTTTTGGCAAGAAGATTCAAGACTTACTGGACTCTTGTTTTGCTTCAAAAAAATAGCAGTCCAACATCACCAAACAGATTAAGCAATCATTTGTTTGAAATTATATTACTAAAAGGCAAAAAAGTCACTATTAGGTGTAGAAGAGTAATAGAAAACCAACAGACCCTGCAGTCATGGTGCATATCATGACTGCTGGGTCTGTTGGTTTTCTTTTACTCTCCCACACCTATTAGTGCCTTATTTGCCTTTTAATATTATAATTCTTGGTACTAAGATCATGAAGTAAAAGTTACGTGTTTAAAACGATAGCAGTAAAGTTCAGTCAATGACCTTATATATTTTGTGAAAAAACATACATCAAACAGGCGGCCTTTATTTAAGGACGAAATCAACAATTGTTGTGCAAGCTGGCTACAGAGCTCTCCTCTCAGAAAATTTGAGAAGGATGGCTACTCCCAGACATTGTTCAGAAGGGCAGTGTACTTTATTTAAAAAGCTGATTCCAGAGGAAAACATACAAAGATGTGCAGAAAATTATAGGCAGCTCAGCTATAATCATCTCAAATGCTTTAAATTGAACCTTTAAAAGCAAAATCATTATTTTTGGGTCTTTAGGCTACTGACAGTTTGTCAGAAACCCTCAAATACTGAATTCAAGCCTTAGTACAATGTGGAAAGTGGCCCAGGCACCATGGTATGGAGATGTTTTCCACACTGTGCTGTCAGACCTATGTATTGCATGGCAGGGATCATGGATCAGTTTAAATTGAAATACTTGGGGAGGCCAGTATGGCTTATACCTAAAACCAAATGCCATTGAAATTAGTGTTTTAACAACACAATGTTTTCAAACACAAGCTGTGTTTTGGTTGTAGACCAACAAGAGTATGGTTATGGAATGGCCAGACCAATCCTGGGACGTTAATCTAACAGAAAACATTTCCGGTTGTGGGGGTCTTCAAATATGCTGTTTCTGAGGCAAAACCAAGAAATGCAGATAATTGTCTAAGGCCTGGAATATGAAGCAGTTCTCAAAAACAGTTGTTATAAAACTGAAAATAGGTAAAGCTAAATCTTCATCAACATTCTTCAGTTTCTACAGTAAATATTTGAGTATGTAAAGAAAATCTTAGGCTCCTGTGTTTTGGTGTTTTCTGTGCCTTTAATTGTTTCACATTTGGTGCTTTTTTTCACCTTTGGTTCGGAACAGAGCTTGCAGTGTTCTCAATGCATCGGCCTGTGTGGAAATAATAGCTTTTATAAGGAATATGTGATTTGCTTACTATTTCAAACACACCACTATTATTTAAACAGTTTATTTAATTTAACCATATTTTACATAGCACGTGAACCTAATAAAAGACTGTTAATTGTTGACCAAACTGAAAATAAAAAAGTCCCCCATGAGGTAGCTCTGACAAGCATCAGTCTGTTTTATGCATAAGAAAATATGATGAAAACATTAATCTCATTAAAACCTGATTCGTGTAAAAATGACTGGATTAATCAAGTAGCTTTCTTGACAGTTCAATAAAGATTTTCTTTCATTTAAGCAGTGTGTTGGGTGTGAGTTATTTCCTCATTTCTGTGCAATGCTGTGGCATTCTGGGCATAAAGAACATTAAGTCTAACATAATTGGGTCCTTTTTGGCAGTGGAAAGAGCATTCAAGCTGATAAAAGCTGGCAGGATGATCAAAGCATCAGCGCATCCTGATCAACATCATACACCTGACACAGTTGTAGTTTATCCAGAAAAAAAAAATCATGTAATATGAGAAAACATATCTCAGAGAGCATTAAAATAAACCTTCTGCTATTTAAAGAACTAAAACATTTGGATGAAGAGATGTCTGTAAAGTTTAATGCTACTGTACGTGCTATACTTTTTGTATTTTTTTGAAAGAAAAAAGTGTAAAGTTATGACTTAAAGGTTTCTCTGACTATAGTTTAGCATACTCATTTATCACTGTTATCTTTATGTGCTTCCCCATGGTCTCTTTTTCTACTTATTCATATTAATTCAGTTTTCTTCTTAATTTCACATTAATATATCGCTCTCATCCTGTGTTCATTTCCTTTACCAGCATCACTCTTCCCAAACCTTCCTACAGTGTTCAGACCAATCCATCGCTGCTCCTTCTCCCCAGCCTTAAATCTATTCTTTTTCTGTCTCTTCCATTTTTTCACCTGCCCCACCCTCCTTGTGTTTCTCCCCCTCTCATATTTCAGTTCCCAGTCCAGCCTTCTACATACCCAGTCATCATTTGTTTCACACCGTCCCGTCCCTTTAATAGGGCCTGTATCATCATATCATGTAGAATATCTGATCACAGCTAGAGATGAAAGATGGCCTCCACCTATCTCCTCCAATAGTCAGTCACACACACACACAAACACACACACACACACACGTACACGCCAAAACAATGCTCACACACGTCAGCGGTCATATGGGACATGGATCCAGGTTGATGGCTGTCTCTGTGAACATTTCTGCCCCTCATATTTGCAGCAAAATGCTGATGGGGTTGTTATAGCTGTGACAGGTGAGATGGTGTGTGTTGCAGAGGTGTCCAGTGATGTTTGTTTTAACTGCAAGGGATTTTGTTAGGAGACAAAGTATGCCTCGGAGCTAGTGTCAAATCTGCAGGTAACCATCAAAATAGAGCAAAACACCAACACAAAGTGTCTGGGGAGTGTTAAAATAGCTCAGTTTCCTTCACATCATTTGGGTGGAAGCTTTTTTTTTAACATAACAATTGACAATTGTACAAAAAAAGAAAAAAAGGGGAGGGGAGGGCAGTGGGGTCTTATTTACCCTTATGTCCACAAAAGGATAGAATGAAGCCATGCAATACGAGGCTCTGTATTGCATTTGTTCAAGTAATTAGATGTGTTTGCGGTTTCAGTTTTCATTGTAAAATAGGCAGACATGTTTAGATGTGTACAAGCAGACCAAAATCCATTGTAGAACACCTATAGATTACAGTGAACTGTTTTCCTGGGTTACATTTGACTAAAATAATATATTTCTTGTATCTATTACAAGAATTATGATGAATTTTGAAAATCTGCAACAACTTTTGAGTTACTCATCCATTTAGGACAAAACCTTTGCAGGTATTATCCAAGTGAAGTGATGTGGAGAAGTGTAATTAAGAATTCAGTTCATTTCATTTCTTTTAATTTCAACTCAATTTCATTTGATAAGGTGGTTCAATTCAGTTCAGTTTATTTCCCTTTATTTGAATTTAATTCTGTCCAGTTCATTTGCATTAACCCTAGTGTTAAAAATAGACAGGGTTTTAGCCACATGGACAAAAACTAGAAGCTGGTTCCACAGGAGAGGAGTCTGAGAATAAAAGATCTGCCTCCCATGCTACTTTTAGAAAACTCTTGGAACCACCAATATACCTGCAGTCTGACATTAAAGTCATTTGTTGGGAACATATTGTACAACCAGATTTGATCACAAAACTGAGCCTAATTATTCAAGAGCACAGAAGTACAAAGAGAATTATAAAAAGGCAGAAGGAATACTAACAGGGAATTTAATCTAACTAAAACAGCACATCTAAAGGACTATTTATCATAGGCTGTCTCATATGAAAACATCAAAGCCGCCTGGTTTCCACCACTTTTCGTCACAAAAACAACACTTAAAAATGTTTAAACCGGATATAAGACAGCACACATGTTCAAAAACATTTCCAATTAACCTGAGATGTATGTCTTTAAACAGTGGGAATAAATGCCAGTAACCAGGGAGAACCCAATCATGCACAGGTAAGGAACATAAACTCCACCCAGAACACACTAATATGGAGCATGATAGTGTCAGTGGTAGCATAGTATCAAAAGCTGTAGTTTATGAAGATGGAACATTGGAAAACAGAGTCTCTTGGATAAAGTTTTTGCATGTTCTGCCTTGCCAACATTACCTTCTATCCCAAAAATGAGATTTTTGTGTTCCTTGGAACTCTTCAGCTAAACCATGGACAGTATGAACCAATATGAAAGTAAATATGCATCACATTACACACAAAAAATGTGCCTACTGCTGAAGAAAGAAATAAAAAAGCATGAGCAACAACTGATGATTTGGGAATTTTTGTTGAATCTATTCTTAACAAATTGTGTGTAACAATGCACAGGTGTTTGGATTTTTGTTTTTCTTCATTGTTTTCATTATTTGCTTGTTTTATTTTCAGGTTTTGCCATTTTCATTTGCTAGCTTTGTAATAATCTCTAACCATTTTTTTTTTGGTTCTAATTCCCATTTGGGCCAGTTGACTCTAATAAAGATAAGATTGTCTCAAGAATTAACTCTACGTACTCACCAGCTGGTAGATATTTCTTTTTGAAGTCATGCAACCACAATTTCTTACATCAGACGAATGGGTTATAGAAAATCTGTGTACATTCTTAATTGTCAAAGCAGGCACTAAACATTCCCCTGGCAGGTAGGAATTGATACATGCACACAGTTCCTTTTCATAATACCCCAAATGACCAAAACAATAAAAGTACAAAAGGGTGAAGGGGTGAAATGACCACCACCCATGCCAACTTTCCCGAACCGGAATAATAGCTGCAATCAATTTAAACTGAATGTCATATGAAATCTTACACAAAAAAAAAAAACCAAAACAAAAAGGTTTTTCCACGGTTTTAATGTGTCACAGTTGTTTGCACTGCCACTTTGCAGTATGGAGGTCCTGTGCTCAAATCAAGGCCTGGGGCCTTTCTGCAAGGAGTTTACATGTTCTCCCTGTGCATGCATGTGTTCTCTCTGAGTACCTCGGCATGTAAGGTTAATTGGTCTCTCTAAATTGTTTTAAGAGTCAGTCTCTGTGCTTCCTTGCAATGGTCTGTACTCCACCTCTTGCCCATGATTTGCTGGAGACAGGCACCAGCACCGCCGCAACCCTGCAAGACTATGTTGGGAAAGACAATGGATGAATAGTTTTCACTGTGTAAGGACTGAAAAATATATAATTATTTATCGCCACAGCTTATGGAAATATTTTACAATAAGTACAAATAAACTGGGACAAACGGTTTCAAGATATGGGTGTGAAATAGTTTGTTCAAAGGGACAAAATAGAAGTAGGCTGAAATTACATGGTAACACATTGCTAAAAAAATAAGGTTTGAATTGATAAAACGGGCAAACTGACCATTCTTGTTTGCCTCATGTATTTGTGTTCCTCTATTATGAACTGGTTAATTTCCCAAGGAGAACCCCACCTTGTTAACTGCTGGCATAGACTCCAACCCCATTATGATTCTGAAAAGGACAAAGCAGCTGTAAAAAAATTAGTCCCTGCAGTCTAGGATAGAACTTACTCCCTTGCTTAAAAAATCATCAGCAGTTATTTGTCATATTTAGATACAATTTAAAATTATAGAACATTTTTAAGAAAGTATTGTCAACTTTTTCAGTTTTTATGTGTATATGACATAAACGCTCTGTTTTCTTCACTCCAATTCTAAATATCAAATTATTAGCATTATGCTTTCAACAACCATGGAATTTTAATTATCTATAGCTTAAACAACTGTTGTTCAAATAGTTAATATTTCCCAATGTTGTATTTATCTATCCACACATTGCATGCATTTGCCAGAAATAGTCAAGGAGATCTGCTCACCCACTGAGGGAGTGACCAACATTGGACCTAGTCCTAATTATTTTCTCCTACAGCTTCCTGAAGCAGAGCAGAAAAATTTATCTTTTCATTGCTCAGATTTATTTTCCTGTGTAAAAGGTACATTGATATTATCATGAACCAACACAATCTGATTCTAAGTATGAGTGTATGTTTTAACCTTTTGTATGTTTTAACCTCTGACGAAACATGCTACGTTTAAACGGAAGGTTTAATGCAAATTCTGCAAGACAATACCCTTGTTAAAATGCTCTGTTTGGTCCATGAATATGACATTGGTAGCTGCTTGCAAGTAAAAGTGAGGAGAACTTCTCAACTCAATTATATGTTAGAAATGTTTTTGCACCCTTCTTTGCCTTCCTCCTCTTTATATACATTTTTTCTTTCCCTTAAGACTGCACAGTATTTCACTTTTATCTACAGATAGCAGGACTTTGTGTTATCTTATTTTGTTTGGGGGAAGATTTAGTAGCTGTATCCACCCAATGATCCCAACAGGCGACAAGATACAGAAGTCTGAGTCTGCAAGGTTTACACAAAGAAAAATGAAAGGTTATTGAAACTATACTATTTTTCTACTTATTCTCTCAGAAAGTCTAGGAAGCCATAGATGACTATAAACCATGCATGGTTTGGGGTTATACAGTAAAACAAGCCATTGTACACCTTTTAACTTGCAGCTTCATTAAAAATATTAATGAAATGTACCCTGAACAAGCAATTAATATATTGCAGAAGGCAGAATTTAATAAGACTCTACCATACACATATAAAAATCACTTATGAGCCCCAAAAATACCTATCAGACTATATAAATTATAATCTGCTGTTTAACCACATGTTAAACAGGAGATTATAATGTTAAACGGTTATTTGTCAAATCCGTAACTAAATATTTAGGAATTGAGCTATATTTAGGCCAGTTCCTGACACTGAGTTTAGTGGTTTGTAAAACCTGCCACGGTAATATCTGACTTTCATACCTGCCTTTTGTTTCAATGGCATAGAAAGATACAATGTCACAGGAAAATAGTGCTTAACTTTTAACACTGTTACATAAATTGGTCAGCAGATAATGATGGTTATTTTTGAAGATGGCAAAATGTTTTGGCACATGGGCACCACAGTTATAGTTTTTATGTGCACCACATAATTAACACAACTGTGACTGAAACATCACAGGTATTCCCCATTATAATATTTCTTACTTCTCACTACTGTAACTGTAGACGTTTCATTCCTCTTGCATTCAGGATGTTTGAAAATGATACTAACGCTTGCCCTATAGTTTTTTATTAATTTAAATAATAAATAAAATTTGAAAAATAAGTAAAATGTGTGACAGTGATGCAATATTTACATACCCCTTCCTGATGCAGCTGTTAATTTCACACCCTTGATCCCATTTCACACACACTATTCAGAAGAGGAGGGCATCAAAATTGGCACACATACCACTGACTACATTTTATGTTTCACAAAATACCCTTCTTTTCCTCCATGTAATATGCATTTTTTAAAATGCATGCATACATAGCATGATGCCAAACTGTATGACGTGGCGCATTATAGCGTTAGCTGTAATGCTCCACTTGTGAAAGTAAATCTGTTCGGCTTCTTCTTGGCACTGAGACAACAATTCTAAGTGCTACTCTGCTGGACAGGACATGTTCAAAAAAAATCTCTTAATTCTAATCAGCTGAGCTGTCAACCTATACATTATTAAGCTTATTGAATTTGGAATGTCCAGGCAATTCTAAACTACTCCCAGCAAACTTGTACAAATTTTAGAAAGGGCAAAACAAAGTCAGTAAAGTTTAGAAAATACACAACCAAAGCTTTTATTCAAATATTGTTTAGTCAGCAGATCAGCTGATAACAGATCGCAATTTCAAACGTTTGTGGCTTTGTTCCTTTTGAATGTGGAGGAAGCATCATTTCAGGCATTATGTAAGAAAATGAAGCAAAACCCAAAAGTCATACTTTGCCGTAAGTTTGCTGTTATGTTCTATGCACTCCATCTGGATGTTTGTTGGTTCTCTCAACGGCAAAAGCGAATGAATTACATACTAGTTGCATGTTATTATATAATTAATTTTGTGCTTCAAAAATAATGAAGAGCCCTGTGAAGTCATTGGACAACATGTTCCGGTTATCGGCAAAATCTGCACCTAATAACAGTGCAAAATCTGCACCTAATAACAGTGCAAAATCTGCACCTAATAACAGTGCAAAATCTGCACCTAATAACAGTGCAAAATCTGCACCTAATAACAGTGGGGCTGACTTGTTTTATCATTTCTTGGTAAAAATGAAAGCGGCTCACGTTTCCTTACTGCCCCTGACAAGAACAGCTTGTGTACATCCATGTCTTAAGCTATGGATAATTGTTGCAGTGCATTATATGATATGTAGTGTGATTGGCATGAGCATTAAATCAGTTGGCCAATAATAATAGAATAATAATAAGAATGTGACACAATTGTGTTGAGGGCCAGCAATGAGCTTGGCAGTAGCGAAAGTTCTGTACCGTAACTTAAATTTTATAAACTACTCATAGTCTACTATAAACAGATGTGGTTAAATTACTCTAATACCAGCGGGAGCTCACTCAGTTATTCTGTTTTGATTAGAGGTCATAATCCGTCACATTTTGTCAAGAGTCAAGTGGCCCAAAGCGTACTTAAAAAAAAATGGAAAAAGGATAAATTACAAGTCAGAAAATGAGTGAAATGAGTAAAGATGTACTGGCCATGTATGGGTATGAAATGAGGTACAAAATGGTGAAGCAGCATTGATATCAAAAGGAGAATCCATGGTGCTTGGTGCCAGACTTCATAAGATAATCATTGATTAGCTTAAAAAGGCAAAACAGCAGTAAAAAAAAAAAAAAAAAGGACTAAATCAAACTACAGTGTATAGGAGTGAAGGTTGGAAAACCAGGATTGGTTGCATGTAATATTCTTGTTGAAAAGCATTGTAATAAATACAACCACTTGACCTTTGAGGCACTTTGGAAAACTATTTTCACTCAGCAGTCTGAACTGCCCTGCACTGTGACCAACAATTTAACCCAAAAGTGTTCTATGCCGTGTTAACAGGACAGTTTAAACCGACTCTGCACACAAACTCCATCAGTATATCTGGGAATGTGTTTTTCACAAATGGGACAGAAGAACAAATATGCCCTCTTTAAATGCTTGTTTTCAGAATCAGAATACTTTGCAGATCACATGAAGATATTCCATCAGCACAGTCATTCGGTTAAAATGTACATCCAAAATACAGAAAAAATCAAATAGGAAGAGTAACAGCTGAATAGAAAAAGAACATACTGTAAGGAGTATAAACAAAAACAACTGGGTGTAAAAAAAAAAAAACAATGAAGAAGAAACAAACTATTTTAAGTTAGCAATACTGTACCTAAAAAAATCTTTTTTTCACAAAAAATGCATTTGTCTTGGAAAACTGAAATGATTGCAACCCCAATTTCAAAATTATTTCAGTTTATAAATGATGTTTATAAAATTATGGACCATCAGTAAAGATGCTGAAAATATCTACTTGGGCCTGCTGAATAAAGGTTAAAATAAACTAACAAAACTGTTCTTTGTCCGTAATTCTTTCAATAAATAATTTTATTTTGAGTCTTATGCATACATTTGAGAAACGTTGCTGCCCCATTCCTCAATAATAGCAACATGACTTTGTGACAGGCTGCTATCATACAGCGTCTCAGAATGCCTCACTGAACCTGGACAAGAACGCAGAATACTGACTATAGCATATGCGGTTGCTGTGTATGCATGTGTGTCTTTCTCTTTTTGTCCAGTTGAGGATGATTGATTTTGAAGTGCAGAATGTTGACTGAGTGTTCAGCTATCCCAGGAGGTGTGAGACCATGGGCCTGAAACAGAGGAGCAGCCATCAATTTCTTCTTCTCTCTCCCTCAACTGTCCTCTCTTTTTTGACAAATCTCTCTACCATGTTCAACCTATGTCCCTTGTTTTCCTCCCTGTTATTTTTACCCTTCTTTCTGATGGCTTTATTGATAGGTAATATCGTTATTTATGGCTGGATAAAATGAGCTGCCTTGGAAGTGCAGGGTCGGGGGGGTCCCTTATATGGGTCGAAAAGAGACAGACATGCTTGCTGATTTTCTTTGAATTCACAGCTGCTCAACTTATACCTCAGAGATGCAGGCCCCTGTCAAACTCTCATCCATAGAAAGAAAAGAAAACCAGTAGAGATGTGAAACAAGTGTTTAATCACAGACTCAACACTTTTTAGTGTAAAAATACAGATATATAAATTATTGACATTTTACATGAAAAAAGCAATATTCTAGGAATGTATTAATGCATCATATATTTACTGCAGTCTAAACACAACAGCAAAGAGGAAAACATTGAATTCATTTCATACAAAAAAGGATTTGTTTCTACAAAGTTTCTACAAATTTTGACCTCTTGATCTCATCCGCGTTGGTCATATAAACCTTATTTTGGACATCTTGAATTAACTGTTGTTGCATCTTCAAGACATGGTGGTTGTTATGAAGACTGTGAGTATCAACCGAGCCAGTGATCCTTTATGCTCCTCCATTAGTGATGTCATGTTACCCACTCCTGGGGCCCCGGCTTTGTTTTCCCATCATGCCCCCGTTGCCTGCTTGGTTTTTAAAGAAGCAGTATTCTTCTTCAGCCTTTCAATTATACCATGCCCTGTAGCAGCATCCTGCACCCTCCACGCACACCAAGACAGAAGCAAAAGCGAGTGGGAGGAATTGATTTGAATTTGGTGTTTAATGGGTGTTTTGGTGTTCCTCTGGTGTGTTTTTTGTGTTTGTACTGTGACTGGCTGATTTTAACTCCATATAAGTAGATATATTCTACATTAAATATTGTTTGGAGAAGTGCAATAATACAGAGGAAATGGGAACAGTAGAGGTAATGTCTCGAAGGGGAACCTGAAGCGACAGATACAAGTCTGAAAAGAAAATGAATAACTTGAAACTTGACAGTTCAAAAGTTAACATTTTCTTTGCCATATAAGCAACAGAACATAACAAAATGAAATTACAAGTTTAAGTTTTTATTTGAGGTTTCAGGAGTAATACAGATTGTGAATAAAGCAGGCCTTCCACAAGTAGATATAGGTAAAAACCTCCATTGCAATCCCAACTACACACCAGCTCCATGTTTCCCTGTCTCCCTTCCTATGAGTCCCACGGCAACCACACACAGGTCAAGTTCTCCTTTTAAAAGGATGACAGAGAGGTCGAAACCTTGCAACCACAATAGCAGAAGTCTAGACAAGGCCCCACAGTCCTGACCCCAGATAGACCCCACTGCCCTGGGGGCCCATAACACCTTTGTTTCCATGTTTGATAAATTCTATTTCCTGTCATACTAGAACAACAGCAAACACCATGATGTACAAACTTTGAAACTTTGACTACAGCTATGTACACAGCACAAAGTTAGACTGCAAATATTTTATTACTATGCCAGACAGAATTAAAAAATGTATGACACTCTGTATTTAAAAACATAAGCCATTTGGTTTAGGCAACTTAAAGTCTAACATACAGCTAAAGCAATTTGTGACCCTGAAGCTTTACTGTTTTATTTTGTTTGTTTTGTTGTTGTTACCTGATTGAATTTAGAGGAAAACAGTATTATTTTTTTTTTTGTTATTTAGGAATAATTAAAAAATGTACACCATACCATTCTTAGAAGAAGATTTGTTTGACATAAAGTCATACTGAGGCAAACAAGATTTAATTAATCACAAGCCTTGCATATCAGCTATAACAAAATCTCTAATTGTACCAACAATTTTTTTCTGATTGGAAGCAATATTAAAGGCCCAGCCAAAGTGTAATCTATCTATCTATCTATCTATCTATCTATCTATCTATCTATCTATCTATCTATCTATCTATCTATCTATCTATCTATCTATCTATCTATCTATCTATCTATCTATCTATCTATCTATCTATCTATCTATCTATCTATCTATCTATCTATCTATCTATCTATCTATCTATCTATCTATCTATCTATCTATCTATCTATCTATCTATCTATCTATCTATCTATCTATCTATCTATCTATCTATCTATCTATCTATCTATCTATCTATCTATCTATCTATCTATCTATCTATCTATCTATCTATCTATCTATCTATCTATCTATCTATCTATCTATCTATCTATCTATACACATACAAGACTATTTGATACATGAGAGTAGATATAAGGGAACAAAACATTACTCTTTGTGCTATTAAATGTATGGTGTAAATCAATGTGTTTGATTCTCCATCAGTACAAAAATATACTTTTTTCAAACCATATTCCCTTTTAGAGTTGATGTATACAATCTCGCTACCATATGACAAGTTTGGACATTTCTTACCTGTTCTAAACTTTGACAGTGCGTTTGTAAATGTATTTGTCTTCACAGTGCAATCTTGCGTGCACAAAGAATGTTGTCCATAATTCTTCAGTCTTTCATTATCCCTTAATATTTTCACTACAAGCAGTTAGAATTTTTTGCAGTCATTGAAAATGTTTCTTTTTGCACTTTTTACTTTAACAGCAGCATCCCTTTCCTTAAATTTGATTAGGAAATATACTGGGGCACTGAAGAGATGTCCTGGAGCTTATGCCCCAGTAAAATGGGTCTGACGACACTTATCTAAGCTAATTAATTCTCAAAGACACACAGCTTTATTTTGTTTTTAAGCGTTTGAAGGCTACTGATGTAGTCTTAAATTATTATCTTATCATGCAATTAATATACAGCTTTTATTGTAATCAGTGTCATTCTTTCCAGAGGTCCATGAGGGAGCAAGCCCGACGACTCTTCTTTGTGTCTGTCTCAAATGCAGATGTAACTAAGTGTTCTGGTAATTACCAAGCATCTGCATGTATGTGTACTCTGTCATTAATTCACAATTATGGGCACAGAAGAGGCTATTGAGAAACCAGAAAAATCAGTAAAAATCTGAAGAAATAAACAGCTGTTATTTATTTTATGGTAGCTGGTATTGTCATCTAGCAAGTTCCTGCAAAATCACATCCACCTTCTCAGTCAGTGAAAAAAAAAGAGAGGAAAAGAGTCTTTTGTTCTCCATCGACATTTTTCTTTTGCCTCTTTACCAGTTTGGTCTAAAATGGCCACACTGAGAAACCAGTGTAGTTCTCTTGATCTTTTACCTCCCCACGGTGAGCCGTGAAGTGTCTGAGTCATCCTCGATTACAGTATGTATTTATAGACAGTAGACAGGACCTGGACCTTGTGTGTACATGTTATTGTGTGTGTGTGTGTGTGTGTGGGGTGGGGGGGGGGGTCTTCCCACTGTCTAAAACAAGGACCAGCTTTTTGATGACTCACTTCGACTAGTGGACACTGCACACCAGGTGAATTGACGTCAACTTCATCTGAGACAGAGTGACTGCTTGCAGTGACCTCATTCCAGATTGGGTTAGAGAGGTGAAGTGTTTAAGACTATCCATCAAGACACCCTGTTTGATTTGCTCATTTTCTGAGCACGAGACAAAGTAGGAATGTGGAATCATGCTGTATGAACACAAAGCCACATTTGTGGATCAGAGGTTTTTGTCCCACCCTCTACCCACACACATAGATGCTCATCCACTAACTCAATGTGTCCAGATACACACAAGAACAAACAGCCCTTCACAATGAACTCAGGCAGCATATACATACAAACTGTGTCTATGGGGGCCTTCATGTTGTTGATGTTTGACCATTTCAGTTGAGAAGGCTTTAAGACCCGCAGCTGCCTGTCTCGTCTGCTCGGGTAAGAGAAGGGAGGGGTCCTTCTTTTTTCAGGAGGGAAGATGAGAATTAAGGCAAGAATGCTTTCTCAATGAGAGATGAGGCATATTGAAAACTATATTAAATTACCCTGATTAACAATTTTGCCACGATCGGGCCAGTCATGGGGGGTGCTCCAGGGGGAGGCCCGAAGACTATTCATCCCCACAGCGCCAGGGTCGAAAGGAGCCCCAAGTTCACAGGCTCGGGCCCTTTGTTATGCTAACGCCGTATCCCAAATCAGCTGCCTCCTCCATCGCCAGACACAAGCACTTCCCTGAGAACTTGAGAGAAGTCGCCGCTCCACTGTTCATCTAAAGCCCTCCACCCACTCCACCCTGACACAAACATAAACACACACACACACACTTACCCAGGCACTTTCAAGCACAACGTCATATTTTTGTCATTGGCAAGAGGGGGGCAGGTGCGCGGCATTGAATCTGTTCATCCTGAATGCTTGTATCTTTTGTTTTAAAATAAAAAAATTTTTTCCATAAAAACATATTTTTCCAACAACAAAATTAAAAATATTATTTAATTAGAAATTTGGAATTCTCCATTTTTGGTAAAGAAAACATAGCAAGTCATGTTTTATCAAGAAAAAAGTGTTTTAACCCTTCAATCTCATGGGAGTGATAATCAATACACATTAGGTGGGGTGTTGATAAGGCATGTATTAGAGGTCAAGAGTTAAATTCTGGTCAGACACCCTTGACCTTGGGTCAAAGTATTTAGTGGGAGCATGCCACTAGTGGACTATTACATCGATCTTGAATGTGGAGCCGGTAAATTTATTTGCTCAAGAATGGTCAGAAAAAGATGTATAATCTTACGCTTTTATTAAAAGATTACCTATATAATTACATACATTTTAATCTTTGCACAACAGAGATTCTGATTAGGATTCAAATGTGAGAAAATCTGAAAAAAATCATTACAGCTTTAAGGATACCACAAATGGGTTTCACCAGCACACATGATGTGTAATAAAATATTTGCATGGTAGGTGTAAGCAACAATTTCAACAAGATAAACAACAAAATTAGACACGTTTAGTAAAAAAAAAAACATGCAATATAATTATATACCACAGTTCTGAAGACCCTGATGGTACTGAGTTGTGGGCTTGCTCAACTGCCCTCTTCTCTCAGCTCTCTATTGTTGTGCCAAAACCATAACCAGGAGAGGGAGAGATGAAAAAAAAACATCTCATCAATGCAAATTAAAACCCAGAACCTGAGGAGCTTCACTTAGCTTGCCAGTTCTCAAGAATGAAAAAAATCACTAGCTTTTACTTCCAAATCTTGCTGTTACATACAGATTCCTCATATTAACATGAAATAGTCAGTCGTATCCGTGGATTAGTCTACACTGAGTTAAAAAGCCGTATCCACACTCAGGCTGCCAGAAGAGAAAATAAGGATGCCTCTAATTCTGCCAGCATAATTGCCTGATTATAATGAGCTTCTCTCTCTCTCTCTCGCTCTCTTTCTCTTTCTCTCCCTCTAGCTCTGTCTTAATTTCTCAGTGTGTTGTACACACACACACACACACACACATGCTCAAACAATGCACCCTAATTCTTATAAATAAGACTTCATATGAACAGGGGAGAAAGAAAATGCATTGATATTTTGCACTGCTACACTTGTGCGCTGTGTTTGTAAATGCAATGTGTTTTTTTTCCTGTGGATTCAATAGTCAAAAAGAGCATTTGTGCAGAAAATAAAAATACAATATAAGAACAAGAAAAATAGGGCATGATGGTAACATTCTGGCAAGCACACTGACTGTGCCTAGCAGTGCAATTATTGGTGTCTTAATCTCTGTTTAATCATACGTGTACACATCTTAAATTACAAGGTGTGTGATAGAAAATGCAACATATGTTTTTAAGGCCAAAACTCTTCTTAGTTTTAAACTTGTTTTTTGAGCTAGGGGTTGAACAGGAGCCACCTTATAAAGCACCAAAGCACATGCTACAATATTTTATTACTTTTTTATTATTTTATTTACATGTATTTTATATTCAAACAAACACAGTGTTTCTAACACATGTTCATTTTATTTTAAGCTGTTTTTAATCACCTTCCTGAGCTCTCAAATGCCAGATAATTTTTTTGCTGCAATAATATATAACATAAAAAAGAAAGAAATGGGCAAACGTCGAAACACTAAACTCAACATGGATAAATAGACAGACGGACAGACATATGTTGCACATATACACAATTAAATCCAGATAATAATCCATTTTAGAACATACTTATTTCCATAGTATATATATATACTTATATATCTTATATATATATACTTACACATATACATAGGTATGTAGGTATTACTACTTTTTAAATATTATTTCTTTTGTTAGTAAGTTAAAAACCCAACAGAAGAAAGTTAGCATGTTGGCAACTTTCACACTTGCTATTCTGTGTGTAATATTTTCTTTTAGGCAGCTGCATGCATCGCCTTGTTCCACCAGGATTTGTTCTTCCATCCTTCCAAAGCCGTCTAAACCCGGACACACGCTAAATGAATGTGCCCACTCATGAAAGCTTTTGCTTAATTACATCCCCTGATGGAAAACCTGCAGAGGGAGAAATCTGAATACATCACCTCAGATACAGTGAACATCAGCGCTCATTCATTTTTGTCTATATGTATAATGTTAATTGCAATAGGTGTGTTTTTTCTATCTTTAACATAAAACACAAACACATCCTATGTGTGCATCAGTTCAATTTGCAGAAATAACACTGTATTGTACCGGGATTATGAAAGGAACTGTTAATATGGTGTTTTACAAAGCTTGGTAATAGTTGAAAAAGGAAATCTGGTGACAACAGTTTTGTATAACATGTAGGAGTTGTTTAAAAATCATTTCCAGTGAACATCGGCAAGTTTAAATGTTGGCAAAAAATAAAAACATGTTTTGTTTAAAGAAATTGTTCCTTTTTCTTCTTCTTAAATAAAATAAAAATTTCAGCTAAAATAAAAAAAATATATATTTTTTAAATACATTAAATAAAAATAAAAACAATTACATTTGTCTTTTGCTGCTCTTAGGTGATTACATGTGCACTGAAGAGGTATAGTGGATGTAAATAAAGCTTACAGACTTAAACTGAATCTTGAACTGTATGGTAGGATATTAATGATTAGGATATTTAGCAATGATTCCTGTTAATCGTTCACAAAATCTTCCAAAGCAAATGGGGAGTAGTTCTGTGGTTAACCGAATCTGTGCTATAATTCCCACATTACTCCGCTTAAGGGAGAAACTGCTGGTTTTTGGAGGAGAAATGTAGACTGCACATAAATTATTCAGCAGTATTTGCATTTGCATTGTAATTTGCATGCTTGCAGATTAGAGAGAATGAGGAAGGAGGCGCTGCACCAAAGAGAATTACATTTTGAACCATTTTAAGTCCTGCTGGTGAGGAGATGACACAGATTTTTCTTCCATCACCCCCCCCCCCCCCCCTCCTTCTGCATCGAGGTACGCCACTGAGATCAGTGGCACACATTTCAAACTGTTGTTTAATTAATAAAAGAAGAAAATGATGTTTAATACTTGGCAACACCCGTGCACAAAAAGCCCCACCATTAAAAGTGAAATGTGACATTCAACAATAAGTCTATTTGATGGACTTGGCAGAGATTTCTACTGTAATATTCCCATCGTATGTATTAATATTTGAAGGCTTGTGCTTTATAAGATGAAGCTTAAAAGCAATAGTAAGCACAGAGGAGATGTTGTATGGCTTAAACAATACGGGTGGTGTGAAACTTTCACAGTGTGCCGATGATCCTGGCTATTATGTTTAATCTAAAAATAACAATGCTGACTAAAAAGAACAGACAACACTGGCTAAGAAAAGCATAAAAGGAGCACAGGCTCCAGAGAACTGAGAGTTCAAACAGCTGCAGTCACAGTGCTGAGTGGGATGAAGACAAGGAGAATAGAAAGTCTGAGACTGCTTTGGTTTTAAATAAAAACTAAATCACTTGGACATGAATGGAACAAAGAGGATTTATTTTTTTAAAAGCTATCATTATCGAAATTGACTCAAGAGAGACCTCCGTGGAATTACATCTGTCTTCAAACATCATAAATATTTTATTCTTCTTGATACATTTGACATCTGTGTTAATCATGATATCACCTTACTTAACTGGATTTTATTTTGACATCTACTTTAGTAAATAACTATCATGCAAGGATACAAGTGCACGGATGTATTTAAAAAAATGTATGCAAGAATATTCTGGAACTGTATGCATTTGTGTGTCTACGTGCTATGAGAGAGTAGCACTATGCATCAAGGGGGTGGAGTAGATATCCCTGCAATAAGAGAGGAGGGCTTAGGCAATATATGCGCATGTGCAAATAAAGCACAGCCCTCATGTACCCATATGGAAATGAACATACAATTCTGCATGTATATCATGGGTGCAAGCATACACACACAAACGTGCAGAACAGGTGCTCATTTATGCCATTTGATAACACTCTGCTGCGAAAAGAATGCAACTGAATTCACCAAATATTTAATATTAACCTGAAATATACAAGACAAAAATAAGATACAATAAACAGAAACATCACAGAATATATCAGAAAACATTGTTTACATAAACCTACTAGTGGTAAGTACAGACACTGCAAAACACATCTAAAACTGGTCAGACCAATTGGATTTAGACACACTCCCATACAGCCACTTTGGGCAAAAAGAGTACGGTACTCTTCATTAGGCATAGGGTGGTGTGAGATTCTCTCATTATGGTAACGTTGACTAAAAATACTGCAGTTTTATGGTGTCATTGAGACAACACCTTAAAACAAAAATGTACAACATGTTCCAATTGCTTTCCAATAAAGCCGAAAACAAAACATATTCCTATTGCTGCAAAAATAATATAACATTATGAAATGTCATCTATTACATACATTTGTTATTTTGACATTATTTTGTTTGTTATTAAATATAATTAAATTTTATAGTATTTTTCAAGTAAAAGTGCTTTTTGCTCAATACCTTTTGCTGTTGTGCTCTTTACAGAGTAACAGTGGGAGTATAACAAGCTAATATTAACTGGTTATTTAGACAGGCAATCGGCTCAGGTAGCCAGCCTGTAGTCAGCTGTTTAACATATATATTGCTTGTAGTTTGCCATAGTTGCATTAATAAGATATGACAATCATGATCCTGGTGTTGGGTGTATTTTTGTGTTGGTGTGGGTCGTCGTTCTTATGGAGAATCTCTGCTGGTGGGCATGGCTGGGTGCTGCTGACTGCACTCCTGTCAGTTATTTCCTTCTTCATACTACGATCACCTTTCATCTGATGATTGTGAGTTTTTCCTCTCCACTGTCGCTACATGCATGCTCAGTATGAGGGATTGCTGCAAAGTCAACGCCAGTGACTGTCCACTGTTGCTACATGCTCATCCAGGAGGAGTGAATGCTGCAAGTCTCTGACTGGATGCAATCTGCTGGGTTTCCTTGGGTAGAAAAACTTTTTATAAAAATTTGAATAAATAACTGAATCTGACTGCACTGTTCAATGGTTAGGATTAATTAGAATGTATGTACCTGACTTTGTGAAGTGCCTTGAGACAACATGTGTTGTGAATTGGCGCTATATAAATAAACTGAATTGGATTGAATGATCAACCTCTGTTGGTAGAGTCAGACCTCTCTGTTCTTGTTGCTATTTTCCAAGTCTCCTTGGTACCTTCAGCTAGAACTAGATGCTTTCTTACCGCTGTACAAATATACATTCGTACTTTCTATGCTTCCAGGTTGCCATTACCTGTCTAAACCCGGATATCAATTAAAGTCCTCTCTGTGACAGCCTCCTTTGGAACTCACTTGCCACTTGATCATCCACTCCATCTATAACCCCCCTGCCTTCAATTGCCTGCCTGCTCTCTCCAGTGGAAAACTCTCCTACCTTGCGAAAACCAAGCTCAAAGCCACCAGGAACTCACAACATACATCTCCAACTCATTGGCAGATTCTCCGGTCATTCCTTCATGTCTTTCATCCTCCTCCAGACTGTAAGCAACTCGCAACCATTAACTATTTTCCCGACTATAGAGCGCACCTCAATATAAGCCGCACCCACAAAGTAAAAAAAAAAATGGAAATGTACATATATAAGCCACACCGGGCTAACAGCCGCTGATATCGACTGAACTGATTACATAGTTTAACTGAACATAACTGAACCGATTAGTTTGCCTGTAGCATAAAAGGGAAAGTGCTGATCAAACAAATCAGCTCTATTTCCTTCCTGTACTGCCAGATCGATGGCCTTCAACTTAAATGCGGCATCATATGAACTTCTTCGTGTGGTTTCCATGATGAGTGGGTACAGGTTTGAAAAAAAAAAACTCCGTCGTGCCTGCTGCTTGCATGTGCTAAATGAAAATTAGCGCTTTCTTCTTTTTTGATTTGCAATTTTGACTTCCCACCTGTCTCGTTTTTTTCACTTTCTGCAAAAGCGCCCCCTGGCGGGTGAAGAAAAATCTACAGAAAAGCCGCACCTCATTATAAGCTACATGGTTCAAAGCAAGGGAAAAAAGTAGCGGCTTATAGTCGTCCTGTGTGGGGTAAGAACGCTGTCAAAAACAATGTGTGTGTAAAGACGGAAATGTGTACATCAGCGACTTGGTGACACGTGATCTCAGGCTGGTTAGTGGAGCACAGAGTTAGTCGATTCACGTTGCGCATGACGGACCAAGAAACTACGGTACAAAGCCAGGTAATGTCAAAAAGTTTATATATGTCTTTATGTCGTTAATATATGCTCTTGGTCCGTCATCTTGGCGCTAGTGCTGCTGCTCCTTCTTCTTCTGCTGGCGGTTCGCAACAAATTCAGAAGTGCATACTGCCACCTACTGTACATCATTGTAGAACTCCACCCACTATATTCTATGTTTTAGTTTTGTATTTCATAAAAATAAGAATAATGCTTTATTTATAATACTCTTGATTTTCCCCCTATCTCCCCTCTGTTCCTAATATTGCTTTTAGACTGAATTATCTCCCATTCCAGCACTACTTTTACTGGCGGTGAGGAGTGTGACAGCGCTTGCGCAACACGAATCGACTAACTCTGTGCTCCACTAACCAGCCTGAGATCACGTGACACCAAGTCGCTGATGTAAATGCGTATTGTCATAGAAAAGAAATTGCATTAACAAACTGTTAAAGCATATTGTATTCATAAAGAATAAACCACAACTGTAAACTTGAACATTGTGCTTGTAATTTCTTGAAGCTGTAACATTTTAATTTGTATTCTTATCGAGAAAATATACAATACCTCTTTTGGATTTTACTTATGCACAACTATTGACTAATATGCACACATTTCTGTGTTTACATACACATTGTTTTTGACAGCGTTCTTACCCCATAGTCCCGCAATAGAATATTGCAATGCTGCAATAGCGCTTTCTTCTTCTTTGATTTCCAATTTTGACTTCCCACCTGTCTCGTTTTTTTCACTTTCTGCAAAATCGCCCCCTGGCGGGTGAAGAAAAATCCACAGAAAAGCCGCACCTCATTATAAGCCACATGGTTCAAAGCAAGGGAAAAAAGTACTAATATGCACACATTTCTGTGTTTACATACACATTGTTTTTGACAGCGTTCTTACCCCATAGTCCTGCAATAGAATATTGCAATCCTGCAATATTCTGCAATATCCTGTCCAGAATCTAACTTTCCCTCTCTGATCCAGATGCCATAGAAACCCTGAATTTGATTTCAGTCTCAGTTGTGCACATTTATCATTGTGTAAATCTTTGTAATAAACCCCTTTCCTTGTATGATTCTGCATGTGGGTCAAGAAAACCTAAAACAAAACATGATATTGATACTCCTTTACTTTCCAGGTCATGACTGTATTTTTTTTTTTAGGTTCCGAAATATTTACAAAAAGCTTTGCTAATCAGAAATTAGAAGAAAATAGGAATAGGTGCACTGGTTTGAGATGTCTGAATTGTAACAGGAGCACAACCACTTGTTATAATCAAGATATGGGGAAAACCATCTCAGAACACACAACAGGTCAAATGACTGGTTGCCACTCCTGTCAGGTAAGAAGAAAAATAACAAAAATAAAGACAGGACAAAATGTTGGCTGGCCCGTCCAGTCTTGATTTTAGCTGTGACTTTTACATGGCAAGATCAGGAATTGGTGTACAACGGCATGAAAACATCTATCCATCATGCCTTGTATCAACAGTTCAATAGTGTAATTACCATATATGAAAAACATTTTATTTACAAACATTATACTTCTTAGTACCAGGCGAGCATTGATAAAATACAACAGCCTGACTAAGTATGGTTGCAAAAATAAAATAAATAAAGTACCATGTCCCAAGCTCAAATCATCTCAAACTAGTTTCTTGGCCAGGCCACTGTATTCACTATACTCCAAAGGCGTCCACAATCTCAAAACAATACTCTCTCTAAATGATGAAGAATATCAAACTTACCACTGCTCTTCATTAGGCATAGGCTGATATCCGCTTAAAATGACAACTTTGAGTAAAAAAAGACACTCTTCTATGGTCTCATGGTATTTAGACAAAAAACAAAATCATTGTAACGCTATTATGGAAAATTGTAGCAGTTTTGAAAAAATAACTGAAAACCTTGTTACACTTTATTATAGGTAACCATCCCATGGCCTATAGCTCACAAATTAATAAAACATCAAGATTATCTTAAATATTATAAAGCCACTTAAAGCAGCCAATTTGCCGGTTGAAGTTTCTGATAAGCCTTAAAACATCCACTGTCACTAGTAGATCCATGTTTGGGTTCACACATCAAATGCTCAGTTTTACTGTGTTATTATGAATCCCAAAAGCTTAGAGGATGGCTGCATCAGCAACACAGAGCTTCCTGAGCTTGTGCACTTCTGTAAGTAGAATTATTCCCAGATTTATTGTTGATAAAACAAAAGATACTGTCATCGCAGCTGTCTGATTTCCAGTGTAACAGATGTGAAGCTCGGTAATAATTTGTCAAAGACTGAATTTTGATATTTTGTTGTAATGGAAAACATTTTCTGTGTCGCCCAAGTCAATTCCGTAAAAGCTAATAAGCAAGCAAACTATATGAACTGGCTGTTTGGTGTGGTGGGGGAAGATGTGATGTATTGATTGGTATGTAAATGTTTGACCAATGTCACATCACTATTAGAAAATAGAATTTTTTAAAAACATCTTTGTTGCTTTTTTTAGACTTTTCACATTGTTACATTAAAGAGAAATCTTTAGGTATTTTAACATGTAATGCTTAAAAGTGAGTTAGATATGGGCCACACAAATCAGCAAACAAGATAAAAGCATAGAGAACAACATCAAAAGACATGTTTCAGAATATAAGCACTTTTTAGTAATTCAGTGGTGAATCAGCAACATTTAAAAACATTGAAGCTTTTGAGATATGTTAACCTACAACTAATATATTTCAGCAAAAAACTCCTGGCAGACTGATCTAGTATTAGGACCAACAACTGATGCAATTGTCGCTCAATTAAGAAAATGAGGCGCTGGAACTTTTTTATTTTTTTTTCTTAGTTAGTTATTTATTTGAGCATTTTATTCTGTGTCAAATCAAATGAATCACGTAATTTTTGTGGCCTGATAGTAGTAGTTCAACAAGTAAATATAGAGGGTGTGAGGACTTTTTTGGGCAATTTTCCAGAGCCTTTTCCTGAAGAAGCTCTGAAACAGATCCCGGACAGAAGGAAGGAACACTCCAATAAGCTTTTTAGCTCCCCTCACGATCATTTTCAGGGCCCTCTTGTCTGCCATGTTGCAGATGGAGTACCATGCTTAGACGCAGTATCTCAATACATTTTAACCCACACCTCCTAACAATGTTGTAAGCAGAGCAACATATTAAGTTGTAATTTCATTGCAGTTTTATTGTGTGCAATAAAGCATTCCACAAAGGACAGCTTAGATGCAATATTTGGTAGGATGTTTCCAGTGCCAACCATGCACATTCTGAATGCAAATTATTTGTAGTAGTTGTCCTACTGGATGGGCTTTTCAATCTCCACATTGGATCAATATTTTTAGTGGAAATGTTAAATCGCACAAAGGATTTTAGGAACATTATGATGAAGATATTAAAGAAAAGAGTGAAGACAAATGTGGCCTAATTATAATTAAAATCTTTGTTCAGCAATAGTATCACAATTACATATTTTCTTGATATTTCACAAGCTTTGATCTCTATAAATTGTCCTTAGGAATTAGTTTGTATGAGTGTATGTGCATGGTTGTTTGCCCTGTGTGTCTCTTGGTTGCCCTGTGATGGACTTGCAACCTTTTCAGGGTGTACCTAGCCTCTTGCCCAATGATTGTTGGAGATAAGCACAAGTCCTCCACAACCCTGCATGATTAAGCGGATATAGACAATGGATGGATGAATTAGTAATGTATAATAACCTGACTCTGCAGGTCAATCTTATGCTGCCTGTTCTCTGTTCCTTTCTTCTACACTGGCATGATATTTTTTTCTTGATTTTAGACAATTTGAGGCAGAAAAAACATAAGAGGATTACTATCAACCAAACAAACACACACACACACACACACACACAAATCTATATATACACTCACGGGACACTTTATTAGGTACACCTGTCCAACTGCTCGTTAACGCAAATTTCTAATCAGCCAATCACATGGCAGCAACTCAATGCATTTAGGCATGTAGACATGGTCAAGACGATCTGCTGCAGTTCAAACCGAGCATCAGAATGGGGAAGAAAGGTGATTTAAGTGACTTTGAATGTGGCAGGTTTGTTGGTGCGAGACAGGCTGGTCTGATGATATGGTCAGAATTTGGCGTCAACAACATGAAAGCATGGATCCATCCTGCATTGTATCAATGGTTCAGGCTGGTGGTGGTGGTGTAATGGTGTGGGGGATATTTTCTTGGCAAACTTTGGGCCCCTTAGTACCAATTGAGCATCGCGTCAATGCCACAGCCTACCTGAGTATTGTTGCTGACCATGTCCATCCCTTTATGACCACAGTGTACCCATCTTCTTATGGTTACTTCCAGCAGAATAACACGCCATGTCATAAAGCATAAATCATCTCAGACTGGTTTCTTGAACATGACAATGAGTTCACTGTACTCAAATGGCCTCCACAGTCACCAGATCTAAATCTAATAGAGCACCTTTGGGATGTGGTGGAACGGGAGATTCACATCATGGATGTGCAGCTGATAAATCTGCAGCATCTGTGTGATGCTATCATGTCAATATGGACCAAACTCTCTGAGGAATGTTTCCAGTACCTTGTTGAATCTATGCCATGAAGGATTAATGCAGTTCTGAAGGCAAAAGGGGCACTAGCAAACTAAGAACAGTAAACTGGGGTTACATTTGCACAGGCGGAATCGCACATATACAGACACCAAAAATGTTGCCTGGTCGAACTACTCTCAATTTCAACTGCAATGTTCAGATGGTGGGGTTAGCATTTGGTGTAAAATAATGTCAATCATGCCATGTATCAATAGTCTAATTGTGTGGAAGACATTTGCTTTATACACTTTAAGCACCTTAGTATCACGTGAATAGTAAAGAAAATGTCACAGTCTTGTGTGTTGTTGTTGACTTTTACATCACTTTATGACCACAATGCATCCATCTAGTGATGGCTACTCACTCACTGTACTCCAATGGTCTCCGCACTCACCACATCTCAATTCAATAGATTACCATTGGGATGTGGTGTAACGGAAGATTTCCATCATAGATATGAGGAAAGATCTGAAGTAAATGCTCGAAGTTATCATGTCATTGAGGACCAAAATCTTTGACACCTTGTCGATTCCATGCTGCACAAAATAAAGGCAGTCCTGTTGGTAAAAAAGTGGTCCAACCATTGTCCTAGAGAGGTGTACCTAATAAAGTGTCCATGTTTCATACTAG
Source organism: Girardinichthys multiradiatus (assembly GCF_021462225.1). NCBI lineage: Eukaryota > Metazoa > Chordata > Actinopteri > Cyprinodontiformes > Goodeidae > Girardinichthys > Girardinichthys multiradiatus. Next base: position 35,866,113 of record NC_061805.1, on the reverse strand, counting down.
CTTTGATGGATAGTACTGTGTCATTTAAAATGAATATTTAAATTGGTTATTCAAGCTCATGTCGTATTGTTTTGCATTTAGGTGTCCCCCTGAAAAATCTCAGTTTATAAGGGCTAGAATGTCATGTTCCACGTTTGGGATGCCTTACCCCTTGAAAACATTAGGGCTGATGATTGTTAAGGGATGAAAAAGAGGTATATATATATATATATATATATATATATATATAAGCTTTCTTCAAATAAATTTTAAGAAAGACAAAACAAATTCACTTATAATTTTAATTTGAAGCAATTTTATACTTTGAAGACATTCTGGAGACATGTGGAGTTGTGGTTATTTACAGCATACATCCAGCATACATTTCCTGCTCTGTTTCTACCAACAACTACAAATCTGTCATGTGTGCTAATGATTCCTTGATCCTTCCTGATTCGGGCAGTCCTACTAAATATTCATAGTCATCTCGTCTACGCCTTTGTTAAATAGCACAATTAATCTCTTAGATTAAATAAAGTATGCAGTCACATGTTAAAAATATGTATAGAAAGCTAACCTTGTTGGAGATTTTATCACCTTAATGGCGCGTAAATACTTTTTGTGATCTCAATGGAGGCTTTTCTACACAGGCAAATCTAAGGACCCCTTCCTGCCCAGAGTTTCAGTGTGACCTCTACTGCAGTTGAAAATACTTGAGAGCGGAGGTTGAATGCATTGATTTTTCTGACAATGTAGGCAATTTCTGTGGAGATATAGTGACTAATTGTCTTTTGGCAGGAGCCCCTTCATTTCTGTGCACAGCTATCGCAAGAAGGGCTTATGTGCTCCTTGCTGCTTGATTTCGGAGCAGGTGGGGCTGTGTGTTGCTGGGGTAGAGTCCGTTTTAGCAGCACTGCATCAACATGGTGAGTATGACAGAGAGCATCTGGACGCAATCCTTTCACGCCTCTGCTGTGATTCATTGATGGAATATCAAGTGGAATGCTTTCATTATATTGAGATATTTTCGGTGGCTTTGACGTTTCGTTTATGTTAGCTGTCAGATACGCATAATAGTGTCATTTTTAGCGTAGCCTCTTAGCCCTAGCAGGTGTCTGTATCTGTTGCTGCATCAGTTTGTTTTAGGTGTTATTAAGTTAAACGTTTCTTTAATATTGTTAGTTTTCATTGTAGTGTTAAGGCGGGCTTAGTTTATTTTACTGTGGCTGCACATTTATTCCGCTTAAAGCAGCATATCATTAGAGGTCTTCGATAGCTTGCTAGCTACAATTAGCCAACATGGAAAGAGCTGCCAGCTATGATCAATTTTATGTCCATTCACGTTGGTTGGACGAAATCTCTTTAGCTATTCAACAAAGCTCGAAATTTAGGATATGTTTATTAAAGCAGCAGCAACAAAAACAACATGGTGGCAAAGATTTAGGCTGTCACTTAGGGTAAAGCTGGGTGTTCATCTGATCTGCACAGTTTGACCTCAGAACGGTGTCGGGTAGACTGTCAGGATCATTTGACCCAACTTAGGTGTAATTTATATCTAAACCTGTCACAATTATTTAAATTAAATAGCTTGCATAATTCTTGTTTACATGTATAGAAACAAACTGAAATAAAACAGGCATAGATACCATAATTTGCATTATTTACATGTTCCCTTTTGACATTTCTTATGATGGTTCTATGATATCAGTTGTTCCATTCAAAGCACTTATTAACATATATTAATGCCATTAAACACAAAATGTTTAATGGCATTAATATCAACATGAGATATGCTATGGTATAGTTGCAAAAAAACCCAAAAACAACAGTATGGTTTTAGACCTGTTTTGCCTTCACCTCAAATGAAAAAGAAAGCTTATTGACTTGGAAGAATATTATTGTGCAAAATCAACAGAAAAGTATAGATAATACTATTAACGCTTTTATGATTATAATCGTAGGGTTCCTACACACTCATTTAGATTTTTCCAGGTCTCAATAACAATAGAAAAAAAGGTAGAGAAAAAGATTTAAATTTCCATACTTTTTTCCCTATCCCATTGTCTAACGGTAGTATACATCTATCCATCAGTTATCTCATCCATCTATCTGTCATTATGTCATCCGTCCATCCATTCTTTATTCCATCCATCCATCTTCTTATGGTCTTTGACTTTTACAGGTTTCATATGCAAAGCTTAACCATTTAGAATTATCTTCCATAAATTCACAGTCAATTTTTGAGTTGTACTTTAATATCAGCTAAGATAAAGATTTAGAGACTGGAAGTATGATTCTGGAAAGTATGGAATTTGATTTGAAAGCCCTATAATCAACAATCGTCATTTATGATCCCATGACTGTGACCACCTGTAACTATTTTTTTTAAATTCCCAAATACATTAAACACTCAAGTAATGACAAATGACAAGTAATCAACAAATGACATAGATTTTGTCATGATGCACTCTAGTTTATTGTTCAAAACCTTTTAATTAAAAGTTGGCATTGGCAGTTTAAATTTCCAGACACATAGCTTGTGTTTTCAATTTGTCATTACATTTGTTTATAAATTATATATTAATGTAGGGGTGCCACAAACTCTTGCATTTATTGCATGGCACAAACAAAATATATTCAATGACTCAATACATTTAGGCACAAAGTAGCCTATAGATATAAAGCGCTATTTCCAACAGGACAAATGTAACTAAAATGAAACCTGGATTACTTATGTATATAAAAGTAGAAGCCTGGATATTCACCATGCTGTGAATATCAAATATAATACAATCAAAGTGGGGAAAAAACAGAAGTGCGGCGCATTTCTGTAATGAATGTATCACTGTAGGACAAAACAAATCTGTGTATTAAAGTCTAGAAAACCCAATATAAAATGTAATATTAGAAATGACATCATTTCCATGTAACATACATATGAACTGTTTGTATTTTTTTTTAAATAATTTGTTTAAAATGTTCATATATCTACACAGATGAATGTGTTTACACACTCTTTCAAACAAGCAGAAGCTAAATTAATAGGGTAGGCTGCATATTAACACTGACAGACAGCGTTAATCAGTCATATGTGGACCCAAATTCTTGCCTAAACGTTTCCTCCAACATCTATTCAGTGGAACTTTCTGCAGACAGACAACATGTTTTAATTTGATTCAGCAGCTTAAAAACATATCAATAGGATCTGTTGCTCATGATTGTGTCGATCTTCTGTGTTGATCTTCTTTGTAAACAAAGCATCCAAACCCACCTGTTTATTGTCATCAGACTTGATGTACTCCAAACCTAGAACATACGGTTCATCGACCATGATTGGTCTAAAAGCACATCTGATAATTTACCTTTCTTCATTACCCTGACAGGTTTTGCTTAACAATACATTTCTCACATGGGAAAGTCATTACAGACCATGGACCAATATGCACTTCTGTGTAAACAATCGCTGATTTGTATTGCAAACACTACTTGCTCTGACTAGATGTTCGAATTTGACAGGAGTCTGGGCAGCAGCAGTTAGTAGCTTTCTTCATTTGTGTCCTGAGATTTGGTGAGGTGAGTATCTGTAAACCCAGGTGTAGTTGAGCTGAATGACAGTAGGGAGCCATCAGTCAATACATGTTTTACAGCTACAAAGTTAGTTTCATCAGTAAAATAGCACCAAGGTATCTGAGCACCTATAGATAGTGGTTATCACTGCTGCTCCAACAACCCCACCCCCTACAGATTTCATTTGGTTGTTGTGTGGAAGGGGTCAAGCGGACTGGCCAAGATAAGGGAGTACATGCTGGGTCAATTTCCCCTAGGCCTGAGATGCTTGCAGGTCCCCACAGAGAATGGTCAGCAACCGCCTGAGGAAGACTGTGTGCTTTTGACCTATATAGCATGACCATTACTCTGATGAAGAAATGTCTCGAGTCAGACAGGTTGTGTTTGGTCACGCATTAAGTATGAGTAAGTATAACTGCCACATAAATGGCTCCCATCCTCTCCTGCAGTATTTTTTTAAGATGTGTTGACTCCATCCTTTGGCGCTTACCCCTTGCTGGGTGACACTGGGGTTTCTTTGACCATTCCAAAATTTTGTTTGAGTAAATATATCTCACACTTTCATATCCTTATAGTATCTTTCTCTGTAGTGCTGCTTGACACTGGTATTATTCTAAACCATACCTCAAGAGTATTTGGTGCATTGGTTTTCATTATGCCTGTTATATTTGTTATTCAGTCCTACCTCAGAGCCAAATTTGTAATGGTGTGTTTGACATATTTATTTTACTGTATATTGATATGCAGCTAAAGGGCTACCTAAAACACTACAATAAATAAAACAGAAGCACAAAAAAGTAACAATGATTCTTAATATTCCCTCTGAGATGGAGATTAAGCACACATCTCATTCTGAAACCCAGCCTTGGGGGCTTAATTCTTTTGAGGAAGTCTGAATGAGTCTAAATAAATTTGTTTGTTTAAAATTATTAACACTGTAATCAACATGTGAAGAAAACACAGAGGCAACTGGATTTTACAAATATTGGGTTTCTAAGTGTAGTTTCACTGGCTCCAGTTCAACCATTGTGCCCATAGGTCTCCCCCTGGAGAGGGAAAACATATTATCACAGATTAATTGCCCTTTTTGCTGAAGTGTGTGCTGGAAAAGATATAAATGATTCCCACTGATTGCCAAAGAGAAACCCACCTACAGATCTGAGCCTCCAGTGAGTGGATAAAAGCACAGCTTGATGGGAATGATTCTGGCCTCTTAAATCTAAGTGAATATTGATCTGAGGGTTCTGGGTTTAGGTTGAGCTCCTTTTGTTGTTAAATCTTTGGGTAACAGCCCTAAAAGCTGTGTCTGGCAAAGAGACAGGAAAAAAATGTCCTGTACAATGTTTTGATGGAAAAAAATGACTGAGACTTAAATTTACTGAAGATGCAGCACTTGTGCATTATAAGATGTGCAGTGGTAAACCATTTTTGAAGGATCTTCTGTCTTCCCGGCATCTTAGTTATTCTATTTTGTTGAGTCTGATTTTGTTAGTACATATACCTGCATTTTGGAAAGTTTCTATTAACATGGTTTTGTTAACGGTTACTGTTTCAGAGCTAGTCGTCTTCCTGCCACGAGCAATAGCTCAGTGAGTTTGAGCTTGATAGATGAGCAATTTTTTTCATTTGCATGCATTATTCCTTGGTGTGTAAAATGCTGGGTATATGATATTCAGCATAAATCTAAAAAATAACACAGCACTTGAGCACCTAATCCGACCTGGTGTTTAAGAAACTATAGTCGCAGTTAGTATGTCTCACCACGGCCTTATACAACTTAATGTATTAAAGAGCCAACTCATTTTATTGTAGAACAGCAGAATAATGCTTGATATAGATTTGCAAATGAACCAAAGCTTGGTCATTTTAGTACCTTTAGTATCAAACTGTAAACCTGGGGTTCCCAGTTGTTTAGAGCACTGAATAGTTTTGACATATTTTAGAATGACTTCAACCTTCTGTCCAGACCTGTTAGTTTTAATTGCTGGCTCAATAAAGAGAAATATGGAAAATGACACATTGATAGGATGTCTTACAAAACAAATTATGAGAAATCGGTAAGAAATTCTATGGCATAAGATCTCATGATATTAAAACTCATTAAAGTGAAGGCTGTCTTTTGAAGCACTATCCAGATGCTACAAGCCAGTGGCTTTCCTGTTGAAATAGGTGCTGGCCAGTGTTTTCAGCTCTAGATATATGTTTGGTATATCACCTTGTCTGTATTTGAGACTCTTATTCTGAAGTAAAGGAAGTAGCTCTTGATTTGCCCTTGTTATGCATAGTGGAACAATAAAGACTGCTGGATGCTATGGGTGATTGCAGTCATTTACACTGAGTACTGAAGACGTCTCAAACACTTTTGGGATGTTGATAGAAAATAAAACTCAGTGATGACTGAGCGAAAGACAAGATATAAATTATTTTGAGGCACTGCAAGAAAATATTGTGGTTCACTGCAGTTGTGAGCTTGTTATTGGTGCTATACCAAAAGGCAATTTTCTGTTTTTTTTTTTAAGGATTTTTAATCATCTCCATTTCAGCGTCTAAAATCATTTAATCAAATCTTAACTGGACTGTATTTCTCATCTTATGAGCTCAATACATTGCCAAGCCAACTTTATCTATAAAGCACTTTAAAAACAGCAGGCACTGAACAAAGTGCTGAACACAAGGATGAATAAAACAGAAGAATGAATGATACACTTTGTGCTCTCATTTTGAATTATACATGTTATATGCTGTTTTCATGTAGACTGGTTAAGGTTGCCTCTATCACATCAGGGTTAAAAAAAGCTAAGACTGTTTGGAAAATAACAGTTAAGTCAGAAATATTGGTTTCATAACAACTGCCATTAAAAATGGTGTTTCATTACTTTTTTTATTATTCCTATGTAAAATCTGTAAAAACCATATCACAAGGCGTATAGCAAATTAATTTCATTGAAGTCCCTAGTTTGGCCAAATTAGTGATTACCTGCTACAGATCTTGGGTAATATTTTTATTTCCCAAGATTCTTCTTTAATGACAGGTTGAAAATATCAGCCAAATTTCAATCATTTCTTTTCCTCTTGTTATTACTGATGCAAGAATGATAAAGAGGTATTGTACAGATGACCCTGCTTTTATACACTGTTAATTAGCCTATGGGATGTAAATTTTGGGGGGGAAACGGGGGATGGATGATGTCTTAACAAACAGTGTCGTTTTTTATTTTTGTGGTTTTGATTTAAGTTTTTTGGTTGTTGTTTTCAAGTCCATAGTGTTCTAAAAGTATCTCTAAAAATGACAGAACACTGAAAGAGTTAAATAACTTTTAAAAGTTCTGCATTTTTATTAAGAATATAGTTTGTTTGCTGTTGCCATTTTAATTAATTTAAATTAATAACTATAATTTTCTCTATTTTTCTCAGGCTTTGTTTGGTGTGCAGCTGGTGATCACCATGGTTATGGCCAGTGTAATTCAGAAAATTTTACCTCATTATTCCTTCGCAAGATGGCTATTGTGCAGTGGCAGGTAATATATAAGCATTTAAACAAGGCCCGAACAATTTTAATAAGAGTTATCCGATCTCAGTTTATGTTAAAAGCTTTACCCATTTAAAATAGATTTAATAATGACAATAGCAAAAACCCACCACTCAAACAGCTAATGTGTCTTTATGTCCAACAGCTTTTTGTAAAAATTAGAGAAACATGTATTACATGCTTTGTATTATTTGCAGCATGGTTACTTAACTGTCAATTGGTATGCATTGCAAGCTATGTTATCAGGAAAAAGCTAGCTTACATTTACACAAACGATTTAACCACAAAGTGTCTAAGTACACACATAGTTTAAATCATGGTTTTAACATGGTTTAAATGTTCCATGAAGAAGCAATAAAAGTTCAATTTGTGCCTCTCAGAGTGTTGTGTCCACTAAAAGAAAAAACATCTTGCTCCTATTGATGCTATCTGGGGCACTGAACTGTTAGTTGAAAATTAGTAACCATTGAGAACAGTGTTTTAACATTAATAGTCATCCTAACTAATTAAATAGTGTTACTGACATTTTCACCATCAACCCTTTGCGGTTTTAGACTATAGTTTTCAGTAGGATTTAAACATTGCTGTGAGGATGGATTTTAAGGCAATGGAATATTTAACAGTGGGAGAAATCTACCTCCTATAAAAAGCACAGTTATAAAACACAATTGTCATTTACTGTTAGAGTTCTCTTAAATCCAAACTGTACTCCAGAATCATATTTATCTATTCTTTTCACATAGTTGGAGTAAATTTCGCTTCAGTCTGTTGTTTCATCTGCATCAAATTATCTGCTTTGTTTTGTAGCTTTTTGTTTCTTTACTCCTGTATTTTACTGTTTGATTAAAACGTTCCTGTTTTTTTTCACAGTCTGCGGTGGTATCAGCACCCCACGGAAGATGAGTTGAGGAACTTGGCTGGGAAACAAAAAGGACAGAAAAAGAAAGACAGGTAAGATGATTTATTTGGGAATTTGGGAAATGCAAAGATACACAGGAAGCACAAAAATATTCCTTTTATGAGGATGCAGACATTTAAGATAGATAGAGGTATATCAAGAAAAAGATGGTAATGGTTTGCTTTTAAGAGCTGTTTGAAGTCAGATGGAAAGCTATTTTTGTTGTGCTGTCTCTTTATGGCACTTTATTAGAGTTCAGAGCAATGCGTCTTAAAATCTGTCCTGTTTGGTGGAGCTTGGAAAGCAGATCCTGTTTTTGAGGAGAGGATATGGTTTTAATCTATTTTGAGAGATGACAGTTTAAAATGCTTAAGTTGCCCAAAAAGCGATATATCTTCAAAATGGTCAGATGTCAGACTTTTATACTGGATTTTCCTTTAAGATTATTTTGCAACTCATAGTTTTTTAATGTATTAATGATGCAGACAATGTTTACACCATATGTCAAACAAGTAACTTTAGCTGTTTTTGCTTGGTACTCCCCCGTTAAAGTTTTAATGTAAAAAAGGTACGTCTTCAAGTCAATCCTTACCATACCACATGGTATGTCTGAACTTGAGACAGTTTTTGTAGTTCTTTCTCTGACCCTGTGTGAAGCAGGTCAAGCCTCTCCAGCACCACATGCTCAATAATTCCCTGAAGAAAAAGATGGACCTCTGTCCTTTTCAACTCGTTCCATGCAACTCCATTCTCTTTGTTAACAGAGTGACTCCCTCAGTCAGGGGAGGAGCTAATCCTCTTTTTTCTGTCAGGTGTCTTATAGATGAAATCTGTCCAGGACATGTTTGGCGCTAGAGTCTTACGGTGGCATTGTATTTCTGAATCCAGGACATACACAGCAGTTCTCTATTCTCCAGCTGTTAGTGTTGCCCTCCCCCTGTTAATATAAGAGAGGCCGCCAGTATTCGACTTTCAACCAACTTTTTGCCACAGCTTTGTTCAAGATTACAAAAAACCACCAGCCACTACATTGGGAGAAATTTTAATTCATTAATTCAAAAGTTGAAGCAGATCTCTGGCTCAGATACCAAATCCACAACTGCTATTTTAGACGTTGCTTTTTTGTGTGCCCAATATAATGTCAACTGGTGTTAAAAAAAGCTATATTTCTGAGGAAAAGTTAAAATTCTTAAATAAAACTTGCTCTGAAAATTTAAAGAGGCATAGAATTGCTCCCTATACAGGTCCTTCTCAAAATATTAGCATATTGTGATAAAGTTCATTATTTTCCATAATGTAATGATGAAAATTTAACATTCATATATTTTAGATTCATTGCACACTAACTGAAATATTTCAGGTCTTTTATTGTCTTAATACGGATGATTTTGGCATACAGCTCATGAAAACCCAAAATTCCTATCTCACAAAATTAGCATATTTCATCCGACCAATAAAAGAAAAGTGTTTTTAATACAAAAAACGTCAACCTTCAAATAATCATGTACAGTTATGCACTCAATACTTGGTCGGGAATCCTTTTGCAGAAATGACTGCTTCAATGCGGCGTGGCATGGAGGCAATCAGCCTGTGGCACTGCTGAGGTCTTATGGAGGCCCAGGATGCTTCGATAGCGGCCTTTAGATCATCCAGAGTGTTGGGTCTTGAGTCTCTCAACGTTCTCTTCACAATATCCCACAGATTCTCTATGGGGTTCAGGTCAGGAGAGTTGGCAGGCCAATTGAGCACAGTGATATCATGGTCAGTAAACCATTTACCAGTGGTTTTGGCACTGTGAGCAGGTGCCAGGTCGTGCTGAAAAATGAAATCTTCATCTCCATAAAGCTTTTCAGCAGATGGAAGCATGAAGTGCTCCAAAATCTCCTGATAGCTAGCTGCATTGACCCTGCCCTTGATAAAACACAGTGGACCAACACCAGCAGCTGACACGGCACCCCAGACCATCACTGACTGTGGGTACTTGACACTGGACTTCTGGCATTTTGGCATTTCCTTCTCCCCAGTCTTCCTCCAGACTCTCGCACCTCGATTTCCGAATGACATGCAGAATTTGCTTTCATCCGAAAAATATACTTTGGACCACTGAGCAACAGTCCAGTGCTGCTTCTCTGTAGCCCAGGTCAGGCGTTTCTGCCGCTGTTTCTGTTTCAAAAGTGGCTTGACCTGGGGAATGCGGCACCTGTAGCCCATTTCCTGCACACGCCTGTGCACGGTGGCTCTGGATGTTTCTGCTCCAGACTCTGTCCACTGCTTCCGCAGGTCCCCCAAGGTCTGGAATCGGCCCTTCTCCACAATCTTCCTCAGGGTCAGGTCACCTCTTCTTGTTGTGCAGCGTTTTCTGCCACACTTTTTCCTTCCCACAGACTTCCCACTGAGGTGCCTTGATACAGCACTCTGGGAACAGCCTATTCGTTCAGAAATTTCTTTCTGTGTCTTACCCTCTTGCTTGAGGGTGTCAATAGTGGCCTTCTGGACAGCAGTCAGGTCGGCAGTCTTACCCATGATTGGGGTTTTGAGTGATGAACCAGGCTGGGAGTTTTAAAGGCCTCGGGAATCTTTTGCAGGTGTTTAGAGTTAACTTGTTGATTCAGATGATTAGGTTCATAGCTCGTTTAGAGACCCTTTTAATGATATGCTAATTTTGTGAGATAGGAATTTTGGGTTTTCATGAGCTGTATGCCAAAATCATCCGTATTAAGACAATAAAAGACCTGAAATATTTCAGTTAGTGTGCAATGAATCTAAAATATATGAATGTTAAATTTTCATCATGACATTATGGAAAATAATGAACTTTATCACAATATGCTAATATTTTGAGAAGGACCTGTATGTATTGAAAATGCCAAGAAATATATTATCAAAGCCTATGTTGTAGTAAATTTGGTCAGACAGTGAAAGTTTTGTCGACGGCCCGGCCTAATTGAGGACAGTAGACTTTATCACACAAGTCAACCACTCGAGCTTGCCATTATCTGCAGTATTGTGTGGTTATATAATGACAATAGCCTCCATTGATCATAATGGATAACTGCCCCCAAATTCACACTAGGGGTGGGCGTAAAATTATTTCACGATATTCTGTGGTATTTATTGTAATAACAATAAAAGTGACAATCAAATTGTATTTGCCACTTTAGTCTTTTTTTAGGCAATAATAAAATGTTGCCCGCAAAAAACATACCCATTTTAAAATTAGCATCTTCAGGACACCAGTGGCACAAAACATGTCATTTCTTATCACTTGTAGACAGTAACTGCATTTAATTATATTTACACATTTATGGATATTTAATGATACTCTCATGAAACCAACAACAGAGGTAATAGTAAAAAAGGCAATTTGGACAATACATATATTGCAAATATTGCAAAATGTTTAATAGAATTGTAAAAACAGCTAAAAAGTAACATCATGAAGCCAAACATTATAATTACAGCTATAAAAGAACAAACAGTTAAAAAAATCAGTTAAAAAAACTGATAAATCATAAAAAACATCTTTTTGCTGGTTCACATCTGCTTTATTACATATGTGTTTACATTGTTAGTTGTATTATTTCATTTCTAGCTGTCTTCATTAGCTGGCATCATCACTACCACCTCTCATTTTTTGTACCGTGAATCCAGCTTTCGGATTGTCTATATTCTTCTGTGTTTGTTAAAACTGATTTAGTTTTTCCCTGAACCTTGATGCTTTGCTCCTGTATCTCCTTTCAGGAAGTACAATGGTCACATAGACAATAAACCGCTAACGGTTCCAAAAGACATAGACCTGCAGCTGGAGACAAAATGCATCACAGAAGTCGACACATTAGGTATTTTTCCAAATATGTCCATGTCCAAATATGTCCATGTCACATTTTATTTAATTGAATTTATTCTCTTCTCCTTCAGCATTGTACTACTTCCCTGAGTTCCAGTGGTTGGTGGATTTCACAGTAGCAGCTACTGCAGTTTATCTGATCACAGAGCTTTACTACAGCGTGGCTCAGCCCTCAGGAGAGATGAACATCAGTGTGGTCTGGTGCCTACTTGTACTCGCCTTTGTCATGTATCCTTACATTATGCTTTCTGTTCTCCTCCTTAGTTTTAATCGGAAATCCTTGCGATCTAGTGGCATTAGATGTCCTGCTAAATCCTGTGATTTGTTTCTAAAGTATACACCACAAATACAGAAGGTTAACATGTTTTAGTCTACTGTAAAGGAGAGATCAAAGCTTTCCAAATTGTGTGCATGAAGACAAAGTGGTGAGAGGCAGTCTCATCATTGCCTTTATCCTTCTCAACCTATTTTGTGATGCTGAATGATGGTGAAATAACATGTTATCTTTGCCAGTGACCAAAGGGATTTCTCTTTCCAGGTCCAATGCCTGAACTTTGCTGATTTTGGTCCAATTGTGTCATTTACTGCCTGTGTTGCTGATTTATTCACAACCCAGTCATAAGCAGTCATTGCTTGTGGCTTGGTAAATGACCTGAACTGGTAGAGCGCTTTATCAAGTCTGATTACTCCAATCGCTTTACACTACTATCAGTCATCCATCCATTCATACTCACCTTCACACTGACAGACGTAAGCTACATTGTAGCCACAGCTACAGAGCAGACTGACAGAAGTGTGACTGCCATAGAATTGGTGCCACCGAGCCTTTGTCTGACCACCATCGAAAGGCATGGCGGGCAAAGTGTCTTGGCCAAGGACATATCAACTGAGACGGACGGAGCGGAGGTTCGAACCCGCAACACACTGGTTACAGGATTGACCCCTACTACCTGAGCCACATAGATGGCACTGCAGACGTGGTGGAAAATCCCATGTGTGTACTTCTCATTTACTTAAACACCACATCCCCACAGTGAAATAGAGGTGGCAGCATCATGCTGGAGGATGAAGGACCGCAACCCTAAACTTAGAGACAGTTACAATGAAATGGTTTAAATCAAACCATGTCCTTGACATGTTACTTGCCTTGTAATTACAAAAATATATATCTTTTAAATATTTTGTTTTTTTCGGTGCATTTCCTTGACTTTTTTTCCTCTAGTAAAATCCTTTCTTCCCTTACGGCCCACTACTTCAAGCTGGAGGAAGGAGGCGAACGCTCCCTCTGCATTACATTTGCTTTCTTTTTTTTTGTTAAAGCTATGGTCATTCTCATTGTCACTGAAAACTACCTGGAGTTTGGTCTGGAAACAGGTCAGTGCTCCACTATCCCTCTTACAAATCTCTTTGAACCATACACAACCTTTTATCACTTTTTGAGATAAGTCACTGTTTAACATTTCTTCACTCTTAGGTTTTGCAAACTTTTCTGATAGTGCTCAACAGTTTCTGGAGCACCAGGGCTTAGAGTCACAGTAAGTACATTTATTAGGTTTTTATGCTTTTTGTGCATGTAGTTGTGATTGAAAAGGGTTCTAAAGAAAAAAATATATAACATCGAAGTAGAATTTCTTGTATTTGTGCCACTTAGTAAAAACAATAACTTTGAACGTAGTTCAGAATCAGCTTTATTGCCAAGTTCGTACATACAAACAAGGAATTTGACTCCGGTACACTTTGCTCTCTGGTTTTTGTTTTTTGCATTACAGAATATACATATATACAAATATACACATATATAAATAAAACGGTGCATTTGCAACATCTGTATGCTGTTGTTCTGTACTCTAATGAATGTTCAACAGAGAAACAGCCTGGGGGAAGAAACTGTCTCTGTGGCGGCTGGTTTTAGCGAACAGTTCTCTGTAACGGCGGCCTGAAGGTAAAGCTCTGAACAGTTTATGTGCAGGGTGTGTGGGGTCTGCAGAGATTTTAGCAGCTCTTTTCCTGACCCTAGACCTGTATAAATCCTGGATGGAGGGAAGGTCAGCCCTGATTATTCTCTCTGCAGTCCTGATTATTCGTTGCAGTCTGGACCTGTCCTGTTTTGTGGATGAGCCAAACCACACTGAGATGGATGAAGACAGGACAGATTGAATGATGGCAGTGTAGACGATCACCAGCAGCTCCTGTGGAAGGTTGAACTTCTTGAGTTGCCTCAGGAAGTACAGTCTCTGCTGGGCCTTCTTTCAAACAGTGTCTATGTGTGAAGACCATCTCAGGTCCTCAGAGATGGTGGATCCTAAGAACCTGAAGTGGTCCACAGCCGATACAGTGTTGTTGAGGATGGTGAGTGGGGTGTATGGGGGTGGTGTTCTCCGAAAGTCCACCACCATTTCCACAGTCTTGAGTGGGTTGAGTTCCAGGTAGTTCTGACTGCACCAGTGGACCAACCGATCCACCTGCTGTCTGTATGCAGACTCATCACCTTCCTGGATCAGTCCAATAACAGTGGTGTCACCTGCAAACTTCAGGAGTTTCACGGACGAGTCCGATGAGGTGAAGTCATTTGTGTACAGGGAGAAGAGGAGTGGGGATAGAACACACCCCTGGGGGGCACCAGTACTTATTGATCTGGTTCGGGAGAAGATGCTCCCCAGTCTCACCTGCTGCTGTCGGTCCGTCAGGAAGCTGTTGATCCACTGACAGGTGGAGGCTGGGACGTTGAGCTGTGTGAGCTTCTGGTGGAGAATGTCTGGTATGATGGTGTTGAAGGCCGAGCTGAAGTCTACAAATATGATCCTGGCGTACGTCCCTGGGTGGTCGAGGTGTTGCAGGATGAAGTGTAGACCTAAGTTAACAGCATCATCTGCCGACCTGTTTGCTCAGTAAGCAAACTGCAGGGGGTCCAGCAGGGGGCCTGTGATGTCTTTCAGGTGCTTCAACACCAGCCGCTCAAAGGATTTCATGATCACAGACGTCAGGGCTACAGGCCTGTAGTCATTTAATCCTAGGATGGTGGGTTTCTTGGGCACCTGGATGATGGTGGATCGTTTGAGGCAGGAGGGGACCTCACATTTATCCAGTGACTTGTTGAAGATCCTTGTGAAGATCGGAGCAAGTTGATTTGCACAGGCTTTCAGGCATGATGGGGAGACGTTATCAGGTCCTCCAGCTTTCTTTGTTTTCATGCGCTGAAAGAGCCTGTTTACCTCTTCCTCGGAGATCTTTAGTGCAGGCAGAGGATCTGATGGTGGGGGGTTGGTTACTTTATGGGAAGAATTTGTTCCTGAATGGGATGTAGAGGAGATGGTTTGAGGTGTGAACGGCTTCTTGTCATGTCTGCAGTAGAAGCCATTCAGACGGTTGGCCAGGAGATGACTCTGTTCAGAAAGGGTGGGGGGACTCCTGTAGGCAGTCAAGTTTCTCAGACCAGTCCATACAGCCGAAGTGTCACCAGTAGAAAGGCTGTTCTTTAGCTTCTCACTGTAGCTTCTCTTGGCTGCTTTGATCTCCTTTGTTAGTTTGTTCCTGACCTGCCTGTACCGCGCCCAATCTCCACTGCTGTGAGCTTCTTCCTTATCCCGAGATGTGGAGTAAACCATGGCTTGTTATTCCCAAAGGTGCAGAAGGTCTTGGTCTGCACACACATGTCCTCACAGAAACTGATGTATGATGTCACCACATCAGTTAGTTGGTTTAAGTCAGTGGCAGAAGTTTCAAAAACAGTCCAGTCTGTGCATTCAAAGCAGGCCTGTAGCATCTGCTTTGATTGGTCCAGTGTGTTTTTGTCTCTGGTGGGACACTTAATATGTTGTCTGTATTTGGGGAGTTCATGGGAAAGGTTTGCTCTGTTAAAATCTCCCAGTATTATGATGAAAAAGTCCGTGTGTTTTTTCTCCACGTCTGTAATCAGCTCAGCCAGATGTTTTTCTGCGGCAGAAGTGCAGCCATTCGGTGGAAAATGTGAGCCAATTATTATAAACGAGGAAAACTCCCTCGGCGAAAAAAGTTTTTACCGGTGAGGAGAAGCAGCTCGTCCATCTTGTTGCTTAGAGAGCAGACATTTGCCAGATGGATTGAAGGCAGTGGTGTGCGAAGTCCTCTTTTGTGAAGCTTTATCAGCGCGCTTTCCCCTCCGACGCATTCGTCGCAGTATTCCATGGAATACTGCAGCTCCGCTCGCCAGAAGCTCAGTGAAAAAGATGGTGAAAAAATCCCAAGAGAGGACTCTCTGATGTTGAGAAGTTCCTCTCAACTGAATGAGACCACAGAATTGTGGCCCGAGACCACAATACTATGGCTCAAAAAACATAAAAACATGCAAAATACACAAACAAAGAGAGAGCAAAGCTCCAAGGCAGCCATCGTCAGCGCCATCTTGGTTTCTTGGATGTACATAGGATGATATTTGATATTTGCATTGGTTCTAAGTTCATTAATGAGGAGAGAGTCGATGTTCAACCTGAAGGCTTTTTATTATTTAAAACAGCATAAAAATGTGTTGAAAAGGTGTTTTAGCTGATAGATTTTAATTACTTGTTATATCCATGTTCCCTGTCCATGGTCCTGAAACATCTAAAACAATGAAAAATTTGACTAACATTAAGTTTAAGGTTGTTTTTTTTTTTTTAAACTAACTTTCCCCAATATTTTTCAACATAATTTAAAAACAAACCTCATAGTACCACCCAGTTGTATCTAGATTATTAATAGCCTCTTGCAGACCGTAAACATCATGTGTGTGACAAGTAACAAGTTTGTATGCAGGTGTTCAGAGTTTGGCTCAGCGTCAGCAGCATAAGTTTTTAAAAATACCTATACATGCATTCTTCTGCACACTGGTGATATTGTGGACCATGCAGTCTGATGCAGCAAATTTAAAAACATCTCCTGTCCTCTCATCTGGTTCTATGTAGGATTTAAAAGGGGTTTTAAACACACCATTTATGCATCCTGTCATGCTTTGGAACTGGTTCCCCCTGCTTGTCTTACTATTTTATCATTAACCTCAGAATATTGAGTCTAGATCAGCCATGTATTTAACTAATGGATAAGGCTTCCTACACCCACAGCAGCTTTGCTTGTGTGTAACTGCTCTCTAATCATGTCTTCTTCACAGAGTGTATTGGTGTTTGTTGAAATAAAGGGTATTTGAATGAGGACTTTTTTAAATTGCAGCCTACCTTTCATTTGCAATCATATTTTCTCTTTCACAGGGGCCCCATATCTAAACTCACCTTCAAGCTGATCCTGGCCCTACTCTGCTCTCTGATTGGAGCATTTCTAACGTTTCCTGGACTGCGATTAGCCCAGATGCACCTAGATGCACTCAATCTCACCACAGCAAAATTTACACAGTGAGTTTTCTCCAATATTGTTCCTCTCTGCATTGGGAAACATGTTTTTATTATCCCTAATATCCGTTTTTACTCGCTGTTACTCTTCATAGACAATTCTAATATCCTACCTACCTTTTAAAAATATTAATGTGATTGGTACCCCACTATTTGTGAACCCAAGCAGAATCACACATGTATTAAGGCTGCAAAGACCAAACAATCAAACGCTGAAGAGGTAATGAGCTGGTAGACGTCTAAATGTTCTACTATAACATGCAAGCCTTTATATCAGAAGGCTGCAAACACCGGGTCCTCTGTGGTGCATTGACCAACTTAAACTGTGTGGCATATGATATCAAACAGCATCAAGATTAGAGACTGTGAGCTCATGCTGTTCTAGTATTTCTGCATTTTGTTTACTATTTTGTCTCGAATTAGGTAAATCTAAAGCAAGCTAAACATACAAGTTTTAAATGGACTGAATCTATATAGCGCTTTTGTCATCATATTTACCACTCAAAGCACTTTACACTATAGCCACATTCAACCCATCGCACTCACTGACTAACACTCACACATTCACAGATCGGTAGGCAACTTGGGATTGGGCGCCTTGTCCAGGGGCACATCGACATGAGACAAGAGGAACCTGGAATCAAACCCACAACCCTCTGATTGCAAGACAACTACCCACTGAGCCATAGTCACACCACATGATGCTCAATAAATTTTAGTTAGTTGTCGTTCTCAATGAGCCTGTCCTAGCTCTGATTAAAAGCTGCTCTTTCTTCTGTCGCAGCTCAAAGTTAGAATCACGGGGGTAACAAGTTTATCAGCTCTAGAGACAGAATTCTAAAATTTAAACAAAGAAAACATCTCTTCTCCTTCTCTATGTATGGTGGTGTTGATGGGAAGTTGTGTGTGAATTATTGGCAAGTTTTTCACATTTAAATTAGTTCACTAATGAGCAAAAATCATTTTCTTGCTGATGTTAGTGTAAGGTTTTTAGGCTAGTCTTGTGTCTTTCCTTAGATTTTAAAACATATCTTGTTCAGATGGGTCACTAATTCAGGCCCCAAGGATCAAATCATTATATATTGAACAGTCAAGCAGAAAGGTCTTATATTCTTCTGGGTATGTGAGATACAAGAGATCACTCTGTGACTGAGATGAAGATGGCTTCAGCAGAGCAGAGAGCGCTTTCCATTCACATAATCCACTTTTGGGCATAGTAGCCTTTCCAAAATGGCTTCTTCTTTCATTTCCCTTCATAACATACCCTCTCAAACCCTCTAATTAGAAAGGAATATCTCCAGTGCCCTCCAAAATATTTGATTGTTTATATTTTACCTATTTCAGGGAAGGTTGCACTTCTAAAGAAAGTACTTGTTAACTGCACATTAGGGTCACAAATGTATGACTTCAGGTCAGCTTTTCCAATATACACTGAATGAAAATGATTAGAACATTGCAGAGCAATGCTTACTGAGTTGTCTCTGCTTCTTTTCATAATTGTTTCACAGAACTCTGCTTTATATCAACTTCCTTTCCCCTCTCATCATGGTCCTGCTGTGGGTGAAGCCTATTACCAAGGACTACATATTGAATCCCACTCTTGGAAAAGAGAGCGTGCCTTTGTAAGTAGAAGTATCATGTGCATACCATAAAATGCTATATACTTCTGATTTTCTTTTTTTACAGTATGAGGTATGTGTATAATTTTATATATTGGAGCAACATATAACATTCTGACATAGTTTTCTTGGGATCCAAAATAATACCAAAAAATATGATTATACGTATACCAGAGGATTGCAGTTCTGCTTAAATGTTATGTTAAGATAGATGGGATTGAACATGTTTTAGGGAAAAGTATTCTCTAAATATGGGTCATGATGATAAAAGTAGAAAAAATGCCTTATTTTCTCATTGAAAAAAGAGGCACATGAACATCATGTCAGCTGTGTTATTTGAAAAATTGTGGCTACTTGGATATTGGCAAAACGAGCAAAGTCAAACATAAAAATGTTCACGTCTTTTAGTCAGTTTTCAACTATATGCAACTATGCATGGTAGTGCAATAACTTTATTCTCAGCTGTAGCCTAGCGGCAGAGAGTGTTTTTAGTTAGGAGAAGCAGCATGTTTAGTTCAACAATGCATACATTGTCTTCACTGGGTTAAATAAAACCATAAGCAAATATCACAACAAAAAGGTTTTTTTTCTTTATCTTCTCTGTCATCATTAATTCTAAGATGCTATCTTCTACTTGTTGTTTGGAGTCACGTATCAAACGTTCTTCTGCCTTTGACGGAGACTATTATACACATCAAGGTCAAACCTGATTAAGTTTAATTTCATGTTACACTACCCCCTTTTCACCTTTTTATACCTCAATTTCACCCTCTCTGGCTTTTTCCTCTGAGCTGTTTGTGGCTCTTTTTCCTCCGTTCTGTCTCAGTGTCTCTGCTTACCACCCAGATGATGCTTTCACGTTGTGTTAAGTTTGTCGACCAGAAAAAAACTGCATATTTTTTCCCCCCTTTTTTCACCTTCTCGTTAATATCAGGATGAGTGAGCAGACGTATGATACGATGCGGTTATGGGTTATTATACTGATGTGTGTGCTCCGGCTCGCCATGATGAGACATTACCTGCAGGCCTACCTCAACCTGGCACAGAAGGGCGTGGACCAGATGAAG
Source organism: Girardinichthys multiradiatus (assembly GCF_021462225.1). NCBI lineage: Eukaryota > Metazoa > Chordata > Actinopteri > Cyprinodontiformes > Goodeidae > Girardinichthys > Girardinichthys multiradiatus. The sequence continues at coordinate 35,846,250 of NC_061805.1, read as the reverse complement.
AAGGAAGCAGGACGGATAAGTACAGTTGACCTGCAGAAGATGGTAACAACCTTGTTCATAATTTTTTACTTCTTTTAAAGAAGCAACTGCTTCCTTTGTAAATCATTCAGTGTAGGATACTGCTGATACTCCAGAAGATATTTGGCACCTTGTTGATTGATAAAATAGATTGATATGTATTACATATAGATTAATAAATATTTTAATTTGGAATGTTTTCGATAATTTAGATACTTGGTTGAAAGGTTATGCGTGTTTTATGCATTGTTTTATAAAGTTTAGTTGGAGGTAAATGTAAATATGTTATGCTTGTAGTGTCTGCCATATGAGTACAGATGAAGTTACAGTTAATTTACAGTTGTAGAAACTGACTGATCGGATGATTAATTTTTGGCATTGCTTTAAATGTCAAACTGAGAACAACACTCTTCATGTGTGGACGGTGTTGTTGAGGGAAGCAGATTTAATGTTACATTTAAAAAAAGCTGGTTTTGTTTTTTTTTTTTTCAAACAGCTAAAGGTCAATGGTCAATCTGCTTTACAAGTAGAAATCAGCCAAAAATGGTGAAAGGCATGACAGTAACGCAATTGATATAAAAAAAATCAACACACAATAAAAGACAATAAAAACAGTTTTAAACAGCTGTTTAAACAAAGAAAAACAGCCAGAAAGATAAAAAAGCATGAAGGTGAAGATATTAAGATAAAAGAGAATCAAGAGGAAACAAAACACAATAAAGCAATTTAAGACAACTGTAAGAACAAAATGTTTGAGTCAATCTGTGTTGAGCAGTTCAAAATGCCAGTTCAAAAAAAGGTCTTCAATAGTGATTTAAAATACTCCAGAGTTTGCACAGATTTTAATATTAAGAGGCAGGGTATTCCAAAGTTTGGGATCTTCTCCTTGAGAAATAAGTTCGGACCTTGGCATGGATAGCATTAGTTGTGCGCTAGTCCTCATGGTTCTTTTTTGGAGCATGAATAAATTGTAGCTCAAACAGGTAGGAGGGGGATTGACCATGTAATAATTTAAAAACAAAAACTCAAATTTTAAATTGGATCCTGTGAAACACGGGATAAAAGTTCTTTCATAAAAGGCACGACTGAAACCACTGAAGAAAAGATCCTTGAAGCCCAACACATGATTCCAGCCATGCAAGAAGGATGTCATGGTCAATCGTGTCAGTCGCTGCTGACAGGTCCAGCAACAAGCGGGCAGCAGAGCTGACAGAGTTAAAAGAATGTGATTAAAACCTCTTTAAGAGTGCAAGAGAGAGCAAGACTTTCAGCAGATAACAGAAAGGCTGAGTAAAGTTGTTCTGTTTTATTCCTTTTGGTTTTCAGCCTTTGTCTGAAATGGAACCTGCTAGATTTAGAGGTGTTGGCAGCTTTTTGGAAAAATTCAAGTTGATATGAGGATCTGTATTCTCTAGTTTACACATGGAGACTGTCGTTTCTGTAATGCTACCCATGCAGACAACCGATGTTAGTTGGTAAAGCCAGTTTAAGATGTGAATTCTGTATTTGTTCTATATTTGTTTTAAAACCATATGGAATATTGCATCTCTGTTAAAAACTAACTTTGATCAATAAGCCAACAACTATGTTTTATTCATATGACTGATGATGTTTGTGGAAATGTTTGTCTTGCTACTGGTTTTGTGCAGAAACATCCTGAACTAAGGTCATTCTACCTTGTCTAGATTGCACGTGTTTTTTACTACTTGTGTGTAATCGCACTACAGTATGTGGCACCCCTGGTGATGCTGCTACATACAACTTTGCTGCTAAAAACTTTAGGTGAGTCACTTCTTAGTATTTAATTTATGTGTTGAACAGTCTTTGCTTTCTGTAACATCAAGCCATTGTTCCCCCCACTTACAACAGGTGGTCACTCCTGGTGGGTCTATCCAGAAGAAGACCTGCCTTGCCTCCATGAGATGAACTCTGATTCTGTTGTCAGAGCAGAACGAATAGCACCTCTAAAACCAGATACAGTGGTGGAAACGCAAGCCCAGGCATCTGTGGCCCAACTTTCAATGGCTCTGGGGGGCTTAAGGACTGTTTTTAGCCCTTTACTTTTCAGAGGCCTCTTCTCCTTCTTCAGCTGGTGGATTGCTGCCTGTCTGTTCTCCACCTCTCTTTTTGGGCTATTCTACCATCAGTATCTCATGGCAGCATAGCAGCAGCAATCAAAAAGTGTGGCATTTCAATCCCTACTTTGTTACTGTATGTTAGGGATGGCCAGAAGAGGACTTAAGGGGGGGGGGGGCTACAGAACCCCACTTATGACTCTGCTCCACAACTCTTTCTCCTCCTCCTCGTCCATGTCTCTGACCGCCTCAGAACAACTGATCATATCATCAGAGCTCTTGGTTTTACTCCCAGTGCTTCCTCCACAAATGACTGTGAACTTCTATTTGATTTTACTTCCATAAAAGTGATGTTTTTATTCATTTGAGCAGCAAAAAGCTGTAAGTCTTTAAGGCTCATGATTAAACGATGAGAAGTAAATAAATCAGTGTCATCGCTAAAGTGACACTGAGATAAAAAAAAAAAAAAAAATGCTACAGACCTCTAAGAATTTTAAATGATAAAACAATCAGAAATTGTTTTATACAAACTGGTGACTAATGCAGTTTATTGACATCAGGCTATAGGCTTAAACATTCTTAGATTCGTGATATCTCAAAAATATAAAAAGCATAAATGCAGCTTCTTTACTGCTTTCTACAGGTCAGTTTAAGTATAACTTTAAAATGTTATTTTCTTTAAATGACCTCTGATTTTATTGATTGCCAGGTCATTCATTTTTAATAGTAAATTAGTCTTGGCCTGGGATAAAAATAAAAACACCATAGTTTCATTGACTAAACATGAAAATTTCAAACAAAAAATTATAATATAATTTCTGATTTAAATTCTCAAAACAGGTGTTCCTACTGCTGTAAAGATATTGGAACATATTGATTATAATGATTATAAAAATGTTTTCTATCATTTTTTTGATTTTATTTTGATTTTAATGCCTATATTAATGTAAAAATATAACAAACACGCACTAAATTTAGCAGTCTTCAGGTGCTTACTGTGGAGAATATTATTCCTTTTGACACTTCTCTCTTCAAGAATAACAACGGAGGTCTAACAAAACATTAGCTGATTATTTTGGGGCTATTTGTTCAGGTATCAGCTGGCTGCCCAACAAAACTGTCACTTGTAAAGAATCCACCATAATTTCAAAACTGTGTTATCTTAAAAAGAGTTATGGGTGGTATGCTTTAAGTTTCCACAATATGAGTGAAATTTTTCCAAATAGTTAAATTTGGAAATATTCTTATCGAACAAAAAGTGATACACAGCAGTTTTGGTTTTTATCTATTTGTTGGGAAACTGAGTCATTTCTCCCCTTCACCGGGTCATATTTTTGTACATTGTTTTTTTTTTTCTGGATGTTAAAAGAGCGCAACGTTTTGTACCCACCATTCGTCAAATTGTGTCCATCTTGGGGATATTTTGTATCTGCTTTGACAACCAGTGATTTAAATAAATATTCTGTAATCTACTCATATCTACTATGAAGAAATGTGTTGTGACTCCAACGACTGTTAGTTCCCAACAAGAGGTTGGTAGTTGTTTTAGTTTAATCAGGGGTCACAATGTTTCATATTTCATAAGAGCGGACTGGCCCAAACAGGGATCTGAACCTTAACCTGGGGAAATGAGGTGCTATTCAAGTATGTATTTGTTTAGCATTTCATTTGTCTTTATAATAATTCAAATTGTTGACTACTTAACTATAGGGCATCAGTTCATTTTGTTAAGTACATAAAGAACTGGAAGGCGGTTGGGACCAAATGACAAAGCGTGGGTACGGAATGGAGTTATGAGTTATTCTTCTCAGTCCTCTTATTTAAGTCTTTAAAAGTTTTGTTTTATTAACATACTGACCTGTTTTTTTGTTTGTTTTTTTCTGGTACCTAAAATGTCTTAAACTTTCATTGAGGACCAGTGAGTCTCTGCTTGGAAGTGCTGTAGTCTGAGGTTTTTAGAGAGCAAAAGTTGTACTCGCAGAAGAGCAAGGTGAAATCATATCTCCTTAGCTTGAAGCTGATGTGTTTAAAGCTATCTAACTGAGCTAGCCATACAGGGCAAAGTTGAATTTCAAAAAGGATTTCTCATGTGTTGTGTTTAGTTTCTTACCTTCGTGGTTTTACTTGAGTCATTTTAGTTGGTGTGTGAGAAGACTAATCTGTTTTAGGGGCGGTCATCATGGTTTGGGCTCAGTCAGGGTAAGAGCTCATGTTCCTGTCCGTCTGCTGGTACATGTTCTCTGCTGTACATCAGCTGTATACTTATAGGGCATTGTGATGAAGAAACGACAGCTGCTGTACAAATGGCACAGTTATGTTTTTTTTATTTTTATCTAAACCATCAAATTGTGCATTTGTAGCACTGGTTATTTTATATATACATTTTAAAATAGTGCCAAATAAGGGTCCTTATACCCAACAACCCTGTGTTGCTGTAGGTTTTATTTCTGCTACTGTGTTAAACTCCACTGCAACTCTGCGGCCTTCTGTTTTTTGTAGATCCAACTTGGTACGTTGGGAATTACCAGTTGTTTCACACAAAGACTACAGGTGTTTAGTAAGTTTTTGTGGATTGTTGTTCGTTGATTGGAAAATATGCACACAAGTAGTCATTGTGCCGTTGACTCACTGGCTAACATGCTTGCCCAATGTGTTTAAAAATTAGGTTACATAGTGTAAGGTTAATTACAAATTACAATTTTCTTTGCTCCAACTGTTTATCTTTGGGCTTAATGTGTGATCGAGCTGGAGTTTATGAACTCCAGTTTTGTACACAGCGACATATTCCAGCGGCACCATATCAATATTTCTAATCTACCGATTATCCGTCTTTGTTTTAGTTTGTATCTGTTTGAAATGATGGGGAGTATGCACATAGTGAATGTATCAGGCCCGCCTAATTTTTAGATTGTGTTTAATAAATTGGTTTGAGTTGATTTCACCCCCTTCTACACACATCCCTGCAATTCTCAAACTCATTCCTTATTTAATGTGGTTAATCGGAATCGCATCCTAATCATATTTGTCCTAATCATTTATTCTTATTTTTTTGCATTGATTTATCTTTGGGTTTTTTGTATTTATTTGCTGAGGCCTGTAAACATTTCTAATTTCAACTGTAAGCTGTTCATTTTGTTGTTGAAGTGCACAATGGATCAAATCATTTTTTTTTATGTGTTAGACAAATCTGTGACAGAATAACTTTATTTAATAACCTGGTCTGGGTGGTTGAAAATTATTTTGTGTATTTTCAGAATTCACTGTCCAGGCAAACAGATCTTGATATTTTCTGGGGGTTTTTTCACTGAAAGTGTTTATTACTCGTTTATTGGTTTCACAAACTAAAATTACACACATTGTACTTTCATGTATTTATTTTTGCGTTAGATTTTGTCTTAAATAAATTATGTTCTTTACTTTGTCCTTATTTTCTGTCTTGTACTGTATAGCCTAACTGGGGTTTACACATGCCCTACTTAGAAACACAATTACAAACTTTTTTTTCATCAGGCAGTTGGATACGACTTTGAACTGAAATCCATAACAGTGAAAGTTGTGTTTTTAGTTAAAATCACTCCTTATATCCCCTATCCTTGAAGGTAAAAATCTGTTGGTTTCCATTTTAATCATTGTACACAAGTGGCCAAAGAAATACACGAGTGTGAATATTCAATGTACACTGTTAAATTATTTTGCCACAAAGATCCTCCACTGAGAATACATTTGAGCATCAGAATTGCAGATACTCCTTCAGGCCGAATTAGGTCAAGAGTCCTACACACAGTTCCCTCCAGAGTTATTTAATTTACTAATTGAACATTCCAAGACACTAATCAACAGTGATGTCTATTGGCATTCTTGGTAAAGATGTGTAAAACACCTTTAAATATAGTAATCTATTAGTGGCTAATTTCATGCTAAAAATGTAGGAAAGTCCAACCGTTAATTTGATTAAATTTTCACATTTAAAATAATTTCTTTTTTTTTTTTTGGAATCACTGTTGATACAATTGTTGGTATGCCTGCTTTTAATACTGCTTCAACAGTACAGCACTTATTCTCATCCTGTAACATTTCATAGCGTTGAAGCATACGGAGAGTGATCTTTGACCATTCTTTTTTGCACAATCTTTCTAGGTGAATTAATGTTGATTGCATGTCTTGTGTTGAACCAGTTCTAATGTGAGCTGGCCATATTTTTGGACCATTATCCCGTTAACGACCCATTTTGAATTTTCTGACAAAGGCCAACAGATGTTTAATTAAAACATGTGAGTATTTAGGAGTTTGTTGAGCCATGAACTCCCATCAAGTTCCAGAGGACATTTAGGAAAGAAATACACACTGGATCACCAATCGTCCACCATATTTTACAGTAGACACAAGGTGCTTTCCGACATTTTCTTTCCTGATTTGGCATCAAACCCACCTGAAGTGTTTGACTCAGAAAAAAAAAAAAAAAAAACATCTTAGTCCCATCTGACTAAAGCACTCAGTTTTTATGGTAGGACTGAAAAAAGTTATGTTTTCACATCACTCCATAACAGGTTTCATGTAGATAACATCTAATTGTTGTTATGCTGACTTGGAACCTAACATAGGATTCTTTGCTGCAGCTCTCAAACAGTGATTTTTGGAGATATCAGCCTCACTTAGCCATCCTGCTCAGTGTATGTGGTAACAAGATTCTCTGTGAATAGGATTCTTCTACTGCAACAAAAACTGCCTTTATAGTAAGAATTTATACGTCTTTAGTAGGGGTGCCAATAAATGTCTCAACCACTGTTAGCTCATCAGAGCCTCTTGGAATGACTTTCCTTTTCCCTATAACATAAAATGTGAAGGGACAGAGAGGACCATTCCTCATAGACTCGCCAAACTGGGAAAGACGAGAGAACATGCTATTCAACTAAGACAGATGGGTTTTAATCTTCATAAGTCAGTAAACCGCTACAAGGAAATGGTTACTCACCTACATACGTCCAGATCTACAGTCTGAGTAATAATCAAATGGTATGAAACAACTGCAACAGACGAGAATTATTGTGCCCCCAACCATAGTGAGAAGGATGGTAAATGCAGGAAAAATGTCCAATTTTCACTTTTAAAGAACTGCAAATGAGAATTGCATCTTGGGATTACTGATTGTTCCCAATCATTTATTTTCAGGTGCACCTTGACCAGGGCCAATATTTGTGGAAAGTGCTCCATGTGAGCAACAAGTAAAGTAGGTAAAAAGATGAGAGACAAACTACTTTTTGAAAGCATTTTCATAAAGATGAGGTCAATAAGGTGGTATATATATCAACACTTAAAGTCCAATTTTCAGTTCCGAACTTTAGGGTCCCAAACAAGAAAAGGTTCAGTTAGGAAAATGAAGCGTTAGTTGTGTTTCACCGTCTTTGTATGTATGAAGTGCTCCACGTCCTTGTTCAATCTATAATATTGATTTAGGCAGTCAGTGGTCATTGATTTGCTTCTCCTTGTTAATTGTCTCCATTCTCCAGAGAAAGATTAGTAGATTCAGGGATGCAACGACAAACACTCCCAAAACTCCTCTCAATGCGCACTATTCTCTGTGAATAACATGGAGGCAGTTAATACAGGCCGAGTGTCTTTGTCCGTGTGAGCGGGAAAACTGGGCCAATGCATTCATTCATAGGTAGACAGATCAATAAGACAGCCTCCAAAACAAACCACTGGAGAGCCTCCTTTATTCCTCTCGAGTGGGGCCTTTTCACAGAGGGCCCTTCTTCGTAGCGCAGCGCAGTACAGAGACCCCCACCCCTCCATCGCCACAACACAGCTCAAAGAACCGAGAAGCCTCTGAAGGGCTCGACGCTACAAAAGCAAGCTTTCTGTCTAGCACAGAAGGTCTGACCCATCCTGATGTTGATTGTGAGAAGCGGCAGCCATACTTACATGATTGACCTGACCTTCTCCCTTGAATGGCCGAAAAGAGAGCACTTTACATTGCTTGACCTCCTGTAACCTACTTTTAGGTGTTCTTTTTTTCCTCTTCATTGATACCTTTAATTAATAACAAGTGAAAAAGGTTTTTGAAAAAGCCTTTTTTTTCTTAATAGCAAGCCAATTATGGCTGAGATCATAGCAATCATCCTAAATATAAAATATCCAATCAGTCTTTTCCAAATCACCACAGCAGATATAAAGGCAGCACAAAACACTGATGTGTGTTTACAGATGCATACTATAATTGTGCTTTCTAAAGTAATATTTTGAAGTAAATTTTTGAAGTAATTTTATTTTTAACTTGCTTTTTAGAACAAATACAATAAAAAAAAAATGGCCTTGAAATCCAGCGACATATTTTACTAAGACATGTATAGAAAAATGTTTTTCATGACAAGAACATTTTCATTAAAAGGTCAAACAGTTTTCAGATTATTCATACTTTCTCTGAGTAACAAGGAAATCTCATTTGGAACAGATTTATGTTCAATAATGGATAGATAATAAAGGTGAAAGATCTACAACAGGGATTCAAAATATGGCAAAATTTAGAAGGTTCAAGGTTTTATTAGGTCATTTGCACAACGATATTAGACAAAGCATGCAGAGAAATGGGGTAGAGCTCTGTCACAGGTTGCTAAAACAAAAGAGCAAACATTTAAAAAATGCTTTGTTTATTTGAATACAAATGATAGGAAAGCATTTTTAAAAGGAGGTGCAGTAGAGATATTTCTGAAAGTAGTAAAGCCGACATTGTAGGTAGCAGGGAGAAAGCATTGAAGTATTCTTTTAAATATAAATGTCATAACTATATGGTATTAAAAATCACTTCATTGTCATACAGAAAATAGGCATTGAATGTCTTTGTTTTGTGTTTAGGTGGTTGTGAGCTATTGATGTTTCAATAAGTCAACAGGAGGACTTTTTTACACTGATCTAAAACAATAGGACAAGTACCTTGATTTAATATCATGAAACACTTTGAAACAAACACTTTCTCCCAACTCATGCCAGAACTTCTTCACACACAACCAGTGATAAGGCTTTCTTGTGATTGACATAGCTTCCAGTTAATTACAAAGCAGAAAGAAAAAGAAGGGGGAAAGAAGTATTATGGCCCTGTCCTTGTAAATCGCATTAACATATTCACTTAGTTCAAATCTGAGGTCTGCTGCCTTGTGCCTGAAAAATGAAACGGCTGGCTGCCCCCACAGTAATCACTGCTGCTCTTACATTATTTTTATCTCTGATTAACATTGTTGCTTTGGGGTTTCCACACCATGGAAACACAACAGCAATACAGTTGTGAGTATACGTGTGTGAGCACTCTCCTATCTCTTTAAACAAAAGGCAACATCTTTGTCCACCTTGGTTAGTTCATGTAGTGTGTATAAGACAATTGATAAGCCTTTTTCCTTTTTATTCCTAAAGCTGTACCAAAAATATTTTCATGGAATTTAGAAAAATTACAAATCTTAAAAAAAATATATATGTATATTTGCCTCAATGTGAGTCCAACAGTGGATGCCAAAAACAAAAAGCAACAGGGTGGACTGCCCTCTAGTGCCACCACCTGAGTGTGACACAGTGAGGACGAAGGGGGGAAGGGGGACAACATGAGCAGCATTAGCTGAGTTCCTGTTTCTGCTTTTCAGCACCGGCCAATCGTAGAGTCCAGCTCTAACTCGTTCATACATTAGGAGAAACAAGGTGGCGAATGCAAATGCTCTGGGATCAAGGTGTCTCTTTGGTAGTGTTGCAGCACTTGTTTCCTCCCTTTCATGTTAAAATGAAGACAGTAATAATGTGTCCGGAGAACAGGCCTCGGATTGAGCCTGCAGAAGGATGAGTGTAGATGGGATCTTTGATATTAAACGCCATGAGATGTTATTGTCATTCATGCAGCAGTCTGAATGACCACTCGTTAGGAGTATTTTTCACACCTTAGAGAATGTAGGACTTGAACTAGAGCAAAGGTGCTGCAGTGTGCACATGGGATTGTCTTTTTAGGGGTTTTCTTCGTTTAAGTGATCTTAAATAAATAACAAGAATTTAAATAACATGACAAATACATTTTTCTGTATTGTTGTAGTCACATGTGTAAGACAACCATAAGCAAAAAGCACCCATCTGCTTTTTGTTCCACTATTCTGAGTGCTTCGGGTTCAGTGGAACTAATTTTCACCATTAGATTTTATTACGAAAATGATGCAACTTGCATTCATATAGCAATTCAACCCCCAAGTCCTCCTCATATAGCTTTAAAGCCAGACAATGTTTCCAATTAAGACAACAAAAGTGTCCGTGTCTTGGGGAACTGTGAAAGTGTTTGGAAGGAGGACGGAAAAACTCTACCTACTGCTCTGAATATAAATTCAATTATTTTTCAACTGCTGATCATTAACGTTTTCTTTTTATTTAGATGTGTATATTTGTACGTATCAGTTTAGGTTACATATAGGGATATGTCTTCTCAGTGTTAGAAATGGGGAAAAATCAGACTTTAACAACATTAGATTTAAACACATTTTTGCTCCTGTGCTAGCAGAAACAAAATACTTCATTATGTAAATATACTGTAAATAGTTTTGGTTATTTAGAAGCAAGACATTTCAATACTTTGAAGAAAAAAAATGTGAATGAGGTAATTCCCCTAAAATTTGCCACTTGATCCTGTTTGTCTGTGAGAAGGTTACATATTTGATATGCTGCTGCTTCAGACAACCTCTTCGACCTCTCGCTGCAACATGTCAGAGGAGAAGTGCTGGAAGGTCGATGCAGTCCTTTAGAGTGGTCCCTTGGGACACTGACCCCTGGATACTCAGAGACAAACCCATCGAGCTGCACACACATGTTGACACTCCGTTCTCTTTACTGTGTTGTCTGTGGAAAGACATGAGAGTGTAAGCAGTTTTTTTATGACTGATACATGAAGGACATATTTTTCTTTCATGTAATAACCACAAACTTCAACATATTTTGAAGTATTGTTGGGATTTTATGTAATACAATAACATGAGTAGAGCGTGGAAAGAAACATACACGTAAAATAAAAATGGGAAAGTAGTGGCATGCATTTGTGTTCAGCCCAAAGATTAAAAATAATGTAGACCTGTTCACTGTTAATTACACCTACAACTCTTCCAGGTTATGTACCAGTTTTGCAGATCTGTAGACTGAATTTTTTTGCATGTTCCTTGAAAAATAGCTCAAGCTAATTCAGATTGAATGAAGAGTGTCTATCAAAATCAGTTTTCAAGTCCTGCCCTTTAGGTTTCGCCCCAAGCCATCCTAACGCATGGAAATGCTTTGATCTAATCCATTCCATTATATCTCTGGTTGTATGTTTACTGTCGCAGTTCTGCAGGAAGGTGAACCTCCACCCAAGTCTTGAGTCTTTTGCATCTTCCACAACTGACCTGTATTTAGCTCCATCCATTTTCCCATCAACTCTGATCAGCTGGCTGGTCCCTGCTGAAAAAAGGCATGATGCTGCATCCACCATCTTTCACAGTGAGCATGGTGTTTGTAGGGTATTAGTTTTCCACCACACTTAGCGTTTTGCATCTAGGCCAAAACGTTCAGTTTTGGTCTCATTTGACCAGAGCACCTTCCTTCACATTTTTATTCTTTTTTTTTTTTACATGGCTTATGGAAAACTGCAGAGGGAAAATCTTCTGTTATTTTTCCAATATTTAATTTCAACACTTAATGCTCTCGTGGATACCCTGTCAGCTAAGGTGGACAGCCATGCAAATGTTTGATGTTGTGCTGTAATGTTTCCATTGTCAGTTGATGCATTTAACTGTGATGGATTTAACTCTGTGAGATGTTTAAAGCTTGGTATATTGTTGTACACCCCTACCCTGCTTTGAACTTCTCCACCGCTTGACCTGTTTGCAGTGCTCTTTGGTCTTCATGCTGCTGTTTGTTTACTGACGTTCTCTAACAAAACTTTGAGGGCTTCACAGAACAGTAGGATTTACACTGAGATTAAAATACTGGCCAACTATCTGAAAGTTGTTTTTTTGGAGAAATTTTTTTAAAACTGTTAGGTATTAATTAGTCAACTCAGAGGCAAGAACGATACAGAGTCAGACTTACTTGCAGCAAGGGTAGCTCACTTTTGCAGTGCAGACTACAAAGTGTTGGCACCCCTCTCTCTTTATTTATACGTGCTGGTTCACACACAGTTCAACAAACATTCAGGGTGTGTGTGTTTGTGTGTGGGGTCAGAAAGGTTAGGGTTCATGTGTCTTGATTTTAAACAGAGAGGGAGAATGGGACTTGGTTGAGCAGCCCTTAGATGCTGCTGATTAAAGCATAACTCACTCCTGTCCCCATCTCCCTTCCTGTGGCATGTAGGAGGGAAAGGCACTTAGAGCAGACATGAGTGATAAACAATACGAAAGTTTTCATACCCTAACAAAAACTCTTTAATGTCTTCTTTGCACTTTATAAATATGCACTGCTTGTATATATACGTGTATACTGTGAACTGTTTTAGTTGTGATGCAACAAAATGTGAAAAAACGTATTAATTCTTTTGTAAGGTATTGTACTTGTGGGAGTGGGTGTGTGTGTGTGATATTATTCTCTTTAAGCATGCATGTATATGCACCAAAGTCTATAAATGAGTAAAAAACATCAAAAGAAAACTTTTTACCTTTATAATATTTCACTCAATAATATGAAAAAGGAATAGTTAAAGAAAAAAGTAGAGCACTCGTCATCATCAACTTTGTTTTTAAACGAAAGATTGAAAATTACATTTCACTTCTCAAGTGTTAGAATGAAAATGTAATATAAGAATAGGACACACGTCTGCTCTACCCTGTCTCCCTGGATGCAATCAGCAGATTAGATGCACCTGGTGGCTGCTGCTGTGCAGTGCAATCTGTTGCATGCCATACACCTGTGTCTTCCCTGATATATACTGACTCTGACAAGCAGAGTGCCAGATTTTTGAAAGCCATCGTGTGAGTAGATATCCAGTGTTCCTTCCTGTCTGATCATTGTTCTTGACCTTGCCTTGCCTTTTGGATTTATGCCTCTGCCTGCTCCCTGTCAGACTATTTGGATTTTGGTTGTCGACCTTGTTTCCTGCATCTGGTTTATGACTCTGCCTGCCCCTTGCCTGACGCCTCTTGTTCCGATCGTTGACCCTGTTTCTGTCCTTGGATTATTGAGCCAGCCTAGCCCTCGGATTATTCAGCCTGGAGTCACTTCTTACCTGTGCTGTGGAGATCACCGCCTGCTGCCCCCTGAGGTTTTCCCTCTGGGTTTCAAGTTCCACTCAAGACAAAAGCAGGTTAGTGGCTTTTCTGATCTCTGCAAAATCTGGAGAGACTACAAGTCACTAATCCCTCTTTCTGCCTCAGTGATTCCTGGAAGCTGTGAGGAGTGTTGCCTGTGTGACGTTTTCCTGTGGCTGAATAAACCTTTTAAACTTTCAGTACTGTGTCTGGCTGAATCTTGGGTCCACCTTTTTCTGATTCATAGCAGAAAAATCTGGCCAAAAATGGACTCATCGACAGCACAACAGTGGCGTACCCACGTTGATGAGACCCTTTCCTGGTTGGGTTCCGGCATGGAGGAAATAATTTCCACATTACGTTCTGGCAATCTTGTCGCCGAGCTGCCACCGTCACAAAGAAACCACACCCAAGTAACACGGACAACAGCAGAAGTAAGGGAGCCACGCCTCTCTCCGCCTGAGATGTTCAGGGGAGACTCAGACCAATGTCGAGCTTTTCTAACTCAGTGTGAAATTCATTTTGAGCTTCAGCCGTCATCCTTTCCCACTGAACGTTCCAAAGGGGCGTTTGTTAAATCTCTGCTGGCAGGAAAGGCAAAACAGTGGGGAACTGCTGAATGGCATATCAGGTCTGCATCTTGTGATCTTTATGAAACTTTTTCCAAGGAACTCATTCGAGTTTTTGACCCGGTCATTCCAATTCGTGAGGCAGCAAGAGGATTATTGTCCCTCAAACAGGGTGATCAGCCTGTCTCGACCTATATAATTGACTTTCATTTGTTGGCTGCAGAGAGCCGTTGGAATGAGGCAGCACAGATGGATGCATTCATGAAAGGATTAAACGAAGACATCAAGGATGAGCTAGCGACCCGTGACTATCCTTCTTCCCTGAAACAACTCGAGGATTTGGCTGCTCGCATTGATATGGCAGAGAGAAGGAAGGAGAAGCGCCATGAGAAGGGTCGCTCATCATTAACTCAGGTTTCTGAACACCGGTATGAGAGAAGGAGTCGGTCACCTCTCACTGAGGAAAATGATAATTGTGAGCCCATGCAATTGGGCAGAACCAAGATTACCCCTGAGGAGAAAGATCGTCGGAGAAGATTCAAGCTCTGTTTTTATTGTGGAGAGAAGGGACATATAGCACTCAGGTGTCCATTAAAAGGACAGGCTCAGCAGAGGAAGGGAGGTCTCTGCTGAGCCGAAGTCAACTAACTGCCTCCTCCTTCTTGTTTCCTGCCCATTTTCAAACCTCTTCTTTGTCTCTCCAGGGGGCCGTGTTTATTGATTCAGGAGCAGATACTGAATTCATGGACGAAACATTTGCAAATAAAAACGGCATAAAACTTATTCCGTCAGCTGACACAAGAAATGTGCTAGCTTTGGATGGTCACAGCATGAACAATTCACATCTCAGGACGGAGGAGATTACCTTAACAGTTGGAGGTAATCATCAAGAAAAAGTAACTTTCATGATCATTAATTCACCTGAACTTCCTGTAGTCCTAGGGGCCTCCTGGTTGTAGAAACATAACACTCACATCAACTGGAAGAAAAAAGAAGATCTGGGTTGGTCTGAGTCATGTTCCGCTGACTGTCTTTTGTCTGCTGCTACGGAGGTCAGTGTGGATAATGAGGTTGAGGAGACCTATCCGGATTTATCCAAGGTACCGCGAGAATACCATGATTTAAAGGAGGTTTTCAATAAAATCAAGGCCACAGCTCTGCCACCCCATAGACCTTATGATTGTGCTATTGATTTGCTTCCTGGCACATCACCCCCTAAAGGCAGAACCTATTCATTGTCTGGTCCAGAGCACAGGGTCATGAAGAGTTATGTTGATGAGGCATTCAAGGCAGGGCACATTCAACCCTCTTCCTCTCCTGCAGGTGCTGGTTTCTTTTTTGTTGGGAAGAAGGATAGTTCATTGAGACCATGCATTGATTATAGAGGCCTTAATGAGATAACAGTTAAAAATAGATATCCCTTACCACTCATGAACACAGCTTTTGATCAGATCCAGGGAGCCAAGATATTTTCTAAGCTGGATCTAAGGAATGCATATCATCTGGTCCGAATCAGAGAAGGAGATGAGTGGAAAACGGCTTTCAACACGCCTACGGGCCATTATGAATATAAGGTCATGCCATTTGGACTTACTAACGCTCCTGCAGTTTTTCAGTCATTGGTCAAAGACGTTCTAAGAGACATGGTGGGTCAATTTGTATTTGTTTATCTTGATGACATACTGATTTATTCTCAAGATCTGGAAACCCACAGAAAACATGTCAGAGCTGTTCTCCTGCGTCTTCTCCAAAACCAGTTGTTTGTCAAGGCAGAGAAATGTGAATTCCACATAACTACCACTTCCTTTTTGGGCTTCATCATTTCCCCAGATCAAGTGCTTGTCGACCCCTCCAAGGTTAAGGCCGTATTGGAATGGCCTGTTCCAACTGATCGCAAGCAGCTTCAAAGATTTCTAGGCTTCGCAAACTTCTATAGGAGGTTTATTAGAAATTACAGCCTGGTTGCTACTCCCCTAAATGCTCTTACCTCTTCCAAGGTGAACTTTGTGTGGAATAAGGATGCAGAGAAGGCCTTCAATAGGTTAAAGGAACTCTTCACGTCAGCTCCAGTGTTATGGTCTCCTGACCTAGAGAGACAGTTTATCATGGAGGTGGATGCCTCAAGCACTGGGGTCGGAGCTGTATTAAGCCAAAGAGGTGAGGATGATCGTGTTCACCCATGTGCCTTTTTTTCAAGGACTCTGTCACAGGCTGAGCAGAATTACGATGTGGAAGACAAAGAGTTATTGGCTGTCAAGTTGGCGTTGACAGAGTGGAGACATTGGCTGGAGGGGACTAAGGAGCCGTTTATGGTGTGGACCGACCATAAGAACTTGGAGTACCTGAAATCAGCAAAACGGCTAAACCCCAGACAGGCTAGGTGGGCTTTGTTTTTTGGTCATTTTAATTTCTCCCTATCTTATAGGCCAGGGAGTAAAAATGGCAAACCTGACGCCCTATCCCAGATTCAAGAGCCTGAAGAATCTCAGTCTGCGGGTGAAGGGGAGTTTATCCTTCCTGAAACCGTCAGGTTGTCTGTGTCTCGAGTGGAGGTGGAAAGGGAGGTCCAGGAAGCCATTAGAGATCTGCCTATCCCACCATCATGTCCACCTGACTGCTGTTTTGTCCCTGAACATCTTGTGCCTAAGGTACTGGAGTCTTGTCATTGCTCTCGTTTAGTTTGTCATCCAGGAATCAGCAGAACCATTCAGACAGTTCGAACTCAGTTTTGGTGGCCATCGCTGGTCAAGGATGTCAAAGACTTTGTTGCTGAATGCACTCAATGTTGTCGAGCTAAGCCTTCTCGTCGCCCCCCTGCGGGGTTGTTGCACCTTTGCCAATTCCCCCTCGCCCATGGTCACATATTGCGATGGATTTGTGACAGGTCTACCGGTTTCTAATGGTCACTCTGTACTACTAACAATAATTGACAGATTTTCAAAAATGGTTCATCTGGTGCCCTTGGAGAAGCTTCCATCTGCTAAGGAGATGGGTGAGATATTGACCTGAGAAGTTTTCAGGCTCCATGGAATTCCAAATGACATTGTTTCCGATAGAGGACCCCAATTTGTGTCACGTTTCTGGAAGGAGTTTTGTTCGTTGTTGGGAATTTCTGTTAGTCTTTCCTCAGGGTTTCATTCTCAGTCTGATGGCCAAACCGAGAGAGCCAACCAAGAAGCTGAAACCAAACTTCGTATATTATGTGAGTCTGACCCGCCCAAGTGGTCACAAAATTTGCCCTGGGTTGAATACGCCATGAACTCTATGCAATCAAGTGCCACTGGTTTGTCCCCTTTTCATGTTGTGTTTGGTTTCCAGCGACCCATGTTTTCAGTTCAGGAGAGGGAAGCTAATGTTCCGTCCGCCCAAGCGGCTGCCCTAAGGTGCCAAAGAATATGGAGAAAGGCCAGGAGATCGATGATCAGAATGTCACTGGTTCAGTCAAGAACGGCCAACCGGAGACGGATCCCTGCCTCTAAGTTCCAGGTGGGGCAGAAAGTTTGGCTCTCCACCAAGGACCTCCCATTAAGGGTAGAATCCCTGAAATTGGCACCCCGATTTGTTGGACCTTTCCCAATCTCCAAGATCATCAACCCTGTCGCTGTACGACTGAGATTACCCAACTCCATGAGGATTCACCCCACGTTCCACGTTTCTCGGGTCAAGCCCTTCGTGGAGCCCCGACTTGTGAGGAGTGCTACCTGTGTGATGTTTTCCTGTGGCTGAATAAACCTTTTAAACTTTCAGTACTGTCTGGCTGAATCTTGGGTCCGCCTTTTTCTGATTCATAGCACTTTTATTATTTTCCCAAAATGGCTATTATGTGGTAAAGGTAAATGCATCCTGAGCAAGAAAAGCAGCTATCATTCATCTTCTGCAATGCATGGCTGTAAATTATGGCATTATCTGCACTGCCACAGAAAAAAAAGGCTGAGATGAAGAGGTGTGGAAAATAAAGAAAATAATGTGGGGCGAAAAAACTACATGCACACACCCTTCAGCATGAAGTCAGTGAAAAAGATTAGGTTCGGCCTCATCCGGTGGGACCTGTCAGATTTATTTCCAACATCAAGGGACTCTCTCCTCTCTTCCAGTCCATATCCATAAGAGCTCTGCCTGAGTTGCTGTGTGGTCAGAGCTGCTGTGCATGAAGGCTCAGAGTAGAAGCTAGAGGAGGTGTGTCTGTACATTCACAAGTATGTTTTGGGAGGAGGCTATACGAAGCCAAAGAAGTTGCCAGGGCACACAAGACCCCGTGGCATTCTGCTGTGTATGGCATCCCGGCGTGCTATGGGAGCACCAGTCACCAGCGGAGGTGAAAAGCAGTGTCACCCAGATGAAAAGGGGATTCCTCCCCCCACCACCAACCCGTCTTCAGATCTGGGAGAAAATAATGAAAAAGACAGACGGATATGGGGAGATGGTGAAAGAGAGAGTTTTAGGGAGCGTAAAATTGTTCTCACTGTAGTTCATGTCAATATGTCTCACATTTGAAATCCTTATTATAAATTGGGGTGTAGAAAAAGAAGGGGGATGTGTTTTCATTGTTCAGGGACATGTGCTGTCTCACACACACTGTTCCCCTTGCCCAGACGCCTGTGCCACACCACCCACCTCTGTCGTTCTGCAATGTGTAACCTAGCAACTATTTAATTAAAATAGCATCAGCAAGGATAGAGGCTTTTTCCCCCTCCCTTGCAAGGATTTTCTCAATCTCAATACTTCTCAGCGCACCATGAATCAAAAGTGACGCTGTGTCTGCCACTATATTGTATCCCCCCCCCCTTGTTTCTGCATTTGGTTGTTTCCACAAAACTGACTTGCTTCGCTGACCGACAGAATGCATCTTGATGCCATGTACAGTGGGAAAAATAAGTGCTAAACATGTCAATGTTTTTCTCAATAAATGTTTTTTTAATTGGTCTTTTGGCATGAAAATTAAACCAGACATCGGTTAAAAATCCAAGTAACCGACACATAAAAGAAATCAAAGCAAAGTAGTTTACAATGTATATACAAAGTAGAAAAACATGGAAAAGTATTGTAAAAAATCATGAAAAGCCAAAAAAATGCTAGCTTCCTATCAGAGAATGTTAATGTGAGGTGGTCCTTGATGTCCTTTAAAAAAAATTCTCTTTACCGAGGTATTGCAGAAGAGCCTTGTCGGTATAGGTAAAAGCAGAGATTTCTAAAACCTTCACAACCTTAGTGTTGTAAATTGCATTGGTTATCGACCCATTTCTAAATTTATGGATGTTTCAGTGAGCTCCTATGATGCCGTAATTTAGAAGTACGCCTCACAAGATTTCTGTAGAGCAAAAGAAAAAAAATAATATAAAGGTTATATAAAGCAGAGGTCCTCTTGCAATGAACTTTACATGATAAAAATAAATAATGCACTCTGAGTCCTCTCTGCACAACGACTCCACTGCTGAAGAAAACCCATGTTGAAGCTACCTTAAAGTTTGCTGTTGAACATTTGAATATTAAGTCAGTGAAATACTGGGAAGAAATAGTCTGGTCAGATGCACTGCATTCCAAAAACACCACCCCAATAGTAACACCAACAGTGGGAACATCTTGGTGTTGGGGTTTTCACCATCTTTAACCTTATGGTACTGGCGTACCTCATAAAACTGAATGAACTGGTATTTTTCTTGATCAGAATCATAAAATGAAATATCTGAGGGTGAATTTTTCAGAAAGACAAATGGAATGAAGTCATGATCAAATAGCGTTTAAGATTTGAAAAGAGTTTCTGTTGAACAATTGATCAAAATGAGCAAAGCATGCAACTACTTTCTCCATGCTCGTTGCCATTACCAAAAAAAAACACTTTACTAAGTATTAAATATATTTTAGTGTGTTCATTACTTATTCCCTGTGTCACTCAACTTTATGGCACATTTATTAATTTATGTAATTCTTCATTTTAATGATTTCTTTGTATGTGTAAATTACTTGGGTTGTTACTGACGTCTGCAGTGAATTTCATGTCAGTAGCCCCATCAGAAATATATAATGTATGATGTGTTCAACACTTATTTTCCCTACTGTATGTAGAAGACTGAGCCTATACCTGTGCTTTAAAGATTCAGTTTTGGACCTTATCCTACAACAGAGCCATCAAAATAACCTCATAAAACACCTCCCCTTTGCGCCTTTCTCCTCCTACTCCTCTTGTTATTTGCCTACCCCCCTCATGCCTCTGTTTTTTTCTTTGTATGCCAAAACACAGCACCTCCTGTTCCGACCTGAAAAGAGGCGCCTCTTACCATGCTCTACATGTGTGCCAGGCTGGGGCATCGCAGAGCAATTAGAGGAAATGTCAAGCAGCTCTACATGTCAGCGTACGCCACACTCATTGCCACTCAAAGTGCATCTATGGGAAGCAAACAATGCAACAATGTTCTAGTTTATAGCTGTCAAAACAGAAGGCCCTGGTTTCTGTTTCTCTAGTGCCTTTTGCTTGCCTGCGTCGATACCCTACTGTGTCACAGAGCGAGGAAGTTAGCTGTCCTTTTCTTGATTTTTTTTTCACTTCCTCTCCATAGGAGAAACTCTGTCAAAACGTGAAGCACTGAAAGTCATGGTTAATGGCTCTAATGATCCAACATCCAAATGGGTACAATACAGGGCTCACCTCCGTCTCAGGCACCTTCCTGCTTTCTACCAAAAGAATGACACATTTCTGCCTCTTATACCCTTCACATCTTCATTTCTCATTGTCTCTATTTCCTTTGCAGATATTACATTTCAAACACAGACATTTAATGCCAGGAATACCAGGAAAAAGAAAGAAAGAGAGTTAGAAAATGTAAAATGGATTCAATCACATGAATGCTTCTGTCTGATAGTCACTGAGAAAATTACTCTCCACCCACTTTAAGCAGATACTGCCACTGGACCCTCCTTTGTGTGATCTTTTCATTAAAATATATCAAGGAAAGAAGATCGTCTTGACTTGAATATATTCAAACTTGTGCATGAGCCTGACTTCTGTTGTAGTGGAAGCTAAACCAACGTAGATTCAGTTATGCTCCAGTTTTGGATTTTCTGCATTTGTTCAAAAAAACGAATTTTTTTGAATTGTGTAATTTCAGATTAAAACTAGAGATGCGTCAATGAAACAGCCAGAGTTCTGCATCATTCAGTTTTTGCTCTATTGGCTCTGAACAAATACTGAAACATTTTATTTTCTTTTTCCAATGTATTAAATGCACCAAAACTTAAAACTCCCACTATTTTTTGATCTGTAAATGCATCAACGAAATGCATGAACTTTGATGGATGTTTTTCAAATCAATTAAAAAAATCAAATAAATCTTTGGGACATATGCTTTGGTGCCTAAATAGGGATATAAGTTTTTAATGCCTTCATTCTCTATTGGAATTAAAACCACTAATTCTACGAAAAAAATCTGCAGCACATTTATTGTCCTTTATTTGTCACAGTACTTAAGAAAAAAAAAAGGAGGCTGTCCAAATCAGAATTGGCAGGTCAGACCACAAAGAAAACCAGAAATCAGTATTGGCCTGTAAAAGACTGATTGGTGCATCCTTAATTAAAACGCTTTGTTTTTTGTTTTTGAAATATACCAAATACCATAAAAAATGTATGTTAAAAATACTAACTTAGTAAAAATATAACACTTATACAGTTCAAAATTACTGTTTCTTTTTCTTTTTAACAAAATCTCCATATAACACCTCTTTGAATTGCTTCTGTATTCTTCTTTGAGCTATAGTCCATTTAGCTTATGTAAATCTTTCAGAATGTGTGTTCACATAGCGATTTGCATAATGGCACATGATTTTGACAGAGAGAGGGACCCCTTGACATTTTTATAATGGCACTTTACAGGGTGGACAAGGTTGGGGGCAGGGTGGTATGTGCAACGCAGGGCTTTTGGAACAAAATATAGGGTCCTGTACTATGTTTCCCAGCAAAAAAGTAAGACAGTGGTTGAAATTAAATGTGTGTTCATGGAAAAAAATTTTTTTATAAAAAAGCTATTTAAAATGTTTTTATTTCTGTTTGATAGTTTGTCACATTACAGTCATAGACTCATTTATTTAAATATTATTTCTTGTGAATTTATGCAACACAAAGTAACACATGATTATGCTACTTTGTGTTGGTCTCTACCAGATCCACACATCTACAAAATACCTAATTTTCAGTCAGGAGAAAAGCATCTCCACAGTACAATGCTGCCACCACTGTGTTTTATTATTATATTTTGCGTTGTGCAGCGTTTGTTTTTTGCCATACATAATCCTGAGCACCTTCTTCCACATTTGTGTTTCTTACATGACCTTTATGGACTTCTTATGTCTTTCCTATAACAATGACTTTTTCTTTGCCACTTGTCAATAGGGGACACTTTTGTGGATTGCAGAAATAAACATTTTCATGACAACAGATTCTCCCACCTGAACTGCAGATCTCTGCAGCTACTTCAGAGTTACCAAGGAGCTTTTGGCTGTTTCTCTGATTGATGCTCTCCTTTGCAGGCCAGTCAATTTAGCTGGATGTTCATGTTTTGGTTTGTCATTGTGGTTTGTCATTGTGCCATGCTTTGATGGACTGAACAATGCTCTGTGAGATGTTCAAAGCTTGTAATATTGTTTTAAAACCTAGCCCATCTTAACTTCAACAGAGGTGCATAGTATTACCTTTGATCTTCATTTTGCTGTTTATTCACTAATATTGTCTAACAGCTATTGAGATTAAATTACAGTGAGTGCACTTGATTTTATTAAGGGAATTTGAAGTAAAAGGGCCTGAATACAAATGTATGCCATGATTTTCGTAATTTTATTTGTAAAAACATCTGAAAACCATGCACATTTTTCATTCGTCTTCACAATTATCCTCTACTTTCTTTGTGACTTCACATACAATCCCAATGAAATGCATTGAAGTTTGTGGTTGTGATTTGGAAAAATGTAGAAAGATTTAAGAGGTATCAAAAAACAAATTTTCCCCTCTCAGATGATGAGGCAAATCAAAATCAATTACAAAATTGAGTTCTGCATGTGTTTTGCTTAGGGACATCAGCCAAATTAGATCCAGGAAACATGGTCCTTGTCAGTACCAGTGGGATTGATATTGTCAAGTCGCAGACTGGGGTGTGCATGGCCGACACAGTTGTCTGTGGGAGAGGCCACCAGCAAATTAAAAGGTCACAGACTTTGATGGCCCTCCCTTTCTACTCTGACACACTCCTATGTCTTGTCTGAGAGGCACATGCAACAATGGCATTATTTTAGCTTGCCCAAACAGCTTAGACAATGCTGCAGCCTAAGGCCATATGCTGTGCCTGAGGCCATCCAAACCCCCCCTTCGTGTATGTGTCCGTGGGAACAAGAGACAGACCGAAAGGGCTGTCTGGAAATTACACCCTTGACATGTCCTAATGGAGGTATTTTTTTAATTGTGGAGCATGGGTGATACAAGATGGCTGATAAACAGCAGTCAATACAGGGTGTGCCTTGGGATAATAAATTAGATTGGTGGGAAAGGTTACAGAACAAAATAAAACAAATAGGATTAATTAGAAGGCATGATTTCTTTGAATTTAAACAAGTGTGTGTGAATCTTTTTGGTCAGTATAATTTAGAACCAAAAACATAGACCTCAATTAAAGGAAGCTTCAAAATTGAGTCTTTATATCCTTGAAATCAGTACAAATTTCATGTTGATGCCTCCACTGTCTTCTGCACTCTTG
This sequence comes from Girardinichthys multiradiatus, assembly GCF_021462225.1. Classification (NCBI taxonomy): domain Eukaryota; kingdom Metazoa; phylum Chordata; class Actinopteri; order Cyprinodontiformes; family Goodeidae; genus Girardinichthys; species Girardinichthys multiradiatus. Next base: position 35,822,626 of record NC_061805.1, on the reverse strand, counting down.
ATCCCCCTCTTTGGTCACACATCTGTCTCACTCCATGCATCAAATCCCTGTCATACTGACATGCATGAACACTCGAGCATAAGCAGACACCTCATTAAAATGCATAAAGAGTCTCATTCGCACACTTACACACACCTGACACATGCATTAATTAGCACACAAGAAACAAGCTAGCCTCCCATTCACACCCTGAGCCTCTTTCATTAACATGACAGTGGCTAGCGGCGGCCAGGGGCCTGTCGGCTGCAAGGATCTCTCCTTGGGGCCCCTGATTAAAAGGAGAATCCCTTGGACGATTCCTTTCATTGCTGCACCCATGCAGAGTCTTGGATGATCCTCGATCTGCAAACTGTCAAGTGTACCTGTTTCTATGGGCCCGTCTCTTTCACTCATTCTCCATCTCTCCATACACCATCATTCTTCCTCTCACTCTGACCCACTACAGTCTGCTTTCTTCCATCTGAATATAATTGTCACCTTACTTCCTAATTCTCAGCGAGCCATTTGGGTTTTCCTTTCAAAGATTCTAATATATGTATGCAAAAGAGGAGGCCTAGCTGGTGCCGGCCCTTGTTCTGCTCATAGATACAGATCACACAAATCTTGGATTCACAATGACAGCCCTGGGTGACCAACAGAACAGAGCTCGTTCAATGAAAGCTCGTTTCACTGTACTTAGAAACAACCTTCCCATGTTTTAAGCACATAGGGATCTTAGCACCCTAACACCTGACGTACGATTGGGTCTCCTCCATCCAGCCTGGATTTCAAGGCAAAACGTCTCATTAGCTGTGGTCCTTGAAAGAAGGCCACTCAATTTCAAATTCAGTTACACATTCCCTTTGAGTGGGACTGGAAGGCAAAGATGAAGGCTGAAGGTGGAGAGTACCAAGGCATGGAGACAATCTCAGTCGAAGGCTGAAGCCTTGGACCCCAAAAGGAGAAAAAGCAGAGAAGGCTTTAAGGTCTGCTGAGGCAGCCATAATTTCACACCATTATTACCTCTAAGGTCCGTAGATTTATGCTAATGCCAGTTCAGGGGAGAGGGACTGGACAAAATAGGCTTGGATGTTCACTAAAGGGTGTGTAGTTTGAATTCCATTTTTAGTCTCAGTTTGTTCATGTTCTGTTTTTATTTAATTTCCACACTAAATTACTTCTTATGTTTATAGTTACCAAATTTTGAAGGATCACACACCTCAATCTCTCTTGTTGACTTCAGAGACTTCCACAATTATTGGCATGCCTGGTAAAGATGTGTTTAAAATACTACAGCAAAAAAATACTTAAGTCTTCTCCATATCTTTACCTGGGGTGCAAGTAAATGCTGCTGGTATTCTAAAAGAAACCACAGTGTATTCTAAAGTCAGTAAAATATTTTTAATATTTTCACATGTATGAAAGCATAGAAGAATATCAGATGTTGTTCTTTTCTGATGGGCTGAGAGCTCAGATTGATGTCTTCCTGGGCTCCATGGTTGTGCTCTTTGAGATCCAGCCCAATGAAGGAAATGCCTTCTGGAGAAGCTTGTGGTGTGCACAACACATACAGCACCACTGTTTGCTAATGATGGCTGCTTGGCAGCAGCTACATGCAGCAGGGGGCAAGCTGACAGAGTCCTAACGAGGAAATTTCATAGAGAGACGGGGTCAGGAGTGTCAGAACTGGGCAGGCTTTGGACCATTCTACATTATACACAGATGAAGAAAATGCCATCATGTGCTCCTTTAGCTAGAGTGCAACTAATAATAAGGATTAGGTGAACTCATCTAAACTTGTCTGGGATTCTAGTGTCCTGCTGGGTTTTACAGTTTATAACTAGCAACCAGCAATACAAAGAATGCAGTGTCATAATGTAGGAATCGATCGGCTCTGAGCTTTTAATGATTTGTCATTCTGACCTATTGATTGGGACAACTGTTGAACAAATTTTTTGTGGTGTTACTTTGCAGCCATGGAGCGAGATGAGATTAGTAATGGAGGGTGGCACCATGGTGAGGTAGAGGGCAGTAGATGGATATAGGTCATGTGGACCATACATTTAGCCCTTCTCAAAAACCTAATCAGAGACCTTGTCACACCCTCATGATAATTAACCAGATTAATCAATAACTACACACGTATCTAATAAATAGGATATAGCAAAGGAAAGGGTGACAATATGGTTGTGCATGACTGGTATTTAGAACAAGAGCTATGAATTTTGCATACACTCTTTACCTTCAGCACTGATTTGGCCCATTATAACCCATTGTACTGATGCACCGTAGTCCTCGTATTTTATAATACCTTTCCCATGAGCACCAAAATAATCTAAGCCTTATGTTCAAAATACAGGGAAAACTGGTTTTAAGGGGTGTTGACCTCCCCTTAAATTACCACAGGTACCATTGTTTCATCACATATTGGCTTTGTTCAGGTTTTCTTTACCAAGAGAGAGACTCCTCTCCTATTGGATATGTGGCAAGCACATTTATTCAGATGCATCTTCTATGAGAATTGTTCGCAGCCTGCAGTTTGCAGACATTTCTCCAGGAGTCTAATGCAGCTAATTCTGCACTTCACAAACCTGAAGGTTTGTTAAAGAACCACAGCTAGGATCGTCAAGAAAGCAGAGACACAATTTATCCGCTTTCTGGAAGGCCTTGTGTGGAATCAGTGTGCCAAATGGATGTAAAACTCACCTTACCGTAATCTGTAATTTATGCTTTAAGTTGTGAATGCATGGCAAAAGTCCTACAAAAATATGAAAACATAAACAGCTTAATATCTGTGGTTTAGTCTAAATGTATTGAAAAGATTCTATGCAGTGAACATGAAACTTTTTTTTTATCTTCTATTTTTATCACAATTTTAAGATGTACCATTTTAGGACCTAAACATAAAAAGTAGAACATGTAAAGTTTTATTATACATTATATCTACTGCTCCAAAAATAATAATGTGTCAAAATCAATATTGTTATCAATTTTTTTTTATTGTTCCTCTGTATTTGTAATCCTACATTATTGGAGACTCATCAAAGTTTTATCTAAATAGAATGAATGCTCACTTACTAATATTGTAAATGTTTTCATCATACCTTCAACCCTCAAAACTCTGAAAGGTTTATTAGAAGATTGAGGGTGTTTAGAGAAGGCCTATGCACTCTTACAGTTAAAGGTGTTATTTAGCTATTTTAAGAACACACTAAAGGTTTGAACAGTTTAAAGCTTAATTTTGGTGTTATGAAGGGATTTCCTGATCTGATCCCAGGGATCAGTGAAGGATCCTAATCACGGCCTTTTTCTGATTTGGCATTGGGAATCCCTAATAACACCCAACTCATGAAAGCTGTTGTTGGTCTACTGTCTGTGATTATGTCAGCCGCACCTCTTGCGAGACGTGTCCAGGTCCAGTCAGGGTCAGTTTTTTTTTTAATCACAGGCTACTTTTTCATGTAAAACTGTATTGTGGTTCATATACATTGTTTTGTTAATGGAGTCTGGGTTTAATCCCACATATTTGCAATTGATGTTATTAGTTTTAACAAAGTTTCAAATGGTCTAAATCCGTATTGGCCAACGCCTGTACTTGGATCAATATCAGGGGAAAAGCAATTCAATCTGAAAAGACTCACAAAGAAAGGGATGGCAATTAGAAAAGTTTTAATGATGAGAAATTACATGGTTATTTCTTTGGCTCTCGGACCTGGGAGGAAGACATGAATGCTGAGAATGACATGAGCTAAGATGATCATTTGTAAGGCTTAGATTTAAATATGTCTTCCCCCTGATCCGACACTGGTGGTGGATTGGTGGCCAGGGAACGAGGAAGCCAGGAGTAGACGTGAAGGAAGATGGTGGAGGTGGGGTGCAGGAGGGATGAGCTCAGCTGACAAGCGAAGATGAACACGGTAGAAGCTCCTTTAAAAGCAGGGCATTGGAAGGTGATTGGATGGAGAATCAGATGGACAGGATGCTGATTGGAAAGCCGGGAGACGCACCGAAGAGTCACTGGAAGGTGGAGGCGGTGAAGGTGAGTCTTTCATTCTGAATTTTCATCAAAACTCCATTTCTGATGGAAACAACTTGTGTGATATGTTTTTAGTGCTCCTGTGGTGACAAGGTACTTATGTCAGGATGCTTCCTTGCATGCATTGGTCAGGTGGAAGTTCACTGCATCTCGTGGGGACTGAGATGAGAATTAAGGATGTCTACTTGACTTCTGGCTTTCCTATAAGTATGTTCTAAATAGTACATTTCTCATCTTTTGCTCAGCCAATCTAGATAAGGTCAAATATGATGCAGGTTGTTTAATTTTCTTGCAAGAAAGAACTCTTCACCTGCAGCCACTGTTAGAAATTTATGAAAGCGGGCATACTCACATATAAAGCCTGTCAAAAGTCAATTTCTTCCTCCTTAAGCCATCTATCATTGCTGCAAATTGAACTGTTCCACGCAGACACTGAGGGTAAAAGGAGTCTAACAAAAAAAGGTGGGGAGAGCCAGGAAGAACCTGCTGGTGCTGCACCAACTGGATGCTGTTTGCAAGCATAGGGGAGAGAGAGTACTTGTGCCCTACGGCACACTACAGGGGCTAAAACGTTCCTCCACATCTACACAGGCAGTGAAGAGCCCGGAGGCATACATGGGATTACACCTTGTGTTATTGCCCAAGACAGTCACCAGCAGAGGCCCTCACGCATTCCGGAACCCCAAACATGAATTATATTGCACGTTACAAAATTTAACCAATATGCGCAATTTGGTACAGTGTGTAAATTCTGTTTTTTTATCCACCTGAATCAGGAGGAAGCATCAACCTGCTGGTTTCTTTACCTAATTGATAAAACTTGTGATATATGAGCCTTTTTTCCTGAGGCTGGCAGCAGGTGACTAAATAAAAGAAAGTCTCAGAGGAACAAGGAGGTTGTCAATTTTAAAGAGCTTTTTTATCTCAAGAACACTGATACAAAGTTGAAACAGCTACTTAAATGTTGTGAAATCAATCAAGTGTCAAATTTCGAACAGTTACTTGAATGTGTGACACACACAAAAAATCTCTTTCCTTGCAGTGCTGCAGAGCCCAAGGTGACATATTTTCCTCCTTTAACCATGGTGAGATGCATCACTCACGATCACACCAGCAGTATCTTGGTGGCAAACAAATGAAAATATCTTCTTAGCACTGTGCAGAAGGACCCAGGGGGTGTTCTCCATGTCTGCTAAGCATACAATCCTCCCCAGACAAGCCCACTTGCACTTGCGTTGACACAGTCTTTTGCACTACATATTCAAGAAAAACTCCCTAGTAAGAACCGAAAGGTCACACAAGAACTACAGTGTGCCCTGCTTATGGGTTCGGTCTGGAGAGTAAATTGATTTCTATATTTTAAGCATATAATCATTAAATGTTTCTGTTACTAAATACAAGAAAATAATCTACTATGTTTCGTTTTTTTCAGCTGGGATTTAAAGTTTGGTATTAGATATAAATTCTCTATTTTTTGGTTTCGGTTGGTTTATGTCTCACCTTTCACCTTCTGATGTATTCTCATCCTAGCTCAAAGAACGATATAAAAAGAAATGTCGGAAACATTTCTCTTACTCTTTCAACCCTTGTGCCCATTAACAGTTAGTGCTCGGAGTAATTGTGATTTGAATGTAACCCCAAATCTGTTTAATGATCCATAGAGGGAGCACAGGTAAAGTGCTTTTAACGAGAGGGCCCTTATTTTACTAGCAGTAGAGGAGCAGAGAGAAGCCGAGCTGCTATTTCACATCCAGCTTCAAAGCGGCGCTTCAAATTGTGCCGACGAGACTTCATTTCCTCTTATCTGAGTGTGTATAGGTCCTCTACAGTGAAAGTGCACCGAGTGAAAATGTGAGGGGACAGCGGGTGAAGATGTATAGAGCACACAGCGCCACAGGCAGTCAGGAAGACTCAAATTAGATGAATAAGAGAAATGGGGGAAATTGTTAGACATTACAGCGGCATGCTCATAAGCGTGGGTTGACAGTTATGGCCTCCTCCAGACAGACCTGAGAGATACTTCATAGCAATGAAAAGGTCTATGATGTTCATTTTCCTGTGACTTTGCATGTAATACAAAGACCCTATATCATAACCATGATGGATTAGGGCTTTGCTTGAAATGGTTCTGCTCTTTTGATGTGGTGTTTTGTTTCAGATCATCAAACAAATTTTAATATCAAACGAAGACAATTAGTATATAAAAACAAGCAGTGTTCAAATGACGATGTTTTTTTTTTTCACTTTACTTGGACAAAAAGCCTACCTATACCAACCTGAACCTTTTGGAAAAAGTAATTGCCACCCTTAAATCATGTCTATTGTTACTAGCCGACGATTGAATAGAACCTGTCTAAACACATGAAGTAGGCTGAAAGATCTCAAAAAACCAGACATTAATTAAACATCAAGATAAGAAACAAAGTAATTTACATCAGTGACATAGAATGTGAATGTGATAGAGTTAAACTGCAAAGGGTGAGGCAGAAGTTTGTTTTTAAACAGCTGTTGAGCATCAGAACAATGTAGTGTGTTGTGACCATTTGAATTATTTATTTTTTTTATTGTCTTTTTTTTATTTCTGTTTCCATTAGTTCTAGCTTGCAGTACACCCCACCTTTTCATGGTCTGAGTTCAAATTGCTCTACAATTATTGGACTGAGTTTTACTGAACCTTTTTAATGCTAGTTCTTTGTCTAGTTTTCATTTCCCTCAACTAAATTGAAATATTGTTTTATCGATTTTAATTGCAGAGTTGATACTGAAAATATCCCATTGTTTGTCAAGTTTGTTTTTTTTGTGTCAAAATCTGTGACGCTCATTGGATTTGGGAGCATATTATTCACACAAGATTTCTGCATCAATTCAGGTCAAGAGTACCCGCTACAAAAGAAACAACTAGTGGTTATAGTAGCAACAGCTGGTAGAGTATAAAGACCTTCTTGCCTTACTAGTGTAGGGCAATGTAACACTGGAACGCAACAGGGGTAAAAGGTGGACTTATAGGATGTCTTGTCCTGTTTTGGAGCTGGGATGTAACATACTACAAATAGTTGTTAAAACAGCAAGTTTTGTCATTTTTAGTGAGCCTCTCACTGGAAATGCACAAATATATTTTATTACCAGCCAGCAACCAGCCAATCCAAGTCCTGGTGTCAGAACATTAATTTATTCAAATTTAGGAGGAAAATAATTGCATGGCAATTGGAAGATTGTGAGCCAACTATCCAACTTTGCCTCCCACATGCTGATGCCCCCCTGGGCAAAGCACTAAACCCCAAATTGACTTCCAGTCTGAATATTTGTGCATGGTTGCTTGAGTGTTGCGAGTCCAAGTGTGAATAAGCAATTTGAGTGTTCAGTATGACCATAAAAAGCACTATATAAGTTAAGTTACCATATTTTAGCATAGGTAAGATCAGCAAAATTACTATACAGGTCCTTCTCAAAATATTAGCATATTGTGATGAAGTTCATTATTTTCCATAATGTCATGATGAAAATGTAACATTCATATATTTTAGATTCATTGCACACTAACTGAAATATTTCAGGTCTTTTATTGTCTTAATACGGATGATTGTGGCATACAGCTCATGAAAACCCAAAATTCCTATCTCACAAAATTAGCATATTTCATCCGACCAATAAAAGAAAAGTGTTTTTAATACAAAAAACGTCAACCTTCAAATAATCATGTACAGTTATGCACTCAATACTTGGTCGGGAATCCTTTGGCAGAAATGACTGCTTCAATGCGGCGTGGCATGGAGGCAATCAGCCTGTGGCACTGCTGAGGTCTTATGGAGGCCCAGGATGCTTCAATAGCGGCCTTTAGCTCATCCAGAGTGTTGGGTCTTGAGTCTCTCAACGTTCTCTTCACAATATCCCACAGATTCTCTATGGGGTTCAAGTCAGGAGAGTTGGCAGGCCAATTGAGCACAGTGATACCATGGTCAGTAAACCATTTACCAGTGGTTTTGGCACTGTGAGCAGGTGCCAGGTCGTGCTGAAAAATGAAATCTTCATCTCCATAAAGCTTTTCAGCAGATGGAAGCATGAAGTGCTCCAAAATCTCCTGATAGCTAGCTGCATTGACCCTGCCCTTGATAAAACACAGTGGACCAACACCAGCAGCTGACACGGCACCCCAGACCATAACTGACTGTGGATACTTGACACCGGACTTCTGGCATTTTGGCATTTCCTTCTCCCCAGTCTTCCTCCAGACTCTCGCACCTCGATTTCCGAATGACATGCAGAATTTGCTTTCATCCGCAAAATGTGCTTTGGACCACTGAGCAACAGTCCAGTCCTGCTTCTCTGTAGCCCAGGTCAGGCGCTTCTGCCGCTGTTTCTGTTTCAAAAGTGGCTTGACCTGGGGAATGCGGCACCTGTAGCCCATTTCCTGCACACGCCTGTGCACGGTGGCTCTGGATGTTTCTACTCCAGACTCAGTCCACTGCTTCCGCAGGTCCCCCAAGGTCTGGAATCGGCCCTTCTCCACAATCTTCCTCAGGGTCCGGTCACCTCTTCTCGTTGTGCAGCGTTTTCTGACACACTTTTTCCTTCCCACAGACCTCCCATTGAGGTGCCTTGATACAGCACTCTGGGAACAGCCTATTCGTTCAGAAATGTCTTTCTGTGTCTTACCCTCTTGCTTGAGGGTGTCAATAGTGGCCTTCTGGACAGCAGTCAGGCGGCAGTCATACCCATGATTGGGGTTTTGAGTGATGAACCAGGCTGGGAGTTTTAAAGGCCTCAGGAATCTTTTGCAGGTGTTTAGAGTTAACTCGTCGATTCAGATGATTAGGTTCATAGCTCGTTTAGAGACCCTTTTAATGATATGCTAATTTTGTGAGATAGGAATTTTGGGTTTTCATGAGCTGTATGCCAAAATCATCCGTATTAAGACAATAAAAGACCTGAAATATTTCAGTTAGTGTGCAATGAATCTAAAATATATGAATGTTACATTTTCATCATGACATTATGGAAAATAATGAACTTCATCACAATATGCTAATATTTTGAGAAGGACCTGTACTGTGTTTCAGTCCTACATAAAACAAAAATCATCAGTTTTGAAATGTTTGTATGTGAACATGTGTATGCTTTTCTGTAATTAAATATAGAACACATTTCTCCTCTAATGCATTTAGATCTTTAGAGAAAAAAACGTAACCCCCCCCCAAAAAAAGTGCAACATGTCTTTAAGTATATTTACACTCCTGCCCTAATCAATTGCTCTTTCATTACCCATTGATATAAATCCTTGGAAAGTGAAGGCAACTTGAATGTCCTCCCCCAATACAATAAAGCATCTCTGACTGGAAAACTACAGTGGGAAGCCTTTGAGGTTGGATTGAATGAATGAAAAAAGAGAAAATGTCACCAATTCCATCTCTGAAGATGTCAGATAGAGATTCTGACAATGAAGGCACATCAAAGGGAAATGCAGACCCCACAGTCTTCAAAAGGCACTGTGTGCACATGCGGGGTTATTAAATAGATGAATATTGACAGGGTTTTTCCTATTTCAGGTTAACAGAATCTCAGCTATATCTCCTCAGATCCAACAAGAGCTAAGAGAAGGCAAGCACAGGCAGGCGCTCGCTTCCTCCTCCCAGCCATTCACAGCAGACCTAATTGACAAGCAAAACCCTCCAACGGTTCAAAGCCCACCCACCCCCCTTTCCTTCGCACTCCTCCCCCTCAATGCTAACTTTGCCCACTGGACCGAGATGTTGCTGAGCCAATCAGAGGAGATTTTGTTTGCTGAACTCCGATACGTCCTTCAGCACTTTGGCCCCATTCATCTCATCAAACAATCCCCCTAAGAATTTAACTGGTGGGCAAACACACAGTACATGGGTAATGATGGGTCACCTTGGCTGTTGGTGTGAATATTTATCCTGTCATCAAAGGAGGGGCATGCTTATAAATCTATGCCTGCCCTCCCAAGTTCAGGTTCAGGGTTTGCAAGTGCGGGAGTTGAAGCGAGAAAGACAGCAAGTGAATTTTTACTCAGATCTAACAGCCTATGGAATGTGATGGAGCTTTAAACATATGGAGTACGAAGGAAAATTAGCTTGGTTTGTAACTACACAAGCACACAGAGGTTGCTGAGAATGTCAGATCCATGAATAAGTAAATTTGCCAATAAAATGACACCCACCCACGCAGCAGGGCTAGTCAATTGTAGATGTGTGGAAATACCGTGGTTCATCTGAAGCATCGGCTTTGTTTTTGTTTCTTACATCTAAAGGTTGTGTGCACTGTTCCTGCAATGGAAATGAAACAAAGTTTGCTTCCTGAGTTTTGCAGAAAGTTGCAATCTTTTCCGCAATATTCTATTCTGTTGTTTAACACGCGATAAACAATCCCCATTCCATTGTTCAACACCTAAAAACTCAATTCGTGAAGGGCCAGTAAACAATTCTGCTAAAGAGAGAGGCAAGAAAATAGCTGCAATCAGCCAGCAGATTGCAGTGTTTTATCTACGATTTGGAAGAGTGGAAAGATTCCATCTTTCCAGTTTTGCAGCTGATATGCTACTGGTAATATGTTCAGCCTAGGTAAACTTACAATGGGCTGAATGGAAGTTTTATTGAAACAGTCAGGATCTTGCATGGTCTATTGGGAGCAAACAGGCAGTGCATTTCAGTTTTTTTTTCTCCATGTGTAAATGTTATAGTATCTGCCATTTTATATTCCCCATCAACTTTTATCAATTTGTTTCTGTATGTGTAGAGTTGCAGCTGCTTTATATAGAAAGGCTCAAACTGCATAGAGTTATTGAAAATATAAAAGGTCAATCCAGTTTTTATCTGTCCTTCATGATCCAGTGTTGCTTTTCATTTGACTTTACAAAAATGTTGCAAGTTCACAGCAACCTCTGATCCTTTTGGAACCTGTCATAAAGATGTGAAATTCCTAAGAAATTGTTAATAATTTATTTTAGTATCACCATCTTAGGTTGAAATATTTTGAAAGCTCCTGCCTTCGAGAAAAGTCTCCAGCCTTTTAACTGAGGAAAACAGTCCAAATAACTGCTTTTAACAAAACCAGCGGTACTACACCTAACAAGTAATATAAAAACACAGAAAGCAATTTGTAATTTGCACTTTACTTTTTAAGTTAACCAAATTGTCTAGAATCTATTCATAATCCATGACTTCCTGTTTCCGTGGGTTGTAAATATGACATTACACGAAGGGCCAGTTCTCTTAGCCCCTCTTTTCAATCGGAAAGACAAGAGAACTTGCCATTCAAGTAAGGGATGTCTTTGTTAATCTTGAAAACTCTGGAAATGGTGACTTTAAAATAGTTACTTGCTCAAAATTGCTCTTAAATACCCCAGAGCAGGGTTGGATGAGGGCCCAAGTTTATATTGCAAGTGGGATGGTATGGTAGGTTAAAAAATAATAACAGACTTAGCTGCAGCCAAAAAATGCTTCTTTGGTCTACCACATCTCTGTAATAACCATTAGAAACTTGTTTAGGAAACATAAAAGGGAAAACGTACTACTGTCACAGATGTAAAACTGAGGAATTGTATAAATCCTACCAGAAATTTAACTGGAACCATGTTCTTTGTTGGCAAATACTGAAAACATCTTATGTGGTTGTAAATGTGAGGAAATTACGGTGATTTTGTAGCCCATATAGTCTTGTCACGGCTATATGTGTTGCTTTTAATGCAGTCTGGTTCTGAATTGTGTGTGTATTGGGATAAAGTGTGTAAAATCCACAGTGTTCTGCTTGATCAAGATGGGGTACCTTTTGACTTGATGTCACCAACTCATAATATTTATTAATTTGTTATGTCAATGAGTGTCTATAAGTGGTCTCAAGTTTCCATATAAGTATTAGCCAAATTACTGAGGAACTAGATCAAGCCATTAATTTCACCTTCAGTTTTTAGCATCCGGGATGTCGAGTTGAGTGAATCTTCATCAGAGCAGAAATTATAGCGTAGCGTGATTAATGAGTCATTAATCAGTTGTATCGATTTTGAAGTGATGGTGCACATGTGCACTACCCAAGGTGTGTGTGAGTATTGCTTTTGTTATATTGCTAAGTATGGTAAAGAATCTCTGATGCTGTGGGCTCATTTGTCACATTAAGGCCCTAGGAAGCCATAAATACCAAGACACTTTAAAAATTAGTCTGGGTTATTTTCCTAGAAAACAAAAATGAGTCAGCATTGGGTCTTTCAACTGGAGAATGAGAAAAAGAATACGGCCAAATGCACACAGAAATCGATAACCAGGCAGGGTAATGTTGTACGTAGGTATGGTTTCTGTCTGGTTAAGACAGAATATCTACAACAGTCCCAATCCTAAAGCAAACCTCAAGAGAAGATAGCATCAGGACTCTAGACAACCAAGAGATGCCACATGAAAAATGGTCAAAGATTCCTCTGTGCTCCAAATTATATACATGTGTGAAAGGCTGGGATTTTGGGTTGTATTTGTTAGTTTTAGGATTGGGAGGATCTCTCACTCCCTTCATTTCTTGAAGCTAACAACCTTGCAGTATTTTCAGATCAATAAAGTACTTGTTGCAGATTACTCTACATGCCCATGCTGTTGGGAAAGCAGACTCCTGAGAAGCCATCAGAGGCCCAGAAAGACACAAGCAGGATTACAGTGAAAGGATGTCCTTATTATAGGCAGAAATTGGTGTTGTCAATTTTTTTTGGTATGAAGACAGAGAAAAGGACTGATACTGGCAGGATGATATGTTTTATTTATTCATTTTCAAGATATGCAGTTATTATTCAATAGCCGAGTGTGTTGGCTTCGAATCAAAGCCTACATCAACAAGAGGCAAATGTAAATGCACGTTTGCTCAGCGAGGAAAAGTGAAGTGAAAGAAAGGGAGGGAATAGTGTTAGAGATGAAAAACCGTACAGCAAGTTAAACACAGATGGATTTGCAAAATCTGCCCAAATACAAAGAATATTATCAAATAGCATTTTCTGTCCAGTTTTGTTATCAGATCTATAAATTTTGTGGCTGGGTTTTATTCAATTTGTTTTACATATATTTTGCATATCTTGCCTATTAGCACAAAAACATACAAATAAAACCAGAGACCGGAAAGTATTGCCAGCATGTAAAATCCCACCTTTTTAGACTAATACTAACCTGTGGAAGTGTGCACTCACCGAAACATCTCTTTCTCTCCCTCTCTCTGTGTCTCTTTCTCCCTCGCTCTGCCTCTCTCTCACACATACACCGACACACACACACACACAAACGAAGCCTTTTGTATTGTCTTCCACACCAGTACTCCTCTAGGGGCCAATACTGTGCTCCAAAGCCCTTTAGAGGGGCAGCAAGCCAGAAAATGACCCCATGCTGTCTCCGCTCCCCTCAGCCCCGCCTGGTTACGCCTGTTTCCCAAGGACCCACCGAGGGTCCATTGCCCCTAGGCCTCCCTCTCACACCACTCTACCTCCTGGGGCCAAACGTTAACAGGGGCTCCTTGCTGCGGACAATGGCTACCGGGAGATGTGGGAAAGAATTGTCACAAGGCTCTCTGACAAGTAGAGTTCGACCCCCTGACCTTGAGGGCTGGTCCCACTGGGCCTCTTTATGTAAACACGGAGGTTTCCAAAGAAAAGCATACCCTGTGTTAATCAGATTCATAACCCATGTGAGAAAATACCTAAGAAGTTGAGGTGGGAACTGAAGGTTTGAACTGGTGGCAACTTCTCCACTACAGGGGAAAAAATATTACACATGCATATTTCATTTATCTGTTTTTGTACATTAAATTATAATATTAGGATAATTTTATACCTTGGTTCAATAAACCTACATAATATTTAACCTATATTCTCTTAGATAGTCTCTTTTCAAGTAACCCTAAAGTCCCAAAGAGTGTCTTTATCAAGCTGAAAACTTAAGGGACTTCTGTTTTAGCTCCCAGTCACCTTGTAAACAGCCCTGGTCATTTAACCTCTGACCTCCTGACTTCTCAATCTGTCCAACACCCTCTCCATATGGGACAAGCGCTTTAAATGACGATATGATCGGCCATTCTGCGCCTTCAGCAGGGAGGGGTTGAACACGGGCCGGGTGGCTGTATAATGTTAAGGGTGCAATTTGTTGTAGAATGTGGGGTAACAAGAGGACGACTTGAGCTGCTCATTGTTCGAGTTAACCTTCCAGTCACAGACTTTTAATGGTTTGGGATTAAAATGTTTGCTCTATTTGGATTCAATCCATTCTATAATGTTAAACTGGTTACTTTGACTTTTTTAAAGAAATATGGCAATTCACTAATCTTGAAATCTCCTGTAAAAATGCTGCAAGAAATTGTTGTATTGTTAAAAAAACACTCTTAGGGTATTCCCAATAAACAGTTTTTAGTATTGATTTGTTTGTATATAAGTCACATAATCTCTGTGATGGGCAGTAAAGCAGCTAGTTGCCCCATTTAACAGCTCCTAATCCATTTCCTAAAGGCTCTTGACAAGGTCCTGTTGATGACCCCTCACTGGTATAAGAGCACATGTGAAGGTCAGACCGTTGTGGTCACCAGGGGCCAGGGTTCACAAACCAAACACCCTTACCTCATTCCCAGGAGACTCTAGCTGATGGACTCTCCACACTAGTTAGTGAACATCATTAATAACTTAGGCTAAGCTGAGCTACGATACGACCTAAAAGCTAAGTGATGTGGATAACAAAACAAGGGTGTGACTATAGATGCAATGTAAATATATGAGTTAATAGAGTGAAACAGCAGCATCTCTGTGAAAGAAAGCTACTAAAAATGTTTAGCCAAACATTAGGTTTGGGGGCAGAGAAAGAATTAGACCACCTTATATTCACTGTATACCTCTTTTCTTATTGCAATATACACTATGACATCATTGTGGTTTTATTTTAAAAAGACAAACAAGTTATTGGTATTCGTTAGCAACTGACAAATTGCAAGTACATCAATTTATTTAAAATCTCAGTCCCTTTTATTTTTTTTACAATTTATCTGATGTAATTAGGAAACAATGATTTCATTTGCTGATGGAAAAACAGTATGGAAAAATAATTAAGGGACAGAAATTAAAAAATATAAATTTTCTACTTGAAGATCTAATGGTGGAAATACTAAATGGATAGAACTTACATAGTGCTTTTCTAGTCATACTAGGCACTCAAAGTGTTTTTTTTTCTAAGTCATATTTAGCCATCTGAGCTCGCAAATACACACACATTCATTCAGCAATTCAAAAAACAGAGGTTAACTTAGAGTTCAAGTGCCTTGCCCAAGGACATGTGGCAGGGGGGAAACTGGAATTGAAACTGCAACCTTCCAAATGCAAGGCGACTACACTTTGAGGGTTTTTTTTCCTACATTTGCTATTATTTTTCCTAGCCCTGGGTCATTTCATTCCTTTTCCCAATTTGTACCCACATTTTGTCCCTTCCTACATTGATGTTATACTGCAAAAGAAATACATTACACACATTTGTCCTGAAACTATTACATATCGGTTAATGGGTTTTCTTAATAAATTATCAGGAGAAATATTCACAAAAATGCTCAAATCTCAAAGAGAATTTAGTCAAATTTTTTTTTCCATTTATTGTGGTTCTGACTCCCATTTGCAGTTGTCTCTTATTAACCCTGATTAAACCAAAACAAATGTGAGTGAATTCCTACAGGTATATATTATTTACTGAAGTTCTAAAACCACATTTCCTTACATAAGTTTGTAGAAATATCAAGTTACTTTAAATTACCCTTTGTTAAGGTGAGTATAAAACATTGGGTATGAGGAGGGTTTGTATGCCGGGTTTGTATGAAATATCCTGTCAGATGATTGTATTCTATACCTGAAAAAGTCAAGTACAAAACAACCAAAACTCATAGTCCTTGTGTTTTGTTCTGTTTGTCACAGCTGTAATTATTGTTTTCCTTGGCTCCACATGGCATCTTTGTCTCCTTATAATTGTTGGGGCCTGTTCACTTTGTTGCTTGACTCAGATATTGTCTGTTTTGCCATCAAGTCAGTAAAGCCAATTGTACAACAGGAGGAATACTTCACTTTCCCCGTTTTGTGGGACAAATCCGACCAGACATTGCACCGCAGCTGACCCACCATACTTTTTGCCTCAACTGTCAGGACAGAACACACACATGCACATAAAGGGGGTACCATGCAGGTTTAGCATACTGTCTTAAGCAATGCATCAGTTTCACATGTGCAAAGTGGTTTTCATTTGAACCAGTTTATTTAGAGTTTCTTATCCAATGAATAGTATCAAGAATTGCAGATTGGAACCTGCAATTCTCTACTTTATTCCAGCCTTCTCCTCATCAATAAGACTTTCACCACAACTACAGCTGAATATAAACTGTGAACCTGCAAAACTTACTGTATGCAGGCATATATAAGATGCTGCGCTGTCCCTCACGTCTCCTTGTAACCCCCATGATCGTAAATCTGCCTGCACGTCCAATGATCATTTATGAGCACTTTACATGAAGATCAGTCTCACAAACAGCGCCCTTCAGCTAGTAATGAAAGCCAAGCATCAAAGTTAAAGATCAATGTCACAGGATTACTTGCACGTGCAAGCAATGTAAAGAGGATCGCCGAGAAATCTACAACAGCATGATATGCTTTTATTTGGTATGGGCGATATATTTTTATGTTATGCAAAAATGTGCATGATTCAGAACAAAAGTGGCAAATGTAAATACAAGATTTATCAACATAAAACTACAAGCCAGTCGAGACAAACTGAGTTCCCAGAGTGGGACATGCTTTTATCCCGTATCGAAGGTCAAAGGGTTAAATGGTTGAGGTCATTCAAGCTTGAACCACTGTCAAGGGACCTCTCAGATCAATCTAAAGCTGTTAAACATGTGGATGAATCAAAAGAAGAACATTTGTCAGATGGAGTGATTGGTCTCTGATCACTGGTTCTGATTCTGCTGGAGTTTATTAAACCAAAAATGACAAATGTGTCAGAAGAAATATTCTAAAGCTTGGGGAATTAATATGTATTTTTGTTTTAAATGTGTACAGGAAAAAATAACTATAATATTAAACTTTATCACTGAGAAATTTGGAGCATAAAAGTCTGATAGGTAAAAAATTACTATTAATAACTTAATAATGAATTGTATTGAGCAGCATATTTATTGTTACAAAAACACAACAAAAATATTTTTGCTTGCAGATTCTTCTAAACCTCCCATCACTTTTTGTCTAAGATTTTCAATTTTAGCTTATGTTCATTTAAGGGTCACCCTCCCAATCGTTTTGACCTTTCTTTGATTAACCCAGTATAGCAGAGTTAAAAGCACCTTAAGACCTTGTTTGTACTACTCTGTATAATTGATTGATATTTTTTCTATGTGTGAAACAATTCTTCAATACAGTTGAGTTGAGAAATTCCAGAAAAAAACCAGCCATACTCAGGCTGTGCCAGAAGGTGGCAATAATGCTGAAATTTAGCTCCAAACAATGGTAGCTTTTTTTTAGAATGAAAAAAAAAAATGCAATCTTGAAGTACGAAACAAAAGAGCTCCATTATTGTTGTTTCTGGAGCTCAAATCAATAGTGGGTGTGCAAGTGTCTGTTATGTTATTAAGCTGAAGTTGAAGTTGTGTGAAGTTTACAAATACACCACAAACTGATTTGTTTTTTAATCCACCTCCAAAAGCATGTTTAAAAGTATTTTATTTCAAACTGAAAACATGGTAAGCGTGTTGATAAGGAGAAAGAGCTAAAAAGAAATTTGTCTGCAAAATAAATGTGTTAGTATGAATAAGTCATATGAAAATGCAGGCTTCAAGGGACTATTTTTTAGATGAATGTATGGCACACTAAATAAAGGTAGTGTGTCATATAACCTCAATGTTGCAACAGAAAGCAGTGTGGTTTGTGGTTATTTTCAAACAAACCTTATTAGCAATGTTCTGAGAAATTGTGTTCTGATTGGAATCAGGTGATTTTCAGCTAATTTGAAGCTCAAAAACATGAAGTTTTATCGAAACAGTGAACGCACCATACTCAAGTTCTACCAGGCCACTCTGCCAGCAACTTTTGTCGGTCTTTAGTTGTGTTTTTTAGTGGGAATTAGACTCAGTGTTCTTTATTTCAGAATTAGTTTGAAAATTAGTCAGAGTAAGTGCAGATGTTTTCATTAAGTTGTTAACGTAAAGTTGATATAAATAATTATTGACCTATATTTTTTTCATATTATATATTTTTTTTACAGAAATTGGAATTGGCTTGAATCAGTGGGTCAAATCTTTATAAAAAATGAAATGTGAAATATGATATGATATGATTTATATACACTCACTGTATTAGGTACACCTGTCCAACTGCTTGTTAACACAAATTTCTAATCAGCCAATCACATGGCAGCAACTCAATGCATTTAGGCATGTAGACATGGTCAAGACGATCTGCTGCAGTTCAAACCGAGCATCAGAATGGGGAAGAAAGATGATTTAAGTGACTTTGAACGCAGCATGGTTGTTGGTGCCAGACAGGCTGGTCTGAGTATTTCAGAAACTGCTTATCTACTGGGATTTTCATGCACTACCATCTCTAGGGTTTACAGAGAATGGTCGGAAAAAGAGAAAATATCCAGTGAGCGTCGGTTCTGTGGGAGCAAATGCCTTGTTGATGCCAGAGGTCAGAGGAGAATGGCCAGACTGGTTCGAGCTGATAGAAAAGCAACAGTAACTCAAATAACCACTTGTTACATCCAAGGCATGCAGAAGAGCATCTCTGAATGCACAACATGTCAAACCTTGAGGCGGATGGGCTACAGCAGTAGAAGACCACACCGGGTGCCACTCCTGTCAGTTAAGAACAGGAAACTGACGCTACAATTTGCACAGGCTCACCAAAATTGGACAATGAAAGATTGGAAAAACGTTGCCTAGTCTGATGAGTCTCGATTTCTGCTGTGACATTCAGATGGTAGGGTCAGAATTTGGCGTCAACAACATGAAAGCATGGATCCATCCTGCCTTCTATTAATGGTTCAAGCTGGTGGTGGTGGTTTAATGTTGTGGGGGATATTTTCTTGGCACACTTTGGGTCCCTTAGTACCAACTGAGTATCGTGTCCACAGCCTAACTGAGTATTGTTGCTGACCATGTCCATCCCTTTATGACCACAGTGTACCCATCTTCTGATGGTTACTTCCAGCAGGATAACGCGCCATGTCATAAAGCACGAATCATCTCAGACTGGTTTCTTGAACATGACAATGAGTTTACTGTACTCAAATGGCCTCCGCAGTCACCAGATCTCAATCCAATAGAGCACCTTTGGGGTGTGGTGAAACGGGAGATTCGCATCATGGATGTGCAGCTGATAAATCTGCAGCATCTGTGTGATGCTATCATGTCAATATGGAACAAACTCTCTGAGGAATGTTTCCAGTACCTTGTTGAATCTATGCCACAAAGGATTAAGGCAGTTCTGAAGGCAAAAGGGGATCCAACCCGGTACTAGCAAGGTGTACCTAATAAAGAGGAAATAAATAAATAAATAATGTATATATACTATTGTTTTTTGTGAACATATTGACCTTTCATCTTCTGAGTTATGTAAACTATATCCCTGATTTGCTCCATGGCTGCTATTAATGATTTTCTACCATTATCTTTATTGTAAAGGTTGTCTTGACAACACCAACAACCCATAATGTTTAATACAGCCACATCTATTCCAACTGATTTACCTCCCATAAATCTTAACAGCTTGGTTTCGATCTGTTTCTTGGATGATGCTCAGCGCCGACTGTGCCCAGGCAGGTAAGAGCTCAGATAAGCGCCCAACTCCCTGGCCTGGCCCACAGATGAAAACACGTCCTCTTCTGCCACTTTCATCTTTGGCCAACATTCCGCCCAAGCATACCCTATGGCTTCTTGTCCCCTGCTTCCTCTTATCCCTTTCCTCCTCCTGTCTCTGTCATGCAGGGGACCAAGAATGGCATGCAGAGACAAACTTGAGACCTTGCGAAAAGAGAAAAAAAAAACAGGAGGGGAAGGACACTGAGAGGTGGGGATGGTGAAGAAGAAAGGACTTGGGAAGAAAAAGAGAAATGCACATTGTACTTTTCAAATGGATGGGAAATGATTCGCTGGGATTTGCTGACAATTATACGGTGGGTTTTAATCAATTCGAACCATTCACAGCGTGGAGAGGGCTGATCCCCCAGTACAAAGGAACAGACCGTGGGAGGGCGGTACCTAAGAAAGCTCTGGCCTGGTGTAAGTAACATGAGGCAACACTCCCCTCCCCACACATTACACTGCAGCATATGGCTCCTCTCTGAACTTATTAGCTGGCGGATTAAGGCCAATCGCAGAGACCCAATGGCCTGTGGCTGCCTCTGTTGCACCCTCCCGCGCTCCCCTCGCCGCCAGGAATGAGGCTGAGTGACAGGGGGTATTGTGTTGGGCATCTGAATTGCCACACCTCTCACTTACCCTGTCATACAGTGCAGTTTGATGAGGTTATTTGCTAGAAGGAACAAGATCCCGCCACTAATCTTAGAGTCACACAACACACCGTGCACAAGTTTCAAAATCACTCCCTAATGTTAAATCAGAGCAGTTCCTATCAAGAATTTCCACATCTTTGTTTTCCATAAGAAAATGCTACCCATTTCTTATGACTCCTTTCATAAGTCTACCTCCAAATTAGCAAGCTGCTCAGCTATGGAGTGGATTGAAAGCACCTGAATGTGAACACACAGATTAGCCCTGTAGATATGACGTCTAATTACCATCTCATTGCAACTCGACATGCAAGCTCAACATGAGTGCGGACGTGCTGTGAGAAAAAGGTCCATTTGACAAAGGTTGATTATAGGTCCATTATGCACAAAGTACTTAGTGATGGGCTGAGAGTAGGAATTAAGAGCTTGATGGCTACTGCGAGGGACCTTAGCTGAAGAACAGCAGCGTTGGCAGTCAACGGGGTCTTGGTTCTACAGGAGGCCAGGGCTGGGGGAGGGTGTGCAGTAGTCTCTGGCCTTGCTGAGTGGTCATGTAGAGAGATCTGACAAGAGAAAAAGCCCCCTATTTAAGCCCTCATTTGATCTGGAAAAAGGCAGGTGATCCTCTGAATCTTTTTGTGTCAGGCCTCAGGGGTCAGATGACCGAGAGTGACTTGTCTTACCTGGCGCCCATCAAAGCTTCTCATTTGGGGCATACTGTAATTCTGTCTTGGGTAACCACCCCCGTGAAAGCTCAACCTGGCCATAGGGTAGAGGGGTGAGCACCACGCTGAAGCAGCAAGGGTGCTGGATGCTTGCCTTACTAATCCTGTCACATACTGAGAGGGGTTGAAGAACCCAAAGGTCAGAGATAGAGCACTGAATCCATCTTTGTGGCTAGATAGGATTAGAGGACCAGTGGGGCTTGGTCCTCATGAATGAGGCATCACACCTGGAGGTCACTAAGGTATTTGTGGAGCAAACTGAAGAACCAGCTTTCGGTTTGATTGTAGACACATGTGACTGATGATCTTGTAGATACTGTATGCACTCCATATACTCTTAAGCATTGACTGTCCTGGGGATGCAAAACTTACAGTAAGCAAGATTTCTGTTGTGCATAGCATCTTTATGTTTGTTCAGTTGCTTTAAAGTGCAATTCCTGTTAATAAACAGCATGGCAGTTGCTATTCAATAGGAGAAAGAATTCTGCATTTCCAGAAAGGTCTTATACTCCTTATTCTGACACTCTTTATGTGTGGTTTGTTATTACTGGAATTCAAGAACTGTCTGTGAGAACTGATGATTGATGGTCTTTCACATGTTTGACTGTTGCAAAACTATATCTTACATTTTGGATTGAAAAAAAAAAACAAGACACTGTTGTCTGTGATACTGCAGAAAACATGTTGGAGAGAAAAACACATACTCTGCATGAATTTCATCAACAAAATCTAAATGGGCATCCTGATAGTCAAGCAATTTATTTCCCAGAGTTCATGTTAACCCACATCAGCCCAATCAACACTTCTGCACCAATTCTGGCATTCACTCATCCCTGACAACACCTTCAAAGCACAGCCTCTCATCAAAAGCTTTTCCTATAACAGAATTAGGCACAGTACAGCCAACACATTTTCAATAGGGAATATATTCAGTGTGAGAGGGAAAGTTAAACATTTTTGAAGCCAGGTTCTGTTAAAAGGTTATAAGCAGTTAATATGTTGCCTGCAGCTAAAAACTCTGACACCATATTTATTTAGTATAAAACCACATTAGTTGGTCCATGAGGCTGATGTTGACAGCTGGTCCAAGACTTGACTACTACCATCCCGAAAAGCACCAGTTTTAAACATCTCATCATGTTTGCATTGGTCATTTACAGATATATGGCGTTTTGCAGTGTTTCCGATAGGAATACATGCCTGATATAAAAGCAAAAAGGTGTAAAAACATAAGATTGTGTTGTTTGGTTTTGATGAACACTATTTTATATATGTGTACACTGACTTACTTTTTTGTCAGTTGATCACGCTGATTGGAAACGATTCAGCGAGTCATTCTCAATGCAGCTTATAAACAAAAAGATAATTTTAAGTGTCTTCTTTTTCCATTTCCTAGGTAAACAATCATAAATATCTGTATATATAACCAACCAATACAAAAAGTGACAAAGATTCAAAGGTTCATAAAACAGCATTTGTGTGCAGTTAACCCCCAAATTATTTGTATCCCTGGAATATTTAGATTTCAAGTGATTTTTATTCAACCAATAAGGCTATTTCTGGTTGAAAATTAGATAAGTATCTCTCAAAAGACAATAAAACAATATAAAATACGTATCATTTTTGAATAAATAATTTATTTATTTACTTTTTAATGACAAATTGTATGTAAAAACATATCTCTACCATTATCAATAGAAAAAAAAACTTTATTAGCATTGAAGCCTTTCTGTACATTAGTTTTTCAAATTTCCGTGTATATCTTGGTGATTTATCTTTGGTGATGAGCTCCAAGTTTTAAAGTTTGGAAGGCCTTCTTGCCATCACCCTAATCTTTAGTTTAATCTTCTTTATCAGATTCAAGGTGAGACTCTCACTCCAAAACATGATATTACTTTCAGTCAGAAGAAACATGTTAATTAAGTTAAAAGTTAAATAAAATATTACTTTACAGCTAAATAAACATGAATAATTTTGGTCTTAACTGTAAATCTCTGTTTTATTTCAAATTGGATTTTTTTTTTAAGATTATTGAAGTCCACTTTGGTCTTAGCCTTTGTCAGACTAACTTTTAGATTCAGCATCTGGGACCATCTAATTTGGATTCATATTAAATGAAGACGCCAAGAGAATCATCTATTGCAAGTAAACTATTAACTGCTTATCCCTTTGCGAGCTAATGTGGCTATAGGTATGAGAAACCATCTTTACTGGGACTAAAGGCATAAGTTCCTGAACAGAAACAAATTAGACACTGATTGCATTTTGGTCAAATTCTGAAAAACAGTTATAACTTGGTTCAGTTTAGAAACAAGCTCAGCATCCTCCTCTCCTGCTCACAGCCAAACAGACATTCCACCTTCCTTTGACCCACAGCTGTCCAGTAACACCTCACATTTTTTATCTTCCATCTCAGCCCTAGACCCTTCTGCTTCTACATGTTTGCCTTCAACCATATCAGAAGATGCTGATGCTTCCTTTGCTTCCCCCTTCCACCTGTGTGTCTCAAGAAATCAAGTGAAGATGCAACTGGAGAGACTGAATCGGAATAAGGCTGCAGGTCCAGATCATGTCAGCCCTAGAGTCCTGAAGGCCTGTGCAGAGCAGCTCTGTGGGATTCTGCAGCACCTCTTCAACCTTAGCCTGGCCCAGAAGAAGGTTCCAGTGTTGTGGAAGACCTCCTGTCTTGTTCCGGTACCAAAGAAAACTCACCCATCAGTCCTCAATGACTATAGACCTGTTGCCCTGACATCTCACATCATGAAGATCCTAGAGAGACTCCTGTTGGCCCACCTGAGTAAGCAAACAGTAAACCATCAGGACCCCCTTCAGTTTGCTTATCGCTGTGGAGTTGGAGTTGAAGATGCCATCATACACCTGCTTCAACAAACCCACTGTCATCTGGACAAAGCCAGCAGCACTATGAGGATCATGTTCTTTGATTTCTCCAGTGCATTTAATACAATCCAACCTGATTTGCTTTGTCAGAAACTCCAGAAGACTCAGGTGGAGGCCTCAACAATCTCCTGGATCAAAGACTACCTGACAAACAGACCACAGTTTGTGAGACTGAAGGGTTGTGAGTCTAACCAGGTAGTCAGCAGCACAGGAGCACCACAGGGGACTGTACTCTCACCATTCCTCTTCACTCTGTA
This sequence comes from Girardinichthys multiradiatus, assembly GCF_021462225.1. Taxonomy (NCBI): domain Eukaryota; kingdom Metazoa; phylum Chordata; class Actinopteri; order Cyprinodontiformes; family Goodeidae; genus Girardinichthys; species Girardinichthys multiradiatus. Next base: position 35,798,232 of record NC_061805.1, on the reverse strand, counting down.
CACCTCAGACTTCCAGTACAAGACAGACTCCTGTCATCTACAGAAATACTCGGATGATTCTGCAGTCGTGGGGTGGATCAGAGATGGACTAGAAGCTGAGTACAGGAAGGTGGTGGACCACTTTGTGGCATGGTGTGGAAACAATCATCTCATTTTGAACGTGACTCAAACAAAGGAGATGATTGTAGATTTTAAGAGAAACAGGAATAAGTCAAAAACTATTTCTATCATGGGAGAAGAAGTGGAGGTGGTGCAGGAGTGTAAATACCTCGGTGTTCACCTGGACAACAGACTAGAGTGGAGATGCAACTGTGAAGCCATCTACAAGAAGGGACAGAGCAGACTGTACTTCTTGAGGAAGCTTAGGTCCTTTGGTGTTTGCAGGAAGATGCTGCATATCTTCTATAAGTCTGTTGTGGAAAGTGTGATCTCTTCTGCCATCATCTGCTGGGGAAGCAGCATCAGAGCCAGGGACTTAAAAAAGCTCGACAAGCTGATAAAAAAGGCTGCCTCTGTTCTGGGGACTCCTCTGGAACCTCTGGAGATCATAAAATGAAGAACATTATGGAGAACCCTGAGCATCCTCTTCATGAGACTGTCCTACAACAACAGTGTCTTCAGTCAGAGGCTTCTTCAGATCTGCTGTAAGACGGAGCGCTACAGGAGATCCTTCCTGCCCACAGCCATCAGCATCTACAACGGCTCTGAAGAAACCTGCATAATATGAGCTACAACAACATTTAATTTCCCTTTGGGATTAATAAAGTATTTTTGAATTGAATTGAACTGAATTATTACTGAATGAGAGTAAAATTCACATAATAGTGCTTGTCTGTGGTTACCCCATTAAATGGATGTTATGTTCAAGGGCATTAAGCAGTGGGCATTAGATAACCATAGAGATAAACCTTTGAATAGCATCAATGTAAGGCCAAGTGTTAGCATTTCAGATAAGCTGCATGCTGAACCCTAGGGTTCATTTGGATGCATTTGCCTCCATTATTGACTGAATAAGCAGATTGGGCTGGCAGGGATCCACCTCCTTCCACACAGAGTAGTCCTGTATCTCTGTAAGCCAGACAAATCAGGTTAGCCACTCTTTAGCATCAAACACACTTTTGATTCAAAGCTTCACTTCATTGTCACTTGACATGTTGGCATGCCAGAGACTGAGTTGTCAGTGCTGCTGCACTGATCCAAATCCACTAGGGTCAGACAGACTGGGATACTGAGCTGATCTGATTGCATGTGTGTGTGTGTGTGTGTGTGTGTGTGTGTGTGTGTGTGTGTGTGTGTGTGAGAGAGAGAGAGAGAGGTGTGGGTGGTGGGGCATGCAGGGTGTTGACGGTCAAACGATGAGATATATTTTAGGGAGGGATGAGAAGAGTTACTGACAATCTGGCAGTCCTTCACAGTGACACGTGTTTGATGGTACACACAGCCTGTACTCAGCCTCCATGACCTGGTGCTGTCATTGAGGGTCGAGAATGTGGAAACATGCCGCCGTCTACGCTGTGGAGAAATACGTTTTATTCAGGGTGGGTTGGCGGGGGCAAGGACAGAGGTGGGGGTTGGAGGCAAGGACAGGGGTTGTGTCAGAACTGCCAGTCTTTGTGGTTGTTGCAGGGTATAGATACATGCTTACAACTTATACTTATTTTTCCTGAAAAACAAATACATTTTAAAATGTTTTCCTCATACCAAACCTAATCCTAAAAATTAAATTCACTTGAAAACAATGCTTTTAGGGAGCCCTTTTCACAACAAAAAACAGGGTGGAGACAAAACAGCAGCAGATGTACCATTATGTTTGACATTATTTTATTAGATATGAAACAGTCAATCGGCCAGAGGTCAGAATCAGCCAAATTTCCTTTGCGAAACTCTGAACTGTGAAGGATTGGTTAATGAGATTTTTTTTTCCTATCTTTTCATGAAATGCATCAAAACTAAGAACCTCTCTATTTCCAGTGATTTTTGATTAAATTAATTTGAAGGTTAGGTGATAAAAAATGTTGGGGGGTGCACTAGAGGTAGGGATTTCTAAAAAGACTTCTTCTAGATTGTTCTCTATGAACAAGTGGAAAGGTCCACAGCACCACAACAGGCTCTCAACTCTTCTTTACTGTACATTGGACCAAGTTCTGTCTTCTGCTTGCTTCAATTCAGTATCGAAGCAAGCTGTGAAGGTGCTGTGCAGTGCATCTTCAGAAAATGACCTGTGATGTTCCTCAGATGTGTCCCCTCGCAGCAAGGTTGCAGGCAAAATGGAGAATTTCTGAGAAGGATAAAGAGAAGTTATAATAATGGTCAAAAAGCCAAAAGAGTTAATAATAAATAAGTGATGATCATATTTCTAACGGGAATACTTATTACCTGATGTTTTGTATGTCCTGTTCGGCCTACTGGATGCTTCCTTTGGACTGAGATGTTTTCCTTCTGGAGCTTGGCATTCATGAAGTGGTCAAAACTTTTCAGAAAAAACTTTAGGTCCTGATGTTCCAGCAGCATAGCAAGGCTCCTGCTTCTCTGATGGTCCTGGGGTCAAAGTTGCCTGAGCCTCAGATATTCTCATACATTGAATGATGTCTTCTCTGTGTTAGATACAGTGTTGATGGCTCAGCTGTGAAAGTTTTATCTGACATTGCTAGGTGTTGGAAGTGTATGTGCCACCATTTTATTTGCATGTTGCTCTGACTCATACATGTATACGCTCCCAGGTGGATTCAGGTGGTCCGAGTGTGTGAGGCTAATAGCAGAAGAGTAGGAGGAAGAGGTGCATGGAGAAGTTAAAAAGGCTATAAGGCTAACAGTGAGTGTAGGCAGATTTCTATGTGCTCAAGTATAAGTGTATTGGCACCTTGAGGTGCCTCAACCCTACTCTGATAAAAATGTGTGGGATGTGAGGATGGTTGTGGAGCCCCAGAGCCAATCTACCCAGCACCCTCACTGTTGCCTGAGGGCCTCTTCAGCACCTTCCTCCACCTGTCTGCCTCTATTTTTATTTTTTTTTTTGCTCTCCTGATACTCCAACTCTCCAGAAACGTCTCAACCAAAGGATTTTCTTTTAACTTTCAACATATTATAAATATTCTAAAATATTCATTTCTGAAAATAAGGGTGGAAGAAGGTCTTTCTTTACAAATTAAAAATGGTCTTTTAAACTTGCACCTAAATAAAAGGGAAAACAACATTTAAAATACATACAATAGATACATTTATGGCAAGCATTTGTTAATTAATATATCAGCATAACACAAATTTAAAGAAATATAATTTAATCAAACTTGTTTCTGCTGAAGCCATGAATTAGATGGGTTTTACTGTGCAAAGAGAAGCCTCTCTAACAACCACCCTGTGCATGCATGCTACGCATCAACAGTCACTGCAAATTGTTCAAAAGATACATCACACAAACGCTTTGCAAATTTAATTTTTTCGCATTTGAACTTGGAGTGTTGCAATAAACAGTTTGGCAATCACATAAAGACTGTTTGAGAGGAAGAAGCAAGTGATGCAAAAAAGCCCCCCAAAAAAATAGAGCTGAGCAGCAGAGAGAATAAGGAGGTTTTGATCAGGAGTTTCTCTGGGATAATTGTCAGGATCCGCCGTTTGGAAGATGACTGACAAAAGGAGTGGCATGACAGTGGAATTTGTTGAGGAAACATGAAAATGTGTCAAACATCCATCCGACAAGAAATATAATATTTATGGATTCTTGAAGAACCTCTATCTATCTGTCCTTACAGACAGTCACTTGCATATTGTCTTATCTACGTCTTCCGCTTAAATCGTTTCCCATGTCGACATGCATTTCACTAATGTTCTCTTATAACAGGATTAACATGCAAGAAAAGCCAGTTTACATAACAATGACATGGGGAGTTTCAAACTGTACATCTTATAGCATGGATGTGGTCAGCATGTGAAAGTTTAATAGATGTCAGGCACATGGCACACTACTTTATTATACTACTAAACATGGTGTTAACAATTGTTTGGAACTAAGAAAAGAAAAAAAATTGGATTTCATGCAAACAAATTTTAAAGCATATTTAGACATTATGATATTGATAGCAATTAACTCACATTTTCTTTATCACTTTCTTTTCCATCATCAGTATGCCCACACCAATCTCCCTTAGCTGTACCATCTCAGATCCACACCCAGCATATACATAGGAGAGAGCAAAAGTCCTTTCAGCTAGCCAAATATATTAATTGCAGAAAGAGTTTAAATGCATGGCACATGAAATATGGTAGCATATCAAACCATCCATCTAAGCAGTGCTTTGCACTTGTGACATTTCATACACTCATATTACAATGAAGATTGTGATTCAATATAGTGTTCAGTTATGATCTGTCATTCATATAAATCTTAAATTTCAAAAAATATATTTAATGATAACCATATCGTGTATTATTTGTATATTTACCAGAGCAACAAGAATAAAACAGGTTAACATTCCTCTCTGTAAATGTATTTCTATAATAACTACCGAACACAGGAAAAAAGAAGATGCAATAAGGCACAGACACCAGCACAAATCTGTCTATATGTAGAAAGCGATCTTCTCCTTTATCGGTCCAAGTTAATATCAGCTGGTTTAGTTCTAATTGATGGCCTCTAAAAAGGTTCTTCTATTACCTTATTATAATCTGGAAGTGGATAGAAGATCATTTTACTATTAACAGCCATATCCAAGTGCTTCTCAGAAGATTTCTAATAAGGGATTCAAAATGAATTATCAGAAAAGTTGTCTGAGGGTCAAGCACCATGTCCATAGAGCTTTAGAAAGACCTACAATTAGTAGGTACAGTTTTTCCATGAGAGGAAAAAGTAGTTCACTCAACTGCAACAGCCTTTATGAACAGTCACCACACAAGGCTCCACTGCTGAAGAAAAAGCATGTTGAACCTACTTAAAATTTGCTGGGGAACATTTAGACAACCCAAAACAATACTTGGAGAATAGAAATCAAATTTTTTACCTTCAGTTAACTTTCATCCAACTTGAGTCTAATTTAAGATAACTAGAAAGAACTGAAGATTGGAGAGAACAGACGAGCCACCCACCCACCCAAGATTGTTAGACAGTTTATGTGGAAGAATAGGGCTAAAAGTCACACCAGAATAATACATACATGCTAGATTCTTAATGCATGAAATGTCTTGAACCTGTCATTACCAAAACACACCTTTGTTAGTATTAAATACATTCCAAGAAGTGGGATCAATACTTACTCCCAGAGTAATTACACATAATTTCATATAAATAATTAGTGAGTAATTCTTTGTTGAATTAATGTTATGTGTGGATTACTTGGGTTGTTAGCAACATCTGATGTAAATTACACATCAACAGCTCCATTAGAAATATATCTACTGTAAAAACCGGTGACATGTTCAATACTTATTTCCCGCACTGTATTTCAAGTTCTTGAAAATCAACTAATCAAGTCACGGAGACCAGAAAAAACAAGCATCAGCAGCTCTTGTCTGCAGACACACACACTGTCACTCTTAATAAAGATGCAGATGTTTAGAAGAAGAGAGAAAAAAAGACGAAAAGCCTTTTTTCCTAAAGCTCCTGATTAATTAGCACTATCTGTCTGAAGGCCTCCTGCTATGATTAGACAACCCACCCCTCCCTCACCTCTCACCTCTCTCTCCATTTTACACACACACACACGCACACACACACACACACACACACACACACACACACACACACACACACACACTAAGAAAACAAAACCCCACTAATCATTTGAAGCCTGTGCTTTGTAGGTGGGGCCCCCAGTCATTATCAGGGCCCCCGGCAGCAGCGGGTTTTGTTGGTTTTAGCTTTGCATCCACAATCAATTGCTAACAGGAAGAGCTTTAATCAGGGTCTTAATACAGCGGTACAAGAGGTGGGCCGGCCCTTTGTCCAGGCCCTGAAAAGCCTCATCAGAGGGGAGTCCTCTCGCGTTTCTTTACATTCACCTGCTGGGCCTTATTGGGTCTCTTTCTGAAAGAAAAGGGAGCGGGGAAATGAATAAAGAACACAGGCAAAGTGTTGGCCCGTTCAGATGGCCTTTACGGGTTAATCGAAGAGCTACTTGTCATCTCTACTGAGTCTCCTCCAGTTCCTTTCCCATGCCAATTCAGGCACGCCGAGGAGTTGGGCAGAACCGAACAACAGTGGGCCATAACACAGCATTGAGCTAATGATACGCTACTTTAAAATGAATGCGTGAAGTGGGGAGGTGGGAGGAGGAATGGAGGAAAGCGGAGGGGAGGGAGAAAAAGTTGAAGATTTGCAGAGAAATGCAATTTTGAGAGTCTGAAAATATGAGAGAAAGATATAGAAACTAAAATAGAATCAAAAATATTGTACAGCAGGATGTGATTTTGTTAAAAGCAAACACAACGAGCACACAGAGCGTGGGTTTGCTCAGACTGCAGAGACTATTCAGCAAATCACCCATACATCTAATCCCTACTTCCTTTATGGAAAAGACTGAACTGACATTTCCATATGTTCGTTTTTGTCTTATTTGTGTTTTTTCTTTGTACTTTATGGGAACATAAACCAGAAAATAAACCAAATTTCTTCTTCAGCAAAATTTGTAAAATGATGTAAGTTTAGACTATAGGTTTTTAGGGAATCGAGAAGAATTACATCTTTGCAAAGGTGTGAAGGAGGAAGCGTTTACCCTGTTTCAAAGGTTGTGAAGTGATGCTCTTACTCCATCTAGTGAAAAGAGTGAGCAATTTCCTTCATACATGTAAGGACTACGTGTGTGAGTGTGCGTGTTTAATATTCTATTAAACTAACATTTTTAGAAATTTAGTTTGAATTTAAAACATAGAAACACAATTTCACACAAATATGCAGATATCCAGTATAAGACTAGGAAAATAAATGAAACATAAACATTAATGTGAATTGATAATTACATTAATTTGCTTTGCTTTAGTGTTTCTAATAGACAAAGACAACAAGAAGGCTTTAGGATGTTCCTGTACTTCAAATGATCTCTAAAGATACACCAATCAGTCGAGCAGAGGTTGGAATCAGACAATTTAATCGTGTTTGGCTCTGATAGGTCAAGTATTTAAAAAAAGATTTCTAGTCAATAAATGCATCAAAACTGGAAATAGTCATTATTGTTAGTCTATAAATGCATCAACTAACAGCATGTGCTTTGATGCACTTTTCTTGAGTTTGAGAAAAGGTTAAGGACAGTGGCTTTAATGCATAAATGAGAATAAGGTTGTAAATCCATCATTTTTTGTTCACTTCAAAACTACTACATCTACCTATCAAGGGACTTGCAGCACATTTTTCCTTTTCTATGTGTTCTAATTTTAGGAAAAAAATAATAAAGTCAAAACAGAATCAGCAGGGCAGGGCTCACAGAAAATGAGAAATTTGTATCGACTGAAAAAAAACCAGTCTGTGCATCTCTATTGATTTCTGTCAAAAATATAATTTTATAAACTAATAAAGTAAAACAGGACATGAAATTGAGATGAATGATGTTATTCATGTAAATTATTTATAATAATTGTTATTATTATTCAAGCACCATATTCTAACAGTCCCAATCTGTCTGAAATTGCGTTTTCAACTGTCACTCATTTTCTGAAATTTAACCAAGCAAAGGTGCAAATCAGCATTTTCCATCAACGTGTTTTCTGTTAACAAAAAACAACCATAAGTTCCACCCGTCTCTGACATTTCCAGGGATAAAAACGGCAGCAATTTGTGCGGCAGAGAAAGCTGTGTTGAATTATGCGTGTACTTTAAACGTCAAATTTGTCAGAGACAATGTAGACTGGCGCCTAATGGCTGATTTACCTGACAGGGCTTTTTGTTGAAGTCCACAGAAAGTCCACGGGAAGCCTTCTGTGCTCTCCCGCAAGGACTGATGCACTTATAAGAATGCGCTCTATGTAACGAAAAGGGATGGCAGCAATTAGAAAAACAAAAGAGAGGAGGAGGAGGGGGGCTGGTGATTGTAGCAGGAACACTTCAACACCCACGTTTTGCATTGTCAATTAGAGAAGCCACAGAGTGTCAGAGAGCGAGAAAAAAACAGATATCTCCTGCTGGTTGATATTTGCAATATATATATATATATTTTAAAAACATCATTGTGATTACTTTGAATTAAACATGATCATTTAAAATATGCATCTGTGCAGGATCTTTTAAATAAAAATTTCAGCCCCTTTTCAAAATTTAAAAGGATGAAAGCTTATTTGTCTGATTTTGGCAGGCGTACACTGCAGAAGGTCACCAATTCACCTGTAAGGAGAGAATTTACCCTGCCTAATTTTTCCTGTCCTTCAGGTGCAGCCTGCCACCCTGCTTCGCATTTTAATGAAGACTATGTGTTTATTAAATCTTAGAATGCCCCTTTTTTTAAACTCTGAAATAAATGGTTTAGGGTTGCCCGGCAACACGACTTGATAGAACATGCTTCTCCCTCCCCCAGGTTTAAGCTTATAATTCATCATCTATATTCAGGCATCAGTTCTTAATTAGATTAAGATGCAGAACATTCCCCCTTCCCAACTGAATGCATATTCACCCAGACGAATTAACAGACACACACACATGCGAAAGTACAATAATTTAACGGTAAAATTTCCAATTGTTAAAAAGCTGGTTAATGATGATTTATGGCAAAGTTCTGACATTTCTAAAATAATTACTACAACAATATAACAAAAATACATTTTTGCTTTTGATGTAAGACCAGAAAATAAACCTTTGTATCATAAACTGTAACGTAGGGGGTCACTTTGAATCCATGTTTTTAGTTTAGGAAATTTAAAAAAAATTACAAGTATAGTAGAAGGTAATGTTTTTAAGTACTTATACAAATAGAAACAAAAATAGATCAAATAGTGCTCAAACATAATTTCCTGAACCAAGGTCATCTATAGATATTACAGGTCATTTTGAGAACTTGTTGAAGTATTTTACAGTAAAGTATTTAGATTTACCCCAGAAAGATTGTGCCTTATTTTCTATCTGTGCTCCCACCCAACGCTAAGCTTTTCACTTCCTGAAATTCCATCTAGCTATTTACAAATGGTAATGAAATACTTTGTTTTTGAAAAATCCAATTCAATAAGCAAAATACAGTGGAAAAAGAAGCGTTTTTGCACAGTTTGCTTTTAGCTAGGTAAAGTTAAAATGGGTCATCAAATTTCATCACAATTCTCAAAGGTGCGACCGTGGAGAAGGAAGGGATGTGTGCATGGCAAACCAAGGACTTTTGGATTTGCTGCAAAGAGCACGGTCGCTTTGCTCTCCCTGGAGCCATGGCTTTGATTGAGTGCCTGAAATGAGTTAAAATGTCACAAATCTCCACCAGTATGCCAGAAATGAAAATTGACCTTGTGGCGGTTTTAAGGCTCCCATTAAGAGTGGGCTTAACACGTTCTGTTTAAGTGTGTCATTGGAGTGCATCTAAAATACAACATTATTACTCTCGCACTCAAGGAAAAATGTTCCCCTGAAACTTGTCAATGCAAATTCAGTCTCGGTTATATTAAAAAAAGGAAGCTCTGAATCGGGCCTTGATGAGACTGAAGGGTAGGAATAAGCTCTGGGGAAGAAGAGTTTGAATAAAATTTGCAAAAAAAAAAAGTGGTCAGAATGGAAGAAATCATTATGTGATTAGTAGCAGAATGCACATTTTAATCTCTAATTCAGGCTTTTATCCAAAAAATATTAATAGATCACTTCACATTTGACAACTGTTGTGCCGAATTAGAGTATGGGACATTTTGGATGTATTGTTTTATTAAAAATAACCAACTCAGCTTGCACATAAGCATTTCCATTTAGTGCTGAATGCACTGACTTAGTAAAACCATAGTCCTTCTATTTTATCCCTCATCTCTTAGATGGCTGTATTTTTTTTTTTTTTCAGGGAAACAGGAAAATGACTATCCTGGCTGCTTAGTATTCACATCACACAAAGTGGGTCTGTGTTCCTTATTTAGTCCCGTACTGTACAGCTGGGGAGCTGTCCAGCACGGAGCGGCAGTATGCAAATGAGTCTGGATTTCAATGTAGATGGAGGTAGACACAAAGCTCAATTAGAGACAGAAAGAAAGAAAGAGGCAGTGGGGGAGCGTCTGGATGGGAAGGGGGGAGGGTTGTGGAAATATGCTTAATGCCAACCTGAGCAAACCAGTGTACAAACATGCTGAACCACAAAGCTACATGCAAATAGCCAGCCTGTCCTTCTAGGGGCTCAGACGGCTCAGCCTCTGCATTTCAGTCACACCAATCACAATGAGAAGTTCCCGCATCATCCATATCACACATACAATCAAAGCAGACAAAGTTTAAGGCCAGCACAGGAAACAATAAATAAACAAATAAAAAGCGAAAGAGGCAGGGGCCGTTTTGTTTTCAGGTGTCACAGTTGATGCCCAGCAGCCAGCACGGTATATCACCTAACTGTCCTAGAAGGAGTCTCTGACATTAGCACTGTCACCACTTGTTACCATGGAAACTGCAGAATCAATTATGGGGGATGGTGGCAGAATATGAATATTCACATTTAAAGGGGACCTTAATCAAGATTTACAGTGCCTTATAAAATACCACTTTAACATTATTTTTATATACCTTTTTATTTTACTGGGATTTTACATGACAGAACAACACAAAATAGTGTCTAATTGTGAGGTGGAGTGAAAATGCTGCATTATTTAAAAAACAAATACAGATAAAAATCTGAGATGCCTTTGGATTCAGCCCCACTGGTTCAGTACTTATTGAACCGCATTTTGCTGTATTTACAGGGTATGTCTATTACAAGTTTTGCACTTCAACAGAGTTTTTTTATCCATTCTTCTTTGGATCATAGTTTAATCTCAGTCGCACCGGATGCAGAGCAACTGTGAACCTCATGTTTTACGTTTTGTACAGATTGTCACTTAGATTTCGGTCTAGGGCATTCTAACATATCAATACGCTTTGATAAAAAGCATTTCATTGTACCTGTGTCCTTAAGGTCACTGTCCTGCATCTCCCACAGCATGATACTGCCACCACCCTTTTCTGCCATGAGGACAGTGTGTACAGTCTTAGCTTTCTGCCACACAGCATTTTGCATGTAGGCACACAAGTCTAAGTTTGGCATCATCTGACCAGAGCCCCTTTCCTTCGGATATTTGCTGTGTGCCCATGAGGCAAACTGCAGAAGGCCCTTGTTGTGGCAATTCAATAACATTGCCAGTCTTCTATTAAGGCCTGATCTGTGGAGATGTGCATCTTCTCCAGAGTCACTATAGGCCTCTTGGCTGCTTAATGTTTTCCTTGCCCATCCTGTCAGTTTAGGTGGACGGTCATGCCTTGGTAGGTTTGCTGTTGTGCCATACTCTTTCCACTTTCTAATGATTGGTTGAAAAGTGCTCCGTCAGATTATCAAAGTTTAGGATACTGCTGTACAGACTATCCCTGCTTTCAACTTTATCCCTAACCTGTCGGTTTTGCTCCTTGGTCTTCATGATCCTGTTTATTATCCAGCAAACATCTGAGGAATTTACTGAACATCTGTATTTCCACTGAGATTTATTAACACTCAGGTGGACTCTTTGTAATTGCTGCAAAAGACAGTTCTTCAAAGTATGCCACAGTTTTCAGTATTCTACTTGTAAAAGATATTTAAGTCATACGTAATTTTCCTTCCATTTCACAATTATGCGCTATGTTGTGTTGGGTAATCACTTAAAATCCCAATAAAATACATTCGAGTTTGTGGTTGCAACGTGGTTGTAATGTGGCAAAGTTAACAGAGATTAACAAGTTCAAGAGGTATTAACACGTTTGCATGAAGCTGCAACAAAGACAAATAAAACCAATCAAAGCAATTACGTGCATGTTAATTAAGATCTGGCCCACATTACTCCCTTCAAAAAGCCAGAAAAGATATGATGTGTTTAGGCCACTGGGGTAGGTGCTCTCCAGCTTCTCCCCCCACCATTACGATGAGACTCATGAATAGTTTACAAAGCTGCATACAGTAAAAGGTTGACGCCTTACACAGCATCAGCTGACTACATTGTGTCAATGACCTGCAGTGCAGTCGTTTCTTATGCAGCTGAGGTATAACAGACAGGAGTGCAGGATTGGTTGGATGAGCCCAGTGGAGACTGTCAAAGCAATCTACGTGTGATTTTCTACAAAACACTGCTTGTCCGATCAATCTTGTCTATTTTCCAAGTCTTTCTTTGCACGGTTTTATTTGCAGCATCAAATCAGTTATTCAGGTGTGTCCAAGGTAGAGGAACTGCCGATACAGCCAAGAATATAAAAATAATTTATAGACAACAAAACGAAATCTAGAACTATAGCACAAAGCGGAGAACCAGAAATAAGTCATCCCACTACGAAATTATGTGAAAACGCACGTGGCACAGTGTGACCACACGCACGGTCATCCACGCAAACATTCAGTCGGCGTGTGCGCGCGTTCATACAGTGAACGTTGCAACGCTCTCATCAATAATGCATCGGCACTTCATGTTTATGCAATTCACAGGGCAGGCAAGCCCGAGCGATGGAGACGGCGCTATCCTGATTCACGCAGCACGCACAGGGCTACAAGCCACACATCCACGGACAGACCGACGTCCCACACAACCGCCTGTGGAGAATGAGATTAAGATTACAAAACAGTCTTCAGCACATACCTGTTAAGGCACGGTTTCTCTCTGATTCTGGGTTTTATGCAGGTTCGAAGGGCTCACGATACCCGTGCACTAAAGCTGCGCTAATATGCAAATTAACCGCTCCGACTCAACGCAGGACCATTTATTATTCATAAATTACTCATGTTTATGCAAATGACGGGCTGAAACGGAAACACTGGTGGGGGTTGAGTGGCTCAGCCTAAACATGCTGTGTGATTGGATCGCTGTTGCGCTCAGCCATCTATGATCCTGTTTCAAGCATTTGACCCACAGATATAGTTATGAAGCAGCCGCTATATCTCCGAACTTTTCTCCATTGGATATATTTTCTGCTCAGGGTGGGCCCTGCGCTGTGTGGTCTTGTAAATAAGACGCATTTATTTGTATTCGTCAATATAAACAAAAAGGTTTATGTTTATGTTTTTAGCCTTAGATGAAAAAAAAAAAACAACCAGACATGGTGGCTTCTGCAATAATTCCAGTGTCTTCCAAAAGTATCCAAATCCTTTTTGACTTATTTTGACTTACTACAACCACAAACTTTAATGTATTTTGGTAGAACAACATGTTGTGCCAACTGTTTATAATGTGCTGGGGAAGGGTATTTATAGAGCCTGATCAATGTGAGCCTTTACCATTTAACACTCTACACTCTCCCTTATTATCATCCTTGTATATAAAATGCATCCAAAGATTACAGTGTATCCTGTGGTCATTCATGCGTGTAGCTGTCCTCTTTCCCTCTCTCATCTTTTTTTCTTTCTTTCTTTGTTTCTTTCTGTCTTTCTTTCTTTCTTTCAACACCTCCCCTTGCTGCTCACACAGTTGTCATTACAAATAATGTAGTGAACAATCACATGCTCCGTGAAAAAAATAAAGGTAAAACTAAAACACAAAAAAAGCAGTGCCAGCTCCTGGGTAGGAGCTGGTAAATTACAATATGCGTTCCAAAAAGGCTTGTTGGTCAGATTAAAAGTGTGTTTTGAAAATAAAAACTCTTAAGCAAGTATTAAATATACTTCATTAAATATTATTAAACCCGCATTTCTGGATTATTATTATTATTTTTTTTTTTTGGCCTTGTGTCTTATTCTAAACGTTAATGTTGTGTTTTCATTAGCTGTAAGCAGAAAAACATTAAAACTAACAGATATAAAAACTTGAAAACACCATTCTGTGGATCTATAGAATATGTGTCACTCAGTGAATTCAGTTACAGAAATAAATGAGTTTTCAGTTATGTTAGATCATTCGTTTGCATGCTTGTTTTTTAGTTTTCACACTTACCAGCTGGAAGCGGTAATGCACTAATGCTGTTTGCCTAAATATTTTAAAAAATAAGAAGAATTTTCTTTCTTTTTATGTTTGAATCTTGGCAATTTCGGGACATTAATATGAAATGGTAAAGCATATATTGTAAACAAAACTTAAGTGTTTTTTTTTTGTTGTTTTTTTTTACTGTAGTCTGGATACATTACATTGCTGCGCGCACAGAGCTCTACATTACGGCAGTATAGCCGTTGTTACGGTAGGAGCATACGTCATCATTAGAAGACTTAAGCTGACGTTTAAGAACGGCGACGCGCTCGGGTTCGTGTTTAGGTGACTTTTCGCTTGTTTTTCGGTTTTAAAATACCGAAAAAACGTTATAAAGACATTCAAACCTGTTGTCTGAACGCACATCCCTGTTTTTCTTGTACACTGACGTCGTTTAGTGGACATGCGTCACTAGACACACGAACGTAAGTTGAAGAATTGTGTGAATGTTTGTGTTTATTCGTCCCGTCTTTTACTGAGACGTTTTCTCGTCATTTCGATACAGAGACCACAATGTTCCACAACAGCTCACAGAAGAAATTCTGGACTTTTAAAAATGAGGATGAACTGGAGCAGATGAGGTGCATAGCCAATGAGAAATTCCGTAAGAAGGCACTAGACAGTGCAAAGGTATGGTGACACATTCTACCATGCAAGCACAGCATTATATGACATTATTTGTGCCTTTATCACTGCTTTATTGTCTGCTGAATTAGCCTGGTATCATTGATCCAATGTTGTTGGGACGCCATGAGGAGGACGCGTTGTTTCGATACTACGAGAGGAGGCTGCTGGACTTCTGCAATGCCTTTAAGCCTGCGATGCCCAAATCTGTGGTGGTAGGTCTTATGTCGTGCTTTCTGCAATGCAGCCCTAACCCCAACAAAGAGCTGAACTACATGTTTCTGACATCTGCAGGGTACAGCCATCATGTACTTCAGGAGATTCTACCTGAACAACTCGGTCATGGAGTATCACCCTAGGATTATCATGTAAGTGCTGCTAATGTAGGAGTGATGGAGCTTTCTTAAAACGTGGTATTTCTTTATTAAAATGTATGCTTATCGTGATTTTAAACTTTGCAGAGTGTCTGTAATTCTGTTTTTCTTTCCAGTTTATAAGCTGTAATGCAAATATTCGTGCTATTGTCATATGTACAGAATGGGGTTCAGATTTTTTTCTAAAGGAAATCAGTCGGTTTGCTGTGTGTTTAGTTTGAACTTGAATGTTATTGGTGATGTGACCGATGTCAGTGTAGTTATGTCATGAGACTGCTGCACACTTATGAAATCATACATTGCTTTTTTTTCTGCTGTGTTCTGCATTCATACTTCCTGTCGACATAATTTTGGAGCTTGTGATTTAAGGCCAGGATGAAAGAATGAATCACATGAGCTGGTTTTAGCAATGTCATGATTTTGAAAACCATTGTTTTTCTGGCCTTTACTCAAACATGTGAAACAAACCTGGCTGTTTAAAAGACATGCTTGTAGTCTGCCAACTGTACTGAACAATTACTACCTCAATAATAGTGTTATGTGGCACTCCTTTTCCATGCCATGACTGTCCTTTATGTCCCAAGCAGACATATTTTCAAATATTTGTTTTTGTTTTATGCAAGGGGAAATGTAGTATCCTTTGTTTCATTTAAAGGACCCCCAGAACACTATGCTGTAAAATGTCAGTGGTTATGAAGCTTTTCAAATCTCTGTATACCTTTTTATACCAGCAACCAGCCCATACGTGATCCTAATTGCTGTTTTCCTTACAAGCTGGTGGTGCATATACAATATCAAAAAATGATATTGATGTTTGGGTATTTTGTTAGGCCTTTGCTCGTGTTTTTTTTTTTTTTTAAGCCTTTAAGTAAAATACATTTGGATTTAAATCTTACCCTGACTTTAGAGTGAAGTAAATTCCACTAGATGAATTGATGTCATGTTAACACCCTGACATGGTTTAGTGATTTGTCTCTCTCTATTTACTGTTTTAATGAATGTATTTAGCACCTGTGCTTAACTGTAAAGTCATTTTCTCTGCATTCTTTTCTATAAGTGTTTTTAAATTTTGTAAATATCTATAACCTACATGTGTATCATTTGAGCCAGGTCTCAGCTAAATTTCATTATGTTGACATGACAATCAGGAATCTTTACTTGGCCCTCTGCACTCCTCCTTCAGGCTAACATGTGCGTACCTGTCCTGTAAAGTGGACGAGTTCAACGTGTCCAGTACCCAGTTTGTGGGAAATCTTCTGCAGGAGACCCCAGCGGGACAGGAAAGGGTCGCGGAGCAAATCCTAGAGTATGAGCTGCTTCTTATCCGGCAGCTCAATTTTCACCTGGTGGTCCACAACCCCTACAGACCCATGGAGGGTCTGCTCATTGACCTCAAGGTGTGTGTTCTGTTTTTTCATGATAATGCTATTGATCATACAGAATTTTATTAGATCATTTGTTTTCTCCTCCTCTCAGACTCGATACCCAACACTGGAGAACCCAGAGTCACTGAGGAAAAGTGCTGATGACTTCCTTACCCAAGCAGCCATGACAGATGCAGGACTTGTGTTTTCTCCATCCCAGATTGCTCTGACGGCTATTCTAAACAGTGCTTCCAGAGCTGGTCTCAACATGGAAAGGTAGACTACTTTTCAAAAAGTAAAAACATCCAACACAATCAGCAGTGTTAGCTGAACTGTCATAAATTAATGCAACAATGAAATGTAAATAAATCAGTAACCAAAATACAGTTTCTTTTTTATGTTGTTCCCCATTTAGCTACCTTACTGAATGCTTGGGCCTGAAAGAGGACAAAGAGACTCTTTCCAAGATGTATGACTCCATGAGACGTGAGTAAAGTCCACCTGCAGTTTTCCTCCACAAGATGGCGATGCTGAGCTGTTTACCAATCACTTTTGATTTGATTTAAGAGTCTTGTCTCCATTTATGCAGGTATGAAAACCCTCCTGAAGAAATATGAACTTCCCAAACAGGACGAGGTGAACATTTACAAACAGAAACTGGAGAGGATTCATGCTGAATTTGCTTCTTCAAGCAAGTAAGGAGACAAAGCAAGCTCTAGATTTTTTTTATACTCTAATACTGTGAAATGTGCAGTCAAAATATCAAGATGCAAACAGTTTTGATGCCTCAAATAGTAATGAGCATTAAATAAAGGAATTGTTATTGCTGTTGTATGATTTCTATTGAAAGGTTTGGAAAATCCAAACTAAATTGAGTACATTTATTTGTGGGATGCCAACTAGTATTTTTAAATCAGGATGAAATGTAAAACTATAGTCTATTATATCACAATCTAAAGCGTGTCCCACTATTAAAATCTTCCTCAATCATGTTCTAAAGGAATTACAAGAAGTGTAATCAGTAGCATATTTCCACACACCACGTACAGGTAAATAATTGCAGGTATTCAGTCGTATGTAGCAACAGTTTTATTTCACTCAGGTTGTTGTATCTAAGATGCAAAAGGTTGAAGGTTCAGTCTCAGGTAGAAAAATAAAAAGAAACACATCATCAGCTGTATGAAATACAGAGAAGGCCGAACCGCTACTCCTATAAATCACACCATAAAGCATATCGAACACCAGTACAGTTGCTGACTTATAGGCTTAGTGGTTGTGACTCATCTTTCTCCAGTGGTTTGCTAACACTCGGTGAGGTCCGCAGTTTCATAAGTGCAACTATAGTAAACTGTTTGGTAAACGTCCGAGCTATGGCAGGCACAGATTCAGACTCCGCAGCGGCTCAAGGCCGACCTTTACAACTATATAAAGTTGATAAATCTGTGTTTGGCATGACTTTGTCAGAGTAGAGCTGTATGAGAAACAGTCGTAGCAAAGGTGTACTGAGGAAACGCCACCTATGATGGTGGCAAAGTGACAAAAAAACTGCACTGTATCAAAAGCTTTTGTGTTCATCCAAAGGCATTGAGGGAGTAAAGGTGATGGTTTGTTAGAGCAGCATATATGTAGGCCCACGCACTGTAGCAGGATTCATTCAGGGTTAACACATGCACAGGACAGGTTCTAGGTATGTTCTACAAGCACGTAGATCTCTCAGCAGTGTTCTGTTATATCGTGCACAACACAGTATTTCCTTATAAGCCTAAGTACGAAATATACAAAAGCAGCATATTAAAAAAATAAAAACAGGTTGTGTACGTGCTGCAAGGAAAACAAATACAGTGTAAGTTACAATGGTTTGGTAGCTTAGAAAAATCAGGTGGAAGGATGGTGAGTAGAAAGGGAATTAAGGCTTGTCGTCTTGGAAAGAGGTGCGATGTTTAAAATTCCCTGATGAGAGCAAAAATCGCTACTTCGGTGCTTTGGATTTTCTCCCCCTTCAATAGCACGTTCCCCACGGTTTGTCCACGTAGGAGTAGCCAAACAGGAAGCCTGTTAAGTCTGCTTCCTTCCTAAAACTGCTCAAGACTTGTGAGGAAGTGATATAAACACCAGGATAAAAAGGTCAGATTTCTGCAGTGCAGTCTGAGTGTGCACCAGAATCCACACCGCTACGTCTCTGTCAAAGTTTGTGACAGATTTTGGATTCAAACAAGGACTTTGGAGAGGCGATATTCAGATATGCAGCAAGGATTTTCCAAGGAGAACAGTCACGTTGCATTTGTACTTCCACATGCTCATAGCAAAAGCACAAACTCGCTTAGAGTCTTCAGTTTCGCAACTCGTGGAACGAGGCGTCACTTTGGCCGTGTGATCTGATCACAGGATTCACAGGTGGAAATCCATAAAACTCACATTACCTGGATGGCAGCAGCCAGTGACATGATGGTGCACTCTGTCCTGTAAAATAAAATGGATATGTTTGTGATAGACACAGGCTGGAGCTGCTCAGTTTTACTTTTACTCTCTGATAAGATTCCAGGGACGGCTACCGTTACGTATGGGGAACACTAGACTACATGACCATGAAGGCAGGGAGCAAACTACCATTCAGTGAGCTATGAAGGACCAAATGTGCCACAATTCAGTAAATAACTGCTTAACTGTTTTGATGAAACTACAAGGAAATACAGATCAGGCAATAAAAAGCCAAAGCAAATAGTTATTTTAGTGATTAGTTTCATGTTTTCTTTCTGTAGCACCTGAATTGATTTTCTGTCACCCTTACTCATCAAAGTCAATAGTTATTTTATAATAGCCATAGGTTTTATAACATATTTGGCAAGAATTGGACCTGCTGTTCTACTTCAGGAGCAGCATTGACTATTTAAAATCGCTTTATAGTCCACTTCAACAAAATACTGAAATTGAGAGAAATTTTGCATTCAATTATCACACAATTGCCACGTTTAAGTAGTTATGGATACATTTTTAAAGTTAGTTAAAATGATTTATTACACTTATTAGGTTGTGGCACATTTGGCACGCCATTTATTTATGAAGGTGCAGTGGACACTAAAAACAATGAAAATGACGAGACACCGAGACACAGAACAGAGTTCACCAGCTGGTAAACAGCTTGTAAAACTGCTTCCCTTTACTAAAAACATGTTTTTTTTCTTGCAGCAAACGAAAAAGAGGATATGAAGAAGATGGCCATGTAGCCAAAGAACCTCGACTGACTGAAGAGGTTAGACAATTTTTCCTCATTTTTCCATGAGTTTACAGTTTTCTCCAGAAATCTTTGTTAATCAAACACATTTTGTTCAATTTCAGGACTGGACTGATGAAGACCTCTTATGAGATTTATTGGGTTATGTTCAAAGTTTCTGTGTGACTCCAGTAATTTACAAAAGATTTGGTAAATGACCCAAAATGACAACATTTTGGTTGCATTTTTTGCAGAGAGAATAAAGATATTTTTCTACATGTTTTGTCACAGATATTGTCCTCGAGTACAAGTGCCACATAATACTGAATGCACATGTCTCAACTTTTGCGAGGGCACAATAAACGACTCCATAACCTACTTTACAAAAATGGTTTAATAAGTGCATGCATGTCTGTTATACAGTCTGTACTATTTAAAAAAAATACAACTGTAAACTTTGTTTTACTTGGTTTCTTTGATTATGTGTCCTTGTCTGGCAATGGGATGTTTTAAAACAGAGAAAAGAAGCCATAGCTAAATAATCAAATAGAACTGATACAATTATGACCAGAAATAAATTCAGCTTATCTCACATATATACTCATGATTCCAGCAAGAGAATTTATTAATATAAAGTAACCATACGTTTTCTGCCAGACTTTGAAAAGAACAGACAGAAATGTTTCTTTCAGCGTTTTGCAGATATTGTCACAACCTTAAACTTAATCGGTGACTAATTACAGTATAAAAAGCTTAATTGCTCAGAATCCAGTTTACCATTAAAGGGGGCTGAGAGAACTAGCTTCTTCATGTCAGTTTCCTCATAGTGAGTTGAAAGTAGGGGACCGTAACTTTGGCAACCTGTGCCCTTGAGGCACAGTAGGTACAAGGAAACCATATAAAACCCTTATATTTGGTCCTCTTGGTGAATGAATGAAATGCACCCACATCACAGTTATGAACAAAGTCCAAAGGGGAGAAATGTAGCAATCAGTCATTGGTGCATGTTTTCTTTTTCATTTACTGCTTTTAAGAACCAAGTTGCTTCTTGTACTCAGACGCTGCTCTTGCATAGTTCTTTTGTGGTGAACAAGACAAGATGATAGGTGAAGATGGGTAGGTGGGACTATCAGACGAAGACATGATGGACAGTGGTTCCATTGTGATGAGGGAAGAGCATGCTATGTCTCCTCGGGGCTGCACTCCCGGGAGGGGAGGTGACTTGGCGCAAAGATGGGGAAATGGGAGCAATGGACTGCAGTACTACCTGTTGCTGTTGGACATGGCATACTGAGCTTGCTTCTGCTGGAGGAGCTCTGTGATCGCCAACAGCTTTTTCAATACGTGCTGAACGAAAGAAATCAGAAAATGATTACTCCCAGAGCAAGACGAACAATCTAAAGAAAGTAAAAGTGTTCCTGTGGGTTTCTGACCTGCTGTGCACCCCTTTCATTGCTCAGAGTGCGAAGCTCATTCGAGTGTGTGGCACAGACCTCGTGCAGTGCAGCCAGGTCCCGCGACAGGTCTGTCCTAAAGGGCTCTGGCTGTTCAGGGCAATCAGGGACGTTCTACAAACACAGACCATTATCATATCTTAAAGATTAACAGCTAATGCAGTACAGAATGTAAGAAAATAAGTTCCCCTACACAAGTTATGATTAGAGTAAATGCAAAAAATAGATATTTTCATAAAGAGATGCTTGAGAAAAAAACAGAAATGAGATATTGGCTTGATCAGTGAATGGTAGGAAACTCAAAAATCAGATCTTTTCCCAATCAGTGAATGCAACATACTTTAGCACTACCAGGATGTAGTGACAGCAACCCTCTTTGGTGTGCAGTTTTTTTTTTACAGAGCAAAGACTTAACAGAGTATCAGTATGGTGTTTAAGAATTAAGTCACATGTAGCCATTTAAAAAGAAACTATTATTTTATGGGAACCTGTGCCTTGCAGTTACAAGGTCTCAGGTTCGAATCCCAACCTGTGGTATTTCTGCATAGAGTTAGCATTGGAGGGTTCTCTCCAGGTAGTCCGTCTTCCTTCCACATTTCCTCTAAAATCATGACAGGTTAACTGGTCTCTAAAATGCCCTTAGGTATGAGTGCGTGAGTGCACGGTTGTTTGTCCTGTATGTCTTAATGTTGCCCTATGATGGAAAGGCAGCCTATCTAGGATGTTCCCCTAACACCTAATAAATGCTGGACAGGCACCAGCCCCAACAGCCTTCCCGCGACCCTGCATAAATAAGCGGAGATAGATTAAAGGATTTCCTACGACGTGTCTGGTTTATTCAGGCTGCAACAGAGCAAGAGAGAGCAATACTTTCAACAGATGCTAAACACAGTTTAAAATGTCCACTCCTCAAATATATTGTTAATAGTTTTAAAATAGTAAATCTCTGGTATATAGTAACAACCCTCACATGTACATTTTTAATGACTGCTGAAGGCAGGAAGGCTAGAAAAATAGAAATACCGATCCTCTATCTTTTTATATTATAGCTCTTGAAGGTCAATCAGAATTTAATAAAATTTGCATCAACTGGTCAAAAATTTACAAAGACGATCGAACACAAAATCCTGATTGGTGCATCACCACATAAAAAAAACACATCAGTCCAATAACCCAGTCCTCATTCTCTGTTAAAAATGTAAAGAAATATGAAAATAAGACTCACGCCTAACTCATCCAGAAACATAATCATCCGATGCTTGTTGTTTTTAATAAAGGGGTTAACACCCTCCATGTAGGGTTCCTGTTAAATCAAAGAGGGGAAAAACGGTTAAATACAAAACAATATTCCTAAAACTCAAACTTAAAGCTCGACAAGAAAGGTTTCACACCTTAGCACCAAATTCAACCAGGTTGGCCAGATTTTGGACAGACTTGGCCACTAGTGTGAGTGTCCTGGCTGCTGTTGGAGATGGGGCATCTATAAAAAGAACAGGGAGTAAAACAGACATTCCAGCATCTCTCTGATGCTAAACAGAAAATGTTCTTTTTCAAAAGATGCTTACCGGCAATGATGTTGAACATTCTGGGGTTGAGAATGGCAGGGCAGATCAGCCTTAGAAAGACAAAGCCACTAGAAAACAAAATGCATTCGCTTCAGTCAGATTGTATGTTGGATAAACCATGTTGACTGCAGAAATATCAGGGTTGGAAGTCTAATGATGTCTTGCCCTACATAGTTCACAGGTCTCCGTTTACCTCACAACCCTTGTCCGCATGGTTTGGTTGCTGGGGAACTTCTGCTGAACAGACTTCTGCAGGCAGCCATAGATGAACCTTAATGTCCTGGCACAACCGATACAAAATGGATTATTCATCTTTAATATACTTTGTATAGAAATATTGCACAAGTCTGTTTATTATGGTGTGATCTTACGGTGGTAGGATGTCCGCAGCCATGAAGATCTTCTCCACCAGCTCGGACAATATGTTGAGAAGATGAGTTAGGTTCATACTAACGTCCTCATTCTTTTCCAGTTTGGAAGGATTTAGCTTAAAATAAAGGGAAAAACGGAGATTAGTTATTGTAATTCTTCATGACTGTGATAAATTAAATACATTTGGATTTTAAAAACAATTTTTAACACCATGAACGTTTTCACACTGTCACATTACAACCACACTTCATTGTCTATAACTAGGATTTTATGACAGACCAACACAAAATAGTGCATATTTTAAGTGGACAAAAGTGGTCAATTATGTTTTTTTTATTTTTATTCTTTTTTTTGTATCTGTCTTTTACTGGATTGACATCAATCCTTCTGTGCAAAACCAGTCAAGCTGAGTCAGATTGGATGGAGAGCAAACGAACATCAAATTTTCAAATATTTCTTCCACATATATGCTGTGTCCGATTCATCAGTGGTCCCCAAACCTGGTCCAAAGGTTCCATTGTCCTGCATGCTTTAGATGTTCAATCTGTTCCCACACTTAATTTGAATAAATGTTTCTGTAGAACTTGATTTAATGCCGAGGTGGTAATGCAACAGTTTGAACAACATTTTTCTTCTTGCTACTCTTTCATAATTGCCAGATTTTGTAGAATGCATAACTAATAGTCATCCTGTGTGGATCTCTGAAGCTCAAGAAATTGGGACTACATGTAAATGTCGACTGCACTTTTCTGATTTCTACAGGTAAAGTCACGAAATGTGAACGGTTTTACTGTATTTTAGCAGACAATACGTGAACTCTGCCGACTACAAGTCACGTTGCAGCCGCCACAACAAGAGGTTTGTTGTATTTTACCTCACAAGACTGTTTGCTTTCCATGATTTTGAGGATGGTGTCTTTTAGCGCATAATGGACGAAGGGTGTGGCTGTAGCCTTCATGTACTGCTCCATGAGCGTGCTGGCCAGTGTAGTTGCTCTGAACAACGTTGTTGCCTCGTCTGGTAATGGTCAGCAAACAGAAAATGTTATACAAATAGCCGTCACTCACATTCCTGAGTTTACATCACGTGAATTAACAACCAAAGAATTGTGCCTGCAAAACAATGCAGAGCCATGTATTGCTAAGCAGCAAGACAACCTGTGATAGCATGCCTTCACTTTAAATGATCCCTTCATATTTATCCAAATTCCCAAGGGAGGCAGTAAATCAATTCTGGCTTATAAGGTGATCATTGTTCGTTTTTGCAGCAGAGTTTAATACCCGTCTTTGTGCTTCTTACCCTCCATGTTAATTTCTCTGTCATTGAGCGTCCTAAGTAGAGGTGCTTCAGCTTTCTCGTGTCTGAAGATCCGCAAGAGGAGGCTTGCCAGTAATGTGCGGTCCTGACCACAAACACTGGCCAAAGCGTAGATTGCATGGAAATCTTTCTGCAAGATCATCTGCAGAACACATCAGACAATGACAACACTTTGAGTCAATAACAATGTTGACAGTGAAATGAGATTGCAATCAGAAGCACTTCTCAATGAATCAGACCTCTTTGAATTCACTGTACTCTTCCTCAGGCATGATCTTCTCCATGGAGTAGCGGTGGCGTACCCTCAAGGAGCCCGGCTCAATGCCCTTCAGAGGAACGTGGGAGCTCAGAGGAAACCACTCATCAATCATCTGTCCCTTCTGCAACCGTCCTAGCTGGCAGCGCATGAACACTACAAGGACATGTAAAATAAGTGAATTGTGAAACAAACAACTGAATAAACATCTATTAAAACTTGCTGCTGCACTTACAGATATCGCTTTCTTTGCTCTTTTTTGTTTTGTTGCTTAGACTGATTTCAAATCTGTTTACTTCACTGGACAGATCACTGAAATGAGGAAAACATGTTTTGTAATTCTGCAAACATGAGCAGAAAAGGTTAAGAGACCCAAAGACCCACACACTCACTCAAAGATGAACTCCTCAGTGAAGACAGGATTTTGCCCTTCTCTCGGGTACGTCTTAGCAACCTGGACACTGTTCAGGTAGATGTTGCAGTAGGGGTTGGTAAAATACTTCACCGGCAGTTTGTGGGCCTCCTCCACATACAGCACCAGGCTGCTCACCTGAGACCAGATTCATCAACACACACAAAACGGTAAGGATAGCTGATTTAGCAAAATGCTGCTTGCATAGTAACACAAAGAATACTTTTCAGGGTAAATCAGCAAATCTAAATGTGTGGTCTTTGCTTTATTTTCTGACAAGCAGATATACGGGGATGACTGAAGCCCACTAATTTAGTGAAAGCTGTGATTAAAACGAAATACCCTCAAAAGTAAGGACTTTGAGTGCAAATACCTTTTTACATTGTTATTGACCATCAACTGCTTTGCTATATTTTGATGAACACAAAGACTGATTATAAGCATACCTGTCGAAGCCTTTTGTTGGAAGTTGGTACAGTGGTTTTTCTTAGGTTACTACAGAACGTCTGAAGGCATTTCATCCAATCCTGCAAAACCAGTACGAGGTTATGCCATTTAAAAGATGCAATATAGCTAGCACTGTGTCAAAACTAAAAGAAGTAAAATACATGAATAAAGAGCTAAATAAACAGAAAATATCTAAAATGAGATTGAAATAAATATAACATGTCTTGACCATTTCAAACTATTTTGTCAAGCATAATGAAGACATTTTTTTTGTAATCATTACAAAACAGTTCTGGAACTTTATAAAGTGGACCACTTTGTCACTCGTAATACTCGTTTTTATTTTTATTTTGTGGCACTGGTGGCCTTTATTTGTAAATTTCAACAGGCTGGGACTTGAACCCGTGATGACTGCGTTGAGGTGTGTAGCCTCTGTACCGTGGGTCGTAAGCTTTTACCCCTGCGCCGCCACCGCACCCCCAGAATACCTTCTTTTTTTTCTTTCATCAGTTTAGCTTTGATACAACCTGATTGACAAACAGCACCGAAACCAACCCCTTGTCTTCAGCAGGCTGTTACATTTTAATTAGCAGAGATGAATCATAGTAAACACTTATTGGAACTAAATCTGAAACAACAGCCCCACCAAGTGGTCAAGCTCGAAGTTACAACATTATCTTCAATTCTAAGAGGAAACACTTGCAATTAATAGGCGTTTGCATTTCAAGTCTTCAGCAATTGGACCTAATTAATTCCAACTTAGGCTTTAACAAGCTTCTAATAACAAAGAACCCTATTCACTTTGAGGTTCAATACTGGCATCTCCCAACTGTAGGTCCTATACCACTCGGACATTCTCCTTAGTATTAAACCTCACGTGAGTTTCTTTTAAAACAAATCGCAGCAATTTTAGTAATGGTAAATGAAGCATCTACACAACACAAATATACATTTCTAACACTTTTATTAAACAGTTTACTGCCGTTTTACCTGCGCCTGCTCTGGGACCTCTCCAGCAAAGTAGAATATGTACTGTTCCTCACTAAAGTGCTGGACAACAATCTGGAAACAGTTTGGCCTGAAAACGTCAAACAGAAAACAAGAGTTTTACATTTCTGCTTAGCATTAGGTGAAACAATTTTGTTTCGTGCTACTGCCATCGGTACCTGCCAAACAGACTGTCGTGTACACCATAAACGGAGCACACACTCAGGTCTATCAGCCCTTTGGGTTTGGTAGCTCTCTTCTCGCTTTCAAAATAGATGAGCTGGGCATCATTGCCTTCCAGGATGAAGTACAGGTTCTTCCACCGTTTTCCTTTTCCTGAAATCAGAGGAAAAAATTAAGATCCTGCCCTATCGACAAAATAACTGAATTTGTGATATAGAGAAAGCCAATGGTGCTGAACAAAAGTGGATAAATACCTTTGCTGAAGAGAAGATAGCCTTTTTTAACTATGTTTTTGTAGAAAGCATCTTTTGGTCTCCGTCTTATAGTGTTATAAATTTCTCTCCCATCCGTTATGTCAGTTAACACTTGCTCCTGGTGCTATAGTGAATACAAAAACACCCGTTACAAAACAACTATAAGAAATACATCTTTCATTCAATTAGCCATACAAAGCTACATTTAATGTTAAACCAGAGATGATCCTATAGTTTAGATCTTCAGAAACATATTGCTGCAATATTTTCTTCGAAAAAGTAATCAACTTCTTTGTCAACTATTTTCACACAGGTAAATGCTGGCAACAAATTCAGATTTAAACACCAGGGTTATGAGAGCGCTGGGAACGTTCGCATCTTTATTTTACTCAGAGCTTACACCAACCAATCTCTGGTCACATGACTATCACAATCAGTTCTTACCTGTACTGAAACTGGCTCTTTCAGGTTGTAGCCCTCAACAATCTGTTCTTTCTTGTAATGATCAATGATATCGTCAAGACTGCCAGAGGAAAAAAAAACAACACTGAATGCAAGACATACTAACTCAATTCCCAAAGACAAATTAAGCTGATGCTGTGCATGAAAAACTAGAAGTCAAAATGCATAATAAATGTGAGGCAAAAACAAAATAGTGATGCAATCAGAGCATGTTATGCTGCATTGCTACAGGGTGGCACACTGCCAGACATACCTGTTGTAGTACCTCCCTCCCATCATGTACTGATTGTTAGGAGTTGGGGAGATTTTGAACCTTTGGATGTTTTCACTAGTGCGAAAGAAGAGGGAGTAGTCGCCGGGTGTATTGTCTGATGGTCGGACCAAGAAGCTGCAAACCTGGCCAACTAAAACATCACAAAGGGTGAGTGGGCCAAGTTTGGAAAATATTGACTCAGATCTATAGATTAATGAAAAAAAAGGACTAATAAAGGCTCTAGCTTCACAGAAGGTAAAGGTAAAATGGTACCTGACATAAGAAGGGTGTAGGCCTCTGGCTTGGTGATCTTTCCATGATACCAGCTAAAGGTGAACATTCAAAAAAACAGATGAAAAAAGGGAAAAGTAAACTAAATTAAAAACAGTCACCCATATTGAGATAACCAGGTAACTAAAAGGTAATCCTTTAAAAATGATATGTGTCTCAAGGTCAACCAGGTGAACCCTTTGTATGAGGATACAGATACAGGATGCTCTGATGGTCAGCCTCTATTAGCATGTCAACAGAAAGTGTGACTAAACCTACCTTTTAAATAATGGAAATTAAATACGTTATCAATCAGAAGAATTTAAAGATTGACTGAGGATTTTTTAAGTTGTTTTATATAACTTGGCCTGAAATGTTCTTCCTGATCAAGAAAATAAAACATCAATTCAGAGAAATGTAGCTTACACTTTTCCCTCGTGTGGATCCTCCTCTCGGCCCTGCAGGAAAACATGTGAAGACCAACTTATTGTTTTGAATCTGTCAAGACACTAAAATAAGCTAAACTGTTGCTACGTTTGTGTAATACTGATTTACAAGTTTACCATACAGGTGAACATGATTTGACAAAACATCTGCCACTAAGCATGAGTTTAAAGAATTACAATTTCACACCAACTATTATTTAGCCACATCTGTCTGACAACTTATAGCCCTGTTAAAGAAATGCCAGAGAAAGGACTAGAATGACAAAAGTTAAAAGCATTCAGTGTTGCAGCGCTAAACTAACCCCACCTGTTGCCGTGCACTGCAGGTCAGATGGATGACAGAAGGCTCTAACACTTCTTTTTCCGTCTTACTAAGATATCAAATTAGGCTTTTTTTTTTGGAAATTCTTTCTTCTGCAAAACTGGAGAAAATCACTGTGTGGAAACTAAAGAAC
Organism: Girardinichthys multiradiatus; assembly: GCF_021462225.1. NCBI lineage: Eukaryota > Metazoa > Chordata > Actinopteri > Cyprinodontiformes > Goodeidae > Girardinichthys > Girardinichthys multiradiatus. The sequence continues at coordinate 35,769,492 of NC_061805.1, read as the reverse complement.
CACCACCTATGATGGTTATTAAGGAAACACTGTTTTAAAACTACAGTTTGTCTGTTAAGCTGCCCACTGCTGGCTGGCTACCCAAGCAGATAGCCCAACTAATTAACCAATAATTATTCTACCATATGAGGAGAGTAATGGCAAAATGTCCGGCCAAAAAACATGTTGAGCAAATTTCGAAAGCTAAATTGAAGGAATATTTATTTTGTTTTAACCTACAAAAATTAATAACTAATTATACATGTTCTATGCATTCAGACTCTCTAAGCTAGTAATATATGTGGTGATGCCTGTTCAACCCAACAGAAAATGGGTTGGGGGGGCATTAAATGTTCTGGTAAAGTCATTCACAAGCTACAAATAAAGTGTTTTTTTTTTAGTTTCTAAACAGAAGATGCAGATGTTTTTCACTCTCTATGTGCGGTCTATGATTGCACTGAACCCAAAGAATAAAGACAATAACACTGTTTGGTTTAGTCTTCATTTACAAATATATATACAAATATATATATATAAACCCAGTCCAACCATTATATTTTAACTCAAGGTTATCATGCCTTAAATCTTATACCTGTACTTAACTTTAAATATTGTAACTTGAAAGCTTTGTAAAGACTGCTTTAGCTGCTTCTTATTTAAGCTAAGTTTATGTTTTTCAACTCTGGCATGCAAGTACAGGGCTTTTTAAGACGCAGCTAAATGAAATGTAGAACCAGTTATAAGATAAGATAGACTTTATGGATCTCCCAATGGAGTAATTCAATTGTTACAGCAGCTCTTAGTAACACACAAATAGGGTGGTGATAGTTTGAAATGTGCTGTCAAGGAAGAACAAGGTAAATGTGCGAAACAAGAAATAATACTACAATAAGAGAATAAAATCAAAACGTTTGATGTATTTAACATTATTTCGATCCTGAAACTAAAATCCTGCAGAAACCCTGTAATGTAAGAGATTGTTCACTTGTTGCTTCAAACTGCAAGTCAGCTGGCTGAAAGAAGGCTACTACATCTGACACTGCTCAGTTAACCCTAGCTGTCAGTCATCAACTAACATCAGCCTCTTATACTTGTGTTACTCTATAAAGAGCAGAACATTCTGTACAATAAGCACTTAAAATGACTATTTTTAGGTCTGTTTCAAAATAACAATAAAGGTTATAAATGACTTTATCAGAACTGTAATGTGTCTTACCATCCTAATTTTTGTGTAAATATCAGGACATTTTTGTAACTGTACTTAAGATTAATATGCCGTGTGAATCCCATAAAGGTCCGTCTGCCATGTGTTTTTCTTACCACCTCCTCCACCAGATCCTCCACAATGAGCCCTTGCTCTCCTGTGCGAACATTGGCTACCCACATCCAGCCATCCTCCAGGTCATTGTGAACAATAAACATGTCCCCTTTTAGAAAGCTGAAGGCACAAGTAAAAAATAGCACAACAAAATTTCACTCCATCACAGTCAAGAAGATTTTATAAAAGAAGAAATGTCATGTTGATGCAATTGCCATGCAATGTTGCGCCAGCTGTAGAGAAAATGCAGTAAAAGAACATTAAGTAGACACTAATTGAATCATTATTTTGTGCAGATTATGATACTACAGTGTGGCCAGCAGGTGTCTCCTGTGGCTTAAAATATTAGAGGTAGATGCTGCACATCATCTATATTGACGAGCTTAAGGCTTGCAGGCATGCTGACTTTTCTGGCTGACTTGAGACAGATGTTTATCAGATTTAGGAAATGGGGATAGAGATGGGAGCATCAGTGAATGTGCGCATTGCAGCTTAACAACTGTTTTTCAATAAGTCAGATGATGTGCTTTGCAGGCTGCTGGAGCACTCCACAAAATCACGCTGTAATTTGTGAGCAAAAAACAGGCAGATGTTTTCTCTCTATGCCTGGTATCTTTGTGCTCATGTGTGTTTCAATTTACACTCACTGGCCACTGTATCAGGTACACCTGTCCAACTGCTCGTTAACACAAATTTCTAATCAGCCAATCATATGGCAGCAACTCAATGCATTTAGGCATGTTGACATGGTCAAGACGACCTGCTGCAGTTCAAACCGAGCATCAGAATGGAGAAGAAAGGTGATTTAAGTGACTTTGAACGCAGCATGGTTGTTGCTGCCAGACAGGCTGGTCTGAGTATTTTAGAAACTGTTGATTTACTGAGATTTTCACGCACTACCATCTCTAGGGTTTACAGAAAATGGTTCAAAAAAGAGAAAATATCCAGTGAGTGGCATTATGTGGGCGCAAATGCCTTGTTGATGCCAGAGGTCAGAGAAGAATGGCCAGACTGGTTCGAGCTGATAGAAAGGCAACAGTAACTCAAATAACCCCTCGTTACATCCAAGGCATGCAGAAGAGCATCTATGAATGCACAACACGTCAAACCTTGAGGCGGATGGGCTACAGCAGCAGAAGACCACACTGGGTGCCACTCCTGTCAGCTAAGAACAGGAAACTGAGGCTACAATTTGCACAGGCTCACCAAAATTGGACAATAGAAGATTGGAAAAACGTTGCCTGGTCTGATGAGTCTCGATTTCTGCTGCAACATTCAGATGTTAGGGTCAAAATTTGGCGTCAACAACATGAAAGCATGGATCCATCTGGACTTGTATTAATGGTTCAGGCTGGTGGTGGTGGTTTAATGGTGTGGGGGATATTTTCTTGGCAAACTTTGGGCCCCTTAGTACCAATTGAGCATCGTGTCAACGCCACAGCCTACCTGAGTATTGTTGCTGACCATGTCCATCCCTTTATGACCACAGTGTACCCATCTTCTGATGGTTACTTCCAGCAGGATAACGCGCCATGTCATAAAGCACGAATCATCTCATACTGGTTTCTTGAACATGACAATGAGTTCACTGTACTCAAATGGCCTCCACAGTCACCAGATCTCAATCTAATAGAGCACCTTTGGGGTGTGGTGAAATGGGAGACTTGCATCATGGATGTGCAGCTGATAAATTTGCAGCATCTGTGTGATGCTATCATGTCAATATGGACCAAACTCTCTGAGGAATGTTTCCAGTACCTTGTTGAATCTATGCCACAAAGAATTAAGGCAGTTCTGAAGGCAAAAGGGGGTCCAACCCGGTACTAGCAAGGTGTACCTAATAAAGTGGCCGATGAGGGTACATCATAGTAATAAAAGTGCTCCTGAGAAAAAAAGATCTGAGTATGACAAAAAACAAAAAAAGTTTACATTAAATTATTGGATGGTCTGATGAGTGCTTACCTGATCTCATCAGTATCTGGCACTTTGGTGTATGGAAGTATGGCCCTGACTCTTCTCCTGTCTTCTACAGGCTGTGGAAATGTGAGATAAAAAAAAGAAATAAAAAGGAAACAAAAAGAAAGTGATCAAATATAAAAGGGAGAGATAAAAAGAACTCTCTCATAGACCTGATCTTGCAGAATATTTATTCTACATCTCCGAAAATGCTTTTACCTTCTTATACAATGGAAGCGAGGAACAAAAGAGAAACCGATATTCATTTTCAGTCATTTTTAAATATATATATATATTTCCATCCATTTTTTCCCCACAATTCATATGACTAATTAACTCAGATGAGAGATTCAACTTCTCTTGTGCAGTTATCTAGAGGTTTGACTATCTAGAGCTTTCAGATGATAAACAGATCCAAACTATCAGAGACTTTTTTCATTCCCATTAGACCAAAAAAAAAAAAATTATTTAGTCACAGCTAACAGCCAATGAACAAGGTCAGGCACCTGGTGCACTATGATAGCTAAAATATTTCTATTTTAAGAAAGTTACAAAAACCACAACAATTGGAAATGTTTTTTTAGATTATTTAATACCCAGAGGTCAAGCTAAAACTTAGATACTCCTTTAAAAAAAACCATCCTCTCAGTACAGTGCATTCACGTTCTTACGTCTTAAATAGAGTAATTTACTCCGTTTATATATCTAAAAATATAATAATTTGGCATCCAGAGAAAATCTGGACAATTATACAAATGCTGGTATATAGCTCAAAGTAATTCGGGGTCGATGTATTATGATTCCCACACCAGACCCATTTCACGATTTGGATTCTAACAAAGTGCATTTATGGGATGGTGGACAGCAGGTAAGAACATCTCAGAAAATAAATCTAAATTAATCTGTAGCCTTTTTCTGGGAGGATTTGTTTTAATAACAGGGTTAAAGTTTTCTTAAAATTGACTGCCTTCTGACTGACTTTGTCCTGTTTGTTTCTGCAATTGATTTAGCAGAACATTTCACTGGGTATCGAGTGCCATCCCCTTGGTCCATTTTTCTGGTTCAAAAATGGTTGAACATGGTAAGTACTAAAGGAAAATTCCAGTTTACCAAAGGTCCAAAAAGTGTAATGGAAACCAGTAAAAATTTCGAAGCTATGAAGTCAAGTCTCACCTCTGGGGGTGCCACCGGTGATAGGAGTTTCTCTCCTTTTAATAGGCAAGAGACATAGCTGTAGTAACCAATCAGGTCCGATAAAGAACAGAATCGTCGACCGCCAATGTAATAGTCCCCACACATGGCAATTATCCTGTAAAACAAAAACAGCATTAAGTGACAGCAGATTTTTAAACTCAAGTTCTCTCAGTTTGGAGAAAGGGTATCAAGCAATCTTCTAATTTGTGCAGGACCCACTGAACAGTAAACTACCACCATCTAAAACCTGGGATCAGGGGTGTGTGTGTGTTTTTGTTACATGATGAGGCCCATTTCCTGAAAACACACATAGCATAGCAAAGGATCGTAAACAAAAACTTTTGTAGCAATCTGAGCAAATTATGTCACAGAAAAATAAAACAATTTTACTTTTGCATGGGGTTGGAGTTATATTTGGATTAAGTTTGTGCACACAAACAAATTTGACTTAGGTTATTCTTTGCTCTCAATAATGACATTTTTCTTGAAATGCCACAGGAAGTACAGTTTCTGCTAGGCCTTCTTCCAAACAGTGTCTATGTGTGAGGACCAATTCAGGTGCTGAGAAAGGGTGGTTCCTAGGAACCGGAAGTGATTCACCATACGCACAGTGTTGTTGAGGATGGTAAGGGGAGCCAGAGTGGGGGTGTTCTCTGGAAGTCCACCGACAATTCCACTGTCTAAGTAGGTTAAACTTAATGTGGTTCTGATCGCCTAAGAGGACCAGCTGATCCGCCTCCTGTCTGTATGCAGACTTGTCATTGTCCTGCATTAGACCAATAACAGTGGTGTCTTGAGTTTCACAGACGAGTCCACTGAGGTACAGTCGTTTTTGTACAAAGAGAAGAGGAGTGGGGGGAGAACACAGCCCTGGGGGACGCCGGTGCTGATCGTATGCTCCCCAGCATCACTGACAGCTGGTCCTTCAGGAAGCTGATGATTCACTGACAGGTGGAGGCCGGCACGAGCTGAGTGAGCTTCTGATGGTCGATATCTGGGTTCATGGTGTTAAAACACCCAGCTGGAGTCTACAAACAGCCTCCTGGAGTACATGCCTGGGTGGTCGAAGTAGTGCAGGATGAAGCAGTCCCAAGTTGACAGCGTCATCTGCTGATCTGTTTGTCCAATAAGCAAACTGCTGGGTGTCCAGCAGAGGGCCTGTGATGTCATTCAGATGCTTGAATACCAGACGTTTAAAGGATTTCATGACCACAGGCGACAGGAGGCAGGTCTGTAGTTATTTAACCCTGTGATGGTGCCTTTCGTGAGGACCGGGATGATGGTGGAACGCTTAAAGCAGGAGGGAACCTCACACATCTCCAAAATGATGTGTTGAAGATGTGAGTAAAGATGGGGGCCAGTTTGTCAGCACAGGCTCTCAGGCATAAGGAAGATACATTGTTTTTTGTTGTATGCGTGAAAGGTCTTGGTCTGCACACATATGTCCTCATATAAACAGATGTATCATGTTGGTCCTGGTCAGTGGCTGAAGCTTCAAAAAAACCTCCAATCTGTGCAGTCATTGCAAGCCTGTAACATCTACTTTGACCGCACCGTCCACTTCTCAACAGTCCGAACTAAAGCTTAGAAGTTTTTAATTTTTGCTTATTAGTTGGAATAACTGAAGCAGACAGTGATCAGAAAGTCCAAAAGCAGCCCTGGTGACAGCATCATACGCATCCTTTAAAGCTGTGCAGCAGTGGTCCAGTGTGTTGACAAGGAGCAGTTCATCCATTTAGTTGGCCAGGAAGCAGACATTAGCTAGGCCAATTGAGGGCCAAGGTGTGGGGAGTCCCTGTTGCTGAAGCTTCACGACAGCGCCTGCCCATTTACCTCCTTTGCGTAAGTAGTAAATACTGCAGAAAGCTTTGGTGCCGCCAACCAAGATCTCAGTGAAGCTGGGGTCAGTAAAAAAAAAATGGAGAGAAAATGCCCAGAGGGAACTGTCTGATGTTTAGAAGTCCATCTCTAGTAAACAAAAACACACAAAGTACAAGAAAGCGAAGTACCAAGGCTGCCATCTGTGGCAACATCTTGGATGATAGATCTAACTGACTTAGTCTGACACAGTTTATTTAGTCAGACATGGTTGGATACACTCAACAACCCTTAGTGTTATTATTACAAAACTCAGGTTTATGTGAGAAAATGGTGACAAAATTCAAAGCTTTTATTACCGATTTCATCTGCTACATGTAAGATTCTGACCTCATGTACTCAAATATTTTCCACAAAGGAACACTTACAAAAATAGCAACAAACTTAATAGTAGAAAATAATTTCTGTGGAAATTATTAATACCCAAGGCAGATTTAGATAAAAAATTATTTTCATTTGTTTGTTCAACGTTTGTTTCAAATAGAAATGTTTGTTTCTGATATCTCTATCCATCCATCCATCCATCCATCTTCTATACCCGCTTATTTTGCAGGTCCCAGAGGGGCTGGTGTCTGATTCCGATATCTCCCCAAATACAATCAAATAATATTAAAAAAGGTGTATAAATTATATACAAAAGATCTGTTTTTATTTATATTTTTAGACAAATAGCATATCCAAAAGTATTTATTCCTCGCTCAAAAATGACAGAAAAAAATATTTTTCAGCCTTACTTATAATTAAACATTAGCCACATTTTCACCAGCATTTGACAATTTATCTTTGTTGAAGAGCTCCAAGTCTTTAAAATTGGAAGCCCTCCCTGTCATTACCCTAATCCTGAGCTTCCTCCAGTAACACATGTATTCTCACTCTCCATGTCTTTGATATTAAAATAATGCTAAATAAAGTGAAATAATTTGGACTTTTTTGTTTAAATTGTGTGCGTTAATAATCTGACAGAAAACTGACAGAAAACCATGGTATTTTAACTCAAATACCATACTCAATACTCATTTTAACTTTAAAGATTACCATGCCATGGTAATCACATACTGACTCATGCCTGCCAGCTAATAGACTGCATTGTTTAGGCGAAATCCAATCATGACTATTACAAAAATATATATAAAAAAACATGCATATCTTGTTGCACAATAGGGGATTCTGAGAGTGTCCATGCTAAAGATTCTGGATTATACAGAATATAAAACCTGCTATTGAGAAAAAGGTTTTATTGCACATACCTAAAATGGTTGACCACATTGGTCATACTGAGGAAAGACAGGACAAATGAACCGGGCCGACGGTCACTCTCCCTAATGAGGTAACTGCCAGGGGTCCGGGCCTGGCGTAAACGCTCCTCTGCAATGGTTCGGTCAAGTTTGCCATGGTACCACCTGAAGAAGACAAATGACAGAATGAATAAAGGAAAAAACACGGAAATGAAAACATATAAACACTGACAGATTACTACTTATAAATGGAAACAAAATGGACAATTAGTATTAACTATCTACATTTATGTATTTTGAGAAACAAACATCAATAGGAAACCTTTAAAAATGTAAACCAGAGAGGAATTGTTTTTGAGTTTTAACCACTAAATATGTTGCTCTTCTAAAAATAAGGAAAATGAACTAAAAAGAAATCCAGCAGTGAGACAGAATGAGGTGTAGCAGCAGCTCTTTTCACAGGAGACCGAAATGGCTTCCATTAGGTTTAGGGAGCACAGGTCTGTGCTTGTAAGGAGAACATGATAAAATATGCTTTTGTAATATGCTGCAGACAGTTTGCTAAAAAGGAAGCACATCCAGCTTGAGATATGGTGAGGTTTTTGTGACACAATTTAACTGAGAAAACAGTGCAGTTGTACTGAACAATAATAACCAGAAACAGCATTAAAAATATTAATGTTAGAAGGAAAACGTAAAGGTAAGCAGATTAGATTTTAGTAACAACTATACTACACACCCATTACCCAGAACTAGGCCAAGAAAGATTTAACCAAACAAATGACCTCCAGATACAACAAGCTAAATAATAAAATCCAACATGATGAACAAGACTCAGTTATAATTTCGTCTGCTTCAAGTTAATCTTGGTAAACCATCCAAGCTGCATTTGCAAGACATGCAGGGTAAAACACTGCATTGATCTGACTTGACAGGAAGATGCTCAAAATGTTTTAACAAGGTGCTCAGTTTTCTGCTCTATCTACAGGTTGAATTCCTGCTTCTGTGAACAAAAAACAACATTAAGCAACAGCTGATTTTAAATACAGGTTTTCTCAGTTTGGACAATAATGACATTCAAATTGAGGTATGAAGCTAACTTTAAAATCGTGGAAGACTGCCTGAACAGTAAACGTCCATCATGTAAACCCTGGACGGTTAGCTTGGGTGAATATGTGTAAAAATGTGCAGCTACACACCGATCAACAGCATGCTCTCACTCATGTTATAAAAGCTGTGTTTTTTTGGTCAAACTGCATAAAGAGGGGCCAGTCTCTGATGAATCCTAACAAACGGGATGATCATAAACAAAACAAACCTTTTTAGCAATTTGAGAAAATGCTGTAACAATTAATTTAAATAATGCAAGGGGTTAGATTTATATTTGGATTAATTTTGAATATGTACATTTATTGGATGTGTGATTATGAGTCACAATGTTCGACTTAAGATTTACAGGGGTTGGACAATGAAACACCTGTCATTTTAGTGTGGGAGGTTTCATGGGTAAATTGGACCAGCCTGGTAGCCAGTCTTCATTGATTGCACATTGCACCAGTAAGAGCAGAGTGTGAAGGTTCAATTAGCAGGGTAAGAGCACAGTTTTGCTCAAAACATTGAAATGCACACAACATTATGGATGACATACCAGAGTTCAAAAGAGGACAAATTGTTGGTGCACGTCTTGCTGGTGCATCTGTGACCAAGACAGCAAGTCTTTGTGACGTATCAAGAGCCACAGTATCCAGGGTAATGTCAGCATACCACCAAGAAGGACGAACCACATCTAACAGGATTAACTGTGGACGCAAGAGGAAGCTGTCTGAAAGGAATGTTCGGGTGCTAACCTGGATTGTATCCAAAAAACATAAAACCACAGCTGCCCAAATCACGGCAAAATTAAATGTGCAGCTCAACTCTCCTGTTTCCACCAGAACTGTCCGTCAGGAGCTCCACAGGGTCAATATACACGGCCGGGCTGCTATAGCCAAACCTTTGGTCACTCATGCCAATGCCAAACGTCGGTTTCAATGGTGCAAGGAGCACAAATCTTGGGCTGTGGACAATGTGAAACATGTATTGTTCTCTGAGTCCACCTTTACTGTTTTCCCCACATCCAGGAGAGTTACGGTGTGGAGAAGCCCCAAAGAAGCGTACCACCCAGACTGTTGCATGCCCAGAGTGAAGCATGGGGGTGGATCAGTGATGGTTTGGGCTGCCATATCATGGCATTCCCTTGGCCCAATACTTGTGCTAGATGGGCGTGTCACTGCCAAGGACTACCGAACCATTCTTGAAGACCATGTGCATCCAATGGTTCAAACATTGTATCCTGAAGGCGGTGCCGTGTATCAGGATGACAATGCACCAATACACACAGCAAGACTGGTGAAAGATTGGTTTGATGAACATGAAAGTGAAGTTGAACATCTCCCATGGCCTGCACAGTCACCAGATCTAAATATTATTGAGCCATTTTAAGGTGTTTTGGAGGAGCGAGTCAGGAAACGTTTTCCTCCACCAGTATCATGTAGTGACCTGGCCACTATCCTGCAAGAAGAATGACTTAAAATCCCTCTGACCACTGTGCAGGACTTGTATATGTCATTCCCAAGACAAATTGACGCTGTATTGGCCGCAAAAGGAGGCCCTACACCATACTAATAAATTATTGTGGTCTCAAACCAGGTGTTTCAGTTTCATTGTCCAACCCCTGTAGCTCCAATCTCTGGGTGTATGCACAGTGACTGACAAACACAAATCTATTACAGATCACCTTAGACCACCGCAGTTTATTTATCCAGTCATGGCAGGCTAAACATAAACAGCATCAATAATAGAAATGTCAGAAAAAAAACTTAAAAGGGAGACAGGCTAAAGTTTAACAACCGTACTCATTACCTAGAACTAGGCCAAGAAAGATGTAAACAAATGACCTCCAGATGCAACAACCTGGAAGGTAAAATCCAGCAAGATTGTTTGATGATTTCTTCTGCTTCAAGCCAATCTTTGTAACTCATGTTGAAGCTGCAGGTCACAACACTGCATTGATCTGACTTGACAGGAAGATGCTTGACATTTTAACAAGCTGCTCCGTTTTATGCTGTTTTTACAGATTCAGTCCTTGCTGCTGATCAATCAGAGACTTTTATAGTAACATTACCAGCTGGGTCCTTGGCCTTTTCCATTAGATTTGCAACACAGATTTATACTAAGAGAAAGCTTGCTGCAAACACAGCTGCGAGCTCTGTTGTTACATGCTGTGATATGGGTACCTAAGCACTGTATCAGCTTGCTTTTCTTGAGATATCAAAAGGTCCAATAAGACCATATTATCTTTTTAAATTTTTTATTTGTGTTCACCATGTAAAAACAGGAGCTAGAGTGACCTGGGATATTAAATGAAATGTCCTGCCCACTATGCTCCATCACATTTACTAGTGAATCTGTAATAACCTATAGCGAGCAGGTCAAGCAAACATGATTTTTTTAACCCCTTCTTTAGCAAATGAAAAACTTTAAAATGCTGTAGAAGTTGGTTGATGACGATAAAGTAAGAACAGCCGACAACTAAATCAAGACTGAATACTAGAAGAAGAAAAATAATCAGGACAAGAATTAGTCGATGTGTAATAATAATGCTAAACTGATGCTTTTTGCAAACCACAAAAACTGTACCACTGGGGTTGTTACTTTTACTATCTGAACAACTTTTCCACTTTTTGGTTCCATGAAAGCATAAATGTTTTTACCCCATGCTTCAAATTATTGCTGAATGCTATTATTGTGAACTGTTAAGCAGTAGGCATTGCACATTGAAGCAGTTGTTTGCACTGTTGTCTAACAAAAATGTCCTGTGTTTAAGTAAATTAACATATTATTTCTGAAAATTCCTGCCTGAGGAACAGTCAAAGTCAACCAGAATTATTCTTCACGGTTTACAGATTGTTTAAACAGTGTTTGATTTGCTGAACCCTTTTCAACTAACAAAAAAAAGGCCATTTCAAGTTTTTTTGTCATTTAACCCACCTTAGACAGGGTCAAGCCTTAAAGCTACAAAAGGGGCCTAGTGAATATACACAAAAAAGACAATCTTTGTGTTTTCACAAACAATATAAAAAGGTTAAACAAATCACAAACTGTGTTTTAAAGAATATTAATACTGAATATATTGAACAGTTTAAGCATAGACCTCTCAAGGAATATTACATTTTTTAACTAGAGCCAACTAAAAACATTAAAGTAACTGTGACATCAAATTTTTATTATAAATCCAATTACATTATGGAAAGGAAACATAACTAAGGTATTCTAAACTGAGCAGCTAAACATTTAATGCTCCAAACTAGGCAAAAATATAGCTTTGCTGCACTCAGTGTACTCACCCATTGTAGAACAAAACATAGGAAAATATCTGGATGCATAAAACAAAAAATTAAGCAGCTTTAACTGGCTTAACTTCAACAGAATGTGCTGTTTTGGTCTTGTGGCTGCATTTATCCCTGGCTTCTATTGCGCGATCTATGTATGGTTCTTGGAGCTCCTCCGGGCTCGCAGCGGACCGGAGGGGTTCAGATGTAAATCAGAAGGGCGGAGAAGTCTGCGGCTGGACCGGAGCACAGCGGAGCAGATGCAGTGTAAATCCAGGGTTACAGTATATATATATGGCAGTGAGTGAAACAACCGGAGGCGAAGCTGAGCAGCATGAAGCAGTAGCAGCAGAGGTGATTTAAGATCTGAAGACACTACCTGGTGTGTATTTATTTATTTATTTTTACTTTATATTAGAATCTTTAGAGAAACATTTATTTAAATATATAGTATGCGCGAATAATTTATCTTAGTTTAATAATAAAATAATTTTGGATTATTATTAATACAAATCTCAGATTTCTGATTTTTTATTATTAACAATAACTGTCGATATCGAAATGTACTTTTGCAACAAGGAAGTGTTCTTTACTTGCTGAGCTTTGATCTGTTTAGCTGCAGCAACAACAACCTTTTCTTTGGCGATCTTTTCCCACCAGATGGACTGAATAGTGTGGCTATAGCATCTGCTGCAACATTCTCCTTCGTCTGGAGACCCCTGACATATTTTCTCTGGTTAATTCAGAAGTTTCTTGTTCAAAGCAGTCTGCTGAAAAGTCCTCTGATCACAACTGGCTGTGCTTGGTGGGACCAGCCCATCTGTCCCCCGTTAGTTTCCCAGCTCTGATCCTCTTCACTTCAGGAAAATAATGCAGATTAATGGCTGCTGTCGTAGTATTGCTGCCACCGACAGCAATGCACCGTTTTACCATATTAATGCTGTTTTTAAGGAAACATGACTTCTACCTGAACTGTTTATCATTAACGCTCGATCATTAAATGGCTGGAGCCTTCCCCTTTCACGTCATTTTCTGGGGCGACTTTGGACTTGCAAAATCTAACAATGAAATATGTTTATTTTGTGTCACAATTGCCTTTTACCACTTGTTTAATCTTAATATAATGTCAATTAGTGCCCAATTTCTTCGATATTAGGATGTTTTCTTTCAATTTCTGCATTTGTGGGAAAAGCACGTCACAGGCGCTTTAAAAACGGTGACATAGTCTTTACAGAAGTGTCAAATTAGATAAAACCTTGACTGTTGGATTATTCAATGACTTGGCCCACTTTTGCTCCTAATAGATCAGAACTATTTGTTTAGTGGTCAACCCTCATTAGATCCTGTTTAAAGATTACCTAAATGTTACTGTAAAATCCTTACAAATATTTAAAATTTTGGAATCCAACGCATCTTATGCATTATGTATGTGAGGCTCTATTAAAACATAAAAACCCAACTGAGCAGAGCCTCGACCTGTTCTGTCTGTTCGTGTCCAGTATGTGTTGATGTTGAGTACCAGGTGTATAAAGTTATGTAGCGCACACCAGTGGTCCCATTGTGTCTTAGTTCCCTGAAACTTGAGGGAAATCCATATCAACAACATCAAAACATGTCAAAAAGAAGTCCCTATTACTTTCTAATTACCCAGATTGGCAGAATCTGGTCGCCGATCGACATACGACGGCCAGCCATCCTTTTCAAATCTGTTCTATTAAGGAACCTTGACGCTTCTAATAACATGATCGAAAGATCGAGTCCAAAATCTCTTCCGTCTTGGCAGCACAACTCGTCTTGTGTGAGTTAAAGGTGATAACTGACATGTCATTGACAAGATGCATCCCAGCGCTCCCGATGTATGTAATGCATTCCCCTTAACCAATCCAGAGTTGGCAAATGGCTCTGGTGCCCTACTGCATTTTAGAGACTCTTAAATTGCAGTAGTGCCACTACTGAAGGAGAAGCATGCTTTATATATTCTGCATTGAGCCTGTTAGCAGATAAAGGCACTGTCAGAATATGTCTATCCCCTTCAACTTTCTGCATCACCTTGGAGTTAGAAAATAACATAAATTGCTCTTATACGAAAGGTCAACAAAAGAATTTTATCTAATTTTTAAGTGGAAACAGTCGATTACATTCACTAACCGCCATCTGTGGCCCTGCAAAAGAAAAGCAGGTATAGAAAATGAAGTGATGTTTAGTAGAACAACGGAACTACTTCATATCATTTATAAAGGGAAGTAGACAGCTTTCTAATGGGGAAGTCCTACTAGCAGTTGTGTTTGTTAGGCTTCCTGTATGCAGTGATATATTTACAGTCTAAAGACTGGTGAAATATTTAATACTTTTTTTTCATTTACCTATAATCATAGCAAAAATTGTTAGAAACAATTGTTAGAAACTTTAATGTCCATATTGCTTGTTCCTAAACAATACAATTACGATGAAGTTATTTTCACACCAAACCTTTAGGAGAAAAATATGCAGGGGAATTTGCAGACAATGCCTCTTGCTACTTTGAATGTTTTTGCTAGTGGAGTTATCTAATGGTAGCGACAATATGCAACAACGTAGCTGTAAATAAATACTTTCTTTACAAGTTGAATGAAATAGTAAAAGAGGCTTTTGTGATGACTGTTTTTCTGCTAAGATCAATAGGACAAGTATTTCAATGTTGTTTATTATTATTAAACATTATGTTTAAAATACATAGAGCCCATTTAATGAATAGTCCAGCTACTGGGAAAAAAAAGTTCACAAAGGCAAGCTTTCATTATAAAAGTTGCTCTTGGCCAACATCTAATGTTTTGGCACTAAAACAACTTAACTGATGGCAAATTTTGGCCCAAATCCAACTTTTTTTGTAATATACAAAAAAAATATATATATATATCTGACTTTTTTTATGGCAGTCAGAAAGGCCCAATTCTGATCTTTTCACCTCCAAAAAAATCCATTTTGTGCCACTTTCATATAATCGGATACGTATCCGATTTGGTACTAGTTTTCAAAGCATTCACAGTCAGAATGGTCATGTTGCATTTAATCCGACTTTTACGTCATTGTCCTGGCTCCGACTATTCCTCCACACAGACTTCTCTGTAGAAGTAGCAGTCAATGCTCCACAAAAGGCCATTGTTAATAGCTGTGCTTTTTTTTCTTACCTTTCCTTATCTTGTTATGATGTGGTCATAATATTATCGGCTCCTATTGCTCAACAACCTAATAATAACACAGAGATGCTGTGATTTATTATTACTTCTGTAAACACATTGTTGCTGTGTCGCGTCTATATTCTCCATCTGCGCATGTGGGTCGCTTTGGAGTCATGAACCGTTCAGACTGTAGTCTCATGGCGGTCGCATTTAATTATTAGTTTGAACAATCACGCACAAACAAATATCGGATTTCAGCAAAACAAATCGTAATTGAGCATCAAGAACTGCAGTGTGAATGTAGCACTAGTTGTTTTCTAATGACTTCCCCACCCTACCACCTCTTTACCTTCTAAAACATTTTATGCTGCATTATAGAACAAGTGTCACCAAATATAACGGGAATAGAGAGGGTGACTGCGTGGTATTTAAATAATTAGCTAACATTTTTCACAGTCCAACCAGTTTTTCCGCTTACAGCGATACTGCTATAAAGATAACATTGCAATATATTTAGCAAACCCAATTTCAACCAATTTACAATGCCTACAAGGGAGTAGAAGCATGCAGGGAAACAGAACAAAGTGAGAAAGCTCCAAGCCATTCAAGCATTCACTGACATTAAATGTTATGGAAGATTAGCTGTGTCATTGGCACATTGTCTCAACTAGTGATCATCCTAGACGCTGGTATCAGAGAAACCCCCCAACACATGTTCAGACATTAAACAGCACAGTCACGATGTGCTGTAATAAACATCCAGATATAATTTCACAGAACACCACACACAGGTTTTAATGAGATGGAAAGTTAATTCGTAAATTAAAGAGACTATAAACCTCAGCCATGAAGATTACCGTATGTAGTTCTACTATCCGTTTCAGGAATGGGCCGTCATGTCAGCACATGTATAGCAAGGAGGGCAGAAATATCTTGGCTCTGCTCAAAGAAGCTGAACCAGCCTTTCGGCAAACAATTCCATGATGGTCAATAAAAGATGGTATACAAATTTTGTTAGAAATAGTAGAAAATAATTTTAAAAGATAGTCTGAAATTATGCGTCATGCCACTATTCCATCAACTAAACAAGGTTCTTATAGATATTTATAGTTTTTTTATATAAAATCTGAGTCTTTAATATTGTTTCTTACCATTAAGCAACAATACATTTCTTTAAGGAGGCTTTGAAATGTATTCTATGAATGCCTGGGATATAAGGAGAAGGTGTTCTAATTAAAAATAAAAACATCTTTTAAATAATGGCCATTTAGGTGCTTTGACAGCTGACTATGTTTTGACATCACTTTTCACATGCCCCATACGTGCAGTCCATACCATTCTTTTGTTGATAGCATAGATGGTCCTACTCACTGGGCAAATCTACAACCTCCATACAGAGCTGTACATAGCATGCAAAGAACTAGACTGCTGAGTGACAAGTCAGTGCAAAGGTAGGTATTATAAAATGCCAGTATCAATCTTCCATCATATTTAGGTTTGGCAAAAAGATGCAGAAACATGAATGCAAGATTTTGAGCCATTACCTATTAATTTCAGCTGGTTAATTCACTTCAATTTGTTGTAGCTCATATTGTGCAGGTTTCTTCAAAGAATCGTTGTAGATGCTGATGGCTGTGGGCAGGAAGGATCTCCTTTAGCGGTCCAACTTACAGCAGATCTGAACAAGCCTCTGACTGAAGACCCTCTGTTGCTGTACGGCAGTCTGATGAAAAGGATGCTCAGTGTTGTCTTCAATGTTCTTCATTTTATGAAGAATCCTTCTTTGCACAATCATCTCCAGAGATTCTAGAGGAGTCCCCAGAACAGAGCCAGTCTTCTTTATTTGCTTGTTAAGTTTTTATAAGTCAGCGGCTCTGAGAGGTCGACCAATATTGTTTTTTCTATTGTCGGTACAGACTCTAACATTTAAAATTCAGGACTTCTGATATTTTAGATCTATACTGTTTATTTATTTTAGTGTACAATTTCTTTCGGTCACTCTTTTTTTTACCTGTAATCAGAATTTCACTCTCTCATAATACAAGTGCAGTAGTGTCCTAAAACGAACAGTTTAAAGCAGTAGTTTTTTTTCCTTTTGTAATTCTATTAATCTTGTGATGGGACATTTAAGGATGCTACAGAGTTTTCTTCAGCCCCCATCCTTAAACAATACCATGTCACAGCCAAAGAAGTTGAGCACCAACTACTAATGTGCCTTATTTTTAAAGTACACTGCTCAAAAAAAATAAAGGGAACACAAAAACAACACAATATAACTCCATGTAAATCAAACTTCTGTGAAATCAAACTGTCCACTTAGAAAGCAACACTGATTGACAATCAATTTCACATGCTGTTGTACAAATGGAATAGACAACAGGGGGAAATCTTTGGCGCTTAGGAAGACACACTCAATAAAGGAGTGGTTCTGCAGGTGGAGACCACATACCACTTCTTAGTACCTATGCTTTCTGGCTGATGTTTTGGTCACTTTTGAATATTGATGGTGCTTTCACACTCGTGGTAGCATGAGACGGACTCTACAACCCACACAAGTGGCTCAGGTAGTGCAACCTCCAACAGGATTATATTGATTGCGACAGGTATAAATATGATAATGGCTGACTAAAAACAGAGGCAAACCTCGCTGACTGGAGGCTCCGACTGATAGTCAAACCTCAGATCCAGTAGGACCAATGTGACTTTCATCCTGGCGGTGGAACAGTGGATAACATTTTTACCCACTAAGAATTGCTGAGAGGGTCCTGGGAGTATGCTTCTTCAGTCTGCATGTGTTTTGTGGATTTAGAGAAGCACTATTACTATGTGCCCCAAGGTACTTTGTAGGTGGTGCTGCGGAGGTATGGAGTTTTAGAGTGGCTCTTAAGAGCTATCCAATCTTTGTATGCCTAAAGAAAGATCTGTGTCCGCATTCTTGGCAGGGTGTCTAGTTTTGGGAACCGCAGAATCTCATCTTTGTTTTTCACAGATAATGTGATTCTGTTGGCTTCTTCAGGCCATAACCTCCAGGGTAAACTGGAGCGGTTCGCTGCTGAATGTGAAGCAGCCGGGATGGGAGTCAGTTCCTCCAAGTCTGACCCCATGGTTCTCAACCGTAAAAAGGCGGACTGCTCCCTCTGGGTTGGGGGTTAGTCTCTGACTCCAGAGACTATCTTGGTGTCCACTTCATAAGTGTGGGTAGGATGGAACGGGAGATGGACAGACAGGTTGGGGCATTGTCTGCAGTAATGCTGGCGCTGCTCCAGTCTGCTGTGATAAAGAAAGCACTGAGCCAAAAAGCAAAGCTCTCCATTTACCGGTCCGTCTACATTCCGACCCTCACCCATGGTAGTGAGATATGGATCATGACCGAAAAAACAAGATCCCGGATGTAAGCGACCGAA
This sequence comes from Girardinichthys multiradiatus, assembly GCF_021462225.1. NCBI lineage: Eukaryota > Metazoa > Chordata > Actinopteri > Cyprinodontiformes > Goodeidae > Girardinichthys > Girardinichthys multiradiatus. Next base: position 35,751,000 of record NC_061805.1, on the reverse strand, counting down.
AGAACAAGATCCTGGATTCAAGCGACTGAAACGTCCTCTATGGGGTGGCTGGACAAAGCCTTAGGGATAGCATGAGGAGCTCCATCATTCGGGCTGAGTTCGCTGGACAGACTTTATATCCCATCTATCCTGGGAATGGTTTGGAATCCACCACAACGAGATAGAGGATGTCGCTGAGGACATTATTACTGGCCGGCTAGCTAGTTGAGATTAATGTAAATCACAATACACGGAGTTCAGTTCATTAATATAGCAACACCTGAACTGAAACATGTTCCCTTCCTCTCATTAAAGTTCTAAGATGCATTTATGAGGTACACAGTCAGCATCACCTCAAGCCCAAAGTAATCTCCTTTTTAACACAAAATTTCACCACTAACACTAATAACAGCAGGTCTGACACCACGCAGCAGAAAGAAGATGCACAAGAGAGTGCGCACAGTCTCTACACAACAGCAGAGTGTTTAGGAGTGAGCCAACAGTCACCGGTCTGACTGTAGCTCAGTGGCAACGAGGAGGGCACGCTGGGTGTAACCGTGACAGCACAAGGGCAACATTACTGTGTTGCCCAAAGATATGCCTGCTTGAAAATTGTTGAAATGTGTGCCCCAAAGACCGATTGCGATACTTCAGAAAAAGGCAAATTTCAGCCAATTTATTGGCAGGCCTATCATAGGTCAGTTAAGTTCCTTAAGTTATAGCATGTACTTAAGACATATTCAATGTTCTTTAGCATCCTTACTCCACTCTACCAGGGCCTGCAATAAATTTTCTAACTTCTTCACTGAAAAAAACAAAAGGGGCTGTCCACATATCCACATCAACTCCAGTACCAAGGTGGTCTCCAACTACAGGTCCTTCTCAAAAAATTAGCATATTGAGATAAAGTTCATTATTTTCCATAATGTCATGATGAAAATTTAACATTCATATATTTTAGATTCATTGCACACTAACTGAAATATTTCAGGTCTTTTATTGTCTTAATACGGATGATTTTGGCATACAGCTCATGAAAACCCAAAATTCCTATCTCACAAAATTAGCATATCATTAAAAGGGTCTCTAAACGAGCTATGAACCTAATCATCTGAATCAACAAGTTAACTCTAAACACCTGCAAAAGATTCCTGAGGCCTTTAAAACTCCCAGCCTGGTTCATCACTCAAAACCCCAATCATGGGTAAGACTGCCGACCTGACTGCTGTCCAGAAGGCCACTATTGACACCCTCAAGCAAGAGGGTAAGACACAGAAAGACATTTCTGAACGAATAGGCTGTTCCCAGAGTGCTGTATCAAGGCACCTCAGTGGGAAGTCTGTGGGAAGGAAAAAGTGTGGCAGAAAATGCTGCACAACGAGAAGAGGTGACCGGACCCTGAGGAAGATTGTGGAGAAGGGCCGATTCCAGATCTTGGGGGACCTGTGGAAGCAGTGGACTGAGTCTGGAGTAGAAACATCCAGAGCCACCGTGCACAGGCGTGTGCAGGAAATGGGCTACAGGTGCCGCATTCCCCAGGTCAAGCCACTTTTGAACCAGAAACAGCGGCAGAAGCGCTTGACCTGGGCTACAGAGAAGCAGCACTGGACTGTTGCTCAGTGGTCCAAAGTACTTTTTTCGGATGAAAGCAAATTCTGCATGTCATTTGGAAATCAAGGTGCCAGAGTCTGGAGGAAGACTGGGGAGAAGGAAATGCCAAAATGCCAGAAGTCCAGTGTCAAGTACCCACAGTCAGTGATGGTCTGGGGTGCCGTGTCAGCTGCTGGTGTTGGTCCACTGTGTTTTATCAAGGGCAGGGTCAATGCAGCTAGCTATCAGGAGATTTTGGAGCACTTCATGCTTCCATCTGCTGAAAAGCTTTATGGAGATGAAGATTTCATTTTTCAGCACGACCTGGCACCTGCTCACAGTGCCAAAACCACTGGTAAATGGTTTACTGACCATGGTATCACTGTGCTCAATTGGCCTGCCAACTCTCCTGACCTGAACCCCATAGAGAATCTGTGGGATATTGTGAAGAGAACGTTGAGAGACTCAAGACCCAACACTCTGGATGAGCTAAAGGCCGCTATCGAAGCATCCTGGGCCTCCATAAGACCTCAGCAGTGCCACAGGCTGATTGCCTCCATGCCACGCCGCATTGAAGCAGTCATTTCTGCAAAAGGATTCTCGACCAAGTATTGAGTGCATAACTGTACATGATTATTTGAAGGTTGACGTTTTTTGTATTAAAACACTTTTCTTTTATTGGTCGGATGAAATATGCTAATTTTGTGAGATAGGAATTTTGGGTTTTCATGAGCTGTATGCCAAAATCATCCATATTAAGACAATGAAAGACCGGAAATATTTCAGTTAGTGTGCAATGAATCTAAAATATATGAATGTTAAATTTTCATCATGACATTATGGAAAATAATGAACTTTATCACAATATGCTAATTTTTTGAGAAGGACCTGTAGAACTGATTTTGACAAAATTAGCCAATTTCACCAAATAAACTATAAAAACATAGAATTATACAGCAACTAAGCTCTTCTTCCTGCTATCTTGGTGTTTTACCCACAGCTTTCCTTAAGAAAGCTTTGCCTGTCATAACATCTGATTTAACTCAAATAATAAACAACTCCCTTTTGTCAGGTGTTGTCCCCAGGCCCTAAAAACCGCAATTATCAAACCACTATTGAAAAAGAACAACTTGGACAAGCTGCTACTACAGAACTACAGGCCTATCTCAAACCTCGCCTTAATCAGTAAGGTTATTGAAAAAGCTGTGTTTCAGCAGTAAAACAACTTCCTAACAATGACCAGCCGCTTAGATGTCTTCCAGTCAGGCTTCCATGCTCACCACAGTACAGAGACTGCCCTTGCCAAGGTGTTCAATGACATCCGTATAAATGCAGACTGTGGAAGAACCAGTGTATGATTGGACCTTAGTGCAGCATTCGACACTGTTGATCACTCCATTTTATTAGAGCGCCTGGAAAACCGGGTCGGCTATTCTGGAACAGCACTCGATTGGTTTAAATCCTACTTGAAGGACAGAGACTTTTTTGTGTCAGTAGGTAACTTTACATCAGAGACCACAAAAATCACATGTGGCGTTCCCCAAGGGTCTGTCTTAGGGCCCCTCCTATTCAATACCTACATACTCCACTTAACTCAGATTATGATAAACAACAACATAAGTTATCATAACTATGCAGACGACACACAGCTATACTTTACGATGTCACAAGGTGACTATGAACCCATTCAAACGCTTGGTAAATGCTTAGAAGAAATCAATGCATGGATGTGCCAAACTTTTCAACTGAATCAAAACAAAACTGAAGTAATAATTTCTGGACCAAAGGAACTGCGTTTAAAAGTTAGCACACAGCTTCAGTTAATACAGCTAGAAACCACCAGTCAGGCTTGAAACCAGGGTGTAGTGATGAACTCAGATCTGAACCTTCAGGGGCACATAAAGACAGTAACGAAGTCAGCCTTCTATCACCTAAAGAATATCTACAGGATTAAAGGACTAATGTCTCAGAAGGACCTTGAAAAACTAATTTATGCGTTCATTTTTAGTAGAATATATTACTGCAACGGTTTCTTCACAGGTCTGCCTAAATAGTCGATCAGACAACTGCAGTTGATCCAGAATGCTGCTGCCCGCGTCTTCACTAAAACTAAGAAAGTGGAGCACATCACCCCAGTTCAAAAGTCCTTACACTGGCTCCCTGTAGCTCAGAGAATAGACTTTAAAATACTTCTGTTAGTCTGTAAATCACTGAATGGCTTAGCACCAAAATACATTACAGACTTGTTGTCAGTGTATCAAACACACAGACCTCACAGGTCTACTGGCTGAAATCTACTCTGCTTACCCAGAACCAGAACCAAACATGGAGAAGCAGCTTTTAGTTCTTCTGCTCCACTAATAATGACCTGTTTGAAGAGTTTCAGTCAGGTTTCAGAGCTCATCATAGCACTGAAACAACTCTGGTGAAAGTCACTAATGATATTCTTATGGCCTCAGATAATGGACTTGTGTCTGTACTTGTCCTCTTGTCCGCTGCATTTGATACAGTCGATCACAATATTCTCCTAGAGAGGCTGGAATACACTGTAGGGATCAGGGGAACAGCGCTAGGCTGGTTTAAATCTTATTTGTCTGACAGATTCCAGTTTGTTCATGTAAATGATAAATCATCTTTAAACTCCAGGGTTAATTGTGGAGTACCACAGGGTTCAGTACTTGGGCCAATTCTCTTTACTATATATATGCTTCCAATAGGTAAAATGATCAGGCAGCATAGGATAAACTTTCACTGTTATGCTGATGATACTCAGCTTTACTTATCCATAAATCCTGATGAGCCCAACCAGTTAGATAGACTACAAGTATGTCTTGAAGACATAAAAACTTGGATGACTTTAAATTTTCTGCTTCTAAATTCAGATAAGACCGAAGTTGTCCTCTTTGGACTGGAGTCTTTAAAAAAGAAACTGCTTAGTCAATCACTTAACCTGGGTGGCATTAAATTGACCTCCGGTAATACTGTAAAAAACCTTGGTGTTATTTTTGACGAGGACATGTCATTTAAATCCCATATTAAACAGGTTTCTAGGATTTCCTTTCTTTCACCTCCTGAACATTGCCAAAATTAGAAATATCCTATCCAGGAGTGAAGCTGAAAAACTAGTCCATGCATTTGTTACTTCAAGGCTGGACTATTGTAATTCTTTACTATCAGTATGTCCACAAAATGCAGTTAAAAGCCTTCAGCTGATTCAAAATGCTGCAGCAAGAGTTCTGATGAAAATTAAAAAGAGAGATCATATTTCCCCAACTATAGCTTCCCTTCATTGGCTCCCAGTTAAATCCAGAATAGCATTTAAAATTCTCCTCCTCACATATAAAGCCCTTAATGATCTAGCTCCATCATACATCAGGGATCTGATTGTTCCATATGTTCCTAACAGAGCACTTCGTTCTCAGAATGCAGGTTTACTGGTGGTTCCTACAGTCTCTAGAAGTGGAATGGGAGGTAGATCCTTTAGTTATCAGGCCCTCGTTTTGCATTATTTGCTGTTATTTCAGCTTTTAACTTTATGTTCTCTCTCTTTCCTCTTCCTAGAAGCTACACCTGGCCTGACTCTGTGTCTACTTGTGACACCTTCATGGAGGGGGGCATCGTCCAAGCTTCTGCTGGCAACAACTTAATGCTACATGAAACGACTAAAGGAGCTACATCCATTAACATTTACTTTTCCTTCCCATAGAAAGTACTCCTGGATCAGTGCATCTGTGTTCTGCTTCTGTGTTCTTTTTCCTTCTCTACTCTGTTTTATCAAACCCCCTGTCGGTCGTGGCAGATGGCTGCTCACACTGAGCCTGGTTCTGCTGGAGGTTTCTTCCTGTTAAAAGGGAGTTTTTCCTCTCCACTGTCACTACATGCATGCTCAGTATGAGGGATGGCTGCAAAGTCAACGCCAGTGACTGTCCACTGTCGCTACATGCTCATCCAGGAGGAGTGAATGCTACAAGTCACTGACTGGATGCAATCTGCTGGGTTTCCTTAGATAGGAAAACTTTTGATCCAATTTGAATAAATAACTGAATCTGACTGAACTGTTCAATGGTTAGTTATTAATTGGAATGTATGTACCTGACTTAAAATCTATGATTTGATTGAATTGACCCACCTTTCACACAATGCAACAGGAAACCACACTCTCCAATTATTCTTACCTCTGCCTTCCTCCCTCCCTGTTGGATGGAGTAAGGGGGAGTCGGTTTAGCCAAAACCAGCTCAGTTATGGCTGAGATGCAAACACACCCTCCATTTCTGCTACCTGTGCGACTCCTCTTTTCCAATGGTTATAATCAGTCTGACAGAGAGAGGTATCCCAATCCTTGTGGTTTTTAGTACAACAATGGCCACCAGTGGGTTCTACATGGACACACTTTATCAGTGTATTATTTTACTTAGTACCCCTACACATAGGGGTACTAAGTGGCCAAACTCTAACACTCAGTAGTTTAATCTAACCTCCCCAACAACCCTATACCATTCCAAACCCTTTGTGAAGTGCCTCGAGACGACATGTGTTGTGAATAGGCGCTATATAAATAAAACTGAATTTAATTGAATTGAATTAATCTGGAACAAACTCCCAGAAAACTGTAAAAGCACTGAAGCCCTAAGTTGCTTTAAATCAAGATTAAAAACGTATTTGTTTAGAGAGGCCTTTGACTGTGCTATCTAAACATTATTAGTTAAGTGTTCAGTCCAACTTTCCTTTCATTTTCAATCATTTTCTCATAATTGTTTTCATTTTATCTAATTTCAAAAATTTTTTATTTTCATCTTTTTAATTATTTCTTTTTTATTCTCTTTAATTATTTAATTACCTTTTTTCCACTACAATGTTCTTTTCATATTATGTTTCTTTTTCTTTTTTTTCCATGTACAGCACTTTGAATTGTCTTGCTACTGAAATGTCCTATATAAATAAACTTGCCTTGCCATCGAACATTTTAGAAAAAAAATCATGTTTTTAACCAAATGGATTTAGGTTTTTATGGGTTTGCAGACTAATCAATAACTAATCGGTAATTAATAAAATAAAACAACATGAAAACGTTTTAACCTCCTGAATGTTTATTTAAACACGGCCCCAAAATGTGTTTTTCCCCTCCCTTACTTACTCAAGTTATAAACGTTGTTGACAAATGCTTAGTATACTCTTGTAGTGGCAGTAGTAGTAGTGGATGAGTGTTAAGCCTCTGCCTTGCACAGCTGAATTAAAATATTTAAATTTGCATATTGTTAAAAACATGTATATTTGAACAACAGTTATGAAACAGAGAAGGCCATTTTATCTAAGATCTGAATGACTTGACACCTGCCTTCCCTGTGTGTGCAAATTCAGTTGACTTCACATTTCACTGTCAATCCCCTCATACCTTGTATTTGTTTATTAACGCTTTTAGTCACTTAAAAGAGAAAGGTGTGTAGTGAATGAAATATATATATTTTTTTTTGTTTCTGTTAATCCTTGCTTAATTTTCAGACACTTTCAAGCCTGAGGTTAAAGTTTTAAATATAATTTAAAGTTCCATTTGAGCATATCTCAATTAAGGCAACTAAAGGTTAATTCCTAAAACAAACCGTTGTCACAGTGAAGAGCCGTTTGGTGACACTATTACTTCAAACAAATAACCAAAAATTATGTTTACAGCGTTAATTCTTTTCTGCTTTGGGTTTATTGCATTCACAAACCCCAGAGTGAGCAGCATGATATTTATATAATCAGCCAATATTTATTGCAATACTAATTTCCCATAAGTGGTTCTATGAGATATTCAAAAAATGTTGCCTTTTCCTTTTAAAATATGATTTAACATAATTATTGTGTCGAGTTTATAGAACAGCTGAAATACTGAATGCATATGTAATATCGAAGCACCCCTTTGATAAGTATTCGTGTTTGTGAGGCTCTGAAGCTATGCTGTGAGGGATTTAGAGTCAAAAAGACTGTTGAATTTTTTATATTTGTTACTAGACTAACTACCACAAACACCCTGAGGAAATTTTAAGCCCATACTGCCCATCTCTACTTGATCCTATAAATAATTTTTGGGGGACTGGAAAGAAAGTTTAAGGGTGAGCAGAAGCCTCACTTACGCCGAGTTCACCCTCTGCTGCATCTCCCTCCCGTGTACCGTACTCTCACAAGGTGCATCCACTCGACCAATACCGCTGCTGGCCTGGTAAAAAGTGCAAACTCCAATGTGGAAAGATCAGCAACGACATTTCTAAATCCATGAAAGGCGTTAGGATGTCCCCCAGTTGGAGCCCTGACACAGTTATCTCTCAAAACCAGGTTCAATAAGCAAAATCCGTTGGGAATAATTAAACAGGAAGACGCAAAGATGAAAATGTATTTACATGTATTTACTTGAATAACTAATCTGATCAATTAATGTAGCAACGATATGTCCCGGTCTGGTTACCATTTTAAAGGCTGGTTTAAAGAAGGACAATGGTGCTGTAGCCTTCTACTCCACCTAATCCTGCAATGATTTCTCTCCCTCTGACTCTCTCCTCTTTCTCTCTCATAAAAGCACACATCCTCAGCATACTGCCTATTGGTTTCTCTAGCAAAGGGACACAAGGATAGGGAGTGGCATATGTTAACAGACAGCTGTAAAAAAAAAAAATACCCATTTTACGTGCTCCTTATGTAACTTTAAATACACTGACATAAGAGAACAGGACAACCTTTTGAGCTTCGACTTTTCAACATCAAAACACAAAATCACAAGTTTGTGGAAACGGTTTCAGGTTTGCACCAAGCGTTCACTTGGCAAATGTATGAATGCAAGTTCATGTTTGATTCATGTTTAGGTTTATTCACTCTCCAGCCAGCCTACAATCCTCTAAACTGTGATCATGTGACGTCCACTCATGTTTTCACAGCAGAAAAGGCAAAGCTGGAGATGACAGACGACCACAGCTGGTCTGCTTTTGATAATGGCACCGTTTAGTTCTTTACTTCCAAGTGTCCAAAATAAGTGGCGTTTTCCTGATCCTTATATCATAATTACAATGACCAACTGTTCTATAATGAAGGTACTGTAAGATGAGTAAATCTTAGACCACATGATCACCAGGGTTCAGTGAAATACACATGATGCATGACGAACTGCCGCAGCTGTTTTCTTCATGCAAGCAAAGAGGACGACAGGAAAATTGCCAGACGTTCAACAGACGTGTGTAAGAGCCATCTAAGAAAAACTCTGCATCAGTTCTAGCCACCTAATAAGACAGATATGAAGGGACATAAACCCAACAACTTAGCTTTCCTGCTGTTAGTCAGCCTTCCTGAAATGACACCATTAAATCAGAGATAATAAGCATCACTGTCACTATCCCACCATTATTCTCCTCAGATTGTAATTTCTAAAAGTACAACAGTTGAAAATCTAGAACCTGTGTTTTTTGTTAAGCCTCATCATACAAACATTCACAATTTGTCTGCCATTACTTAAAAAGGATTAGTTTAATTTAAGAAATAAACAGGTGTGATAATCACAAAAGTTTGGAATGCAAATAAAATATTATTTTCACTGATTGAGAAGGGCATAAATATTTTTTTCATATGCCATTTTTTGTAAAATGCAGAAAACATTTAGATTTCCACACTTGATAATTGGTTATCGTTTGAGAGCTGATGCATAAATATTAGCTGTACATATGTCATAATTTCAGCCTTCGCTTTCCTACACGCTCAAGATCAGTGCAGTTTTCTCATAGAAATATCTTCACTCATTAGAGTTGGCAATCTCACTTTATCATGCTTCGGTGACTGTGCTTCATTCTTTCATTCATTTTATAAACCAATTTCCCTTCAACTTCTGCTTCTCTCTTCTTCTAAAAACATGGTGTGGTTTTTCTTTGCTGTTTCAACATGTCCCATCAATTTTTAGTGTTTGTGTGAATGGTGTGATCGAAAATTTAACTGTGAAAGCCCACTGCAGAACATTAAGACTAAAACGGCCCTGTGTAGATGTGGACCTGAGTTACCAGTCAGTAGTACTAAATACATACTGTAGTAACTTAAAAATCTAGGGAATTTTGAAACAATTTTCCAACAATCCTATTAGGTTTTAAAAGTGGGATGCAGAGTAAAAAAAAAAAGGCACAGCAGTGTTAATATTAGATGAGGACTTTGTAAAGCAAGCTAGAAATGCATGGATGCCATAGGTTTAGCCTTATCAGTGCGAAACAGATTTTATACTTGGAAAACATGAAGTGGGTTTTCAGTCAATAAGCCTGATAAACCAGGTCTATAAGGAACGACGTGTTTCTGTATTAGCTGGGAGACTGTGGGGCATGTCTTCATCAAACTCCAAACAGCTTAACAGTGCTTGTAAAGGTTTGTATAACTGACAAGCTAGAAGTGTTAATCATTTTAAAAATTATTTACTGAATGAACTAACCAACCAAATACTTGTGTAATGACTGCAATAAGCCAGCTAATACTTTTGTTAGAAGCGCTTTAACAATTTGCTGGTGGGAACCACCTGAATAACCTGAATAGTGACATGATCAACATGCCAGCTGCTCAGACTGCATCTCCCACTGTCCAAAGGGAAATAAGGTTGTGCTGGTATTAAATGAACAGTTAAAGCAATATTCTTTCACTCAACTGGTAAATCAGATAAACCCATTAACACAGTCGCTAATTTTAAAAATCCTACTTTTCTTTAGTTCTGCCACCATCTAATCAGGGATCCCCTTCATGGCTTAAAACCTTCTCTAATCTTCGTGGAAACTCGAAATCAACTACTCATTTCCCAAAGAATTGTTTGTTTAATCCGAGGCACAGGCCTGCATATTTCTAAAGGTGACAGGAGCACACACTGTTGGGCACAGGTTGCACATTATGAACACAGTGAAACTTTAGTCAAAGTACAGAGGTCAATCTATGCAAAAGTGGCAGATCAGTGCAGGCCTGTGAATGAAAGTCACTGAAGCTATTTCTGTCAATTTTGTAAAATGAGATCAGAGCTCTTTAATGGTGAAAGCCTGTGCTTTCTTAAGCATGCAATTCCAGGATCCACAAAATCGGAGCTTACGTTTTGTCTTTAGACCCGTTTAAATCTTGGCAGATTATTGAGACTGCCATGGGTAGCTAGCTTGGTTTGTTATACTAGTTGGATTAACAGAGTAATTTGTCAGATTTTACACACTACATTCATTTCAGCTTTCAGTCAGTCCGTACAAACCAAAATGCACACGGCCGTCTTCAGGTAAAAAGAATCCTTGCTGTGTGGTTCCTTCAAGCATACCATCATCTTGGGCAACACAATATGAAGCATTAATGAAATGGACATATTATTGCTAAATATTGCAATTAGGATAAGGGCTGCAACTAATGATTATTTTTGCTAAACGATTAATCTGTCGACTATTTTACCAGTTAATCGATTAATAATCGGAGAGCAAAAGGTGATCAACAGGAGATGTTTTACCAAATTTGAACCAGGTGAAGCTAAATCTATTCCACATGAGGAGCTCTGGATAGGAAGCAAACCTTAAAACCCAATGTGATATTTTATTATAAAAACAAATTAAGCTAGATCACAGCAACAATCTTTGATTAATTTTAAGCCTCAACAATATATGAACCCATGTGTGTCGCTGCCAGTAAATACTAATGCTGCAAATGTAGCATGATAAAGTAATTAAAATAAGCTCTGATGTGTTCTCGTACTCATCGTCGTACTCTTCCCGCTTTATCCGGGACCGGGTCGCGGGGGCAGCAGACTCAGCAGAGACGCCCAGACGTTCCTCTCCCCAGACACCTCCTCCAGCTCCTCCGGGGGGAGCCCAAGGCGTTCCCAGGCCAGCCGAGAGACATAGTCCCTCCAGCGTGTCCTGGGCCGTCCCCTGGGCCTCCTCCTGGTGGGACGTGTCTGGAACACCTCCCGAGGAAGGCGTCCAGGAGGCATCCGGTATAGATGCCCGAGCCACCTCAACTGGCTCCTCTCGATGTGGAGGAGCAGTGGCTCTACTCCAAACCCCTCCCAGATGGCCGAGCTCCTCACCCTATCTCTAAGGGAGTGCCCGGCCACCCTACGGAGGAAGCTCATTTCAGCCGCTTGTATCCGGGATCTCGTTCTTTCGGTCATGACCCAAAGTTCAGACGTGTTGCAGTCACAAAGTAAACAATGTTAACTGGTGTTTGACAGTGGAACTGAACAAACTACAAGCTGGTCAAACAGAAAACACACACAAAAAAAATCACAACTAAAGATGGCAGAGTAGTATTGGCTCATTCAGTAAATAGTGTAAATACATTTACATCGGTTCCAAATACCTCTGTTGTAACAGAGGCCATGATGCCTCTGATGATTCATCTTCCTAGATGAAACAACTAAAGGAGCTACATCCATTAACATTTACTTTTTCTTCCCATAGAAAGTACTCCTGGATCAGTGCTTCTGTATTCTTTGTGTGTCTCTGCTATGTTCTCTCTAACCCCCAGTCAGTCGTGGCAGATGGCCGCTCACACTGAGCCTGGTTTTGCTGGAGGTTTCTTCCTGTTAAAAGGAAGTTTTTCCTCTCCACTGTCGCTACATGCATGCTCAGTATGAGGGATTGCTGCAAAGTCGACGCCAGTGACTGTCCACTGTCGCTACATGCTCATCCGGGAGGAGGGAATGGTGCAAGTCACTGACTGGATGCAATCTGCTGGGTTTCCTTAGACAGAAAAACTTTTTATCCAATTTGAATAAATAACTGAATCTGACTGAACTGTTCAATGGTTAGTTATTAATTGGAATGTATGTACCTGACTTGAAATCTATATGATTTGGTTGAATTGACCCACCTTTCACATAATGCAACAGGAAACAACACTCTCCAATTATTCTTACCTCTGCCTTCCTCCCTCCCTGTTGGTTGGAGTAAGAGGGAGTCAGGTTTAGCCTAAACCGGCTCAGTTATGGTTGAGGTGCAAACACACCCTCCATTACTGCTACCTGTATGACCCCTGCATTTCCCATTACTGTTAGTGACATAACTGCAGATATACTGTTCTGACCAAAGAAACCCCCCCCCAATTCACTAAATGCATCAAAAGAACTCTTACCATCTTTAGCCAATAAACACATCATCCAACAGCATGCCCTTTGATTCATTTTTTTTAAATATAATTGATTAAAAATCAGCTCAAAGTTAGGAACATATGTTCAAATGCATAATTTCTTCATCAGTCAGTCATTTTCTACCGCTTATTCCATAGTGGGTCATGGGGGAGCTGGTGCCTATCTCCAGCAGTCTATGGGCGAAAGGCAGGGTACACCCTGGACAGGTCGCCAGTCCATCACAGGGCAACAGACAAACAACCATGCACACACTCATTCATACACCTAAGGGCAATTTAGATTGACCAATTAACCTAACAGGCATGTCTTTGGACTGTGGGAGGAAGCTGGAGTACCCGGTGAGAACCTACGCATGCAAACACATGCAAGAGAACATGCAAACTCCATGCAGAAAGACCCCCGGCCGGGAATCGAACCCAGGACCTTCTTGCTGCAAGGCAACAGTGCTACCAACTGCACCACCGTGCAGCCCTCAGTTCTTCTTCATTTTCTGCTCAATTTAAAACTACTACATCTATCAGATAAGTTGTTGCTCAATTGTGTCAGATGTTAGGAAAAAGTTTGGAAATGGTAACAATTAGATTCAGCAGGTCAGATCTCAAAGAAAACTGGAAAATCGGTAATGCCCACCAAAACACTGGTTGGTGCGTCTGTAGTCTATAGCACCATGTTACATTATTGTAACATGGTGCTCTCTTACTAAATATCTAAAAATACATTCTGGGTGTTTCCTGCAAATAAAATCCAACTCAAAAGGAGCCACAATAAATCACATCTATATACTAGACTGACTATCAATTTATTCTTGCTTAATAACAAATAGCAGATAAAGATTAATTCAGGGACATTATATGAGGTATAAAGAACACGTGGAGCTTTCAGATGACTTCATTTGTACAACAAAGCAGTGTAATGAGGTTGATCATTCAGCACAGACATCACAGTTTCTTATTTCGTTATACATCTCACTGTATTTTTTAAATGCCCAAGATAAAACTTTTAAGGCAAGTACTCAGCTTTAAGTAAACACACATTCATGCTTTCAATGTAGGGTTGGACTGACAAGTTAGTTACCCTCATAGTATTAAAATGGAATAGAGCTGTTGTGCCCATACCTTAGACAAACTATTAAACTGTCAAATAATTATTTACATTTCTCTTCTGCTCGCTAATTACAGGGCTCACAAATCAGTCAACTGGACTTAAGCTAGTCACCTGTTTTAGTGGCAGCTGAGGCTACAGAAAGAACTGTTTATGTTATGTTACTGAGCACCACACTAAAAGAAAACACATTTCTTTGACACATTTGCTACCTCCACCAACGTAATTCCTGAAAGCATCACAGATTTTTACAAAATAAACTTTAAGACTTTCTTCATAAAACTTGGTGGCAGTAATTATGCTGCACTACTGGGGGTAAGCCACTTTTCTATGGTGCCTTTGATAACTAGAGGAAAAACACCCCATTAAACAAGTGATTAGACACTGGTTTTCAAAAAGACAAATATTGCTATTACAACAAAAATACTTATGCCTACATTATATGTGGCTGATGGAAGAAAAACCCGAGAAAAAGACAGAACTGACCAAAGGATTTAGGTTTATATAAAAAAAAAAAGTGAATATACTCCACATTAACAACTGACATACCGTCGCAAACAAAGGCCAACAACAAACATACTGATGTATTTAACAACATAGTCTGGTGGCTTTTAGCCCATGTTTTTATGCACTGATTTAAAACAGCCTTTGAGAGGAAATTGTTTTCACTTTTTAACAATGCTGACACTTTAGTTACCCTCAAAGGACATACTGTTGTGCCAAGACAAACCAAATGCAGTGTTTCAGGTTTTTCTCCTCCTCGGTTACACACACCTGTGTAACCATTCTAACAGTAAAAACAAAAACCTGTAACCGGCAGCTAAAAAAAGAAAAAACAACAACAAAAAAACATCCTGGTAAATACCTGGACAAAAACATTTGAGATCAAAGTGAATAACAGAATAATTGCAGTATATTACTGAAATGAACCCTTCTGAAAAGGATTTATAATGAATATTTAATAAATAATTGAATGGATCCTTTGTTATCCACTGACTTACATGCACAAAACAAAGCATGTGGTTCTGACAGAACAAAAGGAACGCGTAGCTTCAGTTGTAGAGAGCTTCCTGAAAAACCACTGGTCCCGCACATGTAAATGCAACTACTCAATTAATTGATTGATTATTCAGTAGAGTACTTAGTTGCTAAAATATTCGATAGCTGCAGGCCCAAACAAAAACACTTGGCTTTAAGCAAGCAAACAGAGGCTCAGGATGTGAAGGTGTGGCCGACAGGTATGTTCCAGCACCATAACAGAGGCCAGTTGTTGCGGCTGCACGCTCGGCAAATTACAACTTCACAATCGTAGGTTTTAAACGGTTTAATCATAATTTACATTTCTCCCCTGCTTGCAAATTACAGCTCTCACCATGTATGCAGCCGGAGTCAACTATTAGTCAACTGACTAAGTGACAGCTGGTGGTAAAAGGAACAACTGTAGACTATATATTATTTAACAATAAAGTACTAGATACATCATACACACTACAAACTTTGAGTCCAGTAAAACTTACCTATAGAAGTGCCATGCTAATTTAAATGTTATTTGTATGTGCTGCATTCACCGACAAGAAAAGCAGTGTCATCAGCTGATCACTGGTCAGGATATAAAATCTATAACGATCCACTTAAAAGCAAACGTTTCATGACTATGTACAGGTCCTTCTCAAAATATTAGCATATTGTGATAAAGTTCATTATTTTCCATAATGTCATGATGAAAATTTAACATTCATATATTTTAGATACATTGCACACTAACTGAAATATTTTAGGTCTTTTATTGTCTTAATACGGATGATTTTGGCATACAGCTCATGAAAACCCAAAATTCCTATCTCACAAAATTAGCATATTTCATCCGACCAATAAAAGAAAAGTGTTTTTAATACAAAAAACGTCAACCTTCAAATAATCATGTACAGTTATGCACTCAATACTTGGTCGGGAATCCTTTTGCAGAAATGACTGCTTCAATGCGGCGTGGCATGGAGGCAATCAGCCTGTGGCACTGCTGAGGTCTTATGGAGGCCCAGGATGCTTCGATAGCGGCCTTTAGCTCATCCAGAGTGTTGGGTCTTGAGTCTCTCAACGTTCTCTTCACAATATCCCACAGATTCTCTATGGGGTTCAGTTCAGGAGAGTTGGCAGGCCAATTGAGCACAGTGATACCATGGTCAATAAACCATTTACCAGTGGTTTTGGCACTGTGAGCAGGTGCCAGGTCGTGCTGAAAAATGAAATCTTCATCTCCATAAAGCTTTTCAGCAGATGGAAGCATGAAGTGCTCCAAAATCTCCTGATAGCTAGCTGCATTGACCCTGCCCTTGATAAAACACAGTGGACCAACACCAGCAGCTGACACGGCACCCCAGACCATCACTGACTGTGGGTACTTGACACTGGACTTCTGGCATTTTGGCATTTCCTTCTCCCCAGTCTTCCTCCAGACTCTGGCACCTTGATTTCCGAATGACATGCAGAATTTGCTTTCATCCGAAAAAAGTACTTTGGACCACTGAGCAACAGTCCAGTGCTGCTTCTCTGTAGTCCAGGTCAGGCGCTTCTGCCGCTGTTTCTGGTTCAAAAGTGGCTTGACCTGGGGAATGTGGCACCTGTAGCCCATTTCCTGCACACGCCTGTGCACGGTGGCTCTGGATGTTTCTACTCCAGACTCAGTCCACTGCTTCTGCAGGTCCCCCAAGGTCTGGATTCGGCCCTTCTCCACAATCTTCCTCAGGGTCCGGTCACCTCTTCTCGTTGTGCAGCGTTTTCTGCCACACTTTTTCCTTCCCACAGACTTCCCACTGAGGTGCCTTGATACAGCACTCTGGGAACAGCCTATTCGTTCAGAAATGTATTTCTGTGTCTTACCCTCTTGCTTGAGGGTGTCGATAGTGGCCTTCTGGACAGCAGTCAGGTCGGCAGTCTTACCCATGATTGGGGTTTTGAGTGATGAACCAGGCTGGGAGTTTTAAAGGCCTCAGGAATCTTTTGCAGGTGTTCAGAGTTAACTCGTTGATTCAGATGATTAGGTTCATAGCTCGTTTAGAGACCCTTTTAATGATATGCTAATTTTGTGAGATATGAATTTTGGGTTTTCATGAGCTGTATGCCAAAATTATCTGTATTAAGACAATAAAAGACCTGAAATATTTCAGTTAGTGTGCAATGAATCTAAAATATATGAATGTTAAATTTTCATCATGACATTATGGAAAATAATGAACTTTATCACAATATGCTAATATTTTGAGAAGGACCTGTATACCTATCAATATATGCACGCAATATGAAAATTATTCCTAAATCAATTTAACAAACCCTTTATGTTAAAATCATTCAAGAGCGATATAGTATTTAGTTCACACTGTGTGAATGCTCATCATTTCGTACCTTTAACGTTTTGGTCTGTTCATACCCAACTTAGTCTAGTAAAAGCAGCAGTCTGCCACAGGATGTTCCATATCGAATTTACATTTATTCGTATTTGTCTCAATATCGAACTTGATTACCCTTCTGAAATGCCATCAACAGAATGCAAACATGGTTTGAGGACAATCTAATGTGCAGACCCAGCAACCTGTTGCATTCAAAGAGTACCTCACTAACAGGTCACAGTATATTTTCTGAAATAGATTTTCAGTGGTAAGGAATTTTTTGGGTTTCATACATTGTTTAAAGCTAAACAAAATATTTTTATTTGATTTCATTAATTCAGTATTGCAGAAAACACCCTGAACCGTAACTGTAGCGAGATAGATATTATTTATAAAATCAGTAAATATCGGTTATCTGCCATAACAGGAATTTTAATATCGGATATCGATATTGGCCTGAATTGTGACATCGGTGCATCCCTATTCAGAATCTGTTCTGAGATTTGGTTGTCATCCAGAGGGATAACAACATTCCAGACATACAAAAGCAGTGCAGGAAACTGTGAATCAGGGAACCTATAGGTACTTGTTACTGAATATAAACTTCCTCAATAGCTGAAGCAATGTTTTGAGACTTTTAAAATAGATGCAACAGTGACAAACGCACATTTATAGACTGACACAAGTACATAACAGTAGAAAGGAAGCCTGCACAACAAAAACTTATGGTTGCTTGAAAATGTTAACTTATTGGTTTCGAAAAACAGGACGTCTTTTTACTATTTATGTTGTACTTACTGGTTCGTGGGAGGTGCAGAGAGAGGAAAAACCAAATCTTCCTCATCCCCCCAATCCGGCAGGTCGCCTTCATCCATGGGGGGCGCAGGTGGCAGAGGTGGGAAGCCCGTTGAGCCATCCGGGCCTGTAGATGTGGGTGAACTCCGACTGGTTGGACTCTCCGAGGAGGGAGAGTTGCACATGCCGCCACCTGTCTCCGAGTTGGTTCCTTGGAAAACTGCCTGTCCACCACTCCCAGCAACGGACAACACTGAACCCGTTAGTTCCCCGATAGGCACCGGATAGACACTTGAGTCGGGAAGCGAGTCCGGATAAGTGTTTGAATGCTGACGGAGGGTTTGGGTCGGCCCTTGTCCCAGATCAGTGACTCGCACTCTGCTCGGCTTAGGATAGTAGGGAAAGGGGGCCGTATCCGGGCCTCCTCCTTCGCCTGCCACCCCTGTCCCTGTTGTGACCGAACCCGTATCCTCGCTGCTGACCTCCGCAGCCATCATGTTAGAAAAATACGTAGAGGGGAAAAAGTCCAGAAGGGAACCTGCCCTTCCCCTCCGTTCTCGGAGGGATCCTTCAGCGTTTGGGCTCTGGCGAAACAACACAAAAAGTTTCTGAAAAAAGCACGTTTAGCTAGTAAGCTAACGTTAGCCAACAGCTAACTTAGCTCCCTTAGCTTTACAGCCCCTTTGCTCGCTAACGCTAGCAGGTCGGCTAGCAGCGTCGAGACACTTGGTGAGTTGTTGCTGACTAGGTCCTCATTGTTTCCTGAGTTTAAAGTTCACACAGAAACGCTGCTTGGAAATAAATCACGCACAATATGCTCAGAGAGATACCTGTTTCCCGATATATATATTTTTTTTCTATTCTTTAATTTGGACCTCACCCTCAGCACCAGGCAGAGCACTTCTCGAGGAGTGTTGTTTTATTGTCACTGTTGTGCGTAATCCTCGTCTTTTTCCAGTGTTGTTGTTTTCTTTCGCTCAGAGTTCGGTGCCTTCCTAATAAAAACCGAAAACGGCCAAGCGTCGTCGCCTAATTCTTGGGGTTATATGTCGCTTTAGGCAAAAAAAAAAAAAAAAAGAGGAATTCAGCTGTGTAGAAGTTATATTTTCTTGATCATTCCCGCTAAGTTCGCTGATATTTCTGGGTTTCAGGGCTGGTGGCTTGTTGCCCGCTGCTGCTCCGCTGCGTTTTTTCTCCCCTCCCTCTGGCTGTCTTCTTCAATCACAAACCAGACACAGCTAAGTGAGCCCCGAACGCCGAAACTTTAATCCATTTCATCTTCAATCGTTCTAGCTTTCAAACATACAATAATAATTACCCTTTCTTTGCTCCATAAAATACCTCCCGCTTATTGTGCGATCTTAAAATACGTCATCGTTGTGCTGGTAAAAAAAAAAAAAAAAAAAAGAGTGAAGCTAACCCTAACAAAAATTGTGATGACTTTGATACATATTTCTGAGTTTCTAAGATTGGTAAGCACACCGGTGAGTTGGGAAAAATCATATATATTTATTGAAAATTGGATGGAAAATTGCAATTGGTCATTTTTTTTTTTTTTTTTTTTTTTTTACAAAACAATCTTAAACGTCTTGTGTGCGTTTATTGAAAATTAAATGGAATCTGAAATCTGGTCTTATTTGGTCATTTTTACAAGCAAAAATCTCAAGTGCCTTGTGTGCATTTGTGTTCAGCCCTTTTCGATTGGAAAATTAAATCGGTTTAGTAGGAATGTGTGATATGGCTCTTTTCCCAGAGTGGCATGCTGGTAGGAGGTGACAAGAATGTGCAAAAAATTTAATCTGTCATTTGTAGCCCAAATGAGGTTTTTATCACTTATTTGCATGTCCAGGGAATGGTGAGCGGTCACTAGTCTGTGTTTGCATTATAAGCATTGTAAGAACATACAGCCATATACCTTAGCTGCCTCATAACACTGAGGCTGTTTTCCAATTTACACATTCTTTTTCTGGCTAAAGGACATTTTCACAGTTTTTCATTATGTAGCTTGAAGTTAATTTGATCATCTCTTGTGCAAAAGGGATTCTTCAAAACACAATTTGAGATTTATCCTATTTGTGAGAACACACAAAAAACCTCACTTGTGACACTTTTTGGCACTAGGAAAACTTTAAATTGAGTTAAGAATGAAAACCACAATGTTTAGACTGGCCAAAAATGGAATGAATTGTTCTACACTGATAGAAAAAAAGTCAAAAATTGTTTTGATCAGTCAAATCTTTACACTTTTTATGAAAACAAAAAAGGGCTGTAGGAGGGTTTCACCCATTGTTGCCCATAGTTCCATACATGCAACAAGGTTTTAATTATTTATTGATTTAATTTGAGTATGAATACAAATGTTCTTTGAAGGTGCTAGGTGACTCTTAGAGATCATTACAGAACAAACAACCAGACTAGTAAAACAGACGAGCAGAAGTTTGAATCAGAGTTGCGTTGTGATACAATAAACCAGCTTTTGAAAATCACACAGAGCACTGTTCACTGCAAACCTTCCAAAACGGCTGTTTATCTAAAGTGGTAGTCCAGACAAGGAGAAGATTATTCAGACAAGCAGGGTTAGTCCTGGTCAAAAAACTGATAAAGGCCACAACAGACTTGACACTAGGATGGAAGTTTGCCTTTCAGCAGAACAACAACAACCCCAACGATATAGGCAGAGTTACAGTGGAACAGTTTAGATAAAAGTAAAATCATGTGTTAAAAAGCCCCAGTCAACGTTTTGACTGAGTTCGAGCTATTTTGCAAAGATGAATGGGCCAAAAATCTCAATCTTTGACTGTGCAAAGCTGGTAGATCCATAACCCAAATTACCTGTAGCTGCATCCACAACGCAATCTATTTCAGACCCAATGGGGCTGAATAGAAATACACGTCACACTTCTCAGATTTTTATATGTAGACAAGAAAATGGGAAAACAGTGTATCATTTTCCTTCCATTTCAGAGTTCTGTACAGTACTTTGTGTTGGTTTATTACCTAAAATCCCAATAGAAGACATTGAAGTTTGTGGTTATAATGTGACAAACTATAAAGGATGCTGGAAAATAGCCTCAACAGATTGGTATCTGACAGCATAAAGATTTTAGTTAGAGGACATTTTTATTCCAGTCAATATTGAAAAAAAATGTTTAGGCATAGCCTAAGAAATCAAATGATTCTTATTTTACTCCCTGAATCTTTAGATTCATTTGTTCATTTGTTGAATTTGTTTTTGTGTGGTAACAACTTAATTAATCTCTCATCTTGAAAGCTCATTCAAGTCATAATATATCGTAAATTTTACTGGTACACCTTAGTGTTTCGGAATGTAAGTTTCAATGAGACTCATTTGTCAAATGTAAGTACCTATTAAAAATAACAACCTTTAAAATCGTATTAAACATCCTTTTCATTAAGTCCGCATTTCTGTATTAAACTTTTTTATTTGGCCTAATGTTCTAATCTCAAATGTTGTAAAGCTGTGAGCATAACATCATCTTAATTAACAGAAATAAAGTCTTGGAAACAACAGTCTGTGTTTAATCAATCTATATAATGTGTTTCACTTAGTGAATTTAGTTACTGAAATCAATAAACATTTCGATAATATTCACAGTTATTGAGAACACCCGTCACGTCAAGAGTACCTTCATGGTTGCATGACTCCCTTTTTAATGATTCCAAAATAATTGATTCTTTACCGTGGGGAGATTAGCTTTAATATCTCATTGGAATGAAGTGGTTAACTCTTAATGTTAGAATAGCAGCTTTAAAGACGGATTTCGAACGTGACTTTTGTACAGACTAGAAAGGTCATTTGTCATCTCCTGTAAATCAGCCATGGGTCACTGTTGCTCCATTTCAAGGCATGCCGTCTGGGCAGCTGCTTTCACCATTCCACCTCCACATTCCACCTCCACATTGATCTATTCCTGAACAACTGCTACTCTAAAAACGATATTTTCATGTCACTTCTTCTCTCAACACTTACTTAAATTTGCCCTTTTGAAATATTTCTTGAGTTCCGGTGGTTTTGTCTATTTTTAAACTACAATTTTACAGTTTATGACATGCCCCTCCCTTCTCCCTTATCCTCCCTATTTTTCTGGCTTTCCCAACATGATAATTGGTTAGTCAGCACAATGGAATTTGAGGAGAGCACTCCTTTACAACTCCTTCAGCTGCTTGGGGAGATGATGCCCGTGTTCTCCCATTAAAGCACTGGGTTCTATTAAGTCCAGTGACACAGAAGATCAGTGATGTGTAAAATCTAATGCCTGGCTCTGACTTGACATTTCATTATCATAAAGTCTGACACATCCAGTTAAAACAGCATATACTTGAGTAAGATCTTTAAAAGTATTACAATAACATGATTTTTTTCATTATGATGTGCTTGCCCACCACTCCTTATACTGCAAATGCAATATTCAAGCTTTGTTGCTCTTAGGTCCAGTAGTTCCCAGTCCTTAGCTGACCTAATTTGGTCTTTTTATCAGAGGGAGTGCGATCATCATGCTTCCCTGCATGGCAGCACAACTAGGTCCCATATGGATCCCCCCTGACTGAGTGTAATGGGATTGCAGACAGGAAGCAGCTAATCGCTGTTCCTCAACAGGCAGATAATGTGAAATGATCGACACCTTACGTACCTGCTCATTTACCTTTACCACATCTATATTCAGCCTATATTGTACCAGTTAACAAAGAAAGTGTAACAAAGGGGATTATATAACTACTAAGGGCAGCTGAAAAGTTTAATCCATGTCAGAAAGTGTTAGGTTTTATGCTCATGTGTTTGACTTCCTCTTTGCTTCTCCATGTGCGTGTTACAGAATGAGAGCACGCTGCTGGCACTGACAGATGGTTGTGGGTGAGGGGTGGTGGTGTGAATGAAGGTGAATGGTATAGGGATAGCAGGGCTGTTCTGCTCTGTTTCCCCATAACTGCATTGTCGGATGTGAGGATAGGCTCTGACTGGGCGTTGATTGAGGGGTCTCCTCCATATTCATTCTTATATTATCGTAACACTCCATTGCCTTGAAAGACTGCTCATCAGAAATCTGCCGGTCTTCTGTTTTTTGTTCTAGTTTTCTTTTGCTGACATGCTGATTTGTAAGAGACAGAAGTAATGCATTTTAATTGTATTTTAAGATGATCTTTTAGAAAAAAGAAGCATGCATTGTCCTAGTTTACTTAGTTCTTATTGCCACTTATGACAGAGTGGTCAGGCTGCTACAGTAAACATTGTTCAGTGTGAGGCTCTCTGTTCATCCTGTGTGGTTAAGGTGTCTGATGTCAGAAATGAAAGCTAGTTTCTGTTTAACTTGTGCATGTAACTTCCTTACCTGATCTCCCTCTGTTATACTGATCATATACAATCAATTCAATAAGGACGTTTTGCATTATTTTTAAATTCTCTTGATATCTGTCAACCTCTTCACCAAGGGGTGAAGAGGTTTAACTCCAAAAAGTGTGTGAGGTGAAGCACTCCCATGAACACCTAGGTCATAAATGTGTGTTCAGAGCAATGGGTTCAGTGCACAAGCCTACTTCCATTCCCATCTCAAGCCCTTTTAATCAGGATACTTGTACTTACTTCAGATCTTGTGTGAATAATTCACTGGATCACCATAAAAGCTTTAAAAAAATGAGAAGAGTGAGGGGCACATGGATGAGTTAGCGTGCACAAACTTACCCTGGAGTTGGAGGATGGTTTTCTAAGTATTACTTTCATTGCATTTATGAATCCCACCCCATGCTATAGCTATTGCTTACCAGATGCTCAAAGTTTAATGTTATATGCGAAATTGAAGATAATGGCATAAAAAGTATGCTTCTGAAAAAGAAATTACATGAGTCCATGCTGGAGTGTTTTACTATTGGGTATGCTAATTATTTGTGTGGTTTAGCTCACATTATAACTGATTTAGATCCTTGCTGCTGCATGTAACTGTGCAGGCAAACACTTAAAAGAAAACACTTCCTTTTTTGTGAGAATTTTGTATTATATATCATTAATCCACCTTTAGTTGTTTTAGCCTTCTGTTGTTTATTCTTGTTTTTAAGTTTCTGCGTAGTTAGGGCCTAGATTAAAAATACTTTTTGTTGATTTCAGTTAATGTTGGTTTGCTTTTGTCAACTTCAGTTCCCCTTTAGCAAATGCATTTTGCTAAAGGAAGCAAGATGTCCTTGTCTCATTTAGTAGATATGGTATGTATGTGTTTATCTGTGTA
Organism: Girardinichthys multiradiatus; assembly: GCF_021462225.1. NCBI lineage: Eukaryota > Metazoa > Chordata > Actinopteri > Cyprinodontiformes > Goodeidae > Girardinichthys > Girardinichthys multiradiatus. The sequence goes on along the minus strand of NC_061805.1, from coordinate 35,726,811 downwards.
GCTGACTTATACCAAATACATATTTGATGTTTTTGAATAAGTCTGAAACTCTATCTATAAATTTTGTGTACGCCATGTTTATTCTCATCTTCACACTTGCCCCTGAACTGCATCACACTTCTTTTGGTGTTGAATAAAGATGAGCTGAATTGGTGACTGTGCAACACCAACTAAAGTCCCCATGAAGAGTCAGAGGAGATAGATGGTAATTGTGTTGGTTTATAACAAATGAGAATTGGTAATGATGTGTTCCTCCACCTATTTAGAACACCGTGAGAAAATACAAAAAAATCTATTTGCACAAAATCCCTATACACACACACACACACACACACACACACACACATAAATATAAATGAATTTGATTTGAATTGAAATTGGTGTTTATATTTGGAAATGACTTCAACTTCTGCATTTTGTAAATGTCATAAATTGGCATTACAAAAAATGCATTTGTATTTTAGCCACTGTTGCCACCAGATGAAGGCTAATCAGAAAGATTTGCTATCGCTGTAGTAAAGGCAAGTTTTCACTTTTTCTTTTTTTTGCGAGGGCAAGTGGGTGAGTGTGCAGCTGCTGCTCATGTGCACATATGGCCTCGGCGGTGGTTAGAAAGGGGGTGGGTGGACAGGGAGCACATGGTCCCTGCAGTAACATTTCTAGCAAACATAGCAAAGGAAAGTGGGACACTGTGTATGTGCATCTCTACAAAAGTGGCATAAACTTTTATACAGGAGACTGAAAAACAACCATTTGCAATGTATTTAACAATGGGACTTCTTAAACATGTTATGCATTATTGCACTCACTTTTCAGCAACATCATCCTCTGAAGGCTGCTTTTCAAGTTACTGGAACCCTAAATAAAGAAAGTCATATTAAAAAGTTGAATTTTTGTAAGTGGATTGTCTTTTTAATGTTGATGCAGGGGTATAAAAAAGGCTAATGTTTGTAAAGCATGCGTACTGTATTATTGTATTGTACAGGAAACCCATTGCAACATGGATAAAATGATAATTAATACCCCACCTGAAAGCTTATTATTAAAACCAATCAAGTCTGTCAGCAAGAAAAGACACATTGAGGTTGCAATTAAAATGTCCACTTATTCTAGTTAACAAGCCCACAGTAGTTTCTGCCTATTTAGGTAAATGTAATGCACATAACTTCCCATTTTATGTGACAAGCCAATTTTCACTCATCTTGGAGGATCAATAAGGACAAGAGAAAAAGGAAACTGAACAATGAAGCCCTTTTACTGTATTAAAATGCAGCATGTGGCTCAGTGCCCATCTTTGAGGTTGATTATAAGATGATATCACCCTGGCACCAGTGGTCTGGGGTGGTTTCTTTTCCCGTCTAAGAGATGGACAGCAGCTCCCTTGGGGATAATGGATGACATAGTCAATAATGGCACTTCCTGTAAAAAGTTACTTAGAAATATAAGGCTAAAGACACACCTGTGAGAGTGTGGGTGTGTCTGTGTGCGAGGTAATAAATAATATTACTCTGCTGTACAAGAGTTTATAAGGCTATGCATGCATATTTCTACCACTAGTAATAGCTTAATCCTGAACAAATAGAACTCTATTATTATTATTATTATTATTATTATTATTATTATTATTATACAGTGGAAAGGAATAGAAGAATTAGTAAGGATTGCATTTAATGTATCAACAGAATTAACATATTTATTTTATTTTTTACTTTTGTATACTCAATGGGATCGTTTACTTGAGTCTTTTATAGCTCTCAGCTGTAATGTGTTGGCTGGCTGCATCATCTGATGAGTCACTGCCCAAATGAGGTTATCCCATCAATCCAGATAGGCGGGCAGAAACCAGACGCTCCTCACTGCCCAGCTTATTTTATCAACAGCTGAGACATAACACACCACACTAACTGTTCACCGACTACAAGACATCATCTCTACTCCTGTGTTTTATATACATGTGTGAGGGATTAGTGTCTCTTTGGCAATATTACCATGGCCATTCCTTTTTTAGCTATTTCTTTAATGTAGACCTTACATTCATCAAATCCCTTCAGCCACTCTTGTCTAAGTTCTTCTGTCTTATTAAAACAAATCCCTTTCCTCCGGTCTCTAGTCTGTCCCCCTGTTCCTTCCTGCCGGCCTCAACTTCTTTTTAGCCCTCAGGCTACATGAACATGTGCGCCGCAATCTGCACTCTCCGTGCTCTACTATGTCCTCAGGCCTCCCCATCACCCTGTACCCTCCTTCTCATGCTTTTAGGCCCTTCTGTTTAATTCATGAGCTTCCTGTGGCTCCTGTCATGTCTCATCGGGCCACAGGAAGGCAAGCTGTAAATAATGGAGCATCCCCAAAGACATGTTCAATGCTGACTGTCACAGCAGTGCACCATACGCTCCCTTTGAGAGGAGAGGACAGCCGTCTGTGTATTCTTGCCTTTTCTAACATATTTTTGATGCTTATAATTAATATAAACATTTCCGCGCATATGGTGTCAATGCAGCTTAAGAAATTACTATTTGTGCAGCTTGGCACCTTCTGTGTTGACTCACATTAAAGAGATTTTCTCATGTAAAGGAAATACGGAAATCATATCTGTTTCTTTTTATTTTAGATAAATACAGATGCATCTCAATAAATTAGAATATCATCAAAATGTACATTTATTTTGGTAATAAAATTCAAAATGAGATCAGTTTATAAAGTTTCATCACACACTGTGATATATTTTAAGTGTTTATTAGTGCTAATTCTGATAATTATGTCCTACAACTAATAAAAATCCCACATTTAGTTTCTGATGAAAAATTACTTTACTACTGAAGAGTATGTCCAGAGCATCTGAACTTATTACTTCATCAGGGCTCCCTTGGCAGCAATGCAGCACAGTATGGAGCTTGTGGCACTAATGAGGTGTTAAGGAAGGATTTGTATAAAGTGCTCTCAAAGTTCGTGGTAGACGGCTGCACTGACTTTGGAAGAACACAGTGGACAAACACCGGCAGATGTCTTGACTTCCCAAATAATCATTGACTGTGAAAACATCACACTGAACCTCCTGCTAGCTTGGATTCTCTCCTTTTCCACTCTTCCTCCAGGCTCTGGGACGTTGATTTCCAAATTAAAAAAATCAAAATCATCTGAACAGGTCTGTCCTTTTTCTGCTTGGCCCATGTCAGACGCTTCAGGTGTGGCTTAACACAAGAAATACGGTTACTGGGGCTAATGTTTGGTATATGCAATTTACCCTTTTGTCCTTCCTCTTAACTGTACAATAATACCCTTACAGCCCTCCAAGAATAGCTAAATTCTTTAAAAAACTCCTTTAGATGTTTACATTCTTTCCCCATGAAAGGTGTCGATTACTGTCTGCAGCACAACTGTCAGGTCAGCAGTCTTCCGTGTGATTCTGTTGGCTACAACATAACATTTCTATATTAAAAATAATATTCAGATTTTATGAAAAATGCCTTTTGGGCTTCCATGAACTGCTGGTTATAATTATTAAAATCAACATATATGAATGTAACTTTTTGAATATAATTACTGAAATGAATTAATGCTTCAATAATATTCTAATTAGCTAAGATACAGCTGCATATTCCATATTTGGTTCAGATGGCACTTGTCTTATTTCAGTTGGCAGTTTATTTACTATATACCCAATAAATTAGGCTGGTACCTTTTTCTCAAACAAGTTTAATGTCGTCTCCCTGCTACAATCTTTACAATTTATCACCTCAGGTTGTTTTATTGACATTTTTACCACAGAGGTGGATCTGAAAAAAAAAACCCACAGCTTTTTACTGATCTTTTGGAGACTGTTTCCTTAAAGCCAATATATAGATGAATAAATAAATCCGTTTGCAAAGGCAAGAGGTAGGTGTTTATGCAGAATTCTGCTGATATGAATGAAATAAAAACTGTGCTACCTGCAACGTGAAGAAGGTAGGTATCAACAGATCAGCTCCCATGAGGCTGTTGGAGGATTTGTCTTATGTTAAGCAGATGAACAACAGAGGATTGGACACTGCGATGAAAAATAAGGGCACTCCAGGTGAGGAAATCTAGGACGAGCCTTTAGTTTATGAGAAAAATTCCTCCTCTGCGCTCAATCCATGTAACAACAGTATGAGACAGAAAAAATAGCTGTTATTTTAGTCATTTTCTTATTTTGTTACCTGAGCCAGGCAACAAACCTGTGATGTTACAGTACCATGCAAAAGTATTCCTACCCTTTAAATGTTTTCTCATGTTTTCAAGTTACAACCAAAAACTTCCAAGTGTTGCATCAGAGTTTATGTGATGGACGGGCACAAAGTAGTCAACACTTATGAAATGGAAGGAGAATGATACATAGTTTTCACATATTTTATTACAAGCAAAAATATATGACCTTTGGTGTGCATTTCTATTAAAATAAAATTTTATCTAAATTTAACCCTCATCATTTGGAGGTCCTTAAATAAAATCAAGAGCAATCATTTGAGTATTGTTAGACAACAAACGGCATCATCACGACCAAGGAGCATAGATGCCCGGTCAGGGATAAAGCCGTAGAGAAGCTTAAACAAGATTTGGATGTAAAACAATATCTCAAGTTTTGAGCAGTACTCTTCATCCACCATTCTAAAACAGAAGGAGTATGGCACAAATGCAAACCCACCAACATGTGGCTGTCTATCTCAACTGAGAGGCTGCACAAGGTGAACATTAATCAAAGAAGCAGCCAAAAAGTCCATGATAACTCTGGAGGAGCTGCTTAGCTACTTGTGATACAGCACCTTAGGTGGGAGAAACTGTTGACAGAACAGCTATTCATGGTGCACTCCACAAATCTGCCCTTTGTGGAAGAGTGGCATAAGGAAAGTCATTGTTAAAAAATATTTATATAAGAAGTCTGGTTTGCAGTTTGCCACAAACCATGGGATGCAGCAAACATGTAGAAGGAGATGCTATGGTTAGATGAGACCAAATCTTTGTGGCCTGCATACAAAATGATGTGTGGCAGAAAACACAATAAATGAGGATTAATCCCCACATTAAAACATGGTGGTGGTAGCATCATGCTGTGGGAATGTGTTTCTTCCACAGGGATGCAGAAGCTATTTAGAGTAGATAGGTAGATAAATGCAGCTAAATACAGGGCACTCTACGAAGAAAACCTGCCAGAGGTAAAAGACCTGGGATGCTAGCTGGGATTCCCCCATTTCAAAGGACAACGACCTGTAAAAATAGAGTTACAGCTAAAATGGGATGGTTTAGATCAAAGCAGCTTAGGTTGAAGCTTTTAAGATTTTTGTTTGTAAAAAAAATGGAAAACTGTATTATTTTTCCTGCACACTTCACAAATATTCACTGTTGGTATATTATATTAAAACAAAATAAGCTGTTTTAATAGGATTTTATATATTAAACATCTACTGTAATGTTACAAATTGTGAAAACGTGAAACGTTTTATCATTACCGGCCAGACAGGAGGCATTTCATTCCTCCCTTTGTTAATGTCTTTCACAACACGAGAAAAAGACAATATTAAACACTGTGTGGTGTCTGTGCTGTAGTAAATGAAGATGTTTCGCTGTACATCCCATTTCACTCTTTATACAATGGCAGTTCAACAATCCGAGGCTGCATAAGCATGCGCAAAGTTGACATTTTTTATTGTGAGGAAAGTAAGGGTTCACCATTCTTTGTTTCTTTCTTTGTTTCTATCTTTGTTTCTTTCTTTCTTTGTTTCTTTGTTTCTATCTTTGTTTGTTTGTTTCTTTCTTTCTTTCTTCCTTCCGTCACATGCATCCCCACTGGCCACCGACATCCAAAAGCCTGTTTAATAGGTGCCATAACGAGATCTAAAGCTCTACATTTAGTGCTGATCCACTGGGGGCCTCCCTACATAACTGGGCTTAGCTTCATGTCCATCCCATTCAGAAAGCCTTATGAAAAGGCATAATGCGCAAGTAAAAAAAAAAGCTAACAGCAGGCTTTTCTTAGAAGGCCAAGGCACAGCATGTACTATAGAGATTGATTTGGTTGTCCACCAAGAGATTAAGGTCAAGATATTCCTGGAAGATGTTTTAAAATGTTGAAAAGTAGCTTGGTTTTATAGAAATGCACCTTTTCAAGACAGATGTGGATAGATTCAGGTAGATATTTACTGCCGTTAGTTTAACAATTATTTGGTGTCAGTTACTAGACAGCTGACAGAAAGGTTTTAAAGCTTCCCTGTTTTCGTCCTTTAAACCAAATCTGATCCCAAACACAAAAAAGTGGGGATATAGCTCCCTCCTCTGGTCAGAGTTGGCAACTGAAAACAAGAGACGTTTTACAAATTTTTGAATTCAAGAAGCAATAATTTAATGCGTTTTCCATCAACAAACATTGCTTTTTTGAATCGTTCAGATTGTATTATTAACAATACAGTTTGAACGACAGATCAAAATACATTTTTACTTTGTATTATATATTAAAGAAAAGGGATTTAATTTTAAATAAAATATTTACAGTTATCACTTTGTGTCTCTTTTTTATGTTGATGCACTGTACATCCACAGAAACAGACAACAGTGCTAACAATCACAGATTTTCTATGCGTGAAAGCCACATGGTAAGGATCCAGCACACACAGTCACTGTCATGTGCTCCAATGGCTCGATGGAGAGATGGGAACAAAGAGAGAGTCTGTAGCTGTTGAAACAAACAGGCATGGTACACTGGGTCACATGTTAAAAAACACCTTCTGTACCAGAAGTAATCTGTCAAATAAAGAGAACCTCTGTCCGGCCAAAAGATGGCACTATAACATCAAACTGTAAAATGAGACAGCTGGAAGAAACTGCACATTCAGATCATGGGACATATGCCTTGCAAAACATCAAAGCTGCAAACCAACATACATACAATATATTCTATTGGGATTTTATGTGGTAGGCCAACACAAAGTGGTGTGTAGCTGTGAAATAGAAAGAAACTGATTCATAGTTATGTATTTTTACAGCAATAAATGCAGCTATTCTTTGAAAGTCTCAGAGGTTTGTTAAATAAAACATTAGTGACCAAACAGTGTTGCTAATGACACCAGGAACACACAGGACAGGTCAGGGATAAAATTGGGGAGAAAACAATATGTTTTGTAACCTAACCTGAACCTTTGAATGACTCAAAGAACTCTAGATTATGATCCATATGCAAATCGTCCAAGACATGGCCATCCACCTAAACTGACAGGGTAGGCATGGAGACCATTAACCAGAAAAGTAGCCAAGAGGCCCATGGTAACTCTGGATGAGCTGCAATAACGGATAGCTTAGATGGGAGAATCTCTCAACCAGACAACTATTAGCTGTAAGTTCCATGAGTCAGGCTTTTATAAAAACACCTGTTTGGAGTTTGCCTCAGGCCATATAGAAACATTGCAAGCATGTAGAAGAAGGTGCTTGACAAATCAGATCAGACTCAAATGGACCTTTTTGGCCGGCATGCAAAACACAATGTTTGGTGTAAAACATACACTGAATATTACTGTGAACACATTATCCCCCAGGTAAAGCATGGTGGTGACAGAATCATGGTGTCAGGGTAATTTACGTTACAGGGAAACTGTTCTAGTTCCTGTATTTTAGCCACAAGATGGTTTCTCATTTTCTGGTTCCAGTTTTGGAAAAAAAAAAAATGTTCAGAGGGTGCAAAAGACTTGAGACTGAGGCGGATGTTCAAGTTCCAGCAGTACAAAAATACTAAACATACAGCCAGAGCTGCTACGGAAAGGTTTAGATCAAAATATATTTCTGTGTTACAACATTCTAGTCAAAATCAAGACCTAAAAACAATCGAGAATTTGTGGCAAGATTTAAAAATTGTTGTCCACAAATGCGCTTCATGGCCTTTGACTAAACTTGAACTCAAATTTGTGTGGGCTACTTGGTGGCGCAGTAGGTAGCACTGTTGCCTTGCACCAAGAAGGTCCTAGTTTTGACTCCCTGCCGGGGGTCTTTCTGCATGGAATTTGCATGTTCTCCCTGTGCATGTGTGGGTTCTCTCCGGGTACTCTGGCTTCCACAGTCCAAAAACATGACTTTTAGGTTAATTGGTCTATCTACATTGCCCTTAGGTGTGCCTGAGTGTGTGCATGGTTGTTTGTGTCTGTGTTGCCCTGTGATGGCCTGGCAACCTGTCCAGTGTGTATCCTACCTCCTGCCCATAGACTGCTGGTGATAGGCACCAGCTTCCCCTCGACCCACTATGGAAGAAGTGGTAGAAAATGAAAGACTGACTTTTACTGCTGTCCTTACACTTTCTTATTTGTGTTTGCCTTGCATAAAATTGCATAAAATCCGAATTAAATACATTGAAGTTTGAAGTGTGAAGGAGTGCAAAGGAGTACAAATACTATTTCAATGCACTGTATGGCTGGGGCTGATAAGAGTGAAAATGGTGCATTACGGGAGCATAAGAACAATATAGCTGATATGTTTTACAGCAAAAATACCCTTGAAACCATTACTGTTCTAAGACAGACTACATAAACATTCAGCACCCCCCCTTATAAAAGATGCAATCCATAATCTTTGTCCTTTTGTCCTCTTGTTTCGGTAACGATGCGAAATAAAGGGCAGACGTTACGACCTTTTTGTTTGACTCAATCTATTAAAAAATTTCCTCTTGCCCGCTCCACTCAGTAGTAAATAACAGCTAATTGTGCAAAAGCGTAATTAAATGACATAAATTCTGTTTACGACATTTGGCTATTACAGAGCAGTTCAATCATAGCACAAAGGACCTGTTTATTTTGTGTTTTTCCCACTCCCTGTGTGGACAGGAAATAGAGCTTGTGTGGCTCTTGCCAATGTCCCTTTCTGTGAAGTTGGAGTAGTAATTCATCTTATTTATTACAATCTAGGCAGGTTTCTGTGTTTTTATGGGGCTATCAACTAAGTTTCCTAGGTATTCCACACCACTGACAACTCCATTACCCTGTGACACAATTAGAAGATATTTAATCAGCAAACGCAGTGGATCACAAACACAAAGTTAGGATGTCCCCATGTTTAGGGAAGTGCAAATACACTTCTCAAGAAAATTATAGGAACACATTTTAATCATAGCATAATATCAAGTCAGTCAACCCTCTGGAAAATTGATCTGGTCAGTAGTAATAGAGGGGGTTATTAATTAGTGTCAGCCGTTTTGGTGTAATGAAGTTAACAACAGGAGCACTAAAGGGGCAACAATCAGACAACTGCAAAAACAGTAAGGAATTTGCAGGTGGAGACCACAGACATTGTTCCCCGTGTCTCCCAGCACTGTCTCAAGAGCCTGGAGGAGATGCCAGGAGACAGGCAGTTACTGTAGGAGAGCTGGACATGGACATCAGAGGTCCTTAACCGATTGGCAGGACTGGTATCTGCTCCTTTGTGCAAGGAGGAACAGGATGAGTACTGCTAGAGCCCTACAAAGTGACCTTCAGCAGGTTGTTAGCATAAATGTCTTTAACCAAACCATTAGAAACATACTTCATGAGTGTGGCTTGAGGACCCAACGTCCTCTAGTAGGCTGTGCTCTCTGCCTGACACCACAGAGCTCGACTGGCATTTGTCAGAGAACACCAGAATTGGCAAGTTTGGGACTGGTGCCCTGATCTTTTAACATATGAGTGCAGGTTCATTCTGAGTTCATGTGACAGATGTGGAAGGGTCTGGAGACACTGCGGTGAATGTTAGGTGCCTGCAACATTGTTTGGCATGGTTGGTTTGGTAGTGGGTTGGTGTTGGTCTCGGGAGGGAAATCCATGAAGGGATGCACACACCTGTACAGGATAAACAATGGCACCCTGACTGCCATTGGCTATCGGGATGACTTCCGTAGATCCACTGTTAGACCCTTTGATGGTGCATAGGGTACTGGGTTCCTCTTGGTGCATGATAATACCCAGCCTCATGTGGCAAGAGTATGCAGGCAGTTCCTGGATGATGAAGGAATTAACACTGTTGACCAGCCAGCACAATCCCCTGACCTACATCCAATAGAACATCTCTGGGGCATAATGTATGAGTCCATTTGACACCACCAGGTTGAATCTCAGTCTGTTTAGGAGCTCAGTTATGCCATAGTCAGGATCTGGGAGGAGATCCTCAGGACACCATCTGTCACCTCATAAGGAACATGTCCCGACGTTGTCAGGCATGCATACAAGCAAGTGAGGGCCACACAAATGACACAAATGAGTACCATTTTGAGTTGTTGCAGTAACATTTCAGCAAATTGCACTGGGCTGTTGCATAAGTTTTTTAGTTTAAAATGTTCAGTGACTTGGGATAAAACCCTCTGTGGATTGATAGTTTTCATTTGCATTAAATGATGTGGCATCTTTTTGTTCCCAATATATTACCCCTTCCATCTCAGTATGGATATCCAGCATGGTTTGATCTAATCTGTTTTCAAAGTATTCCTTTAATTTTTCATAGCAGTGTATATTTATACAGCAACAACATCCAGTGAAGCTGGCTGAATGTTGTTTCAGCACCGTTGACTTCAGAGTTGCAGCTGAAGATTACAACACTGATTGCGTTTCAATTTTTAATGGGAAATGCCAGAATGTCCAAAGTTCCTACAGCTGAGTTCAGTCAGAGTGTTTTACACCATTAGCAACTCTCACAAAGACAAATTGGTCACATTAGCAGCCGCCTAATGTTCATTCATTCATTATTTGCATTAATAAAGTGGCACATATTTGCTCTCCCCTGAAATTTGAAATTGCACAGCAAGGCGTTCCTTCAAGGAGGATGATGCTTTTTTAGAAGCCAGAAGTCATTTGAGTGTGCATGGAGGTTATTTACACAGTAGGTGTGTCCTAATATGTTATCGGAATCAGCTTTATCGCCAAGTTTGTACAGGCTACAAGGATCCTATAAGGATTTTGACTCCGGTACAGTTTGATCTCAGTGAAGATTTTTTTAAATTTTATTTATTTTTAATTTGGCAGCTGGTTTTAGCAGACTGCGTGTCAGTAGCAGCGACCTGAAGGTAAAAGCCTAAACAGTTTATGTGCAGGGTGTGTGGGGTCTGCCTAGATTGTAGGCACCCTTTTCCTGACCCTAGACCTGTAGAAGTCTGGATAGAGGGAATGTCAGCCCTGAAGGTCCTCTCTGCAGACCTGATTGTTTATTGCAGTCTGGACCTATCCTGGTTTGTGGATGAGCCAAACCACACTGAGATGGACGAAGACAGGACAGACTGAATTATGCCAGTGTAGAATACGACCAGCAACTCCTGTGGAATGTTATACTTCTTGAGTTGCCTCAGGAGGTACAGCCTCTTCTGGGCCTTCTTCCGAACAATGTCTATGTGTGAGGACCACCTTAGGTTTCGAGAAATGGTGGTTCCTAGGAAACGGAAATGGTTGGAGGCAGGAACTTTGAGCTGGGTGAGCTTCTGGTGGAGGTTGTCTGGGTTGATGGTGTTGAAGGCTGAGCTGAAGTCCACAAACAGGATCATGGCAAACATCCCTGGGTGGTCGAGGTGTTGCAGGATGAAGTGTGGTACCAAGTTGACTGCATCATCTGCCGACCTGTTTGTTCGGTAGGCAAACTGCAGGTGGTCCAGCAGGGGCCTGGTGATGACCTTCAGGTGCTTCAACACCAGTTAACCCTGTGATGGTGGGTTTCTTGGGTACTGGAATGATAGTGGAGCAATTGAAGTAGGAGGGAACCTCACACAGCTCCAATGACTTGTTGAAGATCTCAGTGAAGATGGGTGCCAGTTGGTCGGTGCAGGCTTTCAGGCATGATGGGGAGACATTATTAGGTCCTGAGGCCTTGCTTGTTTTCAGGCACTGAAACAGCCTATTTACATCTTCCTCTGAGATCCTTAGTACAGGCAGGGCCTGAAGCTGAGGGGGTGGTTGGTGTATGGCAAGAATTTGTGTCTGAATGGGATGTGAAGGAATTGGGTTGAGGTGTGAACTGTTGCTTTTCATACCTGCAGTAGAAGCCATTCAACTGATTTGCCAGGTGAGGATTTTGCTCAGGGTTAGGGGAATGGCTCACATAGACAGGCAGGTTTTTCAAACCATTCCAAAAAGCAGAAGTGTCTCCATATGAAGAGCTTTTCTTTAGCTTCTCATTATAGATTATTTTCGCTGCTTCGATCTTCTTGGTCAGTTTGTTCCTGGCCTGCAAATAGAGGGCCCGGTTCCCACTGCTGTGAGCCTCATCCTTATCCCTGCGCAACGAATGATGGTAAAAAAATGCAGAGAGGACTCTCTGTTGTTTAGAAGTTCCTCTCTGCTGGAAGAGACCACCGAATGGTGGCAGAAAGCGCCACAAAAACACGTAGAAAACGAGAGAGCAAAGCCCTGAGGCTGTCATCAGAAATATATATATAATACATGTCCCTTAGCCAATCTAACGTGTGGAGATCTGCAACTTTTGACACTACAAAAAGTTGGTGACCGCTGCGTATTATACGCTTCAGCACCACCACGTTGTTCCCAGTCACTTCCCCTTTATTACAATAATACAAACAGTCTACAGTGGAATATTTTGTATAGACGAAATTACCTAACTGGACCTGTTGCACAGGTGGTATCCTATCACAGAACCATGCTTGATTTCCTTAAATGTGGATGTGGAAATTCTTTCACAAATGTTTGTAGAAGCAGCCTAGATGACTACATGCTGGATTTTATACATCTGTTTACACTGATTACAGATTATTTAAAAAAGTTTTAGATTTTAGAAACATCCAATCCAACATCCAGAAAAATCCAATTTGTAAAAAACAAAAACGTGGATTGTCTTAAAAATACAGTTAAAATCTCTCCTGATCCTGTTTTGTGTTTTTCACCATGCAGGAGGGGGCCCAGGGTGGTATATATGCTATAACCCTTTGGATTCATCCATCTTCAATTTAAAATTTACTATTGCAAAATGTACACTTTTATTCAAATTTCCTTATACCACTGTGGCTTTTGGTGGGTCACAATAGAAGATTAAAGCAGAGAGTTTTTTTTGTTTTGAAAGTTACAGGTGAAAGAGAATCAAGTAAACCACTGAAAGATCTACATCATCTCTGTAGTAATGTGCAAGATGAATAATTCACCAGCACAAATGGTGCTGTTCTCACTAATACATTTTCAGCTTTCTCTCTAGCACGCCATACAGTGGCGAAGCAGCCCATAATTGCTCAGGGCATGAAATAGTACTTAAAGCCCAGAACGATGTAGATCAGGGTGCAGTGCACACCACACAATGACAGGCACAACCAGCGCCTAGTCCATCATGCTAACCTCTTTACAGTGGCAGATGAAAAAGTTAAAGGCCCATAATACTGTGAGGCTGCTTGCACTTCACTACGGGTTATATTCCACATTCAATGTTGGAAAAAAAAAAAAAAAGGTGAGGGGAAGAAAGGAGCTTTTGAGTCTTGGGGAATAGAATTATAGCTTTAGTTAGAATTTAATGAAGGCACATAAAGTGGAAATCTCAGTGTTCGAGACCTCAATGAACTGCTAGCTGGGAGCAAAGAATTGCAGCCAAAAGCACCGTGAGGAAGGCTTTGATCCAGCTGGAGCAAATCTTTAAACAGATTTGAGCATTCATGGTGCAGAAATGGCATTGTGGTTCATTTTTTAACAGTGAGATAAGCGATTTCTCACATAATAACCAGAGCTTTAGGACTCAGAGACCATGTATAAGTGCAGAACTCTACAGGAATGCTCAAGCTGCCTTCTTTATGGTGTTATCTTTTTCAGTGGTGTGGCGTAGAAGCACTTTTCAGCACAACAGTGAAAACCCCCCCCAAAATTATATCCAGTGCTCAAAACACCAGCTAGCCCTCAGCCCCACAACTATGCCTCAGGGGATTATTATTGTATGAAGCTATTCTTTGAAAGGTCAGGAGAAGTGATTTTTCAAACTTTCCTTTGCTCTAAATCCCAGTGGTGTCTGGGTGGAGATGATAGAACAGCCCATTCCAACTCCCCCAAACTCCCCAACACTCTCTTTTCCTCCCTCATCTGGCTGTTACTCACTCCACCGCTCTGTTACATGTAAATTAATGTGAGAATGCACATTTTGTTTTTGAATTTTATAATTTAAAGGCCACACATATGGCCATAGCTCTCGGCGCTGTTTCACGCTGCTTATTGCGTTTCTCTTATGGTAATCCTGGTCCTGGCCTCGCTCATGTATTTTTTATAAATATGTTTAGCCTTGTGGGAAAAGGACAAGAATAGTGGGGAGAAAGTTAACCGAACATTCTGTCACTTCTTTTCTTTGCATACTAACAGTTAGGAACGATTTTCCCCCCTCTATTGAAAAGCTGCTCTTCTTTTTTCTGTGCTTCTCTTCCTTTTCACTCCCTGGACAGTGCGTTTTCTGCTCCTGCAGCTGGTAGTGGATATTTGATTCAGCATTTCCAGAATTCCCAAACTCCCCTTTGCTTGTTCTCTCAGCACTGCTTGCAGATAACTGCTGAAGAGGCTTCAGGGACCAACTTGCTGGTCACTTGGCTATTGTGTCAGATTACAAAACCCAACCCACCCGAATTTGTTTTGCTTTGTTCGTCTCGCTTATTATCCTGAATTTCAATGTTTTTGCTGTCAAGTATATACACCTTTTATACATAAGGTCATGTATCAACCACAAACTTCAATGTATTTTATTGATATTTTTTAGGTAGACCAGTACAAAGAAACACATATCTGTGGATTGTAAGGAAACATGGTCTTGATTTTATTTCAGATGAGAATCTTCAGATGAGAAATGTGATATACGCTTGTTTTCAGTCCATTGTACACCTTTTACGCCCCTAAATAAAAGTGTAATCAATTACATTTAAAAGTTCCATAATTCATAAATATAGTCAACCTGTGCCTTAGTTAGTCTAAGTATAAATACAGAATATTGGTGGAAAAACCACATCATGAACACCAAGGAATACAACAGGAAAGAGGTTGTGGAGAAGTTTAAAGCAAGGTTAGGTTTAAAACAGTATACTATGCTTCGAACTTCGACAAAGAGCATTGGTCAAGCCATCGAGTATAAAAAATGTTTGCATTAACGAAAACCTGCCAAGACATTGCCATCCACCTAAACTATTAAGCTGGACAAGAAACGCATTAGACAGCCAAACGGTCCATGGTAAGTCTGGAGGAGCCGCAGAAATCCACAGTTCAGATAGGGATATTGTTGACAGGACAAGATAGTTGGACACTCTACAAATCTAGCCTATATGAAAGAGCGGCCAGGAGGTGGCTATTGTTAGAAGAAAACTATAAGAAGTCCCATTGGCAGTTGGCCACAAGCCATGTAGAGAACACAACAAACATGTGGAAGAATGTGCTACGATAAAATAAGGGTAAAATTGATTTTTTTGCATACATGCAAAATGATATGTGTGACAGAAAACATGATCCTAAAAACACCATGCCTACAGTGAAACATGATGGTGGCATCATCATGCTATTGGAATGTTTCTGTTCAGCAGGACAGCAAAGCTGATCAGAAGTGGAAAAGGTTCAGCTTTCGGCAGGGTTAGAGGGGTGTCAGGGTGAAGGGAATTGAACACACACATCCTAATTGTTTTGATTTTTATTTGTAAAATAATGTAAATCGTCTCCTTCCACTTCACAACTAGGTGGAACTTTGTGTTGGTCTTTCACAAAGAATCCAAATAAAATATATTGTGGTATGTGATTGTAACATGACGAAATATGAAACATTTCAAGGGGGCATAATTATGTTTACAAGGCAATGAGCAGCAGAAACCTTTACCCTCATATTTGTTGAGAACATGGCTTTTAACATAATCTAAGGAAATCCTCCAGATCTTAACATAACGACAAAATACTGATGTAAGTAATATACAAATATTTAACTTCTCATTTTTGCAGACTGTAAGTGGCTTAATGTGATAACCCTTGGGTTAAAAAATTATTTTGTAGGAAACTCAGTTAATGTTATTTTTTCCTTTCTCATTTATGTGCCCCTGAATAAATGGAATGTAAATTAGATTTATTCTCTATGAGTGAATCATTAAAGAAAAGGCAGAGGTTAAGTACAATGGTGGCGGGCGAAGTTTAATTAGACCATCTTTTCCTCCTCTGTAAGGCAAGTCTTTCACTTCCTCTCTACCTTTTTAGAATCTAAAGGAAACGAGGCAGTGAATACGCTGCTGAAAATTCCCAGTCTTTACAAAGTGAGTCCATGGAAAATTTGTTTAAAGGGTGTCAAAAATAAAAGTCCCATTTGGACTTTTTCTTTCATATCTATGTTTCTGCTGTGAACCCGATTATATTGAGTGAATACAAAAGTTTTCTTTTTTAACATTGTAATGAGGTGTTTGACAACAGGGCAGCCACTGACAAGTGAAGTGTAATAAAATGTAATTTGAACAGCTTAACAACAACCTACGAAAATGCAATTAACTTCCCAGAATAGCAATCCAGGACAAGGACACTTCAGAATAAAAATCGCTTTTTAAGTTAAACAGCAGAACTTAATTGTGTTAGCAGACTTTGAAGCTAGGTGAAATCCAATTTTCTTTTTTAAGAGACCATAGCTGCATCAAATTAAGCCTGAACACTGTGCTCAACCTATTGCAGTGAAAATTACAACGAAGTAATGAAATATTATACTGTGGCCAATGGGGGAAGCTTTTCAAGGATAGATCAAAACATTTATACAGAACAAGACGACTCTCTAATATGATGACACTGCATCAAGATAATACTGCCGAGAATGTGTTCCTTAACAGCTTACAGCATTGGGCTAGATTGCTGCAGCAAATGATGAAACAACTGTGAAATTCCTGAAATGCGTGTGGCTCAAGTTCTGTGAGAGGTTACTCCATGTGTTAAACCCACTATCCCAAGCTTTTAGAAATGAATTTATTGCTGATTTGGGGTTATTCAGCCCTCATCAGAGCTCTGGAGTCTTGTTTGTTTGGGTTTTAAAGCCTCCAGGAGAAAGAGGGCTACATGCTTTATTCACAGTTTCAAAGTTGGAAAGGTGCTCTCCCTTCAGTTACATTGTGTTAAACCAGATTATATATGATGCAATCGGCACATATTGCAATCTTTTTTTAATAGAAACTTGGAAAATGTTGTTTGTGCATTTGCATTCAGCTTTTACTCAATACCCCTAACTAAGGTGCAACCATTTGGCTTAAGAGTCACCTTATTAGTAAAGAAAGTCTACCTGTGTGTAATTTAATCTCAGTATAAATACAGCTGTTCTGTAAATGACTCAGACGTTTGTTACATTAGTGATCAAACAGCATCATAAAGATTAAGGGTTACAACAGACAGGTCAAAGAGAAAGTTGTTGAGAATTTAAAAGCAGGGTTTGGTTATTTAACACTATCCTATGCTTTGAACATCTCACAGAGCACTGTTCAATCATCAAAAAATAGAAAGAGTATGGGACAACTGCAAAAGAAAAAAAGTCAAAAGAGGTTCTGTTTAAAGTTTGCCACAAGCCATGTACAAGACACATCAAACACCAGAGGTATTTTATCCAGATTGGAACCAAACTGAACTTACTTGCCCAATTGTAAAATACTATTTCAAGTGATAGCGTCATGCTGGAGGTTTTTTTTTCTATAGTAAGGACAGAGAATCTGGTTTCAGTTGATAGAAAGATTAATGGAGCTAAATACAGGACGATGCTGGAGGAATTGAACCTGGTGCGGAGGTTCACCATCCAGCAGGAGAGTGACCAAAAACATACAGCAAGAGCTGTGGAATGGTTCAGATCAGAGGTGAACAACCTTTACCACCCTAAGAGCCACTTTTACCTTCGATCCAGCTAAACAAAATAGGTTAAGATCCACAAAAGCAACATGGTTGTTTAAAACAAAATAGCTTCTATAGGAGATGTGTTTAGATTTTGTAATAAAAGAACAACAGTTTTATTTATGTTTTTAGGTTTATAAAAATTTTTTTTTAATGGGACTTTACATTTTTATAGACAATGACATCAAAAAAGTACATAGTTTACAACCTATTGACAAAAAAATGACTTCATAAAAAACAATATTCTTTACACTATTAGTGCCATTTGTTGTGGAAATGTTATGCATGAGATTGAATAAAATATGTCTAGGAAAAATATTACTAACTAGCATTGTTTTATATTACATTTACATTTGAAAACATTGCTCAATTCTTTAGCACTTTTGGCAAAAGTTATTGAAAGCCACAATGGAGGGCCTAAAGAGCCACATGTTGCTGGATTAGATCAAAGTATGCATTAAAGTAAAGTACAGACATAAATCCAACAGAGAATCTGTGGCAAGACTTGAAAGTTGATGGTTACGAAACCTAAATAAAACTTTTAACCTTTTTAGAATTTTATTATTTTAAAATTAACAAACTGCGGATCCGTTAATTCCACTTTACAATGATCAGTCTTTGTGTTTGTCTATTACATAAAATCCTGATAAAATACATCAAAGTTTGCAGTTGTACTGTGACAAAATGTGAAAAAGTTTATAAACACTTTTGCAGGTGGTTGAGCAGAACACGATAAAGGAAGTCAACTGTATACATTCAATACTTTATTAAAAGTTTTTTACAAAGACTGTCTGTAATTTCTGTACTTTTCTTTGCAGTGTGCAGGACCAGTGGCTATATTATATAGTCGAGTTAGAAAAACGTTTACATTTATACATGGAAGCTCTCTGAAAATCAAAGAAGAGAATGCCGCCACCAGACAGTTTTTTAAATCTTTACTTATTGCCCTGGAAGAACATCCTCATATAAATCACACACAATGAATTAAATGAATAACTCATCTGAAGTAGTAAACCCTAGCTGGAATATCCACTGGCCTCTGCTAGTTTATTTCATACTAATTGTTCCAAATGTGTTTAAGTTAATCCTGTAACAGATTAGCAACTGTTTTGTTTACTCAGCTCCCTTACTTGAGATGCTGAGCTGTCAGGGAACAGCAATCCTTCTCTCAGTCCTTCTTTTCAATGCATTCTATCATTTATCTCCTCTCCTTTCCCCATACTTATGAGAAGAGCCCCACCAACACTTTGATCTCCAAATGAATCAGGGCATATGTACTGTAATTGGACTACGCAGGTGGAATTTCATCTTTAACCTCCCTCTTCAACTGAATATCTTGACCTCCTCTATCAGTTCAAATAGGCCTCACAGCCTTCGGATGGTTTGGTTCCGCATACGTCTGAATGCCTGTGCTAAAATCAGCAGGTGTGATTTCATCAGTGGAAGGGTTTTCTCTCTAAGCCTTAAAGATTTTTAATTGCAAAGAGGAATGGGAAATGTAACCCTTGCTTGATAAGCTAATAGACCAAATGAGATGGAAAATTCCAAAGTGGTCTACATCTTAGAGAAAAGTGAAAGGCAATTAAAGTTGTATGACACAGAAATATTGGTGTAGAAAGTAAAGTTTTGCTCTACATCAAACTTTAAAGAAATCATTATTGACAGCACTTCTTTTGTTATTGGAAAGATGTCAACCTGTTGATGCTCTTCTCAATACAAATGAGCATGATTCGATGTGATATTGTGTGTTACATTAAATATAACTGAAGACAATCCAATATGATATGATGCAATATGATCAGATCTGATTACAGTACAATAAGATACAATAGGAAATCATATCATTCTCTAAGATCAGTGGTGTGCCAGTTACCCCTTAACAAGAACTGTTTCTAAATTCAGTTAGGCCATGTTAAAATGAATAAATGTTCATAGTTCCCCACCTAAACATCCTGAACTAAATTCACAGATCCAACATCGGCTTAGGTCATTACATCATTCACCAATTAGTATATGGACTTTGTCATCAATCAATGTCATTCAATAGCTTTTGTAATCTTGCTCACATTGTCATAATCTGGGGGTTTTGAGTTTGAGTTCTGTTTACTTTCTCTGCACTGCCATTATTTCAGTTCATTCAAGTTTATTAGATCCATTTAAGTGTTTAGGTGTTTGTTAATTCCCTGGATTCTTATGTTAGATGTTTTAGTTTGTATTTCATTGTAGGTCTGTTTTCTCCCCGTTACTGTTCCTTTGGTAGTCTCATTGTTTACTTATATCAGTTCTCTAGATGTTTTATGTTACCTCCCTGGACTCCCTTGCTTATCAGTGTTAATTAGTTACCCTCCCTCAGTTACCTTCATTGTCTTTTTCCTCCACCAGCTGTTCTTAATTCCTCCGATTAGCTCCTTTGGATCATTAGTCTATTCTCCACTCTCCCTCAGTATTTATACTCCCTGATTGTCATTGTTCCCCACTGGTTCCTCCTGAAAAATACCCTGGCTACAACTCGCTCCATGTCCATAGACTTGCCTGTGTTTTTTCATGTCCTGTCTAGGACTGTAAGTTAACCAGTTCATATAATTAAAAAGCATTCATCTACTCACCACGCTGCTTCCTGGCTCTTGTTTGTACGTTGGTCCTGCAAAACCCTCACTTGCCATGATCCAGATTTGTTTTATTTTCTCCTATTCTCTTTGCTAAAATAAACTATATTTTTGAATGGCTGAATTCCTACTTTAGCTACTCTTGTTTACATATTTAAATGCTTTCAGCATCAGGAAGCAAAACTAGTCAAATTTATTTGCTAATGAGCGGTCCATTAAGACAATGTTTGCAATTCTGGTCCCTTTTAAACACTTCAAGGTTTGTGTTCCCATTAGATGTAGTTTATTTGTTGTGTACACGCGCACACACACAAAAGGCAACGACAAACAACAATTAAAATGTCCCAGCTCCTTTCTTTATAAAATAAAATGTGTTTTAAATGGTAAATGGACTGTACTTACATAACACCGTTCCAGTCATACTGACCATTCAAATCGCTTTACACTAGAGCCACATTCACCCAGATGCACTCTCTAACGCACACACATTCATACACCGATACACAGATCGGTAGGCAATTTGAGGTTGAGTGCCTTGCCCAGGGGCACATCCACATGTGGCAGGAGGAAGCTGAAATCGAACACACAACCCTCGGGTGGCAAGACGACCACTCCTTTTCACTGAGCCACAGTTACCTAGGAAAATGCAGTTCGTTGCTCATCGTCTTCCGCTTCATCTGGGACCGGGTCGCAGGGGTAGCAGACTCCGTAGAGACGCCAAGACTTCCCTCTCACCAGACACCTCCTTAAGCTCCTCCGCGGGGAGCCCAAGGCGTTCCCAGGCAAGCCGAGAGACATAGTCACTCTAGTGTGTCCTGGGCTGGCCACTGGGCCTCCTCCCTGTAGGACGTGCCTGAAACACCTCCCGAGGAAGGCGTCCAGGAGGCATCCAATACAGATGCCTGAGCCACCTCAACTGACTCCTCTCGATGTGGTGGAAAAATGCAGTTTACATCTTTAATTAACCCTCAAATTGAGCACAGCTAAAAGAAGTAAAAATGGGCTCCACTCACGTTGAGTTTGTCATGTAAAACATAACATTGTTCAATTAAAGGGCTCAACAAGTGAGCTCCACTTATGAAGAAGTTAATGCGTAGCACTGTATACAAGACAAAACAATTCAAGACAATATGATGTGATCAGATCAGATCTGATACAATTCGTTAAGATACAATTTCAAGATGATTATGTAATATATGATATGATACCATAAGATACATTCAAGAAGATCCGATACAATATGAAAGAATATGATGCAATCATGTTCCAATATTACATAAAAACATACAAGATGAAATGATAGAATGCAATTTGAAACTGTGCGGTAGGAAATATCATTCAAGATGTTCTGGTACGATATGATGAGATGCTGTATGATACAACACAATTCAAGATTCAAGATCTGATACAGTATAATAAGATACAAAACAAAACACAATACAATAGTATGCGGTAGGATACAGAGCAATGTAAGACAATCCAATATGATGCAGTGATAAATTTGTTACCTATCAGGAATTTAGTTTAGAAGCTGGTCCTGTCACTGAACTGGCCTTCACAAAAGATAAATAAAAAAAGACTAGAAGTCTAACACGATGGAAACATGATCCAACACTAAGGTAAACTGCAAAAATTCTTATTTGAAACAATTTCTGAACATATTTGAAAAGATAAAAAGCTATAAAAAAAAGCTATTTACTTTTCCTTCCCATAGAAAGTACTCCTGGATCAGTGCTTCTGTGTTCTTTTTGTGTCTCTGCTCTGTTCTCTCAAACCTCCAGTCGGTCATGGCAGATGGCCGCTCAAACTGAGCCTGGTTCTGCTGGAGGTTTCTTCCTGTTAAAAGGGAGTTTTTTCCTCTCCACTGTCGCTACATGCATGCTCAGTATGAAGTATTGCTGCAAAGTCAACGCCAGTGACTGTCCACTGTCTCTACATGCTCATCCAGGAGGAGGGAATGCTACAAATCTCTGACTCGATGCAATCTGCTGGGTTTCCTTAGATAGAAAAACTTTTTATCCAATTTGAATAAAAAGCTAACTCCGACTGCACTGTTCAATGGTTAGTTATTAATTGGAATGTATGTACCTGACTGTTGTGAAGTGCCTTGAGACAACATGTGTTGTGAATTGGCGCTATATAAATAAAGCCGAATTGAATTGAATTAAAATAAAGTAATTATAAATTACATAAAAACATAACAGTATTTCATGACCTAAACATATTGCACTATTAATAAATTAACAATAAGTTAGTCTAACAGAGCTTTGTAGCCGGGGCACTGGCCACCATGTGGTTCAGCAGGGCTTTGAAAGGCACCATTCATTGACTGAACCCAGGCCAACCCCAATTGGGCCTCTTTGTTGCATCCAAACATCTGCTGTGTCCAAGGAACATCCTGGAGGAGACTGGTCTGCAGAAAAACAAACCATTCTAAGAGCTCTGTGCTTCCTCTGTCCCATGCTTCCCTCTCTTGCCTCTGCGGACAAAGGCAGTTCATTCACATTTACCCTGCACCACCAGTGTTGCCCTTGTCACTTGTGTTTTATCTTTGTGATGCTCTGTTCCTGTGTTCAAAGGAAACAATCCTCCCCTCGCGGTTAACAAAAACTCTGACAAAAATACTGCTTGTTTGGACTTTCATTTTTCTACCCCGAGTTTCATATAATACATTTCTGAACTATTTTATTGATTAAAATGTGTGACAACTAAAAGGAAAAATAAATAAGCAAAACATTGTTGATTTTAGCTGCAACATTTCATTTAAAATGTGTTTTATAATCCAAAGCACTTATCAATTTGCTTTTGACCAGATGGGGGAGCTCTCAGGCCATCCAGGAGTACTGTAGTACTACTTCTATACATCTGTCTCTCTGCATCTATGTCCTGGGAGACTTCTGCAGAGCTACACAGTAAGTCTTGCAAAAATGGTAAACAGAGCAGCAATAACCATACAAAGTGCTGACTCTGAGTTCAGGACAGTGTTTGTTTGCATGGGGAAACAGCTGTAAAATTATGATTCCTTTACATTCCTTTGTCCTTTATGTAGCTATGTTGGATATTTAATAAAGACATGGTAGAATGTCCTAAAACAGCATGTTTGGAATATTAGACTTTTGCTTGTTTCTGTTAATTTGTTGTTTACATGTTTAAGTTTAGCTCCTGTGGATTTACCTGAAACATGTTTGTGTCCCTTTCTGAGCTTCTGGTTATGCAGACACACATGTAAACATACCAGTTTGTGGCAGATGCCTGTCAGTGCAGGTTGAATCTCTTCTCAGGGAAAGTAATAAGAGAGAGAAACCACTGGGGAGCAACAGACACAGTTTCTGGCTGGGAAAAGGTTCAAACATTTTCTCTCAGTCAGTGAAAGAATTAATAAAAAAAAAAGCAAAGCATAGAAAACTACAACAAATATTTATATAAAATGTCCTTACCCCCCTCTGCAATCTCGTCTCACTCTCTATTTCTGGTAGTCTGACATTGTCAGACTGCATTTCCTTCACAACACAAATCAATTAAGATGTTTCGTTTTAATAAAAAAATATATTTCATAGTTCATTTTTTAAATCTATGTGCTTCTTTAATCTAAGTTCTGGTGAAACTGAGAGATGCTGTAAATTATCAGAGTGATCATGAACTGCTTAACAGATAGCTATATTTAATGGCAACCCAGGTACATGTGTTAAAAAGCAACAAATAAATTTTAAAAACGATTTAGGTATTATTGCAGTAGCATAAGAGGTAAATATTCTGGTTGTTTTAAAATGGCAGTCAAAAACACAAGTAGACAGTTTTTATGTTTGAAGAGATTTTACCTGGAACTATGTGCTTTGGTCAGAGAGCAAACTTGGACTTTTCATCAACAAACATTCGTGGTGGGTTTGGTGTGAAACAAAGAACGAATGTGTAGAGAAGAAAAACATGTCCTCTGTAAGGAATGGTAGAGATTCTGTGATGTGAACATGTTTCTCTCTATAGGCTCAGAAACACAAAGATACTTTAAAGATTAATCTTGTGGCTTATGTTAGAAAACAGAGAACACATCTTTCAACAGAATACTAATACAAACATGGCCAAATCATTACAAATAAGGCCCATGTGTCACAAAGTCAAGCTCATTCCACAGACCCAAATCCTCCAGAATACCTGAGGGGTGAGTTGAAGAGAAGAGAGAACAGGAGAGGACCTAGGTCTCTTAATGGTTTAGAGAGACTGTGTAAAGATAAAATGTCAAAGATCCCTCTGGAAAATGTTATAGGAAAAGACTAAGAGCTCTCCTACTGGCAAAAGGGCATTGAACAATGTATTGTTAGGAGGTTTGCCATTAATGGTGCCAATGATAACTTTGTTGAAATAAAAACGTTTGGTTATTTTTCTACATTTAGTTTGTAAGATTACAATAAAACACTTTAAAAGCAATTACTTAACAACTAAAATTGACATAAAGGATTATGCTTTATGATGCATTTGTGGCAAACAAAAGTAGCCTTTCAGATAGAGAACTTGGGTTTTATATTTGTTAGCTGTTTTACTTCTCTCATCTTGAACTTACCAGGAAAATTAAGAAGCTTTTAATACATAAAATCCACATAAGACTTGAAGTGGAAGACCATGACTCTGGTTGGCACGGTTATATTAAAATTAAATCTCTGTTCACCCTAAAACTGGCTATTAACTGTGGCAGTTTAGTGTTTCATTACTGAATGAAAATCTGTTATGGGATCTAAAGTCTTCAGGAGGGGGATGTAGAGATTATGCCAGGTTCTAAATCTTGGCAAGGGTTGCTGCCAAGTCTCTGCACCGCTTGTTTTTATTTGAGACTTTATATGCAAAAACTGTTTAAACATGGAATATTTTTCCCCTCTGACCTTTCGGGTTCTTTGTTATTTGCCAAAACAGGACTGGCCTCTTTCAAGTGCTTTAGTATTGGCTTTTATATGAACATTAATGAATAAGAACGGAGGAATATTCAGCAATAACATGCTCTTCTGGCTCGACCCCTTTTGAAGGGTGTAGTAAAACTACTTCATTGGGTTTCTCTGTTTGCTACTTGCCATCTAGAGCTGAAATATCCCTCTTGTGTGTGTTTTTTCAGTGACATACAAAACATGTACATAGACAAATGTGAGCTCACTGGGAATCTTGTGGACATTTATCTCCCACGAGGAGCCTTCCTCTGGAGGTCCTGGACTAATTGTGTGGAATTCCTGGCTGAGGTGGTGGAGGCCCACTTTGACAAAGTGGGAGGTGTATGTACACTTCATCTTCCTGCGCTGACAATTTCTCGCTTCTCCTCAAGTCAGCATCTTTGAGGAAAAGCGCTGTAAACAGAGTCAGCTGGGAGAGGTGAGAGAGTTTCGTTAGAAGAGAAGGACTTCATCTTGCCCTTGAAACTTTGTTGAGTAGCAGTGTTGTTCAGCAACTGCAGACAGCTACTCCCTCCTTTTTTCTGTCATCATGTGATGTTATAGACACACCAAGTGAAT
The DNA here is from genome assembly GCF_021462225.1 of Girardinichthys multiradiatus. NCBI lineage: Eukaryota > Metazoa > Chordata > Actinopteri > Cyprinodontiformes > Goodeidae > Girardinichthys > Girardinichthys multiradiatus. The sequence goes on along the minus strand of NC_061805.1, from coordinate 35,700,927 downwards.
CCCTCTATACTGCAATAGAGTGATTAGTGGCATGATTAAATACTGCTGTGTAAGTTATCTGTGAGGTCTGATTAGGACTTATGCAGTGCATCCAGAAAGGTTATTTAGTCTCTGAATTACATGTCAGACATTTTACACCTACACTACAGATTAAGTAGATGTTTATGTAGCTGTCAATCACTGCTGAGTCTGTTCACACTAGCTAATGCTTACAAACTGTAATTGTTTGACTAATGCTGAAGCTGAGATCAAAAAAACCACTGGGTGTCTTTTATAAGATGGCAGTGCAAGCATTACACCAAGACAAGGCTCCTATCTCCCACTCTGAAGTGCAAATGAGTCTATAATTAGATTCCACACGTAAGATGCTCAACTGCTTTCTGGGTTTGCAATCAATAGTCTAAAATACTGCAAATAACACAATATATAGATTTGCAAGAACACTGGGCATCCTCTTTAGGATAGAAGTTAAAATCTAAATTTTACAGGGCATTGTAAAAAGAATTTCTATTCCTTGGAACTTTCAGATGTTGCTATGTAACAACCAAAAACTTCCATGTATGGTATTAAGATTTTTTTGATAGACTAACACAAAGTGGTCAAAAACCAACAAGTAAATAGAAAACAATGAATGGCTTCCAATTTGTTTACAAATATAAACGGAAAAAGTATGTTGTGCATTTGTCTTCAGTGCCCCCAGTAAATACTGTTTTTTGCTGTAGTTATAGCTGCAAATCTGTTTGAGTTTGTCTGTACCACCTTCATCTATCCTTCCTTGCAAAACAGTTCAAGTTTAGTCAGATTGGTTTGAATGTCTGTGAACATGAGTTTTCAAAGCTCAGTTGGAATTTCTTCTGGACTTCTGCCCCATGAATATGCTTTGATCTTAACCATTCCATTGTATGTGGCTTTCGTTTAACAATGGCTTTCTTGCCTCTCTTCCAAAAAAGGCTAGATTTGTTAATTCCACAACTAGCAGTTGTCATGTTGATAGTTGTTCCCACTTAAGCTGTGGATCTCTGCTTCTCTTCCAGAGTTACCATGGGCCTCTTGGCTGCTTCTGATTAATGCTTACCTCGGGATGTCCAAAGCTCTGGGTATTGTTTAACCTCTTGTAACCCAAGGCGTTTTTGTGAAGTTTGTGCTCAAAATGACAAAATAAAAGTTTCATACAGCTGAGGCAAACTAAAGCAAAGTTACAGAGGTTTTAGTAAAGTCATTCATAGGCATTTTCCTGTTGGCACCATATGGCACATTTCGGCACCATCTGCAAAAGTGGAGATTTCATACATGTATGTGTGCACAACACATGTATGTCACAACACCTTTGTTTACCAGGCTGGTGGGGGTGGGGGTCAGGGAGTTGAATGCAGAATCAGATGCAAACCACAACTTTAGATTTTTTATTTTAAAAAGATTTCGAACACCATCTATTGTTTTCCTTTCACTTTACTGACATGACCTACACTCACCGGCCACTTTATTAGGTACACCTTGCTAGAACCTGGTTGGACCCCCTTTTGCCTTCAGAACTGCCTTAATTCTTTGTGGCATAGATTCAACAAGGTACTGGAAACATTCCTCAGAGAGTTTGGTCCATATTGACATGATAGCATCACACAGATGCTGCAGATTTGTCGGCTGCACATCCATGATGCAAGTCTCCCGTTCCACCACATCCCAAAGGTGCTCTATTAGATTGAGATCTGGTGACTGTGGAGGCCATTTGAGTACAGTGAACTCATTGTCATGTTCAAGAAACCAGTATGAGATGATTCATGTTTTATGACATGGCGCGTTATCCTGCTGGAAGTAACCATCAGAAGATGGGTACACTGTGGTCATAAAGGGATGGACATGGTCAGCAACAATACTCAGGTAGGCTGTGGACACGATGCTCAGTTGGTACTAAGGGAACCAAAGTGAGCTAATAAAATATCCCCCACACCATTAAACCACCACCACCAGCCTGAACCGTTGATAGAAGGCAGGATGGATCCATGCTTTCATGTTGTTGACGCCAAATTCTGACCCTAACATCCGAATGTTGCAGCAGAAATCGAGACTCATCAGACCAGGCAACGTTTTTCCAATCTTCTATTGTCCAATTGTGGTGAGCCTGTGCGAATTGTAGCCTCAGTTTCCTGTTCTTAGCTGACAGGAGTGGCACCCAGTGTGGTCTTCTGCTGCTGTAGCCCATCAAGGTTCGACGAGTTGTGCGTTCAGAGATGCTCTTCTGCATGCTTTGGTTGGCGAGTGGTTATTTGAGTTACTGTTGTCTTTCTATCAGCTCGAACCAGTCTGGCCATTCTCTTCTGACCTCTGGCATCAACAAGGCATTTGCACCCACAGAACCGACGCTCACTGGATATTTTCTCTTTGTGGGACCATTCTCTATAACCCTAGAGATGGCAGTGCGTGAAAATCCCAGTAGATCAGCAGTATCTGAAATGCTCAGACCAGCCTGTCTGGCAGCAACAACCATGCTGCGTTCAAAGTCACTTAAATCATCTTTCTTCCCCATTCTGATGCTCGGTTTGAACTGCAGCAGGTCGTCTTGACCATGTCTACATGCCTAAATGCATTGAGTTGCTGCCATATAATTGGCTGATTAGAAATTTGTGTTAACGAGCAGTTGGACAGGTGTACCTGATAAAGTGGCCGGTATGTGTGGAAAATATATGCACTGATCGAACTTGCAGATTTGCAGCTGTGTGCAGTGCAGCTATTGCAGATTTTAGGATGTTAAACCCTACAGAACACTATAGACTTGATCTTAGTTGTGAATTAAAAAAAATAAATGTCCACATTGATGACTTTAATATATTGCATACAGGCATGAAAATGGTGTTAATTTAAACAAACTACAAATGCCTCCCTCTTTCCTTTCCATCATGCCTATTTAATAAATTCAGCAAGAAAACCTTTGCGTTCTCTTGTGTGTAGTTCTCCTATTATTCCTTCTTTTTCCTCTCTGCCCCACTTTCATTCCTGCGACCATTAAGAACGACACTCTGCATAGAAAGCCCATCTGAAATATGTGATGTAGAGTGCTGTGGACAACCCCTCTGCAAAGCGCTGCGTGCCAGCCAGCACCCTTATATACCTTTTATAAGATGCCAGGACTGCACTGCAGCTTGGTCTCCATCCAGATCACAACACTGCATGTAACTGGCCCTTGCTGCTGGACCCTGGCATCAACTTGGAATACTAAAAGCTCCAGTTAGAGTGCATAATGGCAGAGAATAGATCATTTATGGCGATACTAAAAGAACTGGCTGCTCAGGGCGTGATTTTTACTCTCGGATGCTTCGGTAATGTGAAATTCCTGTATGACCCAGTGGTTCTACTAGTCTATATTTGTACTCTCAGTGGAAGAGTGTGTATTTAAACAGTTTTTCTTTTCAGAGACTAGAAGGTTGGGGATATTCCAAAATTAGGACTGAGTGCTGCTCCACTAATTTGTAGTTTCCAGTACTTGTTAGATGTTTGATCAGCCTGTCAAACTTTAGAACACTAAAATAAACCTATTAAATATTTTGTTTTATCAAACAGAAAGGATAAAATGATATGCTTTTCAATGGCCATTAAAGGCCCTAAGAAACTGCTGCAGCAGCTTTTCTGACTTTTCACATATTTGGGAGCAAACGCCGACTTTTTACAGCCTCCTTGCAAGCAAAGGGTTGAGAGTCTGATATTCAGAAAAAAACAACTTTGAATGGGGCATTGCTCCAAACAGGCATATTTGTCTCTAATGGCACTTGAAAGCCCATTCTGTCTCTGTGAAGAAGCACAGCAATCTCTGAGATCTACTCAGAACAAGGTGGTGTGAAGTATGGCTAGTGCCACAAGCAGAAGGATGTCAATTATCTCACACTTCATCATGAATTCTTGTAATTAATTGTTGAACAGAAGTCATCAGGGTTTCACCAGGCAAAAATGACAGTCACAAGCAAGTTTGTGTTGCACTGTCACCTCGAGGTATAGTTAAACAAGACATTCGCTGATGAGATTAGGTTTAAACACTAGAAGCTTCTTTTTTGTGGGCTAAATAAGAAAATGACTGAACTGTTATTTGGTTCCTTTCAGATTAAAGTACATTTTGCACGTTCCAGAGCAAGGAGGAAGAGTAGCAAGGCACAGGCCCAAGTTGCTTGATGCCCGGTGTTAAGTTTCAACACTTAGTGATGATTTTGTGAAATATAAAAGAATCCCAGCCACAAACCAAAAAATTATAAAGCACTTACTGCTTCTCAGCACTTGACGAGCTTTATGGAAATGCTGATTACATTTTCCACAACCTACCTACTGCCAGAAGTATCACTACCTTATCTAATGACAATGGTATCCGTCTGCTTGATTTGGCCCAACTCACCTGACCAGAAACCCACAAAATCTAATTTCATCAAGTGGAAGGTCAGACAAGTCTCAGAACATTTCATGGGTTAAAGGACGCTATTAAAGCAACATGGGCTTCCTTAGCACCTCAACAGTCTCCATACCACGCAGCATTGATGCAGTAATTTATCGAAGGTTAATGAATGCATATACCTTGCAGTACATGGACAGACTTCAGTAAGCTAACCCTTCTGCATAAAAATATGTTTGTTTTTAAACTGGCCACATTTAATTTTCTACTTTTCTCAGAAACAGTTTTGTGGTTTTTATTAGCTGTTAGGCATTTTCATTAAACCTGACAGAAATAAAGGCTTGAAATATATCACTGACTGTAATACATCTACACTGGCTTCATTTTGTTTTATTTGATTTGATTGCTAATATAGTTTGTCAACAATAGCAATGATATTTGAGTTTAAGATACACCTGTATAACATTTTTTTAAGCTTATCACCTTATGCCACACAAAACAATCCAGGAAATAGTTTTCAACAAAAGGCCAAGAGAAAGAAAACTAACCTTGGATGGTTTTTGTAAAAATGACTTTAGGCATTACTCCCCTGCACCAACTTAGTGGACACAAACACCCAGTTTTAATACTTTGTCCTTGGATAATTATAGCTAGAAGCACAGGGTTAATTGAACTGAAAAAGGTTATCCGGCACTGCTCAACCTCAAAGCTCAGCTGCAGAGCGAGGAAACAAAACCTGTCGAAAAAGTTCTCAGACCTTCTCTCAAATTTAAGGTTAGCCACCTCATCCTCTTTTAAAATGATGGCTTTAAGATATTACAAGTGATGTTTAGACATTACACGTTAATAAATTATCTTCAATGAAACTGGAGCTATTTTCAATGTACATCATATAATAGAAGCCCAAATTACACTCAACACTGTAGGCTATTTTCACACAAAAAGTAATCTTATTTATATAAAAATGTGATTTTCTATTTACCAGGACCTAACAGAGTTCACTATTCAGATAAGTATTATAGCTAATAGCAAAACAACTAGAGACAAGAGGCTTCTGCCCATTCAATACCGGATTATATCTTATCAGATGTATTATTCATTTACAACTAATAATATTCCTATGTTGTCTTATAGAGAGAAGTAAAAAACAGACATTCATATTTAGGGTAACTTTATTTACAAACAAAATGAAGTGATTCCCATTCTTCTGCACAGACTGAACGCAGATGGATAAATATGTTCCAGCTGACAACCTGTGGGAAAAACAAGAAAATAGGACACCAAATGATAAGATGACTTGCATACAACTGATTTTAGAAAAGCAATGTCTTAGTAAACGCTAGAGCAGACAAATGTGACAACAACTCAAAACGGATTCCACCTGATACACCCCGACGTTTATAATGAACTGTCACATTAATTTGCCCGAGTGGGAGCTGATCTACACAATACGGCCCCCACTTGACACCTGTTACTGTTGCACTCAGGCATACGGTAGTATATTTAAGAAATGCCATACAGGGAAGGCTAAAGAGGTACAGGGAAAGCCTGACTGCCTGGGCTCACTTTACCAAACAATATTGCAGCATATGCCACATCATCTTGACGTTATAATAAAAGCAGATATGCTGGATCAAAATGGCAGGTGTAATTACCGCGGAGGCTGAGCAACAACACCGTGCCATTTCACTTCTTCAGGATCTGATGTCTGACGACGATGAAGGGGAATGCAAAGCCACTGCCGAAGAACAACGCCATCATTCCCAGCAGACGCCACTTGTTCTCCACAGAGAAGGGCAGGTTCTGTAAAACAAAAAAAGCCACGTTGCAATCTTTGATCAAAGTACTCATTCGTAAAAAGCTATTATGAGATCTGGAAACTACAATCAACAAGCACGCTTACATTTTCTGTGCTACAAGCAAGATATAAGGTTTTCTATATATACAGGTCCTTCTCAAAATATTAGCATATTGTGATAAAGTTCATTATTTTCCATAATGTAATGATGAAAATTTAACATTCATATATTTTAGATTCATTGCACACTAACTGAAATATTTCAGGTCTTTTATTGTCTTAATACAGATGATTTTGGCATACAGCTCATGAAAACCCAAAATTTCTATCTCACAAAATTAGCATATTTCATCCGACCAATAAAAGAAAAGTGTTTTTAATACAAAAAACGTCAACCTTCAAATAATCATGTACAGTTATGCACTCAATACTTGGTCGGGAATCCTTTTTCAGAAATGACTGCTTCAATGCGGCGTGGCATGGAGGCAATCAGCCTGTGGCACTGCTGAGGTCTTATGGAGGCCCAGGATGCTTCGATAGCGGCCTTTAGCTCATCCAGAGTGTTGGGTCTTGAGTCTCTCAACGTTCTCTTCACAATATCCCACAGATTCTCTATGGGGTTCAGGTCAGGAGAGTTGGCAGGCCAATTGAGCACAGTGATACCATGGTCAGTAAACCATTTACCAGTGGTTTTGGCACTGTGAGCAGGTGCCAGGTCGTGCTGAAAAATGAAATCTTCATCTCCATAAAGCTTTTCAGCAGATGGAAGCATGAAGTGCTCCAAAATCTCCTGATAGCTAGCTGCATTGACCCTGCCCTTGATAAAACACAGTGGACCAACACCAGCAGCTGACACGGCTCCCCAGACCATCACTGACTGTGTGTACTTGACACTGGACTTCTGGCATTTTGGCATTTCCTTCTCCCCAGTCTTCCTCCAGACTCTGGCACCTTGATTTCCGAATGACATGCAGAATTTGCTTTCATCCGAAAAAAGTACTTTGGACCACTGAGCAACAGTCCAGTGCTGCTTCTCTGTAACCCAGGTCAGGCACTTCTGCCGCTGTTTCTGGTTCAAAAGTGGCTTGACCTGGGGAATGGGGCACCTGTAGCCCATTTCCTGCACACACCTGTGCACGGTGGCTCTGGATGTTTCTACTCCAGACTCAGTCCAATGCTTCCGCAGGTCCCCCAAGGTCTGGAATCGGCCCTTCTCCACAATCTTCCTCAGGGTCCGGTCACCTCTTCTCGTTGTGCAGCGTTTTCTGCCACACTTTTTCCTTCTCACAGACTTCCCACTGAGGTGCCTTGATACAGCACTCTGGGAACAGCCTATTTGTTCAGAAATTTCTTTCTGTGTCTTACCCTCTTGCTTGAGGGTGTCAATAGTGGCCTTCTGGACAGCAGTCAGGTCGGCAGTCTTACCCATGATTGGGGTTTTGAGTGATGAACCAGGCTGGGAGTTTTAAAGGCCTCAGGAATCTTTTGCAGGTGTTTAGAGTTAACTCGTTGATTCAGATGATTAGGTTCATAGCTTGTTTAGAGACCCTTTTAATGATATGCTAATTTTGTGAGATAGGAATTTTGGGTTTTCATGAGCTGTATGCCAAAATCATCCGTATTAAGACAATAAAAGACCTGAAATATTTCAGTTAGTGTGCAATGAATCTAAAATATATGAATGTTAAATTGTCATCATGACATTATGGAAAATAATGAACTTTATCACAATATGCTAATATTTTGAGAAGGACCTGTATTTGCAATATAAATGCTAAAGTAAAGTAAACATACGATAAAATATTTTCACAAAAATTAATCTTGTGAAGGTAAACATAAAAAAAACGAATCTGGCCACTATGATCTTGCTGTAATGCTATGCAACAATGGCCTCTTTCCAGGATGCCTGCAATGCAGTTAAGAATCTGAGAAGCCAAATTAGACTGAGTGGGTGTGAAGTATTGATTTCATAAAAAAATGCTCTTTGAGCAGATGTGAATTGACAAGCGCCCTCTACAATCTTTACACTCTTGCCAGGATTATTTTTTGTCTTTTAAAACCAATGTGCACCATTTCCTATTATCTGTGGATTTTTTTCTGTCAATGTCAGAGCTCAATAATAATAAAAAATAAAAATAAAAACAAAATGCGAAAGTGAAACGGTCATAACTGGGCTTTACAGGAGCTTTCCAAACAAGGTACACTCAGACACATGATGATAGGCAAACTGAAACAACTGTTTCCTTAATAAAAATGCAGAAAGTACATACGTTGACTACAATGCCAATAGTATTGGGTCACCCCACCAAATCAATGCACTCCAGTGTTAGAATCACTTCCATGGCTGCTGGTGAATGAAGTTTGGTGTGAAGAAACTTGACTGACCTTAACATTCTTAAACATCTTTGGGATGAATTAGAGACTTCTCATATATCTATGAACACACTCCTACCCTTGTGAAAGATGTTTACAGGATAAATAAAATCGCTATTGCTGGCAACAATGGGTCCATCTGAAAGTTGGACTTTATAAATTAAAAACAGGATGTCATCAACGTTCGTGTACATGTAAAAGAAGACTGACAAATACTTTTGGCAATATATATATGCAGAGAACTTTAAAGTATTTTCCGTTCGGAGAACAAGTCCTAATTTTGTTTTAATATCTTACACACACTTGACAGAAAACGGTTCATGTCAATTTATCTACAGCTTTGACCTTAGCTGTAGCAGCGGTTCGCCGGAAGCAAAAAAAAAAAAAAAACACACAACAAAAAACTAAAAAATAGTTAGATGAAGAACCTTTGTACCTTTTTTTGGAATTACGTCATTACGGTAAAGACCCTAAATCACACAGGCTTTTAGGATAAAATACTATAACAAAGCATGTATATGTCAAGAGTTGAGAAGGTTGGTATAAAAACTACATGCTAACTGTTAGCTTGACAATGTTACCCCGCTATTATATGTAAAGAATATCAGTTTTAAAAGCGGAAAGACTACATTAAGTCTATGTGTGAATTTAAATCTATTTTAATCACGAAACGTTTGAATCAAAAAATATCTATGCTACAATCTTGTCCATTGAACATGACCTCTGTGTTAGCGCTAGCTTAGCTTATGCCAGGCTACGGACACCGACAGGGCCGAGTCTCACACTGTCACATTTGAAAGAAGCGCTTCTTCTTTCAGGAGATAAACTCACCTTCCCTGGTCCTTCGGCATAGTGAGAAGAACGAACAGCAGATGTGGCGAACCGCCTCACAGCTTGTCCCAGCATTATTGTCACCTGGCTTATTCTGTGTCTCAGTACACTGCGGCTGCTAAACGCGATCTTTCTGCTTCTGTCCAACGGAAAGGACTTTGGGAAATAAAAGCAAGGGGTGCTATGGGAAATGCAGTTCTAATGCATCAACGACGACTAAATGGTGATTTGGTTTTGTAATCATTTGTAAATACCATGAAGACATCTAACGGTTATATGATCCAAAATGATAGAGTTCGTTATTCTACAAAAAATATATTTTTATTTTTACTATTATTCAAATACACCAGTCACTTTAATTATGCATCAAAACTGTTCTGACTATGTTTTTGTTTAAGAATATTGTTTTCTTAAATTACATTGTATTTGAATTGACATAACATTATTTCAATATGGATTTTACCATGGATGTCAACAATCTTACAATCTTCCCTGTGTCTAATTGTATTTTTAGTGAAAGTTAGAATACATGAACCATTGAGTTGAGTGGAGTTGGTATGTATTTATCACTTTTGTATTGTATGAATTGTGCACAATAACAGTTAAATAAAAACAAATCTGGCATTTTCATTTCAAGGTGTTTTTCCTACCTTTCTCTATTATTTGTTGGTTTTTCTAATATTTCCTCTATGCCTTTTTTTTATTCTATAACGTCACATAACATATTTTCTCTGTGTTATCCCAATAGGTGTACCCCATCTCACAGTGGTTTCAATCTTTGCACAAATATCCCCTATTATATAATACCAAAATTTGATTACATAGACCCTTTAATTCTGAATAGTCTGGTGGGTCAACCTTTATTCTTGTATGTACAGGTCCTTCTCAAAATATTAGCATATTGTGATCAAGTTCATTATTTTCCATAATGTCATGATGGAAATTTAACATTCATATATTTTAGATTCATTGCACACTAACTGAAATATTTCAGGTCTTTTATTGTCTTAATACGAATGATTTTGGCATACAGCTAATGAAAACCCAAAATTCCTATCTCACAAAATTAGCATATTTCATCCGACCAATAAAAGAAAAGTGTTTTTAATACAAAAAACGTCAACCTTCAAATAATCATGTACAGTTATGCACTCAATACTTGGTCGGGAATCCTTTTGCATGAAATGACTACTTCAATGCGGCGTGGCATGGAGGCAATCAGCCTGTGGCACTGCTGAGGTCTTAATGGAGGCCAAGGATGCTTCGATAGCGGCCTTTAGCTCATCCATGAGTGTTGGGTCTTGAGTCTCTCAACGTTCTCTTCACAATATCCCACAGATTCTCTATGGGGTTCAGGTCAGGAGAGTTGGCAGGCCAATTGAGCACAGTGATACCATGGTCAGTAAACCATTTACCAGTGGTTTTGGCACTGTGAGCAGGTGCCAGGTCGTGCTGAAAAATGAAATCTTCATCTCCATAAAGCTTTTCAGCAGATGGAAGCATGAAGTGCTCCAAAATCTCCTGATAGCTAGCTGCATTGACCCTGCCCTTGATAAAACACAGTGGACCAACACCAGCAGCTGACACGGCACCCCAGACCATCACTGACTGTGGGTACTTGACACTGGACTTCTGGCATTTTGGCATTTCCTTCTCCCCAGTCTTCCTCCAGACTCTGGCACCTTGATTTCCGAATGACATGCAGAATTTGCTTTCATCCGAAAAAAGTACTTTGGACCACTGAGCAACAGTCCAGTGCTGCTTCTCTGTAGCCCAGGTCAAGCGCTTCTGCCGCTGTTTCTGGTTCAAAAGTGGCTTGACCTGGGGAATGCGGCACCAGTAGCCCATTTCCTGCACACGCCTGTGCACGGTGGCTCTGGATGTTTCTACTCCAGACTCAGTCCACTGCTTCCACAGGTCCCCCAAGATCTGGAATCGGCCCTTCTCCACAATCTTCCTCAGGGTCCGGTCACCTCTTCTCGTTGTGCAGCATTTTCTGCCACACTTTTTCCTTCCCACAGACTTCCCACTGAGGTGCCTTGATACAGTACTCTGGGAACAGCCTATTCGTTCAGAAATTTCTTTCTGTGTCTTACCCTCTTGCTTGAGGGTGTCAATAGTGGCCTTCTGGACAGCAGTCAGGTCGGCAGTCTTACCCATGATTGGGGTTTTGAGTGATGAACCAGGCTGGGAGTTTTAAAGGCCTCAGGAGTCTTTTGCAGGTGTTTAGAGTTAACTCGTTGATTCAGATGATTAGGTTCATAGCTCGTTTAGAGACCCTTTTAATGATATGCTAATTTTGTGAGATGGGAATTTTGGGTTTTCATGAGCTGTATGCCAAAATCATCCGTATTAAAACAATAAAAGACCTGAAATATTTCAGTTAGTGTGCAATGAATCTAAAATATATGAATGTTAAATTTTCATCATTACATTATGGAAAATAATGAACTTTATCACAATATGCTAATATTTTGAGAAGGACCTGTACAATATCTCCCTTGTTTATATTATAGTAAATACTATTTTAAAGTTTAAGTAGCATTTTCTTCATATTCAATGCTATATGCATCAAACTTCTTTTGTATGGGTGTGGGCCACATGTTATGTTTTGACTGGCATTGAGAATGAGGCACATGGTAACAGATGGTCAACCTCTCTAATCATCAATGATCTGAGGATCTAAATGTCCTTGAACTCTTTTGAAATGTCCACTGAGTCTTGTTTAATATATTTGGAATCTTTCCAGTTATTGCTGTGCCTGGTTCTCATCTGCTGTTCAGACACACCTGATAGGAGTGGTTGATTCTGTCTGAAGTCAGATATCTTATAGGAAATTAAAAGAAAACGATTTGATACAGCATAAATTTAAGGAAAGCTATAAATCTAATGTTGGTCAATGGAAATAAATAAAGTAGTTTATTACAGTTTAGTTTCTTATTAAAAAAATTGAGCAAATCTCACATTGTCGTACATTTTGTGTACTTTGAAAGACTGAGCCTTTTTTATCTGTCAAAGTTAAGAGTTGCCATTTCTGTTTCACTTAGTGGTTAGGATAACTTTTTTAAACCTATTTTATTTCAAACAAGTTGTTTTTGTCAGTGACAAAGATATACATATAAGCAATAGTTTTGTCATAGGAATATAAGGTAATTAACCATTACAAATTACAAATTGTTTTGAAAAAACTTCTTCACAGTTTGATTACTATTATTCACTGTAGCATTTGCTTCGGCTGCATTTACTACTGGCACTAATCCCTTACTATTTTTAGCTTTGCAAAACATTTCAGATAAAATTTGGTTGAAGAAATAAAATCACGTGTTTCTATTCAGCTTAGTTATTCTTCTATTTTTTTTTTGTTTGAAATATATGTGTAAGTATTAATCTATTTCTTTAATTAACGCCCACCTTAAAAAGGACAGCTTTAAGCAAATTACAACAGAATAGATCTCAGTTTTTATACTACTTAGATTTTTGATGAACAAAGAAGAGCTTTTTATTTAATTGCTTATTAAAAATGTATAGCTTTAAATAAAATACGTTAAGGTAAAATTCCCTGCAAAATGCAGCTATGAACTGGAAAGCTGTATAGTTATCGTGTGAGTTTCATCCATGGAATGTCTCTGTTTAAAGTAAAAGTTATGTCATTGCTGTCAGCTATTACCATTCTCCTAGCTAGTTGTGCTGGAGCTCCAACATATTATCTCCTGTGATGCTGGCAGCTGCGTTAGGCTGGTTACGCATCTTCTCATCCCTTAGTGCATGGTCATCACTTGGCCTGCTGCCACTTGTTTGCCCTCACATTGCCACTGCAATCTGTTTAAAAAAGCATTGAGGGATTGGGAATCACACTGTAGCCGGATGACAAACAATGTCATCAGACCCCAAATATAAATACTGATGTTATCATCACAAGCTCGTCGAAAAAAGCTGGAGGACCAGTCCTGAAACACACCCTTTGGTAAATTGTCTGATTCATCTATTCTGGGGGCTCATTTTTTATTATTGTCGACTACTTTAATGTTTTGTTACTGACCTTTCTTGACTGATGAAAAATGTTTAATCAGGAAGTCTGGGGTTCTTGATAAGATCAATATAAGCATTAATACATTTTGCACACAAATATTTAAAACGACTCCCACTTTCACTTAAGTCAGTCAGCGAAACTGAATTCTGTGTGAGTTTCATCAAATCAACCATCCATGTACACTGTGTGATAATATATGCAGAAAGCCCAGACTATCTCAACAAAAATGTAAAGATGAATAAGAATGAAACTTGCTAAGTATGAAAATATTTTAATACAGTCTTTTTAAGTCAGATCATGTTTGCTCCTGTAGTACCTTGCAAACTTTTTCATACTAATTCAAGGTCAATAAAAAGTACCACATTACCCAGAAGTAGAAAGTAAACAACACGAGGTTTCCCTTTTTTTCCAAATAAATCCGAAAAGTGTAGTGTGCTTATGTTCAGCTCCCCTGAGTCAGTACTTTACTAAACTATTTATTTCTTTTAGTTACAGCTGCAAGTCTGTTGGGGTTTGTCTCTACCAGCCTTGCACATCTAGAGACTGATTTTTTTCTCCATTGCTGCTCAAGCTCAGTCTGATTGGATGGAATGCATCTGGGAACATAAATGCTCAAATCTTGCAATTAACTCTGTTCAGCTTCGCTGTCCCTGTTGATGAAAGGCTTCCCAATAGCATGATGTTGCCACCACCATGTTTTACTGTGGTGATAGGTTGGTTTGAATCTTATTTGTCTGACAGATTCCAGTTTGTTCATGTAAATGATAAATCATTTTAAACTCAAGGGTTAATTGTGGAGTACAGCAGGGTTCAGTACTTGGGTCAATTCTCTTTACTATATATATGCTTCCAATAGGTAAAATTATCAGGCAGCATAGGATAAATTTTCACTGTTACGCTGATGATACTCAGCTTTACTTATGCATGAATCCTGATGAGCCCAACCAGTTAGATAGACTACAAGCATGTCATGAAGACATAAAAACTTGGATGACTTTAAAATGTATGCTTTTAAATTCAGACAAGACAGAAGTTGTTGTCTTTGGACCGGAGTCTTTAAAAAAGAAACTGCTTAGTCAATCACTTAACCTGGACGGCATTAAACTGACCTCCGATAATAAAGTAAAAAAACTTGGTGTTATTTTTGACCAGGACATGTCATTTAAATCCCTTAATAAACAGGTATCCTTTACTTACCAGGCTCCTCTCCTGTGGAACCAGCTCCCAGTTTTAGTCCGTGAGGCAGACACCCTATCTACTTTTAAGGCTAGGCTTAAAACTTTCCTTTTTGATAAACTTATAGTTAGAGTGGTTTAGGTTATCCTGAGCTATCTCTGTGGTTATGCTGCTATAGGTTTAGGCTGCTGGAGGACATAATGACCACTTTCACCCTCTTCGCTACATTCTCACACTACTCTCCAATTTTGCATTATTTGCTGTTTTTTTCAGCTTTTAACTTTGTTCTCTCTTTTCTCTACCTAGAAGCTACAACTGGCCTGACTCTGTGTCTACCTGTGACACCTTTCTGGAGAGGGGCATCGTCCAAGCCTCTGCTGGCAACAACTTAATGCTCACCCTCTACCGATGATCCACATGTCCCTGTCTTTCAGTGTTTAACCCTGTCTCTCTCCTAGACATAGCTACTGACTGAGCTTTTACTGTACCTAATTATATGTGCTCTCTTTCTGACTCTAACCTTGAAAACTGGCTCAGAGTTTTTCTGTTCTTCCTTTTCTAGATGAAGCCGCAAAAGGAGCAACATCCATTAACATTTACTTTTCGTTCCCATAGAAAGTACTCCTGGATCAGTGCTTCTGTGTTCTTTTTGTGTCTCTGCTCTGTTCTCTCAAACCCCCAGTTGGTCGTGGCAGATGGCCGCTCACATTGAGCCTGGTTCTGCTGGAGGTTTCTTCCTGTTAAAAGGGAGTTTTTCCTCTCCACTGTCGCTACATGCATGCTCAGTATGAGGGATTGCTGCAAAGTCAACGCCAGTGACTGTCCACTGTCTCTACATGCTCATCCGGGAGGAGTGAATGCTGCAATTCACTGACTGGATGCAATCTGCTGGGTTTCCTTAGATAGAAAAACTTTTCATCCAATTTGAATAAATAATTGAATCTGACTGCACTGTTCAATGGTTACGATTAATTGGAATGTATGTACCTGACTTTTGTGAAGTGCCTTGAGATGACACGTGTTGTGAATTGGCGCTATATAATTAAACTGAATTGAATTGATGTACAGTATCTCACAAAAGTCAGATTTTTTGTAAACATTTTATCATATCTTTTCATGCAACGACAATGAAGATGTGACACTTACAATGTAAAGTAGTATGTGTACATGTTACCAGAGTAAAATAAAATGAAGTCCCAACCAGCTCAGCATCAAGAGCCAGAATATAATCCAGCAATACTGCAAAGAGTCGCACAGCAAAATGTTCACCACACATTTTTAATAACTTAAATGCCCTATAACATAAACCTAAACTGTTCTTAACATTTTCATATGAGATTTTCTCATTCCTTAACTGATTAATTTAAAGTAAAAACAGCTGAAGCCACAATATGTCCTCAGGATCACATAAGGCAGGGCCCCTTTTCTTGACTTCCAGCCAATTCTTGCTTCCACGCAGCTATTAAATAAATAATGCGATTAATTACAAATCTTTATAAAAAAAAAGAAAACGGTTATTTTGATTCTCTGGTTGAATGTGTGTTTAATTAAAAAAAGTAAAACACACAAATAAAATGTTTACTTCACAACCACTGGGCACACAGTGCTCCTCCTTGTGTTTCTGGTGCCCTCAGGTTGGGAACCACTGACATAGGGGTTGGTCGGACTCTATCTAGTGGCAGTCTTTGTTCCCCACCATCTTTTTTAGGTCTGGCTTGTATTTAGTTACTCTGAGCATCATTTACATGTGTGTCTGTCAAAACAGAGCAATGTTTTGACTAAATTTGCTTTATTGTAAAGAAGATGGATTCACAGACATAGGTTAATCCAAACATTGACATCAGCTGAGCGCAGCCTGTTTAATATTGGCATACCTGTTTTTTGGCACAGTTTTCCAGAGGTCTGTGGCTCCCTCTTTCCAAACAGATTGTAACCTTTCACCCTCAGAGAGTTCTTTCAGCTCCAGCTGGGATGATACCTCATCTGCCACAAAAAGGGCTTGTAAACAGTCCGAGTCAGCAGTGAAATGGTTCATGAGGAGTGTGATCTGTGGTCTTTTCTTCTTCAGATTCCAGAACCTGTCATCAAAACTTTGCTGTAGGCTTTCAATTAGTGGTACATAAAAGGTCATTCTCCCATTTGACACCCCACCTGTCTCTTTACATGCTGCTAACAAAGAGGGAAAATGAATGAACTCTCCTTCAGGAAGGAGGATATTGAATAGCTTAAGTTTGTTGAAAAATGCACAAACACTTTGAATCAGGTCAGGAAGCATTTTAATTTTCCCTGCAGATCCAGATTCAGTTCGTTCAAATGGTGCAGGATGTCGACTAGAAACCCCAAATCTAAAACCCACTGGGGGTACTGTAGGTGAGGGTAGTTCTTATGTTTCTCTTCCAGAAAAAAACTTGACTGGGTTCAAAAAAATGGGAAAGCACATTACCTCTTGAAAGCCATTGCACAGTGCAGTGAAGGAATAGAACAGTAGGAAGGTCTTCATCAGGTTCAGCAATAAAATGTCTGTGATTTAGTGCATCAGTTCAAATAAAATGCATAATTTCTAAAAGGCTTAATGTAGTGGTATCTTAAACCCCAGGTGCTTATGGTGGATGATGTGATGAAATGTCTAAAAATCATCATCAGATTCAGATTCACAGAGACCGATGAGCCTGTTTGCAGTACCCATAATAGCTGGTGTACCATCTGTGGCTATTGCTGTTAGCTGTGATAGCTGGAAATTTAATGACTCTTTCAGCTCAGTGCCATGGGCCCTGTCTTATAATGTTATCAATGTCAAGCAATTCTTCCTTAATTATACAATCTGCTGACAAAAACGTTCAAAAACTGCCAAATGTGGCTTATCTTGAACATCACAAGATTCATCCAAAACAAGCTGAAAAAGAAATTATTTTAAGACTGGTGAATACTTGCATTTCAAACAATATTCCATGCCACTTGATATGATGCTCACGAGACAGTCTCTGAGTGCTTGGTGGTATTTCTTAGAAACTGAGTCTGCTTCTCTGATTGACGTTTTAACATATTAACCTTGTGCTTACAAAGTTCGGTGCCGTTTAGAACTCCTTAGTAATGTTAGCATGAATTGAAGAACATTTTCTGCTCTAGGTCTGAAGCTTTAAAATGTGGCAGTGATGTCTGGCATAGCAAGCAGATGGGGTTCCCATTTCTCTCAGAAAAAAGTACAACTCCTCCCAATCCATATAAAGATGCATATGCTCCTCTTAATATTTACTTTTAGCTTTGTGCTTCTCTAATTCCATGATGACACAATAATAAGGAATTCACATTCAAATGTATCCTGGCTCTCATGGGCTGGCAAGATGTATAAGTGACACTACAGCCTTAATGTGACCTTAATTGTGACAAAATTTGTTTTAAAGTGGATGGTTACATCTCAGTAGATGGGTAGCTGAGGCTGCAAATGTTTTTCTTTTCTTTTTTTTCTCTGTGTGCAAAGCATCCTTGTTGGATAAAGAAGTGAAATGCAGGCGGACGTTATTAAAGAAAAATAATTTCAAAATAAAATATCCTACAAACTGCAATTAAAATGAGAACCTTCACAGATCAGTCCAGCCACAGAGTTCAGAAAGAAGCGCTGCATGTGGTCTAAACTGCTGGCAACAAAAATGAGTACAGCTTTAAATGAAAATGTCTAAATTGTGCCCAATTAGCCATCTTCCCTCCCCTCTGTCTTGTGACACGTTAGTGTTACAAGGTCTCAGGTGTGAACAGGGACAAGGTGTGTATAATTTGGTTGTTGTGAACCTTATACTCTCTTATACTGATATCTGGAAGTTCAATATGGCACCGCATGGCAAAGAACTCTCTGAGGATCTGATAAAAAGAATTATTGCTTTACATAAAGATAACCTAGGCTAAAACAAAATGCCAACACACAGAAACTTAGCTGCAGCATAGTGGCCACGACCATATAACGGTTTAAAAGGACAGGTTCCACTCAGAACAGGCCTCGCCATCGTCGACCAAAGAAGCTGAGTGCCTGTGCTCAACGGGATATCCAGATGTTTTATGAAAATTGACACGATAATGATGATGCTCAAGAAAACCCGCAAACCCTGTGCTGATGACATGCAGATTAAAGACATGGTTTACTATAACCATGTGCTGTGGTAGATAACAAGATAAAGTTGTTTGGTTTAGATGGAGTCAGGTATGTGGCGGCAAGGGGGTGAGGAGTACAAAGACAAGTGTGTCTTGACTACAATACAATAGAGCCCTAAGGCACTCCACATGTAAGAGGCACTACAGAGGACTCAACTGCTCAAACACAAAAACTTCTCTCTATTAAATAAGATCTGAACCACTCTAGAGCAACACCGTGAATGCCCACCAAGTTCTCCAAGCGAGACAAGAGGATCTGATGGTCCACTGTGTCGAAGGCAGCTGTTAGGTCCAACAGCATTAAAATAACACAGTGACCAAAGGTGTGGTTTAAATAAATGTAATTAAAAACCCTCAATGGCGCTGAGTCGATACTCAAGAAGGTTGTGCTTATTTAAGTATAAAATCTAGTGGCTGTAGACAATTTTTTACAGGATCTTAGATAGAAAAGGGAGATTTGAGATGGGCCTAAAATTTGTAGTTCCTGTGGAGTCCAGGCCAGGCTTTCTAATCAATGGTGTCACCACTGCATTTTTAAAACTCGCTGGTGCCTAACCATTTGCCAGCTACCATTTATAATATTGGCTACATAAGCGGTCACAATGGGAAAACCTCTTTAAAAAGACGAGGTTAAATTGGCTCAGTTGGAGACCCTGCAGGCTTGCTATGACACGTGACCTCTTTTGAAAAAGGCAGAGTGACAAGCTCAAATGGGTAAAAACAGCAGTGTGTAATGGAGATGGAGGGTCCATAAGAAGGATAACTAATGAGGGTTCTAATGCTTGCAACCTTGTAAATAAAAAAATCTCAGAAAGTTCTCACACATTTCAGTTGAGTTCTCCAAACCACCTGATTGTGGGACTTTAATAACAGAGTTGATGGCTTTAAAAAGAACACGAGCATTGTTACAAATACAGACAATCAGAAAAAGTTTAGTTTTTTGTAGTTTTAACAGTTGTGTGATAGAAACGCCAGCTATCTTGTAATGTCTGAAAAGACACCTGTAACTTGTCCTCCTTCCATTTTCCATCAGCTCTCCTGCTCACACCTGACAAGCATCTGTGACATCATTTGTCCAGGGTTTAGATGTGGATTTTAAAAGGCCTTATTGTCAAAGGAGTCACAGCCTCCAAAACAGTCTGACAGGTTGAGTTAAAATGAGATAAGAGAGCCTCAACATCTGTCTGAAGACCACAGAATCACTGGGGCACATTGTAGAGCAAAAAGCGGCAGAGAACTGAGCAGCAGTGGAGGAGTCAATAACCCGACAGGGTTGTGCAGGAGCGGAAGGTTTGACTGTACGGCAGAGGAGTGACATATCAAACACAACAGACGTGGTCTGAAAAGGCAGCACTACAAATGTCCACATTAAAAACATTAAAACTATGAGCAAAAAGAACATTAAAAGTATGGCCACATTCAGTCAGACTAGACACAAAATGAACGAAATTTAAAGTATCAATGAGACGTAAAACATTTTTGGCCAATGGTTTATCAGGACAGCACACATGAATACTAAAATCTCTAACTATTAAAACTTGTCATATTTAGGCACGACAAAATCTGCAAAGTCATCAAGAAAGTCTTTGTTGTACTTTGGTGGTCTGTATAAAACAGTGCACAGCAATGGGAGGGCAGATATGAGCTCAAACAAGTTCATCTTGAAGTTAGAGTAAGATGATATTGGTGTAACGCATTTACAGAAACAGCTCTCCCTACCAACAGTGGCTACTCCTCCACAACCTGTCATCCTCGGAGCACTGAAGTAGGTGCGCATTAATGGCTGTGTTAAATTATTTATGAATTTATACTGTTATACAAACTCTTTAAAGTTCTGCCATACTCTTTCCATTTTCAGATGATAGGCTGTGGTCTGTGAAATGTTCAAAGCTTGGGATATTGTTTTAGATCCTGATCCTTTTTAAACTTTATACATGACCTGTGTGCTGTTTCTTGGTCTTTATGATTCAGTTTCTTCCCTAATGTTCTCATACAAACCTCTTAGGCTCTCACAGAACTTACATCCATCCACCCATCCATTGTCTATACCACTTTAAGCATCCGGGATCACATGGGCGGCTGGTACCTATCTCCAGTTGTCATTGGGTGAAAGATGGGGTACGCCCCAGAAAGAGATAGGTTATGCCCCAGAGAGGTTGCCAGTCTATCACAGGGCAACATAAAGACACACAGAGCAAAACACAGAGCAAACAACAAAGGTGGACTCTCATTAGGTGACATTGAAGGCAATTGATTGCATGAATGGGGCTGATATAAATGTTACAATTTTCAGATATTTTTGTGATTTTTTTAAAAAAACATGTAGCATTTCTTTCCCACTTCAGTACTCTAGTACATAAAATCCCAATAGATTACAATGAAATTCCTGGTTGTGGCATGAAGTATTTTGCAATGTGGTGTATTTACAAGCCTTCTACAGCTAATGATGAATAGTAGGATAGTGTGTCAAGGTACACAACACCCCTCCTCATGTCTAGATTTGCAATAATGTTCCACAAAGAAATGGAGTGGTAATAATGGATAACATTGATCAACAATGACAGTTCATTTTGGCAGCAGCACTCTTTAAACTGCCTTGTGAGATTAAAAACGATGAAAGCAAATCTGTAGTTTATTTTGTGGAAAGCGAAGGACAACAGTAAATTGTTGTTCAGATTGTGATATTTACTTGTAGATGCACACATGGAAGAGCACTGTGGCTCAGTAGGAAGAGTAGTTGTCTTGCAATCAGAAGGTTGTGGGTTTGATTCCAGCTTCCTCCTGCCATATGTCGATGTGCCCCTGGGCAAGGCACTTAACCTCAAGTTGCCTACCGATCTGCGTATCGGTGTATGAATATGTGAGAGTTAGTGAGTGCGTTTGGGTGAATGTGGCGCTAGTGTAAAGCGCTTTGAGCGGACTGTATCACTGGAAAAGCGCTATATAAGTTCAGTCCATTTACCATTCACCTATTTACAATAAACAGTTTGTGATCTCTGTTTATGTCTCTGTCATTTTGCATCAATTTGTTCTGTAAAAATCTAAAAGGGAAATGTGCAACACTGTGTGATTTCGTTTTCTGACTTTTACCCTTACAGACATTTATATGTATAAATATGTGCCTCTTCATGTCCATATTAAGAGTCAGCATGTGTCTTTGTGGTGTAAATGGGTATCCCTGCATGTTTATAGTTAAATCCAAATACACACGCATGCAGCGTGTAAAGCAGACACACACACATAGCCTGTAGCAAGGTCATGCTGGTAGCTCATAGTGTGCACAGAGTGGCATGATTTGACATTAATCGTTCAAGTGGATTTGGGGGAAATCGCTTAAACTTGGAACTGACCTGGAGCCCCTTGTAAGTTCAGGCAAAGGACTCTTGAATAACAAGCAACCTAATTTGAATTTGTGTTTATAAAACATCACTGCTCTTCTTAGGCATTGAGATATTTTAGTACTATATTACCAACAAGCCTTCAGCCCCTCACTGCTCCCTTCGCAATTGATGTTCTTCAGAAGTAAAATGGACACTGATGATTGGATTCTACACTAAACCTGCTAGGCTGGAAAGAGAATTAGATAGACAATTACTGTGCAGGCCTGAGGTAAACATGATTAATTTCTGTCATTTCATTTTTTAAATTCTTTTTATTCTTTTTTTTAGGAGCCCCAGGACACTTCAATTCAGTGTGTTATTATATGGGGTTCTTTTGTGAAAGTTTCTTTGAATTATACAGAGCAACATTTTGTTTTTGTTTTTTTTAGAAACCGTCAATCATTTTTATCTCAACATTTTTGTGCTTTACCAAGATCACACTTTTATTAGTTGAAGGAAAGTGATAAAATTCTCACTCCGTTAGTTTAAACTAGGGGTTGTAATGAGCTTCTTTTTAGTCATGCCCATTTCTGCTTATTTCCCTTTTGAGTTTATTTGCCATTCAATTCAGTTTTTCTTTTTTCTCTCCAGTTCCTTCCTTTCTTCCAGAGCCTGTTCATTTGTCACATGATTCACATCAAGTAATCACTGCCACAGCTTGAATACCTCTGGGTTTTGTCAGGACCAAGCCAGATCTCTCCATTTTCCCTGCTTGTCATATTTTGGAGCCTATATGGCCTCTCTATCTGTAAACATTGCCCATTTTGTAAATTCAAGTTTCCTTTCAACATGAGTTCACCTTCATCCTACTTAAGTTTGAGTCCTCCATCATCATCAATCATGACACTAAGGTAGAGACAAGTGTGAAAATATATTCAATTCTACTTGTCAAAAAGCAAACATACAAAATAAAGGGTAATTCTTCAATTTGTTAAGAATAGTGTTAAAATCTTTAGTTATAAGCCCAGTTCTGTGATATAGTCTTCTCTTGTGAGCTGAATGCATGCATTCACACCTAATTAAAACCTTCCCTAATACTTAAATCAAAATCAGGCCTCTAAGATCAGCATTTTCATTAAATCATGCTTTAGGATTTCAGTCCAGTTCATCCTCTAGCTATTTCTTTACCATAAAAAAACAAAATGGTAACAAACCAAAAGTAAATATCAAGGCTTTAAAACATCAGTTTAGAAAATACAATGGTTTCCATTTGGCTTCAGCCAATGCTTTATTAATCTAATATTCTATTTCAACAAAATGTTTCTCAAAGTTTTTCTAAAACAAAGGTTCAATTTGGTTAATGATTTTAAATAAGGATTTTAACCAATTCTTGGAATAAAATGCATCTGTTTGTCTTGTAAAGTGCTTTAAGATTACTTGATTTAAACTGACACTGTAAAGATGAAGTGAATTGAAATACTGGGTTTGACTTGAAACATATAAGATGATATATAGAATACATAATTTTTCTTTTTGCTGCATGCTTGTGCTCTCTTTTTAGAAGACTGAGCTTTTTGAAAAACATCGTGCTTGGAAACTCAGAGAAAAGTCATCTCTGCTACATATCATATGGAGATAGAAAGCGAATAAAGAAAATAAAGGCTCCTGTACATGGTCACTCCTTTTTATTCTTTAAATACTTTCACACCATTGGTACATCTGCCTTTCAACCCTTTGCCTGCACAGTATTATCACTGAGTGTATTACTTGTAAACCCCATTCTGTTTCATCCTCTGGGCATTGCAAAAATTTCAAAAGGTATGTTCAAAAAATCATTTACATTTTGTTCAGCCAGACATAACTTCTGTGCCTGTGGTTCTGAAGTCATTTCGTTGAGATCTTGGCTGTGTGCTTTGGGTGGTTGTCCTGCTGAAAAATTAACTGTCGCCCCAGTATGAAGTTAAGAATGCTCTGAGGCAGGTTTTCATTCAGTTTAGTTCAGGTCAGTTCAGTTCAGTTTTATTTATATACCACCAGTTCACAACACGTTATCTAAAGTCAGTTCAGTCAAATCATACAGATTCCAAGACACGAACATGCACTCCAACAAAACAAACAGGCTCAGTGTGAGCGGCCATCCGCCATCAGCGACTGGGGATTTGAGAGAACAGAATAGAGACAGGACAAGGACACAGAAGCACTGATCCAGTAGTACTTTCCATGGGAAAGAAAAGTAAAACATAAATGCTAGTAGCTCCTTTAGTTGTTTTGTCTAAGATCTACTTAGATCTACTATAATGCAATTTCTTTCAGGTGTGGAGTACTCAGTTAAATTAAACTCAACGGTTATTAAAAAAATGGTCAGACAGGACAGGATTATGAGAAAATACTGTTATTTCTTTACACTAAATGCCATATGTCAGCACAAGGTCCAGAGAATGAAGACAAAGGTTGGTAGGTGTGCTAATGTTTTGAGCAAAGCTAATTGAGTGTAAGATAGCATTAAAAGCTATATTTAGTTTAGTTTTCAGTGTCATCATGAATGTTATATTCCCCCACTAAAATCCAGGATGTCTCTGAACAGTGCTGTGTTCATCTTTCCCTTCATCCTGGACTGGTCTGCCAGTTCCTGCTGCTGATGAACATTCAATAGAGTACAGAACAACAGCATACTGATGTTGCAAATGCACCTTTTTTATTAGATATGTGTATATTGTACATTGTAAATTGTACATTTGTATATTCTGTAATGCAGAATATTGCATTGTACATTGTACATTGTAAATTGTGAATTGTAAATTTGTATATTCTGTAATGCAAAAACAGAACAAAAGAGCAAAGTGTACCGGAGGCAAATTCCTTGTTTGTATGTACGAACTTGGCAATAAAGCTGATTCTGAAAAACACCCCCATAGCATGATGCTGCCACCACCGTGCTTCACTATATGGATAGTGTTGGGCTTCTGATGAGCGGTGCCTGGTTTATTTCAAACATGACACCTGGCATTGACACCAGATCAATCTTTGTCTCATCAGACCAGAGAATTTTGTTTCTACCATATGCCTTGTATTAAATAATGGCTTTTGTCTGGCCACTCTATGATACAGGCCTGATTGGTGGATTGCTGCAGAGATGGTTGTCCTTCTGGAAGGTTCTCCTCTCTCCACAGAGGAACACTGGAGCTCTGACACAGTGACCATTGGGTTTTTGGTCACCTCCCTGAATAAGGCCCTTCTCCGCCGATTGCTCAGCTTAGATAGCCGGCCAGTTTTAGGAAGAGTCCTGGTGGTTCCAAATGTTTCCATTTACAAACAATGGAGGCCACTGTGTTTATTGGGATCTTCAAAGCAGAAATTGTTCTGTATCTTTCCCCAGATTTGTGCCTCAAGACAATCCTTTTTCTGGTGTATACAGACAATTCCTTTGACTTTCTTCATGCTTGTGCTCTGAGATGCACTGTGAACTGTGGGACCTTATATAGACAGGTGTATGCCTTTCCTAATCATGTCCAATGAGCTGAATTTTAGGAAACAGTATGCACCTCAGCTCAGTTTTGAGCTTCATGGCAAAAGCTGTGAACACATATGTACATGTGATTTTTTAGTTTTCTATTTATAATATATACATGGTGTGCTTCCAGATCATAACAACACTCCCAAAGAGGCCACATGATGTAAAAAAAAAACAAAAAAAAAACATTATTCACAAGACGAGGTCAACTTTCTCCATTGCTTCATGGTCCAGTTCTGATGCTCATGTGGCCATTTTATTTCTTTCAGAGGTGGCTAACAGTCAGGATTTGCATCCTGACTGCAACAGACCTTAATATACTGTGCATTCTGACACCTTTCTCTCAGAACAGAATTTTGACCTACAGAGGCTTGTCTGTTCACCAAATTGCCAGGTCCAGCATTAGCTCCCCAAATGCATAAATGAGTCTTGGCCAATGACTCGCTGGTTTCTACTGTTTCTTCCTTGGTCAACCTATGATAGATACTGACCACTGCAGGCTGGGAACACTGTGCAAGAGCTGCAGTTTTGTGGAGCTCTGAACTCAGTTGTCTAGCCGTTACAGTTTGTCCCTTGTCAAATTCACTCAAATCCTTACGTTGGTCCATTTTTGCTACTTCCTACACATCAACCTTAACAACAAAATGCTCACTTGCTGCCTGACTTATCCCACCCACTAAAAGGTGTAATGATGTGGAGATAATCAGTGTTAATCACTTCATCTATCAGTGGTAATAAAGTTGATGTGTACATGATTGCAAGTATACAGTTGAAACCAGGTCTTTACATAAACTGTATAAAAAGAGAATTTCTTTTCTCACTGTCAGACATTACATCAGACCACACCTTTCCTTTTAAGGTCAGTCAGTATTAACAAAACCATTTCTATTTACTAAATACCTTATATAATTTCTTTACAACTTTCTTCTATGTCTAATGCTTATATAGATTGTCTTAGTGTTTGGTAGAACTGTATGTCTTGGTCGTGTATTTTGTTTAAGCTTATAACAGCAGTTTGCTGGAAATTTGGTCCATTCCCCTTGACAGAATTGGTGTAACTGAGTCAGGTTTGTAAGCCTTGTTCAAACACTTTTTCAGCTTCACCCACTTATTTTCAGCTTTGTGATTGACACTCCAAAACATTACTTTGTTGCTATTTAAGCCACTGTTTTGGCTGATGCTATGTGAATACTTCTATACAATGTACTTTCCTCATAATCTATTTTATAAAGTACCCCACTGTGTCCCACAATAAAACCCCTGACAACAAGATGCTGCCACCACTGTACTTCACACGTTAGATGGTGTTTTTAGGCTTTCAAGCGTCCCACTTTTTTTCTTCATTATGGCCAGACACTTTGGGTTTCATCACACCAAAGACATATCTTCAAAAAAGTAAGATCTCGGTGCCTTTGCAAGCTGTAATTTAGCTTTAATGTTGTTTTCAGAGTAAGTGCTTCTTCCTCTTTAAGTGGCCTTTCAGTCCATGTCAGGACGGTATTCCGTGTGGATAATGACTTTAACTTGTATCTTCATGAAGGGTTTTGCTTTTGTTCTGAAGTAGATGCGCATTTTGTACAAAAGCGCAAACATCTCCAGGACACAGAGCTTGTTTTCTTCCTGGAAACAAGCTCTTTGTCCAGCGTGGGGGCTGTACATTGCCATGCTTTTTATACATCTGTTAAACATTCCATTTTTAGGCATCAGGAAATTGTACCCACCAAGTAACCAGATTGTGGAGGATCACAGTTATCTTCCTGATATCTTTTCTGATTTCTTATGATTTTCCCTTAATGTCACGCAAGGAGGCAGTTTGTTTGAGGTGTTGCCTTAAAATGCAAAGACATGGGTTCCTTCTTTTAACTGAAATGTGAATTACCCGCCAGAGTCATGATGCCATCATCTTGGCTTTCTCAATTTGTGTGAAGGGATATAGTGTCTGTAAACTTCTGAATTAAAAGACAAAAGTAAAATCTGATTTACTGATAGACAGAGAAGACAAAAAGTTGATGTTCCTCCTTTTATAGTGTAAGCAAATGTCTGATTTCAATTATATATTTGAAAACTATTTCAGCTTATTGTGAGACATGTAAATGACTGCACTCCTTGATATGTATATATATATATATATATATATATATATTTCTCCTCTGCATACTTTTTATATGTTTACAAAACAGTTGTTTGCCAATATTTGTCTGTGGAATATGTTCTGTCCTTGGCAATCCAAGCCTCCCATTCAGAATGAACTGCCGCTTTACCACCCTGTCAAACATGAGACAGAGTGCCACAAAGCCACCTGTCAGTGGTCCGTTAAGCAAAGCTCTAGGCTGACCAACGACTGACCGAGAGCATCTGTGCCACTGTTCGCCTCTAATACGCTAATGAGAGCTGTCAAGCTGTCGAATGCACTCTGGTTGCCCTCTGGCACTAACAATGGCACCTTCAATTTGGTTGTCTTGAGTGACATTAACAAACACAGCTGCATAGTGGAACATACTTGTTCGACACCATGCTGCGTACTGACATGCTCGCAAACAAATCAAACAAGTTAAAAAGACCCTTAACACACATACAGAATGACAAACACATTGGGGAGAATGAGAAATGTTTGCTAGTTTTAATAATGTAGTGCATGCTAGTGCATGTTCCTTAGTCTTTACACCACACGGCCCCACACCACTACAACCTCTATTTTTTTCTGTTCGCGTCACCGAAAGAGGCCTGTGTTGCTCAGTTACCCTGATGGAAACATGTCCCAGCATAACAGCATTAAACAAACCCAGAAATATTAAACAACACACATTCCAGAGCAAAGCCATTAAGTGAAAATAACTAATTCCCTACTGTTTCAAGGATTCCACAAGAGGATTCTTGATTGATGCAATGCATCGAGGTTGTGCAGCCCTCTGTCACCTCATGAATTGCACAACATGTGCCAGTCTCTCAAGTGTTTGCATGTGTGTACGAGTGTGTGAGAATTCTAGGGGCACTTCACTCCAAACCTGCCAAGCATCCATCAAGTTCACTCTGGCTCCTCTCAGCTCTCTTAACATGTTTCTCCCTGCAGAATTACGAGGCTCTGACCTTGTTCCGCAACAGCAAAATCTTCCTGGCAAGACATAAAAAACACACCAAAACGAATAAATTGGGAAAGTTGGATTCCACTTTATAGTGAAGGCTGACATGCTGCCTGCACTTTCCAGATGCTCAGTAAACAAGATGATTATGACTGAATGGCTGTACCTTAGAGCACAAAGATGCTGGCCCTGCACCTGTTATTGTATTTGAGGTTAAGTGTCAGGCTAGGTTGGGTTTATTTTTGTTTCTGGTTTATTGCCTATGCTTTCCTGTCATATTTATTGTTGCAGTTTGTCTTGCTTTCAGTTTATGCCTCCCCAACACACATAAGGTCTAGTTGGTGTAATTT
Source organism: Girardinichthys multiradiatus (assembly GCF_021462225.1). Lineage (NCBI taxonomy): Eukaryota > Metazoa > Chordata > Actinopteri > Cyprinodontiformes > Goodeidae > Girardinichthys > Girardinichthys multiradiatus. Next base: position 35,671,946 of record NC_061805.1, on the reverse strand, counting down.
AATGTCAGAGAGTCAGGGAAAAATAAGGCAATGCATTTTATTGTACATAACTATGTAACGTGTAACAGTATTTTTTTTTTTTATCTTCCCTTTTCTGTTTTGTTGTAAATCATTTAATTAAGGTAAAATCTATGGCCTCAAAAACCAGCTAACATGTGTACTTAACTCTGATGACATTAGAAGAAGGGTAAAAAACCCGATCTATTCAGGATCCCCTTTTGTTTTTTTCTTACTTTTTCTGGTTCATTTGCATGTATTTGATCAAATTCTATCAAATAAATTTACTTGTATTCTGTTCAGCTGCAAAAATGTTTAAGCCATATGTGAGAACCCTTCATGCATATAAAGAAAATTTGAGAACAATACAACACATGGAAGCAGTTTATAAAGCAGGCCAGGGGAGGTTGCAATGAGCAGATTTTATCATCAAGGATCTGCACTGAGAATTTTGAGACAAGCTGTTATAAAAACCATGTGGTCTGATCAATGCATGTCATTCTGAAGATTTTCAAATCCCAACAATCACAACAACAGAACTGCTGCATCACCCACCACTATGAAAGCAATTACTAGCCAATATATACAGTACAGACCAAAAGTTTGGACACACCTTCTCATTCAAAGAATTTTCTTTATTTTCATGACTATGAATATTGTAGCTTCACACTGAAGGCATCAAAACTATGAATTAACACATGTGGAATTATATACTGAACAAAAAGGTGTGAAACAACTAAAAATATGTCTTATATTATAGGTTCTTCAAAGTAGCCACCTTTTGCTTTGATTACTGCTCCACACACTCTTGGCATTCTGTTGATGAGCTTCAAGAGGTAGTCACCTAAAATAGTTTTCCAACAGTCTTGAAGGAGTTCCCAGAGATGCTTAGCACTTGTTGGCCCTTTTGACTTCACTCTGCTGTCCAGCTCACCCCAAACCATCTCGATTGGGTTCAGGTCCAGTGACTGTGGAGGTCAGGTCATCTGGTGCAGCAACCCATCACTCTCCTTCTTGGTCAAATAGCCCTTACACAGCCTGGAGGTGTGTTTGGGGTCATTGTCCTGTTGAAAAATAAATGATGGTCCAACTAAACACAAACCGGATGGAATAGCATGCCGCTACAAGATGCTGTGGTAGCCATGCTGGTTCAGTATGCCTTCAATTTTGAATAAATCCCCAACAGTGTCACCAGCAAAGCACCCCCACACCATCACACCTCCTCCTCCATGCTTCACGGTGGGAACCAGGCATGTAGAGTCCATCCGTTCACCTCTTCTGCGCCGCACAAAGACATGGTGGTTGGAACCAAAGATCTCAAACTTGGACTCATCAGACCAAAGCACAGATTTCCACTGGTCTAATGTCCTTTCCTTGTGTTCTTTAGGCCAAACAAGTCTCTTCTGCTTGTTGCCTGTCCTCAGCAGTGGTTTCCTAGCAGCTATTTTACCATGATGGTGTGATTCACACAGTCTCCTCTTAACAGTTGTTCTAGAGATGTGTCTGCTGGTAGAACTCTGCGTGGCATTGACCTGTTCTCTAATCTGAGCTGCTGTTAACCTGCGATTTCTGAGGCTGGTGATTTGGATGAACTTATCGTCCGCAGCAGAGGTGACTCTTGGTCTTCCTTTCCTGGGGCGGTCCTCATGTGAGCCAGTTTTTTTGTAGCGCTTGATGGTTTTTGTGACTGCACTTGGGGACACTTTCAAAGTTTTCCCAATTGTTCAGACTGATTGACCTTCATTTCTTAAAGTAATGATGGCCACTCGTTTTTCTTTACTTAGCTGCTTTTTTCTTGCCATAATACAAATTCTAACAGTCTATTCAGTATGACTATCAGCTGTGTACTGTATCCACCTCTTGCACAACACAACTGATGGTCCCAACCCCATTTATAAGGCTTGAAATCCCACTTATTAAACCTGACAGGGCACACCTGTGAAGTGAAAACCATTTCAGGTGACTACCTCTTGAAGCTCATCAACAGAATGCCAAGAGTTTGTGGAGCCGTAATCAAAGCAAAAGGTGGCTACTTTGAAGAACCTAGAATATAAGACATATTTTCCGTTGTTTCACACTTTTGTGTTCAGTATATAATTCCACATGTGTTAAGTCATAGTTTTGATGCCTTCAGTTTGAAGCTACAATATTCATAGTCATGAAAATAAAGAAAACTCTTTGAATGAGAAGGTGTGTCCAAACATTTGGTCTGTACTGTAATGTATATATATATATATATATATATATATATATATATATAATAGTATAACTATTTACCATTTTAATAAATGTTTCCTAAGTTCCACCATGCTGTTGTGATATTTTGAAACAAGGGTATAACATTTTATGTTAGTTCTCTTCAGTTACAATGATAGGCAGTAAAAAAAAAAAGTTTGAAGCAAAAATGCCCATATTGCTATTTGCAAAGTTAAACAGACAGGTCCTCTGAAGACAGAATTTCAAGATGAAAGATGGAGGTTTTTCACCAACTCTGATCTCCTAACCAAATATGGCAGCCGATAGTTGAAGTAATAAACAGTTTATATGTACTTCTGGCAGTTTGTGTGTTTCTAAATATTTACCACATATAAATACTTATACGACCTCTATTTGTGAACATTTTTCTTTAGTGTTTGCATGTTGAGACATATATTGCTAATAGCTTGTGTTGCTAATTGTCAATGTGTAAGAAAATTGGCATATCCTCCTGGTTTTTCTGACTTAGCACAAGAACACAGTTAAACTGGGTTTGATGCTATTCCTACATCCAGATATAGGAACCTTATGTGTCTGAACTACTTTTTATTTTGGCTGTTCGGGCTTATTAGCCCTTCATAACAACTAATTTGCTTAATAATTATCTTGTAAATAATTGACAAAAACGTTGACCTGGGTACCACTATTCAGACTCTATGACTGGGACTTTGTTTTTTTACTTTAGGTGAGACAAGTAAAATGCAGTATTTACCAGCTTTATGAAGGGCAAATATAAACAAAAACCAATCAGATGGAAAATATTTATTCATTTTTGTGTCACTTCAATGATGATTGTCATTGTTACCCCTTGCACATCTTCACCATTCACAGCAGCATCCCTAATGCCTTAGGGGTCACTGGAGTCAAATTCTGGCTCAAAGAGGTAAGATTGAACCCCTTCTAACTCACATGCAAATTGAATGCTTCTGAATCTGAGTAGGAATCTATCAAATGTGTTGCCTACCATTATTTCTAATCATGCTGGCTAATCAGCTTGATTGTTATACCTCTTATGATGTCATTGACCAAAAAACACTAAAAGCAAAAATTTACAGTTTTTGCCTTGTTGCGCTTTTTAAAAACTTTGTATTTTTGTAAAATCCTGCTGTGGAAATCCATACATTATGACCTGCACATTTATTAGTAAAAAAATACACTACTGGAAATATCTTTAAGACATTTGTAAATGTTGTCATCCATTAATATAAGCAGAATTTTTGGGCTCCTTTAAAAGGGAACTGAAAGAGGCAGTGGCAAGTTAATATGAGCAAGTATCAAGCATTTTTATTTGTTGAATATTGAAAGAAAACGGATAAAAAACTTTCTTTTCCTGGTCTTTCTCTGGTTACAGGGAATTAACTGGTTGTTGAATGCAACTCTTGCTCATTGTGGTATATATATTGCAGGCGATAAGAAAGCACAGAGTGTCTTGAGGAACTTGTCACATTACCCCCTGTCTTTAAAAATGCTTTACAAGAACAACAAAATATTATGGTTAATCGTCTGGATCCTCCTAGGATTTGACAGTCTGCCACTAAATTTAAATAAAAATGCTACTGGCATGTTTCAAACATGCAAAGGTTTCTACCATTTTAGGGGTTTGCATTTTTGTCTTACGCTTAGGATCCAGAAAAATACACAAGGACATTTGGGAAATGCTTAATCAAATTTATTGATGTGTGATTTTCTATCCACAGCCTCGTATCAGACCCACCTGGGGGGAACAGGTGGCGGCTGTGGGAATCAAAATCTTTGGAGAGATCAAAGCTGCTAGTGGCTGACAGATAGTTTTTATTTTGCCAAAGATCAGAGTCTTTATCTGGGCATTTGGAAGAGAAGCCAATGTCAGCTGGTGAAACACAGGTGGGACTGTCTCACAGCCACATCAGCAGTGATTTTGATCGATTTGCCTTGTTGAGGTCGGTTTTAAGTGGTTGGAGCTCCTGACATAAGGTAGCGACAGGTGCATCAGAGACAGCACGAGTGACAAGCATCTGTGCACTGCTCCTCTTTGCCCTCTCTAATGATGCTTGGTTGACATTCAGGAAATATATTGGCATCAAATGCACAGGTAGCTCATGAGCTTCTGAAAGCATAATGCATCTAATTAAACATAGTTCTTTATTTAGTTTAGCAGTGAAAATGAATCCTAAAGTTGGCCCATATTACACATGTAAGCAGAACGGGCAATTAGGCTCCTTTTTCTTAATTATGTTCATAACAGTGCTGACAAATGAGGGAAGATAATTCTCCCCAGGATGTTAATTTTAATACTTGATCCATGTTTATCTGTTCACTGTAAAGGATTCAGACACAAGGCAAATGATTTCCAGCTGCACCCAAGTAGTTCAAAGAGTACAGGACTGTAATTAAAGCAGAGATAGTATTTATTATTGTGCTCATGAATCTCCCCTTGATTTCCCCATGCTCAACATAAACTGGCTCAGTTGTTCTCTTCTCTCCACTTGAAAGCACTCCTACCTCACAGTTAAATATAAACACTGGAGTGGGAAGAGTACACATTTGCTGGCCTTTTATTTAAATATTGTCATAAATTGACTTATATGAATATTCCATTTGTGAATATGTGTATCTCATAGTGGATTGACCATTAAGGAACAAAAATAAAATCAGATGGTAACAATTTGCAAAGGAATTTATACCTGTTGGACCTTTTCAGAATTAGATAAGAAGGTAAAACGTCAGTGTATCTTTTTGGCATTCACTGTTTTAGGCCAACAGAAAGTTGAGCATAATTGTGAACCAGAGAAGAAAATATACATGGTTTTGTATGGTTTAAGATATAAAAATCTGAAAACTGTGAGATTAATGGTTTGTAATGAGCCTGTAAAAAGTCAATAATTTAAAACAACCTTTTGGTGCAGTTACAGCTGGAAGACTTTCGGAAATTCATATGTCTTTATTAGAGACTGTATTTTTTTAATCATCTCTTTGCAAAATAGCTCAGGCTCAGTCAGACAGGCATGTGTCGAAGCCGTCTCTACTTCCCCGGGTCTGTTGATTTGGGTACAGGTTTCAAAAGAGTGAAATAAACACAAGTACAATCAGCTTATGTTCGCCTCTGCAGAGTGAGAGAAAGGTGCTCCAGTCAAAACCTGCGAGCCCAACTCTGCTATCCTCTGTTTCCAGCTCGTTTTATTCAGTCTTAGGGGTGTGTTTAACATATACATATATCATGTCACTCATGTATATAGCATAACATTTCCTTAGGCCTAAATAAGGAGTGCTTCTGGTTTTTCTCTTCTGGCAAACTCATCCTCCCCTGTCTCCTTCATCCCCATCCTCCATCTATTTATGACCTTGCTCTCTCTCTACCCTTTCTCCCTTGTCATTCACCAATTTATGACTTTGCACTTTCTATGCTTCTCACTCCCTATGTTTTCAATCCCCTCTCCTCTATCTGCACACAGGTTACACACATAGATAGTTTATATTCTACATTACACACATAGATAGTTTATATTCTACACGTGTCAGATCTATATTTTTAGTGTACCATTCTAAGACATTGTTATGCTTTTCATTCCGTTGTAGGCCCGGCTGAATGTTTAGGACTGTCGTCCTCATGGAAGGTGAACCTCGTTTTTAGCCTCAAGCCGAGTTTTTTGCAGCCTTTAACAGGTTACGCATCTGGATTGCCCTGTATTTAGCTGACAAGCTTTTCTTTCCTGCTGAAAAAAAGCATCCTCACCGCATGATGCTGGTACCATCATGTGTCTCTATAGGGGTGCTGTGTTCAGGATAATGTGCATTGTAAGTTTTTCTCCTCACATAGGGTTTTGCTTATGGGGCAAAAGGTACATCTCATCTGGCCAGAGCACCTTCTTTCACATGTTTGCAGCATCTCCTATAGGTTTGTGGCAAACTGCACACAGGATGTACTACGGCTTTCTTTCAACAAAGGCGTGCCAGTCTTCCACAAAGGCTAGGTTTGTGATGCGGATGGCTAATCAGGTATTTGTCTGGTTAAAATTTCCCCACCTGAATATAGATCCTCATCATATAGCTCCTCTAGAGTTAAAATTGGCTTCTTGCCTGTTTCGTTGTTGACTGCTCTTCTTGCTCAGCTTAGGTGGATGGCCATATATTCACAGGGTTGCGGTTCTGGCATGCTCTCTCCATTTTTTAGATGATTATGCAGTGTTTCTTAAAGTAAAATGTGGCATATTGTATTATGACCAAATCTAATTTCTACAAAGATAAAATTACAAAAGGCTGCACGGTAGGACAGGTGTTATTGTATTTGAGGTTAAGTGTCAGGCTGCATGCATGGGTCATCTCTGGGTACTCCAGCATCCTCTTTCAGTCCAGATACAGGGCAGTTACATTTATTGGTCTATCTAAACTGCCTTTTAAAGCGAGAATGTGTGCATGGTTTTTTGTCCTGTTTGTCTCTGTGTTGTCCTGCAGTGGACGGCCGACTTGTCCAGGCTAACCTTGCCTCTTGCCTAATTACTACTGGAGATTGGCACCATCCCCACCGTGACCCTGTAAGGTAAGCTGGGTATAAATTAAATTACACAAAACTAGACTACAGGTCCTTCTCAAAATATTAGCATATTGTGATAAAGTTCATTATTTTCCATAATGTCATGATGAAAATTTAACATTCCTATATTTTAGATTCATTGCACACTAACTGAAATATTTCAGGTCTTTTATTGTCTTAATACGGATGATTTTGGCATACAGCTCATGAAAACCCAAAATTCCTATCTCACAAAATTAGCATATTTCATCCGACTAATAAAAGAAAAGTGTTTTTAATACAAAAAACGTCAACCTTCAAATAATCATGTACAGTTATGCACTCAATACTTGGTCGGGAATCCTTTTGCAGAAATGACTGCTTCAATGCGGCGTGGCATGGAGGCAATCAGCCTGTGGCACTGCTGAGGTCTTATAGAGGCCCAGGATGCTTCGATAGCGGCCTTTAGCTCATCCAGAGTGTTGGGTCTTGAGTCTCTCAACGTTCTCTTCACAATATCCCACAGATTCTCTATGGGGTTCAGGTCAGGAGAGTTGGCAGGCCAATTGAGCACAGTGATACCATGGTCAGTAAACCATTTACCAGTGGTTTTGGCACTGTGAGCAGGTGCCAGGTCGTGCTGAAAAATGAAATCTTCATCTCCATAAAGCTTTTCAGCAGATGGAAGCATGAAGTGCTCCAAAATCTCCTGATAGCTAGCTGCATTGACCCTGCCCTTGATAAAACACAGTGGACCAACACCAGCAGCTGACACGGCACCCCAGACCATCACTGACTGTGGGTACTTGACACTGGACTTCTGGCATTTTGGCATTTCCTTCTCCCCAGTCTTCCTCCAGACTCTGGCACCTTGATTTCCGAATGACATGCAGAATTTGCTTTAATCCAAAAAAAGTACTGTGGACCACTGAGCAACAGTCCAGTGCTGCTTCTCTGTAGCCCAGGTCTGGGGAATGCGGCACCTGTAGCCCATTTCCTGCACACGCCTGTGCACGGTGGCTCTGGATGTTTCTACTCCAGACTCAGTCCACTGCTTCCGCAGGTCCCCCAAGGTCTGGAATCGGCCCTTCTCCACAATCTTCCTCAGGGTCCGGTCACCTCTTCTCATTGTGCAGCGTTTTCTGCCACACTTTTTCCTTCCCACAGACTTCCCACTGAGGTGCCTTGATACAGCACTCTGGGAACAGCCTATTCGTTCAGAAATTTCTTTCTGTGTCTTACCCTCTTGCTTGAGGGTGTCAATAGTGGCCTTCTGGACAGCAGTCAGGTCGGCAGTCTTACCCATGATTGGGGTTTTGAGTGATGAACCAGGCTGGGAGTTTTAAAGGCCTCAAGAATCTTTTGCAGGTGTTTAGAGTTAACTCGTTGATTCAGATGATTAGGTTCATAGCTCGTTTAGAGACCCTTTTAATGATATGCTAATTTTGTGAAATAGGAATTTTGGGTTTTCATGAGCTGTATGCCAAAATCATCCGTATTAAGACAATAAAAGACCTGAAATATTTCAGTTAGTGTGCAATGAATCTAAAATATAGGAATGTTAAATTTTCATCATGACATTATGGAAAATAATGAACTTTATCACAATATGCTAATTTTTTGAGAAGGACCTGTATATTTGCCAATTAATTGACTCCTGAATGCAGTTGGCAATGCTAGATTTTATTTCGTTGTATCAGAATTAAGGGGTCTGGATGCAGTTTACATAACAGACTTTTCAGATTTTTGTTTTAATGTAAAAACATTTTAAATCATGTGTTAATTTTACAATTTTGCAGTTGTGTCAGTCTATCACATAAAACCCAATAACATACATTGAACTTTGTGGCTGTAAAAATGACAAGTTGTGAAAAAGTTTGTGCTTTCAATATCTTTGAATAACTCAGTTTGCAACCCAATGTAACAGTGTCACCTGCTGTAATAAAAGGCATGAGTATGTCAGTGAAGTTATTAAATCTCCTCAGTAAATACATAGTAAGTAAACAGTGTTGAGATTTCAAAGAAGACATTTGGTCATCATTTGAACAGGAATTTATGTTCAGCTTCTACAAGGATTAATTTTTATAAATGCTCTTGCAGTCGGCCATGCATTGTTTTTTTAGTTTTTTTAACCTTGGGGTCTGATGGACTGTTGACCTTCATCAATGGACTTCTGTCTCTGCAGATGTCCATGACATTCATTCAACGCAAGAGAGCTTTCTGAAAGGGGAAACTGGGACACTAAGTCATGCAGCCATTGCGTACACAGTGTTGCTTGACAAAATATTTGATCATTCCACAAGGTAGCAAGCACAGAGTAAAGCATCTTGTTGTTTTATCCCATGCAGTGTGGGATAAAACAGCAGAGTTGTGTGTGATCAAACCATACAGTGAATAAACAAGTGGAAGCAACCAACAATTCATATTTAGAAACTTAATAGTCAAATTCAATCTTGGTAGTAAAAGTAAGCAGGAAAGAGTAAACAGGAAATGGAGTTCACCCAGTCAAATCATATGTAAATGTTCAAGTAAACAGCTTGGTTAAAGGGTTCCGAAAGAGTTTGAGTTTACATGTAGCCTCCGATCACTCCATGGCCATGTTGCCTATGTTAGGGATGATGATTGTATCTTTTACAATTGCAAAGTAGAAAAGAGAATCTCTGACCTTGGAGATGGATGTTGGGGTGGTGGAGCGGCTGAAAACAAATGGATAGCATAAGTGCCTTATAACAAGAGTGAAGCAGGGTTATTTGCAGCATAACTACATCACCCAAATTGGTAAAGTATATTTAGTAAGTTCTGTGGAGAGTGCAAAAAATTTAAAGGTGAAAGTGTAGGTTTCATCTCATTCAGAGCAACCAGAAACAACATTTTTCAGGAGTCCAGGAAGTGTTTGTTGTTGTATGAGGCTTGAAACTTAGTGAAGATGCCTTCCAACATACAAACACTTTCTTGACAAAGATGAGGAACTGTCCCAAATCAACAACATGCAAAAGTTTAAATGTAATATAACTCACTGCTATAATTAAAAAAAGAAACCAGCAAGAAACAGTAAATTATTTTAATACACAAAATCATTCAATCTTCTGTCCCTTCTGACAGAAAAGACAAGCTGGAAAATAAATATACACTGTGATTTGAAAAAACAGTATTCTAACTGTCACAAGAAGATCAAATTGTTAGTTTGGTTACATATACATTTTGAAATACAGCCTAAACATGTCTGGCTATAACTAGCCTGGCTGTTTGTACAAGTAAGGTTGATTGATGAGGCATAAAACTGCAACGACCTTTAGCTGCCTAAGATCTCTCTCTAAGTCTTGAAAAAGTATCAGCTGTTGAACTGATGCTGCAGTATAGGGGCAATTACGTTCATGTGAATAAAATGTATAATGTTTATTTTATTTGTAAACAAAATACTGACATTAATATAAATAACAGAGACGGTTACCAAGTGTTAAAAAAGTTACTGTTCCAAAACCATGTGATTTTTAAAATTATATTGTTCCCACAGTTTAAAGTCCGTTTAGTATGAACCCAAAAAAGTATCGGAGTAACCAGAGTTCCAGTATCAGAAAAAAATATGAAGGTCTTACCTGAGCCTACAAAGTCAAAATTCTTAAGGGCTAAGAGTTGTAAAAGCATTGTTAGAAAGATGTGAGCAAGATGCAGCTTTGTGTAAAGGCAGAGATCAAGGCTACAGCATTAGAAAGATGCAATACCCTTATCAGAAATCAGAGAGGAAAGAAGGAAGAAAGAATTTCACACCCATCTTCCAAACGTATGCTGTATTTCATTTCACACAATTATGCCCAACCATTTGCCTGAAGTTACATTCATTGAAAATCCATCCCTGTGTTAATGGAATTATAATGATGTAGTGTATGTCGTGGCACCTAATCAAATGGAATTGATTTAAGTTGGTTTTGGCTTGCAGCCCTGCAGCTCAAGGGCATGTGTCTTCTGTTTCTGTAATGGTCCCAGGCTTTAGGGACCAGTCCTGATTGAACATTGAAACAGGGAGCTGGTGTTCACATGCATATGTATACATCAACGCTCTAATGGGTTTGTTCGACATTTCTTCATTGTAATTTTTAGAAAGTTGTTGTTTTTAAATTTAGGAATCATATAGTAGTTCTGTATGTTTTTAAGAAATGACAAAAAAAGAGAGCAATAGAAATGGAAAACAAACCTTTGTTGTATTGGCTGGCAATGTATCTTAAGATTTCTAAATATTTAAGTACACAAAAATGAAGAACATGAGCAGCCAGGTTAGCAACAGCTTAAACACATGGTTTTTTGAGGTGATGGTATGAACTGTCACCTTAACGTGGTGGAGGGGTTTGAGTGCTCAAATGATCCTAGAGGCTATGTTGTCTGGGGCCTAAATGCCCCTGGTAGGGTCTCCCATGGCAAACAGGCTCTAGGTGATGGGTCAGACAAAGAATGGTTCGCTGGGGGGGAAGGAGCCTGAGCTTGTGCGGGAGGTCGAGAGATATCGACTAGAAATAGTCGGGCTCGCCTCCACGCACAGCGTGGGCTCTGGGACCCATCTCCTTGAGAGGGGTTGGACTCTCTTCTACTCTGGAGCGGCCCACGGGGAGAGGCGGCGGGCTGGTGTGGGTTTGCTTGTTGCCCCCCAGCTCAGCCGTCTCGTGTTGGGGTTTACCCCAGTGGATGAGAGGGTCGTATCCCTGCGCCTTCGGGTTGGGGAGAGGTCTCTGACTATCATTTCAGCCTACGGGCCGAGTGGTAGTGCAGAGTACCCGGCCTTCTTGGCGTCCCTGTCGGGGGTGCTGGATAGTGCCCCTCCCGGGGACTCCATTATTCTGCTGGGGGACTTCAACGCCCACGTGGGGAACGACAGTGACACCTGGAGAGGCGTGATCGGGAGGAATGACCTCCCCGATCTGAATCCGAGTGGTGTTTTGTTATTGGACTTCTGTGCTAGTCACGGATTGTCCATAATGAACACCATGTTCAAACATAAGGGTGTCCATCAGTGCACTTGGCACCAGGACACCCTAGGCAGGAGGTCGATGATCGACTTTGTTGTCGTATCATCAGACCTTCGGCCGCATGTTTTGGACACTCGAGTGAAGAGAGGGGCTGAGCTGTCCACTGATCATCACCTGGTGGTGAGTTGGATCCGCTGGAGGAGGAGAAAGCCAGACAGACTTGGCAGGCCCAAGCGCATAGTGAGGGTCTGCTGGGAACGCCTGGCGGAGCCCTCGGCCAGGGATGTATTCAACTCCCACCTCCGGGAGAGCTTCGACCAGATCCCGGGGGATGTTGGAGACATAGAGTCCGAGTGGACCATGTTCTCCGCATCTATTGTCGATGCTGCTGCCCATAGCTGTGGCCGTAAGGTCTGCGGTGCCTGTCGTGGCGGCAATCCCAGAACCCGGTGGTGGACACTGGCAGTAAGGGATGCTGTTAAGCTGAAGAAGGAGTCCTATCGGCTGTGGTTGGCTTGTGGGACTCCTCCTGAGGCGGCTGACGGGTACTGTGAGGCCAAGCGTGTTGCGGCCCGGGCTGTGGCAGAGGCAAAAACTCGGGCCTGGGAAGAGTTCGGTGAGGCCATGGAGAAGGACTACCGGTTGGCCTCGAAGCGATTCTGGCAAACCGTCCGGCGCCTCAGGAGGGGGAAGCAGTGTTTGCCAACACTGTTTATAGTGGGGGCAGGAGACTGCTGACCTCGACTGAGGACATTATCGGGCAGTGGAAGGAGTACTTCGAGGATCTCCTCAATCCTGCCATCACGCATTCCGTGGTGGAAACAGAGGCTGGGGACTCGGGGTTGGACTCTTTCATCACCCAGGCTGAAGTCACCGAGGTGGTTAAAAAGCTCCGCGGTGGCAAGGCTTCGGGGGTGGATGAGATCTGCCCTGAGTACCTCAAGTCTCTGGATGTTGTAGGGCTGTCATGGTTGACACGCCTCTTCAACATTGCGTGGCGGTCGGGGACAGTGCCTCTGGACTGGCAGACTTGGGTGGTGGTCCCCCTTTATAAGAAGGGGGACCGGAGGGTGTGTTCCAACTACAGGGGGATCACACTCCTCAACCTCCCTGGTAAGGCCTACGCCAGGGTATTGGAGAGGAGAGTCCGACCGATAGTCGAACCTCGGCTTCAGGAGGAACAGTGTGGTTTTCGTCCCAGCTGTGGAACACTGGACCAGCTCTATACCCTCTACAGGGTGCTCGAGGGTTCATGGGAGTTTGCCCAACCGGTTCACATGTGTTTTGTGGACCTGGAGAAGGCATTCGACTGTGTCCCTCGTGATGCCCTGTGGGGGGTGCTCCAGGAGTATGGAATTGGGGGCCCTTTATTAGGGGCCATCCGGTCCCTGTACGAGCGGAGCAGGAGTTTGGTCCGCATTGCCGGCACTAAGTCGGACCTGTTCCCAGTGCATGTTGGACTCCGGCAGGGCTGCCCTTTGTTGCCGGTCCTGTTCATAACTTTTATGGACAGGATTTCTAGACGCAGCCAAGGGCCGGAGGGGGTCTGGTTTGGGGACCAGTGGATTTCGTCTCTTCTTTTTGCGGATGACGTGGTCCTGCTGGCCCCCTCTAGCCAAGACCTACAGCATGCGCTGTGGCGGTTCGCAGCCGAGTGTGAAGCGGCTGGGATGAGGATCAGCTCCTCCAAGTCCGAGGCCATGGTACTCGACCGGAAAAGGGTGGCTTGTCCTCTTCAGGTTGGAGGGGAGTTCCTGCCTCAAGTGGAGGAGTTTAAGTATCTCGGGGTCTTGTTCATGAGTGAGGGAAGAATGGAGCGGGAGATCGACAGGCGGATCGGTGCGGCTGCCACAGTAATGGGGGCTCTGTGCCGGTCCGTTGTGGTGAAGAGAGAGCTGAGCCGAAAAGCAAAGCTCTCAATTTACTGGTCGGTCTACGTTCCTAACCTCACTTATGGCCATGAACTTTGGGTCATGACCGAAAGAACGAGATCCCGGATACAAGCGGCTGAAATGAGCTTCCTCCGTAGGGTGGCCGGGCACTCCCTTAAAGATAGGGTGAGGAGCTCGGCCATCCGGGAAGGGCTCAGAGTAGAGCCGCTGCTCCTCCACATTGAGAGGAGCCAGTTGAGGTGGCTCGGGCATCTATACCGGATGCCTCCTGGACGCCTTCCTCGGGAGGTGTTCCAGGCACGTCCCACCGGGAGGAGGCCCAGGGGACGGCCCAGGACACGCTGGAGGGACTATGTCTCTCGGCTAGCCTGGGAACGCCTTGGGCTCCCCCTGGAGGAACTGGAGGAGGTGTCTGGAGAGAGGGACGTCTGGGCGTCTCTGCTGAGTCTGCTGCTCCCGCAACCCGGTCCTGGATAAGCGGAAGACGATAAACGAACGAACGGTATGAGTACAGTGAAAATGTTATAGCATATCAAAGAAAAAATTAAGAGCGTGATCTCGGTGAAAATAAAGCTGACAGGAACTTCACACCATTGTGTGAGGCTTGATGTTTTCCCTTTCAACACCAAGTGTCTTTTTCCCCAATCACTGTTTTAACAGATGAATTACAATAGGACAGTGATACACAGATAGATGGTTGCAAAAGAGGTCAAACAAAAAGTTAGCAGGAAAAAGGCTAGTTCAAAAAATGTATGTATTCTTGACACAATCAATCAATCAATTAATATTATTTATATAACACTTTCATTACAAATGTAAAAAAAGATATAAACTAGAAATAAAACATTAGATAATGTTTTTGTAGTGGAAAAAAAACATTTTAAAAGATTAATTATTAAATGGATAGTAAAACATGGTTAAAATGTAAACAAATAAAATAAAATGGAATAAAATGATTCAAGTAAAAAAAAAATCTGATCTTAAAAGACATACAAATCTTCGAAATATAAGCCCCTTGTTCAGAGGCAACCTGTAATAAAGAGGACTGTGAGAAAATGGTCACAGGAAGCTGAAGAAGCTCTGCAAGGTTGCTTTGAGGCTACAGACTGGGACGCACTGTGCCAGCCACATGGAGAGGACATCAATGCCATGACTGAGTGTGTAACCGACTATATAAACTTCTGTGTGGATAACGTCATCCCCACCAGAACCGTGAGATGCTTCCCCAATAACAAACCCTGGATCACCAGTGACCTGAAGGACCTGCTTAACAAGAAAAAAGAGCCTTCAGAGAGGGAGACAGAGAATTATTGAGGAGTATACAGAAGCAACTTAAAGTCAAAATAAGAGACAGCAAGGAGGTGTACAAGAAGAAGCTGGAGAGCAAGCTCCAGCAAAAGAATATCAGAGATGTGTGGACAGGGATGAAGAAGATCACGGGTTTCAGGCAGAGGGATGATCGGACCGATGGAGGTCTGGATAGAGCCGATGAACTGAACACATTCTTCAATAGGTTCAGTTCAGAAAAAAGCTCAGCATCATCCTCTCCTGCTCACAGCCAAACAGACATTCCGCCTTCCTTTGACCCACAGGACCCACAGCTGTCCAGTAACACCTCAAATTTTTTATCTTCCACCTCAGCCCTAGACCCTTCTGCTTCTACATGTTTGCCTTCAACCATATTAGAAGATGCTGATGCTTCCTTTGCTTCCCCCTTCCACCTGTGTGTCTCAAGAAGTCAAGGGAAGAGACAATTGGAGAGACTGAATAGGAATAAGGTTGCAGGTCCAGATCATGTCAGCCCTAGAGTCCTGAAGGCCTGTGCAGAGCAGCTCTGTGGGATTCTGCAGCACCTCTTCATCCTTAGCCTGGCCCAGAAGAAGGTTCCAGTGTTGTGGAAGACCTCCTGTCTTGTTCCGGTACCAAAGAAAACTCACCCATCAGTCCTCAATGACTATAGACCTGTTGCCCTGACATCCCACATCATGGAGGTCCTAGAGAGACTCCTGTTGGCCCACCTGAGTAAGCAAACAGTAAACCATCAGGACCCCTTTCAGTTTGCTTATCGCTGTGGAGTTGGAGTTGAAGATGCCATCATACACCTGCTTCAACAAAGCCACTGTCATCTGGACAAAGCCAGCAGCACTGTGAGGATCATGTTCTTTGATTTCTCCAGTGCATTTAATACAATCCAACCTGATTTGCTTTGTCAGAAACTCCAGAAGACTCAGGTGGAGGCCTCAACAATCTCCTGGATCAAAGACTACCTGACAAACAGACCACAGTTTGTGAGACTGAAGAGTTATGAGTCTAACCAGGTAGTCAGCAGCACAGGAGCACCTCAACTCTCCTGTTTCCACCAGAACTGTCCATCGGGAGCTCCACAGGGTCAATATACACGGCCGGGCTGCTATAGCCAAACCTTTGGTCACTCGTGCCAATGCCAAACGTCGGTTTCAATGGTGCAAGGAGCGCAAATCTTGGGCTGTGGACAATGTGAAACATGTATTGTTCTCTGATGAGTCCACCTTTACTGTTTTCCCCACATCTGGGAGAGTTACGGTGTGGAGAAGCCCCAAAGAAGCGTACCACCTAGACTGTTGCATGCCCAGAGTGAAGCATGGGGGTGGATCAATGATAGTTTGGGCTGCTATATCATGGCATTCCCTTGGCCCCAATACTTGTGCTAGATGGGCGCGTCACTGCCAAGGACTACCGAACCATTCTTGAGGACCATGTGCATCCAATGGTTCAAACATTGTATCCTGAAGGCGGTGCCGTGTATCAGGATGACAATGCACACAGCAAGACTGGTGAAAGATTGGTTTGATGAACATGAAAGTGAAGTTGAACATCTCCCATGGCCTGCACAGTCACCAGATCTAAATATTATTGAGCCACTTTGGGGTGTTTTGGAGGAGTGAGTCAGGAAACGTTTTCCTCCACCAGTATCACGTAGTGACCTGGCCACTATCCTGCAAGAAGAATGGCTTAAAATCGCCTCTGACCACTGTGCAGGACTTGTATATGTCATTCCCAAGACGAATTGACGCTGTATTGGCCGCAAAAGGAGGCCCTACACCATACTAACAAATTATTGTGGTCTAAAACCAGGTGTTTCAGTTTCATTGTCCAACCCCTGCATGTATCATGGACACTTGGTCTGAGAAGCGAATCTCTCTTATTTCCAGCCTAAACACTGTGTTAGACATTTTACATTGTTGCACATACAGCTGAACATGGACATGAAGAAACTAGGAAAAAACAAACATGTCCAAAACACATACAGTTTAGTTATGTTTTATTTTTTATTGTTATTTTTTATTATTATGTTATCATTAACTTATCTGTTGAGTGGGTACCAAGTCCTAGCTAGAGGAGGATTTGAGTATTAGAGAATCAGTTGCATCTCATCTTTATCAATATTTTGGTTTACATATCCAGTGTGGCCCAGCCCTTTTTGTCCATCTCATTTTCCTCATGGCCTTACACAGGGTCAGGTTTGGGCTGAATTGATCAACCCTCCAGTGCATCCCACAACCTGCAGACAAACATTGAGAGCCTTACTGCAAAACATTTTATTCTGTAGACAGGAGTTGTAATTAACCCTTTGCAACTGCACCACAGCAGAGTGAATCATGTTATTTGAAAAATACAGAAATTGCAATTCCAGTGTTCCTGGGATGTTTCTGTGAAACAAACTTAATAATATCTAATCCCTTTATCACCATAGATTTCACCACAGAGGCACTTACATCCTCGACTGGTTTCAGTGAGCTGTGGAACGAGTCTTTCCAAATGTTCTCCTCCTCACTGCTGCTCCTCTCCTATTTGATCTGCATCCTCCAAGGGATGAGACAAGACCACTACCTCTGAAATATCACCAGCAATTGTCTTCAATATCAATAACAGTGCCTTTGAAAGAGGAATGGCCCCTGGAAATTATATATGAGAAATTAAAAGACAAAAGACAAAAAATTTTACACAGTTGGAAACTATAGTGAACTAATATTTTCAATAAAAATGTTTTACAAACTACATTTTCATAATTACAGTTTTGCATTTAACCAGAATGTGCAAAGTCCCAATGACCACATTTGTGTACTCAATTTTAGCAGCATAACATAGCTTTACTGTTTGAAAATGTTGCAAAATTTGAAAGCCATACTAAACATCCAACACTATTATGCATAACAGAACAAGAATCAACGATAACATTGTATTGCTGTTTTTTTTTCACCTTGTAGGTGTTTTGATGGGTTGTAGTTGTCTGAAGTTTCTGAGGAATTCGTTGCCATCTTGAAATTAGTCTGCAAGGTGCTTTTCTCTTGTGCCACCACTAGGTGGCAGAGGAAGTTTCCATCATTAGGAGCAACAGGTTTCAGTAACAACGTTATTTTATTATAAAATAAATTATTATATTTATTTAAGAAATAAGTCCATAATAATAATAATTTAAGAAATATTAAATGTTATGGCGCTGACAACCAGAAGTGACATTTTTAGGTTCCTTGTAGCTAACAATAAATAATTAAGTATATAGATAGAAATATATAGATACATTTGCAATATTGATTTTCAAAAATCTACTAAATCTTTACAAAGGGGATAACAATCCAAGCAACTGTGTCAGTCCGAGAATCTTGCCAAATCTAAAAAGATTTGGCAAGATTCCTTCATATACTTTGTCTTCTTTACATATCTGCATTGCCAATAGCCTCTGCTCGACTAAAATATTTCATTTGCTGATAATCAAAATCAATCATACCAATGAACCAGTTTCTCTGGCTTGACATTTACAAAAGCTTTCAGAAGAGAACCGGGGTAGATGGGGAGTCAAACAGAGGTTCCGGACTTTTCCTTTTTTTTTTTTTTTTTGCTGGTTGGCCTATTTTAAGAGAAAAATGTGCTGTAGGCAGGTTTGGGATTTTGTTATTTCGTTATTTATGCCAGCAGAGTTCATTGCAAAGGGTGTCAATAAAACACATATTCAACTTGGAATCCCCTGTTAACTTCTTCACAAGCAAAACAATTCACCTTACCAGAGCCCTTGAGTTGACAGAATACTGCGTATTAGTGTGACATTGTGTTAGTAGTAGTTAACCAATTCAAGAAAAAGAAGACACGGTGGAGCAGTTTGTAGCACTGTTGCCTTGCAGCTAGAAGGTCCTGGGTTCAACTCCTGGCTGGGGAGTCTCTACTCCTGCATCCTCCTACAGTCCCGAAAGGTTAATTGGTCTCTCAGTTGTCCCTAGCTGTAAATGGGTGTATGCATGATTGTTTGGCCTTTGTGTCTCTGTGTTGCCCTGCGATGGTCTGGCTACCTGTTGAAGGTGTATCCTACCTCTCCCCTGTGTACCGCTGGAGATAGGCTCCAGTTTTTATAGAAACTGGATGGATGGTGTAACAACATGTTTTGCTGAAACATTAGGCTGAACAAGTTCAAAGATGTTATTACTGGTAAATCAATACTTTTTAACTCTGCAGCTTGATTATGCTTTGTAACCTTATACTGCTTTGACAGTTGTGCTCTTGTACATGTTTTTTTATTTCAGCAAAATATGACCAGCTAATTTTATACTTGAGTGTGGATTCAGTGGAATTATTTTATTAACAATTGTGATTTCATTCTTGCTCTTGATGTGCTTCATGCAGAAAGGATGATTCAAATGTAAAACAAAAAATACATTCCCATTTTTAAAAACCTGAAAAAAAAAATGGCTGATAAGCTTATGCCTGGATTAATTTCCTGCTTTAAATGTTTCAATAATGTTCAGCGGTAATTTAGTACACCCTGAACAGGGTGGAGGTGGTAAGGGTGAGGGGTTGAGATAATTTCTATTCTAAGACATAATGATGGATTATAACTAAACCAGGCTGCACGGTGAAGTGCACAATCAGCTGAATGTAAGCCAGAGGCTGAGCTTTTCATAAATATGTATGGCAGTTCACATATTATTGGGAGCCTGCAGTGAATTACAGATCAGCGTTATCAATCCAAAATACATAGTTTTGCTGAGCTTCATTTCAAACGCAGCTTGCTTAATGAGATTCAAATATGACAAAATAGTCTCAGAACAGCAGAAGAACCTTAAGTACCTCACTTGACTTTCAGTTTCAGGCAGAATGAGTTCAAGTGACAGTTTGTCACCACAGCTTTCATTTATCAAAGTACAATTTAAAGAATCCTCCCCCAAGGAGACTTCATCACTCCACAATAAGAAAATCGTATGAGAAAGTTTCTGGAGGAAATCCTTGATAGAGGGCAATGGGGCAAAAAATCAGGCAGCAGAATCAGCAGTAGGTTCTTCTATAATTTTTTTTGTCCCTGTTTTAGTTCTAAAGCAATCATGCACCAGCAGAGCACAACAGTACTGCAATTAAGCTGTCTGTGATTTTTAATTAAAACCAAGAGGCGTGATCTGTCTAAAACTTTGTTTGCCTTCTAGGCAGCAGAAGTTATCATCATATTGATAGATAAGATTACCGTGCTTCTTGAAATATGATCACTTTGTGATCATATTTTCAAATAATAAAGGTGAGACAGACAAAGGCAAAGGTTCTGTTTTCTTCTGTCTTCTTTGCCAGTGCCAAACATTGTTACAATTAGGGCAATATGTTTAATATATACATGAATTATTCAGATGTGTGAAGCAGTTTCAGTGAGTCCAATCAATAGAACATCTGAGTCCCTTTCTGAGGCAAAGTCCATTACAAGTTCTAATACATCTGAGCAGCTTCTGAACCAAAAAGCAATTTAATGTTTATATCTCCTGGGAGTGCACAAGAAGGCTCAAGAAAGACCAGTAAACAAAACGAGCACTGTAGAAACCCTGAGAAATGTGAGCCTTTACTGTACAAAACATTCGCTCTGATTCTGTATTGACAAAGTGAACATCAAAAAGGTAGATATTTTTAAGATTCAGTCTCAAGATACATGATTGGGTGAAACAACAGACAATCAAGAGATGAAAGACGAGAAAGTAAGATTTGCCCAAAAGAATAATAAAAAAAAAAACCCTCAAACAAACAAAAAATATCCTCTTTTGTGTCTTGTTCCTTCTCCCCGATTGCATGACAGGCTCCAGTCAATATTAAGACAATAAATTCTGTAAGTTTCAAAGCTAAAAAGTTGTAAATACAAAGATATTTCACCATTTAATATTTGATTTTAAGCTGGTACTTTTAGTACAGCCCAGGAAGGAGGAGTCACAGCGGCAATCCCTGTGATATCATGGAGCCACTAACAAAACACCTCTCCCAGCCATGCCTCTTTCTTTTTTGCCCACAACAGAGCAGCTGATCACATTGGAGAGACAGCACGCAACCACCTGAATGTCTTTGAAACTCGCTTGTAACTAAAACTCTTCTACAAAAATCCTTGGAGTCAATGCTAAAATCTCTGCGGACCCCACACATCCTGCAACAGTTTAGACTTTTACCTTCAGGTCGACGCTACAGAGTGCTGACTGCTAAAACCAGCTGCCACAAAGACAGTCTCTTCCCCTATGCTGTTTCTCTGATGAACACTTGACAGTTTGAGTTCTGGAACAACAGCACGCATACTTGGACTGATCTCACATTATATTCTATCATAAAGTCAGTTGTGCATATATGTACATTAGATATTTTCTATTTCCATTATTTTATGTCTTTACGGAGAGCGAAGTTTACCGGAGTCAAATTCCTTGTGTGTCTGTATAAACTTGGCAATAAATAAATTCTGATTCTGACTACAATCTGATATTACTGTATCAATCAAAGAACAACCAAAATTTATGATCTGCTGTATGTGCATCCAGCAAATCTTGACAGTAATTAAGACAAGGTGTCTTAAACCTTTCTTTCTGATCTTCTGCAAACAAGGAATCTGAGCCAGAGATTCCCCCAGAAGAGACGGTGTCTATAATCACGTGGAGTGAAGTGGCCTTTTCGATCTTCTTCACTCCCGTTCATCAGAGGTGGTGTCTGGGCGGAGAAAATTAGTTTAGGATGAAACAATCTAAATATTGTTTATTTCATTGTGTTTTGCTGTTTGCTGTGCTAAAAGCTAAACCATCTGAGTGCTAGCAGGCTACCTACTGAGCTAATGCGAACAGGCCTCTAAGTCTTGATGCTAGTTTATTTGTTCTGAGTTGTGTTTTAAAGTTGCGACAAACTTTATTTCAATGATGGTTTAAACACAGACCACCTGTAACATGCCACCTGGCTCATACACACATTCATATATTCATGGTAGTTAAAGGCACATGTGTCATTTGAATAAGTAGTGAAAAAGCAATAAGCTTTCCTTTGTTAGTTGAAACCGCTAACTGCTAATGCGAGCTCCAAGGTCAAATATTTATATTCGGTTCATCATCTTGTGAGAGTCCATAGACATTTATCTCTGCCTTTTTAGTAGTCTTTAATGTGATAGCTTGTCAACAACAAGATCAACTGTCAAAAAGATTATTGTTTTCTGATTCAGCAAATAACATTTCCTTTAATATTATTTTACTACAATAATGGTGTCTGTTTAAAACAACATTAAGAATCAATAAATCAAAAAGGTTATTTCTAAATCTCCAAATATGCTTTAAAATATTATTTTATTGAAACAATGTTTTACTTACCCTTTTGGTTTGCATTGTGTCATGACTGGTTGTTCGAACACATATACATTGTTCTTAATTTGTTTTAAGACTAATTTGACCTTATTTCCAAATTCCTCAAAATAAACCCCAAACATAAATATCCGCAGTGAAGCGTGATATCATTGCATAATATTTTTATTGGTTCCCTTTTCTTTTTTTGTATATAATTCATTAGTTTTTCCTTATACCTTTAATTTGCTTGGTAGTATTGAGCTAAATAGTTTCAAGCCTATTTAAAGAGTTTAGCTGAAATAATTTAACTTGGAGTTGAATTGTTTTGTTAATAATTCTTTATATTTTGTAGAGAAGTTGTGAATTTTCCCATATGTGTCCCGACGCAGCAGTCCAAGGTTGATGCTGCATCTCTTTCCCATTCCCTGTCTAACTACTTTAAATGATGGCCACTAGTGTGTCAAAATTTTATTATTGCCTTTACAATAATGTAAAAGTTGTTATTGGCAATGAAGTAATCAAACCTCTCTTATATTTGCTGACCAGCTTTTTGCATGTTTCCACTGGTATTTGACAATTTTTCTTTTGTGATCAGCTCCAAGACATTGCTTTGAGACGGTATATTTGCTCCATCAACTTAATTTTTAGCTACCTCCATATATTCTGTATCAGATTCAAGTTGGGAATCCTGCTAGGCCACTCGAAAACATTAAAATTAGTTCCAGTAAGCAGAAACAGATTAAAAACAATTTAAATTAAAAGATAGCATTGAACCTAAATCTGCCAGGGGTTTGAAAAAACATTTTGGGCTGAATTTAGAGTATTTTGCATTTAACTTTTCTATGCTAGTAATATACTTAGTGTCTCTTTCTTTTTGCTCTCGGTGGAGGAGGACGCTTTTTCTTTGTCTCCCACACCCCTCCCATATCTGCCCTGCTTCAGCTCTGTGTCTTGTCTTCTTTTTGGAGCCTCTTTTTGCATATCTTCCAAATTCTGAGTTATGAATTTGGTCAACTGTTCTCTCAATGCAATTGATCAAATTTTCTCGACGAGAAGACAGGGTGAAGGAGAGCCCAACTTGTCCGGACTGGACGTTTTTCTCTGGATACACAATGGACTCCTGGCAGAAGTGGAGGATTGTGTGTTTGTCGATAATGTCAGTCGAGGATGTGGAAGATGTGTACATAATTGGATGTTTGATATCAGGATTTCTGCTTTTTGGAGTCAGCGGTTACCTGGCATATCAAGAAATTTGGAGAATGTCAGCAGCTGTTCTGGCCATTGTAAGGCTGCCTGGCATGTGTGATGGGATCTTCAGAGCGATCAACACTCAGACTGAGATGTTACGTGAGCTGAATCGCAGACTGGATGTGATCCTTACACAAGATCGCAGGCAGGTTGCAGTTCCTGGACTCAGGGGTGAAATGGGATAAATCTTGGAGAAAGTTGTTCTCTCAGATCTGGCAGAAAGACCAGGAATTTGGCTGTTTGGATTCGCCTTTGAGAAGCACCAGCGACTCTCAAGGCTGACAGAAAATTAAGAGTCAGCCTAACCCAAATAATTATTGTTTTCCTGAATCTGGCTCCCCTGCACGGCCTTGATGGCTGGTTATCTTCAACTTCTCCTGGAAGTTATGTAAACATGATGCTCTGCTCCCTCTGCCCCCTCCCTTCCCTGAGGACATCTGTGGACCTGCTCAGAACTTTGTGGCCGGTTGATGAACATTCCACCGAACCATCAAGGACAATGGCCTCTGTGACAGTGCTTCATGGACTTATTTGCACACACTCACTTGCACACACACACATGCTCAAGATAAACATATGCACCCCTCACACCACCTTCCCCGTTCCCGGCATGATGTTTTGCATATGTGTTGTTTCTTGGTGCTGATGTTTTTTGCAATTTCAAACTGTATCCTGCTAAGGATAAAGTGTGAAATATAATTTTTTCCCTCTACTTACCTAATGTGGCCTCTTTTCTCATCTAGCAAGGGCAGCGCCTGTGAGTGGGCAGCAAAGCCTCGGTGACCCATCCCCCCCTTGTCTTGTGTCATGATGTATGTTTGGATGGGTTGTACTGGAATTCTAATTTCCCCTCGGGGATCAATAAAGTATCTTTGAATTGAATTGAATTGAAGTGTTGTTTTATGGCTGGCACTGTATACCATGGATAATTTATGTCTTAATTTAATTTATCTGCATCACAAAAGTATAGTGTTCATTAGGTATAGCAACAACTTTTAGGTCCTTGAATGAGCACCATCCACGATTCTGAACCCTTACTTGTGTTAATCATTTATGCCAAATTATTGAGACATTATTATTACTGGAAAGCTAATCTGACGACCCCAAACTGGGATTGTTCCTTCTCAAAAGAGTGATATAACCTCTTTTTGTTAACACTTATACTTTGGGTTTTCCATTGTTTATGGCCCAATAGCCTCAGGAGACAGTTGGTGTATAGGTTCAATGGGTTGTTGAGGAGTAGCGCAGCAGGAATAATGTGGAAATACACAAATTCATAATGTCTACAGAAGTATGTGGAGGCTCGTACTCATACTTCCGCTTTATCTGGGACCCGGTCGTGGGGGCAGCAGACTCAGCAGAGACACCCAGACGTCCCTCTCCCCAGACACCTCCTCCAGCTCCTCCGGGGGGAGCCCAAGGCGTTCTCAGGCCAGCCGAGAGACATAGTCCCTCCCGCGTGTCCTGGGCCATCCCCTGGGCCTCCTCCCGGTGGGACGTGCCTGGAAAACCTCCAGAGGAAGGCGTCTGGGAGGTATACGGTATAGATGCCCGAGCCACCTCAGCTGGCTCCTCTCAATGTGGAGGAGCAGCGGCTCTACTCCGAGTCCCTCCCCGATGGCTGAGTTCCTCACCCTATCTCTAAGGGAGTGCCCGGCCACCCTACGATTGAAGCTTATTTGAGCCGCTTATATCCGGGATCTCGTTCTTTCGGTCATGACCCAAAGTTCATGGCCATAGGTGAGGGTAGGAACGTAAACCGACCGGTAAATAGAGAGCTTCGCTTTTCGGCTCAGCTCTCTCTGAGGACCCACAACGGACCGGCACAGCGCCCCATTACTGCGGCAGCCGCACAAGTCCATCTGTCGATCTCCAGCTCCGTTCTTCCCTCACTCGTGAACAAGACCCCGAGATACTTAAACTCCTCCACTTGAGGCAGGAACTCCCCTCCAACCTGAAGAGGACAAGCCACACTTTTCCGGTGGAGAACCATGGCCTCGTACTTGGAGGAGCTGATCCTCATCCCAGCCGCTTCACACTTGGCTGCGAACATCCAAGTATGTGGAAGCATTGCACGTATTCGCCTAAAGTAAAGCTGTGCGAGGGGCAGTTGACAGATATAGATATGTTTTCCTGTAAAGACTGCTTTCGGTTATTGTATTGAGTAGCTCATGGCCTAAGTAGCTATTGAAAAAAAAATGCTCCATAATACATGCTGATGTACACAGCAAAGTTTTATATTATGAATGATTACTTGTTGCAGCCACAAATCAGCAACACATTTAATGCAATTTGCAGTACCTTATATCAGCAAATTACTTCCATTAACTCCAAAACACCCAAGATCGATTAACTCTGTAAAGAGAAATAACCCTATTTGAAATATTCAAATGTGAGCTCTGCCCTGAAGTGAAAACAATCAAACAGATGTATTAGTTGGCACTCCTCCTCCATTACTTTGCTATTTCCCTTACAATTTTCACTTAACTCCCAAGGACTCGTAGTCTTTCTGGACCATCAGCTGCAAATATTAGAAACTTGTTAACAGGGAGATGAAATGTAATTCATCAGAACTGACATCAAATCTTCAAAATGACAAGGCGTCTGTTAGATCTAAGACTTTATTGGCTGGGATATAAATGTCCCAGAGGGGTAATTCTAAGTGAAAAATCAGCCCCTTGAGAGTTAGATTCTCTCATTTTAGCCACAGTGAAAAATTCCTATTAGAAAATCAAACCGTTTTTCTTCACCACTCTAGTTTACAGTTGGCAGATAGGCAAAACACTATGTCTTTACTGTGCAATTCAATCTCTTCAAATGAGATTGATCAAGATGGTACTAAAGAAACTGTGATAATATCTTATTAATGGGGGAAATTGTTGGGTTGGGTTAATTTCATGCATCTCTTAAGACATTGGTCTCGAAGAAATTAATGCAGTTATTGGCCTCGTATGATCAATTATTCTAAAACATGAATTTGAAAATGACATATGGCACAGTGGTAGTGCTGCAGCCCTTAGAACAGAAGATCAATAGTTTGAATCTCAGTCAGGGCAGGCCTCCAGCCGCCTAAGAATCTGCCTCAGCGACAGACATTTAGTTGAAGCCCTGCTGGCTAGGATGTCAGTTGGATTAACAGGGCCTGCATCAAATGTTTGGGGACCAGGACAAGCTGATAAGGAGATGGCTTTTAAAAAAAGACTTGGCGAGAGGAACTGCAAACTGTGGAATTGTAATACAGATAGTAAAGCTGGGAAAACACTACATGATTTTTTGCCGGATTTTTCCTTTAATTCCCAGTCAGGGAAAGGCTGCATGAGTCTACACTAGTTGCAGTCAGTCGACAGGGCGAATCGGAGCAAAAATCTATTGGTGTGAGAGGGGATGAAGACTAGAGCCTGCAAGTGTGTGAGGGGAACCGAGCCAACCTCAGTCACAGAAAAAGAAACGTATGATTTTTAAATTATTATTTTTTGGCTGAATCTGACTGCAGGCGGCAGTGTGAACTGATTAGGGAACCAACTGCAAACATGTCTTTCTAACAGGCAATAAAAAAGAAAGGGCCAGGGCCACTGCCAGGAATTTTGGGTCCCATGGCAAAAGACTTTATTGGGCCCTTCCTGTGCAGCTGCTCTCACCACATCTCTAGAATCTCACTGACCCATGAAAGGCTTTATATAACTAATGTTGGAGGCTTGCAATGGTCTTGCGATAAAAAATATTAGCATTGTGTTATATAGACGTCAACATTAAGGGTCAAGCTACATGCAAGTGCATGGCGCATGTTCGGGGGCTTCAGTCCTTGATGCAGCTGTCGCTGGTTCGACTCCCAGCCCAGGAGACCTTTGCTGCATGTCTTCCCTCTCTCTCTGCCCTTTCCTGTATGCATACTGACTAGAAATTAACAAAAATAAAGACCACAACTGCTGAAAAAAATAAAAATTAACATGCCCAAATCTAATTCATA
This sequence comes from Girardinichthys multiradiatus, assembly GCF_021462225.1. NCBI lineage: Eukaryota > Metazoa > Chordata > Actinopteri > Cyprinodontiformes > Goodeidae > Girardinichthys > Girardinichthys multiradiatus. The sequence goes on along the minus strand of NC_061805.1, from coordinate 35,644,554 downwards.
AGTTCTAGATGTTTGTCTGCAAAATCCTACTAAATCCGTATATTGTTGTCTTTAGATAAAAATATAAATTTTGTAGATTAAAGTCAAAATTGAAATAAGAAATACAATCTCTCTGAATTCTGAGACTGTTTTATTTTATCTACTTGTGTGTTTGTTCTTTCAAACTGTTGCCCTCACAGAAGTTTCCATGAGAGTTTGATGCATCTAGCTGCCTTTAGTAAGTTCAACCAGGCCTGTAGTCTGTGATTCCTCTGCAGGTGCAATTGTTAACTGTGAACTCCAAGTCCTTTCAAAATTTGCGAAGACTTTGAAAGTCATGTCCTTAGCTGAAGAGAAAGACACTGACATAGCCTCATAGTATAATTGCCTATGTGTGTCTTTCAATTATGCTATGAGGCTAACAATATATGTTTTTGTACTTTGGGAGATTTTGTTGTGTTGTCTTATTCTAATTCATCTTTTGGATGAAGATAGGACACAGCATGCAAAAGGAGGACAGATAATTGTACTTTAACCGTACAATTTTACTGGTAACAAAGCAGATTTTATCATTTTATTGTTTCTAATCAGTAAAGCAGAGATAAGATACCAAGTAGAGATCGAATTTACAATGAGTGCTGTTTTTGATATGGGCCATATGAATGATTGCCCAGGGCAGTAATAGAAAAGGGGACGCATAAGCACAAGATAAAAAACACTTACTTATCTGTCAGTTGCATTTAAAAAAAATAGTATTGCTTTTACATATGCACAGTAATTTGTGTTTTAGCCATGTGGTGATAAGATAACCCCTGCTTACTGCTAAAAATAGGTAGGATATGTCACATGCCTTTTGTTTGGGACTGCATTGCATTTTATGCCACACAAGGATATAAAGCTTAAGTTCCTTGAAATGACTTTTGCTGTGAATTGGTACTATATGAAAAAACTGAACTGAGTTGAAATACAAGTTGCTCAGAAATTTGTGCACAACTTAATACACACTATGTGCGTCTTTTTATGAAACTATTTAGAGATTGAGCTTTGTAAAAGATTGAGCTTTGCGAAACTTACATTTTGCAAAAAGAATCATGTGATAATAATCATCAATTCCTATTATTCAGTGGCATTTAGAAAACAGAGCGATGTGATCTTCCTGTGCCGTCCCTCCTCACCTTTTCTCGACGATTATTGGGTAATGAGGAAGAAATGAGTCACCTGTATCAGCCAGCCAAGTGGAAGATGAAAATGGCATAAAAAAAAAAAAAAACTAAAAATCATTGTTGAGTTAGATTTGGTAAAAAAAAAAAAACTAAGCTTTGGTGGAGACCTGTACATCATTGAATATACACCTACAACTACTGTGACCTGTTTGACATGCATACCATTCTCTATGGTATTCTGCTTTTTTTGCCATTATTCCAGAGCTAATAACCTCTTCAGCCATCTATGAAGGTGTTTAAAACATTTCTGTGCACAGAAACAATCAATTTTTTTTGTTTTGTTTTGGGTTTGATACCATGTTCGCAAGGTGTTTTAGGTTTTGCTCCAATATTTGAAAAAAAAACAAAAAATAAACGCACACAATTCTTTCCAATCTAGTTTTAAAATGATAGACATTGTGTGTGTGTGTGTGTGTTTAATTTAAATTTAATGGTATTGGGGAAAAATATAATATCTGTCTCTTGTTTTTTGTTTTAATGTAACACGTTTGGCCAAGCTAGAGTTGTGTGTTGAGGCACCCAGATGTGAGGCTAAATGTTCCTTTTCAAGTTTCCACTTTTTGCAGAGAATGCAGTTATCCATTTGTAAAGATGTTGCCAAGCCCTGCTGCTTAACCGATGAAGAAAGCTCAAAATGAGCCAACGGGGAGACAGATTAGATTTGTCTCTTTATGTTTTTGGACAATAGAAGCCAATGTTTGACTGACAGTGCTTTCCATTTTGTTAATGTATTAAAAATAGCTGTGGCACTGTCTACATCAACGCAATCTGTCACATCATATATACTTATGATATGAATTATCCAGGATAGTGTCACTTGTCGAGTCTCTCGTGTATCCATATGGATAGAGTTGAGTTTGCAGAACATTTGGATTTAAGTTTTTAAGTCACTGAGGGTCTCCGCAACGCCTCAGCTCCTGCGCACACCACTGAGGGTCTCGGCAATGCCTGAGCTCCTGCGCGTGCCACTGAGGGTCTCGGCGACACCTCAGCTCCTGCCCATGCCATTGAGGGTCTCGGCGACGCCTCAGCTCCTGCTCATGTCACTGAGGGTCTCGGCGACACCTCAGCTCCTGCGCACACCACTGAGGGTCTCGGCAATGCCTGAGCTCCTGCGCGTGCCACTGAGGGTCTCGGCGACACCTCAGCTCCTGCCCATGCCATTGAGGGTCTCGGCGACGCCTCAGCTCCTGCTCAAGTCACTGAGGGTCTCGGCGACTCCTTAGCCCCTGCGCACGCCACTGAGGGTCTCGGCAATGCCTCAGCCCCTGCGCATGCCACTGAGGGTCTCGTCGACGCCTCAGCTTCTGCTCCTAGTCTGCAGGCCTTCCAGGGGTTCAGTGAGGAACTGGTCCTCGTCCTAGTTCCTGAACCTTGTGATGAAGGGTTCGAGGAGGAAGCGCCGCCGTATCCTGTCTCTGAGGGGTTCAAGGTGCAGCTTGTCCTCGTTCTGGCCTCCGAGGATCCCCCAGATGCTGCATCAGTTTCCAAGGGTCCTGTTGGCCGACCGCCCAGGACTCTGTGTTGCAGGTCCTGGCGCCCGCCTGAACTGTGTGCCTGCACGGGACGACTTCCAGAACTTTGTGCCTTCTCGGGACGGCCTCCTGGTTGCCCGCCTGAACTTTATGCCCGCACAGGACGACGTCATGGTCACCCGCCTGAACTTTGTGCCTGCTCAGGACGACGTCATGGTCGCCCGGCTAAACTTTGTGCCTGCTCGGGACGATGTCATGGTCACCCGCCTGAACTTTGTGTGAACTTTGCACGGTGGCGCAGTTGGTAGCACTGTTGCCTTGCAGCAAGAAGGTCCTGGGTCCGTGGGTTCTCTCCAGGTACTCCGGCTTCCTCCCACAGTCCAATACAAGACTGTTAGGTTCTCTCATTTGCCCTTAGCTGTGAATTGGTGTGTGCGTGGTTGTTTGTCCTGTGTATCTTTGTGTTGCCCTGCAATGGACTGGCGACCTGTCCAGGGTGTATCCTGCCTCTCACCCATAGAGAGCTGGAGATAGGCATCAGTGCCCCCACGACCCTGTAGGGAATAAGCGATTATAGAAAATGGATGGATGGTTAATGGTACATGGAAATAAAGGTTTTTGTAGCCTAATAGAACCCCACTTTTAAAGAACTTAAAAAAAAAAAGTTTAAACGCTTGCGATGTGGTCTTAATAATTTTAATTGCAACATATAATGTAATGCCATTTACTGTATAAACTGGATATAATAATATCACAGTTTTATTTTAGGGGTGTAACAAGTTCTTGCAACATGATAAATTGCTGGCAGCATGTGACTTTGTCTGGTAAGGTGAATTTTAGATCTTATATGTCCCCAGGACATGAAAGTAAGTGCTTTAAGTTAAACTAAAGGATCCATGTTTGAGGCTCTTATTCTGAAGTAAAAAAGAAAGTAGGTCTTGAGTCGGACTGTGGTATTGACAGTCAACTAATACAGACTTTGTGGGTTGGCTGACAACACTCAGTGACATTGTGACAAAAACGATACATAATATTTATAAATGCTCTGAGAATAATGTGACAAGCTAACCAGCAAACTGCCCAACAGCAAGTATTGTGGCTTGAGGTCCTCCTTAGAAGTCCAACTAAATAATAAAAATTATATATATATATATATATATATATATATAAATAATAAAGCAAAGTTGTGCTATAAATGTTTAAAGATATATAAAAAAAACTTACAAATAGATATAAGTAATGTATTGGCATTTGATGATGTTTGTGTTGTAATTATACCTGTTTTAAAAGATACTATACACCAATATTGGGGATATTTTGGGATACAAAATGTGAAGTCAAATGGTGAAATGTTTGCTTTGTAGGTTCCTGTTGGCAATAACCTGAAGGGCTATTTCAGCTTCTATCAGTACATTTTATTTGATCAGTTGTAATTAAAAATTTTAAATACTTAAATTGATAAAAACTGATTTACACACTACACAGATTCTTTAAAAAAAGGCTTCAAGAGATTTTATATAACTTTTATTTTATTAAAGAAAACACAGAAAAACTGAATTTTCACCCATGAATTAGACAGGAATGAAAAAGTACAATTTCTGGAAAATGAGACTCCAATATTGTTTAGTGTTACTTTAAATATAGTTTGTGATTTGTGAAAACCCTATTTATGAAAAACAAATTGGAACCTTTCATTTTAGGAAAAATATTGCTCAAACCTTGTCAAGTCTTCATCTGATCCCCGTATCATGCATCATCTAATTTCCTGAGCTGGATGTGTCTTTAAAGGCCTGTTTTCTTTATTTTGTGATTTAGATCCAAAATGCATCTAAATCACAAATATGCTTATTTTTCAGAATGGTAGAGGACTTTTGAATGAGAACTGTAGAGTATTAGGACATAAAATTCACACAATGGTTGCATTTAAGAGGAAAATACAGAGCAAATTGCTATCTTGTCAAAGCCTAGACACTGGTCATTGGTGAAATGCATACATCCTGCAAAGCATTGTGTACAGCCTCCGTAGTCGACCAAAGCCTACCTTAGACAGGTTATGGCTCCAAAGCTTTAGGGATGTAATGTGCCAGAGAAAATCAATTTTTTTGGCTCTTTGCTCCTGTCATGTTGGGAATGTGATGGTAGATCCCAGTGGCCAAAATAACATCTGTGTGAATCTTAAGGTACAGTTAGGGTTAGAATATTTTGACAAATGAAGGAACAAATAGAATTACAATTGTTTGGTTTACTTTACATTAATTTCAAATATAGTTTAATTTTGAAAGAAGATTCCTTTTAGATTAATTGTCTGTTTTTGATATACTGCGTTTTGCCTTCCCCCAAAAAACTGCTTTTATTTCCCATGAAAGCAAAACTGTTGGCTAAAACTTAGTAGCAATGCAAGACCAACTTGGATGCATGATTAAATGGGTACCTTAATGGGTAACTTCTAAAATCTTCTCTGTAAACAATTTACACCTTTCCCCAGTCTCTACTCTAATGCAGCTTTTGTTCCCCTCATCATCTGAAATCTGTGTGGATAAAAGTTGACATTTATTTAGTCATAATGGGCATAATGACAATTTTTTAGATTTAGTATCTGACCCTTTTGGAGATTGTATTGTGACATTTTAAGAGCACAATACTGTATCAGAGGTTTGTTAGACTTTTGTCTTGAATCTCTCCTGTTGGTTAGGGGGTAAGGTTTGCAGCTGTGTTTGTTGTCCATGAAATGATATCTTTGATTAGTTCCTTTTGTTTCTATACATGTGCCTAGAAAGCTATTTGTAATTGTTGCAACTCCCACAGACGGTAGACCTCTGTGGAATCTGTAACTTGCTATAGCATAACAAAGACAAAAAGGCAACTATTTTGTGTTTCTCATTTTTGCTGTTGTTTCTTGAAGACATTTCATATATTATCCAAAAAGTCTTTTCAGTTCTGATCATGGGTTTGTACTTCAATGCAGTAAAAAAAAACGAAAAAAAAAAAAAACTGAAACCAAACTATGGCTACACAAACAGATGGCAAAACACATAGTAGCTGACCCATGAGGTCAAGACTCAATGGTTTTATCTACATCTTAGTGACAAGGAATAATATGTTGAACACAACATGTGGACAATTTGGGCAGGTAAAAAGGGATTGTTAAAAAGATTAGTGAAATAAGTCATTTCCATTAAATATGAAAAACCAACACTGAACAGCGGGTGTGGCCTCAGGTTCAATTTTTCTAATACCTGCAGTGGAGCCATGTTCATCTTCCCATGTGTACCTAAGTGAATGGGTGGAAACAACCCACATGTTGTAATTGTTAGGAATCCTTTCCAAAGAAACAATGACCCAAACAATGGATAAGGTAAAAACATCTTTAAAAAAACAAGATATATCCATTCCTCCCCTGTTTAAGCACTTAGGATTGTCATGTCCTGAAAGAAAAAGAATACATCAATGTGCCACCACTAGTAACACCCTGACTGTGCAATATCCTGGCTTGCTTTGTTTGAAACTGTTTTATCTTAGAATAACTGAGCTGTCATATGCCTTTTATGAGTTTACAGGTCAGTCTCAGGTCAAAAGATGTGTTGCCTGTTTAAGTCCAGGAGTCTATAAAGTTTCCATTAATTCCTGCCTCTGAACTTCTAGACTTCAACCGGTCCAGCTTCTGGAGATTCCTGTTTCAAGTATGTAGTGACTGAGCTGACTGGTCCTGATTGTATCCTTCAGCCTGCAAACACATGTGATATTCCACTTCTATAATCAGCTAGTGTCTGCCATATTAAATCTTAACTGCTACACTGATGCTGAAGCCTGCAGGTACCTAGTGAGTTTGTAACACCTAAGTGGGATTGGTACTTTATGTTTACTCCCTTGCCAGTTCCCTGAAGGGTCACCCTTTCCTGTTTGATCATTTTCCATGCTGCCTCCTATAACTGCATTTTCAGTCTGCTCGGTTCCCCTTGCTGTGTTTTATCTCAGTCTGCCTAATCCCATAACAAAGTAATCATGAAACTCTCTTTGTATGTAAGCATTCAAGCATTACCAGTTCGTTTGACAGTTCATCCTCATCCAGTTTTTAATGTTTCAGACCAAGCCACATCGATTCATTTTTTACATTTTTTGTGAAGAAACCCAAATAAAAAACACAGTTGTTGTTTCTAAGGAGACGTTGGTGAGGCAGAGAGAAGGATGGGAAGGATATTCATCTGGTTAGGGTGATTAAGGATCGAGATGAAAATGTACTAATAGGGGCAATAGGTGTGATAGGAAGATGGAAGGAGTACTTTGAAAAACTGATCAATGAGGAAAATGAGAGAGAACAAAGAGCAAAAGAACTATTGTGGATCAAGAAGTAGCAAAGATTAATAATGATGAAGAATGGAAGCACAGTTGGTCCTGATGATATACATGTGGCGATATGGAAGTGTCTACAAAAGACAGCAGTAGAGTTTTTGACTAGATTGTTCAATTAAATCTTAGAGAGCAAGATGATGAGGAATGGAGGAAAGGTGTGCTGGTGTCAGTTTACAAGATCAATGGAGATGTGCATAGTTGTGGCAACTGCAGACGAATAAAGTTGACTCATACAAGGAAGTTATGGAAAAGAGTAGTGGAAGCTAGACTGAGGTCAGAATGAGGTCATCATGCGGCTGCCCTCATTTCATCTGAGGGCAGCAGTATGGTTTCATGCCATAAAAAATAATACAGATGTCATATTTGCTTTGAGGACTTTGAGAGAGAAGTACAGAGAAAGTTAGTGGGAGCTGCATTGTGTTTTTGTAGATCTAGAGAAAGGATATGTCAAAGTGCTGTGAGAGGAGCTGTGTTTTGTATGAGTAAGTCTGGAGTATCAGAGAAGTATGTTAGAATGGTGCAGGACTTGTATGAGAGCTGTAAGACAGTGGTGAGGGGTGCTATAGGCGTGACAGAGGAGTTCAAGGCGGACGTGGGACTGCATCAAGGATTGGCTCTGAGCTCCTTGTTTGCTGTGGTGATGTGCAAGTTGACAGATAAGGTTAGACAGGAATCTTAATGGACTATGATGTTTGCAGATGACTTTGTGATCTGTGGTAAGAGCAGAGAACAGATGAAGAAAAATCCAGATAAATTAATATTTGCCTTCAAAAGGGAAGGAATGAAGGTTAGCCAAAGCAAGACAGAATACATGCATTTGAATGAGAGGGACCCGAATGGATCCGTGAGGTTACAAGGAACAGAGATCAAGAAGGTGGAGGATTTTAGTTGCTGAAGGTCAACAGTTCAGAGCAACAGTGAGTGTGGAAAAGAGGTGAAGAAATGTTAGAAATTAGGGATTTGAGAAATTAGGGTTAGGGTTAGGGCTGGGTTAGGGTTAGTGTTAGGGTGAGTGGGTTAGGGTTAGGAGCCAAGAGATTTTCATTTTTCTTCTGCCGCTCCCTGATCTGGAGACAGCGAACAAATACAGTTGGAAATTTTATTTAATCCCCACAGCTGATTAGGTTTATCTGCAAAACATATAAACTAGTAGCTGTTTGCAATATACAAATCAAACAAGAACCATTTAAATAGCTCAACACAACTAATATTACAAGTGTGTTTTAAAAAATGAATATAAAATGCCACTTGTAATAACCAATGCCTTCTCCAATGCACTCATGCTAAGCATGGCCATTGTCTTGTTTAAAGGTTCAATTTTCCTCACAGAAGTTTAACAGAAGCCATGTTCGTGCAAGACTAGAATCTATTTATGTTTTTGTATATGGATTTCAGAGAAGAGGTTGTGGCTGTTTAGTACTTCAAAAAAGAAGGGTGAGCTGTAATTGTCTACAGTCTAAGAATGAGAACAACAAAGAAGAGGAACGACAAATAAGGTAAAGATCAAAGTGGCGCTCTCAATGTATATGCTAGCAACCTCTCGAGCGTGCATAGGACTCTACTGTGTGTAACACATGCCTAAGAAGAAGATGACGTATGGGCCAGACAGCTCCTAAACCGGTCCCAGCCCCATTCAGATGTTAAATAGTCATGCTTTGCTATATAAGATTGTGTAAGATTAAGATAGCAAGCCTTTATGGTACCGAAGCTCGTCCAGATACCTGTGTGTATTTCTGTATCCAGTGGAATGAGAAAGGTCATTGTATGCATACTTATTATTGTTAATCTACTCTTTTCTTAATTAATGCAGTTTGGATAGTTACAGCAATTTCTCATGTGATCATTTAACTAATAAGTCTTCCTCCCAGGTTAGAAGAATCCACAGTTAAGCAACCAGGGCTACATTTTCCTTAACAACCGGCAGTAGAGATCCGTCATGGGCAAGGCAAGGAAGGAATAATCCGAGGGCATGAAATAGGTTGATCACAAGAAGACAAACAAGAGCAGGGAAAGAATACTAGGTTTGTACTGGCACAAGTTGGTTGATAATCTGGCAGAGAGGCAGAGACTGGGAAGAGGTAATCTAGTGCTGTGCACAGGTGATACAAAGACAATTAGGCATGGCATAGGTGGGCTGAATGATGCTGATTAAGGCATGGAGACACAACAGGAAGAACGTGGAGAATAAAAAACCCCATAAATAAATCATAGACATAGCATGGCAGATAACTGACAAAATCTTTGAATAGAGCTTTTGTCATAGTGTTACATATGGCTCTGACCCACATGCAGAATCATGCTCAAGGGAAAAGAGTACAAGTTTGAAAAAGGTTTATTTAAGGAGAATGGATCGGTATGGTGTGCAGGAACAACTGTAAGGAAAAACGACAGGTAAGTGGCACAGTAAACGAAACCAGAACTTAAATGTGAAATGTCTCTTACTAGGAGGGAGTAGGCAATCCGCCAGGAGGAGAGGGATTCGGACCGGAGAAGAAGTGAATATGGAGACACTGGTAAGTCCAATGATTTCTTGGTTACTTGGGTTAGACCTTGGAGTGCAGGCGAAGCGTCAGCGGAGAGATGGAGGGTGGACAGGTTAGGTTGAATGGTCTCTGGAGAATCCGGGTCCGGAAGCAGCCAGCCGGGGAAGTTCCAGAGTTCGGCGTCAGGTAGGTGTGTGTGGAAGATCCTTCCTGGGGAGATCCTAGGAGCGAGGCTAGTGCGAAACAAAGCCACCGGGGCCAGCCTGGGTAACCTCCAAGTAGTCGCCAGTTCAGTTCACTAAGAAGAACAAAGAACAAGTTAAACGTTGTTGAAGGCAAAGTAAACAAACTTAATTAATACAAGGCTGGCTGAGTAGTTACCACAGAGGCTAATACTCGAGCGACGAGATGCTGGCTGATTCCTGCTTAAGTACTCCAGGACTCAATCACCGAGATGTAAAACACCTGTCTCCACCACTGCTGAGCACTAGCGCCTACTAGGAGTCAAAAAACACAGACAAAAACATACAACAGAAACTCCAGCCTCGACAGCTTTAAGAAATATTTATCATCTTATGTCTTCTTACATTATGAATAATTAAAGATGAAAGCGATACAAAGGTAAGTTAATTTCTCAGAAACTTTTTTTGTTTTTGTAATAACTTTGTTGGATCATTTGTTTGCTGAATACTGGACCATTTGCACGTTGCTGGATGCCACTATGCCCTTTTCAACGTCATCGGCCATTTTGTACCGCAGGACAGCCTGTTCCTACAAATCCCGGTGGGCACCGCGTCTGATATGATGGGGCGTCCCAAGTCTGACGTCACAAGACACTATATAGGAAGGCGCCCATTTTGAGGGCTGGCCTTCAGCTGGAGACTGTGACGCGGTGACCACGCAACTGAAGCATCATCTGGAGAAGAGTCCCGAGTGGATTTCATTTATTCTCCTTCGTTGGCCAACGAAAAATTCATGAACGAGGTTTCTGGAATGAGAAGGCCAGAAATTTCACTTTTGTGTAGAACTTTGCATGTTTGACTAGGTGAAGATTATTAAATCGGAAGAGCGGATTGTATCAGGGCTGTGATTTTATAAATATTCACATAGATAAACAGAAGGTGTTTTGTGTTTATTTTGTGCAAGAGTGATTCGTCAGTCAAGATAAGGTTGAAGTTCCACACGTTTCGGCAGAAATGGTCGATTAAACAGTGACATCTCTGGTAATAGTTATTAATTATTACTGAGTATTTAACGGTTGTAATTATCAAAGGTGTTGAGCCACAATTACAACACCAGAAGACATCTCTGGTCCCGATTCATAAATGAGGATTTTAGTTAAGAAATTAATTTTGTCAAATTATGATTTTTAATTATAATTATTGATAAAGATTAATTAATCAATAATCATAATTCTAACAACTTCAAGTAACCTCAAGACTAAAGTACAGACCAAATTATGACCTATGTGCACCATTACGTGTCACATGTACACTGCATACTCTCAGTATTGCACCTTTTATCCCAAAACATACAATAAATGTAACACATCATTGGCACGTGATAAATAACACACAAATGTGTTGCAAGATTTGTAGATGCCTCAACATACTGTATATCTGGCAAGATATGAAACTCTGTAAGAGCAGCTTTCCCTATTTTATAATAAACATGTTCAATGGGATGTGCTGTAATCTGGCAAAAATCTTTGTTGGGTATTGACAAATTCACAGGCTTATGTGCTTATGTTAGACAAATGTTATATTAATAACACTCTTGTCTTTCAATAATTAAAATATTATAGGTATCCACATTTAGAGGTTTACATTTGGTTGAATTTGTGGCTTTCTCCTGTGAATTATAACTCCCTAAAGCTGTAGGAGACGACAGGAGGTGTGTCAATTTATGTGTCAGTTTGACTTAAAGCTGGTAGTTAGGAGGTGGTGGAAAACAAGCCTGTACTTCAGCAGTGTATTTGGAGATTATTGACTCCCCCATTGATTTTTTTTTTCCAGGGGGATAAATTTGTATTTTTGTCCTGACACCAAGAGCGCTATCATAGCTTTCTTATATTGTGTATTTCGGTGCACAAAAATAACATGCACATCTATGAAAACTGTAACAAAAGAGATGTGGTGGCCCAAATGCAGGCAAAAGGGAGGCGGGTGAGGAGCAGTAAAAAATAAAGCTGTTTAATAATACAAATGAGAAACGTATGAAAACAAAGTCAAAATTTCAAAAATCCAAAAACATGTACAAAGGTTAATGAAAGCAAATAAATCCAAAAACAAACCAGGAACATGGAGGGGAGATAATGGAGGGTAGAATTACACAAAAAAGACTAGAGCAGAATCAAGTAGATAAGCCAGCAAATAACAATGACAGCCAGTGAGCTTATATATTGAGGGAGAAGTGGAGAGTAACATTGAATGCAAGTGAGGTAATCAGGGCATTAGGAACAGCTGTGGACAAAACAAACAGGTAGACTGAGGGAAGGTGAACAAATTCCACAAAGAAAGCTGACATAGAAACAAAGAAACCACAATGACACGGATCTAAGGGAAGTAAATCTACAAAAAACCAAAGTCAAAAATGCCCGAAATGTGCCAATATCTTTGTCCTTGTTGCATAGTTAAAATATTGATGTAGATGTTTTTATCTGGTTTAGTTAATATATTATATTTATTTTACTTTTTAGAAAAAAAACTGAGATTTAAAAAGAAACTCTTATTCTAGCCCTCTGCAGTTTTTCAGAATGCCAAACTCCAACTCATTTACATTAAAATGGCAAAATATTTGAAGGAAAATAGCTGTCAAACAGCATGAGTAGCTACATAAGGTTAACAGAATAATATTTTCTATAAGATCAAATCTACTCATACCTCTACTCTGAGGTAAATTAATTTGAGGAAGAGAGATAATTTGTCTCAGATTCAATCTACATTCAATCTGAATCAGAGTAGGAGAAAGAGAAACTTAACAAAATGTTCAATGTAGAGCATGGTATCTTATTTCAACCTGGAAAGACTCACAAAGAGAAGACAGGGATGCAATTAGAAAAGTTTATTAGTGAATGTTTATTTCTTTGGTGCTCGGACCCCAGTGGAAGACGTGAACGCTGAGAATGACATGCGCTTGAATGAACATCTTAAGGTTAGATTTAGAAATGTCTTCCCCCCTGGCATCCGATCCTGGTGGTGGAGTGGAGGCATGAGGAGATTTGGAAGGAGTTTGGAAGCCAAATGGTGGAGATGGGGTGGAGGAGGGTCAAAGTTCAGCTGCAGAACGGAGGGTTCCATGGTGAAGATTTTTTAAAGCGGAGCCTTGAAGGATGATTGGCGAGGGAGAAATGCAGACTTGACGCTGATTGGTGGAGCAGAGCTGCACTGAGGAGTAATTAGATGAAGCTGGAGTTGATGGTGATGTTGAATTTTCGTTTAAACTCCATTTCATCTGAAAAAAGAACTGAATGAAAGAATCCAAAAAGTGCAATTGTACACCAGTGGCCCCTGTGCATTGGATGTCTTATTCTGCTGTTTGTTTGGTGGGGATTGTTATTGTTTTAGATAAAACGATTGCTTAAGGTCAGCTTTGGTGTTGCCTTTAGCACCTGATGACACTGGAAAGGTTATCCCCTCTGAGACCATGCTCCAACCCAACAGGCTTACAGACCAGTGGCCAAACACATAGAGCAGGTAGGTTTAAAAATAGATGTGGGCTTCTTTGGGAATGTTCCCTAAAGTGGTTTCACAAAATGTGGCTGAAGCTGATAACCTCAGGGGTAAAGAGGATTACACAAAATATGGAACACATAACTTTCTTAGATCATAATTCATAACTGTTATATTACAACTAGTCTAATGGATACATATGGGTTTATTTATATAGTACATAACATACATGAGTTTCCATCATATAGTAAGCAATTGAATGACATTTGAAATTAGCACAATGGTTTTTATGATAAATTTGTGCTGCAGCTGCCTTCTTGGCAAATTGTGCAATCAACTCCATCATATCAAGAGCTGCAATCATTTACACAGCTGGAGTTCCCTTGAACATCTTCTACAATTTATCAAGACAAAAGCACAACAAAACTTTTCTTCCCCCAGTTATAGTTGATTGTGTTTCTTCATCTTGATTGGATTTGATTGTAATGTCAACTGTTGTCTTTTATGTATTTTTTTGCCACTCAGGTGTAACCCACAATTATCTCTACTGTACACCAATATAACATTACATGGTAATAAGATAACTACTGTTTTACTGTGCAGCTTCCCCACAGCCTTACTTCCCAAACAACAGGAAATATGTACGTTTTAAAAAAGGAAAATAAAAAAGGAAAAAAAAAAAACCTATAATGACCACAATTTATGTTTAAGATCATTTCTACATTTTGCATTACCTGACAAAACCATTCCTAATATTTATTAATTATGTATCAACAGTGCTTAAGACAGACGGACGGACAGATAAAAAGGGATATGCCTTATCAAATAAAGGCACATGGTCTATGATGGCGTGGAAGATGGGATATATAGTTTTTATAATTTCGTTTCCTAGGATGGTAAACTCATTCGTGCCTTCCAGAGAAAAGAACCTGGAAGAATAGGTGCAGGGGGTGTGAATGGTCTGTTGTGATCTCGGTGGCTTTCTGGATCACAGAGGCATTATACAGCTCAGACAGTGAACAAAATCAGAGATTTTGCTGGCCTGATTGAAAAAAGTTTTGGTTTGTTCCTAACTGTAATGAAATTTCACCAAGATGAGATATTATACAAGGATGGACATTAAAGGTGTTTAGTTTCCACAGCAGGTGAAGGCTGCCTTTGTGTAAATGTAGTTCCCATGCTGAGACAAAAAGAGACAAGTGTCCAGTTCAGTGACATAGTATTGAAAGGACTCATCCGTCTTCACTGTTCGGCCTTGGATAATCAGGGGTTTAAGAAAATCCATAAATACTTTACCCCTGCCAGTACAGCAAAGCTTTTTTGTTTGGTTGATAACCACCTGTTTTTATTTGGTGAGGGCAGAGGTGTCAGTCATATTTTAAAAGTGTGCTATTAGTGCTGCAATGCAAGAAAAGTTGGTATACACAGAGAAGAGAGTGGGTGATAAAACATAGCTCTGTGGGAGACCAGTATTTAAAACCAGCTTACTTGGAAGTCAAATTTTCAGATTTTCCAATGAGAAATAAATCAAAATAGTTGGAAGTCACTTAACCGCCTAATGTTCAGTTTTCATCATGGCTGCTGAGCATATAAAATGTGTTAAAAACTGTAATAAAAGCATAGCCCTCTTCAATGTTTATTTGTAAACATGGTATTTAATATTTGAAATATAAAATAGAATGGATTATGGTCTATGTCTGCTAATAGTAATTCACACCACAACAATTAACGAATCCAACTGATTTTTCAAGTTGCAACTACAATGTGATCTCCTAGGGTATCTGACTCAATTTCAAGATATAAGCTATGACATCAAAGAAACATTGGATACACAATAAGTCACTGCCAGCTCCTTATACTGCCTCTAATTGTTCAGATTAGGGGATCAGGAGAAGCCTAACTCACGAGGACTGATGATTAGGTAAAAGTTAAGCATACAGATGGTGGCAGGGTAGGAGAGAAAGAGGTGAGGGGGAGTGATTGGAATGAGGTTGGGAAGCAGAGTATTGGGACCTTTTCCCCGACTTCAAGCGCTGAGGAAGAGAGCTGCATTGCTTAATTGGTTGTAAAACAAAAAAGAATATGAATTTAATATCTACCAAAGCTTAGATGTCATGAACTACCGGTAATGTTTTGATCTATAATGTACAATTGCATGTAAAATTACATAGTTGGGGTTAAAAGGTATGCTACATGAAGAGTGCCCATCTATACGGTAGAGGAAACACTTTTACTGTGACAATATATTTTTTCTGTGTAGTGGCCAAACATTGCCATTGCACATTCTGAAACTGATCAAATTATACCAAAATTATACCAAATTATAACAATTTAGTCATAACCTTGTCAAGGCTTCTAAATCTAAATATTCAGCCATTCCTTGCCTTTGGTGTTAAGGACGTGTCTGGCAATTAGTTTCGCATTCTGGTTTTTATCTGGGTCATACTTCATCTCTTTACATTTTATTTCCACAGAGGTGGGCTATGAGGCAGAACTTGGCTCTGTCCTATTTTCTCCACTCTGACGCTGCTATTTATTCCCATACATTGCCGTGACTGGCATATTTAGGCTGCCTTATGCTGACTTGTCTTGTGGGCCTACCTTCAGTTCTCAGATTTTACAGAGCAAGTATCATATTTGCACTTTCTTGAAAGAGATGCAACTATGGAAAAAGTGGATCAAAAGCTACGACTGCTTTAGATGGGAGTCCTTTTATCCCATGAGAGATTTGTTTATTAATGTAGTTTGCATATTGTTGCCAATGATTAAATGACCCAAAAAATGTTTCAGTTTCACCTGGTAATATAATTATCATTTAGTCTTATTTGTGAAGAAACACTCTGTGATTAAAATCCTCATTTTTGTCTTGCAGCCATTATAGAAGAAACACAAATACAATTTAGCTTCTGAATATATTACAGTTTATGTGAACAACTTTGGGTTATTCATCAGAGTGTTGCATTTGATATTTCTCTGAAATTAGTTATTGACTGAGCCAATTACAGTCTGGCATGAAACATATCCTCAAATTAAACCCTGAATTATAACAAATATTCCCCTAAGGCTCCTGGGAAAAGCTGACAATAGCAGGAAAATAATGTTCTAACTTTCATTCTAAATGCACATTATATTTCTTCCAAACAGGGTTTCTTTTTGTTTTAGCAGTGAACATACCAAGTTATAGTTTCAAATAGAACCATATTTCAGTTTTTACTGAATACTAATAATTTTCTATAATTCTCTTCATATAAGGGAAACATAAAAAAAATTACTAGTATTCAATAATGGAAAAAAAATAGAAGTAGATTAGGAAACATATTTCTGCACATAAAAGGCAATCATGGGCTATGATACAAGTATCGTAAGGAGAAATGTAAATGGTTGCTTAACTTGGATTTAATATGACCATTTGTTCTTATATTTTGTGAACCTTCACAGGACAGTTTAATAAAAGGCCATAGTAAAAATACATGCTTTTTTACCAAGGTAAATAAAGTGTTCTGAATTGTTTAAAGCTTGACAAATGTAAAAAAGAAATTAGTCAGAATTTGATGAAGTCACAAGGAGGTCTATAGGTCTGTTTTTAAGTTAAGTGCAACTCAATCTTTTTCACCCAAAAAAAAAAAATCA
This sequence comes from Girardinichthys multiradiatus, assembly GCF_021462225.1. NCBI lineage: Eukaryota > Metazoa > Chordata > Actinopteri > Cyprinodontiformes > Goodeidae > Girardinichthys > Girardinichthys multiradiatus. The sequence goes on along the minus strand of NC_061805.1, from coordinate 35,627,743 downwards.
ATGCGGCTGCCATCAACAGTTAACACGAAATGCTGAAAGCAAGAAATGGTTTCAGGTGTGAGCATCACATTGAGTATTACAATATACAACAAATAAACATGAATGGATGTGAATAAACATACAGGGGTTGGACAATGAAACCGAAACACCTAGTTTTAGACCACAATAATTTATTAGTATAGTGTAGAGCCTCCTTTTGCGGCCAATACAGCGTCAATTCGTCTTGGGAATGACATATAAAAGTCCTGCACAGTGGTCAGATGGATTTAAAGCCATTCTTCTTGCAGGATAGTGGCCAGGTCACTACGTGATACTGGTGGAGGAAAACGTTTCCTGACTCACTCCTCCAAAACACCCCAAAGTGGCTCAATAATATTTAGATCTGTTGACTGTGCAGGCCATGTGTTGGATGGGTGCAAAAACTTGTTATCACTCATGTAAAAACCTTGTGTTGCAAGGCACCTGCACTATGCCTTCCTCCCTGTGTGTGTGAGATCATTGTTATCTCTGTGTGAACCAGCCTCCTTTCCGTCTCACACACACACACCCTGTCTGAACTGTCTGTTGAACTGTGCATATAAATAAAGAGATAGGGTGTCAAAAACTTTGTAGTTTCACTGCAAAGTGGGCTACCCTTGTCACAAGTAACTCTGACTGTATCGTTCTTACCTCTGAGTTGACTAAATAATACCTAACACCATGGGAGATGTTCAACTTCACTTTCATGTTCATCAAACCAATCTTTCACCAGTCTTGCTGTGTGTATTGGTGCATTGTCATCCTGATACACGGCACCGCCTTCAGGATACAATGTTTGAACCATTGAATGCACATGGTCCTCAAGAATGGTTCGGTAGTCCTTGGCAGTGATGCGCCCATCTAGCACAAATATTGGGCCAAGGGAATGTCATGATATGGCAGCCCAAACTATCACTAATCCACCCCCATGCTTCACTCTGGGCATGCAACAGTCCGCAGCCCGGCCATGTATATTGACCCTGTGGAGCTCCCGACGGACAGTTCTGGTGGAAACAGGAGAGTTGAGGTGCACATTTAATTCTGCCGTGATTTGGGCAGCCGTGGTTTTATGTTTTTAGATACAATCCGGGTTAGCACCCGTACATCCCTTTCAGACAGCTTCCTCTTGCATCCACATGTTGGATGTGGTTCGTCCTTCTTGGTGGTATGCTGACATTACCCTGGATACCATGGCTCTTGATACGTCACAAAGACTTGTTGTCTTGGTCACAGATGCGCCAGCAAGACATGCACCAACAATTTGACCTCTTTGAACTCTGGTATGTCACCCATAATGTTGTGTGCATTTCAATATTTTGAGCAAAACTGTGCTCTTATCCTGCTAATTGAACCTTCACACTCTGCTCTTACTGGTGCAATGTGCAATCAATGAAGACTGGCTACCAGGCTGGTCCAATTTAGCCACGAAACCTCCCACACTAAAATGACAGGTGTTTCAGTTTCATTGTCCAACCCCTGTATATGGTTGGGCATGAAACAATTATCACTGGGTGCTTAATTGTTTAAGCTGACACCATTTTCATGTGCAGAGTCCTTGCCATAGATGCCTCATCTCTGGTAAATTACTAATTAATAAATGAATAAATCAGAAAAAATGGAAATCTTTGAAACCTAAATATAATAGGTGAGCACTCCTCTTCTCTGTGAATTTAATAAATATGTATAGCCATGAACCTGTTAACTCAGCAATTCAAACTTCCTAAGGCATTTTGATAGCTGTACCAATATGAAATACAATTCCTTCTACAGCTGAAATAAAAAAAAGAATTTTCACTGTTAAATGGTAAAGCTGGATACAAAAAAAAACCAACATGGGTGTTTGCGACTGCAAATTCTTTCCAGCTAAAGCTGAATATTACTCTTTCTGACAATGGCCAAACCCCGATTCACCTGTAGCCCCGCAGGTTAGCGTTATCCCCTATATTTTGCTCTGAGTACTGGAGGTTGAGTGCCAAACTTAAGCAATTTATTTATTTTTGTTGCCCCAGCAATACTTCTGATGTATTACACCTGGTAATATTGTTGCTCTTTTTTAGCACACATTACAAAAGTGTATCATATTGTCATAGAAAGTTGTCATAACGTGGGACTCATGGGCTGACCTTATTAACACCAAGGCTCAGCAGAGACTATACTTTTTAAAGAAAGTGAGGTCTTATAGAGTCAATAACTCAAGACCTTTAATGTTCTATTTTGCTTTTATTGAGAATATTTTAAGCTTTTGTAACACATACTGGTTTGGCAATGCTACAGGCTCAGAAGAAATCCTTGAGAATAGTGACCACAGACAGCAAACTGTTAGGGATCGGTCTGCAGAGAATGGAAAAAATATATATGGACAGAGTTATGAAGAAGGCAAACAAGATTAAATGTTTAATCATTAAGACAGCTGAACAGGTCAAATACAATGAAAGACGTCGGACATGGAACATGGGCAGAATAACTGGCATTGAGCAGACAGTCAAACACTGTTATGGAGACAGCGGACATGGAGATGAGGCCAAGGAGACGAGGAGAGGGAAAGATCCTGCACCTGAAAAAAAAATCTGTGGCTCATTTACTAATGTTGCTCTGCTCACTCTCGTCTTCTTGACTCCCCCACACTCATCCGCACACTTGGCCCTCAGTGTCTCTTTGCACTGCCCACTTTGGTGGCATTTTTCAAAATTTGTCCGGGACGGGCTTATGCTTTTACGTCAGGTATAGTTCCACTTTAAATAGAAAAACAGGGTGGAGAAACAACAAATGAACTAGAAGAGTTCATCAAATGAAATATGGAGCAGCTGGTTGCAAGGATAATGCAGCGCAACTGAATAAGGGAGGCTAATGATCACATATGAGCAGGAACACAGAAACACTAGAAGGAATTTGACTATGAATATTGTAGCTTCACACTGAAGGCATCAAAACTATGAATTAACACGTGGAATTATATACTGAACAAAAAAGTGCAAAACAACTGAAAATATGTCTTATATTGTAGGTTCATCGAAGTAGCCACCTTTTGCTTTGATTACTGCTACGCACACTCTTGACATTCTGTTGATGAGCTTCAAGAGGTAGTCACCTGAAATGGTTTTCCAACAGTCTTGAAGGAGTTCCCAGAGATGCTTAGCACTTGTTGGCCCTTTTGCCTTCACTCTGCCGTCCAGCTCACCCCAAACCATCTCGATTGGGTTCAGGTCCGGTGACTGTGGAGGCCAGGTCATCTGGCGCAGCACCCCATCACTCTCCATCTTGGTCAAATAGCCCATACACAGCCTGGAGGTGTGTTTGGGGTCATTGTCCTGTTGAAAAATAAACGATGGTCCAACTAAACGCAAACCGGATGGAATAGCATGCCGCTGCAAGATGCTGTGGTAGCCATGCTGGTTCAGTATGCCTTCAATTTTGAATAAATCCCTAACAGTGTCACCAGCAAAGCAACCCCACACCATCACACCTCCCCCCCATGCTTCACGGTGGGAACCAAGCATGTAGAGTCCATCCGTTCACCTCTTCTGCGCCACACAAAGACACGGTGGTTGGAACCAAAGATCTCAAACTTGGACTCATCAGACCAAAGCACAGATTTCCACTGGTCTAATGTCCATTCCTTGTGTTCTTTAGTCCAAACAAGTCTCTTCTGCTTGTTGCCTGTCCTCATCAGTGATTTCCTAGCAGCTATTTTACCATGAAGGTCAAATAGCTGTTTCCACCAGAACTATCCGTCGGGAGCTCCACAGGGTCAATATACATGGCCGGGCTGCTATAGCCAAACCTTTGGTCACTCATGCCAATGCCAAACGTCGGTTTCAATGGTGCCAGGAGCGCAAATCTTGGGCTGTGGGCAATGTGAAACATGTATTGTTCTCTGATGAGTCCACCTTTACTGTTTTCCCCACATCCGGGAGAGTTACGGTGTGGAGAAGCCCCAAAGAAGCGTACCACCCAGAGTGTTGCATGCCCAGAGTGAAGCATGGGGGTGGATCAGTGATGGTTTGGGCTGCCATATCATGGCATTCCCTTGGCCCAATACTTGTGCTAGATGGGCGCGTCACTGCCAAGTACTACCGAACCATTCTTGAGGACCATGTGCATCCAATGGTTCAAACATTGTATCCTGAAGGCGGTGCCGTGTATCAGGATGACAATGCACACAGCAAGACTGGTGAAAGATTGGTTTGATGAACATGAAAGTGAAGTTGAACATCTCCCATGGCCTGCACAGTCACCAGATCTAAATATTATTGAGCCACTTTGGGGTGTTTTGGAGGAGCGAGTCAGGAAACGTATTCTTCCACCAGTATCACGTAGTGACCTGGCCACTATCCTGCAAGAAGAATGGCTTAAAATCCCTCTGACCACTGTGCAGGACTTGTATATGTCATTCCCAAGACGAGTTGATGCTGTATTGGCTGCAAAAGGAGGCCCTACACCATACTAATAAATTATTGTGGTCTAAAACCAGGTGTTTCAGTTTCATTGTCCAACCCCTGTACATACAAACAATTAGGTCTTCAGACAGGCCTGGACATGTGCTGTCTTCAGCAGGGGGACCTTGCGTGCGCTGCAGGATTTGAATAAAATCCTATTAAAAAAGGAAGTTCAAAGTGTGTTTGTGTATTTGTTTGCTCTTGCCTCTCAGGAATACAAATAACTTAAAAAGTCATAATCAGTGTAACTGAATATAATAGTTAGCTACCTCACACATGGCTGACTTCCAAATGTCCTCTTTATGCTTTCAACTAATTAAATGGGAACCTGTCATGACTTCTCAGTGTTCTAGTTCAGGTATGGGACAACTAGTGTTTTAATGCTAAACTAACCCAGTAATTCTGTTACCATTCTGTTATTTCACATGAACATACAATGAAGTTATTTTGATTAGGCAATTAAGGTAATATATCGTTGGTGTGTACTTAAAATAACTTAAGCACATATAATGTCTGCTCACTTTTTTGATGTATTTTTCTCTCCAAATTGGTAATAAGATATACCTCTGGTCTACAATAGATTTAGGAATGGATAGCATTTGAAAGCCATTCCATAAAACTTCAGTGCTGTAAACGGGCAAAATGTGAGCAAAACAAACCAAAAAATGGTCGGAGATTCAACCCCCTTTGAATCTGACATCTACTACTTGTGTCCTTTTACTTTTCAGTTCATCTTATCTTCTTATTTCAGCTTGAGTGATTTGTCAGGTACTGCAACATCATTTCACCACACCTTCAGTACATGCCTGTAAGATAGGACAATGCATAAGTCTTATCAAAACAACATAGAGTAGCTTCACATATCAAAACACCTTGACTTTGGTTTGACCATTCTGTGATGCTGGAGTAACCTGGATAGACATGAAAGTATTCCTAAATCATGATATTGGGAGATAAATGTAAATAAACTTTCAATTATGAAACAATGAGCAGGATGTTGAGGTATGAATAAATGTTTTTTGTTTTTTTTTTGCTTCCAGCAATTTATTGGTGTGTGTGAAAGAACGCTTTTTTAACAGAAGACAAAATAACAGATTCCTGTTAAAACTTAAAGGGAGAAAGTTTAACCCTTTACAATTACAGCCTTAACGTCTCTGGCCAGGCTTTGTCTCAGGAAATGATAGCTTAGCATGTAATAGGAAGTCTTAGCATTGTGATGTTTTATGACACAGCTGTACTCTAGCTTTAGGGAAGTACTGCCAACTGCATCTGATATTTAGGGAAACGTTATGTGTGGTAATAACCCTCTCTTGTAGAGAGAAACCTTCGCTTTTATTTTTTCATGGTTTAATTGCCTCCTTTGGGATAATTAGTAATCATTAAGAGATAGTCAACTGGGCTTTTATGCCTTGTCGTGATGCATTGCACTAAATGTCCAAACATTAAGTGGTGCATCATTAACTGAGTGGTAAGCATAGTAGTACTTTTCAAACAATGAGATCTTCTAAATATGGCTCTCTCCTGATCCAGAGTAAAATACTCAACAATCTGCAAATAAAATTATGCTCACACCTTAAACCATAGTTTACAATTAATACATTTATTGACTCTGTCAATAGCTGTACAAATTTACAGATTTTCATAAGAGTTAAAATCACTTCTAGTAATTATAGGAAGTGGGAAAGGCAGGCTGGTTGAATGTACCCCTGTGAGCATGTAGTAGGATTGTCTGATTTTGCAGTTGGCATGAATGTGGTAAATTCTGTATGGAAAATTCTTACCACGTTTAAATTGCTTTTGTGTCGATACTTTGGGGACCCGGAGGAAAGAAAACAGTGACAGACAATAATATTTTGTAAATGCTTTAAGAAAAACTTACAACAATGATAGCTTCCTATTTGCTGATTCCCATTTATAGTTTGAAACCTAAAGTACTGGACAAACCTAAACCGAAGTATTTTATTTTGGTTACAGATTTCATTTACGGTATATAAAAATTATAATTTCAGTGGGTGCTGTTTTTAGTATGCAGTTAACAGCTTACAATTTGGTGCTAAACTAATGTTATTTTCATTTTTTCTGCTGCCAGATGTGTAACAAAAATTTACAAAAAAGTTTTAGAAAGTATGCAGGAAAAAAAAAAACACATCAGAGGTTAAAGCAGAAAAAAAACTGATAAAAAAAACTAACTAAGAAATGGCAAACCACGTTTTCTGGAAGAAACTGAGTTATCAAGTAGATGTAGACATGCGTATCTGCAAAAAATCTCCAGTGGTATGGTAAACACATTTTCTCTGATATTTCAAAAGACTTCTTTAAACAGTGAGCCAATAATGTTGCCTTTTACCCATGTAAAACCAAACAAAGTCTTCCCCAACACATGTACATCACATATGCACATTTGTAGTAATTAAGACTTTCTCCACCATGGCATTTCACAGAGTTTAAACTCAGTTCAAGTCTTCCAGTAGCTGGGAAAACACTTTGACCCTCAGCTCTTGCTGTAAAAGTTCAGTAATTGTTTTCAACTTAAAAAGCATTAATTAAATGCAAATGAGCTATTCCATCCCTCACAGCATAAGACTGTATTGAAACACATGTTGAGGTTATGAAAAGGTTGTATCAGTATTTGTTTTAGTCTATTATTGCAGCAATTAGCAGTGAATCAGATTTTACATACACGTTAATGTGAAGTTAGTGAACCAGACACAAAATCTTTGTTGCATTACTTCAGACACTTACACATCTGCAGAGCGGATTGTCAGGGCTGATCTTCCCTCCATCCAGGACTTGCACAGATCTAGGGTCAGAAAAAGGGCAGCTAACATCTCTTCAGACCCCACATACTCTGGACACAAATAGTTTAGACCTTTACCTTCAGGGAGGCAGTACAGAGCTGCAGAGACAGTTTCTTCCCCCATGCCGTCTCTGTGATGAACGCAATGAACATCTTATAGCAAGAGTAGTCAGCTGGTCTGCTGTGAAATAAAATAAGCATATTTGCACATATTTATCACAGCCTGCCTTTCTTTTTTCTTTTTATACAAAGAATTGGCTGCTCCTTTTTCCATATTTTATTTCAGAAGTCAAATTCCTTGTTTGTGCACACAAACCTGGCCAATACAGTTGAGTCTGATTCTGTAGATATGATAGTTTTATAGCAAAATACTGGAATGCATGGTTGATCAGACATGCATATGTATTTCAAAACATATTGTTTATATTGCTTTATCTTTGTGTACATACATTTTACAGTGTTTTCATATGGAAGGCAATAAATAAACCTCCTGCAACTGGAAGCCTTTTCCATTCATTAAACTGCTATAGGAACATTCTGTCACATTCCGGTTTGGGGTTGGACCAAAGCGCAGTCAAGAGCTCAGGAGCAGCATTTCAAGCAGTCTTCAGCTTTATTCAAAACATGAAAGTAACAAAAACACTGCAGGTGTAACCCAGAGTCAGAAATCCAAACTTACAAAGTCTCTGCAGGAACATGCGGAACTCAAGTACGGACGAGGGCAATGAACGAAGGTGAGAGACGAGAGGAACCAGCAAAGGGCAATGAAACAAAACCAACTAATATACAGAGTGAGAACAAAGGCAGGTAATCAAAGGAACTAAGAACAGGTGAGACAAGGAGGCAGAGGGAGCAGGTGAACCTAATAAAACCAAAGCATGAGGAAAGGGACTAAAGACAAGACAGTAAGCAGACCTAAATGAAACTATAAACCAAGATAAAAATAACGCGTAAGAATCAAGGATAAACATGAACTGAAGGAAACTGAGAAACTGGAGGGAACACAAGAACCTAAGAACTTAGTAAAACAGAAACCCCGACTACAAAGTAAACAAACTCAAACCAACACTGATAGAATAAAACTACGAATGAAGCAGAGGAAACGAGGACTAGAATAAAAGTAAACAATAACTAAAGCTAACCTATAAAGGAGAGGCTGGAGAACAAAGATGAACTAGGGGAACAAAGCTAAGAAGAACTGGAGAATGAAGGGAACTTAAACCACGTAATAACTAAAAGGGGAAAACAAATGATGGGAGTAGTAACAGAAAAGAAACTAATAAATAAGAGTGCCAGAAAACTCTGATAAATAATAATAATAATCATAAGGAAACCATTTTAAGAAAACAGGAAAGCAACGCCAAGGGAACTAGGAGCGAGGAGAGCACACTGGGGGGCAGAAGATAACCAAAGCAGAAAACCACAACAAACATGAATACAAAACACAAATAAGAAACATCTAGCTAAAAAGGTAAACAAAAACACAAAACCAAAAGCAAAGACCAAAATGTCGCACCACAACACATTCAGGGAGAGCAGAAAAACATACATTGCTGTCAGTGATTATGCGAAATGGTGACTATATTTTTGTATTTTGTTTTGCAACTATGCTTGTGTTACATTAGCAATAGTAATACAATTATTTTCAATCATTAATTACTCATTTACATGCTGGACTTGGTTGAGAGTAAGATTTTCTACTTACTTATTCCACTTATCATATTACACCATCCTTAATGCCAAAACAGATAACTGTTACTTCTCTGTATAATTAAAACTCCTATAAACCCAACAAATCGTAATTGTATAGAATGACCTTAAATGTAATTTATGGTATGAAGAGCATATGAAGGAAAACTGTTCATCATAGTGGCTACCTATATTTTTTAACTGGTCTGTGCACTCTGCACTAAATTAGAAATGTAGAAAGTTTTGCAAATTATTGTGTGGGACCTGAGGGGATCATGCTGCATAGTTGCAGTAATGTTATGATCTATAAACTACTGCCTGAAGCAATTTGATATCTCTGCACTCTTGATTGTGTTGTTTTTTTTGAAAGACCACAGGGCCTTAGGCAAACAGTGTATGTGTGCCTCTTGTATGTTATGTGTTTTTTAAAGCACACCAGTGGTACGACAATGCTATCGGTGTCATCCTTGCTGCTGAACGGGATCTTAAATGTTCATTCAGTCAGCATGAAAAACTTAAAAAACGCTACCAAGTGGGTGTGCCCTCAAGAGCCAGAGGGAATGAAGGAATGTGAATCCATTCAATAAATATGAAAGAGATAATACACTCAAGCTGCTGCAGCTATAATGCAAGCAAAGCAGGAGCTGTCTGATCCTGCCAGCTCTCCTGAGGTTATGAAGACCTTGGTGGTTGGAGCTTTAATCTAGAGTATAAGAAGATGGGAGGGCATTCGGCTGCCTCAGGGTGTCAAGGTGGCATGTAGGAAGGCAGGTGGAAGAAAGTGGATGTCTTTTCTCTATAATGTTATGCATCATTAAAACATTTATTCATATAATGTATTGTTCTGTGTTGTATACATATATTATTCAAGCATTGTTATGGTAAGAATCGTTCAGTGAGGTTTATTAAAGTAATGTTGATCAAGATGAGAGCACAGTTTCCACCGGAGTATGGAAGTGTTGCTCTGGTTCACAAAGTGTTGGCACAGTTCTTTTATGCTAAAGGACAGAGGGGTGTGACAATATTTACAGACAAACTGTGGGAAACTAACTTCTGGTATTTGTGAGAACTGGCTTGTTTTTTGTCTCTTATGTTACAGCTGTAGAACCAGCCCCAGCAGGTCACCATCACGGTAGCAGAAGCAGTCTCACCCAGAGTCTCACAACCATAAGGAAATAAAAACATAACTTAATTATAAATTAACCTTCAAATGATTATGGAAAACAAAGTTCAACTCATGAGATTAAATGAGATTTAAGCAAGAAACAACATTTTCCAACACACCTGTTAACCTTTAGTAATTTTTAGTTTTCTTTCCTTAGAAGTCGACAACAATGTAACTGATCATTTTCAAGAATAAGATGAAAACGCATTATTCTTTTTGAAATATCTAGTTAACTAATTTTTAAAATAGTATTAATGTCTGAGTATGCAACTATAACAGAAAAATTGTTGTGATGTACATTGAAAACTAAGAATCTAAATCTGGATTTATTTTAGTTTAGCCTTGCAATATCCAGCATGGCTGAGGGCCTGTTGGCTATTCATTATTCAAATAAAAAAACAGTAGTAATTTTCCTTCCAATCATCTCTTTTTATATTAACCTTTGACTTTTGGAAGAATGTAACACACAAGATGTTATTTTCTACCCACATAATGGAAATTAAGTTCATGAGGTCAGAAAACATTTGCATAATACATATGCTGACATTGAAATGTATCCACCAGTTCCATGGTAGATAAACTATGTCTGAGAACAGACTCAGAGAAACCAACTGCAAGCTGAAACATTATCATGCTTGCATAAAGATTAACATGAAAGGCTTTCATTTCAACCTGTTTTGTATACAATCAAAGACTTATTTAAGTAAGGCAGGATTCACTAAACACCTGCTTGTGTTTTTGTTATATTACCTGGTCTAGTCCTTTGTTTTCTGTCTCCCTGCACTCCAAGCAGACCTGTTCTGTGTTTTCCCCTAATCGTCTAGTCACGTTTGTCATTGGTCCCCCCTGCTGTTCAGTTCTTGTTTCCTTTGTTCCCCACTGGTTCCTTATATTATGTTATGTGAATCTCGTGTGTTGGCTACCCTGTCTGTGTCCTGCTATGGATAATAAAGACTCATCTTACCTGAAAACCTCGAGCTTCAGGAGTTCTTCCCTGCATTTTGGTCCATCAAAAACCCACTTTATGACAGAAGGAACCAGCCAACGGGAACAAGCGGGAGGAATGGTGAGGGAATTCAAGAGGGGTGAGATTCTGGATTCCTCGGATTCATCATGCCATTGAGGCCGAGCGACAAAGGGCCCTGGGAGAAATTGCTGCTTCTATGAGGAGATCTCCTGCTCCCTCCTTCACCCGCCTCTCCACTGAAGCTAGACACGGTTTTCCGGCTCATGGTTTAGCTGCTGATTAGCCATCGCCGCTGCTTCTGACTCCTAATCCTGTTCCTGGTCCAGTTCCGGAGGGGTTCATGAATGAACCGCCTCCACACCCCAATCCTGTTCCTGTTTCTGTTCCGGAGGGGTCCCAAGCCGAGCCGCCCTCACACTCTGTTTCTGTCTATGAGGGGCTCGTGGATGGACTGCTTCCACTTCCACTTCCTGCTCCTGTTCCTGGTCCTGTCCTGGAGGTCTCTGAGGACGAACTGCCTCCATCCCTCGTTCCTGTTCCGGAGGAGTTTGTGGGGGACCTGTCTCCACTTCCTGTTCCTGTCCCTGAGGAGTGCGAGGATGCACCCTCTCTGCATGATGGGCCTCGGCAACTCCACCGCAGATCTCCACGGCCTCGCCAAAGGTTCCAGCGGTTTCTGCACCGCGCCTCTGAGCTCCACTGTGGGTTCTCCTGGTCCCTCTGCCGGCCGTCAGATCATCGGCTCCTACGTTGCTGACCGGCTCAGCTCCTACATCGCCCGCCTGCCGATTGCCTGCCCCTGCGTCGCTGGCCTGCTGATCGCCGGATCTGCTGGGGACAGCCTGCTGAGGACAGCCTGCTGATACACCTCCCAATTTTGACCTCATCTACTGAGCCTATTTGCTTTTCTTTCCACATTAGCTGACCTTGCTGTATTAAATTATATACACACAATTAACCCATAGTTTATCTATGTGGAAGCAGATTTGGAAGCAGTGTGAACTCAACAGAAGAATAAAAACTAAATTATTTCCTTTGTGTCTTCATTATACTATAGCAGGTTACAGATTCCACAGAGGTCTAGCATCTGTAGGAGTTGCAATTCCCCCATTTCTAATCAGAATACAGGTTTCAGAAACAGGTGCAACCAGACAGATGAACAACCAAAGTAATATATTATGCTAATAAAATCTAAGATATAAAAACCCAATAATTTATAAATATCAGAATCTACAAAAAGGTCAGATATTGAATGCAAGAAAATGTCATTATGTCCAAAACAAACCCTGAAGTTTAATCCACTAAATACATTTTCTTGTAGTCATTACATTTTAATCAACTATTATTTAACTTCACTATTGCTGGTGCACTGGTTTTTCCCTCTTCCTGTTGAAATACAAGCAAATTCATTCATATAGCACTTTAAAAACAACAAAAGCTGAAGTAGTGCTTCACATTTCAGTTAAGTAAAACAAAGAAGACAAGAAACAAATAAAGTAGATGAAAAACCAAAAAACCACCTAGAATTACCAGATCTATTTGGGTCTCATATTCTGTTACACTGCTAACACTCTTAGAAGTCCAGGTATGAGAGGGTAAACTATTCCAACAGTTTGGAGCAGCCACTGCAAAGGCCCGATCACCATTAAGTTTCAATTTGGATTGTGGAACATCTAAGGCAGGAGTGGGGAACCTTTTCAGTTGCCATTTCAATTTTCAAAAAGTCATCTGAGGGCCACACTCACATTGTAAAGCCTATTAATGCAACAATTATAGATTCATAAAATCATAGTTTTAGTTGCTGCACTTTTATTTTTGCAAACATTTGTACATTTCAGTTTTTTTGTTTTCTTTTACATTTGGTTTCTTTCAAAATACAAAATAGTGTTATAAAATACCACCCAAATAAAATTGAGGCATTTACAGTTGATTGTACAAATTACAAATATTTCTCAGTTTTACATCAACAAGAAGTAAATCTTTTTTCTAATATAACAAGTTAAGGTGCTTTGAAAGCCAGAAAATAAGCATGATGGTGTTCTGTTTGACAATTGCTACATTAAAACACACTCACCTAATGTGATGGCTGAAACTGCTTCTCCTTAGCTAGGCATCCGATATCAGCTGGAAGACATGTTGATGCCACAGGCAGCTGATTTTCCAGATTGGAGTCAGTAAGTCTTGAGCGGAAGCAACGTTTTGCCAGAGTCAGTTTAGAAAAGAACTGCTCTTCACTGTTTGTGAAGAGCAGTGATACAAACTTGAGCACATGTCTCCTCAGGTTTGGAAAATCCTCAACACTGACATACAGTTTGTAGAAGTCCAGCAAAGGAAGGTTGTTGTATTTGGCTTTGAGCTCATCGTTGCTTTGAAGCTCAATGATCTCCAGTTGGAGGTTGTCTGGCACATCAGATGGTTCCACATTAAATGGTATCGCAAACGTGTTGACTTCCTTCTGTTTAATTTTCACATCATGAAATAGTTCATCAAAGGATTAGTTTTGCACACTCACCAGCATATTCACTTGCTACAGCAGGATTTTGCTTTTGAATATGAAGAAAGTGCACAGTGTTACCACTTTCCAGCTGATTTTGCCACAGTCTCAACTTTCCTTCAGATGTCTTCACATGAGAGAGCAGAAAACTTAGAAGTTGGTTGGAGCCTTGCATCTTGATGTTCAGCTCTGACAGGTGCTTGGTCATGTCCACCATGAAGGCCAGATCACAAAGCCACTGCTCATCACTGAGCTCCACTGCAGGTTTCCCCTTCATCTCCATGAACTGTTTAACTTCTTCCCTCAAACAATAGAATCATTCAAGCATGTTTGCACAACTCAGCCATCGTACTTCACAATGGTACACCAGATCTCCATACTATGACTCCAGCTCCATGAGCAGCTCCCTGAACTGACAGCTATTTAGCCCTCGACTTTTAATGAAGTTTGTAATGAAAATTGTTGTCTCCATTGTACTGGTCATCTTCAGGGAATGAGCACAGAGACTATCTTGATGCACGATGCAGTGACATATAACTAAATCACCTGGATTGAGACCAAGGCAGCTAATTTAATTTTTCATTAATGTAGTCGATCTGTTTTTTGCACCAACCATCGCTGGTGCTCCATCTGTAGCAAGCCCACTCAGCTTCTTAAACGGCAGTTCAAATTTGTTCATGGCCTGGACAACTTGATGAAACAGATCTTCACCTTTGGTTGTTCCATGCATAGCTTGCAAAGACAGCAGCTCCTCCTTTGTATCAAAGTCTGCTGTGACCCCTCGCACAAAAACAGTTAGCTGTGCAGCATTGGTGATGTCTGTTGTCTCGTCACAGGCAAGAGAAAAATACTCAAAATCTCTTGCAGTGTCCTTTAGCGTTTTCTGAATATCTTCTGCCATATCAGTGATTCTGTCTGGAACAGTTCTTTGGGACAAAATGATGCTTTCAAATAATTTTAATTGTCAGGAACTAGCAGTTCTGCAGCAGCAACGATGCATTCCTTGACAAATTCTCCATCTGCATGAGGTTTCAACTTCTTAGCTATTAATTCTCTCACCACAAAACTTGCTTTTATAATATTGTCTCTGTCGCTCTGTGGTCCTATAAACGCTGATTGTTGCTGTTGTGGAAAATTCTTTTTAATGCTCTGAACTTCCCTTACCTCTCTCCCCTCTGACAAAAAACTATGAAAGTCTTGGTTCTGCAGGTTCTTTTGTTTTCCTCTGGGGAAGGAAACAAAACCTAATCAGTTCTGTGCTGCACAGGGATATTAAAACATATTAAAACAACTTTTAAAACTTTTGAGAGTGATTGGTTTTGTTAAACACATTTTCCTTGGCAAAACAAACCTTTACAATGAGAACGGGAAAAATTGGGTTATTTTTGAAGGTAAGAAAGATTCTGATTGGACAGTGGTACCACACAAAAATTAAACTAATCTCATGTTCCCTAAAAGACTGCATAGAAAAGGCCTTCAGAACTGTGGAATTATTTCCCACCATAGTACCAAATTTTTTCAAACATGCTTTTTCTTTATTTTAAAAACAGATCTGTGTTTTTGTTTTGTTCTTGGTTTTTATTTTTAGCATAATGTTTGTCTGAAGCTTCTTATGAACTGGGTTAGGAGCAAATTTGATCTGAGGTAAATTAGGAGCTGTGGACTAGTGATTTTTAAATCTGATTATTGTCCAAGCAGAAATAATATACTAACAGGTCTGGGGATATTTAGCCAATCCTTCAATCTCTCCAGAAAGCTAACATCATTGTTCAATGCAGTAAGTAGTACTCAACGTGTGGTTCCTGGACTCCTGAAGCCCGTGAGCCATAGATTTTGGGTCCATAAAATTATAATACTTAATTAAAGGTAGACCGATTACCTATTAAAACAGATCCAAGCCAATGATGGGTTCCAGTCATTTGGTGGCTTTGAAATGCAATAATACTCAAATATTCTACTCTGGGGGACACAGATTGGGGTTGAAGAGTTTTGTTTGGAGCCAAGGTTAGGATTTTTATAACGGAATAAAGACAAGTAAAATCCTTTATTTTAGGAAAATAAAATAAAT
The DNA here is from genome assembly GCF_021462225.1 of Girardinichthys multiradiatus. Lineage (NCBI taxonomy): Eukaryota > Metazoa > Chordata > Actinopteri > Cyprinodontiformes > Goodeidae > Girardinichthys > Girardinichthys multiradiatus. Next base: position 35,612,109 of record NC_061805.1, on the reverse strand, counting down.
AAAGGCTCTCTCAACACTAAAGAGGATGGTCGGCTCAAACTCCAGTCTCCTTGTTTGATTTCTTAGGGTTTAAAGATTAAAAGAATACATAGGAGTACAAAGGTACACAAGGTAATTTCAGATTACTAAATCATAAAATATTGGAACATTTATCAGCATTTAGATTATTAAAGAGGGGTTCTAGTAATAATTTTCTCCCCAATTCTCAAAATTTAAATAACCCAAATTAAAGAAAATGATGTTTGTTCTCCTTTTGAAACACTATGTGGAACAAAGTCCAGTTTGGAGACAAGTTTCTTATCTTCATTTCTGATTAAGTTTAACACTGCACAAACATTTCAATGCTCACTTAAAATACTTCTTTGCATTTAACCTGAGCAGAGAAATTCTTGAATGCAGCTGCAATCAAATTGAGCCAAACAAAAAGAGAATTATAACAATATCTCTCAGGATTGTAGTTATTATTATTACAGAGTTACAGTACAAAGAATTGGCAAAAGGGTTCAGCATCAGTAAAATTGGATTCATTTGAGAGAAAACTGCTGCTGTGCTTCTAAATAGTTTGAGATCTCTTTGGATTATGTGCACTCATCTTAAAAAGGATCCTGAAGATTGTCATAACGAAATTGAAAAATATGGCTAAGAAAATATATTTTGAAAAGAGATTGTTAAAAATTTCTTTTAATTCTTGAAGCTTCAAATTTGGCCATTTGTCTGTCTTTGATGTTTTGTCTTTGTTTTGTTTGAATTAATGTTTGTTTATATGTTGCATGAAACAATAATCCATGTTTAGAATAATGTTTCTAAATCCCAGATTGATTAAAACTTTGAGTTTTCAGGAGAGTTAAGAAGCAGCTTGTTTCTGAGGTAGGTGCATGTTAACAGTTTTGCAGTTTAAGGTTCACTAAGATGGGTTTGAATGAAGAAACTGTGGTCCCGCCCATATGCTGCCCATCAGAGGTTAGTTCTGCCTGACTCTGCCCACCAACCAGGTTTGTACACACCTTTGCTGCCATGGTAACGCTCAGCACCTCCCTTCCTGAGTTTTAACACTGTTTATGAGACAATGGAATCAAAAGGCTTGTAGTGATTGTTGCCTTGACATGTTTTTTATATCATAATTAAGGATGTAGCATGACATTTAGATTTATGTGTTTTACTTTTAAAAGGTTAATGAAATAGTTTAAACTACTTTGAAGAATTTGTTTTGCATACAGAATTATTGGTGATTTATTAGATTGAAAGTTTTCCCTGGTGCTATTAAGCTGGCTGACAGTTCAAGATATGACAAAAGTAAGGAACATATTTTTGATATAGAATCTGAGTCATGACTTCATATTTGGTGAGAGTTATTTATTAGATTAAATTTATAGAGTGCATGCATCAAAATTACATTAGATTTCCATTGATCTAATACTTATCTTCATACAAGACAAATCAGGATGATATGTGACTTATTTCTAAGTGAGACATTGATGTACTGCACAACTGAAGTTTGCGTTTAGTTAATGGAACTGAATGGTAGTTAGAAACATATGGATTTTATTTATGTTGCTTTTGGTAATTTCATAGTGACACGTATTTTTGTCAGAATTCTTTTCTGTGGTTTTATGTAATGTGATCCTGGTTATTAGACGTTTTTTAAACTTTTTGCTGGATTGTCGCATGGGTTGGACCCTGCGCCAGACGAGGGGAATGTCAGACTGAAGTAACATGGAATTACAAAAGTTTTAGCACTCATGGAGAAATGGTAGCTCATACCTCCAGGGAGGACTTAGTGACAATGCGAAAGAGACGTTGTGCTTTGTTTATATAAATGGTGCATAGCTCCCTAAGACCACATTCTGAAACCGATTAGACCGTTTTTGAAATTTTCTTTGGGTATTCTGAAACTATGGAAATAATGACCTGTAATCAGGCCTTCCTCAAACATCATATGTCACATTTTATTATATTCAGAATATTTAGCTGATGCTCACTGCTAGTATACTAGGTGGAGACAGAAGATTAATTCTCTTTGATTTTGCTGGATTTTTTGATGAAGTTCATGTAGTTAAACACCAAGGCTTGAGAATGGGACTTTGAAATTAAAAATTAGCCAAGGGTTGTGAAGGCTCTGCTTATTGTTTTCATTTGCAATCGAGACTTTTGAAGTACTGTTTGACAGGTCTCCCAGTTTGGGCATGAGGATATTGCTAAGATCTCTGCCTTTCTCATCTTTGTGTGAAGAGAGGATGTTGTTTTACTGTCAAAACCTGTCCATTGTGCTTTTTCAAGTTTCACAGATTGTGAAGGCTGCATTGCTGGAAACAGCCACTTCCAAACTCCACTCCTTGGTTCCAGGAGAACACACTTGAAATCCAGATGCTGGAAGGGCCCATATCAGATCCTACACCGCTGTCAAGGTAGCAGAGCATGTTACCTGAGTCTATGCTACACTGGAAGGTGTTCATGGGAACAACACCTGAGCAGCATCCTGGTTCTGAACCTCCTACCTAGAGGAGCTTCCTACGACCGCCCACCTGTACCAGCGTGGTAACAAGGCAGCTTGAAGCGCAGAAGCCACTCAGGAGAGGCAGCAGGATTTTTGAGTTGTGTTTATAATTTGTTTTCTTTGAAAAAAAACTGTTTGCTTTCAGTATCAGAAGAAAGTATATTCCTCTTCAAGGTCACGCTGCAAGGCAACAGTTCTACCAACTGTGCCTGAGTGAAACACATTATATAAATTATACCCATATTGAGGTTTACAGGTCTTTATTTTTATTAATAATGATAATTTTCTTCTTATAGCTAAATAAAACACAACATTTTGGATTAGAATATTACATCAGACCACTAAAAAACATTTTTAATTCAGAAATGTGGTCTTAATGAAAAGTATGTTTAATATCTGTTTGAAGGCTGTTAATTTTAAATCTGACAAATGAACCTAACTTATTGAATATGACTGAATTCCTAAATTTCCTGAACATCATTGTAGCCACTTTTTTATTAATTTTTCTCATTCCTGAAGACTGATTTCTATTTGAAAACACCCAGCACCAAGCTAAATTCAGAACTGCTGGGGAGGATGTATCTTTGATCTGAGACTATAATCTTTAATCATGCAACACATTGGCAGTGCTTCTACTGAGTTGTGTCTTTTCCTTAGAAATTCCTCATAGCCCATGTATACCAGCAAACATTTTTATGTACATAAACCCCAATGAACAATTTTTAAGCCCCACAGATGTGAGAGGGGGCATGCCATTTGCTCTGTAAGTATTTGAATTTGTTCCTCATTTTGCTGGTACCATGTTTCCAAAGATGCTTGTTAACTGCAAAAAGAAGAAATCACACTTAAAAAGGTTGTGGAAAAGTGTAAAGAAATGGGACAGGAGTGGGTGTCTGAGACAGGCAGAAAAATGAGAAGATTTATCAAACCAAAGTTTACCTTAAAGAAACTTGTGAAAAAAAAAAAAACACCCAATAGCCTGAACTAGTTATTAGATGCAAGGGTTCTTTTACAGCATTTTATTTCTACACTGACATTCTGAAACATTCCCATATGGTAGGATGAAGACTGATTTAATCACATTCTTTGAGAAGTAGGCCAACATCTGGCTCTCACTAATCCTTTTTGATGATTTAGAAATGTACAGTGATCCTTAAACAAATGCATGCACCTGTATACACAAAGAACATAAATGAACCATTGCCCTTTGATAGTGCTGTGGCTGTCAGAGTCTGAGAAGAAATGTTGATGCAATGGAGAGAAATCCCTGCAGTATGATATTTACTTGTAGAGAGCTGGCTGACAACACAACACCAAAAAACTGATTTTGTTTCTTTAGAGAATGGTGTTGGCTCCAATGCACGCTGTTGCCACCAGTTACTGCTTCCATTATGAGCTCCATGAGGAAGAGACATCACCTCAAGGACTACAATTCACTTAATTGAAACACTTGTTAAAGTAACAGTAAAGAAAATTGTACTTCTTCTCCTAAATGTCATTTCAACCTCTAAAGTCAAATACTATGAGTTTGTCAAACTAAGAAAATCGATTTGAACTATCTTGCTCTTTCCCACATAAGATTTCCACATAAAACGGTAGGCCAGCTGTTCTCAATCCTGATCTAATGCCTTACAATGTGGGCTTTTCCAGGGGAAAACGGTAATCTGGACCATTAAATTGCAATTGACAGAGTAAGTATGAGTGAGATCCACTTCAAAGGTTATAAGACATAGCAAGTGTATTTTAGTCACATCCTACAACATAGAGCAACGAGTGATATATTTTATCCAACATTGAGGGAAAACTATCTGTTTGCGTTTTTTGGATAAATTAACATTTTTAATGAAAAGTATTGTTTCAAAAGTCGAACGTTTAGCATTTGTCAGTCTTACTAAGCACACCTCCAGTGTCCTATAGCTGAGAATTCTACTTGGAAGGAATAGCTTAAAAAAATTGGATTAATCTTTTGCTATCACTTCCTATGAAAAGAAAAAAAAACATTTGTAAGCAGTTATCTGTTTTAAAAGTTGGAGAAAAATCCGAGTTTGTATAATCACACTGGTCTCAAACTATAAACAGAGTCTGTGCCTCCCTATTTATTAGGTTGAACTGGTTCCACAATAAGGGATCCGAATAACTTAAAACTCTGCCTAGCGTTCTACTTTTAGATAGCAGAGGAAGCCCCAAGTCATATTTTATAAATAGGAACATGTGTTCCGATGAGGTTTGTTAGTCAGGCTAAAAGTACCTTTTGAAACTAACCTTTAGGCAGATATTAAACATACTTTTCATTAAGCCCATGTTTCTGCATTGGTCTGATGTAATATTCTAATCATAAATGTTTTCCTTAGCCATTTCCTTAGCTGAGTAACATCATTATTAACAGAAATAAAGGCTTCATAACAACAAACTCAGCATAATTAATATATATGCGTTTCATTTAGTGAATCGAGATACTGAAATAAATGGCTCATAATGTTTGCCATGGCCAAAGTAGGGCATGGATCAGTCTGAGTAGGCCTACATGTAGAGAGTTATTGAAGAAACAAGGAATCTATATACTATATTTCAAAATACATCTGGAACCCATGCTTGCACATCTGAGTACCCTACAGGTGTTACACTTCTGGATAAAATATTGCATGCGTGCTGAGAAATATGACTTCAGATTTGAACAGCAGATATGTATACTTTTAGTGACATAGATGGTCAAGTCCTAACCTTAACAGGATATAGTCTCTGGCAGACATTTTTCTTTTAAGCTGATGATTGTAATGTAAATATAGGTTATATTAGAATCTTCCAGAGGTATAATTTTGAATTTTCACATTAGATATGAATTAGGTGACATATACAGATGAGGTGGCTTTATTCTACAAAGCTACACGTTTCTTTTAATGGCATAATGAATACAGTAAAAGGATAGGAGATATGCCATATTAGTAGTAGTATTCTGAAATCCCACATTAGATTTGGATAACACTTTGTGATGTTAATACCGACAAGAATCAGCCCAGGACATCAGACTAATTTATTTTAAAAGGATCATAGATCTGACGATTTATACATACATTTCCTATGTTTAGAGACTTTCTTTTTAAGTTCCACATCAGATGTAGATGAAACTTACTGAGTGATATCTATGGATGTTAAACATTTAATCTGGACAGAAATTAGCCTGTGATAATGGACAATTTTCTTTAAAGGATATTATTAATATAGTGACTCATAGTTAATGTCCTCACCTAGGGATTTCATTATGAAATTCCACACCATACATGAATGTTACTTTTAATTAACGTGTGAATTGTTCAGTCTTAATTGGAACAATACTTATACTGGAATTAAACTTTGTTTCATTAAAAAATGCCGATTTAGGTAATTCTCTCATGTTTATGAGGCTTCAACTTAGAAATTCTACATAATATATAAATAAAATATGGTGACATCTTTAGAAACTGAACTCCTAATCAGGACAGAAAACATCCTTGAATGACAGTTTACTTAAAAAAAAAAAGTCTATTAATTTAATGAATAATACTGGCCATATTTAACAGGCTTTGTGTTTGTAAAATATTATTCAGGAAGACTCACTGTAAATGTTTAAAGATGCAAATTTAATGTTGAAGTTCTTGTAGTATGTTTTCCTTGGTTAGATTGTAAAAACAGTCCGTTACTGAAAGCGGGTCCATATACGAGAATACCTCTTACTATACCGGTACCTATACTATACTTACCCTGGTAAATAGAGTATTGTCAAAGTGTGGTTTTGGATCGGACCAAATTGCAGACAAAAGCTCGGCTGGATCATCTTTATGATTAATCGGTTTATGTACAAGATTCAAAAACGTAGCAAAAAACACTGCAGGACTGAACCAGAGTCCAATTACAAAAACTCACAAAATCACTGCAGGTGACAAGGCAAGACGTAGCAGTTTTCCAAGGCGAGGCAAGGCGTAGCATGAACATGGGCGAGAACGAAGTATGACAAACACAAGGAACCAGCCACGAACAAAGACACAAAACCAACTTATATACTGTGAGATAACAAAGGCAGATAATCATTGGAACAGGGAACAGGTGCGACAAGGAGGCAGGGAAGCAGAAGGAACAGGTGAAACAAATACAAAGGTTGAGGAAGAGTGAAGGACTAATAAACAATAAATAGAAAACACAAACTAAGCAAGATAATAAATCAGAGGAGGAAAAAGAACTAGAATAACTATGAAATAAAGTACACAGAGAAACTAGAGGGAAACCATAAAAACAATAACCTAAGAATAAACAAAGAGCCCACAAGAAAAATCTATATTACAAAATAAACAAACCAAACATAAACAATAACTAAAACTGGGATAAGAACAAATACCTAACCATAAATAAAACACAGAGATACTAACTAAGAATCCAAAATGTCATCTCCTGACAAGTACAGCTACAGGATGGGTATAGCTCCCTAAGGGATGCATTAAATGCAGAGAACAATTTCTCCATTGTGAGATCAATAAAGTCTAAATAAAGTATTCTATCACTTAGAGCCAACAGGATACAGTGAACTATTCTGACAACCACCAAATCAACAATGCTCCCGACTTTTTTCACAACGTGGCAGACGTTAGCTGCTTCTGCTAACTCCCTTTTGGAACCAGGAAGCCATAATGACACTCAGCCAATAGGGGAAAAACTGATCTTTCTTCAGATCTATCTATCTATACACACACAAATATATATATATATATATATATATATATGCATGTAATTTAGGGGAATCTACAAAAAATCTGAAGCCGGCAGGTGGGTGGTGTGACACACAGGGGGAACGAGGATGAGGGTTATAGGGGTTATAAGGCTAGTCGGATCAGTGACAGACAGGGGCTCTTTCCCAAGAGAGGAGCCATTACAGGAAGAATAGAGGAGGGACATGTTGGCGGGCCCTGCCACAGACCTTATTGGCAATCTGTTAGCAAGGCCGCTGGCAGGAGGGAGAATAACGTGTCCAGGGACACAGAAGTGCCTGTGAGAAAATAAAAATCTACTCTTCTCTGGATTCCTGGCAATGAGAGAGATATGTGGAGTGGGTGGTCAGCTGCAGACAGCATAGAACAGGAAAGAAGGGAAGAAGAAATATAGTGGTGTTTTGTTACTGCGAGGAATGTTGGGAACATCCACACAGCAGGATTTGCATTTGTATTTAGTACAATACAAGAGAGGTGAATGAGGTGATTTTGTGGCTAAAGGGATTGTGAGCACAGAGGATGAAGATGAATTACAAAATGGGCCCTCACACTGGAAGGGACATAAATCACAAGGTGTGATTATGTGTTCAGTGCAAGGTAAATTAACTCCTTAGGTAAAACAACAAAGCAGATCCTGTTTTTGTTGGGTATTACATACAGTTAGTGACATGCTGTCTGGCTCCTGCAGCACAGGCCATGTTCAACGGATAGTTTTAATATGCAAGATAAACATTTGGATAAAGTAATAGAGGACCTGAAAATATACATTTATTCATTCATTTTCCATACCAGCCTCCTTCTGCTTTACAGAGGGCTGGTGCCTCTCTCTAACAATACGTGAGAGGTATGGTAGGGCAGGATGCCAGGCCATCATAACCCAAAAAAGGACATCCCCACTAAAGAGGTTCCAGTGCTTAACCAGAGCTGGTGCTAGAGACAGTTTTTAACTTTAAATAAACCTAATTAGATTTCTGTAACCTTAGAGCTTTAAGCCATTGTGTCACCTCAAATTTAGAATCCTCTGCTTAATGCAGACTTTTGTGGATGGGTACTGCACAGGGTGACAATTTGTATCGTAATATTCCTTCAAAAAGATACTCAAATATCATCACCTTAACGTATGAACACTACTTAACCAACAAGTCGTTGGTTAAACTTTACAGTTTTTACTGGGTCACTGGCAGCAGCAGCAGCACAGGAAAATATTAAGATTTTCATGGTATGCTCAGGATATTCATTTAGTGAAATATTTTTTGGTTGGCTCAAAAAATGTCATAGGAAATAACATGGCCTTTTCAGCCAATGATTTCATCCTATAAGAGAAACTGTCTCTGTTAGCCTTTACCTGCATCAATTAGATATAGCTCTGTTCTGAGCTGTTCTGTTTGCACACAACAAGCCAGGATCACAAAATAAAGAGTAAGCCATGTTGGTCAGGATGATGTGCTGACATGTGGCCCAACGCCTTTATATTTAACTCACAAGTTGAAGTTTTTGCATTGCAAGATAAGAATTTAACAAATCTCATATCAGTATTCCTTAAAACCAGAACACCAAAATTAGATGTTTATTTGCGGTTCTTTGCCATTCTGTCTTTTTGTACATTACAATCTACAATGTTTAAATTAATAAGGTGATGCATAATAATCAGTTTGTTTTAACAAGAAAGCCATCTGGTTTTCTAACTTGCTACTGAAAATCAGTGGCTAGGTTTAATGTCATCTTCAGGTGCAATCTCTGACTTTTGAATGAAACGTAATGGAGCCATTTTCTCTGATGAGACATAATCAGTGTCTGAAAGTGCCTTGTTACTATTTAAAAAACACAAAGTAGTAAAATTAGACACACAGTAGTAAAATTAGGAAGTGTCCTTTATCCAACTTAGAGTATTATTGTTACATATTTCATTATGTTTTTGGCTGATTTTATTTTTAGTAAAAACATTAAAAAATGACAATTAATTTGATTCATTCGTCATCCTGTCTCCCATAAAAAGATTTTAGGAACTGCAGTGCAAATTAGATTGGAACCTTTGATGCAGAAGCAGGAGGGAAGGATGGATTGAAGGATTAATGGATGGAGGGCTTGACAGCCAGATCTGGAAAATACTTAAAGTCAAATTCCATACTTTTTCAGGTTTTTCCAGACTGCGTTAGATCTCAGCCTTAGAGACTCTCGATCTTGTGATCAAAATTTATTTTTCTTCTTATTTTGTGAATTAAAGAGTATGGTTTATGTTTGTCTGTACCTTTTCAACTGTTTGGGACTATTTGTTAATTAATCAATACCACATTAGTTTGTTCTACGTAATATATAATGACCTGAGACCGACTGTGTCATAGTTAAAGTTATAGAACAAAGGAAGAACCCTACAACAAATGCAAAATAAATCCTTTGATCTTATTCATTTAAAATTCACATTTATTACGTCATAGCCTTTTCATCACATATTGTCTGTGGTGCAGAGATGAAAGTAATAACAAAAAATGGCTTAGAACTATGATATTAGATAGAGGAATAACATTAAAGAAAAGGCGAGAGTTGGGAGATGCCAAATATCCTCAATATGGGGTTAATATTTCAGTCTAATTTCACACTGTTTGATATACAGTCAGATATGATGCTGCTTTGAGCACCGAGTCACTGTTTCAGTAAATGTGGGGATTTTTCTTTCCAAGAGAAAATTAATAATGCCCAAGTGGAAGATGAGAAACATCAATCAAACCCTGTGCTGACAGCAAACCCTGGAGGGGAATTATCTGTACTTACTCTAGGTGATGTCATATTAACTGCAGTGTCTTTGCTGAAACTATTTCTTGCAACCTCCCAAAAGAGCCTGGGCATGATTTCATGAGCCATCTGAGAAACCAAGGTTTCCCAGAGAATTTTAGATTTAGTCTCAAAATAAAATTTTTTGAGACCCTGGAACAAAGATAAAAAGAGAGAAAGAATAAACTCATAGTGCTTTTTCTGGCAGTTGGAGTGGAGGACTTTTTTATTCTAAATATGCTTGGACTTATTAGTCTGGTATGCAGGTACTGTGTCATCGTCACATGCACAGCAAAAATTAATTGGTGGGAGGGAACCCTTCAAACCACCTTGTTGGGTGCAAATGATATTTTCATAGCCTTAGGACCCTATTTAAAGGCAAAACACCTACCTGAAAATAAGCCGATTCAACAGATTAACTAAAAACTGCAAGTTGAAAATTTACATGTACAACCTTCTTGAAAATTAATCAAGTGCATAATTAACAATTGCAAGCAGTTAATTGCTGATAGTATGTGTCTGTCTGAGCCTGAATTACTTTCTCACATAATGAATTAATACAATAGTAATACAAATTTGATTCTTAATATCTAATTAACCTAATTGAAGCTTTTAATACACAACACATACCACATGGAGGGTTGCATGTGATGACATACTGTACTTCTTTTGCATGGGTGATGCAAAGGAGATAGAGTATGTCATTTATAACAATGTTTAAAATTTGAGGGCAGAAGTATTTATTTTTTTTAAGTTTTTTGTGGCACTAGTGGTCTTTAATGAACAGTAGTTTGATAGGAAAGAGGGTGGAGAGAGAAGGGAAAGACATGCTGCAAATGTCCCGAGACCGGGAATCAAACCCAGGACAATGGCTTCAAGGACTAAAGCCTCAGTACATGGTGCGCGTGCTCCACCAACTGACCCACCCAGGGCCTAGGATTTAATATATATTTATAAGTCAATAAATACTACATGAACATTGTGCATTGTGTACATGCAGTTCAGTTCTTCTTATCCTCCTGTGGCTGGGCCCGACAAAGGTATTTATTATTTGATAGAGCTTGTTCATGGAAAAGAATAAATGTGTACATTGCTTATTTAAGACCTTTAGTTTGTGTGAAACTAATGTAATAGTCTTTGAATTACTTTCTCTGTCCTTATTGTTTCTGCTTCCACCTCCCACTCAAAGGCTGACCTTTTATGGACGGGTAAATAATTCACAGTCGTCCTGCTGTGAGAAATTTATGAAAAGGAGAGGTGGTCATATTTTTTCAACGTCTGATTAGTTCTTCTCACACTTGTCTGTGTATCTGCACCAAGGTCAAATGGAGATTATATTTTAAGAAGATGGATCGCCGGGGCAAATCACTCATATTCAAGTCAGGCCCACACTCTCCATGCCAAGATATTAACTGGCCTTACCTAGCCCCCAGGACACACATTTCTCACAGTGCATTTTTTGTTTGCATCTGCAAACATGCCTTCGACAACAACATATATACTATGAACATCTGATTCATGGCTTGAGCCAACATAATCCTCGTATCTTTTTATTTGTACCAATGTAAAGATGCTTTGCATGTGTGAATAGAAAGCTCAGTTAACAAACACACATTCATTTGATTTTGTTAGTGATGGGATTTCTAATCCACAAAATAATGACACACATAGAATAAACCTCTTTAAGAGAGTGGGCATGTTTGTCTTGTTTTGTATAAATCGGAAAGCCTTGAATTTTCATAAAGTTATTGTGACTAAGTGAGGCGCATAAAAACGTTTGGTAATATTTTGTGAAGAAGGCTTCCATAAACTATGCCATGAAATTGACAGATTCAGCCATGAACAGGAAGTTGTATGAATCTCTTACAGCTATCTGTTGAAATGTTTGTTGGGAGACGTTTAGACAAACTGCACAAAGTCAAATGTGTTTCCCAGAAAAGCAGAAAGGCACACAGAAGTGGTCTACAGTATAGTTACTCTAGGCCAGTTCGCCACTTGTCCAATTTGTGTCCCCATTTTGTACCTGTAAACAAATCGGTTTCTTACCTGTGTTCTTAGGGTATCAGTTTGTTTCTCCAGATAATTGAGTATTTTGATGAAATATTGTTATAGTTACAAAAAATGCTCAAATGCATATACTATTTCTGAAAAGCTTTATATTACGCCCTATTTTCATTCACTTTGATTCTGATCTCCATTTGGGCTAGTTTGCTGATAATAAATATGGCAGCCACCGCTAGAGAGTGTGGCAAAGAGGAAATAGGCCCCACATTTGATGGGGGGCCAAAACTAATCCAAGAGAGGGAGCAGCCCAAGACCTAGGGAAGGGTGGTCCCCTTCCTTCCCGGGGTGGGAGACAGACAGCCCCAGGCCAGACTCGTGCCGGCACTGCCCGACCCACACCAAGCACGACTGCCCCTCCACACCAAAGCGAAAACACAATCGCCAATCACCACAACACAATGCCCGGCCAAGACAACCTCCCGCCGGCACCCCCCCCCCCAGAAAAAGCTTGAAGCCCCTGCATTAACTGAAGCTCCATTGTTCCACTGAAGAAAATTATCTCCACATCATGATGGAGCCTCCTCAACTGTGCCATGAAAGATACATCTCCAGTGATAGATATATCTTACAGGGCATGGCAGTAACACTGGAAGCCATCAGAACCATCCAGATTAAATGGTTTCTCGTGGTTTACCACTTGACATATCCTCCTAACCCACTCTGGACCTTTCAAGAAGTCTTAAATGACTGCCTTGCTGCATCCAACTTCAGCAGCACCTTGTTTGTGCAACTCAACAATTCCTGCACATTCAAAGACAGAAAAACCTTTTGCCAGTTAAAGGTCAAGACAATGTAAATGTATAACAGTAAATAATATGAAAGCCAGATCGATATGCATTCTTTTTTACTTTTAATGGCAATGGTCTTAAAGTTTTAATAACTTTTGATGAGCAGGTTTTTAATTTAAATTCAATCTTAATCCTTTCCATAGTTTGTTTTCTGTCTGTGCTTTTAGCATTTTGGAGCTCTACTTAGCACTTGGTTCTAGTCCAACAGCATAACATAACTCAAATACGTGTTTTACATTTTAACCAAAAATGTAAATGAAAAACAGACTTTTTATCTGAAATTTACCATAAACAGATACATTGACAGTAAGTCTTGGTTAATCTGTTCCATCACATTTAGATATGATTAGATTTCCTCAAGTTTTCATCTTTATAATACAAAATATAATAAAACTTTATAATAGCAAAACATTGTTCAGACTGAAAGCAAATACTTCTCAACAAATCTTTGCCCAGGGTGATATTGTTAGTGTTCAATTGAACTATTTGTCCTGGTCCAACTCGATCTAGTGTGATAGGCAGGAAAAAATGAAGAAAAAGTCAAATAAATCAGAAGGTAAGCATATTTACAATACTTTTTATTACAGAGATCCATTTGTTGTCTTGGCTTGGCATGCACTGATACAAGACTAACTGTGGCCCTTTAGGTATTATTTGTTTGTACAAATATTTAACCGGGAACATATGACTTATTTTCCTGATTTTATTTTATTGTTTAAATAAATTAATGACAATAAATGTTAAATAGGCAAAATTGGTTTTGTAGCAGGAAGATTAATATAAAATATATTTTTTACATTAGCTTGCCATCACACTGTATTTAGTTTAAAAACTCTGATATCTTTTATCCCCACTGAAGATTGTCTATTAGACTACTTATTTTTTTAATTTAATTAAACATCTTTTCTTTCCACAAGCATTCAGTGTGGTCTACACCCATACCCTTCTCCTCTTGTCATCCTCAGATAATTCACCTGGCAGCCAAGTGTCAGGGGTCCTCAGCTGAATAGTGGTTAATGAAGCATGTAACCTGCATTACTTCTGCCTTCACTTCCTGCCCTCAGTGACATGTGCTGCTCTTCGGTGCTCTTCACTCCACACTGCATTAGATGTGTGGAGACACTGCACTCGAAGGTAGCTTCCTGCTATTTACCTGTCTAAACCATTCTATTTAAGCCTTGCCAAATTGCTCTCTAGGTGCTGTATGCAACACTGCTTGCTGGGTAAACAGTTTATAAAGTGCATATCCTACCCACATTCTGACATATTCATGCTCACACACTGTCAGTCATAGTTCTATTTTTATTCTTTTGGTGTCTCACACCAGACATAATTGTAAAAAGTGTGCCGTACATGAAGATGTAAAGCAAAAAAATTATCAATCTTGACAGTAATTTAAATCCAATTCTTGCTCATTTAAAACATCCATTAGTGATAAGTAAAGCAACAGAAAATAATGGTCAACGTTTCCATATGACCTTAAATATTTCACAAATAAATAACTGAAACAGAGTTACTAAATTTTGCTTACTAAATTTCTATTTCTGTCAGTGTCACAGTTATCAATGCTAGCATATTATGACATCAATGGTGTATCACAGCACCCGCGTTTATTGACAATTGTACAGTCTTGAACCTTCAGTTAAAACCATAAGTTTTATTAAAACAATATTCTAAGCAGACAATTGAATTGTTCTTTAAATTCTAAGTGGCTCAAGTGGTAGGGCTTCATTCTGTAACCTGTGGGTTACCAGTTTGAACAACACTTCGTCTGTCTCAGTTGTTGTGTCTTTTAACAAGACACTTCCCCTGCCTTGCCTGCTGATTGTGGTCAGAGGGCTCTTGGTGCCGGTTGTACGGTAGCCTCACTTCTGCTACAGTGTAGCCTATCACATCAGTGTGGGAATGTGTGTATGAATGGTTAAATGACTTATTGCAGTGTAAAGGCCTTATCGAGTGCTCTCACTTGATAAAGCACTATAGTGCAGGACATTTATCATTTTACCATTTTGTTCTCAGTCATGGGAAAAACAAGTTCCTATTATGTGGGATGCCTCTTAGACCCTTCATACATTGGCACACCAAATAAAGCAAACAATAGCCTTTGAAGAAATTTACAAAGAAATAAGAGCTTCATGTCCCTTTCACGTAAACAATGTCCCAGTAATGGAAAATCCACATAGAAATCCAGTGAGGAACGAAGGCAGCAGAAAAGGAAAAGAAGGCTGACCACAAGGACAAGGACGGTGACAAGGATAAGTCAGGCACGTTATTAGACTGCAACACTCCTGTAGTGATTAGAAAAGGTAGGAAGGACCATATACTGGGTACAGGACTTGAAAAGAAACAGTTGAAGACAATCACAGTTGGCAAACTGGAAAGGAGCTAAAATATAAAGCACAAGGACAGGTAATGAGGCGTATTTAGTACTGTTACCCTTCATTAAGAAGGTTGAACACTGGCCGGGGTGTATCTCTGTGTGGAGTTTGCATGGTCTTGTGTATGCATGGGATTTCTCTTGATACTTTAGTTTCCTCCCCCTGTCCAAACATATGGATGCCTGGTCAATTGGTCACTTGAGGGTAGGTGGGTGGGTAGATGGATGGACAGTTAAAGTTAAATTGGACTGGTACCTAAGGGAAATACTGAAGAGTTCACAATTGGAAGACAAGATTAAAAACAGACATTTTAGGCTGCAATGTATTAAGAAAAAATGCAATTGAGATATTATTGTTACTTATTGTGATGACTATATAAATCATATATGAAAGGCATTAATGCCTCTGAAAGTCCATCTAATTGGTCAAATGTATTATCTCTAGGCAGAGTGTGAATGCATGGTACTAAATTATAAGTCTCACAAATATTACATCCAAGCAGTGTGATTTTGTCCACATGGACCAGGAAATCAAATGTCTCAAGTGGGATTGCTGCAGAGGCTCTATGTCATGCGGTTTGCACTTTTACCATGGTAGACGACTTAACATGGATGTTGTTCTGGAGGCTTAATCTGCGCTCTGTCACCACACTAGAGACTGGAATTGCAAGCTTCAGCCAAAGTTTTAAATTCCAGGAACATTTCTCCATTTGAAGTGTTCAGAAATCAGCAAGACTCTAAAAAAGGGGTTTTACTGATCTGGCAAGCACTCCACTTCAGCGCCCCCTGTGGGATCAAACAGCTAATTAATATGCTAACCCGCCACCAAGTGGTTGTTGGTGTAAATTGGAATCTGTCCAAATGACTGATAGCCTTCAGATTTCACCGTTTAAATAAAGCAGTTAAAACAGAAAATATTTGGTGAATGCAATTTCTGGTGTACATACAAAAAACAACAGCTCCACCAAAAACAATATTAATCAACATAAAAAGGTCAAAAACTCTTGTTGCCTGGCATTTAAAGAGTCTCTGTAATTATTCATTTCAATAATGTGATCCTATTATTTAAAACAAAAAAATAAAAATACAGTTTAGACATATGTAAAATAAATCAGGATAATCAACGAGTGTTCAAAATTCTTTCTGCTTTTTAAGGGAGCATTTATTAAATGGACTTTGTGACATTCCTGTGCTTTTATTAGGTTTTCTCTTTAGGAGCAAAAAGTAGGCTTTGTCATTTCAGTTTTGCAAGCTCTTGACTAAAACTAACTCTTTCTACTATCATTATTGTATTAACCCAGCCACAAATTGCTGTAGCTTTATACAGTACAACTGTATATATACTGATAGGAATTAGTAGTCACTTAAATATTTTCATGCACAAACAAAATCTCAAAAATGCACAGCTTTTTTGTGCAGTTCCCAAACAGGGATACCAATCAGAGATATTTAATTTATTTCTTTAATTTGTGCAATGGGTTGTTAAAGAACTTAAAGCTGAGCTTATATAGGCCAGTCCAAGTGAAATACAGAAGCGGTTTAAGGCTTATTGATCTCAAGGCTGCAAGCATCAGCAATATAGCCTCTTCTACTCTGTTGATGTACAGGCCCTGAACTTCTGACCTTTTGCTATGTCAGGCTTTCAGGGTCTAATCCGTGCAAATCTTCCAGGGTCAGAAATTATGCTGGGTTAGCGATTTCAACTTCACAGTGGACTGCCTCAGTATTTCCCCTATAACCTATCTCTAAGGTGTAAAACAAAAGTATTTTTTCGAGGCACAATATACGTGTTACACAGTTGCATGACATTTTGTTTGAAGAAAAATATTACAACAAATAATTAAATAAATAAGGTACAATACTAAGTGCAACAAGGTAAACATGATTCCAAAATATAACTGACTGAGTAACCAAGCAAGGATTCATGTTATCTAGAGCTTAACGCTTAGACCAGGACCATATAGTAGCCGATTATTTTTTGTAGAGCTAGCTAGAAGACACCAAGTAAATTAAAGTGATAAAAAATAGATATTTACATACAATACATAAAAAGACACCTAAACTCTTCTTTTCTCATTGTCTGACATTAAATCAGGATGAACCTTTTCCTGTTTTAGGTCAGTTTGGATTACCAAAATTATCTGTATTTGCTAAATGCTAGAATATTGAGAAAAAATTTGCATTGCTTTTTTTTTTTTTGTTTTTACAAATTCTGAGATTTACATATGCTAAGATGAGCCTTTAAGCAATCTGGGAAAGCTCAGATGAGGATGTCATGGCTTTGTAAGCCTCTGAATTCAATTTTAAGTTAAGTGGGGCCGGTGGATTTATTTTAACGCAACATCTTAATCTGTTAAGCTCTGAGGGGCTTTAGAGGAATTTCCACCTGAAATTACATACCTGAAATAAATCAAGTATAAATCCACACTTATAAAGTTTAAATGCAAACATCTGGTACCTATGTAAAAGGTAACACATACATTTTTTTTCCAGTGCACATTTTCCACTATTGCAACTCTTACTATGTCTGATTTATGTGTGATGAAACAAAGAAAATATTTTGAGCCCAAAACTATTTAATTAGGTGTACCCTGCCTCCCGCTCATAGCCTACTGGAGATAGGCACCAGCTTCCCTCCTACCTACTATGGAAGAAGCAGTAGAAAATGACTGACTGCAAAACACCATGAAAATCATTTTGAAATCATAGGAGAAGCATCAGGTTGTATCTATCTAGACTATAACAGCAGCTAATTTGGACAGAATTATTTGAAGCACTTCTTGTTCCACAAAAGAGTTTTTAAGAGTTACACCCAAAGACAGACTAGACAGGGGTCATCCCATGTTGGGGATAGGTGAGTGTATACAAGATGGATTTACAATAAAACAAGAAAATCTATTCTGGAAACTGCAACGCAACTGAAGTGCATGGAAATTGGCACGAACGATACTGACACAAAAGAACGAAAGAACCTGCTGAAGAGGTGGAGAAAATAACAGGCATTAAACTACTGTGAAGTGGCCCTTCGAACCAGGTGTGACTGAGGAGAATGTAGTACAGAAGAAGAACCAGATTAGTGAAACTGAGGCAAGACGACTAACACAAAAGGAACAAAAAGGAAGCTGAACAACAACACGAAGAATCTATTAAACAAAGGAAAATGGATAAAACACTAAATTAACAATCTAAACCAATCTACGAGGACCAGAAAACAAGAAAAACTGAGAAACATCACTTTCTTTGCTGCTGTTGTATATGTTTATTGCAGGCCTGCATGTTTATCAAATTAACTCTAAATTGTTCAATTTAGTGATTGTACATTTACTGATATAATTATTATTCACCTCAACACGAATTCATTTGTATACCTGTTTCTTCATTATTGTTGTAATCAAATGCTCTCTGTATAATTATTGTTATGCCTTTAACATCTAATAATGCCATTTTTAACTTATAATTTGAGAAAGTTTGTTTGACTGGGGTTTCCTTAGTGTTCTAATGCTTTTTTTCTTGTTGGGATATTTCTGATTGAATGTCTAAATTTATTAAAATGTTTTTTATTAAGCTGGAATTTTAAACTTAGATGTCAGCACTTATATTACTAATAAAGAAATTGTCAAAATATATCTGATCGCTTTAGGTTGTATGGACGCATTATGAGTTTAGTAATTCAGCTCTAGCATTTTACC
The DNA here is from genome assembly GCF_021462225.1 of Girardinichthys multiradiatus. NCBI lineage: Eukaryota > Metazoa > Chordata > Actinopteri > Cyprinodontiformes > Goodeidae > Girardinichthys > Girardinichthys multiradiatus. The sequence goes on along the minus strand of NC_061805.1, from coordinate 35,593,192 downwards.
AATGTTAGCATCATCAAGTATTCATTCCTTCACTCTCCTTCTATGTCCACATCTCTCTTGCTGTCTGTGCCAAATTATTTATTTCCAATGCATGAAGTATCCTTCCACATGAGTAAGCACACTGTCATTCATAAACACACCCAGTCTGGCTAGAGATAAATAAATAAGCTATGCACATATATGAGTAATTTCAAATGCTATTTCCATTTCTTTATCAGTCATTTTTCTGCCTCTTTGGGTGCCATCGTTCAATTAAACACCATTATCTGCAAGCATACATTTTAGGTTCAGCACTCATAAGAAGCTGCCCAGTCGCTCATTATTTAATTCAAAAGCAAAAAGGAAATTATCAAAGAGGAGTTCTCATTCTGGAAAACAAAACAAGAATTCTCACATTATTCTTCAGTTAGAGGGAATTACTTCATTAAATTCTAATATGGTTTGTATTAAAAAAAAAAAAAAAAAAGAAATTATTTTTATTACATTTTGTAATGATCATTGGGTGCTTGTGTTTTGGTCTTGATTCATCTGTCACTTTTGAGTTCATTTATGTTACATATATTCATTAGTGTCAGTAAGGTCTTGCCCTATCAGTTTATTCCTTTGTGCTTAGTTTCTTAGCCTATTATTGTGTTCTGTTCTTTGTACAATTGGATATAATTATCGAGGATCAAAGTTGCACTCTTGATTAGTAGTTTGTGTCTTTGTTCAGCTGCCTTTGTAAATTAGCCCTTCTCCCTCAGCTTCCCTTCCTTTTTTCTGCCACAGCTGTCCCACATTTCCTCTGCTTAGATCTTCTCGTTCATTTGTCATTTCCACGCCTGCCTCAGTATATATGCTCACAGGTTCTCATTGCTGGCTTCTTCCACTGCGTTATCTGTTCTTCCATGATCTGCTCTACCTGCTGTAAGTTTTCTTATCTTATTTTATCATTAAAGAACTCGGTTTTCACCTCAGTCAGTCTCTGCTCTTGGCTCCTTTTCAACCACACCATGACACATACACACACCCATGCACACACACATTTGTTTGTCATTCTGCTTGTAGTAATTTGAGCTCCTTTAAGTGAATCAGTATCTTGATCTTCATCTGAACAAGGCAATGCCATGCATCATCCAACCCTAGATTCTGTGGCTTAGGTAAATTGTTTCCCTTTTCCCCAAACTGGTAGCATCAGACCCAGATTAGGGTTTTTAACTAGTTTCTATCGCTATTGTAAGATTGCTGCAAAGTCAATGCAAACATTTCGCTACATGCTCATTCAGGAGGAGTGAATGCTGCAAGTTACTGACTCAATGCATTCTGCTGGGTTTCCTTAGAAAACCCGACTCAATTTGAATAATAAATTGAATTTAATTGCACTGCTTGGTAATTAGCATCAATTGGAATGTATGTACTTGACTCGAAATCTGCATGATAGGATTGAATTGACTTTGTAAAGTGCTTTGAGACGAGATGTGTGACATAGGGGGATTATGATGATGGCATTATTTTCCTCCTCAATTTGGTGGAAACTGAAATGATGGGACTTTGCTTTCATGCAGTGGTTCATCCAACTATAAATATCCAAGTGCAGTTATATTCCATTGTAATTAAAGGAAGGATAACAAGCAGCTTTACTCTTCATATTCTTCTAAATCATGCAACTATGTTAGGAATAAATTAAATACATCTCTATTATACTGAAAAGGGTTTTTATCATTTAGTTCTATATTCTGAAGTATTGAGCTCTTTGTGTCAGTTTTTGGTTACCACAATTTTGTGGAAATGTGATTTAAAAAAAGACAATACAGGTCCTTCTCAAAATATTAGCATATTGTGATAAAGTTCATTATTTTCCAAAATGTCATGATGAAAATTTAACATTAATATATTTTAGATTCATTGCACACTAACTGAAATGTTTCAAGTCTTTTATTGTCTTAATACGGATGATTTTAGCATACAGCTCATGAAAACCCAAAATTCCTATCTCACAAAATTAGCATATCATTAAAAGGGTCTCTAAACGAGCTATGAACCTAATCATCTGAATCAACAAGTTAACTCTAAACACCTGCAAAAGATTCCTGAGGCCTTTAAAACTCCCAGCCTGGTTCATCACTCAAAACCCCAATCATGGGTAAGACTGCAGACCTGACTGCTGTCCAGAAGGCCACTATTGACACCCTCAAGCAAGAGGGTAAGACACAGAAAGAAATTTCTGAACGAATAGGCTGTTCCCAGAGTGCTGTATCAAGGCACCTCAGTGGGAAGTCTGTGGGAAGGAAAAAGTGTGGCAGAAAATGCTGCACAACGAGAAGAGGTGACCGGACCCTGAGGAAGATTGTGGAGAAGGGCCGATTCCAGACCTTGGGGGACCTGCGGAAGCAGTGGACTGAGTCTGGAGTAGAAACATCCAGAGCCACCATGCACAGGCGTGTGCAGGAAATGGGCTACAGGTGCCGCATTCCCCAGGTCAAGCCACGTTTGAACCAGAAACAGCGGCAGAAGCGCCTGACCTGGGCTACAGAGAAGCAGCACTGGACTGTTGCTCAGTGGTCCAAAGTACTTTTTTCGGATGAAAGCAAATTCTGCATGTCATTCGGAAATCAAGGTGCCAGAGTCTGGAGGAAGACTGGGGAGAAGGAAATGCCAAAATGCCAGAAGTCCAGTGTCAAGTACCCACAGTCAGTGATGGTCTGGGGTGCCGTGTCAGCTGCTGGTGTTGGTCCACTGTGTTTTATCAAGGGCAGGGTCAATGCAGCTAGCTATCAGGAGATTTTAGAGCACTTCATGCTTCCATCTGCTGAAAAGCTTTATGGAGATGAAGATTTCATTTTTCAGCACGACCTGGCACCTGCTCACAGTGCCAAAACCACTGGTAAATGGTTTACTGACCATGGTATCACTGTGCTCAATTGGCCTGCCAACTCTCCTGACCTGAACCCCATAGAGAATCTGTGGGATATTGTGAAGAGAACAGTTGAGAGACTCAAGACCCAACACTCTGGATGAGCTAAAGGCCGCTATCAAAGCATCCTGGGCCTCCATAAGACCTCAGCAGTGCCACAGGCTGATTGCCTCCATGCCACGCCGCATTGAAGCAGTCATTTCTGCAAAAGGATTCCCGACCAAGTATTGAGTGCATAACTGTACATGATTATTTGAAGGTTGACGTTTTTTGTATTAAAAACACTTTTCTTTTATTGGTCGGATGAAATATGCTAATTTTATGAGATAGGAATTTTGGGTTTTCATGAGCTGTATGCCAAAATCATCCGTATTAAGACAATAAAAGACCTGAAATATTTCAGTTAGTGTGCAATGAATCTAAAATATATGAATGTTAAATTTTCATCATGACATTATGGAAAATAATGAACTTTATCACAATATGCTAATATTTTGAGAAGGACCTGTACAATAGAAACAGAGAAGAAATCAAAATTTTAAGCATGCAGTCATAGCAAAACCAACACATTCAGGTTTTATTTCCTTTCATACCGTCGGGATGTCTTATTCCACCAAAATATTCTCAGGCTTTAGATATTAAATTGTTGAACTCTGTAGTAACAATCATCTCTGAAGTTTACTCACAGAGGTTTACTCACAGAAACGGTGTTAATAGTACTTTTACTTCCTTTGTGAAAATTCAGAATGAACTGTTGTATACATAACTTTGCACAATTTGCAGGAAACTGACTATCAGTTGTGAAAAGTTTAATTATTTCTAACTTTGTTTTTAGCATCTTTGTCTTTATCTTTCTGCTGCATCAGCCAGAGCTAAACCTGTCTTATCTCTTTGAAAATGCACATCTCTATTCTTAGCATTCCTGCAGTACATCAGCACTATTTGTCTACTTCCTATCTTTGTACTTTTTTCTGATCAGATAAAGACCCGGTTCCACCTTGGGCCTTGTTAGGATTTTAGGAATGATAGTAACTAAAGTGATTTATTTTATTTTTCTCTGATTAATTGGGACATCTGATCTCTATAAACGCTTTGCTCAAAAGCAGGTTTATATAAACTTCAGAAGTTGATGCCAGTTTCTTTTAATTTGCTCCTAACATCCTCATATCCTCATATGTTTAGGAAGGCATTTTGAATATGATAGAAAACATACCCTTGCAAGTTGGAAATTCTAAGCATTACGTCTGTTACCCACTCATAGGGATATCAACACCGGATTAATCTTAACTTCCCATTCCGCCTTTGCAACCTACTGTCACACTTGGCATATACCCCTGATGGACTAGCACTTAAAACATTGTGATATTAAACTGTGTGAGTAAAATTATGTGTTTAATCTGATTTTTACAGGTTTTATTGTCAGTAAACGTTTAAGTACACCAAAACCTGTTGGACAAATTAACACAGCTTCATTACCAGTTGAAATTTTTTGATTTAATGCTAACAGTTAAAAAGAAATATGTTTTCTGAATACACGAGAATTACAGTTTATTAATTAGACCAATTGAAACTGGACCAAGACTGCACCACAAAATTATAAGTTAGTCAAAAGATGAATGGTCTCTGAAGAGACATAGGGTCTGATCTACTAAAGGTTTGCGTGTATACAAACGTGTAAATTTGTGCGCAAAGCTAATCTGCAAACTAGGCGCACCGAGGATTGCGTCTGTGAAATGACCAGAATAGTAGGCTCAATCTATTTAGCATTCTTGCCTTCATGAATATGCAGAATATATGCTGATTCAGAGTGTGTAAAATACTGGGACATACATAGCACATTTGAAAGGTAGGTGCAAACTGGCACAGTGTTACAAACACACGTCTGTGGTCATTGTGGCAAGATGAGGGAATGAGTACAATAAGAGATGATAGGGAAAGAGAACCTTCCGTGCACATGATAACATAGTTGGACTGTTAGAAATAAAAATAGTTGAGACAAATCATTTTTCCAGCAATGCCATTTTTGAGGGCTGATTTGAACAAGTAACAAATAGAATCCATGTCTCCTATGAAAAAACTCATTTTAACACTGCATTTTTTTGCTTCTGGATAATTGTACCACATGACTTGATGGCACAACACCATTATCTGGGTTGCACTGGAGGAGCACTTCTATGCAGCCCAAAAAAGGTAGCGCAGATTATAGTTGTCTGCCGCATGTTTCACAACATTAGCACAATGCCAAGAATGTGGGGGCAAATTACACCTGTGCAGGACAGATTAATGCAGTGGAACTGTAGACAGGCCAATCTGATTCAAAGCCATTTCTCTTTAGCCATTTGAGTATTGCATTTTATTTAAATGTTTTATGCAATTAAACAAAAATGAAAAGGTGAGTTACCTCTTCCACTGTCACTACATGCATGCTCATTCTGCTGCAAAGTTATTGACTGCATGCAATTGAATGTCCACTGTTGCTGCAAGCTTGTTCAGGAGGAAGGATTTCTGCAGGTCAGTGACACAATGCAGACAGATTTAACCAAGCAGCTGAAATGAACAACTCATGGTTGGCGCAGTGCTGGCAGTGAAGAAGCCCACACAACTCCAAATTGTGCATATGCTGGCTGAGCCAAGAAAGTTTTTTTTCCATCTAGTAGAAAAAAATAAAAAAACTATTTCAAATTTCAGTGTCATTATTTCACCAGATTTTATCACCAGATACAACAAGTTCATAGTGGAAAGAAGTGGTAATTCCAGCTTCTGGCTTGACACTGTCTATGTGGGAGTTTTGGCCTTTAGAATGTGCTTAGTACCTCTTAAGGCCAATTTTATTCTCCAGTCCAATAAGATACCTCCACTATCCCCTCCGCCCACTCCCCAAAAAACATTTTAGTAGATAATTGTAAAAATGAAATAAGGCTCATGTGGGTCCCTACAACTTTGCAAAGCTTCTCCAAATCTATCAGATTATGGAATTCAGATTTAGACAGTGGATTTTTTTTTTGTTAATCGTTTTCCTGATTGGTACAGTTGTCTTTTAATTTAATCTGACCTGTCTGCAAACTATAGCTTTAGCTTTGTCAAAGGAAGACTAAACTTCAATTTTAGGTTAATCAAATAGACTATAATTGACATCTGCCCTTATAAAGACTGAAAGCTGAAACTGAATCTAAAGGTGCTTTAACAAAGTATTAGTTTAAGAAGGTGTACATTCATTCAATGAAGTTATTGTTTTTCACTTGAACTGTACAGGATATGTCACATTATTACAATGTCTTAAAATATGGATCAAATTCAGATTGTTTTTTCCAAATCTGATATTTTAACAGTTGTATGTGCAATTTTAAGAGCCACTCCCAATAGAAAATCAATAATCACAAAGGAAAATCTTGGTTTATGCATTATAGTCAATGTACAGTTCACCCATACATATTACAGACTAGCAACATGAGAGAATCATTCGGAAGGAACACATAAGCATTGTTTATTGGTACTAAATTGTATATAATTTGCTCTATTTTTCTATAAAACCAAACTAGTAAAACTGTTTTATCATAAAAAATGTGATTTCCAGTGTTATGTTTACCTAACCTAAGAGTCAAAGGGCATATCTTTCAGATGTGTCAGATAATTACAGCTGTCTTTTTTATACCTTTGCTCTCAGCACAGTGCACTGTGAAATCAAAAGGTGTTATCAGATATGCAGAGGATTCTAACCTCTCAAGTTATCAGTTAGACTGCACAAAGCGCTTGGAGGAGATGTCCCTTTTAAGCTCCTCTGATCTCATTTAAATTGTTATGGGTGTTTTCACCGTGCTACCCTAAAATACTACTTGGCTGCTGTAAATCAGTCAGTCATTTTCTACCGCTTATTCCATAGTGGGTTGCGGGGGAGCTGGTTCCTATCTCCAGCAGTCTATGGGCGAAAGGCAGGGTACACCCTGGACAGGTCGCCAGTCCATCGCAGGCTGTAAATCATCACAATATAAATTTCATTGCAGGCGACAACTCTAAAATAGATAAACAAAAATCAAACATTATAGGATACAAGACATTCAAGATGTTTGTCATATGAAATAATGGCATATTCTTCACAAATCTTTTGTTTTTACACTATGGTTAGTATTACTTCCAGGAAATTTGTTTCAATCCAACAGAAAGTTAATTTCAGAATAATACATTGCTAACAAGAACAAAAAAATTACAATAAAATGAAATGACTAAGCAAGTTTAAAACAGGGAGGTATGCTCACTATAACTGTGAATAAATGTGTGGAAAAGTCAAATGAGACATCAGGCAAGGACTTGATAGGGAGGGAAAAAAACAGCTGTGGAGTGGTAGAAAAAATGTGAAGAGGGTGACAGGGAGCTGTGTGGATTTCAAGATTTTGCACTAGGCTCAGCCCCAAGAAGCTAATGCCTCAATTCACCACCTGCAGCCCAGTATAACACTCTTTTTTTCACATATTCATCTTAGACTTGGTGAAAACCCTGAAGGAGAAAGAGGAAGAGAGTGAGTGAGGCAGTACGTTTGCTTGCTATTCCAGTTTTATTTTAGCCCCACGAGGCACTGCAGAATTTGTTGGAAGAGCTGAATTTTTTGACATCCTCCAGGAAGCCGTGGAGTTGGATTTTTATTTTTTACACCCTCGTATCCAATCCTTTTAGCCCTGTGGTTATCTGTTTGTGAGTTTTCCGGTGAGACATTACATGTCAAGTTGAATGAGTGCACTGTTTTACAAAAATGAGCCAATCTTTAGAAGACCTCCTTTTTTAAAGTTATCAGAATACATTGCCAAATGTCTAGCAAATATCCTATAATGTTGTTCTTGTACATAAACCTTAAAATGTATTATGTCAATGCAGGGGCACGTGTTTTAATGTTAGCTTTTACCAAATATAACATCGCACTTAAGAAAAGTAAGATTGTATGTAGTTGTCTTCAAAGTTTCGTAAAGTGTTCTTCTACCTGATCCATCAATAGATTCAAAATGTTGGGTCTTCTGCACTAGCAAACCCATCCCATGCAGTAGCCTAGTCTCCTCTGTATTTCTTATTAATTGATTTAACACTTTCCAACACCCATAGGGACACACATAATACATTGAGGGGTTTATATGTGCATTCATCACATATTAAACACATCACAGAACTCTTTGAGGAGGTTTTGTGGAAGCTCACTATCTAAATACAAATGCAGGACATTGGATCTGTAGATAGAATCACAGAAACGCATGAATGAAGGGCTGGTTGAAGCCTTTATTTTATTATCACTGATCAGCTTCTCTGCATTCATCTTTTTGCTGCACATGTCAACTCTGGCAATGACTTCAAAAACCAGAGAGAAGGAAAATAGAGGGTGAGCCAATGTACTCTCAGGTCATTACACCAACCTGGAACTAACAGATGACATTCTGTCTGATCTCTGAAAGGTCAGTCCAAGATGGAGCTGCTGCTGGAGAATTAAACATTCAAGCAAAGGGCCCATAATGGTATTTTATGAACATTAGCTCCTTTGTCATGTGACAGACCTGGGGTATTAATTCATTTCTTGCTGATAATCTGGAAGGGAACATTAATATACAACCTATCAACTGAGCATTAGACCTGATTTCAAAGTGGGGCTACACAGAGACCTCTTTTAGACTATAGTCCCTGATAGATTTGTATATTTCATGTAAGTTTAGACTAAGCAAAAATGCTTAGCTTAAAATTTGTCTAAACTAAGACTTAAAATTAAAAACTGGTAAGGTACGCAAAAAGATGTCCAATCAGACAAAAAACATTGTCAGAAAGCATAAACCAAAACTTAAGCATCATTTGAGCATAAATGAATTTTAGGAATTTCTTTAGGTGTGATATTGCCATAAAATATCAACGTGTGGATAAAGACTCTATTCTTAAATTTGTTTAAGACTGAAAAACTTAGAGAATAGTGGGAAATATGATTACATATTAACATAATCGTATTATACTGATGGATGGAAAACAACACACATTAGTGTTTCTGCTGTACAGGTCTTACAATTAAAAAGAAGAGGCTTCAAAGTAATCACCAGAGACAAAGTTCAGTTTGTGTACATGAAAGAAAAATCACAGTTTCCTTTCAGAACAACACTCTCATACAGCAGAAGCACCTCTGTGATCGAATTACTCGTGACACACTGACCAGACAGCACCGACAGATTTCCTCTGAGGCAGATGAGGAACAGAGTTTAATTTGTCACAACAATAAAAACCATGACTGGTACACAGAAAAGATCCATGACTTACATTATATTGCCAAAATTATTGGGTCACACCACAAAGTCACTAAAATCATGTGTTCCATGGCTTCAATGGCTGCTGGTGTATAAAGTTTGGTGTGGAGAAACTTGACCGACCCTGAGCTCAACCTCTTGAACACCTTTGCGAAGAAAGAGCAGAGGCTGAAATTCTCGTTTTCTCATCTAACTATAAACACACTCCTAAACCTTGTGGAAGATGTTTACAGAATAGTTAAAGTTGCTATTGCTGACAACGGTGGGTCCATCAATAAATTTAACCTTATAGATTAAGAATCACAATGTATAAATGTCATTTATACATGACGCTGTGATGAACTACAGTTCATCTAGTAATAGTGTTATATTAATAAACATGAGGTCTTGAGTTCCTATTCACATCATTCTCCTCATTTTTTTATGCCTGTCAGTCATGACAGTTTAAACTAATAAAGACTTGAAGTTAAAGCACGCATAACCTGTTTTTTCTCACTCAGACTAATTGTTTTGTGTTAGGATCAGCAAAACTATTTACATAACAATAATTAAAGGACATTTAGCTGTACGTTTAGCTAATTCCACCTAACATTGCTAGTGTCACTGAGTCAGGTGGTGTGTACTGTTGGTCGTCTTGTTCAGAGACACTTTTTCAGCTCTACCCTAAAATTTGTTTAAGGTGCTGACATTGGCGCCTTGTGATGGGCACTCCAAAACATTGACTTTGTTGTCCTTAAGACACTATCTTTCACTGTCCATTAGATAGACTGATTTGTGCTCAAGCTTTGTTTTATTGTCTGATGTCTTGAAATGTTGCTTCAATATTGTCAAATAACGTTTCTCTCTCATAATACCATTTATTTTGGAAGTGCACCAGTTCTTCCCGGGGCAAAACACCCACCACAACATAATGTCGCCACCCCTTCATTTTAAAGTTGATATGGTGTTCTCGGGCTTACAAACTTCCATTTTCTTTCCTCCAAATGTAACTAAAATCATTATTGTCAAATACTTAATTCTTTTAGAGACATGTCCTTTGGTATGAACAACCTAAAACTTAAGTGCTTTGTTCCAGAGAATATTTGCAAATTGTATTCTTGCTTCTAATGTTGCTTTTGGAATAATACCTTCTTGTTCTCTTTGTGACTTTTAAACCCATCCTGGTACAGGACTCAATTCACTGTGGCTATTAACACTTGGCATTCTTGGGTAGTGAGTTTGCTTTTTATACATGTGGTTAAGGATAATTTAATAAAATTACATATCAGCAATAATCTGGCAAAATTAATCAGTCTAACTCTTGTAAGCCAATGAGAGCAACAACCAGAAGTGATTTTCCGGGTCTTTTTTCCTGGGAGTTGTAGTTTTCCTGGAGCATACCCTAGGAGCATACACTAGGAACATACACTTCGCTCGCACTTTCGCTTTTGTCTTGTCTCGTCTTTTAGTATTTATTGCTCTTTTACAAAGACACACACACTTACATTTATGGAGTGCAAAAAGCAGGACACACCAAACGGTATTTTACCTCGCTCAAAGCTTTGAAACTTATTACAACGCCGGATGACGGTGGGGTTCTGTTCACTAGTCTGGATTCGGCTGACTGGAGATGTAGCTAATTTTATTGATGGGATAGATCCTACCCATGGCCATTATGTATATGTTTATGAAATATTACTTGTTTCTGAGTGAGAGAAAACTAAGAAAAATATTAAATTGAAATAATTTTACTGTTATGCATTATTGCTTTATAAATTGCATTATGTACATATCCAAGTGTAACTTTTTTCTGTGTAGAGTGTTGATAATGAGGAGAAGGAAGAAGAGACCTCCTGCTCCCCTAAGGTACCTAGTGCTCTTGAGAGAGACAGAGGGAAAGGGAGAGGAAGGAGTCAGCCTTCATGAAACAGAAGCTGCAACAGTTGTTCCAATGGCAAGCAAGTAATCGTGGATAGGAACTGTCACAAAGCCTATAACACCTCCATTGGTCAAATTGAAAGCTATTGCTTTACTATGATTGCACTACTGTAAAAAGTTTATTGTTAATAGTTTTTTGATGTTCATGTTGTCTTTTTGCATTCTGCTTTTTTTGTATATTGATAATATAATTTGAATTTGTGTTTATCTGTTCTAAAGTTTGAACACAGTAAAAAACATTTTTATTTTTGTTGTTTATTGCACTTTTTATTGTTTGAACATGGTCTTACATATATGTGTGCTCATAGGTATCTGGCACACGTAGAAATTTGATTGCACTACTGTAAATAGTTTATTTTGATGTACATATTATCTTTTCTTAAACTGTTCACAATGTGCATTTTATTTCCGTTTTTGTCTCTGTTTTGAAAAAATTGTGTATTTCAAAAATGAAGTTATGGACACACCCCAAATACATTTTCTGCAGTTTGAAAGGGCTTTGTGCAACTTTTTTATATTACAATTTTTGAGGGATGCAGCTATAATATTTGTATATTTAGGAAAATGTGTAAAAAAACTGTTTCCTTTTTTTCTGGTGGTTAATTGCACTTTTTAGCAATTTAATCAGTTAATATGGACTTATTTCATACAAATTATTACAATTTGACATGTAAGGGTTGTATTGATGTCTAGCAAATTGAAATGCTCCAAAAAAATCAGTTAGAATTGGTTGGCATTTTTTTACCAGTTTGAGTATTTTTTCTACCATTGTGTGAGCTAAAAAAGCCAACAAAGATATTATTTTTTCCTTCAATGTCAGACTTCAATGTCCGACTAAGGTAGACTATACATCTGATATACGTTCATCCACAGTAAAGAGTGGTTGGTCATTTAGGGGAATCTACATTATTATATGCAACTCAAGTAACTTTTACACAAAGTAGTGCTCAACATTTATAATGGTTCTATATTCTTCCTCTTCATACATTTGTTGGATCTTTCTTTTCCATCTGAAGGACAAATTATTTCTAAAGAAACCTTGAATTTGAGTTGTATATTTAGCATAGTGAATTATTTCATGCCAAAATTGTATGCTAGGTTCTTGTCCTCACTAATGGTTTTGGAAGATAAAAGCTTTTAGAGGCAGGTGGTAGGCAGGCTTAAGAATAGGGTGGCACAATGTGCCCTCAAAAATAGAGCTTCTCTTTAAAAAAAGAAAAAGAAAATCTAAAGTCTCTACAGTTTCACTCACACATAGTTACAAGATACAATTGCTTGCATACATTATAGCATGCATAAGATGTTCCATAGTAAGATTTAATTTACAACATTCTTTACAGGCCATTTTAGGAATAAAGTAAGACAAAATAATTCAAAGTAGAAAGTCACTTCATTCAATCATGTTGATCTGACTGTTTTTAAATCTAAAAAAGCCAAAGGAGGCAGTGTGTGTCTGGGGAGCAATGAACAACTGCTACCATTACCAAAACAGAATTTAATGATGCAAAAGAAGAATGGAAAAGTGTGGATATTTCCTGTTCTGTATGCCTAAGAGTGTGTTACAAATTAGATGTATTCCTATATTAGCAGTCAGTCTGTTTTTTACACTTCACATCACAAAAGCCTGAATTTTGCCAGCACCTTCTGTACACTCATATATCCCACATTCCCTGCCTTGATAGTTAAACTCCTTTCAGTCAGGTAAATCATGTTAGATATTCTGCTTATCAGTTTAACCCCAAGTCCACCCTTGGCACCCATGTAACACATGACTAGGTTAAATCGTTGCCCTAAATTAATGGGTCTAAATTAGATTAGTATAAAACAAGGAGTGTTAACTGTTTAAATCCTTGTTAGCAGCAGATAGAAAGAACAAACAGTGCAAAAACAAAAAAACAGCAGACGGAATATGTTTTGGTCTCCTTAAATTGCTCTTAAGCAAGTGTGTGCCTGCATGGTTGTTTGTCCCATGTGTCTCTGTTCCACTGTGATGGACTGGTGCCCAATGACCGCTGGAGATAGGTCCCAACCCCCCACTAAATGGTAAATGAACTGAATTTATTTAGCACCTCTCCAGTCAAACCAACCACTCAAAGCGCTTTACAGTAGAGCAACATTCACCTAATCACATTCATACACTAAAAACACAGATCGGTAGGCAACTACTTCCCTACATAGATAAGCGGGATGGATGGATGGAACTTAGAAGTATGCCCCACTGTACTTGACAAATTTTGTCAACTTTCTCAGTCTTAATACCTACATCACACTAATGTGCATCTGCCTTGTATATAAAAAGGATAGGAGGAATACACTGCCTTAGGTTAAAAGTGAAAACATTCCTTTCTAAATTTGAGAAACTATATACTACACAACACATACCTCCCAGTGCTACAAAATATACACATATGCTCCCCAAATGCTGCAGCCATCACCCAATTATAACTGCTATTCTAAGCAGATGCTCCAACAGCACTGTTGAAGTTTATTCAATTCTGTGTGATGAATACTTGGAGAGGCTCCAACTAAAATTAGCCTGACCTACTTTGTAAATAATATAGTTAATAATTATCACTTAGGGCACTTTTGGAGAATTGAACAACATTAGTCCAAAATAGTCAAGTGATCCTTAAATAAGGGCAAAAAATAGAAGGTGATGTCTCCACAAAAGTAATATAGGACGTCCTGACACAGGGAAACATTATGACTTTTGAACGCTTCATGCAAATAAATGCATGCTAAACAAAATGGGGGCACATCAAAAGCAAAGAAATAATAAGACTTGATACTTTACAAAAAGTGCTGATGTTTAGAACTTTGCAATGTTAAATATGAGAACTTACCAGACTGCCTAGGGTATGCTCCTAAAATGTGAATTTATTTCTAGCATTTATTTTTTATGCTTTAATCTTTTTTTCTTCTTTTCTGGTTTTGTTTTCTTCATAGTCAAATTGACTTATGATATGCCTGTTGTTGTAGAGCTTTAGCTGCTTTGTTTTACATTATGTACTATTTGCTTTCTTTTTGGTGTTTTGTAATAGCTAAGCTTAAAACTGAATCTAAACAAAGAAAAAGGAGACTTAATGAGGCGGATGAGAAGGGCTGGGGGGATTTGTTTTCGGAGAATGAAAGCTGCTGACATTAAATTGTCGTGCTCCCTGAAGAAGAAAAGCTGGTGTTTGAAATGCCATCCCGGCACTTCAGTTGATGTAATGGTACCACCGCTATCTCAGTGTGAATTATCAGCACAGTTAGCGTTCTCTCTTTTACATCTAAATGGTAGATTCTTGTCCTCATTTACACATCAGTATTTATTTGAACTTCATCACTCATGCAACTTAAAAGTTTCTGCAAAGCATTGAAACCAGGGGTGAATAGACATGGACATTTTAAGCACACAAAAACATGAATCATCCCTTCCCCTTGCTTCTAATTAGTTAATTAAAAGAACATATGTGTAACATCTGCAACACATAGCCATTTCCCCATGGATTTGCTCTTGTTCTGGTGCTATATCAAAAATGTGTTAAATCTTTTGAACAATCACAGAAAATTCTCTCTTATGTGGGCCTTGAACTTCATAAAACAAGTTTTACCCACTTTTTCGACAACCAGTTACTGCTAATAAAAAAGTACGGCTGATAATTGTCCCAGCTTGATATTGAATGCGCTACAAGGGCTTGGGGATCATGCAATTGCATAGAGCAAACCTGCTACAGCTCCAAAATAGTATTTTCTTTTCTCAAGCTACATCTAGCCATTTAGTTTCTGTCCCCTGGCTCCTCTTTCAAAACCTCAAAGTATTTTATATGGATTAGGTCCTAGCTCCAGTCAATATCTCCATTTCAGATTTGTGTTGGCTACTTGCACCACAGCAGAATGCTAAGTGTGAAGGTTGAAGCCCAGCTATGATAAATAATAGGGATTAAGAAAAAAAAAAAAAGATAATGCAAATATCGAAAATATTGCAAATCATAGAAGTATTTCTGAAGTTCATGTGAATGTGTCTCTGTTATACATGTTTTACAAATTATAATGTTAATCAGTCCATTTGATGTGCAGTATTGATGCATAACCATATAGGTATGTGGGTAAGCACGATCAGAAATGCATTCATGGAATATTGTTTGGTCTGTCTTTATCGTCTCTGCCATGTTGCTTTTTCAGTATACTCAGTAGGTAACCCCCAAAAGGTGTGATAGCGGAAAATGCATTCTGGGCCACTGACACCCCAATTACCTACAGGCAGAGGCAGGGGAGGCTCCTTGTTGTGTCCTTGGGTTGTGACATTTTCCCTCTCAGTTCCTCCTCAGATTTACTGGAATGAGCAGGGCTGCTGAGCAGGGCACTTTATAAATACATCTCCTCTCGATTACTGTGACCGTTGGCCCTGGGCAGCTGAGTGTGGTTGAGATGGCTTCATCCCTCGAGATTTGGAGTTGTAGATCAGGGCCCCAAATGGCCATCCCAACTCAACCATCAATCTCTGTTATTGCCTGCCACTGACACCAGGGGACACACACGATGTAGTACCATCTAATCAGTGTGATGCCTATCGGTGGATGGTAAACATGAAACAGGAACTCTTGTCTTCATCATCAGATATATACAGACAGAATATGTCATCAGAAATCTTTGATGACTATCTGGTGTTAATGAACAACAACAGAGCAAACTGTGTACTGCTGTCATATTTTTAAAGTCTATCTTGACTTTACAATTATGATAGTCATTAAAAACCACTTTTTTAATACTTTTGCAATTTTACAAATGTTTAACATAAGTTGAGCATAACTGAGTGACCAAAACTAATCTGAACCAGGAACAAAGTGTATCTGAAAAAAATAAAATAAAATCAGGGCATTACAAAAACTTGGCAAGCTTGATCACTACTTTAAGTAATAACTTCTTGTCATATTCAGGCATTCGTTGATGAAAATGTAGTCATATTTACATTTCCGAAGAGCAAAAGTTTATTGCAGTCCATATAACTGAAGAGATTTGAAGCTATTCCATGCCATGTGCCAATGTCAAGGTATTATCTGACTTAAGATGTCAAAAATCTCACATTGCTGTGTTCTTGTCAGATCAATGTGCAGAACAACGTTAGGAAGCAGCATTGTGAGCTTTCTTTGATAATAATAATAATAATAACTAGAAACCTGCAAGCAGCTTTGAAGGCCCTCGCACCCCTCAGCGCAACTCGGGCTGTTGAGCGACCGCAGGAGCCTGGCATCGCTTCATACACGCCACCGACAATGACACCGCTTCACTTCAACACGTCGTCACTAAGTGGTACTGTGAGCAACATGTCATATGATCTTCGGTCATGTAGAGTTTCGGTCTGGCAAAAAGCATTCAAAATTTCGAGTAAATCGGACCTTCCAGAAGGACGCTGCACTCGCTTGTTTGTTTGTGGGCGGGGCTAAAACAACATCATCAATTGACTGTGTAAAAATGTCCATCATTAACTCATGATCATGTATACTACATTTCAAGTGGATCCGATGATGAATGAGGGAGATATAGCCCTTGAAGTGTCCTAGGGGGCGCTGTTGATCCAAATTTAAATGTAATCCAATAGAGCTGTTTGGGGTCTGACAAGGATCAAGCATGTTCATTTTGGAGTGAATGGGCCCATGCATGTGTAATTTAGAGGCAAACGTATGGCCGTGGCGTGACATCAGAATTTGCCACGCCATCATATTCACACCCTCCAGCTAAAGCAGTAAGTACTGGCGACTGTCTAAGAACATCATGTTATCTGTTACTTGGGACAGTTTCACATTGATTAGGTGAAGAACATCAAACACTGATTCTGTAAAGGAAAACGGGACACTTTCTGTTGTCAGGGGGCGGGGCTTCGATGATGTCAGCATCTGACAAGTGAATATTGTTGAGGCCTAGAGGCAGATCAATCCCAGAATGTTTCATTTGTCTGTGACTTTCCTTGTAGGAGCTATATCAATTTAGTGTTTTATGGTGAGAAGTCATATTTTGAGGCGTGGCCACGCCCACACGCTTTCATGTATCAAAATGTTTTTGATAACTTTTAATCCCCGGTGCCTTAAGAGTATACTGAGTGATTTTGAAGTCTGTAAGTCAAAAGCTATAGGAGGAGTTTGCTCAGATATGCTAGAAACGGTCAACTGTGTCAAAATGACAACTTCAATCCAAAATGGCCGACTTCCTGTTGGGTTTGGACCAATGCTCCAATAGAGTTTTTTGTAGGTCCTGAGAAGTTACATAGGTGTAGCAAATTTCAGATTCCTCGGTCAAAGCATGGCTTGGGCCTGATTTTTTCTAATTTTGTAGGAGGCGCTGTAGACGAATTAGGCCACGCCCACCGAATATGTCATCAGATCTCTGTTGGAGACTGTTGAAGGATCAATCACATTGAATTTGTTGCAGATCAGATGATCTATGTGGAAATTAGAGGCAAACGTATGGCCATGGCGTGACGTCTGACTTCGCCGTGCCGACATCGCCACGCCCTTTTATGAAAAGTCACTGTGCCTCAAACGAAGTTAGACCCACTAGTTATCTGTCTTCTGAAACACTTTCAAGTTGATTGGGTCAAGAGGGTCATAGAGGCACCTTTCCAAGTGAAAAAAGTGACTTCCGGTTCTGAGGGGGCGTGGCTTTGATGATGTCACAATATGACCCCATAGAATTGTCGGGAACCCGAAGGTCCTCCTTCATGGCAACTTTGGTGTGATTTGGAATTTTTTTGGGAAAGTTATTGAAATTTTTCACTTTCGGCGCGAACGCCAATTTCGTGCCACGGCCACGCCCCCTAAACATGGCCGAAAACTCAGGATTTTGATAACTTTTAATCCGCCATGCCTTAACTGCATGTTGACCAAATATGAACCTGATAGCTCAAAATCCCTAGGAGGAGTTCGTTAAAGTTCGAGGTGAGTAAAAGTAAAAAATGGGCAAAAATCGGCCTTTGAGCCAAAATGGCCGACTTTCTGTGCATTTTAGGGCATACCCCCAAGAGACTTTTTTTCTTGGATTGAGGAGTTCTAGCATTGTGCCAAATTTCAGATCTGTACGACTTACGGTTTGGCCTATCTCACGTTTGGGGGCGTGGCTAAGTGGTTTTGCCACGCCCACTGACGACGACATTAAAGAACCAAAATTTCACGCGGGGGACAATTTTGGGTAAAATTTGGTGAGTTTTGGGATATGGCAAAGTCCCCATATTGGCCCGCCAAAAGTCCCCGGAATAATAACAACAATTCGAGCGATTACAATAGGCCCTTGCAGTTTTTCTGCTCGGGCCTAATAATAATAAACAGGATAAGACATATGGTGCGTTCAGACTGAACTCGAATGACGCGACCAATTTACATGCTATCCCTATATAGAGGCCTGTTCAGGAGCGAAGCGAAGGATGCATTTTTAGTGATGCGAACGGCACAATTAGGGCGGAGCGAAACCTGCGATGGACGCAAAGCAAAATTTGCTGGAGTTGAAAAATCTGAACTTTCCTCAATTGGTGTCACGTCTATGACCGTTTTTTTTTTTCAGCACAAAAATTGTCGTACAAGTATGAAACTCAGCAGTTGCTCAGGGTACATCTATGTTCATGTAGGAAATTACATTTTATTCATAAGTATTTAATTTTCAAATGCATATTATCAGCAAGCCTAAATTCTAGGTCGTTGATCAGCGATTATTTAAAGTACATAGCTATTCATTACTTGTGGCTACCAAGCTACATTCTGTTGTCATATCAGCTCTTGCCTGCTGTAATTTGGCGGTCCTCAACCATATGTTTAAGCACAACAAATTTTAATATATTTAGAAGATGTGGACAGTACAGTTTGGCTGTTTTTCTATTGAGTTGAGATTTATTTACTCACCGAAGACAGATGGACATGCGTTCTGCAACGGGGATACGTCCTCAAACTGGGTCCTGGATAGTCGTAAGTACCGCTGAAAGCGACCGTCATCCATGTGCTCCTGGAGTAGGTGGTGGTACTCTCCAAGCTGATTCCGTCTCTGGTGAATCCAGGGACGTCGACGGTGGTGGTGTTGTTCGGCTTTCCTTAAATAAAGCACCGTGACTCGCTCTATGTTGAGTAGAAACCGGCAAACAGCAAATAGAAGCTCCTCCTATTTCATGATGCGGTGAAGCGAGTGGAGTGTTGTCGACGGTTGGCCACGCGTAATGCTAGCGAAATGTCAGGTGAGCAACAGCATGCAAATGAGGCAAAAAATGCGCTGGAAACGCCTTTCGGTCTTAACGCACCATTAGGGTAATAGACATGGAGTAGATAGTAGTCAGGAGGAACTGGTGGAGAACAATTAAACCAGAGAGTACAAATACCGAGGTAGGGTGGAGAATGGACTATTAAACAAGGGAAGCTAATCAGAGGGAAAATCAGGTGCACCTGGTGGGAGAGAATATGCAGGCAACTGAAGGAGGGAGACTAATTGGCCGAAATGAGCAGGGAATCCAGAGTAATGACAAAACATCTAAGTGAAAGGAAATAAGTAAACAATGAAACTAACTAAAGAACATTAATAGGGAGGAACCAGATTGACAAGGGCATACAAACTAAAACATCTAACACAGGAATCCAGGAAAGTAATCTAATTAACAAGAATGAACTGAAACAACAGCAACTAAAGTAGAGAAAACAGAAAAGGAGCAGATCATGGCACAAATTACTATCGTGACTGGAAATTGGGTCCCAAACAAAATCTTTTGTTCCCCAATACTAACCTGAGTAATTTAAGTGTAGACATTTGCTAAAATCAAATACAATCAATGCTTGGAATATGGTCGAAACCTCAGCAGCCAGCTAGTAGGTAGTAAAACAGTATCTTTCTTCTGTATTATGTGGTCTACGTTTGTGCACTTGGATCCTGTGCAAAGCAGGACATGACACAAACAGACAGGAAGTTGCAGCAGCTAATACAGTCTCCCTTTCACTGAGAACGCGATTGTTAATGGTAAGAAACACTCAAGTTGTTAGGGAAAAAACCAGATTTGAGCAAAATTGTTGGGAATTGTTAAAAAACTGACCATGCAACCTGTCATCAGTCCAGAGTTTCATTTGGTTTTCCAATACTGATTATTTAAAAATGCCTTGATGGTGACCTGGGTCCTATGTTTTGGGTCAGATTTTGATTTTCCTGTTGAAAGTTTGGTAGTTGTTAAAGTGGTACAATTACACTGTAGGTCAAATATAGAACATGATGAGACAAAGTAAGCTGCAGCTTGATAATATATTTTAAGAGTTTAAAAATAGCTTAAAATTTTATATTTTAAAGTCTGCATAAAAAGGTAAAATAAAAATAACCTGAAATATTCTGTAACACTGTGTTTATGGTTGAAATATTCATTGAAAAAACTAGTCTCAAAGATAAAGTAATTTATTTTGCTTTCCATTCTTGTACTGTTTCATGCTTTATCAGTTTCTTTGAAAAGTGCTTCAAACTCTAGGGACATTTAGAGGTTCTGAGCTGATAATTGCTCTTGTAAACAAGTTTTGCTGCTATGCCGCCTATGCATTATTCACACAACTAACTCCCAGCACTAGAATGTTAAACACTAGTTAAGTCTGCTTTGGCCTCCAGGTTTTTAATGTTCACAGTGGGAAAAGGTGTGACTTGTCAGCATACCCACAGTATATTTTAGCTTCAAGGATGAAAGGAGGGAAGCTCGAAGAGTGTAAATTTAACCAAACAAATAGGTAAAACAGTTTTGACAAATTAATTTCCTTGTAAACTGTTAAATATGATGAAACAGGCATCAAAGCACAAATGCAGAGATATCTCCACTTTTCACTCTGTAAAATTAAACAGCTAAAGACATGCATATACAAAAGCTACAAGCTACTGTATCATATGGTATTCAATGTATGTAGTATGGTTGGATATTTGCATGTCAGCTATATCAGCTTTCATCTGTTACCATCAATAAAATATTAACTATCAAAAGCATAAATATAAGCTGCTGATGATATGTAATATTGTCTCATTCTTATTCGAAACCTCACATATTTTTGAAACAATTTGTCTGTTGTTGTCTAATAGCATGTTGTCTGTTAAGCTCTATCAGGCCTTACAAAGTACAAATGAGAAGCTGAGACCCGGTAGAGAAAAATTATACCTGATTTTGAGGATAGAATTAATACACAAGTAATGTACTATCATATGACCAATGGGCTTGCCATATTCTGTTTTCCTGTAAATGTATTTTACTTTTGCATAGTTCAAAAATACAATTTGTATCATTTTGAATTACAGGTTTAGGTTTTACTTTACAGCTTTAAAATATGACATCTCTTAAAGAAGTATATTATCTTTATGCAACTAACAGCCTTATGGTTTTGATTCATTAAGATTTTGCAGTATTGTTTCTTTCAGTCTTCTGAGGGATTATTTAGTGTTTCTGATTTGGTTTTCTTAGAGTGATTTATATGGGTAAATTAGCTTTTTATTTTAAAAATGAACCAAAACAAACTGGCTGAACTAAATAAATGATGTGCAGTGTCTGCTTATCGAAAAAGGATAAAAGGTCATGTTTTTATGTAATTTTTCATAATAGATGTGACTTGATAAATGTTCATGTACTAACCTGCATTCCTCCTCATTTTTCAAAAATAACAAGGCAGTTGGGAGTCCACTTATTTTTGAAGCTTGATCCTGGGTACTGTTGAGTTGTTGCAGATCACCTCCTCATTAGCATAGAATAGAACTGTAGTGTCTCCAGCTCACTGAGCTTGGCCAATTTAAGATTATCTCAGTCCCTCATATGGTGTGACCCTTGTGTAATTTTCAGATGCGTTCATGTTGAGAGGGAGACAAGAGTCCTTTAGTGCTCAGATGGCTCAGACAGCTCAGCTCACAAATCCAGCCCATAATGTATACTGAGTCATCTCAGAATTTTAGTTCACTCGTTGCTCTATTTGGAGTCACACATAATTGTACTTCTTAAACCTACTTTTTGAGATTGGAGTCTATACAGTCAACCACAAGCACAACTTCTATGGCAGCTACTCTATCAATAAAGACAGTACTGAAAGAAACATTACAAACTAGATCCAGTAAAAATGCACATTAATTTCTAATTTACAAGAAATATCTGTTCTTCATATTTATAATAATGAAGCTTTTACTAAAGGATAATACAAAAACATCAAACACATTGCTTCCTTGTGTGATATCAAAGTAAAAACTAAATAAATTAGCCAAAATATTAGGAAGTATTGTAGACCTCCACAAGTCCGGTTCATTAACCAAACAGGAATGTCCAAACCTCAAACCATTGAGGAAGGAGTACGAGTACGAGTACACTTTCTGTTCACCTGAGATCAGTGTGCTTTGATGTGAAGTGTACTTATGAACTCCAGAACAAAAGCAAAAGTCCTTGTCAAGATGCTGGCTGAAGATGGTAAGACAGTGTCATTATCCACAGTGAATCAAGTCCAGTACCAACATGAGGCGAAACCTCTTGAACTGTAAGAAACCATTACTCCAAAGTAACATAAGAAGCCAGAATATTAAAATGTCTTTGCCTTTCAAAGACATGTCCTGTGATCTCATGAAACCTAAATTGAAGTGTTTGGCATATGGAACCTTGTTAGATTTGGAGGCAATATCTAAAAGCTGGGGGTAACAGTATGGTCTTGTGTAGGTGTTTAGCAGCTGCACATCACAGAATAAATGGAACCACAAGAAAATAACATAATGTGGAAATATTGAATCATCTCAAGACATTTGCCAAAAAGTTAAAGCTTGTGGACAAATACAGAGGTTGGACAATGAAACTGAAACACCTGGTTTTAGACCACAATAATTTATTAGTATGGTGTAGGGCCTCCTTTTGCGGCCAATACAACATCAATTCATCTTGGGAATGACATATACAAGTCCTGCACAGTGGTCAGAGGGATTTTAAACCATTCTTCTTGCAGGATAGTGGCCAGGTCACTATGTGATACTGGTGGAGGAAAACGTTTCCTGACTCGCTCCTCCAAAACACCCCAAAGTGGCTCAATAATATTTAGATCTGGTGACTGTGCAGGCCATGGGAGATGTTCAACTTCACTTTCATGTTCATCAAACCAATCTTTCACCAGTCTTGCTGTGTGTATTGGTGCATTGTCATCCTGATACACGGCACCGCCTTCAGGATACAATGTTTGAACCATTTGGATGCACATGGTTCTCAAGAATGGTTCGATAGTCCTTGGCAGTGACGCGCCCATCTAGCACAAGTATTGGGCCAAGGGAATGCCATGATATGGCAGCCCAAACCATCATAGCTCTTGATACATCACAAAGACTTGCTGTCTTGGTCACAGATGCGCCAGCAAGACGTGCACCAACAATTTGTCCTCTTTTGAACTCTGGTATGTCACCCATAATGTTGTGTGCATTTCAATATTTTGAGCAAAACTGTGCTCTTACCCTGCTAATTGAACTTTCACACTCTGCTCTTACTGGTGCAATGTGCAATCAATGAAGACTGGCTACCAGGCTGGTCCAATTTAGCCATGAAACCTCCCACACTAAAATGACAGGTGTTTCAGTTTCATTGTCCAACCCCTGTAGGTCTTCCAAATGGAAGACACGTTTGTTAGTATAGCACATTTCAGCAACAAGACAATTTAAGGACTGTACATGATAAAAACATAAATAAAGCACAAAAATTACAATGGCATAATAGAGAAAAATACAGAAAAGTTGGACTACATACTGAAATTAATGATGTTTCAGTTAATAGTTTAAATAGAACAGTAAAAGGCAACTCAAAACAAATGGTTTTTTATCCTTGGTTTAAAAGAAGTCAGGGTTTCAGCATTGTTTTCAGCATTGGAAGTTTGTACCAGATTAGTGGAGCACAAAAACTGAATGCTGCTTCTCCATGTTTGGTTCTGATTCAGGAGATACAGGGTGGACCTGAATGGTCTAGAAGGTTGATACAACAACAACAAATATTTAATGTATTTTGGTACTAAGCCAGTGATTTATAAACTAGCAGAGGTATTTTAAAGTATATTCTTTGAGATGCAGGAAGCCAGTGTAAGAACTTCAAGAGGAAGATAAATGCATGAATGAGTTTCTCAAGATCCTGCTGGGACATTAGACCTTTTCTTTCCTGGAAATGTTCTTCAGGTGATAGAAGGCCAACTTTGTAATTAACCGGACTTTGTAATTAACCAAAGCTATGTGCTGACTCTTGATTGCTCCACCTTTGGTCCAGACATCATTACTTCAGTTTTGTGAGTTAGATAAAGTGATGCAGAATATCCCCAGAGGTGAGATTGTGATGACTGGGGCAGATTTTAATGAACATGTTGGAGCAGGTAACAGAGGTGATTATGAAGTGATAGGCAGGTTTGGTGTCCAGAACAGAAATGCAGAAGGACAGATGGTGGTAGACTTTGCAGAGAGGATAGAAATGGATGTTGTGAATACTTTGTTCCAGAAGAGGCAGGAATACAGGGAGACTTACAAGAGCAGAGGTAGGAGCACACAGGTTGATTACATCTTGAGTAGACAATGTAATTTTAAGGAACTCAGTGACTGCAAGGTAGTGGTAGGAGAGAGTGTTCCCAGACAGTACAGGATGGTGGTGGCTCTGTTGGTGAGGAAGATAAAGATGGCAATGGCAGAGCAGAGGAAAATGTGCTTTGGTTTTCAGGAATGATATGAATAAGGCTCTGGGTGGGCAGAAGGTTCTTCCAGATTACTGGACAACTACATCTATTGCTATTAGGGAGATAGGTAGGATAGTACTTGGTATGTCTTCTGGAAGGAAAGTTGGA
Source organism: Girardinichthys multiradiatus (assembly GCF_021462225.1). Taxonomy (NCBI): domain Eukaryota; kingdom Metazoa; phylum Chordata; class Actinopteri; order Cyprinodontiformes; family Goodeidae; genus Girardinichthys; species Girardinichthys multiradiatus. The sequence goes on along the minus strand of NC_061805.1, from coordinate 35,568,329 downwards.
GACTTGGTGGTGGAAAGAGGAAGCACATGAGTGTGTATGGGGAAAGAGATCAGCTAAGATAATGTGGGACACTGAGGACTAAAGAGAGTCACAAGGATTACAAGAAGAATGTTGGCAAGGCACAGAGACAGAGATGGGAAGTATATTCAGTGCATTAGGGTTATTAAGGATCTAGATGGAACTGTACAGACAGCTGCAACAAATGTGATAAAAGATGGAGGGAGTGCTTTGAAGAGTAGATGAATGAGGAAGAGGAGTGACAACAAAGATTAGAAGAAGCAACCTTTGTAGATCAGGAAGTAGTAAAGATCACTAAGGATGAAGTCAGGAAGGCATTGAAAATGATGAAGGGTGGAAGGACAGTTGGTCCTGATTATATAGCTGTGGAGGAATGGAGGTGTCTAGGAGGTACAGCAGTAGAGTTTTTGACTGGGCTGTTTAATAAGATCTTAGAAAGTAAGTAGATGCCTTAGGAATAGAGATGTGTGCTGGTACCAATTTTCAAGAACAAGGGAGATGTGTAGAGTTGAGGGAACTATTGATGAGTCATACAATGAAGTTATGGGAAAGAGTAGTGAAAGATAGACTGAGGTCAGAAGTGAGCACCTGTAAGCTGCAGTATGGTTTCATGGTTTTGTAGATCTAGAGAAAGGATATGACAGGGTGCCGAGAGAGGAGCTGTGGTATTGCATGAGAATGTCTGGAGTAGCAGAGAAGTATGTTAGAGTGGTGCAGGACATGTATGCGAGCTGTAAGACAGTGGTGAGGTGTGCTGTAGGTGTGACAGAGGAGTTCAAGGTGGAAGTGGAGGATAACTATAACAGTCCTGATGCCAGTGCTATAGAAAATACACCAGTTTTGTCAGATGAAAGGGGTCAAAATTCTAGCAAATGATAGATAGACAGACAGGCAGGCAGGCTGACTGACTGACTGACTTCTGAAACAGTGAAAATGTACTACTTTTTAGACATATTTCTGTATCAGTTTGTACAATTATTGCCACAACTAGTAAAGATGTGTACAACCAACAGTAAGCTGTTGTTATGGAGACTGTGTGACCTCAAGATGCAGTTCCCTAATGGTCAGCTTTTTAAGATATTGTCAAGTTTAGAGATGAACCAGTTGTCTTATTGCCATTTCCTGTCCATGACGAGTGGTTAAAAGAAATTAATCTGAGTAAGGTAATATTTACACCAAACAGAAACACGATGTCCTGGATCAGTTGTTAAAAGTTCTATACCCTCAGATTGATAAATGGTGACACAAAACAGAATTTTCCCAAAGGATTTCTTCCCCCACTTCAGTCTGAGATTAAGCTACTGCAATAATGTATGCACGTATTTTGAGGCTTTTAGTACATGTTAACCAGCAGTGGAAATGATTTAGGAAGACCCTATAGTTATGCTCTTTCAGCCGATTTAATAAATGTCTTTCTTTAAATCGAACTGCCTTAAAAAACCTTCTCTTCATATTGTGTTTACCAGGTAAAAAACAGCCAACGAACACTAAATGCATTGTACGCTTAAATAATTATTTTAAAATGTCCGTAAAATATTAGGTTTCTGTGAGAAAATTTTTACTCTCCACTTTTTGCATTTTGCAGCTGAGAGCAGCTACTAGTGATTTTACACCAGAAATTGAAATTGACACTTAACCTGGTTGTTTACCTCCTACATACCTTTCTGATGAAACACCAGCAGTGCAGAGAAGAGGAAACAGCAGGCTCATTGGGTGGTAGATGCTGGTGCTCAGACACTTTTGCATCAGAACACATGCTTAGCTCTGCCTGCTGGCTTTCTTTCATCAGAAATGAGTCAAAAACTGCTGTTCCAGAAAATGGTGTTGAACATAAAATGTAGGAATTTCTGTATTAAATTGGAATGTTAAAATGTAATAATGTTTATTATATGCCCTAGCAAGCTGTTACAAAGGAGCCCAGCCAAGGTGAAGAAGGTGAGTGGGGGGCCAGTTCCAAACCAGATTTCTGCAACAAAATTATCAAATATTTCAGACCTGTCCATTCAAAAGCAGTATACTAGCATTGTAAAATTCATAGTACCACAATATGACCGATGGTTATAAAATATTTTAGAACAATCGACCTTTAAAATTAGAAAGGCTTCCAGCCCACACTGCTCAATAATGCTATGAAATTATAAGATCAACTTTAATTATTTAAAAAATATGTAATTAAATCAAGTTTTACATAATACCGGACAGAACATTTGCAGGTGAATTTTTTAACATGCAAAATACACACACACACACACACACACACACACACACACACACACATGCAACACACAGTAATGTAAAAACATACATCATTTACTTAAAAAATTACTAAATTCTGTTCTGACACCTCTAAATGTTTGTAGAAAAACTTTTGATGTTCTATTACATGTGCAATGTTAGTAACACAAAGAAAATTAACAAAACAAAAGTTGTGATATTGTTCCTTAAACATCTCACATAAGCTTCTCAGAATTTATTCAACATCAGCATCATTTCAACATCAACATTCAACATCAATTATGTTACATCAAGTTAAAAAAACAAACACATTTGTTAAGCTGTGGTGCAGTAAACTTTTCACCTCTTGATTTACCGAAAGTGAAACAAATGATAACGCAGTCGTGTTGTGACAAAGCTTATATCTGAAGAAAATTTAACCTTTTCAGAAATGCGACATTGTTTATTAATCTTATTTTTCACATCCACCACAAGTAAAGTATCATTGATTTACTGTTGAAACGCTGATGATGCTTTATGGTGACTGCTGTCACACCCACTGTGCCAACAGAATGACATTGACAGTCTTTATGTGGCCCAGCAGCCAACTTGGAGACAGAATAAATCTAACAATGGGACATTAGTCATTTTATTGCCTCCTACTCACTACTCAAAAAAGAGGTTGGAAACCAGAGAGAATTAAAGCAGGGCATTTGAGTAAAATGTTGTAAACCACCAAGATTGTTACAGTCCTGAGAGCTCACCTGGCGAGTGCCAGAGGCCCCAAATCCATTCAGTAAGATGAAGAGAAACAATCCCAGTTGTTTATCTTTCACAGAGAATCCATTAAAAAGTTCCCTCTCCATTGGTTTACTGTGCATTCTCCTTGTACCCAATAAATCACGCCCCTGTCTTGGGTGTCTGCCTACTGTGCTCTCTCATTTGTACTCCACTGCTCTGACAATACCCCGGTCAGAGAACTGTCTTGTTGCACAGGGTAATGATGGTAAACATCAATCAAAATAATATTTCCAAAAATCAGTCACATATTATTTCAAGCATTTTGAATGGCGAGAATGAAAAACTCTAAAATGATTTATTTGACTGGGAAATCTTAAACTTAAAAAATAAATAAAAAATAATTAATTAATAAACTAAAGGTTTTGTAACCCATAAATGACCTAGAAAGATTTTATGAAAAAGAAGAGCAAAACTATAGGTAAAACTTGTGACTACAAAAACGTAATACCATTGAAATATGACACTCAACCCCAGGCTGTTATCAGTAAAACTTGTGTAAGAATTTGCATAAATCTTATTTGTGCAGATATTAAGCAGCATATCTACATTTTGGAGTAAAATATTCTGGGCTGAATTCCAATATAATTTGAAAAAGTACCTAATTACAAAATAGGTTAATTATTACTAATTATTAAGATCATTTTGCTCATCTGATCATATTGCTTCCATCTTAAAAAGATGACTGAGGCATACAACATTGGTGAAAAGGTAATAATCTTTTAAAATCTATTTTAACAAGGTGACAAGTAAACCTTTTCCTCTAATTGGAACACACGCTTTCTTGAAGCTGCTCTCGATCCATGATTTCTGTCAGTATCTGAATTATCCATATTCCATCAGGAACAGTTGCCAGAAGTCTTATTTTATTATCTGGGCAATTATATTTCTGCCTGGCCAAATCCCTTTTTTACAAGCCTAACTGCCAAAACTCACATATACATAACTCACAAAAAGAAAAATATATGAGAGAGAGATGAAAAGCATTTGTGCAAGTTCATCTCACCTTCCAAGATAACATATCCTGGAAACAAAGTTTCTTGTGCTCAATTTAACTTTCAGAACAGATATGAGACAAAACCTAAAAGAGAGCCAGTCACCACCTTCATAGTATTCAAATGAGGGAACTGAATTTGAATGAGTAAGTATCCAGTTCCAGAATCACTAGAAATCGACCATCTGACTGCCTACAGAGGCATCAATTTGCTGCCTCATATACTTTGTACCCGCAGGGCAGAGATTAAATGTGAAATTATTGGACATCTGTCATCTAAAAAAAAAAAAGTTGAAATGTCTCAGGGTCTTTTGAGACTATGGAGAAATTAAATTACAAGAATTTGACAAAGTGAAAGCAGATGAGGCACTCACTGACTGTGTCAATGCTGCCATATGAAAAGCATGGTAATCAATGCTTTACAGGAAATTCTCCTTTTTAGTCTCAGCATCTGCTTCTCCTCAGCAAAGCTTTGTACAGCTACAGTATCATGAATAACTCCATCTCAAGCCATTTTGTTTTATTTTTCTTATTTATAAATAATTCATAAATCATTTGGTAACAGTGATAGAAAGGCTGTTGATTTTGAGCGTGAGGTTTGTTTGCTTTTTTTGTTTGACAGTTGTTGTTGGTTGAATTTCCATACGAATGCTGTAAAAATCAAGCGTATCTTCTAAGAAGTTGCAAATAATTGCCTTTTTAATGGAAGTTCATTTTCAATGCAGTTAGAACTTCATGAGTTTTTCTCTTCCATTATTTTCTTTTGGCTTCATTCTGACCTTCTTAGTGCGGTTTAGAGCCCTCCTTACTTACTCTGATGTGGAGGACCCTCGTGGAAGATGTGCACTCTGATTAATTACTTCTTTAACTGGCTCTGCGTCAGGGGGCACTGGAGTGTCGGCTCAGGACAGGCTTGATTTAAGCTGTGGTAGCATTTTACCCACATTGCCAAAAGGAAGGTCACCACAATGGAGTCCACAAAGAGCAGGAGCAGAAGGGCATGGGACTTACATGTAACACTACATGATAGATGCACAGGGCAATTCAACAGTCCTCGGGAGAAAGGGATCGCCCTCAAAGCAAAACATAAATTAAAATATGTTATTTACTGAAACATAGATATGAAGTTATTCACTTTTAATTTATTTCAAGGTAATGGGTCAGTCAGAAATTTACATAAGCTCATCCTAAATTGGTCGTTTTAATTTAGGGCTTTTAATGATGAAGTTGAACTGTTCTTGATTTAGTTTGGAGACATGGTACACAAGTTTAATTACTTTTAAAAACAACAACTGGGTGCTTAGGTTTGAATTCAATGTTGATTATCGGTAATCCACACAGGGTCAAGTACAGACAGCACTAGCTACACATTTTTGGATAGATGAGAAATCACCTGAAGCTTCTGGTGTATTTCATGTTTATTCTTTAATGTTTTCCTGCTACAGACTTGTCCTTTAGGCATAGTCAATACATTTCCAATAGGGTTGAGGTCGGGGCCATTCTGTAAGCTTATTGTTAGCCCTCTTTATCAATTCCAAAACCAGTTTTGGAATCACTTTCCTGTTGGAATACCCAACTGAGCAAATTGTGAGATAAAATTGGTCAAGATCTTCTGGAACAATCCTAGAACCAATGTCTCAAATTTGTCACAAATGAAAAGATACTGGAACATCGGTAGCATTGTTCACAATTAACTCAGTTTACCATTGTTGTGATTATGAATCTGAGAATATTATTTAATATTTAATATTAATATTTTAATATTTTATCAAATAATATTTCGGTCTGTTAAGGGTTGTCCTGTGAATACCAGCCCAGTAAGGCGATGGTATTAGGACAAAATAGAAAGGTGTGAGACGAGCTCTGACATTATTGAACAGAATAAACTCTGCACATATATGGAATGAATTCAGACAATTTCTTAAAATACAAGAATTTATTAACAAAAATAAGTCAACTCAAAATCAAACATATTTCAATCAACAAACTATTTACTATGCTAAAACAATCCAACTGTTGGAAAAAATTGTATATAGTTTTTGTCTATTATCTTATATTCTTTTCCTTTTGTGTTATTTTGACTATTTGATCTTATAATCATTTATGATGTGTGTGAGTAAAGAATCTGATGAGTTGTCTGCAGGCAAAGATCGTAAATGGAGCTGAGCTAGCAGAGAAGGAAGCAGTCCAGTTGAGGAGGTCATAAAGAGGGGCTGATTGCACTGAACAAAAGGCGCAACTAACCCTGGAAGATGAAGAGGACTGTGGGAATGTGTTGTTAATGGATAAAGCTGTTTACGACCTGTTTACGATGCAGCTGTTGTTTTCCCATCCTTTAGAGATGAATGTTTTTGTAAACTAGGGACCCCCAAAAGACAATAAAAAGAGGAGTGCAGTTGGATAGGGTTCAGAGCGGTTGGGAGACTTGTAACTGAACACATCTCTGACCGTTCTCCTCGTGCGAGTAAAATAACTAATACTTTGTCTCTCTCTCTTCTTTTTGTGTTGTTATAAGTATTGTAGGTTGTTTTAACCTGACATTAATTTGGTCCTTTCGAGCCGGATTCCAACTACGCCTGATGGTTCCAGCGGGTCGGTAGATTCCAGGAAAGACTGTGCGCACGGCTGTCTTCAGCAGAGACACACAGACCCTTTCCGGGACTGGATTTCGGCCCGCCCGCTGGGGTCTGACGGCTGACGGAACTCTGAGAGAAAGGAGAGGACAAAGTGGTGAGTGAATCTAGATTTAAAAAGTGTGACGAATGACTGGGGGTCATTGCGTGAAATAAAAAACAAACCCTGTAAACCTAGGCACTAACAGGTACCAGCAGTGCGTCGGAGATTTGCTTTAAGTATTAGGGAAAATACAGAAAATTCCATATGTAAAGGACGACAGAGTCCTCTTTAAGTATTAAGACAGTAATACTAAAATTCCGTGACGGCGGAGTCCAAGTTTAAGTATTTTAAACAACAACAAATACTAAGAAAATTCCGCATTTTAAATGTGTGCATGTGAGAAATAAATGGAGGATTTAAACCACTAGGTTTGGCCTCATACCAAAGCAGTGGGATTGAAAGTGACTAACTTTTGTGGATGCAAAAGGCAAGATTTCTCCACTCGGAAGAGTTGAAGTGAGAAATACCACAAAAGGAGATTTGTCTGTCACCCTACTGAGCCAAAAACAAAAACAAAAAAATCCAGCATTTAGAATACCCTAGGTATTAAGATACTGGACTAAATTTAAAAAACATGGGAAAAGGGGCTAGTAAAAATAAATAAAAAAATGAATTACAATGCAAAGATTGGAAGTTCATAGAAACACAAGATCCGAGTAAATTAAAATATTTAGATAAATGGATAACCATATAATTATGATGGTCGACTAAACTCTCAGAAATTAGTTAATCTACAGGATGCAATAATTAAAAAAACAAAACATTACCCAAGAAAAATGGAAAAAGAAGGTTATGAGGATGTAGATTATTGGTTAAAAGTAGCTAAAAGAAGAGAGGAAGGAGTAAAGAAGCGTAAGGAGGAAGAGAAAGAAAACGGAGAAGAAAACTGTAGGAAACAATTATTGTTTCAGAAAACAGAAGATAATGAGACTGGGTGTGTTGGGGCTCGACGGGGACAACCAGGAAATGTAGCTATACAACCACAAGGAGCACAACAGCAGGAAGCCCAGATAGATGAGCAACCACAGGCACATGCAACAGCTGTAACCTCATCTATTTATCCAGGTTTGCCCCCACGGGATCCACCACCTGAGTGTCTCACTCCACTGCAGACTAGATCAAATAAGATCTCCTTAAGATGGTCTAGACATTTTGGGAGATAACGTTTTCTCCAACTTTAACACACTCCCCATGAGTAGTTCCAACAGCTCCTAAATTAATTTATGACGAGGACCCTAGTCTAACAGAAGCATATCCCATGATACAGGTGGCCAATCCAAACGTTGGAAATAATCAACCTCCTGCCATTTTGGTATATAGAACATGGACAATGGAGGATGTTAAAAAGGCTGTGGAGGGAGTAACCTCCCCCAGAGAGGATCCCATTCAGTGTGGAGAAGATTTGGAGAGTCTTAGGATCTTATCATTTGAATGGCGAGGAAGTTCAACAAGTATGGATGACAGTCACAGGAACTGACTGGTATCACTTTAGGGGAAATTGGAACCCTATACACAATGATGCAGTTCTTTGCACATAATGACCAGGAACTAACAGACAGAGTGAGGGGATTAATTGATAGGCTTAAAGTCAGGTTCAGACGCAGAGCTGACTACGCAGAAATAGCCAGAGTGAAACAAAAAGAGGAAGAACCTTTTGAAGAATATAGTATTAGACTGACAAAAGTGTTTAAAATACATAGTGGACTACAAGAAGATGAAGACGAGCAAGGAGCTCGACAGCAGTTAAAAAATGCACTACATGCTGGTTCCAGGGATGCAATTAATACCTGGGTGAGGTGACATTTTATAGGGTTCCCCACAGCAAATCTAGAAGACTATGTAAATCATGCCCTCCATGCAGAAAAAGTTATGAAGGATAAAAACAAAAAAAAGTAGGTAACACCTTTTTTCAGCAAGAAGAAGAAGAAGATGAGCAGATTTATTATCAAAGCAATAGAGGAAGAGGGAAATTTAGATACAGGGGACAAAACCGTAGGGGTCAGAGAGGGGGAGTGAGTAGAGGAAATCACAGGCAATACACCTCAGGGTGTTGGTGTTGTGGGAAAGAAGGACATCTGGCCAGAGATTGCCCTGAACGGAGAAATAATGATTCAGCATGACTAGGACAGATAACAAGTGAAATTGTTCCTAGTACCTCAGACACCAATGAAAACAAAAAACAAAAAACACAGGGGCAGGATATCCTCCTAAATTTCCAGGACCTTCTCTCCCTAGATAGCATAAAACCTGAAGTTAACTTACTGTTGAATGGAAAAGCAATCACTTTTCTTTGTGATACTGGAGCATGCAGGACCACCTGTAGAGAAAAAATCCCAAATTCCAGACTTAGTGATCAGCAAATAACAGTAAGGTCAGCTAGTGGGAAATTGACACAAGTCTGTGAGTCTGAACCAGTTTGGATAAGAGATCCCAATGGACAGTCATGTCAGCTATCTATTCTAATGTTCCCTGAGTGTCCGGTGCATCTATTGGGATGAGATGGATGACTACATCTGGGGTTATCATTAATTCCAACCTCAGAAGGACACATTGTAGTAAAGAGAAAAGCAGAACCCAGCCAAAGAGATTATTTCGTGTTAAACGGAGTGGGACCACCTTATTACCACTATTCACTGGATGTTCTGAATAAGCCACCCCTAGACATAAGGACAGCTTTATTAACAGAAGGAAGAAATGTCATTACTCGACTACAAGATCAGATGACACCAGATGATCTACATATTACCATGTGGTATAAACATACTCCTGGACAGGATAAAATTTATGAAGAAGCATTAACTAAAGTAACCCCTACAAAAGTCATGGTAACTTACAGGGGTTGGACAATGAAACTGAAACACCTGTCATTTTAGTGTGGGAGGTTTCATGGCTAAATTGGACCAGCCTGGTAACCAGTCTTCATTGATTGCACATTACACCAGTAAGAGCAGAGTGTGAAGGTTCAATTAGCAGGGTAAGAGCACAGTTTTGCTCAAAATATTGAAATGCACACAACATTATGGGTGACATACCAGAGTTCAAAAGAGGACAAATTGTTGGTGCACGTCTTGCTGGCGCATCTGTGACCAAGACAGCAAGTTTTTGTGATGTATCAAGAGCCACGGTATCAAGGGTAATGTCAGCATACCACCAAGAAGGACAAACCACATCCAACAGGATTAACTGTGGATGCAAGAGGAAGTTGTCTGAAAGGGATGTTCGGGTGCTAACCCAGATTGTATCCAAAAAATATAAAACCACGGCTGCCCAAATCACGGCAGAATTAAATGTGCACCTCAACTCTCCTGTTTCCACCAGAACTATCCGTCAGGAGTTCCACAGGGTCAATATACATGGCCGGGCTGCTATAGCCAAACCTTTGGTCACTCATGCCAATGCCAAACGTCAGTTTCAATGGTGCAAGGAGCGCAAATCTTGGGCTGTGGACAATGTGTAACATGTATTGTTCTCTGATGAGTCCACCTTTACTGCTTTCCCCACATCCGGGAGAGTTATGGTGTGGAGAAGCCCCAAAGAAGCGTACCACCCAGACTGTGTCATGCCCAGAGTGAAGCATGGGGGTGGATCAGTGATGGTTTGGGCTGCCATATCATGGCATTCCCTTGGCCCAATACGTGTCCTAGATGGGCGCGTCACTGCCAAGGACTACCGAACCATTCTTGAAGACCATGTGCACCCAGTGGTTCAAACATTGTATCCTGAAGGCGGTGCACCAATACACACAGCAAGACTGGTGAAAGATTGGTTTGATGAACATGAAAGTGAAGGTGAACATCTCCCGTGGCCTGCACAGTCACCAGATCTAAATATTATTGAGCCACTTTGGGGTGTTTTGGAGGAGCGAGTCAGGAAACGTTTTCCTCCACCAGTATCATGTAGTGACCTGGCCACTATCCTGCAAGAAGAATGGCTTAAAATCCCTCTGACCACTGTGCAGGACTTGTATATGTCATTCCCAAGACGAATTGACGCTGTATTGGCCGCAAAAGGAGGCTCTACACCATACTAATAAATTATTGTGGTCTAAAACCAGGTGTTTCAGTTTCACTGTCCAACCCCTGTATGTTTATGCAGATGGGAAAAGTATGTCAATTGCTGAAATAGTGTTAGCGGAAGACACTAAGAAGCTCTATAAAATGTGGACAGCTCCACACATATCTTTATTCAAGGATAAAGAACTCAAGTGGCAGGACATGGGAAGAATAGTGCAGAGGGGAAAAGATGCCACAGACTGGTTAGCAACAACAATGAATACAGAAACTAGTGCATCCACAGGATTAACTAGGAAGCCATTATTCTGGACAGTGACGGTGCAGGAAGGGATACATTTGCATACAAAACAACAATGAGAAATATTCCTTACTGAACAGGAGGAACAGTTCTTGAGTGAAGTCCCTGATAAGTTATGGTCAACAGATCCTACTGATGTGGGTTTAGTAAAAGGAGCAATACCTGTTCAAATTAGAGCAAAAACAGAATACAGGCCCAGAATAAAACAATACCCTTTGAAATATGATGCTCGTGAAGGAATAAAACCAGTTATAAAGGATTTAATAACTGCAGGGGTGATAATAAAATGTGAGGACTCACCATGTAACACCCCCATTTTTCCAGTTAAAAAACAAGCTCCATCAACAGGATGGCGCATGGTGCAAGACTTACAGGCAGTTAATAATGCTGTTGTTCAGAGAGCACCGTGTGTTCCTGATCCTTATACATTATTAAATTCCCTAAGGCCGGATGCTAGAATATTTACTGTAGTTGATATAAGCAATGCATTTTTCTCTGTACCTGTAGATAAAGATAGTCAGTTCTGGTTTGCATTTACCTTTGAGGGACAAAGATATACTTATACCAGACTACCTCAAAGCTACTGTGAAAGTCCAACTATATACTCTCAGGTAATGAGTGCAAATATGGCCAAGTTTGACCCTCCAGGAGGTAGTCAGGTTTTACTATATGTTGATGATGTGCTATTAGCCTCTCCTGATGAGGAGACTTGTAAAAATGATACAATAGCATTATTAAAACATTTAGCAGAATAGGGACACAAAGTCAGTAAAAAGAAACTTCAGTTGTGTAAAAATGAGGTTAAATACTTAGGTCATAATCTTAGTGCAGGGGGACACACAATTGTAGAAGAAAGAAAGACTGCAATATTACAAGCTCCAAAACCAGTAACAAAAAAGCAAATGATGTCATTCCTTGGACTAACTAATTATTGTAGAAACTGGGTGCCAAATTATGCAGAAATAGTAGCTCCATTAAACAAACTAATGTATGAGGAAGAGCTGAAAATGACGTCTGAACTAAGATGATGTGTAGAAGCTGTAGAAGCATTTACTAACATAAAACAAGTTCTAGTTTCTAGTACTGCTTTAGCATTACCAGATTATAGTAAACCGTTTGTTCAGATGGTAGATTGCAAAGAACATTTTATGACTTCAGTTCTGGTTCAACAACACGGAGATAAAATGAAACCAATAGCCTATTTCTCTTCAAAACTAGACAGTGTTGCGTGTGCGCAACCATATTGTGTGAGAGCTGTAATTGCTGCCTCCATGGCGGTTGAAGTTAGTGCTACAATAGTGTTATTCCATCTTTTAATTTTAAGGGTTCCCCATGCAGTTTCAGCATTATTACTGCAGACGAATATGACCTTTCTATCACCTGCTAAACATTTGTCCTGCATGTCAACCTTACTGTCACAACCGCATTTAACTATAGAAAGGTGCACTACTTTAAACTCAGCAACACTGTTACCCACACCTGAAGATGGAATTCAACATGATTGTCAAGAATTAGCAGAAAAAGAAGCAAAACAAGAAGTGATTTGCATGATTTACCTCTTTTGCACAGCAAAATAGTGTATGTAGATGGTTCCTCTAGAAAAGATGAGAGAGGGAAGACACAAACAGGATATGCAGTAGTGACAAAAGATACAGTGTTAAAAGCGGAGAAATTACCTTCACATTATTCAGCACAAGCTGCAGAGTTAATTGCGCTAACCGAAGCCTGCAAATTATTTGCAGATGAAGAAGTAACTATTTATACTGATAGTCAATATGCATTTGCAACAGTGCATACATTTGCTCAATATTGGAAAAATAGGGGCATGGTAACATCTACTGGGAAACCAGTAACACATGCTGATTTGTTAAAAAACTTATTAAAATCAGTAGACGTCCCTAGAAAATTAGCAGTCAGTAAATGTGCAGCTCACACTTCTGGCATGAGTGATGTCATAAAAGGGAATGCATTTGCAGACAGGACAGCAAAAGCGGCTGCAGCTGGACAAATCAAAATATTAGTAATGGAAAAACAACATAATATAGATAATATTGTGTTAAAAGAGATGCAACAACAAAGTCCACCACAGGAGATAGCAAAGTGGAAAAAACATGGAGCTGCATTAAAAGATGAAATCTATATGTGACCAGATAATAAGCCTATCTTACCGAAGAACCTATATAAATGGGCAGCAGTATTGAGCCATGGTGTTTCACATGTCTCAACAGGTATGGTAGGACAGATACAACAATATTATAAAACATATGGATTTAATTCTTATTCAAAATATTTTTGTAGAACATGTTTAACATGTGCAAAACATAATCCACAAGGGAATTTAAGGCCACGAAGGGGAAAATTTCCAAAATCAAAATACCCTTTCCAAACAATTCATATGGATTTTATTGAGCTAAACCACAGTGAAGGGAAAAAGTTCTGTTTAGTCATTATAGATGCATTTTCTAAATGGATAGAACTATTTCCAACAAAACATCCAGATGCCTTGACTGTACTAAAAGCACTGTGTAAAGATATCATTCCCAGATATGGGATTCCAGAGGAAATATATAGTGATAATGGAGCCCATTTTGTAAATCAAATAATAAAGAAAATAGGAATTATGTTTCACATAAATCTGAAAAACCATTGCGCTTACCATCCTCAAAGTGCTGGATAAGTAGAAAGAATTAATGGGACTATAAAGAACCGCCTAAAAAAGTGTATTGAAGAGACAGGAAGACCATGGACACAGTGTCTGGATCTAGTAAAACTATATATAAACATTGCAAGCACCTCAGGGCTAACACCCTATGAAACGTTATTTGGAAGACCATATAGATTACCACAGTTCAAAAATCAGTGGGAGTTAGATGAAGAAGCTAACCTAGCTGATTATATGAGGAGTATGTTAGAAAAACAACAGAAACAAACTCAAACTAATGAGGAATGTTCTATTTCCCAGCAGGAAGACCAACTAGCCAAACCAGGAGACTGGATGTTAATAAGGAGTGTAAAGAAGAAGCATTGGTATTCACCTAAGTGGGAGGGCCCATATCAGGTATTGCTAACCACTCCCACGGCAGTAAAAATAGCTGAGAGATCAACCTGGATTCACCTTACACATTGTAAAAAGATCATTTCGGTTGAAAGCTCCATCAGGGGAAGTGATTTATAGACTGATAATAGGGTGGACCCAGACATTTAGAGGCTGGATAGACCCGAAAGTCAGTGAAGACAATTAAGACACTGGAACCATTTAGAGGAGTAAAAATTTCAGCCAAAATGACTTTTAGATGGATGAGCAATGCTTTCCGATGCTGGGTGTTTATATTTTTCCTCATATTGATTTTTTTATTTTTCTGGTATTTCTGGGAACCAGTCAAGATGAAACAGAATGTATCAACACCTGTTATGAGTCATATGAAACAAGTAGCGCTAAATCAAGGAAGGCAAGATAACCTATCTATGTGCACTAAACAAACTTCTTATACTTATGGCATACAAGTGTGCTTGAAATCTAATACCACAGTTGTGGTGCTGATCCCACTCATTAGTTTGACTAAACGAGGAAGGAAAGGACAGAATTATAGAAGTTATAAATGGTATTTAACTAATGACAGAAGAGATACTTCATGGTCCACAATGGTAGCTGATGAAGGAAACAATTGGACACCAGAGTGGGGCGCCACTGCTTATGCTAGGCATCAGAAGAAGTTGTTTAAGCTCCATAAAGTGGATAATGCTATCCAGGTAACAATAAACCTCACGCATAACTCTCTATTTCCTTCCGACTACGTTACAACAGGAAGAAAATGTTGGGGTTTTCTCCTGTGGGTCTGGGTTTCAAGATCAGACCCAAATTTTGACCTTTTTGTTTGTGAAGTAAAAACTGAAACGACTCTCTCCCCTAAGACTACAGCGAAGAGAGTAAAAATTAGGTTAGGAAACTTAACTACAGACGATTGGTTCCAGGTTATTACTGGAGTATCAGGAACAAATAATAACTGGTTATTGATGGTAGAGCAAGCGGCTAACATGACTAAAAGAGATTGTGTTGTATGTATGGGTCCCAGGCCTTTATTACAAGTAATTCCAGCTTTGATACCACAACTCTGTGTGATGGAAGTAATGAATCAAACTAATCCTAATGAAATGTGTCAACACTGGGATTCTGTTTTTCCTGTAACCACAGCAGATAAGAACAAACCAGTATTCCATAAATGAGTCACCACTGCAAACTACACATGTATAAATGTGACAGAGAGAGTCAATAAATTGGGGAATCTCACTGCAGGATGGTGTACTACAATTATAAAGGGGAATAAGTATTTTAAACCAGTCTCTAGAGGAGACATTTGGTGGTGGTGTGGTGATGACAGGTTGTTTGATCAATTACCTTCAAATGTAACAGGACTCTGTGCTCTAATTACTTTATTGTTACCAGTTTCAGTATATCCTACGTCAGTAGATGAAGTAACACGTGGACTATCTAGTGTAACCCCACGTGACTGGCATAATAGAAAGCGCAGAGCTGCAGCTTGGCAGGCTGAGGGGGACTCTACTTACATTGATGCTATAGGTGTACCTCGAGGGGTACCAGATGCGTATAAATTGGTTGATCAAGTAGCCGCAGGATTTGAATCAAGTATCTGTTGGTGGTGTACGTTGAACAAAAATGTAGACAGGATCAATTATATCCATTACAATGTACAAAAACTAGGAAATTGGACACAAAGCGGGTTTGAAGCTGTCCATGACCAATTGGCTTCAACTTCCCTGATGGCATTCCAGAATAGAATTGCTTTGGACATGTTGTTAGCTGAAAGAGGAGGAGTTTGTGCCATTTTTGGAGAAAAATGTTGCACATTTATACCTAACAACACGGCGGCTGATGGCAGCCTAACGACAGCCATAGAAGGTTTGAGATCTCTAAATGGCAAAATGAAGGAGCATTCTGGAGTAGACACCTCGATGTGGGACTCCTGGCTGGATATGTTTGGGAAGTATAACATTTTTGTATCATCAGTAATAATTTCCTTTGCAGTGTTTGCTGCAATTTTGACATTGTGTGGATGTTGTTGTATTCCCCGCCTCCGTTCTCTGTTTAACCGTCTTATCACCACAGCTATTTCTCCTATGGAAGACAGAGTTACCCAACTCTATCCGTTACTTAAACCTCAGGATGATGGAGGTGATGAGGATGTGACGGACCACCTTTCTGATGTATACCCAGATCCATTTCTATATGGATCAGTGATTTGAATGTCAGTAAGTGCCTCTGAGTGTAATTATATTTGTGCTCATGAAAAATGATCTTGCAGTTAAAAATCTAAAAGAAGTGGCTGTTTAAGTGATATGAGAATATGAGCAAATATAAGATAAACAGTGGGGAAATGTTGTAATAATTGTATATAGTTTTTGTCTATTATCTTATATTCTTTTCCTTTTGTGTTATTTTGACTATTTGATCTTATAATCATTTATGATATGTGTGAGTAAAGAATCTGATGAGTTGTCTGCAGGCAAAGATCGTAAATGGAGCTGAGCTAGCAGAGAAGGAAGCAGTCCAGTTGAGGAGGTCATAAAGAGGGGCTGATTGCACTGAACAAAAGGCGCAACTGACCCTGGAAGATGGAGAGGACTGTGGGAATGTGTTGTTAATGGATAAAGCTGTTTATGACCTGTTTACGATGCAGCTGTTGTTTTCCCATCCTTTAGAGATTAATGTTTTTGTAAACTAGGGACCCCCAAAAGACAATAAAAAGAGGAGTGCGGTTGGATAGGGTTCAGAGCGGTTGGGAGACTTGTAACTGAACACATCTCTGACCGTTCTCCTCGTGCGAGTAAAATAACTAATACTTTGTCTCTCTCTCTTCTTTTTGTGTTGTTATAAGTATTGTAGGTTGTTTTAACCTGACACCAACTAAACTACCAAGCAGAATGAAAGAATAACGAAGACTAATGGGCTATGTACAATATAAACAAGTTGATTAAAGATGATTGGAAACCATGACCAAAGGAGTGATGCAACATTACCATGCATTACCAACTTAATTTCCCCTTTCATAAATGAAATCACCGGGTACACAAACAGTGCTCCACTCAGACTTATCTTGTGCATATGATCGATGATCGTATGACACTCTTGGATCCAGTTTGAAGAGTTTATGTCTGTTTGCCAGCAAAGAAACCTCAGCAGGCTTGGCCTCCCCTGACCGGTCCCTCTCGAAGGCCGTGTGGAAAGAGAGCGGATGTAGCACAACAGCTGTGCTTTTATTTGGGTAGTGGCGTCACAGGAAGTCCGCAGTTATCCCGTTTCCTGGCTGTGCCGGAAGAAGGTTAATGCACTTTATTTTTAAAGTTCCAGAAAGGTCCGTACCGGAGTTTAATGTTGAAATCCATGGCTGTGGGTCCCAACACCATCAACAGAGCGTGAAGCATCTTCTTAAAGATTAAGGCTTAACTGAAAAATTTACATGGGCAACCCAAATGTTTTTGGAAAACGTTTTGGGAAACATGGTCAGACAACACATAGATTAAGCAATATGGCCTTAATATCAAGAAGTATGTTTGTAAGAGTTAAGTGGAGTTTTTCAAATCTAAACCCACTGTGCCAATTCTAAAGCATGGTGGTGGTAGCATCATGCTATGGGTCTGTTTTGCTGCCAGTGGTATTCGTGCATTGCACTAACTGGGTGGAAAAATGAACAAGAAGAAATCAATCAGAATTCTTCAACAACAAATCAACTACTAGATTACTGAAACTTACATACTGCTGGGTGTTCCAATAGGGCCATAATCAAAAACCCACACCCAAAGTGAGGGTTTGAAGGGTTAAAGCAGTCTCACAATGAACGTTCGGAATCGTCCCAACCCTATTGAACAGTTACTGACTATGCACAAAAGATAAATCCTTGGAAGGAAAACAACTAAATCAACCAGGTCTGATTAGAAAGGTGTTTAAAGAGCCAGCTGGAATTAACCCACAAACTTCTTGATAACTACAGAAAGCATACAGTTTCTCTGTGACTTCTTAAGAACATTTATCCAAACATTAGTATTGTGTTGTATTCATATTTT
Source organism: Girardinichthys multiradiatus (assembly GCF_021462225.1). NCBI lineage: Eukaryota > Metazoa > Chordata > Actinopteri > Cyprinodontiformes > Goodeidae > Girardinichthys > Girardinichthys multiradiatus. The sequence continues at coordinate 35,550,238 of NC_061805.1, read as the reverse complement.
GACCATTTGTGAATTAGATAAAATCTACAATAAATTGAAAGTTGTGCATCCACTACTTGTGTTTCAATTGGTTGAGGTTTGTGGTGTATATTTGTGCCACCATGAAAACAAATGGCTCAAATGTGTTTTCAAAAGCCTAGGATTTATATGACACTCATGCCAATATAAAGAGGATGTAAATTTCCTGCTGGTAATTTGTATCTCACTCCTTTATAGTCTAATGCTTGCAGAAAAGTATGACAAATTAAGTTGTTCAGATCTGTTTGGCCAAAATTAGAAATTCCATGTCTTTTAAAGTTAAGAAGGCTGTTGAGTTTTATGCCAGTTCCTAAATCCCTTGCACAACTGTCAATTGTTTTTGTTTTATGATTGCTCAAATTTGACCTAAATTCTATCATATAGGGTTAGGGTTAGACCTTCTTCATCTGGAACAGAATTTAGATTTACTGCAGGACTGTCATGATCTTAGACTGGTCGCTGTTTCCTCTGTTGCCTTCTCCTCCTGTCTTTCCCAAGGTAAGAGGACAATGGTGACTCCCTATAGCTGCCACATTGTTCGTCTTGTTTATAGTCTTCCTAATTCCTATGTTTTCAGTTTTTGATAGTTACTTCCCCCTGATCATCTTAAGGCCTAGAAATACCAACCTGGAACTTGTACTGGAACATCCTTTGTTCTTGGTTCAGACCTCAATTACAGTAGTTACCTGTGAAAATAATTCTTAAATTTCATATGCATATTCTGCTCAACAACAAATATACCTGGAGATCAGCTTTATTCCCCACCACTTAGGGGTGTGTAGACTGGTTTAGCTATCCTTGGATCAACAAAACACTTACATTGTGTGGGTATCAACCCTGAAACAAATATGGTTAATACAAGACATAATTTATCTCCATATCATCCTCCTGAACCTCTACAACTATCCTTTCTGAGGCAGGTAAACACAAATGAAACTTCAAATTAAACCTTATTTGTCAACCTCCAATACAACAAGAATGTAAATAAACTGGAAGGTTCAGCTTGAAGATAACATTATCACTGAATATCCTCTTTTTTTTATGGCATAAAGCTGAAGCTACCATGAGTGACCTATGGAAAAATGACTACAACGTCCACTAATAATTGCACCAAGGTTGGACGCCTGTGTTACAGTTTACTGCATCTGGTTTAAATTTGTTGTCAGAGTCATAAAAGTCTGTTCTTCTAATCCATTTCTTTCTTTAGCTCTGAGCTAGGTGGTGAAACTGTTCAAAGACGATTTAATAGGGCTTTTTGTGCAGTTCAGTACGATAAGGGATGATTTATTTAGGTGCATGCTTAGGCCACCGTTTAAAAATAGCCTAAAACCAGATAAGATAGCAAAGTTTACACCTGCTAAAGGGAAGCAGTCCAAGGATGATTTATCATTTTAACAAAGATAAATAGAACAATAGGCAAAGAAGTGAGAATGTAAAACTGTGCAAGAATTAATGCTTCACTTCTTTGCATTTTTTTTGTCTTTATGTTATTTTGAAATATTTATGTAAAAGTTTCGAATTATGGCAACAGCTGAACTAATTAATCCTCCTCTTAAATGTTGCAAGAGCATGTAATTATTTAGTTATTTAGATCTTCCAGTTAACTGAAAAAACAATGAATCACCTGATCCGTCTCCCTCAGGGATGTACTCCATCATCCCTCTCAGGCTTTCCCATTTCACTTCTCAGTATGTTTGACAGCAATCAGACACAAATAATTCTTGAGAATAAACATTTTTTCAGATTGTAACAACATCCACCTCACACAGAAAGGTACCATTTTACTCGTACTCATCGTCTTACGCTTTATCCGGGAGTGGGTCGCGGGGGCAGCGGACTCAGCAGAGACACCCAAACGTCCCTCCCCCAGACACCTCCTCCAGCTCCTCCGGGGGTAGCCCAAGGTGTTCCCAGCCCAGCCGAGAGACATAGTCCCTCCAGCATGTACCCTGGGCCTCCTACCGTGGGACGTGCGTGGAAAACCTCCCGAGAAAGGAGGCATCCGATATGGATTCGGTCGTGACCCAAAGTTCATGGCCATAGGTGTTCCTAGGAACGTAGACCGACCGGTAAATCGAGAGCTTTGCTTTTCGGCTCAGCTCTCTCTTCACCACAACGGATCGGCACAGTGCCCCCATTACTGTGGCAGCCGCACCGATCCATCTGTCGATCTCCCGCTCCATTCTTCCCTCACGCGTGAACAAGACCCCGAGATACTTGAACTCCTCCACTTGAGGCAGGAACTCCTCTCCAACCTGAAGAGGACAAGCCACCCTTTTCTGGTCGAGAACCATGGCCTTGGAGGAGCTGATTCTCATCCCAGGCGCTTCACACTTGGCTGTGAACCCCCCCCAGCGCATGCTGTAGGTCATGGCTAGAGGGGGCCAGCAAGACCACGTCATCCGCAAAAAGAAGAGACAAAATCCGCTGGTACCCAAACCAGACCTCCTCCGGCCCTTGGCTACACCTAGAAATCCTGTCTATAAAAGTTATGAACTGGACCGATGACAAAGGGCAGCCCTGCGGAGTCCAACATGCACCGGGAACAGGTCCGACTTGCAGACCAAACTCCTGCTCCACTTGTACAGAGACTGGATGGCCCCTAATAAAGGCCCCCCCAATACCATACTCCTGGAGCACCCCCCCACAGGGCACCACGATGGACACATTCGAATGCCTTCTCCAGGTCCACAAAACACATGTGGACCGGTTGGGCAGACTCCCATGAACCCTCAAGTACCCTGTAGAGGGTATTGAGCTGGTCCAGTGTTCCACGGCCAGGACGAAAACCACACTGCTCGTTCTGAAGCCGAGATTTGACTATCGGTCAGACACTCCTCTCCAATAACCTGGCGTAGGCGGCCTTACCAGGGAGGCTGAGGAGTGTGATACCCCTGTAGTTGAAACACACTCTCCGGTCACCCTTCTTATGAAGGGGGACCACCACCCCAGTCTGCCAGTCCAGAGGCACTGTCCCCAACCGTCATGACAGCCCTACAACATCCAGAGACTTGAGGAATTCAGGGCAGACCTCATCCACCCCCGAAGCCCTGCAACCGCAGAGCTTTTTAACCACCTCGGTGACTTCAGCCTGGGTGATGAAAGAGTCTAACCCCGAGTCCCCAGCCTCTGTTTCCACCAGGGAATGCGTGATGGCAGGATTGAGGAGATCCTCGAAGTACTCCTTCCACCACCCGATAATGTCCCCAGTTGAGGTCAGCAGCTCCCCACCCCCACTGTAATCAATGTTGGCGAAGCACTGCTTCCCCCTCCTGAGGCACCGGATGGCTGCCAGAATCGCTTTGAGGCCAACCAGTAATCCTTCTTTTGCCTCTGCCACAGCCCGGGCCGCGGCATGCTTGGCCTCACGGTACCCGTCAGCCGCCTCAGGAGTCCCACAAGCCAACCACAGTCAATAGGACTCCTTCATATTGACAGCATCTCTTACTGCTGGTGTCCACCACCGGGTTCGGGGATTGCCGCCACGACAGGCACTGCAGACCTTACGGCCATAGCTACGGGCAGCAGCATCGACAATAGATGCAGAAAACATGGTTCACTCAGAGTCTATGTCTCCAACATCACCCGGAATCTAGTCAACGCTCTCCCGGAAGTGGGAGTTGAATACGTCCCTGGCCGAGGGCTCCGCCAGACATTCCCAGCAGACCCTCACTATACGCTTGGGCCTGCCAAGTCTGTCTGGCTTTCTCCTCTTCCAGCAGATCCAACTCACCACCAGGTGGTGATCAGTGGACAGCTCAGCCCATCTCTTCACCCGTGTGTCCAAAACACGCGGCCGAGGGTCTGACGATACGACAACAAAGTCGATCATCGACCTCCTGCCTAGGGTGTCCTGGTGCCAAGTGCACTGATGGACACCCTTATGCTTAAACATGGTGTTCATTATGGACAATCAATGACTAGCACAGAAGTCCAATAATGAAACACCACTCAGATTCAGATCGGGGTGGCCATTCCTCCCGATCACGCCTCTCCAGGTGTCACTGTCGTTTTCCCACGTGGGCATTGAAGTCCCCCAGCAGAATAATTGAGTCCCCGGGAGGGGCATTATCCAGCACCCCCGACAGGGACACCAAGAAGGCTGGGTACTCCGCACTACCGCCCAGCCCGTAGGCCGAAACGACAGTCAGAGACCTGTCCCCAACCCGAAGGAGCAGGGATGCGACCCTCTCATCCACTGGGGTAAACCCCAACACAGGACGGCTGAACTGGGGGGCAACAAGCAAACCCACCCCAGTCTGCCGCCTCTCCCCGTGGGCCACTCCAGAGTAGAAGAGAGTCCAGTCCCTCTCGAGGAGATGGGTTCCAGAGGCTACGCTGTGCGTGGAGGTGAGCCCGACTAATCCTAGTTGATATCTCTCGACCTCCCACGCAATCGCAGGCTCCTTACCCCCAATGAGGTGACATTCCACGTTCCTAGAGCCAGCCTAAGCATCTGGGGATTGGACCGCCGAGGTCTCCACCTTTGTACGCCGCCCAATCCTCTTTGCACTTGCACTTTGCAATTGCACTTTGCAATTGTACCAATGTAATGCAAAGTCAATCTTTAAAACAGGGTTACTGCATGTTGCTAATTCTGTCCCAATTAGGCACTGATTGAGGATTCAATAAAGTGGATCAGTGAGGTTTTAAAGTTGTTAATGATAAGTAGTCTGAATACAGTCTCTCAGATTCCTTTGAATATTTTCCTACAGAGAAAAAAGAGAAAAATCTAATTAGCAGAAAATGCAAATCTTAATTCACTTTTAGATTTTTATTTTGGAACAAAAACAGCACACTTTCTTTCCCAGGCTGCCTACATCTAAAGTGACTTTTGTTCCCCTTTCTAATGCTCAAAGAAGTTTAAACCTGATTTCATTGGAAGTATTCCAGTAGTTAAGGGAGGGAATATTATTAAATTAATTAGTTTTAATAATTCATAATTAACGCTGAATGTTATTGTTATATTTATTACTTATTTTTAAGATGGATACAAGTATGTAGGGTGTTACCTAACTTATCAACAGGTGCAAATGTGATACACTCTATAGTGAGAGTCCGTCCATTGTTTATTTATTACAAAGAAAGAGAAGAAACCAATACAGAACTCACGGGTTATCAGTGAGGGACAACGACTCTACTTTTGGGGACTGAAATTGTGTTTAAGTTTAAAGGGAACAAAAAGGGGGGGCGGAACTAAAAAAAAATAGACACCGGAGGGGAGAAGGACGCGGAAGTGAAAGGCGTCCTTCTCCCCTCCTCCCCTGAGTCAAAGTTTGAGAGAGGAAATGGAGGTTTGCTTCTTCACTCATGGACATTATTAATCCATGTTTCAGGTTTGCTGGACTCTCACCCAGAAGGAAGCTGGGACGGGGGCTCACTCAAACCGATCTTCATTTGTTGCATTTAGCCTCAGCCTGTGGAGACGTGTAACAAACTGTGGGGGCTCGTTCGGGATCTCTCCTCATCAAAACCAACAGGAGAAGATCCAGTAATACCAGAACCACGTGACCAAGAGTGGCAGTATATCGTGGAGACCAGGAGTCATCCGGCGGTGTCCAGGGTGGAAGACCAGAGTGGGAAGGAATCCCCACTGTTCACCAGAGGAACCGCGCTGCTGATCCTGAGGTCAGGGTATACCGCTCACCAAGGAGCCACATCACCGATCCAGAGAATGACATATGCCCATTGTAGGGAACTGAACCACTAAATTGGAAATCCAGGGCGTTGGTCACTAGGGGACTTACGCGGAGCAGAACCAAAAACCATGGCATCGGTTCGCAAAGAGCTAGTATGGGGCATCAAGAAGCAGCTGTTCAGACTGTCAAGTGAGGATGTCTACCAGTTAGCAAAAGAGATCGCTACCACTACCCAGGATGGAGAGGAGCTGGATCCAAGTGATGAAGAAAGCTGCATGAACTTCGTAACCTCATATTTGCAGTCTGATGCCTTACTCAGGCTGGAAGACGAGGGGGTGGGACATTTGTTGGACTTAAATGATTGGATACATAGGTTAATAAGTGTTCATGTTACCAGTGTTTCCGAGACAATAGAGCTGCATGAGGTAAACACACACACAGCGGCTTCTCCCAGTCAGTCCACTACCATTACACACGACACAACACAGCCTCATTTCTACCCACACAGTACAGTCACTCAGCCTCAATGGCACTCCGTGACCCAGCCTTGCACCAAACTACAGTCTGTAGAAGAGCTGAAAGAGGCGTAGGAGGAATTCGGTGAGAAACTTTGGCAGTATGAATATAGCGCTACCCCACCAACCACAACTCTCCCCCGTCAAGGTGAGTCAGAGTCTTACAGTCCACCACATATGATTCATGATCAAACCGTGTGTCTAAAGGACCTCGCTTACCTACGGCGTAGAGACTTCAAATTACATGGTGGCCAGATTGGAGATCAGAACTCTGACCTCAACTACAGCAACATCAGTAAGCAAATCGATGAGGGAGTGAAAGAGGACTTTACAGAGACAGAAGTGGTCAGAGGGGTGTTGAGGATTATAAAACCAGGAGTCTTTAAAGAGATGCTCATAAACAAAGATTCAGTCACAATAGCAGAGCTCAAAGGCTTCCTCAGGTCCCACCTAGGTGAGAGAGCATCGACTGAGATGTTTCAGGAATTAATGTGTGCCAAGCAATCAGATCAAGAATCGCCTCAGCAGTTTCTGTACCGCATGATCGGGCTGAAGCAGAAGCTCCTTTCCCGAACACGACACACTAGCACAGACATCGCATATGACCCTGTAACTATACAGAAGGTTTTCCTCTATACCATATATCAGGGGTCGGGGGCAAAACATGGGGACCTTCGTCAAAGAGTGAGGCCGCTACTGACGGACAGCCAGATCACAGACGAGGAAATCCTCAGCCGAGTCATGAAAATCATGAGCAATGAAAATGAGCATCAACGCCGATGGGGTCAACCTCTTAAACAAAAGCCAACACAAATCCACAACACCAAGGTCGAAACAAGGGGTGAGCACAACAACAAACAATCACAAATGTCGGTAGAAAACAACAAGAATCTTCAAACCATAAAACAGCTCAGTGTTCAAGTGGAGGCCCTGATGCAGATGGTAGCGTCACTGAGGGAGCAGAAGGCTACTAATACAGGTCCTTCTCAAAATATTAGCATATTGTGATAAAGTTCATTATTTTCCATAATGTCATGATGAAAATTTAACATTCATATATTTTAGATTCATTGCACACTAACTGAAATATTTCAGGTCTTTTATTGTCTTAATACGGATGATTTTGGCATACAGCTCATGAAAACCCAAAATTCCTATCTCACAAAATTAGCATATCATTAAAAGGGTCTCTAAACGAGCTATGAACCTAATCATCTGAATCATTGAGTTAACTCTAAACACCTGCAAAAGATTCCTGAGGACTTTAAAACTCCCAGCCTGGTTCATCACTCAAAACCCCAATCATGGGTAAGACTGCCGACCTGACTGCTGTCCAGAAGGCCACTATTGACACCCTCAAGCAAGAGGGTAAGACACAGAAAGACATTTCTGAACGAATAGGCTGTTCCCAGAGTGCTGTATCATGGCACCTCAGTGGGAAGTCTGTGGGAAGGAAAAAGTGTGGCAGAAAACGCTGCACAACGAGAAGAGGTGACCGGACCCTGAGGAAGATTGTGGAGAAGGGCCGATTCCAGACCTTGGGGGACCTGCGGAAGCAGTGGACTGAGTCTGGAGTAGAAACATCCAGAGCCACCATGCACAGGCGTGTGCAGGAAATGGGCTACAGGTGCCGCATTCCCCAGGTCAAGCCACTTTTGAACCAGAAACAGCGGCAGAAGCGCCTGACCTGGGCTACAGAGAAGCAGCACTGGACTGTTGCTCAGTGGTCCAAAGTACTTTTTTCGGATGAAAGCAAATTCTGCATGTCATTCGGAAATCAAGGTGCCAGAGTCTGGAGGACTTTAATAAGGCTGGTGTGGTATTCTGACATGTTTTGTGTTTTATTGTTATTGTTGGGAGAGTAATGCTGAATGCAAGGGGAGCTTTAAAGTTACTGTTAAACCCCACATTTAACCAGCATTGTTTGAGTGAGTTTATTTACTATGTTCTTCACGATGTAATCAGTTTCACTGTAGGGTTTTGCTGGCAGACATACAGCTATTCTACAGGCGAGTGCTTGTAGTGAGCATGGTTACCCAAATATGTCTAAATGTAATCACACATGTTAACATGGTTTATTCCCCTCAGAAATACTGCAATGAGGATTGGTAAGACAGACGAAGATTGTATTTTTCTATGTGAATGAGGGATATTTAAAGACACCTGTGGGTGAGACGTTTAAGTTTACATGTTGCCGTTATGCTTGATGAGAACACATCCTGTATCTGAAGCAGAGAGTTACGAAGGTCATATAAACACCCGGACATGATTACAATGAATGAGAAAAATGTTATTGTAAAAATTCATGAATGTGAAGATTTGTAATAAAAGTCAAAGTTTGAGAGAGGAAATGGAGGTTCGCTTCTTCACTCACAGACATTATTAATCCATGTTTCAGGTTTGCTGGACTCTCACCCAGAAGGAAGCTGGGACGGGGGCTCACTCAAACCGATCTTCATTTGTCACATTTAGCCTCACCCTGTGGAGACATGTAACACAAATAAGACCCATGCATATTTTCTAAATGTGCAGCTAATAGGCTCTCTTAGTAATAATGAAAGCCACTATAAATTTGTATGTGGTTAAATTCATTATGACAACAGGGACTTAGCAAACAATGTAACATAAATGTTTCTGTAACCAACTTAAAACGTTATTGTTTTGTAAGGAATAAAGGCAGGAAAAAAAGGTTATTTCGGCAGGACAAAGACCCTTAGTTGCATGATTAGCACTTGCATGTACTTAGGTCATGGGAAGCGACATATACAGTCCAATGTCATTAAAATCTTATCGAGGCTTAAGTGTCCGCCTTCTCCACATTTTTATACTTTACTGCCTGTGGGTCCTGTCACTGACAGCTCAGTTTGAGACAGACAGACATTGTGTAAAGGTGGCCTTGGATTTTGTGCGCCATTGAACATGACTGTTCCTACTTAAGTCTTTGACATTTTATGGTTTGCATAAATAAAATGAAAAGTGGTGATGCTGGGAGTCATCAAATAAGATTTTGTATGCTTTTTATAAAGGGAACTTGCAGAAACATTTATTTCTTAAAAGGTTTGGAGATTTCATAAAAGTATGTCAGTCATTTTCTACCACTTCTTCCATAGTGGGTCACGGGGAAGCTGGTGCTTACCTCCAGCAGTCTATGGGTGGGAGGTGGGGTACACCCTGGATAGGTCACCAGTTCATCACAGGGCAGCACAGACACATACAGGACAAACAACCATGCACACACAGTCATGTTTTTGAACTGTTGGAGCAAGCCTGAATACCCGGAGAGAACCCACACATGCACAGAGAGAACTTTCAAACTCCATGCAGAAAGACCCCAGCCGGGAATCACACCCAGAACCTTCCTGCTGCAAGGCAACAGTGCTACCAACTGGGCCATAAAAGTGTGAGTTATCTGAAAATAAACATTATAATGTGCAAATGCTTGTTTGTATTAGATATAACGTCTGTAGTTGCCATATTGTTGTAATGGTTACAAAATGTTTGGGGACTTACTGTGAAAATCAACGTGGTATTATAACAGAAACTTAATATCTTTGATAATTTGAAGTTTGTCATCTCAACTTTTACACAGGTTACAACGTTTAAAATCCTTTTTTATTTTAGAAAGTTTTTTTTTTTGTTTTCTTTGCGGCACTAGTGGCCTTTATTTTTCCAGTATTATTTGAGAGTAGATAGACAGGAAATAGAAATGAAGAGAGAGGGGAAGAGATGCGGCAAATGTCGCCAGGTCCGGGACTCAAACCCGAGACAGCCACGTCGAGGACTAAGGCCTCCATCTATGGTTTGCACACTTAACCCCTACACCACCAGCGTTGTGCCCCAGCCCTTTAAACATTTTTAATGATATATGTTTATCTACGTTTTTTTGTGACTGTGTTGTTTCGTCCGTTTGAATTTAACTGCTGCTATTAAAATGGTGGACCACAAAATGTTGCTCTTTTGTTTGTGTCAGGATGGTGGTTCTTGGAGTGTACCCAAAGGCAAACAGGCTGGAGCAACAAAAGGTGATAGCCAGGGCTCAGAGCATCTAAATACCTGTTGGAAAATTGGACTGCAGCACCAACTCCTGCTGGAGAGGGAGAATTTGTATTTTCTTTAGTTAAAGTAGCTCTTTTGTATTTAACTAAAGCTTTATATTTAAAGTTCAGTTGTTTTCATTTCTTTCTTTAGTGTTCAAGTTAGCAACAAACCTTACTGTACTGTGCTGTTTCTTGGAGTTGGTGTTTGTATTCTTTAGTTACCCCTATTGTGTTGTAATGGTCTGATCAACCAAAATATATACCCTTGTGTGTCATGTCTTCACAGGTCAGTTATCCCGATTGGGATCGCAGCTCAAGCAATGTCCAAATCTTCATCAATTTAAATCAAGATATAAAGAAACAGTTTGGTCAGAATACATGGTTATTGGCAAGGGGGTCTGACTGGACCTGTAATGTATATTTGTACATTGTGATTATAATAACTATATATTGAATAAGTTGATTATTTTCTTTATGTATAATGTTATTGATGTAATATGCTATGCTGATATGACAGTGAAGATTTAGTTATTAAGCTGAAAATGGCAACAATCATGTAATTTCTTAAGGAATGTGAACAGGGGGTGGGACTAAATAAGTTGTTCTTCATCCCACTCCTTTCCAAGTCATTCTTAGTATTATTATTGTTATCATTATTATTGTTATTATTTTTTTACTGTGTAGTACACTATTCTTATTTTATTTTTATAATATATGCGTCTTCTTACTGGCTTGGAATAAACCTTTAAACTGTAGGATCTCAGCTTCTCTCCTCCTGGTTGGTTCTGGCAGTTCGTTATCAGCAGCTGCAGCTCATCTCCTGGAACAGGTTTTTGCTGGAACATAACCTCAGTTATGTGGACTGCCTGTCTGCCTACCTGCCCGGCTACCTACCTACCTGCCTGTCTACTTGTCGACCTGCCTGTCTACCTCTCGACCTGCCTATCTGCCTGCCTGCACCTGGTAAATACTCACCTAAGGACTGCACTGTAAATATACTCACCATCAGCACTCTCACCTTGGATTCCTGGATTCCGTCCTCCTCCCCTGGTTCCTGGACAACACCAACTTATTATCCTAGGCAAGCCTACACTAGGAATAAAACTTCACTTATCGTCTACATCCTGTGTTTTGAGTCTGTTTTCATTCTCTGGTTTGTTCTACTTCGACTACCTTAGTGATTCATTATATAAACCAAGTTATGTTTGTTTGTGCAGTCAGTTAATTTGCTCACATTTTTTGCCTGTGTTTACTTTTGCTTATTTGACCTCTTTTATGAGCTCAGTTGTCATTTTTACAGTTATAAGTTTTTGGGTTAAAATAAAAAAAAACTATTTTTCTAATAATTCCCGTGACTACTCCTGCCTTCCAACTCGGTCCCTCACAAGTGGTGTCAGAAGTGGGACGCTTTATTTGAGGAGACAGAATTTTTTTTTTCAATATTGTTTTTCTTTTGTGAGTAACCTTTTTTTCCTTTCTCCCATTTTAGCTTCACTTCTCTGTCTCCCTATTATTTTTAGGATTCATTTTAAAGTTCTGTTATTTGTTTTTAAGGCTCTCCTTTGCCTTGCTCCCTCTTACCTCTGAGCTGCTGCACCATCATGCACCATCCCGTTTACTCAGATCAGCTGCTCCTTAGTTTGCCCAAAACAAAATATAAGCATGGGGGGATCGCATTTTTACTGTGGCGGCTCCTAAAATGTAGAATGACTTACCACTGCATATGTTTCTAAATCACTTCTTAAAACTCATATTTTTGCCCTGACGTTTGACACCACATGAGATGTTGATTTATGTCTGTGAGTTCAACTTTTTTAAGTTTTTACTGTATGACTGGTTATCTGTGTTTTTAAAGTACGTTGGATTTCAGTATTCTATGTTTTTGTGTCCGTGTAATGGCATTTGTAATTTTAATGTTCTTATGTATTCTGTACAGCCCTTTAGTCTTGTAAAGTGCTTTATAAAAGGAGTCCTAAAACAGAAAAGTGGAAACAACCAATTGAGCAAAGTTTGTGGAATAACTTTAGCTACAAGCCATGGAGTGACAAAGAATAATGTCAGCACATAAAGCACAAAATTTACAATCATAGTAGTACAATGCAAATGTGCACGTTAGATCATTAATGTTATTGCTGTTGTAGTGACTCATTAAAATCTAATGCGATACCCCAACATTTAATGTTGGTTTACTTTGCTGATATCTTTCCCTTCATTTCTTTGGTTTTTGGGGGTAATTGTATGCCTAAATCAGCTACATATCTACTACAACCCTCCTCTATTTTTCACAAAGTGGATATCATAATACTAACAACATCAAGTAGGCTTAACCATCCCAAAAACCAACACATCAATCTAAAGAAATGTAAGAAGAGATAAGAAAAAAGCTCGGCATCTGCTGGCATCAGCTAGACCGACCGATAAATCGAGAGCTTCGCTTTTCAGCTCAGCTCTCTCTTCACCACAACGGTTCGGCACAGTGCCCCCATTACTGTGGCAGCCGCACCAATCCATCTGTCGATCTCCCGCTCCATTCTTCCCTCACTTGTGAACAAGACCCCAAGATACTTGAACTCCTCCACTTGAGGCAGGAACTCCTCTCCAACCTGAAGAGGACAAGCCACCCTTTTCTGGTCGAGAACCATGGCCTTGGACTTGGAGGAGCTGATCCTCATCCCAGACGCTTCACACTCGGCTGCGAACCCCCCCCCAGCGCATGCTGTAGGTAATGGCTAGAGGGGGCCAGCAGGACCACGTCATCCGCAAAAAGAAGAGACGAAATCCACTGGTCCCCAAATCCTTTCCATAAAGTTATGAACAGGACCGGTGACAAAGGGCAGTGGGGCACACCAAACTCCTGCTCTGCTTGTACAGAGACCAGATGGCCCCTAATATGCTACTGACTGAGCTTTTACTGTGACTAACTGTATATGCTCTCTTTCACACTCTAACTTTGAAAACTGGCTTAGAGTTTATTTGTTTTTTCTTCCTAGATGAAGCCACTAAAGGAGCTACATCTGTTAAAATTTAGCTTTTCCTTCCCATAGAAAGTACTCCTGGATCAGTGCCTCTGTGTTCTTTTTCTGTCTCTGCTCTGTTCTCTCAAACCCCCAGTCTGTTATGGCAGATGGCTGCTCACACTGAGCCTGGTTCTGCTGGAGGTTTCTTCCTGTTAAAAGGGAGTTTTTCCTCTCCACTGTCGCTACATGCATGCTCAGTATGAGGGATTGCTGCAAAGTCAACGCTAGTGACTGTACACTGTCTCTACATGCTCATCCAGGAGGAGTGAATGCTGCAAGTCACTGACTCGATGCAATCTGCTGGGTTTCCTTAGATAGAAAAACCTTTTAACCAATTTGAATAAACAACTGTATCTAACTGCACTGTTCAATAGTTAGGATTCATTGGAATGTATGTACCAGACTTTTGTGAAGTGCCTTGAGACGACATGTGTTGTGAATTGGCGCTATATAAATAAAACTGAATTGAAGTGAATTTAATTGAATTGAATTAATATAGGACCCCTGACTCCGTACTCCTGGAGCACCTCCCACAGGACACCACAATAGATATAATAGATTTAAAAAAAGCCTTCTTCAGGTCCACTGCAGTCAAAGACCTCTCCTGACCCGAAGGGGCATGGATGCAATCGTCTCATCCACCGGGTAAAGCCCAACATGAGTGGGCTGAGCTGGGAGGAAGCAAACCCACCCCAGCCCCTTGCCTCTCCCCTCAGGCCACTGCAGGGTAAAAGAGAGTTGTAGGATTCCCTTTTCAGCTCTCGAGGAGCTGGGTTCCAGAGCTCACACTGTGCGTGAATGTGAATCCGACTATTTCTAGCCGATATCTCTCCACCTCCTGCACAAGCTCAGGTTCCTTCCCCCCAGCTAGGTGACATTCCATGTCCCTAGACCCAGTTTAAGCATCCGGAGATCAGATCGTCCAGGTCTTCAACTTCATCCTCTGCCCGATACTCTTTGCACCAGTCCCTCATGGTTCCCCCTGCAGGTGGTGGGCCCACTGGGGGGGTGGCCTCACGTTTCTCAATCAGGTGTGACCCGGCCGGGTCCCTCAAGGAGTAACCCAGCCACCAGGCGCTCACGGATGAGTCCCAACCCCAGGCCTGATTCCAGGGTGGAACCCCGTCTCCACTGTACCATGCTACATCACATGCCTTGTTGTGGTAGTCCTCATGAAGCCGTCTGAAACGCTCTTTGTCTGACCCATCACCCAGAGCCTGTTTGCCAAGGGAGACCCTACCAGGGGCATCCCCCCATAGTAGCCTCTAGGATCATCCGAGCACTTAAAGCCCTCTATCACGTTAAGGAATCTATAAGGGGCAAATATTTTTTGTTTTTATAGGACTGTATGAAATTGATTCTATATCTTATTCAAATTTGTAGATAAAGATTTATGTTTATCCAAAAGTAATTCATTGCAACTGTTTTTTTCATTGCATTATGTGTCACTTGTAAATGAGCAACGAAGCAATATTATTAAGTGACACTTTTCTGGGAAGTTGCAGAGTAAAACACACTATCTCACCTTCCCATCCCAAGAATAGGTGAAAATAACAGACCATTTCAGAGCAGTGTGACAGAAATGCTAAAGTACATTTATTCTGATCATGTTAGAAAGATAAACAATAGCTTATAGTAGGGTGTATGTGCATCACATACCTTTCTTCAAAACATGGCAAATAATGTTCTGCTAACACTGCTTCCAGCATGTAGTCGGTCTGTTTGGTTCCAAATCACTTAAAAAGTAGATTCAATCCATTTTTTTCCTTATGTCAGGTAATATATTTACCCCCTTTATGACTGGCAGTTTCACCCTAGATAAAATCTGTGAAAATCTGTGGAAATGCCAGAAACAGATTAGGTTTGAAGGACCTCTAATGATCAAACTATAATTTTTTGTTTAATTCAAGTCAGTAAAAAGACAGTAGCGATTATGTTTTAGCAAGTTGTATACGTGCATACGTGCTGCCACAAAAAAATGTAGGTTGGATTTATTTGTTTTAGGTAATATTTGATGCTTGGTATTTAATATCAGTGTGTCACTATTATATTATAATTTTTTTAATTTGACCACACTATGTTTGAGAAACGATGATTTCTATTTTTATGTGAGGCCAACCACAAGTCAGCTATTTTGTTATGTTAAGACTGAATAATTTACAAGCATTCCCTTGTAAATTTGTGCTATGTTATGTTTGTAGTGAAGAGATTGTTTAGTTTCAGATATAAATTCCATAGAGGAGAAGAATTCAAATGAACACAAAAGAAAGATTCAAAGCAAGATCCACAGAGTCACTATTTTGACAGCATCGTAGCTTCATGCATAGCTCCGTTTAAATTTATTAATTTAATCAAGGTTTCATTTGATGTATCTGCAATGCTGTCATGTAAATTTATATTACATCACAGGATAGATTTCTGTAATATTAAGTACTTTTAGGTACTGTTCAGTACTACACTCTCTGGGCATTTCTTACTAATAGCTAATTTGCTGTGTCTTCTCTGTTCTTTCAAATGAAAAATCTACTGCGAGTAACAATGAAAGTGACAATTTCTGTCAACCACTGAAACAAAAAGATAAGGGCCAAAAATAGAAGCATATATATATATGGCTCTGCCTCAGTAATGCTAGAGATCTACACAGGCTCTTGTTCATCTCATTTCTTTGGGGTGACCCTGGAACAATTTGTCAAGCAATTTTTCCATGTCACAGCTTCCAAGAGCTATAATTTGCCTCGACTGTGGTGATCCTGCTGCATGTCCATGTGTTGAGATATGCTGTAAGGCCAGGTCAGAGCTGAACGCTTGTTCACGCTGTGCCCTGGATATTGAACCTCGGGGAGAAATTGTCAGGTAAATTCAAATCAAAACTCCAGAAACAGACTAGGAGCGCTCATTTACAGTCCATGAACATCTGTGACAACTTCTCACAGCTGATGCGTTCAGGAACATTTCTAAATACGGATGAGTCTATCTGCATATGGATAACTATAAAACTACTGAGGCTAGTGAATGAATATTAGTGTCAATATTGCATGGATAATTTATATATATTTAACTTGAATATTACATCAGATTTGGGGACAAAATAATTTTTGATACAGAACGCCAGCCTACTAAAAAGTATAATAATGCACTAATGCTTATATATCCATTTAATTATCAGATATTATACGATTAATATATAAAATATGTATTATTAAAATTAATATAAATGCTTGACACATATCACCTGTGTCTAATGAATTTTATCAGTTTCACTTCTTTCACCCTTTGAATTGAATCACTGAAATGAATTAACCTTTTTAAAATCTTCCAACATATTTATAAATTTATAAATTTATCCATAATTTTGGTCAGGGAGGCACAAACAGATCCAACAAAGTTGGACTAACAAAGTAACACATGTAAAACCGCCCTGACAATAAGATTTTCTATAGGCAGATGTCTATCATTCTGCAATGTGAACAAAAGTTTCCAAAAGCTAAAAGAAAACTTAAAAGTATCTCCTGAAACAAATGCAAACCATTGCACTCACAAAAATAGTTGTTTGTCTGATGCCAAAAAGTTAGTTTGAAGAGAGCCATCATGGTGAAAAATACAAGCGTTGAGTGACCAAACATGTTAACATCAGAAAACGGGTAAATATTTAATATTCTATTTCTTGTTCTTCTCTAAATGTGCTGCATTATTTTTAGTTCATTTGATTTGAATTTGTGACTTTATGACTAAGGAATTTGGTCTTCTAACCAGACAAGAGAGTGAATAACAATCCTCTGTAATTGGTAAAAGGTTCTAATGATCAACCCTTGCTAAGAAAAAACTACTGTCACTAAAGTTGAGCTTTGGTTTCTCAAAAATCTTGCAAGCTGAAAACTAAAATGAGAATTGAGGCACAGTGTGAAAATGTACTTTGATTGCTCTCAGATCAGAAGTGTGTGCTTGTTTCAAACTGAAGTAAGCTGTCTTTGTAGATTACGGCACTCGAGTTTCTGCTACGCTTTGTGTCTTTGGAACTAAACAACAGGCTTCATCTTTGAACCGCTGTTGAAGCTGAAGTCCCCTGAAGTGTTTCTGTAATGCAGCATTGTACTTCTCCAACAACTTCTTCTTTACAATAAAGATGTACTGCTGTGATGTTCATTAAGTCCTGACAATGACTGTGACTATCAATCTTTAGTTACATAAAGAGGCTGATTGATACATTGCATGTAGTGTGCACTGTGGGCTTTATGCTAGATAGATATTAACATGGCCGATATAATAAAAACAGAAATCAGATTGGCAGATGCTTTTTATACATCTGTCCACACTAATCATCAATGTATTATTACTCATAAATAATGGATATGAGGTATCAAGTAAAAGGGTGAAGTCTGATCAACTGAGGGCTGATCTTTAAATGGTAAATAATACAGAATTTCCCCTTTCTTTCCTCTCTGAGTCTTTGGATGGATTATGAGCTTTGGCTTATCAATTGAGTGGGGCACCTGGACCATACAGTTGGGTAATTAAGGTACATAACACATGGTGCAAATGCTCTCAGGATTACTATTTCCTACTTGGCTCATATGCCTTTACCAACATAAACAGACCTTCTAATTAAAAGAATACTTTCTATCATGAAACGTTGTATGTGCAAGCTCTTTTCAAGGACTACCTACACCTGCCTGATATAGTACTTTTTAGACCTTTTACCAAAACAAGTAGGTGGACCTTGCACACTGTTTCTAGCACTGTATCTACTGGTGCATATACTACATTCACCCTGCTCAGATCAAGGAGTGAGGGTGATGTATGCCCACTTCGACTATATGGTTGGTCCAAACATATTAGTGTTGTTTTTTTATTGCCAAGATCAAAATGTTCTACATTATTCAAAAAACAACCTGCTAATTGGGATGACTTCTAGCCTGCGCACAAACCAGCATGTGGTATAGTTTTTCCTATTCTTCTTTTGCACATTCAGATTGTTAGTAGAAACATAGTAAACTTAGATCACTCTGACAGGTTGCCCTGGATTTAAAGGGAAACCTAACCCACCAGCAGACCTTGCCATCCATTTAAGCGGCTGGTCCAACTGGATTTATACCATAGCTGACTGTTTAGGAAGGAACCATTACTAGTCAGGGTATGTGTGATATTATGACCTTAAGCCGTCAATCTTGTTGTGCTGGTGACACTTTTTAAAAGGGGTTTTGTCATGCTATTGCTTGGTGAGGAGGAAGACAGTTGTTAGTTCTTTGGTGTCTTGCAGGCATTTTTCTGTTCAGCTTTCACATTGTACCTCAGCCTCAACGTGTGCTTCCAGAATCACAGACTCAAACGAGGATGCCGATTAATTTATGGCTATATTCTCAAGGAATTTTGACTATATTTGGCTGAGCTCTCTATCATGATCCCATCTTACTCTTACAGCTCAGTCATTACAGGATTGTGACTATCTCCAGAGGTGGATCCAAGGTGTAATATTGGTCGGTCATATTTCAACTCCCAAGTCTTGAAACGTTTTATCTGATCGCAAGGTATAAAGAACATGTGTAGGAAGTGGATTCAGAAGATGATCCGGTAAGGAAGTTGAGATTATTGTTTGCTAACTAATTGTAACTTTGGACTAGGCTCTTGCTTAATCGCATGCACGCAATCCATTGTGCAAAGAGAATGCTCCGATTTATAGGTGCAACCACAGGCATATTTTTAATATTGTTTAAGAAGAAAATAATGAATGTTATGATGTTTTTGAAGTTAGCTCCAGGTACCTATCACTAATTTTATGCTTCAGTGGTGAAAAGTCCATGTGATAGGGATTCCCTCTCAACCTGCCAGTAAACATGAAAAATTTTGCACTATTAAATAGCTTCCACTGAATTTGATATGGACACAGGTGAAATCCAGACTTCACACCTCAGCTCCTGCTTAATATTTTAAATGCTGCAACCTGCAGTGGTCAGAGGAACATTGTGCCAGCAGAGTGCAAGGCCAAGAGCTCAGACTTGAGTGACTGACATCTCAGAGCTGCTGCAGCAGTGGGGCCAGGCAGCCCCTAGCAGATCGATCATGGCTTTAACTACAGGGCTGGCATAAGCCTTAACAAATAAAAATGGAGAGAAGGATGGATACTTCCCTCATGCTCACTCTTTCAATGATAAATTTCAGGCAACACTCTCTTTGCATTCTTTATTTTGGCACATATTAATATTCAATAAAGCTGCACACCCAGTAAAGACAATGGACAGCCAATATTTTACAGCATGTAGATCTTTTGTTACTAGGATGAAAATTGCTAAATATTTTTGTTTTAAACAGAACATAGATACAGAAGTGGTTGCAAATGGAGCTGTGCAGATTTATTTTTATTGACTGAAGAATTCTCTTACAACTGCAAAGCCCTATATTCAGTCATCATTGTACGGCATATAAATATATGCTGCTTTTCCATACTCCAGCATTACTAAGTATCTGAGACCAAATTACTGAATGTAATTTGAATTTCCATTAAGTCAAGTCATGATGAACTTTTTGACATGTCAAAAACATTGTCAGCAATAGCATTGCACGTTTATGTGCTGCTTCTGCGTTGCCGCAATTACCTATTAATAACATTACTTAATCACATGCTATGTCATGCCAAAACTCAGCATGCCAAATCCTTGAAGTTTCTCCTGAGGAAAGCAAGTCCAGCCCTATTTTTTGAGAAACATAATCAGCCTGATCATGGATTATTTTGTCAGCATTAATCCCAGAAAAGGGACCATGCTTCCTTCAGCTTGGGTAATTCATGTACCCTATAGTTGCAGATAAATAAGAGTGATAGCTGAAAAGGACAACACATATGTTCTTCTTGTTTTTGATATGTTTGATATGTTTTTGGAGGTGTTTTGTTTTCTTTATTCATTAGGTGTCTTTTTCACTTAGACTTAAAATTAAAAATAATTTTTTAATCTTTAAATTACAAGACATTTAGTCAATATTTGTACAGTCTCTTCAATCTCTTCTGTTCCTATTTGTTCAGGTTATTTTATTTACTCAGTAGTAGAATAGTATATTGCTCACTTTAGCTTAAGTTGTTTACTTAGAGAAGAAAAGGTTTGTAAATTTTGTTATACATTGAACACGGGACTGTTGATGCATCTATTCACTATTCTCTCCAATGCAGTATTCTTTGTACTTCATTCCTCGATAAACTGAAGGGTAAAAAAAAAACCGAGTGCATTAAATTTAGATGGCATGGTTTTAAGAGACAAACCAGCTGTTAACAGGATCCCAATATGGAACCTAAAATTACACATAATGGGAAAGAGCAAGAACCCATCATGATGACTATTAAATCGAGGCACGTGACGTTGCCCGCTACGGCAGAGCCGGGGTCCCACCCTGGAGCCAGGCCTGGGGTAGGGACTTGTCGGAGAGCGCCCGGTGGCTGGGTTGCTCCTCGTGGGACCCGGCCGGGCCAAGCCCGAATGAGAGACACGAGGCCATCCCCCAGTGGGCCTACCACCTGCAGGGGGAACCGTGAGGGACCAGTGCAAAGAGGACTGGGTGGCCTGATCCCCGGTTGATTAGGCTGGCTCTAGGGACGTGGAATGTCACCTCGCTGGGGGCAAGGAGCCTGAGCTTGTGCGGGAGGTTGAGAAATATCGACTAGATATAGTCGGGCTCGCCTCCACGCACAGTGTGGGCTCTGGAACCCATCTCCTTGAGAGGGGCTGGACTCTCTTCTACTGGGGTGGGTTTGCTTGTTGCCCCCCAGCTCAGCCGTCTCGTGTTGGGGTTTACCCCGGTGGATAAAAGGGTTGCATCCCTGTACCTTCGGGTTGGGGACAGGTCTCTGACTGTCGTTTCGGCCTACGGGCCGAGCAGTAGTGCGGAGTACCCGGCATTCTTGGCGTCCCTGTCATGGGTGCTGGATAGTGCCCATCCCGGGGACTCCATTATTCTGCCGGGGGACTTCAACGCCCACGTGGGAAACGACGGTGACACCTGGAGAGGCGTGATCGGGAGTAATTGCCTCCCCTATCTGAATCCGAGTGGTGTTTTGTTACTGGACTTCTGTGCTAGTCACGGATTGTCCATATATGAACACCATGTTCAAATATTAGGGTGTCCATCAATGGACTTGGCACAAGGACACCCTAGGCAGGAGGTCAATGATCGACTTTGTTATCGTATCATCAGACCTTCAGCCACATGTTTTGGACACTCGGGTGAAGAGAGGGGCTGAGCTGTCCACTCATCACCACCTGGTGGTGAGTTGTATCCACTGGAGGAGGAGAAACCCGGACAGACTTGGCAGGCCCAAGCGCATAGTGAAGGTCTGGCGGAGGCCTTGGCCAGGGATGTATTCAACTCCCACCTCTGGGAGAGCTTTGACCAGATTCCGGGGGATGTTGGAGACATAGAGTCCGAGTGGACCATGTTCTCCGCATCTATTGTCGATGTTGCTGCCCGTAGCTGCGGCCGTACGGTCTGCGGTGCCTGTCGCAGCGTCAATCCCCAAACCCGGTGGTGGACACCGGCAGTAAGGGATGCTGTCAAGCTGAAGAAGGAGTCCTATTGGCTGTGGTTGGCTTGTGGGACTCCCGAGGCGGCTGACTGGTACCATGAAGCCAAGTGTGCCGCGGCCCGGGTGATGGCAGAGGCAAAAACCCAGGCCAGGGAGGAGTTCGGTGAGGCCATGGAGAAGGACTAGCGGTTGGCCTTGAAGCGATTCTGGCAAATCATCTGGCGCCCCACGAGGGGGAAGCAGTGCTTTGCCAACACTGTTTACAGTGAGGGTGGGAGTCTGCTGACCTCAACTGGGGACATTATCATTACTTTGAGAATCTCCTCAATCCTGCCATCACGCATCCCCTGGTGGAAACAGAGGCTGGGGACTCGGGGTTGGACTCTTTCATCACCCAGGCTGAAGTCACCGAGGTAGTTAAAAAGCTCCGCAGTGGAAGGGCTTTGGATGTTGTAGGGCTGTCATGACGGTCGGGGACAGTGCCTCTGGAGTGGCAGACTGGGGTGGTGGTCCCCCTTCATAAGAAGGGTGACTGGAGAGTGTGTTTCAACTACAGGGAGACCACATTTCCAGGATCTCATGGCCCAGGACATGCTGGAGGGACTATTTATTTCGGCTGGCCTGGGAACACCTTGGCCTCACCCCGGAGGAGCTGCAGGAAATGTCTGGGGAGAGGGACATCTGGGTGTCTCTGCTGAGTCTGCTGCCCCCGCGAACCGGTCCCGGATAAGCGGAAGACAACGAGTATGAGTAAGAGTATGAGGGAAAGAGCATGTTTATGATAAATTACTAAATTGAGAGATCTGCCGACCTTTAAGCATAAAAATTATTAAAAAAAAACTTTTTCTTTTCTTTTACTGTAATAGTTAAGAAAGAACAAAGAGCTAAGCATGCATCCTTGATTAGAGCAGTAATGAACATGCCATGAAATACAAGTTGTAATGGTTAAAATTATCTTTCTGTAGTTAAACACTACTCAGCTCCTGATTTGTCAACAGATCTTTGCTTAATTGTGGATTGTGAGATTTAGCAAATCTCACAATTGCATGTTATTCAACACTTGTAACATTGAAAGTCAAAGGTCATAATTGTCTACTGGTGGTAGATCAATATCTGTTTTTCAAAGAGGCATTACGCTTGTCCTTTCACAATTATTTTTATTTGCCCCATTGTGTTAAGAATCACCAATCTCTGAGGTTCAAACATTTGAACCAAAACTTAATTGGCTGAAACATATCCTGTGTTCATCCCCTTAGGTTTTCAATGGCATACTGGTAATGTTTTCTGAATTAGCTTGCATTAATGAACTACATGTTTTCCACTGATAGTACTCAGAGCAGAGTGGGTAATAACCAAGTGAATAGGACATTTTAAAGTTGATCATTTCTCCTCTGGTAAACAAGGACACATTTAAGATTTCTGGCAGCTGTACTGAACATTTTTTACAACTAAAGCCTCCACACTGCTTTCAAACATTCACCAAGGGATGAAAAAACAAAACAACAGCACCCTTGGGCAACAAGTCATGCATAACCAAGTGTATGATAAATTATGCATTATTCATGAATAATTAAACAACAAACTGAGCAGAGGGTGAAAGCAAAGTACATTAGATAAATGTGATAAGGAGGTAGATAAAATATTTTCTGTTCTGGTATGGCTTGCAGTCCTTTGTTAAACCTGCATTTTTATTTATTTATTTTTTAATTTAGAAGGTTTTGAAAGAAGGAAAAAGAACATACTGGCCAAGACAGTTTGAATATAGGACTTCAGCTAGCAGCTGAGGCTTTCATGTTTTCAAATTTAGTTTTTTCCAAAATTCTCCAAAGGATTTAAATTACATGTGTTGGCTCAGAAAGATAGGAATGCAAGTCTGTTATTTGAATTTGAGTTGCATTTAAGTCTCTAAAACAAACATTTTAAACTTAAATTAGATGTGTGTTTTAAAGACTTTAGACTAGGATGAACTCAAACTTTTAGATTCAAGTCTGATGAACAATCTTCATCTCACGGAATCAAGGATTAAAGTCATGAAGAAGGTGTTGATCATTTGAGAAAATAATGGATGTTATCCCCTCTGAGTTACCATAGTGTATGCAAATAATTGATTGTTATTATTACATTATTACATTATGCTTTGTTATAGCAACATAAGTTTTAGGTCTTGGATAGGAACTTAGAACGTGACTAATAGTGCTCTGCTGTGTTTCTTTACCCTTCCAAAACAAAAATTGCTTCAAGACGCAAGTTCTGGATGGATATTTTAAATCTATAGCTGTTATGGTTTGCGAGATAGGACCCCAAAATGCAGACAAGCAGGCTGCGTGATGGTAAGTGAAAAAGGATTTGATGACAAAAAACAAAAACTCACTCACAGCAGGAGGCAGGAACAAAACAACAAATGGGCAGGTGAGACAGGCATGGCATGATCCAAAAACAAGACTTGAGCACGAAAAATGTTTCCGTGATAATTGACAGAACAGGTGTGTATTTATGGAGTGTGACCAGGTGAAACAAGAAGACAGATTAATAGGTGCAGGTGATCCGAATTAACAGAACAAAATGTGGCTGGAGCAAAACACAGACTCTTGAACACAAACTAACAGAAACTAGAAAAAACATGAAGCAAAAGCATAACCAGATCCGTAAACCAAACTTGACAAAACAAGAACAAGACGACAAAACTAAAGCATGACCAGGAAAATACACAGAAACATGATTCAAAACTTGAACTGTGAAAAACATAAGAAAAAACCCGAAACCAAAAACCAAACAACCCCAAATCATAACAATAGCCTTGTAAATCCTCCAACTTAAAGTAGGAAGAAGAAAAGGCTCTAAACGCTACAATATTCTATTTAGTTCAAAAGTGGACAATTTGAGTATGGGGATGAACAGGTGATAATTACAAAATACAGACACTAATTGTTGTTTCAATTTAAACGTATGTTCTGTTTGATTCATTTAGAAATTCAACGTTTCCTTGTGTGAACCCATTTGCACTACTTTTGTTTAAAAACCCAAAAATATTTAGATTTTAATAAAAAAAATAATAAACCGTATTGATTTTTCAGAATTATTAACAGCACTTAATAATAACATTAATAATAATAATAAAGAAGTTAAATGTTCATGTTTTAAATTCAGTCAGTCAGTCATTTTCTACCGCTTATTCCATAGTGGGTCACGGGGGAGCTGGTGCCTATCTCCAGCAGTCTATGGGCAAGAGGCAGGGTACACCCTGGACAGGTCGCCAATCCATCGCAGGGCAACACACAAACAACACACACACACTCATTCATACACTTAAGGGCAATTTAGATTGACCAATTAACCTAACAGGCATGTCTTTGGACTGTGGGAGGAAGCCGGAGTACCCGGTGAGAACCCACGCATGCACGGGGAGAACATGCAAACTCCATGCAGAAAGACCCCCAGCCAGGAATTGAACCCAAGACCTTCTTGCTGCAAGGCAACAGTGCTACCAACTGCGCCACCATGCAGCCCATGTTTTAAATTAGGCATAAGAATAATGATTTGAATTTATCACCTATAGCATTTCAGTGTTTAGGCAGAATCAACAGCAATCCTCAAAGACCTGAAAATTGTCTTGTAAATATAGATAATTTGATCATTAATTGTACTGCCACACTTTTAGCTACTAAGGTAGTTTATTTGATTTTAGGGTTGAAAATGCACTCTTTGGTAAATTTACACAAATCCCCTTGGCTGTACTCTATACTGTAGGCTGCATTTCAGTTATTTGATGAAAAGAAGTGACATATTATTCAGAAACCTTAAAGGGATGCAAAAGAAAGAGTGGGTTGTGTGGAACTTAAGACATCTGAGTTTATAATGTAAGACCATGGTGGCGTGGTGGCATGTTTTCAAGTGCCTCTCCTCTGTCTGTCCCTGTTGATTTTTTGATTATAGGCATGCTGCATTAGAAAGAATTTCTCACTGTAGAAAAAACTTACATTGATAATTGTGGGTTGTCACCATTCACCTCATTCATTCAAGTAAACGCTGTAATCGATTGGCAGGGATCCAGCAGTGAGACACTTATTCAGAGTGCTCCTGCAGAGTAGATGTTTTATTGTAAAGCTGGGATCATGGTGCTCACTGTCTGAGAACTGAATATTTTAAGCTTTTTTTTGTCTAATCCAGTTAAACCTTTCACATTTTAAACAATTATACTCAACCTTAAAAACACCATGACGTTATAGGGAAAATACGTATTTGTGTTATTGACAGTTATGTGTTTGTTAGAAAAGCATGATTAGTACTTAAATTTGTATGAGAAAAAAAACTAGAAGCACCTCCAGTTCAGATTTTAAACATGCCAGAATGTAGAGAATTTATGCAAAGAGTCTTAAAAGTGGAACAAGAATTGTGCCCTTAAGGCATAGCATTCCCTTCTGTCTTGCATGATCCCCATGAAGCTCCTCCAGTTAAATTGTATTAGTTTTAGGTCTTGGTCAAAGTAGCTTGAAGTTAGTCTAAAGACTTAAAATGAAAAATATGGACCTGGATTGTGGATTAAATTATAAGCGCCCCAAGAATGATCTTAGGAAAGTGTTTGTTCTCGATGCACAGATTGATATTAGATCAGATGCTTAGGTTGTATACAGTATCCTCATTTCACCTTGGAAAAGGAGCTGTTCAAGAAATTTACTGAACACCAAAATCCGTGATATTTATAATAATAAGTGAAGGTAAACTAATTGCAACTGTGCTATAAATGGTGCTGCAAAAAAGTTTTTGCCCCCTTAGACCTTTTTTCTGCTTTTTCTTTTTTGTCACACTTGAATTTTTCAGATCATTATACAAGATTTCATATCAAAAAAGAATAACCTGAGTAAATATAAAATGCAGTTTTTAATTTATGATGTCATTTGTCATGGAAAAAACCATACACACCAGCAATCCCAGTGTGAAAACTTTCTGGCCCCTAAACATAATAACAGATTAACAGATTAATAAACATTTGAGCAGATCTGCCATCAACACAATTCAAGACACTGCTGTAGAGGAAATTTGGCCCTGAATTATTTTAAATTCAGCCACACTGGAGGATTCTTAAGCAATAATGACCTGTTTTAGATCAAACCACTTCCTCTCTATAAGATTGTTTTTAACACTTTGAGTAGGCCATTCCGAAACTTTATAACTTTACAATGTAGTTTACAACTATCAGTGTATCAATGGGTGGATAACTAATTGTAGTGTAAAGCACTTTGGGGTGCTCAGACTTGACAAAGCGCTATACAAGTACAAGCCATTTACCATTTAGGTTATTTAATGAACTTGTATATGAGTCGGCGATGCACTCATGGAGTAACTTTTGTAGGCCTCTTTCTTCTGAAGAGAACTGCTCTATGTTTCCTACATTTTCAGATCTCACTGTGGTTCACAATGGAACCAAAGCCATAGAAATGCCTTTGTAACAGCTTGTAACAGACAAAGACTTTTTTTCTCAACTGATTTTCTATACATCAGAACGTGACGTGTTGCTTTTTGAGGTCTTTTGGTTTCACTAATGTTGTCATTCTTTCTTAATTCTACAAGTCTGTGTTAAGATGTGCAATCAGTAATCAGGCTTTGATATAGCTCATGAAATTGAGCTCAGGTTTCAAAAAACGTGGTTAAAAACAGTTACTGCTCTCCATTAAATCTAGCTGGGGCTATTTTGCTTACAATAGTGGGCAAACATTTAGTGATAGGATGCTAGAGACATACACTTGCTGCTGTATAACGGCAGTATAAGATGTTTACATAAACTGTTTACTGCTAAAAACAAATGCATATGACACTGTCTTCCATCCCCTTCATAATTATGTACTACTTTGTGTTGATCTGTTACTTAAAGTTCCACTGAAATACATTGAATTTTGTTGTTGATTTTTTTTTTGACAAAGCCTAAAAGAACATTTGCATGTCTGATGCTAAAATCCCAAAATTATAAACTCAAGGGGAACTTCCTGTACAGAGATTGATGTGCATGTGTGTGTGTGTTTCTGTGCATTCAAATGGGAGTGGGGTGTCAGTTCCTGTCAGGAGAGTGAAAACTTTTTCAATTACAAGTTTAAGGTAAAAACAGATGGAGTGGAGTTGAATTACCAGAGAACTGCATTAAGTGAGACGTTTGCCATTACAACCACATCAGTGGAACTGTATCATTAATCTGTCAACACAACAAAACCCAGCCAGGTGAGACGTTGTTGCCAGGGTGTACACATAGCTTGACAGCTCCACAACAAAAAAAAAAAAAAAAAAAACAGCTGTCACCAGAGATGATGCTGTGAGCACTCGAAAATAATAAAAAAGATAAATTAATAAATAAATAAAATGCTTAAAACCACTGTTGTTCAATGTCAAGCTGTCCTCCTGTCCAGTGTGACATGATTTGCTGAGGTAGCTACTCTGCTTTATATTGGTTTGTTGAAGGCTACTCAGCAATTGTCCCTTGAATGATAGCTGAGCTTTCCCTTTGCTACTTTTTCGTTGAAGACACGTTGACCCCAAGGAAATCTCTGTCTGAGAACAGGTGTGTGTTTCCTTTTATATTAAAACATGACAGAAAACAAACAGGACTGTTTCTTCAAGTGTGGGATCCGGATTCACAGGAAATTATTTTTTTTTATGATTAAGACATGATTTTAATGTTGGGGTTAGAGATTCTGTTGTGTAAGATAACATTTATTTTGATGGAGTAATACTGTCTGTATGAGGATATACAGAAACAAGTGTTTCCATGGGTGGATGTGTGTGGTTGAGTATGAAGTTTTAGGTCTTTTCAGGTCAGACAGTTTTAGAGGCTCTCTAAGGGCTGGAAAAAACAGTTGAATACTCTACGAGTTAGTTCTGAGAAATACATGTCTTTTTTTTAGTTTGCTGGCAATGCCAGAGGAACCGTGTAGTTGCAAAACAGCTTGCTGTTAAGGCTTGTGAAATAGGACCCCAGAATGCAGACGAGCAGGCAGTGTGATGGTAAGTGATAAAAGATTTAATCAACTAAAATTCACTCACAGATGAAGCAGGAACAAAATAGAAACAATAAACGGGCAGGCAAGACAGGCAGAAGCAGACATGGGCAGAGTGGCAAGATAGGCTTGGCATGAAACACATGAGCATAATCCAGAAGACAAGACATGGTTTGAAAAATGTTTCCACACTGAATAACTGAACAGGAGTGTATATATGGAGGGTAAACCAGGTGGAGCAAGGAGACAGACTAGCTTGGAGCAGGTGAACCGAATAAAGTTGATTAACAGAGAACACAACGTGACAGGAGCAAAACATGGCTTGAACAGAATGGAAATCCAAGGAAACAAACTAATAGAACTATAACTGGAAAAGCATGAAACAAAAACATAAACAGGAAAATAATAAACAGAAGCATGATTCAAAACTTAAGCTGTGAGGAACATATAAAGAAAAAACCCGAAACCAAAAACCAAACAACCCCAAATCATAACACTCGCTGATAGTCTTTCCATGTCACTTATCTTGGGAACATTTTTCAAAACAATGGAGTATGGCACAGTTGGAGATGCGTGTCCATTGTGTCTTCAAGTTGCAATAATCACTGTGGACTTGCAAAGATGTGAGTTTTTGAAGACATGCTTGAAACGGCAGCAAAAAGGAGTGCTCAGAGGCAAAAAGACACAGCAGATGTTTTCTTTATGCCTCAGTAACAGAGAAGTGTACTTCAAAGCAGATAGAGCAATCATGTAAGTAACTTAAGCAAAATATGTTTCCTATGGGTGACTAAATGAAATAATTAAGACGAAATAGATGATGGGTATCCTACTTAGGCTGCATAGGCTGTGCTTGAATTTTCAGTCTTAAATTAACCACATTGTGCTTTTTCTCCAGACATTATTCTTTGTAGTCTTTGTGGCTTCACAACAGTGATCAATTCAACTCGATTGGATTCAATTATCTAGCACCAAATTACAATGTCACATTACAAGGTACTTTACAGACAGGTCCAGTTTGCATTCAGTTATGTCAAATCCCATTTGGTACAAATTCAGTTTAGATAAATTTAATTCAAACCATACGATACTATTATTACTGATAATGATACAAGGAAACTATTTTTTCTGAACTTCATTGGTGGTCAGTGGAAAACATCACAACAAATCTTGAACATTAACAGAAAGATATTTGGACATATGAGACAATTTGAAGCCTTCTTTATATAAAAATGAACACTCCTGTTTGCTGCCTGTGTGAATAAAACAGAAGAAGAAATTAAACTGTTGCTTTGACCTCAGGAATGAGTTTGATACATTTCACTCCTTACGGTTCAAACTGTCCAGTAAAAGGCTATTATTTTAATATTTTACTTTTTGTAATTCTGTTCAATATTGTTTTTTCCTTCATATTTTAAAAACAATGTAATATGTCTTATATTTCACATAGGTTTTATTGTGTTTTCTTTTGGTGAATGTACAACAGGTTTAGCATGGCAAGCTGCTTACAGTCATAAATTGGGCAGGTCATGTGTGACTGATTAATTTATTTTAACTATCAGCATGTCAGTAAAAATAAACTACACTATCCTTTAGTTTAAGAGTTCTGTTTATCAGGAAATAATGAAAGTTATCTAGTCTACACAATAAACCTGTTCTGTCTTAAAATAATATGTCAACACAACTTATGTTTGCAAACTTCGATTTGGATAAACCACCCCTGGAACAATGTTCTTTGGACTCATGATACCATTGCAGAGACAACTGACCATAAAGCACAGCAGCATGTTTGGTGAGAACCCAACACAGCATATCAGCCCTGACCACTCATACGCACTGTCTCTACTGTGGTGGAGAGAAAAAAAAAAATTAGGATTGCCTGACAGCCGCAGGATTTGGGTTCCTCACAGGCATTGAGCTGACCATGAACTTCTCTGTATAATAAAATGTCCAAGAGTCAAATGTAAAGTCATCTGTTTGTCAGCCAAAGCTT
This sequence comes from Girardinichthys multiradiatus, assembly GCF_021462225.1. Classification (NCBI taxonomy): domain Eukaryota; kingdom Metazoa; phylum Chordata; class Actinopteri; order Cyprinodontiformes; family Goodeidae; genus Girardinichthys; species Girardinichthys multiradiatus. The sequence goes on along the minus strand of NC_061805.1, from coordinate 35,519,536 downwards.
GGCTAAAATCATATTATGGAAACTAAGATATTATCTAATCTAAAATATGATAGAATGACTGAAAACGAAAATCATAAAAGTGTTGCAAAGGCCCATTCAGTCCAGACCTCAGCCTCTTTGAAATGCTGTGGGAGACTGTGGCAGAACTGTATAGAAATTAATATCTGTAAACCTCAGTGGTTTGAGGCAATGTTGCAATGACAAGTAGCCCAAAAACTCACAAAGAAAACTACTATTTGAAGCTAATGCTGCTAAAAGTGCTTCAAAAGCTTTTATAATTAGGCCTTTTTTGACTGTCTGGAATCTGTTGTTCTATACACTTTAGTTCATATTTACAAAATTGTATGATTTGATAAGGACCAGATGCTTTTTATTATGACTGCTTATATAAAATAGAGTTGTTTTCCTACGCTTATATGCGTATGATTCATGTTCACTTTAAAATACAGGTCCTTCTCAAAATATTAGCATATTGTGATAAAGTTAATTATTTTCCATAATGTCATGATGAAAATTTAACATTCATATATTTTAGATTCATTGCACACTAACTGAAATATTTCAGGTCTTTTATTGTCTTAATACGGATGATTGTGGCATACAACTCATGAAAACCCAAAATTCCTATCTCACAAAATTAGCATATTTCATCTGACCAATAAAATAAAAGTGTTTTTAATACAAAAAACGTCAACCTTCAAATAATCATGTACAGTTATGCACTCAATACTTGGTCGGGAATCCTTTTGCAGAAATGACTGCTTCAATGCGGCGTGGCATGGAGGCAATCAGCCTGTGGCACTGCTGAGGTCTTATGGAGGCCCAGGATGCTTCAATAGCGGCCTTTAGCTCATCCAGAGTGTTGGGTCTTGAGTCTCTCAACGTTCTCTTCACAATATCCCACAGATTCTCTATGGGGTTCAGGTCAGGAGAGTTGGCAGGCCAATTGAGCACAGTGATACCATGGTCAGTAAACCATTTACCAGTGGTTTTGGCACTGTGAGCAGGGGCCAGGTCGTGCTGAAAAATTAAATCTTCATCTCCATAAAGCTTTTCAGCAGATGGAAGCATGAAGTGCTCCAAAATCTCCTGATAGCTAGCTGCATTGACCCTGCCCTAGATAAAACACAGTGGACCAACACCAGCAGCTGACACGGCACCCCAGACCATCACTGGCTGTGGGTCCTTGACACTGGACTTCTGGCATTTTGGCATTTCCTTCTCCCCAGTTTTCCTCCAGTCTCTGGCACCTTGATTTCCGAATGACATGCAGAATTTGCTTTCATCCGAAAAAAGTACTTTGGACCACTGAGCAACAGTCCAGTGCTGCTTCTCTGTAGCCCAGGTCAGGCGCTTCTGCCGTTGTTTCTGGTTCAAAAGTGGCTTGACCTGGGGAATGCGGCACCTGTAGCCCATTTCCTGCACACGCCTGTGCACGGTGGCTCTGGATGTTTCTACTCCAGACTCAGTCCACTGCTTCCGCAGGTCCCCCAAGGTCTGGAATCGGCCCTTCTCCACAATCTTCCTCAGGGTCCGGTCACCTCTTCTCGTTGTGCAGCGTTTTGTGCCACACTTTTTCCTTCCCACAGACTTCCCACTGAGGTGCCTTGATACAGCACTCTGGGAACAGCCTATTCGTTCAGAAATTTCTTTCTGTGTCTTACCCTCTTGCTTGAGGGTGTCAATAGTGGCCTTCTGGACAGCAGTCAGGTCGGCAGTCTTACCCATGATTGGGGTTTTGAGTGATGAACTAGGCTGGGCGTTTTAAAGGCCTCAGGAATCTTTTGCAGGTGTTTAGAGTTAACTCGTTGATTCAGATGATTAGGTTCATAGCTCGTTTAGAGACCCTTTTAATGATATGCTAATTTTGTGAGATAGGAATTTTGGGTTTTCATGAGCTGTATGCCAAAATCACCCGTATTAAGACAATAAAAGACCTGAAATATTTCAGTTAGTGTGCAATGAATCTAAAATATATGAATGTTAAATTTTCATCATGACATTATGGAAAATAATTAACTTTATCACAATATGCTAATATTTTGAGAAGGACCTGTATATGGCTTCCTGTTGTACTAAGAAACCTCCTACTCTGAAGAAGGGGCTATGCAATTACAAGAACAGTGTACATAAACAATACCTGCAACGTGAAAAATGTTTTAGAAACCATATGTAATGACTGTAGAATCTGTAAAATGACTTGTATGGTTCAAAACGTGTGGATTGAGTTACCCAAAAGGGTCCCGAAAGACTCCTGCGTTGACATCCTGCAGCCTGCAGTGATGGACTAGCCAATCCCCTCCTCAAGTTATCCCTCTGTTTCCGATAAGCCACAACAATTGTTGTCACTGGACTTTAAAATGCCACTATAAGCAGTGATGGATTTTGGAAGCTTGTAGGAAGCCTGATGATATTGTGTGGCCAATTTTAGAGAAGAGGCATAAATGTCATGAGTCAAAACGAGGATTACTGACTGAAAGAAAATTCCAGAGTGGCGCCTCATAGTTTTAATGTCACACAGTCAATAAAATGTTGATTATGTTTTATGTGTGCAATTTAAAAAAAAATTGTTATCATACTATGACATTCCACTGAAATAATTAAAGTTTTAATATATACACCAATAAGATAGATAATCATAAATGAAATATAAACTTATTGATGCCGGGCAGACACTTTTTTCATTTATATTTATTAATGAAGTTTATCCTCTTTTGTTAAGTTGATTTGCATTTAAAAACAAATTTATATAAAAGGTCAGCATCATTTATTTTAGAGGGGTAGATGCTCTTTAAATATTTGCTTTCAGTACTTTACACCTGAGCAATGAATAGATCCAGGTGTTGACATTTCCGAGATGAGTTTATTGTGGTTATATAATAAATTGGTAATAATAAATGACACAGGCTTTTAATGGACAAAGAATGAGGTCAAACAGCAGCTAGAGCATCATTATTAACTATTGTCAATGCTTTGCTGTCATACAGTATTTTCTAAATGACAAATGCTTCCATTGTTTGCATAGTCAGTTATCTGGACAAAAGTTTAACAGCCTTAGTGATTTATTTTTATTTATACAAGATAATGGTGCATCATAGGGGTGGACAGTAGTGTTTTTGACCCTGTGACTATGTGTTTGTCTTCTCACTGCAAGGCAAATCCAAAAGTTATTTTCTCATTATCTAAGTTAGTTATCATCTAATTAACTTAGATAATAAGGGTAAATAACAGAGTTAAAGAGAGACTGTTATTTGAAAAATAAGCAGCACTCCTGGGATTAAAACTTGAGACACTCATTTAACAACATTTCTGACTGCTTAATGAATGAAGTAACCAAGTAGCTCTTCTAGCAGCTCCAAAAAAAAAAAAGTTTTTACCGAAGCCCATTGAGACTGCAGAAGCATCTTTTGGCAACAAAAATGTGTCCGCTTATATTTATGACTTTTTATAGTAATACAACATGTGTGAAGTGTAGTCAGACTAAGAAATAAGAGCTGCAATATGGCAAATATAACTTATTACATCACTTAATGTTACATATCACAATATGTTGTGAAACATGAATTTTGTTCTCTGTGATCAGAAAGCTGTGCATCTAAAGATTTAATATTGGTTATGTTAATCACAGATGGTGTAAGAACTAAACTTTTTGGTCAAAATAATTTTTCTACCCCCACCACACTTGCAAATCTGTTTATTGCGCTTGAAAATACATGACTCTAAGATCATGATACTTTTGATATGGCAGCATGTGAAATTTGATTTCTAGCTAACTCAGACACATACAAATGTTTGTCAAAAATTGCAAGGCATGACCATTTTCACTTGGAGCTGTATTTACCACAAATAAGTGTCACTGGTGCAAAATGTAAGTCAGTGCTGCTCAAATATAAGTAATGTTGAGTTTAAAAAAAATCCTGCGTGTTCATTTATGTGTGCACAGACCACAAAAATACTTCTCTGCATTGACAATTTCTAGGGGACTCAAGGTATGGTTGTACAAGTGCTCCCTCTCTTCAGCTCACAGTACACACTAAGGCACACACAATATCCGGAGTGCATACATGTTTTATACAGTGGATGACATGAAACAAAATTACAATGAGTGGTTATAAAAGGTGGGGAATCTAAGCCGTGGGTAGATGCCTCCCCACCCACCTGTATGGAGATGAAGTCTCACTTCCATCTCTGCCCCAGGTTTCCTTTCATCCTTGCTGGTCAGTGCGTCTTGTTCTCGCTGTCCACATACAAATATGTTGTTGTCATATGAGGCTCAGGTCTTCATATGAAAACTAAGAGCAAAATAAATGACAGATAATTAAAAACAAAAAAGGTTATTCTGGAAAGGAATATTTGAATAAAGATGTCTTCAGCTGGTTTTGAAAGAGTCCAGACTTTAAAGATGACATTAAAACAAAGAAAGCTCATTTCACAGCTGAGGTGCAAAACGCTGGAAAAAGCAATCTCTTCCTGTTTTATAGCTGGTCCTTGGGCCTGGGACAAAATTTTCATTCAAAGATCTGGGGGGCTTGAGTTGGAATATGTGGCTTTAACTATTCTGTAATATAGAATTGAGCTTGACAATGCAGGGCACGGAAAGTCAAAGTCAAGACTTTAAAATGAATTCTAAAATAAACAGGTAACCCATGTAAAGACAATAAAACAGGAATAATGTGACTGCTTTGGTTTGTTCTTGTTAAGTAGTGTCACACCAGTCACCTGATAATAATATTACTTAACTTTATCTAGTACAATTCAGACGCTCTTTCAGCACTTTCTTCACGATCTCGAATGTTTGAAGTGGCGCAATCCAACCTTAAGTGCTGTCTGATCAATTTGGATAATAATACCACTTGAAGGCACTTATAGACTGTGTATAGAGCACTGCAACTACATGACGTTAACATGAAAAGTAATTTTCTCTGTCCTGACACAGTAGCACCCACTACATGTTATACTCTTCACTTCAATATACACCTGCTATACAAAGCGGCAGTGCAACATAAGCAACACACATGAACGTAACAGTACTGGTTTAATAGTTTTATAGAATGGACTTAATTACTTCACTTGAAAATAATCTTAGATACAGTAAACACAGTGCAACAGCAGAGAGATCATTAGAAAATTTGGGGTTTTCATAGAAGTACATCTCCTTTCTTAGTGAAGCTACTTTATCAGTTCAAAGACTTTACTGATGGTCTACCAATGGTAGACCATCAGTACATTCAGTTTATCCAACCATTCTTGTCATCCAAGTCTGACCTTTATTTTCTTTCACAGATGGCAAAGATCTGAGAACTATGCTGACTTATCTTTCTTATTGAGCTAACTCAATCCCATCCATGAATGATATTAGATTTTAAATTGCTCCTTGCCTTGTTTGACTTAACAGAAATCTAAACTACCAAATTTATAGTTTTATGGATTGGCCTTGAAAGGGGATGAAGAATATGGAGAGTATGCTATGTACAACAATGCAATTAAATTAACAATCCGTTGATGTTAACAACATTTCCAGACAAAATTCATTCATACTAATCACAGACTTTTATGTAATTTTTTATTAACCTTTTCAGCTGATTATGATTTCTAAGCATCTTATTTTTTCACAAGATGAAAGTTAAAGAAAGGAATGACTGTGAAAGGATGAAATAAAAGAATTAAGATTTAACCTCTTAATGTATTAGGTTTTTTTATGGGAACATGCATAAATTTACCTCATTAGAGCAAAACGAATACATGCCTGAGGACAGAATAAGATGTAGGCCAACAAAATTAAATGGGATTGAAGTGGATTATGCAGAAAATAAAGGAGGTAGTAAAATGCATTATATGCAGATTACAGTAAACAGGATAATCTGTTTGTCCTAAATGGGCTTTAGCAATTGGAAGCTAAATCCGCTTTCCCCCTGGAACTGTTTCACTGATGCCATCTCCTGCTGTTAGTGTCTAGGCAAGCTCTCATTTTTATTTTTTCACTATACCTGGGATCATATTGCACTAGATCATAATATATAATTATATGAATAAGTAATATGTCCAACCCTGCTACAGAATACAGTTTTGTTCTCGTGCTGAAGTTATCTAGATATACATTAGGTTACAAAAGATACTGAAAGTTACTGAGCATTCATAATCACACATTCTTATATTGTGTAACTCAGTCAGTGTCACGTTTGAGTAAAATTTTTAGCTCACATGCAGAAATACGCTGAGAAAGCAGATAAAGGTTTAAGGGTTTTCTTGTTCAATGAAGAATAGCATTGGCTTGCAAGAGCTGTGATCTTTAGACTCCTGATGATGTGAGATGGGCAGATGGGCAAGTGAAAAGTGAAATGTACCCCAAACTGTGATCTATGAAGAGAAGCTCCTAAAGTAATGTGATGTTCCAGATGAGTATTGACAATCTGTTTGTTGTAGGAGGTAATCCAACAATGTTTGCTGGAAAGAACAGACATAAATCACTGGAGAGCACGAGTAACACAGAGTAAGTAACTCAAAAAGAACCAATACATGGGACAAGAGTGTAGCTCTACCACATCCTGTGGACCAATTGGCAGGGAGTGAGTAATAGGACCAGATCGCAGCAGTGGCCTTATCCTTGCAGCCAAGAGCTGAAAATGAATCTGAAAATAAAATGGTACCTAGCCGTCCCAAAACCATGACAAATTCTTTATAATAAAAAATTGACCTGGCACATCAAGTTGAAAACTGGATTGAATTTACAATAGCTAAAATAGTCTTACAACACACAGAACTAATAAATTTAAAATGAAAAATGTTACTCATGTATGATTTTGATGAGCATCTAATCCAAAACCAAAATAGAAATGTATGCAATTGATCATTTTCTAGACCACAAACCAGATAAGGATGAAGAAATAGCACTATAATTATTCAACCTGTTAAAAAGGATAAATCCAGTTTAATTTTCATGTTCTTGCTGTTGGGACCCCAGCCATGGGTTACAACATTAAAGGCCAGTAAGAACTTTTCTGGAACTTTCAAAATAAATCACATTAACCTACTTCCAGCACAGCCAGGAACAGGAACAAGACCGGAGTAACAGCGGACTTCCCTTGACATCACTCAGCAAACAGTCCTCTTCTTTGCTGTTCGAGTATCCGGCATTCATTCATATAAAGGGTGTAAAGAGACAAGCTTGACTAGACTATTTTTCTGAGGCCTCCAGAAGTGGATTTCCCCCACAGCCTGGTAAAGGAGGCCGGGACCGCATCGCATACCTTCCTGTGTGCATGTCCAGGTAGAGAGAGCTAACCCCCCGCATTGCAGCCACTCAAGCTAAAGCCCTTTCCCACAGCTTAGCTGCACGCTAATCCTTTGTTTACCCACACATGGATGTATTCTCCCCAACGCCCAGGACAACTTCTCTGCAGCACGGTTCACGAAAGAGCTAGTGTTTGGGCAGAGAAGATCAGTTTAGGGTTACATAATCAAAATGTTCGTTTAATGAGGTTTGTTTTTGTTTGTGTTGAGAACTCAGTTGTCTTAGTGCTTGCAGATTGGCTGCTCAGCGCATGTGCTCAGTTTGTGTTCTGTGTTTGTGTTTTTAAAGTTAAGAAAAACATTATTTAAAGGCTAATTTTAAGCACAGACGATCGGCCATAACGCGCCGTACACACTTGCATTTCAACCCTTTTATTAGTGGTATTTTAAAGGTATATGTTTGATTCTGATAATAAGCTACAAGTTTCTTTAGTTAGCTCTAACCGCTAAGAACACGTGCTTGCCTACTTTGAGTCAGCTGAAGACCATTTACCCGGAAAGGTTGTTAGTTTCCAATCTAGGAAATAATATTGCCCTAAATATTATTTCACTATTCTTGATACTAAGTATAGTGAAATAATAAACACAATTAAGACCAATTTATCTAGAAAGGTTTGGTTCTTATTTAAAATAATATTTCCTTAAATATTATTTAATTAAATAAAGGCAGCTAATTAAATACTGTTGAGAATGGGTCATTTAGAAGGTTGGTTTTATTCAGCAAATCATTATTTACAATGTTTTATCAAAATAATATTTTATCTGATCTTGCATTATGAATGGTTGTTTAAAGGTATACCAATTATTGCCTAAGTTAGTTCCAAGACTAACTTGACTTCATTTCCAGATTATTCAAGATAATCCTTGGTTCTCAAACATCAATAACGTTGCATGGTAATATTGCATCACTCTTTTGGTCATGGTTGTCAACCATCTTTGATTCACTTGTTTATATTGAACATAGCCAATTTCTCTTCCGTATTTTTTAATTTTGTTTGGTAGTTTAGTTGTGTTGTTTTAGCATAGAAAATAGTTTGTTGATTGAAATATGTTTTTTGAGTTCACCTATTTTTGTTAATAAATTCTTATATTTTAAGAAATTGTGTGAATTCATTCTGTGTGTACAGAGTTTTGCTGTTCAATAATGCCAGAGCTTGGCTCAACCCTTTCAGTTTTGTCTTAATACCACCGCCTTATTGGGCTGGTATTCACAATTCAATTCACATGTCTTGTGAGACAACCCTTAACAGACCGAAATATTATTTCATGAAATATTAGAGTATTAATATTAAATAATAAATTCATATCAACAACAGTGACAATAAACAAAGCACACCCACAGAGAGGATTATTTACAGCAAGAATAAACCTATAAATCAAAACAATGTGAAATTCAATACGATTATTTTTTTGTTCGTATTTGTGATATCCTTTTTTTTAGGTTTTTCAGAGTCAGAAAACCCAGTACTTTTTTAAACGTGAGTATAATACTGAAAATAGTCTTATTCTCATCAGTACGAGAGAATCAACTGTTTGAGGTAATGCAAACTCACACACAAAAACCATGTACAATTCAGATTAAAAAAACTAATAATTTCCAAATTTCCCGAACTAAAGCCAAGTACATGTTAACATAATAAGCCATGCTGCAAAGTACAACACGAGCACACGCTCATACATGTGTTCTTATTTTTTTAATCTTATAGTGCTGAAAAAGTAAGGATTTTAATAGACAAGCATGAGCTGACAACACTGTGGATTGAAAGCAGACAACAACTTTCTATGGTAAAACATTATTAGCAGTTGGCTGCTCTTCAGCTGGTATGTAGGTTCAAGGAGATTCATGGCTCTGCCAACATCATGATGGGTAATCTAACATGACAATATTATTGTGTAGGAGGGCACAGTTGGCACTTTCCCTTGCCATCTCTGCTCCACTCCAGTCTGCTCTATTACCGCACACAACAGCACAATTGCTCTCTTTGTGAATGCTTCCATCAAGTATGCACAGATGGAAAGGAGGACATGAAAGTCTGTGGTTGTGATAAAAGAGAAAAGTCTAACAAATGTAATAGAAACTTTTGCACACATAGAGAATCAACAAAATGTAGAATTTCACTCATGCATTTGTTCACTCTCAACGTAGTCGAGAAAAGGTTCCAATAAAAAGTGACTGTTTACGGTTTTAGCTGATTGTTCAAAATATTATGTTTGGTTGGTATTTAAACCTTTAGATTGCATATAAATATACAACTTGTCATATTTTTTTTAAAGAATGCAATATAAAAAAATATTGATAATAACAGCACAATTAAAGCTCACTGCAGTTCTTATGAATTTTAATATGCATGGAAAAATGTGAAGCAAACGTACTTAATGTTAAGATTAATGCAATGATATGAGAAGGGGCAGAATTACTCATTCAAATAACCTTGCTTAAAATAGAAGAGCACTTCATTAATCTTAATGTCAGTCCCAAGGATAAATGAGAGAAGTAATTAGAGCTAATAGAAATTTCATTTTCTATTCTATTTTATGGAGGTATTATTCACTTTCTGTCAGCAGTGGGGGGAAGAATATGTTGGATGGCTTAAAACTGGTTTGTGTGCTACATGATAAGAGGTGCTTCTGGTTTTATTTTGCACTTATTTTCTAAACTTCTGTGTTTTGGGCAACAACATTATGTATGAGGAGGGAGAGGAATACATTTATTTAAGTTGGTGCTTATTTACATCTTTAGGAGCTCCAGCAGCAGAGTAGACCCATTGTAGGGGAGCTTTCTGTCCTCCAGTTCAGAAAGGAATGCATGGAGGGTCTATCCAGAATGGTGAAGAAGATTCAGGAGAAGAGCCCCTTGACTTTCCTAACTTTGAGACAGATGACATGTCTTAACCCAGCCATGATGTATTCAGATCCTGACTTGTGCCAGGGCAAGATGAAGTGTCTAGTCAAAAGGTTTCTCCAAGACAAGCAGCTGGCAGGAGGTGTTGCTGATGGTACATAATTATTATTACTTTATTTTTGGTAAATGGTAAATGGACTGAACTTATATAGCGCTTTTCCATTCATACAGACCCCTCAAAGTGCTTTACACTAGAGCCACATTCACCCAGTCGCACTCACTAACGCTCACACATCTTGATGAACATGTTAACTTGAGCATACAGTCCACCAAAAAATGCAAGTGGATATTATTAGATTTTTTTAACATTATCTATGCATGTCTATTTATCTATCAACATTACGAGTTTTAGATATTTTTTTATTCACTCTTTCTACAGGTGATCTAATCATCCAGCAGTTTTCACAGTTTCTGTCCCAGGAGGTAAGGAATGAGGAGTTCCTATCCTTCAAGCCCTTGGAGAAGAGGCTGGACATGTTCCTTCATCATTTCATCAACGAGCCCTACCCGGAGCTCTGGGCTTTCCTTCAAAAGCTTTTACTCCTCTCTCATGGCCAAGCTACCGTGGAGAGGGGGTTCTCCATCAATAAAGAAATTGAGATCTGCAATATTCAGGAGGAAACCGTCATTGCAAATAGAATTGTCTGTGATTATGTGTCGCTACATGGGGGGGGGGTTACTAAGGTCCCTCTCACACCGGAGCTCATGTCCTCTGTTACAGCAGCTAGGACCAGATACCGAATCCATCTTGAGAATGAGAGAAGAAAGAAGGAATCCGAGGCAAAGGGGCAAAAAAGAAGGGCCATGGAGGAGCACCTGGAGCAACTTAAAAAGAGTAGAAGAGCCATCCAGGAAGTGTCTGAAGGTCTGGCCAAAGATGCTGACAAGTTAGCGGACGAGGCTGAGGGCAAGCAAGTTGGGAGAAAGATGGCAGAGCTCATTAGTAAGTCCAATGCTTTCAGAAGAAGCCACAAGGAGAAGTTGGCTGAACTAAAGAACCTGGATGAACAGATTGCAGCCAAGGGAGCAGATCTTCGAAGACTGTAGGCTCTTGTGTCATTCACGGACACACACTCTAGCTGTAAAGTGGATTGCTGTACTTTTTTAACCTAATCTGCATTTTATCTCCTGTATAACCAAAAGGTTGCTTGTAAGGCAATAGTGAGTGGTGTTGACTCTTAATGTGAGAAACATGCATATTTTTTTTATTTTGTTATCTCACAGCTCACAAAGTTAATGTCTATTATATATGAAAGTCTAAATAAAATAAGTTCAAGTACCTGGCGATTATTTTCTCAGCCTTAAAATCCATAGATTTTGTATTATATCATTCATAATTTTATTGCTAGAGCTGTGAAATTGGCATTAAATTTCCATCTAGGTGGTCTTAAAAAAGTCTTAAAAAGTCTTAAATTTCACTTGAAGAACCCTGGTGGTACCCTGAACATATTAATATGGGTATGTGTGAAAGATTATAAGCAAATTTATTTACTTTATTGAGCATTTGTATTAGATAATAAGCTTTACTGTAGGATAGCAGAAACATTATGAGACAAGTAATTCAGACTTTCTGAAGAACCCGAGGCAATCAATAAAGAGAGAAAATTGTATAAGTTACTTAGAGTGAAGTTAAGTTGGAGATTTAATTTCCATCCACAAATCAATTGTCTAGGCCCGCTTAATGTTGCAGGGTTGCAAAAGTGCTGTTAGCCATTTTTTGCATCATTTATTTCATGATTTTATCCAAAACATTTCAAAAAGACTGAGAAAGGCAGGAATGTCCCAATCTAAGTCCAAGTATCAACTCAACGTCCTGATTGCACCATTTCAAAATAATTGATTTCAGGAGTCCCCAACAAAATTCAGCTCTTGATACCTGTTGTTTATCAACCTTCTGTGATAATGTCAGATGCACCCAGATGTTGAGCTACAGAGTTTTGAAGTAGTAGATGGTAGAAAAATCTCTTGACCAATATTTAAATATTCATGGACAAACTGGATGCAGGAGTGCAGAAAGACACACTACACATACTTTTTTTAGTTGTTGAAATTATTTATTTTTAGTGTTGTGGTATTTATACAACAAAACTGAACATGTTTGACCTTTGCATAGAGGCAAAATTACAAATACAGTAGCACAGCATGGTTTCTGTCAACAACCATTCATTGAAAAAAACTCCCTACTCATTAGTCAAGTGAAGTCAGGTCAAGTTTATTTATATAGCGCTTTTCAGCAGCAAGGCACTCAATGCGCTGTACATGAGGAAAAACATTACAATGATACAGAAAATCAAACACAGAAAAACAAATCAAATTACACTAATAATCCTTGGGAGTAATAATAATTAATAATCCTTTCGGGTTTACTGGTAGAAATTGGTTCCAAGCCACTCTTAATAATAAAGCATCTTATGCTAAAAGAAGATGATAATCTTGGTAGTCTCATCATTCCACTGAATTCTAACTAGGGAAGCTGAGTTACTGGTACAAAACAATTTTAATCCACATTTTCAGGTGCTAATAATATATTGCTTTTACTGGTACTGAAGTTGAACTAAGTAAAAACAGTCTATTGTAGTCTAACTAAGAACGCTGGGTCATTGGTGTAAGACCAGCTATAGTCCAAATTTTCTGTTACTAATAATCTTTGGTTTTTGCTGGTAATCCTTCTGATAAAACTAAAAATCTATGAAAAAGTAATAAAATCATGCAATTAGGTGCAGGGCTACGCAACACACAAGAAGAAAAGATTTTGCAAGAGTGTGGTGGAATCCTAGGGGTGCGAATATATAACTGTGAGTGTGTGTGCAAGAATTAGACTCTCAACACAGATAGTCCCATTGTCCTTGAGGAGAGAGATGGAAGTTTTCTCAATTGGCCGCAAAGTCTTATCTGGGTCACAGTTGTTCGGGGGTGCTGGGAAAGAGCACCATGTTTACATAACGTCCAGGAGATAATTTGTCAATAGCCACTTAGCAGAAGTTGCCAAGGCCACATTGGGGCACCAGATTTAGAAAAACAATAAGTGTCTGGTTCAAGCAGTTGTGTGGATTTCCAATCACTTTATGAGTTTTTACTGTTATCTCTCAATTACGAATCCAAATACCCAAATTTCCAGGACTTTCCGCAGTTCTAGAGCGAACAACCTTTTCCATGATTAAATCCTTTCACCTCTGAGTCCAAAAACCGCTTCCAGGCTACGATTTGGTTCAAGAACCGTATCCAGCTTACGGCTTAGCTCTCTTAACAATTCAGTCTGAGCATTGATCGCTCTGCAGAAACCATCCAGCATCGCAGGGAGCTTTGGGATGCTGTAAACAGCTGCCCACGTTTTGCTACTCACTCGAAAAGTGGTCAGTCTTCCTGTGGAAAAGATTTGATCATTTGCGTTGAGAGACCAGTTGACCAAATCCATAATTTGCAAGTTTGGAAGATATGTAAAGTGAGGCTCTAAAAAAAAAAAAAAAAACAGACAAAAGCAGATGCAGAAGCAGGCAAGAGGCCTAGCACAAATGATTGGCAGGAAAACAGGTTTCAAATTGTTGATGCAATTCTCAGAAAGTAAATAAGGCAAACCCATCTTCACCAGTTACCACAGAAATACGTTTCGGAAGCACACCAAAAATCATGTTTCTTTGTGGCCACCTGCTGAAGACCAAGTGTTACATTGAACATGATTTTTATTCAAATCAGGTTGAGTTTGCTTGTTTGGGTAAATGAAGGCTTAGAACCTCCAGAAGTGTGTGCAATAATCCTGGTGCTATGACATCAGGGCCGGTTCTAGGCATGCATATATGACGGGGCAGGCAGAAATGTGAAAGGGGCATCATCATGGGTACACATTATGCGCATGTTTATTGTTGTTGTTGATTAGTGTTTTCTTTGTGGGATTGGGGTGAACTGTGTAGTACTGAGCAATTTGCCAGACTGCACTGGTTTCCTCTCAGTTGGGCTTCTTTTGAACAGGAAAAAAAAAATAGCTTTGGGCAAGTTGTTAAAATTTGGGCTGCTTTTCACAACATTTGGAATGTTTTTAGTAATTATTCATATCAAAATAGTTGTCATTGGTGGCAGAAAAGTAAAAACCTGCACATGTCAAAATGTTGTGTGTTTTTACTCATTAATAGCTAATTTATTTTGAAGAAGAGAAGCTGTTAATGACATCATCAATCAGGAATGGTCATTGGTTAATCAAATGTCACTGTGAAATTAAAACGGTCAATTTTAAACGCCCAAAACGGTGTTAAGAGTTCATCTAATATACACTGAAATATAGCCTTTACTTTTTTAAGCTTTGACTTGATGTTGAGAGACAGCATCATGTTGAAGAGGAAAATACAAAAGATATTCACATAGCTAAACCAGACCAGAACATGCAAATACATTTTCGGAGGCAAGTGCTAAAGCCAAAAAAGGGTATCCATTGCAGAATTTATTCATAAATAAATAAAACAGGATATATTTATGCTTTTATAGCCTCCCTTTTCTTGGATATAACATTAAACATTAAGAAAACACTGGAGAACTCCCTGTTTAAATAGAAAACATTAAACATCATTTGATTGTTTTCTGACACAGTTGAAACATTACACTTATAATAAACTAATAAAGCATTACCAATATAAATATAACTCTCCACACTTTAATGTTGCTCAACTTAAGAACCACCTTTCATGTCAATCACAAACCTAGTTTAGATAGTTAATGTTAACATTGGGTCTATTATTATGCTAATAAAATCAAACATTTTGTGGACAATGAATATTTTCCTATTTATTCATCATTTTGTGTTTGCTGCTCTATATCATAGAACATTATATTCAGCCTTCGGCATAATAGCCTGTAATGTTAACTAGCGAGCAAAATGATTCCTCAACTGTTAGAGTAGAAATGCTTGCATGAAAAGAGCTCATTGTGTTAAAGTGACTTTTACCCACACAGAACAGAGTTTTGCCAGCATGCAGTAATTATAAAATTATACATGTTTGTTTCTATTCTTAACACTTTATTGTGAGAGTTAGGCTACTTGACATTCAGAAAAAGGGTTGTGGTCATGTTTCTTCTTTTCTTCTTCAGACTTTACCATCAAAATAATTAAGTGAACTAAGTTGTCTGTTTGGTTGTATATCTCCTTCTATGTCTGTTCATTAAACCTGACAAACATCAGTCAACAGGTGGATTTTATGAGTACAAAACATATAGGCAATGTGTTGCACAGTCATGCAAGGATGCTGATTGGAAAAAAATGCAAGCGTTTTTCAGCAGGTGTGGCGCCAAAATGCCCCCCTCTCCTGCCCTTTCTCTAAAGAAACTTCGGGCCGGAAGCCACGTAATGTTTTCAGCAGTGCTATAATGTTAGGCATAACATTATAGCATAACATAGCTTTGCATGGACCGACGGATGTCCGGTTTGATTCGGTGCGTATGTCAAGTAAGCACGAATGTGTTTTGCCCTTAAGTGTTGGAGGTGGAGGGAGAGGCAAGGTTGGGTGTGTGCTTGTGCCATTGAGAATTGATTTGAGGGGAACAGGCATTTGTTTGAGGGGGCATTGCCCCCTATTGCCCCTGCGTAAAGCCGGCCTCGTATGACATGAGGCCGTGATGCCATTAATTATTTAACTGAAATAATAAAAAGTTGCTGTACAAGCAAACTTACAAGACAGCAAGTTCATTGATTTTCTATGGTGTCTAATTCACATCTCCATCAATAATTTTCCCCGATAGCAAAATTCAAACCTCACAAACCTGTAATAATTACACTTTGCTCAGCATTTTGTACAGTGGCAACACACACTGATGGATATAGCTGGCTGAAGACAGCAGACTATCACTTTTACAGTTTTTATATTGAGAGCTCAACTGAAAGTATAGCCAGTGGTTCACACCAATCATTGATGTTTTGCACTTCTACGAGGATTGTTTAAGTTATAAATAAGCGATCTCTTCAGAGCAAACATGACAATTAATCATTTATCTCTCACTATATTTCTAATGTTTCAATGTTTCATTATAATACCCTAATAAGAATGAAGTTTATATTGACAAATGCAAGCTTTATACAATTTCTATGTATGTGAAATAGTTTTTCCATAAATTGAAACTCTTTTTGCTTCAAAGTGCAGATCTTAGATGATACATTTTCTTTCATCAGTGAGCTGCTGATGCCACTTGCCGCTGATTTTCTCCAAATGTGGGGCTTTCATGAGGTGTAATGTTTCAACTCGTCTCATCATGTTTTTTTCTTTAGCTTTTTAGTTTCATCAGTCAGACACAACAGACAAACATATATCTGTTTATTGTTCACCATATAATATAACTTCAACAGCAAGGTTTCCATTCTTATGGATACTTCTACCTTTTCCTCTTTTTCCATCCTCATCAAAAACAGTGAGACACAGAGTATGAATGCACACATCTTTAAAGGTCCTGTACTTGATTTAAGGCAATCCCTATTCACATCAGGAAGTACTTTTCTTTCTAAAACTATCTATTAAAGTAATTCCACCCACACTTCTCTTTATATGGTGAAACTGCACAGCATTAAATAGAATGGGCTGCACACACTCACCTAGTGAATGCCTGCCAGCAGAGCTCCACCAGTCACAGTGTCTGCTCTACGTGCTCTTGTGTATTTTTGTTCATTGGCTTGTCAATATGGAAACATCTGTATCCTTTCATGTGGAAAGGAATTCAAGGCTGCAAGATTGAAAAAAAATAAATAAATACAAAAATCATCACTCAGAGTGATCAAAAGCTGTTGGTTTAAAAAGCAAGCACATGAAATTACAATAGACAAGGTGAGGTAAGTTTATTTATATAGCATATTTCAGCAACAAGACAATTCAAAGTGCTTTATATGATGAAAAAGAGGAAGTACTTTTAGTGACAGATACCTTTTAGTGACATTGCAGTGGCATGATGTAGAAAAGAAAAGAAAAGTTGTACTACAGAATAAAATTAATTAATTTCAATATTTTTGGGCTGAACAAACCCCTTGTTGGAAAAGCAAACTTTTTAACCCATTCATTGTTGCACTGAGTGCTTTTCGGTCCATATTTACCACCATTAGGTCAAACATTTCTCCCTGTGGAAGAGGCAGTTCCTTAGAACTCTGCATCTGTCCCATTTCAAAATAGAACTTTACTTGTATCTGGGTAATTGGGGGGAATATTCCTTTAAAACCTGTGTCTCCATATATGGTTCTGGCACTCTAATTGCCTTCCCCCTAGAAAATGCATCTTTTCAGGATACTCACACTCAACCAGCGAGGGGAGGGGTCTTTAGAACTAGGGTTATATGCTCTACTTTCTTAGTTTTAGTAAGATATTAAGTAAAAATGTGAAGCATCTCATTTAGTTGCAGCGATGTGGATGTGTTTATCTCAGGAATGTTTTACTCCAGCCAATCTAAATTAATTTTACTAGTAAAATTATTTGTGAATTGAAGTGGAGTTAAACACCTTTCCTTTGATTAAGGAGGGGAAGAAAAGCAAAAGCTGAAAGATGAGAATTTATTCAAACCAAAGTATTATACATCAGCATGCAGACAAAATAGGAAGACATTCAGTATGTTGTGGTATATCACTCAGATCTGTGACTATTCAGCGTCCCAATATGTGTTCATAGAAAAGAAAGTGATTATACAAATCACTATTGAAAAAGGCGGTTCTACTCCCGGCCAGGGGTCTTTCTGCACGGAGTTTGCATGTTCTCCCCTTGCATGCGTTAGTTCACTCTGGGTACTCCGGCTTCCTCCCACAGTCCAAAACATGACTGTTAGGTTAATTGGTCTCTCTACATTGCCGTTAGGTGTGAATGAGTGTGTATATGGTTGTTTGTCCTGTATGTCTCTGTGTTGCCCTGCGATGGACTGATGACCTGTTCAGGGTCCCCCCCCACCCCCTCCATAGACTGCTGGAAATAGGCACCAGTTTCCCCGCAATCGACTATGGCAGAAGCGGTAGAAAATGACTGACTGACTATGGAAAAAGTATTGGTTGTGATGAGTTGGTAATTTCTCACACAAAATTGGTAAAACTACACTCATAACACAGCTCGCAAAGCAACACATGGTAAGTGAGGTGGGGCCAGTGTGTATCCATCACTAGAATGGAAAAGCTGATAAACAGGGTGTCCATGACACCTCCAGAGAGTCCACCAGAGATCAATATAGTTGGAATAGATCTTTATTTCATCCTCCAAGGACTCAAAGGATTATCAGTTTACTTTTGCATAGTTTGTTGCTTAGCAGTGGCATGCACAGACATTTTGGGGGGCAGGTGCTCAAGTGGAAAAAAAGGGCACCTTGTACGGCACATGGAGCCTTTATAGTGTGAGATTTATTACAGGCACAACATAATTTATATGTATTACTAAGCACCCCCAAAACAAACTGCCCTGTGGGTTGAAGGGAAATGAGAACAAGAACGCATTTGACAAAATTCTTAAAATTAATAAGGCAACAAAATTATCATAGATTGATTTAAAGTTAGATTACTGATTCACAACCTGAACTTACGTTATCCTTAATTCTTTTTCTTTTTACACACTGAGCACAACGTGTTTGTCTTGACTATATCATTCTGTACTTTAATCACAAAATGTCTTCTGCACCAAATAACCTTATGTTGTAGCAAAGCAGGTTACACTGCCAAATTTACCAGGTAGGTCACACTAAATGAGTTATCTTCAGAAATGTGAGTAGCCAGTGACCATTTTACAGCGTAAATCAACTATACCCAGAAAATGAGTTATAAAATATTTATAGTCAAAATGA
Organism: Girardinichthys multiradiatus; assembly: GCF_021462225.1. Lineage (NCBI taxonomy): Eukaryota > Metazoa > Chordata > Actinopteri > Cyprinodontiformes > Goodeidae > Girardinichthys > Girardinichthys multiradiatus. The sequence continues at coordinate 35,500,569 of NC_061805.1, read as the reverse complement.
AACCAACATCAGAGAATATGATCATAAGAAGAATCATCTATACTTCTGCATGTAGCCAGTGTGATATATGACAGAAATTATTCTTAGAGAATAAAAATTAATCAGATTACAAGTCCTGAGAACTGATAAGATGTCTGCTATTTAGAAATTAAAATACTCCGATCACATCATCATTTTCACACACACAGAAGTAGAAAATACAACTTAGCCTACATGCCCCACATTTACTGAACTTTATTAAAGGTATTTTAGTAGTGTATAAATTGTAATGTTAACCAGCTCATTTGGCTGTATTTACAAAAAAAAAAAAAACATGAGTCAAACAGAAGTCATCATGGACCATAATTGCAAATGTAATGCCGACATCTATGAGATAGATTTGAATTTATTTTTTTCTTGTAATTTAATCTAAGAGTTAAATCGTAGACATTCTCCTGGCACATGGTGGCGGCCATAGAAAACATAGCGGGTAAAGGTATGCCATTGATTGGCCTGTTCTGTTTAGATAAAATGGTGGCAGGTGAAGTTTTAACTTTTTCATCTGAAGTTTAGGAAGCAAGTATATTCGTTTTGTTTGTTTCCTGGATGGTTAGCCGGCCTGTCGGCAGGGCAGGGCTCTATTTGACGGCGGAGGGGAGGAGAGAAGAGGTAAGCTGGACCAGCGCAGATCCAACTCTCCGCTCTGCATGCAGCCCGTCTCGATTGAGAGACACAGGGCTGCCTCCACTTCCTCGCCTGATTCTGGTGGAGCCCAAGGGCGGGCTGCCTCCACTTCCTCGCCTGATCCCGGAGGAGCCCGAGGGCGGGCTGCCTCCACTTCCTCGCCTGATCCCGGAGGAGCCCATGGGCAGGCTGCCTCCATTTCCAGGTCCGGAGCACCTTCTCGGTTTTCTCTGGGGGATGCTCACTGAACTCATGCATGACGCACAACATGACACACACCCTGACGTTCAACAGGACACACATCCAGACGTTCAACATGACACACCACAGCCAGACTCCAGGCCCGACACACCACAGCCTGACTCCAGGCCCGACACACCACAGCCTGACACACCACAGCTCGACACACCACAGCCTGACTCCAGGCCCGACATACCACAGCCTGACACCAGGCCCGACATACCACAGCCTGACTCCAGGCCCGACACAACACAGCCTGACACACCACAGCTCGACACACCACAGCCTGACTCCAGGCCCGACATACCACAGCCTGACACCAGGCCCGACATACCACAGCCTGACACACCACAGCTCGACACACCACAGCCAGACACACCACAGCTCGACATACGACAGGGCCAGACATGACACCGGACACCAGATCCAGTTCCCCAGGGTTTCTGCCTGGGTCCAGGCCCGGCGCCAGGCCCAAGTCTCTGTGGTTCCTGCCTGGGTCCAAGTCGGACGCCAGGCCCAAGTCTCTGCCGCGCTTCTGGCCACGCCGCAGACCTCCAGACACTTCGCCTCGTGGGATCTTCTGACCACGCCACAGACCTCTGGACACTTCGCTTCGTGGGTTCTTCTGGCCTCGCCGCCGGCCTCCTGGCTACCTACATCTTCGTTGCCGGTCACCTGATCAGCCCTTGCGGCTTGTTTTGTTTGGACTGGACTTCAGTTTATCCCATCGGGTTATTTTTGTTTTTGTGGACTGTGGGTCTAGCTTTGTTTTTTGGACTATGTTGCCTCACCCAATTTTGTTTGTGTTTTGGACTCTCGCCCTCCGTCCGAGGCCCCCTCCGCCTGTCTGGTTGGGTTGTTTTGTTCTAGACTTTGTGGTCATCTGGGATTTGACCTTAAGGGGGGGATACTGTCAGGGTTTGGACTTTGTTTGTGTTTAGTCCCTTTCCTCATGTTTTAGTTTTATTAGGTTCACCTGCTCCTTCTGCCTCCCTGCCTCCTTGTCTCACCTGTTCTTAGTTCCTTTGATTACCTGTCACCTATTTTCATTGGTTCGCACTCCTCTCTCCCTCAGTATATATGCTTGGTTATTTTCATTGTTCCTCGCTCGGTCCACCTGTTACTTCCATGCTGGTTCCTGTTCCTTGTCATTTTGGAAACTCGTGTAAGTTTATCTTTTTGTTATTAAAGCCTCAAGAACCTCATATCCACTATGCTGCAGTCAAGTGTTTTTCTGCATTCCGGTTCCGTTCCACAACACATTACAACACTTTGAATAGGCAGTTTAACCTGTTATATACAGAAATAAATGTAAACGATAACTGACAAACAAGCTTACAGTGCACTGTTAACACTGAAAATCTAACGGAGTGTAAGGAGTGTAAAGAAGACCATTCATCATACACCAAAGCTCTTAAAATATGTTTTCTCTCTTTTTAACATTTTTGCAGTGAAGATCATTAACAATTTAGATGTTGACTGATCTGGAACTCAGTTTTTGCTTGAGTGGGTTGAAAAATAGTGCAATAGTATACTATGTACTATAACTACTATTCCTACAGCTGCTAAAGTAACACTCATTATACAGTTCAGTAAAATGGAGTAAAACAAGCTCAATGTCATGCTCAAAAAACAGTTTAAAGCTTGGGCATTATGACATGGTGCAATCTGCTGCTGGGATTAGCTATTATATGATGAATAGATTGCCATTTGAACAATGTTCATTTAATGTTAAAGGGCCCAAAGTCTGCTGGGAAAATATCTTCAACATTACACCACCACCACCAGCATGAATTGTTGATACAAGACGGTATTAATCATATTCTCACCTAACATCATCTTAATGTTGTAGCTGAAATCAAGATTCATTTTTACAAGGAAATAGTTATCTAAAGCATTTTTGTTCAGGTTTTGTAAACCTGCTCTGTACACTCAGTTTCCTGATCTTAACCGGAGTGGAACCTGGTGTTGTCTTCTTTTTCTGTAACCCATCTGCTTCAAGGTTCAAGGTTCAAGGTCCTCTGGAACCTCTGGAGATCATTGTGGAAAGACGGATTCTTCATAAAATGAAGAACATTATGGAGAACCCTGAGCATCCTCTTCATGTGACTGTCCTACAACAACAGAGTGTCTTCAGTCAGAGGCTTCTTCAGATCTGCTGTAAGACAGAGCGCTACAGGAGATCCTTCCTACCCACAGCCATCAGCATCTACAACAGCTCTTTGAGGAAACCCTCATAATGAGCTACAACAACATTTAATTTCCCTTTGGGATTAATAAAGTATTTTTGAATTGAATTAAATATGGTTCTTTCAGATATATTTTTGCACTAACTTAGTTAATATGTTTTTTCTTGAGCTGCTGTTGCATTTCTATCATCTTGAAAGACTCTGCCCTACTTTGACCACTTACAGTAATCAAGGAACTATTATCCACAGATCATACGTTCATTGGATCTTTTCTCTATATATTTTGAATTAGTCAAATTTGCCTTTTGTGTAGTGAGGAAAAGGTTTGCTAACATTCTTTCAATGAGCTGACCAGCAGTGCACATCTTGGTGTAAAAAAACTGCAGTCCCTCTGTCACTTTCTTTGGAAAAAAAAACCTCACAATTACCAGTCTGATTTTTGGCATGTAATCTATCCGCTATAAATTATTCAATTTTAATAGTGTTCACAGTACTACCTGCCTACACAATTGTTGGGACCTACAGCCATGGATTTCCACATTAAAACTCCGGTACAGACTTTTCTGGAACTTTTCAAAATAAAATGCAATAACCTTCTTCCAGCACAGCCAGTAAAGGGGATAACTGCAGATTTCCTGTGGTGCCATTACCAAAAATAAAGCACAACTCCGTAGGGGGAAGGGGAGGTAGCAGAGGACGTCCCAGTGATGCCACTGCCCGTAAAAGACCCTCACCCTTCCCACATATCGCTCTATTCCACGCGGCCTTGCAGAGGGACCGGATAGGAGAGGAAAGCGCACTGATGTCTTTTGCTGGCAAAAAGACATAAATTCAACTGGATCCAAAGCCATACGATCATCGATCATATGCAAAGTTAAGTAGAATGAAATACTGTCTGTGTATCCGGTATTTTCATTCATGAACGGGGAAATTAAGGTGTAAGAGTTGCTTACCTTTCTCTCCGAAGCTCCACAGAAGCAAACTGTGTCGCAGAGAGATCCCCCGGTAGAGAAGCTGTTTCTACAAGCCGAGTCTGAAGGAAGTTACTACGGCCTGCACAACCGTGTTACGGTAACAAACAGCTGGGCAGTGGACAGGCCGAGCCGCCAGCTCTCCAGAGCTAACTCTTTTGTTCACAGAGCGAACGCAGAGGTTAGCTACCGAGCCAACTGCTTGTTGACTGGATACCTTCTTCAAACTTCGCCCTTGGACAACATTCCCTCAACATGGTCAGAGGTTAGGTTTGGCAGATTAACCAATAGGTTTAGGATAAAATGATTTAAACGTTTTCATGTTATGAAGTTTTGTTTTGTGGAATCTGGCTATCTTTAGAGCTAGTAGGCTAGCTACGGCACGCGCCGGTTCTGTGTTCTTTGCATGTTTTAAAGTTAAGATAAACTTTATTTAAAGGGTGGTTTCAACCAGAACATTGCTCATAATGCGCCGTCCGCGCTTATGCATTTTAACCCTTTTATTAACCCTGGTATTTTAAAGGTATGTGTTGATTCTGGTGCTAAGCTATCTTCTAGCTTAGCACCTTAGCTAGCTTCTTTGTTAGCTCAACGGCTAGCCGGTAAGAACACGTGCTAGCACTAAGACTATTAAACAGAAAGGTTGTTGGTTTTCAAGCTAGTGAATAATAGTCCCTGAACATCATTTACTAGATTTGATACCTAAGTAAACACCATTAAGCCCCATTTCTCCAGAAAGATTTGGCTCTTTTCCAAAATACTCAATAATATTTCTTCAAATATTATTTCAATAAATAAATAAAGGCAGTTAATTAGACACCGTTGAGAATTAGTCATCCATGAGGTTAGTTTTATTCAGCAGATCATTATTTAAAACATTATTTTATTAAAGTAATATGTTACCTGATCTTGCATTGTGAAGGGTTGTCTAGATGTTGCTGATTAATGCCTAAGTTAGTTCCAAGACTTACTAACTTCATTTCCGAATTCTTCAAGATAATCCTTGGTTCTCAAACATAAACATTGCATGGTAATGTTGCATCACTCTTTTTGGTCATGATTTCCAATCATCTTTAATCAACTTGTTTATATTGTACATAGCCCATTAGTCTTCATTATTCTTTAATTCTGCTTGGTAGTTTAGATTGATTGTTTTAGCATAGTAAAGAGTTTGTTGATTGAAATATGTTTGACTTTGAGTTGACTTTTTGTTAATAAATTCTTGTATTTTAAGAAATTGTGTGAATTCATTCCATATATGTGCAGAGTTTATGCTGTTCAATAATGCCAGAGCTCGTCTCACACCTTTCTATTTTGTCCTAATACCATCGCCTTACTGGACTGGTATTCACAGGACAACCCTTAACAGACCGAAACATTATTTGATAAAATATTAAAATATTAATATTAAAATATTAATATTAAATATTAAATAATATTCTCAGATTCATATTTACAACACAATTGTTGTCATGCTGCCTTTTATTTTTTCTTGCTGTCAGAAGTTTCATAAGGGTTGCACAGATTCCACACAATGTTGCTTGCTTTAGGATTAAATCTTGTACTGCTCATGTTGATATCAACAAATGTTCACACCCAAGCGTTCTGTCCAACTTTATAAGTATTTTTCAACCATTAAATGTGCATAAGCTCCTGAAAGCAATGCCTGCTTCTATATTGCTGAGCTGAAGAATCATTCCCTGTCACCACATCTAAGCCACTTTGCTCACCTCAGCAGGGAGGGAGAGAGAAAAAAGGAGAAAAAGAGGGGGTCGCACTCCAGGATGATAACAGCTAAGATTTTCCTACCAAAAAGAGATTAAAGGCCACATTTGATATCAAGTGAAGAGAGGGCTATGGGATGTTTTTTTTTCTAAATGAATGAAAAGCTGGGCTAAAAATTTACCCCAAATATCTTTACAAGAAGCATTTGAAGAGTTGGTAAAATGTTAATGTCTGGCATTTTGCGGTATTGCTCTGACTACCTTCTTATGTAAAATCTGGATGGAGAGCAAAACCTGGATGACCTCACAGGTTTGACCTTGGAGACATGGAAGGTGGGGCGTACACGCAATGAAGAAGGCAGATTGAGACGCACAGCTACTGGGTTAATAACCTCGGCAACAGGAAACGGGCCCACAAAACGGGATGCCAACTTGCGATTCTCTACCTTGATGGGCAAATCCTTAGTGGATAACCACACCTTCTGTCCCACCAGGTATCTTGGGGCTTGGGATCTGTGACGATTGGCATTACGGGCATAGACAGCAGAGGTCTTGCAGAGAGTCGCTGTGGCCTTTCTCCAGACTCTGAGACAACGACGTGCTGTTAAGTGGGCAGCAGGAACCTGGGTAGCCCCCTCCTGAACAGAGAGAATAGGTGGTTGATAGCCATAAACAACATGAAATGGTGACAGACCTGTGGCACTTGATGGTAATCCATTGATGGCGTACTCTACCTATGGTAAGTTCTGGGACCAGCGATTGGGAGCATTCATGCATAGGATGCGCAATTTGGACTCAACCTCCTGATTAATCCTCTCTGTCTGGCCATCCGGTGAAAACCTGAAGAGAGACTGACATCAATGCTGAGAAGGGTGCAAAACTCACCCCAAAAACGGGAAATGAATTGTGGTCCTCTATCAGAAACGATGTTGCGGGGAATGCCATGAAGTCTGAACACTTCTCGGGCCATTACATCAGCGAGACCAGGTGATGAAGGCAATTTGTGGAGAGGAATGAGGTGGGTCATCTTGGAGAATATGTCAACCACAGTGAGGAGTACAGTGTTACCTTGAGAGGGAGGTAGGCCGGTGACAAAATCCATTGAGATGTGGGACCATGGTTGATGTGGAATAGGTAGAGGCCTCAGTAGACCGGCTGGAGGGCGTCTGGACGGCTTTACTCTGGAACAGGTGGCACACGCTGACACAAACTCTCGCGTGTCCTTTCTGAGTGTGGGCCACTAGAATCCTGACTGGACCACTGCTAGAGTCCTTGTTATACCTGGGTGACAGAAAAGTTTAGAGCCATGACAGAACTGAAGGACTTTAGGCACCATTTCTACAGGAACAAACAGAAGACCTTTAGGACACTGAACTGGAGGTGGTTGTTTCTGATGACTCCTCTTGAGCATGCTCTCAATACTGGTAAGAGATAGCCTGGTCTTGGAGGGAAGGATGTAGTCATGGTCAACAGAATCAGAAGGACAGACAGAAGCCTGATGAAGTCTAGAAAGGTCATCTGGTTTGATGTTCTAACTGCCAAGGTCGATAGGCCAGGGTGAAGTCAAATCTGCTAAAGAATAGTGCCCATCTAGCTTGGCGTGGGTTCAGTTTCTTGGCAGATTTGAGGTATTCCAGGTTCTTATGGTCTGTCCACACAGTAAAAGGATGTGTGGACCCCTCCAGCCAGTGCCTCCATTCCTCCAATGCTAGTTTGATAGCCAACAGTTCTCTGTCTCCAACGTCATAGTTTCTTTCGGAGCCAGAGAGCCAGCGAGAAAAAAAGGCACAAGGATGTAACCTGGCATCATCTGCAAACCGTTGAGACAGGACTGTGCCGACCCCATTGTCCGAGGCATCAACCTCCACCACAAAAGGGTTAGATGGATCTTGAAAACGCAGAATGGGAGCTGAGGTGAAGAGACGTTTTAGATTACCAAAGACTTGTTTGGCCTCTGAGGACCACTTGAACTGACTCCTTGTTGAAGTGAGTTGATGAAGAGGGACAGCCACAGAACTATAATCCTTGATAAAACAGCGATAAAAATTGGCAAACCCAAGAAACCGTTGAAGCTCCTTCTAACTGGATGGGTCAGGCCACTCCAAGACTGCTGCCACCTTAGATGGATCCATGTTAATCCTGCCAGGAGCAATGACAAAACCCAGAAAGGATACAGATGAATGATGGAATGCACACTTCTCAGCCTTAACAAATAGTTTATTTTGGAGAAGCCTGAGAAGAACCTCACGAACATGCTTGATATGCGTAGATAGATCCTTAGAAAAAATCAAGATGTCATCAAGGTATACAAAAACAAATCTGTTTAGCATGTCCCTTAAAACATCATTAACCAATACCTGGAAAACAGCTGGGGCATTGGTGAGCCCAAAGGGCATGACCAAGTATTCATAATGCCCTGAAGGGGTGTTAAAAGCTGTCTTCCATTCGTCTCCTTATCTTATGTGGACCAGATGGTAGGCATTACGCAGATCTAGTTTAGTGAACACAGTACTACCTTGAAGGAGTTCAAAAGCAGAAGTCATGAGAGGCAGAGGATACCTGTTCTTAACTGTAACTTCATTAAGGCCGTTAAGATAATCGATGCATGGTCTAAGAGACCCATCCTTCTTGCCCACAAAGAAGAATCCTGCACTTGCTGGGGAAGAAGACTTTCTGATAAGTCCTGCCTTGAGGGCGTCAGAAATGTATTCCTCCATTGATCCTCTTTCAGGACCAGAAATGGAATACAATCTGCCCGAGGTGGGGTGGTACCAGGGCGAAGGTCAATGGCACAGTCATACTCTCTATGGGGATGCAGAGAAGTGGCCTTTGATTTGTTAAATGCCTCACGCAAATCATGATAAATCTTAGGGACCCTAGACAAATCTGGGTAATCATGGTTGGTCTCACAAGGAGATATCATGATAGGGGCTTCCCTCAAACAAGAAATGGAGCAAGATGGCCCCCAAGACTGAACCTCACCAGTGAGCCAGTTAATGACTGGATTGTGTTTGATGAGCCAAGGGCGTCCCAGAATCACTGTAATCTCTGGAAAACTGGTCAGCAGAAACGTGATCCTGTCGTGGTGGTTTCCTGAAATCAGCACATGATCTCTCTAGAAGTTCCAACTCCAATGCGAGCTTATGAGCTAGGCTGACATCGATAAAGTTAGCATCAGCCCCGGAGTCAATGAAAACAGGTACCTCCCTCCCTTCAGGAGAGTCAGGAAATCTGATGGTGCACCGATTGTGGGGAGGGTTCTGAGATCTGAGGAGAGGGCTCAGCAAAGACACCCCGAGCTTTATTGAGCCTGTCCTTTTGACGGACAGTTAAGAGCTCGATGGTTCTTCTCTCCGCAGTAGAAACACAGGTGATTTCTGAATCTCCTGTTTACGGGGGGGGGGGGGGGCGTGAAGATTTGGGGCATGGTGCTTGGACTGACCTGGACTGTTGAGACCCTTCTTTGATAATTAGATGATGACCTCTCCCTCTTACGTTCACGAAGGCGTTGGTCAATCCACATGGCCAGCCTTTCTAAGGCCTCGAGGGTCTTGGGAGGGTCATGGGTAGCAATTTCATCCTTGATGTCATCTGACAGACCCTGGTAAAAAAACGTCAAACAGGGCTTCATTATTCCAAAGACAACTGGACTTTAAGGCATGGAAATTGATGATATAGTCAGTAACAGGCTGAGGGCCCTGTTTGAGAGAAAACAGTCTCCTGGCAGCCTCTCTCTCAGGTCGAATAGGATCAAAAACCCTCTTTATCTCATCAGAAAACTCTAAAAATGAGTCACAGCTGTCAGCATCATTCTCCCACTCAGAAGTTCCCCACAGCTTAGCCTTACCAGATAGTAGAGAGATTGTATAGGCCACTTTGGCCCGCTCAGAAGGGAAGGCAGAGGGCTGGAGTTCAAAAAGCAGAGAACACTGGGTTAAAAAAGGTCTGCATTGTTGCAGGATCCCCATCAAAATGCTCTGGGGTGGAATCTTAGGTTTGTTGTTAGCGTTAGCCGTGGGAGTGACAGTAGAGGTGAGTGGCTGCGTAACTGAGGGCCTAGCTTGGGCTTGGGAGACCCTAAGAGAAGAAAGTCCCTGTAAAAGCTCCTGGACATTTGTTTCTAGGCCAGTAATAGCCCCCTCTACCTTAAACACCAATCGGGATTTGGCTGTGGGTTCATACTGGCGAGATCGTACTTCATTGTGGTTCAGCAAAACGACAAACTGTTAAGAAAGTTAATTTGGATACTTAAAAGAGGTTCTTTCTCCATCCATGGAGGAGCAGAACAATGATCCAAAGCACACCACCAAGTCCACCTCAGAAAATCAGAAAAAAACAACTAAATGAATGTTTGGGAGTGGCATAGTCAAAGTCTTGACTTAAATCCAGTTGAAATGCATTGGCATGACTTTGTGAATTGAAATAAATTGGAAAAGAAACGTAAGGCAAAGATTATCCGCAGTCTTGTAAAAGACCCTCAGTTATGGTAAACAATTAATGAAAGCTTTAATCGCCAAGGGTGGCATAAGCAGTTATTAGGTTTGAGCGGTAATTACTTTTTTGTAATTTCTTTATGTAGTTACTTGGATCATATTTGTCTGATATTAAAATTAGTTTAATGAACACTGAAAAACACTGAGGTGTGAAAAGGCAAAACATATGCAATCTGTATGTACGAAAATATCTTTCACTGCACCATATACCCTCTTTCTACTTGAAAGCTTGAAGCTGATTAACAGAAAAAATACATTTAATAAAAAAATTGACTACTTGTCCTTATTCCCAGAGTTATCTGCTGCTTTGTTAAAGGCCACTTTGGTGCCTGAGATGTGCACAAGGGGTCCTTTGGAAGCAGTGCCATGACAAACTGGCCATGACAACATCTGCCTTGTTAACAAGTAACAATGTGCACATGAAACACAACGGGAAGCTGTGCAATGTGTTATGAAATGTTTGAGACTCCCCCCGATTAAAAAACGTACGATTTCATTTAAAATATATCCATTTATAACACATACATAAAGCATGATGCTGTCTGACATCATAAAGTTCTTCTTGTTTATTTTTTAAGAACATTTTGGGACTTTCACTCTAATTTGAGCAGCATGTTTTTTCTTCTTTCCAATTTAAGATGGCTGTTTGCCCAGTCTAACCAGCCAATATAAGCATCCCAAGGGTAAGCAGTGCCAACTTCATTTGTTTGAGCCAGATATTGAATGTTGTGCGCTGCAGCAAGCCTAAGAAAGTTTTTTTTTTTTTTTTTTTAACTCACTATCTAAAACAACAGCAAAAAATAGATACTGTGTCAGGCTGTCTATTTTTTCAAGCATAGGATCTGCTAAACCTCGTGTACAACGTGCTGTTGTCTCAGGAAATTAGACCTTAAGACAAAGGGAAATTATGCATTTGGATAAAAGTGAGAAGGCATTGTTCTTCTGTTCTAATTAACTGTATCACAGCTGTGCCAAAAATACACCAAAAGACTAATTTATTTGAGGTATGTGAAGATGGCAAAGAGGCAATCTTTAGATACCACCCAGATCTGTGATGAGAAAGACCCTGAAAACCTGCATACATTACAGCAGTATTTTTGCACAGAAATTGCTAATTCCTTAGTGTAGTGTGACCTAATTTGTTGTACCTGGGGGACCCAGCGGCATCTTAACTCCCCCTCTGTCTCATATTCAAACTCATGTGAAGGCAAAGCTTTGCAGCAGAGCACAGACTTTGATGATGTGAAGTGAAATGCAGGTCACAGTGAGAAAAAAAAAAAGATATGGTACTTGTGTGTGGAGTAACTGAAGGCTGATTACGTTCAAAATGTGAAATGTGAAATTTTTTTTTGATCCTGCAGTAAATGTCCTTTATGACCCTATACATTAGGAATATGTACAATGTTTGTTAGATTGTTTGTACATATAAGCATAATTACCATGTTTTATATTAAACTACAAATAAGGAGCCTTTATAAAACAGGTATATTTTGTTCTTTGAAGTTTTGGGGGTAAGAATATTCACATGATCCAAATCATGTATTGTCTGCGGAGAAAAAGCTGAAACAAAAAGAAGAAAGAAAAAGAAAAAAGACTCCACCATATTTTTAAAGTAGTTTTACTTTAGCTTCCTTTGGACAGTTCTTATTTGTAGATAAATGCTGCAAATGGAGAAAGGCAATAGAAAAGCAATAGAAAAGACCTGCATTTCATACTTTAACCTGAAGCAATTTCACTCTAGTTGTCAGAAAATACACAAAATAGAATCTTTATTTTCTTTGTACAATTATTTTATATATTTTTGCCACATACCAGAGATGGGAACTCAGAATACAACTTAGACTCAATTCACTTGCAAGCAACAAAAACAGAGATGAGGTTAAAAGTAAGCAGATAGCAGTCAATGAAGGGGTTGTCATTTTGACATTATGCAGAGTACAGGTCCTTCTCAAAATATTAGCATATTGTGATAAAGTTCATTATTTTCCATAATGTCATGATGAAAATTTAACATTCATATATTTTAGATTCATTGCACACTAACTGAAATATTTCAGGTCTTTTATTGTCTTAATACAGATGATTTTGGCATTTAGCTCATGAAAACCTGAAATTCCTATCTCACAAAATTAGCATATCATTAAAAGGGTCTCTAAACGAGCTATGAACCTAATCATCTGAATCAACAAGTTAACTCTAAACACCTGCAAAAGATTCCTGAGGCCTTTAAAACTCCCAGCCTGGTTCATCACTCAAAACCCCAATCATGGGTAAGACTGCAGACCTGACTGCTGTCCAGAAGGCCACTATTGACACCCTCTAGCAAGAGGGTAAGACACAGAAAGAAATTTCTGAACGAATAGGCTGTTCCCAGAGTGCTGTATCAAGGCACCTCAGTGGGAGGTCTGTGGGAAGGAAAAAGTGTGGCACAAAACGCTGCACAACGAGAAGAGGTGACCGGACCCTGAGGAAGATTGTGGAGAAGGGCCGATTCCAGACCTTGGGGGACCTGCGGAAGCAGTGGACTGAGTCTGGAGTAGAAACATCCAGAGCCACCGTGGACAGGCGTGTGCAGGAAATGGGCTACAAGTGCCGCATTCCCCAGGTCAAGCCACTTTTGAACCAGAAACAGCGGCAGAAGCGCCTGACCTGGGCTACAGAGAAGCAGCACTGGACTGTTGCTCAGTGGTCCAAAGTACTTTTTTCGAATGAAAGCAAATTCTGCATGTCATTCGGAAATCAAGGTGCCAGAGTCTGGAGGAAGACTGGGGAGAAGGAAATGCCAAAATGCAGCTATCTATCAGGAGATTTTGGAGCACTTCATGCTTCCATCTGCTGAAAAGCTTTATGGAGATGAAGATTTCATTTTTCAGCACGACCTGGCACCTGCTCACAGTGCCAAAACCACTGGTAAATGGTTTACTGACCATGGTATCACTGTGCTCAATTGGCCTGCCAACTCTCCTGACCTGAACCCCATAGAGAATCTCTGGGATATTGTGAAGAGAACGTTGAGAGACTCAAGACCCAACACTCTGGATGAGCCAAAGGCCGCTATCGAAGCATCCTGGGCCTCCATAAGACCTCAGCAGTGCCACAGGCTGATTGCCTCCATGCCATGCCGCATTGAAGCAGTCATTTCTGCCAAAGGATTCCCGACCAAGTATTGAGTGCATAACTGTACATGATTATTTGAAGGTTGACGTTTTTTGTATTAAAAACATTTTCTTTTTTTGGTCGGATGAAATATGCTAATTTTGTGAGATAGGAATTTTGGGTTTTCATGACCTGTATGCCACAATCATCCGTATTAAGACAATAAAAGACCTGAAATATTTCAGTTAGTGTGCAATGAATCTAAAATATATGAATGTTAAATTTGTATCATTACATTATGGAAAATAATGAACTTCATCACAATATGCTAATATTTTGAGAAGGACCTGTATTTCTCAGCAGAAATGTGTCAGGATCTGTCTGTGTATTAGTTTGTGTTTTGTTTATTTTAAACCTGGTTTGGTCTTTGTTTACCTTCTGTCTGTGTTATAATGTTAATTGGTCTCATTCCCTCTGTCTCCTGACCCACACCTGTTCCTTGTTCCCCATGATTATTATGATGATTCTGTCCCTCTGTTCATTGCTTACCCCTGTTCTCTCTGTTTGTATTTACACCCTGGTGTTTCTGTTGTTCCCCGCATTGTTTTTGTTGGTAGTTGTCTTTATGTCAAGAAGTCTGTGGTCTGGTCAGAACCCTGTTGCAAGACCCATTAAAGAGCAGCTTAATTGTAATCATCGGCCTACTGGTGACTCTTCTCTGCATTTTAGTTTGTTAAGATGGCTGTGCTCAACTCAACAGTTAAGTTGAGCACAGTTCCAAGTTCGTCTGCTTGTATCTTCTGCTACCATTGAGCCAGCAGTTAGTATAACTATGCCTTGACTGTTGCTCATGACAATTTGATCATGTTTGTTGTAATATTATGTTAATGACCAGATGATATTTCCCAAACTATGAACTGTATTAAAAGACCTTGGGTGATTTCATAATAGAATTAATTTAGCATATTAGGCCTATTAGGGTGGTTCCCCTCCTTGAACCTTAACGTGGTGGAGGGGTTTGAGTGCTCAAATGATCCTAGAGGCCATGTTGTCTGGGGCTTAAATACCCCTTGTAGGGTCTCCCATGACAAACAGGCTCTAGGTGACGGTCAGACAAAGAGCGGTTCAAGACACCCTCATGAGGACTATTACATCGAGGCATCCAATCCAATCCAATCCAACTTTATTTATAAAGCACTTTTACACCACAGCAGACCAAAGTGCTGTACAGAAACTAGATTCAACATAATTCAATCAAAAACACAACACCTTACACAGTGTCAAAAGCCAAAGAAAACAAGTAGGTTTTAAGACGCATTTTAAAAACAGACAGTGAAGGGGACTGTCTGAGTTGGAAGGGCAGCTCGTTCCAAAGTTTAGGAGCTGCTGCAGCAAAAGATCGATCTCCCTTGAGTTTAAGTCTGGTCTTAGGGACCCTCAGGAGCAGTTGATCAGCTGATCTAAGGGACCGGGAGGGATTATAGGGATGCAACAAATCAGCCAGGTAAGGTGGGGAAAGGCCATTCAAAGATTTAAAAACAAATAAAAGTGTATTAAAATGGATCCTAAAAGGCACAGGCAGCCAGTGGAGTGAAAATAAGATGGGAGGCATGTGATGTCACCCAGTACAGCGGAGCCGGGGTCCCACCCTGGAACCAGGGCTGGGGTCGGGACTCATCAGAGAGTGCCTGGTGGCTGGGTTGCTCCTCCCAGGACCTGGCCGGGCCAAGCACAAATGTCCATAATGAACACCATGTTCAAGCATAAGGGTGTCCATCAGTGTACTTGGCACCAGGACTCCCTAGGCAGGAGGTCTATGATGGACTTTGTTGTCGTGTCGTCATACCTTCAGCCGCATGTTTTGGGCACCCCGGTCAAGAAAGGGGCTGAGCTGTCCAATGATCACCACCTGGTGGTGAGTTGGATCCGCTGGAGGAGGAGAAAGTCGGACAGACTTGGCAGGCCCAAGCGCATATTGAGGGTCTGGTGGGAACGTCTGGCAGAGCCCTTGGCCAGGGATGTATTCAACTCCCACCTCTGGGAGAGCTTTGACCAGATTCAGGAGGATGTTGGAGACATAGAGTCCGAGTGGACCATGTTCTCCACATCTATTGTCGATACTGCTGCCCATAGCTGCGGTAGTAAGGTCTGCTGTGCCTGTCGCGCCGGCAATCCCCGAACCCGGTGGACACCGGCAGTAAGGGATGCTGTCAAGCTGAAGAAGGAGTCCTATCAGCTGAAGTTGGCTTGTGGGACACCTGAGGCAGCTGACGGGTACCGTGGGTCCAAGCATGCCACGTCCCGGGTGGTGGCAGAGGCAAAAACTCAGCCTTGGAAGAGTTCAATGAGGCCATGGAGAAGGACTACCGGTTGGCCTTGAAGCAAGGAGGCGGAAGCAGTGCTTCGTCAACACTGTTAACAGTGGGGCTAGGAAGGTGTTGACTTCAACTGGGGACATTATCGGGCGGTGGAAGGAGTACTTTCAGGATCTCCTCAATCCTGCCATCATGCATTACCTAGTGGAAGCAGAGGCTGGGGACCCGGGGTTAGACTCTTTTATCACCCAGGCTGAAGTCGCCAAGGTGGTTAAAAAGCTCTGCCGTGGCAGGGCTTCGGGGGTGGATGGGATCCACCCTGAGTACCTCAAGTCTCTGGATGTTGTGGGGT
Source organism: Girardinichthys multiradiatus (assembly GCF_021462225.1). Classification (NCBI taxonomy): domain Eukaryota; kingdom Metazoa; phylum Chordata; class Actinopteri; order Cyprinodontiformes; family Goodeidae; genus Girardinichthys; species Girardinichthys multiradiatus. The sequence goes on along the minus strand of NC_061805.1, from coordinate 35,484,526 downwards.
TGTCATGGTTGACACACCTCTTCAACATTGCGTGGCGGTCGGGGACAGTGCCTCTGGACTGGCAGACTGGGGTGGTGGTCCCCCTTCATAAGAAGGGTGACCGAGGTGTGTTCCAACTAAAGGGGGATCACACTCCTCAGCCTCCCTGGTAAGGCCTACGCCGGGTTATTGGAGAGGTGTGTCCAGCTGATAGTTGAACCTTGGCTTCAGGAGGATCAGTGTGGTTTTCGTCCTGGAACACTGGACCAGCTCTATACCCTCTACAGGGTACTCAAGGGTTCATTGGAGTTTGCCAACTGGTCCACATGTGTTTTGTGGACCTGGAGAAAGCATTTGACTGTTTCCCTTGTGGTGCCCTGTGGGAGATGCTCCAGGAGTATGGAATCGGGGGCCCTTTATTAGGGGCCATCCCGTCTCTGTAGAAGCGGTGCAGGAGTTTGGTCCACATTGCCGGCACTGAGTCGGACCTCTTCCCGGTGCATGTTGGACTCAAGCAGGGCTGCCTTTGTCACCGGTCCTGTTCATAACTTTTATGGACAGGTTTTCTAGGCACAGCCAAGGCCAGGAGGGGGTCTGGTTTGGGCACCAGTGGATTTTGTCTCTTCTTTTTGCAGATGACGTGGTACCTCACCTATGGCCATAAACATTGGATCATGACCTAAAGAACGAGATCCCGGATACAAGTGGCTGAAATGAGCTTCCTCCATAGGGTGGCCGGGCACTCCCTAGAGATAGGGTGAGGAGCTCAGCCATCCCGGAGGGGCTCGGAGTAGAGCCGCTACTCCTCCACATTGAGAGGAGCCAGTTGAGGTGACTCGGGCATCTATACCGGATGCCTCCTGGACGCCTTCCTCGGGAGGTGTTCCAGGCACGTCCCACCGGGAGGAGGCCCAGGGGACGGCCCAGGACACGCTGGAGGGACTATGTCTCTCGGCTGGCCTGGGAATGCCTTGGGCTCCCCCGGAGGAACTGGAGGAGGTGTCTGGGGAGAGGGACGTCTGTGTGACTCTGCTGAGTCTGCTGCCCCCGCGACCCAGGCCCAGATAAAGTGGAAGACGAAGAACACGAACACGAAGGGGTTTATTAGTGCGAAGACAGTGTTCTTAAAAAAAAACTGTTGCTGTTATGTTTATTCAGTAATTCCAGATGTGTTCTTGTTCATTCACAACTCTTAAACAAAGCTTCCAAATTAAGATTTAGACCATGGTTTCCAAATTATATTGGAAATCCTAAGACTCAAGTGAAAGAGAACAAAAACCTCTTAACCCTATATAATGTGTTGTAATTTAACAGAGAGGACAATTTGATCAATTAATAGGTGGTAACTGCAATGTACTAATGTTGTTGTTCAAAATAAAAGCATTTCCGGTCCGATTCAATTTGAAATTTGACATTAAGTAGTGTTAAGATATTTCCATTGGTTTACCTTGACCATAAATGCATATTATTATGTTAAAAAAATAATCTAATTAATTTATTTTCTTAATAATTCACTACAGATAATTTTTAGACATAATGGATTGAGTGTTCTGAAAAAAATAGATAAAACAGTGCAGAATTTAAATGCATAATCTGCAGCAATGCAATGTCTTAGAGAATGGACACTTTGAAGCTGGAAGCTCTGCCAATACAAATTGTTTAAAAATACTAATAAACTGCTTTACTGCCAGGTCATTAAAGAGGAAGATCCCTGGAAACACTTCCATAAAAATAAAAGACCCCCAGATTTCAAATGATTAAATCAAAGCTGTATAAGAAGTAATCAATTTAGTGACAAGTATTTTAAAGGGTTGTTTTGTGGAAGCTTTACAAGACAAATGTTTTATATTTTAGTTAGCTTTATCACAGTATACAGTATTGGCCAAGATTGTGTGGACAAACAAGAAATGTCACTTCAGTTTTAAGCTCTCACAGCAGCACTATTTAGTATAAATATATAAAATTTAGAGGAAATAAAATACAGGAACATTATGTACATGTATATGCATGTACTGCCAATTTGTTTTTTTTTTTAATACAAAGAAATAAAACAGAAAGACATGGTAGTGCAAATATACTTATTTTGTTTCACAGTAGAGTATCTGACTACATATGCTGTAAGGTGTTCATTGTGTTCATCAGAGAGACAGTTTGTGGGAAGAAAGTGTTTCCCTGGCGACTGTTTTTTGCAAATAGCACTCTGTACCAGCTATCTGAAGGTAAAAGTCACTTTGTGACGAGGATGTGTGGGGTCTACAGAGGAGTTAGCTGCCCTTTTCATGACCCTAGACCTGTACAAGTCCAGGAGGGAGGGAAGGTCAAAATCGGATAATCCTCTCTGCAGACCTAATGCTTGTTGCAGTCTGGACCTGTCCTGTTTTGTGGATGAGCCAAACCACACAGTGATGGACAAACACAGGACAGACTGAATAATGGCAGTGTAGAAGATGACCAGCAGCTCCTGTGGAAGGTTGTACTTCTTGAGTTGCCACTGGAAGTAAAGTCTCTGCAGGGTCTTCTTCTGAACAGTGTCTATATGTGAGGACCAGATGATTTAATTACCACGTACATCAGGGCAACAGGTCTGTATTCATTTAATCCTGTGATGGTGCATTTCTTGGGGACCAGGAATATGGTGAAGCTTTTGAAGCATAAAGGAACCTCATGCAGCTCCAGTAACTTGTTGAAGATCCGAGTGAAGATGGGGGCCAGTTGGTCAGCGTAGGTTTTTAGGCAGAAGGGGGAAATACCATAACGTCCCGCAGTTGTCCTGGTCTTCTGATGCTGATTTTATTTACATGAGTGTAAAAGAACCAAGAGGTTTCTGAGACATGTATGACTGCAAAATCTTTCATCACTGTAAAACTTGAATTCACCGCAAAGAATCTCTCTAAAAGTCTATGACTAGGTAAATTGCACTGCAAAAGGTCATTACAGATTGTTTTTGTCCAGTGATGTGAAAAATGGCTGCCTCCCACAGCTTTAACCTCACTCCTGTAGATTTGTTGTGCTGTTCTGTTTTTCAAATCTATACCTGGCTGTTTCAGACTCACATTTTCCACCAATTGTCAGGTAGCCACAAAAATGAACCAAATCAAACTAAACATACATAATAAGGTGTCCAGATGCCCACTACTTCTTCTATGATGTTGCCTTGTTTTAAGGATTACGTTTTAATTTGGCTAAAAGGGAATATGCAGCAGGTGAGAATCATATCAATAGTTCATTCAGTGGAGCTTGATGTTTCAGCCGAATAAGTCCCTGAGAGCAGAGGAAGTCTACTTAACATTCTTAACAATGCCGCAATTTCCTGAACCAAGCAATAGGAAGGGTGTATAGACCAAGAGCTTGATATGCAGACAGGCATAGAAGGACAACAGCAAGCAATAAACATGCTAATTTAGGAAAGTGTAACAGCCACTTATCTAGAGCCAAAAATATGTCACATCAAAATGGCTAATAGCATTTTCTACACATCTGCAACAAACAGAGAGGCAGGAGTTAGAAGCTCTAACAAGCACCAAGGCAGAAGTGTTTCATTTTTTGCCTTCCACCCACAACTTATAAAATATTAAAGAAATATTTGATTAGAATAACATAATCATCACTTCTGGCATTTACATATAAAGTGTAAACTTTCAATGGAATAATGCCTGTGCCAGAGGACAGGATAATATTGTTTGTGGAAAATATCTAGAGCCTGTTATTTCTTTGGCCTTCCCTACACCAAGTGAATATTAGAATACAGACAATTTCATTTTTAGGAAAGGAATGCAGAGAAATATTAAACAGAATATTACCAAATGCAAGCCATTTGAGACTTTGCTTTTCTATAAAGACTTCACTTCAATATATGATTTATAAATATGAAATCAAGTATTTTTATGCATGAGTCTGTTGGTAAGTTTAAATCTTCAGTCACTTTTGCACTGAGGAAAATTGTCTGCTGTAAATTATACTGAAAATTATTTTCCTCACCGAATATAAAAGCCTCAAGTAGGTCCTCTCTACAGTGACCTGTGATAATATATTTGTTATCATGGCAAGGATCTGGATGAGAATGTCCCTTAACCTAGGTATTTGAAAAGTATGACAGATGTTACAGAATTTCAGGAAATAGCACAAATGATATCAGATAAATTTGTGGGTGAATCTGAAAAGACAATTGAGGATGATGAAATGGTAGTATGATTGGTGGCCATCGGTTTGTATGTTGTCACTTTGTTGGTGTTGTCCTTGAAGAAATAAATGGGATCGGTGCACACCAGAAGACACTGAAAATGATGTTATAGATTTCTCTTCTGACAGCTAGTATCTGATGGAGGTTGAGGTCCCAGTAGAGCACTATAGTACCTCCTAATTGAATTGGAAATATGCTATAACAAAAAAAAAAAGTCAAGGAGGTTTTGCTTTGGGGCAAACATTTTTCTGTATTTTGGCATAAATTGTCTTTGTTATCAGAGGAATGCTGTAAAATAAACCTATAGAACAGCTGTACTGTAGTAAGTAAGGGGGGTTGCTTGTGGCAAAGGAAAGGTGCAACAGACAGTGTAAGAATATTAAGACTCTGTCAGAATATTACATGGGTTTAACAATTTTATGGAACAAATGGCTGTTGGTCGACATGTTTATTTACACCTTGTTTTCTTTCATCTCAGCTGTGCTATTCCTGTCAGTAGCCATTTCACCTGCATGTGGGCTAGTTTGAATCAGATTGTAATGTTAAATATATATGTATGCTGACCTCTGGATGAATACCAATATGTTTAAACCACTTACAGCAGTAGTTTGGATTTATTTCTGTGATTTTCTGTGAAGTTACTATTAGTTATAGTTGCCTTACCTTAGTAGAATGATGCCATACCATGGTGAGTTTGAAGAGAAACCCTCAGAGCAGTTTTTGGCTAACAGCTATAAGATTGATCACTGTTTAAACTTACTTTTGCTTTTTAGCTTTTCAAAACAGCTCGAACTGAGTATCTTGACATATATGGTTTAAATACTTTAATACATACTATGATATTACTATATTAGCATAGTATCACATACTAAAGTTTCTCAGCCAAATTACTTCCAGATTTCCACACTAAGGTTATAGCAGTTGATGCTGCATTAATCTTCAATCTGCTCTAAATTCACCAAGATTGGAGAAAACTTGTGGATTTTGTAATAGGCTGTCAGTTGTGCAGCAGTACTGCACATAATATATTCTTGTGTTTTTCCAGATTTTTGTAGTAGTTTGAACATTATCCAGACGTACTCACAATCAGCTAATCAGGCAGATGATACATCTGGCCATCTCCCCCTATGTATTCTTTGAGTGGTAACACAGATGTCCTTCATCTAAGAAAAGAGCAACAAACCTTATGAAATCATAAATGTTTCATATCTGCAAATATAGCTTTGTATTCCACGTAAATATGTTATGGGAGTTTATTTGCTCTGTGCTGATTTACACTGGAGAAATTGCCAACACTAACTTTTGTATTTCCTCCATACAGTCCCTGTGTTGGGACCCCATCCATGGGTTACAACATTAAAGGCCAGTAAGAACTTTTCTGAAAATGTCTAAATAAATCACAGTAACCTACTTCCACCTCAGCCAGGAACAGGAACAGAAGTAACAGCGGACCTCCCATGACCTCACTGTTTGAATAAAAACCCCACATTCCAACAAACAGATCTATTCCACACAGGCCTACCCTGCCTCATCGCGGCCACCCAAGGAGCCGAACGCATCTTTGTTGTACGGTTCGGCAGGGCCAGCTAAAAGCCCTTCCCCACATCTACGGAGGTTAGCTGCAAGCTAATCCTTTCTTTACCCACACTTGGATGTTTCCCTCATCGCCCAGGACGATTAATCTACAGCACTGTTCACATAAAAGGTAGTGTTTGTGCAGAATAGATCAGTCAGTCAGTCATTTTCTACCGCTTATTCCATAGTGGGTCACGGAGGAACTGGTGCTTATCTCCAGCAGTCTATGGGCGAGAGGCAGGGTACACCCTGGACAGGCAGAATAGATAAGTTTAGAGTTAAAAAAATCGAAATGATGTTCATTTAATGACGTTTGTTTTTGTTTGTGTTGAGACACTCAGCTAATGATGTGCCCTTTGTTGTGTTTTTAAAGTTAAGACAAACGTTTTTTAAAGGGCTGTTTTTACACACAGAAAATCGGCCATAACGCGCCGTCCACGCTTATGCATTTCAACCCTTTTATTAGTGGTATTTTAAAGGTATGTGTTTGATTCTGGTAACCTGCTATAAATTTATTTTGTTAGCTCCAACAGCTAACGGCTAAGAACACGTTAGCGTCAGCTGACTCATAAAGTCAGCTGAAGATCATTTACCCAGAAAGGTTGTTAGTTACCAGTCTAGGAAATAATATTTCCTTAAATATCATTTTACTTAACGTGATAACTCACTAAACACCAATAAAGAACATTTATCCAGAAAGGTTTGGTTCTTATTCAAAATAATATTTCCATAAATATTATTCTAACCTTTCCTTAATAATATTTCTTTAAATATTATTTTAATAAATAAAGGCAACTAATCAAACACCGTTGTTATTTAGTCATCCAGAAGGTTGGTTTTATTCAGCAAATTATTCTTTAAAATGTTATTTTATTAAAATCATGTTTTATCTGATCTTACATTGTGAATGGTTGTTTGAAGGTATAGTTAGTTCCAAGACTAACTTAACTTCATTTCCAGATTCTTCAAGATAATCCTTGGTTCTCAACATAAATAACATTGCGTGGTAATGTTGCATCACTCTTTCGATCACGGTTTTCAACCATCTTTGATTCACTTGTTTATGTTGTACATAATGCATTAATCTTCCTTATTCTTTCATTTACCTTGGTAGTTTAGTTGGGTTGTTTTAGGATAGTAAAGAGTTTGTTGATTGAAATATGTTTGACTTTGAGATGACTTATTTTTGTTAATAAATTATTCTATTTTAAGAAATTCTGTGAATTCATTCTGTGTGTGTACAGAGTTTTGCTGTTCAATAATGCCCAAGCTTGGCTCATCCCTTTAAATATTGTCCTAATACCACGCCTTATTGGGCTGGTACTCACAGGACATCCCTTAACAGACCGAAATATTGTTTAATACAATATTTAAGTATTAAAATTAAATAATAAATAATATATTCATATTAATAATTCACAACACCTGACAAAAACAAACAGAAGAAAAAACAGATTATGGCTACTCACTCTAACTTTTAAGCAAAACAAAAGTATGAAGACACAAAACTAAACCTGGTGTTTTCGAACTATTCACTCTTGCTCATAAATTAAATTTTTAAACCATAAAAATAACCAAATGTCTATGTTACAGGGTAGAAAAAACGTATTATATTGGGAGGGGAAACAAAAAATCTACTTAGTTCAAAATATAATCAATTGGATATATTTTGAGGAATAGTAAACAACACCCATCTCTGCAGATAATATTACAGGAGGGGATAGCTTAGGGAGATACAAAGAATTTAACAAATGAATACAAAAGCAGAAGAAATTAAGAGGAAAGACCTGAACTTAAGGTCAAATATTCTAAACCTTCACAGGGGTTTTCATTGGCTTTGCAGTCAGATATGTAAACTCATTTGGTGACAGAAAGTATTTTGTGTAAATATGACCGAATTCTTAAAAAAAAAAAAACATTTTACGATCTCATTGTGACATGACATATGTACATATACAGGTAAGAGAACTATCATTGATAAATTCACAGAACTTCACTTTGAATAATCCAGAAAATCCCTTAAAGGGGTCCTTGTCTACATTTATTTGTTATTTCTCATGTCTGGGATTTCTTTTTTTATTAAAAGTATCATAGAAAACTTAAATAATTCATATTTAGAATTATGAAAGAGAAAAAAAATATATAGCCAAAGTTGAACTTTACATACAAAAATTATAACTCTGACATCACTCTTTCTGGGCTTTACCCTTGCAGCACTATGCCAGTAAAAGGGTCACTGCCACCTGATGGTCTGTAGGCCACAATGTCTTATCACAAAATGGTTGACTCCTGTTGTACAATAAGCTGTTTATATACAGTACAGATCAAAGATTTTGACACACCTTCTCATTCAAAGAGTTGTCTTTATTTTCATGATTATGAATATTGTAGCTTCACACTGAAGGCATCAAAACTATGAATTAACACAAGTGGAATTATATACTGAACAAAGAAGTGTGAAACAACTGAAAATATGTCTACTTCTTCAAAGTAGCCACCTTTTGCTTTGATTACTGCTACGCACACTCTTGGCATTCTGTTGATGAGCTTCAAGAGGTAGTACCTGAAATGGTTTTCACTTCGCAGGTTAACAGCCGCTCAGATTAGAGAACAGGTCAATGCCACACAGAGTTCTAGCAGCAGACACATCTCTAGAACAACTGTTAAGAGGAGACTGTGTGAATCAGGCCTTCATGGTAAAATAGGCACTAGGAAACCACTGCTGAGGACAGGCAACAAGCGAGAAGAGACTTGTTTGGGCTAAAGAACACAAGGAATAGACATTAGACCAGTGGAAATCTGTGCTTTGGTCTGATGAGTCCCAGTTTGAGATCTTTGGTTCCAACCACCGTGTCTGTGCGGCGCAGAAGAGGTGAATGGATGGACTCTACATGCCTGGTTCCCACCATGAAGCATGGAGGAGGAGGTGTGATGGTGTGGGGGTGCTTTGCTGGTGACACTGTAGGGGATTTATTCAAAATTGAAGGCATACTGAACCAGCATGGCTACCACAGCATCTTGCAGTGGCATGCTATTCCATCCGGATGGCGTTTAGTTGGACCATCATTTATTCTTCAACAGGACAATGACCCCTAACACACCTCCAGGCTGTGTAAGGGCTATTTAACCAAGAAGGAGAGTGATGGGGTGCTGCGTCAGATGACCTGGCCTCCACAGTCACCGGACCTGAACCCAATCGAGATGGTTTGGGGTGAGCTGAACGGCAGAGTGAAGGCAAAAGGGCCAACAAGTGCTAAGCATCTCTGGGAACTCCTTCAAGACTGTTGTAAAACCATTTCAGGTGACTACCTCTTGAAGCTCATCAACAGAATGCCAAGAGTGTGTGGAGCAGTAATCAAAGCAAAAGGTGGCTACTTTGAAGAACCTAGAATATAAGACATATTTTCAGTTGTTTCACACTTTTTTTTTTCAGTATATAAATTCCTCATTTGTTAATTCATAGTTTGGATGCCTTTAGTGTGAAGCTACAATATTCATAGTCACAAAAATAAAGAGAACTCTTTGAATGAGAAGGTGTGTCCAAACTTTTGGTCTGTACTGAATTTGCACCCAATATTGTTGCAAGGGCTTTTACAGTCAAACACTGATTAGCATATTGGGGTCAATGTCTTGCCTAACGTCACTTTGACATGTGTTAGCCCAAGTTCTGTACCAGCTGCCAAGAACTACATCTATTTGATGAGCAGTGTAATTTCTAGCTAATATATTTTCATCAAAACTCTCCAGGGAAGTGTTTTCAATTTTCATTTGAAAGTATCCCTGGTGTTCTGCAAAGGCAAAACATAGGTGCCACTGTGATGTTAAATCCATTCCCCCAAGTTTCATTTGTCATGCTGAATGTTTGGTTTATGATGTTGCCATAAAATTTAAGGGTTTTTATTTTAACTGCTGCTGCACAGGTTGTGATAAGTACAGGAGAAAAATGAATAATTTGAAGATTCTTATTAATTTAATGTGGCCCCATAATGTGAGGACAGAAAGTAATAAAAAAAAATTAGGTATTTTTTATGAAATGTGAAGTTAGAGAGGTCACTATTTCTTTTAATATGAAAGCGTTTAAAAGCAATGCCACAAGGTAATATAAATGCATATACCATCATTGTGAACATACCCTACACTTAGCCTTATACTAGATCCTATACCTGATATTTGTTGAATAAATGGTCAAATCTGCCACACTGTTGTATTCCTGCCTTGCAATTGGTGTACAACCCACTAGCATAGTCTGTCTGTGCTGCTGTATCATACATATTTTACAAAAACCTTGGAAAAGTTTGGACTCTTGCTGATGATCAAGTCCAAAGTATATCCCCATTTGTGTGATGGCTTTTTCACATGTTAAATCAAACAAGTGTATTATATGGTTCTTCTGCCCATCTTTCTTGTGGGTGGTCAACATGGATGTTGAAGTCTCCCACAATGATTAAAGTTGTAATCAACACGTCGCAGATAGGTCATTAAAATAATTGAAAACGTTTACTTTGGATTTAGTAGGCCTGTAAAAATTCATAAACATAGCTTGAGCAGGGCCCTTTACCCGGACAGCCAGATTTTGAAAAGATTCAAATTTACCCAACAACACCTTTTTTTTACAATTTAATGGATCATGAAACAAAGTGGCCACCTCTCTCTTTTGCCCACTGGTCCCACTTAAAAAAAATTAATTGGGAGGTGTTGAGTGTATCATTGTAGGTGTCTGACTGTTTTCATCTAACAATGTTTCTGTTAAAAACAAAACATCAATATTATGTTCAGTAATAACATTATTGATTGAAAACAATTTTCCTGATGAAGATGTAATGTTTAATAAAGCCACTTATAGTGACTTAGTGGGTGGTATCTTTGTAGTAAGATGCACTTTTTTGAGTTTAATTGTTGTCTTGACTGTTTCTTATCTTATCAGCTTTGTTTTATCTGCTATGTATTGGCACTGATATTTTTCAGCATTCTCCCATGGAGGGCCCAAGCTTCTCCTGGAATACCTATTAAGCCCTGATGGGTTTTAGAGCAATTTCCACCTGAAATTACAAAACTTAAACAAATCAAGTATAGCTCCATAGTTATATGGTCTAAATGCAAACGTTTGGTACTTGTGTAAAGGTAAAACATAAAAAAATATTTTTCAAGTGGAAACACTATTGCAACTGTTACTATGTCTAAATTATTTAGTAGTGCTTGACCGACTTTTAGAACTGGCAAAAAACGGCAGGTTCGTCGGGCGTAAAACAGGTTTTAATCACTGCTTACCGTCTGGTCCCTTTACATATCGCTTTGTTTCTGAAATGTCCTAAACACAAACAGGTTCGTCATGTATAGGAGGTGGGGGAGCTTGGCCACTTGTGGTGGATGTTGGTTTATTGCCAATGGATGAACGATGATAGGGGTTATGTGGAGAAAAATGTGGGACTTGGGTGTGGTGTGAGTTGGGTTCTAATCTTAATAAGGTTTTTATGTTGTCAGTGAAATTCAAGAGGGGGGAGTCTACGCTAAGTGGGAGAGTGGAGAGGTAGGTGAGGTGTGGGGGGAAGGAGGGTCTTCTGTTGGGTCTAAGGCGGGTTTTCTGCTGGGGCTAAGGCGGGTTTTCTGCTGGGGCTAAGGCGGGTCCACTTGTTGTTCTGTTGAAGTCTGAGGAGATTCCCTTTGTTGTAGTGATGTAGAAGTCTCTTTCTGGGGCTTTTTCCCTCCATGGTTCAATCTTATCATAGCAGGCTGCAGTTGTCTTTTAGAACACCACCTTATCAGCTGTTGTGTTCTTTTTTGTCATTCCCTGTACATAGCAGAGGCTGCTGGTGTCTGATTCACAGAATAAAAAAATGCTTAACGTAAGAGGTGTACTCTCATTTATTAAGACAAAATTAATCAGCCTTGGAAATATGTACTTATTTTTTCAAGTCAGCAAACATCTTAATAAGGTTCTAGTTTAAATCTAGACACAACAGAAAAGGAAACATTGCTTTATCAGTGATAGACAAAACCAACATTCTATACGGAAACGTCTAGGAATACAAAATGGTGTACAAATGATCAGTATGCTAGATAACCAGCGGAAATCTTGTAAAAGAGAGAAGAAGTGCTTCACGTTACACCAAAAATGGCTGTGTGCTCGAAAACATTTCAAGTCAATTTTTGTTTGTTGTTTTTCTGTTATTCCCTTCATTCTGTTCATTAAAAAGTGATGTGAAATGTTTTTCAAGATTGTTTGGGCACAAGGAAGTCAGTTTTCAGTTTCCAGATCATAGTTGGCTGTCATTCCAAAGTCAAATAATCATGCCTTTTCTAGTCCAATTCTTGTTTTTAGTCCAATGTTTTCTTATTTTAAGTATAATTTTTTGTATCAAGATGAACCTCCATTTGGTGGTCATTAGGGCGACATTTTGGTGTTCATAGAGGCAATGGTGGCAGAAGCAGTAGAAGTTTGTCCTGTAACCAGTGGGTTGCTGCTTTGAAACACCGCTCTGTCTGCCTCAGTTCTTGTATCCTTGCAATGATGGTCTGTTTGATGGTAGGTGTGGCATGGGGTCATTGGAGTCATGGGAGTTATTTATATTAAGGGATTTGTGAGGGGTGGGGGGGTTGTGTTGTTAGTGAATCTTTACAGGATGTGTGTTTATGATGTGCTGTTGTGAAACGTTCTTATTTGTAAAAAATAAATGTTGCATTACAACAAAAGTAAAAAAAAAAAAGATAAATCTCCATAATTTCCACCATATAATTTTGTGATGACTATGTTAACACTAATATAATTTAGAACTTGAATAAGGAACGTTTTGAAATCACTGACAGTAGTTCAATGAAAGTCACACATAGGAAACAATGAAATTCTGGTCTGGTACACTGTTGTGGTATTAAACGGTGAACTGCTGAAAATCTGCTCAGACAAGATAAGAGATTTCTTACACTGTTGCTGCTTGAGCCACTCATCATTCTATCTGCCAATGTCATCACTCCTGGCAAAGAACCAACCACTGGTGACTTTATTTCTTCATATGCATTGTACTTTTATCAAAGAGACTTTCAAGACACACAGATAGTGCAGCACAGAGCCACAAACCTTGCAGTATATATTTGCATAAGAGCAAATGGCTGCTATTACACAAAAAGTTGATCATTATCAGATCAAGAAGCTGACAGAATCCATAGAGGGAAGGCTTGTGATAATGTTTGAAAATAATTATTTCTATATTGGTGTGAGGGATTTACCCCCTCCCTAACAGGTGCTGTTTTTTGTACTTCCAATATTCTTATTTAGTTGGTAAATGTATTGCTTTGTTGGGAGGAAGTTATTTGCTTTATTTAATATTTTGTTTTAATCATTCTCTCTTCTCTTTGAGGTCACCTGGTCTTGTGTTGCCATGGAAGCGCGCCCATGAGCAGTGCTGACAAGGACCTGGTTTTTTCAATCAGCCTCAATGGGAAAATCCATTGTTTGAGAGAGAGGGGAGATGTTTTCTGGATTTTGATTGGGCCCAGATTGTTGTTATTTGTAATTATGTAAATATTTTTCTAGGAATATAGTTTAGTACAAATGTTTTTCTAGCTGGAAATGTAAAGGTTGACTCCACCCCTTAATTAGTCCAGGTAGGAGCCAATGCTTTAAACACCAGGTGTGTTAGATCAGGGAAAAAGCTCTCCCTCCTGTGGTCGGAATGTATGTGATGCTGTGAACTGGAATGAAATGTTTGAAGAACGGCATAAAAAAAAAACGTCCGAGCTCTACAATTGCTGGATTCTGTCTGATTTTTTTCGTCGCAAACCAACACTTGGTGTCAGGAGTGGGATGCGACGCCGATGTCCAGATAAGCGCTAATTATGGGTCCAAAGCAGCAGACGAAAAGCCTCAAAGTGGCAGAAGCAGCGCCAGTGGGGGAGCCAGAGCAGGAAGGAGCTACAGGTCAGTCCAGTGATGAAACAGCATCTGTGGACATGAGCAACATTGCTGGCATGCTGGAAAGATGTCTTCAGTTTCAGCGTGACTTTGTTGAAAGATGGGACAAAGAAAAGGGTAAGCAAGAAAGGAGATGGCACCAGATACAAGTTGAAGTTGGCAATCTGAGAGATGATCTGGGCAAGCAGCAGAAGACTGAAGATGAAGCTCAAGCCGGCCCATCTTCAGAAGCAGATGTAGAGCCAGCTTCTCGGCATTAATCTAAAGGTGAGCCAGTACAAAGAGCATGGACTCAATCGGATATTCCAAATTTTGAGGAGGGAGATGACATTGAACAATACCTGACAACCTTTGAAAGGTTAGCAACAGCATACCGGTGGCCCGAGAGGGACTGGGCAGTAAGGATGGTACCTCATCTCACCGGTAGGGCCCGAGCAGCAAATGTGGCCATGGCTGCAGAGGATTCCTGTGATTATGCTGAAGTAAAGGCAGCCATCTTAACAAAGTATGAGATTAATGAAGAAATGTACCGACAAGGATTTAGAGAGCCGGAGGTCCGTGTGAATGAAACCCCCCGAGAGTTCTATAACCGTCTGAAAGACCTTTACCTGAAATGGATGCAACCTCAGGGAAAAATAAAGGATGACATTGGGGCGATTCTCATCTTGGAACAGTTCTACAGTTCTTTGTCACCAGAGCTGAGAATATGGGTCAAAGAGAGGAACCCAGCATCGGCACAAGAAGCAGCAGAACTTGTTGAAAGCTTCTTGGCTGCCAGATGGGGACCAAAAACCTTCCGATACAACCTTCAACAGAAGGCCAGCTTAATGCAGGGTAAGTCTGTGGGATTTGGTTTGGGTGGTGGTCCAGGTCAGATGACAGGTGTAGAGAAGCAAAGGAGGAAAACATTCTCATATAAGCCTAAGTCGGAAGCAAAACCGATTGTCTGCCATTTCTGTGGTCAAGAGGGGCATATAAAACCAGACTGCCCATTGAGAAAAGCTAAATCAGCATATGTTTGCACTGTACCAAGGCCAGGGTTTGCCAAAAACAAATTTGAAGGTAAGAAACAAGTCATGTAGGTTAGAGTAAATGGAAAGCCATCCATTGTTCTTTTGGATACAGGAAGTGTACAGACCTTAGTCCATCCTTCTATTTTGAGAAAGGAATGCTACTTAGGGGGCCCAGGCCTAGATATTTTCTGTGTACATGGTGATCACAAAACGTACCCCACTGCTGCAGTGTATCTACAGGTGGCAAACCAAACTTATCTTTTAAGTGTTGGTGTGGTGGAAGGTCTTGCATATAAAGTTATTTTGGGTCAGGATATTCCAGTCTTACCAGAACTGATCCAGGCTTGTAAGTCAGTGTATGTTGTAACCAGATCACAAACACAAGCTAAACAATTAGCTAGGGAGGAGGATTCTGAACCTGCACCTGAGGCTGTGGAGGAAGGCCAGCAAATAAACTTTGAAACTACTGATGAACTAAATCTTCTGCAAGAACTGCCCTTTAATGTTAATCTTCCTTTTGAGAGTGTGGTTAAAGTGAGGAAAAGTAAACAACAAAGAAGGCTTCAGAAAATGGCAGGCACAGTTAGGCAAACATAATTGGGATTGCCAGATCTTGAGGGGGACATTGTGGGTTCACAAGTTGACTTCCAGAGATTACAACAGTCTGATGAATCACTGAAGGGTCTTTTTGATCAAGCAATTTCTATCACTGATGGAGAAGTGGGTAAACAGCCTGATGGGGGTGATTATATCCTTAGGGATGGGTTGCTTTATCTTCATGGGGGGAAACCAGGTTCAGAAAAACTGGTGGTTCCACAAAGTCTAAGGGATCAAGTGCTAAATTTGGGTCATGGTGCTCCATGGGCAGTGCATTTGGTTTTTAAAAAGACCTATGATAGGATTTATGCCAGGTTTTATTGGCCAGGTCTTTATAATCAAATAAAAGAGTACTGCAATTCATGTTCAGTGTGTCAGTTGTCAGGAGGAAAAAATGTCCCAAAATATCCACTGCAGTCCTTACCTATTATTGATGTTCCTTTCAGTAGAATAGGTATGGACATTGTGGGACGACTTGAACGGACCCAGGCAGGAAATCGGTTTATCCTGGTGGTATGCGACTATAGCACGCACTATCCAGAGGCTTTTCCCCTTAGAGATATAACAGCTAAACAGATAGCTTATGCTTTACTCCAGTTGTTCTCTAGGGTGGGGATTCCATCAGAAGTACTTACTCACCAAGGTACTAACTTTTTGTCAAACAATCTTAAGCAGGTCTACAGATTGTTGGGCATAAAGGGTATTCGGACCACCCCCTACCATCCACAGACTGATGGGCTGGTGGAGAGGTACAACAGGACATTAAAGATTCCGCAGGCATCCACTGGCTTTTCTCCATTTGAACTTCTGTATGGCAGGCAGCTGAGGGGTCCTCTGGATGTTCTTCAAGAGTCCTGGGTTGGCATGAGGGATCAGTCAACCAATGTCATCAGATACATTTTAAATATGAGACAGAA
Organism: Girardinichthys multiradiatus; assembly: GCF_021462225.1. Lineage (NCBI taxonomy): Eukaryota > Metazoa > Chordata > Actinopteri > Cyprinodontiformes > Goodeidae > Girardinichthys > Girardinichthys multiradiatus. The sequence goes on along the minus strand of NC_061805.1, from coordinate 35,468,359 downwards.
GATGGAGGAGACGACTAACCTCGTAAGAACGCACCTGGAGAAGGTTCAACAGCAGCAACAGACCTGGTATGATAAAACGGCCAGGTGCAGATCCTTCAAACCAGGTCAGAAGGTTCTTTTATTACTTCCAACATCTGACAATAAACTTTTAGCAAAATGGCAGGGGCCATACACTGTTGTAAAGAAGTTAAGTGCAACCACCTATGAGATTGAGATGCCTGAGAGAAGGAACCCAAAGCAAACCTTTCATATCAATCTGCTTAAGGAGTGGAAATCCCGGGCTCCGCCCCTTAGTCACCAGTGCTTTGTGCGTGCTGTGGAAGAAGAAGATGATGATGATGAGGTTGAGATGCCATCTGTAAAAGATTGTGTTATTTCACTTGAGGGAAGTGTGAGGGATTTACCCCCTCCCTAACAGGTGCTGTTTTTTGTATTTCCAATATTCGTATTTAGTTGGTAAATGTATTGCTTTGTTGGGAGGAAGTTATTTGCTTTATTTAATATTTTGTTTTAATCATTTTCTCTTCTCTTTGAGGTCACCTGGTCTTGTGTTGCCATGGAAGTGCGCCCATAAGCAGTGCTGACAAGGACCTGGTGTTTTCAATCAGCCTCAATGGGAAAATCCATTGTTTGAGAGAGAGGGGAGATGTTTTCTGGATTTTGATTGGGCCCAGATTGTTTTTGTTTTAGTTTTGAAGTTATTTGTAATTATGTAAATATTTTTCTAGGAATATAGTTTAGTACAAATGTTTTTCTAGCTGGAAATGTAAAGGTTGACTCCACCCCTTAATTAGTCCAGGTAGGAGCCAATGCTTTAAACACCAGGTGTGTTAGATCAGGGAAAAAGCTCTCCCTCCTGTGGTCGGAATGTATGTGATGCTGTGAACTGGAATGAAATGTTTGAAGAACGGCATAAAAGAAAAAAGTCAGAGCTCTACAATTGCTGGATTCTGTCTGATTTTGTTCGTCGCAAACCAACAATTGGTCACTAATATTTGTTTATTTATTAAATGATTATTTGTACATTTTTGGTTTATTGTAAATGAACTCACTTTCAAAGAAAAAAAAAAGTGAGATGGGAAAAATGTATTCTTTCATTTAGTTCCTTGATTATTCCTTATACTAACAGTTGTCTAATTGTTTACATATATATTGTCATTAGAAAGCCAAAACCAAATTTTTTGTTTCTTAAATATTCCAGTCTTAGGTTCATTAACATTTCAACCTGGAAAGACCCACATAATGGAGAAACAGCAGGAAGATGGTTAAAAAGTTTATTAATGAAAGATTATTTCTTTGGCGCTCGGACCCCTGAGGGAGATGTGAACGCTGAGGATGAAAATGAGTTTGAATAAACATCGTATGATTATGATTAGGTACGTCTTCCCCCCTGGGACCCGATCCTGGTGATGGCATGGGCCTTGGTATGGAAGGAGTTGGGAGCCCATGGTGGAGAAGGGGTGGAGGAGGTTTGAAGCTCAGCAGAAGAGTGGTGTCTTCCATGCAGAAGGTCTTCAAAATTGATGCCCTGGGAGATGATTGGCCGAGGAGGACAACATGCCGTTGATTGGAGCAGCCAGCGAGGAGTGATTGGATGAGACGGGGTGGTGAGTCTTCCATGTTGAATTTTTGTTTCAACTCCATTTTGGATTGAAAGAACACTGTGGATGTTCAATAGTAAATGTTATACTAAAAAAATACAACTTATCTAATAATTTAGTTCTTTTTTTCATAAAAACAAGTAATTTAAATGCTTTTCACAATAACGGTAAACAGGTCCAGATCCTTTACAATAACATGAAATTTAATTTAATTAATTGAATCTATAGTCAATGTGTTTGGCCTAAACAATCATTGTTACATTTGGAGAAAAAAGGGGAAAGCTTGGGAGCCTGAGAACACCATCCTAACTGTGAACTATGGGGGTGGCGCTATCATGTTGTGAATGTTTAGCTATAAACATTATGGAGAAGCAACTTCTCAAGACATCAGCCAAGACGTTAAAGCTTGGGGCCAAATTTGTAATCTAAATGGACAATGACCCTAATCACACCATGAAATTAGTTACAAACTGCTTTAAGAACAGCAAAGTCAATCTTTTGGATTGGCAATCAAAAAGCCCTAATCTCAGTCTCATATAAAATTTCCTGGCAGAAAAGGAGTCTGCGAGTAAGGGGGTCTACAAACCTCATTTGGTTAAACCAGTCCTGTCCTGAGGAATAGGTCAAAATTCCAGCAAACCATCGTGAGAAGCTGGAAAAACAATGCGCATTTAAAAAAAAAAACTCTACTGACATTTCAGGTTAATCATCTTGGCCAATATCCTACAGTGTAGGATATTCCTAGAGGACAAAAAGCCTGTTGAATGTGACATATAGCCAATCAGAAAGCAATGTGACAGAAACATAGAAGGGAATTACTCTGAACTCATGTTTGATCTTGAGAGGGTTTGCAGTATTTCCTGTCTGACATCTGAATGTTACTGAGGGAAATCTGTTTGTGTATGGTGTGTTGTGTTTGCCATGTGGCTGTACACCACACACTGTAAGACCAAATATGTTGTATCTACAATTTTTAATCATGTGTAGGGTTTGTCAGGTTTTGACAATCAGTCGACAATTTTAAAATACTGCCGCGTGAACCAGGCATAAGCAAGAGACAGCGTACCATAAACACCAAGGAGCTCTTCAAACAAATCAGAGACAAAGTTGTTGAGAAGTAGGAAACAAGTTAGGGTGGAGTTATAACAAAATATTGAAATCTTTGATGGTCCCCCAGAGCACCATCAAATCCATCATCTTCAAATGGAAAGCACATGGTACGACAACAAATGTTCCAAGAGAGGGCCGCTGACCAAACCTCACAGAGCAGGCAAGGATGGCATTAATCAGAGAGGCAGCACAGAGACCAAAGGAAACCTTGAAGTGGTTGCAGAGTTCCCCAGCAGAAACTGCAATAAATGTCCATAGGACCAGAATGAGCTCTACACTCCATAGAGCTGGGCTTTATGGACTAATGGGCAGAAAAAAAAAAAAAAAACGTTACTTAGTGTTATAAATGAGAAGGCATGTGTTGAGTTTGCCAAAAAGGATGTGGGCAACTCCCCATATGTATGGAGGAAGGCCCTCTGATTAGATGAGACTAAAATTTTACTTTTCAGCCTCCAGGGAAAATTTATATCATTACCCTGGAAATGCCATCACCACAGTAAAACACAGTGGTGGCAGCATCATGCTTTCATGTTTTCAGCAGCAGGACTAGAAAACTGGTCTTAGTTGAGGAGAAAGATTGATGGCGCTAAATACATGGCTATTCTAAGTGAAACTTGTGTCAGTGTGCCTGTGATTTGAGACTGAGACTGAGTTTCACCTTCCAGTAGGACAATGACGCAAAAGCAAACTTCTAAAGAAACACTCCAGTGGTTCAAGAGAAACATTTAAGAATGGCCCAGTCAAGGTCCAGACCGCAATCCAGTTGAGAATCTATCTGTGGTTAAACTAGAAAACCGCAGTTCACAAGCAAAAACCATCCAACATGAATGCACAAAGGAATGCACAAAAATCCCAGTAGCTACATATGGCAAGCTCATATGAGACTTAACAAAAGCAACATCCAGTTGTAATTTCCACAAAAGGTGGTTCTACAAAGTACTGACTTTACAGTGAGTGAACAGTTATGCACACTGAAGTTTTCTGTTATTGTGTATAAGTGTTGTTTGCTTCACAATAAACACAAAATAATACACCTTCAAAGATGTAGGCATGTTCTGTAAATGAAATGGTGCAAACCCTCAAATAATCCATCTTAATTCCACCTTGTGAGGCAACAAAACATAAAAAATTTCAAGAGGGGTGAATACATTTGTAAGGAACTGTTCAAGCATTCCATTGCATACATGTACATAAAAGGTCTGCAAGCTTGACTTATTGTCCCATGTTGACTGTTTTTATTCTGACTGTATGAAGGTTGATCAAAGTCATGTTTTCATTTCTGCCCAAGACTAGTAATTTTTTCTCTCATTTCTAATGGTGCGCTTTTCATCTGTGGTAAAACATGTCCCTTTAGTAAACAATAAGTCCATATCTTTCCCCACATAGTACCATTGGAGGCTGTACATTATCTCACTTGGGACAGTTGTGTGATACAAGAGGGACAATGCCTTCTGGGATTCACATTGGATCATCTAACCTTTTTGAGTTATTGTTTCACTTCTGGTTTGATCAGGTTGAACCAGGCAGGCTATGTTATTAATAAAATGGATGTGCTTGACAGGAACATTGAAGGTAACTGAACAACTATGAGAAATCCATTCTTCCTCAAGAATGATTTTGAAAAGAAAACTGTCATGAGTGGGTGCACTCATGGCCTTGTAAAAGTAAAATGGCACATTCCCTGCAGATTTTTCCTTATGGTTTTGACCTATAACACGTTGAATACTCTGTAAATAAAAATATATAAAACAAATATATATATATATATATATATATATATATATATATATATATATATATATTACACTTTTTTTGAGGAGTTTTGTACATTAAAGCACTCAAACATCTAACATATTTGTTAAAGATAATAATGACATAACAATTCAAAAGTTGATACAGCGCTTGGTCAGTAAAGGGGTACTTTTAAACAGCTGCCTAATACTAAAATTGTATCTACAGCAAAACAACCAAGTAACAAAAAAAAAAAAATACAACTCTTTGTGAGAGTAACCTTTAGCTTTGGTTGCTTCCCAAATCTACAAAGATTTTTTTATAAACTGGTATGAAATGTCATAATTGTTTTTAATGATTGCAGAGATTTTCACAAATATTTATTTTGCCAATCTGTGTGTGAAAACAATTCTTCGTGAACTATTCCTTCACTTTTTGATCCCAATGCATCCTGACATGGTCAGCAAATTTACTCGTTTATTCTTTATTCATTTTGGCAACACCTCTATTTGTTTGTTGAAGCAGGTGTATGATGGCATCTTCAACTCTAACTCCACAGCGATAAGCAAACTGAAGGGGGTCCTGATGATTTACTGTTTGCTTACCCAGGTGGGCCAACAGGAGTCTCTCTAGAACCTTCATGATGTGAGATGTCAGGGCAACAGGTCTATAGTCATTGAGGACTGATGGGTGAGTTTTCTTTGGTACCGGAACAAGACAGGAGGTCTTCCAAAACACCTTAACCTTCTTCTGGGCAAGGCTAAGGTTGAAGAGGTGCTGCAGAATCCCACAGAGCTGCTCTGCACAGGCCTTCAGGACTCTAGGGCTGACATGATCTGGACCTGCAGCCTTATTCCTATTCAGTCTCTCCAGTTGTCTCTTCACCTGACTTCTTGAGACAAACAGGTCGAAGGGGGAAGCAAAGGAAGCATCAGCATCTTCTGATATGGTTGAAGGCAAACGTGTAGAAGCTGAAGGGTCTAGGGCTGAGGTGGAAGATAAAAAATGTGAGGTGTTACTGGACATCTGTGGGTCCTGTGGGTCAAAGGAAGATTGAATGTCTGTTTGGCTGTGAGCAGGAGAGGAGGATGTGAAGCTTGTTTCTGAACTGAACCTATTGAAGAATGTGTTCAGTTCATTGGCTCTGTCCAGATGTCCATCGGTCTGATCATCCTTCTGCTTGAAGCCTGTGTTCGTCTTCATCCCTGTCCAAACATCTCTGATATTGTTTTGCTGGAGCTTGCTCTCCAGCTTCTTCTTGTACACCTCCTTTCTGTCTCTTATCTTGACTTTAAGTTGCTTCTGTATAATCCTCAATAATTCTGTCTCCCTCTCTGATGGCCCTTTTTTCTTGTTAAACAGGTCCTTCAGGTCATTGGTGATCCAAGGTTTGTTAGTGGGGAAGCATCTCACGGTTCTGGTGGGGATGATGTTATCCACACAGAAGTTTATATAGTCGGTTACACACTCAGTCATGGCATTGATGTCCTCTCCATGTGGCTGGCACAGTGCGTCCCAGTCTGTAGCCTCAAAGCAACCTTGCAGAGCTTCTTCAGCTTCCTGTGACCATTTTCTCACAGTCCTCTTTGTTACAGGTTGCCTCTGAACAAGGGGCTTATATTTTGAGCAGAGAAAAACAAGATTGTGATCTGATTTGCCTAGAGGAGGTCTTGCTGTAGAAATGTATGAGTCCTTGACATTTGCATAAAACAAATCCAATGTTTTGTTTTCTCTGGTAGAGCAGCAGACAAATTGTTGAAACGTTGGAAGTGTAGCAGAGAGTGAAGCATGGTTAAAATCACCAGAAATTGCCACAAAAGCATTGGGTTTTGGGGCTGTAGCTTAGGAACAACTGAGCTGATGGCATCACATGCAGTGTCAGCCACAGCGGAAGGTGGAACGTAAACTGTTGCCAAAATAACACTGGTGAACTCTCTGGGTAAATAATATGGATGAAAACTTACTGCCAACAGTTCAATATCTGGACTGCAGAGATGACACTTCACAGTTACATGTCCTGGATTACACCATCTGTTGTTCACAAGTACTGCCAGTCCACCTCCTTTACATTTGCCGCTCCTCTTTAAATCTGTCTTCTCGTATGGTTAAAAAGCCCGGCAGAGAGACGCTGGAGTCGGGGATATGATCCTGCAGCCATGTCTCAGTAAAACACATGATACTGCATGCCCTGTACTTTGGCTGGGTCCTTTTGTAGGGCTTGGAGTTCATCCAACTTGTTTCCCAACGATCTCACATTGCCCATCAAAATCGACAGAAGAGATGGTTTGAACTTCCTCCTTCTCTCTCTTCTCTTAGCTCCTGCTCTGCATCCACGACATCTCCTTTTCAACTCATCAGGGATTTGGGGTTGTAGCTGAAGTATTATTTGAGCTTTTGAGATATTAATCAGCTTTTAAACTCCTTAAAAGTAATAAATGTCTCTTTTTATGGCAGGAATGTGATGAATAAGCAATGTGTACTGGTAGGGTGTACCCCTTACCTTGTCCTGTGGCAGCTGGGATAGAATTCACCCTCTTGTGACCCTGCACAGGAAGAAGGATTTGCAAAAAAATATTATATCCTATGTTTTTACTCCTAAACAAGTCATAGTCGCTGTATTCTATGGTTGAACTTAGCATCAAGAACTATACCAAACTATGTACATTTACTGGCTCCTTTACTAGTTACACCCTGCAGGTACTTGTTAGTTTTAATTTTGCCTCCAGAACTGCTTTGATTCTTCATGGCATATTCTATTCTAATGCTAAGTTTCACTGAGTCTAGATGCTGAAATGCATTGAGTTGCTATCATGTGATTGGCTGATGTCCTATTTCTGGTAACAAACAAACATTTAGCAAAGTGTACAGAATAATGGCCTGCAAGTGTAAATGTTGAGTCATAAAGAACAATGCAAAATTTCATCCAAACCAAGAAAAGAAATCACAAGTCAAACATAATTGATCCTAACTCAGTCATACCTGTAAACTACATACAAACATAATTTCACAGTCCCTTTGAATGCAAACACAACTGCCTGCATTGGTTAGGATACTAAATCATTCTGTACATGCTTGCATTAGCCCAAAAACCTACTTCTCTTCCCATATCAAGGCTTGGAGAATCGTTCCAAGTGATATTTAACTGGGGACCAAGCAGCATGTCAAAGACAAACTCATTTACATACCCCACATTTCCTGTTTACACGGCTACCGTTTATCATCAAAGACAACTTTATGGAAAAGTTTTTCAGGCAGTGAGCGATATTAATCAAATACAGATCTAACAGGAAACGGAGAAATCACAAGCCTGATGGCAGCAGTTTCTTGTCTGTGTGTAGGAGTCCTATGTCGGGTAAATATTGCATGCAGATAAAATGTATAAGTGAGCAAAAGCTGCAGAAGGAGGGCTACTTCAGTTAAGGCATTTTGACATTTCCTGCTGTGCTGTGCTGTGCACAACATAGATGGTAATTACAAAATAGGTGAGATGTTTGCATGAGACATAGTTTGTGATTTCACATGGAATGTCTGTGACATTAAAAGTGAAAGGACATAAAACCTCATGCAGAGTTTGTTGTACTAGTTACATTGCAAACACATGTGACAGATATGTTTTTATATTATTTGCTGATGTAACAAACGTGTTGACTAAAGGTCATTAAGGTTATGTACTGCACATTCTGAACTGCAACATTAAATACTCTGATAAAATGCCCAGGAACATGGCCCACTGTAAAGATCTATTGTTCTTAAGTTCACAAGGTTCTGGCTAGAAGTATTTCAAAATGCTGAGAGAGAGTAGCTATACCAATCTCTGTGGGATAAATGGGTTAAGTTACATTCTGCCTCACAACTGGTTATTTGCCCTCACTGCACCATAAGTAAGATTACATTACAAGTAATTGCTATATATGTAATACAACACATATTAATGCTTTGTTTCACATGAAAACAACAAGGACACACTTGCACAAGGTATCTGTTCACAGAACCAGCAATGTCTCTCCTGACACCCACTGCCAGTCTGTTGTATTGTTCACATGCTGTCCCCAGAGTCAGACAATGTGAGCTGGGAGTGAGAAAAGAGAACAAAACCAGGGAAGAGAGCCAGTGTATTAGGATTTTTTTTAAATTGTGCAGTATATAAGGGCTGCAATATAATCATGTTTGTGAAGTGACTTTCATTTGGCAAAAAGTCATATTTCTTGGTCATTGTACCTTTGACAATTAAACATCCAAAACCTGTGTCTGCTATATGTCTTTAATATCGTGAATATAATATCTTGCCAGTACTCATTTTTATCTAATGGAGCCTTAACATATACATTTAGGACAATAACCAATCAGGGTTCAGGTTGTTTCATATCCTCCCTTTACTGAACTACATCACAGTGTCTTATGAGTTTGGAGGTAGGACCAACATGCAAGAAGGATTTCCAGGAAGCAGGTGAATAAGGTAAGTCAAGTTTTAATACTCTTAACTCAAAGCCAGGCAAGCTGGGAAAACAAACGTCTAACAGGACACCAGGCGTCTATGGAGCCAGAACCAGATCCAGACACAGGGTAAATAACCAGACATCATGGTACATCATGGTTGGAACCAGCAAAGAACCATAGTAACTGAAGGGCTTAAATACAAACTGAAATACAGGGTGAACCAATGAACAGAGAGACTAGATAATCAAGGAAAACGGGGAACAGGTGTGAGCCAGACTGCAGGGAGACAGAGAGAGTGAAAATAACACCTTGAACACAGAACAGAGGGTAAACTAAGAACCAGACTAGGCGAAATAAACAAAAACACTACACAGACACAGGCTAGGCATAACACACAGGAATCCCTGGGAAAGATACAAATCCAGTATAATTTGCCTTTTTCTCCATGTGTGCATTGTACAAGGAAGTGTTTTATGTATAGAGTGGTCAGGAAGACCAAAAAGGAGCATGAAAAACCAGAGCCACACCAAGGTGTAAGCAGCATAAGCAGCTGCTTGAAATGTGACAGGACAAGGAAAAAATTAACTTCTTGTAAATACAGGTCCTTCTCAAAATATTAGCATATTGTGATAAAGTTCATTATTTTTCATAATGTCATGATGGAAATTTAACATTCATATATTTTAGATTCATATATTTTAGATTCATTGCACACTAACTGAAATATTTCAGGTCTTTTATTGTCTTAATACGGATGATTTTGGCATACAGCTCATGAAAACCCAAAATTCCTATCTCACAAAATTAGCATATCATTAAAAGGGTCTCTAAATGAGCTATGAACTTAATAATCTGAATCAACGAGTTAACTCTAAACACCTGCAAAAGATTTCTGAGGCCTTTAAAACTCCCAGCCTGGTTCATCACTCAAAACCCCAATCATGGGTAAGACTGCCGACCTGACTGCTGTCCAGAAGGCCACTATTGACACCCTCAAGCAAGAGGGTAAGACACAGAAAGAAATTTCTGAACGAATAGGCTGTTCCCAGAGTGCTGTATCAAGGCACTTCAGTGGGAAGTCTGTGGGAAGGAAAAAGTGTGGCAGAAAACGCTGCACAACGAGAAAAGATTACCGGACCCTAAGGAAGATTGTGGAGAAGGGCCGATTCCAGACCTGCGGAAGCAGTGGACTGAGTCTTGAGTAGAAACATCTAGAGCCACCGTGCACAGGCGTGTGCAGGAAATGGGCTACAGGTGCCGCATTCCCCAGGTCAAGCCACTTTTGAACCAGAAACAGCGGAAGAAGCGCCTGACCTGGGCTACAGAGAAGCAGCACTGGACTGTTGCTCAGTGGTCCAAAGTACTTTTTCTGGATGAAAGCAAATTCTGCATGTCATTCGGAAATCAAGGTGCCAGAGTCTGGAGGAAGACTGGGGAGAAGGACATGCCAAAATGCCCACAGTCAGTGATGGTCTGCTGCTGGTGTTGGTCCACTGTGTTTTATCAAGGGCAGGGTCAATGCAGCTAGCTATCAGGAGATTTTGGAGCACTTCATGCTTCCATCTGCTGAAAAGCTTTATGGAGATGAAGATTTCATTTTTCAGCATGACCTGCCACCTGCTCACAGTGCCAAAACCACTGGTAAATGGTTTACTGACCATGGTATCACTGTGCTCAATTGGCCTGCCAACTCTCCTGACCTGAACCCCATAGAGAATCTGTGGGATATTGTGAAGAGAAGGTTGAGAGACTCAAGACCCAACACTCTGGATGAGCTAAAGGCTGCTATCGAAGCATCCTGGGCCTCCATAAGACCTCAGCAGTGCCACAGGCTGATTGCCTCCATGCCACGCCGCATTGAAGCAGTCATTTCTGCAAAAGGATTCCCGACCAAGTATTGAGTGCATAACTGTACATGATTATTTGAAGGTTGATGTTTTTTGTATTAAAAACACTTTTCTTTTATTGGTCGGATGAAATATGCTAATTTTGTGAGATAGGAATTTTGGGTTTTCATGAGCTGTATGCCACAATCATCCGTATTAAGACAATAAAAGACCTGAAATATTTCAGTTAGTGTGCAATGAATCTAAAATATATGAATGTTAAATTTTCATCATGACATTATGGAAAATAATGAACTGTATCACAATATGCTAATATTTTGAGAAGGACCTGTATACAATGTAAAGGCAAGGATTCCTAAAATAAATATCTCATAAACCTATGGGAAGTTTTTGAGGGTACAGAGGTTTTAAGATCATAGACGTCCACTTTCTTTTAACTAAGCTTTGGTTTGCTGCTTGCTTCAGCTCCAAGTAAAACCTCATCTGTTCATACTAAACACAAGGAGAGACGTGCTGCAGGTAAAATATTAACTCCTTGTTACCTTTCAATACAACCCTACTTAAAGAATCAGTGTTGTCCCGTTGGCTTAATACTTAACTTAAAAACAAGCTATGGTAAATACAGAATGGAAAAATGTTCAAGCTTTAAAAAACAGAAAGGAGATATTAGAGTGAGAGTTTATGAGCTTAACTGGAAGTGAGACCCCTCATCTAGTTCTGACTAGGACACAAGACCTTGGCCCAGGCTTGGATACAACATAAAATTTATGCATTTCACTTGTGTCCTTGTTAGCTATCAAACTAGGCTCTGATTGTTGAATAAAAAATAACATGCATATTAACATATACTTTGTCGTACAGTGTAGTACATTTGTAAAATAAACCTGATACAATTGTTTAAAGCAATGACAAACAATGGCACTATAATTACAGGAAAATAGGACTTATGATTACAAGAAAATATAGGCAATAAATGTGCAAGTCTGATCGCTGTCTCTAAATGCTCATTCAGGAGGAGTGAATGCTGCAAGTAACTGACTCGATGCAATCTGCTGGGTTTCCTTATATAGAAAAATGTTTTAACCAATTTCATAATAAACTAAATCTGACTGTACTGTTTGATAATTAGGATTAATTCGAATGTATGTACCTGTCTTGATATCTGTATGATTCCACTGAATTGACTTTGTAAAGTGCCTTGAGATGATTTATGTTCTGAATTGGTGCTATAAACTGAACTGAAACTGAACTGAGCTGATCTAAAAGCATTATGATTAACATTTTAGCACGTTGTTGCTTTGCTTACGCCTTTTATAATGGCTTGCTGTCTTTGAGGAATTAAGTTTAGTAATCAAAAGTTAAAAATAAATTCAATTAAATAAATTCAAAAAACAACCATACAAGCTGCTTGCTAGTGTAGATTGACCCATTTGCTAATAATCTCATTGATGGCTGACACATTAAAAAAGCAGATAAAATTCTCAGAACAGCAGTTCTTTTTGTGAGAGTGATGTTATTTCTCCAGTGATTATAAGTAATTAAGCAAAGCCAGCACATAGACAAATTGAGTGGGATGTGGCTTACCAAACCAAAAGTCCATCCATTTTCTATATCCGCTTCTTCCATAAAGGGTCATGGGGGAGCTGATGCCTATCTCCGGCGGTCTATGGACGAGAGGCAGGGTACACCCTGGACAGATCCCCAGTCCATTGCAGAGCAACACAGGACAAACAACCATGCACACACCTATTCACAGCTATGGACAATTGAGAGTGACCAATTAACCTAACAGTCATATTTTTGGACTGTGGGGGGAAGCCGTAGTACCCGGAGAGAACCCATGCATGGACAGGGAGAACATGCAAACTCCATGCAGAAAGACTCCCGCCCGGGAGTCAAACCGAGGTCCATCTTGTTGAAAGGCAAAAGTGTTACCCCAAACCAAAAGTTTAAATTAAAAAAACAAACTGTTATATTAATTGGTAACATGTACAAATCTAAAACATGTTTTTTTTTTTCTGCTCAAATACATAAACTTAATCTGCTGATCTGAGCCAATAACACTGACAATACCATTTCAAAGTGTTACCTTAGAAAAGAGAAGAAGGTATTAATCTAGAGGAAAGGAAACATTTATTTATTTTTTTATAATTTTGAGTGACTTTTTAAAATGCACTTGCAGATTTGCATTTTATTGATATTTAGTATGTAAGTGTTACATAAATTCAAACTTCATTTTTTATCAGTGCTTTTTGTGAATTCAGAAACTGGTTTATGGCATGCCCTCTTTTTATGTGTTTTGCAATAATCTGAGGCATTTACAAACAATTACAATAAAATAATAGACATACTTGTTTAAAAGCTACTTGTTTTTCCCTGTCTGTAAGCTTCAAAATAGAAAATGCTAGACTTTACTATAGAAACACTTTTCAAGCTATTCCAAAAATAAAACACGGATCATGAGAAATAGGTAAAAAAACTGATGTTTTAGTATTGGTAATTTGACACACAAAAGCTGGTGCACAATGCTTCTGCTCAGCAACAACTACAGCTTTTGAGAAAAGAAATCTCTTTCATTTCTGTCTTTGGGTACACAAGCCGACTAACTCCACTGTGATCATGCATATCCACCGCGACCTACACGAAGCATTGCAAACAATCCCCCAAATCCCAACACAGAACCAAACCATGTGCCAAGTGCTTGGCCTTCCTGGTAGCAGCACAATCAGGATTACTGTTCTTTTCATAGTATTTTACTGTGTGCATACATTTAAACTCAATAAAGCAGAAATACAGTTCCACAAAAAAAATTCAAAACACTTTAATTAATTAAAGAATTGTAGGCAGACCTTAACAACAGACACAGAGGTCAGACTTCCCAATATCTGTATTTACATAGATATTAGGTGTTTTCCAATTCAATTTTGAAATAAAAAATGATCACCTTATTCATTTATTTTTTAATTTGAAAATTAAATCAAGTGGTACCTGAGCAACGAAAGCTGAATTAACTGACAACTCAATCAATTACAAAGAAACAAAACAGGGACTGGATATTCAAACATGCTCAGTGCTGATTTGATGTTATGCATGCAGATAGCTTTGAAATAGGCCACCCATCCCAAAGATAAAATGGGTAGGAAAACATCAATTTCCTGTGTTTGAAGTGGCACTCAGTCATAATTACCATTTCATTTGCCTGATGAGCCTTCTTGAAGGCACCTGCTTTGCTGCCAGATTCAATGGTGGGTTTATGTTTCAAACAGATACATGGAGATAATAAACAATATATGTGGTGCTCAAACCCTGGTCCTCATTTAATCAAAATAAAGCTGCTTACATAGACTTTAATTTCACTGAGAGAAGTAAAGACTAACCCTAACCCTTCTTTACCCCCTAAATAAAATTTTTCTACATTCATCAATATTGTTTCCTAATCTCTGAACTGGCTTCAGGGATTGGTTTTGATTATCAATCCGTAAACAATCAATTTACATAAGAAGATATTAGATAGGCTTAAAAGGCCCCAGCACTCATCACCACACACTGTTTGAGGTTTTTTTTTTTGGTTTCCGGTAACAATGTAAAAATAGTCCAGTTTATTCTCTTTTTTTTTTTGAATGTCCAGGCGTTAATCAAGAAGTACCAATTTTTTCATTTCATTTCCAAATTAATAAAGCTCCAATGTGAAGCAGAATCAGAAAAGGTTTTTATCTTGTATTCCACACATTTTGTTTTTCTCTTTTAACAATGTCAACATTCTCAGTAATGAGAAGGCAGAAATGGGGAAATGAAAAGAAGGATTATTTATTTTCTCTTTCTTTTGACATCACTTGTTGGAATTGAATGGCGCAAATTTCACAAATATATTTCCCAGCACAAATTTACCAGAATAAATTTACAAACTTTTTAGACTTTGAACAAACCAGTAAATGAGTAAGTCTTGCATTGTGTGGAAATTATTTAACAAAATTAGTTAATATGGAAATCTGTGGGTGCTATGTTTTGTTTGGCCAATACTGCTTCTTTGTTAGGGTAATTCAATTAAGAAACTTCTTAAGAACAAAATTTGCAATACATAGGTGCGAAACAGCTTTTCTTAATATTAAAGCAAATACTTTTTTAGTTATAATTCTTAGCTAGAAATGAACTCAACAGGATTCTGCTGCTTGATAGAAATTTCAGGTCTTCTTTGAGGCCTCACTTGCCAATTCACAATTTAACTAAGATTTTTTATTCTACAGTTTTTAACATACAGTGCTGGTCAAAGGATTTCCCCCTTCCAGATTCTTTTTCAGTTTTTCTTTTTGACACCTAAATATTAAAACAATGCCAAGTGAATACAAAAAACTACTTTTTTAATGCTGTTTCAACGATTAATGAAAAACTATATGAACCAATTTAACCCTATGGGAAAATATAATGGCCCCATAGCCAATACATAATTTTAGCTTCAATTTCATGGCTACTATCTGAGGTCACAAAACAATCCAGAATAACATCTACACTATTGCAGACCTCACTTGCCTCAGTTAAGCTCAGTGTTCATGATTAAAAACTTAAGAAAGAGACATGGCAAAATGGTATATATGGCAGGGTTTCAAGGTGAACACAACTGCTGACCAAAAAGAGCAAAAATATTGGACTCACATTTGCCAACAGATGTCTTGATGATTCCCATCATTTTGGGTAAAATATTCTGTGAAATCATGTTTTTGTAATGGTCTGGAGCGGCTACTTCATTGCTTCAGAACCTGGAAAATGTGTCATAATTGATCAAATCATGAATTCTGTATTTACAACTGAAAATCCTGATGGAGAACATATAACTATCAGAAATGCTACCTCTGAATAGCTAAAAATAAATCACTATAAAGGTTTTCCAATGGTCTAGTCAAACTTTTGACTCCATTTGAGATACTGAGACATAACTTTAAACAGGTCCCTTTGAACTCAAAATCTTCCAATGTGGCTGAATTAAGGCAATTCAGCCAAGAAGAGTGGGCTAAAATTCCTCCATGAAATTAAACACTCATTGCCAGTTCTCAAAAATACTTGTTGGTAGTGGTTGCTGTGAAAGTTGTCTCAACAAGCAATTAGGTTTAGGACCATTACTTTTTTATATAGGGCTGGTTTGGATTTTGTTTTATTTTTGCCTAATCAAGGAATTCATAATTTGAAAATTATATTTTATATTTACTGAGCTTATATTGATCAGATATTTTCTATGAGCTGAGACATATGTTTGGCTAAAAGTGAAAATAATCAGTAAATACTTTTCATGGCACTGTATAAAAGACAAGAAATGTATTGCAGCTTTTTTAGATAAAGGTAGTAGTTTTTAATTCCAACAGAAAATGAATAAATTAAACATACCCGGATTTTGTGCATCAAAGCACATGCATATAGTCTGTTTCTCATTCATAATAAACTTGAAAGATTGCAGAAAAGAACATGTTTTATGTTTTAATAGTTAAATTTTAACATATCCAAGGTAAAAGAAAGGTAAAAGAAATGACAGTTCTTTAGTCTTTAAGCAGTTGATTACAGTTTAGAGTTGTTCAGGAGCTAAATTGAATATAACTAAAATTAATGCCTGTGAACTGAATTACATTGCATTGAATTAAACTGAATTGAACTGAACTGAATTCAATGGAGTGACTTGTAAGACATAAGGAAATCCTATTCATTTTATATGTTAAAATGTATGCCGGAAAAAAATTCTGTTCTTGTAACTAACTGTTATGATTTGGGGTTGTTTGGTTTTTGGTTTCGGGTTTTTTCCTTATATGTTTTTCACTGCTCAAGTTTTGAATCATGCTTCTGTTTATTATTTTCTTGTTTATGCTTTTGTTTCATGTTTTTCTAGTTATAGTTCTATTAGTTTGTTTCCTTGGATTTGCGTTCTGTTCAAGCCATGTTTTGCTCCTGTCACGTTGTGTTCTCTGTTAATTATCTTTATCCGGTTCACCTGCTCCAAACTAATCTGTCTCCTAGCTCCGCCTGGTTTACACTCCATAAATACACACCTGTTCTGTCATTCGGGCGGAAACATTTCTCATATCATGTCTTGTTTTTTGATCATGCCATGCCTGTCTCGCCTGCCTGTTTGTTGTTTTGTTCCTGCCTCCTGCTGAGAGTGAGTTTTTGTTATTAAACCTTTTTCACTTACCATCACGCTGCCTGCTCGTCTGCATTCTGGGGTCCTATATCTCGCACACCATAACACTAACAGGTAGTAAATGGGCCACAGTCTTAATATTAGTGCATAAATCACAGAACTGCATTACAATTAATTTTATGTTTATGTAACATTTTGACATCTTTACTGCTTTTAGCTGAAATAACCTAAATTCCATCAAGAACATTTTATGAATCATGTTTTCCTTGGAAAAACACGTCAGAAAAGCATTCATCCCTTTAAACTTAAATTTCTTACAATAATAATTTCTTGTATAACATTGTGCTCTGTTAGGAAGATCCAACACACCTCAGGTTTATTGAACAAGAGGGAAATGTGCTAATTGGAGTCTATTGCAATGTGAGCATGAATTTCCCTATCTGTCAAAAACATCCAAAACATAGTCACCGTGATCAAGGCAGAGAACTGAAATAACAAGTAGGCTCCGAAGTAGGCTCCTTGTTAGACTTGGTCGACAATTTAGAAACAAAATGAATAAGAATTATAACCTTTTTTGATTAAGGGCTTAGCTTAAACAATACATTTGATTTAATTTCTAAAGTTCCTATGAAAACTGGTGTTAGTGTATGTGGTTTTTGCATTGCTGCTAACGGCTGTCTTTCTGCAACGTCTTATAATACTGCAAGCATTATGCTGACTAAAAAAATGTCTGACTGTTTGTGGCTTAAAGAAGTGTATATTGTCTGTGTTTGCAGGTACATATGAGTTTGCTTCACACTTCTTTAAGAACCATTTGCCAGATAAAATATGTAAATAAGTGTAAATATGTAAGTATCAACCATATGGACTCCTAGCATAACCCACATGTGTGTAATTAACTGTGGTAAAGATGCAGAACAAACTGTGACTTGGAAACTGTTCATCTTTTTTTATTTCATGCAGGCCCCCTGAGATTTGTGGTTTCTATGGAGATGAGTGTGGGTGGAGATACCAAGAACTTGGAAGAGACCTTTTCCTTGCTCAGGTTCGGCTGCACAAGTTGTCCAGCTTGCATTCAGATTAGTTAATGTGTTTGGATTTGCATAATATTCACCACTGCAAAGCAGATTACTATTCAAATACCTCATGTTAAATCCAGAAGATGCAGAAATATTTGGCCAAGCGATGCTTTGGTTTCAGTTGAGGTTAGGTTTACATTAGCCCTTTTGATAAACTCATTCAGGATTTGTCATCTTTTTATGCTGATGGGTTTTAATCATCTTCAGGTATAAAAAAAAAAAAAAGTAAATATGTACATTTATGTACTTTCGAAAAACATTTTCACAAGTCACTTAGGTAGGCAGAATGCATTTAGACTTTTTAAATATGTGATAACAAATTAAGTAAATAAAAATACTGCTGTTAAGCTAATGTTGCCACTTATTTGTGACATTGTTTTGTTAAGGCTTCTGACCCACATGCAGGAAAACTCAGGAGAATCGAAATAAGTTAAAGGATATTTATTGAATACAATGGGTAATGTGCAGCAGAGGGTCTGCTGCCGGGGGAAACAGCGACATGGAGAACCGGGAGCTCTGAAAGAGAGACACTGGTGAGAAGGGGAATCCAGAGAATGGAGAAGGGGAGAAGAAAGGAGCTTACTAGATGATGTGTGATGCTCTGCCATGGGGAAGGTGAGTGGATGTTTGTTCCACAGCGTTGATGAAATCCAGAAGGTAACAAAGACTGCAGACCTGCTGGGCGAACAGGTATTGCACAAGACGAGGTTGAAGATCAATACGTTGGTCAGCAGAATGGAAAAATTAAATGTGAGTCATAATTGACCTCAATGAAACACAAACCTACTTACAGTAATCAATCAATACATTTAAAGAATACCAAAACAAGGTTCCCACACCAAAACAGGACCTGTTTGAGCATCCAGCTTTGTGATATTTCGCTTTCTTTTGTCCTTGAGTTTTATCAGATGGTAAATCCTCAGCCTCCTCAGCATCTTTATACTTTAGCATTCTTATCCCTTAGTTTTACCAGCTATGTCACTAGCACTAAATCCTCTGTCACTAGCATTATACTTATCTGACTTAGATATTAGCTCCACTACCTCTCCTGCAGATCTGTTTCAAATACCTCAGCCTTACCAGATAAAAATAAACTAACTTTATCTAACACAATAAAAAAAAATCTGCTGAAAATATTCATTTTGCTGCAAAGAAAAATAAAACGCAAGTTACACTTTAATGACATAATAAGTGTTTTTGCAATATTTACTGCTATGTAAGATAAAACAGCCAGTGACACATCCTGTCCACTTCAATGGAAAGATGATTAACTTCATATTCCTTCAAACATAAAATGAACATCTTGAGAAACTATAGAAAGATTGGATATAAATTTGGGAAGTACTCTGCATTTCAGTCTGACAGCCGGTCTTGTGTGTTTAAAGACTTTATTTTCATGAACTTACACTGGTAGGCCAGTGAGTGACAACGTATGGACTGACACACGAGTTTTCCAGTATACTACTGACAGCCACGCAGATTCCAGCAATAGCTTTTGATTAGCTGTCCAATGTAATGAGCATTGAGAAGATTTAACTTTATTTTCACCAATACTTTGCAGTTATTTGTGATAACCTATACCAAACAAAATTTAATAAAACAAGTAAACTGTTTATTTACAGTTTGTCTTATGTAAGTGTAAGCACTGTTTTGGGCTAGAGCTCAGCACAGTAGTATTAATAGTATCCGTGTTTCTCGGAAAACAACGTTTTGTGCTTGAATTAGATATTTTCTGAAGTTGTATGAGACTGAAATGTAATCAACAGAGAAAAAGCAGACTTCATATTGGCAGCTTCACTTCCTCCATCAGTACTATAATTATCCTGCAGCATCCTCAGTTACCACAGCTGTTTTTCAGTTCTCTGGGAATAAAAAAAAAAACTTTTGGAAAGCTAACACAGCTCAAGGATGACTGTTGGAAAAAGAAAATGTCAAGTACCCATCATTTAGATAACTGGCACAGGGAAATTGAAATTCTTCCATTACCCAGAAGACTGTCTCACTATCTGTGACACATGCACAGTCTATATAGTCCTTTTGCATAACATGTGAATTATTAAAATCCTACCTAAACATTACTTACAACAGAGTGGGGGCAAACATTCCTTCTTAGTTATCAGATTACACTGATTAGCCTTGAAAATTGTAATAATGAAGTCCAGGGGCCTTGTGTACAAAAGAGTGTGCAGCTTTTATACTAAACCTTTGCGGTAGGGGGACATTCCGATTTAGGAAACTGTGCGTAGACATGTCACCGCACATGTAGCCTTCATACATCCCAATTTGCGGTAAATTTGGTGCAGCTGCACGTGGCGCTTGGACCGCCCAGTCCCCGCTCATAAATACATATGCAAAGTAGTATAAGTAACCGGAAGTCTGCCATCATGTGTCCAAATAACTATGGCAACAGTGCTGTGACAGTCAAAGAACCGGTTCCTGTCGGCAGAAAAACGCACATCATGAGGGATGTTTGTAGTAAATTACAGCAAACCAACAACAACTTGAATGACATCAGCGACTCAAACCTGACCTGAAATAAAAAGGTTGTCGGCTTGAACCCATTGCACTGAGCTGAATTACAGCTCAATGCTGATCATTATAATGATGTGAATATTCCTTACATATTTTTATTAGCAAGAATGTCACCACACACACTGTGAAGTACTTTAAATTTTAAAACCGTTCAGGATTCCACATAAAAAAAATTGAAAATCAACTACAAGCCAGCCATCACACGTGGAGTCTGCTTGAGGTTTGTTACCAACACTTATAATTATTGTAGTATAAAGGAGTTATTAGCTGAGGAGGCAAACGTGGCATGCATTTGCTTAGGGATGACTGTTAAATACCCGGCTTGTCAGTCAGCTCCCTCTGAGAAGCTCCGGTTGAAAGGACTGCAGAGTAGTGAGAACGTGAACTGGTACCAGAGACGCACGGTTCCTCCTGGTTACCTTCTGTAACTCTGTGGCCAGCTCCACGCAGCTATCAAAAAATAATTGCCCTGGGCAATTGTAACCTGCTGATAAGCCATGGATCAGTGTGTGTCAGCAGGTCAGTACCATATCAACTTCTTCTGACCAGACATCATCATTCTCACTACCATCTTCTCCTGTTCCTGACCCAGTGGGGTTCAAGGACGAATTACCTCTGTCTCCAGAGCCTTGACGACAGCTCTTCTGCAGACGTTTTGAGCTCCACTGCAGACCTTCTGAGCTCCACTGCATACCTTCTGGGCTGCACTGCTTATGAAAACCATGTTATGGTTTTCTCTGATGTCTCCCATGGCTCCTCCAACGTTCCCAGCTCCATTCTCCTGAGCCTTTTCAAGGGTTCAACCGGCTTCCATGCTGATCTTCAGAGCCAGGCCAAGGGTTCAATGGGCTTCCACGCCGATCCTCAGAGCCTCATCAAGGGTTCAAGTGACTCATATGACGATCTTCAGAGCCTTGTCGAGGGTTCAACCGGCTTCCATGCCAATCTCCAGAGTCTCGTCGTGTGTGTAATCAGCGCTCCCAAGGCTCTCGAGGGTTCCTGTGGTTCCCACACCACTCATCAGGGCCTCACAGAGAATCCCAGCAGTTCATGCACCGCCTTTCAGGACCTCACTGAGGATTCTACCAGTGCTTCCTAAAGCTTCTTCATGGTTTCAAGTCTTCCAAGCTTCTCCATGGGTTCAGGTCTCCTACCCAACCTTGCGGTTGACCTCCAGACAGGGTTCTCAGAGGGTCCTCTATGCTCCACTGCTAACCTCCAATGCACCTTCTCAGCTGCCGTCGACCTCCAAGGTTACTGCACCTCTGTCATAGCCAATTGCCAGGAAGAGTTCTCCGTGGGTTCCCCATGCACTGCCATCACAGCGGGCCTCCAGACCTTCTTCTCTGCCATCGCCGGCCTCCAGATCTCCTTCTTCATCCATCACCAGCCTCCATAACACTTTCCCTGCCGTCATCTGCCTCCAGACCTACTTTTCTGCCATCACAGGCTTCCTTCACAGCTGTCGCCGGCCTCCTGGTTCTATGCCCCTTCTTCGCCGTCCTCCTGACCGTCCTCCTGGCTGCCCTCCCAACTATCCTCCCAACTGTCCTCCTGAAATCTATGCCTGTCTGGGACGACCTTACGGCTCTGTGTTTTGGTTCTTGCCCTCCTTCCGAGACCCCATCTGCCAGCCCTGTTTTTTGGGCATCTGCAGAGGATAACAGAACTGATTAGGGAGACATTTTATGAGGGTATTACAATAGTCAAGGTGGGAGATCACCATAGACTGCACCAGAAGCTGGGTGGCATGTTGGGTTTGATACGGCCTGATTTTTCTTAGGTTTATCGAAGCAAAGCACGATCGAGCGACTGAAGCAACACAATGTTTAAAGGTGTGTTGATCATTGATTTTCTTTCTTTACCTTTGATGGAGCAAGAGACAGGTTTTCAATTATTGTGCAGACATTGTGGTATACGGTTGGTTTGGCAGCAAGGAAAAGAAGTTCAGTTTTTGAGAGGTTTAGTTAGAGATGATGGGCTTTTATCTTTGTTGTTATTTCAGAGATAGTTTTTATTTCATGTAATGAAGGTTTAGAAATAGCCAGTATGTGAGCTACAGACTGCAGCTGCAGCTTATGTTATACACCAGCGACATAGGATAATGTGATTTCTAACAATCTGATATATATAGAACCAATAAGTGAGACAAATCCAGCAGCTGACCTGGACTCTATACTCACAAGACACTAGGGCTGTAGTGCTAAGAATAAGTCACGGTTGCATTTGTAACACCAGATTTGAGATCATAGTTTGATAAGTGTCCAGTGCAATGTCAAAAAAAGAAATGCTAAATGCTATTTGATTTGTTTGTTTTTTATTTTATTTTATTTTTCAAAAGGAAACCAGAAACATTTAAAAACAGACTTTAACAATCCATCCCTTTTAGTGAAGATGCTGTAACAGAGTAGGCTTTGTGCAGCAAGATATAATTTGTCTATTGGTAACTTCAATTTTAAAAGTATTTAAATAATTTAGCTTCAGTTTGAACAAAACAGTGCCCTTCATGTGATATCTTAAAAAAAAGCCTGATAAACCAATTTTAAATTAGTGAACTATTAAATGGGACAGTCAATGTTCGTTTCAATTGATTTGATGCAAACTGAAGGCAATGCAGAATGGCAATACGTATCTCCACATAAAAAACATTTACCTCTAACTTATTGCTTATGTAGTGTTTAACAAAGTTAATAAATCCCAGGTGGCAAAGGCAGACATAACAAGAGATGCGTTTCTCTCACTGGAATAAAATGTTTTTATGGAGCAAGTTTACCAATTGTACATGGTCAGTAAAGCCAGGTTTTTGAATCTTACATGTACAAATTATCTTTTTTTAGTTAATCTGAAGAGCAGCCATTATTGATGAGTAAGTAGGTTAGGCATGTCACTTCAAAATTTTGCATCTGCCTCCCTGTTTAGTCATTACATTATACACAGCATAATGATTGGTGTAGAATGCTTAATACACTCACTGAATTTTCTGTATGATGATTGGATAAAAGTATTAGTATTTTTAAAACTGAAATAAAATAGTTAAGATCAAAGCACATTCACCACTCAGAAATGTCCAGTCAAAATTCAGACCTACATTCAACTGAGAATCTGTGGGTAACTTAAAAATAGTTATTAAGAATTTAATGCTCTTTATCCAGTCTTGATTAAGGTTGAGCTATTTTGCAAAGAAAAATTATTCAGGACGATTGAATGTGTTTCAGGTTTTTATTTCTCTAAAATATTCATAATTGTTCATTTTTATTTAAGTATTGTCATTCCACTTTAGAATTATGTGATTATTTATATTAATCTATCACACTAAATCCCAATAAAACACACTGAATTTTGTATTTGGACTATGAAAAAATGTGAAAAGGTTAAAGGTATATGAATACTTTTCACTGCACTTCATGATCTACTACAAACAATAGATTGATTTATAAAGAGTTTACTGAATCAATTACTTTCTTTTCTTTAGAGTTTCTGCTATTATTCCTACTAGATGATCACTGATTTCTGGAGCAATGACACAATTTATTTTCAAATCTTTGTAGCACATGCCAGTAAAAACTAAACCTACAGCATAGGCTATAGGTAATTGTCACTCAAACAGAGGGTGACTCATCTATTTGTTTGTGTTAAGCAAACCTTAAGGGAATCAGAAAAATTTTATTAAAATTAAATTGCCATATGACTCATGTTCTGCAGACTCCTGCTTCCTTTTGGCTGAGTAAACTAAAATAAGTGTCTACACCAGGGGTGAGCAACCTTTACAATCCAAAGAGACATTTTTGCACTCGCTCCTGAACTGAATTTTTTTTTTATGGTGCAAAACCAACTTGATCCTTGGAAGTCAAAATAACTTTAGAAGCTTTATTTAAGTTTCTATGTTTAGGTTTGCAAAGAAAGAAAAACATCAAACCTTACAATTTCCTAAACAAAATGAGGTCTATTGAGGCCTTTCTGTATAGAATACACCAGTTTCAAAAATTAATTGCAACCTAATGAAATAAGAAATATTATGTCATCAATGCGATCATATCCTTTTGCCTCTTTACATATAAACATGATAATTTCTACATCATTATTGTTCACGGTTGTTAGTATTGACTGTAGGAGCTGAAGATCTCTGGATTTCAGAGTAACAAGCTTCGGAACCCTAGTCTAAACTAAGGTTAAAAAGGAGGGCAGACCAGAAGCAACATTTTTCTACATAAATCACAATAAGTCTCCAACCTAATTAGGACAAAATTACAGTTATATTGTTTATATGAGTTACAAACACAATTTTCCATTCATACTCCAGTTTACATATTACAGAGTTAGATGAATGAGTCAAATTGCACCCTCTAATTACATTGTGCTGTTAGCATCCCTTAAATTACTAAATTATAGCCACATCCCTTAAAACACTGTTTTACAAACATCTGTAACGCATCACTTCTTTGTATCAACAGCCATCCTGTTTACAACTGTCTTTGCTGGAGCAGCTGCTGCCAGATCTTCTGATAGAAGCAAACAACCACAGTCATAAAGACTAAGCCTATAAGAAGAATAAGAGTTTTATAACAAATAAATGAAAAAAAAAGTCAAAAACCGTAGAATAATAGAAAATGAAAAAAGTATTATTTAGATTATAATAGAACATAAGTTGAATTTGCTCCACAATTGGACATTTTAAAAGTAGTTAAGTTAGTTAGTTCACTTTTTTAAAGACATGCATGGATGCATAGAAGAAAAGAAAAGAATAAAATCCACAGTGTCACAAATTTACATTGAGGCTAAAAGGCTAGTTTTTTCTTCATCTTTGAATAAAATCTGAGCATAATGATCATTTAGAGATAATATTGTATCACTGAGTCCTTAAACCTGCAGATTAAACTATACACCATATTCCACAAAATAGCTTAACAAGTGGGTCACCAACATAATTAGTCTTAATGAATGCAATCTTAACTTGACCAGTGCACCTAAAAAATTTGCAATCATTGCCCTAAATGTTGGCACCCCTGAAATGTTTCAAGAAATGAAGTATTTCTCACAGAAAAGGATTACAGTAACACATGTTTTGCTATACACATGTTTATTCCCTTTGTGTGTATTGAAACTAAGCCAAAAAAGGGAGGAAAAAAAGCAAATTGAACAGAATGTCACGCCAAACTCCAAAAATGGGCTGGACAAAATTATTGGCAGCCTTTCAAAATTAGCGATAAATAAGCATGTGATGCTCCTTTAAACTCACCTAGGGCAAGCAACAGGTGTGGGCAGTATAAAAATCACACCTGAAAGCAGATAAAAAGGATAGAAGTTCACTTAGTCTTTGCATTGTGTGTCTGTGTGTGCCACACTAAGCATGGACAACAGAAAGAGAAGAGAACTGTCTGAGGACTTGAGAACCAAAATTGTGGAAAAATATCAAAAAACTCAAGGTTACAAGTCCATCTCCAGAGATCTAGATTTTCCTTTGTCCACAGTGCGCAACATTATCAAGAAGTTTGCAACCCATGGCACTGTAGCAAATCTCACTGGGCGTGAACGGAAGAGAAAAAATGATGAAAGGTCTCAACACAGAATAGTCCGGATGGTGGATAAGCAGCCCCAAACAAGTTCAGAAGATATTCAAGCTGTCCTGCAGGCTCAAGGAGAATCAGTGTCAGAGTGAACTATCCGTCGACATTTAAATTAAATGAAACGCTATGGCAGGAGACCCAGGAGGCCCCCATTGCTGACACAGAGACATAAAAAAATCCTTCTGGGAAAACATCTTGTGGACAGATGAGACCAAGATAGACCTTTTTGGTAAAGCACATCATTCTACTGTTTACCGAAAATGGAATGAGCCCTACAAAGAAAAGAACACAGTACCTACAGTGAAACACGGTGGAGGTTCAATGATGTTATGGGGTTATTTTGCTGGCTCTGGCACTGGGTGCCTTGAATGTGTGCAAGGCATCATGAAAAATGAGGATTACCAACGCATTTCGGGTTTGTGTTCGAGATCTTGGGCCTCCCAGCAGGACAATGACCCCAAACATACGTAAAAAAGCACCCAGAAATGGAACCAAGCTGGAGAGTTTTGAAGTGGCCAGCAAAGAGTCCAGATCTAAATCCCATTGAACACCTGTGGAGAGATCTTAAAATTGCTGTTGGGAAAAGGTGCCCTTCCAATAAGAGAGACCAGGAGCAGTTTGCAAAGGAAGAGTAGTCCAACATTCCGACTGAGACGTGTAAGAAACTTACTGATGGTTTTAGGAAGCAACTGATTTCAGTTATTTTTTCCAAAGGGTGTGCAACCAAATATTATGTTAAGGGTGCCAATAATTTTGTCCAGCCCATTTTTGGTGTTTGTTGTGACATTCTGTCCAATTTGCTTTTTTTCCTCTCTTTTTTGGTTTAGTTTCAATACACACTAAGGGAATAAACATGTGTATAGCAAAACATGTGTTATTGTAATCCTTTTCTGTGAGAAATACTTTTAGGGCAATGACTGTATGTCTTATCATTTTGGCTTGTGCATACACTAAGCTGCATTCTCTATACCAGACTGAGCTAAACATTCAGCTCAGGTTCTCCCTACTTCTGACAATCAAAAAATGACTCATTATATGTAATGTGAAACCCTAATCCATGGTAAGTTATCCATTTGGTTCGTTCACAGGGTAAGGTTATGGTGTTGGGACCCCAGCCATGGATTCCAACATTTAAAGGCCAGTTTGATCTTTTCTGGAATTTTCAAAATAAATTACAATAACCTACTCCAGAAGCAGCCAGGAACAGGAACAAGAAGGAAGTAACAGTAGAGTTCCTGTGACGTCACGGTTGGAATAAAAACCCTGCGTTCCCAGTGGAGATGGAAGGAGAAACAGCTCCTGAAAGTACCTGAAACAGGGCCAGAAGGAAAGAAAAAATCAAAAGAGTTCAGGAGGACAACTGGGAAAATGTCCCGAGCAGGCACAGAGTTCAGGTGGACGGCCAGGAGGATGTCCCGACAAGACCCAATCATGGAGAGACTGGCAGTGGAGCTCAGGAGAGCAGTACAGAAACCGCTGGAATCCTCAGTGAGGCTGTGGAGATTTGTGGCAGAGCCCTGTTGATGTGCAGCAGAGCTGCTGAGGCTCAGCAGATGGAGGCAGTGCGTTCCCGCACCCCTCATGAAAACTCAGGAATCTGAACTAGGGGTGGTACCTTCCCGCACCCCTCACGGAAATCGATGACCCGAACTGGAGGCGATTCGTCCCCGAACCCCTCTGGAACAGGAAGGACAGGCGGTTCGTCCTCAAATCACTCTGGAACAGGAATCAGGAGGGGAGGTCCGTGCGGCTGCTAAAGCATCAATTTTTCACTACAACAGCTGTCTGTACTGTGTATGGCCATGACATCTTTGGTAGTCCACTTTCTATTAACATACACCTAGCCATGTCAAATAAGGTTCTCCAATTTCATTCTGCTGTACCATTTTGGTTTGGAGATTATGTGTCAGGCCACGGAGCTGAGTGCAGGTTTCTTGTGTTGTGTTGTTCTTTATTCTCTCCACCAGGGTGCGAAAGGCAGGTGCAGCGGCACAGATGTTCTCAACCAAGAGGAATCACTGAGGAGCTTAAAAAGCTGCTGAGACCTTGGAGGAAGAGTCGGATTGTTTGCTCAAATCCAGTGGTAATCGGACCAACCATCCCTGCTCTGTCTTGCTTTTGTCCTGACCTGTTGGTTTCCTAATCCCAGCTTTATTCACCTTCAAAGGTCTCTTTCAGCTGATCTCTGCTCTGGATTAATCTTCAACGTTCTGTCTCATCCTCTGTTGGCTGTCAGCAAGCCCCCGTCCTGGGTAACCTGCCGTGGTTCAATCTCCAACCAAGCTCGTAAATACTTCAATGAATTGACCTAAGCCCAAGGACCTCCCTGAACCCACCAGATCAGATTGCAGAAATACTCTTCACTCTACATGCCCTAGCTGTCCACCCTTCAACGCCACTGACCAACTCGAGGTGCCCGCTCACTCAGCATACCGACCTGTCAACCTCAGTCTCCGTGGTTTGCTCACTTCTCCCCAGCATCAACATATCAATCATAAAGTAAGCCTTGCTCATTCATCCTTAACATTCAAACCCATCTACCAGTTAATAATCATCATCTCTCTCTCAGTGAGCCAATCCCAGAAGCCTGACAGCTACGGAGTTCCGACACTATCTGGAAAACATTATTTCAAAAAACCTGTTAAAACCTTTGAGTTGTGCTGTGTTGTGATTATTAATATGAGAATATTATTTAATATTAATATTTTATCAAATAATATTTCGGTCTGTTAAGGGTTGTCCTGTGAATACCAGCCCACTAAGGCAATGGTATTAGGACAAAATAGAAAGGTGTGAGACGAGCTGTCACATTATTGAACAACATAAACTCTGCACATATATGGAATTAATTCACACAATTTCTTAAAATACAAGAATTTATTAACAAAAAAAAGTCAACTCAAAGTCAAACATATTTCAATCAACAAACTCTTTACTATGCGAAAACAATCCAACTAAACTACCAAGCAGAATTAAAGAATAGGGAAGATTAATGGGCTATGTACAATATAAACAACTTGATTAAAGATGATTGGAAATTATGACCAAAAGAGTGATGCAACATTACCATGCAATGTTTATGTTTGAGAACCAAGGATTATCTTGAAGGATCTGGAAATGAAGTTAAGTTAGTCTTGGAACCACCTTAGGAAATAATCATCAACATTTAAACAACCAATCACAATGCAAGATCAGATAAAATATTATTTTAATAAAATAATGTTTTAAATAATGATCTGCTGAATAAAACCAACCTTCTGGATGACCATTTCTCAACGGTGTCTAATTAGCTGCCTTTATTTCTTGAAATAATATTTGAAGAAATATTATTAAGAGAGTATTTTGGAAAAGAGCCAAATCTTTCTGGAGAAATGGGGCTTAATGGTGTTTACTTAGTTATCAAATTTAGTAAATGATGTTCAGGAACTATTATTCACTAGCTTGAAAACTAACAACATTTTTGTTAAATACTCTTTAGTAGCAAGCACGTGTTCTTACCGGTTAGCATTTGAGCTAACAAAAGAAACTAATAGCTTAGCACCAGAATCAACATATACCTTTAAAATACCGTTAATAAAAGGGTTAAAATGCATAAGCGCAGATGGCGCGTTATGATCAATCTTCTGTTTAAAATCACCCTTCAAGTAAAGTTTGTCTTAACTTTAAAAACACACAAAGAATACAACCTGAACACGTGTGCTGCAGATAGCCTGCTAGCACCAAGATAGCTGAGTTCAACACAAACAAAACTTCATAAAATGAAAAACATTTAGATCATTTCATTCTAAATCTGTCTCTGCCCAAAACACTTAACCTCATGAACCGTGGTGAGGAAACGTTGTCCAAGGACGAAGTTTGAAGAAGGTATCCACAGTGAACAAAGGGTTAGCTTCCCGCTAACCTCCTCAGCTTGTCACGATCAGAAGGTGCGTTCGCTCTCTGAACAAAAGGGTTAGCTCCGGAGCTGCAGCTGGGCGGCCCGTCCTGTCCGCTGCGGTCTCTGCTGTCTTCCTTCCAGACTGGAAGACCGCGTCTTTGCAGGGGGTTTCTCTCGAACACCGTTTGCTCCTACAGGGCTCGGAGAAACAGTCAAGCAATGCTTGTACCTTAATTACCCCCGTTCATGAATGAAAATACCAGATACACAGACAGTATTTCATTCGTACGTAACTTTGCATATGATCGATGATCGTATGACATCCTTGGATCCAGCTGAAGAGTTTATGTCTGTTTGCCAGCAAAGAGACATCAGCGCGCTTTGTCTCCCCTATCCGGTCCCTCTGGAAGGCCGTGTGGAAGAGGGCGGATGTAGCAACAGCTGTGCTTTTATTCAGATAGTGGCATCACAGGACGTCCGCAGTTATCCCGTTTCCTGGCTGTGCCAGAAGATTAATGCACTTTATTTTGAAAGTTCCAGAAAAGTCCGTACCGGAGTTTAATGTTGAAATCCATGGCTGTGGGTCCCAACAGCTGCTTAAGAGTCTCTCTAGTCTGAACCAAATATGACATTATAAAGATGAGGTCTCGTGTCTAATACAGTTACTACTTTGTAATGCTTGGTACTCTTTTCCTGTAAATTCTGTACCATTGTCTGACCGTATACATTTAATGTTTCCATATGGAGCTATGTCAGCTATAAACTTTTCAGTAGCTTGCATTGTGTTTCTCTAATTTTTCAAAAAGTATACAAAAACTGCACTCGAATAATCATCTATAAAGGATAATGCATATCTGTGGCCATCTCTGGACATTGGGACTTTGGCTCTCGCATCTGGCTCCCTGCTCCTAGTTTGAACAAATTTTCTCTGTGTGCAGATTTGCCTTTATGGCATAGGTTTATCTCTCCGTTTTAATTTCTATGCCACCAATAATATTCTCTAGTTTCAGTACATCTCCAAAATTGCAATGCCCTAAGCTTTTCACACCAACTCTACCAGTCATAGCATTACACTGGTCACCACATTCATTGTCTATTGTGTGTAAGTAATATAGTTTGTTACATACATCCATGGGGAATTTTGTACTGTGTTTGTGTAGAGCATTCTTCCCCTCTTTAAAAATCACAGTAGCTCTGGTCAAGGTGGCTACTTTCACCAAAAAGATGTCCGGCGAATACGTAGAAATGTACAGTGTGTTCCTCAGCACCGTTTGTAGACGTTGGCCTCTGGAGTCGATCATACACACCTCCATGTCTCCTCGATGTTTTGAGAACCCGACACACCTGAAGCCATCTACCAATTCCATGCAGTAGGTTTCGGCATGGTAACTGTTGTCAAATCTCCGGAACATCCTGATGTCAGTGATAATATGTGATGTTGCAACCAGGTCCACCTCTCCTCTTGACATCTTCCTCTCGCACCTCAGCCTCACTACATACTCCTTGTCGTCACCTTTCTCCTAGGCTACTTTCCATGCGTTGTCTCGCTGCTTACTCCGCCTGCAGGTTTTATTGCTGTGGGTATTACGTTTTTGCTGGCAGGTTCTGCTTATGTGGCTTCTCATCCCACATTTATAGCATACTTTATTAGTACTTCCATCTCCAGCATCAGTTGTGCAGGTGCGGATTTTGTGCCAAAATGCGTGTGTGCTTTCATTACATTGTCCTCTGATACACTTGCACGCATATTTTCAATGTCCTCATAACTTCTGAGTTTAGCTTGAACTCTGCAAAAGTCAGTTTATCACCATTTTCACACTGAGTGACATTAATGGCAAATGGCTTAAATATCTCTGGTAGCCCCTTCAGAACCAGTACTATTAAAAGTCCATTACTCAAAACCTCACCTGCATTTCTTAAAGAAGTTATCACAATCTCAAATCTGATGACATATTCAGTGACAGACTTACTGGGCGATTTTTGCAGTGAAGTCAGCTCCGTGTACAAGCTGATTACTCTGGGCTTTCCTTTGCCAGGCTAGTGTTCACACAAGATTCCCAGTGCTGCTTGTCCATCGTCTGCCACCTCTCCATGATAAGCGACAAACGTTTGTCATCCCGGAAATGTATGAGCTCTGTACAAGCTTCGGCATTTTTCGTCGCATCTTTTTCTGCCTCCTCGTCGATAGGGTCTGATAAAATAGTGTATTTTAATCCTTATAAGCAAAGATGACCCAAAAACTTTCCCACAGTTCATAATTTTTCTCATCACCGTTGAAAAGAAGTCTACTTGTTGCCACATCCCTCTCTCTCTTCTCTGTGTGCACGAGCACACACCCTTTAATTGCTCAGACGTGCAATTAAATTACATAGGTCACATGATCTTTAATAACTCCATAAAAACCAGAAATAAATGACAAATAAGAGCACCAAAATACAGAAAACGTAAATAATGTCAACATAATGGTTAAATATTTATCAGTTTTGTGACTAGATGGGATAATCTATAAAATCAAGTACCTGGAATGTGACAAGTGGATAAGCTGGTTGAAGACTTGATGCAGTGTGTGAGATGGATCTCCTTCTTATCCATCAACATGTTGTTCGTCTGCACTAGAAAGGGCAAGTGTGACAGTTGGAGTTGGCATTGAAAAAGTGTCTTAAAGCAAATAGGTTACTGATTTCCCCACAAAGACTAACCTTTTTTTCTGCTTTGTAGTGTGGTGCCAATGCCCCAGATCTTGACATGGCACAATAGATTTACTGACTCACTAAAAATAACTATACTAACATGGTTTAGTGCAAAATAATAAATATGAGAAGTTTTCCATGCACTTATATACTGTCAATACTTCGGAGATGTTTACAGGCTTCAAAATTAAGGTCATCCTAGTTATAAAATAGTGGAGTCAACTTAAATTTATTATGCCAGTTGTTAAAAAAATCACTCTAATATGCATGTTTCTGCAGGTGTAGAAGCAGGCAGGGTGTTGTCTTGTAATCTCTTCGTCCTTCTTTCTCTCCTCCATTCTTTTCTCCTTCCTTTTTGCCCCACCTCTCTCTATTTAGTGCTTTTTATTTTTTCCTTTCCATTTCTGTCTCCGTGTCCGTAACAATTGAAATAATCCCAAAGCAGTTTTTTATAAAGTTTTTTTTTATAAATATCAAGCAGAGCTTTAAAGCGTTAGCTGTAATGCTCCATTTCTGTTGGGCTTTTTCTTGGCACTCAGACAACAATTCTGAGTGGTACTCTGGTGGACAGGACATGGTTAAAACAAAAAGAAAAAAAAATCACTAAGGAAATCTAGCTGATTGCATTGACTCATTGATTTTGCAGCATTCCCTGCTATTGAACAAGCATGTGGGGACAGTCGACAGTAGACAGTTATGCTCTGATGGTGATGGTATGTCACATAAAAGTGTAATGACAAAATCTGAAACAAGTTCAAGGAGACGGAATAGTCTACAACATGAAATGCATCAAGCACTATGTTGCTGGTGGCTGTCTCAACATATTCACTGACATCAGTGATGGCCATGTACATAGATGAGCAAGGAGATTTCAAATAAAATCCCAATAACACATTAAAAGATCCTTTGTGCCATTCAAGGAAACAGCTTATTGATTTTTGCACAGATACAGCCCTTCTTGGCCATTTGTGTTTATTGCAGCAATTTGTTTTAAACAATGCATGGCAGAAGGTAGAACACTACACTCATTGAATTAATTAACTTGCATTTTCTTTCTTTACTATTAATACTGTTACAGCTCTTTCACCATTTCTGCAATTTGTGTTTACATGGGCCTTAAAGCTATGTTCTGAATGAAATGTGAAACTTTAGAAGAATGGACGAAGATCTTGCTGCCTGTATTCTGTTCTCACAAGTACTAAAATTACAAAAGGATATAAGAAACACACCAGAAGAATACATCACAATGTTGCGATGCAGTCTGGTGTTTCACAGGTACATTATGCCGGGGCAACACAGCACAACATAAAATTACATAAAACATCATTTCAACCTGGAAAGACTCAAAAAGGAAGAAACAATGAGATAATGATTAGCAGGTTTATTTATGAAAATTATCTACTTGGCGCTCGGACCCTGGAGGAAGACGTGTAGTCTGAGGATGACGTGAGCTAGAAAGGCCATTTTAGGATTAGGATTAGGTACATCTTCCCCCCCGGGAATCCGATCCCTGTGGTGGAGTGGCCTGAAGAAGTTTGTAAGGAATATGGGAGCCAGATGGTGGAGAAAGGGGAGGAAGAGGGTCGAAGCTCAGCAACGAGAAGTGTCTTCCATGATGAAGGTCTTGAAATATAATGTCTTGGGAGATGATTGGACAAGGAGAAGAGTGGACCTGTCTCTGATTGGAGCGTTATGGAGGAATAACCAGGCGGAGCGGATGCGGTGAGGGTGAGAGTTCCATGTTGAATTTTCGTTAAAAACTCCATAACATAGCATAAAACATTACCGCTTCACATCAAATTCATAGGTTCATCTTTGCTTTTAAAACTGGCACATCATGTTGAAACACTGACTTCATAAAAAGTTTGAAGATAAGCTATGGTATCTGGCACCAAGCTGTCAACAACAGATTATTTGATTCCTTTAAGTTATGAAGTGGGGCATTGTCAGTTCAACACATCCCATCATTGCTTGCTTGGACTGAGATCTGTAAAACTTTGGAGGCTCAGTCATGCCTTGATCTGAGTGTAAAGCTATTCTTGGATAATATTCTGTTAGAAATAATTCTTTGGATGGTCAAACATTATTACAGGTATATACAGTCAAATTGAACAAACTGTATTAATATTATAAATTTAATTTATTTTAGTAACTCAATTCACTAAGTGAAACAGTTTATATTGATTAATTATACACATACTGATATTTTCAAGTCTTTATTTCTGTTAATTGTGATGATTTTCCACTTACAGTTAATTAAAACATGACATTTAAGGTTAGAATATTACTTCAGACCATAAGAAACACTTTTATAACAGAACTGTGGGCTTCATGAAAAATATGTTTAATACCTGCTTAGAGGTTGTTAGTTTCAAAAGGTACTTTAATCTGACAAAAGCGCATCATCAAAATGCATATTCTAGTTTATTGAATATGTTATGCTTTGTTACATTAAGAACTAACAATTATTGACCTGGTAATTGATTTAGATGGTCATGGGTTTTGGATCATTACCGCAAAAATAAGATTCCGAATACAAGAAATTGAAATAAGCTTGGGAAGTTTGGGCATCTGATTAAGATGCCTCCTGGTTTACCTCAAAACAAAGGTTTTACCACTGGGAAGAGACCCAAGAGCAGATCCAAAACCTGCTGTAGGAACTATTACTCCATACTGACCTGGGAACATTTCTTTCATCCCCCAGAATGAGCTTTGGAGTGTCACTGGGAAGACTAATATCTGGGTTCCCATCCTGGGCAAACAGTTTTCAAATGTTCATGTTCGCAGTAGAATAATTCATTCCATGTTAAATACTGTCTCTAAGACTCCATAAAAGAAATCCCCACGAAAATTACATTTCAATTTAAGTCATAAGCTTTAAATCAGACACCAACTTTCGAGTCAGCCACTACAATTGCAATGTTTTTTCTAAGTGTGCACACTACAAGAAGGCACCAATTCCTAGTGACAGAACATGCAGGTAAGAAATAGAAAACTCCTTTGAGGCGTAACCGACAGATATGCATCTGACCTGGGCATCCTGGGGAGCCACCTGGTTGATGTTCTACAAAATCCTAAAGATTTTTCCAAATGGAAAAAATAGTTTGAGATGACATGACCCTTAATTTCATTAAACTAAATCTAATCCTTTCTTCTTTTTTTTTTTTGCGGCACAAGTGGCCTTTCTTTTTTTTTTTTGTATTTTTTGACAGTAGGTAGACAGGAAATGGGGGTAGAGAGCAGCTGGAACATTTCCAGATGCTACCCATCTTTAAGTCCGGGAATACCACAGATGTCAGTAACTATCGACCAATAAGTCTAGTTCCAGTGATGTCAAAAATATTAGAAGAAATAGTTTCAGAACAACTAACTCAATATTTAGAAACACACCAGTATATACACCCTAAACAGTATGGTTTTAGACAAAACCATTCTACTGAATTGGCTATCTGCGCATTATTGGCAAGCATTGTGCAGTTGCTTGACAAAGGAAACATTGTGGGTGCAGTATTCCTGGACTTAAAGAAGGCATTTGATACCGTACACCACAGTCATCTTATTTCAAAATTGTCATCTTTTAATATGTCACATCAGGCACTATCATGGTTTAAGTCATATCTGCAGGGCCGAGAACAATGTGTAGATATTGATCATGTAAAATCTGCTACATTTGAAATTAAAACCGGAATTCCTCAGGGAACCGTACTGGGGCCCAATTCTCTTCAGCCTGTATGTGAATGACTTGCCTGAAGTGTGTCCTGAAGTTAGCCTTCAGATGTACGCTGACGACACTGTTGTTTATGTGCCTGGTAAAAACCCTTCAGCTATCAGCAGCACATTGACCAAAAGCCTATAGAAAGTATCGTATTGGTTAAACAAATCCTATTTGACATTAATCTTGAAGAAAACCAAATCTATGTATTTCTCTATACAAAGAACTCGGACAACAAACGATCTAAACATCAGAATAAATGGAAACCTAATTGAACAGGTAGAACAAGAAAAATACTTAGGAGTAATATTAGATACTCAGTTAAATTTCAAAAGTCACATTAAAAGCATTGTAAGAACAATGAAGGCGAACATGAACAGTTTCAGAATGATCAGGAGCTGTCTGACATTAGAATGTGCTCATGTCTTTTTGAATACAATGATCCTGTCACATCTGTCGTACTGCACTGCTGTTTGGTCTCAGACCAGTCAAACTACCTTAAAGCCTATCGAAAGGCTTTATAATAGGACTTAAAAAAAATGTGATAAAAAGCCCATTCGATTTCATCACTGTCACATCTTAAATAAATACAAATTCTTAAATTTTGTGAATTTTGTTAATCTTACCTATATAAAGTTGATTTTTAAATGTTTGATTAGACTTGCATATGAGCCACTTTGTAAATGTGTTAACAAACTGGACATCTCCAGGTCAATGAGAGCTGCTACAAGTGGAAACTGTAAAGTTCCATTTTGTAAAACATATTTTGCAAAACATTTCTTTTCTGTGAAAGGAACCAACCTGTGGAATGGTCTTCCTGTTAATATTAAGACTTTGACTAGGCTGTCCACTTTCAAAAACCAAGCAAAATCCTGGCTCACACAGCAGCAGCAGTGTGGCCATGTCATATGAAATGCATAACTGTATAAATGAGGCGCACATTTGTTTGATCTTGCGTGGATGTGTTAATTTTATTACAGTGAATTTATTAGTACTAACTGGTTTCTGGACATTTCTGATTGCATTTATAGTAATTGTTTTTACTTTTTATTTATTTTAACTGTTAAAGCCCTTCAAGGGACAGGTGCTGCAAATTAGCTATGGCTATAAGCACTATGATACAGGCATCAGATTATTTTGCATAATGATCTATGTTTATTGTCTGTCCCTACCAAATAAAACATTTCTAAAAGAGAGGGGAAGACATGTGGCAAATGTCGCCAGGGCCAGGACTCGAACTCGGGACCGCCTGGTCAAGGACTGAAGCCTCAATACACAGGCCACGCACTTATACCCCTATGCCAACAGAATCACATCCAAATCTAAGCCTTTGTGAACAAAAAAAGCAAACTAAACAGTATAATATTTGTAGGACGACATAAAAAGACAGAAACTCTGTTATATAGGCTAAAAGTCCTGACTCTGCATTGGACTGGTTCTCCTCTTATCTGTCTGATCAGATAGTCTGCATAAAGACAGAAATGTTCTCCTCAAACCCTGCTCCTCTAACTTGTGGGGCTCCATAAGGGTCAGTTCTGGGCCCATTATGATTTTCCTTTTACATTATTCCTTTAGCTGGCATTTTTCTGTCTTTTTCTGATATATCCTATCAAATCTATGCAGATGACTACATTTAATTTCCTCATTATCACAGAAAGCACAGTGGAGGGAAATAATTTTGTTTCTGCCACTTCACAAATTGATTTTCTTTTTCATAGTGTTACTTTATCATTGCATGGTGCATTAGACAATGCAGCCCCCTTGTAAAACAAGGTAATTATTCACAGGAGGCAGGCTCCTTGGTTTAATTTAGATCTGTGTATTTTAAAGCACAATGTTAGAAAATTGGAGAGAAAATGGTGTTCTACACACCTACTTAATCTTGAAAAATAGCCTACTGATGTATAAAAAGACACTTTGCCAAGCCAGAACAGTTTATTTCTCATCATTAATAGAAGAGAACAAGAATAATCCTAGGTTTCTCTTTAATACAGTTGCTAAACTTACAGTCATAGCTCTGTTGAGCCATCCATTCCCTTAGCTCTCAGCAGTCATGGCTTTATGGGATTCTTCTCAAATACAATTGATTCTATTAAAAATAAAATCTTTGACATACTCCTGAAGATGATTACTTCATCCTCAGCAAGCGAGACAACATTGGAAATAACTGCAGAACCTGATTTGTGTTTGGACTGTTTTGATCCTGTGGAGCTTCCTGAGTTATCAGAAATATTAGCTTCATCTAAACCTTCAACTTGTATGTTAGACCCAATCCCAACCAAATTATTTAAGGAAGTGTTCCCTCTGATTACCAGCCCCATTTTAGGTACGATTAATCTATCCTTAGTAAATGGATATGTACCACAGGCTTTTAAGGTAGCTGTAATTAAACCTTTATTTAAGAAACCTTCACTTGATCAAGATGACTTGGAAAAATTACAGACCTATATCAAATCTTCCATTCTTATCTAAAATTCTTGAGAAAATAGTTGCTAATCAAATGTGTGAGCATTTACACAGCAATGACCTGTTTGAAGAGTTTCAGTCAGGCTTCAGAGCTCATCATAGCACTAAAACAGTTCTGCTGAAAGTCAGTAATGATATTCTTATGGCCTCAGATAACGGATTTGTGTCTGTACTTGTTCTGTTAGATCTCAGTGCTGCATTTGATACAGTCGATCACAATATTCTCTTAGAAAGGCTGGAATTTGCTGTAGGGATCAGGGGAACAGCGCTAGGCTGGTTTAAATCTTATGTCTGACAGATTCCAGTTTGTTCATGTAAATGATAAATTATCTTTAAACTCCAGGGTTAATTGTGGAGTACCACAGGGTTCAGTACTTGGGCCAATGCTCTTTACTGTATATACTTCCAATAGGTCAAATTATCAGGCAGCATAGGATACATTTTCACTGTTATGCTGATGATACTCAGCTTTACTTATCCATAAATCCTGATGAGCCCAACCAGATAGACTACAAGCATGTCTTGAAGACATAAAAATTTGGATGACTTTAAATTTTTTGCTTCTAAATTCAGACAAGACAGAAGTTGTTGTCTTTGGACTGGAGTCTTTAAAAAAGAAACTGCTTAGTCAATCACTTAACCTGGATGGCTATTTTTGACTAGGACAT
This sequence comes from Girardinichthys multiradiatus, assembly GCF_021462225.1. Taxonomy (NCBI): domain Eukaryota; kingdom Metazoa; phylum Chordata; class Actinopteri; order Cyprinodontiformes; family Goodeidae; genus Girardinichthys; species Girardinichthys multiradiatus. Next base: position 35,428,924 of record NC_061805.1, on the reverse strand, counting down.
GTCATTTAAATCCCATATTAAACAGGTTTCTAGGATTTCCTTCTTTCACCTCCGGAACATTGCCAAAATTAGAAATATCCTATCCAGGAGTGACGCTGAAAAACTAGTCCATGCATTTGTTACTTCAAGGCTGGACTATTGTAATTCTTTACTATCAGGATGTCCACAAAATGCAGTTAAAAGCCTTCAGCTGATTCAAAATGCTGCAGCAAGAGTTCTGATGAAAATTAAAAAGATAGATCATATTTCTCCTATTTTAGCTTCCCTTCATTGGCTCCTTGTTAAATCCAGAATAGAATTTAAAATTTTCCTCCTCACATATAAAGCCCTTAATGATCTAGCTCCATCATACATCAGAGATCTGATTGTTCCATATGTTTCTAACAGGGCACTTCGTTCTCAGACTGCAGGTATACTGGTGGTTCCTAGAGTCTCTAGAAGTAGAATGGGAGGCAGATCCTTTAGTTATCGAGCTCCTCTCCTGTTGAACCAGCTCCCGGTTTTAGTCCGTGAGGCAGACACCTCGTCTACTTTTAAGGCTAAGCTTAAAACTTTCCTTTTTGATAAAGCTTATAGTTAGAGTGGCTTAGGCTAACTTTCTTATTTTTTACCTCCGTCTTCTTCTCTCCCTGTTGGATGGAGTAAGGGGGAGTCAGGTTTAGTCTAAACCGGCTCAGTTATGGTTGAGGTGCAAACACACCCTCCATTTCTGCTACTTGTATGACCCCTTCTCTTTACCAATGGTTACAATCAGTCTGACAGACAGAGGTATCCCAATCCTTGTGGTTTTTAATATAACAATGGCCATCAGTGGGCTCTAGATGGACAAACTTTATCAGTTTATTATTTTACTTAGTGCCCCTACACGTGGCCCGTTCTGGGGTGGCCGGGCTCTGGCACCCGGTGGTTTGGTCTGGCCTCCCCGGCAGCCCCGCGCCGTTCCGGACCCTTTGTGGGGTGCCTTGAGACGACATTGTTGTAAATAAGCGCTATATAAATAAATAAACTGAAACTGAAACTATCTCTGTAGTTATGCTGCTATAGGCTTAGGCTGCTGGAGGACATAATGACCACTTTCACCCTCTTCGCTACATTTTCTTTGTGCCTCTGCTCTGTTCTCGCAAACCCCCAGTCGGTCGTGGCAGATGGCCGCTCACACTGAGCCTGGTTCTACTGGAGGTTTTTTCCAGTTAAAAGGGAGTTTTTCCTCTCCACTGTCGCTACATGCATGCTCAGTATGAGGTATTGCTGCAAAGTCAACGCCCGTGACTGTCCACTGTCGCTACATGCTCATCCAGGAGGAGTGAATGCTACAAATCTTTGACTCGATGCAATCTGCTGGGTTTCCTTAGATAGAAAACCTTTTTATCCAATTTGAATAAATCACTGAATCTGACTGTACTGTTCAATGGTTAGGATTAATTGGAATGTATGTACCTGACATTGTGAAGTGCCTTGAGACAACATGTGTTGTGAATTGGCACTATATAACTAAACTGAATTGAATTGAAACTGAATTGAATTACAATTGTATGTATCATTTAAACTGCACCAGCTAGATAGGATGTCCACCCTCATCCAGTGTTGTTGCCGGATCACTCTGTGCCTCTCCAGCAATGTTCTGGTTTTTAACACAAATAAAACAGAGACCTTGATAATAGAATCCTATTACGGCATTCTAAAATAAACCAGACAGTTGCTTCTTTTTGCCCAGCAACCAAATCCAATGTAAAAAAATTTAGGAATAACACATGATTTTTCATTAGGCTTTAAGTAACACATCAGATCTAATTCTAGTTCCTGTTTTTGTCTTTTCAGAAACAGTTCCAAAATGCGAGACATGGTCTCACAGATCTGGAAAACATAATCCATGCATTTGTGTCATGTCGATTAAACTATTGTACTGCCCTTTTTATCAGTCTGGACAGATCATCAATCCTGCAAGCTATTAACAATGCAGCATCCAGACCTCCTACTATATCTAGTAAACACTGTCATACAACCCCAGCAGAATTTCTACAACAGCATAAGGCTTTAAAATTAGATAACCTGGCAAATAACTAACAATTATAAATAAATAAACATGTAGGTTTGTGTGTGTTTATCCATGGTTGGTTGTCTCATGTCTCTGTGTTGGCCCTGTAATGAGCTGGCGAGGTGACCTATCAAGGCTGTGGCCCGCATCTTCCTTTGGCTTCATCCCCAACCTCACTCCTGAAGAAGATGAAGAAGAAGCATTGCCTTCTGCTTTGCTTTTCTGGAGATTTTGTGATAAAGTTGAACATTGTATTAGCAAGCACTTGTGCTTTTTCTTTGCCTAAAAGAATACCCCCAAAAGTCTTTAAATTGACAGATTTAAATATGATAACTCACACATTACTTCACCATAGAGATTGCTTCTGCCAAATGGTCTTTGTCTAATAATGGTTCAGTAGCAATAACTCTTTGAGGGGAGATTTTGCATGCTGTGTAAGGCAAAGTAATTAATTCAATGGAACCTGATATCTGTCACACATATATTATGATTTGTAAACATATCTTCTATAACAAACAATGTTTTCTAGGTCCAGAGAATTGGGACAGAGTCTTTGAAAATGTATTGCTACTCTAGTGACTTTTGTATTGGAAACTGACGGGACAAACAAGATAGCTGTTATACAATGATTACACTAGGAGCGGGTTATAGAAAATGTTCTTCTTATGGCTTTCTCAACCTCTAAAAATGCAGGAATAGAAATAGCTTTTATGTTTTTCTGTTGTGAATATGGCTATATATTAATTTCTATAACTAGACAGACTTTAAATACTGAATAACATTGTAGAAGTAGAGCTACTGTACTTCTCTGATTTTCAGTAACAAAGCCCACATGGTTAATATGGCTCCTTTGCAGTAACACAAAGAAATTCTAATGTTAATGAATCCATAATGTTAGTATTCTGTCTGTTTGCTATGGAAAAAGCACAATCTTAACTGGAATGCCAAAGAGAAGAAAAACATGAGCCGATGCCAGCTCTATCAGTCATCCGGGACTAACAGAAAACAGAAGAGAGAAACGAACAAGGCTGGTGGGGCAACATAACTCTGCTCGGTGTCCCAATGCTCAGAAAGGAGGAGAGAAGAAGATACAAGGCAGTACTCTCTTTGGAATTAATTCACTGTTTCTTCTCCAAGAGAATCTAGTTTAGTGTTGCTTGCCTTCCTTTCTGAATCAACATACCCTCATACCACTCCAGGCTCCATTGCCCTCATCTATTCTATTTAGAAGCTTGGCATTTACTATCACTACATTTTCCCTGTACTATCTTTCATTTTGTACCTTAGGTTTTTATTAGGACATCTGTTAGAGACTTTAGAGACAAAGAGAGAGGCACTGAATAGGATTTAAGGAGCTTAATTTGTAAGAAGATCAGAAAAACCTGAAGATATGCAAAATGAGAAGGTGTGAGCAGATATGGACAAGCCTCCGCTCCTCACATTGGAGGAAAGGGTAATGAAAAGAAGGAGAGAATATACTGTTGGAAAGCATTTTCCTACTAATAAGCCTAAAAACAGACAATCCTCATTAAATGCTGGGGATATTTTAGATTTCAAGGTAACATTGCAGGCAAAGCCTTAATTATCTGATTTGGTTTCAATCAATTATTTTATTTTCTAAAAGGTGCTCATGTCTCTTTTCAAGTGTATAAATAAATGAAACATTATGTGCTTAACAAGGGGAGAATTTTTGCCAGACAAGATGGATTAACCACTCCTATCCAACTCAAACTTTTGCCGGAAATTAAAACATAATTTACAATAAAAATGCAGTAAATGAGTCAATGAGAAGGTCACTGTGTCTTCCAGACTGTTGCTCATCCTAAATGCTTTCCTTTAGCCTAAATGAGGATAAATGTGAGTAGAGGAGGTCCAGATCTCAGCATTTTACAAAAGGCAGAGGAAGCACAAGGGCAGGAGAGGCAAAAGTGAGCTCAATATAAAATTGGCTGTAACTGGGATTTACAGAATACACTTACAGCTCCTGCATTCACTGTTTAAGATGACAATGAGGGAGGAAGTTAAGAGGCTTTTTCTCATGTAACCCAGCTTGATCCCTGTTGCCAGTTTTCTTTTATTCTCTACTCCATTTCTTGACAGTTTTTCACTTCATTGTAGGCTTGTTGTAAATTAATAAGGTACTTTTTTCAGTTTCATGATTATCACGCACACTTAAATTTCAATTTCTTTGAATAGCTTGTTTCAAAACCAGATCCAGATGCATCATTGGTAAAACAGCACAGTTTAATTAAAATCTTCCTATAGTGCCTTGTTAAAGTAATCATTGTGTCTAAACCTTTTTACCTTGTTAAGTTACAACCACATATTTTAATGTATTTTTTAATGTATGTTTAGGGTGGTTGTCCTGATGGAAGATGAATCTCCAACCTTATATCAAGTGCTTTGCAGCCTCTAACATTTTTTCTGAATTTAACTCTATATTTATCCATATTTCCAAAAACTAGCTTCCCAGTTCCTCCTGAGTCCCATTGCCATGATGCTGCCACCATTATGTTTAGCATAGTCTATACTGTCATTGTACTGGGGGGGTACAACCAAATTTGGTGGATGTTTCAATGTGTGGGTTTCAATGAGGATGGTGCATTCAGGATAGTGCACAGCTGAGGTGGGTAGTAACAAGTTAAATTAACTGAGTTACATTACATGGAGTAACTTTTTGAAAACAAAAGTACTTCTAGGAGTCATTATAGTGCATCATACTTTTTACTTAAGCAAAATTATTTTGAAGTAATGTTGCTCTTACTTAAGTACAATTTCTGGTGAACAAACACATTTTCACCTAAAATCCACCGCGTCTAGCGAGGCTTCTGGTTTGTAAACAAGCTTCATTGTTCTAATGTGATTTCCAATCTGCTGAGTCATTTGGAAGTTAAGAATACAATCAACAGTAGATACTGTCACTGGAAGTACTTTTCACTCTTCTAACACATATACATTACCTACTGTAGGTATTAGTTTTAAAGGTTTTATGTTAAAGAAAACTAAGTATTGGAAATGTCTGCTAACTTTGCCCAAATGTGTTATTTTGTAATGATGTAATTTTTTTCTTAACTAGTTTTTTATTTTATTATTTCCAGTTCTAGGATCTACACATAATTTTATATTTTGTATTTTACTTACATCAATATTTATCATCCCTGGTATTTTTCTTTTCCTTGTAAGATGTTGCTCGTTTCAATCAGAATCATGTTCCACTGAGACACAGCCTGGAAGTGGAAATTGTGGTGGGTGGTGCTGTGATTGTAGGAATAGCAGGTAGCATTTCATTAACATGATAGTCGACTTGACTATAGCTCCCTCACATGATTTATTAGTCTCAACCAACTGCATAGGTCTTTACGTACATTAAATAAAGGACACTTGAAGTATTAAATGATTCATGATGATGAGCTTAGACACATCCCAAGGTCATACTGATAACAACGTGATGTTGGATAATGACATCAGCTTAAAGGAGACATAATATGCCCTTTCTTTAAGAGTTGACATGATTTCTTCAGGCCACATTAAAAACAATAGGTTTACAGTACCATCTATGAATGCTTCCATATAGCCTATTTTACAATGTACAGTATAACTTCACCTACTGTAGCTCATTTTTATCATTAGTTTCATGAGCTACATAACTGCTAAACTGATTTTTTGTTTCATACAAAAACCAGACATAGTCAGTCATTTTCTACTGCTTATCCCATAGTGGGTCACGGGGGAGCTGGTGCCTATCTCCAGCAGTCTATGGGCGAGAGGCAGGGTACACCCTGGACAGATCGCCAGTCCATCGCAGGGCAACACACAAACAACCATGCACATTCATACACCTAAGGTCAATTTAGAGTGACCAATTAACCTAACAGGCATGTCTTTGGACTGTGGGAGGAAGCCGGAGTACCCGGTGAGAACCCACACATGCACGGGGAGAACATGCAAACTCCATGCAGAAAGACCCCAGGCTGGGAATCGAACCCAGGACTTTCTTGCTGCAAGGCAACAGTGCTACCAACTGCGCCACCGTGCAGCCCAGACATAGTCTTGAATTTTAATTTATGCTGAGTCGTGTTGTATTGAAAGTCATTTAAAGATTAGGTTTGGAGGAGCACTGTCATGTTTGGTGGATATTTGGCTGGACCAAAGTGCAGGCAGAAACTCGGGAGCAGCATGGTATGTAAAGTGATTTAATAAATTAAACAATAAACTTACAAAAGATGAACTTGGAACACTGGCAGGCAAACAGGCAGAGAAATGGAGCATAGACATGGAGCAGAGTAATGGTCATGGAGCACTTAAACAGAAGATTCCGGTAAAGAAACAATGACAATCAAACAGTATTTATAAACAGGGAGAGAGTGAAGAGATAGCTGGCCAATCAGGAGAGAATGTGTAACACATGAAACAAATGAAGAGAGAGAAAGCTGAGGGAGAAGAGAAAGTCAGGAACAGACAAAGAAGAATACAGGAAAGAAATCGAACTAAATATAATACAAATTCAACATAAGAATAAACCAAGAACCTAATCTACAATAAAATAACTAAAATGGCAGAAAGAAGAGAACATAAACAACAGCAAAGATGCAAAGATAATAAGGAAACTTAAACTCAAATACCTAACACGGGCAGATTATGATAAGATCATAGGAGGACTTAAAAACGTAGAAAACATATTTTCTAAGCTGTAAAGCTGAAAATGAAATGAAATTTGTTAAAGCTCACTGAAATTTTAAATCAAACTGGCTCTTAAACAAAGAAACAAATTTCAATTCAATTCAGTCTAGATTGTTTTAGTTTAATTTGGTTATATACAGTCCAAATCCATCAAACAACCAATGACATTCAGTTGTGCTAATACGTTTTCATACTAGTACTGTGCAATGTGTCCTTTAACATCAAAGTCAGCCTGAAGTAGTGGACATCAGAGATCCCCAAAATTTATTTTGAGATTGTATTATGGAAGAGCTAATGGGAAGCTTTCCATGCCTTGTGTTTTGGATCATTGCTATGTTGTGACATCCTAGTATGCCCCACAGTTTCTTAATTGATAAGATCAAGTTTTTCCCCAGTATTGTATGATAACTCACTGCATTAATTTTGTCATCAAAGTTGACAAAGTTCCCTATGCCTTTATTGCCCACCCATCCCCAAAACATCAGCAATAGTGTTTAACAATCGGAAAAGATTATTCTTCATCATAGGTCTTGTTGACTCCTCTAAACATAAGATTCATGGCCATAAGGTTCAATGTAGATCACATCCCTCCATCTCACTTTGCTCTCGAAGCTGTTTGGCATAATAATGGCTTTCTTCTAGTGATTCAACCATTTAGCCCATTTATCTTTATGTCTTGAAATAGCAAGAAAGTTTATTTTCAGAGAGTCCTAAGTGTCAAACCAAGTTATTCGTTTTTATATTTAATGGTGGATCTGAAATAAGATGTGGGGCAGATGGCAAAGGGGAAAGAAATTGTGTTTTTTTGGTTTTTTGTTTATTTCACTCAGGAAGTAATGGCTGAAATTTTTGTTGTTCTGTCTCCCAATGGTCAGCAAAGTCCCCTGTACCACAGCTGAATGGCAATTCCAATTCGTTCATTGCCTTTTTATATCGTCTTCTTGTTTTGAAAGACGCAAGTGCCCTCACCAAAAGAGATATATATATATTTCTAGGTTTAGGTTTGGTTTATATCAGCTTCAAAGACAGTCCAATCTGTGCTTCCAAAGCAGACCTGTAGCATCTGCTTTGACTCATTTGTCTGGATGACAGATAGATAGATAGATAGATAGATAGATAGATAGATAGATAGATAGATAGATAGATAGATAGATAGATAGATAGATAGATAGATAGATAGATAGATAGATAGATAGATAGATAGATAGATAGATAGATAGATAGATAGATAGATAGATAGATAGATAGATAGATAGATAGATAGATAGATAGATAGATAGATAGATAGATAGATAGATAGATAGATAGATAGATATTTATTTATTTAAGTTTCACTTGGCCTGTTATTAATTTATCAGTAAATCAGCATTGATTGTCACGGTTCTGTCACGGTTTACTTGGAATCGGACCCCAGAATGCAGACGAGCAGGCAGCGTGATGGTAAGTGAAAAGGTTTTAATGACGAAAAAACAAAAACTCACTCACAGCAGGAGGCAGGAACAAAACAAATGGGCAGGCAAGACAGGCATGGCATGATCAAAAAAAAAAGACAAGACTTGGTTAGAGAGCTAGACATGAGCATGAAAGATGTTTCCGCGATGACTAACTGAACAGGTGTGTAATGTCATGATGAAAATTTAACATTCATATATTTTAGATTCATTGCACACTAACTTAAATATTTCAGGTCTTTTATTGTCTTAATACGGATGATTTTGGCATACAGCTCATGAAAACCCAAAATTCCTATCTCACAAAATTAGCATATTTCATCCAACCAATAAAAGAAAAGTGTTTTTAATACAAAAAACGTCAACCTTCAAATAATCATGTACAGTTATGCACTCAATACTTGGCCGGGAATCCTTTGGCAGAAATGACTGCTTCAATGCGGCGTGGCATGGAGGCAATCAACCTGTGGCACTGCTGAGGTCTTATGGAGGCCCAGGATGCTTCGATAGCGGCCTTTAGCTCATCCAGAGTGTTGGGTCTTGAGTCTCTCAACGTTCTCTCCACAATATCCCACAGATTCTCTATGGGGTTCAGGTCAGGAGAGTTGGCAGGCCAATTGAGCACAGTGATACCATGGTCAGTAAACCATTTACCAGTGGTTTTGGCACTGTGAGCAGGTGCCAGGTCGTGCTGAAAAATGAAATCTTCATCTCCATAAAGCTTTTCAGCAGATGGAAGCATGAAGTGCTCCAAAATCTCCTGATAGCTAGCTGCATTGACCCTGCCCTTGATAAAACACAGTGGACCAACACCAGCAGCTGACACGGCACCCCAGACCATCACTGACTGTGGGTACTTGACACTGGACTTCTGGCATTTTGGCATTTCCTTCTCCCCAGTCTTCCTCCAGACTCTGGCACCTTGATTTCCGAATGACATGCAGAATTTGCTTAAATCCGAAAAAAGTACTTTGGACCACTGAGCAACAGTCCAGTGCTGCTTCTCTGTAGCCCAGGTCAGGCGCTTCTGCCGCTGTTTCTGGTTCAAAAGTGGCTTGACCTGGGGAATGCGGCACCTGTAGCCCATTTCCTGCACACGCCTGTGCACGGTGGCTCTGGATGTTTCTACTCCAGACTCAGTCCACTGCTTCCGCAGGTCCCCCAAGGTCTGGAATCGGCCCTTCTCCACAATCTTCCTCAGGGTCCGGTCACCTCTTCTCGTTGTGTAGCGTTTTCTGCCACATTTTTCCTTCCCACAGACTTCCCACTGAGGTGCCTTGATACAGCACTCTGGGAACAGCCTATTCGTTCAGAAATTTCTTTCAGTGTCTCACCCTCTTGCTTGAGGGTGTCAATAGTGGCCTTCTGGACAGCAGTCAGGTCGGCAGTCTTACCCATGATTGGGGTTTTGAGTGATGAACCAGGCTGGGAGTTTTAAAGGCCTCAGGAATCTTTTGCAGGTGTTTAGAGTTAACTCGTTGATTCAGATGATTAGGTTCATAGCTCGTTTAGAGACACTTTTAATGATATGCTAATTTTGTGAGATAGGAATTTTGGGTTTTCATGAGCTGTATGCCAAAATCATCTGTATTAAGACAATAAAAGACCTGAAATATTTCAGTTAGTGTGCAATGAATCTAAAATATATGAATGTTAAATTTTCATCATGACATTATGGAAAATAATGAACTTTATCACAATATGCTAATATTTTGAGAAGGACCTGTAAATGGAGCATGGTACAGGTGGAGCAAGGAGACAGATTAACTTGGACAGGTGAACCGAATACACTTAATTGACAGCGAACACAACGTGACAGGAGCAAAACATGGCTTGAACAGAACGCATTTCCAAGGAAACAAACTAACAGAAATATAACTAAAAAAACATGAACCAAAAGCATAAACAGGAAAATAACAAAAGAACGAGCCAAAACCTTAACTGTGAAAAACATAAGAAAAAAAACAGAAACCAAAAACCAAACAACCCCAAATCATAACAATTGATTGTCAATTGAACAACCACATGAGACAGCTACAGTTGTGATATCCTTTGTATGTAACTTTAAATAAATAACTTTAGTTTTTGCAATATTCTTTGCAAGATTGGTGGGCTGGCTGAAAAGAACCAAGCAAAAGCTGTTAGCTGCACTGCATCAAATGTAGAGAGCAGCAGGATGCTTTTCAGCTTAAATAGACCACCTGAATTTGTAGTGAGTAAAAAATCTCATGAAACAGGCACAGTTCAAGTGGAGTGCCTTAGGTAGCTTGTAGATGTTGCCTAATTTCTTGAAAATATATTGTAGTTGTACCTGAACTTGTTTGATCAGTCATAAAATTGGAAAAAGCATCCTTTCCAACACAGTCAACTACATAGCTGTGTCCAGCCCCCATATTTTGTGACACCTGAGTGTTTTAACACTTCAATTAAGATCCAAACATGCTAAAACATGTATCGAGTTGATGGTAGACAATCAACATGCTGTTAGGCACAGTTAATGTTTTTGTAAAGAGAGTATGATGCCTTTAACAATGGATATAAGGACATCATTCCCAGTAAAACCATCTAAAGCCTGACAGTGACATAAAGCAGAGAAAATAATATTGATAATAAAAATATATTTTTCTTATTTGAACATTGTTACTACAACTGTCCACACTACTACAATGCTCAGAGTCTGTGTGAGTATGCCTGAATGTTTCGCACAGACAGAGAATCCAGACAAGCTGCAGCAAACATCAGGTGGTTAACTGTGAATAAACACTTATTTTAACAACACCTCTCCAGAGAAATCAAATTATCACTTTCTATAGTTAGCATCAATGTGTGATTGCTAGCTAGCTCAGCCAGAGACCTTGTAAGGGATCCAATCATCTGCAATTGAAGTGAACTGTGATATGCTTCCTTTTTATCCTTAAAATATACTCATTACGTTATATGGCTGACAGATTAAATTAGATAGGAAACAGATCATTGTGAAATTTGCTATATTGCACATGGAAACTTTCACATCAAACTGTATTGTTCTGGTTCTAGGGTTGCTGCTAAATATGATGCGGCATTTGATTTCTCTTGGAAGTAAGAGCTCGGACTTGGTACTGATGTCACACCTGAGTAGGGAGACTTGTAGTTGGAGGCAAACACTGTAAAACACTCTAATTTGCAGTTGGTTGTGGAGATAGCTAGCACAAGCTGATGACAAAATCTTTGTCAATAGCATCATGCATTTAAAACACAAATATTTTTTTGTAAACATCTTGACAGCACTATGTATGCTACTGGTTGAAAGAGATACAAAGGATCAGAAGTGCTAATAAATACAGGGGTTGGACAATGAAACTGAAACACCTGGTTTTAGACCACAATAATTTATTAGTATGGTGTAGGGCCTCCTTTTGCGGCCAATACAGCTTCAATTCGTCTTGGGAATGACATATACAAGTCCTGCACAGTAGTCAGAGGTATTTTAAGCCATTCTTCTTACAGGATTGTGGCCAGGTCACTACGTGATACTGGTGGAGGAAAACGTTTCCTGACTCGCTCCTCCAAAACAGCCCAAAGTGGCTCAATAATATTTAGATCTGGTGACTGTGCAGGCCATGGGAGATGTTCAACTTCACTTTCATGTTCATCAAACCAATCTTTCACCAGTCTTGCTGTGTGTATTGGTGCATTGTCATCCGGATACAGGCACCGCGTTCAGGATACAATGTTTGAACCATTGGATGCACATGGTCCTCAAGAATGGTTCGGTAGTCCTTGGCAGTGACGCGCTCATCTAGCACAAGTATTGGGCCAAGGGAATGTCATGATATGGCAGCCCAAACCATCACTGATCCACCCCCATGCTTCACTCTGGGCATGCAACAGTCTGGGTGGTATGCTTCTTTGGGGCTTCTTCACACCGTAACTCTCTGGGGAAGACAGTAAAGGTGGACTCATCAGAGAACAATACATGTTTCACATTGTCCACAGCCCAAGATTTGCGCTCCTTACACCATTGAAACCGACATTTGGCATTGGCATGAGTGACCAAAGGTTTGGCTATAGCAGCCCGGCCGTGTATATTGACCCTGTGGAGCTCCCGACAGACAGTTCTGGTGGAAACAGGAGAGTTGAGGTGCACATTTAATTCTGCTGTGATTTGGGCAGCCATGGTTTTATGTTTTTTGGATACAATCCGGGTTAGCACCCGAACATCCCTTTCAGACAGCTTCCTCTTGCATCCACAGTTAATCCTGTTGGATGTGGTTCGTCCTTCTTGGTGGTATGCTGACATTACCCTGGATACCGTGGCTCTTGATACATCACAAAGACTTGCTGTCTTGGTCACAGGTGCGCCAGCAAGACGTGCACCAACAATTTGTCCTCTTTTGAACTCTGGTATGTCACCCATAATGTTGTGTGCATTTCAATATTTTGAGCAAAACTGTGCTCTTACCCTGTTAATTGAACCTTCACACTCTGCTCTTACTGGTGCAATGTGCAATCAATGAAAACTGGCTACCAGGCTGGTCCAATTTAGCCATGAAACCTCCCACACTAAAATGACAGGTGTTTCAGTTTCATTGTCCAACCCCTGTAGTTTACATAGCATCTTTCACTATATTCTATATGGACAGCTGTTATATTGTATACCAAACTAGAGGTTCCAACTTCAGTGGGCATTGTTGTTGTATATAGCCAACTTCAGAGTAGAAAGAGAACATTTATGACCTGCTGTCCTGGCCCGGCTGAAAAGAAAAACTTTTCCACCACATGATGCTGTGGAGTGTTATCTATCTAAGGCAACAAAATAACTTCTTTAGCTTTCATCTATCTGTCGATTGGTTTGTGGCTTTTGGAGCCTGCTGCAGCTGAAGACCTGTCCATTTACACCTGTAGAGAGTGTGATGTCTTGTAGGGAGTGCCCAAACATATTTATTCAAAGAGGGGATGCACTTTTGGAGAGCTTTAGAACAACTCCCAGCAAGATTTTTAAATTAATCAACCAAGTTTCTGTCACATCCATGTCTCAGTGGTGGTAGAGTGGGATTTCTCCTAGATTTAACTAAGATTGACAGTTTGATCCCCATGTCAAACTGTGTTTGAATCCTGGTGTGCTTACTGATGTGTGACTCTGGCAAAGAAAGTGTTACAAATATGTCAAGCAGGGTTACTGTATGTGCAGCACTCTTTGTATATATTGGCTCTCTTGGTCCAGATGTGTAAAAAAAAACATAAAATAAATACATTTTTCACTGCAGCAGAATAATTTAAAACCGAAAATTATAGAAAAACATAAAGAGGGAGCCTTGATGATTCCTGTTCGCTCAGTATCGAGATCATCCCAAGTCCTTGGTTTTCCTTTCCTCAAGCTTTCCTCTAATCAGGTCACCCTACAGGCTTTCAATAGGATTTAAGTCAGGGAATAGTAATAGCCATAAAGGACAGTTGATTTTTGTATCTTGTAAACCAGTTCTGTGTCAGAATTTTCAATATGCTTTGGATAATTATCCTGGTATTTCAATTAGTTTATGAAGCTCTGCACCCTGGCCATTTAAAAGAAAAAACAGGTCCACAGATTCACAGATCCTTCAACGGACTGCTGACATGAGCAAGTTTGGACATCTCTAAGCCCTATTTTTCTCCTTTCATGTCTACTTTAATTCTTTGTGGTAAAGATTCAACAAGGTTTCAGAAAAAATATTACATGTTGACATGATAGCATCATGCAGTTGCTGCAGATTTGCAGACTGCACACCCATGATGTGAAATTTATGTTCCACAACTTTTCAAAAGGTGCGGTGTTGAACTTACATGTCCTTCTCAAAATATTAGCATATTGTGATAAAGTTCATTATTTTCCATAATGTCATGATGAAAATTTAACATTCATATATTTTAGATTCATTGCACACTAAATGAAATATTTCAGGTCTTTTATTGTCTTAATACAGATGATTTTGGCATACAGCTCATGAAAACCCAAAATTCCTATCTCACAATATTAGCATATCATTAAAAGGGTCTCTAAACGAGCTATGAACCTAATCATCTGAATCAACGAGTTAACTCTAAACACCTGCAAAAGATTCCTGAGGCCTTTAAAACTCCCAACCAGGTTCATCACTCAAAACCCCCATCATGGGTAAGACTGCCGACCTGACTGCTGTCCAGAAGGCCACTATTGACACCCTCAAGCAAGAGGGTAAGACACAGAAAGAAATTTCTGAACGAATAGGCTGTTCCCAGAGTGCTGTATCAAGGCACCTCAGTGGGAAGTCTGTGGAAAGGAAAAAGTGTGGCAGAAAACGCTGCACAACGAGAAGAGGTGACCGGACCCTGAGGAAGATTGTGGAGAAGGGCCGATTCCAGACCTTAGGGGACCTGCGGAAGCAGTGGACTGAGTCTGGAGTAGAAACATCCAGAGCCACCGTGCACAGGCGTGTGCAGGAAATGGGCTACAGGTGCCGCATTCCCCAGGTCAAGCCACTTTTGAACCAGAAACAGCGGCAGAAGCGCCTGACCTGGGCTACAGAGAAGCAGCACTGGACTGTTGCTCAGTGGTCCAAAGTACTTTTTTCGGATGAAAGCAAATTCTGCATGTCATTCGGAAATCAAGGTGCCAGAGTCTGGAGGAAGACTGGGGAGAAGGAAATGCCAAAATGCTAAGAGGTCCAGTGTCAAGTACCCACAGTCAGTGATGGTCTGGGGTGCCGTGTCAGCTGCTGGTGTTGGTCCACTGTGTTTAATCAAGGGCAGGGTCAATGCAGCTAGCTATCAGGAGATTTTGGAGCTCTTCATGCTTCCATCTGCTGAAAAGCTTTATGGAGATGAAGATTTCATTTTTCATCACGACCTGGCACCTGCTCACAGTACCAAAACCACTGGTAAATGGTTTACTGACCATGGTATCACTGTGCTCAATTGGCCTGCCAACTCTCCTGACCTGAACCCCATAGAGAATCTGTGGGATATTGTGAAGAGAACGTTGAGAGACTCAAGACCCAACACTCTGGATGAGCTAAAGGCCGCTATCGAAGCATCCTGGGCCTCCATAAGACCTCAGCAGTGCCACAGGCTGATGCCTCCATGCCACGCCGCATTGAAGCAGTCATTTCTGCCAAAGGATTCACGACCAAGTATTGAGTGCATAACTGTACATGATTATTTGAAGGTTGACGTTTTTTGTATTAAAAACACTTTTCTTTTATTGGTCGGATGAAATATGCTAATTTTGTGAGATAGGCATTTTGGGTTTTCATGAGCTGTATGCCAAAATCATCCGTATTAAGACAATAAAAGACCTGAAATATTTCATTTAGTGTGCAATGAATCTAAAATATATGAATGTTAAATTTTCATCATGACATTATGGAAAATAATGAACTTTATCACAATATGCTAATATTTTGAGAAGGACCTGTAGATCTGGTGACTGTGGGGGCCCATTTCAAGTACAGTGAACCTGTCTTGTTCAAGAAAACAAACGAAGATGTTTTGAGCATTTTGATATCCTGCTGGATGTTGCCAGCAGAAGATGAACTTGTGGTCATAAAGAGATGGCATGGTCTGCAACAATGCTTAGTTAGACTGTAGCATTTAAACAACCTCACTTGGTACTAAGGGGCCCATACAGGACAGCCTAAACTTTTTAAGCAAGGCAGGACGAATTCATGTTTTGTTGTTTGGTGGTTAATTGAGCTACTGTTGCCTTTTAATCCTCTCATTTGCCCATCCTCCTGTGACCTCTAACATCACTGGCTATTTTCTTCCACACAACTACCGCTACCCGAAGCTTCTATACACAGTAAAACACACCAGGCGATTGTTTGTGAAACTCCCAGTAGATTAAATGTTTCTGAAATACTCAGACCACCCAGTTTGCCACATTCCAAGTCACTTAAATCGCCTTCCTTCACTTTTCTGATGCTCAGTTTGAACTTCAGCAAGTCCTCTTTACGTTTCGATAAATGCATAATTGTTTGCTGACATAAACGAGAAACGGAACTGGTGTACCTTAAAAATAGGATGGTGAGTGTATATTTATATTTCTAAACAATGGAAAAAGGAGAGGTTGTCCGGAGCAGCGATCTGTGCAAGAAGCACCACTGCAGTTTTATAGATTACAGCCAACAGCGCGGTTTTAAAGCTTTTATTAGATTTTTTTTTTTTTACTTTTATTGCATAGTCTAGATAGTTCACAATATGGTTAATATTTTAAATGAGCACCAGGTTTTATTTTGTAGCTGCAAGCCGGACGTAGCGACTCTCACGACTCCCGAGGGCTTGACAGCCGATGTTCGGGAGCACGGAGCGCACACGTCGCTTTCTCCACTACATCGCACCACTGCGGTAGGATCAGGGATTCATCAGCAGAGGAGCAGACAGCAGGTACACTACACAGCTCACTTGCCCCCGCTCCGCGCAATCACAGAGGCGACTTCATCACTTAGGAGGTACTTTCCCTGAAAGGACATACTACAGCAGCACCTCCCGGGTTTGTTCCTGCAGCCCGGAGAGAGCGGGGGAACGAGAAGTTTTGATCGTGTGATTTGTGTGTGTTTTAACCGCATCCCTGTAACCTTGGAAGACACACCTGATTGCTGAGGATGGGACCGCTACTCCCTTTCATCGTGTTGTGTTTGAGCGCCGCTGTCCCACACCGTGTGAAAGGTGAGTGGAGGGCTGAAGCTGTCATTATGTTATTTTACGTTGTTAGAGTCGAAGTAGCAGACTGATCAATACGGATGTCTAGAAAATGCATTGAAAGTGCTGACATTTTTAGTTAAAGGGTAAAAAAGCGGGTCAAAACGTATTATATGTCGTATTGTTCGCAGATTAAGAGCAGCCTTTGTGCACTTTGTGTTAATATGTATACACGTTCACGATTCATTAGTTAATGAGGTTACATGTGTTCCTAGGACACGTATGAATCAGTCAGACAGATGGAATGATTTCTTTATCCATGCGTAATATCTGCTAGATATTTGTTTAGCGCGTTAGGCGCACAGTTCATATAAAAATGGGTATTTCTGCGCTCTCTTCTCGAGATGTTAATCAGCTGCTTGTCTCGCTCTCCACGGGATAAAATATGCTGAGCATTCAGGTTTAACTGCCTCCACTAGACTATTATCTCCTTTTCTTTAACCAGCTGGATTCAGGGACAGATAAATAGAAAATTTCGCAAGTGGAATGGATAGACAAGGAAAATTAGTAAATTACGCCTTTCTTTACAGCTGCAATAGTATTGGCCTGGATGACATCACAAAAAGGCCAATTAAGCACTTTAAAACTAATCTGGAGTCTTAGCAATATCAGCCAGATTGTCTTTCCTAGAGAGGAAATTGCTGAGTGTTTATAGATTGACCTATAGACTTTAATGTGCATTGCAAATCACTCAACGTCCTCTCCTCCTTTTAAGCTTTCTTTGGATGTTGAAAATGTTTAGGCTTCTGTCTACTTTAATGTTGCCCACGGTGAGCACATAAACAGTATACCTGTGGGATCGTCCGTGAGGAAAACAGTCTGCAGTTGCCCTAATGGAAGTGGGTCATGCCATCCTCCTTGTCTCTATCCATTTAACAACACACTTGCCTCAGGAGCCACACATGTCAGGGAGACCTCGGTCTCTAAACAAGGAGTCTGCCTCGAGCAGACTTTCTAAGGCTCCCTGAGCTATGGTGTCAACTCAGTGTCATTCGTTGCAAGACATAATACTCCCTGGTTGACTAGCATAATGAATCTGGAGGAGAGGAACGGAGCTCTGGTGCTTTGGGTCGACTTGTTTCAAGGCTCGGAGAGTGAAAAATACACCTTAGTGGTACCTTAATTAAAACCCGTAATTTTTTTTAGACATTATGAACTGGTTTTATTCTGACTAGGCATGAGCTAGTATAAAATTCTCACAGAATAATAACATTAAGTAGAAATACCTAGGTTTCCTGATATTTAGAAAGAAAAAGGTATAGCATGATTTAATTGTTTTTAGGTAAAACAAAACCAATAATTATTCACAGTACGGGTAAAAATATAACAACATATCACTGCTGTTGGACAGAAAAAATATAAGTTTTCAGGAAAAATAAAATCACACTGACTGATCAGTTACATGCAATGTTTGATACTTTTCATTAAAAATGTTTCAATAAAACCAAAGACAAATGGAAAAACATACAAAATATAATTTTTTTGCCATTCCGCTGTTACAGAGTAGCACTAGTAGTACACACAACTAATTAGGCTACCTGGTCTGCTGCTTTACAGACACACAGCTGTTAGTTTGCCATATGTAGTTTCAGATTAAGGCAAGGCAAGTTTAATGGTATAAAATAATTTAGACACAAGGTAATTCAAAGGGCTTTAAACAAAATTCAAGGAAAAGGTATAAAGAAAACTGCACTAAGAAGAAGAAATTAAATAAATGAAAATTGTAAGGATCACATAAAAAAAGAAGTATCAAGATCAAAATTTAAACCAAATATATAGCTAAGAAATTATAGAATTGAAGTGACAATCATGTTAGATCTTAATGGGAAAGGGTCAGTAAAATGTTGTCAGTCCCACCTTAAAGGAGCAAAAGGTTTTCAGATATCTCAGTTTTTCAGGAAGTTTGTTTAAGAGCTGAGGAGCATAGAAAGTAAATGCTGCCTTCAGTTATTTAGTGTTGGTCCCGATTACAATGAGTAAACAGGTCTCAGATCACCTGGTGGGTCTGCATACCTGCCAAGTACTCTGAATTGTATTTAGCCTTAAGACCATTTAGCTGCTTATAGTCCAATAATCTACAATCAGTAAATGATGGGTTGCACTTCTTTCAACTCCATATTATGACTGTTTTTTGCATACACATTTCCAAATGAACATATTTGTCAGTCAGTCATTTTCTACTGCTTATTCCATAGTGGGTCACGGGGAAGCTGGTGCCTATCTCCAGCGGTCTATGGGCGAGAGGCAGGGTACACCCTGGACAGGTCACCAGTCCATCACAGGGCAACACACAAACAACCATGCACACGCTCATACACCTAAGGGCAATTTAGAGTGACCAATTAACCTAATAGGCATGTCTTTGGACTGTGGGAGGAAGCCGGAGTACCCGGTGAGAACCCACGCATGCACAGGGAGAATCTGCAAACTCCATGCAGAAAGACCTCCAGCTGGGAATCGATCCCAGGACCTTCTTGCTGCAAGGCAACAGTGCTATTAACTGTGCCACCATGTCTTTCTTGAAAGTGAAAATGTAGAGGTTTTCCCTCTGCTGACCAGTAGTGCACAGCAACTAGTGGAGGAGGGGCACCACTGTTTTAGGCCAGAATGGCTATCAGGTTTAAAGAAGAAACTTTTCAATCTCTCCGGCATCTCAGTAAAATGGCTTTAAGGTGTTGGAATGGTATAACAAAACTATCTGCAGTTAGATGAGATGTATGTAGAATGAATGTACATAATAAAAGATAAACATTCCTTCAAAGTAACATTTTCTGTAACATTAGACTGAGTCCCAAATATACACACTTGGAGTTACAAAAGAATAATGTATTGTTATCATTAGAAATCCAATGTGCGTTGAAGACACATTTCACCTATCTGCAGTCATTACTCAATGATAGCAGGTGCCTTCAGAGATAGCCCAAAAAACAAACACTATTGGTGATGTCACACAGTGCCACTGAAATAAATTGATGTGCCAAAAACATTGGCCCCCAGGTAAAAACAGACTGCATTGTTCCAAGTCTATGCGCAATACATCACGTTGTCTGGTTGCTGGTGCTGACTCTCACACATTGTTTGGTATTCTGTCTGTCAAGCCTGGACAAAGCACAGGGCTGCACTCAGTGTTTGGAAATGTAAGAGGCTCTACTCTCTGTACTAAGACTCACTTTTAATGGGCTTTTTTGTGTCTTATTTTTGATTTGGGTCGTATTGTAATAATTGTACAATTGAAGGATTTTAGGCAAATGGTAAGCCATCTTGATTAGCAGTGTAATTGTCCACATTTAATGAA
This sequence comes from Girardinichthys multiradiatus, assembly GCF_021462225.1. Taxonomy (NCBI): domain Eukaryota; kingdom Metazoa; phylum Chordata; class Actinopteri; order Cyprinodontiformes; family Goodeidae; genus Girardinichthys; species Girardinichthys multiradiatus. Next base: position 35,408,772 of record NC_061805.1, on the reverse strand, counting down.
ATGTGATTAATGTTAATGTTGGTTGCTGCCCTGTTAGGCCAATGAATTCACTCTTACTAGAATATTTGATGACTTCTTTTAGTTCCATTCTCTGCATGGATACTCATATGAAACTGCAATTAAGTGTTTTATTGTCTTAGCAGTGCATTACATCAATAGATCTGCATAATTTTGGCACCATTAACACACATTTTGTGTTAATGGTCTGTTGAAGTGATGCACTGCTATTCTTCTACTATGTGGTATCCTTAAAAAAGAAAACAATAAATTGCTAGTTTATATCTGTCTTGCTTAGTGTGCCAAATGGACTACCATCCATCCATCCATCCATCCATCCATCCATCCATCCATCCATCCATCTTTTGCTTACTACATTCTATAGCTCATCCTACAGGAATCGCAATGCGTTCCCTGGTCAGATGAAATATATAGTCCCAACTGCCCAAGTTCTTTTACCTGAGGGTCTCCTCCCATTTGAATTTGGCTGGAAAAGCTCCAAAAGAGATCACCTCAGAGGCATCCTGAACAGATGCCTGAACAACCTCAACTGACTCCTTTCGATGCAGATTTCAGCCGTTCTACTTTGAGCTCCCCTCAGATGTCGGAACTCCTAAGGCTGAATCCAGCCAACCTAATGAAGAAGTTAATTTAAATTTTCTTGAATGCTTGTTGTTTGATCATGATAAAACATAGCATCATCTGTGTTACTGCAGACAAGGCTTCAATCCATCTAAATATCTCCTGCAGTATTCTACCATCACTTTTGAATCTGACATAAAAAATACTTTTCGCATGGAGCAAAGACTGAATCTAGAACTAGAGGTTGCAGTGCACCTTTATCTTTCCAAAAACCATAGTCTCAGACCTAAGCTGATCAGTTAGGAATAATACTAATTATTTCCGCAGTATAATTATTAAACTAGTTGTTGTACTTAGTGATTCATATGCTGTAATTTTTCATGAACATTGAGAAATGACTTTAGACAATTCAATGGCTAATCCTCGAATATGGATATATATTATAGCAATTTATCTAAAACCTCACTTCATTTGTTGGCCAATGAAAGCCATGGTTGAAGTTTGGGTAATTATTAATTACAATAACTCGCAAACTATGTCCAATGTGACTTCATTCGGGTTTTAAATGTGACAATCTTTAATCAGGGAATAAAGGTCAGACCTCTGTCAGATCACCAGCTATGATAACCACAAGAATCAAAGTGACTCAATAGATGCCGCCCCCCATGCAAAAAGGAAAATCCTGCATAGGAAGCTGAGATGTACTGACATTGGCTGTTGTGCCTTCTTAAAATATTTTGGGATATATTTGTGAAACTTAATTGAGCTATTCATTGTCCATGCACATGTTCCCTATTCCCCTTAATATTTGACAGAGAGGTCATTTGTCTCTTCTGGTGACAAGTTAATGGATAAAGTACTACTTATGTTGTGATGTAGTCTGACCTCTGCTGTCCTGCCTATATTTCATGCTTGGTTTAATAGAAGGGCACCAGGGGGACGGTTATAGGGGATGCAAGGACACTCACAGAGGAAGAGCTTTAATAAAGCAATGAGACGAAGGTGGCAGTGCTAGTTGGAATATATTTTTTAAGATAACACAGATTCAAGTTAGAGTTTGGTATCAAACTAAATAAGTGTGTGAATAGTATTTTGCTTTATCTTTCTATCTTGTTTAACCCCTTGTAACTGAGTAAGCACGTGACTAGTCCACAATCTCTTTCGAAATTATATGCTGGGCTTCAGGCTCATTTCTCGCTTTTCAAGGTAACTTGCAGCTTATCAGTTCCACGTTTTTACATCAGAGAATAAAAAAGGAGAAATGTTTAAATTCCTCACATGGAAAAAGAGGCTTATCAGCAGTAAAAATAGCTTCTTTTCATGCACAACTTTCTGTTTTTTTTCTTTCAAATCATTATCTGCTCCTTTTCACACAGTTCTGGAAACATTGATTCTGAATCCGCTCAGACATGTAAAAAACTAACATTTACTGAAAGCGGCAGGCCGCATTATAATGGTGAGTTTAAGCTGTGATCTTATTTTTTTCCAGCATTTTGTTAAAGCCGGTGTCAAAATTCAAACCGTGGCTCTGCCAGGAAAAAGAGGCCCCCTTAAAATAGTAAAAATGATTATATGAGTGCTCTTTTTGTAGTGTCAGTTCATGTTGAGTGTACATTAGTTGTTCGGCTAAGAACATGGAGCAGCCTATCATCTCCTAGCTCGAGCTTTCATAAGACCACACACTGGTTTTAAGTAATCTCACTGGATTGTGATAAATGACTCATCTGTGAGAAGGCTCACAGTGTGAGTTAAGCAAAAAGAAAAAAAAAAAACAGATGATAAAGTTTTATATAGCCTTGTCTGAAATATATGCACTACAGAAATCTTTGCTTACTCAAAGAAAATATCACGACTAGGAATAACAACAATACAGAGGTGTCAGTTTTAATTTAACAGTCACGAGTCATACTTGTTTGTTGAAATTTAAATCCAAAGTAAAGTGCCTGAACCTAACTGACAATATCCAAATAGCAAGAAATATCAGTATGCTTTCTTTCATACACCAAATTACAGGTTTTCAACCTGTTTTTTTATTATCTTATAGGTATCTACATTTATGTAAGCTCATCACAAATAGATTGCATGTCAGCATCTACTATGTCAGAGCAGGTTGTGTCGATTCCGTCAGTTCGAGCTAAGAAATAAAATACATTATAGTTTTACTTTAGATTTTATTTTATTCTTAACTATGCAACAAAGACATCAGTGCTCGATCAGTTTATTGTTAGCAGGCATGAACTGTTTCTATGGTTCACAGTCCTTTCAACAAAATGCTAGAGCAAGTGCCAGAGCAAACACAATTTTCTCAAGGTCAATGTAGCAAAGACGATTGCCTCCCTGATTCTCCCTGGCCTGCTGCTGTGCACTGCAAGTCAGCTGGTTGAAGGAGAACACTTTGCTCTGACAACATAAGAAACTTCTTGTTCAAAAATATTCCCAAGGAAGTTAGAAGTAGTTCCAAAAGCACACCAAAACTACAATTGGCTAGCATGAGCAATGAATTGCTGCAGAGTCAAAAACACAGTCCTGCAAACTGCCTTAGGTAGACACCTGTTCACTAATTGGCATCCTATGATCTACTCAGTTTGACTGGATTGTATTGCAATTATTGTCAAACCAGACCCTGTGCAAATGAATCTGACTTGGTCTGATTCAGTCTTATTTATTTGTATCCATATGAAATGGACTGATGTATTATTTTACATTTTGATATGAATTGGACCTGTTTATTTAATAAAGTTACACTTTATGACATCTGATGTGAATTGGCAATATTTAAATACATTGAATGGAATTGAATTGAAAAAAACAGAACTGAATTACGGAGCACAATGGCATAAAGAGTAGAATGATTCAATAAGGACTAAACAAAATACTAAATGTATAGGGTGTATAATCTATATTTTTGGCTTAAGTGCATATATTAAAACAATGATATAATCTAAATATAGAGAAAACATTGTTACTGTAATAATCAATATGTAAGCAGCAGCTGGAATAATTCCTGTTTTTCTGTTTTAAATAAAGTCAGTTAAGTCATTTTTTGAAATGTTTGTGTTAATACCATGTGGGATTTTTGCTCAAGGGTATGATACCATTAGGTCTCATACTGTCCTATGCCAGTATGGTAGAGTCAGCGACCAATGCTAAAACAGCCAGTGTTTCTACGGTTTTACCCATTATGTCTAAAATACATCAATTATACTGAAAGGCATTGTTTTAGCTGCCAGCGGGGATGAAGACTGATTGGAAACATGGGGAGAAAGAGTGCATCTGACAGGAGGCCTGAAAAGGAGAGATGAGACCAAGAGTGTGCTCTTTCTCTAAACTGTTGCTGACAAAAAAAGCCCACAGTGTATCAGTGATACGGAAGTGGTTTTGACTCTATAACACTGATGAAGTGTTTTCCCCGACTCTGTTAGTAGCCTACTTAGGTGTTTTTTCCTCTATAGATTTGTTTCTGTCAGCATCACTGAATGTTTTAGAAATTATTTTCATTTTCCTTTCATTTTTTTCAGTGTGAAGTATACAGTGCTGAAGAAATGTATTACCCCCCCAGGAAAGATGTGTGAAAATCTTATAGTGGCTACATAAATAAGTCTCTCACATCATATACCCCAGAGAACTAATTAGAAGTTTCAGAATCTCTGATAATCCTTAAAATGTAAAGTTGGAATTGAAACAATGCTTCAGTTTTCCTCAAAATTTATTTTGAAGAGATTAGTTTGGGGTGTCAATAATTGTTCAACCACTGATTCTGTTAGCAATTATTTCAAAAGCTGTGATTTTTTTGACTCTACTGAATAAACTCTACAGGGCTGGGAGAAATGGAAAGATTAAAGGAGATTCTATAGAAACTGAAACATATTTAGTTTAACAGCTATTATTGTAAAGTGTTCATAATTTCCTGTACAAAACATTAAGAGGTTGTTTTTTTTTTTGTAGCTTTGGAATTATAACTTTGTTGGCGAAGAGGATTGGTCATTTTTTGTGACCAGGTATGAGAGGAGGCATTGAGTTTGGTAGTAGAAATCAAAGTATTATGGCAAGCATTAGGATGGAATTTAGCTGTTTCGTTTTGCTGACTGCCTTTGTTTATTTATTTATTGTGCTGTGGGCGTGGCTATGGACCTGAGTGGTTTTTCAAAGCGGTGTCACGCAAGCATCGGCCTTTCTTTATCTGTGTTTGCCAGAAGTGTAAGAGTCCACCTTTCCATAACAGATCAATAATCAGAATAATTGATTTTGGATTAAAGCTCGGAACCTCAACAGCTTTACGCCTGTGGAGGTGTGAGTAGTTTCAGCTGGTTTCAGTTCTATTGGGTGACAAAAACTTCAGGAAAGTGGGGTTAAAACTGCAAAGTAGCTTTTTTTGAATTTACACCCCCAGGGATAAATTGTTAGCTGATGCAAAAACCATTAGATGTTTCATGTTTAGACAGAAAGTTGACTAAACTGGCACATTTTACTGTTGTTCTTCTGTACTTTGTGAGGACATAAAGTCTTTTAGTGCTTGAGTGTGGGCTCGTGTTATCCTTTCCATCTCTGAAATTCTCATTTTCACCAGTACTGGGGTTTCAAAAAAGCTCTCAAGAATGTAGGGAGTTTATTTCCTTTTACGTTTCTAATGGTTAAAGAGTATGGAAGGATTCTTTTCAACCTTTTGAAACAAAGGCTTGCAGCACTCTGCTTGTATTTATTACAAACATGCTGCAGATCTTTCACAGCGAAGTTGAAATTAAATACTGAGGTCAGAGCAGTTAGCTCTGGCTCGTTATGATAAAAGTTTCCCAGTTGGGTTTTGCAACATCAGAACATATTTAACAAACACCGTCAACTGATTTGTGATCAAATGGTTGACCATATGGGTTGTTATTATTTACTGTATGTACTGTATGTAAAGCCTTACAGTGGATGGCTAACAGTTAATGCTTTTTTTCAAGAGGATGGTTAATCAAAATAGGGCCCAAGAGACCTCTGATAACCCTGGAGCAGCTGAAGAGATCTGCAGCTTAGGTGGGAGGAGAACTATTAATTGTGCTCTCCCCAAATCTGGCCCTTATGGAAAAGTGGCAAGAAGAACATTGTCATTGAAAGAAAGGTACAAAGGTTGATAAAACATTTTCCCCAAGCCATAAAGGCTACCCGGCAAACATGCGGAAGAAGGTGATCTGGTATAACGAGACCAAAATTGAACTTGGTGGCCTACATGCAAAATGCGATGTGTATCAGAAAACTAGCTATGCACATCATCTTTAACACACCATCCCCACCATGAAAGAAGGTGGTAGCGATTTGTTTTACATCAGCATGGAAAAGGCACCTGGCCAGAGTAGATGGTAAGATGGATGGAGCTAAATACAGGACAATACTGGAAGAAAACCTGTTAGAGGCTACAAAAGACTTGATACTGGAATAGAGTTTCGCCTTTCAGAAGGACAACCACCTAAACATACAGCTGGAGCTACAATGGGATGATTTAAATCAGCGCATATCCATGTGGTAGAATGGCCCAGCTAAAGTCCTGTCCTAAATCCGTTTAGTAAATTTGTGTCAAAACTTTTCAGAACAATCCATTAGGTTATGGAGATGTAGCTATTTTGCTGGTAGAGACAACCCCCAAAAGAACCGAAGGTGTAATCACAACAAAAAGTAGTTATATTATAACTTATTTATAACTTTAAACTCATGCATTCATTTCACCCTATTCTATACACTGTTTTGTGTTATTCCATCACACAAAATCCTGATACAGTACATTGAGGTTTCTGGTTGTGATGTGACAAAATATGAAACAGATCAAAGGATGTAAATATTTTTGCAAGATATTGTCACCGTTTTAACTTCTTGTACCAGGTACAGGCTCTGCATTTGTGACTTTGTGTGTGCAATGCTGTCTCGGCTTCTGTTTCTGACAGAAATGTCATTGCACAAAGTTAAGGCCACAATTCAGCCGGTTTTTGCACACTGCTGATGTGAATCTATACATCTCTTATTTTCAAATGCACAAAAAAAAATACTTTTTTATTTATCATGCCAGTCAGATGGCTTTTCCTGATATTTCTTTTAAATAACCACCATTTTGAAGTGAAAGCTCAATTGGAGGCTTGTGCTTTATCTTAAAAATAGCCTCTCTGATGTGTTTTAAGGAGGTGTATTTAAGTAATGGCATACCCACTAAGAGGTGAAGTGCAGTGTTTAGTGAAGTATCCTCAGCCCGGTTTTTGTAAATTACCCCTGGGATGCATGGTGCCACACAGGAAAATGGAAGGGGAGAGGTAAAAGGCTGTGGATCAGAATTAAAGTTCCCTCTAATGTGGAGTTCAATGGACAGAAAACACTCACCATCAAACATCAAAGTTGCGCCCATTAGAAAACTGAAGGTTCTTCTCTGCTGAGTAAATAACCATCGGCATATAAAGGTAAGGGCAATAGTTGCTTAAAGTTGCATACTTCAGTGATAAGGTAACTTTCATAGGCCTAATTAATTGACCCATAAGAAGTCATATTTTTTCTGTTTTACGAGTTTAGTTTTGTATAATTTTTGGAAGAAAGGGAACAAGAGCAAAAACAATAAAAGAACAAAGTCAGATTCAGCAAGATCAGGTTCTACCACAAGACTTCATTTTACTTTATTTTCATAATATCACCAAGGGCAATTGTGTTGCAACCACATATATAAGTCATACCACTAACTGGTAAAACTCAAAGGAATGGGATGTTCCCCCAAAAGGGAACATGTAAGAATTGAAAACTAAGGGCTTTGTTAAAAGATCATCTCTACAGAAAGGGCAGCATACCTTTTGTAACTACTTAGGTTTTTTGTGAATGACAAATTCCACAAACAATTTTTTTCATGGATTGCTGCTATTTTGGATGCATAATGGTAGTTTATATGCCTTAATAGAATAGAATTAAGTCTGTGTCTGCCATCTTCAAACATCTGATGGAAACATGTAGGTGGAGTACATTTGGTTGGCTGAAACAAAAACATGTTAAGAAATAACTTTTTTCAGGTGGCCACACTCAATAGCACCACTGCTTTAAAAAAAACCCCCATCATATTGTGATTTAATAGTGCCCCTTTTCCACTGGCTTGTTTTAGGATGCGTGGCTCCGCTCTACTCAGAACTTATTTAAAAAAGGCTCAGGGGTTCAGATGAGAGGGGGTGTGGCAGGAGAAGCAGAGAGGAGAGACGCTGCTGTCTGGACTAATACTGCTGCAGACTTTACCTGAATAAATTAAAATTTTGGGCTTCATGAGGAAGTTTTTGTCTCAGCCATGGCAATAACTAGGTCAAGGACATTAAAGCGCAAAACCGTGGACTTTTGACCGCACTGAAGTTAGTTTTAGGTTGGATATTGGACATTCGTGCTCCGCATATTCAGTGGAGACTTCCTCTCGTTTGATTTGATGTAGGCAGTCTGATTACAGGCAGCTGCTCTCTGCCTGCTCCCTCCTCCTGCAGACGCTGGTTCGATTAGGGACCGTCAATAAAATTTCTGAACCAAACATGCTGTTTCATGGTGGAAAGGCATTGTTTTAAAGCTGAGTGGGGTAGAGTAGGGCCAAATCAAGCCAGTGGAAAAGGAGCATAAGATTCCACATTGCCATGGATTCTACCAAACTTCCCAAAGCTTTTCGAAAAGAAACAGGCCCACAGCATTACAAATAGTGATAGGAATTTACTTAGGGTATTTCATAGATGATTTAGTTAGAAATAAGTGTTTAACTGTTAACTGGAGTTCTGTAGACCTCATAAAAATGTTTTATGTCATTTAATATTTATAGTATAACATTAGTAAAATTCTGCCCTTCTTACTTCTTCTGTTTTGCATCTAAAATTTTCCACAGTTTTGTCTGTGTATTATTTACGGCGGTTTCAGGAATATTAAATATTCATGTGACCTTTCTAACCTGACTTAGTAGTCTTAGATTGGAGTGCTAGTACATTCTGGAAATAGTGTCTCGTGTTCTCTTCAACAAGTCACTGGAGAAATGTGAGGTCCCCTCCTGCCTCAAACAATCCACCATAATCCCGGTGCCCAAGAAACCTACCATCCTAGGATTAAATGACTACAGGCCTGTAGCCCTGACGTCTGTGATCATGAAATCCTTTGAGCGGCTGGTGTTGAAGCACCTGAAAGACATCACAGGCCCCCTGCTGGACCCCCTGCAGTTTGCTTACCGAGCAAACAGGTCGGCAGATGATGCTGTCAACTTAGGTCTACACTTCATCCTGCAACACCTCGACCACCCAGGGACGTACGCCAGGATCCTGTTTGTAGACTTCAGCTCGGCCTTCAACACCATCACACCAGACATCCTCCACCAGAAGCTCACCCAGCTCAACGTCCCAGCCTCCACCTGTCAGTGGATCAACAGCTTCCTGACGGGCCGACAGCAGCAGGTGAGACTAGGGAGCATCTTCTCCCGAACCAGATCAATAAATACTGGTGCCCCCCAGGGGTGTGTTCTATCCCCACTCCTCTTCTCCCTGTACACAAATGACTGCACCTCATAGGACTCGTCCGTGAAACTCCTGAAGTTTGCAGGTGACACCACTGTCATTGGACTGATCCAGGATGGTGATGAGTCTGCAGGTGGATCGGCTGGTACACTGGTGCGGTCAGAACTACCTTGAACTCAACCCACTCAAAACTGTGGAAATGGTGATGGACCTTCGGAGAACACCACCCCCATACACCCCCCTCACCATCCTCAACAACACCATGTCAGCCGTGGACCACTTCAAGTTCTTAGGAACCACCATCTCTGAGGACCTGAGATGGTCTTCACACATAGACACTGTTCGAAAGAAGGCCCAGCAGAGACTGTACTTCCTGAGGCAACTCAAGAAGTTCAACCTTCCACAGGAGCTGCTGGTCATCTTCTACACTGCCATCATTCAATCTGTCCTGTCTTCATCCATCTCAGTGTGGTTTGGCTCATCCACAAAACAGGACAGGTCCAGACTGCAACGAATAATCAGGAATGCAGAGAGAATAATCAGGGCTGACCTTCCCTCCATCCAGGACTTATACAGGTCTAGGGTCAGGAAAAGAGCTGCTAAAATCTCTGCAGACCCCACACACCCTGCACATAAACTGTTCAGAGCTTTACCTTCAGGCCGCCGTTACAGAGCACTGTTCGCTAAAACCAGCCGCCACAGAGACAGTTTCTTCCCCCAGGCTGTTTCTCTGTTGAACATTCATTAGAGTACAAAACAACAACATACAGATGTTGCAAATGCACCTTTTTCTTATATATGTGAATATTGTACATTGTAAATTTGTATATTCTGTAATACAAAAACAAAACCAAAGAGCAAAGTGTACCGGAGTCAAATTCCTTGTTTGTATGTACGAACTTGGCAATAAAGCTGATTCTGATTCTGATTCTGATAATGTTTTAGTTGGTATGAGTCCTAACGAAAATATGTCATCAGAGTTTGAAGGTTTAAATACTCAGTTTATTGTATTGAAAATGAATATTTAAAGGATTTCACACCCTGTCTTCTTTCCTCCTGTGGTATCCATACAAAGTAGGTATTACAGGCATAACACACCGATCCATGGTTAGAGGAAGTTGATCCAACTGATCTGGTTTGATGTTATGAATAAAATGAGTGGCATTTTTGCATGAAATTTGCATTAAGCTCACATAGTTTTGGGATATGGGATTGTTTATTTTTGGCTTAAGCTATTTAATCACGCAGTAAATCCATCAACAATCTCAAGGATATGAGCAAAGACTAAATCATGCCCCATGAGCATATTAAAAAAAGAGAAGGTTTTACAGAGAAGAAGCTGTTGTGTGATATTTGAGTTTAAAATCACCCTAGATGAGACATCATCACTCATAAAACCAATGCCTACATAGCATTCTCACGCTCCACACTGGCTTTCTGGAAAAGTCATGCCTGATACATGAAGCTCAGTGACCGAGTAGGTAAGCAGGATCAAGAAAATTCAATTTGTCAGGCTTGCCCTTTCCAGTAGATACAATGCACAGCTTAGTCCAGTAGGTTTGAGGGCAACAAATATGAGATGATGTTTTTTATAACTCCTTCCTGCTCCATACCTTTGATGTTGCAGAGGAACATCATGTGGAGCATCTGTTTAACATTTCAGGTTGGCTGGTAGTCTTAAATTTAACAAACAATGTTTCTTTGTGAACAACCTGTCATGTGAGATCTTGAAAAGTGAGACTTTTTTAGTTAGCAACTACGATCCAAACTGTGATTTTAGGAGATGTATTTCATATGTGTACTTTAATACAAGAAATGAGAAAATTGCATATTTTTCTTCCAAGAGCTGGATGGAGCCTGAATCTGAATCATGTCATGCTTTTAAGATCATTTACATTTTTCATCCTTTCAGCATGAATTTTACTCAAAAACATTTTCTCTTTTAAATATATGTCTAACACAAAGCCTGTTGACATGAGCGAGAGAGCAACACAGTAGACAAGAGCACCTTGTCTACTGAGCAGCAGTTATTTTCTCACTCAAAGACATGACAGGGAAAGCTTCAGAAGGGAGAAGTACACAAAAGTTACATTGGACTTTAAAGGGATATGCACACATTTGCTGTAAATGAACTTGTATGCTTATTCTGATTAAGCTGCCATGATGCTTCTTAAAATTAAATGTGTATTATAAATTGTCTGGGGAATTACAAATCTTTAACACATTTAGTTAAGTGTGATTGTTTTTTGTGTTTAACAGGTGTAAGACAAAGTGATTTGTACCATTAGGTCTTTTTTTATATGATATGTGGCAATGCATGTGCACTTTTGAAGCTTTATTGACTTCCTACTTACTGTTTCATATCTGCTTTGTAATTTTACTAAAAGAAAGCGCGGTTTTAGGAGTCCATTGTGTAACATCCACCATCTAGCAGTCACTAGTTATTTTGGTTTAGTCAGTTGACATACTTTCCTATATTTCTTCTTCACAATACACTGAATCACAGTGGTCGTAGTATCAATGTGTGCTATATCACAAACCCAACAAACTGCTTTGATGCAATGTTTAGTTGGATATTATATTTAAAGTCCCATACATGCATATTCTGCTTGCCAGTTATTCATCTGGCCATTCTGATGGACTTTCACTGCACTGGATGTCCACAATGGTTTCATATTTTTAGTGACCAAGAAAAAGATCAGAAAGAGTGATGACATTGTCACGAAGGAGAGGTATGAAAACAGTCAGCAAAATGTAAGATAATAGAGATCACTCATTGTAATATTCAGCAATACTATCACATTTACATATTTTCTTGATATTGTGCAGCCCGTAAAATAAATCAAGGTTTGGGCAAATTTGAAATACTTAACTACAAGGGGTTTAGCGATACTGCCTCTTACCCAGACACTAATACTATTCTGGGTTCCCTAGAACAAAATGACATTATTTAAATATTTTGGAGAAAATTCACAATCTCAGTATGTGTTTAACTGATCATTAACCATGTTTTAAAGAATATGCAATTAGTGTAAAACAATTTAGGCCAGGTTTGAGCAGTCCATATCTTTTAGTTTGAATCTAAAGTGGTGCTAATGTCATGATTTGAGGGTGTTTTGGGGTTTTTGTTTGGGTTTTAGTTATTCTTATTTCCAGTTTACCTTTTGGATCTTATTTCTGTTTTATTTTTTTCTTGGCTATGCTTAAGTTTGTTATTATTGTTTTCTAGTTCATGTTCTGTACGTTATGTCTTCCCGATTAGTTTGTATTATTGGATTTCCGTTTTGCCTTGTCATGTTTTGTTCTCCCTGCATCTGTCAACCTGCAATCAGCTTCGTTCGGTCCACCTGCATCATGCAATCAGTCTTCTCGTTTCACCTGCACCATGCTCCATATATACGCCATCATTCTGTTTACTCATCGCGGAAACATTACCACTTCACTTTGACGTCTGTACCTGTTACGCCTGTTTGTTTAATTCCTGCCTCCACCTGAGAGTAATTTTGTTTTGCTTTAAATAAAGCCGTTTTTACTCATAGTCAATCTGCCTGTCCGTCTGCATTCTAGATCTGATCTGATCAGTCATCTTGACATCTAATGCCTAAATAAAACTCTTAAAATGTCCTTTCAATATTTTCAAATTTGGAATAAAGGTTTTACAAAATGTATACTCTTTTAAATAATCTTTCTTATCTGAATGGTTATCCATGTCAGATTTCATCCGTTTAAACTACATATGATCAAATGAACCTCAGACTGGGTAATCATTAGTTAAATAGAATTAAAGGCCTGATATTGGAATTTTGCAATATTTCCTTGACCAGTTATCGTCAGGTCAAATACTAAAAAATAATTTTTTCCCTGTATTCAGTAAATGCATAATGACTGAGAACCTTCACCTATCACTTTTAATAAATGCATTAGCATTAACTGACTTTAATGAAAGTTGGAAATCGGTAGCTGTAAGGAAAAGCCTCATTAATGTATCTGTAATGCCTAATATGATTTTTTTACTGGTATAAGATATATTTCATATGTAATAAAAACGCATTGAAGTTTGATTTGACCTGGAGCCATAACATCATTCAAATGTCTGGCTTTTTTCTTTTTTTTCTTAGGAGATAAGAATTTTTTGTTTTATTATGATGGCACTTTAATAGCCTGCAGTTTCAAACTGACTCTTAGCCAAGGAATTGTCTTGCTTTTCACCATAATTAAAAAAAAAGTTATAAGTGGCATTAAGAGCTGCTTATACTGAAATACTATTTAACCAAGTAATGCATCCCCATTTGATTGGAAATAATCTGAAACTGGCTTCAGTAGACAGAGTATTGTTGCCAACAAAGCAAAAATTATGTTATGGCAAAGAATTGTGAACATTGGCGAATAGTTACCTTGATTTCGGACGGTGGATTAATCAATCCTGTTATTGGTTGTTGGAAATCAAATAAACATTTCAAATGGGATGAACATTTCAATTAAAAATACTGCTGCATCATTTGAATTGTGAATCAAATCATTGCTCAGTCACAGAATTTATTTGTGTGGCATAATTTGCCTCTCATCCAAAATGCTATATGGAAAACATCACTGCAACAACACTGCTAATGAGGAAAACATTTAATGAACAGGGTCAAAGAAATGCCTCTGTGTGCTGTTAAATATGTATTATTTCTGTGAATTGACAAACAATGTAACATTAAATGTGTTTTCCATTTGCTTGTTTGACTTTCCTCGCCCGTTAATCCAACATGGCACTTTTCTTCACTGGCACTGTCTTCTTCTTCTTCTTTTTCAGCGTGAAGGATTCAAATGAGATGTGAGTGCTGCTTCTTCATACATGTTTCATGAATCTTTTGAGACTTCTCCTGGGATAAAAGCGTGAATGTGTGAGATCTTGTCTGGAAAAAAGGGTACAAAAGATGGGAGGTGTCCAAGTTTGTAATGAGGCTAGCAAGATCTCCTCACTCGCGAGCAAACTAGGGCATCTTTAATGAGTGAGAAGGGAGATGAGGGGATGGGGGCAGAACACAGACAGAGAGGTGTTTTGCGAGCCTGCGTTTAGCCACAGGCTGTAATGTCAGGCGTCCAAAGGATGGCTGGAAGGAAGGACATGTCAATCCTGCTGTCACTCCCACTCAAAAGAGATACTGGATGCATTTGGTAATTATGACTGTCAGCACAGCCTGAAGGTTGTTTTTCCAGAAACCTAGCTGAATTAGCAATACCATGCATGCTGTGGCTTGAGTCAGTTTTACATCCATTAATTATTGCTTTTTATCGATAATACCACATTAACATACTTGATCTAGAAATTGGAATTATTTAAAATGAAATACTACATTGCCCAAGTGCTGAGCAATAGAAGCGTATATTAAGAATCTGGTGAAATATTTATCAAGTCATGTTAGCTTTGCTGGCTCCTAATTAGTAAGAACTTGAAATAGATTTTAGAGGAATCATATTAATTATCACAATCCATCAAAGGGAGTTGCAATGTTTTCTTGCCAGGAAGTGATTTACAACAGAGAAGAGATTGGCCTCTTACAGCTGATCATCAGTACACATTTTAATCTAATAAGTAAGGAGGAGTTTATGAGTCATAACCTGAAAGTAGGTTGTTTTTTTTTCTTCACCTCAATCATTTTTCTAGTTTGGTGTGTATTTTGTCATTTATTTCTATTTTACTTTGATACAGTTGTGTTTGAAGGCAATATTCAGACTTTCAAAGGGTTCCATCAGTGTTAAAACTTGTAATAATCCACAGTGCATTTTACATTTGCAGATAGGAATAGTAAATACTATCCTGTTAATATGGTCCTGAATCGATTGCATAAGTAGCAATCATTGAAGCTGCAGTAGGTAAATTTTGTCAGAATGTATTTTCTACATATTTGTACACACTATTCATACCCCTGCCCCGCATAGCGCCTTTCCATAGTTCAAGCTCAAGATTAATGGTGAGCTGAAATTGTGCTTACGGTATGGGCAGGCCATAGTTATAGCTTAGACATAGCTGTGTATCTGCTGTCACCAGTGGCCCTGCTTACTAGCCTAAGCGTTCATGGTCGGCTTCACTGTGGGGGAGGAGCTATGGATGGCTGTAGCACACAGGTGTAGCACAACAGAGAGCAAGGTGGTGGGACCTGTAAGGTGTGCTTATTGAAATTTTCAGGCTAGGTACTCATTTTTTTTATAGACCTCTCTACTGGAGCTTTAATTCATCAGTAGCAGTATTAAAATTCATACATTTTAGTCCTTCATCAAATTTTTCTTTTGTTTTTTACTTTGCTGCATCATGCCACTGCGATGTACTTTTTTGTCACTGCACAGTACTATTTTCACCATGTAAAGCACTGTGAATTGTCTTGTTGCTGAAATGTGCTATATAAATAAACTGGCCTTGCCTAGCAGTATGGTTGCATGAAATGCACTAGAGGTTATGTTAATATCAACTGAGGTTTGTGTAGTGGTCAGAGAAATAATTCCTAAAATACTAAAGGTGTATAAAAGTGTAAAAATACACTATCTTACCAAAAGTATTTGTCTGTCTACTTTTAAATGTACATGAACTTTGATGACATCCTATTTTTAATCTATGAGGTCCAATTTGCTGATGGAACCACCGTTGCCAGCAATATCAACTTTAACTATTCAGTAAAAATCTTCCACGAGGTTTAGGAGTGTGTCCAAAGTTAGATGAGAAAACCAGAATTGCAGCCTCTGCTCTAATTCATCCCAAAGGTGTTCAAGAGGGTTGGGGTCAGGATTCTGTGCAGGTTAGTCAAGTTTCTGTAACACCGGAATTCATTGATCTGGTGGTGTGACCCAATACTTTTGGTAATATAGTGTACGTAAAAAAGTGTGCAGAAAACAGCGGGTACAAGGCAGCTGCGGGTTCAATCAAAGGTTGTAGAAGTGTCACTACATTTATTTCAGAATACCGAAGTTGGGATTTATTACATCACACAATGGACACCTGAAACAAAAGCAGTGACAGCAAACCCTTTAGCTCCAATTCATAAAGTGGAAATGTATGTGTTGATTTGTCCACTGAGAGGGTACATGCCAGGGAAACTGTTGTCTCAGAGTAGTTGCTTGGAGACCTGACAAACAGTTACCCTACCCAGGAATTTAAAATGTTTCTGTGTCAAGCGCTCTCTGCCTGTATTTCACCACTTGGGACTATACTAAAATTCTGATAGCATTTAGGTTAGTGTTTTCAATTTCTGTTCCAATTTTAACCACCATATGTTATAATATTAATATCAGCTAGCCATGCAGTGAATGTGCAAGTCTTGCTTTTCTCAAAATAATCAGTCTATTAATCTTAAGGTTTAAGTACACTATATTAATGTATCTGTCAAAACCTTATTCAAATGATACCACCCGACACTTTGATGGATGGAAGAGAAGTTGAAATACTCAGATAGCAACAGTAGTCAAATATTCTCACTTTCATTTGACATAGTTGGCTCATTTGGCACAGAGGAAAAATGATATCCCCACAGTTAAATATCATAACAGAAAGCATTTTCTTATCAGATAAATTGTTCTCACCGGCAACATCCTCTCTTGCTTCCATGGTCTGGCTTCAGACTTTATTTAAGGTATCTGGTTCAGCCTCTACCATATATGGTAGGTCTTTCCAGTTTTAGTGGTTGTTACTCAAAAGACTCGTTTTGCTTAGTATTTGAAAGTATTTTAAAATAAGACTAAAGAAATGCTTGTTTATGGAAAGGTTTATTTTTGTTTAATTTTAAGATTTGTTGATGTTTTGACTCTAAAACATATTTGCCATTTACGCTGCATGTGTAAGAGAATTACTCATATTTATGAGTATATATTTATATTTATGACTTTGGTAAACATGTAGGTATGACCACTTTAGCTTTACCCGATTTAAAGGGAATATTTTGCATGGGAAAATATTCCTTATACTCTCCCTATATTCTCATTCCAGACAAATATAATGCCTTAAAAAGCCTGACATCTGATATGTCTCTGTAGTTTTAAAGCCCTTGCCTGTCTCTATTCTGCACTGACTTGATGGTTTACACACTTTAAACAGGTTATACATTTACCTAGTCCTAGGTTGCTTGAAAATCTTGTGAACCCTGTATGCCCTTGGTTGAGTGCATTATCCCTGCCCCTTGCCCATGATGAGGAGAGGTATTGATCGTATGCTGAGACAAAAGCCCTCTGTGCACCTTTGCAGGGCTTAAATTTGTCGCAGACAAGATACAGAGTAATGAAAGTAGCAGAAGGAAGAGAGGGGACCAGCTTAGACCCTACCAGGATTGAGACCTTACCACTAATGAAAAGAAAGACACTAGTTTGGCATTTCTAACCCTTACTCCTAAAGTTTTGCTTGTTTTTTCTTGGAGCTTAAAGCACCTCCTAAACACACTATTTACTTTAGTCGTGATGATCTTAAAGAGAATTTAGGGTTTCTGTTAGAATATACATCCTAGACTAAGTAAAAAAAATGTTTACTCCCACTGTAAAGTCACAATACTAGCAAGGCAAGCTGGCAAACAAGGAACTGTAAAAGCAGGCATCTTGAGCCAAGTAAGGTTGATTTATGCCAAGTAATCCGGAGAGTGACTTTCAAGTTCCTTTGTGGTGGT
The DNA here is from genome assembly GCF_021462225.1 of Girardinichthys multiradiatus. Classification (NCBI taxonomy): domain Eukaryota; kingdom Metazoa; phylum Chordata; class Actinopteri; order Cyprinodontiformes; family Goodeidae; genus Girardinichthys; species Girardinichthys multiradiatus. The sequence continues at coordinate 35,391,092 of NC_061805.1, read as the reverse complement.
GTTAGCATTTATTGAAGCCTCAAACCTTTCAGTGAACAAAGGTCAAACACAACTTTTGATGCTGGTTATTGCTCACAAAATCTGAATGTTTTGGTGTGGCTTGGCTAGAGCTTAACCCATATTGTGTGGTGGTGGGAAAGATCATGCAGCAGAAATAAAAATAAAATCTAAAGGACTTCATTGCAAGCATAAGATATTACATTTTCTAAAGTGGTCATTTCAGCCTTCAATAAAGAGTGATACGTTTTAATGATACTTTGAACTTAACTTCGCACAGCCTGAATGCTAAAAGAGAGACCTGTTATCCTTTTTCAGTGAGTTGGTACAATTTTATGAGTTATTCAAAAATATCTTACTGCTTTGCTCAAAACACTACAGAGGTATAGTACAATCTGTCCATTTGCATATTTTTTTCATAGCACAAAATGTCTTTTAGTTTTCATGACACCAGCCTTTCAAGAGATATAATGAATTTGACCCTATCCCTGCAATGATGAGCATCATATGATTTCTGATGCACATTTAAAAACAACCCTAGACAAAGGCAGGATTTTAGCACGTTCTCTGAGCTGGAAATATTACGGCCTTAATGTTTCAGAAAAGGGAATACCAAAACATTCCTGCCCTTGCGGATTACTTGTGGTTTCACATAGAGTCTAATACTGCCATAATTTCTTCTGCACAACTCTTTCTTTTCTCTAAAGTAAAGGAACCGGCATTTTGAAGGTGCAGATTTGCTGTAAAAAAATACATTTGTCAGGATACTACATGTTTTACTAACCTGTAACTAACGTTGATGTCCCTGTTTGCTTTAAACGGTCTTTTTTTCCTCTAAACGGTCAGAAAGATATATTCATGCGGAGATAAAAGGGTGTAGTAAATTGGGAACCTGAAAGTAGATAAATAATTTGTGTCTTATAATCTATTAAAAAGATTTTAAAATATTTAACTATTTGCAACTAAGCATCCAGAGATCGGGCCTCCGAGGTCTCCACCTTCGTCTGCTGCCCAATCCTCTTTGCACCGGTCTCTCATGGTTCCCACTGGGGGATGGCCTCGCGTCTCTCGTTCGGGTTTGGCCCGCCCGGGTCTTGCGAGGAGCAACCCAGCTACAAGGCTCTCTCCAATGAGTCCCGATCCCAGGCCTGGCTCCAGGGTGGGACCCCGGCTCCGCCGTACCGGGCGACATCACGTGCCTCGATTTTGTGGTCCTCATGAGGGTGTCTTGAAGGTGAGGGTAGGAATGTAGACCGGTCGGTCTCCTCTGGCAGCCATAGTCTACCAGACGGGGGCCCACCTCTTTGGGACGTGGCCCAAGCACCCACACAGATAACACCCCACCAAGGCAGCAGGCCCTTGCTTGTGATGAATGGAAATGTGTATGTCTAAAGTGCATTAAAATTGGGGTTGTGGCTGGGGTGTATGAGCCCCCACTGCTTGTTGACAGCAGAGCCTCCCCCATTCCATCCTGCCCTACACTAAGACCCTACTGCCGTGTGGTGTTACATATGTGAGGAAGGAGGGGATGGGTATACTCTAGACATGTTGATAGATCTTCACATACCTTTAGCCAGAAGCCATAAACAGGCGGGCAGTGCCAGAGAGCATGTAGATAATCATCAGGTAAGTCTCCCATGCAGTTTGGACATGTATTGGTAAGTGAAAAACCATTTTGAAACATAATTTTTCCTATGTAGTGCATTCTGTGAAAGATAGAATATCTGTAACGATAGATAAATCACCATCCCGTTTACTGATAGGAAATGAGTTGTAGGTTTTGGAGAGTAGTTTGGGCGTTGAAGTCTAAAGAAGTTAATTATTACTAGAGGAAGTTATATGTTAAATTGTTTAATCCTACATTTGGACTGGTTAATACATTTCAGTTTGTGATATTCAAAGATTTTTATTTTCTTTTAATCAATGCCATATGATTCATCCAAAACATTAGTTTCAAACAATTCAGTGATGCTGAAAATACCTTACTCTGAGTGTTCTTGTTATTTTCAGTCGCATAGTTTTGCTTACACATGATGCAATCCCTGTTCAGAAAAATATTTGATAATTTGGCTGCCAAGCAGATGTTTTATTTTCTCAGTCAGCTATTGGTTCAGTTTATCATTTGAATTGTCATAGCTTATTTTCTAAAAAATATTTAACTTTATGAATAATACATTTTATTTAGGGCTGCACAGTGGTGCAGTTGGTAGCACTGCTGCCTTGCAGCAAGAAGATCCTGGGTTCAATTCTGCATGGAGTTTGCATGTTCTCCCCGTGCGTGCTTGGGTTCTCATCGGGTACTCCGGCTTCCTCCCACAGTCCAAAGACATGCCTGTTAGGTTAATTGATCACTATAAATTGCCCTTAGGTGTATGAATGAGTGTGTGCATGGTTGTTTGTGTGTTGCCCTGTGATGGACTGGTGCCCTGTCCAGGGTGTACCCTGCCTCTCGCCCATAGACTGCTGGAGATAGGCACCAGCTTCCCTGCAACCCACTGTAGAATAAGTGGTAGAAAATGACTGACTGACATTTTATTTAATACAGGTTAATTTTGGTAAATCTGGCATAATATAAAAGTTTATGCATGATCATGCAATGGAGAAACATTTAGCAAAAGATTAATTCAGTACATCAGTTTTTCTTAATGAAGAATTTCTTTCAAAGTGTCTTTGTCAGATGCTTATTCGGACTAAGAAATGGAGAGTAGGTAAACAACAGGAATTTGTGTATTGTGTTACTTTGATTTTGCAGCTGTCTGTTTCTAAGATTTTGTGACTTTCTGCAATACTCAATGTGAGTCCCACGTAACCAGAGTGTGTGCTATTCATCAGAACTAATCAATTAGGAAATCTGTTGCCAGCTATTCTAATCAGTTTTAATCAGTTTAATGTATGGGTCATGGTGGGTATATAGAGAATGACGTTCAGGAATCAGCAGACTTCACCAAAGTACTTTTATGTTTTCTTATCTCCAATTGTCCTTGTAATAACGTTGTATGTGTATTTACAGGACCTTAACCTCTGAAAAGGTTAGCAGACTATGACTTTTACATGTATTTTATGAGTTTATTTGCTGATCTCTCAAGGGGCCATAGGTTTGTTGAATTTGTTTTGCCTTCAAACTCAAGAAAAAGACGTAGAATATGTGTTTGAATTAAGTATAAATAATGATAACAAAATATGTACCAATTTTATTTGTGTTAAAAAATGCAACATATGTTTTGTTTTGTCTGTGTTTTCATTCTAGTAACTTTTGTTTCCTATAGTTCAAGTAACGTTCCGTGCTTAGCACGTGTGTTGCCAATTGTGATGGTGAAGTCCTTTACCAGTTCTTATTAATAAGCAAAATATTAGCTGTGTTCATAGAAGAAAAGGAAATACCACCTAAGTTGTCGTCTGTTGTTGCCACAGTAAAGATTCAATGCAATAGAAGGAATTTAGTGCTTTTTTTGTAACAAAGCACCCTGTTGATAAAAACTGTTTATGAATTTTCCAGGCATACCTTCATGGATTTTTTTGGTTATGTAAGACTGAGTTAGATAAACACTCCCACAGATAAGTGATCTTACATTAGTAATATTTTATGTTGCAGCTGATAAATAAAAATATAAAAGGTAAATTTCTAAAGGAAGGCATTGATGAGTGAACTGTATTTTTAGGTTGTAGCCTAATCATCAGGCTAAATTAATTCAAATGTAATTAGATTTAGTTTGCAGTATGGTTGCATCATTTTGTTGAACAGAATGTAGGAGAGCAGGCACAGATAGAGATGAAGAGAGTAACAGAGGATGTCATGAGATGAGCAGAAACTGCAACATATTTGAGGGATTTAAAATATAACTGATTTAAAATATAGGTGTTACATTAGACCATTTTGCATATCACTGTCAACAGTGTTCTACTTCACTAACAAAAAATGCATTAAATTGAATGTGGTTGTTGTCCTTATTTCATACTGTACAAGTTAGGTTATTCAAATGAGTGCTGCAGCACATTTTCAGAATCAAAATCTGATTTATTGTCACGTTTGTACAAATAAACAAGGAAATTGACTCTGTTACACTTTGATATAAATAATAAAGAATATATTTTTGAATGTACATACATACACAATTGACTTTACAATGGAATATGATGTGAGATAAGTCTAAGTATGCATGGTGTTGTTCTGGTACTCTGCTGTCAAGTGTTCATCAGAGAAACAGCCTGGGGGAAGAAACTGTCTTGGCTGGTTTTAGCAGACAGTGCTCCGTAGCAGATTTGAAGGTAAAAGCCTAAACAGTTTGTGTGCAGGTTGTGGGGGTCTGAAGAGATTTTAGCTGCCCTTTTCCTGACCCTAGACCTGTATATGTCCTGGATAGAGGGACGGTCAGCCCTGATGATTCTCTCTGCAGCCCTGATTGTTTGTTGCAGTCTGGACCTGTCCTGTTTAGTGGATGAGTCAACCACACAGATGGACGAAGACAGGATAGACTGAATTATGGCAGTGTAGAAGATGACCAGCAGCTGCTGTGCAAGGTTGTTACTTTTTGAGTTGCCTTAGGAGGTATCTGCTGGGTCTTCTTCTGAACATTGTCTATGTATGAGGACCATCTCAGGTTTCGAGAAATGGTGGTTCCTAGGAATTGGAATTGGTCCACAGCAGACACAGTGTTGTTGAGGATGGTGAGGGGGTTTATGTGGGGGTGGTGTTCTCCGACGTTCCACCATCATCTCCATAGTCTTGAGTGGATTAAGTTTCAGGTGGTTCTGACCATACCAGTGTACCAGCCGATCCACCTCCTGTCTGTATGCAGGCTTATCTCTGTCCTGGATCAATCCAATAACGGTGGTGTCATCTGCAAACTTCAGGAGTTTCACAGACAGGACAGCTAATTTGCAATCATTTGAAATTAATTTGAAATTAATTTCAGATTTAATTAATTTAAATAGGGTGCTACTGCTGTTGCCTGAAATACCTTTTTTTCTAGGACTGGGCTACACATGAGGAATATAAAATGTGTGTCTGCACCTTTTAATTCCAGTTTGTGTAATTGTTTATTTATTTAACGTTTACCGAACATGGTAGGTTGTTTCTGTTGGCTTAATAAAACTACATTGTGTCTTTTTACTCTTCTAGAGATTTTGTGTTTTCAGCCTTCCATAAACATCCCCTTTGTCTTCGCATTTCCCCCACCCTCAGGCCAAAGCCAGTTTGCTCCCTCTGGCGATTATATCCAATTAGGTGGAGTGAGGCTTTTTTCCCTCCTCTCTTCCCACATGAACAACTTGGAATACAGTGGAATGAATCGGGGTTTTCTTCTCTTTGATGTGAACAAATTACACTTCATGCACACGCTTGGCAAGGAAACAAAGGTTTGGTTTCCTCTTTCAAGTTGGGATCCTTTACTATTTGGTGAACAACACAATACGCAGTGAAAAGAGAGATCATTTGTGGATGTGGATTGATGATGTTTTTTGTGTCAGCTATGTTAACATCTTGAAAATGTTAGCTTAAGCTTGGATGTGGACAACTGCAAAAATAAATAAATGTGCATATTCAGCAGAGATGGGAACTCACTTTGGTGACTTAGACTCAGGTCACAATTCATTTAGGAATAAAAAAGACTCCAGACTTGACTTGAACTTGGCTCAGACCTGAGGTCTGTAGCTTAACTTTCATGAACAATCTTTATATTGTTTAAAAAAAGGGTAAGTAATCTGGTAAATGTAGACTAGAGGCTGACATTTTTTTGGGAGTCCCACGGGTCACGGGATTCCCACGGGAATCCCGCGGGACGGGAGACAGCGTCAGTAAAGATCACGTGATTGGGACGGTACAAGATCAAAAATGAACGGGAGCAGACGGGAGCAGGAGCTAACCAATAGGAGGGAAAATAAACTAGGATCAATTGTCTTTGTAAATGTAAAACTGAGACTTTGTTATAAACATTAAGAAAAAAAAACTTGAATCGACGCCGCCATTGTGTAGTTTTTTTTCAAGAAGCCTATACTATAATGCGAGTCTAATGAACTACATGACCCACAAGCCAACAGTGCTTCTGATCGATGTTTTCCACCTGCGTTCAGAATGGAGGGAGCAAACGCAGGTGGAGAACTGGACGTGGTAAAATTGGATTTGTAACGTAAAGTCAGAAATAAGGACTTATCTATTAAACTCATAGAGCTGACAGGAAAGTCGCAAATATTACCGAACTTCAGGAGAGTTGAATGTAGCGGTTTTAACACGCAGTCTGCTGCTTGTAAAACGTGTTTAGTCGTAATCAAGTTCACCAGTGATTAAGGGACACTTGTTTGGCAAATTCTGGATTAAATCAGCCCTGCATCTCTTCATTCATCAAACCAAAAGTACCATCATGTGTCAAGTCTCATCTGACCAACAAAATTGCTGCATGTGCGCTAAAGATTTAAGAGGTAAGGTACGGAAGCCCGTGAGGGGACATGGGGAAATGTATTTATTTTGCGTCCCCACGCAATACTTTTGCATTCGGGATTTTGGAACAGCAGCACAGATGACAAACTGCTCATAAAACAAACACTGATATGTCATTGATATGGTTTATTTGTCATATGCAGGTTAACACGCAGTAAATAATGCGATGAAATGCTTAGGATAAGAAGAACTGTTCAAATCACGATAAAAACAAAAACACTAATGGCGTACAAAAAAAAAGTACACATCATGCAGCAGTAATAAGGAAACAAAGTGTCACAGATGTGGTTTCGTGCAGTATTATTGTTCAGTAGTTTGTTTGACAGCTTGTGGATAAAAACTGTCTTTTAGTCTGATTTGAAGATAATTTTATTTAAGGCTGATTTCAAAATAAAACTCAATAAATCTCAAAACGGGTGTAGTGTTTGTTTCATTTTTGCAGTTATCTGGTTTGGAAACTATCCCACAAAGTATTGCGAGATAACGCAAAGACTATTGCGTGAGAACACAAAAAGAGAAAAAATTCCCCCATGTCCCCTCGCGGACTCCGTAGAAAGGCTTCATCAAGGGAAGATATTAAATAAATATGTTGTGAAATAGAAAAGAATTTATGTACCATTAAATGTACAATATATTTAATACATCATTAAATATTAAGTGTACCACTAATTACGTCATGTCGTCTTTAAAATTATACTTAATTATTCAGTGGCACATTTAATTGCATAATATTCCATTTAATGATATAATGGTACATTTATTGTTTCTAATGATGTATTAAATAAATAAATGGTACCTTTAATTTAATGGCACAGTTAAAGTTAAATTTCTTTCATGTTACATTTACTTCACTTATGGGACATTCACAACATTCATTTATTTAATGAGGATTTTATTGTATTAATTTTGTCCATTTTGACCCTCCATTCTTGATACCTGTATAGGAGGTCATGTCAGAATTTGAATCAGGTGTTCTGGAGCAGACACACGTCTAAAACTTGTAGGGAAGGAGTCCCTGAGGACCAGGACCGTGAACCATTGAGGTACAGTTTCTAAATTATGAAGGTAATGCCTTTTTGTCCTTTTGTTCAACAAGTACAGTTCTCTTACTAGGTGCATTTTTCTTTCGTTCCAGCAACTTGAAACATAAAAGTGATGTCATTGTTCAAAGGAAATGATCACTTAATAAATAAGTAAAATACAACTAGGTACATTTTGTTTATTCAACTAAGATAGTCATGGTCTGTTTCCTTGTTGGATATTTTATTATTTCTTCATTATTATTCTTTTTACTCTAACTGGCCTTTACTACAGCTAAAAACAGGGACCTAACTGGTCCTTCAAACAAAGAAATTGTCAAAAGACTAAATGAAGAAAACAAAAATGGGAGAGGCACAGGAGTGGGAGTCGTTCTGAATGGGAGCGGGAGTCAATTTACCAAGAGTGGGACGGGACAGGATTTTTTTCGTTATGCTGGCCTGGGATTTGGATGGGACAAGACATTTTTCTGTGGGAGCGGGATGGGACAGGAGAGAAAATCCACTTCCGTGTCATCCTCTAGTGTAGACCAAAAGTGAAAGATTAATGTTGCACCTCTGAGGTACCAAAGTGTATACGAATAACTGGTTGTCGTGGTTGTCATAACCAAAGTCTATATTTGTTCTCTATAATGTTTCTTTTGCACCGTTAAGCTAATGTCATTACAAAGACACTGCTATTTCTACAGAAATTACTTCCTCTTAGGATTATTTAGAAATTATTTATTTTTCTCATTTACTTTCCTATAAAATGTTCTGTAAAGTTAAGGAGTGGGTGATTTGAACATAGCATTAATTGCATCAATACGAAGATCCTGATCTTCAAAATAAAAGCACCTCCTTTTTGATTCATTCTGAAATTTGACATTAATTGGTGTTAGCCTTTTTCTATTAGCTTCCTTTGAACATAAATGCATATTTAAGCGTTGAATATATACCTTATTAGTTTTCAAAATAATTCACAAGCGTTAACAAGTTTTTTTTACATGTTAAATTGGTGTTCTACAAAAGCTAAATGTTTATTTATTGAACTAGACTTAAACATTATGATTTTAATTCAATCCCTTGGAGGACTGCATACGATCTAAGACTATTCATTTTAGCCATATAAGCTTTGATCTGGAGCAAAACACTTGAAACTTGGACTTTGAAAAATTACTTGTCAACATTTCTGATATTTATCAACTTATTACCAAACTGTCAAGAACACTAATCACAAGTCAACTCCCTGAATCACATGCTTTTCTTGTATTGCCAGGACCAACATGTGTTTTTTTTGGATAGTATCAACGTCAGTTGTGTTGACTTGTTGTGATGTTGTTTCTTATGATAGCCTTTCTTTATATCATACATGGGCCAATTCTCACATTACTCTTTTTTTCACAGCCTGTTTGGTTGAATTTAATGGACTTTTGCATATTTGAGGAATATCTAGAAGAGCTTTAAACAACCTTTCTTTATAAATTCAAGACTATTCATAGCAAAACGTCTTAAATTATACTTTATCCTTTTCAATTTTAAAACAGTGAAATACAGAATTACAATAAACACACTAATTAAAATCTCACTTTACCCTCTTTAAATAACCTCATCATGTAGATCCAAAGTATGTGTAAGTCAGAACTTTAACATTCCCGATGGTAGTGTCTGTAGATGTTTTCATTAAGTGCATCTAAAGTTCAAGTATGCAGGTTTTAATGCTGCAGGTATTCAATTATTAAAGCTAAAAATGAATCCAAATAAAGAAACATAACAATCCTTACTATCTCAATTCAACCTTGTTGTAGGTTGTCTTTTTAATTTAGGGTTTTTTATTGGCTTAATTTCAATAATGTGAGTCAGCCTTTAGAACTCAGTGTTTAATAATTGAAGTAAACAATAGTGTGTGGTCCAAAAAGGGTGGAAATTACCATAACATTTCTGGGAACAGCTTGTGCTGCATAATGTACTCCATGTGCTTCGGCATTCAGAAAGCTCATTTGGTTTTGTTTAGTCATGTTAAACACTTCTGCATTTGACCTGCATTCATGAGGCCCATGGCAGCATTTCTCTTTAGTGTCCACAGCTACCTTATGATGGTTTCTTTTTAAGGGTTTTATACTGTAAAGTGTTTTTTATTTTTTAGCAAGCAACAAACTTAAAATTGCACCTGACCTGCATAAAGTTATATTGTTGCACCAACAAGATGAGTTCCAAATAATTAGTAGCCAATTGGGTATACAAAAGATGATTACCTTAAGGACAAAACATTTCTCAAGTGCTCTGTAAGACCTTTGCTGAATAATTTTCCAGTTCTTTAAAGACATACAGTATTTTTCAGATTTGATAGTTTATTGGGTCTTCTAGTTATTTCTTGTCCACATTCTTTCTTTTTTTAAGTGAACTCTGCACACCATTGCAAAATATAGATTTTAAGTTTTGCCTATTAGCACTGTCCCACTAATACATTATTATCAGACTTTCGTTATATGAAAATTACTTCCCTACATCACTTTACTATGCATTTAACATTGTGGCTGATCACCACCACAAACGATCAAGCCCCACCACTGCTACAGAAGCGATGTGCATCCGGAAGATGCATAATAACCCATGGGTTGGTCAAAACTGAAATGAAACTTAAGCCATCACTTGCGGTCTAATTTCACCAATAATATTTGGCCACTTCAGGGCACTAATAGAATTAAAATTTTGCGTACCCAGTCATGACACAGTAGAACACTGTAAATCCCAGTCCATTGTTATCAGTATACTCACTATTCTGAAAGCAGGCTTAACAAGGCAGCACACATACATAATGACATGACCAAGCTTGATTTCCCACAAAAAAAAACAACCCTTCAGTTCCATATTAGACCAAATAATGTTTTTTAAACTGCCTGCATACATAGCAATATAGGAAACTGTGAGACACATTTGAGTTAGTTACCTTCTTATGCATTAAAGTAATACTTTAGAGCAGGAGTTGTGAATGTATGACTTGCAAGGCGCATGTGGCTCTTTTCCCTGTCCTGTGTGGCTCACAGCAACTTGACTGATCTGTCAAGGTTCTCATTTTGACTGCAGTTTGTAGGGTGTTTTATTTTGAAAGATTTATTTAAAAAATATGAAAAAAAAAAAAAACTTCTACCTGCATTTTAATTATTTATCCAGTGAGGACGGTTTACACATGAATGCAGTTCAGCCATCTTTATTGCAATTACATAAACCAGTCCACTAGGGGAAGCACAGTTTAACCAGAACGTTCTACCACCTCATGACACGTCATTTTCACTTGTTGGCACAGCCCACACTTATGCCTAACCCTACTTCCCTCCTCCACCACATCGAGAATAAAAAATAAAAATGCAGAAAAAAAAACCACATTAGGTTTGTTATAAGGCATTTGAGTAATTAAAAATGTTTGGATATTTTATTGTGCGGGTCTTCGCAGTACTGCAGGATTTTATTCGGGCTCTTGATACTGAACTAGTTGGCCACCCCTGCTTTAGGGAGTTTAATGAATGTCTGGTTTTTCAAAAGCTGAAACTTAAAGAAATGAGAAGTGGCTAAAGACTTCTGTGAAGCATGTCATTTACATACAAAAATTAGAAAACATGACTGTCCTCAAAAAGAGAGTGCATTGATTTGTGTATCAGTTTGAATAAGAGCCAAAACGGCATGAAGATATTTTGGACTGTTTTGCCAACAAACAAGAGTTGACATTTGTCATCTGTAATTGACCATCTTACTAATATGCTTTGCTGCTGACAGACTGATTAAGCAAGCTTTTCTTGGCTTAAATAATGGATATTATGAAATTTTGACAACAAAATAAATTGTAAAATGATAAACTATTGAACTCAATTAGAAAAATACACAGCTGTGTGCATAACAGAAGCTATATGGCCTGCAGTTCCAGGGAATGTGCCCTACAACAAATAGAGTTGCTGTGATGATGAATCATTTCGTTTCTGAATTAACACTTGCAAATAATGAAATTCAATAGGAACACATAGAATTTATAAAAAAAAAAACAACAAAAAAAACATGCAGACCTGTTCCAAGACTTCTTTCATCACGGAGACAAACTTTGTTCCAGAGAATTCGCCCTGACAAATTGAATTGCCATGACAATACGTTGGATCATTTTTAAATTGCAACATTTGCAAATAAAATCCAATAAGAACATATGATTTAGCAAAATCATGCAGACCTTTAAGCTTTGTGTGAGACAGTTTATCATACAGAAGTCATTCAAACTTATGTTTCGCTCCATAGCCCTATGATATTTGAACCCCTCAAATAATATCCCAGTAATTTTTTAATTGTCCTGTGAATCATTAATTTCCATAGAAAAACTAATAAGACAGAAGGACCCAAAATTTCAGCCTGAGACACAAGGCAGCGTTAAAAGTTTATTCAAAGCTCTGAGGTCGGAACACAAGAGACCACCTTCCGGGAACCAGGAATCACTGGAAACAGAGAGGCAGGTTAGTGACGTGAAGGAATTCCGGCAAAAATACACGACTCCAAAAAAGGCAACTAACCTTCTCAGAATCCGAATAGATCAGGGATCCAGTAGTAGTTCCTGAACTAGGTGATGGTTCAGCAGGAGCCGATCAGGGCTGATAATGCAGCAGACACACTTACAACAGTCGGATTGCCAATGGGGAAAATCCAAAACTCTGTGGTCGAGGGGCAGAAACTGAGTCAGAAACCAGGGAGGCAGGCTCAGGCAGACAGATCCATGAGCGAAGCCAGAGGCTTAGGTCGAGCAATGAATGCTGGATAGCTACTCACACTGGGCTTTCAAATATCTGGCACCATTTGCATACCAGAGAGCTGCATATAACTGCTGGGAAACAGGTGAGAGGCATCAAGCTGATGAGCTGCAGGGCAGCAACGAACAGGTGGAGCAGATGAGCTTGATTGCTGGCAGGGAGAGCAGATGAGGAAAACAGTATGTAGACGGGCCAGAATCATCACAGAAAACATTGGATTTAGCTATTAAGAAGCAATCAGATCCAAGCATCTGTAAGTTCTTTTTGGCCATTTGATGCGATAGACACATATTTAAAACTCTTTTCTACTCAAAAAGTATGAATACATATTGAATATTGAAGGATGTTTTTTGCTTTATTATCTTTTAGCCTTCACATTGCTTTCAGCCTTAAAATATATTTAACTTCTATTGCTGCCTTGAAATCAATGAAACTGCAACTAAGCCTCTGAATACTTTCAGCTGAAATTGATATATTTAAGCATTTTAGGATATTTGCAACATTTGCAAGTAAGGAAATTCCATAGATATACATGAGATTTAATCAGGCCATGGCTCAAAGGGCTTCCCCTGGTAATATTCAAACATCATTAATCTTTCAGATGTCATTCTTCCTTTATTGTAGTGCAGAACTGGGCCTGTACCAAAAGAAAGGAGAGATGTTCTCCGTACAATGAACAACAGTGCATTAATAACACGCTACCAGCTCGATTGCGCAGAGACCCACCCCTGTAATTGTCGAGTAAATGAGCACATAAATTTCTATAAGAATTATTAATACTGCTCCTCCGTTCAGTTCGGTTTTTTCCAATTTGTTTTCTCCGTTTTGTTTTGATAATTTTACCAAATTAAACCTCATTCTACAAGAAGGCAATCACAGTAAAACACTGAATTTTAATATTAATATGAAATTATTAATGCAAAATAGATGCAGTATAAAAACGACAAGCATGGCGAAAAAAACATTTGATGCTGTGTGACAATTTTAATTTTTTAAGTTTTATCTTCATGATTTACATTTCAGAATATAGTCTAAATTCTCATACTCGTCGTTCTTGTTGTCTTCCACTTCATCTGGAACCGGGTCGCGGGGGCAGCAGACTCATTAGAGACTCCAAGACTTCCCTCTCCCCCGACACCTTCTCCAGCTCCTCCGGGGGAAGCCCAAGGTGTTCCTAGGCAAGCCAAGAGACATTGTCCCTTCAGCGTGTCCTGGGCTTTGTCCTGGGCCTCCTCCCGGTGGGACGTGTTTAGAACACTTCCCAAGGGAGGCGTCCAGGAGGCATCCGATAGAGATGCCCGAGCCACCTCAACTGACTCTTCTTGATGTGGAGGAGCAGCGGCTCTACTCTGAGCTCCTCACCCTATCATTAAGAGAGTGCATTTTTCACAAACTAAAAGATTTTTAGCAGACATAGGTGGTATAAGTCTGTGCTGTCTGTCTTTAACAAACATTAACATTAACTTAATGTAGAATTGTGATGATTAAGCTCCTTTAAGTTCATTAGTCAGAGAGGCTCTGACTTTGAAGCTTCTCTGTTTATTTTTCAGAAACAGTTGTTGTACAGGCACGACAGTCTTGTGCTGGACTGAGGATAGCTTCCTCTGTAAAATGTCTGCTTTAAATGTCTTCTACCTACTCACTAATGTTTAAATACTTTCAGCTTAAATTGATTCTTAGACATTGAAGGATATATTTTGCTGTTTATTTCTGTCAATCATTGACTGAGCTTCCACTGCGACTAATTGTATGTGCTCTCTTTCATACTCTAGACTTTAAAACTGATTATCTGCCTAGCTGTCTTTCCCTCCTAGATGAAGCTACTAAAGGAGCTACTACCACTAATGTTTTGCGTTTCTTACCTATAGAAGTACTTCTGGATCAGTGCTTCTGTGTACTTTTTGTGTCTGCTCTGTTTTCTCAAACCCCCAGTCGGTCGTGGCAGATGGCCGCTCACACTGAGCCTGGTTCTGCTGGAGGTTTCTTCCTGTTAAAAGGGAGTTTTCCTTTCCACTGTCGCTACATGCATGCTCAGTGTGAGGGATTGCTGCAAAGTCAATGCAAATTACTGCCCACTGTTGCTACATGCTCATCTAGGAGTGAATGGTGCTACTCACTGACTTGATGCAATCTGCTGGATTTTCTTAGATAGTAAACCTTTTTAACCAATTAAAATAATAAACTGAATTTCACTGCACTGTTTGATAGTTGGGATTAATTAAAATGTATGTACCTGATTTAAAATCTGTTTGATTCGATTGAATTGACTTTTTGGAGTACCTTGAGACGACATGTGTTGTGAATTGTATATAATTATATAAGATTCATTATATAAATAAACTGAACTGAATTGAATCATCATCATGCTTTTTGAAATGATCCAGACTTGAAACATTTGCTCTCATTGTAACATCAAATCCAGCTTAAACTTAAACTTTTTCAGATTTTCACGTTCTTCTGTTCACATTTTAACTTTTTCAGCTTTTGAACAAAAAACTATTTAAGCTTCTTGGCATTCAACCTTGTGTTACTCAGGAAACACTTTATCTAGTTTTTTTTTTAATTTTCACATCTCCAACACTTAGCAGTGTCACTTTCCTTAGAAGCCCTAAAATGCCACATAAAACATTCCTGGAACCCAGGTGGGCTTTCCAGGAAAACACAATTGTGGTATAATTCTAACATGAGGTGTTTCTTGTTTTTTTTCTATAGCTATGTGTCAAAGAGACACTTGTTAATAGAGGTCTGACCTGGTCCACTGATCCTAACAAAAAACAAAATGAGAATGGATTTGTTATTTACTCTCAAATAAATAGTGTTCATCACTTAATTTGACAAAGTCTGGTCTTCTGCTGAACCACCTTGTCATTAGTCGGTGCAGTTAATGATAAGTAGGTGCCTCAACGACACCTCTTTAATTATTGTTGGTACTGTAACTGAGACATTTCACAGAAAGCCACACACTCCATAGCAAGACGAGCTAATGTTAATATGCATGTCTCTGATGGAATAAACACTTTAGAGGGTGATAATATGTAGAAGAAAGACGCATGCCAAGCATCTGTTCAGCACCGGGGAAGGGATTTGTATGTGTGTGTGAAGGAGGTATGAGAAAAAGTGATATCTGTAGTGCTAATGTGTAGCACGTACAGTGACAGTACTGTGCCTGATTACAAGTAACCTCAATTATGAACTTTTTCAGAACTTTTCTTTACTGTGCTTTATCAGAAAAGAAAAGAAATATTATTTTTTGGCGAAGTTGTATTTACTTAATGCCATTTCAATTATATTGCTGTTTGGCAAGTTAATTTTGATAATTCCTAAGGCTTGTTTGTATATGCATATATTTATACTCTCATTGGCCACTTTATTAGGTGCCTTAATTCTGTCCTAATACTGCTGTAATACTTAATGGCATAGATTCAACAAGGTGTTGGAAACATTCCACAGAGACTTTGGTCCATATTGACATTATAGCTTAAATCAGTTGCTGCAAATTTTTCAACTGCACATCCATGGTATGAGTCATCTGTTCCACTACATCAAAAAGTTACTCTATTTGATTGCAATCTGACTGTTGATGTGACTGTGGAGGCCATTGGAGTATAGTGAACTCACTGTCATGTTAAAGAAACCGGTGTTAGATGAAATCTTGTTAGAGGTAGCCATGAGTAAGTGGGTACACTGTGGTCATCAAGGAATAGACATGGTCAGCTACAAAACTCAGGTAGGCAGAAGCATTTACTCAATCTTCACATGGTTATAAGGGGCTTGACATGTACAAAGGAAACATCTTCCACACCTTTATATCACCACCTGAATTGTTGATATAAGGCAGGATGGTTTTATGCTTTCATGTTGTTTTGGCCCCATTCTGACCCTTTGATATGAATTGTGCATTTAAAATAAAGAATCATCAGACAGAGCGACATATTTCCAGTCTGCTTTCTGCTCTCGGTGGAGGAGGACGCTTTTTCTCTGTCTCCCACCCCCTCCCATATCTGCCCTGCTTCTTGCATATCTTCCAAATTCTTAGTTATGGATTTGGTCAGCTGGTCTCTCAATGCAATTGATAAAATTTTCTCGAGGAGAAGACAGGGTGAAGGAGAGCCCAACTTGTCCGGACTGGACGTTTTTCTCTGGATACACAATGGACTCCTGGCAGAAGTGGAGGATTGTGTGTTTGTCGATAATGTCAGTCGAGGATGTGGAAGATGTGTACATAATTGGATGTTTGATATCGGGATCTTTGCTTTTTGGAGTCAGCGGTTACCTGGCATATCGAGAAATTCGGAGAGTGTCAGCAGCTGTTCTGGCAATTGTGAGGCTGCCTGGCATGTGTGATGGGATCTTCAGGGAGATCAGCACTCAGACTGAGATGTTACGTGAGCTGAATTGCAGACTGGATATGATCCTTACACAGGATCGCAGGCAGGTTGCGGTTCCTGGACTCAGGGGTGAAATGGGATAAATCTTGGAGAAAGTTGTTTGCTCGGATCTGGCAGAAAGACCAGGAATTTGGCTGTTTGGATTCGCCTTTGAGAAGCACCAGCGAGACTCTCAAGGCTGACGGAAAATTAAGAGTCAGCCTAACCCAAATAATTGTTGTTTTTCTGAATATGGGTCCCCTGCACGACCTTGATGGTTGGCTATCTTCAACTTCTCCTGGAAGTTATGTAAACATGACGCTCTGCTCCCTCTGCCCCCTCCCTTCCCTGAGGACATCTGTGGACCTGCTCAGAACTTTGTGGCCGGTTGATGTACATTCCAACGTACCATCAAGGACAATGGCCTCTGTGACAGTGCTTCATGGACTTACTTGCACACACTCACTCGCACACACACACATGCTCAAGATAAACATATGCACCCCTCACACCACCTTCACCGTTCCCAGCATGATGTTGTTTTGTAAACTTGTTGCTTCTTTGTGCTGAGGTTTTTTGCAATCTCAAACTGTATCCTGCTAAGGATAAAGTGTGAATTATGATTTTTTCCCTCTACTCTCCAAATGTGGCCTCTTTTCTCATCTAGCAAGGGCAGCGCCTGTGAGTGGGCAGCAAAGCCTCTGTGACCCGTCCCCCCTTTGTCTTGTGTCATGATGTCTGTTTGGATGGGTTGTACTGGAATTCTAATTTCCCCTCGGGGATCAATAAAGTATCTTTGAATTGAATTAAATTGTGTTGTTGAAGTTTTGTAAAGCTGTGCGAATTATAGATTTAGTTTTTGTACTTAGCTGACAAGAATTGCACCCCGTGTGGTCTTTTGCTACTGCAGCCCATCTGCTTTAAAGTTCAATGGGTATTTGGTTCAGAGACATGCACCATACCTTGGCTGTAACCAGTGGTGATTTGAGCAACTGCTGTTGTCATCTTAAACTAGTCTGCCTTATTCTACTCTGACCTTTAGGATCACCATGGTATTTTTGGCAACATGACACTTACTGGATAATTTTTTTTTGACCATTATGTGTTGACTTTGAAGACGGCTGTGAGTAAAAAAATATCCTCTTTCCCCCCTGTTTTGCTGTTCTGGTTGTACTTCATCAAGTCGTCTTTCAGGTCTACATGCAGAAATGCATTGAGATGATGGCATGTGATTGACTAATTCACTGTGTTAACAGTCAGTCAAAGGCATCTACCTAAAAAAATATGACCAGTTCACGAATTTGGGAATATTTTAATCTAAATGCAGGTTTCTTACAAATGAAAGAAATTACTGTGTTTATTTTACAGACTTCCATTCTTATCAAAGCAGTCCACTTATTATATTTGCTGCCACAAACTGTAAAGAGAAATGAAAATATTAATAATACAAATGCCAGATATTCATAACAAGGGACACTTGACATATGCAAACAGAATGTAACTGTAGTATTGTCTTGGCTACAAGTAATAGCAGTGACACTTAACTGTCAACCCTGATGATACTCTGCTAAACAGGAGTCAAATACCTATTACCGGTATTGTGTTTTGATGCTGTCATGGACTTGACTCTATACAGAAGGGACACGTTTGTCTAAGCCATGATGCTAAATGTAGCTGGACCTTTTGTCTGGTTGATTTAGTTGTGCATTCCATTGTAAAATCCTAATTAATGTGAAGAAGTTTACTGCTGAAACAATACATACAAATACATCACAGTATAACCCTACACTGCAACCTGCTGTCTTCGACCATTTGCAAGATGTTTGAAGAGAAATTGTGTAAATGTATTATGTAACTATACTAGAAGAATGGCTAATGCAGTAACACCTACAAAATGTCAAAACCTCTGCCCTGGTAGATAAGTGACATTAAACTCAAGTCCCCCTGCCTCCTTTCTACAATCCACAAAAAATGTTTAACTGATAAAGGACTCTTAATTGTGGAGATGACTTAGTCACATCTGCTGCAATGGTTGTGTCGATGCTTTACTCAGGGACATGTAGAGACATCACAACAATAACATGACTAATCATGATTGTAAGTAAACAACACTAACAGTGCAGTGTGACTATTTATTACAAAGTGACCCTACTGAAAGAATCCACATTCATTGCATTAACCTTAACAAATGACTCCTAGAACAATTAGAAATCTACTTATCCCTCGGTTCACAGTGTCAAAGGTGATGTCATGAATTTAATGTAATTGTTTTTTCCAAGTAACTGAGTTATTTTAAAGTGGCGTGTGAGCCACGTTCAACATTGTTTCATCCAAGAACTTATTAGATATGTACCGAAGGTTTTGCTTTTACTTCTATCTTTTGAGTCCATTTTACCTGCTTCTAATATCTTAGTTTGGGTAATCGCTGATTTGCACACTTTAATCTTCTCAAATTAGTTTAATTTGTCTTAGAAGTCCAAACTCACCCCTAAGAATGATATCACACCTGCGTTCAGTACATTCTACTTTGCAATTTGGGTGGGATTTGCTTATTATGGGAGATGTGTTGCTAACTTTTATTAGCATTACCAGCTGATAATGTATTTTTTCTATGTGTTCTATGTGTTTGCCAATAAAGAGATACAACAGTTGCAATTTTCACTGCATGTTATATATGTGAGACCAAACTTCAGGGGATCCTATTGTCATTTTGACTTCCAAGTAAGAATAAAGCTCACCATAGGTTAACCTTCATTTTCAGCTAATACTAAAATATCAACTTAATTTTGTGTTCAATAAATATCCTTATAGCTTTTTTTGTTCATTCACATATACAAATGCTAAATTACAAATGCTATATTATTTGCTTGGTGGTTCTTGGTGGTACTTATTTGTTTGATGGCTTGCTCTGAGAGTCCATACCTCATAGTTATTGGTTTCACCATTATTGTTTTACATTAAATGTATCCTCAATTGATGTTGATGTTGTGATTCTCAGTTGAGTTGTGTTTTCTGTAGGATTGATACTTTTTCCTCTGCATTTGCTCCTCTATCTTTACAGAACACATTGATGTCAGTCCTGAAGTTCTGGACAGGACAGAAGGTTTTTATTTAGATTTTGGATGGTTATTACTGCCTCCTGGCTGTAATAACAATATGTCCCAGGATAAAGCCATATCAAGTTTTAAAGAAGATTTTTTTCATAGTTAATCTCCAGAACATTAATGACAATGACAATGGAAGCACATTTAAAAAATACTCATAGCAGGTGTGCCGTGAGTCAAATGTAGTCCTGCATAAAAGAAAATTGGTTTTACAAGTCATTCTTAGACAACATACTGAAAATCTCTTCAGCTCTAAACCAGGTTCTTTAACTAGATAAATAATAAATAACAGAACATAACATGGATATTATTATGTTACATGTTGTCATTATCTATTATTGCATTAGTCAAAGTTACAAAACAATGTGTGAAACTAAATAGATCTTTACTGTTTTGATCAATGATGATCAGATAATTTTTTATTTTTTAAGATTTTCTGTAGTGGAGCATTTAGGTGTTTGTTATCAAAATGATGATCAGGTGAGACACTGGCAATCATTTTAGAGAAGCCATTGTTGCTAGCCATCAAACTGCGAGGTTTGCGCCATTTGTAAAAATAAAATAAAAATGGAAATCACTGAGATCATTTACACGTAGATCATTTACACATACCAAACAATTAGGACAGTTCCCAGTTTTCTTTGGAGTTTACCTTGAATTCGAATGGTGCAATTCAGTCAAAAAACCTAGGTGCATCCCAGACTCTATATGCCTACGTTAGCCTGTGAGAAGTCACCATTTATGTAGGTGGAATTTAAAATACCTAGAATAAGCATGTTTTCTTTGTAATTGTTTACAAAAATGAGGCTGTCCTTCACTTCAAACATATTGCAAGATAGTTTAATTTTCAGATGCATTTGATAAACCACAAGACCTTTGGACAGTAGTTGAGATATTCCTTTTGACAATTTTTTCTAATATTTCATAGCAATAGCAGTTATGATCCTAGGGAACATGGACTCTGAACTGTACAGTTCAAAAGGCCGATATGAACTTTTCTGGTACTTTCAAAATAAATGACATTAACCTACTTCCAGTCTAGCCCAGGAATAGGAGTCAGAGCTGAATCTCTGAACACAAACCCTATCCCAACTTCCATTCGCTCTCTCACACGAATCTCCAGCGAGAGCTGGACAGGGAAGACACAGTTTGCGAATGCCTCCTTGTAGGCAAGAAGGCAAATCTCTTCAACTTGAATCCAAAGTGACTACAATCTGGCAGCAAAATACCTGCCGATTGTGTGCAACAAAGTTAAGTATTGATCTGCTGCTTACATAACCCAGCACTCATATGAAAAGGGAGTAATAAGACAAGAGTGGCTTGACTTTTCTTTGAGGCCTACAGAAGCAACCCATTAGCCCAGCAGCTCTAATTGAAGCAGTTTTCCACACGACGTCAAGGAGAAGGTAATGGGACTGCAGCATTGCACGCCTTCCAGCATTGCACGCCTTCCAGCGTGCACTTCCAGGTAGCACCCACATAGCGGCTATGAAGCAGTCCTTTGTTCTGCCCACATGAGGCTGGATGACTGGGACAAATCCGCTCCTCAACTCGTTGCCCACAGGACATCTTTTCTTCAGAATGGTTCACGTAAGGGGTGGTGTTTTGGGCAGAGGAATTAGTTGAGGATGTAATAATCTAAATCATGTTTATTTTATGACATTTGGTTTCGTTTGTGTGGAGAAAACTCAGCTACTCAAGAGCTAGCTGGCTATCTGCTCGGCTAAGGTGAACAGACATCTCAGCGTTGAGCTAATGATTTGTTCTGTGTTGCGTTTTAAAGTTAAGACAGTTTTATTTAAAGGGGGTTTTTAAACACAGATCGACCATGTATTAATGGTATTTTAAGGTACATGTTCAACTTTAAGGAAACTAGGCTTTTCTTTGTTAGCTGAATCTGCTAATAGCTATCACCAGTCAAGTCAGGGGTTACATGTGACTCGCTGCCATCTTATGAGTCACCAAGTAGAGGGATGGTGAAGAATCATTTATCCAGAAAGGTTGTTAGTTTTCAATACAGGAAATTATATTTCTCTAAATATTATTTTACTAAATGTGATAGCTAATTAAACACCATTAAAAATAATTTATCCAGAAAGGTTGTTGGTTTTTATTTAAAATATTTCCCCAAATATTATTTCAGTATTTCCTTAAGTATTATTGTACTAAATCAAGACAGCTAATTAAACACCTTTGAGAATGAATCAGGCAGAAGGTTGGTTTTTATTCAGCAAGTCTTTCTTTTAAATATTATTTTTTTTAAATGATGTTTTATCCGCTCTTTTGATCTCGCATTGTGATTGGTTATTTGCAGATATACCAATTATTGTTCTAAGTTAGTTCTAAGACTAGCTCAACCTCATTTCCAGATTCCTCAAGATAATCCTTGGTTCTCAGACAAACATAACATTCAATGGTAATGTTGCATTACTCTATTGGTCATGGTTTTTAACCATCTTTGATTCACTTGTTCACAATGTATATAGTTGGACTTCCTTATTCTTTCATTTTGCTTGGTAGTTTTAGTTGAATTATTCTAGTATAGTAAATAGTTTGTTGATTGAAATATGTTTAACTTGTAGTTGAATTATCTTTGTTAGTAAATTCTTGTATTTTAAGAAATTGTGTGAATTTATTTATGTGTGTGCAGAGTTTTGCTGTTCAGTAATGCCAGTGCTCATTTCACCCTTTTCTCTATTGTCCTAATACCACCGCCTTATTGGGCTGGTATTCACAGGACAACACCTAACAGACCAAATAATGATTTAATTAAATATTAAATAATATAATCATAATAATAATCACAGAACACTAGTCTGTTCTGTGTAATTCTGCCCTCCATTATCTTCCCTGTTATGTTCCATGTTCCTGGTTTGTTTTCAGATGTAGTTTCATCATCAGATGTAGTTTCATCATCTTTAGTTCACGTTTTGGATATTTGAAATTTGACCTTGCACTGTGTTTTTGTATGTTTATTTTTTTTGCTCTGTCTCCCTTTTTGCCTTCATTTGGTCTTTCACAACCACCAAAGCAATGTGTGACAGTAGTACAATGACAAATTTTCTATATAATGTCAAAAATGTGATGGCATTTTCAGCAGAGGGGTGATACCACATCTCATATCTCCTCTGCCTTTTAAAAGGTTCTTTAATACAGAGACAGAGTAACTATCCTTTTTTTTTGCCACATAATACCCATTACTTGCAGGCGCGGTAAAAAGCACCATTCCCAGACACTGGGATCTCCATCTTCATATAATTTCACACTGTGCCACCTTTGATTGCATTCAAAAGTTCTTGCAATTTTAGGGACAGATTGGTACATTCTGAAACAAGCAAACCATCAACTGCCAGCTCCTGCCTTTCTTATCAATCTAAAGTTTTCTGTGCCACTTCGGCTACTGTTCACAGTGTTCCAGTATATCCTATCCCAGATTTTTGCACATGAAATACTGGTAAGAAATATGTAATTAATTATTTCATGTAACTGCAGCTGGACATGTGCATATGGTAAACAAAAATGCTCTCTGGGTTAAATGGGACAAGCAAAGGCTTTAAGGCTTAAAAGGCTTTCATATTTGTATATAAGACTGCAATGTGTCTGCCAATGAAGACATTAATGATTAGGATTATTCATACATAACTGAGGTTGATATTCTTAAGTACTTGAATGTTCTTGCACAGTTTGGCTAATAGATGAACAGTATTTCAATGAAAGACTGAAAAGACTGAAAATCTGATTCTGTTGGGGAATTGTTTTGTTTTGAGCTGTCTTTTCTAGGTTATAGAAAAAAAAGGCTGTTATCACATCACATTTTGCTCTGTCATCTGCATTTTCTTTACAGTGCTTGACTGTTTTTCCTGGAATAATTTTTATTAAGCTATTACAATTTTTGTCAGATTCATGACAGCAGAGTAATCATAGGTCATGACAATTTTTTTCTAATGTACACATTTTTGTTTTTATCCTTTTGATTATATAAATGCTTATTCCTTTTGCTTATGAGTAAGATTCTGGTTTGGGGTGTGGAAAATGTATCAAGCTCCATCCTGGCATCAACTGTTTGTCAGATTAGAAACAAGGTTCAATTACTACAGTGGTTTATAATCACCTGTTTTAAATTGGCTACAACTGATTGCTTCACTTCAGTGTACACCTTGAGTCTGATGCACAGCCTTACTTTATTTCTGGATTTTAACAAATGTTCCCAAGAGTAGACATTCATTTAACTTTGATTATACTGTCAATCATCATAACTTTGCTCATTTTTAGTTTAATTATCAAATGGAATAACAGTTTTTTTTATTAGTCAAAGAGCGATGCTCTTATCCACAAGAGATACACATGGTGATGCAGCATATGCTGGGTGATTTCACTCATCTATGTTGAACACCAGCCAAGTGTTTTGATTCACTACATCAATACTTGGAGAGGAAAAAAACACCTTCTTGCTCTGCTTCTTTATCTTCTCTCCATGTGTGGGTGTAAAGCGTCGTGTATGCTCCGAGGCATATGTTTTTTTCTTATCCTTTTCTTTTTATTTGTTTCCCATTTGCTATTGTGTAATTATGTGTGCATACAAAACGTGTCTAAGAACTTTCAAGTTTCTGCCTTGACCCCTGTGGTAAGTGAGGAGGGAAAAAAATGCAGAGAAAAAAACCCCACACGAAACGAAGCGTGGAATTTGCTTGGTTTGGGATTGCACTGGCCCAAATGCACGAGGAAACACAGAGGAGAGCTTTTTTTGCCAGACAAATGAGAAGCTGAGAATGTGCTTGGCTTTGTGTGACTTTGGTGGAGGCTTTCCCTCACATTTAAAGCAGTGTTCAAGGCTGTGATTCACAATGAAATTTTGTCTATTTATTTTAGCAGTGTAACCTTTTCCTTTATTATGAAGGAGCTTGATTTGATGAAACAGATTTAGTCTTAAGTATTAAATATCTTGATGGATATATCATAAATAATGTCAGTACCGACCTTTCTTCTTAACTGGTTTGCTGAAATAAGCTCCATGCAGATTATTATTTTTTTTTCAAATCAAGCAAATTTTGAAGCAATTTAATTTTCAAATTGAAAAAGAATCTCATAAATTCTAACTGGAAAGCGATGATTGGTTTACAGGGATGATTCTGTGCTCATTTACCTTATGACTGGAAATGAAAGAAATACTTTCAGGTATAATAATTACTGCTTAATGAAATAGCTCCAACTGCCTCAATGTCTTCTTTATGGCCTATGTGGTCTTAAATCCTCATTTCTGTAATAATTAAGTATATGTATATGCATCCATCCATTGGTTTATATTTCTTATCATCTCCTATTATAATGGCTGTCTTTTTGTTATCCCCTGCATCTGATGGCCTTATTTTAGTCCCTCTGTATCAAATTTTACAGCAATTTCATGGGTTATGATGGAGATTGAAGATTTTAGTAATGACGGTAGACAGGCCAAATCTCAGCTATGAAGCTGGATCAGAGCCTCAAAACTCAGGATGGTGCAAACAAGTGTGGGTGCCACAGGGGATAATCCTATAATGGTTCAGAGTGATGAACACATATTAGTGGAATGCAAATGACCAGGACTGAGAGCCTAAACCGGGAGGGGGGTAGGGGGTTGACTCAGTGCCAGGTTATGTTTAGAGTAACTGTGTTGCTTTGCTAATGCAATGGCCTACAGATGGCAGCTATGTCTGGTTTTACATACGTTATGCTCCAGTAAATTGCTTGTTAAATGTGCATATGTAGTGCAGTATATTGTTAATAGTGTAGTCGAATCAGCAGTGTTGAATACAACTGCAGTCCTGAATACTGGGACATAGTTGTGATAAAGCTAATAATTCTTTTTCCCTTCTTCCCTTTTTTGCTTCATACAGCGACAGATGGTGAAGAACCAACTTCCCCAGGTAAGGAATTTTTTATGCTTTGTAACATGATCTCTGAGTCTTTCTCGTTTTCTGCTTATTTATTTTGATATATTTGTGTGTTTGTTTAAATACCCAGACAAGGCTGAAAATGTGAAAAAACTCATGGGCTACAACTTAGGGGACTTCCCGCTAGGGCTGGGCAATATGGCCTAAAAGGAATATCATGATACATTGTGCACTAACCTACTAACCTAACCACTACCAGCTGGACCCGGCACCGCAGTCACCCCCCATTTTGTCAACGTCATTGTCTCTTTCACTTCTTGTCACAGACTCAATGGGGTGGAGTCACGTGACTACAGACTCTACACATAGCGTAGCGTCTTAAAGGGACATGAGCCTAGCAGACAAAAACGACTTTTCATTTTTAAAAATACCGAAATTACCGACAAGGGCAAATTGATGTCGGTTATTGCTGTAAATTTTGGTGTCAATAAATTTTCGGTTTATTGCCCAGCCCTACTTCCTGCTAATGTACAGAGCAAGACAGTTACACGATGGTGCAATGATCACTTTGAGAATTAGGCCTTGTCCACACATAGGTGGATATCTGGGATAACGAATAACTTTTTATGCATTTGACCTTTCATCCACACATAAACTCTCTTTTACATCATTAAAAAAATTATTCTGAAAACTCCAGCCAAAGTGGAAATTTATAAAAACTTTTTTGAGCCTGGGTGTGTACATAATCAAACGGACTTTACAGTTTGCCGCATCACTGTCTGTGACAATGATTGCGGCACTGACATCAAATATGTGAACATTGTTTTATAGACTCGGCTACGTACAGTGGAGTAAAACTTAATGTTGAACGATTCCCAATCGACACTATCTTGTGTTTTATAAGCTTTATATTCTAAAATTGTGTTTAAAAGTAGTTCAACATCTTTTTCTGTCCCCACAAACGAACCTCCTGGCACCATGTTTTATACCTAACAGGAAGTCATGATTGTGTTGAAGGATTCTGATTGGCTGACAGGTTTCATTCTTGATGTACACTGCCCCCTATGCGTCCGGAGTGTTTAACACAACGCTCAGTGGCCTATTTTTGCTGGTTGGTGTGGATGAAAACTTTTCTCAAAACCTCATGTGTGTACGATATTTTTAAAAACGATGTAGGGGAGATATTCGTTGTGTAAACCCTGCTCACACACCTCCCCTGCAAGATTGCCATTTGCCGCAGGTAAGGAAAGTATGGGGGGGCCATAGTCAATGTAAAGCATATCATTCATGATTCGTCCCTGCCAGTGAATGTGCTGTAGCTGTTTATCCGCCGTCATCTGTGGCCTGATTACTAGCCTGCTTGTTCACGGCAGGCTCTGCTGTGGAGGGAGGGGTGTAGCACAGTAAAGAAAAAGGGGAAGGGACCTGTAAGGCGTGCTTTTTCAAACTTTCAGGCTAAGTCTCCAGATTTCTTAGAACTCCTTTCTGCAGCTTTAAAGTATGTTTTTCAGATGTTCATGCACTTCCTGTCCACTAAAGCTTTTTAAAAACCATGTGGACTTTATACATGCAGACCTTGCAAAATTAATTTATAATGACCTTCTTTGTACATGCCCAGTGTTGCTGTCTGTGCTGCACACCACAAAGGTCATTGAGTCATTTTCACAATTTTTTGTTTTGCTTTGTTTTGCTCTGATAAAACGTTACACGTCAGTTGTGCCTCAAACAACCTGTTAAATTATTTTTTTGCATATTCGGTAAATTGGGAGTCCACAACCCCACCCCCCGTGCTGTGCACAGTGTTAGCAAGACAAAAAAAACGTCCCCCTATGCTGATGTTGAGCAATGATGCTTCAGAAGGCATTTGATTTACATCTTCTGGGAACCCTGTGGCAGTCCTATTTTACTGATATTTAAGGACTGTGGACTGAATTTGAAAATTCACAAATCAAAATTCAAATTCGGGCTGATTAAACCTGAGCTTGAATATTAAAAGAGGGCCCCACCCAGAACACCCATTCATGTAAGAACTGCCAATGTTTGTAATTTTAAAGACTTGTGTGGACAGAGATTATTTGTTCATTCCAAGGAAAAACGTTAAAATAAGTTGACAGGTTAAGTTCATTATAGGGTTTAAGATCAGGGTGACTTACTATGTTTAAAAGTTAGTATATGGACCCAATTACATCCTAGCTAAGCTCTTTTTCACCTCTGTTTTGCATTACCCTTTACTGAACTCGTAAACAATGCTAAACAAAACAAAAACATGACTGCATAATTGTGCAGTTGGATTCTTAAAACTGTCCTGTAGAGATTTATCCAGTACCATAGATTTGGTTCAGTTTAATTCAGTTCATTAATGCCACATCTTGTCTCAAGGGACTTTACAAAGTTAGTTTAATTGAATCATACAGATTCCAAGTCAAGTACATACATTCCAATTGATCCTAGTTATCCAAGAGTACATTCAAATTTAGTTTATTATTCAAATTCAGTTAATCTTACATCTTTATCTCACAAAGTTTGAGTTTTTGAAGTTCACACTTCTACTTTGTGTTGTCATTATATGAGTGCCCACATTTGTTTCTTTATCATTACAGCAGCAACGATATGGAGACATTTTAGAATCTTTACTCTGCATATAAATGTATTAAGACCATTAAAGCATGCCATTAACTTTGTCAACTAAGTCTCGATATAAAGTGTATGCTTTGTGTTTTTAGTCTGTTGTGTTCACATGCATGCTGTGGTATTAGAGCAGAAATGCTGCTCTAATTTTCAGAATAACTGCCTCTGATAATTACAATTAACTATTATAAGTACTACATGTTTGAAAGTTTTCCGATGAAAACAGGTCCACAGGAAACTAAAAGACAACAAGAAAAGTATTTAACTTTGGCAGGAATGTAGTTAAAATGTACCTTTGCACCAGGGAAAGTATAAGCAACAGAATACAAACATACTAAATGCATTTGTAGCTTCTGTTTGTCTTTTACTGTGCGTTTCATTAATCTTAATCCCTGCTGCGTACTTGAGATCAGGTTGGTTAAATCAAGAGGGATTGAACATAATACCCAAGGAATCAAAGTAACTGGCTTTTCTGCTGCAAATAATATCTGATTCAAATCACTTAAAAGATGTGAGATGACAAATATATCAATAAAAGCATTGTGGGAAATTGTAAATTAAAATAACTAATTTCAGTTTTTTTGTCATGTCAGATTTATTGCCAACATTTTCAGCAATGTATATTAACAAGAAACCTCAGTTTTGAGTTCAGCAATAACCTGAATATTATGTTAGTCACCACTGTTAATTTGTTTTGTCTGGGAAAACGTTTTAATTTGAGAACATAATTTATGAATTTTATTCAATGCTAATTATATTCACTATACTCAATTATTGTTATAGTTATATTTCCATTGAACAATCAATAGGCTCCACATAGATCATCGTAACAAAAAAAAAAAAACAATGTTATTGTCCTAAGTCCTTCCATCAAAAAAGTTATATTTTTTTTCATTTTCCAGAATCAATTTTGATCAGAAAATAGAGAACA
Source organism: Girardinichthys multiradiatus (assembly GCF_021462225.1). NCBI lineage: Eukaryota > Metazoa > Chordata > Actinopteri > Cyprinodontiformes > Goodeidae > Girardinichthys > Girardinichthys multiradiatus. The sequence continues at coordinate 35,361,962 of NC_061805.1, read as the reverse complement.
TAGCAAAAGACTCAAGAAATACTTAAAATAATTGAAAAAATTTGCTTATAGAATAGAATGGAATAGAATAAGATTGTAAGAAATGTGCAAACTACGTAAAGTAATTTTAAAATAAATGTACAAACTGCTCTTTATATTTGTGCAAAAATGAAATACTATTTAGAAAAATATGGAAAACTGTGCAACTAAAAGCAGAAATGTAAACCACTTACTAAGTTTGTTGGGAACAGTGGTGGTTCTAATCTTGTGCCCACTGGACTTTTGGAGAAAATAGGACAGATTGACATGAAAAGCCAAATTACTTTTGAACGTTTTAAAGAATTAAGCAAGTGAGATCCGCTTTAAAGACTGCCATATATGTAATCTACATAATCTGAGCCATTTTGTGCACACATTAACAAGTCTGGTGCTTTGTTTTTTTTTTTTTTTTTTTGGGGGGGTGGGGGGGGGGTGGGGGTGGGGGGTGGGGGGGGGGGGTTTGGAGGTAGTGTGTCTGTCTTATGGTCTTGCATATCCTGGCAAGTATCTATTAAGAACTATCTATACTGCATCTAATCTTATTCTCTTAAAACTGTGAAAGTCTGAAATGAGAACCTGCTTAGTGTGCAAAGCTGACAATTTTCTAATTCTATTTTTCAAAACAATCTTGTACATTTTGTCTATTTAGATTCCATTAAAAATGCAAGAAACCTGGTTATGAACTGGGGAATATGTTTTAGTATTTTCTGTTTCCCAAACCTTAAAATTGCTCTGGGAGGAGCTGTGGGAGCCAGCCGGCTTTAGCTTTGACATTTCCATGGTATTTCTTAACTCCTGCATTCCTCTCATTCCTCCTCAACTGTCAGCTGATCTTCAGCATGACCTCTCCTTGTGGATATTTATTTGACATATTCCAAACTATTTGTTTCTGCAAAATTCTTACCACCTTACTAAGTGTATTTGTTTGATGCTGTAAAATGCTGATGGGTTAAAATGGAGGACTGGAAAAGGAGCATGAGAAAAGGAGGCCAGAAAGTCTCTAAAAGCATAAGCGTGGAGGTCACACACGCTGAGAGCCTAGATGTAATATTGGTGTTGCAGTGCCAACTTTCATCACACGAGGTGCAGGACGGGTGTAATCACCAGGAAAACCCGTGAACCATTGAAGCCATAGTAGGGAAAAAGAAGTTGGGTTAAAATAGGTTTGACACAATTAGGCCATGTTAGATTTGTCTGTGATGTTGCTAGGTGCACAGTCAAATCTGAGAACCTTGCATGCAAATGTTACACTCAAGAGGCAGGTGTAGTGTGTGTGTGTGTGTGTTCCCCTTGTTCTTTAAATAAAGATTTTATGAAAGGCTCACAAGATTTTTTGATAGGTTGGCTTATCACTATTAACTCAGCACTTTGTAAGATACAGGAAAAATCTATTTAAATCCAGTGCAGAGTTTCATTTGGTTATGCTTTCAATGAGACTTCAATTCCAGCTATTAAATCTTGTTGAAATAAAAGATTTTCTATCAAGAGGAGTAAAGTATTATTTAGAGAAGCTCTGAATAAGCCTAAGGCTCGTTTTCAGCTACTTTTTCACCTTAAAATCCAAACTGGCCCTTAAACGTGGTTTTTTATTTTTTTGGGAAGAAACCTAGCCAGTAGCACATATGGATCTCAAATTAGTATATCACTGAAACGTTTATATCACACAATCATGGGGGAAGACAGCTGACTTTGCAGGTGTCCACTAGGCCATCATGCACTCTCTTCATAAGCTACTTAGAGAGTCCTGTATCCAAGCCTTTAAATGTAAAGTTGAGTGGAAGGAAAAAATCCGATAGTCCTGAAAGGACTTATATAGTGCCTTTTCAGTCATACTGACCACTCAAAAAAACACTTTACAATACAGCCACATTCACCCAATCGCACTCACAAACGTGCACATTCATGCACCAATATGCAGATCAGTAGGCAACTTGAGGTTAAGTGTCTTGCCCAGGGGCACGTCAACATGTGGCAGGAGGAACTCTGGAATCTAACCCACAACATTCGGATTGCAAGACGACTACTTTTCCCACTGAGCCACATTCCTCATAGAAACAGCTCCACATGCAGCAGTGATAGACATAGGTTTGAGAGCAGGTGAACCTGCTGTCAGGATGTGAACCTTTGAATTTCACATGGATTTTACTTTTCTAAATTGAATTACTATAAAAAATAAACTTTTTGATAATGCTCTATTCATTTCTTGTAAATAATTTTTTGATGAATGGTTTTTGTAGCCCTTGTCAACCTCCATATATTCTGTCATAATAAAACATTTTATGTAATATTGTTTATAGCTACAGAAGACTCCAGCATTTTTATACAGTCAGATTTATAAGTACAATGTCTGTGACAGTTTGCAGCTAAGATGTAACAGTGCATATGTGGTGTTATCCCTGAAAATGATCATGTCTCTCTGACCAATCATCAAAGGAAGGAGATAATGCTCTCCCATGTTTAACCATGGGTCCGGTTTTCACATCTGATTGATTGGCCTTTGTTTTTCAGACAGAAAAGAAATCACAAAGCCTGCTCTGGAAATGACACAGAATCCCATCAATCTCTGAGCGGGCGTTGGTGTATACATCACAGCAGCAGCTGACATTCACACAAGAAAGCCCTTAATGGTCCTTTTCGATATGCACCTCACATCCATTCATCATACAACATGCATGAGCAAAGGGGGCATCCAGTGACAAGCAATTTACTTTTATAGCTTTTTTTTTTTTTTTTTTTACCAATTATGGCATTTATTATTTTTTGGATCAGTGCTTTATAGATAAAGACAAAGGATATTGAGAAATCCATATTTTTAGATGTTGTAATTTGTGAGAGTGGAACGATTGTGTGTTCCATTGATGTCCGATGTCTGGAGGATCTCAGGTTCAAAATTCAGGTGTTCAGCCTTTGTGTTTCAGGATTGCATGTTTTTCTCCTTGCATCTTTTGTCTGTTGGTGAAAATTTACCTCAGGAATGTGGGGAAGAAGAAGAAGAAGCGCACTGGTGTGGGCTGTTTTTGGGTGGTGTGGCTGGTCGCTTCGGCCTGTGGTACATTTTTGTAACAGTGCTCAGTGCGAGTGGTGCTTGCCAAGCAGAAAGAGCAGCAAGGTAGAGGCTGAAAGCTTGTCCCTTTTTACAAGCATATGCATGGTTCAATATAAACACTAAGAGAAAAATGGCAAAAAAAAAATGAATTATAGGGCAAGACTTCTTAGAGTTGTATTTGAAATGAATTTCCTATTGAATCTTTTCTTCTGCGACCAGTTGTTGAATACAGGGAGATTTTATCAGCAGCCCCATCTGCTGTTTAGAATAAAACTTACAGTGCTCTAATTGTGTCTCAAATGTAGGTATGAATCCCAAGAAGGCATTTGGCATGTCCAAATTCTCTTGCATCAACTCCTAAGCAAAGGAATAAATGAGGCCTGAGTTGTGGTCTTAAGAAACTGTTTCAGAATCAGTCCACCCCAATATTTATTGTGCAGAGTTATTCTGGCTTTCTTATGGACCTCCCATTAAGATTTTTGTTCCAGATAATGATAAAAATCGGTTATAATTAAAGGAGCCTCAAACTGATGTCTTTATCGTTCTTCAGCAGACACTTTTCCGCTGTGTAGCATTTTCTTGATCCTTCAGCTTGATTCATCCTTGCTTCCGCTCAGTCACGTTTAGGGTTACAGTTGAGCCCAAAATGTTTCATACCCCTGCAGTTTTAGTTTCAAATAATCTTAATTCAACCAAGAAGTTTGTTTGTTTCTGATAGGACATTAGACAGATGTCTCAAAAATGTAAAGTTTGTTTTTTAAAACAAAAATGAATAAAATGAGAATTTTTAAATAAACATGTTTATCTACATTTTGTTGAAATGTTGCATCTTTCAAGTTATTTTATAAAGAAAATATTTATTGCTATTACAACAATTAAAAGCTTGAAATTGCTGACCAACGTTTTGCATGTTTCCTCTGGTATTTTGACAATTTACCCTTGGTGATGAGCTTTAAGTCTTTGAGGTTGAAAGACCTCGTTACCACCACCCTCATTCTTCAATTATCCACAGTTTCACTCTCAGATTTAAGTCTGGACCTTGGCTGGGCCACTCCAAAGCATTAATATTACTTCCTGTCAAAAAATAAACACGGTAAAGTTAAAAGAACTTAAAAAAAATTTAAACCATAACCCTGTCAGTATATGAATAATCTTTGGCTTAACAGTAGCTATTCGAAGTCGTTCTACCCATGCCATTTTATCACAACTTCCTTTTGAAATACCTAAACTGTTAAGTTTGGAAATAACAAGTGAACTGCTCTGCTTTAAAAAGTTCTAAACCACAGATATGTCAGCAACACTGGTTGACACATTTCGTCACAACAACCATCACAATATTTTTAGAATTTCTGTCGTAAAACCACAGTTATCAGAATATGAGTGCATGTAGCTGTTCTGATACTATTCATTAAAAGGTGCTGTAATTGGGACCCATAGACAGTCCTTGGCAGGCGATTTGCATATCCCTGCTGATTTTAGAAACCTGGGGTATTTGTGGTTGAGAAGTGACATAGAGATATCAGTTATAAATCTCAATCCCAAACAAACAAAAATGAACCACAAAGTAGTGGTCACTCAGAGTACTCCCCCCTCTACATCTGTCACAAGCTCCCTTTAACCCTTAGTCTCCCTCTGGGTTGTCAGTCTCACCTTATTAAAATTTTCTCGGGGTTTTTGTTACTATAATGTATATCAATACTAAGATCAACTACTGCTAATCTTTGTTCACGCTGATAGCAGAGTCTGGGTAAAAGATAACATATTCCTCTGTTCAGCTGATTGGCTGTTCCTTAATGCTGACGCATGTAGCAATTTGAAATAGCACATATTCTGCAGAATTACCTTATTTGTCATTCACATCCAGAAACTTGTTAATTTCAGTGGGAAAATAAACAATGTCTAGCAATGATGCTTATTTTCTGATTCATTTTTCTGTTCATTTCCAACCAACGCTGTACACATTTTTTCAAGTTAAAGCACAGCTTTCCATGGCTCAGCAGATGACTTTTCCCTTTTTTGTCATGCTGTCAAATTTTGCACTTGTGGCTTTTAATTTGTCACAGTAACTTTAGAGAGCACGCTATTTTCACCCGTGGGACGTTTTGTTGTTTATCACTTAAAATGAAATAACAGCCTTGTCAAAGCACTTCTTTTTCACCAGTCAGATATGCCTTTTAAAAAAACAAGGCTCAAAAGACATAAAAAGAAGGGAACTCCAAGCAAAAAAAAAAAAAAAACATGCTGTGGGAAGAGATAAATATTAGCTTGTTTTGATGTTTATGTCAACAGATATTTCCCAAGCTTTGAATTGAATATAGGTTACCATATGCATCCACATAAGTTTTATTTTATATAAATATTTTAGTATTCAGATATATTTGTTACTAGCATCCAGAGATGGATTTAAACGGATGTCTGAGTTATGAAACAAATATCCCAATTTAAAGGCCACATCACTTGCCTTTTTGCCAGTGCTCCAGGTTATTTATGAGAGTATAAGGTCACCATGTTGCTTTTAATTGTTTGTTTGTTTGTTAATTCAAACATTTATTCAATACCAGTTTTGTCAATTTTAGGAGAGGAGAATAAAAAAATTCACAAGAGGAAAAGTGCTCAAATATTCCTTTTAGTATGTTTTTTTTTTTCTGATTCACTATGCACTCATGGCTTGGCTATTGTTCTGTGCAGCTGAATATTAAAGCAAAAACAATAGTTGTGATGAATGGGCCAGTTTGTACACAGCCACCATGCTTATACCTAATTACCATGAACATGAATTTCCATGCAAATTAGTGCTCACAACAGCTTTTTTGTATGCCAAGCTGTACTGACCCAGGGCCTGGCCAGGTAGAACATAAACAGCCCCCCATTTTGAGAAGGCAGTCTGGAATAGTGTAATCTGAACCAAAGCAGTAATGTTATTTTTTTAGAGAATTATAGGTTTAGAAAACATTTAAGTCACTAAAAAGTAAAGTAAAAAAAATGAAACATTTTTTTCAACTTATACAATGCAGTGCTAATTGGAACCTCCCTGAAGTTATTTATCATGTTCATATGTTTCAAAAAGAAAATTGTTTAGAAAACGTATGTTTCAGTTTTGAATTGATACCGCCCTATTGACCAAAATCTAAATGTGGTTTAAGGGTAGTTGGCACAGATAACGCAGGGTAACTAAGAATGACTTTCTGAGTATTTGCTTGGACCAAATTTGTACTGGAGACACAGCGCCTTACAAATGTAATCAACCCCTAGAGGTTTTTCACATTTTGTCCTATTAAAAGCTCCAAACGTCTATTCATTTCTTTGGTTTCAATGCAATGGACAACACAAATTGGTGCATACCTATTGTCAAGTTTTGTCAGGTTTGGTTTACTGTGCGATTCCCCACTTGGAAGGGATAGTCTCTACTATGAACCTTAACTGGACTTCACTCAAAGAGCCTTCAATTTAGCTGATCCATCTCTATTTTGTATGATGGTCACCATTGTGTTTTAGCCTTCCAGCCACATAGGTGAAAAACCTCAAAAGAAACAGAAATACATCCATTACATTTTGAAATTAACAAGACAAATACATTGTGAAATAATCAAACAGATTTCCACCCCTGTAACCAGTTAATCCCAAAATACAATAAATTGCAAATATTTTATAGTAAAATTCAACACCAATAAATAAATTAGCATATTTATCAACATCTTTTTTTCACCTCATCTTTTTTTTTCACTTTCTACTTTACCTAATAAACACCAAGTGTATTTTTTTTTCCTTTTACATGCTTGATTTCAATAATATTAAAACTATCAACAATCAATCAGAGTCCATATGCTGCTCCACTGAGATTCAAGAAATGAGCAACAGCATTGTGAGGCTTACCGGCTGTCCTTCCCTGTTTGTAGAAAACTTTCGCACAGTTCTCAATTTCCATGTACTACCAGCACTATTTGCTTCTCATGCTGCGACACTTCTTCAAACAGGAGTGACAAGTCAGTCACACCAAAAATACCTGCACTCTGATTGCTAGGAGATTGAGTCCACCTGGTTCTCATCACTAACAAGCAGAGAAGCCACAGAAAGATGCAGCAGAGGGGAGTGGCTACCTAGCAGTTCGCCAGAACACCTATCAAATGAAAAAAAGTATACATAACTTCCTTTTGGTTTTTTTTATAAATACAAATCTAAACTCTGTGGTGTATACCTAAATTCTGCTCTCTTTACATTGATACACCTAAATAAAACTCAGTCACCCAATTGCTTTCATAGTTCATCTTATCTGTAAGTAGAGTCCCCTTCAGCATTTGAAGTTCATCCCAAGCCAAGTCGATTGTGCAGCACACATGGAAGAAGGTGTTTCTGTCAGGAGTAGCTTGTGTAATGGAACCCAGAATGCATACAGGACAGGCAGGGTTGCGGTGAGTAAAAGTTTTAATTAAAGAAAACTCACACAGCTAGGTGGCAACAAAAACTGGCAAGATACACAGGGTATTGGCTTGGCTTGACAAACGTGCATGGACAGGCATGGCATGAATAACAGGCAGGAAGATCAACAGTATGTGTCTGGGAGGAGTGAACGGAACAGCAGCGTATGTAACGGGCATGACACAGGTGAAAATAGAAACTGATCCAAGGAAACTCATACAGAACACAAACTAGAACACATAAAGAACAGAACACAAGAATAATTAAGAAACTAAACCTAAAGAAATAACTAAAACAGAGCCTGGGGAAGATACTCATGATCAGAAGAAAACCCCAAACTAAACTCAATCACCTTCAAATCATGTTTTGGCTAGACAGGAGCAAAACTCACAATCTTCACTTCCATGTAAAAGAAAACTGAAGATCACCCTGAACACATCTTCCATTGTGAAACTTGGTTGTATCAGCATCATGCTTTGTGGATGCATTTCTATAGCAGGGCAATAAGGAATGTTTAGTGTTCATGGGAGCCTTTCAAAGTCTAAACACTGGGGCGTAGGTTCACCTTCTAGCAGAACAACAACCCTAAACATACGACCAGAGCTGCAATGGAGTGATTTAGATCAAAGCATGTTGATTTGTGTGAATGGTCCTCTCAAAGTCCAGACCTAAATCCAACAGAGATTTCGGGGCAAGACTTAAATACTGGTGTTCTCAGATACTCCAAACTATCCAATGTATTTTGCAAACAAAAATAGAGAATTTTATCATTCTCTAGACGTGCAAAACTGGAAGAGACACTTACCAACCTGCAGCTGTATTTGCAGCAAAAGGTGATTTTGCAATATATTGACTTTGCACACCACAAGTTTGTTATTGTTAAAAAAGGGAAAACCATGTGTCCATTTCCTTCCAGTTAATAAATATGGACTACTTTCTGCTGGTCTACCACATAAAATCCCAAAAATATGAATTTTGGGGTTGTAATATGAAACAAATGTGGAAAGGTTCAACCAGTATGAATACTTTTGCAAAGCACTGTATGGGCTCAAATAGTCACATAGTCTGTATTTCTAGGAAAGACAAGGACTAACCATCCTAAAATAGTCAACTAAATTTCCATGGACATAAAATATTTAGGGGGTAAATTTTAACTATGAAAGATCATTTTCAATTGTATCTTATAGTTTTTCCTAAATGGCTAAAGCAACTGGCAGCAATGGTAGCCTTTTTCCAAACTGATTATTTGCTCACCTGGCACAGCTGTTCTTTGAAGTTTTCTTCTCTTTTTCTTTGAAGAAAGACATTTTTGATTTAAAGCATCTGCAGACTTTCATTCCCAGGTCTTTCTAGGACTGCTTCACTGCACTATGATCCTAACTGGGTCACTTCAGGACTTTTACAGTTTTCTCGAAAGCACTCCTGTGTTCTAGACATTTTAAGAAACTCTCAAAAGATTTTCTATCAACTTTTTTCAACCTATATATTTTTTCATCTCCCCTTTTTCCCAGTTCAGTTCCCTATTAGCATTCTAATATTTCACATGATGATATTAAAGGGTTGCTGTGAAGGGCCTGGGTTCCTGAACACAAGTGGTTGGGAAGTGTGTTCACATTGGCACATTTTTCTTCATTTACAGAGATTTTGCCTCTCATACTCTGATGTTCTCAGAAGAGCCTTTTGGCATCTGAGGGGCTTTGTAGATGTTATTTCTTGAAGGGGAATAGCTTCTGTCTATAAGATCTACAATAAATGCCTGATTGCAAATGGCCACCACTATAAATCTGTAAGGGCCCTAACTGTGAGCTGGCCCTGGACTAGGTTTTTGTTTGGATGGATTCGTTTTTCTTTTTCTTTTGTTTTACTTCATAAACTACTTTTTATCTAGCAGATACATTTTAAAGTGAAGCATAGTTTTTACATTTGGCTAAACAGTATGGGAGTGAGGGTAGCTCAGGTATTCTAATTAAAAACTGAATAAAAATCTGTGCAAAAATGCATTTTTGAAGAAAGACATGTTTTTTGGTCTAAACTTGTTTTTTTTTTTTTTTTGAAGAGCTATATTTTTTAACGTTTTGAAGCACTGATAATAATTGTGATTAGTATATTTTTCATTGAAAAACTGCATATGATATTTTTACCATAACATCCAATCCTACAACGAAAATAAATTCGTAATCTCCTTTGTTGTCATCCTTCACCTGTTGAATAACTTTCTGAAACTGTTGTGGCCTCTTCTATTGGACATTTCAACTCTGGGCTCTTCTGTAATTTTGACACACTGGTTTGAAATCATTGAAACATCAAGGGCAGCAAGTCAATTATGAATCTTCCAGTTTATCATTTTCTAGCATTCAGTGTGGCAGAAAAAAGATATAAATGCAATAAGGTTTTGCACCTCTGCATTTCTCCACTGTGAATAGGGTAAACTCTTGATAATTAGTCAGCTGGACTGGTGGAGACATAACAGAAAAACTATGCATTTTGAGATATTGTGTCTTGGAAAACATTGACATTTTTGAAATTTTACAACATTACAACCATATCATTTGGATCTTTTGCAATAGATTAATAAAACGTTGTGATTAATTGTATAATGCTTTTCAAAACCTTTTTTTACAAATAAAAACCTGAAAGTGTGGCATACATTTATTTTCAGCCAACCTAAGTTAAATCTTTGCATAACCATGTTTTGCTGCGGGTCTTTTCGGGTATGTTTCTACAAACTTTACACATTTAGAAACTGAAATTTCTGTCCATTCTTTCCTGAAAAATACCTCAAGCTCAGTGAGACTGGGCAGGTGGCTCAAGATCAGTTTCATGTCTTGTCACAGATTCTGAATTGGATTTAGATCTGGACTTTGACTAGGCCACTCTAACCCATGAACTCCCTCTGTTTAATGCTGCCACCACCATGTTTCACGGTGGGGATTGTTTGTTGAGGGTGGTGTATATTTTCATTTCATGGTACACAGCAATGTGCATGAGTCAAAAATGTTTACAGCATAAAATGTTATGGTTTTATTTCAACAATAGCTTTCTTTTTGCCAGTTTTCCAGAAAAAAACACATTTTTGGACTGGACAATATTTGGCCTTTTAAAAGAGTCTAATGTACTTTGAATGTGGCCTATGCCCTCTTTTTCCCCCTATTAGTGTGAGGTATTGCTTTCCTAGAGTGAAGAAATTGAAAAATGTTCAGACTGCAGTCTTTTGATCACTAAGACCAATAGCAGTATCTTAATGCCAGACTCTTTCCACTCGTTATCCTGTTATCTTCTTTTTTGCCTGTCAAACACTTTTTCACTTGCACACAATATCGCAGTGTTTTTGGAGGAAATGTATGTGTCTAAACTTTCTTTAAGTGTGTTTTCAAAGCACAGAATAAATATATAAAATGCTTTTGTTTTATGTTAAACATGAATTACTGTCTGGGTGAGATTGTCTGCATTCTTTACTCGTTTTATTCACGCTCAGGACACACAATGAAAAACAATGCGCTTCGTCAGAGTAAAAATTCTATCTAGTTTTGTTATTTTTTGTATGCTAACATAGTAAATGAGACCATGATAAATGCTACTCATTGTGTGTCTATTTTCTTTGTTCCTGAACAGGCCCCTGTCATCCAAACCCCTGTCACAACAGAGCAACATGTGAAATCAGTGAGACTTACAGAGGCGATACCTTCATTGGTTACATTTGCAAGTGTCCAAAAGGCTTTAGCGGAGTTCACTGTCAGCACAGTAAGTGTGTTCTATCTTTAATATCCGAACTGAATACAACATGTTCCAAAAAATAAACATAATTAAAAAAACAAAAAAACAAAAACTTTGCTACCAGGGCACAAGAAAGCATGATTTTTCTGTTTCATCACAGAGATTTTTTATATGACCTTGTGCTATGAATACATTTTGAGGTATGGAAAAAAATGTGAATTATTGTTGAAAAGTCAAACTAAGCAGAACATGAGGTTGGTGAAAAATGGAAAAGCTGAGCTTGCTTTCTTTTGTTCGACATCGGACTGAGTTTGCTGAGTTCATAAGGCTGCACAGTGGAACAGTTGGTAGCACTGTTGCCTTGCAGCAAGAAGGTCCTGGATTTGATTCCCGGCTGCGGGTCTGCATGGAGTTTGCATGTTTTCCCGTGAATGCGTGGGTTCTGTCCGGGTACTCCGGCTTCCTCCAACAGTCCGAAAACATGACTGTTAGGTTAATTGGTCTCTCTACATTGCCCTTAGGTGTGACTGAGTGTGTGCATGGTTGTTTGTCCTGTGTGTGTCTGTGTTGCCCTGCGACGAACTAGCGACCTGTCCAGGGAGTACCCTGTTAGAAAATGACTGACTAACAGACGAAAACTATAACGAAATTGTATGTGGCTCAGAAAAGCGGAATATGAAAAATACTTTTACTAGTTAAAATATAGATTTTTACCAGTGGAAGCCAGAAACAAATGTTAAAAATATTTCTATTTAGGAAATGTTGAGATGTACAAAAAATACATATGGTAAATTATTTGGATTTGAAAGATTCACAACTACACTGTATGTATATGGGTGACCTTTGCAAGGGTAATGAAATCACACAGTCAATTCACTGCATATTTTTTTTTCAAAGTTTAATGTATTCATATTAGCTAACTGTTTTTTTTGTAGTGTGTAAAGTCCAGGGAAGGGTAGAGTGATGAAGGCCATAGCTCTTGAATAAATCTATCCATCATTCTGTTGTTGCTTTATTTTACTGTGTTAAACCATTTTCCAGATGGAAGCAGATGGTTTGGTCAGTGCGTAATGTCCAATATTACTGTTACACCTCTTTTGTGGAGTCTGATTGTAGACGGAGTTGGTTTGGGTTTGGAAGCTCTGGCTTGATGGTGTGCTGGGCTGCAATCACCAATCGATGGAGGTTGCTGGCATCTGTAAACTAGACAGTAATGAATTCTGTAAGGATGTTCTCCACAGTGCACTTGTAGAGATAGAGCATCTCTCCCTATAGAGACTAAGATTTTTTCACCTCCCTTGGATATAAAGCCGGTGTAGTGTATTTATCCACACAGATTCATTTGTTGGTTGGTTGATTAATGATTGTGAGGTGAAATAAAAAGATACATGGTTTTTAATTATTTTAACAAATACCTGAAAAATGTGTTATGCATTTTTGTTCAGCCCACTATTTATAAATATACCTAAATAAAATCCAGCATGGTCAAATGCCTCGAGACGTAACCTGATTAGTAAATAGACTACAGCAGTATGTAATTGATTTTTGTATTCTCTAAATATAGCTGTTTTTTAAAGGCCTTGGAGGTTTGTCAGAACATTAGAGATCAAACGGCATCATGAAGTCCATGGAACACACCAAGCAGGTCAGGGAGAAGTTTAAAAGAGGGTTAGGTTATGGATCCATCATGTAAAAATGTAAAACATATGGCAAATCTGCAACCCTACCAAAGATGTGACTGTCCACTTAAACTGACAACTCTGGAAGGAGCTTCACAAACCCCAGGTGGGAAGATCTTTTAAGAAAGCAAATATAATATAAGTCCTGCTTCACAAATCTTGGAGGAGTAGTGAGAAGAAAGCAATTTTTGTCAGAATCCTTCAAAAAGTCTAATTTGCAGTTTGCCACAAGCGATGTAGTCATGTCACAATTATGCACTACCTGGTGTTGGTCTGTCAATTTAAACCCTAACAAAATACCTTAAAGTTTGTGTTTGTAACCTGACAAAATGTGAAAAGTTAATGAGGTATCAGGCCTAGAATATAAAGGTTTTAGGGACTAGATCAGTTCAACATGCTCAAATGAAAGGGTTATGTTCAATTGTTGATCCTTCTTACAGTACACATGATGCAGTCTTTAAATCAACACTCTGAGCCATTTAACCCAATCAATTTGAATCTTGGCATTAGGAAAATCGTAAATGTAAACATGGCTTCTTAGCTCAACACCTTAGAAAATGTACAGTCCTGTAAACAACTGATAAATCACAACCAGTCCTGATATGTATTAATACTGGCAAGAAAGAAAGAAAAACCAGAAGGAATCAAAAATACTACTTTTCTTAATAAGGAAAATATTTACTACCCCTAAATGCAAAGCTTCCTCCAATCCTGGGCTAGATTTTTCTTTATGAGGACAGAAAATAATCAACGGAAGTTGTTTTTGCATTCAATGAACTCACAGCTTTAATTTTGCATACAGGTTGCAAAGCAAATGTAACAACAAATAAAAGATGTGTCAGTTCCATCCACTGATCCATACTATATACCAGCTTAGTCCTACTCAGGGTCATGGGAAAGGGTTCATGCTAATCCCCACAGTTAGTAGGGGAGAAGCAGCATGCACTTTGGAGGGGTCACCAGTGAGTCAGTCACAGGGCCAGTATATATGACAATATTATGTTACATAATACATTATGTTCATCATGTAACATAATGATGAATTATCAAAGGGAACAAGATTATCAGCTCAAAGCAGCATCAACAAGCTTGCTATAAGAATACATACAGTACATAATGGTTCTAGGACATACGCAACCTACATTTTGAATGTATTGCACATTTTGGAAACTATGTAGTTAGCTTTATCTATCTGTGTGAAATCCTGCAGTATCATATATAGGTCTGAGTTGTATGGCTTCCCCACCTGCTTGTGTGCATTAGACCTGGATAATGTAGCTGTCTTTTCCTGCAGTTGTACTTATGCAGTATGCAATGGGTTTATGGTTTCACGATGCAAATCTTGCTCTCAAATGTGTGGTTATTTGTTTAATAAATGATGACAAGTACAAAGATTAGGGCATATTTTTTTATTTGAAAACGTCAGCAATCAGCTTTGATTGTTAACACAAAAAAAGAATATCATACCGTGGGACTAATTCAGTCATTACTTATTTTCACATCACTGTTATCTTTTGTATGCAATTATAAGCATCAAAACTCATGAGAACACATGAGCCACTGTATCAGTTGTATGTCATTGTCTTTATTTACACCACAAATTGTGAGAGATTGGCTAGTGTATCATAATTCATTTATTGCTTCCTAGTAACACCTAAGGGTAGTGAGAAACCGGTAGGATATTGGCTGAATAAACATTTTGTCTGCCAATTTTTCTCTTGGTCTTTATAGTTGAATGGGAGTTAGTGTAACTAAGGACATTAGTAACCAAATCTCTGTCAGGGTAATTCTCACCAGTAAATAATGAGGGGCATAGGAATTGTTGCTTCTCCTAGAACAATGGTTCTCTATTCTGGTCCTCAAGAACCACTGTCCTTCAATTTTTAAATGTGTCACTGCACCAGTACACCTAAATCAAATGATTACATTGTCTCCTTAGCATAAAGTGCTGCAGAAGCTTGTAAATCCCTTACTCATTTAAGCCAGGTATGTGGCAGCAAGGGAACATCTAAAGCATGCAGGACAGTGGGTCTAGATGACTTGGATTAAAATCCACTGTCCTTGAAGATAGCTGAGCTGCCTTTGTGTTGGCTTTGTAATGAATGAATGAATGACAAGTTTCTTAAAAAAAATAAATAAATAAACACAAATAGTGTTTTACATTTTGGTCTTAGTATAAATACATTTAGAAAAATTAGTTAATGGGAGAAAACAGAGGTTATTTTAAACTTACTGAAAAGCAAGACATTTTATGTGACCACTTAAACTTTTATTGTTTTTATTTACTAAACATTCTCATTTAAAGGTGATAAGGTGTGCTTTAAAAAACTCGTGTTTATGTGTAAGTAAATCTTACACTGTCTGGTGTATTCACACCAGGAAAGTCCTCTGGTCCGCTTGTTTGGTCCGGACCAAAAGCTAACTTTATTTTTTTCATTTGGTGCGGTTTGTTTTCACATTGTACTTTTTGCAAGTGAACTATTACTTGTAAACAAAGCCATCCGGGTGACGATCATTGTTCCCATTGGACAGAAATGACGGGGGCGGGACACAGCACAGACCAAGAAATTTAGGAAAACAGTTGTAGACATGCTGCGTGCAGCACCTCTGTTCTGCATATTCGTGCTGTTATTACAGCTGCAATATTATTGTGAGGGTGAAGAGCAGCTCATTCAACACAGACTTTAAGACGCTCCATTTATAATTTTGGAACCCCGTCAGAGAATGCGTGCTGAACGCCGACGTTCTCTACGCGCCTTGTCCCACACAAGCCAGTAGCGTTGCCAAGCAACACACAGCTTATCAGGTATGATTACCTTACAACACACACCTTTGCTACCGGCTACGGTGTCTTTTTATGTCCAAAGAGACGTACGCTTTTTGTAGTTGGTTCGGGTTGGGGCCGGTTTGTATTCAGATCATAAGCGAATTGCATCAGAGTCCGTTTGGAAGCGGACTGAGACCACCTCAAGAAGTGGGTCTTGGTCCAGTTGTGTGGTCCGGACCAAGGGGGGAAACGAACTCTGGTCCATTTAAAGTGGACCAAAAGTGGCAAGTGTGAATACCCCGGTATGCCCACCCCTTAAAAAGTTTTTCACATTTTACAAACTCAATGATATTTTAATAGGATTTCAGGCCAACACAAAGTAGTGCGTAATTGACAAGCAGAAATAATGTCTTTCGTTTTTTCGAATAAAATCAGAAAATTGTTACATACATATATGTATTCAGCCCCCTGAGTCAACACTTTGTTGAACTACCTTTCACTGGATCCCCACAGCATAATACTGCCACCATCACATGTGACTGTGGGGATAGTGTGCTCAGGGTGACGTGCATGTGTTAGTTTTCTGCCACACATAAGACTTTTAATTGAGTTCAAAATGTTCAACTTGGGCTGCACGGTGGCGCAGTTGGTAGCACTGTTGCCTTGCAGCAAGAAGCTCCTGGGTTCGATTCCCGGCCAGGGGTCTTTCTGCATGGAGTTTGCATGTTCTCCCTGTGCATGCGTGGGTTTTCACCGGGTACTCTGGCTTCCTCCCACAGTCCAAAGACATGCCTGTTAGGTTAATTGGTAACTCTAAATTGCCCTTAGGTGTATGAATGAGTGTGTGCATGGTTGTATGTGTGTTGCCCTGCGATGGACTGGCGATCTGTCCAGGGTGTATCCTGCCTCTCGCCCATAGACTGCTGGAGATAGGCACCAGCTCCCCCGTGACCCACTATGGAATAAGCGGTAGAAAATGACTGACCAACTGACTGATGTTCAACCTTTATCTTATCTGTCCAGAGTCCCTCTTTCTACTGTATACTGTGTCCCAAACATGTCTTGTGGCAAACTGCAAACAGAGCTTATTGTGACGTCCTTTCAAGAGTCTCTTAATTCAGGACACTTTTTCATGAAGGCCAATTTTGTTCTGTGCTTGACAATTATTTTTTTTCTGTCAGCAGATTCTAGCACCTGAGCTGTGAATCTCTGCAGCTCTGCCAAAGTTACCATCAGTCTCTTGGCTTTGTCTGTGATTAATTCTCAGCTCACCTGGGTAGTCAGAAAGCTGAACAACCATGTCTTACTGGGTTTCAAGTTGTTGATATACTGAACAGTGCTATGTGAGATGCTCAGAGCTTGGGCTTCTACACAACCTTAACTTTAACCTGTCTGCTCTGTTTCTTAGTCTTTTGATGCTGTTTGTTAATTAATGTTCTCTAATAAACCTCTGAGGCCTCCACAGAACTTCTGTATTTATACAGAGCCTAAATCAGACACAGGTGTTATTTAGTCTAAAGCCAACTGGTTGCACTGGATTTTTAGGGGTATCTAAGTAAAAGAGATCACAAAGTTTTCGGAGTATCTTTTGTAAAAAAAAAAATGTAAACCTTTTCCTTCTACTTCACAATAATGCACTACTTCAGTGGGTATATATACTAGTGCTGGGCGATATGGAAAAAATCCATATATCAAGATATAGATTATTTTATATCACAATAACGATATATATCACGATATACCCCCAATTTTTCTATTATTCTCTGAAAAATATGACAAAATAATATCATTGCTTTCTTTTTTCCAACTTTATTTTAAACAGGGCTGTAATGATGGGTTTTCAGTCATACTGTACTTCAAATTCTGGAATAAATAGTTGTGTGGAGTTTCAAACGTTTTGATATCAATTATCATCAAAGTTATAAGCATACTTGAGAAAACCGAGGTTAACATTGGGTTAGTGTCACTGCTTGAGCCATGATTATCACCAAGTCATTTATCTTCCAAATAGTGTGGCGTCATGTCCCCGTGGTGACAAGAGAACAAGTGTGCTGTTATTGGGTGAGTAGCCAAACGTCCGTAATGAGCTGTCACAGTGTGAAGATTGGGACTGATTGCCTCAGATTTCATGAGGTTACAAATCATTTATACGGATGCTTTTTCAGTCTGTCAAGGGCAAATGCTTTGTAAACTGTTGGAGCTGCATTTTGCCTGGGCTAAAATTTGTTTTGCCATCTAACTACAAAAGCAGTTTGATGGTTGTTAGGATATATACAGCATTGATGTGATGCAGTTTGTGATTGTTGCCATATTCCTCTTGGTTTATTTGTGATCCCTGCTATAGATCACCAAGTAATGTGGGAAATGATTTTGTTTTTATCACTTTCATTTAGCTTAAGAGCCAAAGAGAAAGATGAAACAGTCTGGTTAAATATGCTCATAGATGACCATTACTCACCTTCTTACTCAATATTTCTCCAACCTTTCTTTTCTAGCAAGTTCTTTGAACAGATTCCATCTTGGATGTTGATCAATGTGTGTCTTGAAACACCCCAGCAGAGCAGGATTGATTAAGGCTAAATATAGGATGTGTGAAGTGGTTTCTTCTTTAAGCAGGGCCCCTGCATTTGATCCCAGATTGACAGTCAATATCATGCTGTATTAGTCCTGTTGCTTGGACAGGGTTTTTTTGTCACAAGGAAAATGTAAAAGCAATAAGCACCATCACTGATATTCAGTCCACTTGGGGGCAGAACACAGACTGACTTTCATCAGCCTGGGAGAAAGAAAGTGACTCTATAAAGACTCACTGTGTGCTTATTCTCTTGTGCCCCATTTAGCACTACATCAGTGAACTCTTTAGTGTATTTAGCACCTTTTAAGACGGAATCCAATGGTGAATGCATTTTCTTTTCTGGATGATTTTATTCCCTTTTTTGCCCTCAGACACTTTCTGTGTATACAAGTTTTTTATGTAAAACAAAAATACACAACACTACAACCTAAGGCTGTATAAATAATGCCTGGTCAGACGGCAAGGTAAGTATGTCGATTTGTGACCCGGTTATCCCATTCCGACAATTTTCAGGATGCCCTGATTATCGTGATGACTCTAAAGATAATCCTATGATATTCCTGCTGTGCGTTAATGGTGATCTAGTCTGCTCGGAAGGAAGTCGGGACCACTCCAACCTCAAATCCGGATATTCAACATGTTAGATTGTCTTGGCCCAAAACCTAGTGTGGGGTTTTCCCCAAGGACAAGCAAGCTTGCTGCCTGTTCATTATGACATTGTAATAGTTGGGTTTTTTGATGGACCAATATGTGGTGAAGAACTCCTGAAACTCGAGCTTTCCAGGTATGACGAGTCTTTATTGTTCATGGCTGGACACGGACACGGTAGCAAGCGTGCACACAAACACAAACAACACATAAGGAACCAGCTGGGAACAAAGGAAACAAACGGGCTTAAATACATAACTGAACAGCAGGGGGAACCAATGACAAACGTGACCAGAGAATCAGGGGAAAACACAGAACCGGTGTGAGTTTGGGGTGCAGGGAGACAGAAAATAAAGGACTAGACCAGGTAATATAACAAAAACACAAGCAGGTATGACATAGCCCCTTCCTTTAAGGGCGGAACCCAGACGCTCACAAAACAAAAACAAAACAAACATCCGACCAGGGTGGGCGGAGGGGGCCTCTGAAGGAGGCCGTTCCCGGCAGACCCAGAGTTCAGCAGGCTGTCCCCAGCAGATCCTGCGATCAGCAGGCCGTCCCCGGCAGATCAGGCGATCAGCAGGCCGTCCCCGGCAGATCCGGCGATCAGCAGGCCGTCCCCGGCAGATCCGGCGATCAGCAGGCCGGCTACGTAGGAGCAGGGCAATCAGCAGGCCGACGACGTAGGAGCAGGCGATCAACAGGCCGGCGACGTAGGAGAAGAAGATCTGACCAGGAGAACCCACAGTGGAGCTCAGAGGCGCGGTGTGGAAACCACTGGAACCCAGGCAAGCGGTGCAGAAATCGCTGGGACCTTCAGCGAGGCCGTGGAGATCTGCGGCGGACCCGTCAGGCACAGCAGGTGGAGAAAGTACGTCTTCGCACCCCTCAGGGGCATGAATAGGAAGTGGAGAACGCTCTTCCACAAACTCCTCTGTAACGGGAACCAGGGATGGAGGCAGTTCGTCCTTGGAGCCCTCAAGGACAGGACTGGGAACAGGAGCAGGAAGTGGAGGCAGTCCATCCACGAGCCCCTCATGGACAGGAACAGTGTGTGAGGGCGGCTCGGCTTGGGGCCACTCCGGAACAGAAACAGGAACAAGATCGGGGTGTGAAGGCGGTTCATTCAAGAACCCCTCCGGAACAGGATTAGGAGTCGGGTCAGCGCAGATGGCTGATCAGGAGCTAAACCATGAGCTGGAAAGCCGCCTCCAGCTTCAGTAGAGAGGCGAGCGGGGAAGGGAGCAGGAGGCCTCCTCATAGATGGGGCGATTTCACCCTGGGCCCTTTGATGCTCGGCCTCTATAGTGTGGTGAATCCGAGGATCTGGAAAAAAAAAAATCTTAAGCCAGTCTTAAAGGCTTCCAGCTATTTCCAACCTCCTCCATGTGGAGCTGGGAGAGGTCACAAGGTGAGAGAACAGCTTTACTAGGACTTCACCTCTTTTGAACTTCAGCTCCATTCCTCTTGGTCCCGTTGGCTGGTTCTTTTTGTCATAGTTGGGTTTTTTGATGGACCAATATGCGGTAAAGAACTGAAGCTCAAGGTTTGCAGGTATGACAAGTCTTTATTGTTCATGGCTGGACACAAAAAAACAAATGTACATAACATTACAACCTAAGGCTGTATAAATAATGCCTGGTCAGAAGACAAGGTAAGTATGCCGATTTTTGACCCGGTCACCCCATTCCGACAATCTTCAGGATGCCCTGATTATCGTGATGGCCCTAAAGATAATTCTATGATATTCCTGCTGTGTGGAACCAGCAGGGAACAAAGGAAACTAACGGGCTTAAGTACATAACTGAACAGCAGGGTGTACCAATGACAAACGTGACCAGGCAATCAGGGGAAAACACAGAACAGGTGTGGGTTTGGGGTGGAGGGAGACAGAAAACAAAGGACTAGACCAGGTAATATAACAAAAACACAGGCAGGAATGACAGACGTGTAACAAATCAGAAAGCGAGGTGACGGAAACATATAGGGGAATCCAAAATATAGAAGATAAAACAACTGTCATGATGCACCAGAAAATAATTTAAACACTGTGTAACAATATTTCCCAAGAATAAAAACAAAACAAGTCACCTCCATATTATAGTAAGTATAGTCCCTGCTCGGGTGGTCTCCACTCCTTTAACCAAACCTTTTTTTTTGTAATGTTTTTTTGTTGTTAAAGTTGGTCCACAAACTATTGCCATTGCTTCTTCCTTGTCGGCCATATTCATTTACTCTGAACTCACGTTTGATCTTGAGAGGTTTTGTGAGATTCCCCATTGACATCTCAATGTTCATGAGAGAAATCTGTGTGTGGTATGTTGTGATTGCTGTGTGGCTGTACGCAACACACTGTAGGACCAAACCTGTAATATTTATGGTTCTTTATTGGCATGTGTCGGGTCTCTGAGGTTTTGAAAATCAACAGAAACAGGCATGTAGTGTTGAAACCTGTTTATGTAAACCCTTAAACCAGGGATTTCCTTCTCCAGTCCTCGAGAGCTACTTTCCTGCAACTTTTAGATGGATCCCTGCTCCACCTGACTTGGAGCAGGGATGCATCTAAAAGTTGCAGGAAAGTAGTTCCCGAAGACTGGAGTTGGCAACCCCCGCCTTAAACATTTGACATTAGTAAAATTCTCCGCTTGCAGGAACCCATTCCCAAACTCTCATCGTTTCTCTTATCTGCAACAGAAAGCAGATTAATTTCCTTCACCTCATTCAGCGCCAAAAAAGTCACCTTTCAAACCTACCACTGCACCATAGGAAGTGACTCCTTTAAACCAACTGCACATATACAGTATTTTGTGATTAAAAATGAGGAAAGGGAGGGAGATTTTGTTAGCAGGCAACAAGATGCTGTCTTAGGAAGAACAATATTTCTGGGCTTGCTGATAATACGTCCTCTTCGCAAAATTTAGGTGTTTTTTTTTCTTCTTTTTGACTGTGAAGATGTGCTGTTAAACTCTATCTATCCAAGATCATGCTGAAGCATTGTTCTCCTACTGCTGGTGCTTTTAAAGGTTAATAGAATCTCACAGGCCTTTAAAAAATCAGTTGAAAGGCTGAAAATTACAGTAAGCATCAGGTTCTTAACCAGACCTGGATAGTATGCATACTTTAAGTTTTATTTATTTTTTTTTATTTTACATTTTTTCACAATACACCCACAAATGTATTTGTATTATATTTGGACTAAGATAAAAGGAAATAATGATGATACATGGTTATCAAATTTCTTTACAGAACAAAACTCAAAAGTACACCGTGCACTTGTAGTCAGCTCCCCTATAAAGACAACTGACCAATCAAGGGTTGAAAAGTTAATTAGCTAAAAAGTAAATAACTGTGTATAATGTTTAAAGTTAAAGAACAACAAACAAGAGGAAAAAGAACTCTTTGAATTTAAGCACACCAAAACAAAAACAAAAATCAAGAAAAGCTTAGGTCCCCTAAATAAACACTGCTAATATTTAGCTCCTTGAATGCATGCCATATTTGTAGGATGAATAGATCCAAAAAAGGAGTTAAATAACAGTTCTTCATTCATACCTTTTGGACTTTCCATCTGTAAAATAAACATTTGTTTTTGGGTGTGCCAATGAAAGCCATCACTATAAATGCATTTATTATTTTTCTACAAATCAAAATGAGAAGATTAATCTACAGTTTGTCCTGGTTTTTGTGCATTTGCTCGTGCTCATTAACAAATCTGTGTGGCCTTCACACAGCAGTTGTATTCATACTCAGTTAAGGTTTTGACATGACAAAATGTAAAAAACTAAAATTAAAACACTGTGAATAATTTTGCAAGGTACTGTACATAACAAGATCTCTTATGTCATCAACAATGTTAGGATGATTGCGTGTTTTATAAAAGTTTAACAGATTAAGGACTTGCACCCTGCAAAACTGTTACTTCCACATTTGGCCTTTTGTCCACAGTGTACAATTGAATCTGCCTGTATTTCCAGCACAGGATCTTCCAAATTGTTGCTGTGCCCACAGTATTGTGTTCTTATTCATCTCCACTGAGAAGTCTCTTCAAATGCTGCTGCTGTTTAGTATATTGCCCCAAGGGAAAGTTGCTCAGTTGCTCAAATCCATAAAATGGCCTGGATAATATAAGCAGTTCTGCTAAATTCTGTTTAAGGGCAGATTTTCTCTTCTAGTTTTCAAAAGCATTAGAGTCCTTGGGCAAGCTTAGCTTAATGGATTATGATAGATTTATGTATAAGTTGGTGGAAAAGTTTATTAAGGAGAAAGTCTGTGCAGACCTTTTTTTATGGAGAAAGTTAAACTGTTCTCTAAATAAACAGAAGCACTGTTTTTTTTTCATGGTGCGAGAGGTTTGCACTTGCAGGTATGGAATTGTCTCTTTTTACCAGCCTCTGGGTTACAAGAGTTGAGAATTTTTGCTGCAATTATGCAAATCTTCATGCCAATTGCGTTTTTGGGTGCATAAATTAGCAGAAATAACTTTTTTGCAACAGTCTGTTCACTTAAAATAAATTGGTCTGTGCTCAAATGTAGTCAGAAACTTTTTGTCTTGTTTTAATTTAAAACGTTGTAATGACATAACAATGAAGCAGTGTATCACTGTCTCAGTTTGGGTGATGCACTTAAGAGCCAGGATTTTTATTCACAGATCTAAAAGTAAACTGTCCCAGCGCCATGGGTTTTCCTCAGATCGAGGTCGAACACTTCGCCTCAGGGCTCTCCCTGCTTTTGTACTGGTTTGATGCCAAGCTGTGTGGTGAACACAGGAAATTTTCAGGACTGTCTCAACTTTGCATTCACAAGCCCAAGGCCCATCTGCTGCTCTCAGTCTGTGGCAAAAAAGTTGCATTTACAAGAATAAATGAATGTATATGGGAAAGGTCTGAGAACCAGCAAACATTTAAAACAGTTACCACAAACGAACAGCCAAACTGACAGACGCTAAACATCAATGACCTTTGTGACAGACGGTAGATCTGTTTTTTTATTCGATTTCAGATTTTGTCATGTTAAAAACCACCAACACCAGTTTATTTCTTGAGGGTATTTGTGATATACACAGGGCGGTGTGCGGGTTGTGTGTGTATGTATGCATGTGTTTGCTTTAGCTGTTCCTTTCCAGGGTGTGATCGTTAGGTGATTCCACACACCTGCAGCCCATTGAAGAACGCATTCTAGAAATCCCTCTTTTAATCTCAACACCGCTCCTCTAGCTTCTTCCCTGGCTTCTCTCCTTGGCTTGCTGTCAGAAACTCCTCCTTACACCACCAACAACACTCCCTTGTCCGTCCACCCTCCAACGCTCTGCCGTCACCTCCATCTCCCTCTGGAAGCAAACAAAGGATCATGACCAACCTACACTGCTCACCTCAATCTGCCAAGTTCAGCCCATGTGGACAGGAAAAATAGACCTACAGACCTACAAAGCTCCAGAAAACTCCAAAGTTCTACAAAGTACACACTATTCTATTTTATAAAAGGTGAAATTGACTAGCTTTTTTTCTTCTGTCATAATTATGCACTGCTTTGTGTTTTTATGTAAAATCCTAGGAAAATACATGAGAACTTGTAGTAAGGTTAATTTCTGACATGAAGATGTGCTAGGGTTATAATCAAGTTCAAATAACTATATAATAAGGATCAAGGTAAATGTTTATGTGACCTAAGGAAACATAATATCCAAAGGGTGTGTGTGCATTTGTAATAGTGAGAAAGAGATACTGTCACAGTGACAGCCACAATTGGTTTCAGATAATATGTAACTGTGTCTCTATGTATTGGCTTTTCTTGGGATATCGGGAAATTTGTTTTGAAGAAGATGTTTTTAGTTTGTATAAACTAACCAGCATGGTCTAACTTGACAGATGCCTAACTATATTTATTGTTGAGGCAGTGAGGATGCACTTTCTGTATATTTAAGCATTTACAAAGGCTTTAGTCAAATCCTGCAACAGGGAGTCTCTCATTTACTTACACAGTTTTCTGAGCCTCCTAGGCTGACAGGAGGTGTAACGGCGTGACGGCACGTGCGAGTGTGTGTGTGTGTGTGTGTGTGTGTGTGGAGGGATTGTTTTGCTAAAGTAATTTGTAAGAAGCAAAGAGTCCTTTTTACAATATATTTTGAACTTAGACAAGAAATGCACTTGCTATTAATTACAATGTAAGTGCATTAGATTGATGCCTGTGGGCTAAAGTTAGAATCATTAAGCTTAGGAGATCAGAAATTAATGTTCACAAATTATTAGAGTTTAAAGTTTTAAATCAAGAATTGTTCCTCTGTGAAATAAATCCCCCAGGGAAATTCTTGTTTAGTCATGTGTAACGAAGAAATTGTTGAATCATTTATTAACAGTTTAATATCTGAATTTAATTTCTTCCACAGCAGAAACAAGTATCAACCCTTTGACTGGATAAAGTGACCAGTTAGATCTGGCTCCAATAATTGTGTCCTGAAAACGATTTGCTAATCTCTGCATGCTGCAAGCTTGAAGTGACTGATTACTTGGATGAGCACAGAGACTTTGTAGAGAATTGAACTTTTAGCCCAGAAGATCAGGTAATCACTACATATAAAACATTAGATGGGGACATATTGACAAAAGAAAGCTGTAAATTTTACTATCTTCATCCCAATATACAGGTCCTTCTCAAAACATTAGCATATTGTGATAAAGTTCATTTTTTTCCATAATGTAATGATGAAAATTTAACATTCATATATTTTAGATTCATTGCACACTAACTGAAATATTTCAGGTCTTTTATTGTCTTAATACGGATGATTTTGGCGTACAGCTATCTCACAAATTAGCATATTTCATCCGACCAATAAAAGAAAAGTGTTTTTAATACAAAAAACGTCAACCTTCAAATAATCATGTACAGTTATGCACTCAATACTTGGTCGGGAATCCTTTTGCAGAAATGACTGCTTCAATGCGGCGTGGCATGGAGGCAATCAGCCTGTGGCACTGCTGAGGTCTTATGGAGGCCCAGGATGCTTTGATAGCGGCCTTTAGCTCATCCAGAGTGTTGGGTCTTGAGTCTCTCAACGTTCTCTTCACAATATCCCACAGATTCTCTATGGGGTTCAGGTAAGGAGAGTTGGCAGGCCAATTGAGCACAGTGATACCATGGTCAGTAAACCATATACCATGGTCAGTAAACCATTTACCAGTGGTTTTGGCACTGTGAGCAAGTGCCAGGTCGTGCTGAAAAATGAAATCTTTCATAAAGCTTTTCAGCAGATGGAAGCATGAAGTGCTCCAAAATCTCCTGATAGCTAGCTGCATTGACCCTGCCCTTGATAAAACACAGTAGACCAACACCAGCAGCTGACATGGCACCCCAGACCATCACTGACTGTGGGTACTTGACAATGGACTTCTGGCATTTTGGCATTTCCTTCTCCCCAGTGTTCCTCCAGACTCTGGCATCTTGATTTCCGAATGACATGCAGAATTTGCTTTCATCCGAAAAAAGTACTTTGGACCACTGAGCAACAGTCCAGTGCTGCTTCTCTGTAGCCCAGGTCAGGCGCTTCTGCCGCTGTTTCTGGTTCAAAAGTGGCTTGACCTGGGGAATGCGGCACCTGTAGCCCATTTCCTGCACACGCCTGTGCACGGTGGCTCTGGATGTTTCTACTCCAGACTCAGTCCACTGCTTCCGCAGGTCCCCCAAGGTCTGGAATCGGCCCTTCTCAACAATCTTCCTCAGGGTCCGGTCACTTCTTCTCGTTGTGCAGCGTTTTCTGCCACACTTTTTCCTTCCCACAGACTTCCCACTGAGGTGCCTTGATACAGCACTCTGGGAACAGCCTATTCGTTCAGAAATTTCTTTCTGTGTCTTACCCTCTTGCTTGAGGGTGTCAATAGTGGCCTTCTGGACAGCAGTCAGGTCGGCAGTCTTACCCATGATTGGGGTTTTGAGTGATGAACCAGGCTGGGAGTTTTAAAGGCCTCAGGAATCTTTTGCAGGTGTTTAGAGTTAACTCGTTGATTCAGATGATGAGGTTCATAGCTCGTTTAGAGACCCTTTTAATGATATGCTAATTTTGTGAGATAGGAATTTTGGGTTTTCATGAGCTGTATGCCAAAATTATCTGTATTAAGACAATAAAAGACTTGAAATATTTCAGTTATTGTGCAATGAATCTAAAATATATGAATGTAAAATTTTAATCATGACATTATAGAAAATAATGAACTTTATCACAATATGCTAATACATACTAAATTGCCTTTAGCCAAACTTGATAAAACAGCGCCCTTGGGGCTCGTGTCGAGTCACAAAAAATAACCTAACCCATATACCAAGAGCCAGTTATAATATTAGGGAATGAGCAGCCATTAACAGAAGTGACTGTCGAGGAGTGGATGACTGCTGTGGACTACTCGGTTGTCCTGATCACCTGTTGAAGAAGGGCGAGACCTTTGTATGAAGGCTGTCACAGGCGAGGCGAGTCATTTCCCAACACCAGCTTAAACAGATCTTTCAGTAAACCTGCTTAGTAAGACCTTTCAGGTTTAGGGAAGTCCGGACCCGTTGGATGGAGAATTGGATTGAGCAATCCCCACAGAGATAGGGAAGTACGAGGTAGGGGTTAGCTCATCGGAAAACGGAAAGGACAAATTATAAGCATCATACACACAGTGCCTTGCCAAAGTATTCACCCCATTTGGCTTTTTACCTTTTTTGTTACATTCCAACCTTTAAATGGTTTTTATTCTTATTTTATGTGATGGGTCTGCACAAAATAGTCCCCCTTTGTGATAAAGCCCCCCTAAAACATTCTGGTGCAACACATTACCTTCCAATGTCCCATAATAAGTGAAATAAAGTGTGTGGTTTTAAACGTCTTACAAACTAATTTAATTCAGCACATTTGCGGGGTTGCATGATTCATTTTAGCATATTGCTAATCTGGCATTATTTGTTGTATCATGGGGTAGTTTGGCTTGTTGTAGCAGCACTTGTATCTGGCAGTACTTGGTAGAGTATGCATATAAATAGTGTTCAATTCTAAACTGTTTAATTTGATTGGCTGCAGGCCAGCAAAGATGCAAATTATTGTTATCTTTAGAATAAAAAAAACAGTTTTAATATCTTGTGCTCTAAAGCTTGTCATTTAATTTGAAGAATCTCAGTTCTTGTTTCGCGGTGCTTTGTTTAAAGTGAACACAGCTCATCTGTATAGCTGTAGTGTCTCAAAGGGCTTCTGTGCAAATGAAATAAGCAGGTGGGTGGAAACATAGTCTTGAAACAACAGAGCAGCAATCCTTAGCAACTGGGTAAATAGATTCCATTACTGTGTACCCATATCAAAAAACCACCAATGTGTTGAGTCCTGCGGAGATCTTGGAGATAAGGCACAAAAAGAAAATCCATTGGCTCTCAGATTTAAGAGTTACTTTTGGCCTGGTTTCTGCTTCCTATTGTGATGCAAATGTTAAGCCAGATGTACAGGAAAAATGTACAGTGAAAATGCTTCACTCATAATTTTGAAGCCTTGTAAACCTTAATAACGTAACACAAGAATTTAATGTTTTTGATACTGATCTTTTCTGTTGGCCGTGTGGAGTTGTGTGCTTTTAGAATATGTGCAGGTGCTTCTTTATGAAGACATACATATGGAGGGAAACTCGGTTAAATATTCATGTTGAAATTTTAGTTTCAGGTAAAATGTCAATTTTCTTTGGCTGTTTTGCTGCCTTTTTTCATTCCTGGAGTTGCAAACCACATCTGAAGACTCTCAGAGGGCAAGTGTGGAAACAGGCTACAGGTGTTATAAAGCACTTTAGGTACCTTACTTACATGAGCATTTACTTTATCCTTTTTCTTCGAGGCTTTCACTTTGTGAACAAAACTGACATCATATTTTCTTTCCACTTGAATTAGTTAATGTCTATAATAATGAAATATTTTCATTATTTATTCTGAAGAACCCCCAACAAATCTTGCAATTGTCCATGTTCCCTCAGCCAGATCAGTGTTTTAGCTGTATAGTCATATTTGGTCTTCTCCAAGCAATCTTGTTAACAGAAAACTTATGTTAAAACATGCTGTGAGTAAGACAACTGTTCCTTGTTAGCGAGGTGGTGTTTTGCCAGCAGAGTAGTGGGAGGTGGTTTTTATTTTAAATACAGGATTGCTGTTAAAACAAAAGATGGCCACTTGTGGAAGTTACAGGTGTAAAGAAAAAGATGGGAATTTTAGTTTTCTTAGAATGCAGATGTAAATTACTTAAGGACAACATTTCTATCCACATCATTTGTTGGCATCATGAAAAATATGACTGCATAATAAGTTGAAAAGGCTTTAGCAACAAGCACTTTGACTTTTAAAGAAAAAAAAAAGGAAATGCCTGAATCCCCAAAAGTCAAACAAGACAAAAGAGTAAAAATGTCAAAAAGGACAAAATTACCAACACCCAAAATTAGAACAAGAGGAAGAAATGACACAAAGTAATAGACTTCAAACTTGGTGTTGTCTTTTTTTAGATTTATTGTAAAGATATTTAGATAGTCTCCTGAAGTCAAAAATTTGGGGTTTCTCACCTATCTCAACCTGCTCCAGTAAGGCTTTTCGCATGTTTAAAACATGGCATCCCAAATAAACTGTTTATTTGCTCTTCAGTTTGTATGAAGTAAGAACACTGTCAAAAACAATATGTATGTAAAGACGTAAATGTGTGCATATTAGTCAATAGTTGTGCATAGGTAAAATCTAAAAGAGGTATTGTATATTTTCTCTATAAGAATACAAAATAAAATGTTACAGGTTCAAGAAATTACAAACACAAAGTTCAAGTTTACAGTTGTGGTTTATTCTTTATGAATACAATATTCTATAAACGTTTGTGAATACGATTTCTTTTCTATGAGAATACAAATTTACATCAGCGACTTGCCGTCACATGATCTCAGGCTGGTTAGTGGAGCACAGTTAGTCGATTCGCGTTGCGCATGCGCTGTCACACTCCTCACCGCCAGTAAACGTAGTGCCGGGATTGGATGACGGAAAAAGGCAATGGGAGATAATTCAGTCTAAAAGGAATATTAGGAACAGAGTGGTAATAGGGGGAAAATCAAGAGTATTATAAATAAAGCATTGTTCTTATTTTTATGAAATACAAAACTAGAATATAGAATATAGTGGGTGGAGTTCTACAATGATGTACAGTAGGTGGCGGTATTCACCTCTGAATTTGTTACGTACCGCCTGCAGAAGAAGAAGAAGCAGCAGCACTAGCGCCAAGATGATGGACCAAGAGCATATATTAACAACATTAAGACATATATAAACAATTTAACATTACCTTGCTTTGTACCGTAGTTTCTTGGTCCGTCATCTTAGCGCTAGTGCTGCTGCTTCTTCTTCTTCTGCTGGCGGTTCGCAACAAATTCAGAGGTGCATACCGCCACCTACTGTACATCATTGTATAACTACCCACTATATTCTATGTTTTAGTTTTGTATTTTATTCACACATTTTTCACAAACTATTATAGCATTTTGTATTCATAAAGAATAAACCACAACTGTAAACTTCAACTTTGTGTTTGTAATTTCTTGAAGCTGCAACATTTTATTTTGTATTCTTATAGAGAAAATATACAATACCTCTTTTGGATTTTACTAATGCAGAACTATTGACTAATATGCACACATTTACGTCTTTACATACACATTGTTTTTGACAGCATTCTTACCCCATAAGTTTGCATCTTATTAAATCTTTCGCACATAGTCCTGTACAGGCTCTTTTAACATGTTCCTTTAGTGTTTAGTGAAGATATACACTTATATTGCTTATATTAGTAATGCTAGTTAGCTTGATTTTGAGTAGAGGGATTAGCCAATATAACCCATAGTTTTCCAGTTTGCAACTGTGACATGGCTAAATCGGGTTTTAATATCATACCCAGAACTGCATTCCAGCTTCAAAGCACTTGTTCTTAGTTCACTGTTGTCTGCTTTATTATTTATTTTGGTAGTTATAGATATATTCTTCACCACACTTCCCTTTTGATTAGTTCTTGTTTGAGGCAAAAAAGTAAAGCTTGAACAACTCTGTTTCTGGTTATTAGCTCTACATAACTGTTATTTTGCTAAGTTATTTTAAATACTTCTGCCCAATGAAAAGTTTCTTCTACGGAGAACCTGGAAGGTCATAGGTTAACTAAATTGACTTGCTCATCTTAGGGTTATTTCTTTTGTTCTTTTAAACCAACCTGTATTCATTTACCTGTTTTATCTTTGATGTATAGGAGCTGTAGGGAATGAGCTGTTACCATGGTCTAATTGTGCAAGGTCTTCTCGCTCTTTTTAGCTGTACTGCTACCTCTTGGCCTCTGCAGTAAGGATGGACCTGTTGGCAGATGGCCAAACATAAATAGAGATGTGACTCCAAATCCCAGAAGGGAGAAAAGAAAACTCTCGCTCAGCCTTGCCCAGGGCTTTTGGCTGTCACTGAAAGTCAAAGTAGAATGCTGAAAAACGTTCTGCTTGACTACACAGAGATGCATTAATTCAGTACCTTCAGTATGGATCAAATTAGTAGCAGTCGGTAATTAGGTTTATGTATTGCTGCAAATAAAAGACTTGAAGGTTGATGGTCCTAAGAAATCTGTGGCATCATATTACTCTTTTGTGAAGGGCAATTCTTATATTAGCTTGAGTTGTTGAAAATAATGCATGGAAAAATAATCAAATATCTATCATTTTGATAACTCATGACTCAAGTAATAATGCAGTCCTCTTTTGTTCAGTAGCCACTAAAGAAAGGTCAGCAAGGAAATTAATTAATAAAACCTATGTGTAATGACTTTGTTGAAGCCAATCACACATTGGATTTGGGCAGCACAATTCTGAATAAAACTCTGCATAATTATTTCAGAATCTGACCCTTTCTTTTTATTTTGTCAAATAGAAATTGTAATGTTTGATCAATTTGATCAGCAATTATTTCTTAAGATGTTTAACTAAGTTCATTAAACTCTTTATGACAGCCTACTTGCATGTTTTGCTCTTGAGCATTCAATGTAATTATAGCTTTTATTTAATGGTTAAGAACTTTATGGAGCCTTGCTGTGAGTATAGTGGACAAATGAGTCACCATTTTGTACAGACTGTACTGCACATTTAGTCCAGAAAAAAAATGAAATAGTACTGAAACAAATTCAGTAACAGCAGCTTTCATAGAAATAATGCTTGGTAATGTTGCAGCTGAACTGAAATGCTATACCCAGTCTTTAAACCTTACATCTTACTATATTTCCAAAGTATTGTGTCACACCACCAAATCAATGAATTCTGGTGTTAGAATCACATGGCTGCAGGTGTATAAAATTTCATGAGGAGAAAGTGGCCTGCGCAGTCCTGGCCTCAGCCTTCTTGAACACCATTGAGATGAACACTAACTGTGAACAATAACTACCAACACACTAGTAAACCTTGTCAAATATGTTTACAGAATAGCTAAAATTGCTATTGCTGTCAATGGTGTGTCCATAAATAATTGGACATCATAGATTTAGAATAAGACGTCATAAAAGTTGATGTACATGTAAAAGTAGACAAATACTTTTGGCAATATAGTACAATTACCAGCATCAACCATGTTAGGTGTGATATTATGAGATATTATGAGATGGTGCCGATGATGGCAGCCTCGGAGCTTCGCTCTCTCTTTGTTTTTGTATTTTGTGTGTTTTTGGAGCCACAGTTCTGTGGTGTTGGGCCACAATCCTGTGGTCTCATTCAGTAGAGAGGAACTTCTCAACATCAAAGAGTCCTCTCTTGGGATTTTTTCACCATCTTTCATCGATCCGAGGTTCACTGAGCTCCTGGCGAGCAGGGCTGCGGCTCTATACGGGATTCTGCGCCGAAAACGTCGAAGGGGAAAGCGTGCTGGCACGCTGGTAAAGCTCCGCAAAAGAGGACTTTGCACACCACTGCCTTCAATCCACCTGGCAAATGTCCGCTCTCTAAACAACAAGATGGACGAGCTGCTTCTCCTCACCAGTAAAAACACGGACCTCCGTGGATCAGCGGTTCTCTGCTTCACCGAGACATGGCTGAGTGAAAACATCCCGGACCGCGCACTGCTTTTGCCGGATTTCCAGCTGCTTAAAGCGGATCGCAGCGCGGAGCTATCGGGGAAGAAGCGAGGAGGTGTAATCTGCTTTTATATAAACGAAGGTTGGTGCAGAGACGTAAAAGAGCTGAGAAAAACATGTAGCCCGGATCTGGAGTCATTTTCCATAATCTGTAAACCATTTTATTCACCGAGAGAGCTTTCCTCGTTTATAATAATCGGCTCATATTTTCCACCGCATGGCTGCACTTCTGCTGCGGAAAAACATCTTGCTGAGCTGATTACAGACCTGGAGAAAAAATACACGGACTCTTTCATCATAATACTGGGAGATTTTAACAGAGCAAACCTCTCCCATGAACTCCCCAAATACAGACAACATATTAAGTGTCCCACCAGAGACCAAAACACACTGGACCATTGTCACACAACTTTAAAGAACTCATATCATGCTGTCACCAGGGCTGCTCTGGGTTTTTCGGATCATTACCTAATCCACCTCATCCCAACCTACAGACAGAGACTAAGAGCTTCCAAACCCAAGGTTCACACTGTTAAGAAGTGGACTGAGGAATCAAAGCAGATGCTACAGGCCTGCTTTGAATGCACAGACTGGACTGTTTTTGAAACTTCAGCCACTGACCTAAACCAACTAACTGATGTGGTGACATCATACATCAGTTTCTGTGAGGACATGTGTGTGCAGACCAAGACCTTCTGCACCTTTGGGAATAACAAGCCATGGTTTACTCCACACCTCAGGAATCTGCGCAGGGAAAAGGAAGAAGCTCACAGCAGTGGAGATTGGGCGCGGTACAGGCAGGCCAGGAACAGACTAACAAAAGAGATCAAAGCAGCCAAGAGAAACTATAGTGAGAAGCTTAAGAACAGCCTTTCTACTGGTGACACTTCAGCTGTATGGATTGGTCTGAGAAACCTGACTGCCTACAAGAGCCCCTCCACCCATCCTGAACAGAGTCGTCTCCTGGCCAACCATCTGAATGGCTTCTACTGCAGACATGATAAGAAGCCATTCACACCTCAAATCATCCCCTCCACATCCCATTCAGGAACAAATTCCTCCCATAAAGCAACCAACCCCCTACCTTCAGATCCTCTGCCTGCACTAAAGATCTCTGAGGAAGATGTAAACAGGCTCTTTCAGCCAGAACTACCTTGAACTCAACCCACTCAAGACTGTGGAAATGGTGGTGGACTTTCGGAGAACACCACCCCCATACACCCCCCTCACCATGCTCAACAACACCATGTCAGCCGTGGACCACTTCAGGTTCTTACGAACCACCATCTCTGAGGACCTTAGATGGTCTTCACACATAGACACTGTTCGAAAGAAGGCCCAGCAGAGACTGTACTTCCTGAGGCAACTCAAGAAGTTCAACCTTCCACAGGAGCTGTTGGTCATCTTCTACACTGCCATCATTCAATCTGTCCTGTCTTCATCCATCTCAGGGTGGTTTGGTTCATCCACAAAACAGGACAGGTCCAGACTGCAACAAATAATCAGGACTGCAGAGAGAATAATCAGGGCTGACATTCCCTCCATCCAGGACTTATACAGGTCTAGGGTCAGTAAAAGAGCTGCTAAAATCTCTGCAGACCCCACACACCCTGCACATAAACTGTTTAGAGTTTTACCTTCAGGCCGTCACTACAGAGCACTGTTCACTAAAACCAGCCGCCACAGAGACAGTTTTTTCCCCCAGGCTGTTTCTCTGATGAACACTTAATAGAGTACAAAACAACAGCATACAGATGTTTCAAATGCACCTTTTATTAGATATGTGTATATTGTACATTGTAAATTGTAAATTTGTATATTCTGTAATGCAAAAACAGAACAAAAGAGCAAAGTGTACCAGAGTCAAATTCCTTGTTTGTATGCACGAACTTGGCAATAAAGCTGATTCTGATATTAGTCCGTAACTTCTCTGTTGTTCATTTATATTTGTTCCCTTGTGACTCTCATTCCCTGTTCTTGCTTGGAGCAAATAAGATGCTAATCTGCCACTCAATGGTGAGCACATATGCATTTATGATGACATAAGATTCTGTGGCAATAGCTGTCCATGCATCACATTTTGAAGCCATCCCACCCTCTTTCTTCAGTGATTCGATCATTGTGTCAATGAAATATGTCAGATAGTGGATGTTTTACCTTGTCATTTGTGTAGGTGGTGCTGGTTATATTTCTTGCAAAGGCATCATCCTGTAACTCTCTTATGTGTCTCCTTGAACTGTTTTGGAGCTTGATGCATTTATGAATTCCACTTTTTGTCTCTGTTAGACTTTGGTCAATTAGGTTTAAGAAAACTGATTATGAATTGTCCAGTTCTATATTTTGGTGGATCTAAAAATGCATTTTCTTCCCCACCCCTATTGTTAATGTTGGATGCGTAAGCATGTAGTTTCAGTGGTAGTTGCTTCTGCAACTACATAAAGTACTTTTCCTCCTCATTCCTTCAGCATTTTTAATAAAGTAGTTTAAAACTTCTTGTAGTTGTAATGGTAATCATTTTTTTTCCTGATTAGTGACCCCATGCACACGAAGAGAAACTGTAAAAGAAATAATGTCAAATAAACCCACTAATTTGTTCGAAGAAGGATTTTTGATTTCTTTTTGGTCATGAACTTTACAAATGTTTGTTTCCTGCACAGAATATTTACTCACAGTGATAGAGCGGAGGCCTTGGATTTCTTCTATGTGTTTTGCTTATATCATGCCCTCAAAACCCAAAAACTGTGTAAGTGAGGAGCAGTTATGAATGCATTCTGAGTGTCTGGTGTTAATTAGGGCTCTTGTCAAAATACTGAGCTCAGTAGGTGCTATTTGAAATTTCAATGGTCCATTAATATATGCATTGACATGAGGAAGCCTTCCTCACAAGTTATGCATGGTTCACATGGCAGGATTTTATGCTGAATTTTGCCTTGATCTTCTCCTTCCTACATGCCCCGATTATCGTCATGGCTCTTAAGATAATCGTATGAGATAATCTTGCCGTGTGGTGTCTGGACCGCTCCGACCTAAAATCTGAGATATTCAACACGTTGGATTGTCTTACCCCGATTTCTTACTGTTTGGAGTATGCAGCTTGTTAAATGTGACGTTTAGCCAATCAGAAAGTGAGGTGACGGGAACACGAAAGGAAATTACTCTGAACTCACGTTTGACTTTGAGAGGTTTTGTAAGATTTCCCGTCTGACATCTGAATGTTTGTAAGAGAAATCTGTTGGTGTGTGGTGCGTTGTATTCTCCGTGTGGCTGGACAACACACACGGTAGGACCAAACCTGTTATACCTAAGATTTTTTTATCGTCACGTGTGTGGTCTGTCAGGTTTTGAAAATCTGTCAACAATTTGAAAACCCTGCCGTGTGAACCAGGCATTAGTTCTATTTGGAGATGGTTCATACACAGAGGTGAAGTGCCTAAGGATAAACCTTTGCTCATGCAAGTGTCTGCAATAACTTTGAGATTAATAAAAACACACTGACATTTGCATAGTGGTCAGGATAAAAAGCGTGAGCATAAATAGTTTTAGTGTTTGTCATTTTTGTAAAAAAAAAAAACGTGTTCTGTTTACATTTGCAGTTTTCTTTAATTACATTTCATTGTCCAACATTATGCCCTCATCAGCAGATGTTAGAGCAGATAAAGCCTCATAGTAGCAGCCATCTTGTTGTTTGCCTGTCACCTCCTTCCACAATTTACCTACATGTCATTTAAACATCATATTAAGGGTGTCTTGGTGACATTAAGGAGCTTGTGGCTTTGACTTTGTTGCTCTGACTGAAATCTGAATTCCCCTCACACACCTGCTCCTGAGCCTTCATCTCTGAGCTTAAAACGACACTTAAGGCTTTCCTCTGAATGTCATTGTGCTTCCAAGCTGAGGGCTCTTCACATTCTGCACATCCCAGCTCTGCTGGATCCCCCAGTCTGCATGATGAGTGTTTTGCTCCTCTGATACTCAAGCCTCTCTGCAATGCATCCTAAGATGTCTTTTCAAGGGCTGCTGGAGTGCTACTGTGAATAACTTCTTGCTAGGCTAATCCCACTTCAGAGAACATGTCCTTGGAATACATCAGTCCTAATCCTACATTCACAACCTCATGCATCCTCACTCCTCTTAAAACATACAGCATGTAACACTGTAAATGTTATATTGTGTATAAGAATGAATTTTTTTAATACATTAGTAGAGCCAATATTCATGCTAAGCTTAAATTTCAGGGATGTGCAGTTATGTGACTCTATCAGACCCCAGAAACAAATCCAGTCTGAAGAGATAGCCGTTTCAGTGACACAAGAAATGGCAGGGGAGGACTGACAAGCGCGGGTTGTCAGACAGACACTTCCTTGTTGTTTCTTCTATATTTGACTCAACCAGTCGAGACAGGGCATGTGTCAACCTCATGTTGTGAGGACTAGACACATTTCATTGCACCAGGACTTGTCAAGCAAAACATCTAAGGCTGGTTGACCAGAAAATGCACCTCTGAGAACAGGTCAACACCTCTAAGTTCAGTAGCTTTACAAAACTATTCATCATAAAGGTGTATTCAACACAGTTAAGATGTGGTCACAATACATTATATTCAAGGCTTATGAATAGACTAAATCCCCTCTGAGCTTTCAGTTATGACATTCAAACTGAGAGGAACAACACATTCAATTAAATACAATGGGAAAACATTCTTTTTTTTATCTGTAAAGCCAAAACAGTTTACTTTGAACACATTACGATAACTATATGTCTCAGTGTTCAAAATCAAGAGTGAAAAGTCATCACTATGTAGTGCAAATAAGCAATATTTATTAGCTATATATATATACAGTATATATGCATATATACAGTACAGACCAAACGTTTGGACACACCTTCTCATTCAAAGAGTTTTCCTTATTTTCATGACTATGAATATTGTAGTTTCACACTGAAGGCATCAAAACTATGAATTAACACATGTGGAATTACATACTGAACAAAAAAGTGTGAAACAACTGAAAATATGTCTTATATTCTAGGTTCTTCAAAGTTGCCACCTTTTGCTTTGATTACTGCTCCGCACACTCTTGGCATTCTGTTGATGAGCTTCAAGAGGTAGTCACCTGAAATGGTTTTCCAACAGTCTTGAATGAGTTCCCAGAGATGCTTAGCACTTGTTGGCCCTTTTGCCTTAACTCTGTGGTCCAGCTCACCCCAAACCATCTCGATTGGGTTCAGGTCTGGTGACTGTGGAGGGCAGGTCATCTGGCAGGAGGAAAGTCATTGTTAAAAGAAAGTCATAAGAAATTCTGTTTGTAAATCTGTCACAAACCATTTGCCAAGGGGCATGTGGAAGAAGGTGTTCTAGGAAGATGAAACCAAATCTGTAGTTTTTCGGTCTGCATTCAAAAAATTACCTGTGATATACTAATATTTTACACCTCTCTGAACACACCCTAAAGTTGTGCATGGTGATGGTAGAATTATTCTCTGGGAATACTGGGCATACAACTGGATTAGCTCAGAAGGGAAGACAAATGGAGCTAAATACAAGCAAACCTGGAAGAAAATCTGTTAGAGGCTGTAAAAAACTCATGACTCTTTTGTACGTTACTTTCCATGAAGACAACAACTTTGAACATACAGCCAGAGCCATATAGGAGGTGTTAGATCAAATTATACCCATGTGCCTGAATGGCTTAAATCTAAACAGCCAGTTCTACAAAGCTTTGGCTCAATGGGACTGACTATAGTTGCACACCAGGTTATTCAGGTGTTTGGAAAATTGTAGGAAAATATGTATCATTCTCTTTTCACTTCACAATTACACACTATTTTTTCTTGGTCTATGACATGTACCCCCAATGAAATACATTGATGTTTGTGGTTAGAATGTGATCAAATGTGGAAAATTTCAAGAAGTATGAAAACTGTGTTTAGGCACTGTATGTAACCATCAAATCACTGTTGCAGTTTAAGTAATCATAGTAAATTCTATATTAATATTTCATATATTACTATTAGTAGTAATAATTTAAATATACTAGTTATTATTAGTCAGTCAGTCAGTCATTTTCTACCACTTATTCCATAGTGGGTCGCGGGGGAGCTGGTGCCTATCTCCAGCAGTCTATGGGCAAGAGGCAGGGTACACCCTGGACAGGTCACCAGTCCATCACAGGGCAACACACAAACAACCATGCACACACTCATTCACACACCTAAGGGCAATTTAGAGTTACCAATTAACCTAACAGGCATGTCTTTGGACTGTGGGAGGAAGCCGGAGTACCCAGTGAGAACCCACGCATGCATGGGGAGAACATGCAAACTCCATGCAGAAAGACCCCAGGTTGGGAATCGAACCCAGGACCTTCTTGCTGTAAGGCAACAGTGCTACCAACTGCGCCACCATGCAGCCCTAGTTATTATTATTTAATTTAAATATTGTACCTAGTGAACTGATTTCACACAGATATTTCAAGCCAATGATTCCTGTTTAGTATTTCAAATCAGCCTTTGGTTTCTCTGTCAGGATCTGCCATTTTGGACTTTGTATCTGTTTTGTGTTTTGTTCACTTTTCAGTTATGTATTTGTCTTCCTTTGGATTTAGTAGTTGTGTTTGTTTATTCCTTCTCTTACCCTGATGTTAGTTTTGTTCTCTCTCCTGCCCCCTAGTTTTAGTAGTTCTTTCCCCCCTCGCCCATAGTTCCCTTGGTGGTTGCTTTCTCATTTATTTATTACTTAGAATGGTTTTCTCCTCTGGTTATATTATCATTATTCGAACAGTTCTCTTTGCTTCTTTGGGTTTTCTAGTTTAGTTTCTCGCTAAGTGTTTCTGTGCTTGTTTACTATTAGGTTATTTGTTCATGCTGCATTCTTCTAGTTTATTAGTTCCCCTTTTCCCTTTGGCCTAAGACCCCTTTTTGTTGTTATTTACCCAGTTGCTTGTTCCCCTTAAGATTAGTTGTTCTTTCCCAGCCTAGCTCTTTAGTATAGTTCTTCATGTCCCTGCTTTGTCGAGTTAGTGTTCCTTCCAGATTTAGCCTTGTGTTTTATTGTATGCTTTATATTATATAAGGTTCCTTAGGTCTGTTTTCCATTAGTTTAGCTTTTCCCCATGCCCCTGTTTAGTCCTTCCTAGAATTACTGCTCATGTTCCCTAGAGTTGTCTTTAGTTTAGTTTAGTTTTCCCCTCCTGTCTCTATGTTCTCTAGTTCCCGTTTCAATAGTAACATATTTCCTCAGTTCCCTGCAGCCTGGTCCACACCTGTTTCATGTTTCCTCTGATTACCTGCCTCCCTGTCTCATTGGTCCATACTCCACTTCCCTCAGCTTATAAGCTCTCTAGTTTTCTTTGTTCCCCACTGGTTCCTTACGATGACAACCCTTGTATTACCGTGTTTCTCCTTATGGTTTGTTTATCTCCTGACTATACACCTGGACTACTTGCCTGTAAGTCATTGCTTTAATATTAAAAACGTCATCTACTCACCATGCGGCCTCCTCGCCATGATCTGCATTTTGGTCCTGCCACCAAGCCCACAATGCTGACATTCTCATTTGTTTCTCTTCATTAATTCCTATGGTAAACCCATCAATACAGTCTGTTAGGTTTATGCCTGGTGGCCATGTGAATCACCATGCATCAACATCAGCAGTCTGTCTCTAGGGGCCAAACTTTACCATTATTAAAAAAGTATTACTTTCAAGGAAGCATAACTGTTTGAGTTTGAGGTTAATTACATAATAGGTATAAATAGCCTGCTGCCTACTAAATTCCTATGGACAACCGACATTATAAGCTCATGTCATTGCACCATGTTGAAGCAGAAGGATTAAGATGATCAAGTCCATCTACTCTCTACTGGAAATAGGAGAAAAAAAAGATTAAACGTCCCTAGAGAGAGTTGTGCATGAGCAGGTGAATTATATCAAGATATATACCTGTAAAAACAAAATGTGTGACTTTTATTCTTCACTATCTCCAAGCAGTTTGGCTGCATGTTTAGCCAAAGAACAAAACAGTCTTTATTGAGCTTTATTTGGCCTCTGTGTGTAATTTAATGAAGGAAGTGGCTGCGATGTAGAAGCAATACTGCAGGGACGCTACCTTTCATTTAGCTAATTAAGTTTGGGAGCTTTATGAGTGTGAGAGGATTACAAGGTATTAGCTGGTATTTATTTCAAACACTTGTGTGACTTATAGTATTGTTTGGGGCTGTTTAGACTTTCCAAAGGCAGTTTATGCAAATGCAAATACTCCAATTAAAACTGTTTTAAATGAAACCTAAAAATTACAATTGCTTTGTCTTCGGTCAAAGTCTGCGCAATGGAGGTACAATGGATGAAGGGTGTATGTCACTGCACCTTAGAGTAACCTTCAGTCACCTCCATTTTCCAACATTAGACTCAATAGCCTTACTGTTGAATGAAGTGGAAATCCAAATCATTGGTCTTTGTGTGTATGTTCCTGTAGCAGTTGTAGGTGCTGAGAAGGTTAGCACACTGGTGACCTCCTCCCTTTGCAACACTTTTCCCTGCTGCTCCCTGGACACACCATAGAAAATGTTACTGGGAAAGAAACTATTGAATACTTTGTTCTGTACAAAGTTGAATGTGCTGACAACAAAATCACACAAAAATCACCAGTGGAAATCAAATGTATTAACCAATGGAGGCCTGGATTTGGAGTCACACACAAAATTAAAGTGGAAAAACACGATACAGGCTGATCCAACTTTGATGTAATGTCCTTAAAACAAGTCAAAATGAGGCTCAGTATTGTGTGCGACCTCCACATGCCTGTATGACCTCCCTACAACGTCTGGGCATGCTCCTTATGAGATGGCGGATGGTCTCCTGAGGGATCTCCTCCCAGACTAAACCTGGACTAAAGCATCCACCAACTCCTGGACAGCCTGTGGTGCAACGTGACGTTGGTGGATGGAGCGAGACATGATGTCCGAGTTGTGCTTAATCGGATTCAGGTCTGGGGAACGGGCGGGCCAGTCCATAGCTTCGATGTCTTCATCTTGCAGGAACTGCTGACACACTCCAGCCACATGAGGTCTAGCATTGTCCTGCATTAGGAGGAACCCACGGCCAACCGCCCCAGCATATAGTCTTGCAAGGGGTCTGAGGATCTCATCTCGGTACCTAATGGCAGTCAAACTACCTCTGGCGAGCACAAGGAGAGCTGTGCAGCCCTCCAAAGAAATGCCATCCCATACCATTACTGACCCACTGCCAAACCGGTCATGCTGAAAGATGTTCCAGGCAGCAGATCTCTCTCCACGGTGTCTCACGTCTGTCACATGTGCTCAGTGTGAACCTGCTTTCATCAGTGAAGATCACAGGGCGCCAGTGACAAATTTGCCAATCCTGGTGTTCTCTGGCAAATGCCAAGCGTCCTGCATGGTGTTGGGCTTTGAGCACAACCCCCATTTGTGGACATCAGGCCCT
This sequence comes from Girardinichthys multiradiatus, assembly GCF_021462225.1. Taxonomy (NCBI): domain Eukaryota; kingdom Metazoa; phylum Chordata; class Actinopteri; order Cyprinodontiformes; family Goodeidae; genus Girardinichthys; species Girardinichthys multiradiatus. The sequence goes on along the minus strand of NC_061805.1, from coordinate 35,319,523 downwards.
CATACCATCCTCATGGAGTCGGTTTCTAACCGTTTGTGCAGACACATACACATTTGTGGCCTGCTGGAGGTCATTTTGCAGGGCTCTGGCAGTGCTCCTCCTGTTCCTCCTTCCAAAAAAGGCGGAGGTAGCGGTCCTGCTGCTGGGTTGTTGCCCTCCTACGCCTCCTCCACGTCTCCTGGTGTACTGGCCTGTCTCCTGGTAGCGCCTCCAGGCTCTGGACAATACGCTGACAGACAAAGCAAACCTTCTTGCCACAGCTCGCATTGATGTGCCATCCTGGATGAGCTGCATTGAGCCATTTGCGTGGGTTGTAGAGTCCGTTTCAGGCTACCACGAGTGTGAAAGCACCACCAACATTCAAAAGTGACCAAAACATCAGCCAGAAAGCATAGGTACTGAGAAGTGGTCTGTGGTCCTCACCTGCAGAACCACTCCTTTATTGAGTGTGTCTTGCTACTCGCCAAAGATTTCTCCCTGTTGTCTATATGTATATATATATATATATTTTTTTTTTTATTATTATTATTTTTTTCCCATGGACCACAGAAATATATATATTTTTTCTTTAAAACACTCATGTTTAAGAAATTTGTGAAGTATTATGCATTATTTAAGAGAGTAATAAAATAATATATTTCATATGAAGATTGTCCATAACTGAACTACATGTAGGCAGAAGTTATAGTCCTGTGTCAGTATTGTGCATCATGCCTTGCATTTTGATGGTGTAGGAAAATACTCCAGTGTCAGCTTCCTTCAAATTAATGCTGTAGCATGCTTAAGGTGATCACCAGCTAAGCCAAGCAGCCATGGATATTTTGGAAGATGTTGAAATATTCTGCTGCATAGGCACCACAATTGTCACTAAATGTGTACCATACTTTTGCTCCACTATTATGTCAGTTAGACAACTGCTACTTAAATATTGCTGCAATTTCTTAATGCTAACTTTATTTATTTCTATGCAACACTATGCAAATGAACCGTCTGAAGATTCACTTATCTTGGGGGGCTGGACAATTAAAAAATAAATTAAAGCAGACTTTTTGTTGAAATTGACTAATAATTATCTCAGCATTTGGGGGCAGTCATTGAGCATTGACATTTCATTCCCTGATGGTCAGTTGGTATTTAAATATACATTTTAAAAATAACAAGACGGTGACATAATGGGAAAAGTTAGTGACCTCCCCTCATGAAGTTAAAACTGTAAATTCCAAATCCCTGATCCCAATACACATGCACTATTCAAAAACAGTACACATACTGCAGATGTGACAAAGCCTACTGTTCCACAGAATTTGTATTATATGATTTTATGACTTTAATTGTACCGTATTATACTAAGGACCAAATTAAAATGCATGATTTTGAATCAGAATGCATCTTTATGATTGTATTGTACTGTGAATTGGATTCATTTGGAATGGTTTGGTTTCTGGTCTGAATATTATTTGGACATGATTGTCTAGTTAGCTGCCTTGATATTTGTAGGTGATATTTGTTTTAATTTGGAGGAATCAAAAAATAGAATTGAATTTAAATGACAAATCAGCGAGCAGAATATTACAGTGCACTACAAAGCTGCTAAACGTAAAGTTAAATGAGTTTTATTCTTGCAGAAAACCATCAAAAACATTTTCAACTTCATTAGTATTAGGTTTATGTTCAAAGGAATCTGCTCTATTTAACTGTTTTGTTTTATATTATCTACTGTGTCCATACAAATGTTTAGAAGCACCATATTGTTAAACTGTTACAACCATTGTGAATAAACTGAACACATTAGTTCCAAGAGGTTGACTTTGGTGCCTTCAATGTTAAAAAGACTAACATTTAAAGTAGTAATTTAGTTGTGAGGTACTAATAGTTAAAGAAACTTGCTTTCACATTAATGGTGTTAAGGAAGCGTAAACTGAGTTTATTTACCCACACCACTAATCTAAACAAGTTTTTTATCTCTACATTTCTTCTACCATCTTTTTCTGTTTCCATTCCTCCCTTCCTCTGCAGGCTTTGGGTCCCATTTCTAATGTTTACCAGCTTGATTAACAGCATCAACTCAAGTAATTCCCTTTTGTTCACTTGATTTACTGGCAAGTCTCACCTTCACCATACTGATCTCCCAGGGGCTGATGGTTTCTCATGAAAGTGCAACAAGATGAGCTAGTGCTCTCAATGGGTTGGTGTGTGGTTGTATTTGATGACTTTCGTCAAATGGCACTAAAGAATTCTTGATCTGCTCAGGAAGTGCTCTGAAACATTTGTTTGTTGTAAACTTTAAACCCATCAGTGCTAAATTACAGATGGCTCTGCATGCAGTTAATAATAAGAATCCGTTACACCTTAGTGGTATATTAAGTGGCCATAAAATCACATTTTCTTTTTATTGCTCCACTAGGTAATTAGAAGAAAACAAATATTTTCTGTACAACTAATTGTAAGATTGTGTTAGAAAGGCATACTCAAAAGAGTCCTGCTTATTAATTGTGTTTTAATTTTTATTATTTTTGTCATAACTGTTGAAATTATACCTTCTTACAGTTCGCTGGCAGTAAAATCAATGAAAAGCTATAATAAAATTAAGCATTTGTTTTTCTGGATAAGGTGGAGCTAGGTTAAATAAATGCTATTTTTCTGAGGTAAACATTTTTGCAAACAATCATACCTGCCTAAGATTGCATCTTTCCTGATCAGTTTCCTTCTAACGAACCCAATCTGCACCCCAATGAGTTTTTGTTTTTTCTTGATTTTCATGGGGCCTCTTTGTGGTTTGTAATTCAAAGGCAAACTAATCAGTAGAAGAATCAGTCCCACAAGACCTGCCCATAGAATGGTTCAAATTATAAATCATGTAATAATGATTAATTACTACTATCTGTAGATGATGTTAAGGTAACCTAACCCCTGTAGTCCACATATCACAATAGAAACTAAGAATACCACCATATCATTAAATAATATCCTAAAAATAAACTCATGATGATCTGAATTTCAAACTTGAATTCTTAATGAACTGTACAGGATTTAGATTATGACATACATGTAACCCTAAATCCAGACTCAAATATGATACATGTGTAAAAGAGTTTCACTTATCTATTTTTGTCTGTTGCTGTGTGAGTTGCTTTGGGAGGCAGACTATTATTACACACTACATTGATTCTCAAGCGCAGTTACGGGAATACGAGACTAGCATCACATCTGCAAGAAATCAAACTAAGTCTAATTGACAGTTGTACCATAACAATTTCATTACTCTTATCAACTCCTCATTCCAGAGCTGAACTGGACCACAGTTTTTTTCCTTTTTTTGGCCCAGCAAGACTAAACATCCAGGAACAGTTTGGCTCAGACACACAAACACTTTTTAACCACATAAACCGCCTCCCCAGTTTCTCATCCCTTAGTCATTATTACGAAGATGTCATGATCTGCCTTGTTTAGGCTTTTGATTCGGAATTCCTTGTGTGTTTTCTCTCCTTCAGTTGCTGTTATTTCAGTTCATTCATATTAGACCAGGTTTATGTATTTAGATAATTCTTTAGCTTCTTGTTTACTACTTTTCTGTGTTTTAAGTTATGTTTATTACATGCTGATCTGTGTTAATCAGCCTCCGTCCATCAGTTGCTTTGCATTCCTTGTCACCAGCTGCCTTATATTCCTCCTGATTAGTTCCCTTGGTTAATTGGTCCATTATCCACCCTACCTCAGTAATTATACTCTCCAGTTTTCTACTGTTCTTCCTGCTTGCTACCCGTCTGTTTCCCAGTGTGTTCCCTGCCCGAGTTTTTGTTACCTGCCTGTGATTCATCACCGTGTCCCTTGTAAGTTCTGGCTGAAGTATCATTATTAAAACCTTTTTCAACTCGACATGAGGCTCCTCGGCTTTGTCTGCATGTGGGTCCAGCCAATAACCAGAGATCTTTAAACATGTTTTATTTTTGTAATTTGTCAAATAAATGATTAAATAAATATCCTTCTGTTTTTCACTTTTGACTTGTACTGTTCACAGTAATTTCTTTTGTAGGAATTTCTACTTACCATTACTTTAGTTTGGTGTTGTTTTAGTCAGCATTCAAGTATTCAAGGCATTTATTTATAGTTCTACTGTAAATTATTATGATTATGAACCATAAGACCCCAGATATTTTGACTCCAGTAGATAGTAAAACAGTTGTTACCATATATGTTAGTGGGGAAATAAGAACTTGCTTTAGATTCTATAGAGGTTTGAAAAATGTCTTGGGGAAAAGTGAAAAAAATTAAAATGCAGACAATTACAAACCAATGGTCAAGGAAAAATGAAAACTAAGTAAGAACACTGTAAAGCCCAGGATAAAACACCACAAACTGACAATGCAAGTGCTTGAACATTTTCATCTATTTTCATATAAAAAGATTTATATGTTAATTATAATTAAAGATATTCCAGCCAACTGTCTTTAATGTTATGTCTGGACCCGCATCTTTGAAATTCTGCCATATTGTTGTTTGCTTTAAATCACCAGACAGATGGAGGCATTTACAACTGTTTACTTTTTACATGATTTTTATTCCCGTCTGGATGGTATATTCATTTTAAAACATACATAATCATCATTTTAAAAAAAACAAAAAAACATTGCAGTTAACATGCACATGTCCCGCATGGTATTGAGTGAAATACAAATCATTTCTCATTCATTCTCTTCTTCAGTTTCATCTTACCCAGTAGTATTGTTCATAGTATTTTTGGGGGTACAAATTAAACACCTTAGTTTTTCTAATCACAGAAACAAAGACCTTGACTGTAAGAAAAAAGACATTACATAAGTGCCTGGGTGATTAAGGATCTTAGATAGATAAGATAATTTTTCAATTCCTTAAGCTTTCTAAATGTCCAACCTAATTACATATTCATGAAGCCAAACTGCACCTTTGTGTCACATACAGCCCAAGTTATGTTTTAGAGGATTAAAAGTCTTTTGCAGCCATAGGCAAATTTGGAAATCATTACAAATATATTCAGAAGTGACTGAAAGTTCGCTTCAATCCATCTCTCCCCATTTAGATCATCCTGGCCATTTCCTTCTCTTATCTATACTTATAACAACAGAGTACAAATATGTGTAATGGGTTTGGATTCAAGTTCTTTCACCTTGATAATGTGAATGAGAGAGTTATTTCACACGGCTATTACTGAGGACAGTTGACAATTGCTGCTGTCATTATTTTCATTTTGGCCTAGGTCAGTGGTGTCTAAACGTTTTGTCTCATAGACCAGAATTGTCAAGTCAAAAGTACTTGCAGGCTAAAAAAAAAAATGTCAAAAACGAATCTAATAATTTATGATTACCAAAAACATCTAAAACAATAATGGTGATTTTTTTAAAATAAACTAAGCATGCAATCTTTTTATATTTAAATACATAAAGTAGCCAGATTGTCTGTAAGAAAGGGATGTGTAAGTCAGTGACAGGTTTTTGAGTAAAAGTCACTTTATTAGATGTGGTCTTATTTAATTATAAAATTGTTAAAGTGTGGCTAATTTATTTGTATAGCACATTTCAGCAATAAGACAATTCCAACTACTTTACATGATGAAAACATAAAAAAAGAAAATGCATTAAGTGCATTGCAGTGGCATAATAAAGGTGTCATATGAGGCTGAGTTTTTAGAAGACCAATTTGTAAGCAGGATCATGGCAGCCATAGCGAGTAGAAGAACATATCAAAAACTGAACTGAAAACTTACAGGCAGGAGCAAGACATAGAACACGGGGAGAACACCAGGGATACTTGCAGGGTAACAGGCAGTTGGATCCAGCAGTGAATAATGAAAACCAGAGGGCATAAATACTAGGGTAGGAAGGAGAATTGACCAAAGAACAAAAAATGTTAATCAGTAGGAATTGGGAGCAGCTGGTGGGAGACAATGCAAGACAACTGAAGGAGGGAGGCCAATAAACTCAGAATAACAGGGAAATGTCTAAGAGAACAGAAATAAGTAAACAATTGAACTAACTGAAGAGAATAAACAGGGAGAAAACAGATCTAAAAGGAAATAGAAACTGACACATCTAACTCAGGAATCCCAGAAAGTTAATTTAAACAAGACGGAATGATGATTCTAATGAACTGAAAAACAGCAACAGAAGTAGAGAAAACAGACAAGGAACTCAGAACATAACATAGGCAGATCATGACAAAAGGAAAGTAAAGAAAAGTTGGACTACAGACTGGAATTAAAGATGTGTCAGTTAATGATTTACATAGAACACTCAGAAGCAACTCTAATAAAATGGGCATTTATGCAGTTTTCTGAAAGTTTGTTTCAGATTAGTGGAGCATAAGAACTGAATGCTGCTTCTCCATGTTTGGTTCTGGGGATGCAGAGTAGACTAGGCCTCCATTACCTGGGTCTGGAAGGTTGATACATTGACAACAAATGTATTTTGAAGGTGAGCCATTCAGTGATTTATAAACTAATAAAAGTATTTTAAAGTTAGCCAGCGAAAGGACTTTAGAACTGGGACGATGTGCTCAATTTTCTTAGTCTTAGTGAGGAGGCTGGCAGCAGTGACAGATTGGCAAAATATTCTTAAAGAAAGATGTGGGTAAAATATTGAGACAGTAGGAGGAACATTTTAATTGCTGTATAACCTCTTCTAAGCTTTTGTAGCTGAGTTGGTACCTTTTGGTCATTCTTTGCCAAATCTGTTTAGATTAGACAAAGAATTGGTAATGCACAGACTACTTGTCTAATTTTCTGAAATTTCTCAGTAAAGAAGTTAGCAAATTCATTGCAGGCCCTGGTAAAGTGGCATTTAGATGCTACAGACACAGGAGGGTTTGTTAACCTGTCAATTGAGGCAAATAAGGCCCAGCATTGTTTTCGTTAATGATTTCAGAAAGAAAGATTCCCTTGCATTCTTCAGTTGTGATATCTTTGACGTCTCTCTGTATGGATGTCACAATGAATCTGGAGCTCAGTCTTTTGCCACGCTTCCATTGATAACAGAGTAGTGAGATAGGGAGACATCAGTTGATGATCATGCCAAAAATATTTCCCCGCTAGTTTGTTGGCTGTTTAACATGTTAAGTCAAACCAAAGTTTTTAAGTGTATCACATAGTTATTTTGCCTCTCTGTCTTGATGGTTGTCAACATGGATGCTAAAGTCTCCCACAATGATTAAGCAGTCGTAACCAACACATATCACAGATGGACGATCATAGAAATCTAAGTTACTAAATCATTAGTAACTTTAATGAAGTGTGGCCATGTTCTGGCACAGAAATATAAAGATGTATTTCATGAGCATACACATTGTTTGTGATTTGTGATACTCCATTATCTGACTTGGGAGAACATGTGAAAATGTATTAAAGGTGACCAAGGAATGGAGCCTAAATCTTTGGTCAGATTTATGATTACCAACTGTAACAAAGTAATCCCAGTTGACAAGTAAGATCTGAACCAATTTAGCACAGTACTGGAAATTTCCATCAATGTTTCAAGTCTACAATCAGTATGTTACAAACCCTTTCTTTTTTTAGTACCATTAAACAAGTTTAGTGTGTTACCATTGAGACCTATGAAATTTAAAACCTTCATAAAAGCAGGCTCAGTGCTGTCGTATGGTTGCAATCTAGAATGGAAAGTGTTAATGAGAAATATTTTATAATAAAGGTGTAAATTTGGTGATAATCTGGCTTTTCAATAATATTTCCCTAAAATGTTTGGGTAGATTTGGGCATGTAGTTATTATTATGGAATCCATATTAGTTAGCAAAACATTTCCTTCTTCTTAGTCTTAGCTATTGCTTGGTTTCAGCAACATATATATTCAACTCAATTTATTTGATTTACGTAGAGCAAATGTAGTCTCAAAACACTTTACAAAAGAAACAGATCCTGTAACAATGAAGCAAATCAGCCAGAACCCAAAACACAGCCAGACAAGAGAACGGTTAACCAAAAGATTTATTATAAAAATAATAATTGGGTAGATAGAGTTCCTCAGGAAGTGGTCAGACTGGAAGGACAGGAATGGAGGTACCACAGGGAACTGAAATCCAGCCAGGGAGGAAGGGGAAGTGGACAACAGGAGGTCTTTGGGGTTCCGGGAACAAACAGGGGACAGAGAATATTTCCACCAACCAGATGCAGAGGCATGAGACAATCCAAGGTAAAGCACTGGAGGGTTTCAGGCAGGGGTAGTCCAGTAATCCAGAGACAGAGTCAGAGACAGGCAGGTTTCAGCAATGGGAGGTCAGGACTTTTCCGAACAGCAGAAAGACTTGGCAGAAATCTGTGGTCAAAAAACAGGCAGGATCAGATAACCAGAAAAACTCTCTTGAAACATGAATCAAGGCTTGAAAGCTGTGACAGAGGCAACAGATGATCTTGCACTGAGCTGGTGACGAGCAGCTGTTTAAATAGGAGCAGCCCAGTGCAGGTGAAGGCAATGAGTAATCAGTACAGTCAAGGTAGAGCTGAAGGGCTGGAATCATGACAGATCCCATCTATACATAGTCAGTTCAACCAGCCATTTAGGCAGATTTAAACTCAATCACATTTATTCCAATTCAGTCACAGTGATAGAATACAGCAGTTAAAGTTAGTTCATTATGCTAACTGGTAAAATGCTTTGCATTAAAGGAAACACTGCTGACTGCAGTTGTTAACTTTGCAGTAATACCTCACCTTTCACTTTTGACCTAAAATATCTTGAGATTTTCTATTACATTTTGTGGATAAAAGCTAATTAGCAAACAAAGGTGTAAGTTAGTGCTATGGAATGTGCGAAAGATGTGGGCATTTATTTAAGTAAGCCTGGGCTCAACTCACATAACTGAGCCAATACATTTCTTAAGGTTGTTGAATTTGATAGGCGGTTTAGACTTGGGATATGTAATTCTTATTGCTCTGTCATTGTTTGTTGTTTATTCAGTTTTTTTTTTTTTAAACAAGATGCTCATCAAAAGTTAGAGCCCGGGCCCCACCAGTATTACCAGCATTACCGGTTTTGCAGCTCTTGGTTTGAAGAATCAAAACTCATAGATGATTGTGTAAAATAAAGGGTGTTTTTTGAGTGCATCTGCCAAGCCAGTTTGTCCGTTTTAGTCTGTATCAGCTGACACAACTCTGACATTAGCTTTTGAAGCAGTGTAGTTTGGTCAACAGATGCAGGTGTTGAAACTTGGATTAAACATTTTTTGTCATTTGATAATTTAGCCTTAGTTCAGAGCTCTCTAAGAATCAAGCAACACAAAGAAAATTACTGTTTCTATGCATTGCATTTCATTGTGCTTAAAGCCTGTCTGATTATCTGTGCTACTTAATTCAAGGAATGTGCTTTTTTGTTTCTTGTCTTTTCCCTCTTGCAGATATCAATGAATGTGAAAGGGATCCTTGTAAGAACGGGGGAATTTGCACCGATCAGGTTGCTAACTATTCCTGTGAATGCCCAGGCGAGTACATGGGAAGGAACTGCCAGTACAGTAAGTGATGTTTTCCTTTAACATCTTTAATTTGGTAATCGATTATCGATATCCATTTGTTTTCTACCTACACTACCGGTCAAAGGTTTCAGAAACACTTTTTCATTTACTGGTTTTCTTTACTTCAATGAGTAGATTCTCACTAAAGGCATAAAAACTGTGAATGAACACATATGGAATTATGTAGCATTCAAAAACTGGTAAAAGAACTTGAAATATGTTTTTCACTTGTTTTAGATTCAGGGTGGTGGCCTAGTGGTTAGAACAGGAGGTTTGTGTTCTGGAGGGGACACAAGGGGCCGGGTTTGTATCCCATAGATTGCCACTCTGGGTCCCTGAGCAAGACCCTTAGCCCCAGAATGCTCCCCTGGCGCTGCACAATGGCAGCCCACTGCTCCCTATAAGGGATGGGTTAAATGCAGAGGACAAATTTAATTGTAATGTACATGTGCAATGACCAATAAAGATTGTTTAATAATAAAAAAATAGATGCCTTTTGTTTTGGTGACTGAAATATTAAACTTAAGTCTTCTCACCTCTGGGAAGTTCTTTCAAGACTCTTTGGAAAACCATTTCAGGTGACCACCTCCTGAAGCTCATGGAGAGAATGCCAAGAGAGCAAAGCAGTAATCAAAGCAAAGGGTGGCTATTTTGAAAAATCTAAAATATTAAAATGTTTAGAATAATTTCATATTTTTTGTTTACTATATAATTCCATGTGTGTTCATTCACAGTTGTGATGCCTTTGGTGAGAATCTACAATGTAAATAGTCATGAAAATAAAGAGATCCATTAAGTGAGACAGTGTATCTTAAACTTTTGACCAGTAGTGTATAATAAAAACAGTTGTACATCATTTTAATGTGCTTCTTCTAGATACCTATTTGTCAATAAAGCAAATTTCATACATTCATGCTTACTTTCCTATTAAAAAACAATGTTATAGAGACAGATAATAATAATAATAATTCCAGCTCACTGTGTTAATCTCCACAATTTGTTTGGCATTTCTACTTAAGTTTTTCTCTTCCGTTTAGCCATCTTTTTTATGTTTAGGATTTGTGTGTCGCTTTCTGGCAGCAATACTACTGCTACCCACAGCAGCAGCAGCTGCTCTCACGCAGATTACTTTCCAGCTGCAAAAACATGGATGTGGAGTTTGTGTTTCATCTTTCCTTATACCTAACAGGACAGATTTCAGGGAATTTCTCATACATAAACTTAATGACCCCAAGGGGTAAATTTGTTCATATATTGAGTATGTTAAGTCCTGACATTCCAAAAAATCCTAATTTTTTCAGGAATGTCTCATGAATAAATCTTAAAATGTTATTTAAAAAATATATTGTCCTATGAAAAGCTATATCTGTAGTTTGTGAAGGAAATATATGAAGGACCGATTCTTTTTCAACAAGTAAACCAAAACAAACCATGACAATTTAAGCAAAGTGTTAAAAAAAGATTTTATGGTACTATGCGATTATTCTTTGTTTTTCTTTTCCAGAGACATTGTGGAAAGAGAGCCTTTGGCTTTTCAAAGTTGTGCATTGTTTTCAAGTTGCCCAACAGCTCCACGGGCCTTCATGGGTTTATAATGCTATTATAGGGATATAATCTACAGTCCAGGAAATTTTTAGGATTAAAATATCAGTAGACCTGGAACCTTGCCATTGCATGGATGTTTCCAAATTAATACATCACATTCTCTGTCTTAGGTGTGCCGCCGTTGTTTTTTTTTTGTCTTTTTACTGACTAGGGGGCATGACATGCACTTAAATTGTACAAATAACTGTGATGTTTAAAAGAAATGGCTGCTTTTGGAGCTTACTTTTAGAAAATGAAAGAGGTGAGCAAAGATGCAGTTTTCCCCTTAGAAATAATAATAAATATCTGAATATGAATCCAAATACCTTGAAAAACTGGGTTGGGTTAGTGTTTAGAATTAGATGTGAAGTTCCTCTTATCACTTTACAGTAAATTAAAGAGAAGAGATTCAGCATTTTACGCTCAAATACAGCTGGAGGGGGATTATTATAATGGCTTCCTTTGGGTGTGTGTTTAAAAACATTAGATTTGACATAAAACAATGACCAGAAGGTGAAAATGCTGACTTGTGTTTACACCTTCACAAGTGTACAGAAAGGATGTCTAATTTATAAATATCCCAGAGGGCTACTGGAACCGGGGCTGTCCTTCATTGTTTTGCTAATATAAATGTCAAAAGCTTGTGATAATCTTAAAGCCATATCAACACTATAAATGTCTTTTTTTGTGATTCTTAGATTTTTATTTTTATTGTGCTGCAGAATAGCCAGACCTACTTTACTAATTTGTGGCCTCTCTGTGTAATATTTGAATACTATTTAATGTTGTTAGAAACTATTATCCAAAAGGAGTACATTTGTTGAAAATCTGCCTTTAAAGGATCTTGGCTGAAAATGTTTAGTTCGATATCTGCATTAAGGTTGCTTTTTACTGAAGCATCATTGTCATATTGGTTCTCAATCAATTCCTCATTTTAGTTGTAGCTTTAAAAAATATCATCAATAAACCTATTTAAAAGCAGTATTGAGGTAACTGCCATAACTGTTTTAAAAAATAATATTTTAGTAAAAAAAAAAAAATTACTCTTGATATAACTGCAAGTATAATGGGTCCGAAACATGTTTTCTTAACAGGATTTTGCCACAGCTAGTGCTAAGGTAACCATTGTCAGCTAGCAGCCAAAAAGGACTATTCTAGCAGGGAAATGCTGTTCAACAATTTAATGTAATTGAATCATATTCCACAAACCAAATTAACTCAGGGCACTTAAGGAAAAACAATCATAATCCACCCTTTATTGTGGTTGTTGGTGTCAGATGGGCTGGTCTAAGCATTTCAGAAACTGTTGATTTGCTAGAATTTCTATACAGAATCATCTCTGAGGTATACAAAGAATTCTCCAAAAAGAGAAAGTATCCAATGTGCTGCAGTTGTATAGAATTGTATAGTATAAAATGCCTTGTTGATGTCAGATTGCTTTGAGATTATAAAGTGGTAACAGTAGCTCTTGTTACAGCTAAGCGTATCTGAATGCATAACATATTAAATCTTGGAGCGGATGCGCTAGAGCAGCAGAATACCACAACAAATTGAACTCTTTTGAGTTTAAAACTGGAACCAAATGCTACAATTCACACCAATTCACCAATATTGGACAGCCATATATCCATGTGAAGTTCTTAATATTGTTGTTGGTGTTCAGTTTATCAGGATAAAGTGATAGTCTCTTTGTCTCTTTGTTCCTACCCAAATATGAGAAGAAATAGGTGATCATTTATAACCCTTGAGCTTAAGGAAGATAGGCTAAAAAGGAGGTGTAGTGCCTCACAACGGTATTGTGCTTAATGTGTTCAGGTAATTGGAATTTTATTTGTCTGTTTTTAATGACAGTGGTGTCTGTTTACATGTTAACTAGAAGTGTCAGTCCGGGCAGCTTTTGCTTTTGTGGCATTTGTTTCACAGAGCTAGTAAAACAAACATTACATTATGGTATGAAAGTCCTCTATTTTAAACACTTTACATTTAATAATAAAATATTAATATATGAAATACAGACAAATAAAAAAAACTACTATGCATCTCTTTCATTTTTCAGTTCAATCATTGAAGTGTGGGGATTTGTGAGAATCGATTGGTTACAATGTTTTTCAAATCACAAAGCTTACTAAGTTCCTAGATAAGTAAATGGATTCTGTCATCCTTTGATATGATAAAGATTTATAATGCTGACCTTTGAGATTCAGTCTCAGGCATAGGACTGTTTAAGTTGTCTGATAAAATTAGACTTATGGGGGTTTGAGGAAAATGTATGTAAGTGGGGGGATCAGCTGTGTGTGTGTCCAACAAAGCAAGTTCTCTTTCTGCTTATCTAGATAAATGCTGTTACTATGATCGATAAAACATGTTTCCTTGACATGTAAGAGTTAAGGATTGGTTGTTATCCACCCTTAGGGTGTTTCTTTTTGGCATCCAAGAAAAGCTAAATGTCATTAAAATGTTCTACCTTTAACAAAGAGGGATCATCGTATTACGACCCTTTGTTTTATTTATCATTTCTGGAGAAGATCAAGACTATCTTAACTTATTGATTTTCATTATATTCTCATCTATTTCACAGTGAAACACATTTCTGTTATGATTTGAAGTTTTTTGGTTTTTGGTTGCGGGTTTTTCCTCATATGTTTCTCACAGTTAAGGTTTTGAATCATGCTTTAGTTTTTGTCTTCTAGTTCATGTTTTGTCAAGTTAGGTTTTTGGATCTGGTTATGCTTTACTTCCATGTTTTTCTAGTTATGTTTCTATTAATTTGTATCCTTAAATTTCTGTTTTGCTCCAGTCACGTTGTGTTCTGTCCTATCTGTCAATTAACTTTATTCGGTTCACCTGCACTAAGCAAATCAGTCTCCTCTTTTCACCTTGTTCTTGCTCCATATATACACCTCTGTTCTGTTCATTTGTCGCGGAAACATTTCGGGTCATATCACCATGTGTTCAGCCAGTTCATGCTGTTCATGTCAAGCCTTTCCATGCCTGTATGTGCCACCACCTTCCGAAGTAAGTTTTATTTATTAAACCATTTACTCACCACCTATGCTTCCTATCCGTCTGTATTCCGGGGTTCTCCGTTACACTGCACCTGACAATTTCAGTGAAAAATAGAATTGACATTGAACTGGAATGAGTAATCTAATTTAAACTCCCAATATGGATTTTAAATGTTTAAATGAATTATATATTAAATATATGGTACATGCCTGTGATACAAGCACATGTCATCTCGTCTAATTTGTTCCATAAGCCCACACTGTGTGTGTGTGTGTGTGTGGGCAGCCCCGCTCACACTGGTTTATGCAAATAATGCAGCTGCACATTTCATTTACTTCTTTGTGATGTTTTCACTTCAACTTGTCTCGCTGTGATAAGAGAGTTTTAGTACAGATCTCTGTGAGCTAATGGAAATGAGAAGTAACAAGAAGAAAAATGTCTTTTAACTGCCAAGATAAATATTTCTGTAAAATATGCATCAAATTCTTGTAAAATAACCATTGTACAGGCCTACAGTAAATTGTTAAATTCTGTGATTGTTGAAGCTATTAAGAGACATTCTTAGACAATATTCAGTTAGATAACCACAGTAATAGATTCGCTTATAAAATAGGCATTTACATAATAATTACTACCAGAATCATCATATCATTTGTATGGCACTACTTGTTAAATAGGCACACATTACCTTGGCATAAATTCAAAATCAAGAAAAAAAAAATTATATTGATGTGCAGAAAAACTATAGTATCTGAATGTACAAAACCTTTGAACAACAGAAAACACTAATGTATGGTGTTTTCACAGAACAGTATTCATTTGGAGGAAAGCTTATTTACAAGTTTGTGTACACAGTGCACACAAACGTATGGTGTAATAGACTTGACACTTAAAATTTTCTTCAAATTGTCAACATATAAGCTCTCACATTTTAGCTAGCTATGCACAGAGAAATCAGCTGGTGCCTGGAATTAGCTGATTTTATACATGGCTGGCTGTAATTTGTGATTGGTTAATCAGAAGCTAAAACTGACCTTTTTCTAATCGATGATCAGCTATGATTATAACAAATAAATAAATGATTTATTAATCTAAAACATAACCGAAAGTTTTCCTCTCACATAGTAAGTTGGAGAAAGCTACTTTTTGTTTTAAAATGATCTAGAAGAAAAACGTGTATTTATTGTGATACGATGCACACATTATATTTTTAAGTAAATAATACAAAAAGAGAAAGGAAAGAGTTATTGAGCAATAATGTGTCATGTAGAGGAGTCAATGAGATGTGCTGCAATTATTATTAATCAAGATTATTTCTACTGATGTTTGTGACCCATATTCTGGAGCATATTACTAAATTTGTTGATGATTCAGAGGGAAACAGTTCTGCAACTTTTTGCTTCTTTTTAGATCTAAAAGAATAGCAGAGCCATTTAAAATGGTCTTACACTGGCGTACAATTGTAAGGGGATAGGAGATTTTGTCTGACATAACAGCGTTTATATTTTTAGAGGTTACAGTTAAGAAGTAATCTGACCAGTGTTTTCTTGACAGTTAAGTCTCATATATATATATATATATATATATATATATATATATATATATATATATATATACTTTTTTAGCCAGGAATTCCTCTTCTGTGTTAACAGTGGTCTTGTCAGCCTTTATTTAGATAAGTCTCTTGTCTGATTGGTTAGGTCAGGTATTGCCTAAGTTAATTGTACTGCTACTTGAGTGGTATACATAATACTCTTTTATGGGTCCAACGTATAATTTTACAAATTTTTTGGAATCAATTTAAATATGTTTTTGGTATCTGTCTGGCTGGTTTGACATGCAGAAAGTAGAACAAATAGTATTTTGGTTCTGAAAGATAAAACTGACTTGGTATCAGCTAGTGGGAGTTTAGGAAAATCCAATCCCAATCACACCCAGACTAAGACCAAGATAATTTTTGCAATTCTGAAACAGGTTTATTTTTCCAAGGTTCAAAGCAGGTGATGTAGTTTGACGCTAAAGGTTCTTTCTTACGAAAACAAATTATTAACTAAGTGATGTGTTTTAGTTTTCTAAACTTTTATTAGCTTTGTATCTCTGCTGTCACCCATGATGATGCTTTCTCAAAACTAATAGGCCCTTAATATCATAATACAGTGTTTTTGTTGTATTAGGTGGAAAGCGCAGCAATATCAGTAGTGTGTACTAGGGAATTTTTGTTTCAACTTGTCTTATAAAATAAAAAAAAAAAAGTGCCACTGTGGTTGCAAGGAAAGCTAAATGACTGTTATTATCAGATTTTTCAAAACTAGAATAGTGGTGCTGTGATTTAAGTTAAAAAAGAAGAATGCATTAGTCTTTTAAAACTGGTATTACTGATCTTTAAACATGTAACACTGTTTTTATTTGTTAAATTATTTTGTAATAATCTTTAAGTGAGTGTCAATTGCCATTCCTCTCTAATTTAAATACTTAACAGCACGTAAATATATTTCATTTCCCCTGGCCTCATTTGTCACCTGTGAAAGCCCTATTATATAGCTGACATCTGTTTCATCTGATTATCGTATTTTTCCCTTATCAACTGCCTCATGCTCATTAATACTGGTATGTTGGCATTAATTTCGGCAGGCTATTAATTTGTTTAGGGTCTAGGCAGAGCTTGTAGGAGATGGATTCAGCTGTCACCGCACGCTAGTGTTGGTGTTAGCGATGTGAGCTGTCGTGAGGCTGATATATGCTCAGAGGACAGCAGGGCAAGGCCCGAGGGCCGGTTGCCTCTGCTGCTCTGACGGACGGCTGGCAGGCAGCTCGTTAAGACTGGCCTGTCATTCCCACAAGGTGAAAAGGAATGTCGCTTTGCAGCAGTGTCTTGTCACAACATCCACATATATCTCATGAGAGTGTAGCCAAGAGGTAAAGCATCTAGACAAATATCATATTATGGTGACACAGCATAACATGGCAAGGCAAGGTCCGTTTATTTGTATAGCACATTTCAGCAACAAGACAGTTCAAAGTGCTTTACATGAAAAAAGTACATTGCAGTGACATGATAAAGGCAAGAAAAAAAAAAAAGGAAAAATAAAGAAAAGTTTGACTGCTGACTAAAATTAATAAATGCACTGTGCTTTTAGGCCCATAATTTCTTAATGTAAAATCATACTTTTCTCCCTGGAGGAGACAACTCCTTAGAGCTGTTCTGACCCATTATGTGTTTTGATAATGCGGGAATATTCCTTTTAAAACTGGTCCATGCCTGGACCAAGAGTCAGAGACTACACTCCTAACTTCTGTTGGTGACTGGCTGCTTCTGACTGTGGACAGCAAGGTCCTTTACACTATCTGTTCCAAGGTGGAAAATCATAATTAACCTTTATCCCCTCTAGAAACATTTACAAAAAATTTTTTAGTAATTCATTTAAATAGAACAATCAAAAGAAAATTTAAACAAATTGGTTTTCAACATTGATTTAAAAGAACTCAGGGATTCAGCATTTTGCTAGTTTCTGGAAGTTTGTTCCAGATTAATGGATCTTAAAAACTGAATGCTGTTTCTCCATGTTTGGTTCTGATTCTGGGGATGCAGAGTAGACTTGAACCAGAAGGCCTGAGTGGTCTTGAAAGTTGATACAACAGCAATAGATATTAATGTATTTTGGTGCTAAGCCATTCAGTGATTTATAAACAAACAAAATAATTTTAAAGTCTATTCTCTGAGATACTGGAAGCCAGTGTAGGGACTTTAAAACTGGAGTGATGTGCTCTACTTTCTTAGTTTTAGTGAGGAAGCGAGCAACAGCGTTCTGGATCAGCTGCAGCTGAGTGATTTACTTTTTAGACAGACCTGTGAAGACACTGTTGCAATAATCAATTCAACTAAAGATAAACACATGTAGATATTGGGGAGCCTGGATGGAACCTGGAACCTACATGTGATTTTTGTCAACTCTGATGTAAAAGTATTGACACAATAAAGTCCCTGTCCCTCAATTACGATTCAAACAAGCCAAGTGCTGTACCAGAAAGCCCGCCTCAGTTCTCCAGTCACTCTAGTAATGTACTGTGATCAGCAGCGTCAAATTCCGAACTGAGGTCCAATAATACCAGCACTGAGGTTCTTCCACAGTCTGGATTTATGCTGATTTCATTAAACACCTTGACAAGGGCAGTCTCTGTACTGTGATGAGCACAGAAACCTGACTGGAAGACATCAAAACAGCTGGTCATTGTTAAAAGGAAGAAAAAAAATTTGTTGAAACACAGCATTTTCAAAAACCTTACTGATAAATGGGATAATTGAGATGGACCTGTAATTCTGCAATAGCAACTTATTCAGATTATTCTTTTTTACCAGTGGTTTGATAATTGCTGTTTTTAGGGCCTGGGGGAAAACACCTGACAACATGGATAAGTTTATTATTTGAATCAAATCAGACGCTATAACAGGCAAAACCTTCTTAAAGAATGATGGGGGTAGAATATCGTGACAGCACCAGGAGATTGATGTATGCACTACTCTTCTAATCCATAAGCCCATAATGTCAAATCCTGCACAGAAAAAAAATAAGACGTTTTTCTGCTGCAGAATTTTCGATTTGCATTGTTAGCACATTAAAATCCACCACAGCCAATGAGACCTATCCTATTAGAGGCACAAAGTTAAGTTAAATGAAATGGGGAATACTTAATTAAACTTCCAAAGCATCCACTATGTAGTACAGTGAGTCTTAATATCTTTATGTCCCTGAAAAATATTTCACATTTTGCCACATCACAACCACAAATACACTGCCTGGCCAAAAAAACGTCGATACCAAATAAAAAAAGTCTCACACACACACATATATATATATATATATATATATTGATCAATTGCATGTACCGGTAGCTTTTCTCTGACCTCTACTGGTAACGTAACTCAACAAAAAGCAATGACCTAAACTGTTTTGCCTATAAAAGTGTTTGCTCCTTGATTTTCCGATAAAGGCTTCCCAATAAATAGCAGTCGTGAACTGATATTAGACCACTGTTCAAAGCCAAACCTGTAGAGCTAGAAACATGTGCTTACATATTGTGTGATTGCAAATTTTCTGTCAAATAATTTTTGGGATAAATATTTATGCACACTGGTAGAATTAATACATAAGCCTTCAAAAACTCCATTGGGCTTCCCAACGTACTGTGTTCACACATTATGGTTGAAAAATGGTAGATTTAAATTGAATGGGGGAACAATTCATGCCTTATTTAGCCTGTCTACCATAAAGATGTTTGATGTATTTAATTGAGGTAGGAGTAATGTATCAGAATTAGTCTAGGAATTCACACTAACATTTAATTATTATGATTATTGTGCTGGGTTTTTTATGACAAAAGGGTTTTGAGAAAACCTACAAAGATAATAATATCTCCAAGCCTTTACTTGTAATAACAATAACCTGTACATAAATGAAAGCTTCTTATGCTCTGTGAGGCTTTTGGTCCAAATTAGGTTGATGTATCTGATATTGGAAAATTAGCTGCCTCTTAGAGCTCCAGCAGGAAGCCTATGTATCCACCTACACCAGTCTGGAAGCAGTGACTCACATAGAATGAAGCAGTGAAGCGAGAGTGATTTACCATGCCAGAATGTATGAACACATCTCTCAGTACACCCACACACACATACATTTGGATATTATCTTCCCTCTCTTCCAGCCTACAGTGGATCCCCCTGGACACTTCAGACATTACTCAGTGTCTCCCAATGCTTCCTGTTGACTAGAACCCTACAGTTTTAGCAGCTGGATCAGTTGTGCTGGGGTTGTTTTCATTGTTCCATTCTTCCCTGACTCTTAGCTTTCTTGCATGGTTAAAGCAACCTTACAGCTCTCTGTGCTACAAGTTTCATTGTCTGCTGGTGTGTCTATTTATGCCTGTTCTGTATGTGTCTGGGCACAGAGTTTAAAAATACGCAGAGGTTTTGTTCTAATAGTGACGGCAGCATCATAACTTTCAGGTGGACGTTGCTTCAGGCGTCCCCTAAGGCTGGTTTGTATGGACATAGTGCAGTTGCAGTTTGGACCTTTTTTTCTTGTGCCACCTGGGCTCTGACTGAAGTCTGAGTATGACTTCCCCTTATTCTTTTGGGAAATTTTGAAGTTGCCTTAGCCTTCTCCTTCTCGTGGTTTAGTGCAGATCTCTTAAAACATTAGTAACCAGAAACACACCAGCAGGGAGTAGTCAAATAGGTTGATAACATTTTACTAACAGACGACACAACTCACAAAAATCCATTACAGTTGTGCATTTTCTTTTAACTTTTATTCTTGTTATCAGAACTAAACATAAACTAAAAAAAAATAATCAAATCCTGCTCTCACTCATGTATGGCACTTTCCTTTAGTACTCATTGCTGCTTTGGGTTTTAACTGAGATATTCACCACAACATCAGTAAACAGGGTTTTGCAGCAGACCCACTACTTTGTTGTCTGAACAGAAAGACGTTAGCATCATTACTACATCCAGTTGAATTCAGAGATGCTCGTAAAACAAAACAATAGTTCCTTATTTGAGCATGACCATGTGGTGTATGTGTAGAGGTACAGCGCTTTGAGTGCCTTGTTGCTGAAAAGCGCTATATAAATAAACTTGACTTGACTTGTAGCTGTAAGTAATCCATCTTCTTCTTCAGCGTAAAAACATCACAAACAACAAACAGAAAAAGTTGCATAGTTTCGTCCTGCTGGCTAACAACTTTATTGCCCACCCTTTGTCTCCGAGCACACCATAATTTGTACATACTCTATCAGCTTGGTTGGCTGCCTCCTCAGTAGTTGAATATGCAGTTTTTCTTCATTAACAAATCAAAGATTATACTTTTCGTCATTGATAACCAAAAGCCAAGTTTCTTAGGGCATGGAGGGAAAATATTTACAAATATCTTAATATAAAATATAAACAAAAAGTTAATTTATTCTAGTAATTAAAAAATAATAATATTATCAGACCAATAAAAAATATACATAAATGTATGTTATGGCCTAAGCATTCATTGGAAGAATACTGACTTTACAGTTGTCAAGCAGACGGTCACTTTTTCCATCCAAAAGGTAGATATGCTATAAAAGGTCAGTGCTAAAAAAGCTGGCTGTTCTCAGAGTCCTGTAAGTCCAAGCACATCAATGGCACACTGGCTGGATGATAAAAGTGTGGAATGTAAGGATTATGATTATTGATTAATGAACATTTATAATTCAAAATCTTAATTCAGAAAAATTATTTTCTTCACCAAAAATCATTGCTTATGAATATAAATCATACATGTCGTCTGATGTGATGATGGGCTCCGAGCACTTTATAATTACAATTTGTTAATTATCATTAATAATTGATAATTATTAACCAAAACCACGCTAAATGTCACAATTTAATCAGCTGCTTCATGAAAACTTTGACCTAATTTTGACAGATAAGTCACTTTTGCACAAAATAAACAAATGCTTCCCTTTATATACAGTATGTAAACATTTATTGAAACCATGTATCCATGGTATACCACCATTCTGGTCCAAAAACCTTCACCTATCTAACAAGCACTATTCTACACAAAGAGTAAAATGATTACCTAACTAATAATAAAACAAAACATATGCACATTGAGTTTTAATAAAGATCAAACCAGGAGTTTTATGGACAAAATGTACAATTTGGGTTTACTTGGAAAGTGAACCAGAACCACTGTAAGGGAAGACTTTTTGGTGCATTGATGCGTCTCGATGGTGGCTATCAGCTGGTAGAATGATGGGCCGTGCCCTTAGCCACTCACAGGTGATTGCCCCGAATCTTGAACAAATTGTCATAAAGCTCTGAGGTGGGAATGGTGGAAAAAAAAACTCCAGTAATAAAACTGGGACAAAGGAGTGGTCAGGCCACGGGGCCCAGACCACAGCTGCTTTGAAAAGTTGGACTTTTAAAAGTCCAACTTCTAACACCTGGCAGATTTGGGGTTGGCCAGACAAAAACATACACACGCACCTTGCTGATCGCATCCGCGCTCAGCGATTTAGCAACACTTGCACAACAAATCAAAACCGCTCAGCATAAAACACTTCAATCAATATTGCATGCAACAAGTTGATACCTTGGATAAACCACTGCTGATTCTTAATCACCTTAAGCTATGCCTCATCCTGTCCAGACCTCTAAATACACCTATTTGATTAAATATAAAAAGAACGAAATTACTTTGACGTTGACTTCTCTTCACCGGCTTGAAGATGGGTTGTAGGACTGAAGAAAAACAGGGGGCGGGGAATCCAGAGTGTCACGCTATCGTGATCAACTCAAAAATAGTAAACTTCTCATCTGTCCAAAATGGGGAAAATATGAGGAACTGTTGCAGTCGACTGAATCAACAAGGGGTCTCCTTGGAAACAAACGTGTGCAGCCTAGTTGGTCCAACCAAAATGGATGACCCCAACAGGTAGAAAAAGCTCCACTAAAAGAGTTAGACAAAGATCTACAAGGCCTCAACAGTAGTTCATGAGCCACCACACACTTGTATGTCCACAGCATGGGCTGCTGCATTCCTTGTGTTGTGACTATGAATCTGAATATATTATTTAATATTTAATATTAATACTTCAATATTTTATCAAATAATATTTTGGTCTGTTAAGGGTTGTCCTGTGAATACCAGCCCAGTAAGGCGGTGGTATTAGGACAAAATCGAAAAATGTGAGCCAAGCGCTGACATTATTAAACAGCAAAACTCTGCACACACATGGAATGAATTCACACAATTTCTTAAAATACAAGAATCTCCGTAAACATAGTACTCTTCTCTAAGAGCCTGGCAGAGAGCTGGATAACTGTCACTAATTTCTGGAGGAAGAGTTTTAATGAACACTCTTAGCTGTTGTTTTCCAAATAAGCCTCAGCCTCTCACGATAAGAAGGAAAATGCAAATCATGAAGACAATGTTCAACCTCAAGCAGGTAAGCATCAATATTTGACTCCTGACTACCTGGATCAAAATCCTCTAAGTCCTTAGCAAGGGATTCAAGCTGCTTAAAACGGACACCATGGTCTCAAGGTGGACCATGTCCATCTGAGAACTCAAGCTGGTTAGGTTCATGAAATGGTGGAAGATCATGATCTAACTTCTGGGGAAGAAAACCAGTTTTCTCATGATTTAAATGAGAGCTTTCTAATGTATGGACCGGTGCAAGTGGTGGTGGGTCAGGTTGGATTGAGTCACCTGAGAACCATATACACCTCTCCTGGCCCCTAGGGGTTGACACAGAGTCAGAAGGGAGAGGGGTGCAGATCAGGTTGGAAGGCTGCTCCTTCTACTCAATTGGACCACTTGTGCATGATGAGTCCGGCACTTGATCATCTTGGTGGTTGTTCACTGCATTGGGATTTGGCAGGAAACCACTGGAGACCATCTGACTTCCAACAATTTTATTAAGGTCTGTGAAAGTAAGTTGAACACTTTGACTACATTTAGGAAGGGGAGACTCTGACCTGGGTGCTGAATGCCTGCTGTCTGAGTCTGCCTCCTGCTGTGGCTGCTGTGAGTGAAAATGCAAATCAGGTACCTGAGAGGTGGGGTCTGTCCACCCTTTTTGGATGAAGCTTTCTTGAGCTCATCTGCCTTCAGGTCTTTTAACTTTGCTTCAGCTTTCTCCATCCTCTCCTCAGCTTTTGAGAGTTCACGCTTTGCAGCATTCTCTCTTTGAAGGGTCATCTGATGGGCAGTCTGTAACTGAAAATATCTTTTAGCTTCCAGTTGTGATTTCTGCTGATACAACAAGGTAAGCTGACAAAGAACATCTGAAATCCGAATCTCCCTAGTTGGATTTTCAATTAGGTCAAGTAATTCTTGAATCTTTTTATCATATGCAGCAAGGTCAAACTGATTTAAAACTTCCCACTCATCTGGAGACAAATGGATGAGATCAGCAACAACAGTCTTCTGCATCTCCACGTCTGCTGAATTCATAATGGAATTTGATTCCATCATTCTGGCAGACACTACAAAACAACAACAAAGTTATAAGAATATTGTTAAAAGCAACAACAAATGTATGCCCAGCTATATATGTCTATACATATATGACTATACATATATTGGAAACATTTGTTTGATTGTAAAATGGGTGCACAAGTTGAGCGTTCAACCTGTGACTTGTGACAACACTATGCTCTAAGTGTTACAATGCTACTCATTTCTTTAGGGATATTTGTGATTTTAGTGATTCTTCACCTTTCTTTGGGAGAAACTAGTGATTAGACACTACTCTTAACCTTTAAGGAAATTTTGTTTAAAATGCAAAGGAAAATTGCTACACCTAAGGGTGATAATTAGATTAAATTTGGGATTTAATCTGGCAATAAATCCTGTTCTTTCAAAACATAAAACAAACTATGAAGTTCCTGAATGGATACATGCATCAAAAATCAGGTCGGATAATAAAATTAACTGCAAAGTTAATTCAGTTTCAAATTGTGGTCGTACACAAAACACAGCCTCTGGCAATAAATATGCAGCAACTCTCTGGACAGTGAGGTTAGCTGAAGTTAAACCAAGTCTCAAGTTATTGCTTACACAGAAGAAACCAGACTGAGTCATCTAAAATTTTGCCTATCTAGCAGAGATGATTGTTACTAGCACAGAGATATTGGAGTTATTAATTTTGATGAAAGTCTAAAATTGTGAACTCCAGGAATGTCACGAGTTATAATGTTCTCGTAAACATAATCAGTGACATCTGATGTTAGAACTCTGATGTTTTGAGTCCTATTGTGACCAGTGACAGCTGGTTTTAAGCTCATCACTTGGTACATCAATAATGTGCAGTTGTGGTTTATTCATTCTCATTTATGTACAGTGCAAGCTGTTCATGATAATGTCCACCCGCAGGAACGCAAAAAATATGTTGTGACAATGAAACTGAATATATTATTTAATATTTAATATTAATACTTTAATATTTTATCAAATAATGTTTCGGTCTGTTAAGGGTTGTCCTGTGAATACCAGCCCAGTAAGGCGATGGCATTAGGACAAAATCGAAAAGGGTGAGCCAAGCTCTGACATTATTGAACAGCAAAACTCTGCACACATATGGAGTGAATTCACACAATTTCTTAAAATACAAGAATTTATTAACAAAAATGAGTCAACTCAAAGTCAAACATATTTCAATCAACAAACTCTTCACTATGCTAAAACAATCCAACTAACTACCAAGCAGAATTAAAGAATAGGGAAGACTAATGGGCTATGTACAATATAAACAACTTGATTAAAGATGGTTGAAAACCATGACCAAAAGAGTGATGCAACATTACCATGCAATGTTTATGTTTGAGAACCAATGATTATCTTGAAGAATCTGGAAATGAATTTAAGTTAGTCTTAGAACCAACTTAGGCAATAATCAGTACACCTTCAGACCACCATTCACAGTGCAAGATCAGAAAAAATATTATTTTAATAAAATAATGTTTTAAAGAATGATCTGCTGAATAAAACCAACCTTCTGGATGACTAATTCTCAACAATGTCTCATTAGCTGCCTTTATTTATTAAAATAATATTTAAAGAAATATTATTAAGGAAATGGTAAAATATTTTAGGGAAATATTGTGAGAAAGAGCCAAATCTTTCTGGAGAAATGGGGCTTAATGGTGCTTACTTAGTTATCAAGTTTAGTAAAATAATGTTTAGGGAACTATTATTTACTGGATTGAAAACTAACAACCTTTCTGGGTAAATATTATTTAGCAGGTAAGCAGCATGTGTTGTTAGCTGTTAGCAGTTAAAGCTAACAAAAGAAGCTGATAGCTTTGCACCAGAATCAAACACACATCTATAAAATACCGTTAATAAAAGGGTTAACATGCATACATGCGGACGGCGCGTTATGATCAATCTTCTGTGTTTAAAATCACCCTTTAAATAAAGTTTGTCTTAACTTTAAAAACACACAAAACTGAGCACGTGGTGCTGATCAGATAGCCTGCTAGCACCAAGATAGCTGAGTTTAACACAAACAAAACCAAACTTCATAAAATGAAAAACGTTTAGATTATTTCATTCTAAATCACTTCTATCACTCTGCCCGAACCCTAACCTCGTATGTGAACCGTGCTGAGGAGACGTGTCCAGGCGACGACGAAGTTTGAAGAAAGCTATGTGAACAAAGTGTTAGCTTCAGCTAACCTCCGCAGCTGTGGGTGAAGAACGGCTCGCTCTGTCCGCCAACCAACTGCACAGTTACTGTAACCACGGTGATGCGGCTCGCTCTGTCCTTCCTCAACACTGGAAAACCGCTTCACTCGGCGTTGTAGAGACAAGGTCTCTGCTGGGAACTCTCTATTACACAGTTTGATCTGTAGAACTCAGAGAGAAAATTCAAGCCACGCTTGTACCTTAATTACCCCGTTGAAATACCGGATACACGAACAGTAATTCATTTGTACTTAACTTAGTGCATCGATGATCGTATGACACTCTTGGATCCAGTTTGAAGAGTTTATGTCTGTTTGCCAGCAAAGAGACATTAGCTCGCTGTGTCTCTCCTACCAGCTCCGCAGCGGGGTCCGGGTGGAAGAGATCGATTCCTTGGAAAGGGGGTGCTTTTATACAGACAGTGGTATCATGGGAAGTATCCCTTTCCCTGGCTGTGCCGGAACTAGGTTAATGCAATTTATTTTGAAAGTTCCAGAAAAGTCTGTACCGGACTTGTTGTAATCCATGGCTGTGGTCCCAACACTTGTATTAAGCCACTACTGAATCTGACACGAGAAGATATGTAGAATTTGTAGAACTTACTTTTCCCAGAACAAAAGAGCCCCATGTAGAAGTGCATGCATTCATTCTTGAACAGTGTTCAGCTCTATAAATTGAACTGAATAGTTGTTGGAAATAGATTCTGAGGATTATTTTCAATTTCACTGCCATGATTTTAGCTGTCATGAAGAATTATATTGCACAAACTGAAAGTAAGCATTGCCGATGAACAGGATTTCAGAATATCCAATAAACACCAGTATCCTTTTTTCAGACTGACTGAACTGAGCTATCCTGCCAACTATATCCAAAGTTTATGAGCTGTTTTAATAGAAAGCAGCATCAGTGTTAGTTGTTCTGGATGCCTTTTTTCACTTGATTTACCTGAAATATAGTCTACATTTCAGCACAGAGATGACGTTATTGCTGAGAAAGCACCAGATAAAGTTTTTATTTAAAAACAAAAATATCTCTTCAGGTATAATCCTTTGCATTTATGGTAACTATTTGCCTGACTTATAGTCTAATTAAAACTTAAGCATCTGTCAAAACTAATGCGCCTAAGCCCCCAGTAAGGCTGGGATGCTGTTTACTGTTGGAGCTATTTTGTGAGCCTAAAGAAGCAAACAGATACAGGGTCTTTCTTTTAGCTTAATGACTGTAAATTAGAATGTGTTCAATGTAAATGCAGTTTATTACCAGTTATGGGTGAAGAAGTAGTAGATCTTAAGTAAAGATTTTGATGATGAGACATTAGGGGGAATCATTTCATTACAGCAGTTATTTCAGGCTGGCAGATTCTTCACAACTTAAGTGATGCCTTATATATTTTCATGCCATTGAGCCAAAGGTGTATGAAACAACACTTCCACCAAAGATAGTGTTTTGATATTGAGAATTCCTCAATTATGATGTCTTTGCACAGCTATTTTTAAGCTGAAATTATATTGCTGAAAAATGGTTTATTTATGGGGAAGAAACTGTCTAGGGATTAGAAATGGAGAAAAATCGTTTGTGTTCAGAAAAAAAAACATAAGAAAAAGAAGGGTTTTCTTTGTAAATGAGCTGTAAAATCTTTTGACCTTTTTTGTCATTTGCCTTGAATTTGCAAAACACGTTTTATAGAAGCTAAAACATTCTTTATCGGTTATACCTGGACATGACAGTCAGAATTAAGTGTGAAAACAAATCCAACAGTGCTCTTGCTTGAAAATCTTTCCCTTCTCACTTAAATGCTGTGGTTGTTTAACGTTACAACAGTACAAAAAGAAAGTGCTGGCTAGCCATGACAACAGTTCCTGTGGAGGAAACAATAAGGGCTCTTTTTATGACAGAGAAAAATAAGGAAAGTCCTTTAAATAGTTGTATAAAATAATTTAGAGAGAAACTTATTGTTTACAGCTTTGGCTGGAAACTGTCTTGTTTTTAGGTTAAGAAACATAAACAAAACCCAACTGGAGCACAAAGAGGTCATCTGAGTTTTATGGCCTACAGATATTTGCAATTTTCTTGAGTATTGTCATTGGTGTTGATGGTACAATCTTTGTCGATTTTAAAGACCAAGCAGTCTACACAATCATTGGGAAGACTGCTGAGCTCAGCATACTTTACACATAAAGGGAAGGCCCCAAATGGTCACTGCTAAAGAAGCTGGCTGCTCAAAGGGTGCTACATCCAAGTATTTTTATGGAAAGTTAAGAAGGAAGGAAAACGTGTGGTGGATCAATGTACACAAGCAAAACCGATACCTGCAACCCTGAAAGGACTGTAAAGTATCTTTAGGGAAATTCTTTAAGGAATCTTTAAGGAAGTATTAGAACATGTTAAAGACCTGTCAAAGCAGAGAGAGGTCATGAGATTGCCTATAAGACCTATTGTATATGTACAATGCCGTGCTATGTTCTTGCTCAGATGCACAAGTTTAGTTTGCCTTTTTTTTCTTCAACCTAAAAAAAATATTTTATGAAGCTGGTATAAAATGAGTACTGGTTGTATTGATCATGGGAAGAGTCTATTAGAATAGTTACTTGGAATTACTGTTAGAATTAAAATTATATTTAGTACTTTTAAAATAAGTCTGAGTTTTTGGTGGTCCAGTAAGTGCATCATCTAAGACACTTTGCAGCAGAATCAAGCAGAAGGCAGGGTAAAGAAACATTGGGATATTTAAACCACCAGATACCACAAAGTGCTATTTGGTGCATAAGTAAGCGCTTTTCAGAATCCCCTGGTTTGCTTGTTTATTTGGGTATTAGCTGGTCAGATTTATTGTATCAGAGGGTCTGATAGCTCTCCGCAGGACAGCCAGAATAATATCATGAAGGTTTCTGCCTTTATTTATATCATCAATACAGCAAACCTTTACAATGAAAGCCTTATCCACATATAAAGCACTCTAAACTTCACATAGCATAAAACTAATTAAAACAACCTGCAGTCTCCTCCATGCTTAAAACGTCTGAATGGTAGGTGCATTCAAACATTTTCGGTGCAGAAATAATTTAATGCAGATGACATTGTATGTATGTTGATTAGAAAGTGATGAAATGATGAAAATACTACTACTACCAACAACTGCTTGATGATGTTGGTGATAAACTGAAAACTATGATGTATTTGCACACAATAAACATGACAAAATCTTTCCGTACTGTTACATGTTAAGTAGCTATAGTAAACATTCCATAAGTGCTGGTGTTTTGTTTTGAAATGAAAATACATTATTATAGGTTTGAGAGCAGTTTGAGACACAGTCTACTTTGTGTCTTAAAAATGGTGGCATATTTCCTAAATGTTAGTTTTGATTGACACAAGTTGTCAAATATGTGGCAACAGATTAGAATATGATTAGAAAAGCTTTTTGTGGGGCATTGCGTCGTGTACCAGTAGGTTTGCCCATGACACAGCTCTCCTGGGCTCGTTTCCTGTCCTTGAGACCTTTACTGCATGCCTCTTTCTCTCTTCTCTCTATGCCCATTGCCTGTCTGGTAACTGTCAAAAAGGCCACTAGTGCCAAACAAATATTTAAAAAAGAAGAAAGGCTCTTTGCCTTATGTTATGATGTGTTATGTTTTTTTTTTTTTGTTTGTTTAAGTGCATGATTTTATGTAGGAAAATCATGATAAAATAGTGACCATGAAGATTGAAACAAGAAAGTAGTTTTTAATTATTGATGCTCAATAGAGAACACTAAGGATCTAATTTTAAGATAAAAAAGAGTGGGGTAAAAACATGTAGCAGAGAAAAGTAGTGACCTTACAGTTGCAACCTTGTGGTATATTTGGAAATCTAAATTATTTTGCTCACACTGTTTGATTGCTTTAAAACTTCATCTGACTTTCCTCCTTTCTTTTCCCAGAATGCTCTGGACCGCTGGGCATGGAGGGAGGTATAATCTCCAACCAACAGATAACAGCCTCCTCCACCCACCGTGCTCTCTTTGGCTTGCAGAAGTGGTACCCATACTTTGCACGCCTCAACAAGAAGGGCCTGGTCAATGCCTGGACGGCTGCCGAGAATGACAGATGGCCATGGATCCAGGTAAAGCACAGTGACAGGACAGGCAGCACGCAATGCCTGGTCAGGGCTGGAGGAAACTAAATTAGGGCACAGGTGCAGTTTTAATTAAAGAAAGGCCCCTTGTTGGTTGTGTCTTTAAATAGTAAAGTTTTGCTTGTATTTGTAAGTTACACTTGTTTTAGGTACATTGATTAGTAGAAAATGTTGATTATGGTGCAGTTTTACCTCATTGGATTTATTACAAATACAATAAAGCTGATGTGACACTTACTAGTTGAAATGATCCATAAAAAGGACTAACAAGACAGCAGATCAGATGCAGATGTCAATTATAAAAGTTTGAAGTGTCTCACTTAGTTCAAATAATTTTACTATTTTACTAATTTAAGTTTAATCTAAATTACTGTATCTGACTGCACTGTTCAATGATTAGGATTAATTGGAATGTATGTACCTGACTTTGTGAAGTGCCTTGAGACGACATGTGTTGTGAATTGGTGCTATATAAATAAACTGAATTGAGGCTGCATGGTGGCGCAGTTGGTAGCACTGTTGCCTTGCAACAAGAAGGGTCCTGGGTTCAATTCCTGGCCAGGGGTCTTTCTGCATGGAGTTTGCATGTTCTCCCCGTGCATGCATGGGTTCTCACCGGGTACTCCGGCTTCCTTCCACAGTCCAAAGACATGCCTGTTAAGTTAATTGGTCAATCTAAATTGCTCTTAGGTGTATGAATGAGGGTGTACATGGTTGTATGTGTGTTGCCCTGCGATGGACTGGTGACCTGTCCAGGTTGTACCCCGCCTTTCGCCCATAGACTGCTGGAGATAGGCACCAGCGGTAAGCGGTAGAAAATGACTGATTGAATTGAAATTAATGCTTAACTATGGTCTCAACAATGCCATTGCAGTTTATGTGAACACTATTTTATTTACCGTTAAACAGTTCAGTTTTAACACTGAAGGCCCTGGTTCTCTGCACTCATTATATGAGATGCATCCTATAAGATGGTGCTTGTTAAGAATGCCCAGCCATTGTAACAGTTTATTATTACTGAATTGTTTTAAGCAATAAAAGAAAAGAAATAATATGAAAAGTATCACTATATACACTTGTCAAATGTAGACTCAGTGATTGCACACAAATTACAGAATCTTCAATACAATACTTTTTGGGTTGTGAAATCCTTAGCCAGTTAAAGTAATTCAAAAAAGTGGGATTCTTAGTTTTCTCAAAACTATTGTTAAATATTGTCTTGTCTTTATGTCATAACCCCAAAACTGTGCATCATCTCATCTTGTGAGCTGGATTTATTGTCACACCACTATTAATCACACAACTCACCTAAGCAGCATGGTAAATGTGACATTTAACAACCACCCTTTACTCTGAGACCTTCTCAATTTATACTACATTAACTAGGTATTCTGGCTAATTAGGTGATCTTGGCAAGCAATAAAACTAAGGCACACAATGTATAAATAATCCATAACACTGGTATGATGTTGCTTTCCAAATATGTAAAGTTTGTTCTGGAAATTAGTAGGCAGGCTTTTTTGCCTTTTTTGCTTCAGGGTTTCAATAACCTCCTGCAGGGGTTTTATCTAGAACAAGCATATACATGTGAAAAGAAATCCACATTTATTGCAAACAAGCACTGATGCTTGAAACTCGCCTTTTTCTCAGGCTTTGTTAAAGTTAACATTTATGCTGCGCCATTAGGCAGTGCTTATTTTAAAAGCACAAAATTACATCAATAAAAGCCTTTAGCCAATTCTTTCCACCCCTATAATGGTTGTGTTCATTGTACAGGGACATCTCAAAATGTTATAATATCATGAAAAAGTGCAATATTTTCAGTCACTCATTTCAGAAAGTGAAACTCATGTATTATCTTCATTCCTTACACACAGAAATAAATATGTCAAGTCTTTATTTCTTGTCATTTTGATGATTATAGCTTACAGATACAGGCTTGTGAAGTGCTCTAACATTTCCTGTTAGATTCCTGTGTTGACTTTGGACTTCAGAAAACAGAGGGGACCAACACCAGCAGATGACGTGGCAACCCAAATCATCACTGACTGTGAGAAGTTGGAGTACATCTTAGAAAATTGTTACCAAAATATCAGATAATTAAAAAAGATCCTACTCCTCAATTGCTCTATTATTCAAAATCTAACAGTTATGCTATCTTGTCTTTTTCAGCATGGAAATTGTTTTTTTTGAAAATCCAGGCACCCCTTTAAAGACCAATTGCATCAAAAGGTACATTCTGTGCTTCTAAAAGGTAAAACATATTTAACAAAAAACGACTAATTCTAAAAACACAATTATTTAAATAGGTATCTCTTCAATGATAAAACATTGGGCTGTGTTTATGTATTTGTGTGCATCTTTTGTGTTACCCAAATTTTAAGCTTTCGGTCCTCACAAACATGGAAATGGACATAGGAAAATTTACTTACTCCAACATAGGTAAAACCAAATATTTCATGAACAAGGTATGTTAGCCAATCATTGTTCAGAGATGTGATCTCCATCTGCATACAGCCACTGTCTCTGCCCACATAAAGCTCTGACAGCAGCTAAGCAGGTTCTCCAGACTAAGAGTTTCTGACTGCATGCCCAAAGAGACTGATATACCAATATCGTCTTAAATGATTTGTGCACGAAGAAAAAATTTAAGGCCATCACAATATTTGTAAATAAATCTCAATGAATCAAATTAATGGAATACGTTTTTAAAGAGTTATGTAATGCTTATTTTAATGTTATGAAAGTAAAGTTCTAACAGTGAAACAAAGAGTGGGAAGCATGATGAAAAGTGTAATAAGTGCAAAAGGTCGTTTACAGATAGCATTATGAACAAGTGTGATGATGCCAAATAGTGTCTGGATAGATCTGCAGACTGCATAGATTTTAAAAAGAATATTTTCTGTACTATAACAATCCAGGATATTAAGGTTTCTTTTGTAATAGCAGCTACAAGATTTGGTTACAAAGCTATAACCAAAATCCAATTAAATATTTGGAAAAAAACTAAATATGAAGTAATTCAAACCAGGGGAATGCTTTATAATGTTGTAACCAGATAAATAAGACTAGTCTACAGGGAGACTAACAAAATAATGGTCAGAGACTGAAACATACAGTACAATCCACAGGTGAGGTAGCAATTAATATTGAGCAGACAGCAGGGATGGAAATCAAATTAGAAACAAACAGTGAAGCAAACTGTCATATTATAACAGATAATAATAATAATTTAGTGTTTTTTTCTAAACAATTACAAAGATTACCACCAAAATTCAAGATCTGTCCTGATCTCAAAGGACTAGCACCAAGCCCACTCACATCCCACAGACCGCTCTTTCTATACTGAAGAATGTAATCTCAAATAGCACTTGAAATAATTTTTTATTCCCTAATTAAGATTGTTTGTTCTTGTACTATTTTTTGCTTTATATTGCAAAACTTAATTTTGCATGACTGTGCCATGACAGCAATTTTTGAAGCGTGAAGACAGTTTTTTCAGATATGTGATAGACAGACAGTGAACCAGAAAAGAAGAAGAAGAAGACTAGGAAACAGTGCAGAATGGTGGGGAAAGAGAAACTACATTTAGCAGCAAGAATAATTGAAAAGAGAGCAAAAATCAACATTCAAGTGAAAAGAAAAGGAGAAAGAGAATCCGTCACTGTAGAAAGTTGAGAAAAAAGAGACATAAAACATTTATGCAATGCGTTTGACTTGAATAATGCTATGTGGGATGATGTGCATGATGCTACAGGCATCGTGTGTTTCTACAGAGGGCCTGTGTAATTGGGACAACAGTGCAGAGGTTTACAGGCATGCCAGTGCACTGGGATTAAGCTCAGCAGTCAGTGGTGTGCCTTATGCGTAGTGAACCGATGTGGCGTGACTGTTTGCATGTCTGTCATTGCAAACAGCCTAATATTGACATGTTACAACCCTATCAGATTCTAGCAGGTTCACTTCTAACTTTCTGTTTTTATGCTTTCACTGATGCAGCACCTTAAAACTTTGGACATACATTAATTTAAGATCAGCTACTAAAACCGTAAAGTATTTATGAAATTTAAACCAAAAGTAGATAACATTCTTTAAAATATGTAATATGTTCAAACAAGAAATGCCAACTCTGAATATGCGTTTATTTTATTTTTCTTTGGTTTTTGATAGTTGTAGAAGGTTTACACCTATGTAGTGAAAGAACGTGGGTTTTTCACAGCCTCGCCACATCCAGCTTGCAAAATTGCATTTGAACACTCAAGGGAAATATGCTGCCGGTCTCACCAATATCAGCAAGATATTGTGTCAGCCAGCTGTGTTGGAAAAATGAAACAATACAAATCACTTCTGACGGCTAAGCGGGTCTACACATACTTTAATGAAAGTTACATGGTTAATAATGGACATGTTGGCATGCATTTCTCCATTGGGTTTTGTTTTTTTTATTCTGATTCATTCAGCCAAATTTACGTAGTTTGGTAGATGGGTGTGTGGTCACATTTCAAATCTTGCTAATATTGTGCTTAATCCTCTGTTATTGTGCAGTTTGTGTTCCTGGCAATGCCCATTTCTTACTAGTGAGTTACCCAGGTTACGAATGTTAAGATTGGTTGCAATATTTAACTCTAGTCAAAAGAGCTACACCTGGCCTGACTGTGTGTCTGCCTGTGACACCTTTCTGGAGAGGGGCATTGTCCAAGCTTCTGCTGGCAACAACTTAATGCACACCTTCTACAGATGATCCACTTGGCCCTGTCTCTCATTGTTTAACCTTTTCTCTCTCCTCGATATAGCAATTGACAGAGCTTTTACTGTGACTAACTCTACGTGTTCTCTTTCAGACTCTAACCTTGAAACCTGGCTCAGTTTATCTGTTCTTTCTTTCTAGGTGAAACGACTAAAGGAGCTACATCCATTAACATTTACTTTTCCTTCCCATAGAAAGGACTCCTGGATCAGTGCTTCTGTATTCTTTGTGTGTCTCAGCTCTGTTCTCTCAAACCCCCAGTCGGTCGTGGCAGATGGCCGCTCACACTGCTGGAGGTTTCTTCCTCCACTGTCGTTACATGCATGCTCATTATGAGCGATTTCTGCAAAGTCAACGCCAGTGACTGTCCACTGTCGCTACATACTCATCCAGGAGGAGTGAATGCTGCAAGTCACTGACTGGATGCAATCTGCTGTGTTTCCTTAGTTAGAAAAACTTTATATCCAATTTGAATAAATAAGTAACTCTGACTGCACTGTTCAATGGTTAGGATTAATTGGAATGTATGTACCTGACTTTTGTGAAGTACCTTGAGACGACATGTGTTGTGAATTGGTGCTATATAAATAATCTGAATTGAATTGAATTGAATATGGTATGTCCAGGGTGAGGTGCATTGTGCTGATATACTAAAAACCTGAATTCTGACCAGAGCACATTTTCCCTCTTGTTTGCAGTTTCCCCTACATGGCTTTTGGCAAACTACCAATATGACATTTTATAGCTTTCTTTCAGCAATGGTTTTCTTCTTGTCTCTCTTCCAGAAAGCCAGATTTGTTTAGTGCATCACTTATAGCCCCCTCGCATCATTTTCCTTCTACCTAACAATAATCCATTTTTTTTTGTTGTGGTGTCTCAAATAAAATCCCTTGTATTAAGCAAATGCAGATAGTGAGTAAAAACGTCAATTCCTAAGTTGCCAGCCAAATGGACCCGTGCAGTTTACTAACTGGGCCAATGGAGGGGTACTTTACCCTTCTGGATAAAGTACAGTGTCATCTAGATAAACCTCAACATATATGTTTGTATTGATCATGGACTTCTCTTCTGCCTTTAATACAGTTCATCCTCATTCTATTTTAAAGGGCTTGTGTGACCAGAATATCAGCAGCTCTCTCGTGCAGGGAATCAGGGAGTTTCTGAGAGATAGACCTCAATGGGTTTGTATCAGTAATGTTTCATCTGGCTGCAGGGTCTTTAACACTGGAGTTCCACAAGGTTGTGTCTCATCTACGCTTATGTTCTCCATGTACACAAATGGGCTGTGATTTAACAGCATAGATTTCTCTCATAAGAATCCTGAAGACATTGGTTTGGTCGCTGGACTTAAGGTTCCTGACAACCCGTCCTACATTCAGCACATAGAGCAGCATTCCACTGTTTTGTATAGAAGTCTATTTGTATGTGATTGTGCATGTATGTTCGTGAGTCTTGGCATTTCTGATGGCCCAGGGGAAAAAGCTGTTAGTCA
The DNA here is from genome assembly GCF_021462225.1 of Girardinichthys multiradiatus. Taxonomy (NCBI): domain Eukaryota; kingdom Metazoa; phylum Chordata; class Actinopteri; order Cyprinodontiformes; family Goodeidae; genus Girardinichthys; species Girardinichthys multiradiatus. The sequence goes on along the minus strand of NC_061805.1, from coordinate 35,282,864 downwards.
GTCTGGTGGTGTGTAACTTGATTGACCTGAAACATCTTCTGGAGGGTAGCAGTTCATGCAAAGGGTAGGCATGGGGTGATGGGTCTCCTTTGATGGTCTTGGTTTTCCTGAGGCTGCAGGATGTGGAAACAGGCTCCAAGCAGGGCAGAGGGCAGCCAATGATTTTTTGGGCATTGTTAATGACTCTCTGCACCAACTTCATGTCCTCAGCTGTGGAGCCTGCATACCACACACCCAGACAGTGTGCCAGCTCACTCTACATAGAGGAGTGATAGAAAGCCAGCAGTGGCTTTGTGTCCAGATCAATCAATCAATCAATCAATCAAACTATATTTATATAGTACCTTCCAACAATGCCTTGGATTAGCCAAGGTGCTTTACAAAATAAAACAAATAAAAACAGAACACAATAAACCAAAGTGTCTAGTAAAAACTAGAAATACAAACACGTTAAAAGAAAATATAGTAGACTAAAAATCAAATGTCAAAAGCCTTTTTAAATAAATAGTTTCTAAGGTTAGCTTTGAATAAAAACAGGTCAGAGATAGTGTGCCACTCATACGTGGCACACTATTCTAGGATGTTGGGCCAGCCACTGAAAACGACCGGTCCCCCCAGTGCTTACACCTAGAGCAAGCACCTCCAGCAGATGTTGACCAGCATGCCGTAACGCTCTGCTGGGATGGTGGGTTTTCAGATGGTCAACTATGTAGGGTGGTGCAAGGCCATTCAGTGCTTTAAAAACAAACAGCGTCCTGAATTGAACCAGAAGCCAGTGCAGAAGAGAATGTCTGGGATGATAGTATTAAAAGCAAAGCTGTAGTCCACAAAGAGCATCCTCTTCTTGTTCTCCAGGTCTCCAGAGTGTAAGGTTGATGACATCCTCTGTAGACTGGTTTGCTCTGTAAGGAAACTGCTGTGGCTCGAGAGAGGGAGGAAGACAGTCTCTTAAGACTGGAAAACTGATTGTTCCAAGTACATGATTACATAGGTCATGGCTCTGGGCCTGTAATCACTAAAGCTGTCCTTGACAGTCTTTGTGGCATGTGTCAAGGAGAGATTGAAGAGCTTGGTATTGATCCCAGCCAGTTCATCTGCACATGATTTAACCACTGTCCCTGTCAGGGCCAGCAGCCTTGCTGGGGTTCACTGTTCTCAGGTTTTTTCTCACCTGATGTCCCTGAAGAGAAGGAGGTGGAGTACTGGAACTAGGGGGCGACAGTTGTGGTGTGGCATACACTGGGCAAAGTATCTGTTCTGCTCCTCTGCCAGTGTGTTGCTGCTGCTATAGCTGGTTAGAGCCTGGATGGCCCTCCACATGTGTCGTTGGTTATTGTCTGTCAGGTTTCTCTCCATTTTTCTCTTATTGGAATCCTTAGCCTGTTTTATACCCCTTCTCATTTCAGCTCTGGCGGTGCTGTAAAGTCTTCTGTCCCCTATTTTAAAGGCCAAGTTGGGAGCTCTGATCTGAGTCTGGACTTGTTTTATCATCCAGGGCTCTCTGTTTGGGAAGACCTAAATGCATCTTTCCTCTGTGACATTTTCTACACACCACTTAAAGTAGAGGACCCCCAGTCAGGAATTGAACCCAAGACCTTCTTGCTGCAAGGCAACAGTGCTACCAACTGCGCCACCGTGCAGCCCAATGTTTGAATAAACATGATCAAGTGTATTTTCTCCCCTAGTTGCACACCTGACACGCTGGTGGAAAACAGACTTGAGCCATACGTTGTTGAAGTCACCAGCCATTCGAATTGGACCTCTGTTGCTTAGTTACCATGTGCTGAAGTTGACCGAGTGCCGTTTTAACGCTAGTATCAGGAGGGATGTAGACAGCTGTCACAATAACTACAATTAGCTGCTGTGGCAGATAGAAACGTCCCACTATCTGTGCACCAGTCTACTTGTACATAAACACATTCATCCTCCTCTGCTCTTGCCGGTGGCTTCGGTCCATTGTGGCAGTGACGGTGCGGCCAGCTAGCTCTACTTTAGTGGGTATTGCCAGGATTTGCTACCAATGAGCAGACAACACTCACGGTTGAGGCAGTTGTAGGTAAACCGTGACTGTAGCTTATCCCTCTTGTTAGCAAGGTATCTGCTATTGGTGAACAAGATCAAAGGTAGCGGAGGTCTGTGCAGTTGGTTTCTTTTCTGGGCTAGTAGGCCTGCCCAGCATTTGCATTTCTGTTTCTTCTCCTGGTGCCATCTACGGCGTTTGCTGGACCCAACAACACTCCACGGGGTACCTGGCTGTCTCGCTAAGTCCAAAGACATGACAGACATAAGAAACATACAAAGATTACTTTATTTGAGTGTGTCCATAACTTTTTTGAAATACACTAGATTTCATAAACAGATACAAAAACAGAAATAAAATCCATATTGTGAACAATTTGAGAAAAGATATTTACATTAAAATAAACTATTTACAGTGATGCTATCAAATCTATAAGTGCCAGATACCTATGATCACACATGTATGCTTATAAGACCATGTTGACAATAAAAAGTTCAATGACAAAAAATATAATCTATAATTTTTACTGTGTTGGAACTTTAGAACAGATGAACACAAATTCGAATTATATTTTTTATCAAGATACAAAAAAGCAGAATGCAAAAAAACATGAATATCAAAAAACTATTAACAATAAATAATTTATAATGCAATCACAGGCACAGAGTCCAACATCTTTCAATTTGACCAGTGGAGTTGTTATAGGCTTTGTGACAGTTCCTGTTCACGATTACTTGCTTGCCAGTGGAACGACTGCTGCAGCTCCTGTTTCATGAAGGCTGATTTCTTCCTCGTCCTCTCCCTCTGCCTTTCTCCAAAGCACTGTGTCTTTCAGGGGAGCAGGAGGTCTCTTCTTCCTCCTCCTCCTCATCAGCACTACACACAGAAAAACTTACACTTTGTTTTAGATGTGTCCATAACACGAATAATAAAATAATCATGCGTAAACATCTTTCAATTTAATAGATTCCTTACTTTTTCTCTAACTCAGAACAAGTAATAGTTCATAAACATATACATATACATACATGTCATGGGAAGGATCTATTCCGTCAATAAAATCAGCTTCATCAAAGATGAGTGGACAGAAAACTGGCTTCATTCATGGCTGTAATAAGCTCCAAAGGTTTGAGTGAGGTAAAATACAGTTTGGCGAGTCCTGCTTTTTTGGGCTCCATAAATGTGTGTGCGGGTGTGTGTGTGTTGAGTGTGTGTGTGTGTGTGTGTGTGTGTCTTTGTTAAAGAGCAGTAAATACAAAAAGACAAGATGAGACAAAAGTGAAAGTGCGGGCTCCCTGGAAAAAAGACCCATCAAATGTTTGTTTTTGACGCCTTTTACTGGATTTCTGCAAAAGTTTCTGGAGAAAAAACAACGCTCTGGGACACATTGTGAGGAGAATATTTAAGTTGAACTGTCTGGTTTCATTTGCAAAAAAAATATTGCTCTATCTTATTTTGTTGCAATTCTACAGGCATTTAAAAATAGATATGCAAATGGGAGCGCCGGCTTTTATGTTAGTTTTAAACGGTTGACAGTCTATTTTTTGTAATCTATGTATTTTGTATGGGTGCTTATTTATATCAGATGTCAAAGACAAATCTCCATCTCAAAAAGGTGATGGAAAATAAAGTTATCTTATCTTATCTTATCTCATCTTATCCCAATAAAAAAGAAAAGTGAGTACTTTTGACCTAGAACTGTATAGTTTCACATACAGTGAAAGGGGTTATCAGACTTCATTGAGTGGTTTGGTGCCAACTTCTAAAAAACTTTTAAAAACTATGATGCTGGTTCTGAAAATAAGAAGGAGCATAACTATTTTGTATTCCATCCACTGGCTGCCTGTTTCTTCTTTTAAGACTTCACTTTTAGTTTTTAAATATCTAAAAGTTCTGGCCCCTCCTTACCTTTTCAAGCTCTTACGTCCACACATCCCCATTAGAACTCTAGGATCTCAAGACCAAATCTCTTAGGGCCTTATCTTCAAAAGGTTTGCGTGTACAAAACACAGGGACTGTTTTCAAGCCTTTAATCTATGTTAATTATGATTATTTTCCAAAACATGACATATAAGATCACAATATTAATTGGCCACAATAAAGACCAATCAAAAATCATGTTTAACACTGAAATGTGGTCTTAATGGAAAATAAGTTTTAATACCTTCTTAAAGGTTGTGATATGTGTTAATTTCAATCTTACAACTGAGCCTCATCTGACCACATATTTTAATTTATTCAATAGGACTGTAAATGCTACACAAAATAAAAAAATATATATATTCTGGTCTTTTAGGCACCAGCATAGAGGGAAACATCTTTAGTTAATCTAACAGTAATCTTTTTGACACCAAAAATAGGGTGCTTGCTAGTCGCAAACCTGCAAGTCAAATCTCTGCCAAAGAGTAAAATTTTTTATTTATTTTTTGTCTTAGGATCTTTTCACCTTTTAATTTTGTAGAATATAAAACAATTTTGTTTTTTTCTGTGGTACAAATGAGGCCCTGAAAGAAAGCATTTCTATTAGGCTTTATTTTACAAATGTAGCATGACAGAAAGTGAATAATTGCCTTTGAACAAATATCCAAGGTCCAAGAATTTTCTTTTCCCTACGTGCTGAGCACAGTAAATGCTTAGAGCAGTAACCTGATTTGCACTGTGGTATTCATCAGTTTGCATCGGTTCTGTGGCAGCCAATGCAGAACATAAATAAGTATATAGAAAATACTTTTAGTTGAGAACCACAAAAACGGCTTATTATTGACTGCAACAACTTTCTGATTTTGATCATTTTTTCCACTAAGATTAAAGCTTTTGGGGTGGAGGAGAAGGGATAGGGTTATAATAGAATGATATGATGGAATGGAAAATATTGTTAACAAAACATCCCTGCCATGTTTACATTTCGGCTTTTCATTCATGGCTTTAAATACATTTGAACTTTAGAAACGCTTCTATGTCAAAACGTCTTGGCTAAATGTTTGCATGTGACAGGTGATGACTATGTTGAAACCCTGTCCAGATTTTGGTTACTTTTTGCTCTTTCAGGAATAATTTATCTGTTTACATACAGGTATGGTTTTATTACTTTACACACCAAATATGCTGTCGATAAGACAAAAGGGAAGAAAACTAAAAACATAAAACTCATTTTCCATTGTCCTGAAATTTACCACTACAGTGCCACAAGTCTTGTATGGAGTTTCAAGGACACTCCGATTATATGACTAATGTTGCATTTTCTTCTACAGTTATAATGTCAGTGTACAATCAACAAATAGTGGATTTTTATGTTCTTATCCTCTTGACCTTTTCATGTTTGTCTGTGTGTGGACAATGTCTTGAATGTCACCATGATTAGACTGAATATGGAAATAATTTGCGGTCTTAACAATGCAAATGGATAGATGCTATCTACCAAGAGGTCAGTTCTCTTTTTACCAGAAGGCTGCTGTTGTAATAAAACAATACCTCTGCCTGTTAAAAACAGGTCGGTGAATATCTTAGGTGCCATTTATGGAAAATAAAACTTTAAACAGTAGAAGTTGTCATTGCTTATCAGTTGACTTCAGCACTGTTAAGCTAAATTAACTAATCAGTTGCAGCATTGCTACAGAAAATACCTCTTATTTCTGAGTTCTGAGTATGCAGCTTGTAATTAAATTAATCGATGAGACTTGTCTCTGAAATCCAAAGAAATAAAAAAACCAACCCACATAATTTCCTTTATGGCTTATTGTTAATGGAGTTTTGACGAAAATTCAATGTGGAAGACTCACCCCCTCTTCTGCTCCATCCAATGACTCCACCATGCGTCCCTGCTCCAGCCAATCAGCATCGAGTCCGCATTTCCTCTTCAGCCAATCACCGTCCAAGGCTCTGCTTTAAAGATCTTCACTCGCAGACTTCATCGTTCTTCAAGCTGTGCTGTGATGTCCGAGATTTTAGAATGAAAGTTTTCTACCAGTTCATCTACAGTTTTACAGGGCAAATAGGAGGTAGAAGAGTAAATCTGGTTAAAGGTTTCAGCAGCACCGTCCTTAAAGATGCATTTTCTTATAATGTCTCTTCGGCAAACAGCCCTTGGAGATGATGCTTTAAAAAATAACAGAAAAGTGGTCAGATAGGGCAACATGTTGTATTGCTCTTGCATCTTATACTGCTCTATATTTACTCTCACTCACTTAAAACTGTGCACATATATTTATATTATATTGTAGATATGTTTATACTGTTTAATTTGTACTGTATTGCACCGACTACGCCAAAACAAATGCCTTGTATGTCCAAAAACGTACTTGGCAATAAAGCTTTTCTGATTCTGATTCTGATTCTGAACATCAATTACAGACACCTTGGAAATGTTTAGACCCTTAGTGATGATCAAGTCCAAAATATGTCCCTGTTTGTGCGTTTGCTGTTTAACATGTTGAGGGAAACCAAAATTTCTAAGAGTGTCACATAGATCTATTGCACTTCTGTCTTCAGGATTGTCCATGTGAATGTTGAAGTCTTCCACAATAATTAAACAGTCATAATCAATATCACATATCACAGATTAAAGCTAATTAAAATCACTGAAAAAGTTTGTTTTGGACTTAGGAGGCCTGTAAATATTCAAGAACATGGTTCGGACCGGGCTCTTTACCTGGAGAGCCAAATATTCAAAAGAGTCAAATTTGCCCAGAAATACTTTTTTACACTTTAGTAAATCTTTAAACAAAGTGTTCACCCCTCCACCTTTTGTTTGCTGTCTGCTCTCACAAAGAAAATTGTAGTTCGGAGGCATCGACTCTATCAGAATGGGAGCTTCATTAAATTCATGTAACCATGTTTCTGTTAAAAACATAACATCAAGATCGTGGTCAGTAATGAAGTCATTGATTAAAAATGATTTTCTGACAGAGATCTAATGTTCAATAAAGCCAGTTTATATGACTTAATTGCTGATATTAACTCTGTGTCTGGTTGTACTTGACAGTTTATGGGTTTTTTGATAATTTTTACTGTCTCTTATCCTTTTGGCTTTGGTCTTTCTGTCACGTATAAGCACAGAGATTTTACAACTATCTCCTATTAGGGGCCCGAGTTTTTCCTGGACATGCTCTTGTCTGATAGAGTTACCACTGGGGCCCAGACTGTATCACAAAGAAGTGATTTGAAGGTCCTGATTAGGAGGAGATAGATTAGACTCAGGTGGGGGCCTCAACAATCTCCTGGATCAAAGACTACCTGACAAACAGAACACAGTTTGTGAGACGGAAGGGTTATGAGTCTAACCAGGTAGTCAGCAGCACAGGAGCACCACAGGGGACTGTACTCTCACCATTCCTTTTCACTCTGTACACCTCAGACTTCCAGTACAAGACAGACTCCTGTCATCTGCAGAAATACTCCGATGATTCTGCAGTCGTGGGGTGGACAAGAAGCTGAGTACAAGAAGGTGGTGGACCGCTTTGTGGCATGGTGTGGAAACAATCATCTCATTTTGAACGTGACTAAAACAAAGGAGATGATTGTAGATTTTAAGAGAAACAGGAATAAGTCAAAAACTATTTCTATCATGAAGTGGAGGTGATGGAGGAGTATAAATACCTCGGTGTTCACCTGGACAACAGACTAGAGTGGAGATGCAACTGTGAAGCCATCTACAAGATGCTGCATATCTTCTATAAGTCTGTTGTGGAAAGTGTGATCTCTTCTGCCATCATCTGCTGGGGAAGCAGCATCAGAGCCAGGGACTTTAAAAAGCTTAACAAGCTGATAAAGAAGGCTGGCTCTGTTCTGGGGACTCCTCTGGAACCTCTTGAGATTATTGTGGAAAGACGGATTCTTCATAAAATGAAGAACATTATGGAGAACCCTGAGCATCCTCTTCATGAGACTGTCCTACAACAGAGTGTCTTCAGTCAGAGGCTTCTTCAGATCTGCTGTAAGACAGACCCCTACAGGAGATCCTTCCTGCCCACAGCCATCAGCATCTACAATGGTTCTTTGAAGAAACCTTCATAATGAGCTACAACAACATTTAATTTCCCTTTGGGATTAAAAAGTATTTTTGAATTTGAATTTGAATTGATTAGGAGGTGGGGCTCTGTAACATTTGGAAGATGTTGGTTCAGTAGCAGGTCCTCGGTCACCGGAGGTGTTGAATGGAGAAGCTGTCAGAGCCATTTGGGTCCTGATCTTAAAAGCTCCTTTCATGTTATCAGAATCCAGTAAAGCAAAAAGAAGGCTCAGTGGGGAGATGGGAGAGTTTTGTTCTGGGTCGGGGTCTGGGGTGAGGGGGTTTAACAGGGGGTCCACTTCTCCTGTGAATTTTGGTTGGGAGACCTTTTGTGATGACCTCTCTGGTTTATGGCCAAAAAGGCAGTTTTATTTTTAAATACTTTTAATATAAATTGTATTGACATGACATGATGTTATTTCTTATCACCCACCCCTACTCTTTAGCAGTTTTTTTTTTTTTTTTTTTATAATTCTGTGATGTTTTTTTTACCCTTCCTTGATAAAAGGCCATTCATTTTTTATTGCAAATACCAGTTTGAATTATTTAATTGTTTACAACTGTATTCAACACGGTTAGAGGCATAGACATTTTAGCCAATAACAGTCCATTTAATGATGGTGAAATTATACTGAATATGTGCTTCTGACATTAGGGAAGGCAAAACCACATGAATCATAATGAGAAAACAAGAACATTACTCGACGTTGAGATCAAAAACATTTGATGCATAATCTCTTATTCAGAGGCTTATTTTACTTTGAGCATTTATACTCACAGAAACGTTTCATGCATGCTAAGAGAGGTTCAAATGTTGAAAGTCTTAAGAGTTCATTTTTAACTCTCCAGTGTGCTTTCTTGGTCTTTACTGGAAAAAAAACTTCATTTGTCGATGTGGTTTTTTTTTTGCAGTAAGTTATTCATTGTTGTATTATGCATATTTTCACTATGTAGCAAAATAAGGACATCTGCCACAGTTAAAAATGTATGCCTTACTTTTGCAGAAAGGTTGTGATTCCTAGAGAGTTAAGAAGATTTTTTAAGCAATTTACTCACTATATGTGGTCTAATATTCATGTAACAGAAATGAAGCGACTAAAATAATAACACACTCATCAGTGCTCATCAGTATTTATTTTAACACATGAATTTAGAAAACGGATCCTATTTTTAGTCATATGTGGGAACTTTATTGGTAGTCTCAGCCTACTTGTATTTAGCTAATTTAGAGGTCTGTAAAGTGATGAGAAGGATTTAGCAACAATGTTTAATCTCACCAAGAGCAACTGACAGCTTGAGTTTAAACCAATGAATTAAAGTTGTTGGACTTACCTGTGTTTCTCAGGGGTCATTTTTTAATTTCTTGTAGTAGATTCTAAGTAATGCAGTTTAATTCACTCTTTCCACCCAAAATGACATACTCACCTGCATATGTGTAGACACACAATCTGCACAAGGATGATGCTTCCATTGATGTTGCATTTAAACTAGGAAATTAATCTCTATTAGCAATGAAGTGACAGAGGTTCATTTCTGAGTGGCCATTAACCAGTGAAGGATCACCAACAATTAGCTCAGCAGTGGCCTTCTAGTGACAAGAGTTTAATTAGTGCAAGAGGTTTTTGTCTCTATGGAGAAAATGGAAAAGAGGGAAGAAATGCTATGATTATGGCAGTAAGTCAACAGAGTTCTGAGGATCTAAAAGGGTCCTTACTGTATATGTAAACTGTATGTGTAATTCAAGTGTTGCGTTTATTTAAGCCTATACCACAGAAAAAAAAGTTATTTTTTATTTTTTATTTCCAATAGAAAAAATTTGGAAGAAACAGACTGCAGAATGCAGTTCTTTATTAGGCTTGACTGTTCAGTCAGCATTTTGTTTTTCTTCTGCTGAAGTTTTAAAGCCTAATGTCCTTCAGAAACAGCAAGTTGTAGTGCATTTTATTCTGAGAAACATTTGGCCACACAACCTTTTTGTTTGTCCACTTTAATTTAACTCCCAGTGTTATGCATGCATTTGCCCAAATAAATGTTACAAGGCCAACATCTTCCCCTCTCCCACTCGAAACATATACGCAAATGGCAACAAGATGGAAATTAACATTGGTTATTAATATTAGCCCAGTTCTACTTGTGGAACTGATACCGATATTTTAAAAGATTACTAACATCAGCCAATACCGATGTTAAAGCAGGTACATATTGTGCATCCCTAGTTTCAATCATGTATTTCAGAAACAAATAGATTCAACACTCACAAAAATTAACAGACAAATTAAGTAATTTTGTTGGAATTTATATATTGTTGTCTTGAAAAACATATCAAGAAAAACACATCACACTATAAGTCTACACATTTTGTGTGGTTTGCCTAATGCAGGTCAATATTACAATATGTTTTTTTTTTTTTTATTGGTGTTATGTAAATTTTTGTCTTCATTGATTATTTAGCTTCATATTAAGTGTCCCAAGCTTTAGTATTAAAATGCTCATAATAACCAGAATAAAACTCTACTGGGATGAGAACTGGAACCATTTGCTTTGGTAAGATGACTCTATGACCTTTGTGACACAAACACAATACAACCCCAGTCTAGGTTGGGGTAAAAAAAAAGGATTAATTTGTGGAAAACCACCCAAAGCCCACTACTAACCATGGGGGAAGTTGAGTGATAGTACTGGCCTGATTCCCTTCCAAAAATCATGAAAGCTTTCTTGGGTTCATGAGCTCTTTGAAACACCAGAAGATTTTAAATAAAAAATCTGGGTGCTTCTGTGAGAAAACTGAACAAAGGGTCATCAGCTGGTCTTTCAGCAGGATAGAGATGTAAAAAAATATGTTAATTCAATCCTGTAAGACCCACAATGAAAAGAAACATAGGTGGTGATTGGAGAAGTTTATTTACAAATATTTCTTTGGTGCTCGGACCCCGGAGGAAGACACAAAAACTGAGAATGACGTGAGCTTGAGTGAACAACTTATGAATAGAATTAGAGATGTCTTCCCCAGAGATCTGACTGGTGGTGGAGTGGAAGCCTGAGGAGGTAGAGAAACAGGGAGGAGCTACAAAGCCAGATGGTGGAGGTGGGGAGGAGGAGGGTCGCAGCTCAGCTTGAAGAGCATTGAAGTCCGTGAGTGAAGATCTTTAAAGCAGAGCCTTGGACAGTGATTGGCTGAAGAGGAAATGCGGACTCAATGCTGATTGGCTGGAACAGGGACGTATGGTGGAGTCATTAGATGGAGCAGAGGAGGGGGTGAGTCTTCCAGATTGAATTTTCGTCAAAACTCCATATCAATACAGAAAGTGTTTGCCACACCAAAATCGGAAATCTGAAGAAAATAAATTGTAAGGCAATCGGGCGGAACTACAGGGGTTGGACAATGAAACTGAAACACTTGTCATTTTAGTGTGGGAGGTTTCAGGGCTAAATTGGACCAGCCTGGTAGCCAGTCTTCATTGATTGCACATTGCACCAGTAAGAGCAGAGTGTGGAAGTTCAATTAGCAGGGTAAGAGCACAGTTTTGCTCAAAATATTGAAATGCACACAACATTATGGGTGACATACCAGAGTTCAAAAGAGGACAAATTGTTGGTGTACGTCTTGCTAGCGCATCTGTGACCAAGACAGCAAGTCTTTGTGATGTATCAAGAGCCACAGTATCCAGGGTAATGTCAGCATACCACCAAGAAGGACAAACTACATCCAACAGGATTAACTGTGGACGCAAGAGGAAGCTGTCTGAAAGGGATGTTCAGGTGCTAACCCGGATTGTATCCAAAAAACATAAAACCACGGCTGCCCAAATCACGGCAGAATTAAATGTGCACCTCAACTCTCCTGTTTCCACCAGAACTGTCCGTCGGGAGCTCCACAGGGTCAATATACACGGCCGGGCTGCTATAGCCAAACCTTTAGTCACTCATGCCAATGCCAAACTTCGGTTTCAATGGTGCAAGGAGCGCAAATCTTGGGCTGTGGTCATTGTGAAACATGTATTGTTCTCTGATGAGTCCACCTTTACTGTTTTCCCCACATCTGGGAGAGATACGGTGTGGAGAAGCCCCAAAGAAGCGTACCACCCAGACTGTTGCATGCCCAGAGGGAAGCATGGGGGTGGATCAGTGATGGTTTGGACTGCCATATCATGGCATTCGCTTGGCCCAATACTTGTGCTAAATGGGCGCGTCACTGCCAAGGACTACCGAACCATTCTTGAGGACCATGTGCATCCAATGGTTCAAACATTGTATCCTGAAGGCGGTGCCGTATATCAGGATGACAATGCACCAATACACACTGCAAGACTGGTGAAAGATTGATGAACATGAAAGTGAAGTTGAACATCTCCCATGGCCTGCACAGTCACCAGATCTAAATATTATTGAGCCACTTTGGGGTGTTTTGGAGGAACGAGTCAGGAAACGTTTTCCTCCACCAGTATCACGTAGTGACCTGGCCACTATCCTGCAAGAAGAATGGCTTAAAATCTCTCTGACCACTGTGCAGGACTTGTATATGTCATTCCCAAGATGAATTGATGCTGTATTGGTCGCAAAAGGAGGCCCTACACCATACTAATAAATTATTGTGGTCTAAAACCAGTTGTTTCAGTTTCATTGTCCAACCCCTGTACATAGATTGTTGAAAGAGAAATGTTCAAAGATTTCTTTCTTTAAAAGTTCCAACCTTGTAAGTTGATTTGGATAACAGCATCTGCCAAGTTTGTTAAGATAAACCTTGACAAATGTTATAACAGTGCTAATAGGAAGTGCTGTCGCTTAAGTACCCCTTCTACAGTTAATTATGCCATGAGTGATTTTGATAAAAACAATATTTTACCATTTAATAAATTTAGTAAACTCAGAGAATGAATAAAAAAAAAAATCTTCTATTTTAAGATTTTTTCACACGTTTACTCAAGGTGTCAATCAATCTTGCAAATGCTCTATGCATTTCATAAATAATGTACAGGGTTGCAACCAGTGCTGAAAGATAGTATTTACTGTTTTGAGGTGAGGGCTTACTTTAACTCTTTGTGAAACCATTTGTCTGTGAGCACACCAACATGGCACCATTTCTCCATCCCCAAAGGCCTTCACATTTTGTCTCAAGATGAGAATCATCCTCAGTTGACATCGGCTTTCACACATGTTCAGAAACTTGCCAGAATCCCACACCACATGGCAAAAATTTCAACAAACGATGACAGATTGTTAGCAATGAATGTAGAAAACATAGGTGTTGCATATATTATTCTCAAATTTATAAAAGCTGATGCAATTTTGTAAATCGAGATGGACTGCGAAAATGTTGTGTCAACTTGGGTATCAAATACTGTGAGATGTGAGATGAGCCGAGCCCTCTATAAGTTATTCAGGAATGCCTAGAAGATATGTGGTTAACACCTTGGGCAGGCTGCCAGTCTGTCACATTATGGCATAAAGACTAACAAGCTTGCACAAAATTTTGATATACTAGCTAGTTTTTGGAGTTTAACAGGAAAGCTGAAATTTTATTAAAATAATTGAAATAGAGACACATGAAATGCGAGCAAATGCTACAAGAAATCAGCACCTTTTCTTATTGTGCTTCATTTACAGACTCTAAATAATTTGGTTTTTGATTGACAGCAGCAAATTCATCATGCTATGTGGCAATGAGATGCTGGAAAAGAATAGATTTAATAATTTTGTTTAATATTATTTGTTTTTATGGGCTGCAAGGAAAAACAAATCTTTCAAAACTATGATCAAAATTATTTAGTTTTCAATGTTTAATATAATTTGGGGTTAATGTAATTATGTATCCAACAAAGAAAAATATTATAGACATTTATATCATTCCAGCAGGATAAATGCAATACCAATTAAATAATTTATTGCCGAAGGGGCTTGTGTTTTATTATCTTTCCTCTTCAGAATATCACAAAAAGATTTCTTTAGGATTCAGGTCAGACCCAAGTCGCACAATAGTTTTAATGGGGCCTTTTCTAATCTCACCAAATATTTTGCTCTCATAAAATAGCCCTTCATCATACCTAAACCTCTGCTTCTCTCTTCTTTTCCATGCAATAATTTAACATGCAGGATCCCATCTGAATGAAACTAAATTATCTGACACCATCCAGAATTTAATCATGGTATTTATCAGACATTTAAGCATCTTTTCATCTTGCAATTTAAAGCCAAAGGACAAGCAATCACTGATGCTAGGATTATTTATAATTATAACATCATTATATTCTCTATGTAGACTGAGCTTTCACAGAGACTCCGTAACAATGCCCGTTTCAGTAGTGAAGCACTTGTCTGTCAGTTTGTCACAGGTAGTTAAAGTTGGTTAGTGTTAGTGGCATCATTTTGAAAAAATGCCACTGTAACTCTGATTACTGTTATATTTTTTTCAAAACCTCTTAATAATACCTCACTAGTTTATTTTGGTGGTATTTTTTTCAGTCATGGCATCATCACAATATGCCTCTATAACATACTTTTTTGACCTAATCTGAAATTGTGACGTTTGAAAACTTTTGTGCATCATTTAGGCCCACTCTCTGCTGTGCCTGTGTTTGTCATTGATAAAGCAAGTATGTAAATATGATGACACCACCAATGTGCATATCAAGTGAAGCAATTGTGAATAGTTAACTTTTTTGGCTAGGTCACTGTTGCCATAGCTTATAGATGAAATATGGACTTCTGCCAAAAACACAGCAGTCACAAAATTGATGAACAGAAAGAGGAAAAGGTATATTCAAAGACAGCTCCAGGTCTTAACAGAGAAAAGCACCATAAGTATTCCTTAAAAGTGTACCTAAAGGGACTTCCTATGGGACAGCGTGGTAATACACAGTGTTTCACAGCATTGTTGTGAAAAAGCTCGGAACCTGAATAATTTAATGTAAAACCCCCAAACAAACTAAAGCATTTATGCATTTCGAAAGGGGCAAAAAATAGAAATAGTGTACTCGACACAATTAAAAAATGAAAAATATGGGGAGACTGTCATGATGTAGGGTTGTTTGGTTTTGGGTTTTGGGTTTCTTATGTTTTTCACAGTTAAGGTTTGACTCGTTCTTTTGTTATTATTCTTCTTAGATTTTGTCAAGTTTGGTTTTCGGATCTGGTTATGCTTTTGCTTCATGTTTTTCTAGTTTGTTTATTAGAGTCTCTGTTTTTGCCGCAGCCACGTTTTGTTCTGTCTGTCAATTAAGTTTATTCGGCTCACCTGTCCAAGTTAATCTGTCCCCTTGCTCCACCTGGTTTTCACTCGATATATTCACACCTGCTCTGTTTGTCTTCGCGGAAACATCTTTCACTCTCATGCTCATGTCTAGCTCTCTAACCAAGTCTTGTCTTTTTTTGATCATGCCATGCCTGTCTTGCCTGCTCGTTTGTTTTGTTCCTGCCTCCTGTAGTGAGTGAGTTTTCATTATTAAATCTTTTTCACTTACCATCACACTGCCTGCTCGTCTGCATTGTGGGGTCCAATATCAAGACAGAATTGTGACAGTATGTTTCTGCCAAACATGGACCTCGCGGACAGTAGGCAGGAGAGCGCCAGGGATCGCTGGGTTAAGCAGCAAATGAAGGAGGCGATGAGACTTCTGCCGACGGATTTGGAGGTTCTGCCGTCTCCTCTGCTGCTGGAACAGATGGAGCGTGAGGCGACCCAGCGCCAGAGAGTTCGGGAGGGCTGTTCTGTCCCTCCGCCTCAGCTCCGACGTTCCTCACCTGCTTCCATACTGGCAACAAAGCCGTCATCTTTCTCCCGCCGCAAGAATCACCGTCATGCAGGGATTTCCAGCTGGTCGCCTGGCGAGGAGGTGGTTTCCCTGCCAGCTGACGTGAGGGCTGCAGCAAGTGAGCCCGCATCTTCGTCTGCCACAGCACTGTCTGCCAGGCTCGCTGCACCTCCGCCCATGCCGTCTGCGCTCGCTCCAGCCCGGTGTTCTGGGGCAACACCTGCCGAGCTGGAGCAGCGCTTGAGGTTCACTGCAAGCCAAATCAAGATCCTCATGACGACAGGTCTCCTGTATTCCTCTCCTGAGCTGATGGAGAGAATAAAGCAGATCGAGATGGAGTATGAAGCGGCAGTAAGGCTGTATTACTGCCATCCTCCATCATCCATGTCAAGCCTCCAGGGAGCTGCTACAGAGCACCCCACGTCAAGTCTCCAGGAAGCTGCTGCAGAGCAGCCTACGTCAAGTCTCCAGGAAGCTGCTACAGAGCAGCCCACGTCAAGTCTCCAGGAAGCTGCTGCAGAGCAGCCCACGCCAGGACTCCAGGAGCTTCTGCTGCTGCAGAGCACCCCACGTCAGGTCCACAGCCTGACACACCACAGCCTCATCCTGACACACCACACCCTCAGCCTGACACACCACAGCCTCAGCCTGACTCCAGGCCAGACACACCACAGCCTCAGCCTGACGCACCACAGACTCAGCCTGACTCCAGGCCTGACACACCACAGACTCAGCCTGACTCCAGGCCAGACACACCACAGCCTCAGCCTGACTCCAGGCCAGACACACCACAGCCTGACTCCAGGCCAGACACACCACAGCCTGACTCCAGGCCAGACACACCACAGCCTGACTCCAGGCCAGACACACCACAGCCTCAGCCTGACCCTAAGTCAGCCTCAACCCCCTCCACACGGCGCTGAAGACGTCGTGAGAAGGACGCCCCAGCTCAAGTCATCGGGGGCCCCGGCGACGCCTCTGCTCACGCCACTGAGGGTCTCGGTGACGCCTCAGCTTCTGCTCACGTCACTGAGGGTCCGGCCGACGCCTCAGCTCCTGCTCGCGTCACTGAGGGTCCGGCCGACGCCTCAGCTCCGGCTCGCGTCACTGAGGGTCCGGTCTACGCCTCAGCTCCTGCTCGCGTCACTGAGGGTCCGGCTGATGCCTCAGCTCTTGCTCGCGTCACTGAGGATCCCGCCGATGCCTCAGCTCTTGCACACGTCACTGAGGGTCCGGTCGACGCCTCAGCTCCTGTTCCTATTCTGCAGGAGTTTAAGGAACGTTTTGTCCTCGTTCTGGCTTTTGAACCCAGAGCTCTGAAAGTGGCCTCTGAGGGTTCGCCAGGCTCTGCTTCAGCCTCTGAGGGTTCGCCAGGCTCTGCTTCAGCCTGTGAGGGTTCACCAGGCTCTGCTTCTGCCTCTCAGGGTTCGCCAGGCTCTGCTTCAGCCTCTGAGTGTTCGCCAGGCTCTGCTTCAGCCTCTGAGGGCTTGCCAGGCTCCACGCCTCTGGGGTTCCACAGAGTTTTTGGGGAGGCCTCTACTCTCCTCTGTCGGCCTCCTGACCTACCTGCAGGTTCGCGTCGCAGGCTGACACGGCTTCGCCGCCGACCGCCCGGAACTCTGTGGTCCAGGTCTGGTCACCCGCCGGAACTCTGTGCCGGCTGGGAACGACCTCCTGGTTGCCAGCCGGAACTCTGTGCCTGCTGGGGACAACCTCCTGGTCGCCCGCCTCTGTTTTTGTTTTTGGCCCTCCTACCAATGCCTCCACCGCCCGCCCTGGTCGGGTTGTTTTTGTTTCTTATGATAAGCATGTACAGACCCATTCAATAAGATAATATATATATATATATATATATATATATATATATATATATATAATATGTTATTGTTAAAAAGTTCATTTATTTCAGTAACGTAGCTCATTAAGTGAAACACATTATAAAGATTAACTGCACACAAACTGATGTTTTCAAGCCTTTATTTCTGTTAATTATGAGGATTTTCTTGGAGCATAAGCTTGTTGAAATTAATAATTACCCTACGCTGATGTGTGATGACTCTAACCAGGTTATGGGTAACATAACTTTTGTTAATTTGATGGAGTTTGTAATAATTTTATATCGAATAGTAGACCCCCTATAGTGAGGCTGAAGATATTAGAAAAACAAACTGATAAGGATGGACCAGGGGAGGGGTCCATCCTTACCAGGGGTCCAAGGTAATGCTTTTACCTTTTACCTCTTGATAATTGGTTTACAGTATGTTTGGAAGAGGGCAGAATCGAAATTAGGCTTTAATCCCAATATTTACACTTTGGCCTCTATTTGAACTACTAAAACACTTATTTGGATTTATAAGATACTTCACCTAGCCTGTATATATAGCACATTTTGAGAGCTATGAGATGAGGTTTGAAAGTTATTATTATATCATCTTTTGTATATACAGTACAGACCAAATGTTTGGACACACCTTCTCATTCAAAGAGTTGTCTTTATTTTCATGACTATGAATATTGTAGCTTCACACTGAAGGCATCAAAACTATGAATTAACACATGTGGAATTAAATACTGAACAAAAAAGTGTGAAACACCTGAAAATATCTGAATCAGCTTTATTGCCAAGTTCGTACATACAAACAAGGAATTTGCCTCCGGTACACTTTGCTCTTTTGTCCTGTTTTTGCATTACAGAATATACAAATTTACAATGTACAATATACAATGCAATATTCTGCATTACAGAATATACAAATTTACAATTTACAATGTACAACATACACATATCTAATAAAAAAGGTGCGTTTGCAACATCTGTATGCTGTTGTTATGTACTCTATTGAATGTTCATCAGACAAACAGCCTGGGGGAAGAAACTGTCTCTGTGGCGGCTGGTTTTAGTAAACAGTGCTCTATAGCGGCGGCCTGAAGGTAAAACTCTAAACAGTTTATGTGCAGGGTGTGTGGGGTCGGCAGAGATTTTGGCAGCTCTTTTCTTGACCCTAGACTTGTATAAGTCCTGGATGGAGGGAAGGTCAGCCCTGATTATTACCTGGCATAGCACCCCATCACTCTCCTTCTTGGTCAAATAGCCCTTACACAGCCTGGAGGTGTGTTTGGGGTCATTGTCCTGTTGAAAAATAAATGATGGTCCAACTAAACAAAAACCGGATGGAATAGCATGCCGCTGCAAGATGCTGTGGTAGCCATGCTGGTTCAGTATGCCTTCAATTTTGAATAAATCCCCAACAGTGTCACCAGCAAAGCACTCCCACACCATCACACCCCTCCTCCATGCTTCACAGTGGGAACCAGGCATGTAGAGTCCATCCAACCACACAAAGACACGGTGGTTGGAACCAAAGATCTCAAACTTGGACTCATCAGATCAAAGCACAGATTTCTACTGGTCTAATGTCCATTCCTTGTGTTCTTTAGCCCAAACAAGTCTCTTCTGTTTGTTGTCTGTCCTCAGCAGTGGTTTCCTAGCAGCTATTTTACCATGAAGGTCTGATTCACACAGTCTCCTCTTAACAGTTGTTCTAGAGATGTGTCTGCTGCTAGAACTCTGTGTGGCATTGACCTGTTCTCTAATCTGAGCTGCTGTTAACCTGCGATTTCTGAGGCTGGTGACTCGGATGAACTTATCGTCCGCAGCAGGAGTGACTCTTGGTCTTCCTTTCCTGGGGCGGTCCTCATGTGAGCCAGTTTCTTTGTAGCGCTTGATAGTTTTTGCGACTGCACTTGGGGACACTTTCAAAGTTTTCCCAATTGTTGGGACTGACTGACCTTCATTTCTTAAAGTAATGATGGCCACTCGTTTTTCTTTACTTAACTGCTTTTTTCTTGGCATAATACAAATTCTAGCAGTCTATTCAGTAGGACCATCAGCTGTGTACTGTATCCACCTCCTGCACAACTCAACTGATGGTCCCAACCCCATTTATAAGGCTTGAAATCCCACTTATTAAACCTGACAGGGCACACCTGTGAAGTGAAACCCATTTCAGGTGACTACCTCTTGAAGCTCATCAACAGAATGCCAAGAGTGTGCGTAGCAGTAATCAAAGCAAAAGGTGGCTACTTTGAAGAAGCTAGAATATAAGACATATTTTCAGTTGTTTCACACTTTTTTGTTCAGTATTTAATTCCACATGTGTTAATTCATAGTTTTGATGCTTTCAGCGTGAAGCTACTATAAAGACAACTCTTTGAATGAGAAGGTGTGTCCAAACATTTGGTCTGTACGGTATATATATATATATATATATATATATGTATTTATTTTTATTTTTTTAAATGCCTAACATGCTGCGATATTTATAAGAGGAAAACACAAGAAAAATGTCCAGTTTTGCAGGAATGTACTTTGTCAACATGAAATGTTTGTAAAATGCTTTAAAATTGTGTGCACTTAGAGCAAAGATTCACTTTGGTGTTGCCAGATAGCATCAGTGGCAACCATTAATCATCTCCCTCTACTGTTGCTCCCCTTTTTCCTTCTGGCTTACCAAACTGCTTCACATTGACACCGTATTTTCAGCTTGCAGGGTTGTAGAGCTGTGGATATAGTTGAATGTGGATCATGAGAATTGATTAAATGTTTTATTTTAACTTAGGATTTCTGAATTAGATAGATGTCCCTGACAGAAACAATACAATATTGGGCAAACTGATCTCCATGACAGGTTCACTTTGTTTGTGACTATAGGCACACTTTTTATGTGTTTGAGCCAGAAAGTTAAGCAGGAATTTGATGATTTTGTATGTTGTCCTTGAACTCTGCAGATAAATCTCCAGAGGAAAATGAGGGTCACAGGCCTGATTACCCAAGGTGCCAAACGTATCGGCAGCCCAGAGTATGTCAAGTCATACAAAGTAGCATACAGCGATGATGGGAAGACCTGGAGAACATACAAAGTCAAGGGCAAAGATGAGGATATGGTGAGACATGTGCACATCTCCTTTTGCCCAATGCTTCTTACTCTGTGACACATTAATGAAGGTTTTTAATTAGCTCACACACACAGGGCCCATCCCACTACCCTTTACCCCTATCCACTTCCAGGATTTTTAGATTAGATTTATATACTATTTGGGGATGAACAGCCTCCAAATAGGCCATGCAGCATCTGTATCTGCTCTTGTCTTATTTAATTTATAAGATGTAGCTATGTTAATCTGTCCTTGAACTTTTCATATTTAAAAATACTTTTGCATTTGTGCAAACTTAAGAAACAAATATGATTGCGTACTGACTTTTTACACAAAACATAGAGTTGGTGTCAAATTATATTTTGTCAGTTAACTCTAAAGAAAGTCTTGCAAAATTATTGGGGCACTAATTTAAAACATATTGCTGTTTTGATGAATGATCAGGTTTAAATGATGCAGGAAATTGTTGATTTTTCCTGGTAATTCTTGCTCATTGACCTAGAATGACAGCAATTTGTCCACTGTGGGGCAGACACTTGATAGTGCAGTAGATAGATTGTCACATTATAGCAAAGTGATCTGCTGCAGCATTTTCTCTGCCCTCATCTGCGGGTGTTTCATCCTGTTCAACAGATTTTCAGAGGAAATATTGATAACAATGCTCCATCAGCCAACTCTTTCACACCTCCCATTGAAGCCCAATATGTGCGTGTCTACCCTCAAGTTTGCAGAAGGCACTGCACCTTACGCATGGAGCTGCTTGGCTGTGAGCTGACAGGTATATGACTTTCATATATTAATGTTTTGAGTGTACAAATCAGAATTATGTGTCCCAATATTCAATCGCTAATTTTTGTTAAGCTTTAGCCTGCTAATGCCAATTTTGGTTTCTCTTGAAGAACTACATATGGAAAAATATAGTAAGAACACCATTCAATTTTCTTTTTTACTAGGCTTTATTTGGTGAGTTGTCATTGATTATTTACAGTACAGGCCAAAAGTTTGGACACACATTCTCATTCAAAGAGTTGTCTTTATTTTCATGACTATGAATATTGTAGCTTCACACTGAAGGCATCAAAACTATGAATTAACACATGTGGAAATATATACTGAACAAAAAAGTGTGAAACAATTGAAAATATGTCTTATATTCTAGGTTCTTCAAAGTAGCCACCTTTTGCTTTGATTACTGCTATGCATACTCTTGGCATTCTGTTGATGAGCTTCAAGAAGTAGTCACCTGAAATGGTTTTCCAACAGTCTTGAAGGAGTTCCCAGAGATGCTTAGCACTTGTTGGCCCTTTTGCCTTCACTCTGCGGTCCAGCTCACCCCAAATCATCTCGATTGGGTTCAGGTCTGGTGACTGTGGAGGCCAGGTCATTTGGCGCAGCACCCAATCACTCTCCTTCTTGGTCAAATAGCCCTTACACAGCCTGGAGATGTGTTTGGGGTCATTGTCCTGTTGAAAAATAAATGATGGTCCAACTAACGCTCAAACTGGATGGAATAGCATGCCGCTGCAAGATGCTGTGGTAGCCATGCTGGTTCAGTATACCTTCAATTTTGAATAAATCCCTAACAATGTCACCAGCAAAGCACCCCCACACCATCACACCTCCTCCTCCATGCTTCACGGTTGGAACCAGGCATGCAGAGTCCATCCGTTCACCTCTTCTGCGCCGCACAAAGACACGGTGGTTGGAACCAAAGATCTCAAACTTGGACTCATCAGACCAAAGCACAGATTTCTACTGGTCTAATGTCCATTCCTTGTGTTCTTTAGCCCAAACAAGTCTCTTCTGCTTGTTGTCTGTCCTAAGCAGTGGTTTCCTAGCAGCTATTTTACCATGAAGGCCTGATTCACACAGTCTCCTCTTAACAGTTGTTCTAGAGATGTGTCTGCTGCTAGAACTCTGTGTGGCATTGACCTGTTCTCTATTCTGAGCTGCTGTTAACCTGCGATTTCTGAGGCTGGTGACTCGGATGAACTTATCGTCCGCAGCAGAGGTGACTCTTGGTCTTCCTTTCTGTGGAGGTCCTCATGTGAGCCAGTTTCTTTGTAGCGCTTGATGGTTTTTGCGACTGCACTTGGGGAAACTTTCAAAGTTTTCCCAATTGTTGGGACTGACTGACCTTCATTTCTTAAAGTAATGATGGCCAATCATTTTCCTTTACTTAGCTGCTTTTTTTTTGCCGTAATACAAATTCTAACAGTGTATTCAGTAGGACTATCAGATGTGTACTGTATCCACCTCTTGCACAACACAACTGATGGTCCCAACCCCATTTATAAGGCTTGAAATCCCACTTATTAAACCTGACAGGGCACACCTGTGAAGTGAAAATCATTCCAGGCGACTACCTCTTGAAGCTCATCAACAGAATGCCAAGAGTGTGCGTAGCAGTAATCAAAGCAAAAGGTGGCTACTTTGAAGAGCCTTGAATATAAGACATATTTTCAGTTGTTTCACACTTTTTTGTTCAGTATATAATTCCACATGTGTTAATTCATAGTTTTGATGCCTTCAGTGTGAAGCTACAATATTCACAGTCATGAAAATAAAGACGACTCTTTGAATGAGAAGGTGTGTCCAAACCTTTGGTCTGTACTGTATATTAGGAGGTAAAGTCATGCTGCGTCTGTGAGAGAGTTGCTGCAAAATAGTTTTTCAATAGTTGTCAAACTAAGACAATATATTTTCCTAAGTTTAAACTTTCTGTAGCATCTTACGTTAATAATTAGCTTGCTTAGCATGGCTAGTATTAAAAATCAGCAGCCTCTGTGTGTATTCCCTAGATTCCTACCTTAGCTTAAAATTTACAAAATTCTGCCAACATTTTGTAATGTTGCATGTTTCATGACATGCAGACATTTAAAGATCCAAAATATGGAACCTAGCAATTCTTCCTGGCAGATTATTATTTGTGTTTTACTTTCTATAATTGGTAGGCCATAAAGTGTGATTTACTTGAATAGTGTCATAAACATTTAGTACTGATTAGATAGAAATTTTAAAAATACTGTTTATTTTTAAAATGCTTCTCACGTCAGTGTGCTCCCTCTAATTACACCTCATTGATTATTAAAATAATTCACCTTGAGTTTTCTTTACTCAGTGGCAGCATCCACATTGAAGATTGTTGTTGTGAGGGCAACTTTGTTTCAGATACATGTGGTGCATTCACTGATCAGAAAAATGACTGGATTTGTTAAGTTTATAAGTGGTCAGTGCTGACAAAGCTGAATTGTCAGCTGTTAATTTCTGGTGAATAGCCGATTTCTATTTACATCCCTTCCTTTGTGTAGTGAAAGCTTGTAAAGTTTGGTAGAAATCTGTCTCATTTTGTTCTTGTAAGGCTGTTCTGAACCGCTGGGGATGAAATCAGGACATGTCCAGGATTATCAGGTCACAGCTTCCAGCATTTTCCGAACACTCAACATGGACATGTTCACTTGGGAACCTGGAAAAGCTCGTTTGGACAAACAGGGCAAGGTCAATGCCTGGACAGCTGGACACAGTGACCAGTCACAATGGCTACAGGTAAAATATAATCTGATTTTAATCTCCTATTGCAGTGTACAGTCTACAGAAAATCAACATATTAGTTGGGAAATGAACAGACAAGCAAGTTCCTTCAGAAAGCTGACATATGATCTAATCCAAAGGAATTGAGCTATATTTCATAAGGAAATGGACAAATACTTAGCTTGGATTGAAGAAATCCTACCTTTGTTGGGAAACCCCTATGCAGTTTCAGCAGAAAGAGACACAAATAAGTGTTTTATTTGTTTGTTTATTTACATGCAAGCCTTTTGCAGTCTAACACCCCCTCATGCCTCTGTTGCTGTTTAGTTATCTCTGGGTGCAATCCATGATTTCTGCCACTAGTAGACTACTTAATCCTGTTTGTTTTCATTTCAGTAAATTATGCCTAAACAACCTTCTAGAAATGACAATGCACAACTCTAACTGAATGTTTACTTTTGGAGTTTTCCTTTTTACACTATGTAAGCTTGATAAAGGCTGGTAAGGTTTAGGGCTTGTATCAATTCACAGTCCATCATCCCTACAATCCCTTCACATATAACCTCATATAGTCTAGCTATTCCTGATAAAGAGCTACAATTTCTGTTTTCTTTGAGAGTGAGAGACTGTATCTGTTGAGTTGTAACAGGAGGAGTACACAAGTACAGGCAAAACCAGTACAATGAGGCAGACTGATGAAAAGTTTAAGTGAAGTTTATTTACAAAGGGTGGAAGTAGATTCGTCAGGCTCTTGGGAGAGAGGTAAGCTTCAAAGGAGGAAGCAAAGGATATCCAGGAGGAAAGTGATTCCGTCTTTGAGGTAAGTTTGTGTTCCAGGTCCGCGAGGGAGAGTGAGAGTGGCAGGACGGAGGATTGTTGAACTTCGGGTGAGAGTTTTCAGGAGCGTGAGTCCACATCCACAAGTCCTTAAGCTCCAGCAACAGGTGAGTTCCAGACTCCACAAAGTGTCCAGTTTCACTGAATAATCCGGTGAGGAATGGATCACAACCCAGAGCTTAAATGCCAGCTGCACTCATCACCGGGATCCAGGACAGGTGTGTGAGGAAGGCTCCGCCCTTGCCACTTTGACTCTGAAAGGTAAGGAAACACAAACATATCCTACAACAGAACACAATCCTAACAGTACCTCCCCCTCAAGTGTCGCCTCCAGGCGAACCAGAACGCTTCTCCAGATGAGCCTTGTAGAAGTCCGTGATGAGGGTTGGGTCCAAAATAAACGACCTGGGGATCCATGTTCTCTCCTCAGGTCCGTAGCGCTCCCAATCCACCAAGAACTGGTGTCCACGACCTCTCCTACGAACATTTAGGATCCGTCGAACAGTGTAGACCGGTTGGTCATCTACCAACTGAGGAGGTGGGGGGTCGTGGTTGCTGGGGTTCAGAGGGCTCTGAATGACAGGTTTAATTTGAGAGACATGGAAGCTAGGATGGATGTGCATAGTCCTGGGAAGTTGCAGTCTAACAGCAGAAGGGTTGATGATTTTAATGACGGGAAAAGGTCCAATGAATCGAGGACCCATCTTTTTGGAATAATCCTTGAGGTGTATATCATGAGTAGATAGCCATACCTTCTGACCCACCATGAATTGAGGGGCTGGGGTCCGATGACGATCCGCCATTCTCTTATGCTAAATGAGATGACCATGAAGACGGATTATTGTTGACAACACAACGAAGTAGTGACTCAAGTTCTTGATTAGCTCTTTCACACTGACCGTTTGATTGAGGGTGGTAACCAGAAGACAGACTCACAGAAGTCCCGAGAGCTTGACAGAACGACTTCCAGACCTGGGAAACAAACCACGGACCTCTGTCAGAGACAATGTCAGTGGGAATGCCATGTAACCGAAAAAAATGTTGAATGATGAGCTGAGCAGTCTCGTGTGCAAAAGGAAGTTTAGGTAATGGAATGAAGTGAACAGCCTTGGAAAATCAATCAATGGCGGTGAGAATGGTGGTGTTACCTTCAGACAGAGGTAGTCCAGGGACAAAATCTAAGGAAATGTGAGACCATGGTCGTCCAGGAATGGGGAGTGGTTGAAGAAGTCCAGAACAAGGTCGATGTGAGCTTTTGTTTTGGGCACACACAGAGCAGGCAGAAACAAACTCCTTTATATCACTGTGCATAGTAGGCCACCAAAAATGCCATTTAGCAAAGGATAACATTCTGTTGATTCCTGGATGGCAAGAGAACTTGGAGACGTAAATCCAAGCAAGGACCTTACTGATAGCGGTCTTAGGGACAAAAAGACGATTAGGAGGTCCTGTACCTGGATCTGGCTCCACTTGCTGTGCTTGGCGAATCTCATTCTCAATCCTCTATGTGATGGCTCCAATAGCAGGAGGGGGGCAGAATGGGCTTGTTGCACTTGGAGTTATCTGAGGAAGAGAACTGCCGAGACAGGGCATCAGGCTTGATGTTTTTAGACCCTGGCCGGTAAGTAATAGAGAAGTGGAACAAGATTCTTATGATCAGTCAATATGATGAACGGAACCTCAGAGCCTTTTAGCCAGTGTCTCCACTCCTCTAATGCCAGTTTAATGGCAAGAAGCTCTCGGTTACCCACATCATAGTTGGCCTCAGAAAGAGATAGACGTTGGGAAAAGAAGGTACATGGTTGTTGGCGATTATCCTTGGGGGAACGTTGAGACAGGACGGCCCCCACATCTTAGTCCGAAGCATCCACTTCCACTGTGAACTGAATGTGAAGGTCAGGATTACACAAGATGGGAGCAGAAGAAAACAGTTGTTTCAACTTACAAAAGGCACCCTCGGCCTCAGAGTTCCACGAGAATGTGCGGAGGGTGGAGGTAAGTTTGGTAAGGGGAGCTGCGACTCGGCTGAAGTCCCTGATGAAGCGTCTGCAAACCCCAGGAATCGTTGTAGCTGTTTTCTGTTTTCCGGTCTGGGCCACTCTGCCACTGCCTTGACCTTCTCAGGATCCATCTGAACGTGTCCACTCTCAAAAATCAGTCCTAAGAAAGATATGGATGAGGCATGAAAATCGCACGTCTCTGCTTTGATGAAAAGTTGGTTCTCAAGGAGTCTCTGAAGAACAGTGCGAATGTGTTGAGAATGTTGCTGAGGGTTCCTGGAAAAAATTAATATGTCGTCTAGATAGACAAAACCAAACTAATTTAGGAGATCCCTCAGAACGTCGTTAATGAGGGCCTGAAAAACGGCAGGAGCGTTAGTGAGACCGAAAGGCATCACCAAATACTCAAAATGACCCAATGGTGTTCTGAAAGCAGTCTTCCACTCATCGCCCTTCTTGATGCGAACCAGATGGTAGGCATTGCGGAGATCTAACTTTGTAAAAATGGTAGCCCCTTGAAGTTGTTCAAAAACGGAATCTATCAGAGGGAGTGGGTATTTATTCTTAAGTAATGTTGTTAAGTTCTCTGAAGTCAATACATGGTCTCAGTGATTTGTCCTTCTTGGACACAAAAAAAAATCCTCCCCCAAAGGCGCGGTGGAGGGACGGATGATCACAGATGCTAAGGAGGATTCAATGTACTCACGCATAGACTCCCTTGCGGGGCCAGACAGGTTGTAAAGTCTGCCAGAGCGTAGGGGAGCCCTGGGAAGGAAATCTATGGCACAGTCGTAAGGGCGGTGGGGGGAAAGAGAGAGAGCCTTAGATTTACTGAATACTTGGGCCAAGTCATGATAACAAGGGGGAACAGTAGATAAATCAACCCTCTATGTCTCACTAGAGGAAGAAAAAGAGGACACTGCAGCCTTTAAACAGTTCCTTGAACAAAAATCACTCCATGAGTCTACTCTCCCTTGAGACCAATTAATGATGGGGTTGTGTTTTATAAGCCATGGGAAACCCAAAACCATTTGAGCGTGTTCAGACTGAAAAACAAAATACTCACCCATCTCATGGTGGTTGTCAGAGATTACAAAATGAAGGGAGAGAGTCTTATGAGTGACGGAGGAGAAGGTCTGTCCTGTGAGAGCCATCATAGAAATGGGTTAAACAAGTTCTTCAGTGGGGATGCCAAGTTGTTCCACCAGGTTGTCACTAATAAGGTTTTGCTCAGCCCCTGAATCAATAAGGGCTGAAACAGGAAAATTTATATTATTGACACAAACTGTGACTGGTAGCGTGAGACGGCTGTCAGGAGAAAAATCAGCAGCACCCACCCGTATCTCTTGAACTACTGGTGGGATCGGCCTTTTAAACGAAGACGACAGTTTGCAATGAAGTGACCCTTTTTGCCACAGTAGATACACTCCTTGACTTCAAAACATCTTTTTCTCTCTTCACTGGACTGTCTAGTGTGCCCAATCTGCATGTGTTCTGCCTTTGAATTAAGAGTTACCTCAGTAATCGGGGAAGGGTTTACTGAAGACTCGAGTTGAGGAACCAGGACTGAGGCATGCTGGGAATTGTAGGCCCTTTGCTTGTTTCTCTCCCGTAAACGGTTGTCGATTCGAATTGCTGTTCTTAACTTATTTAAATCCTCAGGTTCATCTCTAGTGGCTAATTGGTCTTGTACTTGGTCATTTAGAGCATTGGAAAAAATACCTCGTAAGGCAATATCGTCCCATCCTGCCTCCTTGGCGGCGATCTGGAAGTGGATGGAGAATTCGGCGACAGACTGACTTCCTTGTTTTAGCAAGATTAGCCTTCTAGAAGCGGTCTCCTGATGAAGAGGGAGTTCAAAAACACTCTGGAAATCATGCAGAAAAGTGGAGAAGGAATAGTCATTAACAGATAGGGAGCGAAAATAAGCGTGAGCCCACCTTGAGGCGTCACCTCGAAGGGCTGAGATGACATAAGTAATCCGGAAGCAAACATTGTGGGAGCTCTGTAAAATGCAAGGTTACATTGAAGTAAGAACCCACCAAACTGCTCGGAATTACCACTAAAGAATTGACTGGGATGAACTTCAGGTTCCTTGAGGGTTGAGGGAATTATTGTCGAGGGGGGATCTTGGGTCGGACCAAAGTGCAGACAAGAGCTCGGTAGCCGCATCATAGTTTATTCACCAAAGGCAAAAACGTAACAAAACACTGCAGGTATAAATCAAAGTCAAAATCCAAAACTTACAAAACACTGTAGGTACTAATGGCAAAAAGGTAGCATAAGTCTCCAAGCGAAGCATAAACAAAGCATAGTCATAGTAGGGAAAGGGGTAGTGACAAACACAAGGAACCAGCGATGAACAGAGACACCAAACCAACTAATATACTGGGGAAAGACAAAGGCAGGGAATCAAGGGAACTGAGAACAGGTGCGACAAGGAGGCAGGGAAGCAGCAGGAACAGGTGAAACAAATACAAAGGCTGAGGAAGAGTGAAAGGACTAAATAAACAACAGAAAACACAAACTAAGCAAGAGAATAAATCAGAGGAGGAAATAAAGAACTAGAATAACTATGAACTAAAGTAAACAAAGAAACTAGAGGAGAACATAGAAACAACAACCTCAGAAATAAACAAAGAGCCATAAAGAGAATCTAAATTACAAAATAAACCATCGCAAGAACCCACAAAGTCCAAAATGTCACTCCATGACATAACCCCCCCCCCCTCAAGGTCGGATTCCAGACGACCTCTGGGAACTAACAAAAGTTAAAAGCAAAACAACCCACCCAGGGTGGGCGGAGGGAGGCCTTGGGAGGTGGGCCAAAATCCAAAACAAAAGTAACTCCCAATAAACAAAACAGAGTCCATAATCTCCAGAGGCGAGAACAAAAATCCAGGAGGCCGATGATCTTGGGGCCTGCGACGACGAAGCCAACGGCGAAGTAGCTGATGATCCGGAGGTCGGCAGTGACGAAGTAGCCAGCGAAGTGGTCGATGGTCTGGAGGCCTGCAGCGACGGAGATGCAGGCGCCTCGGAGGTCTGCGGCGAGGATGCAGGCTCCTCGGAGGTCTGCGGCGAGGATGCAGGCTGCCTGGAGTCCGGCAGCGGAGATGCCAGGCAAACCCACGAAGCGAGGAGTCAGGCAGTGTATGACGTGGCGAGATCCTCAGAGACTTAAACCTGGCGTCCAACTTGGACCCAGGCAGAAACCCTGAAGACTTGGCCCTGGCGTCTGGTTCGGGCCTAGAGTAGTGTGGAGTACGGTCAGTCAAAACGTCAGTCGTCACATAGTCAGGCAGTGGTGTGTCAGGCTCTGGTGTGTCATGGTGAGTGTCAGGCAAAGAGTCAGGCTGCCGTGCGTCAGGCAAAGAGTCAGGCTGCCGTGCGTCAGGCAAAGAGTCAGGCTGCCGTGCGTCAGGCAAAGAGTCAGGCTGCCGTGCATCAAGCAAAGAGTCAGGCTGCCGTGCGTCAGGCAAAGAGTCAAGCTGCCGTGCGAAAGAGTCAGGCTGCCGTGCGTCAGGCAAAGAGTCAGGCTGCCGTGCATCAGGCAAAGAGTCAGGCTGCAGTGCGTCAGGCAAAGAGTCAGTGGTGCCTGGAACATAGTCAGTCTGTATTTCCAGTAGCACCCCCCAGAGGAAACTGAGCAGGTGCTCTGGACCAGGTCGTGAAGGTAACCCGACCACGGGCTCCTCTGAAGCATGGTGTGGAAGTGGAGGCAGCCCGCCCACGGGCTCCTCCGTGTCGTGACGAGGCTCTGTAGACCCGGCGGCGGCCGGCTGAGGCTCTGTAGACCCGGCGGCGGCCGGCTGAGGCTCTGGTGGCTTGGCTGCATGCTGTGAGTCCAGCGGCTTGGCTAAGTACTGTGAGTCCAGCGGCTTGGCTGCATGCTGTGAGTCCAGCGGCTTGGCTAAGTACTGTGCGTCCAGAGTAGAGGGTGACACGGGAGTGGATTTTCTCTCCTGTCCCATCCCGCTCCCACAGAAAAATGTCTTGTCCCATCCCAATCCCAGGCCAGCATAACGAAAAAAATCCTGTCCCATCTCACACCTGGTAAATTGACTCCCACTCCCATCCCGCTCCCATTCAGAACGACTCCCACTCCTGTGCCACTCCCATTTTTGTTTTCTTCATTTAGTCTTTTGGCAATTTCTTTGTTTGAAGGACCAGTTAGGTCCCTGTTTTTAGCTGTAGTAAAGGCCAGTTAAAGTAAACAGAATAATAATGAAGAAATAATAAAATATCAAACAAGCAAACAGACCATGTCTATCTTAGCAGAATAAACAAAATGTACATAGTTGTATTTTACTCATTTATTAAGTGACTGTTTCCTTTGAACAATGACATTACTTTTATGTTTCAAGTTGCTGAAACAAAAGAAAAATGCACCTAGTAAGAGAACTGTACTTGTTGAACAAAAGGCCAAAAAGGCATTACCGTCACAATTTAGAAACTGTACCTCAATGGATCACCGCCCTGGTCCTCAGGGACCCCTTCCCTGCAAGTTTTAGACGTGTGTCTGCTCCAGAACACCTGATTCAAATTCTGACATGACCTCCTATACAGGCATCAAGAATGGAGGGTCAAACTGGACAAATTTAATACAATAAAATCATCATTAAATAAATAAATGTTGTGAATGTCCCATAAGTGAAGTAAATGTAACATGATAGAAATGTAACATTAAATGTACCATTAAATTAAAGGTACCATTTATTTATTTAATACATCATCAGAAACAATAAATGTACCATTATATCATGAAATGGAATATTATGCAATTAAATGTGCCACTGAATAATTAAGTATAATTTTAAAGACGACATGGCGTAATTAGTGGTACACTTAATATTTAATGATGTATTAAATAAATTGTACATTTATTGGTACATTAAATTTTTTTCTATTTCACAACATATTTATTTAATATCTTCCCTTGATGAAGCCTTTCTACAGAGTCCGCAAGGGGACATGGGGGAACTGTTTTCTCTTTTGTGTCCCCACGCAATAGTCTTTGCGTTATTTCGCAATACTTTGTGGGATAGTTTCCAAACCAGAGAACTGCAAAAATGAAACAAACACTACACCCGTTTTGAGATTTATTGAGTTTTATTTTGAAATCGGCCTTAAATAAAATTATCTTCAATCAGACTAAAAGACAGTTTTTATCCACAAGCTGTGAAACAAACTACTGAACAATAATACTGCATGAAACCACATCTGTGACACTTTATTTCCTTATTAATGCTGCCTGATGTGTACTTTTTTTTGTATGCCGTGTTTTTGTTTTTATCGTGATTTGAACGGTTCTTCTTATCCTAAGCATTTCATCGCATTGTTTACTGCGTGTTAACCTGCATATGACAAATAAACCATATAAATGACATATCAGTGCTGTTTTTTTTATGAGCAGTTTGTCATCTGTGCTGCTGTTCCAAAATGCCGAACGCAAAAGTATTGCGTGGGGACGCAAAAGTAATACATTTCCCCATGTCCCCTCACTGGCTTCCGTACCTTACCTCTTAAATCTTTAGTGCACATGCAGCAATTTTGTTGGTCAGATGAGACTTGACACATGATGGTACTTTTGGTTTGATGAATGAAGAGATGCAGGGCTGATTTAATCCAGAATTTGCCAAACAAGTGTCCCTTAATCACTGGTATACTTGATTACGACTAAACACTTTTTACAAGCAGCAGACTGCGTGTTAACACCGCTACATTCAACTCTCCTGAAGTTCGGTAATATTTGCGACTTTCCTGTCAGCTCTATGAGTTTAATAGATAAGTCCTTATTTCTGACTTTATCTTACAAATCCAATTTTACCACATCCAGTTCTCCACCTGCGTTTGCTCCCTCCATTCTGAACGCAGGTGGAAAACATCGATCAGAAGCACTGTTGGCTTGTGGGTCATGTAGTTCGTTTGACTCACATTATAGTATAGGCTTCTTGGAAAAAAACTACACACGTTTTTTTTTCTTAAAGTTTATAACAAAGTCTCAGTTTTACATTTCCAAAGACAATTGATCCTAGTTTGTTTTCCCTCCTATTGGTTAGCTCCCGCTCCCGTCTGCTCCCGTTCATTTTTTATCCTGTACCGTCCCAATCACGTGATTTTTACTGATGCTGTCTCCCATCCCGCGGGATTCCCATGGGAATCCCATGACCCGTGGGACTCCCGAAAAAATGTCAGCCTCTAGTCCAGAGGCTTGGCTAAGTACTGTGAGTCCAGAGGCTTGGCTAAGTACTGTGAGTCCAGAGGCTTGGCTGCCTTAACGGCCACGAGAAGAGCGTCGAAGGGACCTCCAGCGGAGAGTGGAGCTGGAGCATCTAGCCATCCCACAGCAAGAAACTCATCCTGAAGTAAAGAGTGCACCAGATCCTGATCCTCTGGGTGATCCATTAGATGGAGCACGAATTTACAGCAACGATTTTTCATAAGTTTCCTCTTCAAACCCTCCTCTTCAATCCAACTCGGGGCTGGAGGCTGCACCGGCGGCTGAAGAACTGCAGAGGGCGATGGGTAACCGCCAACCAACTCCGGGGAAAACAGCCGCGAGGAGGTCATGGCGGATGGACCCTCCATGGAAAGGTTAGAGGCGCCCACCCGTACCTTCTCGGTGGCGACTGCCCACCGACGATGACGTCGTCCAGGGCAGGATGAAAACCCAGCCGAAAACTCTGCAGCGGCAGGTGGCAATGGGGGCAGCTCGGCTGGAGCTGCTGCAGACGTTGAACGCTTGCGGTGAGAACGAAGTCGCTTGGAGGAGGATCGTGCTGGTGAGCAGCGGTTCCGACCTGGCTCGAAATCCACATCAGCCCAGTCGGCCTCACCGAAGCATTCTTCCATCTCCTCCAGCAATAAAGGTGAGGGCGAAAGTTCCACCTCCTCACCGTACATAGTCCTTAGCGTCTCCACTTGCTGCTTTACCCATAGCTTCATCTCTGTAACTTTGTCCACTTGGTCCTCATGGCTGGTTCCTAATGTCGAGGGGGGATCTTGGGTCGGACCAAAGTGCAGAAAAGAGCTTGGTAGCCGCATCATAGTTCATTCACCAAAGGCAAAAATGTAACAAAACATTGCAGGTATAAATCAAAGTCAAAATCCAAAACTTACAAAACACTGTAGGTACTAATGGCAAAAAGGTAGCATAAGTCTCCAAGCGAAGCATAAACAAAGCATAGTCATAGTAGGGAAAGGGGTAGTGACAAACACAAGGAACCAGCGACAAACAGAGACACCAAACCAACTAATATACTGGGGAAAGACAAAGGCAGGGAATCAAGGGAACTGAGAACAGGTGCGACAAGGAGGCAGGGAAGCAGCAGGAACAGGTGAAACAAATACAAAGGCTGAGGAAGAGTGAAAGGACTAAATAAACAACAGAAAACACAAATTAAGCAAGAGAATAAATCAGAGGAGGAAATAAAGAACTAGAATAACTATGAACTAAAGTAAACAAAGAAACTAGAGGAGAACATAGAAACAACAACCTAAGAAATAAACAAAGAGCCATAAGGAGAATCTAAATTACAAAATAAACCATCACAAGAACCCACAAAGTCCAAAATGTCACTCCAGGACAATTATAGCTGTTGCTGCAGCGGAATTGGGCTCTTGTCTGGAGGAAGCTGGAGGAGTCAAGAGAGGTGTTACTTTCTGATCCAAGGAATACAACATGCTACCTAATTCAGACAAATTTCTAGACTGTTTATTTTGTTGAGCGATGATTTGTTGAAACATAAGTTCATTTTGATTTATCCGTTTCTCTTGGAGTGTTAATAGCTCGAGAATCTGGTCATTGTCTGATTTGGCCGGATTATTATGTTGAGTTGTAACAGGAGGAGTACACAAGTACAGGCAAAACCAGAACAATGAAGCAGAGACTGATGAAAAGTTTAAGTGAAGTTTATTTACAAAGGGTGGAAGTAGATTCGTCAGGCTCTTGGGAGAGAGGTAAGCTTTGAAGGAGGAGGCAAAGGATATCCAGGAGGAAAGGGATTCCGTCTTTGAGGTAAGTTTGTGTTCCAGGTCCGCGAGGGAGAGTGAGAGTGGCAGGACAGAGGATTGTTGAACTTCGGGTGAGAGTTTCCAGGAGAGTGAGTCCACATCCACAAGTCCTTAAGCTCCAGCAACAGGTGAGTTCCAGACTCCACCAAGTGTCCAGTGTCACTGAATAATCCGGCGAGGAATGGATCACAACCCAGAGCTTAAATGCCAGCTGCACTCATCAGCAGGATCCAGGACAGGTGAGTGAGGAAGGCTCCGCCCTTGCCACTCTGACTCTGAAAGGTAAGGAAACACAAACATATCCTCCAACAGAACACAATCCTAACAGTATCTCATTCCAAGCTGTAAAGTTAATGGCATAGAAGAGGTTGTTTTGTGAATGATCTTCTTTGGAAATTGAAGATCAATGTAGGATGCTCAATTTCCCGAGCTTGTGTATGGGTGCAGGGCCTTAAACATTTGCACAATTTCTCACATTATATTACTTTGTACTTTATTGCTGCATGTAATTTCATCTCCATATAAATCTGCCTGTTCTGTGCAGGCCTCAGAGTTTAGTTTAAGAGTATTAGTAAACAAACAGGACCATGAATACTAAGAAACATGGCAGTTCAGGGATAATCTGAAAAATAGTGTCATGCTGTGGAGATACTTTTCTTCAGGGAAGATTGTCTGCGTTATTGGAGATATAGAAGGAAATAAATGCAGGGAAATTGTGGATGAAAATCTGTTAGAGTTTGCAAAAAACTTGTGACTGTTTAAGTAGTTTACCTTCCAACAGGACAACGAGCCAAATCGTTTAGATCAAAAGATATTCATGTGTCCAATAATAATCTGCTGCAAGTGTTGGAAATTGATGATCAAACATGCTCTTCATCTAATCTGACTTACTTTCCGCTGTTTTATAAGGAAGAATGAGCAAAACATTCCAGTCTTTAGATGTGTAAACCTGATAGAGACATACTTCAAAAGGTTGTTTTATACAGTATTGACTCACATGGCCTGAACTGATATGCATGTCAAACCTTTTTAGATTTTTATTTGTAAAACAAATCTACTTCAAACAGATGGACTACTTTTGCATTTTTCTAAATTATGAACTCCCAACAAAATCAAGTTATGTTTGAGGTTGTAATGTGACAAAATGTTAAAAAGTTAATGGGGTACCAATACTTGTGCAGCACACTTGGGCTGTGCCACTCTTCACACTATGCTGTAATAATAATTTGCCAGCTGTAATTGGATTTGGTTCATTCAGAGATTTTGTTGTAATTATTATCATGCTTAAAGCTCTTTATCAGGGAATGATGACATGCAGGGAGGTGTACTCAGGGAGAAAGGCACTTAGAGAAGCCAAATCTATGCCATGTATCTCGACTAAGCGAATTTGATTGCTGTAGGTAAAAGGAAAACTTGCGGTTTCATATTACATGCTGTGCTGGCAGGAGAGGGGAGATGCTACACAGATGCAGTGAGATCAATCAATGGCATCCATTTCCAAAGACCGTGTCTGTGCACACAGGTATATATGATGTCTGGGCTCTAAAAATCAAACATGGAGAACTATATTTCACAGAGTGCTGTTTCACATTGTGATGCAGCGGCTTGAACTGAGTGGTTTGTATATGTGAGTAACATCTTATGTGCATTTGTTAAACTGTAACAATATGCGTCCACTTTTAACTGGTTGCCATGGCAGATAATTGATGCTCAGCACTAGTACTGAATGACTTAAAGTGCCAAAGACTAATGGAATTAATCAGCCTTAATGATGAAATAAGTATTCCTATTAATCAAGAATGTTGCTCCATTATGGAGTGGAAGCAGGAGGAATGTTTCTGGAAATACTAAAAGATACAATTAGGTTTATTGATGGATGAAACTGCGTGAAACCCATTGCAAATACTGAAAAGAGAATTGAGTGGCATATCTAAACCTCTGCCAGGATGTTTTTTTCTTCTCAGTCCAGTTTGATTGAGAAGCTTACACCTGTAGATGTAATATATCTGAATTGCTTTGCCCCTGTGCACTGTAGGTCAAAACAGAAACTGAGTCCAAGATGTTTTGGGCATCATCCAAGCGAAAGTTTTCCTGACTTGACTGTAAATGAAATTGCACAGAGGGGAGACTCAAAACAGAATTATATCAATATCAAGTTGTTTTCACGAGTCAAACTGAATTGGTGAGTCTGAGCTGCCAAATGTTCCAGCTGCCATTAGTTGATTGCTTAATTATGAGCCTTCACATGTCCACACAGCAAAGAGAAATTTGCTGGCAATGCATTAGATAGCTACACATTTCATGTTGTTCCTCTGTTAACCAATCTGTGCTGCAAATCTTTTTTAGAAGTGTTTATCAGTTTTGCGTTAAATCTCATGCCTCAGACAAGCAAGAACACAAGGTTAAAATAGAGTGATTGTGTGTCCTCTCCTCACGCTTTTATGAAAGTGCTAACCCTTTAAAAGAGACAGGTTTTAATTCAATTCAGGTCATTAACTTGAATTATGAAAGGAATTTGAAAACATCCACGTCAACACTTACCGCTTATTTCCTCTTGCATGTATTTTTTTATGCTAGACTAGAATTTGGTACATGTTAATTTCCAATAAAGCTTAAATATTATTTCTGTTTAAAAAATTTGATTCTAAGCTTTTTAAAGGCAGTATCATCTGACAAACCCTAAAATAACAAGGTTAAAGGATTTTAACTGTAATTCATAGTGATAGGTATAGATGCATTGATCCAGTTTGTTTTGAGTCCGATCTGATGCCAGCATTTTCTGTTCCAGAAAGTTTTACTTTAACATTTAGTGTTGTTTTTGGTCGTGGTATTGCATAAGCTAATTTAAACAGCTCTTTACTACTGTAATTTGTGCCCTTATCTTTAGTTAAATTTATATTTGCAAGATTGATATTTATATAGCAGATTGGTCCTTGCATGGTTATTTTTACATTCTTGTCAACTGGAGAGGTGCACAATCTGAACAATGGGCTTTTCAGAGGGAGGGGATGGGGGCATTTAGCAGACCTTGCAACCTAACAACAGTTTTAAAGACAGTTTAATAAACTGTAAACATCCAGATTCTATATGTTACTGGAGGTATCAAGCTTTCTGCAAGTTAGACTGAGTTACATTTAAGACATTTTAGGAAGACCAATTGGATTTAAATGTAAGCCCTGCATAAATAACAGTAACCTAAGAACTTTATTTCTTATCTTGCATTTTTGATGAGTGTCATGCAACTTTGCATGACACTCATTGCACAATGTACAAAATACTTCATTATGACAACTTTTATATCAGTTGGTGTGAAATCTTTTCATTGAAAACCTCAATAAATAGGTGTGTGGGGGTCTATTTAAAAAGCTACAAAAGTTAAACTTGAAATATTAACAGGGAATATATAAACCTGTGTTAAGATTGCTACTTTAGGATTAGAGGAAAGGTTTCAGTGACTATATTTAAAATATATCTATATATCCTCATCCATGCTGTTCACCTCAGAGATGAAACATTTTGTGTGCAGCCAGTGATAAAACATATTCAACAGCAAACACAAATTTATAATCTGTTTCACTGTAACATTACTCCAATCTGTTTTCAAAATCCCTCTGTAGTTTGGTTGTGTTCGGCACATCTAAAATTTGACCTGCTTTGGTCTGAGCTCCCGCAGCAGAGGAGCAGGGATTGTGGGACAGGCTGGAACTGTACCTGCTGAGGACCTAACACAGTCATGTCTGCTCCAAAACAAATAACAATAAATTTGTTTCAGGTTTGCAGGCAAGACTCCATGTGCAACGATACATTCCCTCTGACTAACCCCATATATTGAGATATCATTACTTTCCACATACCATAATCGCCTAAGTGAGCGTTTTAGGAAAACAAGAAAAAACAAAAATTTCAGCATGCACATTATATTTTTATTGATATTGTAACAGTAAGGCAAAATATAACTTAGCCAATTATGTAATGAGGCCCTGATTTTGACAGTACTTATTTCTGCACTGAAATATGGACCTTGTGGTTTAATCACATCATACAATAACGCATATTACTACAGCCAGAACTACAACACATGTATGAAGCTATACAAGACAATGCAAACTAATTTCAGACCTAAGTAAATATAATTTAAGACCTTTTACAGAAAAGGTCTCAAATGTAATTAAGACTCTTTAAGGCTTTAAATTGAGATGACTAAATTTAAGACTTATTACATTTTTAAGACCCTGCAGAAATCCTGGATAATTACAACTTTTACTGTAACAATCTGACACAATACATCCAAATTAGTAGGATGTATTGTTACTAGTATAAAATCAACCAAAATATGACTTGCAGAAACAGTGAACAATGAAGCCTGAAATGAGGAAGGAATTGGTGGCTTTATCCCGATATCAATGAAAGCAAGATGGCGCCGACGATGGCCGCCTCGGAGCTTCGCTCTCTGTTTGTGTATCTTGTCTGTTTATATGTTTTTCGAGCCACAATCCCGTGGTCTCATTCCGTAGAGAGGAACTTCTCAACATCACAGAGTCCTCTCTTGGGATTTTTTCACCATCTTTCATCGATCCGAGGTTCACTGAGCTTCTGGCAAGCGGAGCTGTGGCACTCTATGGGATACTGTGCCGAAAGCGCCGGAGGGGGAAATGTGCTGGCGTGCTGGTAAAACTCCGCAAAAGAGGACCTCGCACACCACTGCCTTCAATCCATCTGGCAAATGTCCGCTCTCTAAGCAACAAGATGGATGAGCTGTTTCTCCTCACCGGTAAAAACATGGATCTCTGCGTCTCCTGCAGACCTGATAATGTCTCCCCATCATGTCTGAAAGCCTGTGCTTATCAACTCGCTCTGATCTTCACCCGGATCTTCAACAAGTCACTGGAGATGTGTGAGGTACCCTCCTGCCTCAAACGATCCACCATCATCCCCGTGCCCAAGAAACCCACCATCCTAGGATTAAATGACTACAGGCCTGTAGCCCTGACGTCTGTGGTCATGAAATCCTTTGAGCAGCTGGTGTTGAAGCACCTGAAAGACATCACAGGCACTGGTGTTGTCAGAACTACCTGGAACTCAACCTACTCAAGACTGTGGAAATGGTGGTGGACTTTCAGGGAACACCACCCCGTACACCCCCCTCACCATCCTCAACAGCACCGTAGCAGCTGTGGACCACTTCAGGTTCCTAGGAACCACCATCTCTGAGGACCTGAGATGGTCTTCACACATAGACACTGTTCGGAAGAAGGCCCAGCAGAGACTGTACTTCCTGAGGCAACTCAAGAAACTCAACCTTCCACAGGAGCTGCTGGCGATCGTCTACACTGCCATCATTCAGTCTGTCCTGTCTTCCTCCATCTCAGTGTGGTTTGGCTCATCCACAAAACTGGACAGCTCCAGACTGCAACGAATAATCAGGACTGCAGAGAGAATAATCAGGGCTGACCTTCCCTCCATCCAGGACTTATACAGGTCTAGGGTCAGAAAAAGAGCTGCTAAAATCTCTGCAGGCCCCACACACCCTGCACATAAACTGTTTAGAGTTTTACCTTCAGGCCGCCGCTACAGAGAACTGCTCACTAAAACCAGCCGCCACAGAGACAGTTTCTTCCCCCAGGCTGTTTCTCTGTTGAACATTCATTAGAGTACAAAATAACAGCATACAGATGCTGCAAATGCACCGTTTTATTTATATATGTGTATATTTGTATATATGTATATTCTGTAATGGAAAAACAAAAACCAGAGAGCAAAGTGTACCGGAGTCAAATTCCTTGTTTGTATGTACGAACTTGGCAATAAAGCTGATTCTGATTCTGATTCTGATCTAGTCCAAGAATAACATAACGAGTGGGTTTGATACCGATTTGGATCCATCTTTAATGACTGGGGAAAAACAAAGTTACAGAAGGTTTTTTTAGTTTTCCCCAGCCAGCAATTTTCTCTTCCTTTCCACGTGGCGCCTCTACTCTACACGGATTACGTGCAGATCCCTGTCTGCAGGCTGAGCTCAGCATGAGCTTTCAATTTTAATGGCTACCTCTAGAGCAGGGTGGAGGGGGATGCACTTTCCCAATAATAGGTCTTGACAAAGATATGAGTACACAAAAAAAGTGTGTAACACCTGTGGCAGTCCTGAACAAGTGAGGCTACCTGCTTTCTCTGACACACATGCACAGCATACACACAGTAGACAGCTGATCCCAATTCACAGCGACACTTCAGTCTCACAGAAAAATGCTGTGAGTGATGAGTGTTCATCTCATGTTGGGTCAGGTAAAAAGAGAGTTTTTCATTTCAGAATTCCCAGAAAATAATATTTTATCTCCTTAGTCCACAATACTGCAGCTGAGCATCTTACACTGCAATATAAATGGGTTTGTAGGCATATCCTTGTAAAGAACTGCATCACATCATTTGCAACTTGTCAAAATTATTTACAGCTCATAAAGGTTACAAAACAAGCCTTAATCATAATTTCTCACTGGTGGTCCATTAGTTATCCCCTGCCTCAGAGGTTTTCACAGCCAATTATCTCCCCGAATTGATAAATATGTGTTTTGCGTGGCTGTGGCACCCGGTTAATCCCTTCTGCCTCCAATGACGACAGCAGAGTTTGTGTGAAAACTTTGACTGAACTATAGATGGCCTGTGTTCAGACAGTATATTGATACTAAAGTAGTAATTTCCATGCAGTCATTGAAGCCAACCAGTGCACACACAGCCTTTTGTAGTAATTTAACTAAACTGCTGCCTTAGATTGTTTTTTGTGGACAAACTATTTACAGTAGTTTCTTGAAAGGGTATTTGTTTTAACCACGTATATTTACATATAGTTTTGCTTCTCTCAACAAAGTGATCATATTCTCACTATGAGACTCAAATTAAATTCTGAATTTCCTTGGCTTCTGTAATTTAATAATTTCTACTTACCTGAGTAAAGATTGATGTTTACTTAGTATTTGAAAGATTTTTGCAAATACTGTTAATACTGTATTACTGTGAGGTTTAATTTGTGATATTTGCAATGAATTAAAATGATCTAAGAAATGTATGTAAATATGGTCCAATATTTGCAGAATACAAATAAATTGAGCATTATAAAAACATAGAGGTTAGTTCAGAAGGATGCTGGAAGAGAGAAAACAGCAGTTTACCAGGGGAAATGTGCAGGGAGATCAGAGTGATTCTCTGCAGGTACCCAGGGGACCTAGAAGAAGGCACAGTGGGAGATTATAAACAGCGACAGGGAAGTAAAGTGAAGAGACACAAGTAAAGTGACCCATCTCTGCGGTTTTAATAAAGTGCTTCACAGGCTCCCGCTGCTGGTTTAAACCAGCAAACACTAGTTTATTTTCATACATTCCCCCTACCCAGTATTTTAGTTAATTTGTCTTTTTCCCATGTAAGACTCCATAAGGGTAGAGTTTATCAGGTACTCTTTTTATGTCCTGCACACAGGTGTGTCTCAATTAGAAAGCATATAATCAAACACTCAAACAATTTATTTCAATACTCAATTAGAAATGTAAATATAATATACTGTAATATATAGATTTATTACACAAGAGTGGAGTATTTCATTTAATTTTCATGTATTTGAGTTTATTTTGCGAATTATGACCTACAGGTAAGGAAAAGCTGAAACTCAGTAAAGGTTTTTTATTGTATGAGACCAATAAAGGGAATGATTTAAAATAGCAAAATATAATGGTATTGACCAACA
Source organism: Girardinichthys multiradiatus (assembly GCF_021462225.1). Classification (NCBI taxonomy): domain Eukaryota; kingdom Metazoa; phylum Chordata; class Actinopteri; order Cyprinodontiformes; family Goodeidae; genus Girardinichthys; species Girardinichthys multiradiatus. The sequence continues at coordinate 35,240,038 of NC_061805.1, read as the reverse complement.
TATTTAAGCAGATGACTGATGACTTGACTGTTGTCCGGCAGACAGTCATTTAAAAAAGCTACCAAAGCTCTTTGCTAAAGAACCTGGCTGTTCACATATAAATGGAAAATTGAGTGAAATGTGCGGTAGGAAAAAGGGGCACAAGCAACAAAGATATTCATAAGACATGTAGTGCAGCAGAAGGCAGTGCTTAAGCCAACACCCACGTATCCAGGACCGGGCGACAACTGTTTTATTTTTTGTGAGAAGCTACTCACCAGAGAACCAGACAATGTCAGAAGTGGTTTTCCTGGGCTGAAATGAGGATGGGATGCTCAGTGATTCAGGCTCAGTCAATTTTTAGATGGGAATAGATTTTCTCTTTCATTTGAAAATCAAGGTCCCAGAGTCAAGAGGAGTGGACAGGTACAGAATCCAAGTTGCTTGAGGTCTAGTGTAGAGTTTCTACCATCAGTCATGAGTTAGGGAGTTATCTCATCTGCTGGAGAATTAGCTGTGGAAAAGTAATTCATAATGTTCATATGTTTCGATGTTAATGTTACTGTCATGTTTCTGGAAAGTTTCCTGACCCACATGCAGAATCAAACTCCGGACTTGGGATATATCCATATAAAAGTGTATTTACAACATGAAGTGGGAAAATTGTAAAACTAGGAAGGGTTCGGTGTTTGTGGTTCATCGGCGTCTGGAGAAACAGAGGAGCAGTTTGATTAAGTGGAGGATCAGAACAGGAATGAGTCAAATAATCAAGAAGGTGTTGTGATTATGAATATGAATATATTATTTAATATTTAATATTGATACTTTAATATTTTATAAAATAATATTTATCTGTTAAGGGTTGTCCTGTGAATACCAACCCAATAAGGTGGTGGTATTAGTACAAAATTGGAAGGGATGAGCCAAGATCTGGCAAAATTGAACAGCAAAACTCTAAACACACAGAATGAATTCACACAATTTCTTGAAATACAAGAATTTATTAACAAAATTAAGTCAACTCAAAGTCAAACATATTTCAATCAACAAACACTTTACTATGCTAAAACAATCCAACTAAACAACCAAGTAGAATGAAAGAATAAGGAAGACTAATGGGCTATGTACAATATAAACAAGTGAATCAAAGATGGTTAAAAAAACCATGACCAAAAGAGTGATGCAACATTACCACGCGATGTTTATGTTTGAGAACCAAGGATTATCTTGAAGAATCTAGAAATGAAGTTAGTCTTGGAACTAACTTAGGCAATAATTGGTATACCTTCAAACAACCATTCACAATGCAAGATCAGATTAAACATTAATTTAATAAAATAACATTTTAAACAATGATTTGCTGAATAAAACCAACCATCTAGACGACTAATTCCCAATGGTGTTTAATTAGCTGCTTTTATTTATTGAAATAATATTTATGTAAATATTATTTTGAATAAGAACCAAACCTTTTGGATAAATGGGTCTTAATCTTATTTATTTAGTTTAATAATAATATTTAAGGAAATATTATTAAGGAAATGTTAAAATAATACTAATAGGACCAACACCTTTCTGGGTAAATGATCTTCAGCTGACTCATAGAGTGGGTGAGCGCGTGTTGTTAGCCATTAGCGGTTGGAGCTAACAAAATAAGCTTATAGCTTGTCAACAGAATCAAACACATATCTTAAAATACCAATAATAAGAGGGTTGAAATGCATAAGCGTTGATGGCACGTTATGGCTTTCTGTGTTTAAAAACCACCCATTAAATAAAGTTTGTCTCAATTTAAAAAAAACACAACACAGAATACATCCTTAGCTGAGTGCTAGTCTGCTAGCACTTACTGTAGCTGAGTTTCTCAACACAAACCAAAACAAACGTCATAAACGGACATTATTTGGATTTTTTTACCTCTAAACTAATCTTTTCTGCCCAAACACTACCTCTTATGTGAACCATGCTGAGAAGAAGTTGTCTTGGGCATTGAGGAAAAACATCCAGCTGTGGGGTGGGGCGGCTCGTTCTGCCAGCCTGGCCGAACCATAGGACAAAGGCATGTTTGGCTCCTTGAGTGGCCACGATGTGGCGGGATAGCTCTCGCTACAATGCGGTCCTGGCCTTTTTTTTTCCAGGCTGTGGGGAAATCCGCTTCGATTAGGGCTGCTTCTGGAGGCCTCAGAAGAAAAGCCAAGTCAATAATTACTAAACTTTGTTGCATGTGATCGAAATCACTCTGGATCCAAGTTAAAGAGTTATGTCTGCTTGCCAGCAAGGAAGCATAACTGCTGTGTGGTGCCTCTCCTGTCCGGTTCCGTCTGGAATCCGCATGGAAAGAGATCTGTTTGTTTGAACGCAGAGTTTTTATTCAAACAGTGACATCATGGAAAGTCTGCTGTTACTCCCTTCTTGTTCCTGGCTGTGCTGGAAGTAGGTTAATGCGATTTATTTTGAAAGTTCCAGAAAAGTTCTTACTGGCCTTTAAATGTTGTAACCCATGGCTGAGGTCCCAACAAAGGTAATCAAATGGCTTACTGTTTCAGAGTTGGCAGAGAGAGTTAAGGGGAATGAGATCCTGGTGGATTGTGGAGGGAACAAGGATTAATGTCCGAGGGGAAATTTTCATAAAGTAGATTAGATGAAGATTGGGGGCCCTGACATAAACCGCACAGAGTGTTGGAGAGCAGGCAGGCAGGTGACGGCTGGAGGCGGGGGCGCTGCAGTGGATGAGGATGGATGGATTTTCCAGTAGAGGACTGTCATAGAGAAGATTTGCTGGTGACATCCAGGATTAGCATGGAAACCAACCAAAGGCTTCAAAACTGGGAGGCACAGAGAAAACTGGGTGTGAGCTCTAGACAAAATAAGCAGAAAAAACAGAGATAACCTTCCACAGAAGAAAGTTAAATACTCAAGGGATTTCAATGTTGAGATTATTTGGGCTTGACTCTACCAAGAAAGGCTGATTATCAGGCCAGCTTAGGAGACTGCAAACAGGTGTCCAGAATGCCGTAGGCAGCTACGTCCTCCACCAGAGATCCTCTATCAAAAAACACACTAACTCCCACTCACACACCGGGATCATGACAGTTACTGATTTATCATACTGATTGACCAGGATGTAAAACTTTGGTGTGATGACTAACTGTTTCCCTCTCATTGTTAACACACTCTAATGGCTCTAGGAGTTTTATGAAACTTATAAGGAGGATCTAAGAACAACAAACTTCGCCACAACAAATGTGTGAGTTTTGATGGCAGGAGTTAGCAATCCTTAGAACATGCTACAGCTGTGACAGAATTGGGTTGGAGTCATTTATTTCCTGCCTTAGGCCAAAACTGTGCAGGGAATTGTCTCTGGAGACAAATAATCACAATGAAGCAACAGCTAAGCTACTGAGAGAACACTTTTGGGGTTTGGCAAAAAAAGAGTTTTTATCACCAAATAACCTTTTTTTTCTTTCATTGATTGTGGGCAAGTCTGAATTGTTCCTCAGATGAAATCTTAAGGGAATTAGTCAAAACCTTTATATACATTTTTGACATCAATAGCCACCAATCTGCATCTCCCGATGTAACTTAGTTATTAGTTATAACATGACTCCACTGTTGGTGTTTTCTCTCTCAGTGTTTTCTCCATCCTTGCCTCTATTCAAGACATTTTATGGAATCCATAGTGCCATAATTTATTTTGCTGCATGTCCACAGTGTGTTGTTGGTTGCCTCAGTTGCACTTTACTAGTAGCAGTATTGATTCCCCTTAGCTTTGCCGCTGGTCTTGCTAAGTATATGGTGCTGTGTGTTACACTGTAAATAATATCTTTTGAAATCCAAAGTGATTTGACTGAACCATGTTCAGACAGGGAATTTGTTTTAGAAAAACAGCCATAAATTCTATTGTTTCTCACTTGTTTAACTTTTCAGATAGCAGTTTGATTAAATTTCTTTTTAACTTTTTGTCCAACGCTCTGGACAAGCATTTAAAGGCTTGCATATAAGGCTTTGTGCCCACCAGACACCAAAAGACAATTTTACTCTGGAGGGAAAATACTATTCCACAATTTGAACACTGAAGGACAATAAGTAATCCTGCATAGATTACATAAACAGGTTCTGTTAGAGCTGTGTAACACTATTTTTGTTAATATTATGAAACAACCGTTAGATCAGGGGTGTCCGACTCCAGTCCTCGAGAGCTATTATCCTGCAGCTTTTACATGAATCCCTTTTCCAACATACCTGAATGAAATGAACAGCTTGTTACCAGGCCTTTGCCAAGCTTGACGGCACACTGAAGAGGTAATTCAACCATTTGATTCATGTGTGTTGGAGCAGGGATGCATCTAAACATTGCCACACAGTAGCTCTTTTATTCATTCATTTATTGTCATTTATTCAGTGTCACACAATTCATATCTCCATTCCTTGTTGAGGGAGTTCTTAGGAGACATTGGTGACCTCTCTGGATGTTATTGTTGGTAATGGGAATAGGGATTGTAATTTATTTTAAGGTTTACTTGCTAATTTGAAGCTTTGAAAGATCCCTTAATATTATTTTTCGGAAACACTTTCCTAACATAATTAGGCATTTAGTTAAGTATTAATCCATGAACAACAATACATAAGAGAAAAAAGAAAATTATAAAACATTGCTCGATAAGGGCAACTGCATATGTTTAATTCATGAGACAAAGCTCGATAACATCAAGCTTTTTACTTGTGGCAAATATCACCCTGGCACAGCCAGTCAGCAAGCTGACAGTGACAGAATAATCTTGTCTTCAGGCTGTGGACAGTGAATGCATATTGTCAGATGGGTCCATTCCAAAATTAACCAACATGATCAGTCTTCTTCTGTTCTGGGTTAAACTGCCACTCCTTGCATATTCTTGTTTAAAGGGACCTTAATGTCTCATATATTATTATTCATGGCAACAAATGCATGACTATTTTGGCTTTAAGATTTGGAGAAGATTTACTTCTTTTGGCTACCTGCAGGTGAAACATTCATGTTTTTAACTAAGTTGTACAAGCTGTATTTGGACGAAGGCAGAGGTTTAGTTAATTAAAGAATCAGTGGAACACAGAACAGACCCGCCAATGAGTTCTGAACTAGCGAGGTATTAAAAGACTGCAAAGGCAGAGTAAAATGCTGTCAGGAGAGCTGAATTCTAAAACTTACACTTACACTGGCATGCATCTCCTATGACTGCAAAAGGAAACTGTAGGGAAACAGGGGAAATTGTTTTGGTTATTTGTTTAATTTGAAATTTTTATTAATTTCTTTGCAAAAGATGAATCCCTTTTCAAACATTAAAATGCATTTGTTGCTTAACAGTCAAATTCAAAATATTCTTGTAAGATAAACATCTGTAAATTACTATGCTGCTGATGTACACCAGCTCTTCTACAATTCATCCTGAACATCAGTGCATTTTGATTCTTTACATAGATTGTTGTCTCATGTGTATCACTGGCTAGAAGCAATAATAAAAAGATATGCTGCTCGATGAATTCCTGCTCCAGCTCTGTGAGTTTGCATTTAAAGTATTTAGACTCAGTGTTATTTCAACCAACTTTGCAGAGCACGATTTCCATCTAAAATTGCTAACTCTACTGCAGTCCACTGAGCTCAGCTCTGTTTCTTTAAATATATACAGCTAGCTCAGCATTTGTTTCATCCATTTGAATCAAATTCTGTTCTATTTAGAAACAATGTAACCCTAAATCTTCCAGCACAATGTTTCTTACATTGCTATAAATGTTGCCCTATCTAAACATGTATTTCATGTGTGTCCAAAGCTGAAGAAAATAATAACATTCTGCAAAGCATCAAATGCTGTCACAGCAGTGAAGTATGTGTTTCACTTAAGATGCACCACCTTTTGGATTTCCTGTACATTGGAATGAAGAATGTGAAATATCCAGTCCTCCTTTGCATATAGATGGAATAAGTTACTTTTGGTATTTGCATCACTGTTGTGCCTTTAATCACGTGTGGTCTATACAGAGTCTGTGAAGGACCCCAGTGGTCAGATAATTATTTGCTTAAATTTATCAGAACAAAATAAACACTGTTGTTAGCTGGGGCAAGTCTAAGCATTTGGCATGCCAAGTTGAGTGGTTTTTTGGTGCAGATATGTGCATAGCATGAGATTAAGTAATGGTATTATTTGGTCATTTATGTTTATTTAGTAGAAGTGGCATTTATAGTTTATATCATGTCTCTAAGTTGCGATTTTCACACTACATAATTTTTCAACATGTCCAAAAAGTACATGGTATTCTGGTTTGGCCAGATGATACAATATGTATCCTACAGTATCAGATGCAAGGAAAGACAATGCTGAAGCATTACTAGCCAAAACTGCGGATACTGTAAAAGTGTTTCTTTTTTAGCTATGATAATATTTTCCTTCTCCAAAGTCAGATTAAACTGCGTCTGCAAGAAGTGGTATGACTAAAGGATTTAAGTCAGTCTCCTGTTAGCTTGGATAACATTATTATAAGATTTATTTCAACAACAGAAGTCTAGTGGAGTTTTGACAAAAATTCAGAATGAAAGACTCACCTTCACTGCCTCCGCCTTCCAGTGACTCTTCGGTGCGTCTCGCGGCCTTCCAATCAGCATCCTGTCCGTCTGATTCTCCATCCAATCACCTTCCGACGCCTTGCTTTTAAAGGACCTTCTACCGTGTTCATCTTCACTTGTCAGCTGAGCTCATCCCTCCTCCACCCCACCTCCACCATCTTCCTTCACATCTACTCCTGGCTTCCTCGCTCCCTGGCCGCCAATCCACGACCAGTGTCGGATCAGGGGGAAGACATATTTAAATCTAAGCCTTACAAAGGATCATCTTAGCTCATGTCATTCTCAGCATTCATGTCTTCCACCCAGGTCTGAGCGCCAAAGAAATAACCATGTAATTTCTCATCATTAAAACCTTTATAATTGCCATCCCTCTCTTTTCAGATTGCAATACATTTCTAAAATTCCTATTCTCTTAAGTGTAGGATATATTGGTGTTGGTGTCATATTTAGCCTAAATTAAATGATCCTTATTTCTGCACACTGGACTTTTAATATTTTTGTTGCATTCAGTATTTTAAGGCTGAACAGACAAAAATAATCACCAAAACAGCTAATCAATGAACAACTGTATATTGTGCCTATTGTAGTAATTTAAAGAAAGTTACTATTTAGCTACATGCAGAAGTAAGCAAAAATCTTTAAACATTTTCAAAATGCTAAGCAGCTTAGCAGCTTCCATGTCATATTTTCAGGTCATAGGTCTCTCAGGTACTAGATCTAACAGTAGTATCACCCACTAATACAAAACAACAACATGTTTAACAGTGCTTGATATGTTAGATATTTTAAGGGTATATCAGGACATTGCACAGTTCACTATGTCTGTCAACTGAATATCTCACCATTCTGCCACTCTTGATCCTCAGTCATAGACTCAGATGTTGAGGTAAACTTCTGAGGAGAACTGTTAATATCATACAGGTCAGGATTTCAGTACTTTTCAAAAGTATTCATATCCTTTTTTTTTTTTTATTATTCATACCCTAAATTTTCCCCTAAATTTTGACCACTTCCCCTCACAAACATAAACTTAAAAGTTTTGTAAAACCTCATGGCTGCTAATTTAATTAGCTTGAAAACATTAACCCACAATTTAGGAAAGATCTTAGTAAGAATCTGCACTCATTTGAAATAACACATGATTTAAATTTCATTAGGGAATTATCGCCAGAGCCTGATTTTAATCCTGCCCAATATGGCTCTTTCTTTTCTTCACTTTATTCGATCTCCCTGCAGCTAGCATGCAGATTCAATTAGCATCCAAATGAAGTTTCAGAAAGGATGGTAAGTCCATCTGCTTCTCTGTTCCGATTGCTTGGTTTTAGATTTCCTTCCTTCCCTCTGCACCCTTACATGTGCCGGTCCAGAATCTGTGTAATGCAAATCTTTTGTTTTCATTATCCAACAAAACAATGTTATCCCTTTACACCACAACCTTATCCTTATAACTCTCTCTCTTTCTCAGCCTTGTTTCCCGCCAATCTCTTTCAACCAACATTGGTTGCATTTATCTGCTTTATCAAGGGATGATTGATCCATGAGTTTGCAGCGCCTGCTTTAATCTGCTGGATCTGCAGGAACTGTCAGAAGAGAATGTGCCAGATGTTAAATTGGTGCAACAGAGATAGGGTCCAGTGCATAACACATGCATATCTTTGTTTTAAAAGTGTTTAGAAGCCATCTCTTGACAAGCAATGTTTCCTCCTGCTCATATTCATACATTTAAAACATCATTGAAATTTACCCTGATTTAGGTCCAAAGTAACACAAAGGATATATCTTTCAGACTAGACCACTTACATGTTCTACAGTTTTTTGTAAGTTTTTGGATGCATGTACATTAAAGTGCCTGTGACATCTAATTTTATGATAAATGCAGTTACATTTATGAAAAGGAAACAATAAAAATATTTCAAAAACTAAATTCATGCAGCTGAAATAAACAGGTGTACCCTGCCTCTCGCCCATAGACTGCTGGAGATAGGCACCAGCTCCCCCGCGACCCACTATGGAATAAGCGGTAGAAAATGACTGACTGACTGAAATAAACAGTTGGTTATAAATTATACTAAAAAGGCACTTCCAGACAACTCCTTTGTGCCTTTTTATGATGTAGAAGGGGAACCAAGGCACGTAAACTGACTGCTGCTACAATGGCAGACAACACACACAGTAGCAAAGATTCTGATGTTTCTTTAGATTTATTTCAGTAAATTTCAGAGAGAGGCAAAGCAGATTCAGAAGAAGAAACTCAGATGTCATCGGATGGCAGAGCACAAGTGCTGCGATTTGCAGACGGCCATCCAATTCTTTATTTTTGCGGGATGTATGAATAATACCGCACTGACATGAAAATAATTCACTAAAGATGGACTAGATCTAGCTATATTAATAAATACATGCATATATTTATATATACACATGTATACACTCACCGGCCACTTTATTAGGTACACCTGTCCAACTGCTTGTTAACGCAAATTTCTAATCAGCCAATCACATGGCAGCAATTGCCATGTAATTGGGGGTCCAACCCAGTACTAGCAAGGTGTACCTAATAAAGTGGCCGGTGAGTGTATATTAACAGTTGTTTACATTAGATCAATTAGTTCAGTTCCTGGGCTATAAACATTAACCAAGGTATTCCAAACCCAGCAACTTAGTGTACTCACCCATTGTAGAACAAAACATAGGAAAATATCTGAATGCATAAAATAAAAAGTGAAGCAGTTTGACTGCTTTAACTTCCACAGAATGAGTTGTTTTGGGCTTGCTAATGCATTTATCCCTGGCTTTTATTGCGCGATCTGTGTATGGTTCTTGGAGCTCCTCCTTGCTTTGCAGCGGACCGGAGCTGTGCAGATGTAAATCAAAAGGGCAGAGAAGTTTGCGGATGGACTGGAGAGCAGTAGAGCAGATGCAGTTTAAATCCAAGATATATAGGACACTGGGTGAAACAAACAGAGATGAAGTGAGCAGCATGGAGCAGTTGCAGCAGACACAAGAAATGATTTAAGATCTGAAGACACTACCTGGTGTCTAATTTATTTTAACTATATCTTAGAATGTTTGGTGAAACAATTATTTAAATATATTGTATGCGTGTGTAATTTATCTTATTTTAATAATAATATTTCTGATCATTATAATTATTAATAAAACAATTTCTGATTTTTAATAAACAATAAGTGCCAATATCTAAATGTACTTTTGTAACAAGGTGTTCTTACTTGCTGAGCTTTGATCTGTTTAGCAACACCAACAACAACCTTTTCTTTGGCAATCTTTTCCCATCGGATGCTATGAACAATGTGGCCATAGCATCTGCCACAACATTCTCCTTCGTCTGGAAGATATCCCGACCTCTTACATAATTTCTCCTAAGAATTCAGAGGTTTCTTGTTCGAAGCAGTTTTTCAAAAAGTCCTCTGATCACAACTAGCTGTGCTAGCTGGGACCAGCCCATCTGTCACTCGTCAGTTTCCCAGCTCTGATCCTCTTCACTTCAGGAAAATAGTGCAGACTAATGGCTGCTGTTACAGTATTGCTGCAACCACCAGCAATGCACAGTTTCAACATATTTACACTGTTCTTAATGCAACTTGGCTTCTACCTGAACAGTTTGTCATTGATGCGCCATCATTAAATGACTGGAGAGTTCCCCTTTCATGGCATTTCAGGGCAACTTCGGACTTGCAAAATGTATCAACAAAATATGTTTATTTTGTGTCAGAGTTGTCTTTTATCACTTACTGCCCAATTTCTTCAATATTAGGATGGTTTCTTTCAACTTCTGTATTTGTGGGAAAAGCATTTCACAGGCACAGGATCCACCACCTTTAGCCCCCGCCATGCCCTGAATTTCACTCTTGTCAGTATTTCATAATTTCCTACTAATCAAACTGATATTTGACTTTTTTACACCACATTGGCTCAATATAAGGTTTTTCATTTTCATTTACTCTTTCGTTGTATTTAATTCAAAAACTGCTTTCTTATTTTCTTTGTAAATCACACGTTTGATTTCAAACAACGATCACTGAGACAGTCTAAATTAGATTTTATCAGGATGTAGAAGTCCATCAAATGTCTTATCAGAGTGAGCATTAAATAGTGTGTGAAATTCTAGTTTGCTGCAAAGAAGTATTTGTTATGCATATAAATTGTACTACTTCAATTCACTACCACTGAAAATTAGAAGCATCTGGATAGTTCCAGGAATGTTTTCCTATGTTCCATAGTTGTTTTAAATGAACCACTGTGTCTGTTTTTCTTCCTTTTTTTTCTTTTTTTATAACTGAAATCCTTGATTGCAGTGCATAACTTGTGTGGCTTCGGCAAGGCTTTTTACCTATTTTGTTACATTGCAATATGTAACTTCAATGTTTTTAGCTGATTTTATGTAATGCACAAAATAGTCTAAGTTGGTGAAGTAACCGTGCAAAGTCAGACCAAAACAACTTATCCTGTGGAAGTTAAAACAGTAAAAGCTACTTCAATTTTAAAATCCTGTCATGTGAACCTGGCATTAGATCTTCCTTCATTTCCAGTAACAATATGCCATTGTTACTATGCAAAGTATAGAGTCTCAAAACTTAAACTGTAATTTTTAACTATTTTCTTCCATAGTTATTTTCCAGAACTGTTGGACAGGATGGTCTGAGACTGAGCTCCCGGTTGGAGTGTAAATAATAAAAATGTGTCCTCTTTCTATCTGCAGGTTACAGTCAATAATAGCTGCCCATTGTTGCTGCCCCATGCTCAACACAATTGCCATGTTTACCTACTTGTTATGCTTTTACAGCAGTTTGAGCCTGAGCCAACAGATCTGTACAACATGGTATTAAACAACTGACCAATAGTTTAAGTTTCCTGTCACATTTAAAAGTCAGCTGTGTACTACTTTGAGATGTTGTTTTTTTTCCTCCCAAGTTCAGAAACAGCAAATGCAAATAAATCAAAGTTAACACTTTCCAAGTGCAAGCAGCTCATGGGTTCTACAGCTGCTTTTGAGCAGTAAGAAAGCAAAAAGGAGCATCTCTGTAGAGACATCTAAATCACACATCACAGTACTAACAATGTTTGTCCTAAAAGCCTCCTTAGTTTTCCCAAATTGGTTTATGAAAAGTTGTCAGTCTTGTAAATGGACTGAATTTATGTAGCACCTCTGTAGTTATATTGACCACTTAAAGACCTTCACACTAGAGCCACATTCATCCAGTCACTTTTAGAAATATACACAGTTATACACTGAAACAACAACTTTCAGACTCTAGGAGGACTACAATCAAAAATCATTGAGCCACAGTTCACTAAACTAAAATTTTGTAAAAGGACGGAGGTGGCAAGGGGGTCGCAGAGAACTCATGGCTCTTTAGCCTCTGAGTTGGCAAGCATGGTAGTCACAAATAGCGTGACCAACCAACTGACTGGCAGATTTAGAGCAAAAACGAAACAGGACTGCTGCTATGCACTCTTGTTTTTGGTTGTTATCATGTACTTGACTATTCATAATGAAGTGTCTCTTGACAGAACAGATCACTACACTTCAGTGTAATGATCTGTAGTTGTTTAGTAGTTAACAGTTGGAAATGAAATAAGTTTGAATGCTCACGTGTGACATGGGACAGTGTCGCTTTCTTGGTGATTTGTAAAAGGCCTGAGGCAGCTTAGAGAGGGGCTTGTCTTTGTGGTTGCATGCTTGAACTTTTTCGTGAAAAAAGCTTTAATGTTAACAAGTTTCCAGTAGTAAAATCCAAACGTTTGGCATATAGAGAAGCTGTTACAATTTCATCGGTCTGCTCAATATCCACTAAAGGAAAGATTTCTGTCATCGTCTTTGTCTCCTCTGTACCTTTCACGGATTGCACCTTAGGTATAGAGCACCAAACTGCCACAACAATTACCAGTGTTATCACAAGATGACAGACTAAAATATGCAAAAAATACTATTGCTCAGCAAATTGTAATTTTTTTTTATTTCCTCAACATTCATTTTAATCCTATGAGATGGTTTAGGACATAAGATGGACAAACTCAATATATTTCAATGAACATTTGTAAGAATTTTACCTCAGCCACCCTAACTGGCAATGTTTCATGCAAATGTGCTGGCAGGAAGATTAGAGTGAAGAAAAGCAGGAAGGAAGTGGGAGGATGTTTAATGCACAATTCAGTTCATGTATAACTGTTTGGCTTTCAATTTTTGCGGCTGCCACTGCTTTGCTGTTTACTGGGAGTTACTGCAGGGTGTTTTATTTCCCGTAGTTATATCCCCAGCAATTTTGGCTGAGAAATGTGACTCTCTCAGTATACATCAAACAAGCCATCTTGATCTGTGACAAAGGTATTTATCCTCATAACTTGACAGGAAATGCTACACGCAGACCTGGCTTTGAGGAAACTATATTTGACTTACATTTCACAGCCAGCACTCTCAGGAGCAGTGTATACAAGTCAAATTTCAAAAAGAGGAAAATGTTTAAGTTCATGCTGGAATGTTGTCAGTGCTGACCTGCCTATGATGCTTTACCACTGTGACTTTGCCTTTTCTATGCTCCATGCTCCCGGGCAACTTTAGACTGCCAGCACACCTTCCCTTCACAGTGTGAGCGCTCAGCAGGCATTTATACCTTCTGACATCCTATCACCCCGTGTGGATAAACATTGATCACAAGAGACGTTAGAGGGGAGATTGTCGCTATCTCTTTTTGTCTCTTTCCGTCTCTGTGTTTTTGTGTCTACTGAGAAATTCAAACGAAGACCAAGTATTATTTTCTTCAAAAAAACAGATCATGGACTACATGCAAATATTGGAGACTTGTTTATTTGTAAACTGGAACGAAATACTATATGATGTGGCAAATTACCAAGTTAGAGAGTCTCAGAAACAGGCAAAGCAATGAGCAAACAATAAGAGAATGAAAAAATGAAGTTCACTGATTGTGTGAGGGTGGATAGGCCCCAAGGAACAGAGAGACAGAGAATTTGATATAAATTAGCAGTGGAACATGAGACTTCCTCTCATACAGGAAAACAAGTGTAACATTTAGCTTTAGCAATAACATTCATGTTGCATTTGAGTATATTTTGTAACTGATTTTATAATACAGTATTACAATATATGAAAATTAAAAATTTGAAAGTCTTAGGTTTCCATGCAACTTCAATGAAAAAAATAGAATAGGATGTGAGTCTGAGTTTATTGTGGGTGTTCTCTAAACCATACAGGGTCAAAAATATACATCCAGGCTTCAATGTTTACATACACCCTCACTAAAATTTGTATAAATGTTTCTTTGTCTGTTGCAGAGAAATTATACACTTTTGTAGCCATCAACAAGGTTTATGGCATTTGTTTCAGAAGTTGAGCTCATTCAAATTCCTAGGTTTCCTTCTGCCAACTGCCAAGCATTTCTACTGATTGGAGGTCAGGGGCAATTCTAGAAGTTTTAATGTTAACCTTCTTTATCAATTCCAAAGCCTCCTGTTTTTCTTTATACCACTGACAGCTAAGCAGACCCTCAGCATACGTGTGGGCAAAATCTGAACCTTTTCTCCAACATGCATTTGTTAATTCATGTGGGCAGCTGGAAATTTCTGGTGAACTTTAAAGGTGCTGATTGGAGAACAGGGGTTTCTTTCTTAGTCATCACCTTTCAGTCCATTGTTGACGTTAAACTTGCTACACTGTGGACAGTGACTCTGGTCTTCCAGTATCTTCTATTTCATATTAGGCCTCAGTCATGTTGTTTCCTGTGTTGTTTCTGAACATTGTAACCAATTTATTTTCATTGGAGTTGACAGACGTTTGGGTTCAAGTGTTAAAAGATTTGAATATGTGTACAGGTGTGTGTATGGGACCTGACCTTCTGTAATTAAATTTGCAACAAAACAAACACATGCCCCCAATTCTTATTACTGAAATTCATTCCACTTGTTTAATGTATCATCATTCCAAATGCAAAAACAACAGTTTAAATGTATCATTAAAAGTAAAAAAAAAAAATTTGATATAGATTTTCATGAATGCAAGCAAAGTTCAGACCACCACTTAATCTGAAGATCATATTTGCTTACTAGCTAAGCTGGAACCTGAGACAAAGATAACACTTCTAGCTGTAAAATAATTGTTTTTCTTACTTATTATTTTTATAATTTGTTTGTTTTTACATTCAGGTGGAACATGTTGGTTTGTCTTGGCATTTCATCATCCAACAGGTTCTTTCATCTAAACATTTTGTAGTACCTAATGCTACATGCTGCCCCAAGGTGAAACGCTGTATTTACCCCATACATTTTCTGTTTTATTTGGTCATGTGCAAGCTGTTAGCTGTTATATGACAATCATTTTTGTTTTTATAATTTTATTCTTTTTACTCACTCATGTCCAGAAGCTATTTGTAACAGCTGTGTTTGGTCTGTGTGCTGTAAACACTGCATAGAGCTCTGTATGTCTACAGATGTAACAGAATGTAGCATTTGCTGGTTCAGTTTGAATCTAAGCTTCCTCTAGCAGATTATTTTACATTTATTTGTTGACTGCTCATACTATTGCCTCTGATGTTTTGTCTTTTTCTCTGTGTTGTTGGGATTCAATAAAACGTAACTTTGTAAAGCCCCTCTTCGATCACACTATCACACTTCTCTCATAAACATGCAACAACCATCCTCCATTTTTCAGAAAAATTTTGAAACCAAGGGGGTTCCAGACTCAACAAAGGTTTCAATAATATTTGGCTGAGCTCTGTGTCTTGATCTACCTGCTTGCTTTTCCAACATATTTAGCGTTTCAAATAAACAAAGGTTTTTTGTGTCATTCTCAGTGTGTTTCAAACTACATTAGATTCTGCTGATCATCATATTTCTCATATCAGGCTGACACTTCTGGTGGAATTGCTCTGCTTGTCACCAGCAGACTGGGGCTGCAGCTGTGGCTGTCTTTACTTTACTGTATGTCTTTAAAGTGTGTCAGATTCATTCCATGATCTAGATTTGTCCCTAAATCTCATGGTTGCCACGGCTCTGTGAGTACCTCTGGAGGTGGATCAGCGATGTAACAGTAGGGGTCAACATCAGCCTTCTATTCACTGTCGACAGCTTTAAGATAATCACATGGCATACAGCATGACAGACTACTTTATAGACTGTTTAAAGACTCAAAGCAGGCATTGAATAGCTGAATAAAATATTTTACTGCAATTATCATTGAAGACTTTTACCCAGCTTAGTTTTTTAACCTGGACAACTGTGCATTCATTTACAGATATTTTATATGTGTTGATTTTTGTATCTTTAGGGTCCCATCCACTAAACAGCATTAGGGAACAAAATCTAAATTGTTTCCACCAAACCTCTAACCACTGGGTATTGTGAAATACCATATCTGAAAACTGCATTTTAGCAGTTGTTGCTATCTTATTGGGCAGTATTTACATGTACTTCATACTATGCCCTCATTGCTTAGTAGCAATAGATCTTAGTTTGTTCTATAAATCTGTAAAACATACAATGAGGATTTCCAAATAAGTAGATAAAATATGATGTGCTTTTTTTTGTTTTTATTATCTGAGTGTTTCAATAAACTTAGCTTGTTTCCTACTTCCTCTGCTCATACCTTTATGCTATCAATCAGGTTTTGTTAAAAACTTTAGAAAAAACATCTAATGCAAGAATCCTGTCAGAATGAGGTTTCAGAATGAGGTGTGAAAATGTGTGAGTGTGACCTTATGCTGAATATTAAATATGTCGACACATACGAAAAGACAGAATCTCCTGTCTGTCTTCTGCTTTAATTTCGTGCATGTTTTAGTCTGTCATCAGGGAGCCTGCTGATGCAGTTACACACGCAACACTTGGAACAATAACACCAGTAAACGATAGAGCAGTGTTGGGCAGTATACTTCAGCTGCGATCAGCAAAAAAAAAAAATTAGGAAGACAATGACAGAAAAGGATGCACTTCTCCATCCACTTGTCGCAATGTATTTAATCGCTGCACAAACCAGTTCCATCTAACAAAGTCCCTCTTTTTATGTCTCTTTCTGAGAATCTCATGATATTATCATGATCTCCTCCACTGTCGCAATGTTTGCTTATTTTCTGAAGCTCTGAATTCAGAAGCTAACTGAGAACTCCCCTCTCATGGATATAGTGCTATGCCAACTTAATAAATGCCTTGCAAGCATGAAGGCAGTGACACTTGGCAACATTAGCAACTGTTAGACCAATTTGGATGCAATAAAGGAGCATAAGTGGTCTTAAATGTGTTTTATCTGCTCTGTATGAGAAAATATAGATTAGCTAAACCTTTATCCATTTACAATTTTTTTAGCCATCTGTCTAAATTGTCTCTGCAGGTTTGTCCTTAATATTGCAGGTGGTTTTAGAATATACTTAGACCAGATATCTGAAGAAGAATTTACAGTGAATGAAACACACTCAGACTAGACAGGAGTTTTATCAATATATCAAGATATAAGTTTGTGGAATTCAGATCGGGGTTCGCAATTCCTCCTGATCACGCCTCTCCAGGTGTCACCGTTGTTTCCCACGTGGGTGTTGAAGACCCCCAGCAGAATCATGGAGTCCGCGGGAGGGGCACTATCCAGCACTCCCGACAGGGATGCCTAGAAGGCTGGGTACTATGCACTACCGCCCGGCCCGTAGGCCGAAACAACAGTCAGAGACCTGTCCCCAAGGATGTGACCCCCTCATCCACTGGGGTAAACCCCAACACGAGACGGCTGAGCTGGGGGGCAACAACCAAACCCACCCCAGCCTGGCAACTCTCCCTGTGGGCCACTCCAGAGTAGAGGAGAATCCAGCCCCTCTCAAGGAGATGGGTGCCAGACCCCACGCTGTGCGCGGAGGTGAGCCCGACTATTTTTAGTCGATATCTCTCGACCTCCCGCACAAGCTCAGACTCCTTTCCCCCCACTGAGGTGACATTCCATGTCCCTAGAGCCAGCCTAAGCATCCAGGGATTGGGCCGCTGAGGTCTCCAGCTTTGTCCGCTGCCCAATCCTATTTGCACTGGTCCCTCACGGTTCCCCCTGCAGGTGGTGGGCCCACTGGGGGATAGCCTTGCATCTTTCCTTCGGGCTTGGCCAGGCTGGGTCCCGCGAGGAGCAACCCAGCCACCAGGTGAAGAGAGGGGCTGAGCTGTCCACTAATCACCACCTGGTGGTGAGTTGGATCCGCTGGAAGAGGAGAAAGCCAGACAGACTTGGCAGGCCCAACGCACATAGTGAGGGTCTGCTGGGAACGTCTGGCAGAGGCTTCGGCCAGGGACGTATTCAACTCCCACCTGCGGGAGAGCTTTGACCAGATTCCGGGGGATGTTGGAGACATAGAGTCCGAGTGGACCATGTTCTCCACATCTATTGTCGATGCTGCTGCCAGTAGCTGAGGCCATAAGGTCTGTGGTGCCTGTCCCGGTGGCAATCCCCGAACCCGGTGGTGGACACCGGCAGTAAGGGACGCTGTCAAGCTGAAGAAGGAGTCCTATCAACTGTGGTTGGCTTGTGTGACTCCTGCGGCGGCTGACGGGTACCGTGGGGGGTGCTCCAGGAGTATGCAATCGGGGGCCCTTTATTAGGGGCCATCCGGTCTCTGTACAAGCGGAGCAGGAGTTTGGTCCGCATCGCCAGCAAGTCGGATATGTTCCCGGTGCATGTTGGACTCCGGCAGGACTGCCCTTTGTCACCGGTCCTGTTCATAACTTTTATGGACAGGATTTCTAGGTGCAGCCAAGGGCCAGAGGGGGCCTGGTTTGGGGACCAGTGGATTTCATCTCTTCTTTTTGCGGATGACGTGATCCTGCTGGCCCCCTGTAGCCAAGAACTACAGCAAGCGCTGGGGTGGTTCGCAGCCGAGTGTGAAGCGGCTGGGATGAAGATCAGCTCCTCCAAGTCCAAGGCCATGGTTCTCGATCGGAAAAGGGTGGCTTGCCCTCTTCAGGTTGGAGGGGAGTTCTTGCCTCAAGTGGAGGAGTTCAAGTATCTCGGGGTCTTGTTCACGAGTGAAGGAAGAATGGAGCGGGAGATCGACAGACGGATCGGTGCGGCTGCCTCAGTAATGGGGTCACTGTTCCAGTCGGTTGTGGTGAAGTGAGAGCTGAGCCGAGAAGCGAAGCCCTCGATTTACCGGTCGGTGTACGTTCCTACCATCACCTATGGCCATGGACTTTGGGTCATGACCGAAAGAACGAGATCCCGGATACAAGCGGCTGAAATTAGCTTCCTCCGTAGGGTTGCCGGGCACTCCCTTAGAGATAGGGCGAGGAGCTCGGCCATCCGGGAGAGGCTCGGAGTAGAGCCGCTGCTCCTCCACATCAAGAGGAGCCAGTTGAGGTGGCATCCAGGAGGCATCTATATCAGATGCCTCCTGGATGCCTTCCTCGGGAGGTGTTCCAGGCACGTCCCACCGGGAGGAGGCCCAGGGGACGGCCCAGAAAACGCTGGAGGGACTATGTCTCTCGGCTGGCCTGGGAACGCCTTGGGCTCCGCCTGGAGGAGCTGGAGGAGGTGTCTGGGGAGAGGGACGTCTGGCCGTCTCTGTTGAGTCTGCTGCCCCCGCAACCCAGTCCCGGATGAAGCGGAAGACGACGAGTATGAGTACGAGTTTGTGGAAATTGAGCTTTGCGGAGTGTGAAACTACTTAGTACATCACACTGGAGAACTTAATTAATGAACTGAAAGTATCGACTATCTACGGACAGCTGACTGCTGTGTTTTTTATGGCGAAGCATGCATGTTTCACTGTTAGTATATATGGTTGCCACATAGCTGGAACTTCTTTATTCAGCCAGAATCATGCTGTACTCATCGTGGAAGACTTTATGAGCTTTTCCGCTGCTTTTGGCATAATAATGACTTATGATAATGGCTGTTGTGGTAATACAGTCGAAGATTTATCTTGAACATGAAGATGAAGTCATGCAAAGCATACAATTCTCATGTAAGATTAAGCAAACCGACCTGCTATAGGTTATTAAAACTTCCCACTGTGAAAGAAGCATTGAATGATGGTGTTTTTATCCTCTTGCCGTGGCTTTAAGCTGTAATGATCACCACACTGATATGAGGTTGATGGACCATAGCGCTGTCTTCCTTATTTCTCTGCCAGTTTGGTGTATGCATCTCTGAACTCTGCCTTGTAATCTGTGAGAATGTACAGAAAATATGTATTACACACATGCATTCCTCCTGAAGTTTTAATGAATCTTCACCATATACAATAAAATCAGCACAGCTTCCTATAGATACATATTCAGTGTTCGTTAACAAAGGAAACGTGGCCTCTTTTGCATCATTCAGGGTTGCGTATATTGTATTCATCTTTTTATTTTGGAATAGCAAGGGCTGACAGGCTGTGAAGGTGATATTTGGCAGAAATATCTTTGCAAAGGCATAATCCAACCAGTTATCAATAAAATGTATTTCATCTAAACAACTCTTAAAATTTTTTGTTTTAAATTGCGCTTTAAAAGACAAGGGATTTTTTTATTATTTTATATTTATTCAAAGAATATAGATGGGATGCTTACTACAGCCAGTTGATCTACCTGCTATTGATCTTATTGATGAGACAATCATTAATTAATATACAAGACCAATAGTTGTTTTTCTAAGCTAAGAATCACACTGATTAATGACTTAAAAGGTATTAAGAGTCTTATGAAGTTTGCTGTCAAGAGGATACTATTCTTGCAACACTAATTAAAAGTGCGGTTATTTAAAAAAAAAAAAAGGTGGTTTAGAAGCGGAGGAAAAAAAGTTTTAAGTTTTTCAGTTGACAAACCCCTAAGAAAATCCATCTGGATTCACACTGGCATCTGCCCAGGACAAGAGGGGGACGGACCAGTTTTGTCCAACTATTGTATTAACTGCTCATAAGATCTGAAATATCACCATGGATATGCAATCTCCCTTCTTAACCTTGTATTTGGCTTTAAGACACATCATGGCACAAAGGAGAGTCTGTTCCAAAGCCAGTCAGTCATTTTCTACCGCTTATTCCATAGTGGGTCACGGGGAAGCTGGTGCCTATCTCCAGCAGTCTATGGGCGAGAGGCGGGGTACACCCTGGACAGGTCGCCAGTCCATCGCAGGGCAACACACAAACAACCATGCACACACTCATTCATACACCTAAGGGCAATTTAGAGTGACCAATTAACCTAACAGGCATGTCTTTGGACTGTGGGATGAAGCCAGAGTACCTGGTGAGAACCCATGCATGCATGGGGAGAACATGCAAACTCCATGCAGAAAGACCCCCGGCTGGGAATTGAACCCAGGACCTTCCTGCTGCAAGGTAACAGTGCTACCAACTGCACCACCATGCAGCCCAAAAGCTACTGTTCCAAATGGGTGCAGTGGTCATGTTCACTTCAGGTTTGGATGTCTGGAGGTTGTTCACTTTCAATTTTAGCCTTGAGTTGCTTCTCAAGGCTTACACACATATGAACATACCATGTGATGCAAAAAAGTAACCTTTATAGTGACAGCATCTCCAAAGACTGCCCATGTTCTGGTGACTCACTTTTTTGTTGAGTTTGGTGCCTGACTTCAATCTGCTTGGACCACCTCAAATAGGATGGATCAATCAATCAAAACCAGACTTTATGTGAACTTAGGTACAGCAACATTTCATCCAAAAAGTAAAAGGCAGTCTAAAATTACACAATTAGCAAGAGTGCTTCCTCTATAATGGCATATAGTTTCACACATTTTGACCTATATTCACAGGATAAAAATTCCACAGTCAGAATTATTTCCCATAATCCAGCATTGAACTTTATGTTGATTGATTACGGGTTATTTTATTCAAAATAATGTTTGTATTAGATTTTTAGAGTTTTTTTATGCTGTTGATTGACTAGCAGGCCATTTGATGTGGGCAGGAATGTAGTCTTTGGAGATGGAAACTCAAAGCTATAAACTAAACCTAAATTAAATTTTGTGATTTCAAGAACAGACAGCAAAATTCTTGTCTTATTTCTTCGGAATATCTGTGCCAAAAGCGTTTAAAGATTCTTACAGAGACTTCTCACTCTTCCAGTTTGTCTGGGTAAAAAGCTCACGGAGGAGTGACTTGGATTGAGAGTGTGATGGAAGAAAGAACAAAAGATGGGGGGACCGAAGGATAGACCTTGCTTTAACAAGCTTATCTCGCTCCGTAATTCAGTTTGGGCCATCAAAGTGCTGAGAATTGACATTGCTAGGTGCGGTCGTATTTTTTGACCGCTACCTGTGACAGCAATTACAGGTTTCACTTCAAGCATGTCTTTGTTTTTGTGCAGAATTGACTGCTTGGGTAGAACGAGATTACCTCTCTGCTCTGCAACTGGAGCATAATCAAAGCCTCCTGATGTGAGGTGTCATACCCCTTAGAATCAGCCTCACAGCATCTGCCACAGTTTCTTCCTCACCCCTTTATTCCAGAGGTTTGTGTTGACATTGTTGTCATTGTAACAGAGCTGTTGCTTTAATGTACTCGTAGATATCACAGGGAAATTTGCCTCTCCCAGCTGCCACAGCTGAAACAGAAATGAGCTTTCCGTTTATTCGCAAACTGAGGTATATGCAGAATTTGTTTGATGAGAAACCTCCATGAATAAGGAATTCACATCAAATGAAGCATGTATATACTCTGTGCAGCATCTGCATAAATACATAGTTGTAACATCAGCATTATCAGGTGCCCACACGCGAGCTGTCGTCCTACTTTCGTTAGCTTTGCCTCTCACAAATGCAGAGTTGGGTGCTGAATCACTCGAGTGCCTTTCAAAGAATCAAAAGTTTTCATCTTATGCCTTCTTATACACACAACAGGAGGTTAGCATTTGAGAGAGCATCCACAATGCCCCAGGAATGAACCTCAATCTTCAAATAAGTGGGAGAGGTCCTTTGATGTATTGTTGAAACTTTATGAGAGATGAAAACTCTTGATCTTATATTCACATCACTAGTTTGAGTACCAACATTTATGTGTGGGGTGCTGTTGTACTCTGCATTATGTCACCAGAAAATATTCATGAGTTTATCCTACAATAGTATTTTTGCGTACAAAAGCCTTTTTTGTTTTTGTCTCTCAGCATGACACAGGATGTGTTGACAGGTGACCAGGCCAATTAGTTTGATGTATTGTTGTCCCAGTATTTTTATGCAGCATATTCAGCGAAAATCTGTTTGCTCATGTTTCTCTCGCACCTCTCTCTGTGCTTCTAAATCTTCCCACTGTCTTTGTCACGGCCTGTTTTTCATCTTGTGTTTGTGGCAAATTGGTGCTGCTCTGATGCATCTCATAGGTTAGACGGTTATACAGTGGCATTTAAGCTATCAACATCACCAAGCTGTGCTATTAATTATTTAAGATTTATCCTCTGACATTTATGAAAGAACAAAGCCTGTCATCACAGACAGCATGAAAACTGCTTCATTACTGCTTGGGAAGCCATGGGATTTTTCTTTTTTTTACAAATTATTTTGGCTAATATTTCCCTATACAAGCATTTACGCA
Organism: Girardinichthys multiradiatus; assembly: GCF_021462225.1. Lineage (NCBI taxonomy): Eukaryota > Metazoa > Chordata > Actinopteri > Cyprinodontiformes > Goodeidae > Girardinichthys > Girardinichthys multiradiatus. Next base: position 35,216,938 of record NC_061805.1, on the reverse strand, counting down.
TTGTCAGTCAGTCATCAGTCAGTCAGTCACTTTCTACTGCTTCTTCCATAGTGGGTGGCGGGGAAGCTGGTGCCTATCTCCAGCAGTCAATGGGAGGGAGGCGGGGTACATCCTGGACACCAGTCCATCGCAGGGCAACGCAGACACACACAGGACAAATAACAACACACACACTCATTCACACCTAAGGGCAATTTAGAGAAACAAATTAACCTTCTCAGCAAAACCGCTCAAGTAATATTTGATGGAGAGTGAGTTGCCAAATCTCAACTGGATTTGGGTCTATCCTGGCAGCTTTCGGATACTTCCATATGCAAATAAAGGAAGACTGGGAGTGATGTAGTTTGTATAATGATACAATGGTACACTTTTTGTTTTTAGTATATGTTATACATTTTAAACTGCAAAACGGTTTGTAAGGCTAAGAAACCTTGGACAGTAAATAGTTTGCAACAAATGACAGCCTATTAAAAATTAACCCATATGGTGGTGTGTGGGTCTGAAAAGTTGCTGCCGCATGCAGTTTCTGTTTTGCTGAGGCCAGGCAGTGGACTTAGCCTTGTTCAATATTCTGTGAATAATTGAAACTGACTTGAATTGCGCCCAGTGTCTTTCCTCAGTAAATCTACTGATGACATTGAAGGGAAATAAAAAGATGCTGACTGAATTGTGTAAACTTTGCACTTCAGAGCACTTCTTCACTTGCTGAATTTCGCCATCTATGAAATTCATCTTTCTGTTTTGTCTGTCTCCCTTTCTTCTCTGTTTCTCCTAAACTGTGGCTTTTGTTTATCTTAGGTGGACCTACTTGTGCCAACAAAGGTTACAGGGATCATCACACAGGGAGCTAAAGACTTTGGCCACGTCCAGTTTGTCGGTTCATACAAACTCGCTTACAGTAACGATGGAGAGCGGTGGAGTGTATATCAAGATCAGAAACAGGGAAGAGACAAGGTAAGTTGTGGTTTTGCATCTGCATATTAATTCAATTCAAATTCAAAAATACTTTATTAATCCCAAAGGGAAATTAAATGTTGTTGTAGCTCATTATGAAGGTTTTTTCAAAGAGCCGTTGTAGATGCTGATGGCTGTGGGCAGGAAGGATCTCCTGTAGCGCTCCGTCTTACAGCAGATCTGAAGAAGCTTCTGACTGAAGACACTCTGTTGTTGTAGGACAGTCTCATGAAGAGGATGCTCAGGGTTCTCCATAATGTTCTTCATTTTATGAAGAATCCGTCTTTCCACAATGATCTCCAGAGGTTGCAGAGGAGTCCCCAGAACAGAGCCAGCCTTCTTTATCAGCTTGTTGAGCTTTTTTAAGTCCCTGGCTCTGATGCTGCTTCCCCAGCAGATGATGGCAGAAGAGATCACACTCTCCACAACAGACTTATAGAAGATATGCAGCATCTTGCTGCAAACACCAAAGGACCTAAGCTTCCTTAAGAAGTACAGTCTGCTCTGTCCCTTCTTGTAGATGGCTTCACAGTTGCATCTCCACTCTAGTCTGTTGTCCAGGTGAACACCGAGGTATTTATACTCCTCCACCACCTCCACTTCTTCTCCCATGATAGAAATAGTTTTTTACTTATTCCTGTTTCTCTTAAAACGTACAATCATCTCCTTCGTTTTTGTCACGTTCAAAATGAGATGATTGTTTCCACACCATGCCACAAAGCGGTCCACCACCTTCCTGAACTCAGCTTCCTGTCCATCTCTGATCCACCCCACGACTGCAGAATCATCCGAGTATTTCTGCAGATGACAGGAGTCTGTCTTGTACTGGAAGTCTGAGGTGTACAGAGTGAAAAGGAATGGTGAGAGTACAGTCCCCTGTGGTGCTCCTGTGCTGCTGACTACCTGGTTAGACTCACAACCCTTCAGTCTCACAAACTGTGGTCTGTTTGTCAGGTAGTCTTTGATCCAGGAGATTGTTGAGGCCTCCACATGAGTCTTCTGGAGTTTCTGACAAAGCAAATCAGGTTGGATTGTATTAAATTCCCTGGAGAAATCAAAGAACATGATCCTCAGTGCTGCTGGCTTTGTCCAGATGACAGTGGGTTTGTTGAAGCAGGTGTATGATGGCATCTTCAACTCCAACTCCACAGCAATAAGCAAACTGAAGAGTCCACAATGTATCTGCATGAACACATCTTCATTGTCAGCTCTGAAAGAAATATAGAGCAAGACTAAAGACGTGATATGGATGTGAGTACTCTGAGAACAGTAGGTTTGAAATATTTATAACACAACCACAAACAAGGGCATCTTCAGCAGACATTGTCAGCAGCCTAAAAGCATAGCATGAACAGGAACCTTAGAGAGAAAAGATACAAAATAACAATCAAAAAAGACAGACATTAGCTGTGAAGATGCCCATTTTGGAAGTTGTCTCCTTCTCTTCACTACCCTTTTGCATCTTTTTATCCTGGGCTTGAACAGAACCTGCCTGGTCTGTGCTCTTGTTTCTGATGGATTTGGGATTAGATAAGAACCTGCCGTCAGCCTGGCTCAGGCAGTTCTTTGCTGACAGAACTGTTTATGGTCCTTCAGCAGTTTACATGTCTCTCGCAATCATCCACAACCAAAGAGACAGGATGGAGCTGCAGCAGGCCTTCTGCTGATATCATTAGAGGTGCAGGCACAGGGCTGGTGCTGAACCTACAGACCCTTATCTTTTAATGTATACTGTTGGCATCTGCTTTTCTCACTATCTATGTTATTAAAAGCTAGGCCTTCTTAATCTTGATGCAATGATGATTTCTTGTCCGCAGGAATCAATCGCAAAATTCACATCCCCTTAATTATAATATGCACATTTTAGTAATTAACTGGATTCATTAAGACTGTAATTGCACTTTCCATCTCGGGCATCCGCATTGTTACATTTTTCAAATCCTCAATTTACCATGATCAGCACAATATCACTGTGTGCAAAATTACAATTCCCAAGAGCTGCTTGAAAGCAATATTTGGTAGGCTATATTATTTCAGGTGCCGTGCTTTAAAAATGTGTTTGTCTCTAATGTTTGTCTTATAATATGCAACCTTACATAAAAATTAAGGTTGTATGAAACTATTGAAATCTGCCAAAGTCTCTCCTTAAATAGGAAATGTAATATTTTAAATTAAATATAATAAGATTAAAATAATTAAAGCCCACACATAAGTCGTTCTGGCATCAAAAAAAGAATACACTGGATTTTTGCCAACAAATGCTTCGCGATCCTCCAGATTGAAGTGTAGAGTAGCACCAGAGAGAGAGAGGTATCTATCTATCTATCTATCTATCTATCTATCTATCTATCTATCTATCTATCTATCTATCTATCTATCTATCTATCTATCTATCTATCTATCTATCTATCTATCTATCTATCTATCTATCTATCTATCTATCTATCTATCTATCTATCTATCTATCTATCTATCTATCTTATCTATCTATCTATCTATCTATCTATCTATCTATCTATCTATCTATCTATCTATCTATCTATCTATCTATCTATCTATCTATCTATCTATCTATCTATCTATCTATCTATCTATCTATCTATCTATCTATCTATCTATCTATCTATCTATCTATCTATCTATCTATCTATCTATCTATCTATCTATCTATCTATCTATCTATCTATCTATCTATCTATCTATCTATCTATCTATCTATCTATCTATCTATCTATCTATCTATCTATCTATCTATCTATCTATCTATCTATCTATCTATCTATCTATCTATCTATCTGTTTGTTTGTTTGTTTGTTTGTTTGTTTGTCTTTGGATGCACCTTCTCATTCAAAGAGTTGTCTTTATTTTCATGACTATGAATATTGTAGCTTCACACTGAAGGCATCAAAACTATGAATTAACAAGTGGAATTATATACTGAACAAAAAAGTTTGAAACAATTGAAAATATGTCTTATATTCTAGGTTCTTCAAAGTAGCCACCTTTTGCTTTGATTACTGCTACGCATACTCTTGGCATTCTGTTGATGAGCTTCAAGAGGTAGTCTCCTGAAATGCTTTTCACTTCACAGGTGTGCCCTGTCAGGTTTAATAAGTGGGATTTCAAGCCTTATAAATGGGGTTGGAACCATCAGTTGTGTTGTGCAGGAGGTGGACACAGTACACAGCTGATAGTCGTACTGAATAGACTGTTAGAATTTGTATTATGGCAAGAAAAAAGCAGTCAGTCCCAACAATTGGGAAAACTTTGAAAGTGTCCCCAAGTGCAGTCGGAAAAACCATCAAGCGCTACAAAGAAACTGGCTCACATGAGGACCGCCCCAGGAAAGGAAGACCAAGAATCACCTCTGCTGCGGACAATAAGTTCATCCGAGTCACCAGCCTCTGAAATTGCAGGTTAACAGCAGCTCAGATTAGAGAAAAGGTCAATGCCACAGAGTTCTAGCAGCAGACACATCTCTAGAACAACTGTTAAGAGGAGACTGTGTGAATCAGGCCTTCATGGTAAAATAGCTGCTAGGAAACCACTGCTGAGGACAGGCAACAAGCAGAAGAGACTTGTTTGGCCTAAAGAACACAAGGAATGGACATTAGACCAGTGGAACTCTGTGCTTTGGTCTGATGAGTCCAAGTTTGAGATCTTTGGTTGCAACCACCGTGTCTTTGTGTGGTGCCGAAGAGGTGAACGGATGGACTCTACATGCCTGGTTCCCACCGTGAAGCATGGAGGAGGAGGTGTGATGGTGTGGGGGTGCTTTGCTGGTGACACTGTTGGGGATTTATTCAAAATTGAAGGCATACTGAACCAGCATGGCTACCACAGCATCTTGCAGCGGCATGCTATTCCATCCAGTTTGCATTTAGTTGGACCATCATTTATTTTTCAACAGGACAATGACCCCAAACACACCTCCAGGCTGTGTAAGGGCTATTTGACCAAGAAGGACAGTGATGGGGTGCTGCACCAGATGACCTGGCCTCCACAGTCACCGGACCTGAACCCAATCGAGATGGTTTGGGGTGAGCTGGACCGCAGAGTGAAGGCAAAAGGGCCAACAAGTGCTAAGCATCTCTGGGAACTCCTTCAAGACTGTTGTAAAACCATTTCAGGTGACTACCTCTTGAAGCTCATCAACAGAATGCCAAGAGTGTGCGTAGCAGTAATCAAAGCAAAAGGTGGCTACTTTGAAGAACCTAGAATATAAGACATATTTTCAGTTGTTTCACACTTTTTTTTCAGTATATAATTCCACATGTGTTAATTCATAGTTTTGATGCCTTCAGTGTGAAGCTACAATATTCATAGTCATGAAAATAAAGAAAACTCTTTGAATGAGAAGGTGTGTCCAAACTTTTGGTCTGTACTGTAAATAATCAATGACAACTCACCAAATAAAGCCTAGTAAAAAAGAAAATTGAATGGTGTTCTTACTATATTTTTCCATATATGTAGTTCTTAAAGAGAAACCAAAATTGGCATTAGCAGGCTAAAGCTTAACAAAAATTAGCGATTGAATATTAAGGGCGATATGCTCCAATCAGTTCATGCGCTTATGCTTTTTGTGTGCACAGTGCTGCAGCTGATGCCCTGAATCATTTCTTGGCGACTCAAGTTCAAATAGGTTGCTTGATAATTTGATGACTCTCATTAGTATCTATGGCTGCCAGTGCATGCTCAGTAGGATTTTCACTCTGATATTTTCAGCCCTATGGTATGGAATGCTTTTCACATGCCTGCAAAAAAGTAAGCCTGCACACAAGGAAAAACTATTGGTGATAGATCAGTAAGGCATTTAGGCACATTTAATTTATTCTTTATGAAGATTAATAATCTGCTCCTTCATTATTGCACCATTTCAGGCAGAACCTATGATACTTAGAGTATCTATCTCTATATAAGTGGGCAGGGATGTTTAGCAAGACATCTGGGAACCAAGTGGCTGTTTAACACTATGATTCCTAAAGATGTGTTCCCCTGTCAGTTAGCTAAAGCAGCCATTAATGCTCGAGGACAGATTTTGCTGTTGGCCTCCCTCGGCACCTCCTGGGGCTTCACAATGCTTGACTTGGCAGGGATATACTGAGAACGTGTGTGCAGCTGAGTGTCTGGCTCGAACACAGTGGTGAAGGCTTGTAAGTATTCTTCTCAGCTTCCCCCTCTAGCTCCTGTGTGGCAGAGGCAGCAGGCAGTTAGATCTAGATTGAGAGAGGAAGCTCTGTTGGAATACAGATGTTAAAGTGGGCCTTAGCAGCATACACATATCATCCATCCAGGGGCAACTATGGCTCAGTGGGTAGAGAATTCATCTTGCGATCCTAAAATTGTAGGTTCCATTTCAGCTTCCTCCTCCTATATTTTTGTGTGCCCCTGAGCAAAGTACTTAACCCCAAGAGTCTACCGCTCTACGTTTATAAATGGGCATTTGTGTGTGTGTGATTGGGTAAAGGTGGCTCTATTGTAAATCGATTTGAGATCTTAGTGGGATTAGAAAAACGCTATATAAATTCAGTCTATCCCTTTGCAAAATGTATAGAATGGCTTGTTAGCCTTTTTGTCACAGACATATCCAATAAAGCAACAATTTTAGCTGAGACAAGTTACAGCACTGTCCACTCTTTAAGCATAACCAAATTCCTCCTATTTGCTGTCTACCAACTTCCCAAACTTAGGCCACTGTTCACTGGACCTGCAGCATTGCTCCTTCATGATTGCCAGTATTTACACAGCCGGATGATGGGGAGCCAACCAAGCACTAAAGTAAATGGTTTATGTTTAATAGTGTTTCACAGGTGGCATGAGGTTAATTAGTGATTAGAACCTTCAGTTTCCTCCAGGTCAGATGGTAACTATGAATATTATTGTTGTAAAATTAACTCTGATGGTCATATTTGGGTTCCTATGATCCTAAGTCTTAGTACATGTGAAAATAAAACACTTACCAGGCACTCGATGGAGTGTTTAAAGAAATAAAGACTTGTCTAAGATGGGATACCACTGTTGATGACACTTATTGTGTATGTTTCCCCACAGCTATGTCAGGCAGAAACTACAGGAGCCCTGAAAGACAAGTTAGAAAAAGAAAATCTAGATTCAAACATTTCTAAGTTGTTTTTTCTGTTCTTCCCTAAAAGGCCAGTGAGAAAAAATTGTTTTTTTCTAGAGGCTTATTGGAAGAGCTTGGAAAAATATGCTAATATGCTTCTACTTTTTCCCACCTGCATCTGACCTCAGCTGTTAGCTGATAACTGAATGAAATGGTGTATAAGGTAACTATCAGACAAAGCTAATCTATTTCAATCATTATTATTATATTGTTGTTGTCACCAGGTAAAGTCGTGTGTGGACAGCACAGAGAAGAAAAGTTTATAGTAACAATGTAATTTATTAAAATAGTTATAAAAAACAAAACATTCTTCACCATAAAATCAACCTTATCAATGAGTGTTAAACTTTGCAGGAAGGTGAGGAAACCATGAAGCTGGAAATGAAGCTAGAGAGACCACTGGGAGCTGTCCAGAAACTGGATCCATGCTGGAGTTGCCCTTGGCTGTCCTGCATGAAACAATCAAGAAGGGATTTTATTGTAAACTGCTGTAGCTTTGGTTTATATGAACAATTCTAATTATAACATGGATTTCTTCTTTACAAGGAACATAGAAACTCATCTCATTGATTAATAACAGACCCTTGATTTCATTATTGTTCTCAGTAATCATACTTAAACCATCTTCGGAGATGCAGGCTCAAGCTGTCAAGCTAATAAATATGCTACTTCCTGATAGTAGAGACAGACAGTGTCCATCAAAATAAGAGTTGTAGCACCATTCAGGAATATTCGACTATTATACAATATAACTAACTCTGTCCATAACAATGTACATCAAAAAAGTAGTTTTTATATTCAGCTACCTGTAATTATCAATCAGGAAACCTTTTATCCAACTTAAACCAACTATATACATCAAACAGGTAGCGATAAAATTACAGTGCCCCCTGCTGGGATCAGGCCATACTCCGCGTGGTGATCTATCTCCAACTCCCACTTTAGCCTGGGTCTGATGCAGGCCTTTGCATCTCTGAAACCACCGTAGTGAATCTAAAAGCAGGCTCATTTTGAAGGACTGATTCCATATACTGTCTTAGGTAAAATTTCTCATCTGAAAACATCCCAAAACATCTTTTAAAGCCACACTTCTAGATTTTTAAACAAAATATAACTTTTTACACTCACCTGCACCTAGCTGGCTGGCTGGCTGTGCCACCCCTTTTTAGTGGACAGAAGTGGTATTACAAGAATTCACACTTAAAAAAAATAAGACAGAATTCTTTTTTTTTTCACTTACCTTATTGGATTTGAGAGAAAAAAAAAGACTTAGAAAAATAAGACAAAATTTATTACCCACTCTGTTGACTGAGATAAAAAAAAAAATTATTTTTCAAAAAATTTTATTGAGCTGTTGTCACCAAAATATGAATAAATACTTTTATAAATCATTAAAGGGTTTCATATTCTATATTTTACCTGGTGATTAATCATACCCCTTTCTAATTTATTGTGACAAGTTATGATAAGCATGTACTGACAGCAAATTTTAAGGCCATTTGCAAGGTACAATTTTGGTCCCAAGAAACAGCAGTCATGGTCGCAATGGTCATTTGTCCTACAGATTTCCATGATCAATGCTGTAGTTAATTCTATATCTCACATAAATATACAATCTTGGAATGATAACAACATAGCACGGTCAACACATACACTGTTTATGTGCTTTTGCTGTATTTTATTTTACTTTACAACAATCTCCTTTAGAAAAGGGGACATTGGTTCTTGTAAACCAGCCCTATGACCATTCATTTGAACAATACAGCTCTTAGAGAAAGCTGGTGGTTTTATTGCAGTGCCTTTAGTGGCATAGCCAAGTATTACAAGAACAAACAGAAAAATAAGCCTCTGAAAAAAAAGAGACACAGCTTAGAAATATTTGAATCTAGATTTTATTTTCTCACTGGCCTTCAAGGGCAGAAACCCCAAACCCTCAGTTTTTCTAAAGCTAATTTTCATAAAGAAAATATATATTCTAAGCCTTCCTTTCATTTCAACTTTAGCGTCTCATATTAACATTTAGCATAATAAGCATTTCTAACACTACTAAAACTCCAGACTCTGTGTAGTCACTACACACTGTGCATGTAAACACTGAGATTTTAAAAAGATTGCTAATATTTTCAAGGTTGAAAACACTCTCTCGCAGCCTGAACGACACACAGACATTTCTTAATATGTAGAAAATACAGTTTACTTTAAGATTCTTAGTTTTTTGAGCTTTCAACTAGTGTGCTTCTACTCTACTGGTATTGAAGAGTCCTACCTACTCATTACATCCACACCAAAGAGTGTTGGTGGCACTGAACAAGTGGATTTTGATTTTCTGACCAGATAGTTACTGATTATGGCCAATCAAGCTGAAAATTTTCCAATTCCAGGCAACATTCAGTTCTAAGTGAATTTTTAAATACTGGTTTAATCTACAGCCTATTTTTTGTGTGTTGCGGAAACAGAAAAAAAATGTTTTTCAAGTTCAAACAACCAAATTCATTCTATTGGGTGGAAAACAAATGTTTTTTTCAGCAAGATAAATGCACATACATACATGTTTAACTCACATCAAGAATTAGATAGTCAGAAACAGCAAGCACATTTTTAGCCAGTAGGAGTAAGTTGGTTAGGTTAGGTTAGGTTAGGTTAGGTTAGGTTAATGCACTGATAGAGGGGTTCTCATTGGAGAACTGTCTTCCAATAATCTGAACATTGGGTCTGGTTTTAGGACAACCACTTCTCTACTGAGAAGATTTTGCTGTTAAATGTCTCGAGAATACAGCAAAACATTTTCTAATTTGTTAATATTGCTTATGACTGTCTTTATCTTCATCTCCTCTGTCCTCTTTTATCGTAATTTTTCAAATATCTGTCTGAAGAATCTGTTTTAATGACATTGCTTCTGAAACTGTGCAAATCCCCAGACAGCCTAGGAAAGGACCTTTTCATACTTCAAGGATCTGCAGGTTTTATTTCCATCAGGCCTTTCATACTGTGCTTTGATATGTCAGAGAAATCACCTTACAGTCATGGCAATGCTCCCGCATGTGGCTCATTTTTCACATACCACTGACAAAGACTATGGTTTTACTAATTTTACTTAATATCAATTATTAGTGCAAATAATGTGCATATGTTTCCCTAGAATGAATCAAACTTAATGCAAGCATGATCTATTAAATGTTAATTATGTCACACAGGGCAGGGTCTTTTAAACACCTGCTATTTCTTATACTGGGGGTGTGACTATTTACTCTTAGATGCAATGATTAATAAAAGGCTGTTGTGGTAAATGTCATGCTCCCTGGGATATTGAAAGCTCTTTTCAGCCCTGTTTCTTTACAAAATGGGCCACGCCCAGATCAGCCTACACTAATGAGATCGGGGTGTTACCATTTGGGTTTATGAGGCTGGAGACCTTTCCAATGTGAGTAATGAATTAGTTGTTAGTTAGTTGTAGTGGGTGAAAATTGATGCAATGACCTTAAATTTACTTAGCTGTTCAGTAAACACAGAAAATTTAACAATTTACTTTATCGATCTAATGGTTTACCTTGTATCAGTGTACAAACAGTTGTATTCTTACCAAAAATTCTAATTTCTTTTTGTTTCTTTATAAGTAGACTTAATGCAAACAGGCAGTTTGTGGGCAGTAAAGCAATTATGCTCCATTGAAAAATGAACACTTTTAATGTTGAAACTCAGTCAAAGTTAGGTATCTAATCCATATTTTTTACACTTTACTACCTTTTTGGAATACATTTGAAAGACCATCAGTAAAGTACTCAAAATCGTTTTGAACTTAAATGAAAATGAAAGTGAACAGAATACCACAACACATATTTATTTTCTACTTAGTCAACATCTGAATATACACAGCAAAGCATAGCAGCACCTGTATGAGGGACAAAGAGGCATAAACAAAAAGAGAGCAGACTGAGATGATGAGTTTTTGCTGAGATATAAAAAATCTGACAACAGGCTGTCTTGACACGAGTAAGACCACAGTAAGATAATTATAAAAACTACACAAGAGAAAAGAGACTTAAAGTTTTTGGTTAAAACATAGAAACGCTGACTTTTATGAGGCTGTACAATGTTTTCAAAGTTTCTCAGACCGGCTCTAAGGGAACAGAAACCTGCACACTCACTTGGAAGTAAAAGTCTTTGAAATCTTATGAGTTATATCATGTCACCTGCTGCATAACCAAAGAGTCCAAGAGAGTATTTTACAGCTAAACCATTTTTTATATCACACATTTATCTGAAACTATTTAGATCATTTATACTCTTTTAATTCACAACAGAAATAAAACATAGAATTGGTCCTAGAAATCCTTTATGTGAAAGAAAGAGTACACAGAGTTAATAGTAACATAAGCTCTGTTAGTGGCTTTGTCTAAAAACAAATCACATCTAAACAGATTAAGAGCCAGTATTAATCTGTGGGTTTTGGCCTAGACTTAAAAGTAGACAGGGTGCTGGTTCCACAGTAGAGGAACCTGATAACTAAATGATCTGCCACCCATTTTACTTTTAGGAACACTAAAACCACCAGTTAACCTGTTAAGTGCTCTGCTTGCAACATACAGAATAAGAAATATTTAACCTAAGATTCAACTTGGTTATTAACAGCTTTTAATGAAGAATTCTTTAAAGATTTGTGTTGGATTTAACAAGGAGCTAGTGAAGAGAAGGTAATACTGGATAAATATCTTTCTTTGCACTTTTATCAGCAGTCTAACATGATTTTAGATCCATCAAAGATCATTTGATTTTCCTGATAATGCATAATTACAATAGTCCAGTCTATGAGTAAATATACATTGTAAATTGCAGAAAATTTGAAATTATTTGTTTTGAGAGCATCATTCATCTATAATCTTTGTATTGTACAAATCTAATAAAATTAATCAAAAATAAACTACAAATCCTTAGCCTTTTCTGACAAGCAACGATGTGTACATAAATACCTTTTTTTAAACATTAAAGGGTGAAGTATAATTATAACGGCTGAAACAGTTGTGCTAGTTGACAAATGTATATAGCAATACATGCTATACTTTTTACTCAATCGCCACCTGAGTCACTTTAGGCCATGTTTTGATTCATATGACTTATAATTGTGAACCTGGATGAAATTAGATGTTTTGGTTATAATCCACTTGAACACAACTAGCAGTCTTTTGACAGGTTTAATTAGATTTCTTTCAATTTTGTTTGTCTTTTTTTTATTTGAACTTTTGAAGTGCAAACTGTACTCTACATTTTGAGATTATCCGCTTCAACCGCATGAAATCTAAATCACTGTTCTGCCAAATTCCTCATGCTCTTATGAATATTTGAAAGGGAATTTGCCTAAAATTAAGTCAAAAATATGTAAATCTCAGTTTTCAGCACCTTGTTTGATTTATCCCACTGCTTTTCTGTTCCACACCAGACTGAATCCCATTACATCCCACTTACACAAGCATAATGATAAGTGTTAAATTGACATTATCAGATCCTTGAATGAAGCACCCCCTGCAGATGCATTTATTTGGAATGTACTTCATCCTGCTGTCATTAAGCACATATTGAAGCTTTTAACAATCAACCAGACAGCTTGTGTCCCAGTGTGATGATTATGTATTGGGATTGTCAAGGCTTAAAGTGCTGTTTTAAAGATTTGTTAAACACCTTCAAAAAGAACATTAATAAATTTAGGGAAGAACAATATGAAGAGGGTTGATGTGACAGAGAAAGATGTGAGGAATAAAACGTGTTGAATGAAGATAATATGAGCATGGTCTACACATTAAAATGTTGCTCAAATGTACTGGTGCAGCTTAATAAATTAGAATATTATTGAGAAGTTCACTTTTTTTGTAATTCAGTTCAAAACGTGTAGCTCATATATAGATTTATCACAGAGTAATAGTGTTTGATTACTACCCGAAATTCATGTTATTAGATTACTAAATATCAATATATAAAAAATTAATAGGTATTTTGTGCACATACTGAACAGTACATTATTAGTGTATATTGTTCAATTTATGCACTACTTGGTTGGACCTTTTTGCATGAACTACTTTATCAGCGTGACATGGCATGGAGGAGGAGGTCAACTTGTGGCTGTGCTGAGGTGGTACGGTATTAAGCTCATCTGCATTGCTGAGCCCAGTGTCTCTGTTCTCCCTCCTGACAACAATCTATATGCTAGGATAAGGAACTCTGAACATCCTGCTTCTTTTGCGATGGTGTCTTGTGGCTTACCCTCCTTTGTGAAGAGTGCCAGTAATGGTCCCCTGGACAACTGTCCAATCAGCAGCCTTACCCGATAATTGTGTAGTAACATTTCTGTTTATATTTTTTGTCTTATGTAATATTCAAATTTTCTGAGAAATAGCTATTTGGGTTTTCCTTAGCAGTATGTCATAATCACCAAAATTATGAGAAAGAAAGGCTTGAAATGCACCACTCTGTCATGATTTTTAATTTAAAATACTGAAATAAATGAACTCATACCCTCTGTTACCTAAGCTGAGACAAAAAACGTAAACAAAAATCCGTTTTGACATGGAATACTAATAGCAATAGGTGTAGCTTATCAAAACAATATACTCAGAGAAAGAAAAAGACGCTCATCCTTTTTATTTATCTCTGTTGCTGTAAAGATGCTGCTTCCAGCTGTGCCATATTATTATTATTTTTTTTTTAAGGAAAACCAATTATGTGCAAACGTGAATGCATAGACAACGATGAAGTTCTGTGAATGTTCTCAAGCTGGTTGTGTGTGAAATAAATCTCTGATTGTTTGTGGTGTATGCATTAGCTGCACAAGCACAAGATCTTAAGGTGACAAAGAAATGAAATTATTTCAAGCATTTATTTCCAAACAATTCTAAATGATCAAATTAACAAACACATTGTTTTCAGACTTCAGATAGCACAATTTGGATTTTTGCGTGATAATAATTGAACTAATTGGTGATTTTTGCAAACCCGAAAAACTGACATTATAGATTGGATTGTTAAATTAGCTTTTTTATTATTAGTGGGCCAATAAAAAACTATCAATATTATACATATCAGTATATATCATATCAATATTGTTTGCTGTAACTGGTGTACTAAGGTTGTCTCTTTCAGAAGCAGGGAGTTTTAGACCAGGAGTCATTGTGAGGCTAGAAAAGACAGTAATACATTTTGGAATATTTTTTATCACTGTTTATTTTTGGAATAAATACTACAAAGTGTCATTAGAAAACTTTTAGTCTATCATGCATCCCTATTTAGGAAGAGTTCAGAGACAAATTTGGTGCAATAACCCTGATTTGGTCTTTGCAAATCTTTCACATACATACACAGACTGCCATAAATGATTTTTATTATTTCAGAAAAAAAATTCAGTGGTCTCCTAAATTTTTCTGGGGCTATAGTTTGTTCAAAAAGAGAACATTTAAATAAAATCTAAGTCCATGTTGCCCTCTTTTCCAGGTATTCCAGGGGAACTTTGACAACGACACACACAGAAAAAATGTGATAGATCCCCCAATCTATGCCCAGTTCGTCCGGATCCTTCCCTGGTCGTGGTACGGCAGGATCACTTTGCGTGTAGAAATACTGGGATGCACAGAGCAAGAGTGATGTCTCCTCCCTCTCCATGTTTCTGTCCATCACCCCCCTCTCCTTTGGAATACTGGAGTATATCGTGCAGTTCTTCAGAAATAAACTGTTCAACCTGAAAAAGCAATTTATTTATTTTTTATTTTTATGTAATAAGCATTAAATACGTTTTGGTGGGGTTTTGTTAGTTCTTTTGTACAATGATTTTAAACCTGTCCCCTTGTTTCACTTTTGTCTTTCAGTTTCCTATTTAATATTTTTCTTTTTATTCCTCTCAAGAATTGCTATCCTGTTTGGAATGAACTTCTGCAACAAATATGGATTGGGGTTAGGAGTCAGAAAGGGGGTCTCTTTGTGGTTTTACTGTGGAAGCTATTGTACAGTGGTACAGTGTCACTTTTTAACAAAGATGTTAAATCTGTCTGTTGTGCTTCATGGGACATTATTAAACAACTTTGTATCATGACTAAACTGTCTAAGGTACCATGTAGAAATAAAATATAATGAAACATATTTTTAATTTCATAACTGAACACCCCCAAGCCATGATTTCCCTCAAAGGAATGCATCAATCACAGTACTATTAATGCTCTTGTATTATATGTAAAACATTAACAAACTGCATGGTGCGTGAATTATAAATGTATATTACGACAAATCATGAAAAACCTCCAGTCCTAAGAGCAAATAGCTTTGAATAGGGACCTATTTTTATGTGCATTTTTAAATAGTTCTGACACATTACTTTACTCTTCTACAGATGAGTGCTTTGTGAGACAATAAACAAACACTGCAGTTAAAACGTTTTACTGCAACACTGACACTGAAGCTTACAGACTTTATTTATTTATCTGACATGTTGCTCCCTATTTGTGATTGTAGCCGGTCTTTTTCTAAAATGTTATTCTTTGTGCTAATTTCTTTTTTTCTACTTGATTGTCAAATTTATGAAATATGTTCCAATGTCCTTGTGTTGTCTTGGAGATCTACAATGAATTGATTCAAAAGCTCAGGATAGATATCATTCACAATACTCCCACATGTATTCTTTTGTGTATAATGTTTGGCCACCTAAGCTTATTATAAACTTACCGTCCACAGAAAACCGCAGATGAGTGAAAGGAATTACTGAAATCATCAGCATAATGTATATACTTCAAATAACAAGTGTTTTTTTATGTCTTCTAATTAAAAAGTATTAATTTGCTTGTTTTCAGAAGAAAACTAATGTAGACCATGTTAAGTGTGTCATATGCTCCAACATTGACAATGATCTGTGTCAACTATAGAGAACTAGTGTTTATTGCAGGGTACCTAAGTATTACGGTTTTGTGTTGAAAACTGTACCTTTATGTAAAGTGAGGCTCGCAGAATATTAAACTACATAGAATAATTATATAGGAGTTACTGACATGTTGTAACACCAGTCATGTCAAAATCTTATATCTCTTTCACAATATTTTGTATCTGCCTAGCATTCAATCAGAGACACACTGCTTTCAGTCAATGACATTACATACTCACCTTTTCACAAATCTGGTACTGTTGCATCGACAGTGTGATCTCCAGCTAAGAAAGGCTGCCTTGGCTTTTACAGCAAGTAATGCACCATACATTCTACACATAGGTTGTAAATCGCAGCAGTGAAACAGTATTATTATTTAATTTCAAGCTGTGCTATGCAGACATTTAGTCTGCACTAATGAAGATTCGCCCACCTGAGCAGACTGAGCGATTGTAGAGCTCCAACAGCAGAGGGTGAGACAGGTTTTGTTTATTAATTAGCCTAACAGTTTTCTGACCAATTGAGGGTACTTATAGATTATATAGAACATTGACATATCTTTACAAAATGGGTATGCAATGTTGAAGAATATAAAAAACAATAAGGTGAGATCATGGCAAAATGTAATTACTCCTCCGTGAAGCTGTATGACACCATAAATTTTACTCCCTTCATTGTAATACAGACATTATACACAATGGGCCTTCATAATATGCATCATACTTCACAGATTGGGAAGACCTTGATGTTGTAGAAAATTATAATTTCTTCACTTTTGACCGGCATAAAAATGCATTTTTTCATATGTGGCAGCACATGTGTCAAGATAAGATACAGTGTGATAGCTTCTTTACATTTATCCAGTTTTCTCTGCATACATCTGGCTTTCTGTTTGGGTAAGGACAATTATTCTACAGTCTAAATTTTGCAGGCTATTCTGTGGTTAAAAGTCAGCCTGTTAACTTTCTTTATGGCTGTTCCAAAACTCTGAGGGCTGAGTCAAGAATAGTTCCACATCCGTTTTATATTTAGTGCTTTATTTAAGGCTCACCAACTGTCAGTCCATGATCAGACACATTTTTAAATATTTTCAGTATGATTGTTTATGTAGCAGACAAACATGAAACATGATTCATCATGTTTTTCTTAAAAACTCTGATGACCACAGTTGTTTACATTTGTTCATCCGCATTACCTGCAAGTAAAAATTGGCTTCAAAAATGTCCCTACGTTAATCTGTTCTAAAATAATCAAGAGCACAAGAGGAAAATATGTTGTTTTGTATCAGTGCATTTTTTTACAAGTAAATAAAATCTACAATTGATGTTTTAAATAGAAGAGGAAATGATCCTAGCATACACATTATATAAGACACTCGTGTATGTCATAACCTAGTACTCTGTAATGGCGCTGATATGAGAGGAATGTCTTTAAACAATTCACTTGTGTAAGTTACACTGAACGCCTTTGCTGTAGATTATCATTGTGTGAAAACTGTTCTTGGTATAAATAAGTGACTGCCACTCTGTAGGTTTGTGGGTGTGGGCACAGAATAAATACATTTATTGTATCTCACAAATGTTTCATCTACTTAGATTGTGTCCCTTAAATGCTTTATTGCCAAATAACTCTATTGTGGCCAAGATCTGTACTGACTGATCTTTGTAACTGGCTTTCCTTTGAGCATGTAGGACAGAGCAGGTCTGGTACAAAGTTTTCAGAACGTTTGCATGATGTACAAATAAAAACAGTACAGTATAACAAACATGTACACAAAGCACATTCTCTTTCTTCCTTTATATATATATATATATATATATATATATATATATATATATATATATATATATGCATATGCATTGTAATTCTATTTACTTTAAACCTACTGTCAGTTTGTCTTGCACATTGTAAAACTTAATTTAACATGTCCAAAATGGAGGCAAAGTGAAAAGCCACGCTGTCTTTGTATTTCTGTGTCATCTGTTCACAAATTGTTTCTTACCTCCTCCGTCTCCATCTAGAAAAGGCAACAGTTTGAACACTGCTTAGGTTTAAACCTGCATAGATGGGGGAGAGACTCTGTACAGTAAAAAAATTTGGCTTCAAACAAATGCTCTTTCAGTTTGACAAATAAAAACATAAGTGTGAAAATAGTGTTGACTCTTCTTTTAACTTGATAACGTACCTTGTCATCCCTTTAATACAGTGCATTGAAACAGTATTCATTTATCTTAAACTTTATGATATTTTGCCATATAGCAACAACAAACTTTCAGTAGACGGGAGACGATACTTGGTTTTCAAAATGTTTACAAAAAAAAATCTTCATTATGATACCCCTATATAGAATCCAGTCCACTCGTATTTTTCAGAAGTTAGCTTATTAGTAAATAAATGCCAGCTGTCTGTAATTTAATATCAGTGTTCTGTAAATACTACAGTTCTTTAAAGGTCTCAGAGGTGAACAAACAGCACTATGAAGACCAAGGAACATGTTTAAAGAAAGGTTATGTTATGAAACAATATCACAGGTTTTGGACATCTCACAGTGCTCGGCTCAATCCATCATCTTAAAAAAAAAAGAATATTGTACATCTGCACACCAAGACATGACCTTCCACGTAAACTGACAGGCTAGATAAGGACAGCACAAATCAGAGAAGCTCGGGGAAGAGACTCTGTCAACTAGACAGCTACGTAATATCTGTTTACCCAACAAATCTGGCCTTTATGGAAGACTTGCAAGAGAAAAGCATAAGAAGTCATATTTACAGATTGTCTCAAGCTATGTGGGGGATACAACAAAAGTGAAATAAATCACTGATCAGATGAGATAAACATTTTACTTTACAGCAATTTTACTTTTTTGCAAAATGGTATGTGTGGCCAAAACCTAATATTGCATATCACCCTGAACTCACCATCACCACAGTAAATCAGGCACAGGAAAGCCAGTCGGAATTAATGGGAAGTTGCACCTAAAAACACGCACACATAAACCAAAAGGTAGATCTGTAGGCAACTTTCCAACTGCATTATGACCACTCTTTCCATGTCCACCCCCGATGTTGTTACTACAATGGAATGATTTCAATAAAAGCATGTAATATTTCCTTTCTCTTAAAAGTTAAGGTTGACTCTGTGTTGGTCTCTCACATTAAATACTAACAAAAACATTGAAGTTTGTGGTTGAATGTGTTAGATGTAGTTACGTTCTGCATGTACTTTTAATACTTGCATGGTACTGTATATGAAACATTTAGAGCTTTTATATTGTATTTTACCTTCCTATATTCCCTGTCCTAGACTCCTAGGCAGCTGACAAATACTCTCTAACTAAAGGCAAATTTATGCATGTCCATGTTATTTGTTTGTAAATGTTCTGACTGATATCGAATTGTATTTTATCATTATCTTC
The DNA here is from genome assembly GCF_021462225.1 of Girardinichthys multiradiatus. Lineage (NCBI taxonomy): Eukaryota > Metazoa > Chordata > Actinopteri > Cyprinodontiformes > Goodeidae > Girardinichthys > Girardinichthys multiradiatus. The sequence continues at coordinate 35,197,552 of NC_061805.1, read as the reverse complement.
ACTTATGTGGGTGAATTTCTTTTCTATTTTTCTTGTTTTATTTACTCTGATGCATTTTTATTCTGCATTGGTATTTTTGGTTTTATGATTGGTAATGTCTGTGTGCTGGTACTCAATTTGGCCAGGTCAGATTTTTAATCTCAAACCGATCTTCCTGGTGATGAATAAGTAAATAAATAAATATCTAATGTAGTAATAAAAATAATAGTTGAATTTATATTAATGTATGCACTTAATGAATATCAAACTCCTCAAAAGAAATTATGTCAAAATGTTATGGATCATATCAGTTCAAACTTTACATTTGCATGGCTTTGTTTAATCATTTATTAGCTAAATTTCAAGCACCACAATGAATAGAAAAATAAATATTAACAACAGGCATATGGTGTTCCAGAATGACATGTTTTAAATGATTAACTAAAGGAATGTTTAATAAATAGTAGCATAATTTACAGTGCAGTCTTCTTTTCTTTATAAATCTGAGTGCAGCTGTTTTATGGAAGTAGTTATCATGACCTATTCCTATCAAAATTACATCTATGCATGTGATGTACAAAATTTTATTTTCTAGGGAGCATAAATGGCATTTGGATCACACTAAATGCTGCCGTTTGGTTCTCCAATATTGCTAACAAAGGTGTAGCAAAAATGGTGTTGGAAAGAAAAAGGTGGTTCTTGCAGAATTAATTTGCAATATACTTTTGAATAAATCATTTGATTGGTAAAGATACAAAAGCTGATTATACTAATCAAAAAACAGAAATATTAGGTATTAGAAATGTAGCCTCCTATTGAGGAGGTCATTAGTGCAATGTTCAAGCCCCATTCTGAGAGGTACGTGAATGCTCTCCCCACAACTATTTCTTTAGGAACATCCTTTTTCTCATACACTACAAAGACATACATTTCACAATCCAAGTTAGGACAAAAGCACCAAGGGTAAACCTATGAACTATATTTCTAGGTGACCAAAAACAACCTAGCAAACTACAGAGGTGTCAGTGAATGTTTCACAGGAGATAATAATGGCAGGCATTGTTTCAGCATAATCAACCATCAACCAAATATTGATGCTCATACTTGTAATGATCACTGTTCCATGGGAGTACATGAGATACTCTCAGTCATTGTTCTTCCTGGCTCTTCTGGGAAATCTGTGCTGGCCCCTTCCAGTTTATATCTGGAACACTACAGCGCAGCTAACGTTTGATCTGTGTGCAGCATTCCTCTTCGTATGGACTAAATACATTTGTGTGCATCTGTTTCCCTGATTGAGTATTGAGGGCAAACAAGCTTCAAATGTTGTGCGATGATAGTGCTGTTATCTTGTTTGTGTAGTCTTTGGGGAGCATTTTTGGCAGAACTGGGCCAGTCCTGTGTATATGATTTGTTTCCCCCAGTGAAACTGATACATGTGTTATTTCTGGTCCTGTTGCACCTTAAGAGCATTTAAAATGGACAACAACTGCCATGAAAAGCATCTTACAGCATGTAACTATTCATGATTCTTCATATAGGGCTTCCGCCTACTTACTTGCAGCACATAAAGTTCAAGAACAGAACGATAATGTCTAATATTGGCTGCTCAAAATGAATTGTTAGAAAGCAATTTGTAATCTGAAATTAAAATAAAATTCTAATACTACAAAAAAAGCCATGTTGCAAACAAGTGCATTGAAAAAAAGATATAGTATTTAGAGATTATAGCAGTGTTGCCTTGCAGCAAGAAGGTCCAGGGTTCGATTCCCGGCCGGGGGTCTTTCTGCATGGAGTTTGCATATTCTCCCCGTGCATGCGTGGGTTCTCACCGGGTACTCCAGCTTCCTCCCACAGTGCAAAGACATGCCTGTTAAATGGTCACTCTAAATTGCCCTTAGGTGTATGAATGAGTGTGTGCATGGTTGTTTGTGTGTTGCCCTGCAATGGACTGGCGACCTGTCCAGGGTGTACCCTGCCTCTCGCCCATAGACTGCTGGAGATAGGCACCAGCTCCCCTGCGACCCACTATGGAATAAGTGGTAGAAAATGACTGACTATTTAGAGATTATTTTTAGGTTATGGCATATGTATACATGTGCATCTCTTGTAAAAATTGATTTTCTTTGGAGATGCACTGGGACCAGAGTATTCCAACCTAAACAGCTCTGACCAGTAACTGGTTGTTCAGGAGGTCAGGTCAGAAAGTCAAGTCCCTTCCTTTTCTTATAATGCTGCGTTCAGTCCAAACGCGATTTGAGCATCAGGGGTGTCTGGTTTTCATGCAAAATCTATGGTGGATGTGTGTCTCGGAGCGTCAAGAGGTCCTGCGGCATGTTTCATGCGTCTGGTGCGGCGCGTTTTCAAGCGTTTCGCGCGTTGAGCGCTGTGCGTTTTGAGATTTCAAGCATCTGACGCTCGTTTCACGCATCCAAAGCGTCAGATGCTTGAGTTGGGAAGTCCGAACTCTCAACCAATCAGAGAAGCTCAGCACCATGACATAGTGACCTATTTTATCATGAAACAAGGACCATTTTACTATTTAAAAATCACAGTCCATGCATGAAGGCTGAAAGAAAAGTATAAGGACCCACGCAAGCGGAGCACTGTATTTAATAACATGCTAAACCAACTGATCACACATAAAATCAGCTGTTTAGAGGCACAAACATTTCCCCCAAAACAACACCACCATGAAACAGAGTGTTTGGTTTGGAAATTTATTGACGGTCCTAATGAACCAGCAGGACAGAGCAGCTGTCCGTATTCCGACTCTGCCTTGAATGAAACGGGAGGAAATCCCGCTGTATCCGCGGAGCACTCTAATATCCAACCTAAAACTAACTTTACTGTGGTCAAAAGTCTGCTGCCCTTGTCCTTATTATTGATAAAAACCTCCTCATAAAATTGGAACTTCTTCAGGAGCTTCACCAGTCCAAACCGGCAAAGGAAAATAACCAAGGGTTGCGCCTCCCTGTGGAAAGCCAACTGCTTCGCGCGTCTCTTCACACTTTGCTCACTTTTTGACACGCGTTGAGAGCGTCTCACTTCAAAGTGCACAAACGTCTAACTTGATGTATTGGACGCCTTTTTCATGCTCAAATCGTGTTTGGTCTGAATGCAGCATAAGTGAACAGACTATGTCTAAGTGCCACCAGGTTCACTGAAATCAGTACTACTAAGTCATAGATTTACAAAAACAGGAGGATCTGATATTTGCCACAAAATCAAATTTTTATATACCAGAAAGCAAATCCTGGTTTGTGGTAATAACATTTTAAGTATGCCATTACCTACAGACACCTAAGTTTGTTGTCTCTGAATAACAACAATATACCGTATTTTCCGCACTATAAGGCGCACCGGATTATAAGGCACACCTTCAATGAATGGCCTATTTTAGAACTTTTTTCATATATAGGGCGCACCAGATTATAAGGCGCATAGAATAGAAGCTACTGCAGTCAAACGTTTGACTGGGGTTGCGTTATGCATCCACTAGATGGAGCTGTGCTAAAGAGAATGTCAACAAAACAGTCAGATAAGTCAGTCAGTCAAACTTTATTAATACACTACAAACCAGCGTTCTGATAACTCCATTCACTCTCATGGTAAGGTCTCCTCTACATAGAATTCTATTGAATAGAGCCAACCGCACGTTAGGAATGCATTGGAGTCTATGAAGTTGAAGTTTAAATCAAACGTTAGTTAAAACGTGAAAGGGAACTTTTCCCTGATTCAGTAAACACGTAAAAGAAACAGTTTGATGCACTAAATCAAACGTTAGTACATTCACAATATAGTAGCGTTAACTGTTGAATTCTCTCGCTGCTGCTCTATTCCCATGTTCGACTGCGTAGCTGACAGCCTTGAGTTTGAACTCAGCATCGTAAGCGTGTCTCTTGAAAGGTGCAATTTTGGGGTCGTTATACACACACAAGTGGTGTTGGACTAGGAGTAAGCACAGTACAGGTGTTTACCGCTATTACTTCGGCGACACCCCTGACTACGGTAGCCGTAATGCTGCAAGCGGTGCGGCTTTGTAGTTTACCAGTCGTACTGAAACATTTTGACAGAGCGCCGTGTACAACCAGTATGGATCAACCAATTAACCAATTGATCCATATATAAGGCGCTCCGGATTACAAGGCGCACTGTCATTTTTTGAGAAAATTAATGGTTTTTAAGTGCGACTTATAGTGCGGAAAATACGGTACTTAGTTATTATTATTAAGTCAGAAACACATAGGAAATTCAAAATCACTGGAAGGTTCACAGTGAAACAATTAGAGTTCCTTTTTTATTAGAGATCAGAATAACAATGCTAGCAACTAACATAAACTGAAAATGTCCCATCAAGAGGCATCCTGCAAATACAGTTACACATGACTTGTCTTACTGTTTCAGGTCTTCACCATATGTAATGACAGTGAAACTGAACAGACAAGACTGATTTATCCATGTAAGAACATAAAACCGACCTGGTTATCTTGAGATAACAAAGTAGTCAAGTCCTGAAGCTGATAAAATTAAATAAAAAAATCATAATTACAGACATTGTTGTGCCAGCACTCCATAGTGATAGAGTCATGTTTACATTGTAAACTTCTGTTGTTTAATTGTAATTTTCGGTTTCAGCTCTCAGTCCCTGCTTTAGCTTTATAGAAGAGGACGCCGGTAGTGGGGAATGTAATTTTCTGAATGAAAACTAGCATTTTTGCAGTTATTATTCTGGCCCACAAGCAGTGTTTATCAGCAAACTGAGAGAAGTGTTTTCTTTCCATTGAAAAATGCCGTATGAGTGTCTGGGAGCAAGTAGAATACAGTCACATAGCAAATTCCTACAGCTGAACTCAGCTTTCAGGTTTCCATACCACATCTGTTTGATGCTCAAACTCTGAAAACTTCAGCATTCCCTCTAAGAGGAAGCTTTAAATCTGTACTGAAAGCCTCTGCAGGACCTTTTATTTTTTTTAAAGACTACCTGCCTGTTTTCCTGTGTTCTCCTTTCCCATTCTCTGTGCCCTACTAGTTCCTCCCCTTGGCCTTAGTTCCCCGTGTTAGTCTCTATTGTTTCAGTTCCTTCTGACAGGTTAGCTTTTAGTTATTTGTTTGCCGCTATACTTAGTTCCACTTATTGTTTACGTTTTGGTTTGTATTTATTCTAAGTCATCACTTTCTCTGCTTCCCTCTCAGTTATTTCAGTATTTGTTGTGTTTTTTTTTTTTGCTCTTCCTTTTCTGTTAGTGTTTATCCTTAGATCCTAGTTTCCCTTTGGTTTTCTTATAGCCTTATTTCTCTCGTGTCCCTGCGTTCTCTAGTTCATGTCCCCATAGTTACCATTCATTCCCTCAGTCTCCACAGCCAGTTCCCACACCTGTTTCTACTTCTCCTCTGATTACCCTAGCTTCTCCCTCATTGGTCCACTCTCCTCCTCTCCCTGTTTATTTACCCAGTTCTGCCAATTATTCTTCGCTGGTTCCTCAATTCTCCTGGTCATGTTTGTCACGTCAGTCTTCGTGTTCCCTTGGGATTATTCCTGCCTCTGTACCTCCTACGACCTGTAAGTGCTTTTTGTGGTGCCTGAATTAAAGGATTTGTTTTCAACATGCTGCCGCCCAGTGCTTGTCTGCATCTTGGTCCACAACTACCCCAGACTATGACAAAAACAACATTTCTATAAAGAAAAGTGGTCAACTAACAAAGAGTGATTTTACTCTTTTTGCAAAGACCCACCAGGGTCAGGATACATTACATTTTATCAGTTTTCTGAACATTACATTTTTTTGTCTTCAGTATTTTGAGACAACAAATATATTACATATATTCACTGCAGGCTTTTCTGAAGAGTAAATTAGGGATAATAACACCGTAAATAGTTGGTTCAGATGTTATTGTGTTTGCAGGAGTGTCTGTGATAAAAACAAAAAAGCAACAGATTGTGTGACTTATAGGGGGCTGTAAGGCGTGGTGGTTACCACTGTCACCTCACAGCAAGTAGTTCTCCGGTTTGAATCTCAGCTCTGCAGGCCTTCTTTGTGGATGGCTGGGGGCACTGACAGAAACCTGTTCCCACATATACATTTTCTCTGAATACTCTGACTTCTTCACGTATTTTTTATAATGAACACTGAAATAGCATTGGACTATTTTAAGAATATATCAGCAATGGATCTATGTCAAAAATATAAACATATTGATGTCTTCACAGAGGTCTGGCACTAAAAAGAAAAAGCTGTCTGTCCGGCAGCTAACAGGTAGCAAACATTTTAACAACTACATGTTCAACACAATTTAAGAGCAACAGCTACATCTACTGTGAGCCTAAAGGAGACCAAAAGTGAGGTGAAATCAGATTAACTTTTCATATTAAATAGCAACCTAAAAGGCTTCATAATGGCTTTCTGTATAGTGGGGAAAAGGAAATCCTCTGTGTAAAGAAATCATATTTTACCAGTCATAGTAATTGTCACTTTGCTGTCTAAAAGTAACAAAAAAATGTGTTTTGATGAAGTGGTGGTAGTTGGTTCAGGTCAAAATCTTAGGACTAATAGGAATTATTATATCATTAAATCTGTCAACAGCCTTTTTCATATGACTACCTGGATGAGCCCCCAGGTAAAAAAGATTGGGGACCACTGCAAATTTCAAACAATTGGAGGGATGAAATTAAAACATGGAAATATGTTTGAAAATCTTGCTAAACCCTGAATTGCCATTATTTAAAAAAAGTGTTTTATCATGTTGAGCAGAGGATTACAGCAGGGGAGTTTTCTCTGTAGTCTCATGCTGGTTCTGATTATTTTTAAAGCTAATTGTGAGCTTCTCACTGTGGTAAGTGTAATGTAAAATGTACTGTTGACCACATATGGTACACATGCCTACAATGTAACTGCTGTTACCCTGTGCTGTTTTACACTAATGTTATTTTGCACTGACACTGAGCTCTGAAGCCACACATTATTTATTCTACTTTATTTATCTTACATATGTCATTTCCTTCTCCCCAGTCTTCCTCCAGACTCTGGCACCTTGATTTCCGAATGACATGCAGAATTTGCTTTCATCCAAAAAAAGTACTTTGGACCACTGAGCAACAGTCCAGTGCTGCTTCTCTATAGCCCGTGTCAGGCGCTTCTGCCGCTGTTTCTGGTTCAAAAGTGGCTTGACCTGGGGAATGCGGCACCTGTAGCCCATTTCCTGCACACGCCTGTGCATGGTGGCTCTGGATGTTTCTACTCCAGACTCAATCCACTGCTTCCGCAGGTCCCCCAAGGTCTGGAATCGGCCCTTCTCCACAGTCTTCCTCAGGGTCCGGTCACCTCTTCTCGTTGTGCAGCGTTTTCTGCCACACTTTTTCCTTCCCACAGACTTCCCACTGAGGTGCCTTGATACAGCACTCTGGGAACAGCCTATTTGTTCAGAAATTTCTTTCTGTGTCTTACCCTCTTGCTTGAGGGTGTCAATAGTGGCCTTCTGGACAGCAGTCAGGTCGGCAGTCTTACCCATGATTGGGGTTTTGACTAATGAACCAGGCTGGGAGTTTTAAAGGCCTCAGGAATCTTTTGCAGGTGTTTAGAGTTAACTCGTTGATTCAGATGATTAGGTTCATAGCTCGTTTAGATACCCTTTTAATGATATGCTAATTCTACTTTATTTATCTTACATATGTCATAACTGCTCAATTAAGAGTTTGTTACAAATAATTCCAGAAACTATGACTCACGTACAGGGGTTGGACAATGAAACTGAAACACCAGTCATTTTAGTGTGGGAGGTTTCATGGCTAAATTGGACCGGCCTGGTAGCCAGTCTTCATTGATTGCACATTGCACCAGTAAGAGCAGAGTGTGAAGGTTCAATTAGCAGGGTAAGAGCACAGTTTTGCTCAAAATATTGAAATGCACACAACATTATGAATGACATACCAGAGTTCAAAAGAGGACAAATTGTTGGTGCATGTCTTGCTGGTGCATCTGTGACCAAGACAGCAAGTCTTTGTGATGTATCAAGAGCCACGGTATCCAGGGTAATGTCAGCATACCACCAAGAAGGACGAACCACATCCAACAGAATTAAATGTGGACGCAAGAGGAAGCTGTCTGAAAGGGATATTCGGGTGCTAACCCGGATTGTATCCAAAAACATAAAACCACGGCTGCCCAAATCACGGCAGAATTAAATGTGCACCTCAACTCTCCTGTTTCCACCAGAACAGTCCGTCGGGAGCTCCACAGGGTCAATATACACGTCCAGGCTACTATAGCCAAACCTTTGGTCACTCATGCCAATGCCAAACGTCGGTTTCAATGGTGCAAGGAACGCAAATCTTGGGCTGTGGACAATGTGAAACATGTATTGTTCTCTGATGAGTCCACCTTTACTGTTTTCCCCACATCTGAGAGAGTTACGGTGTGGAGAAGCCCCAAAGAAGCGTACCACCCAGACTGTTGCATGCCCAGAGTGAAGCATGGTGGTGGATCAGTGATGGTTTGGGCTGCCATATCATGGCATTCCCTTGGCCCAATACTTGTGCTAGATGGGCGTGTCACTGCCAAGGACTACCGAACCATTCTTGAGGACCATGTGCGTCCAATGGTTCAAACATTGTATCTTGAAGGCGGTGCCGTGTATCAGGATGACAATTCACCAATACACACAGCAAGACTGGTGAAAGATTGGTTTGATTAACATGAAAGTGAAGTTGAACATCTCCCATGGCCTGCACAGTCACCAGATCTAAATATTATTGAGCCACTTTGGGGTGTTTTGGAGGAGTTTTCCTCCACCAGTATCACGTAGTGACCTGGCCACTATCCTGCAAGAAGAATGGCTTAAAATCCCTCTGACCGCTGTGCAGGACTTGTATATGTCATTCCCAAGACGAATTGACGCTGTATTGGCGGCTAAAGGAGGCCCTACACCATACTAATAAATTATTGTGGTCTAAAACCAGGTGTTTCAGTTTCATTGTCCAACCCCTGTAGGTTTCAACTGTGGTTAAGTAAACAAGAAAGTAAATTTTATTTATATAGCACAGTTAAATACAGTTCTCACTGTCCAATGTGCAGCACACAATCTCTAAACATACATTAAAAACCAAATACCCGCAAGAAAAAGACTCACAAATTTAGTACCATATAAAATACACACATGAAAAAGGAAAGGATAGTTTGGAAAATTAGCTGTCTAGAAATATCAAAATAAAAAGCAAGATTTTAGCCAAGACCTCAGACAAGGATGGAAGGAGCACATCTGATATCACGGAGCAGCTAGTTATTACAGATGTCAGGCTCGGTCTCTTTTGTGCTTGAGACGTGATCTAGGGACACCTCAGAGAAGGTTGCCTGTTGATCTGAGAGCTCTAAGGGGTAGATGGAAATTACAAGGTGAGTAAAATATGAAGGTGAAGACCCATTTAGCCCATTTAAATAGAATCTGCAGAACCTATTAATAAATTGTGTAACAGAAAGGGAGAATATCCAAAGACGCTGGGACTGGAGTGATGTGATTGTGTTTTTTTAATGCCAGTAAGGGGTTTTGCAGCCATTTTAGACAAGCTGCAAGCATACTGATTAAGGCTGAGGAAAACCCAGGCATAAAGAGTAGCAGTGGTCTGACTGTGAAGTAATGAAGGAGTGAATGAATATTTCTAGCATCATAAGATGCTAAAAAGATGTACTTTTTTTTAGTAGGTGATATGAAAAAGTTCAAGTGACAATGTATCCGTGATGATAAGGAAACATCCATGGAGTTGTGAATGATGTGGTTGCATTACTGAGCTAACAGACCCGTATGTGATGTGTTTACCTATTTAGTTGTATGTTAATGCCCCAAACCGTGATTTGATCACTGAGGACAGACTTTAGGCACTAGGGATCCAAGGCTTAATCTGGGATACATGAAACGTACAGTGTTTGCAAAGGCTAGCAGGTAGGCGGAGACAAACTGCTGAGGGACTGATCACTGTCTCAATCTCATATGGTCCGATGAAGCGAGGCGAATGTTTTCGGGACATAGACTTCAATGGTACATCACATGCTGATAACCAAACCTTTTGGCCGGGCTGATATTCCGGAGCAGTTCGGCGTCGTCGATCAGCGAATCATTTGTTTTGTTCTGCGGTTCGTTGGAGGGTTTGGATGGTGGAGTTCCATATGGATTTGCAGCGATGGATGTGCTGGTGGACCGAGGGAACCGTGATGTCTGTCTCATCGGCAGAAAACAAAGGCGGCTGGTAACCTAGGGATGCTTCAAACTGTGAACGTCCTGTAGCAGAGGAAACATGAGAGTTCAACGCATATTCTACCCATGGTAGGTATGAGCACCAGTCTGTTGGGTTAGTGGAAGTGAGACAGCGTAGAGAGGATTCAAGTTGTTGAGTCTTTCTGTTTGTCCGTTGGATTGAAGGTGATAACTGGAGGTTAATGAAACTTTAGCTCCTAAGGTTAAACAAAACTGCCTTCAGATCTGAGAGATGAATTGTGGGCCCCGGTTGGACAGGATGTATGTGGTATTCCATGCAATCAAAAAACGTGTTTGGTGAGGAGTTTAGCTGTTTGCAGTGTTGATGCCATCTCATCCCTCTCATCCTGAGAGGGATGAGATGGCAAGTTTTAGAGAAACGGTCAACAATTGTGAGAATAGTAGTCATACCTGAGAATAGGGTTAGACCGGTAACAAAGTCCAAAGTGACATGCGACCAGGGACGGCTCAGAATGTTAAGTGGCTGAAGGAGACCTGCGGGTGGTTGATTGCTGGTTTTGTTTCTGGCACACGTGGAGCAAGCCTGAACAAAGTCTTTAACGTTTTTGTGAACTGAAGGCCACCAAAACCTTCTCTGTATGAGAGCTCTTGTCCTGCTGACTCCAGGATGAGCTGAAAACTTGGCTGTGTGCAACCAATCAATGAGTCTATGACGAACCTGAAGCGGGACGTAGATGCGATTGGGTGGACCTGTGCCAGGGTCGGGTTCCTGTTGTGCTCTGTGGATTATGTTTTCTATCTCCCACTTGAGTGCTCCAACTGTCCAGCTGGGCGGTAAAATGGGAGCTGGCTCCTTTACAGAATCATCTGAAGCAAACTGTCTGGAAAGTGCATCAGGCTTTGTGTTCTTCGGTCCAGGTCTGAAAGAAATACAAAGGTCAAAACGTGAAAAGAACAAGGACCACCGGGACTAACGTGGGTTCAATCGTTTAGCTGACTGTATGTAAGCCAAGTTCTTATGATCCTTCCAGACTTGGACAGGATGTTCCGCGCCCTCAAGCCAGTGGCGCCACTCCTCAAGAGCTAACTTAATAGCTAGTAGCTCTCTATCTCCGACGTCATAGTTTCTCTCTGCATTGTTCAGTCTGCGTGAAAAGAAGGCACAAGGATGTAATCTCCCATCCTCAGAGTTCTGTGATAATAGTGCCCCAACCCCAATGTCAGAGGCATCGACCTCTAAAATAAACTGTTTCAAAAAAAAGTCAGGGTGAATCAGGGTGAATCAAGATGGGGGCTTGAGAGAACTTTTTAGTACCTGGAATGCTTCTTCAGCCTCAGGTGGACATGAAAATGAAACCCTAGAAGAGGTTAAGGCAGTAAGTGGTGCAACTGTCTGACAGTAATTTCTTATGAAGCGTCGGTAAAAGTTTGCAAATCCGAGGAATCTCTGTAATGCTTTGCGGGTGTCTGGTACAGGCCACTCCAGGACTGCCTTAATCTTCTCAGCGTCAGATCGTACTTGTCCACTCTCGAGAATGTATCCCAAAGAAATGACAGAGGTTTGGTGAAATTCACATTTTTCACCCTTCACAAAATGATGGTTTTCCAAAAGACGTTGGAGTACTTGGCGAACATGACGACAATGCTCCTCAATGTCCTTAGAATAAACCAGAATGTCGTCTAGATACACAAAAACAAAAATTTTCATAAAATCTCTAAGCACGTCGTTAACCAGGGCCTGAAAGACAGCAGGAGCATTACATAGACCAAAAGGCATGACCAGATATTCAAAGTGGCCGAGTGGAGTCTTGAAGGCCGTCTTCCACTCACCCCCCTGGCGGATCCTAACAAGATGGTAAGCATTTCTCAGATCTAGCTTAGAAAATACTGTAGCACCATGAACCGGTTCGAAAGCTGAGGAAAGTAGTGGAAGAGGGTACTTGTTTTTGACAGTGATCTGATTAAGACCCCTATAGTCAATACATGGTCTTGATGAACCATCCTTTTTCCCTACAAAGAAAAATCCATCCCCAAGAGGTGAAGAAGAGGGTCGGATTATTCCTGCAGCTAAGGAACCTGCTAGAGGGTAAGGGAGCACCTGGGAGAAGGTCGATAACACAGTCATAAGGCCTATGGGTGACAAAGCCTTGCTTTTACTAAATCTTCCTTGAGGTCATGATATTTTGGGGGTATATGTGATAGGTCAATGTCCTCGTTCTCCTCACTACTCTGTTCAGAAAAGCTCGGTGAGAACGTTGACTAGAGGCAAGATGAATGGCAACTAATGGAACAAGATTCAACACGACCTTTCGACCAATCAAGATGAGGATTATGTTTCCGCAACCAGGGATAACCTAAGACCAAAGAACCCTGTGATACTGGAAATACAAAGAAAGATATCTTCTCGCTATGATTTCCTGATAGTAAAAGGTCAATCGGTTTTGTCTGATGAGTAATTCGCTGTAAGGCCTGCCCATCAAGGGCTAACACAGATCGAGGGGAAGCAAGAGGTTCAACCTCAATTCCGGCTTGGCTTACTAATCTTGAATCAATCAAATTCTGTTCACTTCCGGAATCGACCAAAGCGAGCAAAGTCAAAGTCTATTGGTTAACTGTGATAATAGCTGGCAAGCTGAGTCTAAGGGCTTCACTATCTAAAGAATGGTCCGCAAACCGCCCCTTCCTGGTTAGCGGACAGTTAGCAACAAAATGGTCAGGAGAACCACAGTAAAAGCACTGTTTGGCTTGTCTGCGTCTCTGTCTCTCTTCCGGAGTTAACCGGGTGCGTCCTATTAACATAGGTTCTGACCCAGTAGCTAAGGGCTGAGTGGATTTAGTAATGGATGAAAAGTTAACCTGTGATCTAATCCTTGATCCTTCTGTTCTGGTTCTCCTTCTCTCCCTTATTCTGTTATCCATGCTTGTGGCCAAAGAAATTACTCCATCCAATGTGGTAGGTTCATCAACAAGAGCTAACTCGTCCTTTAGATCCTCGTCCAAGGCATGAAAAAATGCAGACTTTAAGGCACAGTCATTCCAACTGGAAGCTGCTGCCAAAGTACGGAATTCTATTGAAAACTCAGTGAGGGGTCTATTGCGTTGCTTTAATGCCCGCAGCTGTCGTCCAGTGCCTGACTTATCTAATTCTGACGAAAATGTCTGTTTAAAGTCTGAAATAAATTTTTCAAAGGTACAACCAAAATTAGAAGAAGGTGAAAATCGGGCCTCGGCCCATTGCAAATCCTTGCTGGTCAATAAACCAATAATGTATGAAATTTCAAAATCATCATGCGGGAAGGAACTTGGAGAGCGGTTGAAAACTAGGGCACATTGGAGTAAAAACCCTTTACAATTACCCACTTCTCCAGAAAACTTATCAGGGTTAGGGGAAATGATGTCGCGAGAGTGAGGCAGCTGTGGAGTTGCCGGGGATGCAGCAGCGCCATCTACCTGTGAATTGGACTGGGTACCGAGGGTCTGCTGTAGCATGGAGGTGATCTGCACAAACTGCTGGTTAGCTTGATGCTGCTGCTCTGTAAGAAAATGGAGAGATGAATCATGAGAATGAGGCTGATTTGCATGTTCTGAAAGAGTTCTTTGGAGTGTTTCTGCAGGGTCTTGTTGGCCAGAGTGTTCTGTCATTTTCGGTATAGATCTGACCCACATACAGAGAACACTCAGAAGAGAAAGTTTTTACAGATTTTATTGTCAGCAAAGTAATCTGGGGAGGACTGGAAACACCAACTGTACGGGAAGGAAGAATAATGGATTGGTGAATAAACGATTGATCTGAAGTAACTGATTACTTAGATCTCTGAAATGGCTTACTAAATTGTTGTAGCTTCAACCGCCAGGGAGAGAGAGATTCAGAGTGACTTGTGAGGGAAGATCGTTCAGTTGTCCTCTTTGTTGTGATCTTGATGCCAGCCAAAGGGACCTCAGGTGCCGATGTTTGAGATGGAGGAAGGAACAGGGTATGCTGATGCCTGGGTCCAGGAGTTGGAGAATACGGGAAGCCGCCAGCTTGGTCCGTGTCTGAGAGGTACAGACGGTAGAGAGGAGAAAATCCACAATAAGATAGATCCTTAACTCAGAAGTTGAGAATCCAGATGCTCAGAGAAACTCTGGAACGAAGTCAGAACTCAGCAAGGTAAACAAAGCCTCAGGTAAAAACCTGCAAGGAAACAAAATACAAAGTTACCTGAAGTTCATGAACGAAGCAAAAAATCAGTAAAGGCTGAGCTTGTTACCACTAAGGCAAACACTCTGGCATCGAAGTGCTGTCAGCCTCCCGCTTAAGTACTCCTCCAAGCAATCAGCAGATAGGAGACACCTGTCATCCAGCGCACATGAGAACTCCAGCACCAACTGTGAAACACTGAATGGTTATGAAGACAAGTACACCAAACACACACACACACAGACTCAGACTCTGACAGCGAGAGAAGAAGGCCCGGGTGGAGACGGGGGACAGAAAAAGAGATCACATTCTGATCTCCAGATTTAATGAGTGAGTAATGACCAGTCTGGAAGCTGGAGGTCACAAGAACTTTGCTGCAGTGTATGAAACATGTCGATGTCGATTGATAGTCCATAGCCTCTGAGAGACACCTGTTTCAACCTTTCTAATGCTTGACCAGAAATCTGTCCAGAAATACTCGGAAGTGCAGGTAATACTTGCAGCCTGAAAAAGATAAGTTTTGGAAAAAGGAAAGATGGCCCAGCTGTTATGTGAAGGTCTCGGTTTTTCAGAGAACACTAAAGAAAAAACAACATCATGAAGATCAAAAAACACACTGGACAGATCCGAGTTAAATTTGTGGAGACATTTAAAGCAGGGTTCAATTATGAAACAATATCCTAAACTTTGGACATCTCACTGTTCAAACAATCACCTGAAAACAGAAAGAGTATGGCCCAATTACAAACCTACCAAGACAATGTTCTCCACCTTAACTGACAGTCAAGGATGAGATTAATTAGATAAACAACCAAGGGGCTAGTTCTAATCTGTTTACAGGGACACTATTAGTTGTGCACTCTGCATATCTGACCTTTGTATATGAGTTGCTAGAAGAAAGCCATTGTTGGGGCCATGTAAGTTACATTAAATACAGGACAATTCAGGAAGAAAAAGATTCGAGTCATAGCTGGAGGTTCACTTTTCAGCTGGATTACCCTGTAAAATCTTTTAGATCAGTGCTTCTCAACCCTGGACCTAATCCCCTGCATTTTTTCCCTGCTGTCACACACCTGGCTTAAATGAATAGGTAGTTAAAAGGTTTCTGCAGCACTTAATGGCATGTTGAGAAACAGCGAATGACACTTGTAAATTCATGCTTACTATCCAAGCTGACCGAGCTTTAACTAATTTTGCAAAAAAAAAAAAAAGAACTGGCAAAAATTATTATCTTGAGGCTGATTTTAGCTGGAAGTTGGGAGAGACATACCCCAAAAGAGGTGCTGCTGTAAATATAATTTGTAATTTTTCAATTTTAATTAGGAAAAAATATATATATAATAATAATATAAATATATATATATATAAATATATATATATATATATATATAATTAAAACTACGACTCTATTGTCTCTTTACATCACCATTAGACTAATTGTGTAGGTCTATCACTTAAAATTTCATAAAAACTGCATTGACATTTGTGGTTGCAACATGACAAAATGTTAAGAACTTCAAATGCATATGAATACTTTGTAAGGCACTATGATAAATATATAATATTCTTCAAACTTCTTGGTTTAAAATGGTTGCTTGACTCCTTGCAAAGCTTTCAGGTCTGCTTGACATTCAACACACTACACTGATACAAGCAGGCATGCAACCGATACAAGGAGTATCTTCAACAAAACTTAACATCCCTGATGTTCTCCTTGCTATTCCCACATTGTCCATGAATCTGTAGGCTTAAAGTTGTTTTTTTTCTATTCTTCATGAGTATGACTGTTTGTTTTAAAAACCTTCCCCTATCATTTGTAGCTGTAGGAAAACAAATGCTCACAAGGTAATTTGCAGTGATCCAACTCCATGTTATCAGTGATTGTTGAGTGGTGCTCCAGACATATAAATGCACACGGTTTTGAACTTTTTGCAATCGTGTTTGTCTATTGTCGCCTATAGGCTTATAAATGTTCTTGTTCTGAAACAAAACTTTCAGTTGGTGGTTCAAATTGGTATGCCCGCTCTGGAGAACCCTGTGGACCCAATTAGAATCAAACAATACAAACAAATCCCCTCTCAGGAGTGTTGGTGTGGTTTGTATCTGGACTCGTAGGGTGTGCTGAAAGCCATTATGACCAGATAAATTTTGTAGCAGTACATTCATCTCTTGATTTTGGGAATTTTGAGGGTTTTTTTTTTAACGTGACATATACACAAACTCCATGTGTGTTATATAATATATTTATGTGGTTTTTATACACACGTACTGACAGCATTTTGCATGGATCATTTTTTTTATTCCATATAAAAACTTATACTTAAGATTTAGCTTTTAAATGGAAGATGCATGGACATATGATAGAGAACGCATAGGAGCCTGCCTGGGATTCAAACCCTGCACAAAACCAGCCAGGTACGCCCACCGTGATGTGTTTATTGTCATTTAATATATCATTCTAGAAGTGACCAGAGACAAATTGTACTGGAAGTCATAGAGATTAGAATCTAAATGCATGCATATTCTCATATACAGCCACCAGCCATAAGATTATGTGTACATTAAAGGTAGATTATAGAACCTAAAAAAACCTCTGCATGAATTTCAATGATCCGACTGAAGTGCTAAAGCAGCACTTCAGTGGGATCAGATCACATGTACCTGCTCCCCAAGTATGAGGCCTTGTTTAAAACTGTTCCTTCCTTGGGCCACAGATGATAGATCCTGACCAATGTAGCTGCAGTTTTGTACATACTCTTACTCAGTTGCGCTGCCATCAAGACTTGGCCATTGTCAAACTGACTCCAATCCCCAGGCTTGCTTATTTTTTCCTGCTTCAAACAACTTTGAGGACAGTGCTCTGTGTTGCCTGATATACCCCACCAAGTGCTCGCAATGTTATGCAAGAATGTTATTGTCTATGTGTTGCACATAAATCCCAGCAATTTTTCACTTATGCTTTGATGCTCTAGGAGGTTAGAGCTCAGCCATACAGATGACAGAAGCTCTTCCTTTTATATGTTTGAAGGACATTTTTACTAAAGCACTCTCCACATTGATCACTGACACAGGTGTACTTTCTTTTTTACAGAGACTGCAAAGCAGTTGAGTGGCTTGTTATATTAATGTATTTCAGTTTTATATAATTTATTCTTAAATACCAACTCATGTTTTGAAATCTATGATTAAAGAAAAATCTATTCTGTGACATACCAGATAAAGAAGGAATATGTCTTTAAAGTGTGACAAAGTACCTCACAATTCACTTAATGAAAACCTGTGAACTGCTGAATAGGACCTTAAGGTCCAACTGACTGATGATATTTCTCCGTCCATATGTAAAGTATTTCTTTATTGCTGTTAATTAACACAGTCACACTGTGACTCTGTCACATAAGTCGATTAACTATAATCTTCGAACATTTCTGTCATGTTTTCTACCAGATGTTCTTTAGAATTATGGTTGGTTTAGAAATATGGTTGCCAAATTCCAGGGATTTTTAAGGTTCGGACAGTTTTTCATTGTTTTTTTTTTTTAGTAAATTACCAAGAAATTAGAATAAACCACAACTTTAAAATATCTTTACGATTGGCACTTAAAAGGGATTCATAGTTGGGAAATTTTTCATGCAAGTGTACTTGAGAATATCTATGCAATTTCTAAAACAAACATACATAGTACATAATTACTGCTGGGGTGCTGAGGCTACAAGTGCACTGTGCATCTGCATCTCATGCACAGACGAATATTATGACCCTTGATAACATAGACTACATTTCTGGCCCAGGGCTTGTGACTAATGAAGCCACATATCTGAGCATGTGAACTACATAAAGTGAAGCACTTCTTGATAATATTATTGGGTAAATATATTTGACATGCATTATTGTTGAAATATGGTAATACATTTCACTAAAAAGGCATTTCCAGACTACTCCTTTGTGATTTTGTTGTGCTCTTTTGTCATGACAAAGGGGAACCCCTCCAGGTAAACTGACTGCCGCTACAATGGCCAGCAATACAGAAAGCAGTGAAGAATTGGATATTTCTTTAGATATATTTCAGTCACTATCACAGAGAGATGCAGCAGAGTCAGAAGAACAAAGTCAGCTTTCATCAGATGGCAGAGCACAAGTGCCGCTACCGCTGCTACCGCATTTATCACCGGCTTTTATTGCCCAATCTGTGTATGGTTCTTGGAGCTCATCTGGGAGCAGATTCAATGTAAAGTCAGGGTTACAGTAAATACAGTATTGAGTGAAACAACCGGAGGCAAAGTGAGCAGCAGCATGGAGCAGCAGCAGCAGACACGTGGTGTCATTTTTTTTTTTTTTTTTAAACTTTTTATTAGAATCTTTACAGAAACATTTATTTAAATATATCGTATGCGCCTGTAATTTGTCTTATTTTAATAATAATAATAATTTTGGATTTTTAATTATTAACAATACCTGCCGAAATCCAAATGTATTTTGCAACAAGGATGTATTTTTATCTGCTGAGCCTTGATCCATTTAGCAACAGAAGCAACAACCTTTTCTTTGGCGATCTTTTCCCATCAGATGCTCTGAACAGCGTGGCTGTAGACTCTGCTTCAACATTTTCCTTCGTCTGTCAGATTTCCTGACCAGTGACATCATTTCTCTTGTGAATTCAGAGGTTTCTTGTTCGAAGCAGTTTGCCGAGAAGTCCTACAACCACAACTGGCTGTGCTTGGTGGGACCAGCCCATCTGTCCCTCGTCAATTTTCCAGCTCTGATCCTCTTTGCTTCAGGAAAATAGTGCAGACTAACGGCTGCTGTCGTAGTATTGCTGCCACCACCAGCAATGCACCGTTTCACCATATTAACGCTGTTTTTAACGCAACTTGGCTTCTACCTGAACTGTTTATGATTGGCGCACACAATAAATGATGGAGACTTCCGCCTTGGTGTCATTTCCAGGCAACATTGGACTTGCAAAATTCAGCATTGAAATATGCTTATTTTGTGTCACAATTGTCTTTTTGACCTCTTTAATCCTATTATGTTTTCTTTCAATTGCTGCATTTGTGGGAAAAGCATGTCAGAGGCACTTTAAACTAAAGCTCATTTCTAGTCAAGTCAAGTCAAATTTATTTATTTAACGCTATTCAGCAACAAGGCACTCAAAGTGCTATACATGAGGAAAAACATTACAATGATACAGAAAATCAAACAACAGAAAAACACATCAAATTACATTAATAATCCTTGGGAATTTACTGGTAAGAGCTGGTTGTTGTGGAATTTTCTTATTAAAGTGGGTAGAAGTTGACTCACAACAAGAGAAAATCCAGACTTTGTCTTTATAAGTTTTATTCAAAGGCATTCAGCGTTTGAATGGCTCTGTCACCGAGCAAGTCAGTTAAGCAGAGCCTCGATCAACAGTTACACACAGTATTTATACCAAACATGACAGTGTTATCTCAACTTCAAAGAGTCTGTGTTTTATGGCCCAGACCCTCCTTGGGTTCAGAGGTGACAAAGTTATCTAGGAACAGACCTAACTGCTCTTTCAAAGGCATCACCCTAAATGATGGGTCTTAACCACTAAACATCTGATAATGGCTTTTACAGCTTCCTCCTCTAACACAGATGTTCTGAGGAGTGAGGTAACCTAAAGGTCATACACTTTGGAACACTTGATAAAAGAATTTCCATTACAACTCCTTTCTTCTGATTACAAGATAATCACAACTAAAGGAAAATTCTTCAAAACCATCACCCCTCTCAGCTAACAGATAATCCAAAGCCATTCTATTTGCAAACTTATCGTTCTAATAGCCTGCTGCTCCGTAGTCAGAACAGTGAAACCTTCCTCAGATAAAGCAGTAAGATTTTCTAACTCAACTGACAACTCATTAATCCTATGGGCGGCGTTAGCAGCACCATAACTAGGAATAATTGTACCCAAAAACCCTTTCCAAGGAAATAAGGTGTGCTTTCCTCCTGAGCAATACAAATATCTGGATCTTTAATCGGATTTCTATTACCCCGAATTCTATAAAATGTTCCCGTAGACGCACATGTTAAATTAGTCTCACTAGAAAATCTACTGACATTTCTGCTTTGCCTTACAATATAATTCTTCACCCAAAGAAAGAACCAAAGAAAGAAAGTAGTATCAATAGGAACAGGTACTAAAACTGGTTGATCATTAATAGCATGTGGAATCAAACAACAAACATAGCAACTGTCATTTCTTATCTTCCTCACAGTTTGATGCATCCGTTGCCACCAGACATTATCAGCATGATCATGGTAATCAGAAAAGTGATGAATCTCTCTTCAAATCCGCTGATGAGTATTATTAGCATAATTCCTCAGATTAGCCTTATATTGTCTTTGCTGCACCTTTTCCAAAATGAACACAGGAGTAATAAAAAGACTTGCAATACCAATCATTAGTATCAGAACAGACCATCTTCCATATACAGGTCCTTCTCAAAATATTAGCATATTGTGATAAAGTTCATTATTTTCCATAATGTCATGATGAAAATTTAACATTCATATATTTTAGATACATTGCACACTAACTGAAATATTTCAGGTCTTTTATTGTCTTAATACGGATGATTTTGGCATACAGCTCATGAAAACCCAAAATTCCTATCTCACAAAATTAGCATATTTCATCCGACCAATAAAAGAAAAGTGTTTTTAATACAAAAAACGTCAACCTTCAAATAATCATGTACAGTTATGCACTCAATACTTGGTCGGGAATCCTTTGGCAGAAATGACTGCTTCTATGCGGCGTCGCATGGAGGCAATCAGCCTGTGGCACTGCTGAGGTCTTATGGAGGCCCAGGATGCTTCGATAGCGGCCTTTAGCTTATCCAGAGTGTTGGGTCTTGAGTCTCTCAACGTTCTCTTCACAATATCCCACAGATTCTCTATGGGGGTTCAGGTCAGGAGAGTTGGCAGGCCAATTGAACACAGTGATACCATGGTCAGTAAACCATTT
Organism: Girardinichthys multiradiatus; assembly: GCF_021462225.1. NCBI lineage: Eukaryota > Metazoa > Chordata > Actinopteri > Cyprinodontiformes > Goodeidae > Girardinichthys > Girardinichthys multiradiatus. Next base: position 35,176,196 of record NC_061805.1, on the reverse strand, counting down.
ACCAGTGGTTTTGGCACTGTGAGCAGGTGCCAGGTCGTGCTGAAAAATGAAATCTTCATCTCCATAAAGCTTTTCAGCAGATGGAAGCATGAAGTGCTCCAAAATCTCCTGATAGCTAGCTGCATTGACCCTGCCCTTGATAAAACACAGTGGACCAACACCAGCAGCTGACACGGCACCCCAGACCATCACTGATTGTGCGTACTTGACACTGGACTTCTGGCATTTTGGCATTTCCTTCTCCCCAGTCTTCCTCCAGACTCTGGCACCTTGATTTCCGAATGACATGCAGAATTTGCTTTCATCCGAAAAAAGTACTTTGGACCACTGAGCAACAGTCCAGTGCTGCTTCTCTGTAGCCCAGGTCAGGCGCTTCTGCCGCTGTTTCTGGTTCAAAAGTGGCTTGACCTGGGGAATGCGGCACCTGTAGCCCATTCCCTGCACATGCCTGTGCAATGTGGTTCTGGATGTTTCTACTCCAGACTCAGTCCACTGCTTCCGCAGGTCCCCCAAGGTCTGGAATCGGCCCTTCTCCACAATCTTCTTCAGGGTCCGGTCACCTCTTCTCGTTGTGCAGCGTTTTCTGCCACACTTTTTCCTTCCCACAGACTTCCCACTGAGGTGCCTTGATACAGCACTCTGGGAACAGCCTATTTGTTCAGAAATTTCTTTCTGTGTCTTACCCTCTTGCTTGAGGGTGTCAATAGTGGCCTTCTGGACAGCAGTTAGGTCGGCAGTCTTACCCATGATTGGGGTTTTGACTGATGAACCAGGCTGGGAGTTTTAAAGGCCTCAGGAATCTTTTGCAGGTGTTTAGAGTTAACTCGTTGATTCAGATGATTAGGTTCATAGCTCGTTTAGATACCCTTTTAATGATATGCTAATTTTGTGAGATAGGAATTTTGGGTTTTCATGAGCTGTATGCCAAAATCATCCGTATTAAGACAATAAAAGACCTGAAATATTTCAGTTAGTGTGCAATGAATCTAAAATATATGAATGTTAAATTTTCATCATGACATTATGGAAAATAATGAACTTTATCACAATATGCTAATATTGGACCAGTAGCGGCATCGTGACCTTGAAGTGGAATGTCCTTTCTTCTGGTACTGAAAGCAAACAGTTTTTTTCCAAAGAAAACAAATTATAAACACAACTTAAAAAACAAAAAAACCAAAATCCTGCTGTCTCTCCTGAGTGGCTTCAAGCTGCCCTGTTACCAGTCTGGTACAGGTGGGCGGTCGTAGGAAGCTCTTCTAGAAATATGTTTAGAAACAGGAACTCTAACCTGCTGGAAGTTAGGCTTCCATAGTCCAACTAAACAACGGTGGAAATGAACAGATTCAAATTTGTAATAATACCATAATGATAGATATCAAGCAATAAACATGAAAGTTAGATAAAAGCATCCGAGATTTCCTCCTCAGTCAGTTTCGCTGTCAAAGTGGAAGAAAAGAATTTGGCTGACCCTCACTGTCCAGGCAAAGGAGCGCCTAGTAGCCACCAAATGTTAAGAAATTAAGGAGAATAAGCATCATGGCGCATGTTTGACTGTCTCTCTGTTGCAGACGTCGCCAGTCAATCATCCAGAGAAAGGTTATGTGCAATGTATAGAGGTCTTCCCTCTATGTTTCCTATGTGTCTCTCACTGTGGTGTGTGTGCAGTGAGGCAAATTACCTTATGATTTCTAACTTTCAGGCAATGCGATGGCCTTAAGTAGATTCTGAAATAACGTTGCACTGCCCAAGCGATTATTGTGCCCTTGTAAGAACAGTGTTTTTCAACCACCTCTTCAATCACTCACCAGTGATCAGCTTACAGTTCTTTGTCTTGCGGTGGTCCGCTGTCCTCACACCTTTCAGGCCGTGGATGATCCAGTTGGAAGATGACTTGTGTCCTGGAAGCCAGATGAAGCTGGAGGAGCTGGAGCTTTCCTGCAGCTTTCCTGGGTGACTAGTAGGATCTGATATGGGCCATTCCAGCCCTGGACTTCCTGTGTTTTCTCCTAAATTATCTGAACAGAATCCAGTCGCCAGGAATAAAGGACTGGAGGGTGGAAGTGGCTGTTTCTGGTAATGCAGCCTTCACCGTCTGTGAAACATGAGAAAACACAGTGGACAGGTTTTGACAGTAAAACAACATCCTACCTTCACACAAAGATGTGGAAGAAAATGATCTTGGCAATAACCTCATGCCCAAATTAGGAGACCTGCCACACAGCACTTCAAAAGGACTGAGGTTTGCCTGTGTCCTTTGTCTCAATCTCATATAAGTGAGAACAGGGCCTTCACAACACTTGGCTAATTTTCAATTCAAAGTCCCATTCTCAAGCCTAAGTGCTTAACTACATGAACTTCATCAAAACATCCAACAAAATCAAAAGAATTGATCTTCAGACTTCACCTGATATACTAGCAGTGACCATCAGCTAAATATTCTGAATATCAAAAATGTGACATATAATGTTTGAGGAAGGCCTGATTACAGATCATTATTTCATAGTTTCAGAAAACCCACAAAGAATTTCAAAAATGGTCTAATCAGTGGAGATGTAAAATTTCACAAAAGAATCAACACCATATCTTCCAAACAGGTTTTCAGAATGTGGTCTTAAGGAGCTATGCACCATTTATATAAACAAAGTACAATGTCTCTCTCGCATTGTCACTAAGTCCTCACTGCAGGTCTGAGCTACCCTTTTTCCCATGAGTGCTAAAACTTTTGGAACCCCATGTTACTTTATTCTGACATTCCCCTCTTCTGGCGCAGGGTCCAACCCATGCGACAATTCAGCAAAAGTTTGAACAAAAATGTTCTAGTAACCAAGATCACATTACATAGAACCAAAGAAATGAATTCTGACATAACTATGTGTCACTATGAATTTAATGAAAGCAACATAAAGAAAATCCAGATGTTTTTAACTGCAATTCAATTCCATTAACAACAAAACACAAACTTTAGTTATTCACTTCATCAATGTCTCACTTAGAAATTAGTCACATATCATCCTGATTTGTCTTGTGTGAAGATGAGTATTAGATTAATAGACATCTAATGTAATTTAGATGCATAAATCCTACAAATTGAATCTAATAAATAATTCCCACCAAGTCTAAAGTCATGACTCAGATTCTTTATCAAAAATATATTCCTTACTTTTGGCATATCTTGAACTGTCAGCTAGCTTAATGGTACCAGGGAAAACTTTCAATCTAATAAATCACCAATGATTCTGCATGCAAAACTAATTCTTCAAACTAGTTTAAACTATTTCATTAACCTTTTAATAGTAAAACACATAAATCTAAAAGTCATGCTACATCCAAAAAAAAAAAACATGTTATTAAGGCAACAATCACTACAAGCATTTTGATTCTATTGTCTCTTAAACAATGTTAAAACTCAGGAAGGGAGGTGCTGAGCGTCACCATGAAAGCAAAGGTGTGAACCAACCTGGTAGGTGGGCGGAGTCAGGCCGAACTAACCTCTGATTGGCAGCCTATGGACAGTTTCTTCATTCAAACCCATCTTAGTGAACCTTAAACTGCAAAACTGTTAACATGCACCTACCTCAGAAACAAGCTGCTTCTTAACTCTCCTGAAAACTCACAGTTTTAATCAATCTGGGATTTAGAAACATTATTCTAAACATGGATTATTGTTTCATGCAACATATAAACAAACATTAATTCCAACAAAACAAACACAAACATCAAAGACAGACAAATTACCAAATTTGAAGCTTCAAGAATTAAAAGAAATTTTTAACGATCTCTTTTCAAAATATGTTTTCTCAGCCATATCTTTTAATGCTGTAATTGATCAATTTTGTAATGGCAATCGTCAGGATCCTGTTTTAAGATGAGTGCACATAGTCCAAAGAGATCTCAAAGTATTTAGAAGCACAGCAACAGTTTTCTCTTAAATGAACCCAAGTTTACTGATGCTGAAACCTTTAGCCAATTCTTTGTACTGTAACTCTGTAATAATAATAACTACAATTCTGAGAGTTATTGTTATAATTCTCTTTTTGTTTGGCTCAATTTGATTGCAGCTGCATTCAAGAATTTCTCTGCTCAGGTTAAATGCAAAGAAGTATTTTAAGTCGGCGTTGACATTTTTATGCAGTGTTAAACTTAACCAGAAATGAAGCTAAGAAGCTTGACTCCAAACTGGACTTTGTTCCAACATAGTGTTTCAAAAGGAGAACAAACATCATTTTCTTTAATTTGGACCATTTGAATTTTGAGAGTTGGGGAGAAAATTATTACTAGAACCCCTCTTTTACAATCCAAATGCTGATAAATGTTCCAATCTTTTATCTCTTAGTAATCTGAAATTACCGTTATAAAAATCCTAACCTTGGTTCCAAAACAAAACTCTTAAACCCCAATCTGTGTTCCCCAGAATAGAAATTTTGAGTATTATTGCATTTCAAAGCCACCAAATGACTGGAACCCATCATTGGCTTAGATCTATTTTAATAGGTAATTGGTCTACCTTTAACTAAGTATTATAATTTTATGGACCCAAAATCTATGGCTCATGGGCTTCAGGAGTCCAGGAACCACAGGTTGAGTACTACTGCATTGAACAATGATGTTAACTTTCTGCAGATTGAAGAGAGGATTGGCTAAATATCCCCAGACCTGTTAGTATATTATTTCTGCTTGGACAATAATCAGATTTAAAAATCACTAGTTCACAGCTCCTCGTTTACCTCGGATCATTTTTGCTCCTAACCCAGTTCATAAGAAGCTTCAGACAACATTATGCTAAAAAGCCAAAAACAAAACAAAAATACAGATCTGTTTTAAAATAAAGAAAAAGCATGCTTAAAAAACTTTGTACCACGGTTCTAAAGGCCTTCCTATGCAGAGTCTTTAAGGGAACATGAGATTAATTAAATTTTTTGTGTGGTACCACTGTCCAATCAGAATCTTTCTTACCTTCAAAAATAACCCAATTTTTTTTTTCATTCTCATTTTAAAGGTTTGTTTTACCAAGGAAAATGTGTTTAACAAAACCAATTACTCTCAAAGTTTTAAAAGTTTTAGCTGGTGATATCTTAGAAAACAACAAGTGTTTTAAGACTCCTATGCAACACAGAACTAATTAAGTTTATCTTTCCTTCTTCAAAGTGAGAAAGAAAGTGCAGAACCAAGCCTTTCATAGTTTTTTGACCTGATATAAGGTACAGTGTAAATCAACACGCTGCATGAATCAGAAGAGGGAAGAAAAAACTATTATAACCTCTTCCCAGCAGCTGCTGTGAAAAACAATGAATTTGTACTTTCCATAAGTGTAAGTTAGCACTTGCGGACAAAAACTGCACCCCGCTATAAGTACTGTGTCAGAGACTGTATGAAGACCATCTGCAGTAAAACTAAGCCTGTTTTAATGAGGTTTCTACCCATTAGATTTATGGGATACAAACTCTGACAACAGAAAATAATACCTGAAGGAGAAGCCCATCAGGTGTTACACATGCGCTGGGTTTTAAAAATGCTCCTTCATGAGATCTGTCCTGAGAATAACATAGAAACACATGGTTACTGCTGAGTTTTGGAGATGTTGTAACTTCCTCTGCTTTTTAATAACTTTTAATAACTAGAATAATTGACCCTGAATATTCCACGACGAAAGAGAACTTGCTTCTCTAAAAGAATTAACTGGAAAGTATCAAATGAGCTAGGTTATCCCACTTTTGAAAATACTTTTCTAACCCTAAAATAATATTTTAACCCGCTATATCTGTCAACGTCAAGCAAGCGTGTCACATGAGCAGCGGTTAATAAGCGTTCTTCGTTGCAGAAAATAGGAAAAGATTTATGCAAATGTGTGTGTGTTTGTACGTTACCCCCATCAGTTTCTTATTCGCTCCAGAGTCAGACTGTCATGGCACACAGTCCTCTATCAGTCCAAAACAAACCAGACCCTTCCTAGGTGTGTTGGTGGAACATTCACTCCTTTGTCCACTTTAACTTCTCCGGGAGGGAGAAAGAAGAAACTTTGCTCCGGCCTGTTTCTCTTCTGCCCGCATAAGATGCTTTCAATATAAATCCAGTGTATCGCTCTTCTGGCTCTGCAGCCGCATGGATCGTTGTCCATCTCAGTGGGGCCAGACTTCTTCTGAGTTTCGTTTTGGTGGAAACTCACACTGCGTTTTGCAGCAAGCAGGCAGGCAGGCAGGCAGATCTCTCTCTTTCAGGCCGTGCTGGAGAAGCGTCTCTGGCGGAGTAGCCATGGAGAAGGGCAGGTTTCTAAAATCCATACTCAAAAACGCCGATGTCGCACTCAAATCCCACATATGTGTGTATATGTGTGTGAGAGAGACAGATGAAAAAGTTTAGTATAGGTTCAGATTTTGCACAAAGAAATATTATCAGTCAGTCAGTCAGTCGTCCCCCATAACATGCACTATACTCCTTTCTAAAACAACTTTCTTTTCGACTCTCTAACGTCCCTTTTCACTTTTACCTTCTTTTCCGACTGATCGCAATATTTAAGACAAATGAAACTTCCTTCAGGAAAGTTTTAACTTTTTTTTTAACTTATTTACACTCAAACTTCCACACTGTGAAAAACCAATGTTATCTTCCAAATTAAAGCACATTTAACACAATCATCCCCACTTTTTCCTTTCATTATTTTATAAATCAGAGTCTGGAGAAGGAGGCACCCCTGATGCCTCATTCAGCGGCACGTCTGCCGTCTGGCTTTTCTCCTTTATGAGGTGTAGAAAATTGCTAAAAACTACCCGCAAAACCCTGTGTTCTGCTTTATCCCATTGTTACCAATGAGAACCTCCCTGTCATTCCTTTACAGGTTGACCGGGCCCTCAGCTAATGTCCTCCCTCTCGCAACTCCAGAACCTAATTAATTAGTTAGGAGATGATGGTTAATGTGTAATAAAAATAATAATATACATTATATCATACAGAGCAACTTCTCACCCAGATATATTTGAAGACAAATAGTTCGGATCCAATCGGCCAGAAGCCACAGGCGGGCACCCGGACTCCCCTCACGTAATATGGAAGTGGACTGAGAACAATTCTCGGGCTGGCCAGGCGTCTGTGTCCCCGTCCTGCGGTCTCCTCTGGCACGTTAGATCCTGTTCGTGACGCTAAAATTGTTGTGGAATTTTCTTATCAAAGTGGGTAGAAGTTGACTCACAACAAGAGAAAATCCGGACTTTGTCTTTATAAGTTTTATTCAAAGGCATTCAGCGTTTGAATGGCTCTGTCACCGAGCAAGTCAGTTAAGCAGAGCCCCGATCAACAGTTACACACAGTATTTATACCAAACATGACAGTGTTATCTCAACTTCAAAGAGTCTGTGTTTTATGGCCCAGACCCTCCTTGGGTTCAGAGGTGACAAAGTTATCTAGGAACAGACCTAACTGCTCTTTCAAAGGCATCACCCTAAATGATGGGTCTTAACCACTAAACTTCTGATAATGGCTTTTACAGCTTCCTCCTCTAACACAGATGTTCTGAGGAGTGAGGTAACCTAAAGGTCATACACTTTGGAACACTCTTAAAAAGAATTTCCATTACATGGTTCTAATCCAATCTTTCTAATAGAGGTAATTAGCTAATTAAGTGTTCTGTGGCAAGGAATTCATCCTGTGCTAGAAGAAAAATTATAATATTAATCCTTGAGGTTGCTGGTTTGAGGCAGTTGTGGTCCCATCATTCAAATAGTAACAGTCATGGGCACTCACTGAAGTCTAAGTAGAGAAGCTGGGTCACTGGTATAAAACAGTTTAGGTCCGAACTTTTTAAATACTAATAATGTTTGGCTTTAATTGGTATGAAATAGTTGTAATACAATCCTTCTAAGAAATCTAACAATCTATGGTCATTGGTGTAAAAACAGCTTTAGTCCAAATTTTTAAATACTAATAATATTTGGCTTTCGCTAATAATCCTTCTGAGAAATCTGAAAATCTATGAAAAGTAATGAAATCACACATTTAGGTAAAGTAAGATAGGAGGAAAAAAATCATATTTCAGACTATTCTTAGCAGAATACAGTCTGAAATAGTACAAAAAACCTCAGCAGGGGTAAGCAACACACACATAAGTAAAGATTTAGCAAGGGTACGATGGAATCTTGAGGGTGCGAAGAAATAAGTCTGAGTGTGTTTGCAAGAATTAGACTGTCAACACTGATAGAAACGTCATTGTCCTTGAGGAGAGAGGTGGAAGTTGTATCAATCGGCCGCATAGTCCTATCAGCATATAGCTCGTAGGGGAATGCTGGGGAAGAGCATCGTGTTTATATAACATCCAGGAGATATTTTGTCGATAGCCAGTTAGCAGAGGTTGCCAAGGCCACATTGGGGCACCAGATTTAGAAAAACAATAAATGTTGTGGTTCCGGCAGTTGTGAATTTCCAACTACCTTAAGTGTTTTACTGGTATATCTGAATTGCGAATCCAAATAGCCAAATGTTTGGTACTTTCTGCAGATCTTGAGTGTACAACGTCTCCAAGATTATATCCTTAAACATTTGAGTCCAACCACTGCCAGGCTGCGATTCTGCTCTCTTAACATTTCAGTCTGAGTGTTGATCGCTCTACACACTCCATCCAACATCGCAGGCAGCTTTGGAATGCTTTGAACAGCCACCCACATTTTGCGAATCACTTGATAAGGCAGGTAACCACCAACTCCAAAAAGCAGAAATCCTGTTATCAAAAGTCCAAATGTGTACACATCTTCTACATCCTCGACTGACATTTTAGTTAGGCTCACAATCTTCCACTGCTGCCAAGAATCCATTGTGTATCCAGAGAAGAACGTCCTGTCTGGACAAGAGGGTTCTCCTTTACCCTTTCTTCCCATCGAAAAAATTTGATCAATTACGTTGAGAGACCAGCTGACCAAATCCATAATTTACAAGTTTGGAAAAATACAGACAAAAAGCAGAAGCAGGGATCAGCAGAGAGGGAGGGAGAGAAAATGAGTGTGTCTTCCACCGAGAGCAAGATAAAAGATGGGTCTAGGTAATTACCATGAATCCAGTTAGGGACACTTCCTACTTACTACTTACTTTCCATGGAAATCTTCTGCTCCTTTGGAACCCTACAAGGAGAAAGTCAGCAGTATGCAAAGAGTTAAATCTGCACCAATTTGAATTCACTTGAATTTGAATAAGCTTTACAGTTAACATATTTACAGAAAATATTTCAAATTGGTGGAAAAATGTAATGAATCATTTGAATCATTCGACTTTGGAGAGCCATGCAAACTAGTTACCCTTTCATCTCTACCAGCAAGATTGTGGATGGAATCAAAACCTAATGCTACAACATAAATGTTGAAACTGACAATCATAGAGAAAACAAAAAATGAAGAGGAACAATTGCACTGAATTTCATTGCACTCAAATCAAAAAGATTATGTTAGATAAACCAATGAGGGGACAATAAACTTGCAGGGTAAATCACGTTTGTTTAATAATGAGTATTTTTTATTAATAGTTGTAAGCAAAAATGGAGCTGTAATATTAGCGTTGGTGAAAAATGTCATTTTTATTTCATAGTAGAATATTTTAATTTAAAACATCTTTCTGAGGCTCCCATTAAACATCTGTTTTAATCTGTCCTTTTTCTGTTCAAAAAGGAATTATTCCCCTTTCTTTCGCTGGTTGTTTAAATTCACAGAGGGAAGTGAGAGTGACCAAATTATCATGCAAAAATGTGCCTTTTGGTATGAATCCAGGTCCAAAATCAATCTTGAGAGGCATTGGAGAATGATGAAGAAGCAAATGTGTTGTAAAGGAATAACAGGAAGAGAAAATAGCTTTGATGTCTGCAATCTCTGTCTGGTCAATCAGCAATCAGAGTTCGCTGGAACACTAATGAGAACTTTTTCTACTCAGGATTCAGCAACACTGCTGCAGATGCAGATGCAATATGACAGTTAAATCATACAGGAATTGGCCTACATGGTGCTCCTGGGGAATGAGCTGCAGTCACTCTGATTTGAAGGATTATTTGAGAAAAAGACAATATTATATCACTACAGGTTTGACATGAGAATCAGAGGATAGTAGCAGGCAAACAATATGCATCAGATATTTTACATACGCTTGGGGGGTTTCCTTCATAATATACTGAGTTTTTATAAGAAACAATAAAGCTCCAGTGTCTTGTCAGGATTTTAATTGATGGTTTAGTAGTCTGTTATTGTCTAGCTTATCATGACAATAAGAACATGCCACACAGCTTGAATTAGTGTTAAAAAATTGCGGAAACCACTAATAACTATAAAACACCAGTAACTGGAGTTAGGACTATAAAATGTCCAAATGTGTAATCGGGGCATCTGTCTTACTCTGTACATCTGAATATTTGAGAAAGCAGTTTGTCTCCACAATACAGACCACAAAAGAAAGAGAAAGCCCTGATAATAACTGTACCACACTTGCTGGTAACCTGCAGAGATAGTGGTTTAATTAAACAGTCTCTTTCTGAGTGTTGTCTGAGTTTGAAAAAAGAGATAGGGAGATGTTGAGTGAAGGCTTATATGTGAGGCCTACTTTAACAAGCCAATCTAGTAAAACAGGATAGAAAAAACTTGCAATTTCTCCAACCAGCTGCATCTGTCTAGAGCAGCTTTCCAGGCTTGTGTTTTCATCTGCCAAGGTAGATCTACCTGTCCTGACCTCTTTTGGCTGGAAGTTGAAACATCACAAATAAGCAGGACTCCAGTCGTTCCATTTTTGCATTCAACCTGTCCTGCTGACAAAACGCATTTTACATGTTTCAGAAAGTAAAGGAATGAAACACTTTCTGTGCAAAATCAAGTTCTGTTAAGTCTTTTATGTATGTGTGTCTTTTATGATCTGCCCCCATTTCGTATATTTTGTGTGAATTGGGATGAAGGTTGTAAAATGTTACAGTATGTTACTACCTAAAGATGGATCTACTTTTTGTCATGTGAATCTCAATGCAATTTTTAGTATACTGCTTCTTGTTGTACTTTTCTTTTGTCTCTGAAACTCTACTACAGTTTTCAGTCATTTGGGCTCTTCTCTCATTTTTGATCAAACAGCATACAACATCCCTGACTGAGAAATGGGTGCTCGCACTGCTTTATAACATCTCTTAAATAACTGTTTTGTGCCTAAAACTTTGTCATAAGCTAAACACAAGAACTTAAAATAAAATAAAAAGTAAATACACTAAATAACAAACAAAAAGCTGTATTCCCTGTTCAATTTTAACAAACATATGACAACAACCAAATTTTGGAACAACAAATCTGGGTTCTCTCAATACTCTATACCCCCAAAAATGTAATCAGAAGAATGGACATCTAAAAGCCTCGGTGGACCCCTCTATGCCAGTGAAGGTGACCATGTAGACAAGCAGCTGACCCAGATCATACTATTATCTCAGTTGAAGTATAACAATCCACTCAGTGGTGTGGATTTTTCATTGCAGCCTTTAAATGCGCATGCTTATATACTGAAGCCCAACAGACTTACTTTCACAAGTGAAGCATTACGGCTAACGGCTATAATGCTCCACTTGATATATATATAAAAACCTTTATTAGAAACTGCTTTGAGATTTTTTCAATTGCAGTGGACACGGAGACAGAAACAAAAGGAAAAAAGGAGCAAGAAAGAGAGAGGTGCAGCAAAACGGTAAAAGGGAGTTCAGAAGGAGAATGTCATGATTCTAGAAACGGATCTGACCCATATGCAGAAATACACTCAGGAGAGTTTTACATATTTTTAAGAGATTTATTTTCAGAGGAATGAGTAGTGGCAAGAGAACCAGGACCAGTAGATCACCAACTGCACAGACAAGGGGGGAACAGGTAAGTACTGAGTGATGGGTTGATAATTATAGTAAAAGTAATATGAAACGCTTACTGGAGGAGATGATTGTACTGCCAGGGGGAAAGAGAGATGTGGAGTCTGGGAGCACTAGACCAGAGGAAACTGAAGAGGGTAATATCCAAGCTAAGTTGGTCTATGGATGGTTGAAGGAAGTTTCTGGGATGTCCAGTTGAGCTTAGTCCGTGGTGTGAAGAAGGTGGCGTGGTGCGCTGGATGGTGGGGCTTGCACGGGAGCTTGTTGGAGGGTGAACAAGGTTCACTTATGAATGTGGCCGACTGATCGCAGAGCTTCCTGGCTGGGAACGTTAAGGGGTTGGAGAAGTCCGGATGGTGGTTGATTACTTGGTTTGTTTCTGGCACAGGTCCTACAGGCATGAACATCTTTATGCAGTGAGGCCACCAAAACCTTCTTGAGATGAATGCTATGGTTCTGCTGACTCTGGGATGGGCAGAAAACTTTGAAAAGTGGATTCAATGAATAAGTCAGGGATGGACAGACGAACAGGTGCAGGTTCCTTCTCCGAGTCATCAACGGAGAACTGTCGGGACAGGGTGTCAGACTTAGTGTTTCTGGAACCTGGTCAGTGTTGCAGAGTCTGTGAGAAAAGAAGGCACAAGGGTGTAATTTTTCAGCAGTTTGGGAAACCTGTGACCGAACTGCCCCCACTCTTGTGCTGGAAGCATCCACCTCCAAAACAAACTGTTTGGAGGGGTCAGGATGAATCAAGATGGGAGCTGGCCATTCAAGGACTGCTCTTAGTTTTTCTTGGGTCGGAGCGAACCTGTCCACCCTCTAGGACAAAACCCAAAAATGTAACAGAAGACCGGTAAAACTCACATTTCTCAGCTTTCACAAAGAGTCTATTTTCGTAAACAGAAAACAAACAGATACTCCCTGACCCTGGCAGAGAAAATAAAAGAGGAGACAAAGAAGGATAAAGAGAATACATGCTAACACCCTATAAGATTGTGTCTACACCTGCATAAACGCATATATAACAATGTTACCAAAAACTACCCAGTACTAATAAATGTAATTAGTTGTAACCACAGCTCAATATAGAGTATATCTGTGTATCTGTTAACACCGGAATGCAAACACCTGTTGGTGTCCATGAAAAATATGCAAGGGCTGGTGTGAAGAGCCACAGATTTGGCCCCTGGGTCTTGAGACAGACAGAGATGATATCTGATCCACAGACATCCAAAGGCCCCCCAGAGCATGGGAACCTTGGAAGGACCACCATGACCACTGCACCTCCTCCAGAGAATAGCAGAGGAAACCCCTGGGGGAATCACCCAGAAGCCACACTGCAGAAGCCCGAGGGAGCTGCAATGACGAACACACAGGTCGGCAGCTGTCTATGCCAAAGCAGATTCAGCCATGGACCCAGAGACCCGAGATGCCGGATCACATCACCCCCCAGCAGAAGACCGACAGAGCCAGGGGGCCCAGGTCCACCAAGCAGCCACCAGGAGTGAGTCAGCACACACCAAAGCACCCTGCCTTGGACACGAGAACCACCAATACACCAGTGAAAAGAGACACTAGCCATCGGCAGGGCGTGTGGTGGGGAGGAAATATTCCTCACATTGGATGGGGGGCCTAAGATGATCCAGGAGAGGGAGCAGCCCAAGACCCAATCCGGAAACAAAAACATATAAAGGGGTTGGACAATGAAACTGAAACACCTGTCATTGTAGTGTGGGAGGTTTCATGGCTAAATTGGACCGGCCTGGTAGCCAGTCTTCATGGATTGCACATTGCACCAGTAAGAGCAGAGTGTGAAGGTTCAATTAGCAGGGTAAGAGCACAGTTTTGCTCAAAATATTGAAATGCACACAACATTATGGGTGACATACCAGAGTTCAAAAGAGGACAAATTGTCTCTGTGATGTATCAAGAGCCACGGTATCCAGGGTAATGTCAGCATACCACCAAGAAGGACGAACCACATCCAACAGGATTAACTGTGGATGCAAGAGCAAGCTGTCTGAAAGGGATGTTCAGGTGCTAACCCGGATTGTATCCAAAAAACATAAAACCACGGCTGCCCAAATCACGGCAGAATTAAATGTGCACCTCAACTCTCCTGTTTCCTCCAGAACTGTCCGTCGGCAGCGCCACAGGGTCATATGCACAGCCAGGCTGCTATAGCCAAACCTTTGGTCACTCATGCCAATGCCAAACGTCGGTTTCAATGGTGCAAGGAGCGCAAATCTTGGGCTGTGGACAATGTGAAACATGTATTGTTCTCTGATGAGTCCACCTTTTCCCCACATCTGAGAGAGTTACGGTGTGGAGAAGCCCCAAAGAAGTGTACCACCCAGACTGTTGCATGCCCAGAGTGAAGCATGGGGGTGGATCAGTGATGGTTTGGGCTGCCATATCATGGCATTCCCTTGGCCCAATACTTGTGCTAGATGGGTGCGTCACTGCCAAGGACTACCGAACCATTCTTGAGGACCATGTGCATCCAATGGTTTAAACATTGTATCCTGAAGGCGGTGCCGTATATCAGGATGACAATGCACCAATACACACAGCAAGACTGGTGAAAGATTGGTTTGATTAACATGAAAGTGAAGTTGAACATCTCCCATGGCCTGCAAAGTCACCAGGTCTAAATATTATTGAGCCACTTTGGGGTGTTTTGGAGGAACGAGTCAGGAAACATTTTCCTCCACCAGTATCACGTAGTGACCTGGCCACTATCTTGCAAGAAGAATGGCTTAAAATCCCTCTGACCACTGTGCAGGACTTGTATATGTCATTCCCAAGATGAATTGACGCTGTATTGGCCGCAAAAGGAGGCCCTACACCATACTAATAAATTATTGTGGTCTAAAACCAGGTGTTTCAGTTTCATTGTCCAACCCCTGTAAAGTCGCAATTACACCTTCCCACCCTCATGAGTATGCCTAACAACACTCACACGCATACACCCAAGGTAGAGACACACAACAATGGAAGCCGTACACTCACTCCCACTCCGTGTACATACACTATACTCCCAGGTACACGTACCGATACCCCAGAAGGGCAACCTGCTCCCGGACCCAGGAGGTGGTCCACCTCATTCTGGGGTGGAGACAGGCAGACCTCCCAGGTCCAGAGTAGTGCTGGCATTGCCTGAACCTGAACGACCCTGACCCACTGCCCCAGCCCCGGCCCCCAATGACCCCCATCCACATCCAAAGAGGAAGCTACAAACAAAAGAGGGGTCCACCCAGTCCAAACGAGCCTGCCAACTAGCGCCGTTCTAGGATGAAACAGTCACAACCCCCAATGAATTCTGATCTCAACCCCCTGAACCTCCCACCCCCCCATGAACCCCAACATTAAAGGCAAGGGCCCCGCGCAACGCCACTCCAGCTTCCGCGTACAAGGGCAATAGAGCGCCTGTAGTTTTCTATAACTATAACTATAGTTATAGTTTGGCATGCTATTATTTCCTTGTTTTTCAAATGCCAGCTTACTTCTTTTGATATTCTTTACAAACTAAAAGGCCAGATTTCAAAATAAAATAGCATGCATTCCCAAAATAACTGTCCAAGCAAGAAAAGCATAAAATAACTACATTAATACACTGGACAATAAGAAAGGTCTTTCACACAACACATGTTGCTCTTTGGACAGAACATATTTCACTGCCTAATATTGTCTGTCTTGTGAAAGGGATCTTCAGTGAGTTTTCTTCAGGGTATATGCCAGTAATCATAATGTTTGAGCTGACTAATTGGCAATTACCTGTCAATAAGATGATAAAAGCTGCATGAAACACAGACAAATGTTAAGACTGTGCATTGAGATACAGACATTTCACCTTTATGTATGACATTCTGCCAGGTATCATTTGCCTTTTGATATATTTGATTACTCTGAAGACGAAATAATGCAAGAACAGGGTGGCAGACTAGCAAATATGGTTCCATGCAACAGAGGTGCTATTTCTTAGTGAAATAACAGAAAATGTCAGCTTGCATTTTCAGTTATAACACTGAATAAAAATGTCTGACTGAAAATGAGCCAGCCTTTCCCACTTATTATGTGTCTGATACGAGAAATGTGTGTATGCATATTTTAAATGTTTTTTTTTCACAATATCTGTGATATATATGTGCATATTACACACCTGCGTCTATGTGTGAGCACATGTCTGAGGCCTAAAGTGAAAGGCCAATGAATCATCAAAGCAACTAATCATGAAACTTAATTTACTTCTTTAATGAGATATCTGCATGAGGCGACTATTCCTGCAAACCAATTCTGGTATTGCATAGAAGAAATGTAATTGGTTAATTGTCAAACTGCCATGCTTTCTGCTTCAGCCACATATCCCATTATTGAGATAGCTGATGTGAGAATCAGAAGAAGCATGTGGCGCTGTCTAGGAACAACAAAATTGTATCTCCATTGCAGGCCTGCATTAGGAGCTGTCTCTGAGGTCTGATAAGACACCACAAATTAATGACATTTTAATTACTGAGTCATTTGGAGTCTCTGCCTGTGTTTTAAAACGAGGACACTTATACAACATTTAGGATGCTTACTCTATCTTTAAAGTCTCTCTGTTAAAAAAAAAGACAACACTGTAAAGTGTAGTGGTAATGTGCTATGGTAATATCAGCATAAAGGAAAACATCTGTAGTAAGATTCAGACAAGTGTTGAAAAAGGACACTTGTTATCTACTTAAAGCTCCATTTTTTGTTGTTCTGGTTATCACTTTGCTGCAGGAATTGCATAAAGCAGTATTTTCTTCCTTATTTCGTCGTATTATTTATGGCTTTGCACCTTACCTGTCAAGAACAATAAAGAACAACAGGATGCTTCTTGATGTGTTAGAGTTCATTTTCACTCTTCTCTAGAAAGAATGAAATATGTGATGAATGTGGCCTTGAAGCTGAAAGCGTATTTGTTTTTATCTAACATCTTTAGTTCTATTTTACATCATAACCTTGCTATTTCTCTTTACAGAATAAGGTCTGCTCATTTGTGTGGTTTATGAGATGTACAGTGTGTCTATATTTCTCACAAAAAGAGCAAATTTATGTAGCTGAAATCATGAATTTTAAATTATAAAACAACAGTTTTGAAGAGATTGTCTTCTGTAGGATGTATACTGTAGAAAAATCCAACCTTTAGGTAACACATAGTAACATGGATGTTGTTTGGCTTTAGAAAACATCACCAAAAGTGACAACGTGAAATTGTAGACAGGTAATTTTAATTAACTTAATGTTCAGTTTAAAACAACTCAAACTGAACATAATGTTCAGTTTGAGTTGTTTTAAACTGCTAAAGTGTTATGGATGTTATGTTGCGCGGGAAATAAAAAAAACGTTATTTTCAGTGCTATGGAGTTTATTTGGTAGTTAGATTATTTGCACACAAGAGGGCAGTGTAGTGTTAGAAACAATAGGTGTGGTTACCTTGACTTCAGGTAGAGAGGGAGGTTTGATTACTTTTAGCCAGTTTGCTTTTGGTTTGTTTGTTTGCTCACTGTTTGACGACCAAAGAGATGCTTTTGGTATGTATGTTACTTTTTTATGTTTATCCATGTTACTTACTTTTTGTATGTTATTGAATAGATTTGTAATTTATTTTGATTAATTCAACTGTTTTTCTCCTTTTACAAGATTGTATGCACAAATGTGTCTTACATTAAGATGGATTTAAAATATACAAAAGAAAAACAAGTTAATGTAAGTATGAAACCTTTTTTTAAAGATTATTAAATTTGTTTGCTGAAAAAAGGATATGAAAGGATACTTAATTTATGTAACTTTATGTAACTTTTTTATTGTTTTGCCATCAAACAACCAAAGAAAATAAAAAGACAAAATGAAGACAGTTTTCCATCATAAAAGGAAGTCTTACAAATACCTTTGTGTCAAGAGATTTTCTGAAAAACTATCTATTCTTGGCCTTTTTCCCCCACTGAATAAATGTGCACAAATTAAAAGTAGGATTTTAGAAAACCTTCGGTATGAGATTCTACTGCAACAATTAACTGAATTGATTTCAAGGCATTTAACACATCGTTATTAGTTTTGGCCATAAATGTGTGTAGATAATTTAGAGAAAAGAAAATGTAGGTGTTACCAGAAATTTGTGAACAGCCAGCACCTTGTCATTATTATGAGTTCAGCTATGTTACTGTATACTAAATGTTCAGTATAGGAGGCATTTCTGTAGGAAAAAAAATATTTATGTACAGAGACCTGATCGAAGACAAGTTGACAGTCAAAGTTAAATAAAAAATCGTCACCATTCTGTTTATATGGCTCTAAACAAATTACTGCTTTATCAAGTAATCTGGCTGGAATGTTTCTCCAACTAAGGACTTTATGTGTGTGATATAAAAAACTATTTCATGAAAATCCAAAAATATCTTTGCTGTTTTATTGTAGTTTACATTGTAATTTATGTATTTATTTAAGATCCTGATGGACAGAAAATGTCTTCTACTTTAATGTACCATTAAGGCCTTCACTTCAACAGTATCTTTGAAGTGAAGGCAACTCTCATTATCTCAAGACATGTATTTGGTGATTTTTTCCTGCATTTCACCAAAATGGGCAATGATGCAAGCTTTGCATAGGTTATATTAGGACATGAAAAGGAGTTGAGGACAAAAAAGAAGAAAAAATATATAATTTGCATAAAAATAACATTAGGGAAATAGCAATCAGATGGCGCAGGCAGGACCATGCTTAAAGGGTCGTTCTCTCAAGAGAAAACCAAGGCTATATCTTTAATTGAAAGGAGAGAGGGGGATGAAACCTTTGAAACATAAAAATGCGCAGTTGCTCTCATGTTTCTTTTTCCTATGTACACTGTGTTTTCATATTGTCTTCCATTTTTGCTGTTGTTCCCTACACTCACTATTTCATTACTTATTTATCTCTTGGTTTTGGCATAGAGTGTTGTGGGATTTCTGTACTGTGAACGGAATGACTATGAGCTGCTATGAAACATTCTAATGCACAGAAATATTGGACTAGTTTGCCGAAGGCTAAAAATCTAAATGGGAATCATGTCAGACAGAAAATGGTTGTCAGTGTGGGATAAATATATGTCTACAATGTTGTTTTTCATCTGGTTGGCTAAGCAATAGACCTAAAAGAAATAAAAAGTTTTAACTATGTATTAAATCCTTCTTTTTTGTTTCTTTTATTAAAATGTTTTTCACAACCATAATAAAACCATCTGCAACTTTTGTCCCCTAATACTACATGGCATTAAAATGGAAAAAGTGGGGCAATAGCAATAATTGTAATAAAACATAATAAATCGGTAATATCATATAATTACTAAAATTATGATTACATAACAACTTGTTTTGAAATAGTAACAATCGACTAATTTTTTGACAGTAAACCATGTACTGAACCCTAAAACCTTGAATCCTTTATTATTGCATATCAGTTACCACATGTGGTTTCTGGAAATGTACAGTAGGTTATTGTTATATCACCATATAATAAACAGAAACAGTTTACTTACAGTTTACAATACACAGAGTATTACATGTGTTCCCTGTTAAATTTAAGTTAAATAAAATAAAATTTAATTATCTTTTTTGGTCATTGCACATGTACATTACAACAAAATTTGTCCTCTGCATTTAACCCATCCCTTATAGGGAGCAGTGGGCTGCCATTGTGCAGCGCCTGGGGAGCATTCTGGGGCTAAGGGTCTTGCGCAGGGACCCAGAGTGGCAATCTGTGGGATATGAACCCGGCCCCTTGTGTCCCCTCCGGAACACAAACCTCCTAGGCCACCACTCCCCTTAACAGAGTTCATGAACAAGCATTTTGCTAAATACAAGGAACATACAGGTGACTACATTTAATTGGTTTCGGTAATTACTTAATGTTATGCAATTATTACACTTTTTTAAATTCAAGTAATTACTCAAATGAAAACATTTTATAGCAGGTAACTACTTAATGTTAATGCAATATAATAATGTTTTGAAATTATTACTCTATTGTTTTCATCTTCTTGCTGAGCTGTAATAGCTGCTGAGCTGTAAGAGTTACCACAAAGAATACCTGCATCATTTTTCCTTTTCTGTGTGAACCTCAGAATACATTCTTAATTATGCCCACTTGAGGAGCACAATGACCACTTTATCACAATTCTTACATGATCAAAGAACCTTTTTAAATTGATGGTCCATAAATACCACAGCAAGGGCAAGTCATCAGGCAAAATAAGAATAAGGCTGACAAAAAGGAGTCACTCAGCTTTGGTATCACATTGGGCCACATGGCCAGTGTGGAACTATAATAAGGGAGAGAAATGGTCAGGGTAAGAAGAGAAGCAAGTGCTGGGGTGAAGGCCACTTTCTTTTTTCTGTCTGGAACTGGAGATAAGAGACATATTAAGATTCACAGTGTCCAGCTGCTTTAAAGCTAATTATCAGGGGCTTCACGCAGTTCTTAAGGTACCACCTCACAAAGGCAGCCTACAGTATACTTGCATGTGAAAAGTGTGTACATCCAAGCAACCTTCTGCTTGCTGAGTGGTTACACCTTTTGCTGTGTTGATCCTTAACAAAAAAAAATAAAAAATACACACACATATACATATATATATATATATATATATATATATATATATATATATTCCACATGTAGTTTATCAAACATACCTGTAAATGTACCCAGTAGCAGTTTTGATGTAGGCCATATGGGCAGTTACTCTGGGCAGCAGGAATTGATTTGTTTTTGCAAAGTGACTTGAGATGACGTGTTGTGAATTGCAACACATACAGTACTGTGCAAAAGTTTTAGGCAGGTGTGAAAAAATGCTGTAAACAAAGAATGGTTTCAACAATGCAAGTGTTATTCATTTATTTTCATTAATCAACAAAATGCAGTGATTGAACAAGAGAGAAATCTAAATCAAATCAATATTGGTGTGACAACCATTTGCCTTCAAAACAGCATCAATGATTCTGGTTCACTTGCACACAGTTTTTGAAGAACCTCTGCTGGTAGGTTGTTCCAAACATCTTGGAGAACTAACCACAGATCTTCTGTGGATGTAGGCTTTCTCACATCTTTCTGTCTCTTCATGTCATCCCAGACACACTCAATGATGTTGAGATGAGGGCTCTGTGGGGGACATACCATCACTTCCAGTAAGTCTTGTTCTTCCTTACGCTGAAGAAGTCTTAATGACTTTGGCTGTATGTTTGGATTCGCTCACTTAGCATTTTGTAAATTGATAAAAATAAACAATCATCATTTATATGATCATTTATAGGGGTGCACAGTGGTGCAGTTGGTAGCACTGTTGCCTTGCAGCAAGAAGGTCCTGGGTTCGATTCCCATCCAGGGGTCTTTCTGCATGGAGTTTGCATGTTCTCCCCGTGCATGTGTGGGTTCTCACCAGGTACTCCGGCTTCCTCCCACAGTCCAAAGACATGCCAGTTAGGTTAATTGGTCATTCTAAATTGCCCTTAGGTGTGTGCATGGTTGTTTGTGTGTTGCCCTGCGATGGACTGGCAACCTGTCCAGGGTGTACCCTGCCTCTAGCCCATAGACTGCTGGAGATAGGCACCAGCTCCCCTGCAACCCACTATGGAATAAGCAGTAGAAAATGACTGACTGACTCATCATTTATATTTCTGAAAGCATTCTTTGTTTACAGCATTTTTTTCACACCTGCCTTAAACGTTTGCACAGTACTGTATATAGTAAATAGAATGATGTAAGCACAGTAAGCATGTAAGCTCAATACAGAAAGACACAAAACAGCAGATTTCAAATCTATTTTCAAGAGGAAGGAAGGGCTCACCCAGGTTGCCATTCAGGCAAGAACTGCCACTGGCAACTAGAGATGCAACAATTAAATCAAGCTATTGTTGAGTATTGTGATTTTTAGATGTTTGTGTAGAAAAAATAAACACAGCTTGTGAATTTCTGAATTCTTGTACGATCCCTGAAAATAATTTCAATTTCTGTTCTTTTCCCAAAAACTACTTTCTGCTTAGCACCTGAAATATTTATTGCAGTTATGAACAATGTACCTTACCCTTTGCAAACTACTTTAGATCCTTCCAACCATGCAACTGCAATAGAGGTAGTGCGCATTTATCAAGTTTGATTTTAATTTGCTTATTAATACACTGACAAACTAGTCAACAAGAAAAGCAGTTTGTATTATTTGTAGTTGTGTTTTGGGAGATAATTGTCTTTTTTATGACATAATTGTCTTTTTTCTCTTTAGTGAGAAACGGCAAGACAAAATTACCAACTCACATTCTACTATGAACAAACGAGTATTCAAGGAATGCCTGCAATTCAAGTCAGAGATGTAATCCAAAAGATTAATGTGCTGTAACTAGTTAGAAGTATCATTGGCACCTGTAAAAACTTAAAGTGCACTAATTCAGTGTCAGCAGTATTACTTAAAGAATGAAAAAAAAAAAAAGTATCTCCCATGACTGAAAGTATCCTGTGCAGCATCCTACATCCATGTTGTGATTTTTAATCACTGAAAAGGTTTTCCAGAAGCCTTTACTGGCCAGCCCTGAACAGAACAACAGATGGAGAGATCAGAGACTTTCCTCTTTACAGTCGTTAGACACCAAAGTGCAGCCCTCAGACTCCCTGCAGGGCCTGCGGGTGGAGTACAGTCTCTGTGTTGAGAGAAGCTTCTCTGCTGTTAATGCATGCACAAAAAGTCACGCAAACATGAATATTGAACCAGCGCATGCGGCATACATAACAGTTTATTTTCTTATGCAAATGTATTTGAAATGCCACAGACTGAGCCTTGTGTATGTCTGTGTCTATTTAATAAAGTGGTGCAAGCTACCATAAAGCATTGCTTAGTAAAACTGCATTTGTAAGTGTGAATATCTTATGGTTCTTTTTGTATCCAGCCATTTCTTCGTCTCTCATGCATAATACATTTCTATCACCTGTGCTCTGACTGAGCGACTAACTCTTTATATCAAAGAATTTTCTGACCTACAAAGGACTTTTCTTCAGCTTTCGATAACTTTTGCTGTATATCTAGGTTGACTGTGCAACTTCTATATATATTATCTTACACATTTTTTGTTTTGATACTTTTTCTGGGTTTTTGGTTGACATACTGTACCACTGCAGAGTTTGTAGGCTCAGTACATACTCTCCAAATGTTCAACTCTCAACTTTCAGCTCTTAATATCCCTTCATGCATGCACAATTTTGGTCTCTTTAGGGGTTTAAGTTGTCATAACATTACACAAACTCATTCATTTAAAGCAATTGTATTCTTTTTTGATGAACTATTAAGTGTTTACATGAAAACACAAAAACTAGAGTATTTGGGTTAAATCTCTAGAACTAATAAAGGATGTTATTTGTTTTTACCATAAATGTGCATAATTTGTGGAGACAATTTGCAATCGCATATTTCATAGTGCTCTGTTCTTTTCTGCTGTTGTAAACCAAGATCTGGACTCATTTGCTCTTTCACATTTGGTGTACCCTGAGCACAGCGGTCATTGCAGGCATGGGCCTTTTCTAAATGCTTGGAAAGGGAAGGATTATCAATAGAATTTTCTATAGATTGTGTTCAACGGCCCAAGAGAGCCGGACGCTCACACAAACATATTCTGTCTGCCAGGGAAAATACTGAAATACTGTAAATACTGAAATTAGAAATTACTAAAGTTATAACAAAACTTTTATTGCCTTACAGTTTAATTCAACTGAACGCATTGTTTAATTTTATGAGTATGCAGCACACAAGTTCCTCAGATTAAAAAAAAACAGGCTCATCAAGTTCCACACCCGTTAATCATTTAAGCTGCATAGGAGCATGCTGATTTAAATACATTTGTGAAAAAGACTGTTCGTAACAAACTGATGATGCAACCGGTCCTCAGTGTAAATAACCTTACACGTCTGTGCGAATAACTATCTGTCTGTAAATTTCTAATCATTTGAACTGCTGTGAAAAATTTTGAAGTGACATTCTCTTTGTCAGAAATCTGCTTTGCCTCTCACTGACTGACTGAATCGATTCTCGCAAAATCCAATCTCTGTTTATCCAAAGTGAACTCAGTCAGAAAGATGCCTACAACCAATGAGACGTTGCCTACTCAGTATCGCTGTGCAGAACCCCTTTTAAAAAAATCAAACCTGCTCTTTTAGTCTATTGTGTCTCTCTGTAACACATACAGTGTATAGTAAATAGAAGGATGTAGGCACAGTCAACAGATGCAAGCTCAATTCAGAAAGACATACAGCAGCTTTCATATCAGAGCCTTTCCCGAAACACATGTTGAAGATACTGATTTAAAAAGAAGTACACCACAATAAACTTTGTAAGCAAGGGTTCAGTTTTTTTGTCCAAATATTTTTGTGTTATTTCATTGTCTCTTACAGTCATACTTGTACATGAATACTGTTTGTCACAATGCAGTACGCATGATGTCACAGAGCAAATTCATAGATCATTTTGGGTTCACAACCAACCTTTTGTTTCATTTGCATAGAATAACAATGCTTACAAAAAAGTCTTAACTGTGTTCCAGTAATGAATTTTTCAGCAATGAAATTTGTAAATTTAGTTTATCATCCTGGATGCCCTTGGTTATTTCTGCAGCATCTTCTCCTGTGCAAAAGCCTGTTAATTCTCTTTATGTTTCCCATCAATCTTCTTTTTGAATCTTCTCCTGTTTAACTACAGCCATTAAGTTCTAAAGAAGTGGCCATGCCATTCATCATTACCTCGGATGTAGACAATGACAAAAAATGTTCACACCAATAAAATGTTCCCATCTTGGATATACAGGAAAGCCAACCATTAATATTCTGCTTTTAGTGAGGCTGGGAAGTACTGCCAGTTCACTGCATGTGTAGTGCTTTTATTTGGCTGGAGCTGGAGATGGCTGCAAAGTCTAAGATCCTTTTCAGTTTGGACTGTGGGGCCAAACATATGCGTTGCACTCAAGTGTTGCTTCATTTCCCACACATAATTGGTGAATTCTCACAGCTGCCAGCCATGAATTGTGTATGTCACTAAATGAGATGCTGAAGACATGACCTTATCAGCACTCCCCATAGATAGAAAGACATCAGAAAGACTGGTGATAGAAAGACATCAGACTTTTTGCTACATTCCTAGCCCTGTTTTTTTAAGATTTATTTCATCCTAATCATTTTGTTTAGCTGTTTGCAAAAACCCATGAAGACAAAATCTTGCACGTCATTTATCATAGTTATTATCATCCTGCAACTTTATCAGTGGATCTCTGAATCATCTGAACAAATTATTATGTAGATACTGTTAAATTTGGTCCTTTATTTCTGAAATTCAGTCTAAAAAATGTAATGGCTGCCAAAAATGTTGGCAGTTAAAAATGTAGTGGGTGTAAGGATGTTATTGCAACAACAGGAGGATGAGAAGACAGGAAAAATCAAAACATCTGATCTTATCTCTTACTCCATCTGGTCCTTTAGTCATACTGAGCATCTAAGTCACCATTGGTGGTCTCACCGCACACACAAACACGCCTGTTCATTTATCACCCTTACTTTCAGCTCAGCGTTTCCTCATACGCCTAGCTAAACCCCTC
The DNA here is from genome assembly GCF_021462225.1 of Girardinichthys multiradiatus. Lineage (NCBI taxonomy): Eukaryota > Metazoa > Chordata > Actinopteri > Cyprinodontiformes > Goodeidae > Girardinichthys > Girardinichthys multiradiatus. The sequence continues at coordinate 35,150,729 of NC_061805.1, read as the reverse complement.
ATCATCTAGTACCTGGTGTGTGGCATTGCATCTGAATAATGAATATTTAGTTTGGAGTTTCTCTCTCTGCCTTACACTGTCGTGGGTGTTGTAGAAGTTAGCACACCGCCTTCCTGGAGACAGAGTTGCCAAATTGTTGTGTCATAATGCTACCCTTTTACTTTTCTTTGTAGGTTCAAAACAACAATTCAGGCTCCACAGATGGCACATTTATATGCCTTTCACAAATCCTGCACAATTCAAAGCAATGTTTCTATTTTGTGTATAGAAAGTTTAATTCTGCAATAGTTTAAACCTAAAATTCAATTAAATTCAGTTTATTTATATAGCGCCAATTCACAACACGTCATCTCAAGGCACTTCACAAACGTCAGGTACATACATTCCAATTAATCCTAACCATTGAACAGTGCAGTCAGATTCAGTTATTTATTCAAATTGGATAAAACGTTTTTCTATCTAAGGAAACCCAGCAGACTGCATCGAGACAGAGATTTGTAGCATTCACTCCTCCTGGATGAGCATGTAGAGACAGTGGACAGTCACTGGCGTTGACTTTGCAGCAATCCCTCATACTGAGCATGCATGTAGCGACAGTGGAGAGGAAAAACTCCCTTTTAACAGGAAGAAACCTCCAGCAGAACCAGGCTCAGTGTGAGCGGCCATCTGCCATGACCGACTGGGGGTTTGAGAGAACAGAGCAGAGACACAAAGAGAACAAAGAAGCACTGATCCAGGAGTACTTTCTATGGGAAGGAAAAGTTAATTAGTGGATCTAGCTCCTTTAGTCATTTCATCTAGAAAGAAAGAACAGATAAACTTTGAGCCAGTTTTCAAGGTTAGAGTCTGAAAGAGAGCACATATAATTAGTTACAGTAAAAGCTCAGTCAATCGCTAAGTCTAGGACAGAGAAAGGGTTAAACACTAACAGACAGGGCCAAGTGGATCATCTGTATAAGGTGAGCATTAAGTTGTTGCCAGCAGAGGCTTGGACATTGCCCCTCTCCAGAAAGGTGTCACAGGTAGACACAGAGTCATCCCAGGTGTAGCTTCTAGGCAGAGAAAAGAGAGAACATAAAGTTAAAAACTGAAATAACAGCAAATAATGCAAAATTGGAGAGTAGTGTGAGAATGTAGCGAAGAGGGTGAAAGTGGTCATTATGTCCTCCAGCAGCCTAAGCTGGAATGAAATTTAAAAAGTAGAAAGATACATGCAATGCCTTGTAAGACTGTTGACATTCATTGAACTTTTAATAATTTTTAAGCTCAACCACAAACTTCAATGTGTTTCATTTCATTTTCCAGATAGACCAACACCAAAGACACTAGAAGGAAAATGATTGAAGAATTTACATTTGTTCTACAAATAAGCATCTAAAAATGTTCTGTGAGTGTGTATTTAGTCCCCTTAGCTATGAGACCCCTAAATAAATCCACTGCAACCAATTGCTATTAGAAGTAACACAATTGGTACATAAAGTCAACCCGTGTGTCTTAGTTTAAATACAGCTTTTTTGTGAAGGCCTCAAAGGTTTTTTAGAAAACACTAATGGAAAAAAAAAACAGTTCAGGGACAAAGCTTCAAAGAAATTAATGCAAGCTTCAATTATGAAACAACATCCTTAGATTTAAACATTTTACAAAGTAATGTTCAATTAACCACCCAGCAATTGAACATGTACAATACAACTGTTAACCTTTCAAGACACGATCATCCACACATAACTTACCAGACCAAATGAGCACTATTTAGAGAAGAACCCATAATAACTCTGGAGGAGTTCCAGAAATCCGCAGCTCAGGTGGGAGAATCCTTTGACAGGACAACTGTTAGTTGTGCACACCACAAATATGGCCTTAATGGAATAATTGCTTGAAGAACGAGATTTTTCAAAGAAATCCATGAGAAGTTACTATTACTATTTGCTACAAGGAATGCAGGGACCACAGCAAACATGTGGAAGAAGGAGCTTTAATAGGATGAGACCAAAAGGGGCAGGGAAACTGATTAGAAATGATGAGAACATTGACACAGCAAAATACAGGGAAATTCTGAAAGAAAACCTGTTAGATGCTGCAAAAGATATGAGACTGTGGTAGGGCTTCACCTTCAGGACAACAACACTAAACATACAGCCTGAGCTACCATGATTTACATACAAACATATTAATATGTTAAAATGGCCCAGTCAAAGCCCAGACCTAAATCCAAATAACAAACTGTGGCAAGATTTGAAATTTGAGGTTCACAAATGCTCTTCATCCAGTCTGCCTGAGAATAGGAAATAATTTCAGTCTCTTGGTGCGCAAAGCTGTTAAAGACATACTCCAAAACAATTGCAACTATAACTAAAACGTAAGGTGTTTTTACAAAGTGAGGAAGTGAGTATGATTGTAAGCAAGACCTTTCAGATTTTCATGTCTAAATAATTTGCAAAACCAAAGGAACATTTTTCTTTCACTTCACAACTATGCAAGATTTGGTGTTGGTCTATCCCATGAAATCCTAATAAATTACATTGAGGTTTTTAGTTATAACATGGCAAAATGTCAACAGCTTAAACTTTAAATACCTTTGCAAGGCACTGAAACACAGCAAATCTATTGGAAATTGTGCATTTTAGTTTTCTCCTTTTAGACCTTGTCCAATTTAATTGAATTCGGTAAAGTTCTGCACATGAACATTCCCTTTGACCTGGCAAAGGTTATAGAGTTTAATTAAACTGACATTCACGACAATTGTTCTTCCAATGTAGTTATTTAAGCATTGACATCACAAACCAGACTTGAAACCCTCTGAATATCCCCTATAACTGATCCTAATTCTGCGACTCTAACCCACTGTCTGGCCCTCTGGCATTTGCTGCAGTATGTTCAATAATGCAGGGCTAGGAGTCAGCAGCCATGCCGGAGCTGGGGAAGGAATGGTCAGGATGATTTTATAATTTTCCTGAACATCATTTCACTCCTGCTTTGGAAAAAAAATGAGCAAGAGGTGGAGGAAAGAGGCTGTGGAAAAAGAAAATCTGAAGCCTCGATGTCCAATAAAATGGAGCGAGTGAAAGCTGGAAATGGCTTTAAGTAAAAAAATATACTACTTTCTCCTATGTGTCGTCCCGGTTCATTGAACGGTGTCTGTGAGGGAGCTTTTAAAATTAAACCAACCGTGTACATTTAATATCATGGTCAAAAAGAAGTAATTTCCTCTTACAGGCGAGAGTGGGTGCTTTAGCTAGAGCTCAGTGACCTCACAGCTGGATTGAGCAGCAGGGAGACTTTTAGGTAAAGAATGCTAAGCTTTGCCTGATGTTTTTCCAAACTGACCAAAGACCCACAAGGCCTAATAACTGCCATTATGCAGGATTTTCACAGCAGCAGACTGACTAATGGAATTTATAATCACTATGTTTTAACACTGTGGAGGAGACATGTGCACTTTTAGATATATTTTGATCAGACTGGTTTGTTATAGTTTATGTGGATTTGGTTAAAATAGCTCATTTATGAGATCTCAGCTCACTTTAATTCACTGAATGGCTGCATCCAATAGATCCATCTTAAAATAATTTATATTGATATAAATATCTAAATTCAGTCTTTTAGCTTCTCCTGCCTTGATTTTAAACCACTCTTCAAACACATCAAATCATCTATTCATGCTCTTTTCCCCATTCATTAACTTACTATGAGTCCATTTCCATTCAGCTTATTATTACTCTTTTCAACTAAACTCATTAACTGGATCTTTTGTGTAGTGGTCTCTTTAGCCAGAACAACAACACAGTACAGTCCCAGCACGTCCCACATTATATCTAAAATTTTTATCATATGCAAACAGTCAAAATAAAATTTTGTCTCAAAAGGCAAAGATCCATGCATGCATGGTGCGAAGGTCACCTTATCAATCTCTTGTTAGTAATAAAGTGGATTCAAGTTAAAGCTATTATTTCTTGATAATTTTACTCATCAAGTCTAAAGTATTCAATGTTAGACAGATAAAGGCAGACATTTATTTTCCCTTTAAATATACAGATTTTTGGAATAAATATTTCTATCTATATTTGTTGTGTGGAGATAGAGGACAGGTTCTCATTGTTAAGTTAAAGTACAATTAATAACACCATATTTTATATGCTTATATATCTTGATTAAAACTTGGATCAGAGCAGTTTCCTTGCGAAATGATAAGACATATTGAATGTCTTATCACATCACATCACATAACTACCATAAAACTGTAGCCATTACAGTAGCCTACTGTTTTTATCTTCTAACCATTGAAGGGATAGTTCATAATTTTAATTTAACTTTGTGCAAACAATATTTCATGAACCTTTAAATGCTGTCACGTCTACATTGTGCGGTCATTCACAAGTAAGTCTTTGAGTATTTACACGGGAAGTGTAATGCCATGAATTATCTTTTTATATGAAACACGTACTTAAAGAGGAACATGTAAAGCATTTATGGTCAGAGTAACCGTCTAAGATAAAGTGGGTTAAAAAGCAAAATATTGTAGCACTTTCAACAAGTGCTAATTTATTGATTTTTAAGCTCTTTTGCTGTTCTATTAACAGATACTCTGGCCAAAAATAAATTACAGCAAAATCATTAGCTGTGCATCCCCTCCTACCTCCTTTCCCATGTATGTAATTATCTTCTGTGTGAATAAGAGTCAAATGCAAACATTTGCATAAACTGCCATAGTGGTTTTTGAGACGAAAATTGTTTGAAGAAAGTAGAAGTCCATTTTGTTCTTGACCCTGTTGGATTAGCAGTTATTACATTTTAATTATTCTAAATTTGCAATAAATGAAGATGCCAAAATCTACACCAGTAGGTTGCTGAGGTGCTGAAGGGGCAAAATGGGTCTAACAGGAGATTATGGATCATAACTTAACCATAACTATTTCAATGTGTTTCACAATCAGACTCAAAGTCAGTAACTTTGCTCTGCTTATGGATCAGGAGGAAATACAAAAAAGTGTAAATATTTAATTGTTGTTTTGAATTCTCAACTTAAATGTAAAGCTCATATCTGCTTTCATCTAGGATAAACAGTCTTCCTGAAATGGTGTTGGACCACTTGTTTGCTGAATATTGGACCATTTGCACGTTGCTGGACGCCACCAGGCCACCTGGTGTTTTCGGCCATTTTGTATCCAGGACAGTCCGTGCCTACAGATCCCGTTGGCCACCGCGGCTGATAAGACAGGGGCGTCGCAGCCCTGAGGCCACCGTCAACTATATAACAGAGGATGAGACAACCCACCATTTGGCTTCAGCTGGAGACCGTGACACGGTTACTAACATCTGAAGCATCACCTGGAGAAGAGTCCTGAATGGATTTCATTTATTCTCTCTCGTTGGCCAACGAAGAATTCATAAATGAGGTTTCTGGAATAAGAAGGCCAGAAATTTTACTTTGCTGATCGAAGATGTGAGGTTAACACGTAACCAAAAAAACCACGGAGTTTCAAGGAGACGAATCGCCACCTTGTTTTTGTCCTAGTCGACTGTGATGGTCAGATCATATTTTCCCTTTCATCAAGGAGGCCAGAGGACGAAGATTGACCGCTTTTCCTGAAGTTAACTGTGGATGCACATTAACTTCCAACTTCTACCCCACTCTCTCTCAACCCCGCACAGAAGGAGGACAGCGACAAGTAAAACTCATCCTTTATTTTTATTTCTTTCTTAGAAAGTCTTGGCAGGGTACAGGAGGTTTTAGTGCGATGAGATTCGCTATTTAATCTAATGTGTTCTGAATGATATGTGCATGTAACCTTTTTATTGAAACTTTGATGTGCCGTGTTGGATGCCTGGAAGCCACTGCGATCCCAGCTTTGTGTGTTTTGCGGGGTTGTTGAACACCTGAGAGCCAGCGCAGGTGCGCTGTGAGACTGGACTGTTATAATAACCTCATGGTGAAATTCCCCATTTTCTTTGTCTTCAACCTCACTGCTTGCTAGCTTGCTGCCAAAAGTTTTATAACTCTTTGTCTGCTCAAGAGTTGGGGGAGGTTTTATGACTGAGTATAACTGAGTTGCAGTTGGAGCTGCGCCCCCACCCTCCACTCACCACCACATCCCTTTGTCATATTATCATTTTTGCCATAACTGCTGGTTTGATCCCCCACTGCTGTTTGCTTTATTTTGTTTAGTTAGATATTTTACCCTCTTTTGTGTAGAACTTTGCATGTTTGAGTAGGTGAAGATTATTAAATCAGAAGAACGGATTGTATCAGGCTGTGATTTAATAAATATTCACATGGATACACATTGTGTTTATTTTGTGCAAGAGTGATTCGTCAGTCGAGATAAGGTTGAAGTTCCACACGTTTCGGCAGAAACGGTTGATTAAACAGTGACATCTCTGGTAATAGTTTTTAATTATTACTGAGTATTTAACGGTTGTAATTATCAAAGGCGTTGAGCCACAATTACAACACCAGAAGACATCTCTGGTCCCGATTCATAAATGAGGATTTTGCTTAAGAAATTAATTTTGTCAAATTATGATTTTTAATTATAATTATTGATAAAGATTAATCAATCAATAATCATAATTCCAACAATGGCTACAAAATTATATTGACATGTTCTGATTTTCTTGCACCATTTCCTTTTGTGTAAATGTGTCAGGTCCATTCAGCCAATGAGTTTTAATGCCTGTTTTGTCATTGTACAAACAAGCTCTGAAATATTATCTCAGAACCCAATAAAGTGGCTTCATTGTAAAATTCAGAAAAAATGTTATGTTGTAAGCTTTGATAGTTTTACATATCTGCATAGTGTTTTATAATTTATATATTGTAGAGGTTAGTCATTTAATTTTTACAGTGACCAACTCAGGAATCAAAAGTAGGAAAACTCTTAATGGAGACTGTAATTCAGTAAGATGATACACGCCATTTGGACACCATTCGCCCTTAGATTTGGAAACGCTTGCCACCCATATTAAACAGTTTGATTAATTTTGGAATATATTATTTAAAACACTGATGTAGCTTGTCTAATGTGCACTGGTATGTCATTCCACATTTTAGGAGCTGCCACAGTGAGAACGCCCTACCCCCTAAGCTCTCATTTTGTTTTGGGCACACTAAGTAGCAGCTGATCTTCTGACCTAAAAGAGCAGGTGGGTGCATGACGGTGCAGCAGCTCAGACAGGTAAGCAAAAGCGAGGTCAAGCTGAACCTTAAGAACAAATAAAATAACTTTAAAATTTAATTCTAAAATGTATAGGGAGCCAGTGGAATGAAGCTTCAATGGGAGAAATGTGCTCATATTTGCTTTGAGCTAGATAAGAAACTTGCCGAAGCAGTTTGCAGTCTCTGAAGCTGGGCAATAGAGGGACCACTGACCCCTACATAAAGTGCATTCCATTAATCCAGCCAAGTAGTAATAAAGGCATGAATTACTGTCTCACAGTGTTTCCTAGGATAAATGAGCTTTGTTTTGGCTAACTGCCTTAAATGATAAAAACTTAATTTCACGACTGGCCTAATCTGGCTGTCAAATTCAAAGGGGACATATCATGCAAAATCATTATACACATAGACATTTTGCTGTGTACTTGGAATCTGTAGGAGTGCGGAAAAGTTGAATTTAGTCTGTGTGGGTCATAATTTTCAATCCGTTCAGATTTCTCTATTTTGTTTCTTGAACTGTTACTGTTTTTGTCACAATATTTGCTGCAGAACTGTTAAACAAGGTAATGGAGGTCCGGTTAATCAATTCCTTTTTTAGAAATTGATTGTGAATGTGTCCTGTCCGGCAGGGTAGCACTCAAAATTCTGAGTGACAAGAAGAAGCCCACCAGATTTCCTTTCACAAGTGGAACATTATGGCTAATGCTATAATGCTCTGCTTAAAATACACACACACACACACATATATATATATATATATATAACTTTATTAGAAACCGCTTTGGGATTATTTCCATTGCAACAAACACGGAGGTGGAAACAAAAATGAAAAAAAAAGATACAGGAAAGTGAGAAAGGTGGGGCAAAAAGAAAAAAGAGAGAGGAGAAGAGAAGAGAAAAATAGAGAGAGAAAGAAGGATGAAGAGAATACAAGACAAAACCCAAGAAGGCTGCTTCTACACCTGCAGAAACATATATAACAACAGCAATGTTACCGAAAAGAGCATAGTACTAATACTACAAGATGTATTTGGTGGTAACTGCGCTCAATCCAAACACCTGTGGCTCTAAGTGTGTGCGCACTTGTGCATATAAGGTTTCTCCCTAAAAATATACAATAGCGAATGTGAGAAGCCGGCTAATCAATTTTGCATATTTATTTCTCGGTGTGGTTTTGTAGTCTATGCTCAAGTATGCCTACGTTGAAAAAGGATAAATTCGATTCAGTTGTTGGGTGTATTAAACAACACAATTCATTTAACCTGGTCTGATCTTTTGTTTTCCTTCTGTTTCCTGTAGCCTGTCCCACACCTGTCTCTAGTTTTCCGTGATTGTCTGATCTTGTCGTTCATTGATTCCCCCTGCTGTTCCATTTGTATATAAACCTTCAGTTTGCTTATCGCTGTGGAGTTGGAGTTGAAGATGCCATCATACACCTGCTTCAACAAACCTGTGAGGATCATGTTCTTTGATTTCTCCAGTGCGTTTAACACAATCCAACCTGATTTGCTTTGTCAGAAACTCCAGAAGACTCAGGTGGAGGCCTCAACAATCTCCTGAATCAAAGACTACCTGACAAACAGACCACAGTTTGTGAAACTGAAGGGTTATGAGTCTAACCAGGTAGTCAGCAGCACAGGAGCACCACAGGGGACTGTACTCTCACCATTCCTTTTCACTCTGTACACCTCAGACTTCCAGTACAAGACAGACTCCTGTCATCTGCAGAAATACTCAGATGATTCTGCAGTCGTGGGGTGGATCAGAGATGGACAAGAAGCTGAGTACAGGAAGGTGGTGGACCGCTTTGTGGCATGGTGTGGAAACAATCATCTCATGTTGAACGTGACTAAAACAAAGGAGATGATTGTAGATTTTAAGAGAAACAGGAATAAGTCAAAAACTATTTCTATCATGGGAGAAGAAGTAGAAGTGGTGGAGGAGTATAAATACCTCGGTGTTCACCTGGACAACAGACTAGAGTGGAGATGCAACTGTGAAGCCATCTACAAGAAGGGACAGAGCAGACTGTACTTCTTGAGGAAGCTTAGGTCCTTTGGTGTTTGCAGCAAGATGCTGCATATCTTCTATAAGTCTGTTGTGGAAAGTGTGATCTCTTCTACCATCATCTGCTGGGGAAGCAGCATCAGAGCCAGGGACTTAAAAAAGCTCAACAAGCTGATAAAGAAGGCTGGCTCTGTTCTGGGGACTCCTCTGGAACCTCTGGAGATTATTGTGGAAAGACAGATTCTTCATAAAATGAAGAATATTATGGAGAACCCTGAGCATCCTCTACATGAGACTATCCTACAACAACAGAGTGTCTTCAGTCAGAGGCTTCTTCAGATCTGCTGTAAGACGGAGCACTACAGGAGATCCTTCCTGCCCACAGCCATCAGCATCTACAATGGCTCTTTGAGGAAACCTTCATAATATGAGCTATAACAACATTTAATTTCCCTTTGGGATTAATAAAGTATTTTTGAATTGAATTTGAATTGAATTGACTGACTGACTGACTGAATTGAATATGTTCCCTGCTGGTTTCTTGTGTTAGTTCTGTCTTCCATGTCTTGCTGTCTTGTCTGTTCTGGTGTTCTGGTCATGTAACCCTACTGTCTGGACTCCATATGGGCAAGAATTTAAACTCACTTACCTTCATTCTCCATGTTTCCTGGAGTACTTCTCTGGACTTTGGTCCTACCTCAACCCGCATTATGACAGCCCTAGCATCAGAACCTCTTCGAAGTGCCTGGTTAAATTTTATTTTTCATGGAAATGTTCCCCAGTTTCTGTCTGTCAGATTACAAAATAAAGGCGACGAGGGTCACAAAAGATAACAAAAACAGAATGGTAAACCTTGGCTCTCTAGCAAAATAGTCACCACACTTACACTTTGACCATTTTTTAGGCTTTTGCAAGAATTTCGAACCAAATAAACTGTGAGAAACATAGCCTACTTTTCATCTAGAAGGACATCAAGAGTCTGACACAGAAAGTAAGATGAAGGTGTTACACCATCATCTGGGGACACTTATTGAGATGATGAATGTTATTGTAGAGAGAGAAAAAATCGAATCACTTAGTTTCTGAAGCTTTTATATGAAAATGAAAAAATGAAGTCCACTCATCTGAACTTAGATAGTAATAACACAATGTACTGCCACCTTTGCTTTTTTCATACAAATTTAATAATTGTAATTCAGTTCAAATCAATTCAATTAACAAATATTTTATTAATCCCAAGGGGAAATTAGATGTTGTTGTAGCTCATATTATACAGGTCTCTTCAAAGAGCTGTTGTAGATACTATAATCGATGCATGACATAACTGTCATGTTTTTAAAATGTGGGGGGGGACACAAGCATGCATGGGGAGAACAGGCAAACTCTTTGCAAAAAGACCCCAGGAAACTCAGGATCTTCTTACTACAATGCAACAGTGCTACCAACTTCTCCACCATAAAGCTCCTAATATATAATAGGTTCATTAAAATAGCATTTAACTACAGTACTTGAGTAGAGTAGCATTAGGGTAAATTTCATCACTGCCTCCCTGGGAAAAAGAGAAAGCGGAAAAACAAAAATCTGCATTACTGAGCTGAACCGAGCCTCACCAATACCAACCGATTTAAAAAAAACAAAAAAACATCTGATGGTTGTTTCTTCAGTGTATGTCATCATCCTCAGACTTTCTTGCGCCATTGTTACAGGATTCATAATCATATACCCAAGTATAACAACATGCAGTGTTACACCCAAGTATAATATTATGCGACGTATAGTGAATGTCTTCTGGGTGCTTGATAAGTGTGCACCCCCCACCAAACCCCTTCCCTTCCAGCCTCTTTTTTGTTTGTGTGCGTCTTTGATGTATTCTCACTTACAGGGGTTGGACAATGAAACTGAAACACCTGTCATTTTAGTGTGAGAGGTTTCATGGCTAAATTGGACCAGCCTGGTAGCCAGTCTTCATTGATTGCACATTGCACCAGTAAGAGCAGAGTGTGAAGGTTCAATCAGCAGGGTAAGAGCACAGTTTTGCTCAAAATATTGAAATGCACACAACATTATGGGTGACATACTAGAGTTCAAAAGAGGACAAATTGTTGGTGCACGTCTTGCTGGTGCATCTGTGACCAAGACAGCAAGTCTTTGTGATGTATCAAGAGCCACAGTATCCAGGGTAATGTCAGCATACCACCAAGAAGGACGAACCACATCCAACAGGATTAACTGTGGACACAAGAGGAAGCTGTCTAAAAGGGATGTTCGGGTGCTAACCCGGATTGTATCCAAAAAACATAAAACCACGGCTGCCCAAATCACGGCAGAATTAAATATGCACCTCAACTCTCCTGTTTCCACCAGAACTGTCTGTCAGGAGCTCCACAGGGTCAATATACATGGCCGGGCTGCTATAGCCAAACCTTTGGTCACTCATGCAAATGCCAAACGTCGGTTTCAATGGTGCAAGGAGCACAAATCTTGGGCTGTGGACAATGTGAAACATGTATTGTTCTCTGATGAGTCCACCTTTACTGTTTTCCCCACATCCGGGAGAGTTACGGTGTGGAGAAGCCCCAAAGAAGCGTACCACCCAGACATGCCCAGAGTGAAGCATGGGGGTGGATCAGTGATGGTTTGGGCTGCCATATCATGGCATTCCCTTGGCCCAATACTTGTGCTAGATGGGCGCGTCATTGCCAAGGACTACCAAACCATTCTTGAGGACCATGTGCATCCAATGGTTTAAACATTGTATCCTGAAGGCTGTGCTGTGTATCAGGATGACAATGCACCAACACACACAGCAAGACTGGTGAAAGATTGGTTTGATGAACATGAAAGTGAAGTTGAACATCTCCCATGGCCTGCGCAGTCACCAAATCTAAATATTATTGAGCCACTTTGGGGTGTTTTGGAGGAGCGAGTCAGGAAACGTTTTCCTCCACCAGTATCACGTAGTGACCTGGTCACTATCCTGCAAGAAGAATGGCTTAAAATCTCTCTGACCACTGTGCAGGACTTGTATATGTCATTCCCAAGACGAATTGACGCTGTATTGGCCGCAAAAGGAGGCCCTACACCATACTAATAAATTATTGTGGTCTAAAACCAGGTGTTTCGGTTTCATTGTCCAACCCCTGTATATTCCTATAAGAACAGACAAGAGCGGAAGGTGTCAAAAGTGTTAAAGGTGTGGTACTCTATTTTCCTGCTATTCTTTAGGTTGGAAATGGAAAATGCATTAAGGTCAGGAGAAAGAATCCGGTACATGCACATAATGAACATCCAGAGAGCACTGATGACATCCACCTACACCTTCCAATGCACCTCTGCACTCAACAGCATTTGGATGGAGAGAGAGGAAAAAAAGTGACATGACGCCATCTGCTGTTAACTGCAACCTGCTGCAACTGTCTACAGTTATGTTAAAATGCATTTATTGACAAGGAGATACATATATATCTATATACACATTTATTGGTATTGTAAAGGTAATACATGCAACTGGTAATATGCATTTGTACCAATCTTATTCTGCACAGGAGGACATACAGTTGTGTCAAAACAAGCTGAAAAAACCTTTTTGTAAATTTAAAGTTTTTAAATTACAACATAAATGTATTATGCTGACATATGACTTTTTCTTTTACTGGTTTCTTTCAAAAAAACAGTACTGCTTCATGTCACTAAGTAGAATACAATAAAAAAGTATTTTATTTTTGTTAAGTTCAAAAAGGCAAACACATTGATTTATCACATGCATAGCAGTATTTTAACATGTACAAATGTGTTAATTGTGATGATCATGGCTTACAGATAATGAAAACTCAAATTCAGTTTCTCAGAAAATAGAATATTAAATAGGACCAATAAATAGGATTATAAATACTGAAATTTCAGCCTACTGAGACATATGTCCAAGTTTTTTACTGAATACACACCTTCCTGCAATGCTGCATCAGTGCAGCATTGCAGGGAAGACATCTGCCTCTGGCTCTGCTTTGATGTTCAGAAAGCCCATGTTGCTTTAGTAGCTACCTTCAGCTCATCTGCATTGTTGGTTCTGCTGTCTCTAGTCTCCCACTTTAATACTCCATAAAATCTCTGCAGGCTTTAGGTCATGCCACTTTACTGGCTAATCAAGCACAATGATATTTTACAAAGCTTGTTAGGAAAGGGAAGCATGACGTGGCCCAGGCAAGACACTTTTAATGTTGCCTCTGGTTTATTATGAGTGACCTCAAGAAATGTTACACATGTGGCCTATCTTCTGAACTAGTCTGTGTCCAGGGCATGTGAATTTCCACTAAGCTCTTAAGAATGAACGTTCAAAATCATCTTACGGTTGTGGTTATCCTGTTGCATGTGCCACTTTTCTGACATATTTTTCTTCAGTACAATTTTCCACTATTGTACTTGGATACACTATTATGTAAACAGCCACCATCTTTTGTAATGATTTTTTCTGGTTTAACCCATCACCAGTCAGGTCAACGGTCTTTCCATGATTTGTCAGGCAGTAACAAAACACCTGTGTATTGTTATTTTTTTGTTATTGGTTTTATGCTATATTCTGATATTTCAAGAAGCAGATTTTCTGAGTTATCGTTACTTGTAGGCCATAATTATCAAAAATTAACTACAGCATTCATAAAATATATCACCCTGAGTTTTAAAAAACTAATTAACTTTTCAATGACATTCTAATTTACTGAGATCCATAATTATTAATCAGACAGGTAATGTGATATTTTAAGCATTTGCTATTTTAAGTAACTTTTTTTCTGAGTTGCTAAACTTTACAGACAGCTTCACCTGCTGTTTAGACTTTACTTATAAGTTACATGTTGAACACCAAAAGGGGAAGAGTAAAGTTTAATCTACTGGATCCAACATTTCTTGGAGTCTTTTAATGTGTTATCCCTTTGATAAGTATGAAAGGAGATGAATGCTTAAATCTTCAACAAGGAAAATTGTTGTCCTCATTGGATGGAAATAAACATCTTCCTCAGTGAAGGAACTGTCTCTTAACACAAACATACACAGATAGCTTCACGGTCCATTTTTCACCTTGTGTTTGTCTTTTTTTTTTACTTTATATGTGTTTATGATCTCTTACGTCTCAGCATGTTAATGTGAGGGTAGTCTCACCCCATTACCAAGACACAAAGATACATTACCCCCGTAGTGACACCTATAACAAGACTGGCCCTTCAGAGACAAATGAAGGGGAGGCAAAAACGAAAAACAAAATGAAATAAGAGTTCGTTGACAGCAGTGACTGATCGCATTTCGAGGTTAATGTGACTTCAAATCATAGCTCAATAAGGCTGGCAATAAACGTCTCAAGCATCATTCGGTGTGGGTGAGAAAAGGAAGATCTCCAAGTCTCCAAGATTAGTTTGCTTGTGTGTCCTGCATGTTGACAAGCTAACCCATAGAGTCTAATATTCAGTAATTTTAAGTCCATGGTGGACCAGCAAAGCAAATGAGTAAACTGCTTACTTCCTCCTGCTGTTATGTGACATTTAACCCACTAGATGTAGGTTATTTTTGGTCTGTCACTCACATTTTCAAACGCAGATCGCAATCAGCTGTTTCTACAAAAATAAGTCAATCAAGTGTTGTATATTACAAAGGCTGATTCACTCAATCCAAGGGTGTAAAAAATAGTACAGAAAAATCAGCTTACTTCTTGTTTTCTACTTTACGTTTCCCAGCAGGAAGAATTTATGTGCACAGAGAAAGTAAACATTGACTCAAGTCTGCAGCTTTGCTATCTTCACTCACAGTCTAGTTGTCTCTGACTTGAGTTCTGTTCTGTTTGAATGGTCACAGACTCCAGTAAGTATAGAATTTAACTCTCTTGGGTGGCAGTCCCTGTATGTGACTGGCCATATCTGTATCCAAAAGGTGATTAAAAACATTGTTACACAGTGACTGATTTTTTGTATTTTTCCTGTAGAGTCAATATTTAAATATTAAGACCTTTATGTCTCGAAAACCTGAATATGGAGTATATTGACAGGTTTGCACAGTGCGGGGTGGTCCAATCTTGTACATTAGAATATTTGGTTGTTTATTGGCATTTTTGTAATTTATACGTTGCGACTCTTAAAAGGAAGTGCTGGAAGTAGAAATCCACAGTCCACAGTCAGTATTTTGTGGCTGATTTTCAATCTGTGGTTTTTACCATGCTTTGTCCTGCTTTAACTGACTATGACCAATTCATTTCCGATGTAACTATAATACAAATGGATTTAATAATAATGATAACAATATCCAAGTCTTTTTTTTCTAGAGATCATACATTATTTATAGAAGAAGAAGAGGCAATGTCACAGCTCGTGTGTAAAAGCAGTCACTGTAAAACAGATTTTGTATCATTAAAAAATCTGGCAAAATGATTACAAGGTTCAAATTTTAAGCTGTATTTAGCAATTTATATTAGCTCTTAGTGTGAATAGCAGAATTTGAAATACTAAAACTGCAGTTTTCTAGATCTTTACCTCAACTCTTACATTTTTAAAATCCTGCCAACATTTCCAAATCTAAATATATTTTGCACAAATACTAAACAGTAACACATTACAAGTGCAAAATAAACTTTATTTCACCAACACTATTCCAAGTGTTAATATAGAAATTGAATGATATAAAGTGAGAAAGAGTATTACAATGTAAAAACAGTTTGAGGTACATTTATGAGTAAAAACACATAAATCACCATTTAAATGTGACTACCATGCCAACACAACAGCCTGAATCAAACAACAGGTCTAAGCTGCGGTAAAAAGTAAACAATCAACAGGGTGGATAACAGCTGAGAATGGCATGTGTCGGCAGGGTTGTAGGGAATTACAGGGTTACCAGTGCACCTTGGCTTAAATGAGTTGAGTCTTCTTTTACTCAGCAACAACAGCTTTCTGGTAGCAGTTACCTGGTAGTAATTATATGGTGTGTTCACTGATTAGAAAAAGATTGGAAGTGTTAGGCTGATCAAGTAAAAAATATTGAAATTACAGTGCAGCTGCAGCTAGGACCATGACTCGTTTTTTTTAAAGCACAGGTCTTTGGGCACATTGGGATTCTGTATCAATGAAAATTATTGTTTATTAAGCATAATTAGGTCATTTTATTTAATTGTTTGTAATTGGTATGCACCTTTTTTCCAGCATGCAGCATACAGGTCGCTGCATGCTGATTTGTTTATGTGTGTGACGTTTGACCCATCAACAGAAGGAAGCCTTTCTTTGAAACTGTTTCACATCTTGCCCCTTTTGGTTTGTCCTCTGATGTGCCAGATATAAATGCATGCAGCAAAGATTAGTATGTAAGTCAAGCATCCTAGTTGCAGTAAGCTAGAGTTAAAAGTGTTCTCATACTAGCTCATGTTCTTCTTAAGCTTCCAGCTGATGGAAGAATACCCAAACAAGCTGTGAGGGGGTCATTTATTTAATTAACTACCAGTTTCCTGTGCATAGTGGCTCAGTTTTGATCACATGGTAAATCTAGTTTTATAAAAATGTTGAAAATATTGTCTAAAAAAATGTACAGTTTCAATTTTTTGGGAGAGTTCGTGTGCTACCCTTTTCTGCAGTGTTATATATGTATATATGCATATATATAGTACTGTATTGTATATTTCAGTGCTGAGGACTATTGAAGTCTTTGATGATAAAATTGTCTTCCACTGCCATCTTTGGATATATAAATAAAGCTGTTCTGCACAGTCGACCTGTCAAAGACCTGAAGCATAACCAAAGATAATACATGTGAGAATTTATGCAAAATAAAGATAGCACAGTTGTCGTTCCCTCTATCCGAGACTCCTGCTGTGTATTCGCTTGTTGCTCTCCACTTTTCATCCAAATCATCTACAGAGAAAAATGTGTGCAATCTGAAAGGGCAAAGACAGATGACAAGAGCCTTTTGAGACTTCTACCTAAACCAACAGAGCAGAGGCGGTTTCTATCTGCATTTTTTTTTTCTCAGCTCATGAAGAAGTTTCCAGAAAACTATGGAGCTCTACAGTCCATGTAAATTCTGAAAACCTGAGCCTATAATTAGATACACACATGGGAAATCAAATGCTACCCTTCAGTCTATGTTGCTTCCTTCCCAGGTTTGAAAAATGTGCACAGGAGCCTCTCAACAGTGTGAAATTACTCCCCTGGGTTGGCAGAGAAAAGGCAGTCAGCCAAAGAATGTCACCTGGATCCCTCTCAGTGTTCCCTCATTTGTCATGACTCTGCTGCAGGAGCCAGGCAAAACCTTCAGAATTGTCATTTCTTTTTTTCTTTTTTTTTGTGGTGTGTCATAAACTCTTGTTGTTGATGCTGTTTTTTGTCATGTTGATAAACACTCTTGTAGCCTTCAGGGTTGCTTTTGCAATCATTCTCTTTTATTGCTCAGAAATTAGCAGTTTGTAAGAGCGGGTCTTTGCTCGGCTGTGTCCTTTAACTTTGAAATGACACAGCACTGTTTGAGTTTGTTTTCTCTATACGTACCGAACCATGAAGTACCAGTTGTGCATATTGTCACTTTGTTTTCCTTCAGTAAAAATAATAAACCCAAAATTCATTAGTGCATGACCTTAATGATGAGAAAGTAAAAAAAAAAAATGTTTTTGACGCCGGCAGTCTGATTGCTTGAAACATCATATTGTGCCCATAGAGAGAGAAGAAGGTCATTTGGAACCAGGATCTCTGTGCATTTGTGTCAATGTTAGCTTCCAATTATCATGACCTAGATACTTCCTCAGGGAAGCATTTGGTATTTAATGTGAACATGAACACACTCTCCAAGCTGGTGCTTATTTTTTTGTCCATATAGTTGAATAATTGCCTCGTTTGGCTATCAATAGCTATTTATAAGTCCCCAAAAGCATTTATTAATAAACCTGGGGTTAAAATGACCAAGTCAGGGCACCACTTGATTGTGGGAAATCAATAACCTAACACAATTAGTCTACGAAAGATGTTGCTCTATTAGTATCAGCCTGAATGAGGTGTGGCGTTTTGGAGCAATGAATGAAGGAGCGAATTCAAGCACCAATGTTCTTAATATGCACACATCACACACATTAAATCATATCGCAGTTTATTGTTACAATACTCCAACTTTTAAGTTAAAATACTTGAGCCAATAAACTATGACAATCGCTTAACTAGCCACTTTCAACTAAACTACAAAATAAAAAAGGGAATTATAAAATAGGATGGATGTGCTAGATGTAACAAACAAAATGCCAGATGAAACTGGCACAGCACTAAACAAAGGAACAATGACTACCTGTATATTCAGGCAACTGGTTTCTGAAACTTAGACAATAAGACCCCTTCTATCAATCTCACTGAGGTTGTATAATGCTGTGTCTGCATGTGGGTTGGTACATGAGGAAAATATGTAAAACACAGCCAATATTAGAACAAACTCAAAATACCCAGACCCAGCAGCATGATTATTACAACTATCAATAGCTCAAACACAATAGTGTGAAGCAAGAGTAACACATTTCTACAAAGGACAACAGAAATCAAATGAGTTCCCTTAACAAACTTATGTGACGTCCCAAGTGTGAAATGCTGTGGATGTTGGGATTTAAAGATGTTTTACCAGTTCCTTTGTTCTCAAGCTATGCAGTCTGGCATGTGGTCACTTATGTGAAGTTACACACAGTCCATTGTTGTTCACACGTTGAAGCCCAACAGCAGTATTCTTCTGTATCACAGGATTGACATTTGGTACCTCATTTATCTCATAATAGCAACTCACCGTAAGCAAACCAGGAAACGTCTTTAAAATGACATACAGTGCATTAAAGGTTTTCACACTCTTTGAACTCTTTCACATTATTTTACACTGCAGCTATACCTTTCAATGCCTTTTATTGGGATTTATGTGTGATAGAACAATATAAAATTGTAAAAAAGAAGGAAAACAATCTTACCTTGAGCTCAAAGAGATTAGATGGATAGTGTCTTTGAACCGCATTCCTTAAGTTTTACCACAGATTATAAATTCGATTCTGCTGCCACAATAATGCTACATGCTTCTATTTTATATTTTGCTGTTTCCCCTGCAAGCTTGCGACAAACTGCAAATGGTACATCTAATGGTGTTTTTCTCAATAATGGCTGTCTACAAGAATTTACAATTGTAAAAGGATCAAAAATACTTATGCAAAGCACCAAGAGCCTAGGGGCAGAGTACATACATATGATGTCACTTGAGTTGTGACTTCTGCTTCATTTTGGTGTACAGTTGAATCATCACATTTTTAAAAGACCTTGCCCATGTCACCCTCACCACTGGTGTGTTTTGTGCTTATGTGCAGGACTAACTGGGCAAGTCATTTTTTACAGTTCCAACATCAAAGTTCTGTGATTTATTGGCTGGTTTGGGGAAAAAGTGTGCATCTTATTCAATTGGTTTTTTAAAACGAAAAGAACAATTTAGAAAAGAACACCATACTGAAACCTGACCAAATCTAAAATGTTACTATATAGTATGAATCATGTTTTCTTTTTTTGCTTATGAAATGTTTGATTTTTGATCTAATTGGTTTGGGCACTCTTGTTGATTTGTACTGCTTAGATCAATTTCTTAAACTGACATCGTTTTGTTTTTATTTTTATTTTTTTTCCAGTTACAATCCCATTTCACTGTATTTCGCAGAAATCAGAAACTTTCGATAGACATCCATGTTTCATGACACTCAGTAACCGCGATATGTGTGATTTTTATTTGCATGCCCATGTCCATCCAGGACAAACATATGTTAAAGTCATGCATAAATCAGTCCCCACCCCCTCCCTCCCCAGTTTTTGTGTGTCAGTTACTGTATGTCTGTGCAGTCTCTAAACCTTTCCAAGCTTTCTGTGGGTGTTTTGTTGGCTGTCATTCCTGCGATCCATCTTGTCTCCTCACCCAGCTGCTGATAGGCCACAAGTTACAGTGGGAATTTGCTCAATGAATTACAGGGGTGTTTAGGCCAGACTCCTTCTTAAAAAATTATAGTTGTGATAGATGCATCCACATTTTTTGTTGAGAACTAGGTTTGAGACAAAAATTTTATATTTATCATTTAAATTTTGTAAATTATGTTATTACTACTATGTGCAGAAATTTCTCATGTGAATTTGTCTTTTATAATCAAAGAAAAGGACAGCTAAAATTTTCCTGGTTTGATGGGACTAGTGAAAAATGTAAAGACTGTTCAATAAAAAAGTAAATGAAGACTAACTAATGTTTATCCAACAAATAATGCAGGATAGATTTCCATGCCACTGTTTCATAATAGCATATATCTAATAGACAGGAGCAGACAGGGAATGATCGAATCACAACAAAAAATTTTGACTAATGAAGTGTAACTACATCTCCAATGTAAGCCTTTAGAGTTATTGGTCTATAAAGACTGCAACATACATTATGAAGAACATAGCTGCCTGTGTCAGAACCACAGGGAGGATGATGCATCAGCCATATTTTGCACCTCTGAAACTCTAAAAATGTCACTAATGCATTTTATCACTGTGCAAACGGAATGAAAGCATCTATTCTATCTTTCTTTATACTTTCTGTTTAGATCCTTTGAGCAGTGTATATATGTCTTTGTTCCACTTCATTTTTGATTGATAAAAACATTTTAATAAAAAGAAAGGCCAAATTACAGTAAATTACTTTTCTATTTTTAATATTTTACAGGATATGTATATAAAAAAAAGAGCAACACTTTAGGCATGTAGCTACCTAATATAGTTCATGAGACTCCTGCTCTGCTGGTATGTATAATACAGCTTTCATGACAGCGAGTGTGGTCAGATCGCTGACCAGGAACAACACACAGAGTAGTTTTCCTTTACTGAAGTGTGCACAGGGTGGTTAAGTTCACTGATTGTGCTTTAGATGTTCATTGCCTTTATTACATAAGGCTACAACTCCTACTTTGTATCATTGTCATGGTTGATATTTTGTTAGACATAAAAGCAGGCCGACCAGAGGCAGAGGTGTAAAGAGAAGTGTTTCTTAAGGATTTTTGGCAGTCATGGTCTTTTTTCATCAGTAGAGGGACAGGGAGTGGCAGGTGAGCTTTATCAGAGGGAATGTATACCAGCTGTGGTAGAGTTAGAGCAGGGAGACTGAGAGAGGGTAACAAATTAACACAGAAAACACAAAGGGAGCTAAACTAAACTCAGTGGAGAACAAGTATAACACTAGAGAATTAACTAAAATTCACAATAAGAGCACAAGAAAAAGTAAGAAGCTAAAGTCAAAGGAATGGACAGCAATTTATTTTTTTACAAAGAAGACAGACATAATTGAATTGTTCAAATATGCATGGTATTGATCATGGCAAAGTGACCATAAAGAGCTCTTTAGAAAAACAGCTTGGGGAAAGAAACTGTCTCTGCAGTACTGACCCGAAGGTTACAGTCTAAACAATTTGTATCCAGGATTTGTGGAATCTGCGTAGATGTTAGCTGCCCTTTTCCTTGCCCTAGATTAGTTCAAGTCCTACATGGAGGGAAGGTCAGCCCCGATGATCGTCTCTGCAGATCTAATTGTTTGTTATAGTTTATATCTTTCCTGTTTTGTGGATGAGCCAAGAGACAAAGAGATGAGTGTCCACAAAACATAATTAATGAGGGCATGACTGGCAGCTCCTGTGGAAGGATGTACATCTTGAGTAGCTGCAGAAGGTACATGTCCTGCTGGGTCTTATTACAAACAGTGTCTACAGGTCCTTCTCAAAATATTAGCATATTGTGATAAAGTTCATTATTTTCCATAATGTAATGATGAAAATTTAACTTTCATATATTTTAGATTCATTGCACACTAACTGAAATATTTCAGGTCTTTTATTGTCTTAATATGGATAATTTTGGTATACAGCTCATGAAAACCCAAAATTCCTTTCTCACAAAATTAGCATATTTCATCCGACCAATAAAAGAAAAGTGTTTTTAATACAAAAAAGGTCAACCTTCAAATAATCATGTACAGTTATGCACTCAATACTTGGTCGGGAATCCTTTTGCAGAAATGACTGCTTCAATGCAGCGTGGCATGGAGGCAATCAGCCTGTGGCACTGCTGAGGTCTTATGGAGGCCCAGGATGCTTCGATAGCGGCCTTTAGCTCATCCAGAGTGTTGGGTCTTGAGTCTCTCAACGTTCTCTTCACAATATCCCACAGATTCTCTATGGGGTTCAGGTCAGGAGAGTTGGCAGGCCAATTGAGCACAGTGATACCATGGTCAGTAAACCATTTACCAGTGGTTTTGGCACTGTGAGCAGGTGCCAGGTCGTGCTGAAAAATGAAATCTTCATCTCCATAAAGCTTTTCAGCAGATGGAAGCATGAAGTGCTCCAAAATCTCCTGATAGCTAGCTGCATTAACCCTGCCCTTGATAAAACACAGTGCAGCTGACACGGCACCCCAGACCATCACTGACTGTGGGTACTTGACACTGGACTTCTGGCATTTTGACATTTCCTTCTCCCCAGTCTTCCTCCAGACTCTGGCACCTTGATTTCCGAATGACATGCAGAATTTGCTTTCATCCGAAAAACGTACTTTGGACCACTGAGCAACAGTCCAGTGCTGCTTCTCTGTAGCCCAGGTCAGGCGCTTCTGCTGCTGTTTCTGGTTCAAAAGTGGCTTGACCTGGGGAATGCGGCACCTGTAGCCCATTTCCTGCACATGCCTGTGCACGGTGGCTCTGGATGTTTTTACTCCAGACTCAGTCCACTGCTTCCGCAGGTCATCAAAGGTCTGGAATCGGCCCTTCTCCACAATCTTCCTCAGGGTCCGGTCACCTCTTCTCGTTGTGCAGCGTTTTCTGCCACACGTTTTCCTTCCCACAGACTTCCCACTGAGGTTCCTTGATACAGCACTCTGGGAACAGCCTATTCGTTCAGAAATTTATTTCTGTGTCTTACCCTCTTGGTTGAGGGTGTCAATAGTGGCCTTCTGGACAGCAGTCAGGTCGGCAGTCTTACCCATGATTTGGGTTTTGAGTGATGAACCAGGCTGGGAGTTTTAAAGGCCTCAGGAATCTTTTGCAGGTGTTCAGAGTTAACTCGTTGATTCAGATGATTAGGTTCATAGCTCGTTTAGAGACCCTTTTAATGATATGCTAATTTTGTGAGATAGGAATTTTGGGTTTTCATGAGCTGTATGCCAAAATCATCCGTATTAAGACAATAAAAGACCTGAAATAGTTCAGTTAGTGTGCAATGAATCTAAAATATATGAATGTTAAATTTTCATCATGACATTATGGAAAATAATGAACTTTATCACAATATGCTAATATTTTGAGAAGGACCTGTATATGTGCAGACCATTTCAGGTTCTGAGAAAGGGTGGTTCCTAGGAATCAGAAGTGATCTACAGCAGACACAGTGTTGTTGAGGACGGTGAGGGGAGGCAGTGAAGGGTGTGTCCTAAAAGTCAGCTATCATCTCCAGAGTCCTAAAGGGGTTAAGCTCCTGGTCGTTCTCACCGCACCAGTGAGCCAGCTGGTCCAGCACCCATCGCCTGTGTGCAGTCATTGTCCTGGATTAGACCAATGACAGTGGTATCATCTGCAAATTTCAGGGGGTTTACAGATGGGTCCACAGAGGTGCAATCGTCTGTGTACAGGGAAAGGAGTGGGGAGAAAACACACCCCTGGGGGTGCCGGTGTTGGAGCCTGTGTCCTGAGTCCAGCCCATGCAACACCTTCTTCTCTGCATGTGTTTTACACACAGTAGAGCCCTGTGCACGCTGGAGAGGTTACTAGCACATAGGTTGAGAGCAGCACTTCCATCCTTATTTGGTGTACCTCTTTTTTGTTCTCATTCTTTATCCAGAGACAGCAGACAAATATAGCTCTTCCTTCTTTTCTAAGTACTAAACGCTCACAAGACATTAATAGATTCTCTTCACACACCTATATGGCTTTTTTAAACAAATTTTGTTGCCCTTTACACTCAGAAACCAGACTGAAAAAACTATCTTCATGCTACATTAAAAATAAATATAATATACTTAGCATTAGCTTAAAAGCTTAATTATTCTAACACTATTCAGAATTAAAATCTTATGTTAACAGTGAGATTACTGCAAAAGTAGAATTCACATTATTGATGGAATTAGACCAGAGATGAAAGCAGGATTAACTTGGCTTTTCAAAATAAAGCACAGAGAAACTCTTCAAAATCAATTCCAACTTGTACAAGTTCCGTTATCGTGACAGGCAGTCAGATATAACGTCTTTACAAGGGACCAAAAATAAATGAATATTTAATCCTCTTATTGCCATGCCATCTGCTCAGATGGAATTTGCCATGTGTTTTTGTTTTACTTTTCAAACTATTGTTGTACATTAAAAAACACACTAGTATTAAATGACAGTTACTGAAAGTTAAAGTTGTCTTGGAAACAAGGGCAGAAACTTTCACTTTGCAATTTTTGATCATTCTACAGCACCAAATCTAAATAACTCCAGATGCCCTACATAGAATTCCTGTTATAAAAGGGCCTTAAAAAGGACCTCCAAACTAAAGCTTAAAACGTAGCCTCAAAATAAAAGTTTTAATATTTTATGGGATGGATTTTTGAGAAAATTCTCAAAATTCCTTGTGCCTCAAAAAAAAAAAGTTGATCTTGGTTAGGCCACTTTTGGGCAGTCATTGATTGTCCTTTTATATGTTCTTTAGAAGACAACGATTAAACAAGCAATGTTAAATGGTGTTGGACCATACACACCAAGTGGCAGGCACCATAAACATTTCCTCAGGATTTCTTTTCTTGTGACGTAATATTTACAGAACAATTCTTCAAAACATTGTAAAGATTTGGTCAAAGCTCAGTTAGTGGATGTCAGTAGCTAAACTGCTTTAGTAGTGTAAAACTGAGCAATGTTTAGTGTTGTGACATTCCTATTGACCTGGCAGCCTGAGATCTTGTTCAACAGTCAGATAGCTGCAGTATATACATTAGTGATGCATGATAAATTATTCATATGGAAATGACACAGCTGACGTGCTGCAATATGTATGAGGAAACCCCCAAGAGATATGATGAAGACATTTTTAGTGTGTGTCATTTGGTGGATGCCATAACTGCACATTCAGAGCAGACTTACTGGAAAAACTGTAGGACATGGTAGTTAATTTTCTTTTCCATTTTTGAAATTGTGTACAACAAAAAAAAGTGAAATAAAAAGTAAACACAAGGTAGCAAAGAGCGCAGCCTAATGCTGCTGAAGAGTGATGACATGAGGTTTGAAACACCAAGGTCAGGTATGAATGCATAACCCAGTGGCCACCCAAGACAGAAGTGATAGCAAAGCCTGGAGGTCAAATATGAGCTCATAAAGTGAAGAATTACGGGCCTTTCAGACAGGACACGGTGCGCACGTCGCTGCGCTCTGAAACCTATTACTTTCAATGGTTTTTTTCACTACAAGCGGAGCGCAGTTGAACTTTGATCGCGGCACACAGTGACGAATTCACGCACAGCCAATTGAAACGGGTTCATCAGCGGGGAAATAGTTGAAAGCAGAATGGAGA
This sequence comes from Girardinichthys multiradiatus, assembly GCF_021462225.1. Taxonomy (NCBI): domain Eukaryota; kingdom Metazoa; phylum Chordata; class Actinopteri; order Cyprinodontiformes; family Goodeidae; genus Girardinichthys; species Girardinichthys multiradiatus. Next base: position 35,124,996 of record NC_061805.1, on the reverse strand, counting down.
AGTTCATATTGTGTGTTTCTGAATTCCCTGAACTTTTTGACACAAATTTGACACTGTACAGTGACATCAGGAGTAAAGCAGTAGCATGAAAACAAATGTTCTGCCAAGTAGGCATGACAGGTGTGTTTTAAGTCAGGCAGCCTATTGTAGGTAGGCAGTGGAGCCTGTCGCAGTGGAAACAGAGCTCTTTCACAAGCCTGAACTCCCCAAGCTGCTCTCTGGACCTGAGGGTTTCGTGCACCAGCAGCCTCATTTTCCTTGCTGCTCTTTTTCTCCTAAGTAGGGCTAGTGCCAGCACTAGCTTCTTAGCACGGGACAGATACATGTTGCGAACAGCCCATGCTGATGTGTGAGCATTTACACAGCAATGACTTGTTTGAAGAGTTTCAGTCAGGCTTCAGAGCTCATCATAGCACTGAAACAGCTCTGCTGAAAGTCACTAATGATATTCTTATGGCCTCAGATAACGGACTTGTGTCTGTACTGGTTCTGTTAGATCTCAGTGCTGCATTTGATACAGTCGACCATAATATTCTCTTAAAAAGGCTGGAGTATGCTGTAGGGATCAGGGGAACAGCGCTAGGCTGGTTTAAATCTTATCTGTCTGACAGATTCCAGTTTGTTCATGTAAATGATAAATCAACTTTAAACTCCAGGGTTAATTGTGGAGTACCACAGGGTTCAGTACTTGGGCCAATTCTCTTTACTATATATATGCTACCAATAGGTCAAATTATCAGGCAGCATAGAATAAATTTTCACTGTTACTCTGATGATACTCAGCTATACTTATCCATAAATCCTGATGAACCCAACCAGTTAGACTACAAGCATGTCTTGAAGATATAAAAACTTGGATGACTTTACATTTTTTGCTTCTAAATTCAGACAAGACAGAAGTTGTCTTTGGACCGGAGTCTTTAAAAAAGAAACTGCTTAGTCAATCATTTAACCTGGATGGCATTAAATTGACCTCCGGTGATGAAGTAAAAAACCTTGGTGTTATTTCTGACCAGGACATGTCATTTAAATCCCATATTAAACAGGTTTATAGCATTTCCTTCTTTCACCTCCGGAACATTACCAAAATTAGAAATATCCCATCCAGGAGTGATGCTGAAAAACTAATCCATGCATTTGTTACTTCAAGGCTGGACTATTGTAATTCTTTACTATCAGGATGTCCACAAAATGCAGTTAAAAGCCTTGAGCTGATTCAAAATGCTGCAGCAATAGTTCTGATGAAAATTAAAACAAGAGATCATATTTCTCCTATTTTAGCTTCCCTTCATTGGCTCCCTGTTAAATCCAGAATAGAATTAAAAATTTTTAGTCCGTGAGGCAGACACCCTGTCTACTTTTAAGGCTAGGCTTAAAACTTTCCTTTTTGATAAAACTTATAGTTAGAGTGGCTTAGGTTATCAGGGAGGGAGCCTTCAGGTTTAGCCTACACCAGCTCAGTTATGGTTGAGGTGCAAACACACCCTCCATTTCTGCTACCTGTATGACCCCTTCTCTTTTCCAATAGTTATAATTAGTCTGACAGAGGGAGGTATCCCAATCCTTGTGGTTTTTATTATAACAATGACCATCAGTGGGACCCTTTGTGGGGTGCCTTGAGACAACATTGTTGTAAATAAGCGCCGTTTAACTAAATAATCTGAATTGAAACTATCTGTGTAGTTATGCTGCTATAGGCTCAGGCTGCTGGAGGACATAACGACCACTTTCACCCTCTTCGCTACATTCTCACACTACTCTCCAATTTTGCATTATTTGCTGTTATTTCAGATTTTAACTTTGTTCTCTCTTTCCTCTTCCTAGAAGCTACACTTGGCCTGGCTCTGTGTCTACCTGTGACACCTTTCTGGAGAGGGGAATCGTCCAAGCTTCTGCTGGCAACAACTTAATGCTCACCCTCTACCAATGATCCACATGGCCCTGTCTTTAAGTGTTTAACTCTTTCTCTCTCCTAGACATGGCGATTGACTGAGCTTAACTGTAACTAACTGTATGTGCTCTCTTTCAGACTCTAACCTTGAAAACTGGCTCAAAGTTTGTCTGTTCTTTCTTTCTAGGTGATAAAGGAGCTACAGGTCCTTCTCAAAATATTAGCATATTGTTATAAAGTTCATTATTTTCCATAATGTTATGATGAAAATTTAACTTTCATATATTTTAGATTCATTGCACACTAACTGAAATATTTCAGGTCTTTTATTGTCTTAATACGGATGATTTTGGCATACAGCTCATGAAAACCCAAAATTCCTATCTCACAAAATTAGCATATTTCATCCGACCAATAAAAGAAAAGTGTTTTTAATACAAAAAACATCAACCTTCAAATAATCATGTACAGTTATGCACTCAATAGTTGGTCGGGAATCCTTTGGAGAAATGACTGCTTCAATGCGGTGTGGCATGGAGGCAATCAGCCTGTGGCACTGCTGAGGTCTTATGGAGGCCCAGGATGCTTCGATAGCGGCCTTTAGCTCATCCAGAGTGTTGGGTCTTGAGTCTCTCAACGTTCTCTTCACAATATCCCACAGATTCTCTATGGGGTTCAGGTCAGGAGTGTTGGCAGGCCAATTGAGCACAGTGATACCATGGTCAGTAAGCCATTTACCAGTGGCTTTGGCACTGTGAGCAGGTGCCAGGTCGTGCTGAAAAATGAAATCTTCATCTCCATAAAGCTTTTCAGCAGATGGAAGCATGAAGTGCTCCAAAATCTCCTGATAGCTAGCTGCATTGACCCTGCCCTTGATAAAACACAGTGGACCAACACCAGCAGCTGACACAGCACCCCAGACCATCACTGACTGTGGGTACTTGACACTGGACTTCTGGCATTTTGGCATTTCCTTCTCCCCAGTCTTCCTCTAGACTCTGGCACCTTGATTTCCGGATGACATGCAGAATTTGCTTTCATCCGAAAAAAGTACTTTGGACCACTGAGCAACAGTCCAGTGCTGCTTCTCTGTAGCCCAGGTCAGGCGCTTCTGCTGCTGTTTCTGGTTCAAAAGTGGCTTGACCTGGGGAATGCGGCACCTGTAGCCCATTTCCTGCACACGCCTGTGCACAGTGGCTCTGGATGTTTCTACTCCAGAGTCAGTCCACTGCTTCCGCAGGTCCCCCAAGGTCTGGAATCGGCCCTTCTCCACAATCTTCCTCAGGGTCCGGTCACCTCTTCTCGTTGTGCAGCGTTTTCTGCCACACTTTTTCCTTCCCACAGACTTCCCACTGAGGTGCCTTGATACAGCACTCTGGGAACAGCCTATTCGTTCAGAAATGTATTTCTGTGTCTTACCCTCTTGCTTGAGGGTGTCAATAGTGGCCTTCTGGACAGCAGTCAGGTTGGCAGTCTTACCCATGGTTGGGGTTTTGAGTGATGAACCAGGCTGGGAGTTTTAAAGGCCTCAGGAATCTTTTGCAGGTGTTTAGAGTTAACTCATTGATTCAGATGATTAGGTTCATAGCTCGTTTAGAGACCCTTTTAATGATATGCTAATTTTGTGAGATAGGAATTTTGGGTTTTCATGATCTGTATGCCAAAATCATCCGTATTAAGACAATAAAAGACCTGAAATATTTCAGTTAGTGTGCCATGAATCTAAAATATATGAATGTTAAATTTTCATCATGACATTATGGAAAATAATGAACTTTATCACAATATGCTAATATTTTGAGAAGGACCTGTACATCCATTAACTTTTACTTTTCCTTCCCATAGAACGTACTCCTGGATCAGTGCTTCTTTGTTCTCTTTGTGTCTCTGTTCTGTTCTCTCAAACCCCCAGTCGGTCGTGGCAGATTGCCGCTCACACTGAGACTGGTTCTGCTGGAGGTTTCTTCCTGTTAAAAGGGAGTTTTTCCTCTACACTGTCGCTACACGCATGCTCAATATGAGGGATTGCTGCAAAGTCAACGCCAGTGACTGTCCACTGTCTCTACATGCTCATCCGGGAGGAGTGAATGCTGCACGTCACTGACTGGATGCAATCTGCTGGGTTTCCTTAGATAGAAAAACTTTTTATCCAATTTGAATAAAAAGCTAACTCCGACTGCACTGTTTAATGGTTACGATTAATTGGAATGTATGTACCTGACTGTTGTGAAGTGCCTTGAGACATGTGTTGTGAATTGGCGCTATATAAATAAAACTGAATTGAATTGAATTGAATGTGTGTTTGCGGGTGGGTAAGCATACGTGTAAAATCAAGTGTGTTTGTATTGGGTAAGTGTATGTAGGTGTGAGTTTGTCACCTGGAGGTGTACATTTGTAAGTGTGGTGAGAGCAGTAGAAGGCCTGCAATCCACAGCACCTAAAGAGCAGCAAAGGGCAGGTAGACCCGGCACCGGAAGGCAGCAGTAGTCCCAGGCAGCCAGTTCTAAGTACATTGTCTGTCACCACCTAAACTATATGTCTGTCTGTGGTTAGTTTTCAACAACTTCAGCTTGATGTTACTAAAAAGTGACCAATGTAATGTGTAAGTTCAAGCCAATGCTACACATGTGGTTGTTGGGAGAAAAGTTAAGGTTATTTGATGGCAGCTGCAGTTAAATGTTCTCTTTTTTTAATTAAATCTTTGGTGTAGACACTAAAGAAAAAACAATGTTTGTCCAGCTCATTATTATAGATAAACAGGAGGAAATTTTAGAGAACAGGGTTATTCATTTATTTAACAACCAAATCAGTGAATATTTTGTACTAATAGTTGACATTTTAAAAATTAAAACCAGAGCAAAAAAGTATTTTTTTATTTGATGAACTATATGCTCTCAAACCACACCTTGGGAATCTGGATATTGGGTTTGCTCTTCTTATGCGAGAAGCTGTGGTATGAACTTTGTTATGTATTCTTCCCTGTGTTTAATGTTTTTCCTTCCTTTGAATCCAGCAAGATGATCGCTATATCCTATTTCTGTGTCACCAAAAAAGGCCACACATCCGTTTGACATTCTGTCATTAAATTTGTCCTTTTTGTCAAAAATAACCTGTTCCTCGAATACAGTCTGATATTTCCAGATGGGGAAAGTACGGACGCTTCTTTGTTTCAGAAAAGTGTGTTTCAACATTATTCATTGGTATCAGAAAACATTAAAATGTAGATTATGATTAATTTATTTTTTGCTCTTTCAAGATTTTTCAGTTTTCTGGCTGTGACATAGTATAATACTTGCTTTGTAAATGTTCTGTTTGGAGCAACAAACAAATATTTAACATTGGTCTTTATGTGCATTTATCGTAAAAAGCATAATCAGAGGAAATTTCACCATTTGCAAATATTCAAACACATAGCTTAATTATAGTTTCCATGAGCTTCAAATGGAAAATGCACTGTTTAGGAAAATCCACAGCAATTAAAGTGATACATAAAGAATTATCCGACAATATATATTGAGTTTTTCATTAGCTTGCTTCGTATATATTTACATAGTAGCGAACAAGCAGAAGCAATGAGCCTGCCAGAGCTGCTGTTGAATTGTAAGATTCAATTTGCAATGCGTTTCTAGTACGACTGAAGACTGCTTATATTCCAGACATGAGAATTAATTGGATCAAAGAATTCATTTGTAACCCCTCATGCTGCTACTTTTGTAAAGCCTTATCAGACCTACATCATCAAGGAGTACTATAAGAATAACTATCTCATGTTGCTGTTAACAGCTTGATGATTTTGGAAACATGTGGAACTCCTCAAAGATAAGTGCTACCAAATGTTTTAGTCCTCAGACTGGTAACAATGGAGCAGTGTTGAGCTGAATCACTTGCAGAACTGTGTCAGGGAGCCCTTTCTTTCATTGTCAACCTTTTTTTTCCTTTCGAGTGCACCCTGAAGAACATTTAAAAGATGTGTTGCATATAAGGGTTAATACCTGTGTTTCGTAACTGAAAACAGGGTAATAATATCACAATTAAAAGGAAAGATAATTTGACAAAACTGCTGGTTTATATAATTTCATTGAGGTTTGCTGAGATCTGCTTTACTCAGAATTTTTTTGTTTTCTTCAAGGTTATTCAACAACCTTCAAGAAGGATCTAGAAAAGACTGAAACAACTGTGAAGTCAGTCTCAGCTTAATCACTTCAATGCTCTACGGTACAGGAGACAATGTGACCCCAATACTCCCCTCAGCTGTTTCTCTCAGGACTCAACAGGAATTGAGATGCTCACCCTTTTTGAGTATTGAGACAAATATGCAGCAGTTTTGAGGACTTCATGGAGTCACGATCGCTGCAGGCCGGCGATGCCTTTTCAGATAACCGGTCCTCTGCAACACCGCTCCACTCCACTTCCTCAGTGCGAACCACTGGCCAGCATCCCCGTCTCACCTTACAGCCAGAATCTCTGCTAGACACCCAACAATCCCTCTGCCAGAGTCAGCATGTTTCCACCCCTTTTTCACTGTTCCGGGGTTCTCCATCAACCGTCTTGGAGCCCTGTTTCCCTTTACTACAGCAAAGAACACTGTGATCCAGATGCCTCCGCTCCTGTTCCGGAGGGTGTGGTTGACAGTTTTGCTTCTGCCCCAGTGTCTCTGGCCTCATCTCAGTCCTCAGCAATCCAAGCTGGTTCCTTGTCACCGGTTGTTCTGCAGTACTCCAAAACCCTTCTACAACACCTGCTGCACCGCCAGTGCTGCTTAGCAATCGTACGTCCTTGTCTGCCACTGCATTGGCTTCTATGCTCTTGTGTGCTGCAGCGGCAGTTCCCATATCCTCAAACAGGAATTGAGACTGCCATTAATAGACTGGGGTTTAATATGCAGGAGATAATGGCTATGTTTATTAGATTCTCCATAGCTGCTACTCCACAGAATATTCCCAATCATGTAACTGATTCTGTCATGGTAGGTTTAACGGATTTGACCCACATGCAGAACACACTAAGGAGACAGAAAAAGGTTTAACAGTTTATTTTCTCTAAACAGGAATCTCAGGTAATGGACCCGGAACTGGAAATTCGCCAACTGTATGGAGAGGGAGAACAGGTTAGTGGATGAATGATCTTGAGGGTAATCTTGAAATTTGCAGAGAATAGTTTGCTCACAGAAAGGAGCTGGAGGAAACCGCCAGAGGGGAGAACGATGCGGAGTGTGGGAGGTCTGTGGATATTGGTTTGTTGAAGTTGAACTTGTATTCTTCAGAAGAACGGCTTGGATTAACATAAGTTTAAATTGCCTTTTCCAGGATTGATGCTTACCAGACAGAGGTGAGTTGAGCACTTGGTGGTGGAGTCTGTTAATCACAGTGGAGGGTGAGCTAGGTTCACTTGCAGGTTGCCTGGAGGCTTGGAGCTTGGAGACAGCCAGCGGAAGCTTGGTAAAACGAGAGAGCTTGGAATCAAAGATACTTGGATCTTGCCAGAGAAGCAACACAGGAACTGGAGCCAGGAAATAAGCTGAGAAGGAGCACAACAACAAGGTAAGTTCTTGGAAATGCAATGCTAAGAGTCAGAAGGTAAAGCTTACTTGGCCTGTTTAGTTACCACTAATGGCAAAACACTCAGGTGATGAAGTGCTGACTGCTCGCACCTTTTAAACCTCAGGACTTGATTGATGACAAGCGACACCTGCTGCACACCTCCACAAGGAGCTCCCGCGCCATCTGGTGACTAATCACAGTAAGTAGTGGCAACAAGTTTCCCAGACCTTGACAGATTCAGAGTTCTCTGAGGGGATTGAGGATGACCTGCCTCCTGCTTTTGTTTCCATGCTTCCTGTTCCTGTTCCAGAGTTCTCCGAAGTGGGATGTTGCCATGGTTTTGTGTTTAGTTTCTTTGTATCTCTGTTCACCTCCATTCATGTTAATTAGTCTCCTTCCCTCAGCTACTGATTAACACTGCGGCATCCCATGCCATTCTCTACCCCTCCCTCAGCATATAAGCTCTCTGTTGGTCATTGTTCTTTGCTGTATTCTTCTGTTTCTGTTCATTTACCACTTCCGAGACTTTGCCTGTTACTTCCCTGTGCTAACATCTGTTTCTCTGTCCATGCTCCATGTCTTGTTCTCCCTGTGCTGCCTGTGAGTTTTTACCTTTTGTAAGTTTTCTTTTTCTTTTCTAATAAAACATCCAGCCTTTCTGTCTGGTCCTACTCCAAAAAACACACTCCTGAAAATTCTAAATAAATTACAAGAGCAAAAGAGCTTTAAAAGGGAGTGGTGCTTTACAGGAACAGATGCTTGCTACTGTTAAGATTACATCCACTTCAACCATTGATTGACTCATGAGAAGCAAGCTTCAACTGGTGTGATGAAAGTTTTAAAGCACCCAAAAAAAGCGCCGGTGCTCCCTTGTAAAAAGTTTGCAACTAAGGCATTGGGGTGCCTCCAGCTCAGAATTTGCTCAGGCAGTGTCTTTGGAGGCACAGTGAAGTGAACACTTTTGGATGCTGACCTGGTGCCAAGAAGGGTACAAAAGAAGCCAGTTTGGTACACAAAAATATCAACGACTGGTTTAAGCAGAAAAAAACAAGATTTGACTGCTGAGGACTGTAAAAGCATTATTTCATGTAATGACACCCCATTCAGACTGTTTGGGATATCTGAAAAAAGCAATGATGAGAGAAGAAAAGATAAACACCACTATCAGTTCAGTGTTCTGAGACAGTTCATGGGGTTGCCTCTTTCCAAAGAAGTGAGTTCACCCACAAAACCAAATTTATTCAACAGTCCAGGAGCAATTTGGTGATGAACAATGTTTTTACCAGCACAGTGGAAGACTGTCATATTTGGAATGAGTACAAATTGGCTCTGGGTTCCAAACATTGAAATTGTGATTTTAGGTCACAACCAAAGATAAGTGAGTGAGCTAGATTATCAAACTGCCAAGTATGAAGTATGAGATGGTGGGCGCAGGCGCACGCAGCGACCAGCAATGAAGTGCGTGTTGGTGCGTGTTGTTTGTTTTTTAACATTTCCTTAAGTTTTAAAGTTTTAATGTTTTTATCATTAGAAAACCTTTTGCAACCTGAGTATCAAAGGCACCAACATCAGCAAGCAAAGATGGACTTTCTTTTATTCTTTGGGCTGTGGTTACTGGTATATCAGCTGATCAATCAGCTGTGTGCCGGCGAATGTACCGGTTACCTTGCTTGCGAAGTCAGGCTTCACTACTCAAGAGACACACTTTTACAGCTGTATGTTGCTACCTTAGCTCCAGTGTCAGACTTTAATCCACAAATACCGGATCTCATCCGGAGAGACTTTCATAGAGCAAGAAGAAATAAAGCCGCAAGTAAAAGAAAGCGGGGAAGTCAGGCAGAGCTTAGACTTCGGCTGAGGAAACAACGTGGTGATTAGCTTCCCCTTCATTCTGTCATCTTGGCGAATGTCCAGTCCCTCAGGAATAAACTCAATGAACTCCAAGGTAGCATTCGCTACAAAAAGGATTTCAAAGACTGCTGCGTCTTGGCCCTCACTCAAACATAGCTCAGGAGGGACCTGGACTCCAATTTATCCATGGAAGACTAGGGAGTGTATGTGGATACCGCACGTTAAACTTCTATTTGTGTCATTACGGCCCTGTCACCTTTCCCCGCGGGTTTTCCCAACTGTTCATATCAATGGTGTACATTCATCCGAAAGCAGACCCTACCTCTGCCTTCAGCACAATCTTCGATGTTGTGTAGAAACTGCAGTCCATCTTACCTGATGCACCAAACTTTGTTCTAGGTGATTTTAACCATGTTTCTATTAAAAAAAACAATAAGAAATTGTTATTCATATGTCTCATGCCCAACAAGATGTGCATAGCAAATTCATCAGTGTTAAAATGCTGGTGTTAGGCTTTTTCAGAGTGAAGTGTTGATGTATTGGTGTTGATTTTGGTAGTATCAACTCTCCACTAAGGAAACATAAGAGTGTTGGTGTCAAATCACGGAGTTGACGGTATTTAACACTAATGAGTGACACTTTGAACAGCCGGGTACTTGGACAGGTACCCCCCGTGAAGGAATTTGTCAGCAGCCATTTTCTCACACACACATGGCACATGAGAAGGAGAGACTGGTGAGTAAAATTTCACAAATTAGTCATCGTGCCATTGCTACTTTTATTAAAATGTGTTTACGCTGACTCGTTTCTAAATTTGGGGACAGATTAAAATTTATTGGCGTTTATTACTAGTTTTCGTCGCCGTTTTTTGCAAACTTTAAGCAGACCTGCCCGAACGTTAGCGTTTATTTAATGTCATGTTAAGACATCGTGGGTTAACGTTAAACTAAATTCCTCTCTAAAATATAGTTTTGAACAATTTAGGTTAAGTAACCAATTAATTTTAAATGTTTTTTCTAAACGTCCTCGGTCGTGTAGTGGGTGTTAGGGTTAGAGTTAATATTTAACAATGTAAGAGTTTATTAGACAACACTGTCACTTCTATCTGTGTCATTACGGCCCTGTCATCTTTCCCCGCGAGTTTTCCCAACTGTTCATATCAATGGTGTACATTCATCCGAAAGCAGACCCTACCTCTGCCTTCAGCACAATCTTCGATGTTGTGCAGAAACTGCAGTCCATCTTACCTGTCACAGTGTTAATAATTTTAACTAAATAAAAAGTGTTAATTTAACAATTTGCCAGTGGTTCCCATATAAACCCTGGGAAAGTGTTCATTTTAACTCTGAGGGTGTTAAATTTGCGATTTCAGATTTGCTGTGTATAAAACATGTTACGAAAGTATTCATACTCTACAAGCCTTTTCATATGTTTTCAGATTAAAACTGCAAGGTAATTGAGGGACTTTGGTAGACCAGCATAAAATAATTAATAATTTTTAAAAGAAAGCCATACGTTAACCCACGATGTTAAGACATTGTGGGTTAACGTTAAACTAAATTCCTCTCTAAAATATAGTTTTGAACAATTTAGGTTAAGTAACCAATTAATTTTAAATGTTTTTTCTAAACGTCCTCGGTCGTGTAGTGGGTGTTAGGGTTAGGGTTAATATTTAACAATGTAAGAGTTTATTAGACAACACTGTCACTTCTATCTGTGTCATTACGGCCCTGTCACCTTTCCCCGCGAGTTTTCCCAACTGTTCATATTAATGGTGTACATTCATCCGAAAGCAGACCCTACCTCTGCCTTCAGCACAATCTTCGATGTTGTGCAGAAACTGCAGTCCATCTTACCTGTCACAGTGTTAATAATTTTAACTAAATAAAAAGTGTTAATTTAACAATTTGCCAGTGGTTCCCATATAAACCCTGGGAAAGTGTTCATTTTAACTCTGAGGGTGTTAAATTTGCGATTTCAGATTTGCTGTGTATAAAACATGTTACGAAAGTATTCATACTCTACAAGCCTTTTCATATGTTTTCAGATTAAAACTGCAAGGTAATTGAGGGACTTTGGTAGACCAGCATAAAATAATTAATAATTTTTAAAAGAAAGCCATACGTTAACCCACGATGTTAAGACATTGTGGGTTAACGTTAAACTAAATTCCTCTCTAAAATATAGTTTTGAACGATTTAGGTTAAGTAACCAATTAATTTTAAATGTTTTTTCTAAACGTCCTCGGTCGTGTAGTGGGTGTTAGGGTTAGGGTTAATATTTAACAATGTAAGAGTTTATTAGACAACACTGTCACTTCTATCTGTGTCATTACGGCCCTGTCACCTTTCCCTGCGAGTTTTCCCAACTGTTCATATCAATGGTGTACATTCATCCGAAAGCAGACCCTACCTCTGCCTTCAGCACAATCTTCGATGTTGTGCAGAAACTGCAGTCCATCTTACCTGTCACAGTGTTAATAATTTTAACTAAATAAAAAGTGTTAATTTAACAATTTGCCAGTGGTTCCCATATAAACCCTGGGAAAGTGTTCATTTTAACTCTGAGGGTGTTAAATTTGCGATTTCAGATTTGCTGTGTATAAAACATGTTACAAAAGTATTCATACTCTACAAGCCTTTTCATATGTTTTCAGATTAAAACTGCAAGGTAATTGAGGGACTTTGGTAGACCAGCATAAAATAATTAATAATTTTTAAAAGAAAGCCATACGTTAACCCACGATGTTAAGACATTGTGGGTTAACGTTAAACTAAATTCCTCTCTAAAATATAGTTTTGAACAATTTAGGTTAAGTAGTCAATTAATTTTAAACGTTTTTTCTAAACGTCCTCAGTCGTGTAGCGGGTGTTAGGGTTAGGGGTTAGGGTTAGGGTTAGGGATAAGGGTGAGGGTTAATATTTAACACTGTAAGAGTTTATTAGACAACACTGTCACAGTGTTAATAATTTTAAGTCATCCTGTGGTGTTAATATTTAACACTGTAAGAGTTTGTAAAGCAACACTGCCTAGTGTTAATAATTTTGACTAAATAAAACGTGTTAATTTAAGTCTTTGCCAGTGGTTCCCATATAAACCCTGGGAAATGGTTCATTTTAACTCTGAGGATGTTAAATTTGCGATTTCAGATTTGCTGTGTGGTAAGACTTTAGATTTATGTTATGGAAAAGTAAAAAATGCTTTTAAAGCTGTCCCTCTTTCTCCTTTGGGCTCTGGTGACCATAACTGTGTGTATTTGCTGCCCACTTACAAGGCTGTTCTGAAGAGAGAAAAACCTGAGACCAAAGACATAAAAGTCTGGGCAGAGGAATCAGTTCTCTCTCTGCCAGAATGTTTTAAGTGTACTGACTGGGATCTCTTTAAACAATCGTGTGGTGATGATTTAGACTCATTGGTGATGTTACATGCTCTTATATTTATCTATATATACATTTTATATATATACAGGGGTTGGACAATAAAACACCTGTCATTTTAGTGTGGGAGGTTTCATGGCTAAATTGGACCAGCCTGATAGCCTGTCTTCATTGATTGCACATTGCACCAGTAAGAGCAGAGTGTGAAGGTTCAATTAGCAGGGTGAGAGCACAGTTTTGCTCAAAATATTGAAATGCACACAACATTATGGGTGACATACCAGAGTTCAAAAGAGGACAAATTGTTGGTGCACGTCTTGCTGGTGCATCTGTGACCAAGACAGCAAGTCTTTGTGATGTATCAAGAGCCACGGTATCCAGGGTAATGTCAGCATACCACCAAGAAGGACGAACCACATCCAACAGGATTAACTGTGGACGCAAGAGGAAGCTGTCTGAAAGGGATGTTCGGGTGCTAACCCGGATTGTATCCAAAAAACATAAAACCATGGCTGCCCAAATCACGGCAGAATTAAATGTGCACCTCAACTCAACTGTTTCCACCAGAACTGTCCGTTGGGAGCTCCACAGAGTCAATATACATGGCCGGGCTGCTATAGCCAAACCTTTTGTCACTCATGCCAATGCCAAACGTCGGTTTCAATGGTGCAAGGAGCTTGGGCTGTGGACAATGTAAAACATGTATTGTTCTCTGATGAGTCCACCTTTACTGTTTTCCCCACATCCGAGAGAGTTACGGTGTGGAGAAGCCCCAAAGACGCATACCACCTACACTGTTGCATGCCCAGAGTGAAGCATGGGGGTGGATCAGTGATGGTTTGGGCTGCCATATCATGGCATACCCTTGGCCCAATACCTGTGCTAGATGGGCTGCCAAGGACTACCAAACCATTCTTGAAGACCATGTGCATCCAATGGTTCAAACATTGTATCCTGAAGGTGGTGCCATGTATCAGGATGATAATGCACCAATACACACAGCAAGACTGGTGAAAGATTGGTTTGATGAACATGAAAGTGAAGTTGAACATCTCCCATGGCCTGCACAGTCACCAGATATAAATATTATTGAGCCACTGTGGGGTGTTTTGGCGGAGCGAGTCAGGAAACGTTTTCCTCCACCAGTATCAAGTAGTGACCTGGCCACTATCCTGCAAGAAGAATGGCTTAAAATCCCTCTGACCACTGTGCAGGACTTGTATAAGTCATTAGACGAATTGACGCTGTATTGGCCGCAAAAGGAGTCCCTACACCATACTAATAAATTATTGTGGTCCAAAACCACGTGTTTCAGTATCATTGTCCAACCCCTGTATGTGTTTTAAACCACTGCAAAACAAATCTACCTATGGGTATAAATAAAGTAACCTTGAACCTGATGTGACAAATCAATCAGATATTGGAGACAATGCCTGAAAGTATGACATTGTTTAATAAGGTGTGCAGAACATAGATCAAGGACAACTGATACTGTAGAAGTGCACATCACTAATGGAATTACTCATAGACATACCCTCTTCCAATTACAGCTAGGACATGCTCAGATACCAGTCGGGAACACATTCGTCTTTGAACTACACTGCTCAAAAAAAATAAAGGGAACACTTAAACAACACAATATAACTCCAAGTAAATCAAACTTCTGTGAAATCAAACTGTCCACTTAGGAAGCAACAGATTGACAATCAATGTCACATGCTGTGGTAGAAATGGAATAGACAACAGGGGGAAATCTTTGGCGATTAGCAAGACACACTCAATAAAGGAGTGGTTCTGCAGGTGGGGACCACAGACCACTTCTCAGTACCTATGCTTTCTGGCTGACGTTTTGGTCACTTTTGAATGTTGGTGGTGCTTTCACACTCGTGGTAGCACGAGACGGACTCTACAACCCACACAAGTGGCTCAGGTAGTGCAGCTCATCCAGGATGGCCCATCAATGCAAGTTGTGGCAAGAAGGTTTGCTGTGTCTGTCAGTGCTCTGTCTGTCAGCGTAGTGTCCAGAGCCTGGAGGCGCTACCAGGAGATAGGTCAGTACACCAGGAGATGGGAGGATGCCGCAGGAGGGCAACAACCCAGCAGCAGGACCGCTACCTCCGCTTTTGTGCAAGGATGAACGGGAGGAGTGCTGCCAGAGCCCTGCAAATTGACCTCCAGCTGTCCACAAATGTGCATGTGTCTGCACAAACGGTTAGAAACCGACTCCATGAGGATGGTATGAGGGCTTGACGTCCACAAATGGGGTTTGTGCTCACAGCCCAACACCGTGCAGGACGCTTGGCATTTGCCAGAGAACACCAGGATTGGCAAATTCGCCACTGGTGCCCTGTGCTCTTCACAGATGAAAGCAGGTTCACACTAAGCACATGTGACAGTCTGGAGACACCGTGGAGAGCGATCTGCTGCCTGCAACATCCTTCAGCATGACAGGTTTGGCAGTGGGTCAGTAATGGTGTGGGATGGCATTTCTTTGGAGGGCCGCACGAGAAATGAAACCAGTCATGACGTGCCTGAACAGAGGAAATATAGCATGTCCATGAATGGGGATGTCTCAGAAGGAGATCATCCTGTTGGAGAGGACCCCCTCCATATGTTCCTAACAGGGCACTTTGTTCTCAGACTGCAGGTTTACTGGTGGTTCCTACAGTCTCTAGAAGTAGAATGGGAGGCAGATCCTTTAGTTATCAGGCTCCTCTCCTGTGGAACCAGCTCCCAGCTTTAGTCCGTGAGGCGGACACCCTGTCTACTTTTAAGGCTAGGCTTAAAACTTTCCTTTTTGATAAAGCTTATAGTTAGAGTGCCTTAGTTTATCAGGGAGGGAGCCTTCCTCCATCCCTGTTGATTGGAGTAAGGGGGAGTCAGGTTTAGCCTAAACCGGCTCAGTTATGGTTGAGGTGCAAACACACCCTCCATTTCTGCTACCTGTATGACCCCTTCTCTTTTCCAATGGTTATAATCAGTCTGACAGAGAGGTATCCTAATCCTTGTGGTTTTTAGTATAACAATGACCATCAGTGGGACCCTTTGTGGGTTGCCTTGAGACGACATTGTTGTAAATAAGCGCTGTTTAACTAAATAATCTGAACTGAAACAATCTGTGTTGTTATGCTGCTATAGGCTCAGGCTGCTGGAGGACATAACGACCACTTTCACCCTCTTCACTACATTCTCACACTACTCTCCAATTTTGCGTTATTTGCTGTTATTTCAGCTTTTAACCTTGTTCTCTCTATTCTCTTCCTAGAAGCTACACCTGGCCTGGCTCCATGTCTACCTGTGACACCTTTCTGGAGAGGGGAATCGTCCGAGCTTCTGCTGGCAACAACTTAATGCTCACCCTCTACCGATGATCCACAGAGCCCTGTCTTTTAGTGTTTAACCCTTTCTCTCTCCTAGACATGGCGATTGACTGAGCTTAACTGTAACAAACTCTTTGTGCTCTCTTTCAGACTCTAACCTTGAAAACTGGCTCAGAGTTTATCTGTTCTTTCTTTCTAGATGAAACAACTAAAGGAGCTACATCCATTAACATTTAGTTTTCCTTCCCATAGAAAGTACTCCTGGATCAGTGCTTCTGTGTTCTTTTTGTGTCTCTTGTTGTAATTATGAATCTGAGAATATTATTTAATATTTAATATTAATATTTTAATATTTTATCAAATAATATTTCGGTCTGTTAAGGGTTGTCCTGTGAATACCACCCCAGTAAGGCAA
This sequence comes from Girardinichthys multiradiatus, assembly GCF_021462225.1. Lineage (NCBI taxonomy): Eukaryota > Metazoa > Chordata > Actinopteri > Cyprinodontiformes > Goodeidae > Girardinichthys > Girardinichthys multiradiatus. The sequence goes on along the minus strand of NC_061805.1, from coordinate 35,108,602 downwards.
TGGTATTAAGACAAAATAGAAAGGTGTGAGACGAGCTCTGACATTATTGAACAGCACAACTCTGCACACACATGGAATGAATTCACACAATTTCTTAAAATACAAGAATTTATTAACAAAAATAAGTCAACTCAAAGTCAAACATATTTCAATCAACAAACTCTTTACTATGCTAAAACCATCCAACTAAACTACCAAGCAGAATTAAAGAATAGGGAAGATTAATGGGCTATGTACAATATAAACAAGTTGATTAAAGATGATTGGAAATCATGACCAAAAAGAGTGATGCAACATTACCATGCAATGTTTATGTTTGAGAACCAAGGATTATCTTGAAGAATCTGGGAGTGAAGTTAAGTTAGTCTTGGAACTAACTTAGGCAATAATCAGCAACATTTAGACAACCCTTCACAATGCAAGATCAGATAAAATATTATTTTAATAAAATAATGTTTTAAATAATGATCTACTGAATAAAACCAACCTTCTGGATGACCATTTCTCAACGGTGTCTTATTAGCTGCCTTTAGTTATTGAAATAATATTTGAAGAAATATTATTAAGGGAGTATTTTGGAAAAGAGCCAAATCTCTCTGGAGGAATGGGGCTTAATGGTGTTTACTTAGTTATCAAATTTAGTAAATGATGTTTAGGAACTATTATTCACTAGCTTGATAACCAACAACCTTTCTGTTTAATACTCTTTAGTAGCAAGCACGTGTTCTTACCGGTTAGCTGTTAAGCTAACAAAGAAGCGGATAGCTTAGCACCAGAATCAACACATACCTTTAAAATACCAGGGTTAATAAAAAGGTTAAAATGCATAAGCGCGGATGGCGCGTTATGAGCAATGTTCTGTTTAAAATCACCCTTTCAATAAAGTTTACCATAACCTTAAAACATACAAAGAACACAAACCGGCACGTGTGCTACAGATAGCCTGCTAGCACTAAGATAGCCGAGTTTCACACAAACTTCACAAAATGAAAAACGTTTGGATTATTTCATCCTAAATCTGTCTCTGCCCAAAACACCTAACGTCACGAACCATGGTGAGGAATCGTTGTCCAAGTGGCGAAGCTTGAAGAAATGTCCACAGTCAACAAGCGGTTAGCTTTCAGCTAACCTCGGGGGTTGAAGTTGCGTTCACTCTGTGAACAAAAGGGTTAGCTCAGGAGAGCTAGGCGGCTGGGAGACCACGTCTTTGCCGGGGCTTCTCTCGAACACCGTTTGCGTCTGTGGGGGCTCGGAGAGACAGTCAAGCAATGCTTAATTATCCCCGTTCATGAATGAAAATACCGGATACACAGACAGTATTTCATCCGTACTTATCTTTGCATATGATCGTATGGCTTCCTTGGATCCAGTTGAGTTTATGTCTTTTTGCCAGCAAAAGACATCAGTGCGCTGGGCCTCCCCTGACCGGTCCTTCTCGAAGACTGTGTGGAAAGAGGGCGGATATAGCAACAGCTGTGCTTTTATTTGGGTAGTGGCATCACAGGAAGTTCACAGGAAGTCCGCAGTTATTCCGTTTCCTGGCTGTACTGGAAGAAGGTTAATGCACTTTATTTTGAAAGTTCCAGAAATGTCCGTACCAGAGTTTAATATTGAAATCCATGGCTGTGGGTCCCAATTCTCTGCTCTGTTCTCAAACCCCCAGTCGGTCGTGGCAGATGGCCGCTCATACTGAGTCTGGTTCTGCTGGAGGTTTCTTCCTGTTAAAATGGAGTTTTTCCTCTCCGCTGTCGCTACATGCATGCTCAGTATGAGGGATTGCTGCAAAGTCAACGCCAGTGACTGTCCACTGTCTCTACATGCTCATCCGGTCATAAGTGGAGTGTTAATAGACTGCTAAAAGAGTGCCTTAGGATTATGGGTTTTTTTTCTCCCCTGGATGTCGCTCATTGGAGTTTAAGCCTGGACCAGCGGACTGATCAATACATCGTCACCTTAGGGACACAGTTTGGGTTTTCTCTTCACATGAGCTGGGATCAAAGTTCGAATGCTCTGATCTACTAAATCAAGTTCTGCTTTGTTTGTTTATTTGCTCATAGAGTGAAACGGCCATTATGTTTTGGGTCTCACTGCTCACAAGCTTCCCCCAGGCCTGCAACTATGGGGATTATAGTTAGATAAGCCTGTTGGTGTGATTGGTGAGTGGACTCCTCACATAAAGTTTATGACTTATGGTGAACAGTCTGAGTGCAGATGCTGTTTTATGTGTATGTTGCTTAAAGTTACAGGTTTAGTGAACTAAGAATTTACATTTAACTTACGGTTTGGTTATTTTGCAAAGTCTAAAAGTGTGTGTGTGTGTGTGTGTGTGAGTGATTTGACCACTGTGTGTGTAGAAAGGGATTTAAGCATTACTAAAATGCATAAGAGTATGTAGGATTTGGGAATCAGTAACTGGAGGAGTAGTTGACATTTATTGGTCTTTAATGCTACCTTGAGGAATCTAGGAGGGCCTTACCCATACAGTTGGTAAAGGTGGACTACAGTCTTAAAAAAGAAAGGATTTCAATATTTTGTGTGGTGAAGAAAAACCTTCTACTCAAAAGTTATTTTCACAACCTTGAGCAATGGAACAACCAGACTCTGGTATCTTAAATTTCTCTGCTCTTTTCAAAGCTTTTTTCACCTGGAAAATATCTTCAATAATGTCCTTACCATGAAGTTGAAACAAGTTTTAAATGACAGTTAGTTTTGGTCACAATACTGAAATACGGTGGAAAAGGCTGAGGATGGATGGATGTTACTCAATGAGTTTGATTCCTGGCAGGGTAAGGACGGTACATAATGTCCAATCTTTGGGAGCTCTCTTTTAATTCTTGGTTGTTGTTTGTTATAGCAAAATCCTCATAGGAGAAAGTATTCAATGGCATGAAGAATTTCAGTCTCTTTCTTACAGTAACACTATCATGGCTCTGTAAGGATATCTAAATGAAGCAAAAGCAAAAGTGAAGAAATCAGTTCTCAATAGATGGATGGATGGATGAATGGATAGATAGATAGGATAATTATAGTGGGGGATTTTAACATTGATGTTGACACTAAAATTGATAGGCTAAATATAATCTTTAATTAAAGCTGCAAGCAGCATTGGGCCTATGTAGCCACCGCTGGAGCCTGGCACTGCCTCCTCCACGCCACCGAGGAGCCTGCCTCTCAATTCGGCACGTTCCCACTAGGTGGCGCTGCGAGCCACCTTTCATACATTCTTTGGTCATGTTAAGTTCTGCTCTGGCAAGAAATGTTCCAAATTTGGCCGAAATACAACCTTCCCGATGGAAGCTGCACTCACTTGTTAGTTAGTGGGCGGGGCTATAATAATGTCATCAACTGATTGTGTTAACAGCATTGATCCATGATGATGTACACTAAATTTCAAGTGGATCTGATGATGTATGAAGGAGATAGAGCACTTGTAATTTCCTAGGGGGTGCTATTGATCCAAATTTGAATGTAATCCAATAGAGCTTTTTGGAGGCTGACAAAGATCAACCATATTTATTTTGGAGTGAATCACACCATGCATGTGTAATTTAGAGCCAAACGTATGGCCGTGGCGTGACATCAGATTTCTCCACGCTGTCATAGCCACACCCTCCAGCTAAACCAGTACTAGACACAAACTTAGACCATCATGTTATCTGTGACTTGGGACAGTTTCATGTTGATTAGGTGGAGGGGATCAAACATGGACCACACTAAGTGAAACATTACACTTCCTGTTCTCAGGGGGCGTGGCTTCGATTATGTCAGCATCTGATCAATGAATATTGTTCAGGCCTAGAGGCAGATCAATCCCAGAAGGTTTCATGTGTCTGTGATTTTCCTTGTAGGAACTAAATCAATTTCGTGTTTCATGGCAAGAAATCATATTTTGAGGCGTGGCCACACCAACATGCTTTCATGTATCAAAAAGCTTTTGATAACTTTTGATCCCCATTGCCTTAAGAGTACACTGAGTGATTTTCAAGTCTCTAAATCAAAAGCTGTAGGAAGAGTCCGCTCACATATGCGGGCTAGAAAGGGCCGACTTCCTGTGGGGTTTGGACCAACGCTCCAGGAGACTTTTTTGTAGGGCCTGAGAAGAATCATATGTGTATCAAATTTCACAATCCTTGGTCAAACATGGCTTGGGGCTTTTTTTTTTTTTTTTTTTCTAGGGGGCGCTGTGGATGAAATAGGCCACGCCCACCAAATGTCATCAGATTTCTTTGGGGGACTGGACTAGGATCAATCATATTGATTTTGGTGCAGATCAGATGATCTATGTGGAAATTAGAGCCAATCGTATGGCCATGGCGTGACATCTGAATTGCCGCGGCACCATGGCCACACCCTTTTATGAAAAGTCACTGTGCTTCAAATGAAGTTAGACCCACTAGTTATCTGTCTTTTGACACAGTTTCAAGTTGATTAGGTCAAGAGGGTCAGAGGGGCACCTTTCCAAGTAAAAAAGGTGACTTCCTGTTCTCAGGGGGCGTGGCTTTGATGATGTCATCATTTGACCAGATAGGATTATTGGTGACCTGAGAGGGATCAATCATACCAGGTTTGGTGTATTTCAGCCAATTTATGTGAAAGTTATTGCTGTTCCAAATTTGCGGCGAGAAGGCTAACTTTGAGGCCTGGTCCTGCCCCTTCAACATGCTCAAAAAGTCACAATTTTGATAACTTTTAATCCCCAATGCTACATACTACTTACTGACCAAATATGAAGCCAGTAGCTCAAAATCCCTAGGAGGAGTTCGTTAAAGTTCGACATGTATGAAAAGTGAAAAACATCCAAAAATGACCCTTTGACCCAAAATGGCCGACTTCCTGTTGGTTTTAGGGCATACCCCCAAGAGACTTTTTTTCATGATTTGGGACTTACCAGTTGGCCTATCTCACTTTAGGGGGCGCTGTAGAGCCGTTTGGCCACGCCCATTTTCAGTTCCATTAAAAACCTTAAATTTCACTAGGGGGACAATTTTTTGTGAAGTTTGGTGAGTTTTTGAATATGTTTGGGCCCCCAAAAAGGCAATTTATTTGCCCAGAGAAAATAATAAACACTTGCATTACAATAGACCTTCGCAGCACTTAGCTGCTCGAGCCTAACGATATCTTAGACTGAATTTTCTTTGCTCAAAACAGTAGCAAACCTATCCACCTTTGTCTTTGTTGGGGTCATCCATTTTGGGGGATAGACTGGTTAGGCTGCACAGTTCGACATGCGCAGCTCAACAGACATTCAGCTCTGACGTCACTGGATTATAAAACCCGCGGAAAATAAAGGCACATATCTGGAGAGACAAAAGCTCACAGGCGAACTTTTCCTCTACATGGCCATTCCCAGAATAGCTTGAAAGATGGAAATCTGTCAGATACAAGAAGGTCAGAAGATTCATTTACCAATCGAAGACCCTGCTGACACTCTGGCGCAGGTGGAAACCAACAGAGGTTTTATATTCAAGGAGACCCCTTGTGATTCAGTCGACTAAACGGTTCTTCATATTTTCACCGTTTTGGATGGATAAGAATTTTACCGCTTTTTTTTTGTTGATTATGGACGCGTGATCCCCTCCCCCTGTTCTTCTTCAGACCTGACCCATCCTCAACCGGTACATAGAAAAAATCAACTTCAAAGTAATTTCGTTCTTTTTTTTATATTAAATTGGATAGGTGTATTGAGAGATCTGGGCAGGATGAGGCATAGTAAAGGTGATTTAGAATACTAGTAGTGAATCCAAGGTATTAACTTGTTGCATGCAATACGTCAATAAATTTTCACATATATATTTCAGAGAAGCGTTTGTGTTCATTTCGCGCAAAAGTGATTATCTGTCAAAATAAGGTCAAAGTTCCTCCACCTTCGGTAAAGCGGTTAAATACACAGTGAGTGGTTTTCGTTAATAATTACCAATTATTAATGATGAATAACTAATTGTTAAGGACTTTGAGCCCATAATCACAACATCAGAGGACATCTCTGATTTCTATTTATAAGTAATGATTTTGGTTAAGAAATTATTTTTCTGAATTATGATTTTTAATTAGAATTTTAATGAATAATCATAATTCTTACACCTTTGTTCTGTGGAATCCGTGCTTACATGTGGCATTGAGTGTAAAGAAATAACAGTATTTCATCATAACCCTGTCCTGTCTGACATTTTTTAATAAACTTTTTTTTACTTAACTATTGTAACTATTTTAACTATAGTTTAATGTAACTGAGCACTCCACACCCGAATAACAATTATAGTAGATCATTATCAGACAATGCTGTAATAACCTTTAAAGAATCTGCTTATTTTAAATTTCAACATTATTGTCAGGCTTAAACAACCTAAAATACTTATGACATCACAAAAAGAAGAGAAAGACAAAGACTTAGTTTTTTCACTCGCAGCGAGGAGAACGGACAGAGATGAGCTTCAGTTACAAATCTCCTACCGCTCTGAAAAACATCTGTCTGCACCTCTCTTTTTATTATTTTTCTGGGGGTCCCTAGTTACAAAAACGTTGCTCTCTAAGGATGGGAAAAACAGCTGCATCGTAAACAGGTCATAAACACCATTATCTTTTAACAACACACTTCCACAGTCTCCCCATCTTAGGATCAGTGCGTCTTCTGTTCAGCGCAATCAGCCTTCATCTTTATGACCTCCTCAACTGCGGCTGCTTCCTTCTCAGCTCCATTTATGATCTTTGCCTGCAGACAACTCACACATCCTTTGCTCACACAAACATCATGAAAGGTTATAAAGTAAAATAGTCAAATGAAACAAAATGAAAAAATATAAGATAAAAAATAAAAACTATATACAATTATTACAACATTTCCCCACTGTTTATCTTATATTTGCTCATATTCTCATATCACTTAAACAGCCACTTCTTTTAGATTTTTAACTGCAAGATCATTTTTCATGACAAATATAATTACACTCAGAGGCACTTACTGACATTCAAATCACAGATTTATATAGAGATGGATCTGGGTATAGGTCAGAAAAGTGGTCAGTCACATCCTCATCATCCTGATGTTTAAGTAACGGATAGAGTTGGGTAACTCTGTCTTCCATAGTAGAAATAGCTGTGGTGATGAGATGGTTAAGCAGAGAACGAAGGCAGGGAATACAACAGCATCCACACAATGTCAAAATTGCAGCAAACACTGCAAAGGAAATTATTACTGATGATACTAAAATGTTATACTTCCCAAACACATCCAGCCAGGAGTCCCACAGAGGTGTCTACTCCAGAATGCTCCTTCATTTTGCCATTTAGAGATCTCAAACCTTCTATGGCTTTAGTGAGGCTACCAGCAACAGTGTTGTTAGGTATAAATGTGCAACATTTTTCTCCAAAAATGGCACCAACTCCTCCTTTTTCAGCTAACAACATGTCCAAAGCAATTCTATTCTGGAATGCCATCAGGGAAGTTGAAGCCAATTAGTCATAGACAGTTTCAAACCCGCTTTGTGTCCAATTTCCTAGTTTTTGCACATTGTAGTGGATATAGTTGATCCTGTCTACGTTTTTGTTCATCGTACACCACTTACAGATACTTGATTCAAATCTTGCAGCTACTTGATCAGCCAATTTATTGTCATCTATAGCATCTATGTATGTAGAGTCTTCCTCAGTCTGCCAAGCTACTGCTCTGCACTTTCTATCACGCCAATCATGTGGGTTTACTCTAGATAGTCCATCTGTTACTTCATCTACTAACATAGGATATACTGAAACTGGTAACAATAAAGTGACTAGAGCACAGAGTCCTGTTACTTTTTGAAGGTAATCGATCAAACAATCTGTCGTCACCACACCACCACCAAATGTCTCCTCTAGAGACTGGTTTAAAATACTTATTTAATTTTACAATTGCAGTACACCATACTGCAGTGAGATTTCCCAATTTATTACCTCTCTCTGTCATATTTATACATGTGTAGTTTCCAGTGGTGACCCGTTTATGGAAAACTGATTTATCCTTATCTGCTCTAATTACAGGAAAAACAGAATCCCAGTGCTGACACGTTTCATTAGGATTAGTTTGATTCATTACTTCCATCACACAGGGTTGTGGTATAGCAGCTAGAATTATTTGTGATAAAGCCTGGGACCCATACATACAACACAATTTCTTTTAGTCATGTTAGCCGCTTGCTCTACCACCAATAACCAGTTATTATTTGTTCCTGATACTCTAGTAATAACCTGGAACCAATCATCTGTAGTTAAGTTTCCTAACATAATTTTTACTCTCTTCGCTTTGTTACCTGGATTGCATTATCAGCTTTATGGAGCTTAAACAACTTATTTTGATGACTAGCATAAGCAGTGGTGCCCCACTCTGGTGTCCAATCATTTCCTTCATCAGCTACCATCATGGACCATGAGGTGTCTCTTCAGTCATTAGTTAAGTACCATTTATAACTTCTATAATCCTGCCCTTTCCTTCCTTGTTTGGTCAGCTAATGAGTGGGATCAGCACCACAGCTATGGTTTTAGATTTCACGCACACTTGAATGCCATAAGTATAAGAAGTTTGTTTTGTGCACATAGTTAGGTTATCTTGACTTCCTTGATTTAGCGCTTCTTGTTTCATATGACTCATAGCAGGTGTTGTTACATTCTAATTCATCTTGACTGGTTCCCATAAATACCAGAAAAATAAAAAAATCAATATGAGGAAAAATATAAATACCCAGCACCAGAAAGCATTGCTCATCCATATAAAAGTCATTTTGGCTGAAATTTTGACTCCTCTAAGTGGTTCCAGTGTCTTAATTTTCTTCAATGACTTTCGGGTCTCTCCAGCCTCTAGATGTCTGGGTCCACCCTATTATCAGTCTGTAAATCACTTCCCCTGACGGAGCTTTCAACCAAAATGACCTTTTTACAATGTGTAAGGTGAATCCAGGTTGATCTCTCAGCTATTTTTACTACCCTGGGAGTGGTTAATAATACCTAATATGGGTCCTCCCACTTAGGTGAAATACCAATGTTTCTTCTTTACACTCCTTATTAACACCCAGTCTCCTGGTTGCACTAGTTGGTTTTCCTGCTGGGAAATAGAACATTCCTCATTAGTTTGAATTTGTTTCTGTTGCTTTTCTAACATACTACTCATATAATCAGCTAGGATAGCTTCTTCATCTAACTCCTACTTATTTTTTAACTGTGGTAATGTGTATGGTCTTCCAAATAACGTTTCATAGGGTGTTAGCCCTTAGGTGCTTGTAATGTTTAGTTGGAAATAGTTCTATCCATTTAGAAAATGCATCTATAATGACTAAACAGAACTTTTTTCCCTTCACTGTGATTTAACTCAATAAAATCCATATGAATTGTTTGAAAAGGGTATTTTAGTTTTGAAAATTGTTCCCTTCGTGGTCTTAAATTCCCTTGTGGATTATGTTTTGCACATGTTAAACATGTTTTACAAAAAAAAAATTTTTAATAAGAATTAAGAATTAAATCCATATGTTATATAATATTAATGTATCTGTCCTACCATTCCTCCCTGTTGAGACATTGTGAAACACGATGGCTCAATATTGCCGCCCATTTATATAGGTTCTTTGGTAGGAGAGGTTTATTATCTGGTCAAATATGGTTTTCATCTTTTAATGCAGCCCCATGTTTTTTCCACATTTCTATCTCCTGTAGTGGGCTTTGTTGTTGCATTTCTTTTAACACTGTATCTTTTGTCACCAACACATATCCTGTTTGTGTCTTCCCTCTCTCATCTTTTTTGGAGAAATCATTCACATAAACTATTTCATGATCCTGCAAATCACTTCTAGTTTTTGCTTCTTTTTCTGCTAATTCTTGACAATCATGTTGAATTCCATCTTCAGGTGTGGGTAACAATGTTGCTGAGTTTAAAGTGGTGCACCTTTCTATAGTTAAGTGTGGTTGTCACAGTAAGGTTGACATGCAGGACAAATGTCTGGCAGGTGATAGAAAGGTCATATTTGTTTGCAGTAATAATGCTGAAACTGCATGGGGAACTCCTAAGGCTAAAGGGTGAAATAACACTATTGTAGCACTAACTTTAACTGCCATGGAGGCAGCAATTACAGCTCTCACACAATATGGTTGCATACACGCAACATTGTCTAGTTTTGGAGAGAGATAGGCTATTGGTTTCATTTTATCTCCATGTTGTTGAATCAGAAATGAAGTCATAAAATGTCCCTTGCAATCTACCATCTGAACAAACGGTTTACTATAATCTGGTAATGCTAAAGCAGTACTGGAAACTAGAACTTGTTTTATGTTGGTAAATGCTTCTTCAGCTTCTACACTCCATTTCAGTTCAGATGTCATTTTCAGCTCTTCCTCATACATTAGTTTGTTTAATGGAGCTACTATTTCTGCATAATTTGGCACCCAGTTTCTACAATAATTAGTTAGTCCAAGGAAGGACATCATTTGCTTTTTTTGTTACTGGTTTTGGAACTTGTAATATTGCAGTCTTTCTTCTACAATTGTGCGTCCCCCTGCGCTAAGATTGTGGCCTAGGTATTTATCCTCATTTTTGCACAACTGAAGTTTCTTTTTACTGACTTTGTGTCCCTCTTCTGCTAAATGTTTTAATAATGCTATTGTGTCATTTTTACAGGTCTCCTCATCAGGAGAGGCTAATAGCACATCTTCAACATATAGTAAAACCTGACTACCTCCTGGAGGGTAAAACTTGGCCATATTTGCACTCATTACCTGAGAGTATATAGTTGGACTTTCACAGTAGCTTTGATGTAGTCTGGTATAAGTATATCTTTGTCCCTCAAAGGTGAATGCAAACCAGAACTGACTATCTTTATCTACAGGTACAAAGAAAAATGCATTGCTTATATCAACTACAGTAAATATTCTAGCATCTGGTCTTAGGGAATTTAATAATGTATAAGGATCAGAAACACACGGTGCTCTCTGAACAACTGCATTATTAACTGCCTGTAAGTCTTGCACCATGCGCCATCCTGTTGATGGAGCTTGTTTTTTAACTGGAAAAATGGGGGTGTTACATGGTGAGTCCTCGCATTTTATTATCACCCCTGCAGTTATTAAATCCTTTATTACTGGTTTTATTCCTTCACGTGCATCATGTTTCAAAGGGTATTGTTTTACACTGGGCCTGTATTCTGTTTTTGCTCTAATTTGGACAGGTACTGCTCCTTTTACTAAACCCACATCAGTAGGGTCTTTTGACCATAACGTATCAGGGACTTCACTCAAGAACTGTTCCTCCTGTTCAGTAAGAAATATTTCTCATTGTTGCTTTATATGCAAATGTATCCCTTCCTGCACTGTCACTTAAGTTCTTTATCCTTGAATAAAGATATGTGAGGAGGTGTCCACATTTTGCAGAGCTTCCTAGTGTCTTCCGCTAACACTTCTTCAGCAACTGACGCACTCTTCCCATCTGCATAAACATAAGTTACGATGACTTTTGTAGGGGTTACTTTAGTTAATGCTTCTTCATAAGTTTTATCTGGTCCAGGAGTATTTTTATACCACATGGTAATATGTAGATCATCTGGTGTCATCTGATCTTGTAGTCGAGTAATGACATTTCTTCCTTCTGTTAATAAAGCTGTCCTTATGTCTAGGGGTGGCTTATTCGGAACATCCAGTGAATAGTGGTAATAAGGTGGTCCCACTCCTTTTAACACAAAGTAATCTCTTTGGCTGAGTTCTGCTTTTCTCTTTACTACAATATGTCCTTCTGAGGTCGGAATTAATGCTAACCCCAGATGTAGTAATCCATCTCGTCCCAATAGATTCACCGGACACTCAGGGAACATTAGAATAGATAGCTGGCATGACTGTCTGTTGGGATCTCTTATCCAAACTGGTTCAGACTCACAGACTTGTGTCAATTTCCCACTAGCTGACCTTACTGTTATTTGCTGATCACTAAGTCTGGAATCTGGGATTGTTTATCTACAGGTTGTCCTGCATGCTCCTGTATCACAAAGAAAAGTAATTGATTTTCCATTCAACCGTAAGGTAACTTCAGGTTTTATGCTATCTAGGGAGAGAAGGTCCTGAAAATGTAGGACATCCTGCCCCTGTGTTTTTGGGTTTTTGTTTTTTTTTCATTGGTGTCTGAGGTACTAGGAACAATTTCACTTGTTTTCTGTCCTAGTCATGCTGAATCATTATTTCTTCTCTCAGGACAGTCTCTGGCCAGATGTCCTTCTTTCCCCCAACACCAGCACCCTGAGGTGTATTGTCTGTAATTTCCTCTGCCTACTCCTCCTCTAAATCCTCCTCTTCCTCTGTTGTTTTGACAATAAATCTGTTCTTCTTCTTCTTGCTGAAAAAAGGTGTTGGCTATCTTTTTTTTGTTTGTTTTATATCCTTCATTACTCTTTCTGCATGGAGGGCATGATTTACATAGTCTTCTAGATTTGCTGTGGGGAACCCTATAAAATGTCTCCTTACCCAGGTATTTATTGCATCCCTGGAACCAGCATGTAGTGCATTTTTTAACTGCTGTCGATAAGCTCCTTGCTCGTCTTCATCTTCTTGTAGACCACTATGCATTTTAAACACTTTTGTCAGTCTAATCCTATATTCTTCAAAAGGTTCTTCCTCTTTTTGTTTCACTCTTGCTATTTCTGCGTCACTCTGTTTGTTCTGCTGTTAAAAACAGTAAAATATTTTTTAAGGTTACACAGAGAAAAAAAACCCGTGTCATGCCATGAACCTCCGTGACACGCTGTATCAACAGCCTTCAGCGTCTCAAAACACAAATAAAACATACATGAGGTACAGCCATGGTGGGGATGGATTTATTCACCAAAGGGACTCATTTTAGCCCATCCAATCCTGTCAAACCTCATTAGATCTTTGGTACAAAACAAAAACTTTCCACCTACTCTTTTTACTCCCCTTCTTCTGTCCTGCTGTTCTACTTTGCACGTCCATCAAAAATTACTTCTTAGCCCTCTGACCTTTTCTGCTGTCCACAAAAACGTCCATTCTTATCTCCTGCATCACATCTCTCTCTTTTTAGTTACTTTTAACCAATAATCTACATCATCATAACCTTCTTTGTCCATTTTTCTTAAATCACGTGTACTTTTAATGTACTTTTAATTATTGCATCCTATAAATTAACTAATTTTTTAGAGTTTAAACGATCATAATGATATGTGGTTATCCATTTATCTAAATATTTTAATTTTCATATTTTAATTTGATCCTGTGCTTCTATAAATTTCCAATCTTTGCATTATTATTTATTTTTAGCTTATTTTACTCACCCCTTTTCCCATTTTATTTATTTATTTAAATTTGGTCCAGCATATAAATACCTAGGGTATTCTAAATGCTGGATTATTCTGCTCAGTAGGGTGACAGAAAAATCTCCTTTTGTAGTAATTCTCACTTGAACTCCTTCGAGTGGAGAATTCTTGCCTTTGCATCCACAAAGGTTAGTCACTTTCAATCCCACTGCTTTGGTATTAGGCAAAACCTAGTGGCTTAAATCCTCCATTCATTTCTCACATGCACACATTTAAACGCGGATTTTTCTTAGTATTTTTGTTTAAAATACTTAAACGTGGACTCCGCCGTCTTGGAAACACGGAATTTCAGTATTACTTAATACTTAAGAGGACTCCGCCGTCCCCTATAAACATGGAATTTCAGTATTACTTATTAATATTTAAACAGGACTCCGCCGTCCTTGAAACACGGAATTTTTTGTATTACTTCTTAATACTTTTCAGGACTCCGCCGTCCTACTCGTACCTGTTAGGGCCTAGGATTCACAGGGTTTTATTTCACGCAATGACCCTCAGTCATCCGTCACACTTTTTTAATCCAAACTCAACTCACCACTTTGTCCTCTCCTCTCTCTCGGAGTTCCATCAGCCGTCAGACCCCAGCGGGCGGGCCGAGATCCAGTCCCGGAAAGGGTCTGTGAGTCTTCCTGTTGAAGACTGCCGTGCGCACGGTCTTTTGCTGGAATCTACCAACCCGCTGGAATCCTCAGGCGTAATTGGAATCCGGCTCCGAAGGACCAAATTAATGTCAAGTTTAAACAACCTAAAATACTTATAACATCACAAAAAGAAGAGAAAGACAAAGAATTTGTTTTTTTCACTCGCAGCGAGGATGTGCTTCAGTTACAAATCTTCTACCGCTCTGAAAAACATCTGTCCGCACCTCTCTTTTTATTATTTTTTGGGGGGTCCCTAGTTACAAAAAACATTGCTCTCTAAGGATGGGAAAAACAGCTGCATCGTAAACAGGTCATAAACACCATTATCTTTAACAACCACAGTCTACCCATCTTAGGATCAGTGCGTCTTCTGTTCAGCGCAATCAGCCTTCATCTTTATGACCTCCTCAACTGCGGCTGCTTCCTTCTCAGCTCCATTTATGATCTTTGCCTGCAGACAACTCACACATCCTTACTCACACAAACATCATGAAAGATTATAAAGTCAAATAGTCAAATGAAACAAAAGGAAAAAATATAAGATAAAAGATAAAAACTATATGCAATTATTCCAACAATTATCACAGAAAATCACAATGGAGGGCAGTAATTTCGTTTCTTCCCCATCACAAATTTATTCTCTTGTTTATAGTGTTACTTCCTCATTCCGTGGTGCATTAGACACTGTAGACCCCTTGAAAAAGAAGATAACTATTCATAGGAGACTGGCTTCTTGGTTTAATGTAGAGCTGCATACTTTAAAGCACAATGTTAGAAAATTGGAGAGAAAATAGCGTTCTACTCACCTAGAGGACTCCTACTTAATCTGGAAAAATAGATTTTCTTGTTGTACTGTTGTATAAAAAGACACTTCGCTAAGCTAGATCAGCTTATTTCAATAATAGAATTATTAATTATTGAATTATTAATATTAATTAATTATTAATAGAAGAGAATAAGAATAATCCTAGGTTTCCTTTTAGTACAGTTGCTAAACTTACTTAGAGTCATAGCTCTGTTGAGACATCATTCCCTTAGCTCTCAGCAGTGAGGACTTTATAGGATTCTTTTTAAATAAAATTGATTCTATTAAAAATAAAATCATTGACATACTCCCAAACATGATTACTTCATCCTCAGTAAGTTAGACAACATTGGACGTAACCGTGGAAGCTGATCTGTGACTGTTTTCTGACTGTT
Organism: Girardinichthys multiradiatus; assembly: GCF_021462225.1. Lineage (NCBI taxonomy): Eukaryota > Metazoa > Chordata > Actinopteri > Cyprinodontiformes > Goodeidae > Girardinichthys > Girardinichthys multiradiatus. The sequence goes on along the minus strand of NC_061805.1, from coordinate 35,093,433 downwards.
TTGATCCAGTGGAGTTTCCTGAGTTAAAATAGTAGGTTTTTCTAAACCTTGAACTTTTATGTTAGACCCAATCCCAGCCAAATAATTTAAGTTCCCTTTGATTACCACCCCCATTTTGGATATGATTAATCTATCCTTAATGAATGGATATGTACCACAGGCTCTTAAGGTAACTGTAATTAAACCTTTACTTTATGAAACCTTCCCTTAATCACAATGACTTGATAAAAACAGACCTATATCCAATCTCCCATTCTTATCTAAAATTCTTAAGAAAATAGTTGTTAATCAAGTGTGTGAGCATTAACACAGCAATTATCTGTTTGAAGAGTTTCAGTCAGGTTTCAGGGCTCATCACAGTACTGAAACAGCACTAGTAGTCATCAATGATTCAGTCACCAATGATATTCTCCTGGCCTCAGATAATTGACTTGTGTCTGTACTGTTAGATCCCAGTGCTGCGTTTGATAAGGTCAATCACAATATTCTCTTAGAAAGGCTGTAACGTGCTGTAGGGGAACAGCATTTGGCTGGTTTAAATTGTATTTGTCTGACAGATTCCGGTTTGTTCATGTAAATGAAACCTGAATACAACAGGGTTCAGTGCTTGGGCCAGCTCTCTTCACTATATATATGCTTCCAATAGGTAAAATTATCAGGTATCATGGGGTAAATTTCCACTGTTATGCTGATGATACTCTGCTTTATTTATCCCAATATTTATCCCGATACCTGGTTGGGCTCATCGGGAGCCCAACCAGATAAAAAGACTACAGGTATGTCTCGAAGTCATAAAAACTTGGATGACTTTAAGTCTACTTTTAAGACTAGGCTTAAAACTTTCCTTTTTGATAAAGTTTATGGTGAAACTGGTTTAGGTTATCCTGAGCTATCTCTGTAGTTATGCTGCTATAGGCTTAGGCAGCTGGAGGACATAATGACCACTTTCACTGTCTCTACCACATTCTCATACTACTCTCCAATTTTGCATTATTTGCTGTTATATCAGCTTTTAACTTTATGTTCTCTTTCGGGTTTTTTTTATCTTCCTAGTAGCTACATCTGACCTGTGTCTGTGTTTAGCTCTGGCACCTTCCTGGAGGAGGGCATGGGCTGAGCTGATGCTGCCAGCTGCTGCCAACTTAATGCTCACCTTATACAGATGATACACTTGGCCCTGTCTTTCAGTGTTTAACCCTGTCTCTCCTAGACATAGCTTCTGGCTGAGGTTTTACTGTGCCTAACTGTATATGCTCTCTCTCATACTCTAGATTTTAAAACTGGCTCAGGGTTCATTTGCTTAGCTGTCTTTCTCTCCTAGATGTGGCTACTAAAGGAACTACTACCCTTAATGTTTTACTTTTCTTTCACATAGAAAGTACTCATGAACCAGTGCTTCTGTGTTTGTTTTTTTTGTGCTTTGTTCTATCAAACCGTCAGTAAGTCTTGATAGATGGCCTTTCACATTGAGCCTGGTTCAGCTCGTGGGAGTTTTGCTTTCCACTGTCGCTACTTGCATGCTCAGAGGGATTGCTGCAAAGTCAATGCAATTGACTGCCCACTGTCGCTACATGTTCATCCTGGAGGAGTGAATGCTGCAAGTCACTGACTCAATGCAATGTGCTGTGTTTCCTTAGATAGAAAAATAATAAACTGAATGTGACTACACTGTTGGATAGTTAGGAGTAATTTGAATGTATGTACCATCTTAAAATCTGTATGATTTGTTTGAACTGACTTTGTAAAGTGCCTTGAGATGATGTGTTGTGAAGTGCCGCTGTATAAATAAAACTGAATAGAATTGAATTATGTATATGTACCTGGGTTTTACAGTGGCACAGTTGATAGCACTGTTGCCTTGCAGCAAGAAGGTCCTGGGTTCAACTCCCAGCCTGGGGTCTTTCTGCTTTGCATGTTCTACCCGTGAATGCATGGGTTCTTTCTAGGTACTCCAGCTTCGTCCCACAGTCCAAAAACATGACTGTTAGGTTAATTGGACTCTCTAAATTGCCCTTATAAATGGGTGTGTACATGGTTGTTTAATCTGTATGCCTCTGTATTGCCCTGAAAAGGACTGGCAACCTGTCAAGAGTCTACCCTGCCTCCCGCCCATAGATGGCTGGAGATAGGCACCAGCTTCCCCGTGACCCACTAAAAAGTGGTATAGAAAATGACTCATTGGATGGATTTATGTATATTTATTGTAAAATTTCGAATTACCAAATTACCTGTGATTATCCACATTACGTCAAAGCTGAGTTAAACTTCATTAGCTATATTTAAACCTGGTAACTTCCCAAGCTGTAAAGTGAAGAAATCACTTGAATAGAACTCATCTAACAGCATGAAGTAGGCTAAAGAATCTCAAGGATTCCATAGCAGAAGTGACACTTGCGTACACTTAAAAGCTGGGTAGAAAGCTTAGAGTTGGGTAATGGGTTGACTTGAAAAGCAACATTTTTGTTTGCTACAAATGGTCTTATGGTTGTTTCAGGTTGACCATGCCATAGTAAAAGGCTTAGGACCAAACCTTAAATGTTTATAGGGTTTGTCACCACTCCTAGAGTCTGTGATATTGTTGTGCTTGATGGCAAAGAAAGAAGGGCAGGTCATTAGGGAAGGGTGGATGGGGAACAGACTGAGGAAAGTGAAAGGCAACGGGCGTTATCAGCCCTCCGTGTTTCTGCTGAATGCAATGAATAATGCCTTGCTTGGGGCACAGTTCTGCTGGACCCTGAACGGTTATTTGCTCAATTGTTCACATGTGGTTTTTGAACAAATCCTGGATCACAGTTGTGCACTGTAGATTATTACACACTGGGAAGATGTCCATTTCCTGTCAAAATAAAGAATTTCAAAAAACTTGACAGAAGCAGCCATTTGGCCATCTTAAATTGGCCGCAAATGCAGTCTGAGTAAATGTTAGTGGAAGAACATCATTTTCATTTGTTTTTAAAGAAGACAAAAACACATTGTGCAGCATAAGCCTGGCAGTGCTGCTGAACATGGGAAAGTAAATAATTGTGAACAATTTATGGGTTTCCATTAAACCCATATGTTGCATGTGTTCAAATCCAAGGAGAAACAGAAGCAGCTGGGCACTGTCCTATGACACAATTCCTGACTCCATTTAGGAGTTAGGGGACAGGGGGTAGGTGGGGGCTGCCTTCCTGTCTGGTTTGTTTCTTGCCTTAGAAATGTAGGGTGGTCCTGATCCTCAAACCTCGACCCCCATAGTTCACCTTACTTCTCAGCAATGGGACAAGCAAAATGCTGTTCAAACAATGTTTACGTTCTGCATTTGTTTATTCGTATCTTCTGAGACATAAAGAGAATTTATGTGCTGATACCCACAAAATCAAACCTTTCCAAACGGTGCGTAGTCCTTCATTAGGGAGGATGTTTTTGGGATATCTTGTTTAACATTGAGTCACTATTCCGACTTTGAACCTTAACATGTCAAAAATGTTTATGAACACTGGGTGTTGTCTTCAGTATAGTGTCAGAGTGTCTGAAACTGTGACCTCCAACCGTTATGCTTAACCTTGGAGTGACCATAGCCTCACAGTGTTTACACCATAAGACAGTTAAACCTGTAAAGACAGAGACATTGCTTTGCACATTTATTAATATGGGGCTTTGCAAAGTAAAATAAAATCTTTACCCTTTTTCCTTTTGTGTTTTGTTTGGTTTTGAATTGCAAAGTTCTTAAAATCTTTCCAAAAAAGAGTGCCCAATTTGTAAAACAGCATGTCTTGCGTGGGAATTTAAATCAACTTGGGGCTTGAAGAGAGAGAGACATGGGTGGATGATTACTCAGGCAATGCCGGGGGATCATTAGGGTTTACATCCCTCAGTCCATCCAAGGATTATTCCCTGTCAAACAGGGGTCTGTTCAGTGGAATTGAGAAGAGGATGGAACAAATTCATTCTTCTCCCACTTCTTCTCCCTTTTCACACTGCTTACCATCTACACAAAAGACCCTCTGTGAGAGACGATCGTGTGTGGCAGTGGTTGGGGGTTGGGCAGAGAATCGGGGGGCCTGTTGTGGATGGAATAGCAGTCCTAAACAAATAATTTACAAGTGACACACACCTGCTACACCATGGCAACGAACATCTCAGCCAGTTTTTTAGGGTCCCATTAACTCAAAATTTAAGTAAGCCTTACAGACTTAGAATATGATTAACTAATCTCAACCCGCATCTTACAAGTTGGCATTAATTCTTGCTCACTTTTATTTACAGCAACACATTTTCTGTTGTACTGAGATCATGGTTTAAAATTACCACTCTAAAACATTGACTTTATGGCCATTTTTAAAGCCACTTCACAACCAAATTGATGGTATGCTTAGGGCATTTTTTTCCATTTAAAAGACCCAGTTGTTCCCAACATTAAAGTTGCTGGGTGATGTCTTGAAATTATTTCCATATTACTCATTATGTAACAAGGATCTTTATGGCCAAACACTTACATTTCTTATTTCATCACATTACAGGAATTGTATCCAAAAGGACTTTGTCGCTGTGTACATTTGCTAACTCTAATCTGGCTTTTAATGCTGCTCTTGGAGTAATGGTTTAGTCCTCTCTGAGTGGCCTTTCAGACCATGTCAATACAGGACTTTGGATAATGAAACTCTTACCAGCTTCAGGCAGCAATTTCACATGGTCTTCCTTTTCATTTTGTTTTATTTATTATCACAGTTCACACTAAAACATGGTAATTTCTTGAACACAGAATAATGTCATCCAGGAACAGTATAATGGCTGGACATTCCACTGGTGTATGTACTAACATAATTGTAGAAGAACAGAACAGAACAAAAGAATGCAACACCATTTGGAAAATGTACTCAAAAATTACTCTTAATTACTCAACCAACACAATGTTTTGGTGCAAAAGAAACATATTTTTACTTATCTTCACAATAAAAATAGAGGGAAATAAGAGATTTGTGCCAACACATGTATTTATTTGTATTTTATCATGTTCATTACAATGAAAACCAGACCTAAAGGTGCATAAAATGTCATTAAGCTCAAGATAAGGTAAACCAATATGTTATGGTCAAAACATCTACAACTTGACACAGGAATAAACCATGCTACCAAACTGCACATTTGAAAATTGAATAAGACAAAAAAATATTGTTTATACTACCACTTTTAAAATAAAAGTAGTTTTGAACACTGATTACGGTACATTGTCACACTTGTCCAAAGGTCGATTTTAATTTATTTAGATATTGCTCCTTACTTTACCATGTCTTCCCTTTGTAAATGTCCAGTAAAACTAGATGTCATCCCCCTCACTTTACAAACTGTTGATGCTGAACGTGGACAATATTTAGACATTGCGCTGTGTTTTTTCTTCCCTTTTTCTTTATACTCTTCAAGTTCATAAAAAGTAAAAAGCTTTTGAATTTATTTCTATGCTTTCAGATTGTAAGCATTTGCTGCAAGACTGCAAGTAGACTTACAAATGCTCTCTTTTAATTGTATTACCAAATGCAGTCTAGTCTGGTGCTGTAAACATTTAAGTACAACAAGAATTTGCTGTCATAAGCAACAATAACATTGTTTATAATTTTTTGAGATGGCAGCATTCAGCTATGCTCTCATTAATTTTGCTGCTTTTGCTTATAATTCACATTCAGTTTGTTGTTTTCTTTTTTTGGGATATGCGTCCAAGACTGAGGCATCACATTCTGAGACCGAAAATGAGTCCAAGACCAGGGCAAAATTGTCTCAAGACCGGTCTCAAGTCCAAGACCAGTTGTGAGCCCTTCATCCTTGAACTTTTCTGGTCAAATGATTTACACTAGATCCACATTGCACTCACAAACACAATTATACAACAATAGCTGTTTGGTAGGTTCCTTGGGGTTACATGCCTTTCCGAGGGGCACATAGATATGTGATCAAAGGAAGCTGGAATCGAATCCACAATTTTCCTAATACAAGATGATTTCTCCACCCTCTGAGCCACAGTCACCTCAGGAGAATATTACTCCAAAAGCAACAGAAAAAAACATTACCATACTTAGGGAGAAAGATCTTGATGTTTTGAGACATCTACTGTGGTCTTATGAAATTGAATTGAAGGTTTGGGCATAGTAACAATATTTAAACATACTCATGCAATCTCGAAATAGAGGAAGTAAAAGGGTCTTTAAAATGGACAAAAATGCTAAGCATATCGTCAAATTAGGCACAACATGGCTTCAGGAGAACAGAGTCATTGTTTTGCAGTTGTCATCAAAAAGCCCTAATCTCAGTCCCATAGAAAATTGTGGAAGGATACCCAAAGCATTCTAGCGAGCTCATACAGTTTATGTTCTACCAAATACTAAGGAATGTATGTAAATTTCAGAATAAAAAAAAAAAATGTAATCCTTATCACCAGTTTGACCAAATAATCCACAAAGTCTTGTTAAAATAATCATTGTCAGGAAAAGTATATTTATAAAGTTACAAAACAACATATATCTCTTGCCTTAATTGCAGTAAATGTTAAAATGCTATCTTTTTTTCCCATTTAAATGAAATGGCTTTAAAAACTAAAATACTGTGACACATGTATGTTGGCTTTGATTTTGTTTGACAAGTTCTGCCAAGTTCTAAATATTTGTTAAGGCTCTCCTCAACTGAACTCTGCTTTGTGTTGATGGTTATCATCACCTTTCCACTATTCTTGGCTGGCTGAATGGATTTTATGCCTAATCAAATAAAAATGAAGGAAATGGTGTTGAGTAATGACTGATCTTTAGTAAAAACATGCCTTGAAAAATGGCTCGCAGTTTATTTTTAAGCTTTTATTCATTTATGATGGGATTATTCCAGTTTGTCACTTTACCATTTATGTCCCACATGTCTTTATTAAGCCCACAATAAAATATGTGGTTTTTTGGGGGTTTTTTTTACTGTATGATCAGCTTGGGAGATATCTGCAGTATTTTACTTGAAGACTCACTTATTTCTCCAGCAGCCTTGTGATGAAACCTCTCTGAAATTAATTGAATGTTGTTTCAGGTTACACATTATCCTGCTAAGTCACAGGCCTTCCTGCCTAAAAAATAAAAACATCTGATTTTGCTTTTTATAATTTTTTTTTTTTTTTGCTGCACTTTGTGTAAGGACACCATCTGCTTCCAATCTGTAAACAACTATAAAAAAAAGCCTGCTTTCTTTCTAAAGTGGAAGCAGATATGGTTTGTAAAGACCGTGATGTATTAACTTACTCACTCGCAAAGGAGCATAATAGTGTTTCTTATTTGTGTGCCAAATATAAACTTCATAGCAGAAACCTAATTTGATTTTTGTTATTCACAATGCCAGGTGGCTGAGGGACTCTACCCGTGTCCTTGGATGAATCTCCTGTTGGGAGACTGACGTCTCTCCAAACTGAAAGATTTTCTGACTGCATGTTAAGACAGTGAAAACAAAAAGAACACGAGACTTTATACTTGCTTCTGGGTTAATCATTAAATTGTTAAGGGTGCAATAATTTATCATCTATACAACAGTCTACCCAGTATTTCTTTAGGCTCAGTCCCTTTATATCTCAATTGTGAATGGATATTATACTATACCCTGGTTAATTAGTTTTGAACCACAATCTGGCATCCATTTGTAGTCTATAACTACAAACATTAGACAGTCTGTTTTACCGCAGCCCTATTTTAAATATTTTCATATACAATAAAAACTTTCAACGATTTTACAAAAAAGTAAGCAGAAGACAGTGCAGGCTATTAGAAGAAGCTACATTGACTCATCACAAGTCGCTCTATTAAACTTAACAATTTTTTCACTTTTACTAGAAGAAAACTCATTGCAGGTTGGTTTCCTATAAATGATCTCTATTGGGCACACGTATCTCTCAGTGCAGGTGTAAATTTCTCTTTCTGGGCCACTGTGGGCTATGAAAGCAACTCAAAAGGAAATTTGTGGGCTTTGTAATCATACAGTAATTGCATCAAGTTTCCATGGATCTTTTCTGTTTATCGTTATGTATAGTATCTAACAAAAGTCGGCATATTTCGTTTTCTTTTTTTCACATTTTTGTTTGGATATTATATAATAAACCAACCCAAGATAGAGGATAGTGAGTAAAGTAGAAGAAACCAGATATGTAGTTTTAATTATTTTTTGTCAAATAAGAAATGGAGGTTTAGCATGCCACCATTTGCTGTGAAATCATTGGTGGCCAACAATTACTTACAGAAGTCACCTAATAAGCAAAAGCATCCACACGTGTGTATTTTTATCCACAGAGCTGTGTGCAGGTTGGTGTGTGTGTGTCTCTCATACCTTCTCTCACTACAGGGTATAACTGGCAGGTGTGTCCTCTGATGAGCTGGAGCTCATCAAGGCCAATCAGGAGGAGTGGATTCCCTGAGGCAGATGCCAGACTGTTTTGCTCACAATAGTGGTAATCAGGCCCTCCACTGCTTGTGTGTTTATGCTCCTCAAGTTTCTGACACTCACCTTCACTGTCTCTTCTCCACTATAAGTTTAATTCCCTCCTTGATGTTGTGTTCCTGGACACAACATCAAGTGGTCTACTTCCTTGTTCCCTTCGTCTGCGTGGAGAACTTTCCTCAGGACTCTACTCCATTAATCTCCTCACTGCTCCTCTGGCGGTCCACCTGGAACCACCTACCTTGATTTTCTAATACTCAACTCACCTGTCTGTCCACCTTCCAGCGTTCACCACTTCACCACTCCAACCTGCAAATAGATTAAGAGACAATCACCAACAAACCCACCAACCACTCCCCTGCCAACTTCACCTACTGTGGACATACTGACCTCTTCCTGGAAAGCCTTTTATTATCTTTTCCTCCACCAGTAAGAAACCTTTTTTCACTTCAATACAAAATTAATCTACATCATCTTGGATCACAGACATTAGCCACATTCCTATCCTCCTAGTCTCATCCTGGACTGCAGCCATTAACCAAGAATCATCTAACTGTAGACATTTACCAATAAACCTGCCGAACTATCCCTTGGTGTCCATGATTGTTGCCTGCAAAAAAAAATCTTTCACCTTAACAAACATGACAATTTTATTCTCAGTGGCTGTCTTTTCAAGACCTCAGAGCTTCCTAGAATGGGCAAATATCATCATGAAAAACAAGGACCAAAGGAGAAAGATTAGAGATAATGTTTATGAGAGGTTTAAAGCAGTATTAGGTTTTATAACAACAATTGCAACCTTTTTAAGACATGACCATCCACCTAAACTCGTTGGCCAAGAGGCCCATGGTAAATCTGGAGGAGCTGTAGATATCAGACAGGAGAGTGATTGACTATTAGTTGTGCCTTTTAGTAATCTGGCATGCATGGTAGAAAGTGACAAGAAGAAAGAATATAATGTTTAATATTTGGCAAGAATCTTGCAGAGTCACAGTGTAAGTGTAGAAGAAGGTGTTCTGGTCAGATGTGATTAGATCAATACTGAACATTATGGTTTATGCAAAATGTTATACGTGGAACACTAGACATTACATTGAATACACTATCACCACTGAAACATGGTGGTGGCAGCATCATGCTATGGGGATGCTTTCTTTCAGTAGGGTTAGAGAATTTGGTCATATTTGGTGGGAAAATGGATTAAGCTAAATGCAGAAAAATCCTGGTGGAAAGGATGTTAGATGTTGCGAAAGACTTGAGACTGGGATGGTAACCTTCCAGGAGGACAATGGAGTGGAATGTTCTTCATTCAGTCTGACTAAGCTTGAGCTATTTTGCAAAGATGAATGAGCAAAAATGTTTAACTTTAGAATGAGCATTGCTGGTAACTGCATAGAAAAATGTTTTTTTTATGTATTGTGGCAGGGAGGTTGAATACATTTTTATTCTGAAAATTTTTAATTCATCTTAAAAATTGTGTGGCACATTGTGTTAGACATCAAATTTCAAGAAAATATATTAAAGTTTGTGGTTCTAATGACACCAAATCTGACAAAGGGGTCTAAATACTTTTCCAAGGAACTGCATCTCCGACTACAATTGTAAATTTGGAATATCAAAAGGAATATTCCTTAAAAGACCATAGTAAATATGGGTTAAATGTTTTAAGTACATGTTGATTTTACTGTTTTTTAAATGTTTTTGTTGTTGGTTTTCCTGTCACATGTCTTGGTTCTCAATGAGACAACCTGCATAAATAAAGGTTTAATTAAAATAATAAAGGCTCTACCAACTTTAAATCAATTTTAGCTCAAAGTATGGTACAGTGATTTACAAAATTATAGTCTAATTGAGTAACAGTTTGCATTAGAAATGAAACACTATGCTAATATTACACACAAGCAGACTCCAGTAGCTCACCTTAAACACAGGTCAATAAAGTAGCTCACAAATGAAACACAATGCATTTTTTCTTTGAGAAATGAATCAAACACAATATGTGAATCACTATTATCATCTAAAGTACCATTGGTATATCAGTTTTCAATCTGTCTGTTTTCATATGCATTACAGACTGCTGAAAATCTTTTACCATCTGCAATGTGTTTTTTCTGATAAACAAGTGTTAATGTAGTCACTCAATTGGGAACAACCAGCTTTAAAAAAATATCAGTATGAGATTTTCAGAAATGCCTTGATTGCTTCACTTGTGTTATGTGCCAATTCTTTCTTAGCCCTTGCAGCTGTGGCTGACATAGAGTCATACGCCCACGTGCCCCCTAGTGAGAGCTTGGCAGCAAGCAGCAAGAACAAAGCCAGATGGAGGCAGGGAGGAACATAGTGTGACCCAGAAACACGTCTATGACAGCACAATGCAAACTTTGAGTTGCCTTATAGAAACATTTGAAGCTAGGCACTACAGATTTAAGCTGCCTACAAGTCAATTTGTTTAAATTTCACTGTTTAATAATATATACCACTTGCTGTAGTTATACAGTTGTCAGAGTATCTTTGGCAGACTGCTAGAATCTCATGAAATTTAATTGCTCACAAGAGAATCTTTTTTGCTAGGCTTCAAGCTGCCCATTTAAGGCCATTCAACATACTACTGTGTTTGGTGTGGGGGATACAGGTTTGTTTTAGACAGAGTTATCAGAAAAACGACAGAGCTCTCAAATGTGGAATGGGAGCGATCAACCTGATAAACAGAAGAAGCAGAATGCAGGGTTTTTTATGTTTGTTTCACCAACACAATCCAGTTTTAGGACAAAATGCTTACTTTAACACATTTCTTGAGCCCAAACTTTTCCATGTTGTCAAGATGTATTAGCAAAATTTGAGGAGGCAAGTCCCCTATTCATGGGGCCATTATTTGAAGTGTAGTATTCAAATGCTCAGTTACCATAGGCCTCTTGGCTGTTTCATTGATTAATGCTCTCCTGCCCCAGCCTGTCCGTTTAGGTTAAAGAATATGTCTTGGTTGGTTTGCTGTTATGCCATAATCTTTCCATTTTCAGATGATTGACTGAACATTACTCCCCGCTGTATGATGTATAAAGCTTTGTATATTGTATTTTAACTTAACCCTGCTTTAATCTTCTCCACAACTTTATTCTGCCTCAGTCTGGTGTGTTCCTTGGTCTTCATGATGCTGTTTATTTACTAATTACATCTGACAAACAAGATTGCTTCATAAAAGAACTGTAATTATGCCAAGAACAAATTACACAGGTTCACTGTGATAAATATTGAGCTGCCCTTTGGAAGGAATTCATTGCACAAAAATTTTAAAGGATATAAGAGTAAAGGGGACTGAATAAAATAATGTTTCTTCCACTTCACAATAATGCACTATGTGTTAGTCTATGACATAAAATCAATTAAATTGATGATTGTGCCTGTAATATGACATTTTGAAATATTCAAGGTGAGGGGTGGTTTTCAAGGCACAATTGATAAATACCATTCACCTAACATTCCCATTGTTGGGCCTATTGACAAAAGTCCAATCATTGTGGAAATCATGAAAGGCCTGGTCTTAAACCAATGTTTGGTTTAGTTTTTGAATACAGTTTATGAAGACTGGTATGCATATACATCCTTTTCTACAAAATAATGCACATATTCTGTCACCACTAACAAGAAGTCGTTATAGGTTTAATGAAAGAGAAAATATTGGACATGATTGTAAAGATTTCCTAAATCACTTACACCTAATCCTTTCATGTATTTCTGTGTCGCAGCTCTAAAATGGATAAAATGCTCTGAGAGCCTAACAGAGACTTATGCTGACTCAGCCTGATTCTGTGTGAAACTCTTTCTAATCCAGATCCAGTGGCAGAAATTTTCATTGAAAAGGAAGGCAATATAAGAAATTCCAGTTTTACATCCTTCATATGCATGATATGAAGCTGATAAGTCTACAAAACACCAGTTAAATGCAGTCTGACCAATGAAGCTCATTTGGTTTTTCATCACACAAAGACCATGTAAAATCTCATTTGTTATGTTTGATGTTTCTTTACCAGGAGCAAACGGCATTGTGTCTCCACTTCATCCTCAGATATGTTTTCAAGCTGAATTACATTTGTTTATGTTGCCATTAATGAGAAACACATGTTTGGCAGAGGATAAAGTGAAACGTGTTAAACATCGGATGACTTGTACCTTTTCTGTTTTGAGCTTTTCCTGTTCACTGTTATGGGAAAGTTTATATATGAGGTCTCCCAAGGGTCCTGATGGTCCATTTTCAAATCCTACACAGCATCCCCACCATTCAACAACCAAGGCCACAAAGAACTGATATATGCTAACAAGAATTATACATCCTGGTCAGAGACTGGGAGCTCAGCCAGCAGAAAGCCAGCTGTGAATGTACTTATGGCCTTGAGACTTGGCCCCAACAAAACAGACCTGCGTAAGAGTCTTACATTAGGACTTCAGATCTGCTCAGATTTGTATTATCTCATACATGTCTTTATGGGCAAGCATAAACACTATTGCCTTTTTGTATTTAAATCTTTATTATGTTTATATGCTGTCTTTTATCCTATAGACCTATTGGCTACAAACCTGCAGAGAGATTACCTTTTTAGCTTTGTCTTTGATGAAGCCACTAAAGGAGTTACTATTGCTATTAACTCTAGTTTTTCTTTGAAATAAATACTCCGTGATCAGTGTGTCTGTTTTGTGTGTGTTTACTCTGTCTTCTCAACGCCTCATTAGATCGCAGCAGATGACTGCTCACACTGAGCCAAGTTCTGCTGGATCTTTCTTCTTGTTAAAAGGGAGTGTCAGACTAAGAATAATTCACCTCATATGGAATTTGGAGACCAGGATGCCATCCAGGAGACATGCAAGGGGGGCACCTGGTGGTAAATCCTTGCGTCCTGGGGCTAGGACGCTCACAACCCTAAGTGGCAGCTAGAGACACATCCATGTGGCCCACCACATACAAGCTGAGGAGTCAAGGCGGGATTCAGTGTAAGCTGGGCTGCAGGTGAGAGCAGGGGCATGGAAATGCTGATTCTATGTGTCTGAATCTAGCTTTTGGGATGTTGACAAACAACTTCAAAAACAGATCTGTCCAACATCTGGTCTGTTTCTCAGTCCCATGGTGTAATTTAATCCTTATTTTACATAAAACAATTGGATCAGTGCCTTTAGAGCAACTTGTTAGCATTTGGTGTTGGCTTATAATCAAGAGCAGTATCTAAAATTTCAACACAAATTTAGTCAAAAGAAAACTAGGATTGTGGGTTTTGATTCAAATCAAACATTGTCTGCTTGTCTTTTATTTCTTTTGATAAGGTAAGGTAAGGTACGTTTATAATATAGCGCGGTTCAGCAACGATACACAAAGCGCTGTACATACAATTACAATACAATCACAAAGAAAATAAACAAAGATACAGACACAGAAAAACAAATCAAATGATAAAATCAAACAACAGAGGTAATTAAAAAAAATAAAATAAAGAGAATAGAATGATGGATAAGAAAATGAAAGGAAAATTGGACTGAAAACGTAACTAATTATGCTTAGATAGCACAGTCAAAGGTCACTCTAAACAAATAAGTTTTTAATCTTGATTTAAAGCAACTTAGGGTTTCGGTGCTTTTACAGTTTAGTGGAGCATAAGAGCTAAAAGCTGCTTCTCCATGTTTGGTTCTGGTTCTGTGTATGGAGAGTAGATTTGAGCGAGATGACCTGAGATGTCTGGCTGGTTGATACACTGACAACAAGTCTGTAATGTATTTTGGTGCTAAGCCATTTAGTGATTTATAGACTAACAGAAGTATTTTAAACTTTATTCTCTGAGCTACAGGGAGCCAGTGTAGGGACTTTAGAACCGGGGTGATGTGTCAAGCCAATATTGTAAAGCAAGATGTCAATTCCTCCCAGCATACAGTGTGTTTGCCAGATTATGTTACTCTAAGTAATGATCAATTATTGTAAGGGAAGGAAGTCTCTATTTTAACAACTATCTTACCGTTAATACCAAAACCGCAACAGGCTGCCCTGCTTTTGATGTCCTTTAAGAATCCAAACATACAGGTCCTTCTCAAAATATTAGCATATTGTGATAAAGTTCATTATTTTCCATAATGTCATGATGAAAATTTAACATTCATATATTTTAGATTCATTGCACACTAAGTGAAATATTTCAGGTCTTTTATTGTCTTAATACGGATGATTTTGGCATACAGCTCATGAAAACCCAAAATTCCTATCTCACAAAATTAGCATATTTCATCCGACCAATAAAAGAAAAGTGTTTTTAATACAAAAAACTTCAACCTTCAAATAATCATGTACAGTTATGCACTCAATACTTGGTCGGGAATCCTTTTGCAGAAATGACTGCTTCAATGCGGCGTGGCATGGAGGCAATCAGCCTGTGGCACTGCTGAGGTCTTATGGAGGCCCAGGATGCTTTGATAGCGGCCTTTAGCTCATCCAGAGTGTTGGGTCTTGAGTCTCTCAACGTTCTCTTCACAATATCCCACAGATTCTCTATGGGGTTCAGGTCAGGAGAGTTGGCAGGCCAATTGAACACAGTGATACCATGGTCAGTAAACCATTTACCAGTGGTTTTGGCACTGTGAGCAGGTGCCAGGTCGTGCTGAAAAATGAAATCTTCATCTCCATATCTCCATAAAGCTTTTCAGCAGATGGAAGCATGAAGTGCTCCAAAATTTCCTGATAGCTAGCTGCATTGACCCTACCCTTGATAAAACACAGTGGACCAACACCAGCAGCTGACACGGCACCCCAGACCATCACTGACTGTGGGTACTTGACACTGGACCTCTGGCATTTTGGCATTTCCTTCTCCCCAGTCTTCCTCTAGACTCTGGCACCTTGATTTCCGAATGACATGCAGAATTTGCTTTCATCCGAAAAAAGTACTTTGGACCACTGAGCAACAGTCCAGTGCTGCTTCTCTGTAGCCCAGGTCAGGCGCTTCTGCCGCTGTTTCTGGTTCAAAAGTGGCTTGACCTGGGGAATGCGGCACCTGTAGCCCATTTTCCTGCACACGCCTGTGCACGGCTCTGGATGTTTCTACTCCAGACAAAGGTCTGGAATCGGCCCTTCTCCACAATCTTCTTCAGGGTCCGGTCACCTCTTCTCGTTGTGCAGCGTTTTCTGCCACACTTTTTCCTTCCCACAGACTTCCCACTGAGGTGCCTTGATACAGCACTCTGGGAACAACCTATTCGTTCAGAAATTTCTTTCTGTGTCTTACCCTCTTGCTTGAGGGTGTCAATAGTGGCCTTCTGGACAGCAGTCAGGTCGGCAGTCTTACCCATGATTGGGGTTTTGAGTGATGAACCAGGCTGGGAGTTTTAAAGGCCTCAGGAATCTTTTGCAGGTGTTTAGAGTTAACTCGTTGATTCAGATGATTAGGTTCATAGCTCGTTTAGAGACCCTTTTAATGATATGCTAATTTTGTGAGATAGGAATTTTGTGTTTTCATGAGCTGTATGCCAAAATCATCCGTATTAGGACAATAAAAGACCTGAAATATTTCAGTTAGTGTGCAATGAATCTAAAATATATGAATGTTAAACTTTCATCATTACATTATGGAAAATAATGAACTTTATCACAATATGCTAATATTTTGAGAAGGACCTGTAGTGCAGAAGGTGGTTGCAACTGTGTTTTAAGCACATAGTCTTTTGGATGAAGTCTGGCAGAGTCATGCATGAGCATTGTTCAGTACACGGGACATGTGGTAATGTTGTGCAGCTGTTAATTTGATCGCTCCCTTTTGTTCAGGCCCCCTACCTGAGGTTTGAGGATTTAACCTGTAAGTTGGGACCCACATGGTTATGGATAATGCATCAGGGTCCAACGTGAATCATGTTGTCATCTACTCTGGGACCAAAGTACTGACAGATGGGGCAGAGGAAAGATAGAGTAAAAGGAACAGAAACCAATTCAGGTTCTCCCATTAGTAACAGCTTCAATATGGAGCTGTAATAACTCCAGTATGGTGGAGTGCAGAGAAGCCGGAATACTGTTCCATTTACAGCATTGCCCTCTTTCAGAGACCACTGCATAGGCTAACAAAATGTTTAGCTGAGAACACAAAAGCCTTATCCATTCACGCCTGGTTGAAAGTCCATTTTCTACCATCCCAGAGCAAGTCTACCTTCCTTAAACAATGGGTGTTTGCTTCTGCATCAGAGGAGACAAGGGGAACACAGGCACATAGTTTAAGATTACTGAGGGGATTGAAGCTCTTAGCTGACTTCATGAAAAGGTTCTTGGTCCCACATGTTCATGAATAAGGATGGTAAATGGAGAAGGCAGCAAGGGGAATGAAGTGAATGCAATCAAAAAAAAGAAACAAGGGATCTTAGGACAAATGTACAGTTCTCAAGCTGACTTTTAATTGTTTGTCATGTTTATGATGCTGTTACTCCAACAGTGAGACCAATCAGAATTTGTTTTATTCAGAAGGTTTGTGCACACAAACAAGAAATTTAACTTCAGTTCAACTTTGAGCTCAATGAAGAAATTTTAAATATAAATATATAAAACAAATTGTTGGGAAATAAGAAAAAAAATTAAACCCTCATTGACTTATAGTTCACCTGATGTCCCTGTTGTATTTCATCCTTAGAGACTTGAAATGTATTTTAATATCATACTACAAAGCTATAAAACACATAAATGAATCCTAATTGGCCTTTTCATTGTTTTTCTAAACAGATAAATAATTTTAATGACTGCTCTCAGGAAGTTAGTATCATATATGGCTCAAGGTTTATCTTGCATGCCTGTTACTTTGGACCATTTTCAGCTGGTTAACTTTCCAATATGTAGCTGTTTCTCTATTTCTTCCAGGGGAACAGGAGGGGATTTCTTTCATACAAGAAGTGCCAAATGGGAGCCAGTAAAGAGTTATGCATGGGAGGCTGAGGGGAGGAGGAGTGGTCTCTACCATGTTAGGCTACAATAAAAGGCATTTGTCTGGACCTCTGAGGAGCCCAAAATTTCCAGTAGCACTACAGGCAGGTGCTGCATAAAAAGAAAACGCGATAGGAAGATAAAAATATAAAAATAACTTTTTGCAACTTTTATTTTTGAAAGTACATTTTAAGTTTGTATCTCTACTTAAGAAACTTTTTTACTTTAAAATAACAGAGGAAAACTAAGACAAAATGATAAGTCTGGTGTGCATCACAATAATTTCCCTGACCCTGGCTGGCAGTGCATACTGTCAAATGGCAACTCCATCCTCTCCTAAATTAGGTGAGTTTAACATGATATAAAACTTCTTTGTGATGCAATTGCTTTGTTTTAATTGTATGTATTTCATGTATGTATATGCTTGTGCAAGGTTGTATACAAAGAGGCATTGCAGAAGGAAGAGCGGTGTAAGAAATCTGAGTTAAATGGTACCACAGTATAAGCTGGGGTAACAACATGGCCATTGTAGAAGTGCATAGCAGATTGGTCTCAGGGGTAACCCACACACTCAGAAATACTCTGACTCACCATTGACTCACTGACTTGCATACAGACCACCACAGTACCCAGTGGCTGGTGAATAAATTACCCTGTCAATCCTCGCAGCTTACTGGTCACTCTTCTGAATGACAATTTTACTGCTAAAACCAGATGTCTTACTTTAAATGGGTCACAATTCCCTTACAGGCTAAAACTGGGCTATTTTTGGTGTTCTTTGGTGTTCTTTGGTGACTTCAATAATTAATATCTGCAAGCAGGAGCTTGCTTAGATATTTCTCATTTCATTTTTTCATAAGTCAGTTACCCCAAATCGGGATCAAGACCAAAAAATAGATAATAATATTTGATTAAAGTTAAGTTTCTGGATGGGATTTGAGCAGTTTTGCAACTTGTTCTACTCATAATGCATGTTATGGTTCATCACATGGGTAAGAACAGCTTTGTTTCTGTGTACTAAATGGAAGTAAAATGGGACAAAATGGCAACATACATAATGGGTATGTAATGTGGGGTACAAATTGGCCATGGGGGTGAATTAACCCAGAGCCAAACAAATAACATTACCAGAGAACACTTCCAAATAGTCTGTCAGAATTTCTAATTGACATCTGCTTGCAGGCTGACACTTTGTATTTATTGCAACAACTCTAAGCTACAACACCATGAACATCTACTGTTATTCTGCAATGAGAAACGGGTGAAGTCAAAAGCTCTTCTGTTATAGAGATTGAATGATGTTTAATGTTTTTTCAGCAGCCCAGCAAGCTGACTCAGTAAATGTAAAGGTAGGGATTTCTGAATTGTATTTCTTCCAAGCAACAGAAGAGACGGCCTCCCTGTCGGGAGAAGAGTTTATAAATTGATTAGCCATTTTTTATCCAGTCATTGAAATTTCTCTTATGGGCGTATGATGTCATCATAGCTTGTGCATGTGCCTATGTGCACCTAAACCATATTAAATTACCTCTTTTTCTGCATTATGTAAAAGCTTTTGTTCATCTTAAGTCAGCTCAGTGAATATTCTGTGGACCATTTTTTTTATAGTAAGAACCCCTTTCTGTTCATTGGGGTGTTCCTCACACAATGTAGCATTGGGAACTTTTGGAAAGGAGCCATGGCAACAGGCAGCCTGACAAGTGTAGAGCGAAGATTAACTACCCACAGCCAAATGTATGGAGCCCCATGCTGAACGGCAGCCAGATGACTGTGTCTTTCCCTGTGAGGTAATAGTCTGTTAAGTCTAATGCTTACTGTGGTTGTTGGTTACCGAGCCGTGGCACAGTGGCTTGGGATTGGTTGGAAGAAAGTGGGCTATGGTTGATTTGAAATATGTTTAGGCTCAGAAATGAAATGTTGGAACCACATTTGATGTTTTGCATTTGTATTCATTTGATTGCATTGAAATTCAGCAACTGACTGTAATGACTGTAGACTGCACATGTGAGCTGATGATTGGATCAATGTGCTCAGATGATCACACACATCATGCACACAGGGACACTTTGTGTTTGTGCTTGCTCTGCAGGACTGAACACAGGAAACACTTTATTGGAATGAGTTTGGAGCAGTTGGCCCGCTGTGTTTGCCCCAGCTGTGCTTGTTAATCCTTTCTCTGCACTGACACAAATGGACCAGCAGCAAATGACAACAATGTTCTCAGACAAAAGGGTGTGGCACACTGCACACATGCTTATATAAACAGGACGATGTGTGATGTGCACAGTTGAATGCTTTCTCAGAGGGGGGATTTGAGCCAGATTAGGTCATTCTACTGCAAAATCTAAATGTTGCAGCTTTAGAATATAGTAAAAAGATTTGACTTGGAACTTTGCAATGCCAGTAATATAGAGTTTAGTGTTTTAAAAAAACAAACAGATGTTTCCAATTATGTGCTAATGCAACCTTTTTACAGAGTGAAAGAGAACTGTGCTTGGTAATAAAATGGGAGTACGTCTTGGCTGCTTTATTCTTATACACATGTGCTTACTTAGTTTCATTAGCAACTACATTAAAAAAATTAGTTTATTATTTTAGACCACATATTTCTATGTGAAATTAAACAATTTAGGACTACAGTTTACTTTAAAGAGTTAAGTCTAAGGTGCGTCAGAGAAAGAATGGCTCCCCTTTTCCTGCAAGAAGGATGAAAGTACACCCTACAGGCTGTTGCTTTACAAGCAAAACATGGCTTGCGTGATCAGGGCAATATTCTCTGCAGGGGTAACTTCAGTAGCAGCAGACAGTGTGGAATTACTTTTAACATCCTAGTCTCTGTCTCTGTCTGCTGCCACTGTCTCAATGGGAAAAAGTACAATGGGAAAAATATGTATTGAAATATTTCAGTATTTGAGTTTTTGAGCTCGGTTTATTCACAAATACATCTCAGCAAATGATGAACAATTATTTGTTATTGCTTTTAAGCTTAGCTTAGTTTTAGTTCATTGTCCTGTCTCATTTAATCTTCAGATTCTTATCAAGAATGTCCTGGCACATTTTTCAATGCATCCTTCCTTCAATTATATAGTCCGCTGAGAGACACATCATGAGGTTCCCACCACTTAATTAATTTTTTTGATGTTTTGAGAATATTTACAGTGCCATTCCTTCCCTAAACATGGTTTGTGAAGAGTTCAGTTTTGGCCATTTAACCAGACAGACCTCTCCCACTATTTTGGGGACTGTCTAAATGTTCTGCAGCAAGCTATAGCAAGTCTTACTTTACTTATTCTTATGGAGTCTTCTGTTGTGAGCTTATATCATGGCCAGGTATCAAGACCTGCTAATTCCAGATCATACTGAGGCTTTCTGCAAGTAGTCCTCTGCCCTTAGTGAACTCTTCTGAACCTTCTTTTGACTCTTCTGCCTGAAATCTTCCGAGAAACACTTTTTGGCTGTTGGTGGTAAAATTATGTTGTTTCCACTTTTGGAATATTTCTCCCAATGTGGCTTACTTAAACATTCAGACATTTAGAAATGCATCTGTAACCAATGACATCACCATGTTTTTAAGGATGCAAACACTTTGAGATAGGTCTTGGCAGTCACCCATCTTGAGATCCTTCGAGTGTAATACCTTGGTGATGAGAAATATTGTTTAAAGGCAATCAACTAGAGTTAAACTAAAGGATATCAATTAGCACTGACCAAGGGCAGGATTACTTTCTAAATACTGACATATTTAAGCTGATTTTCTGACTGTCCATGCATGGTACAACTTTCTTTGTCTGTGCATTTAGTACTTAACCCCTTTCCCAATCCCCTTTATTAGACCTAATTAATTTACTTATTTTTTATTAATTTGTGGATTACTTAGGGCAAGAATGTTATGTTAATAGCCCTATTAGAAATATATTTACTTAGAAATAAGTTATTTGTTCAATACCTTTGTTCTAGTGCGGTATGCCTAAAAGGGAATTTTAAATTTCCATGTTGCCTGTACAGTGTTTTTCAAGGCCATGACAAAGCTTCACACTGGTGTTACTACAATGCTCCGTACATCTCATATTTCAGACTCACAAACCAGATGCAGAGGTTTTCTAAGTTGGACTGAACAGTGCTTCTAATAACACAGTACAATGAAGCCCTTCGTCTGCTCTAATTTACTCAAGTTTTGAAAATGACTTGGCAGTAAAGTTAGTGGCATCACATCAGGCATGGTGATGATCAGTAACATCATGTTTTTGGTAGAGCTCTTTGGCCAAACCAGTTCAGATCGCTCAGGTTTCAGTCACTCCACATGCCATGGCTAACCATGCAGAGAATTTACGAGGCAGGAGGAGTTGAGTCACTTCTAACTAACAGAAAGGCCAAAATTGATCCTCATCCACCTTGTAAACATTGCACTTCTTTAAAAATCACCAGTAATAAGCAGCTGCAAGAAGGCTCTTCATAGCTCATAAAATGCCAAGCATCTTGTTCAAAATGCCAAGCATCTTGAGCACCTTCAGGTGTTTGGTAAAAGAAGCAGTCACTGGTAAACCCAAGTTTACGATGAAAAAATATGTTTTAAAATGTGTAAAGCTGGATTGTATAAGAGATTAAATTTGTCAGCTGTGCTTCTGCTTGACTTTTTTAAAGTTGTGTTTAATACTAAAGAGCTTAGATGTCGCTTTTGTTTGAGTAGCCTGGAATAGATTAGGTTGTTGGAATATAATATATAGTCTCAGACCTTTAATTCAAGAAATGTGACTGAAATTCAGGACACACATACCAGATAGAACATTGCGTGAAATGTAAGTAAATATGCCTTGGAAAGAAAGATGCTTAGGAATATTGTGGTCATTCATTGCAAAAATATGAGCTTCCAAGTCAGCTGCAATTATGCTGAAAATGGACCGATCGCAGCCCCTATTTCACGGTGCCTTTCTCAATTAAAATTTACTTTTGAAATAGTATACTAGCATGTCATGCAAGGAAGTTGTCTTAGTACAAATAGATGAAGGGTATAGAATATTAGAGTTAGCCAATTTTAATTACACACAATGCAGAGGTATGTATCCTGGCAACCCAAATGTTATACTACCAAGTACTTAACCAACATTTTTTTACACAAACAGGATTGAGAAAATCTTAATCTGCCATTTTTTCTTTATTAGACAGTGTGCATACTTATTTATAGATGAATGGTTGATCATCACAAAAGTAGATGTTGCTTTAATGGATCAAAGAAGTGTACACAAAATCTGCAGAAAATAAGGGCCAATTTTTTCCCACACCTAAGAATTCTCTGGTTCACTCCATGCAGTTTGCAGTGCATAGTAACTGTGGCCACTTACATAATATCACCAGCATACAGGTCAACCAGATTGTGCATATAATGCATTCGTTAAGGCCAGAAATCATAACTATTGTAGGAAAATACCTTCATACCTATGTTGGTTCAAATCCCAGGTTTTAAACATCTGCTGCGTAAATTACTGTGGTTTTGTTAGAAGACAAGGTATGTTGGCTTGGGTCCAAGATACCTAAATGGTATACCATTTTAAACAACAGAGAGTAAGAACGTACAAGAGAAATAAGGTTAATGAGACCCAGATGAAATGCATCATTGTTGCATTACAGTCAGAAAGCTAGAGAATAAAAACGAATTTAAACACAACACATAATAAGCTAGCTTCAAACAAAAACCACATGGAAGCAAAGTTTGGATGTGGTATTGGAAGTTTATTCCCTACCACTCCTTTCTGCATGTGTGTATGACGAGAAGAGTTTATGAATTGAGCAGAGATGAAGGCAGAAAGCCAGTAGCTTCTTTTCTTTTTTGTGATACCCAGGAGGTAAGGTGGGTTTTGCTGTGAAGGGTCCAGTCATAGTATTCCAGACATGGTTCTGGGAAGAAACGTCATGATAGATTTTGGCATCCTAATGCAGAAAACAGAGAACAAAACTAATCAGACACAGACATCTTTTTTTGTTTGTGTGTGAGTGTGTATGTGATGTGGGGGTTTAGCTGGAGGTGTTTTGGCAGGGGGACAGGAGTCAAAGAGGGGATCACCAAAAATTCTGTGATTGTATTGACATAGTTAACTTTTCTTCCCCAAAACAGTAAATCAGACAAAAGCCTGCAATTTTGTAGATAAGTATTGTTTATATCATGTGATGTGATCGGATTGTATTGTTATAATAGGCTCCACTAAGAGCCATTGTAGGCTTGTGAGTGTGGGGATGTGTGTGGTAATATGCTTCTTCTAAGTTGGCTTCGAACTTCCTCCATGAATCTGTGAGTTCATGACGTATCATAGATCAAATAAGATGGATGAACATAATTATCAATCATCACAATTATTACATCTTGCAGATAATCCATAAACTTTCTTAGATTTGCCAAACTGAGTCTGAAGGTTACAGGCCTTTTTAAACGAGTCTTCTTAAGCAAGCAAGTCCTGTGAGGTCCAAACAATGAGGCCAAGGAAATGATGGTAACCCATGGAGAGATAAAGATGACCTATGATTTGAAGCTTAAATGGTGGCTTTTGTTGGACAGCAGGGATCTGGAAACAGTGCTCCAAGGAAAGGATTACTGTTCTTCATTAGATGTTTGATACACTTAGCACAAATAAGATAGAATGCATGAAAGCAAAGCTTTTCATTTTGAAAATTAATACTGAGGAACCAGAAGCTTGAAATTGTCAACACTGACTGCCTCTGAAAGGAGAACAAAGAGGAGGATTGGTAACAGGGGCTGCAGACTGTGTGATGCCCAGGAAAACCTTCAATAAATCACACTCCAGAATCTGATACCTTTCTGCAATGATACTGTACGTTTCTGCATATTTATATTTCAACAATCCACATTTAATGAATGGTGCCATGCAATACTTTTTCTCTTGAACATTTTCACATTTTGTCTTGTGAAAAACACAAACTTCAATGTATTTCACTGGAATTTTACATGAGCGACCAAAGTAAGGGGTTCAGAAAAAAAATGCATTACACCTTTTTTTCATTAAAAAAATGTTCAGGCTGTAAAAATGAAAGAAATACTCTTTTACTTTGTGAAATATCACTTTAAATGTCAAAGTATCATAAACATGTTGTTTTTTATGTTTTCATCTTTTTAGTCAAGACTGAACTGGGTGGAAATGTCACCCTGCCCTGCAAGTTTGAGTCAGAAGACAGCTTTTTCTTTGGCAGTCTGAAAGTCACATGGACCAAAGTGGCAGAAGATGAATCCCAGAATGAGGATGTTCTGGTGTCAATTGGTTTACACAAGAGGACTTATGGAAACTTCGAGACTCGTGCCTTTTTGGTAAATCTAGAAGGTGGTGATGCATCCCTAGTGTTAACCGAAGTCTCCATGGAGGACATGGGAAGGTACCGGTGTGAGGTCATTGATGGGATGGAAGACATAATACAAGATGTCATCTTAGAGGTAGAAAATGGTTTAACTGAAGGTAAGTACTGTTTTGGCAACACAATAAATTCACTTAAGCATGAGTAAACTAATGACTGTACATTCTGAGGTTTTGGTTTTCATACAAAACTAATATACATCCAAAATTCTATATACACATATGCTGTGTTCCGTTTCAACCAGAAGTCAAAGGTTCACAGTTTTAAGTTTAAAAGCCCTGCTAGAGCTACCCCCAAAGTTGGAATTTTAAGTTGGAGAGTTAGAAGTTCATCAACAGTACAAACCCTCAACAGGTCTGCCTCATGCATTAAAATGATCTCTGCATTACCTTTGTCAACACTCCTGTTAGTTTGCCATTAAATCAGAGGCACACATAATACTATTATTGATCATGTCAGTGTAACATTAATGTACAAATACATAATCTGTGAGGTAATATGTTTACAATTTGCAATGTCAACAGTAGTTAGCATTATCACGCTGACAACACTGAGTAAAACCCACTGCAGCACTTAATGTGTTCCATTAGAACTCTGAATTTCTGATTTTCTAACAAAAACTCCAATCTCTTTTGACTGCACTGCATAATAAAAACATGTTGTAAAAAGCTAATGTCCTATCAGAGCACAGAGTCCTGTACAATGTCTTTTTTGAACATATTGCTGTAACGGTCAATTTAAATGTATAAATCAAAGAAATACAGTGTAGCTGGTCAGTAGACACCACATTCTAACCTCACTGATGTCATTACCAGGTCTGAATGAAGAATCCAAAGCGAAATGCAATATAGCGTTGTTCACTTAGAGGCATTGATGTGTTTTTCTTTTCTTGATCATTTTAGACAATAAAGAACTGACTTTTAGTAATATCAGTAATATCAAAACTAAACCCATTTTAAATGAAGTTCCCAATGACACAGCATTAGGAAAGCAACGTGATAAGAACACCTTCAATGTACAATTAATCATGCAGCTTTATGCTGATATCTTCAAGCAGACTTAGTTCAAATAGCAAATCTCACATTTCTCTTAGTGTTATGTCAGAGTGTGTCTGGTACAGTTTTGAAACATACATACACATTTACTATAAACTGTAAATGTATTTCATATCCCTTCTATGGCACCCTTTACCTCCAGCAAGAAAGCTGAGAATTAAAACCTTTCAACGGTTGTAATTATGACTATGAATATATGATTTCATATTTAATATTAATATTTTATTAAATATGAATATACATTAATTAAATAATATTTCGGTCTGTTAAGGTTTGTCCTGTGAGTACCAGCCCAGTAAGGTGGTGGTATTAGGACAGTCGAAAGGGATTAGCCAAGCTCTGACAGTATTGAACAGCAAAACTCTGTACACACACAGAATGAATTCACAACATTTTTTAAAATACAAGAATTTATTAACAAAAATAAGTCATCTCAAAGTCAAACATATTTCAATCAACAAACTGTTTACTATGCTAAAACAATCCAACTAAACTATCAAGCAGAATTAAAGAATAAGGAAGACTAATGGGCTATGTACAATATAAACAAGTTGATTAAAGATGGTTGAAAATCATGACCGAAAGAGTGATGCAACATTACCATGCAATGTTATTTATGTTTAGGACCAAGGATTATCTTGAAGAATCTGGAAGTGAAGTGAAGTTAGTCTGGGAACTAACTTAGGAAATAAATAGCATACCTTTCAACAACCATTCACAATGCAAGATCAGATAAAATATTATTTTAATAAAATAATATTTTAAGAATGATTTGCTGAATAAAACCAACTTTCTGGATGATAAATTCTCAACAGTGTTTAATTAGCTGCCTTTATTTAATAAAATAATATTTAAAGAAATATTATTAAGGAAATAGTAAAATAATATTTAAGGAAATATTATTTTGAAAAAGAACCAAATCTTTCTGGAGAAATGCAGCTTAGTGGTGTTTACTTAGTTATCAAGTTTAGTAAAGTAATGTTTAGGGGAATATTTTACTAGATTGAAAACCAACAACCTTTTGGGATAAATGATCTTAGCAGGCAAGCACGTGTTCTTAACTGTTAGCAGTTAAAGCTCACAAAATAAGCTTGTAGCTTATCATCAGAATCAAACATATACCTTTAAAATACCACTAATCAAAGGGTTAAAATGCATAAGCATGGACGGCACGTTATGATCAATCTTCTGTGTTTAAAATCACCCTTTAAATAAAGTTTTTCTTAACTTTAAAACAAACACAAACACAGAACATACAAACTGAGCACGTGTGCTGAGCAGATAAACAAAACCAAACTTCATAAAACGAAAACATTTTTAGATCATTTCATTCTAAATTACTTATCTCTCTCTGCCCAAACCTAACCTCTCATGTGAACCATGCTGAGGAAAAGTTGTCCGGGCGATGAAGTTTGAAGAAAGCACCCACAGTGAACAATGGGTTAGCTTCCAGCTAACCTCCGTAGATGTGGGGAGTGTCGGCTCGCTCTGTCGGTCGGCCAAACTGCACGTTACTGCTGTGACCACAGTGATGCGCCGTTGTCCTTCCTTCATACCGGGAAACTGCTCCACTCAGCGTCATAGAGACAGGGTCTCTGCTGGGAACTCTCTATAACAGTTTGCTTTTAGACGGACAATAACATCACGGGAAGTCCGCTGTCTGGCTGGAAGTAGGTTAATGCGATTTATTTTGAAAGTTCCACAAATGTTCGTACCAGACTTTCAAGTTGTATTCCATGGCTGTGGGTCCCAACACAACTCTGCAGAGAGTCAGGAGTCCAGCATTACATGAGTGGAGAAGGGAGAGGTTTCATTGACCAAACAGCAAAGACCTATTAAAGCACAAAAGATGCACTCAGAGTAATGGATGCACCATGGTGAAACCAACTTGAACATTTTGAAAGAAGCACTTTGAAATCTTTTCCACTTTGGAGCTTGTCACAATTTATTTTAACGTCTCCTGTTGAAGCTTTAAAAATGACGATTCCTGAAGATCTATTATTCAGAGGTCAGTTTACAGTCTAATACTAATTTTGAGTGCTTAAGGTGCAGTAATGCATAACTAATTGCTGCTTAACAAACTTAAGCATGCATGTTTGAAAAAGTATTGTAAAATAAGATTTTACAAAACAGTGGATTTGTAAACTATTTTGTGACATTCATTCTTCCTGACTAGGCTGTGAATCTACTAAGAATTGCAAATTATCATAAATAAGTAGCTCTCAACCAAAAATATGTGGTCCGTTGTTCAAAATACAAATTAATTTAGTGTTGGCATGTTCTGGTAAAGCATGTTCTGTGTCATTCAGGTGTTGTGTTCCCATACTCTCCCCATCGTGGACGCTACAACCTGAACTTTGTTGATGCTGTGCAGACCTGTGCCAGCCAGGATGCTGTAATTGCCTCCTTTGATCAGCTGCTGGAGGCCTGGAAAGATGGTCTGGACTGGTGCAATGCTGGTTGGCTGAGTGACGGTACAGTGCAGTATCCCATCACCAAACCCAGACAGCCCTGTGGCGGCACCAACAGCAATCCTGGAGTCAGAAACTACGGACGCAGAAACAAAAGGATGAGCCGCTTTGATGTGTTCTGCTATGCTTCCAAACTCAAGGGTACATTTTCTTTTTCCATTTTATTATCTCCTTCTAGTAAAAGAAAGTTTCTATATATAAGCTGTTTCTGAGCAGCTTTTTATTGCCATCTGTGCTTTCAGGTCATTTCTATTGGTTGGTCCAGCCAGACAGGCTGAGCTTTGATGAGGCAGTGCAGGCATGCCGAGACGAAAATGCAGAGATTGCTAAGGTTGGCCATATGTATGCCGCTTGGAAGCTTGAGGCCTACGACCGCTGCGATGCTGGCTGGTTGGCTGATGGAAGTGTCCGCTACCCAATCTCCAGGCCCCGCAAGAACTGCAGTCCCACAGAGGCTGCAGTGCGCTTTGTTGCATTCCCAGACAAAAAGGTTAAGTCTTATGGCGTCTACTGCTTCAAGGCTTACCAGTGAGAGTATAATAAACATGTAGGGAAACCATAACCACCAAAGAGCAGCAACAACAGCCATTAAAATAAACAATAAAGCAGATGAGCTTTGGATTTTAACCAGTTGAAATATATCTTTCTGAAGCAGTAATAGTTCTCACATAGAATAAACAACAAAGTATAAGTAGCATTTAGGGTTGTTTTTTTTTGGGGGGGGGGGGGGGCAGGGGGGATTATAGCTGTGCACTCTGTTTTGTAAAGGGCAAAAGTGGGGTTTGTTGTGGCCAAGACAAGGTCTGAGGGAACAACATCACCTGAGTTGTTTAGTTTTGTCTTTCACAAAATGTGTAATGTTCAAAGTTTCACTGCAATTATGCTCATAGAATGTGGCTGCTTTCAAATGTTTCATGTGCTATTTTGCTAAGCAAATATATATCAACAAAAACAAATTGATTTCAATGTGATGAACATAGCGTGGCTACAGCTGTTGAGCTACATATTTTACTGCAAGAAGGAATCATTGTGATTAATTGCCAGAGTTTAAGTGTTTGTTTTTTTTTTTATGTACATTACCAGTGAATGGTTTGGACACATCTTTGACATGCAATGTTTTTTGTTTTTTTTCATTTGTCTACTATGAAGCAAACGTACAAGGAATTATGTAGCAAACAAAAGAAATCTGAAATAACTAAAAACATCTTTTATATTGTAGATTCTTTGAAACAGCCCAACTTTGCTTTAATTTCTACTTTGCACACACAGCATAATGAGGTCGTAACCTGAAATGGTTTTACAACAGTCTTTAAGGCGGTGCAGGAATAAAAACAAAGAAAACCCATTGAATGAGAAGGTTTGTCCTTTTGACTGATAGTGTATATACATTTATCTCCTAATCTGCAAAAATGATTCTTTGACCATAAAAGCTGTAGGCAAAGTAGCTGCAAAGAGAATTGATGGAAATTACTCATTTTGTTATATTTTTTGCATTTCAGTTGGCTACCTAGTTCTAATTTCCCCTCGGGGATCAATAAAGTATCTTTGAATTGAATTAGCTAAATGTAAAACGTCTGAAACACATTATGTTTAACAAATTATGCATTATTTCTATTTTATAGCATAATGATTTTACATTTTTTGATAAGTTTGTATTTTTTCTGACTCACAGTGATTCTTTCAAAGAAATAGTTTAAAGTCAGTACTTGCCGATTTTGCTTTTTTATTAATATTTTAAGATTTAAATTTTTTTTTCTAATTGTGCAGGACAAGTGCAAATAATCCTTGTTTGCTTTGATATAAAACTAAGCTTAAAACCCCTAACTGACTGATGATGATTGCAATCAGTAGTTGTTAAAATGTGTAGCTCTTTGTAATGAAAACAAGTTAATATTTTGTCTCTAGCTATTTTTTTCTACTTTATTTCTAACGTCTGATACTTATTACAGATGTTTATTTGTTCCATTTCTTCACAGTTCCACATACAGAATTGGTATTTTTGTATGATACCATGTAACTTTTACAATGTTACAATTAAAAATAAAAATAAAAATTTCGAAAACGTTTTCTTCAGGGTTTTCTTTAAAGAAAATAAAATCATCATGTCTTATGTGGGAATGCAAATGGAAAATCAAAGTAATTAAATCAGAGGGTTATATATTGCCCCTTGTTCACGAGTACTGCTAGGCCGCAACCTTTATGTTTGTTGCTCCACTTTAAATCTCTTTCGGCTCATATGGTCAGAAAGCCTAGCAGAGAGATGCTGGAGTCAGGGACATGATCCTACAGCAATGTCTCAGTGAAACACGTAATACTGCATAATACCCTGGCTGGATCCTTTGTAGGGCTTGGGGTTCATCCAACTTGTTTTCCAACAATCTCACATTGCCCATCAAAATCGGTTGAAAAGATGGTTTGATCTTCCTCCTTCTTCTCTTTGTCCTGCTCTGCATCCATGTCGCCTCCTTTTCAACTTACCAGGGATTTGGGATTGTAGTTGAAGTTTTATTTGAGGTTTTGTGATATTATTCAGCTGCTCTGGTTGTAAAAAAAAAACAAAAAACTATCTCATTGCCATGGTGACGCATCATGATAGATGTCCAAAAGTAAAAAAGGATCAGCAAAAATCATTCTAGCTGAACAGCATCCAATACCGGAGAGAATAATCATCCAAAAAAATAATTTTACACACAAGAGTTTTTTGAGTTCTTAAAAAGAATTAATCAGAATGAAAAGTAACAGGGCACCTCCAACCTGCTACCATCTTCAGCAGCGCAATTCTAGAAATTTAAGATGGTTTAGGATGCTGACATAGTGTCCTCTTTCTTTCAGCCTTCAGCATGGACCAAAAAAGTAGGCACCACTATGGAAAAAACAGCAATGGAAATGTTCACCAAGCAGG
The DNA here is from genome assembly GCF_021462225.1 of Girardinichthys multiradiatus. NCBI lineage: Eukaryota > Metazoa > Chordata > Actinopteri > Cyprinodontiformes > Goodeidae > Girardinichthys > Girardinichthys multiradiatus. The sequence continues at coordinate 35,062,293 of NC_061805.1, read as the reverse complement.
TCGAGTGGAGTGGAACCAGGCTAAATCAAGCCAGTGGAAAAATGGCATTAGTGATATACAGTTTTCTTCCAAAAGTATTTACACTTTGTATTCTGTCACATTACAAACACAAACATCAACATGAGAGACCAATACAAAGTCGTGCCGAATTGTAAAGAGAGGGCATTTAAAAAAAAAAACTACCAATAAGATTTTGAAAGAAGTGGAGATCATTTTTCATTTTAGCCGTTTTCACTATGATACCACAAAAGAATATCTAGTACCATCAATTGCCTTCAGAACTCACCTAATTAGTAATGAGAGGTTAAAAAAAAAGATAGCAAGTGACACATGTAGGAAAAGGTGTTCTAATGACATGAGACAAAATCTTATTTTTTTTGCCTACAAGCAAAATGTCATGTGTGTTGGAAAACTAATATTGTGCATCACTCTAGCACACCATTACTCTGGTACACCATCCCTATTGTATAACATGGTGGTAGCCGCATCATGCATTGGGAATTTATTTCTTTATTCCTGAACAGGAAAGCTAGTCCCAGATCGAAAGATAACTGAATACTAATGCATGACATATGTTTTCAGATACGATTAGTAAAAACAAATAGAATCTGAATCTGAACAAGCTATGGATTATTTTTCTTCCACTTTATACGTATGCAGTACTTTGTGCAGGGCTGTCACATAAAATATCCGATACATTAAAGTTGTAAAGTGGCAAAAATGTGAAATGTGAGTGGCAAAATGTGAAAAAGTTAACAAAATATGAATATTTTTTCGGGGCACTATAAATGTACGCCAAACGTTACAGATCTTTAGAAAATACGTTTTATACAATTTTCAGCACAATTGTTTAGAATCTATTTATATGTCATCAAACAGTCATAACCAAATACTGCTTTTTCATATATGAAAGCTTTTCATCATTTGGTTTGAACAGACAGGCAAATAAAGATGCAACAGCAACACTAACGTTTTTATTTAGTTTCCCTCCAATAAAAATGTGATGGAAGCTTTTCAGTAAGCCTGCTGACGCAACGCTTCCCAAACTCTACATTTTACAGAAATGTGATCATGAATGACTCAAAAACAACACTTTACATGAGGCTAATATCTGCGTTGTTCGTCAACACCTAGAAGGCAGGAACAGCTTGGGTGCATTTCCTTTCTAAATGAAAACTGGAAATCTTGTTAAACCACAGTGAAAACTACACAGCCAGAGGGGGTCTGGGATTTTCCATTGTGACATCTGCCTTTCATGAGTCCAGATTGCCAGTCTGACACTCTCTGGGCCGCCTGGAGAAGTCTTTAATCACAAGTTAAGTTTTGTTTAGTTGCAAACAGAGCTTTCACAGTGAAAAACATCAGTTATGTTAAGTTGCGCAAAGTTTGCATCAACCAGTTTAACCCGGTAATGGTGTGCTGTGACAGCAATGAAATTGTGAACCTAAAAATGATTTTAATATGAGAGGGCGGGGAGTTCTGATTAAAGATAACATTGTTAAAAGGCATTTTCTTCCCACTAATGTAACTTTGATTCCTTTATAACAGTGTAGTGCAGCATAGACTTGCACTGCTTGAAATATTATTGAATTTGAAAGATACAGAATTGCTGTTAAAAACACCATTGATTTTATTTTTCTTGAATTCACATAAAGTTAAAATCTTAATAGCATGTTTACCATACTGTGTTATGCACGCAGGGAAGAAGCACATGGATTAAAGTCAAGCAGCACCACCTGATGGTGAAATCCCTCAGTGTCTGTCCAATCAATATTTTAAGAATGCAGTAAACAAATTTAAAACAGCTAATTCCATTAATGCTGAAACAACATAGAAAGAGCATAACTAAATATCAAACATTCATATATTTATTTGGATCTTTGCTGAATTAAAGCAAGAAAAACAGTTTAATCTCTTAAAAATAAAAAATAAAACACAAACACCCCATACATTCACATTGTGAAGTAGAGCAAATTTAACAAAATGCTATATAAATATAAAATAGTATTATGTGCACAACAGAGCAAAACGTACTTAAACATTCACAGCCAGACCAAATAAAGCAACATTGCTCTAACAGATATGTTGCAGACATATATTCACATGTACAAATTTATTTTGTCAATATCACAGAACACAATTATTGCTTATGTTGTCCTCCATATCCTTTGGTCCACTGTGGTATTAAAGGATGTTAAAGGACATATAAACTGATTATATTGCGCAAGATGAGTACGTTTCTGTCTTTATTGCATCAGGTTTTGACATGTTGAGCATGTCTTGTCTTTTGTTGAACATACAAACACACATATGAAGAGCCCTGCTAGGACCAGTGACATCAACACGTTACTTGTCAGTATAAAATACATGAGGAGATAAAAAGCAGCTTGAAAATAAATTATTTGCATCTCTTCCACCATAACAGCTTTAGTGTTCAAGTCTCTGAGTGTTTCACAAAAATACATTCTCTCAATTTGTCTTTGTTGTGTAGCGAAAGCAGTGAAGCGCAGTAAAAAAAAAAGTCAAAGGACCCATGAAAGAAAAACACATGCTAGGCTAAAATACAAAACAAGACTCTCATGTGTTACTCTTAACAGCACAGTATAAATGTAAAAATGCTGTACCAAAGGATTGTGAGCTGGAATTAATTCAGGCTGCTTGAGGTACACATTTTGAAACAGAAGGACATCCGTTTCTGTCTGTGTTTAAAGGTTTTGTCAATAAGTACTCAGAGAGGAATCTTTCAAAACTGTTGCATGCATACATGACTCGAAAAGTATCTAACAAATATTGCTTGTTATATAAGCAGAAACAGGGAAAGCTGGAAGATTGGACCTCTGAAAGCTACCACCACAAAGATGTTTCCTGCTGAGAACTGGGCTACGTACTGTTATTGGCTGTGAAAAAGCTTTCAAACAATGTTTTCAAGCCTTTTTACTCTCTGTTGGTAAAGATTGAAGAGATTTTAGACATTAATAAAAAATAAAAAAAATACTAATGCATTGTTCTCATATTTAGCCCTATTTGCATTCTGAGAAGAGTTAGACCTGATGTCATGTAATGCATTTGCTCAAAAGTGTAAGAATATATATTTATGTTCATAGATCCATGCATTCCAGCATTACATAGGACAACAAAATTAATAATACACTGTATTATTCAATGTTCTTTCTGTATATATGGAACACTTGTACTGACTTTAAATAGCACAGTTGGTGTACAAATGTGACAGCAATAATGAATGTTTCATTTAATAATAACATTGCATTTCCAGAAGCCAGCTGAAAGAGTTTGTTCTCGCTGTGAGTGTAGCGGTGTCGAAATGAAACGTCATGTAAAAATGTTTAGAAGACACTTCATAAGATTTCGTCGTCATCCAAAATGCGAACAATGTGCAGGCTATTCTCTTGGTTTCCTTTATGTGCTTTTTTAAATGTGCTTTTATTCTGGTCCTCTTGTCTTACAATCATCAAGCGAGTGTTCTTGATTTCGCTCAGAAATCATTGCGTTCTCCTCTTATGTACAATTCTGTCTCTCATAACCATGTAGCGTTGGCGATGGCCCGAGGTCTCATCCTGCCATTTTTTAAAATTATTGATGCTGTACAGAGTATGGGGTTGATGTCTCCTTATGAAGGACCTCTGATAGCTCGATGCTAAAAAAAAAGAGAAAATAAACATATTTATAACTCCAAAATAAGACAATTTCAAGATCTTGAGCAAGATGGTTTTTTTTTGCAGGAGTAATAATTGCTGTACTTACGGCTTACGCAAGTCATTTTAGGTGTATCCCATCGCCCATCGCCACGACAGCGGATGGTTGGAATATGTCTCTGAATGAAGCCTGTTCGACACTGGTACCTCACCAACGTGTTGATTTCATACCTCTCACGCTTTCTACCAAAGGTACGTGCATTTTCAATCACAGGGGGCTGGCTACAGGCCACTGGGGAAGGAAAGGATGACATAACTTAAATAAGGAAACAATCAAGCAAAATGTGTTTGTAGCATATTAAAAATATTTTCTTCCTGCATAAAGACATAGCCTGTGCAAATAAATGCACAATCTAACTGATATATGTACTAGGCATGGGCTATGTTGCTGCACACTGCTGGCCAGCTGCTTAAAGAAGGTTCCAACACTTTTCCTGGACAACACGGAAACTAAGGTCTGCACAATCCATTACTCTTAACATTGTAACGCAGTATCAAAGTTACAGTTGGCAAGCTACAGGCAGCATGTCTCTTAAATAGCTGACTGCACAGTAGCTACCACAGTGGATCACCTGATTATTAGCCAGCTAATATCAACTTGTTAGACTTCCAGTGTTACTCTTTAAGATGCAAAAGGGCATAAAAACTTTATTATGGCACTTAAAAAAAACAACTACTAACAACAAGGTTGTTTATTTTATATGATGGATTAAATTTATAGATAAAAGTGGTAATGGTGCATCTCAATAAACTAGAATATCAATCAATGTTATATTTTTATAGTAGCAGGTAGATTATTATTTTCCTGTTTTGACATAAACAACTAGATGGTACAATACATTATTATTTATTTTTGTGTAAATTATGTGGCATAAAAAGCTTTTTATCTTTACCTGTGCCTTTTTTGCATGTGAAAGTTAGATGATAGTTGCAAGGGACGTCATTCCACTGGCCGTCCTCGTGCCAAATCATCACTACACAGTCTTCTCCAGATGAGAAGAAGTTGTCAGGCTGGTTGGGCCTCCAGTTTTCATATTGCTGAAAATAGAGCAAAGAATTACATGTGATGTTGTGTGCCTCAATTAAACTTCCCAGTATCTCTGTGCAAGTCAGTGTTAAGGATTTTCCAAACACTGCACGTTTTATTGCAAATCTCAGGTGAAGAGGGTGTTGTCTTCTGCTATACTGTCCATAAAGACATCATGCTGTTGATAGAGTTGCACCCAATCTAAACTTATGAGAGCCAGCAGGCTTTTTTTAATTAAACACACAGCTTGATACCCACTAAGCTTACAGATGTACAATTACGACCACGCATACACTCCCTTTTCATTAACAAAGACTGCTTTTTCTGAGCGGCGGTTCGCAATCAGTGCAATTTGATTAATGTCCACAAGAGGGGGGAGCTGGATCTCTGTGGGTAAACCCATTAACAATCACAACAAACATTTGAATGAGACTCCAAAACTTAGCGAGGTAGAATGGCATAAATAAGCTAAGAATGTCTAAAATCTGCTTCAAAGTTGTTTGTTTTACAAATCCTGCACTTTGGTACAATATAAAAAAACAGTTGGGTGTTATCATTCTCAACTAAAATTTTCCCTAGCGCCACATATCGTCACATACTGATGTGACTTTATCTCCATGTTATGTTTGGTATTTATGTTATTGCACTATGCATGTTTTTGTGAACATTTTCATCAGGCAGTTTGCATGTCTATGATTTCAAGTGTGTTCCTGCCAACAAAAAGCAATACATGTACATATGAGCATCCATGCTGTATACACACAGCTGTGAAGCTGTGGGCAATTCAGGCTGCATTTGATGCTAACTGTAGTCTTTCAGCATGATCTAGGTTCAAACACTTTCTTCAAAGCTGTGAACCCCCCTCCTCCCACTCACACACTCTCCTGCCATCACGCCTCAAGGCTCTGCTGCTCTGTCATTATGGTTAACAAACGTAGTCTGACTTCCTGCTCTGCTCACCTTAGCCCAACAAATGGTTGACCCGTCAACGGCCTGACTAGTCTGCATCTCAATGGAGAAATTCAAACAAACTCTATAACCTGATCTAAACACGCATTCAAAGATGTTTCAACAAGTGTCTTCTCTGTGCTGTATTTTAGCCTTAATAGAGTTTATCTGGTATTCACAAGTAAATACTACTTCACAATTTTAAACTGTCTTGTTATTTATTTGGATTCAGTTGAGTTGACCACCCACCTAAGCCCCTGGGGTGCTTCTAGAGAGATTTCCCCCCTTCTAGCTAAAGCAGGTGCTGTCCATCTGTCTGTTTGGTGGCCCTTCCCCCGTCTGACTGCCTGCTAGCTGGGTTGTCTCAGGAGGGAGATGGGATAAAGAGGGACCATAAACGTCCACGCCTGCCAGAACCCTCTACACAACGTCATTCACAGCCTCATCACCTCTTAATTGGTCTGTGCTTATCTGTTAACCCTCAGGCATTCTTTCAGCTTCCTCTTTACTTCTGTTTTTGGGGGATCATCATATCAGTCCCAACAACAAAGATGGAGACTGTAATTAGGCTTTATTCTGTCAGGTGAAGGGAATGTTCAGTAGAAATAAGCATTGCAGCAAACATACACTTAAACTGTCTTGCAAAAGTATTCATACTCCTTGGAAACTTTTTTTAAGAAAAAGTAGCAGACATTTTTATTTACAAATTAAAATTAGAAAATTGTATTGTGCATTTATATTCAGCTCAGAAAGTCAATACTTTGTACAACCATATTTCACTGCATTTATAGCTGCAAATCTTTTGGTATATCTTTCTATATAGGCCAAACATTTTTATTTTGGTCTCATCTGACTGCAGCACCACCTTCCACATATTTGCTGGGTCCCCTACATAGCTTATGGCAAACTGTAAATGAGACCACTCTTAAAATTAACATTCGTGGAGTACATAAAGGTGTTGTACACCACACAGTCTGTTTTAAATTGCTGCCATATGTTACCAATTAGAGCTTAGTCTGGACTTGGACTGGGCCATCGTAACAGATGACCCTTTGATCTGAACCATGCCATTGTACCTATGGCTGCAGACTTAGGATCACTGTCCTGCTAGAAAGTGATTTCCTGCCCTGGTCTCAAATGTTTTGCAGCCTCTAACATGCCTCCTTTAGAGTTTGCCCTGTATTTAGTTCCATCTATCTTCCCATCAACTCTGACCTGTGTCCCTCTCCCTTCTGAAGAAAAGCATTTCCTCAGCATGATGCTGCCATCACTATGTTTTAGAGTGGGGATGGTGTGTGCGAAGTGATATGCAGTGTTAACACATCACTTTGCTTTTCTGAGACACAATGTTTTGCATGTAAGCATGTGGATCCTTCTCTGATTAATGCTCTCCTTGGCCAGACTGTCAGCTTAAGTGATTGGCTTAGTGACATTTTTTGAAGCTAAGGAAGTTTTTTATGAGCTAACTCTGTTTTAAACATCTCCATAACTTTATCCCTGGCCTGTCTGCTGTGTTTGGTCTTCATGATGCTCCAAAATATGTTCTCTAATAAATCTCTGAGGCCTTCAACAGAACAGCTTTACTTATACTAAGATTGAACTACACAGAAGTGGACACCCTTTACTATTTAGGTTACAGAAGTAAATTTGTTGAAATGTATTTTATTTAGGGGATTCATAGTAAAAGGAGAATAGAAATTAGATTTTGTTTTTATTTTTATTTTTAAAAAACTTTGAAGACTATGTATAATTTTTTTTGCTTTACAATTATCTAAAGCTTTGGATTAAAGTCATAAAAATACATTTTGTGGTTTGCGATAGTAACTTACAAAATTTGAAACAAGCTGAATACTTTTGCAAGGCACTGTATATGCTATTTTCTAAACACTCCTTTCATGAAAGATGAGCCTTTATTTACTTGCTTACTCTTTCACCCTGTGAGATACTGGAGCAACTAATTTCCACACAGTGGAATTACACTCATTGACTGATTTAGTGGTGCCTTACAGCCTGCTCTACATCAGCTTTATTGCTGGTGTAGTCACAGGGCGTAGGGACACAAGGTGGAGGAAAGTGCGTCATTAGAAAGTCGCCAGAGCTCACTTAAAGGAGTTACTCTTCCTAGATGACTGAATCTGTCACCTCCATCACTTCCAAATATTTACACTGCCATGTTTGGGGAGATCATCATATGTCACAAAGCAGCATCTTACCACAGGGCTGCCATCGGTCCAGCGGAAGTCGTTGTCAAACATCTTATCATTCAGGCCAACCCACTGGTAGTCCTGTCCAAGACCTGCAATTTAGGAGAGATAAAAACAGAAGGCAATATTACTCTTTTATATTCTCCTCATTCTCAGACTGTGCTGTTACAAAAAGCAAATAATAAAATAAAGATATCACAGGCATTTTCACTGCCTAAATCATTTATCTCCTTCTTGCTACTGTTTTGAACTTTTATTGTGCTCTTATCAGATTACTTGTGTTGTTTCCCTTTTGTCATGAACATCAACCACCTTAATGAATCAAAGCATGCTAATGTACTTATTAGGGATTATCTACCAGAACAAACTTCTGCTTACGGTTGACAAATTGTTGCTCTTCGTGGGACAGGATGCTGGTAAGATGAGCTCCCTGCATGCGGCACTCTCGCTCTGCGGCATCCCAGCCCTTCCTCTGAGGGAAGAATTTGTAGCAATGGCCCTGAAACTTGTGCCAACCATAGTCACATGTTTCAGTGTCTGACAGAAGAAAAAAATGAGATGGAGTTTTAGTGTTCAAAAATTATTGGATTTATATTTTAACAGCCTCTTTCAGTCAAACATAAATCTCCATCAGTGCTAGAACGTTTTGAGGGCAGAATAGATTAGGTCAATTAGGCCCTTCAGGGCTGCAGTTATCTCTGATACTGTTTGTAAATAAAAAGGAAATACGAAATTAACTATTCCAGTGTAGTCTCAAAAACTTGGATAACATTAAACTAGAGTGATTCATTTCACAGTGTTTCTTCACATCTCCTATGTGAAAAACCATAAAAACAAATTGATTACAACTTAAACAGAAAGGCAGCTATTGTTGCATGAATCAGTGAGCTAAGCTATAGCTATTTAGTTAATGTAAAACTGAAGTGAGTTTTGAAATGTATAAAATGTTTAAAATGTCTGTATGTTTGTCCTTAGATTTTAATAGGTAGAAACATTCTTCTTTATCATATTCATTGATTCTTTGTGTATATTAATTCAGTGAGGCTCAGTTACATGCACTATATTTCCAAAACTATTGGGATCACTTTACCAAATCAATAAATTATTTTGTTTCAATCCCTTCCATAGATGCAGGTGTATAACGTTTGTGGAGAAACTTGACTGACCTGCAGAGTCCTGACCTCAACCTTCCTTAACACATTTGGGATAAATTAGAGCAGAGGCTGCAATTCTGTTTTTCTCATCTAACTATAAATATACTCCTAAACCTTGTGGAAGATGTTTACAGATTAGTTAAAGTTGCTACTGCTAGCAATAGTGCGTCCATCAACAAATTGGACCTCATGGGTTAAGAATAGGATGTCAGTATATGTATATTTAAAAGTAAACAGACAAATACTTTTAGCAATGTAGTGTATATATGCACTGATTCTCATTCTCAATCTGAAATTCCTCAAATAAAAAAATCAATAGGGAGAGGTAAAAAACATTACACATCAATTTCAAAATTCTAGGTTTTTGTGACATCAAAAATAAATACCATATGTATCAATTTTAAGCTGATCCAACCTTAATTGTGACAAATATCCTGTTAGGTTCACCTGAAAAACAAGCACATCTGTTTGGGGCGGGGGCTATTGCAACAAGCTTGGACAATCTTACATTGAAACTTTGTCAAATCACCTTTTGTTTCAATTTTAGCATTCAGTCTTCTTTGTTATGAGTCTGTCAGCATCCCACATTTTGACTTTCCATTTTTCCACTTTGCAAAAGTTTGATAAATCTGTTAGAGTGGAATGACAATGTGCATCTATGTTGTATTCGATTGTCCACAGCTCTCTTCATATGACTCAACCGATTTTCAGTCAGATTTAGGCCTGGACTTTGGCTAAGTCATTCCAAAATCTGAAATTTCTTCTGGTGGAGCCATTTTTGTCGTGATTTGGAAGTAAGCCTGAACTTGCTATAATGCATGAAATAATTTACATCTTCATGTTTAGATGAAGATGTAATTCATCAAAAGATTAATTAAAATAACTGTTTTTTGGAACTGTGTGTAATTTTCTCTGACTTCACAAAAACTGCAGCTCCATCTGAATGAAATTAACCGGAAATATTTATGGTAGGTATGATGTTCCTTTTAGTTATGTGCAGTGCCATTTCCATGTACCTTTTAGTATAGTTATCTAAAAGTTTGGTTCCTTCAGACCATAACACATTCTCCAAAAATGTTTCGGCAGACTTAAGCCAGGAATGGAATACAGTAGATGGTTGTTACATGTAGAAAATAATAGTCTAGCTGAAGCTCCTACATGACTATTGACTTTGGCAACGTCTCTGACCAGTTGCCGCCTTGTTTTTTCAATTTGGAAAATAGAAAAAAAAATGATATTTCTATTTACTATGATAGAACGAAATCTATTGTACTCTTCTCATGACTAACTTTTGTAAAATAAGAATTAATTTTCAGTGCTTTTGTTACCTGTTTGAATTTTGGCTTGAGTTACAGGAAGCAAATTATCAAATGTCAAGAAAATCCTTCTCGGACAAATGAACGGCATTCCAGACTCATTAGCTTCTTTTCAAATGATGACATCTATAAACTCAAGAAGGCTGAATGTTGAAATGAAATCCAAAGGTCTTTGATCAATGTTTTAGTTTAAGCATGTCCACAGGTACTATATGCATCCAGATTATTGCACTTATTTTATTTTTGTATTCCCTCTCCCAACCAATTTGTTTGTTTTTCAGTTGGATTCTACAGGATATATGACACATTAAAGGTGGGCAAGGTTTCAAAATTAACTATAATGAATCAGATATATAAGTCAGAAAACCCTGGAATTCTGACAGGGCTTGCATGACACTGTATGTATCTCTGCTTCGAAAAAAAAAAATTCTTACCAAGAGAAACAACAGATATCACAAACCAGGAGTGTTACAAAAGTACTCTGTTGTTCTTCCATGAGCAAGTTTTTCCCTTTCTCATTTGGCTACATATCTCCATACAGCTGTGTATGGGTACATAATATGGGTGGGAATCCCAGAAGAGTTATCCGTACAAAATGTAGGGCGTAGGCAAGTAAGAAGAAATCATCCGTAGTGTTTTTTCCTTTGCACTGAAGGGATTATGACGATTTACATTGATACCCAGCTAACTCCAAGGAGCATTAAAATCATTTTTGAGTCTAACTGTTCAATATTGATATGATGGGTTGTAACTTGAAGTCTAGCAGCCCCTAATGAACCAATCAGTGTTCTAAATAAGCCCAACTTTTGCAGTTCATGTTTCATAACTGAGAAAGATAACCCAGTGGTAATCATGTAGAGAACTTTTATAAATGGACTTTAATGCCTCAAACAACCATTTTTAAAAAGAAAGCAAATTATTATTTAAAGTTACAATACTAATGTAGTGGCTAGTCTTTGTGGGGCAACTGTGGCTCAGGTGGTAGGAGTTCGTCCTGTAACCGGTTTAATGGTAGCATCGCTTCTGTCATTCTGCCCCAGGGTAGCTGTGGCTACAATGTAGTCTACCACTATGAATGGGTGGATGTCTGATTGTAGTGTAAAGCTCTTTGGGGGTCTCTGGGGACTTGATAAAGCGCTATACAAGTGAAAGCCATTTGGGTAGATAATAGGAGACCAACCAGTGTGAGCAAAAAGTCTTAAAATTAAAACTCTCAAATAATTTTTTTTTAAGGAAGGGTGGAAAGTCCTGACTGAACCAGTCATCGGTGACGAGAAACAAATGCTGCTTGAAATAGTATCGCATGGTATAATCATTCTGACATGTACATTTCTAATCTGAGGGACAAAGGAACAAGCTAATCAAGTTTGTGTTGAGTTACAGCAATCTGTGATGGACACAGCATGTTGTTGTTTACCCCGCAGAAAAACAGAAGTAAAAATAACGTGTAGAAACTTTGCATGCTGCATCTTTACATACGTTTAACAATGGCTGCACACACTTCTTTTTTAAAAGATCTGCTTAAATGTTTTACCTTAATGTGTTGCTTAGTGTCATCACTTTAACAACAAGCAACACTTTTTGTGTTCATTGGATTTATTATCTGCTGCCATGATAAAATCGTTTTTCCTAGGTCCCTTTATCAATTTCCATGTTAGCAGTTGTGTTCATTTCATACCTGACCTTTTGGGGTACAAAAATAAATCAATTACCAGTGTCTTTAGATCAATTCATGGACCATTTTTATGCAAATATTTAGGGAAATTTCATATTTCAGCATGCTCTGTCATGATTAGGGGATGATGTAAAAAAAAATACAAAGCCTTCATTTGGTTAGGGTCACTTTTACATTGCACCTTAGAAAGAGGACAAAACCAACTGGACAATGTCATAAAGTTTCAGCATCTGCAATTTGGGAAGCAATCACAAGATGCTTGGCCAACATAAACAGCAAGCTGTATGGCAAGCCATTTTAACATTTAATCAACACCAGATTCCTTTTTGAAATATAGATGTCCAAAATGATTGTTTATCCAAGTAAGAATTTAATTTCAACTATCCTTCCTAGTATACGAAGAATGCACTTGTATATAGGTTCATCTACAAACTCAAAACCCATGAATGGAAAATGTAAAATCATTTGTTGCTGAAAGACTGACATTTCAGATAGTTTATTGTGGATAGAAAGAATCCCATTTTAGATATCTGAAATGTTTCATTTTATGAGGAAGAACTGGTTTATGAATATATGGTCAAAATATCCTCCTTTTCCATCAAATATTAATCTATCTTGCCGTAATTTTAACAAAAGGAAAAAAGTGACAGCACAACGTGCTGCTAAGTCACACAGATCCCGTGCGAGAATGAAAGAAAAAACATATATCACACATGTTTATAAATTATACATATAATCAATGTCACTTCATCCCTTTGGCTCACTTGCTCTCTTTGGTCAGACGGATACTCTCTTTGCTTTTCTACTCTAAGCAAACAAACAGCACCAGTGTTAACTTCCAAGTGAAGTGGGACCCACATTTTCAGCTAACAGGTTTTGGGTTGTTTGGTCTGCACCATAATTCAGATAAGCTTTCACATCTGCCTAAAACAGATTATTGAATGAAATACAGGGGTTGGACAATGAAACTGAAACACCTGTCATTTTAGTGTGGGAGGTTTCATGGCTAAATTGGACCAGCCTGGTAGCCAGTCTTCATTGATTGCACATTGCACCAGTAAGAGCAGAGTGTGAAGGTTCAATTAGCAGGGTAAGAGCACAGTTTTGCTCAAAATATTGAAATGCACACAACATTATGGGTGACATACCAGAGTTCAAAAGAGGACAAATTGTTGGCGCATCTGTGACCAAGACAGCAAGTCTTTGTGATGTATCAAGAGCCACGGTATCCAGGGTAATGTCAGCATACCACCAAGAAGGACGAACCACATCCAACAGTATTAACTGTGGATGCAAGAGGAAGCTGTCTGAAAGGGATGTTCGGGTACTAACCCGGATTGTATCCAAAAAACATAAAACCACGGCTGCCCAAATCATGGCAGAATTAAATGTGCACCTCAACTCTCCTGTTTCCACCAGAACTGTCCGTCGGCAGCTCCACAGGGTCAATATACACGGCCAGGCTGCTATAGCCAAACCTTTGGTCACTCATGCCAATGCCAAACGTCGGTTTCAATGGTGCAAGGAGCGCAAATCTTGGGCTGTGGACAATGTGAAACATGTATTGTTCTCTGATGAGTCCACCTTTACTGTTTTCCCCACATCCGGGAGAGTTACGGTGTGGAGAAGCCCCAAAGAAGCGTACCACCCAGACTGTTGCATGCCCAGAGTGAAGCATGGGGGTGGATCAGTGATGGTTTGGGCTGCCATATCATGGCATTCCCTTGGCCCAATACTTGTGCTAGATGGGCGCGTCACTGCCAAGGACTACCGAACCATTCTTGAGGACCATGTGCATCCAATGGTTCAAACATTGTATCCTGAAGGTGGTGCTGTGTATCAGGATGACAATGCACCAATACACAGCAAGACTGGTGAAAGATTGGTTTGATTAACATGAAAGTGAAGTTGAACATCTCCCATGGCCTGCACAGTCACCAGATCTAAATATTATTGAGCCACTTTGGGGTGTTTTGGAGGAGCGAGTCAGGAAACGTTTTCCTCCACCAGTATCACGTAGTGACCTGGCCACTATCCTGCAAGAAGAATGGCTTAAAATCTCTCTGGCCACTGTGCAGGACTTGTATATGTCATTCCCAAGACGAATTGACGCTGTATCGGCCACAAAAGGAGGCCCTACACTATACTATTAAATTATTGTGGTCTAAAACCAGGTGTTTCAGTTTCATTGTCCAACCCCTGTAACTCCAGTTAATTTAACATGGACCAAACCTTTAAGTGTAAAAGTTATTTAAAGTAATTTTCTATGCCATTCCTACAGTCTAAATAGTCTATAGTATGTAAATGTGTCAGACTCCAACACATAATATGTACCAACAGAAGGCAGTTCATTTTTATTTTGAATAAACTAAGGTTCATAATCATATTAGTCAACTGGCCCAATCAAAATTGCAATAGAAAAAAGGTGCAACTTGAAATCTTCAGAGAAATAATGTGCATTTTACTGAATTTCAAGGTGAAATTTGGGCCTTTTAATTTTTACTTCTTTTCATGATTAATCAAAATTAACTAAGACAAATAGATTGATAGACAACGCTCTGGTACCTGGGCATAAAAAGGTATGTTTAGGGGTATAAAACAGATTTTTTCATTATGCTTTTTTCAATATTTAATAGCCTGCATACCCCAGAACAATTTGAATCCATTTTCGGATGCACAAATTTAATGGGGTCCAACTTATTTAGCAATCTAACTGTCATTTCCCTAAACACTTTAAAGTTAAATTGTCACACTTAACAATCTCAATTTCTGTAATAGCATATGCAGACAATATATCAACTATCTATTTCTGACATCAAGGAGGGTTAAATCTTTTCAAATAATATGCAAAACAAATCTTGAGGCACCAATTCACAGAGAAAAAAGTGATTGTGATTGTATTCATCGCTCAGCTAATGACTGGCAAGAATGTAAGACAATCCTTAGCTCATCATTAGCTAAACATTTCAGTGTGTTCCTATGGGGTTAGAAGTATGTGTAGTTTAAGTTTCAACATATGACCTTAAAAAGAAACTGTACAAAAATTATTTAACCTATCATGTCATGTAAACCTCATTTAATTATTTCATTGGTTGATTTATAAAGCACTTTAACATATCCAATCAAGCAGAACAAAGTGCGCAACAAAAGAAAGACAAAACTTACTAAAAGTCAGGAGAACAGTAATAAAAACCTCTTTCATCAGTTTACATGTAGAACAGAAGAAAAGAAGACATCACATTTGTTGCACAACCTTATCTAAAAAAGGAAAGGCCACTGGTTCAAACTGTTCAAATACAGCTAAACAGCAGGAGCAACAGAGAGATCTACAGCAGTAGATGAGCTACTGACAGCCTAAACCTCAGTCTAAACAGTAAGATGAATAATTGCAGGCAGTTGTAATTGTAATGGACCGGGTTTTTTAGGAATGAAAACATGTAGACAGAGAAAAAAGTTTAGGAGAGACACTCTTATGAGCTTACCTTCCTCACAGTAAAGCCCAGAATAGCTTGGCAGACACACACATGTGAAGGAGGCCAGCCCATCAACACATGTGCCTCCATTACTGCACGGGTTTGATTGGCACTCATCAATATCTTTGTAGGAAATACAGTAAATACAAAAACAGTCAAATCTCTAGTTTATGTGATATGTAATATCTATTATTAATCAATATTGCACCTGTTTCACACTGATGACCAGTGAACCCAGGAGAACAGCTACATGAATAGATGCTGCCACTCTTGAAGCAAGATCCTCCATTCAGACAAATGTTTTCTTGACATGAATACATTTCTGTTGAGTAAAAAACATGAACACTTACTTAAAGTACTCTGAGCATAAATACTTTTTTGTATTTGGTCACAGGACCTTGAATAAAGCGTACCTGGAATTTCTACAGTCTCGCCGACAACTGTGTGGCCCAAATCAAGTCTTATTGGGGCAGAGGTGGTTGTTTCTTCTTCTTCTATTGATGTTTCTCTTCCATTAAGGGACGGGGATGTTGATATTTCATTGTATTGTTGTTCTTTTTCCTCAAAAAAGGATGATGGTTGGGTGGCTAAAGATCTAACTAACTCTAGCTCATTTTGTGTTTGTCTTGTTGATGTTGTTGTTAATGCTCCATGGATACTCGTGGTAGTTGAAATACCAGCTGTACTCGTCATTTTTGATGTTGCTGTATCGTTGTACTGAGGAACTGATTGAACAAAATTCTGATCTCCTGCACCATAGTCTGGGGGTGGATAATCATTTTCAGTGTGAAAGCTACCACGTGGAGATGATGGTTGTGCGTCATGAGATAGTTTTGGCACAACTGTCACATTACTTTCAAAACCAGAAGCAGCTCGAGTCACATAATAACTACTATGTTGAAACGAGGTTGATTCTGCAACCTGACCTGCTTTATGACTTGCAGACATAGGGTAAGTTGTGGAGTGTGATAAATCTTCAGCCGAAGGGTCTGGTTGGAGGCTGTTTGGCTTTGTGATCTCTGACCTCACTTGTTCAAATGAATTTTGAGAAGTTGGTACAGGGGACATAGTTGTGTGAAATTGAATTAAATAGTCAGATGACGCTGGAGATAAAATGGGAGTAGTGTCAAAGGAAACATGTGTACCTGAAACTTCAGTAGCTGAAGATTTATTATCATCATGGGGTTGTCTAGTAGATGGCCATGAGATTTTATCAGTCATACCAGGTATTTTGGATATGGACGAAGAAGGAACTAATTTATTTTTTTTAGTTGTAGCAGAGAAAGTAGTTTGGGCTGTATGTACACTGAGGGTTTCTTTAGAGTTTGAATGTCTGGACTCAGTAGTAGCTGGAGTTGATGATGGTGACAAAAAGTTTTCAATTCCTTTACTGAATGTAGAAACACCTCCTATGGGGGATAATGTTGAAGTGGGCAGGGAATACTTTGAAAATCTTGAGACAAAGGAGGAATCAATGGATGTAACTGGATCTGCAGTTACTGGTGAAGAAGTAAAAACAGGAGCACTGAAAGTTCCTGAGCCTTCTTGTTCTTCTCCTAAGTCCACCTGTTGTGTCATTGTAATTGTTGTGTCACCCCTAACTTCAGACTCAGGAGATTTAGAGTCATCAGACAGTCCCCAAGTTTGCATGGCCATTGCTGTTCTGAGTTTCTCTGTGCCAAAAATGGAAGATCCATTAGTTTTTTTAGTACCTGTAGATGTGCTTTTAAGAGTTGCTGGACCATGACCTGAACTATCTTTTTCCTTAAACATTGACACTGAGGAAACTGAGCGAACAGTACTGCTGAAAAACAACTCAGCTGGCTTCTCAGCCACAGTAGTGGAAGCTGTCACCAATTCCAAAAATAATGTTGAGGGGAGGGTGGTAAACGTGACAGAATCAGTAGCATCAGCCTCAGTGTTCTGGAGATGTTTTACATCCAAAGTTGTTTTGGGTTTCATAAAAGAACTTGAAACTTGTCCAAATGTTGACTCGCTGGGGTTAGCATCTGAACAGTCTTCCTCAATGGAAGAATCACCTTCACTGCCAGGCTCAGCAAAGTAAGTCTCTCTGTTTGTCGTAAGTGGAGCTTGAGCTGAGGACAACAATTCTTTACAAGGTTGTGTACCAGAATGGCTTGTCAATAATCCACTCTCACTCTCATCTGTTTCAGCTTCATCTGTCACAGTAAAATAGTCATTTTGAGATTTTGTGGTCAGCTCAGTGTACTTTGCATTGGATACGCTTGTTGCAATTGTTGCTCGGACAGATAATTCTACAATGGGTCGCTGTGCCACTGTTTGCATTTCCAGAGGTACATCATCTGTATACCCAGATGCTTCATCGCCCGAGTTCTCTACCTCAGTTGAATCATCATTTTCTAACTCAGGGTCTGAGGATATCCCCATTTTATTGGTGGAAGAAAAAGAAGTAGCATCGGTGGATAATTGTGTCATGACCTCAAAGGATGACTGGAATAAAACATTTTTATCGGACTGATATTTTGTCTGAGTCACACCTTTGTGGCTCTCATCTTTTGTAGCTGATGTAATATTGCTCTGGTGAGAAGCAGAAATGGGGATTGGGGTTAATTTCTCAGTACTAAAGAGAGATGCTGATATGGAAATTTGAGAATTTACAATATTTGATGTATTCTGAGACGAGCCTGTGGACAGTACTGGTCTGACTGTGCTGCTCACTGAGGACACTCCAGCTGTTGTGCTTGATGTGATAACAGAAGAAGAGGCAATAGGAACTGAACCATCCCCACCATAAAGGTTTGATCCCAAGATTGGGTTGACAACTGTGCTAGGGGGACTGACAGTTGTTTTACTGAGGACAGGTAAAGAGTTAGCTGTACTGCTGCTGTACTCTGTTTTTTCTTCTGTCTGTGTTAAGACTGTGAAAAGTGAGGGACCGACATAAAATTCTGTAAATTTACTTGTGCTCTCCTGATCTGTTACTGAAGAAGCTGAACTTCCTTTTACAGTTGCTGACTCTTGATGGGACTGGGAGGTGGTGACAATCTCTTTTGTTTCAGGAGACCCCAATGTTGGCTTCTTTGTACTGGAAAATGATGAAGCTGGTGTGGCAGCAGTTTTCGAACTATTACTTGTTTCTGGTGGTTGTGACACTGTAAATGATGGAGACATTTCTTTTTCAGGAGACACAGATGTTAATTTCACTACACCATGAACTGATGAAGCTGAGAAGACAGTTGGTTTTAAAGTGTCACTTTTCAAAGATGTGTCTGATGTTGTGACTGATGGAGACTCTTTGAACAACGCTGGGGATGCAGTAGCAACGGTCACTAATGACTTGCTGGTAAAATCTGCAGAGCCTTCTCCAGAACCTTCAGCATCTGTTATTATTTGGACTGCCATTGTTTCAGGAGATTGTGTTGTCTCGGTAATGTGAACAGATGAAGATAATTCTGTAACTGTAGAGACTGGTGTGAACATGTCAGTAGTTTGGTCTCCTGAAAAGTCTTCTTCTACTGGAGAACTGACAGAAGAACTTTCTGTTCTAGCTGTGACTGTGGAAAGGGAAGATGTTATTGTTTGAACTGTTTGAATACTGTAATCAACCTCAACTAGCAGAGCTGTTGTCTTCTCTGTGCTGAGCAATGAAGAACCTGTAGGAGATGCCATGTGTATGCTAGATGTTTCAATTGTGGGCTTACTTGTCCTCTCTTCATTTGTTACTGGAGTTCTTGAACTTTCCTCTGGCATGACTGACTTTCGCTCAGACGTAGCAGTAGAGAAAGTCTGAGGTGTTTCAGGGGACACCGATGTTGGTTCCTCTGGGATGTGGAGTTCTGAAGCTGAAGTACCAATTGTTTTTGAAGTATCGGTTGTTTCAGCTTTTCTTGATGCTGAGACTGATGAAGAAAGAATATTAAAGGCTGAAGAGCTAGCCGTACCTTTAGTGACAGGTGTGTCAGTAGATTTAGTGATGTTTTCACCAGAAATATCTTCAGCTGTGAACACAAAGGTTGATGCTGCTTCAGGGGATGTTGTTGTGTCTGTTGTTGTGTCAATGCTGTACAGAGTTGAAGATGAACCAATAACGGTAATAAATGACTTGAACGGGTCTGTAATTGTGGATCCAGAACCGTCCTCATCTTTTGCAGTAGTGAGAGAAAATGTCTCTTCCTTTTCAGTAATAGATGAAATTGAAGGGATGGTTTTCTTTTCTGTGGAATATTTATCAACTTCCTCTGCTGTTGTTGTCTCTGGACTGATTAACGAGGAACCCGTTGGAGATACCAGGTGTTTGCTAGACATTTCACTGGGGTATTCACTGGTATATTGATTTGTGCTCCCTTTATCTGTAATGGCAAAAGTTGAAGTTTCCAATGATGTTGCAGACTCGTCTTTAAATTGGGTTGTGGTAAACGCCTGTTTTGTTTCAGGAGATATCACTGTTGGTTTCACTGTGCTGTGGAGTAATGCATCTGGGGTAACAGTAGTTGTTGAAACATCCCTTGTTTCAGATGTGTATGATGCTGAGGCTGAAGGTGACTTTGTACTTATTGTTGAAAAAACTGCTGTTGTCTTAATTGACTGGTCAGTGACATCAGAAAGTGTTTGTCCAGACGTTTCAGCAACTGGGACAATGAGAAGTGTAGCTGTGTCAGGTTGGATACTTGTTCCATTGATTAAAGGAATGGACTCCACCATTGTAGGCTTTGTATCATAATCTTCATACTGATGATAAACAGTAGCGGATGATGAGACTGATGGAGTAATTGCTGAACCTGTTAACGGGGTCATGGGTTTACCCTCAGAGACCGGAGAAATGGACTGCTCTTCTGTTAAAAGAGACATGAGTGTTTCATCTGTTTTAGGTTGCTCTGTGGTGAAAAGTGAGTGAGATGATGGTGGGACAGAACTGTATTCAACTGACATTTCATCTTCCAAAGAAGTTGTCTGGATATGAATGATTGGTGTTTGGGCAGAAGAACTTGTTCTATCTTCTGGTGAAGCAGTAAATTCTTCGGTTCCATGAGAAAGAGATGGAAGTGCTGAGGAGCTACGTTGTTCTGGTGTTTCTGAATCTCCCTCAAACTGACTTGTGGTAACAACATGTTCTTTTTCAGGAGACACAGATGTTAATTTCACTACACCATGAACTGATGAAGCTGAGAAGACAGTTGGTTTTAAAGTGTCACTTTTCAAAGATGTGTCTGATGTTGTGACTGATGGAGACTCTTTGAACAACGCTGGGGATGCAGTAGCAACGGTCACTAATGACTTGCTGGTAAAATCTGCAGAGCCTTCTCCAGAACCTTCAGCATCTGTGATTATTTGGACTGCCATTGTTTCAGGAGATTGTGTTGTCTCGGTAATGTGAACAGATGAAGATAATTCTGTAACTGTAGAGACTGGTGTGAACATGTCAGTAGTTTGGTCTCCTGAAAAGTCTTCTTCTACTGGAGAACTGACAGAAGAACTTTCTGTTCTAGCTGTGACTGTGGAAAGGGAAGATGTCATTGTTTGAACTGTTTGAATACTGTAATCAACCTCAACTAGCAGAGCTGTTGTCTTCTCTGTGCTGAGCAATGAAGAACCTGTAGGAGATGCCATGTGTATGCTAGATGTTTCAATTGTGGGCTTACTTGTCCTCTCTTCATTTGTTACTGGAGTTCTTGAACTTTCCTCTGGCATGACTGACTTTCGCTCAGACGTAGCAGTAGAGAAAGTCTGAGGTGTTTCAGGGGACACCGATATTGGTTCCTCTGGGATGTGGAGTTCTGAAGCTGAAGTATCAATTGTTTTTGAAGTATCGGTTGTTTCAGCTTTTCTTGATGCTGAGACTGATGAAGAAAGAATATTAAAGGCTGAAGAGCTAGCCGTACCTTTAGTGACAGGTGTGTCAGTAGATTTAGTGATGTTTTCACCAGAAATATCTTCAGCTGTGAACACAAAGGTTGATGCTGCTTCAGGGGATGTTGTTGTGTCTGTTGTTGTGTCAATGCTGTACAGAGTTGAAGATGAACCAATAACGGTAATAAATGACTTGAACGGGTCTGTAATTGTGGATCCAGAACCGTCCTCATCTTTTGCAGTAGTGAGAGAAAATGTCTCTTCCTTTTCAGTAATAGATGAAATTGAAGGGATGGTTTTCTTTTCTGTGGAATATTTATCAACTTCCTCTGCTGTTGTTGTCTCTGGACTGATTAACGAGGAACCCGTTGGAGATACCAGGTGTTTGCTAGACATTTCACTGGGGTATTCACTGGTATATTGATTTGTGCTCCCTTTATCTGTAATGGCAAAAGTTGAAGTTTCCAATGATGTTGCAGACTCGTCTTTAAATTGGGTTGTGGTAAACGCCTGTTTTGTTTCAGGAGATATCACTGTTGGTTTCACTGTGCTGTGGAGTAATGCATCTGGGGTAACAGTAGTTGTTGAAACATCCCTTGTTTCAGATGTGTATGATGCTGAGGCTGAAGGTGACTTTGTACTTATTGTTGAAAAAACTGCTGTTGTCTTAATTGACTGGTCAGTGACATCAGAAAGTGTTTGTCCAGACGTTTCAGCAACTGGGACAATGAGAAGTGTAGCTGTGTCAGGTTGGATACTTGTTCCATTGATTAAAGGAATGGACTCCACCATTGTAGGCTTTGTATCATAATCTTCATACTGATGATAAACAGTAGCGGATGATGAGACTGATGGAGTAATTGCTGAACCTGTTAACGGGGTCATGGGTTTACCCTCAGAGACCGGAGAAATGGACTGCTCTTCTGTTAAAAGAGACATGAGTGTTTCATCTGTTTTAGGTTGCTCTGTGGTGAAAAGTGAGTGAGATGATGGTGGGATAGAACTGTATTCAACTGACATTTCATCTTCCAAAGAAGTTGTCTGGATATGAATGATTGGTGTTTGGGCAGAAGAACTTGTTCTATCTTCTGGTGAAGCAGTAAATTCTTCGGTTCCATGAGAAAGAGATGGAAGTGCTGAGGAGCTACGTTGTTCTGGTGTTTCTGAATCTCCCTCAAACTGACTTGTGGTAACAACATGTTCTTTTTCAGGAGACACAGATGTTAATTTCACTACACCATGAACTGATGAAGCTGAGAAGACAGTTGGTTTTAAAGTGTCACTTTTCAAAGATGTGTCTGATGTTGTGACTGATGGAGACTCTTTGAACAACGCTGGGGATGCAGTAGCAACGGTCACTAATGACTTGCTGGTAAAATCTGCAGAGCCTTCTCCAGAACCTTCAGCATCTGTGATTATTTGGACTCCCATTGTTTCAGGAGATTGTGTTGTCTCGGTAATGTGAACAGATGAAGATAATTCTGTAACTGTAGAGACTGGTGTGAACATATCAGTAGTTTGGTCTCCTGAAAAGTCTTCTTCTACTGGAGAACTGACAGAAGAACTTTCTGTTCTAGCTGTGACTGTGGAAAGTGAAGATGTCATTGTTTGAACTGTTTGAATACTGTAATCAACCTCAACTAGCAGAGCTGTTGTCTTCTCTGTGCTGAGCAATGAAGAACCTGTAGGAGATGCCATGTGTATGCTAGATGTTTCAATTGTGGGCTTACTTGTCCTCTCTTCATTTGTTACTGGAGTTCTTGAACTTTCCTCTGGCATGACTGACTTTCGCTCAGACGTAGCAGTAGAGAAAGTCTGAGGTGTTTCAGGGGACACCGATGTTGGTTCCTCTGGGATGTGGAGTTCTGAAGCTGAAGTACCAATTGTTTTTGAAGTATCGGTTGTTTCAGCTTTTCTTGATGCTGAGACTGATGAAGAAAGAATATTAAAGGCTGAAGAGCTAGCCGTACCTTTAGTGACAGGTGTGTCAGTAGATTTAGTGATGTTTTCACCAGAAATATCTTCAGCTGTGAACACAAAGGTTGATGCTGCTTCAGGGGATGTTGTTGTGTCTGTTGTTGTGTCAATGCTGTACAGAGTTGAAGATGAACCAATAACGGTAATAAATGACTTGAACGGGTCTGTAATTGTGGATCCAGAACCGTCCTCATCTTTTGCAGTAGTGAGAGAAAATGTCTCTTCCTTTTCAGTAATAGATGAAATTGAAGGGATGGTTTTCTTTTCTGTGGAATATTTATCAACTTCCTCTGCTGTTGTTGTCTCTGGACTGATTAACGAGGAACCCGTTGGAGATACCAGGTGTTTGCTAGACATTTCACTGGGGTATTCACTGGTATATTGATTTGTGCTCCCTTTATCTGTAATGGCAAAAGTTGAAGTTTCCAATGATGTTGCAGACTCGTCTTTAAATTGGGTTGTGGTAAACGCCTGTTTTGTTTCAGGAGATATCACTGTTGGTTTCACTGTGCTGTGGAGTAATGCATCTGGGGTAACAGTAGTTGTTGAAACATCCCTTGTTTCAGATGTGTATGATGCTGAGGCTGAAGGTGACTTTGTACTTATTGTTGAAAAAACTGCTGTTGTCTTAATTGACTGGTCAGTGACATCAGAAAGTGTTTGTCCAGACGTTTCAGCAACTGGGACAATGAGAAGTGTAGCTGTGTCAGGTTGGATACTTGTTCCATTGATTAAAGGAATGGACTCCACCATTGTAGGCTTTGTATCATAATCTTCATACTGATGATAAACAGTAGCGGATGATGAGACTGATGGAGTAATTGCTGAACCTGTTAACGGGGTCATGGGTTTACCCTCAGAGACCGGAGAAATGGACTGCTCTTCTGTTAAAAGAGACATGAGTGTTTCATCTGTTTTAGGTTGCTCTGTGGTGAAAAGTGAGTGAGATGATGGTGGGACAGAACTGTATTCAACTGACATTTCATCTTCCAAAGAAGTTGTCTGGATATGAATGATTGGTGTTTGGGCAGAAGAACTTGTTCTATCTTCTGGTGAAGCAGTAAATTCTTCGGTTCCATGAGAAAGAGATGGAAGTGCTGAGGAGCTACGTTGTTCTGGTGTTTCTGAATCTCCCTCAAACTGACTTGTGGTAACAACATGTTCTTTTTCAGGAGACACAGATGTTAATTTCACTACACCATGAACTGATGAAGCTGAGAAGACAGTTGGTTTTAAAGTGTCACTTTTCAAAGATGTGTCTGATGTTGTGACTGATGGAGACTCTTTGAACAACGCTGGGGATGCAGTAGCAACGGTCACTAATGACCTGCTGGTAAAATCTGCAGAGCCTTCTCCAGAACCTTCAGCATCTGTGATTATTTGGACTGCCATTGTTTCAGGAGATTGTGTTGTCTCGGTAATGTGAACAGATGAAGATAATTCTGTAACTGTAGAGACTGGTGTGAACATGTCAGTAGTTTGGTCTCCTGAAAAGTCTTCTTCTACTGGAGAACTGACAGAAGAACTTTCTGTTCTAGCTGTGACTGTGGAAAGGGAAGATGTCATTGTTTGAACTGTTTGAATACTGTAATCAACCTCAACTAGCAGAGCTGTTGTCTTCTCTGTGCTGAGCAATGAAGAACCTGTAGGAGATGCCATGTGTATGCTAGATGTTTCAATTGTGGGCTTACTTGTCCTCTCTTCATTTGTTACTGGAGTTCTTGAACTTTCCTCTGGCATGACTGACGTTCGCTCAGACGTAGCAGTAGAGAAAGTCTGAGGTGTTTCAGGGGACACCGATGTTGGTTCCTCTGGGATGTGGAGTTCTGAAGCTGAAGTACCAATTGTTTTTGAAGTATCGGTTGTTTCAGCTTTTCTTGATGCTGAGACTGATGAAGAAAGAATATTAAAGGCTGAAGAGCTAGCCGTACCTTTAGTGACAGGTGTGTCAGTAGATTTAGTGATGTTTTCACCAGAAATATCTTCAGCTGTGAACACAAAGGTTGATGCTGCTTCAGGGGATGTTGTTGTGTCTGTTGTTGTGTCAATGCTGTACAGAGTTGAAGATGAACCAATAACGGTAATAAATGACTTGAACGGGTCTGTAATTGTGGATCCAGAACCGTCCTCATCTTTTGCAGTAGTGAGAGAAAATGTCTCTTCCTTTTCAGTAATAGATGAAATTGAAGGGATGGTTTTCTTTTCTGTGGAATATTTATCAACTTCCTCTGCTGTTGTTGTCTCTGGACTGATTAACAAGGAACCCGTTGGAGATACCAGGTGTTTGCTAGACATTTCACTGGGGTATTCACTGGTATATTGATTTGTGCTCCCTTTATCTGTAATGGCAAAAGTTGAAGTTTCCAATGATGTTGCAGACTCGTCTTTAAATTGGGTTGTGGTAAACGCCTGTTTTGTTTCAGGAGATATCACTGTTGGTTTCACTGTGCTGTGGAGTAATGCATCTGGGGTAACAGTAGTTGTTGAAACATCCCTTGTTTCAGATGTGTATGATGCTGAGGCTGAAGGTGACTTTGTACTTATTGTTGAAAAAACTGCTGTTGTCTTAATTGACTGGTCAGTGACATCAGAAAGTGTTTGTCCAGACGTTTCAGCAACTGGGACAATGAGAAGTGTAGCTGTGTCAGGTTGGATACTTGTTCCATTGATTAAAGGAATGGACTCCACCATTGTAGGCTTTGTATCATAATCTTCATACTGATGATAAACAGTAGCGGATGATGAGACTGATGGAGTAATTGCTGAACCTGTTAACGGGGTCATGGGTTTACCCTCAGAGACCGGAGAAATGGACTGCTCTTCTGTTAAAAGAGACATGAGTGTTTCATCTGTTTTAGGTTGCTCTGTGGTGAAAAGTGAGTGAGATGATGGTGGGATAGAACTGTATTCAACTGACATTTCATCTTCCAAAGAAGTTGTCTGGATATGAATGATTGGTGTTTGGGCAGAAGAACTTGTTCTATCTTCTGGTGAAGCAGTAAATTCTTCGGTTCCATGAGAAAGAGATGGAAGTGCTGAGGAGCTACGTTGTTCTGGTGTTTCTGAATCTCCCTCAAACTGACTTGTGGTAACAACATGTTCTTTTTCAGGAGACACAGATGTTAATTTCACTACACCATGAACTGATGAAGCTGAGAAGACAGTTGGTTTTAAAGTGTCACTTTTCAAAGATGTGTCTGATGTTGTGACTGATGGAGACTCTTTGAACAACGCTGGGGATGCAGTAGCAACGGTCACTAATGACCTTGCTGGTAAAATCTGCAGAGCCTTCTCCAGAACCTTCAGCATCTGTGATTATTTGGACTCCCATTGTTTCAGGAGATTGTGTTGTCTCGGTAATGTGAACAGATGAAGATAATTCTGTAACTGTAGAGACTGGTGTGAACATATCAGTAGTTTGGTCTCCTGAAAAGTCTTCTTCTACTGGAGAACTGACAGAAGAACTTTCTGTTCTAGCTGTGACTGTGGAAAGGGAAGATGTCATTGTTTGAACTGTTTGAATACTGTAATCAACCTCAACTAGCAGAGCTGTTGTCTTCTCTGTGCTGAGCAATGAAGAACCTGTAGGAGATGCCATGTGTATGCTAGATGTTTCAATTGTGGGCTTACTTGTCCTCTCTTCATTTGTTACTGGAGTTCTTGAACTTTCCTCTGGCATGACTGACTTTCGCTCAGACGTAGCAGTAGAGAAAGTCTGAGGTGTTTCAGGGGACACCGATGTTGGTTCCTCTGGGATGTGGAGTTCTGAAGCTGAAGTACCAATTGTTTTTGAAGTATCGGTTGTTTCAGCTTTTCTTGATGCTGAGACTGATGAAGAAAGAATATTAAAGGCTGAAGAGCTAGCCGTACCTTTAGTGACAGGTGTGTCAGTAGATTTAGTGATGTTTTCACCAGAAATATCTTCAGCTGTGAACACAAAGGTTGATGCTGCTTCAGGGGATGTTGTTGTGTCTGTTGTTGTGTCAATGCTGTACAGAGTTGAAGATGAACCAATAACGGTAATAAATGACTTAACGGGTCTGTAATTGTGGATCCAGAACCGTCCTCATCTTTTGCAGTAGTGAGAGAAAATGTCTCTTCCTTTTCAGTAATAGATGAAATTGAAGGGATGGTTTTCTTTTCTGTGGAATATTTATCAACTTCCTCTGCTGTTGTTGTCTCTGGACTGATTAACGAGGAACCCGTTGGAGATACCAGGTGTTTGCTAGACATTTCACTGGGGTATTCACTGGTATATTGATTTGTGCTCCCTTTATCTGTAATGGCAAAAGTTGAAGTTTCCAATGATGTTGCAGACTCGTCTTTAAATTGGGTTGTGGTAAACGCCTGTTTTGTTTCAGGAGATATCACTGTTGGTTTCACTGTGCTGTGGAGTAATGCATCTGGGGTAACAGTAGTTGTTGAAACATCCCTTGTTTCAGATGTGTATGATGCTGAGGCTGAAGGTGACTTTGTACTTATTGTTGAAAAAACTGCTGTTGTCTTAATTGACTGGTCAGTGACATCAGAAAGTGTTTGTCCAGACGTTTCAGCAACTGGGACAATGAGAAGTGTAGCTGTGTCAGGTTGGATACTTGTTCCATTGATTAAAGGAATGGACTCCACCATTGTAGGCTTTGTATCATAATCTTCATACTGATGATAAACAGTAGCGGATGATGAGACTGATGGAGTAATTGCTGAACCTGTTAACGGGGTCATGGGTTTACCCTCAGAGACCGGAGAAATGGACTGCTCTTCTGTTAAAAGAGACATGAGTGTTTCATCTGTTTTAGGTTGCTCTGTGGTGAAAAGTGAGTGAGATGATGGTGGGATAGAACTGTATTCAACTGACATTTCATCTTCCAAAGAAGTTGTCTGGATATGAATGATTGGTGTTTGGGCAGAAGAACTTGTTCTATCTTCTGGTGAAGCAGTAAATTCTTCGGTTCCATAAGAAAGAGATGGAAGTGCTGAGGAGCTACGTTGTTCTGGTGTTTCTGAATCTCCCTCAAACTGACTTGTGGTAACAACATGTTCTTTTTCAGGAGACACAGATGTTAATTTCACTACACCATGAACTGATGAAGCTGAGAAGACAGTTGGTTTTAAAGTGTCACTTTTCAAAGATGTGTCTGATGTTGTGACTGATGGAGACTCTTTGAACAACGCTGGGGATGCAGTAGCAACGGTCACTAATGACCTGCTGGTAAAATCTGCAGAGCCTTCTCCAGAACCTTCAGCATCTGTGATTATTTGGACTGCCATTGTTTCAGGAGATTGTGTTGTCTCGGTAATGTGAACAGATGAAGATAATTCTGTAACTGTAGAGACTGGTGTGAACATATCAGTAGTTTGGTCTCCTGAAAAGTCTTCTTCTACTGGAGAACTGACAGAAGAACTTTCTGTTCTAGCTGTGACTGTGGAAAGGGAAGATGTCATTGTTTGAACTGTTTGAATACTGTAATCAACCTCAACTAGCAGAGCTGTTGTCTTCTCTGTGCTGAGCAATGAAGAACCTGTAGGAGATGCCATGTGTATGCTAGATGTTTCAATTGTGGGCTTACTTGTCCTCTCTTCATTTGTTACTGGAGTTCTTGAACTTTCCTCTGGCATGACTGACGTTCGCTCAGACGTAGCAGTAGAGAAAGTCTGAGGTGTTTCAGGGGACACCGATGTTGGTTCCTCTGGGATGTGGAGTTCTGAAGCTGAAGTACCAATTGTTTTTGAAGTATCGGTTGTTTCAGCTTTTCTTGATGCTGAGACTGATGAAGAAAGAATATTAAAGGCTGAAGAGCTAGCCGTACCTTTAGTGACAGGTGTGTCAGTAGATTTAGTGATGTTTTCACCAGAAATATCTTCAGCTGTGAACACAAAGGTTGATGCTGCTTCAGGGGATGTTGTTGTGTCTGTTGTTGTGTCAATGCTGTACAGAGTTGAAGATGAACCAATAACGGTAATAAATGACTTGAACGGGTCTGTAATTGTGGATCCAGAACCGTCCTCATCTTTTGCAGTAGTGAGAGAAAATGTCTCTTCCTTTTCAGTAATAGATGAAATTGAAGGGATGGTTTTCTTTTCTGTGGAATATTTATCAACTTCCTCTGCTGTTGTTGTCTCTGGACTGATTAACGAGGAACCCGTTGGAGATACCAGGTGTTTGCTAGACATTTCACTGGGGTATTCACTGGTATATTGATTTGTGCTCCCTTTATCTGTAATGGCAAAAGTTGAAGTTTCCAATGATGTTGCAGACTCGTCTTTAAATTGGGTTGTGGTAAACGCCTGTTTTGTTTCAGGAGATATCACTGTTGGTTTCACTGTGCTGTGGAGAAATGCATCTGGGGTAACAGTAGTTGTTGAAACATCCCTTGTTTCAGATGTGTATGATGCTGAGGCTGAAGGTGACTTTGTACTTATTGTTGAAAAAACTGCTGTTGTCTTAATTGACTGGTCAGTGACATCAGAAAGTGTTTGTCCAGACGTTTCAGCAACTGGGACAATGAGAAGTGTAGCTGTGTCAGGTTGGATACTTGTTCCATTGATTAAAGGAATGGACTCCACCATTGTAGGCTTTGTATCATAATCTTCATACTGATGATAAACAGTAGCGGATGATGAGACTGATGGAGTAATTGCTGAACCTGTTAACGGGGTCATGGGTTTACCCTCAGAGACCGGAGAAATGGACTGCTCTTCTGTTAAAAGAGACATGAGTGTTTCATCTGTTTTAGGTTGCTCTGTGGTGAAAAGTGAGTGAGATGATGGTGGGATAGAACTGTATTCAACTGACATTTCATCTTCCAAAGAAGTTGTCTGGATATGAATGATTGGTGTTTGGGCAGAAGAACTTGTTCTATCTTCTGGTGAAGCAGTAAATTCTTCGGTTCCATGAGAAAGAGATGGAAGTGCTGAGGAGCTACGTTGTTCTGGTGTTTCTGAATCTCCCTCAAACTGACTTGTGGTAACAACATGTTCTTTTTCAGGAGACACAGATGTTAATTTCACTACACCATGAACTGATGAAGCTGAGAAGACAGTTGGTTTTAAAGTGTCACTTTTCAAAGATGTGTCTGATGTTGTGACTGATGGAGACTCTTTGAACAACGCTGGGGATGCAGTAGCAACGGTCACTAATGACCTGCTGGTAAAATCTGCAGAGCCTTCTCCAGAACCTTCAGCATCTGTGATTATTTGGACTGCCATTGTTTCAGGAGATTGTGTTGTCTCGGTAATGTGAACAGATGAAGATAATTCTGTAACTGTAGAGACTGGTGTGAACATATCAGTAGTTTGGTCTCCTGAAAAGTCTTCTTCTACTGGAGAACTGACAGAAGAACTTTCTGTTCTAGCTGTGACTGTGGAAAGGGAAGATGTCATTGTTGGAACTGTTTGAATACTGTAATCAACCTCAACTAGCAGAGCTGTTGTCTTCTCTGTGCTGAGCAATGAAGAACCTGTAGGAGATGCCATGTGTATGCTAGATGTTTCAATTGTGGGCTTACTTGTCCTCTCTTCATTTGTTACTGGAGTTCTTGAACTTTCCTCTGGCATGACTGACGTTCGCTCAGACGTAGCAGTAGAGAAAGTCTGAGGTGTTTCAGGGGACACCGATGTTGGTTCCTCTGGGATGTGGAGTTCTGAAGCTGAAGTACCAATTGTTTTTGAAGTATCGGTTGTTTCAGCTTTTCTTGATGCTGAGACTGATGAAGAAAGAATTTTAAAGGCTGAAGAGCTAGCCGTACCTTTAGTGACAGGTGTGTCAGTAGATTTAGTGATGTTTTCACCAGAAATATCTTCAGCTGTGAACACAAAGGTTGATGCTGCTTCAGGGGATGTTGTTGTGTCTGTTGTTGTGTCAATGCTGTACAGAGTTGAAGATGAACCAATAACGGTAATAAATGACTTAAACGGGTCTGTAATTGTGGATCCAGAACCGTCCTCATCTTTTGCAGTAGTGAGAGAAAATGTCTCTTCCTTTTCAGTAATAGATGAAATTGAAGGGATGGTTTTCTTTTCTGTGGAATATTTATCAACTTCCTCTGCTGTTGTTGTCTCTGGACTGATTAACGAGGAACCCGTTGGAGATACCAGGTGTTTGCTAGACATTTCACTGGGGTATTCACTGGTATATTGATTTGTGCTCCCTTTATCTGTAATGGCAAAAGTTGAAGTTTCCAATGATGTTGCAGACTCGTCTTTAAATTGGGTTGTGGTAAACGCCTGTTTTGTTTCAGGAGATATCACTGTTGGTTTCACTGTGCTGTGGAGTAATGCATCTGGGGTAACAGTAGTTGTTGAAACATCCCTTGTTTCAGATGTGTATGATGCTGAGGCTGAAGGTGACTTTGTACTTATTGTTGAAAAAACTGCTGTTGTCTTAATTGACTGGTCAGTGACATCAGAAAGTGTTTGTCCAGACGTTTCAGCAACTGGGACAATGAGAAGTGTAGCTGTGTCAGGTTGGATACTTGTTCCATTGATTAAAGGAATGGACTCCACCATTGTAGGCTTTGTATCATAATCTTCATACTGATGATAAACAGTAGCGGATGATGAGACTGATGGAGTAATTGCTGAACCTGTTAACGGGGTCATGGGTTTACCCTCAGAGACCGGAGAAATGGACTGCTCTTCTGTTAAAAGAGACATGAGTGTTTCATCTGTTTTAGGTTGCTCTGTGGTGAAAAGTGAGTGAGATGATGGTGGGACAGAACTGTATTCAACTGACATTTCATCTTCCAAAGAAGTTGTCTGGATATGAATGATTGGTGTTTGGGCAGAAGAACTTGTTCTATCTTCTGGTGAAGCAGTAAATTCTTCGGTTCCATGAGAAAGAGATGGAAGTGCTGAGGAGCTACGTTGTTCTGGTGTTTCTGAATCTCCCTCAAACTGACTTGTGGTAACAACATGTTCTTTTTCAGGAGACACAGATGTTAATTTCACTACACCATGAACTGATGAAGCTGAGAAGACAGTTGGTTTTAAAGTGTCACTTTTCAAAGATGTGTCTGATGTTGTGACTGATGGAGACTCTTTGAACAACGCTGGGGATGCAGTAGCAACGGTCACTAATGACTTGCTGGTAAAATCTGCAGAGCCTTCTCCAGAACCTTCAGCATCTGTGATTATTTGGACTGCCATTGTTTCAGGAGATTGTGTTGTCTCGGTAATGTGAACAGATGAAGATAATTCTGTAACTGTAGAGACTGGTGTGAACATGTCAGTAGTTTGGTCTCCTGAAAAGTCTTCTTCTACTGGAGAACTGACAGAAGAACTTTCTGTTCTAGCTGTGACTGTGGAAAGGGAAGATGTCATTGTTTGAACTGTTTGAATACTGTAATCAACCTCAACTAGCAGAGCTGTTGTCTTCTCTGTGCTGAGCAATGAAGAACCTGTAGGAGATGCCATGTGTATGCTAGATGTTTCAATTGTGGGCTTACTTGTCCTCTCTTCATTTGTTACTGGAGTTCTTGAACTTTCCTCTGGCATGACTGACTTTCGCTCAGACGTAGCAGTAGAGAAAGTCTGAGGTGTTTCAGGGGACACCGATGTTGGTTCCTCTGGAATGTGGAGTTCTGAAGCTGAAGTAACAATTGTTTTTGAAGTATCGGTTGTTTCAGCTTTTCTTGATGCTGAGACTGATGAAGAAAGAATATTAAAGGCTGAAGAGCTAGCCGTACCTTTAGGGACAGGTGTGTCAGTAGATTTAGTGATGTTTTCACCAGAAATATCTTCAGCTGTGAACACAAAGGTTGATGCTGCTTCAGGGGATGTTGTTGTGTCTGTTGTTGTGTCAATGCTGTACAGAGTTGAAGATGAACCGATAACGGTAATAAATGACTTGAACGGGTCTGTAATTGTGGATCCAGAACCGTCCTCATCTTTTGCAGTAGTGAGAGAAAATGTCTCTTCCTTTTCAGTAATAGATGAAATTGAAGGGATGGTTTTCTTTTCTGTGGAATATTTATCAACTTCCTCTGCTGTTGTTGTCTCTGGACTGATTAACGAGGAACCCGTTGGAGATACCAGGTGTTTGCTAGACATTTCACTGGGGTATTCACTGGTATATTGATTTGTGCTCCCTTTATCTGTAATGGCAAAAGTTGAAGTTTCCAATGATGTTGCAGACTCGTCTTTAAATTTGGTTGTGGTAAACGCCTGTTTTGTTTCAGGAGATATCACTGTTGGTTTCACTGTGCTGTGGAGTAATGCATCTGGGGTAACAGTAGTTGTTGAAACATCCCTTGTTTCAGATGTGTATGATGCTGAGGCTGAAGGTGACTTTGTACTTATTGTTGAAAAAACTGCTGTTGTCTTAATTGACTGGTCAGTGACATCAGAAAGTGTTTGTCCAGAAGTTTCAGCAACTGGGACAATGAGAAGTGTAGCTGTGTCAGGTTGGATACTTGTTCCATTGATTAAAGGAATGGACTCCACCATTGTAGGCTTTGTATCATAATCTTCATACTGATGATAAACAGTAGCGGATGATGAGACTGATGGAGTAATTGCTGAACCTGTTAACGGGGTCATGGGTTTACCCTCAGAGACCGGAGAAATGGACTGCTCTTCTGTTAAAAGAGACATGAGTGTTTCATCTGTTTTAGGTTGCTCTGTGGTGAAAAGTGAGTGAGATGATGGTGGGACAGAACTGTATTCAACTGACATTTCATCTTCCAAAGAAGTTGTCTGGATATGAATGATTGGTGTTTGGGCAGAAGAACTTGTTCTATCTTCTGGTGAAGCAGTAAATTCTTCAGTTCCATGAGAAAGAGATGGAAGTGCTGAGGAGCTACGTTGTTCTGGTGTTTCTGAATCTCCCTCAAACTGATTTGTGGTAACAACATGTTCTTTTTCAGGAGACACAGATGTTAATTTCACTACACCATGAACTGATGAAGCTGAGAAGACAGTTGGTTTTAAAGTGTCACTTTTCAAAGATGTGTCTGATGTTGTGACTGATGGAGACTCTTTGAACAACGCTGGGGATGCAGTAGCAACGGTCACTAATGACTTGCTGGTAAAATCTGCAGAGCCTTCTCCAGAACCTTCAGCATCTGTGATTATTTGGACTGCCATTGTTTCAGGAGATTGTGTTGTCTCGGTAATGTGAACAGATGAAGATAATTCTGTAACTGTAGAGACTGGTGTGAACATGTCAGTAGTTTGGTCTCTTGAAAAGTCTTCTTCTACTGGAGAAATGAAAGAAGAACTTTCTGTTCTAGCTGTGACTGTGGAAAGTGAAGATGTCATTGTTTGAACTGTTTGAATACTGTAATCAACCTCAACTAGCAGAGCTGTTGTCTTCTCTGTGCTGAGCAATGAAGAACCTGTAGGAGATGCCATGTGTATGCTAGATGTTTCAATTGTGGGCTTACTTGTCCTCTCTTCATGTGTTACTGGAGTTCTTGAACTTTCCTCTGGCATGACTGACTTTCGCTCAGACGTAGCAGTAGAGAAAGTCTGAGGTGTTTCAGGGGACACCGATGTTGGTTCCTCTGGGATGTGGAGTTCTGAAGCTGAAGTACCAATTGTTTTTGAAGTATCGGTTGTTTCAGCTTTTCTTGATGCTGAGACTGATGAAGAAAGAATATTAAAGGCTGAAGAGCTAGCCGTACCTTTAGTGACAGGTGTGTCAGTAGATTTAGTGATGTTTTCACCAGAAATATCTTCAGCTGTGAACACAAAGGTTGATGCTGCTTCAGGGGATGTTGTTGTGTCTGTTGTTGTGTCAATGCTGTACAGAGTTGAAGATGAACCGATAACGGTAATAAATGACTTGAACGGGTCTGTAATTGTGGATCCAGAACCGTCCTCATCTTTTGCAGTAGTGAGAGAAAATGTCTCTTCCTTTTCAGTAATAGATGAAATTGAAGGGATGGTTTTCTTTTCTGTGGAATATTTATCAACTTCCTCTGCTGTTGTTGTCTCTGGACTGATTAACAAGGAACCCGTTGGAGATACCAGGTGTTTGCTAGACATTTCACTGGGGTATTCACTGGTATATTGATTTGTGCTCCCTTTATCTGTAATGGCAAAAGTTGAAGTTTCCAATGATGTTGCAGACTCGTCTTTAAATTGGGTTGGGGTAAACGCCTGTTTTGTTTCAGGAGATATCACTGTTGGTTTCACTGTGCTGTGGAGTAATGCATCTGGGGTAACAGTAGTTGTTGAAACATCCCTTGTTTCAGATGTGTATGATGCTGAGGCGGAAGGTGACTTTGTACTTATTGTTGAAAAAACTGCTGTTGTCTTAATTGACTGGTCAGTGACATCAGAAAGTGTTTGTCCAGAAGTTTCAGCAACTGGGACAATGAGAAGTTTAGCTGTGTCAGGTTGGATACTTGTTCCATTGATTAAATGAATGGACTCCACCATTGTAGGCTTTGTATCATAATCTTCATACTGATGATAAACAGTAGCGGATGATGAGACTGATGGAGTAATTGCTGAACCTGTTAACGGGGTCATGGGTTTACCCTCAGAGACCGGAGAAATGGACTGCTCTTCTGTTAAAAGAGACATGAGTGTTTCATCTGTTTTAGGTTGCTCTGTGGTGAAAAGTGAGTGAGATGATGGTGGGACAGAACTGTATTCAACTGACATTTCATCTTCCAAAGAAGTTGTCTGGATATGAATGATTGGTGTTTGGGCAGAAGAACTTGTTCTATCTTCTGGTGAAGCAGTAAATTCTTCGGTTCCATGAGAAAGAGATGGAAGTGCTGAGGAGCTACGTTGTTCTGGTGTTTCTGAATCTCCCTCAAACTGACTTGTGGTAACAACATGTTCTTTTTCAGGAGACACAGATGTTAATTTCACTACACCATGAACTGATGAAGCTGAGAAGACAGTTGGTTTTAAAGTGTCACTTTTCAAAGATGTGTCTGATGTTGTGACTGATGGAGACTCTTTGAACAACGCTGGGGATGCAGTAGCAACGGTCACTAATGACTTGCTGGTAAAATCTGCAGAGCCTTCTCCAGAACCTTCAGCATCTGTGATTATTTGGACTGCCATTGTTTCAGGAGATTGTGTTGTCTCGGTAATGTGAACAGATGAAGATAATTCTGTAACTGTAGAGACTGGTGTGAACATATCAGTAGTTTGGTCTCCTGAAAAGTCTTCTTCTACTGGAGAACTGACAGAAGAACTTTCTGTTCTAGCTGTGACTGTGGAAAGGGAAGATGTCATTGTTTGAACTGTTTGAATACTGTAATCAACCTCAACTAGCAGAGCTGTTGTCTTCTCTGTGCTGAGCAATGAAGAACCTGTAGGAGATGCCATGTGTATGCTAGATGTTTCAATTGTGGGCTTACTTGTCCTCTCTTCATTTGTTACTGGAGTTCTTGAACTTTCCTCTGGCATGACTGACTTTCGCTCAGACGTAGCAGTAGAGAAAGTCTGAGGTGTTTCAGGGGACACCGATGTTGGTTCCTCTGGGATGTGGAGTTCTGAAGCTGAAGTACCAATTGTTTTTGAAGTATCGGTTGTTTCAGCTTTTCTTGATGCTGAGACTGATGAAGAAAGAATATTAAAGGCTGAAGAGCTAGCCGTACCTTTAGTGACAGGTGTGTCAGTAGATTTAGTGATGTTTTCACCAGAAATATCTTCAGCTGTAACACAAAGGTTGATGCTGCTTCAGGGGATGTTGTTGTGTCTGTTGTTGTGTCAATGCTGTACAGAGTTGAAGATGAACCGATAACGGTAATAAATGACTTGAACGGGTCTGTAATTGTGGATCCAGAACCGTCCTCATCTTTTGCAGTAGTGAGAGAAAATGTCTCTTCCTTTTCAGTAATAGATGAAATTGAAGGGATGGTTTTCTTTTCTGTGGAATATTTATCAACTTCCTCTGCTGTTGTTGTCTCTGGACTGATTAACGAGGAACCCGTTGGAGATACCAGGTGTTTGCTAGACATTTCACTGGGGTATTCACTGGTATATTGATTTGTGCTCCCTTTATCTGTAATGGCAAAAGTTGAAGTTTCCAATGATGTTGCAGACTCGTCTTTAAATTGGGTTGTGGTAAACGCCTGTTTTGTTTCAGGAGATATCACTGTTGGTTTCACTGTGCTGTGGAGTAATGCATCTGGGGTAACAGTAGTTGTTGAAACATCCCTTGTTTCAGATGTGTATGATGCTGAGGCTGAAGGTGACTTTGTACTTATTGTTGAAAAAACTGCTGTTGTCTTAATTGACTGGTCAGTGACATCAGAAAGTGTTTGTCCAGAAGTTTCAGCAACTGGGACAATGAGAAGTGTAGCTGTGTCAGGTTGGATACTTGTTCCATTGATTAAAGGAATGGACTCCACCATTGTAGGCTTTGTATCATAATCTTCATACTGATGATAAACAGTAGCGGATGATGAGACTGATGGAGTAATTGCTGAACCTGTTAACGGGGTCATGGGTTTACCCTCAGAGACCGGAGAAATGGACTGCTCTTCTGTTAAAAGAGACATGAGTGTTTCATCTGTTTTAGGTTGCTCTGTGGTGAAAAGTGAGTGAGATGATGGTGGGACAGAACTGTATTCAACTGACATTTCATCTTCCAAAGAAGTTGTCTGGATATGAATGATTGGTGTTTGGGCAGAAGAACTTGTTCTATCTTCTGGTGAAGCAGTAAATTCTTCAGGTTCCATGAGAAAGAGATGGAAGTGCTGAGGAGCTACGTTGTTCTGGTGTTTCTGAATCTCCCTCAAACTGACTTGTGGTAACAACATGTTCTTTTTCAGGAGACACAGATGTTAATTTCACTACACCATGAACTGATGAAGCTGAGAAGACAGTTGGTTTTAAAGTGTCACTTTTCAAAGATGTGTCTGATGTTGTGACTGATGGAGACTCTTTGAACAACGCTGGGGATGCAGTAGCAACGGTCACTAATGACTTGCTGGTAAAATCTGCAGAGCATTCTCCAGAACCTTCAGCATCTGTGATTATTTGGACTGCCATTGTTTCAGGAGATTGTGTTGTCTCGGTAATGTGAACAGATGAAGATAATTCTGTAACTGTAGAGACTGGTGTGAACATGTCAGTAGTTTGGTCTCCTGAAAAGTCTTCTTCTACTGGAGAACTGACAGAAGAACTTTCTGTTCTAGCTGTGACTGTGGAAAGGGAAGATGTCATTGTTTGAACTGTTTGAATACTGTAATCAACCTCAACTAGCAGAGCTGTTGTCTTCTCTGTGCTGAGCAATGAAGAACCTGTAGGAGATGCCATGTGTATGCTAGATGTTTCAATTGTGGGCTTACTTGTCCTCTCTTCATGTGTTACTGGAGTTCTTGAACTTTCCTCTGGCATGACTGACTTTCGCTCAGACGTAGCAGTAGAGAAAGTCTGAGGTGTTTCAGGGGACACCGATGTTGGTTCCTCTGGGATGTGGAGTTCTGAAGCTGAAGTACCAATTGTTTTTGAAGTATCGGTTGTTTCAGCTTTTCTTGATGCTGAGACTGATGAAGAAAGAATATTAAAGGCTGAAGAGCTAGCCGTACCTTTAGTGACAGGTGTGTCAGTAGATTTAGTGATGTTTTCACCAGAAATATCTTCAGCTGTGAACACAAAGGTTGATGCTGCTTCAGGGGATGTTGTTGTGTCTGTTGTTGTGTCAATGCTGTACAGTGTTGAAGATGAACCGATAACGGTAATAAATGACTTGAACGGGTCTGTAATTGTGGATCCAGAACCGTCCTCATCTTTTGCAGTAGTGAGAGAAAATGTCTCTTCCTTTTCAGTAATAGATGAAATTGAAGGGATGGTTTTCTTTTCTGTGGAATATTTATCAACTTCCTCTGCTGTTGTTGTCTCTGGACTGATTAACGAGGAACCCGTTGGAGATACCAGGTGTTTGCTAGACATTTCACTGGGGTATTCACTGGTATATTGATTTGTGCTCCCTTTATCTGTAATGGCAAAAGTTGAAGTTTCCAATGATGTTGCAGACTCGTCTTTAAATTGGGTTGTGGTAAACGCCTGTTTTGTTTCAGGAGATATCACTGTTGGTTTCACTGTGCTGTGGAGTAATGCATCTGGGGTAACAGTAGTTGTTGAAACATCCCTTGTTTCAGATGTGTATGATGCTGAGGCTGAAGGTGACTTTGTACTTATTGTCGAAAAAACTGCTGTTGTCTTAATTGACTGGTCAGTGACATCAGAAAGTGTTTGTCCAGAAGTTTCAGCAACTGGGACAATGAGAAGTGTAGCTGTGTCAGGTTGGATACTTGTTCCATTGATTAAAGGAATGGACTCCACCATTGTAGGCTTTGTATCATAATCTTCATACTGATGATAAACAGTAGCGGATGATGAGACTGATGGAGTAATTGCTGAACCTGTTAACGG
This sequence comes from Girardinichthys multiradiatus, assembly GCF_021462225.1. Taxonomy (NCBI): domain Eukaryota; kingdom Metazoa; phylum Chordata; class Actinopteri; order Cyprinodontiformes; family Goodeidae; genus Girardinichthys; species Girardinichthys multiradiatus. The sequence goes on along the minus strand of NC_061805.1, from coordinate 35,022,633 downwards.
GGTCATGGGTTTACCCTCAGAGACCGGAGAAATGGACTGCTCTTCTGTTAAAAGAGACATGAGTGTTTCATCTGTTTTAGGTTGCTCTGTGGTGAAAAGTGAGTGAGATGATGGTGGGACAGAACTGTATTCAACTGACATTTCATCTTCCAAAGAAGTTGTCTGGATATGAATGATTGGTGTTTGGGCAGAAGAACTTGTTCTATCTTCTGGTGAAGCAGTAAATTCTTCGGTTCCATGAGAAAGAGATGGAAGTGCTGAGGAGCTACGTTGTTCTGGTGTTTCTGAATCTCCCTCAAACTGATTTGTGGTAACAACATGTTCTTTTTCAGGAGACACAGATGTTAATTTCACTACACCATGAACTGATGAAGCTGAGAAGACAGTTGGTTTTAAAGTGTCACTTTTCAAAGATGTGTCTGATGTTGTGACTGATGGAGACTCTTTGAACAACGCTGGGGATGCAGTAGCAACGGTCACTAATGACTTGCTGGTAAAATCTGCAGAGCCTTCTCCAGAACCTTCAGCATCTGTGATTATTTGGACTGCCATTGTTTCAGGAGATTGTGTTGTCTCGGTAATGTGAACAGATGAAGATAATTCTGTAACTGTAGAGACTGGTGTGAACATGTCAGTAGTTTGGTCTCCTGAAAAGTCTTCTTCTACTGGAGAACTGACAGAAGAACTTTCTGTTCTAGCTGTGACTGTGGAAAGGGAAGATGTCATTGTTTGAACTGTTTGAATACTGTAATCAACCTCAACTAGCAGAGCTGTTGTCTTCTCTGTGCTGAGCAATGAAGAACCTGTAGGAGATGCCATGTGTATGCTAGATGTTTCAATTGTGGGCTTACTTGTCCTCTCTTCATTTGTTACTGGAGTTCTTGAACTTTCCTCTGGCATGACTGACTTTCGCTCAGACGTAGCAGTAGAGAAAGTCTGAGGTGTTTCAGGGGACACCGATGTTGGTTCCTCTGGGATGTGGAGTTCTGAAGCTGAAGTACCAATTGTTTTTGAAGTATCGGTTGTTTCAGCTTTTCTTGATGCTGAGACTGATGAAGAAAGAATATTAAAGGCTGAAGAGCTAGCCGTACCTTTAGTGACAGGTGTGTCAGTAGATTTAGTGATGTTTTCACCAGAAATATCTTCAGCTGTAAACACAAAGGTTGATGCTGCTTCAGGGGATGTTGTTGTGTCTGTTGTTGTGTCAATGCTGTACAGAGTTGAAGATGAACCGATAACGGTAATAAATGACTTGAACGGGTCTGTAATTGTGGATCCAGAACCGTCCTCATCTTTTGCAGTAGTGAGAGAAAATGTATCTTCCTTTTCAGTAATAGATGAAATTGAAGGGATGGTTTTCTTTTCTGTGGAATATTTATCAACTTCCTCTGCTGTTGTTGTCTCTGGACTGATTAACGAGGAACCCGTTGGAGATACCAGGTGTTTGCTAGACATTTCACTGGGGTATTCACTGGTATATTGATTTGTGCTCCCTTTATCTGTAATGGCAAAAGTTGAAGTTTCCAATGATGTTGCAGACTCGTCTTTAAATTGGGTTGTGGTAAACGCCTGTTTTGTTTCAGGAGATATCACTGTTGGTTTCACTGTGCTGTGGAGTAATGCATCTGGGGTAACAGTAGTTGTTGAAACATCCCTTGTTTCAGATGTGTATGATGCTGAGGCTGAAGGTGACTTTGTACTTATTGTTGAAAAAACTGCTGTTGTCTTAATTGACTGGTCAGTGACATCAGAAAGTGTTTGTCCAGAAGTTTCAGCAACTGGGACAATGAGAAGTGTAGCTGTGTCAGGTTGGATACTTGTTCCATTGATTAAAGGAATGGACTCCACCATTGTAGGCTTTGTATCATAATCTTCATACTGATGATAAACAGTAGCGGATGATGAGACTGATGGAGTAATTGCTGAACCTGTTAACGGGGTCATGGGTTTACCCTCAGAGACCGGAGAAATGGACTGCTCTTCTGTTAAAAGAGACATGAGTGTTTCATCTGTTTTAGGTTGCTCTGTGGTGAAAAGTGAGTGAGATGATGGTGGGACAGAACTGTATTCAACTGACATTTCATCTTCCAAAGAAGTTGTCTGGATATGAATGATTGGTGTTTGGGCAGAAGAACTTGTTCTATCTTCTGGTGAAGCAGTAAATTCTTCAGTTCCATGAGAAAGAGATGGAAGTGCTGAGGAGCTACGTTGTTCTGGTGTTTCTGAATCTCCCTCAAACTGATTTGTGGTAACAACATGTTCTTTTTCAGGAGACACAGATGTTAATTTCACTACACCATGAACTGATGAAGCTGAGAAGACAGTTGGTTTTAAAGTGTCACTTTTCAAAGATGTGTCTGATGTTGTGACTGATGGAGACTCTTTGAACAACGCTGGGGATGCAGTAGCAACGGTCACTAATGACTTGCTGGTAAAATCTGCAGAGCATTCTCCAGAACCTTCAGCATCTGTGATTATTTGGACTGCCATTGTTTCAGGAGATTGTGTTGTCTCGGTAATGTGAACAGATGAAGATAATTCTGTAACTGTAGAGACTGGTGTGAACATGTCAGTAGTTTGGTCTCCTGAAAAGTCTTCTTCTACTGGAGAACTGACAGAAGAACTTTCTGTTCTAGCTGTGACTGTGGAAAGGGAAGATGTCATTGTTTGAACTGTTTGAATACTGTAATCAACCTCAACTAGCAGAGCTGTTGTCTTCTCTGTGCTGAGCAATGAAGAACCTGTAGGAGATGCCATGTGTATGCTAGATGTTTCAATTGTGGGCTTACTTGTCCTCTCTTCATGTGTTACTGGAGTTCTTGAACTTTCCTCTGGCATGACTGACTTTCGCTCAGACGTAGCAGTAGAGAAAGTCTGAGGTGTTTCAGGGGACACCGATGTTGGTTCCTCTGGGATGTGGAGTTCTGAAGCTGAAGTACCAATTGTTTTTGAAGTATCGGTTGTTTCAGCTTTTCTTGATGCTGAGACTGATGAAGAAAGAATATTAAAGGCTGAAGAGCTAGCCGTACCTTTAGTGACAGGTGTGTCAGTAGATTTAGTGATGTTTTCACCAGAAATATCTTCAGCTGTGAACACAAAGGTTGATGCTGCTTCAGGGGATGTTGTTGTGTCTGTTGTTGTGTCAATGCTGTACAGTGTTGAAGATGAACCGATAACGGTAATAAATGACTTGAACGGGTCTGTAATTGTGGATCCAGAACCGTCCTCATCTTTTGCAGTAGTGAGAGAAAATGTCTCTTCCTTTTCAGTAATAGATGAAATTGAAGGGATGGTTTTCTTTTCTGTGGAATATTTATCAACTTCCTCTGCTGTTGTTGTCTCTGGACTGATTAACGAGGAACCCGTTGGAGATACCAGGTGTTTGCTAGACATTTCACTGGGGTATTCACTGGTATATTGATTTGTGCTCCCTTTATCTGTAATGGCAAAAGTTGAAGTTTCCAATGATGTTGCAGACTCGTCTTTAAATTGGGTTGTGGTAAACGCCTGTTTTGTTTCAGGAGATATCACTGTTGGTTTCACTGTGCTGTGGAGTAATGCATCTGGGGTAACAGTAGTTGTTGAAACATCCCTTGTTTCAGATGTGTATGATGCTGAGGCTGAAGGTGACTTTGTACTTATTGTTGAATAAACTGCTGTTGTCTTAATTGACTGGTCAGTGACATCAGAAAGTGTTTGTCCAGAAGTTTCAGCAACTGGGACAATGAGAAGTGTAGCTGTGTCAGGTTCGATACTTGTTCCATTGATTAAAGGAATGGACTCCACCATTGTAGGCTTTGTATCATAATCTTCATACTGATGATAAACAGTAGCGGATGATGAGACTGATGGAGTAATTGCTGAACCTGTTCTGGGTTTACCCTCAGAGACCGGAGAAATGGACTGCTCTTCTGTTAAAAGAGACATGAGTGTTTCATCTGTTTTAGGTTGCTCTGTGGTGAAAAGTGAGTGAGATGATGTTGGGACAGAACTGTATTCAACTGACATTTCATCTTCCAAAGAAGTTGTCTGGATATGAATGATTGGTGTTTGGGCAGAAGAACTTGTTCTATCTTCTGGTGAAGCAGTAAATTCTTCGGTTCCATGAGAAAGAGATGGAAGTGCTGAGGAGCTACGTTGTTCTGGTGTTTCTGAATCTCCCTCAAACTGACTTGTGGTAACATGTTCTTTTTCAGGAGACACAGATGTTAATTTCACTACACCATGAACTGATGAAGCTGAGAAGACAGTTGGTTTTAAAGTGTCACTTTTCAAAGATGTGTCTGATGTTGTGACTGATGGAGACTCTTTGAACAACGCTGGGGATGCAGTAGCAACGGTCACTAATGACTTGCTGGTAAAATCTGCAGAGCCTTCTCCAGAACCTTCAGCATCTGTGATTATTTGGACTCCCATTGTTTCAGGAGATTGTGTTGTCTCGGTAATGTGAACAGATGAAGATAATTCTGTAACTGTAGAGACTGGTGTGAACATATCAGTAGTTTGGTCTCCTGAAAAGTCTTCTTCTACTGGAGAACTGACAGAAGAACTTTCTGTTCTAGCTGTGACTGTGGAAAGGGAAGATGTCATTGTTTGAACTGTTTGAATACTGTAATCAACCTCAACTAGCAGAGCTGTTGTCTTCTCTGTGCTGAGCAATGAAGAACCTGTAGGAGATGCCATGTGTATGCTAGATGTTTCAATTGTGGGCTTACTTGTCCTCTCTTCATTTGTTACTGGAGTTCTTGAACTTTCCTCTGGCATGACTGACTTTCGCTCAGACGTAGCAGTAGAGAAAGTCTGAGGTGTTTCAGGGGACACCGATGTTGGTTCCTCTGGGATGTGGAGTTCTGAAGCTGAAGTACCAATTGTTTTTGAAGTATCGGTTGTTTCAGCTTTTCTTGATGCTGAGACTGATGAAGAAAGAATATTAAAGGCTGAAGAGCTAGCCGTACCTTTAGTGACAGGTGTGTCAGTAGATTTAGTGATGTTTTCACCAGAAATATCTTCAGCTGTGAACACAAAGGTTGATGCTGCTTCAGGGGATGTTGTTGTGTCTGTTGTTGTGTCAATGCTGTACAGATGTTGAAGATGAACCGATAACGGTAATAAATGACTTGAACGGGTCTGTAATTGTGGATCCAGAACCGTCCTCATCTTTTGCAGTAGTGAGAGAAAATGTCTCTTCCTTTTCAGTAATAGATGAAATTGAAGGGATGGTTTTCTTTTCTGTGGAATATTTATCAACTTCCTCTGCTGTTGTTGTCTCTGGACTGATTAACGAGGAACCCGTTGGAGATACCAGGTGTTTGCTAGACATTTCACTGGGGTATTCACTGGTATATTGATTTGTGCTCCCTTTATCTGTAATGGCAAAAGTTGAAGTTTCCAATGATGTTGCAGACTCGTCTTTAAATTGGGTTGTGGTAAACGCCTGTTTTGTTTCAGGAGATATCACTGTTGGTTTCACTGTGCTGTGGAGTAATGCATCTGGGGTAACAGTAGTTGTTGAAACATCCCTTGTTTCAGATGTGTATGATGCTGAGGCTGAAGGTGACTTTGTACTTATTGTTGAAAAAACTGCTGTTGTCTTAATTGACTGGTCAGTGACATCAGAAAGTGTTTGTCCAGAAGTTTCAGCAACTGGGACAATGAGAAGTGTAGCTGTGTCAGGTTGGATACTTGTTCCATTGATTAAAGGAATGGACTCCACCATTGTAGGCTTTGTATCATAATCTTCATACTGATGATAAACAGTAGCGGATGATGAGACTGATGGAGTAATTGCTGAACCTGTTAACGGTGTCATGGGTTTACCCTCAGAGACCGGAGAAATGGACTGCTCTTCTGTTAAAAGAGACATGAGTGTTTCATCTGTTTTAGGTTGCTCTGTGGTGAAAAGTGAGTGAGATGATGGTGGGACAGAACTGTATTCAACTGACATTTCATCTTCCAAAGAAGTTGTCTGGATATGAATGATTGGTGTTTGGGCAGAAGAACTTGTTCTATCTTCTGGTGAAGCAGTAAATTCTTCGGTTCCATGAGAAAGAGATGGAAGTGCTGAGGAGCTACGTTGTTCTGGTGTTTCTGAATCTCCCTCAAACTGACTTGTGGTAACAACATGTTCTTTTTCAGGAGACACAGATGTTAATTTCACTACACCATGAACTGATGAAGCTGAGAAGACAGTTGGTTTTAAAGTGTCACTTTTCAAAGATGTGTCTGATGTTGTGACTGATGGAGACTCTTTGAACAACGCTGGGGATGCAGTAGCAACGGTCACTAATGACTTGCTGGTAAAATCTGCAGAGCCTTCTCCAGAACGTTCAGCATCTGTGATTATTTGGACTGCCATTGTTTCAGGAGATTGTGTTGTCTCGGTAATGTGAACAGATGAAGATAATTCTGTAACTGTAGAGACTGGTGTGAACATGTCAGTAGTTTGGTCTCCTGAAAAGTCTTCTTCTACTGGAGAACTGACAGAAGAACTTTCTGTTCTAGCTGTGACTGTGGAAAGGGAAGATGTCATTGTTTGAACTGTTTGAATACTGTAATCAACCTCAACTAGCAGAGCTGTTGTCTTCTCTGTGCTGAGCAATGAAGAACCTGTAGGAGATGCCATGTGTATGCTAGATGTTTCAATTGTGGGCTTACTTGTCCTCTCTTCATTTGTTACTGGAGTTCTTGAACTTTCCTCTGGCATGACTGACTTTCGCTCAGACGTAGCAGTAGAGAAAGTCTGAGGTGTTTCAGGGGACACCGATGTTGGTTCCTCTGGGATGTGGAGTTCTGAAGCTGAAGTACCAATTGTTTTTGAAGTATCGGTTGTTTCAGCTTTTCTTGATGCTGAGACTGATGAAGAAAGAATATTAAAGGCTGAAGAGCTAGCCGTACCTTTAGTGACAGGTGTGTCAGTAGATTTAGTGATGTTTTCACCAGAAATATCTTCAGCTGTGAACACAAAGGTTGATGCTGCTTCAGGGGATGTTGTTGTGTCTGTTGTTGTGTCAATGCTGTACAGAGTTGAAGATGAACCGATAACGGTAATAAATGACTTGAACGGGTCTGTAATTGTGGATCCAGAACCGTCCTCATCTTTTGCAGTAGTGAGAGAAAATGTCTCTTCCTTTTCAGTAATAGATGAAATTGAAGGGATGGTTTTCTTTTCTGTGGAATATTTATCAACTTCCTCTGCTGTTGTTGTCTCTGGACTGATTAACGAGGAACCCGTTGGAGATACCAGGTGTTTGCTAGACATTTCACTGGGGTATTCACTGGTATATTGATTTGTGCTCCCTTTATCTGTAATGGCAAAAGTTGAAGTTTCCAATGATGTTGCAGACTCGTCTTTAAATTGGGTTGTGGTAAACGCCTGTTTTGTTTCAGGAGATATCACTGTTGGTTTCACTGTGCTGTGGAGTAATGCATCTGGGGTAACAGTAGTTGTTGAAACATCCCTTGTTTCAGATGTGTATGATGCTGAGGCTGAAGGTGACTTTGTACTTATTGTTGAATAAACTGCTGTTGTCTTAATTGACTGGTCAGTGACATCAGAAAGTGTTTGTCCAGAGGTTTCAGCAACTGGGACAATGAAAAGTGTAGCTGTGTCAGGTTCGATACTTGTTCCATTGATTAAAGGAATGGACTCCACCATTGTAGGCTTTGTATCATAATCTTCATACTGATGATAAACAGTAGCGGATGATGAGACTGATGGAGTAATTGCTGAACCTGTTAACGGGGTCATGGGTTTACCCTCAGAGACCGGAGAAATGGACTGCTCTTCTGTTAAAAGAGACATGAGTGTTTCATCTGTTTTAGGTTGCTCTGTGGTGAAAAGTGAGTGAGATGATGTTGGGACAGAACTGTATTCAACTGACATTTCATCTTCCAAAGAAGTTGTCTGGATATGAATGATTGGTGTTTGGGCAGAAGAACTTGTTCTATCATCTGGTGAAGAAGTAAATTCTTCGGTTCCTTGAGAAAGAGATGGAAGTGCTGAGGAGCTACGTTGTTCTGGTGTTTCTGAATCTCCCTCAAACTGACTTGTGGTAACATGATCTTTTTCAGGAGACACAGATGTTAATTTCACTACACCATGAACTGATGAAGCTGAGAAAACAGTTGGTTTTAAAGTGTCACTTTTCAAAGATGTGTCTGATGTTGTGACTGATGGAGACTCTTTGAACAACGCTGGGGATGCAGTAGCAACGGTCACTAATGACTTGCTGGTAAAATCTGCAGAGCCTTCTCCAGAACCTTCAGCATCTGTGATTATTTGGACTGCCATTGTTTCAGGAGATTGTGTTGTCTCGGTAATGTGAACAGATGAAGATAATTCTGTAACTGTAGAGACTGGTGTGAACATGTCAGTAGTTTGGTCTCCTGAAAAGTCTTCTTCTACTGGAGAACTGACAGAAGAACTTTCTGTTCTAGCTGTGACTGTGGAAAGGGAAGATGTCATTGTTTGAACTGTTTGAATACTGTAATCAACCTCAACTAGCAGAGCTGTTGTCTTCTCTGTGCTGAACAATGAAGAACCTGTAGGAGATGCCATGTATATGCTAGATGTTTCAATTGTGGGCTTACTTGTCCTCTCTTCATTTGTTACTGGAGTTCTTGAACTTTCCTCTGGCATGACTGACTTTCGCTCAGACGTAGCAGTAGAGAAAGTCTGAGGTGTTTCAGGGGACACCGATGTTGGTTCCTCTGGGATGTGGAGTTCTGAAGCTGAAGTACCAATTGTTTTTGAACTATCAGTTGTTTCAGCTTTTCCTGATGCTGAGACTGATGAAGACAGAATATTAAAGGCCGAAGAGCTAGCCGTACCTTTAGTGACAGGTGTGTCAGTAGATTTAGTGATGTTTTCACCAGAAAAATCTTCAGCTGTGAACACAAAGGTTGATGCTGCTTCAGGGGATGTTGTTTTTTCTGTTGTTGTGTCAATGCTGTACAGAGTTGAAGATGAACCACTAACAGTAATAAATGACTTGAACGGGTCTGTAATTGTGGATCCAGAACCATCCTCATCTTTTGCAGTAGTGAGAGAAAATGTCTCTTCCTTTTCAGTAATAGATGAAATTGAAGGGATGGTTTTCTTTTCTGTGGAATATTTATCAACTTCCTCTGCTGTTGTTGTCTCTGGACTGATTAACGAGGAACCCGTTGGAGATACCAGGTGTTTGCTTGACATTTCACTGCGGTATTCACTGGTATATTGATTTGTGCTACCTTTATCTGTAATGGCAGAAGTTGAAGTTTCCAATGATGTTGCAGACTCATCTTTAAATTGGGTTGTGGTAAACACCTGTTTTGTTTCAGGAGATATCACTGTTGGTTTCACTGTGCTGTGGAGAATTGCATCTGGGGTAACAGTAGTTGTTGAAACATCCCTTGTTTCAGATGTGTATGATGCTGAGGCTGAAGGTGACTTTGTACGTATTGTTGAATAAACTGCTGTTGTCTTAATTGACTGGTCAGTGACATCAGAAAGTGTTTGTCCAGAAGTTTCAGCAACTGGGACAATGAGAAGTGAAGCTGTGTCAGGTTGGATACTTGTTCCATTGCTTAAAGGAATGGACTCCACCATTGTAGGCTTTGTATCATAATCGTCATACTGATGATAAACAGTAGCAGATGATGAGACTGATGGAGTAATTGCTGAACCTGTTCTGGGTTTACCCTCAGAGACCGGAGAAATGGACTGCTCTTCTGTTAAAAGAGACATGAGTGTTTCATCTGTTTTAGGTTGCTCTGTGGTGAAAAGTGAGTGAGATGATGTTGGAACAGAACTGTATTCAACTGACATTTCATCTTCCAAAGAAGTTGTCTGGATATGAATGATTGGTGTTTGGGCAGAAGAACTTGTTCTATCTTCTGGTGAAGCAGTAAATTCTTCGGTTCCATGAGAAAGAGATGGAAGTGCTGAGGAGCTACGTTGTTCTGGTGTTTCTGAATCTCCCTCAAACTGACTTGTGGTAACATGTTCTTTTTCAGGAGACACAGATGTTAATTTCACTACACCATGAACTGATGAAGCTGAGAAGACAGTTGGTTTTAAAGTGTCACTTTTCAAAGATGTGTCTGATGTTGTGACTGATGGAGTCTCTTTGAACAACGCTGGGGATGCAGTAGCAACGGTCACTAATGACTTGCTGGTAAAATCTGCAGAGCCTTCTCCAGAACCTTCAGCATCAGTGATTATTTGGACTGCCATTGTTTCAGGAGATTGTGTTGTCTCGGTAATGTGAACAGATGAAGATAATTCTGTAACTGTAGAGACTGGTGTGAACATGTCAGTAGTTTGGTCTCCTGAAAAGTCTTCTTCTACTGGAGAACTGACAGAAGAACTTTCTGTTCTAGCTGTGACTGTGGAAAGTGAAGATGTCATTGTTTGAACTGTTTGAATACTGTAATCAACCTCAACTAGCAGAGCTGTTGTCTTCTCTGTGCTGAGCAATGAAGAACCTGTAGCAGATGCCATGTGTATGCTAGATGTTTCAATTGTGGGCTTACTTGTCCTCTCTTCATTTGTTACTGGAGTTCTTGAACTTTCCTCTGGCATGACTGACTTTCGCTCAGACGTAGCAGTAGAGAAAGTCTGAAGTGTTTCAGGGGACACCGATGTTGGTTCCTCTGTGATGTAGAGTTCTGAAGCTGAAGTACCAATTGTTTTTGAAGTATCGGTTGTTTCAGCTTTTCTTGATGCTGAGACTGATGAAGACAGAATATTAAAGGCCTGAAGAGCTAGCCGTACCTTTAGTGACAGGTGTGTCAGTAGATTTAGTGATGTTTTCACCAGAAATATCTTCAGCTGTGAACACAAAGGTTGATGCTGCTTCAGGGGATGTTGTTGTGTCTGTTGTTGTGTCAATGCTGTACAGAGTTGAAGATGAACCAATAACGGTAATAAATGACTTGAACGGGTCTGTAATTGTGGATCCAGAACCATCCTCATCTTTTGCAGTAGTGAGAGAAAATGTCTCTTCCTTTTCAGTAATAGATGAAATTGAAGGGATGGTTTTCTTTTCTGTGGAATATCTTTCAACTTCCTCTGCTGTTGTTGTCTCTGGACTGATTAACGAGGAACCCGTTGGAGATACCAGGTGTTTGCTAGACATTTCACTGGGGTATTCACTGGTATATTGATTTGTGCTCCCTTTATCTGTAATGGCAGAAGTTGAAGTTTCCAATGATGTTGCAGACTCATCTTTAAATTGGGTTGTGGTAAACGCCTGTTTTGTTTCAGGAGATATCACTGTTGGTTTCACTGTGCTGTGGAGTAATGCATCTTGGGTAACAGTAGTTGTTGAAACATCCCTTGTTTCAGATGTGTATGATGCTGAAGGTGACTTTGTACGTATTGTTGAATAAACTGCTGTTGTCTTAATTGACTGGTCAGTGACATCAGAAAGTGTTTGTCCAGACGTTTCAGCAACTGGGACAATGAGAAGTGTAGCTGTGTCAGGTTGGATACTTGTTTCATTGCTTAAAGGAATGGACTCCACCATTGTAGGCTTTGTATCATAATCGTCATACTGATGATAAACAGTAGCAGATGATGAGACTGATGGAGTAATTGCTGAACCTGTTCTGGGTTTACCCTCAGAGACTGGAGAAATGGACTGCTCTTCTGTTAAAAGAGACATGAGTGTTTCATCTGTTTTAGGTTGCTCTGTGGTGAAAAGTGAGTGAGATGATGGTGGGACAGAACTGTATTCAACTGACATTTCATCTTCCAAAGAAATTGTCTGGCTATGAATGATTGGTGTTTGGGCAGAAGAACTTGTTCTATCTTCTGGTGAAGCAGTAAATTCTTCAGTTCCTTGAGAAAGAGATGGAAGTGCTGAGGAGCTACGTTGTTCTGGTGTTTGTGAATCTCCCTCAAACTGACTTGTGGTAACATGTTCTTTTTCAGGAGACACAGATGTTAATTTCACTACACCATATACTGAAGAAGCTGAGAAGACAGTTGGTTTTAAAGTGTCACTTTTCAAAGATGTGTCTGATGTTGTGACTGATGGAGACACTTTGAACAACGCTGGGGATGCAGTAGCAACAGTCACTAATGGCTTGTTGGTAAAATCTGCAGAGCCTTCTCCAGAACCTTCAGCATCTGTGATTATTTGGACTGCCATTGTTTCAGGAGATTGTGTTGTCTCATTAATGTGAACAGATGAAGATAATTCTGTAACTGTAGAGACTGGTGTGAACATGTCAGTAGTTTGGTCTCCTGAAAAGTCTTCTTCTACTGGAGAAATGACAGAAGAACTTTCTGTTCTAGCTGTGACTGTGGAAAGTGAAGATGTCATTGTTTGAACTGTTTGAATACTGTAATCAACCTCAACTAGCAGAGCTGTTGTCTTCTCTGTGCTGAACAATGAAGAACCTGTAGGAGATGCCATGTGTATGCTAGATGTTTTAATTGTGGGCTTACTTGTCCTCTCTTCATTTGTTACTGGAGTTCTTGAACTTTCCTCTGGCATGACTGACTTTCGTTCAGACGTAGCAGTAGAGAAAGTCTGAGGTGTTTCAGGGGACACCGATGTTGGTTCCTCTGGGATGTGGAGTTCTGAAGCTGAAGTACCAATTGTTTTTGAAGTATCGGTTGTTTCAGCTTTTCTTGATGCTGAGACTGATGAAGAAAGAATATTAAAGGCTGAAGAGCTAGCCGTACCTTTAGTGACAGGTGTGTCAGTAGATTTAGTGATGTTTTCACCAGAAATATCTTCAGCTGTGAACACAAAGGTTGATGCTGCTTCAGGGGATGTTGTTGTTTCTGTTGTTGTGTCAATGCTGTACAGAGTTGAAGATGAACCAATAACAGTAATAAATGACTTGAACGGGTCTGTAATTGTGGATCCAGAACCGTCCTCATCTTTTGCAGTAGTGAGAGAAAATGTCTCTTCCTTTTCAGTAATAGATGAAATTGAAGGGATGGTTTTCTTTTCTGTGGAATATTTATCAACTTCCTCTGCTGTTGTTGTCTCTGGACTGATTAACGAGGAACCCGTTGGAGATACCAGGTGTTTGCTGGACATTTCACTGGGGTATTCACTGGTATATTGATTTGTGCTCCCTTTATCTGTAATGACAGAAATTGAAGTTTCCAATGATGTTGCAGACTCGTCTTTAAATTGGGTTGTGGTAAACGCCTGTTTTGTTTCAGGAGATATCACTGTTGGTTTCACTGTGCTGTGGAGTAATGCATCTGGGGTAACAGTAGTTGTTGAAACATCCCTTGTTTCAGATGTGTATGATGCTGAGGCTGAAGGTGACTTTGTACTTATTGTTGAATAAACTGCTGTTGTCTTAATTGACTGGTCAGTGACATCAGAAAGTGTTTGTCCAGAAGTTTCAGCAACTGGGACAATGAGAAGTGTAGCTGTGTCAGGTTGGATACTTGTTCCATTGCTTAAAGGAATGGACTCCACCATTGTAGGCTTTGTATCATAATCTTCATACTGATGATAAACAGTAGCGGATGATGAGACTGATGGAGTAATTGCTGAACCTGTTAACGGGGTCCTGCGTTTACCCTCAGAGACCGGAGAAATGGACTGCTCTTCTGTTAAAAGAGACATGAGTGTTTCATCTGTTTTAGGTTGCTCTGTGGTGAAAAGTGAGTGAGATGATGGTGGGACAGAACTGTATTCAACTGACATTTCATCTTGCAAAGAAGTTGTCTGGATATGAATGATTGGTGTTTGGGCAGAAGAACTTGTTCTATCATCTGGTGAAGAAGTAAATTCTTTGGTTCCTTGAGAAAGAGATGGAAGTGCTGAGGAGCTACGTTGTTCTGGTGTTTCTGAATCTCCCTCAAACTGACTTGTGGTAACATGTTCTTTTTCAGGAGACACAGATGTTAATTTCACTACACCATGAACTGATGAAGCTGAGAAGACAGTTGGTTTTAAAGTGTCACTTTTCAAAGATGTGCCTGATGTTGTGACTGATGGAGACTCTGTGAACAACGCTGGGGATGCAGTAGCAACAGTCACTAATGAACTTGTTCTATCTTCTACTGGAGAACTGACAGAAGAACTTTCTGTTCTAGCTGTGACTGTGGAAAGTGAAGATGTCATTGTTTGAACCCTGTAATCAACCTCAACTAGCAGCGCTGTGTTCTTCTCTGTGCTGAACAGTGAGGAACCTGTAGGAGGTGATGTGTGTTTGACCGATATTTCACTTTTATGTTCAATAATCCTCCCTTCCTCTGTTATTGGAGAAGTTGAAATTTTCTCTGGAGCAGCTGACTCTTTCCGTGGCACAGTTGTAATAAAGTTCTTATCTGTTTCAAGAGATATGGATGTGTTTGTTTGTGTGCTGTCAAGCGAGGAAGTTAAAGCAACTGTTGTTTTTGAGGTGTCACTTGCTGCAGCTTTCCTTGATGCTGAGACTAATAAAATCTTAGAAGGTGAGGAAGCCGCAGTAGCTTCAGTAACAGACAAGTCCGTAAAATCCGTTATGCTTTCACGAGAACTTTCTTTATCTGAGGATCCTGTAGGAGAAAATGTTGATGTAGTATTCCTATAACCTCCTGCAGAGGAAGAAGTAGAGACATTTTGTAACTTTGATTCAGTAAAGTCAGCTAAAGCTTCAAAAATTATGTTGGGTGCCTTTATTGTTTTATGTTCATCTTTAGAGGTATACAGTTTGGTTGAAGAAATTGCAGAAGATTTGTCCTCAGCCTGCACTGTCTGAGTCCCTTCTGAATCATGTTTGACATACATGGGAGTCCTCCCTGACTCACCCATGTATCCAGATGTGGTGCTGACAGAGAGCTTTTTCATATGGGTCTCTGTTGTTTGGGTTTCCTCAGTTGTTTTGATGATAGTTGGTTCAGATGGCATTGCTGTAGGAACCAAGCCAGTGGTATTTGTTGCAGCTGGGTCAGTTGTTTGGGTTGCTTTTGAAACAGACTTGTCTTCCTCTGTGGATGTTGCCTTAAAGGTTGAGTCTCTGTGTTGTGGGTCTTTTGTTATCAGTTCATCCTCTTTCATAGGACCAATTGATCCCTCAAAGATGGTGGCTGCAGTATGGATATAGTTAAACACATCAATTACTTCTGTTTATCTCACTGTTGTATTTGTTTCTACAGATTCGATGTAGCTAATATTCAATAGATTAATCAAGTGAGAATACAACACTGCTATTTCATCATTTCTCTCTGGAACTGTAAAATTAATGAAAATATGGGTACCTTTTTCTTCTTGCTCTATAAAGCTTGGATCAGTGGAAACAATAGAAGACAGAAAGAAATCTGGACCTCCTCTCAAAAGGACCGGCTCACCATCAGCTATGGATGGGATGGGACGGTCAGACACAAGTGGCACAATTGCAGACTGAGAATCTTGTGGCTGTTCTGTCTTTACTGGAAAGAAAAGGAAAAATAAGGAGAGACTATCAGTTATTGAGCAAATGAAAGTTGCAAAGATGAACTTACAGGAAGGGAGAGATGCATTCAGCGTGGATAGAGTGCCCAAATACATAATTCATATGAAAGACAAGCACATGGGTAAATCTTTTTTTTATTTAATATTGTACATTATCGCTTCCCCTTTTTGCCAAATTTGGACTTGTGCGTTGAAGTTGTTAATTAAAGATGATGCTTTCAGTGCTCAATTCTAGTTTTTGGTTTGCTTTGGGGTGACCTGCTGATTTTGATTTTGGCTAATCCTGATTTTCCTTCTAAGGGCTATAACACTTACAAACTAATTTATGTAATCTCTCCGTTCATTTACTTACATTGAGAATAAAAGAAAAACTGTGCTGCTGGTTTTAAGATAGAGGCAGTATTAAATCCGACACGAAATGAAGGGATTTCAGGATTGCCACCATTTATACCCTAAAACATATCTTCCTAATATTTGTTTGGGTTTTGGACCTATTCATCTTGTTCTCAGAGGTACACAGAGGTAATGCAGAGATGAAGACTAAACTCCATGCGATAGCATCGCAGCTAATTGGATATCAGTGCAGTATAAACTACACTGGAATCATATTTATAATGGAAATTGTCATCCTGCTCTTTGCAAGTTATTTTGCTTTCATGTCAAATATTACATTACCGATAATTTGTTCAGACACTCTGCCACAATAAAGACACACTGATACACATTAGTCAATACTTTATCTTCACAAGAAACACATGTTTTAATTAAGGTATCATTTGCATTGACAGCCATATAAACATTGTCTCTTAAAGGGGAAAATCCCACTATGAAGGGTCCCGTGTAAACTACCATCTTCATATGACATTGCTGAATTAATCAAAAAATAATAAAGGGAGTATAGTGGGTGCGGCAGGTGGCGTAGCGGTAGAACACACAATAAATATATGGAGACCTCAGTTCTTGACACCATTCTGGGTTCCATTCGCAACCCTAGAGACCTATGCTGCATGTCTTCTCCCTTCCTCCACCCTACTTTCTGTCTGCCTTTCTTGGGAAAATAACAAAAATCAAGGCCACTAGTGCCACAAAAAAAACCTATAAAAAAAAGATAAAGTGTGTTTATACCAGCGCAGAGAGTTCACATGATAAAAGCAGTTCAGATAATCAAACATTGGAACATTTTGCAATATTTTTATTTTAAGGCTTGAATTAAAAGGCTGCAGGCAAATACGTGCTCAACAATAAATACAGATTATTTACAAAAAATATGTGACAGGAAGACTGAAATGCACCTGTCTGTAAGGCAGATAGCAGGCTGATCACATAAAACTGTTTTCAGTATAAAGCCCTCTCCTCACCTATTTGCATCCTGGTAAAGGTGTAGAAAAAGTCTTAAAACTGAACGAGCTCTAACTGAAACAGTTATTTCATGGATAAAAAAATATATATTGGCACTCTGATTGGCAACCCTGCAAATAATACTTTGTAAAACCTAATTTTGCTAAAAACGTAATCTTCTAAACCTTACAAGGTCTGCACATGCAAATATACACAATGTAAACTGATAGACACCTCAAAGACATACAGTGTCAAACAGCATGACAAAGGAAAGAATAGCAAACATGCTATAGTAAAATGGGCCTTTACAATCCAAAAAATGAACCTGCAAATACCTTTATCACATGAGGACATATCGGATGAGTTTTAAACCGGAATATTTTCTTTGACCTGATCTCTGATTGCCATTTTGCGATTCTGAAGAAAATTGTATGTGGAGGACATATGGGGAAAAATATTTATTGAACGATACAACATGGCACATACAGTAACCACCTAACTCTTCTGAGAGCACCTGAGATATTTAATGTTCAATTCCTTATTTTGTCAAATCTGGGTATGTATGTTACATTTGTAAATACACCATTTGGTAATTACTGTGAAAATCTGTATATTTTAATTCTTAGAAATTCCATTGAGGAACAGGGATAACAATAAGTAAGTTTATTTACTATTTTATATAGACATTCGGTTCTCTTTACAGCAAAGTTATCCACCACCAACAAGTTACCTAACAAACATATATGTCCTCAATTAGAAATAACATTTTCTGAACGGGAGCCGTCCTTGCCCTCTAAAACATAAAAGCCATCAATAAAGATAATATAAATTTGACAAAGTCGTTTCACTTATTTAAGAAAAAATATGCCACTTTCTGACAAAATGTGCCAAATGCGGTCAAGGTGAGCAACTAGAGGAGAATCCGACATCTCTGAATTGTTTATCAGTGGTTGCCAAATGTACAAATGCACATATCCATTAATACACATGACTTTACAACTTCTTCCTCCTTCACTCTCCCTCTTTTTTTTGTTGCTGTCTCTGTCCTCAGTGCCATTGCGTCATCTTTGTTGCACACAAATGACAGTGTAGAAAGATTATCAGTTGCAACTGAAAACACCTGCAGCAGCTCAGCCATGCTGAAAGACACCTGTTAAAAATGCAGGTCAGGCCTGGGAACTCTGGCTGTTTGTTGGCCTTATTGACCCACTGAAACACATACTTCTACACCAAAACAAGCACGTGCATGCAAAAAAGAAACTCCTGCAGCCCTTTACCCTGGTCTCTCTTTTTATGTGGCATCAACCGAAAGTCTCCAAGGAAGCTCCAGCTGACCTGTTTTTAAGATCAGGTTTCCGCAAACACCCATATTTCTCAGCACCTCAGCAATTAACAAACACCCACCATATATCTTGAATAAGACCAGTGGTTTTAGGTTTCTAACAAAATAACAGTTGAAGAGACTCGTGACCCTGAATATCAGCTACGTTTACTGCTAACTCAATTAAACAGGATTATGACGACAGCACAAACAACACTACTGAGGATAACTTCAACATGTAAAATTGATATTTTGAATAGATAGCAGCTTATCGCAAGTTTTCGTCGCCGTTTTTTGCTAACTTTAGGCAGACCTGCCCGAACGTTAGCGTTTATTTCATGTCATGTTAAGACATCGTGGGTTAACGTTAAACTAAATTCCTCTCTAAAATATAGTTTTGAACAATTTAGGTTAAGTAGCCAATTAATTTTAAATGTTTTTTCCAAACGTCCTCGGTCGTGTAGCGGGGGTTAGGGTTAGGGTTAGTGGTTAGGGTTAGGGTGAGTTTAATATTTAACACTGTAAGAGTTTATTAGACAACACTGTCACAGTGTTAATAATTTTAAGTCATCCTGTAGTGTTAATATTTAACACTACCTAGAGTTAATAATTTTAACTAAATAAAAAGTGTTAATTTAACACTTTGCCAGTGGTTCCCATATAAACCCTGGGCAAGTGTTCATTTTAACTCTGACGGTGTTAAATTTGTGATTTCAGATTTGCTGTGTAGACAACAGGCAAGTCTTTAAGTTATACAACATTGGATGAAATCTTTTTTTATTTTCTTTAAGTGTAATAGTATTTATTTATTTATTTTTAAGTGTCCAACCACAGCACTTCAGGCATACCAAATAAAGAAGCTGGTTGCCTATATTTGCTAGGAACGTTTTGCTCAACAAAAATAATATCTCAAAATACAATCGTAAGTTACAATCGTAACTGACTTTAACAAATCAAGACTGCATTCAGAATCAAAGTAAGCAGGCCACAATGCTTTAATAGTAACCCCAGGCAGACACACGGCATCACCCCATGACATCCATAAACAGAGGTAAGTCGTCAGTGAGAAACAGGAGCACAGGAGCACCAGCCCCCTGACCCAGCCACACCACAATCTCCAAACCTACAGGCGAAGCCTGGGACCCACTACTCCCAGCAGCACAGGGCCCCCACAAACACAAACAACACAACACGAAGAGGGGCAGTGCCTCACCACCATAATCCCCATGACTCTACCAGTACCCCTCATGCACTACCTTTCCACCCCCACTGTGTTTGCATGTGTGTCTTTGGTAATGTGAAATTTTGATATGAATGCAGATGTGCATTCTTAACTTGCATTAAAATTAGGGTTGTGGCTGGGGTGTACGAGACTCTACTGCTTGCTGACATTTTTTGGATTTTAATTATTTGTCAGTTCTTTTTTCATCTCTTTAAGCATTTAGAGGATATACAATCATATTTGATAAATTACAATATTACTGGAAAGTTAATTTATTTCACTAACTCAATTCACTAAGTAAAACACGTATAGAATATATACACACCAACTGATGTTTTAAAGCTTGTATTTCTGTTAATTATGATGATTTCTAATTATGATGATTTCTAGCTAATGAAAATAAGACATTCAAGATTAGAATATTACAACAGACCAATAAAAAAAACATTTAATGCAGAAATCTGGGCTTAATGAAAAGTATGTTTAATACGTGCTTAAAGGTTGTTACTTTAGAAAGGTAATTTTAATCTGACGAATGAGCCTCATCGGAACTCCTATTCCAATTTATTCAATATGACTGTATATGTTCTATCAATGACATTTTTTATACACATTGGCACATTGCCAGTTAGGATAACTGCACCATGTAATATTGATAAATTGCATAGATGGCAGTTGTTTTTTTCAATAATCCAACTGGATTATTCTTCCCCATCCACTCAGTAATACTGTTTGATTAAAAACAGCCAGAGAACGTCTTGCCTTTTCCATTATATCTTTTAAAAAAAAGAAAAAAGAAGAAACAATTATATGGAGCTAAAGTGGGGCCATAAAGTTTGTTCAAAAGAAATAAAATTTGAACATGAAAAATGAAAGTTTGTTAAAAAGAAAAAAAAGTTTAACCACCTGAAAAATAAATGTTTGTTCAAAAGAAAAAATTCTGAACCTGACGGAGCTTCAGGACACGGGGGTGTGGAATCATGACTGACAGCTCAACACAGCGACTGAACAAACATATTTTCAGCTGTTGCATTCAGGGACTGTGGGACTGGAATTATCTGTAACACATCATTGATATTCTATATGTATGTGATTGGTTTTAAAAGATAACATGCTTCACCGATAGAAGGAGATTACGTGAATACACGCCGTGACTCTCAGAGGAGAAAATATGATCTTAACAGATTTGCACAGCATTTTAAGTCCATGTTGGAGATTACCCATGCTCTCAACGTAAAGCAGAAGAACCGCCAGACTGAGCGGCGGAAGTATTCGACCGGAGCTCTAGTCGCCATGGCCTTGTCTTCATCTGCGGGCGCTAGCAGTGATCAGGTAATAATAAATGTCATTTAATTGCACAGGGAAACAGATAGGTAGGTCGGTCGGTCGGGAAAAAAAACACATTCACTGTTGATACCTGAGCAGTTTACAGAAACAGCATGACATGGACCGTGTCACTGCGATACGTTGGATTTTCTGAATAAAAACGACGGACGTTTAAATTTAACTTCACGTTTTAGATGGTCCGATGCCCATTGAAATATTTACAGATTCATTTAAACTAAGTAATTGCTGATTGTTTCAGGTTAATTTGTTTTTCTTTTGAACCAACATTTATTTTTCAGGTTAAATCTTTTTTCTTTTGAACAAACTTTATTACCCCAATTTAGCTCCATAACATTAAACAAAGATATAAATAACCATTTTATCTATGCAGATATTATAATGCTATCTATGTAGCACTAATGTACTTTATGATACAACCCTTCTTTGAAAATTTTAGCTTCTGTTAATTTTTATAGTTAATTAACTCAATGCCCACTATGAATTTTGTAAAACTGTGAAGGTTTAGCAACAGAAAATGTGAGGGTTGAAATATATGCTTGTTCAAAATGTCTAATGTTTTCCACAGTGCATCAGAATTAGTTTTAAAATTAGTAGTTAGTAGAGTTAGTGTAAAATTGCAATCTAGTGAGAATGTACTATTAGTGGTTTTGTGAAATATGTGTGACATTTGTGTTTGACACAGCTCAGAGCATCAATAATAAGTGACAATAATTGAAATAAACACTTGGTGAGCAGTGTGTTTAGCTGTCATCAATTAATCCAAAACAGATGTGCACAGTTCAACATAACACAGCCAGCTTTTGAGCACTGCAAAACATTTGTTCAGGGATTTGTTTTATTAACATCCATTTTAGAGTATTTGTTACCATGACAGATAGCACACAAACTTTTCCGTATGTTTTACCCACACACACATTTGGGAAGGCAGAAACGACCCAGAATGTCTCAGCCGATCACATGAGGTAGCGGTAAAAGTAGCTTTGGTCAGGCAGTCTCCAGCTGTCCTGACAAAAAAGGCAGGGACTGTGAGTTAACAATGACATCACCTTATGGGGTGGTGTTCAGTCTAAGATGAAGACAGGCGTCTGTGTTTACTGCACTTATTTGGGTAGGCTGCCAACACATTTCTGTTATTGCCAGTTTGGCTGTCGGTCAGGTGGGCATGCTCGGTTAGAAGAATGATGTAAATGCATACTAGCGGTTAAAAGACACTGAATAATAACAGGCATGTTTTACTTTCACATACTGTACTACAGAAATATAAATCATTGCAACCAACTCAGATTGGCGTAGCATGTACTATAAGTTTTATTTATTTAGTATATTTATTTATTTATTATATTTTATTTCAAGGAAAGGGGCCTTTCTGTATGGAGTTTGTATGTTGTCCTTTAAAGTTTGCATGTGAAAGTTTTCTCTCAACTAGTCAAGTTTTTTCTCACAGTTAAAAAACATGTGGGTTAGGTCAGTAGAAGATTTTAAAATCTTACATGAAGCATATAAATGCTCAATGAGTGCTTTTTGTATTTCGCCCTGTGCATACCATGCCTCCTGCCCATTGACCTCTGGGGTACGCTCCAGCAAGATCCCTTCACCCAACACCCCCTGCCCCATTAAACAGTAACCCAGAAAATGTTCCTTTTTGCCTATAGGAATCCTTTCAAGTTTAGGGGCTCTGTGGCTGCACAATTAGGACAAAAATATATATACCCCTACAACAATATGCAGCTCAGATGCAGCCAAAATTCTGTTTGCATGCAACATGACAAGTTCTGAAACCTGTGACACATACTGCCATGAAGTGTGATCCCAATATCAAATACTTTTGTAGTTGCTCTGAACCTATTCAAAATAAAAATTTAAAATTAAAACTTTTTTAAATGTTTGAAAGGCATTTAATAAAACTTGAAGCTACCTAGAAGGTTTTATGGTCTATCAAATGGCAAACATACTGGAGGGTGTGGACAGCAGGGTTGGTGGCTGTCTCCAGCAGTCAGTGAGCAAGAGGAAGGGTACACCATGGACAGGGTGCTAGTCTATCACAGGACAACTCAGATTAAAAACACCTAAGGAGTGACCATTTCACTTGGACCATGGAAACAAGGTGTAGTACCAGGAGAAAACCCATTCACATGGGGAGAACATGCAAAAATAGAACCCAGATAATTATTTATGAAATGACAATAGTGCTAACAACTGCACCCCAAAAAATATTCATCGAGATGCAGTTATGTGGATGAAAATTCCTTCTTGATTTTACAGATAATAGGTGAATGGGTAGACTGGTTGGAGATAATAGAAAAGCAAAAGTACTTCAAACAAACAGTACAAGTAGGCTATGCAAAACGCTATCTATGAACACACAACACCTGAAATGTTGAAGCAGATGGGCTACGGCAACAGAAGGCCACACTAGGTGCCACTCATGTCAGCACAGCATAGCACAGCATAGCACATGCTCACCCAAATTGTACAATGCCAGATTGGAAAAATGTTTGATTAGATGAGTCTCAATTTTAGCAGCCACATTAAGATGTCAGTATCATTACTTTGCATAAACAATGAAGCATTGATCCATCCTGCCTTGTATCAATGGTTAGGGCTGGTGGTGGTGGTGTGATGGTGTTGGAGATATTCAGTTAGCACACTTTGGACCCCATAGTACTAAACAAGTGTTGTTTAAAGGCCATAGCCTACCAAATTATTATGGCTGACCATGTCCATTTGTTTACTGACCACAGTGTACCCATCTTCTGGTGACTACTACCAGCAAGATAATGCACAATGTCACAAACCCAAAATCATCAGTCATTTTCTATCACTTCTTCCATAATGGGTCGTGGGGAACCTGGTGCCTATCTCCAACAGTCTATGGGCAGGAGGCGGGGTACACCCTGGACAGGTTGCCAGTCCATCGGAGTGCAATAAACTTGATGAGTCTGTCTTTGTCTTTGTTATCTGTCTTATTTCTGGCAACATATCGCACAATTCTCCAAGAGACATTTGTGGATTTGAGACAGAGGACCATAAGAGAAGCAGTAGAAACACATAGCGTCAGATAGAAATAAGATTATAACTTTGTAAAAACTAATTCAGTTTTCTTTCATAAGTGACCAATGGCGCATGAGAAGGAGAGACTGGTGAGTAAAATTTCACAACTTAGTCATCGTGCCATTGCTACTTTTATTAAAATGTGTTTACGCTGACTCGTTTCTAAATTTGGGGACAGATTAAAATTTATTGGCATTTATAACAAGTTTACGTCGCCATTTTTTGCTAACTTTAAGCAGACCTGCCTGAACGTTAGCGTTTATTTCATGTCATATTAAGACATCGTGGGTTAACGTTGAACTAAATTCCTCTCTAAAATATAGTTTTGAACAATTTAGGTTAAGTAGCCAATTAATTTTAAATGTTTTTTCTAAACGTCCTCGGTCGTGTAGCAGGGGTTAGGGGAAGGGGACTGACTCCTTCTCCCGAAGGAGAAGGTTGGTGCACGGTCCATCCCCTGAGGCACCCTAGGCCCTTGGTTCCAGGCTCGCCTTGGACGACGCTGGCGTCTTCCGTAGCGAACCGTAGTCCACCCGTCCTCATCCATAAAGTCACCCATTAGGGTGATAGTTAAATGTTAAATTATAAACTATGAAACAAATAAAAGTAATGAGAA
This sequence comes from Girardinichthys multiradiatus, assembly GCF_021462225.1. Classification (NCBI taxonomy): domain Eukaryota; kingdom Metazoa; phylum Chordata; class Actinopteri; order Cyprinodontiformes; family Goodeidae; genus Girardinichthys; species Girardinichthys multiradiatus. The sequence continues at coordinate 34,998,343 of NC_061805.1, read as the reverse complement.
AAATGAGATTACTTAAAATAAATGAATACAAAATGTTTTTAAACCAAAACTAAACGAAAAAATATTTTAAAAAAAAGTTTTGTGTAAATGTTTCCAAAAAGTAGAAATAATAAAAGGTGTGCTTATGCGACGTTTCGGCTCTCAAAAGAGCCTTCTTCAGGCTATAGCACACCAAAAACACGAAAAAAGCAGGTCTGCAGACTCAATGATGTTCCTCCAATGCTGTCAAAGTGTGAAATGCCCTTCTGTGTCTTGTATCTCTATATATACCCTCCCCCTATTTTTTCTTTTTAGGTTTCTGTTTTCCTTCTGCTTTCTTTTGCTTTACAATTTTAGTTCCCTCCCACAAAATCTCCATTATTGTGTATGTGTTATCGTTTTAATTGTTCTTAATCCCTATTAAATAATAGGATAGATTTTTTAACCTTAAATATTAATGTAAATTGTTCAATGCTATTAAATAATATTGTTTTAGATCGTATTTATTAGTTTTAACTATTTTATCATCAACAATATGAATGTTAAGAGTTGTTTTTAGATTTTTTTTTTTTATTATTTTTTTTTAGGTGTTATGAATTTTAAAAGTGAATATTAGAGGTTAAGGAATAATTTATAGATAAATCAAAAAATTAGGTTTAGGCGTATGAAAACTAAGATTTTAGGATTAGGTAAAAGTCTTTGGGTTAGGATAAAATTAGTTTTAGCATCATGTTAGGATTAGGGTGAGGTATGTGGGTCAGGGGTTTATAGATAAAATCGAAGAAATTAGGGTTAGGCATAGAGTAACTGACATCTTAGGGTTAGGTAAAAGTATCTGGGTCAGGATAAAAATTTACTTTAGGGTCAGCCATTAATTGAGGTTGAGTATCATGGAAGGAATATCATATATCCAATGAGAGGTTAGGGTTAAAAAATGAAATAGGTTAGGGATAAAAATAACAGAATAAAGGAATCAAATGGAATAACGTAATGTAAACAGGAAGTCCCTAACCTAACTCAATTATACTTAATATTTAACCCATCAGGTTCCTTTGTGTCCAGTCGATAGATCCACATCCTCTCAAACGTTTTCCGTTCCATGTCTGTCCAAAGGGAATTCCTTTGAATTCCAGCAATTCTGAGAGACTGAAGACCATGCAAAATAAAATGATTCACCAACGGAGTTTGTGTTTCTTTCTTGTTTCTAATGTTATATCTATGTTGAACCATTCGGACTGAAAGTAAATTTTTAGTCTCTCTGACATATTGTTTTCCACATTTAACACAAAAAATTATATAAACACAATTTCTAGAATGTTCTGTGAAGGCTTGATGAACAGAAGAAAACAGTCTTTTTTAGTCTGTTTTTAACAAACTTAAGTGAACAGAAATTACCCGACAAGACCGTCGGTTTGACAAATTTCCTAACTGTCAACTTAGATCTAACTAAATAATCTTTCAGATTCTTGTGTCTTCTATATGCAGAAATAACTGTGCTATTTGGAAGAACCCCGGTATTTGACATAAACAAATCAAAATTGTCTTTAATTTCTTTGTTTATTGTTGTGCTAGCCAAGGAAAACTTTGTGATCAGTGGGATCTTCTTTGGTTCTGGCACTTTTTGATTACGAAAGGTTTTCAAACAATGTCTTAAGAATTGCCTCGAGTATCCTCTCTTCCTTAGAGCACTAAACAGAGTCCTAACTGCTTCCCAGACGTCTTGTGTCCTTGTACAGATATGCTGAAATCTTATCAGCTGAGATTTAACCGTGTCGTGTAGCGGGTGTTAGGGTTAGGGTTAGGGTTAGGGTTAATATTTAACACTGTAAGAGTTTATTAGACAACACTGTCACAGTGTTAATAATTTTAAGTCATCCTGTAGTGTTATTATTTAACACTGTAAGAGTTTGTTAAGCAACACTGCCTAGTGTAAATAATTTTAACTAAATAAAAAGTGTTAATTTAACATTTTAACATTTTAACTCTGAGGGTGTTAAATTTGCGATTTCAGATTTGCTGTGTGCAAAAGAACAGTAAGACAGCCCATAGGACCTCTGGAGAGGCTCAAACAACATGGTACAGGAGTCTGCAGTGTGCCTCCACAGACAGAAGACACTAATCTGATAAGATGTAATGACATATGTGGGAAAGAATTCCAGTCTACAAAAACTCCACCCAACAATTCACAAGGCCCAAAGAATCTATTGCTATAATGTCAGTACCGGTACCCTCACAAAACCCTAGATACTATATTATTTCCCCTTCTCCTTCCTAGTCAGAACAATATTCATTATAAATAATATTTTGTGCCAGAACAACAGAGAATACACATAACCTCATCTTGACAGATCATAAATAAATTGCATTACCTTGCATACAAACTACATATATAAGCAAGTGTAATTGCATGTATTTCACAGTAAAAAATGATGACCTTATCTTCATCTATGTAGAAGGTTACTTAAAATCATATTCTGACAATCAGTCAATATTAAGCCATAGCTGGGGTTGAGGCAACCACATCCAAGCCAAAGACAACCTCGACAAACATTGTATTGCATAATTGTTGCAACATCATTCTCCTTCTTTGTACTCTATTGTTTAAAGAATTAAGATGTCTTACCTGAGGTATTCTGGATATCCATGCTTGTTTGCTTGAACTGGTCCTCGGTGACCACTGAAGGTTTGGTTGGGAGTATACTGGTTACAGCTGATGCCATATGAGAGATTGTAAATATTTCTGCCCCAATATTTGCTTTTGTGTCATCTTCTGTCAACATGTCTTCCCTATGTCCAGGCATCTGTGTGTTGGACTCACTGAAGATGAGTTCTGTTCTTGACAACATCATATCTTCCGCTAAGGCTTTGCTCTCAACCTGGATGCTGGTACCCAGATGAGAACCAGATGTAGCAAGAGGGTCTGTTTCCTGTGTTTTTGGTGTAGCTTGTTCTTCAATATCAAAGGCCTCTGTTGGTTGTGTGGTGTTTATCTCATTTCCAGGCTTAGTGTTACACCCAAAGGTGGTGCTACCTGTATTAGGAGGCAGTGTTTCCATGGTTGTTGAAGTAGTAGCAATAGTGATCTTGTCTGATGAGCTAGATAAGAAGAACTCTTGAAATGGCTGGACTGGTGGGGGACCCTGAAGAGGAAGATCAGTTATATCGTAGTCTAGGACTGGTGTTGTTGATTGAAAACCAGAAGCTGCAGTGGATGGTGTTGATTCAGAGGAACTAAACATGTCTTTACTGCTCAGTTCAGTTGATTCTGTAGGAGTATCTGTGATGTCAGAGGTAATATCTGTGGTACTCCTATGGGTCACAACAGTTTTCTCTGTTTTCCCCTCTGCAAACCTTGCCATTGTACTTAAAGAATCATCTGGCAGAAGTACATCAGGTCGGATTGTGCTGATCTCAATCACCACGTGGGCATCTGGATCTTCAATTGATGCAGTGGAACCAGTGGTCTCGGTTGTCATTTGAGTTTCAGTGATTACATCCCCACCAGAAGGAACAGATTCAACAAGGTCGAAGTTGTCTGGTACAAAGTAATTTATGTCGAACACGTTTGGCTCTGTCAAATCGTCTATCTCATCGAGATCCTCTTTGATAGTTGGTGCAACCGTTGTGATTAATTGAGCTTCTTGATCTGAACCAGTGGGCTGAGGTGGAGCCATACTGGTAGAGAACATTGATGTGATATCTGTAGGAACATCGGAATCTGAAGACTCCTCTGCCCCTGCTGTTGTGTCGGTTGATGTGGTGGTAACAGTGGTGGAACTGGTGGTGGTAATGACTTCTTGTACAGACACATCTACAAGTAACGTCTGGTTGAACATGTCTCTCCCTCCTAAGCAACAGACAACAGCACAAACACACAAAATATCAGAAAATATTAATCATATTGGAAAAACATGTATAAAACGTATTGGTATAAGAGATAATGTAAATAGAGAGTTATTGACTGGCCATAAAAGCCAATTTCTTTAACTTTTTTGTCCTGTAGGTGTATCAATGATGTTATTAGAGATTCTAAAAATAAAATATGCATCTAGCAAAGCATTTTTTATTCACCAACCATAAATTAATTTCTTCATTTAACATATTATTTTGGAGTCGTGTACGAGGGTTATGGTCACAGTTTTGCTGTGATGCCTTTTCAGTTTGTTGGAGACAAAAAGTAAATAAAGTAGTGACTGCTAACATAGGCTTTCACACCTTCAAATGTTTCCTAGAAACTTTAGTACAAAGGACTTCCTCTGTTTACTCTTACTGCGGTTTACAATCAGCTATAAAAGTAATCTTCCATTTATTTAAGATGCAAAGCTAATAGCTCTAAGCACTAAGTCTTAACGTTTAATTGGTTTAATGGTCTTACTTTTTTACATAACAAACTGCATATTTGTGGTTAATTGGATCATTGTTTAAGTGTTCTTTTTATATGTGCACTTTGAAAGTTTCCCCAAACATTTCCAAACTCTCTAAAAGGGTCCCAAAAATTCTAAGAGAGAAATTAAGCTGTATATAAGCTTGAAGAGTTTAGGTATTGTGGTTTATTGTGGTTACTGTTTCTTACTCTTTGCCATCCCCTATTGCTTCTGTTACTATGGTCTATCTGTCTTGTATGACTTTCGTTTTTTCTTCTCTGTACTTCCAGACTCTTGCATTTACTTAGAGCAATAAAAACCAGTCTAAAACCACAATCTCTGGCACTGACAGATTGCATAAAAGGCAGCTGTTGACCATTACGTATTAGCCCTTTACTCATGTTACTACAGTATATGTGGCGTATGTAATGAGAAACGCTTTTTCCATTACAGGAAAATGAGTGTCTGCTCTCAGAAGTCCTGCATTATATCACCAATACATTTAAACTGTTTGTGTTATAGAGGCCCTTGTTTCTTTCAGGTGAATCCAAAGACTAATTAGTGAGCAAATATTTCTCTTTTCCCACTGCATCCAGCCCCCCCTTAAATGTATTTGTGTGTAGTTTAAGTGACATTGGTTTAGATAATGTTTTTCTCCTGAGACTGGATTGCAGGCAGTAAAAAAAGAAAGGAGGGAGTCTCACTAAACAGAGGTACTTAAAGAGCACTTACACCAAGGTGTAAATACAACTTGGCTGAGAGAGTTGACATGACATACACAGAGCAGGAGGCGGGTGTAGCATGTTTGCATGCCCTCTGAACTCCATGGGGACTTATCACAGTGAGAGTCAGCATGGCCCAAGGGGCAGAAAATGACCAGGCGATGGTCAGCTTATCTGTCCAGCTTCTTATTTGTAAAGATGGAGAGGCCATGTCAGAGGTCACCAAGGATGACTGAATTTAGAAGTCCAGCAGTAGCTTTTGTCCATTATCCAAATGTCTGCTCAGATAAGTACAAGTGACAATGACAGAAGCAAATGTGACAGTGGAAATAACAGATGAAAGATGCAAGGGGAAGGCGGGATAGATAGTGCGCCTATAAAAAGGCGGCAGTATTAGGCACTGTTATTGTCTTTCTTAGTAACTTGTCATTTGGTTGTTACCCTGGGAATACTAATACAATCACAGTCTGAAGTTTTTTTTATAATTTTGCTAACATTTAGGATACCAAGAAGTGGTCAATTATGCATGATTATCTTCTCACGATCAATACGGTTAGCAAAAAAGTAAATTTCTGTGCCAACCTAGGAACTCCATGACCTACTAAGTATAACCCAAGTAGTTTTATCAAGTTAAATAGTTGGGTTTCATTTATATATATTATAACTATGATTACAGCTAAATAAATATATTACTTTAATCTAAATATTGCTTAAACATGTTCACTATTTAAACAATATTTAAACATAATTTAAAAAACTGGAAATAATGAAGCATATTGAATTGAAGTGAGTATTGCTTGACCTTGAGCAATATCAGTGGTCAATATTTTGTCAATTAGAAAGAAAATCCTATATGTAACTATAATTCTATGCAAGATTATGCTAGTTCTAGGCTTCACTAGCATGTGCAATTAACCTCAAAATGCTTATCACAAATACATCAGTCTATTTCCCTAATGTTACTACAACACTCATTTAAATGCCAGACACAGAAACAGCATGTGAAGAAAATAAGTAATGAGAAAATATTTTTCTCTGTTTTGCATGTGAGAATGTGTATCATGGTGTACTCACTGCAAAAAGCAAAGTAGAGAGAAGGCCGAAGTAAATGAATGAAAGATTTGAGTCCTCAGCATTTAGGCTTCTGTTTTGCATGGAAACTGCCCACTCTGAGGATATTATTAAGTCTTTCAGATTTGTGGAGAATTTAATACACCAATTTCAGAGTAAATGTATTCAGGTCCACACTCTTTATTTTTACCAAGTACTGTCATTTACTCTGATGTGTATTCATTGTACATTTTAAAAATTGAAACACAAAACAGGTTTGTTTTTGCCTTTTGGTTTGCTTTGTGGAAAAAGCTCCTATGTGATTTATCCTGTATTGTTCACTTAATTTTGGAAAGAAATTAGTCAATAATACCTTTCTGGAACTTAACTTCATTTTAGGTTTTATATTTGAAATGAGAGTCCTGACCTGTAATGTTGCTCTTTAATGTTTTCCAGAAAGATCCCAGACATTTCAGATATTCATGTCATCATAAAGTAACCATTAAGGTCCCAACTCTGTTTTTAGTACAACTACAGACTTAGATGTGTATGTCCTAAGTTAGCTGTATTGGTATGAGCTTTCTTGGTGTTTAATAACACAAAAGCATCTCAGCACAAAAGTAACTCAGCAAAAAAAGAGTAATAGGGTAAAGATGAATGTCTCTCTGAGATAATTTTACATGTTATATGTACAGTTCCCAACAGTCCTTCAGTGTTAAAATCGGATTGTTCAGTCACTTAACCATGTCCTACACATTCAGTTCACATTTCAATAATTCGTGTCAACTTGTTTTTTACCATTAAAACAGTAAGCTCCAAACTTCCTGAAAGGTTCTGGAAAGCAGGTCTGGTTTCTGTAGCGGTACAGTGTCCTTACACCCATCAGGCCTCCGCCACATGGAATTCTGGGCAGCGTAACAGGGTGTCGTACGCTCCCGTCAGAAAGCCAGCCGTAGTCGCATCTGTCCAGTCCCATTCTCCAAGCAGCATGGAGTTGGCTAGTGGATGCCAGGATAGCCTTGTGTTTTTTGCACTCTTCAATGGCCTCTAAAAATGTTAGCTTATCAGCCGCAGGAGCATAGAAAACTTCACCTGAATGTCAAAGAACAACAAAAATAATTAGAAAAGGAAATTGTGGCTTGTTATATAACTTAAAGACTACTTGAAAGTTTTAAATAACAACAAAAGGAAACTATCATATCATATTTTTAGTAGTTAGTCTTTTTTTTTTTTTTTTCAAATATCTCACTTTTATTCTGCCAATTTACATAGAGCAGAACAAATACGGGTTGAACATTTCAATATTTTTCCTCAGTAAATATATTTCTAAGGTATTTTATGAGCTATTGACATGCAATCCACACCAGATGATGATAACACCAGAAGTATTTCAAACATACAAAAATAATTACATTTGTCAGGATTTAAAAACCAGTCCTGCTCCCTATCAGTGCCAGTTAAAACTCATTCAGTCCAGACCTAACTGATGGCCTTTAATAGGTTTTATTTGCAGTGTCAAGGTTTTGCACAAGAAGCATCTATTAACCATATTAACCATAGGGGCGTTAATCCCAAAGTGGAAAGAACACGACTTTACAATAAATCTGCCATTACCAGGTGCTCTAAGCAAGATATATGTTAGATTGCAAAACATACTCAGAATAATTGTCTGAAAGCTAAGGACAGTTTTAGAAAGACTTGCAATTAACAGGTAGTTTTTTTTCCCATGGAAACAACCATAATACACCCATCTGCAATTTACTCTATGACAACTTACTACACAATACTCCACTGGTGAAGGAAAAGCATGCTGAAGCTTCAATAAAGATTGCTGCAGAACATGCGGACAAGCCAATGAGAAACAATGAGTATTTAATTTAGCTGGACGAGATCAAAATTTAACAAAAGTTGTCACTGCAAACATCATGTTTGAAGGAGGAATGATGCTGCACATATCCCCACAAATACCATACCAACTTTAAAGTTGGGGTGGGGGAGGCTGTCTTTCGTTATAAATGTATTGGCAGACTTCACATTATTTAGGCAAGAAAAAAATTAAGCTTCTAGAATTAATCAATCAATCAATCAGTCAACTTGGGGGGGGGGGGGCGTGATTCATGCATGTGATAGTACATGTCTGTTGTAGCCTAAATGGCAGACCTAGAAATCCCAGATAAGATTAGCAAATGCTGAGTGATGAAAGGAATTTTAATGTGACAACAGGGACATTAATCATTATAAAACATAGTAGTGCAGTTTAGTCCAATAACAGTAACAGACTGAACTTTTAAAAACTAGATTGGAAAACAGACTGAGCAGTGCCAAAGGCAGTTAAAAATATAATTATAAAATTTTTGTTGGGGAGTTTTCAAAAACCACGAAAGTCATTCTTTCAAGTCAAATTATTAGAAGCTTTTCTGAAACCCCTTTTCTCCTTCCACAAAATGTGAAGCTGGTTTGTGCAGCAACATTTGTATAAAAAACGTTTTCCTAAAAATACATAAGTTCATTCCCAAAGTGGTGTTATAAGCTTTTTCAGCTGAACTATCTGAAGCATCAATGTCACAAAACTACACCACATTGCTTACCATCAAGTTTGTCGACGTAACAGTATACATCATAGGTTTCCAAAGGGTTTCTAAATCCATATGTCCTAACACCAGGCACCATCTTAAGGTTTCCAAGGCAGCCATTTCTTGGTCTTGTAATTGGGTATCTGTGAAAAAAGAGTTAGTATTCAAGATTATCATGTCAGTGTGCATATCTTTTACAGTTACTGTATATGTACCACATATAAATAAACAGCAGTGCCGAGTGTTATAGCTGACCTCACTGTCTGGTCTTCGATCCACCCAGCATCACACTGGTCAAATCCATCTTCATAAGCTGCTTTCAGCTGGGCATAGGTAGCTATGGTTGCTCCGATATCTTTGCAAGTTTGGACAGCTTTCTGGTAATCCAAGGTATACCTGCTGGTTTTTGCTCGATAGTGAAAAACAACACCTGGCAATAAAAACATTAGAAAAAGGAAGCATCATTAAAAGATGAGAAATAATCAAATATTGTATACACAGTCGAAGATATTCATCTGCAATTCATTCGCATAAATCCAGGGTGGTAAATTTTGGCAAGTGTCTTGTAAAACAATCTCTAAGGGTAAAATAAATGAGCCTCTCAGCATCTTTGGAAATGAGGAGGTTTGCAATAACCCGAGGATATGCGAAACACTCACACAGTTCACCACAAATGAACAAGACAGCTGCATGTGATGCCATGGCCCTGAAATCCCCATATTTGTGGACGGTAAACAGGCGCTTCACATTTGATTGATAGTCTCAATTAACATTGCAGATTGTTGGAAAAGAGGTTAGGCAGATCGTAAACCAAAACTATCCCAGTTTCCCCCCACCCATGCTATCAACAAAAGTTATACAGTATCACCCACATTACTTCTCTGATAGCATATAATTGCATGTAATAAAAACAGTTGAACTAGGTGAAGATTAGTAATCCTGTGTACCACATTAACACATTCTTTTTTCTCTAATAGTGAAATCAACTGCCGGTTTGGTAATGCTGTCAGTGCTCCAGTTAAAAAAGAAATGACACAGAGCAGTATATAAGGTGAACAGGCATAAAGTGATGTAAACGAAACCTTGCATACATGTGGAAGGTCACCCATAATTAGTCTCTTCCTGTTAACTGGGTTTAATCACTGAGGACCAAAAATTAAAGCACTGCAGCTTTTACATGTTTTATGTTACAACCACAAACGTTAACTTATAGGGAGTCTATGACTAAGTAACACATACAGGTCCTTCTCAAAATATTAGCATATTGTGATAAAGTTCATTATTTTCCATAATGTAATGATGAAAATTTAGCATTCATATATTTTAGATTCATTGCACACTAACTGAAATATTTCAGGTCTTTTATTGTCTTAATACGGATGATTTTGGCATACAGCTCATGAAAACCCAAAATTCCTATCTCACAAAATTAGCATATTTCATCCGACCAATAAAAGAAAAGTGTTTTTAATACAAACAACATCAACCTTCAAATAATCATGTACAGTTATGCACTCAATACTTGGTCGGGAATCCTTTGGCAGAAATGACTGCTTCAATGCGGCGTGGCATGGAGGCAATCAGCCTGTGGCACTGCTGAGGTCTTATGGAGGCCCAGGATGCTTCGATAGCGGCCTTTAGCTCATCCAGAGTGTTGGGTCTTGAGTCTCTCAACGTTCTCTTCACAATATCCCACAGATTCTCTATGGGGTTCAGGTCAGGAGAGTTGGCAGGCCAATTGAGCACAGTGATACCATGGTCAGTAAACCATTTACCAGTGGTTTTGGCACTGTGAGCAGGTGCCAGGTCGTGCTGATAAACGAAATCTTCATCTCCATAAAGCTTTTCAGCAGATGGAAGCATGAAGTGCTCCAAAATCTCCTGATAGCTAGCTGCATTGACCCTGCCCTTGATAAAACACAGTGGACCAACACCAGCAGCTGACACGGCACCCCAGACCATCACTGATTGTGGGTACTTGACACTGGACTTCTGGCATTTTGGCATTTCCTTCTCCCCAGTCTTCCTCCAGACTCTGGCACCTTGATTTCCGAATGACATGCAGAATTTGCTTTCATCTGAAAAAAGTACTTTGGACCACTGAGCAACAGTCCAGTGCTGCTTCTCTGTAGCCCAAGTCTGGGGAATGCGGTACCTGTAGCCCATTTCCTGCACACGCCTGTGCACGGTGGCTCTGGATGTTTCTACTCCAGACTCAGTCCACTGCTTCCGCAGGTCCCCCAAGGTCTGGAATCGGCCCTTCTCCACAATCTTCCTCAGGGTCCGGTCACCTCTTCTCGTTGTGCAGCGTTTTCTGCCACACTTTTTCCTTCCCACAGACTTCCCACTGAGGTGCCTTGATACAGCACTCTGGGAACAGCCTATTTGTTCAGAAATTTCTTTCTGTGTCTTACCCTCTTGCTTGAGGGTGTCAATAGTGGCCTTCTGGACAGCAGTCAGGTCGGCAGTCTTACCCATGATTGGGGTTTTGAGTGATAAACCAGGCTGGGAGTTTTAAAGGCCTCAGAAATCTTTTGCATGTGTTTAGAGTTAACTCGTTGATTCAGATGATTAGGTTCATAGCTTGTTTAGAGACCCTTTTAATAATATGCTAATTTTGTGAGATAGGAATTTTGGGTTTTCATGAGCTGTATGCCAAAATCATCTGTATTAAGACAATAAAAGACCTGAAATATTTCAGTTAGTGTGCAATGAATCTAAAATATATGAATGTTAAATTTTCATCATGACATTATGGAAAATAATGAACTTTATCACAATATGCTAATTTTTTTAGAAGGACCTGTAAATATAAAGAACAGTTTTCTTTAACATTTTTTTACAAATTAAAATTGCGGTGTACATTTGTATACAACCCCCTTCGTCAAAACTTTGTGCCTTCTTTAACAGCTTTTCGCACTGACATTTCTTCTTTGCAAATTATTCAGTAAGTCTAATTGAATGGTAAACATCTGTATTACTGAAGAGATGATTAAATTTGGGTCTGGACTTTGACCGGGCCATTCTAACGCATGAGGATGCTTTGATCAAAGTCATTCTATTGTAGTGCTGTCTGTAGGTTTAGGGTCAGTGTCCTGCGAGGGAGGTGAAACTCTAACCCAGTCTTAAGTTTTTTACAGCCTCTCAGTGTTTCATCTTCTGTACCCCTGAGGAAAAACCTTCAAACAGCATGATTCTGCCACTACTATGTTCCCCTTTGATGTGTTCAGAATGATGTGCAGTATTAACTTTCATCCATGCATAAAGTTTTGCTACATGTTTAATGAGCCACCTGAATGGTTTGTGGCAAACTGCAAACAAGACTTCTTGTGTTTTTTTAACGACGACGTTCTTCTTGATACTCTTCTCAAAACACCAGATTTGTGGACAGCATGAATAATAGTTGTCCTGTCAACGGATTTTTCCACCTGAGCTGTGGAATTCTGCAGTTCCCTCAGCACCATGGGCGTTGGGCCTCTGATTAAAGCTCCCATTGCCTGACGTGTCAAGTTTTGGTGGACGGCCATGTCTTGGGGAGGTTTCCATTTTTTATGATGGATTGAAGATGGAACAGCTCTCTATGAAAAGTTCAAAGATGGGATATCGCTTCATACCCTGCTTTAAACTTTTCCACAACTTTCTTCCTGACCTGTCTGCTGTGTTCCTTGGTCTTTATGATGTTGTTCATTCACTAATCTTCTCTAAAAACAAATCCCTGAAGCCTTCACAGAACAATGGAATACATACTAAGAATCAATTACACACTGGTGGGTTTTTTTAGGTGACTTCCAAGGTCAGTTCATTGCAATGGATTTGGTTTGGAATTATATGGATAAAAATGGCTGATAAAACCTTCAAAACCATGCATTCATTTCCTTTCACTTCACAATTATGTTTGTCTTTGTAATTCTGGCCCATAAAATCCTAATGAAATACATTGAAACTAGTGGTTGTCATGTTACAAAATGGGGAAAAGTTCAGACCATGTGAAGTATTTTAATAGACAAAGACTCTAAGTCTCTTTTAAATCTTTTTAAGGAGGACATTCCCACTAAGGAAAGGACAACTGGAAACTGTAGTTACCTCTCTTTAACTACAAGGTAGCTACAGCTATCAAAGCATAACTCTCACATCTCTTTACATTTATATCACCACTTGTATTCCATTTCTCTCTTATCAGCCTCTTTCATCAATCCACCTCTGCAAATTTCACAGTTTTCATTTAGTTCCAGAATGATGTATATAAGGAGGAAACCATAAATATCTTACCACTGACATCAAGGTTAACGGTATCATGTGTGTCTTCAATGCCATATGTCACTTCACAACTGTAAGTGCCAGCATCACTAGCACGCAGCTTGACCATTGTCAAGGAGGCATCACCGACATCCTCAGGGTGGCTGGGCACTGATACACGGTTCCTGTAGATGGAACCTATCTTGATGACCCCGTTTTGTGCCACCAGCACTGTAGACTTTTCCTGCCCTTTTATTTTGGTCCATTTAATTCTTAAGTAATCTTTGCCATAATTGGCTGTTCCATTGGTACCGATGACTGGCGCTGATGTTGGGATTGTGGAAAAGAAGCAGGGAAGATTTACTTTGCCTGAGAGGGACCCAGAGACTGGTTGGATTATTGATAACGTGTTGGACGCTGAAAGGCAAAAAAGACATTTAAATTAAAAGCTTCTTCTTAATTGTATTTTACTTAATATTATAACACTATTATATTCCCACTTTACTCTTTCCCCAGCACATCCAAGAACACACTATACACTGCCCTGGCTCATTACCATTGGAAGGGTGTGGCAACTACACCCAGCCTAATAAAAAAAAAAAAAGATGCATCATGTTTTGAAAGTGACTCTTGGAAAGTTAAACCTCATCTCTAAAATGAGGGGTGTGGGAACAAATTCCCCACTGAGTGCAGAGTATGTACAATGTGTTTCAATGTGGATTAAACAGGGTGTCATGGCCAAAACACTTTGTTACGCCTCTGCTTAGTTCTATGCATCTGATGTTCCTTGCTTTAACCTAAACTAGGATTATGTTAATGTGACAGATGTGAACAAACAAAGCAACATGTGCCATCAGAAAATATTAAAGGGATACTTTTGAATTTTTGCAGTGAAGTTACATTGAAACGTTGTAACCAATAAACATCTGACCTGTAGCAGAAATATCTCTTGAGTCTTTATCTGGAATTAATCCAAATTAACTGAGACTGTTGCTAACTAGCCAGAAAGGGGCCAAGACCAAAGCGCACTTCTGTTGTCTGCTGTCCCCCTAGCTCCATTTCAAGTGTAAATAATCTTTATCTTCTATGTAATAGCCACTCAATGTAATTTTAACAATATTTTTAAATGTTCAGAAACATAAACTGCCAAGATATGCTGACATTGAAGTTATTTTAAGATGGTAATGTCCCATTTTGTATGAGGGTTTATTTGAACTGATATAATATTTTTCCTTTTACACCCTTTTGCTTTTTTATTGGGCATTTACTCTTTCTAGAAATGTTTTACATGTTCTATACTCAGTAGGTGTTTGACACAGGAAGATAATTTCTTCTCCTACCTGTATTTCACATGAAATTATTAATTGGCCTCCTTTTAAATAGCCACGCAATGCAAATATGATGATGCTCTAAAGATAAATAGCATTTGCCCAAACCACTAATGCTTTAGATATTGGAATTGTTTTAATATGGTAGAAGTCCTCTTTGCCTTTTGCCTCTCTTGGAGTAGCTGAAATGGAGATGCTAAGACAGTTAACCCTACAGGCTGGAACAGACTTTACCAAGGGCTTAACAGGGCAGCAGTCCAGGGCCCCAAGGTTTTGAATGCCCTACCTCTATAACCTAACCCTGGACCAAAATGATGTTAGGTGTAAGAATAGCCCACTTTATTGAATTGATGTAGACTTTTCAGAAAAACATGAGCTTTTTAGAAGGAAAAACTTTATTTTAATGTGGACAACTCCAAAAACCTTGTTGATGTGTAGCTCATCATCCAACTATCTAACTTAAGTGTGTAGCACTACTAAACTCTAGGCAAGGGACTTACATCATCCTAAATATGATACTGGCTACAGATAAGATATTAACTGCTCAAAATATTTTAACAGAACCTCACTTGAAACTTTACAAAATACAGTAAGATTGTTATTCACGCTGGCGGTAATGACACCCGGTTACGTCAATCAGAGGTCACCAAAGTTAGTGTTGCTTCGGTGTGTAAGTTTGCCAAAAGAATGTCGGACTCCGTAATTTTCTCTGGTCCCCTCCCCGATTCAACCAGTGACGACATGTTTAGCCGCATGCTGTCATTCAACCGCTGGCCGTCTAGGTGGTGTCCAGAAAACGATGTGGGCTACAATGATAATTGGCGAACATTTTGGGGAAAACCTGGTCTGATCCAGAGAGACGGCATCCATCCCACTTTGGATGGAGCAGCTCTTCTTTCTAGGAATCAGGCCGAATTTATTAGTTCTCCAAAACTCTGACAACCCAGGGTTCACACCAGGAAGCAGAGTCGTAGTTTAATACTCCTCTCTGCAGCTTCTGTACTGCTACCCACCCATTACCCTATTAAGACAGTGTCTTGCCCATGGCCAAAATTGAATAGATTAAAAAATAATCTAAAAGGAGGAAATCAGGAAAATTTCATAAAAATAAACACAACTCAGACTGAAAAGAAAAATAAAACAATTAAATGTGGCCTACTGAACATAAGATCTCTCTCTTTATAAAGACATTGCTAGTTAGTGACCTGATTTCTGACAATCAGATTGATTTATTTTGCCTCAAAGAAACCTGGCTGCAGCAAGAGGGTTATGTTACTATAAATGAGTCAACTCCTACTAATTATTTAAATTTTCACATTCCTCGAAATACTGGGCGAGGAGGAGGAGTAGCAACTATCTTTCAGTGCGATTTATTGATTAGTCCCAGACCAATCAATAGCTACAACTCTTTTGAATATTTAATCCTTAGTTTTGCTCATCCAAATTGCAAAGCACTAAAACCACTTCTGTTTGTTTTTTTGTACCGTCCACCGGGCCCTTACTCTCAATTTTTAGATAAGTTTTCAGACCTTTTATCTGATTTAGTGTTAAATACAGATAGAGTTATTATAGTGGGGGATTTTAACATTCATGTTGACACTGAAAGTGATAGCCTAAATATAGCGTTTAATGCTATCTATCTCAGACTCAATTGGCTTTGCTCAAAACATTAACAAACCTACCCACCTTTGTCTTCATTCTCTGGACCTTGTGCTGACATATGGCATTGAGTGTAAAGACATAACAATATTTTCTCATAACCCTGTCCTGTCTGACCATTTATTAATAACCTTTGACTTTAATTTAACTGAGTACTCCACACCTGATAGAAAATTTTATTATAGAAGATCATTATCAGACGATGCTGTAACAACCTTTAAAGAATCTGTTCCACTTTTAATCTCCTCATTATTACTGAAAAGCACAGTGGAGCAATAATTCTGTTTCTGCCCCTTCACAAATGGATTCTCTTGTTCATAGTGTTACTTCATCATTGCGTGGTGCATTAGACAATGCAGCCCCCTTGAAAAAGAAGATAATTATTCAGAGGCTAGCTCCTTGGTTTAATTTAGATCTGCCTACTTTAAAGCACAATGTTAGAAAATTTTAGAGAAAATGGCGCTCTACACAACTAGAGGATTCCTACTTAATCTGGAAAAATAGCCTACTGTTGTATAAAAAGACACTTCGCCAAGCCAGAACAGCTTATTTCTCATCATTGATAGAAGAGAACAAGAATAATCCTAGGTTTCTCTTTAGTACAGTTGCTAAACTTACACAAGAGTCATAGCTCTGTTGAGCCATCCATTCCCTTGTCTCTTAGCAGTCATGACTTTGTGGAATTCTTCTTAAATAAAATTGATTCTATTAAAAATAAAATATTTGATATATTCCCGAAGATGATTACTTCATCCTTAGCAAGTGAGACAACACTGGAAATAACTGTAGAACCTGATCTGTGTTTGGACTGTTTTGATCCTGTGGAGCTTCCTGAGTTATCAGAAATATTAGCTTCATCTAAACCTTCAACTTGTATGTTAGCCCCAATCCCAACCAAATTATTTAAGAAAGTGTTCCCTCTGATTACCAGCCCCATTTTAGATATGATTAATCTATCTTTAGTAAATGGATATGTACCACAAGCTTTTAAGGTAGCTGTAATTAAACCTTTACTTAAGAAACCTTCGCTTGATCGAGATGACTTGAAAAATTACAGACCTATATCCAATCTTCCATTCTTATCTAAAATTCTTGAGAAAACAGTTGCTAATCAAATGTGTGAGCATTTACACAGCAATGACCTGTTTGAAGAGTTTCAGTCAGGCTTGAGAGCTCATCATACTACTGAAACAGCTCAGCTGAAAGTCACTAATGATATTCTTATGGTCTCAGATAATGGACTTGTGCCTACTTGTCCTCTTAGATCTCAGTGTTGCATTTGATACAGTCGACCATAATATTCTCTTAAAAAGACTGGAATATGCAGTAGGGATAAGGGGAACAGCGTTAGGCTGGTTTAAATCTTATCTGTCTGACAGATTCCAGTTTGTTCATGTAAATGATAAATCATCTTTATACTACAGGGTTAATTGTGGAGTACCACAGGGTTCAGTACTTGGGCCAATTCTCTTTACTATATATATGCTTCCAATAGGTAAAATTATCAGGCAGCATGGGATAAATTTTCACTGTTACGCTTATGATACTCACCTATACTTATCCATAAATCCTGATGAACCCAACCAGTTAGATAGACTACAAGCATGTCTTGAAGATATAAAAACTTGGATGACTTTACATTTTTTGCTTTTAAATTCAGACAAGACAGAAGTTGTCGTCTTTGGACCGGAGTCTTTAAAAAAGAAACTGCTTAGTCAATCACTTAACCTGGGTGGCATTAAATTGACCTCCGGTAATAAAGTAAAAAACCTTGCTGTTATTTTTGACTTTTCCAATGGTTATAATTAGTCTGACTGAGAGAGGTATCCCAATCCTTGTGGTTTTTAGTATAACAATGACCATCAGTGGGACCCTTTGTGAGGTGCCTTGAAATGACATTGTTGAAAATAAGCGCCGTTTAACTAAATAATCTGAACTGAAACTTTCTGTGTAGTTATGCTGCTATAGGCTGAGGCTGCTGGAGGACATAATGACCACTCTCACCCTCTTTGCTACATTCTCACACTACTCTCCAATTTTGCATTATTTGCTGTTATTTCAGCTTTTAACTTTGTTCTCTCTCTTTTCTCTTCCTAGAAGCTACACCTGGCCTGACTCTGTGTCTACCTGTGACACCTTTCTGGAGAGGGGCATCGTCCGAGCTTCTGCTGGCAATAACTTAATGTTCACCCTCTACAGATGATCCACATAGCCCTGTCTTTCAGTGTTTAACCCTTTCTCTCTCCTAGACATAGCGATTGACTGAGCTTTAACTAACTAATTATATGTGCTCTTTTTCAGACTCTAACCATGAAAACTGGTTCAGAGTTTATCTGTTCTTTCTTTCTAGGTGAAACAACTAAAGGAGCTACATCCATTAACATTTACTTTTCCTTCCCATAGAAAGTACTCCTGGATCAGTACTTCTTTGTTCTCTTTGTGTCTCTGCTCTGTTCTCTCTAACCCCCAGTCGGTCGTGGCAGATGGCCGCTCACACTGAGCCTGGTTCTGCTGGAGGTTTCTTCCTGTTTAAAGGGAGTTTTTCCTCTCCACTGTCGCTACATGCATGCTCAGTATGAGGGATTGCTGCAAAGTCAACGCCAGTGACTGTCCACTGTCTCTACATGCTCATCCGGGAGGAGGGAATGGTGCAAGTCACTGACTGGATGCAATCTGCTGGGTTTCCTTAGACAGAAAAACTTTTTATCCAATTTGAATAAATAACTCACTCTGACTGCACTGTTCAATGGTTAGGACTAATTGGAATGTATGTACCTGACTTTTGTGAAGTGCCTTGAGACAACATTTGTTGTGAATTGGTGCTATATAAATAAAACTGAATTTAATTTAATTTAATTTAATTCTCTTAGGTAAGTAATCCCTCAAGTGCCAAATGAAAGTTGTTTAAACTATGGAACTGTGAAGAAAATTTTCATTCAATTCTATCCTACATAAAATCTTTGCAAACAATAGAGAATCTACAGCTTTAAAATTTGATTTGTTGAGGCGAAAGTATATGCCGGACACAAATCAATAGCAGTAGGTTGTATCACACAAAGCTCAACTGAGAGGAACCAAATTACCATTTTCCTCTTCTTTTGAAGGTTTTTGAGGGGGAGGAAAAAAGGAGTTGGCATTCACAGGGAACAATGTAGAGAATGTTTAGGAAACAGTGTTGAAGCAGCCCTAGAGGCATGGGTCTGTGTGGCTTAACAGGAGGCCTTATTAGCATGTGTGATGAAAACAGCTGTTCAGTCAGCAGACTGGGAGCTCTGTCTAATTGAAAGGTGTTCATAGCTAGAGTGGCATGGGTGCTGAAGTGACCCATTATAAAAACCACAGCACTCATGTAACTTTCACTTTTATTCAAAATACAAAAATAAAAATGGCAATGATGACACTTGTAAGTTTCCTGCAGATAAATCATGAATGTAGATACACAGTTAAAGGGGCCTACTTTAAAAACACACAGTGGAGAAGAAAGATGTTTAAAACAAATACCAGATCAAAACAGATAAGAAAGATACACAAAAAATGACAGGAGAAACAGAGAAGTGTCCAAGAGAAAGAAAAGATGACTCACCTGTTGCATATGCAGCATCAAAGAGATAATATAACCACAGGATATGTATAATGTTTAGAATCATCTGAAAAAGAAAAAAAGTTACATTACGAAACAATTTTCGACTTAATACGTTTTTTTTCCATAATTATTAGCATTCTTAACAAAAATGATTACAAAGATTTATTACAAAATAAATAAAAATTCCAAAGATATAAATTAAATAGTTAAATTTGCACATTTTACTTTCTTTATATGTCGAGAATGTGAAAAGCATTATTTTTGAGCTATCATATTCACTGACAACTTTTTTAGCTAACTTTTTTGTTTGATATAAAGAGTTGAGTTGGAACCACACAAGCAGCTACACTGATACAATCTCATGATTTTACTGAACATGTGGGTGGTGGAGCTGAGAGGTAAGTCTTCCTGTGGGGTCAAACCTGGAGATTTTGGAGACAGGGGGACAGGAGCAGCAGGCGCCCTGCCCTCATTAGCACCCCACTGTATAAACACATGGGGTCGGGTCTCAATAGGAGCTGAAAACTGTGGGAACCCCCATCAAACGTCAATTAGCAACGATTCATTACTACTAAATCATCATCACTAAATAGACTACATCAAGACAGGAGTCCTAATGCATGAAATCTCGAGTGAACAATTAAAAAGTCACCCCGAAACGAAAAAGAAACTTTCATTGAGTGGGTTTGGACAATAAAATGTTAGAATTTGTCATTGACATTATTTATTGAACAATTGGCTCCACCTAGTTGAACTTGGTTTTCTAGGAAGTATTAATAAGAGTATTTCAAAGGAAATCCCTTTCATCATCCCTCAACATCACACAGGGCTTTAATTGGTTGCAAATGTTTCGGCCCTGTGAAAGATAAACGCCTCACTGCCGACGTCATTAATTTAGAAACTGATTGTAAACCTCCCAATGTTCCATTTTCATGATAGTGGCTATTTTAATGACAAAAAAGAAAAACATGATATGATATGAAAAAAAGTTTCAGCGGGACAGATGAGTTATCTAAGGACAGCACGCATCACTGGGTACATTTGTAAACTGATAAGTTGTCATACACTGAGTAATTTGCTTTTTATCAGGACTGCATTATCACAACAAAATGTTACATGTTCAGAAAAACATCCAACAGTGCTATAAGAAACCTAATTTCCCCACTCTTCTCTTCAAGGAAATTCGAAAAATAGAAAATAATACTTACGTTTAAATCAGTTTATTCCATTGAACAACAGAAATTATTTATAGAAACTAAATTCCTAAACTGAGCTGATCCCAGCGCGCCACATGCGTGCGCCAAGATAGGTCTACTCCAATTTGAGGCAGCAGAACTTTTTTTTTTCTTTCCGGTGAGCCTGACTCCTCTCTCTAGATGATGCGCGGTCCTACTCCAGCCTGATCCTGGATCTGAGCGCATCGGCAGAATCCCGTGAAGTGTTGGTAAGAAACAAGTTCAATTTTGCTTAAGCCACGCTGTTATTTCGTCAGAGAGGAGGAGCCCATTTAAAAAGTGAATGAGACACCCTTGGAGGAGGGAAAGGTCTCCATTTGACCATGTGCAGGAGAGGAAGCGTCTCCTGACTTAGACTGATGTGGCACCAATTGTCTCTTCTGCAGGTTCCTGTATTAATTTTATGAAGTTAGCGCAGTTC
Organism: Girardinichthys multiradiatus; assembly: GCF_021462225.1. NCBI lineage: Eukaryota > Metazoa > Chordata > Actinopteri > Cyprinodontiformes > Goodeidae > Girardinichthys > Girardinichthys multiradiatus. The sequence goes on along the minus strand of NC_061805.1, from coordinate 34,977,193 downwards.
ACTTCGAGCATGCAAATAGCATGAAATTAATCAAATAAAAAATGTTGTTTTATTTGCTTATTTAAACGATCCTGTGCAAGTATCATATAATCAAAATACGTTGAAGATCTCACAGTGGTGTAATTTGGAGAGCCCAGCAGTCACAATCAGTTAACAGGGTGGTGCACAAATTTCCCTTTTTGAATTTTGAGTCATAACATTCTGTTTGTTCCAATGCAATCCTGAGAATATTCTCTCCATCTCACTGGACCACCCCTGACACAGCCATCCATGGTAGAGTAAGAGCTGCTGAAAATACACAACCCGTTTTATTTACATGAGCCAACAGCACATGTGAACGAGGAGCAACGTCTTTATCACCTGAAACTGATCAGCTGAGATGAGTAACCTCCTGATTCACAGTCTAGTGCTTCATTGAAAGCTCTGCGTTGGGCTTTTCCACATGGAAGAAAGGCTGAACCACAGTTTATCATACTCCCAATGATTGGCTGATAAACGTGTAGAAGTATGGAAGCAAATCGTTACCATATTTCAAATGAAAAAGCATTTTCAGAAATGCTTTTTCATTTTAAGAATGTGGCTGCATAGTTTGACTCATAAATGAAATTAGTAATCAATCATCCTATTTGCATTTGCATTTTCTTCTTCAAGACAGCTCATTACTTCACTAAATTAAAATGAAAAAGAAAAAGACATTTGAGATTTATTTTTCAAAATGTAGCCCAGCAAATAGATACCAAAATTCAATTTGAAATGTAAAATTTGAAAATGAAAAAGCATTTCCAGAAATACTTTTTCATTTTAAGAATGTGGCTTCATTGTTTGATTCATAAATGAAATTAGTAATCAATCATCCTATTTGCATTTGCATTTTCTTCTTCAAGACAGCTCATTACTTCACTAAATTAAAATGAAAAAGAAAAAGACATTTGAGATTTATTTTTCAAAATATGCCCCAGCAAATAGATACCAAAATCCAATTTGAAATGTAAAATTTGAAAATGAAAAAGCATTTCCAGAAATGCTTTTTCATTTTAAGAATGTGGCTGCATTATTTGACCCATAAATAAAATTAGTAATCAATCATCCTATTTGCATTTGCATTTTCTTCTTCATGACTGCACATTTTATGCCATAATCAAAAAGAAAACAAAGCAGACATTGCTTTTTTCATTTTTGTGGTCTGCCCGCAAAGTACTGCCCAGAACTCGAAAACGAAAAAGCATTCCGAGCGGCGGACGCAGCAGAGTGACGTCATTTGGCACATCTTACAACTAAATATTGGAACAATCTTATGATAAATGTGTTGTCTAAATCCAGGATGTCAACTTGACAAACTGAATTGAACAAGTTAACTAAAATATACACGTGGGCTACATCTCTGTAATATGGAATATGCGTTAAAAATAATAACCTTAGTGCAGGTAATAAGCATATTTTTTAATAAGCCTACGTCTCTATTAAAATGTGTATTTAGTGGTCTGATGTAATATTCTAAAACACGATTAAATATCGTGTTTTCATTAGCTGTAAGCGGGAACATATAGTTAACAAAAATAAAGGATTGAAAACATCCATCTATGTGTAATTATTCTATTTAATGTGTTTCTCAAAGTAATTTGAGCTACTGAAATAAATGAACTTTTCAAAGATATTCTAAGTTATAGAGACACACCTATATCAATTAGGGTGCAGATGAACACTAGTAATACCTTCTGGTAGCATCTACTCATTCACCTGTATATAAATCTAGATTTATTTAAAAGCAAAACTGTTATAAAAACATTTAATGATATACATTCAAAACATACTACAATAATTCTTAAATTGCTGTCATCCTGCTAGAAATCTTTGACTGCTGTGTAGGTAAAATTCCTCCATTTGTACTTCTCTCTCATTCACAGGATGAACTTAACAAAGTTGCTCAAATTCTGTTACTTAATGTCACTGTGTAATAGTTATTCACAGACCACAGATATTGGAGCTATTAAACTCATTTTGCATGTGGGAACCAGACCATAACCAGTCTTTGTGCTTCCCCATACGAAACACTTGAAATTCTTAGACCATTTAAATTTGGTCAGTCTTTTTCATTTGGCCCAGAAAAAATATGTTGAAAATAGGACATAGCCCACAGGTGACATCCAAATTTAGCTTCAACAAAAGCTTTGAAAGTCAGCCATTTGATCAAAGCTGGCAACCTTTTATTCACATTTATACATCAAGCACAGGATAAAAATTAAATATATTCGTCACTAGCATCTTGAACAGGTTTTCTATTGCTTCTATGCATGCGCACCCGTTGTAAAGTTGGCACCCCGTGCTTGTTGCTTGGAATAGGTAGTCTGTTTTATTTGCTTCATAAGGGGCTGCACCGGATTCAAACCAGAATGTTCTTGTTGCAAGACGACAGCCCTGACAACTGTACCAACGTGCAGCAAGGGAAGGGTTTTTAGGTTTGTTTATTTTTTTATTGACAATCAAATCACCACAATTTTTAACCAAGTGTTTGGTCAACATCTTTCATCCGAATAGCTTAAACTTAGTGATTAGGTTAAAAATATACCCAGCCATGTTTTGTGTGCTTCAGATCAGAAGCAGCATTCAAAGCAGGAAGAAAAGCCTCTGAAATAAAAGCTAAAGGCAAAAAGAAAACTTCAGAGGAAATTGTGGTACAATCTATAGCTGACAACACAGTTAAAAACGTTGGGTTACTAATGTTTTACGCAATTTCTCTAGTAAAAGTAACATGTTTTAGTGGAATTAGCCATCTGAATAAAGCTTTATAAACATCCTAGTTTTAAACGTAATCACTTTACATTTTTCTGATCTAACCCAAAATATTTAAGCTACTAGTCAGAGGTTTCTGTAAAATTAAACTCCATTTAAAGTTTTTCATCTACAGGTCCTTCTCAAAAAATTAGCATATTGTGATAAAGTTCATTATTTTCTATAATGTAATGATGAAAATTTAACATTCATATATTTTAGATTCATTGCACACCAACTGAAATATTTCAGGTCTTTTATTGTCTTAATATGGATGATTTTGGCATACAGCTCATGAAAACCCAAAATTCCTATCTCACAAAATTAGCATATTTCATCCGACCAATAAAAGAAAAGTGTTTTTAATACAAACAACGCCAACCTTCAAATAATCATGTACAGTTATGCACTCAATACTTGGTCGGGAATCCTTTTGCAGAAATGACTACTTCAATGCGGCGTGGCATGGAGGCAATCAGCCTGTGGCACTGCTGAGGTCTTAAGGAGGCCAAGGATGCTTCGATAGCGGCCTTTAGCTCATCCTGAGTGTTGGGTCTTGAGTCTCTCAACGTTCTCTTCACAATATCCCACAGATTCTCTATGGGGTTCAGGTCAGGAGAGTTGGCAGGCCAATTGAGCACAGTGATACCATGGTCAGTAAACCATTTACCAGTGGTTTTGGCACTGTGAGCAGGTGCCAGGTCGTGCTGAAAAACGAAATCTTCATCTCCATAAAGCTTTTCAGCAGATGGAAGCATGAAGTGCTCCAAAATCTCCTGATAGCTAGCTGCATTGACCCTGCCCTTGATAAAACACAGTGGACCAACACCAGCAGCTGACACGGCACCCCAGACCATCACTGACTGTGGGTACTTGACACTGGACTTCTGGCATTTTGGCATTTCCTTCTCCCCAGTCTTCCTCCAGACTCTGGCACCTTGATTTCCGAATGACATGCAGAATTTGCTTTCATCCGAAAATAGTACTTTGGACCACTGAGCAACAGTCCAGTGCTGCTTCTCTGTAGCCCAAGTCTGGGGAATGCGGTACCTGTAGCCCATTTCCTGCACACGCCTGTGCACGGTGGCTCTGGATGTTTCTACTCCAGACTCAGTCCACTGCTTCCGCAGGTCCCCCAAGGTCTGGAATCGGCCCTTCTCCACAATCTTCCTCAGGGTCCGGTCACCTCTTCTCGTTGTGCAGCGTTTTCTGACACACTTTTTCCTTCCCACAGACTTCCCACTGAGGTGCCTTGATACAGCACTCTGGGAACAGCCTATTTGTTCAGAAATTTCTTTCTGTGTCTTACCCTCTTGCTTGAGGGTGTCAATAGTGGCCTTCTGGACAGCAGTCAGGTCGGCAGTCTTACCCATGATTGGGGTTTTGAGTGATGAACCAGGCTGGGAGTTTTAAAGGCCTCAGGAATCTTTTGCAGGTGTTCAGAGTTAACTCGTTGATTCAGATGATTAGGTTCATAGCTCATTTAGAGACCCTTTTAATAATATGCTAATTTTGTGAGATAGGAATTTTGGGTTTTCATGAGCTGTATGCCAAAATCATCTGTATTAAGACAATAAAAGACCTGACATATTTCAGTTAGTGTGCAATGAATCTAAAATATATGAATGTTAAATTTTCATCATGACATTATGGAAAATAATGAACTTTATCACAATATGCTAATTTTTTGAGAAGGACCTGTATAGAACAGCATGGCAAGTTTTTTTGATTTGTTTCAACTATCCCCTCAGATCTATGGTGACATTACCAGGCACAATGTAATCACAGGATTTAAGTTCATTGGCGTTTATTTATATTTTGTTTGGCTGCAGCAAATCATTTGAACCTTTTTGTGAAAACACTGCAAGTATTTCAGGAAAGTTTGGCAGCAATAAAACACACTGAAGTGGTTTGTAAACAGGACAATTGCAACGAGCCCTATCTGAATAGTTAGCCCCACCATGCATGCACCTGCAGTGCAGCCTCTACAACTGCGATTATTTCAGTCAAAATCAGAGGGAAGAAATAAGGAAATTCCAATTGCTCTGAAAAAATCTAATCACTTGTCAGAAAGGCAGTTGTTTGGGTGAGCTAAAGTAGAATGTGTTTTGACTGCATGCATTGCCACTGTCCGGAGAAATCAACTGATACAAGCAGAATACAGAAAACAATTTACTTATTTTAGGAGTGTGAATATGCACTTAAATCATATAAACAGATTCATATAAATCATATAAGGAGATTCATTTAAATCATATAAACAGATTTGTACCAGTTAAAATTCTAAACATGATCATTAACATAGTCACAGTTCAATTCAATTCAATTCAGTTTTTTATATAGCGCCAATTCACAACACATGTTGTCTCAAAACACTTCACACATTCCAATTAAGCCTAACCATTGAACAGTGCAGTCAGACTCAGTTATTTATTCAAATTGAATAGTCTTCTCCATACATTTGGCTAATGTAAGACTAAAGCTCTTGCAACTCTAATGAAACACAAAACCTTATTGAAATCTGTCCGCCATAGTCTTTACTAATACCAGCTGATCAGCTCAGTTGTTGTGCCACATTATGATGTGACAAAACAGTTTATAAAAAGGGATTTTGTAAAATGAAGTAGTGGAAATCCGGACGTTTCTACTACAAATCCAGTTACTCTGTAATAAAGTCACTGATCTTACTGTAAAAGCAATTTGTTTGTGAAAAAAAAAATTCATGAGCTGATATCTTTTAGTAAAAATGCTGTAACTCAACTATAACTCAATGTGTAAAACATTTCAGCTGTATGTGTAATCATGGAAGCCCTGTTGCCTTAAAGAACCTATAAATCACTGAGTCAAAGACCTAGTGTAAGAGTGTTTGATCCTGATGATCTGCTGTGCAGACCCCAAGATGACCCACATATCACATGACCTATTAAGGTGGTCTGCCTCCGGCCCCATGCAACCACTGACAGGATAAAAGGGACATTTAACTTCTTCAACCTGAAGAGGATGTCCTTTAGAAAGTAAAAAATTTACAAGTAATAGCTGTGCTCTCCCTTTTTTCTTTCTGATGAAATTCAGGTTGGACCTCCCAGATGAGAACCAACGGAGAAAACCTGCAGTTACTCCATGTGTTTGTTCCGGTATAAATACACAGAAGACAACCAACTGGCACATATCAAGATTACTAAATTACTCTTCAGAGCTTTGCCAGAGGAAAGGTAAATTATTAAATACTGGCGTGAAAAAGTTGTATAATTGAAGTGTCAAACAAAACTCAAAGTGGTGACACATAGAGAGAAAAAACAGCTTGCTGTGATTCCCTGAGGTCCGGGGGAAACAAGCTTGTGGGGGTTTATTTTTCTGCATTAGCTCCCTGCTTAGAATAAAACATGTGGGAAAACGAAGCCGCCTCTGGACGGACGTGAACCTTGATCCTCTGAAGTCAAGTGAGGAGGTCCAGACCACAGCAGCTGATCCCTGCATTTTAGGTAAAGGTTAAAGGAGAACAACAATGATGCAAGAACTGAGTATATACATGTTTTTTTAGATCTTCGAATATATCATTTTTATTACTATTTAGTATTTTAAAGTCTTGTTTAATTATAATTGTATAATTTACACAGTAAAAATGTACAATGCATCCTGCTCTTTTACCAGTTGCCACTCTATATTTTATGGCTGCTAAAAACAATACAAACAATTGAAATGGAAAAAGATAAAACTCTACCATTGTTGGGAGATTTGAACATGTCAAGATTTATTCTTCATTTCTGTATGAAGCAACAAAATCTGCTCTCTATAAAAGAAGAAAGCTATTTATTTTTGAAAGCATGAGTGCACAAGACAAATACAGAAAATGATCAGTACAAGAAAGGGAGCCAAAGGATCAACATCATAATAATAGCAGTGCCATAAAAGTGGTTATACAAGAGACTAATACACATATACAATAAAAACCTAACTTAACTAGAAAATGAAGATTTTTACCCAGCTTTAAAAACTATTTAAAGCTGGGGCCTCTATGATTCATTGTCAGGAAGTTCTTTCTAATTTGAGCACAGATACAGAAAGCAATTTTCTCAGCTTTTGAATAGGAACAAGGATTTTGCTTATGATGTAATAGCCATGTAAAGATATGAGTACGTATAAGATGATCCGAAATTATTCTCTACTCTCAATATAAATTACAGTAGCAGCTGATCTGTGTAAAATGGATGAATCATAAAAGCTCATCTTGATTTTGACTTTTAAAATTTTGATTAACGTTTATTATGTCATATATTCAATATTCATAAGGCTACAAAATGTACAGATGTAAATTATCTGCAAAATTATGACAATTTATTTTCTGTTTCAAGAAGACATATCCAAGTAGAAGTATATATGGACTGAATTGGACTGGATCAAGAATTGAGCCCTGCAGCAATCCACATGTAATAGTCACCAAGTCTGAATTCATATTACTAATGGACACAAAGATCATGTGACTATTTTAAACCAGCTAACAACAATAAAATATGGACCATATTTTACCTGCTACATAATTATTGAGAAAAGTCCAGTATCCACAAGCAAGAATGGGTAAAATATAATGCAGATATTTAATAAACAGAGTAGTTTATCGTCAAAGATAATAGGTCGCATCAAGCTATCTCATTTAGTATATTATTGAGGCTACCCTGTAAGAATACGGTACTGTGAAAAATTATTTGCACCTTTAGCATCAAACAATTCTACAATGAAGAGAGGGTCACAATTCCTCAACAACAATGTAAAAGACTCACTTACGGTTATTGCAAATGGATGACGACAGTTGTTGCCACCAAGGGTGGCTCGAGCAATTACAGGTCCTTCTCAAAATATTAGCATATTGTGATAAAGTTCATTATTTTCCATAATGTCATGATGAAAATTTAACATTCATATATTTTTGATTCATTGCACTCTAACTGAAATATTTCAGGTCTTTTATTGTCTTAATACGGATTATTTTGGCATACAGCTCATGAAAACCCAAAATTCCTATCTCACAAAATTAGCATATTTCATCCGACCAATAAAAGAAAAGTGTTTTTAATACAAAAAACATCAACCTTCAAATAATCATGTACAGTTATGCACTCAATACTTGGTCGGGAATCCTTTGGCAGAAATGACTGCTTCAATGCGGCGTGGCATGGAGGCAATCAGCCTGTGGCACTGCTGAGGTCTTATGGAGGCCCAGGATGCTTCGATAGCAGCCTTTAGCTCATCCAGAGTGTTGGGTCTTGAGTCTCTCAACGTTCTCTTCACAATATCCCACAGATTCTCTATGGGGTTCAGGTCAGGAGAGTTGGCAAGCCAATTGAGCACAGTGATACCATGGTCAGTAAACCATTTACCAGTGGTTTTGGCACTGTGAGCAGGTGCCAGGTCGTGCTGAAAAATGAAATCTTCATCTCCATAAAGCTTTTCAGCAAATGGAAGCATGAAGTGCTCCAAAATCTCCTGATAGCTAGCTGCATTGACCCTGCCCTTGATAAAACACAGTGGACCAACACCAGCAGCAGACCATCACTGACTGTGGGTACTTGACACTGGACTTCTGGCATTTTGGCATTTCCTTCTCCCCAGTCTTCCTCCAGACTCTGGCACCTTGATTTCCGAATGACATGCAGAATTTGCTTTCATCCAAAAAAAGTACTTTGGACCACTGAGCAACAGTCCAGTGCTGCTTGTCTGTAGCCCAGGTCAGGCGCTTCTTCCGCTGTTTCTGGTTCAAAAGTGGCTTGAACTGGGGAATGCGGCACCTGTAGCCCATTTCCTGCACACGCCTGTGCACGGTGGCTCTGGATGTTTCTACTCCAGACTCAGTCCACTGCTTCCGCAGGTCCCCCAAGGTCTGGAATCGGCCCTTCTCCACAATCTTCCTCAGGGTCCGGTCACCTCTTCTCGTTGTGCAGCATTTTCTGCCACACTTTTTCCTTCCCACAGACTTCCCACTGAGGTGCCTTGATACAGCACTCTGGGAACAGCCTATTCGTTCAGAAATTTCTTTCTGTGTCTTACCCTCTTGCTTGAGGGTGTCAATAGTGGCCTTCTGGACAGCAGTCAGGTCGGCAGTCTTACCCATGATTGGGGTTTTGAGTGATGAACCAGGCTGGGAGTTTTAAAGGCCTCAGGAATCTTTTGCAGGTGTTTAGAGTTAACTCGTTGATTCAGATGATTAGGTTCATAGCTCGTTTAGAGACCCTTTTAATGATATGCTAATTTTGTGAGATAGGAATTTTGAGTTTTCATGAGCTGTATGCCAAAATCATCTGTATTAAGACAATAAAAGACCTGAAATATTTCAGTTAGAGTGCAATGAATCTAAAATATATGAATGTTAAATTTTTATCATGACATTATGGAAAATAATGAACTTTATCACAATATGCTAATATTTTGAGAAGGACCTGTATTTTGTTTAGGAGACAATTACTTTTCCACTAAGAGTATGGATGGCATTGTCTACTTAATGAATGAAACTGTTCTTTGAAAACCCTTTTTGTATTTACTTGGGTAAATGTAAAGTCTGACAAAACAAAAATAGAAGAAATCCATTATGAGGAAATACTTTTCCAGAGCACTGTGAATGTAACCCTTGTTAGCAACTGTTGGCTAACAGCTTCATCTGTTAGTGGTACAACTCAAAACAAAATAGATTTGAATGAAACAAACAGGATGTAACTGAAAAACCTAATTGATCATTACCACCATATTAATATTTGCATATAGGGCTATTAAAATAATATGGCACAACTCCTAATCCTTCCAGGTGTTACTGGTCTATGTATGATCTGAGGATTGCAAGTAATCTCAGATTGTCAGGATGAGAATTTAATGTTAAAATATTTCAAGATACTTTACACTTCAAAGTCATATCTGCAGAGTCACAGCAAACTCAGAAACTCGAGTTCTTGGAAAACAAGAAACTTTATCATAAACCAAAACTAATCACAGTGCAGTCATTGATATGAAAAAGACTGTAGCTGAAAACATGTAATAAAACAACTATGAAATGTGCAAAAAAAAGCAATTTATTGCAAAAGTTCTGAGAAAGAAAAAGGCATAACACAAGACAATACAATTCAACCAAATGCAACCACAGGTTTATCAATTAGCAAAATGCAAAGATATGTCAAAATTATGCCAGCAAAGCATGGATAACCCATAGCAACAAAGCAAAGGAAAAAAAAAACACCAAAACAGTGTAGAAAACATGAAGTCTGTAGTCTCAACATTAAAACATGGCAAAAACATAAACAAGACAATAAACACATCTTTAAAAATTGAATCTCTATGTTATGATTGCCCTGAGTCATGTTTCTCTCTGTAGATTAAATGCTGCAGACAAGGGTGTGTGAAACAGTGAGTTATTGAGGCAGAGCAGCCAATGACTCAACACGAAGGAACACATTGTGGAAAGCTTGATGATTTTTTGGTCTTTGACCAGCAGGAAGTTAAGATAACGATGTGAAGCATTCTCAGCCATAAGAGAAAATCAAGTCAGCTGAAATGTATCATTTTGGTTTTCTCTGCGCCAATTATCTGAATACCATTTTAAAAGGATGCATAAAGGTTGGTCTTAGTCATTTACTGGTATGCTTGGGTTGCATACAATAGCTAAGCTGTTACTGTACATCACTGTCCATTTGTAAGCAAAAAGGTGGTCATAGTGATCCACTCCAAAACATTGGCAAACATTATAATACAATTTAATTAAGAAGTTTGCATTCAAGTGCCATACATATTGCTATTCTTTAACATTTTCTAAACTACCTATAAAGGTAGAAAAATGAAAAAATCTTAATATTATATATTCCTTCAGTCAAAGATACTTGATGCCATGATCACTATGTTCCTCTGAGTGATATCATTGTCACATACTTAATGTACTATGACTATCCTCTTCAAATCTGCTCAACCTTTGGTTTAATTCAAATAATTAGACAATCAGTTAACACCAACAACTAAAGAGAAACCACTTTGTATTTGTGTTGATCAAAAGGATGTTTTAACGAGTGCTTCAGAACAGAGGGGGTTACTCTTTGCCACAGGCTATTCGAAACCATTGAACCAAGAAGGCAGTGATTGGGGATTTGTATGTTATTCAGACAACAAAAGAAGCTTTGAATAGTGCTGTCATTAGCTTTAGTATGAGTGAAGAATTGTGTGAGGGCACCCAAGAGACTACTCCACTTACAAGTGTATCACAGTAAATTAGAACATAATTAAAGTTTATTTATTTCAGTGAATCAATTCAAAATGTTATAGATTAATTACAAATAATATATTCAGCTACAATGTGAACCGTGGATTTTAGCCAATAAAAAAAGCAAGAGTTAGTTAATCTGGATATTAGAATATTATATGAGAGTGATATAGAAAAAAAGTTATGTTATGGCTATCTCATGGCTGTATAATCATAGGTGATGATTGGTGGTCTGACAGTTGTCCAGCAGACAGTCACTGAGCCCTGTAACAAGGGGGAGTAAGACTCAATAGCTCTTTACCAACGAAGATGGCTGTTCAAAGACTGCTGTATCCAAGTAGATTAATGGAAAGTTAAGTGGAAGGAAAATGTGAGGTACACATGCAACAGGGACAACCCCTGTCAGTTTCACTCTCAGTTTCAAGCATCTAAAGTCTCAACGTGATTGAATCTTAATCAGCTGACAAACAGGATTTGCACAGCGTTGCATGAGATCAACTACTGTTATTATTGGTTCACTGCTGCATTATTTGAGCAGTAATATGAATATAAACTGTAGCAGTGGCGCACTCTGCTCTACCCCTGGCATTTCGAGATGCAGCAGTCATGGAATCTCTTTGACATGTCCAAAAGAAAATGTGGCAGACTGGCTTAACGACTGGCTTGATGAAATTATGCATGCTGCAGTGTTAGTGCCTTGAATGCTGGATGCTAATGCTAGATGGTATGTACCTAAGGCATAGTATCTTTCTATGCCACTTTCTATGTTACTGAAATAATGGCAGATACAAAACAATATTATGAGGACATAAGAGCACACAAAATGCAGCCTAACATTACATTTTACAAAAAACTGAAGGTTTGCACTTATAAAGCAAGGTTCACTGTATGTTTTACACAGTTCTAAAATAAATTCCTAACTTCAAAGAGCCAGTTGACTGCATTATCTCCAGGTGTTTTGCCCACATGAGAATTAACTGTGCTCCCACAGTGAGGCAAAGCAGCAGGAGGTAATACTGACAGACACGTTCAACCCAACAAAAAGGAGACATTTCAAAACCAGACACTTATAACTCCATTATAAACCAATAACTGTGATGATTTGTATAATTGTTAACTCTATGAAAGAACTTTTTGCATTTCTTATATTTCAGGTCTCTGTTGACCGACCTTAGTGAGTGAGCTGTAATGTTCAGTTTAAAAAAACTGTTTATTTGAGGCCAAGCTGTTTCAGACATTACACTGTGAGGTGGAGAGCGGTGAGAGCCCTGAACAGCCCAGCATGAGACAAAGACTGCTCTGTCTCATTGCAGCTCTGTGGCAGGAAAAACAGGAAGACTCCTGTCATTTCTCTGGATGATGGGAATTCTACAGGTGCACTCGGTTAGTGAATGATGATGATAAGCAAGTAACTAAATGCTTAATTTGAGGCTGCCGCAGCCATCGTTGCTTTTTCCTGAACATCGTTAACCCCTTCAGCTGCATGAGCATGTGTGCAGTTGATAGATGTATATTGTCCTTGGAAACAGGCCATTCGATTATATACATAATCACTGAACACCAGAATCATAATACATAATCGAAGCATTGTACATGACTTAAAAATATAACACAGTAATTGAAATCTTTGTCAAAAGATAATATTTTTCCTAACTTTAGAAATATGATCACATCAGGAAATACAGATTAATTTTAGCTTAATTTTATAGCTCACAAAACAAAATTTCCATTTTTCTGCAAACGTATTACATAAACACTGCTCAAGCACTAAACTATGTAACATGGTCTTGGATGCAATTACCAGCAATGTCATTGCCACCAACTGTGCAATTAGGGGCTCAAGGTGGTAATCAGATTGCCATTAGTGATTTCTTTTCATTTTGTTTATATTTATACCAACACTGCTGGTATAAAGATAAAATAACTGTTTAGATCTATCCTTAAGTTTACCAAAACATGGTGCATAGTCCACACTGTCATTATTCATTAAATAAAAACAAATTCAAATTCCAAAAGCAATGTGTGAAACACTGAGCAAGCCCCAGGATAAATGATATCATAAATGTTTTTAAAAAGAAAACTCACATTTGACTTTAGAATACTTTGGCATGCAGGATAGTTCATGATCACCTAAGTTAATGTACATTGTCTAGTTTCTGTGGTGGTAATAAGAACAGAATTACTCTCCACCACTGTCCTTGAGAAGTGGTATTAGATGTCTGTACTGATATGCTGTGAATTGTTTCTGAAGTCCAGGCAACCCTTCCAAATATGTTCAGTGTTTTTGTCAATGTTTAACTGCTAATTGAGGTATGTACATTTTTAGAGGGTGCTCTTGTTTTCTTGGGGCGGGTTACTTGTGCACTTTCTCTGAGTATCTTATAGTCTGACATCAGAATACATTTACTGGGACATCCAGTCAACCAGAAAGATAAGAAGCTGCCTTTAATTTTTTCCACTTGTGGATAGTCTTTTTCACTGCCAATTGACGGATTTCAAATGGTTTGAAAATTGCTTTATAATCTGTTCAGGATGGTTGCGCAGCAACAATAGCTTCTCTAAAATCATTGTTGATGCCCTTTTTTCTAGAAATTGTGTTAGCATGCATCTGTATGCAACTGGCCAGCAAATTGCAAAACTGCTGTTTTTACAGAGGTGGCCACACTTCCTGATAATTAATAAATTAAATGCATTTGATTAGCAGCAGATCCTTTACCTTGTAAATCGGATGGAAAATGTAAAGGTGTGCTTAGTTTTTGTTACACAGCTTGTTAATCTTTTCTTAGAACAAAACAGAACACAAGGGGTTTTCTTCTTTACTCTATGTCCACAAAGTACACCAATGTGCCACACCTAACAGATGCTTCAAGATTCTTCTGGTCTATTTAATCTTTACAGAAAAGCTGAACCAAACAAAAGTAATGTCAAATGCTTTAAAACTTTAATCCAACATTTAAAATGACACCACTGAAATATTCAGAGTGGTCTCCAGATCGTCCCCACTTCATCTCATCATCTTGTCATGCACTCATCTGTAAATTAACCTCTGACACTCTTCTCTACTTTCCTTTGTAAAATACCTAATTCATGCGGAGTGCAGAGGAGAGAGTGGGACATTCTTCTGGGGATTACTACACCAGCAAGAAGGTGTTGCAGGAGGATTAACCAGGTGGCCACCCGTGGATTTAAGCAGACAAAACGGTATCATCAAAATGACAAAAGGACTGCAAGAGGGTCTAAAAGCCAAAGGCAGAATAATGAGATAAAGACCCTGAAAGTTGGTGCATGAGCTTCAGTGGGAAAACGCCAGTGACATGAGCACCTAAAGGTGGTAGCTGAGTTAAAAGACAAGGTATACTAATTAAGACAGTAAGAAACAACATAACCTTATTAACATCATGCAGACAACCATGTTAGTTGTTTTGGTCACATATTTCCAGAAAATAAAAGGGCACATTAAAACAACAAAAAGGTGTAGGTCATATTATCACCAGCAGAATGCTAGTTTACAGTTTGTAAATGCAATAGATTGCATTTATTTATTCTTAAAAAGAAAAGGAAAGCATGACAAAAACATTAACAAAGAAGCTTTGGTTTGTTAGTGAGGGACCTTGTTTACTCAACTAGATTCTTCATTCTTGTACTGCACAGACGCTGAAGTTATTAGCAACAATATTTTAGCAATAGACAGCAAGTAAATCCAAATCCTGAAAAACTTCATCTATAATGAGTTTCTAGATTGTCAGCCATGTTCTCCATTTCGTTTGCAACAATACAAACTGTTCCCAAAGATGCTGCAGAGAATATGATCCCGTGTTCACGTTCACTCTGGGGGGTTAGAGAAAAGATGGCAACATTAGATGTCTAATTTGATTTATTTATAACAAGAGGCAAGCAGAGTTACATGAATTCTGTAGCAGGAAACGGTGGGAGTTTAAAGAAACCTTTTTTGACTGCTATTTTCACATTGGCAGACAAAAATCTGGCACAGAAGATGGGAGTATCTCTGTGAATTTATTTCCTCTACTGACTGGCTGTAAATTTGACTTGTAATTAGGATCAAATTAAATTAGTTTATCATGCATTTTGTCATTAAAACCCTTGTTATCCATTTAAAGAAGAAAAAATGGGTGAAAGCTGTTGCATGGAGCTCAAAACCTATTGCTTTCACAATGCTCAGCTGAAATGGGCCACACCTCTGAGTCTGAGTCATTTATTGGGAAGTCACAGGCAGATGTAATTGGAGGATGAAAGTTATGAGTTTGCTAGTTTTGAAGAAAGTGCAACTAGAAGTATCCTAAATCAAACAGTATATTAAGAAGAACAGGAATGGTCGCTGAAAGCTTTTATCATTATCAAACAAAACAGTATAAAAGGTACAGTTGGCAAAAACATCATAACTGTTTGATTTTTTTTTCTTTAGCTTCTTGTACCATTTTGATTAGGACAGAAAGATGAAACAATGACTCGTTATCAAACTTAATAAATTAGAACTTAATGGGCAACAACATTTTAATGGATGACTCCATATCTACTACTGTAATTTTTTTTTTAATTACTTTTAACTATACACATAAAATGATTGTGTTACTTTTTAAATGAACATTTATTTGGGGTCTTTTCATTTTCAAACAATCAGGAATTGAGAGATTCTATGAGCTAAGTTACATTTTATATAGCCAACTTATTTTGTTTAGAATCACAGCCAAGAGAATTAACTAGACCATATAAATAGTAGGCATTGTAAATAAAACTCACCATGAATGTTATTGCTCTTCAGAGGAGCCTGTGCTTGGATTATGAAGCAACCGTTTCTTCCGTCTCGGCTCTCTGTCTTCATCATCAGAAAAACTTCGATCGATAGGGATGCCTTGTGACACTAAACTATGACCTGGATACAATAAGAAAGAGGTTATATGCACTTTCAGAGAAAACACAGCTGCTTAAAACATAAAACAACTGAGAAATCATAGGATTGATTTACATCATCCCTCTGTTGGCACATTTAAATTAGTTGCTTTATTAATGTATTCCTAACTAAAGTAGTAAAGCATTTAACATAAAAAATATGCAGTCTTCCAAAAGCACTCAAACCCCTTGAACTTGTTCAGATTTTATTTTACCACCAAAATATTATATGATAGACCAAAACAAAATATTGCAGAATTGTGAAGTGGGGGAAAAATGATACAGCGTGAACAGCAAATTTGCAGATGCAGAGTGAACACATTTAAAGTCTTGCCACAGATTCTCAGTTAAATTTAGGTCTGGACATAACGTATGAATATGCTGTGATCTAAACATTTTCATTGTATCTCTGGCTGTGTGTTGAGAGTTGTGTCCTGCTGGTAGGTGAACCTCCGCTCCAGTCCAAAGTCTTTTGCAGCCTTTTTTTTTAGGATTGCCCAGTTTACCATCAGCTCTGCCAAGCCTTCTTGTCTTGAAAAACAAAAACAAAAAACATCCCAAAAGTATGATGCTGCCACTACCACAAACCGTGTTTTGCATGTATTACAAAAAGTTCAATTTAGATCTAATGACCAGAGAACCTTTTACAATGATTTTGCTCTGTCACCTTGGCTGCCTCTGATTAATGCCCTCATTGCCCAGTCTGTCAGTTTAGGACGGCCATGTCTTTGTAGGTTTGTACCACACTATTCCCATTTTTGGATGAATGATTGGAGAGTGCTCTGTGAGATATTCAAAGCTGTGGATGTTGTTTTCTAACCTAACTCCGCTTTATACTTCACCCCTGACCTATCTCCAGTGTTCCTTGGTCTTCGTGATGCTGTTTTTTTCACAAATGTTCTCTAACAAACTTCTAAAGACTTTACAGAACAGCTCGATTTTTATGCAGATTTCATTACAAACAAACAAACTCTATTCACCAATGAGGTGAATTAGAAGTAGGTTGCACTAGTTTTTTTTTTATATGGTATGAGAGTAAATGTGGCCGCTTGCAAACACAAACAACACTTTTCTAGCTTTTCATATGTTAACAAAAATTGAAAACTATGCATACTTTTCTGGTTTATCACATCAAATCACAATAAAATACAAGTTTGTGGTTTTTACATGACATAAGGGAAAAAAGTTAAGGGGTAAGACAATTTTTTTTAAATATTACAAAAGAAAGTAATGTGTAAAGCTACTGTAGTTTTCCTTGTTTAGACAGATCTTTAATCACTGTCTTTGGTTCATTATATAGTAATCCTGTTAACCTTTGTCAACCCAGGACAACTTTGCAACCTTTATCAGTAATAGAGATCTAGCATTCCACAAGAGTCTGGTTGCAATCGATTATATATACAGAGACAAACACACCTGTTTGCCCTGTAACAGTGCCACTAGCCTGTTCAAATTCAGAGATCACCAGATTGAGTAGCTGTATCAGAACAAAAAAACACTTGTTCTGTTCTGATTTAGAGATAAAACAAGACAACTATATCTGCCATTATTAAAGTTAAATCAACAAATAATTTTTTCTCTTTATGGTTTTCCTAAGCAGCTCAGCCCATCGGTGAGACTTCACCTTTCCTCCCATTCTCCCTCTATCTCTGTTATCTCTGAGTCCCCTCATTGTGAGTGATGCTTCCTGTGTTGTCACTATCAGAAGCTAAACCTGGAGGGAGAGGCTCAAGAAAGCGCCCCCCCCCCCCCAGCTCTGCACAGCATGAAAACAGCCTGGGGCCTAAAGGTCAACAAAGGCCAATGTGTCAGAAGGGGAAAAAGAAAATCAGAGGCCACTAAAACATCAGGTTGCATTGCTGTTATTTGTCTGGTCTGAGTGAAGCTTAGTGACAGCTAAATGGATGGGGATTCACATGGCACAAAGAAATTAAACAACTTAAAAAACTGTGGTGGCAAATTTTTCATATCTTTGTGAACATTGCTATGAATTGTTTGTTTGTGAAGATTTCAAAAGCTATTTGATCTTTGTGCATGTGCGTGCGTTTATGTGACAGAGACAGTGGAGAGCCAGAGAAATCAGCTGAAGTCACAACCCATGTTACAATGTAAATTTCTTCTTGGGTATCTAGAGTCTGGCTCAGATTACCAATGCAATGTGGTTTATGACGTCAAATGCCTGCTCTGCGTGATGCAGTAAGGGGCAGACCACCTTATAGCCGGCGTGTTGAAGCAATCATGGCAAGCTTACTCACAAGTGTTTCCCAGAACCAAGCTACCTGGGGGTGTATTCTCTGCTTTCAAGTTTCTGCTTAAACCCTCGGTCTGAATATTAAATTACCTTTAACTGCTCAGTTTATTGGTCATTAAAATCTGTTGTGGGAGAGAGCTAAAATTTAGGAGCATGTTCAGAATTTCTAATTTCTCCTTTTCACAGTACCTTGTGGAAGTATTCGTCCCTTTTATGGACATTTTGTCACATTACAACAAACATCAATGTTTTTGAAGGGATTTGTTATAAATAAGAGCTTTATAAATAAATAAACTGAAACTATCTCTGTAGTTATGCTGCTATAGGCTTAGGCTGCTGGAGGACATAATGACCGCTTTCACCCTCTTCGCTACATTCTCACACTACTCTCCGATTTTGCATTATTTGCTGTTATTTCAGCTTTTAACTTTGTTCTCTCTTTTCTCTTCCTAGAAGCTACACCTGGCCTGACTCTATGTCTACCTGCGACACCTTTCTGGAGAGGGGCATTGTCCAACAACTTAATGCTCACCTTCTACAGACGATCCACATGGCCCTGTCTTTCAGTGTTTAACCCTTTCTCTCTCTTAGATATAGCAATTGACTGAGCTTTAACTAACTAATTATATGTGCTCTTTTTCAGACTCTATCCTTTAAAACTGGCTCAAAGTTTATCTGTTCTTTCTTTCTAGGTGAAACGACTAAAGGAGCTACATCCATTAACATTTACTTTTCCTTCCCATAGATAGTACTCCTAGATCAGAGCTTCTTTGTTCTCTTTGTGTGTCTCTGCTCTGTTCTCTCAAACCCCCAGTCGGTCGTGGCAGATGGCCGCTCACACTGAGCCTGGTTCTGCTGGAGGTTTCTTCATGTTAAAAGGGAGTTTTTCCTCTCCACTGTCGCTACATGCATGCTCAGTATGAGGGATTGCTGCAAAGTCAACGCCAGTGACTGTCCACTGTCTCTACATGCTCATCCAGGAGGAGGGAATGCTGCAAGTCACTGACTGGATGCAATCTGCTGGGTTTCCTTAGATAGAAAAACTTTTTATCCAATTTGAATAAATAACTGAATCTGACTGCACTGTTCAATGGTTAGGACTAATTGGAATGTATGTACCTGACTGTTGTGAAGTGCCTTGAGACGACGTGTTGTGAATTGACGCTATATAAATAAACTGAATTGAATTGAATTTTATTGGATGGAACACAAAATAGAACAAAATGGGGAAGTGGAAGAAAAAGATACATGTTTTTCAATGCTTATACAAATTTCCAAAAATTGTATTGAACAATTTATTCAGTCACAGAGTAAATGCATTTTTGGACCCCTTTTTACAACAATTGCAGCTGCAAAACCTTTGGGGTATATCTCCAACAGCTTTAGACAGTCAGAGACTGAAATGTTTGTAAGCTTCATTTGCAAAACAGCACAAGCTAAGTCAGATTGGATGAAGAATGTTTGCAAAGATCAATTTTAAAGCCTTGCAATCAATTACACTTAGGACTTTAACTGGGCCATTCAAACACATGAATATGTTTTTTTATGTTCTTGACAACTCACAATGTCATTGTCCTAATTAAGGGTGAACTTTGGCTGCAGTCTTGAGTATTTAACAGCTCCAACAGGGACCAGCCCTGCTGGAGGAAACGTTCACTGAGAGAACGACACCATCTTTCAACAATGGCTTTTTTCTTGTTGCTCTTCCATAAAAGTAAAATTTTTGAAATGCATGACTAAGAGAGTTATCTCGGACGACTTGGGGGGTTCTCTTCTCTTATACTATACTCTGTTTTCTAACTATGTATGAAGGTAATGAAGGTTATGAAGGTAACAGGCTGCACCAGATTGTTTAAGGCTATAACAGTAAAGTGTGCGAAATACAAATGCACACCACATTTTCAGGGCTTTTTATTTATTTAAAAAAATGTGATAACTTTGATGTATCATTTTCCATAAACCAACAGACCTGTGATGAGGATAGTTGACTCCTGAGATGGATGACTGCGTTCTTCGCTCTGAGCTGCTTTGCAGTCACTGAGTGGGATTACACATTTTAGAGAAAGGGTTAAGCTTCCATCTTTTAGTATGCTTAGACATTACTGACAAGAAAACCTAGCAAAATTAGACATGGGGAGAAAGTAGTAGGATGTCAAATTTGAGGGTTCACTGTTTTCAGGAAAAATATCAATGTTTTAAAAATAATCCTGTAAACCTTTGTGTTCTCCCTTCGTCTATTCGCTGGTCCTTAGTGTGGCTGAGCTGCCGGACAGTATCCTGCAGGCCTCTGATCTTGGCTTTCTTCTCATTCAACACCATGACAAAACGTGAATACATTTCCTCTTCTAACCTCTCCTTATCCTTAACCTGCTGCTCCAGCCTGTTGGGACAAACAGAGCATGTCCATGTGAAAGCCAACACACAAACAACAGAAAGTGTTTTTTAAAGTGAGGCAGATCTTATTTGTCTTCTTGACAAACCTACCACAATATTAATGAGCAAACTGATACCTACATTCTATAAAAAGACAGGATATTTTCTTCTTAATGTCAGGCAATTTTCCTGAACTACAGTACAGACCAAAGCTTTGGACACACCTTCTCATTCCAATAGTTGTCTTTATTTTCATGACTATGAATATTGTAGCTTCACAATGAAGGCATCAAAACTATGAATTAACACAGGTGGAATTATATACTGAACAAAAAAGTGTGAAACAACTGAAAATATGTCTTATATTCTAGGTTCTTCAAAGTAGCCACCTTTTGCTTTGATTACTGCTCCACACACTCTTGGCATTCTGTTGATGAGCTTCAAGAGGTAGTCACCTGAAATGGTTTTCCAACAGTCTTGAAGGAATTCCCAGAGATGCTTAGCACTTGTTGGCCATCAGTTGTGTTGTGCAGGAGGTGGATACAGTACACAGCTGACAGTCCTACTGAATAGACTGAATAGACTGTTAGAATTTGTATTATGGCAAGAAAAAAGCAGCTTAGTAAAGAAAAACAAGTGGCCATCTTTACTTTAAGAAATGAAGGTCAGTCAGTCCGAACAATTGGGAAAACTTTGAAAGTGTCCCCAAGTGCAGTTGCAAAAACCATCAAGCGCTACAAAGAAACTGGCTCACATGAGGACCGCCCCAGGAAAGGAAGACCAAGAGTCACCTCTGATGCGGACGATAAGTTCATCCGAGTCACCAGTCTCAGAAATCGCAGGTTAACAGCAGCTCAGATTAGAGAACAGGTCAATGCCACACAGAGTTCTAGCAGCAGACACATCTCTAGAACAACTGTTAAGAGGAGACTGTGTGAATCAGGCCTTCATGGTAAAATAGCTGCTAGGAAACCACTGCTGAGGACAGGCAACAAGCAGAAGAGACTTGTTTGGGCTAAAGAACACAAGGAATGGACATTAGACCAGTGGAAATCTGTGCTTTGGTCTGTTGAGTCCAAGTTTGAGATCTTTGGTTCCAACCACTGTGTCTTTGTGCGGTGCAGAAGAGGTGAACGGATGGACTCTACATGCCTGGTTCCCACCATGAAGCATGGAGGAGGAGGTGTGATGGTGTGGGGGTGCTTTGCTGGTGACACTGTTGGGGATTTATTCAAAATTGAAGGCATACTGAACCAGCATGGCTACCACAGCATCTTGCAGCAGCATGCTATTCCATCCGGTTTGCGTTTAGTTGGACCATCATTTATTTTTCAACAGGACAATGACCCCAAACACACCTCCAGGTTGTGTAAGGGCTATTTGACCAAGAAGGAGAGTGATGGGGTGCTGCCCCAGATGACCTGACCTCCACAGTCACCGGACCTGAACCCAATCGAGATGGTTTGGGGTGAGCTGGACTGCAGAGTGAAGGCAAAAGGGCCAACAAGTGCTAAGCATCTCTGGGAATTCCTTCAAGACTGTTGGAAAACCATTTCAGGTGACTACTTCTTGAAGCTCATCAACAGAATGCCAAGAGTGTGTGGAGCAGTAATCAAAGCAAAAGGTGGCTACTTTGAAGAACCTAGAATATAAGACATATTTTCAGTTGTTTCACACTTTTTTGTTCAGTATATAATTCCACATGTGTTAATTTATAGTTTTGATGCCTTCAGTGTGAAGCTTCAATATTCATAGTCATGAAAATAAAGAAAACTCTTTGAATGAGAAGGTGTGTCCAAACCTTTGGTCTGTACTGTACATGATGTCATCTAATTTGAAAGTTGGGATGGTGCTTGCATGTACACACCTTTTTCAACCCAAGCGTACAAATGGTTATAAAGACATGACGTGTCTTTAAAGATCAGGGTCCCTAAATTAATTTGCAAACTGTAATCTGTTTTTCTTTGTTGCTTTTGGATTACCGGCCTTGTGTTTAAATGTTACCGGCCTTATTCCTTACAGAGGAATGAATACATTCCCATGCTTCTATTGCTTGAATATAATGGTTCAAATTGTCACCTTCAAACATCTGGACTTGTACTTTTCTTGAAATTTTGCCTGATTTAGATTTTTCTATGATCTCACATAGATGCCTTAAAATACTTCCAGTCTAGTTAAACACAGCTGTTTTTGAGATTTCTGGCTGCTTTAGCAACCTACACAGCAGGTAGCTGTGGCAGGTTGGGTGTAGTTTCAGTTTTGTTTGACTTAGTTTGGTTTCATTATTTTTGGTTTACACTGTACAGCACATTCACTCCACATGTGGTGTGCATGGTGTTGATAATAGCGTGTCACCTTTATTTTTGCCATATCCATAAAATTGAGAGAGTGTGACAGTGTTGCACTGGCCCAATTAAATGGATGGACAAATTTCTGCCAGTCACAGAAAATTTGATTAAGGTGAGTTAACACTGCTACCAGTGGTTCAAGATATAGATCACGGGGTATATTTGGTTTTTTGTTTTTTCAACTCAGACTTAATTTGTTTAATACATAATAAGAGTGTGGAATTTGTTGTTTGATTTTTAACACTAGTGGGAAGATTTAAATAATTTAAAGAAATTACACCTTTCAAATATTGATGGATATTAATAATTGGTAAAACAACTTTAAAAAAAATAATCTTCGGTAAATACATTTAATGGCAGATCCATTTCTAAATATTTCCCTCATAGTTCTTACTCTTTAAGTATCCGTTGGTGAGCCTGTCTCAGTCTATGGTTCTCCCCCAACAGCCTCGAGTTTTCCAGCTCCATATCTGTACTGTGTTGCAGAGACTTCCCGATCATCTCCCGAATCAACTCCAGAGGGTCTGGAGCTGGCTGGAGCTCCACGGAGCCCAAGTGTAGCTAAACACCCAAACAGATAAGGAGAAGTATTAAAAAATTAGGAAACAAATGAAGGATAAAGATCACATCAGATTTTTCTTGTATTTTTACATTACAGTTGCAAAAAATGGAGAATTATCTGCAAGTTCTCTGGCCTTATTATTTATGGGTGGCCCAGCAATAAAGAATGACCTTAATTATCAAGCCCTGAAAACTCAAGATGGATCTAAACCTAAAAAACCGTGCTGACACTGAAACACAAGTGGATGCTTGTAGTGAAGCTGGAAACAAATCATGAAGAAAGTCCACTTGGCACTGCAGTCTTGACAGAGACACATAAAATCCTTGCCTTCCCTCATCTAGCTTCCAAAAATCAGCTACTAGTGAAAAATGAGTAAGCTTTTGCACCTTTCTGTCACCATGAGAAGTTTTGCAATACTATGTGCAACCAACATTGCATCAAATCTTCTCTGAAGTGGGAGACTCTTTGAGCATTAGGTGTTTCCTTGTGTCTGTGAGAAAAGCAGAATAAATAAGCTAGTCACCAATAAACTATGCATGTGAGACATGTCTCCTCTCTTATTTCTTTTGAGTAGCTCCTTGCAAACACAGACATCCTTCCGATGCAAGAAAACATTCCTTATTTGGTTTTCATTTTGCCATAAAAATCACAAAGAAAGGGCTTAGAAACAGCTACAGCTGACAGAAAAAATGACTAGAAAATGGTTTTCTAGCATTTATCTGATGTGTAACAATTTCTAAATTTCACTGAAGAATGCCATTTTTGTCACTGAAAGTTGCACCACATTTGCTTGTTCCAGCAGTGATAGCCTTATTTTCATACTCACACCTACAACTCGTGGTACACTGAAAAACCAGAAGGTATTATTGTTCTAAATCTTTACTAGGCTGTACAAAGGTTGAAGACCCACTGTAATAAAACTCCCATCTTCAAAAGCTTTCATAAAATAGCTGTCATGTTTGACCTGGACTGATGCTGTCCTGGCAGGCCACACAGCTGTTTTCCCCAGCCTTCGCTGAACTTGAACATGTCACTTAACAAACACTTCAGTTTAAACTGCCTCTACAGATTAGCTTTTTTCTTGAACATGTTATCTTGCATTTTAGTATATTTCAGTCATTTTTCTTCCTGATTTTGTGTAAGGTGTACAAATAATCAACCATCCATCCATTGTCTATAGCCACTTGCACAATCCCAGGGTGCTTCAGACGTCTTTGGGCAAGATGCAAAATACACCCTAAAGACCCAGTCTATCAAAGGACAACACAAAGACACACGGGACAGACAACAATGGAAGTGAACACTTATACCTTAGGGAATGACGGGGTAGCCATTAACAGTAATGTTTTTGGACTGTTGGAGGAAGATGGAGTACCCGTAGAGTATCCATGCATGTATAGGCAGAACATGCAAACTCTATGCAGAAAGAGCCCATGTTGGGATTTAAACTCAGGAATCTACTGTTGCATGGCAACAGTTCCATCAACTACACCGCAGTGCAGCCTAGTACATTTTTCACATGTTCTGTTTTTGCTTTTCAGGCATATCATATAGAAAAGTTGGTTACATACATGTGCCAGGGCAGATTTACTCTACGAAAAGGAGATCTCGAGTATATAACCCAATTATTTCCCAAAAGGTGGACCTGTTTATGAAATTTTAACTGGTTACCAACCAAACCTAGCTTCGTGACTTGGGTTTAAAGATTAGATTATTGATGTAATAAGCATAAAGTAGTGTTTGCATAGTTTTTTTATTACCAAAACTGACCATTTCTGACTTGCTTTCACTTAACAGTAGAAAGTTATTAGCCACCCAGGACACCTATTATGCAATGCAGAACTGATCTTATTGCTAAGATATGGCTCACTGCCAAGGATGCCATTCTGTCAGGGAGTTACATATGAACTCTAAAATAAAATGTATCTGTGTGGGGTAAAGGTAACACAGAAAAAAGAAGGGTATATTTCCACGAGTCACATGCAAGTCAATTCATATGTTCTGTGTTTTTAACATTGCCTTTTGTTTATTTGTTTAGATTTAAAATAATTTAAATTAAAATCAAAAACATTGAAACAAGGTGATGTTTTCTTTCATCTTAATCCCAGTTTTTATTCTTTGCTTCTCTGAATCAATCACCTTTTTTGAGAAAGTAGCTTTTACTTGGTCACTCTGGCAGTGCATGGACCACACCCTGCAACTAGCGACTTGACAACAACAAACCTTGATAGGATCAGGACAAGAATGGGACCACCCAGAATTTAAGGAGGATGATCCCAAGAACTAAAGCATGTCCAGCAACATCAACTTGTCTCAGATGGCCAGTGCGGTGTTCTCTCATGGAGGGAATTAGTGGGACTTAGAGCTTAATGAGTCATCAGCATGTTGATGTAGCTGTGATCCGGTAGACCGGTGGCAAGATTGTTTAGTTTGGCCAGTTTGGTAGAGACACCCACTAAGAATGGATGTGATTGTTGTATCCAATTTCAGCACTATTGAAGTGATTATATTTAATTCCAAGATATATGAATTTGTATACTACGTAAAAGAGGATACATGTTATTATCTGTTTGCACAAGTTGGGAGGCTGCAAAATTTGTGAATACAAAAATTTCTAAGCTTTTATCTTCCCCTAACCTCCAATCCGTCTTCTCTTCAGCCCCATCCTATACTTCTTGCTATCTGCAACTAAATATCTGCTTTACTCTCCACCTGAGGAGGCCGTAGAGCAATAAATCAGCCACATAGAATGGATGCTGGCAAAGCAGTGAACTCTGACATGCTGAGTACACAAATATTTCCACACTTCAAAGAACAACGTTAATGCTAACATCTATAATTTACTGTACCACCTTTACTGTGGTACTGTGCCTGAAATGTTGTGAATCTTTACTATGCCTACTAACAGTGTTTAGGCAAAAAAATCTTCCATAAACTAAATCAGCTGAAGCCAACAGAATCAGATATCTAAACCTGTGGTAGGACATACTCTGTTTACTGAATGAGCATTGGAAACGAACTTCAACTGTTGTTTATTTATTCTGCTCCTTCTGACTTTTAAACAACAAAGGTTGTATGTTTCTCCATCCTTAAGCTCCCAGGTTTTTTAGAAGACCTGCAGCTGTAAACACATGTATTACACATCTCCAAGGGTTTACCTTTATTGCATGGAAAAAGGAAGAAATATGCTAAACAATCTATAAATCAGAAAATGTATCCAAGCATCATGCTTACCAGTAGTGAAAGATGATGGTAATTAATGTTTTTTTAAAGGAACCAAAGTTTACTATTAAGACACAGCGAAAAAAGTGGAAGATTCTGTAGATTTTTCCTTTCTCAATTTGTTTTTCCTGACATGTTAAAGGTCACTTGGCATGTTTTTGCCAACTTCTGCCAAGATGTGGGAGGTCAGACTCTTTGTCTGTGATGGAAAACCCACTGCCACATTCTTTCCCTTGACTGAAACAACAATGAAATAAAGATATTATTCACAGTAAGCATTTCAGTCCCTAAAATCTTTACAAAATCTGACAAAAACTCTAAGTGCTCTATTTTTAGACAAAGAGACATAAAATAGAGTAAAAATTTATTAAATGCTTCTTACATCTAATGTTAATCTGACATAGAGGATGTGACTTTTTCCATTCCGAGAAACCTATTGTATATTTCATCCTATAATTGATCAAAATATGGCAAAATAAAAACCTCTGGTTTAGATGGTTCAGACTGTGTGGTCTAGATGTTTGTTTGTGTGTGTCTGTCTTAAGACACTCAGTCAGACCATAAGGTCGGATGTTGACGTAGGTGTGCAGCACAACTGTCCCAGTGAAAATGACACCAAACCATGCGGTGGGTACTGAGAACAAAGTGTTTATTTTAACATTCAACTCTGCTAAAGATCTAAATCAACATTTAGTGACACGGTTTTCAGGATTATATCTTCCTTTAATCAAGAGCTTTTTGTTGGTATCTGCCCATAATCCCTCCCTTAACAGCTTGGCTTCCACATAAGATTGGCATAAACAATTGATCATGTTAAAGAAGTAGTATGTACTAACCAAAAAGAAACTTTAGCCTCAGTGTTTACTAACAGACTGACTGACACTTGTACAGTATGAGAGCTATAGTCATTTACAGTATCTTCCAATCGTATTCATTTAAATTTTTCCACATTGTTTTCATGTTGTACCCTGTCTATACAAAGCATTTAATAACTGTTGAGTAAAAGGATCTTCCAGGTTTAAAGCTTTTAACAAATAAAAATCAAAAAAGTGCATCTTATATTTTATACTGAGCCCTATTAATCCATCATAAATCCCCATCCCAGTTCTGCTACAGGAGAAGCTCTCCCAGCTGAGTGTGCCCGACTCCACCTGCAGGTGGATCACTGACTTCCTGTCTGACAGGAAGCAGCGGGTGAGGCTGGGGAAGCACGTCTCTGACTCCCTGACCATCAGCACCGGTTCCCCCCAAGGCTGTGTTCTCTCTCCTCTGCTCTTCTCCCTGTACACCAACAGCTGCACCTCCAGTCACCAGTCTGTCAAGCTTCTGAAGTTTGCGGACGACACCACCCTGATCGGACTCATCTCTGATGGTGACGAGTCTGTGTACAGATGGGAGGTGGACCATCTGTTGGACTGGTGCAGCCAGAACAACCTTGAGCTCAACGCTCTAAAGACAGTGGAGATGGTTGTGGACTTCAGGCAGAACCCAGCCCCACCTGCCCCCATCACCCTCTGTGACTCCACAATTGACACTGTGGAATCTTTCCGCTTCCTGGGAACCATCATCTCCCAGGATCTCAAGTGGGAGCCAAACATCAGCTCCCTCATCAAGAAAGCCCAGCAGAGGATGTTCTTCCTGCGGCAGCTGAAGAAATGTAACCTGCCAAAGACTATGATGGTGCACTTCTACACAGCCATCATTGAGTCCATCCTCACCTCCTCCATCACCATCTGGTACGCCGCTGCTACAGCCAAGGATAAGGGCAGGCTGCAGCGTGTCATTCGGTCTGCTGAGAAGGTGATTGGCTGCAGTCTACTGTCGCTCCAGGAACTGTACACCTCCAGGACCCTGAAGCGGGCAGGGAAGATTCTGGCTGATCCCTCCCACACCGGTCACAGACTCTTTGAAACTCTCCCCTCTGGCAGGAGGCTGCGGTCCATCCGGACCAAAACCTCACGCCACAAGAACAGTTTTTTCCCATCTGCCAACAGCCTGGTTAACAAAGCCCGGAAACCACCCTGACACTCTCCCTTTCCCCCACACCCCCCCTTTTTTGCTGACAGGACACCTGTAACCTGTAATCTATGCGTTACATTAACGCTCAGCATGGACTCCTGCCATACTTGCACAATGATCACCTGCACTGTTGTATTGCTCTTGCATCTTATACTGCTCTATATTTACTCTCACTCACTTAAAACTGTGCACATATATTTATATTATATTGTAGATATGTTTATACTGTTTAATTTGTATTGTATTGCACCGACTACGCCAAAACCAATTCCTTGTATGTCCAAAAACGTACTTGGCAATAAAGCTTTTCTGATTCTGATTCTGATAAAGAAATTCCAATGTAACCAACTATCTACCGTAGTTACTAATTAGTAAACACAGTCCATCTGTGTGTGATTTATTCTCAATATATAGTCTGCTATTCTGTGAAGGCCTCTGAGCTTTGTTAGGGAACATTAGTGAACAAATAGCATCACGAAGACCAAGAAACAATCCAAATAGGTCAGGGACAGAATTGTAGGGATGTTTAAAGTAGGGATTGGTTATTAAAAAATCTCTTAAGTTTTGAGGATTTAACAAAGCACTGTTCCATCTAGGTTCCAATCACAGAAAAAAAGTATGGAACTATGATAGTAAGTGGGTGAGTATGATAGTATATGTGAAACCATACCTAGCTAGACATAGCCATTCAACAAAACCAAGATGCTAGGTAAGGAGGGCATTCTTTAGAGAAGCAGCCAAGAAGTCCATGTACCTCTGGAGGAGCAGTAGAGATCCACAGCTCAGGTGGGCGAAATTGCCAACAGGATAACTATTAGTTGTGCAGCAAATCTGGCCTTTGTGGAGAAGTGGCAAAAGGAAAGGCCAATGTTGAAAGCAAGTAATATGAAGCCACAGTACAAGCATTTCCACAAGTCATACAGGGGACACAGCAAATATACCTAAAAAGGTGCCCTGCCAGATGACACATAAAATGCAACTTTTTTGTTATATGC
The DNA here is from genome assembly GCF_021462225.1 of Girardinichthys multiradiatus. Taxonomy (NCBI): domain Eukaryota; kingdom Metazoa; phylum Chordata; class Actinopteri; order Cyprinodontiformes; family Goodeidae; genus Girardinichthys; species Girardinichthys multiradiatus. The sequence continues at coordinate 34,947,516 of NC_061805.1, read as the reverse complement.
AAAACTACACATAGAGAAAAAGTAACACTGCACATCACCCTGAACAGATCATCTTCACGGTGAAAAATGGTGATGACGACAGCATCAAGCTGTGGGGATGCATGCAAAGAAGAATAAAAAGAAATTTCCGACTCAAGATGCAAAGCTAGTTGAGACACACCCCGAAGGATTTGCAGATGTAATTGCATCATAAAGGGAATCACACAAACTAGTAGGTCACAGAGGCTGAATACAAATGTATGCTGCACTTTTCAGATTTGTTTTATGTAAATAATTTTTAAAAGCATGTATCTTTTTTTTCCACTTTACGGTGTTGTTTATGTTGGTCTATCACTCAACATAAGCAAAATACATAGAGATTTGTGGCTGTAGTGAGAAAATTAAAAAAAGGTACCTGGGGTATCAGTACTTTTCCAGTAATTAACATACATTATCAATCACATTATTTTCATCTTCCGTCTAAATAACTATTGTGTCTACCAAACAGGGAAGTGAGTGGGTGAGCAGGAGCGCATGAAGACGATGAGACAATGTTCAGGATTTGGCACGATTACTTGGTATGGGAAACGTGGGCACAGAAGTTGAGATCGGCTTGTCTTCTCAGTTCCCTGATCTAGTGTGAAGGGGCGTGTGGGCAGATAAAGAGCAGGAAGTGAGGGGCGACAATCAGTACACTCCTGATAATACAAACCTTTACAGAAACAGCAAGCAGGTTACCAGACAAAACTTATTCAAGAACAGATAGTAAGGCAAAATACTTTAAACACTCAATCTTCAGTGACGTATCTGGCTTTAAAGACATTGGCTGCTGACGGTTTGATTGCGTGACACTTTGAACTGGAATTCACTGAAAGTGTCAGCAGAAAGCTAAACCTTCAGTATGCATGGAATTAAATACCGCCTTTTCTTTCTTTTTTTGTGCTTAGATGAGAGTTCATTCAAACTAAGTTTTTTAAACCCAACAAAGTTACTTCCAAGTGGGTTTATATCACTAAGAATAAATGTAGTAAGTATTTCTCATGCTATTAAAGCAGCAGTACAGAATGTGTAAAAAAAGTAAACTAAGTGCTTTTAACTTGGATTAGTGGCACATCCACATTTGTTAGAGCCTCGATGCTCAGACTGTGGTAGAAGTACCACTTGTGTTACAATCGCTGCCTTTAGGGGTAGGGAGAAGAAATTTTGGTGTTCATAATGTGCACGGCAAATGTTCCACTACAAAACATTTGGTTATGTAGTTGAAAGAGCGTTGGTGACTACCAATGGTGTGTTCCATTTATGTTTGAAATCTGAATTTGGATCTGGGAATGATATCAAACCTAACTTAACCACGTTCCATTCCAAACTTGAACAACAAAGCTGGATCTGCTCATTAATGTGCACAATGACCATGTTATAGTTGGCAATGAAAGGCTAACACAATGTATTTCTCTGCATTTTGTGCAAACACCGTAGCGGTATGTTCACTAAAAGAGGCTGTGTAGAATTGAACCTTCAAACAGTTAGATAAGAGGCCGATGGATAAGGCTGTCAAGTCCTGTTGCACTACGGTTTCAAAATGCATGTCAGTATGGCGACCCATACAACTCTTAGTATGTACAGAGGCAGAGCTTGCTAGAAAATGTTTGAGTGCCACTACTTTAGAATATATCTGGGCTTGTATCTCTTGTGGTCCTTGAGAGTTTCCAGCCTTTCATCGTCTCCCTAGATCAAGTCTTTGTAACCTGCCACAAGTATGCTGATAAAAGACTTAAAATATGCTTAAAACTCATAAAATACCAATATTAAAATCCACAGTAAATATACTTTATAATATGCTTCTTCATATTGATGGTTTCTTTCCATTTGTTCCCAGAGGCTGAAATGGTAAATATTTATACACATACGATAACAATTCGAACTAATTTAGCAACATCCATTACTATCGATTCAAATTCAGATAACATACTTTATTTTTTTGGTGTAAAAAATATATTAAAAAGACAGTGTAATACTTTTGTTTTTACCACTGTAAATGAGCTGACCTAACCCTCTACATTATAAAAGATGCTGCAAAAATGTGCTTGTCTTCTGTTCTTTTCGATACTCTTATTTTTTAGTGTCTAAAAGGGGTTCTATTTCATTTAAGTAGGGTTATATACACTAAACACCCAGAACATTATGAACACCGGGTTTATAATGTGAAGGTCTCACTTTTACCAGTCAGCCCATTCAGACATAAACACTATAGATCCTGATGGTTTGGGGGATGGTGTGTAAGAAAGATTCTTTGGGCCCTGTGGGTTGGAGGGTGAGGTCCTTTTGGATTGGGGGTTGCTTACCACAGATGTTATCAGACCACATTAGATTTGCATCTGGTGTGTTTGGAGGCCAGCTGCACATTTAATGCTTTGTTGTATTATTTAAACCATTCCAAGTAGTTTTGCATATCATTGTTCTGCAGGAGGAGTGGCTGCAAGAGAAGTGGAGGGCTGATGGCATGTTTAGGTGTGTCACAAGTATCAAGATAGCATCAATTTAAAAACCTGGGAGTAGGTATTTGAAGATGAAACACTGGAATGCAACAAAGAGAGCAAAGTTACTGACTGTAGCAATCAATGCTGTGGCTGAGTAGTGTTTGGTTTATTCATACATTTATTTCCTTACTTTTTTTTTGTCATCACACTAGAATTATTCCTACTTAGCAAACTTCTACAGATTAGTGTAGATTCGGTCCTGTCATCCAAATATTCCCTGTTAAACAACGTTTGAAGCACCAGATATTGACACACTGACTTTAAAGTTATTTCCTGTCATAAATTCAAATGATAAAAATCATGCAACCCGTCAGAGTTAGATTTATTTCGGTCTCATTTAATCGAATAATCTGCTCAGCTCAGTTTTTCTTAAACATTCTCCAACAACTGTAATATAGAGCTTTGGGCTGAAGAAGTTTTTTTTTTATCCTAACACATCATCTATAGTAAAGTTTGTAATGTGATGTTGTGTTTGTCTTTCTTCTGTGCCAATCTTGAAGCAGAGCTCGACCTGTTTGTCTTAGAGGTATGGGCCTCACAGCTCAGATTTGTGAATTCAAGACATGCTATCGCTGCAATATCGATCGGATTTTAGCCCTCAATATCATTCAGACTTCTTCAGACCTTTTTAGTTGCTCTTGGTGATAGCTCATCATATGATGCATTCCCATGCAGGAGAGAAAGATCTGTTCACAGATCATTCACGTTGTATAATAATATCTACTCTGTTAAACTAATTAGAAGCCAATTGTTTTTAGTATTTTAATATATAAAAACACATCCTCTTTGAATTTTAGACTTTTAAAAGAAGTGTTAATGAATTTTTACAATAATGTAAAATAAGTTCTTTCAATAACACATTTTAAATATAAGCTCATAATTGATAAGTGGTGATATAATCTGACATTTAAATTCACTCACTGGCCGTTGTATTAGGTATACCTTGCTGGTTCTGAGTTGGGCCCCCCTTTGTCTGCAGAACTGCCTTAATTTTTCATGGCATAGATTCATTAAAGATGTCAGACATTCCTCTGAGATTTTGGTCCATATTAACATGATATTATTACTTTGCAGTGATGCTGCAAAGTTATTGGCAGCACATCAAGGATGCAAAACTCCTGTTCAACTACTTACTAAAGGTGCTTTAGTGGGCTAAGATCTGGCGACTGTGGATGTCACTGGCTTACAGTGAACACATTTTCATGTTCAAGCACCCAGTTTGAGATTATTTAAGCTTTGTGCCTCTTCCTGCTAGGAGTAGCCATCAGAGGTACACTGTGGTTTTACAAGGACAGTAATGGTCAACAACAATACTATGGTAGGCTGTGGCATTTAAACGTTGCTACACTGGTACTAAGAGGCCAAGTGTGCCAAGACAGACCCACACCAATATACCACAACCATCAGTCGGAAGCTTTGAGCCACAACAGGATGGATGTATGCTTTCATGTTGTTAACACCAAATTCTGACTCTACCACATGAATGTTGCATCCTAGATGGAGCCTCATTGGTACAAATAATCTTTTTGGTGAGTCTGTGTGAATAGTAGCCTGGGTTTCCAGCTGTGGCCCATCTACTTAAGGGTCTGATATTTTGTACATTCAGGCATGGTTTCCACATACCTTGGTTGCAGCAAATGGTTATTTGAGATACTGTTGCCTTTCTATCGTCTCTGTCCAGTGTCCTATAAAATCTGACATCAACATTGAAGTTTTCCCAACACAATTGCCTCTCAAAGGAAATTTTTTATTTCCTTATCAGACTATTCTATTTTCAGACCAAAACAAAAATGGATTTTCATCAAGGAAACTTTCACTGCAGAAACTGTAATTAATAGTCTACAAATTCCATTTATATTAAATTTTCCTCTTTTGAACTGCTTCAGATTAAATAAAATCATAATGCTTAAGAGTTACATTTAATTTTACCCCACTAATTGCACTTTTTTTTTTTATACAGGGTTGTAAAACATAACATATGTCTACATATCAGTGTATGCACCAGTGGGCACACTTTAATACAGTGACCCAAACAGAAAGTCAGGGGAAGCTTGGGGAGGAAAATGTCACTGATCTGCCAATGTGTAAGACAGGATAGCACTGTTCATAAATAAGGGTTTTATGGTCTGTACTGTGTTCCTAACCTTCTGGCCCTCTTTCTGTGATCAGCTTCTCTTGAGCACTGCCCAGGGACACTAACTGCTCCATAAAAGCAAAGGCACCCCTAGTTTGGAAGAATGAAATAAAAATCAACAGAGAGAATCCTGACCTGTTCTCTATCAAACATGTCAGCTGCAGAGAATTATCTCCACAGACCCTTAGGAAGGGGTTTAACTTATACCTTTGATCATTTTCAGTATTTGAAACATAAACACAGTTTTTCTTAATGCAAGCTACCTCTTTGTGTTCCTATTATTGGTAAGTCAGAGATGTTATTTGTAAAGTACAGTTTGTGACCATTTCTCACAGTTGCCTGAGGGCAGCATAACTTTTATAACTCTACTATGATGTGGGGAGGCTATAAACCTTATCTTTTAAACAGCCCCTACCATAAAAAAAAAAAAGCTTCCTTTCTATTTCTGCTGTTTGTCATTAGAGGCATTTGTCCTCAGGGGGTGGTGATAACAGAGAAGGACACAATGTTATGGCATTCAAAAGTACTGTTACATTTTCAATAGTGATCCAAAGCACTCGAAACCAGTTCCAACAAACCAGGCAGCAGTGGAGCATTTCAGGACACAGACCTGTTGACTGTGTCAATGTAAGGCATTAATGTCACACATTGTTTTGTAAAAGATAATAGAACAAAAACTAGAAATATAAATTCTTTTTTAAACCATGTTGTGCAGTTTTTTACATGGTCTTCAATAATAACTTTCTTATTTGGTCACCAAAGTACTGAAATTGCAGTTTCTTTTCAGCTTCAGGTTTCATTTGCTGATTTTGCTGCTTTTCATGTAAATAAAGTATTGTAAATGTTCCATCTGCACCTTAAACTCAAAATTTCCAAGTTCAATGTCAAAAAAAGAGATTTCAACTTGGAAAGTCAAAATTTTATCCAATGTCCTAAATCTAAAATTTCAAAATAGCAACTGTACATATTAATGAAGTAAGAGCTCGAGCAATGAACAGTCTTTATGATTTGATTTGATTTATATTTCTGGAATATAAATTGTTTATATTTATCAAAATGCCTACAAATTCCCCTATTTGTCAAAATGCATTGAAATAATATTTGTTGTGAAATTTCCCTGTCTAAATAAGCTGAACTTGGGGGTGCAAAACCGACCATGAAATATGTGGACAAATACCTCATGCAAACTGTTAAGTAAGTGGTGCATGTGTGATGATGTGAGCCTGTTTCTCTTCTAAAGGCCCTAGGAACCTTGTCGGGTGTTTTGCATCATAAACACTTTGTAATAGTTTTTCCAACTGGATGTTATCCAAATCATCCAGTAGTGGATATTTTCCCTACTGGATTAATGTACTTAAAGGTTAGATTTGTCTACTTTTTTCAGATTGGGAACATAATATATATATATTGTCAATATAAACAAAGGCTTTGTTATTTTATTTATCTTTACCAAAGGGTGCCACAAAGGGTGGAAGGGGGTTGTATTTTTTTTTTTTACACAGTAGGTCCTAAAGCTTTTTGCAAAGATCTGATCTACAGCAGAAGACACGACGTAACACGCACCACGGTATGATCACAGATGTTAATTGTGAGTCTGTCACCTTTTAATGATTTGTGCTGTTTAGAAAAAGGTCACCTATAGACAAAAGTCAGGGTTTGTCAGGTTTGGGCAACCTTGCAGCATGAACATAACCTAGGCTGCATTAATAAAAGTTTAACTTTTCTTCCAGAAAAATGTCTTGCAAAAAATCTAAAAGTATGGTTTGGGAAGATTTGTTTTTTTTGCCTTATTTCATTTTATATTTTCTATTAGTTACTCATCATTACAAGCAAACAACATTTTGTTGGTTCTGTTGTTTTATGAATTCTGATAAATACTGCTCAAAAGAATTAAGTGAACACTTAAACAACACAATATAACTCCAAGTAAATCAAACTTCTGTGAAATCAAACTGTCCACTTAGGAAGCAACACTGATTGACAATCAATTTCACATGTTGTTGTACAAATGGAATGGACAACGGGGAAATCTTTGGCACTTAGCAAGACACACTCAATAAAGGAGTGGTTCTGCAGGTGGGGACCACAGATCACTTCTCAGTACCTATGCTTTCTGGTTGATGTTTTGGTCACTTCTGAATGTTGGTGGTGCAGGCCAGTACACCAGAAAACATGGAGGAGGCCGTAGGTGGGCAACAACCTAGCAGCAGGACCACTACCTCCGCCTTTGTGCAAGGAAGAACAGGAAGAGCACTGCCAGAGCCCTGCAAAATGACCTCCAGCAGGCCACACATGTGCATGTGTCTGCACAAACAGAAACTGGCGCCCTGTGCTCTTCACAGATGAAAGCAGGTTCACACTGAGCACATGTGACAGACGTGACAGATTCTGGAGACACCGTGGAGAGCGATCTGCTGCCTGCAACATCCTTCAGCATGACCGGTTTGGCAGTGGGTCAATAATGGTGTGGGGTGGCATTTCTTTGGAGGGCTGCACGGCCCTCCATGTGTTCACCAGAGGTAGCCTGACTGCCATTAGGTACCGAGATGAGATCCTCAGACCCCTTGACCATATGCTGGTGCGATGGCCCTGGGTTCCTCCTAATGCAGGACAATGCTAGACCTCATGTGGCTGGAGTGTGTCAGCAGTTCCTGCAACATGAAGACATTGAAGCTATGGACTGGCCCGCCCGTTCCCCAGACCTGAATCCGATTGAGCACATCTGGGACATCAAGTCTCGCTCCATCCACCAACGTCACGTTGCACCAGACTGTCCAGGAGTTGGCGGATGCTTTAGTAAAGGTCTGGCAGGAGATCCCTCAGGAGACCATCCACCGTCTCATCAGGAGCATGACCAGGCGTTGTAGGGAGGTCATACAGACACATGGAGGCCACACACAAAAATGAGCCTCATTTTGACTTGTTTTAAGGACATTACATCAAAGTTGGATCAGCCTCTAATGTGTTTTTTCACTTTAATTTTGTGTGTGACTCCAAATCCAGGCCTCCATTGGTTAATAAATTTGATTTCCATTGATGATTTTTATGTGGTTTTGTTGTCAACACATTAAACTTTGTACAGAACAAAGTATTCAATGAGAATATTTCATTCATTCAGATCTAGGATGTGTTATTTGAGTGTTTCCTTTATTTTTTGAGCAGTTTCTTTTTTAAACAAATATATAAAAAGGTATTCTCACCGAAATGCTGTTACAGATCTTTTCATATGAAAGAAGACTGTGATCTGGAGAGAGGTAAAAAGAATACTCCTCTTTGCCATCTCCTTTTCTTCCTCGTCTTTCTTCACTTTTGGTTAAAGCTTGAAGAAGATGCTCAACATATTTCTCCCTTATCACTCCCAAGTCACTGGCTTCTCTTGTGACCTCATCCTCTGAAACTGAGAAAACATTCACAGATCAAACAAATAATGTCTCTTAAATGTTTTTTTTTTCATGTTGCCGTTATTTCATAGATGCAAGGAATTGAAGCGTGGAGCTCAGGGTTGACAGAAGATTGCAGAACAAAACTGCAAACATTAATTAGGCAGTAACACAAGAGTGCGTGTGAAAGCAGATGGACAGCAAGAAAACTATGGAGGAGTTATGTTCCAGGTGTCCTTTAAGAGAACACATAGTCCTGTACATATGTAACCACAGACCCACATGTACGCGCACACACATTCCCATGTGCGCACACCCATTCGCATTAGCATTGCCTTGCATTGACAAAGACAAGCCTTGTAGAGTTTAATATAGTTTCCACACCTGTAAGCTTGCAGCATATATGAGTAAAGAAGAATGATGAAACAAGGTCCCTGCTGTCCCACAAGTTAAAGAATCAGAACATTCACAACATTATGAGGTGGGGTCAGCCAGGTGCATGTATGCTGTGGACAGCGTGAATGGCACACCTGGTATAAAGTAGTCAAGCCCCCACTCAAAAGAAACCGTCATTTTCTATGTTTCTAAGTAACTACATTCATGTTTTGTAAATAGTCTGGATACAGCTTTCAAAAATCAATAGTTACCTTCTCCGATCCATGCCGAGCTTCCGTCAGTGAGTGCTAGTGTGAACCCAGCACCCAGGTCTACAGCCCAGTCCACCCTCAGGAAGTAGGAGATGCCTGAATTCAGAGTAATCTGCCGAACTGTGCCGCTCATGTCTCTCGTATAACCTTAATGCCTGCAAAATATCAACAGTAATTGACAAATTTAAACAAAACTCCATACATTCATATTCTGTTTTCTGCTAATCCGAGATTGGGAAACCCCAGACATTCCTCTCCCCAGTGACACTCTCCAACTCATTCTGAGACATCCAAAGATGTTTCCTGGCCAGAAGAGATCGAAAGTCCCTCCAGCAGGTTCTTGGTCTACCCCGGGCTTTCGATCCAGTGGTACGTGCTAGAAAACCTCCAAACCACCTCCGAACCACCTAGACCAACTCATTTTGATGACAAGGAGAGGTGGCTCTAATCCAAGCTCTCCCCCACAGACTCTGCTCTTCACTTTGTCTCTAAGGTTAAGGCAGCCCCCCTATGGTATAAACTCATTTCACCACTCGTTTCCGGTATCTCAGTTCTTCCGCCATGATTTATGTGCTATGGTCACAGCTAAAAGTCGTAACATAGATGAAGCAATAAATCGAAAGCTTTGATTCTGGATTAGTTTATTCCTTTTTACGAAACCCAACAGCAACACCCACATTATGGAAGACAAAGTCCTAATCCAACTATCAATCTCCCACTTCATCTTACCATTGCCCATGAAAAAGACACCAACATACTTAACTTCTCCACCTGAAGCAGAGACTGACCCCAATAAGAAGAGAGCAATCAACCTTTTTCCAGTTGAGAATCATGGCCTCAGACTTGAGTGGTTCAATGATCTTGATGAATTGCAGATTACGATAACAGACAAACTTTTTCCAGACTAAATAGACCAGGGCATCCTCCTAGAGCCAGGACTGTGGAGCTATCATGGGAGCCTTGACCAGAAATATCAGAAACCCTCACCAACAATGGAAAGGAACATTGGTCTGGTACCATGCAGGCGGGGTGGCAGGGGGGGCTGTGCATGCTAAATTCTTGTGGCATAAACTGTCATTTGGGAGAAGTGTGAGACCATGTTTCTAAACAAAACTGCACTATTATAAATGAAATAACCCCCCCCCTCCGACCCACCGTGGTCAGCTTTTTTGTTGGTCCTTGAAGCTCCTCTAACAAAAAAAAAAACTTAAGAAAGTTGTAGGGTTGTCTTAATCTACCAGACGCATCAATGTGCTTCATTGTTTTACTACTTGGATTTGGTGAGCAAAGCCTCTTGTGTGTCTTCAGTGAGGATCTCTCTGAGTCAGTGGGACCACATGAAGATTAGCAGGTTTTGCAAGTATTTTCTTCTTCCTTTTTTGTGGTAGTGTGTGCTCCCTATTACCAGCAAGGTAATTACATGCTGTTAAAGAAAGTACATGAGTATTAAATCTCAGGCAACTACTTAACTGACTGCATTCACAGTATTACATTATTTTATTCAGTGAGGACACCTTTCTAACATTTTACCACCACCTACATAACCTCAATAAAAACATTAACATGGTCTGAAAGATAATAAAATGAATACTATATTTTTGGGAAGTTTATTTATCATCTAGATTTTTCAAATTTTGCAAATTGTTTAGTTTATTCACCCATAGTTACTGTATGTCATTGACTATTGCAACAAAATTCAAACCTGTAGAACCCACTCACATTGAAGTACTTACTGCTGTGAAACTGAAACATTATTTGCCAATGCCACAGTGATAGACAGTCTGAGCCACATGACCCTCTGGCTAATGTCTTTGCTGCCTGACTCACAGCTGAAGTTAAAGCAAGGGCTACAGCTAGAAACAGCTGTGTTTTTACAGCTAAGACCAAAGCTGATCAAAGTGTTTCAATTTAATCCATGAGTTTGTGCCTAAAAACGGCCATCACGTTTACCAGGTACATGTTCTTCTTCTTTACAACTTTCTTGAGAAACGTTTACTTGATTATGAACGCTCAATCCTAAACATGTGGTTAGTGTTTCCACAAGTAGTGAGTGGTGATTTAGATGACCTTCATTCTTAAATACAGGGCACAGAGTGTGGAGAAGGAAGGAAAAGGGCAGCTAAATTTGCAGGTATGAAAGCTAGACATGTTTGGGGGAAAAAAATTACAATGAGCATCCACACACAAAAATTCCTTCAGCCTTAATGCTGGGTTTATGTTGTTTGGACAGACGCTTGGTAGTTTTAACTACCAACTTCCTCTAGCCATCCTTCGGTCAAACACTGTGATCTAGTTTGTTGGCTCAGACGAGAGTGCCAGACTTTCATGCTGAACATTACAATCCCCAGATCAGATTTCAATATAAAAATTGTATAGTTATGCTTTTTAATCAGTTTAGTTCAAAAAGAGTTTGTTCACTTAAGATATTAGCTTTTTGTCTTCTATGGTGTTAATGGCAAGCTAGTATTAGACTCCCCCAGCTTACACATGGCCATACACATGATGTAAAAGAAAATTTGACTTATCAAACCAAGTCAACCTCTTCCATTGGTCTGTGGTCCACTTGCAATGCTGTCGGCAGTGGAAATGGGTGAGCAGGGGATCGTGACTGGTATTTGATCATCCAGCCCCATACACAACAAAATTGGATGCACTGTGAATTCTGACACCTTTTTAACAAAAGAAGATATTCTTTAGCAATCTGAGCTACACCAGCTCATCATTGGGCCTTGGGCACCGAAGAGCCTGTTGATGGTTTACCACTGTTCCATCCTTAGACCACTTTTGATAGATACCGATAACTGCATCCTGGAAAAACCAAACAAGAGCTGCAGTTTTGTAGATGATCTGACCCAGTCTTCTCGGCATCACAATATGGTCTTTCTCAAACTCACTCAAATCCAAATGCTTGCTTGTTTTTCCTTCTTTTAACACATCAACATTAAGGACAAGATCTTCACCTACTGCCGATATAACTCACCCACAAACAGCTGCTATAAGGAACAAATAATCCCTGCTTTTCTCTTCACCTATCAAAGGTCATAATGTTATGGCTAATTTTTGGACATTGAGTATGAATTCTTTGAGCCATGATCAGTTTTTTGCCAATATGTCCTGCCTTTCACCTTTTTGCATCAACCTCCATCCAACCCTACAGAAATAAAGCACGATTATAAAAAAGAATGAATATAAAAGATCATCAATTTAAACCCAAATATTACTTGTGTGCAAATCAGGGTTATGGATTATTATGTTCAACCCACTTTTGGTTGATTTAAAATTAAACACTAGTCCCATTAACATGTTTCTTAGGCTGATAACCTAGCCCACTATCCTGGATCAAACCCAAAAACTAAATCTGGTGTGTAAAATTCACTCAGACCTGGATAGATCCATATTTGGCTGGGCAACAAAAATAACCCAAATAGCGTTGCTTGTAACCCAGTGGTTTTTGAAGTGAATGGAGACTGCAATTAGCTACAGCCTAGAGACGCATTCACTCTGCCTATCTGGTCCAGGGATTGGTAAAGTAAGAAAATTCAGACATTCAGTTGGCCCAATTGATTTTAGACTGGACTAAACGACATCATGCAGTTGCAACGGATTGTTTCGTGGGCTGTATTGCTCCAGTACAGCGCTGATCGAAAAAAAATAAAAACGCATGAAGGAGAAAGTCTGTCTCACCATAGTTTATGTTTCTACTTAGGTGTTCAAATGTAGTTGTACGTCTGCACTTTTCCACGTAGCCCCAAGAGACATTTTCAAACTCTTTCATCCTATGATTTGTGCTCTTACATTATTCTTCTTCTTCTGCTGCTCAAATGCCTTTCCCTCGTGTCACATATTATGATACACTGGGAAGGGCACGCATTAACACTACAAGCAAGAGTCTCCAGGGTCCGGATAAACTGTGCCGAGACCAGTAGTTGTGACCATGCCCCGGTACGGTTCTCTGGTCTTTTTCAGGGTCGAGGATCGGTTCACACCAGCGTGATCCACTCCAGAAACTGGTCTCTGGCACCTTAAGAATAGTTCCAAAGGTTCAGTGTGAAAACACTGTAAAAGACTTAAAACCATATTGGCTTTTGTCCTCTACATATCGTTTGTCTTATGAAGACAGCCAGAGAGATGGCATCAAGGTCATTCAAAGTGATGCATGCTGAAGAGATCCAACATAAAACCTATGTACCTCATCCACACACACACACATGAACACACAGCACAACCTTGAGTACCTGTAAAAATAAAACATGGAACAGATTAAGGATGACCCCATGTGCTTTAAGAAGGGGCGTGGCTGAATGAATGGAGTTGCTGAAGGCATCAACTTTAACCTCATAAAGTGAACCCAGCTACTCATTAGTTACTGTAACATCTGTTGTGAGGGATCGATGACCCCGTGGTAATGACAGAAGGACACTTCAATTAAATAAACAGCACTGTCTGTCTGTCCAGGATGGATAGCCATGCAAAACCATCAAAGACGATTCTTTGGTCTTACTGTCGGCATTTCTTCAGATACTTGAACCTCGGATGCAAAGTCTGGAGCAAATAAATCATCAGCACAAGAACACCATGGCACATAGCTTTTACCTTTGCTCTTACTGTTTTTATACCTTTATTTACACTGCTAAAATCCTTGAAAACGTTATGGAATTATTCTTTTTACATCTATAATTTAAACCGCGCTAATGTAACAGTTTTCTTGTTTTTTCTTAATGAGACATTTCCTAATAAAATAAATAATAAATCAAAAGAAATGTGTATTAAAATGTTTTGTTTAGTGAAGGATTAAAGCAATTCTGCACTTACCAACAGCACAAGGAAATACACATTTAATTATTTGTTGCATTTAGACCTTTTAAACATTATAGGATCAGAAAGAAATTGAAAAATATCAAAACAGATTATTATGTAATATCAATAACAAAATTGAACAATTAATATGTCTGATTCCACAATCATAATTCTAATTTATTTTCTAACAGAACTCACTTCTTATAAAACAGAAACAGAAAATGATTTGGATAAGCACATCCTGTTGTATAGCATACTCTTCCTAACACTGCTTTGAACTCGGGGTTCAAAATGGTGGCCAGTGATGGCAAGACAAGCACTAAACATTTTAGTGGATCTGTCTGTGTTGTTTGGATTTCTAAATTACAGAAAATGTGTCTGTGTGACTCAAATAAATATTATCTACTTGTGGGGGGTCGATCAGAGTTATATTGGATTGATCAGGAGCCAAAATCTGTTCTATTTTATGAGTCAACAAGATCAAACAGGGATCAGAAACACAACTGAAGGAAGCAGGGTGGATCATATTAAATCTTAAAACTAAAATAAAGCAAAAATAAGACATTAAAGCATTTGTATAACTGTTCATTATATTTCAAAACGTTTAACAAGACAAAAGCTGACTGCTCTCTCCGGGTTGGGAGTCAGTCTCTGCCTTAGGCAGAGGAGTTCAAGTATGTTGATATGTTGCTCATGAGTGATGGAAGATGGACAAGCAGATAACATTCAATTCCTGACACAGGCCTTAGTTATATCTGGGATTTACTACTGCACTGCTCGTTGCAAATCGCCCAGAATGCACAGCAATGCGCCAAGCAACTTATCTTATAAATAAACTGAAACAAATGTTAAGGCACTACTTAATAAACTAATAGCCTACTTTGGATTCCAACTATCTAAAGTCAGACATAAAGGCGTCTTATCCATCTTAACCACCACACTGTCAAAAATAGGGGTACGGTAGGATTACATTTCTGTCCCATGAGGTACAGTCTAAACGTATGTACACACAAAGGGCAAATAATTGGACCCTAAGTCACATATTTGAGGGTCTGAAATGTACATTTATGTTCTCAAGTAGTAAATGGTACATATATGTACTCTTTATTAAAGATTTAAGAGTACACTTTTCAAAAGGAAAGAAAAGATGATTAAACAATGTAATTTGAAGTTAATAGGTTCAATGTAGCATTTATTAAACAAATGGCTATGGTTGAGCTTTTTGGGGCAAAAAAAGTAAAACAATACTTGATTGATTTTCTTTGGTGCCTTAGAAAAAGTACTTGCTCCTGGGGCAGATCTTTTTTCCAAATTTAGCTTGGTTGGTTGGTTGAATGATCTGTTAGATATGTACAGCCAACACTGATTGGCTGTCTTTTGAATAGAACAAAGTTGACTGTCAAAATATGTCTTTTTTCTGGCTTGTGGAGAAACAGAGTGGTGCTATGGCTGTGTTAAGTATGTCATAGATGTTCTGCATTCAGAGGCAGTACCACTATTTTGGCAAATAAAAGACATCTTCAACATTAACACCGTATGGGTTCTTTCTGGCAAAATGCTGATAACCCATCTTGTATGAGCGGCGCGCCACTTTCATGCATACAGAATCAAAGTTGATGTAGAATGAAATGGTATTCCAGCCAAATGACACTTATGATGTTGATGACATTTTGTTTGTCATAGTTCAGCTTTGTATTTAATTTTTCAATGAAATTTAAAACTTGAAATGTGAAAATGGAAAATAAAATTTCATTTTGTATGTTACTTGGCAAAATTTGTGTGCATGGTAGCTTGGGGTTGGGACTGTTGTACAATGTAAAATTCAGTAAAAAGGTTCCTTTTTTCTTCCTCTTTTTCACTTGTACTAGAGGGTACAAGACTGTCACCAAATGTAAAATTCTGGCCTTTATAGAGATACAAACTGCAAGGGTAGAAGTACCCACTGTTGAGGGTACAATAGCAGTATATTTGAGGGTACCTCCACAGTGACAAGCCTGAGCAAACAGCAGTACACATACAAATATAGGTGTTTACCATGCACTGCACATACTGTGACTCCTTTAGACCTTGATTTGACAACAGTGCCACGATCTAAAGCAGTCACAACGCTTATAAACGCTTATAACGCTGTAAACTATAACACTGAATCACATTATGAGGAATGTGAGCCTGTTTACCCATGAATCCCTGCAGTGAGATATTTAAACGTTATTTGTTTATGTGTGGTTTACAGTGTGACAGATTTCCTTGCAGAGCGGACTCTAGGAGTGTCTGGGAAGGAAACGTCAATTGGGATTTAAAAAACACGGTTTAAATGCAATCAAGATGGTGTGTGGCTTGTTGAAGGAAGGAGACTTTATTGTGAAAATGTTGAGCGAAAAGTGGACCGCAAAAAATCTATCGTTACATCATAATGAGACAATAGCATTGAAAATGCTTTCCAGAACAAAATATTATGGCCAATTTAAGTTTCAATTGATGATATTAAAGTATAAATAATTGGATTTTAAACTGAACCTGACAGGTATTAGGCTGCATCAGAAAAACCTGGATAGAACGGATCTGAATTGTAACTGTAAATTATATATGTTTAACAAAAGAAATTCAACAACATTTTGTCCTGATCAATTCATAATAAAATAAAAATAAAAAATCAGCTTTCTTTTTATGTTTAATAAGATTAAAATGCTGATGGTGCCGCTACCAAAATGGTTCACCAAATGTTAAATGAAAACATACTTAAATTACCTAAGAAACAATAAACTCAAGCCACTGGCTTGCAAACGTATTCACACCCCTTGAACTTCTTCACATTTTGTCACATGACAACCACAAACTACAATGTATTTTATTGTGTAATGTATTTTATTTTGAATGTATTTTTCATCTTCATTGTGCCAAAAAGGATGCTTCATAAAATAAAGGTCATTACACACAATCCTGAGAATTCTCTTCATGAGATTGTTATGCAACAAAGTGACAGAATTAGAATATAAGAATATCCTTTATTGTCATTGTCAAAAGTACAAACAAATTGAGGAAAAAAAGTATTTCTAGTCAGAGGCTTTTTCAGATCTGCTGTAAAACTGACCGCTACAGTAGATGCTACCTGCCCACAGCCATCACCATCTACACCATCTCAACAACTCAACTCAATGACATTTAAAACTGGAAATGTGAGATTGGAGATGTGGCTTGGGGTTGGGACTGTTGTACAATGTGAAATTCAGTGAAAAGGTTCCTTTTTTCTTCCTGTTTTACTTGTACTAGAGGGTACAAGAGTGTCACCAAATGTAAAATTCTGGCCTTTATAGAGATACAAACTACAAGGGTAGAAGTACCCACTGTTGAGGGTACAATAGCAGTATATTTGAGGGTACCTCCACAGTGACAAGCCTGAGCAAACAGCAGTACACATACACATATAGGTGTTTACCATGCACTGCACATACTGTGACTCCTTTAGACCTTGATTTGACAACAGTGCCACGATCTAAAGCAGTCACAACGCTTATAAACGCTTATAACGCTGTAAACTATAACACTGAATCACATTATGAGGAATGTGAGCCTGTTTACCCATGAATCCCTGCAGTGAGATATTTAAACGTTATTTATTTATGTGTGGTTTACCTTGATTTGTGTGATTAGACCTTGATTTGACAATCAAGGTCTAATCAAGGTCATATACCTCTTTCTGAAGAAAGAGGTATATGAGTTACAAAAAAATGAAATTGGGAAACAGAATTTAATTTGTTTTTCTATAGCACTGACAGGGAATATGTTCAAAGATTATGGGAATCAAACTAATTACAGGGCAAGACAGAAACATTTTCCACAACTACAATGGAGTGGTTTAGATTAAGCCAGATTTGAATGTTAGAAGGGCCCAGTGAAAATCCAGGCCTTAATCCAACTGACATTATGTACGAAGACTTAAAAAACTGATGTCACAGATGCTTTCCATTCAATTTCACTAAGTTTGACTATTCTGCAAAGGAGAGTGGGCAAAAAATGTTAGCCTCTAAATGTGCAATGCTGGTCAATGCATAAGGCAAAAAACCTGCAGCTGCAAATGCAGAGAAATGTTCTGTAAAGCGCTGTTTTATATGGACAACTTACAAAAGCATGACACACTTTTAAGATTTTTATTTGGAAAAAATAAATAAATAAATACCATATTCTTGTGCTTCATAATTATGCTCTACTTTGTGTTGGTCTATCATAAAATCACAATAAAATACATTATCACAATTTTGGGGTAATAACGTGACAAAATGAGTTCAAGGAGCACGAATACCTTAGCAAGGCACTGTATGTATTTCGCTGTATTCTTTCATCGTCTTATTAAAGATTGTCGTATTTGTTCGACTAAAACATACTCATATAATGTACCAACAACTTCGTGGTTCTACTACTGCAGTATCACTGGATTTATCAGTGCACCAAAGGCAGTATGGTGCAGTAAAAGCAATAACAGCATGCAGACTTTGCTGCTGCACAATATTTTTGCATTTTAGGTTTCAAGATAATTTGGTTCTCTTAGGTCAGAAATATACCTACTGTTTTGTTAAATTAATCCCCTATCCAAACCTCTGTCAAAAAGAACTTACGGGTACAAGTTAATGGCTTCGAGGTCCAATCGCAGCAAGTTGTAAATAAAACTGTAGCTAATCTTTGAACACTCACGTTGACAGCTCAGGTTGTCCCTTCAACTCCTTCGACTAATTCTTCCCAGCCAATCAGCAAACAACGTGAGCTCTTTCACATTCGATACGTTTGTACGTAGGGTACGTGCTCACAAGTGACGTTACGTAAATTCCAAAGAACAGGAAGTGTGATGTGGCTTTGATTGCTATCAAAAATGGTAAGTTTGTTTTTATCAGCAACAACTTGTTTTTCCAGCGAATAGGTATATTTTATAATACAAGTCTGCATTTATTATGAGTCGGTTAGAAGCTGCGAGCCGTTCAGTTTGTCAGGATGACAGGCGTATAGTTTATGCTAACCCCAACAAGCTGGGTAGCTAAAATAGGCTAAAAGTTTAGCAAACTGCGCTGTGATGTTTTCGAAAATGGTTACATTGCGAACGCAGTTGTATTGTCGTGTGAGCTGGTTTATGTGTCACCGTAAATTTACGTAATATCAAAGACCTGTGAGTGGCAGTAAAAGGTGGAAACCGTAATGTTTTCAAGGCGTGCCACGTAGCGGGACCACCTGAAATAGAGCTGCTCTGGATGCATTTGCCTCAGCAGCGTGGCGGTTTGTAATCAGCGTGAATACAGACTGAACACATCTATTTCACTACAGGTTATCCAGAGGTATTTGTTTTTGCTGGAAAAAGCAGGGGCGCTAATTAGCATGTTAAGATTTCAAATAGTTAAAATGGCAGGAGTGATTTAAAAGCTGAAATTATTGCGTTATTTATGTACTCCCACAAAACATTGTGACCCAAAATCACAGAAATATTCTTAACTTAGATACAAATATTTTAGATATTGTCTTTAAATGTCCAACAATGGATCTTTGAGTGATATACCCATCTTAGTGGTAGGAAATGTTCACTAATTGCCCAGTTGTTCATTTATGTAGAACCATTTAAAATAGCAATAAAAAATATTTCTGTCTTGAAACAAATAGTTATTCAACTTGCATTATTTTTTTTTACAAATGAAGCATTATAATTAAACCCTGGAATTAAGATAAGAATTATTTCCCGTTTTTGATGGACTCTTGACTTTGTGTTGGCAAACTATGCATGTGCTCACTTATCAAAAAAAATTAGTGTTTTATTTTTTGTAAATGGGTACTTGAAAGCAATAAGTAATTCACTGCATCATTAGTTTTTAAAAACTGCTACAATTCCTAATGTACATCAGCAATTAGCCCCAGCTATGCCACTAACAGGATTGAAAGAAATAACAAATGACTTTCTGGGTATGTTTCCAAAAACTGCGGGACATAAAAGCACATACATTTTTTTCCCTTTAGAAAGCAATGCAGGCAGTAGCAAACCTAAAGGTAAAAGTCTAAACGTCTAAACAGTTTGTGTCCAGCATGTGTGCGGTCTTCAGAGATGTAAGCTGCCCTTTTCCTGAACCCAGACTTGTACAAGTCCTGCATGGAGGATAGAATGTTACAATATTTGTTAGAAATGAATAAATAGTTTTTTTTTTTCTTACTCTGTTCTGGAGAGAAAAGACAATTTAGCATCATCTGTTTTGACTGGTCTTATAAACCCTGATGACAGGGAGGAGAATGGCATCTCCACAGTCACAAGGGTAATCTTGGTTATTACAAACAAACCATTTAGAAAATACAAATTTGTTCATATGTCTTTATAATTAACCATAGTTTTTGTTACAGACAAAAATAACAGAATTTTCCACCATCTTTGGGTAATGTTTTCTTTCATAAACAGGAGAGCACGTATTTCTGTAGTACTTCAAGGTCTGAAGTGAAAATTTAATTTTGATATTGAAGACTTTTCCCTTTTCAAACTCACTTGTGTAAACAGATTTTCTTCATTCAAAGGTCAAATGTTACAAAGATCATTCATAAAAGAAAATTATGTTGTGTAGCTTTCTTGATAGACACAAAAAAGGGGTCAATTTCCAGCTTTTGATGCATTTAATGAACATGGGGAAAAAAATACTTTTCAGTTTTTGCTCTGTTGAAAACCAGACCAAAAAAATCTTATTTGGGGCCCGCCATTAATCTGTACTTCAAAACTGGATCTTTTTATTATTCTTTCATTCCTTAACGAATCCTGAAAGCTTTCTAATTCAGATTAAGAAACACAGGTGGATGGTGGATTTTGAAATATAGCTTGTATTAACAGACTAAATCAGAGTAATACAGGTACTATAAGTCCTATACAGGTGACCTTTCTTCAGGAAGCTTTTTTTTATTATTATTATTGCTAAACTAAACCGAATGTTTTGACAAATATGTCTTTTCTTTTATTTTACAGTCAGCCATTTTCAACTTCCAAGCACTGCTAACCGTGATTCTTCTGCTAATCTGTACCTGTGCCTACATCAGAGCTCTGGCTCCCAGCCTGCTGGACAAGAATAAAACCGGGTATGATCTCACACAGATTAAAAATGTTACCAGCAGAAAAGCTGCAGCTGAGGTTTCTTGCTCTGTCGGGCTTTTGTAAAGAAATACTATTCCTGTTTTTCAGCAGCACGCAAGTCATATTGAACTGCATAATTAACACATTGCTTGGTAGAGCTGCCATTGCCTAGGGTCCATCTTTTGTTTTTACATCTTGTACATATTCAAGGCAAATTATTCCTCGCCTAATCAGGGGCATACCCAGTACACAGTGATTGGTTCTAAAATTCTGGTTAATTCTTCTGGACATAACCTCTTGTAGTTCACTGTGGCTATCGAAGGTCTGGTAGTATAAGAAATAATTTTAATCATTACAAGATTATTATGTTTGATTGCCAACTCTCTGATTCACATTCTAATAAACCTGAGTCCATAAACAGCCACAGCTAAACTCATTCACTGACTCAGCCCTGGTGAAGGGAGAGACATTTCTCTAGACAGACGCATAACGGTAGGGGTTTGTAATGTTTACATCTTGTGTGAAATGAATGAGCCATTTTATGCTACTCATTGATTCATCTTTGAATATTATCACAGGCAATATTCTTTGTGTATATATATATATGCATCAGCAAAGCACAGTGCTCAAAAAATTAAAAGGACACTTTGAAAACACATCAGATCTCAATAGGAAAAGGAATCATGCGGGGGATCCAAAGTGATATGGAATGGGTAATGTGTTTAGGAACAAAGGCTCCCACCTTGTTTGATGTAAATGAAAATTATCAACCCACAGAGGTCTTAATCTGAAGTCAGAGAAGTTCACACCACTACAGCAACTTAAAATGGTACTCAGTAGTTTGAATGTCTCCATGAGCTTGTATTCATGCCTGACAATGTCGGGGCATCACTGAGTTCCTGAACAGTCTGAGGAGCAACTTGGTGGCATCGGATGGACCTTATATGATGTCCCAGAGATGTTGTATTGGATGTAGGTCAGGGGAGTGCAGAGGCCGATCAATGTTATTAATTTCTTCATCCTCCAGGAACTGCCTGCATAATCTTGCCACATGAGGCTGGGCATCATCATGCACCAGGAGGAACCCAGGACCAGTGAACAATCTAACAATAGTTCTAAGGGTTTCATCCTGATACCTAATGGCAGTCAGCATGTCTTTGTTAATCCTGTACAGGTGTGTGCGTCCTTTCATGGATATGCCTCCCCAGACCAACACTGACCCACCACCAAACCAATCATGCCAAACAATGTTGCAGGCACCATAACGTTCACCTCCACCTGCAAAACCGTTCCTGTTTTTGGGGTCGTCTCATTGTTTCCTTTTTAGTGAACACCAAAAGTGGTGACACTGATTAACAACCCTGATCAGATCCTACTACTGACCAGCTCAATAGTCCAGAGGTTTAACTGACTTGATATTAAACTCGGATTAAAGAGTGTTCCTTTAGTTTTGTTGAGCAGTGAAAACATTTTAGAAGCGAAGTATTTATGCGGTTCTCCTTTTGAATAGGCACTAGATTTTTACTTGTTTTCTGATGCAAAAACCACTGTCAGCTCTATTTGGAAAAAAGTGTCATCTGTATATGCAGAAACAACACAAAATGACTAACAAGCCTTTGCAAACACCGTGGGAAATGCAATACCCTGCAGTAGTGCACAAACCTAAGCTGTCAATAGAACTGGGAAGACATTCTGCTGTCCATCATGCCTTTGATGGATGTCTATACTCCTTGGACTGGAAGAGCCTTCCTGTTTTTGTTTGTTTTTTGTAATCAAAAGCAGGATGCCGTTCTGTTAAAATTTACTATCAGACTGGCTGGTGGTTGCTACAGTCACTTTATAACAAATCTACAACCTCTGTTTATTCCAGTGGGTTAATTATAAATGCCCTGGGCTTAAAGCAAGTTCTGAACAGCTTTAGATTTTAATTTCAAGTTTATTAAAGAATACAACAAGTTCTGCTCTGTCAATATTTACTACACAGATGAAGCCAAAACGGAAATGGTTAAGTACACCCACCTCTGTTTAAAATGACCTTTATACTGTGTTTTTACACTCAGACCATTATATTTATTATCATACTAATTATAACTGCTGATTTTGTTTTTGTTTACAAAAAACCAGACCTTATTAAAAAAAAGAAATTTCAGATCATGTGTTTTTGTTAATGTTTTTGTTTTCTTCTAATTTTTTGTGTTGTAGACTCCTAGGAATTTTCTGGAAATGTGCCAGAATAGGTAAGCCTATTAACGTCTTCTACACATGAATCTCAATAAATTAGAATATCATCAAAGTTCATTTATTTTGGTAACTCACTTCAGAAAGGGGAACTGTAAAATATTTAAACAGAATGATATGTTTATGGTGTTTTATCTTTTAATTATAATGTTAATGGATTGCAGTTAATAAAATCCCCATATTACATTTTTCACAGAATTTTCATTACACAAGATGAGTATGAATTTAATTTTAATGCAGAAATGTGGTTTTGTGAGCCCTAATCATAAAAAATAAAAGCTTGAAATGAACCATTTTTTTAATAAATCTGTAATATCAAATTTACCTTTTCGAATTGAACTTCTAAAATAAAAGTAAACAAAAAAACCTTTGAGGGTTCTATCTGTTTATTGAGATGCATCTGTACATTGCCACAGTTTATCATATATTTCAACATAAGTTAGACGACATTGTGGGGAAAAAAAGCCTTAAATCTTTACATTGTTCCTTTTCTTCAGGTGAGCGGAAGAGTCCCTGGGTGGCTTGTTGCTGCGTCATCATGGCGTTCAGTATATTGTTTCTACAATAGCACAGCCTCCATTTTGCCTACAAATGGAACATTGAAGACATGAACTGGAAATGAGGCATGGACTGTATGACCGTAGAAAGGACCACCATTGGTTGTCACTTAATGTATTAAAACTACAAAAAAGATTAAGCCTGATTTTAACATTTGGTAACCACAGAGACGCAGAATGTCTGTCTGGTAGAACGGGTGTACTGCCATTCCCAGTCTGTCTAATCCTCTCTGTGGAGCCCCAGATCTGGGTCTGTGTTTGTCCAAAATGTTTACTGCTCCTGGTCCGCTTGCATTTGGGAATCAGGAGGGGCATTGCTTCTGTTATCAACTGTTTGTGGGATTAATTGATACGTAGCTGGACAAAATAAATTTTAGATTTGTTTTTGTTCATAATTACAAAAAACTGAGGTTAATCATAACAAAAAGGAATTCACATAAATGTCCATACTTCCAAGAGCTTTACATGGTGGGTCCTGTTTCTTGTGTCTAATGATGTAGATCACATTAAACACCAAGCAGTTTGCTAATATTGTGTTTTAGATGTCAAGTTTCTCTCTGTCTCTAAAAGCTACGTTTTTAAAATCACTGCAGCTATTTATTAAAAACACTCTTTTATTTTTTGTTTTTGATAAGTACTTTCTGTTGGTATCCTGTTTATATTCATTTTCATGTCATACAGTAAGGAGTGTCATTAATACTTCAGACAAGCGAAACTACATTTGCAATAAATCTTCTGTGAATGCTGTTTCTTTATGAAATGATGGTTCAGAAAATACCACCTTATCAACACCTTTACAGATGTTAGGAGTTCTAGTTTTAAGTATAATCCTCAAGAGTGTAGACTATAGAATAACTTTCCCTGTAATTATGCAGTCAACACTCATGTTCCCAAGGTTTACTGTAAGAGACCAATAACTGTATCCATTCCACGACATTACGAAGTTACTATAATTATGTGGACAAAATCACGGTTAGTGTGGGGTTTATGCGAGAGGTTTCGGAAATTATAATCGTATGTTGCTGCTGATTTGACATCCTTTAACTATGACAGGATAAGAGCAGAACATCCTGCTCTTATGCTCTCTCAGAACATCCTAGACAATGTGGGTGCATGATTTTAAACACTCCCCGCAGCAAGCTCACATTGTGTGATTGCTTTGACCAAGTGGTGAAAAGCAATGTTATCTGAAGATGCTGCCTGAATTGTTTTCATCCACAAAGTAGAAGTAAGCTGGTAAAAGATGGCATCACAGTCACTTTTGCCTAAACCTGTAGTTCTCAAACTGGATTACAAGTACTACTGGTGGTACTTGAGCTGCTTTCAGTGATATTATTTGCACTGTAAATGCAAGCAGCAAATGTTAAACTGATTATAGAGCTACAAAGCAACAACATATGTTATTTAAGTTGATCTTTGTTTAATCACAAACTACTCAAGTGAGAATTGCAGTGAAGCTGTTTTTGAGAGCTCCCAGTAAAAATTAAACTGACAACAAAATAGAAAACATGCCAGTTTGTTTGCTAATATTGCCCGGGCTAATTATTTAGCAGTACAATCTGATACCAATTAATACTCTTCATCCTATACTATCAAACATTGTGGCAACATGTGGAAGCAGGTTATGTAGCACTGTATGGGCATTTAAGAGATTTAATGAGATACAAATTGTCTCTGTTATTACAGTTATGTGTGCAAGACAACCATATTGGATTTTGAGGTCGGGATTGGTGTAAAACATTCCTTCTGATTTCTTTTAAGCTCTTTGTTAAAATTTCTATCTTTTTTGTAAATATATAACCATGTCTTCCTCAACCAGTCATGTTAGTAAGTATACCAGATGCCACTATCTTGGCAGGCATTTTAAAGCAGCAATGCAACAGGATTTTGACTTTTTTTCAGATGTTATGTTATCAAAGCAACGCAACATGATTGGTTGTGATATGTGGTTTAATTATGCACTTTTATTTTTTACTCTCAGGCTGAAATGTGCAAGTGTCAGGTTAATGCTAACAGAACAAGCAACTGTTAATAATTACAAGTACGAAGGTTGGAGTCTTCTTACCAACCTAACCTTTTAGTCCCATATGGCTGCCATACATAATACAAAACCTTTTTTTATTTTTTTCTGTTACAAACAATCTTTTGGTAAACACCTTGCAACAGTGATTGATATTACAAAATATGGAGAAATACATTATTGGCTTGTATTGCTAACAGCATTTAGCCTGGTCACAGAACAAAACAATTAGGAAAGCCCACTGGTTGTCAGGCTTGGAAGTGGAGCATGGTTAAGCTGGTTTTGATGTCATTCCCAGATCTAATTTCCCACTTCTGAGGCAAATGGATCACAGCACAGGTTGCAACCAGAACTTGGTTTTGGTTTACTTTTTTTCTATTTCACTTTGTGCCACGAGTTCTCAAAATTCTCACCACTGCATTTCTCCTTTAAGAAGTTCCTGATGGGCAAAGTTCAGTTTGCTTGAACAACTCATGTTTTGGCTGTTGGTGCTTTTTAGCTCTACATTTAATTTATATTTACATTGCAAATAATTGATAGAATAATTTTTCTTCTAAAAATTGGTCTTGACAATAGAACAATCGTTAATTCCTAGTTGAAGCAGTTTAACCTCTGAACGATGGGCAATCCCACACACATTGTCAGTGTGTGGCATTTATCAAAGGTCAACACTTGTAGGCAAACTCCCTCTTGATAATTTGGTCTCTGATGAGCACCCAAATCTCACCAAGCCCTCTCACAGTCCCTTGTTAGGCAATACTGGTTGATAGTGTGAGTGTTTGTGTTTGTGTGGCTGTTCGGGCACACTTTTTTTGTTTAAGATAAAACAAGTGAATGCTGCTTAGCTTGTGATTGTCTGGCAGTGACGCAGATACAGGAGACACAAATGAACTGCAAGCTCTCAGTCATCTTCTATCTTGGGGACCCAAGATACTGATAAGTTGCAGTGACATTGCTGTGTGAATGCACTAAAGTAATGAAGGGTTGACCCTGACAAGAAAACCCTATGGGAGAGCTGGTGCTTGTCTCTGTTGACAATTGCAGCTGCAATCATCAATTCTTTAGATTACAAAGAAATTAGAATGAGTTTGGCTAAATAGAAGACCTAGTGTCTTCAGCCTACGTGATGTAGGTGGGTCCTTCAGTGGCAAACTCCAACTAATGTTTTGTATTTGGGCCTAAATGTTTACTCCCAAATTAGCTGCAGATGTCAGGTACTAAAACAATCCATTTTTAACCAGGCCAAATTGCCACGGATGCCAGAAAACACGCTCAAAAATATTTACAGAGTGAGAATTCTGTAATGTAATCCACTCAGCATCGATGTCATCAGCAAAGTTTTTGCTTGGTTTGTAAGCCTCTCATAAGGATCGCTGACTCCCAACAAAGTGCAAAAAAAGTTGGTTCATTTACATTTGCGTATTTGGAAATAAAATATAAAAAGTAATTTGAGCCACTTATGGATAAGAAAATGACCCTCGCAATTTGTATGAGATACGGTGAATCTGCCCTGCTGCAGATGTTTTCTGTTTGTTTTTTTGTTGTCATGTTTCAGATCACCAAACAAAATTTAACATCAAAGATGGCCTGAGTAAATACAAAGTTCCACTTTGCCAACCTAGCCCTCTGTGAAAACATGATTGCCCCTAAACCTAATGAATGTTTAATGTTTTGAAACAAGTAATTGTGATAAAAAGTGAAAAACAAGAAATCTGAAAAACTTTTTAACAGTTTTGTATAGATCAAAGTTATGAGGGATTGATAAATGTAGTTACAAGTGTACAATAGATTTTAATGTGTAAACAAGAAGCAATACATTTTCACTGTCTGTTAAGCAAAGTTAAAAATGTCTGACTGACACTGCATTTTGCAAACATGAGCCACTTTTTATACCCATTTACATACAGTCAAATAATTAAACTTGCATTACAATATTGCTGATTTTTTTCTGCTTTCTTTTTCATTCTAACCCAGCCTAAATCAAGGGCTCTCGAATATATTTAGAGTTGGTTGCAAATTTTCTGTCAGCAGAAACATATGGTCCAATTAGAGCTCTACTAAATGAAATGCAATATAACTCAAAGCATTCCCTTTCTCTGCACACATCATCACTCATTTGGGTCCATTAGAACATCCAGAGCACATTATTTTCATTTCCCTGTCTCTTTGATCAAATCGGAATGTTTCTTCCAGTCGTTTTAGGAACTTCAAAGGCCATCAAGCTTAATAAAGAGTACATCTCCTGCTGAGCAAGCAAGAGGTACCCAAACAGCCCTCGCCCCTCGACATCAGTAGTGCTGCCTGTTTAAATAATTGCAATGTTTATATCACTGTTCTAAGGAAAGTAAATGTGCATATATAATGCCTGGATAAAATTTCATATTAGACGATAATTCAGAAAACTACAGATTTATTCCACATAGAGTAATTTATACTAAGGGTTTATTTTGGATATTTTCAAAAAGCTGCATAAAAAAAGCTTAATTATGGAAAGTTCAGTGGAAGAAAAAAATTTGCTTAAGCAACAAACTACAGGGGTTGGACAATGAAACTGAAACACGTGGTTTTAGACCACAATAATTAGTATGGTGTAGGGCCTCCTTTTGTGGCCAATACAGCATCAATTTGTCTTGGGAATGACATATACAAGTCCTGTACAGTGGTCAGAGGGATTTAAAGCCATTCTTCCTGCAGGATAGTGGCCAGGTCACTACGTGATACTGGTGGAGGAAATGTTTCCTGACTTGCTCCTCCAAAACACTCCAAAGTGGCTCAATAATATTTAGATCTGGTGACTGTGCAGGCCATGGGAGATGTTCAACTTCACTTTCATGTTCATCAAACCAATCTTTCACCAGTCTTGCTGTGTGTATTGGTGCATTGTCATCCTGAAACACGGCAACGCCTTCAGGATACAATGTTTGAACCATTGGATGCACATGGTCCTCAAGAATGGTTCGGTAGTCCTTGGCAGTGACGCGCCCATCTAGCACAAGTATTGGGCCAAGGGAATGCCATGATATGGCAGCCCAAACCATCACTGATCCACCCCCATGCTTCACTCTGGGCATGCAACAGTCTGGGTGGTACGCTTCTTTGGGGCTTCTCCACACCGTAACTCTCCCAGATGTGGGGAAAATAGTAAAGGTGGACTCATCAGAGAACAATACATGTTTCACATTGTCCACAGCCCAAGATTTGCGCTCCTTGCACCATTGAAACCGACGTTTAGCATTGACATGAGTGACCAGAGGTTTGGCTTCAGCAGCCCGGCCGTGTATATTGACCCTGTGAAGCTCCCGACGGACAGTTCTGGTGGAAACAGGAGAGTTGAGGTGCACATTTAATTCTGCCGTGATTTGGTTTTATGTTTTTTGGATATAATCCGGGTTAGCAACCAAACATCCCTTTCAGACAGCTTCCTCTTGCATCCACAGTTAATCCTGTTGGATGTGGTTCGTCCTTCTTGGTGGTATGCTGACATTACCCTGGATACCGTGGCTCTTGATACATCACAAAGACTTGCTGTCTTGGTCACAGATGCGCCAGCAAGACGTGCACCAACAATTTGTCCTCTTTTGAACTCTGGTATGTCACCATAATGTTGTGTGCATTTCAATATTTTGAGCAAAACTGTGCTCTTATCCTGCTAATTGAACCTTCACACTCTGCTCTTACTGGTGCAATGTGCAATCAATGAAGACTGGTTACCAGGCTGGTCCAATTTAGCCATGAAACCTCCCACACTAAAATGACAGGTGTTTCAGTTTCATTGTCCAACCCCTTTAACTGCAGCCCACCACTTAGAAATAAATGCCTAAAAATATTGTGTGTAATGTAGTAAATTTATTTTCCCTTCCTGAATCAAATAACCTAAATCTATTGCACTTTTTATTTTAATACTAATTTATCAAGATTTACATGAACAGATTTGTGGTCAGGGGATTTGTGTATATTATGTCATAGCTTTTAAGCCTTCCTGTGACCTCACATATTCTCCATGTCAATAAATTTGTCTAATAGAATTTAAAAAAAAGAAAACAAAGGAAACACTGTGATGGATAAATTGCCTGGCATTGAACTCATGCTGTGAGTTCTTTGTTCTTTCCTCACTACTCCATTAGAAAAAGTGCTCACTTTTTTACCCAAGATGGGAGAAAACAACAAGAGTAAAGTAGCTATAGCTGAAAGACACCCATATCCTTCCTACAAAGCAAGCTTGGGTCAGTGGCCAGGCTGAAAAAATGAATACTGTAAACTTATTTAATCTAAGAAGTAACTGAGATTATCATATGCAGTGTCATCAGTCATCGCGGTAGATTTCCTAACTTCCATTATGAAATATTTTCACCTGGCATTTTAAAGGAATAATAGAGAATGTAAGTTTTATTTCTGTCAGAAAACTATCTGGGTGCAGATATGTGATATCTCCTTTAAAGGTGGCTTTCACAGTTCAATAAAACAGCATCTCAGTCTTACGTTTTACAACAAAACATAAAAAGGTTTGGCATTTTTATAGTACTGATCCACAACTTTAAAAAGATTTTTTAAATGTTTTGTTCATTTATTGAAGGTAACTTTACAGGTCTTTCCCTCAATACTCTTGTTGCAATTCTTTGTAAAGGCTGGGGGAAGGACAACGTGCCATGATTATGCAGGTGTGGGAGGAAGAATGTATAACTCATCTAATATCTAGGGGAGCTCAGTGAGAGTTAACCACTTCAGGATCACTAGAAATGCAGTACTTAGTTATTACAATGTTTGTACAAACACA
Organism: Girardinichthys multiradiatus; assembly: GCF_021462225.1. NCBI lineage: Eukaryota > Metazoa > Chordata > Actinopteri > Cyprinodontiformes > Goodeidae > Girardinichthys > Girardinichthys multiradiatus. The sequence continues at coordinate 34,917,375 of NC_061805.1, read as the reverse complement.
ATCTCTGCAAATTAATGCAATTTCTTTTACAGCCATATTAATATGTTTGATCTATTGGCACCTTACAAGAATCTTAATCTTTACATTATGAACACTGTTAAAAGCAACATTGTTATTATTAGTAGTACTTTGAATACTGAGTACATAGATGCATCATGTTGCATAAATTTGTACACCTTTGCAATAAATTGTGAATATTTCTCAACTGAGAGTATATAATAAATTGACCATTGAAACCAGACTGTTGCAATGTGACACCTTTCCAGGAAATAGCCCTAATTCTTCAAACAGACTTTAAAAATACTCACCGTCACTACATAGGAGCAGATAAAGAGACATAGTTTGCATGAATAAGATTTTTACCGTGTATTAATGCAAAATTAATATAAGCCTAAAGCTTTGGATCTTTATGATAAATTTTATTATTTTGTACAGTAGCAAGTCATAGTAATCATTAGCTATTATTTTATCTTCCTCTATTTCTGCTCTTCCTCTATAATGTATAATGTTGCAGAGAATTTTTCAGTTTAAACTTAAGCATGAAGCATAACAGAGAAGAGCCTCAAATGCACATACCTTGTTTGCCCAGATGCTTGTAGAAATAAAGAGAACCCTTTTATTATGTCCAAAATTCACAAAACCATATAAACACATTGATGCATTGATTGCTAATTAGTTTCTGCGTCTGCTCATATTTGAATCCGCTGACCTTCAGAGAGAAATTATTGGCACTCTGGCGGCTGCGTTGGTCAAGGATGGCCAGCAGACAGCTTTCCAGATATCACATAGACCAGTGCCAGTTCTACATCTCTTCTCCACCATGGGAGCCAATTAGTTGAATGAACAACATACATAATGCAATGGGAGCTTTCAAATGTGAAGGTGAGTGAAACTTGTTGATGAGACAGCATATCCAGACAGGCCATGTTCTGCACCTATACAGGCTTTCTATCAGCGAGTCCACACACCTGTCTAATCTACTTTATGACAACACTCAGTTTTTTATTGGTTCAGACATTGTTTTTTTCATTCTAAAAACAAGAACCTACTCTATAACCCTTCAAACCTAAAAGATACCTAAGAGATATTTGGTATTAACAACAAATATTATGTCCTACTCTGTTGTCAACTGTTGCCTTACAGCAAGACAGAGATGAGTTCAAATTACGGAGGTAAATCTAGGGCAAAAAGAATTGTGTATTGTAACTGTGAATTTGAAGCCACAGAACGAAATTATGTAGGAGTTTTGTAATTGTAGAACGTTTTTCTGTCTTTCACAAATACAAAACAACAGTTTCACCTCTTCAGATTCTTAATTACAAGTACATAGATTGTATTCTTTGAGTCACACATTAAAACATCTTACATTCACAGCTTTGCTCCAATTGAGCAAAACAGTTGGAGCAAAACTATCTGTGCATTGCAACTGCTGTAATTGTAAAAACAAATGGTGCAAAACATAATCACACACCTGTATTACAATCTTCTCACAAGCAATTATTATTTTTTTTATCAGATTAGGGGACTCAAGAGTTGTGTCAGGAGTCTGCAGCTGGACCTCAGCCATTCAGCGCCTAATATTGATAGAGGGAGCATTGTTTCTGCTAACCAATTTTTTTAATGATTTGAAGTCAGGTAGAGATAGCTGTTGGGCCCATGGCTGATGTTGTTTTTGCAGCAAAGTGTTTCTGTTGTTGACGTTTTTAATGTTAACATGCTAACGTTGAGGGTAAGCTGTAATTGCTGTTTTTAATGACTTCGGTCAGCATGGGTGGTTATAGGAAACATGTGAACAGGCTAGTTTTCAGTCAGGGTGCTGCACTTTCAGAGCAGCTAGATGGATGCTTCTTCTGCCCAATGAACATGTTAGACGTGTGAAAATTCTCACATAGATCTTGAAATGTGTTAAACAACACATAGGACAAAACACAGGACATTATTGAACCCTTATTTGCTTATTTCCTGTGTTGCTGTGTATGCTGACTTCCATTACAGGCACCAGTAATGAACCCACTGAAATAAAAATATAATGTAAAATTAAATGTCATTGTCAGGACAGCCTACAACATACAGTACCTCTGACAAAGGTACTGTATGTGACAGAAAAAAGTAGACCGCCTTCTTTTGAACTCGACCTAATTAGTTTTCTCAGTAGCCTAGTTTGAAGATCTGTTACCAAAATAATTTACTGGTTAGTGGGTAGAATTGCATAGTCACTGAATTAAACCAGTTGGCAACTTAGTTGCTTGCTGACCAGCCTGTCTTTTTTTATTAATACTTGCACCTATCTTTTACATTTTAACAATTGTGTCCTTGTATGTAGGAAATTCTAAACATTTGAAAATAATTGATTGTTTTTCCATGTGTTTAGGTGAGCTGGCTGAGGAGAAACACAAAATACAAGAGGTGGCAGGAATTGTGGGAATTTGTAATGATATCTGCCCGATGTGCTTTACATCCCTTCCTATTCTCTGTGGTTTTTTTGGATTTTTAGAGGCGAGTATGGTGACCCATTGCATTCAAGGAAATCAAGAGCATGTCATCATGAATAACTGTCCACCTTTTATGTAAAGACCACATGGTTTCCTAAAGGCAGCCCAACTCTGATCCTAAATCCTTTCCAAAAGTCTGTTTCCAAATCAGTTTAACAATACAACTCCTGACAGTTTTTGTGTGCGCTGGGGTTAATACCACCCTCTGATGAAAACAGCAAGGAATTTGTGCTGCTGCTCTCATTCTCCCACCACACAGCTCCCAGTATGTGGGTCTTTCTTTATTTTATCAATTAGCTTTACTTTTTCTAGAATTATGTGTCCTCTTTGTGGCCTTTTTCACCACAAAGAAATACAAAAGTATTCTAGTGACAGCTAATTCTTCTCAAATTGGTGAAAGTGCTGTTCAGAGGTCATCAACCAATCAAATCCTGGTGGCTTTTACCGACGTCTGGAGAAAAACCAATGTATTTTTTTACACTAAAGTATGCTATATGACACGTCATACTCATTGTCCCTCTGCCCTTATATTGTTTTTACATGTTTAACAATATAACATTCTAATTTTAGGTTGTATATTATATTTCTCTTATGTTGTTGTTTTCACACAGTTAAAATTTTTTTGTCTTTGTGCTTGTATTTTGCGGGAAAAAAAGGTTCCAGACCTTAATCAGGGTTGGCAAATTTATTACCCTTGTTCTTCCCAACTGGGATGGTACAAGCTTCCAACTTCTTTCGCCAAATGAAGTGATGGTAATTAATGATTTGTGTCCTTTTTTGTTCTCTTGCTTTTTTCTCTCCTCAAACATGTTTGAGAAGTTCATCTCTTCAAACCCTTATTACAGTTAAAAAATGTCTTTCTCGTGTGTGTCCTTGCATCAACTGACCCTGTGCACCAGGAGAAGCCTCTACATTAAAGATGTCTACAATGCAGCAAACAACCTCTGACACAAGTTCCAGCGTTCCTCGCTGCCTCAGTATGGAGGGTCTGTGAATAGTCTGAGTTGATCTCATATAAGCTGCAATCTAAACTTTGTCTGCAGTTGGAAGCATGAGACCCTAACCAACATGGGCAATTTTACTGATTGTTTGTGGGAATATGTTAATACAGGTGTGTGAATTTGTTTTGCACCATTTGTTTTGGATCAACTGAAGCAAACCTGTGTATGTACAAGGTTTTTGATGTGTGACTCAAAGAATACAATTTGTGCACTTGTACTTGAGAACTTGAAAAGGTGTAACTGTGGTTTGGATTTGTGAAAAACAGAAAACATTCTGCAATTACAAAATCCTACAGTTAAAATGCACAAATTGATCCAGAACAATTGGAACTAACTGAAAGTAAGAAGTTTTTAATGTGTGACTAACAGAATACAATTTGTGTATTTGTAATGAGGTGTAACTAGTTTTGTAATTGTGAAAGACAGAAAAAAATTCTTCAGCTACAAAACTCCCATAACATTTCTCTCTGTGACTTCTAATTCATAGTTGCAATGCACAAATCATTTTGTCCTAGATTTACCTTCATACAAATACCTGTCAGGGCATGTCTGCGTGAGGTTTTCATGTTGTGGGTTTTCTCTGGGTACTCAAGTTGCCAGACACAGTTTATTCTTTTGACACTAATACAGTCAAAGTAGACTGCATGATATGAGTAGTGCAGTCTAAGAGCGATTGGGAAAATAAAGTTATTCTTTAAATAGAACTTTACATTTTCTGTATAAGGAAAGGAAAAACAAAATTACAAAATAAAAGTAAAAGATGAAAAACCGTACAATAAAGAAAGAACAACAATTACACACAAATAACATTCAAACATTCAAAGGAGCGGTTAAAAGTATAAACTTATTTTTAATCCACACCTTTTCCAGTGACAACATCATTCTGATCACTTCCTAGTGCTATTGATATTAGTTTAATTAGAATATTCTACTTTCATCAAAAATAGTTCCATCCAATTTTTCTAAGTAGTACAGTGCTTTTTTATATTCGCATGCCAGTAAAGGCAAGCATCAGTATTTATTCTAATTTTTATCTGTGTGTCAGTATACTGCGATAATAATATAATAAAATCAGAACAATAATAATTTATAATGTCAATGACAAACATTAAAAACAACCCTCTTTTTGAATAATGCTTTAAATAGTTTTATGCTTGGGAATTGTTTGAGCTCTACATTTGAACTGTTCCATAGTTTCACCCTTCTTATATACAATAGCTCTTTCTTGTAGTTCTAAATTTGCAAGTCATAAAGTTCTCTCAATTCAAGAAAAGCTTTTGAATGTTTTTCATTTAGAATTTATTTTAAGCTTTAAAGAAAATTATGCTGCTTGTAGTTATACTGTGTCAGTAAATTTTTAACAATTTAGGTTTTATGAATAGTGTGTTTGTGTTTCAAATAATCAAGCATATTGATTACTCCTATTGCTCGATTTTACAAAGTTATTAATGACTGTAGTGAAGTTTAGTCATTATTGCCCCATATCTGCACAATGACTTAAATAAGGTAAAACTAAGAAACAATAAAGAATGTGGTGAGATTTTTCTTTTAGGACCTGTTTGGCTTTATTCAAAATAAATAGAAGAAAAAAGTTGCCCTTAAACCTGACCCAAAGAAAACAATAATGCCATTCAGAAACTTTAGATCACATATAGAGATCCAAATTCATTTTTGTAACCAAAAAAGTGTTGCAAAAAAATATTTTCTGTAAACATCCTTTGATGTCATTCAAAACCATAACTCACTTTGTTTGGACTGTAATCCTCCCTACATGGGAATTTTCTTTCTGTCTTCTGCTACTCGGACTTGGATTGTTTTTACTGCTTGTAAAACATGGACAGATCTGTGATACATTTGCTACTGGACTGTTTTACAGTTTTCTTGGATTAGTCCATCCGTTAGAAATCAACAGGCAATTTGTGGCACAGATTCAGGGTGGGGAACATCTAGCTATAGAAACATGCCAACCTTGATTTAAACATTTTGCAAGATGCGCACCCATCTTGGAGTCATCATACTTATGGGTGCAACCTTTAATTATTGCTGTTTTTTCTGTTTCAGTAACTATATCTAATGGAGCATGTTTGTAGTGATTCTGAGTAAACATGTTTGTAAGATGGGGAAAAGTGTTTTAAAAATACGACTGTTTCTAATTACTCAGTGTTTTCTGGTGCAATAGATGGATTTACAGTAAATCTCAAATGGCAGAATGTCGCAAACAGTGATGCTGCAGAGGACCACAAGCACAATTTTCACACTTGTCTTGCTGCAAGTTTTGATGTTGAGCAATGAAAGTACTGCATCTTAAAAATGTGTTAATTCTGTTTAAACTTTTGTGACAATCTTTCAGTTTACAACCACAAACTTTAATTGATTTTACTGGGACTTTGTGTGAAAGACCAACAAATCTCTCCAGTCTCCTTTATTGAAGGTTGGGACCACCACTCCAGTCCTCTATGCAACAACATTAAAGAGGCATGTTAATGACAACAGCCTCACTATTTCCCGGGCCTTGAGCATCTTGAGGCAAATCTCATCTACTCCTGGAGCCTTGCGTTCGGGAGGTTTTTAAACTACCTCAGTGACCTCTGCCATGGTAATAGACCTGCCTTCCCTGAGTCCTCAGACTCTGTCTGCTCTGTGAAGGTCATTGTGACTGGATTGAGATTGAAAGATTCTCAAAGTGCTCCTTCCACTGCCTGTTAATATCCAAACCAAACACAGCCTTGGATGGTTCCTGTTTTCTCTTTCTGAGTCTTCGAACAGTTTTCTAGAACTTCCTGGAGAGCAACCAAATGTCCTTCTCCATAGTGTCTTCCAATTCCTATGCTAAAGTTTTTGCTTCCGCAACGAAGAAGCTACAGGCCTTCTGGCTACTTGGTACCTGTCAGCTATTTCAGGAACCCCTAAAGGGAACCAAGCCCTAGATGTTTTATTCTTAAGCATGATATATCCCATTTCCACTGGGGCCTACCAATGGTTCCTCTGGTTGCCAGTAGAACCTTCATCTGCAGTGGAAGTCCTGAACATGGCTCGTTCAGGTTCTATGTCCCAAACTTCCCTCTGAAAATTAAAGAAACTTGTCCAGTGGTGTGAGTTGAAGAAGGTGTTCACTGTAAAGTTCATCGTCACTTCCTTTGGGTTTTCACGGTCAGTCAAGCATATGCTGGCTCATTACCAAGTTCGCTTACAGACCACATTGTGCTTAAATGCAGTGTAGAACACATCATTATGGAAATTCCATGTCTTGCAGAGACATCCAATAATGAAACACCACCAGATTCAGATCAGGAAGGCAGTTCCTCCAAATCCCAGCCCTTCAGGTAACACCACCTGTCCTTTCTCTGGCGAGAAAGTTTTGTTATAGCAGCACTTTCTTGCATTAAATCTTTAGATTTTATTTATATGAACCTTGAAGCATTTCATTACATGACTTGTATCATCTTATGCATGTTGTATTAAAAAGCTGATGAAAAGAGAGATATTTAACAAAAAAAACTTTGACTTAAACACAGTTTTTATGTGCTCCAGCATATGAGTGCTAAATGAAGTTATGATGACAAAGTGGTTTAGATTGCTGAGTGAGGAAGAAATTCCATAAAAGAGGACTGATCACCACAAGCTGCTGCGGTCTTATAAGATTCCTGTTGAAATACCCCACAGACAAATCATTCACACAACACTCAGTGTCTTATGTCCAACAGACAGGTCGTCTGATGACACAAACCTTTCTTTCTCTTGAAAGGTTTTAGCTGTTTAAAACGTGAGTGAATAGATACAATGTTTGTTTCGGGGGGTTTTTTCAGCACAGATAAGACAAGTTTTTTAGATGTGGGAACTTGTTGGGACTTAGAATTACAAAGACTTCTCTGTCCCCTCCTTGTTTCTCAGACATGACTCAGGCAGAGACATGATGTACTGGTCTCAATACCACAACAGAAACAGGGAGGGTGGAGAAATGGTTCTCTACTTTAGTCATCTATTTTACATTAGGAAATTCTTACATTTCCTGAATTTATGAGATTGTTTATGTGCAAAATTCGACGTTTTGTTTTAAAGAACATTTTTATCCTCTAAAGACAAGCCAAAACATAATGGGTTGATAGTGGTTAGTACTGAAAGATATTATCTCAGAGGATGAGTTCTCATTGTACACCAGATTCCAGTAATGTGTAAACTGGGGAGTCCTTCACACATGAATCACCCTACAAGAACAATCCTGCTCTGTGACCTGAAGAGCATATCAAGGGCTGGTAACAAGGTCCATATGCAGTCACTTCCTCCCACTACCTCCCTACTGTGAGGAGGTTGTATTAACAAGACCACAGAACCCATTGATTAACTCTTTGGAGGATGAAAAAAGACTAAAACAAAAAACAGGGAGAATTACAAGCTTCCTTGGGCAATAACTTCTTTGGACGTTTAAAATCTTGAATGTTTTTTCCCCTCCCATCATATATCACTTGCATCTGCATGTGATCCTGCATTTGCAACAACACAAAGTACAGCATGATCATGAAGTGGAGAGAAAATGATACCTGTTTTTCAAACTTTTTTCAAATAAATATAAAAAGAAGTGTGGAATATTTTTTTGTATTCAGTCTAACCTGAGTCAATACTTTGCAGAACAACCTTTCAGCGCAATTATAGCTCCAAGTCTTTTAGGGTATGTTTCTTAGCACAGTTACACACTGAAGGGTTTGAGGATTATTCTTTGCAAAAAAGATTAGGCTCCGTTGTATTTGATAGACAGCCAGAAATATTAAATTAGATGTAGTTTTGCACTTTGACTGGGACATTCTAACACATCCCTGTGCTTTGATCTAAACCATTCCTTTGAATCCCTGTCTCTCCCTTGTCCTATATTCAGTCACATATGCCCTTCCATCAACTCTGACCTGCTTCTTTGTCCATATTGATGAAAATTATTCCCACAGCATGATGCTGCCACCACCATATTTCAAAATACATGGAATGGCATGCTTGCTTGTTTGGCAAAATATAAAAATGGTTAAAAAGCTATGAATACTTTTACAAGCCACTGTATGTCCAGCACAAATGTTAAATAACTGTTTTTAAGGGTAGTGACAGAATATTTCTTAGTGTAATGTTTCTTGTCACATGCCCCTGATAAGATTTGGACTTTTATTTGGCCAATGTAAAATATGCACCACTCAACAAACAAAGAAAGCCTGTATAAATTTGAATTTACAGTCATTTTTGAGTACCTGATCTACTTGTTTCTAGTAGGGTCATAATTAAGCCTGTTTTCCATTGAAAAACAGCTTTTAAACACAAGCTCTAACAAGTTCACACAAAGCATGGATGCTCCTTGGAAAACATTTGGGTCAAGATCCAAACAAGACACTAATTTCTTGCTGTTCAAGGCAAACATTTCCTTCACGGACATTAAAGAAGGGGAGTAACATGAACATGAAGAGTATCACATTTATTGTTTTTCTTACTGTCTGTTTCTCAAGGACTACACAACAACCGCCAGGATGAATTTCATACAAATCATTAGAGAGAGAGAAAGAATGTGGGTCAAAGGAGATTGTTTTGATTTTTGCCTTTTAAACTTGCTGCAAAGGGAAGTATTGGCAAAAGAGATCTTCTCAGTTTGTCTCTTTATTTTCTTATGATTCAAATATTCAACTTTATGAAACATTTGAAGAAACTCCTCTAGAAAATTGTACTTTATGCTATTAATTATAATTGCAGCTGATGTTAGTTGCAAATGTCTGACAGCCAGATGAATACATTGTTTTTACATCCAGACTGACAATTGTGCACTTCACACACAGTTCTTCTTTCAATATGTTCCTAGCCTGCTTGGAACCAATTAAAAGCAACATAAAACCAATTCCTGTAATTCTGGGAGGCTCCAATGCAAACTGATGATTTAGTGCTAATAATCAAACACAGCGGCATGTTAAAGTTAAGGCTGACAAAGCTAGTGCGTCAGCTGTGACCCACACAGAGCAGTGATTTTTCCCATAAGCAAAGGTTGGGGCGAATCATTGACATATGCTAGAGCATTGGAAACACATTCTTTAAAACAATTGTTGTGTTCGGTTATTACTGTGTGAAACCTTTTATTGTCATTGTCAGTATGCTGCTAACAAAACAGTTTTGCACAATCCCCAGTCATTCCATATTTTGTGGTCTCCAATCCATCCCTGTGGGAATCTGACTCTGCTTGTTATGTCACTCATCAACAACATTACTAGGCTGTTCCAGAGGGGGCTGGCAAAGTAGGATTCCCCCAGTACCATCACTCTTTTTGAAATTTAGAGGCACTGAGAAAAAGGAAGATTGCTAGATAGTTTAGGGGGGGCAATACTTAAAAGTATTAACTCAAAGGTCAAAATAAAGGATTTTCTTGTCTAGAGATTGTTAACATTCGCATATCAATAAATAGCTACTAAATGTAAATTTTCCTAAATGCAGTTAAGTCTTTAAACTAACAGAAAACATTGCATCTGAAACCAGAATCAGACTGTGTTGTGTTTGTAACAGCAGTTATAGAGGTTCATCCTTTATTGCCAGTCGGAAGTTCATACACACTGATCAAGGGCATGATTTCAGAACATTATGGGCTTTTAGATATGCATCTCAAGTGCTCTTTATCGAGGGTAGAATAATTATAAAACAAACTTCAATGATTGTTTTTTAAAAACAAGAATTTATTGGGAATTTTAGTGCTAAAGTTATATTTACTGGCTCAACTAAACCACACCACTGATAATATTTGAATAAGTGTCCCTTAGCAAGTTGAGAGGAAACCAAGTTGGTATTTTCTAATCAGAACTGGTGGAGCGGAGCTCTTTTAAATTGATTGGTTTGCAGGCGCACACCCTACTTTTAAGCATAGTTCAAATATTTTTAAAAGCGTTGAAGCAGAGGTTATTCCAGAAGCTGTGGTGTCATTTATTCATTCCATCACACGTTAGGATGTGTGCTTGGAATATTTTTCAAACTGGAACACAAACCTGATGTTAAACACTTCACTGTGGGCAATCACTGGTGTTTCAGTGACTCCCAGTTTATTAAAGACTTGCACCTTGGTGGTTGCTGGATCATTGATCCTGACCATTTTAACAAATTATTTCCTCTGTGGGTAACAGTTTGGGTTAGAAGGTTGTACATAACTGGCAGATCCAGTAAGATAATAATTGTGAATTATGCTTAAAACACAGGCCCTTGCAAAAAAAGCAACAGATTCAAATAAGCTGAACCAGATGTTTGTTGCATATTCAGTCCACTTAAATAAATAAATAAAATCTTCTTAAAAAAATGTCTTTAAATCCCAAAATTATCATGACAATGATGCTCATGATGAGTGTATATGAAAACATTCAGGCACGGACTTTAAGAGCTGTTTGGAGGCATGATAAAAGAGTAAGTTTCAAGTCCAGAAATAAACCGAGAAACATAACTTATAAACTTAGATTATGAAGTCATTAGAGTTTTATACATACTTGTTGAACACACTTAGTGCATAATTTATGTTAGCTAAACGTTTCTTGGTCCAGAAAGAAAGTGATATAGTTTAAAGCCTTTAAAATGCCAATACAATGTTCAATTTTGCACAATAGGACAGATTAGTGTGAAAAAAGGTGAAATAATAATTATTAAAATTAGCCTACTGAGTGTAAGCAGAACTATACCAAATAAATATCTTGGAAAAAAGACACAATAACCAGGATTGTTGATCTTGAAAAGTTCAAACAGAATAATATACAACACATGGTCTGACAACCAAGAGACAACCAAGTCAGACTGTAAAGCAGTAAGAGAGATAATTTTTGATGTTAATGGCAAGTAAACAAAAGAAAACCGTACATAAAGGAATCACACATGTAGCTGATGTTAATAATTGTTTCCACCTTCATTTAATTTATATTCTTACTCCCTCTAGTGGTCGAAACTAAATTCCTGAATCATCAGCATTTTTGTCAGAAAATATTGCTTAGTGTATTTCTTTCACTGCTTTACTGCCATATACAGTATACTACCAGTCAAACGTTTGGACTCACCTTTGTCAATCAATGGCTTTTGCTTATTTCTACTACTTTCTACATCGTAGATACACAGCACAGGCATCAAAACTAGGAACCAACGGTGTACAGAATTATGTAACAGAACAAAACTGCAAAATAACTCCAACTTATTTTTTATTTTAGATTCTGAAATGGTTTTCCAAGAGTCTTGCAGGAGTTCCTAAAAATAAAGACAAACCACTAGGTAGATGATAGATAGATAGATAGATAGATAGATAGATAGATAGATAGATAGATAGATAGATAGATAGATAGATAGATAGATAGATAGATAGATAGATAGATAGATAGATAGATAGATAGATAGATAGATAGATAGATAGATAGATAGATAGATAGATAGATAGATAGATAGATAGATAGATAGATAGATAGAAGATAGATAGATAGATAGATAGATAGATAGATAGATAGATAGATAGATAGATAGATAGATAGATAGATAGATAGATAGATAGATAGATAGATAGATAGATAGATAGATAGATAGATAGATAGATAAAAATAATTCTGTCTTGCAGCCCTCGTCCTTAGTCTAGACACTTGGAGAACAAGAGATGGTTGTGACAAGTTTAAGACAATCAGTACTTTTTAGAAATTCCTACAGCTTCTTCGGGATTCTTGAGAGCCTCTCTGACCAATTTCAGTTTAATCTTTTCCTCAATTCTGGAGAAATGTCCAGTTGTTGTAATGTAATTTTGTCAACAATAAATGGTGAACATTGGTGTATTTATAAGGCAGTTGACTTTTTTGTTTCTTTTCCTACCTGATACCTTTGTACAATGAGACAATTTCTGCAATCTATAAACTATGGCTTTAGATAAAGGGTGCAAAGAAGAAAGTCACAAATAGCGGTAACACAGAAAAATGTGCGAGTAGTTGACCTGCTGCAAATAGTGGCAAAGAACAAAATGACAACCTACAGCTATGTGTGACGAAGAGAAGGTATCAGGCTGTTGTAGCTATATAAGGTTCTTCCACGCACTATTGAGGCTCTATGTAGAAACTAAATAGTTTTTGTAGCTGTTAAACTAATAAATTGTTGAATTGACAATTATATTTCTTTCTTACAACTTCAATCATCCAAATGACACAAAACAGGAGCCAACAATCAATAGCAGAATAGGCCTTTTCTTCCTTTCAAATGTTGCACCAGTAAATGGGAAATAAACAGTCTAACATTTATTGCCAAAAAATACTGTTAACCTTTTAGAGCCATTGTATATGCATATTTAGGTTTGGACACTATTACCTATTCATTTTAATTTGCACTTTGACATACAGTAAAATGAATCATGCATGTCAGTAGCAAGTTTGATCTCTAGTTTCCCTGTCACTCGGTGCTTTAACATATCAGCTTTATAACTGAAAAGATAATAGAAAAATGTATTTCGTCAATGCTCCAACTTTGCCAAAACGTCCTTAGTAGTAACCTTTTTCCAGTGACCACAAGAGGGCAGTATGACACTTTAGCCTACAAGGAAAGCGGCCACTCATTCTAGTGTTCTTCAAGGTCAGCATTATTTTTCACATTTGTAAAAGTTTGGAATGCTTATAAAACTCTCAAACATACAACAAAGTGTCATAAATCTTCTCATCATGCCACAATGGTGGAAAAATATGTAAGCAGCATGATGCAAATCTCAATAACAGGTTCATGAAATGGTAAATCTGTTGACTTAGATCGCAGTATAGCAAGTAGCTTTGTTTAATTATATCAAAGATGGCCTCATGAAGGGACTGTAAACCACTAACAAAAAACAGCAGCATGCTGTTTATGATTTGCTCTCTTAATTCCAGTTACATCAGATGGGACTAAGGTTGCTCTTGGCAATAAGAATGAGACATCATTATTAATAAGGCCCTCACTGACACACACACACTTGCATGCACACACACAGAGGGGAGAGGAGACACCATGTCAGGGAATGGCAGAAACAAGCATTGGTCTGTCTTCAGCTGGGGATGCAGTGGTTGCACCATTTGCTCACATGCTGGCAGATGTGTGTGCACACAAATACACACACAGAGATAGAGAGAGAAAGAGAGAGAGAAAGAAAGGCCATCTCTGGACTCATCCACAAGAAAAAGATTTGAGATGTGGAGGAGCTGAGTTTGTCGCACACACCCACATACAGTACACACACATACGCTCTAAACGTCTGAGCCCCCATTGGTTGACATCTCCCCACCCCACCGCCAGAGTCTCTGAGGGGTCTGCTGCAGCACTCTGCTCCAGGGTCCTGGAAATGCCGAAGCGAGCCTCTTTTCCCCCCTCTTACTTCTATTTTTGGGCTGCATAACCAAGGTTCTCAACCTCCCTCATTTTCCACGATTTTTCAGCATACTGGTTCCCAGCATGCACTGCCTGCTGCAGCCTCACCGTTTTCTAAACAGCCAGGAACAGCAGTGAGGCCTGCAACTTTCAAAGACTGCAAGATACCGCTTAGACAACGAGAATCTGAGCAATAGGCCAGCAAGGAAAGATGCATAAATCATGCCTCGGCTGCAGGGCCCAGGGGCAGCAACCCAGTGATCAGCCAGCCATGTTGACAGAGCCCACAAGCTAAAAGAATTTGGGAAAGGCCCTTCCTGTAGCCCATCCCCCCTATGCAAAGAAACTTGATTTAACTGGTATCCTCCAAAGCTGTTGTGGTATTAGAACATCTTGTAACTCAGGTCATATCTGAAGCACTACTTTGTTTTAGAGCCGATCCAAGACTGTTATGGGCCCTGGAGGAGAAATTTATTATGGGCCCTCCAACAACCTTGAAGCACAGCTGAACTACTATTCTCTTTATATAACCCTTATTTATCAACATTTATGCCTCATACATTTAATGTGACATTATTATAGCTCATCACTAGCAAGTATTATAATCACACAATAACCACATATGTGTTGGTTGAATCACATTGAGTTCACATGACCTGTATATTGAAAATGTGCAAAATAGTGAAATATATATTTTTTGTTCTAAAACAAATATTTTGTGGGTTTCTACGGAGCCCGCAAATGGACATGGGGGGATTTTTATTTTCCTTTGTGTCCCCACGCAATACTTTTGTGTTCGCTCGCAATACTTTGTCGGTTAGTTTCCAAACCAGTCAACTGCAAAAACTGAACAAACACTACATCCGTTTTTGAGATTTACTGAGTTTTATTTTGAAATTTTGAAGCCTTAAATAAAAGAATATTCAATCAGACTTAAAGAGTTATAATCCACAAGCTGTCAGACTACTAAACTCTGGACAATAATACTGCACTAAACCACATTTGTGACACTTTATTACATCTTTGCCGCTGCGCAATGCATACTTTTTTTTATTGCACGCCATTAGTGCTTTTGTTTTAATAGTGAGTTGAACTGTTCTTCTGATCCAAAGCATTTCATTGCATTGTTGACTGTGTGTTAACCTGCATATGACAAATAACCCATACCAATGCCTTATCAGTACTGTTTGTTTTGTAAGCGTGAAAACGCAAAAGTATTGCGAGAGGACGCAAAAGAACAAAAAAATCCCCCCATATCCCTTCGCAAGCTTCGTAGGTTGGAGTGTTCAGAAGATTGAAAATAATACCGACTAATTCTTTCTCTTCATCTTATTCAAACAATTAGACAGATGTTTCAAAGATCAATCATTTTCCTAATGTTGATGTGGTTTGCACTTTAAAGCTACTTGGTGAAGCATAAAAACTGTAAGGCTAATTCTGCAATAATTTATTCAACAATACTCTAAAAGTCTTTACAGTATGAGCACCCCAATGTACATATAACATTTTAAATATCAGTCATCACAAGTTTTATTTTGTACAAATAGTACTCATGCATCAGGAGTACAGAAAAAGACATTTGTGAATATCAATTTTTTTAGAATTCTTGTGATCAAGGCAAGAAGGATCTAAACAGCTGCTCAGGTGAGTTGTGCCTTGGTCCAACTGCGGCCCTTGCTACACAGTTACTTCTGTATTCATTTTGTCATTTTTTTCTGTATGGTTGAAGGCATTTCTAGAAAGGGTGCGGTTAAATTGGTACAACTTTTTATATATGAAATGGAGTCATCTGCTACACATGGTTTCATACCAACCTTGCATCAATTTGTATCTGCCAGAGATGCATTTTGTACCCACTTTGACGACCCCAAAGTAATTTTCTATAATCTACTAATATTCTATTGTAAGGAAATGTGATTATATGACTCCAAATAAAAGGATATATGCCAGATTTGGAATAAGATTTAGAACCAAAATAAATGTAAATTGGTGTAATAAAAGCTTTCAGAACATAATGTGAATTGAAATTTTATTATATGTGAGTTATTAGCATTTTTGGATGATTTATCTCCATAACACATGCATGTACTTGACTACAAAGAAAAATAAACTAATGAAATAATCAAGAAGTACACAAGTACCAAATGGAAGTATAACAGGACAGAATGACAATGCATGGGTACAATATGGGGGTACGAATTGACAAAAAGGAGAAACGGTGTGGTGCCTTCACAAAATAATTACATGTTTATAAAAACGTGTTTTACAAGGACAAACACAAAGATGGCTTTGGAGATAGTCTTATTCTAATGTGGACAATGCATATACATCTTGAATTTAATGTGCCGTGCTACAGTCTAATGTAATTTGCATGAGCAAAAGAAACCTTTGTAGGTGGGGCACCAGAACTGGCTCTAGCCCAGGGCCCCACATCCTCCTAGATTCGGCCCTGAATATCACCTCGTTATATTGGTGTTGGTCTAAAATGAGCAAAGTGACAAAGGCACACAATGTTCTGCATAATACAGGTCCTTCTCAAAATATTAGCATATTGTGATAAAGTTCATTATTTTCCATAATGTAACGATGAAAATTTAACATTCATATATTTTAGATTCATTGCACACTAACTGAAATATTTCAGGTCTTTTATTGTCTTAATACAGATGATTTTGGCATACAGCTCATGAAAACCCAAAATTCCTATCTCACAAAATTAGCATATCTTTAAAAGGGTCTCTAAATGAGCTATGAACCTAATCATCTGAATCAACAAGTTAACTCTAAACACCTGCAAAAGATTCCTGAGGCCTTTAAAACTCCCAGCCTGGTTCATCACTCAAAACCCCAATCATAGGTAAGACTGCCGACCTGACTGCTGTCCAGAAGGCCACTATGGACACCCTCAAGCAAGAGGGTAAGACACAGAAAGAAATTTCTGAACGAATAGGCTGTTCCCAGAGTGCTGTATCAAGGCACCTCAGTGGGAAGTCTGTGGGAAGGAAAAAGTGTGGCAGAAAACGCTGCACAACGAGAAGAGGTGACCGGACCCTGAGGAAGATTGTGGAGAAGGGCCGATTCCAGACCTTGGGGGACCTGCGGAAGCAGTGGACTGAGTCTGGAGTAGAAACATCCAGAGCCACCGTGCACAGGCGTGTGCAGGAAATGGGCTACAGGTGCCGCATTCCCCAGGTCAAGCCACTTTTGAACCAGAAACAGCAGCAGAAGCGCCTGACCTGGGCTACAGAGAAGCAGCACTGGACTGTTGCTCAGTGGTCCAAAGTACTTTTTTCGGATGAAAGCAAATTCTGCATGTCATTCGGAAATCAAGATGCCAGTCTGGAGGAAGACTGGGGAGAAGGAAATGCCAAAATGCCAGAAGTCCAGTGTCAAGTACCCACAGTCAGTGATGGTCTGGGGTGCCATGTCAGTTGCTGGTGTTGGTCCACTGTGTTTTATCAAGGGCAGGGTCAATGCAGCTAGCTATCAGGAGATTTTGGAGCACTTCATGCTTCCATCTGCTGAAAAGCTTTATGGAGATGAAGATTTCATTTTTCAGCACGACCTGGCACCTGCTCACAGTGCCAAAACCACTGGTAAATGGTTTACTGACCATGGTATCACTGTGCTCAATTGGCCTGCCAACTCTCCTGACCTGAACCCCATAGAGAATCTGTGGGATATTGTGAAGAGAACGTTGAGAGACTCAAGACCCAACACTCTGGATGAGCTAAAGGCCGCTATCGAAGCATCCTGGGCCTCCATAAGACCTCAGCAGTGCCACAGGTTGATTGCCTCCATGCCACGCTGCATTGAAGCAGTCATTTCTGCAAAAGGATTCTTGACCAAGTATTGAGTGCATAACTGTACATGATTATTTGAAGGTTGATGTTTTTTGTATTAAAAACACTTTTCTTTTATTGGTCGGATGAAATATGCTAATTTTGTGAGATAGGAATTTTGGGTTTTCATGAGCTGTACGCCAAAATCATCCGTATTAAGACAATAAAAGACCTGAAATATTTCAGTTAGTGTGCAATGAATCTAAAATATATGAATGTTAAATTTTCATCATGACATTATGGAAAATAATGAACTTTATTACAATATGCTAATATTTTGAGAAGGACCTGTAACTAGTTGTAAGCTACTAGTACATTTAGTAAGAGTTTAATTTGATACTGTTTGGGTAACGCTAACTTATCAACATGAAAACAAATAAATATAAATAACATTATTGGAACTGTAATGATTATTATGCTATATTAATGTTGCTGCAGTAGGAATCATTACTGTTTTTCTGTTATGAATAAAAGTAACTAGTTCCTGTTATTTTGTTGATTCGATTTTCCTCAAAGTTATCATATAGTAAAAAACCTAAACTAGCTCATGTCCATTTCAGATGAAAACAAAAATGGCTAAAATAGTTAAATCCCTCTGTGAGCAAGTCTGTTTTTGTCTGTTTGTTTTCCAGAAACTTTAATCATCCTGTTGCTCATTAATAACCAGAATATCTTTCGGTCTGCAGCCACAAAGTGCAGGGGTAATCCTTAGTCCTGAAGTTAAACACAATTCTTCTCACATTCGTAAATTAGAGGGAGGTTCCTAATTCTACAATAGCCTATAGGGCTTCAGATTCATGTGGAAACCTGTCAGAGGGAGGAAGCATGTTTATGAATGAACATAGTGCTCCTCTGCCCGAGTTCAGAGAGAAGTCCTTTAAGCAAAGGGATGAGTAAGGAGTTGTGTGTTTTGTGCGGGGAAACAGCTCCTGGTGCACTTTAACCATGTGTGCATTTTTTATATATTTTGTTGCAATGAAAGCCAATAAAAAGATAAATTAAACTTTGATGCAATAAATGTTGGGGAGGGATCAAGATCAGTGCAGGTCTGTCACATCTGCACGGTTGTAAGCTTTTTGCCATTTGAGTGGCAGCTCTAAAAATATGTTGTTTCTTTTCTGATCATTTGTATAATAAACAATGCTTTCTGCAGAAATGGGTATCCGGCTTGTTGATGGCGGTGAATGCCAGCGGGCATTAGAACAGCGAGCGGCCATCTGCCAGCCTAACGAACTAGCAACCCCACCAGCTGCAGTCGCAAAACGCCCTACAAAGCAGGACATGCATGCAGCTTCTGACGTCTGCGGCCACACTGCGCTACAAAGCCCAGAAAAACCCAGGAGCGGAAACAATGAGAACCGAGCTTATAGGCGCCGCATAGGTCCGCAAATTGCAAGTTTTTTAAGAACAGGCTGCTGTTAAGTGCGCATCAGTTCATTTCGGGTGAGCGGTTCGTAAGATTATTCATTTTTTCACGCTGAAAAAACCCACATACATAAAAAGACTCATGCAGGGGCACTTTAATACCCCGACATGGCGACGGCAAGAAAAGGGAGAGAGCTTTTTACTATTTTGGAAACTAGCGCGGACACCGAAAGTAGCACGGAGTGCGACAACCAAGACGCACCACTTAATCTTTCGGCCGATGTGAAGTGGTTTGAAATTCCCAACAGAAAGCCGGACTCGGACGAGGAGGAAGACGATAAGGCGCGGGAGGCGGTGGAAGACGGCGAGGGGGAGAATGGAGTGACGAGCACGGCAGCCGCGGCGGAGACTGCGGACGCGGCCAGCCTGATCGCGGGAGGAGGCTGCAACATTATTCTGGTCACCGGCAACGGGATCAAGCACGACGAGGAGGACTACTCGGAGGACTGCTATTATTCCACCTCCACTAACTGTTCCGACACCAACTCAAACGATTCGGATATTGATTTCTCCGATCTGGAGGAGGAGGAGGAGCGCAGGAGCTTTTTCGGCTATGAGGACCTGGAGGAGGACTGCACGTCTCCAGACTTCTGGGGCGAACCGGACCAGGTGGTCTCGATCGAACCGTTCTCCGCCGCCAGTGGCCCTCAGCACTCGCTCGGGGACGAAGCTGACACCCGTGACTATTTCCGGATACTCTTCCCAGATTCTCTTTTTGAACACATGGTAGAACAAACAAACAATTACGCCCTCTATCGGCAGAGAAGAAGTGGGAAATCAGACCCCCACTGGCACCCTACTGATATTAGAGAGATGAAAGCTTATGTGGGTCTGAATATTCTGATGGGCATCAATCAGCTTCCAGACACTGGCATGTACTGGGCCAGTGACATTTTTATTGGGAACGCAGGCTTTAAAAAAACAATGACAGCCAGACGCTTTGAGAAACTCACCCAGTATCTCCAGCTGTGTGACCGGGAGTCTGAGCCTGTACGTGGGGAGCGGGGATATGACGGCCTCTTTAAAATCAGGCCTCTCCTAGATGTGGTAGAGAACACAATGTGGGATGCATACACACCCAACCGCTGCTTGACCATAGATAAGTGTGCCATCGCCACAAAGAGGCGCTTCTCTCCCACCCAGTATATGTCCTCAAAGCCCCTGAGGAAGGGGCTGACAGTGTGGATGCTTTGCGATTCCCGCTCAGGCTACTGCCACAGGACGAAAATCTACGTTGGTAAGCCCAGCGATGATGATGCAGCGGCTTCTTTGGGTTACAGGGTGGTGAGCTCTCTAGTGCGAGGCCTGGGGGGTCAGTACCACCATGTGTTCATGGACAGCTTCTTCACCTCTGTGCCCCTCCTCCAGAGACTGCTGAGGGATGGACTGTACGCCTGTGGGCCCACTCAGGCCGGGCGAAAAGGTTACCCAGAAGTCCTCCGCCCTCGTAATGTGGGAAAACTGTGCCAGGGGGAGTTCTACCAGTGCCAGCGTGGTAACCTGGTTGCTACAGTCACCCGTGAAGTCAAGATGGTCAGCTGCCTCTCAACCAACTCCACACCTGGGATTGTGGGAATCAGTCCCGGCCGTCAGCAGCCTGACACAGATGGCGAGGGCGAAAGCGACAGCCTGGACGGCACTAGCATCTCCTTCGGTGTACCCCGACCTCTTCCGCTGCTGCTATACCAGGAAAACATGAGAGGGGTGGATCTGTGCGACCAGCTGAGGGAATGCTACCAAGTTGGTAGGCCTTGCAAGAAGTGGTGGCGTTACTTTCTGTGGTTCTATGTCAACCTGTGCATCGTCAACGCCTACATAATACTTAGAGAGAGCAGAGGGGGAACGCCGCCAGCAGGCTTCAACGGAAAACAGTTCACTCAGCGTCACTTCCGTGTGCGGCTAGCACAGCAGCTAATTGGAGACTACCAGGGCGCACGGGGCATGGAGCGAGCAGCACGCAAGAGGCACGCAGACTCACCCATAGAGTATGGACATCGGCTGGAGCGCATGTCGGAACGCTCCCGCCGATGCAGGAACTGCACAAACAAGGGACTGCGACACGAAAGTGTGTTCGGCTGCAAGATATGCAATGTCCACCTGTGCAGGGGTGGCTGCTTCTCTGAGTTTCATAAGTAAATCTGAACTGAATTTTTTCTATACATAATTTCTGTAATCAAAAACGTCTGTCAATGTTTTTTTGAAATGGTAAAAGAAATGTAATTCCAAAGGTTACCACTACAAGCGCACAGTATAGCCACACACTTTATGTAAAGCTAGTTTTAGATTAGAGGTATTATTGCACGAATAATAGAGAAAATAATTAAAAAAGTTGTAGATTATTTCAAATAGTTGAATGTTTTGGCATCTTGCCTTCTGTAACACTGACAAAATTGCCTTGTATCACTTTTTTATACATTTAAATATTGTGAACATTGTAAACATTTTATATATATATAAAAAAAAACAAATGTTTCTGCACTCACAATAGATCACAAAATGTTTACGATGGGAAGTTTATCTTTCTCCTTTTCCAAAATAAAGGCTTCATTATGATGAACTTAAATGAACCCCATTTTCAGTGTTTCTGGATTTAGGCATGACAGCAACACCAATTAATGTGCAAACAGAAAGGGAGAATCAGAGTTTTAATGAATATTCTTAATTTTTTTTTTGGTTGGGACCTTTAAGGGGACACAGCTTGGAGCAATTAGAGAGTAGAAAAATCCCCTCAGTCTCTCCAGCCAATGGACTAAGAGATGCAGTTTCTCCTCCTAGCAGCAGCCATCTGTGGCCCGTTTACAACACATCCAAACTTGTGGTACTTGTCACTGGCAAAACTGGGGAAAGAAATAAAAACTGGTTTTGATGGAATATTCTCTGATAGATGGGTGAGAGAAAGCAGATAAGGTAATGACTTTTTTTAAGGTTGTACACAGTTATTCAAATAAGCATTGGTTGGATTAGAGCTGCCCGGTTAGGCCATTGACACCAAGAGGGTGTAGTTAGAATTTAGACCCACAGATGTGTATTTTTTAGAAAAGCTTTTCAGTTCATTCTACTGTGAGGCTGTATGTAGGCAGAGATAGGCTACTTCAGCAGGGCAGACTACCCGTCTCCAGCGTGCCTCTGTCTGAGGTCTCTCTCCTTCTTTAACTATCTATCTCTTCATCACTCTCCCTCCTCAGGCTCTGCTGTGCCATCCCACACACAAAACACACACATCCTCTCACACACATACACGTATCACAGAGTCACACACATCCTCCCCTCCCTTCCCCTTCACTGCGCTCTCTCTCAGCCATTCCCCAGCTGGGAGAGGGTTAGTCAACTGGACGCCCATCCCGCTGATCTGCGGGAGCCCCTGTGGGGAGTTGCTATGGCAACCATGGCCTATGAAGACAGGGAGTCACCAGCAGGCCCACATGGTTGTCATGGCGCTTGTTCTGGCTATGGCAATGGGAGGTGCCAGAGGCCACACCTCCATGCTCGGCTGTCCAAAAGTAGAGAGGGCTGTGGTATGGTGTTGTGTAGTGCTGTGTGTGTGTGTGTGTGTGTGTGTGTGTGTGTGTGTGTGTGTGTGTGTGTGTGCATGATGCGTATGTGTGTGTTAAAGGAGCTGCCTGGCTCATAGCCTACACACCCTGCATAGAGCCAGAATGGTTACCAGGCAGACTCTGCTATAAGCGCAGTCAAGACTAGAACTGCTGCCAGATCTGAGCTAGTGTAGTTTTCTAGAGACATCTTCATGCAGGTGTTGCTGGGGACTGGAAGACTCTTTTGTTGTGTTCCATATAATACCCAACGAACATCCCCCTGCACTATAACAGGTGAGGCAGAATAAACTACATTTGAGCTATTCACGGTACAAGTCAAAAGCTTGGATGCACAAACACAATTATTTCATAAAGAGGGATGTACTCAACATTTAACTTGTAACATTATGTGCTTTTTCACCATCAAAAGATGTTTATCCCAATGAAGCATGCAAGTTCATTGTGTTTCCTTTCTGTTCGTTTTGTGTGAATCATGGAGCCCTTTCTGAGCTGACTCCTGTTTTTCCCTGGGTAGTGTCTGAACATAATTTTTCCAGGATGGACCCTGACCATAAAATGTTCGGTGCTTACTCTTTCTGGCAAGGAAAGATCTCTGAGTCTCTGTCAAGAACATGAGCCTGGTTTCACTTAGGAACCACTGTTTGGCAAACACAAGTACTGTCAGAATCATGAATGTTCCTTTGTTGAACTCTTTCCTCTGTTGCAATATGAGTGCTTAGGCAAGGATGATTTTGAGAAAGCTCTGCAGTCTAAATTTTAGTATTTGATTATATGCCGTATAGTGTTTTACACTGGCATCCTTATTTAAAAAACTAGTATATAGTATCCCATATGGTTTAATCTAAAGGCAAAAAATGTATCAATTGGTCTTTTATAATTTTATTTAACAAAATGAGAGATAAAAGTACATGTTAAATGTTTTTATTCTTGTTTGGCAAAACATTAAGACACATTCTATTTATCTAATCCTTCCAAGTCCTCCCTTTTTAAAAATCAAATCTTATTGCATTGTTTGAGATGATAAAGTATAAATGACAGATTAATTAATAATTTGCAGTTTGAAGATTCTCTCATGCCTATTCTCTTATAGAGTTCTGGGTCTGTTAGTTGAATTCACAATTAATTTCATTGTTTATTCTTTTCAGAAAACTTTCTTTTGCACTTTTATTTATATTTTGCTTTATTTTGGGTCTGACCCATTAAGCCCAGAAGAAAAATTATAATTTTGTCCCATGAGAAAATCAAGATAACTCTAAGCAACCTTCTGCTGGTAGATTATATTTAATGGAGTCATATAACTACACCATCTTACAGCAGAGTATGAATAGATCATAGAAAAATACTATAAATAATCAATTGTCAGAGTGGGTACTAAAACATCCCCATAATGCTTGATTGGAAACATCCCAGGAACATGACCTAATTTTGTATCTGAAAAGTCTGGAATTAAATGACTGAAACTACAAAGGCATGAAACAACAAAATACCTCTGATGTCTTAGTCTGATTCCCATCAGATCAGACTCTTGGTAAGGTTGACCCCCAATCCTTGTTGTCATTGTGCTGTCTATAAATTTATGTCAGCTACATCATTGTTTGCCACCAAGCCAAACAATTTATAAAAATCACAGCCAATGTTTGAATGCACAGCCTTATATGCTGTGCACAAAACCTTTACAATGATGTTTATAGTCATTAGGTTACCGGGAGACACTGTAATAGCTACTACAACCCCTGGAGTGGTGTCACCTGCTCTGTTCACTGTGCTCAGATATCTTAAGGCAGATATCTTTGTGAGGGAAAGCTGCTCAGAATGCAATACAACACTGTTTTATAAATTTCACAATGTGAAAACATAGTCATGTTGATTTAATCTGTAATGCTGTATTAGGTTAGACATAAGTGTTGAAAGATAAAATAAAACATTATAGGTATAGTTTGTATACTTTAAATATTGAAGGAGGTTCTGTGAAGATATTAGAAAGATGTCATGTTGGTGTGAATTTCTAGATAAAGAATGAAATCCCCAGAGCAGTGGAATGATAATGCTAAAAGTTAGATAAAGTAAAATGGACAGTTTCATCTGTACATAGATTAATTAGGTGGATTCTTGTCTTGTGTGGTGCCTTGCAAAACTTTCATACCCCTCATATTTTGTCATGATAGGGCGGTTGTGGTTCAGTGGGAAGATGCAATATGACTATCTTGCAATCAGAAAGTTAAAGGTTCAGGAAGTGTGCTTAGGCAAGGCAATTAATCCCAAGTTGCCTACCAATCAGTGCCTTCATTTGGATTTAAAAGTGTTCTGGGTGGTCAGTGTGAATAGAAAAGGGATATGTAAGTTCAGCCCATTTAGCAAGAAACTATTGTATTTTAATCATTTGAATTGTTTATTTGTTTTAATCGTCTTGCTTGAGTGTGAACCTCCACCCCAATCGCAGTTCCACTTGAAAAATATTTTTTTATGTCTTACCTTTACACAGGTAGAAATTTTTTATATGTAGACCTGATAACTGTGGACTTATACTTGATTTATTTAAGTTAAGAAATTTCAGGCAGAAATTGCCTTAAAACCACTCAGGGCGTAATAGGTTAATAATTACAATTAGTTGATTATCATTAATAAGTGATAATTATTAACCAAAATCGCTATATGTCACTGTGTTATCAACCGTTTTGCTGAATGGTGGGGATTTTGACAGATAATCCCTCTTACACAAAGTAAACACAAATGCTGTCTCTTTATCTATGTGAAAATGTATTAAACTGATAGTCCACTATTACAATCCACTATCATGGCCCAAGAACTTTTACCTAATTAAACATGCACTATTCTACCAAAGTGGTAAATTAACAATCAAAAATAAAGATGCGCACTGAGTATAGATGTAGATCAAACCAGCAGTTCATGTAATGAGTAGGAATGAGACAATAATTTTGATTGACTTGAAAAAATGGAGCAGAATTAATAAACGGTGAGGCCTTTTTGGTCTGTGAATTAGTCTCGATAGCGGCTGTCAGCTGTTATACGGTAGAGCCAGGCCAGCTCAGACACGGTAAAGCACCTAGCAGCCGGCCACAAATAGCTGAAAGCTGGCTAATCTCAAAACAAAGAGTAATAAAACTCTGAAGGCGGGAACCCAGTGGAACAACACAAAGGCCATAAACAGTGAAACAACGGAGATGAACACGAGGCTCAGTTTGTAGCCTGAGTCTACTTTAAAGTCCACTTTAACTCCAACTGAGTCAGCACTCAGTTGATCAAAAACACGGTAAACACACTGACATTCAAACTTTGCTACACAGCCGCGCTTCAGCGTTCAACACTATGCACACCAATCTACTTTCCTACCTCACCCTGCCCAGAACCTATTAAGAAACCTATCCTATTAATAACGGAAAGAACAAAATTACTTTGACGTTGACTTCTTTATCTTTAGTCGAGTCTGAAAATGGATTGTGGGCCTGAAGAAACAAATAAGGGGGGAAGGTGGAGTATTCACGTGTCTGTGAAACTCAACACAGTCAACGTCTCTTCCGTGGTCCAAACCGGGTAAAATAGGATGAACCGTGGAAGTCAAATGGAACAGACAAGGAGGAAACTCGTCTCCTTGGAAACAAAACCTCTGGGTTTTCACCTGCGCCTGGTGCTCTTTGATTGGGATTTGAATCTTCTGATCTTCTTATATCAGACAGATTTCCAGCTTTGTCAAGCTCTTCCAAGAATGGCGAGTAGGAAGAAAAGTTAACCCGCCTGCTTATTTTTCTCCTTAGATCACCTTTAAGTGCTATGGCTGGGAATGTTAGCATTAGCTTGAGTTTGCTATCTATCACTTCTGGTGGTGACGTGCGTGTTGGGAGGCATAATAGCAGCTCATTTTCTGTCAAGATGGACGACGTCCCAACAGGACGAAGCCCAAGTACCCAGAGAGATCCCATGCATGTACGGGGAGAACATGCAAACTCCATGCAGAAAAACCCCTAGCCGGGAGTTGAACCCAGGTTTGGTCTAATGTGACCAGAGACTCTTCGACAGAACCGTCTGCTGTTTACCCTACATAGCTTCTGGCAAATCAAACAGGCTTTCTTTCAACAACTGTTTTCTTCTCGCCACACTTCCATAAAATGCAGATTTGTCCTTTTGACATATTCTCCTACCTGAGCTGAGGATTTCTGACGCTCTAGACAATTTTTCCAAAATGTAATCCCTGACGTCTCTGTCACAAGAAATCCATTGAAGAATATTGATACATGGACAAAATATATTAAAACTATTTATAAATGCTTTTACAAGGCACTGTCAGTCTTTTGTACTATCAATTTATCCATTAAACAGTTCAAATTGTCTTTTTAAAAATCAAAACTTTTGGTTACTTGGATACATTATCCCCAAAAAATGTATGGTTATATTTTTTGACCAAAATTTTGATTCTGCATGATTCCTTTTTAAAATGTGGTTTATGATCTTTAATCCCAATTAAAAGTGTATTTGATCTCAGTTTGATTTTAATATATAACCGTACAACAATACAGATATATAGAGTTTTTAATAAAATTGTTAAAATGAAACATGCTACAATTACTTTACTGTGGCTGACATCTCCATCTAGTGGACATGCACATACAGTGGTGAACAGCAGCAGAAATAATTGTTTTAATATAAATGTAGATACAAAAAAAAGAATATAGCTATGTGTGATTTATGAATTTAAACTCTGCAACACTGTCTGACAGTTATGTATGTACATCCTTTTTTCATCTTGCTCATGACTGTTCTTTTAACCAAGGAGTTTTCGAAGTCAAATTGGTCTCTTTGTTTTTTGCTGAACAGGTTTTGGTGAACCCTGGAGGATGACCAGGGGAAGTTTCATTTCTGGGTCTCTCAGCAAAGGGACATCAAGGGTGACCTGTAGCAGAATAAATCCAAAAAGAAAATGGGTTTTATCTCATAAATATAAGAGAAAATTGTTTCGATAACTTGGCCTATTAATATGACAATGCACAGTAATTTATGCTTCTCTTTGTTTCTCTGACCAGTTGAACTATTATATTCTGAGAGCTCAGATGCAAGTCTGTTAGAGTGGATGGCATGTTGGAACAGGTTGTGTTGTAATATGAAACTCTTCCCTCAATGAGCAATGAAGCTTTTAACCCCACCCCCTCACTTTCTCTATCCCATCATGCAGTCACTGTGTGGAGCTGTTTTTTTATGATTCAAGCACTTAAAAATATCAGTTTGTGAAATAAATGAATATGTTAAGCAAAGGTTTTATTGATTTCTGACAATATCTGTAGGCCTCTTTTTTCATATTGAGTTTTCACATTGTATAATAATAATGAACTCTTGTGTGGGACTACTGTCTGAATTTATCCAATAACAAGCATAAATACCTTGATTCTGTACTCCAGATTCATCATGCTGCAATTGAAGAAGGTAGGTGGGAGATGTGGAGGGATAATCAATATTTTGGTTACAGAGCAACTGCTCTCAGCTGGAACAATGTCTCCTATCCCGAACAAGATGTCCTTTGTTTGAACTTTCTTATTCGACTGGGCCACAAAGGTCTGCTTCTCACACAGGTAGAACTTAGGTGTTACAGAGCGCGCCGAGTCATTGCATACTTCCATAAAGACTCCCATAGCCTCACCTATTGTATTCAGGGAGATACAAACAACTTTTATTTAAGCAAAAAGACATCATAGAAAGACATTACAGAGAAGAAAATAAGTATTGATCATGTCAGTAAGTATATTTCTGATACAAATATTGACCTGAAATGTCAGTAACAAATCAGGAAATCCAAACAAAGAAAGAAATTAGCATCAATAGGCCTATAAATTATCTGCTATAATGTTCAGAAGCTGCTTCAGCAGAGGAGCAGTGTGTGTGTGGTTAACCTGCATAGAGGCTATGGTGCTTCATGCATTCCATATTTTGTCATAAAGCTTGCGAGGAGTACCTGGTCATAGCCAGTTTATGGGTGAAATTATGTTCTTTCCGACTCCAGATAGCAGCTCTATTGGTCATTCAAAAATTAAAGGTCTTGAGACAGCTTTTTGCACGTCGACATCAAAAGATGCTTCTTATAACATACCCTGGCAATGTGAAATCTTTCTACAGACCATTAAATAGGAATAAACTAATTAAAAGCAAGTAGCACTGATGGGAGGAAGGAATACTTCATAAATAATCACAGATTTTAGATATTTTTTACCTTTCTCTGCCTTTCTTCAGGCTTCTTTTATTAATGTGTTCAGTACTTATTTGTTTTGATTTGTTTTAAAGTGTGGATATTTGTTTTCCCCGCTGTATGTGTGAAATCTACCTACCTTGCATTAGGCCCATTTTTTCAGAGGTCACATTCATAGTAACCTTTCCAGAGGCACAAAATGAAATCCTGGTTGCATGCTGTTGCTCCTACAGTATCATATCAAAACAAACACTTTTAAGGAGAAAAATCTCAAGCTCTTAGATATCTAATGAGATGACATGGAAAACAAGGTAAGCAAAATTATTTCTCACCTTCAGCCCAATGATTATCATGTCTGATTTGGAGGCAAAAGGAAACTCAGACCTGGTTAAAAAGGGAAACTCCGTCTTGGTTTTGTGTACAAGCCAGATTGACCGAGTCAAATGAGCTCGCAAACTATACTTGATATTACCCCATTTGCCTTTATAAGATGAAGGCATGTCTCTGTAAGGGGAGAACCCAAAGGCAAATTTATTATTTATCCTCAATTTCCAGCATATACAGTTTCTGGGGAGAACCAATACCTGCTTGGAATCAAAAAGCAGAATGGAAAAACGTTTATCCCAGCACCCATGATTTCTGTACCTTAAAAGAAAAATAATGTTACAACAAATCATCAACATATTTTTACCAAAAAAAGTATCACCTCAGAAACTAAATTGCAAAAGATACTTACCATCTCCCTTGTTTTTATCCTGAAGAATGATATGCTCAAAATAGAAGTATTTCTTCTTGTTACTGTGAACCACCGAGGTTTGTCCCTCCTGTTCATACCAAGTCACCTTTGCCTTTCCTTTAGCTCTGACCAACAAACTCTGCACTTTGATCTCTTTGCTAGTTACTACTGTCACTTTTCCAGAAAGAACATCCCCTGGGGAATAGGTGCCTTGATCATTCACCCTGTCGTACTCCACTGAGAAATGCTTCACAGTCATGATAGGACAACATTAAACAGCTGATCCAAATCCTAGTGATACAAAAAACCCATTAGCATAAATATATTGTCCTGAAGGCTTAAATTAAGTTAGCATTAGGAGAATGCCTCTCTTTGATGAACAAGGATGCTGGTAAGACCGAAGCAGTGGACTACAAAACCGGTAACTGTGTCGGACCAGATCACGTAATCAAACCTGCAGGTGTCACTTTCATACAGGTAACTCTAGCCAGGAGGGTGAAGGCTATATAAGTTTAAATGAATATACATAAGGTTAATGTTCTGCATGTGTTCATTTTTGTTTTGGCAAGGCAGTTGGTATAATGAATTTAGTCAAAAGAAAATCTGTTTATTTACATTATATTGCCAAAAGTATTTTCTGTCTACTTTTATATGTACATAGACTTTGAGGACATCCTATTCTTAATCTATAAAATCAAATTAGTTGATGGACCCACCATTGCCAGCAACAGCATCTAACTATTCTGTAAATATCTCCCACAAGGTTTAGGAGTGTGTTCATAGTTAGACGAGAAACCCGGAATTGCAGTCTCCTCTCTAATTCATCCCAAAAGTGTTTAAGAAGTTTTAGGTCTGGACTCTGTGCAGGCCAGTCAAGTTTCTCTGCACCAAACCTTAAACGTCTAAAGCCATTGAAGTGAGTGTAACACCAGAATTCATTAATTTGGTGGTGTGACTCTGTTGGCGGTAGAGTATATGTATTCAAAAGTTATTGTTAACAAAAAGGTAGAAAAATCACAGATTAAAGCACTGAATATCAAAATTATATGTCTGTTTATTAAAAAGGACATTTAAAACAACAACAATTGGACCAAAGTGCAATTTAACATAAAATACATTGTTCAGCTAAACAGGTGAAATTGATAAGACAGCAATCGAGTACATTTCAAATGTAAAACACAATAGGAGCATAGCATGATTAAATGAAGGTGTAGGGCTCTACTTGATTCAAATGTCAAGAGGTGACTCCTTAGTGATGCTAAAGTGGTACGATCTTAAAATTATTCCTGTAAAAAGTAAAAGGTTAAAGGAAAGAGGCCACCACTATCACTGATCAAGCTTTCTCGCCTCCTGTTTAAAGATTTGATCCATTTTTCAGAAGACGCAGACAAAAAGAGACAACCAATCCAAACATACAAACATAGGTGGAATTACCACAATCCAAGAAACATCACATAGATAAAATACATCTTAACTGAATGAAACCATTTTCGTTGCATTTTAGGAACATGACTCTGACGGTTGTTAAACACGTAGAGAGGTGATTTTGTAATAAAAAAGGTTAAAACCTAAACAAAATTAGCTGAACGCAAGCTGTTTGTTGAAGACTTATGAAACACAACTGCCAAATGGTTTACCACGATCAAGACAATGGGGAAGACTCCTATAAAAAGCTTTAATTAGGAATATCATGAGGATTTAGGAAGAGATTTAACAGGCAGTGATGAGGACAACATTAACAGTTGTGATGACACAGGCAGGGAGGTGTAGCTGCCATACATTTTCTGCTGAGTTATCGACTAATGCAGAGAGACTATGTGCTTCTAAAGCCGGTCTCTTATAAGTTGTTTGTTGCAACTACACTAGCACCTGTTTATGTTATGTTCCATTGGAAAACACCATGGATTATTTACAACTGCTGTACAGTAAGACAAAGCTGGGATTTTGTTTTCCACTGGCTCTACAGCAACTTCTCTTACTCTAATGCCTCTGGACTTGCTAGATGTGCAGTTAGCTAACATCCTACGGTGCAGAGGACGAAACTCTGCCAAATGACCATTTTGGAAGAAAGCTTCTAAAGCTTTTAGCAAATGACCTTAAGCTAGCAAACAATCTGACAGTCATGATTAATGGGTCAATGATATTGGTGAGTGTTTTTAACATCTTAGCTGAGGGATGCTCATAATGAGGTAAATAAAATAGCATTTTTAAAATACAAAACTCAGAAATTGTCAGGATGTGTTTATTTTCTATGATTCTAATTATTTTCATTTTTTTGTATTGCAAAAATGGCAAGGGCTATCCTCTTTAAAAGGACTGTCAAACAACTCATTAAAGTTTGTCTCAAAATACTGAAATTAGCAAACCAAAAGTCCAAGAAAAGAGTGAGGGTCATTTATACAATCAAGTTTTCCAAATAAAGCAATTTCAGTTTGTGTCGAAATTAAGGACATTCAAACTCATCCATTATTGGTTTGATTGATTGAAACAATCAATCAAAGGTTTTAATGACTTCTAACTGCCTATTTCCAGAGGTCATTGAACCAGAGGAGGTGGGCCTCCTAGCTGGACACATCCCCAGTTCACCACAAAACCTTTTATGAACATTACATTACACACTTTTAGACAATGCTCAAAATAGATAAACTAATTTGAGTTCTTCTTGCAGTTTTTATAGTAGCTGTTGTCCTCTCAAGGAAATAATCTCGGTCTCAAGTTTTATTTGGCTCATTTATGCGGGAAACTGTTAAGTTGCGCCGTAGGTAATGCAGGCAAGACGATTTGACCATTACATCAACTATGACAAGGGAAAACACTCATACAAAAATATTGATGTTCCCTTTAAAAGGAGGCATTCCCAATGTAGCTATATAATTTCCAAAATGGAAAGAGGGGTATATTGCAGATTCCTCATAGGAAGGTGGAGGATCCGTTGATTGCGACATCCAGGCTGGCAGGTTAAGACTTCCAAATGCTACAAATCTAGAGCAACTCGAAGCATTCTCCTCCGTCTGCTCAGGTATGATGACAATAGGGTGTTTGACCACTAAGTCTGCCTCACATGTGATTCCTAGATATACCTGTGAAGAAAGATTTATAAAAAAATAGCTTTTTAAAAAAGTTTTAGATAAGCACACACATACACATGTTTATACACACATAAACAGTTAAGAAATAAATTATTCACATCCCTGGCAGGTTAAAAGCCATTTTATTTTATTTCACCAACATGTTTCTACTGACTAGAATAAATATTAACATTCTGGATTGGTCGAGCAAGCATCTCAACTTGTATCTAATACAGAATCTGTGGAGGGAGCTAAAGATTAGGGTGATGGCAAGAAGGCATTCTGACCTCAAAGAATTGGAGCTCATCACCTCCTTTCTCTCTGTCTATA
Source organism: Girardinichthys multiradiatus (assembly GCF_021462225.1). Lineage (NCBI taxonomy): Eukaryota > Metazoa > Chordata > Actinopteri > Cyprinodontiformes > Goodeidae > Girardinichthys > Girardinichthys multiradiatus. Next base: position 34,884,399 of record NC_061805.1, on the reverse strand, counting down.
TATATATGACAACTACATTAGTGTGAAACAGTTTTTGTTACAAGTGGTAATTCATCGATGTGATAAATTACAAGTAGAATGGGCTCATGACAGAACTCTTTTAAATCCATCTTCAGGATGCTGGTTTGTTAGGTCTCAAGAGTATTTATTTCAGACAGCAGTGTTTCTGACTTCCTGACCTCTCTAGAAAAATTTAAAATTAAAATCTGCTGCCTTTTGCTTGCTTTGTTTCTTTTGCTTTGTTTTGTTTCCATATATTTTTATGTAGATTATGGAAATGAGCATACAATCAAGTAATACTTGTTTTTACTTAGCAATGAAAGGAGATATTTTCAAAGAAGAGAAACACAGAATAAGGGAAAGATCAAAGTACAACTCTCAACGTACGTGCTAGAAACCTCTCGAGTGTGCACCGGCTTTTACTGTGTGAAAAGCACATGTCTGAGATGAAGATGACGCACCTAACCAATCGAAGCCCCATCCAGATGTTAGATAGTTATGCTTTGCTATACAAGTATGTGTAAGGTTAAGATAGGTGTACTTTTGGTTCTGGAGCTGGTCCAGATAGCTGTGTGTCTTCCTGTATCTAGTGGAGCGAAAAAGGTAATTGTATGCATACTTGCTATTGTTAATCTACTCTTTTCTTAATTATGTTATGATTCTGGCACGTCTGCTCTACCCTGTCTCCCTGGCTGCAATCAGCAGATTAGATGCACCTGGTGGTTGCTGCAGTGTAGTGCAATCTGTGGCATGCCATACACCTGTGTCTTCCCTGATATATACCGATTCTGACAAGCAGAGTGCCAGATTTTTGAAAGCCATTGTGTGAGTAGATATCCAGCGTTCCTTCCTGTCTGATCATTGTTCTTGACCTTGCCTTGCCTTTTGGATTTATGCCTCTGCCTGCTCCCTGTCGGACTATTTGGATTTTGGTTGTCGACCTTGTTTCCTGCATCTGGTTTATGCCTCTGCTTGCCCCTTGCCTGATGCCTCTTGTTCCGATCGTTGACCCTGTTTCTGTCCTTGGATTATTGAGCCAGCCAAGCCCTCGGATTATTCAGCTTGGAGTCACTTCTTACCTGTGCTGTGGAGATCACCGCCTGCCACCCACTGAGGTTTCCCCTCTGGGTTTCAAGATCCACTCAAGACAAAAGCAGGTTAGTGACTTTTCTGATCTCTGCAAAATCTGGAGACTACAAGTCACTAAAGATTTCTGGGCTTCGCAAACTTCTACAGGAGGTTTATTAGAAATTACAGTTTGGTTGCTACTCCCCTAAACGCTCTTACCTCTCCCAAGGTGAAATTTGTGTGGAATAAGGATGCAGAGAAGGCCTTCAATAGGTTAAAGGAACTCTTCACGTCAGCTCCAGTGTTACGGTCTCCTGACCCAGAGAGACAGTTTATCGTGGAGGTGGATGCCTCAAGCACTGGGGTTGGAGCTGTATTAAGCCAAAGAGGTGAGGATGATCGTGTTCACCCATGTGCCTTTTTTTCAAGGACTCTGTCACAGGCTGAGCGGAATTACGACGTGGGAGACAGAGAGTTATTGGCTGTCAAGTTGGCATTGACAGAGTGGAGACATTGGCTGGAGGGGACTAAGGAGCCGTTTATGGTGTGGACTGACCATAAGAACTTGGAGTACTTGAAATCAGCAAAACGGCTAAACCCCAGACAGGCTAGGTGGGCTCTGTTTTTCGGTTGTTTTAATTTCTCCCTGTCTTACAGGCCAGGGAGTAAAAATGGCAAACCTGACGCCCTATCCCGGATTCAAGAGCCTGAAGAATCTCAGGTGAAGAGGAGTTTATCCTTCCTGAAACCGTCAGGTTGTCTGTGTCCCAAGTGGAGGTGGAAAGGGAGGTCCAGGAAGCCATTAGAGATCTGCTTATCCCACCATCATGTCCACCTGACCGCTGTTTTGTCCCTGAACGCCTTGTGCCTAAGGTACTGGAGTCTTGTCATTGCTCTCGTTTAGCTTGTCATTCAGGAATCAGCAGAACCATTCAGACAGTTCGAACTCAGTTTTGGTGGCCATCACTGGTCAAGGATGTCAAAGACTTTGTTGCTGAATGCACTCAATGTTGTCGTGCTAAGCCTTCTCGTCGCCCCCCTGTGGGGTTGTTGCACCCTTTGCCAATTCCCCCTCGCCCATGGTCACATATTGCGATGGATTTTGTGACAGGTCTACCAGTTTCTAATGGTCACTCTGTACTACTAACCATAATTGACAGATTTTCAAAGATGGTTCATCTGGTGCCGTTAGAGAAGCTTCCATCTGCTAAGGAGATGGGTGAGATATTGACCCGAGAAGTTTTCAGGCTCCATGGAATTCCAAATGACATTGTTTCCAATAGAGGACCCCAATTTGTGTCATGTTTCTGGAAGGAGTTTGTTTGTTCTTGGGAATTTCTGTTAGTCTTTCCTCAGGGTTTCATCCTCAGTCTGATGGCCAAACCGAGAGAGCCAACCAAGAAGCTGAAACCAAACTTCGTATCTTATGTGAGTCTGACCCGACCAAGTGGTCACAAAATTTGCCCTGGGTTGAATACGCCATGAACTCTGTGCAATCAAGTGCCACTGGTTTGTCTCCTTTTCATGTTGTGTTTGGTTTCCAGCCACCCATGTTTTCAGTTCAGGAGAGAGAAGCTAATGTTCCGTCCGCCCAAGCGGCTGCCCTAAGGTGCCAAAGAATATGGAGAAAGGCCAGGAGATCGATGATCAGAATGTCACTGGTTCAGTCAAGAACAGCCAACCGGAGACGGATCCCTGCCTCTAAGTACTAGGTGGGGCAGAAAGTTTGGCTCTCCGCCAAGGACCTCCCATTAAGGGTAGAATCCCGGAAATTGGCACCCCGATTTGTTGGACCTTTCCCAATCTCTAAGATCATCAACCATGTCGCTGTACGACTGAGATTACCCAACTCCATGGGGATTCACCCCACGTTCCACGTTTCTCAGGTCAAGCCCTTCGTGGAGCCCCGACTTGCTGACAAAAGCAGGTTAGTGGCTTTTCTGATCCCTGCAAAATCTGGAGAGACTACAAGTCACTAATCCCTCTTTCTGCTTCAGTGATTCCTGGAAGCTGTGAGGAGTGTTACCCGTGTGACGTTTTCCTGTGGCTGAATAAACCTTTTAAACTTTCAGTACTGTGTCTGGCTGAATCTTGGGTCCGCCTTTTTCTGATTCATAGCAAATTAATATAGTTTGAATGATTACAGCAATTTCTCCTGTGATCATTTAACTAATAACAGTCTTCCTCTCAGGTTAGAAGAATCTACATTTAAGGATCAAGGGCTAAATTGTCCTTAAATTGTTGTTCTGAATATCCTCAATTTTTTTCCATACAGTCAAATGGCTTATTTCAAATTATTTTGAAATCTCTTTAAATCCCTTAAAAGACCTACAAAATGCTATAAAGATGTCTGCATTCATGTCTGAATTCATTTTACAATGTAGAAATAAGATAACCCTACCATCTAATTATTGGATTGGATTATAGATAAATTACAAATAACTGTAGTGGTGAAGCTTACCTTTAGCCTGTACTCTAGCTTGATGATGGAACAGTTTAAAATGGATGGTGGAAGTTCTCGAGGGATGATGATTTCCTTTATCACAGTTGTTTTGCCAGAGTACGAATCAACTGCATCTGCCTTTTCCTTCAGTATTTCATGTTTCTGAATTTTACCTCGGTTTGAGCCAAAGAAGCTCTTCTTCTCTTCCAGTACAAATCTGGGTTTGACTGAACGACTTGAGAGATTCTCAATTTCAACTCGGACCCAAAGGACCTCACCTGTACAATGAAGAGATATAGTCAGTTTCCATCATTACACATCAAGACAACATAACAAAACTAAGATTGAATTGAATAAGGGGCCAGTTAACAGGGGTCAATTATTCAGCTCCATTTGGTTTGATTCCCTAAAAAAGCAATTCAAACCAACTTTCTTGGGAAGCCTTGTTTAATACAACAAACAGCATCATGAGGACCATGGAACACACCAGATTTGCATATGGTGACTCTTTGTATTCTTGATTAGGCTAGGACTCTGTATTCAGCCACATTTACTCTTTTACCTTTAAATAAAATCCAGTTCAAACAACTGCTTGAGAACATTAGCAAATACTCATTATCATGAAGACCAAGGAACACAGCAGGGACAAAGCTGTGGAGATATTTAAAGCAAGGGTGGCTTACAAAACATATTTTAAGCTATGAACATCTAACAGTTCAATCTGCCATCTGAAACAGTAAAGACCATGGCATAACTCTGAAGTGACCAAGATATGGCCTTCCACCTGAACTGGCAGTTTGAAAAGAAAATCATTTATCAGAGAAGCAGCTCAGGGAGCCATTGTAAATTTGGAGTAGCTGCTGAGATCCATAGCTCAGGTGGTAGAATTTGTTGACAAAACAGCCATTACTCATGATCTCCAAAACATCAGGCCTTTTGAGGCCTTTATTGCCTTCTATGACAGGCCATGTTGGAGACCCAGCAAACATGCTTTGATCAGATCAGACAAAAACAGAATCTTTTCACTAACATGCAAACATGCAAAATTCTATTTCTTTCCCTGAACACATCTTTCCTGCACTGAAAAATGGTGGTGGTAGAATCATGCTGTAGGATGCAACTCTTCAGCCGGGATCGGGAAGCTGGTCAGAGTTTCTGAGAAAATGGATAGAGCTAAATACAGGGCTAAATACAGTGGAAGCTAAATATAGTGACAAGGTTCACCTCCAGCAGGACAACAACTGTAAATACATAGCCAGACCTACAATGAAATGGTTTAGATTTGCAACTATTATAACAGCAAAGGGTGGCTCTAAAGAGCATTGTCTCAGGGGAGCTGAATGTATATGCATGCCAGAGCTTTATATGTTTAAATGCGAAACGTTTTGAAAGACATGTATTATTTTCCTTTCACTTCACATTGATGCACTGCTTTGTGTTGGGGTGACACATAGAATCCCAGCTGAAGTTTATGGTTGTAGCATAACAACATGTAAAAAAGTTGAAGGTATATGAATCGTATTGCAAGGCACTAAGTGTCATGTAAAGGGCCTGCAAAAATGTATGCTTCCTAGCATTGTTTTTCCTATGACAGAATATGTACATCTTTAAATCCCTGTGCTACAAGATAATTAAGAGCATAAGGTCTATTGAAAAAGTAATAGAGTTTGTAAGTCAGCATTTTCATTTTCACAAACCAGATCCTTACCCTGTTTGTATCCAGTCTGCCTTGTCTGGACATCCATCAAAACCTTTCCAGAACCACGAGCAATTTTTTTGATCATGCTTCCATGTTGACTGACCTAAAATGGCATTAAAACATTGTGGTTTACATAAATGCTGCTAAAATTAGTTTTCTTAGGTAACTAATTTTTTTTTTTTTTTTTCACTTTCTTTCTCATCAAGTTTCTCATTAAGTTCTGATCCTCCTGCTTTGCACACAAATGTGAAGTGAGTTTTAGCTTTTTTCGTCAGCTTCAGTGACTGAGCTCTGCCTTCAACGTATGTACAGTTTGAACAAAGATTGAGCAGAAAGATGAAGGTATGTTTCGGCTAAATAAAATAACAGAAAATGATTACAATCTGAACAGAAAGAAAAATATCAACTTTAACTCAATCCTTTTGTTGTCTACAGATTCTCTGCCTAACCTGCCTAATCCTGTAAATCACATTGCCATATCAAGGAAAATAGCAACGGAAAGATAATTTTTTGTTCAAGATAGTTGCTAGGGAAGAAATTATTCATCTTCAAGCTCACAAGATGGTTTTATTGCAAAAGTTCATTGATTCTTTTCTTCCATTTAGTTTGATTGTTCAGTATTTGCAGGTTTCTAAGTAGTTCTAAGTACCTTGTTTGTACTTCAGAGCTTTCAGGGGATGCAAGTGTGTAAAAATGAGGGATGTTGCATTTAGGTATCATCCATAAACATAAAACATAAACAAAACATAATTTATATTAAATTGACTTTAAAGGATTTAACTGGAATAGTTACCAGAGAACTTCAAAGAAATACTAAGGCACTGCAGTGTACTACCTGAACAACCTAACAAACTAAACACCATTTTCTGACCCTCATATAATAAATATACACGTACTCGTACTCGTCGTCTTCCACTTTATCCGGGACCGGGTCGCGGGGGCAGCAGACTCAGCAGAGACACCCAGACGTCCCTCTCCCCAGACACCTCCTCCAGCTCCTCCGGGGGGAGCCCAAGGCGTTCCCAGGCCAATCGAGAGACATAGTCCCTCCAGTGTGTCCTGGGCCGTTCCCTGGGCCTCCTCCTGGTGGGACGTGCCTGGAACACCTCCCGAGGAAGGCGTCCAGGAGGCATCCTATAGATGCCCGAGCCACCTCAACTGGCTCCTCTCGATGTGGAGGAGCAGCGGCTCTACTCCGAGCCCCTCCCGGATGGCCGAGCTCCTAACCCTATCTCTAAGGGAGTGCCCGGCCACCCTACAGAGGAAGCTCATTTCAGCCGCTTGTATCCGGGATCTTGTTCTTTCGGTCGTGACCCAAAGTTCATGGCCATAGGTAAGGAGAGGAACGTAGACCAACCGGTAAATCGAGAGTTTCGCTTTTCGGCTCAGATCTCTCTGAGGACCCACAACGGACCGGCACAGCGCCCCATTACTGCGGTAGCCGCACCGATCCATCTGTCAATCTCCCGCTCCATTCTTCCCTCACTCGTGAATATATACAGGGGTTGGACAATGAAACTGAAACACCAACATTTTAGTGTGGGAGGTTTCATGGCTAAATTGGACCAGCCTGGTAGCCAGTCTTCATTGATTGCACATTGCACCAGTAAGAGCAGAGTGTGAAGGTTCAATTAGCAGGGTAAGAACACGGTTTTGCTCAAAATATGGAAATGCACACAACATTATGGGTGACATACCAGAGTTCAAAAGAGGACAAATTGTTGGTGCACGTCTTGCTGGTGCATCTGTGACCAAGACAGCAAGTCTTTGTGATGTATCAAGAGCCACGGTATCCAGGGTAATGTCAGCATACCACCAAGAAGGACGAACCACATCCAACAGGATTAACTGTGGACGCAAGAGGAAGCTGTCTGAAAGGGATGTTTGGGTGCTAACCCGGATTGTATCCAAAAAACATAAAACCACGGCTGCCCAAATCACGGCAGAATTAAATATGCACCTCAACTCTCCTGTTTCCACCAGAACTGTCCGTCGGGAGCTCCACAGGGTCAATATAAACGGTCGGGCTGCTATAGACAAACCTTTGGTCACTCATGCCAATGCCAAACGTTGGTTTCAATGGTGCAAGGAGTGCAAATCTTGGGTTGTGGACAATGTGAAACATGTATTGTTCTCTGATGAGTCCACCTTTACTATTTTCCCCACATCCGGGAGAGTTACGGTGTGGAGAAGCCCCAAAGAAGCGTACCACCCAGACTGTTGCATGCCCAGAGTGAAGCATGGGGGTGGATCAGTGATGGTTTGGGCTGCCATATCATGGCATTCCCTTGGCCCAACACTTGTGCTAGATGGGCGCATCACTGCCAAGGACTACCAAACCGTTCTTGAGGACCATGTGCATCCAATGGTTCAAACATTGTATCCTGAAGGCGGTGCCGTGTATCAGGATGACAATGCACCAATACACACAGCATGACTGGTGAAAGATTGGTTTGATGAACATGAAAGTGAAGCTGAACATCTCCCATGGCCTGCACAGTCACCAGATCTAAATATTATTGAGCCACTTTGGGGTGTTTTGGAGGAACGAGTCAGGAAACGTTTTCCTCCACCAGTATCACGTAGTGACCTGGCCACTATCCTGCAAGAAGAATGGCTTAAAATCCCTCTGACCACTGTGCAGGACTTGTATATGTCATTCCCAAGACGATTTGACGCTGTATTGGCCGCAAAAGGAGGCCCTACACCATACTAATAAATTATTGTGGTCTAAAACCAGGTGTTTCAGTTTCATTGTCCAACCCCTGTATATATACATACCGTATATTCCGCATTATAAGGCGCACTTAAAAACCTTTAATTTTCTCAAAAAATGACAGTGATCCGGAGCACCTTATATATGGATCAATTGGTTAATTGGTTGATCCATACTGGTTGTACACGGCGCTCTGTCAAAATGTTTCAGTACAACTACAAAGCCGCACCACTTGCAGCATTACAGCTACCGTAGTCAGGGGCGTCGCCGAAGTAATAGCGGTAAACACTTGTACTGTGCTTACTCCTAATACAACACCACTTGTGTGTGTATAACGTTTGAATGTACTGTTGCAGGAATTGCCTGAGCTATATGTGATTAGAAGCTCAGTGTGTGGGGTGTATGTTTCGTGTGTGTGTATGGAAGATGTTGACATTACTCCTCCGGACAGAGGTGGCGCTGTGTGCTGCCGTAGCTGAGAATCAAGAGTGAAGGAGTGACGTCGGTATTATTGTGTATGTGGGGTGGGTAGAGACGGCGACCGGAGCAGCGGTGTATGAGTCTGTAAGCCCTGTGTTTTTACGTGCGGCAAAGTCATTAAAAAGAACCCCGAATCTCGTCAGCAACTCAGTGTTTTGATGCTGTTTCTTCATGCTCAACTCAGCAACGTATGAGTGAGGGAGTTAACCCCGAGGAAACTAGTAACTTCGACCCTGGAGAAAGCGTCTCCCCTGTATCATCAGACTACGGTCAGGGGACAGAAACAGGAAAGGTTAACAGTACTAACGTTTGATTTAGTGCATCAAACTGTTTCTTTTACGTGTTTACTGAATCAGGGAAAAGTTCCCTTTCACGTTTTAACTAACGTTTGATTTCAACTTCAACTTCATAGACTCCAATGCATTCCTAACGTGCGGTTGGCTCTATTCAATAGAATTCTATGTAGAGGAGACCTTATCATGAGAGTGAATGGAGTTATCAGAACGCTGGTTTGTAGTGTATTAATAAAGTTTGACTGACTGACTTATCTGACTGTTTTGTTGACATTCTCTTTAGCACAGCTCCATCTAGTGGATGCATAACGCAACCCCAGTCAAACGTTTGACTGCAGTAGCTTCTATTCTATGCGCCTTATAATCCGGTGCGCCCTATATATGAAAACAGTTCTAAAATAGGCCATTCATTGAAGGTGCGCCTTATAATCCGGTGCGCCTTATAGTGCGGAAAATACGGTATATATATATATATATATATATATATATATATATATATATATATTTACACAAATATATTTATAAAAGACGTATGTTTTTGACCCATAAGTTTCACAACTTTAACAATATATGATGTAATTTTGTATGTATCTCAGTCTTAAAGGCCGTCTGACAGAGACTCAAACCACAAACTGTGTGTTGTAAGGACTGTGACAGTGTCCCCGATCTGACAACCAACAATGCGAGCCTATTATCTACTTTATCTAACAGACAGTTTTACCTAATGCAAGTATGTTAACAATAAAAGACTGCACGCTATCACCAAGGAAATAATCAATATGTTATTGACATACCTACAGTATTTACTGTCAATGGTGTCATTGTTTTCACACATGCAATAACAAGAAGGCACCAATAGGAGACATTGTTATCCAGCATACTGGACAAATGCTTAATGAGTGAGGAAAATCTGAGAAAGAGTTTTCTAATTCTAATAATTCTAATTCTAATAATTTTAAATAGTTTAGGCATTACACATTACAAATCTTTAATATTTTTCTTTTTGTAAACAAGATAAAAAGAGATTTTCAGCTTCCTGTATTGTGTCCCCAGTTTGCTTATATTTATGACATTTAAGGGCTTCTTAGCAAGACAGAAGTGGGGTTTGCTGATAACAATGGGACTATTGATAATTTTGAAATATATCAATGAGGTGAAATGAGGTTATATCATTATAACCACCCACTACACAGTAAGCAGTGAGCCACTGTGTAATCTGACACTTTTCTGTCAGAACCAGCTGTAAATTCAAGCTACAGCAGCTGTTGAATAAGACCAATGAGCCTTGACCTCCCATGACTTGATCAATGGTTAAGCATGGTTCTTTTTTTAGACTACATTTGATAAATCCTGACCATTGCAGACTGGGAACACTCAACAGGAGCTGAAGTTGTGGAGATGCACAGAGCCATTCGGTAAGCCATAATTTGGCCCTTGCTCAATTTGCTCAAATCATTTCTCTTGTCCCTTTTTCCTGCTTCTAACACACCAACTGTGAGGATAAAATCTTCTTAGGAATAGTGTCATTAAAAAAGTCTGGTGTTTTGACCACATGATTTCATTAAGACAGTATACGGTAAAACAACTTGAAAATCAGCAATGGTCACATTTCAGGGCTGCTGAGCAATTTTCTGATGAAAATAAAAAAATAAATCTTTTAAAGCTAAATAATGTATTTTATAAATAGTACATGATAGCATCATCATGGCCTATCTCTATGTGCAGCCAATGAAAGTTCTGTAGAAGTGCAATCAACGGTTAACTAGCAAAGTATGTTGTTATTGAACTTTTAAACTGAATCAAAGACAGGAACCACTGCTTTTTGCATAATTTTCATATTGCTTTTGCCGATTTTGTCTGTAAATTTATTTTCTTTTGAGGTCCACAGATCCTACTGTTGTATCTCTATTAATTCAGCAGCAGAATTCAGAACTCAGCAACCCATGTTCCCACAATAAGATATTCACATTTTTAGCAAGTCAATTTAAGTTTGTCAGTTTATTGATAAGGCATATTAAATCACAGAGCTGTATGATGAATGGAGGCAAAACAAGAGAAATACAATATTTTACTTAAATAAAACAGAGTAAACTATAAAAAAGGTAAGATTAATAAATAAAAATATATAAAACTGTTATAAAGTGACCAACTAAAATTAAAGTTTGCACTGATGTGTCTATTTTAACTCTAAACTGATGTCGTTGAAAATAGGAGACCCCTTATCATAATGAAACCACAGAAATAGAGCAACTGCAGGAAGAGTTTAGATCGTGGAACATCTTAGACCATATAATATTTTTACCTACGTTTTGATGGTGAAGTTAAACCATAAAATCTATTTTGCAACAAACAAGAGGTCAAAGGTGAGATGCCAAGCAGGTATGGCAGTTACAGCAAACATTTTCAGTTTCAGAGCGAGATTCCTCATGGTCAATGTCAGATTTTGAAAAGCTTCTCTGCAGCTCTCTGTTTTTACAATTACAAAAGTCCAGCGTGTTTGCAAGAGCAGGTGTTAATAAGGGGACATTTTGTGTCAACGTGGCCCAAGTGGCTCGTGTTTTTCTCACAAATGAGAAGAGGTGTATTCATTCCTTTGTTGTTTAAATTAGAAATAAATGTCATAAAGCCATCTCACTCAGCAAGGTATTATGCTCTAAAAAGCTTAATTTCTCCAGAAGTTCATTTTAAAGCTTTGGGTTCATATATTTGTGGATGCACAAAATCTTTGTTTCTGCCACCACAGTGATAGGACCATAACATCCCTTTACCAGTTTTAATAAAGCGTGGTGCCTGTTTTTGGATCAACTCTAAACTGGAGATAGTTGGTATTTAGTTGTTTTCTGTTATGTGAGTTTTTGTAGTTTGTTTTTCCTTCTTAGAAGCCAATGTAATATCACTCAGTTTTCCAGTTTTAGGAAAAGAGAAATATTTTTGAACAATGTTTTCTTGCTTACTAATTGGAATCTCCAAAGACACAGTTGGTCATGTTGTAGTGTGTATAATACAGTCAGCCACTTTGGACTGCAGAGTGGCTTATGTTTAAGTGAAGAAGGCTAGTTTAACAGTACTACGACTGTGTCATCCAAACATCTTGGCATCTCCCTGCAGTTTTTTTTCTATGCAGCCGTATAACTTGAAGAAGAAAACAAGGGGTACAATGCAGCTGCTTCATAGGGAGGTGGAGGATCAATAGCCTGTGGTCCGTTGATCCAGGCTGGTTCATATGAGGTTCCAAATGCTTCATATCTGAAGCCACTGGTAGGAGGTAGATGATTTTCATCTGTCAATTCAGGCAGGATGACAATGGGGAGCTTAAGAACTATGCTTGGAGCACATGTGATGTCAAGATATACCTGTGAGAAAAAAAATCTAAATTAAAAATTTGATTAAACAATTACATATTTCAGTTTTCATGTTTTTCAAAATATACTGGTTTAAGTTATCCATGTTACGTTTATGGCCAGAAATAAAATAGGCAAAATTTATATATAATGCACTTAGGTATAATGACAACTTAACACCTTATAAACCACTTAAGAGTTTAATAAGAACTTGCAGCACATTATGATTATTAAGAATGCATCAAATGCTTCAAACAACTTTATAAGAATTATACACGTGTTCTGGGATTATGAATGAAAATAAATAAAGACAAATTATTTAGTTGTTATTTGACCACCAGGGTGGGTGCTGTGCCTTTCTTTAAAATTCACATTAGCAGTCTGTGGCAAAACTGAACATTTTGAATTTATTACCTACATAAATATAAGTACAATGAGCATGAAAATGTGTTACTTTGATAAAGTAATTATGCATAATAAACAAACTACTGAATAGATCTATCAGTGAAGGTTACCTTTAGTCTGTACTCCAGCTTGATGATAGGACAAATCAAAATGGACGGAGACAGCTGTCTGGGGATGGTAAGCACCTTTGTCACAGCTGTTGTGCCCCCCCTTGACTTAATGGCATCAGCCTTTTCCTGAAGGATGTCATGCTTATCAACTTTTATGTATTCTCCTCCGTTGTATGTCTTCTTCTCATCCAGTACAAATTTAGGTTTGACTACACGGTTTGAAAGATTGGTGATTTTAGCTGTGACATGGAGCTCTTCACCTGCCCAACAAAAAGAGACGGTCAGTTTAAATAATTTATTCAACAGCATATGATGGTCAAATTACATTATGATTAAAAATTGCAGTTGTTTGTTCATTTTTTCAATTAAAGGCACACTTAAACAGTGTCTCTGTGTCTTTAAAGAGCAAGGAGGGGAATGACAGGGGCTGCAGACCGGCCCAAGAAGGAGCCAAAGCAAGAAGCCACTACAAGACAACATGCTGGAAAGGTGAGAAAATTAGTGAGTGCAATAAAGTTTGGATGCATTCATTTTCTTCAGTAATTCAAAGGCATACAGAATGCAAGGTTTACATCTCTTGCCAAGATGGCTTTACAAATTACCTGAACTTGCACATTAGAAGTATTTGTAGTTTAAAATGTATTTTTGTACCATTCTCTTATATATTGAGGATAATAAGCCATATGAATTTAAAATATTTCATACAATGTATGTTTAGTAATTGCTTTTTAAATTATTGTCTTATATCGTCTTATTTTTAAGTTTCAAGTTTAGAAATAGCGGGCTCTTTTTAATGAGCTAAGCTAGAACATCAGGCTTTTCACATCACTACATAGTAAATAATCCAGTTTAGAACTGTTGATTTAGAAAAAGAGCTAATCAGTTGTTGCCCAGAACAGCTCAAAAAGAAGAAAATAAAACCTTTTTCAGCACTTTGTAAGAAGCTGCAAATTAGATTCCTGTCAGTGTTTACTGGCTGCACAACAGGGAGAGGGGTGGGAACATCTCGCCTTTGACTTGACATGCAATGAAGACAACTTTTGTATAGTGCTCCACCAAACCATTCCACCCCCCTACCCCACCTCCCCACCCAGGTCATCCGGCCTGGGGATTGAGCCATATCATATATATCACTGTGTGAGGTCATGTTTAAGAACAAAGGGAGATAGCGAGTCAGAATACCAATAGGATTGTATTCACCAGGTTTGTATCCCATCCGACGTGTATAGATATCCAGTAAAACTATTCCAGAGTTTAAAGCAATACTCTTCTGCTTGCTTCTGTGTTGAGAAACCTGAAAAGACATTTTAACATGGTGATTTACATACAATAAATACTGTAATATAATGTTCTATTTTGTCAAAACAATTCATTCCTTAGTTCATTAAATTGCATCAGTTTTTAAGGATTTCAGTTTTTTTCTCACCATGATCCCTGGTATGTTCATCTCTGCTTTGGATACAAATGTGAAGTGGGTTTTAGCTTTTCTTGCCGGTATCATTGACTGTTTGAGCTTGGCTTTTAAGGTATGAATAATTTGACCAAACATCGAGGAGAATGATGAAGGTAGTTCTCTGTTGAATTAAATTTAATACAATGATTAAAGTCTGAAAAGAAATTAAATAATTAAATCTCAAGCATTTAAAGTGAAAGTACCTGTCCGGAATCCTAAAGCTGAAAGGAAATACATGCTGTCCTTTTCCAATGATTTCCCTCTCTGAAAAAGATAAATTTTTTGTTTAATCAGCGTCATTGACACTTAAAATTAGGCTGAATAAATAAAATAATTCAAATTTAAAGTCATACATCACCATTTTGTCTTGTTTCTTTCAAGATATACTGTTGAATTTGATAATATTTTTGTTTATGAGAGTAATCCTCAGTTTCTTCTGGGTTGATTTTTCCCAATAGCCCATAATGCTCACTAAAGTTAACCCGAGCTTCTCCTTTGGCTATAAAAACAAGCGACTGGATTTTTGTTTCTTTAGAGGCTTCCAGGATGATCCGTCCATTTATAGTGTCTCCATTTGTAAAAATGTTCCTTCGGTTGATGGCGTCGTAATTAATTTGAAAGTTTTTGATGGTCATTTTCAGCAGAAACCTTACTGAAACTCACTCTGAGTGCACCCAACACGTTTACTGCACAGCTTTTATAGAAGCTTGGAAATCCAGAGAAACCTGTTTCTGATGCATCATCCCTTCAGACAACTGCAGTATGCATTGTTGGCATACCAGGTGCGGTTTATTTTCAGTAAGTAACATTCAAACTACAATGTTGTCATGGTGAGCAACTGAGTAAACAAATAAAAAACTGCAGTCTCAGAGTGGCATGACAGATTCTCTTTAACAGTCATCTGTTCCAGTTTTTTTTTGTAGCATGTATGTCCCTTGAAACGGCTTTCCTATTACATTGTTTGTGTGTTTCCTGCTACACTTTTAATTTTATCCAGTGGTAACCATGTTTCATGATGTTTTGATCTTTTGCTTTTTTTCCAAATGTTTATGAGTAAAAGTATAGAAAAACACTTATAAGAACTAAGAAAAACATACATTTTTGTGTATTTTATAGAAATAGGCACTGGACGAAGTTTAAGAAATTGCAGTGGCTGAGGCTTAAGAGCCCAGCTCTCACCTAAGTCTGACATACAATATAACCAGTCAGTCATTTTCTACTGCTTATTCCATAGTGGGTCATGGGGAAGCTGGTGCCTATCTCCAGCAGTCTATGGGCAAGAGGCAGGGTACACCCTGGACAGGTCACCAGTCCATCGCAGGGCAACACACAAACAACCACATTCATACACCTAAGGGCAATTTGCATGTCTTTGGACTGTGGGAGGAATCCAGAGTACCCGGTGAGATCCCATGCATGCATGGGGAGAACATGCAAATTCCATGCAGAAAGACCCCTGACCAGGAATTGAACCCAGGACCTTCTTGCTGCAAGGCAACAGTGCTACCAACTGCACCACCATGCAGCCTACAATATAGCTGATAAAGTAAAACAACAGCAGAAAGACAATACAAACACCTATAACAGGAAGTAGACATACGCTTCAGGAAAAGTTCTTTAAGTGATTCATAAATTTTACTTAGTCACTAAGGTCAACATTTTCCAAACAAGCTTTATATCGAGTTACAGTAATTTACCCCTTCAGGTATTTGTACCCTCATTTTGGACAATTACATTGCAATTTTGTCTCTTTCTACTTTCATCTTGTACATGTAAACAAACTACTTTGTACTCTTGTACTTAAACCATTGAGTACCAGTTAATTTTGTTGAATTTTTAGACATTTTGGAGATGTATTCTGATAAAATTGTTCGAATCTCATGTATTATTGTGGTAAATGGTATTTACATAATTTTCAGAAAACTTTTAATCACACTATTTCCATTTATTTCGGTTCTTATTGCTCTCTGGACCTTTTATCAAATAAATGTATATATTTATTTTACAAATAATTTTGACCGCTAATCAAACCAAAATAACTCTAAAGAATCTAGTGCTGGTAGATATTGGATATTGCATGATATTTTTCATTGAAGGCATCTCGTGCAAGTGCTAGCAGGCTGGACCAGAAATATCATTCTTTGGTATGGGACTAGTTTTTCAGGGACAAAGACACACAGTTTACAATTCCCAGTACATCTGAGGTGTTTGAAGTGAAGTCAGAGGAGGCACAACAACTGTAAGAAGCATTTACAAGGAAACAGTACTTTCTGCAGAGGAATGTCAGTTGTTTGATCATGGTGTGCAATTTAACAAGATAAGGCCAAAAAATAATAATCACAGTTTGCTCTATTTGACCCATTTGCTATCTGTCATTGGACATGCTGGATCACTGTAAACAGTCCTATGATTTTTGTTCAAAATCTTTTGGAAATCTCACAGTTAGGGTGAGATATGCACAGAGACTTACACCATATGTTTGTAATGTTAACCTTGCTAATCATTTTTAGTACTGATGATACTGTCTTTGATATGACTTGAATAGTCAGACTAGAGACAATCTAAACTGCCAGCTCAGTTTGTGTTTAGGTCATATTGAAATGACATTTTTCTGGAAAGATGTGTAACACTGACTGCTCTCTCACACACACTGTGTGACATTGCCTCTGGTCCTTGTAGAAATAATTCAAGACAGAAAGGTTGAAGCTCTTATAAGGCAACAATAAATGATTAAATGATTTGAAATGTAACAAAACACTGTAAAACAGGACCCATTTCCCTCGGATACTAGGATGGACACAGCTCTTATTTATTTTGAATGGATCTTGTAGATATTGTGCATTTTTACATTTTAACGTAAAACAAGGAAAACCATTAGTCAGATAAAATTAATAATACGGTCATTCACAGTTGTTCTGTTTTATGTATACGTTTCTCACATAACCTGCTTCATTTTAATGTATTTGTATATTTACAGGGATGTGTGACTTCATGCAGTTTTTGAAAAAGTTTTGTTTTGTTTCACAAAAAAACTGCATTTCTTAGTAAAATTGTCAACTAGTACAAAAACCAAAAAAAAGTATTTTGCTTTTATTTATATTTTTTTTAAGAACAATGTGAATGTGCTAAAATTGGTATCAGTATCCAAAGCCGCTTCTTATTTGGAAAAAAGAACATATTTATTATACAAAGCTGTGATGGTGCATGTTAAATTACTGTATGATATAAACATCATCAATGACAAAGATAAAGTTAAAACAAAAAACGTCAACATGAAAATTTAATATCTTTGTAAAATTGTCAATCGTTATATTTCTTTTTAGTTTGAATCCTTAAAAGCAGCAAAGATTGTCTTTTATTCATGTTTGATATTTCTAGGAAACCTCATTTAAAGAACGGTTCATTCCAGATTCCCCATAGGAAGGATGACTAGAAGTTGAAGGGCCTGCTGGTGGAAGTGGACGGGCCAAGCCCCAGGCTGGAGGGTCTGGATTCCCGAAGTTCCCCTGTGATCCGTTTCTGAGGTCAGCAGCAGGGGCTGGTTCTGGTTCCACAGCAGTGACTTCAGAGGCTGGCAGGATGACTATATTAAGTTTAATATCTGGGTTTAAAGCATGCTTCACATCAAGGTAGACCTGTAAGAAAAGTGATGTTAATTCAGTGTTGTCAACATCTTAAGAAAATAAGATATTTCAAACAGTTGAAGTTTATAAAAGAAGTTTGTAAAAGCATAAAAAAGCTTTCATGTTTTGATACAAACATATTGCATTAAAGTGTTGGTAGTCCATGCAAAATACTCCAGAGCTTCTAAAATATTGGAAACAGTCTAGTAATGTCTATGATGTAAACAGATCAGCAAAACAATTTACTTCTCATCCAATAAGCCTCTTCAGTTTGTGTAGACAGTGGTAGAAAAAGATCCAAGGTTTAAATATTGTCCAGTGGCCAGTTTATGATGCCGTTGTTGGCAGAAGATGTCATCTAAAATTTCTGTTGAAGGGACAGTAACAGTTTTGGTTTTTTTTACCTTAGGAACATGAAGAAGGCTGGGATGAATACGAATGCTTAACCCAAATATTGCAGAGGCAAAGAATAAGAGTGAGGACTATTTATCCAAAAGAAAAATGGGAACAAAAACAAAAATGAGCAATTTTTTTAATTATGTATAAATAATCCCAAAAGATGTAATGTAGAAAATTGTAGCACTTTGTGCTAATTACTTTCTGTACAAGTGAGATAAATGTGGCCTTTACATTGGCCATGTAACACATTTGTATAAAAATTCGACTCACATAGTGGTGGGAGGGGGGGGGGTTCTTTCGATCGATAGGGGACGGGTGGAGGTACACTACAGTGCATTTACTGTCTGTTCACACCATAGATAAGTTTTAGTTAGACTTGTGCTCCTGTTTGTCCTGCTCCAGACCATTACCAAATTCAAATGATTTCCTTTGCTCTGGTTTATTTATTAAGATTAACCTTGACCTATAAATCACTGAGGTAGAAACAAACCCCTCAGTTCAATAGACAGATTAGTAAAAAAACAATTTCTTACCGAAGAAATTTCTTACATGAGGGACAACACAATATTTTAGTTCCAAAGACATATTACCATAAAACCAGGCATATAGAAAATTATGAAATGAAGGATGCTTCTCAGGGATTTCACGTTTCAGATATTGTTTATCTGGTGGAGGTGCTAATTAAAAAGCAAAAATTATACACCTTCAGAAAGCCTGGAAATCTACTGCTTAAAACGTATTTCAAAGATTAGTAAATTGTCTTGCTGCTTAGAATGAACGTGGCCATAGATTAACTCTGGGTGCAATGCACAATATTGTATATTGTGCATTGCACACCGGAAACTACAGTGAGTGTTAGAAGCTGTTTGTTTGAAAACAACACTATAACCTGACAGGGAGGTGATCAATATGTGGTTCTGCTGAAGTTTTCAGGAAGCTCAGGTTGTTTTAATGCCGTCCTTCAGCTCGTCTGCATTATTGTGTCTGGTGTCTGTCTTTTTCCTCTCAATAGATGATACTCAATATATATTCAGCAGATTGTCTAGGGGGTTTTGAAGTTTTAGGGCTGCACAGTGGTGTAGTTGTTAGTACGTTTACCTATTGTCTTGCAATCTTGGGTTCAAATGTCCCCCTGGCGTCTTTCATGTTTGCATGTTCTCCTTGTGCATGTGTGGGTTCTCTCAGGGTACTCCAAAAACATCAATGTTAGGGTAATCAGTCTCTCTAAATTGTTCTTAGTAATGAGTATGTGTGTGTAGATGTTCTTTGTCCTGTTTCTGTGTGTTTTTCTGTAGTGGACTGGCGACCAGTCCACTACAGCTGGATGCTGTTGGTGCCTACATCCAGCTGGATGTAGGCACCAAAATATCCTGGTTAATGGCTGCACTGACTTTGGGCTTGATTAAACACAGTGGACCAACACCAGCAGAGGACATGGCTTCCTAAATTATCATTGACTATGTACAGGGGTTGGACAATGAAACTGAAACATCTGGTTTTAGACCACAGTAATTTATTAGTATGGTGTAGGGCCTCCTTTTGCGGCCAATACAGCATCAATTTGTCTTGGGAATGACATATACAAGTCCTGCTCAGTGGTCAGAGGGATTTTAAGCCATTCTTCTTGCAGGATAGTGGCCAGGTCACTACGTGATACTGGTGGAGGAAAACACCTCCAAAACACCCCAATGTAGCTCAATAATATTTAGATCTGGTGACTGTGCAGGCCATGGGAGATGTTCAACTTCACTTTCATGTTCATCAAACCAATCTATCACCAGTCTTGCTGTGTGTATTGGTGCATTGTCATCCTGATACACGGCACCGCCTTCAGGATACAATGTTTGAACCATTGGATGCACATGGTCCTCAAGAATGGTTCGGTAGTCCTTGGCCCATCTAGCACAAGTATTGTGCCAAGGGAATGCCATGATATGGCAGCCCAAACCATCACTGATCCACCCCCATGCTTCACTCTGTGCATGCAACAGTCTGGGTGGTACGCTTCTTTGGGGCTTCTCCACAACGTAACTCTCCCGGATGTGGGGAAAACAATAAAGGTGGACTCATCAGAGAACAATACATGTTTCACATTGTCCACAGCCCAAGATTTGCGCTCCTTGCACCATTGAAACTGACGTTTGGCATTGGCATGAGTGACCAAAGGTTTGACTATAACAGCCCGGCCGTGTATATTGACCTTGTGGAGCTCCTGACGGATAGTTCTGGTGGAAATAGGAGAGTTGAGGTGCACATGTAATTCTGCCGTGATTTGGGCAGCCGTGGTTTTATGTTTTTTGGATACAATCCGGGTTAGCACCCGAACATCCCTTTCAGACAGCTTCCTCTTGCGTCCACAGTTAATCCTGTTGGATGTGGTTCGTCCTTCTTGGTGGTATGCTGACATTACCCTGGATACCGTGGCTCTTGATACATCACAAAGACTTGCTGTCTTGGTCACAGATGCACCAGCAAGACGTGCACCAATAATGTGTCCTCTTTTGAACTCTGGTATGTCACCCATAATGTTGTGTGCATTTCAATATTTTGAGCAAAACTGTGCCCTTACCCTGTTAATTGAACCTTCACACTCTACTCTTACTGGTGCAATGTGCAATCAATGAAGACTGGCTACCAGGCTGGTCCAATTTAGCCATGAAACCTCCCACACTAAAATGACAGGTGTTTCAGTTTCATTGTCCAACTCCTGTAAACCTCACACTGGACTTCAAGCAATTTGGATTCTGTCTCTCCAGTCTTCCTCCAGACTCTGGTACCTTGACAAAATGCAAATTTTACTTTCAAATGAAAAGAGGACCTTGAACCTCTGACCAACAGTCCAGTCCTTTATTCTCCTTAGCCTGGATAAGAAGCGAAATCAATAAGGGATATACCAGTTGGGATACATAGTGTGTATGAATGCGTGATGTCTCTGGCTTTACATCAGGATTCGCAAAATAATTTTTTCTTCCATTCAACTTTTCATTAACATGCTTTGATTCAGCCGTTTGTGACCAACCGACTTCTGTAACAATGACCTTTCGATGGCTTACCCTCCTCGTGGTGGGCGTCAGTGACTGTCTGCAAAATGACTGACGAGTCTTCCCTGTGATTTTCAGAGTCATAACATAAATTTTCTGCAGTGAAAATATTTTTATTTGTTACATGCAGAAGTCATGTATGACGTGCCAGACAGACACAGCTTTTGTGTGTTCTGAACAAGTCCTTCGGCAGCAACAAAACATTTGATTAGTTTGTTCTGCTTTGTGATGTTTCACCACATAAAGTCACATAAGATTAATTAACATTGCAGCTGTGCAACTGTTTTTATTTTTGGAGCAGCTTACCTTTAACCTGTACTCCACTTTGATGATGCTGCAGTTGAGCATGGAGGGCTCCACATCTTGGGGAATGGTAAAAACCATTTCGACATTTTCTGAGGGTGATGGAGGGATGGGTTTTCCCACCTCTCTGATTATGTCTGTAGTCTGGCATTTTCTCTTCCCCCCTGCAAAGAAGCTGTCCTTCCTGTATATGGAGCACACAGGCTTGACCTCATGAGGTGAATTGTTCTGAATCTTCATCAAAACGTTCAGTTCTTTTCCTGTGGAACAAATAAATTAAGCTAAAGGTTTCAAAATAACCATATGTCGTAGTCATTAACAGGTTAAAAACCTCTAACCTTGGAAGAAACCTGATTGTTCAAGATTCACATCCATGGCGACACTTCCTGAGGTGAAAACGTTCATTGTCTTTTCCAGTGATTTGTGTAGGGGTTCCTAAAAGACAACTCAATAAATAAATATTTTTATCTGTCTCGCAAAATAGGACAACAGACTTGAGGAGTTACTAACTCCTTCTACACAGATGGCTGTAAACAGATGATGATTTAAACCATTAGATTTAATGTTTTCATACAATTTGAGTTGCAGACTATTTTTAACTCATATGATAAAATTTTAATGCAGTAAAAAACCCAAAAATTCAAAATGTTTATCTCTCTCTCCCTTAAACTCCATCCAAAATGTCCTGTTCTACCTCCCTACCAGGACCTGTCTTTGGGTTAAGGTCCTGTCAAAATACCCCTAGAATCCTGATATCTTTGTTACCAACAATGTATTTTACAATGATTTTATCCTTTTTCCAAAATCTAAAAAAAACATTTTAGAAAGTATATATCCAAACATACCATTAACCCAGAGATTGAGTTCAGGTCGGTTTTTGCAACAAAACCTATTGGAATCTGGCTCTTCCTGTCTAGCCTCATTGATCTGCTCAAAACAGCCTCCAGAAGGTATGAAATGCTTCCATATCTACCAGTGAAGGAAGAGGGGATGCCCCTAAAAGAGGAACCAGAGATGGTCAGGTGAGCATGTTACAGAAAAATGACGTGTATCACCTTTTCTCAAAAACCGTGTATTGATCAATTTAATTGACACAGTAAAAATTGACTTTTAGAGCAATCACATGTGGACAGATGTGGAAAAAATGTCCTTAGTGCATCTGTCCAGGACAGATCTAGATGATGTTTACCTGTGTTGGGACCCACAGCCATGGTTTAAAACATCAAGATGCGGTACAGACTTTTCTGGAACTTTCAAAATAAATTGCATTATCCTACGCACAACTTGGGAATTGGGGGTAACAGCGAACTTCCCATGATGCCACAGTCCATATAAAACCCCCACAAGTCACTCTCTTCCACGCCGGTGATGATCGGGACAGGAGAGACACAGCGCGCTAATGTCTCTTTGCTGGCAAACAGACATTTAAGGTACAAGCGTTGCTTGACATTCTCTCTGAGATCTACAGACAGCAAACTGTTGCCGGAGTTCCCTGCAGAGACCCTGTCTCTACGAAGCCGAGTGGAGCGGTTTCCCAGTCTGAAGGAAGAACAGAATGAGACGCCCCCCCCCCACAGCTCCGGAACCCTTTTGTTCACAGAGCTTTCTTCAAACTTCGTCGTTGCCCGGACAACTCCTCCTCAGCACGGTTCACATACGAGGTTAGGGTTTGGGCAGAGAGAAGTGATTTAGGATTAAATGATCTAAACGTTTTTCATTTTATGAAGTTTGGTTTTGTTTGTGTTGAACTCAGCTATCTTGGTGCTAGCAGGCTACCTGCAGCACACGTGCTCAGCTTTGTGTTTGTGTGTTTTTAAAGTTAAGACAAACTTTACTTGAAGGGTGATATTAAACACAGAAGATTGATCATAACACGCCGTCCGCGCTTATGCATTTTAACCCTTTTATTAACGTTTTTTTTAAAGGTGTGTATTTGATTCTGGTGCTAAGCTATAAGTTTCTTTTGTTAGCTTTAACCTCTAACAGCTAAGAACACGTGCTTGCTACTAAAGAATATTTACCCAGAAAGGTTTAGTTTTCAATACAGTAAATAATAGTTCCCTAAACATTATTTTACTAAACTTGATAACTAAGTAAACACCATTAAGCCCCATTTCTCCAGAAAGATTTGGCTCTTTTCCAAAATATTCCCTTAATAATATTTCTTTAAATATTATTTTAATAAATAAAGGCAGTTAATGAGACACCGTTGAGAAATAGTCATCCAGAAGGTTGGTTTTATTCAGCATATCATTATTTAAAACATTATTTTATTAAAATGATATTTTATCTGATCTTGCATTGTGAAGTGTTGTCTAAAGGTTTGATGATTATTGCCTAAGTTGGTTCCAAGACTAAATTAACTTCATTTCCAGATTCTTCAAGATAATCCTTGGTTCTCAAACATAAACATTGCATGGTAATGTTGCATCACTCTTTTTGGTCATGATTTCCAATCATCTTTAATCAACTTGTTTATATTGTACATAGCCCATTAGTCTTACCTATTCTTTAATTCTGCTCGGTAGTTTAGTTGAATTGTTTTAGCATAGTGAAGAATTTGTTGATTGAAATATGTCTGACTTTGAGTTGACTTATTTTTGTTAATAAATTCTTGTATTTTAATAAATTGTGTGAATTCATTCCATGTGTGTGCAGAGTTTATGCTGTTCAATAATGTCAGAGCTTGGTTCACTCTTTTCGATTTTGTCCTGATACCACCGCCTTACTGGGCTGGTATTCACAGGACAACCCTTAACAGACTGAAATATTATTTGATAAAAGATTAAAGTATTAATATTAATTATTAGATAATATATTCAGATTCATAGTCACAACAAATGTTGCTGAACAGCACAAGCAAAACATGCAGCTGCAGCAGACAGCCATGTTTAACATTTGATGTGTTCAACATAACATTAAGATGTAGTTGATGATGATGTAGTTTAACATTAAGTTAAACTACATAATCTACAGTAGCATTATCAGGCAGCCAATAATTTAATCTGTTTTCTGAATAATGTGTAAATAGTAGTAAAAAAAAAATCTTTACTGTTTCATTCAAGGCTTTGTTGTGCTGTTCTGTTAGATGATTCTGTGAAATAAATTTAAGATAACAATAAATAAGTGAGGTGAAAAGCTTTATTAGATTATTTTCTATCGTTTAAAACAGAGATAAAGATTCTCATTTTTTGCAGTAGCACTTCTTTCTATGTAAAACAAACAGATAAAGGAAATTAAATGACGGAATAACAAAGACTCACATTCGGTCCACTTCTAACAACTCTACATGAATTATAAGTGAAAATAATAAAAGTTTTGGTTTTCTTTGGAACAACAAGAGGATTAACTATAAATAATGATTTGCCTGATAAGGAGTAAAAATATATTTGAAGTTTTGTTCAATTATTAATTTATTTTTAACTTGGTATTTTTTTTCTTTTCAGCCTATTGGAATAACAACAGTGAGTGGTCCGTAATAGTTAGGAACAACAGGGTACAAGATAGTTGTTTATATTTTCTAGATTTTATTTCCAGCGGAGCATGAGAAAAAGACCCCAGTCATTACTACAGATTGTTGCTATTTATTTCAACTCACTATTTTTATTAGTGAGTTGTCGAACCAGTGCCCCATTCAGCGGCTGGCACTCTGGGCAAAAGCCTACGTGGCCTATGCCAAGAACCAACTCTGGTCCTGGGCCACACAAAATAAGTGTTGCAAATGGCCCACGGGCCACCCCTTGTGTACTCCTGCGTTTTGATTTTATAAAACATCACATTATGTGGAAAAAAAGCTTTAAACTGATTAATCAAAGTCAAAAATCTTTCATTGCACTACCTGCTGTTTCAGCAGGGGTGTGTAGATTTTTTAGAGGCATTGTATCTGCAGAAGTATGAACATGATTGTTTCTTACTCTTTAGAGAACTGAAAGGAGAATGGGTAGACATGGGTTCCTGGGGTCAAAACATTCGAGTCTAATCAAAAGAGAAACAAACACGTATTAAAAACGTACAAAAAGATAAAAAAGGATTTTAACCTTCCTTTTAAATGGATTCAATATTGACAGTAAGGCTGCTGAGATATGCTGAATTTTTGAAGGGACCATTACAAAACAAAGAAACCATTACACTATATGGCAGCTCATATAAACTATAAGACATGGAAATATGTTTCTCTGTTTGGGCCCCCAAATAAATTAGGGAATTTGTTCATTGAGCTGTTCTGATCTTC
Organism: Girardinichthys multiradiatus; assembly: GCF_021462225.1. Taxonomy (NCBI): domain Eukaryota; kingdom Metazoa; phylum Chordata; class Actinopteri; order Cyprinodontiformes; family Goodeidae; genus Girardinichthys; species Girardinichthys multiradiatus. The sequence goes on along the minus strand of NC_061805.1, from coordinate 34,858,794 downwards.
ACCAGGCTTAGGCTACCTTAATTTACCTTTATCTCCTAGCCAATAGCAACTGTAATTTGTTATTTATTTATTCATATGTATTTATTCAGTTAATAACAAATACACCATCAGCAGTTACCTGAAGCAACAGCTAAAAAAAAAGCCAATAGGAGCAAGAAAGTGTTATGTCATAATATAATGTGCCTCTGAAATAATAATAATAATAAACAATGAGTAGTTGACAATAGATAACAGACAGTATTTCAGTGTAAAACTGCTTGTCAGATACTGCATTTTGATTAGCAGTGCTGTGTGCCAGTCTCAGCTAATACTGCCATGTCTACTGCTCTAACTCGTAGGGCAGACTAAATGTCAAACATTTTATGAAGAAAAGAAAAAGTACATAGTCTCTATTGACCTGAGGTCTTGAGGATGACTGTTCCACAAGTGAGGGCCATAAAAAGAAAATCCTGACTCATCGTAGGTTTATTCCCTTACTTTGGGTGCTATCAAAAGGCCTAGACCTGAGTGACTTGGATGGCTCATACATTAAAAGTCAATCTAGTAAATATTTTAGATTAGTCTATTAATGGTGCTAGTTAATATATTTACTAGATTGGACTAGAGCCATTAATGGCTTTAAAAGTAATTTAAAAGATTATAGATATCAAAATAGAGCCCAGAAATACTTACATGCTTCTCCATTCTGGTTTTTCAGCACTACTTGGGTGATATCTTTAAAGAAAGAAGAAGAACAGTGATAAAAAAAAAAGAGTCTGTGCATATTGAGTTTTCTCATTAGAGACCTTTGATTAAAGCAAACAATTGTTTTTTATTTATTTATTGTTTTGTTTTAGAACATAAAATATTACATTTAAGAATAAGCCATTTTTCTTTTCTATGGTAAAAATGTTCTAATTTTCCCTTTCATATTTTAAGTAATAATATAATACAATTGCCTGCAAAAGTAGAAGTAAAAACTTAACTATACTATTTACATTAACAGACAGGCACCTAATTCTCTGACTGCAGGAGGCGCTGTTTATTTCTTTGCATCTCAAAGTGGTGCCGTGTAATTTTTCATCAGCACCAAATACAGAACGTGTAAAAGAAACACGCGCAAACACGATATTTACATATATCTGCATACATACAGTCAACATATTTCTTCCCCATTTTCTGACATTAAAACACACTAAACTTTTACATCGTTTCGGATTACTGACAATTTGCAAAATAAGATTACCTTCAGGTTTTACTAGTACTTAAAATTTAGAAAAGCTCAGATGATGATTTAATGCCTTTGTAAGCTGCTGGAGAGTTGGTAAACATGGGAATTAATTGTTTGAACAAAGGTCTCTTGGAGTAAATCTTCCTCTCTGACCGAGAAGAGAAACTTTAGTCTGGCTTGTCAGACAAATGTCAAAAATTGCATGGGTTTACCTGTATTTGTATTTTAAATCTTGATAATCGTATATTTTCTTTATGTGTGGCATTTTCATTGCCCGTGACGCCTAAAAAGCTCATCCTTATAAAGTGATGTCACAGAGTGACATATAGAGTGCTATAGAGCAAATAGAGGTGAACTTTTCAGATAATTTTAAGAATGTAAGGTATATCACTGTTGGTCGCTAAAATTACCACAAACAAGAAAAAAAAAACTATTTTAGTTAACTTTATATTACTGTGCGTTTAATATCAGTTGTTTATTTATTTATTTATGAATTTATCTATTTGCCTTTATTGCTGTTTTTTTTATGAATGAATATAAATTCCAGATATTTTAATTCTCAAAAGAAAATAACGCTAATTGTTAATTTCACATTCAATGTCATGTTTCGTATGTTATTAGAAAAGTCGAATAACTACTTTTTTTTTTTTTGTCTAAAAATCTCCAGATTCTGTTAAGAAAATGCAAGGACCAGAACTAAAGCTTACCCTTGGAGTTTTTGTTGGCAACGAAGTAACGTCTGATGCTGAAGTATTTGTCCTGGGCGTGGTAGATCGTGGTGCTCCGGAAGCCCTGTTCGGTCCACATAACGTTCGCTTTACCCTTGAATTTGACGTACAGGGAGTTGATCCGGCATTCCTTCTTCACTTCCACCGTCACCTCCCCTGTAAACGTGTCTCCGTTCGTCAAAGGGTACTTATCATTCATCGATTTAAAAGTAACATTTATTTTCTTTATGGAGGACAGCATGATGTCTGACGAAAAAAAAAAAAAAAAAACTGAAGCAAAAGTGAGGCAAAATGAAAGGAACACCGGCGCCTTGTGTGGGTATCAGAGGGGACTGGGTTATTTATGGTCTATTGGGTCTTTCCGTCACGGTCAGCGATGCTCATGTCACACCTGTTTTTACTTAGTATAAGTGTTTGCAAGAAGAGCGTCATTTCCCCTCCCTCCCAGTAAAATCCAATATTGTTTTTCAGATTTGCACACGAGCACCTAGTTGTATCCTTACTTCCTCCGTTTTTTTTCAAGGCCACACACTTTTAGCTTATTAACAGTCAATAAAAGTAGTCTCTGCAGTAGTAAAATAGCGTTTTTAAAAATTAACGGTTCCAATCACTGTTCGTTGAAATAGGATTTAAACTTCCTACTGATTTAGTTCTCTGCTAACAATGGATGGGGTGGGGGACCTGAAACCTTCATAGCAATAAGGAACCTGGTAATCACTCACAATTCACAAATGTATTTATTTTTATTTAAAAGCTGGAATGGTAGCATTACAGTTCCCTTAAATATGCCTTTGCTTTTTATTACATGTCCTGCTCTATTATCATCCTCATCGTCACATCTGATGATACTAACATTCTGAACTTCACTATGTGTGACCAATCAGAAGAAGAAGAAGCCACTGCTTAAGAAAACCAACCGGGTTTGGGGTAAATATAATGAATTCATATGGCCTATGCCACATAAATTATGTGGAATATGCAGTTGGTATTGGACATTGTTGTTAAATCTAACCTGGAATATGTTACATTTAATTTGGCACTTTTTGTGTACTTTTCCAATCTTACATGTTAAAAGTTTCTAAATAGGCATGTTTTTAAAAATAAGAAGATTGAAGAAATCTTGACAACAAAACCTGGCAATGAACGTATCCTGCATGCAAGAACTAAATGTCTGACAGATGCAACCAGAAGATAGGGGATCAACATCCGTATGGTTGCAATGACAGAGGCAGATGGGTAAGAATCATACATGTAGGCTATAAAAAAAAAACATTTTTATTGTATTGTTTTTAATTATGTTATCCATTCCACTTTTGTGACTCGTTTAATCATATATCAGGACATCCCTCCTCTAAAAGCATCTCAGAATGAACAGGGAATTATTGCTCTGTTTGCATATCTGGAGGAATCATTTTCAAAACATGTACAAGTAAATTAAAGGATCTTGCGATATTTAGTATAATTGCTTCCAAAAATATGTATGGAATAGTCAGTCAGCTTGTACTTGGAGTATTACTATGACCCAAAGAGCAGTTTAGGATACCTTGCATGGCATTGAAAGGCCACTCAAAGAAAAACTGCAGAAGAAGGAGGTGCCTTAGCAAATCTCCCAAAGGTAAGTTTTCTTATTTGCCTCATTATAACATTAAAATGTGCGACAAATAGTTTAAAACATTGTGGTGTTTTTTTATTTTGTTTTCTGTATGTTGTGTTTTTTTAAGCCAGGACATAATCAATTCAGGCTTTTTCACTGTTGACAAAGGGCTGCCTGATGAGGAAGTGGAAGCAACTATTCCTGTTAGGAAACACAGTGTCTTCTCATTCTAGGTTTACAACATAGATATTGGGGAAACAAAGGAAAGTCTCAGTTACAACCAAGAATGCTGCATTGGTATGAGATCAAACAAACAAGAGTTTTATTACCAAAGGTAACACTGGTACACTAAACAGGATTTTACAGTTCTTCCCAATTGCTAAGACACACATCTTGAAAGCTGCTCTACTTTGTTCGAACAGTTCAGTCTGTGCTCAAAACCGAACTATGTTGTCAAATCCGAGTCAATGAAAATCAAACACACAACTGAGCAGTCTTCAAACTCAACATAGAAAAATAGAAAATACAATGCTCAGGACATGAAGCTGTAGAAACAAATGTTTATTGTTCACTGTAGGCTAAATGCATGTTGCAAAACCAAAACCTGTGTATTTAGCACTTGTATACAGTAAGCCAAAAATGAAGTACACAAATATACAAATGAGAAGTGCATTACTCAGCCACAGCATTATATCCCCGTACTGGGTCAGGGTACAGGACTTCATCGACATCACAGGCCACATATTATCTGGCCAGATAACAGGGTGGAAAAAACCTCTGGCATGCTGTATCCAGGCTTGGCATGTCTCCACACCTATGTCACCACTGGCTAGTTCCAAGGCTTGCAGGTGTTGGAAGTATGATTATTGATTAATTAATCTTGATTGATAATTATAATTAAAAATCATAATTTGACAAAATCAATTTCTTAACCAAAATCCTCATTTATGAATCGAGACCAGAGATGTTTCTGGTGTTGTAATTGTGGCTCAACGCCTTTGACAATTACAACCGTTAAATACTCCGTAATAATTAATAACTATTACCAGAGATGTCACTGTTTAATCGACCGTTTCTGCCGAAACGTGTGGAACTTTTAACCTTATCTTGACTGACGAATCACTCTTGCACAAAATAAACACAGAACGCCTTCTATTACCATCTATGTGAATATTTATTAAATCACAGCCCTGATACACTCGCTCTTCCGATTTAATAATCTTCACCTACTCAAACATGCAAAGTTCTACATACAAGGGGCAAAATATCTAACTAAACAAAAATAAAGCAAAACAGCCGTGGGTGCGAATGGGATCAACCAGCAGTTATGGCAAAAATGATAATATAAAAAGGGGTGTGGTGGTGAGGGGCGGTGGGGCGCAGCTCCACTGTAAATCAGTGATAGTCATAAAACCTCCCCCAACTCTTGAGCAGACAAAGAGTTATAAAACTTTTGGCAGCAAGCTAGCAAGCAGTGAAGTTGAAGACAAAGAAAATGGGGAATTTCACCATGAGGTTATTTTAGCAGTCCAGTCTCACAGCGCACCTGCGCTGGCTCTCAGGTGTTCAATACCCCACAAAACACGCACAGAGCTGGGAGCGCAGCGGCTTCCAGACATCAGCACAGCACATCAAAGTTTTAATAACAAGGTTACATGCACATATCGTTCAGAACACATTAGATTCTAACTGCACTAAAATCTCCTCTACCCTGCCCGGCTATTCCTAATAAAGAAATAAAAACATTAAAATAAAGGATAGGTTTTACTTGGTGAAGCTTCCTTCTAGGGCAGTGAGTGAGAGGGAAAAAGGGGAGGTGAAGCGTTGCTGCGCGTCCGCAGTTAAACTCCAAGAAAGCGGTCAGTCTTCGTCCTTTGGCCTCCTTGGCGAAAAGGGAAAAAAACGTGTTCTGACCATCAAAGTCAACTTAGGATGAAACACGGTGGCGGTTTGTCTCCTCGAAACTTTTAGTTATATGTTAAACTCACGTCTTCGATCGGCAAAGTGAAATTTCTGGCCTTCTTAGTCCAGAAACCTGAGTTATGAATTGTTCGTTGGCCAACGAGAGAGAATAAATGAGATCCACTCGGGACTCTTCTCCAGGTGATGCTTCAGATGTTGGTAACCGAACCCGGTCTCCAGCTGAAAAGCGGGGGTTCAAAATGGAGGCCATGTTATATAGCGTCTTGTGACGTCAGACTTGGGACGCCTCGTCATATCAGTCGTAGTGTTCGACGGGATATGTCGGAGCAGACTGTCCTGGATACAAAATGGCCGATGCCGTTGGAAAGGCATAGTGACGTCTGACAACATGCACATGGTCCAATATTCAGCAAACAAGTGGTCCACCATTCCCCCCTAGGTTCAAAGGGTGAAATGAATCGCAGTCTTTGAAGCTACTGGGACCATTCTGTCCTTTGCTGACCAATCAGTGATCCGTGGTGAAGCAGAACAAACAAAACTGTCTCTGTGTTCCTCAAAACCTATGACTGGGCAGAGTAGAGGTTAGCCGGGGCAGGACTAAACTCTGACTAACTCATACCTTTCTACGTTGTTCAATGAGAAAATACAGGACAATATATTCATATCATCATTACATTCCTTGGTCATCAGCTTTGGTAACCTTGAGACAAAATGAAACAGCAATAAAAGATACCGTACATATATATGTATATATATAAAAAGAAAACAAAATCATGGTTCATAGCTTATTCGTCCAACTTCTATTAGGCACTGGAACCTGGCTGTGTCATTGGCAAAGGCGGTGCTATGAACCGTGGGGGAATGAATGTGAGGGAATCAATCCTGGCCTGTAAATGCTTAACCTGCCGGTTTGCGGTGTATAATCTAAAAAAAAACAAAAAAATGAATGTTTAAAACAGGTTTAGGCTTAAACCATTAGCTCTTCCGAATGATGATGGGATTTAATATGACTCCTGTCTCTAAACTATCTAGATGTGAAAAGAGGGAGGAAAAAAATAAATGAATTGCAGTACCTAGGCTATAACCCAGGTGTGTTTGTGGAGGTTGCAAGGTGTCTGCTGTGGTGGACTTAGGATTTTCTCTACTAAGTTCAGCAGAACTGGGCCAGTGGGTATCTGTGCTTCGGTGGGACTGTCTACAGATGAACCAACCTCCTTTAATAAGATTTTGCATTAAATCTCTGGCTATGTGGGTGTCCATTACATCATTCTTAATCACTTTTGTGAGATCTGCTGTGCATGCAGAGTGTTATGAAAAAATATTGTGCCAACTTACAGTTTAATACTGTGTCCTAGCAGGTAGTTATATGTTTAACTGTTTCTGTTGAAAAACGTTGTTAGTGATTAGTGCATGTTAGTGTGAGTTCATGAAACATGCACCTGTTTAACCTAGTCCTACACACTGGTCTCTCCTTTCCTAGCTGGGATGACGGTGTCAATCTTTTCTGACAAGCATCCAACCCACTTAATGAAGCTGCATGTCACAGTTAGGAGGAATTTGTTTCCTCCTGTTAATTTTGGAGCTGGTTCGACCCAGTTGGTCTGAAGGTGGAACCAAGGTAATGTAACCCCCCTTCGCTGAAGCGGAGGTTGACTGATTGGCTGGGATGGCTGAAACTGGCAGCAGGTTAAACATCCTTTGATGTAGACCTGAGTGTCGTGAGATGTTGGAGGCCAGTACGCCATCTGTTGGAGGGTGTAGAGTGTGGCTTTGTAGCTCCTATGGCACCCTACAGGAGAGTAATGGGCGTCGGATAACGTGACCCCCCTTTGGTCTGTTGTAAACATGCTGAAATCATGGGAGAGCTGTTTGATGCCAATCTGCACACTGGAGGTGCACACTCTGGCTGTCTTGAGGAGAGGGCGGAGCCCATTTGCTAAAAGGAATGTGTGGCTGTGTTGTGCCTCAGTTACAAAGGGGTCTTTTTGGCACACACGGTCATACAGCTCTCTAATGGTTGATGGATTTCCCAGCCAGAATGCTACTAGCTGGTATGAACATGGTTTCCAGGTGTACAACTTTCACCACTTTGGGGTTGTAAGTGTCCACACCTGGGTTCTTTAAAGAGCCAAGCAATGCATGACTGCATCTGGCAGGAGTTTCCTGGATGGCTGGGTGCAGCTGCGTCTCAGAGGTGCACATGACCGGCTCGGATGAGGGCCTGAGAGGTTCTTCGGGCTCCTCTAAGCTGGTGATCTGGTTGGCCACAAAGAGTGGTTTGCTGCTTAAACCCAGTGGGTTTTGCACTTCCGCCCGGACCCAGAGTTGGTCCTGGTGGCAGTCAATGAGTGGGGCCAGCCGGTCCAGCAGGTCCTGGCCACCAAGAAAAAGCTCTTTATTTAATGTGCACATATAGATGGGGTGCACCAGAGTCATGTCTCTGAGTGTGATGTCCAGCTCCACCCAACTAGTGATGCATGATCGGTTTTGGGTGCAGCTGGTGATGCTTACATCACAAGCGTCGGCCTGAAATAGTTCATTGAAGGAGAGCATGGCTCTACTCACCTCCTCAAACATGATTGAGCACATCAGGTTGATCTCTGATCCTATTTTAGAATAGAAACTCACTTGGAAACGTCCTCCTATCATGATCAGACAGTATAGACGACGTGCATGTCCATTTTGGTTCACTTTACCTGAGAACCTTGGAAAGATGGTTTGTGGTGTTTCTCCTGGGGAGGTCCCAAGGGGTACTTGGAGTTTCCCAGGTTTGTCTCCCCATCTGATCAGGTAGACTCTGATGGCTGTGGAGACTGGGTCCACGCCTAGTCATGCTGACGGGAAGTTTGGGTCTAGTTTAACTGGACGGTCTGCTTCCTGTTTCAAGGGTTGTGGGGGTGTGGTGGCCTGACGCATCGCTTCTGTCACCATCTTACGTAAGGCCTCCTCCATCTCTTTCCCCATACTCCCTTCTGCGTGTCGGTTCCACCCTTTTCCATCAGGTTTATCTTTAGGCTTCATGTGATGGTCAGGTGGTCTGTTCGACCGGAAGTGGTCCGGCAACTTTGACTGTGGTTGGTATTCAGTACCACCCCCCCCAGTCCAGCTGACCAAACCTACGTTGTTCCCTGAACCTGTTCTTCACATGGGTTCTGGTTGAAGGCATTTCCTGATCTTCCAATGCAGGACTGTTCCTTTCTGCATGTATCCGTAAAACCCTAGCCTCGCCCTCTGGTCCCTTGGTCAGGCGAGCACGTGTTTCCCACGCCATCTGAGCATATTTGCGGATCTCTTGCATGCTCATGGCGTTGGTTCTGCAATACATAGTAACATCGTATCGCACACTTTCATGAAGATTGTGGAAGAACAGGGATTTAAAAGCATGTTCCTCCTCAATGCCAGGCGCATTGCATCCTTGGAAGTAAACAGCTCTCAAGCGCCGGTAATACTCCCTGGGTGCTTCGCTTTTCTTTTGCTGGATAGTGAAAGCACCAAGTGTGGCGGAGGCCGAGTCCGTGTACACAGAATATTCTTCCCTTAAAGCTTCACAAAGGGTTGAATAACGGTCTCGGACTGCGGGTGTCAGGCTCTCCATGAAAACATGGACGCTCCTGGATGTTGTCTTCCAGATGAGCTTCAGTTTTTCCCGTGCTGATGGGCAATACAAATCTAGAAGACAGCGTTCAACTTCCCTAAGATAATCATCAATGTTTGATTCTGCATTATTAGGGTCGAAACACTCTATGTCTTTGGCAAGGGACTCAAGCTGGCGGGTGCGCAATCCACTCTCAGGGATTGGTGCCGGCCCATCTGAGTCATCATCGGAGAGTTCACTCCGGCTGCACTCAGGGTGTATCAGTGCATCACGCCTCATCCTCGGAGGAGGCAGTGGAGGCTGCTCCTGGTACAACGGTGAGCCCTGTGCTTCCCGGGCTCGGGTCCTGGGCAGTGGTTGAGGGCGGTAGGAACCACCTGAATCCCAGGGGCGGCTTTCCTGTTGCCTTGGCGGAGGTGAGGGATCGTAGAGGACCGTACTGCGAGTCAAGTTTGAAGCCTGCTCGCATCTGAGCCGTGAACTATTTACACCTGCTGGGTCCCCAGCCAGGTACCGTTCATGGCTGCTGATTGCAGTGGGGTTGGGCACCGCACCACTGAACCTATACTGACTACTTACACCTGTTCTTGCCTCGGTGGATGTATGGGGAACCCCATGAGCCTGGAAAGGTAATCTCTGGAGAGCAGCTTCTACATCCTCCAGATCTGACCTGCAGGTTCTCTCAGGGTTACGCAGGTGTGGCTCAGCTCCAAAGGTTAAATTTTCTTATGGATTCAAGTGATAAATTGGGCCATTCCAACAGCTTAATTTTTCTTCCTCTGAGACCAATTAAGCTTTTCTTGGCTCTGTGTTTGTTAACATTAACCTGTTGAAAAATTCTCGTTTCATCTTCTGATTCTTATCAAGAACGTCTCAGTACATTTTCTCTATTCATCCGTCCTTGAATGAAGTCTGGCAGTATCATCTTCTGAAGAACAGCTCCACACTATGATGTTCTTGTGTTGAAACTGCCTTGTGATGTGCAGCAGCATTCCTCCTCTAAATATAATGTGTGCAATGACAGCCAAAGAGTTTAATTTTGGACTCACCGGACCAGACTAAATTCTCCCAGTATTTACTCATGCAGTAAACTGGCAAAGAGTCCATGGTTGAATGTGGTACTAATTACTTTCTTGCTAATTTCAGATCTTTGTAAAGCTCACTGTGAGTGGTCATTTGCTTTCAGACAATTGTTTTGATTATTTTTTAACTTCTCTGAAATCTTGCTCTGCTCATCTGGTAAATGTATGCTCTTCCCACCATGGATAATGACCCCAGTGGTGCTTACTGGAAATTGGAAGTTTAGAAATACATCTGTAACAAATGTCACCAGAGTTTTTTGCAACAATCATGTTGTAATGGTCTTAAGAGAGCTCTTTGCTATTACACATAATGAGAACCTTATGGGCTTACAGGTCTTTTAGAGGATGGAAAAATCGCTTTCTAAATGTGGACAGATTTCCGTTGGTGTCTTGACTTTTCGAACCTGATTTCCTTTGTGTTCATTACTTGTTCTGTGTCATTCCATTTTGTTACAAATTTGAGTGTCTTATTTGTTGTGATTTATTAGTGTGGATGTGTGTATGTGTGGATTACTTCAATTGTTACTGACATTTGGTGTGAATTTTATGTCAAGAGAAAAATGCTAATGTATTTAAGACTTTGGTCAGTTCATATTTGCACAAAATAAAATAATTCGCAACAGATCCACAATGAAATCAAATGTGCAGGTGAGGTAAGAAAACCTTAACGGACGTTTCTTAAATCTCACTACAGCCAACATAAAATAGCAAAAGGAAAAACCCAAATTGACACATTGGGTGTAACGTAGAAAAATTAACCATGGCAAAGAATAAAAGGGGAAACAAAAGTAGGAACTAATAAATAAATAAAACTAAGTATAAAGCCTTACAATAAATAAATTAAAACAAATTTAAAAAAATTTCCCCAGTGTATCTATTGCAGAGGATATCTGTCACACAGCTCAGAGCTGAGCAGATAGACAATCATTGCAGAAACAGACCGCCTTTACAAGCCTCACAATGGTCCCTGCACTCAAAACTATAGTGTTAAAAACAACACGTGTTAAATTTTAGCACATGTGCTGAATCAGCTCAGGTACAAGGCAACACAAATATGTGTTAAAATGTGTTATTTGTGACACAGATAGGAAAAATGTGTTTTTATAGAATAGGTTGTATTAAAACTTGAAATGTCCATTTTTTGGAAACTGTAAACAAATTCATTTCATAAACCAGAATCAGCTCCATGTCAATTATATAGCACAAGTGTTTTGAAAAGCCCAATAACACATTCTAATAACCTGCAATCAATTCACTTAAGATATATTATTTTCCTTTATAGACCCGAGTCACAAATAGCTGCATTCTTCTTACCTTGAAAGTTATTCAACAACTTTTTCCCTATAACCTCTGTATAAAAAGGTGAGGGGAGCAATGTACAAAAAAAAACCATAGCAATAAAATTCTTTAAACAACGCGATGTAATTTACATAGACACTTGAAATGTATTTAATTCATAACCGAGAATGAGAAGAGCAGAGAATGTTTATTTCTGAAATTTTGATTATTCTGGTGAGCAGCTCAATAAGAAAAGTTTGAATATTAAATCAGACCAATTAAAAATTATTTTTTGAATACAGAAATGTTAAATTATGGCCATATTAAAGCCAACACAATCATCAGGAGGGTTGCTGATTTTACTCTTTACCAGAAGACAGTCACTGACTCCTTCCACATGGAGGGCGAGTCACAAAAGGTCATTGCAGAAGAAGTTGGCTGTTCACAGAGGGCTGCATCCAAGCATATTCATGAGAAGCTGAGTGGAAGGAAGAAGTGTGGTAATAAAAAAATGGGTAACCCCAGCCTTGAGAGGATTGTGAAGCAAAGGCTACTGAACAGTATGGATGAGTTGTAGACAACAGATAAACTCTTATGCTCGAATGACTTGCACCAACAGGGGGCAGTAGATACAGGGGTTGGACAATGAAACTGAAACACCTGTCATTTTAGTGTGGGAGGTTTCATGGCTAAATTGGACCAGCCTGGTAGCCAGTCTTCATTGATTGCACATTGCACCAGTAAGAGCAGAGTGTGAAGGTTCAATTAGCAGGGTAAGAGCACAGTTTTGCTCAAAATATTGAAATGCACACAACATTATGGGTGAAATACCAGAGTTCAAAAGAGGACAAATTGTTGGTGCACGTCTTGCTGGCGCATCTGTGACCAAGACAGCAAGTCTTTGTGATGTATCAAGAGCCACGGTATCCAGGGTAATGTCAGCATACCACCAAGAAGGATGAACCACATCCAACAGGATTAACTGTGGACGCAAGAGGAAGCTGTCTGAAAGGGATGTTCGGGTGCTAACCCGGATTGTATCCAAAAAACATAAAACCACGGCTGCCCAAATTACGGCAGAATTAAATGTGCACCTCAACTCTCCTGTTTCCACCAGAACTGTCCGTCGGGAGTTCCACGGGGTCAATATACACGGCCGGGCTGCTATAGCCAAACCTTTGGTCACTCATGCCAATGCCAAACGTCAGTTTCAATGGTGCAAGGAGCACAAATCTTGGGCTGTGGACAATGTGAAACATGTATTGTTCTCTGATGAGTCCACCTTTACTATTTTCCCCACATCTGGGAGAGTTACGGTGTGGAGAAGCCCCAAAGAAGCGTACCACCCAGACTGTTGCATGCCCAGAGTGAAGCATGGGGGTGGATCAGTGATGGTTTGGGCTGCCATATCATGGCATTCCCTTGGCCCAATACTTGTGCTAGATGGGCGCGTCACTGCCAAGGACTACCGAACCATTCTTGAGGACCATGTGCATCCAATGGTTCAAACATTGTATCCTGAAGGCGGTGCCGTGTATCAGGATGACAATGCACCAATACACACAGCAAGACTGGTGAAAGATTGGTTTGATGAACATGAAAGTGAAGTTGAACATCTCCCATGGCCTGCACAGTCACCAGATCTAAATATTATTGAGCCACTTTGGGGTGTTTTGGAGGAGCGAGTCAGGAAACGTTTTCCTCCACCAGTATCACGTAGTGACCTGGCCACTATCCTGCAAGAAGAATGGCTTAAAATCCCTCTGACCACTGAGCAGGACTTGTATATGTCATTCCCAAGACGAATTGACGCTGTATTGGCCGCAAAAGGAGGCCCTACACCATACTAATAAATTATTGTGGTCTAAAACCAGGTGTTTCAGTTTCATTGTCCAACCCCTGTATATTAACAACCCAAATGTTGAATAACAAGTCCCATCAGAAAAACAACAAAGAAAGACAAAAAACTTTAAAAAAAAATGTCTGTATCTTTTTTTTCTATTTTTGGAAATTAATAGTTTTAAAGTTTTAGAATACTATGTACACACTTGATCTTTAGACGTTTCTGGTTACGTTCCATCCTGTTTTCAATCATTTTAAAAAAGACAATTGAATGATGTTGGCCTCTTATCCTCAAAGAACTAAGCCTTCCATTCTGCCTGGGAATCTTTTTTAAACTCTGAGTGCAGCTTAAAGGCAAAGAACAAAAACACACAAAAAAACATACTGAAAAATATGGTGCAGTCAGTAAATAAAGTGTGGGACACAGCAAACCCACCAGACTTAGCATGTCCAAAAACCCATGGTTATTTGCTTAACATTTCTGCAATAATGTTGGATTTTCATTTAAAAAGTAATTACAGCAACCTTTACAGATGTATGAAAGTTGAAAAATATTACAAAAAAATTGGACATAATGTATGCAGTTCACAAACATTACTGCTAGAATATTTTCTTTGCGTCAAACATGTAACAAATGCTTTCCCTGTATGGCTGTCGGTTGGTACCGCGATCAGATTTGGGACAACACCTATTCAATCAAACAGGCATGTTATTAAATACAGTGCATACAGCCTGCATGTAATTCAGAGAGGTGATGTGTCCTTTTTCTTTTCTTTCAGCATTCAAGCATGGTTTATGATTTATAAATAGTAAAATTCTATTTCGGTTTAACTCGCTCTGGCCACTGTGGTTCTTAATATTCTTTTAGTTGCTTCTTGAGTTTTATTAACTTTTCCCTGCACTACCTTTTTGATACCTTCTCATTTCTCCTGGTCCCATGGCCAATCAGTAAACAGCAGTCTGTTCATGTCACATGTAGTCCCTACTCAGCCCCGGTTGGGACCAAAAAAAGTAGGTACCAGTACAGAAAAAAAAAAAAAAAAAAAGTCAAATTATGAAAATGCTCACAAAGCTGGCCAAGCAGAGTGGAGCCGGCCTACACAGAGCCAGTGGAAAAGGTGCATAAGGGACCCGAAAATGTTAGTAAATGCCAAAATGGCATCTCTTAGAAACTATGAAAAAGTTGCCTGAAAATGAGACAATTTAAATGACACACTTGATCAGGAATTACTTTGACTTGAAAAATATCCCAAAAATTGTACAATAAAAATTATGAAATATTTACTTTAATACTGTTACGAAGAATCCTTCATGAGGACTAGTAGATTGAGGCACGTGACGTCGCCCGGTACGGCGGAGACGGGGTCCCACCCTGGAACCAGGCCTTGGAGTGTGAAGCGGCTGGGATGAAGATCAGCTCCTCCAAGTCAGAGGCCACGGTACTCGACCTGAAAAGGGTGGCTTGTCCTCTTCAGGTTGGAGGGGAGTTCCTGCCTCAAGTGGAGTTCAAGTATCTCGGGGTCTTGTTCACGAGTGAGGGAAGAATGGAGATCGACAGACGGATATGTGTGGCTGCCGCAGTAATGGGGGCACTGTGCTGGTCCGTTGTGGTGAAGAGAGAGCTGAGCCGAAAAGCGAAGCTCTCGATTTACCGGTCGGTCTATGTTTCAACCCTCACCTATGGCCATGAACTTTGGGTCATGACCGAGAGAACGAGATCCCGGATACAAGCGGCTGAAATGAGCTTCCTCCGTAGGGTGGCCGGGCACTCCCTTAGAGATAGGGTGAAGAGCTCAGCCATCCGGGAGGGGCTCGGAGTAGAGCCGCTGCTCCTCCACATCAAGAGGAGTCCGTTGAGATGGCTCGGGCTTCTATACCGGATGCCTCCTGGACGCCTTCCTCGGGAGGTGTTCCAGGCACGTCCCACCGGGAGGAGGCCCAGGGGACGGCCCAGGACACGCTAGAGGGACTATGTCTCTCGGCTGGCCAGGGAACGCCTTGGGCTCCCCCCGGAGGAGCTGGAGGAGGTGTCTGGGGAGAGGGACGTCTGGGTCTCTCTGCCGAGTCTGCTGCCCACACGACCCGGTCCCGGATAAATCGGAAGACGACGAGTACAAGTACGAGTACTGTTACGAGCTACTCTGAATTGTCATACCTTCAAAAATATGTAGTAGAATTTTTACATATTTGTACTGGATACAAAACACACAAACACAGTTTTAGTTTATTTAAAAATTCTAGATGCATTTAATAGGAATATTTACCATTTTTTATAGTTTTGAGGACCATGAAAATGCAGCACATGCTTTGCATAAAGAGATCCCACACTTGACAAACTTGACTAGACTAGACTCAAGATTTCACTTGCTCCTCTTTTTTATTTAAACCAGCAAAAAGGAAGACAGGAAAGAGAAAATCTCCCAAGTAAACTATAACAAAAATAAAAGTAAGCAAATACATCCTAGTTTGAACTATCAGTTTCTTTTGCATGCGAACTTCAAGAACATCAAGCCTTTCTTAGTGATTCTTAATGCTTTTAGACCAGTGTTTTAGTAAGCAAAATTGACAGTATTTTAACTAATATTTATACATTTCATCAACTTAACTAAAAAAAGTAATTTTCTTTCAGCTACATAGGTTAAACAAAATAAAGTCAGATCTAATCTTCAGCAGACTCCAATATAGACATAAGTTTACAGAAAGCCTTTTTTATCCTAGGTCCTTTTCCCCATGAGTCTGATAGACTTGCATGTGAAGTGCTCCTTTGGTAACAGATTCTGCTATCTTCCGTTCAGTTGCACACCAACAAATGTGTTGTTCACATATTTTGAGTTCAGGATGTGTGCTTCTGGTCAATCCAGATTGCCCTAACCTGCTGAGACGCATTTGGGAGCAGCACACATTCTCACAACAGAAAGGGTTAACGTCTTCGATGCTTTAACCAATCAGAGTGCTCTTTTGTATCACGTGTTCATGTTTGTGTTCATGAACATGGCTGATCTTCAACTCTTCTGTTGGATGTGGTTTTTAAGCCTATTTTTCATTTTACTGATATCGGCTAAATGCAGTTATAAAGTTTACACTGAGATTACTTTGTCTGTGCTTAGAATTGCTGCAATAATTGCTCTACAGTTGTGTTTCTCGTAGATTATTCTTGTAACATATTGTGTTAAACATGCATAGAAAGCCATTAAATATTGTCAACAGCAAGTAAAACTTTAAAAATAATAGTGTGGTTACAGCTCAATAGAAGCTGTATGGAAAAAATAACAAAAACTGCAAAAGAAACATATTTCATCTCATTTGGGATGCGGAGTAACAAAAACTAGATGGTTGATGGCGGAAAGCAGTTAGTTAAATGTTACGGCAGATAAGCACAATGTCTGATCACAAAGTGAAAGGTGCATAAGGCAGGTACAACAGTAGTGGGGTCATGTCAGGCTAAAATATGGCATTAGACCAATAACACATAGTAGTCATAATGCAGTCCTAGAATCTGAGGGGAAGGAGGGGTACATGGTAGATGCTTCATAGGGAGGGGGAGGACTCATCACTTGTGATGTGGTGCCCCAGCTTTGCGGGTTTGGGTTTCCAAATGCTTCAAACCCAACCCCACCAGGAGGAAGTGGTTGTCCTTCATCTGGCTCCCTGCTGCTATCTTCAGGCAGAATGACAATGGGGAGCTTTACCTTTGGGTCTGTAGCACATTTGATATCAAGGTACACCTGTGAGAAAAAAGGTGGAAAAACATGCATTATCTGCTTAGGTTAATTTCTTTACAACCTGTAGATTCCTGATTTTTACTCATGAGATGGTTAAAGTCACCAGTAATTTGTTTATGATTTTTTATTTATTTATCAATAAAGATTTTCTTTGTTTTTGTATCTGTAAAATAAATGAATGTTTAAAATCTTATTCTTCTAAATCTTGCAAAAGCTACATTGGTTGTTTGCAGTACTGAAACATTAATGTTCTAAGTAATGTTAGCATTTCCATCATTATGTGACAGGTTACTGATTCTGTTTTCTTTAAAAATTGCATAAAAACAAACAGACATCCATCAGACAGTGCGGTCCTACTGGTGAAGCTTACCTTTATCCTGTACTCCAGTTTTAGAATGGAGCAGTTCAGAATAGACAAAGGAAGCTCTCTGGGGATGGTGATCATCTTTGTCACCGTTGCTTTGCCAGAGTGCGCTTCAACAGCGTCGGCCTTCTCCTTTAGGATAGTGTGTGTTTCAACTTTCCTATGGCCCTGAGCGAAGAAGCTCTTCTTCTCATACAGTTCAAATTTAGGTTTGACTGTACGACTTGAGGCATTATTGATTTTGATGGTGACATATAAGGTTTCACCTGTAAAATGGAGATACATATTCAGACTGAAATATATATATATATTTCCGGGCTTTGTTAACAAGGCTGGTGGCAGATGGGAAAAAACTGTTCTTGTGGCGTGAGGTTTTGGTCCGGATGGACCGCAGCCTCCTGCCAGAGGGGAGAGTTTCAAAGAGTCTGTGACCGGGGTGGGAGGGATCAGCCAGAATCTTCCCTGCCCGCTTCAGGGTCCTGGAGGTGTACAGTTCCTGGAGCAACAGTAGACTGCAGCCAATCACCTTCTCAAGGTGATTGGCTTTGGGATTTACTTTTCTCACTTAAACCATTCAATTGTGGTCTTCAGATGTGGTCTGTATAAAGTGGAACTGCAATGCTTTGGTCTGAACTTCTTGCTATTGTAGCTCCACAGGCTTCTCTTTTACCCCTGTTCTGAGGTGCGTCTGAGAGTAACTCGTTTTGGTGCCGTCTCTTTAAACGCTATTGAGGCGCTTTACACCCCGCCCCCCCTATAGGTCAAGGTGCGCTCCACTTTAATCCGTTCAGTCATTTTTAAAGTTTGATAACAATTATCTAGTGGTACAGAAATGGGGTAGAAAAGACAAAAATGGCAAAAACAATGCAAAACTGTTTATATAATAATACTATTCAAAACACGCAGTACGGTTATGGCCTCAAAGGAGCTAAGAGCAGCACACAGCACCAACATAAGCAGAAGGCACTATTGTTCTGCTATCAAAACAATAGCCAGGACGTCATATCAACACAATATTTCCATGTCTAAAATAAAGTTTGTTGTCCGTCGTTTCCATAGACAGAAGGAATTTACCCTTTAATTAGATGAAGTCTTTCACCAAATTTTTCTTGATACTGGTGGAGGTTGTTGAAGATTGTCCTTAAGGTGCTTCGAGCAAACAAAGAGGAGTTTCCCCACTGATGTGGGTGCATTTCCATGAAAAATAAAATTTAACCAGGCATTCTGAAGAAGTTCTGATGCTGGGGGATGGTGTAATAAATTGTTGGGGTAATATACCCAACAATCGAACATTTAGGCATATCCACTTGCAGCTAAGGCATACTTGAGCTTGGACTACAAAGCAAGAAATAAAAATGGCAGATACATGAATTTGATTAGCCGGAAGAAATAAATGTAAGAGAAAACTGAACGGATTGAAATATATGACCCACACACAATATAAAGATATCTCCACAGCACCTGGAGAGCCTAAATTCACTACTACAGACCCCAAGTACAAAACAAAATGTATTTAAAGGCTAAAAATGTGGATTTTGCAAGATATGTCCACTGTAAGGTTGGCCTGCTTTGTCATTCCAAACCCAGTTTTGATGTAAGTCAATTGTATTTATAAAGACCATTTCACAGAAACAAAAATGCATGAACATCCATATAAAGAGAGGATAGACATTAAAACACATTAGAGTTTAATGTTTTTGTGATTATTCTCCTGTTGACCAGAGCTGGCTTTGCTGTTGATATACCCAACTGTGACAAACGTTTCAACCACCTGACCTAAACTCTGACCTTCAGATGGAAAACAAAAAACAGACGGCATAATTGGAAATCAATTAGGCTCAAGTCTATCGTACACTAGAAGCTGCAGAAACACCAGTGACAGTGTCCACAGACAAAGATGTTGTTTGTTGTACAGTCATTCCATCCTGGAAAAAGAGCCATTTAAATGCTTTTTTAAATGCACAAATTTATATGTTATGATGAGTGGAAGTAAACTTTAAAACAAGTTTTGTCTAAACCAGACTACTTTTCCTTAAGTTGTAGGCATTGTTTAAGTGCAAAGGATCCAAATCAAAGGTATAAAAAATATAAATTTGTTGAACCTTCCTCTTCCAAAACCAAATATTTACCAAGTTTGTATCCCATCTTCTTTGTATAGACATCCATCGAAACATTACCGGAGCTAAAGGCAAGGGTTTTATCCTTGCTTTCATGTTGAGGAACCTGAAAAAGCGATTTCACTTGAATAAACATTATAATACTATCTTGTCATTTCCCTAAACAATGTATAAGTGCTGCACACAACAAATTAGGATTCAGTTTCAATTTTTCTGTTTCTCACCATGAGTCCTGGTGTATCCATGTCTGCTTTGGACACAAACATGAAGTGGGTTTTAGCTTTTTTTGTCAGCTTCATTGACTGTTTGAGCTCTACCTTCAACTTATGAACAATTCTGCCCACAGTTGAATGAAAAGAGGATGGCATTTTCCTGTTAGGTAAAGTAACAAATAAGGGTCACAACCTAAAAACAAACAAGAGCTAAAAAAATAAACCAAATAAAAGACAATATACCTATCGGGTATCTGAAAGCTGAAAGGAAAAACATGCCTTCCTTTCCCAATGACTTCATTGTCTGGAAAAGGACCATCAACCATTAACAAAGCACATCAACAGTTCAATAATTAGGAGCATTACATGTTATTTTTTAAATCTAAGTGAATACTTTACCATCTTGTCTTGATTCCCTTATCATATGATGCTTCACGCTATAGTATTTCTCATTGGACCAGTAAACATGAGTTTGGTTATTGCCGTAATGCTCACTCCAGCAAACCCTTGCTTTCCCTTTAGCAATGAAAAGAAGTGACCGAACGTTTGTTTCTTTGGAGACCTCCAGGATGATCCTTCCATTTATCGTATCTCCATTTGTAAAAGTGTTTCGGCTGTTGATGGCGTCATATTCAATCTGAAGGTTTTTGATGGTCATTTTCAGCAGAGTAGGAAGCATAAGTCAACACTAGCTAACTAAACGCAGCCGTTCTGCCGCATTTATACCTGATCACAAACTGGTAGAACCTGAGAAACCGGTTTGTTTCATCACATCTGATGATGAAAAGTTTCTTATCATACTACATACTGGATGGGGAAATCAAACAAACCTAAAAGAAAATTCCTGATATAACAAGGCGTAATTAGAAAGGAATGTTAAAGCTCAAATGGCACACTGCTGTAGCAAAAAGGTATGTCATGACAAGCACTGTGACAATGGGGGTGGGGGAGTGGCTGTCTACACTACAGCACATTTGAATAAAAGTATCTCAGTAAACTACTTCCTCTCTGACACTGTGTATTGTAAAGACCATTTTAGAATATGGATAATCTTTAGAGTAAGAGACCTGTTCTTTTAATAAAAAAAGCTTATTTTGAAACCCATTGAATCACTGATGTTTTGGTGAAAAAGAGCTAGAAGGGGAAAATGAGGAGCATCAGTTTTAAAATCATGTTCACTAAATCTCAAACACACAGCAAACCTGAAGTCAATTCTTATTAGAAACATATCAATTTATTATAAGTTATGGCTCTGTACAATACAAATTTCAGTTGCATATTTTAAATAAAGATAAAGCTAAAGAACATCAAATAGTCTGTAATAAACCTTATGTCTACATAAAGTGTTACCTTTGGCTTTATATTTCTCATCCTTAAAAGCAACAGCAAAGGTATTTAACATTTACTGGCAAAATCATTCAGAGAAGGGTACGTTCCATATGTCTCATAGGGAGGAGGAGGTACAGCAGGCTGATCCCCTGCTGGTGGTTGTGGAGGTCCAAACCCCCACACAAGAGGGTGTGGATTCCCATAGTTCCCATATGGCCCATTTCCAAAGTCAGAAGCAGCCGATGGTGCCGTTGCCATAGCGGGGACCTGATAGGCTGGGAAGATGACGATGTCGAATTTGATTCCTGTGTCTGAGTTATACTTCACATCAAGGTAGACCTGGAGGTGGGTGGGGCCAGAGTTTATTTTTAAAACAACATCTAATAAGGAGAATGTCGTTATATATTCAAACTATTTAAATGTAACGATTTGGGATAAACAAATAGGATTGAGCTTTTGCTATAAATTGGAGACTGGTCTTTAAAAGCAGGTGCCAAATTTCTAAAGGTAAATTTCTATGCATTTCTATGGTCTGTTAATCCTATGCTTTCCCACAACGGTTTACTATTCAGTCAAATTTCTGTTGCTCTTTATATCTAAATAAATCATCTTTATATCTAAATAAATCATCTAGAAATAAAAGGTTAAATATGTTTAATATTTAACCTTAACACATAATTAAATATAGTTTGGAATCACTTGTTCCCTTATATTTGCTCCTTTTGAATGAGCCACTGATCAAACTGTGGCCTGGTCTCATATATTCATGTTGTGTAAATAAGGCACTCCTTTGGTAAACACCATGAATAATGAGATAATGAGTGGTTAAAAAGCATTGAGTGGACATACAGGTCCTTCTCAAAAAATTAGCATATTGTGATAAAGTTCATTATTTTCCATAATGTCATGATGAAAATTTAACATTCATATATTTTAGATTCATTGCACACTAACTGAAATATTTCAGGTCTTTTATTGTCTTAATACGGATGATTTTGGCATACAGCTCATGAAAACCC
The DNA here is from genome assembly GCF_021462225.1 of Girardinichthys multiradiatus. Classification (NCBI taxonomy): domain Eukaryota; kingdom Metazoa; phylum Chordata; class Actinopteri; order Cyprinodontiformes; family Goodeidae; genus Girardinichthys; species Girardinichthys multiradiatus. The sequence goes on along the minus strand of NC_061805.1, from coordinate 34,836,779 downwards.
AAAATTCCTTTCTCACAAAATTAGCATATTTCATCCGACCAATAAAAGAAAAGTGTTTTTAATACAAAAAACGTCAACCTTCAAATAATCATGTACAGTTATGCACTCAATACTTGGTCGGGAATCCTTTTGCAGAAATGACTGCTTCAATGCGGCGTGGCATGGAGGCAATCAGCCTGTGGCACTGCTGAGGTCTTATGGAGGCCCAGGATGCTTCGATAGCGGCCTTTAGCTCATCCAGAGTGTTGGGTCTTGAGTCTCTCAACGTTCTCTTCACAATATCCCACAGATTCTCTATGGGGTTCAGGTCAGGAGAGTTGGCAGGCCAATTGAGCACAGTGATACCATGGTCAGTAAACCATTTACCAGTGGTTTTGGCACTGTGAGCAGGTGCCAGGTCGTGCTGAAAAATGAAATCTTCATCTCCATAAAGCTTTTCAGCAGATGGAAGCATGAAGTGCTCCAAAATCTCCTGATAGCTAGCTGCATTGACCCTGCCCTTGATAAAACACAGTGGACCAACACCAGCAGCTGACACGGCACCCCAGACCATCACTGACTGTGGGTACTTGACACTGGACTTCTGGCATTTTGGCATTTCCTTCTCCCCAGTCTTCCTCCAGACTCTGGCACCTTGATTTCCGAATGACATGCAGAATTTGCTTTCATCCAAAAAAAGTACTTTGGACCACTGAGCAACAGTCCAGTGCTGCTTCTCTGTAGCCCAGGTCTGGGGAATGCGGCACCTGTAGCCCATTTCCTGCACACGCCTGTGCACGGTGGCTCTGGATGTTTCTACTCCAGACTCAGTCCACTGCTTCCGCAGGTCCCCCAAGGTCTGGAATCGGCCCTTCTCCACAATCTTCCTCAGGGTCCGGTCACCTCTTCTCGTTGTGCAGCGTTTTCTGCCACACTTTTTCCTTCCCACAGACTTCCCACTGAGGTGCCTTGATACAGCACTCTGGGAACAGCCTATTTGTTCAGAAATTTCTTTCTGTGTCTTACCCTCTTGCTTGAGGGTGTCAATAGTGGCCTTCTGGACAGCAGTCAGGTCGGCAGTCTTACCCATGATTGGGGTTTTGAGTGATGAACCAGGCTGGGAGTTTTAAAGGCCTCAGGAATCTTTTGCAGGTGTTTAGAGTTAACTCGTTGATTCAGATGATTAGGTTCATAGCTCGTTTAGAGACCCTTTTAATGATATGCTAATTTTGTGAGATAGGAATTTTGGGTTTTCATGAGCTGTATGCCAAAATCATCCGTATTAAGACAATAAAAGACCTGAAATATTTCAGTTAGTGTGCAATGAATCTAAAATATATGAATGTTAAATTTTCATCATTACATTATGGAAAATAATGAACTTTATCACAATATGCTAATTTTTTGAGAAGGACCTGTATATACAGTACATGGGCTTGATCTCACGAGAGGAATCATTCTTAATGTACGCCAAAACCTTCAGTCCTTCCCCTGTGATTCAAAGAAAATGGTCGGAATAGCTGGTATAAAAATATTCCAGAAACACAATTTTTTAGAACTTTGATAGCATCCTACCTGGGAAGAAGCCTGACTTTTCAAGCTTTACATCCATGGCGACAGATCCTGAGGTGAAATATTTGATTTTCTTATCCATAGATTCATGTTGGGGTTCCTACAAAACAGTTCACTTAATAAATGCAAAATATATCTACCTAGAAAACAGTTAACATTAAATAAAAAACAGTCATTCTCATGTCTGGAAAGCTTGCTGAAACTTGTCCAGGGGTGGGCAACAAAAATAATATTATTTTAGCCATCTCACCAAGGACCTAAAGGGCACATGTGCAAAAAAAAAGGTGTAATTTGCTCTTTTGAATGTTAAAATTTTAAGCTAAATGCCAACTTCATGGTTACTATGGTTACTATTTGTACGTTTCTGCAGTTATTCACCTGTTAGCAACACTCAGAGGGTATACTGGCAAATGTTTAATGTTGTTAAAACAATAAGGCAACACACCAGAGAGACAAGGGGAACGATTATAGATCCACAGTATTTGTATACAACTAGATAAGTGGATATTAAAGTTTATTGAAAGAGGTGCAGAAAATACCTTTTATTAACAATGACTTCAACCCAAATAGAGAAAATTGCTAAAAGGACAACATAAAAAAAAAGACTATGTTGAAATTCCAGGAGGATCTTCTGGCCCAAAATATCAGCTACTTTAGCTACTTTAGGTTTCTTAGGGCAATCCGATTGAAAATGTGCTCGGGGCCGTAGCTGGTCTGAGCATGACATGTTGAGGAGCCATTTGTCAGCTGGGTTAGCCCATAAACGCCGATGAACAAGCCGACATTACGGCACATTTTGCAGCAAGAGATTTACCAAATGAAACTGAAGCTACTGACTGCAATCATTTAGCCAAAGCTACCAAACAATGAATGTTCATAGGCAAACAGGAATCATTTCCTTCAATCAATGCACAAACTATTTGTGCAAATGCAACTAACTAGCATTGTGGCAGGGTGGCCTGCTTCAGTGCACAATTCATTACTTCCAAAGACATTTCCTCATGTGCACTCAATTCCACATTGATTCATATATACAAAATAAATGTGCTCAGAACAACAGTATGTGTAGGCAGATTCAAACATCTGGATTTTTGTTTACATTTTCTCAATTTAAGCATAAAGCATGTTTCAGTTCGAAATGCATGCCAGTCTTTGTACATTAGGCCCCTGACATCTAAACTGACACAACATGGCATGAATGCAAAACATACCATTAGCCCAGGGACTGGGTTCAGGTCTCCTTTTCCCACAAAGTTGATCACAGTTGATTCCTTGCTGTCCATCCTCATTGATCTGCTCAAAATAGCCTCCAGCAAGTATATAATTTTACCGTATGCACCTTTAAAGGAAGAGGGGATATCCCTAATGAGGAACCACAGAGGGCCAGATGATGGTAAGAATCATGCAGTCAATAAAATAAATTTTCTCTAAATGGTTTAATGCTAGACAGACAAGCTAAGCAGTGACAATTAAAAACCTAGGAAAAAAGGAACATCAAATGGTATAGTGATATGATCTATGATTGGAAAAAAACTCAAGTTAGTGAGTAGAGTAACATATTTATAGAGGTTCCAAAAGTAATATCAGTGTACTTATTTACACCCACCACAGCATGTCGCAAATAAAGGTCTTTCATTTAAATTATTTTGATAGAATATTGTTGTTTTCATGCATTTAGAAGAAATGAAAACAGAGTTATTTCTTACTGGAGAGGGAATTGAAAGGAGAAGAGGTACACATGGATTCCTGGAGGCACGACGCTGGAGTCTATCAAAGAATAACAAATAAAAAAAAACATAAAAAAGACTATGCAAACACAATTTAATATTTTTTTTCAGGGAGGGTGGGGGTGTGCGCCAGACATCTGATTAAAATCTAACTCAAGACCTGTATGGGAGAGAGGGTTTAGTAAACATTTCATTAAACAGTCACACTCAAAGATGTGCAACTGATAATGAAAAGTGCTAGTTTCCTTGAATGGGATAAACCCAGAGCAAAGCATTGGTCAGTGTAATAATTCTAGAATGAATCAGGTTATCACATAATAACAAAACAGCTCGGTGCACATCATTTTATTTCCATTTATTAAAGAACCATGTAGACTAAAACATTGCAAATTCTCACACAATCTTGACACCATTGACTACTTGATGGACCAGGTGACAAACCAGTTTGCTGAGACCGTGATGATAAACAATGTAGAACAAGGAGAAAGGATGAGATATTTAAATGACATAGAGCGGGTTTGCTTTGATGCATTCCTATTTTTGGCTATAGCTGATCACTACTTACATGTGAAGCATGTATTTAAGTAGGCTGCTAATGATCACAAATTCTCATGGCCATTTATAAGGAGGACCAATAATGCCATAATTAAGAGTAAATACAGAAACAAATGACTCAATAAAATAGTTACTGGGCCAAAATATGGCTCAACATATAAATTAGAGTGACATTAAAGATAACAAAATAATAAAAAGAAGATTTTCTCTCAGTTAGAGTGAACAGGATAAACTATCCAGACTAACAGTGCTATCTACCAACAAATCCATAACGACCCTGACTTCTAGCAACTCCTTGTCAGAACCAGGCAGCCATAATGAGACTCGGCACTTACTTCATAGAGGCTTGACCTCAGCCAATAAGAGAAATCTGCAGGGGTGATACTGTTGCAGTTGGGAAGGAAAAGACAATACAGCAACCAAAGAATGTAAAAAAGAAACAAACTAGTTACAAATATTTTTGGGTGGCAATTAATATGAAAGAAATAAAAGGGGTAGGGAAAACACAACAGCAAGAAATTAACCTGTATTAAATAAACAAAGGAAACTTATTAGGCCTGAAACAATCAGATTAATCGTGATTAATGAATTATTCTTTTAAAGAAAATCCAACGATCATTTATTTCCAGTCCACACACTTTTCAGTTTTGGATCGCTTCATGGAACACACGGTAGTAAAACTTACCCTTGAAGTACTGCCGCACGCTGAAGTACTTGTCTTTGGAGTGGTACACCTTAGAGGCCTGACCCTGGCCCTCAGTCCATTTGACTTCAGCTTTCCCCTTGAACTTGATGTAAAAGGAGTCGATCTGACAGTCCTTGGTCACTTCCAACGTTACGTGACCAGAAATTACGTCTCCGCTCGTAAAGGTGTTGCGGTTATTGAGCGAGTTATAAGTAATTCCGAGCTTCTTTAACGTCGACAACATGATGAGTTAGGATTTTAACAAAACTCCAAAGGAAATGCAAGATGTGGAAACCAAGCATAAAAATTAACGTCTACCCTCGTTTTACAGCAGGAGGGCGTGTCTGTGCTATTATTGTGTAAGTTCTTTATCTTTGTTTCCAGATTGCACAATTTCATTGTTTTTACAGCAGGGAATAAAGTTAGTCCTCACAGATATATCAGTATTTATTTAAAGTTTTTATTACATGTGCACATGGGCTTTTGTTTTACATTTTAACCTGTCACCACTAGTGTAAAAGTGTAAAACTAAAATGTTAACATGCCGGTGTTAAGAGCTGTAACTGTTATCTGTCTATAAAGCTTGATCACATGAATAAGCTTTAAAATGACAGCAGAGTTGGTGTGTGTTAAACATTAAACATTAGGCACCGATCAGTGTTTAAAATGGGTTAAAGGAACTGCGAACTGACAATCTATCTATCTATCTATCTATCTATCTATCTATCTATCTATCTATCTATCTATCTATCTATCTATCTATCTATCTATCTATCTATCTATCTATCTATCTATCTATCTATCTATCTATCTATCTATCTATCTATCTATCTATCTATCTATCTATCTATCTATCAAAGGAATGAGTAATTATGCAATATAAGATATGCTTTACGAGCTTATCCTGCAATTTCCTTTGTCATTATAATGAATACTTAATTTTATGTTAATGTTTATGTTTATGTAGACACACTGGATTGGTCAAAGAGAAATGTGGCTCCAGAGCCACAGACTGAAGTCCACTGATTAAAGCTGATTGTGTGCCGAGTACATGCCTAAAAATCATTTGGTTGTTTTCATTTTATCTATAGTGTTCACCAATAAACAATCACATAAATCTGACAGATTTATGTGATTATTGTACAAAATATATACAACAGATTATATTATGTGTTTACATTGTAATACCTTATAAAAATCAGGTTAAGGCTGCCATTAACTGTCAACCAAAGCCCCCTAGTGGCAAAGATCTATATATTTCTCAATGTACGCACAGTTTTACATTGAGCTATGAATAGCTTTAGGATTTGCTTCCATAAAAGAGACTTCAACTTAAAGCATTTGCCAATGTTTACTGCAAAGGATTAAGTTACAATTTAACGTTGAATTATGATCTCATATTAAAGAAAAAGGGATGTATTAAAGAAATGATGCAAATGTACTACCTTTTCCATTTTTATAAATCTTGCAATTGATAATCTCAATCTAATGAAAATAGCTTTGTGTGCTTAAATGCCAAATCTGGAACATATTCATCATATATTAGTCTTTCCAACACGTCTCAGATGTTATCTTATCTTCAGACTATAAAACGCTCCTCGAGCAAATAACTACACATGATCTATCTGTCACAATTGTTTTATTGTCACTCAAAATAAAACTATTGTGAAAGTATTGTAATTTTAGCTACTGTTTATCTATAAATACAGCAGGAAAAGCTATTTCATACAAACAACTGTACTGATAATAGGTTAGAGGTACCTCTAGATTAGCACATGACACAATGTGGAACACTGGAAAAAAAAGGCATACAAGGCATGGTAATTAAGGCAGGGGTTGTATGATCAGAAGTCAGAGAATAAAGATACACACACCTCAATAATAACTGAACCACATGACCTTCATAAATTATGCAAGAGCTCCTGGATGAAACAGGGTACTGAGAATTATACAAAATGAAATTTTGGAATACAATGTGTTATTTTGAGCAAGAAACAAGGGTGTGGCTAAATTAAATCTAATTTTCAGTACAGGTCACTGAACACGTCCCTTCATGCTGTGTTAGCTGCATGGCTGGCAGGGCGTGTTGCTGCATGCTACAAATGGCCTTTCACGGTGGGGTGTGTTTTAGACATTTACACATGTAATGTGTAATTTAAGTGTCTGACAATTGCTGGAAAGAATGAGCGTTCAAATGCAGAAACACTATTGTTGTGTTTCTGCATTCAAATGTTGTGTGTGTCTTGTTGTGTATTTAAAGGGGCAGGTTGGTAAACCTCCCTCTTTTGTAACAAAAAAACTGAAAAATGCTTTCTTTTTTATTCTTACTCTAAATAATATAAAATAAGTAATGTACATGAATAGATGGTTATTGAGAAATATGGGATAAATTCACGTCCTACCTACTTTTTAATAAGGGCCTTGAGACTTCAACCTAAAGAGAATGCAATTTTTTTTATCCTGGAGTGGTGGCATTTTTAAGCATAGTATTGTCTGCTTTCACTAAAAGAGTAACCCATTGCTTGTTAACAAAAAGAACAAATTAGTCAATCACATGACAGCAATTCGATATATTTAGGTATCTAGAAATGATGAGGAAGTTTACAGCAGTTTGCAGACGTTCAATCCAAGCTGTAGAATCAGAAACAAAGGGAATTGAATTGATGTTAAATAGGTCACGCTTGCTGGTGCAAGACGCACAGACATCACGTCATGAAGCAACAGACTCAACTGGGTGCCTCTGCTGTCACCTAAGAACATGAAACTGAGTTTATAATTTGAACAATCTCACCAAAACCGGACAGTAAAAAATGAAAATGAAAATTGTAATTAGCAGTGCAAAAATATTTATTTCTGAGAATTAAGCAACATTCACAAATAGATGTTGAAATCTTTTATTTAATGAAAGGAAAACCTTTCGAACCACAATTAATGAGTTTATTTCTGGAACCTTTATGACTTTTTAAAAGTGCTCCAGCTAGTCTGGATTTTGAAATCGGGGCTATTGATGAAACTCAGAATTTACAAGTAAAAGATCCAATTTAAAAGGATATTCTAGTTGTATTTTTCTGACTTGAAACACAAGAATTCTACCCTCTAAAACAAAGGTACCCAGTGACATTTGGCTCAGTGTTTTTTTTTTTTTGTTAGGTATAGATACCAGAATGTAATGTAAACACCATGAAAAGGAGTTCAACCACCACCTGTCATAAATGTACCAAGGTTTTAGACAGCTAGGCAAGAAAACCAAAAAATATTCAATTATAATCAAATTATTTAAAAGGAGCAAGCCATAAAAATCTCATAAAAATAAACGCAACACAGACTGAAATGGAAAATTAAATAATTAAATGTGACCACCTGAAAGACATTTTTATTATAGTAGATAATAGGATTGTCACAGGATTGTCTGATAATGCTGTGACAACCTTTAAAGAATCTGTTCTATTTTTAAATGTCTCATTGTCACAGAAAAACACACTGGAGGGCAGTAATTTTGTTTCTTCTCTTTCTAAATTGTTTCTCTTGTTCATAGGGTTACTTCCTCATTGCGTGGTGCATTAGACAATGTAGCCCCCTTGAAAAAGAAGGTGTCGGCGTCTGTGAGTTTGCTGTGTGTTTGTGTTTGCCTGCTGTTTACTCTGCTTGGTCACTAGATGGTGTTGGAGCTCACAGGTGCAGAGGTAACAGGTGTTTCACATTGGCTAAATTACCTGGAGGTGTATAGACTGGAAGCTGCCAGCATTTCGACGCCTGAGTATTAGCCACCAGTGGTAACAAACTCTTGTCAAGCTCTAGCGCTTGCCTTCTTGTTTCGTCAAGTACTCTGATTAACTCAAGTGTGTCCTCCTCTCCAGGCTGTTTCCAGACCTGACTGAGATTCAAGCTTGTTTCTAGACTCTTTTTAAAGAGTGTTCTTTAGCTTCTGGATAAGGATTCAAGTCTCCAGTTATCTCCTGCTAGTGTTGTCAAAATGAGGCTTTTTGAAGCATAGAATCTTTTTGAACCATTGTGTCATAAAGTGGTTCACTACCTGAAGCGTCATTCAATTTCCTTGGGTGACATCTACTGGCAGTACCAATCGTTGCACCAAATGAAGCCCAGCGAATGTGATCCACCCCGTGTAAATAATAGCACTTATGTATGTATATATGCGTGTTGTACATGTGTTTTTAGTAACCCATTAAAGATTCGGAGTAATTAACCCATAAAAAATTAATAATTTAAAAACAATGTGAACTGTAGGGGATTACAGATGAAAAATAGCCATTAGGCTAATTCTGGCTTCTTTAACTTGAATTGTCATATGTTTTATGAAATTCCACTCTCCCATTGTAAATAAATAATTTCAAAAAATAAAGAAAATAATAAAGAAAAGTAACTTCAATTTAACTTACAAACATTTCACTGTCATTCTTTCTAATTCTGCATGTATATCTATGTAATGCCTCAGCATTGATGAGGTATTATTATTGTAGCGACCCCGTGTAAGTTATACTGTGAGATGTGCTAGTTTTCTTGAAGGTGGAGGGAGAGTAGGAAGGGGAGCATAGAAGAAGAGAGAGTTCCGGTTAGGCGGCTGTTAAGGTTATTTTTTTTAGGCAGTCTGGGGTTGCTCGGTATTGTTCTTACAGGCGACTGGCCTGCTAGTTGTTGGCGTGGTTACGGCCGACAGTAACCCATCCTGTAATCAATAAAAGGACTGTTTACCGAAAGCTGCGCTGTTACCTGGTGGATATCACATTATTATTTGTCAGCAGCTGCAGGCAAAGCAAACACTGCACCTGTAAAACCAAGATAACAACCGTTCGGCACCTCTTGCATAACATGATACCATGACTATAACACTACTGCATATTATAGGCTACTTGCTTTCTAATAAACACTTTGAATGTACATGAATTTATTAGGTGGCACCAAATCGAAATATTCCCACACTTGGGAACGCTTCCTAGATGGTTGCTCCATGACAGAATAATCCACCAAAACTCCGAATATCCAAAAACAAGAGCTCTTCGTAACGTATAATACGTGTAGAACGGGGATGTGAACCGGGGCTTGAGAGCATCTTAAATACACTGAATCGCGCAAAATGTTTGAAACTCCGTCAGTCAACTCGAAGCAGCCAGTTGACTCTGTCCTAATGAAACAGTGAGGTGGTTCACACGCCTGTGACATCACATGAAGCAAAGCTCCGGCCCATTGCTTCACCATAACTACCTTGTCGGGTTTGAAGCCTCGGTGTTAAGGGTAACATCACTATCTCCTCCGGATCAAGTTCAAGCTGGCAGCTTCCTGGCTCTTCGACCATCCGGGTCAAGTAATAAGCAGACCCTGTCCACCCTCCAACCAGCTCTCATGCATGTACCTCCGACCTGTGCTCGACACCATCTTTCTTCACTCATCACACAGTCCTGAATCAAAGCTTCTGAGGATCTACCCTTGAGTGGCTACCCCCTGGAAAGATCTACCTCCTCAGAACAGCTCCTGTGTTGCGCTCTCAGACACCGCATCTCTCATCCCTCTGGCGTCTCAACTTCCTCCCCCAGTAAGCATAGAAATCAGCTGGCTTCACAAGTAACTGGTCTTACCCTCTCTCCCATTTTCTGTGTAGTTGGTGATTTACCGGTCCAGGAGCTCAAACCCTTATCACTCCCGTGAAAATAAAACTTTTAAACTTCCCGTCCATCTCCTGAGTATTATTCTGCATGTGGGTCAGATCTATAACAAACACTATGACAGAAGGTAACTATTTGTAGGAGGCTGGCTCCCTGGTTTACTGCAGAGCTGTATACTTTAAAGCACAATGTTAGAAAATTGGAAAGAAAATGGCGCTCTAGAGGACTCCTACTTAATCTGGAAAAAAATATATATATATTTTTTTATGTTGTATAAAAAGAGACTTCGCCAAGCTAATCCAATTTATTTCTCATAATTCATAGAAGAGAATAAAAATAATCCTGTTTCTTTTTAGTACAATTGCTAAACTTACTCAGAGTCAAAGCTCTGTTGAGACGCCAATTCCCTTAGCTCTCAGCAGTCATGACTTTATGGGATTCTTCCAAAATAAAATTGATTCAATAAAAAAAATAGCTGGCATACTCCCAAACATGATTACTTCATCCTCAGTAAGTGAGACAGCATTTGGAGATAACTGTGGAAGCTAATCTGTGTTTGGACTGTTTTGATCCTGTGGAGATTCCTGAGTTATCAAAAATATTAGCTTCATCTAAACCTTCAACTTGTATGTTAGACCCAATCCCAACTAAATTGGGATATCTATCTATCACCACCCTCATTTTGGATATTAATTTATCCTTAGTAGATGGATATGTACCACAAGCTTTTAAGGTAGATGTAATTAAACATTTACTTAAGAAACCTTCGCTTGATCAAGATGACTTAATAAATTACAGACCTATATTCAATCTTCCGTTCCTATGACTTGTGTCTGCATGTTATACAATCAATCACAATATTCTCTTGGAAAGGCTGGAACATGCTGTAGGGATCAGGGAAACAGCACTAGGCTGGTTTAAATCTTATTCGTCTGACAGATTCCAGGTTGTTTATGTAAATGATAAGTTCTCTTTACACTTCAGGGTTACCTGTGTAGTACCACAGGGTTCAGTGCTTGGGCCAATACTCTTTACTATATATGCTTCCAAAAGGTAGAATTATCAAGCAGCATGGGATAAATTTCCAGTGTTATGCAGATGATACTCTGCTTTACTTATCCATAAATCCTGATAAGCCCATCCAGTTAGATAGACTACTGGCATGTCTTGAAGACATAAAGACTTGGATGACTTTACATGTTCTGCTTCTAAATTCAGACAAGACAGAAGCTGTCGTCTTTGGACCGGAGTCTTTGAAAAAGAAAAGGCCATTATTTCAGCTTTTAACTTTTGTGTTCTCTCTCAGTTTTTCTCTTGCTAGAAGCTGCATCTGGTCTGGCTCTGTTTAGCTGTGGCACCTTGTCATGATCTGCCTGTGTTAGGTTTTGAGTTTGAATTCCTAGTCAGTTTTTTCTTATGTTCTTCAGTTTAGGTTCATCATTTCATACTTGTGCTCGGTTTGCTCCTTTGGATTCCTGTGTTAGATGAGTTATTTTATATGTCCTTACAGCTCTGGTTCCTCCCTGTTTATTTTTGTTCACTCAGATGTTTTGCTATTCCCGTGGATTCCCTGCTCACCTGTTTTAATTGGCTTCCCTATTTTAGTTGTCTTACTCTCTCCCTCTCCTCAGCTGCTTCTGATCCCCCCCTAATTATTTCCCTTGGTTCATTGGTCTATTCTACCCTGACCTTTACCTGCTCCATGTCTGTTGTTCATTCTGTAACAGTCTATGTAAGTTCTTTTTTGGTTTTACTATTATTATAATTAAAAAGCTGTGCAACTCACCATGTCACTCACGAGCACTGTTCTCAACGTCGGTCCGACAAGAACACAACATTATATGACACACCTTCCTGAAGGCCAGCATCGGCTGAGCTGCTGCTGCCAACAACCTGTCTTTCAGTGTTTAACCCTGTCTCTCCTAGACATAGCTATTGGCTGATCTTCTACTGTGACTAACTGTATGTGCTCTCTCTCATACTCTAGACTTGAAAACTGGCTCAGAGTAAATCTGCATTTATGTTTTACCATTCTTCCCATAGAAAGTAGATCAGTGCTTCTGTTTTTTCTGTGTCGCTGCTCAGTTCTCAAAAATCCACAATCGCTCATGACAGATGGCCGCTCACACTGAGCCTGGTTCTGGTTCTGCTTGAGGTTTCTTCCTGTTAAAAGGGAGTTTTCCTTTCCACTGTTGCTACATGCATGCTCAGTATGAGGGATTCCTGCAAAGTCAATGCAAGCGACTTTCCACTGTCTCTACATACTCATCCAGGAGGAGTGAATGCTGCAAGTCACTGACTGGATGCAATCTGCTGTGTTTCCTTAGATAGAAAACTATTTAACCAATTTGAATAATAAACTGAATCCGACTGCACTGTTTGATAGTTAGGATTAATTGAAATGTGTGTACCCGACTTGAAATCTGTGTGATTCGAATGAATGGACTTGGTTAAGTGCCTTAAGACAACATGTGTTGTGAACTGGCGCTACATAAATAAAACCGAATTGAATTGAATTGAAAAATTAATATAACTGGATATGATTCAGAACTTTGCAGAATGTCCTGTTACAAAGTGTCCGGCCGGACAGTTTTGGTTTCGTTGAATGTGGTATTCTAGTTTCATCTCTTAAATACAACAGCATTAGAAACTTGAGCCAGATAAGTTAGTTTACAGTATTTGCATCATCTCATGATGATGGGGTGCCATTTGTAAGGTTACACAGTCAAAAATTGACAGCAATATTTTGAGTTATTTAGCCTGTCATAAGAGAAAATAATGGGAGTTCTATTTCTATTTTTACCATGACCTTCATCCATTTGTAAACGTCACAGTGTCAAACTAAATATTTAGTTTATGTATGAAGCCGTCATCCAGAACCAGCTACGGCTGCATAACTCATGAGCACACAAAGAAGATCAGATCCGCTACCAATAGGCAGTCTAAAACACGACTTAATCTGTTCATAAATATAGTTTTTTCCCCTCATTCCAAATAGTTTCTGAACTGTTCTGCTATGCTGGAGCCTCAATGCTGTTGTTTTGCTTCTCTTCCCTCGGAGCTCGAGGTTTTTTATGAACGGCCAACCTTTAAAACGAGCACCGCTATGTTTAATGTCTGTCTGCTCGCTGCTAAATACCCCAGTTAAAAGCAAAGGGAGAGAAACTAGTTGTGATTCATGTCATTTTGCGGAATTACAACAACACAGTACAACTCGAAAACACCGCTTTTGACCAGAGATTTCACATACACTACACGAGAGCGCATGCGCGCTTACTTCCGAAACAGAACGGTTGCCAAGGAGATTGGTGCGTTTGATTTAATGGACTGGGAGATTTTACACAGGCGGTGCACAGACATGAAAAACCGCCGCTTGCATTAGGACAGGACGAACACTAAATCACTGACCATCTACAGACTTTAAAAAAAAAAAAAACTTGAAACCAACCGAACTGTCACATTTTTTAATTTATATATATATATATATATATATATATATATATCAGTGGATGCTGGTCTTTCAAGGAGGGGAAGCTCGATTTCAAAATCGCTGATTCGCTGATTGTCAATCAAAAAGGGGTTCAGCCTCAGACAGATCATCCAATCAGCATGCAGAAGCTGAGCGTCCAGGCCAGCTGAGGCCAGCCCACTGCCCCAGAGACCCCCAGAGACGCTGAGCGTCCGATGGGCGGGACAAAGCCCAGCATTTTTGCTTTGCTATTGAACTCACTGTTTAAAGCACTGTGAAGCTGCGGGAATGAGTGAGAGGAAAGCCGCGTTGTTACCAGTGATAAGAAGCTGATTCTGAACAATAGTTGAGCACGTTGGAGCGCATATTTAGTCAATGACATGTACACACAACAGTATATATTTGATCACTTATTTTTTGACATTTTAGGGGAAGCTGGGCTTCCCTTGCAGTCTTAGAGCAATCGCCAATATATATATAGATATATTTGCATGCATTTTTGCCCCCAGTGCCTCCCCAGCGAACCCCCTTCCCTTCCCCTAGCTCCGCCCCTAAGTACCGGCAAGAATTTAAAACTACTTTCGCCCCTGTATATATATATATATGTATATATATATATATATATATATATATATATATATATACATATATATATATACACATATATATATATATACATATATATATATATATATATATATATATCCTTTATGAATAGATACATTTTACCAAGGACTGTACCTTGTATGTTCTGTTCATTTAACATGTGTGGTAATAATAGTAATATTACTAACAATAAAGCTGAAAGATACAATAAAACTGTACTAGTTTAACTCTTCTTAAATCAGTAGTTTTTCCACCACTAGATGGCACTAAATACTTTACTTAGATACTCGGTATACTGTATGTCAAAGAATTACTAGAGAACTTGTAAAGATGGACTATGTGTCACAATATTTTTATAGTGTCATTAGACATTACAAACTATAAAATAATTATTTACCTATCTATAACTTCATTATACTTGTCGTCTATTAGCTGCTCTTTTCCAAAAACAAAACAAACCTTTGATTAAGGATTTTCTTTGTTCTTTATTGAGCTGTCAAACTAAATATCTTTCTAGATGAGACTAAAACAAAAATACTGACTGCTTTGGCACCATACATCTGCTACCTAGAGATGTGAAGTTAAGAAAAATCCAACATTTGGCCAAAGTACATTTATTCAGTAGGGACCCAAAACCACTTTAAAAATAATTTTATGTCGTTTTTAACACTGTCACTTGGGTCCACAGATATTTAAACCCCTGCTAGTTAGTTTTTTCCTTTAACATTTCACAAGGTTGGAGCTTACAGGAAAGGGGATTTTTGACCATTCCTATACACAGTCTCACTAAAGCATCCAGAGCTGAGTTCTCTCTTGTGCTCTCCTCTCTTTTGCCCATCCCAAATCATTCCATACAGTCTAACAAGGTGGCTTCAAAGCATTACAGATCCTCTAGCGTACTTAATGGTTGGCATCAGGAGATTGCCAAATGTGCATACATTCTTTCACACCAAATTCACATAGAGCAATTGTTAAACAAAGCTCAAACTAAGTCTCATCAAACCAAGGCACATGGCATCAGTTAAAGTCTGGCACCAGAAAACTCTGCACATTCACATTTGTGACGGTAAGACAGAATTATTTTTTTTTTCTGGCATTGCAAACAATTAGCTGATATGTAGAAAGTGTCTAATTGTTGGTGGTTGCACCAAGATGTCTATCTTTGTTTCACTTCTCTATTAGTAAGGTTTGGAGATTTTCTTCTACCTTTCTTACCATCCTGCTCAATGTGACTGGTAGCAAAATAAGCTGGACCATCCTCTTGTCAAAAGAAATCAGTCTCTTTCACATAGAGGGAAACAGGAAGTCATTGATTGATAATCCTAGAAACTCTGATCAATTCAATAGTACAGCATAAACAAATAAATAAAAAACTTCAGGTTTATTCAAAGAGGAAGAAAGTGGTTGAATACATTGTTGCGTATAACTTCAGTTGTCTCTGATAATGCTGCATAGGTCTGGCAAGCATTTTCCATCGACCAAACACACGAGACTAATTAATTAATTAACATTTCCCATCTTTAAATGTTCTCAAGAAATATTTAGTTAATCCAGATGACAGTGACAGGCATTTGGATTAATCCAGCTGGTTAATGCAACATGTTTCACTCATCATTACAAAGTAAAGCCATGTAGTCAAATCATGCCAGAGATCCCTCCTTTCATCACTCCCCATACTTTGTGCTTCTAACTAATATTGTAACTGCATCTGCCATTTATAACCTTGGTTGCTTGTTTTTTCAAAGACTAGAGTTAACATTTGACAATCCAGAGTGAAGTAAAATAACCCAGAGGATAAGCATTTTATTGATCTGTACTTTCTGCACAGCACCTCTCTCCGCTGGTTAATCCACAGGGTCAGCTCTAATGACATTGAGGAGCTCTTCTGGCAGTCAGCATTGCTGCTATTTGCAATTTAGATGGAAGAGAAGGCGGAGAGCAGGGGGGGTGGGTTAAAACCGGAGGAAAATCATGATGTCTAACGGTGAGCAGCGGTAGACTGAAAGGAAAAGAGAACGGAGCAGAATGAGGCAGTAAGGTGGATCCACTGCGAGAAAATAGACTTGGTAGAGTGGAACATAGATGGAGTCAGTGAAACTGAGTGATGTAGGATGAGTAACAGACCTGACTTTGTAGGTTTGATGGTAAAAAATCTCACAAACTTTGAAACTATTATAATAAAGAGCAATTTGTCAGAATTTACAGAAAGTAATTTTGAGTGCCTGGCAAAAGTGTTCATACTGCTTTGTCTTTCCCACTTTTTGTCAAGTAACAATTACAAACATAATTTTTTTTACTGGGATTTTAAATGTGATAGTCCACTACAAAGTAGCACATGCATATGAAGAAAAAGAAAGATACATTGTGTTACAACAAAAAAACTTAAAACATGGTTCTCTTCAGTCCCCTTTATTCCCCTAACACTAAATAAAATCCAGCTAATCGGTCTGAAAAGAAGTGCACAAATGCAAATCTTTATTTGTAAAACATTTACTTTTCCTTACAATTCAAGATTTTGTAAAACTTTTCAAAGAAATTTCTATCTTATATATTTTGAGAAGAAACTAAAAAGCCATGAATATCAAAATAAGAAGACATTCAGTTTATTCCATAGGCTTTGTTAACCTAGAGAATTTTTTTTTTTTCAAATATGCATTTTTAATGCCTTGTTGGAGCTACCAAAGGGTTAAATTTGTTAGATTTGTTCACTTATGTTGCTTTTTTTTTGCACCCGCTGAAAGAATTCCTGTGGCAAAACAGGAAGCCACAGAAGGAGCAGTTGGCAGCCCTAATCTTGTGCAGATCCTCTGATAGCTTTCTTCTTCCCAAACAATGCTGGTTGGGACTGAGGAGGCTCCTGAAGGGTGCTGAAAGATCCAACAACCAGGCAGAACCAAGCCCTTTGTCAGCTTTTGGCTGATTAACATGCAGACAGGCTCATTTAGGAGCAGGAAAAGATGGCATTCACAGTCTCGCCTGTGTTTCATATCCTCTGTTATTTCTGTGCCCTGTCTGCTTCTTTCCTTTTTTTTTTATTTGCAGGACATTGCAAGTCAAACTGTTTTCTTTGTGTTTGTTTTTCGAAGGTGCCTACAAACCAGAAGATCTTTCTAATATTTCATTTCATCTGTTTAAGTCAGTTTGTTGGGTGTTTCAGAAACAGTTTGTCCTTCAAATAACTTTATTATGCACAAGGCAGACAATCTAGACCTGTTTGGGGTTACCAGCGAGATTTACATGAGGAAGTCAAAGTGAAAGAATCCATTCCTAACAGAGCATCACACTCTGTGGTCAGACTTTAAAAGCTAATGCCACCATGATGTCATGTACCACAGCACCAGCACAGCAGCTAATGAGTCAGAAACAATACCATGTAGTCCACAAATCAGTCTCTGTCCATCTCTGGTCAACATACAAACTTCCTGACACAGTAACACAAAGAAGAGCTTCACGTGACTGTCTGTAGTTTGTGTCTGAAGCAGCGCTCCGTCTTAAATCATGAGAGTTAGGACTGTAAGACAAAGGAGGTGCTTTGTTCCATCGTCATTCTAAATCCTGCCTTAGCAATTACCGTTCACCTTCCAAAGACCTCGGCGAGGAACAGAGCAACACTTTCTGTTAAAGCAGCCAGTGAAGCATGAAGGCATTGCTGCTTGGCAGGCAAAGCCGAGCCCCTATCCTTTTTCTGCTGGCTGTAACTCAAGCTTTTGGCAAAATGTTAGGACTTCCTTTACGCCCGCAGAAGCATATGTGGTCCAGAGGGGATTTCTCAGCATCAAAGATAGAAGATTTTACTGAGCAAATGTGTCACATTGATCTTCCCAAATATCAAGTTTGACCCTCATTGTATGTTGTATTTTATTATATTTTCATGGAATATGATTCATTCAGTGTTTATAAATCTAAAACACATTAGATTAAAAACGAATTACAGAATGCTAGTGCCTTCTTATGAAATTTTCCGAAACCATCCAATTATTTTAGATTATGGTGGACCATATAAAAAATATGATAGCCACAAAATCATTTACTTTTTTACCTCACATTGCAATTTAATGGATGATCTTTGTGTACTTAGCATAAATAGTTGCAACAATGCTTCTTGGCTTCTTAGTTCGAAATCTGGCTGCTTTTCCTTCAAATGATGCCACATTTGTAAGGAAAATATATTTGGTTTAGCAGCAAGGCTCAGTTTGTTAACTGGGCCTTTGAAAACTTATCAAATCCTCTCTGCCAATACCAAACAGCTTATTCTGCTATTGACTTGTGTTTGTTATCATTTATTTGACTAAATGATTGAAGTTTGAAGAAGAAAGACATTGTCACCTCCTCCTTATGCTGGTCACCGCCTTGGTCACACACTGCTGTGGGTTGTCATCCCATTCCTCGGCCAGTGTAGTTGTGTTGGTCACTCTGGCACAAAGAGCACACTCAAGATGATCCCACAAGGGTTTATTGGGGGTGAGGTCAGGACTGATATCTTCTCCGGTCCAAAATTCTGGAGATTGTCTCCAATAAACCCTGTGGTGGTGAAAGTTGGCATCTTGCAGGATGATGTTTGGTCCCTATAAGAGGAGATATGGCATTTCCACTGTAGCAGAATCTTTTGCAGAATTATCTTTGTATGTCAGCCATGATTTTCAGTCAGGGAGTTGCTGCCCCACAACATCACACTACTTCTAACAAAAACTATTTAGCATGTTCTTCATGGACAGAATCCAAATATTTCACTGTGCTTCTCAACCCACAAATGCATTGTCCTTACAAATGTGCCACCATTAAGGGAAAAATAAACAGTTTTCCAACAGTATAATATTTATTGCCAAAAAGTATTGTTACAATAAAGAGATAATTAAATACACATATCCTTGTTTTTTGTTTATTTCCTTTACTTAGTTATAAAGACAAAATCAGATGCCAGAAAAGTTTAAGAATTTAGAGCTTTTTTCTTAAGAAATGTTTATTTTTATCTGCCACCTAAGACTTTTGCCTGAAACTGACCAGCAATTCTTAGATTTCACAACAAAGTTTTTTGTAATCATATTACCTTAGACTCAACTGAAAACGTTTTTGACTCAACAAACAAAGAGCTATCATCATTAAAACTGGCATTCTAATGTGCTAAATATTTTTTTTTTATTATGAAACATTTCCCATTTTCCCAAAGGTAATGTGCTTTAGAACAGTCCCCTGCCCTTTCCGCCTAAACTTGTACTTGCCTAAACTGTTTACTTAATAAGAAAACTCCATTTTCACTGCATTTTACATGGCACAAAATAAACACATTTCATTTCATTCATTGCTGTTTCTAGATAAATTTGCTTTGACAATATTTCAATCATTCCAAGGGTTCGGGCTTATTTTCAGACTTTTGCTTAAACTTACACTGAATGAATAGCATACTGCCAGCTAGTAAGGGGGTTGAAATGTTGCAGTAAAACAGTAATTTGCTCATTTTGGATGACAAGCAATTTGGAGAACTACTTAGTGCTGTCAGTTTATAATACAATCAGTTTTCATCTGATGGGGTAAGAAATGTGTTTTGCAAATTAATGTGCTCAGTCTAAGAATATTTTTAGGCAGTTAAAGTTTTTAAAATAGATGGCCTATTCACAACTGTAGAACTGTTATCAGGAGGCTTAGACCTAGATCTAGCCCATGCAATGGCCTGGTGATGTCCCCCCATTCTTGTATGGCAGGCAGATCGTTTTCATCTTGATAATTCCTCTATTTACTCATCCCGATTTGTGATTGTGACCAGCAAAAGCTAAAATATTTTAGCTCATCTCTTTGTCTATCATTTCCACAGTTCAGAAATGGGGCAACTCTTAATCAATACATTTTTTATTTATTTGTGTTGTCTCTAAGTGAGGGAAACACTTGATAATGCTTGCTGCCATTTTGTTTAAAAGGAGCACTTCAATAGTATTTAAACAATATATATC
Organism: Girardinichthys multiradiatus; assembly: GCF_021462225.1. Taxonomy (NCBI): domain Eukaryota; kingdom Metazoa; phylum Chordata; class Actinopteri; order Cyprinodontiformes; family Goodeidae; genus Girardinichthys; species Girardinichthys multiradiatus. The sequence continues at coordinate 34,816,623 of NC_061805.1, read as the reverse complement.
GCATACCCTTACTGCTACTTAAGGAAATACCCAGTGACAACCATCACTCAAGCAACAGCTCTTCATGAAGTGTACAGCTGATATGTAGAGCTTGTACACTAAACAACCTCTGCTTCCTGCTCTACAAACAACACTTATCAGAGCTGGGAGTCAGAATGTTAAAGGAACAGAAATATATGAAAAAGTTTTAAGGAGCTGAAAGTAGCTATCTAAACTAAACTATCTAAACTAAAACAATTTGATAACCAATTTAGTACATAAACGATAGAACTCAGTCTTTAGTCGTGTAAAGTACCTGACAAACAAGAGTTAAGGCAAAGCTATATTTTTATATTTTTTACTCATGGGAAATTAGTATTGTGGGACTTGCTTTCCTTTACAAAACAAAAAAATCCCCACATGCCTACATTAGAGTTAGTTCTATGTGCGGTTAGGTTTGATTAAGGATTTGAACTGAACACCGAGTTGTGAGTGTCAGTATTTTCACAAAGACATACACCACCTGAAGAATGCATCCAAAATAAATTTCCACATGTCCTTTTTGTGCTGCTGATCTAAAAATGGACTTTAGACCGGCAGCCTCAGAAGTGCCTTCTTTGTGCACACACACACACACACACACACACACACACACACACACGCGCACACACGCACACACACACGCCCTCATCCATTTTCTCCTCTCCTGCATTGTTTTTTGGGTCACACTCATCTGCAGCCTAATTACCCAGAGTCCTCTGCGGCAGCCCGACCAGCGCTCCACTGCTATTCTGTCAGTCACATCAGCACCCAGCACACGCTCTCCTCAGCTCAGATCATCAGGAGTTTCACGGATGGAAAGCCTGCTCAGAATTCTGAACAGGGCTCTGCATGCATCTAATTGTGATAGAGTTTTCCACATTGGCTCAACTGCTCTTTTTCTCAACTTATTCCCAGGATGAAATGCCTTTTCATGTCAGCAGTGTAATTAACTGAAGACATTAAATCTCCAACAACTGAGGGAAAAGTCTGCTTTGCATATTGGAACGACAGTGAATGGATTTTGCTTGAATACAGGCAGTATATTTAAATCACAATGACAAATTGTGACTGTATTACTCCTCACTGTAATCATGTTGTGATGATTACAATGAGTACATGGGCAATATTAATCTGTATCATAGCTTTTATAATTCTTCTTTTTTGTAACACACACATTTGTTGGCATCTCCATTAAAGATGTGTTAAAAACTTTAAAATAATCTCAGATTTTCAGAATAAGCCAACCAATATTTACAGTAAAGAAAAAAAAACATCTTACACAACAATTAGTTTAGTTTTAAATAAAATTACTGGAGGCACAATAGCTGGTAAAGAAAAATAGCCGAAGTAAAATTTTCCTTATCAGAGCCTTGAATAATAGCTTTTCTTTGTATTTATTGAATCTTCTTGGGTACCTGTAATCAGAAACCCATCACTTTTTGTTTCCTTGGGGTATAAACATGACGTTACACAGAGGCATCTTTTTTTTAGCGACTGGTCACTAGGCTGGACGAGCTCCCACAATTATCTTACCACTATGAACAGTGAGCAGGATGGGAAAGGAGGTAAATGATAAATGGCCTACACTTGTATAGCGCTTTCTCAAGTCCCCAGAGACCCCAAAGCGCTTTACACTACCATCAGTTATCTACCCTTTCATTCAAACATTCACACACTGACAATGGTAAGCTACTGTCATGATTTGGGGTTGTTTGGTTTTTGGTTTCGGGTTTTTTCCTTATGTTTTTCACTGTTCAAGTTTTGAATTGTGTTTTTGTTTATTTTCCTGGTCTTTCCTTTGTCGTCTTGTTCATGTTTTGTCAAGTTTGGTTTGCGGATCTGGTTATGCTTTTGCTTCATGTTTTTCTAGTTTGTGTTCAAGAGTTTCTGTTTTGCTCCAGTCACGTTTTGTTCTGTTAATTAAGTTTATTCGGTTCACCTGCTTCAAGTTAATCTGTCTCCTTGCTCCACCTGGTTTTCACGCCATATATTCACACCTGTTCTGTTTAGTCTTCGCGGAGACATCTCTCATGCTCATGTCTTGCGCTCATGCTCATGTCTAGTTCTCTAACCAAGTCTTGTCTTTTTTTTTTTATCTTGCCATGCCTGTCTTGCCTGCCCGTTTGTTTTGTTCCTGCCTCCTGCTGAGTGTGAGTTTTTGTAAATTAAACCTTTTCTTCACTTACCATCACGATGCCTGCTCGTCTGCATTCTGGGGTCCAATATCAAGTAAACCTTGACAGCTACATTGTAGCCACAGCTGCCCTGGGGCAGACTGACAGTAGTGAGGCTGCCATACAATCGGCGCTACCTAGCCCCCCTACCACCATCAGCAGGCAAGGTGTCTTCCCAAAGGACACAACAATTGAGACAGACAGAGTGGGGCTTTTGAACCGGCAACCCACGGGTTACAGGATGAGCCCCTACCACTGTCTCCACCGTCGCCCCTCTTCTCCACCTCTAAAGATGAAGGACTCTCCAAAGCTCACTCAGAACTACAGCAAAGAGTCACTTCTTGGGCTCATGCATAGCAGTTGTTTGGGAGTGATGCCAGAAAATTGCCTTTTTCTATCCTACTATCACAAACATAAACTTGTGGAGTTGATTAAACTCTACTCGGACTTTAACTGGAAGCATGTGCTTTCGCCAGATGAGACAAAGACTGAACTTTTTGGGAACAAAAACAACAAGTGCAGTTTTTGTGAAAGGATGAACATAGGAAAAAGCACGTGATGCCCATTGTTAACTATGGCGGAGGATCTGCTATGCTGTGGGTGACCTCTCCTAGTCAGAATTATAGCGAGGAAATAAACTAAACAATTTGTCCAAATCAACACAAAAATCAACCTTTTTCTATAACCATCTCTGTCCTCCATACCTAAAGAAGGGTCAGAGCTCACTGTTAGAGAACTGCTGCAAAGAGTTTGCAAAAGTAATTGATTGTGTCATTCCAAGTTGGATTGTTACTTGTAATGTTGTAGAGTGACAGTGTCTGTGATATGTTTTCTATGTTTTCCACCAGGCTGCAAGACAAATTTCCCTATGGGACCCAATAAAGTTATTCTGATTATTCTGATAAGAGTGGCAGTCATACAGAAATGAGAAGACAGTTATAAATGCTTTCAGTTCAGTTTAGTTTATTAGTACATACAGATGAGACACCATTCTCCATGGATCATGGCGCTTCATAAATACAAATTCTTTACCACAATCCAGAGGAGCAGAAGCTGCAACTAAGTGCGCTGCCATCAGTTGAGTGAACATAAATGGCAGAGCTTCTTTGAGTTAAAGCGTGTATACCAGCCGACTTGTTTCTGTATAAATCATTATGTGTTAAATAGACAAAAAGATTAAGTTTATGTTCCTATCACTTATCATGATCCTCTGTTTCTTATGTTTCTGTCAGAATCAGAATCAGTTTTATTGCCAAGTTTGTACATACAAACAGGGAATTTGACTCCGGTACACTTTGCTCTTTGGTTTTGTTTTTGCATTACAGAATATACATATTTACAATGTACAGTGTACAGTCAGATCACCTTAACACCTGCATGTGAGCAGCAAATCACTCAGCTTCATCTCTCATCTGAAATCAGGAGCAGATGTGGCTGGCTGTATGAGAGCCATATGAACAGAGAATGCTCTTGCTCAGCTTTCAGAACTACTCTTGTTTTACTCTTGTTTACTACTACTGTCTTTCTTTGTAAAAGTGTTTCTGTGATTTTGCGTTAAAATCAAACCGGTACTGAAGGAAACATGTACAATACGCGCCACTGCATGTGTGAAAAATGCTTCCTTGAACCAGTCGGATGAGAAATTAAACACATCTTAGCCGACTGACTCCCTGCAAAGAACTAACAAGCATTCACCTACTGAGTGAACCAGCATAAGAACAGAGGGGTCAGCACAGCAGGGAACAGAAGACTGGTCAACTCTTTGATATCATGTAATCAGCGAAGTTTGGAATCACACATTAGGGTGTTTACATCTCTTGCTTTCCCATTGCATCAGACCTTGAGAGAAAACATATCTTTTTCCTGAATGCTGTGTTTTTTTTTCAGTGCCTGCTGTGCACTGTCACTCCTGTTCAATAAACTATGAAATTACTTTATAAGTTGACTCTGTTTACCCTAAACAGCAAACGCCTATAGAGGCATGCTGGTAATGCAGACTGTATTGGAAGTTTCCAGTTTTCATAACATCCAATTTTAGTTTTTGCAGGCAGATGTAAGGGATTTGTAAGTTTTTCCGTCGTTAACAGAAAGCCCTGGCAGGGACTGGTGTTTTATCAGCAGACAGAAGAGGGTGGAGGGAACAGCTAATGTTGTTTGGAGGAGGCAGTTTCAAGATGCCCCATGACCAGAGGAGGCTATGACCAAGGAGGTCTGTTTTCTCTCCTTCTATGTCCTTTCTGTATTTGTGCTTGCACTTGTAGTCACTGCATCTGTACATACTTGGTACAATGTGTCATACATGACAATCAGTAGCGTGTTACAATGTAACCCGTCTGTGTCATGAGTATTCTAGCAGTGGGTTTTGTGAAGGGAAAGAGTTGCAGATCTTGATCACAAAATGCAGCTTATAATATCTGGAGGAGTAGGTCAACCACTTCTTAATGCAAAATTAAGTTATATGATGCCTTGATTTAAACTGAGTGCAGAGGAAAACCACTAGTATACCCCTGACACCTTCAGTTACTCCCTGTCAGAACCATAGCCAAAAATGACAAGGTGATAAGGTGTCATCAATGGAAAAAAAAATGTATTGACTGAGTCACATGTTTTTGTAAACGTCCAGACGAATTAATCTCAAGAAGCTCTTTAATGTGAAGGCTTAATCGTTTGCTAATTAGCGTCCTCACTAACTGACACTCTCAGTGGAAATATACGATTACATAGCCAATCGACAGGCTCATTTAACAAAGGCTGTTTGCTAAAAGTCCAAAGCAGTTGTTGAAAATTTGAGGAGGGTGTGTGTTATTATGTGGCAATAAAGCTGAAATTGAAAATGTGCGGGTAAAGATGGTAAAAATGAGGAAGAAATCTGGGGTTCTGTTTCATACAGTTCATTTTAGGTAAATATATTTCTCTGAATTTAACAGTAATGTGCCTTTATGTGATGGTACAGTGTTTTTTCTAACTCTTCCAATCTCTATAAAAACTGCTGGGTGAAAAATAACCTAATTTTTGGGAGTGGAGAACATGTCTGTCCTTTCATCCATTTATTATAGTGACTTTATCCCTGCTAAATAATGGGAAGTTAATGCTTAACTCCAAACTCAATGGGAAAGAGGTGGTATAAACCCCGGACAGTCTGCCTATCCATTAAAGGGCAACATAATAACGCAACACACAGGAAAATGCAGCCATCCACTCACACGTAAACCTAATGGGAATTTAGAGCAGCCAATTAACCAAAACATGCCTGTTTTGGATGTTGGGGGGAAGACAGAGTACCTGGAGAAAACCTATGTATGTGCAGAGACAACATGCAAACTCCACAGAGACAGGCTCAGGCAGGAATTCAGTTAAATAATTTTTATGCAAAGTAAGAGTGCTAACAACTGTTCCACTGTGCAGTCACGAATGATATTTAAATCTAGTTATAATATGCATGTGACATAATCACATTAAAAAACCCAGATCAAACCAAAGAACCCCAAGTGACCTCCTGGTGGTGGACATTATTTATGAAAAGGCTAATATTATCTTAAGTGAACAAAGCTATACTCTTGTGTGAACGGAATTAATTAGAATAACAGATTAATATTATGGAGCATAATTTAATCATCTTACAATTTCTTGTTTCATCCCGTGGAAGAGACAGGGCACTGTTTGTGTGACTAATGTAGTAGATACAAGCTTCCAGAAGTGCCAGTTACAACTTTTTTACTGCAGCTTTCACCACTTTTTTTGCATGACGAGGCTTTTGTGAGCCAGCTTAAACTCTTTAAGACAGCATTCCAACTTCCAACCCCCTGGGTTCGACTCCCTGGGGTCTTTCTGCATGGAGTTTGCATGTTCTCCCCGTGAATGCGTGGGTTCTTACCGGGTACTCCGGTTTCCTCCCACAGTCCAAAAACATGAAGGATAAATTTAAATTACCCTTAGGTGTGAATGTGTGTGTGCATAGTTGTTTGTCCTGTATGTCTCTGTGTTGCTCTGCAGTGGATTGGCAACCTGTCCAGGGTGTACCTTGCCTCTTGCCTGTAGACTGCTGGAGATAGGCACAAGGTTCCCCATGACCCACTATGTAATAAGCGGTGTAAAAGATGAATGAATGAAATTCAGAAATGTCAACATCTAAGTTCCAATGAAACATACTTTCAGTTATCAGTGTGCTGTAATTGTTGGTCATTAATTATGATCAGAATGAAGCCTCTGCTATCAGTCCTGTTGTCTTAATGAGGCTACTGTGCTACAAGTTTTGATCAGCAAAACCACTTCAATTGCTAAGAATTCAGGATTAGAAAAGTGAAATATCTATCTATCCATCATGCATGATGGATCTATGCATCATGCATAGATGATGGATGCATCCATCCATCTGACTAATATTGTTGATATGACATATTTTCCTAAAATCTACCTTTATATTTTCCATCTATGTTTCCTGCTTTCAGTTAATTTTGCCCTGTGCTGTCCCTCTTCCTTCCTCCTTCTCCATCCTCTGAAACACATGCTTATCGCCTCTGATTGGTTGTCATGGTGATCGACCCTTGGGGACTGATCCCAAAACCGAAAGTTTTGGTAGTCTGAAATAGAACATTTTTCCCTTTTTCATTGGGGGAAGGGGGGTTCCTTTGGCATGTGGGAGGAGGTGGAAGGGAAGAGGGCGAAAAACAGAGAAGAAAAAGAGAACATGATATGTTTCAGTCAAGAAAAAAGGATGAGACATTCAGGGAAAGGGGGAGAGACAGGCACAGAGAGGGAAAACAGGAGGGAATGAGGCAGCATACATCCATTCCAACTAGGTCACATCGCAGGAGCATTGCGTAAGCACAAACACTGCTGCCCCTGTGCTGTGCCCTTAGCGCACACATGCTCACACAATCACACTGAAACAATCTGTGTCTTTCCAGAACTTACATGTGTTTGGGAATCAGCCACCTTGTATGATAGTCTGTGTAGCCTGTAACCGTTGAATGACACCAAACAGTTTTTGCACTTCATCTTTCTCTCTTGTCTCCTTTCTTTCGGATGAATAAGTACACTACGGCAGCAGATTGAACTGTCTTGTATGTCAACTGCCAAACTGGACAGCAGCATGACATAGCACTTTATGCTGCATATCAAAAGACGCAGCCACACCACTGGTTCTGCAGAATTCTGTGAAGCATAATTGCTGCATGATCTATCTATTATCTGCCCCTTTTGCGAGACTGGGATGTGGGGGTAACAGGTCAGGGAGTAAGACTCCAACATTCCACTCCCCAGTGTCAGTCTCCAACTCATTCAGGGGGAATCCTAGGTTCTACCAGGCCGCAATCAAAATATTGTCCCCCCAACCTGTTTTGGCTCTCCCCCAGGGTCTGCACCCAGTACACATGCCCAGAAAACCTGCAAAGGGAGGCATCCAGGAAATATTCTGATTAGATACCTGAAACACCTCAACTGACACCTGTTGATGTGGGGGATCAGCTGCTGTAGTGTGAGTCCATCCAGATGATGGAACCCCTCACCCCATGTTTAAGGCCTGATCAGCTTATGGAGAAAGCTCATTTAATCTGCTTGTAGCTAGGTTTTTGTTCTTTGGGTCATGACCTACATTTCATAACCATAGGTGAGGATGTTGTTGCATAAATTGAGAGCTTTGCTATTTGGCTCAGCTCTTTCTTCACATTAAAAGACCAGGGCACCATCCGATTCACTGCAGACAAGGTCCCAATCAATCTATCTATCTCCCACTCCATCTTATTTTCACTTGCACTCCTCTGTTAAAGGCAGAGACTGACTCCCAACCCAGAGGAGCAGTCAATAGGCTAAGAGCAATTTAAAGATCCCCATGACAGAGAACCATGGTTTTTGTCATACTTGACCTAGAATAGGAAGAACGTGTGGCAGTTACTACCCACCTGGGGGACATTTCCTACCCACTTTGACAACTGAGGATTTAAAGTAATTTTCTATATTCTACACATAGTCTAACACAAGACAATATGCTTGCATGACTCCAGTAAATAATATCGAACAGCAGGAGGTCCGTCACAGTTTGGATTGAACAGCAAACTATGAGGGACAGAAATGTGGGAACAAAATACGGGTACAAATTGGCAAGGAGGGGGTTGACAGACCCGAAGATGTTCACATTGCACTGGATATCCCAAACAGTTCCTGCCAGAGGTGAAGTAGCAATATATAAACTATGCTTTTGGTCGCTGGCTCCTAACATGCCCCCCACCTTAATGGATGACCTTACACTTGTATGTAAAACAGTAATGGAACTATAGTTGTGTTGTTTTTGCTGTGAGTGTGTCAGCAGAGGGTGTGATTGACTATAAAGGGAACAGCCAAAGCCAGTTGTTTAAAATCCTAGTTGGACGGTTTCAAATCCCCCACTCCGCTCAGAGAAGAATATATGAGGGAGGTACTGCAGATATGTGTATGTGAGCATGCATTCTGGGAGAATATGTGTGCCGGACTCTATATGTTAGGAATACCTTTCCAATCACTGAAGGAATGAGAGAGATGCTTACAGGCAGATAGAAAAAGACAGATCTACAGGGTAAGTTGAAGGAAGGAGAGGACAGAAAGAGAGAGAGAGAATAAGAGGTGGGGTTCATTTAAAGTGGGCGTGGCTCGAAACTGTCAATCAGTGCTGGGCGGTTGAAGAGAGGGCGGTCCTGCACAGCGGGACATCCAATGGGAGACGACGCTGCTTGTGTCGCCATGGTGACGGGGCTGTGCCCAAGGAGGTTGTGATGGGTTGACAGGTGCGTGACAATCGGAGGCTCTCTGCAAGCATGTACGCCAAAGGCAAGAGCAGCAACGTGCCGTCCGACAGCCAAGCCAGAGAAAAGTAAGTTTTATTTATGGGGGAGGAAACAGCGGCTGTGAGGGAAGTTCATGAGCGGCCGGGGGGCAGTCACACGCTGAGCTGCGGCAGGGGAGGGCACAAGGAGACTCACTTAGCGGCACGGAGCTCTGTGCTCAGCGCTCTGCAAGCCTTGGAAAGTTCACTGCTTCCTTTATTTAAGGAAATGTAGACATTTTGTCAGAAGGTTAAGGTGTTAGTATGGTCCGAAGGTCTTTTCAGTTTTATCCAGGTTTTTTTTGTATTTATTCTGAGACGTGTTTAATCTAAATCTAGCAGCATCCTTGTGACGCCTTTGCTTTTCTCAGCATGTTTTACTACAAATTTTGTATTTTCAACATGTATTTTTGCATTGCGACACTCGCTTGGATTTGATGGAACATAAACTGTTTATTTTTAAGCATGCGGAGCGAAACTCCGCACGTTCACAGCCCGAAAGCTGCAAAGAGAAAGTCCGAGCATTTGTCTGTTCCGTAGCCGCTCTGTGGCTCTTTAGGGGTCGCTTCGTTCACCTGCAGCCGTGGGTGAAATGTGTGACAGCAGACCGCGATCCTGTGCCCATATAGGCTCACCTGAAAACAGCTGAACTGGTGCTTGTTAGGGATGAGCTGTGTTTGATCGAGGCTTCAAACTGAGTTTGATCCAGGATGCCCATGAGACAGGAGCTTTTATTGTAGCTTCAGTTGGGAGAGTTACAAAGGCGAGCCTAATAGTTAAAACATTAGTTTATGGGAATGAAACCTAAAAAAATGTATTCCGTTTTTGTTTTTTTAATTAAAATGTTGTAAAATATCCACTAAAAAACGTCTCTAATTTTACTAGGCTACTTATGTAGTTGGTTTTTCATATATTTGTTTATTTTTATGTCTAATTTTTGTTCTTGATTCCATCTTTAAATAAACATTGCTCCATCCCAGCTCTGTCCCCTACCTGCTATCGACAACATCATAAAAACTTTGTTTTTGGTAGGTCAACCAGCTATTTACTGGTCCTTCTCAAAATATTAGCATATTGTGATAAAGTTAATTATTTTCCATAATGTAATGATGAAAATTTAACATTCATATATTTTAGATTCATTGCACACTAACTGAAATATTTCAAGTCTTTTATTGTCTTAATACGGATGATTTTAGCATACAGCTCATGAAAACTCAAAATTCCTATCTCACAAAATTAGCATATCATTAAAAGGATCTCTAAACGAGCTATGAACCTAATCATCTGAATCATTGAGTTAACTCTAAACACCTGCAAAAGATTTCTGAGGCCTTTAAAACTCCCAGCCTGGTTCATCACTCAAAACCCCAATCATGGGTAAGACTGCCGACCTGACTGCTGTCCAGAAGGCCACTATTGACACCCTCAAGCAAGAGGGTAAGACACAGAAAGAAATTTCTGAACGAATAGGCTGTTCCCAGAGTGCTGTATCAAGGCACCTCAGTGGGAAGTCTGTGGGAAGGAAAAAGTGTGGCAGAAAACGCTGCACAACGAGAAGAGGTGACCGGACCCTGAGGAAGATTGTGGAGAAGGGCCGATTCCAGACCTTGGGGGACCTGCGGAAGCAGTGGACTGAGTCTGGAGTAGAAACATCCAGAGCCACCGTGCACAGGCTTGTGCAGGAAATGGGCTACAGGTGCCGCATTCCCCAGGTCAAGCCACTTTTGAACCAGAAACAGCGGCAGAAGCGCCTGACCTGGGCTACAGAGAAGCAGCACTGGACTGTTGCTCAGTGGTCCAAAGTACTTTTTTCGGATGAAAGCAAATTCTGCATGTCATTCGGAAATCAAGGTGCCAGAGTCTGGAGGAAGACTGGGGAGAAGGAAATGCCAAAATGCCAGAAGTCCAGTGTCAAGTACCCACAGTCAGTGATGGTCTGGGGTGCCGTGTCAGCTGCTGGTGTTGGTCCACTGTGTTTTATCAAGGGCAGGGTCAATGCAGCTAGCTATCAGGAGATTTTGGAGCACTTCATGCTTCCATCTGCTGAAAAGCTTTATGAAGATGAAGATTTCATTTTTCAGCACGACCTGGCACCTGCTCACAGTGCCAAAACCACTGGTAAATGGTTTACTGACCATGGTATCACTGTGCTCAATTGGCCTGCCAACTCTCCTGACCTGAACCCCATAGAGAATCTGTGGGATATTGTGAAGAGAACGTTGAGAGACTCAAGACCCAACACTCTGGATGAGCTAAAGGCCGCTATCGAAGCATCCTGGGCCTCCATAAGACCTCAGCAGTGCCACAGGCTGATTGCCTCCATGCCACGCCGCATTGAAGCAGTCATTTCTGCAAAAGGATTCCCGACCAAGTATTGAGTGCATAACTGTACATGATTATTTGAAGGTTGACGTTTTTTGTATTAAAAACACTTTTCTTTTATTGGTCGGATGAAATATGCTAATTTTGTGAGATAGGAATTTTGGGTTTTCATGAGCTGTATGCCAAAATCATCCGTATTAAGACAATAAAAGACCTGAAATATTTCAGTTAGTGTGCAATGAATCTAAAATATATGAATGTTAAATTTTCATCATGACATTATGGAAAATAATGAACTTGATCACAATATGCTAATATTTTGAGAAGGACCTGTATAATGTAGTCCTTTCTGTTGCTCATAAAAAATAAAGTTTATTATTTCAGAATACCTCACATACAATGATGTATTATTGTTTAAGCCTCTGAACTTGAAGCAAAATATCTTATGGTGTATGAGCAGAAAGTTGACCATTCTAAGGCAGTGGTGGGTTTTAATTTTTTAGCGTCCTTTATTTCTGCACTGACATACACCTGGATAGTGCAGATGTTTAATCCCGTATAGATATCAACTGATGAAAGTCTGTGCATTTTTTCCTGCTGAACCTTTCTGCTAATGCTGTAGAAAAACGATATTTTCTTGTTTAAGTTGGCAGAGACATCGCTGTTATTTTAGTGTTCATTGGTGTTTGCCCGAAAATAAGATTGCTGTAGTTGTTCTATACCTCTTAAGAAGATGAAAAACTACACTAGCTTATGTACTGTTGAAAGGAAGGATAGAGTGAACCTCACAACATTGGAGAGGTTGTTGATAAAAGATTAAGGCAGAAAAAAGGCATACCTGACTGGGTAGATGGTATGTAAGACCAGTAAATCAGATAAAATAGCTTAATTGTCCATCACCTTTTTGAGATGGAGATCTGTCTTTGACATCCAGCAAAACAATCACCCATACAACATACAAAGATAATCAAAAAAAAAAAAAAAGACATTGTTAAAGCAATATTACTAAAAGCAACAGATTCATAAACTTAGATACTGGGTCCATTTGATTAGGCGGATTATATCATCAGTGTTGTGACAGTTTACCCTTAAAATGAACTAGTTCTACATGCAGTTCACACTTAATTCACAATCACGTTAGTGAAACTAATCATATGTTTTTAGAAAAAAAAAAAAGATACTCATTTGGTATTGCATAATGGCGACAATTAATAAATAGATAGTTACAACCTGACCTTGCTAACTGATTTATTAAGTTATATTCTTTTCTCTCAGAACTTTATTTTATTATAGGTAAATTCTCAAAATGCAGCTCTCATTTAAAGATTTTTGTTCTTTAGCTGTTAGAAAAGAACATTTGTGAGAATGAAAGGTTTGGCACATACAATCTTTTGTTCAATTAGAGTGTAGTTTAACCAGTAAGAAAAAACAGCACTTTTAACTTGATAGTCCACTTATAAACACACTCGTTTTTGATGAGTGTTATGCCACTTGCCTTTTGTAAAAACATGGCAACAAATAACTGCTGAAGTAGGACCTTCTCTTTAAGTTTCTGTGATATTTTCATGATAGGGGTGACTGTTCAATTGTCTTGGACTGGGTTATAGAGGACTGAACTGGAGGAGTTGTGAAAACTAGTTAGGTTTGTGAGGAAGTCAAATATCTATCTGCAGTGTGTTGTTTTTAAACCTATACTGAAATATATGCTAAACATATGTCTGTGCCTCAGCTAATGTACATTCAAGGACAGATAATCATTTATTGTATCTTTTGAATCCAGTTTGTCAACAGTGTGACTGAGTGTTCATCTCAGACCTATAGCCTAGTTTTTTATTCTGGATCGATATGAAAAGGATTAAACAGTGGGGTTTTGCTCTGTCATTGGCTTATTGCATGTATTGACTGAGGCAGTGATGGAGAGGTTGCCGCATGCCAGAAAGACACTTCCCGTGAACACTGCATCTCTGCTGGAAAGACACGAGTTGATGTTTATTCTGTAGAAGTTGTCCAAGAGACATTCTGACAGTCTGTTCTGGGATGCCTTAACATCTTTGGATTTGTAACAATTAATATCCTTAAAGTGTTTTAAGGAAAACTGTGGCCTTGACATTGACGACAACTTACAAAATTGTGCTTTTCATCAGTAATAAGGAAATCATAATCAAAAAAGGCAAATATTGGTTGCACATAAACACTTTTCATTCCCTTGTGATACGTTTCACTAATCTTTTAATTTCTTGTGTGGTAGCCCACCACTAAGTAGTACAAGTCAAATGGAAGGAAAACAATTTATGATTTTGAAAATATTTTACAACTAAAAAACTTAAAAATTGCCTTTGTATTAAGCCCGTTTTTCTCAGTTCCCCCTAAGAAAGGGACAAAAGAACACACCAGGTAGGCCAGCAAAAAAGCTGTGGAGAGGTTCAGGGCAGAGTTATGTTTAAAGCATTATGCCAAGCTTTGGAAATCTTATGGAGCATTGTTGAATCTATCATTGAAAAACAGAAATATTATGGTACAACTGCAAACCCACTAATACATGGCCATCCACCGAAACTGACAAGACAGGCAAGGAGAATATTATTCAAAAAAACAGCCACAAGAGGCCCATGGTAACTCTGGAGGAGCTGCAGAGATCCACACCTGTTAGTGATCAGAGTTGATGGGAAGATGGAGAGAGCTAAATACAGGAAGAAAACCTGTCAGAGGTTGTGAAACACTTTAGATTTTGATTCACCTTCCAGCAGGGCAATGACCCCATAAAGCCTGAGCTATAATTTAGGTTTAGGTCAAATCATATTTATGTGCTGAAGTGTGCAAAAGTTCAGACCTAAATCCAGTTGAGAATATGTGGTAAGACCTAAAAATTAATGGTCAGAGACACCCTGTCTTAAGCGTAAGATATTTACAGATATGAATGTGCGAAGGTTTATCACACAGTGCTCAAGAAATGTCTTAAATTCAGTTTCACCTTATTTATTTTGGTTCAGGATATTTTTTATTTTTATTTTAATCAAAATATTTTATTTGATATTTGAATATATGAAGATGAATCACAGTCCAATTTTCTTATTTTATAAATAATGTTCGGCAATACCATTCCTTCCCACCAACTTCGATGTGTTGGTGTGTATTCATGTATATGTATATATACAACTAAATAATCATACCATCTTGATTATCACAAAAAAAGGAAAAAATACAAAAGAAATTAGAAATTCCCCAGTTTTTTATTCAGATAATGTTGCTGCTAGGCGACTCATTATCCTTGTTTACATTTCTTTGTACAAGTCAAGGTTCATTGGCTTTCAGTGCCAAAGCCACAGAACAGAAGGGTGGGTAGCAAGGAGATACTCCATGAAAAAGGAAAAAAAAATCAAGAGAGGGAAAGTTTTGTTGTCTGATAACAAGCAGGCTTGTTTATCAGTGGTCTGTATCAAAGAAGCAGAGTAGGCCTGCCACTGCTGAGCTTTCAGTTGCTTCTCATTTCTGCAGCACAGCAGGGGATCAGAGAGCGGGAGAGATGAAGGGTAGCAATAGATTGAGGAAAACGAAGGAGGAGGAGAGAGAGTGGGACTGAGGGAATTTGCTGGATCATTAGTCTACAGTGTTGTTGTGTTGACCTTAGAATGGACCCCTGTAGACAAGGGGCTCTGGCGTCGAGCCCAAGTAGATGTAGGGCTCTGGAAGCAACTGGCTTGTATGCATCTCTGTTCACTGTTTGTGTGAGAGGCTGACCATAAATATATAAATACAATATATTTGTATAGCCTCCCTGGATATACAAATGTTACGCTACTTATATTAATATGTGACAACATAACATTTTCCCATCTGTATAATTAACCTGAAAGGTTGTTGTAAATTTTATGTGGACCTCTGCTAATGTTGCTTTTTTCTATATAATATCTCAACCAGAGATAATAAATAAATAAATAAATATTGTTTTCAGGATTAAATGAATAAGTTTCCCAAATGTAAATGTAAAATCAACCAGACAGACTTACTGTTAATGCAAGAGGATGTATGTGGCTATGGAAAGTTTTTTTTTGTAATTACTTTGAGTAGAAATTGAAAAATAAGTACTTAAGTATGTTATCTGGCTGTTGATGGACTGGCCAGACAAGGTGCATCCTTCAACAAGATAAATTCAGTATTAATCATAAATTAAGGATGACGGTTAAGTTCTCCCCATATTTGGGAGTTACCTGCTTCTCTGCAGGACATTTCACCTGGACCGGTACTTTAATGGGGACATATGCAAAATCCACTTTTTTAGCCTTTAAATACATTTTGTTGTGTACTTGGAGTCTGTAGGAGTGCAGAAAAGTTGAATTTAGTCTCTCCAGCTGTGTGCTGCTTTTAGCTCGAGGACAGAACCGTAGTGTGTGTTTTGAGTAGTATTATTATATAAATGTTTTGCATTGTTTGTCATGTTTCTGCGGCACTAGGTAATTGTTATCAAACTACAAAAATGGCTGAATAGGTTAAAGTGGAGCGCACCTTGACCTGTTGGGGGTGGGGTGTTAAGCGCCTCAACAGCATTTAAAGAGATGGCACCAAAACGAGTTGCTCTCAGATGAATCTCAAAGAGGAGCCTGTGGAGCTCCAATAACAAGGTGTTCAGACCAAAGCATTACAGTTCCACTTTATATAGACCACAACTGAATGATTTAAGTGTGAACAGGAAGGATTTAAAAACATGTGTCCACTTTAAACTTTAGTAAAAAAACCATAAACCGGCAATATTTTTCCATCAGTTAATGATAGAAAAGTAGAAGAGCAATAAGACAGATGATTATACACATTTTGAAACAGAACGTGGTGGGGAAAAAAATAAAATAAAATAAATAAATAAAAAAATATATATATATAATAGTTTTTTTGTTTTAGGTGTGTTTGCAAGTAAGTACAATTTTATTTATATAGCACCTCTCAAGACAGATCACAAAGTGCTTCACAACACTAATACAAAGTACAATTGGAATAATATATTTATAAATGTAAAATAGAAGATAAGATAAAATCAAAAATAAACTAACCAAACGCAAGCCTAAAAAGATGAGTTTTTAGCTGTTTTTTAAAAGACACCACCGAATCTGCAGTCCTTATACACAAGGGGATAGAGTTCCAGAGTCAGGGAGCTACTGTTGCAAAAGCTCTATCACCCTTAGTTTTCAGCCTTGTGTGATGTACAGCCAGTAGGACTTTATCGCATGACCTCAGAGACCTGGGGGGATTGTACGGATATAAGAGTTCACTGATATAAGTTGGGGCTTGACCATGAAGACCTCTATAAGTCAGGACCAGAAGTTGATTTGCAGAGACAGTACTCTGCATGCACACAACCCTTTGTTTTGGGCTGCAAAACATGCCCAGTGTGTACAGAAAACAGCCAATGTTGGCATGTCTGTAGGACACATGGAGGGGTATATTGGTACTGCAGGAGGTAATCACTGTGAAGCAAGTAAAAAAAAATATAATGCTCTGATCTGGCCTATTTCAATATCCACCTTTCTTTGTTTTCCGAACTGGTGATTCCGATTTTGACAAATCTCAATTGTCTCTGTCTCATTGGTGCATATCTGTTTATAAGAATTGTTGCTGGCTTTACTATCTGGGGGCACAAATTGCGTTCAATAGTTTCTCACTTCACATTATTTATGTTGGTAGCAGAAGTCTGTAATCAGAAAGCTTTAGCTACCATGACAGTCATGCTATTTTTAAGATGCTCAAATTAAGCAAAGATTGCCTTGATATTTGTGTGTCCTTTTACTGTAGTTTCATTCACAAAATGCAAGTAACAATATCCCTACTATCCTGTTTTAAAAATACCCGTAATATTTTGTAAAACCTTAATTTCCGACTTTAAACACTCTACATGTGTCAGTATATGACAGAGTATGTGACAGTCTTTGCACCTGTAATCCAGAGAACACCTTCCGTAGCTCACAGAAGGCACCACTGCTCGATCCCTCCCCTCCCACCTCTATCTGTCTCTACCTGTGTTATGGTCTGCATTTGATTTTGATTAGGAGTGACAGTACACGACCACTGACTGTGTACTGCAGTTGTTCAGCGAGTGTAGGTTTGAGTCACTGGCTGTCAGAGGACACAGTCCACATAATTCTGGGTTTGTGGTCCTGACTGAGCAGCATTGCAGCACATAGTGCAGATTCCTATTTTCCTCCTTTCTGTGTGTGTCATACAATAAGGAGCAAACTTTGCCTGGGAGGCATTACAATACTGAGAGTCTTTATTTCTCACTTTTTCTTAGAGCACATCTTGTTCCATGCAATTCCACCAAAATATAACTCTTAACTTTGTTTTTCAGAATCAATATGGTGAAACTGTGAAATGGCCAAATTGTAGTTTTAGTACTACTGAGATATGTGTCATTTTTCTAGGGTTGTAGTTCATCTGGTGCCCATCAATCTGGTGGAGTTAATGGATGTTTGGTTTCTGTAAGGATTATCATTCTGCACGCACACTTACACACACTTCAGAACTGAAACACCTCATGATCCTTCCAGGAGGCTGCCAATGCAGCACTGCGCAGACTGAGGCAGAGCAGTGCATGCTGGGAGCGTTTATCTGACAGAAGCAATTCAGGTTGCCACTCCAGCTTTCGCTGTGCATCGCATTACACGAGTACTACAATAAAAATAAATCGGTACACACGCAAACTGTTATACTGTTCATGGTTATTGAAAACTGTCAGAGGTGTACTCATTAGAACAGACAGGAACACAATTTGTGGCATAAACAAAATATTTTGCCCACAGGATAAATATGTTTCTGGAAAAACAATATGGAGCTGGTGTTTTTTCCTATTCAGGATTTGTTTTGTCCTTGATACTAATCTGAGTTATTTGAGTTTAGGCATTTGTTGATACTGAGTTTCAGCCCATCCCATTGTACTTAAAGGTAATGACATCCAAGCTCTCTGCAGTAGAATATACAGGGGTGGACAATGAAACTGAAACACCTGGTTTTAGACCACAATAATTTATTAGTATGGGATTGGACCTCCTTTTGCGTCCAATACAGCGTCAATTTGTCTTGGGAATGACATATACAAGTCCTGCACAGTGGTCAGAGGGATTTTAAGCCATTCTTCTTGCAGGATAGTGGCCAGGTCACTACGTGATACTGGTGGAGGAAAACGTTTCCTGACTCGCTCCTCCAAAACACCCCAAAGTGGCTCAATAATATTTAGATCTGGTGACTGTGCAGGCCATGGGAGATGTTCAACTTCACTTTCATGTTCATCAAACCAATCTTTCACCAGTCTTGCTGTGTGTATTGGTGCATTGTCATCCTGATACATGGCACCGCCTTCAGGATACAATGTTTGAACCATTGGATGCACATGGTCCTCAAGAATGGTTCGGTAGTCCTTGGCAGTGATGCGCCCATCTAGCACAAGTATTGGGCCAAGGGAATGCCATGATATGGCAGCCCAAACCATCACTGATCCACCCCCATGCTTCACTCTGGGCATGCAACAGTCTGGGTGATACGCTTCTTTGGGGCTTCTCCACACCGTAACTCTCCCGGATGTGGGGAAAACAGTAGAGGTGGACTCATCAGAGAACAATACATATTTCACATTGTCCACAGCCCAAGATTTGCACTCCTTGCACCATTGAAACTGACGTTTGGCATTGGCATGAGTGACCAAAGGTTTGGCTATAGCAGCCCGACCGTGTATATTGACCCTGTGGAGCTCCTGACGGACAGTTCTGGTGGAAACAGGAAAGTTGAGGTGCACATTTAATCGAGACGGGGATGCTCCTCCTCACAACCAAAGCTGTCTGAGCACAGTTTGCAGAGCAAGTCACTTGACACAGACAGGAAGTCGCAGCAGTCAAGACAGACTCTCCTTTAAAGGATGGAAAACACTTAGATTGTTAAGGAAAACCACAGATTTGTTACATAAACAAAATAATAGGCACAGCCTAAAAAACTGTTTTCCCAGATGTGCACATGAAAATGGGCCCTAATTACTAAAAACTGGCTGTGCAACACAGCTGCTGGCCTCACTAGTGGTGCAGCTGACAAAATTATAGAAAACACATCAACAGGTATTGAGTCAGAGATTTGGATACCGATCATTTAAAAAGGCTGTGATCAAGAACCGCAACTGAACACAAAAATCAGCTCTGTTGATTGAGTACACTAGATATTTGTTTTTGTGTATATTTTTATATTATTGTGTGCATTTCTGTGCAGTGTTCATATTTTTGTATTTTTATCTTACATATTTACAATCTTTAATGTTTTACACACTGCACTTTTGTTTTTTTGTACCCACAGTTTTGTTGTACCCAGCTGTACAATGACAGTAAAGTCTGTTCTATTCTACACAGTTGGGTCATCTAAAATTCTTGCATCCCATACAGAAGAAACACGTGAAACTAACATCCTGTCAGTTAAAGTCCCCATGCAACAATGGAGGTCTGTTATGACTTTTAATAGAGAGCACACTGTTGGTGTAAATCTGTAATCCCATCTGAGCCGTCTGCTCATAGCACTCTACCCATATGTTTGGGCCCTCAAAATCAACCTCCATCTGTCTGTCTGCCAGTCACACTGCCTCTGCGTGATTGCAAACTACAACATCCAGTGATTATTACGCAGCTAATAGCCTCTCCAGCTCTCATGGGATGCTTGTGAACAGCACCGAGAACACAGAGGACTGACATCACTCTGTTGTTGTCTTTCACCAGCTCTGATGTTTTGTAAAAGAGTACAAATTTCAAACTGCTGCTGAAGGGTCTCAGATCATCATTCGTCTGAGATTACAAGAAAAGCCTAGTAGAAAGCATGTTCTCATATGCTGTCTCTTTAAAGTAATGACTGATATAAAACAGCTTTCCGAACGTATAGATGCTGTTAAAAGTCCTGTTTTATGCTCGAGCATCCCTCTGTCTACCTCTTATCCCCACTGTCAGAGATGTAACTTTCCACAGAAGTGCTATCAAAGCAGGGGCCCTCTTACAGAAACAGTCAGTGATCGACGCAGGCAGAAAAATGGGATGTCAGTCAACACAGGGCCTTGTCTAAAACATTCTCGTAAAGTGTGTGGCGGTTTTTAAGGAGAGATGATGTGACAGAAGTCTTCTGTTTAAATCAGATAGCTCAGCATCCTGGAAGTGTGTCATCACGACCCTTAAAAAAAACAAAACAATAGCTTTATGGATGAGTGAGTTTATCACACCGTGCTGCTCCCTCAGGACCCCATCGTTGTCCCTGAAAGCTCCTGTTTTAATTAGAAATACAGTCACCTCCTTTTCATATTATTTGTCTCCTCTGCTCTTTCTCTTACTTTCCCTAAAGTAAAGGTGAGTGTATCAAGTTTAGCAGTGGGATAAAGATACTGACATTTGGAGTGTGAAGGATTCAGAGCGTCGTGCCATGCATGAGGCTGAGGCTATGCTCACCGTGACTGAAAACCACTATCCGTGCCGCCAGACTTTGTTTCTGTTAGTGGTTGCTCTTGTGGTTTAGTCAGGAAGTTTTTCTTGTTGCCCATGGCGACTCCAAACATGTTAAGCTATGCCCAAAGACCACACCACAGTAAGGGATGCTCGTGCTGACAGAGACTTCCTGTAACCTGAGAAGATTTCCGCAAAACAGAAAGCTGCCGGTGAATATGCAGGCTCAGTTAAACTGTTCTGTTTGTCTGGTGAGGCGAAATAATTTCTCTGGTAATAAAAAAGCTTGCCTTAGACCAGGGGTACTCAAAAATAAATCTTGAAGGTCCCCAATGACACTTTTGAAATAGTCAAAGGTCCATTTATTGTAATTGGTCATGCCACAAGCCTGAATACTCTAATAATGAAAACAAAATATTAATTTCATTCAAAAAAACGGACGTTGTAGGGAGTTCATACAGACACGTGGAGGCCACACACGTGTCTAAGCCTCATTTTGACTTGTTTTAAGGACATAACATCAAAGTTGGATCAGCCTGTAGTGTGTTTTTCCACTTTAATTTTGTGTGTTACTCCAAATCCAGGCCTCCATTGGTTAATAAATTTGATTTCCATTGATGATTTTTGTGTGATTTTGTTGTCACCACATTTAACTTTGTACAGAACAAAGTACTCAATGAGAATATTTCATTCATTCAGATCTAGGATGTGTTATTTGAGTGTTTCCTTTATTTTTCTGTGCAGTGTATTTTATTGGAGTTGTAAGTAGTGAAGGAAAATGATGCATTATTTTCAAAGGTATGTTAATCTGGTACCCCTTAATGAAATCCAAGGCAACTAATTTCTTTTACAGGTTGCCTATTTAGTTAATAAAGTCTATTTAAAATAGGTATTATGGCAGCTAGTCTGTGTACTACGACCTCTGCTTTTCACCTCCTGGTCTGCCCCAGTCCATCATGGGGCAGACCAACAAGCCAAGGTGCTGTACCCAGCACCCACAACTTTCAGATTGCAAGATGGCTCCTCTTCCCACTGAGCCAGTTGTCTCGAGAGAGTCATCCTTTTGGGCTGGTAGGTAGCCTGCGTTCCTGGAAAGACCCCTTACATACATGGGGAGAACATGCAAGTCCATGCCAGGATTCACACCGTAAACCTTCTTGCTCCAAGGCAACAGTGTTAACCACTGAGCCACCACGTAGCCCTAAAGATCTTCATGACGGCCAGTAAAGCATACTTGTGTTATAAGCCAATATCCAAGGCTTTGAACACCTGATATAACGCTGTTCGATCTATCCTCTTAAGATGGAAAGAGTATGGCACAACTGCAAACCTACCAAGACATAGCTCTCAACCTAAACTGACCGGCAAACATCTATCAGAGAATCATCCCATAGCTCTATAGTATCTCTGGAGGAGCTGCAGAGATTCACAGCTCATGTGGCAGGACACATGAGCCGTTAACAGGACAGTTTTCAGTCGTGCACACCACAATGCCGGTGGATTATATGAAAGAGTTGCCAGAAGAAAGCTGGTGTTGAAAGAAATCCTTAAAAAGTCCCATTTATAGTTTGTCACAAATCATGTATGGCACAAAGCAAACATGTGGAAGATTGTGGAAAAATAAAATTTTCTGGTTAAATGCTATGTATCGCCTTTGTCTTGGTCTATCACATAAAATATATTAAAGTTTGTCATTCAATTCAATTCAGTTTTCAATTCAATTTATTTATATAGCGCCAATTCACAACACATGTCCGTCTCAAGGCACTTCACAAAAGTCAGGTACATACATTGCAATTAATCCTAATCATTGAACAGTGCAGTCAGATTCAGTTATTTACTCAAATTGGATAAAACGTTTTTCTATCTATGGAAACCCAGCAGATTGCATCCAGTCAGTGACTTGCAGCATTCCCTCCTCCCAGATGAGCATGTAGAGACAGTGGACAGTCACTGGCATTGACTTTGCAGCAATCCCTCATACTGAGCATGCATGTAGCGACAGTGGAGAGGAAAAACTCCCTTTTAACAGGAAGAAACCTCCAGCAGAACTAGGCTCAGTGTGAGCGGCCATCTGCCACGACCGACTGGGGGTTTGAGAGAACAGAGCAGAGACACAAAGAGAACAAAGAAGCACTGATCCAGGAGTCCTTTCTATGGGAAGGAAAAGTAAATGTTAATGGATGTAGCTCCTTTAGTCGTTTCACCTAGAAAGAAAGAACAGATAAACTCTGAGCCAGTTTTCAAGGTTAGAGTCTGAAAGAGAGCACATAGAGTTAATCACAGTAGAAGCTCAGTCAATTGCCATGTCTAGGAGAGAGAAAGGGTTAAACACTTAAAGACAGGGCCAAGTGTATCATCGGTAGAGGGTGAACATTAAGTTGTTGCCAGCAGAAGCTTGGACGATGCTCCTCTCCAGAAAGGTGTCACAGGTAGACAGAGTCAGGCCAGGTGTAGCTTCTAGGAAGAGAAAAGAGAGAAAACAAAGTTAAAAGCTGAAATAACAGCAATAATGCATAATTGGAGAGTAGTGTGAGAATGTAGCGAAGAGGTTGAAAGTGGTCATTATGTCCTCCAGCAGCGTAAGCCTGTAGCAGCATAACTACAGAGACCGCTCAGGATAACCTAAGCCACTCTAACTATAAGCTTTATCAAAAAGGAAAGTTTTAAGCCTAGCCTTAAAAGTAGACAGTTTGTCCATCTAGATGGCCATTGTTATACTAAAAACCACAACGATTGGGATACCTCTCTCTGTCAAATTGACCATAACCACTGGAAAAGAGAGGGGGTCATACAGGTAGCAGAAATGGAGGGTGTGTTTGCACCTCAACCATAACTGAGCCGGTTTAGGCTAAACCTGCCTCCCCCTTACTCCATCCAACAGGGAGAGAAGAAGACGGAGGTAAAAAATAATGAAGATAGCTCAGGATAACCTACGCCACTCTAACTATAAGCTTTATCAAAAAGGAAAGTTTTAAGCCTAGCCTTAAAAGTAGACAGGGTGTCTGCCTCACGGACTTAAACTGGGAACTGGTTCCACAGGAGAGGAGCCTGATAACTAAAGGATCTGCCTCCCATTCTACTTCTAGAGACTCTAGGAACCACCAGTAAACCTGCAGTCTGAGAACGAAGTGCTCTGTTAGGAACATATGGAACAATCAGGTCTCTGACGTATGATGGAGCTAAATCATTAAGGGCTATGTGAGGAGGAGAATTTTAAATTCTATTCTAAATTTAACAGGGAGCCAATGAAGGGAAGCTAAAATAGGAGAAATGCATGGACTAGTTTTTCAGTGTTACTCCTGGATAGGATATTTCTAATTTTGGCAATGTTCCGGAGGTGAAAAAAGGAAATCCTAGAAACCTGTTTAATATGGGATTTAAATGACATGTCCTGGTCAAAAATAACACCAAGGATTTTTACTTTATTATCGGAGGTCAATTTAATGCCATCCAGGTTAAGTGATTGACTTAGCAGTTTCTTTTTTAAAAACTCTGGTCCAAAGAGAACAACTTCTGTCTTGTATGAATTTAGAAGCAGAAAATTTAAAGTCATCCAAGTTTTTATGTCTTCAAGACATGCTTGTAGTCTATCTAACTGGTTGGGCTCATCAGGATTCATGGATAAGTAAAGCTGAGTGTCATCAGCGTAACAGTGAAAATTTATTCTATGTTGCCTGATAATTTTACCTATTGGAAGCATATATATAGTAAAGAGAATTGGCCCGAGTACTGAACCCTGTGGTACTCCACAATTAACCCTGGAGTTTAAAGATGATTTATCATTTACATGAACAAACTGAAATCTGTCAGACAGATAAGATTTAAACCAGCCTAGCGCTGTTCCCCTGATCCCTACAGCATATTCCAGCCTTTCTAAGAGAGTATTGTGATCGACTGTATCAAATGCAGCACTGAGATCTAACAGGACAAGTACAGACACAAGTCCATTATCTGAGGCCATAAGAATATCATTAGTGACTTTCACCAGAGCTGTTTCAGTGCTATAATGAGCTCTGAAGCCTGACTGAAACTCTTCAAACAGGTCGTTGCTGTGTGAATGCTCACACATTTGATTAGCAACTATTTTCTCAAGAATTTTAGATAAGAATGGAAGATTGGATATAGGTCTGTAATATTTCAAGTCATCTCGATCAAGCAAAGGTTTCTTAAGGAAAGGGTTAATTACAGCTACCTTAAAAGCCTGTGGTACATATCCATTTACTAAGGATAGATTAATCGTATCTAAAATGGGGCTGGTAATCAGTGGGAACACTTCCTTAATAATTTGGTTGGGATTGGGTCTAACATACAAGTTGAAGGTTTAGATGAAGCTAATATTTCTGATAACTCAGGAAGCTCCACAGAATCAAAGCAGTCCAAACACAGATCAGGTTCTACAGTTACTTCCAATGTTGTCTCACTGGCTGAGAATGAAGTAATCATCTTCAGGAGTATGTCAAAGATTTTCTTTTTAATAGAATCAATTTTATTTAAGAGGAATCCCATAAAGTTATGACTGCTGAGAGCTAAGGGAATGGATGGCTCAACAGAGCTATGACTCTGTGTAAGTTTAGCAACTGTACTAAAGAGAAACCTAAGATTATTCTTGTTCTCTTCTATTAATGATGATAAATACGCTGTTCTAGCTTGGTGAAGTGTCTTTTTATACAACAGTAGGCTATTTTTCCAGATTAAGTAGGAATCCTCTAGGTGTGTATAGCGCAATTTTCTCTCATTGTGCTTTAAAGTACGCAGCTCTGAATTAAACCAGGGAGCTAGCCTCCTATGAATAGTTACCTTCTTTTTGAAGGGGGCTGCATTGTCTAATGCACTACGCAAGGATGAAGAAACACTATGAACAAGAGAATCAATTTGTGAAGGGGAAGAAACAAAATTATTGCCCTCCACTGTGTTTTTCTGTGATAATGAGGAAATCAAAAGTGGAACAGATTCTTTAAAGGTTGTTACAGCATTGTCTAATAATGATCTACTGTAATGAAATTTTCTTTCAGGTGTGGAGTACTTGGTTAAATTAAACTCAAAGGTCATTAAAAAATGGTCAGACAGGACAGAGTTATGAAAAAATATTGTTATGTCTTTACACTCAATGCTATATGTCAGCACAAGGTCCAGAGAATGAAGACAAAGGTGGGTAGGTTTGTTAATGTTTTGAGCAAAGCCAATTGAGGCTAAGATAGCATTAAAGGCTATATTTAAGCTATCACTTTCAGTGTCAACATGAATGTTAAAATCCCCCACTATAATAACCTTATCTGTATTTAACACTTAATCAGATAAAAGGTCTGAAAACTCATCTAAAAATTGAGAGTAAGGGCCTGGAGGACGGTACAAAACAACAAACAAGTGGTTTTTTGTGCTTTGCAATTTGGATGAGGAAAACTAAGGATTAAATACTCAAAAGAGTTGTAGCTATTGATTGGTCTGGGACAAATCAATAAACTGGACTGAAAGATGGTTGCAACTCCTCCTCGCCCAGTATTCCGAGGAATGTGAAAATTTAACTAATTAGTAGGAGTTGACACATTTATAGTAACATAATCCTCTTGTTGCAGCCAGGTTTCTGTGAGGCAAAATAAATCAATCTGATTTTCACAAATCAGGTCACTAACTAGCAAAGTCTTTGAAGAGAGAGATCTTATGTTCAGTAAGCCACATTTAATTGTTTTATTTTTCTTTTCGGTCTGAGTTGTGTTTATTTTTATGAGATTTTCCCGATTTCCTCGTTTTAAATTATTTTTTAATCTATTCAATTTTGGCCGTGGGCGAGACACTGTCTTAATAGGGTAATGGTTGGGGGGTAGCAGTACAGAAGCTGCAGAGGAGTGTTAAACTACGACCCAGCTTCCTGGTCTGAACCCTGGGTTGTCAGGTTTGGAGAACTAATAAATTCGGCCAGATTCCTAGAAAGAAGAGCTACCCCATCCAATGTGGGATGGATGCCGTCTCTCCGGATCAGACCAGGTTTTCCCCAAAATGTTTGCCAATTATCAATATAACCCACATCGTTTTCTGGACACCACCTAGACAACCAGCAGTTGAATGACAGCATGCAGCTAAACATGTCGTCACTGGTCAGATCGGGGCGGGGACCAGAGAAAATTACGAGTCCGACATTGTTTTGGCAAACTTACACACCGAAGCAACACTAACTTTGGTGACCTCCGATTGACGTAACTGGGTGTCATTACCGCCAGGGTGAATAACAATCTTACTGTATCTACGCTTATCTTATCCTTAGCCAGCAGTTTCAGGTAGGATTTGGCCCCTGGCAGACATTTGACTATGGTCGCTGGTGACTCTAGTGCCACGTTTCTGACTATGGAGCTGCCAATTACCAGAGTTGGCTTCTCAGCGGGTGTGTCGATGAGCAGGGAAAATCTGTTAGAAACGCAGACGGGTTGGTGGTGACCTGTGGGCTGGGATCTAGGACTATGCTTCCTACGTACCATCACCCAGCCGGCCTGAGGCCCCGGCTGCGCGGGGTCTGCTGGAGGACTGCTACGGGGAGCTACCCTCGGTGGCTCCGCGCTACCTAAGGGGCCTCGGCAATCTGCTGGTTTTTGAACACCGCGGAGCCGGGCCTCCAATTCCGACACCCTCGCCTCCAAAGCTACAAAAATGCTACATTTATTACACGTACCATTATCACTAAAGGAGGCAGAGGAGTAACTGAACATCTGGCACAGAGAGGAGGAGAGAGGAGGAGTCTCAGAGAGAGAAACAGCAAAACGGGTAGCCATGATGGAGCTAAAGCTAACGCTAAGCTAGCGACCCCTTACCACTACTAGAAAAACCGTGTAAAACATGGAGAGTCCCCAAACGTGAAATGCAGCAACAGTGTTTTAACGTGCTTATGTATTAGAACAAGTAAAAGATATCAGAGTAGAGAGAAATCAGATCAAACGAGAGAGCCTTCACACACCAAACAATCCACCGAGTGCAACAGCGAAAACAGGAAGTGACGAATACGCCTTACCACGCCTGTCGTCGTTGTAAAGTGACAAAACATAAAAGTACAAAGTACGTAAATACTGATGCAAAGCACTGTTTGCTGTTTTTTTCAAAGGGTTTCTGATTTGTGGGGCATCTCTGTTAGTGATATGTACTGCTCGATGTTGCACCAGTGTAACTTGCATTGTCATTTTAAATACATTAACGTAACTGCACATCCTGCTGTGCCCCACACCCACCCCCACTCCCCCTGCAAGTACACTGGAGGTTGATTAGAACCCTCTCTGCTTATATTCCTCTGTCATTGACATGCAAGATGCATCGCACAGATGCTGGCGCAAGGTTAAGCATGCGTGACGCCCAGGCTTAGCAACTCCTTCAGACAATCTCTCCCTCTCTGTATGCCTATCTAAATTTTTTACCCTCTAAAAACACAGATTATTTCCCTTTGCCTTCACTGTACCTCAATTACTTTGTGTATTGTGTCACCCCTTCCTGTTTGGGAAGTCAGGCAAAGGAATAAATTCATTGAATGTACTTGTCTCAAACGACATATTATCTAACTTCTAAGCCCTCTAAACTCCACAATCACATTTTCTGTGCAATGATTCTGAATTAGTATGTTCCCTTTCTGAGTATTTACATTGCTGACATTGAGTACTTGACTCTATGGCCTAAAGGATTGTGTCTTTGTAGGATTATTAATAAAAAATTATTTGAATCATCTCAGCAGAGAAATTTTACTGTAACTTTTTCCAACTTCTTGTTGTACAAAAATATTTCTGGTTTTTGTTCACCGACTTACACTACACTTCCATTTAGGTCTCCATCACTTTGCATTCTTTACAAAATTGTCTTAGATTGCTTTCATCTGTATCAGTTTGTTTTTCGGATCTCTCCTCTTTCTTTTTCAAAAGAGCAGAAATGTATTAAAGCCAAGTAGACATTAGTCTGGTGCTGTTTTTACAGTCATCTCGTCTCCCTCTTTTTGTAGATTTTGTATTAATTGTTGACGAGCTGAACAATTGTGTAAAGATCTGGTATGAGTGTGGGACCTCATCTCATTGTAACCATAGTAGTACACGTAGAAGCTTCAAAAATTAATGCAAGGTTTTGAAAGGTTATTCTTTCAAAGCTGTTAAATTTTCTCAGTCGGCAACTAAATAGTGAAGCAACGAAACAAACCAGCGCGCTCCCCTCCATTACACCTCTGTTTGGTTGTAGAGGCACTGGAGGCAGGTTAAATGTCCCATCTGAGGTTTTTGCTTTGACTGTGAATATTTTTATCAGTGTGTTTTAATCAGCTCAATGTGCCTCTGAAAGTAAATAGCATAAAACTAAATGTTAAATAACAGGGTCATTAACCTTGCATGATCAATCGGTGTTGCCATTTAAGTTCTCTCTGTAAACATGCGCCTAATTTTCTGGACTTTATGGCTGGATTGTGTTGGAGATTTACTGTAATAGCTTGTAGAGAAAGTTGAACAAAGAAAACACTCCTAAAAATCATTGGCGTTCTTTCAACTGTGAAATTAAACAAACTTCCCATGAGAGGTGACTCAATCTAAACAAATCAAAGCCAATGAAATGGAACTCAAATTAAGAAAATGATGAATTTTTCCTGTGCATTCATTTGATTCAACCACTTTACTTGTTCTGGAAAAATATTACAGTTGTAGAAAAACAGAATAAATTGCAGATTTTCTCAGACAGGACACTTTTTTTTTTTTTGTTCAGCCTGTTGGTAAACAGCGAGCATACTCATCACGCCCTCTCATCATCTCTCTGCCTGTCCCTCCCTTGGATAAGCAGGCATTTCCTGTTATCTCAGGCCTGGCCATTGTTGTCTGCTCTGTGAGACAGTAGAGTCTGTGCTCTGCTGACTGAACTAAAGCTGTTTCACTTTGTCTGATTGGGTCTGCATCAGGCAGGAGGGGGAGATGCTTCATTTTTAATGTATTGCCTGTTTGGGATTTTAATTGCATCTGCTCTGATTTGTTGTACTCAATATGGAAGTAGTACCAGCTTAATTTCACCTGTATTTGAACTGCCACGCAAACAAACAAACTAATCAGTTTAAATTGAATTCTGACTAGACAACATTATGTGTAGAAAATAATAACAGTTTTGCTAAAGGGGACCTTGTTACCAAAAATAAAGGTTGAATCAGCTAGGATGAAAATGAAGAAGGTGAGTTGAATAAAAAAAAAAACTGGAAACATTGGAAGTTTAATATAATAAAATGATTAGTTCTTGTTTTTTAGGCGTGGTTTCTGGCTGCCAGCGACTTTACGTACACTACGCATTTGATTACTGGGTCTGAAGATGCAGCCTGGATTACGGCACAGGGTGGAGATTTTGCAGTGCAGTTAGACTTGTGGTCAGAGTAGCTTGAGAAGTTGGCTGCTATCTGTAAATGTTCATTCTCAGAAGCTCAGTTATAATGCATGCTGCAAATTTGTCTTTTGTCTGTCTTTAGTCATTTTTGCAATTACAGTGAGGTTCATACATATTTTGACACTAACACGTTTTGTTTTTAACCTGTTTACTAAAACATATTCCAGTTATGGTTATATAATGAACATGGACATTATGTGGAGACTTTCTAAGGGTATCCACATTCAAATTGGATGAAGGGTCTAAGAATTTTAGCTCCTCATCATGTTCCACCCTCTTTTTAAAGGGACCAAAAGTCATCGGACAATTCATTCAAATGCTATTTCAGTGGGAGCTGCGGGCAATTCCTTTGTTATGTCATTATCAATTAAGCAGATTTATGACCTGTACTTGATTTGAAGTGTGGTTCTTTTTTTTGGAAGATTTTTATGTGAACAGAAAACATGAGATCAAAGGAACTCTGCCTGTAAGGTGCAAGAAACAGAAAAGACCCATCTGAGAAATTGCTGGGAGGAAGAAAAAAAGAAAGCAAGCACTGGTGACCTCACTGGTGAATCTAAATACAGACAATATCTGCAAGGTGCAAGCCACTCAACAGGCCTCAAGAACAGAAAAGCTCAACTGGACTCAAAAATGTCTAAGAAAGCCAGAAGAGTCTTTGGGCAGATGAAACCAAGATGAACCTCTACCAAAATGTTGGCAAGAAAAAAGTATGGAGAAGGCCTAGAACAGCTGATCCACAAACAAAATAGTGGAATATTCTTGAATGGCCAAGTCAGTCACCTGATCTTAACAGGATTGATCATCTGTTTTACTTGTTAAAGACTAAACCTCAGACAGAAAGGCCACAAACAAACAGCAACTGAAAGCCCCTGCATTAGAGGCCCAGCAGAGCATTAAAAAAGAAGGAAATCCAGCATCTGGTGATTTCCATGAGTTCAATACTTCAGGCTGTCATCGCCAGCAAAGGGTTTTCAAACAAGTATTAAAAATTTACATTTTATTTCCAGTTATTTAAAATGTCGAATGACTTTTGAGCCCCTGAAATGAAAGGATTGTGTTAAAATGCTTTAATTCCACATATGTTTATGCAATCTTAATGTTTAACCCACTGAATTAAAGCTAGTCTGTACTTCATCTGCTTCTGAGTTCTTTAATTTAAAACTGATTGTGGTAATATACAGAGAAAAAAAATTTAAAACATTGTCACTCTCCAAATATATATACACCTGACTGTAGGGGCATCTTTAAAAGAGCTTACAACTCAAACCTTGCTATGATAATATTTGCTTCTAAAGAAGTTCTCAAAGCATTTATTTTCACCTTGTCCTAGACTGTCCTGAGGGCAAAGGGATGAGGAGATACTTGTGGGATTTCTAGTTAATGAAAGATAAACACAAGGTCTGCAGTGAGGTGATCCAAGGAATGCTCTCCCTCCCTGTCAGGATATGAGCTTCATTCTTTTGACTTTTACATGACTTTTCACCTTTGGGGAATTCTTCCTACTGGATGAATTATTTCACAGTAATCACCTTCATTACATTCTTAACGCAGTGTGTCCAACTTTAAAAAACCATCATTGCATTATTGCAAAACTGTATTTACATTTATGTTCAGTGGTTAAAGTATGACTGTGTGAGCTGCTGCAGCTCTTCCTGTGTGTGTCTATGCTTAGCCGCAATTGTTTATGTGAGAAATATGCAATCACACAGCAGAAAGCAGCTGAAACACTAATCACTAAAAATGGTGACATTCAAACCATTGATGAAACTGAAGAACAAGTCCTTCCTCTATGTTTTGTCTGCAAAGAAACAGTAATGTCATTAGCCAAAGTTTTAACATGTCATAAAAATATAAAGGGAAAATCCTAGCGTTAGTCTGGCACTTCAGCAAACTTTTCTTGTTAGAAGGAGTGTGACCTCAGTTATTTAAGACAGTGGTTCTGTTCACTATAGTATGCCTGAAGTAAACTGTGAAGTTTTAATTCAAGTCAAGAGATATTTTTAACACTCTCTTTAGGTAGATTTTTAAGCATTCAACAACAAACATTTAATTCTGTTAAAAGAGGAAATTTCATGGATGAGCCATATGTTTAGATACGTGGAACGTATACATCAGGTCAAAATGTGTAGATATATATATATAGGTATGTTTGTGTGTGATGTCATTTTGTTTCTGTGAGCGTTTATCACTTCATGAGTTGTGGAAGAGGAATAACTGCTACGGCAAACATTTACACAGCAAAGAAGCTTGTGGGATCATCTTAGCACTGACAAAACATCGAACACAAGCAGATAAAACTGTTTATTTGACTACGAGTGTCTCTCCTTAGGCTGTTTTTTTTTTAACTGCAAGATTATGACACGTACTTTGTTAATCTTCAAAGCTGCAGTGAACTTTTCACTGCTTCTCCCAACTCTCAGTATGCACCAGAGAAGCAGCTGAAGTCAGAGAAAAGTCAGCATCAGAGATAGGAGTTTACTTTATATGAATAACTCTCATTCAAGTGCTCTGTCTTCAGAATGAGCCATTAGAGGGATCCCGGGGGATACTATGGAAGGGTAATGGAGAATATAGATTAAACTTACGACCATCAGCAAAAATACCAATTAGAAAAGCATCAGTGGGGGTAGCCAGTAATATAGCTGCAAAGCACTGCCAGGAGGTGATTAATTTTAAGCATGTTCTTGACTGCTTTACTTTTAGACAATGCACAAAAAAATATGTAAAAGCTTTGTATATTTTTATATTGGATACTTGTTCCTACAAACTTGTCACATTACAAAACAAAGGTTTGAAGACCATCCTATAAAAGAGTGTGTTATTCCTTGACTTCTGTTCTGGTTTTGCAAACCTGGCGTTACTATCAGCAGCAAGCTGTTTACATTGTTCTTTCTGGTTCTGCTCAGATGCTGCAGCACCATCCCTTTCCCTCCTCCAACAGCTAATATCATCAATAATCTCTCTTTCACTTTACTTATCTCTTGTAGCGCTTTCTCCTCTTCTGTTTTATTTGAGTAATTCCATTCAAAAAGGAAACCTCATATCTATTACATACAGACTGATAGATTTAGAGCATTTATCTTTGATGTTTTTAATTATAAACATATAATATTTAATATAACCAATAATAAAAAATGATTTAACACATAAATGTTATATTATGGCCTACACAATCATGGGAAGGACTGCTGACTTGACAGCAGATATTGACAACCTCCATAAGGGAGAAAAGCCACTAAAGGTCATTGCTAAATAAGCTGGCTGTTCACTGAGTACTGTATTCAAAAACATTTATTAGGCAGTTGAGTGGACAGAGAAAGTGCCGTACAAAAAGTGATACAAGCACCAGGAATAAATTCAGTTGTTGTAAATGATGATAGAGCTGTTCATAAAAAGCTATTTATGTGCATCACTTCCACTTACATTTGTCTTAACTGTTCTCTACATTCAGTAAAGCTAAAGTTTTGCCTACTTAAAAAGCTCTGGAGATTTGTCTACTTTAACCTGATATTTATAAAACATGATACACCTTTGATGGGGTTAGTGTACCTTTTCCAGAGAAGGTGTGTGCATAAACGGTCTTGTATTGAATCTGCACTTCAGTATAAAGGCTCCATAATCCCCAAGGTTGTTTGGGCTCCTGTTCGTTTCCTCCGTTGTTTTCCTGAAGCCCTGCCTATATATGATGAATTATTCAGCAACGTAATGGCTCTATATTTGTTGTTGTTTATCTTGCCTCAGTGCCCCCACTACCCTCATTGCTGTCCTGTCTCTTGTAGCTTTCACATGTCTGTTTTTCTGTCTGTTTGGCAAGTAGGGGCCTCTTCACCCGCAGAAGATGCTCCACATTAATGAATGAAGTGAAGTCATTTAGCAGGACTCTTATTTGGCACATAAAGCCCTGCTGCTGAGCTTGATTAATCAGAGAGAGTGTTTGGCTCTCATACACACACACAGGGCTGTCCTGTGCAGGATCAGCAGCTCACTTGCTGCACGTTTCTATTTTAATGTTGGGGTCCCCTCTCTGTTCTCACCAGAGCCGTCAGGAGCCTGACCTGCTAACACTTTAGCCTTAGAGTCTGCTTGGCTTTGGCGTGGACATGGTATAATAATTATAGTAACCCTATCTCGAAGTTTGTAATTTAGCTCTTTACAAAAAAAAATGATATTTCCTTTGTGATTCCCAAATATGTATCAGAATCTTCTCTTAAAGTCAGGTTACATTTTATTGGCATATTTGGGGTGATAAAGCTGATGCATATGTTTCCCTTGTTTATCTTTGCCCTAGTTTGGTAAAAGTTTGCTACCTTTGTACTTGCAGTTACTGCTGTCACTGTCTGTATTGCATCAGTCAAATATGCTGCAAATGTATGTAACAAAGCAAAGAACAAAGTAAAAAAAAATCCTGGCATTTCCCAACAAATTGGAGAATTGCAAACATATATCCATTGTAACTCATTTAGAATCAATGATGGTGGATTTGTAAATATACCATGATTAATACCGTTTCTTAAACGTTTTTAACAACTACCCACTCAGTAAAGCTGCACAATATATTACATATATCAGCGTCTGCAATATTGCAATAGTAAAAGGCAGTTTAGATGGAATTTTTCATAGGCTATAACATTTCCGGTGCTGTGCATTTAAACTCTGCTTGCCGATAATTTATTAGGTGACATTCACCTCCTTTAAGTCCACAGCTGAAATAGATTTTGCTGATCAAGATCCTAAAGAGACTCTGGGAGAGTTGTGGAGATATTGCCATGATAGAAACTAGTGAGTGAAATCGTCAACAATATTGTCCTTCCAGTGAGTTCTTAATGATATTGCTCTGTCATGATTTCCTATAGTTTTGCAGCCCCACACCTCAGTAAATACTGCATATTAAAAAGATAAGAGATTAAATTATGGTATCAATATTAATAGATGTATGGGACAGCGATTCTGGAGGCAGCATATCTTTCTGTGGTTTACAGTAGTACAACAAGATTGAAACCATTTCAGTTTGTAGTTGTATGTCAAAAACAGACATTTACGGCTGAAGGATGTGGCTTTATTTTGCTTTCCATATTTCCTCAAGTTGGACAAATGTACAAAGTTGTCCAGAAGAAGTAAGAGGCTTCTCACCACCCCAGGCCTAAAACCTTTGGTGGACATATTGCTACAGTTTTTGAAAATACAAAATGTAGAGAAATATGTTGTTATTAGCTTCTATTGCTAATATTAGCCTGGTCAAAAGCATATCAGTTACCAAATCCTGCTGGTTTTGAAAGTGGAACACTGTTTAGATGAATTTGAAGCTATTTCCTTTGACTTCAGGGGTAAATGTAAACAACAAAGCTACCCAGAAATGTTTCTGATGAAGCAAATATGAGTTCACTTGAATTACAATTGTCATAGATCTTCTCTATGACTTGTTTTCTTAGTTTGTTCACTGCAAACAAAATGCTTAAAAATATTGCAGCAGATACTTTACAATGTAATTCTATCAACATTCGTCTTTGTTGTAAAGGATTCAAAGCAGTATTTTGAAAAGAATATGCTGGAGATAAGTAAATTATGTATTCCTTCACTGAATTTTGGATATTTTGCAATTATGATCCCATCTTATACAGCAGTCCATAACATTTATTTAGGAAAATATGAGCAGGTTCGGTGCATATGGATGAGACTTGCAATACTGATAACTTCCAGTACTTCATTTGTATATGTGACAAGCAAATGTTTTTTTCTTCCTTTTTGAGAACATTAGAAAAGCTGTCTGGCTCAGTCTGAGTATTCGCAGCACGGGGCTTTGTGTTAATTTATCGAAGGAGGTCACAGCAGGGATGCGGGGCTAACTGAGAGGCAGCTCAGTGAGAATACTCGACATTAGAATGTAAAGGTTTATAGATTAAAAGAGTACTCCTCTTGGGATTCACCCTATATCACTCATAACCTTCAACCTGTCTTATTTTTCTTTCTCTCTCTAATCCCAGCTCATCTGCCTCACATCCTTTTATCTCAGTCTCTAGTATTCTTGCTTCTGTCAAATTTCTCTATAAGTTGACTCTGTGATGGACCCAGAGAGAATGGTGTGGGTCAGGCTTTGGCCATTTCTTTCTCTTAATCAGTAGCCCATGATTATAAGTCATAACTTGGCATATTTTTACAAATATAAGAACTAAATTTATGTAAGAAAATAGTGCAGGAAAAGGGATGTTTTACTTGCACTTGACTGAATGTGAGATTACCTTGTGCTTGACCTATTTGTAGAGGCATTGCAGGTTAATCTCTGCCTGACACAATCCAGATATTCTAACCTGTAATTTCTGAATTCAGACAAATACACTACACAGCCAAAGGTATTTTTCTACTTTTACATGTACATGAACTTTGATGATTCTATTCTTAATCTAAAGGGTCCAATTTGTTGATGTACCCACCGTTGCCAGCAATAGCAGCCGGCAACTATTCTGTAAACATCTTCCACAAGGTTTAGGAGTGTGTTCATAGTAAGATGAGAGAGCCAGACTTGCAGCCTCTGCTCTGTTTCATCCCAAAGGTGTAAAGAAATTTAAGGTCAGGACTGTGCAGGCCAGTCAAGTTTCTCCACACTAAACTTTAAACACCTGCAGCCATGGAACTGATTCTAACATCGGAATTCATGGATTTGGTGCTGTGACCCAATATTTTTGGCTATATAGTGTTTTTCTCTATGTAGAAATGTGAACTAGAGCTGAAATAGATTCCAGTGGATTTCTTATTGTTTTCTTACCAATCACATGCTGTATTTAGCTAGCGAACATAACTGAAAGTGGAAGAAGTAGCAGTTCAACAAGTCATTGAATTTTGTTTTGTTTTTGTTTTTTATGTCTCTACACTGTAAGAAACACTAAGGATCCTATTGTGCTGTTCATGGACAGGATAAGGAGGTGTTTTAGGGTCCCAAGTTTGCTTTTTTTGCAGATGATGTGGTGCTCTTTGCATCTTCAGGTCATGACCTTCATTGTGCACAGAGCTGTTTGATATTGAGCGTGAAGAAGAGTAGCTCAATAATGAAAAATATTATGATCAAGAATATTTAGATCAATATTAAAATCACCATTATATAAATAATTATTCACTTGGTTTGGAAAAAACAACTTGGAAAAAAGCTGAATGATCTAAGCATGTTTTGTTTTTATCTCAATGAATCTTCCCTTAAAATCTCTGACAAAGTATTCATCCAAAATCTAGGATGTTATGTATAAAAATATACAATGAAAAATTTACTTAGTGCTTTTTAAAAGTATCTGAGAAATACTAAACTGAAAATAAAGAAAAGCATCCAAACAAAACCTACATTTTAAAAATTACAAATCATAAAAGAAAATTTATCATTTTTGTTTTTCTAAACAAACTTGCTCACAAATTGGTGCACTAAACTGTTGAAAGATCTTAGGAAGAAAGATTTAAGAAATTATATTATTGCATTTTATGCATTAGTTACTCTAAGATAACTGCATATTTGAATTTTAAGTAGTTGAACAGATTTGTTGTGTTGCTGAGTTATGCAGACAACACAAACTAACAAATTTTGTACATTATCTAACACGTGTGTTTTATAAATCCAAAGTGTTCCCACAGAACACAGAAAGAGACTCTTTCTTTTTTTTGTTTGCGAAATGCTGATGCTACATCTGCCCTTTCATTCCTCTGCATTCTGGTTGTTATTGTTTGGCCCTCATGTCTTGGTATAAAATGGTGCCATTTACTGTGTTTTGTACTCACTATGCCTCAATTCATAGCAGTCAGGTTGAAGCTGCTGTTGCTCTCCTTTCTTCTTTCTGCGATGTTTACTCCCAGTGTCTTTCCAAAACAAGACCTCCCTAAGCAGGGGTGTTCAGCCACATTAGAGGGATTTTACAAAATACAGTGCCTTGCGAAAGTATTCGGCCCCCTTGAACTGGTCAACCTCTTGCCACATTTCAGGCTTCAAACAAAAGGTTGAAAATAAATTTTTTTGTGAAGAATCAAAAAGTGGGACACAATTGTGAAGTGGAATGAAATTTATTGGATGTGTCAAACCTTTTTAACAAATAAAAAACTGAAAAGTGGGGCGTGCTATATTATTCGGCCCTCTTTACTTTCAGTGCAGCAAACTCACTCCAGAAGTTCAGTGAGGATTTCTGAATGATCCAATGTTGTCCCAAATGACTGATGATGATAAATAGAATCCACCTGTGTGTAATCAAGTCTCCGTATAAATGTACCTGCTCTGTGAAAGTCTCAGGATTCTGTTCAAAGCGCAGAGAGCATCATGAAGACCAAGGAACACACCAGGCAGGTCCGAGATAATGTTGTGGAGAAGTTTAAAGCCGGATTTGGATACAAAAAGATTTCCCAAGCTTTAAACATCCCAAGGAGCACTGTGCAAGCAATCATATTGAAATGGAAGGAGGATCAGACAACTGCAAATCTACCAAGACCCGGCCCTCCCGCTAAACTTTAATCTTGAACAAGGAGAAGACTGATCAGAGATGCAGCCAAGAGGCCCATGATCACTCTGAATGAACTGCAGAGATCTACAGCTCAGGTGGGAGAGTCTGTCCATAGGACAACAATCAGTCGTACACTGCACAAATCTGGCCTTTATGGAAGAGTGGCAAGAAGAAAGCCATTTCTCAAAGATATCCATAAAAAGTCACAAGCCACCTGGGAGACACACCAAACATGTGGAAGAAGATGCTCTGGTCAGATGAAACCAAAATCGAACTGTTTGGCCACAATGCAAAACGATATGTTTGGCGTAAAAGCAATACAGCTCATCACCCTGAACACACCATCCCCACTGTCAAACATGGTGGTGGCAGCATCATGGTTTGGGCCTGCTTTTCGTCAGGAGGGACAGGGAAGATAGTCAAAATTGATGGGAAGATGGATGGGGCCAAACACAGGACCATTCTGGAAGAAAACCTGTTGGAGTCTGCAAGAGACCTGAGACTGGGACGGAGATTAATCTTCCAACAAGACAATGATCCAAAACATAAAGCCAAATCTACAATGAAATCGTTCACAAATAAACGTATCCAGGTGTTGGAATGGCCAAGTCAAAGTCCAGACCTGAATCCAATCGAGAATCTGTGGAAAGAGCTGAAGACTGCTGTTCACGAACGCTCTCCATCCAACCTCACTGAGCTCGAGCTGTTTTGCAAGGAAGAATGGGCAATAATTTCAGTCTCTTGATGTGCAAAACTGATAGAGACAAACCCCAAGAGACTCGCAGCTGTAATTGCAGCAAAGGGTGGGGCTACAAAGTATTAACGTAAGGGGGCCGAATAATATTGCACGCCCCACTTTTCAGTTTTTTATTTGTTAAAAAAGTTTGACACATCCAATAAATTTCATTCCACTTCACAATTGTGTCCACTTGTTGTTGATTCTTCACAAAAAAATTTAATTTTATATCTTTATGTTTGAAGCCTGATATGAGGCAAGAGGTTGACCAGTTCAAGGGGGCCGAGTACTTTCGCAAGGCACTGTAAGTAAATAATTGTAGAGAAGAATGTGCTTATTTAAATTATATTTAAAATTTTTATTTAAAAACTGTTGGTTGTGTTTGTGATTGTTTTGAAACAAAATCAACATTGAACAACAAATTTGATTAATTGATTGTGTGACGAGGCCAGGATGAGGTTTGGCTCTTATAGGCCGGAGGCCATGGCTCTTAACAGAAAAAAGGTAGTTAGCTTCCTCCAGGTTGGGGCTCAGTTCTAGTGTTTTGGTATCTTGGACTCGACTGATAATGGATACAGGGGGGGATGGATAAATGGATTGGGGTCACATCTGCAGAATTTCAGGCGGTGCTCTGGTCCTCTGGTGGTGAGCCAAAAAGCAAAGCTCTTGATTTACTGGTCTGCCTATGTTGCAGCCATCATAAGTGGTCATGAGATGTGGATCAAAATGAGATCCTGTTCTAAGCAGCTGGAATAAGCTTACTGCTTAGTGTGGCTGTGCTTAGAGATAAGGTAAGGAGCTCCGTAATCTGGGTGGAGCTTGAAGTAAAGCCTCTGTTCCTCAGCATCTACAGGAGTTGTTGGTGATTCTGGTATCAGATGACGATGCCTCCATCACACCTCCCACTAAAGGTTTCCTGCGCACATCCAACTGATAGGAGACTCTGGGGCAGCACCAGAACTCAGTTCATTTGTAGAAGAGCTTGCCTATTTGTATCAGTGGTATGAAAAATGTTTTATTTGACCATAAGAATGGAGTTAAATCTAAAACAGAAAGTATTCCTTAATAAAACTAGACACAGGACATTAAAAAAAAACAAGCTGTTTAGCGCAGGCAGAAAAAAATGCCCTAGTGAAACCAAGACTAGGGATTTAAGGAGCACTTCCAGCAACAGATGGATAAATTGATGTGGGGAATCAGCTCCGTGGAAATACCAGGAAAATTTGGGATGATTCCAAAATAAGCTGCAGTGGCATTATTGAAGAATTGCAGAACAGTGTTGAACCGGTTTTCCATCAATAAACATCTGACAGATGTAGTATGTAATTAGCAAACTAATGTCAAAGAGACTACAAAAGATCCTGATATTTCCCTAAGGTATGTAGAAACCATAAAAAGAGCTACAACAAATAATCATAGCTAAATATAAACTATAATTTTAGCCTCTGCTAGCCAATAGTGTAAAACGCCTATGGTTGAGACTGCAACATTTTTAAAGTTGTAGGTTTATTTAGTGTTTTTAGTGCACAATATAATTGCCAGCTCTGAAATACTACCTCAGCTGAGTTAGCAACACATGGTACAGTCCACAGGGCTGTTATAGAGCTGTTCTAATGATGTTCTAAAGTTCAGCACTTTTGACAGTAGCAAAGTTGGCAGTTTAATGGACCAAACTACTAAAATGTGTGCTGCTACAAAATGAAGCATCTGTTGCTGTTAATCTGAGTGGGAATGTTTATAAGGCCATTTGCAAACTGTTTTAAGTCTATAGATTCACAAATTAAAACATGAAAGACAGATACCAGTCTTCCAGGAGTGGACATAGAAGCAAGTCCAGCCCAAGACTACACACAACAATGTACAAGGAATTCGAAAAAACAAATTGAAGACTGCATCCCACGCTTCACATTCGTCCAGTATTTAAATGTTAAAGTACATAACTGTATAAATAGGCAAAGACTCATCAACTATGGCTTGTTTTTAAATAGTGGCAAGCAGGAAATCTCATCTCCCTTAAAAGAAAGCAGAGTTATTTGTAAAGCAGCACCTGACATGGATCAAAATACAGGCATAATGTCTTTTGGACATTTGTAGCAAAAGTGGCAATATTCTTTTGGCAATTCATGCCTTCATTTTGGATCAATCCATTACTTTTTCTTTCATTCTTATTTTCATTTCATACATGTAAACAAACCCTTGCTTGTACTTAAACCATTGTATGTCAGATTATTTGTCTAATAGGTAAATATTTTCACGAATTGTCGAGACAAGCAGCATGCAATTTCATTGTATTTTTTAATCTAAAGATTCCATGTTGTACCCTATTTCTATTTGTTTTGGTTCTAATCCCCTTTTGGTCAAGTTGTCTCTTATGAAAATAACAGAATTAAACCTCCCAAATTAATTAAAATAATTATGAGTGACCCCCTGCTCATAAATAATTGTATTAGTCATGAACCCACATTTGTTTTCAGTAGACTATACAAAGATTGTAGAAAATTACTTAAAATTGTCAGTTTTGAAGCCTGGTATGAAACATTCCCCCTGGTTATTGTTACATAGTTGATACAAATCATCTTGTGCCTACTATAAACCTTTTTAGAACTGTGCATAAAAAATTGGCTACAAGCATTGTTAAATGGAAGCAAAACAGAGAAGTTAAGTGGAACACAATTACACCACAAACCCCTGTGCTCATATGTTCATACAAAGATGGTTGCTCTACGTAACTCTTGCTAAAGATGATTCACCAAGCAATTGGATCCGAGAATGGACCTTATTTTTCTTACTGACTGTCTCTGCAGTTTTCGTCTACAACTATCCTCTGTGGTGTAACATGTTATGTGATGTTGTTCATATATAATTATTTTTTCCCCTTTTTTTACATCTTGTAATAACCAGATTCGGTTGTCAAACAAGTTTACATAAAACCCTATAAAAAGATTGTATTGTATTTTTGCCACAGCTTTGCACAAAGCCTTGTTGAAGTAGTCGTACCCCATTGCCACAGTTCATGTTGCACCCAGAAATTTTAGTGTAGTTTCTAAGGATGCCATGTAATAGAACCAAAAGAAAGACAATTAGGTGAGACAAAAAGGATATTTGTCCTCACCTAACTATTAAATAGTGTCCTCATGTGTGCATTTCATTGTCAGTATAAACAGAGCAGTTCTGTGAAGGCCTCAGAGGTTTGTTACAGAACAATAGAAGAAACAGCATCATGAAGAGCAAGGAACCCAGCACACAGGTCAGGCCACCACCTTCTCTGACAGACCAGGCAAGGAGAGCATTAATAAGCGAAGCTGACAGGAGGCCCATGGTAACCCTGGATTGTTGCAGATTTGCCGCTCAGGTGAGAGAATCTGGTGTCAGGACAGCTATTTGTCTGTCACTCCACAAATCTGGCCTTTTATGGATGTAGAGATAGCCTGGCCAAAAGGGACAGATGTTGTCCAATGTAGCAGGTGGTTTATGTACAAAAAAGATGTGACCAAGAAAATATATACAAAAATCCCCCTAAGAATGTTGATTGAAAAAGGTAACATGGCAAAAATTAACAAAACTGAACTTAATTGCAGTCAACTGCATTAATGTCACTCGGCTACACTGACCTGGTCCTCTCCTGAACAGCTAAAGTCTTCTGTTGAAATAGTCTTAGGCAAGTCAAAAAAGGTCTCTAATAGAATATTCCAATAACCAGGTATAACTAAACATCACAATCATTTACTTAATGATGCTACTTCACACTAGTGACAAAAAAACACAATTTACTGTAACCATTAAATCAACAACAAAATATACAAAGCTAAGGCAAACAGAAGCCGAAATTTGACTTTAGCAAAATCCTACAGCTTCTCTCCCCCCTCTTCACTTGGTCCCTTCTTGTGAAATCAGCTTTCTACGGGAAGCTATTTATGCGGGAAGTGAGGCGGCATTTTCTCCATTTGCTCCTGTAACACAGGTAAGTCAGGTAAGTTCATAACCTAAAATAAAGGCGCAAATTAACAGCTCTATATAAATAAAAGGTAGACTTACCAAGTCTTGTTAGAATTAATTTAAACCAAGATGTTCTGTAAAACTGCAAAACATAAACAAGCCCGGGATAGTAAATGTTTGTAGACTACAGGATGAGGTTTGGCTAAATCAAGCAAACAACAATGTTAGGTGAAAATAATAAATTAAACTCTCTGGGCTAATGGTGTTCTCACCCACTTTGTCACAGTGGACGATTGTATTAATCTGAGGGCTAAATACAGCTCCATGCCAGTTTTCATATTTTATTTGTATAAAAATTTATATTTTTTTCTAATTCACAATTATTCCAGTCTTTCTCTTGATCTATCACATAAATGCACATAACACACTGAAAATGAAAAGGCAAGGCATCCATCTCTGTTACATCAGTTGTTTTGGTGGCAGTTACTTGGTGTGAATGACTAAATAAGGTCCTACCAGTTTTACTATCCTTAGAATATGTGGTAGATGTCTACTTCAACACTAATGTTTGATAAAATTTCAAACTGCTGAGGTGGTATTTTTTCTGCATTATTTAAAAAAAATACTCAGAACTTTATTTTTTACTTACAATAAACATTTAATTACATCTTTCTGTGTCAGCATAGTGGCAGGTCCTGCAAATATGTTACTTAACATGTCAATTCAGATAATCGCTTTTCCATTTCATCTCTAACAAGGGTGAAAAAATCCGAGCCTAATCTATAATAGGCGAATCCAATCACTGAAGCAAATGCCCGTTGTGATTTGAAGTGCTGCCAGACTCTGATCGCCTCACTGGTAAATTGATTAGCAGTGATCTACTGGTCTCCTTAAATGCTGATCCTGGGAAAAGAAGTTCATGTTTTTGCTTTAAGCTGACGCTGTTGTTGAGCTTCAAAATCTCTTTGCACAACCTCTCAGTAAAAACAAAGGCCCCCAAAACTACTAGCACAGAAGCAAGTCAGTGTTTTTGCAAGCTATGTGCATTAAACTAAGATCAACTCTGACTGCTTTAGCTCACAGCAGCTGTCTTGTCAGATTTACAGCTAAGGACTGGGTAGAGGACTTTCCTTAAAAACCTGACTACTTGAATTTGAAAGAAAAATCCATCACAAACTGCCTGAGTGAACAGGTAATAATAAAATGTCCCTTCAGTTTGTTGGTGTACTTCCACAAGAAAAATGAAAACATATACAGGTCCTTCTCAAAATATTAGCATATTGTGATAAAGTTCATTATTTTCCATAATGTCATGATGAAAATTTAACATTCATATATTTTAGGTTCATTGCACACTAACTGAAATATTTCAGGTCTTTTATTGTCTTAATACGGATGATTTTGGCATACAGCTCATGAAAACCCAAAATTCCTATCTCACAAAATTAGCATATTTCATCCGACCATTAAAAGAAAAGTGTTTTTAA
The DNA here is from genome assembly GCF_021462225.1 of Girardinichthys multiradiatus. Lineage (NCBI taxonomy): Eukaryota > Metazoa > Chordata > Actinopteri > Cyprinodontiformes > Goodeidae > Girardinichthys > Girardinichthys multiradiatus. Next base: position 34,771,868 of record NC_061805.1, on the reverse strand, counting down.
TACAAAAAACGTCAACCTTCAAATAATCATGTACAGTTATGCACTCAATACTTGGTCGGGAATCCTTTTGCAGAAATGACTGCTTCAATGCGGCGTGGCATGGAGGCAATCAGCCTGTGGCACTGCTGAGGTCTTATGGAGGCCCAGGATGCTTCGATAGCGGCCTTTAGCTCATCCAGAGTGTTGGGTCTTGAGTCTCTCAACGTTCTCTTCACAATATCCCACAGATTCTCTATGGGGTTCAGGTCAGGAGAGTTGGCAGGCCAATTGAGCACAGTGATACCATGGTCAGTAAACCATTTACCAGTGGTTTTGGCACTGTGAGCAGGTGCCAGGTCGTGCTGAAAAATGAAATCTTCATCTCCATAAAGCTTTTCAGCAGATGGAAGCATGAAGTGCTCCACAATCTCCTGATAGCTAGCTGCATTGACCCTGCCCTTGATAAAACACAGTGGACCAACACCAGCAGCTGACATGGCACCCCAGACCATCACTGACTGTGGGTACTTGACACTGGACTTCTGGCATTTTGGCATTTCCTTCTCCCCAGTCTTCCTCCAGACTCTGGCACCTTGATTTCCGAATGACATGCAGAATTTGCTTTCATCCGAAAAAAGTACTTTGGACCACTGAGAAACAGTCCAGTGCTGCTTCTCTGTAGCCCAGGTCAGGCGCTTCTGCCGCTGTTTCTGGTTCAAAAGTGGCTTGACCTGGGGAATGCGGCACCTGTAGCCCATTTCCTGCACACGCCTGTGCACGGTGGCTCTGGATGTTTCTACTCCAGACTCAGTCCACTGCTTCCGCAGGTCCCCCAAGGTCTGGAATCGGCCCTTCTCCACAATCTTCCTCAGGGTCCGGTCACCTCTTCTCGTTGTGCAGCGTTTTCTGCCACACTTTTTCCTTCCCACAGACTTCCCACTGAGGTGCCTTGATACAGCACTCTGGGAACAGCCTATTTGTTCAGAAATTTCTTTCTGTGTCTTACCCTCTTGCTTGAGGGTGTCAATAGTGGCCTTCTGGACAGCAGTCAGGTCGGCAGTCTTACCCATGATTGGGGTTTTGAGTGATGAACCAGGCTGGGAGTTTTAAAGGCCTCAGGAATCTTTTGCAGGTGTTTAGAGTTAACTCGTTGATTCAGATGATTAGGTTCATAGCTCGTTTAGAGACCCTTTTAATGATATGCTAATTTTGTGAGATAGGAATTTTGGGTTTTCATGAGCTGTATGCCAAAATCATCCGTATTAAGACAATAAAAGACCTGAAATATTTCAGTTAGTGTGCAATGAATCTAAAATATATGAATGTTAAATTGTCATCATGACATTATGGAAAATAATGAACTTTATCACAATATGCTAATTTTTTGAGAAGGACCTGTAGAGCCCTTTAGTGCTTGCTCTAAATACAGGTTAAAGACAAACATTGTTTAATTTGAGCACTGTTATTTGCTAAGAGTATTGGGTTGACTCTTTGTTTAAGTTGTGAGAATGATTATATTGTGTCCAAAAATTGCAAATATTTGGACACATTATAATCCAAATATCACAGTTTATTAACACTGAGCACCTCTCCTTTCCCAGCTCAGGTTCTGCACGTATCCAATAATGCATTAGAAATTTTGGACATTTAGAACACCAAAATAATTACAGGGGATTTTGTTTGGAGAATTGTTTTTATCATGTTCTATAAAAGATTAAGTTTATGTAGGCATGGATGGCATGTATTTGTAAGCCTATGATATCTAAATTCCGAACTTATCAGATAAATAGACGCACACCTGTGTATGCATTTTAAGGCAATACCTCTAACACACTTCTCCCTTATGTGACAATATGGGAAAATCAAAAGAAATCAGCCATGTTATCAGGAAGACAGTTTTAGACCTCCACAGGTCTGCTTCATCCTTGTTTATAATGTCCAGATTCCTGATCATTTGATGAAACAGTTAAATGCAACTATATACAAATAAACCTCAGAACAAAAACAAAAGATCCTGTGAAGAAGTGGGCTGAAGCTGCTTTTGTTTTCTAATTTTTCCCATTGAGGCACTGAATTCATTTATGCAACCTGTCAACATCCTTACCACTGATGACAAAGTATCCACATCAGATACGTGACCTCTATCACTGATGTTAAATTGTTCTACACTAACGCTTCTGTTGTCGGCACTGCGGTTCACAAGAGAGGGGACAGATTTTGATGGGTTGACAGGAAAACGATGTGCATGGCAGAGACAGAAAACGTTTGTTCCTGAAAACATTGAGCTGTACAGTGTCTTCACAAAAAAGAGCACATCTTTTATTCATGCTCAGTTGACAATGTGTCAAGAGCTTTTTTCAATCCCCTCATTTTTCCGGTAACCTTGTCCCTGTAAAACGTTCTGTTGCTGTTTCTTTGGTTAAACATCAGGCCACAATGGAAAAGACAGAAATGAATAGAGGCTCTATTTTGTTATTCTTAAACAAACATGGTATCTTTAAAAAAAATTCTGTATAAGAGTAAAGTAACGTCCAAAACAGAAAGAGGGAAGAGTGTGAACATCTCTCATGACTATCAGTACCAACATAAAATACCCCAGATTATAGCCTGTTCTGGGAAAATTCTTAAACATCATGGTTTCGGCTGTTAAACATTTATTTTTTATTATTATGATGAAATCTTAATAAAGCCAGTTAATATATTGCAAGCTTAAATGTAAAAAATTCTGTTAAGATTTCAAATTTGACAAGTAAAGTACTTTCTGAGCTACATTAAATGGACAGAACTTTTTTGCCGGCAATATAACACCTCGAAGGACGCACATTTGCAGATCTCTCCAGTGGCGCCAAGCATACTTTATAAAGAAACTGTTGGAAAAATGTATATAAGTTATCATTGTTCAGTTTAAATCATGTTTATATTTGAAGTTCTACTATAGTTAAGAAGATTCCTATGATTGCTTTTTTAGTGTGAAAGGAACCCATCTCACCATTATTTCCCTGCCTTATGCTCTTGGAATGTGACTGGTGTAAATATCGCTCAAGCACCACCTGCCTTTACCTGATCCCTAAATAAGGTAACAAGCAACAAAGCAAGACAGTGAAGTCATGGCAAAAGGGACTTACTCTGTCCTGATGCAGTTGAACACTGTAAATTGTACAACCTTCATTTCAATAGACAATGTATGCTGTATGCAAAACGGACAGATAAAAGCAAGAGAAATGTTTAAAGGTGTGACAGGATTTGATGTTTCAAAACATTTGCTTCATTATCTGATATTTAGAGCTATGTAGTGTGTGTTTCAATAAGCCAAAATACATGGCATGACGTCATTTAATTTATGCCATGACAACATCTTACATTATTAATTCTAAGTACCATGTAGATCTAGGCAGGGTTGAGTAGAACCTGCTCTGGATCATATACGGGTCCTTCTCAAAAAATTAGCATATTGTGATAAAGTTCATTATTTTCCATAATGTCATGATGAAAATTTAACATTCATATATTTTAGATTAATTGCACACTAACTGAAATATTTCAGGTCTTTTATTGTTTTAATACGGATGACTTTGGCATACAGCTCATGAAAACTCAAAATTCCTATCTCACAAAATTAGCATATCATTAAAAGGGTCTCTAAACGAGCTATGAACCTAATCATCTGAATCAATGAGTTAACTCTAAACACCTGCAAAAGATTCCTGAGGCCTTTAAAACTCCCAGCCTGGTTCATCACTCAAAACCCCAATCATGGGTAAGACTGCCGACCTGACTGCTGTCCAGAAGGCCACTATTGACACCCTCAAGCAAGAGGGTAAGACACAGAAAGAAATTTCTGAACAAATAGGCTGTTCCCAGAGTGCTGTATCAAGGCACCTCAGTGGGAAGTCTATGGGAAGGAAAAAGTGTGGCAGACAACGCTGCACAACGAGAAGAGGTGACCGGACCCTGAGGAAGATTGTGGAGAAGGGCCGATTCCAGACCTTGGGGGACCTGCGGAAGCAGTGGACTGAGTCTGGAGTAGAAACATCCAGAGCCACCGTGCACAGGCGTGTGCAGGAAATGGGCTACAGGTGCCGCATTCCCCAGGTCAAGCCACTTTTGAACCAGAAACAGCGGCAGAAGCGCCTGACCTGGGCTACAGAGAAGCAGCAATGGACTGTTGCTCAGTGGTCCAAAGTACTTTTTTCGGATGAAAGCAAATTCTGCATGTCATTCGGAAATCAAGGTGCCAGAGTCTGGAGGAAGACTGGGGAGAAGGAAATGCCAAAATGCCAGACGTCCAGTGTCAAGTACCCACAGTCAGTGATGGTCTGGGGTGCCGTGTCAGCTGCTGGTGTTGGTCCACTGTGTTTTATCAAGGGCAGGGTCAATGCAGCTAGCTATCAGGAGATTTTGGAGCACTTCATGCTTCCATCTGCTGAAAAGCTTTATGGAGATGAAGATTTCATTTTTCAGCACGACCTGGCACCTGCTCACAGTGCCAAAACCACTGGTAAATGGTTTACTGACCATGGTATCACTGTGCTCAATTGGCCTGCCAACTCTCCTGACCTGAACCCCATAGAGAATCTGTGGGATATTGTGAAGAGAACGTTGAGAGACTCAAGACCCAACACTCTGGATGAGCTAAAGGCCGCTATCGAAGCATCCTGGGCCTCCATAAGACCTCAGCAGTGCCACAGGCTGATTGCCTCCATGCCACGCCGCATTGAAGCAGTCATTTCTGCAAAAGGATTCCCGACCAAGTATTGAGTGCATAACTGTACATGATTATTTGAAGGTTGACGTTTTTTGTATTAAAAACACTTTTTTTTTATTGGTCGGATGAAATATGCTAATTTTGTGAGATAGGAATTTTGGGTTTTCATGAGCTGTATGCCACAATCATCCGTATTAAGACAACAAAAGACCTGAAATATTTCAGTTAGTGTGCAATGAATCTAAAATATATGAATGTTAAATTTTCATCATTACATTATGGAAAATAATGAACTTTATCACAATATGCAAATTTTTTGAGAAGGACCTGTAATACAGTTTTTATATAGTGTTTGCATCAATACTCAATCTGATCAAACCTGTGGGAAGACATTCATATAGAGAAATGGACCCACAGATGAGCTCTTCAATGTCATCATGGCACTATTTATTTATTTTTTCTAATGTGTTGGTTTTACAGTAAGGGCCTAAAGAGCCTGCCCTTATGATTTTACATTGATTAGTGTGCTGAGGGTGCTGTGAACATTTGGGGTTTGTAGCTGACTGTAATGTTTTAACACATCGCCTCATATTGTATTCTGAGGATGTTTGGCATTTCTTTATCAATATGTTTTGTCACATTAAAGACTCTACACTGCATTTCTTCAGGATTTATATGTGCTAGGCCAACACAAAGTAGTGGATAATTGTTAAGTGTGCACTGTATTAATAAAAAAGGAAATAATACAATTTTTGGCCTGCATTTTTTTCCAGCTCTGTAAGTCAATACTTTATATAACCTCATTTTGCTGCAAATGCAGCTGTTCAGTAGTCCTCAGGATTGTAGGGATACCCAAACCCTCTAACACATTAAGGTGGAGAATCAACGGAGGCTACCTTAAAATCCCAATAATATATTTTTTAAGTTTGGGGTTGTAATTTGACAAAATGTGAAAGCATTCATGTTGTATGAATAGTTTTATATGTTACCATTACCATACTAAGCTTTTTCTCTCCTCATGAACAACTTGAAGCTCATCCTCTCTTGTTTCTCGTTGCACAGGTTGGCTCTTTACGTGTATGAGTACCTACTGCATGTAGGTGCACAGAAGTCAGCACAGACTTTTCTCTCAGAGGTAGGTCACAAAGATGCTTTTTGTATTTGTGTCCGTCAGGCAACAGGCCACATACTCAACCTTTCTTGGGGTGTTTCATACGATATGTCCAGTTAGTGTACCCTCAAAGTGAAGCGGCTCAGCTCTGGGCCTGTGCCAACAGCTGCGTGTGGCAGAGAGGCTTTTTAACGCTGCATTTAGTTGGACTGGAGCATGAGATACGTTTTATGATGCCTATAGCTGATTTTTTTAGGTGGACTTTACTGTCTGGTCGGCACAGCAGCTCTATTCCCCTCCTTTCTCTATTTTCATGGCGCTACTCTCTGCCCTGAGACGCAATCTCATTTTCACTTTAATTCTGCTGGGTTAAGAGGGGATGGGGTGAAACTGAGGCCACTTGATTATTGTGCTTCGGAGTAAATTATGGCAAATTACAATGCAGAAGACAGCAGCTCGAGACTTGTTGTACATCAGCCACACGGACAAGAGCAACTGAAAGAACGGGGGTGGAAAAGGTTACCTCATCAGCTGGCACTGAGTCTCATTGCTCTGACTTAGTGTGTCTGCCCATGCACACACTGACACTCTTTCCTCTCTGTCATATCAATTGTCTACAGTTTTGCAAAAGCAGAAGATGAAAAGGATAGGCGGTGTTACAGTCAAGTGTGGGAACACATTAGCTATTGATGCAACAAGTATAAACACAGCTGCTGATGTACAGTTCACATGCTTACAAGTGCACACGCACTGGGTAAGCATTTAGCTAAAATGCAGCTCTTTCTTGAAAAGTGAGAGACTGCTTAGACTCCTTTAGGCCCTGCCCAAACTAATGCTGATATTTTCTTAAACCAATATTTTCTCTCTTGAGTGTTTGGGGACAGAAATGAATACGAAATAAGGAAAATATATTCCAAAGTAGAGATAAAAAACACTTTGGATATTCAGAGATTAATATAAAATGATAACATGGAGGCCCACTTCATAAATGCCTATGATTACTCTCTGTGCTAGTTGGTATGTTTACAAGAGTTGTATGTCAAAATATTTCATTTTAATGAGTTAAATACAATCAGTTAAATACATTTCCAAGATCATATATTGCGGTTACAAATTAGGACAGTTACAGCATTTTAAAAGGTTCAAATCCTTTGGTGATTTATGTTCCTCAATTAACACTGAAACCTATAAAAAGCTGTGACCCACAATAGTTGCCATTAAAGTTGAGGTTAGAATAAATTTCAGCCAAAAAGTTATGTTCGTTACTATAAATTATATTTTTATCTTTACAAATAGAAATAAACATGTGAGTTCAGGGAACAAATCAGTTGATTTTTGCTATGGTGCGTTATCATTGTAGTTTTGAATATATTATAGACTATTTAGTTTCATTTAAAACAATTCTACTCATCTTCAGATGAATCAAACACAGTTTTAGCGGAAATAAATTCAGCCTGTCACTTAACAGGAAAGAAATGTAAAAACAATGAATGACATCTGTGTCAAATAAAACATGAACAACAATTGTTTTGTGAAAATCTCTTGAATCCTAATTCAGGCACAGCTTTGAGGTTTTACGTTATTGGTGTTATCGTCATCCCAACTAGTGCAGAATAGGTATTTTATCACTTTTGATTTGAATTTCATAGACTACATAGATGCTGTGTTTTTTTTTTAAACATCTGTATCTACAAAAATGATATTTTAGAATATCAGAAATAATGGGAGTAGAGGATAAAGGGCTGTTTGTTTGTTTTTTAAGAGAAGAAACACAGTGACACACATTGATAGTGCAACAGGGAGTTGCACTATATTGCTAAAAGGACTGGGTCACACAACCAAATCAATGAATTCTGGTGTTACAATCACTTCCATTGCTGCAGGTGTATGAAGTTTGGTGTGGAGAAACGGGACTCACCTCCACATTGTCCTGACCTCAACCTTTTTGAACACCCTTAGGAAGAATTAGATTGGAGGGCGTAATTCTGGTTCTCTCTTCTACCTATGAACACACTCCTAAATATTGTGGAAGATGTTTACAGAAGAGTTAGGTTGCTATTGCTGGCAACGGTGGGTCCATTAACAAATTGGACCTTTTATAGATCAAGAATAGGATGTCATCAAGGTTCATGTACAGGTCCTTCTCAAAATATTAGCATATTGTGATAAAGTTCATTATTTTCCATAATGTCATGATGAAAATTTAACATTCATATATTTTAGATTCATTGCACACTAACTGAAATATTTCAGGTCTTTTATTGTCTTAATACGGATGATTTTGGCATACAGCTCATGAAAACCCAAAATTCCTATCTCACAAAATTAGCATATTTCATCCGACCAATAAAAGAAAAGTGTTTTTAATACAAAACACATCAACCTTCAAATAATCATGTACAGTTATGCACTCAATACTTGGTCGGGAATCCTTTGGCAGAAATGACTGCTTCAATGCGGCGCGGCATGGAGGCAATCAGCCTGTGGCACTGCTGAGGTCTTATGGAGGCCCAGGATGCTTCGATAGCGGCCTTTAGCTCATCCAGAGTGTTGGGTCTTGAGTCTCTCAACGTTCTCTTCACAATATCCCACAGATTCTCTATGGGGTTCAGGTCAGGAGAGTTGGCAGGCCAATTGAGCACAGTGATACCATGGTCAGTAAATCATTTACCAGTGGTTTTGGCACTGTGAGCAGGTGCCAGGTCGTGCTGAAAAATGAAATCTTCATCTCCATAAAGCTTTTCAGCAGATGGAAGCATGAAGTGCTCCAAAATCTCCTGATAGCTAGCTGCATTGACCCTGCCCTTGATAAAACACAGTGGACCAACACCAGCAGCTGACACGGCACCCAGACCATCACTGACTGTGGGTACTTGACACTGGACTTCTGGCATTTTGGCATTTCCTTCTCCCCAGTCTTCCTCCAGACTCTGGCACCTTGATTTCCGAATGACATGCAGAATTTGCTTTCATCCGAAAAAAGTACTTTGGACCACTGAGCAACAGTCCAGTGCTGCTTCTCTGTAGCCCAGGTCAGGCGCTTCTGCCGCTGTTTCTGATTGGGGTTTTGAGTGATGAACCAGGCTGGGAGTTTTAAAGGCCTCAGGAATCTTTTACAGGTGTTTAGAGTTAACTCGTTGATTCAGATGATTAGGTTCATAGCTCGTTTAGAGACCATTTTAATGATATGCTAATTTTGTGAGATAGGAATTTTGGGTTTTCATGAGCTGTATGCCAAAATCATCCGTATTAAGACAATAAAAGACCTGAAATATTTCAGTTAGTGTGCAATGAATCTAAAATATATGAATGTTAAATTTTCATCTTGACATTATGGAAAATAATGAACTTTATCACAATATGCTAATATTTTGAGAAGGACCTGTACATGTAAATGTAAACTGACAAACACTTTTGGCAATGTAGTTTATCTGTTTTTTGTTCCAAAACAACAAACAAATAACAGTTTCTCTTTATACAATGATGTTGACACAGGTTTTAGATTTGGACTAAAGTCACACTTAAACTGCAAAAACAAAGTCTTCAGTCTTAATTTAGACTCACAGACTCGAGACTTGTCTTAGATTTGCGGCCTGAGACTCGAGTTTCCTTAACAATCTGTATCTTTTGTAATCAGGAGTGAAAGCAATCCAGCATGTAAGTTACAGAAAGAGCTCTGTCAATATCTGGCCTATATTTTTCTGTGACTGATTAACCAAAGTCCATTTGCAACCTGTAGGTTGTTTGTGTTTTCTGTAGCTTTATATTAATGACCACATGCATGTCTGTATTAAATTACTACAGGTGTTTCAGCAAATAATATACTAAACTTTCCTCCATCATCTTATTCTCTCACAATTAAGCTAGCTGCATTATTACGAAGACCCATCTAAATAAAAGCATTTCTTGTTTTGTTCATTCAGAAATTTGATTTCAGTCCATTTAAATCCTACATGTTTACTGTGAAGACATGACAACAAAGGTTTAAAATGTAGACTCAGAACAATGTTTCTCAAAAATATTTGAAATCATTTGACTCAGAAAAAGCCTCCAAACTATATGTAGCTCAGTATATAGTGAAGGACTGGATAAAATCACCATTGGAATTAACAAGCATTAACTATGTCATTACAAACACGACAAAAAAGCGATGTTCATTCGAAATTTAGTGTTTCATAGAACATAAGTGCAAATTTCTGTTTTCAGTGGGGGTAAACAAGTTTTATTGACTTTGTTTTTCCGTTCTTTTTTGGTATTAATGACCTTTATTGAACAGTAATCAGACAGGAACGAGGGTGGAGAGAAAAGGGAAAGACATGAAGCAAACAAAGAACAAAGAGTACAAGATTTGAATTTCTGACTCAAACCAGTGCAGTGTTCTATGGAGTCTAGATGCCGTGCTTTTGATCTGAACATATTTATTTCAGTCAATGGAGACTTGACACTTGACCTCGACTTAAAACAATTACTTGTGAACACCTCTGTCTGTTTCCTTAGAGAGCAGTGCATAATAATAATAATATTAATAGTAATAGTAGTAGTAGTAGTGAAACCTTAAAACTGAAGAAAAATGTGCAGTTAAAAAGAGAGGGTGAGGGCTGGGATTGTGCCACTGGGCTTAGTGGTAGAGTGGGTTCTTGACAGCGCACCGGCATGGCCTCCCCAAATTAGGCTATTCGTTCTTTACACATTCACTCTGGATTTAACTCTCAACATCAGAACTTTGCAGCAAATCTTTCCCCCTTCTCTCTCTGCCTATATTACTGTCTAAAAATGCTACAAATGAAGGTGGCTGGTGGCAAAAATGAGATAGGGGAGAATAAAATATGAACTCAGAAGTATGGGCTTAGAGTAAAAGCTGCTCGGGTATTATATTCAAAGGTTCGGTGTATATACTAAGTTGTTAAAGATTTTAAATATTTAATAAAGGAATTCCATACAATTTATTTAGTAAAACAACCTTTAACTGCTCAAGGCATCTTTCCTACAGCTAAGAACGACATCCTTTAGCCATATAGAGATAGATGGATTGTTAGGTGACCTCCATGGAAATAGGATGCAACCCAAAGTATGCAAAAGTGTTTCCAAACAATCTGAATCCAAATACAGCCTTTCAGGGTCAAATCTTAATCTGAAACCTTAGAGAAAATACCTTGGAAATCACTTCATAATCTTTGTAGTTAATGGCAAATAGAAAACGTGTGGCTAAAATTGCATGATGCATTCATCACTTTTGTCATTTACAGTGTATCGTTAGGGTTTCAAAACAAGACACCAGAATGGTATTGGCAAATCCACCCCCCATACCCGCAATTAATATGCTACACTATATCGCATACAAACAGAGCAGCAGAAAGGGAGAAATTAGATTAGCCTCTCAAGTTTAACTGGTAGCTCAGGTATATCATAAAGTAAGCTTCAACTGTAAGAGAGTTCAATTTAGGTAAACAGAAAACTGTAACCCTGCAGCGCCTGTCCACATCTGACAGTAATCAAGCTGAAGGGGGTATGTTGAAGGTAAATGAAAGAACCTCCAAAGAGTGCAGACCACAAAAAGAGAGGATATGCGTGCACTCTGTGTGCTTTCTTTTAAATGTTCTCCAAATGACGGCAGCATAATACAAAATGTCCTGACATGAACTGCCTGTAATCTTGTTTTGACTGAGATAAAGCTAATACATTTTTGCTATCCAGTCAGTTGTAAAATAAAAAAAACCTCTTTTTCAAGGTATAAATGAAAATTGTCTCCTAGACTTACTGGAACTGCTTGCTGTATCTGAAAGAATGTGGCACAAACACATGGAGGCAGTTCCAGACCCTCCCTGAAAATGACTTCAAAGCTTGGCATTCTTTCATCTGATCTGGAGCTGACGTTAAAACAGTCTGATTGAAACTGTGGTGATTCACTTTTCCGTGTTATTTTAATGCTTGTTCATCCTGCTGGTGGACCAGGTGGTACATTAGTCTTATTATTTAACCCTGATAATATATTACATTTCTGGGAGGGGAAGATCTGAGTGGCAGCCCCAGACAAAATAAATGCCACAATCTGATAGGAGTAGTCTGCTATTGATAGATGTATGGATTTTTATTCTGTAGATGCAGATTTGTGGTCTTTGTGTGCCAACATGAATTATCTCTATATAGAGATAATTTCTGAAGTAAATGACAGCTGACTTCATATTAAAGAAGAGTTTCTGTGCTCAATCATTAGTTTTTATACTAGGGCCAGGGATGACGTCACACAGTGTGTGTAACAGAGAGCAGTAGTTGTTGCAAAGCTCTGTAGTTAAACAGAGTTCCACTACTGTTTCAAAACACAGAATAATTACAGACATCATTAACATTGTAAACTGGCTTTAACAGTTTATATTAGCAGTTAGCAAGATTAGTACATTTAATATGACAAATGTTACAAACAGCATTATGTGTATGCATTGCCTGTAGAGTTTGTAGACCTTGACCTTAACTATGGGATTTCTAAAGGACTCCTAACATTTCTGCCTCTGTAGGAAATATTTTCCTTCCTTTTTACACCTTCTATACTTTTACCTAAATTCTTAAACAGTCTCTTCATACTGAAAATCTAATTTGGAATCTTCTTCACTCCGCAATACCTTTCACACTGAAGAGAGTTATCAGCGCGACCTAATATTTGATCTTTAGTTCCTGACCACCCACTCAAAGGTCAGGGTCAGTCAAGCATAAAAAAATCAGGCGACTCTTGTCACCAGCCAGCCTCTCTGTGCATCTGTAATCGGAGTTGTTCAACGAAATCGTCTATCCCTCCAAATCTCTTCTATGCTGCTGCACTGGTCCAGCAAAACATTAGGTCCATTTTGTCTTTCTTTCTTTGGAGTACCGTAACAGCTACATTAAGGAGGACATATGCAAAATCCACTTTTTTAGCATTTAAATACATTTTGTTTTGTACTTTGAGTCTGTAGGAGTGCAGAAAAGTTGAATTTAGTCTCTCCAGGTGTTGCGTAGATATATTTATTTTCTGTTTGGATCATATTTTTCTGTCCGTTCAGTTTTCGCTATCCTCTATTACTTTTTGTTTAACTGTTATGTCACAGTATTTGGTGCTGAACAACTAAATAAGATCATGGACTTCTGGCTGATCAATTTCGCGCATCCGCCATATTTATTCCTCGCTGTGATTTTGTAGTCCAAGCTCAAGTATGCCTACACTGAAAGAGGATAAGTTTGGTTTGGTTGTTGGGTGTATTAACCCACACAATTTATTAAACCGTCCCCCAGATCAGAACCTCTCCGAAGTCCCTGCTTAAATTTTATTTTTCTTGGAAATGTTTCCACATCAGTGGGGAAATTCCTATTTCTCCACTTCAAAGACGAGTGCCTTCAGCAAGCTCCACCAGAATTAAGAAGAATTTGCTCAAAGACTTTATCTGATTAAGGGGTCAGTTCCGTCTGTCTATGGAAACAACGGACACAGCAGAGCGTAAGCTGCAAATAATGGTAAAACAAACTTTATTTTAGACTTGAATTTATTGTGTGTTGATATGACGTTCTGGCCATTGTTTTGATAGCTAAGCATCGTGTATTCTGCTTATGTTAGTCCTGTGTGCTGCTTTTAGCTCCTTGAGGACATAACCGTACTGCATGTTTTGAATATTATTATTACATAAACACTTTTCCATTGTTTTTGCCATTTTTCTCTTGTTTCTGCGGCACTAGATAATTATTATCAAACTACAAAAATGGCCGAACGGGTTAAAGTGGAGTGCTCTTTGACTCCAGGTCAAAGAGCACTCCACGGGCAGGATGTGAAGTGCTTCAGTAGCAGTTAAAGGGACTGCACCAAAACGAGTTGCTCTCCTGATGCACCTGAGAACAGGGGTAAATACAACACCTTTAGTTCAAGCGTTATGCAGGTTTCAATGAAATAATCTAAATTACAAGTGGTCCCACTTCTAACTAGAACATGGGAAAATCCTACTTGGTTGGTTTAGAGTATTTAATGTAAAATGAATAAAAAGGAAAGAGCATAAAAGAGTGGAGAGAAGCTTCCATCTGAACACACATGAGCATAATATAAAGTCATCATGAGGACAGTTTATACAGAATGGTTCTTGTTACTTGGCTGATAGACAGGGCCTTGGTGTTGTCTTGTTTAATACTGCTCGAAAATTGGGTTCTCACAAAATATATCAGCAGATGCACTTTTATTTTTATGTAAGTATTTGTTGCAAATTATTTTTTTAAATGTATTCTTTATTTATTACTAAAGTTGCATTAATTAAATCGTATTTAATACATTTAATTGTCAATGAAACCTAAGTCCAACCCAGTTACTGTAAAGGTTTGATTGTTCTTTATTCTTCCACCAATGTTTTTCAACACATTTCGCACATTACCTGCCAAAAAGACTAAAAAGTATCTTACCCATTTTTAAACTTGCTTGATGAGTTTTTTTAATCTATTTCAAAATGGATATGATGTACATTTGGATAGAATCGGTCCTGAGGTAGAAAATTTGTTACTTGTGTGTGTGGGGTGGATTTCGGTTGGAAGACGAAGTACTTAAAAACAAAGCTAGGCTGGGAGTAGGTCATAAATTTGGAAAAGCATAAACATTGAAATTCTCTGAAAGCCGAATTAAAAACAGTGTGTGGAGCAGACAGAATGGTGCGTGGGTTTTTCAGAGATTTGAGTGAATTCCTCAGGCTGCTACATGTCTCTGACCTCATGCTCTGTACACCCCCTGACTCAAGAGACAGAAACACGCATTCATACACTCACATTTGTGTACATACATGTTCTAAATCTATGTAAAGATATGCTCAACATAGACCCACTTATCCACTTATGAATCCTGGAGAATCAAAACATAATTACCTAATGCGACATCTTACAGAAATTTTCTTATACCCTTTTCAATCCTTTGGAGCATGTCATTCAAATGTCAGATGTGTTATACACAGGACGTCTCTGAAGCACCTCTCTTTCTTTCTGTGTGTCTGTCAAGATCCGATGGGAGAAGAACATCACGTTAGGAGAACCTCCAGGGTTCCTCCATTCATGGTGGTGGTAAGTTTGTCTTTAAAATTAACAGCTTTAAATAAACTTGTTAATATTCCCTATTTCCTTGCTGACATCACAAACCAAACATTTTTGTTTTTTTTTACCTTATACTTTGTTGGCCTTTTCTCTTAATAATTATCATTTGATTCTGCATCACTGTGTTTTACAGTGTTTTCTGGGACCTTTACTGTGCAGCTCCAGAGAGGAGAGACACTTGTGAACACTCCAGTGAAGCCAAGGCCTTCCATGACTATGTGAGTCTGAACTGATTTTGCTCTTCTCGCTGTTTCCGACACTTCTGGTGCACCAAAGACTGTCATTAAAAGACAAAAAAGATGTCCACTGTTTATCAAATAGATCATGCATGTTTTGTTTTTTTTTGTGTTTGACTATACAGAAGAAAGGAAAATTATATGAGGTCAGTGTTTATGGATTATGGGGCATCCTAATAAGATTTATACACTACTTTAATTGAAACAAGTCTGACACATCTAAGAAGTGAAATGTTTCTACTTATGCGGTTCTTCCATATGCTGTCTAGCCTATTCATGTTCTCCCAGGCCAGACTCTTGTTATGATTAATGAAAGCAATTTGATGAAGAGTGATATGATGAAACAAGATTATAGGTTTTTGAATCAACGTGTCTGGTTAATACATAGAAGTACAAAGAATAATTTTATTTTAAGCTTTGGGCTTAAACAGGACAACAAACTACCTACTGATTCCATGCAGTTTATCCTTGCAAATATTCATTTCATGGACTGATTTTCTTTATTTAACACACATTAACCTGGGACATTACTATTTCAGTTTAAACAAAACATGTAAACACTTCTTTAGGTGCCTCTAAACCAGCCTGTGTGAGATATACAGTGTCTTACAAACTTACCTCTACAGAAATCAGCCAGTACCCCATGATAACTCTGGGGAAGCTGCGGAGATCCACAGCTAAGGTGGGAGAATCTGGACAGCTATTAGTCGCCACTCCAGCAGTTTGATCTTTATGGAAGAGGGGCAGAAATTTCTTGTTAGAAGAGACCCATAAGTTGTCCTGTTTTTAGTTTACCACAAGTCATGTGGATTATGTGTAAAGCTCTATCTGTGGTGGTAAATTAACACTACAGATTGTCTTCTTTGAAACACAATGGCAACAGCACTATGTAGTGATGATGCTTTTCTTTCACAGCTTGTATGTGCTCCTCTTAGGAACATTTAACTGAGCAGAAGAAGATAGATAACAGTTGTGATTAAAACTAGGGATGGACCAATCAAACAGCCAGAGATCAGAATCACCAGAATCAGAATCATTGGTCGTGTAACCTCTTTCGTATAACTGTGCTCCTGACAACATGAGGAGTTGTCCTTATTTTATGTTCGGAGAAATTGGAGCCTCTATGGTTTCTGTGTAACCAACAGAGAGGTCATTTAGAGAGGACAAAGTAATGAATTGTCTTAAAAGTAAAGATTACAGCTTGAAGCAAAGATCTTATCACCATTCTCTGTGTTACTAGTGGATGATTCTTCTTTTGCAAGCAACATAGCTACAGTATGGGATGCTGCAATTTGAAGACACTCATTTGAGTCTCACAGCAGAGTTCAGCCCAAATTCTGTGATAACACCCTGTCTACAGTTTCAATAAACTTATTTGAAAAGTATTTTATTGGCTCATGATAATTTTACCAAAGTTCTTGGTAATTAGGCTGTTTTTCTTACTAATATAGCTCCTTCTCAAAATATTAGCATATTGTGATGAAGTTCATTATTACCATGGTCAGTAAACCATTTACCAGTGGTTTTGGCACTGTGAGCAGGTGCCAGGTCATGCTGAAAAATGAAATCTTCATCTCCATAAAGCTTTTCAGCAGATGGAAGCATGAAGTGCTCCAAAATCTCCTGATAGCTAGCTGCATTGACCCTGCCCTTGATAAAACACAGTGGACCAACACCAGCAACTGACATGGCACCCCAGACCATCACTGACTGTGGCTACTTGACACTGGACTTCTGGCATTTTGGCATTTCCTTCTCCCCAGTATTCCTCCAGACTCTGGCACCTTGATTTCCGAATGACATGCAGAATTTGCTTTCATCTGAAAAAAGTACTTCGGACCACTGAGCAACAGTCCAGTGCTGCTTCTCTGTAGCCCAGGTCAGGCGCTTCTGCTGCTGTTTCTGGTTAAAAAGTGGCTTGACCTGGGGAATGCGGCACCTGTAGCCCATTTCCTGCACATACCTGTGCACGGTGGCTCTGGATGTTTCTACTCCAGACTCAGTCCACTGCTTCCGCAGGTCCTCCAATGTCTGGAATCGGCCCTTCTCCACAATCTTCCTCAGGGTCCGGTCCCCTCTTCTTGTTGTGCAGCGTTTTCTGCCACACTTTTTCCTTCCCACAGACTTCCCACTGAGGTGCCTTGATACAGCACTCTGGGAACAGCCTATTCGTTCAGAAATTTCTTTCTGTGTCTTACCCTCTTGCTTGAGGGTGTCAATAGTGGCCTTCTGGACAGCAGTCAGGTCGGCAGTCTTACCCATGATTGGGGTTTTGAGTGATGAACCAGGCTGGGAGTTTTAAAGGCCTCAGGAATCTTTTACAGGTGTTTAGAGTTAACTCGTTGATTCAGATGATTAGGTTCATAGCTTGTTTAGAGACCCTTTTAATAATATGCTAATTTTGTGAGATAGGAATTTTGGGTTTTCATGAGCTGTATGCCAAAATCATCCGTATTAAAACAATAAAAGACCTGAAATATTTCAGTTAGTGTGCAATGAATCTAAAATATATGAATGTTAAATTTTAATCATGACATTATGGAAAATAATGAACTTTATCACAATATGCTAATATTTTGAGAAGAACCTGTATGTACTTTATACTGACTTCAAATCCCACACTGGTGAATTATTTACTAAACAGGTGACTTTTGAAGGCAATTAATTAGGTTGAATTTTATTTAAGAGTAGGATAATAAAAAGTGATAACTACATATGCTCACCACACTTTTCAGATTTCTATAGGAACAAATTTATTTGCTTATGTGACAACATGTGATAAAATTCAGGGGTTATGAAGACTTTTTGCAAGGCTGTCTCTAGCTTAAAGACATCATATTCAGTTGGATTAACATCAATAATAAATTGAAGTGTGATTTGAAACTTTCAAGACGTTTTTGGCTTTGTAAGACTTTTAGCAGAACTTTCTTGATTTAAAATTGTTGTTTATTGCATTGATGTGCTTATGTTAGGTGCTTGGAGTACATTTCCATCATTAGAGTATTGTCACAAGATACATTTAATCTGAAGTTATTGGTAAACAGTAAACTTTTTTCCTCCACAAATAAAATACAAGTTTATTCATAAGAGTTTATTATTCATTACATGCATCCATACTAAGAACTCCCACCATTTTTGATTACCTATTTTTGAGTCAAGTGAAAATCAGGTAAATGAGATGCATAAATGAGAATATTCAAGCAGTACTTCCATTCTTTCATTTTTTTATTCAAACATACTACCTCTATCAAAGTACAAATACTAATTTTGACTTAACCATGCTGCACTGTCTGTAACTGGAAGACAAAGTTCTGGATATTTGAGGGAGGAATTGTGCCTCTTATTTCCAGAAGGTTAGAGTTGTGTTTATGTTAGATGGAATGCAGGGGTTCTCTCCCTTCTTCTTTGTGTGTTGTTGTTCTTCTCTTTTCGCAGTCTATAGTCTGACTCATCACATTTGTCTATGGAGGTTTTATTGAGATATATTGTTGGAAGTGCAAAGGTCGGGGGTTTCTGCCTACCCCAGCAGGATCTTCTCGCTCTTTGTTCCTCATTCCCTTTTTATTTCTCTTCAGCTTGCAGTTCTCTGCTTCTGGCAGTGGCTCTCTTGTCTTTTATCTGCTTCCAGTGAGGTGTGTGTGTGCTTGCGTATGAGTGTGTGCATGCAGGTGAAGCTGCTGATGCTGGTGATGATGATCAGGGTGATGAATAGGCACTCCTTGAATGAGGCAGCGATGTGATGATGTCATTCTGGCTCAGGAAATGAAAGTTGGAGGGCAGATAACCTCAGTCCTTTTAAAACAAACAGCCTTAAGAGGAAAAAGCCAAGAAAAAGCAAAATATTAATTTAAGAAGAATAAGGCAACAATAAACAAAAACAACTGATTAAATCTTATGGTACTAGAAATTCTAACAAATGCCCTAATTTTTAACTTTTCTGATCAGAATCACTTTAATTAAAAAGAAATCACTCAGTGTATCATAATATCAATGGAAAAGGCCATCAGTTGTGTCTTATTCTTACATTTCCTGTCAGGACATTACATGGAAATTACAATTAGTACAATTGTAATTAGACCAAGGTCACATTTAGTCAACGGTTTCAATACTGCACAGTGTCGCACATCCGATTAGATAGCTCGCCAAAGATCTGTCCCTCAGTTAATCCAGGAGTGGACAACCGCAGTGGAACTTTAGGAGGAAATTGGAAACAAACCTTGGTTTTAAAGATTCTGCCCGCCTGCAATCTATCAACATTGAAACAGATGGAGATTTTTATCTGATATTTTAAAAGTAATCAATTTCAGATAGCTAATTAAGGAATGAAGGCCTAATTAATGCTTAGGCTATGTCAAAGCTCACATGAATCATCCTTTTTGTCCCTTTCAATTTTACAAGATGACTCTATTACAAAGTCTTTAGTTTCATTTCATGGTTTATTCCACTTTTAACAATCTATTGCATCTGTGATTGGCCTTGCGAGTTTCGTTTAGACAAGGAGTCTTATTCGGGTTTTCATCTTCTCTTTATTTACTTCTGTGACATTGGCTAATGCAGATGCCATTCTCACAGCTAGGTTTACAGCCTTCTGGGACATTATTCTAATGTTAAAAGAAACAGAAAAGAGAAGTCAGATGAAAGAAAAAAGGGGGAGAATGTTATTGATTTCCATCCTAGGACAAGACTACACAGGCATCAGAAAGGCCATTTACAGTTCGGTTAAGTGCTTTGTAAATTGTGTTCTCAATACTAAATGAGCAACTTCCATTTGCCCTGCCCGCTGTAGTCATAAAAACAAGTTATTTTTAAATTCCTGGCCCGGAAATGGCCTTATTAGAAACAAAAGTCAAAATCCTCTCTGACTCTACAGAATGAGACACAAGGCTGTGCTAATTTTCAGGATCTAAATGCCTGTGTGTTGGCTTGAAGTCTGTACATGTAGGTCCTTGCAGAAATGTTCAACCCTATCCTGGTTAGAACCTCAAACTTTAATGTGTCTTGTAGGGACTTTATGTAGTAGACTAACACAGAGTACTGCAATGTTGTAAACTGTAGGAAAAGAACACTTGGTTTTATTTATTTATATTTTGACAAAGAAAAATCGGAACATTTTGCGGTGCACAGCCCCCTGTTCGCTTATGCTCCCTAAATGAAATCCTGTGCAATTAATTGCCATCAAAATCCTAAATTTATAGAACTATACATTTTGTTGCAATCATCATCTAAAGACTTGGCATTTTTCTCCATTCTTCTTTGCAAAATAGCTTGAGCTTAGTCAGATTGGTTAGCATCTGTGAACATCAATTGTTAAATCTTGTCAGAAATTCTAATGTGGATTTAGTTCTGGACTTTGACTGGTCCATTCTTAGAAATTTATTTGTTTTGATATAAACAATTACACTGGTGGTCTGTCTGTGTTTTTAGGGTGTTTTTTTTTCTTTGATTACTACTCTTTTCGCCTAGCTGGTCAATGGAGGTGGACAGCCATATCTTTTCATTTTCGGTTTGTTGGATGAACAGTGCTTGTGATGTGTTCAAAGTTAGGGGTATTGTTTAATGACCTAACTCTTCTGAAAATGTCTTCAAACGTCACCCCTGACCCATCTGTTATGTTCCTTGGTCTTAATTAGGCTGTTTTTCTTACTAATATTGTCTAACAAGCCTCTGAGGCCTTCAACAGCTGTATGTACTTTATACTGACTTCAAATCACATACTGGTGAATTATTTACTAAACAGGTGACTTTTTAAGGCAATTAATTAGGCTGAATTTTATTTAAGAGTAGGATAATAAAAAGTGATAACTACATATGCTCACCACACTTTTCAGATTTCTATAGGAACAAATTTAGTTGGTTATGTGACAACATGTGATAAAGTTCAGGGGTTATGAAGACTTTTGCAAGGCTGTCTCTAGCTTAAAGACATCATATTCAGTTGGATTAACATCAATAATAAATTGAAGTGTGATTTGAAACTTTCAAGATGTTTTTGACTTTGTAAGACTTTTAGCAGAACCTCAAGCCATTTGCTTTAGAAGATTTCTTGATTTTAAAATTGTGTTGTTTATTGCATTGATGTGCTTATGTTAGGTGCTTGGAGTAAATTTCCATCATTAGAGTATTGTCACAAGATACATTTAATCTGAAGGGTCAGAGAGGTGCAAAAATTGTCAGAAGACCAATGAGTTTAAAAAACGCGAAGTGTCACTCTGAAACAAGTTCTATTGACAAACAGACCTTAAATCTGATTTCAGCAGATTATCAGTATCTGACAGTCGTACCGGCTGCACTGTGTTGCCTCCAGATAAGAAAGTTCTGTTACTGAAGCTGGTGTTTGGAAAAGGTGATTGCTGTGAATGAAATACTTGTAGAGTTCTTTTACCA
This sequence comes from Girardinichthys multiradiatus, assembly GCF_021462225.1. NCBI lineage: Eukaryota > Metazoa > Chordata > Actinopteri > Cyprinodontiformes > Goodeidae > Girardinichthys > Girardinichthys multiradiatus. The sequence continues at coordinate 34,750,369 of NC_061805.1, read as the reverse complement.
CGTTATTTAATTGTGTAGGTTTTTCTTATCGAAATGTGAACTTGAGATAATTTCTGAGAACGGTCCTGAAAGCATAAATGCAAGCTTCTTCAGTTGGCTTCAACCACTTGTTTTTAAAAGTTATTTAACAAATAAATAAGATGGACAAGTTGTCAAATACTGAGGTGCACATAATCTAGCAGCACTTTTTTTTCTTTTATGGTTAATGTTTGTTCAGTTTAATTGTTGAATTAAAACATATTTTAAGTTTGTACAGGCCAGAATGGGAAAGTTAGGCCTTAACACAATAGTAAATCAATATTGGCCAGTTAAAACCAGATGAGTGCATCTCTAGAGTTTTTCTGTCATTCTTTACTTGTATAAAAATGCTTCTTAAATGCTGTAAAAACAGCAACAGGAAAAGTCCCCTGTTCAACGTGCTGTACAATGTTAAACTATTGAAGCTGAACAAAGAAAGTCACGGATGAACCGGAGAACAAGCAGACATGAAGTGTGCTGCAGACTGGCAGCCGAGCAACAGAGAGAGGTATTATAACAGGGGTGGGGGGTTATAATGCCTCACTGAGGTTTTGCTTTTTTGATTGTACTCTGTCAGGAAATTATGCTTACAGTGTTGCAAATTTTGTTCTGAAAAGCAGCTACAGTGGTTTCTAAAAAAATGTTTTTTTGGGAACGATGTCATCTGATTAGGGCAGCGCATAAAAAAGCCAAGGCTGGAAATTTGAAGCTCACTAAATGAAAGACAAAACTAGATTTTGACCATTTCTTTTTCCTATGTGCAAGCATTTGCAGAAACAAGGAGAGTGGACTGAGACCTAGGAACAGTAACTCTAGTGGCTGCATATATTGTGGAAAACAAGCTGATTCCAACTATCAGGGAACCAATGGGGTTTGGGGATAGACCCCCCGCACTCTGTTTCCACGGAAACTGCGCCCCCAGCTCTCTCTCTCTCTCGTCTTCTCTGTCCACGTCTCTCTCTGGCTGTCTCCCTCTCGCGCTCCCATGTTCCTTCTTGACGGTGTTGAGGAGGAGGGAGATGTGGAGGTGACTCACTATAACATCATTGCCATGGCAATGAAGAGCGAGCCAAGTGGGATGGGAAACGGGGGCAAAAAAGAATTGGTATTTCTGCAGGTTGATCTGAGATAGAAAGGGTCATCGTGATCTCTGGATTATTTTTCTTACAAAAACATGATATTTCATTTCTAACCCCTCCCACTGTAGAGTCTCTTAAAATAAATCATTACAATCATTTGCTCTTATTCTGCCGGTTGTCCCCATATCACTCCACTTGGTTTCATTCTGTCTCTTTTACATCAGCAATTTGGTTGTTTTTTTTTTTTTTTTGCACCCTTTCCTCCCTCTGCCCTCTGCTCCACATTTGCCTGAATGCTTGTTGCTTTGCTTTGCTTTTTTTTTTTTTTTTTTGGCCTGTCGCACACAACCCTCCGGTCTCAGAGGAGTGTGTTTTCCACTGGTGGATTACGCTGAGTCATGTCAAATGCCTGTTTAAACATGCCAAGAAGAGTGTTTACGTGATGCTGATCTGTGCATGCTTTGCTGTTCCGCAGTGGGCTGGGGCAAAGATGAACCCATGCTGCAGAGGGGAGAGTTTAAACCAGGACAGGAAAGAAAGGAAGCTGTCAGAATAAGAAAAATATGTAACTCAGTTTTAGTATAAAGGACACCTATTATTGGTGTGACTGTAATAACTCTCATTGATTCGGAAAAAATCATGTTTATTTAGAAGTTTTTTTAAGTACAGGTGCTGTTGCCTTACCATAGTCTTATTATAGTTTAATTATAACAGAAGCAGCAAAGTAGGGTATTTCTTTACAATCTGGGCCTTCAAAGGTGACGCCCCATATCATTATTCGCTTCAAAACAAATTATGTATAAAATTATGAACATTTAATGAATATGTAAAAATATGATGAGCTTGGAACCTGGCTCAGTGCTTTGGAAAGCATTTTTTCATCCCATCAATATCATCTTTCAGTTCAGATTTCAAAAATACTTGTTCTTATACTATAAAGAAAAGAACGGTTATGCACAAACCTCAGATTGTTTGCTAGGCCAAATTTTGACAGAGTTGCCAACTTCTCAGTAAGAATATATCTACTAGCTGTCCTAAAAGTTTGTAGAAGTCTCTAAATGATATAATCGCCAACCTTGCATTATTGCTTACGCAAACTGCCTAGAGAGACAGAGCGGGGTTGCATTCAAGTCTTAAAAATCTCCAATAACACCAGAAAAAGTTGGTAAATTAGTCACTATGTGCTTTTGGGGGAAAGAAATGCTAGAAGGATCTGCATACCCACAAAGTATATTGATAAATTGGTAAAGGAGGCAACTTTATCACTATAAAAAGTTCAATGCTGAGAATTTGTCATGCAGCAGCCCCAATGCTTCATTGTCTCAGCAAAAGGACTTTAGCAACCAACTCTGCTAGCATGTCCAGCTCGCATACAGTCGGGGTGTGTAGTTGTTCATGTGCTTCAAGGCAGGCTTGGTTAGCAGCTCTCTTGCCCAGCCTCCTTTTTCAAGCTCACCACAATATCTGCATCCTGCCTCTTTAGGCTTAAGCTCTTAAATGGTACTGCTCCTTCATAACAAGACAATCTAACCTTCTGAACACAATTGAAGGTTTATTCTATCAATTAAAAGGACAAAAATTGCATTGCCACACATCAGATCAAAAGCAAAAAAGAGACTTTTCCAGGTGATGGAGTCACACAACCTTGTGCAAGCTTGTTATCCAACTTCACTCACAGTACATTATGTGCAGCAATTTGCCATGCAGGTCCTCTCTAATAACAAGAGCACCACAGTCTACCTTTATCATGAAGGCTTTATTCTATTATTTATTAAAATCACAGGACACTGTGATATAGTGAGTTTAACCAAATCAGATAAAAAGAAGACCTTTGCCTAGAGAAAAAGTGGCTGACGCAAACTTGCAAACTTCTCTAGCCCCTCACTCTAATTGATTAGACTTCTAAAATAAAAACTGTTGAGTCAAGTCTCTTTTGCAGATTACACATCAGGTATGTTTTTATGCTTCCGCTGATAAAGGCATAAATAGCATGAACTTCAAAGCTCAAAATATTTCTTAGAAATGACACAATAAGTCAGTAAAATTACAGGAAATGACACACAGCAAACTAGTCTCTGTTACAAATTCACAGTGGTACCTATAAGCAACTCAGCACATGGGTTATCTTCCATTATCTGTCACACAAGTATATCTGAACTCCTCCTGTGTCTCAGCAATGGTAATAATATGTTCTTCCTCATGGCCTCTTAAAACTCAATAGAAAACCTTCTGATGCATTTAAATATTGCTTCTATAAGATCCTTCCTTGTTGTATTGTTTTTAAGAAGTTGTTTCAATTATTTCAATTATATTCTACGGTCAGATATACACTACATGTAGCACAGATGTGGATATTGGTGGGATCCTGAGTCCCAATATTTCAGTATGATCTGTATCAGAGTGAATTGTTTTCCACACTGTGTTTTTTAGCATCAGAATAAGATTCAGCTTTATTGCCAAGTTTGTAAATACAAACAAGGAATTTGACTTCGGTACACTTTGCTCTCTGGGTTTTTTTGTTGTTGTTTTTTTTTTTTTTTTTTTTTTATGCGTTATAAGATATATTCTGCAGACATCTTTATGTCCTTAAATATTCATATATACAAATATACACATATACAAAGGTGCATTTGCAACATCTGTATGCTGTTGTTTGGTACTCTATTGAATGTTCAACAGAGAAACAGCCTGGGGGAAGAAACTGTCTCTGTGGTGGCTGGTTTTAGTGAACAGTGCTCTGTAGCGGCGGTCTGAAGGTAAAGCTCTGAACAGTTTATATGCAGGGTGTGTGGGGTCTGCAGAGATTTTAGCATCTCTTTTCCTGACCCTAGACCTGTAAAAGTCCTGGATGGAGGGAAGGTCAGCCCTGATTATTCTCTCTGCAGTCCTGATTATTCGTTGCAGTCTGGACTTGTCCTGTTTGGTGGATGAGCCAAACCACACTGAGATGGATGAAGACAGGACAGATTGAATGATGGCAGTGTAGAAGATGACCAGCAGCTCCTGTGGAAGGTTGTACTTCTTGAGTTGCCTCAGGAAGTACAGTCTCTGCTGGGCCTTCTTCCGAACAGTGTCTATGTGTGAGGACCATCTCAGGTCCTCAGAGATGGTGGATCCTAAGAACCTGAAGTGGTCCACAGCTGACACGGTGTTGTTGAGGACGAGTCCGCTGAGGTGCAGTCATTTGTGTACAGGGAGAAGAGGAGTGGGGATAGAACACACTCCTGGGGGGCACCAGACTTATTGATCTGGTTCGGGAGAAGATGCTCCCCAGTCTCACCTGCTTCTGTCGGTCCATCAAGAAGCTGTTGATCCACTGACAAGTGGAGGCTGGGATGTTGAGCTGGGTGAGCTTCTGGTGGAGGATGTCTGGTATGATGGTGTTGAAGGCCGAGCTGAAGTCTACAAACAGGGTCCTGGTGTACGTCCCTGGGTGGTCGAGGTGTTGCAGGATTAAGTGTAGACCTAAGTTGACAGCATCATCTGCCGACCTGTTTGCTCGGTAAGCAAACTGCAGGGGGCCTGCGATGTCTTTCAGGTGCTTCAACACCAGCCGCTCAAAGGATTTCATGATCACAGACGTCAGGGCTACAGACCTGTAGTCATTTAATCCTACAATGGTGGGTTTCTTGGGATGGTGGATCATTTGAAGCAGGAGGGGACCTCACACATGTCCAGTGACTTGTTGAAGATCTGGGTGAAGATCCAGGGAGGGTTGATTTGCACAGGCATGATGGGGAGACGTTATCAGGTCCTCCAGCTTTATTTGTTTTCATGCGCTGAAAGAGCCTGTTTACATCTTCCTCAGAGATCTTTAATGCAAACGGAGGATCTGAAGGTAGGGGGTTGGTTGCTTTATGGGAAGAATTTGTTCCTGAATGGGATATGAAGGAGTTGGTTTGGGGTGTGAATGGCTTCCTGTCATGTCTGCAGTAGAAGCCATTCAGATGGTTGGCCAGGCGAGAATTCTGTTCAGGATGGGTGGAGGGGATCCTATAGGCAGTCAGGTTTCTCAGACCGGTCCATACAGCCGAAGTGTCACCAGTAGAAAGGCTGTTCTTTAGCTTCTCACTGTAGCTTCTCTTGGCTGCTTTGATCTCCTTTGTTACTCTGTTCCTGGCCTGCCTGTACCGCGCCCAATCTCCACTGCTGTGAGCTTCTTCCTTATCCCGAGATGTGGAGTAAACCATGGCTTGTTATTCCCAAAGGTGCAGAATGTCTTGGTCTGCACACACATGTCCTCACAGAAACTGATGCATGACGTCACCACATCAGTTAGTTGGTTTAAGTCAGTGGCAGAAGTTTCAAAAACAGTCCAGTCTGTGCATTCAAAGCAGGCCTGTAGCATCTGCTTTGATTCCTCAGTCCACTTCTTAACAGTTTGAACCGTGGGCTTGGAAGCTCTTAATTTCTGCCTGTAGGTTGGGATGAGGTAGATAAGAGAATGATCCGAAGATCCCAAAGCAGCCCTGGTAACAGCATGATATGAGTCCTTTAAAGCTGTGTAACAATGGTCCAGTGTGTTTTTGTCTCTGGTGGGACACTTAATATGCTGTCTGTATTTGGGGAGTTAATTGGAGAGGTTTGCGCTGTTAAAATCTCCCAGTATTATGATGAAAGAGTACGTGTGTTTTTTCTCCACGTCTGTAATCAGCTCAGCCAGATGTTTTTCCGTGGCAGAAGTGCAGCCATGCGGTGGAAAATATGAGCCAATTATTATAAACGAGGAAAACTCTCTCAGTGAATAAAACGGTTTACAGTTTATGGAAAATGACTCCAGATCAGGACTACATGTTTTCCCCAGCACTTTTATATCTCTGCACCAACCTTCATTTATATAAAAGCAGATTCTGCCTCCTCGCTTCTTCCCCGATAACTCCGCGATGCGATCCACTCTGAACAGCTGGAAGCCCGGCATCAGCAGTGCGCGCGGTCCAGGATGTTTTCACTCAGCCATGTCTCGGTAAAGCAGAGAACCGCTGATCCGCGAATGTTTGTGTTTTTACATGTAAGAACTAGCAACTCGTTCATCTTGTTACTTAGAGAACGGACATTTGCCAGATGGATTGAAGGCAGTGGTGTGCGAAGTCCTCTTTGGCGGAGCTTTACCAGCGCGCCAACACGCTTTCCCCTCCGACGCTTTCGGCGCAGTATCCCATAGAGTGCCGCGGCTCCACTTGCCAGAAGGTCAGTGAAGCTTGGATCGATGAATGTTGGTAAAAAAATCCCAAGAGAGGACTCTCTGATGTTGAGAAGTTCCTCTGCTGAATGAGACCACAGAATTGCGGCCCGAGACCACAGTACTGTGGCTCGAAAAACATAAATACACACAAAATACACAAAGAAAAAGAGAGCGAAACTCCAAGGCTGCCATCGTCGGCTCCATGTTGCCTGCTGTGTCTGTAGAAGAAATAAAAAATGTGGGAGGTCATGAACTGACCGCTGGCACTGGCCAGATGGTTGGGCGGGCTTGGTGGTGTGCTGCTCTGCTGGCTGTCGTGTCCGGGGGAGCATTGGGGTGGGGGACTGGAGGGTGGCATGGAGGGGTTGCAGCGTGTGGGGTGGGGGGGTTGTGTCCTCTTCTTGGATGTGTGGTCACTGGCATTTGGATCGGCTGAATGGTGATGGTAGAGCTGAGCTGGATAATGTTTCTCACTGGGCTATCGTTGCAGTGGCCAGGACCTCTTGCCGGGTGAGTTTGTCCCATCTTGGTCTGGGGTCAGGGGGTCCGTTGTGGGTGCGGTGCTCGGTGGTGTCTGCTCTGTTGCATCTGTGGGCGGGGACTGGGGTAGCGTTGCGTGGGGCCCTTGCCTTGCCATCACGGTGGGGGTCAGGATGCGGCGGGGTTGCTTGGAGCGGGGCTGTGTGTGGAGCTTGCGCTGTGTGGGTGTGGCTTCGTCGGCTTTTCCAGGATGGAGCTCACCTGTGGGGGTGTGCCCCTGTGCTGTGGGGAGGGGGTTCATGGCGTTTGGGTTCGGTGGCATGTGTTTGATATCTGTGTCCTGGTTGGGAGTGGCCCTGTGGAGAAATTTATGTTGGGGTTCATTGGGAGTGGGGGGGCTCATAGGGTTGAGATCAGAATTTATTGGGGGGTTGGGACTGTTTCATCCTGTGGCGGCTCTGGTTGGCGGGCTAGTTTGGACCATGTAGACCCCTCTTTTGTACATGGCCCGCTCTCTGGATGAGGATGGGGGTCGTTGGGGACTGGGGTCGGGGCGGGGCGTCGGGGACCTGGCCGTGACCACTCCGGTTCAGGCACCTGTCTGCCTGTCTGTGAAGGGGACCACCTCCTGGGTCTGGGGGCTGGTTGCTCCTATGGCGTATTAGCACCTGGACCTGGGGGTATAAAGTATGGATGGGGAGTGGAGGGGGTCTACGACGTCGACTGTTGTTTGTCTTTACGTTGGGTGAATAGGTGTAAGTGTTTTTATGTGTACGCATGAGGGTGGGAATGTGTGATTGTGTGCCTATTTTTTGGTTGGGACTTCGACTGCTCTCTCTCCTGGATCAGTTTAGGCCCCCATCCAATGTGGGGTCTATGTCCTCCCCGCCACACTACCTGCCGGTGGTTGGTGTCTCTGCCCACTGGTGTACTTGTGGTTCTCAGTGTCCGGGGCTGGGTGCTTTGGTGTGTGGCTGTTCACTCCCAGTGGCCGCTTGCCAGGGCCCGGACCCCTTGGCTCTGTCGGGCCTCTGCTTGGGGAGTGAAATGTCCCGGGGTCTCGGGACATATCACTCTCGCGAGACATATCACTCCCCCCAAAAAAACAGTGGAATATCACCAGGAAAGTAGAAGAGTAAAAGGAGAATGCTGACTCGATCAGGCTGGCACGCTAGCTCTTTGACCCTGGCTAACCTGTGTGGGTTTTTCACTGTTGTCAACATCAATATTGTTACCTGCTGTTGTCTCCTGTGTCTGGCCTTTGGGTATTAAAAAATAAAAATAAAACATGGCAGTTTTTTCACTTAGTGTGCTTCTGGAAAACTCATGAACTTTGCACTTTGAGTGTTCGCAGCTTTATGTTTTTAAAAAATTGAAATAGTGGAAGTAAACCAGACTGAATCTACGGATTTCAGTGAGTCAGTATTCTGCCTTTGCCATGATCTGACAGGTACTGAAGACTTTGATAGTCCCTCTTCTTCATCTCCAGCTGTGACATTTTAATCTGTTTGTGCTGTATTTCCTCTGTGTTCACTCCATCGTTTCTATCTCTTCAGTTGTTTGGAATTACATGAGATAGTAGAAGTGAGAAGTTACTCCCCAGCAACAAAGTGACTATCATTTTCAGCTTTGTATGAGTATCTGACAGTGCATCAACCTGTGGCTCCCCACATGCTGCTCCTCACACCCTTGGGGATGTTTACATGGGTCGATAATGATGTTAGTAATAAGGGAAACACAGCCAATGTTCCCCTCTTTCCTTGCCATCCCACTGTGCAGCTCATATCACCGTACCTGCAGTCACCCAGTGAGACCAAGTATATTAGCCTTCTGCTTCCATTTTACCAGGTAATCAGCTGTAATGTCAGACAAGACTCTCAAATGCTGCAGAGAATTATGGTGTGCATGGTAATGAGGACTGCAATGATTTGTTTGGTTAAAGATTAATTGTAAAATGCAAAAAACAAAAGGTGAAATTTAATTAAATTCTAAGTACAAGCTTACTTTCCCTACTTATGTTCCATTACAAAGTTATGAGGATGCAAAAACCATTTGTTGAACATTTTCTTGCATCCATGGTTTATTTGTCTCTTGTTGGCTATGAGAAACGTATTATTTTTAAAGTTCTGTCCTATATTATGCTTTTAAGTTGTTATTATCATAGCATTTTGGAACTAATTATGGTGAACTGCATGTTTTATGGCTAGAATCTATTTTCTTACAATAATAAAAACATGATATAAAACTAACATAGAAGCCTAATGTTCACATCTGATATTAAGTAAGCCATTATAATTAAGCAAATATTTCACATTTTTATAGAAGTGGTACATCTTGAAGTCTGAATCCTTCCTCCACTGAAAGTCAATAATCTGACAAGCAAAGTCTCAAAATTAGTTTCCAATCATTATCAGTAGGCCTGAAGCTGATACTAATTTCAGTGCATTGTTATATGTAGTCATTGTGTTTCTGATGTGTAAGACAGACATTTTTATGGTTTGTAGGGTTGAGCCATATCTATTTTAATACTGTTAAAGCTTTATTTTAAATTTGTTTTTTCTTTTTTGATTAATCTCAGCAGGAAACCACAGACCTTATTGATTCAGGAAAGGTAGTGAAAACCAACTGTACAATCCCCAAAAATCACAATTTTTGGGCTATTTTATGTATAAGAAAAACAAGCAAAAATAAATATTAAAACTTTTTCCCAGCCAAACTGTAGCTCAGGCAGCATCCTCCTCCTCTTCAGCAGTCTGCAAACCTTCCAGCTGAACCATGTCTTCAAGGTTGCAGCAGTTTTAATGACAATATTCAAAGCTAATTTTAACAACACCAGTATACTTTAAGATGGATCTCCTGATCTTGGTTTTTTTGCTTTGTGCAGCTGGATAGTAGTTTTTGTTTGTTGTGTTTCTGCACATGAATGTGGTTGGAGTCTAGATAAGGAGTTATTTTTAGTAACTTGTAAATACTTTAAATAGACAATCATGATTCAGAGGAGTTGAGATGTGACACCTTTGGTCAACAGATTTAATTGTTTTGGTGTGTAATTTATTTGTTCTCGTAAAGTATGGCTAAACAGAGGAGACCTGGTATGATTACACATAAATAAGACTGTTTTCCGTATAGAAACTGTTTGTTTCTGTTGTACCATATGTCGTGTGTTGGTTACAAAAGGCAGCTTTGAAAGTCAAAGACTGCCATGTTTGCTTTCAAACTTGAGGTTTGAGTTTTGCTAATGATAGATCCTGGATGTGTGTTAATTCGTCTAACTATTGTAGAAGGCGTTGACCAGGACTTCCTACCCGAAAGAGAAGCTGTAGTGAGGGCTTTCTGGTTAGTTGGAGGGGCTGACACTTTGTAAAAAGTTATTTACATTTGCATAACTTTAAGATTTTATATTAGTGCTATTCTTAATAGCACATTTATGCATGCGAGTGGGAGTGCGTGCAATGCAGAATAATAGCAGTTCTGCTTTCCATCCTCACCTCCCTCATTCAGGAAGCGGACGTATGGCATTTGAGGGGATAAAGGGAGTGGGAAAGAGGGAGATGGAGTTCCTTCCTGCGTGGTTTGTCATTTCTACATCCTGATATAGTCCATGTGGCCTACAGACTTAACACTAACCACTGTACCATTTCAAGCTCTCTTAAACAACTCCTTCACAAATACAAGCTTACACACATGCTAACATTTGATTTTGTTTGTTTGGAATTGGCTTTAATCAGCATCCAGGCTCACCTCAAATGACTTTGCTCTCTTGGGTATTTACTGACTCCAGTTCTGATTGGAGTTACGGAAACCCGAAACCCTGGAGGAACCACTCAGTTTCACAGGTAGTGCATAATAAGTTTTGAAAGCACATTTACCCGCTGTAGTGTGTAGTGTTGGTTAGCTATGGTAAACTATATAAATGTACATTGTAACGATGGGTACAATACTAAAACCGTATCAATATATCAAAGTTTGTCATTTATTCTTATAGTTATTACATTCTAATCACAAAATGGTTTATAAAATTATTTATACCCTTCTCAGTAATCAAGTAAACCTCACAGCTCCTTCCAATGATACTCTGGCCGAGCAGCTTAAAACATTAATATTGACACCTTGGTAAAATTAAAAGATTCCTTTAAATCTGGAGTGTTACATCACTTTAGCTCAAATAATATAACATCAGGATTATTACAGTTATAACAATGTTTTCTTGATTTCATTTATTTAGTTACTCTCTTAAAATGTTCAATACTAATAAATTTCATTAAGAAAAACATAGTTTAAAAATCAATGTCTGCCTAAAATGTTGAAAAAATACTTTCTAGTCAGTGTCAGTTAAAACAGTAGGTTGTTTCAAACCACTTTCCTTTATTTTACAGTGGTGAAAGACTGAAGCAAAACATGAAATAAACATCCTCTGAATTTAGTCGAAGGATTTGACAAAGCCAAAATAACATTTTATCAATAAAAATGTAAGTTAAAATAAGAATATCCTTTATTGTCAATGCCATAAGTATGACAAAATGGAGAAAAAGCTGTCTGGTCTCTGCATGAGCTGAAAATAATTTATGTAAAACAGAACAACGCAAAAAGCGTTGTTTTCCGGTTGGAACGCCGCTGGGAGAACTGATGCGTGGCAGTGGAGTGTGTGGCATTGACAGTTCGTGAGACAACAGAAGCAGATCTTGGATTACCTGAGAGTTCGTCTGGCTCACATCAGAAGCTCACCATTTGGATCGAGTGTTTCAAAACGCCGGTACCATGAGTCACAAAACAACCTGTCAGCTTAAAGATGCTGATACAGGTTGCCTAACTTTATGTGCCGCTGAGCACAGTGTTTGTTTTGCTTCCTTGTGCGTGTATAAAAAACACGAAATGAAGTTTTTTCTTCTATTAGTTTTTTGGATGGATTGGACTGGTGAGAGGAAAAGCCTGGACTGGCTTATTTTTGTTTGAACTGAAATTGACTGAACTGAGTTAATTCTTATTGTATAGACTATTATTGATTTTTGTTGTTTTTTGCTGTGGACAATTAAATTGTGGTTGTTGGGTGATTCTCCATCAATGTTTCGGTTGATGAGCATGTCTCTGCTTTTTTTACCTTGTGCGGGATTTTGGATTGCAGAATAAATATGTCAGGAGAGAGACCTGGCTGGCACCCCAGAAAGAATGTTTCAAACTCTGATTCCATAATACTGCTACACCATTATTGCATCTGCCTTCACATACTGGCTATGTTAAGTTTAACTGTTGCTGTTTGATAGAAACAGTAAAAAGACACCAGCAGTATCTGTGTGATGTTATTTTTCCTTGGAACCCTCAGGAAAGGCAGTCTTTGCAGGGCCTTTTTCAGCTGCTCAGAGATGTTGAATGCTCCAGCTCAGGTCCTCCCCGATGTGGACTCCCATGAGGCAGAAGTTGACCGCTCTCTCCACACAGTCCCTGCTAATGATCAGTGTTGAAATGTCCTCTTGTAGGTGTTGAGGGTGTAGAGCAGGGGACTCAACACACAACCCTGTGGAGATCAGCTGCTGAGGCTGTGGGCCAAAGATGTATGTTGACCCAATCTGACCCTCTGACTGTGACCAGACAGGAAGCTGTTAATCCACATGCAGGTCAATTTTGATAATCCAATGTCCCTCAGTTTGTCCAACAGTGTGCGGGGTGATGATAGTATCCAATAGGGGTGCACCGATCAATCGGCCCCAATTTTCTTAATTTTGGGTGATCGCAATTGGCAGACACTTGCATGTAAAGCTGATCTTATCCAACCATCTTAACTCTACAAAGGTCTGAAAATGTGAAAAATGAAAGACTAAAGAAACGGATTTTTCTAGTTTAGTTTAATTTAAGTATTTTAGTAGTTTAGACAGCAATGCTCAAAACATTCCTTTTATATTTGAAACGCTACCACATGTGGAGTTAAAACAAGTTTATATTGTTCCATGGGTATTGTTCCATGTTTTTCAATAAAATAGGATTGAAACATTGAAGGTGTATTGTGACTCCTGACAGTTATGAAAAAAATCGGTATCAGCCACAATCAGAAAACTGCAATCAGTACACCCCTACCGTAGAATCCTGAACTAGTCCACAAAAAGCGATTGCATGTAGCTCCCCCGCTGCTTTAGATGGGACAGTGCAGCATGCAGGGCTGTGGCTACAGCATCCTCAGTGGATTTATTAGCTGTCAACAATTCCGTTGTTAGTAATAGAAATGGTAAGATATCTAGAATTATAATTGTACTGGTAAAATACATTTAAGATACAGTAGCTGGAAATCCCTAATTTGTCCTGGAAAGAATGAGCTTCAAAAAATCTGAAATGTAATTTTCTCACTTGGATGAATCATTCATGGATTCATGAATTTTAACCTATAGGAGAGGTATGATTGAAAGTTTTAGTGGTTTTGAAAATGTGCTAAACTGTGTGTGTGTGTGTGTGTGTGTGTGTGTGTGTGTGTGTGTGAGAGAGAGAGAGCAAAGATGTCTTATTACATCTTTTAAAAGAGCAGTTATTAGATTTTATCATTTTATATAATTGATTTCTATATTCAATTTAAGAGTGACAATTTTACATTTTAATTTAAATTGAATAATCGCTAATAAAAACAAGAAACAAAATAAATAAACATAAGACACGACAGTAAAGAAAATTATCTAAAGAAACTGATTGTTTAGAATATTAACTGATTAAAAGTAACTTCATTATGAGCCTTTTGATGTTATTGGAGTTTTTGTTTACCTGACCCAAGATAAAAGCTTTAAAGAAGCATGGTATGAATGCAAGAGAGGAACTTTTGGGTCTGTCAGTTTCCAGCACCAGAATCACTAGAGATAAACCTGAGTAGATTTTCATTATATCTGTTTATATTCTGTGAACCAGCTTGAAATCAGATTCAGTAGCAGTTTTGGTTGCATTTCTGTCACTCCAGTAATGCAGCATTTGCATTTTGATACAGTGTCTGGATGTCTTGGTGGTTCCTATTATGGATTTGGATGTAAATTAGAAACCTCCTAAAGAAAGTCATTGTAATGCTGAGCATGCTGAGGCAGGGAGTAAAACAAGACAAAACTTTGCTGGAGCTTTAAACAAAGGTTAGCCTCATATAACAAAAATCTATCATGAACAAAAACAGTTATTGTTTCGGAACAGATTTTTTGAAAAAGGTGATTAATCTTGATTAGAATTTAACTGAGCTTCTCTTCCAGGTGGCTCTGTTGTCAGTCTAAGTGTGCGACTCTTTTTCCGTCACTGTGCTCAGCTCACGGAAGCTGCCCATGGTATCACCAGGCAGTGATCAGCACAGTCAGATCACTTTGGAAAACGGGTGCCACATCTTATTGAAAAGGTAAAAGCGGAAATAGATATTATTTTGGTTCAAGCCCTTTGTTCAAACTCAGGGAGATAAAGAGATTTTAAAAGATTTTGATTAAAATGTCTTCAGGAAATTGCAGTATTTTCGTATTCAAGATTGAGTGCCTCAAGGTTTTTTGTAAAGTGCATTCATTTGTTTAGAGTTAGCACTATATAAATAAACTGAAATAAACTGAGTTGAATTGTTTTTAGATACTATCAGTGATCCTTATTTGAAGTCATAACTGACCATGAAATAGTTATGGATAATTTCAAAAGCTTACTCATTTCTTAACCTGGTGAATAAGCACGCTGACTTTAAATCACAATATAACATATATTGACTGTCCTAGTCCCGACAGCATGAATAAATTAATATCATAACATTTCCAGATTCATCTGATAGATCAAATACTTCCTTCCTGTTAAACTAATTTAATCACGCATTTAAAGAAGCCAGAGATTCTGTACGTTTCTAAGTTTAACATTTATTTAGCATCAAAAATAATTACACCTTAATTAAGGATTTTCAGAAAAACCTCTGGGAACTGTTAATTAACATAATTAGTTTTTTTAATCAAACTAATGTCTCTGCTAATGATTTAAATAAAACAGAACACACAGACAGTGTACCAAAGCTTAGAGGGGCAGTTTTATAAATAAGAGATTGAACAGTAAAAATAGGATGCAGGTCGACTGAACATCTCAATCAAAAGTTTGTTGTCTCTCAGCACTTTAAAAAATGGGGTTGCAGTCTGATTGTGGGTTTTAATACCTGATGTTAATCTGATGAAGAAAAGAATGTTTCAGAACCAGAATCATAGATAAGTCAGCCACGATGGGTTAGGAAAAGAGAGAGCCGACCATGGGTCGGACGCAGCTGTTGACTTTCTCTATACCACTTACATTTTGACACCAGGGGACCTCCACCTGCACCTTGGCTCAATCAAGGGAAACCTCTTTCCAGTTCTAGGTTTTTTCATGTTTCTTGAGAGCCAGAATGCAGCTTTGCTCAGCTCTCTGAGCTTATAGTGAAGAAGTTGTCACAAGGGCCGGAGATTTAGCTAATGCAAGGGATACATCAACAAATGGATTCTATTATTTTTGGAAAATGGATTAGATAATGTGGCTATAGCTGTTCTTACTTTTAGTTTTTCAAACATGTCACAATCCTGAATGGGTTACATTCAGGGTTGATTCATTCACATACATTCATTCACCAATATTTAAAGCTATGACTAATCATGACACATTTTAAAGCTTTTCCTGAATTTCTAAATTGGCACATTAAGATTATTCATATAAGATGTGTTTTGACATATATTGTTATATATATTTGTTAAAACCAAACATATTGGTTAAGTGTAGGCCTTCAAGGTAATTCACATTCATATTTTAAAGATCCCGGGATGCCATCGGCAAGAGATAAGACGTTATGACCTGTGGGTCCTCAAGGATATTCATCAAGGGGCTTGAAGGAAAGCAGTTAAAATGTATATAAAAGGTCAGATCTGGTGTGTTTTGAGCAGTTTCTTGGTTGGGTCGTCTCTAAAAAACAATTTATATACGTATTGATGTCACTTTGGATTTTTTGTACATTTCCTGAGCAGTTACTTGGATGCTACGGGTTACTAGTTGTTCATTTTAGCACTCAGGCTCATCTGTACCAGACCTGTGCATGAATTCGGATTAGTACCTCTAGACCTTCCCTACATTTTAGACTGTTGTTTCTTGTTTCAAACTTTTATTAGTTTTGCTGTTTACTGTCAGCACGTTTTACAAATTTGCAAGTTACCTATACCAAGTTCAATGATGTGTCCTTCTCTTTATATCAGTGTTGGCTTTTAAACCTTAAACAGTATAAAATAAAAAGATGTGCAAATACAGGTCCTTCTCAAAATATTAGCATATTGTGATAAAGTTCATTATTTTCCATAATGTCATGATGAAAATTTAACATTCATATATTTTAGATTCATTGCACACTAACTGAAGTATTTCAGGTCTTTTATTGTCTTAATACGGATGATTGTGGCATACAGCTCATGAAAACCCAAAATTCCTATCTCACAAAATTAGCATATTTCATCCGACCAATAAAAGAAAAGTGTTTTTAATACAAAAAACGTCAACCTTCAAATAATCATGTACAGTTATGCACTCAATACTTGGTCGGGAATCCTTTTGCAGAAATGACTGCTTCAATGCGGCGTGGCATGGAGGCAATCATCCTGTGGCACTGCTGAGGTCTTATGGAGGCCCAGGATGCTTCGATAGCGGCCTTTAGATCATCCAGAGTGTTGGGTCTTGAGTCTCTCAACGTTCTCTTCACAATATCCCACAGATTCTCTATGGGGTTCAGGTCAGGAGAGTTGGCAGGCCAATTGAGCACAGTGATACCATGGTCAGTAAACCATTTACCAGTGGTTTTGGCACTGTGAGCAGGTGCCAGGTCGTGCTGAAAAATGAAATCTTCATCTCCATAAAGCTTTTCAGCAGATGGAAGCATGAAGTGCTCCAAAATCTCCTGATAGCTAGCTGCATTGACCCTGCCCTTGATAAAACACAGTGGACCAACACCAGCAGCTGACACGGCACCCCAGACCATCACTGACTGTGGGTACTTGACACTGGACTTCTGGCATTTTGGCATTTCCTTCTCCCCAGTCTTCCTCCAGACTCTGGCACCTTGATTTCCGAATGACATGCAGAATTTGCTTTCATCAGAAAAAAGTACTTTGGACCACTGAGCAACAGTCCAGTGCTGCTTCTCTGTAGCCCAGGTCAGGCGCTTCTGCCACTGTTTCTGGTTCAAAAGTGGCTTGACCTGGGGAATGCGGCACCTGTAGCCCATTTCCTGCACACGCCTGTGCACGGTGGCTCTGGATGTTTCTACTCCAGACTCAGTCCACTGCTTCCGCAGGTCCCCCAAGGTCTGGAATCGGCCCTTCTCCACAATCTTCCTCAGGGTCCGGTCACCTCTTCTCGTTGTGCAGCGTTTTCTGCCACACTTTTTCCTTCCCACAGACTTCCCACTGAGGTGCCTTGATACAGCACTCTGGGAACAGCCTATTCGTTCAGAAATTTCTTTCTGTGTCTTACCCTCTTGCTTGAGGGTGTCAATAGTGGCCTTCTGGACAGCAGTCAGGTCGGCAGTCTTACCCATGATTGGGGTTTTGAGTGATGAACCAGGCTGGGAGTTTTAAAGGCCTCAGGAATCTTTTGCAGGTGTTTAGAGTTAACTCGTTGATTCAGATGATTAGGTTCATAGCTCGTTTAGAGACCCTTTTAATGATATGCTAATTTTGTGAAATAGGAATTTTGGGTTTTCATGAGCTGTATGCCAAAATCATCCGTATTAAGACAATAAAAGACCTGAAATATTTCAGTTAGTGTGCAATGAATCTAAAATATATGAATGTTAAATTTTCATCATGACATTATGGAAAATAATGAACTTTATCACAATATGCTAATATTTTGAGAAGGACCTGTACAAGTTTTCCTGAACACATGCAATGAGATAAAACTTAATGTAAACACTTCATGTTCAATCAAAGCCAAGCGATTAGAGCCATTGAAAGTTTGTTTTTAGTTGCATGCATATATTAACTGATTTTCTTTTTAATGTCTGACCTGCAATCTTAGCAGTTCTTAGTTCTGCTTTCACAGAAAATGAAGTCCCCCTAAAACAGTTATCATCAATTGGTGACCCCAGGTCGAAATCAGGCCTGCAAACTAATTCTTATTGGCCCTGCCAAGTACAAATACTTAGTAATTTAAACACTATCTGATATTTGGGATCAGGTTTATCACAGGTCAGAATATGACAGCAGTGGTTTAGTCCACTCAGACACTGAATCCAGTGTCAGGACCACATTCAGATAAGGTCAGGAAATCAGTAGGGCTGGTTAGCACAAAGTTTGAGTCCAACAACCTAATATGTAGTGTTTGGTTACATGAAACCATCTTTACACTATTCCATTTAGACTTCTACAAGACCTTCCCTATTTGTCAAAATGTAGTCAAATATTTATTAAAATGGTTATGGGCATCCATTGAGCCCAGAAATGCTCGGTGGCTCCTGAGCCTTGTTTAGTAAATTTATACTTCCAGATTTATGAGTTACTCTGAGAAAAGCCAAAAATACTTTCTCAGTAAGTGTGACACTGGCATCAATTAGCTACTGCTAAGATCCCAGTTTTCTTTTAACTTGTTTTGTATTAGTTCACAGCAAATGTGTTCTGCCCTGTAGTTTAACCAAACTGTCATTTTGGTTGTTGCCAAACACAAACCTATAAAGCTTGTATCATGTTTATATAGGATTTCTCCTTATGAATTACTGTTTGTTCCACACAGTGGTTAAGAAGTAAAGTCACAAAACCTTGCAATTAAAAAGAAAAAGTGAAAAACTACTGACAGCGTGGCAACTGCTATTTATTTAATGCAGCACATTTCAGCCATCGTCAGCAGAAATATGACTAATCCCCACCTAGCCCCCACACTGTTGCTTGGAAAATGTCTGTCCCTTGCACAAATTTTGTTGATGACCCCTGCAGCGAACATTTACTTGTACCAAATCCAATTTCACTGGAAAACTGTTAGTTCCGAGTTACTTGCCTGTTGTCACATAACTGACATTTTCCCCTGTAATTGTGCATTGCATATTTTTTTGTGTTTTGCCTCTTAGCCATGATTAAAATATATTGTTAAAAGGGATTTATTAATTAGCTATATTTTTATGATACAGTCATATTTCTCAAGTTTTAGGTTTTGCTCTTTGCTACATTTGGTTTCTGTAGCTGAACAATGTTTGGTGGACAGATATGTAAAATATACACTGCATATTGTTGTTTTCTTCGTAACTTAAGGTCCAAAACGAAAGAGGGAGACTTTGGCCAGACAAAAGCACAAATCGTCTGGCCCTGATTTTTTTTTTCTGTTTCTATTGTTATGTTCATGATGTCAAGTCAGTGATACAGTAAAGACTCAAATGAGCACAAAAGTGGGATCGGCCTGGTTTGTGTTCTAGGGAGAGACAGAGGAGTGGAAAAAGCAGACAGCGACCGACGCAGGTTGAGACAGCGAGGGAAGATAGACACAGACAGTCTTTTGAGATTCTGCCCACGTTTCGCTCTCAGTCTCTGCAGTATTGAATGAAAATAACTCCCCACTTTCACACACACATATATACAAACATACATACACATTCATTGAGCACACACATTAAAGAGGAATATATCTGGTCATGTATAGGGATGGAAGAATTTGTAAGTTATCTCATTAGGTATTACTGCCCCAGTGATGTGATGGGATTAGTGTACCATGAATGTAGTATAGAGAAAACCTAATGAAGTCACTAAGTGACTAGCTGCAGTGGAGTAACATTCAATAAATAGCGTTAACACAGACTTTTGTTTTAGAATTGGAAATAGATGTTTAAACATTTTCCTTTCATGAAGCAACAACACTCCAATAAAGAAGCAAATGAGCTTATATGGAAGTTAAGTAAGTAGTTTGTGATTATAGCATTGGATGTATTTGCGTGTTATGTCTTTATCAGGATCTTAGTGCTTCAACAGTTCTTTTGGGTTTCACCACACTATTTATAGTGTTTTGAGTGTGATTTTATGTGAAAGATCAACACAAAATAGTGCATAATTGCTAAGTTGAAGGAAAAGGATATAAAGATTTCCACAATTACCGTAGTTCAAAGGACAATGGTGTACTTGTAAATTCATCACCCTTTAATCTGATACCCCTAAATAAAATCCATTGCAACCAATTGCCCTAAGACGTCACATGATCAGTAAATAGAGTCAATGTGTATAATTTAATGTCAGTATAAATCCAGCTGTTCTGTGAAGGCCAGAGAGGTTTTATGGGAAACACTAATGAACAAACAGGACCATGAAGACCAAGGAACACAGCAGACGGCTCAGGGAAAACGTTCTGGAGGAGTTCAAAGTAGGGATAGGTTATAAAACAAAATGTGAAGCTTTAAACATCTCTGTTTAATCCATCATCTGCGAAGGTAAAAGCATACACAACTACAAACCTACAAAGAGATTTGTGTTCACCTAAACTGACTGGCTGGGACGGGAGAACATTATCATTGAAGCAGCATGCTAACTCATGAGGAGCTGCAGAGATCAATAACTCAACAAGAAAATCTGTCAAATAGAAAACTATTTGTTGTGCAATTCACAAAGCTGGTCTATTATTTGGAGTGACAAGAAAAAAAGTAATTCTTAAAAGAAAGCCATAAAATTAACGCTACACATCAACCTAAACACACATCCCAACTGTAAAACATAGTGGTGGCAGCATTATTCTGTGGGGATCTTTTTTTTCAGCAGGGATAGGAAGCCTATCAGAGGTGATGGGTAGATAGGGGTGGCTAAATACAGGTTAAGATTGGAAGGAAACTTGTTAGAGACAGAAAAGACTTGAAATGGTGGTGGAGGTTTACCTTTCAGCAGGACAACAACACTGAACATACAGCCAGAGCTACAATGGAATGGTTTGCATCAAAACATTTTCATGTGTTATAATGGCCCAGTTAAAGTTAAGATGTAATTCCTGTTAACATTCTTTGACATGACTTGAAAATTGATGTTCGAAGACATTCGCTATATAATCTGCCTAAGCTTAAACTATTTTGCAAAGAAAAACCACATGATGTGCAAAGCTGGTAGAGACCAAACTGTGACATCACATCCCAATGAAATGCACTGAAGACTGTGGTTGTTGGGTTGCCACATGGCTCACTGGTATAACTGGCGCACCATGTGCTGGGGCTAGAGTCCTCAATGCTGCTATCCCTGGTTGGATTCCCACTCCTGGAACATTTACTGCATGTCTCCTACTTCTAGCTTCCTGTCTAGTGACTAATGAATAATTGCCACTAGTGCCACAAAACCTTAAAACAGATTGTGGCTTTATTGTTACAAAATATGAAGAAGGTAAAAGGGGATGCATACTTTTACAAGACAAATAAAAAGTCAATGTTCAAACACTTCTAGACTTTTTTTTACCAGTATAGTATTTACCCTAATTTTAACTGGGCATTGAGTTATCTGAATGAGGAAATCAAACACTGTATTGTCTTTAAAATCCTAGATCACCTGATTTTTACTCATTTTCTAATCTCATTTGACTGTTTTCTGAACTATTATTGCAGATCCAGTGGTTGTTGTTGCCTTTACTATTTGTCTTGTTTTATATCCCTGATATTCGCTTCGGGGATGGTATTTTGAATAATTTATGAAACAAACATTTCTTACGAGAAGATGCAGGTGTTTATCTGGCTACAGGCCGGTGCTTCTGCAGTGGTTCGGATTTCATGGCAAACAGCTTTTGATGAGAAAGACTGATTGTAAGGATTATTGTGTACAACGTTGCACGAAATTGCAGATGAGCTTGTTGTCAAAAGTGTTTTACTTCAGTCAAGATGTTGTGGTTCTCTCTGGAGGATGGCCCCAGAGGGAGAAAACACACAAGACGTCAGCAAAGAGTAGAGAGTTAAAACTGTAAAGAAGGTATTTGGTCAGATAACTTGGAGGGGGCTTGAAATGACTTGCTTCATTAAAAGTAATGAAGTACAAAAAACAAATATAACTTAGTTTTCATTTAACAGCTTAGAATTTAATTTGAGAACAATCAGGGTTTGTAATGGCTGTTACAATTTGTGCACAAATTAAAAAGTGCATTGAACCCGAGCAGCTCAAGAGTGATAAAAAACCTGCAGCAGTGTTAAGTTGAGTTTACGTTCACTCAGAAATGTACCTGAAGACTCTTTACCTAGTTGCACTGTCCTGCAGTGGTGATCTGTACAGCTGCCACCCATCTTTTCTGCTCCTGTTCTTCTCACTTTGCACTTTTTTCACTTTCACTTTTCTCACATGGTAAATACTTATGTGAGAGAGGTTGAAATACTGGACTCATTAACAGTGTTTAACAATGTGTGGTCCATTTGTGTTGACAGAGGTTAAGTGCTATAATAAGCTGAGCCTGGCTGGGAATTTGTATTTTCACAAAGCTGGCAAACAAGATTTTGACAAGTCAAATCCTGACAATGTTCTTGAATAAAAAACTAAAGGTCTTCAAATGCCACTCTGCTTGATTTAAATTCCTGTTGTCTAAGTACAGCTGCATTTTTGGCAGAGAACATTTTACATTTTCTTTTCTTAAGTTTACACCATTGACAAAAAAAAACACAAAAAAAAACAATAACCCCTAGAACACAGTATACCAGTGGGGAGGGGATCGGGGCGGCAGGCTAGAGGGTGGCGTGGAAGGGCTGTGGGGTGGGGGGGTTGTGTCCTCTTCTTGGATGTGGGGTCACTGGCATTTGGATCGGCTGAATGGCGATGGTAGAGCTGAGCTGGATAATGTTTCTCAATGGGCTATTGTTGCAGTGGCAGTGATGTGGTGTGGTTGCGGGGGGGCGTCGAGGGGGACGCCGGCCGCAGGTGCTTGCCACTGGCCGGGGACCTCTTGCTGGGTTCTGTTGTGGGAGCGGTGCTCAATGGTGTCTGCACTTCAGCGCCTGTGGACGGCGGCTGGGGTAGCCTTGCGCAGGGGCCCTTGCCTTGCCGTCACGGCGCGCTGTGTGGTGGGGGGCAGGATGCTGCAGGGGTGCTTGGAGTGGGGCTGTGTGTGGAGCTTGCGCTGTGTGGGTGTGACTTCGTCGGCTTTTTGGGGATGGAGCTCACCTGTGGGGGTGTGCCCCTGTGCTGTGACGAAGGGATTCATGGCATTTGGGTTCGGTGGCATGTGTTTGATATCTGCGTCCTGGTTGGGGGTGGCCCTGTGGAGAAATTCATGTTGGGGTTCCTTCGGGGTGAGGGGCTCATGGACATGTACGACGTCCATTGTTGTTTGTCTTTACGTTGGGTTCATGGGTGTGAGTGTTTATGTGTCTCTGCCCGCTGTTTTACTTGCGGTTCTCGGTATCCGGGGCTGGGTGCTTTAGTGTGTGTGCCGGCTCACTCCCGGTAGCTGAAATGATCCAGCGCCACCCGTCAGGGACAAGCACAACAACTGCAACAAAAAAATAAATAAAATGTACAAAAATAAACCTGGTCCATCCTTGCTGAGTATCAGTAGAAACAGGAAACATCCCGTTAAGGGAAATGGTTGCTCTCATTTCAAAATTCTTGTAAAAGGTTCAGTAGATTATTTAATGTCAAATATTAGAGCTGGAATATCTAAATAGATGACTAAGCAAATCTTAACACTTGATGACACGCTTAACAGGCTTGCAAGTCTTTGAGGCATATGTCTTTGCACATCTAGACGCTTAAAGTCTTGCCACAGATTCTCTTTTGAATTTAGGTCTGAACTTTGACTAGATCATTCTACCATGGGAAAAATCTGCGATCTAAACTTTTCCACTGTAGCTCTGTCTATATGTTTAGGACCATGATGGACCTTCACCTTAATCTCAAGTGTTTGGCAGCAAGATCATCTTGATCTTGATCAAGTCAAATTGATTTATGGAACACTTTTTGCGGACGCGGGCATGAAAACTAAAAAGCATTTTCCTCTTAGTTATTTCTTTAGTTGTGTTACACAATGAGCAGTCTTGAAAAAGAAAATGAAAATGCAGTTTGGATTATCTATTAGCAATTTCATTTATGAGTTAAAAAATGCAGCTATGACTTTAAAATGAAAAGGCATTTCTGTTAATACATTTTAATTTTCAAATCTGACATTTAAAAATGAATTTTGGTCACTTTTTGCTGAGACATCTTTTGAAAATGAAAGGTAAATGTTTTTTTATTTATCATTTTAATTAATTTACATATTGAGCAGTCTTGGAGAAGAAAATGAAAATTCAGTTTGAATGATTTACAGTACAGACCAAAAGTTTGGACACACCTTCTCATTCAAAGAGTTTTCTTTATTTTCATGACTATGAATATTGTAGTTTCAAACTGAAGGCATCAAAACTATGAATTAACACATGTGGAATTATATACTGAACAAAAAAGTGTGAAACAACTGAAAATATGTCTTATATTCTAGGTTCTTCAAAGTAGCCACCTTTTGCTTTGATTACTGCTCCGCACACTCTTGGCATTCTGTTGAAGAGCTTCAAGAAGTAGTCACCTGAAATGGTTTTCCAACAGTCTTGAAGGAAGTCCGAGAGATGCTTAGCACTTGTTGGCCCTTTTGCCTTAACTCTGTGGTTCAGCTCACCCCAAAACATCTCAATTGGGTTCATGTCCGGTGACTGTGGAGGCCAGGTCATCTGGCGCAGCACCCCATCACTCTCCTTCTTGGTCAAATAGCCCTTACACAGCCTGGAGGTGTGTTTGGGGTCATTGTCCTGTTGAAAAATAAATGATGGTCCAACTAAACGCAAACCAGATGGAATAGCATGCTGCTGCAAGATGCTGTGGTAGCCATGCTGGTTCAGTATGCCTTCAATTTTGAATAAATCCCCAACAGTGTCACCAGCAAAGCACCCCCCCACCATCACACCTCCTCCTCCATGCTTCACGGTGGGAACCAGGCATGTAGAGTCCATCCGTTCACCTCTTCTGCGCCGCACAAAGACACGGTGGTTGGAACCAAAGATCTCAAACTTGGACTCATCAGACCAAAGCACAGATTTCCACTGGTCTAATGTCCATTCCTTGTGTTCTTTAGCCCAAACAAGTCTCTTCTGCTTGTTGCCTGTCCTCAGCAGTGGTTTCCTAGCAGCTATTTTACCATGAAGGCCTGATTCAAACAGTCTCCTCTTAACAGTTGTTCTAGAGATGTGTCTGCTGCTAGAACTCTGTGTGGCATTGACCTGTTCTCTAATCTGAGCTGCTGTTAACCTGCGATTTCTGAGGCTGGTGACTCAGATGAACTTATCATCCGCAGCAGAGGTGACTCTTGGTCTTCCTTTCCTGGGGCGGTTCTCATGTGAGCCAGTTTCTTTGTAGCGCTTGATGGTTTTTGCGACTGCACTTGGGGACACTTTCAAAGTTTTCCCAATTGTTCGGACTGACTGACCTTAATTTCTTAAAGTAATGATGGCCACTCGTTTTTCTTTACTTAGCTGTTTTTTTCTTGCCATAATACAAATTCTAACAGTCTATTCAGTATGACTATCAGCTGTGTACTGTATCCACCTCCTGCACAACACAACTGATGGTCCCAACCCCATTTATAAGGCTTGAAATGATGCCATGAACTCTAGCAACATTCCAAGGGTTTTTGGAGGAGAAACAGCCTTAAAGCATCAACCATCCACCACCATACATAACTGTGGGCACTAAGTGCTATTCATTGTTTGTTTCACACCAAACGCACTTGGAGTTTGTTGCTTCAAAACTCAGTCTTCGTCTCACCTGACCAAAGAACATAGTACAAGTTAAAGTCCCAGAAGAGTTCACGGAGTTTTTTAATGGTTGCATATAGATGGTTATTATAGAAACCTGATGACTGCAGGATGACACTCTTTGCTGCATTTCTACAACAGTGAGGTTTGGATTTTTATTTTTTTTTTCACTTTCTTACTATCGTGCTTACTGTGCATGGGGACCAGATCAATATGGGTCCTCATCCAGAAGATAGGCCAGTGTCACGTCCTTTTTACACCCCAGCCACACAGAAATTCATGGATTACTATTTACAAGTTCCTAGAAACTTCGATAAACTGAAATCATGCTTCAGTTAGTTATTTATAGGGATTGTTGGAGGTACCAAATTTGTTAAAAAAATAATTGTTTTTGGAAAATGCTGCTTTGTCAGCAGGTCAGGTAGGTTTTTTTTTTTTCCGCTCCTCCTTCAGTTTTTTTGGTCCTGCACAGACTTTCTTTCAAATGCTCACATACAGTCATAATCTCCTTTTTGTCCTCCTTTCCCTGCTTCTTCCTCTGAGCATGAAGGCAAACTCAGCAGACCTCCAGGCTGCTGGTGAGCCAAGGCATGCTGGGTAATCCACAGTACACAGGAATGGAGTGGGAGAGCAAGAATTGGGGGACTCACAAAAATCATGATGTGCATGATGTTAAACACTCAACCAGAACGCAGACACACACAAACAGAAAAACAAATCAAATCCAGCCTCTCATCGCTGAACTAATGGAGGTATACTTTATCCACCTGTGTGTATACACTCGTCCGGTGGGACAAACTCAGGCTGTGTTTGCAGCAGAACATGGAATCCAAAAGCTGCTGTGGATCCTGCTCCTTGCTGCCGAGCATTAATGACGGAGAGATGTGAAGGGAGCAGTGAGGGTGGTGGGGTGGAGCAGCCGAGGATACAGGAGTGTCGACAGTTTGCTTTTATCTCGACTCTAGTTAAACCTTGTTCCTGTCTGACCTAAAAAGTCAGCTGGCGGAAACTTCAGAGACTGTGGGTGAATTTCACCATACCTCTTTTCATCCAGTTATCACAGTGAGAGAAGATCAGAAACACAGAACAGTAGATACAGAGAAAATGTACACACTCTCTATACCATTGTCATATAGACACAGTTGTACATCCTGTCTACATCCCTGCCTATTTTTCTGGATGTTTCCTGCCCTGTTCTTCTGAATAGGATATGAGAGAGACCAGAATTTGGTGGTAACACAAGGGTTAGTAGCACAATACCACAGGAAGCAGTCAGAGGGACTCTGCTGAAATGATCCAGCGCCACCCGTCAGGGACAAGCACAACAACTGCAAAAAAAAAAAAAAAAATGTACAAAAATAAACTTGGTCCATCCTTGCTGAGTATCAGTAGAAACAGGAAACATCCCGTTAAGGGAAATGGTTGCTCTCATTTCAAAATTCTTGTAAAAGGTTCAGTAGATTATTTAATGTCAAATATTAGAGCTGGAATATCTAAATAGATGACTAAGCAAATCTTAACACTTGATGACACGCTTAACAGGCTTGCAAGTCTTTGAGGAATATGTCTTTGCACATCTAGATGCTTAAAGTCTTGCCACAGATTCTCTTTTGAATTTAGGTCTGAACTTTGACTAGATCATTCTACCATGGGAAAAATCTGCGATCTAAACTATTCCACTGTAGCTCTGTCTATATGTTTAGGACCATGATGGACCTTCACCCTAATCTCAAGTGTTTGGCAGCAAGATCCTCTCATATTTAACTCTAATTATCTCCCTAACTATTCTGGCTAGCTTTCCCTTCCATGCTATAACAACATCACCATAGCATGATGCTTCCAGCACCATGTTTCATGTGGTTATGTTGTTTTCAGGGTGTTGTGCAGTGCAGTATGACCAGAGTATCTTCTCCCACGTTTGCTTTGTCCCCTACATGGCTTGTGGTAAACTTTGGGGGGACTTCTTATGGCTTTGTTTCAACAATGGCTTTCTTCTTGTTACTCTTTCACACAGGTCAGTCTATAGGAGGCTGAATATAACCGTTTCCTCTTCCTTTTATTTCACAATTATCCTCAGTTTTATGTTGTTCTATCACATAAAACCCTCCCAATAAGGTATATTGAAGTTTGTGGTTTTTTGTGCCACATGTTATAATGTTCAACGGTTATAAATACCTTTGCAAGGTACTGTCGTTTTTTTGAGCAGTATGTGGTCAAAAATATGTTTTGAAATTCTGTTTTTGTGTGTGTTTGATGTCTTCAGAGCGCTGCAGCAGCTCCCAGCCCCGTTCTCGGGAACCTTCCCCCAGGAGAGAGCATGCCAGTGGGGCCGGTTCCTCCAGGGTTCTTTCAAGTATGCAGTGCGCACACAAACACTTACACTCAGTCTTGTTCCCTTTTATTTCTCAATAAATATGCTACATTCCATGTGGCCCTTTTAGCCCGTTTGATGGGAACTGAACAGATAAAACTGTTCCTTCAAAGACTAGTGTGTTCTGAAAGAAAGTGAAAGAAAACAGCTACCTTTTGTGTGGTCCCTGGGATTTGTAGTTTTCTGAATCTTTAGCAGTGGTAAAACCATTAATCTATTGTTTAAATGTCTTTATGTGTGAGGGTAAACCACAGGATGAAGAGAAAACAGCCTGAAAGGAATAAATCCAAGGTGGGAAGTACGAGAGCAGCATTGCCTCATATCAGCTCTGAATGTCTCTATGCTCTGTCATTCATTAACTGTCATTATTAGTCAAATACAGACGATAGCTTCCAACATATTTCCCACCTTTGCATTTAGAAAATCAAACCTGGGTCTGGGCAGAAGATCGGTTGCTTATTGTAGAAAAGCTTTTATTCAAATTTATCAGTTTAACAAATACTATAAGAGTTGGTCCTTTAATGATATTACCAAAGAGCACTTATTTTTTATTGTATGTTATTTACATGCTTTCATGATATCATCCTGATCAAACAAAGATGACTACTGCACTCTAGTGGAACATTGTGGCATTGCCTTCCCTACACTGCATAAAAGCATTTCTGACCACACTGATATTAGCTCGACCCCAGCAGCATTGCTAAACATTGTTGGATAACGGCAGAAAATCAGCCGAGAACTACACACTGAGTTGGCCTGTATGCTTTCCTGTGTTATCCATACTGTCATCCCTGATTTGTACAACTTCTTTTTTAGGTAAAATGACCTCTTGCTTGACAACTCACGCTGTATGAGTTGGGTTATCTTGACGGTTGTCACATTTATTGAGAATCTAAAACATTCAGATGCTTTATTTTCCTCTTTTGTTAGCCCTTCATGTCACCTCGATACCCCGGAGGCCCCAGACCACCCCTAAGACTACCTAATCAGGTGAGAGCTGCTCTGACACCTGCAGGTCCAGACCTACAGCAAAAGTTTCCATACCATACCATTCCATTTAAACTGTTTCACCTTATGACACATTACAATATATATCAATACAGAGTAGGGAATTTAGATTCAGCTGCAAGTTTTTTGGCGGTGTGTCTCTACCAGCTTGTTACATCTAGAACTGACATTTTTCTTTACAAAATAGCTCAGTCCAGGTCAGATTGGATGGAGAGTGTTAATTTTCAAGTTTTCTTACAAATCCTCAATTGGATTTGGGTGTGGACTTTGACTGGGTCATTGTAAAACATGAGTATAACTTAATCTAAACCTTTCCATTGCAGCTCCTGCTGTAAGTTTAACACATCTGATGTGCTGGAACATGAACTTCCTCCCCGGTCTCAAATCTTTTGCAGCCTCTGCCAAGTTTTCTCCCAGTCTTGCTGTGTTTAGCTCCGTCTAACTTCAACTCTGACCAGCTTTCCTGACTCTGTTAAAGAGAAGCATCTCCACAGCATGGTGCTCTTCTTCTGATGTTATGTTTGACAGTGGGGAGGCTGTGTTTAAGTGTGTTAGTTTTTCACCACAAATAGTGTGTTTGCCTCTAGGCCAAAAAGTTCTATTTAATTTGATCAGATCACTGTATTCAGCTGTTTGCTGTGTCCCCTACATGGCGGCAGAAACCCCTAAATGGGACAATGACATTCTTGCCACACCACATAATATATCACAACTGACATACAGTCCCAGTGTCACGATCCACCTCTGTTAGGTTTTGAGATTGAGTTCTATCGGTTCTCTCTGCACTGACATGTTTTTCAGTTGTTTTTGTTTCTGTTCATTTCAGGTTGATTAGATTAATCATTCATTCTTGTGTTTAGATTCTAAGATTCCTGTGTTAGATATTTTAAGTTTCCTTGTGGATTGGTTCCTTTCTGTTTATGTTAGTTTCTTTGTTGTCTTAGATGTTTTTGTTATTCCCCTGAATTTAATCTCTTCAATCAATTCCCTTGCATTCCTGGTCACCAGCTGCCTCATATTCCTCCTGATTAGTTCCCTAGGTTCATTGGTCCATTTTCCTCCAAGTATTTATTCTCTCTGGTTTTCTGCTTTCACTAGTGGATCGTACTGTTTAACTTCTTCTCCATGTTCAGTGACCTGCCCGCCTGTAAGGTTTCTTGCATTAGTTAATTAAAAGAATTAATCAACTCACCATGCTACTTGAAGCTCCTGATCTGCATGTTGGTCCTGCAAACACGCGTTTCCTGACATCCAGTAAAATACAAAGAGGTTTGTTGTTGTAGCTCACAAACGTGAAGAAGTTCAACGGATCTGAATACTCTTGAAAGCCACCGTAACTGGGTGATGGAAATAAGCAGTCTCTGTGGCCGCAGTGCTGATGATGTAGCTGATGTGTGGATGCTGTTCCCTTCCTAGGGGCTCGGAGGAGTTCCAGGCAGCCAGCCTATGTTACCTACAGGGATGGACCCCACAAGACAGCAAGGTAACCACTATTACAATACACAGCTCTGACATGACTTTACCTCTGTGTTCCTGTATCTTCCGTGAGATTAACTCTTGGTTAAACTGCTGACAAGCGTGTTAAAATCAAAGCATAAAAAAATAAAGTTCATTCTCCTCTGAATCATAATTCAGTTGAATTTAATTCAGTTTGTTTTTATAACACCAAATTTTATTTATTTATTTAAACAAGAACAGTGTACCATAAACTAACTTCAGAAATGAGTGATGTATTGTACCAGGCTATAGCTCCAGGACTGTAAAAAAAAAAAAAAAGAATAATTCAGTCTGATGCTATTTGATAAATACATTTAAAAACATTATCCCAAATACATTCCAATAGCATATAAACACAATTCATATGCAGTTATTAATAACATCTATACTCCCAATACTCCACTGTAGGCACCCCTTGCACACATCAGCTCACAGTATGAGAACAGGTTTGATTTGAAAGAAGCCATTGTTTGTTGAGACCTTGTGAAAGTCTGTACATAATAATAGCTCTGTTGGCAATATGTTCCATTGTTGTATTGCCACACTTGAGGACACTGATTTGCCAAAAGAGGTTCTGCATTTGGGGACCCTACACTCACCTCATCTTACCTCATGTAATCTTGAAAAGCAGACATATGTTTATGTACATTATTCAGTTTTTAAAACTTGCAATATTATACTTGTTAAGAATATGGCAGTGATGACACAGAGGTATTTTCTTGCCATGTCGTCTCAAGGCACTTTACAAAGTCAATTCAGTCAAATCATACAGATTCCAAGTCAATTACATACATTCCAGTTCACAAACAAATGACAAACAATGCAGTCAAATTCAGTTTATTTTTCAAATTGGTTAACAAGCTTTATATCTAAGGAAACCCAGCAGATTACATCGAGTTGCTGACTTGCAATATTCACTTCTCCTGAACGAGCATTTAGTGACAGTGGAGAGGAAAACTCCCCCTTAACAGGTAGAAACAGCAGAAGCAGGCTCAGTGTGAGCAGCCTGCTGCCATAACCGAATGGGGGTTTAAGAGAACAGAGCATACACACAAAGAGGAAAAAAAAGAAGCACTGACCCAGGAGTACTTTCTATGTGAAAGAAAAGTAAAACGTAAAAAGGCAGTATTAGCTCCTTTAGAGGCGGAAAACAGCTAAGCATAAAAGCTAGAGCCAGTGTTCAAGTCTAGAGGATGAAAGTGAGCGCATGCAGTTAGCCATAGTAAAAGACCAGACAGTAGCTATGTCTAGGAAAGGAGCAGGATTAAACACTGAAATACAGGGCCAAATGAAACATCTGTAGAAATGCAACATGACGTTTTTGGCAGAAGTAGCTCAGCTGATGCCCCCCTCCAGGACAGTGTCACAGCTAAACACAGAGCCAGGTCAGGTGTAACTTCCAAGTGGAGAGAAAAACAGAAAACATAAAGGTAAAATTTGAAACAGCAGCAAATAATGCAAAATTGGAGAGTAGTAGGTAAAAGTAGCAGAGTAAGGGAATGTATTTGAGTGTGCCCTCTAGATAAGACTATGAACACATTTTCCTGCAAAAGCAAAAAGGTTTTAATGCAGTATGAGATTTGGAGTATCATATTTGATTTGATTATTTGTTAGCTTGTCAGGTGTACTGACGAGCTAACAAATAATCAAATCAAATATGATTTAACAAAATCTGACTAAAAACTGACTAAACTAGAAGCTTTCTTGGCTTAAAAACAACAGTGCTGTCGCCTGCACTGGCAGGCAATTTTTTGTCAACACAGTCGGTTTGGCTGAATAATTACGTCTTTGATCACTAGAGAGTACAACTGGCTATCATAACACGCATTGTAAAAAGGTTTCATACAGGTCTGTCAGCTATAGGCTGAATTTTAAACATCAAGTTATGTAAATCTTTTGGAAGATTTTATTAAAAGTCTTGGAATGAATGACATCAACCATAGAAAGCTGCTATTATCTGATGCAAATCAGCAAATCAAAATAATACATGATGAAGTTTTAGTTTTAAAAACAGACTATTCCATCTAGTAGCCTTCAGTTTGGAAGTGCATGACTGGTAAAAATCTAATCTGACAAATCTTTACTCTTCAATCAAAAGTTTCTAATTAACATTAACTGTCTGGGTGTATATCATTGTTCATGTTTCAGGGCATCCAAGCATGGGAGGACCGATGCAGAGGATGACTCCACCTAGAGGCATGGTACCTCTGGGGCCCCAGGTATGGGACAACAATCGAATGGGCAGCTTTTACAAAGCAATGTGATTCTGAGAGTTTTTTTTCTTTTCTTTTGTTCTTAAGAACTATGGAGGTGGGATGAGACCCCCGCTGAATGCCTTGGTTGGTCCTGGGATGCCTGGTATGAGCATGTGAGTGGTGAACACATAATAATAATTGAATTACTAATGCACTCCTACACGTACAGAGCCTTGCAAAAGTATTCCAATGCCCTTCTTATTTTGTGACATAAGAACAACAAACTTTGCATATTTTATTGGATTTTTATGTGATACACCAACACAAAGTAGAGCAATATTGTGAATAGGAAGGAAAATTATAAATGATTTTTCTTTTTCTTTCAAATAAAATCTGAAAATGAGCCATAAATCTGCATTAAGCCGCCTTCAGTCAATGCATTATAGAGCCATATTTGTTCTCCTAAAGCAGGTATTTTGAGTATGTCCCTACCAGATGGAAGACTTATAGACTGACATTTTTATTAATTCTTCTTCAAAATAGCTTGAGCTCTATCAGTCTGTTTTTTTCCAGGATTGCCCTGAATTCAGTGCGATCCATTTTCTTAACAATTCAGCTTCTCTGTCCAAGCTAAAGAAAAGCATCCTCACAGGAAGATGCTGCTACCACCATGTGTCACTGTGGTGATGACTAGTTCACAGTGATGTCCAGTGTTTGTTTTCCTCAACACATGGTGTTTTGCATTTATGTTAAAAGTTCAGTTTTGGTCTCCTTTGACCAAATCACTTTCTTCCATATTGCTGTTGTGTCCCATTCATAACTTGGCGGAAAATGTAGAACTGGACTCTTTATATAGGCTATTTTGGAATTGGTGCCACTGGATTTTATTTAAGAGTATGTATGTAAAGGGCACTGAAAGAAAAATGTTTTTCCTTCTGCTTTCTAATTGTCCTCTACATTGTGATGGTCTAATGTGACACAATGTGAAAAAGTTCATGGCAGTGTACAGCTACTGGCATAAAACTGAGGAACACAGTGCTGCTTGAGCACATCTTGTTCTGCATTTCAAATTGTAAAATAAATGGCACATTCTATTCGCTTCACTTATTTACTGTGGACCTGGGAGTTGCCTTTCCACTATTTTATCTTCTTTTGTTGAAGTTCTTTTTTCCTTGTTGTTCCCACCACCTTTTCTTCTGGCATCACAACATCTTGTTGTTGCCAATTCTGACCAGAGACAGCGAGGCCTGCATAAAAGCAGAATACTGACTGTGTGTGTGTGTGTGTGTGTGTGTGTGTGTGTGTGTGTGTGTGTGTGTGTGTCTGTGGCAGGGGACCTGGTGGTGGGAGACCCTGGCCAAATCCTTCAAACTCTGTAAGTGCTCAAACAAAAAGGCCTTAGAAACATTTTACGTTTTATTCGCATCACTTTCATGTTTTTCTTCATTTTTTTTCCAGACCCCCTACTCGTCTGCATCTCCAGGCAGCTATGTGGTATGTATAATATAGGTTAGACTGTTCTGCAATCTTTGAATAACCTGCAGGTTGTTTATTTATGAAGTCAAACCAACCTTTTAATTTTAGGGACCTCCAGGAGGAGGGGGTGCACCTGGAACCCCAATAATGCCAAGTCCAGCAGGTGAGCCTTATCTTCTTCATGTGTATTAGTATAGTATGCTAATGATCTTTCCTTTTACAGTTTATTTCTCTGTTCTGTTAGATTCAACTAACTCTGGTGACAACATGTACACCATGATAAACACAGTCCCTCCTGGTGGAAGCCGACCGAATGTGAGACATTTTTTTTTCTCTGTGCTCAACTGTTTGTGAAGTGTTAAAGAATGCCTATGACATGTTATATAATGTCAGATTTATATTTTGTTACCTCTACGTCCTTATCTCCTGCATACATTCGACTCAGTTTCCTATGGGTGGGGGTAGCGACGGTCCATTGGGGGGAATGGCTGGAATGGAGCCGCATCACATGAATGGATCCTTAGGTAAAAGCCGTTTCTATGTTGTGCACATTTATGATCATGTTTGTGCCTGATACATCATACAAAGTATAAAATCCATGTAGGGTTATCATAGATTGCTCTCTTTTTTAGGGTCAGGTGATATCGACAGTCTCTCCAAGGTCAGCAAAGCTGTTTATCTGACTGGAAATGGCTTTTTTTTTTCTAGCTTCTGAAATTGTGGTTTTCTTTAAACATGTTTTACTGCTCACAGAACTCTCCTGGTAACCTAAGTATGAGTAACCAACCAGGGACACCCAGAGAGGATGGAGAGATGGGAGGAAACTTCCTTAATCCATTTCAGAATGAAAGTGTAAGTTATCTACTATTGTGCAGGATTGTTTCAAGACATTTGCCTCTCATAATTTTCTAAAAAATTGACAGTATGTTTGTAAAAATTTTTTATCACTTTCAAAATAAGGGCTGCATGGTGGTGCAGTTGGTAGCACTGTTGCCTTGCAGCAAGAAGGTCCTGGGTTCGATTCCCACCCGGGGGTCTTTCTGCATGGAGTTTGCATGTTCTCCCCGTGCATGCGTGGGTTCTCACCGGGTACTCCGGCTTCCTTCCACAGTCCAAAGACATGCCTGTTAGGTTAATTGGTCTCTCTAAATTGTCCTTAGGTGTATGAATGAGTGTTTGCATGGTTGTTTGTGTGTTGCCCTGCAACGGACTGGCAACCTGTCCAGGGTGTACCCTGCCTCTCGCCCATAGACTGCTGGAGATAGGCACCAGCTCCCCCGTGACCCACTATGGAATAAGTGGTAGAAAATGACTGACTTTCAAAATAAGTAAATTTTACATGCTACAATGTCTTGGAAAAGTAACCCCATGCCAACCACCCCCACCCAGGCTTTTTACCTATTTTGTTACATTCCAACCTGTAATTGAAATGTTTTTTAATCGTATTTTTTTGATGGATCCGCACAAAATAGCCTATGTTGGTGAAGTCAAATGAGAAAAATATATAAATAAAAAAGGAAAAACTGAAAGTTGGCACGTGCATATGTAGCCACCTCCATTGCTGTGAAGCCCCTAAAAAGTTCTGATGCAACCAATTACCTTAAAAAGTCACATGATTAGTGAAATGAAGTCCATCTGTGTGCAATCTAAATGTCACATGACCTGTCAGTGTAAACACACACATTTCTGAAATGCCACATATAGGCCTTGTCCCAATTCCCACACTACACCCTACGCCCCTCTATGAAGTGTGTACTTTGTACAAGTGCATGTAAGGGTTGAAGTGCGCAGGTTACAAGCGTGCAAAATTGGAGAATTGGGACAGTAGAGGTTACGTCATCGACTTGCACCTCTGCACCGTAACTGCAACATCAAAAAGGGCGGGAACCAGCGCTGTTTTCACAGTCTTGCTGCTAAAAAAAACTATTTAAAACTGCAACAAGCAATTGTTTTGAGGAGAAGAAAGTGCAGGAAGCGACGGAGGTTTATACACCAGCCTCTCACCGCGTCAGTGTTTGTTTGAAAGGTAACTTCAGTGTTCTGGCCTAATGACTGCCCAGACTCACTCTGAACCCAGTGGTATCTTACAATGTTGAGCCTGGAAAACCAGTAAAAAAAATATATTTGTCGGCTTGCTGTCTAAAGTTTACGCAGTTCTTATTATTCTGATTTGATGGCTGGTTACGTTGACGGTTGTGATTGGTTTTTGCTCAGAACGTCATCTACAGCAGTGAATTGTGGGTAATATACTTCGGCGAAGTCCGCTTAGATCAGGGCTTCGCCGAAGGGCGGATGTGGGGCACAATTGGGGCGGGGCTAAGAACGACTCTGGAGAATTGGGACACACTACGCACTCGAACCCATCAACGGGAACGCGCAATTCAGGGACACAAGGGTGGAAGTGCGGGTATTGGGACAGAGCAACTCTTCACACCAAGACCAAGGAGCTCTCCAAAGAAGTCAGGGACAAAGTTGAGAGGTATGCAACAAGTCAGGGTTGAGTTATGAAACATTTTTAGATGTTCCCCTGAAACATCATCAAATCCATCATTTTCAAATGGAAAGCACATGGTACCGCAACAAACCTGCCAGGAAAGGGGTGCACACTGAAACTGAAAGCGCAGGCAAGAAGGGCTTTAATCACAGAGGCAGCACAGAGACCCAAAGTAACCCTGAAGGAGTTGCGGAGCTACACAGCAGAGACTGGAGTGTATGCCCATACGACCATAATAAGCCAATCACTCCATAGAACTGGGCTTTATGGAAGAGTAGCCAGAAAAAAAGCCATTACATTAAGACAGCAAAATTTGAGTTTGCCAAAAGACATGTGGGCGACTCCCCAAATGTATGGAGGAAGGTGCTGTGGTCACATGAGAATCAAATTTAAATTTTCAGCCAACATGGAAAACACTGTGTCCAGAGCAACCTCAACACATCCCATCACCCCAGGAACACTATTCCCACAATAAAACTTGGGGCTGGCAGCATCATGCTGTGGGAATGTTTTTCAGCAGCAGGGACTGGGAAACTGGTCCAAGTCGAGGGAAAGATGAATAGTGCTAAATGCAGGGATATTTTTGAGTCAGTCTGTCTGTGAATAGAGACTGGGACAGAGGTTCACCTTCCAGCAGGACAATGTCTCAAAGAATACTGCTAAAGCAACACTTGAGTGGTATAAGAGGAAACATTGAAGAATAGTCTAGTCAAAGTCCAGACCACAATCTAACTGATATTCTATGCTTAGTCTTGAAGAGTGCTGTTCAGAAGTGAAGACCATTCAATATGAAGGAGCTGGAGCAGTTTTGCCTTGAGGAATGGGCAAAAATCCCAGTGACAAGATGTGGCAAGCTCAAAGAGGCTTATCCAAAACAACACGCAGCTGTTGCTTTGGATAGGCCTCTACAAAGGTCGCTCTACAAAGGACTGACTTTAGGGGTGTGAACATTTATACATCCTGAGGTTTTCTGTTATTTTGACATATTTGTTGTTTGCTTCACAATAAAAAAAAACAAATCCACCTTCAAAGTTGTTGGCATGTTCTATAAATGCAATGGTGCAAACTTTCAATCCATTTTAATTCCAGGTTGTGAAACAACAGAACATGAAAAATACCAAAGGGGTGAATACTTTTGCAACGCACTGTACCTCTAGGCTACAAACTTTGTATCTTTGTAAGGTCTGTCGCTGCCCAGCAGTCACACAGAGATGACAATAACCCGCAAAGTAACTTTGAATTACAAATAAGATGTGTCACTTTGATTTGTTACCATTAGTATCGCCAGGACCTGGTTGTTTTGCCAAGCTCAGCGACTCCTGACATTAGCCTTTAGGTTGCCTTAGAGAACGTTTGTCCCGTCATTGACTTAGGAAACTATTCAAGCCCTTTGAAGCACCAGTGTAAACTGCAATTACAGCTGCAAGTGGATTGAAGTAAGTCTCTGCTTTTGTACAACTACAGATTCAATTTTTGGCCATTCTGCTCTGTAAAATTCCTCAATCTCAGTCAGATTGGGCACAGAGCCTCTGTGAACAACAATTTGTAGGTCTTGCAATCATGCATTCTAACAAATGAATCTCCATCCATCTAAATTATCCTATTGTAGGTTTGCTTGTATGTTTAGGGTCATTGTCTCTTTAAGGTAAACCTTCGACCCAACCTCAGGTCGTTTGCAGCCTCTAACAGGCTGGGTGATGTAGGATGTCAGTTTTCTGCCAGGCATAGAATTTTGCATGTTGCCCAAAAGGTAAAATGTGAGTCTTATATGACCAAAGCATGTTCTTCCACATGTTTGTTGTGTCTGTGTGACAACGGGAGTCCATAACTAATGCTTGTCCTGCCAACAGATTCTATTGCCTGAGCTGAGGTTCTTTGCAACTCCTCCAGAGCTACCGTGGGTCTCTTTTGCTGCTTCTCTGATTAATACCCTCAAACAGGACTGCAGGTTTAGGGGGATAGTCATCTCTTGGTAGATCCGCAGTTGTGTTCAGCCTTTCCAATGTTTGTTGGAAATGGTCACCATCCCCCTGCGGCCCTGACAAGGAACAAGCAAGCATAGATAATGGATAGATTGACCTGTGCTCCATGTTAAAAGCTTGGGATATTGTTTTTAAACTAATCCTGCTTTAAACCTCTTCACAACTTTTGTCCTGACGTGTTCCTTGGTCTTCATGATGCCGTTTGTTCTCTAATTTTCTCCAACAAACCTTTTGAAGCGTTCACAGAACAGGAGGGTTTATACTGACATCAAATTACTCAAGTGGGTTCTATATGGTGATAAGGTATCGTCTGAAAGGAATTAGTTGCACTGGATTTTATTTTGAAAAAAAAAAAAAACTAAGTATTTTTTTACTTCCACTCCATAAGTAAGTTCTACTTTGTGCTGATCTGTCAAGTAAAATCCTTTAGAAATACATTTGTAAATGTATTACACAATGTTTTGTGAAAATGGGTATCGGTACTTTTGTAAGAGAACGTATTTTGGCAAATCCTGACAGGCTTCTTATTACACAGAGATGCAACACTTACACTCCTCTTTTCTTGTCTTATTTCAGCAGTATTCTCCAAACATGACAATGAGCGTGTGAAGACTTGGAAAACAGGTTTTTCTCAGTCGCCCATTAACCTGTTTTGGGGATATCGGGATGAAGCAGAGACACCTAATGACATCATTTAGGCCAGTGACTCCTCGTCCGCCATAGCTGCCAGCCCTGGCGCCATTTACCCCAAACCCTCCACGGTTTCTGCCCATGTCTCTTCTGTTTCTTCAAAGTTGTGACTCTGCTACATTCATCTGTTCTTCATCTTATAACAATGAGACTGCATTAAGGAAACCAACTGAAACAAGCAAGAGGAGAAATCTCTGTATATTTACATCCGGTGTGTATGGAGCGCTGTATGCACATCCAGCAGGTGGCTCTGACAGAATACATTCTACTCATGACAAAAGACAACAAGCCAGAATATCCAGAATTGTGTTTTAATAATTTATCTGTTAAACATATTTTTAGCTTTTTTATGATTAATCCCTTTTTTATTACTACATAAATGCAAAACCATCCCAGTCACAAGCCTCTTAGCCTTATTTCAGTCTTTTGCAGTTATTTAAGACAGATTTTGAACATCTATGGTTATCTACATCCTTGAAATCAACAGTATTGCATTACCTTATTTATTTATGTCGTTGAGATCGGTTTTCAGATATTTTTGAACTGATCTTTCAGTTTGTCTCGCCAAAAGAGGTAAAATCAGTGATTAGTCAGCAATGATCCAAATTTAGATTTTATCATACTTTTTGAATACAATTTTGTAGTTACAATCAGTGCTTATTTAAACAAAAGACTGTCGGTTTTCCTCTAATTTGTTTATATTATTATTTAAAAATATCCAGTTGACCTGTATGTTATGGATTGTTATGCTTTGGATCAGATGATTTGTAAAATTTATTTATGTGCAAGAGAGCAGCAACAATAATTGGTTACAGTTTTTTAAAAATGTTATAAGCCAGTAATACTGCGCAGAGTTTGTCTATTTCTTTCTAATCAAGGTAAATTAGCCCCATTTTTTGTTTAACTGAAAACCATTACTGTGATGTAACTCACGAGTGATTGGCTCAAAGTGTTGGACTTTGCACTCTGTCTATGGCATACCTGCAGAACGATATTTGAACAAGTGTCGGTAAGAATAGATATTCTCTCTTTTTCAGCTAAAACAACCAGAAGTTGTATCATTTTTTCCTTTAGTTGTGGATTCTTTGACCTCTCCTATGTATTTAAAGTATTCCTGAGTCTACATCTTGAAGACACAAATGTTAAGGATAAATGGTAAATGTCAAACTCAGAAAGCACTGATTGCTACTAAATAATTGCCATCCGGTTAAACTGTGATTTTTAGTATGATTTTAAAAGATGATTGGTACAGAAAGCTAAAAGCTTGTTTTTGATTAATTTTTAACACCTTTTCAGTGCCCATGATTGTCACTATGTACAAAGGCCAATATTTGTGCGAACATGCTCCTGTCCCTTCCCATGTTTCAACATGTACAAGTCACAAATGTAGCTCCTCTCTCTCGTATGTGTATTTGATGTAATTTTTATTTGAATATTAATCTGCTGAGAATCACTGAAATGGGAGGAATGGACTGATAAACCACCATCACAGCTGAAAAGGGATATTTTAATCTTATTTTTGTTTTAGACTGAAGCCATAAGTGGGAGTACGGGAAGAAAAGTTTGTAAATTAGATTACATTTCTGTTTTGTGACGCTATGTGGGACTTCATTTGTGATGTGTTCATTTTTCTCTTTTTTATTCTTGTATTATGTTTTTGTAAATAAGCAGAGAAGTTCATGGGTTTTGAATTTGCTGGTATAAAGCTTCTCTTCCCTTAGTCATTTTTGTCTTATTTATAGTTTTGTTGATGTGGACCTAAGTGTGCGGTTTGTTGGCCCAAGTTGTGTTCCTTCCAAGTTACGTGTCAGGGCTCTGTTTGGTCCTCATTTTGTCTTATAGTATTTAAAATCTGAAAACATAAGAGTGATTTGTGTTAACACAAATTTGCTGTTTAGCCCTGAGAGCAGTGCTTATCTAAAACTAAGAGCATTTAACCACCATGCAAAGGAATACCAGTGAAACATAACACTGACATGATAAACCTGGCACTTTAAAATGATGCTGCAGGGATATTTTGAAGCTACAGACTGCAATCCACTCTGAGCTACAAGGATTTTATACATTAATGAACTACATTAATGCCACAGTTGAGTATGTGACTACTCAGTTCAAATTCAATTCAATTAAAAAATACTTGTAGCTCATATTATGTGGGTTTCTTCAAAGGATCTACTGTAGTGGTCTTACAGCAGATCTGAAGTCTCATTTCTCATGAAGAGGATGCTCAGGGTTCTCCATAATGTTCTTCATTATATGAAGAATCCTTCTTTGCATAATAATCTCCAGAGGTTCCAGAAGAGTCCCCAGAACAGAGCCAGCCTTTATCAGCTTGTTGAGCTGTCCCTGGCTCTGACGTTGCTACCTTAGCAGATGATGGCAGAAGAGATCACACACTCTACAACAGACTTGAAGAAGATATGCAGCAGTTTGCTACAAAAACCTAAGGTCATAAGCTTCCTCAAGGAGTACAGTCTGCTCTGTCCCTTCTTGTAGATGGCTTCACAGTTGCATCTCCAGTCCAGTCTGTTGTCCAAGTGAACACGAGGTATTTATACTCCTCCACCACCTCCATTTTTTCTCTCATGATGGAAATAGTGTTTGATCTATTTATGTATCTCAATGTTTGTAATCATCTCCGTTGTGCTATTCAAGTTCAAGATGAAATTGTTTCCACACCATGCCACAAAGTGGTCCACCAGCTCCTCTACTCAGCTTCTTGTCCATCTCTGATCTATCCTACAACTGCAGAATCATCTGAGTATTTCTGCAGATGACAGGAGTCTGTCTTGTACTGGAAGTCTACAGAGTAAGAGGAAATGGTGAGAGTACAGTCCCCTGTGGTGCTCCTGTGCAGCTGACTACCTGGTTAGACACCCAACCCTTCAGTCTCACAAAATGTGGTCTGTTTGTCAGGTAGTCTTTGATCCAGGAGATTGTTGAGGCCGCCACTTGTGTCCCCTGTAGTTTCAGACAAAGCAAATCAGGTTGAATTGTGAAAAATTCACTGGAGAAAACAATGAACATGATCCTCACGGTGCTGCTTGCTGTGTCCAGATGACAGTGGGTTTGTTGAAGCAGGTGTATGATGGCATCTTTAACTCCAACTCCACAGCGATAAGCAAACTGAAGGGGGTCCTGATGGTTTACTGTTTGCTTACTCAGGTGGTCCAACAAGAGTCTCTCTAGGACCTTCATGATGTGAGATGTCAGGGCAACAGGTCTATAGTCATTGAGGACTGATGGGTGAGTTTTCTTTGGTACTGGAACAAGACAGGAGATCTTCCACAACACTGGAACCTTCTTCTGGGCCAGGCTAAGGTTGAAGAGGTGCTGCAGAATCCCACAGAGCTGCTCTACACAGTGCCTTCAGGACTCTAGGGCTGACATGATCTGGACCTGCAGCCTTACATTTGTCATTCAGTAACAGTGTCTTGTCAGAGGCTTCTTTAGATCAACAGCAACGCTGCTATAGATTTAGATAGTCTGGCCCCTTCTTAAAAAGCCTGGCTTAGATCCAGCAGTCTTTTCTAATTTTAGGCCGGTTTCCCATTTGTCATTTTTGTCTGAGGTTCTGGAGGGGATTGTTTTCATCCAACGACAATTCTTTCTAGAAAATAACATGTTTGAAAAATTTCAGTCTGGCTTCAGATCTTAGCATAGCACTGAATCTGCACTGTTCAAAGTACAGAATGATATTCTCTTGTCCCCCGGTGCCAAAATCAGCTCTGCTGGTGATGCTGTACCTCACGGCAGCTTTTGATACTGTGGACCATGCGGTCCTCATCACTCGTCTGGCTCAGCAGGTTGGCTTCCGGGGAAGCTTGAGTGGTGTAAGTCCTATTTAATGGACAGAACATTCTCTGTCATAATAGGTGAACTGGTCTCCTCTTCCTCAATTCCACTGACCTCTGGTTTGTGTTAGGGTAAAAGTTTTTATTATCTAGAGTTTATGCTAGCTTTTATGGTAAATAAGTTTCAGCATGCAATTTACTTTTGACCATATTTTTTAAGTCATAAATAGATTTTATAGTGGCCTCTCAGTGACTTTCTGACTCTGTCAACTCTGTGCTTAGTGAGTATAGGTATTATTGCTGTCCAAACAGGAGAAGTATTAGACAAACCATCTGGTTTTACAATGACACTTTGAAACTCACATACCACTTAGGAGTTTTTTATGTTTATTACCAGACCCCCTCCTCCAACCCACATATCCAGGAGTTGCACATCATGGAAGTGTGCTGACCTTCTGAACCTATTTTTTTACTTCCATGTATCAGTTACTTAGTTACTGTTTAATAGACTCATCCCTTCTTATATGACCCCAGGCTAACCCCTAAATCTCTGCAGCTTAATTTCACATGCACAGATGTCCCAGTTCCTTTTTGTGGCATAGAAGCTTAACTTCTACTGATGACCATATCTTTTAAGAGTGTATAGGGATACATAGACACAGGTAGTTGTAATTCTTCTTCAAAAAAGCATGACTGTGCAGCAAATAAGCAGAAGGTTATCTATAGCAGTTGTTGCTGGGGCAACAGAGGGCGGACTTGACCATCTGAAGGAGATCCGAAGTCAGCTTTATGTGACAAGAGTGCAGGACCAGACACTAGACACCAACGATGGATGGGACAACTCCTAAGCCTGGCCACACCCCCACTTCAGTCATTAGATAGGCACATTTTCTATATAAGCTTTGTCTACCGTTAAGTCAGGACCCTTGTTTGTTCAGAAGTCAGACTGCATACACCTGTGAGTGTCCCTAGGTTGGCAGAGCGAAAAAGGTCATTCATATGTACACATCTTATGTTAATCTACTCTTTTATGATTTATTCAATATAGCTGGCATTTAATCAAACTTGGTCTGATTATCTTAATCTAAGTAAAGTCTTCTTTTCAGATCAGTTGAACTCGCAGTAAAGGAAAAAGTCAAATTTCCCTTAACATGTGCCTCAGGGATCGATTCTGGGACCTGTGCTATTCTTATTATACATGCTGCCTTTAGGACCTGTTATTGCACATCATAATCTGTCTTTTCATCTCTTTGCAGATAACTTCCAAATCTATCTACTGATCACTCCCAATTCTCCCTCTTTTTTTACCTGCTTATTAACTATCTCACATAAACAAGAACATATCACACCTATCCTCCTTTTCTTGGGGGTGACAGTGGCGACGGTGGTATAGGGGTTCGAACCCCTGCTCTGTCCGTCTCAATCGTTGTGTCCTTGGGCAAGACCCACCTTGCCTGCTGATGGTGGTCAAAGCGCTCTATGGCGCTGATTGTATGACAGCCTCATTTCTATCAGTCTGCCCCATGGCACTTGTGGCTACAATGTAGCTTACCACTGTCAGTGTGTGAATGTGTGGATGACTGATGGTAGTTAAAGCGCTTTGGGGTCTCCCAAAGAACCCTTGCTTATCTTCATTGATAATAGTTGATTATGTCTGTATCCATAGGTACTCTATGCGAAATTACATTTAGTAAAAAGGAACAATATAAGGCAATATTAGGTCACTTTGGTAAAAGCAACTTTAAGTTAGACTTGTATTTTAAGAACAACAATAGATATTTTAATGACATGACATATTCATCAAAAATATACAATAAAACAATACTGTGCTTTTCTTGTTTGGAAGATACTATGAAAGAAGAGTCTTCCGTCAGACAATTGATCACAGCTGTATTATTTTTTAAACATTATTAGAATTTTTACAGGGCAAAATGCTTGCATGTCCTTTTTTATTTTTATTACCTTAAACGGGACAATTCAAATAAGTTACAGTTATAAGTAGTT
Organism: Girardinichthys multiradiatus; assembly: GCF_021462225.1. Taxonomy (NCBI): domain Eukaryota; kingdom Metazoa; phylum Chordata; class Actinopteri; order Cyprinodontiformes; family Goodeidae; genus Girardinichthys; species Girardinichthys multiradiatus. Next base: position 34,705,408 of record NC_061805.1, on the reverse strand, counting down.
TTTACCATCCAAAGTATACTGTAAACCCATTAAAAAAAGACACTTTTTACTCAAAAGTAAACCTCTCCCCACTCTTTTTCGACTTCCAGTTTTTCACACAACAAAAAGATGCTAAAGATACTTAAACGACTACATTTTTGATAAAGACTAAATAAGGTTTTGTTATATTTTTGAATTTTTATAAACCTGAATCCCTGAAGAATAGTACACTGGGCACTGAATTACAGAAAGTAAAGCTTTTAGTTTTAAAGACTGCATGATGTATTTAGATTCTGGTCTCCATAAATTTTGCACTCTGAAAAGCAAAGTCCCATTAATGTTCATCCCACAGGTCCAGTTACAAAGAACTCCACATGAGTGCAATACAAGACCAAAATGAATGCACATCTTAGCTGTGATTATATCACACACCCCCATTACTAACAAGCCCACCCAATGCAAACTCTCGTTTTTATTTTTCAGCATTTTATTTTTTTTTGCAACAATTTATTTGCTAAATACCAAAGGCAGATGTTTTTGGACTAGATATTAAAATAATGTCCACCTTCTCCTTCCATAAACGTCAGCAAAGACAGGAAAAGTGGATCCTTCTGATCAAGAGATTTTGTAAAAACAGGCCAAATGTTTCAACCTCTTGCCAGGTTTCTATTTTCCAGAAACTTTCAACTTGTTTGATAAAAAACTGTCTCTAGTGGGTGCAAATCCAGTACTATGTGCTTTATATACTCAGTTAATTCCTTACACTGCAAGAAATAGAAATTTCAAACCCATAAACATTATTTTTGCTATTTTCATTTAAACATTGCTGTTAGAGACATAGGAACACACTGCAAATGGACATGATTAGCATTTGATGGCAAACCCTGGAACGCCATAATGGCCAACAAAGTATCACATGTTATTTACACTTTGTGTTGTTTGCATGTGCGCAATATGTAATTTTATGCATTTGTTGCATTAAATTGTTTAACCAAAGGGTAAACAGTTTAACAGTGTATTAAATAATAAGTCAATTTTATGTGTTTGTGGCCCTCTTGGTCAAAAGCACTTTCTACCGGTTTGAGTATGTTTGCTTCTTATTGTTTAATGACTCAGGGTTTCTTAACCCTGGTCCTCAGGGCCAGCTGTCCTTCATGTTTTAGAAATGTCCCTGCTCCAGCACACCTGATTCAAATGATTACATTACCTCCAGTTCATCCAAAAAGGGCTGGAGAAGCCTGTAAATCACCTATATATTTAAGTCAGGTCTGTAGGAGCTGAACAGTGGTCCCTGAGGACCTGGGTTGAGAAATACTGATCTAAAGAGAATCTACTGTAGCAAATAACTGAATTAACATTTGCTAAAACTGTGGAAGTGTCATGTTTTTTGTGTTTGCATGTAAGCAATATACTGGTTTACACATTAATTCCATGTAAAATACAGGTCACTGCTTATATGTAAAAACAACATTTAATCATACGTGAGCAATGTCCAAACAGCTGGTACCTAACTCTCAAACAACCTGCCAATGATATGTTGATTGATTCATCAACTTTATTTCTTTGTGGTCCTCTGATTAACTAGAGTCAGCCAACAGGGGTGTGTGTGTGTGTGTGTGTGAAACACTTCATCAATCTAAAGGGATTTCTGTCTGCATTTGTGTATGTTTATGCGTTTAGATGCTTTTAGATGAAAAGTCATAGAACAACAGCCTTCAACGAAGTTATTCAGGTTTGTACTCGGTTTTGGTTCTGGATGGTTCTGTGATGGGTATGAAAAGATTGTTCCCCTACAGAGAGGTTTTGGTAAACCTTGCAGGAATATTAAAAATTATTCTGTTACAATAGCCAAGAATAATTTAGATCAAGTCAATATGGAGAGATAGGTACCTGGCATTAGATCTGTGTGCAGTTTGAATGATTATATCACACTATCCCATTTCTGTACAGCCCGCCCACATCAAACTCCTCTTTCTCTCTCTCTCTCTGTTATGTGACATATTGTCTCCTAGTCTTTATCTAGGCCTGCCTGAAAGAGCTCAGTTGTCCTGTCCTTGCAGCAGAATCCACTTGACTTCCATTCAACATCTCACCATGTTTGTTCAGTTTTGCTTTGCTTTGCTGGCTCTCTACTCTCTGGCTGCTGCATCTGATCCAGGCTGTGATGAACTGATCAAACCTCTGGAGGACCACAGCAAGGTAAGTACTGACATGCACTGATCAAGTTAAAATCCAAATCAACAATCGAGCAACGATAGTTTACCTTGAGGAGTTTTGTGTTGTCATAAATTAAGAAACCACCACAATGTGTTTTTTCTGAAAAGTGAATTAAGTTTTGTTCTTTATCTTCGCAGATTTATGGAAAATGGGTATTACATGCTGGAGCATCAGACAGTGAATACAACCTGAAGGCAAAAAAAATTTTGAACAGCTCCTGGGTTAAACTTACCACCATACCTGACAGTGATGAATTCAGTATGCACTACATAGACAAAATGTAAACACATTTGGAAATTACTGTTATTTCCTTTAGGATAAATAGTTTAAAGTGCATGTTTAAAGTGCATATAATACTTATTCTCTTTGGCAGTGAAGGAAAATGTGTTTGTGGAACCCTTAATTCCAGCACATCAGGAAACGCGACCAAGGTGATCTGTAAGTAGATGCCATCGCTCCCTGCTTCAATCTATTAAACCACTACTAGCAAAAATGTTAATGTTGCATTTCATGTGGTCTAGTTTACTATAACTCTACCACATATGAGCATATCGGGCGCTTTTTGGAGACGTGCGCTGACTGCGTCCTGTGGACAGATGATGCAGTGGCCGAGGTGAACGGGGAGGCTAGAAAAAGCAGAAACCTCTACATCTTCTGTGAGTTTCCTGTGTATTCATTCAATTCTCAACTTGTAGTCATTCATCTCCAACAACAATTTTTTTTTTTAACCAATTTTAAACCTTTTTTCATTTCAATAATGTTTACCTTCTCCTTCAGCAAATACTGGAAAACTGGAGGCTTCTGATCTTGAGGTTTTCAAGAAGCAGGCAAAGTGTCTCAACCTCTTACCTGATCTCTATTTTCTCGAAACTACAGGTAACATTTAGATCTCTCTGTGTACGTAGCTGTCTATAATATCAGTATGTAATGGCCTGACTTCCTTTGTTTCAGACCTGTGTCCTGAAGAAAAGGAACCTACCACAGCTCCCACAGATGGAAACCCTGAAGACCAATAGAGGAAACCCAAGTTATCGTCTTCATTCTGCCATTCAAACCTGCTGTTCCTGCTCTTTTTGGCTCTAATCAGCATTCAGATTTGATTTCTTTTTTTGTCAACTCCCTATAGCATAACTTGTTTAGAAATAAACTATGTAGTCTGCTGCAAACCTTGTGTGTTTAATGGTTTTTCAAGATAAAACTTTACTGATGCATGTAAACAGAAATTATCACAGTGACACGTTTTCTTTCAGAGCAAGGAAAAAATTTATTTTTACTTTTGTTGATACATTTCTTGTACTTTCGTGAAGAGTTCCAGGATTTGCGTTGCATTGGTAGTAGGTAGGTAGTTACGTTATCCTTCCTATGAAGGAAATTATTTCATCACAATAGTGTGGGGGGGGGGGGTTCTCTCAGAGTTCCTCTGCCTTTCAGAAACGAGTGTATTGTAAATTATGTACATGCAAGACATAAATTAGTACATTTCCTCAGATTTGCAGTCCTTAGATTATCTAAAAAAACTAAAGGAAAAGGGGTTTTAGGTGGACTTTAATCTCCTTTTTAGCCATAAGAGTTCAGTTCTTGCTTTAAACTTTATGGCTTTGTCTCACTAAACCTGAGATTAAGCAGTACTGTATATTTAATGACAAGCCTTTTAGGTTCAAAAGGCTGATTTATAAAGAAGTGAAGACCTGTAGCTGCTGTTCTTTTGTGAGGAAAAAAGGGTTAAAGACACAAACAACATATGACTCCTATACTATAATTTCTTTACTGACTTTCCATTCACTTTTTCTTATCGCTTTCCTCCCAGCTTTATCCTTTTACACTCCAGCCAGCCGGATGTGCCAATATGCACACACACAACTCTCCAATATTTAAATTATTTCTCCAACCTGTTTTCTTCCAACATTCCTTTCATGCACAGAACAACATACTTGCAGCTTTATTGTTTTATTTTTGCATGGTTAAATCTGATTTTCTAATTGTTTTATAGGTACATTGCTTAGCTTTTCAGTTTGCACTACATGACAACAGAAGTTTCAGATCCAGGTCTGATCAGGTTTTGGTGGCAAAATGATAAATAATTCATTTAAGATTAGTCAGCAAGACATTTTTGTTTGCAATAAAAAAAAATCTAAGTATGACATGTCTACTGACAAAGGAGCAGAACCTTATCAGTTGTTTGTGCTTTACAACATATAAAGCTTACCAATAGATGGGAAGGTTAGAATTCATATTTGAAGACAGATCATTTTGGCTGTCAAAAAAAAGTCCTGAAATGCAGAAAAGACCTCAAATACAAACAATCTGTAAGATGATAAAGCTGTCACCAAATTAGAACATGCTCCTAACTCAGTTCTAATATTAAGATTCGGATCAGAATGCCAAGCAGAGTTCATTGTTTCTCTTATGCTTCCCTTCTTCTGTTGCACAAAACCAGACATTCGCTTGCCAACCCCACTTAACGGTTTCACATGTCATCGAGAAACTTCTGCTTGTCTGCATTGTATTTTGTTGTAAATGCATTTGTATCTTCTCTCAGTCTCATCGGCAGAAACTTCGCTAGATAAATGTGTTGGTTCTGGGAAATTCTTTGAACAAAGACAATGTTTATCTGTCATTTTGCACACATGAGAGTAGATCGGATATGTTGTCATTGTCCGTAATGAACGCTATGGAGACATCAGCTGATGTATGGAGTTCATATCTAGTAACTGTGGGAAATGTGTGAATAATGCAAGTAGCTGAAGAAGATCATTTGGTAGGTGCTCAGTCTTTGCAGATTATTTGCAAGTAGGTCATTGGAGGCCAAAAATTATATTATTTATATGGAATAAACAAGAAAATTAAGGCAATTTTTTCTTTTTTACAATATTTTAAAAGGTTTTTTTTTCTGCTGTGAAAAGAAGAGATGAGGGCAGGATGGGGGACATTTCCATGTGCTTTTGTCTTGTGTCTCTGGAAGTGTCTGACACTTGGTGCAACATTCTGTTCACATACTGAGACATGCGGGGGTCCTGCTATTCACACTTTGCCAGCTGCTTGTTATGTAACAAGATAAATAGGACACAGGCTCCTGCTAAGTGGAGGCGAAAAGTTAAACACTTGTTTCCCAGAGAGACCAGGCATGTGTATTCAGCTGTGCATCTGTGTGACTGTGTGTGCTGGGAACACCATTTTTAATTTTTATTAAGAAAATCAAAATAGGTATCAGGTCTTTGATTGGACCTTGGAGCATAGGGATAAGCAAAAGGAAAAAACAACATTTTTCAAACTTTCTGAGAAAACAATTGTGACTGCACAGCTCTCATCTTGCGTGTGTGGCCCAGCCCCCCTGTTAGAAGGCGTCCCTCGGGTTCCTTTGAGGGGTCTGTAGCTGGCAGCAGGATCCCTGACATCAGTGTTGCTCCCCAGCTGCCTGCTGTCTCCAACCATGGCTGCACAGCTGGTTGTGGCTCTGCTGGCTTTCATCTCCCTGAGCGTCTCATCTGAGCCGGACTGCAAGGAGCTGGTCAAGCCTCTGGTGCTGGACACCCACAGCCCTGTGAGTATATCTGGGATGGTTTAGGAGATCATGACATGTGTGAGGAGCCTCCAAACGCTCACAGGACTGCTGAACTTTACATAAAGTGTTCTCTCAGTTCTTTCTTTTAAAAGAAATCAATAATTTATTGGAAGGTTTTGGCAGCAGGGTTATTAAAGACACCTTTATTTTGATATTATAGCTAACAAAATAGCTCTCTTTCCAATGAAGGATCTATTGTGTTATTGGAAAACTAATAGTAATGGATTAATTAATTAATTTATTGGTATTTTGTAATTCTTCATTTTTTATTTGAATTCTTAGAAAAATAGTAACACCTTCACTTTTTCTAAATCACTCTTTTTGTTGCAAGGTTTGGTTTTCTCTCATTTTCTTTTTTTTCTAATTTTTCTTTTGTTTTCCGGTGATTCCTGGGATCACTAACTGTCTTTTTAAGTGATAGAGAAAAAGTTAATGCATTGTTTTTGCACTAATAAAATGTCATGGGGACATAATGACATAAGAACAGATTCTACAATATAAAAATAATAATACTGCCAATAGTCAATAAAATAGGGTAGGTAAATAAAATAAGTGTTATTTAAGAAATAAAATCATTAAATAAGTAGGGTTTTCATACTGTTAGAATTTCCAGATATAAATCTAAAATTCAAAGTGCAATAAAAGATCTCATCTCTTTGAAACCACAGTAGAAACTGTAGTTTTCAACAATAAGCCAAATGCATTAGAATTGAGTTACATGTGCAGTAATTATATGTGCAGATCTATGGAAAGTGGGTGCTCCATGTCGGATCCTGGGACAAGCACGACCTGAAGACCGACCTGCAGTCAGTGCACAGCTCCTGGGTGGAACTGTCCCCCACCACCGACAGCGGGGTCATCTCCCTGTACTGGGCCGACCGCCTGTAAGGACTCTGCTGAATGTTAATGGCCTCATCGGACAGTTAAACGTGCTATTGATCTGTGCAAAGCTCACAGTTTGTGATTTCCAGTGTGAATTAATGGGGTGATATTGACTGTTCTTTGTTTCTCGTCACAGTAATGAAGACAAGTGCCTTCAGGATGCAGCGAATGTCTCCATATCAGGAATAACAAGCCACACCGCGTGTATGTGTTATAAAATAATCAATGCATTTCTTTTTTTTTACTGACTCACTCTTATGTGGGTGTAGCATGCAGGCAAATCACATTAGAAAGATTTAGGTGAATTTCAACGTTAATTCACAAACAAGCTTCCTCATTTCTGTGTGAATTTCGCAGCTTGGCTTTTTTCTTTAGAAACAGCTACTTAATCATCCCGCATGCATGACAAACTGACAAATTCCTCCCATGTTTTACAGTTATAATCAATGGTCACACTTCCTATCATGATGGGAAGTATTATGAGACATGCAGCGATTGCCTCCTGTCTGAGGACACCACCCTTCTCCCTGATGGCAAATCAAAGGGCCGATACCTGTTTCTGTTCAGTGAGTTTTCCTTCTTCCTTTTTATCACATCATTTAAGGGAAACACACTGTGTTTTGGGTTATAGTTTAGGATGTTGTCTTTCTTTATAGCTCGGACTGGTGTTCTGGAGACACCTGAACTGGAAACCTTCAAAAAGCAAGCAGAATGTCTTGGATTTCTCCCAGAGTATCACTTCGTAAGCACAGGTCAGACATTTTCTAGTCCTCAAACCAGTGAGTGGAATCAGAAGAACCAGTTAAATATTTTGTGATTATTTTCTCCTCTTATTTCAGATCTGTGCCCGGATTACAGGGAGAGCATATCACCTGGTGTTAGGAAAACAGAGGAGGATCAAGCTGAGAATTAGAGCACAGAGATGTCACAGCTGAGTGGGGAGCCTCTGGGTCCCCACTCAAATCCAGTTTAACATTCACTAAACTGCTTTTTCATGCTGCAATGTGGTTAATGGCTATTAGATCAACTTTTTTCCAGTTTAGTCTGCACAATGACATCTCATAAAAATTTATTTAGTTTTATTTGTAGGTTGTTTTTTCCCACTCGATGTATGTGGTGAATAAAGTTTTTAATCTCCCTGAACGGTGTTCTAGCAAATCATTTTATCCATTTTTCACACTCTGATCATTTGTGTTGAGTTTACTCCTCATGGAAACTAATGCAGCTCCAAGACTGTCGCTGGGTAACACCTAGCAGGAGAGAGAAATACGCCCAACAGACAAGCAACCTGTCCTCTGCTGATGAAAAGCTCTGTCGGATCCGTTATGTGGACATTTGAAAGGTTGTGGCGCTCTGCCGGAGTTCATTCAGGAGCAAAGGTGTTTGCAACAGAGGACCATTGAGTCGGTCTTTCAGAGCTGTCCAAAAGAAATCTGCATGTCTCTGTGTGGTTCCTGGAAAGGATTTGCAGGAGCATTTGAGCATGTAGAACTCCCCCTCCCCCCCCCCTACTCCTTTGTTTTTTGGCACTTACGCCACAATTTATTTTTGTCTGAAAGTCCAGAGGGAAAATAAGTCGTCAGAAGGTTTCTGATGCAGGATCAGTAGCATCTGCTGTCTGACCATGACTCTGGCTTTTGTCGGGTTTCTGCTGGCTCTCGCCTCCCTCAGTGCTGCATCTGCACCGGACTGTCAGGAGCTGCTCCAACCTTACATGCCGGAGGAGCCCGAACAGGTGAGTCCTGCTCACTTCAGTTTTCTCTTTGAATTTATCCCAGTAGAGGATTATTTAGCTTCTGCATATTTCTCTCTCACACTTTTGGTTAAAGGTATTTGGAAAATGGATTTATGTGATGGGAGCAGGTGATCCATTGACATACCACAAAGCACTGGAGTACATGAAAAGTTCCTGGATTGAGCTGCATCCCACTTGTGACAATCTAACTGTGACGCTGCGATGGGGGGACTACTGCTTGTGAGTCTGTTTAGAGCGCCTTATAAAAGTATTCAAGCTTTTTTTAATTTGTAACGTTGCAGCTACTAACTTTAATGTAACTTATTTGGATTTTATGTAACTGGTGAGCACAAAGTGGTGCATAATTATGAAGTGAAAAGTAACAAATAAATGGTTTTCCTTATTTTACAAGTACAAATCTTAAAAGTGTGGTGTGCATTTGTATTCATCCCATTTGAGTCAATACCGTAATGTAGAACTAGAGCTATATCTCTTCCAATTTTACATTTTTGACAGAACAATTTACCCATATTGTGGTTTGGATTAAGGTTTGGACTTGGACTAGGCCACTCAAACACATGAATATACTTTTAATAAACTCTTCCATTGTAGCTCGAGTTTGTTCTGTGTTTTTCCCCCAGGATTGCCCCATAGTTAGCTCCATGCAGCTTCCTTGTCCCTATTGAAGAAAAGTCTATCCAAAGCATTATGCTGCCACCACCAGGTTTCACAGTGAGGACGGTGTGTTCAGTGAGCTGTGTAACATGCAAAGCATTTTGCATGTAGGCCAAGAAATTCAGCTTAAATGACCAAAGCACATTCTTCCACATGTTTGCTTGGCCTCCTACATGGCTTGTGGCGAACTGCAAGGTCTTTTTTATGGTTTTCTTCTCACGACACTCTTCCATAGAGGCCACATATGGGTTGTGTTTGGCTTTTAGACAACTGCATGTCAAACATTTAAGATTTATTTGTTTACATTTATGTGCTGCCCTGTGTTGGTCAATCACAAAATATAATAAAATACATAATATTTCATGGTTGTAACATAAAACCAAGTTTAAATGTTTCAGCAGCATGAAAACATCTGCATGACAACGTAGTTTGTTAAAATGTGTGCAGTCATATGTATAAATAAGGCTGATTTAAAGCTTGTAAAACCTCTCACATTTGTTTTTTCAGTAACCGGTGTATCTTTGGGAAAGTAAATGCAACTGTCTCTGGGCCTACGGCCACATTTCGCAGTATGTGCACCACAAACATTCATCCTCCACTTTCTCGGCAAAAAAATAATGCATCTACCCACACAGATTTCTACGTAAAAATAACATTTCATAATCGGTCAAACTTTTTCCTTCATTTACAGAAAACCTGTCGGACCACAAAGGACACCTTCTGCAGACTTGCTCTGATTGCCTGCTGTGGACGGATACTTTTCGTAATGTGGACTTCACTGGCAGATACATCATGCAGTTTAGTAAGTGCTGCATCAGCACTTTTCAGTTAAATATTTAAATATACATGCTTCATTCATATTTCCTTCATTTTCTTTCCAGCAAGGACAGGAAAAATACATCCCAAAGATGTAGAAGATTTCAAGAAGCAAGCCAAGTGTCTCAACTTCCCAGAGAACTTTCATAGCTACGACACCACAGCAGGTCAGTGACGATTCAGCAGATGGTTTTATCTCAAAGCAATGCAGAAAGCCCCACTAGGAGGAGATCCTATACTGTGAAATCAAGAATTCATACACGAGTACAATTTACAGTTCTGTGTTATTTATTTGATAAAGCACAGTTGTTTAGTTCTTGTCTTAGGGCTTCTTTTTATTGTCTTACAGAAATGTGTCCCGACAACAAAGAGACAAAAGACTGAGCAGCAATACAAAAAAAAAATGGAGAGTTAAAGAGGCGGAACAACATGCATTTTGAAACCAGACGCATAGGTCTGACTTTAAACCGTAGTTTCTTTAGGGGTTTTAAAAGTGAGAGGTGGGCTTCCACAGGTAGGTTCATTAAAAACTTTAGTGACGTTTAACTAAAGGTTGATAATGTTAGATGACAAGTCAAGTTATTTGTGGAAATTCTGAATTTTTGTCAACTTCCCCTTAACCAAGATTTGACAAATTTGCCTCAGAACAAAGATTTCGGTGCATATTGTTTAACTATCATCTAGTTATTTTGTGTCAGTATCATTACAAATAAGAAAAATTACAACATTCAGGAAGTGAGGAAAGAGAGAAAAGGCCAAGTCCATTTTTTTCGGATGCAGAGCCCACGGTCACTAACCATTAAAAAGGAAATAATTTAAATGATTTCTGTTTGGTTTTTCTCGCAAAAACAGTCAAAATCATCAACTGCATGTTTTGTCAACAAAATATTACAATTATGACTACAAATCATGTTTACAACCTGTAATTCATATGACATTAACAGATACAGAAGTATGGTTTGATTCAGAGAGTATAAAACATGAAGGCAAAATCAATGACAGTTTCAGTGTTATATGGTAAATACACAGTAGAAGCTTTCACTGCAAACCCCAAACCAAAAGCATGGATTTCCTTTGATTCAACTTGATCACTAATATAACTTTTTCACATTACAATTTTGTCACATTACAAGGACAAACTTCAATGTATGTTATTGTAATTGTGTGTAAAAGACCAACACCAAGCGGTCCATCAGTGTGAAGTGGAAGGTTTTTTTCCCTTTACATAAAAATATCTGAAAATTGGGGTGTGTGTTCAGCCCCCTTTACTCTGACATCCCCAATAAAATTTCATCCAACCAACTTCCTTCAGATCAGACCAAATTTGTAAATAAAGTCCACCTATCTATAATAATTTTCTGCTGCTCTATGAACAACATCTATCAACCAAGAACATTAAAAGTATGGAACAACTGCAAACCTACCCAGACATGGCCATTCAGCTAATCTGACAGGCCAGCAGCCAAGAGGCACATGTTAACTCTGGATGATTTGCAAATCAACAGCTCAGATGGGAGGAATCTGCTGGCAATTAATCACGCACTCTACAAACTTGACCTTTATGAAAAGGTGTCTGAAGAAAAGACATTGTTGAAGAATGCCACATGAAGTCCTGCTTGCATTTTACCACAAGTCACGTAGGGACACAAACTCGCCGTCATGAAAGGAAAAATACAAAACACTGTGTGTGGAAAACAGCCTATAACCCTTAACACACCATCCCCATGGTGAAACAGGGTGGTGGCAGCATCATTCTGTGGGTACGCTTTTCTTCATAAAGGATAGAGGAGCTAAATACAGGTCAACTCTGAAAGAGGAGGTACACCTTCCAGCAAGATTACGATCCTAAACACACAGCCAGAGCTAAAACACGAGAATAGATCAATGCATATTGATGTGATTAAATGGCCTGGGTCAAAGTCCGGACCTAAATTCTCACCGGGAATCCTTTGCAGGACTTGAAAAGTCCCTTTCACAGATGTTCTCCATCCAAGACCTTTTTCATCTTATCTGACTGAGCCTGAGGTGTTTTGCAAGGAGAATGGGCAAAGGTTTCAGTTGTTTGATGCACAAAGCTGGTAGAGACACAGACCTAAAAACTTGTAGCTGTAATTACAGTGAAAGGATGTTTGTACAAAATACTGCCTCAGAGGGGCTGAATAAAACAGCTATTTATTTATCCTTTTAACTGAAAGCCACATATACTTTTTCTTCCAGTTCCCAATCATGCACCACTTTGTAGTACTTTATTGCATGAAACTCCAATACAATAAATTACATTTGTTGGCTGGAACATGATAAATTGCTCTGCAAGGGGCTATATGTGAAAGTTTGCATTATTTTTTAGAAAGAGGCTCCTCATGTCTGTTTCTCTAAACCACCAGCTTGTTGTACTGGCCTCCCAGGCCAGTATGCATGCTTTCCATCTTACGGGATCTGTAGCTTGATCCACTTGTATATGTGCGGCCTGTGTCCAAGGTGCTCCCTGATGATCTCAGTCTGGTGCACCGAAACACTGCCACCACCTGCTTCTGGCACTGAGAGGAGCCGTAGTAATAGAGGAGTGGATCCAGACAGCAGCTGAGACTGCCTATACACATAGAGAGTAGGTATGCCTGGTAGGAGCCATCACTGGATGTGTGGCTGATCTGAACATAATGAACCATCAGGATGATGTTCGTGGGACTGAAGCAGATCACAAACACAAGCAGCACCACCACAATCATCACAATAGCTCGAGTCTTCTTTGAGCAGTTCTCCACATTGGCTACTGCCAGAGCCTTAATGATTCGAACATAGCAGAAAATAGTGAAGAAGAGGGGTATGAAGAAGAAAATGGAGGAGTATATTGGGAAGAAGTAGAGATAGTAAGATTGTAGGGTTTCCACATCCTGCACATCATGGCAGGTAGTAATTCCAAGGTCTGGTAAATGTAACGTCTGTCCCGAGATCAGGAGGGGGGACACTCCTCCCAGGGATAGGAGCCACATGGCTGCACAGATCGCTGCAGCAGTCTTAGGGCTTCGCCACGTCAGGGAGTTCATGGGGTAAACCACGGCCAGGAAACGGTCCATGCTGATGCACATGACGAGCAGCACAGAGCAGTACATGTTGCAATGGAAAGCTGCTGTCACAACCCTGCACATGAAGGACCCATAGATCCAGTTGTTGCCATGATAATGATAAGCGATTTTAAAGGGGAGGAGCAGGCCAAACAGAAGGTCAGCACAAGCCAGGTTCAGCATGTAGATCACCGCAGGCTTCCTGGGACGAATACGGCGGACAAACATCACCAGGGCTAGAAGGTTGAGCGGCACGCTGATGATGAAGACCAGGGTGTAAATGGTGGGGATGAAGGTTGTTGCCAGGAGACCCTGGAGAAACTCTTTGGCCTCCTCAGAGACGACATAGTGCTTTTTCAGGTGATGGCGATGGCTGTGTTTTGTCATTGGCTTCTGCTCCGTCTCAAAACCTGAGCCATCATCATCATCATCATCATCATGCAAACTGTCCAATACAGACAGGTCAATGTAGTCCACGGGTTCTTCAGTTACCAGGACTAAGTGACCCGAGAAAGTTCGAGGGAGCAACACGGAGCCTTTGAAGAGACACAAAGAGATGAAGAAATAACCATGAATGTGTTTTAGATTTTCAACTGTATATGCGTTACTATTACCTGCATGAAATTTGTTTAGCATAAACCTCTAAATGATCTCTGATCTGCATCATGTTGAAAGTCTAACTTGGTTGGGTTCAGGAAGTCGCAGGCAGATTAAGCCAGGTTAGAAGACGTTATGTAGTTAAAAAGAAAAGAAAAAAGGTTTATTGCATTTTGCCAAGCTGGAACATCTTAAAACAAATACTCAAAACCTTAGTACTGGTAAAATTTATTTAGCGGGAAGAAATAAAATGTCATGTTAAAACAAATATAGGTTATAAACTAAAATCTATATTTTAAACAATGTCCTTTGCCCAGTGGGACATCCAGCTCTAATCGTGTAAAATTATTCTATAAGACTTCCCGATTATAGAGCACACCAAGAGATGGAGCTTTTGACCATTTCCTTGTTTTTGTGACCCAAGTCTTCTATTATATTCTCTTCAGCTCACTTCAAAAGTTTTCTACAGGATGTAGGTCTGGGGACGGGACGGCCTTGGAAGAACGTTGATTTAGTGTCTGGTGAATCACTTCTGTGTTTTGTCATCCTGCAGGGTGGATTGAGGACCCGTTTTCAGATTACTGGCAGATACCACGAGACTTTTGTTTAAAAATCTTCTGGTGTGTCTGGTTTGCCAATATTATTTTCCTAATGCAAAATAAGTTATGAGATCCAGAGTATTTGAGTCACAAGTAAAGTTTTTTTAGACGCTAAATTCAGTTGTCTGATCCTAGATTCAGTTTTTCTTTAAACAGGATGCTGACAAGTAAACAAGCAACAACTTTGCACACATCTCATTGTCACATGAAACTTCAGAGAAGTACTCACCGTTTTCTGGGGAGTGTGCCGAGCTTTGACCTAAAGACAAAAATAAGAAGCCGAATGCCAGTGGAAACATGCTGTTGCTTTAGATCCTCCAAATATCCAACAGATGAACTGAAATGATCTGTTTGCCAGATATGTTTCTGAAGTCTTTTTACTCTGCGAGCATTTAGCAAACTGGAGAGCAATGAGGATAGCCCGCCCTCAGCACCATAGATCTCCTCCCCTCAACTGAGAATATGAAGCATCAATCTGAAACTGAGAGCTTAAAATATTTTTCTACTGAAAAGTCAAAAGGTTGGAAATTAACTCATTTTTCCTTTTTCTTTTTGTTGTGCATTTAACCTATATAATAGGCTCACTCTGATTAAAATTAAAAAGCCTCGACAAACAATTGTTGATATATGAAATTTATTTTGCACATTGGTTAAAGATTCAGATAGTTATATAGTAATAGGAGCAACATTAAAAGAGATCTCTATTAACTTTATTGTTGAATTAAAACATTTTAGATATTTGAAAGGCACAGGTAAACTGTAGTATTAGATATTTTCACTTTGCAGCATCACTTTTGTACGTGTTTTTCAACATGCAAGGTTTCCAGAAGGTTTCCTTCTGTCTTTTACATATAAAATATGAATAGCATTACATTTTCATTTTTAAAAGTACATTACATTTACAATCAACACATAGAAAAAAACTGAACAGACACATTAAGTTGACAACATTTCATTTGGATGTGATCCATTAAATTAAAAGCAGATGAAGTAACGTGATGTTTTCTTACTAATTTGATTCAACAAGTCAGAAGGCACAAGCAGTTTGCTCCTAACATTTCCCCTTCTCTTCCAAGTTTATTTTCCGTAAAACTTCTTATTGAGAAGGAAGATAAGTAAATTAACGTTAACTTTGGCTTTGTCAAACATCTTCATGACCGCCACGCCCTCGTATTGCAGCTGAAGAAGGTCCTAGACACAAAGCAGAAAACGTATAAACAATTTAAAGGCATTTGGAAAATAAATAAAGTCAGTTTCTATTTTATCAATTGGTCTTGCTTCATAAAGAGATCCTGTCAAAAATAATGCCTTCATATTCACAACACTTCCTGCTGTCATCCAATGACAGGAACAGGAAATCTACCCAACCCTTCCAGTCTAGCACGGCCTGTTTTTGTTGCTGTTCTCCATTAATTTCAGACACACTTGGGAAACATTTACCTGGAAATGAAGCTGGACCTTTTCCATTTCAACCCCCATAAATTTGGCCTTAACCTCAAAATCTCCAACTTCCTCAGTGGGAGAAATGTCAAACATGACATTTTTGAACCTGTGGGGTGAGGAGGACAAGAAAGGTTATATCTTAGTACACGATAGAGGAAAATAACATAATTGAAAGTCAATTCTATAGTGTGATTGTAGTAAGAATAAAAAGTGGGACAGGTTATCCTAAAGACCTTCTACTAAAAATGATCTTTTAACAAAATGCAACAAAATAAATGGCTAAAAGCCACATCCTTATTATTTTAATTCAGTTTCAGGTCTTTGAACACATCTTTGTCTTTTGTTCTTCAAGTGCTTGATTACTTGGAATGCAAAGGTAGACTTAGGAGTAATATAGCATGTTTTTGATCCGTTTTCAAAAGGTGGTTGACTTTAACAAGGCCGCTTGTTTGGGGGAAATTTATCACCTTCAAATAAATGAAACACACATATAAACGTGTTCACAATCTGTCCTTACAACCACAAACTTCAATGTAGTTTGTTGAAATCTTGCATGGTAGACCATGTAGATTTTCTTTTCTAAACAGGCTTTCTGTTGAATGTTTAATTTTTAGCTTTTTTAATCGGCACTTCATTTTAATCGTTATTTTATTGGTTTCCTGTAAAGCGTTATGCGATGGTTTTGTCTGTAAAAGGCGCTTAACAAACAAACTTTAACAAAAAGAAGCTATCAAAAAAAAAAAGAAAAATGTATGGATGGTTTTCATTTTTTTCCGAACAAAACTAAATCTGGATAGTGCGGTGTACACCAATATTCTGCCCCATTCAATATGATAGAATCTAGACCAACCAACTTATAAAAATCCTGCTGTCCTGTTGAGGCCACGGAGGGTTGTTGGTGAACAAAAAGCTTCAAAACACCAAGGAACGCAGTAGACAGGTTAGAGAGACGGTTGTGGTGAAATTTAAAGCCCTGTTAGATTAGAAAACAATATCTTGCAGGATATTCTCCTCCACCTTGAACTGCCACCTTAACGTGGTGGAGGGGTTTGAGTGCTCAAATGATCCTAGAGGCTATGTTGTCTGGGGCCTAAATGCCCCTGGTAGGGTCTCCCATGGCAAACAGGTTCTAGGTGATGGGTCAGACAAAGAGCGGTTCAAGAATCCCTCATGAGGACGAAAATATCGAGACACGTGACGTCACCCGGTACGGCGGAGCCGGGGTCCCACCCTGGAGCCAGGCCCGGGGTCGGGACTCGCTGGAGAGCGCCTGGTGGCTGGGTCGCTCCTTGCGGGACCCGGCCGGGCCAAGCCCGAACAAGAGACGCGAGGCCATCCCCCAGTGGGCCCACCACCTGCAGGGTGAACTGTGAGGGACCGGTGCAAAGAGGATTGGGTGGCGAACGAAGGTGGCGAACGAAGGTGGCGAACGAAGGTGGCGAACGAAGGTGGCGAACGAAGGTGGAGACCTCAGCGGCCCAATCCCCGGATGCTTAGGCTGGCTCTAGGGACGTAGAATGTCACCTCGCTGGGGGGGAAGAAGCCTAACTTGTGCGGGAGGTCGAGAGATATCGACTAGAAATAGTCGGGCTCGCCTCCACGCACAGCGTGGGCTCTGGAACCCATCACCTTGAGAGGGGTTGGACTTTCTTCTACTCTTGAGTGGCCCACGGGGAGAGGCGACGGGCTGGGGTGGGTTTGCTTGTTGCCCCCCAGCTCAGCCTTCACGTGTTGGGGTTTACCCCAGTGGATGAGAGGGTCGTATCCCTGTGCCTTCGGGTTGGGGATAGGTCTCTGACTGTCGTCTCAGCCTACGGGCCGAGCGGTAGTGCGGAGCACCCGGCCTTCTTGGTGTCCCTGTCGGGGGTGCTGGATAGTGCCCCTCCTGGGGACTCCATTATTCTGCTGGGGGACTTCAACGCCCAGTGACACCTGGAGAGGCGTGATCGGGAGGAATGGCCTCCCCGATCTGAATCCGAGTGGTGTTTTGTTATTGGACTTCTGTGCTAGTCACGGATTGTCCATAATGAACACCATGTTCAAACATAAGGGTGTCCATCAGCGCACTTGGCACCAGGACACCCTAGGCACGAGGTCAATGATCCACTTTGTTGTCGTATCATCAGACCTTCGGCCGCATGTTTTGGACACTCGGGTGAAGAGAGGGGCTGAGCTGTCCACTGATCACCACCTGGTGGTGAGTTGGATCCGCTGGAAGAGGACAAAGCCGGACAGACTTGGCAGGCCCAAGCGCATAGTGAGGGTCTGCTGGGAACGCCTGGCGGAGCCCTCGGCCAGGGATGTATTCAACTCCCACCTCCGGGAGAGCTTTGACCAGATTCTGGGGGATGTTGGAGACATAGAGTCCGAGTGGACCATGTTCTCCGCATCTATTGTCGATGCTACTGCCCATAGCTGCGGCCGTAAGGTCTGCGGTGCCTGTCGCGGCGGCAATCCCAGAACCCGGTGGTGGACACCGGCAGTAAGGGATGCTGTCAAGCTGAAGAAGGAGTCCTATCGGCCTACAGTGGGGGTGGGAGGCTGCTGACCTCGACTGAGGACATTATCAGGTGGTGGAAGGAGTACTTCGAGGATCTCCTCAATCCTGGTATCACGCATTCCGTGGTGGAAACAGAGGCTGGGGACTCGGGGTTGGACTCTTTCATCACCCAGGCTGAAGTCACCGAGGTGGTCTTCAGCCTGCCCCTGAAGTGGCAAGGTTTCGGGGGTGGATGAGATCCGCCCTGAGTACCTCAAATCTCTGGATGTTGTGGGGCTGTCATGGTTGACACGCCTCTTCAACATTGCGTGGCGGTCGGAGACAGTGCCTCTGGACTGGCAGACTGGGGTGGTTGGATCGACAGACGGATTGGTGTGGCTGCCACAGTAATGGGGGCGCTGTGCCGGTCTGTTGTGGTGAAGAGAGAGCTGAGCCGAAAAGCAAAGATCTCAATTTACCGGTCGGTCTACGTTCCTACCCTCACCTATGGCCATGAACTTTGGGTCATGACCGAAAGAACGAGATCCCGGATACAAGCTTCCTCCGTAGGGTGGCCGGGCACTCCCTTTGAGATAGGGTGAGGAGCTCGGCCATCTGGGAGGGGCTCGGAGTAGAGCCGCTGCTCCTCCACATCGAGAGGAGCCAGTTGAGGTGGCTCGGGCATCTATACCGGATGCCTCCTGGACGCCTTCCTCGGGAGGTGTTCCAGGCACGTCCCACCGGGAGGAGGCCCAGGACACGCTTGATGGACTATGTCTCTCGGCTGGCCTGGGAACGCCTTGGGCTCCACCCGGAGGAGCTGGAGGAGGTGTCTGGGGAGAGGGACGTCTGGGCGTCTCTGCTGAATCTGCTGCCCCCGCAACCCGGTCCCGGATAAGCGGAGGACGACGAGTACGAGTATCTTGCAGGACAGCTTTGAACATTTCACTGAGCACCATTCAATCCATCAACCTCAAACAGAAAAAGGGCTGCAAACCCATTAAGACAAGGCCTTCCACCTAAACTGGCAGAATGGACAGGGAGAGCATTAATCAGAGAAGCAGCCAAATGGCCCATGGTAACTCTGGAGGAGCTGCATAGACCCACAGCTCAAGTAGGGGATACTGTTGACAGGACAGCTATTTGTTTTGCACTACTCAAATCTGGCCTTTAAGAAAAAGTGGCAAGAGGAAAGCTATTGGTGAAAGAAAGTAGTGGGTAATGATGGTTGCGGTTTACCGTAAGCCATAAAGGACACAGGTATATTAGAGGTGGAAAACAAATACAGGGCTTTACCGTGGAGACACAATCGTCATGGATAAACACAGTGGTGACAGGATCATGCTGTGGCAAAACTTTTTGTCAACAGGGACAGGAAAGCATGTCAGAAGTAATGTGAAGATGGGGAGAGCCAAAAACAGGACGATCCTATGGGAAAATGTTAGAATCTGCAAAAAAGTCAAGACCAGGATGGAGGTTCACCTTCCAGAACAAAGGATGTTGACGTACTGCAATCCAAACTGATATCTAAAATTCGAAAGTTCATCTTCACAGACGCTCCCCACCAATCTGACTGAGCCTGATGTATTATGCAAAGAGGAATGAGCAGAAAGTTCAATCTCTAGATGTGTAAAGCTGCTGCAGACATACTTCGAAAGACATGAAAGGTGGTTCTACACATTCATGGTTTTTGACAATTTTTACAAATTGAAAATATTACTAATTTACCTTCCACATCACTATTATTCACTACTTTGTGTTGGGCTGTGACATAATGTCCCAATAAAAAACACTGCAGTTTGCAGTTGTAACGTGACAAAAATCAACTGGTATGAATACTTTTGAAAGGCACTGTAGACCTCAGAGAAAGAACATGTAGCCATCATGACCAGGTAACTTACTGGTTTGTCTGAAGACCTTCTATCTCCAGGATGACTCCCTTCTCATGCAGTCTGGCTGCTGTGTACTTCAGAGACTGTGGCTTCCACTTCTTACTGCCCTTTTCTTCTCCTTTGCTGTCCATTTTTATGGATCTGCGAGAATTCCTGAAGACAAAACAGTCATGATTAAATATATGAAAATCCAACATGAAACAGACACAAAAACCTTGTTAGAAAGGTCTTCCAACAAACCGCACTCACTTCCGGTTGAGATTGTCCAGGCAGGCCTTGATGTAGGTGTCATAATAGTTCATTTGTTCCTGGAAGAAGGCAGTTTTTGAGTTGAGCGCTGTCAGAGTCTGTTGAAGCTTCGTAAGTTCTGCCTTTCTCCTCTGTCTGTAGCGTCTCTGGTACCGAATGTCCTGTTGATCATAAACGATAGATTTAGGCTTCACTTAAATTTTGAGCAAAGTTACTGGAATAACACTAAGATTGATTTTCAGACATAAAGGATAGGGTGCTTTGAAACCTTTGCTATGTCGTTTATTAGTTCCTGGTAATTGTTACTGGCGGTGGCAAGGCCAGCCTGCTCAAGGTTACGGAGATTCCTTAAGATCTTCCTCTTCTTCTGCTCGAGAGGCAGCTGGCTGTCCTCCAACACAGCTTGGCTGCTCTTCAACCCGGCTGGTGTCTGAGCATCCTGGTCAGCCCTGCGCTGGACAATCTTCGTATGCTCAGACTCCTTCGGGATCAAAAGGAATTAGCAGTTCAAAGATCTTATTGCACTATGGTGCAAAAGAGAGTAAAAATCCATACTCTGGTGAATAATAGTTACGGTCAGGATAAGAAAAAGTAAGACCTGTGATGCAGTAGCCGGGGTCTCAAGTATTTCTAGTAAGGTCTCTCCGTGCTGAATCCGAATCACATCAACGATCAGCTTTTTTGTCCTGAAACAAAAAAAACACCAACAGAATTACTTATATGGTAAATGAACTGAACTTATATAGTGCTCCAGTCATACAGACCGCTCAAAGCGCTTTACACTAGAGCCACATTCACCCAATCACACTCACTAACGCTCACACATTCATACACCGATACACAGATTGGTAGGCAACTTGAGGTTAAGTGCCTTGCCCAGGGGCACATCGACATATGGCAGGAGGAAGCTGGATTCGAACCCACGACTTTCTGATTGCAAGACGACTACTCTACCTACTGAGCCACAGTCGCCTAAATTGCAAGATCCCAGCATCTGGAAATTTAACAAAATGTTGCTAGTTTTCACTTGAACAAGGCTGAAGTCATGTTGTTTAGACCCAACCGTCCCTGCAGGAGCCACAGTATCGATCTGCTCTGGCCTAGTGAGGAGAACCATTATAAACAGACTTGAGTGTGAAAATGGATCCTACTCTGAAAGCTGATGCTATGTAAACAGAGCATATTTTTTTCTAAAAGCAATGTTAAACGTGTAATTCTTTTGCAACCTGTAGCCTTTATCCCTGCAATGTGCTTCATTGCTTTCAAATGTCTCAGTTGCTGTGTGGCATTTCTCAGTCTCAACTCATGTGTTTCATCTTGCTGCCTCAGGTCAGGTAACCGTAGTCTTATATGTTCCATGATCCAAGACGCGATACAAAACCAGAACTGTGAGTTGCTCATCTATTGTATGTCAGACAAGTACTGTATTAAATGTTTAAAAAAAAAAAGCCTCCAAGCTTTGACCCGGTGTGTGATGCCGACTGTGACCTAATTCTAACTTATTTATTTTTTACTGCTATGTTGCAAAACCCTTTTATAATGTACTTGTGTATGTTTTATCTTTTTGGCCTGGGCTTTTCTGGATGCAAGTTTTGCTGGGCAGCACACAGGTCAGCCCTGCTCTTTATGTTTATTTAAAGTATTTTATACTTAATGTTTTGAAGGAGAGATATTTCACCACAACTTTCTAAACACTCAGGCACACTTAGTTCAGTGCTTTGCAATATATTTAGCTTTTTTGCACTATTACATTTTTGGCTACTGTTTATCATGCAACAATGCTGATTCAATGAGCTGTGGGAATTTTGAACTTCCATCTACCCAAAGTCTGAATTACCATTCAGGATATAAAGCATTACTGCTACCATTTTCACCCTTTTCTCTAAAGCTGAACTAAAATGGTGCAGATGACAAGTTGCTCTAAACACAGGGTTCTTATACAGTTCTGCCATTTTGTTAAAAATAGTGCTTTAGTGCTTTGTTTTTCATTCTAGGTAGTAAAATGGCCCCTTTTTTTGTTTTTTGAAGGAATGTGTATTCAATCAGTAAGTAAAAAACAAAACACTGCTGGGTAAAATGTTCAAATCAATGTGTGATGTGGCAAATCAAAGATAAAGAATGTCTATTTTATATAAATCTATGCAGAATCACTGGATTATTTAAGCTTTAATAGACTCTTGTCCTTCAGAAACTGAAAGAGGAGAAGAAAGTCTGTAAAAATTGTTTTTCCGTACTCCACTTGTTTTCCTAACATAAGTATCCAGAACTGGAAATTGATAAAAGCAAATTCAATACTTTTTACAGACTCTTCAATGTTGTATGGAAACCTTATAATATCATAATAAACATTATGCGATATGGTAGGATGCCCCATTTGCATCTGTGTGGAAGCTGTTATAGTCAAGTCCTCAAAGAAAAAGTTTTGTCCAATCACCTTTCAAGAACCGACAGACCCTTGTTCAATTATGCTCACTTCTGCCTCCAGAAAGACCAACATTGTAGGAGTCATACGGAAAACTGAGCATTTTACGGATAGGTTAATGAAAAAAGGTTTGTCTATTCATTAACCGACAACATGCTCTACTTAAAACATGGAGAACATTTTAGCTAACACATACAAATAATAGACTCAGTTGCTGTGTATTTATGATCCATTTTTACAAGAAGAGCTGTCTGAAAACATGGATAAGAGCAACACTGCAATGCATTCTTTCAGAAGGCATTCCAAACGGATGCATGTTTATAGGGTAGATAACCCTAACCCCGTTACTTCTTCCTCTGTGGACAGGACATGATAGAGGAGCAGGAAAGACAACAAAGATATGTGACTGAATGAAACCCACAAAGACGCACTAATTGTGTCACAAAGTCAGCAGATCACAGAGTATTAACAGCACAGTGCCGACTAAGTGTGATTCCTGGTACAGTTTGGCAGTCGATCCCCACAGCTGTGCCCAAAGTCTGAAGCCTCAGAACGGGAGAATTTCAGGTAGAGCAAAGCATTGTGTTACAAAATGATCATGTTCAAACTTTCTGCCCAAGATCCAACCATAAACTTACTTCGTCATGAGAGTCTTCAAGTCTTTGTCATCTCCCTCCAGCAGCTCAAACTTGCTGGTCAGTGTTAGAGAGATCTCAGTCTTTGCCAGCTGACTCAGAGCACCTTCTCTGTTTGGTTCATCTGGGTCTACAGCTCCTTCACCTGAAGGTACAGCAGCACCGTTTGTAAATCTGGGAAATATTTTGTGAAATTGGGACTTAATAAAGTCAGAATTTGTTAAAACTGTACCAAGAAAAGCCTCGACGTCAGGCACATCTCCCAAATCCTGCAGCAGCTCATGCAGCAAGTCATTTCGGTCTGGAGAGATGGCTTCCAGATGTTCCAGAAGCAGCTGAGTGCAAACAAATATTTATAATATTGAATAAACTTATCCACTGACCTGCTGTTAGTTACTGAAACAACAGAGAAGCCACAAAAAACAGTTAAATTAATGTAGTCCCTTCCAAGGTTGCTGGATTTTAAAAATCAAGAACTAAGCAGCTACTGAATATGTTACTGACCTCCAACAGTTATCACAAAATCAATGCATATACAGAGAATAAATGCTACCAATCAATTGTACTTTTAGCTGTTCCCTAAATAGTACAATGAATGAAAATCTGATGATGATATATTAATGTGCAAAGATAAAATAGATGAAAAATCAGTTTGAACCATTATTATCTCCATTAGAGCTCTTGGGTAGAGTAAAACACGGGTGGCTTTATTCCAAATTTCTCACTATTAATAGTTTTCCAAGAAAAATCTGAGGAAATATGAAGGACGGAAACGGGATAATGTTGGTGTCAAAAAAACAAAACGAATGAAAAGTGCAGGAGGGAAAAACTAATCTAGGTTCACCCTCTGTGGTAAGCAGGGGTCTATTTCCCTTTGAAAAACATACAAACAAGTTTTAAATTAGCTTCAAAACTGCTTCAGTATTTTGCCATCATAACGTTTTTTGGTAAAAAGTTCTTCTAATGAGAGGCCAGAGAAACTGACTGAAGCAGAGAGTGATGCAGCACTGCCCCTCCCCCACCTTTTGCTGCACACTGGTAGTCAGAAAGGGTGAAAGAAGACAACTGTGCTGCTTCCTCATTTAGAAGGTCCGAAGTCACTGTATAAAAGCTAAAGGAGCGCCACCCATAAGTCCGTGTAACACCGTCTCAAGACTACAGTTGGCAAGGTATGAGCAGTGTGTTTGTTAAGCAGCAGTCTGCTTATTCTAATTCCTTTTTAAGTCTATTGTTAATTAATTAATATATGTGGCAACATTGTTGCTTTTCTGTTTCAAATAAAAGCCACAAAGTAGAACTGCACAATATTAAGACACATAACTGCAATACTATTGGTGATTTCCTATTCCTGTTCCTTTCCGTCATTCTAATTTACCCGAGCTTTAACATCTCACTGAAAGTACACAGAGGAACCAGGGGTAGGTAAGAGACCATCTAACTGGCCATACATACTACCATGTAGAGTGTGAATGCAACACATTGGAAATATCATATCCTACAAAATATTGCATCCAAGCAGTATTTTGCAATTGCAGTACTGCAATTTGATTTGATAGGTTTAACATTTTTGTAAAGTCAGTAAAACAGCTGTATTTTTACTAAACATTATTATAACACAAGAATTTCATAGCCACCCAAGTCTGGCCTGTTCGTCTATTTGTATTAAGGTTTTTTTTAAGATTTGACATAAATTGCCAGAAAATAATAATAAGAGACATCTTCAGGTTTCATCATTGAACAGGTAATCAGATCCACAGTAACATGAATTGGGAAGAAAGCGATGTGTAACTAAAACTGGGACTAAAGGTTTTCCTCTTTATGTAGCACAAAGTCTTAAAAACCGGCACCATACAACTACAGGATGATCTGAATAAGTGCATGGATGTATGTTCTTACAGCCTTGTGGTATGAAGTTAGTTCGAGTCAATAACACAACAGTAGGGAAGAATGAAAGATCAGTGTATTTTGTCAGAGTTTACCGAATGAGTATTGATGATCTCCTCTATTGAGATGTAGATGACAGGTTTGCTCAGAGTCACCATGTCTGAATATTCATCAACATTAAACCTCTCCTCAGGTTCAGGAACGTCACATGCAGCCTGGAAAAATGACCTGGTGGAGATCAACGGTTAACTGATGTCAATCTCTGAGATTAAGGTATGGTAGAGTTGAGGCAAACAACATTCTATCAGAATTAAAGAAAACAATGTCATCAAAATGCTAATGTGCTGATAATCATTTTTTCCCAGCCAGGGTGAAAGGTTCAAACAAACGGATTTCCAGAAAATGGACATGTTAGTGGATTTCCAGTAAAGACGAGTCATTTATTTTCATAAAGTGGGACGGATGGCAACACACACACACTGATATTGCCTCTCCCATTTGGAAATTAAGTTAATGTTGGCAGACGACTATCTAAAGTCTGCTGACACAGCATATAGCTTTTTTCTGTTACCAGGGATACCTCTATGTCCACCCTGTTACATTGTTTTAGGTATTCCGGACTTTGTTATAAGAGGAAGGTCACTTCTTTTTTACCACTTGTGTTTCTCACCTAGAAAACATTTCGGAAATACAGCCAAAAAGCAAAAGAAGTCTCTCCCAGCAGAGCATAATTTGTGCACATTCATCTAATCCCTCTTACCTAAACTTCTCATAGGTCTGAGATATGTATTTGTTCATTGGCGTCATATGTGCATTCTCGCCCTCAAACAGCTTGCTTGCAGCAGCATGCTGCAGCATCTTTGCAACAGACCCCAGGTTGCGTCGCTGGTCGAGGTGAAGCTGGCCCCCTGCTGACATGTCGATTATGTCAAAGCCATCTGGTGCCACAATGGCTGGGTTCATGTAGCGGTAGTACAGCAGGTTTCCCACAATCTAATATAAAAAGAAAAATAGGTCACACATCAAGCAAGAATACCGTTTTTCTGTGATTTGGTTTTACCATCGTAATGCTTCTACCTTTAGCAGCTCGTCCTCTGAGGCTTCAGGAAACTTTTCATGGAGGCTGTTCTTCAAAACCTTTGCTATGTATCTCATGCCATAACTGCATGCAAAACAAAGTGCACTGGTAGGACATCAAACACAAACAAATGCAGTGACATGCGAAACGATAAAACAAGCCCAGCAAAAGTAAAACCCAAAAGGTTTTTTTCCCCATTAAAACTGCAATCAGGTCTCCAAGTATGAGCGAAACAGCACCTCTGGTGGAAAGATTTTAGAGGACAGAAACAATAGCGAGTTTTGAAAACACGAGTAATTGTCCTAAAAGGCTGGTCAGTCCAACAACCACACCAAGTCCAAAAAAGTTTGGAATTATAAACATAAAATTTAAATAACAAAGAAAGCTAGAAAAATAATGCTCAGGAAGAGGACTTCAAATATGTAAATGCAAAAGGAGGAAGGTTTTATTTGACCTTTATTTAACAAGGTAAAAAGCAGGGGTAACACAAGCAGACATAAAGCTAACTCATAGAGACATACTGCAATGGATATTCATAATCACAAACATGCAAATTGGTCACAGAAAAAACCTTCAATCAAGTAGGCCATGGTTACCAGACCTTGAAACTTACGGGATATTATCCAGCGAGGACACAATGGAGTTCAACACCTTATCTGTTGCAGACCGCAGAGCCACACTGGAGGCCTGCAGCCTATTGCGTACTTCTTCATGAGACATGGCCTGCTCAGGAGTCACCTCATAGGGCAGCTTGCTGAAGGAGAGCAATGGAGAGCAGTGTGATGGACTATTGTTTGACCATTAATAATGGTTCATTTTCTCATTTTTCATAATCCACATGGATAGAAAAAATGTTTCCTGATAGACAGGATGGGAAATGTAAAATATTGAAAGGGAAACAACAAAGAAAAATGACAACAGAAGAAAGGACCACAACCTAAAGCCAGGTGTTTCCGCTCCTACCTGGCCTCTCCGGTCGCCGTCTCCAGCTGGTTGACCCAGGCTTTGTACACATCCACAGGATTGGTGTTGATGCCTAAACTCTTGTTGTCAATTATCTCTTTCACTACTGGAGCCAACAGCTGCCTGAGGGTGTTGTGACCACGTGCACCTCTGTTAAAGCTCACCACCATCTTGATGACTGTAGGATTGCCCGTCACTATGTCCTGGATCTGATCCACCTTAGAACTGAGACGAAAAAAAAAGACCAATGGTGGAAATTGAAACCTACAATTATGGGTTCCAACGTTAGCACACATTTATGTGATCAGCCTCTGTGATCTATCCTGGAAAATAATGTGTTGCTAAACATTTTTGTTAGAATGTAAACAGAGTTCTCACTTTATCTCTTCTTCCAGTGCAGTCTTGAAGAGTTTGAGCAGCAGGTACTCCTCTCTTTGGTTGGAAGCATAGTTGTACAACGTGAAGATCACTGTGTCCATGAACTTTGTAGATTTGTTTTGGGGCATCTGGAAGATCAGCTTTGCCAGATAGGATGGGATGGTCTGAAACAGTGTTGGGGAAAAAAGGAGCTTTAGTTTGTCCTAATAAAGAAAACCTCAGAGCTCAAAAAGACCTAAAACCTGTTTGCCACTGCATAGTTCAAATGTATTTATTTATGCTGCTGTGCCTTTGTACCTGTAGCAGATAAAAGAGATGTTGGTAGGCTTCCAATTTCCTTCTTTTGCCCTTATTGAGGCCCTTAATGCCAAGTCCATCTCCAGCAGTCTGGTCATCATGGCTTGTTTTATTTTTCTTGTTCTTCATTTTCTTACTATGTGAAACAACATCCTGTGAAATAAAAGAAGCCCCAAATTAATAAGGAATCTCAAATGGAATAGATGGAGTACTGGACCTCATCATTCTAGCCATCTATCTAGGAGACCCGACAAAAAAGGTTCATATTAAACTTGTACATTTCGGGTTGCGGCACTGAAAAATCCACAGTTCTAACAATTACATTAAAAGTTCTCAACCTGCAGCGTGATCCTGTTCTTCACCAGCAGTCCGATCTTGATGTCCATTAGATTCAAGTCTTTCTCCATCTGTTGGTTGGAGCGGATCTTTGTCACCACTTCTTCCCTAAGCTGTGTCACCTCTTGTTCCTCCTGCAGATCCAGGGGGCTCTGCTCCAACAAGTGGACAAACTTTCGGACCACAGACAGCGGAGGATCACTGGCTCCAGCTAAAATGTCAAAAACAAGAAGCGCAGGTTTCTTGTAACATATAAAAAGTATTAACTGGCTTTACAGTTATGTTTTTTTTTATAAATACTGGACATATAGGTGTATGAAGACATTGGAATATTGTTTATAATTTAATTTATTTCCATGTATCTCATATTATACATATTCGTTACACTCAGACTGGAATATTTCAAGTGTTTATTTCTGTTTTTCAAAGATTTTGTCAGCTGAAAAAAACAACACTCAGTTTCTAAGAAAATGTGAATATTACATTTAAACAGATTTTTAATACAGTAAGGTTGCCTAATAAAAGTACTGTGCAGTAGTTTAATTCATCTGATGGAGGCTCAATTTGCATGAATTACTGCATCAGCACAATATGGCATGGAAGAAATGATGAGCCTGTGGCTCTGCTGAGGTGTTGAGAAGGTAGCTGTAATGGCAGCCTTCAGCTGGTCTGCATTGTTAGATCAGGTGTCTCTCATCTTCTTCTTGACAATACCCCATGGATTCCCTAGGGCAGGGAGGTCCAAAGAGCTGCCCCTGGCTGCAATTCAGAAATGATCCAAATTTGTCCCACCAGCACAGGTGGTTGATGCAGATGTTTTGTTTTAATTCTAAACAAAATTGTTAATAACAGATTAAAATCTTCTTACAATGGAGAACATCAGGTAGGACACAAGATCTAGTTACTTTTAAAGCGTTTTTTGAGAAAGAGTGACCTAAATCCTGCTCTTAATGCTGAAAATAGACTGAATTCAATTAGTTTTTTCCTAACGTGTCCAGAAGAATTTGGAAACTTTGGATGCCTTTCTTTTAAAAAGACAAACTTGCAAAACCCTTTTTAACCCTTCTTCTGACTATATTATTTGTCTGAATTATTGCATGTTTAAATTATTGTTAAGGTAAAAAAAAAAAACAGCAACTTATTTTTGAGTTGGAGATTTTGGCCCAGGGGACACAAAGTTTAGACCCCCCTGCTCTAGGGGGTCGAGGTCAGGTCAGGTCAGGTCAGGCCAGTTAATGCCCAATCAGCGGTACCATGTCTTAAGGGTATGGAACCATCATATCCATCTGAACTGCAGTTTCCCCTTCAGTCTAAACATTTCTGAATTTAAAATCCTTTTTATTGTGTTCTGTTTTAGTGTTTTGTTTTCCTCAGCTGTAAGCCAGAATCATCTAAATTAACAGAGTTAAACCTTTAAATACTCATTATGCAGGGAAAATATGTATATGTTTACATTTATAAACTAAGTTCATTCAATAAATTACAGTTTTCATGATACTCTATATAGCTGTATATTAAAAAAATATATTTTAAGAGTCTGCCATACCGATCGGAAACATTCAGGAGATTCATACACACAAACCAAGGATAAAAATCATAAGAACCTAACTAAGCTCCATGATAAAACAGAGTTTTTCTATCCCAACATAAAAAAAAACTGACATTTCATAACAGCTTAATTTTGTGTACTACAGAAGTACACAAAATGCTGCATACAAAATGATTTTTCACTCACTTAAGGTTCTGTAGTCATCTCTTGCTTTGTTTGCCTTTAGGAACGCCTGGATTTTCACAATTTCTTTGTCCTAAACAGCAACAGCAGAGCGCTGTGAGCAGCAGGACAAATGCAGGAAAATTCAACAACAGGTCTGTGGACCGAGTCTTTGATTACTCACGTGCTCTCGGAAGAACTGCAGCCTTTGATTATACTTTCTTTTTGCTTTCCACATTTTCACTATAGACTGGATCTAAAAATAGCACAATTCGTTGTTAGGTTTCTGAAATGCGATTTATGTATATACCCTTTTTCATTAATTCATCACCAATATCAGATACTTTACAAATATTTGTTATATAGTTTTAGTTAGCAGTTATTGTTTAATAGCAGTTGTAATTTTAAAGA
The DNA here is from genome assembly GCF_021462225.1 of Girardinichthys multiradiatus. Taxonomy (NCBI): domain Eukaryota; kingdom Metazoa; phylum Chordata; class Actinopteri; order Cyprinodontiformes; family Goodeidae; genus Girardinichthys; species Girardinichthys multiradiatus. Next base: position 34,675,106 of record NC_061805.1, on the reverse strand, counting down.
TAAAAAAAAATGGAGACAATATTATTATTGGTAATAATCACCTTCACCACAGAGGCAACACTTTTCTGAAGCAAATTAATTCTCGCTATGTAGATTTTCCTCTGTCTATAACCCCTCCAGCTAGCCTGAAAAAGGAAAAACTACATTTAAAAAAGTAAGAACATACAATTACAGCTCCACATACAATGAAATTGAGACATTGTGTAAAATGTAAAAAAATAAAAATAAAAATCACCCTATATGCAATTTAATACACAACAAAGACAAGATATTTAATGTTCAAACTGATAAACTTGAGTGTTTTATCTCATTTTGCTGCTTGCAACACGTTCCAAAAAAGCTGGGACAGGGGCAACTAAATACTTGCTTGAGCAAACAGTCCAACAGTTTCTCACTGTACAATTGCAAGTCCATAATATCATCAAAATATTCAGGGAATCAGGAGAATATCTGCGGCAAGACCGAAACAAACATTAAATGCCCACAACCTTTGACCCCTCAAGAGGCACTGCATTAAAATCTGACATCATTGTAACGGATATTACCGTATGGGCTCAGGAGTGCTTCAGAAAACCATTGTCAGTTAACACAGTTTGTCACTACATCTACAACTGCAAGTTAAAACATTACCATGCAAAGCCAAATATCAACACCACCCAGAAACGCCACCAGCTTATCTGGACCCGAGCTCATCTGAGATGGACTAACGTAAAGTGGAAAAGTTTGTTTTTGGAAATCATTGACGTCATGTTCCCAAATGCTTTTGGAGTGTTCTTAAACGGAAAGGTGATGTAACACGGTGGTAAACATGCCTCTGTTTCAGCTTTTTTGGAACGTGTTGCAAGATTTAAATTCAAAATGAATATTTGCAAAAAAGGCATTAAAGTTTATCAGTTTGAACATTATTCAACTGCATATAGGCTGAACAGGGTTTCCCAATTATTGTATTGTATTTTTATTCACAATTTACACAAGGTCTCAACTTCATTGGAAGTGGGATTATAGTTGGTGAATGGCATCACAGGGTAGGTTGGTGAAGTTGGATAGGCAGCAATAGGTCTTTTCAATAGCTGTGATACTGTGTATGTTGTTTTTTAATTATAAAAAAGCAAGCACATAATTTATCAAATGTATGTAAAATTAATAAAGTTATAAGTGGTGCAACAGCCCACAGCTGCATCAGGAATTAGGAGAGTTTACACTCATCACTGGTATGAATGATTCTTCAAAAAACGTTCTTTTTAAGGGTGGAATAATCATAAAACATATTTCAATGAATTATACAAAACAATAAGTACAATTCTGAATGGATATTTGACCACTCTTAAAAACCGAACTGGTAAAGTTGTTTTCAATTGGTTGTTTTCTTGGCACAGATGGTTCATAAATTCTCAAATAATTTTTAATCCAAACCCATTTGTGGAAGAGTGGTGAATTGTTCAGCCAGAATTATGCCAGAAACGTGTTGATGGCCACTAGAGTAGCCACTCATTGAGGGTCATTTAACCAGATATTAATAGGGGGTCCAGGTTTTTATCCGACGCTGGATGTATAATTTTGTGTAGATTAGAGAAAGTCTGCAACTAAACTTCTTGATTTTCAAATTCACTGACCATTGTTTGTCATATGATAATTCCACCCTGAAAAAAGACTGTTTAAGTATTTTTCTAAAAGGCAAAACAAATTGTTTGTAAACCTTTCACTGGCACTGTTATATAGTGGTTTTCTAGTATACCTGTGAACATAAAGCCCTCTACAGTACAATACAAACATAATTATGTATTTCTCTATTACATACTAAAAAGCACATAAGGGGAAATGCGGGCTTCATAATTTGTCCATGAACGCTGCAACATGTTAAATGATGAAAGCAAAAATGGCCGATGCTCTGCGTCCTCACATTTCATACCTGGAGTGCAATTACATGGGGTTCCTGTTGGTGTAGATACTCCATTCTCTGTGAATGCTTTCTTCTAAACAGGTAACCTCTGATCCTTGCCTGCAGCTGGGTGACGAAGGATTCATTTGCCAACCATAGCTGTTCCCTGTTGTATTCTGCAGTCACAGAGTTCACTACATTCTGACAGGAAGGACAAAGCCAAGCAATGATCACACTACTGAATCTTTGTAAACACAGGAATTTTATTTTCATGACTTGGTTCTGTAAGATCTTAATAAGTGCTACCATTATGGAGATGTACCTGGATCTCCTCTTTGCTGAGTTGGGCTCCTTTCTGTTCAAACCCTTCAGGCTCCTCCCAGGTGCCCTGCCCAGTCTCCAGATTGTAGAAGTAGTCGTAGCTGTCCTTGATGCTGTGTTTCACCCAAACACCATCACTGCTGCCTGGAAGGAAGAAAACAACCACGTATTTTACAAATACCAATGCTTCTGGATCGGTGTGGCCCATCGCGGCCCACCGTCTCCGAACCAATCAAAGGTCTGAAGAAACCAATGAGGACAATTAAAACATTCCTTATCTTGCTAATTTTATGAACATTTACCAGCATTAATATTGTAAAATTATTGAAATGATATGTTTCAGCTTTAGCTTTTTTTATATATAAACCTTTGTTTGCTTTTTGAGTTTTTTAAATTACTTTTTTTTATTTCTACATATTGAAAATATACAAATAGTTTCTACTTCATAAGCATGAACATTCATTTAACCTCTAAAGCCCGAGGGTGTATTTTTCAAAAAATGCATACGGCTATTCTCAACCTGTACATGCCTAAACTGTTCATCTTGGTATCAACTAACAGAAAGGTCCTGGAGGATGATGTGGATGTGAAAATTTGAGAGTAAATTATTCAGGGCCTGAGTAAATATGGTTTAAATGCACAAAAAATTAATTCTGCCAAACAAAAAATAGATACAAAACCTTCCATACAAAACCTCTTACTCTTGCTGTAGCCAATCTGGTGTCAACACAATAAGTAATTGAAAGGTTATACATGTTTAGACTTTTATGCATGGTGTTTGAGCGGTGGTCAATGGATATAAGAATGAAGTAAATACTTTTGTAGAGGAGTCTCAGATGAAGATCTGGACATACAAGTGTGTGTCAGTCTCAGAGTTAGTCAGCCACAAGCAGGTGTTTTTGTTACTGAAGAGGACAAGTCCCCTTGTAAGAGGACTAGAGGTTAATATAAATTTTAATGAAATATCAAATATGCAAATTACAAGCAGAGCCACTAACATCATTAGAATATCTTAACGCAGTATAAAATTCGATTTTAGTGATATAAGCATGAAAATTACACAAACTTCATTGTTTCACTGTATGTTTGGTGGTGTTTGGAAGCTCCTTTCAACCTGGATATTTTTTCCACCCACATTTTTGTGATCATGAAATAAAACATTGAGGTTTAGATCCACGTTCTTTGCCTCAAGTGACCCTTTTACCTGAACATACATGGACTGGATTTCTGGTTCAGTGTAGACATATTGCTTATTATTCAACAGAGATCACCTCTCTTGTAAGGATAAGTTAAACCTAGATAACTATACGACAGATAAATTAAACCTTCACTCGAGTTCATCTACTACATGATGTCTGAATATTTACCTTTACTAGCATTCATCGTTTGTCTGTGTGCCAGATCAGCCTGGTATGAGTCAGCACAGTCAGGATGAACCGCTCTTAGTCCTGCACTGGGGATCTGCAAAGCTTGCAAGGTGTTCTGGGAGTCCCCTTCTTCCACGGTCTTGTTAATATGAGCAACAGCTCCAGCCACTAAACGTTTATAAGAGCAATTGGATGTTGAGTGAGAATGTCAACAGAAATCCACATCAGGAAACATGGTTGGGGATATTAAATGGTAAAGCAAAACAGCATAAAGACAGTCACATCCCAAGAGTCATGAGCATAAAATCTTTTAAATGACAAATATTTAGTGAACATGTTAAAGATGTAAGATACTACATTTCATTCTGATGTAAAATTAACAAGCAGTAGCATAAGCAGCTGATTGCTCCATTCAAAAACTTCTGTAATGATTCAAAATAAACCCCCAAAAATATGTTTTATCAAAACCGAATTGAAACAGATGTAAATGTAAACACTCAGATGTGACCAACACACACAATTACCCAACAATTATTTCAGCTAGCTTAAATGTACAGGGGAGCTCAAATTGTTAGAGCGTACTTGTGAGGGCCTCTTCTTCGTCCTGATTGGCCGTTAGGATAGCTTCTTGGATTTGGTCCAGCCAGAGCACTGCAGATTCATCTCCAGAACTCTACAACCAGTAAAAAACTGAAAGGTCACTTCAATTATCAGAAAAAAAGAATCAAACTGCATATCAATCATGAAAGTTCACAAATGTACTGTCCTTGACCAGTGACCAGCTTGGTTGGAAACTCAAAAATCCAAACTTTTATATATTTTTTTTCCCCAGTCTGTGAACAAGCCATCTACAGTAGGCACCACCGTGACATTGTTACTAAAATAAAAAAGACAAGACATGCCTACGGTTCATTCAGAAAGCTAAAGAGGAAAAGAGTTCAAGACTTTCAGCAGAGAACAAGAAAGCTGTACGAAGTACAGCAAAGGTGCTCCGCTTTTTTCCATTTGAGCTTTTGACCCGTGCCTGCCATGTTTAATGGAAATGTCAGCAGCCTTTTTAAACTCTCACAGTTTAGGCAAGGGTCTACATTACCTAGGAAATACACAGAGACGCTGCCATGTTTGTATTGCTATCTGTGCTAATCGGAAATTTAAGATGTTGAAAGAGCTTAAAATGTTAATTCAGTAATTGGTTTTTGGTTTAAAATATTAGCAAAACTATTTCACATCAGCTGTATCACCTGTAAATCTCTTCTAATATTAATAATTTATGACTACCACTGCAGGGATGCTAGTAAAATATTCTCAATGCTGTTTTTACAGCTTATTTTATTATAGTTTTCAAATAGAAATGTGCTAAAAGTGTTATTAGCAGGTCAAAACATCACAAAAACAAGATATAAAATGATATAAATACAGTAGCCCAATGCACAGCACAGATTATATCTAACCGAATAATTTGCTGATATTACAGCAGCCACACTGTAACAAATCAGTCCAGAAGAAGGAAATCAGACAAGGGAAAACAAGAAAAATGAGTACTCGTACAGTCAAACTTCACAACAACTACAAACTCTGTTTACACAGCTTGATGGTTGTGTTTCCTTTCAGGCTAATTTTAGAGAGCCCTTTGGAGACTGAGGTTACCCCTTGACCACAGACTCCAGAGAACGGAAGTTACTGCTATAAAACACTGAGGCATTTAACAGGCATTTATCTGAATGTAACAAGCTCAACGTTACCATAAAAGCTGACAGATGGATCCGCTAATGATTAAATTCAATGTGTACATTTTTTTATTGTGTGTTCGATCTAATTTGATTGGACATTTTAAAATTCCTACAACATTTAAGTTGTGAGCAGTACAACGTGGAGGATACAAAAAGACATTATTTTTGAAAATACGTTCCAATGAAGTAAGATGCATATAGAGAATTACATACTTTTACTACCAAACAAGCAATAGTTTAAACAGTTTTAGCAGTGTTTTCATAAACAGAAACAACAATAAAAACAATCAAAAAACACAGTACAACTAATTTAAAACAACCAAAGCTCAATAGAATCTGTTGTTGATAGACCAGCACACAGCCCCTCCTCCCCACTGGGAGACAGAGGGAAGTTCCTGACGCAGGCAGAAGGGAATTCAGTTTTCAGGTCCGAGCAGGAAACTCACCCGCAGCACCGCACACAGATCATTATCTCACATTTACAAACCAAGAGCTAAGCTCGAGCAGACAACTATTGACTCCACCGTTTGAGCTACAGAGATGCAAAGGGGCAAATTTGTCCAGTGGAGAGCTGTTGAAGAGAACCACGATAAACAGGAGTGAAGAACAGGAGCATTTGGAAACGTAGGGATCAGTCTGGAAGGGATATGGCTAACCTTCTGAGAGGACTCCTATTTTGTTTAGTGGCGGCACAGACCAGTCAGCTCAATGGTAAGTTTGTTAAAATGTACTTTTACTGAAATGATAACAATGTTTTCAGAGGGTCAAAGTTACAGCTAAACCCAAAATTATTAACATTGCTGGCAGCTTTATTTTTTAAGTAATCGACATTAAATCATGTCTCTCCTGACTAGAGGTTATAATAAATGTTTTGGAGAGGGACCGGCCAGAGGCCCGACTTGAATCCGATGGAGAATTTGTGGAGGGAGCTGAAGATTAGGATGATGGCCAAGAGGGTTTCTGACCACATAGTCAATAAAGATTTTTCTGTTGATTAAGGATATTTATTATTTTTGTTATGTTCTTTAATAAAACGCAAATAAATGTCGTTTTTTTTACAAATCGATACTCCTTTTATGTGATTTTAGTATTTCAAGAAATGCTCATGACATTCCCCATCACAAATAAATGTCTTGGTTTGAATCATATTGGGCTTAACTGTACCTATCTATGCTTAAATATATATACCATAAACAGCATAGAAATTTAGAGTTCTTTCAGAGGTGCTTCAATCAAATTGAAATTTCATTTCATTTTTACTTTACAGAAAACAGAACAAAGATTGCTCCACCAAGAAGTTGGAAGGGTTCCTTGAATAAATATAATTACACAAACCAGCTGCCTGATCCTTTTGTTGTCGGCACCGATCCTCACCTGGATGTGGACCCTGAGGGTCCAGTGACAGCATATACCACAGGGGCCATCAGCAGTTGGTTCATCCCTTTATCATACATCCTAACTATCCTCGTGGGAATCCCCTCTAACACCTACATTCTGGCCTTCCTGAGAGTCAAACTCAGTTCAAAGATGTTATCCACAGTGGTCCTGAACCTGAACCTGGCCCTGTCGGACTTGCTGCTCGTGCTGTCTCTCGCTTTGCGCGTTCACTACCACCTAAATGCAAACAACTGGATATTTGGTGAAATCTCCTGCCGGCTTATTGCAGCTTTATTTTACGGGAACGTTTACTGCTCGGCTCAGACCATAGCATGCATCAGCGTGAAGCGCTACCTGGCTGTGGTCAAGCCGTTTTTGTACAGAAGGATGACTAAAACGAGCCTGGCAGTGTGGATGTGCCTGGTTGTGTGGTTTCTGTATGGAGCTGCTATTGTGCCTGAGCTCTTGGTCAGGCAGAGCTATTATATCACAAAGCTGGGGATCACTACGTGCCATGATGTGCTTCCACTAGAAGAACCCTCACATTCTCTGCTGGTGCCATACAGGCTCATGCTAGTTTTTCTGGGCTTCTTACTACCCTTCATGGTTTGTATTTACACCCACATCGCAGTGGTCTACCACCTGGAACAAAGCTCCTGTGACTGGAAACTGTTTATTAGAGCAAGCACTCTGGTTTTCATCATCTTCGTTGTGTGTTTTTTCCCCAGTGGCATCCTGCATGCTGCCCACTACATCCACCTGTGCTCCAGTGGGGATGACACACTGTATGGATACTATAGATTAGCAATTTGTCTCTGTTGTTTCCACAGTTGCCTGGATCCCTTCCTGTGCATGCTTCTTTCCATGACAGCAAACTCAGAGCTACAATTAATCTCCTTTAACAAGATACTACAGAGGCCCGCAGTTATAATATGACACTGGCCATTTCTACATAAAGGGGAAAAAAGAATATTTCCTTGAATACTGTTGTATAGAAGAGAGACCAGGCAACAAATCGAAAATCTTTGTGACTTAATCTGTAAAAGTTTATTTTGGACACTGTGGAAATTTAATGACAGGAGAAGAAGCATTAAAATCAAAACTGTCATAATATAAATACGAGCAAAAATCACAATGGTGGCGCGGCGCTGGTGGTGTAGGGTTTAGCGCAGGACCACATATAGAGGCTATAGTCCTCGAAGCGGCCGTCCCGTGTTCGAGTCCCGGACCCGGCGACCTTTGCCGAATGTCTCCCCCTCTCTTTGCCCTTCCTTCCTGTCTGCCTACTGTCAAAATTAAAGGCCTCTAGTGCCGAAAAAAAATTATTTGATAAAAAAAAAAAAAGAAAAATCACAATGGCGATAGGCAGCCTGGATGTAATTTGCACATTAATGCTATGCAAACAGTCAATAAATTAGAATTCTATTGAAAAGGTTATTTCAGTAACTCAACTCACCAAGTAAAACACAAATATATAGATTAATTTCACAAATGCTGTATTTAAGCCTTTATTTCTGGTAATTATGTTTATTTTCTGCTTAAAGCTAATGAAAACACAACATTTAAGTCTGGAATATTGCATGAGACCAATTTAAAATAAACACATAATAAAGAAATATTGGCTTATGGAAAATTATGTTTAATATCTACTTGAAGGTTGTTATTTTCAAAAGGTACTTTTAATCTGACAAAAGAGCCTCCTCAGGGTGCATATTCTAATTGAATATGACTGTATGTTTGTGCGGTTGGGTAAATTTCATTGCAGCCGGAGGGACAAAAACTACACACGTTTGTAACCAAGAGTCCTCGCATAATTCAGCATATTTGTCACAGTCGCTTCTTTTTCTAACATTGTTCGCCCTGAGCAAACATTACTTTAATTACTTCTAGTTTTAATTTTATGTCAAAATGTTTTTGCAAGTGGGTAAATAAGAAATGTGCATATCCATGAACCAACCAACCATATTATATTACATAATAAAGAGAAAACTGTTGTAAAACCAAACCAGGTGATTTAAGCTACACCAAACTATTTATCTCTTTGCACTTCAAGGACTTAAATGTATTTTTCTAAAAATCTCAAATATATTGATCAAAATGATTTTCACGCTACCTGGCAGAGACGTCGTTTGGTGTAATGCAGCACGTCATGGTAGTGCTGTGCTGTGGCTGGGTTGACCCCTGTCAGCTTGGCTGTAGGGAGGAGCAGGGCTGCAAGGGTCTGCTGAGGATCTCCTGAGTTGAGGGCCTCGTTGATCTCTGCAATAGCTATGATACCTGAAAGTGAAAGTTTAATTAAGTCTAGAATTTGATGTGTGTAGATTCTCTTTCTGAGACAGCTGGATTTAGACATGAATGCTTAAACTTTTTTAAAAACTGGGAGCTTATTATTAGCAAATGAAATAACTTGCTCTGCGTTGTGAATCAGAACCAAGTATCAATAAAAATGTCTTTACGTTCGTGCTCCTCTTGGACTTGAATGTTGACCATGTCGATGCATTTCTGAACATCGTTCCAAGTGAGAAACTCTTGGCTCTTGGAAAGAGTCTCAGCTCGCTCTTCAATAAGCATGTCAGCGTACCTAAGAAAAAGGGTTATGTAGGATTTCAAACAGGTTCCGTATTAAAAAAAGACTAATCCTGAACCGTTTTGGGAACCTTACAAGCTTCCTAAACATTTTTCATGACAGAACTCCCCATTTTTCCATAGTCAAAGTCCTAGATTTCTCAGTTCACTTTTAGCCAGTATTAATACATGACTTGTCAAGGGGTTTGTGGCAGATATATTTACACAGTGGTAAACTGTTGAACACAAAACCTGCAAAAACCAAAGAGATGTTCACATGGATGCATGGAACATTTAGACAGTAGGATGGAGAATACAGTCTGGAAATACAAATCTCTCTCCATATTATCTTTATAGACTTTACTGACATATTCCTGACACAATTATTTTCTCAGTAGTTTTATTCCCATCCTTCCTGCAGACATCATACCTGTTAAGGTTGTCTTGCTCTATATTTGTGAAGCCCAGAGGAGAGTCCGTTAGCTGCTCAATAACAGCCTGCGGGTCTTTAGTGTCCAGCACCTCATTCAGAACTGCTACAGCCGACAGCATCTCCACAGCTACGCTGAGCTCCTCATGACCCAGTGCAGACTATTAAACAATAAGTGATGAATCAGAAGCTGTAGCATATTAAAGAAAAACTGTGTATTTTATTTAAAAAATTGAAAAAAAGAATGTTTTAGCAGGTATATGTCCAAGGAGCTATAACCTTTAGCTTATAACCTTACCCGTCCTCCTTGTAACTGCAAACTGAACAGTTCAGCCTGATACAGGTTGGCAGCACTCTGGTAGACGATTGGCAGCTGTGCCTCGGGGTTCAGCAGCTCCTCCACCGTCTCCACAGCATTGCCCAGACGGATGGCTGTGTTGATCTGTGCGACTGCCTCAAGTTCTGCTCAGAAATTTAACCTTTTGTAACAATTTACTAACAGAAGGATCTGGAGCATCTCTTATACTATGAACATTAAATCTAACATAGAAATACAGAATGGGAAATATTTATCAGGAATTTTACTAAACCTTACTAGCAAATATTTTCTGTATTTAGCGAGCATTGAGACACCAAGTAGCAGATATCTGAGAGATTTTAAATTATCAATAGGTAATAAGGTGATAATAAACTGGACTTACTTCGTTTTTCTGCCTCAGCAAAGTCATTACAGGAGCTGACAATTCTGAGAATTTCTTCTTTGTCCAACACTACCGTCCTCCCTCCATCCTGTGGTCCAAACGTATGTTGGTAAGACAACAATAAAATCAATTATTCAGCTTTTTGAAACCAATGCAAGACTTCTCCTACACCTGGTCATTAGTTTTATCTAAATGTGTAATTAGTTAATATATGGTCATTTGAAGCGTTTAGTAAGGGCACCGGTTTTTGTTTTTTAAAGCAAATGTTAATTAATTTGTCCTCAAACATCTCAAAAGGTTTATTTTTTATGTACTTTGTATTTTGTGTATTAAGTGTTCTGTGGTGTCCTGCAAGAAGATATCTTCAGCTCCTTATGGTCCTGAGGTTAATGTAAAGCTCATCTAGCTCAGGCTCAGTGAATACCCTTTTGGTATATTGTGAAGTAAGAGGTTGGAGGTGGTACGCACCTTCTACCACCCACTCTTGCTGTAAGGTGTATGTAGCATAATCTCACAATAAAAACTGAGGAAAACCTAACCATTAATTTGACTACACCTTTTCAGTAAGGCATGAAATCCAATGTTAAAAAAATAATTGTTATAAACAAAAATCACTGATGATCCAATTATTTGTATTCCCACTGTTAATATCTTGTACATCCCTGTTTTGCCAATAGGAGAGGACTTAGTCTTCTATAAAACACTGCTCAAAAAAATAATGGGAACACTTAAACAACACAATATAACTCCAAGTAAATCAAACTTTTGTGAAATCAAACTGTCCACTTAGGAAGCAACACTGATTAACAATCAATTTCACAGCTGTTGTACAAATGAAATAGACAACAGGGGGAAATGTTTGGCGATTAGCAAGACACTCAATAAAGGAGTGGTTCTGCAGGTGGGGACCACAGACCACTTCTCAGTATCTATGCTTTCTGGCTGACGTTTTGGTCTCTTTTGAATGTTGGTGCTGCTTTCACACTCGTGGTAGCATGAGACGGACTCTACAACCCACACAAGTGGCTCAAGTAGTGCAGCTCATCCAGGATGGCACATCAATGTGAGCTGTGGCAAGAAGGTTTGCTGTGTCTGTCAGAGTAGTGTCCAGAGCCTGGAGGCGCAACCAGGAGACAGGCCAGTACACCAGGACACGTGGAGGAGGCGTAGGAGGGCAACAACCCAGCAGCAGGACCGCTACCTCCGCCTTTGTGGAAGGAGGAACAGGAGGAGCACTGCCAGAGCCCTGCAAAATGACCTCCAGCAGGCCACAAATGTGCATGTGTCTGCACAAATGGTTAGAAACCAACTCCACGAGGATGGTATGAGGGCCCGACGTCCACAAATGGGGGTTGTGCTCACAGCCCAACACCGTGCAGGACGCTTGGCATTTGCCAGAGAACACCAGGATTGGCAAATTGGTCACTGGCGCCCTGTGCTCTTCACAGATGAAAGCAGGTTCACACTGAGCACATGTGACAGATGTGACAGAGTCTGGAGACACCGTGGAGAACGATCTGCTGCCTGCAACATCCTTCAGCATGACCGGTTTTGGCAGTGGGTCAGTAATGAGGTGGGGCTGCATTTCTTTGGAGGGCCATACAGCCCTCCATGTGCTCGCCAGAGGTAGCCTGACTGCCATTAGGTACCGAGATGAGATCCTCAGACCCCTTGTGAGACCATATGCATTAATACATTTGATTTCCATTGATGATTTTTGTGTGATTTTGTTGTCAGCACATTCAACTTTGTGCAGAACAAAGTATCCGATGAGAATATTTCATTCATTCAGATCTAGGATGTTATTTGAGTGTTCCCTTTATTTTTTTTGAGCAGTGTATTTTACCAGGCTGGAGTATAGAGAGACAGAACTTTGAGCATTCCTCCTCCTCTTTATAAACACCGTTATCAAACAATCTCTGTAGATCATACACAGTCCTGAATCGTCCCTGATGCTCTCTCATCTCACCCCACAGGTTGTCTGTTATGATTCAGGTCCAGGGACTAAAATGACCATGGATAAATTTTGAATTTTTGTCTGACAAACCATTTCTGTGATTAAATGTTCACAGTCTTATGTTTTCAGGTAGAGCCCACCAGATTTTATTTCAAAACTTCCTGGCATTTTGACGAGTTCATAATGCCGTGCCCTTCAACAAAGTTCTCAGGAAGCGAAACCGTCCTGCAGCATCACAGGTCTTCCACCATACAAAACAGTTATGAGACACTTTTTCAAATATTCATCCTTTGTTTCACACCAAAACCACTTATAGTATTTGTTGTAGAAAAGCTCAATCTCTGTACATTTACACTTATTATTGAAACTGAATATTTTTAGTTTCTAATGCTTCTAATAGCAATGGAAAAATAAACATGGTTCATTATCCAGCCAAGTGGCCAGTAGCTAAAAGAAATTGGCCTCTGTGTCTAAGTAATTCATTAATAATTAAAAAGGTTTTAAAAATTCTGACTGACCCAAAGTAGAGTGTAATCTATAAAAATGTGGTTATTATATTTAATTTAAACTAAAAGGGGTACCAGTAATTGTGCTGCTGGTGCTTTTGTTAAGAACATTTCTTAACACAGGATACTATTTTCCTCAATGAAGAAAACTTCATTTTCACTGTGATATTATGCTTCTGGAATAAAGTATTTATTCTAAGGCTTTTTTCACATTTTACCCAAGACTAGAAGATTTTTCCCATGTTTGCATATCAGCAGTGATCGTAAAAATGTGCCATTTTCCCAAATGATCACAACACTGTATCTTTATCGGCCAAGTTATTCTACTCAGGATCATTGCTGACAACTTCTATCAATCAGCCAAAACATGAAAATCAATGATTAACACTGATAAGTTAATTTAATCAAAAACTAAAAGAAAATAAATAAATAAAACAAATATATTCTAAATAAAATATCAGGTTCTCTGACTTTGGAAACTACAAACGTGATCATTTGACCCCAAAGTTACTATACCTTTGATTTTTGCTGGGCGTAGGCTGTAAAATGTTCCAGGTACAAGCAACTGTTTGCCTCCTGGACACCCAGCAGGGAAAGGGCTTCAAGTCTAAGTGCAGCCAACAAGGCGGCTTCATCTTGGACCACCACTGCCTGATTCACTTTCCGTACTGCTGCCTGGGCTGGAGACAACACACAGTGATGCGCAACTTACTTTTATTTTAAAAAATGGATAATTTAAAGGAAGAAAAACTAGAAATAGCTGGAGTAACTTCTCCATGCAGAAAGGAATGTTTGGGGAAAAAAAGTAATGAGCATGTGAGCACATCCTTACTGTTGACACGATCAATGCAGCTCTGGATTTCCTGTTGAGTTAATAACTCCTCATAAACATCTCTTTCTTCTGTAGCAACTGACAATCGCTAACAGACAGAAAATAAACACATATATTAATGAACATCTATTATACAGTTGTTTCATGAAGCATAGTTCGTGTGTAGTTGCAGTGGCTTACACATTTCACATATCACATTTGAAGTCATGTGAAGAAAATGGAAAGTTCCTGTTTGTACAGTATTTGTAGAGGGAGTGGGAGGAGAGACGGTGGGCAGAGTGGAGGTCTAAAGTCCGGTAAATACAGCTGACACTGCAGTGACTGGAATGTGGTGGCAGAGGATGTGGAGTGAAACCTACATTTGCTAAATCTACATTATCTGTCAGAAACCTTCATTAAAAGCACTAAGTTGGTCAAAGGCAGTGAATATTATCTAGTTTTTAATTGTGTGGTTTTGTGGCTTTAATCAAGGGTAAAATATCTTCTAGTGGTCCACAGACCTGGGTTACTGATTATTAGACAAGTAGGGTCACTGGCGTCTAGTCCATGCAAAGTGGACAAGGAGGTCAAGCTGCTAATAAGAAAACCATTTTTACTCAATTTTCAGATGGATCCACTTTACCTAACTGTAATCAGTTACACAAAGCATAAACTGACATTTGCCTTATGAGGGAAATATTTAAAACATTAGCACGTTTAAACTAGTCAGCAGGGAAATTGTTTCTTATATTAATGCCAACCTTAGTCATGCACCATAATCACACACAAAGCAAAAAAATCATGTCTGTTTCTACTGGTAAAGCCCTCTGACAAGCCTGTTAGTTTAGGTTTCCTCCTAAACTTTCACATATGTACAGTTTAGTTACATTTAAGGTCAACCTTAACTTGTTAATGACAGCAATGTCATACTGAAACAAGAAAGCTACAGAAATACAGCTTCTGTCTTCTGCAGCAAGACCTAAAATTCTAAGAAATAATGCAAAGAGCTAAAAGTTTAGCCTTCTCACCCTTCCTGAGGACTGATCCCGCTTCCGAGTCTTAGCCTGCTTCAGTGTATCCTGGTAGTCTTGAGCCAGGACTTCCTGGGTATTCCTCAGCATTGCATTAGGATTTTTCAACACTCCCATTGTCACAGATGCCTGGCCTCTCTCAACTGCCTCATTGATGGCAATCACTGCAGCATGTACTACAACACAAGTGTATTTAAACGGGTTAGCGTTGGCCAAATAGACAATTTATTATGGATAAACATTACCACTCACGAGCAGCTTCATCCCCAGAGAGCTCATTGGCCAGGATACCTCCAATCTTACTGAAAGCTGGCATCTGAATACCATACTTGTCCAGTTCACTTCTCATGTTACTGATCTCCTCCTCTGGAAGACAGAAAGTTGGGCTAAAATGTAAAGAGTGAAAAAGTAAAGGCTGCAATATATTACATGAATGGTTTTACAGTGTTACTGAGGGACTGATTGAGGGGAAAAATGTAACACTAGAAAGTAGGCATCATAGCTAAAATTGTTTTATTGAACTACAAGACACTTTCAACAGCCACTTTATTAAGTACAAATTGCTAGTACCAGGTTGAAACCTTCACTGTCTTTAGATCTGCCTTCATTATTTGTGGCATATACAGGTCCTTCTCAAAATATTAGCATATTGTGATAAAGTTCATTATTTTCCATAATGTCATGATGAAAATTTAATATTCATATATTTTAGATTCATTGCACATTAACTGAAATATTTCAGGTCTTTTATTGTCTTAATACGGATGATTTTGGCATACAGCTCATGAAAACCCAAAATTCCTATCTCACAAAATTAGCATATTTCATCCGACCAATAAAAGAAAAGTGTTTTTAATACAAAAAACATCAACCTTCAAATAATCATGTACAGTTATGCACTCAATACTTGGTCAGGAATCCTTTTGCAGAAATGACTGCTTCAATGCGGCGTGGCATGGAGGCAATCAGCCTGTGGCACTGCTGAGGTCTTATGGAGGCCCAGGATGCTTCGATAGCGGCCTTTAGCTCATCCAGAGTGTTGGGTCTTGAGTCTCTCAACGTTCTCTTCACAATATCCCACAGATTCTCTATGGGGTTCAGGTCAGGAGAGTTGGCAGGCCAATTGAGCACAGTGATACCATGGTCAGTAAACCATTTACCAGTGGTTTTGGCACTGTGAGCAGGTGCCAGGTCGTGCTGAAAAATGAAATCTTCATCTCCATAAAGCTTTTCAGCAGATGGAAGCATGAAGTGCTCCAAAATCTCCTGATAGCTAGCTGCATTGACCCTGCCCTTGATAAAACACAGTGGACCAGCAGCTGACACGGCACCCAGACCATCACTGACTGTGGGTACTTGACACTGGACTTCTGGCATTTTGGCATTTCCTTCTCCCCAGTCTTCCTCCAGACTCTGGCATCTTGATTTCCGAATGACATGCAGAATTTGCTTTCATCCGAAAAAAGTACTTTGGACCACTGAGCAACAGTCCAGTGCTGCTTCTCTGTAGCCCAGGTCAGGCGCTTCTGCCGCTGTTTCTGGTTCAAAAGTGGCTTGACCTGGGGAATGCGGCACCTTTAGCCCATTTCCTGCACACGCCTGTGCACGGTGGCTCTGGATGTTTCTACTCCACACTCAGTCCACTGCTTCCGCAGGTCCCCCAAGGTCTGGAATCGGCCCTTCTCCACAATCTTCCTCAGGGTCCGGTCACCTCTTCTCGTTGTGCAACGTTTTCTGCCACACTTTTTCCTTCCCACAGACTTCCCACTGAGGTGCCTTGATACAGCACTCTGGGAACAGCCTATTCGTTCAGAAATTTCTTTCTGTGTCTTACCCTCTTGCTTGAGAGTGTCAATAGTGGCCTTCTGGACAGCAGTCAGGTCGGCAGTCTTACCCATGATTGGGGTTTTGAGTGATGAACCAGAATGGGAGTTTTAAAGGCCTCAGGAATCTTTTGCAGGTGTTTAGAGTTAACTCGT
The DNA here is from genome assembly GCF_021462225.1 of Girardinichthys multiradiatus. Classification (NCBI taxonomy): domain Eukaryota; kingdom Metazoa; phylum Chordata; class Actinopteri; order Cyprinodontiformes; family Goodeidae; genus Girardinichthys; species Girardinichthys multiradiatus. The sequence continues at coordinate 34,658,452 of NC_061805.1, read as the reverse complement.
TGATTCAGATGATTAGGTTCATAGCTCGTTTAGAGACCCTTTTAATGATATGCTAATTTTGTGAGATAGGAATTTTGGGTTTTCATGAGCTGTATGCCAAAATCATCCGTATTAAGACAATAAAAGACCTGAAATATTTCAGTTAGTGTGCAATGAATCTAAAATATATGAATGTTAAATTTTCATCATTACATTATGGAAAATAATGAACTTTATCACAATATGCTAATATTTTGAGAAGGACCTGTAGATCCAACAAGCTATCAGAAACATTCCTCAGATTGTGGTTTGCATTGCATCACCCAGTCGGCTGCACATCTATCCCAATCTCTTGTTCCAACAATACCAAATGTGCTCTATTGGACTGAGGTCTGGTGGCTGTGGAGCCCACAGTGAACTCATTGTGATCTTCAAAGAAACCAGTTTGAGATGATTTGAGTTTTGTGACGTGGTGCATTATTCTGCAAGAAGAAGGATATACAATGGTCATAAAAGGCTGGACATGGTCAGCAACAATACTCAGGCAGGCTGTGGCATTTAAATGGTGCTCACCTGTACTAAGTGGCCCAGATATGACCCGCACCGTTACACCACAACCAGCAGTCTGAATTACCAATACAAGTCAGGATGGATCCATGCTTTCATGTTGTTCAAGCAACTTCTGACCATACCATCTGAGAATTTTTGCTAATTTCAGCATCAGTTCCTGTTCGTGGCCGACATGAGTGGCACCCAGTGTGATCTTCTGCAACTGTAGCCCATCTGCTTCCAGGTTAAAATTCAAAGATTATATTCTGAATACAGTGGTTATAATGAGTGGTTGCTAGGCTTAAACGTTCCCTTCTGTCATTTCAAACCATTCTCCTCTCCCCTCTGAGATCAACTACGTATTTTCCTCCACACAAGAGCCACTCGCTAGATATTTACTGCTTTTTGGACCAGTTTTTGTGTGAAATTCCCAGTAGATCAGCAGTTTCTGCAATAGTCAAATCAGCCCGCCCGGCACCAACCGCCGTGCCACTTTTAAAGCAACTTAGATCCCCTTTCTTCCCCATTCTGATGATCGCTTTGAACTTGAGCAAGATGCTTAAATACATGGAGGGGCTACCACTGGCGGACTCACTTGTGGTAACAAGCAGTTGATCAGTTATCCTTAATAATGTGGCTGGTAACTGTTTGCTGCACATAAGCAAGACAAACACTTAAAAAACAGATGTGCCAAGAGTTTCAACAGGGTATGATTAATTTCCAGAAGACGGAACAGAGACTGTTTTTTGACAGTGACAAGCTGTTTAAATATACCCGCCCAAAAATAAGCATGCTTGAAAGAAACCATGATTTACATTTCTTTAAATAACTTCCTGAATGAGGAAAATTATATCTAAAAGTTAACTGTCATGACAAGTATGTATCCACATTAATATGTAAAAGACCCCAAGGGTAGTAAGAGGTCATAAAGACTTGTTTTTACATTTTATGCGACTTTTTTGCCTTTAACAGGGGTTGATTTCCAAAGCGCTTACCTGTAAAGTCGACTTTCCCCAGCAGGTCCTGGATCTGTGGTGCAATCCCCAGCTTGTACAAGTACAGGCTGAGACAAATCATAACAGGCATTTAGGGTTAGAAGCAATCAGGGGGTTTTTAACAAAAGATAAGATTGACACAAAAAAGGGAAACAAGACATGTTTATTTTTCTCTCATGCTTTTTGCTACTGAGGCCCACCCATCTCACACCACTGGAGGGTAGCATTGGCTCATATTACAAAGTGCACTACCTGACGACATCTAGCAGACTCGCTACAAAGCCAAGACAACATGCAGGTGAATGGAAAGTCCATTAAACTTTCATCTTCTCTCGGGTACTTGATAAGTGGTGATAAATTATAGATAATCATGGAGGTTTGGCATCAGGACAACTCTAAACATTGGAGTTGTAGGTCAGTAGCTCATAGCTGTCCTGCCATTTGATCACATGGTGGGTGTGGAAGTAAACATACACTGCACTCTGTCCTTGGGACACAGGGGGCTTCAAACGCCCATTTAAAATTTGCTTATACAAAGGGTAGTGTTTAGACACACAGGCAGCTGATTTCGGCTCAGATATTGATAGTAACAGCTGACTCAGGGTAACGAAGGCGGCTCCAACGCATGCAGCAGTGGTTAGAAACAATTACCTGACTTGGCTTGGAGCGACTACCTCTCTCCAGACAATTAATAACTATTGTTTATTTGAATTTCTTCCATTTTCCATTACTACCAGGGGCAGAGTTTCAAAACGCATGTTTCCTAGGTGAAATTACGTTTCAGTTCGGTTTTTAAGCATAGTCCACATATGGAAATCCTACTGCTCTGCTTTGTCTCACTGCCTTGTGGGACTTAGTTGGACTTGCAGGAAGGAAGTGCACGTGTGTGAATACGGAGGGAAGGAAACCAACTCTCCCAGGACCTGTACAAAACACTACAACACAGAAAACAATCCAAGTGGCTCACAAAACCACCCCCTAAATCAGATTTTTGACGAGCACATGGGCAAGAGACAAAAATGGGTCCATCTTCACAACTGAAAAGTAAGTGCCCCACAGAAAGATAAATTTACAGACAACAGTAGAGCATCAATTTAAACCCTAAATATGAAATAAAAACAGCAGCTGTTCTACAGCTTCCATAAATCATTAAGGTCTGCAGGTTTTTATTCAGAAAGAATAAAATGATTTAATATTAATATTTAACAGTGTTTACCTTAAACAAAAATCACCAGGTTATGAAACAGGATAAAGTGACAGAAAACTGCATTACCAACGGCTCCTATTTATATATGGTGTCAGATATGAATGAAACCCATTTGCCACAAACTAAAAGGTCTGTTGGACAGAAGTTCTCCCAGTGCCTCATCAGAGCAGAAATACAGTTTTTTAGTTTCTTTTTCATATCCCTTCACAGCAGCATTTCTGCTTTTGAAATAAAAACATATAGGTCCAAAAGGTGTTTCACGGTGTTGACAGATTAACTTCTTTTGTCCTTCTCCGATGCAAGTATCAGTTTGGGGTCCCGATGCAGACATTTTTCTGAGAAAAGGTATCTCCTGATCTCTGACCCCATCAGACTGACCCCATCAACAGTACAGACTGATCCTTGTGTTTACACACCCCCACTAAGCCAGTTTTTGGAAGTTTTTTCTCAATTGGTGGGCTCTACTTGCAAAACAGTATAATAGATCAGACTTTTATTTTCTGTCACTGCGTTTTCAAGCATAAGCATTAAATTGATTTTATCTTGGCATTGGAAAATGCCTTTTCTTAAATTGCATGGATCGGTATTGGGATGGTAAATTCTCTTAATAACATCTCTGACTTATATTTTTTGCCCTTACAACAGGGTAAAGGTAACATAACATCATTTAGACTCACAGTCACAGCCAAGTGGAAAAAAGGAGTGGAAAAAATTTACCACTTTTTATTTTAATCTCCTTAGTAGTTTATTTATTTTTCCTGGATGTAAAAACATAGAAATGCATGGAAAGCAAAGAGAAGAAAAAAACAACAACAGCTACATTTTGGATCAGTTTCAGTCTTACCTTAGTGCATGTATGCAGTAAACCACCTTGGGCATGTTTTTGCGATCATACACATCTGTGGTTTCTGGATAAAATATCTGAAATTCAAACCATAATAGGTATTATTCACTAATCTGCTGCAGCAGGGGAACAACTCCGCTAAAAAAAAACTAACAGTTTTCAAGAACCTAAATCAACTACTCTTTAAATAATGTTAAAAATATACATAAATAATAATAATTAAAAACAAAAAGCTTTAGGAGGCATTTTATTACAGCTTCTTTGAAAACCAAATTATTTACAGCAACTGTTTTTTTCTAGTATGTTTTGCTTTTGTCTTCCAAAGTAGGAGAGTTTTCTCCATTTTTATCAAGTTTTCCAACTTTAAAATGTTTGAAAATGCATGAAGGCAATCCACGATATTCAGAGGACAACTAATTTCCTCAAGACCCTAAAACGTATCTTAATCTCATGACACAATGGTAAATCTCATAATGATGCAATAATGTCCTTATTACTGCTCTATAGATGATGCCACCCTCTTATAATTTCATTAGCAAAATAAAGTGTCAGATTCAAAAAAGGCACTACAGTAACTTAAATAAGCACATTTTTATATATTTTATTGCGCAGGTAATTTAATGTTTTAGCTTGAATCAATTAATCCAGAACTAACAGAGAAAGTTTGCAACCATGTCTAATGATCCATTTAGTGGTCTTTAATATAATTTAAAGAGCACAAAACTACAGAGAAACCATAGAAAGCAACAGAGAAACTGCAGAGAAATGACGAAAGATGTAATTTAATAAAACTTGGCTCTTCCAGTGTGAAATAGAAACAAAAAGTATAACTTTTATCCAACATGATCATCTAAATGATCAGATATTTTTCCATCACATACGGGATTGTGTCAAAAATGATTCTGCAGGGATTCATTTGGGGTAAAATGTGAAAAAAAACAACTTGAGACAGATACATATACTATTGATATCCCTTCAAACAATTTGGAAAACCTTCGATAGTTATGATTTCAGTTAGGATTTTTAGGACTTAGGTGAATTCACAATTTCTAAGCTCAATGCACAGCTGTGAGTGTATATTAGTTGTTGTCTTGCAGAAAGATGGTCCTGGGCCCTATATATATATATATATATATATATATATATATATATATATATATATATATATATATATATATATATACTCCACAAACATTATAACCCCTTAAACTGACCACAGAGTCCAGACCTTAGTCTTCATCCTTAATAAACCTTGACAGAAACATTTACCTCTGAACACATCTTCCTGTCGTGGCAGTGAATAAGTCTAATAAAACACTGGCCTGTGACCTGTGTACTGTCACTAAAGCACTCCAACAATATATTAGTCACTGACTTCTTTACTGAGCACACAGTATTTGTAACAGTTAAGGGCAAAACGTAGCTGGGTGTATTCGACTCCACGGTCGTAAGGGCGGAGTCCGCGCCGCTCACGATACACCCGACTATCTTCTGCCCTTTAATTCTCAGTTTATGGGTTTCTATTAGTTTCTCCTAATACATGCAAGCACTAAGGTCAATTCACACAAAAAAATCAAATGAAATAACAATTATAAATAAAATCTAGTGCATAGAAGGACCCACTTAGCTCTTAACATTTGACCATTACTTCTTGCACACAAATGGACTTCGAAAGGTCTTCACTACTATAGTATTGTCAGTTATCATACTACAGCACTGCACTTGTGTATTAAATGACAACATCCATCCTCTTCACAGAGAGCGTCAGCTCCAGCCCTCTGGACGGAGATTCCTAGTCCCGAAATGTAGGACAAGATGCCAGCTTTGTTCCTACTGCTGTAAATAAAACGCCCGAGCTGGGATGCGACAGTCACTAATAATGGACTGCAACTGGATTTTAAATGGATTTCAATTGTAATGGATTTAATTTTTTATTTAGCTTTAGTATTTATTGAAAATCATGTTTTATTTGTTCCTTTAATCATATATGCCAGTGTCTCTTCACATTTCTTTGTTATTTTGTTCTAGTTTTATTCCCTACATATCTGACTCTTTATTAAGTTCTATTGATAATTAAGCCTTACTACTTGTTCTCTTCCTCAGTGTCATTTGATTTGTGGAGTCTTGAGCATTTTGAGTACAGCTATATTTTATGGTTCTGGTTTTGTTAAAATGTTTTTCTCTTCCTGTGTGTGCGTGTGCATTTTGAACCACTGCAAAGCAAATCTACCTACAGGTACAAATAAAGTAACCTTGAACTGTTCTTGTGTCCCAGGTTATTCATATTAAATATAGATTAGGTATTGTTATATATATAGTAACATCTGAAAATAGCTGGTAAGCCTTTATATTGCATTGGTTAAACAATGTTACGGATGTCTCCAACCGAGCACTCGTTTTGGTCAGCATAAAAGCAGACTCGCATGGATCTGTATGACTGCCTATGTTCACGAAAACATTTGCTAAAAAAGGGATTGGCTTCTTACCTTAGGAAGGCCCACTGACTCCATGGCCCTGAGCCACTGCACTGTGTTGTCGGTGTGTCTAAAATGCAGCCCTTTGCTCTGAGGACAAACACAGAAATATACAGAAATATAATAACCTGTTAGATGAATTCTTACACTATTTTATACTTAATGTGCAAGTACAAAATCTTTTTTGTTTAAGTTTTCAGAAAAACTGCGTGTTTCAGTTTGGCCAAATCAGGCCCTTCCAGGTTTTTGTTCATAAATGCCAGGAAGTGAAAAGGCATTCTGAAACCATGAGTTAATTTATAATCTAATTAGATGTAGCAGATTACCTGAAGGAGAAAAATGTACCTTGTACCGAGCCTGATCTCTGTCATAGATCTTTTTTGCAGACACCAGTTCAGGAGCAAAAAAATGAGCAAGTTTTCCAAGATAAACACCGTTCCTAAGTCCCTCCTCCAGTTCGGTGGTGGGGGGCAAAACCTCCTCTAAGCAGGCCTCCATCCACCTGCAGAGAAAAACAGAGGCTTTTCAGTACAATCTTCTCCACCCTAAGCAACTAATGTGTAAACCTGCTATTGAAATAAATCAGTGTAAATTCTGATCAAGCCTGCTAATGTGAAAAAATACCTCATGAAAGAATTCCTTCACAGCATAGTAAAACTCTAGTTTATTTAGGCAATATAAATACAGCATTTTGATAAAGTATTTACACGTCTTGAATATTTTCTCATTTCAAAGCCACTAACATGAGTGTATTTTCTTATTGAATGTGACAGGCTGCAACAAAGTACAGCGGAATGGATGAAAAAGGTATTTTAATATAGGTGTAAATGCAGTTGTTCAGTGAAGGTCTCAGAGGATTGCTAGAGAACATTAGTGGCATCTCATGGAGAGCTGTTCAACCATCTGCAGAAAACTTAAAGAGTACAACTCCAAACCGACCACCCAGACTGACAGGTCGAATAAGGGGAGCATCAAGAGGCCTATGATATCTTTGGAGGAGCTGCAGAAATCTTTCATGCAGTTTGCCATAAGCCTTGTAGGGGACCCAACAAAAACATGGAAGAAGGCGCTCCGCCAGATGAGACTAAAATTGGACTTTCTGGGCTATATGAAAACCCCTATGAGTGACAGAAAACTAACACTGCACATTGCTCTGAACACCTTCCCAATCAGGAAACATGACGGTAGCAGCATCAGGCTGTCCCAGCGGGAACAAAAAAGCTGGTCAGAGTTGATGGGAAGATGGACGACGACCCTAAACATATAACTAAAGCTACAATTAAATGTTTAATATCAAAGCACATTCATGTTGTTGAATGGCCTAGTCAAAGAATCCGAGGCTCTACTCAAGAAATTGCTGTCTGAAGATGATCTCCATCTAGAGACCATCATACTGAGCTGGAGCCATTGTGCAAAGAATAATGGGACAAAGTTTCAGTCTCCTGAAGTGCAGATCTCATTTAGACCTGCCCCAAAAGGCTTGCAGCTGTAATTGCAAAGAAAGGTGGTTTTGCACATATTGACACATCAGTTACATTTTACAGATTATTTTTAGAGTAATTTTGAAAACCCTTATTAATTCTCCTTTCTCTTCACAATGACACACTAGTTTGTGTTGGTGTAGCTCAAAAACTCCCAATAAAATACATTAAAATGTGTGGTTGTAATGTGTCAAAATCTTTAAAAACGTTCAATCGGTATGAATATCACTGGCAGAATGAAAGCTTTATACTTTTTTGCAAGCAGTACTTCAGCTACTTGTCTGTTTTTACACAACATCTGATAGCCACACATTCCTGCTCCCAGATATTTGGTGGCTGTATGCCTACATGCAGTCATTGGGTCAATATTGGATTTTCCTGCACCTGCTGCCTTCAATGTTCCAACAAAACTGGAAACTTTTAACATGTGCATGCAAAACTAAATGACAAAGCATATTTAAAATGCAATGGTAACGTACAGCAGTAAAGAAACCGTAATGCCAGCTAAATTCTAACACAAATTACAAGTGAATGGTTGCACAATTTCTTAAGTTTGACTTTTTGACTCATGCAAATAAATAAAAATCCCTTAGTACACCTATTTATGATAATGCCCAGATCTACATGGGCCATACTGATTCGTTCTGCACACGAGGTTAAACAGTGCGTTGAAGTGCTAGTGTAGGGGAAAATGGCATTGTTACAGACAACACCTACACACAGTCCTGCATGCTTTGGAAAGGAGGTTGCAGACACTTTTACAGTCAGCCCCTTGAGCTTACTGCATTTGAATGACAAAAATGTCATCATCTATAGGGGGGGGGGGGGGTCATTCCAAAAAACTAGTGAGTCAGGTGTGAGCATGGTGAATCATTGTGGTATGAGAGCATGTTACACATTATCTTTCTGCCTAGAAGTGACATCATTATTTATTACTATGCTTTCACCTCAATCCTAATAGAAACTTTTAAATACTAAATCTTACCAAGGTATTACTTTGCTGCACATCAACTTCATGGTGACTTTAATTGTGTTGCAATTATTGCTTTACTTCATACCAGACAATCCAACCTCCCTTCGCTTTTAACAATAATCCCTCTCCCCCACATGCACAAACTAGATGCCCTGTTTGGATTCATTAAGGCTGTGGAGGTGCTCATAGGCAGTTTACCAAAACATGTGTCAGCATCTTACGGTGCACCGTGTCCTTCCAAAGCAAAGCCAATGAACTGTGTGTATCAGGCTCCCTGAGGAGTGATAAAGCATTCAAACAGCCTGTTATCTCAACCAGAGGTGTCGACGTCTCATTAAAACACACAGACGGAAAGTCTGCTTTGGCTTTCTACATGTAGCATGGATGTGTTCATAGTAAGCAACTTAATATGAAAAATATTCAACAGTTAATCTGGATGTGAACATTATTAGACATTTTACACTCCCCTCAAAGGTTAAGGTTAGGGAAAGAAAAAGTGGTTGAAGAAGTACAGGGGTTGGACAATGAAACTGAAGCACCTGGTTTTAGACCACAATAATTTATTAGTATGGTGTAGGACCTCCTTTTGCGGCCAATACAGCGTCAATTCATCTTGGGAATGACATATACAAGTCCTGCACAGTGGTCAGAGGGATTTTAAGCCATTCTTCTTGCAGGATAGTGGCCAGGTCACTACATGATACTGGTGAAGGAAAACATTTCCTGACTCGCTCCTCCAAGACACCCCAAAGTGGCTCAATAATATTTAGATCTGGTGACTGTGCGGGCCATGGGAGATGTTCAACTTCACTTTCATGTTCATCAAACCAATCTTTCACCAGTCTTGCTGTGTGTATTGGTGCATTGTCATCCGGATACAGGCACAGCCTTCAGGATACAATGTTTGAACCATTGGACGCACATGGTCCTCAAGAATGGTTCGGTAGTCCTTGGCAGTGATGCGCCCATCTAGCACAAGTATTGGGCCAAGGGAATGTCATGATATGGCAGCCCAAACCATCACTGATCCACCCCCATGCTTCACTCTGGGCATGCAACAGTCTTGGTGGTACGCTTCTTTGGGGCTTCTCCACACCGTAACTCTCCCAGATGTGGGGAAAACAGTAAAGGTGGACTCATCAGAGAACAATACATGTTTCACATTGTCCACAGCCCAAGATTTGCGCTCCTTGCACCATTGAAACCGACGTTTGGCATTGGCATGAGTGACCAAAGGTTTGGCAATAGCAGTCCGGCCGTGTATATTGACCCTGTGGAGCTCCCGACGGACAGTTCTGGTGGAAACAGGAGAGTTGAGGTGCACATTTAATTCTGCCGTGATTTGGGCAGCCGTGGTTTTATGTTTTTTGGATACAATCCGGGTTAGCAACCGAACATCCCTTTCAGACAGCTTCCTCTTGTGTCCACAGTTAATCCTGTTGGATGTGGTTCATCCTTCTTGGTGGTATGCTGACATTACCCTGGATACCGTGGCTCTTGATACATCACAAAGACTTGCTGTCTTGGTCACAGATGCACCAGCAAGACGTGCACCAACAATTTGTCCTCTTTTGAACTCTGGTATGTCACCCATAATGTTGTGTGTTTCAATATTTTGAGCTAAACTGTGCCCTTACCCTGTTAATTGAACCTTCACACTCTACTCTTACTGGTGCAATGTGCAATCAATGAAGACTGGCTACCAGGCTGGTCCAATTTACCCATGAAACCTCCCACACTAAAATGACAGGTGTTTCAGTTTCATTGTCCAACCCCTGTACTTTTTCCCATTCAAACCCTCACAAGCTGTTTTATCAGTATACAGAGCCTTGCAAAACTTTTCATTCTTTCTGAACTCTAAACTATTTGTGACGTTACAGCCACAAGCTTCAATGAATTTATTGGGATTTTGGTCTGTCGTCCAAAATTCCAATAATCCCAACGTAGAGCAGAATATGAGGTAGAAGTGAACTGATACATGATTTTCTTATCTTTATGGATAAAACCCTGAAAATTGTGCCATGCATTTCTGTTTACCCCGCCTGAGTGAATCCTTTGCAGATACACCTTTTATTGCTATTCGAGGTGCAAGTCTATTTGGGTGTGTCTCTATCAGCTTTGCACATCTACAGACAAATGTTTTTGCCAGCTCCTATTTGATAAGTAGCTCAGGTTCAATCAGATTGGATGGAATTAATCTAATTTTATTCTTCTTGCCACAGATTAACAATTGGATTTAAGTCCTACATTTAGACAGGCCATTCTAAAACTAGAAAATGTTTTGATCTAAACTTCTTCATAACTTTACCCCTGACCTGTCTGCGGTGTTTCTCAGTCTTGATTATGATGTCTATTCACTAAGTTCTCTCGTTTAGTGGTCCTTAATCCTGGTTCTCAGGTCCTGCTTTTCTGCCTGTTTCAAGTCAGTGTTGTCCAAAGTCTGGGCTCAAGGGGCAATGTCCTACATGTTTTAGATGTCACCCTGGGTCAAAAACCTGAAACCAAATGGTTGGTTCATTACCAGACCTCTGGAGAACCTGAAGACATGCTGAGAAGCCATCATTTACCCATTTAAGTCAGCTTCAGGACACTGACCCTTAAGCACTGCAGTTGGACACCCCTGTTTTAGGGCTTTCCCTGCTCCCACACACCTGACCTAAATAAATGGGTGATTAACAGGCTTCTGCAGCACTTCATGTCATGCTGAGGACGTAATGCAATCATTGGAATCAAGTCTTCTGCAGTAGAGATACATCTAAAACATATTTTTTATTGTGTACGACTTCCATGGATTCTAATTCTGATCGTCCCTGCGGTGAGTCCATTCATGAAAAATGACCCCTGATCAACTCTAAAAACCTCGAAGGGACTTGCTGTGGGTAGAGGTTCTTCACATCACCACATTTCTTTCACAGTGGACTATGAGCAGATTATCGAAAATGACTGGAAATTATTGGGCATCAAACATCCACCAGGGGGTTAAGGTACAAAATATCGCATTAATGGAGACTCCTTTTGGTTTTTTAAAACTAGTAGGGTAGGTAATAATGGAAATTGTAAAAACCTGAAGGATCAAAAGGGGCCAAACAAGCAGAAGCAAATGCAAATACATAGTTTTTTCTCATCTTCTGCAGGATTAAATAAAAAAAAATGCTGATGTCAAAAACACAAAGAAAACAGAGGCTGATTGGAACATGACAATAAAGCTAAGCAACATGATACATGGGTTAAATAGTTCTCCATTGAAGCTTCACTTCCTGTACTTAAAACAAAGAATGACTTGCTCCTGAAGCAGGACAGGCCTGTTGTTGAGTTTACAACCACCCAAAAAAAACAGGCCTTCCTGTAATTGTCGAACTTGCAACCTGAACAGTTTTCTGGCGAGCCCAGATATTTCCAGTGTTAACACATTATTAGTAAATGGCCCTCTTTTGCTTTAGCACCAGTATTTCTGTAAACACAGAAGCTTTATCATGTAGCTCCGTCATGCTGGTCATGAGATTGGGTGCGCCTTAGGGTGAGCCATGAGAAGATCTTGCATCAAGTGACAATATGAATTTGCTTAATTATCTGCCTTTCAGATATATCTCACAGGCTGCAGCATTAAACAATTTAACTATGGTATAAAGTCTTTCCTTCCCCACATGAAGTACAGCCCGACTGGCTGAGGCAAAATCCAAACAAAGTTCACAGGATCCACTTCGGCCTGTAAACGGAGGTGTAACGTATTTATTTTTAAACAGAAGTCCACTTGGCATATAAAGAATAGAGCCAAACAATCCCACATCCTTAGAAGAGTCCAAGTGTTGAAAATATGGATCCCAACTTCCTGCAAGAATTTCCAGAATAAATTCAGCACGTCAAAAACAGGAAGCAGAAAAATAAGCTGCAGCTACAACCTGGAATTAAAGCAGCAGGTTTTGTGTTCAGATAATAGGAGCAAAAACTAACCACCTGAATGCATAAGTTAAACCAAATCTATCAAAAGATCTGACTCAAGATTAAAAGGTTGTGCTTCTGTGAAGTTTTTAATATCCCAGACCATAACTGAAACCTGTGAGGATCATGAGAAACATTCAGTGTTTTGTAAAGTGGGCGTGTCTTTAAGGTGACATAGGGGTGCATCTGTATATAACTAAGCCATAAAAGGTTCACATCCAACAAAACATGCTACAAATGTAAATGATCAGTTGTTTACTCTCCAGGAAGGGTACAAAGTCTCCTTTCAGAAACATCTGTGTGTGACAGATCATTTGTGGTCTCTGGGAGGGCGTGTCTATAAACTCTTTACTGAAGTTAGAGATCTGAGACATTAAACCATTACGTAATCTTCTCACAATTAAAGATCTGAACAAACTTAATATCTGACCCTAGGTGCAATCTTATGCTAGCAAGGTAGCCACCAATGATAACTACTTGCCGACAGCTTTTATTTTTAAATATTGTTTTAGCACAGGTGGCCTAAAAAGGGACCTATTTATGCGAAATTCACTTTTTGATCGTTTTTATACTTCCAATTGGGTCTCTATTGCTTCTATAAACAAAACAACATTCAGCTTTTTTTTGGCTATAAACATTTTATTTTTTCTAGAAAACGCGCGGCTTCAAAAGCTGTGTAATTGTGACGTGACAATTACACTGTCACCTAGCAACGTTACCCGAGTCCTGTCCCTCACATGCAACTGAAGCAGAGCTCCACCCACTTGATTTTTAGTACAGGATCTCGTCTCACCGGCTGGTTTTACAGTCTCTAAGCAGGCGTGGCCAGATACAGCCAATGTGCATAAATATGACAGAGCCCTAAAACAGCTCATTTTGACAAGAGCTAAAAAAAGGGCAAACAGATAATGAGATTTCATCTCCTCAAAGAATGATTTTGTGCAAAAAATGTAATCAACATGTTTTGTATAGCCCATAGACCTATCCCAAATGTTTAAAAAGCTTCTGCTGGCAACAACTTAATGCTCACCTTCTACAGATGATCCACATAGCCCTGTCTTTTAGTGTTTAACCCTTTCTCTCTCCTAGACATGGCAATTGACTGAGCTTAACTGTAACAAACTCTATGTGCTCTCTTTCAGACTCTAACCTTGAAAACTGGCTCAGAGTTTATCTGTTCTTTCTTTCTAGGTGAAACGACTAAAGGAGCTAGATCCATCAACATTTACTTTTCCTTCCCATAGAAAGGACTCCTGGATCAGTGCTTCTTTGTTCTCTTTGTGTCTCTGCTCTGTTCTCTCAAACCCCCAGTCGATCGTGGCAGATGGCCGCTCACACTGAGCCTGGTTCTGCTGGAGGTTTCGTCTTGTTAAAAAGGAGTTTTTCCTCTCCACTGTCGCTACATGCATGCTCAGTATGAGGGATTGCTTCATAGTCAACACCAGTGACTGTCCACTGTCTCTACATGCTCATCTGGGAGGAGGGAATGCTGCAAGTCACTGACTGGATGCAATCTGCTGGGTTTCCTTAGACAGAAAAACATTTAATCCAATTTGAATAAAAAACTAACTCTGACTGCACTGTTCAATGGTTAGGATTAATTGGAATGTATGAACCTGACTGTTGTGAAGTGCCTTGAGACAACATGTGTTGTGAATTGGCACTATATAACTGAATTGAATTGAATTAAAAACAATTATAATAGTTCACCTTTAACTGACAGAAAATGTGCACAGAGGGAAAGGGGGAAGACATGCAGCAAAGGTATCAGAGCCGGGAATCGAACCCAGGACGACTGCATGAAGGACTATAGCTTCTGTATATGTGGCACCCGCTCCACCACACAACACCTCGTCTGTCCAGACTGTTTTGAAATAAGATGTCCTCATTAATCTCAGTGTCATTATTACCTCCAGGTTACTGTCGTTTCAAATGTTTGCAAAATCTAGGAGAGGATGTTTTATGTATTTTGTTCCCTAATGGTGGAGTACTAAGTCACATTAAATTTTCCTAACTCTGCTAATCAAGTCATCAACGCCTTAATGACCATAAAAGAGAGGGCTGTTGAGGCACGGCGCTGGTGGTGTAGGGGTTACCACGCAATCACATATAGAGGCTATATAGTCCTCGAAGCGGCCGTCCCGGGTTCGAGTCTCGGACCCGGCGACCTTTGCCGAATGTCTCCCCCTCTCTTTGCCCCTCCTTCCTGCCTGCCTACTATCAAAATAAAGGCCTCTAGTGCCAAAAAAATTATTTGGAAAAAAAAAAAGAGGGCTGTTTTAACCCTTTTAAAATGGGTTAACATTCAGTCTCTGCTGGCTCAGTCTGTACCAATGCTACTCCTGCACAACTTCACAACTGGTTTAGCACCAAATACAGAAACCATTCTAAAATGACTTTGTTTAAAAGTAAAACTTCACAATAGTTGAAACCTAATTAGATTTCTTAACTCATTTGCCCTCACTACAAATGTAGACCCAGTAAATCTGCTGTAAAAAGTTTTTAGTGGTTCCCTGATACGTTTTGAAATAAAAGTGAAATGACATTGAAAGTTGTGGAACAACCACCCAGTTACAATTGCATACAAAGAAAGCTAGTAAATTTTAACACTAGGCCAAATATGTCCCTTAATCAATTTAGTATCAGGAAAAAATAACACAGTTTATTTCAAATGTTCAGAAAAATGTGGGTAATTATGATTTCTCCAGAAAGTTCCAGCTGAATTATTGTACATATTTGTGTGAAGATCTCAAATATCCCTTTTCTGATTTTTTTATTTTTTTTATCATAATGTTGATGCATGTTTTGTGATGTAACAGTGACCTTAGTCTGACTCGCACTGTATCAGTTGTAGATAAAAGTCTGCCATCAGCTGCATTATCTTCCTCTTCAGTTATCTGGGTGTTTCTGTTTGCACAAGACCCTTTTAATGTTAGGTATATCAACAACTTCTGAAGTAGCAGCCCAAGATAAAATTGCTAAGCTTTGACAAAGATTGAAGCCTATCCAAAGTGCAAAGCCTGTCCAGTTAGTTCAGTAAACAACTTCAAACAGTATGTTTAAAACATCTGCCGTGTATCAGTGTTAGTTGGGCACCAAAACACCCTTGCAGCACCGAGGTAATTCAACAGAAACACTGTTGCTGCATCCTGGAATTATAACTGTACACAAGTGCAGACCATTAGCAGAAAAACCAACAAGCAAACCAACCATGTTGTCTGTATTTTAAATGTGTGCCTAAAAAGAGATATTTTGAACACTTTTTATTCATCGTTCTTAACCAAAAATTGCAGACAGTTCACATTTGTTTTGGCAGGTCGGAGCTTTATAAAAACAAGTTTTAAAACTCGGAACACAAGTCTCTGATCAGTGCATGTCCTTGTATGTGTTTCTGTCTCCTTTCTGGATGGGGCTAATCACCTGAGCTATTGCTGCCAATAACATGTTCTTTTTCTAGAGCTGACACACTAATCTCTGTCTTTCTGTGTTTAACACCGTCTCTTACCTGGACAAATTCAATGAAGGAGCTACTACTCCAACTAACTACAGGTCCTTCTCAAAATATTAGCATATTATGATAAAGTTCATTATTTTCCATAATGTAATGATGAAAATTTAACATTCATATATTTTAGATTCATTGCACACTAACTGAAATATTTCAGGTCTTTTATTGTCTTAATACGGATGATTTTGGCATACAGCTCATGAAAACCCAAAATTCCTGTCTCACAAAATTAGCATATTTCATCCGACCAATAAAAGAAAAGTGTTTTTAATACAAAAAACGTCAACCTTCAAATAATCATGTACAGTTATGCACTCAATACTTGGTCGGGAATCCTTTGGCAGAAATGACTGCTTCAATGCGGCGTGGCATGGAGGCAATCAGCCTGTGGCACTGCTGAGGTCTTATGGAGGCCCAGGATGCTTCGATAGCGGCCTTTAGCTCATCCAGAGTGTTGGGTCTTGAGTCTCTCAACGTTCTCTCCACAATATCCCACAGATTCTCTATGGGGTTCAGGTCAGGAGAGTTGGCAGGCCAATTGAGCACAGTGATACCATGGTCAGTAAACCATTTACCAGTGGTTTTGGCACTGTGAGCAGGTGCCAGGTCGTGCTGAAAAATGAAATCTTCATCTCCATAAAGCTTTTCAGCAGATGGAAGCATGAAGTGCTCCAAAATCTCCTGATAGCTAGCTGCATTGACCCTGCCCTTGATAAAACACAGTGGACCAACACCAGCAGCATGACACGGCACCCCAGACCATCACTGACTGTGGGTACTTGACACTGGACTTCTGGCAGTTTGGCATTTCCTTCTCCCCAGTCTTCCTCCAGACTCTGGCACCTTGATTTCCAAATGACATGCAGAATTTGCTTTCATCCGAAAAAAGTACTTTGGACCACTGAGCAACAGTCCAGTGCTGCTTCTCTGTAGCCCAGGTCAGGCGCTTCTGCCGCTGTTTCTGGTTCAAAAGTGGCTTGACTTGGGGAATGCGGCACCTGTAGCCCATTTCCTGCACACGCCTGTGCACGATGGCTCTGGATATTTCTACTCCAGACTCAGTCCACTGCTTCCGCAGGTCCCCCAAGATCTGGAATCGGCCTTTGTCCACAATCTTCCTCAGGGTCCGGTCACCTCTTCTCGTTGTGCAGCGTTTTCTGCCACACTTTTTCCTTCCCACAGACTTCCCACTGAGGTGCCTTGATACAGCACTCTGGGAACAGCCTATTCGTTCAGAAATTTCTTTCTGTGTCTTACCCTCTTGCTTGAGGGTGTCAATAGTGGCCTTCTGGACAGCAGTCAGGTCGGCAGTCTTACCCATGATTGGGGTTTTGAGTGATGAACCAGGCTGGGAGTTTTGAAGGCCTCAGGAATCTTTTGCAGGTGTTTAGAGTTAACTCATTGATTCAGATGATTAGGTTCATAGCTCGTTTAGAGACCCTTTTAATGATATGCTAATTTTGTGAGATAGGAATTTTGGGTTTTCATGAGCTGTATGCCAAAATCATCCATATTAAGACAATAAAAGACCTGAAATATTTCAGTTAGTGTGCAATGAATCTAAAATATATGAATGTTAAATTTTCATCATTACATTATGGAAAATAATGAACTTTATCACAATATGCTAATATTTTGAGAAGGACCTGTATATCGACTCTGTCCTTCATCCCATAGATTTCGCTACTTGGTCAGATCTTATGTTCAGCTGCGTTTCTTTCATAGACAAAGCCACTTAAAGATCTACTGCTTCCATTAACTGTTTATTTTAATCTAAAAATGTTCCTTCCTGCTGTTGTTATATGCCATATTAAGAAGAGGATTTCCTGGAAAGTCAATAACTTGATGCAACTGGCTGGGCTTCCTTAGATAGAAAGAGTGGGACATTATTTGTGTCCAACTACAGTCCTGAAGGCCCAGTGTCCTGCGCATTTTCAGTGTCACTGCTACAACATCAGCAATTCAGATGGATAAATTAGCTGCTCAGAAAGTCACCATTGAGTGCAAGAGCCTGCTAAAGACCCATTCATTTGGTTAAAGTGTGTTAAATCAGTAAAACATTTAAAACATGCAGGACAACGGGCTTGTGAGGAGTGACTCTGGGAACCACTGATGTAGAAGACAACAACAGTAAAAGATTTGGTGGAAGCTTATGGTTGGAGGCTCTTTATCTTAGGAGGGACTCTTAACGTCAGGATAAAAACAGTTCACCTCATTTACAGTTACTCTACCTGTGACAACAGAACAAAAACCCAGCGACAAAATCCCCTGAGCAATTTGATTGGTCAGCAGAAGTCACTTTATCAAAATTACTGCGCCAACTAGTCTGTGAGTCTAGAGTGTAATCCCCTGCTCCCTGTGGTTTAGAGCTGTATTACAGGGCTGTTTTAATCCCAATTTAGCCTGGCACATTTCACAGAGCAGAGGCTCCACTCCACAATTTACAGGAATAACAGAAAGTCACTGCAGCTGAGATTTAAATGCAAGAAGTCAGTAAATGAAAGTGACATGAGTGAATGTGGTTATTTAGAGGTTAGTGTTGGTATTTCAACACAGGTACAGCCTTCCTTTTTGAGCAGTCCTGTCATAATCTATGATGGATGTCTGAATCTGCTCAGTTTAGCCCTTGTAAACCCTTACTGTCCTGTGATATAAGCGGATAATGCACGTTGGCCAGTTCAGTGTCAATGCAATTTCAGGTGTCTGTGAGCAAAGGTAGAGAGAAAGCAGAAGTCTTAACAGGAGGTTAATTGTTAAGTCTCCACTAGGCAGCAGAAAGATGCAATGAATCTCAGGAGGGAAAAACAAATTTGTCTGAATGGGAGTGTCAATCAGGGTGGTAGAAAATGCTCGAGCACACTTCCTGTTCCTTCCTGTGCAGAAGGATGCTTTTTGAAAAGAAGACAGGAAGTGGTTTCGTTTGAACCCTGTTCAGACGTCCCAGAAAGACTCACGACATTTATGCCACCTTTATAATAGGTTAGAAATACTTAATTATAAAAATTGAAGTTCATGGTGTGATCATTCCTACTATAACACGGTTTAATGACTTTGGAGAGAGAGGATCATTTTCTCATCAGGTCCACTCCTCACTGACTGATGATCTCCTGAAAGCTTGGAGTTCTGAATCTTGGATGGAGACACAGTTGAAACCAGATATGAACATAAATGGCATAAAATGAAAGTTTCTTTTCTCGCCGTCTGACTTTGAATTAGACTAAAACTTTCCTGTTTTAGGTCAGAGGGGATTAACAAAATTATGACAATTTCCTAAACGCCAGAAAAATGGAAGACAATATTTTAGAAAACCTTCACTTTCTTTCTTCAGATTAATGAAATGGGTGTACATTTCCTGAGTATTTGGTATGATTTCACAGTGTTTGACTTGGGTCAAATGTTTTGTTTATTGTGGCCCATTCCTCCTGACAGAGCTGGTGCAACCAAGACAGATTTACATGCCAAACTGCTCGGACACACTTTTACAGCTCTACCCACAAATATCTATAGGACTGAGATAAGAGCTTTGTAAAGACGACTCCTAAACATTGACTTTTTTTTGGACTTTATGACAACTGTATGAAAAATGTGGTATGCTAAGGGTCATTCTTCATTTTGAAGACCCATTTATGCCAGACCTTCCACTTCCTGGTTGATGTCTTGAGATGTTGCTTTAACCTGTCCCCTGCAAACTGGATTATAAACTGGGCTCCTACTCTGGTTTCTTGAAGACATTTCACCTCTTATCCAAAAGGTTGTAGGCTGAAAGCTGAAGAACCCTTTTGGATGAGAATTGAAACATCTTTAAGACAAAACAACTCCAGTGGTCTACTATTTGAGCACTTAGGAAGAGGTCCACATATCACATAGCATGATGGTACAACCCCTGTACTTCACAGTTGGAATGGTGTTGTTAGACTTGCAAGCGTCCCCCTTTTTTCCTTCAAATGTAACAACAGTAATTATTGGCAAACTCTGGACTTTTTGCTTCAAACCACAGGATAGGTCTCCAAAAATAATGGTCTTTTTTCCAGAGTGCATTTGCAAACAGTAATCTGGCTTTTTATGCTGTTTTTAGAATAAAGGCTTCTTCCTCGCCGAGTGGCCTTTCAGCCCATATCAGTATAGAACTCTTAACTACGAACAAAGACCATCACTTGCCAGCTTCAGCCAGAACCTTCAAGTCTTTTGATTTTGTTGCAGTCTTGATACACACAAGTTGTATCAAAACACATCCAACTCTGAGACAAAGAACCCGTCTCCTTTCTGCATGATGGTGTTAAAACTTATATATAATTGTTTGACCAGACGAACGTGGCACCTTCAGGCATCTGGAAATTGTACCCAGTGATGAAGCAGATTTGTGGAGTTCTGCAGTTAAGTCCGTCCAATTACCTTGGCAGATTTATTTTGATTTTCTCATCATGTCACATAAGGAAACAGTGTGTTTGAGGGGGTTGCCTTAAAATAAATCTGCCGGGCACTTGAAAAGCAATAACATGATCATGTTGGATTTCCTACATTGTTTGAATGCATAGTCATTTTAGTGTGTGTAAACTGTAAAATAATTCAATAAAACATAAACCCCTTGTCTCATTATTCAGGCATTTATCAAATAGAAACAATTCTGATGATTGTAACTTGTGACCTTTTGTCTGAAACCTAAAAAAAATAAATAATCTGATTTAATGATGGTGAGGAAAAAATCTTATCTTCACTGGGTTTAAATGTTTTTTGCTATGTAACAAGGTGCATTTGTTTCCTTACCTCATCTGTAATACTTGCCTTTTTTCTGTAAAGCACTTTCTGCTACTGTGTTGTAGGACAAATGATCCATAAGTAAAGCCTGATAGATGGACTGATTACAGTGTTTCCCCCATCCTGCCCTCATTTCATACCGTTTGGCCTCCTCTAGGTGACACAGGTACTCGTAGGCAATGTTCTGCCGCCTCCTCTCATCCATCTCCTCTGCTGACAGCCTCTCGTCATCCTCAATGGCTGGAAAAAACAACGAGATTGAATTTACTGGCATAATTACAGGTGCTTTCTAATACGTTTAAACAGGGGAAGCAAGGTGAGCCTTATTTGTTTCTTATTCACAGCGTAAGAGTACTTCACGACTTCTAAATGTATATCAAAGATTTCAAACAATATTCTGAAAACATTAATCATAATACCTCAAAAAGTAAGTACAATAGTATTATACATATTGTTTAGAAAATTGAATGCAGCCTCAGCACTAATTTTAATATTGCAATCAAACATTGAAACAAGCTGCAGTAACAAAACTTCCTCTTGAGTGCATCATGCAGGAATATATTAAAGCTCAGTTTTCTTTCTTTTAACGTATCCATGAGGGCATATATGCAACCAACAAGATCACTCAAACTATTAAAGCATTTCTCTGGAAAAGTGGGTTTACCTCAAGTAGGTGGTATGCTGTAATGAAATACTGTGTAGTTAGGATGGCATAGGTGGGGATCCAGGGTGGTTAGTGACTTCTGCTGGGAGCTGACCGACACCTGGAGCTTAATGAGATTCCCTCCTCCCCCTCGATGCACCTTACCTCCACTCTAATCCAAATAAATCCTTTTCCTTCAGACTGAGCGCACGGACAGATCCAGTGGATAAGAGTAGGAAGAGAGTTTTCTCAGTCTGGTGTAAAAGCCAGTCTGTTTGTATGTTAGTTTTAGGCTCCTTTAGAAAAAGCTAATTTAAAAATAGATATTTCTTCTCCTTTGTGCTCCGCCCGGCCAATTTCAGCCTGCTACTATGGCAAAAGTATTACCCCTTAAACTTTCCCACATTGTGTCATGTTACAACCACAAACGGCAATGTATTTCATAACCGAAGCTGAAAACCTACCAAGAAATGGCCATTCACTGAAAGTGAAGGGCCTAGCAAGGAGTGCTTTGATCAGTAAAACTGCACAGACGTTCATGGTAACTCTGGAGGAGCTGCAGAGGGCCACAGCTCAGGTGGAATAATCAGCTTACAGGACAATTGTCAGACATGCACTCTAGAAAGACCAAGATCAAACTTTTGGGCAAAACAATACGTATGGCGGAAAATTTACTTTACTTTTGCTTTATTTATTTATAACAACCACAGGTGCAACAAAGTGCTGCACATGTAAAATCAAGCACCATATAAAACATAAAACAAGGAAAGAATAAGAAAAAACAATTAAAAAGAACCAAAAAATATAAGAGAGTAAAAACAAAAAGTCTCCGCTTGTGCCAAATGCCAAGGAATAAAAAGTTTTAAATTTTAGACGAGTTTTAAAAGTAGAAGGTGAGGCGGCATGGTAAGTCTGAAATGGAAAGGGAGGTCATTCCATAAACTGGGAGCAGCAACAATCAACCCATCTCTGAGCCATCTTTTAGACCTCTGCTCCTCATGCAGCAACTAATCAGCTGACCTGAGGCATCGAGCAGGAAAATATGGGTGAAGCAGCTCAGAAAGGTCAACACCTTGTAAATATTTAATTTTTAAATTTAACTTTAAAATGCACAGGCAGCAAGTGGAGGAAAGCTAGAGTGGGAGTGATGAGCTCCGTGTTACCAATTCCAGTTAGGAGCTCTGAAGCAGCATTCTGGACCAACTGGAGATGTTTCAGGGAGGACAGGCTGAGTCCAAGGTAGAGATCATTACAGTAGTCAAACCAGGATGTAATGAAAGCATGAATTGCTGTTTTTTTATGAGAGAAAGGGCTTAATCTTCGCCAGCTGACTAAGGTGATAAAAACTGGATTTGACCACTGCTCCGACCTGGCGATCTAATTTAAAATTACTGTCTACTTTAAATATGCCGCTTTAAATATGACGCCACGGAGACAAAATCAACAGGGTGAGGTTCACTTGAACCACTAGGACCAACCACCATCATTTCTGTTTTTTATTGTTCAATTTAGGAAGGGCATTCAGGCTTTAATGTTGTTGAGAAACAACAGAAGCAGTTTGATTGAGGGTCTTCTTTATTTGTGTAGTATAAATATCTGTCATCAGCGTAACAGTATTTCTCAGTATTGAACCCAAAGGAAGCAGATAAAGGGAAATAAACAGGGGCCCTGTGGAACGCCATGATAGAGGAGAAGAGGATGATTCACAATCTGCTATTCAAACACACGTCTGCTTAATAAGACCTAAACCAGCTTAATGCCGAACCACAAATACCCAGTTGGTGCTGTAAACAAGGTAATAAAACATTGTGGTCCACTATATCAAAGGCAGTAGTCAGGTCAAGCAGAACAAGAACAACATATTCACCAGAAACGTCGTTAAAAACACGTACTACTGTGCTGTGGTGATGTTGGAACCCAGCCATGGATTTCAACTTTAAACTGCGGTACGAACTCTTCTGGAACTTTTCAAAATAAAGTGCATTAACCTTCTTCCGGCACAGCCAGGAAAAGGGATAACTGCGGACTTCCTGTGACGCCACTACCCAAATAAAAGCACAGCTGTTGCTACATCCGCCCTCTTTCCACAAAGCCTCTAGTGAGACCGGTCAGGTGAGGCCCAGTGCGCTAATGTCTTTTGCTGGCAAAAGACAAACTCTTCAAACTGGATCCAAGAGTGTCATAAGATCACGCGATCATATGCACAGGTTAAGTATGAGTGAAGTACTATTTGTGTACCCGGTGATTTCATTCATAAAGAGGGGAAATTAAGGTATAAGCATTGCTGACTTTCTCTCCGAGCCCTGCAGAAGCAAACGGTGTTCGAGAGAAACCCCTGCAAAGACACGGTCTCCCAGTCTGGAAGGAAGACAGCAGAGACCGCCTCATCGTGTTAACCTGTGTGGTCAGCGGACAGGACGGGCTGCCCAGCTACAGCTCTGGAGCTAACCCTTTTGTTCAGAGCGAACGCACCTTCAACCCCCCGCGAAGCTACCAAGCTAACCCTTTGTTCACTGTGGATACCTTCTTCAAACTTCATTGTCTTTTGTACAACATTCCTTACCACAGTTCATGAGGTTAGGTTTGGGCAGATTAACAGTTAGGATGAAATGATCTGAACGTTTTCATTTATGAAGTTTGGTTTTGTTTGTGTGAAACTCGGTTATCTTAGAGCTAGCGGGCTATCTGCAGCACACGTGCCCTGTTTGTGTTCTTTGTATGTTTTTAAAGTTAAGACAAACTTTATTTAAAGGGTGATTTTAAACAGAACAGTGATTATAACGCGCCCTCCGCGCTTATGCATTTAACCCTTATATTAACCCTGGTACTTTAAAAGGTATGTGTTTGATTCTGGTGCTAAGCTAGCAGCTTCTTTGTTAGCCCAACTGCTAACCGGTAAGAACACGTGCTTGCTACTAAAGAGTATTCAATAGAAAGGTTGTTAGTTTTCAAGCTAGTGAATAATAGTCCCTAAACATCATTTTACTAAATTTGATAATTAAGTAAATACCATTAAGCCCCATTTCTCCAGAAAGATTTGGCTCGTTTCCAAAATACTCCCTTAATAATATTTCTTTAAATATTATTTCAATAAATAAAAGCAGCTAATTAGACACCATTGAGAATTAGTCATCCAGAAGGTTGGTTTTATTCAGCAAATCATTCTTTAAAATATTATTTCATTAAAATAATATTTTATCTGATCTTGCATTGTGATTGGTTGTCTAAAGGTTGCTGATTATTTCCTAAGTTAGTTCCAAGACTAACTTAACTTCATTTCCAGATTCTTCAAGATAATCATTGGTTCTCAAACATAAACATTTCATGGTAATGTTGCATCAGTTATTCAGTCATGGTTTCAATCATCTTTAATCAACTTGTTTATATTGTACATAGCCCATTAATCTTCCCTATTCTTTAATTCTGCTTGGTAGTTTAGGTGGATTGTTTTAGCATAGTAAAGAGTTTGTTGATTGAAATATGTTTGACTTTGAGTTGACTTATTTTTGTTAATAAATTCTTGTATTTTAAGAAATTGTGTGAATTCATTCCATATATGTGCAGAGTTTATTCTGTTCAATAATGCCAGAGCTCGTCTCACACCTTTCTATTTTGTCCTTATACCATCGCCTTACTGGGCTGGTATTCACAGGACAACATTTAACAGACCGAAATATTATTTGATAAAATATTAATATTAAATAATATTCTCAGATTAGTAATCACAACAGTGAGTTTTAAAACCCGACCGAAAAACCTCCAAGAGATCATGATCATCTACAAAGGGCTTAACCTGAGAAAGACAATAGGAGATGGGCCTAAAATATGCCAACACAGCTTGGTCAAGGCCAGGTTTCTTAAGTAAAGGCTGCACCACAGCATGCTTGAAACTTACAGGGACAATACCTGACAGCAAACTGCTGTTAACAATGGAGAGGATCACAAAAGCTCCTTAGAAAAAGTTATTGCACCTTCAAGAAGTTATTGCATAACTCAAAGGATGCTTCCATGGGGACAGGTTGTGGGGAGTCAATCATTTTAAATCGCACACGTGGATTATTTTGATGGGACGTAATTATGTTTCATAAGCGTTTTCATTTAGCTTCTGATATCTTTTCCAAACATCATGTAAGTTTTAGAATAACCATATTTTGTAGGAGCAATAGCAAAAATAACTCTTATTTAATATAAAGATTGCTGAACCCTGGCCTGGTCTAGAGGGTGACACGGGAGTGGATTTTCTCTCCTGTCCCATCCCGCTCCCACAGAAAAATGTCTTGTCCCATCCCAATCCCAGGCCAGCATAACGAAAAAAATCCTGTCCCGTCCCACTCCTGGTAAATTGACTCCCACTCCCATCCCGCTCCCATTCAGAACGACTCCCACTCCTGTGCCACTCCCATTTTTGTTTTCTTCATTTAGTCTTTTGGCAATTTCTTTGTTTAAAGGACCAGTTAGGTCCCTGTTTTTAGCTGTAGTAAAGGCCAGTTAAAGTAAAAAGAATAATAATGAAGAAATAATAAAATATCAAACAAGCAAACAGACCATGTCTATCTTAGCTGAATAAACAAAATGTACCTATTGTATTTTACCTATTTATTAAGTGATTGTTTCCTTTGAACAATGACATCACTTTTATGTTTCAAGTTGCTGGAACGAAAGAAAAATGCACCTAGTAAGAGAACTGTACTTGTTGAACAAAAGGCAAAAAGACATTACCTTCATAATTTAGAAACTGTACCTCAATGGTTCACACCCTGGTCCTCAGGGACCCCTTCCCTGAAAGTTTTAGATGTATCTGCTCCAGAACACCTGATTCAAATTCTGACATGACCTCCTATACAGGCATCAAGAATGGACGGTCAAACTGGACAAAATTAATACAATAAAATCATAATTAAATAAATAAAGGTTGTGAATGTCCCATAAGTGAAGTAAATGTAACATTAAATGTGCCATTAAATTAAAGTTACCATTTATTTATTTAATACATCATCAGAAACAATAAATGTACCATTATATCATGAAATGGACTATTATGTAATTAAATGTGCCACTGAATAATTAAGTATAATTTTAAAGACGACATGACGTAATTAGTGGTACACTTAATATTTAATGATGTATAAATTGTACATTTAATGGTACATTAAATTTTTTTCTATTTCACAACATATTTATTTAATATCTTCCCTTGATGAAGCCTTTCTACGGAGTCCGCGAGGGGACATGGGGGAATTTTTTCTCTTTTTACGTTCTCACGCAATAGTCTTTGCGTTATTTCGCAATACTTTGTGGGATAGTTTCCAAACCAGATAACTGCAAAAATGAAACAAACACTACACCCGTTTTGAGATTTATTGAGTTTTATTTTGAAATCAGCCTTAAATAAAATGACCTTCAAATCAGACTAAAAGACAGTTTTTATCCACAAGCTGTCAAACAAACTACTGAACAATAATACTGCACGAAACCACATCTGTGACACTTTGTTTCCTTATTAATGCTGCATGATGTGTACTTTTTTTTTTGCACGCCGTGTTTTTGTTTTTATCGTGATTTGAACGGTTCTTCTTATCCTAAGCATTTCATCGCATTGTTAACCTGCATATGACAAATAAACCATATCAATGACATATCAGTGTTTGTTTTATGAGCAGTTTATCATCTGTGCTGTTGCTCCAAAATGCCGAATGCAAAAGTATTGCGTGGAGAGGCAAAATAAATAAATTTCCCCATGTACCCTCACGGGTTTCCGTACCTTACCTCTTAAATCTTTAGAGCACATGCAGCAATTTTGTTGGTCAGATGAGACTTGACACATGTTGGTACTTTTGGTTTGATGAATGAAGAGATGCAGGGCTGATTTAATCCAGAATCTGCCAAACAAGTGTCCCTTAATCACTGGTGAACTTGATTACGACTAAACACGTTTTACAAGCAGCAGACTGCGTGTTAAAACCGCTACATTCAACTCTCCTGAAGTTCGGTAATATTTGTGACTTTCCTGTCAGCTCTATGAATTTAATAGATAAGTCCTTATTTCTGACTTTACGTTACAAATCCAATTTTACCACGTCCAGTTCTCCACCTGCGTTTGTTCCCTCCATCCTGAACGCAGGTGGAAAACATCGATCAGAAGCACTGTTGGCTTGTGGGTCGTGTAGTTCGTTTGACTCGCATTAGAGTATAGGCTTCTTGGAAAAAAACTACACAATGGCGGCGTCGATCCAAGTTTTTTTTTCTTAAAGTTTATAACAAAGTCTCAGTTTTACATTTCCAAAGACAATTGATCCTAGTTTATTTTCCCTCCTATTAGTTAGCTCCCGCTCCCATCTGCTCCCATTCATGTTTTATCCTGTACCGTCCCAATCACGTGATCTTTACTGATGCCGTCTCCCGTCCCGCGGGATTCCCGTGGGAATCCCGCGACCCGTGGGACTCCCGAAAAAATGTCAGCCTCTAGTCTAGATCAAAGCATATTTGAGTGCTTGAATGGCCCAGTCAAAGCCCAGACCTATTTCCATATGAGATCAGTGAAAAGACTCGAAACAGGCTGTTCACACCACTGTACTTTCCAATCAGAATGAGCTTGCACTATTTTACAAAGAATAACCGAATAACATGTCAGTCTATATAAGAGACACACCATAATAAACGTGCAGCTGTTATTACAGGGAAAGATCCTACAGAGAGAGATCAGAGATCCCTGTTGACTCTGGGAGCCTAAAAACAAATGCATACAAGAAAATCATATATCCCATGGCTTCCAGTTCACAATTATGCACTACTTTATGTTCGATCACATAAAACAGATTACAGTTTGTGGTTGCAACATAAAAAACAAATGTGGAAAAAGGTCAAAGGGTAGGAATATTTTTTGCAAAGCATTACAGATGTTTCATACTCAAAGAAAATGTCAAAACTTCCAGGTAAAACGACCCAAAATAATAATCGGAATGCATATGCACCTTTAATACTCGTTTTGCATTTTATTTTGAATCCGTTATGTGTTTATTTCTTCTTTAACAACGATGTGGAAGTCAAAACATGCTCATGGACAAGAAAGCAAATTAAACTCTGCTGTCTGAGGCCAGTCTGAATCTTTTAAACCACCTGCAGAGACATCCATTTGCCAAGTCTCAGCAGAGGCTTGACATACAATCCTCACGTGTTGGGAAAGGCACAAATCACACATGTGCAGGGCTGCCCCGCCACTTGGCTGAGAGCTCCGACACGGAAAATCAGCATATTATTTGCCTGTGCAAGCCAACCCAGCTGTGCAGACGGCATAGGGGAAAAAATGTGTATCTCTGAGGCAGTGGCAGCAGCTATTATAAACAGCCTATAGTGACTCAGTCACACACTTCCTGATAGAGCCTGTCTGCACTGAGCATTATATATAACTATCAGGATGGGTTTGTTGCTTTTGTATGACTCGGATCACCGGAGTGGTGTCATTATGACTAATGCTTCTGTTTAGCTGCAGTGGTTTTCCTTCTTTAATGTTTTTTTTTTTTTTTTTTCTTGTTGGCTTAGATGAGGATGAAATAAAGATAGACTATTAGGTGAGGAGACACATAAACCACAGTTAGTATGACATTTAATGACATCATCGCCTGGGAGTGACTTAACCTACAATGATGCTGTAAAGTTAAAAACCCATGACAGGGCTAACTTAGGGCTGTCTTTTTTTTTTTTTTTTTTTTTACAATAAAAAATGCAACAAACTAACTTAGTGCCAAAGATTCCAGTGCCGGAAAAAAAAAAACAGTATTGATGGGCATTGATCAGCGTTACAAAGCTGTACTTTGTTGCTTTAAGAAATCTTTTAAACAATCGTATCAGTTAACTTCTTGACAGTCAGCTGCAGAAATCTAAAGTTAATGGTTAACCTATGAGAAAAAGCCTTATGTGTGGAAATGCTGATTATTGGCTTTTGTCAAATGTCAAATACACAGGTAGAAATGACTGTGGCGCGTTTAGGGACACCATGTGGGAAAACAAGAAATTAAATACCACTGTTATTTATTTTTTATCACCCATAATACAGTTACAGTTTCTTTATATGTTTTCCTCTTTAAAAAAAAAAAAAAACTGTTGAGAGACGTACTGTAAAAGCATCCAGCTGCTAAGTGTCGTCAGAAGTAGGTGAACCACCTGCTGCTCATCATACATCCTTCCTACATTAGCATGCATTTATTCCTCATAGCAAAGTCACTGGTCAACGCGTTTTAACATCAAAACCCGTCAGGAAACATGTTACTTACTTCCATAGCGTGGTCTCTGCAACATTGTGGTTTCTTCATGGTACATCCTGCCTCGCTTCCTCCACTCGTAAACTCGTTTGAACTGGAAACAACTTCAACCAAGAAGCTAACGTTTCAGCCAGCCAGCAAAGAGCCGCGCCTCTCTCAAGATGTCAAGATGAGATGAATTAAAAACTGCTGTGACGGCAAAATCTGCACGGGATGCGCAGAAAACAGGCCTAAAAGAGTTGAAAAGTCCCTGCTATGACCTGCCGCCGTTAAGCCCCCATGGTTTGCACTACTTTTGCTTGCGCTCTGACCAAAGTGCTCCTGGTTGTGTTATCTGTCCTCAGCTACGCTGACGCTCTGACTTGAAATGATTGACGGGACAGTGACTGGAAATCTGGCGTGGTGGCACCATCTGGTGGTCAAAGGCGGGATAACGCTTCACCGAAGGAAACTCCATGCATGAATCTCAGTCAGGATTTTTCTTTGGGTTTTAAATCAGCTTTTCACTTGGAGAAAAAGAAAAACATCTCAAACATGAACCTATCAGAGTTTTTTACCCACTCCACTATTTTACAAGCAGGTTTTAATTTTGTGTACTGCCCTACAAAATCAAAATGCAACTTTAAATTATTTCTAAATAAATTTTGTTACTTTTGACTTTGCATGGCTTTATATTTTTATAGATGCTGTGTATGTTCTGTTGCTGACTGGAAAATGCATCCTATTTTGAGTTGATTGACTGATCTGCTTCTGATTGGCTTAGATAGATAGATAGATAGATAGATAGATAGATAGATAGATAGATAGATAGATAGATAGATAGATAGATAGATGCAACTCACAAAAAGTTAGGGATTTTTTTTTTGGGTGAAATCTATGGTACATAAACATAAAGAGTTCATGCCGCAGTGATATTATATCATAAAAGTAGGGCATTTAAGTAGAGGCATGCAATGGTGATTTCCTCATTAATAAACAATGTATTGATTATACCACAGCAAAAAATGTTAGTGTTCAATACTGTGTCGTGTGCCCTTGAGCAATAATTACAACTTGACCACGACGTCTCATGTTGTTCATAAGTGAATTATTGTCTGGTGAGGCATGGCATCCCTCTCTTCTTAAAGGGCAGCCCTCTGGGGTACATAGTTTCAGGCCTGTAGAGGGCGACTCAGATGATCCTATAGGTTTTTTATGGGATTCAGCTCTGGAGAAAGTGCAGGCCACTCCATTCAAGGCACTCCAGTCTCCAGCAGCTGTTCCCCAATGATGTGATCTTGATGAGGTGGAGCATTGTCATCCATGAAGATAGCCCACGGTGGTGGTGGCATGATGCTGCGGGGATGCTTTTCTTCAACACATACAGGGAGGTTAGTAAGAGTCGATGGACAGATAGAGGAATACTGTGCAATCCTGAAAGAAACCTGTTAGATGCCTCAAAAGACTTGAGACTGGGATAAGTTAATCGTCAAGCAGGACAATAACCCTAAACATACATTGAGAATACTGATTGAGAAAATGTTCATAGACATTCTCCATTTAATCTGACTGAGCCTGAGCTATTTTGAAAGGAAGAATGGGTAAAATTATAGTCTCTATATTTTTAAATCTGGTAAAGACATACTGCAAAGGACTTGTAGCTGGAACTGGAGCAAAAGTAAGATGTATGATTAAAGATTCAAGAGTTATTTGTCAATTTACATCATATTTACAAGGAAATACATAGCATGAAACAAAATACTGTTTCTGAACAGTGCACATAAATTTGACAAGGTGCACATATTTTCAGGTGTGCCGTGTGAATCCTGTTGTAAGGAACTGTACTTTAATTTCTCAAAATGTATCCAGTAGGTAGAAACACAATTCAACATCATGATCACCATTAAAAGAAAACAATGTTACACTTTTAAACTGCTAATTGTTTTAAATTAGCATTTTATGTTAAGATGGTTCTTAAATTGAATGTAAGAGTTTGATAAAACCTTCAGACTGGAATGCTTATTCTTTGTATGAGCAAGCCCTCCTGTAAACCTCCTCACAAGTTACACTTTTTAACACATTTCAATATTTGCAGCTCCAGATACTGAAAGTAAAGTAACTTTTGTACTTGTGCTTTCCTACGGAGTATGTGCAAAAACAAATCAGCAGATGAACAAAGTAACTTTATAAGTCTGTTAGGTTGTGTGTTTTCCATTCATTACAAAGAGGACTACATATTTGTCAAAATTTAAATGACTAAATTCGGTAAGACAATAAATATCAAAACATATTATTTCATTATATCCTTTACCAAATTAAGTTTGGAAAAATGAAAGCACAGCATCATTTGGAAGCAAACATAACTTTTATTATGCCGCACATGTTCAAAAGCAGCACAGACAGCAGTCCCTGTCTTTCCAGTGTCTCACGTCTTACACAGGGATTCATTTGGCAAATATCTAATCACATTTTTCACACTTTTAAACCTCTAAACACACAGTTAGGTCATCCTCTGAATGCTTTCGCAATCATATTGACAACTTTATTCTCAACATACCTTTGACGACCTTCATAAAATGGATCAACAGAATTTACACTAGAGATACATTCACATTTTTCCTCAACAAACTTAAAATGTTGCCATTGCCTTCTGCCAGGACATTTTACAGCAACAACCCAAAGGTAAAAACGAATTAACCTTGGAGATGGTCCTACAAACATGCAAGTTTACACACGCACAGACAGAGTAGTAGCAGGTGAAAGCCAAGGACACACACACACACACACACACACACACACACACACACACACACACACACACACACACACAGGTACAACAGAGATACGAGACAAAAAAAAGGATTATCACTTGGAGACAAATTAATTGGAGAAAGCTTGCAAACATTTAACTCAGACGTTCACATATATTAGCTTTGATATGTACAAAATATTTACATTCATTCATCCATATGGAGACACACACATACACACACACACACACACACACACATACACACACACACACACACACACACACACACACACACAGTTTGCCCTGTTTCTGTCTGTCAATACACTCATCCATGTACATACACTCAAATACAGTACATATAGCTTTTATACCAAATACCTCATTCCTGACAGGTAATATCTTACTCTTCCCAATTCATCCCATCGGCCTGCTCTGCCTCTGAGCCTTGAATATAGCCACAACTAGGCAGGTCACTCTACCTCATATTTATGCTACAGATAGCAGTCAGCAGTGATGTGCATTAATGATTGCATTTTATTTAGATTTTTCTTGTAGGCTATACTTTTGGTTCAAGGATGGTTAAAATAAGGGGGCAAAAGCTATTGGCTGAGCAACAGCACTACACTTCACTATGTATGATCAACCCATTTTACAAAATAGACAAACGTTGCACCAAAAAGTACACAATAGTGGGTTTTTCTTTTTTTTTTTTTTTTTTTTTAAGTGGCCATGTGTAAGCCAGTAAAGGGGAACATCCATCTAAAGCACAGATACCACAAAGACAAAGGAATGCTGGGAAATAGAGGAATACAAAAAATAAAGTTCACAGGCACAAATTAAACAAACAAGAATGAGAGCAAATAAAGAGAAATATCCATTTACCCCCCAAACAAAAGCAAGAAACATCTAAGAATCTACATTTTTGGAGTTATGAAACTATGAAAATAGCAACGTGACCCTAATATAGTTTTATTTATTTGCAATATGTTGCCTCTTTTTATATTTGATCTTTAACAGTGTATTGGAGGTCTCTGTATTGGACAAACAGAGGAAAATAATATATGAGTCTCACAAATTACCCACATTTTAAAAGCACATCATGGGAAACCGTTACAACCACAACCTACACTAAATAAACTAACAACTTTTGTGATTTTAAAACAACTTTTGTTTTAAAATTGCAAGCATACACATAAACCTAGGATGTATTTGGTGTTTGTGTTGATAGGATGAAAAATATTCATCCTATCAACGTTTTAACATTTTGCCACATCACAAACACAAACCTTCCTGTATTTTTTGAGGTTTTATGTGATAAACCAACACCAAGTGGTGAATAATTGTGAAGCGGAGGAAAAATCATAAAGTTTTTCCAACCCTTTTACAAATAAAAATCCGGAAAGTGTAGCATTCATATGTATTCAGTACCTTTAACTCTAATACTAATAAATTATTCCAACTGTGTGTGATTTAGGGTGTTTTCACACCTATAGTTTACATACTTTGGTCCAAATTAAATAAGTTGATTAACTTTTAAGTTTCGGGTGGTTCGTTTTTTTTTTTTTCACACATTCTCCAAGCGAACCAAAAATTGTTACTACAAAGGTAAGAGAAAATGTACAGTCGGTTTATTATTCAGATGTGTCCTGGTCAGGAGTACCAAATATAAACACATGAAGCATATTTCTGGGATGGTCAAAAACATGGAAAATATAATTATCTTATTAGTATTTTTTTCTGGATACTATTTCAGTCAAAATGACCTGAGAAATATAAAGAATGAATTTTGAGAATAAGTCCTGAAAGTTGCATGGGGCTTTAGGCGTAAGAAAAAGACGAGCAGCCTTTGTTTATTAGTTGGTTTACGGCTGGCTACAGAAAGGCCTTTGGCTCAAGCTTGCAGCAAACAGCTAACTGCTGTGTCGGAATGAGGTGAGATCACATTTACACCACAAACAAACTGGACTAAGGAGGGAAATGAACCAAAGTTCGATTTACTTAAACTAAACACCCATAATCTCAGTATAAATCCAGCCGAAATGTGAAGGCCTCAGAAAACATCAGTGAACAAACAGTGTATCTGCTGAATTCAAAACTAAAACAGTTAAAAGAAATCCCCTCTGCAGATTTTCAAAAGCCATGTAGGGGACACAACAAACACGTAGAAGAAGATGCTCTTGTCAAATAGGACTCTAATGTAACATTTTGACATACGTGTAAAGTACAAAATGTGGCAGAAAACAAACAATGTGAATAAATCACGCTCATTGTGACGATGTTTTTGTAATGGAATTGGAGGAAGTTTGTCGAGTAGAAATTTCATTGCTCAGACGTTTTTGAGCATATGACAATAAAGTTCCTAAATCATTGTAAAAATCTGTGGTGGCAGCATCATGCTTTGGAGATGCTTTTCATCAACAGGGAAATGAAAGCCAGTCAGAGCTGATGGCAAGATGGATGGAGCTAAGTACAGGGAAGAAAACCTGTGAAAGAATGAATGAATCCCACACTTTTATCCAACCATCCATCCATCCATCAATTTTCTATACCTGCTTCTTCCTTACAGGGTCGAGGGGGAGCTGGTGCCTATCTCCAGCAGTCTACAAGCGAGAGGCGGAGTACACCCTGGTTAGGTCGCCAGTCCATCGCAGGGCAACACAAAGACAAACAGGACAATCATTCACACCTAAGGGCAACTGAGAGAGATCGACTAACCTAACAGTGATGTTTTTGGACTATAGGAGGATGCCAGAATACCCGGAGAGAACCCACGCATGCACGGGGAGAACATGCAAACTCCCTGCTGAAGTCGAACCAGGAGTCAAACCCAAGACCTTCTTGCTGCCAGGCAACAGTGCTACCAACTAAAATAAAGAAAAGAAAGTCATGTACCATTTTATTTCCACTTCATAATTATGCAATTCTTTGTGTTGGTCTATCACAGTGTTAGTACTTTTCCAAGTCACTGTAAATAGGCAATTTAAGATTCTCTAAGACAGAATGACCCGATAAAATAAATAAATAAAATAGAAATAAGTGTGACTAATAATATAAAAAAACATTTCATTAAACAAATGTTTAAATTCTGGGCCACATATCTGATACAGAAAGCAGCTTGATAGTTAGTGTATTCATTACTCTCAGGTTTTACTTCTGTCTGTTTACAATAACCTTAGGATGGCGCAGGACTATGGGCAGACTGCTCCTGTCAAGGAGAGGCACGTCTTAAAAAGGCCATTCAGTATTTAAAAAAAAAAAAAAAAGGAAATGGCAGGAAAGGTCTCAGGGACAATCAGAATTCAACACATAACCTAAATTAGAAAGTAAGCTCCTATTAGAGCCTTTTCTACAGTGACACAACAAACCTAAAGGTCATGGCAAATATCAATATCTGGAGTAAAACAAGTATTTATCTTTTCAACTTTCACAGTCACACACCAGGGAATAAAGGTGTCATCCTCATATTTAACATTACATACATTTAATGGTACAAGAAAATATATTTTATACTATA
This sequence comes from Girardinichthys multiradiatus, assembly GCF_021462225.1. Lineage (NCBI taxonomy): Eukaryota > Metazoa > Chordata > Actinopteri > Cyprinodontiformes > Goodeidae > Girardinichthys > Girardinichthys multiradiatus. The sequence continues at coordinate 34,622,602 of NC_061805.1, read as the reverse complement.
GCCTTTTCATTTCAAGGTTGAGTTTATGCAAATGGCTTGGTTTCCAAAATCAACTATCCACTCTCAAAAGTTGATCTAGTCTGACCAAATATCATGTAGCAAAATTTTACGTAACGCAGGTTCACAGATTACTAAAAATGTGTGTGAATATCTCATGTTTTTTCATGTAACACGGTTGATCTCTGTATAACAATTTTCTGCACAAATGCCCTGCGCTCGGAGTGTGGGTCTTATGGGTGAGCCAGCTGTCAATGAGTCCTCTCTGTCTGATCATGAACTCCCAGTGTTGTCACACAGCAGCTTGGTTGTGCTCATTACAGCTTGTTTATGACTTTTTTCCCCATCTGGCCCGTCTTAATAAGACTGTATCAATATTAAAAGCCTTGAGCTTCCATCAGGAGGTTGTTACTGGGGCTGGAGGCTGTAATCAGTAGTAAAAAAAAAAAAACTTGAGCAAATGTTGACCTTAAAAACATCATCTGGGTTTATGAATCCTCCCAAAGATGTGATTTAATACTGAAAGGCTTTAGAGCACCTTGCAAAAGTGTTCTTATGCCTTGAAACTTTTCACATTTTGTCACATTACAACTACTGACCAGAACTATATAAGGGGAGGCATTTAGTTTCTATGCTCCTCAGATCTGGAACAAGCTCCCTAAAAACCTGAGATGTGCAGAAACTGTTGGTCCTTTTAAATCAGGACTAAAGGCATTTTAGTAATTGAATCTGACTAATGAACTGTTTCCAATTTCAATCATTGCCAAGTGATTGAAGTGTTGGTTCTGGATTTAGATTTAAATTCAAAATTAAACTTGAATTTAAGTTTGCCTTTTACATTTTTTTCTTTTATGCAGTGCTTTCAAGTGTTTGGCAAATCAAGCTCTATTTTTGAGCAAAACACGTTTCTGTTATTTGCTTTTTGTCCTGCATTTGTACAGCAATGCACATTGGATTGCCTTATTTATGAATGGGGTTATATAAATGAACTTGCTTTGCCTTACAAACTTCAATGTATTTTTGGGGATTTTTTATAATAGATCAACACAAAGCAGCACGTAATCATGAAGTAAAAGACAAAATTATAGAGGGTTTTAGATGCATTTATACTAAGTCCCCTTACTCTGATACCCCTAAATAAAATCCAGTGCAGTCAATTGACGGTAGACAATGCTAATTAGTTAACAGAGTTCACCTGTGTGTAATTTAATCTCAGTATAAATGCAGGTTTTCTGCATCGGCCTTAGAAAAGACCAAGGAACACAGCAGACAGGCCACGGATGAAGATGTGAAGTTTGAAGCAGAGTTCTAAAACAATAGCCTAAGCTTTAAGATTTAATCAAGAGTAACAAGCAGAAAGCCATTGTTGGAAAAAAAAAAGCCATGAGAATACCTTTTTGCAGTTTGCATAATGCCATGCAGAGGACACAGCAAACATAAAAAGAAGATAATCTGGTTAGATGAGGCCAAAATTGAACTTTGTGGCCTACATACAAAAAATTTAGTGGGCATCAAACTAACCCCTGAACATACCATCTCCACCATGAAACATGGTGGTGGCAGCAACATGCTCTGGGGATGCTTTTCTTCTGACTGGACAGGCAAGCTGTTTTAGAGCTGATGAGAAGCTGGATAGAACTAAATGCTGGGAAAACGTAGGGAAAACCCCTGTTAGAGGCTGCAAAAGAGAGACTGGGTGGAGGTTCGCCTTCCAACAGGACATTGACCTTAAACATAAAGCAAGAGCTACAAAGGAATAATTTAAATCATTCAAAAATATGTGTTTGAATGGCCCAGTCAAAGTGCAGATCTCAATACTCACTGGCAAGTCTTGAAATGTGCTTTTCAAACAGTCTCCATCTAATTTGACTGAGAATGACCTGTTTGGCAAATAATACTCAGCAACAATTTCTGTCTCTAGATCTGCTAAGCTGGTAGGGGCATTTCCCATAACAACTGCAACTGTAATTTAAAAATATTGACGGGGGGGGGCAACACTTTTCTGATTTTTAGTACTAAATATTGTCTAAAACCATGTATCCTTATTCTTCTACTTCACTAACATATTCCACTTTGTGTTGGTCTACCACAGTAGTTCCAAATAAAATTAAGGATTTCTAATGCAATAAATGCAAATACATTGTCAAGACATCATTCATGAAATGTTATTAAAAATAACATATTCAGCACAAACCAAGCCACTTGCACTCCGAATGAAAAGATCTTTTGGCCTTCTTGAGAACGCACAGGACTTATCAAAGTTGACAGGCTTCAGGATGGTGTTACATAAGGACATTTGCCCGTGTGTCGGGCAACCGAAGTCCGACTAGCCCTCCTCCAACAAGCACTGAAGAGGCCATAAGGATAGGGACAGCCTTAGTGATGCCAACAAGTGAGCCAAAGATCATGTTCCCCAGGACGGCGGCAAGCTTGCACAAGGCGTTACAGAAGCCGAAGCCTGCTCCTCTGCAGAGAGAAACATCAAGAAGAAGCGTAAACAAAATTCTGAATCATCAATTAACTAAAACGTTTCTTTTGATTTATCTGGCTGTCCATCAATGAATTAACTTCTCTGCTTACCTCCTGACAGTGGGGAAAGACTCAGTAGTGACCACATCGAGGGAGTTCCAGGCAGAAATGCTCAGACCGTTGTAAAGGCACAACATGAAGATCATCATGGACTCACTGGTGCCAAACCACAAGAAGAAACAGCTGATGCCAGACAGGATCATGGAGCCACCTAATAGATGTTCACATATAAAACAATGTCATTCATTTAATAATCATACCATTTAATATTTCATTGCCAATATCTACAGTGAAGAACCAGCCTTTTACAGATATATTTTCTTCACTGTGTGCAATTAAGTCATGCAAAACCTTTCCAGTTTTAGGCCAACTAATATTACCAATTTCTTTTCTACTTGCTAAATGTTACAATAATGTCAGAGCAAACAACTGGCAACAAGTGGGAAAAGCCCAGATTGGGATGTTAAGAGCTAATAAACCTAGATTCAAACCTAGATTCAGGGTGAAAACCCAGAACAAAAGCAAAAGATCTCTTAAAAATACAGGCTGAAACTGGTAAGAAAGTGTCATATTTCACTGTGCAAAATGTCCTGTAGCTACTGATCTGGACTGAAAGGGTACTCAATGAGTAAAGAGCAATTTCTCCAATAACAACATGAAAAGCTAGATTATATTATGAAAATACACTTAGGGATAAAGGTTTTAGAGAAATCTTCTGTGGTCGGATGAACCTGAGTGTTTGAACACTAATGACCGCTGGTACATTTGGAGGAAAAAGGATGAAGCTTGCAAGCCTGAGAATACCATAATTGTGAAGCACAGCAGGGATATTTTTACTATGTGCAATATAACAACATTTCAAGACATTCAGAAAGTTAAAGCTAGGGCAGATCCAAATGGTCATAGAGCCTAAGCATACTGCCGAATTAGTTGCAATGAAACTTTAGCACAACAAAGTCTGTACATCATTAAGACCTGATCTGAATCCTATAGGACAATTGTGGGCAGAGCAGAAAAGGTTTGCCTCAGTTACACCAGTAACACCAGCAAAGATGGGCCAAAATTCCAACAAGCTATTGTGAGAAGCCTCTCCAAGACATTGGAACCAATGTTACAGTTTTAAAGGTACTCATAATTGTCATCTTCTGCTTCATCTGGGACCGGGTCGCAGGAGCAACAGACTCAGTAAAGACGCACAGACGTCGCTCTCCCCAGACACTTCCTCCAGCTCCTCCAGGGGGAGCCCAAGGCGTTCCCAGGCCAGCCGAGAGACACAGTCCCTCCAGCGTGTCCTGGGCCGTCCTCTGGTCCTCCTCCCGGTGGGACGTGCCTGGAACACCTCCCGAGGAAGGCCTCCAGGAGGCATCCAGTATAGATGCCCGAGCCACCTCAACTGGCTCCTCTCGATGTGGAGGAGCAGCGGCTCTACTCGGAGCCCCTCCCGGATGGCCGAGCTCCTCACCCTATCTCTAAGGGAGTGCCCGGTCACCCTACGGAGGAGGCTCATTTCAGCCGCTTGTATCCGGGATCTCGTTCTCTCGGTCATGACCCAAAGTTCATGGCCATAAGTGAGGGTAGGAACGTAGATCGACCGGTAAATCGAGAACTTCACTTTTCGGCTCAGTTCTCTCTTCACCACAACGGACCAGCAAAGCGTCCCTATTACTGCGGCAGCCGCACCAATCCGTCTGTCGATCTCCCCTCACTCGTGAACAAGACCCCGAGACTCCTTCACTTGAGGCAGAAACTCCCCTCCAACCTGAAGAGGACAAGCCACCCTTTTCTGGTCGAGAACCATGGCCTCGGACTTGGAGGAGCTGATCTTCATCCCAGCCGCTTCACACTCGGCTGCGAACCGCCCCAGTGCATGCTGTAGGTCTTGGCTAGAGAGGGGCCAGCAGGAACACATCATCTGCAAAAAGAAGAGACGAAATCCGCTGGTCCCCAAACCAGACCCCCTCCGGCCCTTGGCTGCGCCTAGAAATCCTGTCCATAAAAGTTATGAACAGGACCGGTGACAAAGGGCAGCCCTGCCGGAGTCCAACATGCACCGGGAACAGGTCCGACTTAATGCCGGCAATGCGGACCAAACTCCTGCTCTGTACAGGTGGAGTTTTAAAGGTGATTCTACAAAATAGTAAAGTAACCTATGTAAACGTCTGAATTTAGAGAAATATAAATAAACAAAATCGGTCTCTCGTTTTTCTGGAATTTAGCAAATACAAATCATTTTGATGGCCAACCTAGAAATAGAAAGGCTTGGGCAGATTTAACACAAATGAGTGAAAAAAACATTATGTGTCTTATTATTCAGCACATGTAAATATCTGGTTTTAACTTTACTAAAAGAATGACCGACCAACCATACATCCAACCCGTGTTCCTACCTAACATGGACAAACGCCCAATTTTGTCCATCAGAAGAGCAGACACAATGTTGCCAGGAAGAACAGCCAGTGTCCCCAGAAAGTTAATGAAGTAAAGCCAGTAGGCGCTGTAGTCATCATCAAATGTCATCTGGCAGCCTGTCTTGTTGTGGGTGAAAGTGCTGTTGATCACCTCAGTACCCTCTACCAGCTTAGATTCATCGATATCTACAGAGAGAACGAAGCAAACCAAAACTTATGGACACCTGGTGATCTGACGAGCAGAAATGGCAAAACATAACAACCATTGTTGTGCAAATGGTAATTTCAAAAAATGGCAGTCATCTTATAATGAAATGGAAAAAATGCAGTTAAAAGATATCAAACATGTCCCTGTGTTACAAAATATGGGCTTATTTGAATTTGATTCCAGTTGTTGAAACATTGTTGAAAATGTGGAAGATCCCATGTTTTTGTCAAAAACCTTTTGGACTTGTTTTGTTGAGACATGCACAAATTTTCCAGAAAGAGACAACATCCGGATCAGAGAATGTAATACTCCAAAACTTGTATCTAAAGTTTAAAACTGATATGTGTGAACTGCCCATGACATTCACACTGCCGGATAGTAGATTTTACAAAGATGATCTATTTTTATAGATTCATGCATTGTGGAAGTATTGTGGTTTCTCAAAAAAGTTCTTATCAGCATTATATTTAATGCCCACTCCTGCACTTGGAAAAATAGGCATTGACCTTTTTGAACATTTCAGAAAAGCAAAGCATACAGAAAGAGGAGTATTTTACCATTCCTCTTTGCATTATCTCTCCAGAATGTCCTTTAATGCAAGCATTTCTTCAGCTTACTCCATTAGTTCTCTACAGGATTTAGATCTGGGGTCTGAGATGGCCATGGAAGAACCATTTCTATGTTGCTTAGGCTGCAGTTTTGTTTAAATTATCTTGCTGCAAGGTCCAATGTTGACCCATTTTCAGTTTACTGGCAGACTCAACAACTTTTATTTAAAATGTACTTTTATCTGAAAGAGTTCATGTGACCATACACTCTAACAATGGTCCCAGGGCCTTTGGAAAAGAAAAAGATGCACAGCATTGCAGAAAACCCCACCATACAGTGGGCATATGGTTCTCCACCTAAGGATCATTTGCACATGGTTCCAGTTAAAGTATAACAGCTTTCTGCAAACTCCAAATGATTATTTTTGTGATGGTAAGACAGGAAACAAGTTGGCATTTAAATGGCATTTAATGGTTGTTATTGAGACTTGGTGACAAGAAGGTTCATCAGCAGTTCTCCAACAGTCAGCTTGGAAGAGTTTTTCCTTATCATGTTACTCATTGTACATGGTGGGACAAGAAACATGGATCTGACATTGTAAAGATCAACTCACATGTGCATTGCAAGTATACCGTATGTTCCCCTATCTTCCCCATATTAGGGAGTGGTTGAGAAAAATGGACCTCAGTGTTGTGTCATTATTGTACCCCGAAAAAACAGGAAGTTACGAATTACTGATAAAAACTCAAGAGAAACTCTGATCAACTTAAAATAGTAAAGTTTAAAATAAAAATAGGCTTCAGTTGCATTTTTCATTAATATTGTGAGGGATTCCAATTAGTGTTTGACTATTTTGTAAAAAAACAATATAGAAGAAAGAAAATGAAAATGCAGTAAAAAATTAATTACACTTTTTCCACATCTTTCTTATAGATGCCAAACAGTGTGGGGGGTGCTGTAATTTTCTGTTGCCTGCTACTCAGGCTTTGTTGGTAAGGTGCTAGAGTCAATCAAGAGTTTTATGACATAAAGTAAGCATAATGTGCATGCAAGGCAAAGTTGTTCCTTGTTTGCACACAGCATGTACAAGGGACACAGCATTTTTAAAATAAAGGAAAGTTCTCACCTGTGTTGAAGAAGTACGTCTCAATAAATGTGCAGTTCTTAAACAACGAACCCACCGACGTCACATCATCAAAGTAACAGTTACGAAACGTGGAGTCAATAAAGGTGACGGACTTAAGCTTCATATTGACGAATCTGAATAAGAACCATAATATTATGAATAGGTTAATCAGCATTGGTACAGTGGTTAACATAAAACTAATGTGTACAGTGGACATACAGTGTATGCTCATACTTAAATATAACTACTTCCTAAAGATTTAGCAACTAGTACTCCCGTAGATAAGCTGACATCTTACTGGTCATGGATAAAGATGCCATTTCTGTGGATCTGGTTCTCCAGGGTGAAGTTAAAGGTGAAGCCTTCAATGCGTTCATTAATGTGGATCTGCACTTTGGAGGCATATTCATCTGCCTGAAGGTGTTTGATGACATCAGGGAACCAAACAGACAGACCATAATACCTGCAATTATAAAGACACTGCTTTTGCAACATATCAACTGCCAGTAATTAGCCAAACATTGTTGAGGGTAGACTGAGGCCTGATAAAAAAATATAGAAAGACAAGCAGATGATGTACGACCAGCAGACAACATTTCTTTAAAAAGCACTATTATGGTTTATTTTTACACCTTTACGACTTTCAAATGAATCCTTATCGACCCACAGTCTGGGATTTATCTCCAGATCACGCAACCTTTGCACAGCAGGGCGATCAAGATGACAGAACTGTGATGTGGCCCTGGAGCTATTATCTGAATCATAATAACTTGTCTGTTTTTTCTATAACAAACATCGTATCAGTAGAATATCTCACCCGAACGACAGCGTGAACCACACTGTGGCCAGTCGCATCATGTTTTCCTTCATAGGGTAATTGAAGCACTTCATGAGGTTTAGATATATCTAAAAAGAAAATGAAAAAAAAAAATCAAGAATATGTTTTACATTTATATTGTGACAAATGGGATTTGAAAAGAGGAAGATGAGAAGCAAATATATTTACCCCATGTATTTCAGCTTTTATCCTGAAGAAGACTTTGGAAACTGGGTTTCCAGATTCTGATTCCATTTCAACCAAATCATCCAGCTGTCTAGGGATTTTTATCCTGTTTACCTGTTAAATTAGTCATGAAAGTAGCATAAATATTTACAGTACCATAGTTAAGTCCAGGTTTGTGCTCTATGTCTCTATGTCTTAGAATATCTTTAAATAGTTGGTCTACAGCAAAAACCCATTTTGCAGTATCATTATAAATGTTATGGTATTACAAGAAAAATAACAATTTCAATATTTTCTTTTGTAATAATGTCAAGTCAAGTCAACATAGTTTATGTAGAACATCTATAAAAAACAGCCACAATTGACCAAAGTGCTTTACATAATAAAAGGTCAACAACTAAACAATGAAAATCACTCAAAGGTAGCAAAACAAACACACAAATGTCCTGCTAAACTAGAGTTAAAAGCCATTGAAAATAAATTAATTTCAAGCAGAGACTTTAATTGATGAGCAGTTTGAGCGGCTCTGATTTTCAAAGGCAGACTGTTCCAGAGCTTGGGGACCACCGCAGAAAAGGGTCTGTCATCTCTGTCTTTTTAGTTTTGATTTGTAACATGTCTCTAAGAGCAAGTGATCCGTTTATTTAAGTTGGAGTTGGATTCTAAGACCGAAGCAGATACGATAAGTAATGGATTGCTGTCTCAAGCTGGTCAGGAGGGATGTATGACCTTGTATATGATAAATCAGTACTTTTATAAACCAAATGCTTGCAGGGAGGAAGGGAGTTAGATGAAAGTTTAACACGGGTCCACCCTGAGTCATAGTTTGTAGTTTAGAGTTTGGGACTAATTCTTCTGCACAAGTCTTCATGCATTCTTTTCACATTTGTCACATTGTCCTGAAACCAGAACAGTTAAATATTGAAAAGATTTGCCATAGATTCCACCTAGGTCTGGACTTTGACTTTGACTGGGCCACTCTGACAAATGAATATGCTTCAATCTAAAATCATTATATTGCCGCTCTGGCTGTATGTTTGGGGTCGTTGTCCTCCTGGGAGGTGAACCTCCACCCCAGTCTGAAGGTATCTGTAGCTTCTTACAGCTTTTCTGACAGCCTCTAATTTAGATCCATCTTTCTTCCCATGAAGTCTGAGCAGCTTCCCTGCCATTGGTGAAGAAACCCATCCACAAATCATAATAATGCCATCACAGTGTGTCACTGTGGTGCTCAGAGTGATTTTCAGTGATAGCTCATTTTGCACATAGACCAAAACGTTACATTGCCCAGAGCACCAGTTTCCAGTTTGCTGTGTCCCCTACATGGCTTGTGGCAATCTGCAACTTTGTAACGGGTTGTTCAGAAGACCCAAAATTTCAGCCGGACACAACTAATAAGTTTTAAAAGATTTACTGATCTTTCTGGAAGGCGTTCGGCAGGAAACCACCAGCGGTAGGCACAGGAACCTCTTTTCAGAATCCGTGAGAGGATCAGGAAACTGAATTTTGGCTCCTCAGCATGATTGTCAGGAGGCAGCAGGGCTAGGTCACATTGGCTGTCAGGTTTGCAAACCCAGTGACTGAGTAGAAGGCGGTGGTCAGGGGACAGAAACAAGGTCAGAGCCAGGAGGACAGAATCAGGCGACAGGATCCGAGGGAGACGGTTGAACCGTGGGTCGGGGCACAGACATGAGGTCATGAATGGGGAAGCAGATTCAGTCATACGGATTGGAGGGTTAGGCAGAGAGGGTCGGTCAGTAGGCAGAACCAAGGCCATTTGTCCAGAAAGTAGAAGCCAATGAAGTATCCAACGTGGGCAAGGCAGAGAAGGGAAATCCGTGAATCAAAACGAGATCAGATCAGGCAGACAGGCAAGGAAGGAACGCTGCACACCACTCACACATAGGCTTTCAAAAATCTGACACTGTCTGTCAGAGAGCTGTATATAAAGGCAGGAACAGAGGGGGAGCAGATGAGGAGTAATTAGAGAGCTGGTTGGGAAGGAGCAGGTAAAACCAATCCTCCTAAAAGCTACAGCCCAGAGCAGCCAGACAGAGGTGATGCAGACAACCAGTGCAGAATCATAACAAACTTAGACTTTTTATTGCTTTCTTCTTCTCCAGAATAACCAAGGGCCTCTTGGCTGCTCTCCATGTCTGGCTTGACAGTTTGAGTTGACAGCCATGGCCTGGTAGGTTTACAGTTGTGCTTTACTTTTTCCATTTTCAGTTGAGGGACTGAGATGTTCAAAGCTTAGGGTGTTGATTTTATAACCCAACCCTGCTTTTAACTTCTCCACAACTTTCTCTCTGACTTGTCTACTGTGTTCGTTAATGATGTTCTTTGTTCTCTAATGCTCTCCAACAAACCTTTTATGGTGCGTTTTGCTTGTGCACTTTGAAGTCAGACGCTCTAGACGCGCATCAAAAACGCTCTAAACGAGTCTGAGCAAAGTGTGGACAGACGCGTGTTAGAAGGAGCAACCCTTGGTCAGTTTCCTTTGCCAGTCTCTTGTGTACCATGGTAGATGCAATCGAGAAAGTGGCTTGGCTTTATTTGCTGAATAATGACAGGACTGGCACAAACTGCGACATTAATGCTCTTGTTTCACTGGCTCGTTTTAGGCTCTGCGGCTCCGCTCCCCTCGGATGGGGTTGACATGAGAAGCAGCAAAGAGAGATGCTCCTGTTTGGACTGGAGAAGCTCCAGAGTTTGCCAGAAGAAGTTCCAATTTTATGAGGAGGTTTTTGTCTCAGCCATGGCAATAATTGGGACAAGGACTTTAAAAAACTGTGAACGTTTGACCGCGGTAAAGTTAGTTTTATATTGGATATTCCTGCTCTACAGCGGGACTTCCTCCCGTTTGATCCGAGGCAGACAGTCTGATTACGGGCAGCTGCTCTCTGCCTGCTCCCTCCTACTGCAGATGCTGGTTCGCGGTTAAGGTCCATCAATAAGTGTCAGAACCAAACACGCTGTTTCATGGTCATGGTGGTATTGTTTTGTGTGTTTTGAGTGAAATGTTTGTGTGTCTGAACAGCTGATTTTATGTGCGATGAGCTGGTTTAGGATGCAATTAAATACAGTGCTCCGCCTGCGTGTAATTCAGAATCCTGATGTATCCTTTTTCTTTTTCAGCTTTCAGGCATGGTTTATGATTAGTAAATAGTAAAATGGTCCTTCTGTTCCATGATAAAATATGTCACTATGTTACAAAGCTGCTCTTCTGTGATTGGTTGACGCGCTGCCTCCAAAAGTTCAGATTTCCCAACTGTAGCATCTGCCGCTTGAAATCTCAAAACGCACAGCGCTCGACACACGAAACGCATCACAACACACCGTCTACCATAGAGTTTGCATGAAAACACGACGCTCAAATTGCGTTCGGTCTGAACGCACCATAAGGTTTTCACAGAAAAGCAGTGAATAGTGAGAAAAAACTAGACTATTTAGTTAAGGTATCTTATGAAGGCAGCTGGTTGAACTGGATTTTATTTAGTGGTTTCAAATTAAAGGGGGGTAAAGAAGAAGGTATACCACACTTTTGTAAAGAGTGTTTAAAAAACATGTATCCTTTTCCTTTGCTTCATATTCCACTACTTTATTTTAGTTAATCCCAGAAAATCCTAATAAAATACACCGAATTTTGTGGTAAATTGATTTTACATTTATCGTAATTTCTAACCTAGTTGTTAGAGTGTTGGAAAAAAGTACAAAAGTACCAATTACACATTTTTACATTTTTGAGTTTCTTATATAGTATATTTAGTTATTTTCATGAGACTGAATGCTGAATATCAGTGACGAGCCTAAAATATGCGTATGTAGTGCAGAATTAATTCAAGAAACTTGTCTTGACTAAGCAGCTTTCTCAAAGTGCAGCTCATGCAGCAAATAAGTCTGAATGTCAAGAAACAGCTTTTAGACCCCAAAGTAAATCAGACATCATCCTGCATGGAGAAAGAATTCAAACCTGTCCCTGTGGTGGCAGAAAATAAGCCTCTTTGCTTCCTTAAGCATAGGAAAACCCAGCCAAGACTGTGAAACATCCATAACAAGCACTCACAGTAAAGACTTTCTCTGGCTGGCCACGTGCTCTCATGTTGGCGTCGTGGATCTGCTTGAGGATCATCCAGCCCTCGTCGTGCTTCCCAACCTGTCAGGAAGGAGAGAAAAACGACTGACGGGGAAGATGAAACACATTTGAGGGACCCATCTCACAGCAACAACTTGACATCAGCAATTACTGTACATGAAAACAGTCCTTTGATATCTCAGTGATGAGAGTCACGACTGTGGTGACTCACTTTGCTTCAAAGGATAGTGATCCTCCTGCAGCCAACCTACTGTCACAGATCTCTATGCTTGTGCTTCTTCAACAGTTGTGCATGACTCACACTGTTTAAGTCTGATCAAATATCTACTGGTATATACGCTCTTCATTTGTCGCAAAGACTTAAAAAATCATAATCTTAAACAGTTGTGGACAACATTGTTGTAGAAATGACTAACACATTATGTAATGTGTAATTTAGAGAAGGCTCATTACCTCAAGGTAGTATCTGGGGCTTTCTGGCATGAAGGTAAGAGCCACCACAGCACACACACATGGCAGGGCACAAACCACGACAAAAACCCTCCAGCTGTGAAACTGGTATGCTGACCCCATGCTGAAGCTCCAACCTGCAATTTGTAGAAGATGATGCCAAAGCAGTTCAGCTCAATTTCTTTAGATCCAATCTCATCAAATCATATTGACAAAAATACCTGGAATATCACAGTGCTGAACAGAAGAGCAAATAAAATATATCAAACAAAATGCAAAAGACAGACACATGGTATAAAATACAAATATCTCCAGAGCATAAAAACAGGTTAGACCCGTAACAGAATCAAATAACTAAAATAAGGTAAAATCAGCATCTCACGTGGCGTCAAAGGCCAGAGCAAAGAGATGAGTTTCAAGAAGTGGCATAAAAACATACAGAGAAGAGGGCTGTCTATTATACAAATGAAGGTTTTTCACCATTTCAGGAGCTGCTACAGCAAGAGCACGGCCCCCTTTAAGCTCCTGCTTTGTTTTAGGCACATTCAGGAGGTGCTAAACAGCTGAATTGAGAGAATGGGATAGTGTATGAGATTGCAGAAGCTGAGAGAGGTAGGATGGGGTTAGATCATAGAGAGCTTTTAAAATAAATAAAAGAACTTTAAATGGATCCTATTATATAGGGACAGCCAGCTGAGTGAAGCTAAAATGGGGTAAATGTGTCATTTGAAGAGTTGAAACAGCATTCTGTAGCTAAGGGAACGAGAACCCACTAACCCCCACAGAAACACAGAAAGCCCTTTGCTGTAATCTAGCCAAGTGGTGACAAAAGGTGTGAATTACTGTCCCAATATTTTTCAAACAAAATTGGTTCTATTTTGACCAATGGACTGAACTAATACAAGCTCGACCCAACGACTCCCCTGATCTGACGGTTACATTTAAAATCTGCGCCCCCATTGTGGGTTTGCAGTAGCTGACTTTGTATAATGGGCCAAAAACCTATCTCAGCTGGAGGAGTTTATTGCTCCAGTTCACAACAAATGTCATCTCAAGGTTTTTTACAAGACAGGTTAAATTCATATCCAGTTATATAGAAAAATAATCTAATCAATCCAATTCATACCAATCTAATCCAATTCCACCACAATTATAATCATGGAATGCCAAACCATAGCGTAGATGACTGAAATTAGCAGGAATCCCTCCCCCTGAGCAAGTATGTTATGACAGTTAAAAGATGATTGCATTCAGTTGCAGATAATCCTTTTATAGAAAGAAAACAGGCAAATCAGCATATTTTAATCCTCAACTAATGTTTAAGTTTTCTCTGTCGACTTGTCATAAAAGCAAAAAACCTACAATCTTCCACCCCAGCAGTAACTCAGAAAATACTTTAAATCGTGCCACTTCCAGAAAACACCTAGGGCTGCAATTAATGATTATTTTGCTAATCGATTAATATATTGACTATTTTTTTGATTACTAATCAGATAGCAAAAGGTGCCTAATAGGAGATATAGCAAAATATATATATTATTTGTACAGTTTTGGCCTAATTACTGTTTTGAGTAGGTTGTTCTTTCAGCAAATGGCATGTTTTAGAGTCTGTTAACGATTATTCGATTACTAAATTAGTTCAAAAATCACCCTAAACCCACAACAAACAACCAGAATGCTTAATGTTGCTTTTTCATCCAAACAAAAGCAGGTTAATTCATTTTATCTTCCATTTTAAAGACTGACAAAGTACAATAATTTGCTAGGATTTAGAAGATAATATCAAGAGCTTAAAAATTATTCTAAACCTCCACAAATTTTTGTTGTTACATTGGTATTGCCGTTTAATCTACTTCAGCAAATACAATGTAACTAAAACCAGGGACATTATCTCCATTTCTTTGGTGTTGCCTTTTGTCCAAGAAATCTGAATACTGTTTCTGGTAAATCTCAACCATAACAAGTGATTTAAAAAAAAAACAAAGCTGTCTGATTACTACACATACTGGGGAACATTTATTTGCTAATTCTTAATCCACATTGTAATATTATATTACTTATTACTTTATCAGATAATTTTTAACTTACAGAGCCCTCTGCTATTAAAGATGTGTACAAAAGCATTAGAATAATTTCTAGATACTCTGATGAACTTAAAAAAAAAAATAAGTAAAACAGAAATGAAAAAAAAAAACAGGTTAAATTATTCTGAGAACACTGAATACGTACTTAAATAAAAGGCTGGATTTTTCAGACTTTTCTGAATAAAATTATTCTACAGCAATAAAAGAGAACATTTTCTTAAACAGCTTTACCAGTGATGTGAATATTTGTATGTATGAACATGACGACACAAATTTTAATATATATTACGTGGTAAAAAAAAAAAAGAAAAAAGGTGTGAGTTAAATACCATCTCATGTACTGTGGACTTTAATCTATAGCCTTGGATTTAAGAGTTAATCTAATAATGCAAAAACAAAAGGACTTGAAATAAAAATGGCATTTAAAAAGAAGCTCTCTGACTGAGCAGAGATGAATCAGTCTGCAGGTTAAGCAGAGAAAGGGAATATAAATGCAGGGACGGGTTAATTGAATGTGTAGGAGGAAAATTGAGTGTTTTCTGCTGAGTTAAATCCTGTTGCACCTGATCTTGGCCCACAGGCAGCCTTTCAGACTCATTAATCATTACAACATGCAGGGAGAACAGCACACACACTGGCGCTTGTGAAAAATGTGAGGATATACACTCTAACAGAGAATAACAGTACAGAAATAAATAATATGGATAACCGCACATAAATCGTACCGACACACCAAAACGCCATGTCAAGTTCCCACCTACAAAAACACAAGTAATTATTTAGGCAAGTCATACATTGCATGCTCTCAGTTTCTGCTAAGCTAAAGACATGTATTTTTATTTCTACAGTGTGAACCAATCTACAAAGAATAGCAAATGACATAAAAATATTTTAAATTAGCATTTTTTCCAGTTTTAAGATTTGCAGCTTTGCAAATATAACAAATACAGTAAAGTCCATTTTGAGTCCATTTAAGTTTGTAGATTTGCTGTCCTGTCAAACACTCATAGTTAAATCTTTTACAGTAAAACCTATTTTGTCTATGAACTGTTAAATGTGAGATTAGGTTTAAACAGCCAGGATGAACTTCAGCATGAACAGTCTGCCACACAATGACTTGTGTGAGTTCTCTTCGTGACTTCACTTTCTAAAACATTTTTAACAGGATGCAGAAAAATGGGGGCCCCGCATGCTCATCGTGACCTCCCACGTCTCTCCACAAATCGTGCCTCATGGAGATAAAGCTCCAAAGGCAATACGGCACCATTATCCATCAGCAGGCGTGGGAGGGGAGCCACAGGGTAGGGAGGGGGTTAATGCTAATGGTTCTGCCAGAAAATGGCTGTTTGGAATTAATCCTACAGCAAGTTAAAATCCAGCTCTGATATCAGCTAAAAACAACTGTGATCAAAGGTTGTGACACAAATAAGGTCCATCCTAGATCCTCACACTACATAAATATTGTAAAAACAAAATGGTCTGCAATAGGAAAAAAAGGTAAGTAACATGTTGCATTGCTTTAATGGTTTGCCAACGTGTGTAGTATTTGAAATACAGAATAATGTACTTAGAATCACAATAATTTTCATGAGAGTACACAGTTTTGCTTGATTCCATAAGACACACATCACGTAGCATTGAGTGGATTGCTATTTTCACCCATTTGCAACAGAGTTTATGAGGAATACGTTTATAATTTAAACATTTTCTGTTTACATCTACATCACAACAGGACATTTTCCAGTGGAAGTGAGTCCTCACAGCATCAAATAAAAAAGATTGGGTAGAGGGAACCCCCTGTCTAAAGGGCACAGGAGATGAATCAAGAAGTGTGGTGCTGACACCTCTGGGCTTTAATTACTGTGTTCCAATTAGATTGATTTGTCAGATAAGAAGTACCTTTTGAAAATAACAACCTTTAAGCAGGTATTAAACATACTTTTCATTTAGCCCACATTTCTGTATTAAAAGTGTTTTTTATTGATCAGATGTAATATTCTAACCCTAAATGTTGTGTTATCATAATTAATGGAAATAAAGACTTGAAAATCATCAGTCTGTGTGTAACGAATCTCTAAATTGTGTTTCACTTTGTGAGTCGAGTTACTGAAATAAATTAAATTTTCTATGATATTCAAATTTTTTAGATGCAGAGACTCACACATAATGTTGATATTACCACTGAATGTATCTGGACATGTCAACAGTGGGTGAAAGCACCATATAGTTAAATTTAATACATTTGTTTTTTTGGTTTTTTTCAGTTTTTGGTTTAAACCAAAAACCCCATCTAATCTCCCTCACAGGACAGAAAAATATATGAAGCAGTAATTAATTTAATCCTTTTGTAATTTTCTTGTGTACTTTAAACCTACATAAAGTCCCTATGTTGTATAAAGGATATGTAGAAACCTTGTCAGTTTTTTTGTTTTTAAATAAACAATTGGGAATATCTGCTTATAAACTGAGGTTCGCATACATGTAAAACTTCAATATGTTTCACATCAGAGTTCTACAAAAGCACGTAAGCACAAATATCCATTTCTGTGGATCATTTCGCCCTTTCACACCGTACAAGGCAATCCTGGCGAGAAACACGGGCTGAATAAGTATTCATCTCATATTGCTGTGATTGCGGGACCAAATGGGCGTGGCCTACAATATACAGCCTTCACCTGTGGAGGACTTCCCCAGGCTTGAGCATGTAATTATCTTAATCAGCTTTTGGCCTTAATGCTGATGTGAGTTATTTAGGTTAAGCTTTACTCATAGTAGTCTCAGTCTGATACCCACACTTTTTACAGCACCGTGACTCTATATACCTATTATACAATATAGTTAATTAAATGATGACACCTCCATAGCTCTACAGAGGTTTGAAGTACATGAATGATTAACCATCTTCATCTTTTTAACCTCTGTTCATAACAGTTCAGACATATTAATTATTATTAATTAATTAATCAATTGTTAGTAAATTAAGAATTCTATATTAATTGATTAGAAGTTGACTATTTTGTGGAATTCCACCAATAAATCCCTACATCATCCATTACTCTTGATGTGTTTCTAGAATTAGAACTTGAGTTGATCTGCACATTTAGGTTTATCTCGAGTACTTTTTTTTTTTTTTTATGTGTCCTATTTGGCATTTATGGCATATCATATGGAGCAAATGGTTGCCTACATGTGCCAGGGCAATTTTGCTCTACAAAAAGGATATCTCAAGACCGTAATCTATTTGTGTGATTAACGTTGTTAATTCCAGATTCAATCCAGCATCAAAGTAGGCTGACCACACTGATTTTATAGGAACCAGTGTTTGTATGACCTTTAACCAAACAGTTCTTCTCAATTTCTTGCTTTTCTTTGGTCTTGCAGTATTAGACCAAACTGCTAGGCATGCTGCACAGCCCATTGTGTGCCCTGAGGCTAAGCACTGGTATTGGGCAAACCTATGAACTCAAATGTCTGTAGAGCCAACAGTAGTCACATTAGATAACTGACTCGGCAGGTGATGTGAACTTTGTTATTCAGTGTGAGCAGAGCAGTGTCAGCTGTGTAATGTCAAGACTGTTTATCCAGGATCTCTCAAACATCCAGGTATGAAAAGGGATATAGTTTGATTTTTTAATTTCTAATTAAATATTCTCATAATGAAATTCACACTGGCTAAATGACATTGTTGAGGAAGTACATTTTCCATTAACAACAGTGATAGCTCTCCAAACCATTTTGCGCCTGGGTTTAGTCCAGACCTGCACCCGGTCAACTGAGTTGCACTGACAGTGCAGAAACAGTAATGTTTTCCCTGAGATAGAAAAATCAGGCTACCAAAAAAGAAAAGAAAGGACAGGGAGAGAAAAGTCTAATTTTACTGAGCAGTGAGCATAAATTTATCATGATCAAAGTTATAACCACCAACCATTTGAAAATTAGTTTTGTGGACTTTGTGTTAACAATATTTAAACTTTAAAAAGACTGTTTGATCTTATAATTGTTACCTAATTGCTTAATTCAAGGCATTCAAAAAAAAAACAATTCTCAAGAAGTGCCAGGCATCAGAGAGGTGCCCAGCAGGCATGAGGTTATAAGACACTAGAATAAATTTACAGTAAGACAGGAGGTACATTACAAAGACTGGTGTTCCTTTATAGGCAATGTCTAGTAAATTGTTGTGTACGTATGTGTACATGCATATACTCTTTCAGAACAACTGAAACATTGTAGAATATCAGTATTAACAAAGTTTAACATCATGGACCACATGGATAGACTGAAGAGGTGAGGTCTGTTCTCCATTGAATGACAGTTAACAAAAAATACCTCATTAATGATTTTGCAAACATGGAGAGCCATCAGTTTGCATTTACTGCTAAATAAATTCAAACACCATTTTTTTTCACATTTGTTCAAAAACATTTCCAATAATTGCTGATGAGGTTCTTTATGTGTAAATAAAAATAGAGCTAAATTAAGTCTGGGCATTTTAATTATATCCTGCTGGCAATGAGACAGTTTGTCAATATTGATATTAAATTTAGATTGAATATTTTATCTCAGTCCTATATGGATGGAAAATATTGATAAGATGAGCATAGAGGACCACTAAGATGGTTAACGCATTGCACCTAGAATTTTATGCTATGCTCCTTCATATTCTGTTGCTTGGAAACATTAATCTTCTCTTTAGAGTTTCCTATAAAGTGTGTTGCTTCACCTTACTTGCTTTTAAACGCTGGATAAACTGGATGCGGGATTATATTTTAAAAGCCTGCTTAAATTTGTAGCATTAAATCTAGTTCTTTGATAACTACAGCAAAATAACAAAACTACTAAGTTTGTAACGGAATTGCTCTCATTTTCTACTTTAAAATAGTTTGAAACTGTTAACATTAGTTCCTACTTTCCATTTTCTGGCAAATGTATTAGGTGCAGCTGACATACAGCCTTCGACAGTAGGGCAACTGCAGAGGTCAGCAGTTGAGTGCAGCGTGATACCGATCATCTGTCTGTGTGTGTGTGTGTGTGTGTGTGTGTGTGTGTGTGTGTGTGTGTGTGTGTGTGTGTGTGTGTTTGTGTGTGTGTGTGTGTGTGTGTGTTTTAACATTTCTGACCTCTTCCAGTGTCAGATTTTATTTCTTTCAATTTTCCTAGAGGAAGACCTGTGTGTCTGCTAAACTTGTAATATCTCATCCACACATTGTGTAGCAGTGCATGCACACACAGACACATACACACACTGCGCTTCTGTCGTACTGACGTCACAGGCTGACTAAAGCATAGGCTGGTCATAAATCACTTCTAGATGTAGCTTTGTCCTATTAGAGCAAGGAGAAAAATCTAATTATGCTTGATCAAGAAGAACACTCTGCAGAGATGGAGAGGAGAGGTAACAAAAGGAAGGACAGAGTTAGACAGGGGGCTGTGCAGAGAACAAAGCAAGAGGAGATAGCATCCAGTAAAAGGAAGGGACAGCAGGTTTAAAATAAAAGCAACGTATGGGGAAGGGAAATAGGCAGTCTTTTTCTAGTTAACACTGATAATCTAAACCTCTAAGTCGTTCTTCCCTCTTTCAACATCTTCCAAAATCTGAATATTTGATTTAGCTTTAGTCATGTGTTAATCAATATGACTGGAATCCAGAAGAGCCTTATTTTTCACAAATCATACAGTACTAGTCTGCAAATCGTGATCGGCATGGATGTAACATCATAATTCAGCGCATAAAAATAAATTCAGTTCAATTTAAATTCAATTCAAAAATACCTTATTTATTCCAAAGGGAAATACAATGTTGTTGTAATGTATATTAAAGAACTTTCTTAAAAATGTTGTTGTAGGGGGTGCGATGCATGGAGTAGTGACATGTAGCACTAGAGTGCTCTGTCCCGGGTTCGGGTCCCGACCGCGGAGACCTGTGGTCTCTCCACTCCACTTGTTTTCTGCCTAATTTAAAAAAATAGCAAAAACAATGGCCACTGGTGCCCCAAAAAAAATCTTTAAAATAAAAAAAAAGTTACAGATGGTGATAGCCGTGGGCAGAAAGGATCTCCTGATGTGGTCAGTATTACAGTGGATCTGAAGTTGAAGTATTAATTGAACATTTGACATATTAATTGGCTGCTCTTGGATGTGAAAAAAAAGTCTCGTTGCTATGGTTATGTTTTATAGCAGTAAAAAAGTATCTGCAAAAAATCTTAATCGCCAATAAATTCTACATGGTATTTGTCCCAAACTTTCTAAACTACAAATCAGAATATAATTTAAAGGCTAATGTATCTGAAGCAAAAAAATAAAGATCTTTCAAACCTTAAAGATCAACTGAAGACAAATTAGTAAATTATATTCTTCTTTTTAACAGGTAGTAGAAATAAGTTAGACAAAGAATTTCAACGATCCTCGTCTATTCCTTATCATAACTCTCGTGGCAACCTTTTAAAATAGATCATGTTAAAATAATTAAGCTTTTAAGCTAATGCAGAGTGTATTATAATATTCAATGTAGCATGAAGATTGTTTTCTTAGTCTGGTTTCTGGGGGGTAAAGGGCAACAAAATTTGTTTAATAGAAGCCATGTTGGTGCGAGATAGGAATCTATTGTTTTTGTATATGGGTTTCAGAGAAGAGGTTGTGGGTGTTTAGTACTTAGAAAAAGAAGGGTGAACTATTATTGTCTACTGTCTCTGGGGAAAGAATGTGAATATTAAGAAGAGGAACACCAAATAAGGAAGATTATAGTGTTCCTCTCAACGTATGTGCTAGAAACCTCTCGATCATGCACCAGACTTTGTTGTGTGTAAAGCACATGTCTGAGAAGAAGATGACACACGAGCCAGAACACTCCTAAACTGGTCTCCGCTCTACCCGGTGTTAGATCGTCCTATTTCTCTATAAACAAATTGAAAAATACTATTAATCTCAAAGGGAAATTAAATGTTGTTGTAGCTCTTATTATGCGGGTTTCCTCAAAGAGCCGTTGTAGATGCTGATGGCTGTGGGCAGGAAGGATCTCCTGTAGTGCTCCGTCTTACAGCAGATCTGAAAAAGCCTCTGACTGAAGACACTCTGTTGTTGTTCGACAGTCTCATGAAGAGAGAAGAGAAGAGAGCCATTATCATTGACCTAATAACAGTCTTCCTCCCAGGTTAGAAGAATCCACAGTTAAGGAACAAGGGCTAAACTTTCTTTAACAATCGCATTTGTCCAATAAGTTCAACAATCTGGCATAACAGTCCAAAATGCATAAACGAATTTTAATGCAGTACACTGCAACAGAAAGGCTGATATTTTTAGGATTGCACAGTTGAAATAAGTCATTGAAACTGTGTGTGTGTAAGGTACAGAACACATTGTAAAAAAATAACTTCCTTCAGAAATGAAGGAGAAATAGACATAAAATCACAAACTGGCAGGTGTATTCTGAATAAATACGCCCAGTTTTATGTGCTCCAGGAGTATGGAATTGGGGGCCCTTTACTAGGGGCCATCCGGTCTCTGTACAAGCGGAGCAGGAGTTTGGTTCGCAGACCTGTTCCTGGTGCATGTTGGACTCCGGCAGTCTGCCCTTTGTCACCGGTCCTTTTCATAACTTTTATGGACAAGATTTCTAGGCACAGCCAAGGGCCGGAGGGGGTCTGGTTTGGGGACCAGAGGATTTCGTCTCTTCTTTTTGCAGATGACGTGGTCCTGCTAGTCCCCTCTAGCCAATACCTACAGCACACGCTGGGGCGGTTCGCAGCCGAGTGTGAAGCAGCTGGGATGAGGATCAGCTCCTCCAAGTCTGAGGCCATGGTTCTCGACCGGCAAGGGTGGCTTGTCCTCTTCAGGTTGGAGGGGAGTTCAAGTATCTCGGGGTCTTTTTCACGAGTGGGAGAAGAATGGAGCGGGAGATTGACAGATGGATCAGTGCGGCTGCCGCAGTAATGGGGGCGCTGTGCCCGTTGTGAAGAGAGAGGTGAGCCGAAAAGCGAGGTTCTCGATTTACCGGTCGGTCTAGGTTCCTACCCTCACCTATGGCCATGAACTTTGGGGTCATGACCGAAAGAACGAGATCCCGGATACAAGCGGCTGAAATGAGCTTCCTCCGTAGGGTGGCCGGGCACTCCCTTAGAGATAGGGTGAGGAGCTCGGCCATCCAGGAGGGGCTCGGAGTAGAGCCGCTGCTCCTCCACATCGAGAGGAGCCAGTTGAGGTGGCTCGGGCATCTATACCGGATGCCTCCTGGACGCCTTCCTCGGGAGGTGTTCCAGGCACGTCCCACCGGGAGGAGGCCCAGGGGACGGCCCAGGACACGCTGGAGGGACTATGTCTCTCGGCTGGCCTGGGAACGCTTGGGCTCCCCCCGGAGAAGCTGGAGGAGGTGTCTGGGGAGAGGGACATCTGGGCGTCTCTACTGAGTCTGCTGCCCCCGCGACCCGGTCCCGGGTAAAGCGATGATGAGTACGAGTACGAGTACGTGTTTTATGTCAACCTGACTTTTAAGTTATTGCATCCCCTTTAAAAACTATACTAAATCTGTGCTGACTAGACCACTTTTAGACTTTTAAAGCATCATGGTCTTCCCTATATAACCACAACTTTCTCAAATTCCAACAGTTATCAAAGTTAATGAATATGATAAAGATTGCTGAAGTGTTAACAGTGGCCACCTGGCTCAAGTAAAACATGAGCATAATCTGTAGTTACTAAATTTTAACATTAAACTGGAGTTTTACAGTTATCACACTTGCAGTCTGTCTTCTAATAAACATACATATGTTACTCTCCTGACCTTCACCTTTCATAGTGGGGGTGAGAGCTACAGCTTTTAAGTGATTGCTTCACATGGAAGGGAAAACAAACGCCTCAAGATGTAATTATGGAGAAAGCCAGGACAGTTTTGTAACTATCATAAAGTTAAATTGGATACTGTGAAACTCAATCTTTAAAGCATGCCTTTTTCAACACATAACTGGCAGTTTAATTCAGATCATATTCAGCATTTCCTATATCAATGAAGGCAGTTTGTCTTCTGCTATTAATGAGTTGCTTGTCTTAAAAGAAAACCAAAACAACCATTTTCTATAAAGGTATTCCTTCATCTTTAAAGTGTCTCCTTCATTTGGGTGAACTTACCATAGTGCGGTATAATGGCCCAGGCCATAGCGGATGCATAGATCTCGCCAATCATCCAGAACATACACAACCAGCTGAGGTGCTCTCCTCTTTTCTCTCTGGACAACACCTCTGCAAAGAAGGAGAAAACAATGGGCACAGCACCTCCGATCCTGCAAGAACAGGAGAAAGGATATTTAGAAAGAGTGAAACCGAGTCAGTAAAAGTATGTTTCTGCTGTGATCTTATAGACTATATTCTAGCTTTCAAAAGGCAAGGTTAAGCTGTCAGATGTTTCTAAAATCCCCTCTGCAGCTAATCTAATAACAGTAGGGGACAGTCATCAGATTGCTGTCCTTGCAGCTTAGTCCAAGAAACAATAGATGCATGGACGGCAGGACTGATGTCTGTCTTTCTGTCTCTTTCTTAGTCTAAGAGAAGCAAATAACCAAAGCTTCTGCTTTATAAAATGGTCAGGGTTGTTGATCATCTCTGTTTGCAGGACCCCGGTACTACTTGGTACTACTCTCTTAATGCCCATGGAAACGCCAGGTGTGTATATCACATTTCAATACCCACCTCTGATCAGTGCTGTTGTTCTTTTGTTAAATTAATTTAAGTGCATTAATCAGTTGTTGTTCTTTATGTGTAATTAGAGTTGGATATACCTATTGTTTTCTATGCCCTAATACTCAGAACTGTATGTGTTATACTTGCTTCCAGCAAGTGTCTGTGAAACTGTTTTAATACAACAGAACAGAAAACAATCCTGAATGATGATTCCTCATCATTCAGAGACACATCTCACTCTGGTCCCTGTTTCAATTACTCTGAGAGTCTCTGGAGAGAATGATGTAGGCGCAATTACTGAATTAGCTCTTAAATGAACAGCTATATTCCCAACATAATAAATCACAGTATGTGTCAAGTGTCTGATGCAAGTGGAGGACACACTCTTTTTCTGAATGTAACTGACTCTAAGAAGAAATAAGATTGTTTAAAACTATAAAACATGATACACATAAATATTGAAGCAAAGTTTCAAAGGTTAAAAAATCATAAATTATATTGTTTCCACTAAGAAGTGAACACATGATC
The DNA here is from genome assembly GCF_021462225.1 of Girardinichthys multiradiatus. Lineage (NCBI taxonomy): Eukaryota > Metazoa > Chordata > Actinopteri > Cyprinodontiformes > Goodeidae > Girardinichthys > Girardinichthys multiradiatus. The sequence goes on along the minus strand of NC_061805.1, from coordinate 34,597,958 downwards.
AAAGGAAATGCTCTTGTTTTTGGTACTTTTTTCTGAATGTATAAACAAACAGAAATTGGGAAACCCACTTTTAAAGCTTTTGTCTCACAGAGACTAAATCTCTGCCTGACTAAGAACAGTGTGCTGCCATCTCACTGATGTAAATGTAGATTTCTTTAGAGCGGCTGTGGACTGCTTTACAAGATTTCACCTTGACCTGCACCTTATAAGACTTACCCAAAGCCAGCGACTACACGGCAGAGAAGGAACAGTCCGTATCCCTGGACAAAAGATGACAGGAAGGCAAAGAAGCCATTGGTGGACATGCAAATGAGGAGGCATTGTCTCCGGCCCACTTTGTCAGACATCCCTCCCCAGAAGAAAGCTCCAACCATCATTCCCAGGTAAACAATGCTGCCTGGAAAAAGAACAGATAAGGTAGCTTTTTTGTTTCCCTGTACAAATTAGACAATGGATATACAAGCAGACTGTCAGAGAAGTATTTATTATTATAGCCTATAACATATTAAATATATTGCAACAGTATTCATATTTCTTTAACTTTTTAAGATTTTTTATGCATTCCAACCACAAACTTCCTTTAATTCTGTAATGATATTAATAACAATTTATCGTAAAAATTTGTGCACAATTGTGAAGTAAAAAGAAAACGATGCATTTTTTACAAATAACAATCCTATATGTTTTTTGGATTTGCAATCAGTCAATACTTTGTAAAACCTTTTTAAAGTCTGTTGGGATAGACCATCCCAGGTTTGCACAGTTAGAGATAGACATTTCTGTAACTTTGTTATTGCAAAATACCTCAAGCTCAGTCCGATTGAATAGAGAGTGTCCGTGAACCGCAATTTTAATGCCACATGTTCTCGACTGGATTTAGGTCTGAACTTTTATTTGGCCTTTTTTTTAATCTAAAACTATTTCTCTGTAGCCCTATTTGTAGGTTTAAGGTTGCTGCGCTGTTGGAGGGCGAACTTTCTACCTATCATCTCTTGTAGCCTGCACCAGGTTTTATTCCAAGATTGTCCTGTATTTAGCTCCATCCGTCTTCCCATCAACTGTGACCAGCTTCCATCCCCCTGCTGAAGAAAAGCTTTTCCACAGCATGATGCTACCAACACCACGTTCCACCAGGTAGATGGTTAGTCTTCCACAACACATAGCATGAAGTAACATTTAAGCTGTGCTGGGCATGTTATTTTAAAAAAGTAATTAGTTGTAGTTACTAGTTATTTCTCCTAAAAGGTAACTGAGTTAGTAACTGAGTTGCTCCACTATAAAAGTTAATAGTTAACAGGAAAAGTAACTTTTGCGTTACTTTTTTAAAGTTTAAATATATCTATGAATTTAGATTGTTCCAGTTGCATAAAGTGGAATTACATGGACAAGTAGCCTACTGACCCCGAAGTTTTAACATTTACTTCACATGTACGTTCTTGCCTTTTACCTCAAGGAGAATAGAGTAGGGCCTGTACTTCCACTTTGAAAACCCAGTCTTTCCCTTCAAGCTGCCATTGTTGCAGCTTACATCTGCTAGTTTGCCTCCCTTCAGCAAAGATAAAAAGCTTAGCTCATGTGGCTGTGAGCCACAACAGATGACAAGAGCTTTAATGTGTTGTTTTAGTTTATAACGTGCCCCATTTAATTGTGCGTAATGGCATTGTAATGCTGAAAAAAGTTATTTGTTACTCGTTACCGAAAAAAGTAACGCTGTTAGTAACAGCATTTATTTTAACGCCGTTATTCCCATCACTTCATTTAAGTCCCATCTGACAAGAGCATCTTGTTTCACATGTAAGCCAAGTCACATGTCTAGTGGCAAAATGCAAAATGCAAAAAGGACTTCTAATCGTTTTCTTTCAACAATTGTTTTATTTTTTTTTGTGCTACTTTTACATAAAGGTCAAATTTATGGAGTGCATCATCACTACTTATCCTGTCCACATATTCTCCCACCTCAGCTGTGGACCTCTGCAGGTCCTCCAGAGGTACCATGGGCCCCTTTGCATTTCTATGGTTAATGCTTTCCTTGCATGGTCCTTTGATTTGGGTAGACAGTCATGTCTTGGTAGGTTGTGCCATACTATTTAAATTTGTTTAGAAATTGGATTGAACAGTGCTCTGTGAGATGGTGAGAGCTTAAAAAATATTTTACATTGATTGAACTAGATTTTATTTAGGGGTATCAGAGTATAGGAGACTCAAATAAAGGCACTTTACTTTTTTATTATTTTCATTTACAAAGACATTCTGAAAAACCATCAACAGAATTCTGCTGATCTAGTTTGTGGTTAGAACATGACAAAATGTAACAAACTTTAGGCCCTGTGAAGACCTTTGCAAAGCACTGTAGCTGGATTCATATGATTGTTTCTACTACAAGCCAAGCTCTGCACAACCCGTTTACATTTAGGAAATGCCAAAATGTTCAGAATCTCTTGGAAAAAAAGTATTTGTATGAGTGAGCATCTTCTTATTTAACACCGACGAGCACATACAGAGTGAAGAGGCCAAAAAAAACAGGCTTTGAACAATAGGGAGACCAATGTGAACTATAATCCAGGTTAATTTACCAAAAGAGCCCTCTGGTCTCTTTTAATCTTAGTCATCACAGATGGGATCAATGCTCCAACAAAACAGCATTGATTTCTCTCACTGACTGTCATAAATTTGCCCTGAAGAGAGAAGGCCATAGCGCTGCTTCAGCTTCTATTGTGTGGCATTGGCTGCTAAGAGCAATGCTAGCTCCATATTTCTCATTCATAAGATCCTTCAGTTTCAGAAAGAAACATTATGTTTTAGAAACATATAACATTAGCAATAATTTACCTTCGAAAATATCCAACCATCTTCAGAGATCTAGTTCGGGCCCATTTTGTGCTTAAAAATCCATTGCAGTGGATACAATGAACCACACTGCAGTGCTACATTGAATGGTAGATTTGACTCAGACTGGAGGACACTGAGTTTGTGCTACTGCAAGATATTTAAGAGAAAGAAGCATTGCCTTTCATTCTTCATTCGTGCAGGTCTATACTCTGGTTTGAGCAGACACCTGCTTGACAGTTTTACTGCAGGACTCTTAGCTGAGCTAGCTTCAAAATGTGACCCCTTTCAAGTTACTCATTTGAAGTCCCCATAAAGTCCATTTTCAATATAACAGGCCTCTTCAGTTTGTGCACTATTTCCACTTGCTTCATTACAGATACGATTTTCCTTCAAGGTGCAGAGAAACAAAATCCTTTGGTATCCATTTTATCTCTTTATATCATATCACCCATTTAAACAACAGTTCACTCTGTGTCAGGATCACATTCAGTAAACCTTTTTGGGGGATAAAGGGTGGGCAAGAAAATAAGATCTATTTCCTGCCATTATAAGACCCTTGAGAAGGCCACAAACAGTTAAGCTGTAAATACATTGCTCACAGGACACTCAATTGCGTAATGAATTTATTGATGTTCTGTCCCAGTCTAGCTCCACAGTATCTTTCAGCATGATGTCAGCAGTGCTGGCACCAACAAACAGGAGACTACTGCACTGTAGTGTAATATAATCCAAAAATAGCACAGACATCCACTAACACAATGCAGTTTGCAGACCGGCTCCAACTTCCCTAGACCTTTGGAAGAATTTGAGTCAGTATATTCTTCCTATTATTTGGATAATAAATTAAATTGTATCCACTTATTTAAAAAATATATGTTTTTCCCTTTTTTATATTTGAAAAACCTCTTTTTATTTATCTTTGGGTTTTTCATGATTTATTTATTATTAACTGTTAACTTTGTGGGGTGAACTGAGAATAAAAACACACCTTAAATTATTTTTGAATAACAAATATTATTATTATATTATTATATTATTATAAATTATCTCTAATCCACACATGGTCAAAAGTATAAATGCAGACTCAAATATATACACACACACACACCCCTCACCCTCCCTACATTTTTTGGTATATATCTCCTAGCAAGGAGAAGAGAAATAAGATGCTTTTTGAAGCTATCAACTAGTTTTCAGAATAATCTTTGGAACACAATTACCAATGTTCTTACTGGGAATGACAGAGTTCAAATGAGTTTTAGATTTTATACTCATCGTCTTCCACTTTATCCGCGTCAGCAGACTCAGTAGAGACACCTGGACTTCCTCCAGCTCCTCCAGGGGGAGCCCAAAGCATTCCCAGGCCAGTCAAGAGACAGAGTCCCTCCAGCATGTCCAGGGCCATCCCCTGGGCCTCCTCCCAATGGGACGTGCTTGGAACACCTCCCTGGGGAGGCGTCCAGGAGGTATCCAATACAGATTCCTGAGCCACCTCAACTGACTCTTCTCGATGTGGAGGAGCAGCGGCTATACTCTGTGCTCCTCCCATCCTCCGAGCTCCCCACCATATCTGTGCCCGGCCACCCTACGGAGGACGCTAATTTTAGCCGCTTGTATCCAGGATCTCGCTCTTTCGGTCATGACCCAAAGTTCATGCCTATAGGTGAGAGTAGGAACGTAGACTGACCGGTAAATCCAGAGCTTCGCTTTTTGGCTCAGCTTTGTCTTCACCACTACGGACAGGCACAGTGTCATCATTACTGCGGTGGCCACACCAATCTGTCTGTCAATCTCCTGCTCCATTCTCCCCTCACTCATGAACAAGACCCCAAGCTCCCCTCCAACCTGAAGAGGGCAAGCCACTCTTTTCCGATCGCGAACCATGACCGGAGAAGCTGATCCTCATCCTAGCCGCTTCACATGCGGCTGCATGCTGTAAGTATTGTAGGTCCTGTAGGTCTTCTCATCTGCAAAAAGAAGAGACGATATCCACTGGACCCCAAACCAGACCCCCTCCGGCCCTTGGCTGTGCCCAGAAATCCTGTCTATGAAGGTTATGAACAGTCAGTCAGTCAGTCAGTCAGTCCTTTTCTACTGATTCTTCCATTAGGGGTCACAGAGAAGCTGGTGCCTATCTCCAGCAGTCTATGGGCAGGAAGCAGGGTACACTCTGGACAGGTCACCAGTCCATCGCAGGACAACACAGACACACACAGGACAAACAACCATCCACCCACTCATTCACACCTAAGGGCAATATAGAGAGACCAATTAACCTAAGAGTCATGTTTTGGACTGTGGGAGGAAGCTGGAGTACCCGGAGAGAACCCACACATGCATGGGGAGAACATGCAAACTCCATGCAGAAAGAGCCCTGGCTGGAAGTCGAACCCAGGACCTTCTTGGTGCAAGGCAGCAGTGCTACCAACTATACCACCTTGAACACTTTTAATAAATAATAATAATAATACATCTAATTTCAGGGCCTTTCTGGAAGCTGAATGTGAGAATGTTTTATCTTTTCATGTTTGTTAGGAATTACTGTCCATCTGTAATACCCAATTGTGTCAAACTTTTAATCATCAAGCTGTTGCTTTGAGGTTGAGCTGAACAATTTAGATGTCCTTCTTTATCATTCAATCCACTGTGTAATGTATGAGTGGTAACAAAACAGTCCTTTAGCATGATGCCACCACCATGCTTGACACTACCCTGTTATTAGATTTGGAAGCCTTTCCTGAATTCCTCTAAACATTCTTCTTGTCATTAGGGCCAGATAGCTCAATGATCTCATCATAAACCTTTCTCCAGAGGACTTTTTGCTTGAGGGTATTGACTATGGAGCTCCTGCTCACCTTAAGACTTCGAGCTTCAGGTGAGCTTGAGGGTACTGACTTTGGAGCAGGAGCTCCTTGCAAGTCAGGGACTTGAACCATTCACTCCCCCTGGATGAGCATGTAGAGACAGTGGACAGTCGCTTGCATTGACTTTGCAGCAATTCCTCATATTGAGCATGCATATAGCGACAGTGGAGAGGCAAACTCCCTTCAAAGGCCCAAGTTTGTATGATTTATATGGATGAAATTTCATACTTTCTTTTTTTTTTTTTACTTTTCTTTCTTTTATCCAAATAAACAATACAATATACAACATGGCTGGTCCTGATACATAATATCATTTCTGTTAAACTGTTTCCTCAGTTTTAACCATGCCCACAAAGCATTACATATCAGCTGATTGTCCTTCACTATTTGTGGCAAATCATTTAAACGTTTTCCTAATATGTTCCCAGGTGACAGTGGTGATACTTCTATATGAAACCAGGGTGAATCTAATTTTTCATGTATCCAAGAAGAGATAATCCTAGCTTGTATCGAAAGAACATAATTTTCGATGTTTGGTAGGCTCCATCCTCTAATTTCGTTTAGCAATTGTAATATTTCTAATTTAATCTTATTTAATATTACAAACAACATGGTTGTGGTGGGGTAAAATATTTTAGGCAAAACAATAAGTTTAACTGGATTTGTCCTACCTAAAAAGATTTTGGAAGGGTTCTCTATCTTTTAAGCGTTTCACACAGATTTTGAGTCAGTCCATTGATGTTTTTCCTGTACACTTGGTTTAGATTCGATGTAACTTTAATTCCCAGGTATACAAAAGCTGATGGAGCCCAATGAAAGTGTTTAACATATGCCAGTTCAGTATTGACTAAGTCCCCCACGGTCATTACAGACTTAACAGACTTGTCAAGGTTCACTTTATACCCAGATATGAGACCAAATTCCCTAATACACTTAATCAGAGCAGGTAATGATTTGGATGAGTTTGCCAGTGTAAGAAGAACATCATCTGCATAGAGAAGAATTTTGTGTTCCTTTCCCCCAATTTTAATCTCTTCAATAATTGAATTCTGTCTAATGGCCTTGTCCAGAGGCTCAATAGCCAGAGCAAACAACAATGGGAATAGTGGACATCCTCAAGCCGTGCCCCTACCTATTTGAATGGGAGGTGACAAAAGGTAGTTTGGAGAGTTATATATAATCTTAACCCATGTATTGCCACTCAGCTATATCAAACGCCTTTTTGGTGTCCATAGAACCAACTGAACCTGGAATTTGATTAAAGTTAACATAATAATAATGTTGTATAGGCGTCTAGTGTTGTGATATGAATTTTTCCCCTTAATAAAACCTGTTTGGTCAGCATCTACAATCGAGCATATGACTTTTTGTAGTCTAAGAGCTAAAACGTTTGAAAGTATCTTGTATTCCATGTCTAAAAGGCTGATAGGCTTACTCGATGAACATAATTCAGGATTTTTATCCTTTTTAGCAATCAGTTTTATTTGCCCTGTACATGAATTCTGTAAGTTTTGATTCTTTAAATGATTTGTTAAATACTCTCACAAGCAGACCACTTAATTTTTCCTGCAAGGTTTTAAAAGTTCCACTGGGAAACCATCTGCCCCCGGTCTTTTCCCTGATTGAAGTGCAGATATAGCTTTATCTATTTCTAGCTTTGTTAACTGGTATTCCAACTGGGTAATCTGCTCTTGAGATCACTGGGGAAATATTAAATAATTCAAGAAAAACTCTGAGATCTGTCTTGTCACATCACCTTCCGAGCTATATAAAGTAATATAACAAACTCTGAAACTTTCATTTATCGTTCGATTTGTTGTTTGTCTTTGATTATTTGTGTCGACTATAGCTGTAATAAAAGATTTAGCAGGGCTTTCTTTGCTAAGCGGGCCAAAAAGCGGTTCAGTTTATTAGCTGATTCAAAGAATCTTTTCCTTGCAAAAAGAATATCACTTTCAGCTTTATGCAACATCAGATTTTGTCCTAGCTTTCTCTTTAATTTATTTCATATTTCTGCTGTTTTAGTCAAATTTCATACTTTTAACAGTTCAATTCAATTCAATTCAATTCAAAAATACTTTATTAATCCCAAAGTGAAATTAAATGTTGTTGTAGCTCATATTATGAAGGTTTCCTCAAAGAGCCGTTGTAGATGCTGATGTCTGTGGGCAGGAAGGATCTCCTGTAGTGCTCCGTCTTACAGCAGATCTGAAGAAGCCTCTGACTGAAGACACTCTGTTGTTGTAGGACAGTCTCATGAAGAGGATGTTCAGGGTTCTGCATAATGTTCTTCATTTTATGAAGAATCCGTCTTTCCACAATAATCTCCAGAGGTTCCAGAGGAGTCCCCAGAACAGAGCCAGCCTTTTTTATCAGCTTGTTGAGCTTTTTTAAGTCCCTGGCTCTGATGCTGCTTCCCCAGCAGATGATGGTAGAAGAGATCACACTTTCCACAACAGACTTATACAAGATATGCAGCATCTTGCCGCAAACAGCAAAGGACCTAAACTTCCTCAAGAAGTACAGTCTGCTCTGTCCCTTCTTGTAGTTCAGCTGCTTCTTAGATCTCGTTAGATTGAGAAATACATCTAAGTTTACAGGTGAAGACCAATATAGTCTGTGAGTGTCTGGAGACCTCTCATGCAGAAGCAAAACATCTGCAACCATTTCTATGGAAGTTTACAAACTTTCCCATAGTATATATATTACCAAGAAGTATTGTTACAACAACAAAATAAATCAGTATTTATAAAACTAAATAGTGAAATTTAATTTGTATGATCTAACATCAAGGATGAATGACAGTAAATTAAATATATTTAAATATATTAGATTTATAATTTATGTATAAAATTCTTAAAATTAAATATATTAAAGGTGTGTCAAAGAAGACAAAAAGGCAATGGAAGTGCAGAGATTCCCAGTATGAAAGAGGAAGGATGAGGGCAGACCCTCATACGTCGTTTTATGCCCTGTCACCAAGGAGCCCCCCGAGACGAACGAGCACTGAACTGCATCACGACTTCCTCTCTGATTTCATGCTTTGATGCTCTTCACTCGTAGCACTGCAAACTGTTTGGGCATCACACAAAACAGCCATCCTGTTTTATTCATACAACAGTGTACAATGTGCACCCCGTGGCTCCACCTTGGTACCCGTATCAGTCAGTCTTTCTGTATCATGTTCCGTTTCTTTTCAGCTTTCTCTTCCTCCCAGCTTGGTTCTCCTATTTTTATTGTTATCTCTACTCGGTTCACATTCCTCTAATCTCCTCTCTGCTTTACAGTATTTGCTTTAGATTTCTCTCGGCTCAAATATCGACAGCTCCTTTATGCTGAGCAGCATGTAATCATATTTGTAATACATCGTGCCAATTTGATGGGATTCAACCCTCTGCCTCCTGCACAGAAAACAAAACTGAAGTGTTCAGCCAGCCACTGGAGAGGAGTGCAGATACAAACAATCTCTCAATATAGGGTCTTCAACCTGCAGCTCCACGGCTGATATGGTTCTTTTTGCCAAAAAGTGACCAAAAGTGATACAGAAAAAAGCTACATAGATACATCTTTCTTTACTTTCCATAAGTTTTCATTGTTTCCTTTAGAAGAAAATGTTCTCATTGTATTCCTTTAGAAGTTTAATACTTTTCAGTGTTCTAAAACCCAAACGTAGATATAAAATTTTTGTTTTAAAAGTTTTCTTAATTCAAGCATTAAAAAAACATTTTATATAGCAGGTGTTATTGAAACTAAAATGTTTACTTTTTTCGATTTTGTGACTGGGACAAATTTTATTTTCTACGAGAGGGAGCAAAAATGGTTTTAGTAAAGTTTGCTTCTGTTCTAGATTGTTTAGTCCTTGGTCCCCTTACAAAACATCTTTTCACTAGAATTTTGGGCCGGGGACTGAGGTATCATGGAAGAAGGTTAATTTAGTGGTACTGTACCATTTCTGTGTTGATTTGACCATATGTTTTGGCTCACTATACTGCTCAAAGACACAATGACTTTAAATTTATTAAACAGGTTTCTAGGATTTCCTTCTTTCACCTCCGGAACATTGCCAAAATTAGAAATATCCTATCCAGGAGTGACGCTGAGAACTAGTCCATGCATTTGTTACTTCAAGGCTGGACTATTGTTATTCTTCACATAATTCTCTGTCATTCAGGATGTCCACAAAATGCAGTTAAAAGCTGAAGGCATTTAACTGCAGTTCCCAGGCAACTCTATGTTCTCTCTCTTTTCTCTTCCTAGAAGCTACACCTGGCCTGACTCTGTGTCTACCTGTGACACCTTCCTGCAGGGGGGCATTGTCCAAGCTTCTGCTGCCAACAACTTAATGTTCACCTTCTACCGATGATACACATTGCCCTGTCTTTCAGTGTTTAACCCTATTTTTCTCCTAGACATGGCTACTGACTGAGCTTTTACTGTGACTAACTGTATGTGCTTTCTTTCAGACTCTAAACTTGAAAACTGGCTCAGAGTTTATCTGTTCTTTCTTTCTAGGTGAAACGACTAAAGGAGCAACATCCATTAACATTTACTTTTCCTTCCCATAGAAAGTACTCCTGGATCAGTGCTTCTTTGTTCTTTTTGTGTCTCTGCTCTGTTCTCTCTAACCTCCAGTCGGTCGTGGCAGATGGCCGCTCACACTGAGCCTGGTTCTGCTGGAGGGTTCTTCCTGTTTAAAGGGAGTTTTTCCTCTCCACTGTCGCTACATGCATGCTCAGTATGAGGGATTGCTGCAAAGTTAACGCCAGTGACTGTCCACTGTCTCTACATGCTCATCTAGGAGGAGTGAATGCTACAAGTCACTGACTGAATGCAATCTGCTGGATTTCCTTAGACAGAAAAACTTTTTTAACCAATTTGAATAAATAACTGAATCCGACTGCACTGTTCAATGATTAGGATTAATTGGAATGTATGAACCAGACTTGAAATCTATATGATTTGATTTAATTGACTTAGCCCATTTTAAAGTTACTCACCTTTCACACATTGCAACAGGAAACAACACTCTCCAATTATTTTTTACCTCCCCCTTACTCCATCCCTGTTGGATGGAGTAAGGGGGAGTCAGGTTTTGCCTCAGTTATGGTTGAGGTGCAAACACACCCTCCATTTCTGCTACCTGTGTGACCCCTTCTCTTTTCCAATGGTTGTAATCAGTCTGACAGAGTGAGGTACCCACAATCATTGTGGTTTTTAGTATAACAATGGCCACCAGTGGGCTCTACGTGGAGAAACTTTATCAGTTTATTATTTTACTTAGTACCCCTACACATAGCCCATTCTAAAATGGCCAAACTCTAACAATCAGTAGTTTATTCTAACCTCCCCAACAACCCCGCACCATTTCAAACCCTTTGTGAAGTGCCTTGAGACGACATGTGTTGTGAATTGGCGCTATATAAATAACACTAAATTGAATTGAATTGACTGTTGCCTATCTCCAGCAGTCACTGGGCGAGAGGCTCACAGAGGACACCAGATTTTTATTTAAGTACAAATTGTATTAGTAATGTATGTATTAGTAATTCAAAGAGTTCATGTTGTTGTGTACTCTAAGAAAATTCTCAGGACCTTCTGAGACGATACACGCCCACAAGATCATAGATTATCTTTCCTTACTTGCCTTTGAGCATTATGTGCTTTTCAACATGTTCATTGTTTGTCTCAGACCAAACCAATCTGCATTTGTTGCTTAAAAGCTCAATTTTAGTCTTATCTGACTAAAGCACACAGTTCCTGTTAAAGGCCTAGTTAAATTGAGCAAACTCCACATGTTTACATTATTGATGGTAGGACATAAAAGTTTTCTTTTTATGTTATCTTCCCAGACAACTGTCTGGCATATGAACAGTGTCTAATGGATTATTATGAAGACTTGGTGACCCTAGTAAGCCACTCTATGTTGCATTTTGTGCTCTGACTGTTGATATGGGACACTTTAAGCTGTTTTACTGTTACCATTTATTGACTCATGAAAATCAAAACACATCTGCCTCTCTTGAATGGCATGTTCTCTTGATTATCCATTTTTGAAGAGCTGTTATCAGAATATGGCCTATGTGTCATGTCCTAGTTTTGGTCCAGGAAAACAGAAATTCATGGGTTAAGTATTGCAAATGCTCAACTTAAAAAATAAAAGTATCCATTATTTAGGTAGATTTATTTTGAATGAATTTTAGGGGTAACAACAATTACGCCAAGGGTGTTTTTGATTAAAAAATAAGTATTTCCTAAATTGGAATACTTTTTCCACCAAATAAATATATTCAGATTACAGAATGGATTTTATTTACAATTGTCTGTGTGAAATGATGCTACTATGATAAAATAGGAATTTATTTTAAGGCTTTTTACGCATCTTTACCAGGAGTACCACCAAATTTGTCCATGTCTGTAGCTTGTTGCAGATTGTGCTGGAGACACCAGGTTTCTTTAATAAGTGCACAGAAATATCACATCAAGTCCCGTCAAATACATCCTCTCAACGCTCAGCCCTACAAACCCTCCCAAGACGAAAATAAAATGCCATCCCCCTCTCCACACACACTCTCACACAGTCCAGCGCTAGCTACACTTTTCAAGCAGTGTAATCTCTGCAGTAATGCTGGGATCTTTCTGCATTTTAGCCATGCTCAGCTGCACCAGGACCACGCAGCTCCACAGAGTCAACCAGCTGGTTTCACAGAGGAGGGAACAGGGATCACTAAGTGAAAAATAGGTATCAGTGTTGTAGTAATGGAGCTACAGAGAGATGTTGGAGCCCAAAGAGGATGCAAGCTGTCAGCTGACACAAGACAAAATGAGGAAAAACAAAAAATGTTGGGTTCAGCAAAATAAGGTGAGGGGGGATTCAGGAGAGAAAAGATGGCCTACAACAAGAAATACAGAATTATAGGGTAATGCAACTCCATTATCTGCTAGATAATAGATAAGCCTCTACTCACTAAGTTGGTGTACTACATACTACCAGTCTCCACCTCATCGCTTCAGTCCGCCTACACCTCCCACCCCCTTACTCCTCTCTGACGTGGTAATCTCTCCTCTTCATAGCTGTCCTTTCGCTCCTGCCCTCCATGCTTTTTTGTGTGTTACTCCATAAATGGTTCGTCTTCCCTTCTGCTCCTTTCCATATTTATAATTCTTGTTTAAAGTAATTACAGCATCCACCCCATGCAAACCCGGGATGCCCATCAAGCATTCTGATTTGCCAGTAGACACTGTTGTGAATTATCCCTTTAATTTTAGCTGAGTCCATGTATTTGCAGATTTCTGTTTTATGTTTGAGATTCACATGAAGCTACCTCAGATAGAATCAACTAAAGCCTTTCATAACATAAATTTTGCATATTTTCAGTGTTTTAATTCTTTTGTCCAGGAAAATAAAAATATTCTGTCTGTTAGCTACTGATTTACTTCAAGGTATATTTGTATTATGGTAAGCAAAGGGACATCTATTTTGCCTGCAGTTAACTTGCATGGGTCAATTACCTTTACAGCTAACCATACACGCAGACATCCTACTGCTCTCCAACATAACATGCCCATCTCCCTATTCCCATCTGCCACAGTGAGTGTTACAAACACACATAAACCCAGGTTTCTATCTAATATTAGCCCTACACATGGTAAATCAAATAAAAATGAAAGTATTTGGAATGAGTCTAATGCTGCAGTTCTGAAACATTCTAACAGTCAGTCAGTCATCAGTCAGTCAGTCATTTTCTACCGCTTCTTCCATAGTGGTGCACGGAAAAGCTGGTGCCTATCTCCAGCAGTCTATGGACTGGTGTCCAGGGTACACCCTGGACACCAGTCCATCGGAGGGCAACACGGATACATACAGGACAAACAACCATGCAGACACCCATTCATACCTAAGGGCAATCGAAAGACACCAACTAATTTAACAGCAATGTTTTTAGACTGTGGGAGGAAGCTGGAGTACCCAGAGAGAACCCATGCATGCACGGGGAGAACATGCAAACTCCATGAAGAAAGACCACTGGCTGGGGGTTAAACCCAGGACCTTCTTGGTGCAAGGCAACGATGCTACCACATGTGCCACCATGTTTCACGGTGGGGATGGTGTAATCAAGGTGATGTGAAATGTTGCATTCATCCACAACTAGTATTTGCATATAGACCAAAAAGTACAATTGTGGTCTCATCTGATTACCAATGTAATGTTCCAATGTAACAGTTTTACAGTGAATTAAAGCAATAAAAAATATATCTAACTAAATATTTATATTTATTTAGTTATTTATCACTTTATTTTTAACCTTATCATAGACTTATCTGCTGTGGTTTGCATGCTGATAACCAACTTCTGTGCCTGTGTGTCTTTATAACATCACTCCATGTCAGTGTAATGTACAGTCTGGCCTCGGTCACAAAGCAAGAAACACTGTGCAGACACTGTATTTTTCCTATTGAACAGTCTGTGCTTTCAACTCAATTAAATCATGCTGAAAGATGGGAAGTCAAGGACTGAAACAGTCAACATGTTAATGAAAGAAAAGACTTCCAATGCATCAATGAAAAAGCAGTTTTTTTAACATTCTTTGCACACTGCTCCCATCTTTTTCCAGTTTCCGCAATCTGCCAAAAACAAATGTTGAATCTGCCGGTTGTTACATGGAAACCAAGCATCATGTACCACTGCTGAAACTAAACTTTGGTCTTTGGAATGGCAAGAACCCTGGTTCATGTGAAATATATTATCACTGTTGCCACTGGACAACCTTTTTGTAAGGCCTCTTTAGCTTGGTTTTATGCTTCCACCTCACAAAACACATTTAAATTAGATTATTTTCCACATCCACATACGTATGGCAACTAGCTGTTCACTAGAATGTTTAAAATGCACCCAAAACATAAAGCAGATTGTTTAATACTGTAGTTACACTACTATGTAGTCATAAAATGGATAGCAACAAGGTCACAGCAATCATGAATGTACACACACACACACACACACACACACACACACACCTACTGTGATCTTCACTAAAGGAGGGGCCTTGGGGGCAATCAGAGGGAAGAAGATGAGAAGAATGGGGGAGAACACGAGATGAAAAGAGAGGCACATTGAATGGAGGATGAGAGGAAAAGGACAGGGGATAAAGGATGGAGGTACAAACAAGGGGAAAGCAGAGCAGAGAGTATGAATACCTAATAGGTTTATCTTGGCTGCAGAAGAAGAAAGGAGTTTCCATTGATACTTGAAACTTATTTTGGTTTTTTTATGAAGTTGCCCCACAGATTCATTTGTAACCATATAGTAAAACATGCCTGTTTGTTCTGTATCTGTTTTGAAACACAGCAAGATCTTGTACAAATTCATTAAGTAACATTGTTTAAAGCAAGCTTCAAATAGAGTATGCTAAATTTTCAGAATTCAAATCTGCAACATTTCTTGGACTCTGTCTGCATCAGGTGTTTCTGAGAACTTGGTGAATTGTTATGCTTGGCTGTAACGGTTAGTATCTAAAGGCTGTAAGTCTGATTTAATGTCCTCTCCACTCTGGTTCTGACGCAGTGGGTCAACCTCTGAACACAGCCTTGCAATGATGGATTATATACCTGCAGCTACAGGGATTGCTGAAACTTCACCTCCCAGAGCACACTGGGAATACCAGCTTCTCACACACAGACCATTGGACTGAAACACTGCACAACAAACATATAACACTGGCAATAGAAATACTAATACTAGCTAATCTATATCTTCAGCTGTGTTGATATTTAACCTGCATTGATGTTTACACTCAGATGGGACGGTGTCATGTGAGCTCTGGCAGCAGTGTGGACTATGTAACACATTTACCTTATTCAGGATGATCAGCTCCATGGTGCCTTGCACAGGTATTCATACTCATGAACATTTTCACATTTTGACACTTTACAATCACAAACTTCAATGTATTCGATGTAACAATGTATTTTCTTGGTTTTATTTATGAGATAAACTAACAAAAAGTAGTGTTAATCATACAATGTTTTCAAAATATTTTACATTTTGAAAGTCAATGCTTAGTTGAACCACCTTTTGCTGCAGTTACTGCAAAAGGTAAGTTGGTATATTTTTCTACCAGCTTCACATATCTAGAACCTGAAGTTTTTCCCCATTTTTCTTTGCCACATTGATTTAAACCAGTCCTCTGTAGTTCCGGTGGTATGTTTTAGCTTGTTGTCCTACTGGAAGGTTTGTAGCCTTCAACTAGCTCTGTATTTAGCTCCATGTCCAAGCTGAAAGAGGATTCCCCAGGGTTAGGTGCAGTTTGTTTTCATTTCAAATGCACATCACACTTGCGTTGTTTTCCTTCCACTCCACAAGTATGCACTAATTTCCCTTGATCTATCATTAAAATCCCAATAACAAACATTAATGTTTGTGATAGCAATATGACAAAATGTGAAAAATGCAGGTGGTATGAATACTTGGAATGACCACAAGGAACTGTGGAACCGTTGTCTTATAAGCTGTGCCAACGGAGTGTGGATCATTATCTGATCCAGGAAGGTATCAGCAGAATATTCCTGTCAGCACAAGGCACATCCATAATCACTCAGCAACATCAAAACACAAACTATGATCTTACCTAGCCATCCTGAGCTGGAGTTTGGTATACACATGTCTGTCTCTGCACTGGGCAGGACAAATCCCACCACAAACACTTCCACACCATCGGACATGAGCGCCAGTCCCAGTACAAAGAACAGCTGCCACTGGAACCTCCCATGGCCGCACTCCTGCATGATCAGCTCGTACTGCTGGGCCAGCTCCTCTTCATCTGCCTCCCTCTCCTGCTCCAGCTCACCGCGGTCCTTCATGGCATCTGACATCGGTTGTCCCAGCGCCACATGGCCCTCCTTATGCTTCTTGTCTCCAACTGAGGGGATCCCCTGATACTCCCCCTCATAGATTTCATCCTCGTCATCATGGCCCTCTGTGGCATCGCTGGAGCCCTCCTCGTTGTCACGGTATCTCTCTCCTTCGTGCCCTTTCTGGTTGTGGTAGAAGTCCTCATCTTCTTCCTCCTCATCCTGGAATCGTGTGTAGTTGCGATGAGATGAGTACTCATCTGCAGCACGGTCAACTGCCTTGTTGACTTTCTTTGCTGCATGCCGCTTGGCCTCCTTGACCATGCCCTTGGCCCCTTTAACCAGAGTAGTCCTGTTATTGTAGGTGTCCTCCATTCTGGCTCTAAATGTTGACCTTTACTGGTGAGTTAGAGGTGGAAGCAGGAGGGGAGAAGCAAAAGAGGGTTGAATGTAGGAGGATGAAGAGTTGGTGGTATCAGAGGATCTAAAGATGATGCACTCTTGAGTCAACGCAGGAGATAACCCTCAATGTCTCCGGCAATCACAATCATCAGACGGGCTAAAAGACACAAGGGAAAGATAAATAACAGACAAATAAGTACAAGAGAGGAACAGGAGGGACAAATTAGAAAAAAAGCGAAAGAAAGTGAGAACTGGTGAGATTTCCAATAGATACCACCACAACATCCATATTAATCCTCCTCTAAAAGATGACTTCCCACTGACGGCACATAACCAATTTAACCATCCAAACAATGTTTTTCCAGGCTTTTAAATTGTTTGGCTTGATGTGAGGGAGCAGGACAATTTTTCTATTTAGCTCAATTTTTATTCAAATAAAACCTCAGTTTTCCAGAGGCTTTCTCCTTGTCCTATATTTTCTGGCAATGGTTCTGAAGAGGTGATTATTTCAAACAGAAACGCTGAATCTGCTGACTCACAGTCGTGTCTGTGAAAAGAAATCTAATAAACAAGGTTCTGTAGGAAATCCAATGAATGGGGGCGTAGATTCACATTTGTGAGCTTATCGCTGAGACTTTATAATATTATTGTCAAGGGTTTCAATATGTAGGTATTTGCTAAAAGGCCCATACAGTACTGTGCAAACGTTTTAGGCAAGTGTGAAAAAATGCTGTAAACAAAGACTGCTTTCAAAAATGGAAGTGTTAATCATTTATTTTCCTCAATCAACAAAACACAGTGAATGAACAAAAGAGAAATCTAAATAAAATCAATATTTGGTGCGACCACCCTTTGCCTTCAAAACAGCATCGATTCTTCTGTTTCAGTTTTGAAGGAACTCGGCTGGTAGGTTGTTCCAAACATCTTGGAGAACTAACCACAGATCTTCTGTGGATGAAGGCTTTCTCACATCCTTCTGTCTGTTCATGTCATCCCAGACACACTCCATGATGCTGAGATCAGGGCTCTGTGGGGGCCATACCATCACTTCCAGTAAATCTTGTTCTTTGGTACACTGAAGATAGTTCTTAATGACTTTGGCTGTATATGTGGGTTCGCTCACTTAGCATTTTGTAAATTGATAAAAATAAGCAATCATCATTTATATTTCTGAAAGCAATCTTTGTTGACAGCATTTTTTCACACCGGCCTAAAACCTTTGCACAGTACTGTATATCAACGATCTGTAAAAATATACAGTCAATTCTAAACAAGGAGTTGCCCAAAAAAATATTTGTTCTCTAAAAAGCCAAACCACCAATAAAAATGAAACATAATTATTACAGTAAAATAAACTCACACTAGAAAATTATGAAAAATGTAAAAATTAATTTGAGAACATTTAATCGGTGGAGGGTGGAATTCAATCCTTTGCCAATCTAAGGCATTTCTTCTGAGCTTCTAATTATTAATCCATTACATTCTGTATGAACATGACATGTCATCTTACCTAAATCCTGTAGAAAGCCTCCCTCTGCATGTGTTGATCCTGTGAAATATAATAGACCAGGACTGTTCAAAGGGGCCATTGCGGCAGCCCGCCACAGCAATTTAGGAACTGAACAAATTTGGCCGGTCAAAACAGGCAGTTGGTGCAGATCAACACCTTTTTCATTTTACTGAGCTATATATTCACTAACAAAATAAAATCTTAGAAATTATTTACATTGCAAAGTGTTTGTCTTTTATTAAATTATTCATGTCTTTTATTGTTGATTTTGCTTTATCTTCAAGGTAAACAGAACTTCAAACTTCTAGTGGCTTTTAATCAAAATGCATTCATTAAACTTGTCTATATACAGCAAGGGTTTTCAAAGAAAGACTAACATATATCCCCATTCATGTTACTGAAAATAGACTAAATATTTTTTGGACCAGGAAAGTAGAAAACAATTGGCTTTCATTTGTAGGTTAATTTATTTATCATGAATGAAAATGTCAGAGATCCTCTTTTAGCATTCAGGCCTCAATCTATACAGGTGTCTGCGTTGGGAACTGAAGACCAGAGTAATGACAATGAAACATCAAACTTTAAAGTCTAAAGAAACCCTGTCCGATGGTTCCCGACCAGTGATGAGAATGAACACAATTTAATGTCATTGTATCCAAGTCTCTGATATGTTCAAATAATGAAAACTGCTTGTTTTGCCAAAATATATTATGGAATGAAGTAAACTGTATATAAATGTGAAGGGTGGGGATGCCCAGAGCTGCCTGGTGTCTGCGGTTCCAGTGTTTCTAAGAGCTCCTCGCCACAGCCCCTAATGAACACTGAAGCCCTGTCAGGAGGACACAAATCACAGGGCCGTCTCCAGTTTCCATAATGCAATTTTATTAGGCAAAATGACAGTGCTTATTCAAGGTGACTTTTCTAATATCTTTTGGCTCACAAGAGAGGTTTTGTAGTTACAACTACACCTCTTTGCTCAAAGAATGATGGCCTTGCATATTATGGTAGCTTTTGTGGCTTTTTTTGCAATGTTAAATGATTATTGTTAAATTATTATTATTTCGTTTTTTTCATTCTCCCTAATCAACCAAAGATGTTTTCATAGATATATTTTAGGTTAGTGGAAGGATTTATCTAAACATCTGACATCAGGACTCCTTCTTGGCGCATGTCAAACTTCGGTGGTGTCACTGAACTGAAAGATCAGTTTGATCATTTTAAGCAACATTTTTGCTTAAAAAATACACCATGCGCTAGATCCTGGTGAACCTGCCTTTCAGAGAATCAATCGAGTGTACGGTGAGACGTGCTGTCAGCCGTGATGAAGCTCTGGGGACACCCCACAGGCGACCCACCCTCACCTGACCGCAGCTGACGAGACCCCGTCATCTCAGACAGCCTGAGCAATCACAATCAAACTCCCAACATTGCCAAGTGAAACAATAGCCTTTTTATGTTCTGTTGACTTGAATTACTTCCTGCTTTTCATCGCTTTTTCTTCTGGTTCATTTTGAGTAACTATTTTAAACATAACTACCTCTCTAGAAGTGGTATACTATTTATTCACCTAAATGTCAGCTTTGTTTTGACTATGACAATAGGTATACTTTTTGCAAGTCAATGACCATTGGAGATTGGCACCAGCCCCCCTCGCAACCCTGCAAGAAAAAGCAGTTATGGATGGATGGATGGATGGATGGATGGATGGATGGATGGATGGATGGATGGATGGACTGTGGGAGGAAGCTGGAGTACCCAGTGAAAACCCACGCATGCACGGGGAGAACATGCAAACTCCATGCAGAAAGATCCCCGGCCGGGAGTCGAACCCAGGACCTTCTTGCTGCAAACAAATTAAAGAATTCACTGATGCAATTGTTCTGCTCTGTATTTTGTGAAGCTTTAACAAACAACAGTGTTCTTTAAATAATATCATATTAATAAGAATTAAAAAAAGAAAACATCTGCATAACTGAAAGTTTATAAACGCCAAGATAATAGCAGGTACACTACCAGTCACAAATTTGGAAACGCCTTCTTATTCAGTGGTTTTTCTTTGTTTTTATTACTACCTCTAGGAACTCCTTCAAGGCTCTTGGAAAACCATTTCAGGTGGTGGCCTCATAATGCTCATCAAAAAAATGCCAAGAGTGTGCAAAGCACTCATCAAAGCAAAAGGGGCTTATTTTGAAGAATCTAAAGTATAAAAGGTGTTTTGAGGTTTTTCATAATTTGTTGCTTGCTACATAATTCCATATATTTGGCTTCATAGTGTTAATGTCTTTTATTTATCTACAACGTAGGAATGATAAAAAATAAAGACAAGGTGTCCAAACTTTTAACTGGTATTGTCTGTAAAATCGATCCAGATCATCTTCCTAAATACGCATTTACAACCCTCAAGCTCAGATCGATCAATACTAAAGAAGCCATAGGACAGTTTCACAGCTGCAGCCATTAATTTGCACAAACAGGCTCCATCTGAGCAGACACCTCTCCTTTTTCCTCATGCAAGAGAACCATGACTAACAACCACTTTCTCTGCTTCATTTATCAACTCTGGTTTGTCCTGCGTGTTGGAAAATAATAACAAGAAGTGGTTTGTGATTAAGGCAAAACAAGCTACTGAAACAGTCATTCTTTAAAACTTAACCACAGCTAAGATCAGAAGGAATGACAGCCTCAGAAGCCTGCTAACACTGACACTAAACCACTTAGAGCTATGTACAAACTTAAATTATTGCTCCAGGACTAAAACTTTACCAGTTCTTACTTTTTACTGTTTACATTTATTCATAACCCCAACCTGCTCAGGGTTTTAACAGCAGGGCGCCACACTCAATAAACCAACATTTACCATTAGATTCAAGTCAAAATCTTTAGTCAAAATGTTGTTAAAATTAGATTTTAATCATCGCTGAACATTACAAAATATTATGCTCGATTAAGATTTAAGGACTTCTAATGATTAATGTTTTTTTTCCCCTATAATTCACGCAGGTGATCCTTGCAGGGTCACCCCATGACCCTCCAAGGATAAGTCAGTATAGCAAATGAATTGATAGAAGGAAGATTACTAACTTCAGCTTCATTGGGCAGCTGAGATGTAGGACCCTTTTCTCTCTCAAACAATACAGTTTGAACAGCAAGGACCAGTGAACATTGCACATACACATAATTGATGAAAAGTATGTTTTAATTGTAACTGACTGAAACTTTTTTTGCTTCCTCTTTCCTATCCCTTAAAATTATGACACCCTGGGCATATACCCATATTGCCCATAATAAAAACCACCATAGAGTAAATAACCAGTCAGTGAATCCTTGAAATGAAGAGTTTGACTTCTCTTTACAGACAGAAGAAAGCTTAAATGAATGATTGGTAGAAAAAATAATACCTTCTTCAGCTTACAATCACTCAAAGTTTCTGTTTTTTCAGTTCTCCCATCAGTGTTAACCCAGCAGGGCTGCTGCAGCAGCCATGGCAATGCAAACAAAGCACTTTGCCACAGATTTCCAGTTCACCGGCTGTGCGCCTGTCAATCGCTCTCTGCCTCTTGAGGTGCAATTCAGGGATGAGTCAGTTGCCTGCTCCCACATCCTCTCCTCTTTTTGGCGGCAGTGCGGAGTGCTTTAACCGCCTCAGGGCAGGTGGCTGCACGGCACAAAAGCCTGAACGATCCGCAGCCAGCTCCGCTCATGCCACCAATAAGACCTTCAGTATAGCGTGCTGTTCTTACGATAAACAACCTGGACATTGGTGCGAGATAAGAAATGTTTGCAACTAGGTGCAGAGTTTTGACTCAAATAAATGGATGATGAAAAAAAAAAGAGTAATGAGATCACTTAGATGCGAATTGTTATATTTTTTTTCTGCGTTTCTTCTGATAATTTTGTTGGTTTTTGCTTTGGGAAACAACTCAACTTCTAATGAATAACATAAAAAAAAAACTTTATGAATAACCAATAATTTGTTCCTTTATCCCAACATCTGCTATATTTGGAAACAACGCTGAAAAAGTGCAAACGTGGATGGATACAAAACCACCAACTCATTGTCTTTAGTCATAACGTTCTTGTAGCTTTGAAAGCAAAAGTATTTGCTTACCGTCCTTATGGCGTGAAGAGTGAACTGAGCTGAAAATAACCCATTGCAGCACACTCCGTTTTCGCTTTCTGGGAAATATTGAAGATCTTTCTAGGGTTTTTTGTTTTTCCTATAAGGAGCAGGATCGGGGGAAACTGCCAGCGCACGACAAAGCTTTCTATTTTTTCCGATGCAGTCCTCTCTGGCTGCATGCAGCACTTCGGAAGAAGAGAGTGTGTTTGCAGGAGAGAGGCAGCCGGAGAGAGGAGGCAGTGTAATCAATAATTGTATTTCATTGAGTGATGCGGGTAATTCCGTCTGATGGAACAATCTAGTTAGGTGACTGACGTGAAAAGCTGTAACGCAAGAAGAGGGAAGGTCTTAAGGGCTGCTGACGCACACTGTGTTAAACTAAAGCCCGATATTTTGGGGGCTAATAATAGGAGCACAGGCTCACTCTGACGCCAAACTAAACTTTGACTTACATGAAATGCGAGCTCTGTTTTGGAGAAACACACAACAAGCACTTCATCTTAATGATAAAACATGGCGGTGGCAGCGTCATGCTGTGTGGATTTTTCTTTAGTAGGACAGAGAAGCTGGTCAGAGTTGATAGAGTCTAGATGGAGCTCTATTGTTTATCAGACTGCAGCCCAAAGGTTTAAGGTAATATGAGCAAATATTTTTGGTTGAAATGTTGATATTAATGTTAGTTGCTAAAGGGAGAGGGCTATTTTGAAAGTTTTGCACATGTTAGTTGCAGGAATAAAATGACCTCTGTACGTTTTTGAGCCAACCTGAATCGTTTATATGAAAAACTTTGGTTTGGTAGTTCAACTTGCGTTTTAGAAGCAACTGTGTAGCTCCATATTGCACGTAGATTTATTGCTGCCACTGTCCATGGTGCTGACCGACCAACACCTAAGCCTTTTAGCAGCTGTGTGGTTCAGGTTGGGTTGTTATGCATTTAAATGTCTTCATTATGCATTACTCAATATTGCCAACACTTCTCTGAAAATCCAGGTGTGCAGCTAAATATTCCTGCGTATTTAAAAAAAAAAAAAAAAAAAAACATCTCTCAAGGCATCTTTTTAAGCCTTTTTCTAAGTTGTGGATAATCTGCTGAAGAATATAATGTAGAAGAAACCAATGGCTTATCCGGTGGGGAAACCATTTAGCACAATACACACTGGAGGAAATGGCAAATAAGATAAACATATATTTACTAGGATGATTGAGCTATAAATACGCTTTGTCACAATTCTAGTTGTTTGTCTAGTTCTAAATAGCATAAATTAAGACATTTTCTTGACAAAGAAAATGCTTAACAAAATCATCCACTGGTGCCCTGTCATCATTCTGAACCTAAATGCTTTGGCGTCAGGTTAGATTTACCTATACATCTGGAAGGTTTAGATACGGCAGGAAAATCAAATCAGTTTAGTCAGTGTGAAGAAACATTAAACGTGTGAAAATGTGAAAATGAGAAAGTGCATAATACAAAAAGGCAATTCAGCATTTTAACAGCTTGCAGCAGAAAGCTGTAGAGCAGTCTGGTGGTTCTTTTAATGTTGCAGTACCGTTTCCCTGATGGCAGCAGCTCAGAAAGTCCATCAAGAGGGATTGGGTAGTCTCCGACAATGTCCAGTGCCCTGTTCCTGTAACAGATCCTGGACTTCTTTGTGCCATATTGCAGCTTAGCATCATCTATTGAAATTCACGAGGAAGTGAAAAATAAAATCCTCTTGTTTTCTCCACAGTGAGCACGAGGTTGTTGTCCCTGCCTCAGCCCACTAGTTGTTTGATTTCTTCTCCTTATACTCGTGTGTCCCATAAATGACACCTACACTACTGGTCAAACGTTTTAGACGCACTTTCTCACTTGATGGTTTATTTATGTTTGTGACTATTTTCATTGTACGTAGATTCTCCCTGAAGGCATCAAAACAGTGAATGAACACATATGGAATTATGTAGCAAATGAAAAATTGTAAAATAACTTAAAATATGTTTTATATTTTAGATTCCTTAAAGTAGACGTCTTTTGCTGTGATGACTGAAATATTAACCTTTGGCCATTTCTCAATGAACCTCTGGGAAGTTCTTTCAAGATTCTTTGGAAAACTGTTTCAGATGACCACCTCATGAAGCTCATGGAGAGAATGTCAAAAAAACCAAAGCAGTGATCAAAGCAAAGGGTGGGTATTTTCAAGAATATCAAATATAAGTTATTTCACACTTTTTGTTTACGATATAATTCCGTGTGTGTTCATTCATAGCTTTGTTGCCTTTGGTGAGAATCTACAATGTAAATAGTCATGAAAATAAAGTGAGAAAGTGTAGTTAAAACTTTTGACCAGTAGTGTATTCCTGTGGCGTGATGCACATATTTAATCCTAAGGTTTTCCTCATTAAAGGATGCATGCTCTTGTGTTAACAGTGTAGATAGCAAGGGCCTTGTACACACTTTCAATGGACTTCTAAACCTCAAGAAATAAGAAATACATAATAGAACTCAGGCTAAAACTTTAGAGAAATCACTTCTGTAAATCTCAGGCAAAATTATTTTTTATGTTTAACAAATAATATGTTGAATCGGAGTAATTTTGAATTTGGACTTCAAGCAAAACAAAAAGAGGGAGAACAGGGGAGTTTTGTTCAGTTCTGTGGAACAGAGAATTACATCAGCAGAGTTTTGCTTGGGTATCACCTTACTATGTTCTGTATTTCTGATTGTCTCCCTCAATGGATCCAGCAGAGTAAAATACAGATCACTGCTACCTTGTGTTTATTTACTAGAAAGTCTGTATCCTGAAAAATTGAGCATTTTTACAGAATGTCGCTGCACCTCTCAAGAAATTGTATCTTTACTGCGTCTGGATCGTCACACAACATCAAGACCTGATTGTTGGCAGCACTACAATAAGAGCCACGGCGCATCACAATCTTCTTAAAAAATAAAAATCTGACTTAAAAAATAAAAAAACATAAGTACAGAATTAGAATTAGTGAGGATGTGAATGAGAACTTGAGGAATCCTTTACTCTTTTGAAACAGGATCAACTTTGACATTGGTAAAATGAATCACCTACTTTGTGATTATTAACAACTCATAAAACCAACATTAACATTTATTGCAATTATTCTCCAAACAATAAAGCCAAAAACATGTTTTTGGCTTGAGGCTTGGCTTCAACAATCTGGTCACTTTTTATAAAGAATTAGTATTTTCTAATTTCAGTCTAAGGTAATGTTCCCATATACAAAACACCATTATATACTATACTCAGCTGGAATAGTGAGAGAGTAAAACTATTTATTATCATGCAACAAAGGTTATTGATCCTTTTTTATACAAATATTGCATAACCTACACTTTACCACTTTAAAGAGACAAGCAGACTCTTTAACTAAAGTGTGAAACAACGACTCCCCTTGTGCCAGGTACATCCAATCCTGATGCCTTTGAAACCGAAGTGTGATTTCCTAAGAGAGCAGAGGGAGGGAAATGAGGGAACTAGCCGACTGATGCAAGAACCGGGACATCCAGCTCCACAGTATTCACATCATTAAAGGCTGGAAACTACACCAGCACAGCTACAGACTCTACTACACTGTCCACTGCAAAAATGATTGTGTATCAAGTTGGGCTATTTATTATGCAAACATCAAGACAGGGGAGTGAGATTGCTTGTGCATCATTTTCACTTAAAAAAAACACGGGATAGTAAAGAAGCAATGTGCACAGGGAAAAACAAAAACTCGCACTTGCATAGACAAAAAGAAAAGCAGCCGCCTTTCTCCTCAAATTGAACCAGGAAGTAGTGACTTGGTGTTTAGAACTGCCTTTGATTTGTTTTCCATTCTGACCATTTCTCTTGTGAAACAAACCCCCCTCAAGCCAGAAAACTCCATTTACTTCTGCAGGAGCGGTGAGGAGCACTTAACTTAATGTACACGACAGTAGAGTGACTATCACACACATACAGAGAGAGACAGTGCACTACACATGAAAGAGGCTGCTCTCTCTTATCCTAGTCACTAAAGCAAGCACACAAGCGAAAGATATTTTAAAGGATTACTATGAAAACACTCTTCTAACATATGAGGAACATAGCTGATTAAGGTCTATATTCCAGCTGCACACTAGTTGAAAAGGCTATTATTGCATTTATCCATTAAGGAAGTGTTGCATTAGTACTCGTCATCTTCCGCTTCATCCAGCACCGGGTCGTGGGGGCAGCAGATTCAGTAGAGGCACCAAGACTTCCCTCTCCCCCCACACCTCCTCCAGCTCCTCTGAGGGGAGCCCAAGCCGTTACCAGGCCAGCCGAGATCAGGGTATTTCCTACTAATAATTTTCATTGTTTCTGTGTGAGCTGGGGCCATATTTCCTGCTCACAGCAACTGCTTGGAAAAAAAATATCAACTAGTTACTGACAACTTTCTGTAAATGCTTGTGAGAACAGACAGTTGGACTTAGCAAATTGCATCAGTTTATCTGTCCCTGTTGAAGAAAACCATTCCGCCAGCATGATGCTGCCACCAGGATGTTTAACAGTGGGGATGGTGTGCTCAGGTTGGTGTGCATGGGTAGTTTTTCGTCAAACATACAGTTTTGCATTGCTAAAAGATCA
This sequence comes from Girardinichthys multiradiatus, assembly GCF_021462225.1. Taxonomy (NCBI): domain Eukaryota; kingdom Metazoa; phylum Chordata; class Actinopteri; order Cyprinodontiformes; family Goodeidae; genus Girardinichthys; species Girardinichthys multiradiatus. The sequence continues at coordinate 34,570,781 of NC_061805.1, read as the reverse complement.
GGTTTGTTTTCATTTGATCAGAGCATCTTCCTCCACATTCAATTCCTCCAATCATATTCTATCAAACAAATACCTTTACAAGTCGCTGTACCCAAGTTGACTTTTAGAAAATAACCTTGTTTTACAAAAACTGTAAATTGTTTTCATTGTATTCTACATGAAGCAAATGCCAGTCATTCGTATGATTGTCTCTGTTGTCCTGTGTCGCTTGCTCTCTTAGCGGGAAACTGATCACAAACTGGAAGTAACGCTGCTTCTGCCTGTAATCGATTTTCAGTCAGACATATTCACAGACTGCCATAACTCCTCAGGACAACAGCTAATGTGTTGTCATCAATCCTAACATTGTCAACCCATTTTTCTCACATATGAGACAATAATGACCTCTCTCTGAAAGACAGTGAAACTGGAACACATTGTAGAGTTACTCGTCGCCGCTTGCTGTTTTCAAATTAGTTTTCATTACTTGTTGTCGGAGCAGGACTTCCCCCTTAGGACAGTCAAATCCATCACTTTTTTTCTGTTAGTGACACCAATGTCCTTTGTGAATACTTGTGCATTAAATTCATCATTGCTGTTAAACACTGTGCTGTGCAGTCTGAACTCCTTTAATGCAGCATTAAACAGCAGATGAGATGCAACAAGGCAGAATATTTCTTTCATTACATGTGGACTGATGGAACAAGATCAAGGGATCAGCCCCAGACGCAGCATAAACTGACATTAAACATGGAGACCTCATCAGTCAGCCTGAGCTTCTGTCTCCTCAAAGCAGGATTTCTGCAGTGTCCACATTCATTTGTGTCAATTTGAATTGAGATACACAGCAGACAACTGTTTCTCCAACGCTTAATTCATGTTCTCATAAGGCTAGTGCTGCAGGTATCATATTAAGTTTGCATCTTTGGACTGTAGCATATGCATGAAGAACTGAAAGTCTAAACTGTTGCTTTTTAATGCAATATTGCAGCGATAGGATCTCTTCATGCAGTGCCATTTATATAGAGAACCATACAGATAGAGATCACTTTATGAATGTATACATTTGGTGCTCATGTCTAGGCACATTAAGACCGTTTCTGATGGTGCACAGTGGGATCTGCAATGTCAGCAATTTGAAAGGTTAGTTTATATAAAACAAATATAACACAGATCTGTTGTCCAGACTTGCTGTTAAGGTGGGTTATGTCTGGGTGATCCTCACCTTTGTCATGGACAGAGGGGGGAATTAATCAAATATGAAGAATAGCCCCCTCTTCATTCAAGATTTATCAAAATTCTATGTTAGAAATTATTTATTTTTGTATTTTTTATTAACCATGTAAAGACCCCACTGAATTTCTGAAACACAACAGAAAACACTGCAGGCACCTTGCTCGTCAATAACCACAAATTTACATTGAGAGATTTTGAAGAAATTTCCTGATCAAAAGTCAAAATTTGCACATACATCAACAGATTCTCTCTGATGCCAAAGGAAAAAATACTTTCTGTCTTTAAAGGTGGCAGGACCGTTGAGAATTGAAATCGACAAGCAACTCTGCTTGCAAAACTCCAATGATGCGGAGGTTTGACGCAGTAAGTCAGTCATTTTAAGTTTCTTAAAGGATCCTGAATGTTATTGGTGGTAGACCTAAAAATATTTTAGCTGCTCAAAACCAAATGATCCAGTGGGAGGGGGCCAGGATGACACAGGCAGGTCTTCGACCCAAATTAAGGGTCTTACTGATGCTGATAGCAACGCAAAATCCAATAGATTGCATCTGTGAAAGAATGGCTGAAAGAACAAAAAACACCTTTAAACTCCCATTCTCCAAACTCAACAAACCATTACGGGTTTGCAAGGGAGCACCAAACTTGGGCCATTGAAAGCTGGAAGAAAATGTTCCTCCTTAATGAGAAAAAAAATATCTAGATGGCCCTTATGTCTTCTACCATTGCTGGCATGACAACGAGATCCCATTGGAGATGTGTTTCACATGGCACACTGGAAGAGGCTCAATCATGATCTACTGGTCCTTCTCAAAATATTAGCATATTGTGATAAAGTTCATTATTTTCCATAATGTCATGATGAAAATTTACCATTCATATATTTTAGATTCATTGCACACTAACTGAAATATTTCAGGTCTTTTATTGTCTTAATACGGATGATTTTGGCATACAGTTCATGAAAACCCAAAATTCCTATCTCACAAAATTAGCATATCATTAAAAGGGTCTCTAAACGAGCTATGAACCTAATCATCTGAATCAACGAGTTAACTCTAAACACCTGCAAAAGATTCCTGAGGCCTTTAAAACTCCCAGCCTGGTTCATCACTCAAAACCCCAATCATGGGTAAGACTGCCAACCTGACTGCTGTCCAGAAGGCCACTATTGACACCCTCAAGCAAGAGGGTAAGACACAGACAGACATTTCTGAACGAATAGGCTGTTCCCAGAGTGCTGTATCAAGGCACCTCAGTGGGAAGTCTATGGGAAGGAAAAAGTGTGGCAGAAAACGCTGCACAACGAGAAGAGGGGACCGGACCCTGAGGAAGATTGTGGAGAAGGGCCGATTCCAGACCTTGGGGGACCTGCGGAAGCAGTGGACTGAGTCTGGAGTAGAAACATCCAGAGCCACCGTGCACAGGCGTGTGCAGGAAATGGGCTACAGGTGCCGCATTCTCCAGACCTGGGCTACAGAGAAGCAGCACTGGACTGTTGTTCAGTGGTCCAAAGTACTTTTTTCGGATGAAAGCAAATTCTGCATGTCATTCGGAAATCAAGGTGCCAGAGTCTGGAGGAAGACTGGGGAGAAGGAAATGCCAAAATGCCAGAAGTCCAGTGTCAAGTACCCACAGTCAGTGATGGTCTGGGGTGCCGTGTCAGCTGCTGGTGTTGGTCCACTGTGTTTTATCAAGGGCAGGGTCAATGCAGCTAGCTATCAGGAGATTTTGGAGCACTTCATGCTTCCATCTGCTGAAAAGCTTTATGGAGATGAAGATTTCATTTTTCAGCACGACCTGGCACCTGCTCACAGTGCCAAAACCACTGGTAAATGGTTTACTGACCATGGTATCACTGTGCTCAATTGGCCTGCCAACTCTCCTGACCTGAACCCCATAGAGAATCTGTGGGATATTGTGAAGAGAACGTTGAGAGACTCAAGACCCAACACTCTGGATGAGCTAAAGGCCGCTATCGAAGCATCCTGGGCCTCCATAAGACCTCAGCAGTGCCACAGGCTGATTGCCTCCATGCCACGCCGCATTGAAGCAGTCATTTCTGCCAAAGGATTCCCGACCAAGTATTGAGTGCATAACTGTACATGATTATTTGAAGGTTGACGTTTTTTGTATTAAAAACACTTTTCTTTTATTGGTCGGATGAAATATGCTAATTTTGTGAGATAGGAATTTTGGGTTTTCATGAGCTGTATGCCAAAATCATCCGTATTAAGACAATAAAAGACCTGAAATATTTCAGTTAGTGTGCAATGAATCTAAAATATATGAATGTTAAATTTTCATCATGACATTATGGAAAATAATGAACTTTATCACAATATGCTAATTTTTTGAGAAGGACCAGTATATGTATAATAGTGAGCTTGGATAGAAAGAGTCTGTGAACATCAGTTCTCAAGTCTAGCCAAAGATTCTCAATTGGATTTACGTTGCTGTGAAAAAGTGTTTGCCTCCTCACAAATTTCTTCTGTTTCTGCTTTATGTCCTACTTAAAAGGACCTGCTTGGTTTGGAGAGCTTTGTTTTACTTCATGAATGGAATCATCATTTGAAGCCTGCTTTTTGTATTCACTCAGGTAATTTTATCCAACAATAAAATTTATATGATGATCTGAAACATTTAAGTGGCAAATTTGGTAAGGGGCAAACAATTTATAACAGCACGGCAAATCCAATTGAGAATCTGCAGCGAGGCTTGAGAACTGATGCTGACGGATCCTCTCTGTCCAATCTGACTGAGCTTGAGAGTTTTTATAAAAAAAAAACGAACAGATGTTTTCAGTCTATGTATGTGGAAGACTGGAAGAGACAGACCCCGATGGATATGCAGGCTGTGGCGGTTCATGCATGAACGGCACTCTAAGCAAGCCCCTTCTACTGCCTCCGCTCCAACAATCAAAATACAGGAGACCATGTAAACCCTTAGGGTGGGATGAAATGCACCATCACAAAGCAGGTAAAACGGTCTCCTGATTCTCATAAGCATGCCAGGGGTGCCAACATTTTATTGATTACATATGTATAAAGGCAACAGAAAAGCGTGCAACTGACTACTAAGTTCCAAGTAAGTTTCTGTCTCTGGTACTTGCGCACCTTCCCCCTCCCCCCACCATAAAACGCCTCTGCTTGCATATGTAACTGCAGCAAAAGGTGGTTCTACAAAAGTGGGGCTAAATGAAAATGCACGCCACACTTTTCAGTTTCATTTGGTAAGAAAAGAAATGAAAAATGTAGATCATTATAGTTCTATTTCACAATTATTTACTGCTATTCATCGGCCTATTAAAGAATTTCACAAAGAATCACTGGAGTTTATGGTTGCAGCAAGACAAATTGTTTGAAAAGTTCAGAAAGAGTATAAATACTTTTGTCAGTCACTGTAAACCAACTACATCATTGCACACGTCTGTTTCATCCACCTTTGCAAGGACCTGTTTGGTCTTATTCGGGGCTACGTGACTTAGCTAAAATACCCGAGGGTGGAAAGTTTAATGGATTGTGATTATTGTCCTGGAACAGATTGAACAGTCTATGAAGAAGAATGTGAGCTGAATACCATTTCAAACACACAAGCCTAGAGTTCATTTCATTTCTTGGTAGAAAGGTAAAATTTAAAAATGGGGTTCAAGGCAGTAATTTCAGGTTAAGTCTATCAACCATCTAAAGTACCCAATTATTGTTTGTCTATTGTCTCGGCATTCAATTAAAGGCATTCCCACTAATGTGTGGGTACCTGCATCTCAGATCAATGTTGTTGCTTTGCAGTTCTCAACTGGATGTTCTACTGAGTCCAAATACTGTATGACAGAAATTTTAATTAATTCAATTCTGGTTCCTTTGCATTAATTAAGGCAACATGGACTGCACACTTGTTCAGTGTCACCTTTTAAATCTCAGATAGGCAAATAAATAAGATATAACTGACAGAAATAAAACTCAAGTCAAACACAAATATTGATTGTTAACCATCTGATAAACAGTGTTGTGTTGTTTAAACTCAAAGATCAAAAAATGTAAAGGGTTGTGAAATTGCATTTAAATTATTGCCCTCTTGCAATAAAAAAGTTATGTAAGCGGCAATATTGTGCTTTTTTTGTCCCACTTAAATGTTTCAGATCATTAAAAAAATCTATATTAAACAAATAATCTGAACAAATGCCAAAGGCATTTTTAATGTAATTGATTAAGTGAAAAAAGTTATAAAAAAAACAACCTGATCACTAAGGTACAAATCACTGCTGACCAAAAAGAACACAAAGGCCCATTCAAACTTTCCCAAAAAACATTTTGATGATCTCCGAGACTTTTGGAAAATATTTTGTGGACTGACAAAAAACTGAAACCTTTAGGAAGGTGTGAGTAATATGCAGGAAAGATGAGAATGAATAAAAAATTAACAGTTGATTGAAAACACAGATGATAAGTGTACAGATCTTGGACTCCAGGGATTCAGTCAGCAGACTCACTGGAAAAGAATACTGGAGAGAAAAAGATTAAGACACATTAGGTCAGTGGTGGTAAGTAAATTGCACATGATAATTGTGGAGGCTCCAGAGGTTGGCGGGTGGTATTAGATCGTGAAATGGAGGTGGCGGCTCAGGACAGAGATGAGGTGTTGTTGGAGTGAGGACAGGTAAGTATTGCTGGTTGGTCTTGGAGATGTCTTGGCTTACTGCACAAAGAGAAGATAAAACATCTGAGAACAAAGGGAGAGACATTGGAGGTAAGTCACAGGGGTATAGCGAACAGGAACAAATCAGATACACACATAGGGTTTTGCTATGGAATCACAAAGGCTTGGTAACTGGGACCAGAATGAACAACCAGGAGACGAGACATGAAGATCATTGATCCAAACCAACGTCCTGCTGATGAGGTGATTAACACCAGTGTGCCTCTTTAACCAGGGAGCCCCTGTCCATGTAGGAGATCTGCGAAGAATGAGAAGGAAGGAAAAATCAGAACAAACGCAATACGTTCTGTTGCATCTGGTGCAAAACCAGCACTTTCAGACACTGTCATACCAACAGTCAAACATGATAGTGGCAGTGTGATGGTCTGGGGCTTTACAGAACTTGGATGACTTACCATAATTGATGGATTAATGAATTCTTTCCATGAATAATTTTTTTTCTACCAGACACTCCTGAAGAAGAATGTCCAGTCATTAATTTATGATCTTAATAAACTTAAGATCCCTGGGTGAATGGTTGAAATCCAATGAGATGCTGTGGCATGACCTTAAACAGATGTTCATGCTTGCAAACCCTCTAATGAGGCTGAATAAAAGCAATTTTGCAAAGAAGAGCGGGCCAAAACCCCCCCACAGTGATGTTGAACACTCATTACCAGTCATCACAAACTCCTAATGGCAGCTAATGCTGCCAAAGGTGGCATTACCAGGTTTAAAGGGTGTTACTTTTTGACATTTAGGCCCGGTTTGGTTTGGATAGGTTTTTTTTTCCTAGATAAATAAAATAATCAGTTGAAAACTGCATTTTTTATTTTCTCTGATTATCTTTGTTTGATCTGAACATTTCAGTATTACAAAAAAGCAGAAAATAATTTGTGAAGAGGAAATACAATAATGCAGAAGGAAATAAGTATAGAGAATGTTCAACTTTGTATATGTTATAATGACATTAAATATTTAAAAGAAAGCTCAGACGTGTCATATGAAGTTGATTAAAATCTTCTCAATTGATCATTTTACCAAACCAGCCTGCTCTGAAATAGAAGCAAGTAATCCCTGGAGGTTATAGCTTCCTGTCATTCAACAGGAAACCTGCACTCCCCACGGAGCTGCTTGGATTATCCTCACAGCTATGCCTTCAGTTTAAAGCCTGTTTCAGCTGTCAACATGTGGAACAGCAAAATGTGTGTGTGTTTCTGGCGCTGCTGGCAAAACATATTTGAGCCAGAGTCTGACCCAGAGCGAGAACAGAATGAAGACAACGAACCCACAGAACCGTGCCTTCGAATGAGTGCATCACAATGGTGTGTTATAACTGTATTTACACCCTCTCCATACATACAGTCACCAAGGAACATAGTTTACACATCGAAAAGGTTCTGAGGTTGGGGGACGGCGTGATTAATTGTGTGGGTTAATACACCCAACAACCGAACACTTAGACTTATCCACTTGCAGCTTCGACATACAAAATACTGTTGTAATACTGTGACGTAACAGTTAAAAAAACGTAATAGAGAATTGAGAAAACTTAACGGATTCAAAATAATGACCTAAACAGATTATTAAGATATCTACGCAGCACCTGGAGAAACTAAATTAAACTTTTCTGCATTCCTACAGACTCCAAGTACACATCAACATGTATTTAAAGGGCTAAAAAGTGGATTTTGCATGATATGTCCTCTTTAATGCTGGTTCATTGGCTCATTCTTTACAGTCATTTTGCAGGTCTTGTACCTGTGCTGACAGGAGATCCTCAGATACTCTCAGCCAGGTGGTGAGGAGGCTGAAGTCCAACAGCTCCTCTTGCTGCACTGCCATAGCTGAGAGGGACCATATGTCTCCTCTCCCCAGAGTCTGTCGCAGCTCAGGACTGCCAGGCCGTTGAGACCTATCCCACATATGTGTTGTAATATTTTTACTTCATTAGCAAACACAAGTGAAAAAAAAATTTTAAGTTAGTACAATTATTTAAAAAAACTATGAACAGTTAACCTTATTATTTATTTTTTAGCTAAAATATGCATCTTTTTTGTCATACAGGGCTTTTCAAAATATGCATCTCCTTAATTTTGTTGACTGTTTGTCATGTTACCACTGCAAAGTTTAATATATTTAATAGAATCTTATGTAAATCTTTTACTTTGTGCCTCAACAAAAAGTAAATGATAATTGTGAAACAATTTGAATAATAATCTGAACTTGACTACATTGTTTGATAACTAGGATTAGTTGGAATGTATTTATTTGTCTTGGAATCGGTATGATTTGATTTGATTGAACTGACTTTGCAAAGTGCCTTAACACGACATGTGTTGTGAATTGGCATAACATAAATAAACTGAACTGAGTTGAAGTTGAAGGAAATGGTTGGTTGTTTTCTTTTTTTAAGTTGCATTTGTGTTTAGCCCACTGTCAAGAACTACCTTCTAATTAAAGTGAATTGCAGCAGCAACTCTTTTGGGTGTGTCTCTACCTATTTTGCACACCTAAGGACAGAAAGATTGTCTGTGAAGATCAGTTTTCAAGCAATAGATTCTCACTTGAGTTTAGGTCAGCCTTAGAGTTGACCAATTCTAACACATAAATAGCTTTGATTTTACTGCAGTTCTGACCACACATTAAGCTTAATTATCCCCCCAGTCTTTTGCAGCCCCTAACAGGTTTTCTTCCAGCTCCATCTATCTTTGCTTCCACTCTGACCATCTATCCTGTTCCTGCTGAAGGAGAGCATCCTCACAGCATGGGGTGATGTGCAGAGGTCCTTTGTTACAACACACAACATCTTGCATGTGTCCAGAGTTTCATTTGGTCTCTGACCAAAGCACATTGTTCCACATGTTTGCTTTGTGGTGTACATGACGTATGGTAAACTTCAGGTCTTTTCATATCTTTCTTTCAACAATTATATTTTGTTTGAAACTCTTCCAAAGAGTTATATATATGACTATTAGTTGTCCTGTCAACCAAGTCTCTCCACCTGAGCTGTAAATCTCTGCAGCTCCTGCAGAGTCCCCATGGACCTCATAGCTGATTGGACCTGTCAGTTTAGGTGACACAGGCATGTCTTGGTAGGTTTACAGTTGTGCCATTTTCTGTCCATTTTTAAATGATGTACTTTGGATTATTGTTTTATAACCCAACCCTGCTTTAAGCTTCTCCACAACTTTCTCCCTGACCTGTCTGCTTTGTTCCTTGATCTTCATGATGCCGTTTATTGTTCTCTAACAAACCTCTGAGGCCTTCACAGAACAGCTGGATTAAAAACTGAGATTGAATTATACACAGGTGGACCCTATTAAATAATAATGTGACTTCTAAAGGCAATAGGTTGTACGAGATTTTAAGTAGTAATATGTGCTGAATGCAACAACACTCCACAGCAAATCATAGGACCTATTTTTTTATTAATTACAGAGTAGGTTTATTAAACAATTTCCCTTTAAAGACAGTAGAAGCCAGCGTTGTTCCGCTTATGGTTACCCTAGAAATGGCTGAACCAACGAGAACTGAGTTTGCAGAAGCTGGTAGAGACGTCAGCCAATCAGGGATGCCGTTGTTTGGGAGTCAATCTATTTGAAACGACAAAGCAAGCACTTTCCAACTGACGACTCACTCGAGAACACGGTAAACTGTTTTAACTTGAATTTTCGGTAAAACAAGAAGGGATTTCATGCTAAGTGTTGTAGCAATATTAGCTTAGCTTGTTAGCCTGTGTTTCTTTGCAGGAGCTATAAAATTCTGCAGATTTAACGTTAGGCACACGTTCTTATGTAGCTATTTTTCTATACCTAACTCAACTAGAAATCTGCTTTAAGTTTAATAATTCAGATGTTTTCTGTTTTTGGCTTCTTGGGTCTTAGAGTGAATATTTCAGCTGGCATGACGTGAGCCGCATATAAAGTGCTGACTAATTTACTTATTTGTGTAAAAAAAAAACACTGATTTGGAAGTTTAAGGTGCGTTCAGTTACATTTAGTATTTTTGAAAACGTTTATATATGTATATATAAACAGGTTTTTACTTCTGAAGATGCTTCTACGGGGTTTTAAATCATCTTGGTTTCTTTCATACACAGCTTTTCTGTTTTGACTTTGTCTTTGTTTGATATTGAGGACAATAATTACAATTTGGACTCGTTTTTTTTGAGGGTTTGTAAACTTGAGATTTAAATTACATGCAAGTAGAACCCGGCAAAGGCATTATGCCCTGATCCATCAAACCCTAGAATAAAAAGAAATGCTTGCTTTCTTTTTACAATCACTGTGCACATTGGAGTGTATTACCTTTTATTAAGTTTTAGTACCTTTGCTTTGTCATTGATTTTTATTATTCTGTTAGGTATGAAGCATAGGTGTGACAAAACCTAAGATTTCCTATGTATTTTCACCAGACTTTAGCTCATAATGTTTTATTATATCATATAACTGTATTTCTCATCATTGTATGTTTATTTTTTTCAAGATGTCATCAGACGAAGAGGGACCAACCAGTCCTGTTTTCCCCATAGACTCAGACCGGGGCAGCTCTGTGTCTTCTGAGCTTCAGGTTGATTAAAAAAAAAAAACATTTGTTGCAGCTTTTTGCAAAATACAAACATGTTGCTAGTCAAGGGACACAGTACCATTACATAGCACATCTGTACAACAGAGTGTTGTAGGACAGTGACAGTTTCTATTCAGATCATGCCTCTCACATGCTTGATTTACATGTTTTTTTTGGTGTCCATATCTCTAATTCGTAGAAATAATCTATATTCTGCTTCCGTGGATTTCTTTTGTTATTTACTAAACATTCAGCAAGTGACAAAGAATTTGGCAGGTGTGATTTGTGAAATGTGATTTGATTCATCCTTTGTTTTTTTTCTGTTAAATTGAAAATAGCACTGTTTGCAATGGGTATGAAACTAAACTTAACAGTCTATCATCCCTGCAACCATACAGTAGCATAAATGGACACCTCTGAAAGCATGCAATGTGTAAAACCAGGGTAAATTCCCTCAAACGTTAGACAATAAAACTTATTTTCCTCCCCGTTTATAAATAAACAGATAAATGAATGCTTTTTTTTTTTTTTTTTACTTTTAGATTATCACGTCATTTTAATGTACTTTATGTATAACAAAGTTTTTGATCCAGCATATCACACATGAACATGTGTTTGCGTGTGGGTGTGTGTGTTTTAACCAACAGGATGAGTATGAGGAGCTCCTCCGCTATGCTGTTGTCACCCCCAAATTTGAGACTCTTGCCAGCACTCAGTGGAAGGGTCCAACTTCCCAGAGAAAGGATGAACTAAAGGTACAGCACCTACCAGGTAAGCTTTGTATGTGTAAAGTTTTCATATACGCAAATGTTCCTCCAGTTTTTGTGACAGAAACTAAACATAACCTATTTCCAACATGCACCCATCAAATAATCAGGGTTCAAAAAGGGTTTCCCATCTTAGCAGGTGGAAAGGGCTGTCTTTACAGCTTGCAGTTCACCGTTAACAGAAAAGATATCAGTGTTCCACATTACTTCCTAAGTCTTTCCTCTACGATACTCCTTCTTAAACAGTCCATCAGTGCCCCTCCCCAGTCCCAGCTGGGGACTGGGGAGGGGCATTGAAGGTTCAGTGCTTTAACTGTCGCTGAGCCGCGCGCCACATTGCTGAGAGCACACAGGCTGATATGTAACGATCTCCTGGAACTCTGCCCACTCTGATCTTTAGAGTGCAGGCTTTTTCTTCTCCTTGCTGCAGAATCTAATTAAGATATTGACATAAATGCATTCTTGGACGGAGAGCGCCGTGCCCATCTTATTCTGCACTCTCACCGTCACTTATCCTGATCTGTTTTTAGAATTCCTCTCTCACCATTAAATTATTTTTTTTGTATCTGTTTTTTAGCGAACAGTACATTTTGATCTATTTTAAATCGTTGCCAGATCCCGAAACAGAAGATGGGAGGCATTCCAGCAGAAGCACAAGATCATCACAGGCCTCCCCTGTGATTGTGGAGCTGTCCACACATTCAAAAGCTCCTCTGGGTAAAAAGAAAATAGACACAAACCTGATTAATTGTGATGAGGAGTTGCATATAATTTTGTTTTATCTCTGCAGAGTCATATTCTCAGTGTCTGTCTATGATGTCTGCCCGCAGCTGAGAGGACAGCAGGTCAGTCGACAGTGCTCTCAGATGCTCCATCAGAGAATTTGCAGACAACATCCAAGAGGTCGAGCCCAGATTTCCGAGGGTTAGCTGTCACAGAGATGTTTATATCTGAAGAGAACATTAGCAAAATGGAGAGTATTCTGGACACGTGGAGCAATAACCTGAAGGTTAGTGTAGTTCCCCTGACGTGGAAGTCTCCTTCCACCATCCATCAGTCAATTCTGTTTGCTCAAGCTAAAATAATATGTTGGATGGCTAAATAGGGGTTACAGATAGCTTGGTTGTAATTACTTTTTCAAGTGATAATTACTGTCAATACAGACTGGAAGATGTTTGGTGATAAACTGAAATGGCGACGATGGAAGGTTCTGTTTAGTGATGCAGCAAGAAGTCAGCTGATTTTCAGTTTGAGCGGTCCTGACCACTGACTGTGCGGTTGGAAATTCCAAAATACTCTCTTTTTTTCCAATCTTTGAATGTATCACAGCTAAGGGGTATGCTAACAATGGCACTCTTTGGTGCTCTTTTGGACGTTTATAATGTGGGCGGCAGACTCGAAGTTATTTTTAGTATCGGTGAGGTGTTTAAAGACTAAGTAAGAGGAAGCCAAAGATGTAAGGAAGATATTTAAAGGGAAGCTGTGTTTTCAATTCAGTTCAGTTTTATTTATATAGCACCAATTCACAACACATGTTGTCTCAAGATACTTCACAACAGTCAGGTTCATACATTCCAATTAATACTAACAATTGAACAGTGCAGTCGGATTCAGTTATTTATTCAAATTGGATAAAAAGTTTTTCTATCTAAGGAAACCCAGCAGATTGCATCCAGTCAGTGACTTGCAGCATTCCCTCCTCCTGGATGAGCATGTAGCGACAGTGGACAGTGACTGGCGTTGACTTTGCAGCAATCCCTCATACTCAGCATGAATGTAGCGACAGTGGAGAGGAAAAACTCCCTTTTAACAGGAAGAAACCTCCAGCACAACCAAGCTCAGTGTGAGCGGCCATCTGCCACGACCGACTGGGGGTTTGAGAGAACAGAGCAGAGACACAAAGAGAACAAAGAAGCACTGATCCAGGAGTACTTTCTATGGGAAGTAAAAGTAAATGTTAGTGGATGTAGCTCCTTTAGTGGTTTCATCTAGAAAGAAAGAACAGATAAACTCTGAGCCAGTTTTTAAGGTTAGAGTCTGAAAGAGAGCACATAGAGTTAGTTACAGTAAAAGCTCAGTCAATTGCCATGTCTAGGAGAGAGAAAGGGTTAAACACTTAAAGACAGGGCTATGTGGATCATTGGTAGAGGGTGAGCATTAAGTTGTTGCCAGCAGAAGCTTGGATGATGCCCCTCTCCAGAAATGTGTCACAGGTAGACACAGAGTCAGGCCAGGTGTAGCTTCTAGGAAGAGAAAAGAGAGAACAAAGTTAAAAGCTGAAATAACAGCAAATAATGCAAAATTGGAGAGTAGTGTGAGAATGTAGCGAAGAGGGTGAAAGTGGTCATTATGTCCTCCAGCAGCCTAAGCCTATAACCGCATAACTACACAGATAGTTTCAGTTCAGATTATTTAGTTAAACGGTGCTTATTTACAACAATGTCGTCTCAAGGAACCCAACAAAGGATCCCACTGATGGTCATTGTTATACTAAAAACTACAATGATTGGGATACATCCCTCTGTCAGACTGATTATAACCATTGGAAAAGAGAGGGGTCATACAGGTAGCAGAAATGGAGGGTGTGTTTGCACCTCAACCATAACTGAGCCGGTTTTCTACTGAAGAATGTTTGCTGTTTATTGAGGTTACTACTTAGAGAGTGAGAGTTTGGCTGATAAAAGGAAGGTTAAACGGAGGACAGCAATATTGCTCAGTTTTGGGCTTTGGATATTTCCACATCTCTCTCTTAAGAACATGCCTCATTTGGAAATGTTGGCATCATCTCAGAGGATCTACTGTCTTTAGGGAAAACTCATGGAGACTGTTCTTTACTGTTACTAATGCTAACTGTGATAATAGCTAATATAATATAATGTCAAGTCTGTAGTCATTGAGGCCTTGTTCGAAAAATTAGTAAAACCTTATTTTGCAGAAACTGCTCTCTCTTTCCTACGAGGTGTGATGTCGCTGCTGCTTCCAATATAGATAATTAATGACAGCTCATGGCAGGAAGGCTAAGAGGAAATATTTTTATTTCTGTTTGAAAGAAAAATCTACAATTGACAAAAATTATTTAGCAGGTTAGAGCTGTACAGAAAATGGAGATCGAAAATTGTCCACAAAACACAAATTTGATAAATTTCAGATTTTGTTATTAGAACAATCAAATTTAATGTACACAATATTTTTTTCCAGTGCAAAGATCATGTAATAAATGCTCATTTTCTGTTTAGTTTGTGTAAAATTTGGCCTAGTCATAACAATATTTATTTAAAAACTCCAGGCATATAAATACTATTGTATTCAGTGTATATTTAGCCCATGTTAAAACTTTACCAGAAGAGTGACATAAAATGAAACTGAAAAAGACAATCTAACTATTCTGAGCATGCGATGGGACCAAGTCTTAATGATACTTTTCTAAAAGGATGACAGGTCCTTTCTTCTTGGAAATGGTGACATTTTAACTGTACAAGTTTCTGCTGGTGGAAGTGTTTTAGATGAGGTGGGTGGGTTCATCCTGCCCTTTTCCTTAGCTGTTGTACAGTTCATTCATGGGGAGCATGTGACAGCCAGTCAGCTGCTAATCAGGGAGAGAGAACCGCAGCCTGTAGGAGGGAATTTCAAGACTGTTTCTGATCTTATGATTCATTAAAGGGATTGTTAGAGAGGCTTTTTTTATGGCTCTGTAGTAAAAACGTTATTTTACTTCTATATAAACTGAGCAAGCTTACCTTGGTAGATTAAGGGTTTGTTTCACCGTGTTGCAAAACCAGAATGACGGTGGACGTGTGTGAAGCAAAAGCATAAATATTTTTTTAGGTTAATGGTGAGTTCAGTCTGTGTCTCAGAAAATATATTCAACAAACATGTTGTGAGCATCCTACCCTGTTTTCCCTGTTCAGTCAAATGTGCTGACTGAGCTCCGGAAGTGGAAATGTGCGTTCATGGAGCAGCACAGGCTGGAGATGATGAAGGAGAGGGAAAGGCATGCAGCCCAGACAGCTGGCCTGAAGTCGGAGCTCGACAACCTGAAGGAGCTGCTGCACACCTACGAGATGTCCAACCAGAGAAAAGATGAGGTTTGTGTATTGATTGGCTTTCTTTGTGTGACTGTTGGTGAAAAATGGATTGTGACTGAAAGCAGCAGAACACATTCCACTTCAGTAATGATGCAGTTTATTGCACTGAGATGGCTTGTTGAGGCTAACTCCTCTTCCTCAGATGTGGAATAGAGCTTGTTACATTTAGCTTTCATTAAAAACCATAGTGTTTATCTTTTAATCTTTTGTTTCTGTTGCATTCTTTTCATGACTTGTTCCCCCATTGACCCCATTGTCTGGTGTTACCACACCATAGTGAACATTGACACACCTGTTGATTAAACAGGTGAAAGAACAAACCATGTCTATGTGTGAGCATCTTTACTTACTAACACAATGTCGTTAATGCTTCCTTTCATCCCCAGTGAATCAGATGAGAAAGATACTGTTTTAGACTGGCATGCTTACTGTGTGACGTGTTGTCTCGCAGGTGATCAAGAATCTGAGCCAGGTGTTGGACAGACAGAAAGAAAAGCTGGAAAAGATGAGGGCCTTCACGCACTGGAGACTCCAGCACGCCGAGGCCAAAGAAGAGGTGCACATAGCAGAGTTCCTACAAGTTTGACACTGTCTGCTGTGAGATTTAAGGGCTCTTCATCTGAGGCAGATGATGTAAATGTCCTCCACACACATCTTTATTAAATGGTAAATGGTAAATGGACTGAACTTATAAAGCGCTTTTCCAGTCATACAGACCGCTCAAAGCGCTTTACACTAGAGCCACATTCACCCAATTGCACTCACTAACGCTCACACATTCATACACTGATACACAGATCGGTAGGCAACTTGAGGTTAAGTGCCTTGCCCAGGGGCACATCGACCTGGAATCAAACCCACAACCTTCTGATTGCAAGACGACTACTCTTCCTACTGAGCCACAGTCACCTCATTACTGAAGGGATTGTTTTTTTAATCGTTAGTTGTATACACAGCCATCTTGGGTTCATTTCCTGACCTTACTGCATGTCTTCTCTCCCTGAACTTCGGCTGTCTGATAACTGTCATTACCAGTGACAGAGGATGAATTATGTTCTCTGTGTTTTGATAAAATAATGACACAAAATTTGTGGTTAAAGGAGCTTTTCTTACAAGGCTACATACAATGCTTTGCAAAAGCGTTCAGTCTTTTCCACATTGTGTCTTTCTGCTTTAACCTCCTTCACAGCTTCCTCCCTGACCTGTCTGCTGCATTCCTTGGTCTTCATGATGCTGTTTGTTCACCGGTGTTCTCTAAAACACCTATGATGCCTTCACAGAACAGCAGAATATGTGCTGAGTTTAAATTAAATACAGAAGGACTCTATTCGCTAATTAGGTTACTTCAGAAGGGTTTTATTTATGGGTTTTAAAGTAAAGGGGGCTAAATACAAATTCAGACTACCCTGTCCGTTCCTATGCACATAATAGTTTATGTTGGTCTCTACATGAAATCCCAGGTTGTACCACGACAAAATCTGAAGGGGTTTCAAGCAAAATAAATACTCTTGCAGGGCACTGTAAATCCCACTTCCATTGAAAACTTTCTGTAAAATTTTCTCCATTAGTTACTTTCTCAGCGGTGACACTGTAGCTTTCAACATTCGTGTACTGATTTTCACTAAATTAAAGTCATTCCAGACAAATTGCTGCATGGAAAAAATGTTCCCAAGCAGCACGAGAAGAAATTCAATGTGCAATTATTAGCTTGTGAATATTTCATGTTCCTGTGCTTCCCCGTCAGGCTCATGCTGTTCGGGTGGCTCGGCAGCACCACAATTTGCAGCTGAAGAAGAAGGTGTGGTTGGGTTGGCACAGTCTGGTCCAGAAACACTGGAAGGTCAACGTGGAGCGAGCCTGCCGCTCCAGGGCTGAGGAGGTCTGTTCCCGCCTATCCTCAGAATATGAGGCCAAGCTGGCAGAGGTAAGTAAACTACTGAAGAATATTGAGCCTGCATTGCTGGATGTGTGGTTGGTGTCAATGTTCTGGTACCAAATTTAGTCATATGAAGCAAACCATCTGTTAAAGTTCTTTTTTTAAATGCATAGCTTAAGATTTATGGAGTCATTTGTTATAAACATGACCCATTTCAGCATCCAAGTGAACAAAAAAACCCACACTAGATTTGTTTTTATTTGTATTTCACATTGTATAAATACTTGGACTTTTTTTGGTATGCGTCTAAACTCTGTAAAGTTGACTTAATTGAAAGAGAAATATTATTATTATCAGTATTGTTAATAACTAATAACCTATGATTTCTTTCTGTCTCCACAGCACTGCGAGGCTATAGAGAAGGCTCAGGCAGAGATCCGGAGACTACACATGGAGCGAGAGCACTATGAGGAGTCTATGAAGAAAGCCTTCATGAGGGGCGTCTGTGCTCTCAACATGGAGGCTCTTAGCATGTTCCACTCCACGGAAGGACGAGCAGAGCGGCTACAAGTTCATGAACCACGCGGTTTGTAGCAAAATTACCTGACAAATTTAGAGATAATCCTCTGAAGCAGCTGACAGCTGTAACATGCCAATCATTAGATACTGGTCACATTTAATGCCAGTCTAGGAGTGGCTAGTAGGATGTAGAAAATTTACTTCAATGGCGCACCTCTAATAATTTAGAAAAATCTAAAGTCTAAATTGTGTACGTTTGTTCAGTTGGTGGGAAAAAAATATTAAAAGGTAAGAATTTGTTAAATGACCAGTACCACACTTATTGGTACAGCTGCTGTCAATACTTCGTACATTCCACTTTTACCAATTGGATGGTATCCCTTTACAAACCTCAGCGACTCTTTCCAGAATTTCTATATGGTTTCATCCTGTTAATTCACTATGTCAAACATGCTGGAACATAAGAAGCAGGATTTACCAAACGAAGCAGCCGTTCTACTGAAGCTCATGGCTGCTGGAGGTGGATCTCATTATTATTATCAGCTTGTTCTAGCATGTTCCTCTCCTCATCCATCTGCTCTCGGCTTTAATGAGCTTTGCATGCTATTATCTTATTGTCAGAGCAGGCCGCTAATTTAATACTGTGTCCTGATTCTTCATACTCTTTGTCAATAATGTGGCACTTTGGCCAAGTATAATTATCCTCGTTAACTACACAAATGATCTAGAACTTAAAAGTAATTATAAATGATTATCCTCCTTTTTAATTTGTCTACAGCAAAAAAGATGATGGTAACCTATATTTTTCTTGTAGATTTGTTGGCTCCCCAGGATGAGCACGGATCAGCCACGCTGACTCAACTCCAACCATTTCCTTCCTCAAGAAGGTTTAGTCCAGTTCACTTTGACCGCCCTGAACCTTCACAAAGGGAAGCTGATGATATGGTGACAGAACTATAATTTACTGAAATCCTTTCTTGTTTTACACTACTTACTCTGTTTAAGCCTAAATTTGTTTCTTTGTGTATTTATCAGTAGGTTTTTGTTTTCTTTTCAAAGTTCTCTTTAGATCAGCCAGTGTGTGCACATTTGAACCTTATCTACATTTTTTAAGTGAACACTGTTGTTCATTTAACTACATTGCCTTGCAAAGGTATTCACAGTGCAACCAATTGTATGAGATCAAAACAAATCGGTGCGTAATTGTGACATGAAAGGAAAATCATAAACGGCGTGAGCTTTATTTTGCAAAGAAAGGCCAAAAAAGTCTGTCTCTCAGTGTAGAAAGCTGGAGAGACCTAACCCAGCAGAATTGCAGCTGTTTTACAGTGAAAAGTGGTTCTCCAAAGTATTAATTCAGGGAGGGTGAATGCAAATGTATGCCAGGCTTTTAACATTTTTATCAGTAAAAAAAAACTTTAATGCACACAACGCAATGTGCTAGTTTGTTTTGCGGCACTTCATTTTTTTTCACCCTTAGCTTATTGAAGGATATATGGAGGTTGACTGATTTGCATACAGTCTCTAAAGGTCTGTGGATGGGCCCACTAATGTCAGGAAGACAGCTACTTCCTTCTCTGATGCACCTACTTTATACTCAACTCCAGTTTTTTGTTTACTGCCTTTTGTTCAACAGGTTGGCCCCAGAGGACCCGCATCCCAAGAAGAGAGACTTCCTTCCACTACAGTGGTTCACAGCTCTCTCCCACTTGGGGGCATTGCAAGCTCCTCCAAACAGGTTAGTGCTGGACACAAGATTCACAGGCTCTGGTCTTAAAGTTTGAAGACAGTACACCTTCACAACAGCAAAGAATCAGGGATCATTCTGGAAAATTATGGAATTTGATGTCCGTATTTTCCAGGTCTGGATAAGTATGGAAAAAGGAAATAGGAGCTTGAAAAATGTCCAGTCTTTATTTCTCCCTTCTTTCTTATGTCTATCCTTCCTTCCTTTATCCTGCCATCTTCTTTTCTTTTGTCCTCCCTCCTTTCCTTTCTTGTGGTTTTCCTGTTTCTTTCTTTAGTGCCTTTCTCGCATCCTTCTTTCCTTCCCCTCCTTCTTTGTAACTTTTTTATTTCCTTTCTTTCTTGTTCATTTTCTTAGCTTCCTTGGAGTCTGTTTTTTCCTGTTCCACATTTAAGGCCTGACCAGTGTAGTCCACTGTGAATCTTTGTCTTATATTTTAAAATGACTATAAGGGAAACAAAATAACATTCCTATCTTTTATGACCTGCCTCTTTGTTTCATTCATAAAAATGTTCTTTTATGATTTTTCTAAATGCAGCCTTGCTATTGTGTTGTTTCAGTCTGGTGGTCGGATTGTGACAGCAGGTCAACAAAAGCCCTCAAAGTCTGTGACAGCTCGCATCACTGCGCGGGCTGATGTTGGTAAGGTTCCAAACAGCAGCCTTCAGGTGATGGGAGTGGCTCCACCAATGAACTCTGTGGTAGTGGAACGTCATCATCCCGTTACACAGGTATGGGAGGTGGTGGAAATCTTTACTTCGAGGTATATACTCAGTACATTCATCAGCTACGTGAAGCTGTAAAATTTCTCTTCTCATTCTTTCAGCTGACTGTCGGACAGGCGACGGCTGCAAAGTTTCCTCGATCTTCCCAGCAGAGCCACGCGCCCGCTGCAGGCAGAGGGTCATCCCGAGCCCACACCAGCTCATGCAACGTCCACTCTATAAAAGTAGTGGACTGATCACACATGTAGCATGTGTAGATTTAGCATTTAATTTATTCAATGCAAAAATCTTTATTTGTCCTTTTAACATTCATGGGAAGTGTGTTAGGTTGGTTTCCTGCAACATTTAGAGTTTTAAGTGAACTTTTACCTCTTATCAAATGTTTGCTTTAAATTATGCACAGTTGAAGGTGGATTTTATTTTTATAAAATCATTTTTGTGCATCCATCCATGATTTAGAAACAATCTAGCAGCAATGGTTGCTTACTTTCTTAAAGCAAAGTCATATTTTAATGATCAGCACATTGCTATTTTCTAAATAAATGGTTTTACCGCTAACTTATTACAGATGTCCATGGTTGATGATGGTATAAACAAAGTTTATATGTATCCTAATCATGAAATGCAGCAACTCCTGCCAGTGTTCTCTGCCTCCAGCCGAATCTTATCTGTGAGATGAAATATTAGATTAAACACTGTACACCGTCACCGACCATTGCTTATATATTTGTCAGTATGTTGGTTTGGGGGGGGGGTGGTGAAGGTACCTGCAGCCTTCCTGTTCCCAGTGAGGACGAGGTCTTGGTAGAGTTGTTTAGAAGGACTCCTCTGAGTGAGCTCCTCCCCATGGAGCCAGATCAGCAGCATCCTGTGGCCATGTTCTTTGTAGCTGTGCTGACCTGTGGACCAACAACACAGCACTGTAGAGTCAGGAGAGCCGGTCAGCTTGTCAAGATTTAAACGAGTAGTCCGTTTTATAATAGAAGGTGTTATGATAACAGGGTTCCTGTGCAGTTTGGAATAGGTATTAGGAAAAAATATTAGAGCCGCATCAACATGTGGCAGGGGAAGCTGGAATCGAACCAATCCCCCCCCAAGGCACAGTCTTCCTGATATCTGATCAATTAATCTATCAGGCCATCTAGTTGGCTTGCTATCTTTCCATCATGCATCTTTTTTATTCATCCATCTGTTAGTCATTCCTAAGTGCTTAAGTAGTGTTTAAGCTCTGTGATTTGTGACACATAGTGATTACATGAAGACTGTTTTTATTTTCAAAGCTTGTCCTGTGTGTTGGTTTTTGTGGCACCTGTCCACTGATCTTCAATAGCAGACACTTGCTCCTTGGTGAAAGCCCAGTTCTCTGCCAGTCTTTTCCAGTCTCCGGGTTTCAGGAGCTCGTACGCCAGGCGCCAGGCAGTCGAACGGAGTTGCTTGGTTTCATTCCGGTGGTCATGTTTAAACGTTAGCGGATGCTCATTGTGAACACTTTCATTGAGCTCAGGGTTGGCCTGAAAGGGCAATTAAATCATGTCAAAAGAGTGATAAAGGCCACCAGCCCCTGAGAACAAAGTGCTATGGGAAGATATTATTGGCAAAGCACCAAAACATGATTAGTAAAATGAATGTCAGAGTTGAGCATTTCTGCAATCAATAATGTTAGGGAATCATTCATATCTTTAATTACATTTCAGGTAAATTGGCTGTCAAATTTTTATTTTTTACATGGGATCCTTTCATGTTATTAAAGGGGATTCAGCTAATGGAGGATGTGTTGGTGCCAAATAAATCATTTGTGATGAATTTCAAGCCCTGGGGGAGGGATACAGCTCATAAAAACACTGTAACCATGTCAGCTACATTGCTGCATAGATATTGCACATTTCTTGTTCACAGTGCTCTACATTTTTCTCACCTTTCTCCAGCTGTAGTATCTTTCAGCTTTGATGATCATGTCCGCAATCATCACCTCATTTGCTCTGGCTGCCACACCCAGAGCAGTTTTACCCTGCTACTCCACATTCAGCATAGGAAATGAGACTGATGGCAACATTTATCTCATTTTGGGAAAAATGTTCTTATGTTTAATGTGTTGTGCTTGTTATGCCATAGATACATCACGTGTAGGGCTGCGTTCAGGTGATTTTATGTGGTAACTGCACGGGCATTCTTACTTTGTTCCGGCGTGCTACATCCACACCGACTTTCAGAAGCATTTCCACGACTTCAGTCCTGCCGAGCTCCGCCGAAAGATGCAGAGCAGTCTGGAGCCTCTAACAGGACACAGTACAATGCAGGCCACATTCTCAGGATTATTGTTGACTATATGTTGGCCTGACATCTTATCGGGGTTCAGACACTGTCTGGAAAAGTCTCAGATATAATTTAAGCATTTTTATGGTCTGATAAATACAGAAAATAATATAGAAAAGAATTTATATTTTGCTTCATTCTCTGTTAGCTCAGTAAACGCTGTATTAACCATATATATTACTTTCGTCCGTCCGTCCCCTTTCCCGTCTTTTAGTCATTTTGCTGTTCAGTTCCTTCTTTCAATCATCTGCCCTTTTTCTTGTTTCTTTGTCTCCTTTCCTTTACACCTCCTTCCTTTCCTTCTCCTGCACTTTTCCCTTCCTTCCAACTCTTTCATTTTATCCTTTATACCTTCTGTTTGTCACTTTTCCTTCCCTGCTTGTTATATGTATCCTTTACAAATTGGCAAAAAAAAGAAATGTATCTGTGCTAATTGGTGTGGAAAAGTTTTTAATTTGGGCATATTATGTGTAGGAACCCTTTGCTATTATACTTCTGAGTTTGATCATACCTTGTTAACGTTGTTAACGTTGCAGCCTGCCACTACTAGAGAATGGATTACAGGGATGTGACTGTTTTTCACTGCCAGGTGGAGAGGGGCCTCCAGCTGCTGAGAGTAAACACATTCATTTATATAACCAAAAACAGGATTCAATGTAAGATGCAACAATACTGATATGTGTCAGGGATGAAGGAAGTACACTCAGTGGCCACTTTATTAGGTACACCTGTCCAACTGCTCGTTTACACACTAATCAGCCAATCACATGGCAGCAACTCAATGCATTTAGGCATGTAGACATGGTCAAGACGATCTGCTGCAGTTCAAGCCGAGCATCAGAATGGGGAAGAAAGGTGATTTACGTGACTTTGAACGTGGCATGGTTGTTTGTGCCAGACGGGCTGGTCTTAGTATTTCAGAAACTACTGGGATTTTCATGCACTACCATCTCTAGGGTTTATAGAGAATGGTCCGAAAAAGAGAAAATATCCAGTGAGCGTCGGTTCTATTTCATCCCTACTGACTGCCAGAGGCGGTGCTTCAAGCACTGAATGATCATTCTTGCGCATGCGCAGGTCGAGAATTTAATAACATGGTCACATGTGACCTACCGGTGGCTCACGTGAGTCTATATGGTCACATGACACCGGGAGCCCAGTCCCTTCCTTTTTCTCGCGCGCAGGTTGATGAATGCAGGTGTTGACTTGTGTTCGTTGTTCCTCTTGCTGCTAGATCGTTTGTGGTCGGAGCTGCGTATGGTTCTGCCCTCCAGAGGCTGCGCAAGCTGCTTTTTCTTCCAGGTTTTCTAGTAAGTTTGTTCGGCTCGCCGGTGGCGTTTTCTGAGTCTATTTACTTTCTTCGGCAGTGGTTTGCTGCTCGCTTTGACTTGTTCCCTGCCTATTGGCTCGTCGGTAGCGTTTTTTCTGCTCATGCTGAGTCCGTTTAATTTTCGGCAGTGGTTTACTGCTCGCTTTTGTTTATTCCTGTTTGTCTGACTCGCCAGTGGTGCTTTCTGCTCGTGCTGAGTCCTACGGTTGTTGCTGTTGTTGCCGTCACAGGGTCTTGACGGCGTTTTTTTCTGCCCGTTCGACCCCATCTGTCCCTAGGTCATGGACAATCGTTGTTGTGCGTCCTGTACGGCTCCTCTGCAGCCTGAGGACGGTCATGACATGGGCCCTCCCTGCCTTGGTGTTGACCATCTCAGGGAGGTGCTTTCGGATCATGCCTGCTCTGACTGCAGCGTTCTGCCCCGAGCGGTGCGTTTGGCCCGGCTGTCCACAGCGGAGCAGCCTGCTGACTGGGCGGTCTTTGTCCAGCAGGATCCGTTGCCGCCTGGACAAGCTGCGGCCTCGACGAAGAGGGTCCGCTGCGGATGTGCCTTTGGCGTCTGGGAGGAAAGCCAAGCAGCACGGGCCCACGGGACTGTCCACTAGAGTGGATCAGCTTTCGACGGCGCTGGCCCAGATGAAGGCCCTCCTTCAGTCTCTCCGGGCGGATTGTGGCCACGGCGAGACTTCCCCTCCTGAACAGGGCGGGTCCTTGAATTGCGATGATGATGCTATTTCGGTTGCGGCTTGGTTACCCTTTTTCGAGAGGACTTTCCGGAGTTGGGCTCCCGGACCTCAGGTTCGGACTCCGGTGCCTCTCAGGGAGGTGCAGGGGAACCGGTGTCTGCGGCTATTAGAACGGCTCTGGGCCGTTTGCAGCTGGATGTTCCCCCAGCCCAGTCTGCTCCATATAGCGCCTTCTTTAGGCGTCGTGATGCCGACGCCGCCTTTGTCATTCCTCCCTTGGCGGAGTACGTCCAGGAGCTGCATGCTTGCTGGACGGACATGAGGGCCTTTTCCCGCCCGACGACGGATGGCAGGGCCCTGGCTGCCATGCATGAGGCGCCCAAGTTTGGGTTGGGCTGCATGCCCTCTGTCGAATCTGCCATTGCCTCTCTTATTGTTCCTCCTGATGAGGCGTTGAGGCCTAATGCCCGTTGTCCACGACCGCAATGCCGTGTCATGGACGATTTACTTTGTAGAGCCTACGACTCGGGTGCCCAGATGGGCCGGATCGGAAGCTCACTCTCCCATCTAATGTTGGGCCTCTCCTCTTCTTTGGAGTCGGTTCCCTTGGACCTATCGACTCAGGCCTTGTTGGACGCATCCCTGCAGGCCTTCGCCCTGATGACGCGTGAGCTTGGATGCATGCTCTCTATGCTGGTCCATGCTCGGCGCCAGGTGTGGCTGGCGCAATCATCCTTAACCGAGCCTTGCAGGAGAACACTGAGGGCTCTTGCTGTGGTTCCGCCGCACTGGAGGCCTTAGATCGTACAGCCCAGCACTCAAGAACATGGCAGCAGCTGGCAGGTCTCCATAGACCTGCCCGCCGGCCTATTGCTGCTGGGGGCTTGATGCAGGGTTCCTTCCTCCCTCCTGTTCCTTTCTTGGGGTCCACGAGCATGGGTCCTAGACCGAGACCGGCGAGGGCCCAAGGGGACCATGGTGGGGCCCAGGGTTCGCGTCCAGTTTGGTCTGCTCAATCCGGTCGGCGTTTCCCCAGGGGGCCCGCTAGTGATGTTGTGGAGCCGGCGGTCGGGTTTTTTTCCCCAGGCCAGCTCAGTTATTGGGCTGTTCACGTCCCGGACTCGTGGGTATTGTCCACTCTGTCACGGGGATACCGTTATCAGTTCTGCCGTCGGCCTCCCGTCCCCAGCTGAGCCAAGATGACGGTCATCTGAGACCCGATGAAGGCTCAGGCGCTGCACCGGGAGATCTGCACCTTGCACGAATGTTCCGGTGGACCCCCTGCGGGATCCAGGTGGTCTTTATTCAGTTTATTTTCTAGTTCCCACGAAGACCTGTGGTCTTCGTCCGATATTGGACCTCCGGGGTCTGAACGCTTTCCTCAAGGTTATGCCTGTTCACATGTTGACCACCAGGGAGGTCCTGCAAGCGATCTCCCCAGGTGACTGGTTCGCGTCTATCGACCTGAAGGACGCTTATTTTCATGTCCCCATTGCTCTGGATCATTGGCAGTTTCTCCGCTTTGCGTTTCACAGGAGGCATTCCAGTTCAGGGTTTGGTCTTTCCCTCTATCCTCGGGTGTTCACCAGGTGTGTGGCAGCGCCCATTTCCCCCCTGCAGGCACGGGAACTGTGGATCCTGCCTTATTTAGACGACTGGCTAATTTGTGCTGTGACCCACGATCAGGCGATCCAAGACACTGGGACGGTGCTCGCCCACATACGTCAGCCTGATCCCCTCCCAGGTAACTGTTTTTTTAGGCATGATTTTAGACTCTGTTTCCATGACCGCCTGTCCTTCTCCTCGGCGGGTCGCCAATATTCTGGCCACGCTTCCGAGCTTCTGTATTGTACTCACAGGCTCCGACGGCTTCGGGTTGTGCTTCAGTGCCTACAGTCTGTCCCAGTGGCGGAACGGATCCTACATCATGGCGGGTGTTCCGTTCGGCCCCCTTCCGTGTCGGAGGGAAGAGGTCCATGTGGAGGCTTCCTCCAAGGGTTGGGGAGTGACCTGGCAAGGCCATGCGGCTCAGGGGGTGTGGTCGCCGCGGCAGTGCGGGGTCCATATCAATGTTCTGGAGCTGATGGCTGTGTTCCTGGCGCTCTGTGCTTTCCTTCCGGGGCTCCTGGGGAGACTTGTGTTGGTTCGGTCGGACCACACCACGGTTGTCTTTCACATAAATCAACAAGGGGGTCCAGGTCTCTGAGACTACTGTCCCTGACCCGCCGGCTCCTGGTCTGGGCGGCGCCACGCCTTGCCAGCCTCAGGGCAACCTATATTCCTGGTCCGCATAACGTGTCTGCAGACTTTCTGTCGGCAGGTGCCGCTTCCGGGGGAGTGGTGGCTTCACCCAGAGGTGATGGATTGCATTTGGGCAACCTTTGGCAGGGCAGAGGGTGGACCTGTGTGCCTCCAGACATGCGGTTCACTGTCCCCTCTGTTTCTCCGTGATGGAGAGTGCCAGTCCTCTGGGCTGCGACGCACTGGCGCACGAGTAGCCTCAGACCCTTCTCTATGCCTTTCCCCCATTCCCCCTGATCCCCCAGACGCTCCTGAGGGTTCTCCAGGATGGGCACGATCTTCTGTTGGTAACCCCGTTTTGGCCTGGGAGGACATGGTTTCCTCTGCCGTGTGGGCTCTGCTCTGGCTCGTTCATGTGCCTGCCCTCTGGGAGAGACCACCTCTCTCAGATTGTGGGCTGGATTCTCCACCCTGATCCGGGTCGTCTGAAACTCTGGCTTTGGCCTCTACAGGTGCAGGCTCTGCCTTCTCCCATTATGAGGGCAGGGTGGGACAGATCATGACTGGCGCATGGGCACTGTCCACGCTGGCGCTAAGTGGGCAGTCTTTGCTGACTGGTGCCGTGGTAAGGGGCTGGACCCTGTTCGCTGTCCTGTTTCCCATTTGCTGTCCTTCCTTCAGGAGTTGCTGGATCTGGGGCGATCCCCTTCCACTTCGAAGGTGTATGTGGCAGCAATTTCCCGTTGGCATGTTGGGTTTGGTGGTTGCTCTGTTGGCTGGCATGGGGATGTCACGCTGTTCCTCAAGTGTGCCGGGCGCTTGTGTCTTACCAGGCGCCCTGTGGCCCCTACGTGGGATTTGTCACTGGTGCTTCAGTCTCTCCCTTTGAGCCAGTTACGAGGATGGACCTCAAGTGGCTCTCCCTGAAAAGCGCCTTCCTGTTGGCCATGGTTTCTGCTAAACGGGTGGGGGAATTGCATGCTCCATCTGTGTCTGAACCATGTTGTCGGTGGAACCCAGATGGCTCCATTGTTACGCTGTGGACTAATGCTTCCTTTGTTCCAAAGGTGCCTGCAGTGGCTGGCAGTGTTCTGCCGCTCTGGCTTTCCCATTTTAATCCTGGAACCCCCTCTGAGCCTCTTTGCCCTGTCCGAGCACTCGAGGCGTATGTCCGCTCCACCTTACCCATTCATCAGATTGACTGTCTCTTCGTCTGTTATACTGGCACTCGGAAGGGTCAAGCCCTTTCTAGACATCGGTTGGCACGTTGGATTGTGGAGATGATCTCTGTGGCTTACTCCTTGCAAGATCGGCCCCTGCTGGGCAGTGTGCAATGTCACTCCACTAGGAGACTGTTCACCTCATGGGCAGCCATGACTGGGGTGCCTCTAGAGGCCGTTTGTGAAGCAGCTTCCTGGACAGTGCCCAGCACCTTTGCCAGATTTTACAGAGTGAACGTCACCACGCCACATCCCCTGCAGGGCATACTGGAGCAACCGGTTTCTGGGTCCTGCTGAGGTTGGTAATGTTGCTGTGTTCCTTGGGGTCTCCTTGGGATCCCTCGAGACCCTGTTGGTATGTGTCATCCAGTGCTTGAAGCACCGCCTCTGGCGGTCAGTAGGGATGAAATAGAACGGTTCTATGAATCCCGGATGACCGCAAGAGCGCTCGGTCTCCGCGTGCTCGTGAGAAAATTGTCGGGACTGGGCTCCCGGTGTCATGTGAATATATAGACTCACGTAAGCCACCGTTGGGTCACATGTGTCCATGTTATTAAATTCTCGACCTGCGCATGCACAAGAATGATCATTCAGTGCTTGAACCACCGCCTCTGCCGGTCATCCGGGATTCATAGAACCGAAGTTACAGTTGTAACTTTCGTTCTGTGGGCGCAAATGCCTTGTTGATATCAGAGGAGAATGGCCAGACTGGTTCGAGCTGATAGAAAGGCAACAGTAACTCAAATAACCACTCGTTACAGGCAAGTTATGCAGAAGAGTATCTTTGAACGCACAACACGTCGAACCTTGAGGCGGATGGGCTATAGCAGCAGAAGACCACACCGGGTGCCACTCTTGTCAGCTAAGAACAGGAAACTGAGGCTACAATTCGCACAGGCTCACCAAAATTGGACAAAAGAAGATTGGAAAAACGTTGCCTGGTCTGATGAGTCTCGATTTCTGCTCCAACATTCAGATGTTAGGGTCAAAATTTGGCGTCAACAACATGAAAGCATGGATCCATCTGGACTTGTATCAATGGTTCAGGCTGGTGGTGGTGTAATGGTGTGGGGGATATTTTCTTGGCACACGTTGGGCCCCTTAGTACCAACTGAGCATTGTTGTGATTGTGAATCTGAGAATATTATTTAATATTAATATTTTATCAAATAATATTTCGGTCTGTTAAGGGTTGTCCTGTGAATACCAGCCCAGTAAGGCGATGGTATTAGGACAAAATAGAAAGGTGTGAGACGAGCTCTGACATTATTGAACAGAATAAACTCTGCACATATATGGAATGAATTCACACAATTTCTTAAAATACAAGAATTTATTAACAAAAATAAGTCAACTCAAAGTCAAACATATTTCAATCAACAAACTCTTTACTATGCTAAAACAATCCAACTAAACTACCAAGCAGAATTAAAGAATAGGGAAGATTAATGGGCTATGTACAATATAAACAAGTTGATTAAAGATGATTGAAACCATGACTGAATAACTGATGCAACATTACCATGCAATGTTTATGTTTGAGAACCAATGATTATCTTGAAGAATCTGGAAATGAAGTTAAGTTAGTCTTGGAACTAACTTAGGAAATAATCAGCAACCTTTAGACAACCATTCACAATGCAAGATCAGATCAAATATTTTAATAAAATATTTTAAAAAATGATCTGCTGAATAAAACCAACCTTCTGGATGACCATTTCTCAACGGTGTCTAATTAGCTGCTTTTATTTATTGAAATAATATTTGAAGAAATATTAAGGGAATATTTTGGAAACGAGCCAAATCTTTCTGGAGAAATGGGGCTTAATGGTGTTTATTTAGTTATCAAATCTAGTAAATGATGTTCAGGGACTATTATTCACTAGCTTGAAAACTAACAACCTTTCTATTGAATACTCTTTAGTAGCAAGCATGTGTTCTTACTGGTTAGCAGTTGGGCTAACAAAGAAGCTGCTAGCTTAGCACCAGAAACAAACACATACCTTTAAAGTACCAGGGTTAATATAAGGGTTAAATGCATAAGCGCGGACGGTGCGTTATAATCACTGTTCTGTTTAAAATCACCCTTTAAATAAAGTTTGTCTTAACCTTAAAAACATACAAAGAACACAAACCGGCACGTGCGCTGCAGATAGCCCGCTAGCTCTAAGATAACCGAGCTTCACAAAAACCAAACTTCATAAATGAAAACATACAGATTATTTCGTCCTAACTGTTAATTTGCCCAAACCTAACCTCTGACCATGGTGAGGAAATGTTGTCCAAGGGCGAAGTTTGAAGAAACGTCCACAGTCAACAAGCGGTTAGCTCGGTAGCTTCGCGGGGGGTTGAAGGTGTGCTCGCTCTGAACAAAAGGGTTAGCTAACCTCCTCAGCTTCTCCTGATCAGAAGGTGCGTTCGTTCTGTGAACAAAAGGGTTAGCTCCGGAGCTGTAGCTGGGCCGCCTGTCCTGTCCGCTGCGGTCTCTGCTGTCTTCCTTCCAGACTGGGAGACCGCATCTTTGCAGGGGCGTCTCTCGAACACCGTTTGCGTCTGCGGGGGCTCGGAGAGACAGTCAAGCAATGCTTGTACCTTAATTACCCCGTTCATGAATGAAAATACCGGATACACAGACAGTATTTCATCCGTACTTATCTTTGCATATGATCGATGATTGTATGGCTTCCTTGGATCCAGTTGAAGAGTTTGTCTTTTTGCCAGCAAAAGACATCAGCACGCTGGGCCTCACCTGACCGGTCTCACTAGAGGCTGTGTGGAAAGAGGGCGGATGTAGCAACAGCTGTGCTTTTATTTGGGTAGTGGTGTCACAGGAAGTCTGCAGTTATCCCGTTTCCTGGCTGTGCCGGAAGAAGGTTAATGCGCTTTATTTTGAAAGTTCCAGATATGTCTGTACCGGAGTTTAATGTTGAAATCCATGGCTGTGGGTCCCAACAGCATCGTGTCCACAGCCCACCTGAGTATTGTTGCTGACCATGTCCATCCCTTCATGACCATAGTGTACCCATCTTCTGATGGTTACTTCCAGCAGGATAACCCGCCATGTCATAAAGCATAAATCATCTCAGACTGGTTTCTTGAACATGACAATGAGTTCACTGGACTCAAATAGCCTCCACATTCACCAGATCTCAATCCAATAGAGCACCTTTGGGATGTGGTGGAACGGGAGATTCGCATCATGGATGTGCAGCCCACAAATCTGCAGCATCTGTGTGATGTTTCCAGTACCTTGTTGAATCTATGCCACAAAGGATTAAAGCAGTTCTGAAGGCAAAAGGGGGTCCAACCCAGTACTAGCAAGGTGTACCTAATAAAGTGGCCAGTGAGTGTTTATTGATCCCAGCTAGTTTGTGTTTTCTCACCTGGTTTTGAACATCTGTTTGGGCGTTGTACTCTAAAAGGAGTTGGACAAGAGACGAGTCACCTCTGTCTGAGACTGGATGGAGAGCACTGCATTTGGCCTGCAAAGAACAAGAGTTCAGCTGCAGAACCTGGATTGCTTGTATCATGTTTTACTGATTGCCCAAAGCATGCAGCAGGTAGACTTTGTAAAACACTATTTTTAAATGTTCGGCAGCAGGATGGAAATCATTCTTCAAATTTCAAATCTGTCTGTACCACTGTGAGGATGTTTGGGTCACAGCCAGCCTCCAGCAGAGCCAAGACACATTCTTCCTGACTGTTCTCTGCAGCCTGGTACAGGGCTGTCTCGCCATCCTTAAACACAGGAATTCAGAAAAAACCACTAGTCTTTTGAGCAGAAACAAAATAAAATTAACATTTCCTACATTGAAGTAACTTAGACGAGCTATTATGCGATAGTTAACCAAGAAATTACAGTGCAGCTGAGAGGTCAGGGTTTAAATTTGTGCTGGATCACAGTATGTGTGGTTGCATTAACAGGGACATGTCTGATAGATCTTAATCCCAAGTAGAACCACCAGGCAGCAGTGGATTATCCACACAAACCAAGAAAGAGAAGATGTTTACAATGATTGTCTACCATATTGACTTCATCCCGAGTATCAAAGCTCTGCAGCAGCAGTTGGATGGCATCCAAGTGGCCGTTCCTGGCAGCTAAGTGCAGGGGCGTGTCCCCTCTCTGCCAGAAGGGAGGGAGGGAAAAGGCTCGCATCAAAGAGGGTTTGACTTTGAGCTTCCTTGTAGGTGTGACTCAGAAATATGAATGCAGGCACTCATAGACATTAACAGCCTTATTTATACAAGGAACAAGATGCACCAACATCCCACACAGACCTTGTTGGTCTTCATTGTTGCCATGTTGTATGGGTCCATCAGTGTTTTTAGCATTTCTATGCTCCCATGTTCTGCTGCCCGTGCAAATGGACGATGTCCTGACTGGAATGCAGAATAACAGTGCAGGTGCAGACAGCATCACATAGTGAAATCTATTTAAAATGCCAGGGTTTCGTGACAAAAGATAATTTCAAAACATTTCCCATCTTAAATTTGACATATTCTGTATAATTCAGCTGGGAAAAAAACTATTAAGGGAGGAAAGTAAAAGTTGTAATGACCTGGCTGCACAGTCCTAAATTAATACTTTGACTAAACCATTTTTACTCAGTTTCAGCCTTCAGTAGTCTTTGGTAGGAGTCTTTTAGTGTAGGTTTTGAGGCAAAACTAAGTGGTACTTCTAATTGTCATTGAATTCAGCTTGACAAAATCTTAGTTCCATCTTAAGGAAAGTAACCTCAGTCCATGACGCTGCCACCACCATGTTTCACTGTGATGTTTTTGTGCCATCCTTCGAGACTGTGCCCATTAAGTTTGGTTCCATAATTCACTTTCCTACAAGGTTTCAGGAGATTTCTTGCTCGACTTGGATGTTTTCTTTGGAGGACAAAGGCTTCTGTGCTGCAGTCTTACAACTTAGCTGAAAGATGCAAATGTTAAGGTAATTCCACTAGGACATATTAACTTTATTTCAGGTTCATCAGATTCACTAACTGATGGCAGATGTGAATTTAAAAAGACTGAATGTTGAATTAAAAGATTCTGCAACGAAATGTTATTTTAATGCTGAGCACATCTATGCAATCAGGTTATTGCAGCTTTTTTGTTATTTATAGCACATTTGTTCTTTATTTGAAATGTAAAGGGTAAATTTCATGTTAAAGATTAAAGGAGTTTAAAAATGATTTATTGCGGTTTTAGTTTTTTTTGGGTTTTTTTTTAATCAGCATACTGGTGTTTTAACAGGTATGGGAAAATCCACTGTACCAATGTGCTGTGCTTCATAACGAAGTTGGTCTAGTTTCAAATATACCAAAAACATTTACCTGATCATCCTTGTCTAATTCTTTCATCTGCATATCATTAATAATATACCCAATAATTTCAGTGTGGTTTTTGATTGCAGCACAGTGCATGATGTTCAGTCCTTCCTGAGAAAGAAAAAAATGTCAGGAGTTAGATTGGTCACACAAAAAGTACACACATTAGCTTTATTATTGCTACTCACCACATTAAAATAGATAACATGGTTTATGGACTTTATCTGTTAGTCAGAGAATCTCATAATTATTTACCTCATTTTCAGCCTTCTGTTCAGCCCCAGCCTGCACCAGTAATTTAAGCATCTCCAAACTGCCAAACCAGGCAGCTAGATGAATGGCTGCCATGCCATACTGCCAGAACCAGAACATAAAATGATACTTAAACATTTAGCCTAAGCTACTGTTCTTGTTTTCAACATTTCCAACCCTCTCACCTTGTCCTTTTGATCCACTTTGACCCTGCGCTGCAGAAGGAACTGGGTTGCCTCCTTGTGTTTGCCAGCCACTGCGTAGTGAAGGGCTGTCCTGTTGTGCTGTTTTGCAGTTACAGACCATATTACTGCTTCTTTTTGGAAAGTTTTTGTTAAACTCTATTCCTGATGATACTTTAATTGTTTCTCTCAAAATAAAGAAGACAAGCAGCCATGTGTAGCTTATTAAAGGTGACATTAAAACAATGTTGTAGTGACTTTTTCTACCCACCACATTTTTCGTATTGACGTTCAAACTTTTTCCAAGATACTTCATGGTTTTCAGATCATTCCTCTTTGCTGCTTCCATGAACTGCTTCTCGGTGTCGAGCACTGTTCAACACAATGGGAGGTTTCACACACAACTATTATCTTACACTAAACAATTAATCAGCCCCAGTAGTAAATCATCCAGTTTCTTGGACTTAACATTTTATAGATACAACTTTAGATGAGTTAACAACAAATTTATATTGTGTTATAATTCATTTAATTAAAATGCAGAAGCCCATCCTTATTGCTTCTGTTTAAAGTTTTCTCCAGGATCTGCTGATCATCATATTTTTTGTCTGTTTGCTCATCCAGAACATTAAAGTGTGTGTGGTAACACAATGCAATGAAAAAGTACATCCACAGCCATGGACATAGAGATACTTCATTTTAACAATACAGCAAAACGCAAGTGATATAAATTAATATGACTGTAGATCTTCTTTCTATTAGAAACATGAATTCCAGATTGAAGTTTGCTAACGAGAACGTAGAGAAACAGCAGGACGTCTGGAATAATAATCTTTGGACAGATAAAGCTGAATTAAATGAACACCGGAGCAGGACATGTAAACAGCTAAAGCCAACTGTGAGGTGTAAAGGTGGAGGTCTCATGGTTTGAGCAGACATGGCCAGATCATCATCGTAGAATCCACCATGAGTTCTACCATATATCTGAAGATATATCTTAGGAAAATGTGAGACAAAAACAAATTAGAGCGGGAGCGAAACTGGACCCCGAAACATAATGACCCTAAACATATTAGTAAATCCTCCAAGGATCAGTTGAGAATTAAGAACAGGAAAGTCCCAAATCTTAACCTTTTTCCGATGCTGTAGGGTGACTCAAACGGCTATATGAGGATGAAACCCCTTAAACATCACTACAAGAAGCCATATTCCACAAGTTGTTTCAACCAAAGAGGATCCCATTACCTTTTAGAGGGTACAGTGTCCCTACTTAGTGTTTATATCTTTTGTTTAATGAGTAATGCAAAGTTAATGTTTGGTGTTTATCTGCAATCAAATAAGTTCCTTTTCCAGAGATATGTTTAAAAAGAATTAGATATCAATATGGGAACAGTTCTTTAAAAGAACTGAATATTTAATGGGGCGAATTGTTTCACATCTGCATATCGATCTTAGAGAAGCACCTAAAGCTAGCCATCAAACTACTGAGGGTTATAAGGCTATTTGGCTTGCTTATTATCAACATGCTTATGTTGAATATCTGTCGTGTTTATTATGGATATGGTTGTACATTTGTTGTTTGTGTTATTGCCGTGGAGCCCGCCCGCATCTCTCTTAAAAAAGTCATTTAAATTTTTACTTGGATTAATAAATGAAAACTGCTATTCTGCTGTGAGAGAGATACACAAGCTATAAAACATTTTGCAAGTCATCCCAGGAACATAAACTCAACAACGTAACCAGAGGTATTAACTAACACCTCAAAGAGCATGTCACACTATACAGGTATTAGGTTGTTAAAAGTCAAGCATTGAAATGATGCTTTTAAAGTTCAGATCTCAGTCCAAATGAGATGAAGTGATTGGATGTTGAGAAAACTGTGCATAAATCTAAACATAAGTGAGTTTTATCAACATTGAAAGGAAAAGCGGGCTGAATTTGACTCATAAACGATAAAGATACTGCCATGCAAAACCTGTTGCTTATTCTAAAAGCTTTTAAATAGCATTTAGGTGTTTACTTTAGATTTGAATAAATCTGGGGTAACATTAATCAGTCAAATAAACTTCATATGTTTAGCACGTTTGATACAATGTTGTGGAACACGAAGTGCTTTACAGAGTTGAAACCCTGCTCCACCAAAACAAACAGCAAATTGACATAACAGACAAAAACACGGAAGCTTGATTGTTAACACTAGAATTTTTCTACCCTAGATCTAAAGTAAATAGGATAACAAAACAAAAAATACACATAAGTGCACAAGCATAAATTATAAATAAAATATCTTTAACATAAAGGTGAGTATGAACTCTAAAATAAAAAATAAGTGTAATAAAAATGTTCTTGTACCCAAAATAAAAGCTAATTTAATTCACTAGGAATAAAAGTCGTCTATTTCAGATTTCAGAATAAAAGCTAAATTAAAAGTGGGTCTACCTTCTTAAACATTTTTTATGAATTATTGAAACATAAGTATTATTTTGAAAAAATGTTGAACGTTTGTTATACCTTGATGAAATGTTTTTAAGATGTGATAAATACATTTTAATAATGTAATAATTGTATTTGTAAACCTGAAAATACATATTGTTGGTACGGTAAACTTGTTGCACTGTGGTTGGTTA
Source organism: Girardinichthys multiradiatus (assembly GCF_021462225.1). Lineage (NCBI taxonomy): Eukaryota > Metazoa > Chordata > Actinopteri > Cyprinodontiformes > Goodeidae > Girardinichthys > Girardinichthys multiradiatus. Next base: position 34,534,417 of record NC_061805.1, on the reverse strand, counting down.
CGACTGTTTTTTCTGCTTCTGCAACTTTGTGAGTGTTTACTTTGGAAAACTGAAATTCTCCCAGCCACCCTCAGGTCTTCAGCAAGTCCAGAGATGAGTAAACCAGTGGTGAAGGGAAGGCCTCACAGTATGTTTTACTTCTTAATTAGGTGATATGTATAAACCTGCTGCATGAAGAACTGGGTATTCAGCAGGAATGTAAATAAAATGCTCAAAAAAATAAAGGGAACACTCAACACATCCTAGATCTGAATGAATGAAATATTCTCATTAAATACTTTGTTCTGTACAAAGTTGAATGTGCTGACAACAAAATCACACAAAAATCGTCAATGGAAATCAAATGTATTATCCAATGGAGGCCTGGATTTGGAGTCACAGCAAACCTTCTTGCCACAGCTCGCATTGATGTGCCATCCTGGATGAGCTGCACTACCTGAGCCACTTGTGTGGGTTGTAGAGTCCGTCTCATGCTACCACGAGTGTGAAAGCAGCACCAACATTCAAAAGTGACCAAAACATCAGCCAGAAAGCATAGGTACTGAGAAGTGATCTGTGGTCCCCACCTGCAGAACCACTCCTTTATTGAGTGTCTTGCTAAGCGCCAAAGATTTCCCCCTGTTGTCTATTTCATTTACACAACATCATGTGAAATTGATTGATAATCAGTGTTGCTTCCTAAGTGGACAGTTTGATTTCACAGAAGTTTGATTTACTTGGAGTTATATTGTGTTGTTTAAGTGTTCCCTTAATTTTTTTGAGCAGTGCATATCTGAAAAGATGGCCTAAGACAATTAAGAGCTTTCTGAAAGTGTAAAATTATCTTAAATCTAATTTGAAGCCTTAGCACGTAGTAGAGGAGGGTTAGTTTGTAAGTAGAACATTTCTATTTCAAAGATTATGCACCTATTTTCTAGCATGAGCGTATTAGTAAAGAAAATACTCCCTTCCTTTGAAGGAAACCTAACTGCACTGCAGTGTAGTTAAGTGTTTCTCACAGTTTTCCTGTTTTTCTCAGTTTGCTACAGCATACTCACACATCTCGCTGGTGTCAAAACTGTCATCGGTCTCTTTGTCTGAGTGCTTGCTGGGTCCCTTGAAAGTGTCTTGTTGCATCCACTTTGGAAGGTCCAGATTTTCCATCTTGGGACAATGCTCTTTGATCATGGTCCTCAGAGCCAAAACTCTTCCCTCCATTTTAACCTCATATGAAGTAGCTCTTTGTAAAGGGTCAGGTTGGACCGTTTTACTCAGTTTAAGAAGTTAAACAGCAGGACTTTAATAGAAAGCCCTTATCTGTTTTCTGAAGGTTGATCCGTATTTGCTTTCCCTGCTCACGCCCACAAAGTCAGCTGATGTTATTTAACATTACTTGAGTCAGCTGTGTGTATGACTAGAGGGTGGCAGGACTGTAATGTAATGCCCAGCATTTTGTTGACTTATCATGACAGTGGAGGATTTACACATCAGCAAAATGCTCATTTGCACCAATGGTTCACATTTAATTAGATTGACATATTAGTTTAGGCACACCTCAACAAATTATAATATAATTGAAATGTATTTCTGTGGTTCTATTCAAAAAGCAAAAGATCACATAGAATCATTACACAGTGAGTGATTATTGTTATGCATTTATTTCTGTTAATTTGGTGATTATGGCTTATAGCTAAGGAAAAACTGAATTCTGTTTCGCAGAAAATAGGAATATTACATAAGACCATGTACCTCTAAATTTGGGTCTCCTTTTGCATGAATTGCTGCATTAATGCAGCGTGGCATGGAGGAGATCAGCCTGTGGCTCTGCTGAAGTGTAATAGAAGCCCAGATTGCTTTCATAGAAGCCTTCAGGTTCTCCATTGTTGGGTCTGGTGTCTCATTTTCCTCTTGATGAAATCCCATAAGTTCTCTATGTGGTTGAGGTCCGGCAAGATGGCTGTCCAGTCAAAAGCAGACTGATTAATGGGTCTTGGTACTTTTGGCAGTGTGGGCAAGGGCCAGATCCAGCTGGAAGAAGCATCACCTCTTGAAGCACTGAGTCCTGCTTCAGTCCATGCTTCAAGAATCTCCCCAAACTCTTGACTGATCTTTGCCTCAAAATCCTCTCAAATGTCTTGTTATGCCTGTTGCTTGAGCACCTTTTTCAACTACATTTTTTCCTTCCACTCAACTTTCCATTAATATTTTTTGGATGCAGCAATCTGAAAAGCCAGCCTACTTAGCAATTACCTTCTTGTGATTTTCCCACCTTGTGGAGGGTGTCAATGACCATCTGCTGAACATCTGTCAAGACAGCAGTCTTCTCCATGACTCTGTGGACCATAATGTCACATTTTTGTACAACTCCTTTTTTAAAAGTAATATTGTAATTTTGTAAGAAACTGAAATTTGGGCTGTGAGCCATAAGCATCTAAATTAACAGAAATTGGGCTATTAAAATATACCACTCTGTGGGTAATGTATCTAAACAAGAGGAATTTCACTTTTTAAAGTGAATTGCTAAAATAATGGTAAATGGAGAATAAATAAGCAGTGATTTCAAGTTGAATATTTATTAATTACATTGTTCATTGATAGGAATACAGTGTAATGTTATAGAAAAGATAAATACAACAGGGAATTATTGAAACTGCAGGAGTAAAATAACTTAAAGATAAAATCTTTAATTTATCATATTTAAACAATATAACATTATCTTCATTGAGAAACAATGAGTAGCAAACGTCATGGTCATTTAAAGATCCTTACTTTACTGCAGTTAAACTACGTCTTGTCACGTTTACTTTTGCATAAAAGTAAAAATCGTTAATCAGTGCAAGTGCTCCGCTTTTTGTCCTTGTGCATGGAGCAGCCCAGGTTCTGGCATGAAGAAAACCAATCAACATAAAACCTTGAGACTGAAAGAGCTGTGTGTCTCTTATGGCTGCAGGAAATATCTTCACTTCATCCAAAGGCGGACTGAAATTTCCCACACGGTTACCTTCACCTGAAGAACTTGTCGATGGTGTTGCAAAGTCCGAGACTTTTGGCTTTTTTAGATGGAGGAGAGGAAGGTGTGTCTCGACTAAGACAAGAAATGAATATGCAAACAATGTTGGGTTTTTTTACTATAGCAGTTGTGAAGGAAATGATAATCTGACAATCACTACCTGTCAACTACAACGTACAGTGGCTTGCAAAAGTATTAGATTTCTTTCACTTAAATGTTTTTTATGTGATTGACCACCATAAAGTAGCACATATTGCTTGGTGTTGGTCTACCACATAAAAGCTAAATAAACACATTTCAGTATGTTCTTAATATGACAGAATTCGAAAAAGTTCAAGGAGCCTGAATTGTTTTTGCAAGGAACTGTATGGAGGTAGCCTATAGAAAAACATGAAACTGTCTCACCGTTTGCTCTTGCCTTTACTTGCTTGCCTTGGCAGGGGATGTCCACTGTCTACAAGCAGAGAGATAACCAGTTACATGGATGAGAAAAAGGAAATCCTCTGAGCTCTTCAATTGAAAAACGACACCCAGTGAGGAGCAACACACGTGTAACATCTCTTCAGCAACATAAAGACCACACTTCCAGAAGCAGGCTTGTTTAAGAGAAAACCAGGCTTCAGTTCATTGTAGGAGATGGATAGAGCAGAAAGTGATTTAGCCATTTCAGAGGACAGGGCCAGGGGGTCCCCCGGGGGTGAAATGAGATGTCCTTTCTCTGTCGGGATCAATAAGAACTTCTCATACAGTGCCACCGTCAGTAAATAACAGGGTCAACGGTCACTCAGAGTCCTTTGAAACAAAATAATGCTTCTGTTCATTCCAAAGACCGGGTATGCTTATAGGTTATGGGCATTTTTAACATCACTGTTTGTTTCCACAGACTTAAGATCTATGAAGAAGCAAATTATAAACATGGAGCCCCATTGTACACATAAACTAGTGGGTAATCTAGCTGTTCACAAGCAAACCGAAGCTACTGAACATTTCAGAAAAGAGGAGCAAATATAAAGAGGAGCATATATCTCTCTCTGCTGTTGACCTGGGTTATCTGGTCTCATCACTTTTTATAAGATGTTTTTTAAATCTTTTTGTAGGATACACTGTATACTTTCTCTTGCAAGTAACAATTGAGCTATTTCATTTATATCATATATTTAAATAGATATAAATTTATGAGTTCAAAAGTAATGTATGAAAAAGATTTAACAATTTCCAAGGATTCTGTCTTTTGCATTAATTTTGAAATCTAAAATACTAAAGCTCACTATAGATTTATGGCAGATATTAAAAATATACAGCGGGTAGGCTTTGCATATCCTGCAAATAAAGAGAAAAAAGAAAGGGAGTAGGAAAAGAAGCCAGAGGAAAGACAGAAGCGCACACAGCGTTTTTAAACAAATGATAATCAAGTCCGGGAATATAAGAATATTTTCTGGCTTTTCATTCTTTTTCCATACCTATCCTGACCTGGAAAGTACTGAAATCAAATTTCATACTTTTCCCGACTATGTAGGACCCTTGTTGAATGTTTTCTATTTGTGAATACATTTGCAGAAGATGGACTTGTCTATTTAGGTCAATTATAGTGGCCTGTCCACTGTCATCCTTACTTGAACAGGATACGGTCTCTCGTGGCATTAAGTCAATTATGCAACAGGAAAAAAGTTTCCCTTTCCAGCTTTTGCAAAGTACATCTTCCCTGACACTGCAAGGCAACCAGACCCACCATAGTGTTTGCAGAAGCTGATGGTAAAGAATATAGAAATATGACAAGTGGATTTCAAATTGGCCTTTATAACATTTACTAAATCAGATGGGCAGCAATAATGGCTTCTCCAAACTCGTTGCTTGTGTCTTTCCTTCACAATGTGTTAACACACACACCTGTATGCTACAGCCAGCAAATTGGCAAAACTATGACAAGAGAATGATCCTGTTATTCAAATGTATTTGACTAGCAGCACCCGGCTGCTTTTTGTCCCTCTTGAATCCTATGGAAGCTCCGAGGGTGTACTTACTTTTCCTATTTTGTGTGATGTACAGGTTACCTTTACATGATAACAGCACCAGGTGAAAAACAGATAATTTTTCTGATGTCTTGATAATCTACCATTAAATGGCTGTTTATAATTGGTAAATAAAACTGATACTAATGAGAAGTGAATTAAAGTACACATACTTACTTATGTTGTAGCTATTTTTACCTGCAGATGGTTTTCCAGAAAATGCTGTATGTCCTCTAAGTTCATGTAGGACCTCCTGGTTGAGACAGAGGTCGACATGGTGGTTGAAGACGGCGAGGTTGTCCGTATCTTGGGTCCGCTGACAAACGGGGCAAGTGAGGACAGGACTTTTACTGTGGGATGACTCCTGCTGCAGGGCCATAGGCTTGCTGTCAACTTTAATCACTGAAACCAAATTGTTCTTCAAGCTTTGCTGGCCTTCTTGAGGTAATACTCCGCACGACTCCAACTCTCCACTGATTGTTGACTCCTCCTTTTTAACGTCACACTGCCTCTCCTGTTTGGGCACAACTGTAGATTTTAGGTGGTCATTTTCTGGACCCAGATCTGACTCTGCGTCTGAGACTTCGTCTTCCTTCCTTGCAACATCACTGAGGCAGGAGTCTATGTGTCTGTTGAAGACATTCAGATCAGTTGTCTTCACTTTTCTGAAGCACACTGGACATGTGAGGGCTTCTGTGGGTGCACAACAGCCTGATGTGGATGCATGAGGCTGCACAAGCAAAGTCAATTCATCTTCTGAAAAATCTTGAACTGTACAGTCATTTGTGTTTGCTTGTTTCAGTGACTCTGCGCCATTGTTAGAGGTAATCAAAGGAACATCTTCCCCACATCCTTCATCCTGTGGACTTGTTTTTGCAGCCTGGAGTTGTAGTCTTTTGGCATGAGCTCTCTGAAAGAAAGACTGCTGTGTTTCCTCACCTGTGTGTCTCTGCTTACTCCTCCAGAAAACCTTGTTTTGTTTCTCGCCATTCTGCACCGGTGGGTCAGTGACAAGCAGTGAGGTTTGAATTGAGTGATCGCAAATATTCCCCTCTTCCGGCATTTGATGCATCATTTGGGAAGAGCGACTACAGTCTGTCTTGCCTGCCTGAAGAAAGCTAATGATGCTTTTCTGCGTCAGTGTTTTGTCATCTGAACTAACAAAAGCAGATATCCGAACACCTGCAAGTACAAAAGCAAAATATCAAACAAAACTTAAAAGGAATGCCAAGTCCAATTCCTTGTAAATGTATTCACACCCTTTAAATTTTTCCACATTATATCAAAACTATAAAGTTAATGTATTTTATGACAGACCGACACAAAGTAGTGCAGAATTTTGATATGGAAGGAAAAGAAAACTTGGTTTTCAACATTTTTAGTATGCATTTCTCTTCACCTCCCTGGATCAGTACTTTGTAAGACCACCTACAAAGTACTTCTACATTTATAGCTACAAGGCTATTGGTTTGGTCTCTTTCACCTTTCCACATCTATAGACTGAAAATGTTGTCCATTCTTCTTAGTAATAGTCCGTGAACATCAACTTTTACATCTTGCCACAGATTTTTAATTGGGTTTATGTCTGGACTTTGACAAAGCCACGCTAAAACTATATGTCGTCCAGCTAGAAGGTGAACCACCGATCCAGTCTTTTGCCTCTTATAGGTTTTCTTACAGGACTGCCCTGCATTTAGCTCCTTCCATCATCACAAAAACTCTGACAAGTTTCCCTGTGCCAGCTGAAGAGACGCATTCCCATAGCATGATGCTGCCACCACCAGGATTTATCATGGACATGGTGAGTTCAAGGCAATGTGAAATGTTAGTTTTCCTCCATGTTTGCATGGAAGACAAAAAATTTTATTTGATACCCGATCGGAGCACAAATGTTTGCTCTGTCCCATGTCTGAGTTGTCACAAACTGCAAGCTGGACTTCTTCTGGCTTTCTTTCAACAATGGCTTTCTTGTTGACATTCTTCCAGAAATGTTACTAGGCAGAGCTAAGGATTAATACGAGTTCAGGGACTAATCAAAAATGAATGCTTCAAGCTCAGATTTGTATTTGTAAAACTCACTTTCCTTCCACTTCACAGTTCAGCACCACTTTGTGTTGGTCTGTCACATTACATTTCAATAACATGCACTAAAGTGGGCTGCACGGTGGCGCAGTTGGTAGCACTGTTGCTTTGCAGCAAGAAGGTCCTGGGTTCGATTCCTGGCCTGGGGTCTTTCTGCATGGAGTTTGCATGTTCTCCCCGTGCATGCGAGGGTTCTCACCAGGTACTCCAGCTTCCTCCCACAGTCCAAAGACATGCCTGTTAGGTTAATTGGTCTCTCTAAATTGCCCTTAGGTGTATGAATGAGTGTGTGCATGGTTGTTTGTGTGTTGCCCTGTGATGGACTGGCGACCTGTCCAGGGTGTACCCTGCCTCTCGCCCATAGACTGCTGGAGATAGGCACCAGCTCCCCCACGACCCACAATGGAATAAGCGGTAGAAAATGAATGAATGCATTAAAGTTTGTGTTTATGAGCTGAAAACAACAGGTTTGAATACTTTTGTGTGTTTGATTGTGTTTATATGTGGATTGGGACAGATCATTTAGATTAATTAGTAGCATGGTATTTGATATGCCACTTGTGCTGTTAAATGTAATTACCCATGAGTCTCAGTCGGAGTGGCGGGGCGCTTTCATTTTCTATTTCCATTTTCAGTAAGTCTTTAGCGACAGCAAAGATGTCCTCCGCTGTGGCCACAGCATAGGGGAGCGTCTGTGCCCTGGTTTTCACCTCAAAGTTCACATTCTTGAGCTTCAGAGTCACCGTTTTACCCTTAAACAGAAAAAAAGAAAACACACCAAACAATTCAAGCCCTTTCTCTCTGTATTTCTAATATAATCAGTAGGACTGTTCCAAAGCTGCGGGAAACAGAAGAAAGATGGAAATCTGTGTAATGTGCCATATTAGTGACTGATCTGTCAGTGTGCATTTTGTCAGTTTTCATAGTAATGTGATCGTCTCCAGGGGAGATACTTCCTAGGCTGATAGTATCCTCTGCTGTCTCATTAATGGCCCTCCATTTTCTCTTGCTATCAGGGGACTCAGGGAGGGGGGCGATAGTTGTGCCAAGACCTCTACTTCCTCCTCTATTGATTCAAAAAGAAATGGCCAGGTTAAGTTAATTGCATAAGATTCAGTTTGGAGTCAAGGTGATGCTTGGAAGGCCAAGAATAGGACAGTGTTTTTTTTTACTAATATGAACCTGTATTCGCTATGTGTTGAGTAACATTTTTACTTCTGTTTAGACAGCCGAGAGAATCTGGATCTCCTGACTCCTTCAGAGACAATCACATAGTGCAGAGGAAAGAGTTTCAACCGATGAAGTTGGGACGTTGTGTAAAATTTTAATAAATACAGAATACAATGATTTGCAAATCCTGTTCAACCAACGTGCAATTGAATACATGCTGGATATGTGTTGCAATCATCAAATTCAAAATAAGTGGATATTTCCCCCCCAAAAAAGACCAAGGTTTGAGTATGAACATTAAATATTTTGTCTTTTCGGTGTATTCAGTTGCAAGTGTTTTACACTATGTCTCAACTTCATTAGAATTGAGCTTGCAAATTATTATTGATCTGAAATAACTTTGACTTTCCGCTTTGTTTTCGGGGTGTAAATATGATGGGACACAGAGGCCAATTTCTCTTAGCAAGTCGCCACTAAGAGTACCCAAATTTATCTTATAATATCGATTTTTGCAATATCACATTTGCAAAGATCTGCATGGATGCAATATTTGGTATGATATCAAATTTTAGGCGCAATACTTGTTAATAGCAATAAAACACCTGGCCTGTTAGATGGATTTTCACTCTTATGATGCTGAAACTGTATATTTTTAGTGTATGAGATGCTGAAGCGCATAAAGAAAGGTTGGGACATTGTGATGCAGAAACAGAAAGGACAAAAAAAAATCAGGAAACTGAGTTAATTGACATCAAAACCACAGTATTTGGTAATAATATTACAATTACATGTTTTTTTCTGATATTGTGCAGCCCTAATCTTGCCATCACAAGTAAGCAGTGAGGTCAGGTAGGTAAAATAAAAGGACATAAGCTCACCGTTAGAAAACTGTAACAAAGAGAGTCATCATTGGGTCATCAAGTCAGTATGACAAAAAATGTTTCTGAGAAGTTCAGTCCTTTTACTTTTTTTGTGTTCTTTGGACAGATGAGATTAAAATTGAATTTAGAGGCAACAAACACTCCAGTTAGGTGAATATGCATAAAAGCACCTCATGCCCACTTTTAAGTATAGAGGAGGAACAGTGATGCTGTGGGCATCACAACTTTGAAATCCTTGGACATTTCAAATAAAAATGTAATGGTCTCTGCCAGAAAAAACAGAAATAATTAAACCTTTTTCCCACAGTCCCTAACCCTAATCCCGTAGAGAAGAGAAATTAAGACTCAAGACTCTGGAGGTTCTGGAGAGGGTGTGCACAGAGGAGTTAGTCCAAGGTCCCTCTCTCTGTATTCATCCTTGTGTAAACTGTTACAGAGACCAAGTGTTGTCTTAAAAGAAAAACGGGTTGCACAAAGTGTCAACAGCATGGTGCCAATAACTGTGACACCGGGGATTTTGTAAAAACACTGATTATTACATTTTTAATTGCCAGATTATTTTCCTGCAATTAAACATTTGTTTTTTTAAGCCATTTTACACATCTTTAACAAGGTTGACCATACCTGTGGAGGGCCCTGCAATGAGTGCAGGTAACCAACTAACTTTTCCTCTACATGAAAACTATGAAACACAAGCCCTCAATCCATACCTTCAGAGCTTCTTTCCTGAGGTCCTCTGCCAGATCCTCACACAGCTCTCTGCATAAAGAAAACTGCTCCTCAGCTTTACTCAGTTCTTTAAATGTCCTGCCAACATAAATCAGAGTTAAAATCAAAGGCTAGGCACGGCATTCTTGACCTGCATGATTATATATGGATGTCTTAAAAGCAAACCTTTCAGTGCTCATGCTTTTTCTTTCTTCATGTCTGTAAGGGAAGAACAGGGAGTATGAGCTCCTCCTTTTTCATTTCAAATGTTTTTCTTCTGTACTTTATTGCATTAAATAAATATGGCACAATACCTGGGTATATGTGTGGAGCTCAAACCCAGAGAAATCTGGATGAAATGATGCCAAGATGTCTCAGAGAACAACAAGGACAACAGCGCCATCTGCTTGCTGAGATCTGAACAGGTGGTGATGCCCAAAGCATTCAAAAGTTTCTCGGTCACCTTCCCAATGCCGCAAACCTGAACAAACATATTATACAGTTTTACCATAGAATTCGCTTTGCCTACTGCGCTGTGCAAAAGCATCGAAACATCCTTCATTCCTTTATATGTTGCTTTCAACAAGCCAGACTTTTTGTAGTCTTTTCAAGTAATCTCTCAATGTCCAGATTTAGAGCTAAAATTACCACGTTCTCCATGTTTAACTTAGACGTAAATAACTTTCGACTGCTGCTTGAAGCCTGAAGTTTAAGACAGTATTTACTTTATAACTAGAAACTAAATATGAAAAGAAATCACCTAAAGAACTACAGAGTTGCACTAGCATCAGACATACAGATCATTTTAGTATCAACAAACCTGATATGACAAAATATCAGATAACTGATGAGCCAGGAAATCCTGTTGGCTGAAGCTTACATGATGCAGTCAGATGATAGTGTGAGAAAATGAGACATCTCTATATCTGTTGCATGTAAAGCAACAACAGTGATTGTACGTGTCGAAAGGCAACTCAGATCTCAGCTTGTTGGGGTATTGTTTGGGTGATTTGAGCTTTACTTTGCGAACAGGAAGTTTCTGGATGAAGTCCATGACGGCCTCTCTGCTGGGGGGCAGTCTGTACTGTCCGTTGGGCTTGTTCTTGTCGCTGCACACCTTGGCAAGCATCATGTTCGGAGCAATTCCTAGAGGATGCAATAGAGGATTTGTGAATGAAAGCCCGATAAATCCTCCGTAATGTTGATAATGATTAAGAGAATATGAGCTGCAATAACATCACTTATCCACAGGTTTATACTACAGGCTACATTTTTAATAAATACCAGTTTATATCTTTAACAGTTTGATTGTTCTCAGAAAGTCTCGAAGTACTAGAACTGAAACTTTATCATTTATTGCATTGATATATTTATAATGTGCATTTTAAACACCATCTAAACGGATTAAGGCATGAGCAAATGTAAGATATGCCCCAATATCAAGATATTTACACAAAAATATAAGTTAATGTAAAACATGATCTAACTGCTTCTACTTGAAATTGAAAAGTAGCATCCGGCGTTTCTTGATCCAAGTTAATTTCTGGTTTGCTTTGAGGTCAGACCAGCTGATTCAGATTTGTTTTTTTCTCAGGATTGAAACAAAAAAAAAGGAGAAAAATGCACTATAGCTTCCTTGATTAGAGGTAGTAGTTTGAATCCAATAGAAAATGCATCAATTGCGAGATCAATGATCTAACTTTTACTGAACTCAGAACAGTTCACCTAAGAACATGTTGTTGACTAATGTGTTCACAGACTGCAAATGGGACGAGCTCAGAGTTTTGCTGCGTTCAATTAAAAAGGAAAAAAGAAACTGAGACACTTGGTGATCACTATTTAGACACAGTGAAGGAAAAAGTGTCTCTGCTTGACTTATTGGTGCAACTCAAATCCATACAGTTATAGTAATATTACCCATAACAAATACTTATTGGTATTTTTTATCTTGATCCATAAACTTTAGTATAAACAGAGTATGAAGACCTGCTAAATTTGGTAAATAGTTTTTAAGTAGGTGTGTGAATTTAGGAAAATAATTTAGCTTTTGCTGTCCTGGTCCTAATAGAGTAACACTGGGAGAGTAACCAGCTGATTTCAGGGTTTATTAGTAAAGCCATCTGCTAGGGTAGCCTACAGTCAGCTACTTAAAACATATGTCACTTATAGTTTTGTCAATTGGAGTTTTAAAACAAAGGTACTTTAATGAGAATAAGAGGTGACACTCCTCTAGTTTTGCGACCAGAACCATTTCCAAGCGGCCAATTCTATCTTTATGGTAGGCGGAAAGTGCCTTCTTTCAGACAGTTGACCGGCAGTCTGCAGCAACATGTCAAAACCCTAACCTTTTAAAACCTTGATAATGGGACCATGCATAAATAGCTTCCCTCTTACCTGCGCTGGCAGTCAACGTGGTCTTCTGCTCAATGCAGAAGCGCATCTCTCTCACAGCCTCCTCAACAGATGTCCCAAACAGTTCAAAGGGACCACCTGCATCCCCTTCAGAAGAGCTCAGACTGTCCTCAAACAGGACCGGGGACAGTTCTGTCCCTTCTTCTTTCTGCTCAGGTTCCATCTGCTTATCAGCTGCAAAAAAGAAATGTTGCACCATGATTAGGAGAATTTCAGGCATATAAAAGAAATTCATTACAAATCATTATTAAGGGTGAATCTGAATAAATCTAAGTATCATTGTAAAGTCATTTTATTTTAGCAGTTCATTTCAGAAGGTGATATTTGTGTTTTATTCATAACACACAGAGTAAAATATTTCAAGGATTTATTTCTGTTAATTGTAATGATCATGGCTTACAGCTAATGGAAATCCTGCATTTATTTTTTTCCTGAAAATTAGAATATTACATAGGACCAATAAAATAGGGTTTTTATTTCAGGAATGTTATGTACTACATCAGGGAAAAGACTGCTGGCTTGACAATGGGGGCAAGTCAAAGAATGTTCACTGCTACAAAGTGCTGCTTCCAAGCAAATTAAGTGGAAAGTTAAGTGGAAGAAAAACATGCAAAAGGTAAAAGGTGCACAAACAACAGGGTTAACTACAGCCTTATGATGAGTGTGACAGAAAGTATGTTCAAAAGTTTGAGCGAGAGTTGCCTAACTGTCTAATAAGCCAGTCTGACAAAAACCCACTGAGAAGTGAATTATTCTGTCTATTGAATCTATACATAAAATATGAGTTTCCCTTCTTGAATTGAGTTGCTTATTTAAAGGTATTTTTTAGACAGTAGTGGCCTTTATGGTTCAATTTTTTGTAAGTAGGTTGACAGTAAATTGGGTGGAGAGAGCAGGGGAAGGGAATGCAGTAAATGTCGATGGGCTGGGATTCAATCACGTGACAGCCACCATACATGGGTCATGTGCTGAACCCCCTGCGCCGCACTCAATGAGTCACTGATTTAAATTACCTTTCTGGTAAAATATTTTTTAGATGCATCTTTTTATCCCCTCAGTATTACTATGTAATAAGCTCATGCCTGGTACGTTGCTCCTGGATCTGTAGCGGTGCGTACGTGAGGACTTGGGCCAACTCTGCCTCTGCTCCAGGTGATCTGTAAAATCTAAATAGGCTTCATCCAGGCTCATTGGCTGAAAGTTAGGGTCGTATTCAGCAAAGACCTCCCTAATCTGAAAGATAAAAATCATGAGCACCTCCTTGTAGGTTGCAAAAGCCCAGAGTGGAATTTCTTGTTATTTTTGTGCTCTTACCTCCTCACTCACAGCTCTGTATTTGTCAAAGTTATGAGGAACGATGACCAGGCCTGGACAGAGTTTCTTTGCAATGAAGCCAGGCATGGCTGCTCGGACTCCATATTTCCTGGCATGGTAATTAGACGTTGACTGAAAATGAAAAAAAGTTAATACCTGAGTGTTCAATTTATGATATAAAAGGTATTATTATCTAGGGCCACCCATGTTCCCATCTACTATGGAGAGAGCATCTCTCTCCCTACTAAAGACAAGCATCCCCACAGCATGACGCAGCTGACATGGTGAGTTCAAATGATCCAGATTGTAGTTTTTCTCCACACCGTGTTTTGTGTGTGTGCTGAAAAGGTTAATTTTTCTCTGACCAGAGTCTCTCTTTTGTTTCTGAAAATATTTGAGGTCTATACTTTTGCAAGCCACTGAATAACAACAATAACTTCACCGCTGCATTCTCTCAGAATATAAAAAAAAGCCTCTAGTTTAGTGATTTTAAATGTGAATTGTTAATATATTACTAATTTAGCAAGTTGTAGTTAAAGTACTACAATAGTTTATGACCCACCTGGATGCTATATGAGTTGTAAACCAGGTTAGAAACAAAACAAAAAAAACAATTGCCACTTTAGATAAATCGGAGCAAACCGTGTTTGTTATACACCACCTAAACTTGTTGATGTCCCAACCCACCAGCATGCTCATAGATCCGACAGCCATTGGTTTGTCCTTCAGCTCAGGGCAGTCTCTCATCTCTACAGCTGCGTAGAAGGCATCCATGTCCACATGTACAATCACTCTGCTCAGATCACGACTTCTTTCGAGCTCAGAGGCCATCTTTTCCACCTACACAGATATATTTTTATATTTCTTATTTTCTAATTTGTCACATTTAAGTAACTCTACATTTGGGTCCTCTACAATATGTCTAACCTGTGTTTGTGCTTTCTGTAGCTGTTGCTCTGTGATCTGAGCCTTTTGGAGCATCATTTTCTCGATGCGCTGGTTCACCTGCTGCTCTTTCTTCAGCTCATTCTCGTAAAACCTGGATCCCTGCAAGAGAAGGACAACAATAAAGAGAAGCTGTCTTGCCTCTGTAGAAGTCCACAACAGAATACAAGGTTCCAACACATTTCTCCAATTCAAAATGACATATTTTTCCAAACGCAAATTGTACAATCCTCATTTTTTTAAAGTAATTTTAAAATCTTCATACAAACTTCATTACAAATCTTTCTACAGCGATCACGCTTTAGCAGTGGAACCTGCAACCTGCACAGTCAGAAGGATGGACAGAACATTTAGACACTGGGAGAAGGAATAAAATGTGGAATTACAAATATTGTTCCATTCTATATTTTCTATTCTTATTTAGACCTTGAAAATACTATGACATTCCACACTTCTCCAGACTGTGTCTTAACCCTAAAGCATTTTTTATGATAAAGAGACAGTGAAGGGAAAGTGAGGTCCAAATGTCCACAGCAGACTGTAGCTTTCTACCTATTTGTTCAGCTGTCATGACACTAATCGAAGTTATTCATATCATCTCATGTGTTCAGCTGTCAGTGAATGTGAGTATATCCAGGATCTCTGGTACCAGCTGGGTATCTGGGTCCATACCTTTGACGCCTCCATGATGATCCTGTTGATCTTGTCCCTGTCCAGTCCCTCCATCCCAGCCTTGTTGTCATTGAGCGCAATTCTGGAAAGGAGGTTCTCCTCTTTGGCCGACCCATCTCCATTTTCCATCCTGTTTTGTGTTTTTGAATCAGTTTGCTCTGCAACTGGTGAAACAACGGTTCGGATTGTGTTAATTTGTCAGGCTCTAAATATAAATATCGCAGGTCAGCTGCCCATTCCGTATTCCAATCGCTGCTTTATCCGAAATACAACAAAAATAAACAAGTCGTATAATCTCAGTCTCAACACGATTTCTAGGCTTCAACAACAGAAATAATATTGCCGTTTGAGGTTCATGTCGTTACATGTTTTCAAAAACAATGACGAGGGCGGTTTTTTGGCGGTCCTTCCGCGTACGTCATCATCAACGAAGTCGGAAATTAAAGTGATTTTTCATTTTCATTTCCGGCTGCCTTAAACATGTACAAACTGATGTTACTTCTCTTTTGATTACATGCCCAGTGATTTTGTACAGTACAGTATGTTTTATATAAAAAAAAGACCTTTCATTTCCGACTTTGTCGATGATGACGTACACGGAAGTTTATTCACAAAAACCTATTTTTCTGAAACAACTAAGTCATACATTTACTACTGACTTATTATTATTATTAATGTATTTATTTTCTCTGGTAACTTGTAACTATGTTTACTTTATTCGTCCCTTTGCTACTGTACCATTGTTCGTTCCTATTTTGTCTTTTTAAATACGGTCAATATATCTAAATACAAATAATTGGGAGTAAAGATGGGATTTTAACCTAAACCCTCCATAGTTAACGATGTTATTGTAATACCCTTGATTACCAATGATTATGACGTTAGTGACACATCTAATTGTTTTTAAATTTTGAATAGAATAGAATAATATTTTATTTGTCAGTCAGCCATGAATAAATTACCACTGATTCAGCAGAAAAGTATAATCAAACAGGAAACACACAGACAGACACATTAAAACAAAATTAACCAACAATAAAAGTAAAAAAAAAAAAAAAGACTATAAAGTTGTGACCAATGAAGAGTGTAAAACTGTACAAACTGTGCTGCCTAATATTTGTCCAAAAGGGGGCATTGTGCTAAAATATGGAAATCTGTGCAACTTATAATGTGTTTTTGTGGAGGGTTTTTTCTAGCATGCTGGTTATACAGCCCAACAGGCGCTGGGGAAAAAGTTCACCACTAGGACTGCTTTATGAGTGCAATTCAAAGTTCAAGAAGTTAAAGTATTAGTAAGTACTTTGTTTGTTCTTTGGAACTTCATATATATTTCCTTCTAATCAAAGTACACTATACTGGTTTAGAATGGTGAATTTGAATTAATTGTATATCTAATATATGCATACATTTTTGTATTGTACATCTGAAACCTTAAAAGAGGACCACATTTACAGTATATTTTCTTTTACAATTTTAAAATTCTCATATCCCTATTGCACCATGTTTATGAACACACTTCACAACTTAGACAAAATAATCCCAAGTTATTGTTTAACATGATGGTCTGTCTAAAGGTATTGTGATAAACGAAATGTATTTTCCTGGAATTATTGTAGCTTCTTGATGACACCACTAAAACCTTTATAACTAATGCAATAATGTCTTTACATTGATTCACTGAGCCTACAGAGAACCTCTTAGAGGCCAGCCTTCAAATTTTAAAACCTGATTTTACCTCCCTGAGAACCACTGAAAGGATTAAAGAAAGTATTTTTGGCTGATGCTGAATGATCAAATGTATCAATACAAAAAGGATCAAGGGTTTACCTCCACCACTTATTCTATATCTTTAAAGGGCAATCACTTGCATAAAAAGATTAAGAATATGAATCAGCACCCAATGACTTTATAAGTATTTTGTCACGTTTTTTTTTTACTTTGTGAAGAAAACTTTATGGCCTGAAATAAAGACTGATATATCTTCTCTGATATGGGTTAACTTCATGAACCTTAGACTTAGCTGTCATTACTGTGACTGCAGTACACAGAATATGCAGACAGAATATACAGGCATACTGAAAAAAAAATGCTTTGATGAAATTAACCATCAATATATTTTGATGAATACCTACACAAACAGTAGAACACATCAACCTAAGCCAACGATAGTAAATTACTGAAACATTACAAAAGAAAAAGAAGAAAAAACATATTGTAAACAAAAATAGGGGTATGAATTAACAAAGGACACAAAAAATTAGGTTTATAATATTTTAATAACATTTACTTATTGTTGCTTTCATTTCGATATACACCTGTGCAAAAACTTGTCTGCTTTAAAGATGTGCGGCTAGTTTCTTGTTCTTACAGCATGAGTGGTGCATGGCGCTCACTCAGTTTTCACATCATGACTGTGTTTACAACCGGAAATAATTCCAGGCAGCCAAATTTCACTTTCTCGTTTGCATGGGAAAGGTGTATTAGCCAGCTGAAAAGCATTGTGTAGTAATAAGACGCGGAGGGACTGCGCTATATCCTTATGCTTCAAAACTCACTTCTGTACTTTCTCTGGTATCTCATTAAAATATCTTTAAGTCGTAGATACAGTATCATTCAAAGTTTTGAAAACGCAACTTTTGAATTTTTAAACTTTGTGTTCTTTTATAAAATAAAATAGCGGTATTTTCTATATTTACCTTAGTTTAAACATAATCGATCACACACCTCAAGTCTCTTTTTCAGTTTTGAAAATAAAATACTTCTGGGCAACGCCCACAAATGAACAGGTGCCAGTTAAACAGGTTTTCTGCCGTTCTTGGTGTAATGCTTTTAATTTGAAGCGGCTGCACAGTTTCCGGTGTGACCGTGATCTTGGTCACCTTGACAACTTGACAGGTACACAGTAAAGCGTGGCCGCAGCTCCTCCCCCAACAGAGCTAGTCAGGGCTTCGCTACTGCTAACGAAAGTGCGGACCACAGCAGAGAGGCTGTTCCTGGCTCCTTACTTGTAGGTTGAAGTTGCGGT
Organism: Girardinichthys multiradiatus; assembly: GCF_021462225.1. Taxonomy (NCBI): domain Eukaryota; kingdom Metazoa; phylum Chordata; class Actinopteri; order Cyprinodontiformes; family Goodeidae; genus Girardinichthys; species Girardinichthys multiradiatus. The sequence continues at coordinate 34,516,210 of NC_061805.1, read as the reverse complement.
GTTGCGCTAACACGAAGGCCCTTTTTGAGCATACTATCGACTACTGCTGCCACAGCTAAGGTGATTTGCTCCAGTTTGTTAGTCGTTTGAAGTTACTGTTAGCTAGTTGCGTCGTTTGTCAGCTAACTAAGTTAGCTAGGCTTATTGGTATTCGACATCAGTTTCAAAACAAAGCCCGCAAAACCGAGACCCAGCTGTCACTTCCAGACTGACTTTAATGAGAAAATCTAGTTGTTTCAAACTGCCAAGGAAAAATCAAGCTTCCGTTCTACGTGTTTCGCATGTACAGTTAAAGCCTAGTTTTTACTATTTCACTGACGTTTAGGGTCATAATTTTAAGATGTGTCTGCGGGATTTGGCGGTGACGCTGTTAAACTGATAGCTAATCAAGCATCTAACCTTGAGCTGCGGTGTTCTGTCTATAAAACCAGAGTCAGGCTTTCTTGAAACTTGGAAATCAATGTCCGAGAAGAGTTCATCGTCCGGTTCGGATGAGGATGTGGACCCAGAATCCGGACAGCCTGTGGAGTTCGGAGGAGTTGTAAGCAAAGTAAGTTCCGGCGAATTAAGAACCCACTAGTCTCAAAATGGGTGTGTAAACATTGCCAACAAGATTAATCAGTTAAAAGCTGCGTGGTTTTTGTTGATCTTAATGCACATTAATTATTGAAAATGAAAGCTAAAAACAAATTAATGGCTTTCATGTACATCTACGAGGCCTCAGCAAATAAGTTGTTCCATATATGTCTTAAATTACGTTAAATTTAATTCTGTTTATGCCTTTTTAAAATGTGTTTCTAAAGTAGCTTGTGCATCCATTATTACATCTAAACACGTCAAATATTGTACCGCTGATAGTCATTTTAATTATCATGACAACATTTGGATCTCTATTAATAGACAGATCATTTTTCCATCCTGAGATGCATCCTGCTGCTTGTTTTTTTTGCATGGAAATTTCCAACCGTGTCACCTGCATACATCTAACAAGTAGCATGATGTAAACAAACTTCAGGAAAATCAATAATATACAGATTAAAAAGCAGCTTGAGGTGCATCAACATTACTATTTCAGAAAATAAAATAATTTCTACAAACAGTTTTCTGTAACTTTTATATGGAGTCATCATTTTAATTTCATTTCCTGAAATGTTCATTTTAATTTGTTATTGTGAAGATGGTTGATGCATTGTGGACCTTGATAACTGCATGCTGCTCATTGTATGTGCTTTCAGTGGACAAATTATATACACGGCTGGCAGGACCGATGGGTTGTGCTGAAAAACAACACACTGAGTTACTACAAGTCGGAGGATGAACGGGAGTACGGCTGCAGAGGTTCCCTGTGCCTTAGCAAGGCTGTTATCACAGTAAGTACTTGCCCCAGAGGGAGGAAGGAAACTTGCGCTTTAATATTGCACAAATACGAAACATAGTTCAATTTAGCACCTTCGCAACACGTCTGCTCTTTTACCGGATATCGAGGAGAAAGTATGTCAGTTATATGTCAAAACAAAGAGTTTCATCTGAAAGAGCATTAAAATGGTGTTTAAATGATACCCACACCATTTAAAAATGAGAGTTACTGCATTTAAAGGGCCTATATTACAGTGTAATTTAGGCCCCTCAGTTTACAGTGAAATCTGCCAAAACCTGTGAACTAAATTCACAAAAGGTTGCAATAAAATTTTCAGCAAATGGTCCTTTGTGGATTTTAGTTAGAATGACCCAGTTTATTAGATTTTTATCGTCAGGTCGTGTTCCTACCCATAGAATATAATTTCTACCATTAAAGAATTGACAATTGAGAGTTTTCTGCCTTGATACAAAAATACATTCTGCTTTATCAACCTATTCTCTTGAAACTCTAATAGTAACTAAAACACTGTTTTTGAGGGTACACTGGAGCCAGTAGCATGATCACATATCAAATGATAGGAACGCCAATGGCAGCTGCAGACTCGCTCATGGTAACATACCTATGAGGAGATTTTCCTCCATCAGTGCTTGTGAGTTGGGTTTTATTAATCAATCTACTGCTGGGGTATAAAGATAACATGGTAATCAAGCTGTTATGAGTACAGGGAGACTGGCACCTATATTACACATGTAAAATTACCTGCTAATTTCAGCTCACAATGGCACTTGCAAGCTGAATGTATGAGGTAAGAACGCTGTCAAAAACAATGTGTATGTAAAGACGGAAATGTGTGCTTATTAGTCAATAGTTGTGCATAGGTAAAATCCAAAAGAGGTATTGTATATTTTCTCTAGAAGAATACAAAATAAAATGTTACAGCTTCACGAAATTACAAACACAAAGTTCAAGTTTACAGTTGTGGTTTATTCTTTATGAATACAATATACTATAACAGTTTGTGAATATGATTTCTTTTCTATGAGAATACAAATTTACATCTGCGACTTGGTGTCACATGATCTCAGGCTGGTTAGTGGAGCACAGTTAATCGATTCGCGTTGCGCATGCGCTGTCACACTCCTCACCGCAATGAAATACAAAACTAAAACATAGAATATAGTGGGTGGAGTTATACAATGATGTACAGTAGGTGGCAGTATGCACCTCTGAATTTGTTGCGAACTGCCAGCAGAAGAAGAAGCAGCAGTACTAGCGCCAAGATGACGGACCAAGAGCATATATTAACGACATTAAGACATATATAAACTTTTTAACATTACCTGGCTTTGTACCGTAGTTTCTTGGTCCGTTCTTTTGGCGCTAGTGCGGCAATGCACCCTGGACAGGTAACCAGTCCATCAGTTTTATTTTTTTGTTTTTCTTTACCTGTATGCTTAAACCGGATGTTTTCTCTTGCTAAATGTAAGCTTTGACCATGCAGTAAAATCAAAGGCCTGGCATTTTTCCAGTGCAAGTGAGATATGCTGAAATTCCAGCCTCTTGTTAAATATTTACCCGTTTGACTTGCCACCATGTACGGCAGCCAAACAAATGGGTTTACTGTGATTTCTGCACGTTTTTGCTGTAGTGTTATTGGATTTAGAGCCGGGTTAAAACCCTCACATTAAAGCTCACTGTGAACTTCTTTCAGTAAGAGTTATGTGTGTGAGTATAATGGAACATTATACATCCAACATCGGTTTGCTAACTTTGTTACAGAAACTAACTGAAAGCTTTAACATAAATGCTTCATAACAATCACTGCCTTCTCGTCTCTACAAAAATTAGACATTTTGTTGTTGTGAGAGAGAGTTAGGAGGACTTAGTAATGCAGAACAAAATGTTTTTAATAATTAATTTGATGGTTTATATCTATGTTGGGGGGGTCAGATAGGTTGTCTGTTTTCTACATCTACTTCATACTGTTTTATTTACATTTAGTTGGGTAGATAATGTGAATATTGAAGTTAGTCTCATATTAATTAGGTGTGGTCAATAAATACAAGTCAAGTTGTAAGTTCAAGGGACATTTTTATAGTTAATAACCTGTTAATAGAAACATTTTATTTTTTCTTTTGGAGTTGTACTCGTGTCTGTTTTTATCCAATATTCAGGCTTTTTATTTGTAAATATAAATCACGCGAATTAAATTTTTTTTTTAAAAAGGAGGTGGCACTTTCCACTTGTATTTCATACTTTAATGTGCAAACCTTTTATTCTGCAGTACATGTGGAAGTTCATTAAAAAATAAAAAACCAAAAAAAGAATATCTCTTCTTTTTTTTCCTGTTCTTAGAGAATTAGTTGTTTAAAATAATGATTTAAAAACATTGAAAAGATGAAGTGTTATCGGAAGGCCTTATTAACGGAACGTGCTCAAACACTAGTTTATGGACTGTGTGCTTACACAGAAGATTTTTCAGTCCCGTACGCAGCCTTTTTGGACAGCAGTGCTTATGCAATGAGAAACAGAAATGATCAAACCATAAAGTTGAGTGTAAAGCCGAGGTTTATTGTCCGTGTCCGATACTGCCCAGTGAGATCGATGGCTGTTCTCTCTCTAACCAGTAACGGGCACAGCTGCATGCACCTAATGTTATCACAGGTTATCCTCAGGTTCTGGTTGGAAACGGGGTCACATGTCTGATGTAATCTTAGCCTGCAAAATAAAATCGCTGTTTTAAAATATTGACTATTGAAAGATCATAGAAGACCTTTCACCCAGTTGGCAGTTGCGAAGTACAAACTTGTGGAATGGGCTATTAACTTGAAAGTGTCTCAAGCAGTGTTGCATAAAGTTAGGCAGGCTCACACCCGGTGGTCAGAATTTGGAGGGATGTGACTGTTGTCAGCAGGAGCAAATAAGGCACCACATGAGCGTCATTCATCAAATTAAATTAAACTTAGCTGGGATAATGTTGTGTCAGCTGACGGAGCAGCTGTATTCTTGTTGGTCCTGGAGGAAAAAAAAACGGACAAGAAAACTTGGATATTCTGTGTGAACCTTTGCAAAGCTGAACTCCTCTCAGCTGAGTGCAGTGGTCAAATTCCAGTCTGGGAGCAACGGGTGAATTCTTTGTTTAACGTGTTTGGGTGCCTAAGGCAGTCGGTGAGTGGGGCAGGGTGGGGGAGCTTAATACGTTGAAGGATTCCTCCCAAAAGTTGCAATGACTCAGCTTCTTTCTGTGATATTTAATGTTTGGTTTTTCCTCTTTTTGGGGGCGGGGCAGCAGACCCAAGACATCGGTTCTCAATTAAAATGTGTGTTTATCATGTGTAACATACGGCTTTCTCACATTGATTGAGTCCATGTGTTTTAGGAATGTGTCATGCCTCGTTGGTTAGTGTTACGCACAAAGAGCTGTTGAAGTAGTACTTTGCTCCCATTTCTCACTAATTTAATCGAGGTAAAGGAAAACTTCACTTTGAGTTTTGAATTTTGGTGCTTAGCTTTAGTAATAGTCCTTCCTGAATCTATGCATACTTCGTTGTTATTCATGAGGCCTCTCCTCTCCTTGCTCAGCCTCACGAGTTTGACGAGTGCCGTTTTGACATCAGCGTGAATGACAGCGTCTGGTACCTCAGAGCAGAGGACCCTGAGCACAGGCTGCAGTGGATCGAGTCCATAGAACTGCATAAGGTGAGTAGTTTGGGCTATATTCTTCTTAAAAGCTTAATATGTGCATCTATTTTTCTGTCCACGCTTGATCTCTGTTTGTATAGTTTAAAGAATTTAGAGATTCAGATCAGTTCATTCTCTCTAAATCTAGTTCTTTATGTGTTTGGGTAATTGCAGGCATAGTTTGTGTGACCACTATCGGGAATCAGAACACATTCTCTTCTAATAAACTGAATAATCTTTGTTTGCTTTTAGATATTTGCCTTGCTGCATTACTTACATACCTCTAGTATCCAGGTTGAATAAAAGGACATGTTTTCCCCTTCAGAGCAGACATGGAGGTCTGTGTTTTCTGTTCTGTAAGCTGGGTGTGACAGCAGAAGGATTCGAACACATAGAGATTGGTACTCTGGGTATGTGAAGAATCTTAGTGAGGTGCTGAGGTGGGGGTTTCCCCTCTCTGATGAGCTGCTGCTCTCTTTAGAAACATGTTAGCCGATGTTTAGCTTCCAGGTAAAAGCATGAAGGGCCGATTGAATTTGTTCAGTATTTGCGTTTAGTTTTATCTGTTTATACTGTGGATGCCTCCTCTGTAAAGAAAGCCCCTGTCTCGAGGGTTCGCTCGGCTGGAATCACATGTTTAGGGATGCACTTCCTTTGCTGCAGACGCAAGAAGATCACATGTCTTTAACTTGTACGTGGAGTACCAGATGATGTTACAAACGTAAAATCTATCATTACAAAAACTTGGCCATAAAAACTCTCAGATCAGAAATATGTACTCCAGATATTTACATACACTGTATACAGTGTTTGCTAAATGCCAGAATAATCATTGAGATAATGTTAGAAAGAATGTTTATGCTTCTCTAAAAGTCGTTAGTTTACTTACATTTTCATTAGTATTTGGTAGAATTGCCATTAAACTGTAGGACTTGGGTCAAACATCTTAGATATCCCTAAAAGCTTCTCCCAGCAGTTTGCTAGAAGTATGTAACTGAGTGAGGTTTGTAGGCTGCCTTGTTCTCACACGCAGTTTTAGCTCTGCCTCCACTTTGTAACTAATTTGGTTGTACGTCTGGGGTCATTGTCCATATGGAAGACCCCTTTGTGCCCAAGCTTTAACTTCCTGACTGATGTCTTGAGATTTAGCGTCAATAATTCAACATAATGGTTCCTTCCTGATGATGACATCTATTTTGTGAACTGCAGCAATCTTTCTTGCAGCAAAATACTCCAACAATACGATGATGACACACCCCTTCAATATTACGACAATGTTACCAGGCTTGCAAGCTTCCTCCTTTTGCTCCAGATGTAACGACACTCATTATGACCAAACCCCTAAAATTACATTTTCATCAGACCAAAGGACATTCCTCCTTTTTGCTTTTGCTCTGGGGTTGATGCTCACGTTTTGCCTCAAAACGTGTATATCTCTGGGACAAATAACCTCCTTCCTGAACAGTAGGATATGATGGATATTCCCGTGGAGTTTAGCCTATGATTCTTAGCATATGATTTTAAAACCGATGGACGTGTCACCTTTAGGAAATTGTCCCCAAAGAGGAATCACAATTCTTTCTGATATCTTACCTGATTTCTTTATGATTTTTTTCCCCCTGGATGTACACAAGGAAGCAGTATGTTTGAAGGGTTGACTTAAAATAGATCCACAGGTTTGCTTCAATTTAACTCAGATGTTCTGAATGAAAAGAAGCTTACAGAGACGAGACATCTGGGATTTCCCAAATTGATGATGCTCTAAACTGCTGTTTTTTCAGACCCTCTGTGCAATGCTGCTCCATATCTGAACAAAATAAACAGTATAGGTTTGTGTTATTAGTATTAAGCTGGTAAAGCCCAGTAGCATCAACCTGATTTTTGTGGTCTGTTGATATTAATGTTTCCCTGTAAAAACTGTAAAATGAGAAGATATAAGAATGTCGTTTTTCTAGCCTTCCTACTATGACAGGTTATTGATTACTTATATTGTCGATATCATCCCAGATGTATAAGAGCAGTTGCTGTAAAATAAGATTTTACTATTTTACAACAGGTTTCATGGCAGACAGATGGGGAAAATCATAAATCTGAGGAACTTTGCTGTGCTCTCTTCTGCCTAGTTTTTATCTACTTATAGCCTCGCTCTCTCTTTAATTAGCAACCTGAATAAGTTACAGACACATTGTTGAAAATGTAGTTAATTTTTTATCGATTCTTACAACTTTTGTTCTTCCTCGGTCCTGGGTTTTAAACATCTCACTGCTTCTGAACGTAGCCGTGTTGGTACCGCAGGATGTTGTAGTTTGGGTGTGAGTAACTCCATGTCTTTGATCTATTAGAGATGCAGTGTGAATATTTCAGGGTCATGTCTGGACTGTGACCTCTGGTCACCTGTGTCTGTGCTGCTTCCAAATGGACAAAGGAGGATTTGCTTCGTGCAACTTCCCACACTTTCATTATGGTGTTTATCTTGGCACCAAAGGCAAACATTCTCTATAGTCTTATTTTTTAGCTATATTTTTAGTATAGTTTTTGCCTTTTTTTATAAATTTACAATGCTAAAAAAATTGAAGGAACACTCTTAAATCAGAGCATAATATCAAGTCAGTTAAACCTCTGGAATATTGATGTGGTCAGTAGTTAGAGATGGTTGTTAATCTGTCTCAGCTGTTTTGGTGTTAATGACATTAACGACAGATGAGCTAAAGGGGCAACAATGTGACGACCCTAAAAACAGGAATGGTTTTGTAGGTGGAGACCACAGACATTTCTTCCCTCCTCATTTTCTATGGTGGGTCAGGTGTTGGTCTGGGGAGACATATCCACCTCAGTGATGCCCTGGTCAGGATGTGGGAGGAGATACCCTAGGACACCATCTGTCATCTCATAAGGAACATCTCATCACAAAGGAATACAAGCATGTGGGGGGCATACAAACTACTGAGTACCATTTTAAGTTGCTGCAATGACTTTTCAGCAAATTGGACTAGCCTGCAGGATCAGTTTTTCCGTTTAAATTTATCTGTGACTCCAGATGATACTCTTCATTTTCATCAAACGATGCAGCATCCTTTTGTTCCATTCCATATAAGTGTTTTTCAAGTGTTCCTTTTCATTTTTTTTTCTTTAAGTGTATGTGAGCAGTAGTTTCTTTTTAAGCATCTTTCCCATCCACTCATCAAAATAAATATTATAATATAAGTTATTAGGATTCTATGCCTGTTTTTTTTTTTTTTTTAAAATACTGCTCCAGATGGGATTATTGTCAGTGACGGATGTATGTGTGTGAACATTGAATGTGTCGAGAGTACATCCCTCTCGCATATAGAACTGGGGATGGGCACCAAACCCTGCAAGGATGAAGTGCGTGTATAAAATAAATAGATGGAAGTCATGAGTGCAGCAATTACACTTTTCAAATGCATTCTGCTGTCTTTTTCATATCAGTGTTAGAGCATCAGCTTGCTTTGTGAAAACTGTTTTAGTGCAAGTTAATTTGTGCTTTTATACGTGGGTGTGTTTGTGTTGTTGGTGTGAAGTGCTGCTACTGAATAATGTGACGTTAAGTGCAGCTCTTGGTGAATATTAAATGTTTTGGGCTTTTTTTTCTATAATGTCTTTTGCTGAGAAAATGTATGTTGATAAATATCAGAGCTTGAATTTGAGAGAATGGGTAAACCTCTGTCATTACTTTTAGGGTTGATTTTTGGGAGCTCCATGAACAGTATAAGCTTAGCTCAGGGTACAGCTATAGATTTTAATAAAAAGAGATGAAAGACATGTTGGGTAGAAAGACCTGAAGTGTATGATCCAGACAAATGTTGATCCCTGCCTCCCACTCTTACTCGTTGTCTCTCTCCATTGCTGTGTCATAATATACAGTAGGCTGCTTCACTCGCCCACATTTTTAGTACTTTATTGGTTTGTTATACAAACAGCTCCAGACAGCACTCGTCTTTTCTCTAATGCTTGCGTGCATCCATTATCTTCACTCCACTCGCTTACTTTTCTCAATGCAAGAGCACACAGTTGCAGATGCTGGCACAGTGAGGGATGCTGCACAGAAAGACGGGCAAGATGAAAGGGTGTCACATGTCAGGGTATGTGGCTTCTAGATGTATGCTTGAGTTTACGAGTGTGTGTTTTGAAAAGCGATCTGTGAAAGGAGACAACTTGGTTCTAAGCAGAGGCTCTGCTGAGAAATTACAAGTCATCTCTGACTCTGTTTCTTCTGCTTCAAAGAGTCCAGCGTCTGCCTCTTGTCTAAATGCTAAGATGGAAATGGCTACTTTTTGCTCTTCTCTCTTTGCTTCTTGTATCTGTTTTCTCTCACATGACAAGCTAAGCATGTTTTCGTTCCTCTTCTTCTTCACCTCCTCTTCCTTTCTGTTTCATAGTGAGGTGTGTCTGAGGGAAACGGGAAAACAGGATTAACTCATCTGCATTGTCAGTGTCAGAGTGATTGGGGATCGCATGGCCATGTTGGGGCCAGCAAACGGTCAGGACTGCAGCAGTGCCCAGCTCTGCTTTGGCTGTTGGAATGGCCAAATGGTGGGCTTAAAGCATTTTGGCATGCTGCCTGGTCACTGTAAATCAGCCAACCTAGTATGCTATTGTTCTAGCTGGGGAGTTATTGTTCCACACCCCATACCGTTTACTTGCATGCAGTTTTTGACACGAATAGCTCAAATAATTTGACGTTCTACTGAACTTCACCCTATGTAGTGCAAGCCACTGCCTTTAAGCTTCTAATGCATGATGATGATATTTCTCAGGCACCAATCTACACAGATCAGTAGCTGCTGTTGTCAGTGACTGTGCACTCTCATTTCGCTCATTTAACTTGCAAAACCACAAGTTCCCATTTCAAATACTATGTATGAATGGGTGTTCAGTTTGCATGGCTGTCATGCAGCTGAGCGGTTGCATTTAAATGGCAGCGTATGCTTTCGTCAAGGAGTGTTCAATGTTTTAGTGCAGAGTAGAGCTGTGCAATGCATCGAATCAAACTTGTCATTGCAATGTCAATTTTTACGATATCATATTTGCAAGTGTCTGGTTGGATGCAGAATTTGGCGTCAGAATAAATGTATACTAGCTATGCATGCAAACTCTACTTGGCAATGGCCTGTCAGATTGATTTCACTCCCCTTGATGCCCAAACGATGTACGTTTGCACCGCTAGTGCAGAGTGAATTTTAAAACACAATCTAGAATTTAGGGAGAAACGTCAACACCTGATATCTTTTTGCCTGGGTGCCACTGTTACTATAACTAGTATCATTTACAAAGCAAGAATATGAAGAGAAGCTTATTTTACTGCAGTTTTAGTTGAAGTTCAAACCATCCTCTTCAACCCCCCCCCCCCCCCCCCCCCCCCCCACCCTGGAAATGGAAAGTAATTGATTGATAAAGTTCTTAAAACTCTGCTCAGCCTTAAAAAGTACAGTTACATGTATTTTAAAGCAATTATTAAGAATGCAGTAATTGTGCCACTAGTGATTCTGTTAAAAACAAAAACAGTTTCTCATGATGTGCATTTTCTTCCCCCGCTGAATAAATGTACTCGGATTAAATGGATTTCTCTAAATTGTCAATTTGAGATTATGTTTCTCCAATAAACTGAATTTATTTTAAGACTTTTTACTCATCTTAACCGAAAGCACCAACAAATGTGTTTTCCGCTGTATTTCCATCTCAATAGCAAACTTTATAAAATATGAACCCGGCTAATAGTTATCACTGCCATTAAAGCCCAAAGGTTCTTATTTACCATTTACTTACTGATATCTGTGGAACAGGTGTGGCACTAAGCTGCTGAAACTGTTTGTAGACCACAGGTCACGTTAAAGTAACAATCACGACTTACATTTGAAAAGCAAACGCTTCTGCCTCACGGTCTGGTGGCTGTTTCACTCTTTGTTGCTCTAAAGAACAGTGTCTCTTTCTGATTATCTAATGTGTTGCAAAGATCACCACAGCAGGCGATTGTTCAGTTACCTGGGCTTTTTCTGTTGATTCCAGCAACATTTATTTAATGATCAAGTCAGTCTTTTCTAAATAAATTTAAGGGGTGGACTTTAAAATTTTAATTCTTCTAATGAGAGCTCTAACTATACATTGTGATAAAGTTCATTATTTTCCATAATGTCATGATGAAAATTTAACATTCATATATTTTAGATTCATTGCACACGAACTGAAATATTTCAGGTCTTTTATTGTCTTAATACGGATGATTTTGGCATACAGCTCATGAAAACCCAAAATTCCTATCTCACAAAATTAGCATATTTCATCCGACCAATAAAAGAAAAGTGTTTTTAATACAAAAAATGTCAACCTTCAAATAATCATGTACAGTTATGCACTCAATACTTGGTCGGGAATCCTTTGGCAGAAATGACTGCTTCAATGCGGCGTGGCATGGAGGCAATCAGCCTGTGGCACTGCTGAGGTCTTATGGAGGCCCAGGATGCTTCGATAGCGGCCTTTAGCTCATCCAGAGTGTTGGGTCTTGAGTCTCTCAACGTTCTCTTCACAATATCCCACAGATTCTCTATGGGGTTCAGGTCAGGAGAGTTGGCAGGCCAATTGAGCACAGTGATACCATGGTCAGTAAACCATTTACCAGTGGTTTTGGCACTGTGAGCAGGTGCCAGGTCGTGCTGAAAAATGAAATCTTCATCTCCATAAAGCTTTTCAGCAGATGGAAGCATGAAGTGCTCCAAAATCTCCTGATAGCTAGCTGCATTGACCCTGCCCTTGATAAAACACAGTGGACCAACACCAGCAGCTGACACGGCACCCCAGACCATCACTGACTGTGGGTACTTGACACTGGACTTCTGGCATTTTGGCATTTCCTTCTCCCCAGTCTTCCTCCAGACTCTGGCACCTTGATTTCCGAATGACATGCAGAATTTGCTTTCGACCACTGAGCAATAGTCCAGTGCTGCTTCTCTGTAGCCCAGGTCTGGGGAATGCGGCACCTGTAGCCCATTTCCTGCACACACCTGTGCACGGTGGCTCTGGATGTTTCTACTCCACACTCAGTCCACTGCTTCCGCAGGTCCCCCAAGGTCTGGAATCGGACCTTCTCCACAATCTTTCTCAGGGTCCGGTCACCTCTTCTCGTTGTGCAGCGTTTTCTGCCACACTTTTTCCTTCCCACAGACTTCCCACTGAGGTGCCTTGATACAGCACTCTGGGAACAGCCTATTCGTACAGAAATTTCTTTCTGTGTCTTACCCTCTTGCTTGAGGGTGTCAATAGTGGCCTTCTGGACAGCAGTCAGGTCGGCAGTCTTACCCATGATTGGGGTTTTGAGTGATGAACCAGGCTGGGAGTTTTAAAGGCCTCAGGAATCTTTTGCAGGTGTTTAGAGTTAACTCGTTGATTCAGATGATTAGGTTCATAGCTCGTTTAGAGACCCTTTTAATGATATGCTAATTTTGTGAGATAGGAATTTTGGGTTTTCATGAGCTGTATGCCAAAATCATCCGTATTAAGACAATAAAAGACCTGAAATATTTCAGTTAGAGTGCAATGAATCTAAAATATATGAATGTTAAATTTTCATCATGACATTATGGAAAATAATGAACTTTATCACAATATGCTAATATTTTGAGAAGGACCAGTAGTTTGGTGAAGATTTTAAATGCTTGGATTGATCCAAGGAAGATATCTTCTGGAAAGATTTGTTGCATCATTTTTTTTGAGTTTTTTTTACTTTTTCTGTTTCTGTCCTGTTAGTCTGGTGGAAAATACACTCCAGATGTTATTTCCTTGATTTGTATTTTATGTCTGTTGCCTTAGTCTGTCACTCTGCTGTGGGAGGAGAAACTGCAGCAGAAGCTGGACTTCGTGGTGTCTCTCAGTGGCGTCACCTGACTCCCTCTCAGTTTAGCCAGTGATCTTAAGAATGCCCGCTGCATTCCTATCGGCCAGCATTAACAGCTTGCAGCCTCTTGTTAATTTTGTAATTAAAGGGAAAACTGGACTCAAAGCAGTGACTAAAACCAAGCAAATACCTTGAGACAGAAAACCCACCCACAGCATGTTTGCACGCTGATTCACAGGTTAAACATTTCAGAACATCACTGTTGATACTGCTAGTAGATAGGTATGCATGTTAGTTTGTCACCGCCTCTGTTAACCCACATGGAGAAGTAGCAACAGCTGCTTGTGGGACAAACAGCGATATTTTACTTTGCAAATACAAACACAATATCTGTAATATCTGTAATAAAAAGCCTCTCCCTCTGGTGAGCCAGCAGTCTGAGGAGTTGCTCTGTTATAAGATCGGTCTTAATAGACCGGATTGCCCTGCAGCCACTCCCATACGATTGTTTATAGATCCGTTTTACAAGGTAGTACTCAGCTGGCCCAGATTTCATATGCAGGGTGCCATGCACAGCAGCCGTTTCCCAAGAAAAGCACCAGCATAAAATGTAGTAGCCCTAGTTTAGATATTGGGAATAGCACTAAATGGCATTCGATATAGCACACAGAAATAAAATGTCACTACATAAGATACTGCATTAGGAAAAGAAAACCTAACCCCAAAAATGATTTATTTAATGTAAAACAAAAGTAGACATTGATGGTCGGAGGCCGGGAGAGGGAATGGTCCCTCTAGGTGGGTTTGAGCTGGAGTTGGGGGTCGGGTCTTGGGGATTGTGTGGTGCTGGGCTGGCGTTTCGGCTCTCTCGGGATCGCTTGGGTTCCCTTGGATCTCGGCACCTGGCTTTGGGCCCTGGTGTACCGGCTGGGGGGGTGCCGGGCTCCGGCGCGGGGGTCTTAGCCGACGTTTATTGGGATGTGGCCCCGCTTTGGTGGAGGGGCTGGACTGCTTCGTGGCCATGCGGGGGTGCCACCCGCACCCCCGCATGGCCATGGTGCGTCGTGCGGGTGGCCGGTGGGCTGGGGCGCCCCCGGGTTTGGGGGTGGGGTTTGGGGGGGTGCCCGGTAACTGGGGCCGCTGGCCTTCTTTCCACGGCTTCCTTCTGTGGTGTTGGCCCGGGGTCGGGCGCTGGGCTGCGGTCGGGTGGGTGGGGCGGCAGAGTATGTCTTGTGACTACACCGGGACGGCTGGCAGGGTGTGCTTGGCCTGGAGCGGTTGGCCCGCATGGCCCAGGTCCCCGGCCGGTGCATGTATCCCTCTCGTGGACTGGTGAGCTGGAGCTGCTGGCACTGTCTGGGGGGGTTGGGCGGGCTTGGAGGTGTGCTGCTCTGCTGGCTGTCTTGTCCAAAGGAGGATCGGAGCGGTAGACTGGGGGGTGGCGTGGAGGGGCTGCGGCCTGTGGGGTGGAGGGGTTGTGTCCACTTCTAGGGCGTGGGGTCACTGGCGTTTGGATCGGCTGGGCGAATGGTGGAGCTGAGCTGGATAGTGTTTCTCCCTGGGCGGTCGTTGCAGTGGAAGTGATGTAGTGTTTTTTGTTGCTGTGGGGGGCGTGGTGGGGTCACTGGCCCTGGGTGCCTGCCGCTGGCCGGGGACCTCTGGGTGGATGAGTTTGTCCCATCATGGTGTGGGGTCGGGGGTCCGGTTGTGGGTGCGGTGCTGGGTGGGGTCTGCCCTGTTGCACCAGTGGGCGGGGGTGGCGCTGCGCCGGGCCCTTGCCTTGCCGTTGCGGCGCGCTGTGTGGTGGGGGAGCGGGGTGCGGTGGGGGTTCTTAGAGCAGGGCTGTGTGTGGAGCTTGCGCTGTGTGGGTGTGGCTTCATTGGCTTCTCTGCCACGGAGTTCACCTGTGGGGGTGTGCCCCTGTGGGGGTGGGAATTCGTACCGTTTGGGTTCGGGGGGATGTGTTCGATATCGGTGTCCTTGTTGGGGGTGGCCCTGTGGGGAGGTTCTTGTTCTTGTTGGGGTTCACTGGGGGTGGGAGACTCATGGGGTTGAGATCAGGGCTTGTTGGGGGGTCGGGACTGCTCCGTCCTGGGGCGGCTTCGGTTGGCGGGTTGCTTTGGGCCATGTGGACCCCTCTTTTGTACATAGCCCCCTCTCCGGAGGTGGATGGGGGTTGTTGGGGACTGGGTTCGGGGCAGGGGGGCGGGATCTGGGCCGGGGGCGGGTCTGGGCAGTACCGGTGCTGTCTGCCTGCCTCTGCCCCAGGAGGGAAGGGGACTACCTCCTGAGTCCGGGGGCTGGTTGCCCTGAGGGGGTACAGGCGCCTGGACCTGGGAGTATAGAGTATGCATGGGGAGTTTGAGTGAGTGTATGACGTCCATTGTTGTTATCCTTATGTTGGGTGTGAGTGATTTTATGTGTATGCATGAGGGTGGGAGTGGGTGATTGTGACTGTGTGTGCCTGTTTTTTTTTTGCGACAGGTTGGGTTTTGAACTGCTCCCTCTCCTGGATCAGCTTCCTCCCCGCCACACCGCCTGCTGGTGGTTGGAGTCTCTGCCCACTGGTGTACTTGTGGTTCTCGGTGTCCGCAGCCGAGTGCTTTGGTGTGGGCTGGCTCACTCCCGGTGGCTGCTTGCCGGGGCCTGGCCCCCAGGGTACTGTCGGGCCTCTGCTTGGGGGGAGGTGTGTCCCGGGGTCTTGGGCCATTGGGTCCATGGCTGGATCTGCTCGGGCGTGGACGGCTGCCGGCGGGGCCTGTGGACTCGTCGCTGCGGCTCCCTGGGACTCTCCACTGCTCTTCTTTGGGGGGGTTGCGGTAGTCCCGGCGGTTGTTCTCCTGGGGTTCTTGTGCTTTGGGGGGCCTTTAGATGTCTGTGACTCAGATCTCCTCAGTGTCCGTCCAGGGACCATGGGGCAGGCCTGTGGGTCCTCACACTCGCTATTGCATATTTTTGTGGAGAAACCTTGTCCACACCCATACTCACAGATGTTGAGCTTCAGGTGTTGACAGATACACAGATGTTCTATAATTGGGCTGCACCTCTCACTAAGTACATTTTACATTCAGAATTACTGTGTACTATTTTGTAAAAAAAAAAAAAAACAGCTGCAGGTGTATAAGCAAGCAGGGTGTAATCTTGTATTCTCTTTATCCTTCTTTCTCTCCTCCACTCTTTCCTCCTTTTCTCCCCTTTTTCCCCATCTCTCTTTTTTGAGCTTCTTTTTTACTTTTCATTTCAGTCTCCGTGTCCGTAACAATTGAAATATTCCCAAAGAAGATTATAATAAAGTTTGCTCTATAAATATCAAGCAGAGCTTTAAAGCATTAGCTGTGATGCTCTGCTTGTGAAAGTAAATCTGTTGGGCAATTTCTTGGCACTCAGACAACAATTCTGAGCGATACTCTGCTGGACAGGACACAATAAAAAAAATAAAAATAAAAAAATAAAAAAAGACTGATGGTTTTGTAAGTTGGCTAGAAATAAAGTAATTATTACTGTGGAAAAACATTTGATGCGTCGATACTTGAAACCTAACTTGGGGGTTATAATAAATTATGAAAAGAAATGGATGTACAGTTGCTTCATTATTATGGATGTGATTTGTTCTTGTTACTTTATTATAAACTCGTACTCGTCGTCTTCCGCTTATTCGGGACCGGGTCGCGGGAGCAGCAAACTCAGCAGAGACGCCCAGATGTCGCTCTCCCCAGACACCTCCTCCAGCTCCTCCGGGGGGAGCCCAAGGCGTTCCCAGGCCAGCCGAGAGACATAGTCTCTCCAGCGTGTCATAGGTCGTCCCCTGGGCCTCCTCCCGGTGGGACGTGCCTGGAACACCTCCCGAGGAAGTCGTCCAGGGAGCATCCAATATGGATGCCCAATCCACCTCAACTGGCTCCTCTCGATGTGGAGGAGCCGCGGCTCTACTTCGAGCTCCTCCCGGATGGCCGAGCTCCTCACCCTATCTCTAAGGGAGTGCCTGGCCACCCTACGGAGGAAGCTCATTTCAGCCGCTTGTATCCGGGATCTCGTTATTTCGGTCATGACTCAACGTTCATGGCCATAGGTGACGAACCGGTAAATTGAAAGCTTCGCTTTTCGGCTCAGCTCTCTCTTCACCACAACGGAGTATGGAATCGGGGGCCTTTTATTAGGGGCCATCCGGTCCCTGTACGAGCGGAGCAGGAGTTTGGTCCGCATTGCCGGCACTAAGTCGGACCTGTTCCCGGTGCATGTTAGACTCTGGCAGGGCTGCCCTTTGTCACCGGTTCTGTTCATAACTTTTATGGACAGGATTTCTAGGCGCAGCCAAGGGCCGGAGGGGGTCTGGTTTGGGGATCAGTGGATTTCATCTCTTCTTTTTGCAGATGACGTGGTCCTGCTGGTCCCCTCTAGTAAAGACCTACAGCATGCGCTGGGGCGGTTCGCAGCCGAGTGTGAAGCGGCTGGGATGAAGATCAGCTCCTCCAAGTCCGAGGCCATTTATGGTAAATACGCTTCGAGAGGCTAGCATTTTGATTCTGTAGCTCTCGCAAAACTTCGTCCTGACCAGGAGTGGTTTTCTCGCTGTCCCCATCTCCTGCCTGTTAAGTCAACTTGGCCAGCTCCGGCTTTTTGTGTATTTTACTCATTTTTCCATCACTCTTCTGACTCTTCATTGAACATTCTCCTTTCATACCATGAAATGTCTGCAATTCTACTTACATTGTTAGTCGGTACTTTTACTGAACCGACTAGTAGGCGCTCACCACTATGCGTCCATCTTGCAGTAGCACGTAGAGGTGTTACGTCGTTTCGCGTTTCCCCAGCGTCTCCTTGCCGCTCACGTGGCAAAAAAGGCGCGTGCTTATTGCAGGCTCGGAACCGTCGCGCTGTTCTCGCACCACAGGGGAACTACGGTAACCCTGAAAGCTCAGATGTCGTGTTTCGGAGAAGTCGATCTACATTTGTTGAGCTAGTGTGTTGTTATTAGATAAACTAATATATCAATTTTATAGATAGTTTGATTTATTTGGAGTTATATTGTGTTGTTTTAGTGTTCCCTTTATTTTTTTGAGCAGTGTATAGATAGATAGATATGTAATGGGGTTTTATTTTAACTATTGATGTGAAGTTTGTCAGAATTGGTTTATTCTTCAAATTCATTTTATTAAATCAACAATTTATTTTTTTTCCTGACTTTTATTGCTATATACATTTTTTATGTTACTCTTGTCAGTTGGTGGTTACCATAGCAACCAGTAACAGTCAGCTCTTCCTTTTTTTCTGTTCCTGTCTGTTACTGTGGTATGTATTAGGATCAGCTCTGTGTTTTCTTAACAAATATGATTTTTTAACATATATTTCAGATTAAGTTAATTATATAAATTTTTTCATATTCGATTTCGCCATATTTTGTAAATGTTTTAAACTTATTGTAATTCATGTTGTGTATTTCAGCTGTGTTTAATGTTACAACTACTAACTGGTTTATCAACTGTTCATTTGATTACTCAGTAGTTTGTCTAGAGTTATTTATTGTATTTTATTTAATGTATAGGGGCAGAACCAACTTGTTTATTTGTCTCTTGTTAGGTATGTTTTACTTTTTGATACAAAGTAACAATTCAGTTGCCAATTGTATGATAGGGGAAATGGTATCTGACGGTCTTCTAAACTCCATCAGATACCGTTCCCCCTGTTTAATACAGGGGGAATCTGACGGGGTTTATAGTACATTTATAGGACCATATTCCATCCATCCATCCATCCCTCCCTCCCTCCTGCCCACCCGCAAGGAGACGATGGGGACCGCAAGGAGACGATGGGGACCGCAAGGAGACGATGGGGAAACGCGAATCGACGTAACACCGGAGATCCTTAATATTTATTATTATTAACTCAGTTGGTTTACAGATCATTTATGTGTGTTTTTAACTTGCTTTTTCCAAAGGGATTTTCTTTGATAGTGTTAATAACAACAAAGAGGCACCGACCAGGATTTAAATGGCCGATTATGATTTCCAGTTTTCTTTTTATTTGTTCTAACCTGCCCATTCTAAATTTAAACCGATTGCAATGCAAAGATGAACAAAATGGAAAACAAAATGTTCGACGAGGTCTTTTGTAAAGGTAGTAACTTTTACCCAACAGAAAATGAAGGCATAAGATTGTCGTTTGATTATAATATGATACTGATCTTTATCTGATTTTTAGTATGCGAAAAAAGTGTAGTACACTATAGTCTGTTGATTGATTATCTTGCAGACTGAAAATAGTGGAAATGACTAGTTTATATCAAGGGAACCAATCAAGGGGAAATTGTCTGATTCCCATCTCTGGTCGATTGATTAGTGTCCTGCTCTACTTAATTAGTATTACTCAGTGATCTGAGCTGCTAGACTTTCCTCTTCTAGCAGTTTGGTGTGCATCAGAGTATATTGTTTTTGTAGACTGAGTAAAGCTTTATTGCCCACTTATTGTTTCTTGTCTTTGCTTCTTCTTCTCTTACCTCTTTCTGATTTCTACTTGGGTTACAGGCTGAGTCTGGATATGGTTCAGAAACAAGTTTGAGGCGTCATGGTTCCATGTTGTCTCTCACATCAGCTGCTAGTGCCTTGTCTTCCACTTCCACGTCCTCCTTCAAGGTAAAAAAAATTGTCACAGGCCAAGTCTTGTATTTTCAGGATTTGGAAACTATAGTGTCTGAGATTTAACAATTAATATTGATGCTCAAGACTGTTTCTTTTTACTGTCCAGTTTAAGCTTTATAGCATAGATTAAACTACAACATATCTGCTCCATATGGTAGTCAAACTGAACTGGAATCATGCTCTGATGACATGATATTTAACTCACTTCTCCGCCATTTGAATGTTGTCCCCTCTCTGCTCAGAAGGGCCACAGGCTGCGTGAGAAGCTGGCAGAAATGGAAACCTTCCGGGACATCCTGTGCAGACAGGTGGACACCCTTCAAAAGTATTTTGACTCCTGTGCTGATGCAGTTTCAAAAGATGAATTTCAGAGGGACAGAGGTAAAATGTGGCTTCAGTACACCATTATTAGCTTTGGATCCAAAACCATTTTTGTTTAAGGGATGTTCACATTTTCAGAACTGCACATAGAGTTTTGACCTTTAGCTTTACTGGCAAAGGACAGCGTTTATTGATGGTAGCTGCTTTACTTGTTTAATGCAGCATTAGAGCTGAAGAAGAGTGGCTGAAACGGCTTGCTGAGAAAGGAAAATCGATATCTGCTTACAGGACGTTTTGTGGCTGGTTTAATCTCTGGAGCAGAACCTTTTTAATGTTCTTCAGAATTCCTTGTTATATTAAAACCTGCAGGGTGGAGCTCGACATTTGTTTCTCAAACACAAATCTGTTCCCAAAGCAGCTGAGAAATAATAATATATTATGCAGAGTTTTGATAAAATAACATAATCATGTTAAACTCCAATGAAAACTCAATGTAAATGATTGTTGTTGTTTTCTCGTCAGTAGTAGAGGAGGACGAAGATGAATTTCTGACCACCACAAAACCGGATGGCGAGCACAACCAAAATAACAATGGCAGCAAAGAGAAATGTGAGTCTGCATGCAGTTTCTTTTTAAATGGACACACTCATTCTAAACAACAAAATCTGATTTATTTCAGTGTAATAAATTGATAAAAGTTGAATGTAAATTTTTACTTGTTTCTTTTTGATCCAGTGTTTTCTCCTGCCAGTCCCAAAGGTATCAACGGGATTGACTTTAAGGGAGAAGCCATCACCTTCAAGGCCACCACAGCTGGCATCCTTTCCACTTTGTCCCACTGTATCGAGCTGATGGTCAAACGAGAAGACAGCTGGCAGAAAAGACTCGACAAGGTACAGCGCTGCGCTGCGGGGGTCTTGAGAGGAACTGTCAGTCACATTATCATGAGTATCAAATTAGAAATACAATAGCTTCCTGATTGGCCGTGTTGATCTCCATTGCTGTGTTGGACCTGATACTCGCTGGGAAGGTAACTGGTTTCAGGTTTGGTGTGCTGGTTATTGGGGAGGTGGTGGTTAAGAAATAAATGTGTTCCAGGTCTTTATGTTTGACAGCTGACTGGAAGGGTAGAAATGGCAAAATGAAAGATTAGTCATGTAAAAAAGAGAAGAATTACCTTGAATAAATATTTAAAGGCTTTTAACTATTTGTGATTTTGGCACTTAAACATCATGGTGTTTTATTGGGATTTTATATGACAGAATAATACTGAGTAAAGCATATTTGTAGGAACCAAAAGTCTAAATGGTTTTCCTATGTGTTTACCAATAAAATTTTTAAAAAAGTGTTGTGCCCCCGGGTCAGTACTTTGTAGAATCAATTTTTGCTTGAGTTATTGTTGCATCTACTTTGGGGCATGTCCTTAGCAGCTTTTGCCAATTTTTCTTTACAAAATAGCTTAAACTCTGGTTAGATAGACCTAAATAAATTAGCCAAATGCATGAATATAATTTAACTATTCCACTGGGGCTCTGACTGTCATTACATCACATTACAGTCTCAAGTGTTTTGCTGCCTCTAAAAGGTTTTCTTCCATTGTTACCCTAGCTACTGTGTAGCTCCATCTATGTTTCCTTTAGTTCTGACCAGCTTTTCTGTCCCTGCTGAAGAAAAGCATCCCCACAGCATGATGCTGCCAGCACCATGTGTCACTGTGGAGAAAAGGTATTCAGCGCAGTGTGCATTGTACCCTTTTTGCCACACATAGTTTTGCACATAGACCAAATCACTCAATTTTGGTCCAATCTGACCCGAGCACCTTATTCCACATGTTTGCTGAGTCCTACTTGCCACTCTGCCATAAGGACCAAACTTGTGGAGTGTATGCCTACTTGTTTTCCTGTCAACTGATTCTCCTAAGGGAGCTGTTGATTTCTGCAGCTTTTTCCAGAGTCACCATGGCTGCTTCTCTGATGTTCCTGTCTGTCAGTTTACCTGGACAACCATGTCTTGGTTGTATTTCTGCTATACTCTTTCCCTTTTCAAATGATGGATTGAATAGTGCTCTCTGAGATATTCAAAGCTGGTAACTTTTATCTATAATTTGTCTGCTGTTTTTCTTGTTCTTCCTAATGCTGTTTATCACTGTAATCTTCACCTCTATGCATACTAACAATTAGGGATGCACCACTGTCAGATGCCTAAACAAACACCACAAGGCCAACCCCTCAAAGAAACACAAACAGCAACAAGATGGTAATAAATATTGGTTTTTAATATCGGACCAGTTTTACTTATCGGACCGATACTAATGTACTAAAAATGACTACCACCGGCCGATACCGATGTGAATGCTGATATATCATGTATCCCTGCTAAGAATAATTGACCCACTGGTGGATTATAGTCACGAAATCAGGTGTCTTCTGAAGGTAATCGTTCGTACTGGATGTTACTCCCTTTCAGATATTTATTTGTAAAAAAAAAAAAAATGCACTACTTTGTGTTTGTCACATAAAAGTCCAGTAAAGTTTGGGGTTGTGACAAAATGTGACAAAAAACAAGGGTGTTAATACTTTTATGAGGGAGTATCAAAGTAATGCGCATGTTTTTGTTTTTTTAGTTATTTTTGTTTGTATGTTTGAATGTTTTTGTTCCAACTGTCCCTTATTTTTTATTTTCCTTTCATATAGCAAAGTCTTTTGTTTGTCAGAAATGATAGTTCTCGAAAACAGCCTCCTGCTGGGTTTCCTGCTAGCATAAATGATCCAGTCCAGACTATTATGTGCTAAAAAAAAAAAAAAGAACATTTATTTGTCGCCAATCTTTTTGAAATATGAAGATTGGGTGGATAAGTGTTGATTCTAAAAGATACTTATATTAAAGCGTTTTTTGTGATGAGATTTAAACAGCACTATGTGCCTTTAAGTGTCTGCTTTCTAAAGCTCATTGCTTGACAAACCAGTTCCCCCTCCTTATCCGTTTAAAGGCGTGCCACCTAAAGGTACAGCTCAAAAGCCGGGAAGTGTCTCAGTTACTACGGTCAGGTGAAACCAGCTCAAACATATGTTCGGTTAGGAGTTTGATGGCTTGCTGAGACTCTGAATTAAGGGAAATTAATTAGAAGAGGAATTTCAAGGGGAACAAACACACCTCAGACTCGTTCAGAGAGAGCTCCTAGAAAATGACTTCATTGACTTCTTGGTGGAAACATTCAAAACAGCGGAGCACCGAGCTGCTCAAGCACCAAACACAAAGATGGATACCTTTACAGAGCTCCAGCTTTACAGTAGGTCTATGGCTGCATGGTTGTAGAGAGGGTCAGCTTCTGTTTTCTGACATGTTTTATATGTCTGATTCTTCTAATGCACTGCTTGGGATCATTAGCTGGTCTTTGTTCTCTGCTTATTGTTTTCAGAAAAGCTTGTTTTTTTAATGCTTTTAAGTTTACCTCTAACTATAATCATGTTCTTTGTTTAATCATTGCAACGTAGATAAACCATGCAGATCTTAGTCCATTTTATTGTTTTAGTTTATCACAAAGCAAACACACACTCCTTATTTTTCATATTCATTTAACGTAATTAATAAACAGCAGGGAGAAACCTGTCACATCTACTGTCTCCCTTGTAGTCGAAGTCTTTTGTGAATTCTCCCTTGAAACCTGCTGGTGTGTGAACGCAGCCGAGTGTTGCAATGTTTGCTAAGTTTGAGACATACAGACCACTCTTTTCATCACCCTTTACCCCAGACCTACCTCCTCTAATCTGAAGAACTAAAGCAGATTATGGATGAGAGTATTCGCTGTACACCCACACCAAACACACTTTGTTTCTCTGCTTGTCAGCAGGAGCTGGAGAAGAGGAGGAGGATAGAAGATGCCTACAGGTCTGTAATGAACGAAGTGAAGAAAAAGTCTCACTATGGAGGACCAGACTATGAGGTGAAGCAGTAAGATTACTGGAGTTGAAACAGCTGGAAAAAAATGACAGCGGAGACATTGATTGCTCTTGCACCCGTGTACTGTTTGTTTATCATGGTGGACTTTGCTTGGAGCTGTCCTCATGGGATGTGTGCACGTGTTGTCGGCTCATTACAGGAGGGACCCAACAGTTTGATCAACGAGGATGAATTCTTCGATGCGGTGGAAGCTGAGCTGGACCGACAAGATAAAATAGAAGAACAGGTGTGATGAAGCTTGGAACGGTTGAAGCTCTCATTCCCTTTAGCCGTCTCTTCTGCTTTGATCTTTAAAAAAAACAAATATGTATAACTTAACCTATAGCTTAGTCTGCATTTATGTATTGTCGGGTCTAAACTGAAATGCTGTTTCGTCCAGTGCCAGTCTGAGAAAGTCAGGACTCCGCGGCCAACTCCAGTTTCTCCTGCTGATGTCTTTTCCACCATTGGCACACACCGATTTGCCAACAAGGTAGGCTGCGTATTGTTTTGCGTTATCTGTTGTACATTTTAGTCAGCCTAGAGCCTGTAGTGGCCTGTGTATACAGATGGCACTGACTCTGATGTGTCAGTCACCTACCTTGTTTCATTTATTTTTTTACTTATTCTAGTAATTCAGGTCAAAAATGAAACTGGTCATGGAGAGATTGTAATGATTATGGCTTACAGCTAATGAAAACCTCAAATTCAGTTTATCAAAATCTTTGCAGATTACATAAGTCTGATTAAAAAATTATTACTAAACCTCAAAAGATAATTTCTAAAGAAGCCGGCCGTTTACAGAGTGCTTTATCCAACCATATTAATGGTAAGTTAGGTGAAAGGAAAATGTGACAGAAAAATTCATCAGGGTTAACTGCAACCTTGTGAGGATTGTGAAGCAAAAGTCACTCAAGAGTTTAGTGGAGATTGATTGAGTCCATGCTGCAAGAGCCTTGAAACACAGGCGTGTCCAGGACATGGGATGCAACGGTCACATTCCTTGTGTTAAACCGCTCCTGAACCGCAGGGGTAAGGAGAAGAAGACCAGACTGTTGCTGAGGGGTCATCGTTTCAGATCAAAGTACATTTTTTATTTTATTTGGAAATCAAGATCCCAGACACTAGAGGGACAGTAGAAAAGAACACAATCCAAGTTGCTTGTGATCCAGCGTGAAGTTTCCAGGCAGTGATGATTTATGAAGCAATGTCTTCTGCAGGTTTTGGTCCACTTTGTCTCATTGAGTCCAAAGTCAGTGTAGCTGCCTGCCAGAAGATTTTAGACCACTCATGCTAGCTTCTGCTGACGAGATTTATGGAGATACTAATTTTATTTTCCAGCAGGACCTGGTACCCGCCCACACTGCCACCAGCACCAGTCCCTGGTTTATTGACCACGGTATCACTGTTTGCAGATGAGCTTCAGGCAGCTATTAAAGCAACCTGGCCTTCCTTAATACCTCAGTGGAGCCACAGACTGATCACCTCCCTGCCATGCCAAATCAGTGCAATAATTAATGCAAAAGGAGCCCTGACCAAGTATTGAGAGGGCATAATGTGAAGCATATGGACGTAATTTTTAGTAGGAATGCATTTCTGTATCATAAATCTTTTTTTTATCTCTTATGTAGCATTCAAATTTTTATCATCTGTAAGCTATAATCATCTGAATGACTAGTGAGTGTAACTCATCTATATAAGTTTCACTTCTTGAATCAAATTACTGAAATAAATTAACTTCTAATTTATTGAGATGCACCGTTTGATAATCCATTTTTAATTGAACGCTTTCCTCACATTTTCACCTGAGGTTCTTTGCTTTTCCTCTTCGTTCTTCCCTCTTCCAAACATCTCCCTGCTGAACAGCCTCGTAGCTATTCTTCTTCCGTGTCCTCAGTTGAGCTAGTCAGCGCCTCGGATGACGTTCACAGATTCAGCTCTCAGGTACTGCGGCCGGTAAACTGTGAGCACTTTTAGGGTAATGCAGTAGCCCACTGGGTTTTTACTCCTCGTAGAGCATGAGCAGCTAGCATGAGAATGTTCTCTAACAACTGGATCCAGGATGCTGAAAATATTATCTGTGCTGTCAGGAGTGCACTGCAAAAGCTTTCCTTAACAAAAAGTGTTATTTTTGGAGAAATATAAAAAGAGCACCTGGAGAACGCAAATATTTCTGAAGTGAAGGCATTTCCTAAGCACCTAACAGGCAGTATTCCTGGAAGT
Organism: Girardinichthys multiradiatus; assembly: GCF_021462225.1. NCBI lineage: Eukaryota > Metazoa > Chordata > Actinopteri > Cyprinodontiformes > Goodeidae > Girardinichthys > Girardinichthys multiradiatus. The sequence goes on along the minus strand of NC_061805.1, from coordinate 34,490,202 downwards.
TGTTCTAAAGCTGCATGACTGGAATATAGAGAAACCCCTTCGTTTAGTACCATTTCTTGTCCTGACATCTTTTTCTTGTTTTACGGCATGAACATGCAGCTGTGCAGACTTGTAAAGCTCTTTTAAAAAAACTTTCTTTGGATATTGAGGAACCCTCTCAAGCAGGATCAGTCAGGCTGATTTTTGTTGGGTTTCTGCTCAGTAATGACATTCCTTGAATTGCTTTTGTTCTGAGGCAAAAAATCTTGGAGTTAGCACCTCTCTTGTCTGCAAACACAGAGGTATGCTGATTGCTCAAGACTGAAATGTTTTAAATCGTTTTATATAGGTTTAAATTGCCTCTTGAATTGTGCTTTGGGTTGAAGCACAGCTCAAAATAGACAGGTTATGTATCTAATCTGAGTTTATGAAATATCTCTCTGTCTCAGGTGGAAGAGATGGTGCAGAATCATATGACCTATTCTCTTCAGGATGTGGGTGGAGATGCCAACTGGCAGTTGGTAATAGAAGAAGGAGAGATGAAGGTGGGCACAGAGGAGACAAGTCTCTGAATCATTTCCCGTTTTTGCATTACTAATACAAGCATTCTCTAGAATAAATGAACAAGCTACTCCTTAATGACAAGTGGTTATGCAGCAATGAAAAGTAATCTGCAAAAGCACTGATGTAAAAAAGTAAAATAATTCTTCTCTGCTGCTGGGACTTTTTTTGGAGTTATTTTTCTAGTTTGTTTTTACTGCGAGGCTGTGGGTGTATTTACAGGACTCTCTTCTGGTCTTTACGTTGCATAAACAGGTTTACAGGAGAGAAGTGGAGGAGAACGGCATCGTCCTGGATCCCCTTAAAGCCACTCACGCCGTCAAAGGCGTAACCGGACATGAGGTCTGCCACTACTTCTGGGACACAGATGTTCGAAATGACTGGGAAAGTAAGTTCGCTGCGACAGGGAGGAAGATCATGCCAACTGTAGTTCGGCGACTCTTGTTTCAACGTGACCTGACTAACATGAGCTCTCCCTCCCTCAGCCACCATTGAAAATTTCAACGTTGTGGAAACACTTTCCGATAACGCCATCATTGTTTACCAAACGCACAAGGTAGATCTGGTGTCAATTTATAGATTTAGCTGAAACGGGTTGCATGTTTGACCAGCAGTCTGTGTTTGGTTGCGTTTCAGAGAGTGTGGCCTGCCTCCCAGAGGGACGTTCTCTATCTGTCAGCCATTAGGAAGATTCTGGCAACAAACGAAAACGATCCCGACACGTGGCTGGTGTGCAATTTCTCCGTCGACCATGACAATGCTCCAGTAAGTGTTGACACAAAACACTGATCATAGTACACAAAATTACCACAGCTCCTCTTAGTGGTTTTGATAGTTTTAATAATCTGCTTTTTTTTTTTTTTTTTACTTTAATACAAGAAACTGTGTGAAATGTTAAACAAAGTGCAAAAAACGTAAAAAAGAGAAGACAAGTAAACAAAGGGTTTATTGATTTAAAACATCAATAAAAGTCATTTTGTGTCACATTTTTATTCATATTTAACAAAAGATGAATGAATGAATGAATGAATTAATTAATTAAACAAAAAATGGCTTGTTGACAACTATTCATGCTGTATCATATGCGGGAGGAAAGTCCCACTAGTTGATGGATGGCTAATCTAAACTGTTCACAGGGCAGCTTGCAACCTCGGGGACTGTTTGCATGTGTTTTGTTTTCCTTTCAGCCCACAAACCGGTGTGTCCGTGCCAAAATCAATGTGGCCATGATCTGCCAAACTCTGGTCAGCCCACCAGAGGGAGATAAAGAGATAAGCAGGGACAACATCCTCTGTAAGATCACATATGTTGCCAATGGTAAGTGCCTCTCGCAGCCATCTGGTTATGCCATGCAAAGTCAACTTTATTTATAAGCACTTTAAAAAACAACACAGCTGACCAAAGTGCTGAACAATTATATACAGCATACATGATAAACACATAAAATAAGTTACAAACAACTAGAGTGATATAAAAACACGTAAAAAAAAATATGATAAGCAACTTGAATAAAACATAATATAAAACATGTAAAGGATGAAACTTAAATGAAATGAAAAAGTTCTGTCATGCTTCATTAAAGGCTAATGAGAAAAGGTGGGTTTTCAGAGCAGATTTCAGAGCCACAGAAAAAGCTCTGTCCCCTGAGCTTCCGCCGCGTCCTCGGCACGTCCAGGAGAAGCTGGTCCACTGACCTGAGTGAGCGAGAAAGGCAATGCACTCACAGAAGCTCCGATAGATTAGGTGGGGCCAGACCATTTAAAGATTTAAAAACAAATAAAAAAATCTTAAAATGAACCCTAAACTGAACAGGCAACCAGTGCAATGATGCTAAAACAGGAGTTATGTGCTCTCTCTTTCGTGTACCAGTTAAAAGGCGGGCGGCTGCGTTCTTCACCAGCTGGAGACGAGGCAGGGCTGTCTGCGATACCCCATAATACAGAGAGTTGCAATAGTCGAGGCGTGTTGTAATAAAAACATGGATCACAGTTTCAGAGTCCTGTTTTACCTTTGCCAGTTGTCTCAGTTGATAAAAGCTGGATTTCACCACTGAGCTGATCTGCCTGTCAATATTAAAATCACTATCCATTTTTACCCCAAGATTGGTGATAATGGGTTTTATATGCTGGTTCAGAGGGCCAAGCTCTATGGTTGACAACCCAGTGAAACCCCCAGGACTAAAAAACAAAACGTCTGTCTTTTTGTCATTAAAATTAAGGAAGTTAAGAGTCATATTGGCTCTAACTTCCTCAAGGCACTCAAGTAGTGATTGTGCCGAGTAGATTTCTTCATGTTTCAGGGAAACATAAACCTGGCAGTCATCAGGATAAAGATGGAAGATGTGCTTCCTGAAAATAGAGCCCAGGGGAAGGAGGTATAATGAAAAAAGCAGAGGCCCAAGAACTGAGCCTTGTGGGACCCCACAAGAAAGTAAAGCACAAGACAATTTAAAAACTCCTAAGCTAACACAGAAAGTCCTTTCAGACAGGTAGGATCTGAACCAGTCAAGGGCACTTTCTCGAATACTGATGAGGTGCTTTAAGCGAGAGATTATAATGCTGTGATCCACAGTGTCAAATGCAGCTTTCAAATCCAATAAAACCAGGATCACGCAATATCTGCAGTCAGTAGCTAAAAGAAAAGGCAGCTTGTAGATCGGCCTAAAATTTGACAGTTGCATCTAGGCTCGGCTTTTTAATCAGAGGCTGCACTATGGCAAGTTTACAATCATTGGAAAAACACCCGAGGACAAACTACTGTTAAAAACAGCAAGAAGTAGCAATTACTTCTTTAAAAAACCTCGGTTATGATCACAAAATTACAATAACACAAAAAATGCTTCTTTTTTCATGGTGACCATTTCCATGAGAAAATAACTTAACTGTGAGTTTAATGTGAGACATGGTTGCATGTTTTGGTTGATGATTGTTTCAGTCTATAAAGCAAATGTTTTTATTTTATTTTATAAATTATAGGTGCAATGTTTAAGTGTTTATTGTTCTTAAATTTGACGATAATGGCTTATGTCTATTGAAAACCTGAAATGATGTTTCTCAGGAAATTAAAAATAACATCAGTTCAGTAAAAAGTACAGAAATATCAGCCTATTGAAAAGTATGTCCACATATTGTACAGTATATGGGCTCCTCTCCCATGATTTACTGCACCAGTGAAGCGTGGTTTGGATTTTTAGCTGTGCATCAGCACTGAAGATGGTATGTTTCTCTGCATTTAGGGTTCGTGGCTATGTAAAGATTATCTTCCATCTCAGCTCATAAGGTGGATTCATACGGCGTACGTCTGAAAAGCTTGTTAGCTTTCCACCAATCTATAAATCTTTGCTATAAGCTCATGTTATGACATGTTTTCACTACAGACAAGGGAACTATTACTGGTAATACCTTCATAATACCGTCAGATGATCTGATTTTACCCTTTAACACAAGGCATGCAACAGTTATAGCTCTTGTTGTGGGTATGACTGTGTGTGGTCGGTCTTGAAGAATAGACTTCACCCATAGTCCACACCTTATGAGCGTCATGTCACAATCTTCTAAAGGTTGCAGTTATCTCTGTTGCTTTTGCACCACACTTTTTCCTTCCACTTAACTTTCCATCAATATACAGCTCTCTGTGAATAGCCAGATTCTTTAACAAAACCATCTTTGTAGGGGTTGTTAATGAGCATAATAGCCAAAACATAACTCTGTAATCAAATATTTTTTATGGTTAGTGCTTTGTTGGAAAGTCATTCATTAGCTGGAATCTGGAATCATCAAAATTAAAGCAAATGTTTGAAACCTAGTATGAAGCGATTGGACAATACGAGTTTAACTTTTGAAGTACCGAAGTATATTACCTTTTCAGACAGATTACAGTTTTCTGAAATGCCCTTGTATTGTTATAGTAGCTCATATATAGAGAGACATGTTTACTGGGTAATGTTTTTTCCTGCAAAGTCAGTCCAGACTTTAGCAACCCTCCTCCTCCCTCACTTACTGGTAACTCAGCTAATAATTCTCCCTTTTTTCACTAGAGGGCCCCCTACATCACCATCTCTGCACTGATTTGCGGTTGTCTGTTCTTAATGGCCTTAATGGTCAAAAATGGTGTTAAATTACAAAGTGAGTTGATATTGGTCCTCTGTGTGGCTTCAGTAAACCCTGGAGGCTGGGCCCCAGCTTCAGTCCTGAGAGCCGTTGCCAAGAGAGAGTACCCCAAGTTCCTGAAACGCTTCACCTCCTACGTTCAAGAAAAAACAGCTGGGATCCCCATCCTTTTCTGAACACTAAGAGGTAATCAGGAACAGAAACTGTTTGTTTACTATGGGATAGTAACCTTTATTTGTGTTATTTTTAACACAAATATTTTTTTTTTTCTGTTTTTACTCATTTATTTCCCTAGCTGAGTCAGGCTGGCCCATTGTAGGGATGGTGCTCTTCATTCAGCAAACTGTCAGAATGGCCCACTCTCCTTTCATTTACACAAGAACTTCCAGCAGGACCTTGTATGACCAGGACACCCCACAGGATACCTGCCTGAACATGAGAGCTTTAACACCCCAGCTGCATCTTACTAGCTGCCTCCATCTGGTGGCCATGAAAGTGCATTTAAAATCAGTTCAAAAGTTTTTGAAGAAGTCTTATAACATTATTGATTAGTTGTGTGTTGTTTTTTTTTTTTTTTTTGTAAATTGTTTTGTACATTTCTTATGATTACCTACTTCTGGACCTTTTTGGGTGTGCTATAATCACTAGTGTTACAGCTACTTGTTTTGCTGCTGCTAAAGTAAGCTACCACAAGAGAGGAGCGTGAATGCTCCCGGGAGCTGTTTCCCCTTTCTTGCCTTGCCCTGTCCTTCTTTTGACAACTCTTTACTGTTCGATGGGGGGTCAGAGCTCACAGCTTTGAGATCTTTATATTTCTAGATTGTTATAAACTAGTTTTCGGAGAGCACATAGACACAATGTATTGTACAGAGAGTACCTTTTCAGTTAGTTTACCAACATGACAAATGTGAATCGACTGTTAAACGCTTGAATCTGAATGATAGTAATGGCAATGGGAGATTGAGAGACTTTGCTTATTAACTCTTCTTGGACCATATTTTTTTTAAAGGCTTAACTGATAATATGGCAAACAGTGGTCTGAAATTGCGATCAGCATGTCTGTCTTTAACCTCCAACTCAGTGTTTCAGATGGACATTTGCAAATGATTGCAGTGTCTGATAGAAAGATTCCTCTCTTTCATCCAGAGAGAATTTGATCCACTTTGTACACATTTTATTTCTTAAATGTTTGCAAGAATAACCATTTTTACATTTCAAGATTGAAAATGAGATCTACCTTTGTCCAACAGAAGTGAAATTGTGAATTGGTAGGAATTATATCATTCGTACTTTTCATTGTCAGTTGTGCAACATTTACATTTCACAAGCCACACTACGGTGCAGCGGCATCCCACCCTCTGACTGATAAAAGAACCACCCCCAGAATGCCTTCGACACCAGGGTGAACCTTGAGACGTTCTAGATTACTCTAATTTACAGCCACCAGACATGCATTTATCAACACTGCATTGAAACTGGGGGAATGGTGGGTCGACATTTCATGTCATCGTACCTCATGACTATTAGATTGTGTTTAACGCCGTTGAGCGTTGGGAGTTTTGCAATCAGCTGATCTGTGTGGTTAGATCATTCGCCTGCAGATTAAATAATCTTGGAGCTCCGAGGTTTGGAAGGTTCTGGATTATTGTTTTGCTGATAACACAAGTTAGATCAACATGTTATTCCATCTAAAGAATACAGTTGGTGTTTTTAATTGTATTTTGTCAGCAATCTACAGACTTTGTATATTTCTAAGTTGTACATCCGAAGTGTTATTATTTGCACTAAATGTATTTGCATTTGACAATGTTCTGTAAAGTAAAATTATTACACAAAAGACCTGAATAAAAGTGCACTGTTTATGCAGACTAGCCACCTTTCACACTTACTATCCCCTTGGTAAAGAAGTGAAACAACCTATAAACCTTTAATTAGTTAGAAGAAAAAATAGTGATTGGGGCCATTGTAGGCAGCCTTAAATGAAACCGAAACATTTCTTTACTTAAAATAGATTTTATTTTAAACACTTATTTACCTAGCAGGTTAAAGTATAAATTGTGTTTAGGGAACTTGTAATTAAGTAATCTAAGATTTCTTGTTCCTCTAGGGAACAGTACTGACGTTACACAGGCCCATTTTTTTAAAGCCACGTTTCAAAATGGGAAAAACAAGAGAACCTGTCGATAAAATTAAAGGCAGAGATGCATTGGTCCTCATAATTCGGGTGAAATGGCTAAAAGAAAAATATGTTTACTCACCTAATCCTGCTCACATCTCTGGTAGATTAAAACTTGTTTAAAACGTTTTCTAGACTGAAAAAATATTGGCAACAACAGAGAGCGAGGATGATGGGAAGACTGTTGGTGATTCACTGCAAAGAGCGGCATCTTGGGGTCACCAAAGGTTTTTGTTTTGTTTTTTCACTCTTTTTTTTTTTTCAATTAAGTTCTGAATTTTTCTCACATTTCCAGTGTAAGATTTTGCTGCTGCAGTAAAAGCTTCACTTGTTTTAAGGTTTTTACTCATATTTAAAAGGAGTGCAACTTGGTTTGTTCTGACAATGTCTTAATTATTTTTGCTATATTTAGAATTGGTTTCTTCAAAATCATTCATGTCCAACCCAAATCAACAAGACAGGCCCAAACCATGATACTATGATACTAACAAATAAAATAATCAAATTAAAGTATTAAAAGTTCTGCTTCAGGAGGTCACACAGTGAATTGTAAAGGAGTTTATTTATAGGAAGCTTTTCTTTACATAAATATGCATTTTCTTTACATTCAGCAATTAAAGTGTTTATTTCAGCAGATGGTGAATTATTAAGAGTTGCGTAATAAATTATTCTCTCATCTGACATGATTGTAGAGTTGAACATTTATAGTTGGCTACAGTCACGATGAGGTATCAGACAGTTGTCAGTGTAGGATGCATGTCTCCTAGCTTCTTCAGGACGTACTTGCTCCATTTCAGAGAGACCCGAGCAGAAGCATCTCCAGTCACGAGGCCAACCTCACAAAACTAGTAGTTCCACATCAGACATGATCTACATTGTTTCTTTGTCTCTGCATATATCAACGATAAAACAGAGGTGTGCATTTGTAGAGGAAAGAAGGAAAAAAAGTGCATTTTCACACGTCCAACTCTTGTTGACCACCCATCAAAGCAATGTCCTCAGAGAAAAGAACATATTTCTTACAGTAATCAAAACCAAAGTGCCTTTTTACCCAGAGCGAGTGCATCGTCCAGGATACACTAACTGTCTTTTCTCACTCTGAACATCAGGTTCCTCTCAGGCAGCACAAATGGCTGCCTTGTTAGGAACATTTGGCCACGTTGCAGCCTGTGTTTGGCCTCAGGAGCTTCATAATGAAGTCTGTTCAAGTCAGTCGGTCCTTCAAAGAGTCCTTAGATGCTACCATAAATTCACTGTAAACACGTCTCAGCAGCAGCTAATGCTGTAGCAAAGATTTAAAAGTCTTTCTGGCCACCAGAAAAGAAATGGATGACGTTAAGCTAGTATTCCCATATATATATATATATATATATATATATATATATATATATATATATATATATATATATATGCAATCTTAGTGTGCACAATGAAAAAGGTTTACACAAATAAAACCTAATAGCACTGCTTTGATACTTGCTGTAGAAAGGCAACACTATCTGAAGTTCAGCACATTATAAAATATGTCAAATTGGTACTGTTCCAACTTTGTAGAGGTCCGTCAACCAGAGAGACGTTCAGGGGTTGTCCTTTGGAATTGGCAAACAACAAATGGCATCGTGGATTTAGCAGAACACGTGGAGACCAACTCTCAGCCTGGTGCATCCAATGGAGTGTGGAGATTGTCTTATGCGTGGCAGGAGGAAATGAAGGATGTAAAACTTTTACTGTAGAGGAGAAAATAAAAGTTATGGTTAAAAAGGTTTTACATTCTTAAAGTCCATATATTTTAGAGGCAGAAAACATAACAAAAAAGTGACAATCTGCCTTTTCATTATTTTTCAACGCAGATAAGTAATTTTTAAAAAGTCTCTCTGTTGGAAACACTTTAGGTTTCAGGTACACAAAACAATAAGAATCTCGGATTTAAGGGAAGAGGTCACAACACAGGTCATTGCTAGGACAAACAGCTCAAGCAGGGAGTCAACAGCCAGACCACAGGGCAAATGTAGCTGTCTGTGAGCATCAAGTTTAACAGTTAAGAGAATTTGTTTTGTCAGCACAAAATGTCTACTGATACCCTCAAATTGTGTTAAATCAACGATATTTTTTCTTGTGTGTCTGAGCCAAATGAATGAGTGTTGACACTAGCTGCTGTCTGATTGTACATCAGTGTTTTACCCTCCATTCTATCCACCACATTTTTAGCAGTAACTTGAAGTGACTACTCAGGAGTAACTTGCAGCACTACAGTAATTGCGCTAAGTTATTGTCGTGCAGTTATATGTACTCATATAACCCTAGAGAGATCAGAACTATAACATACCAAGTACACATCAAGAACAGATCCATCGTCTCTGTCTATGTCCACATCTACGGTGCTCTGCTCTGACGTGAGGCAGATGGCGCTGTCTTCCAGCGTGAATGTAGAGCTGGATGCAACGTCATCCCTGCAACAGGACAACACGTTTAGAAGTGAACTTTTAGCTGAGAGTTTATTGTCTGGCTTGATAGCAGCTGTATAAACGGGGTCTGACAAAAACACAAAATACTCCCCAGAAATAAATTAAACCCTACTGTAGGCAGTAGTTTAACATCAAAAGACACAGCCTGGGTCCATGTTTCAAGATGCAGAGTCTGTGCAAATGTACTTCATGATCAGGACTAATTTCATCCTGAGAGAATGCAGTTCTGGTCAGACGTTTATTTACACTCATCAATGATATGGATGTCACTTTCATGCTGTGCTTTTAAATAATTCTTTTTCAGGCTTGAAAGTCTTACATTACATGCCTTTTGCAGCCATCCACAAACTTCTGGCATAATTCTGTCACTCTCAGATGACAGAAAACTGGTTATTATCAGGAACAATCAGGAGCAAGCCAGGAAGCTATGGCCAGTCATAAAGCTGCTGGAACACCAGTGTCACTGTCCACAGTAAAGCAAGTTTAATATCAACATGAACAGCAGATTTGTGTTTCCCACATGGAGAAACCAAGTGCTTTCTGGAGAACGGTTTGATATGGTCAGATGAAGCAAAGATTGAGCTATTTGGCCAAAATGACATGATGAATGTTTGGAGGAAACACAATGATTCTTTTAAACTTGAAAACACTTAAGAACTGTTGAGCATAGTGGTGGCAGCATCATGTTGAGGGGTGGTTTGCTGCCAGAGGTACTGGTGTACTTCACAAAATGAGAGAAATAATATAAAGAACTACTCAAGATCCTTCAACTTCCCCTCAAATCAACAGGTAGCTAGGTAGCTGAAACATGGACACAGATTGGCTGTTCCAAAAGGACACTGATACCAGTAAAGACCATAGCTGGCTTTAAAATGAGTGAAGCAGACTAACATTAAGCGTTTGATCACATGCTTAAAAAATAGGTCTGGCCAAACCTTTAAAATGAGTTCTACCATTTTAGATAAGAACCCCAGTCAAATATCCAACCAGAATCATGCAAGGAGCCTGTTGATGGTTACAATTGGTTACCCTGCAACATGCTAAGGCACATTCCTCTGAATAATCTTGATGCTGCGTGAAGTACCAAAAAATCCACCATCATTTCAAACATGTTCACCCAGCAGTTGTTTTTTAAAAGCTTTGAAGCTGTACGTTACATAATCGGTCCACTTTGAAAAAAAAAATGGCTGCAATAAATCCTTGAAGATTAACTCAACTTTTGGCCTGATTGTAAAGGCATGTGAACTTCTGAGTGGAACCATGGACATTTCACAAATCTTTCAAAAAAAAAAACTGCTAAAAAGAATGTAAATATTTTTATTTTAGGATTAAAAACCACAAATGTTCAGTAGTAGAGAGCAGTCTGGTTTATGATCAGCCTACAATACAGTCAGTTTTTTCATAAACCAAAAAAAAACAAAAACAATGCCTTTACCGCCATGCAGCCTTCGCATTAGCATTAAAGTATTTATTCCCTACTTAAGGATTCTGTTACAGCATTGCTTCAACCACTAGGTGGCATCAAGAACATTTTTTACAGGACGTACACCAGGCGACTCCCTCATAAATTCAGGAATGTGTTGTGATCGTTTTATGAAAGATATGGTGAAAAGTTCTCTGGTTCAAAGCGAACATGGATTCTAGTTAGAGAGGTGTAAAGTGTTTATGCAGAAATGGTTGGTTTCATAAGGAGAAAAACAGATAAACAACAACTTTGCACACTCGTACATGTCTGACATGGACATTACTACAACAGGGCGACCGGTCATCAGACAGGGGTCATTGTTGGCTGATACGTGGCTTCCTATGTGGCGCTTGTTCAGCTTTGTCACAGCCTTTGTGTGGCCTGACATCGCCGGGTTAAAACTGTATCAAAGCTGCTGTTTAAATATTTATGAAAACAGACTGGAGAACAATATGACGGTGGCAGCAGGTGACCGACTAGAGGGCCAAGCCGCACAATGGAGCCTCAGAGAGCACGGCTGAAACCAACGCTGGCGGACAGGAGGAAAGGTGAAAGACAAACAGGCACACAGAGGGCAGAGGACAAAAGGAGATTTCTAGGAAAAGGGATATTAAGCAGCCTTTTGCTAGAGGGCGGGGTTTTACACTAAGGTGATCAAGTTGTAACAAAACCTGTTAATGTAAAACCATCACCGGGATTATTTACCTGATTTCGCAACATACAAAGAGGCAATAGATAACTTGTAAACGTCTGCAGTAATTAGTTTCTCTTGAAGCTCTATGGGAACCCTGCTCCAAGGTTTTATTAACATTAACAGCCTTTCTTTGACAACAGAGTCCACACGGTGTTCTTGAAGTTGCCAAGCCACCTGAATCCACTGCTCTTTAAAGCACGATCAGCTCATGTAACGTCGGACCACAAGGGACACTAATAACCAAGTGTTTGACTGAGCCATGCCCATCAGTACTGTGTTTAACATCCCCTCTGTTGTGGATTTAGGATGATGCGTAGACTCATCAGCCACTATATTAGGTACATGTAATTACAAATTGAAAATCAGCCAATAGCATGGCTCCAAATCGGTGCATTTAGTCATCTACAAGTGGTGAAGAAGACTTGCTGAAGATCAAATCGAGGACCAAAATGGAGATGAAAAAAACTTAAATTACTCTGAACGTAGAAGGTTGGTGGAGCCAGACGGGCTGGTCTGAGTGTTTCACAAAATGCTGACACACCTAAGAGTTTACGGAGAATGGCCCAAAGAGAGAAAATATCCAGTCAGTAGTTGATGTCTGGAGGAACATGCCTCATTGATGATGGGTAGACTGGTTTGAGGTGACATAAAGCAAACTGTAGTTCAATAACCATTTATTACTAGCAGGGTATGTGGAAAGCCATTTTAGAAATAACTAATGTGTCAAACCTTGAAGCAGATGGGCTACAGATTGTTAAAATAATGAGTCTTGATTTTAGCTGCAACACTGATATAGGGGCAGGATTTGGCATAGACAACATGAAAGCATGGCTCCATCCTGACTTGTATCAATGGTTCAGGCTTGTGGTCCTGGTGGTGGTGTGAGGGTCCACATTCGAGACCCTTAGCACCAACTGAGCATTGTTTAAACACCACAGTCTACCAGAGTATTGTTCCTGACAATGTCAGTGCTCTAAGACCACAGTGTGCTCATCTTCTGATGGCTACGTCCCACAGCATAATGCCTCAGGTCACAGGGTTTCTTTAACATGGTGATGAGTTCACCGTCTCCCTGTGGCCTCCAGGGACACCAGATCTCAGTCCAATTTGGTATGTAGTGGGATGGATGATTTATATCATGATTCACAGCTCCTGCATGTTGCTATCATGTTAATATGGATCAGAATCCCTGAGGAATAATTCTGGCTCCAACCTTAAGCTAGCAAAGTGTACCTAATAATGTGGCTCCTGGGTGTGTATCAGTATAGATTCAGAGGATTAGAAAGGAAAACGTAAAGTATGGACATTACCTATCTTCTGTTTGGTTCTCCACATTTACATAGATGGAGGAGGTGGAAAGGACGTGGAAGGACGTGTTGGCAGGGACCAGATCAGGATGCAGAAATGAACCAAACACTGCTGAAGACATAGAAAAGTATAACAAGTAAATATTTTAGTTTGTAGAAACCATCATCTAAACACCAATGGTAGATGATGGACAAAATGGCCACTGTGTATCAGTGTGGACACAATTAGAAAAATGAGCTCTCAAATAATTCATCAGTGTCACCAATTTGCTTATTGACAGGAAAGATCAGGTTGAAATGGGTGTTTGTCATTTGCTCTTCGCTAAATTTGGGCTTTTGCAGTTTTGACTCTAAACAGTTGAACACAAAAATTATCCATCTCCCATTGTGAGTTAACTCACATCCAACTTGGTAATCTTTCAGACCACTCATTTAACTCATTTAAAATATTTCTTTAAAGTAGTTTTATATTTTAAACTCCAGAACATTATATATAAAAATCTTGTGGTCTCTCCCAGTAAACTGAAAATTGTTTGTCACTGGATGTTTAAACAGAATAAAAATACCAAATATATGGCCAAATCCACACAGAAATGGTTTAATAGACACATGATCAGCCTTCTTCCATGATCATATCTGTTCCCAGACCCAGATCCTACAAAAAACATGGAGGGACCTGAATAGAAGAGATTATATGAGAGGACCCAGGGATCGGTGGGGTATTATTTGTATTATTGACAGCAGGGGTAACCATAAGTGTGGCTTTAGGTAAAGAGGGATTTTGTAGCTCGCAGCTCGTCGTCTTCCGCTTTATCCGGGACCGGGTCGCGGGTGCAGCAGACTCAGCAGAGACGCCCAGACGTCCCTCTCTCCAGACACCTCCTCCAGCTCCTCCGGGAGAAGCCCAAGGTGTTCCCAGGCCAGCTGAGAGACATAGTCCCTCCAGCGTGTCCTGGGCCGTCCCCTGGGCCTCCTCCCGGTGGGACGTTCCTGGAACACCTCCCGAGGAAGGCGTTCAGGAGGCATCCGGTATAGATGCCCGAGCCACCTCAACTGGCTCCTCTCGATGTGGAGGAGCAGCGGCTCTACTCCGAGCTCCTCCCGGATGGCCGAGCTTCTCACCCTATCTCTAAGGGAGTGCCCGGCCACCCTACGGAGGAAGCTCATTTCAGCCGCTTGTATCTGGGATCTCGTTCTTTCGGTCATGACCCAAAGTTCATGGCCATAGGTGAGGGTAGGAACGTAGACCGACCGGTAAATCGAGAACTTCGCTCTTCGCTTAAAAAAATTATTTATTCCCATTCAATAAATATACCTGAACTGAAGCTGGATTCTGTTTTATATTGACTGTAAAATTATGCTACTGTACTAAAAGGTTCATATAGGTGAAGGGATTTATCACGTTTTTATCAGGGGAGTGCCCATAAAGGTGGAAGGTGCAGTATAATCAAACAATTAGGTGGTTCCAATACCACTGACGTATTTCTCTGTATCTGACTCCAACATAAGAGTAATACAAACTGCTTCAGTCTCCTTTGAGGCCGATCTAGTAACCATGAAGAGCAAATCAGGAAGTGGAACAATTTAATTTCCTCTGTTGTGTGTTGCAACACAGCTGGGGATTCTGGTGGGAGAGCCCCTCAGCTGTAAAATAAAAAAAAAGAGGAAAGTGTACACATGACTATGATTTCTCTCTCAGCACCACGCCCCGGTTTCTTCCAGCGGCACATTGCCTAATAGACTCCTTTAACACAAAGGTCAGCTGCAGCTGCAGCATTTTACTTTATCACCCTTTGATTCATCTAACGCCTTGTCTTGAGGTCAGATTGTGGTCACAGAGGAGATTGTGTATGACAGATGAGGAGAGCAGAAAACACTCAACTCTTTTATGTTTTATCATATAAACATGCACATGAGCTGCATCCAAGAGGATGCAATTAACAAGTTAGGTTCTGCTTTCTTTCCTGCAAGGCCAAACAGAGTATTAATCTGTGGCAGCTTGGCCAGAGGCAGAACATTTTATGGTGGAATGAAAGGAGACATTTTGATGTCCTCAATTATTTCTAAAATGCTCCAGTTACAAGAAAAACAAGGAGAACATCACCAAAGGTCACAGTGATAAACTGGAAGATGGTTTAGAGGATAACAAGTAAAGCAAATTCCATTAATAATAAGGGACTTCTATTAATATGCCTGAATGTTGCCAGATTGTTTTTTTTTTTTTTTTTTTTGGGGGGGGGGGGGGGGTGATTAAAGGTAAACTATCACATGTTGGTGTACCTTGTCCATCCAGACTGGCCAGGCTCCATGCCCCTCCAAGCCTGTCCCTCCTCTCCTCCTCGTGCCTCTCATCTGCCTGCGATGAAAGGATCTCCTGGGAGGACGACTTCAGAGCAGGGATGCTGGTGCGAGTCCTTTTTGAGGGGGAGAATCGAATTGCTGCAAAGCAAAAATTGCCCAAAAAAAGCACATAAAAGTCAGGCAAAAAATGACAGAAAATAAGAAATTCACAGGAGGCAGAAGCAGAAGGGGGGAGATGAGTGGAGGAGATAAAGAGAAATGGTTTACGGAAGACTCATATGCACTTAAAGTCTTATATTCCAAAAATTAGCAAATTTTAAACTGTTAAAAGGATATAAAAGTGTTCTCAAAACCACACAAATTCTGATTTCCTAATGCAGGACGTGCAATAAAATCCGTTCCGGTCTTTTCCCTCTGGTAGGTCTTGGTGATAAAGTTAAAAGCACTGCTAAATCCTTAAATCAGTGGTCCAGCTACTCAGTTTTACCTACCACCATGCTGACAAAATGAACAGATTCATGCAGCAGCTCTAGACCTTTATGTCGTTGTCATTCAAAGGTCAAACATCATATTTTAAAATCCAGAAAATCTAAAGGTCTGAAATATAAAAACATTAATAAATCACAATTGGCCTTTCCATCGTTTTCCTAAGTAAATAAGTAATTATAAAACGACCATTCCTGACACAGAAAAAAGATTTAGAGCCACTCCTCTCCATTACCATATATGGATAATGATGTGTTTTCTGGAACCACAGAACATGACTGCCTATTGCTATAAGCCAAAATAGTTTGGTTTTTTGACAAAAAAAGACCTCATTAAGTGGAATATATTGCTTGGACTAATGCACAGACTAATTACGAACAGAAAAATTAGACTTTTGGCTTCTTCCATTCATTGCCACTGTGTTTTGCACAACCACAATGCAGCTTGCTAATTTAAAGCATTCTGGTGACAGTTGCTGGGAGAAAAATAAGTGCTGATCCTATGCTCATCAGAGTAATAACGGTGGTCAGAACTGGAGCAGAAATTATAACATGTATCTGAATGCTGCGAGTATTTTAGCCTTATTAATTACAATTTTATCACAAGCTGGTTATTATCCATCCCTAGGTTGAATTAAGTGCAGACTTGGCTCGCCACCGAGACCTTTTAAATCCCTGGGTAGGGTGGAGGTCTGTTTGGTCTTAAAGCTATGGTTTTCTGACATCATTTCTTCTGAGTTCCTCCTCCTCAATTGTTAAATCGCCATAGAAATCTTCATCTTGTGAACCAATATTAGAGCTAAAGACACTGCTATCACAAGTCGGTGTTCTCTATCTCGTAATTGCCTTATTCAAATACAGATCTATGTATCATCAGCAAACGCATGCCCTAGAATACACAATTTCTGCTCCCATATTCCGGGTCTTTATTGGGTCAGGATTTCCTGCTTCCCAGTCCCCACTCCTTTCACCCATTCTGTTTGCATCAACATGTCAACTTGCAGACTTACGCTGATTCTTCCTGAAGACCCGTGTGCTCATGAACTTGAGGAAGCGGCTGGCGTAAAACCCGGGCCGGTGGACGGAAACAGAGTCCTAAAGAGGGGGAGGGGGAAGGCAGGAGAAAAAGCGTCTGTCTTTAGGGTCAACAGGATCCAGCCAAATAGAGAGTTCATTCATAAAAGCAGCTATGGTTTCAGATTCTTGCAGGGTGTCAACTTACACCATCGTACACCAGCGCTTTCCATGAATGTTCCAACTTTTTAATGAATCTGAAGGGAGACGACACAAGAAGAGGCATTGTCACAACTGTTCATTCATTACTAACTCTCATTTTGGTAAACTGGTATGCCTTTTTCTTCTGGATGAAGCTAAAAACAAAAGAGTATGGGATTAATTTTAGTCAAAAAACAAAGCTGTCAGCCATCTAACACAGTAGTTCTAATATCATCTATAAATAATGCGAACTCAGTAAACACTCCAGCTTGGGATGTTAATGATTTCAAATGAGAAGAAAAATGTAAACAAAAACTGACAAAATCTTTGAGGGGGCAAATACTACATGTGAGCAAAACTGGACATATTTATCTTTCGTCACCCCCTCTGTGGCCATCAACCAGAGAGGCTGATGAAGATTTATCTATTTTTTATATTTCTATTTACTTCAAAAAGCTGTTGATCCATAAGGCTTCCTCTTTTATTACCAGCACTTAATGGCTTCCAGGACAAAAAAAAAAATCAATATGGAAACAGAGAAGACTGATGAACATCTGAGGGCTCTTAAATCCTGATGAATGAAGGTTTTATGGTAAAGTGTTTTGTAGCTCTTCCCATCAGGGCAGGATGATAACTCAACATAGCATCTTTGGCATCTATAAACGGTGAGTCATTATTGTATATGGATGACATGTCTTATTTTTGAGAGAGTAAACACTGCAGCCCATAAAAAATGTGAAAAAAGCTTAATTACAGGAAATAAAACAGCAATATAAGTTGATTTCATTCGGATTGGTACCTGTATGACTGCAGAATATCTATAATACCCAGGAAGATGAGCAGTTTTTCGTCTTTGTATGTTTTGGCTGGGATGCCGCCCATCCTGAAGCAGAGGAAAAAAAGCGGTGAGAGAACGGCTACTGTTACTCTGCGAGGCTTGAAGCCTTGCTCAAATAAACCCAGTCTGCTGCCTCCCTTTTACAAGTGTTTGTAAAAGAGGCCCTTACACTATTTACATTCATGTGTGTTGCTGTAAATATGCAGAACAGAGGCAGTGTTTGTATTTTTGTGTAGCTATGGTTATGTGAGGGGCCAACTGTGTGCCGATGCGGTGCCATGGGCGCGGTATGAGCATGGTTGTTTAACAGTGTCTGTGGGATGAAAACAGTGGAGATCAAGACACAGATGGAGACAGGGCCTAGATGTGTGTTCAAAATGTAGCATCTGTGAGCGTGTGTTTCCCCCCAGCTGAACAAACTCACGTGTCGTCAGTGGTGACCGCTTCGGCAGCCTTGCCGTCTCCTTGGATGGACTCCATGGCCGTGGAGTAAAGCACCCTCTGACCTATGTTTCTCCTGTTGTCTCCCCCCGTCTGGCCTGGGTCCCCCACCTCCCTGTGGTCCAGGACGTGCACACCCAGCAACAGACTATAGTCCATGATCTTAAAACTTTCCAGAACCTGTTGTAACATATTAAAAAATAACATTTTATATACTGAGATGACTCCTAACCTTCACCCAGAGACATCATTAAAAGTTTTTACTCCCACTAAAAAAATGTTTTGCCCACTTCTTTCCCAAGAAAAAGGTCAGCAGAAGGAAATGTTTGTTTGAGCCAGTTCTGAAATAAGCAAACAAGGTGTTTCTCCACAGTGAGCCAAGCATTACACATTGACCTGTCTGAGCCTTTTGTCCAGTTTCCCAGAGACCCTGTGACTTCATGTACTCTAAAAATGCAGACTTATTGGGCAAGACAAGAGCAGAGACAGACGGGAATAGGATCAGGGTCTTAACCATCTTACCTGGTCTGTTTTATGACCCAGACCTGAGCACCTCACTCCAAACCGCTTGTAGTACTAGAACTTACTAAATGTTTGCTTCATGCAAATGTATGTATGTAATGTTTTGTAACATTACAACCACAAACTTTAATGTATCTTGTTGTGATTGTATGTGACTGCCCAACTGTGACTTAAAAAGAAAAGGGTACAGTTTTCAAATATGTTTACTAATTAAAAGCTGAAAATTATGATATGTATGTGTTTAGCCCACCTTGAATAAATACTGTAAAGAGTCACATTTTATTGCAACTACAGCTGCAAGTTTTTAAAATTTTAAATACTTGTGTTATTAATCCCTAAGGGAAATTAAATAAAGGTGTCTCTACTACATTTACAGATTGACACACTGAAATTTTTGCCCATTCTTCTTTGCAAAATAGCTCAATCTCAGGCAGATTTAGAAAACGTCTAATTATCGCTCTCCTTGCTTGTCAGTTTAGGTAGACGGCCATGTCTTTACAGATTTACCGTTGTACAATACTCTTTCCACTTTCTGATGATGTATTGAACGGTGTTCTGTGAGATGTTCAAAGTTTGGGATATTGTTCAATAACCTACCTCTGCTTTGGACAACTTTCTCCCTGACCCTGTGCTGTGTTTCTTGTTCTTCATGCTGTGTTTCTTGCTGTTTGTTCACCAGTGTTCACCAACAAACCTCTGAGGCCCTCACTGAATTTATATTTTATGTAATTAGACTAAAACAAAATCACAGACAGGTGTCTTTATTTACCGATTAGGTAACTTCTGAAGGCAAATGTTGGCATTAGATTTTATTTAGATATTTATCAGAAGATAGGGGGATTAAAATTCTCCCTTCACATTTATGCAGTGGTCTATTACATTAAATCCCAATGAAATACAT
This sequence comes from Girardinichthys multiradiatus, assembly GCF_021462225.1. NCBI lineage: Eukaryota > Metazoa > Chordata > Actinopteri > Cyprinodontiformes > Goodeidae > Girardinichthys > Girardinichthys multiradiatus. Next base: position 34,470,743 of record NC_061805.1, on the reverse strand, counting down.
GAAGGTTTGTGGGTGTAACATGACAAAATGTGGAGAGGTTCAAAGTATAAATACCCTTAAACTGAACTGTATAGGCCATCTCCTTGTGCATGTCAGCACTGTGGTTTAACCTGGGACTCAGCTTAAAGATTTTTCTTTTTAAATGGCCGTGAGAAAGTCACAGAAGGCAGGAAGTATATAGAAACCAATGAGAAATCAATGCAAATACAGTTGTAGGTGTAACTAAGGTATAGAATAAGCCTCTATGCCACTAATAAGAGCTGCACAAACCGATGACTCAAACTGCAGCAACTGGCTCTGAAAAACAGATGGCCACCTCCTTCAGACTGAGCTCTGTTTCTGTAACAGCTCAGAAAGTGTGAAGGACATTGAATGTCAACAGAATAAACATTTGCCTGTTTTTGGCTCAAAATCCATAAATAAACTTTGCTGCACAGACTGTGAAAAGAAGCCTAAAGAAAACTGGGAAAAGGGCGAGTCTTTTTTCCCAACTCAGATTAACAGTGAAAGACAAGACAGACATAATGACTGACTGACCGACTGACTGACTGACTCAAACAAAACACAGAGTCTTCAGTCTGCGCTTTGCCTTTTTCCAAATCAACAATTTGCATCCCTCACTGGAACTCCCACAGCCTATTCAAACAGCAGCCATGTTGAACAGAGCTGCCTACAGAAAGCCATTACCGCATGTCCAGGCCTCAGCTTTCGCCAGCAAACATTTACGCCTGACAACAGCTATTTGTCTGAATTCAGAAAAGAAGTGACCGACCTTACAGTGATCTGGGCGTGTCCCCTTGGATGATATGTTATCTGCTTTCATTTTAAGTGAAGTTCACTTTTCTTACAGTGAAAGGAGAATGATAATTATACACCAGCTAAACTCTGTCACTGGATTCTCTGCCCAAATCCCTAATGCATCTCCCATAACCTCCCAACACTCTACTAATCAATCTCTACACTAGTAATGGTAGACAAGAGCGCCGCCTCTCGTGTCTCATTTTGGAGTGACATTAATACACTAAAAGCTTTCTCATGTCTGAATCTGCCTGCTCCAAATATACAACAAACAGCCAGTTCTGCTTATGCTTGAGGACAAAAAAAAAGCTCTGATTCTGAGAGGACACTGAGGGGGAATTTTACAAAGCAGTTGTTTACAGACCCATACACAGCCTTTAGGTTCTGGATTTGTGGGCAATTTAAACCTGTTTCTTTTTTCTAGGGACATGCAGAAGAATCCGCTGGTGATGGGAATCAGATGATTGTTAGCTTGAAGGGCATATACTTGTTCCCTGCTGCTCAAAAAATACTTTTGTTTGTGATCAACGAATCCACCATAATAAACCCTTCTAATTTGCAAAAACAACAACACTGTTCTGTGTGGACTCTGTTACTGAGGGAAGAACACTCAAAGCTAGATATCGTGGTAACAGTAAGGTGTTTAAAATTAAGTCAGAGGAAGCACAGAAATGAGAAGCTTTTTAAAGGAAAAACTATTTTCTATGACGTGTTCATACTGTTTGATGCTTGTTTAATCTGACAGAGAGAGCAAGACTTTCAGTGGATAACAGGAAAGTGTAATATTTTACAGGGAAGTTGCTTTGTGTTATACTCTTGAATTTTAAACCTCCATCTGTCACGAAACATGCTGGATTTGGCCTTTTTGGCAGCTTTTTTGAAAATCTCAAGAGTTACGGTTTAGCTTGAGCAGGGGTATCAAATGCCATTCCTCCAGGGCTGGTGTCCTGCAACTTTAAGATATATCCATGGCCAAACACACCTTATCCAATGGCTAAATCACCTCCTCAGCATACAGTCAAGTTTTACAGACTTCTACTAATGACCTTATGGTTAGATTCAGGTGAATTAAAGCACAAACACATCTAAAAGTAGCACAATTGCAGCCCTTGAGGACTGGAGTTTGACACCCCTGGTCTACAGAATACAGAGAGGATGCTATTTTCTTAATGCTAACTATGCTAATCACAGATCAGATGCTAAGATGTGAATGCTAAACATTTTCTCTTTACTTTATAGTAAAAACTTTCACTGTGAAAGCTCCCTCTCACACAGTGTGACATCATGTCTGCTCCTAATATAAATAATCAATGATCACTCACAGCAGGATGGTTATTAAAAATATTTTAATTATTTCTTCTAATTTCTCATATACTGTGACATTTTTAAAGAGAAATTGGAACAAGCCAAAACTGGCATCGGTAGCTTTAAGTAAAGATAAAAAAATCAGCCCCGTTTTACGGATTGCTGCATTTCTAATGTGTCTTCCCGTCAGCCACAAACATAGCGGGTACATCAAAGACAGAGATTGCTATTTTGAAACAGCCTCAGGTCTCGACCTGATGAGGCATTCCCCAAAACTCCTGGAACAGCGAAGGACCGTATCAGGCTGTATCCTGTTTCTTATGCCATTTCTAGATCACTTTGTGATGTAGAGGGTTTTAGTATTAGAGGAATGCAATAACTCTGGTTTGTACATGTTTTATGTGTTCAAACAACTTATTTTACCCCTGCCTGAATTTGCATTAACAAAACATATGGTCTGCCTAAAACTGTAAGATTCTGAATACTTTAACTGAAAGGTCATTATAGAAACAAACTAACAAGAGTCTTTATTATTAAAAAAGTATAACATGATCCAATTCATTTTTTTAAAACAGAAATGCATCAACTATTACGGTTGCAGCTATAATAATTTGAAACAATGATCATTACAGTATCAATATTGTCATCTGGAGATCTTTTAGTTTCCACACCATTACTTGTTTTGCATTCAGAAAGATTTACAAACAGCTGAATTGCTCTATGGTCCATAGAGCTGGGAAAAAGCTCTTGTCACCCCAACAGGTTCTCTAATATCTCATTAAAATACTTTAGACTGTTCAAACATTATGATGGAGATTTTAACAGTCTTGAAACCATCACCAGAATGCCTACTGCTTATAACGAGCTACCAAAATGATATCCTGTATCACTGTGACCATTAGCAGAATGCATCAGGCAGAACCCAGCTATTTACTTTTCTATTTGTCTGAAATGAAAAGACTTCTGTTATCAGATCAGTGTCAGGGATTCTGTGAGTAAAGTCCTCTGAACAGCTTGGTATGATCACAGACAGCAATGTGTTTGTCTCACTGTAATGAACTAGTTACAATTCCCATCATATCAGTGGTACTAACACACACACCTTGCCATTAGCCTCCGTTGTTTCAATCTCTCTGTGAGTTCATCATTAATTATTAATGCCTAATGCTGTTTTGGCATTTGTGGAATATCAGGGGAGCTGCAGAGTGATGGGAGATTTAAAAGGAAGACAGCACAGCCTGAATGTTCCTACAAGTGTCCCATCTAACAAAAATGTGAATCTGTTCTCTTCTTCTTATCACTCTGGCTCCAGCTCAATTCTGACCTCATATATTACACAATCGAATATCTAAGCTCTGGAAGTAGAGATGGAATTGATCCTGATCCTGTGCCCTTACAAAAAAAACTCCTCGGATTCCCTCCACGCCCTTCACCCCCCTGTTGCTTAGCTTCTGACAGCCCTTCCTCTGTGTTTAGGTCCCCTCCCGGGGTTACGGGGTTAGCTGCTTACTCATGGAAATGGACTGAGATTCTGCTTAGAGGGCACTTTGCTTCCCGTTTAGGAGGCTAGCACAGGAAGCCCTGACAATAACACACTACCCAGAGCTGAGGCTCCAACAGTTGCTGCTAAAAACAAGCAACATGTTTATATACTAAAAATGAATTTTGGAGAAATATTACCTCCTAAAATTATCAACATTTTAGTTTTATTGTAAATGCTGATTTAATCAACTGTTATTTTCATTCATTGTGTCCAGCAGAGAATGGGAAGGCTGATAAATATGGGTTGCAATATGAACCAACATATTAGTTTTGTAAACGTTTTAAAGAATAATAGACTTGTGATGAGGAAAGTCTTGTTGTTAGAGCAAGAATTAATGCTAATGCCAAACTACTCATTGCCAATGAACAAAACATCTTAGTTGTTGTTTTGAGGGGAAAAAAAACTACACTTGCCACCTTGCTTAAACTAGATTTACAAAGGTTGTATCTGGCTTTAACTAGTTTAGTGACAGTGCTAATCACAGCATCTTATCTTAAGTCAAGCTCGCTAGCATGCTAACAACCTAGCTTCTTAACCTTGAAGAAGCCGTTGCTAATGAGTGACACGTGTTGTTGTTAGGTAAAAGTTTAGCACACCATCTCATTAAAATAGAGTTACAAAGTCTTAATACTGTTTTAGTAACATTGTTTGCCAGAAACATAGTCTAAGTAGTTTGTTAAACTTTGGGAAATAGCTTCTCTGCTTCTTTGTGCTGCAATGCTAAACATTCAAGAAGTGATGACTTTGCAGAAGTAGAGGATGCCATTCTGGCGATAGTCTGCTTAAGAAAAAATTCTTCTATCCATTTTCTACACCCACTTCTTCTACACAGGGTCGCGGGGGTTCTGGGGTCTATCTCCAGCAGTCTACTGTCGAGATACACCCTGGACAGGTTGCCAGTCCATCGAAGGGCAACACAAAGACACACTGGACAAACAACCATTCACACCTAAGGGCAAATTAGAGAAACCAATGAACCTAATAGTCATGTTTTTGGACTCTGGGAGGAGTACCCGGAGAGAGCCCACGCATGCACAGGGAGAACATACAAACTCAATGCCGGAAGACCTGCGGCTGGGAGTCAAACCCAGGACCTTTGTGCTGCAAGCCAACAGTGCTACCAAGTGCGCCACCGTGCAGCTAAAAAAACATTCAGAAACAAAAATAGGAAAGTCTGCATATGCATATATGTTAGGAATTGGCATAAAGGTTGAAATGTCACTCCAGTTTGATATCCTGTGACTCGTGAAAGCTTGTAAAAGGATCCACTGATGGACTTAGGAGGTGGGAAAGCAACAGTTGTTCATACATTTCCAGGAAACAGTCTCCAATGACAAAACTGAAGTAAAATTTTAGAAGAAGAAAAAAACCGTAGTAACTAAATGTTCTGTTTCAAAATAAAACCAGAGATTGGAGCTATGTACCAGGCCAAACTAAATATACCCAAAGCTCATTTGCTCTAATTCTTGTCCATGTGGTAGCCATTGAGTGTGGTGTAATGAAAATCATTAAATTTTTAGGTTTTCCCAGGCAGGACTGTCAGGCCAGGCAGGTAGTCCAGCTCTGCAAAATCTCTGCCAGGAAGTCTCTTTCCTGGACTCTGGCCTCATCTACATTTACAGTAACACACTGTATTACTATATTTACACTGACCAGGATATTACACCTTGTAGCTGTTCAAACAGTCTGACAAAGGACAGGAGTTAAAGCAACTTAAATAACCTCCTGTAAGTTGTACTTTCATCTCGAAAGAAGCTGTCTCAAGTGGCTGTTTACTTCAGTGTAGGAACATCATTGCACAAAAAACAAAACATCTTTATTTTGCTATTATCGAACACCTGTGGTCAAACAGACAATCCCCTTCTGAAGTTGAATAAAACTAAAGGTAACTGAGGGTATTACCTTCCGAGGCTAATGACCTAATTAGGAAGTTTATTGAAAATGAGAAACATCTGCAGCAGAATAAAAGCACTTAATACTTGGAAAAGTCTCCAAGCTAATTGGTTCTTGTTCTGATTCTGTTTGATGTTTTTGATGAAACACGGCAAGAAATGTATCCAACTAGAGAAGAAAATTAATGTTTATTTCAGAAAACTATCCCTAAATTGAGCCTTTTATGTTTAAATTATGTATCAGTTGATGTCATTGTTTTGTTTTCTATAAACACGTAATTGCAAGAACTCTTCATAAATGAAGACAATTGTCTGGTGACTGGACTCAGACAATTTTCTGCTTGGATCTAACAGGTGACTGTCCAGTTGGAACTTACAAATCCAATGTTTATCCGGACATACCTAGGCTACCAGAACGACATTCTTCAGGGTAAACGTTGTTACTGAGGCAGAAAGCTCAAAGTTAACTATTTTTAGTGTTGCCAAGACATTTAAAAATATAGTCATAGAACAAAAGATGCAAGAAGTTACTTAAAAGAAAATGCTATTGCTACTAGCTTTTGATATGTGCAGTTATAGTCATTACATACATGAGCTTATCCCCTACGTAAAGGTACTGTCTGCCACATGGTGTAAATTCCTACACGTCTTAGGGACATTTTGTGAACTGGAGGTGAACTGACCCAAAGCCGACTTCAGCAGGCTGCAGGAAGACTAAATGCATTACAGGTAGAGCCGCACAATGCGTCTAAAATTGCAATCATCACAATATCACTGTCTGCGACATCACAATCTCAATGGACTGCCAGGATGCAATAAGCTGTTAGCCGACAACTCTTACAAGATCTTAGTGACCAAGATCAAAAAGCTCAGGGAGAGTGGTGGAGACATTATGATTATGGAAAAGAGAGTAAAGGGGAAATATGAGGTCATCATATTTGATGCATCTGGAGATCATGGAATTGATCGCAATATTCAACAATTATATCGCAATGTTATGTTTTCCTTATTACAGGTGTTCTCTCAGGACATAGAAAGAAAATATGCTGTTAACAATAGTTCCAAGTCAGAATTGGTTAAACCTGGTACAGGTAAGTTTTTAAAACCAGAGATTTGATTTCTCTGATTGATGCATCTCTTTGTTATTGCTGGGAGAAAGATCTGGTGTTCCAACAAAAACAATTATGCAGGAATTGATATCCAGTGAAAACTAGCTCTACTATTTCAAAGCAAGTCGACTAAGCACCCTTCTACAACACAATGAGAAACCACCACCTACCCGACAGTCTCTCTGCAGGGTCTTCATCAAATTGTTGTATGTCTCGGTATCAAAGTAAAGCCCCTCCTCATGCATGTCCTGAAAGTCCAGATCCTTGTACGTTGGACGGCCTTTCTCCCTCTCTTTCCTGGACGCTCGCCTCTTGTAGGTGGATCCCTTCAGGTCATATTTGTAGTGCATCTTGACAGAGCGGGGAAGCACGTTGTTCATCACAACCAGTCGGATGTTGAAACCCCCGGTCTGAATGCAGTACAAGCCGTAAAACTTGGGCAGCAACGTGCGGGGATTCTGGTTCAGGTTCTGTGGATTTAAAAGCGCTTGTATTCACATTTGGATGTACTATGCAGCATTTTCTAGACTTTGCAGACTTTTATTAATACATTAAGTAGACAAAAAGAAGGAATTTGGGAGCTGATCTATGGAGACTGTACTGTATTAGAAATCTTACCTATAGTCATACAACTCCTTTCACTTTATTTTTCATAGCATAAAGTTTTCTTTGATTTTGAGTCATGCCATTTTTTTCGAAACAGCTCCATTCTGCTCTTTGTTGTTTAGTTTTATTTCAGAAGAAAACTTTCTTCATAGATATACCAAGACGTGGTTTGAAGACCTCTAACTATGCAACTGTTCAGTGCTTGCTTGGCTATTGGATTTTTGTGGTGAAAAATCACAATTTTATTATGGAAACATTCAGCCAAGTTTTCTGAGGTGGTTGTTGCATATTTACACAGTACACAGCATAATGTAATACACAATGTAATAAAAATGTCTAACAGGAAAAAAGGGAAAAAATACAAAATAAAAATTTTAGTAAGCACAAGAAATACATAAAAAATAAAAGTAAAATTTAAGCATTATGTAAAAAGGAAGAAATAGTAAAATACACCTAAAAGCTAAAACATGATTTAAAAAAAACCTGATAATACTTGACCTTTATGGGAAAGCAAAAGTGAGAGAACAGCAGCAACGGTTTAAACCAATAATTCGCTTGATTACTAAGAGGAATGTGTGATCACAGGCAAATGAACCTGACAACCATGGAGCACTGAAGGAAATAGTAAAAATAAATGCAGATTAAAATATAAATAAATCTGATTCAGTTTTTCAGAAAGAAAACACAGTCAGAGCTTCAAGAGTAAAAAGGGACTTTGTTACCGTAGACAGTAACACAAGGATGAGATCGATGGATACGTTACTGGGAAAGCATATGTCTGCATCCCAGATATTGAACTGTTGAGTGAGAGTTTCCATCCATCCAGGCTTTAAACACAGTTCACCCGCTGCCAGGCTGCAAAACTCACTAACAACTCAATCCATTCCCAGTAATCCCTAAAGGTCCTAATCCTTCTTCTCCTTCTACACTTTATTTAATTTCATTGTATATGAGATATTTCACCACAATGATTTAAACACAAGAAGATGCAGTTAATCCCTAGGGAATTATTAAATTAATTCACTTAAGCCAATCTCAAAATATACACAAGATGCTGTTACCAAGGAAAAAACTGGTGTTTTTGTCCATGTTAATTATCCTCCATGTTTTCTTTTACCAGAATCTACATCTTGTTTGTTTTGTTTGACTTTACCTGGAATAAAATTAAACCTTTACAAACACTTTCTAATAGTTGTTGTTTTTTTTTTTTTTTTGGCTGTTTATTTTGGTAATTAGGAGATCATATGCCAGCGTAAGACAGAGAAAGGCATTGTGTTCCTCACCATGTAGTATCCAGGTAGCAGCCTCTGCAGGAACTTGGCCTCTTTGTGCTGGACCGTTTTAATGATGAACTCATCATCGCTGGTCAGGTAGAAGAGCGAGCCGCTGGCGCCTGGGTTGGCCAGCTCAATCAGAGGCTCATTTACGAGTGAGTACTGAGGATGGAAAAACATAAACAGACCAAATTAACCTAACATGGATCAGAAACAGCTTCATCTACAGTGTAATCAAACCAGAGCAACTTTAAACAAGAAGACTAAACACAGAAAAAAAATGGAAGCACTGTAGAAGTTTCGATAGAAAAAACATGGCGTCGCCAAACATCTCGTTTGTTTAAAACTACAAGATATAAACGGTAATAAATCATTTACAAAGCTTACGATTTCTTTGATACTGTGCTGAAACAAAGAAGTGTTTGTTTTAGTTTTTTTTCTCTCAGTGGCATCCTGCACTACATAAAGACAAAGTAATGGAAAAAATGCTACGAATTATTTTCAGAACTCATTTTTTCTGACGTCTAGCAATGATAACAGGCAGTAAAGTCCGGCTTGAAAGCATTTACTGAAAAAAATGGAAATCTTCTTTATAAATTGTACAATTAATTGTTTTTGTACAATATGTTGTGCATATAACACCTCGGATTTGATCTTTCATCTACAAAACACCTTTTCTCCACGTCTGTTTAAGATGTCCTTGTTGGAGCATAGGTGGAGTCAAAATAACCTCCAACTCCACGCAGGTGGTGTCCCAGAATCTCCACATCTTGCTAAGTTATTATAGTCCAAAAACCTTTGTCTGAATGCCTGCTTTGAAATAATCCAGTTAGTCTAACGGTGCATCTGGAAAGTACTACTAGATATTAACTTTTTCCACATTTTACAATATAGCCTTATTGACAAATGAATAAAATATTTCTTTCCCTAACAATTGCACACAAAATACACCATAATGATAAAGAGAAACTATTTTATTTCAAATAATTAAACAACTAAATCACATGTACATTAATATTAGCAATCACAGCCTCAAGTCTAAGTGGGTGTGTTTCTATAAGCTTGGCATAACTGTTTGAAGTATTTCCTACCATCATTGTGTTGGTAGATGAATCACTGTTTGAGGTCCAGACCACTCCTAAATGATCTCTTTATATTTGGCTGCTGTCATTTTACCAGCTATGCAGACTAGTCGTCCAGCACCTGGACATCCTCACATCATGATGCTGCCACCACCCTGCTTCACAGTGGGGTTGCTGTTGGCCACGTAATGAGCAGTGCAGACATGATGCTTGGATGTGTGTTCAGCATCAATTAGTAACTTCCTTGAAGAGCGTTTTCTTTCATATCCTACCTGATTCCAAATCTAAGGTGAGGAACTAGCAAGACACCCAGTGGCATGAGCTAGAACCACACTGAACTTGGCCTTCTGGCTGAAGGAAGCACTCTTTCTGCCAGGATATCCCCATCAGTCAAGCTGACATGAGAAGTCCTGGCAGTTCTATGAGTAGTCCAAAATTGGGTGATATCTAGCAATCAGTTCTTGATTTAGCTGTGGTTCTGCTGACCAGTTCAGGTGGTTTTGGACCTTGACGTCAGCCTGCCTTTTTACTTTCCACTCGCTGATTAAAGTAGAAATCAGAATAAACATTAGGCTGTAAAACCCCCTTTGTCCAGGCTCCAGAAAGAAAGACAACCTCTAAGATCTGTAACTAGTTTAGATATTTATTTAATCTGGAGTAGTCTTGGGCTTTTTATATGTCTGTTTGATTTGGATTTCTTTCGCTTTTGGTAAGCTGATATTCCTGCATAGTTTGATTAAAAGTAGATGTAACTTTTTTATTTCATGACTACTGGCTGTTGTTGACTTTTCGAATGAGCTTTAACTTTGTTTGTCTTAAAGATATTGTTAATTTTAGGGTAGATTCTAAATAGATCCTAAAGCCTAAAAAATATACAGAAATCTCCTCATGCCTCTTTTTAAGTGATAAAGTTCAGTCAATAATTCATCCTTAAGACTTATAGATTGTGAGACAGATTGGAGAGGGGGTAATGAAACACATGAAAAACAATCTAAACTTAAATGGTAAACAATGATCCAGAAGTGCCATCAAAAAGTGAACGGCAGCCTGTGAGAGCAGCAGACTGTGGAGAGTTGTTGGATGTTAATCGGTGCGTTATGAGAGCAACATGTTCGGAGGAGATGAGAAACACTGGAGGCATCTGCTCCCTCTCTCCAGAGACGACCGTCTGCAGTCACATTGAATAACTGGCACAAACACGTCTGAAAGTTTATCGCATTTATATGTGTGCATAGTCTCTGTTTTAATTAGTCTCTGCGGCGTGGCCTCCGCCTAAATGAAACCCATCACCACCTGAAGACACAACTGTAGCAACCTCTCTACTTCACCGCGCCTAATGAAATCCTCGCTATTCCGCCTTGAAGTTACAATTCTTTGTCTTCAGTCGCTGGTGCAGAAATAATGTCAGCGTTCCAAAAACAAGAATGCAGCTGGCTGGTTTTATGAAAGGACCTGGAGGCAGATGGGAAATAGGCAAACGGCGTCATAACAGGATAAAGTCATAACATCACACAAAATCTAATTTGGTTCTGAGAACAAAGCATTAAGAGGAGCTCCACAACTGGAGAGGATTGCAGATTCTTATTTCATTTCACACGGTGTCAGATATTTGAAAAGGTTTCAAAGGGAAGTAAACATGATTATAAAAACAGAAGATGAAGAACATGTTTAAACTTGTACCTTTCAATCTGTTTTTGAACCAATCTGAGAAATATATATATATATATATATATATATATACACAGTATATATTTTTTACATGTATTTGGTAGAAACAGGTAGAGGGTTCTAGGGAGCTCATAGAATCAGCTGATGCCCAGTAAGTTGTACCCAACTCAGTCAGGCAGGCTATGTGCAAAGGATGCGGTTTCTATACCACCCTGCTCATTTGTTGTCAGTCTGTTAGGAGTAAAGTGTGTAACTGTATACAAGATGCCAGATGCCTAATCTCAAGTGGAAAGAGAGATCGGCAAACTCTGTAAAATAGATCGGTGGCAGCATCATGGTTTGGTTTTGGCATCGGGGCTTTACATTATAATTGAACAATTAATTCAGAATATTCCTAAAATACTTTGAAGGAAAAAGTCAGGATATACATCTGAAGTAAACGTTTGTAGAAAACAGGTATCATAATCCCATCTGGGATTACGATTGAGGATTGCCAACCAGTGACTGTAAGGGTTGAACTTGTTTGTTTTTTCAATAAATGTATTTAATCAAGAAAAACAGGTCTGCTTGGGCACTACAAACATCCTAGGAAGAATGTCGTGAAAGTACTTAGGATGAGGCATTCCTGTTGGGAATGTTTAGAGGTAACATCTTACTACATAGAAAAGGGGGGCCAAATAATCCAAACTGCAGCAGAAATGTGCAGCACTGATAGAAGTCACCATTTGTTAGTAATCAGCAATGCACATAAACATTACATATGCAGCTTTCAAGGAAGCACAATTACATGACCTGGTAATGCTGTTCTTATCTCATTTTAATGACAATATCTATGAGCTTCTCTTGGTCACTTTTTAAAAAAACATTTCTTAATATTGCAAAAATGTAGAAAATTTAATAAGAAGGTTCACAGAATTCAATCAACCACTGTGCATGTAGTGATAGAGTTGAAAAAAGGCACACTCTGTAGCACACAAGCAAAAAACAAAAATACCAGAACACATGTTTTTGATTCAACCGGGAAACCACATAATAATTTGGTTTCATTTAGCATTTTTTCTGATTATAGTTGTCATAATGTGGATATGCCCAATCAGCTGCAGTGGTTTCCCAGCCACATGTGGGATGACACACTAACACCTCAATAAAACATGATTAACTCTTGTTACAGTAGATCTGGCAAAAAGCTGAAAGACCAGAATCTGCTATGTGAGAAATGACAAACAACCGCTTTCTCTATAGTTTGACAACTGATTGCATAGAAACAAATGGACAAAATCAGACGTGAATTAAGAGCCAGCAAAGCTGAAGGGTGCTTAAATGTAGCGTTTTTAAAAGGAGACTAAACATTGCTTAGCTTAGATAATTAAATTGTCAGGATGATGGCAGGAATTTACATCATGTAAAATATTCCCAGTTCACGTAAGGAACCAAAGTCCGGATTCATAAAGCTCAGCAATGAAAATGATCATCTGTTTTATTTAGTTTTACTGGGGTTATGCAGCATCTTGCACCCTTGAACTTCTTCACATTTTTCATTTTACAACCACATTCTTCCATGTGTTTTATTGGGATTTTATGTGACAGACCAGCAAGAAATAGTGCAGTGGGAGGATTTTTTTATAAATAAAAAAGTGGTGTGCAATTGTATTTAGCCCCATTTTACTCTGATACTCCTTAAATAAATCTCCAGATGTTATACAATTGCCACCTAAATGCTGTGAAACATGGAGGTGGCAGCATTATGATGTGGGGACGCTTTCAGGACAATGGGTGGAGCTACGTGAAATTCTGAAGGAAAATCTGTTAGAAGCTGCAAAAGACTTGAGACAAGGTTCACTGTCCAGCAGGACAACAGCCCTACATGTACAGCCTGAGCCACAATGGAACGGTTTAGTTCAAAGTGTATTTATTTGTTTAAATGGTCTAGTCAAAGTCCTGACCTAAATTAATTTGACAATCTGTGGCAAGACTTGAAGAGACACTCTCCATCCAGTCTGACTGAGCTTGAGCTTTTTTGAAATGAAGAATGGGTAACATTGTGAGTTTCCCTGCAAAGCTGGTAGAGACATACCCTAAAAGAGCTGCAGCTGTAACTGCTGTGAAAGATTGTTTTACAAAGTTTTACCATATACCAAACTTTTCTGATTTTCATTTGTAAAAACATTCAGTTATCCACTACTTTGCAATGGTCTGTCATACCTCGGCACATGTCTCAGGAAGATTTTGGGTCTTACCAGATAGTCGTCGGGTTTGATGCCAAACAGATCTCTGAAGTAGCGGAAAGCCAGTGGGGCATACGTCTTGAAGCGGAAATCTGGATAGTGATGAGCAGGAGTCAAGTTGCTTCCCTCACTGCGATGTGACAAAGAAACCAAGCCATGGAGTAATAAAGAAGCAAAAAGACACATTATCCCTATGAAATCTCAATAAAGGACAATCTCATCATTATGGCTGGGCATCTAGTATATCGACTGATTGTATTTCTATCCATGGATGCAGTGTTTCTTAACACGATCACTGAGGACTTGGGTCATTGCAGTCATTTAAATGAAGTGTGCAAGAGCAGAGACAGATCTAAGACATGAAGGGCAGTGGGCTTTAAGGACCAGAGTTTGAGGAACATTGCTTTAATGCATGAACAGAGTTCAGTACAGTAATCCACAACAACCTGGATTCACCAGAGCTGTCATGACAAAAAAGGCTGGTGTCGAGTTGTTCGCCTGGAGGCTGAAGATGGCTCTGATTACTGGATCTAAACAATAATCGGCAGCACATAAGCCTTTCCTTTAGAGAGAAAAAAAGGACCTGCAAAAAACCCTAAAACAACACAATAACCCACTTTTTTTGAGGCTTGGCTGGATGACGGGACATTCTCATACAGGCTTTGACAAAGGCTGGCCCCGTTTGGTTCCCAGGCTTACTTTCGTTCTAGGGGAGAACCACAACACATGAACGAGCATGTCGGCACAGTGAGAGTGAGTCAAAGTAAACTCACTGGAACTGGTTTTGTAGATCCTAAATATGGAAGTAGGTTAATAAAGATTAAATGTTCCAGGGCAACTCTAAATCAGGGTTCTTAAATAATGATCCGGGTAACAAGACTATTGTGTTGTTGCGTGCTGGGGTCACAGTTGAGGCTGTGCCCTGTAACATAACTCCGCAAAGTAATTTGACTGCTTTGTTCAGTGCAGATGGCAGCGGCGTTCACCTGTCACGGAAAGTTGTGCAAAGCAAATGCAAACAGCACATGGAAATGTCTGATTCAATCTGATCTGAGAGCCACCCGCCTGCAGTTTCATTGAGATGAAGACAAAGTGAAAAAGGAAAAGAGAATAAAGTCAGTGTGTGATTGTGAAAACTAGACTGACAGGACAAAGAGCAGCAGATAAACCTCCAGAGAAAAACAGGAAGAGAAGGAGTGTTGACAGTGAGAGAGGCAAAGACAGCTTCAGAGCGCATCCTTTAACCTTTCTCTCTGGATAATCTTTCAGAAGTGAAATAAAGATGTGTGTTTTCACAAAGGGGATTTGCTTAAAGAAAGCAGAAAAAAAAAGGGAATGGTTATGTCAGGTACTAGATGTAGAAGATTCGATCTCCCCGTCTACTGTTTGCTTTGTTTGTTGTGTCTTGTATAATTTTCTTCCTTCCCAGCCTTCATATTTCTAAGAAAAGCTGGCCCCTCAGACAATTATGGTTTTTAATCAACTCGAATATGATGTTAAATGCCAATAATGGTTTTATTTTTCTGACTCTGACGCTGTTGCATCAACAAGAGTAATGTTTGGCTTTTGCTTAGAGATTGGAGACATGTGCGTGCCAGGAACAGGTTTGCATAGGCCATAGTAAGTTTGCATATCCTGGTGTTGCATATCAAAGCCAAAACCTGCTAGGTACGTCCTGACAGGACTCTTGTTCTCTTCCTGAAACCTGATGGTTAAACACGACTGTGCTTGACCACACAAACAACACAGAGTGACCCGCTTTGAGCTGATTACAGCTATTTTTATCATGGCTATTATAGATCTTTGCAAGTTTCTTAATTTTCATGTGCATGAAGAAAGCATGGTCTGCCAGGAACACTATGATTCCTCCCTGGGGTACTTATTTTTCAGGCAGCTTTGACATTTCAACAGCGTTAAGCACAGATTAGCTTTAAGACAGATTTAAAATATAAAGTCCAGGTTGAATAAAAGAGAAAATTCTTTCGCTGACACAGTAAAAACCCGTCATCAAAAGTAAACACAGCTCTAAACAGATAGCTAAAAGAAAAGAAATTATACTTTAACAAGTTAAAAATAAGACATAAATATAGGGCAGAATAATATATTGCAAGTATATCAACATTACAATATTGCACATATTTATATTGCACAGGACTGTGTGGAATGAAGCCCTTTAAAAAGTATATACCCACTAAAAGATTTATTGGTACCACTTTACAATAAGGCTCCACTTATAGATCAGTGATAAATAATAACTCTACATGAAACATACAGGTAAACAGATTTGACTCATTATTTGGCAAGAAACCGATCTGTTTTGTCCCTTTCTCCCCTCATAATTAATGGATAATAAACACTTATTAATGATTTATAATGTGTTTACAGATGAATTAACAACACATCTTTAAACTACGTATTAGCGATCTATAAGGGGAGCCTTATTGTAAAGTGGTCCCGTTTTATTTCGTTTGTGTTTTCTAGTCCCACCAAAACTTTTCAGATCATGAAAAAATGTTTATTCTGACAAAGATAGCCTCAGTAAAAATAAAAAGTCGTAATGACTACTGCCTGATTCATGCAATCAGGTGATCATTAAAACAGAACCTTTCTGACAACACTTAACCACAATATCCAGCCAACAGTGTGTGTCCTTAAGCTCAAGAGCACTTGGGTAATGCAACAGGACGATGGCCCAAAGCACACCAGATAGTTTACATCTGAAATATTTACAAAACAAAATAAAGATCTTGGAGTGGCCTAGTGAAAGTCTATGGCTAATTCTGATTGAGATTCAGTGGTGTGACCTTAAACATACTATTCATACTCAAAAGCCCTCCAATGTGCCGGAATTCAAACCGTTCTTTATTGAAGAGGTGGCCAAGCACATAGGAAGGATTTAGGATGCTATTTTAAAGTAACATGTATGTGCTACAACATGTGGACCTAAGGTTCGTCCAGGCTTTGAGAAAGTGATACTTCAGTAGATAACACGAAGGCTGAATGAAGAACTGCAAAACTGCTCTGTTTTATCTTTTTCAGCAGTCAACCTCTATCTGTTATGGAACCTCCAAGATTTAGATATTTGTTTCCGGCCTTTTGGGAACCTCTGAGTTAAGGTAAGAACTTAGATTCCCTCATAGAATACACACAGAGACTGACATTTCAGTAATGCTAACTGTACTAACAGTGTCAATCCCTAATATAAGATGGTGAGGACAGTTTAAAATATAAACTCTTTGATCATTTTGTGTCTCTGTTTTAAAATCTTAGTGAAATCTTGTTTTACAGTGACTGCTTTTTAAAACACATGGTGTGACATCTCCTCAGCTTCCAATGTAAATAAAACAGGGCTACACACGAGAGGAAGGATAGAGAAGAAATATTTGGAATGCTGCTGTTCTTTTTTCTTTTAGTCCTTAAGGAAAAACCTCAATTAGGTAAAACCCGACAGTTATCAGCAGGACAAATCTTTACAAAAATCAGAGATCAATCACCAAAACTCTAATCAGTGGATCATTTGATAGGAAACAGACCATTGCTGATTATCCGACAGGCCTGTGTTAAGTGACAAAGGTTACAAGTCACTGCGTCAGAAGTACTGTGAGTCCAAACCGAGAGAGTGATGATGGATGGGATGATCCCACTTTCAAAGAATTCCTGGTTGAGCTTTAGATCATATCAAATGGTTCTTTAAGCTGATGATGTAATTGTGAAGACAGCCTGAGAAGACAGAGAGACCACATGCTGACGTCTGCTTAGCGCTGCAGCAACAAGCAGTATGCAGTAAGCTGATTTCACACCTCTAATCCACAGGAATAGTAACATCCCTGCATCATGACTCAGACAAGGAGAACTGAATGCTGACAAATGATGATGGAGAGGCTCTGGCTTCAGTTTCCCCAATGGGCAAGATTAGTTATTTATTGTGTGTAGCACTGACCCAGACAAATATTTTTAATGGTAAAACAGCACAACAAATCAGCAGACATAGGTCAACTGTCACACCATGTTTCCACCTACATATAATCAGTTTTTTATGAAGCAGCTTTCTGATTCATGACCTCATGCTGTCAAATAACCTTGAGATTTTATGAAACTCAGGCTGTTATTCTGCAATCACCCATTACACAAATAACTTAGAGGCTGCTTCTGAAAGGTCTCTATTACAAGATGTGTACTTAAAAACTGAGTATGCTCATGTATGTGCGCTGCTTTAATCCACGTGCTGCTAACCTGGGGAGAAAGACGCTTTCCACCACATAGAAGTCCTGCATGAGAACATCTCTGTCAGGCTTGGAGGTGAGGTTTCCCACTGTGTAGCCGATACCGAGCTGAATGGCTCCCTTCAAGGCAGATGACGTGGTCTTGACGAGAAAACAGAGCGAGAAAAACAGCACATTTATTTGGATGTAGAACACTGAAAGAGGAAGGACTGAAACATAACCCTGCTGTGGCAGACGCCCTTAGGGTATTTGCAACGCCCTCCGAATTTTCTGCCACCCTTGGTAAAGATGTGCAAATAACCTTAGAATAAATCAGTCTTTTTAAAAAATAAGCGTTTTTAAAATCAACAAAAAGATCACTGGTGCTACAATTATTGTTGCCCCCATCTATTCGTTTAAAATGAATGTAACTAAAGCATTTCCAATCAATAATTTTCTTGGTTAAGTGTCTACAAACCTTGTATAAGCAATCAATGGTTTTCTATTTTCCTGCAGTATAAATTGAGACACAGAGGCCCATATCTCTTAGTCACTCTTCAAAATAGAAAAGACAAGAAAGCATGTTGTTAAAATAAGCAGAGGCGTGTTGATCTTTTATAAGTCAAAAACTTATTACAGAAAAATAGCTACTTGCCCATAGTTTTTCAATATCTAAAAAAATCAGAGCACAAAATCAATATTTTAAAAAAAGCAGCTGGAACTGAGAGTGACAAGCCTGGATGAAGTAAGGGTGGTAGAAAAGTCTCCAAAGCTTACAGTTAGAAAACTGCAAAAAAAGATGCCATCTTAGGGTTACCAAGTCTCCATAATACTCATTATAAATTCTACTAAATACTTTTATCAGATGATAGTTGCCTTTCTGCAACAAAACCTTCAGGTGGGTTAGGAGTGGAACTAAGAATGAATTTGTGCAAAATGCTCACTGTTAAGCATGGGGAGCACTGTGCAAACTGGAATAGTCAAAGTTTCCTCTTTCTCTGTGCTTCAAACTAAAGAAATCATGGAGGGAAAGGCTAGGTGATGTCCTATTTTCGAATGCTGGTTTTACAAAGTGTTAAGAGCTGGGATACCAATAATTCTGCCACCATTTATTTAGAATTTCCTAAAATGGGATTTTCTTTCCTGATTGAATAAATGGATTTTTCCTTCAACTCATTTAGACACATTTATAAGGGGTGGCAACAAATTTGTCTACATCTATTTTTCCTGACATTTGTTTCTGTAATATTTTTGTAAAATTCTGAAAGAAATTTTCTATCAAACACATCAAGGTGTTTTTTCAACTCTGATTCCACAAAACCGGCCCAGACCATGATACTACCACCATAGCTGTTCCCAGATGGGACAATGTTATTATTTTTGGAAAACAAGATGAAAACCATTTTGTTGTGTTAATATTTCTGTGTTATTCTTCTGTTTCTTTTTGTGTGACAGACTAAAGGAAACACCAAAATTAAATCATCTTTAATTTGTATTCAGTTGTGGCCATATAGTTCTGTGTATATGAATTGGACATTTTTCTGTAAAATGCCTTTAGACAGCCTTTGTTGTGAACCAGCGCCCTATGAATAAACTGAATTTAATAACATTTTTCAGTAGTAAAACAAGAATGTGCAAATACATTTAAACAACAACAAATCCAACTAAAAACTGTTCTTATAAGCTGACAAATAAACATTCCTGATTTCTGTTAAGTGGGTGATTACCATGAAAAACACATTCAACTAAAACAAAGGTAGCTGTTGAGCTACAGGAATCTTTATGGTTACATCTTAATAAATGCTGCCACACAAGGTGGCGTCTACAGTTTAAATAGAAAAAAAGTAAAGAAAACAAGTGGGACCAGCACTTGACTGGACTCTGGCAGCACTGCCCTAACAGGGGTCAGGACATTATGTGCTGCAGCACACTCAGGTTACTCAGAAGAAAAGCTGCTTTGGCCTCTTCGGCTCTAAAACTGAGCCATTTACCAGAATCGGGTTTAAGATGATCAGAATAAGAAAATAAAACAAAACGCAGAGAGGTTCTGGTTGACTTTACCTTCTTGTACGTTTTCTCTCGACTCATACTATGAGACCTTTCCATGCTGGTTTCCGTTGCAATTGACATCTGAAATAAGGGAACCCGAATCAAAAACTGTAACATTGCTAACAGAAGCCTGGTGCTTTTTATATAACCCCAAATAATAATACAAAACCCTTTCTTTACGGTCAAGAGGATAAACTTACCTTGCTTAAAGATAAACAATGGTGGACCAACAGCAATCAGGGCAGCAACTCTTTATTATTAGGTTGAGCAATCATCAGGAGAGCTTCTATAGGAGAACAGGAACACAGAGAGTATTATGTAACAAAACTGGAGTCAAAGAACTAGTCATAGACTCAGCATTACAGCACGGAAAGCAAGTTGAAAGTCATGATATAATAAGTTTAGTATGGAGCTAGTTAGGCTGTTGTTTTGCATAACTTTCTAACGAGAGATACAATTTCTCCTTGATGGTCGACTGTGACTCATTTGTGTGCAATAAGTCCTTATTAGTCCTATTTTGAAGCAACCAAACAATCCTGCTAGTCAGCTCAACGGCTCACAAATCAAAGTGTGCACGCAACATGCTTTAATGAAGAGCAGAGCTGTGGTTAATGAGTCAGAGCACAGGAGCGAAAGTTTTTAATCTCCTGACAGCAAAAGCAACTTCTTACTAAGTCACAACACTCCCATCTGTCTGCTGTTCCCCTCCCTGCGCCGCCACTGCCCCCCCCTCCACCCCTTCTGCCTTTTTGACTTTCCAAAGAAAAAAAGGGCAGAGCGAAGTGAATAACGTCGCACCCGAGTGTCTCTATCACAGGCAAATCCGGCTGCAAGTTGGGATGTGAAAAGCTTAACAGAAACCCTGGTTAAGTTTGGAGTTTGCCTGACAAAGCTGTGGCATATCTGCACTTACCACACCACCTGCATTTAAATGCACCTGCAGATCCTGAAAACCTTTAATGACTTTCTGCTTCATCAGCATTTGATGGCATGTCCTCTGGCCAACTGTTCTGTGACCAGCATCGCCTTCAGAGCCTCTGCACATCTCATTGAAAGCCTTTTTAGAACCCCACAGTGTCATGCATAGTAAGGTTTTTAAAAAGTAACAATTTCAAAACAGCTTAAATTTTTGTTTGACAGGTAATGGGGTAGAGAGAGAGGGGAAGATATGCAGCAAAGGTCAACAGGCTGGGACTCGAACCCTTGACGGCTGCATCAAGGACGGTGGCCTCCTTGCATGGGTCGCACAACTTTACCCTTGCGCCAGCGTCGCACCTTTATGTCAGGTTATTATTGTGTCAAAACCCAAATCAATGCTATAAATGAAATTATTATTACTGCAACAATAAATATATTATTTTAGCACCAGTGGGTATAAATGTTGCTTTTATGTTGCAAATAAAAGCATTTAGCTTATTTTTCTGATCACTTCAAATTAAAACATCACCCGATCGTGGTAACACTCTTCAGTGTGAAAGTTGGACTGAGGGAAGAGCACTCAAACTTAGCTATTTTCCTCATCAGTGAGGTTCTTAAAAACAAAGTCAAAGGAAGAACGTAATATGTAAGAATCTATTTTTAAGAAAACTGGGCTCTCTACAACATGTCTGCATGTGACAAGTCAGCATTTCATCCGTGGTGCAAGAGAGCGAGAGAGAACGAGACGTTCAGCAGATAACAGGAAAGCTGGATAAAAAAAGCAAAGCAGCTCTGTTTTATCCTTTTGAGCATAAAGGTAAAGATCTAGACACCAGAGACTAAAGTTTTAGTAATGCTAGCCATGGTAACTGTGTAAATGTTTAAGATGCTAAAGATTGTTCAAAATATGAAGTCCCCGATTGTTTTGTCTGTTTTAAAACATGACACATGGATAATGCTGCCTTATGCAGCGAAAGGTGGGAACACATTTTTGGAATCCTACTCATTACTTCTTACAAAAAAGTTGTTAAAGAGAAATCAGATCTGCTAAAATACATAAGGGCAGCTCAAAGATATTCAAAAACCAAAAATCAGAAATCAACTACAAAATTCTGATTGGTCCACCTCTGATAATTAAATCTTAAATAGGTTTCCTTCTGGGTAAAAATGTGTTTTAAAATAGAACTGATATATGCTCCTAGATGAATGCAGGCTCACGTGCACCGAGAAAGGATATAAAAAGAATGCAGCCGACACCATGAGCTCTCATCTCCAGATAAATTCTTATCTATGGACCAGCTCCTCCATTGCTATATACACAACAACACGTTTCTGTTTGGGAACTTGCATCATTTATGTCCTGTCTTTCTCTCTTAAATAAACAGTAATTCTTAAATTATAAGGCTCACACCACATTTGCCTGTAGAAGGAGGAGGCAAAATGAGATCCTGTTATCAACCATGAACTTTGTCAACTGAGGCAAATCTGGATATTGAGGTGGTGATCCACCTGAGCCATTACTTGCTCTGACTGTCCTGGTACTCTGAAGCTGAGGAATGTTAATGAGTCCAACTCTCAGAACAACCTTGACGTGAGTGCCTCACTGTGTGTATCCCTCCTCCACTCGTACTACCCTCACCTGACCCCACACAGCCCAGCTGGACGCTCCTGTAGCCTGTTTCCAGAACAATCCATGAGAGGCCAGCAGCTGCGGCGAACAAACACCAGGTCTCTTGTTCGCTTCATAACAAAGGGCAGGCAGACAGTTGAACACGCCGATGTGAAATTAATGGATGGATGATCTTGACCAGCTGTGACTTCCTCCTGTCATCCACACCATTAGTAAACAAAGCAGACCCATTGGAAAATAAGATGGAACACAGAAACAATGTTAGACTTTAGTGAAACAAGATCCAGCTCTGTCAAATCAATGTCTTCATGCCATGCAGGGGATGTTTATGGTCTGGATGAGAACCAAATGTAGAAAAGGATCCATATGAGCAATACAAAGGAAACTGTGTTTTTAAATGTTTGTCTAAATATGAAAACATATGTTGATTTGCAGTGCCTTGGAAAAGTATCCACCCCCCTAGAACGTTTCCACAGTTTGTCACGTTATAGCCACAAAACTAACTGTATTGTGTTTGGGTTTTATGCTATCCAACAACATAAAGTACTTGTTAACTGTGAAATGGAAAGGAAATGATATGTGGCTATCAATTCATTTCTAGAAATAATAGTAAATAGAAGTAGAAATAGTAAAGTTGGGTGTGCTTTGTATTCAGATCCCTTGTATCGATACTTTGTCAAAGCTGTTCTGCTGCAGCTGCAAGATTTTTGGGAACGACTTTACCAGATTTAAGCATCTAGAAACTGAAATATTTGCTCCTTCTTTGAAAACAGCTTAAACTCAATCAGACTGGATTATGAGCAATTTAAAGTCCTGACACAGATTCCTAATTAAATTTAGATCTGGATTTGCCTGGGCCATTCTAGTACATACATTTCCTTCGATTTAAAGCAATTTCTTGTGGAATGGGCCGTACGTTTAGGGTTGTTGTCCTGCTGTAAGGTGACTTTCAAAGGAGTCTCATGTCCCTTGCAGTCTCCAGGGTTGCCCCGTATTTGTCTCTATCTTCCTCTAGTCTCTGACCGGCTTCCCTGTTCCTGATAAAGCAAAGCAACACAACAACCTGATGTTGCAGTCAGAAATGTTTCACTGTGGTATGGTGTGCTCAGTGACCCTTTCCTCCACACATTGCCGTTTTCATGCAGCCCTAGTAAAAAAAAGTCAAATTTTGGTCTCATCTGACCAGAGCACCTATTTCCACATGCTTGCTATCCCTTCCACATGGCTTGTGGCAAACCAAAAACAGAATTTTTATGGGTTTCTTTCAATAACTCATTGAACTCATCCACATAGGCCAGATTTGTGGAGTGCATGAATGATAGTTATCCTGCTAACACATTCTCCAACCTGAGCTGTGGGTTCCTGAAGCTTCCCTGGAGTTCCCATGGTCCTTTGGGCTGCTGCTCTGATTAATGATCTCTTTACCCAGTCTGTCAGGTTAAACAGACAGCCAAATCTTGTTACGTTTACAGTTGTTCCATACTCTTTCCATTTTAGATGACAGAATAAGTAGTTCTTAGTAAAGACAGTAAAGGATATAGTTTTATAACCTAACCCTCCTTTGAACCACTCCACAACCTTCTTCCTGACCTCTCTGCTGTGTCCCTTGGTCTTCAGGGTGCTGCTTGTTCACTAATGTTCTCTAACAAACCTCTGAGGTTCTGACTGCAATTGGTCCAGCTGAGTTTTATTTGGAGGTATCAGAGTAGAAGGGGCTTAATACACAGGCATGTCATATTTTGTAGATTTTTCTTTGCAAATAATTATGAAAATCATGTGCTGTTTTCCTTCCACACCTTACTATTAATCAATTAATTAATTAATTAACAAACTGTCTTGGTCTATTCTATAAACTCCTAATAAAATACATTCAGGTTTGAGCTTGTAGGATTAGATTTATTTTTGTGCAGCCATGATATTCAGATGAGGGGATAAATTTCATACACTGCAGTAAAAAGACATATCCTTCACAATGTGGGTCAGGAGCAGAAGGAAAGAGGAAAACTTCTCCTGACAGCAACCTTTAACAAACAAACTCTGCTTGGACAAAGAAAGTGGAACTCCTATGGGCAGACACATTTCACCTTAACATTTCCGGGTCTTAATTATTCAGTCTATTCTTGACATTTGACACACTTTGCTTTGGCAAATCATTTTGTGTGTTTTCTTCTTATCAGAGCCCATAAAAACTGACCAGCTCACTCCCCTCTTGAAGTCTCTGCTCAAAAACAGCTCTACTACAACTTGTCCCACGCCCTTGTCCAAAATTCTTTCCCACTGCAAACAAGCCCACTTAAGCCCAGATCAAACACTCGTTCTCATGCCATATCTCCTCCACGGTTTCAAGGTTACTGCCAAGGATGCTGGTCAGCCCCAGTCAAACAGCAGGAAGTCAAGCAGCAGCGCTGTAGCCAAGCACCCTGTGAGAGAAAAAATCTGATGCTGAGAGGAGGTAAGAGCTGTCTGCTATAATGATGCAAACAAGATAAACTCTAATTATTATGAAATTAACCATCTCTGACAGCGTCATTTGAGCTGAGACATGTTCAATCACGGAAGCTCCTGCAGTCGCCAGGATACAAACAAACTAAAAGGGTTTTCTTTTTCTCTGCTTTGATTCACTCCCTAGAAACAGTGATATTGGATTACTCCAGCAGACTGTAAACAAAATGGGAAATCAATATTAAGACAGCTACCTGGCTGCCGTGACCCCCACATTCTCCAAATGTGACGTTAGATGAGCAAAGAGAAAAGGATTTGGATGGAGAAAACCAATAAGATACCAGCTGTCATCTTACCTCATCCTGAAATGGATTTGTCAACTGTTCTTATGGAAAGACCAACTTTAACTCCTGATTTAATTCATTTCTTTTATTCAATTTGCTTTACAATGTACAAAAATATTGCGTTCAGACAATGAGCAATATAATTATATGTAAAGACGAACCGATCTGGCCTAAAGAATATAACAAATAAAAACCTATTTTTGTAAACATTGTTTTTGTCTAACAATTTAAAGTAACAAACATTGACCTCGAAAGACAAAGTGTGCTGTAGGTAATTTAATAAACAGGGAAAATAAGAATTTTGATCTTTTAGTATTTGAACTGCCGGTACCTTTCAGAGTCGATCCAGGGAAAACTGATTAATTTCAATCAATTGGCTGATTAATTATTGCATCACTAATAAAATGGTCAGAAATAGATTAACCAGATGAATTAAACTACTATTTTGCTAAAAAAAAAAAAAAAAAAAGCTTTTATCTTGGGATGTGTCCCAAAATGTAGGTAAATGATCAGTATCAGACTGATTAAACTCAACTTCCAGCCACAGTTGTCAGCTGTATGCCAGTAAGTCAAACAGCCACATTTAGGCAGCCTTTTTTTTTTTATCATACGCTGTCTTTACAAGCAAACACACCTTTGGAAACTGCTTAATAGGCTGCAAACTGTTTTTGTTGACCTACCAAATCTGTGTTTTTACCATCAATCTAAATTCTCAGTTTACAATGGTATTCCTTAAAGTTTGCAAAGCAGGAGAACAACTTTTTCTGTAGGTTTTGTTCACACACAATTAACTGAAACATCATTAAAATACAGTATGTAACAAACCGAATTATAAACAAGAGAGGAGCCACTCTGGACATTTCACTTCAAGGAAGGAAACATAGAAATCATCTTGTCCTGTGTAATAAAACAGATACTTGGATTAATCAGGCCAAGAATGTAAAATATGTGCTTTAGCAAAATGCATTATGACTTGTTAATGGATGTTGAGTCTGGGGATTTTACGTCTGCGAGCAACAACAAAATCTGCAGATTATGGGAGGCAGATACTGACTCAAATGCTGAATGTTAAATTAGTTATTCAGTCAGGACTAATGCAGGCTAACAAAAAGCAACAAAATAAAACTATACATAGTTTTTAAATCACAAATGTTTGTTTTCTGTTTCAACAAAAAGAAAAAAAAACATCCTATCTATAAAACACACATCCTCTCCTATATCATATGAAACTGATCTGTTCCATGTTTTACTATATTAGGAAGACTGTTTGTTTTCATCCACTCTCTGACAGACAGGCTCTGACGCAGCTTCAGAGCAGAGTCTGCCCACTAACAGCAGGCACTCTGCAGCACTGCAGATCTTGAAACGATGTGTGTTTGTGGGTGCGAATGTGATTAAAAGTCAGAGGCAGCACCAATAGAGGGTGAGGATAGCTGATTGGACAGAGCAGGAAACAGAACAAACGTTTTAGCAGTATAACTTGTTAATTTAGCCAAATAAAAAAAAGAAAGGCCAGGCTATTACTTAAATCTAGTATGAGGAAAGGTCGAGAAAATGCTCTTTGGTGACAAAATGTTGTCAGCGTGCTGATGGAGTTGTCTGAGAAGCTACTGGAGGTTTGCACTTTACTACACCAAAGAATGGAACTAAGAAATTCAGTAAGAGACCAGAAAACCAGTGTGGACATAGAATAAGTAATCTTGCATGAATAAACAAAGAAGTGCTGTATTTCATTGTCTGCCTTCATGCGCATATGACCTTGATTGACATCCCATTCTCAATCTGTAGAGGTTTAATATGATGTTGGCCCACCCTCTGCAGCTATACCAGCTTCACCTCCTCTGGGAAAGCTCTTCACAAGGTCAGACACTGATGTTGGACAAAAACTCCTGGCTCACACTGTCCACTCTGTTTCACCCCAAAGGTGTTCCATCAGGTTGAAATCCAGACTCTGTGCAGGTGGGTCTAGTTTTCCTACAACAAATTTGATCATTCGTATGTTTAAGGACGCTGCTTTATGCATCAGTTCCTTTACACCACG
Source organism: Girardinichthys multiradiatus (assembly GCF_021462225.1). Lineage (NCBI taxonomy): Eukaryota > Metazoa > Chordata > Actinopteri > Cyprinodontiformes > Goodeidae > Girardinichthys > Girardinichthys multiradiatus. The sequence continues at coordinate 34,443,615 of NC_061805.1, read as the reverse complement.
CCTCGCATTACACTTGATGAAGTAAGAATTAGATGAAGCAGCTTGGCCATGGAAACATATTCCATCACTATCTCTACACACTGCTCTCTAACAAATCTGAAGGCCACATGAAGTTTGGGGGTCTGTAGCTATTGAATCTTCTGGCGACCTCTGTGCACCATGCGCCTCAGCATCCGTTGAGCCCCCCTTACCACTAACAGCTGACTAAGGCAATGGTGGGGAAATTTCCTGACCGGACCTATTGTCCCATATCGGAACAACGCTGGAATCCACTGAGGTTCTGAGAGGGATCCACTTTTTAACAAATGTTTGTAGAAGCAGTCTGCATGCAGAAGAGTGCTGATTTTTATACTCCTGAATTCCATTTGGAGGAGTGAGCAAATGCTTTTAGCATTAAAGTGTATTTCTGTCACAGAAAACAGACGCCACCCATCATGCTAAATATGTTTCGTAACTGCAGTGAAATGGTACAAAATACTGCACAATAAGCATGCTTACTTGATATTTTAATGTTATTACAACTATAATAATCATTACATTAAGCTATTTTTTCTTGTAGGAATATATGCTTTTCTTTTTAAATACATGGAATTACATCGTTTTTTGTTTTTTTTTCAGCTTTTAAACTAATACCGTGACAACATGAAACTGTGGTATTTTTACTGAAGGTTTTTATACTGTGTGAATCCCATAAAGGCTCATGCCTGTGTGTGTGTATAACAGAGAGGAGGGGGATTTGACCTTTCAAATATGACAAGACCAGGCAAAAAAGGGAGGCTAACAAGACGGTGGGAGTGAAAAACATAAGGTGGGAAGACAATGACAACTATAAAATGCAACACAAAAGGTGTGTAAATATTCAGAGAGCATTCCTCCTCTGATGAAAAATGCATCATCCATTGACCTGGGTAACGTATTAATCCAAAGTCATTCTTAAAGAAGAGAATGGAAGAAGACCTGCATTTGGTACACAATTAACCAACTAAATTATTAGTTTATTTTATAAGCCCAGCCACTTCAGCGTATGTTTATGAAATTCCTCATCAGACATTTTACTCAAGTCCCTCTCTGCATGAGAAGCAGCAAGGAGGAGGTCACCCTCCGTGTCCGGAGCGTCTCGTGATTCAGCCGAGGGAACGGAGTGGGAGGGGGAGGAGGCAGGGAGTAAAACATGGGGACATGAGAATATATGGGGAAAAAAGTGAGACAATGTTCTCTAAACATAGAGAAGCAGACAAAAGGAGCTATAGCGAGAGTGATAGAGAACAACACCCCTCTCTCTGAGATGAAGACCTATTAAAGCAGGCTTTTTTTTCCCCAGAAACCAGTTTTATTTGTCCCCATGCATCCAGCAGAGCCTAGTGTCCTATCATCATGGTCCAGGAAGAACAAACGGCACAAATACAACAAGAGACAGGGTTTCCCAGCTCAGCCAAGCCCTTCCAGGGTCCAAAGGTCCACTTACCACCCTCAGTAAATCCTTGAGGGAGATAGAAAGTTTTATTATCTAGAAGTATTACTGTAAACAGAAATGGCTCTATGTTTTGAAGAGAAGGCTAATCATTTCATCAAGAAAGGAAACACAAGCTGCAATAGATAAAACTGCAATAGGATCTCCAGCAGATGAACTGTTCCTCCTATTCAGTCTGTTTTTTTCTCCAATTGTCTTCACCCAGCTCTCCCTTTCATGTTGTGTTCTTTCCTTCCTAATTCTCACTCAAACTCCACAGGGATCCCTGACTGGGCCCCTGCCCACTCAGGGAAGCAGGCGGGAAGGAGGGAGAGCAGGGGGCACTCAGCAGGGCTAGAACAACAACAACAATCATAACTTATGAATAATATACACTCCTGTAAGACTGCCAGCCTATTGCTCTGCCAGCAGCCCTCGACCAGCCAACCAAGTGGGATGCAGTGCAGCACAATTATGAGCTAAATGTCCCTGCAGGGCCCCTCAGACAATGTTCCTGCACCCTCTCATAGCTGGTGCCCATGAGTCGATTGGCCAGGCCAGGCAAGGAGAGGTCATTAAGATCGAAATGATAACTTTGAAGTAAATAATGAGGATTTTAAACAGACCTGAGTGCTGCACACTGATGTCTGTGGACAGTCTTCAAAAGATTAAACTTTCTGTTTACATGCATGTGAGAAATTTTGAGGGGTTCTGATGTTTTCGTCCATTTGCCATTTCACACCTTTGAAGTTCTGGTCGTTTTGTACCCAACTCGTTTGAGTTTGAAAGGGAGCCAGGGGGGGACGTTTCGGGCTGTCTTTGCAGGAATTCATAGCCGCCAGTGGGTTTTTTTGTACGCATTTAACATTTTAATTTAAAGCAGTTTTCTATTTTCTGCTCATAGTCTAATGTTAACTAACGTCTAGCAGCAAGAGACCTATTTTTGTTTGTTTAGGGATCATAATCTAAAGAAAGACACAAATGTTTTATAAGAGTCAACTGGCCCAAATAGGGGTCAGAACCAAAGTGTGTGGAAATAGGGTGCAATACAAAGTTTTAAATTGTGAGATTTTAACATCGTTATCCTTATAGTACAAGAAAAATGAATGTATTCATACAAATACTACAAAAACTGATCCACAAAGGCTTAAATATATGGCTATGAAAGGGTTTGCATGTGGCCAGGAAATAGAGCTACGAATTAGTAAGGGCGAACTGATTCAGACAAGAAACTTTAAATACACAATAAGTTTGCACTATTTATTCATCTGATGGCTAATGATGATGAAAACAACAAAGATTTTGGAGAGTTTGTGTTTTTCAAGTTCCAAAAAATCTGCAACAACGTCCAGCAGATCAGTAGCACAAACCCCATGTTGGTTTAAACTATAAATACCATCAAATGAGAGAGGAAATAAAAATATGTTTATCATATTTGGAAAATATTTTTATCCAAATCTCAGTATATGCAGAGAGAATGAAGATTTTACAGTAGACATGGGCAGGCATGAGATTCTCAAAGTATGATAACCTTGAGTAAAAATACTATAATTTCACAGTATCATAGTATGTACACCAAAATCTAAAACATATATATATTATAATCGAATTTCTTTTATTTAGTTTATATTAGCTGGTTGGTTAGTCCGTCAGTTAAGCTATCTGCTCAGGAAGCTAGCCTGTATTCAACTGCTTCACAGTCATAGCACCCGTAGCTTCCCAGCTGTTGTGAAAACAAGTGGGTAAGGCGCAGCTATGTGTTACACTATGCTTCATACAGTTTTAGTGGTTTTGAAAATGCTATTTTCAATGTAACCTGCCCATGCCTATTTTGCAGGACAATTTCTTTCATTCTCAAGGTCTGGTCATTTTCTGCATCATAGCTTTTTTAACACTGTACACTTTTAAGAAAAAAAATACACGAATGTAGTTGTAAAGAGAAGCAGATAATTGAAGGGCAGACCTCTTTGGCCTTGCAGATCCTTAAGTGCAACTTCTGATGAATAAACTTGAATCTTTCAAACACATGAGAAGTCCTCAGGTATACCTAGATGTAGAAAGCATGGCATATTAAAAGGTCAGAGTTAGTGATGGATGGATATGTGGACATAATGCAATAAAGTTTTAATAATGGGAGGCTGTGCACATTTAAGAGCACCCAAGATAAGATTTAGCCAAGGCTTTTAAAGGGTGAACCCAGTGGCTTTCTTGGTTAGTGGTGCTCCTTACAACAGGATAGATTATGAGCTGTTTAATACCTGACTCTTTTAATTATTGACTTGACATATTTCCTATTTTCTAAACACAGACATAAAGAGCAACCTGTATTTTATTTGTGTTTTTGCCTGTGATTTGGATAGTTTGTGTGCATTCGCAAAATCCAGATTCTACGGGTCAGTGAACATTTCTAACAGCCCCAACAATAAAATGTAACTTAATTACAGCTGTGACTTCTGACTGAGTGCTAATGCCAGTCACATCCATATGAGGTATGTGCTGACATGAGTGGATGTTGGCCAACATGTGAGGACAATAAAACAGATAACAGTGAGAGAGAGAACATCTCATACTGTGCTTAGACGTGGCACCGCTCACCTCTGCTCTGCCCAGAGGTGGAGGACTAAGAAACCATCAGGTCTCTAAAGGAAGTGAGTAAATTTGGGCTGATGCAACACAGCACCTTCTTCTATCTTGTTCAGTAACATCTTGTTCAGCCTGTAGCTTATAACAGTTCTGATCACAACTTATACATCCGAGAGGGATGGTTTTAGCTCACACAGCGTAAATATAGTATATCAATCACAAAGGCTGCTCTATTTGCATATCTCACTCATTAAGTATCCTAAGCAACAGTTCCTCAGTTAATAAATACCAGCCAGTATCCGGTGATCCAATAGCTGAGATTGAATCCTTATAACAGAGCAGCAGTAACTCCTACTGAATACATATTTGATAGATCTCTGCAAGCTATAAGCTGAATTAAAGCCATTATTTGCTGTTATGTTCTGAATTAAAGCGGAGATAAATAATCTCATTTCATGTTAAGAGTAGCAGAAAATCCTAGCTTATTTTCATCACATTGCACAAGGCATAGAGCACATTATCACTGGCTCTAACTGAGGGCAGGCCTGGGGATGATGCTCTGACAGCAGTTCTGGGACCTTAGTTTTAGCTCGACTGCACACCAACATCATGAAGTGTGGAATTGCCCTCTGGCAGGACATTTTTATCACAGCATAATGAATGTGACAAGACACTATATGTATGTGTCTACACTGCACTGTGGTCGGTCTGTCAAGCTATTATCAGGAATGGGAGAAGGCTAGCTGGTGAGTTATACAACAGCTTTAACAGGTTTCATATTGTTAGTTATTTTGGCCTTGTAACAACTCCTATGGTACGTTACTCATGTACCGAGTGCTCCTTGATCCAGAAATCACAAGACTACACTGAAAGGACCTGCATAAACTAGTTGTTTCTCCTCTACACAGGAAGCTCATTCAGAAGGAAAAAAATATGCCACTATAGATGTGATGACATGGCTCTAGTTTGGGTTATAGTGAACACTTGCAGTTCATCTTATTTAGGACACATCAGATTCATGCAAGGAAACACTCAAGAACAGAAAGGATGTCGTATTTATATGATAAATAGGGTATTTCTGCTGCTAATCGTGTGGGCAACAGCTCTCAGTGCACAGATATCTTCCCTGTGACACACAGTGCCGTAAAAACTATTCAAACCACTTAACACCATATAAACTCAAACTTTAATGTACTTTTCTATAGTTTTATGAGACAGGCCAAACCAGAGTTATCCCTGCTTATGAAAAGAAAGGAAAATAATACATGCCAGTTGTTGTCCTGTCGGATTTTAGCTCCCTCTATCTTTTCATTAACTCTGCCCAGCTTCCCTCTCCTTGGAGGAGGAAATCATCTCCACAGCATGATGCTGCCACCACCTTGATGCATAGTTAGAATGATGCATTCAGGATGATGTGATGTGTTGGTTTTCCTCCACCAATAGCGTTCTGAATTTCAAATTTAGTCTCATCTGACCTTGTTCCCCATGTTTACTGTGCCCCTACGCGGCTCGTGGCAAACTTCAAACGGGACCTCTGAAGGTTTTCTTCTTGCCACTCTTTCATAAAAGCCAGATGGTGTAGTGCATAAATACTTGTCCTGTCAACAGATTCTCCCACCTGAGCTGTTATTCTCTGCAGCTCCTCCAGAGATACCATGAGCCTCTGGGCTGATTCTCTGATTAATGCTCTTCTTGCTGTAAGATTAGATAAACAGCCATGCCTTAGTAGATCTGCACTTGTGCAGATTGTGCAGTTGTGTACAGTTCTCTGTGAGAAGTACAGAGCTTGGGGTGTTTTATAACCCAAATCTGCTTTAAACGTCTCCACAACTTTCTCTCTGATCTCTCTTGGTCTTCATGATACTGTTTGTTCACTAATGTTCTCTAACAAACATCTGAGGCCTTCACAGAACAGCTGTATTTATACTGAGATTCAATTACACACCAGTGGAATCGGTTTACTGAGTAGATGACTTCCTAAGGCAACTGGTTGCATAGGACTTTATTGTGGGCTATCCGAATAAAGGGGGCTGAATACATAAGCAAGTCAAACCTTTCAGAGTTTTATCTAGAAAGGAAGAAATTGATGGACAAGTTCCAAGCGTTGTTTTCCCTTTCAAACATTGTGGGCTCAAGCTGTGCTGCCTCTCAGTCAAATTAGGAGGATAATGGAGTTTCATAAAGTAACACATGCTTCTATCCCTGTATAGCACGTTGCCCTATACAAGCTGGCTCAGAATAGTCTGATTTGAATTTTACAATCCTGAGTACATCAAATGCTTCGGTGGATGTATAATTATGTAATATTTTCATTACTACACACAGGCTGCTGTTGAACTGTGCTATTCACTATAGTAGGCCCTTTGCAGAGCGAATACCAGGGTTAACATCTAAACAACAGATGGATCACACTGACCAGATATCTATAAACATTGAATAATCTCAAGAAAAGTAAATATAGCACACAGATCAAACAGACAATTCCACAAATTCTTTCAAATTTGGCAAAGCCTAAGGGCTAATTTTTTTATTCTAGCTAATAAAAATTCCTTAGATGAATAATGGAAAAGGCTAATAACATTTCATAACAGTGAAAAAAACTATAATCTGTTTATTTCCAATGTTCATTAAAGAGCGGGCAATTCTACGGGCAATTCTGCAAACTGGAACCAAGAATTAAGTCAACAACATCTAATAAACCCGAAGCACTGGAAGCAATCAATGTCAGCTCTGGTCAGGCAGAGCTGTTTTATATGTCACGCCTAGGAGGAAGCTGTGAAGGGCCCAGCATCCAGTCACCAGCAGAGAAATGTAACACTTTAACGTAAAGAGCAGTGATGATGGGAAGAGAGGCCTAATGATGCACACAGAAAAATCACTCTGTGGCCTGAAGGCCAAGGAGTTTACCAGCAGGATGCACACAGACAGCAAACTTCCTGAGGAACTGATTAACTGCAGCTTATTGCCATGGAATTATAATTATCATCATTATGGAAAATCTATTACAAAAAGACAAGTTACACAAACAAGGCTTGGGTCATTTTCACAGTGAAAAGCTATTTCTCTATTAAGCAGGAAAAAAACTTTCAACTATGTATTATAACACATAAATGACAGATTCTGGTGGAGCCCAATCCTCAACCAAGATCCAGCCAAGAACCCTTTTTAAAACGATCTCTCTTCTATTAGTCTCATCGCCGACCTGTGTCCACGTCAGGTGGACAAGACCTTGCATCGGAGCAGAACCTGGTGTCTCTTTTTAAACACACCTGCAGGTTTTCACCTTTTGCGACAGCACCTGAGATCCGGCGCGTCATGGAGCCTACAGACTTCCCGGTCACCGCTGTTAACACTAAGTTACACTAAACTTTGTGGGTGAACAAGTACTGACACCATACCTCCAGTGGGCTTCCCTGATGAACCACGCAGAAATGGTGTTCTTCTCGTTGTTCCTGGAGAAATATTTCCCTGAGAGGTTGCTGTAGTCCTCACAGAGAGCCTTCTCCTCCTTCAAGCAGAGGATCTCCAGCAGATAAATGAATGCGGTTCAGGGTGATGGACTGCTTGCTGTACTTCCCTCCACTGCAGACTCGCCGTACTGTACCGCTGTTGAGTTAAGACAGCCTGTGTGTGACGGCCCTGCTGCTGCTGTTTGTTCCTGCCTCTTTTTGCTGCTTTTTTCTCAGTGCACCACAGATTGGAGAAAAACAACGACTCAATGACTCCACCTGCAGGCCAGAACCTGGACTTTCATACACCTGCCAGATTCAGATTTACCGTAAAATAATTTTTAATCAGTTAATAAGTGTTTCTAATAGTAAATGAGGCATGTATATTCCAATATATAATAAAACAATGTAAAAGTATTATTTTGAAAAAATGTTTCTGATGTTTTAATTGATGTTTTGCAAAAACGTTGCGCCCATTAGTTTTACCCTCCTCTATTGCAGCAATTAAACCCTTTTTATAACTGCTGTCCATCTTTTTGTGTGCGTGGTTTTTTTTTTTACTGGTATTTTGATGATTTATCTGTGGCTGAGGGTGGAAGGCGTCTTTGCCATCACCCTAATCTGCAGTTTACTCCACACATTCTGTTACATGGAAGTCGGGATTCTAGCCGAGCCACTTCAAAACGTTAAGGTTAATTCAAGTCCAAAAAGAACATGCTAGTACAATCAAATTATTTTGAACTTAAATCTGTCAATTTAATGTTTAGACTTTCATATCTTTTTATTTCCACCTGTGGGCCATATTTTGTTTGAGAAAAACAATGACTGTATTTTTACAATACGTTATTTAATATGAGCCAAATGGACTCCAGAAATAATCCTTGAATGATGCAACACAACTAAAGGCCTTAACAGAATTTCTTCATTTAAGTATGTTGCTTTGGCTGAACTTCAAATTTAGGTCAGATTTAAGAATAATTTTGATCCTTCTAAGGATTTTTTATAACAACTTAGCAGTCTAAAAGTTCATATTTTCAAATACCTACAGTTAACACCAAATATTTACATAGGCTGTATGATAAACAAATATTACCTTATTTATCTCATTGATATTAAATCAAGGTTACATTTTACTGTTTTGGGTCAGTTAGGATTACCAAAAAGATTTCTATTTGCAAAGTGCCAGAATAATGAGAAAAAGTTCTCTTTATTACTTCCTTCAAATTCAAAGGTTTACCTACTCTATGATAATTTTGCCTTTAAACCTAAGAAAGAAGATGAAGCCAAGGATTTGTAAGTATCCAACAGTTTAAGTTACAACATCTGAGATAAAAAGAGGCACACATGTGAATGCCTCATACAAACTGCTTCTGCTTTCTCCTCTCGGTGGAGGAGGACGCTTTTTCTCTGTCTCCCTCCCATATCTGCCCTGCTTCAGCTCTGTGTCTTCTTTTTGGAGCCTCTTTTTGCATATCTTCCAAATTCTTAGTTATGGATTTGGTCAGCTGGTCTCTCAATGCAATTGATCAAATTTTCTCGAGGAGAAGACAGGGTGAAGGAGACCCCAACTTGTGCGGGCTGGACGTTTTTCTCTGGATACACAATGGACTCCTGGCAGAAGTGGAGGATTGTGTGTTTGTCGATAATGTCAGTCGAGGATGTGGAAGATGTGTACATAATTGGATGTTTGATATCAGGATTTCTAATTTTTGGAGTCAGCGGTTACCTGGCATATCGAGAAATTTGGAGTGTCAGCAGCTGTTCTGGCCATTGTAAGGCTTCCTGGCATGTGTGATGGGATCTTCAGGGCGATCAACACTCAGACTGAGATGTTACGTGAGCTGAATCGAAGACTGGATGTGATCCTTACACAGGATCGCAGGCAGGTTGCGGTTCCTGGACTCAGGGGTGAAATGGGATAAATCTTGGAGAAAGTTGTTTGCTCGGATCTGGCAGAAAGACCATGAATTTGGCTGTTTGGATTCGCCTTTGAGAAGCACCAGCGAGACTCTCAAGGCTGACGGAAAATTAAGAGTCAGCCTAACCCAAATAATTATTGTTTTTCTGAATCTGACTCCCCTGCACGGCCTTGATGGCTGGCTATCTTCAACTTCTCCTGGAAGTTATGTAAACATGACGCTCTGCTCCCTCTGCCCCCTCCCTTCCCTGAGGACACCTGTGGACCTGCTCAGAACTTTGTGGCCAGTTGATGAACATTCCAACGTACCATCAAGTACAATGGCCTCTGTGACAGTGCTTCATGGACTTACTTGCACACACTCACTTGCACACACAGACATGCTCAAGATAAACATATGCACCCCTCACACCACCTTCACTGTTCCCGGCATGATGTTGTTTTGTAAACTTGTTGCTTTTTTGTGCTGAGGTTTTTTGCAATTTCAAACTGTATCCTGCTAAGGAAAGTGTGAAATATGATTTTTTTCCTCTACTTACCTAATGTGGCCTCTTTTCTCATCTAGCAAGGGCAGCGCCTGTGAGTGGGCAGCAAAGCCTCGGTGACCCGTCCCCCCTTGTCTTGTGTCATGATGTATGTTTGGATGGGTTGTACTGGAATTCTAATTTCCCCTCGGGGATCAATAAAGTATCTTTGAATTGAATTGAATTGACGTCATGGCAAAACAAAAATATATCAGAAACAGCTTTTTGGACATTTGTCTGGTTCAACCACGGGTACAATTTCAAAAATGTGGCACATTCACCTGTTCAAATCAGACCTGATAAAGATGCAGACTGAAGCAGGGAAGACAGTGTCATTAGCGTGAGTAAAAAAGCTTAACATGACAGTGATGCTTCTCAGACTGACCTATTTCAGGAAATGTTTATGTTCTCTGTACCTCATATCTTTGACTGAGTGTTCATGATTTCTGTACAGCAGACCATAAACTGAATGTGAATAAGGCAATATGAGTGTCTGAATGATTAGTTTGTATTGGAAAAAATTGGACTGATTTTAATTGAATTTGGACCAAATTGGTTTCCATATTTGGATATGAATTTGACTTGGTTTTGTTGTAAAGTGCATTATCAGAATCAGAATCAGCTTTATTGCCAAGTTTGTACATACAAACAAGGAATTTGACTCCGGTACACTTTGCTCTTTGGTTTTGTTTTTGCATTACAGAATATACATATTTACAATGTTCAATATACACATATCTAATAGAAAAGGTGCATTTGCAACATCTGTATGCTGTTGTTTGGTACTCTATTGAATGTTCAACAGAGAAACAGCCTGGGGGAAGAAACTGTCTCTGTGGCGGCTGGTTTTAGTGAACAGTTCTCTGTAGCGGCGGCCTGAAGGTAAAACTCTAAACAGTTTATGTGTAGGGTGTGTGGGGTCTGCAGAGATTTTAGCAGCTCTTTTCCTGACCCTAGACCTGTAAAAGTCCTGGATGGAGGGAAGGTCAGCTCTGATTATTCTCTCTGCAGTCCTGATTATTCGTTGCAGTCTGGACCTGTCCTGTTTTGTGGATGAGCCAAACCACACTGAGATGGATGAAGACAGGACAGATTGAATGATGGCAGTGTAGAAGATGACCAGCAGCTCCTGTGGAAGGTTGAACTTCTTGAGTTGCCTCAGGAAGTACAGTCTCTGCTGGGCCTTCTTTCGAACAGTGTCTATGTGTGAAGACCATCTCAGGTCCTCAGAGATGGTGGTTCCTAAGAACCTGAAGTGGTCCACGGCCGATACAGTGTTGTTGAGGATGGTGAGGGGGGTGTATGGAGTGGTGTTCTCTGAAAGTCCACCACCATTTCCACAGTCTTGAGTGGGTTCAGTTCCAGGTAGTTCTGACTGCACCAGTGTACCAGCCGATCCACCTCCTATCTGTATGCAGACTCATCACCTTCCTGGATCAGTCCAATAACAGTGGTGTCATCTGCAAACTTCAGGAGTTTCACGGACGAGTCTGATGAGGTGCAGTCATTTGTGTACAGGGAGAAAAGGAGTGGGGATAGAACACACCCCTGGGGGGCACCAGTACTTATTGATCTGGTTCGGGAGAAGATGCTCCCCAGTCTCACCTGCTGCTGTCGGTCCGTCAGGAAGCTGTTGATCCACTGACAGGTGGAGGCTGGGACGTTGAGCTGTGTGAGCTTCTGGTGGAGGATGTCTGGTATGATGGTGTTGAAGGCCGAGCTGAAGTCTACAAACAGGATCCTGGCGTACGTCCCTGGGTGGTCGAGGTGTTGCAGGATTAAGTGTAGACCTAAGTTAACAGCATCATCTGCCGACCTGTTTGCCCGGTAAGCAAACTGTAGGGGCTCCAGCAGGGGGCCTGTGATGTCTTTCAGGTGCTTCAACACCAGCCGCTCAAAGGACTTCATGATCACAGACGTCAGGTCTACAGACCTGTAGTCATTTAATCCTAGGATGGTGGGTTTCTTGGGCACCTGGATGATGGTGGATCGTTTGAGGCAGGAGGGGACCTCACATTTATCCAGTGACTTGTTGAAGATCCTTGTGAAGATCGGAGCAAGTTGATTTGCACAGGCTTTCAGGCATGATGGGGAGACGTTATCAGGTCCTCCAGCTTTCTTTGTTTTCATGCGCTGAAAGAGCCTGTTTACCTCTTCCTCGGAGATCTTTAGTGCAGGCAGAGGATCTGATGGTGGGGGGTTGGTTACTTTATGGGAGGAATTTGTTCCTGAATTGGATGTGGAGGAGATGATTTGAGTGGCTTCTTGTCATGTCTGCAGCAGAAGCCATTCAGACGGTTGGCCAGGAGACGACTCTGGGGGGGCTCCTATAGGCAGTCAGGTTTCTCAGACCAGTCCATACAGCTGAAGTGTCACCTGTAGAAAGGCTGTTCTTAAGCTTCTCACTGTAGCTTCTCTTGTCTGCTTTGATCTCCTTTGTTAGTTTGTTCCTGGCCTGCCTGTACCGCGCCCAATCTCCACTGCTGTGAGCTTCTTCCTTGACCCTGCGCAGATTCCTGAGGTGTGGAGTAAACCATGGCTTGTTATTCCCAAAGGTGCAGAAGGTCTTGGTCTGCACACACATGTCCTCACAGAAACTGATGTATGATGTCACCACATCAGTTAGTTGGTTTAAGTCAGTGGCTGAAGTTTCAAAAACAGTCCAGTCTGTGCATTCAAAGCAGGCCTGTAGCGTCTGCTTTGATTCCTCAGTCCACTTCTTAACAGTGTGAACCTTGGGTTTGGAAGCTCTTAGTCTCTGTCTGTAGGTTGGGATGAAGTGGATTAGATAATGATCCGAAAAACCCAGAGCAGCCCTGGTAACAGCATGATATGAGTCCTTTAAAGCTGTGTAACAATGGTCCAGTGTGTTTTTGTCTCATTAGGAAGAGATCATATGAATAAACTGAAGAGAAGTTAAGCTCCATGTCCTCGTTGAAGTATGGCATCAACGTCCACTTGAACAACAACTTCAGTGTCCCTAAACATGTGAAACATGACCTCTAAACAATAATATTTCCATCAATTTAATATATTTTTTAGATAAATGGCATTTTTCACTGACCTCTCAGTTGTGTCTCCAGAGGGCTGGATGTCTGTTAGATGTTCATCCACATCAGGGTCACTGAAACGAGTTTGTATTAACATCAATATATCACATTTGGTTACCACATTAACATGGTCTCATAGTGTAATACCTGTTTTGCTCCTGGTTTAGCCTTCGACTGCGTCTATTAGAACAGTAGACTAGTACACCAATGGCTCCTAGAAGTGCAACAACACCAACTGTGGAATGAAAGGATTAATATTGAGGACACATGCACCATTTACAAATAGAATAAACAAAACTTCAGATCTCACGTCACAGTCAGCGTTTGTAAGGAGGTTTTGGCCCTCAGTGATGCAAGTGGACAGATAACAGCAAACAACATAGGTTAGCAGCAAAAAGCCAAACTTTCTAAATTTAACACCCATCCAAGTCACTTGGCAAGGGACGAGTATACCCTGCACAAGTCCCCAGTCTATCACAGAACATTCCTGAGGGAAAATGTGAGAAACAAATTAACCCAACATGCATATTTCTGGAGAGTGGAAGGAAGCTCGACTTTCTTAACCTTCTCAATGCCGCTTTAAATCAATATAAGTACAGAAGACCAGGTAATACAACCAAAGTTATTTGCAAAGCAACAGTGCCATCTATTGATTATTCTAAGGTTTTATGTTATTTAAAGGGTCAGCTCAGCTTTGGGGTTGAAACAGGTTCATACCTGTTCATGTATCACAGACAGTTTGTAAAGCATGTTTGTTGTTATTCAGTAATGTAATCAGCCCAATGGATAGGTTATTGGTAGTTAGATTTTAAGGTTTTAGTACCTAAACGTTATCTGGGTGAAACTTATATTGATAAGTCATCTGAATATAAATAATGTTTACGTATATTTTACCATCTATTAAATACTAACTCTTCCTCTAGTCTTGCTTTTTAACATACTGATCAATACACAAAAACTGGATTGCAGACCAAAACAAAAAGAAGGGACCAACCCCTTGCTTGACCCTGACCTGCTTTTGTACTAAGTGCATGATGAAAATCACAAATTAAAGTCTTCGTCAGTACCACATGATCTACTTGTAAAAGCATTTTCTTGTTTAGAGTTGAAACAGACATTTTGGCTAACTTACAACTTCCAGGTTCTGACACATTTTTGGACCTTATCCTTCTATATTTTACCTTCAAGCAGTCACCTCCTCTATAGGCGCTAACAAACAGAACAAATATTTCTGCTATTTCAGCGAAAGCAGCATTCATACGCAAGTTTTTAACCAAACATACTTATCAGAAATAGTTTTCCTTATGGGCACAATAAGTATAACTGTCGTCAGTTCTCAGTAGGAAGCAGTCGAATCCGTTTGCCATCATTAGCAGTGAACTGTACTCAAGCCCACCCCAAAGAGGGAAGGATGTTGCAGTCACACACTGTATTCATTTGGCTGGAAAGGTCACTAGACAGAGTTGCCTGTTGGGCCAGCAGACAGAATCTACAGCAGAGCTGATTGAGCAGGTGAAACCTGTGCAGTCAAAGAGTTGGAGGTGGAGAAGGATACAAGTAGGAGGAGAGAATATTTATGCATTAAGTATTAAATCTGAACGCAGAAACATAGTTTGGAAGTAAAGGAGGGCATATTTGCAAGCAAGCAAGATTTGTTTAATGTAATGACACAAATTTGAGAAAAAACTAAAATATCTGAGTGAAAATAGCAGATCGTGCTCTTCAACCGATAATGTAAGCACTTTGTATTAGACAGTTGTATTCTCTTATAAGCACAAAGAATAGAGTAAAATATAGAATAGAATACAAATACAAAAAAAAAAAAGATAGTCACAATACAAAAAAATACACCAAGACGAACACAGAATACGCACATGATTAAAAATAAAAGTCATTAACGGGTTATTGAAATCCCTTTGCTCTTTAGGGCTAATTGCGGTTGGAATTGATGATTTTTCATATATTGCTTTTCTGGCCAATGGGATTTAGTATCTCCTGCCTGATGGGAGGAGACTGAATGAGTAATGATGGGGATGAGAGGGTTCCTCTGGGATCAGGATGGCTTTCCTGATCCCAGAGTGCTCATACAGATGGGAAAATGAAATCTGTGACGAACCAATTATTTTGGTAGCTTGATTCGTTATGTTGCAGAATTTTATTTTCTGTTTGGTAGTGATGAAGTTGTACCAAGATGTGATACTGAAGGTGAGAATGGATTCTGTAAGCGTCCAGTAAAGCGTGATTAAATCTTTTTGCTAATGATAAAATAGCTCAGCTTCCTTCAAAGATACAGGTGCTTGTAAAGTATCACAGCTAGTTGAAGATTTTAACTCACAGGTAGCTGCTATAGCAGTGTATCCTGGACTGACACCCGCCGCTTTCTCCCCATTGTTTGAATGGGTTGGTGATGGAGAGGTAGCTGAAACATTAGATAAAAACTCTAGGGAATGTCCAGAGCAAACAATAAAAGTTGAAGAAGTGTATCCTCAATCAATACTTACCATGAATCCAAAGGCAGATGGGGTCGATGTCTTGTAGAAAGGGAAAAAAAACATGAGAAAGTGTTACTTGATTATTAGAATCAGATCCTGTACATCAAAATATATTAAACTTACCCACCTCCATTAGTATTTATTACGGCCCTTGGCCTTTAAAGGTTTTGCAGTCTGTTTGTTTTTATTCAGATTCAGATGTGGGAGCACACTCATCTGATTGGCTATCTGGTGGCTGCAGAGAGGCAACTCCATTGGACCAAGCAGGAGTTGACTAAGCCAATCAGTGGATGATGAGGCCCACCTGGACCCTATAAAAGGCTCCTGGAGTCATTCTTCCAATGGGGCAGCTTTTGGAAGATGCTTTGTGCAGCTGACCCCCACTCTGCTTTGTGTAAAGACTTTTGAAGGTTGTTTTGGTAGCTTTATAGCATTTTGTACTGTTGACCCACCTTGCACTGCTTAGCAGTTTGGTTTTGGACTTGGTTTGTTTCTAATAGTTCAACCTAGCAGTGTGTGTTTGGGAAGTGTCACCTCCCCTTTTTTTTTAAGTCCCTTTGTCTTGGAGTGTTTTGAGTTTGGTTAGGTTAACTTGTTTTTTTTTTCTTGTTTTGATTTGATCTTTTAATTGCTGAGGTTGGATTTGTCCTCCTCTAGTTTATGTTAGCCCACGTTTGATTATGAATTGGGTAAAGTATTTGCTGTTTTGAATGTGGAACCCTTTTCTTTGTAATAAATCTTTTTAAACTCCACCCCTTTTCATTTGTTTTTTTTCTCTGGACACATTTTTATGTTGCCACCCCTTGATCCCCTAGGCCTGGGGTCGTAACAGTTTTCAATGAACAATACGCACTGTGTATAAACTTCTATAGCGCTATCAGTGAGGCCAAGAGAAAAGCTTTAGGAAAATTATTTCAATTCTAGGGCTATACATCTTGGCTAATATATTTCAGTTCAATTTCAACAATTTTTCACTGGAGGGACATTTTTAATTTACTGATATTTTCAAGCCTTTATTTTCTGTTAGTCATGATAGTTTTCTGCTTACAGCTAATAAAAACACCACATTTAAGACTGGAAAATTAAACCAGACCAGTGAAAACATTTAGACACCAAAATGTGGCCTTAATGAAAAGAATGTTTAATACCTGCTTAAAGGTTATTTTCAAAAAGTACTTTTAATCTGACAAATGTGGCTTGTTGGAATGCATATTCTAATTTGACATGTATATCAACTATAAATGTCGTTTAATAAAAGGAAACATCTAAAGCAAAAATCCAGAGACTAACAATGGCAAACTGGCTTCCCACCCAGTGTATAAACCTTATTGCTGCTTGACATACAGTGCTCTGCAAAAGTACTTTTCCACATTCTTTGACGCTACAAACACAAACTTCAGTGCTGTGGGTGTATTTTCTTCAGTAGGGACAGGGAAGCTGGTGACACATGATGGGAGGTTGGATGGAGGTAAATACAGGACAATCCAAGAAGAAAACCTGTTAGAAGCTGTAAAAACCCTGAGACTGGGGCAAGGATTCATCTTCCAGCAGGACAACAACCCTAAACATAAAGCAAGAGCTACAGTGGAATGGTTTCATCTCGAAGAATATTCAGGTGTTCAGAATGGCCCATTCAAATTCCAGACCCACAAGCCGAATGACTATCTGTAGCAACACATGAAAATCATTGTGAAAGGTTCCTCTTTGTCCAACCTAAAGGAGCTTGAGTTATTTTCCAAAGAGGATCAGGCAAGAAATTCAGACTGTAGATGTGCAACTCTGGCAGAGACATACCAAAAGACTCACAGCAGTAATTACTGCAAACTTGGGACTATAAAGTATTGACTCAGAAGGGCACTTTTAAGATTTTCATTTGTGATTATTTTCATTCGGCCTTGCCATAATGAACTGCTTTGTTTTGGAGTACAACAGAAAATACCATGAACCTGAAAAATACAGTGAGGTCTGTGGGTGTAAAATGGCAAAATGGAACAGAGTTAATTAAGTATGAATAATTTTGCCCTACAAATTTGGTTTTTGTATGTCCTCTCCAAATATAATCTAAAGTTTAAAAAGGCTGTCAATTAACTTTAAATTAAGAACTACCTGTACACCTTTGCGTTAGAATGTATGCACCATCTTCCTCAAATTCACAGCTAGACCCAGCTGGGCTGGAAACAAGTGCACGACCATTCAGCTGGCACACTGTATAGAGCTGTGGAGGTCCTGAGCAGTCTGGGAGTGGGCCACGCTCAAAGTATTTGTCATCACAAAACACTCTGGCCACATTGGCAGCACATCCTGGAGGCTTGCAGTAAAAATGTGTCAGAGAACCCCTGGCACCTGTAGCATCAGGTAAAAAACGTTTCACATCAGCATGATGAGGTTTTATCATGAGATTAGTCTGTTAGAAAAGACATTTCTGAACCTGTAGTGACTGGGTGGCCCAGACTTTGTCCAAAAGCAGGCAGCCCGAATATGCTTGTCATCACTATGGAAACAAAAAATATGATACAAAATCAAGGTGACCAATGAATGCAGTTTGAAGTTGACAAATCCTCAGATGCCTACCGAGCGTGACAATCGCTGCCTCCATTCTGGCTGTCTCCACAGTTGATCCCTGAGAAATATTTTGTTCCACTGCACCTGAAAGACGAGTTCTGGTTTACATTAACAGAATACCACACACTATAACATTTTAAGGTGTTTTAGACTTTGTAATAAATGGCAATTTACTTGGTAAAGCATCCATGCAGGGCAGATGCAAAGGCTGCACAAGACTCCACAAGGGTAACTTGTAGATTAGGGGTGTCCAAAGCTTAATCCAGGGGCCATATGTGGCCCTTGGAATAATTTTGTGTGGCTCCTGACCTCAGTTCAAGAATGTTACAAATTTGGCCCACCAGTAAATTAAATTCATGCAAATGGACTCTTTTTACATTTTTTTGAAAAAGATTTTCTCCCTGACTTTTATGGCTTTAATTTTAATATCATAATAAGAAGGGCCATGAACATCCAGAAACATTTTTCTCCAAAACAGCTTTGGGCACACATTGCTGGGAATTGACAAAAAAAATAAATAATTCAGGACCACACCAAATAGAAAATATTCTACCCAAAAAGTACGGAAACTGTACACATTTCTTTTTTCAGGCAAACGTCTGAGACCCTTTTTCCGATGTTTCACTTTCACTTTGCTTCATTAAAATATTGTATGTTTAATTCATTGCTAAGCAGTGGCCACCGAGTTCTTTTAATTTGCCAGTTCGGCAAATTCAGAAAGTTCAGAAAGGACATCAGTGATGTAGATGATAAGCGGCTTTTTTGAAAATTTATCCAAATTAAAATACAGTTTATGTGAGTAAAACGATCAGACGAGAAATAAAAACGTGGCAAAGCTAGCAAAGGCCAGACTGCAAATGCCACATTATTATATGCTAATTGGCCAATGATACCATGACCTATATTTGTAAAGACAAAATGGATGATGTTGGATAAAAAAAAATTATAATCAAATACATTAAAAAAGATAAAACATGCAAACCTCTGTTTTTATAAATAAAGCAAAAAAATAAATGTTTATATTTTTTCTTACTGATTTCATAAAGACAAACTCAAATATTATATAGATTCATTAAACAGAGTAAAATATTTTAAGCATTTTATCTGGTAATTTTGATGATTATGGTTTACAGATAATGAAAACCCAAAATTCTGCCTCAGAAAAGTTTTATATTACATAAGATCAATTAAAAAAGGACATTCTAAACAAAAGGTCAGGCTTCTGAAAAGTATGTTATTTTTTTGAACGTAAAACTTCATTTGGCTCCGTTTGCATAAATTACTGCGTCAGAGAGGCGAGGCATGGAGGTGATCCGCCTGTGGTTCTGCTGAGTTGTCATGGAAGCCCAGGTTGCTTTGATAGAAGTTTTCAGATCATCTGCAGTGTTGGTTCTGGTGTCTCTCATCTTCCTCTTTACAATACTCCATAGATTCTCTATAGGGTTGGTGTCAGGCACGTTTGCTGGCCAGTTAAGCACAGTAATATCATGGTGACTCAGACAGTTTTTGGTGCCTTTCGCCAGTGGTGGCAGGTGATGAGGCCTGCTGGAAAAACACATCGTCATCTCCATAAAGCTGTGGAAACTTCACACTGGACTTTAAGCAATGTGAATTCTGTGCCTCTCCACTCTTCCTCCAGACTCCAGGACCATGATTTCCAAATGAAATGGAAACTTTACTTTCATCTGAAAAGAGGACTTTGAACCACAGAGCAACAGTCCAGTTTGTTTTCTCCAAAGGCAAGGTTGCTTCTGACGTTGTCTGGTTCAGGGGTAGGGTTAGAATGAGACATTTATAGCCCAACTCTAGGATTTGTCTGCGCATAGTGGCTCTTTATGCGCTGACTTCAGCCTCAGTCCGCTCCATGTGAAGTTTCCCCAAATCATTAAATGGATTTATCCCTGGTGCACCTTTTCCTGCCGTACTTTTTCCCTTCACTCAACTTTCTATGTATTTTAACTGTTTTACAATATTCTAATTTTGTGACACACGGAATTTTGGTTTTCCATTATCTTTAATCCATAATAATATGAATTATGAGAAAAAAAGGTTTGAAATATTTCACTTTATGTGTAATGAATCTACATAATATATGAGTTTCACTTTCATGAGCGAGAAAGTTAGTTGTAACCTACTTGTTATCTACCACAGAGGGATAATGAGTGTTACAGCACCCCAGCTTCAGTGACGTAAAAAATGTGTATGGACTATATGGGCCGCGTAGGGGCCCACGATGGTTTTCATTTGTTGTCATGTGTTGTCCCTGAGCTGATTCGGCACGTGTTAAAATTGAACACATCATGTGTTGTTTCTGACACATCTATTTTAAGAGTGTACCGATCAGTACTTACAATATAACAGATCATGACAAGAAAAATGAAAGGAACTTGTTTGTGGTTATTTTGTTGTTCAGACAGTTATCATTTGTTTAGCTAGATAGTGAGTCATAAAACATCCTTCTTGTTAGTTCAACAAACTCTGTTTTAAAACAGAGTTCTGGAAACTCTGTTTTAGGAATCACAAAGTATGGAGAGGGGGAAACACTTGTTGAACATGTCAGAACATGTCGCTCTTTCCCTTTTTTTTTTTATTGTACCAGAGCCACCAGGAGGAAGAATAGTTTTTCTTATTAACACTCAAATTACTGCTTAATGTTCTTTTTTTCTTTTTCAACACTTGTGTCTTCACTTGGATATGACATTACAGTGGGATGCATCTGATAAGTCTGATCAGATGCTGCGTCCAATTAGTCATATCATTTAAAATTAAGGTTTCATGTTTTTTATGTGGTTTGACGGCAGCATTTTTGAAACCTAATTAACATGTCATGTCATTCAACAATGAGGATGGAGAGAAAGATGGGGCCTGTAATGTGTCTGCATGTCTCTCAGAAAATAGGTAGTTACCCCCCTGCTCAGCCACCAAAACCAATCATCACTTGCCGGTGATGTCGTTCTGCATGGGTACTGGTTTGTCAGGTCCCATTACGGGAGCAAGTTTCTCACTTCATTTCGTTCATGATAGCCAGGGAGTCAATATTAATTTGGAACGTAATGTATAATATTAAACCAGGTGTCTTACCTTAGTATCCCAGAGTGATAGCCTCCGAAGTCAAGCAGGTTGTTCATATGAATCACAGCTCCGTCACCAATGCTGTCTGTAGTCAGCAGAGAGCCACGCCCAGGTTAAGAACAACACTCCCCTGTGCAAAGGCTCCCAGGAAAAAAAAGGTTTTGTATTTTTGATTTTTCTAATATAAACTAAAGTGGTGGGGTGGTAAAGAACACATTGCAAAGAGATATATATATATAAAAAATTGATTATTAATTTTAATAACATTTTACAAAATGTGCACTGTGGGCCACAACAGAACTTCATTGATGTCGAGCATTGGATATTGACCAAATAAAGCCAGCTATGGAAAGCTCCACTGAAACCTCAGTAAATGTGTTAACAAGTCGCGCAAAACAGCATGTAACAGCTCCAACAGCTTCATTGAACACTTCAAAATGATGATGCAATATTGGGTGTAGGTGTCCTCAAGTTTCGTTACTGATGGTATTAGATAAAGCACTGTGATTTCTTCGTGATGTCCGGGCTACCGCACCCTGCTGGCGGTCAGAGGCCTCGGAGCTCCACCGGTCCTTGGACCCCGGAAACAGCGACCACTCTATCTAAAGACTTTTAAAGGAACGACTCTCAACCAGTTTCTAACTTTTAGCTCCTTTAATCTAAATTTAGGCAGAGGAATGATTACAGAGATCATCGCTGAGGCTCCCGTCTCGGACCGTCGCCATCTGTTAGAGGATGACGAAGAGCCTCAATAGAAGGTCACATATAGTTTTTATATCTGGCACTTCAATGTACGGTGGCCATAATGCAATGGATGTGCTCTCCCTCAGTGAGAGCACATATATACATATATATATATATATATATATATATATATATATATATATATATATATATATTCAGAAAAGCTTTATTGCCAAGTACGTTTTTGGACATACAAGGAATTTGTTTTAGTTGGTGCAATACAATACAAATTAAACAGTATAAACATATCTACAATATAATATAAATATATGTGCACAGTTTTAAGTAAGTGAGAGTAAATATAGAGCAGTATTGGGTGCGAGAGCAATACAACAGTGCAGGTGATCATTGTGCAAGTAAAACAGGAGTCCAAGCTGAGCGTTAATGTAACACATAGAGTTACAGGTTACAGGTGTCCTGTCAGCAAAAAAGGTGGGTGTGTGGGGGAAAGGGAGAATGTCAAGGTGGTTTCCGGGCTTTGTTAACAAGGCTGGGTGCAGATGGAAAAAACTGTTCTTGTGGCGTGAGGTTTTGGTCCGGATGGACCGCAGCCTCCTGCCAGAGGGGAGAGTCTCAAAGAGTCTGTGACCGGTGTGGGAGGGATCAGCCAGAATCTTCCCTGCCCGCTTCAGGGTCCTGGAGGTGTACAGTTCCTGGAGCAACAGTAGACTGCAGCCAATCACCTTCTCAGCAGACCGAATGACACGCTGCAGCCTGCCCTTATCCTTGGCTGTAGCAGCGGCGTACCAGATTGTGATGGAGGAGGTGAGGATGGACTCAGTGATGGCTGTGTAGAAGTGCACCATCATAGTCTTTGGCAGGTTGAATTTCTTCAGCTGCCGCAGGAAGAACATCCTCTGCTGGGCTTTCTTGATGAGGGAGCTAATGTTTGGCTCCCACTTGAGATCCTGGGAGATGATGGTTCCCAGGAAGCGGAAAGATTCCACAGTGTCAATTGTGGAGTCACAGAGGGTGATGGGGGCAGGTGGGGCTGGGTTCTGCCTGAAGTCCACAACCATCTCCACTGTCTTTAGAGCGTTGAGCTCAAGGTTGTTCTGGCTGCACCAGTCCAACAGATGGTCCACCTCCCATCTGTACACAGACTCGTCACCATCAGAGATGAGTCCGATCAGGGTGGTGTCGTCCGCAAACTTCAGAAGCTTGACAGACTGGTGACTGGAGGTGCAGCGGTTGGTGTACAGGGAGAAGAGCAGAGGAGAGAGAACACAGCCTTGGGGGGAACCAGTGCTGATGGTCAGGGAGTCAGAGACGTGCTTCCCCAGCCTCACGCGCTGCTTCCTGTCAGACAGGAAGTCAGTGATCCACCTGCAGGTGGAGTCGGGCACACTCAGCTGGGAGAGCTTCTCCTGGAGCAGAGCTGGGACGATGGTGTTGAAGGCAGAGCTGAAATTCACTAACAGGATTCTGGATCTCAATGGGTAAAACCTTGAGGAAACAGTGAAGCCCAGCCCAGGCTCTAGTTCTGTATGCTGTTTACCAGCCTTTTGTCACTTTCCACTCTCACGGCATTCAGTAGCTCTTAAAGAGCTACATGTTCGTCTCTGCATGCTTTTTCTCCTCAGGGGTTTGGCCATTCCATGTCCAACTGCACACGACAGCAACACACAACATTGTCATTGAACTTATGAAAGTTTCTTGGAGGTTTCAGAAATATAGCACTGCTAACAAGAAGGATGTTGTTTTTACCTTTACTGGTTTTAACAACTGGAAAGCAGCACTTGATTGGGACAAGGGGCTACACAGAGACATGTGTCCAGCCACTACCATGTGCATTCTTTTACCATCTGGGCTCAGCCCAAAATCAGAGACTTTTTGGTGGTTGCTAAAACACATCTTGAAAAAAAACCATTACTATGTCAAAAGTGTGAGGAGAGCTATAAAGTTTCTCTGTGTGAAAGAATTGGGGCACCTTGACCCCTCCTTCACACTGACTACATTCAGTGTCTGCTCTGTCATCCGTTGCAAACTATGCCATGTTGCAATTCACGGTGGATGTGGTTTAAGATCCGTTCATGCTGAGGCAACTGGACTCACGAGTTCATGGGAGAGTGGCAAGTTTTCGCAGGAAGTCGAGAGTTCATGTAGTAACAGCCATGAATATAGAGATCTCCAATTAAACAAAAGACCTTGTGTCACCGGTTCTAACATAATGTTTATATTGCGATGCGATTGAGGATCTCTTTTTTTTAAATCATATGCGCTCTACTGTTCCTGTGTCTGACTTCCTGTGTGGCTCAATCTGGTCTTGGGAAATTTATGCATTTGTGCTCCATCATTGGACAAAAATAGACTTCAAAAAGGAAAAACCAATAATGGAAATGCTCGTAAAATGGGCCGAGTGGAGCTGACCCATGTAGAGCCCATGGAAGGAGGAGAGTTGTCTCAGACTGTTGCTGGGGATGACATCACATCCTCCAAAGAAGGAGAACAATGTGCAAACAACTTCGTGACAGTGTTTTCTTTTCAATTGTGGCCCAATACTGACTCTCTGTCTCTGAAGAGAGCCCCTTTTCGCCATTACACAGCCATTTGAAAGCCCAGGGCGCATTTTGATACATATTTACCCAGGTAATAGTACTTTTTACATCACCCTGGGATTGTTAAACGGGTGGGTTCTGCTCTAGGGGTGGGTAGTGAACTTAGTTTGAACTTTGCTTTACCAAAATATGTAATCAATCTCAATAAATTCATGATTTAGGGGGACAATTACTTTTCCAATTAAGGCCAGGTTGGTAGCTTTTTTTCTTAATAAATTAAATAATTAACACATTTTTGAATTTAGTTATTTTTGAATGACATTAAATAGTTTAATCATCTGAAACATTTAAGTGTGACAAATTGCAAAAAAAAAAATTACAGCTCTGTAGATGCTTGTTTATTTGGTATATTCTGAATCAAATCAAATGTGAAACTTAAAATACACAAACAGGTCAGTTTAAAAAAGTTAAAGACCAGTTACAAATCAGCACAAACAGGAACAAAGAATTTCACCAACCACACAAATAGACATAAGTGTAAGAAAAGATGCTGCACACTGGAACACAGTTTCTCACTGTAAGCTCACTTTAAAAAATAATCTTAGAAAACCATTTATACGGGCGCTGCACGTGGCGTACGACCCGTGTTTGAAGGCCTCAGTTGTCGACACAGCCATCCTGAGTTTGAGTCCTGACCCCAGAGACCTTTGCTACATGTCTTCCCCCCTCTCTCCACCCCACTTCCTGTCTGCCTACTATAGAAAAATAACAAAACATAAAGGCCACTAGTGCAGCTGAAAGCAGTACAGTTGTTTGTATTTGTAGGGATAATATTAAAATATTTAGCGGCAGATTAAAGTACTTTAAAAACTATTTGAATAAAAAATCTCTTTTCTACAAAGGAAATAAGTTAGGAAATGAAATGTCCTTTGCTCTTGTTTACACCGTTTTAAGCAGATTAGGAAGGACTCATAAAGGGTTTGATGAGACCGAGATCCATGGCCTTGACCAGACATGTGCGTGCCACATCAATGGGATCCTGCCTCTTGGGATTGTCCTCTGCTTTGCCAATCACACTGAGGATTTCCAGCAACTCACTCTCAATCAGTTTCTTGGCCAGCTCGTAGTTGTCAGAGCTGAGCATGTTGAAGACAATCACCAAACCTCGGTGCTGGATACTAGGGTTGGTGTGGAAACATAACTTCTGCAGGATCTCCAGCCACTGTACTGTCTGTTTGGGAGAAAATGAAATCTGAGTCGGTGTCTGACCCGTAAATTCATAAATAAATAGGAGAAAAAACAGATGACAGTTGTGCATACCACATGGGTCATTTTGGCGCATAGCTTTTTCTCAGCAGCAGTAATCATGGCCAGACCTCCGGCTGCAGCTATTTGAAGTTTTTCATCATCTTCTCCACAAAGCAAAACCAGCAACTTCAGCTTATCGTTGCCATCTTCAAGGTAACGAGCTTGGACCTACAACACATAGGACCGATTAAATTGTTTCCATAATCTGTGCATAGAAGTTCCCAGTGTTATGTTTTCTGTTCTCACCTCTTTGCATCTTACAAGATTGCACATGCATTCAGTGGCAGCCAGTCTGATCTTTTCATTCTCTTCAAACATGTGGTTCTCGATCTCTGGCAAAGCTTTCTCTTTCACCATTTTTATCCTGCAAGGTAAGCAAGTTTGGAGCCTTAAGAAATGCAGCTGAGTCACTTTTGAAAAGGGATTGATTTGTTACTTTTGTAATGCAGCATCATGGGACATTTTAAAACATCACCTTAGTTTTTCACTGAAACCAGCCAAGTTTGTGAGGCCTCTGAGAGCCTCATAGTTCTCTGCTCCCTCTTTGTCTGTGTGCAGCAGGCTGACTAAAGGTCGTATCACTTCATATACCTGTCAACAATAAGAGTCTAAGAAGAACGCACATTTTGCAAAATCAAACTAGCTCTACAAATGAGAACTGATTTTACTGTATAGATGAAATTCAACAGGATGAAGAAAAAGTGGACAAATGATTACAATACTAAGCAAATTGTTTAAAAACTCTTGTCAAATAAACTGTAACAAAAGAAAAATGAAAATAAAAGGCGAGAAGGTAGGGTGAAAGATTGAGAGGTGACTTGATGAAGATTAAAATAAGGGAAACAGCTGAAGGTTAAATAAAGTCTTACCCTCTCTCCAGGGAAGGCAATCTCGGGGTTGGAAACAGCTGCTATTTTGGCGAGTGCGAAGCTTGCTTTTACCTTTCCTTTTTCTGTGCCTTCAAGGGCAAGAGGTATCAGAGCCTGGTGGCATGAGGCATTAAAGATGACATGTTCAAGAAGAATAAATAAGAGAGTGGCATAATGGTTTTGCAAACAATAACTAAACAAAAGCTGGTGTGTTTGAGAGTTTCAGTTTCCCATGTTTCTGTTTGGGAAAGTTTTCCTTTACAAATGTTTGTTCATCTCATCTGTGGTGAGTATGCTAATAACTCACCTTCCCTCCTCCTTGGGCCACTATCGTACCACGATCTCTGGGATCCTCTGCCAGAGCCAAAAAAACCCTAAAGATTTGTTTAAAAAATATGTTTACATTAATACATTCAAGGAGGTAGAGTGCCCTGTAAAAGTATTCACAAAACCTGAACCTTTCCAAATTTTACAAACATCAGATGGGATTTTATGTGGTAGATCAACACAAAGCAACGCATGATTGGGAAATGGAAGCAAAATGATGCATGGTTAAAAAAAAAATGTCTGGAAATAAAAAACAGAATAGTGCGGTGTGCATATAAATTTTGCTCTTTAATGTGATACGCCTAAATAAAATCCATGATCTGGGCAAGGAGAGCATTAATGACAAAAAGAGCCAAGAGGCCAATGGTAACTCTGGATGAGCTACGGAGAACCTATGCTCAAGTGGGAGAATTATAACTTGTGCTGTCCACAAATGTGGTCTTTATGGAAGAGAGATAAGAACAAAGCTTTTGTTAAAAGCAAGCCATAAGACTTCCCCTCAAGAGTTGGCCACAAGTCATTTAGGACACAGCAAATGTGGAAGAAGGTGCTCTGGTCATGAGATCAAAAGTAAACTTTTATGCTAACATGCAAAACGTTATGTGAATAACTTTGAATCACTCTGTGCATGTGATACCATTCCCCATAGTAAAAGCATCATCCTGTGGGGATGGTTTCCTTCAGCAGGGACAGGAACGGTTGTCAGGGTTAAGGGAAAGATAGATGGAGCTAAATAAAGGCAATTTTAGAAGAAAACATGCTAGAGGCTGCAAGACTGTTGAGAATGGGGCAGAGATTCATCTTCTGGCACGAAAACAACTCTAAACTTACAGCCAGAGCTACAGGGGGTTTAGATCAAAGCATATGCATGTGATAGAATGGCCCAGTCAAAGTCCAGTGGCAAGACTTAAAAAGTATTGCTAAAAGACATTCAACTTTCAACCTTCATGCTGTAGATGCGCAGTTTCATAAGACGTGAGGCTGTAATGGCAACAAAATGTGGTTCCATAAAAGTATTGATTCATGGGACTGAATATAAATGCATACCAGGATTTTCAGACATGTCTGTTCTGAAGACAAACAAATACTTTCCTTGGTGTGCAAATCTAGCTCTCTTGTTTTCGACTTTGCTGTGTCATACAAAGCCAGAATAAAATAAACTTACGTTTTAACATGACAAACTGTGGACAAGATCTAGTATTATCTATACTTTAGGAAGGGACTGCAGCACTGTAAGCACTGTAGCTACATATAATTAATAAAAAAATTAATGAAAATGACATAACAGCAAATATCTAGTAGTGGGTGGATGATAGATAATTTATTCTTCTTTGAGTAATATTAAGAGTTCTACAACTATTTAAAATACATGTTTACTTCCTACCTCGCCAACATCTCCTTGGTCTGATTGGTCAAGATAGCGCTATCTGCTTTGACCATAACAGCAAGAGCTGAAACAAGTCCAGCCTTTAGCAGCCTTTTTACTCTCTTCTCAATAAAGTCTTTCTTGTCCTGAAGAAAGAGGGAAAACATGTTTGCAAGATTTGTTCATGCATGTAGGCATGCAGATGATGTTTCCTGCAGAGTGACTCATGAACAGCGATCTGAGCTTCCTCTCAGGGTTTTACCTTGGGGTGTTGCTCAGGGACATGCTGCTTAGAGAACTTGGCCAGCTGAACCATCTCGGGGATGATTTCTTTCTTATCGTGGCTGTTGGTGCAGTTCACCAGAGTGCAAGCAACTGCATATAAGATTGTCTTATCCGTGGACTAAAATCAGAAAGAAAAAGCAGGCAAAATGATACTGTTAGAATATATTTTGTATGCAACCACGCTTCTGAAGTGCATTAACTTAAGGCCTCATACATTAACAATTTATAATTTGTGGAAAAATCTGAGGCAGTTTACGTAATTATTATAGAGTTTAACTATAGGAAGTGCACATACAATAAATGAGCATGTATTCATGTCGCATACATTTTGTAATGATTTGATTTTGTGAAAAACTACCTAATTTCAAGTATTATGATAAATGTCTAAAAACATGCGCATAAAATTACATGTACTCATTCATCACCAGTCTATACTGAAAATCCCCGGTTTTCCAAAGTTGAACATAATGGCTCAGGGGGGAGTTATAAACAGGATGCATAACATAAAACAGTGTGGTCTCACGTCTGTACCTTCGCCAGCTCAAACATGGCTTTCATTGCCAGCTCATCTTCCACAAAATCATCTTTAACGTCCGCATCATTGGTCAGATAGGCAAGACCCTCAATAGCCCACTTTCTTGTTTTGGAGTCAATCTGTGGATTACAAAGCCACCTAGCAAAACAGAAAACAAAACACAGGAGGGAGTAAAACTTGGATTTCAACTCCCGGTTTCTATAGGCCTTTTTTGATACCTAATATTATATTAAATCTGTATGTGAGTACTGACTTTCTGCACTGCTTGGCCAGCTTCTCTGTGGAGCCTTCAGCAAACTGCCTTAAGCTGTAATCATCACCTCCGGCTGAACCCAGTTTACAGAGACCCTGCAGGGTAGATGGACATATAAACAGTTTATAAGACAACACAAAATAAAACAAGATAAGATGAGATAATGCGTTGTGTTCCAACACTTTGAAAGTTGTGGCTGGAAGCACTTTTTAGCTTTTAAAGGAAAATACAGTATCCTCCATAAGTATTCGCACCTCTTGAACCTTTTCAAGCTCAGCCAGATTGTAAGGATAGTGTCTGTGAATTTTCGAGTCTGGATTCAGGTTCTCAATTGTACTTAACTCTGGTCTCTGATTAGGGCATTCTAACACTTTATCGTGCTTTAATGTAAATGATTCTATTGTAGCTCTGGCTATGTTTAGGTCCTTTGTCCTGTGGGAAGGTGCACTGCCAACCCAGTCTCACGTTTTGCAACCTCAAAACAAGTTTTCTTCTAGGATTGCCCGGTACTTAGCTGCTTCTTCACTGACCTTACTGAAGAGAACATCCCCACAGCATGATGCTTCCAATACTGTGTTTTGCTGTGTTAATGGCAGTTTCATAATTATGTGCAGTGTTAGTTTTCCACCACACATCAAAAAAGTTCAACTTTGATCCCATCTGACCTGACCACCTTTATCCACATGTTTGCTGTGTTCCCTATATGGAATAAGACAAACTCTCTATGGCTTTTCTCTTTTCACTCTTCCATAAAGGGCAGGTTTGTAGAGTGCACACGTAGTATTTCTTATCACTTTGCAACACTTTCAGATTTAATTTTGTAAAACAAAACAAAAAAATCCATGCATCCCTTTCCTTTGACTTCGCAATTAAGTGCTCTTAAGTATTAATCAATCACATAAAATCCCAATACCCAATAACTCTAAATAACCCGCAAGGCGCTGTTAAAGTTGACTTGGTACACTCACCACCAGGGCACGAATTTTAATCTTCTCGCTCTTTGTTTTCTTGTAGATGTCCTTGAGCAGCGACACGCCGTTGGTGATGAAGAAGCTGGCACGGCTCATCTTTGTGGAGGCGTGGATCAGAGCCTCGACGGCCACCATCTGGTCCACGTCCCGCTCTGAGCCACACAGTGCCACCATCATCTCCATGACACCCTGCTGTCCCACCAGAGAGTTGCCGACCTCGAAGGGACCCTGCAGCAGTCCTGAGATGGTGCTGATGGCATGAAGGGTCTTATCCATGTTGTTGGGATCAATTTTAGATCTGTGGTAGGGAAGTGGAGATTGTGAGAAATGGCATGCCATAACAAACTCACTTGACTTTCTCTGGAATATCTTAATGAGTATCCTTGTAAATTTAGATACACTTTGCCACAATCATTCTTGCCATCTTTAAAAGTGAGCCTTTGCTATACTATTTTTTTAAGCTGATTTTAGGTCCATTTTTTAACCTTCTAGTTATTAATCCATGATGTTCTGTTTCCCTGGGGAATAAATATGAGGTTACACAGAAGCCCTTTTCTCAAAGCCACTGATCACTAGAGAGGACAAGAAGTCACAGTTATTTTACCACTTTGCAGAGTGAGCAGCACGGCAAGGGAGGAAAAACGGCCTTGAAAGCCTTCATCTTGGGGTCAACAAGTTTCCATATGAAGTTTTAGATGCTAGCTCTTACCAACTGGTTGTTTTTGTGGGTCATGATGGTAAAAAGTCTTGTCTGTCCTGTCATAGCAAACATAAACCTGTGGAGTTTGCTAAACTCTACCTGGACCTTAACTGGAACCATGCTTTTGGTCATATAAGTATAAGATTGAGCTTTTCAGCAACAAACAGTCCAGGTGAAACAGGGGATTTTGGTGTAAAACAACGGATGAATAAGTGGAAAAGAACCTGTTGAGTACAGTGGAGGACATGTGATCCTGTGGGCCTGTTTCGTTTTCCAATGCAATGCATTATAACCTTGGAGATTTTAAATAAAATCTGGTGGACTGAAAAGACTAAAAACAGGTAATCACTTGGTCTTGACTTTTGTCTAATCAACACAGAAATGGATCACAAGACACAAAATCCTCCTTTTATCATCTCAGTCTGCAGATCTAAATCCTATAAAAAATCTGTGAGATTAGCAGAATAGAAGAGCGCATAAGAGAGGACAAGGCACTCGATAATCTGGAGAGATTATGGAAAGATAAATTGTGACAGATCCTTCTCTGTATGCTCTGCCCAGTGCTTTCCTATTGATTCAAAGGGGTTACAACAGGGGTACGTTTTACATTGTGTAAAAAAACACTGTATAGTGGGGGTTTTTCCCCCCACTGAATAAATAGTTTAATTTTCCAATTATTTCACTGTGAGATTATGCTGGTGCTACTAAAGTTGATTTTAGTTTAAGGCTTTTTTATGCATCTTCACCCAGAGGCCCAAATTGTGACCCACATCTTAACACATACTTGACATATTCATCACAGATCTCCTTAAAGTTCACTCTCTCTGGGTCACACTTCAGGTCATCGTAGAGCTTGCTGAGAAGCACGCTAGCGATCAGCTGGGTGTTCTCTGTCAGAGGGAGCTGATCAGGCAGCTCAGGGACCTGACCACAAACCTTCAGGATCTTCTTTAGACCTGGAGAACAAACACATGCTTCAAATCAAGAAATCTGAGCTTCAGCCAGAGAAATCAGAGGACGCCATATGGAGCAATTTGGCCCACCGTGATCAATGGTGAAGAGAGTCCTGGAGTGGTCTTTCTCTTTTATGTCTTTGCGAGGGACATTCTTGGTCAGGAGGTTCAGTGCCTGGTCTCTGCCATGGCCTGACACCCTCTTATTGGCTATCATTTCCAGGAGGGCCAGGAGAATGGTTTTCAAATCTTTAGATGTATCTGTAGGTGAAGTGAAAAAAAATATGAATAAAACAAATATCAGTGACAGGATGGCCTTTATTAGTTTTCAAATATTGAAGCTGTAAATTAAAAACTGAATGTTTGATTTAAATTTAACAATTTTTGTTTACCCAGAAACATTTTTTCTTACCCAAAACTACAGATGCTTCCTTCCCATAATCTCTTGTGTCTCCACCAGTGAGGGAGTCATTAATGCACTGGAAGAGGTTGCAAGCTGCCAGAGCAAATTCTTCGTTGTCCAGTGCCATGATGCTGCAAAGCTTATCAACACCCACCATGTTGACAATGGCCATGGCCTGTTAAACAGAGAGATATTTGGATTTATTCAACTCAAGGACTCCAACTTATCTTGTCATTTTATTTTTTTCTCCCATTTTTTCCTTTAGCTTGAGCTACCCGAGCTTGGTGTCCAGTGCACATTCCCGACAGAGCTCGGACTGCAGCCAGAATCATTTCTGGTTTCCCAGTCTCGACCATGTTCAGTAGCAGAGCCACCCCGTTGTTCTGGAAGATTCTCTCTGCTCCTGCATCTTCTCTTGACAAAACAATCAAGTTGTTGGCAGCCTTGAAATAAAACAGGAACAACTGATCAGGCAAAAACAGCCAAACCATGAGCTGTTCATTCAGAAGCTAGAAATACTCCCAGTCAGTTGGTTCAGTTCCTGTATCTGCAAACCACTGAAAGTACTGTAATGGAAAATTCTTTTAAAGTGCTCTGATATTCCCTTCACCTCTCACATTTGTTTCTGTGTTGTATCACTCACAGGTGACCTTCCATCTACCTCTCACCTCTGACCTCTGTGTTTGATGAGTGTTCTGTTTTATTTAGCAGATGGACTCTAAATTCACATGCTGGAGAGTTTTATGGTTAACACTTCCTGAAGTGTATATTTCAAGGGAAGGTAGATGGGTGCCCTCATAAATAACTTTGTTAACTCTGACCCGGGGAGGGTCTAGGGGCCATATTTCTAAAACTCTTTGAAGTTGAGATAACACCCTCATTTTTAGTATAAATACTGTTTGTGATTTCTGTTCGTGGCTCTGTTTCACTGACTAACCTCAGTGTCAGGGTCTTCAAACGCTGAATGCCTTTGAATAAAACTTATAAAGACAAAGTCCGGATTTTCTCTTGTTATGAGTCAACTTCTACCCACTTTGATAAGAAAATTCCACAACAATTTTAGCGTCACGAACAGGATCTAACGTGCCAGAGGAGACCGCAGGAGGGGACACGGACGCCTGGCCAGCCTGAGAGTTGTTCTCAGTCCACCTCCATATTACGGTAGTGGAGTCCTCATGCCCGCCTGCGGCGTCTGGCTGATTAGATCCGAACAATTTGTCTTCAAATATATCTGGGTGAGAAGTTGCTCTGTATGATATAATGTATATTATTATTTTTATTACACATTAACCATCATCTCCTAACTAATTAATTAGGTTCCAGAGTTGCGAGAGGGAGGACATCAGCTGAGGGCCCGGTTACCCTGCAAAAGGAATTGCAGGGAGGTTCTTATTGGTAACAATAAGATAAAGCAAAACACAGGGTTTTGCAGGTGGTTTTTAGCAATTTTCTACACCTCATAAAGGAGAAAAGCCAGACGGCAGACGTGCCGCTGAACAGGTAAAAAAAATGGTTCCGGAACCTTGAGGCATCAGGGGTGTCTCCTTCTTCAGACTCTGATTTATAAAATAATGAAAGGAAAAAGTGGGGATGATTGTGTTAAATGTGCTTTAATTTGGAAGATAAGTTTGGTTTTTCACAGCGTGGACGTTTGAGTGTAAATAAGTTAAATAGTTTAAAAAGTTTCAAGTAAAACAGTTGATGGAAAAATAAAAAAAAAAAAACAAGAAAAGATTAAAAAGCACAGAGTGCATCAATTAAGGGGTTAAAGAGTTAAAACTTTCCTGAAGGAAGTTTCGTTTGTCTTAAATATTGCGATCAGTCGGTAAAGAAGGTAAAAGTGAAAAGGGACATTAGAGATGCGAAAAGAAAGTTGTTTTAGAAAGGAGTATAGTTCATGTTGTGGAAGGAAGTGACAGGCAGGGGGACAACTGACTGACTGACTGATAATATTTCTTTGTACAAAATCTGAACCAATACTAAACTTTTCTTCTGTCTCTCTCACACACAAATACACACATATATGGGATTTAAGTTCAACATCTGCGTTTTTGAGTCTGGATTTTAGAAACCTGCCCTTCTCCAAGGCTACTCCACCAGAGACGCTTCTCCAGCACGGCCTGAAAGAGAGAGATCTGCCTTCCTGCATGTTGAAAATCGCAGTGTGACTTTCTACAAGAACAAAAAACGAAACTCAGAAGAAAATCCGGATTCTCTGAGATGGACAAAGATCCATGCTGTTTGCAAGAGACAGAAGAGCGAATACACTGGATTTATATTGAAAGCACATCTTATGTGGGCAGAAGAGAAACCGGAGCAAAGTTTCTTCTTTCTCCCTCCTGGAGAAGTTAAAGTGGACAAAGAATGATTGAATGTCTCACCAACAGACCTGGGAAGGGCCTGGTTGTTTTTTGGACTGATAGAGGACCGTGTGCCTGATAGTCTGACTCTGGAGTGATTTAGAAACTGATGGAGGTAACGTACAAACACACACATTTGCATAAATCTTTTCCTATTTTCTGCAATGAAGAATGCTTATTAACCGCTTCTCATGTGATGCTTGCTTGACGTTGACAGATATAGCGGGTTAAAATATTATTTTAGGGTTAGAAAAGTATCTTTAAAAGGGTGATAACTTAACTCATTTGATACTTTCCAGTTAATTATTTTAGAGAAACAAGTTCTCTTTCGTCGTGGAATATTCAGGGTCAATTATTCTAGTTATTAAAAGTTATTAAAAGCAGAGGAAGTTACAACATCTCCAAAACTCAGCAGTAACCAAGTGTTTCTATGTTATTCTCAGGACAGATCTCATGAAGGAGTATTTTTAAAACCCAGCGCATGCTTAAAACCTGATGGGTTTCTCCTTCAGATATTATTTTCTGTTGTCAGAGTTTGTATCCCATAAATCTAATGGGTAGAGACCTCATTAAAACAGGCTTAGTTCTACTGCAGATGGTCTTCATACAGTTTCTGACACAGTACTTACAGTTTGGTGCAGTTTTTGTCCGCAAGTGTTAACTGACGCTTATGGAAAGTACAAATTCATTGTTTTTCACAGCAGCTGCTGGGAAGAGGTTATATTAGGTATTTCTTCCCTCTTCTGATTCATGCAGCGTGTTGATTTACACTGTACCTTATATCAGGTCCTGACAAAAACTATGAAAGGTTTGGTTCTGCAGGTTCTTTTTTCTCCCTTTGGAGAAGGAAAGGACACCTGATCAGTTCTGTGTTGCACAGAAATATTAAAACACTTGTTGTTTTCTAAGATATCACCAGCTAAAAACTTTTAAAACTTTTGAGAGTAATTGGTTTTGTTAAACATATTTCCCTTGGTAAAACAAACCTTTAAAATGAGTATGAAAAAATTGGGTTATTTAGAAAGAATTTGATTGGACAGTGGTACCACACAAAAATTAAACTAATCTCATGTTTCCTAAAAGATTCTGCATGAAAAGGCCTTCAGAACCGTGGAGTTATTTTCCACCACAGTATCAAGTTTTTAAGCATGCTTTTTCTTTATTTTAAAACAGATCTGGTTTTTGTTTGGTTTTTGGCTTTTTAGCATAATGTTTGTCTGAAGCTTATTATGAACTGGGATAGGAGCAAATATGATCTGAGGTAAATTAGGAGCTGTGAACTAATAATTTTAAATCTGATTATTGTCCAAGCAGAAATAATATATTTAGCCAATCCTTCAATCTCTGCAGAAAGTTAACACCATTGTTCAATGCAGTAGTACTCAACTTGTGGTTCCTGGACTCCTGAAGCCTGTAAGCCATAGATTTTGGGTCCATGAAATTATAAGACTTAATTAAAGGTAGGCTGATTACTTATTAAAATAGATCTAAGCCAATGATGAGTTCCAGTCATTTTGGTGACTTTGAAATGCAATAATACTCAAAATTTCTACTCTGGGGACACAGATTGGTGCTGAAGAGTTTAGTTTTGGAACCAAGGTTAGGATTTTTATAACAGAATAAAGACAAGTAAAATCCTTTATTTTAGGAAAAGAAAAGAAATAAAGGCTCTCTTAACAGTAAGAGGATGGTCGGCTCAAACTCAAGTCTCCTTGTTTGATTTCTTAGGGTTTAAAGATTAAAGGAATACATATGAGTACAAAGGTACACAAGGTGATTTCAGATTACTAAGAGATAAAATATTGGAACATTTATCAGCATTTGGATTATTAAAGAGGGGTTCTAGTGATAAGTTCTCCCCAACTCTCAAAATTTAAATAGCCAAATTAAAGAAAATGATGTTTGTTCTTTTTTGAAACATTATGTGGGAAAAAGTCCAGTTTGGAGACAAGCTTCTTATCTTAATTTATGATTAAGTCAAACACTGCAGTTTTGTTTAGTTTGGGTATAACATAAAAATGTCAATGCTGACTTTTCTAATTTCCCCTCGGGGATCAATAAAGTATCTTTGAATTTGAATTGAATTAAATTAAAAATACTTCTTTGCATTTAACTTGAAATTCTGCAATGCAGCTGCGATCAAATTGAGCAAAACAAAAAGAGAATTATAACAATAACTCTCAGGATTGTAGTTATTATTACAGAGTTACAGTACAAAGAATTAGCAAAAGGTTTCAGCATCAGTAAATTTGGATTCATATAAGAGAAAACTGTTGCTGTGCTTCTAAATACTTTGAGATCTCTTTGGACTATGTGCACTCATTTTTAAAAAAAACAATCCTGAAGATTGTCATAACAACATTGATCAATTATAGCATTAAAAGATATGGTTGAGAAAACATATTCTGAAAAGAGATTGTTAAACATTTCTTTGAATTCTTGAAGCTTCAAATTTGGCCATTTGTCTGTCTCTGATGTTTTGTCTTTGTTTTGTTGGTATGAATGTTTGATTATATGTTGCATGAAACAATAATCCATGTTTGGAATAATGTTTCTAAATCCCAGATTGATTAAAACTTTGAGTTTTCAGGAGAGTTAAGAAGCAGCTTGTTTCTGAGGTAGGTGCATGTTAATAGCTTTGCAGTTTAAGTTACACTAATGTGGGATGGGATGAAGAAACTGTGGTCCCGCCCATAGGCTGTCAATCAAAGGTTAGTTCTGCCTGACTCCGCCCACCTACTAGGTTGGTTCATGCCTTTGCTGTCATGGTAACGCTCAGCACCTCCCTTCCTGAGTTTTAACATTGTTTAAGAGACAATAGAGTCAAAATGCTTGTAGTGATTGTTGCCTTAAAAACATGTTTTTTTTTGTATAATGATTAAGGATGTAGCATGACTTTTAGATTTATGTGTTTTATTATTAAAAGGTTAATGAAATAGTTTAAACTAGTTTGAAGAATTAGTTTTGCATGCAGAATCATTGGTGATTTATTAGATTGAAAGTGTCCCCTGGTGCCATTAAACTAGCTGACAGTTCAAGATATGCAAAAGTAAGGAATATATTTTTGATAAAGAATCAGAGTCATGCCTTTATACTTGGTGGGAATTATTTATTAGATTCAATTTGTAGGGTTTATTCATCCAAATTACATTGGATGTCCATTAATCTAATACTCATCTTTGTACAAGACAAATTAGGATGATATGTGACTAATTTCTAAGTGAAACATTGATGAACTAAATAATTACAGTTTGTGTTTAGTTGTTAATGGAACTGAATTGCAGTTAAAAACATCTGGATTTTCTTTATGTTGCTTTTCTTAAATTCATAGTGACACATAGTTATGTCAGAATTCATTTCTTTGGTTCTAGGTAATGTGATCTTGGTTACTAAACCATTTTTGTACAAACTTTTTGCTGGATTGTCGCATGGGTTGGACCCTGCGCCAGAAGAGGGGAATGTCAGAATAAAGTAACATGGGGTTCCAAAAGTTTTAGCACTCATGGGAAAAAGGGTAGCTCATACCTCCAGTGAGGACTTAGTGACAATGCGAGAGAGACGTTGTACTTTGTTTATATAAATGGTGCATAGCTCCCTAGGACCACATTATGAAAACCTCTCTGAAATTATGGTGTTGATTCTTTTGTGAAATTTTACATCTCCACAGATTAGACCATTTTTGAAATTCTTTGTGGGTATTCTGAAACTATGAAATATTGACCATTAATCAGACCTTCCTCAAACATCATGTCACATTTTTGATATTCAGAATATTTAGCTGATGGTCACTGCTAGTATATCAGGTGAAGTCAGAAGATCAATTCTTTGGATTTTGTTGGATGTTTTGATGAAGTTCATGTAGTTAAGCACTTAGGTTTGAGAATGGGACTTTGAATTGAAAATTAGCCAAGCGTTGTGAAGGCTCTACCTATTGTTCTCACTTATATGAGATTGAGACAAAGGACACAGGCAAATCTCAGTCCTTTTGAAGTGCTGTGTGGCAGGTCTCCTAATTTGGACATGGGGATATTGCCAAGATAATTTTCTTCCACATCTTTGTGTGAAGATAGGATGTTGTTTTACTGTCAAAACCTGTCCACTGTGTTTTCTCAAGTTTCACAGACAGTGAAGGCTGCATTACCAGAAACAGCCACTTCCACCCTCCAGTCCTTTATTCCTGGCGACTGGATTCTGGTCAGAGAATCTAGGAGAAAACACAGGAAGTCCAGGTGCTGGAATGGCCCATATCAGATCCTACTAGACAGCCAGAAAAGCTGCAGGAAAGCTGCAGGAAAGCTCCAGCTCCTCCAGTTTCATCTGGCTTCCAGGACGCAAGTCATCTTCCAACTGGATCATCCACGGCCTGAAAGGTGTGAGGACAGCGGACCACCACAAGATAAAGAACTGTAAGCTGATCACTGGCGAGTGATTGAACAGGTGGTTGAAGAACACTGTTCTTACAAGGGCACAATAATCCCTTGGGCAGTGCAACGATATTTCAGAATCTACTTAAGGCCATCGCATTGCCTGAAAGTTAAAAATCATAAGTTGGACTATGGAAGCCTAACTTCAAGCTGGTTAGAGTTCCTGTTTCTAAACATATTTCTAGAGGAGCTTCCTACGACCGCCCACCTGTACCAGACTGGTAACAGGGCAGCTTGAAGCGCAGAAGCCACTCAGGAGAGGCAGCAGGATTTTTGTTTTTTTTAAAGTTGTTTATAATTTGTTTTCTTTGAGAAAAAACTGTTTGCTTTCAGTACCAGAAGAAAGGACATTCCACTTCAAGGTCACGATGCAGTTAAATGGAAGATGGTCTGTTCTGATGCTAATGATTGGTATTTCAAGTATTTTTATAACTCTTGTGTTCATTTGGGAAAAGGTGCAGCAAAGACAATGTAAGGCTAATTTGAGGAATTGTGTAAATAATAGTCATCAGCTGATTCGAAGAGAGATCCATCACTTTTCTGACTACTATGATCATACTGATAATGTCTGGTGGCAACTGATGCATCAAACCATGAGGAAGATAAGAAATGATAGTTGCTATGTTTGTTGTTTGATTCCACATGCTATTAATGATCAACCATTTTTGGTACCAGTTCCTATTGATACTGCTTATACTCTAGCTACTTTCTTTCCAGATAACCGGTTGGTGGAGATCGTTTTTCCTTGGGTGAGGAATTATGCGGTACGGAAAAGCAGAAATGTTGGTAAATTTTCCTTGATCCACAGTAATACATCTAGACCTTGTCCTGTCAGAACTGATCCGTATACTATTTCAGAATCTTTGGCTCCAGATCCTTTTGTGTTAACTCTTAATCTTACAGCCTTACCGAATGGAAGTCAATTGTATGGCATGGCAGGTAAATTAACCAGGGTTCTTGTTACTTTTCCTAGTAGAGATGGGTTCTCGTGTCCTAAGAACATGGTTTGGATGTGTGGAAACAGATCATATCTGTATCTGCCTGCTAATTGGTCTGGAGTATGTTATCTAGCTCATTTACTACCTACAGTCACGACTTATGATTCACTCAGCCCATTATTAGAGAGGAAGACAATGCTCAAACGGCAAAAGAGAGCTAGGATCCCACATTGGAAAGGGATTTTGGGTACAATTTTTCCTAATTATGGTGCTGCTAACGCCGCCCATAGGATTAATGAGTTGTCAGTTGAGTTAGAAAATCTTACTGCTTTATCTGAGGAAGGTTTCACTGTTCTACCTACGGAGCAGCAGGCTATAAGAACTATGAGTTTGCAAAATAGAATGGCTTTGGATTATCTGTTAGCTGAGAGGGGTGGCGTTTGTCATTTAATTGGGGAACAATGTTGCACTTTTATTCCCGATGTGTCTAAGAACATGACGAATATCCATGATAAGTTTGAGGACTTGCTGACGACCCAACAGAAGGAGAATATGAGTTCCTCTTGGACTCCTTGGTCTTGGTTCTTTACTGGTGGATGGACATCTTGGTTAGTAAAGATTGGAGTGATTCTTTTATGTTTCTTTTTGATTTTGATGTTTCTTTCATGTTGTATTATTCCAATGGTTAGGGGAATGGTGATGAGACTGGTACGTTTTTCTGTGTTGCCTGTTGATGAGGATGTGAACTTAATTTCTGTTTGTCATGATTGTGATGATTCTGCATTTACAGTGGCAGATGGTATGGATACCAATGGATTTTATGTTGCTTGAGATGCTTTACAGTAGATCTTAGAGGAAGCCATGACATAACACATGTATTTGTTATGTATTCTTTTCTTTTATTAGTTTTACTTTGATTATAAGCTTTGGGTGATGGTTTTGTAGAATTTTCTTTTAGTTTTGTGATTATCTTGTAATCAGAAGAAAGGAGTGTAATGGAAAATTCTTTTAAAGTGCTCTGATATTCCCTTCACCTCTCACATTTGTTTCTGTGTTGTATCACTCACAGGTGACCTTCCATCTACCTCTCACCTCTGACCTCTGTGTTTGATGAGTGTTCTGTTTTATTTAGCAGATGGACTCTAAATTCACATGCTGGAGAGTTTTATGGTTAACACTTCCTGAAGTGTATATTTCAAGGGAAGGTAGATGGGTGCCCTCATAAATAACTTTGTTAACTCTGACCCGGGGAGGGTCTAGGGGCCATATTTCTAAAACTCTTTGAAGTTGAGATAACACCCTCATTTTTAGTATAAATACTGTTTGTGATTTCTGTTCGTGGCTCTGTTTCACTGACTAACCTCAGTGTCAGGGTCTTCAAACGCTGAATGCCTTTGAATAAAACTTATAAAGACAAAGTCCGGATTTTCTCTTGTTATGAGTCAACTTCTACCCACTTTGATAAGAAAATTCCACAACAGTACCTACCTTTTCTTTCTTTTCCTTGTCCATTTCGTCATCAAGGAGGATTTCAAACATGTTCTGTACTCTCGAATCTGTGGAAAATGTTGTCTTGAGCTGAAGAGACAAAATTAATCTTTGTGTAAATTTTTAATTGGAGGAGATCCGCTTGTGTCTTGCAAAAGTATGCACGCCCTTTTTTCAC
This sequence comes from Girardinichthys multiradiatus, assembly GCF_021462225.1. Taxonomy (NCBI): domain Eukaryota; kingdom Metazoa; phylum Chordata; class Actinopteri; order Cyprinodontiformes; family Goodeidae; genus Girardinichthys; species Girardinichthys multiradiatus. The sequence continues at coordinate 34,401,915 of NC_061805.1, read as the reverse complement.
ATTTTGTCCATCACAAACTTTAGTGCATTTTTTTCTTTTTTGCAAAATAATTCAAGCTGAGTGGGATTGGATGGACAGCTTCTGCAAATAATTTTCAAATCATACCACAGTTGCTCAGTTGAATTTAGGTCTGGACTTTGACTAGGCCATTCTAACATATGAATTAACCATTCCATTGTGGCTCTGGCTGTTTGTTCAGTGTCTTTGTCCTGCGATAAACTGAACCCATACCCATCTCTGACCAGCTTCCGGTCTGTGCTGAATAACCCCCAGCAGGATGCTTCTACCAGCATTTTTCACCGGAGGGGTGGTGTGGTCAGGGTGATGTGTACTGTTAGTTATCCTCCACCCATAGCGTTTTGCATGTGGGCCAAAAAGTTTAATTTTGGTCTCATCTAGCCAGAGCGCCTTCTTCCACATATTTGCTACAGGCATCAAACTGAACTTTTAATTTCTTTCGCCAGTGCCTTTCTTCTATCAAAAATTTGAAGAGGTTCTAATAGTATAAACACTCTAGTTATATGTTGGTTTATTGCAAGCATTTGTTGTCTTTTCTTTGTGATATACCTTGGCCTGGATTTCTGCTCCTAGCCTGCGGAGAGTCTCCAGAAAGGTCTTGTTCTTTGGTTCGATGGTGGCACATCGCTGCACATCTTTGAAAGCCATGTCCAGTTTTCCCAGCTTCTCCAGAGCTTGACAGCGGCGGAACAAGGCTTTAATATCAGATGCATCCTCATCAATTGCTGTGAACCAGAAGGATGAAAAGTAAAGGCCAAGTCTAGAATAAGTAGTTTGCACTAAATCGTTATGCTGAATGTCTAATTTTGGTTTCTTCAACTTCCCTGTTTTTCACTCTACCTTTAGATGCATCGGACACTGCATTGGCATAGCTTTCCTGCAACAATTAGAATAAAAGATCCCAAAATTTTCACTTATGTTTAAGAAATTCTCATCTTTTGTGATTGAGATTTTTTAATTGCTTACCTTTTTCAGGTAGCATGCAGATCTGTTCCTGTAAATCACAGCCTGCAGCTTTTTGTCCATGCAGTCCTTAAGGGCATTAGTGTAGCACTCAATGGCCTTGTCGATGTCTCCAGCCTGAAAGTGTTTGTTTCCCTCATCTTTTAAATGTACTGGATCACCCATCTGACAGAAATTAGGAATTATAGTTAAGGATAGAACAAATTATATAAACTATTGTCAGGTTTTGATCCTGCAGGTGTCAGATCAATGCCTTTTGGTATTTTAACAAATGCTCTGTCAATAAAATGAAATATTTCAAAGCAAAGGCAAATGTTCACATTTTAGGAGCTAAACTACACCAAGGACTTTTAGATTAGAACAAATGCTTTGAAGAGTCTTAATACCTGAACTTATTTTACACTATTTTATTTAAAATGTGTATAGAATATCAATAATAACTGGAGCAGTGCACTGAATATCCAAGACTCATTCAGTACAAAAATATAAACCTAATATAAACCTAAAGTTACAGTAATTCATATTTCTCATCAGGACAACAATTAATAAATCTCATGTTGTATTTTTCTCACCGTTGCACAGCTCTGTCCTGACCTGCGGATCCAGAAGCAAAGGGCCACACACGTGCTCCAACTTTAAATGGCCTCCCTTCAAACCTTATTTGGGCATATTTTAAACCGCCAGTGTGAGTTTTATAAATAATGCTCATTACTAAATGAAAGACATACTCCTTATTCTCTAATACTCTCACTACCGTTTACTTGACTACCAGTCCAAAGAACCCAAAGTCTTGGCAGAGGCTACTGTACCTTCAGCTTGTGCTCCTTGGTTATCCTTTGCTCCGTTTTTAGGGTCTTTAAATTTTTTTGGTAATTCAACGTAGATCTAAACCTGTAGTCTTGAGTAGTTTTATTGGCTTTTTTCTATCTTTTCAAACCTAAACCACCACATATGCCTCAGCTTATATTTATATTGTATCTCAGTGAGGTGGGACAGAGCTAATGTGGACCACCCACAACACAAAGGGGTTCTTTCCAAAACATACAAAGCCTTATGGAAAACAGTGTCGTATTCTGGGTTAGTATCAATCACAACCATTTAAACTCCATCAAATTTCCTGTTGGAAACAGTGTTCTGTTGGTGCTTCAATGAGGAAAAATGCATTTGTAATACAGTAATGCAAGTTTGTTTGGCCCCTTAAAGTTGGTCTGCTCCTGATAAGGTCTATTTAGGGAGCAGACAGCTGAGAACTCACCAGCAAATGCTTGCTAAGTTGAGGGGGGTTTCAAGAGTGGGTAGGTGGAGACGCTGGAGGGGGAGATTGACAGCTGTGGCACCAGGAGAGACTGGTAGCTTCTGGAAAGAACATGATCTCACCACAGCACCAGCTGGAGTTAAACAATAAATGTTGTACAATAAAATCGGGCTTTAAGGTGGGTCTCCAAAGTTTCTACATACAGTTTTCACAGTTTCATTACAAAATGCAAATACTTGTGGCTTTATAAGTTTCCCTCATAAGCCTAAAACAGCTCGTTTCATTGATATAGCATAAATAGAATGTAATGGATGGGGTTTAGTGTGAGATCCCTTGTTTTATACCGTTCCGGTCAGATGTTTACATACACCCAACGTCGGCAAAAAAGAATACATTTTGGACCTTTAATGGTACATTTCAGCTGTCCTTTTTCCTGACTAGACTGATCCTAAAACACACATTTACAATGAAAACAATAACTTAGAACAAAATATCGAGGCACGTGACGTCGCCAGGTACGGCGGAGCCGGGGTCCCACCCTGGAGCCAGGCCTGGGGTCGGGACTCGTCGGAGAGCGCCTGGTGGCCGGGTTGCTCCTCGCGGGACCCGGCCGGGCCAAGCCCGAACGAGAGACGCGAGGCCATCCCCCAGTGGGCCCACCACCTGCAGGGGGAACCGGGAGGGACCGGTGCAAAGAGGATTGGGTGGCGGACGAAGGTGGAGACCTCAGCGGCCCGATCCCCGGATGCTTAGGCTGGCTCTAGGGACGTGGAATGTTACCTCGCTGGGGGGGAAGGAGCTTGAGCTTGTGCGGGAGGTCGAGAGATATCGACTAGAAATAATCGGGCTCGCCTCCACGCACAGCGTGGGCTCTAGAACCCATCTCCTTGAGAGGGGTTGGACTCTCTTCTACTCTGGAGTGGCCCACGGGGAGAGGCGGCGGGCTGGTGTGGGTTTGCTTGTTGCCCCCCAGCTCAGCCGTCTCGTGTTGGGGTTTACCCCAGTGGATGAGAGGGTTGTATCCCTGCGCCTTCGGGTTGGGGAGAGGTCTCTGACTATCATTTCAGCCTACGGGCCGAGTGGTAGTGCGGAGTACCTGGCCTTCTTGGCGTCCCTGTCGGGGGTGCTGGATAGTGCCCTCCCGGGGACTCCATTATTCTGCTGGGGGACTTCAACGCCCACGTGGGGAACGACAGTGACACCTGGAGAGGCGTGATCGGGAGGAATGGCCTCCCCGATCTGAATCCGAGTGGTGTTTTGTTATTGGACTTCTGTGCTAGTCACGGATTGTCCATAATGAACACCATGTTCAAACATAAGGGTGTCCATCAGTGCACTTGGCACCAGGACACCCTAGGCAGGAGGTCGATGATCGACTTTGTTGTCGTATCATCAGACCTTCGGCCGCATGTTTTGGACACTCGGGTGAAGAGAGGGGCTGAGCTGTCCACTGATCATCACCTGGTGGTGAGTTGGATCCGCTGGAGGAGGAGAAAGCCAGACAGACTTGGCAGGCCCAAGCGCATAGTGAGGGTCTGCTGGGAACGCCTGGCGGAGCCCTCGGCCAGGGATGTATTCAACTCCCACCTCCGGGAGAGCTTCGACCAGATCCCGGGGGATGTTGGAGACATAGAGTCCGAGTGGACCACGTTCTCTGCATCTATTGTCGATGCTGCTGCCCATAGCTGCGGCCGTAAGGTCTGCGGTGCCTGTCGTGGCGGCAATCCCAGAACCCGGTGGTGGACACCAGCAGTAAGGGATGCTGTTAAGCTGAAGAAGGAGTCCTATCGGCTGTGGTTGGCTTGTGGGACTCCTGAGGCGGCTGTCGGGTACCGTGAGGCCAAGCGTGCTGCGGCCCGGGCTGTGGAAGAGGCAAAAACTCGGGCCTGGGAAGAGTTCGGTGAGGCCATGGAGAAGGACTACCGGTTGACCTCGAAGCGATTCTGGCAAACCGTCCGGCGCCTCAGGAGGGGGAAGCAGTGCTTTGCCAACACTGTTTATAGTGGGGGCAGGAGACTGCTGACCTCGACTGAGGACATTATCGGGCGGTGGAAGGAGTACTTCGAGGATCTCCTCAATCCTGCCATCACGCATTCCATGGTGGAAACAGAGGCTGGGGACTCGGGGTTGGACTCTTTCATCACCCAGGCTGAAGTCACCGAGGTGGTTAAAAAGCTCCGCGGTGGCAAGGCTTCGGGGGTGGATGAGATCCGCCCTGAGTACCTCAAGTGTCTGGATGTTGTAGGGCTGTCATGGTTGACACGCCTCTTCAACATTGCGTGGCGGTCGGGGACAGTGCCTCTGGACTGGCAGACTGGGGTGGTGGTCCCCCTTTATAAGAAGGGGGACCGGAGGGTGTGTTCCAACTACAGGGGGATCACACTCCTCAGCCTCCCTGGTAAGGCCTACGCCAAGGTATTGGAGAGGAGAGTCCGACCGATAGTCGAACCTCGGCTTCAGGAAGAACAGTGTGGTTTTCGTCCCAGCCGTGGAACACTGGACCAGCTCTATACCCTCTACAGGGTGCTCAAGGGTTCATGGGAGTTTGCCCAACCGGTTCACATGTGTTTTGTGGACCTGGAGAAGGCATTCGACTGTGTCCCTCGTGAGGCCCTGTGGGGGGTGCTCCAGGAGTATGGAATTGGGGGCCCTTTATTAGGGGCCATCCGGTCCCTGTACGAGCGGAGCAAGAGTTTGGTCTGCATTGCCGGCATTAAGTCGGACCTGTTCCCAGTGCATGTTGGACTCCGGCAGGGCTGCCCTTTGTCGCCGGTCCTGTTCATAACTTTTATGGACAGGATTTCTAGACGCAGACAAGGGCCGGAGGGGTTCTGGTTTGGGGACCAGTGGATTTCGTCTCTTCTTTTTGCGGATGACGTGGTCCTGCTGGCCCCCTCTAGCCAAGACCTACAGCATGCGCTGCGGCGGTTCGCAGCCGAGTGTGAAGCGGCTGGGATGAGGATCAGCTCCTCCAAGTCCGAGGCCATAGTACTCGACTGGAAAAGGGTGGGTTGTCCTCTTCAGGTTGGAGGGGAGTTCCTGCCTCAAGTGGAGGAGTTGAAGTATCTCGGGGTCTTGTTCACGAGTGAGGAAAAAATGGAGCGGGAGATCGACAGACGGATCGGTGCGGCTGCCACAGTAATGGGGGCGCTGTGCCGGTCCATTGTGGTGAAGAGAGAGCTGAGCCGAAAAGCAAAGCTCTCAATTTACTGGTCGGTCTACGTTCCTACCCTCACCTATGGCCATGAACTTTGGGTCATGACCGAAAGAACGAGATCCCGGATACAAGCGGCTGAAATGAGCTTCCTCCGTAGGGTGGCCGGGCACTCCCTTAGAGATAGGGTGAGGAGCTCGACCATCCGGGAGGAGCTCGGAGTAGAGCCGCTGCTCCTCCACATCGAGAGGAGCCAGTTGAGGTGGCTCGGGCATCTATACCGGATGCCTCCTGGACGCCTTCCTCGGGAGGTGTTCCAGGCACGTCCCACCGGGAGGAGGCCCAGGGGACGGCCCAGGACACGCTGGAGGGACTATGTCTCTCGGCTGGCCTGGGAACGCCTTGGGCTCCCCCTGGAGGAGCTGGAGGAGGTGTCTGGAGAGAGGGACGTCTGGGCGTCTCTGCTGAGTCTGCTGCCCCCGTGACCCGGTCCTGGATAAGTGGAAGACGACAAACGAACGAACAATAACTTAGTTCACAAGTTACAGAGAAATCACACCCTCTTTGTAGGCATTAGCAATCCTGGTATATTTCTGGCTGGATTTGTGACCAATCTTCTTATCAGAATCAGTCTATGGATGTCATTTATAGTTGAGGTTAACGCTTTAGGAAGGCCATTCAGGAACCCTAATGCAAATCTTAAATAGCCAATTTTTATGATTTTTATTGGTATATCCCATTGTCCACGTTTGAATCAAACTGTGCCCCTCAGATGAACGATAATTGGTAAAATTATTTAGTAACAAGCCAAGAACCACCAAGGCTTATCATTAACTGGAAGATGGAACAGCAGTGTCATTTCCTCAGTGACGTGAGGTCTAAGAATTTGTTGATCAAGAAGGATGTGCTGCTAAAAACTCAACCTTCACCATTTCCGGTGTTCTCTTGCAAATGCCAGCTGAGCTCAATCATTGTAGATCCAAAACATAAAAAGGGTTTTGTAGGCTTCCCGTATTAAATCAATACATTTTCCATTTTAAGATTGCAAAAAAAACAATCTCCACCTGCATCAACTTGCTTTGCTGCGGGCCAAATAATTCAATTCAATTCAATTCAGTTTATTTATATAGCGCCAATTCACGACATATCGTCTCAAGGCACTTCATGAAGTCAGGTACATACATTCCAATTAATTCTAACCATTGAACAGTGCAGTCAGATTCAATTATTTATTCAAATTGGATAAAAAGTTTTTCCATTTAAGGAAACCAAGCAGATTTCATCGAGATTTGTAGCAGTCACTCCTCCTGGATGAGCATGTAGAGACAGTGGACAGTCACTGGCGTCGACTTTGCAGCAATCACTCATACTGAGCATGCATGTAGCGACCGTAAACCTGCAGTCTGAGAACGAAGTGCTCTGTTAGGAACATATGGAACAATCAGATCTCTGATGTATGATGGAGCTAGATCATTAAAGGCTTTATATGTGAGGAGGAGAATTTTAAATTCTATTCTGGATTTAACAGGGAGCCAATGAAGGGAAGCTAAAATAGGAGAAATATGATCTCTCTTTTTACTTTTCATCAGAACTCTTGCTGCAGCATTTTGAATCAGCTGAAGGCTTTTAACTGCATTTTGTGGACATCCTGATAGTAAAGAATTACAATAGTCCAGCCTTGAAGTAACAAATGCATGGACTAGTTTTTCAGTGTCACTCCTGGATATTTCTAATTTTGGCAATTTTCCAGAGATGAAAAAAGGAAATCCTAGAAATCTGTTTAATATGGGATTTAAATGACATGTCCTGGTCAAAAATAACACCGAGGTTTTTTACTTTATTACCGGAGATCAATTTAATGCCATCCAGGTTAAGTGATTGACTAAGCAGTTTCTTTTTTAAAGACTCCGGTCCAAAGACGACAACTTCTGTCTTGTCTGAATTTAGAAGCAAAAAATTTAAAGTCATCCAAGTTTTTATGTCTTCAAGACATGCTTGTAGTCTATCTAACTGGTTGGGCTCATCAGGATTTATGGATAAGTAAAGCTGAGTATCATCAGTGTAACAGTGAAAATTTATCCTATGCTGCCTGATAATTTGACCTATTGGAAGCATATATATTGTTGTAAGGATTATGATGATTGATTAATTAATATTCATCAAGAATTATAATTTAAAATCATAATTTGAATTTTTTTTTATTTCTTAATCAAAAATCATTACTTACGAATAGAAATCCGAGATGTCCTCTGGTGTTGTGATTATGGGCTCAAAGCTTTTTAATAATTACAAATTATTAACCAAACCACAAAGTGTCACTGTTTATTCAATCACTTCACCGAAGGTGGGGGAACTTCGACCTTGTTTTGACAGATAAATCACTCTTGCATGAAATAAACACAAATGCTTCTCTTAATTATATATATGAAGATTTATTGAAGCCAAATAATCCTGATATACCATTATTCTGGTCCAAAACCTTCACCAAACTAACAAGCACTATTCTACACAAAGGGAATAACAATGACTACCTAACAATAATAATAGAAGAAAAACATAAATGCGCATTGAGTGTCTATGAAGATCAAACCAGTAGTTTTATGGACAAAATGTGTAATTTGGGTAAAATGGAAAGAAATCCTCCTGGTGTTGATGTCTCGATCGCAGCGATCAGCTGGTAAAACGGTGGGGCCACGCCCCTTTAGCCACAACCAGCTGATCGCCCCAAATCTTGACAAAGAGTCATAAAACTCTGAGGCGGGAACTCAGTGGAAAATCTCCAGCAATAAAACTGGAACAAAGAGTGGTCGGGCGAGGCCCAGACCGCAGCTGCTTTGAATGAAAAACTTTTAAAAGTCCAACTTCTAACTCCTGGCTGATTTGGGATCAGCCGGACAAAACATGAACAAACGATTCAGCAGCTCTTGCGCAGCAAATAAAAATACAGCTCAGCATAACATAATTCAATTAGTATTGCATGCAACAAGTTAATACCTGAGATTAACTACTGGTGATCCTACATCATCTTAACTGCCTCATCCTGCCCAGACCTCTAAATGCACCTATCCGGTTTAATATGAAAATAACAAAATTACTTTGAAGTTGATTTCTGCTCTCCACCAGTTGAGGATGGATCAGGTTTGAAGAAAAATGGAGGAGGGAATAACGCTTCCGTGATCAAATTAAAGAAAAAAACGGTAATTTCTCATCCGTCCAGGAGGGGAAAGATGAACCGTTAGTCGACTGCATACACAAGGAGGAAAAGTCATCTCTTTGGACATAGAACCTCTGTGGGTTTCCAACTGCGCCGGGTGTCGGCGTGGTCTTCGATCGGTGAATAAATCCTCTGATCTTCTCGTATCAGACAGATTTCCAGCTTTCAAGCTCTTCCGGGAATGGCCTTGTGGAGCAAAAGTTCACCTGCGAGCTTTTGTCTCTCCAAAAATGCGCCTCCGTTATGCTGTCCTGTGAGACAGGCGGGAAATGGCAACGAAACTCTCCATCTCAACCAGTTTATACTCCCAGTGACGTCAGAGCGGCGACGTGTAGAGCTGCGCATGTCAAAATGTGCGACCAAAATGGATGGCCCCAACATAGTGAACAGAATTGGCCCAAGCACTGAACACTGTGGTAATCCACAATTAACCCTGGAGTTTAAAGATGATTTATCATTTACATGAACAAACTGGAATCTGTCAGACAGATAAGATTTAAACCAACCTAGTGCTGTTCCCCTGATCCCTACAGCATATTCCAGCCTTTCTAAGAGAATATTGTGATCGACTGTATCAAATGCAGCACTGAGATCTAACAGAACCAGTACAGACACAAGTCCATTATCTGAGGCCATAAGAATATCATTAGTGACTTTCAGCATAGCTGTTTCAGTGCTATGATGAGCTCTGAAACCTGACTGAAACTCTTCAAACAGGTCATTGCTGTGTAAATGCTCACACATTTGATTAGCAACTATTTTCTCAAGAATTTTAGATAAGAATGGAAGATTGGATATAGGTCTGTAATTTTTCAAGTCATCTCGATCAAGCGAAGGTTTCTTAAGCAAAGGTTTAATTACAGCTACCTTAAAAGCCTGTGGTACATATCCATTTACTAAAGATAGATTAATCATATCTAAAATGAGGCTAGTAATCAGAGGGAACACTTCCTTAAATAATTTGGTTGGGATTGGGTCTAACATACAAGTTGAAGGTTTAGATTAAGCTAATATTTCTGATAACTCAGGAAGCTCCACGGGATCAAAACAGTCCAAACACAGATCAGGTTCTACAGTTACTTCCAATGTTGTCTCACTTGCTGAGGATGAAGTAATTTTCTTTGAGAGTATGTCATAGATTTTATTTTTAACAGAATCAATTTTATTTAAGAAGAATCCCATAAAGTCATGACTGCTGAGAGCTAAGGGAATGGATGGTTCAACAGAGCTACGACTATGTGTAAGTTTAGCAACTGTACTAAAGAGAAACCTAGGATTATTCTTGTTCTCTTCTATTAATGATGAGAAATATGTGGTTTTAGCTTGGCAAAGTGTCTTTTTATACAACAGTAGGCTATTTTTCCAGATTAAGTAGGAATCCTCTAGGTGTGTAGAGCGCCATTTTCGCTCCAATTTTCTAACATTGTGCTTTAAAGTACACAGCTCTGAATTAAACCAGGGAACCAGCGTCCTATGAATAATTACCTTCATTTTCAAGGGGGCTGCATTGTCTAATGCCCACGCAATGATGAAGTAACAATATGAACAAGAGAATCAATTTGTGAAGGGGAAGAAACAAAATTATTGCCATCCACTGTTTTTCTGTGATAATGAGGAACTTAAAAGTGGAACAGATTCTTTAAAGGTTGTTACAGCATCGCCTGATAATGATCTACTATAATGAAATTTTCTTTCAGGTGTGGAGTACTCGGTTAAATTAAACTCAAAGGTTATTAAGAAATGGTCAGACAGGACAGGGTTATGAGAAAATATTGTTATGTCTTTACACTCAATGCTATATGTCAGCCCAAGGTCCAGAGAATGAAGACAAAGGTGGGTAGGTTTGTTAATGTTTTGAGCAAAGCCAATTGAGTAAGATAGCATTAAAGGCTATATTTAAGCTATCACTTTCAGTGTCAACATGAATGTAAAAATCCCCCACTATAATAACTTTGTCTGTATTTAACACTAAATCAGATAAAAGGTCTGAAAACTCATCTAAAAATTGAGAGTTTAGACCTAGTGGACGGTACAAAACAACAAACAGAAGTGGTTTTATTGCTTTGCAATTTGGATGAGGAAAACTAAGGATTGAATATTCTAAAGAACTGTAGCTATTAATTGGTCTGGGACTAATCAATAAATCGGACTGAAAGATGGTTGCTACTCCTCCTCCTCACCCAGTATTTTGAGGAATGTGAAAATTTAAATAATTAGTAGGAGTTGACTCATTTATATTAACATAAACCTCTTGCTGCAGCCAGGTTTCTATGACGTAAAATAAATCAATATGATTGTCACAAATCAAGACACTGAATAGCAAAGTCTTTGTCTTTGAAGAGAGAAATCTTATATTCAGTAAGCCACATTTAATTGTTTTATTTTTATTTTTAGTCTGAGATGTGTTTATTTTATTGAGATTTTCATGATTTCCTCCTTTTTAGATTATTTTTTAATCTATTAAATTTTGGCCGTGGGCGAGACACTGTCTTAATAGGGTAATGGGTGGGTAGAAGTACAGAAGCTGCAGAGAGGAGTGTTAAACTACGACCCTGCTTCTTGGTCTGAACCCTGGGTTGTCAGAGTTTTGGAGTAATAAATTCAGGCAGATTCCTAGAAAAATGAGCTGACCCATCCAAAGTGGGATGGATGCCGTCTCTCCGGATCAGACTAGGTTTTCCCCAAAATGTTCGCCAATTATCAATGTAGCCCACATCGTTTTCTGGACACCACCTAGACAGCCAGCGTTTGAATGACAGCATGCACCATTCTTTAATTGGGGAGTATTCAGGGGCTACATAAAATCAGTCCATGGGCTACAAATGGCCCCCGGACCGCACTTTGGATACCCCTGACCTAAACAGAAACTATATATCAACTAAATAGCTGCAAGGTTGGATCTACTTGATAAGGTCCTTGTTACAACATTCTTGTTTAACTAAGTGTCTCTTCAAATTTGGCTTTTTAAAGCATTTTTTAAGCGTGAAGAATAACACTACAACAAGATGCAGTGCTACCGGTTTGGTTTAATCTGGTTATAGATAATGAGCAGGTTGTGGTGCAGTGAATGAAGCAATCATGGAACATGGAGTGAAGTGACTTTAGAGTGCGGACTACATTACCCTCCCTGTACTACCTATACAATTCCCTGTTTCTGTTCTGTTTGGCAGAGGTTTCACCAAATTACTCGGTAACTCAGCTCTATAAAAACTGAAAGTTTTTTTTGTTTATAAAGATTTCACACTTTCCTACATAATTTTAGTCTATGCAGTATGTCTGTAAAGGAAAAACATCTGTAGATACCATTGGAAAGTGTGGTAAAATAAACGTGTTAGTGTTTTGTACAATACTTAGTTTTTAAGTGACAGTAGTAAATATGTTGGAGACATTGGAGAAGCAGAAAATATTTGACATTAAAACATGCATTTTCATCACATACAATAATTAAAAATCTAAGCTTTCTTTTTGTATCACCACTCAGACACATTACATCCTGAATAAGGTGTTATATTCCAACTCGAACCACCGCACACTATCACTGATCTTGTGTCATGAAAACAGTTGTTTGTTGTACTTGATGAATCTCGCAGAAGACATCAGCACAAATGCATTCTCTCAACTGTGAAGCAGATTCAGGAAGTCCAAAGAGGATGACAGAGAAAGCAGAGAAAGCTGGTGGATTCTTGGATGTTTTGCAGTTAATCTTTACAAAAACATTTTAATCTCATTTAATTTTTTTTCCATAACTAAACTTTGTAGGCACTCTTGCAGAACATCTATATGCAACAGCTTGAAAACCAACAAAATTCACATACGTGCCTCCTACTGTTTGCACTAAAATGTGTGCTGTGTAAAAGGTTAAAAACATCCCTAATCTCTTAAAACTGTGCTTCCTGCTTGGTGCTACTCGTGATTTTTTAAAATGGTCTCGATCAGCATTTCTTCAGTTTTCAAATGTCTTTCAAAATTTCCCTTTAGACTTTGCCTACCTTTTTACTTATTTTCTGTCCAGTTTTGGTGCAATCACAGCTGTGTACAATTTGTATAAAACAAAAGAAGTGCCCAACCTGAAGAATCTGAATCTTTTGTCTTTAAGAAATATAAATAAAAAATTTAAAGACCTTGAAAAGGTCTGGAGAACTGTGACCCAAGATCAGTTTTTAAACGGTTACAAGAAATTTTTTGTTTCTTTGGAAGCAACGTTGGATTAGGAACCTAAGTGTGCTTGTTATCTGCAGGTTACCTCTGAAAACCAGAGATACGGTCTTGTTGCTTTTAGTCATCGATCTGGATCCTCAAACGACGTGCAGGGAAGCTCTCATCTGACTAACTGAGAGAGTTTGAACTTCAGCCAAAGAGCTTATGACCCACCATGGAACTGCTTCATCTCCTGAGCTCCCTGCCAATCCCAAACCCACAACTTGAGGATCTTTGTGAGGGTGGAGGGTCTTGCCTCTTAAAGTTGACCCGCTATCAAAAAGTCCCATAACATTTGACAGGGATGAGACAGAAGGAGACTACAGCAGAAAGCTGCTGTTTTCCATTTGCTCTGAGAACAGCTCAGCTGAAACACATACACACCCGATGAGCTGAAAGCAATCACTCCCCTTAAAAGTAGTGATGAGAAGTTCCCCCTTCAGGCATGTTTCATCCTGACTCCACCGATTCTCCCAAAGACAAGAAAAGCATGTCCCTGTGACAGCAACTCCAAAGTTCAAGTAGCCAGTTCAGTTTTTCTTTATTCACATTTACAAAAACAACACAACCATATGAAAAGTCACCCAACTATTCACTGACATTTGTAAAAGGAAGACAACTAAAGGTCAAAACTGGTGATTACAAGTTTCACAATAAAACCATGCAAACTTTGTCAGAGACGTCTATTCATTGATTTTCTGAACCTGTCTGTTCATTAATGAATGCTATTTCTTTTTAAATAAAAAAGTTGAAATAGAAATTCTCCAATGTTTAGCTACATTTCAGCTATTGTTATATTTTTTGCTGCTATTTCTTTTTTTTTTTGTGCTACGGGGACATTTTATCATTAATTTAAAAATTTTTGTCTTTACTTTTAGAGCCTTATGCGATCAAGCCCTGGCCTATATCTCTGATCTTCTAGAGCCTTACACAGCCTGAGATCTTCCAGTCAAAGGCTGTTATTCATTTCACAAACACATTTTAAGACCAGAGGGGATCAATCCTTTAGAGTTGTGGCTCCAAGATTGTGAAATGTGTTGCCCCTAACTTTGTGTTGTCTTGATTCTGTTGGATCTATTAAGAAGACTTATTTATTCACACTTCTTTATTCACCCTGGCTTTTAACTAGTGATGATGACTCATCACTTTTAAAAGTGATGAGTCTGCATACAGACAAGAGTTGAATCGGCTGGTACACTGGTGTGGTCAGAACCAGCTAGAAGTAAACCCACTGTGGAGATGATGGTGGACTTTCGGAGAACACCACCCCCACATACCCCCTTCACCATCCTCCACAACACTGTATCTTCAGTGGACTACTTCTGGTTCCTATGAACTACGTTTTCTCGAAATCTGAGATGGTCTTCACACATAGACCATGTTTGGAAGAAGGCCCAGCAGAGACTGTACTTCCTGAGGCATCTCAAGAAGTACAACCTTCCATAGGAGTTACTGGTCATCTTCTACACTGTCATAATTCAGTTTGTCCTGTCTTCGTCTATCTCAGTGTGGTTTGGCTCATCCACAAACGAACAATCAGGGCTACAGAGAGAATCATCAGGCCTGACCTTCCCTCTCTCCAGGACTTATACAGCTCTAGGGTCAGAAAAAGGGCAGCTAAAATCTCTACAGACGCCACACACCTGCACACAAACTGTTTAGGCTTTTACCTTCAGGTGGTGCTACAGAGCACTGTCTGCTAAAAGCAGCTGCCACAGAGACAGTTTCTTCCCCCAGGTTGTTTCTCTGATGAACACTTGACAGTCAGAGCTCCAGAACAACATCATATATACTTGGACTGATCTCACATTATATTCTATTGTAAAGTCAGTTGTATATATATGTACATTTAAAAGATATTCTTTATTATTGAGAGCAAAGTGTACTGGAGTGAAAATCCTTGTTCGTCTGTACAAACGTGGCAACAAAGCTGATTCTGATTTAATGCAGTATGGTGTTATATGCAAGTTATTTTATCTTTTCTTTTTTTAATCTTCTGTGTTTTTATATTTGTTTTTTTTAGTAAAGCACTTTGTGGTTCTTGAAAGTTGTACATACCAACATAAAATCGTACTGCTATTTAACCAACATTTAAAATTGTATAAAAACAAAACTTATAAAACTATGTTTCTGGTAAACTAAGGAGTGCAAAAAAGAACAAATAAACTGCATATGTTGGTGACTTTAACTGAACTTTTTTGCAGATTGACAGTAGTTGTTGAAATTTGTCTTGTTAATTTGTTGACAGAAAAAGTAGCAGTCAGTCTACACAGGGCTACAGCTCGGGTGGAGCCTTTAACAAAGGGCCTGAAACTTTTAAGCAGCGATTCGTGCTGACTGTGTTGCTGAATACTGGAATCATGCAGAATCAGAATCTACAAACAAGTTAGAGGCTGCAGAAATTAATTAAAAGTGAAGTAAATTTGTTTATTTTTTTGCAGTTACTGGAGCGCAGAAGTGAGAGCTAGCACTGACAGCAAGTGTGAGTTTCTTCTGGATGCTCCACCTGACGTCAGATTGATTATCAGCATGTTTAGTTCATGGGCAGGGGGAGGGGATACTTTCTACAAAAGGGAAACAGACTATTTTAGATTAGAAAGGTAATTTAAAAATACAAATGTGTACATGTGTCTACAGGGCTAATGAACATAGAAACCTTAAAAATATGTATCCTCACAAAGACTTCATCCAGCTGTGGCAGAAAGCCGTGGGAGAAAAAGATCACCTTGTTGAAGAAAGTCCTGCTGAAAGCTGTCCATGAAGAAATTGAACTTACTCACTGAAGAAGTAAAAGTCTGCCTAATTTTAAATTCTAATTCTTGTTGTATAGGACCATGTTGTGTGTGTTAGTACAAAAAAACCCTCTTTTTTTACAATATGACGTTTTTTCTACTTATTCCATTATGGTTTGGTTGGTGATTTCACAAACCAGCGGTATGCCAATACTTGTCTTTCACTTTGACTCGATATTTATAGAAACATTTGTATGCCTGCAATAACCTTGTCCTCACACTGATCTCCAAAACTCCTTCTCTGTATCTAAATAGGACTTGTGTCAGCTCCTGTAGAGAAAAATGGTCACAGAAGCATAATTTAGTCTTATTATAACAAACATCAGGGTTTTTACCTGGAATTTCGATATGATTGACAAACACAATGTAGGGCATAATAGCGAAGTTGAAGGAAAATGATGCAGTATTTTCACCTTTTCTTTATGAATAACAATGTAAAAATTGTGTCGTGAGTTTGCATTCAGCTCTTCTCAGTCTATGATTTGTAGTGAGATTTTTGTGATATATGTCAGCCATCTTAGCATATAAGTAAACTGATATTTTTACCCAGTATTTGCAAAATAGCTGAAGCTCACTCAGATTGGATAAAGAGCATCAGTGAATATTGATTTTCAAGTTTTGCAACAGATTGGATTTAGGTCTGGACTTTGACTGGGCAATTCTAACACACAAATATGGTTTGATCTAAACTGGCTTTCTTTTAACAACTCATCAATATTGCAACTCTTTCATAAAGACCAGATTTGTGGAGCCCAAGACCAGTTGTCAGTACCCACTTGAGCAGTATATAACTCTGGCTCCTCCAGTGTTTGTGATCAACAATCTCCCATTTCTCTTTTTGTTTGCTACTTTGGGTTGACCTATCTCATAAAATCCAATTAAATACAATGCAGTTTGTGATTGTTTAGTGACAAAAAAGTTAAAATTTCAAACGGTGTACGAATACTTTTGCAAGATGCTGTACGCGAGTTTTATTTTGAAAATACCGGGTCGGAAATACTGCGGAACTCTTGGTAGCTACGTAATTCTCATTCTGTTGCTGCATCCTCCTCCCAAACCAAAAACAGCTAAAGGCGCTGCATTTGCCCGGCTTAAATAAAGTCTATAGTCCTGTGTTTGTTGTTTTTAAGTGATGTAGAATGGCGTCAGGCTTTGGGAAGATAGTCGTCGGTACTTATGTGGAGATTAAGCGGAGTGATGGTAAGTTCTCACCCTGTCCGCTCTTTTTTCTTCTTTTTTGCCGGACTTAGTTGTTTGGGGATCTTTGTTGCTGCGGGTCCGTTGAATATAGCAACCGTTGTTCCCCAGCCTCGGCCGCAGAGCCTAACGTTTGCATTAGCATTAGCAACATCCAGACGGAAACACAGGCTGCCAGGACAGGCTGGGCGGCGAGTTTCAGCTCGGCCTTGGCATTTGAATGAAGGAGGCTTATCTTTGTTAGCAAACGTCTGGATCTATTTAGGACATTTGTGCCGCACCTGTAAAATATTGTAGTTTGATAACATCAAATGTAGACAATAAGTAAAACAATAAATGCATAATATCACTATAAATTAAGTGTATTTTTTTTTTAGAACCATAATATCTTATTTAAGCAAGATATTTAGTTTTTAAGACGAGCTAAGCTAACTAACTAATGTATTAGCTAATGGTTAGCTTTACGGCTAATTGTGCTGTCTCCCGGCTTCATCAGTTACTGTGAAGTCAAACATAAGCTGTTATTTTATTATAGAAGCTTTTCCTATTTTTTGGTGTTGTATTTATTCTGCATTTTCTCTTTAGATTGCAAGTTATCACGTAAGCATGGCAATTCGTTGTTATGGCAGACGTTATTGATGCAAAGTCGAATATGCCTTCCCCTAAACGTTGTCCTGTCATGTCAGGCATTGACACAATAGACAGGCGTATACCCAGGACACACCTGTTTTTAACATGCAGATCAAAAGTTCATTTTAAAAGTTGTATTGAGTGAGATGTCTTTTTGACATCACGCTGAAAAAAAAAACCAAAAAACATGAATGCAATGAAGGGATCACCCTACCAAACTTTGTTCTTAGTAATGAGGTGTTGCTTGGGAAAAAATGGGTGTTCCATTATATTCTGTATTTCCCCATTCATCCAAGTCATATTGTCATGGCTGTTCACAGGAGTTAAGGAGAGTGGGAATTATATTTGTCTGTTTTCTCTGCGAGTAGCGTGGGTCCAGAGCAAGGATTGCCCTCTCTCTGAGGGTTTGTGGCAGGGCTGGTCCAGACTTCAGCCAGATCCAGGCTATTAGCTACCATCCCATCTGTTCCTGTCTCTGCCAGGACTCTCGCTGATCCACCCTTACTTTATTTTCCATTTCATAATGACTCCTACTATATGCAAGACTGCAGTTAGGGTTTATAAGTGTTAGTTTCCATAATTTTTCTTATATGTTTAATGTTAAAAGTATATTATATAATCTTATCAAGTATGTAATTTAGCAGGGATATGCCAATTAGGCATGGATCAGAATCTCCCAATTTTCCCTTGAAACTGGAAAATCTGAATTTGTTCATATTCAGTTAATAGATCGATACTAAGCCATATTCAAACCATAAACACATCAACCAACAGTATGTGCCTACTCTTAAAACTCAGATTGATACCGAGAGCAAAAAACAAGTCTACTATGTAGATATGTAGTTAATATAGAATTCAATAAACAATTCAAATAACCTTTATCAACATACAGTACAGACCAAAAGTTTGGACACACCTTCTCATTCAAAGAGTTTTCTTTATTTTCATGACTATTGTAGCTTCACACTGAAGGCATCAAATCTATTGAATTAACACATGTGGAATTATATACTGAACAAAAAAGTGTGAAACAACTGAAAATATGTCTTATATTCTAGGTTCTTCAAAGTAAATGGACTGAATTTATATAGCGCCTTTCCAGTCATACAGACCACTCAAAGCACTTTACGCTAGAGCCACACCACAATCGCACTCACTAACACTCACACATTTATACACCGATACACAGATCGGTAGGCAACTTGAGGTTAAGTGCCTTGCCCAGGGGCACATTGACATACAGCAGGAGGAAGCTGGAATCGAACCCACAACCTTCCGATTGCAAGACTACTACTCTTCCTACTGAGCCACAGTCGCCTCACAGTAGCCACCTTTTGCTTTGATTACTGCTCCGCACACTCTTGGCATTCTGTTGATGAGCTTCAAGAGGTAGTCACCTGAAATGGTTTTCACTTCACAGGTGTACCCTGTCAGGTTTAATAAGTGGGATTTCAAGCCTTATAAATGGGGTTGGGACCATCAGTTGTGTTGTGCAAGAGGTGGATACAGTACACAGCTGATAGTCCTACTGAATAGACTGTTAGAATTTGTATTATGGCAAGGAAAAAGCAGCTAAGTAAAGAAAAACGAATGGCCATCGTTACTTTAAGAAATTAAGGTCAGTCAGTCCGAACAATTGGGAAAACTTTGAAAGTGTCCCCAAGTGCAGTCGCAAAAACCATCAAGCGCTACAAAGAAACTGGCTCACATGAGGACCGCCCCAGGAAAGGAAGACCAAGAGTCACCTCTGCTGCGGACGATAAGTTCATCCGAGTCACCAGCCTCAGAAATCGCAGGTTAACAGCAGCTCAGATTAGAGAACAGGTCAATGCCACACAGAGTTTTAGCAGCAGACACATCTCTAGAACAACTGTTAAGAGGAGACTGTGTGAATCAGGCCTTCATGGTAAAATAGCTGCTAGGAAACCACTGCTGAGGACAGGCAACAAGCAGAAGAGACTTGTTTGGGCTAAAGAACACAAGGAATGGACATTAGACCAGTGGAAATCTGTGCTTTGGTCTGATGAGTCAAGTTTGAGATCTTTGGTTCCAACCACCGTGTCTTTGTGTGGCGCAGAAGAGGTGAACGGATGGACTCTACATGCCTGGTTCCCACCGTGAAGCATGGAGGAGGAGGTGTGATGGTGTGGGGGTGCTTTGCTGGTGACACTGTTGGGGATTTATTCAAAATTGAAGGCATACTGAACCAGCATGACTACCACAGCATCTTGCAGCAGCATGCTATTCCATCTGGTTTGCGTTTAGTTGGACCATCATTTATTTTTCAACAGGACAATGACCCCAAACACACCTCCAGGCTGTGTAAGGGCTATTTGACCAAGAAGGAGAGAGATGGGGTGCTGCGCCAGATGACCTGGCCTCCACAGTCACCGGACATGAACCCAATCGAGATGGTTTGGGGTGAGCTGGACCGCAGAGTGAAGGTAAAAAGGCCAACAAGTGCTAAGCATCTCTGGGAACTCCTTCAAGACTGTTGGAAAACCATTTCAGGCCAAGAGTGTGCGGAGCAGTAATCAAAGCAAAAGGTGGCTACTTTGAAGAACCTAGAATATAAGACATATTTTCAGTTGTTTCACACTTTATTGTTCAGTATATAATTCCACGTGTTAATTCATAGTTTTGATGCCTTCAGTGTGAAGCTACAATATTCATAGTCATGAAAATAAAGAAAACTCTTTGAATGAGAAGGTGTGTCCAAACTTTTGGTCTGTACTGTATGTAGTAAATTTGTGTGTTGCTTAATTAGATCTATGAAGTCATAAAA
Source organism: Girardinichthys multiradiatus (assembly GCF_021462225.1). NCBI lineage: Eukaryota > Metazoa > Chordata > Actinopteri > Cyprinodontiformes > Goodeidae > Girardinichthys > Girardinichthys multiradiatus. The sequence goes on along the minus strand of NC_061805.1, from coordinate 34,381,710 downwards.
GACAGCAGAAATCAACACTAGATGATAACAATGAACAGTAGACTCAACGTTAAGCAGCGAGCTGATCAGCTGGCTTTAGTGAACATGATGGTAACAAGTGACTTACCAAATCCCAACATTTATTTGTGGTTTATTGTAATTCCTCCCTGAGAAACTGCTCAGGTGAAGATGATCAGACTGAGAGTTCGAGGTCCAGAAGGCTCAACCTTACTTGTTCAGGTAATTTTGACTTTGACAATTGTTAAGTAATGATAAAAGTTCTTGTAACTGGCGGTGCTAAAGCAAGCTGTAATGACAGTGATTGTCTTCAGAACTTGAATAGGTAAAGATCTGTTTTTATTAATGTTCGATGCTTTTTTGTTGATTTCTGCACATATTCACTGCTTGTAAATGCCCTATTTTACTAGTTATGTTACCCTCCAGTGCAGTGGCAGTGCAGATCAGTTTTGGCATATACATAAATCCGCTGTAGTATCAAGAACTGACAAAACCACCTTGTGACTTGTGTACAAATGAATCCTGGTCAACTCTGACCTCGTTCTTGTAGAGTTCACCTGAGTAGCTTTTCTCTCTTTCATGTGTTCTCTCTGCTGTTGGCTGGAATGAGAGCTGCAGGTGTCTTCATGGCTGGTGCTAACTGGTAGCCCCCGGCTCATCAGAAGTCTGTCTGCCCGGCACTGATTTCCAGCATTAGTCTCTGGTGATGCAGTGGTCCTGGCAGATATATTGTTTACGTCCCACTTCATAGTGGAACATTGACTAGGCCATGTGATTTATTTATTTGTTGTAAAATACAAACTTTGTTTATTGTTGCCAAACTCCAGAAATCCATTTGGTGTGTGTTAGAGCTCAGATGTTATGCAGTAGCTGTACATATTACAGAGGAGCACTATTAAGCAACAGATTTGATTAAAAACATGTGAATGAAGAGAAAACGACACTGATAATAAATACAAATGGCTTTACTCAGTAACTCTTACCAGTTAACTGTCTTATGTGACATCGAATTAGGCATGTGCATGTAAAAAAAGGGGGTTTGAATGGGTAGATTTGGTTACAGATACAGAATAATTTAATGCAAAATAGCAAAACTAATTAACTGACACTAGTAGACTGTTTGATTAGTCACAAGCAGTGCATCTGAAATATTTGATCATATTTTTCAGGAAAGTCTGGCTTTTAACTTTAAGAGAAACCGGTTGAGAACACAACAGTGTGTCTGGAGGGTGTAGATGTATGTCGTCGGTCAAAGAGCACATGCAGTGCGCTTGAAACCTGTTAGGAGCTCACAGGGTGACGACATGAATAATAAAACAGTACGTTACACAACCAAATCACAAAGGAAGAAAATGATTTAACTGATGATAGACCAAACACTTTATATCTACTTTTCCAAGTTTTCCAAGTAGTTATTGTATATACTTGCTAAATTTTTGTGGGGATGTTGTTTTCCTCGAAAATATTTGTATTAGAACTTAGTTTGTCTTTGTTTTAACAAAAAAATAATCAAAATCCTGCCCCAAAGGAGGGCTCATAAAACACACACACACACACACACAGGCGCGCGTACATACACACACAGTTGGGGCAGTAAATATACTTAAAATAATGAGAAATATGAAGAATAAAACTAACAATGTTGTTTTGTTCCTGCAGCCCAGGGAGAGAGAACTCATTTTCTCATTCTTGTATGTGTTGACCTTTAGTCCCGTAAAGACTTCAGACTTGCCGAAGACTTGTCCCCTAAAATTAACAATCTTTATCTCGCGCAATAAGAAGTGAAAGAAGAGGGTTCATACGTTGCAGACTGCAGCTCTGACAGCTGCTGCGCTGCATGCAGTTTTTACTCTGAAAGAATGATCTGGATTATTAGCCATTGACTTTCATAGTGTATGGGCTATTAATGGCTAATAACAATCTGAATGGGAAACTAGAGCCAGTATCCACGATTTATATTGCTGTTATGGCCCATTAGCGATATTGTATATATTTCCCTACCATTTCTGACACCGTGAAAAAAAATAACCTCAGCGCTGACTTTGCCTCTCTGCTTCAGTTAAACACCCTACAACCCTGTGCTGTGTCACTGTCACATGCCCAAACAAATACCAAATGGCCAACCCCACTAATATTAATCTTTTATTAATATCGGTCCAGTTTTTCTTACGTTAAAAAATGACTTACATCGGCTTATACCGATGTTAATCCAGATATGTTGTGCATACCTCATTATGGGTGCATTAGATGGCATGTATTCAATGAGAAAATGTTTATTTCAGTCATTAGAGATTTGAGAGTTAAAACGTTCGGATTGCAAGATGACTGCTCTCCCCACCTCACTAATAAATAAATGCACTTGTCTATCTAACCCATAAAGTGAAATCATGTATCGATTATGTTATTTTAGATTTTGATATGTGAATTCTACACTAAATATTATGACAGAGCACTCACCATCCATAGTAATAAAATATATTAATATTATATGGACTGATGAATAGGAGTGAATAACCAAAATCCTGGCAGGAAGGTGACTTCGTGAATCTTAATATATATAAATAGTATAAATATAAATAGATCTAGAAACTGAAATGCTAATAAAAGCTTCAGCCAAGTCAAAAGCTGTAGAGTTAAAGTTAGTCTTGAAGCTCTAAGCAGATCTTTTATGGGAAGACAAAGGAGGAGCAGCAACAGCAGGTTAGATCTCAGAACATGATCTAAAAGGATCTAGTTGAATGACCTCAGTGGTCTAGGTCAAACTTAGTGATGTAAAGGATCCTGAAGGGGAGGTAGGGCCCGACAATTAGAAGCCTTCCAAACAACTATAAATTCCTAATCAATCGTGTAACAGACAGGGAGCCGGTGGAGTGAGGCCAACACAAGATTTATATGTTCCTGTAAGCTGCTTTACTGCAGACGTTAAAAGATGACTGATCAATGTCTCTGAACAAAGATTTACAGCAGTCTAAACATGGTGTAATAAAGGCATGAATTACTTTATGAAAATCACCAACAATCTTTTCTGACTGCTGAACTTGAAGCTGTGTCTGTTTTTAGTGTGTATCAACCTTTTCTTTTATGTTAAACTGATAAAAAAAAATACTAACAATACTCAAGATTAAATTTGAAACAGGCATACTGGTCCCTGCCCACATACCTGTACGCAATAGGACTGCTTTCACCATCCAAGGTTTTACGATGGTTTGTGTTTTTTCAGAGAAAGTGTTCCCAGCAGAGACAGAAAGCAACAACATTTCCTTGTTCTTCAGGCTGGAAATGTGACAAAAGGGAGTTTAGGGTAGACACTTGTATCTTCCCCCAGTTTGTTTAAATCTTATGTAAAAGAATAATAAATATGGAATCCTTATTTAGAAAGCAGAAAAAAATGGGAGATTACAAATTGATCCATTTTTGCTGTGTTGCATTAACGAGGGCTTGGGGAAATCGGCCCGAATTACAAGAGTTGCGAGCACTGAAAACATCTTTGCTTGCTAGCTTCTGAGCAATATCTGAAAAATAAATGTGGGAACACTGTGTTTCCTTGGACTGGGAGGGAAGCTTACAGCATGCTGTCGAATCCACAGAGGAGAGGACCAAACCGGCTCTCTACAGCTGTTCTTACGACTTACTGCAACCAGAGGGGCGGAGAGAGGCCTGTGGCCCAGCAGCAGCTGTGCTCCTCTCTGTTATCTGTGACTCTAATTGTTGTTAATCAGACCTCATAGGCTGAAAGGACTGAAATTAGCCCCAGCCTGTTTTCCTGCTCTCACATGACAGTGGCTCCCACATAAAGCACCTTCATCTGGCTTCTATTTGGTTAAAACAAATTGTTGAACTTGTCTTGGGATTATTAAGCTTGTTTCACTTGATTTTCACGAATTAAATGCAGAGAAGCAAAAACTTACAAAATTTAACTAGATTGTAGATTTGTAAAAAGTTTTGACACCAGCGGATATAAATGGAAACGCTGAGTTTATTTTAAGAGATTTTCAGCGTCAGCTTGATCTCAAATTTGAAAACTGGGTATATGTTGTAGCTTATACCAAAAGTGTATTTGTTTATTTATTTAATTTTATAGCAGTAAAACTTTAAAAAAGAATGTGGGTGAAATTTAACTGAACAAATATGACAATGTTGCCATCAGTATATGCATCCACCTTGTTTTGGATCTAAAATAGGAACAGTGTTTATTCATCAGAGATGATCTCCAAATCTGAGTTAAACCTGACCTGCCTTGTGTGTTTTGTTTTTTTTCCAGGGCGTATACATCAGGCAATGGTGACGTCTATGAATGAGGACAATGAGAGTGTCACGGTGGAATGGATAGAAAATGGGGACACAAAAGGGAAAGAGGTAAAAACAGCATTTTTTTTCAGCCGTTTGTTGCGTTTCAGAGCAATCTCCCCAGCAGTAGCATGCGCTGTTGCTTCCCATTGCAGTGAATAATGCATCCTGAGGCTTTTCAGTGCTGCTGTGATTATGCAACTGACCTGCATGTCCTGAGGTCCCACCAGACCTCACCTTCTGTGCTTGCAGCTTGTTTTTTGTTGTTGTTGTTTTTTAAATGAACACCAGATTTGTTTTTAACAGAGAGCTGTTCTCTGCTCGGCAAGTAATGGAGATGTTTATTACAAACTAAAATATTTCCAGCACGTGGGTAGATTGGGTTTTATTGCCCCCAAAGACGATCACGGCGTGTAGTAATAGTACGTTTTTACAGTTGATGTCATTAATTTTATTAGATCGCGTCTTAGGCGATTTCTGTTCCTGCGTCATCGCTACTCTACTTTCTGTGGCCAAACGTCATGAAAGCAGGATGGAAACACACTCCTCATACTCTTGTGTCGCCGACGCTGACGAGCTGAGCACGCAGGTGAACACACGCTCCCGAAAAGCGGACAGAGCGAACAGAAAAACGTGCCGCTAAAACCTGGAAACCAGGCAAGGACACCTCCAGTTTTTAAAAGCGCCGAATTTCGTTTAGATGGCAGCACTTCCTCTCCTGCGAGTAGCAGCAGGGCTAATTCTTCGTCTCCTGGTACATATGGCAAAGGTACAAGTAAACAAAATAGCCCAAGTGTTTCATGCCCTGCCTCTGAGACGCAGCTAAAGTCCAGGTGAAATAATCCTCCAGGCTCTATAAGACTGTAGAAATGATAAATAAATGATAAATACATCAGGCAGAATATAGCAATAGCTTGTTTAATTAGTTTATTTAAAAGCTAACACCTCCCTCCTCCCAAGGCCAAGATCAAAGGGGAAACACTGGACTCTTGGTTCTGTTTTTGGTGTTTATATCTTGAGTTTCATTAAATGATCCGATTTCTTGCCTTGTATTAAAGCACTGTCGCTGTGAACGGCTAAACAATGAATGAGATAATTTCGCATGCATTCACCAAGGTTAATATCTGTGTTTTTTGTGTTCTACAGATAGATTTGGAGAGTATTTTTGGACTTAATCCGGACATAGCACCAGATGAGGAGATTGCCCCCAGCCCGGAGACTCCGCCCACTCCCACGCCCACGTCTGTGAAAGTCAACAAAATTGCAAAGGTGAATATCGTAATGCCAGCTCTGAAAAAAACAACTCAATAACTTGAAACATTTAGTCTGGTTTTGAGTTTTAGGCTACATTTACTGTGTGAGGTGAGCTGTAAATTAGGCCTGGTACTGCCTGAAAGGTGCCAAACTTTTACACATTGTGGGAATTCTCAAGGTGAGCAGTGATATAACATTTTTTTTATTTTGCTTTAGATTGCAAAAAATGTTTTAGATGCTGAAGAAAAGTTTGTTTAAATAACCAAATCAGCCAACTAGCAGGGCTTTGCTGCTCCGAACACACTGGAGCAAATTCAGAAGTATGGTTTCACTGGAGAAACTGACTAAATATTATAGCTCCACGTTTTCATACTTTAGTAATCAAACTGATTTGTTTTATGATTAGTTCATTATGTTAAGAATTCATTTTGCTGCAGACAACTGCCCGCAGCGACCCGTTCTGAGTGATGTACGTTTTAAAAGAATTATGTTGGATTTCTATTGTGAATTAACTTTGTGGATAAATGTGAACATAGCAAGGGCATGGGGCCATGAAAGTTAAACCAAACACAGATTCCTGGCAACTCAACCCCACCAGGCCAGCAGCTGATGATATGATTGGTCACTGTCTAATCGGTTTGAGGTCCAAGGATTAGGCCAAAATTTTACTTGTACCTCAAGAGACAGATGCAGAGGGGAGTTTTATGCACTGATTTTCGTCTACATAAGCCTTGATTTCTCAGGTAATTTGTTTTACAGCGTTAAAAAACTAGAATGTTTTCCCATAAAATAATCCCTTTAAGATATCACTGTTGACCGACAACACTTGATTGTGGTATTTGTGGAGCTTGTTTTGGACCACAGCGAAATCACAGTTTCATTTTAAAAATGCCAAAATGAATCAGATTGATGGTTTTTCAAATCAAAAATAAGACTGAAGACACATTCAGGGCTGAACTAGATCCATGTTGTTGTCCAGTTTGTTTAGGCCTTTAACGTTTACGTGATTGCAGTGCCGTCACTCATTTGTGCCAAGAGAAAAAGTTGCTGTATTCTAACCTAATTTGACTCTTAGAAGTTAGAGATCAAAAACACAAAAGGAGAGGTTGGTTTCTCAGTATCTAATTTTGCTCATCATGTTTTTCCTCCTTCTTTTTGTTTTCTACAGAACCGACGGACGATAGCTCCTACTAAAAATGATACTCCCTCCAAGGACAACAGAGGTTTGCTTTAAACAGTGTTGAACTGCATTTAGCTATCGTCGCAGTATACACACGTTTAAACCGGCGGCAGATTTTGTTTGAATTGCAACCCCTTCTTCTGCTCACTGACAAATATACCAAGGAGGTCCTCATACCCAAAAAATACCTTTTCAGGTTTCACAAATGGAATAAAGGTTTAATGCATCTCAAATTGTGTGTTAAAGAATTGGTGGGTAGTGTACAATAATTTGATTTAGTTTAGACTGGTCTGAGCATTTTAGATTCCATGCTTGAGAAAATCAATTATCTGGGCGAGGCCCTTCTTCTGCAACCCAACAAGCTACAGTAAGTAGGTGAAATCTGGGAAAAATACAAAAAAGAAAATGCTTTTACTTATTTTTAACAATAGAAAAAAAGGTCTTTATAAGCCATATAATGTGTTTTTAGAGTCTCCATCAAGTGCAAAACGCTCTGTGTCAGATTTGACCAGTCTAAGCTGTTTAGGTTTTCATCTAGAATTTAACCAATCCTCTCATAACTCTTTAAAGAAAATGATGAGGTAGCTCTTAAATGAACCGTCCAATCAGAAGCTGCCAATTAGATCGACAACCTTAAGAATCCGCAGCGTACCGTCATGTTGTCTCTCCATCATTGAACATGCAGATGCTCAACAGAAAACCTAATTGGAGTGCTATCTTTTTTTTTTGTGATTTGCTGCTCTTAGCGATTCCAACTCGAGTCAGACCTCCACAGCCTCCGCAGCCAGAACCTGCTCCACCTCCTCCAGTCCAGCAGCCTACTCAGCTTCAGACACAGCAGCAACAACAGAACGGTAAATGGACCAAGACCATTTGTTTTTTCATCCAGCAGAGCTATGATCTCACCATGACAGCCGGAAATAAGGTTTTTCAGTTCGTTTCTATCCTTTTCAACAAAAGTATGAACCCTTATGCAATTTTCCAACTGAAATGTGTTGCATCCATAAATATTTTTAATCTTATCTAATCAGTTGTGAAAATCTTAAAACACTTTCTGATTCATTATTGGCCAAAACTTATGAAAATGGCTTAATGTTTCTATGTTTTGTTGATCACATTTATCACAGAGTCCTCTCTTCAACTGATATCCAGAAAGGAGTTTGGACAGCTTTGTATGTATCGCCTGCTTGTTACCCCTGACCTCAGTGCTTTATGGTGGTTCTATTAGATGTCCCACTAGAATGTGAGAGCCATAGACTTGCTGTACTGTTCGGAGCTGTGGTGTGGAGATGAATCAGCGCAGCCCAGTCCAAGCACCAGTTAAGCTTTCTGGGTATTAGGGAGCAAAACGAGGACATCAGGGCCGCTGTTTGGCTGCGCTGCCTGATTTCTGCTGAGTCACACACACACGTTCACACATAGAGAAGCTGCTTGTACCGCATTGTGTGTTACTCACAGTTACCTCACTTGAAGTGCTCACTGTTGTCTGATAGATTAAGAGGAAGACAGGACCCCCCTGTTTACCCATCAGTCTTTCCTCTTACTCTATTGGACAAATTAATTTGGAGTGGGATGATGCTGCATTCCTTTTTTGTCCTGGTACCGACCCAGCTCATCATCTTCTCCCAGATTAGAGGCGATTATTAATCCTCCTGCTCCTGATAGTCTAGGTTTTGAGGGACTGGAATCAGCAGGAGGCCAGCGCTGTATTACAGGGTCTGATCAGGCTTTGCAATGGGGCCAGCCGGATAATCACAAACAGTTGTTTTTTTTTTTTTTTTGATAAATCTGAAGTGATTTTTAAACACATTTCTCTAACTTGTATTCTGTTGTGGTTATTAATCATGTCGGTTTGATCTGAACCAACACTAATCAGTGGGCGTGCTGTGCTGGGAGCTTTGGGATAACACTGGGGTTGGTGACTGGTTTATTGAGACAGTCTTGTTTAACTGAAGTAATTCTAAAGAAGTGGAAGAATAAAAAAAGAGACGTTCATGCATTTCCTAGTTCTGTTGTGTCTGACAGAGCAGATTAAAGGAAGATGCAATACCAGAAGGCTTTGGACACTCTAAAGGCCCTTTGTCGGCTATGAAGACAAAGCAGCTACTGTTTAATGGTGCCAGCCACTGGATTGTTGCTGTTCAGCTTTCTGGGGTTTCCCCTTTGTTTTTGGAACATCAACAGTATTAGAGAAAGTAAAATAAAGAAGTAAAACAAACAAGCTATTGGTATATCTGTTTAAAACTGGAGGTATTACTGTTTTTTTTTTAATGGCAGCGAGAAGGAAGTCAAACTGTGTGAAGGAAGTGGAGAAACTGCAGGAGAAAAGAGAAAGGCGCCGACTTCAGCAGCAGGAGCTCAGAGAGAAAAGAGCTCAGGTATAGCAGTGTTGAATCAGCGTTTCCTGATCTTGATAAAATGGTCATTTTATGTATAAGGTTTTTATTTTTCTATGTCTCATCTTCCCGTTCTTCTCCAGGAGGTGGATACCACCATCCCAAACTATGAAATCTTGTACATGATCCGAGATTTCCGGGCCAGCCTAGATTACCGGCCCCTGACCACTGCTGACATGGTGAGCAGCAGCTGGAGCTTCTTCCTTTTGGTTTAAAACTCACAGGCTGTCCAATACCTAATATAAATACCTAATATTTGTGTTGCTCTCTCCAGATCGAAGAGCACAGAATATGTGTTTGTGTGAGGAAACGTCCTCTCAACAAGAAAGGTAAAGACGCCTTTTAGTTCCAAGCAACCAGCCGTTACTCTAAGCTGTGCCTTACAGAGGTTTGTTAGAGAACATCAGTGAACATTTAGCACCATGAAGAACAACAAGCACAGCAGACAAGTCAGGGAGAAGGTTGTGGAGAAGCTTTAAGGAGCATTAGGTCATAAAATAACATCAATCCACCATCTAAAAAGAGAAAGAACATGGCACAGCATCAAACCTATTTAGAAATGGCCGTACACCTAAACAAGGGGAACATTCATCAAAGACACAGCCAAGAGACCCATTGTAACTCTGGTAGAGCTTTAGAGATCCTCCGCTCAGGTAGGAGAACATTTTTGACAGAACAACTATTAGTTGTGCTCTCCAAATCTGGCCCCTGTGTGAGAGGAAGAAGGTGCTGTTGTCAGATGAAACCAAAAGTTAACATTTTGGCCCATAAGCGAAATGTTTTGTATGGCAGAAAGCGGCAGAAAGCGGTTGACATCACTTTGAATACACCATCTCCACTGCGACACGTGGTGGTGGTGGCACCACTGTGCTGTAAGGGAAGAAAAGGAAAGCAGATCAGAGTCAGACCTGCTAGAGGCTGCAAAAGACTTTAGACTGGGTGGAGGTTCGCCTTCCAGCAGGACATAAAGGCAGAGCTACTGTGGAATGCTTTAGATCAATGCATAGTCATGTGTCAGAATGGCCCAGTCAAAGTCCAGATCTTGATCCAAATCAGATGTATTAATTCAGACAGGATAAATACAAATACCTTTTTCGAATAGTTTTATTTTTATTGAAGTTTTTTGTAAAACCCTTTGTAAATCAAATCCCAACCAGTGGATATGAATACTTCTGCAAGGCTAACTGAGTCTGTCCTCCACTGGGTTCCAGAGCTGACAATGAAGGATTTAGATGTGATCACCATTCCCAGTAAAGACGTGGTGATGGTACATGAACCTAAACAGAAAGTGGACCTCACCCGCTACCTGGAGAACCAGACGTTCCGCTTTGACTACGCCTTTGATGACAGCACGAGCAATGAGATGGTTTACAGGTTTGTAAAGGCAGCTCAGTCAAAAGAAAACATGAAACAGTGTCCAATCCAGCTCAGCTCTGTATGTACTGAATAAAACCAGCTTGTCTTTGCTGATGAGCTTACGGTTACATGTTGTCTCTCACACTGAAGGTTTACTGCCAGACCTTTAGTGGAGACCATTTTTGAAAGGGGCATGGCCACCTGCTTTGCTTATGGTCAGACTGGCAGCGGTAAAACACATGTGAGTTAAAAACAGCCCCGATGTGATATTTATGAGAGATTTTCTCTGATGTACACCTGTTGAAATGTTGACTGTATTTTAGACTATGGGAGGAGACTTCTCTGGGAAGAACCAAGACTGCTCTAAAGGAATCTATGCATTAGCTGGTAAACACCAGGCTTCTCTTCTGCACTCACTTAAATTTATTAGTTGATTAAATTTAACAAACTTGGGGATTGTTTCGATGAAGGAAGGTTTTAAATTGTAGATGTTGCATTTCCCTTTTTGCAGCCAGGGATGTGTTCCTCATGATGAAGAAACCCATCTACAAGAAGTTGGATCTCCAAGTGTACGCGACCTTTTTTGAAATCTACAGTGGAAAAGTAAGAGAGGTGTTTGTTGGACCGTTCTCCTGAATCCGGTGCGTCGCAGAGCTGACCTTGTGGCGTTTGTGTTTCCAGGTGTTTGACCTGCTGAATCGTAAAGCTAAGCTGAGGGTTCTGGAGGATGGAAAGCAACAAGTGCAGGTGGTGGGCCTTCAGGAGAAGGAAGTCAAGTGCACAGAAGATGTCCTGAAACTTATTGAAGTGGGAAACAGCTGCAGGTATAATTGAGCTGGGTTGTTAGATGTTACTGCAGGTCATCCTTCTTTCGCACCACATTTGGAGCAAATAAATACCCCTTTAACTGTTTCACATTTAGTCACTTTAAAACCCCAAACTTTAACACTAGAACTCCCAGAATTCTAACTCTACTAGAACTCCCAAGCCCGTCAATTTGACGGCGAGCATTCTGGATGACGGTGATGACGTCATCGCATTACATTGGTCAGAATGATAAAGGTTTTCTTGCATGCTATAAAATTATGGTTTTGACAAGAATTAATAATAGTATTTGATCAAAACCTATTATGTTTTATTATTATTTATAAATAGTACTGAAAAATAATACAGAATAGTGGGTACATTTAAAAAAAAATCTTTACTAATCTGACCAAAAGCTGGACAGCTCCATGTTACGCCCCCCTTTCACTCCGCGGACATAAACTAGTGTTAAAAATGCCTTCAGCTCATCCACATTCATGTCTGAGGAGGAATCATCTCCTAAAACTCTGCGGCTCTCAGCCACCCTGCAGCCCTGAACGTGGATGAGCATTTCGGCGTCCTCCACACAGAGGAACACGGTCTGGGCATCTTGGATCTGGCGTTCTGTCAACACGTTCTGGTTCTGACGCCTCCTTCTACTTTCTTCCTCCACTACCACTGTCCACACAGCGCCATCCTTTCCTAGCTCCTCCTCCTTCCCAGGTGTGCGCTCGTCATGCGATGAAAACGCTGTAAAGCGCAGAGTAGATTGTTGTTACTGGGCTACTATATCTATGACCTAACTTATTTCTTTTTCCATTTTTAGTACCTTGTTTTTTAGTTTCTCTCCTGCCAGTGAGCTGGATTGCTGGGTTTATAGCTGGGCACCGGCTCGTCTCCCTATCTCTGAACCTGCTCTGATTGTGGCACTGTTGCTATAGTTTATATATTATTAGTTTACTAATCTATAAACTATAGCCTAAAATGATAAAATCATTACAAAGGCTAGTCTTTTACTACCTTGAAATAATGCGCCACAACCTCCTGCTAACGGGACGACTCGTGTTTTTTAGCCGGGGGAGGCTCACTCTCTGACCCGCTGTCACTGGAATTGAATACTGACCAAGAGTCGTCAGAATCCCTCTCGATCCCAGAATCACAATCATGTAATTTTTGAAGCATTTCCAATGCCTCTTGAGTAGAAAATATCCTTCTGGATGCTAACAATCTCCCTCTCAGACTCCGTTCTAGAGTGGCGGTTGCTAGACAACGCTTGCGCGTATACTCAGCCGCAGGAAAAAAATATCAATGTAAATAATAGGCCCGTCAAAATAGCGGCTGTGGTAGTTAGAGGTAGAAATACTTAGATCTTTTATTTACTTTATTTTTTTAAATAGAGACATAGGGACTCACAAGACACAGGTTTAGAAAAAGTCAGGATGGCAGGAAGATGAGAGTTTTAATAAACCAGAGTTATGGCATGTCAAACTTTCAAAACCATCAAATTGACAGCCCTGGGAGTTCTAGTGTTAATGCATTTTATGGGATTTTATGTTATAGACCAACACAGGATAGTCCCTGGTTCTGATGCTGGGGAACCAGCAGCAGAACCAGGGACTTGGAAAAGCTCAACAAGCTGATAAAAAAGGCTGGCTCTGTTCTGGGGACTCCTCTGGAACCTCTGGAGATCATTGTGGAAAGAAGGATTCTTCATAAAATGAAGAACATTATGGAGAACCCTGAGCATCCTCTTCATGAGACTGTCCTACAACAACAGAGTGTCTTCAGTCAGAGGCTTCTTCAGATCTGCTGTAAGACGGAGCGCTACAGGAGATCCTTCCTGCCCACAGCCATCAGCATCTACAACGGATATTTGAAGAAACCTGTATAATAAGAGCTATAACAACATTTAATTTCCTTTTGGGATTAATAAAGTATTTTTGAATTTGAATGAATCGAATTTGATTTGAACTGTTTTGCAGAGAAGAATGGGCAGAAATTTCAGTCTAAAGCTACGCAGAGCTGGTAAAGATGCTCCCCCACAGGCCTTGCAGCTGTAACTGAGGCAGGGGCTGAATGATTAAATGCAAGTCATGGTTTTAGCATTTGTATTTGTTGACATTTTAAAACCAATGTATAATTTAATGTCTACCTTCCAGTTATGAACTACTTTGTATTGATTCATCAAGTAAAATCCCAATAAAATACCCTAAGGTTTCTGATGCATGACAAAATGTGAAACTTGAAGGGGATTAATATTTTTAAGGCACTGCACAAAAAACATCTTCTTGGTCCTTTCTTGGTTTATTTTCTAGCAGCTCATAGTGTGTTTATCCCAAAATACATTTTTCTTCCTGGTTCTTCCTAGAACGTCTGGGCAGACATCAGCCAATGCTCACTCATCGCGTAGCCACGCTGTATTCCAGATCATCCTCCGAAGGAAGGGGAAGATGCACGGAAAGTTCTCTCTCATCGACCTCGCAGGGAACGAAAGAGGCGCCGACACATCGAGTGCCGACCGGCAGACCCGTCTGGAAGGAGCCGAGATAAACAAAAGCCTGCTGGCTCTGAAGGTCTGTGGCCCCCGTGATGATGATCACGGTTCTGGTCGTATTATTGTGTTATTTGTTGAAACAGTATTGATTTTCTTTCACCACATTTCTTCTGGTTCTTTGTGTTTTGTTTTAGGAATGTATCCGAGCGCTCGGCCTTAACAAACCCCACACTCCTTTTAGAGCCAGCAAGCTCACACAGGTCCTGAGAGACTCCTTCATTGGGGAGAACTCGCGCACATGCATGGTCAGCTTTTTATCTACATCTAAAATCTGTACCCATGTTGACGTTTCTGCATAATCCCTACTAATCTAAATGTGTCATTTTACCCCAGATTGCAACAATCTCTCCTGGAATGACATCCTGCGAAAACACACTCAACACACTGCGCTATGCTAACAGGTGAGGGGACTTTAACCTACTGCACTGATTAGTGTTTCTAACCTCTATTGAAGCTATTGTCTGGAGAGCCTTTGGTTTACATGTATTATGTTTTCTGTACCGTTCGGTGCTACTGTCAGTTTGATCTGCTTACTTGTCTCCGACTCTCTTTGTACACCTTCTTATCCCTCCTCTTTCCCGCCTCTCTCGCTCTGCTCCTTTATGCTGCGCCACTCAGAGTGAAGGAGTTTGGGATTAGTCCGTCAGACATCCCCTTCTCCCAAGGCGGACAGGGGATTCGCCCCGAGCACTCGCCCACCAATACCTTTGAGTTCGATGACTTTGCTGCGAGCTCTCCTGGCAGGTCAAATACCGCATGCTCTTCCTCCCAGGAAAATCACACCTCCTTCACCACGCTTCATCACCGTATCGCTTTCTTTTTCACCCCCCCATTGCTTTTCTTTTGTACTTTTATGGTTTTACACTTTTACCTTCATCATTACTTTCCTTTCAGTGACTCCTGAGCAGCACCACATCCATTCGCCCTTTTTGTTTTTTGTTCAGTGTTGTCAGTTGTTGTGACATCTGCTTGCATTGGTGAAAGCTGTGAGGTCAGAGGCAGTACATCAATTCAATTCAAAAATAGTTTATTAATCCCAAAGGGAAATTAAATGTTGTTATAGCTCATATTATGAAGGTTTCCTCAAAGAGTCGTTGTAGATGCTGATGGCTGTGGGCAGGAAGGATCTCCTGTAGCGCTCCGTCTTACAGCAGATCTGAAGAAGCCTCTGACTGAAGACACTCTGTTGCTGTAGGACAGTCTGATGAAGAGACATGAGGAAAAGTTAGATTTTTAGCTGTTGGTAAAGCCAGGATGAGCTTTTGTTTGAGCCAGCTCTCAGCAGGTAATCCCTCTCGCAGTCCTAATTAATTAGCTTTCCACTTATAGGCCAGGGACATGGCAGTAATCCCTCATTACCGTCATGATGCCTCTTCTCGCACTAATTCTGTCCATAAAGGCTTTTATTAGCTTCATAATTCATGTTATGAAGACTGACACAGTTTTTATTTATTGTTGCATGGCTTTACTGCTGTCATTATTCTACAATAATATGCAAATAAACACTTTTGACCCCATGGTTACCTCCATATACTACATGAAACAGAAGCTGTCCTTAGAGTACAGCTGAACTTTACTGAGCCTGATGTTGTCTCTTTTTTTGCTGCGCAGGGTGAAGGAGCTCACAGTGGACCCCAACCAAGTGATGGAGGGAGGAAGAGCCAACATTCACACCGTCAACCAGCTGGATATTTTGGACGAGGAGTGGCTGAGCATCTCTCCTCAGAGAGACGACCTCAAACTGCTCTGTGAGCAGAATGTAAGTCCCGTAGAGATGTGATTACCATAAGAGGAGAGCAGCAGAAAAAAATGTGAATTCATTATTAAAGTTGCTACGTGTTCAGTTTCCAGAGCACGTTGGAAGTTGCACAAAAATTTCTGATAACACATCAATCCTTTTTATTTCTTAAAATGTGTGTCACACCAACAGAGCATGAGCTCCTACAGCATTTACAGCATCCAGACTCTGTCAAATTTGTCCCATGCCGTCATGTGCCAACCACAAACTTCAGTGTAATTTTGGTATATTTTCTGGATTAACCAACACAAAGTCATACATATTTTTAAAGGGGAATAAAATCTGTCTTACTCGTCGTCGTCTTCCGCTTATCCGGGACCGGGTCGCGGGGGCAGCAGACTCAGCAGAGACGCCCAGACGTCGCTCTCCCCAGACACCTCCTCCAGCTCCTCCGGGGGGAGCCCAAGGCGGTCCCAGGCCAGCTGAGAGGCATAGTCCCTCCAGCGTGTCCTGGGCCGTCCCCTGGGCCTCCTCCCGGTGGGACGTGCCTAGAACACCTCCCGAGGGAGGCGTCCAGGAGGCATCCGGTATAGATGCCCGAGCCACCTCAACTGGCTCCTCTCGATGTGGAGGAGCAGCGGCTCTACTCCGAGCTCTTCACCCTATCTCTAAGGGAGTGCCCGGCCACCCTACGGAGGAAGCTCATTTCAGCCGCTTGTATCCGGGATCTCATTCTTTCGGTCATGACCCAAAGTTCATGGCCATAGGTGAGGGTAGGAACGTAGACCGACCGGTAAATCGAGAGCTTCGCTTTTCGGCTCAGCTCTCTCTTCACCACAACGAACCGGCACAGCGCCCCCATTACTGTGGCAGCCACACCGATCCGTCTGTCGATCTCCCGCTCCATTTTTTCCTCACTCGTGAACAAGACCCCGAGATACTTAAACTCCTCCACTTGAGGCAGGAACTCCCCTCCAACCTGAAGAGGACAAGCCACCCTTTTCCGGTCGAGAACCATGGCCTTGGACTTGGAGGAGCTGATCTTCATCCCAGCCGCTTCACACTCGGCTGCGAACCGCCCCAGCGCATGCTGTAGGTCTTGGCTAGAGGGGGCCAGCAGGAACACGTCATCTGCAAAAAGAAGAGACGAAATCCACTGGTCCCCAAACCAGACCCCCTCCGGCCCTTGGCTGTGTCTAGAAATCCTGTCCATAAAAGTTATGAACAGGACCAGTGACAAAGGGCAGCCCTGCCGGAGTCCAACATGCACCAGGAACAGGTCCGACTTAGTGCCGGCAATGCGGACCAAACTCCTGCTCCACTTGTACAGAGACCGGATGGCCCCTAATAAAGGGCCCCCGATTCCATACTCCTGGAGCACCCCCCACAGGGCATCACAAGGGACACAGTCGAATGCTTTCTTCAGGTCCACAAAACACATGTGAACCGGTTGGGCAAACTCCTATGAACCCTCGAGTACCCTGTAGAAGGTATAGAGCTGGTCTAGTGTTCCACGGCCGGGACGAAAACCACACTGTTCTTCCTGAAGCCGAGGTTCGACTATCGGTCGGACTCTCCTCTCCAATACCCTGGCGTAGGCCTTACCAGGGAGGCTGAGGAGTGTGATCCCCCTGTAGTTGGAACACACCCTCCGGTCACCCTTCTTATGAAGGGGGACCACCACCCCAGTCTGCCAGTCCAGAGGCACTGACCTCGGTGACTTCAGCCTGGGTGATGAAAGAGTCCAACCCTGAGTCCCCAGCCTCTGTTTCCACCAGGGAATGCGTGATGGCAGGGTTGAGGAGATCCTCGAAGTACTCCTTCCACCGCCCGATAATGTCCTCAGTCGAGGTCAGCAGCCTCCCACCCCCACTGTAAATGGTGTTGGCGAAGCACTGCTTCCCCCTCCTGAGGCGCCGGACGGTTTGCCAGAATTGCTTCGAGGCCAACCGGTAGTCCTTCTCCATGGCCTCACCGAACTCCTCCCAGGCCCGGGTTTTTGCCTCTGCCACAGCCCGGGCCGCAGCACGCTTGGCCTCACGGTACCCGTCAGCCGCCTCAGGAGTCCCACAAGCCAACCACAGCCGATAGGACTCCTTCTTCAGCTTGACAGTGTCCCTTACTGCTGGTGTCCACCACCGGGTTCTGGGATTGCCGCCGCGACAGGCACCGGAGACCTTACGGCCGCAGCTATGGGCAGCAGCATCATCAATAGATGCGGAGAACATGGTCCACTCGGACTCTGTCTCCAACATCCCCCAGAATCTGGTCGAAGCTCTCCCGGAGGTGAGAGTTGAATACATCCCTGGCCGAGGGCTCCGCCAGGCGTTCCCAGCAGACCCTCACTATGCGCTTGGGCCTGCCAAGTCTGTCCGGCTTTGTCCTCTTCCAGCGGATCCAACTCACCACCAGGTGGTGATCAGTGGACAGCTCAGCCCCTCTCTTCACCCGAGTGTCCATAACATGCGGTCGAAGGTCTGATGATACGACAACAAAGTCGATCATCGACCTCCTGCCTAGGGTGTCCTGGTGCCAAGTGAACCGGTTGGGCAAACTCCGGTGCACTGATGGACACCCTTATGTTTGAACATGGTGTTCGTTATGGACAATCCGTGACTAGCACAGAAGTCCAGAAACAAAAGACCACTCGGATTCAGATCGGGGAGGCCATTCCTCCCGATCACGCCTCTCCAGGTGTCACTGTCGTTTCCCACGTGGGTGTGGAAGTCCCCCAGCAGAATAACGGAGTCCCCGGGAGGGGCACTATCCAGCACCCCCGACAGGGACGCCAAGAAGGCCGGGTACTCCGCACTACCGCTCGGCCCGTAGGCCGAGACGGCAGTCCGAGACCTATCCCCAACCCGAAGGCGCAGGGATACGACCCTCTCATCCACTGGGGTAAACCCCAACACGTGAAGGCTGAGCTGGGGGGCAACAAGCAAACCCACACCAGCCTGTCGCTTCTCCCCGTCGGCCACTCCAGAGTAGAAGAGAGTCCAATCCCTGTCAAGGAGATAGGTTCCAGAGCCCACGCTGTGCGTGGAGGCGAGCCCGACTATTTCTAGTCGATATCTCTCGACTTCCCACACAGGTTAGGCTCCTTCCTCCCCAGTGAGGTGACATTCTACGTCCCTAGAGCCAGCCTAAGCATCCGGGGATCGGGCCGCTAAGGTCTCCACCTTCGTCCGCCACCCAATCCTCTTTGCACCGGTCCCTCACGGTTCACCCTGCAGATGGTGGGCCCACAGGGGGATGGCCTCGCGTCTCTCATTCGGGCTTGGCCCGGCCGGGTCCCGCAAGGAGCAACCCGGCCACCAGGCGCTCTCCGGCGAGTCCGGACCCCAGGCCTGGCTCCAGGGTGGGACCCCGGCTCCGCCGTACCGGGCGACGTCACATGCCTCGATATTTTCGTCCTCATGAGGGGTTCTTGAACCGCTCTTTGTCTGACCAGTCACCTAGAACCTGTTTGCCATGGGAGACCCTACCAGGGGCATTTAGGCCCCAGACAACATAGCCTCTAGGATCATTTGAGCACTCAAACCCCTCCACCACGTTAAGGTGGCAGTTCAAGGTTTTTGTTTTAAATCAGAGATAAAGTTCTGGAGTTCTGGACATTTCACAGAGCATTGTTTATAGCATCATCTGAAAATGGAACATGACAACGGCCAACTTAAAAAGAGATGGCTGTCCACCTTAACGGACAGACCAGGTAGTTAGAAGATTTAAGGTTAGGCTGTGAAACAAACTCTTTAAATGGAGTTTAATCTATCATCTGAAAGTGAAAGGCTGGCCTTCATCTTCAACGGACTGGGTGGGCAAGAGGAGAATTTAGAAAAATGGGTCCATGGTAGCTCTGGAGGAGCAGCAGAGATCCACATCTCAGGTGGGAGAATCTGTCAGGTGCACAGCTATTAGTCATGCACATGGAAAAAGTCCAAAATGTAATTTTTGCCCAACATGCAAAACCAAACACGCTGCATTTCACCCTGAACGTGTCGTCCCCACAGGGACACATGGTGGTGGCAGCATCATTCTACGGTACAGTGGATCGGTTTAGCTCAAAACATTCTCATGTGTCTCACTAAAATCTGTGTCAAAAAAAATGACAGTTCACAAGTGCTCTCCATCCAGACTGACTGAGCTATTTGGTAGCAAAGTATGAGCAACAATCTTCACTAGATGCTGGTTGAGATGTACCCTAAAAGACCTGCAACTGTAACTACAGTGAAATGTGGCCATTTTCCCTCCCACTTCATAGTAATGCACTCCTTTGTGTTGGTCTATCACATTAAATTCTTTGTAGCTGTAACGTAACTTTTGCCATTCGTGATGACTGTAAGAGTAACATATTTCCACTGACTTGATGTTATTTATAGGTAAATGTTAAAAAATGCTTTCATTTGTCCCTCTTGTTGATCCTGGAATCGTTTGCAGGAGGAGGAGGTTTCTCCTCAGCTCTTCACTTTCCATGAGGCGGTTTCTCAGTTAGTGGAGATGGAGGAGCAGGTTCTGGAGGACCACAGAGCTGTCTTTCAGGTGAAAACAAAGGCAGTCTGATTCTGCTGATCACCTTTTACTTCCTCGTTAAGACTCTGCTGTGTCTCCGTCTCTGAGCAGGAATCCATCCGGTGGCTGGAGGATGAAAAGGTGCTGCTTGAAATGACCGAGGAGGTGGACTATGACGTGGAGTCTTACGCCACACAGCTAGAGCAGATCCTTGACCAGAAAATAGATATCCTCATCGAGCTCAGAGGTATGACTGGAGATCACATCTGTCTTTTAGCTAATGAGTGTCTTGAACAGTGACTGACGGCGTCTTTTCCCCCCTGAAAACAGATAAAGTGAAGTCATTCCGCTCTGCACTCCAGGACGAGGAGCAAGCCAGTAGGCAGATCAACCCCAAGAGACCGCGTGCTCTTTAGAGACGGAGCAGATTTGAGGGCGAATTCAGAAGCAGAACCACTAGATGTTTGGCACAACTCTGGCTGTCTCCAGCAGCTGTGAAAACAATAAAAGGACTGTTTTAGAGCAACAGACTCAACAAATTGTATTTGTCCCCATCTCTCCTAACAGAACTGACTCTACTCACTCTGATGGTAGATATTTTAGGAGGGATGAATTGTTTTTCCTTCTATTTTAGGTGTTTTTTTTCCTTCTGTGTACCTAAATTATTTTTGTTCTTTTGTACTTCTTTATACTTTTATTTTAATTCTATTGACTGGATGAGATTCTAATTGAACTCTTTTCAAAGTTTAACACAGAAACAATGTTTTTGGTTTCTGCTCGTTCTGGCTGACATGTCTGCATGTGCACTCTACCATAACTTATCTGTACCTCTGCTTGGGACTCCTCCGTTCACATCGTGACGTCGTATTTCATTGTAAAGAAGCTCTTTGTGTTTAGAGGCTGGGGAGAAATCTCGAAGCTCGTTGTCGTTTCTTTTCCCTCAGACGTTTTTAACTGTAGCTTGTCCAAATAAGTGGCAACGACTGACACCAACGTTTTCCACCAACTGTTTACAAAAAAGGAACTAAGAACCGTTAATAAATGTATAGTGAAGACCACTGTCCTACCACTGGTTCGTGTTTCTCAAAGTTTGCACTGGGCGTAACCCTTGAGGAAGTTAAAAAACAATTTCTGGGACATGTTCTCCAAATAAACTGAGCAACGTCCATCTTGTTAAAACGGACTTTGAACGGTGGTCTGTACTGCACATCCACGATGGTCTTGGTACATTTTTATTATATTTTTGCCAAAGCTGCATGAGAAAATGAAACACGTTTTATGGCAAATTATAATAAAACATTTTTTGCATCTAAAGTCATTCAGGTACCTGATTTCCCACTCTTTAAATGGAGTAAAATATTTTTAGTCCATATAGGCAAAATTTTAAGAAGGTATGCAGTTGTGTGGACTTTTACTTAGAAATGCAACCTAACTGAATTGACAGTGTTCAGGCGGGGGCCATCATGACAATCCATCGCTTTTATTAATCATTTGGGCAAAATTAGTAACTATAATGAAGAAATCTGAAAGAATTAGCTGGGATTTATTGTAGATGTGAGCAGTGATGTTAATTTTAGTCATTTTAGTGCTTTGCTTGGCAACTGAAACGAGCCCGGTTTAAATCCCAGAACTAAAATGATCTAGGATGTAAAGAAACCAGGGAAATAGCCTGTTTTTATTTTTGAACGATTGCATTTATGTGTAACTCAAAAACGGCGATAAAGGAACAGGACAAATCAGTGTAAAATCTTTTTAATAAATTCTGATTATATAATAATGCAGCTCCTTGTAGCATGTAATCTTTTCTGAGCCTAAAAAAAAACTAATGTTTGACAAAACTATTATGGTGCAGAATTTATTTTAAGAAACTTCATATTGAGGAACATGAGGGCGATGTATCCATCTGGCAAAGGTACCCATGCATCCTTATACAGCCAGTTTAAAATGATGCTCAATATGAGCATCTTTGAAGCATGTCTGCTGGAATTTTATCTCATAGCAGCAGGGGTTTTATGGTTCTGCCTCTGCTCTGTTCTTCAGGAAAAGTGGATTCCTGCAGAGTTGAACGCATGGAGTAGTCTGAGGATGAAGAAAACTGAATTTAAAAGATGCCTCTTACAGATTCAACAACAACAACAAAAAACCTTTAGAAATACAGTACAGGTACAGATGAACCAACTTACACCATGAAGTCATCGATATCCATGGACCTGGCCCTCTTCTCGTTGAAATTAGCCTCCTGCAGAACGCTGTCGATCTTCTTGCTGATGCTGAAGTCAGCTGGGACCTCCTGTCAAGATAGAGGGAAAAAGTTTCGATTAAACCAGATGAAAGAGCGAAACCAGATCCTTTTGTTTATTTACTCACCACATTGTGTACCGAGCAGTGTATTCTGTAGTTCTTCTCCAGCAGTTGCTCCACTGCAGTAGACCTGGTAAAGGAAAGACGCACATTAGATCATCTGCTTTGACCGATAAGTTCAAGTTTTATGTTTAAAGCAGGTGGTGGCTCACTTAAAAGCTGCACTGAGGGTTTTGTTCTTCCGTACGAAGGCGATTCTTACCAGACCGTCCCACTCCTGTTAGACAGTAGAAATGGTTGCATTTATGACAAAAAGTTTCTCCACAGGATCAACCAGAAGCAGCAGAAGCTCACCTGAAAATTAACAGGAGGAGGAGGATTTTTTGGTTCTATCCTGACGACACTCGACTCGACTTTAGGCGGAGGACGAAAGTTGTTTTTTCCCACCTGGAAGGATCAACACAGATTCTTCTAACATGGCGAACACAGACTACGTAAAAAACCTCGCCATGAATCTGAAGAGTCTCCTGGCTGACCTTCATGAGATGGTCCACCTGAGCCAGAAGCTGTGTGTTGATGGACAGCCTGCAGTACAGCTTGTCTCCAGGTTTGGCCACCAGTCGCATCGCAAACTCTCTCTGGAACATCAGCACAGCACATCTGAACAAACCAACACAAAGAGGAACTTGAGCACTCGGTGTGGAAAATACGGCTGCATCTCCCAAGTGAGCTTCCAGTCATTCTGACCTGAAGAACGGTCTGTGAAGCAGGAGTTTGAAGACAAACGGGGACGAAATCTGCACAAGCAAGTAAAAAAAAGAAAAGTTACATTGAGAAAAACGTAATAAAATCTGCCTTCTATGAAAGGAATAAAGTGTGTTTACCTGGTAAGGTAAATTAGCTACACAGACATCGAAGAAAGGGAGATCTGTTTTCAGGACATCACCGACTAATATCTGAAGTTTGTTTTGCAAAGGCCTGTTGAAAGAAAATGATCCGATTAAGCTTTATTTTATGTTCCCCCCAATATACAGAGCATACTTCAGCAAGGCTGCAGTCCTCACTCACGTGCACTGCACTCTTTTCTGCAGTTCAGCCACCAATCTGCAGTCCAACTCACAGGCCACCACCTGCACAAAAACGTGATTTCACAGGTAAAATATGTCTTTCCTCCTTAGCTTTCAACACCTGGAGTATTTATACCCATGTAGCTTAAGACGATTGACATCACTACTGTGAGAACATCTTGAACTGTCTCTGAACATTTATACATCTTACAATCGAACTTCAATGCATTTTATTGGGACTAGTTATGATGGATCGACACAAAGTGGAGTATAACTGTGAAATGGAAAGGAACCGTCGCTAGAAGAGTTCTGCATCCGTGTTCAGCCTCCATGACTCAGTAATGTGCAGAAGCCCCACTTGATGCCATTACAGCTGACAGACTTCCAGGTTGTGTCTCTAACAGCTCTGCACATTTAGAGACTGAATTTGATCTGAACTCAAACTCAGTCAGATTAGATGGAGGTCATCTGAAGAGCATTTTCAAGTCCTCCCACAGGTTCTCAATTGGATTTAGGTCTGGACTTTGACTGGGCCACTCTAACACATTAATATACTTTGATCAAAACCTTAACACTATAGCTCTGGCTGTAAGTTAGGGGTCGTTGAACTGCTGGAAGCTGAACCTCCACCCTAGTCTCAAGTCTTCGTTCATCTTTCCTGTCTCTGCTGAAGAAAAGCATCCCCACAGCATGATGCTGCCATCGCCATGTTATATTGTGAGGATAGTGTGTTTTAGGGTGAAGTGCACCCGAGACACATGGAGTTTTGCAGGTGGGACAAATTTGTTGAATGGACAGCTAACAGTTGCCCTATTGAATGAGTTTCCTGACTGGATCTCTGCAGCTCCTCCAGAGTTACTAAGGGCCTGTTGGCTGCTTATCTGATTAATGCTCTCCTTACACGGCCTATAAATGTAAGTGAAGGATGGTGTCTTGGTGTGTTTGCAATTAAAAAGTGCTCTGTGAGATGTTGTTTTACATCCCGACTCGGCTTTAAATGTCTCCACAATGTTCTCCCTGACCCATCTGCTGTGTTCCCTGGTCTTCATGATGCCGTTTTGTTCACTAATGTTCTCTAACAAACCTCTGAGGCCTTCGCACAACAGCTGGAGTTATACAGAGATTAAATTATGCACAGGTGCAGTTTTTAAAAGGGGAATATACTGACAGTCTGAAATCAGTATTGGCAGCAAAAGCTTTACAAAACTCAAAAAAGGTCCACAACATTCTGATTAAATTAAAACATGCACTCTGACCCATACAGTAGTCTGCATGGATCCTGATGCTGCTTACCCCAAACTGAGTAAAGGATAAAAAATAAACTTCCTGAGGCTCACCTTCTTTGCCTTTTCCAGCAGTTTTACCGTCATGTTACCAGTACCGGGTCCGACCTCCAGAACCACATCTGTCGGCCTGAGAGCAGCCTGAAAGATAAATTGCATTGCAGATCGCCTGTAATCACTTACAGAAGCAGCATATGTATGAAGTCAGTCGAGTAGATTCTTTGTGGTTTAGACTCTGAACCTTTGGCTCAGAAGTATTGGGACAAGAACACAATGCTGCTTATTTTAGCTGCTGTCAAAAGCAGATTAATCACATAATTGCATAATGAATATTTATAAAATACAATATATACAGGCAAAATAGAATATTGGGAAAAATGTAAAGATATTTTGTCACTCATTTCAGAGAGCGATTATTATACATATAGTGAAATATTTCAAACCTTTATTTCCTGTAATTTTGATCAAATGAACATCTCATTAATGCTTGTCATCAGAAGGATATGTCCTGGTAGATAGCTGTGTTGACTTTGGACTTCAGAAAGCACAGTGGACCAACACCAGCAGATGACATGGCACCCAAAACCATCACTGACTGTGGAAACTTCACACTGGACTTCAAGCAACGGGGATTATGTGCCTCTCCACTCTTCCTCCAGACTCTGGGACCTTGATTTCCAAATGAAATACAGAATTTACTTTCATCTGAAACAGATGAGCAACAGTCCAGTTGTTTTCCTTCTCAGCCCAGGTAAGCCGCTTCTGACGTAGTCTCTGGTTCAGAACACGATTCAGCTATTTGTAGTGGCTCTTGATGCGATGACACAACCTCAGTCCACTGTGATGCTCCCCCAAATTCTAGAATGGATCTTAACTTGACAATCTTCTTAAGGAAGCAGTTATCTCTGTTGCTGATGCACATTTTCCTTCCACACAACTTTCTATGAATATGCTTGGATACAGCACTCTGAACAACCAGCTTCCTTAGCAGTGACCTTTAGTGGTTTACCTCTTTGTGGAGGATGTCAATAACTGCCTTCTGTCAACAGTCTTCCCCATGATTGTGTCGCCTACTGACCAAGACCGAGAGACCATTTAGAGGCATAGAAAACCTTTGCAAGTGTTTTGAGTTAATTAGCTGATTAGGATCCAATATTTAACTTTTTGAAACACAGAATTTTTGGTTTTCATTATCTGTAAGCCATAATCGTCAAGAAATAAGGGCTAGAAATATTTTATTCTATGTGTAATAAATAAAAAGTAAATAAAATCTATAAACAAGTTTCAATTTCTGAAATGAGTGACAAAAAATACTGAACTTTTTCACGATATTCAAACTTTATGTTACCTGTAAACCAAAACATGGATACAGGAAGTTGGTTTGATTCCAGAGGGAATCATGTAACCCTTTATTTGACACAGCTCCTTTTTTGTTACTCTGCATCTGTACAATCCAGCTGCTGTTATTCCACTTGGCTGCATTTGAAACATTCTGAGTAAAAAGTCGAGGTTGAGAACTTTATCTCGTGTCTATCATCTGTGCAGTCACGGACTAACACAAAGAACCCTGGACCATCACATCACATATGTATATTAAGAGCTTCTTCCAGTGAGTTTTGGTAAAGTCGGGTAGGACATCAGATAAATCCCAAACTGTATGTCAAAATAAACCTGAATTCACTCAAAGTTTTGTAGCATTTCGTTTCCTTCCATAAATCAGTTTTTGAACATCCCGTGATAAGCCCATATTCTGCCTTTAATGCTCATATTTCTATATTTCTTCTTGTGGCGTAAATGTATTTTCCTCAGCATCTAAAACACCAAACCGTGTGGTAAATGCTTCAGAGCAGGCCAGTATGTTTCCTTCCACCACGCTGCTCCAACACATCATACCTTCTCGATTATCCCATTGACGATCAATGGGTTCTTCAAGATGTGCTGACCAATGCCAGTGTTGAACATAATCCCTGCAACAGACACAAAATATATCAACGGAGGCCTGCGGGGCGGAGAGGAGTCCTTCATGTCATATCAGGGTGTTCTCACATTTTCAGACTCAAGAGTACCCAGTCAATTTATGAGCTCGGGTTTATGTATGTAACCTGTAAAAACCACAGACTGAAAGGGAGGGTGAGCTCATGGGTGGTTGGTTAGAGACATGGATGGATTAATAGATGGACGGAAAAATTAATAGACGGAACGATGTATAGGTTGGTGCAGAGGAACGGACAGTTTTGACAAATATGGGTTGATGAATGGATGGACAGTTTGATGGATGGAAAAACAATGTTAAGACGGACGAATGGCCAGAAAAAGGAATATACGTTCAGGTGAATAAAAAACAAATGGATGCGAGGATGTGGGCATCTGAGGAACAGCGTTGGAGTGGTTCCAGTCTTACACAACAGACCTAACTTTCTGTGCCAGTCTGGGAGACTCCATGTCCTCCATTGCTCCTCTTTTATAAGGAGTACCTCAGGGTTCGTTTTAGGCCTTTTCATTTTTACACACATAACACATCATTGCCCAACATATGTGCCACTTGTAGGGTGACACAAACTCTGTTGGGCCCCCTCTTTATTGTTTTATTGATTTGAAGAGGTGGATGGCTTTACTTTTTTTATTTTTATTTGAACAAAACAACAAAAACAGGAGGTGATGGTATACAGCGGCACCAGAAAGCTTGTGGTTGGATCTTGGGACTTTAGGATCCATTTTAAGATTATTTTATTTGTTTTTAAGTCTTTAAACAGCTTTGCCCCGCTCTACATGCGTCACCTCGTCCTCTTAGGTCAGTTGACCTTTTGCTCTTGTCAGTACTGAGAACCAAAAGGTCAACGGGGACAGCGCCATGTAGCCGGTCCTAAACTCTGGAATGATCTACTGCTGTACATAGGCTGGCATTCTTCCTGGCCATTTATAAATCTCTCTCAAAAACACATCTTTTATTAGTGGCTTTTAATACTTAGGGTTTCTTGGTTTTATGTTGATCTTATGTTGGTTTTACATCCATATATTTTCTTATTTCATTATGTTGAATTTGTCCTGGTTTTACTGCAGTTTTCTATATTTTGCTTTTATCTGTACAGTACTTTGATCTCTGCGTTTTTAAGTAATTTAAAAATAAAGCTGGATTGGTTGGATGTATAGGTGGACAAATTAAAGGGGGCATTATAGGTGGATGGACAGACATCATTTTGGACAAATTCGTGGATAAATTAAAAAAAAAAAAGTGCATTTTCCATTTAAAGAAACATAACGAAAAGCACATTGGCAGGAGCAACTTAACATCAGTCCTTAGGATGTGTATAACGTTAGGACCGGTTTGAGGACCCTCCCGTACCGACACTAAAAATGAAAATGTCGAGTAAAGTTTGAGGATAGTTAGTAGAGAAATTTGAGCTTTAAACATGTCGGTGAGAGATATAAACTCTGGAGACGTGATTACATCAGAATGAGTGGCCCCAAAACATGCGCGAACCCCTAAACGATGCAAACACTGCATCCCTTCAGACATTCAACGACATTTCTATTTATTTTTGCATGGAGCTGATATGTAAAGACTAAGAAAAGCACACTCATAAAGTATGTTGGTGTCTTTCAATAGTTAGATGTGTTACTGTGATATAAACACACTGCTGCCTAAACAGCTGACAGACCAATGTTTGCTAACATCCTGAAGCTAAGCTACCGCTCGGACAAACCTACCTTGACTTTTAACATCTTGGTGTTGTCTGCTTTTCTTCTCTGCTTTAACCTTCGGCATTCTCCTTCCTGAATCCCAGTCAAACAGCTAAAACAATTGTAAAAAATCGGAATTTCTACAGTTTTTAAACTACTCGGACCACACGTGCCTTTTCTTCTTCTGGTGTTTATTGGCGGTTGGCAAACAAAACTGAAGACGCGCATTACCGCCACCAACTGATATGGAGTGTGGTTCATCATGGATTCATATCTAGATTGTAATTCTGTATAAAATGCATAATCAAATTCTATTAAATAGTTTTGATCTTTAAAAAAATGTTTGCCTATGTTTGCTTCCTAATATTCTTCGCAACATATCTATTATAGTAGACGTTGCGTTAATCCATTCAAATCCTTTCCTCCTAAATCTTTTTTTCTTGCTCTTATTTCTGACATTCCAATATAACATGTTCTATTGTTTCATCCCCCCCACAGAGGCCACATTTTCCTGTATTATGCTTTTGCATTTTAAAAAGTATATCATTAAGTCTTTTTTGTCCAAATCTCAATATTATTTCCTCCATTCTGCTCCTTCTTCCAGTTCTGATTTCTTTTTTTTTTTTTTTGTTTGATGGATGATGCTCTCCTCTGATTTACTTTTCTTCTTTGCAGACAAGATAGTTTTAAATCCTGAATCTCCTTGCCGCCCTCTAGTGGGCAATGGTTCACATTGTTTAAAACAAGGGGAAACAAAACGACGTTCGACAGATACATTTTTATTAGACAGCACAAGACAGAAATATATAACTAAATAAATTAATGTATGCTCTACTCAGAGATTGGGAACTCCTCCAGTGTCATCACAGTTTCCCGAAGTGTTGGGTCATCCAGCCAGTTAACTTTACAGGCCAACAGGATGCCCTGAGGAGAGACAAAACAGATTTATAAACTAAATGTTAATGTAACCAATGAACTTTTCTGTGAATTACTGAGCCGTTTACCCTGAGGACATTCTGTGTTACTATGGTCATCTTTTTATATTTCTCCAGGTTGGCCAGGCCTTTCTCCAACACAGCATTGTACTTTTCTGGATGCTCTTTGCTGGACATTAACCCCTCCATCTCTTTCATTTTTTCATGTGTGAGTCGCTTAATCTCTACACACACACACATACACACACAAACACACACACAAAAGTATCAGTTAAAGTAAGTACACCAAGTAATTCCCAACAAATAAAACCAGATGGAGAACTTCCAGCACATTTTCCTTCTCTAAAGTCCATAATAAGGGAAATCTCTAAACTTTCTGACAGATTTCTACATCATTGTTCAAGTATTTTTCCAAAACCTCAAAATGAACATTTTACACAGGTGTAAAGCTGCAAGTAATTGAATTTGTGAAGATCACAGTTTATAAGGATGATGGTCAGATTGACAAACATAGATAGAGGGATGGATGGATTCTGCACTGAGCAGCAAATATTGAAATCATAAAAAACATACCCAGTCTCTGCTTTTGTATTTCTGTAATTTCATTTTGCAGATTTCTGTTCTCCTGTTGAAAAGCAAGAAAAACTTAGGCATGAAATTCTTTATTTCAGGAAGTTTCACGTTTTAAGGATAACAAGTCAATGCAATCCCACCGATACAAAATAACAAGCTATAAAAAAATAAAAATAAAAAACTAGACACTAAACTCTGCATTTCTTCAGTTTATTGTTATGGGCCAACAATACCATTTACACATAGAAATTGGCCTTTGGAGCCATACTAACAGTAATAATAATAAAATAATGTAGAAAAACACACACAACTTTAGTTAATGAGAAAACTTACAATCTGAAGCTGTTTTATCTGCGAACACAGAGCCATGCAGCGATCACTCACAGTCTTCAGGACTCTAAGGAAAACAGATGTTTGATACAAATGGAAACATCCGGAGAAACCAACTAAACAGCAGCGATTTCATCAAGTTATGAAGTGACTTACGCTGCATCTGGACCTGCCTGCTTCATTTTTTCTCCTATAGCGTGCCACATCTGCAGTCTGAAGAACAAAAAGAAACAAATAGTCTTGTAAAAAATTTGCTTCAATTAAATGTTGACAGCTTGTAGATTACGCCCACCTGTGCAGCACCAGGGTGCTGTTAAAATGGACCCCCTTCACGCGTTCGAGCTCAGAGACGAAGTTTGGCCTGAAATATCAACAACTTTCAAGTTTAGGTTTCATTTTAATGTTACATCTGATTTAACTTCTACATCCAAATAAAAAAGCTTTTTAAATACGCACAACTCTCTTTCTGCCTCAGATGTGCTGCAGGACCGCTTACTTTTTCCTATGATGGGAAGCTTTATATTAACTCTTTGTGAACTTGATAATATAACAATTCATTAATACAAAAGGCCTTGTTATATACCTGCATTGAGCTGCACAGCCATCTCAAAGCACTGGTTGGACATCTGCTGTTTGATTCTGAGATTATTAGAAAAGATTTACACTCAGCTCAGTGTTTAAATTATCATTGTCATCAGAAATATGAAATGTTAGAGACGAGGATATGAACCTTAGCATCTCTGCAGGCAGGACGCCTTCTAGTGCAGAGCAGTTCTCAGCAGCCGGACCGCCATTCTGTCCCACAGTCTCCACCATTTCTTTTAAGCTGCCTGTGTTGTCAGAGGCGTCCATGTGCAGAAGGTCAAACCAACGACTGCTTGTTAAAAATCTCCTGGATTTAAATCAGAGAACAGAATATTTAGTGATGGGCAAATACAAGACATGCAGGCTGTCCACTAATTCCAAGGAAGGTGGAAACAAAGAGACAAATAATTGCTCACATATTGCATTCAGACACCAACATTTCTTTTCTTTTTACAAATATCAGAAAGTTATGATATTTAGTGATACCAATAATAACTCACTATTATTCCTCAAAATGGGATTTTTTCCCCCGCTGTTTATGCAGATATTGGTTCAGTAACAAAACAACAATAGGACACCGCCTCAAATAAAATACAACGAAGAAACTAAACTGATAAACAGTATGAATGCTGTGGTGGAGACGTGTAAAAGCCTTACTGTATATTTCTTTTTTTTATCGCAGTAATGGAAAAAAAAAAACCCAAAGGGAAAACAAACAACCATGTTCTGGCTGTACTAGTCCATAAGGCGCTAAATGGTCTTGGACCAAAATACATTTCTAAGTTGCTGGTCAGGTATGAACCAGAGACCTGCTTACTCTGCATTGCCAGGACCAGAACCAAACAAGATCTGAAACCAACTCCGATGTGCAGAAACTGTTGGCTCCTTTAAATCAGGACTGAAAATATAAATATGTTACAGCAGCTTTTAATCAAAGAATATGACTAATGACCTGCTTGAAACATTTGTTTAATACCTTTAATATCTGGATTTTACCACCTGTTTCTTTTATTTGCTGCTTTTATGCTCATTTCTTTCTGTCTCTCCTTTGATGTCCTGTAGAACACTTTGTATTGCCTTGTGTATGAATGGTGCTACACAAATAAACTTCCTGTTTTCCCCATTTGCATTAGACGCTCTACAAAACAAGAAAGACAGGTGAACCTGCCATTACAGGGAGCCGGATGTGTGTTATTCCTCAGTCAGGAAATGGTAAAGACAAAAAACTACTTGCCCAAACTATAACTGATCTAAAGTAAGGGTTAAATATTTTATTAACATCTAGAACATGCAGATCAAGGACAGTGGTCCTGTGCTAAACATCTCTGAGAACTGCAGCAAACTAGGGTCAACAAGTCTCCAAGCCGACTGGTTGTTTGGGAGGCGTCCTTCTACAGGTCCTTCTCAAAATATTAGCATTTTGTGATAAAGTTCATTATTTTCCATAATGTAATGATGAAAATTTAACATTCATATATTTTAGATTCATTGCTCACTAACTGAAATATTTCAGGTCTTTTATTGTCTTAATACGGATGATTTTGGCATACAGCTCATGAAAACCCAAAATTCCTATCTCACAAAATTAGCATATTTCATCCGACCAATAAAAGAAAAGTGTTTTTAATACAAAAAACGTCAACCTTCAAATAATCATGTACAGTTATGCACTCAATACTTGGTCGAGAATCCTTTGGCAGAAATGACTGCTTCAATGCGGCGTGGCATGGAGGCAATCAGCCTGTGGCACTGCTGAGGTCTTATGGAGGCCCAGGATGCTTCGATAGCGGCCTTTAGCTCATCCAGAGTGTTGGGTCTTGAGTCTCTCAACGTTCTCTTCACAATATCCCACAGATTCTCTATGGGGTTCAGGTCAGGAGAGTTGGCAGGCCAATTGAGCACAGTGATACCATGGTCAGTAAGCCATTTACCAGTGGTTTTGGCACTGTGAGCAGGTGCCAGGTCGTGCTGAAAAATGAAATCTTCATCTCCAAAAAGCTTTTCAGCAGATGGAAGCATGAAGTGCTCCAAAATCTCCTGATAGCTAGCTGCATTGACCCTGCCCTTGATAAAACACAGTGGACCAACACCAGCAGCTGACACGGCACCCCAGACCATCACTGACTGTGGGTACTTGACACTGGACTTCTGGCATTTTGGCATTTCCTTCTCCCCAGTCTTCCTCCAGACTCTGGCACCTTGATTTCCGAATGACATGCAGAATTTGCTTTCATCTGAAAAAAGTACTTTGGACCACTGAGCAACAGTCCAGTGCTGCTTCTCTGTAGCCCAGGTCAGGCGCTTCTGCCGCTGTTTCTGATTCAAAAGTGGCTTGACCTGGGGAATGCGGTACCTGTAGCCCATTTCCTGCACACGCCTGTGCACGGTGGCTCTGGATGTTTCTACTCCAGACTCAGTCCACTGCTTCCGCAGGTCCCCCAAGGTCTGGAATCGGCCCTTCTCCACAATCTTCCTCAGGGTCCGGTCACCTCTTCTCGTTGTGCAGCGTTTTCTGCCACACTTTTTCCTTCCCACAGACTTCCCACTGAGGTGCCTTGATACAGCACTCTGGGAACAGCCTATTTGTTCAGAAATTTCTTTGTGTGTCTTACCCTCTTGCTTGAGGGTGTCAATAGTGGCCTTCTGGACAGCAGTCAGGTCGGCAGTCTTACCTATGATTGGGGTTTTGAGTGATGAACCAGGCTGGGCGTTTTAAAGGCCTCAGGAATCTTTTGCAGGTGTTTAGAGTTAACTCGTTGATTCAGATGATTACGTTCATAGCTCGTTTAGAGACCCTTTTAATGATATGCTAATTTTGTGAGATAGGAATTTTGGGTTTTCATGAGCTGTATGCCAAAATCATCCGTATTAAGACAATAAAAGACCTGAAATATTTCAGTTAGTGTGCAATGAATCTAAAATATATGAATGTTAAATTTTCATCATGACATTATGGAAAATAATTAACTTTATCACAATATGCTAATATTTTGAGAAGGACCTGTACAGTCCCTGAACCCTAATGGGACTCTGCCTGGAGCCATGCTCTTTGGTCAGATGAACATGAAAGAAAGCATAAGGGAGGACCCCAGGACTCTCTCTCTCCATGTCCCAACAGGAGTAATTGTATCACTATTATTCCTCAAAATCAGATTTTTTCCCCACGGAATAAATGTGCGAAAGACTGGATTCATGCCTCCAAGAAAGTGAGATTATGCTACTGTGATAAACGATGGATCTATTTTAAAGCTTTGTACACATATTTTACCAGTAATGCAACTAAATGTGGCTGGCACTGTATATGTTAATATGATACAGTATATGTCCTTTACTGGTACAATATAATTTCCTGATATTCGAGTAGGAAACCTTCATTTCTGCACAACTTCACTCCAAGTACTCACATCAAGGTTCAAAATTACACCTCTGTAGAAAAAAAAAAAACTTCCGAGCATAGGTATTATATAAACTATTGATATTTTAGTTGACATATCTTACCTTAATTTTAGGGGATCCTCACTCGAAGTTAAAACTCGGAGCAGTGGAAGTGTCACAATATGCCGATATCTTAGGAGTTTATAATGTTTGGCTGAAGTTATTCTAAGACTTTAACTACAGCCTATTACAGTTTATTAAAATAGTGTTTATCAGCCATGAGAAATGGTTTTTTCTTTGCTATTAACACAGCGCTTGTCCATCATTCATTCGCATTTCGCTGATTCTGTTCACATTATGTCCCCTTCATTGACCGTCGGACGTATGAACGGTTAAACACTTTAACTACAACGCCAAACAATTTCTGCCCCGAGTTTTTATTTATCGTTATTAAACTTAATGATCTCTTTAATTTTAATTACGATAACGAAAAACTTTCTGTGGTCTTCTCATTCATTTTTCTTACTGAATTCTAAATATCCAGTGTTCATTGAAAGTGACTTACTGTTTGAATCCCGCCAGGAAGTGAGTCTGTTTTGTTTGGTTTGCTTTGGTCTCTAACAAATCTTACAGCGCCCTCTCCAGGCCACATTGGACAGTACAGATTTCATAATTTGAAAAACTGAAATTTAGCTTCTGCATCAAAGAAAGAAAGAAAGTTGTAGTTTTAACACAAAGCATATTTATTTGTTAGAATGGTGTAGTCAATGTTTAGACCTGTGAATCTGTGGCCAGAGTTGGAAAATGAATGTTCACATAAGCTCTCCATCCAGTGTGACTGAGTGTGTGCTATTTTGCAACAAAGAAAAGCCAAACATTCCAGTTTGTCTGCAAATCTGGAGGAAACAAACTTTAGAAGACTTCCAGCTTTAACTGCAGCAGAAAATGGCTTTAGGAAGTATTAAATTGGATGGGTCCCTTGAAAAAGAAGGTAATCATTCATAGGAGGCTAGCTCCTTGGTTTAATTCAGAGCTGCATACTTTAAAGCACAATGTTAGAAAATTGGAGAGAAAATGGTGCTCTACACACCTAGAGGATTCCTACTTAATCTGGAAAAATGCCTACTGTTGTATAAAAAGACACTTCGCCAAGTTGGAACAGCTTATTTCTCATCATTAATAGAAGAGAACAAGAATAATCCTAGGTTTCTCTTTAGTACAGTTGCTAAACTTACACAGAGTCATAGCTCTGTTGAGCCATCCATTCCCTTAGCTCTTTGCAGCCATGACTTTATGGGATTCTTCCAAAATAAAATTGATTCTGTTAAAAATAAAATCTATGACATACTCCTGAAGATGATTACTTCATCCTCAGCAAGTGAGACAACATTGGAAATAACTGCAGAACCAGATTTGTGTTTGGACTGTTTTGATCCTGTGAAGCTTCCTGAGTTATCAGAAATATTAGCTTCATCTAAACCTTCAACTTGTATGTTAGACCCAATCCCAACCAAATTATTTAAGGAAGTGTTCCCTCTGATTATCAGCCCCATTTTAGGTATGATTAATCTATCTTTAGTAAATGGATATGTACCACAGGCTTTTAAGGTAGCTGTAATTAAACCTTTACTTAGGAAACCTTCGCTTGATCGAGATGACTTGAAAAATTACAGACCTATATCCAATTCAATTCAATTAAATTCAAAAATACTTTATTAATACCAAAGGGAAATTAAATGTTGTTATAGCTCATATTATGAAGGTTTCCTCAAAGAGCCGTTGTAGATGCTGATGGCTGTGGCCAGGAAGGATCTCCTGTAGCGCTCCGTCTTACAGCAGATCTGAAGAAGCCTCTGACTGAAGACACTCTGTTGTTGTAGGACAGTCTCATGAAGAGGATGCTCAGGGTTCTCCATAATGTTCTTCATTTTATGAAGAATCCGTCTTTCTACAATGATCTCCAGAGGTTCCAGAGGAGTCCCCAGAGCAGAGCCAGCCTTTTTTATCAGCTTGTTGAGCTTTTTTAAGTCCCTGGCTCTGATGCTGCTTCCCCAGCAGATGATGGTAGAAGAGATCACACTTTCCACAACAGACTTATAGAAGATATGCAGCATCTTGCTGCAAACACCAAATGACCTAAGCTTCCTCAAGAAGTACAGTCTGCTCTGTCCCTTCTTGTAGATGGCTTCACAGTTGCATCTCCACTCTAGTCTGTTGTCCAGGTGAACACCGAGGTATTTATACTCCTCCACCACCTCCACTTCTTCTCCCATGATATAAATAGTTTTTGACTTATTCCTGTTTCTCTTAAAATCTACAATAATCTCCTTTGTTTTAGTCACGTTCAAAATGAGATGATTGTTTCCACACCCTGCCACAAAGCGGTCCACCACCTTCCTGTACTCAGCTTCTTGTCCATCTCTGATCCACCCCACGACTGCAGAATCATCCGAGTATTTCTGCAGATGACAGGAGTCTGTCTTGTACTGGAAGTCTGAGGTGTACAGAGTGAAAAGGAATGGTGAGAGTACAGTCCCCTGTGGTGCTCCTGTGCTGCTGACTACCTGGTTAGACTCACAACCCTTCAGTCTCACAAACTGTGGTCTGTTTGTCAGGTAGTGGAGATTGTTGAGGCCTCCACCTGAGTCTTCTGGAGTTTCTGACAAAGCAAATCAGGTTGGATTGTATTAAATGCACTGGAGAAATCAAAGAACATGATCCTCATAGTGCTACTGGCTTTGTCCAGATGACAGTGGGTTTGTTGAAGCAGGTGTATGATGGCATCTTCAATTCCAACTCCACAGCGATAAGCAAACTGAAGGGGGTCCTGATGGTTTACTGTTTGCTTACTCAGGTGGGCCAACAGGAGTCTCTCTAGGACCTTCATGATGTGAGATGTCAGGGCAACAGGTCTATAGTCATTGAGGACTGATGGGTGAGTTTTCTTTGGTACTGGAACAAGACAGGAGGTCTTCCACAACACTGGAACCTTCTCCTGGGCCAGGCTAAGGTTGAAGAGGTGCTGCAGAATCCCACAGAGCTGCTCTGCACAGGCCTTCAGGACTCTAGGGCTGACACGATCTGGACCTGCAGCCTTATTCCTATTCAGTCTCTCCAGTTGTCTCTTCACCTAACTTCTTGAGACACACAGGTGGAAGGGGGAAGCAAAGGAAGCATCAGCATCTTCTGATATGGTTGAAGGCAAACATGTAGAAGCAGAAAGGTCTAGGGCTGAGGTGGAAGATAAAACATTTGAGGTGTTACTGGACAGCTGTGACAATCTTCCATTCTTATCTAAAATTCTTGAGAAAATTGTTGCTAATCAAATGTGTGAACATTTATACAGCAATGACCTGTTTGTAGAGTTTCAGTCAGGTTTCAGAGCTCATCATAGCACTGAAACAGCTCTGCTGAAAGTCACTAATGATATTCTTATGGCCTCAGATAATGGACTTGTGTCTGTACTGGTTCTGTTAGATCTCAGTGCTGCATTTGATCCAGTCGACCATCATATTCTCTTAAAAAGGCTGGAATATGCTGTAGGGATCAGGGGAACAGCGCTAGGCTGGTTTAAATCTTATCTCTCTGACAGATTCCAGTTTGTTCATGTAAATGATAAATCAACTTTAAACTCCAGGGTTAATTGTGGAGTACCACAGGGTTCTGTACTTGGGCCAATTATCTTCACTATATATATGCTTCCAATAGGTAAAATCATCAGGCAGCATAGGATAAATTTTCACTGTTACACTGATGATACTCAGCTTTACTTATCCATGAATCCTGATGAGCCCAACCTGTTAGATAGACTACAAGCATGTCTTGAAGATATAAAAACTTGGATGACTTTACATTTTTTGCTTCTAAATTCAGACAAGACATAAGTTGTCGTCTTTGGACCGAAGTCTTTAAAAAAGAAACTGCTTAGTCAATCACTTAACCTGGATGGCATTAAATTGACTTCCGGTAATAAAGTAAAAAACCTTGGTGTTATTTTTGACCAAGACAAGTCATTTAAATCCCATATTAAACAGATTTCTAGGATTTCCTTTTTTCATCTCTGGAAAATTGCCAAAATTAGAAATATCCTGGAGTGACACTGAAAAACTAGTCCATGCATTTGTTACTTCAAGGCTGGACTATTGTAATTCTTTACTATCAGGATGTCCACAAAATGCAGTTAAAAGCCTTCAGCTGATTCAGAATGCTGCAGCAAGAGTTCTGATGAAAATTAAAAAGAGAGATCATATTCCTCCTATTTTAGCTTCCCTTCATTGGCTCCCTGTTAAATCCAGAATAGAATTTAAAATTCTCCTCCTCACATATAAAGCCCTTAATGATCTAGCTCCATCATACATCAGAGATCTGATTGTTCCATATGTTCCTAACAGAGCACTTCGTTCTCAGACTGCAGGTTTACTGGTGGTTCCTAGAGTCTCTAGAAGTAGAATGGGAGGCAGATCCTTTAGTTATCAGGTTCCTCTCCTGTGGAACCAGCTCCCAGTTTTGGTCCGTGAGGCAGACACCCTGTCTACTTTTAAGGCTAGGCTTAAAACTTTCCTTTTTGATGAAGCTTATTGTTAGAGTGGCTTAGGTTATCAGGGAGGGAGCCTTCCTCCTTTCCTGTTGGTTGGAGTAAGGGGGAGTCAAGTTTAGCCTAAACCAGCTCAGTTATGGTTGAGGTGCAAACACACCCTCCATTTCTGCTACCTGTATGACCCCCTCTCTTTTCCAGTGGTTATAATTAGTCTGACAGAGGGATGTATCCCAATCCTTGTGGTTTTTAGTATAACAATGACCATCAGTGGGATCCTTTGTGAGGTGCCTTGAGACGACATTGTTGTAAATAAGCGCCGTTTAACTAAATAATCTGAACTGAAACTATCTGTGTAGTTATGCTGCTATAGGCTTAGGCTGCTGGAGGACATAATGACCACTTTCACCCTCTTCGCTACATTCTCACACTACTCTCCAATTTTGCATTATTTGCTGTTATTTCAGCTTTTAACCTTGTTCTCTCTATTCTCTTCCTAGAAGCTACACCTGGCCTGGCTCTGTGTCTACCTGTGACACCTTTCTGGAGAGGGGAATCGTCCGAGCTTCTGCTGGCAACAACTTAATGCTCACCCTCTACCGATGATCCACATGGCCCTGTCTTTTAGTGTTTAACCCTTTCTCTCTCCTAGACATAGCGATTGACTGAGCTTAACTGTAACTAAATGTATGTGCTCTCTTTCAGACTCCAACCTTGAAAACTGGCTCAGAGTTTATCTGTTCTTTCTTTCTAGTTGAAGCCACTAAAGGAGCAACATCCGTCAACATTTACTTTTCCTTCCCATAGAAAGTACCCCTGGATCAGTGCTTCTTTGTTCTCTTTGTGTCTCTACTCTGTTCTCTCAAACCCCCAGTCGGTCGTGGCAGATGGCCGCTCACACTGAGCCTGGTTCTGCTGGAGGTTTCTTCTTGTTTAAAGGGAGTTGTTCCTCTTCACTGTCACTACATGCATGCTCAGTATGAGGGAATGCTGCAAAGTCAACGCCAGTGACTGTCCACTGTCTCTACATGCTCATCCAGGAGGAGGGAATGCTGCAAGTCACTGACTGGAAGCAGTCTGCTGGGTTCCCTTAGATAGAAAAACTTTTTATCCAATTTGAATAAATAACTAACTCTGACTGCACTGTTCAATTGTTAGGATTAATTGGAATGTATGTACCTGACTGTTGTGAAGTGCCTTGAGACAACATGTGTTGTGAATTGGCGCTATATAAATAAAACTGAATTGAATTGAATTGAATTGAATTGAATTGAATGGGTAGAATTAAAATGCATACCACACTGTTCAGATAGCAAAAATGAAAATCATGCATCATTTTCTTCCACTTCACAGTAACACAATTCTTTGTTTGGATCTTTCACCTAAAATCTCCTTAAAATACATCAAAGTTTGAGGTCAAAACATGACAAATTGTAAAAAAGAGGAGGGAATGCTTTTGCAAGACACTATTGAAAGCACATAATTAAAGGGTAAAGATAAGAACACATTTGTTGTAAGATTAACCCAAATTTAACAGCTTTCTCGATAGAGAAAAATAGCACTAGCTGGTCTGCTACAACCTTTGAATTATGTCCTAATGTATTTAAAATGAATCGAAAGTTACAGGTTCATTGTTTATTTATAAGGGCTGTGTAATGCTTAGTTATAAAATGTGTATAGATTTAACTGCAGACAAACTCTTAGCTGTTAAAGCAGGAGACAAATATGCAGGAAAGCTACATACTCTAAAAGGTTTAACATTTTATGGCCTCTCTAGTCTCTGCTTTAGGTTTAAGTTAAATACTGTCTTTACATGTTGGTGTTGCTACATCATTGACGGTCACCAATGCTTCATTGTATTTCTGTTTTGATCCTCGAGTGTTTGGGTTTTGGTTTTTATTTGTTTTTGTGCTTTGATCAGTTCCTTTTAATTATATTTAATTAGGCCCTAGCAGCAAAGCGCTGCGAAGGCCTATTGTAATTGGTATTATGTTTAATACTCAGTTTTTTCTCTGTTCATTATTGTTAGGAAGGTGTTGCCATATTGGTTTCTCACTCGTTCTTGTGTTCTTTTCTCTGTGTATTATAGTTGGTCTTTGTTTGTAGTTTCGTTGTGTCTAGTTTAGTTCCCTCTGTGTTAATTATTCACCTTCCCTCTGTCTACCTGGTTTTCTCTCCTCTGCAGCTTTTCCAAATCGCCCTGACTAACCCACCTGCTTTCTAATGTCATTCTCCACTCTCACCTCGGTATATAACGTTGCTGGTTTTCATTATTTTTTCGCTGGGTTCTCCTGTTACTCTGCTTGTGGGGTTTCTGTACACTTTCTCCTCCCTTCATTAAACCTCCACCATGATCCTTCCAAACTGCTGTTTGGTCCAGCTTTGAATTTAAAAATGACTATTTCTGCCATGATATTGAAAATACATTTCTCCACAGGACATCACAGCCGAAGCTCCATAAAGTGTTGGGATCTATTGATGTGTCTCCTAAATGTTTACAAGTAATGCACCCTGACAAGTGATTAATTTTTGTGAGTCACAAGGCAACAAAGGGAGATTAGCTGCGAATAAATGTAAATTGTTATTTCTTCTCATAAGGCCAATACATACTGTGTAAGAACAGAGACATTTGTTTTCTCAACCGGAGCTGCAAGAATAAAACATAATTTTGTTCTTTTGACCAGGGATTTGGGGTTCTTGCAGCTTGTTCTTGACTAATATTCTGGGCATAAATGTCTCTTAAGGGGTGTCAGAGAAATATGAAGTTGGTGTGTGGACCTACAAAGACTTCCTGGGAGTTCTGCACTTTAGTTCTTGTGAAGTATGAAATGTCTTTGCCAGGAAGAACTTGTTCTTGCAGCCTCAAGCAAAATAAACAATTTCTCTGTCTTGAGGAGTACACACAGACCTTTACTGATGGCATGGATTTTACTACCAGCACAGAGCTTCTAATGTTACACTGTTTCTGTCAAATGATGAAGCCACTAAATGAGCTCCTGCTGCTAATAACTCTTTACTTTTTCCTTAACTGACGATAGTCCTGCACCAGTGCCTCTGAGGTTTATGTGTGTGTGTTTGTTCTTTCTTCTCAGAACTCACAGTCAGCCATTTGACATGGCCGCTCACACCAAGCCAGGTTCTGGTGATGGTTTCTTTTTGTGAAAGCTGAGATTTCCCACCACTGTTATGATTCCTCCGTAGAAGGAATTGCTACGAAGTCAACGACACGATGCAATCAACTGTCCACCGTCACTACATGCTTGTTCAGGAGGAATGACTGCTGCAAGTCAGTGACACGATGCAATTGACTGGATTACTTTAGATGGAAAAACCATTTAGCAATTTGAATAATAAACTAAACTGACTGCATTGTTTAATAACTAGGATCAAACTGGAATCTATGTAATTGACGTTGTGCATGATTGAATTGACTGTATATTTCTGTAGATAATTTGACTTATTTTTTAGCTAAGTGCCATGAGAGGACATTTGTTGTGGATCGGCACAATATAAATAAAACTAATTGACCTGAATTGGATTTTTTCCCTTCTCTTTAGGCAGTTCAGGCAGTGTGGATCACTTCGTAAAGACTGAAAGCCTGTTTCCATTGGTCCTAAAATCATACTTGTACAACATAAATCAATAGGCTTCG
The DNA here is from genome assembly GCF_021462225.1 of Girardinichthys multiradiatus. NCBI lineage: Eukaryota > Metazoa > Chordata > Actinopteri > Cyprinodontiformes > Goodeidae > Girardinichthys > Girardinichthys multiradiatus. The sequence continues at coordinate 34,339,322 of NC_061805.1, read as the reverse complement.
GATTACATTTCATTAATAATGCATTTACACTTGGTAGATGGGATCAATCATTAAAATAAGCCTAAGATGGCACTTTGCTTTCTTTTTGGTCGGTAATTTTGGTTGGGTGACTGCTTTGGGAAGGTTCAACAGGGCTGTATGTTTTCTCCATTTGTGGATAATTGTTTCTACACTGCTCCCAAAGTGAGAGAAATGGCTGTAGCCCTTTCCAGCAGGGATGTCGATAACATTGTTTTTAATCTTATCTTGAATTCTTTAGATCAGGGCATAATGTGTTGGATTCTGGTATCTTATAGCCTGCTTCATGGTGTCAGACTTACTTACTTTTATTGTAGATGTCATACAGTAATCAGGCTATGGTTTGGTTATTCAAATTAAACAAAAAATGTTACTAATCAAAGTTATTTTTATGATTCAGTAATGTGGTAATTACCTTTCACATAGGCCCAGATTATTTTAAATAACGATTTTGTCTTAAGAAATAATCAAAGGTCTAGGTCAGATTGTCCTTGTCTGATACAAAATTTACAGAAAAACTCTGTATAGTGGCAGTTACTTTTCTCAGCTACTTATGTTGCCTTTACAAGCATGCAGAAATACAGAACGTGTACTTTAACAAATTATATTCAACTTTGTACAATAAATTGGCTTTTAATGTAGTTTTATATATCACTGTTTTATCCATCCATCTATTCTCTATACCCGCTTCTTCCGTACGGGTTGATCGCAGGACAAACAACCATGCACACCTAAGGGCAATTTAGAGAAGACTAATTAACATGGAACAGGGAGAAAATGCAAAGTCCATGCTGAAAAACCGTCGGTCGGGAGTCGAACACACGACCTTACAGTGCTACCAACTGCTCCACCGTGCAGCCCATCGCTGTTTTATCGGATTTAACAATTCCTAGGAAACTACATGTTTGTTTCCTGGAGATGATCTTGAGAACTCTGTCGTAATGCCTTACGATCCCAGCTTTGGGAATATAATATCCTATACACGACGTCAGCGCGTCTCTACGTGCACTGGATGTGTCGAGATTCCAATTGCTGCGTTCAAATGCTTACTGAAGAAACCTTCTTGGATGTGTAACAGATCTTCTTCTAATCAGATTTCTTATGAAAACAACAAAAATAGAAAATGTGTATTTTTTGGTTAAATAATCTAAGGAAACCCCACTACATTCTGCCTTATTGTTGTATATGAACGAGACTTCTTGAATGCAAATCCCACATTTCTGGAAGGCCTTTAATGCAGCATCATTCTGCTCTGAGCAAACGAGGAATAACTCGGACTTGCCGTCAGTTTGGAGAAGATGCTAGCTTTTCTAACAACGCAGTTGGACAAACCCGTCCATCCTACTCATGCATGTCCCCGGCTTGTTGTTTTTGAACGATGTGCCCTTCTGTTTTAGCTCCACATCGTTGCTTTATGATAAAAAGGGAGGTCTGGACCCCAGGGATTGAGGATAACGGGTCGCAGCTCGGAGGCTGCGGCGGCTCGAGCTGTGGACGGGTGGTAAACAGAAACACTGTCGCCTGTTGTTGCTGTGTTTCCGTGTATGGGGCTAAAAACAAGGCTAGCAGCTGAAGGAGGCTGAAATAGACGGGCACACATCCGAGTTGGAGGCAAGTGGGCCAGAGATGGGAAATGACACCGCACTGCCCCAAATTCATCCGCCCAAACGAAGGAGGGTAGCCCCGCAGGAAAATAAGTCTCCCCGGAGGGAAACGGTTAATTTTGTTGCAACGCTGTGAAGCTCTCTGTCTAGCTACGCCTCGGTTTCATTCAGTTTCTGGAGTCCGCTTCTAATTACTTGGCAGAAATGTCCTTCACCATGGAGGATAATTTAGAGTCGGGATGGGTAGCCGTCCGCCCCAATGCGTTTGAGGAAAAGCAGAAGCACAAATTTGTTTTTATCGTCGCCTGGAACGAGGTGGAGGGTAAATTTGCCATTACGTGTCACGACAGGACGGTTCAGAGAAGAAGCTGTGGCAGGGACCCACTGGCCGAACTCACCAGCCTGGATGTGGACAAAATAAGATGGCCTCAAAGTCCCGTCAGGGATCAAGTGTCTCGGAGTCCAAGTAAAGGATGCAACCCTAAAACCAAGTCCGTCATCGCGATAAAACCGAGTCCAGTCAAGTTTCAGACTGATGCGGAGCTACTTGGTGAGGACCAGCTGTCCCCTTCATTGGACTCCCTGGAGCTGGAGGAGCTGGACAGCCCGAGCAGAGAGGACTGCAGCTGGGCTGGGCTCTTCTCCTTCCTGGACCTGCGGGCCATCCACCTGCAGCTCTGCTCCGTGAACTCGGTCCTGGAGCCCTGCTTGCCGGTGTTTCCGGAGGAGCCAGCCGGGATGTGGACGGTCCTGTTCGGACCCCCGGAGATGTCGGAAACAGAAATGGAAGAGCTGTGCCACGGCTTACAGATGTACCTGGGCCATGCACTTGATACCTGCGGATGGAAGATCCTGTCGCAGGTTCTGTTCACGGAAAACGACGACCCAGATGAGTACTACGAGAGTCTGAGCGAGCTGAGGCAGTCCGGGTACGAAGAGGCTGTCAACCGGGCAACGAAACATCTGCAGGAGGTAAAAGTTTTCAGTGTTTACTCTACATCCGACTTAATGTTCCATATTATACCCACATCAAAATAAATTTAAAACTAAAACATATCTAACATTTTTTATTTTAATTATGGGATAGTGAGGTGGACAGTGACGTCACGGGTTGAAGCATTTACTTTACTGGCAAGGTGGGGTGTGGAGGGTTTCTAATCTCTACTCCTGGTTTTAATCAGACCCAAACTACTGTACTGCTGCAAGACAGAAACAAAATCGTTTAGATGCATTCACTCACCGGCCACTTTATTAGGTACATTGTTCAATTTGATGGTTAATACAAATACTGAAACAGCCATTCCTATTGTAGAGACTCAAAGCATTTAGGCATCTAGACTGGGAAGGATAACTTGGGCATCAGAATGGGCAAGAAAGGGGATTTAAGTGACTTTGACTGTGCCATGGTTCATATTTCAGAAACTGCTGATCTGCTAGGATTTTCAAAGAACTGTTCGGAAAGTAAAGGAATATCCAACGAGCTGCAGATATGTGGATGGAAATCCCTTGTTGATGACAGGAGAGAATGGGCAGACTTGTTGGAGATAATAGAAAGGCCACCACAGCTCAAAAAACAACTCGTTACAACAAAGGTTGCCATTTTTGTAGTTTGATACGTTATCAAAATACGACAAGACAAAAATGGCAAAAACAACGCAAAATTGTTTATGTAATAGGACTATTCAAAACATGCAGTACAGTTCTGTCCTCAAGGAGTTAAAAGCAGCACACAGCACTAACATAAGCAGAATACACGATGCTACTGCTGTCAAAACAATGGCAAGGACTTCGTATCAACTCACTATAAATTGTCTAAAATAAAGTTTGCTGTCATTTTATCATTATTTGCAGCTTACTGCTTTGCTGTGTGCGTCGACGCGTTTCCATCGACAGAAAGAACTGACCCCCAAATCACATTAAGTCTTTCAGCAAATTCTTCTTGATTCTAGTGGAGGTTGCTGAAAGCACTCATCCTTGAAGTGGGGGAAATAGGGATTTCCCCAATGATGTGGGTATATTTCCATAAAAGAATAAAATTTAACCAGGCACTTCGAAGAGGTTCTGATGCTGGGGGACGGTGTAATGAATTGTGTGGGTTAATACTAGGGAGGGTCCGATATGATATTTTTCTGCCGATACTGATGTACGATAATTGTATTGCTGCTGTGGCCGATATCCGATATTTGCCGATATTAAAATGAATGGAAATTTTTAATATTCATACTAATAATAATAGGAAAAATTCAGATTTTTTTTTTAATTGAAAATGCAAATTTGCCTTTAAATTGTACAATCACATTGCACTGGCCTTAAAATGTTTAGGCAAAGATGTAGCAGGAACATTTACAAAGCCCGTGTAACAACAAACAGCCATAAAAAAAATAGAAGCTCAGCTTATCTGACTGTAAACCTATTTGATGTAACTGTCAACATCCACCTTCAGTTTTAGGTATGAACTTAAGTGTGCTCACGAATGCGTGCAGCAACAACCTTGTATAGTTCAGGTAGTCCAGTGTCGGAAAAAAAAATGGCGATTCGGTAAGCTGTAACGGGGCTCAGTGTGTTCCATGAGCCGACTAAACCCTGTGTTCTCTACTATACAGAAAGGCTGGTCGTCCAGCGCAATCATTCGGTTATCCTCTTTGTTATAGATATGGCTTTCGCTGAATCTTTGCTGAATTTCTTTGTTTTCTCCAGTGCTTGTGCAATAGTTCCCTGTTTATCGGTAGCTCCGGGCTTGCTTACATTAGCTTGTTGCTGGTATTCATTGTACACCGATGGGTGTTTATTTTTCAAATGTGTTCTTAAATTTGTGGTATTGAAAGACCTCGCGTGCTCACCACCCCGCATAACTTCACCTTTGCACGAATTGCATATTGCTATTTGGCTGTCTTCTTGGGATACCGTAAAATACTTCCAGACTGCTGACATGTTGGCTTTAGCATTGACCTGCCATTGAACTTTAATGTCCGCATGTGTGAATTGGAGCGTCTCCAGCTGCGTTCAGGGACTGTTTGGAATCCCGCAGTCACACAAACCAAACAATATGACATCGGGGAACATTTTTACTCATCGGACTGATGCCGATATAAAAAGAAATTAGATATATCGGCCGATAATATCTGCCGTGCAGATTTATCCTCCATCCCTAGTTAATACACCCAACAACCGAACCGAACTTATCCTCTTGCAGCGTAGGAATACTTGAGCTTGGACTACAAAATCACAGCGAAGAATAAATATGGCGGATGTGCTATATTTGGTAATACTAACGAGTATTACCATACTAAATACGGAGGTTTTCAAGTACCAGCGTACCGCTAGACATTTTAAAATGGCAGTGCAACAGGAAAGGACAAAGTGTTTCCAATACACCCCTTTTTTGAGTACCTTCCATTGAAACTCAATATGCTTGAACAGCCAATCTTTTGGGCTGTTTGAGCTTATAAGTTGTATATCATAGTTAATTTTTTTATTTTTAGCTTGCAATAATTGATACCCATATTTTCTCCAGAATACCACTCTAGGCATCTCAACTACTTCAACTGGTACTGGTCCTGTTATCCTCAATCCCTCGGCTCCAAAAGTGGAAACCAATGATCTAGAAGAATAAAGAGTATTAAGTCTGAACTAAACACAGGTCAGGTATGTAGCATTTAGAATGAACCTGACAAAAAGTACTACATTTACAGTGTAATGGTTTGACTGAGTCAGCTGGACCAGTCAGTAAGGGAAGATATAGTAAAACTAGGTTGCACCTGTAAGCATGTCGGCTCCGAGATATTGTACTCTCAGCATGGCTGGTGCTGGTTGCTTACACAGCTGAGAGAGTCAATAGCGCACACACACACACACACACACACACACACACACACACACACACACACCACCACACATAAACAGAAAGAAACAATTAGTCCTTTCCCCTTTTCAGAATTGGCTTTTTGAAATGATGTGCAGTCATCTTCAGTGATGGCACATCTGATGCCACCATTTCATTTAATGGTAGCATTCACAGTAATTGCAGTTTCCTTATCTAGATAATGGTTAACATGCTCAGCAATCATCCACAACACAAAAACCACTGACGGGTAAAGTGAGCAACATTAATCTCTTGAGAGCACCATGCTCTGCTGAAGGAGCCAGGCTGTCTTGATGACTTTATTTCATTAACTTAAACACTGCCACTGACCCAATCCAGCCGATGACAGCTGCGATGCCCTGATGACAGTTATATCTCGCCCGTCAATAACTGGTTACCAGTAGCTCACTCAATATGACATCTGACTCTTAAAACCTCAGCGCCTTCACATGAGGTTCTGATAAGGAATCAGAGAGATGTGTTGGAACAATGGCTTCCGATCTCATAGACTTGAAGCAAATCATCAAACAAAGATCATCAATTTCTGGCTGCAAAGTCAATGATTCGATGCAGATGGTTGGGTTTTCTTAGATTACATTTTCCCAACTTGCATTAAACAATCAGGAGAATAACTAAATTACATTATATTGTGTTATCATTAATACTGAATTGGGATGTATGTATTTGTTTGGAAGGATTTAGATTGTTTCAAACTGATTTGGGACCAAATTAGGACCTAAATAATGAGTCAAGAATCTGACCTGTTTGTCCTGTTTATCTCCAGATCCCATTTTTGTGAATTGGTGCTATTTGAACAAACTAAATTAAACTGAAAAAAGATCGCACTGCATATAGACAGGAATATGTGTGCAACTGTAAAGCAGGTGCTTGGGCTAATTATGCAGTGGTTTCGTGCTACTGGGTACATTTCACTGAAGCGTTCATTTATTGCAATGATTGTGAACCCTTGAAGCAGTAAACTTCAGTATACGAACAGAGGACGTCTCCTATTCCCTAACAAACCTTTGTTGGGATTATGAATCTGAGAATATTATTTACTATTTAATATTAATATTTAAATATTTTATCAAATAATATTTCGGTCTGTTAAGGGTTGTCCTGTGAATACCAGCCCAGTAAGGCGATGGTATTAGGACAAAATTGAAAGGGATGAGCCAAGCTCTGACATTATTGAACAGCAAAACTCTGCACACACATGGAATGAATTCACACAATTTCTTAAAATGCAAGAATTTATTAACAAAAATAAGTCAACTCAAAGTCAGACATATTTCAATAAACAAACTCTTTACTATGCTAAACAATCCAACTAAACTACCAAGCAGAATTAAAGAATAATGAAGATTAATGGACTAATCCAACACCTTGGATTAGATGACTGTTTTCAATATTCCTGTCAGCACTTTTGCTTAAATATCAGTGGTCAGCTCTGGACAGGAGAGCATTTGAAACAGCCCAAGATATTTCACTGGAATACAACCTGTAAGCAAGGAGAAAAACAGATAAAAAACTAACAAGAATTAAAATACTCATTGACAGCTACAGAAAGAGGACAAACTGACATTTCCTAGAGTAGGTGTTACTTTTTACTTGCAGTGTGAACTGCTCAAACCTTTCCTCTGAGATATTTTTTTATTTTAAGCTTAGAAATAAAGAGATAATCAAAGGAATAATGTGCTTTTTTACATCCTTCAAATTTTATTAAAACTGCATGGGTTTCTGTTTGACTTATGTTTGTGTGGGCAAAATAAATTCACACATGCACATCTATTGAGGGCTCCCCACGCAGGTTCAAATCCTGCCAACAACAGTTGCTGCTAGAATATAGATCGCAGTGACGCAGCGGTTGCATGAATTACTGCATCAATGCGATGTGGTACGGAGTTGATCAGCCTGTGGCTCTGCTGAGGTGTTAAGACGCCAGGTTGCTCTGAACCGGACTTTCAGATCATTTAAAGCTTGTCAACACAGGGAAGGATGAAGTGCTTTACAATGTGCAGGTAAGGCGTCAATGCTAAATTGGAAGTTGGTAAAACACAGGGAACCAAAACCAGGAAGGACATGGCTTCCCAAATCATTCCTGACTGGAAACCTCACACTGGACCTCAATCAGCTTAGATTCTGGGCTCTGGGACTTGATTTTCAAATAAAATGCAATAGATACTTTCATCTTGAGATGGCTACTGAGCAACAGTCCTGTCCTTTTTCTCCTAAGCCCAAATAAGACACTTCTTACGTTGTATTCGGTTCAGAAGTGGCCTAACACAAGGTACATGGATGTTGTAGCTCATGTGATGGATAAGTGTGTGTGTGTGTGTGTGTGTTCCTGTCTTGGCATCACAGTGAGAACCATTTTCCCGATTTCACCATCTAATTGAGGACCGTTTGTACCAAAGTGAGGACATTTTGCTGGTCCTCACGACCTATTTTGCTAACGGTTAGGTTTAGGACTAAGGTATGAATTGACTTTAGGTTAAGGTTAGGGTTATTGTAGCATGCACTGGTAATGGTTAGGTTTAGGGTTATTGTCAGGGTTAGGGCATAGAAAGGGTTGAAAATGACTGAAAATCAATGGAAGTCAATGGGAGTCAACACATGGTCCTCACTACATATAGCAAAACAAGAGTGTGTGTGTGTGTGATGACTCCTGAACCCCTGACTCCAGGTGTATTCCACACCTGACTCTTCGAAACCCCTGAATGGACTTTGCTTAACAAAAATCTCAAGGCTGCAGTTAACCCTGGTGGTTGTATACATTTTACTCACAGTTTTTCCTTCCACTTATCTTTCCATTAATGTGGTTGGAAACAACAACTCTGCAACAACAAGCTTGTTCAGCAATTGCTTTTTGTGACTTACCCTCCATTTGGAGGACAGCTGTCAAGTCAGCAGTATTCTCCATGATGGCATTGACCATAACTTAACATTTGACTATAAAAATCCTTTTTTTATTGTTCCGATATAATATTCAAGTTTTAAGCAAAACTGTAAAATATAATTATCAAAATTAACAGATAAACTCTTGAAGTATGCCATTCTGTGTAATAAATTCGTATGAGTTTCACGTTTTTGAATTAGTAAAATAAATGAACTTTTCAGTGATATTTAAAGTAATTGAGATGTAACTGTGTGAGTGGAGCTCTAATGATTGCTGCTCTTTTGACCTTTTAGAGCTTAATGTGTGTGGTAAGATCTTTTAATTAGTTCTAAAAAATGATCCGAAATTATAAAGCATATTACATTTTTATTGAATTCTTCTACATGGATATAACTGAACTAAAACCTTGCACCAAATAAAGATTCCTGAATCTTAATGGTGCTGCAGACAAAATACAAACTCCAGACCTGCTCAAGTTCGACCCCGGCAGCAGCTGATGATTGATTAGCTGCTCCCAATATAAACAGACAATACGTTTATGCACACTGGCTTTCATTTGGTCTCACTAATCAATAGAGGTAGATTAATGCATTCTTGATGGGCCAGAACAACATGTCCTCAGAGAGATGAGGTGAGAGATATTTATGTTTCAGTTGTTTGCATTACAGATCTCCTTGTGTAGCTTGCTTGCGTATGTTTAGTTGTTGCTAAAGAGAAGAGTTTAGGCTCTATGCACATATGCTAGGGCATTTTCTTTCTGCTCTACTTTTGGCAGCTGAAAAGAGGCTGTGAGTCGCATTGAGAAATAATCCACATCATTCCACACAGTCAGTCCCACACCCACTCCTGTCCTCACAGCTTAGACACAGTTACATACAAAAATAAAGATAAAAACCACAAACTAAGCAAGGAGCAGTTTTTAACAAATCAATGATTATCTTTCTCAGCTTATTGCATCCTTCACCGAGTTCTTGTGCCTCTGATGAGTGTTTCCTGCAGCTCATCCACAGACAGTAGCTGGCCGTTGTGTAGCTGGTTTTCACACACATTTACACTCTGGATTATTGATCCCCTCACTCCATTTGAGGGCCAAGTTAATGGCTGTTTTAGTGTTGCTGGTAGCCAGCAAGCCTGTTCAGCCGTACTGCTGGGATATGTGTGTGCATTGATCTTTTTTTTTCCCAGCAGCTCCAGATATGACTTTGCTTATTAAGCCTTTGTTTCTGGATTAAAAGCCCTCTCTATTTACAGTTACAGAGAAGCTTCGCAGTGAGGTTAAAATATACTGTATAAATGTATTCTTTCTGGACAGGACATAGTTGATCATGGGATTTGGAAAAAAGTGCTACAAAATACAGGTCCTTCTCAAAATATTAGCATATTGTGATAAAGTTCATTATTTTCCATAATGTAATGATGAAAATTTAACATTCATATATTTTAGATTCATTGCACACTAACTGAAATATATCAGGTCTTTTATTGTCTTAATACGGATGATTGTGGCATACAGCTCATGAAAACCCAAAATTCCTATCTCGCAAAATTAGCATATTTCATCCGACCAATAAAAGAAAAGTGTTTTTAATACAAAAAACGTCAACCTTCAAATAATCATGTACAGTTATGCACTCAATACTTGGTCGGGAATCATTTTGCAGAAATGACTGCTTCAATGCGGAGTGGCATGGAGGCAATCAGCCTGTGGCACTGCTGAGGTCTTATGGAGGCCCAGGATGCTTCGATAGCGGCCTTTAGCTCATCCAGAGTGTTGGGTCTTGAGTCTCTCAACGTTCTCTTCACAATATCCCACAGATTCTCTATGGGGTTCAGGTCAGGAGAGTTGGCAGGCCAATTGAGCACAGTGATACCATGGTCAGTAAACCATTTACCAGTGGTTTTGGCACTGTGAGCAGGTGCCAGGTCGTGCTGAAAAATGAAATCTTCATCTCCATAAAGCTTTTCAGCAGATGGAAGCATGAAGTGCTCCAAAATCTCCTGATAGCTAGCTGCATTGACCCTGCCCTTGATAAAACACAGTGGACCAACACCAGCAGCTGACACGGCACCCCAGACCATCACTGACTGTGGGTACTTGACACTGGACTTCTGGCATTTTGGCATTTCCTTCTCCCCAGTCTTCCTCCAGACTCTGGCACCTTGATTTCCGAATGACATGCAGAATTGCTTTAATCCGAAAAAAGTACTTTGGACCACTGAGCAACAGTCCAGTGCTGCTTCTCTGTAGCCCAGGTCAGGCGCTTCTGCCGCTGTTTCTGGTTCAAAAGTGGCTTGACCTGGGGAATGCGGCACCTGTAGCCCATTTCCTGCACACGCCTGTACACGGTGGCTCTGGATGTTTCTACTCCAGACTCAGTCCACTGCTTCCGCAGGTCCTACAAGGTCTGGAATCGGCCCTTCTCCACAATCTTCCTCAGGGTCCGGTCACCTCTTCTCGTTGTGCAGCGTTTTCTGCCACACTTTTTTCTTCCCACAGACTTCCCACTGAGGTGCCTTGATACAGCACTCTGGGAACAGCCTATTCATTCAGAAATTTCTTTCTGTGTCTTACCCTCTTGCTTGAGGGTGTCAATAGTGGCCTTCTGGACAGCAGTCAGGTCGGCAGTCTTACCCATGATTGGGGTTTTGAGTGATGAACCAGGCTGGGAGTTTTAAAGGCCTCAGGAACCTTTTGCAGGTGTTTAGAGTTAACTCGTTGATTCAGATGATTAGGTTCATAGCTCGTTTAGAGACCCTTTTAATGATATGCTAATTTTGTGAGATAGGAATTTTGGGTTTTCATGAGCTGTATGCCAAAATCATCCGTATTAAGACAATAAAAGACCTGAAATATTTCAGTTAGTGTGCAATGAATCTAAAATATATGAATGTTAAATTTTCATCATGACATTATGGAAAATAATGAACTTTATCACAATATGCTAATATTTTGAGAAGGACCAGTATTACAAATAGACATGATATTCTGAATTTAGCTGCATTATACTATAACTAGAACTGACTGAATATAAATTTGTGTCCATTATTACTCATCGCATACTTCTGGATATGAACTGGACCTGTTTGTTTTGTTAAGTGCTTTGAGAAAATGACATTTGTTGTGAATTGTTACGACATGGATAAACTGGATTAAATTGAATTAAACAGAATTACAATTTCAATTATATTACAGAAGAATTGCCCTCTGTTAAATGTTTCTCCTCCATGCTGTTTGGTCAAAATGCACCCAAAGGAAGCAATAAACCTTCCTGTTTGCATGGACGCAGATCTGAACTTTAACAACCAAATAAAAACTAAAAGTACATTTAGCCCAGAACCACCTGGCAAAAATTGCCAGAATAAAGGGTTTTCTACCCAATGTCTGTATGTTTTTATTTGATTGTTCATTTGTCTTTTTGATGTATCAGGTGGTTGTTTTTGTTCTGTGTTGCTTTGGTTGAAGTGGCCTCGCCAAATTTATATTGGGCCTCATTGGCACGCTCTCATTCATTCATACTGACAGTGTGACATTGTTTAGATGTTGAAATCAATAATCAATGTGCACATAATCACTAATAATTAAAATACTGTTTGTGATGCAGCTGCTGGACAAACACAAATCCATGGACAGCATGGTGGAGCTGCTGGAATTGTACGAGGACGAAGACCAGGCCTACAGAGGTCTACTGGAAGCCTCCACACAGCTGTATCAGTACCTGCTGCAGCCCTTCAGAGACATGAGGGAACTAGCAATGCTGCGCAGACAGCAGATAAAGGTAAACTGGGATCCTTTTACTTTTACAGTTTTTCTCCTTTGGAAAGCTGCAACCTAATTTAACATCAAAGTAGCGATGACAAAAAATGCTAAAAACAATGCTGGTATGGTCCAGAATGTATTAAGATGCTTTAGCAGCATACATGTAAAGCTGGCTAAATGCAGGTGGGCCTGATTTGATTGCATCCCAGTGTTTGACCGGCATGTATTATGCCAGAAGAATGATCTGTTATAGATTATGCGCCACAGTAGGTGGGAGATGAGATGTGAATAATTTCATACCGAAGGGAAAGGCTGTTGGATGGATAAAATGTGAAAAACCGCTTGTTGAACCACCTGTACGATTCCATTGTAGTTCTGACTGCGTATTTAGTATAGCAAGTTTTCCTCCAGGATCGCACTTCACATACACTATAACCGGCTTTCTTGCCCCTGTGAATGAAAAGCTTTTCCACAGCATGAAACTGCCACCACCTTGTGTCACAGTAGGGATGGTGTGGTCCAGGTTGATGTACAGTGGTAGTTTTGCATGCAGAGCAAAAAGTTACATTTTAGTATTATCTGACCAGAGCTGTTTCTTGCATATATTTGCTGTGTCACCTTTATGACTTGTGGCAAACTTTAAACAGGACTTCTTGAGTCTTTGCCACTCTTTCATAAAAGCCAGATTTGTGGATGCATAACAAACAGTTGTTCTGTCGCCAAATTCCCCCACCTGAATTGTGGATCTCTGCAGCCCCTCCAGTCATTTTAGAGAAGACGGTCATGCCTAGGCGCATTCGGACTTGTCATGCTTTCCATGCATGGATGATGGATTGAACTGCGCTCTTTGAGATGTTCACACCTTGAGATGTTTTATTTTCTAACTCCGCTTTAAACTTCATCTGTAACATGTTTGCTGCTGTTTGATCTCTAACAAACCTCTGTTGGCCTTCACTGTACCACTGCCCTTATGCTGAGATTAAATTACACATAGGTGGACCCTATTCACTGACTAAACTCTAAAGGGCAATTGATTGCACTGGGTTTTTTATAGGGGTGCCAGAGAAAGGGGCTTGAATACAAATACACATCACATTTTTAAAACGATTATCTGTAAAAATCAGAAAAGAAATCTGAAAACCCATTTTCTTTCCAGGTCAGACAGAAAACACTTCTTTGTGTTGGCCTATTATACAAAATCCCAATAAAATACATAGACGTTTGTGGATGTAGCATGACAAAATGTGACAAAGTTGTGAAAGGGTGTAAATTCTTTTTAAGACAAATCTTTGACTAACCTGTATCACTTTTGTAGCTGTAAAACTCTAGTGCTGTAGTACTGCAAAAACTTCAATAAATTCATCCATCCATCCATCCATTTATTTTGCAGCATTGCTTTAAACCAGTGGTCCCCATCCCCCGGGCTGCGGACCGGTACCGGTCCGTGGATCAATTGGTACCGGGCAGCACAATAAATAATTAAATATTTCCGTTTTATGTATTATCTGAGTCTGAACGATCTTTTATTTTGAAAAACCTCTGTTACGTCTTTCGCGCCTACATTGAACCCACAAGCTAGCAAAATGAGTAAGAAACAGATGTCTTTGGGAAGTTTCTTTGTGAAGGGGAAAAGGCCCAGTGAAGAGACAGGAGAAGAGCCCACTTCCAAGAAAAAGAAAGCTTTTAACAGACAATACCAGTAGTCCTACTTGAAATATGGATTTATCCCGGTAGGTGATTCCCACATACCAAGTCCGCTCTGCATAATATGTGGCGACCGACTTGCGAATGATAAGCACCCTGGAATGACCAAGCACCCTGGATTAAAAGACAAGCCCCTGGGGTATTTTAAAAGAAAAAAAACAGGAACATGATGGACAGAAGAAATTACTGAGGGCCACCACATCAGTAAATGCAAATGCACTGAGAACATCGTACTTGGTAGCTAACCGTATTGCTAAGGCTAAAAAGCCATTCACTGTTGGTGAAGAATTGATCTTGCCCTCTACTGAAGACATCTGCCGTGAACGTCTAGGAGAGGCTGCTGTTAAAAAGTTCGCACAGGTGCTTCTGTCGGCTAGCACCATGACATTGAAGAAATAGAAGACATTGAGACACAATTGTTGGAGAGGATTAATACATCACCGTGGTACGCCCGCCAGGTTGACGAATCTACAGATGTTGAAAACAAGGCAATACTACCTGTGTATGTGCGATATCTTTATCAAGAGGATATGCATGAGGATATGTTATGTGCACTATCGTAGCCAACCTACACCACCGCTGCAGAACTGTTCAAGTAGCTGGATGGTGATATATCAGGAAAACTGAAATGGTCCTCTTGTGTCGGTATATGCACAGACGGAGCTGCTCCCTTGACCGGACGGCTGTCTGGTTTAACTGCTCGGATTAAGGAAGTTGCACCTGAATGTGAATCTACACATTGTATCATTCACAGGGAAATGCTGGCAAGCCGAAAGATGCCACCAGAATTGAACAGCATATTGAATGATATTGTTAGTTATTAATCACATCAAAGCACAAGCCCTTAACTCACGCCTGTTTGAGCAACTTTGTGAGGAGATGGATGCAGAGCACAGACAGCTTCTCTTATACACAGAAATAAGATGGTTATCCCGAGGGAAATCGCTGGCCAGAGTGTTTGAATTATGAGAGCCGCTGCAAAGATTTCTCTCAGAATAGAAGTCACCGCTGGCAGCACATTTTCGTAACGAGGAATGAATCGCAAAACTGGCTTACCTGTGCGACATATTCAACCAGCTAAATGAACTCAATCTGTCACTTCAAGGAAAAATGACAACTGTCTTCAAGTTGGCAGATAAAGTTGCTGCATTGAAAGCCAAATTGGATTTGTGGGGACGGTGTGTGAACAGAGGCATATTGGACATGTTTCAAACATTAGCGGGGATTTTGGTTGACACTAAGCCCGAGCCGTCATTCTCTCAGCTGGTGCACGATCACCTGTCCTTGCTTTTAAAGGAGTTTGAACGCTACTTCCCAACCACAAAAGACCCATGAACTGGCAACGAATGGATCCGCGACCCATTTGTCAACAAACCAGGTGAATCTAGCATGTCTGTACAAGAAGATCAGCTGCTGGAGATCGCAAATGACGGCGGCCTTAAAAGTATGTTTGAGACAGCAACTCTGCCGGTGTTCTGGATTAAGTCATGGCAGAATACCGTGAGATCGCCACCACAGCACTGAAAACTCTTGCCATTTCCGACATCCTATCTGTGTGAAGCGGGGTTTTCTGCAGTGACAGCAACCAAAACAAAACAACGGAGTAGACTGGGCATAAGCAACACACTTCGGGTATGATTGTCTCCCATCACTCCCAGATTGGACCGCCTCGTTGCAGAGAAGCAAGCTCAGGGCTCCCATTGATTTTGTTGTTATTGTGAATAAAACTTTTCATGAAAATAAAATGTTCTTTATATTCGTTATCTGTATCTTATTTTGAATGGGTGTTTAACGTTACCATAGCGAACAGAGTCAGCGAGCGTTAGGGCAGTGGTCGAGAGGAGAGGAGTAGAGTTTGTGAGTCTCAGTGGGCACACCAACACGACGGTTCAACCCCCCACAACCCGGGCCGCAGTAAAATTGTCACCGGTCCGCGGTGATATAAAGGTTGGGGACCACTGCTTTAAACCCTTTAAGTTTTGTCCGTGTTTGCGGTGCATTAGAAAGGGTAACAGGATGTGGCACCTGGAGCTTGAGTAACGTTGTCGGCTGCGATGGCTCTCCAGTTTCTTACAGTCTAAGAGAAACATAAATAAATCATGTGTCGTGTGATCCTATGGGCTTATGCTGGCACAGTGGGATCAGCAAGAAGGCAACAGAAATAAAAATATTGGGACCAAAGTTAAGCTTCTAGTTAAGGTCATGTTCATTTTCTGAACACCAGTGACTTCAGAAGATGCAGTGTATTTTTTCCTTGTCAAATTTCCAAATATTTACCTATTAAATTTGTAATTGTTTCATTCAAGAAGAACTAGACAATTTTCACAAGAGACTTCTAACAGATTTGACTCGGCATCGATGTAATTGGCTACAGATAAAAGTCAGCTGCGTGTTCGTTCTCACCCAGGAATAACTTCTTTACATTTCCGTCATTTTCGCTGAGCAACGCTCGTCTCCAACGCTCGTCTCTGTTGTTACGCTCTTTGGTTGTTTTGCTGCAGTGCACTAAGTGACCTCACAGACAGTTCAGTGAGGGGGAGAAAAGCCTCAATGCATGTTTGCAAAGATCACAAAACAAGAAGGTCCCACCGAGATTTGAACTCGGATCGCTGGATTCAGAGTCCAGAGTGCTAACCATTACACCATGGAACCCTTCATGGGGGAGGGGAGGTATGAGTGACCCTCATACATCTTGGCATATTTATACCCTGCAGTATGTCTAAGTATGTTTAGACTTTTACTGTAGTACAGTTTTTGGAGCTTGTTTTCGTTGCAGGTCGCTTATTTTACAGGCAACTTACGATCAATGTAAACTCTTGATCTAATATTTCTACTTTGTGGCTACAGTTGAGCCTAAAATTATTCATACCCTTGGCAGTAATCTTTGAATTCATGACTTGAATCAGAAAGAGAATCTGTGGAGGGAGCTAAAGATTAGGGTGATGGCAAGAAGGCATTCCAACCTGCAAGACTTGGAGCTCATCACTAAAGAAAAATGTTCAAAATACCAATGCAAACATGCAATAAGATGGTCAGCAATTATAGGAAGGGTTAAACTGCTAAAATGCTAATAAAGATTTTTTTTATTGATTATTGAGAAGAGAATTAATGATGTTCAAAATGTTGTTTGCTAAATTGATACTCCATTTACGTTGTTTTTGTATCTTTTGAGAGATGTCCGTCTCATTTCCTATCATAAAAAAACATTTTTGAACAAAATGATTTTAAATCTTAATCTGCAGGGGGTATGAATAATTTTGGGCTTAACTGTATTTATGGGTTTAATAAAATTGCTGTCTGATTGTTAGACTTTGATGAACCAGATTTCTCACAATACTGTTATTAATAAACACATTTTTAAAAGTATATCACTGCACAGCTTATTTTTCTTAATTACTCCATTACAATATTAGGTATTAGCAACAGTGTCAAATAGTGTTTCATTGAAATACAATCACTCACTTTCTAATTAATCAGGCTCATAATTATCTGTGCCAAATTATCAGTTAGGGGCACTCATAGAGCATTGTTTGCATAATTAGCATTATTAAATGTAATTATTAGTCTTTACGTGCTCCTTTGAGAATGAAGACCCTTATCTCAACTCCAGCATGTTAAACTACACACTGATTTAAAGCTCAGTAGAGATAATGCAGAGCAACTTTGCCTTCCTGGTATCTGCTGAAGTTGCCTCAGGATCATCTCTTTCCTTTTGCTAATTTAACGAAACACCCAGAAATGTCCTTAATCGACATCCTGCAGCAGAGGGATCCATTTCGGTCAATACTGCACCTCAAAGATACTAAATATGCAAAATTATTCTTCCATTAGTAAATGCGTCCACACTAAAAAGTGTTGTTTTCAGCACAACCCGGTAGCAAGTTTACTGTTAAATTCCTACGGGCGGCTTCTGGTCAGGGACAATCAAGAGTTTTATTGTCTCTGCATCTCTAGAAGAAAATATTACCAGGGATTGTTTATTTCAAACATGCTGCACTTTTCCTTTAAAACGGTTTAACAACCCTAAAATAGGACTTTACTTTTGTTTTGGTGATTTAATTATAAAGTTTAAGACAAGTTTTCTCATTCGAACCATGGAGTTAGATGATAGTCTGCAGCTGATTGCACCTTAGAGCCATGTAGCTTAGTACCAGAAATACATCAAGTCCTAAATTGGAAGCTGCTAATTCTTTATATTACTTTTGTACTTCTTTTTTTAGTAATGTGCACAGGTGGATAATATCTAAAGACCTTCCTGCAGCTTGTTGAAATATAGGTAGACCTGAAGAGGGACACAGCTCTAGAGGAAGTAAGAGGACTTTAATATGTGACACTGACACAAAGATTTGTTATAAATGTGGTAATATCCTTCTGCTGTTAAATAATTTTACTTTGCTTTATTCTAAATATCCCTATTCAAAGAGGTGATAACATTGAACTTTTTCAGAGAGGATGAACAAAGTTTAAAGAGACTGGTGGAGACAGCAACACCAAACCCCCTGCAGATGTTTATATTTACAGCCGTTAAACAGATTAATAGTGGAGGGGGGCATCATAAAACTATATTCTCAACGCATCGCAGTCCAAATATATTTTTAACGAGATAAAGAGGGGGCTGGTGGAAATGTGTTGATAATCAGGAAAACATGATGTCTGTTTGTGTCTCTTTGCAGTTGTTGTATGGTAGCTTTATGGAATTTCTATTTACTTTTTTCCAAAAAGTGAAGAAAACTATGGAAAAAGGAAAATGGCATTTGGAAAAATGACAAAAATTTTATAATGCGTAATAAATCCTAAAAGTAGCTTTTACTATGTTTTATATGTAAATTATATTCTTTATCTTTAAATTCAACATTTTACCCATCAGCATTTTGATTTTTGTCCCACTGGCTGATTACACTTATTCAAAAATCAAAAACGGCAATTTTTCTGCTTTCTGGACTTCAGACAACTTTAAACTCAAGTTAAACTGGACCTGTAGTTCTTAAACAGGGGCCAGTTAAAATGCAACACATTAAAAGTGCTGCTTTCTAGAAATGTTTACAAATGAAATTAAGATACCAATAAATAATAAATGTAGTTTCAAGAATGTGCATGAGTGAAACCCACAAATAAGATGCAGTTCAAGTTAAATGTTTGTACTTAAATGTCCATACTATGATGAATACAGTCTAGAAATTTGGGTGTGGAAAAATATGAAAATTTAAAATAAAAATGTGCAGGATCTCTGCACATAGCTTAGAACCAGAAGCACGTAAAGGACGTTCTTTCAGGTAATTTCATGTGATGAGTAGAAACATGGCAACAGCTAATCAGACAGGGCTCAATTTCTAATGTTTAAAATTTAGCTGTGATGACTGTCTTCCACTGAGATACTGTAATCATCCACTCTAATCTCCCCACTTCTGTTAATATATAGTGGCTTGTTGTTTCATGCGGTTTGGTACCAACCTAAAAATGGTTTTCAGGAGTCAATGTGACTGTGTTGAACTCATATCCCTCTATTGTTAAATAGAATTTTATTAAAGTTGCTCAGATTCTTTGTTCTGATTTAGTTGGTTTGTTTTACTTGTGTCTTGAATGTTGCAATGGAGATGCTAGCGATGGGCCTGGTTTTTCCACTCAGTTTGGTTCTCAAATGTGAAACAAAAATGTTTTCAGATTGCTTTGAAGGACAGATTTTCCTCCAAAAGGCCAACTTGACTGTTTAAAGTGTACTCTCATATCATCTGTCATCAGATTTCCATGGACAATGACTATTTGGGCCCCAGACGGATTGAGGCTCTAAAGAAGGAAGACACTGACTGGCAGAAGAAAGCTCAAGAGGCAGTCCTCAGCATCCAGGAGTTCACTGTAAAATACTTTGAGATCACTGCCAGAGCCCAGAAAGGTACTGCTGTGTATGTTGTAACTGTTGCTGTTAAACACAGATTCACACGTGTCACACGTACATTGTCAGGTGGTAATGCTGCCTCACTGTTGACCTGCGTGTGGATTTGAATCTGAAACTTGTGGGAGTTTTTATTAATGAGGCATTTCAGACGGGCATGAAGCGAGGAGAAACAGGAGGAAATGTGTTGGTCAGATAGATCCAGTGAGTAATTTACAAGACCCCTCTTCTCCATTCACACGTTTCCTGTATTACCTGATATTCTGTATGTTTTAAATATTCTGTGAGATAGTGGCTTCAACTGTGGAAAAAAAAGTAATCACCAAATGTGGCCAGTAGATGTCTCTCTTTCGTCAAGCGAGAAACCCTCAAAGGCATTATTTAGTCCATTAATAAATGCTGGCTGAGTCTCCTACTCTGTTCTGGTTTATGGCTTAGCTTACATAAGCATCACGTTAAACTCTGCAAAACGTTTTTGTCCTATCTTTGGGTGGTGTTTTCTTTTTCTGTGCAGGAGTATATGAGCGGATGAAGGTGGATCAAAGAAAATATGGGAAATCTTCCTGGACAGCAGCGGTGGAGCGCATGGAGAAGCTGCGCTACTCCGTGGCCAAGGAAACCCTACAGCTTCAAAGAGCGCGGGAGATCTCTCTGGAGCAGAGGAAACACACACTTCGAGAGGAGGTGTGCTACAGTCAGCTCTGTGTGAGGCAAAAAGGATTAATCTAAAGGTGCTGTCGTTTTTTACAAGTTCTTATGACTTGTTCATCCATATCCTCAGATGCAGAGTCTGTGTAGCAGTGAGGATGCAATGGCCCTCCTAGACCACATGGAGACACAGTACTATGAGCTCCAGCTCCAGCTGTATGACATACAAGCTGAGATACTGCAGTGTGAGGAGCTACTTCTCACTGCACAACTAGACAGCATTCGCAGACAGATGATGGGTATGATTATTCAATTTGTTTTCTACTTGTGAAGAAAATGTTAATTACCAGAAGGTCAGAAGAACTTTTTGTGAGTCATTGTGTGAAAGGCTTATATCCTTTTTTCCCTAATAGTTTGCACTTCATAACAATGACAAAAATGAGACACATGTTTCAAATCCTGAAACACAGAAATATTCCATTTATGTAAAGGTTTTAATTTTTCGTTTTGACACTCGAAGATTAGCTCAGGTTGGCTGTACTTCAGTTTGTGGTAATAGTAATAATAATTAGGTGTAATGGTACACAAAAAGCACCGTCCTGTATGTATTTTGGTTTTAAAGTCACAGTTCAGTACATTTTCGGTACACTCCAATCAAGAATATAAATAAAAACATATTGTTTCGTTTTTACTCTGGCCGGCAGTGAAAAAAAATCTTTTTAAATGTCTGAAATTACTTCGATATTGTTACGTTATAAAACTTAAAAAGGGGAAAGTATATAACCGACTGGAGATTTGGTTGGATTTTTGAAATATATAAAGTAGTGTAAGCAGGTATAGCCAATGCCTGGATAGATAGATTATCCAACAATATAATCCCATGAAAAGGATCATTGTTGATGTTTAGAAATGTTCAAATAGGACTGAGCCCATATTTAACAATAAAACATGATTAAATCACTTTGGAGATGTTTTGATATTTTAACAACCTAGTGTCCCAGCTGTACCTGAATGCACCATAAACAGCTTTTGGGAAAATCCCCTCACATTTCCTATAATGTACAGAGTTTGGGCTGATTGGATGCTACAGGTATCTGTTAGGACATCAGCTGATGTTTCTCCAGTACCTGTGGTGTTTAATTCAGTAAAGTGCAGAGCGAGCTATGTACCTTATTGCTGTTAAAAATTGCTGACATATAGTTTTTGTTTAGTCCCCCTTTATTTGCCCCACTGTAGCTGCATGAAAAACCTTAATGTTCCCAAATAGCAGAGTTTAGTGATAGCTGGGAATCCTCTCTGTTTTGTTTTGTGTCACTTTTTAAAGTTACGCTACAGAATGTTCAATTGGGCATTTATAAATAAACATTATGCATGTGTTCAATTATGAAACAAAGAGACAAAAACTGATAAAACTGACCGCTTTCTTGCCAGATAGTGAGTCAAATCTGTTTACCTGTATATTTAATGTAGAGTTGCTATTTTAAACATTTGAGACTAAGTTATCACCTTGTAAACACAATTTGTAGCATATAATATATTCTACTTAATCTATGGGAAGAAACTTGTGCCGTCAGAAACTGAATTTGAATTGCTCAGACTGAATCTGTATTTGTGTAATTTGAAATTAAATGCAATGGTTTGAAAATGATTTTCACTAAAACTGAAACGGAATATAATGGTTTAAAACTGAATTTGTTTGCTGTGAAAATTGCTTTGCTTTGTATTGAAAAATCAGTTTGTTTAATTTCACTTTCAAGTCTGAAATTCAATTTCAGTTCCAAAATTCAGTTTTTGTGTCACACATCCGGGTTCTTGAAGCCACAGATTAATCAAACACAGATTTATTGATTCATGGATGTCATTCACTGTTGCTGTGTCCAAATTCAGGACTGCGTTCTTTTGAAGGACGCATTTGTAGGCCGATAACATCCTGGATGAGGCGACAAATGGTGTCCAATCTCCAAGGTTCCAACAAATGATTTGAAGGATAGGTCCGGTGTATCCTCCGTGTCCCACCCTATCCCATGATTCATTGCGGGTTGAAGTAGATTGTTCAAACCGAAGTAGCAAAGCCTGGAGGAGAGAGAAAAGTTGTGAATAAAATTGGATATATTGCGCATTCTGTGAAACAACTGAACTTTTACAATGTTTTTAAACGAGAATGTAGTTGTTTAAATCTAAAATATCTGATCAGTTTATCAAGATATCGCTTAATTACACCAATGCACTGACGTATTCATCTGCTGCCCCAGCAGCCGCTCGCCTCGCCAGCTGTCAGCTGACCGGGTGGTTGAGGTCCGCTAAACCCCGAGAGAACAGCTGACTCCCGGCACATTGTTTTCAAAATCCCGCTGGGTTTCCCCAATTGATGGAAGTTAAACAGATATAATTCAGTCAGATGAAATCTAGTATTAATGTTTGGTTTATTTATTAAAATAATAATTATTATTATTATGCTCTGCAAATAAACTGATTTGTTCCTAAAGTTAATATGTTATTGTTTAAGTTGTTTAAAGCTTTAAAAATAAATTAAATAAATGGTATTTGTCAGCAATGTATTTTATCTAGTGTTAGATTTTTATATCTATGAACACAAACAATATTTTAAATGGCTGAATAATGAACAAGATCATAAAACAATAACATTTTAAAACAAAACAGCATTATAAGCCATCGGCAATATGTAAAAGGGTAAATGAAAACGGTGTAGTTATTTACAGTAGAGACAGCATTATTAACCTTCAGGCTCCATTTGTTCGGCTTCACAACTCTGCGCTTCACGCAAACACGGTTGCTAGGCAACAGAAGTTATGCTGAGGTAAAGGCAAGAGAAACGCAGACCAACGTAACACCGGCGGCACACTATACTAACCTGGCATGTTTAGCTAATAGCTACAGGTAGCATAAGTGTTTGACCATCATTTGTTTACAAGACGCTTCTTATAGATGTTCATTTGACTTGGTGATGGACATCCGCCAAACTCATGTATGCTGCGCTGCTGCAGCTCAACATGCCGTAAAGGAAGTTTAACCTGATGTGAAACGTAAATCGATGAAGTTTGATTAATCATCTATCCTCGAGGACCCGGAGTTGTGACACAAAAAACTGAATTTGAAAGTAGTCAAACTGAATTTTTAATGCAGCGAAATACATTTTAAAAGCAAATGAATTCATTTTCAAACCAATGCATTTAATTTCAAATTACACAAATACAAATTAGGTCAGAGCAATTCAAATTCAGTTTCTGATGGCACAAGTTTCTTCCCATATTAATCACTGCATTATAAACACTTATTAATAATTTGTAATGCGTTTACAGATGAATTAATAACTTATCTGTAAACTATGTATCAGCGATCTGTAAGGGGAGCCTCATCTTTCACTTCACAATTATATGCAACAATGTGTTGGTCTGTCACATAAAAGGCAAAAGGTGATTAAGTTTTTGTTATTTACATCGTGAGTCTAAAAACATAACAAAATAAAGAAAATGTTTTGGAAAAATCTTTTCTGTCCACATATGAGTGTCTGTTTGTACTAAGTGTATGTGTGCTTTCAGAGCGCCAGGATGAGGTGGTGTATTATGACACCTTTGAAAGCGCTGATGATATAACACAGGATGATACTGGAGAGAAAGAAGAGCTGCGCAGGCTTCAGGTCAGCGCTCGACAGCTTGAAGCCAGAAGGGGGCGCATCAGTGCCAAGCGCTCCTATCTGCGCAACAAAAGGGTGTGTGTTCGATAAACTCTCTACTTTTTAATTCATGAAGTAAACCTTGAACTCTACATTTGTTAGTTTACCTTGGACTCCACTGTCTTGCTTTTATCCGTATTTAAATTGTACACGATGATGACACACTATCTAAATGATTGTATCAGTTTTGACTTTGTTTTCGACGGTGTAGGTGTTTTGATATGGGTAAGTTTATTGCCTTCTTTCTGCAGGAGATCTGTGTATCCAACCACACCCAGAAACAGCAGAGACGTCATACCAACCTTGAGGACTCATTCTCCCACCCTGTCTTACAGGTATAACTCTCTTAGAGTCATTTAACGCTTCTGGAACTAACACTTCGGTCAGCTGCTTAAGGGAAGAGATGCCATAACCTCAAGGGTTTTTCTCTACTGTGGCATTAACAAAGCAGATATAACCAGCCAATCAGTGGTCAGCAGATAAAGAGAAATACGTTATGATTATCTGCAAATGGGTGACATTTGAGTCTGTCTATGTTCTATAGTGCCTTGCAAATAATCAGATTTGTATTTAAAATGTAATTTTAGTCTCAAACAATTGCAAAAATGGTGAAACAGATTTTTTTTGTTGCAAGTGCACTCGTTTTGTTTTGAAGTGTAACGCGTTTCTAAACTCTAAGAAGAATCATGTTAATTAAATCGGATTTAAATATTTACCAAAATGACTATGATTATGCTTTTGTCACGTAGTCAAGAAGCCCCAATATCCTCTTGTGATTTCTTCTTTTTAAGGGTAGATTTACTAATTGTTGCTTAAGGGTCACATCTAACCCAGGTTAGCAGGTTTCTTTTTGATGGTGGTGAACCAGTGCCCAAAAGAGGTCTATGTACTACACTTATTTGTGATTTGAAAAAGAGTTGTACGAGTTATGAAAATGTTTTATTTAAAATCATAGTTTATATTACCAGTAGCCCTTACATCGTCTAATCCTCAAAATGTTCCAGCTCGGAAACGAAGAGGAGGAAGATGAGGAACTAAAGAACAGCAGAGTCAGTCAGGAGAGGCAAAGGACTCTTGACAGACTGCGCTCCTTCAAACAGGTACATAAACCTTTACTTACTGAATGTTTTTATCAAATTTTATAGTTTCTTACTGATCTCTGCTCGTTTCTCTCTGCTGCTCTGACCAGCGGTACCCAGGTCAGGTGATTCTGAAGTCTACTCGTCTTCGAGCGTCTCACAGCAGAAGAAGGGAGCGAGGAAGAGGCAGAGATGTGAGCAACGTTAGTGAGAAAGAGGAGGGCATGCAGACTCAGGACCAGCCATTTTGTCTGAGCACCAGCGTGCAGACGGACCCCAGCGCCACCCTCACCACTCAGCCCGTTGCGACTCTTATGGCATCTGTTCCTCCTCTGCCTGTCACCAGCCCCGCAGATTCCTCCTGCTCTCCCTGCTCCCTCTCCTCTCTGCTGGCGTCCCCCATCTCCCCTCCTCCACCACCACCCCCACCTCCTCCACCACCCACAAAGGAGGAGTTTTCTCCTTCCAGCAGCGTGGGTCAATATAGGCAAAAGTCTGAAAGGAGGAGTACGGAAGAGGAGCTCATGCTCTCACCACTCGGTCCATTCATCCCTCGCTTTTTTGACAGCAGCCAACTGGTGAGCGCACGCAAGAAACTGAGGAAGACTCCAGAGTTTGACTCCCACAGCAGAAGAGGTAATTGGTAGTTGTAAAATTGTCATACCTGCTTGTGTTTTGAGTTCTTGAGTTTGTGTTTTATTTTACCTGGTCTAGTCCTTTGTTTTCTGTCTCCCTGCACCTCAAGCCCACACCTGTTCTGCGTTTTCCCCTGACTGTCTGGTCACGTGTGTCATTGGTTCCCCCTGCGGTCCAGTTTTGTATTTAAGCCCGTTTGTTTCCTTTGTTCCCCGCTGGTTCCTTATGTGTTGTTTGTGTTTGTGTGCTCGCCTGGTACCCTGACCGTGTCCAGCCATGAGCAATAAAGTGTCATCTTACCTGCAAACTTCGAGCTTCAGGAGCTCTTCCCCACATATTGGTCCAACAGAAACCCACATTATGACAAAAATTGGAGTCTTAAAGCTCTTTATGTTTAACTAAGCATTATTATCAGAATGTTGTCTCATTTCTGATCTCTGCTTATTGTAAACCTTTTACCCTCTTGAAGTGCTAAAATATCTGAACACAATTCAAAATGTCTGTTCTTGCTTTCCAGCCCTGAGCGATTATTAATCATTTAAATTAGGAGATTTCTTATATTAGCCATTAGTGCCTCTGGCATGACTAAAACAGCATGATTTTCAAGAGAGAATTTAGATCTCTGAGATTTCCAAAAGTTGGAAAACCTTTGGAAATCTCAGAAATCTCTTTCGGAAACGTTCCAACATCCAGCATGTTCCATGACAGAAGTTGAGAGGTCAAATTATAAAACTGACACATTTTACTGTCCTCCCTCCTGCTCTCCCTGTTACCTCTGAAATCTTTGCTCTCTCGTACAACCTGAATCTACTGCCTTATGGTCTCAACATGTTGTACAAAATACAGATTCCTTTAAAAAAAGCTTCTTACATCTCTGTGCTTCCTCTGACTTAATTTAAACACTTCTTCACTTACTAACAGTGTCCACACCAAAGATTATTGTTACAGAAAATCTGGTAGCTTCTTGGTTTGGTGTGTTCATTGATTGGAAAAAGAAAAGTTTTCTTTTTGGCTTCCCACCATCTGATCAATGGTCAGTGCCACTTAAGCTGAAAATGTTCTGAATCTGGTCACCAGTGCATCTCTACAGTAATCAGCCATGTTGTGTGTTTTCATCCTTCTGCACTCAGTGAGTTCACCTATGGACGAAGTGCTTGCCTCCCTAAAGAGAGGCAGTTTCCACCTGAAGAAGGTCGACCAGCGCTTTCTGCCTCCTTCCAAGGGTGACGATGACCCCAACAGCATCCTGGCTCAAATACGGAAAGGGGTCAAACTCAGACGCGTCCCATGTAAAGACATAAAAGACCAGAGAGAGCTCCCTGCATCCACAGATCCCTTGACAAGGAGCATCCACGAGGCGCTGCGCCGGATCAAGGAGGCCTCGCCGGAGTCCGACTCAGATGATGATGGACTGACGGGCCCTGATTGGGAAAACTAGGGTTCAGATAAGACAGCCACAGAAAATTGCACACTGACACCACACAGGCTGTTCTGCACTGTAGAGTTCAGCGCTGTACTGTAAACACCCACATGTTCACTCATTTCCTGGTGATTAAGCCGAGATCAGACACGCACCAAGTGCTCCAGAGGCCTATGATCAGCTTTACTTGGTTTTTGTTTACACATTTACCATCATGAAGGAGATGCTCTTGTTTTTATCTGTCTAATCACACTGAACTGATGCCATGTTTATTTTTTATGTTCCTATCACTTGTACTGTCAAAGGTCTGCACCTAACACTCGTCACCGACCCACTGAGCCGACTCTAGGTGGAACTGACACGCTGCGTACGGGAATTTCATAGAACTGAGAGCATTTTGATTGCTGTATTCAACCAGGGGGCTTAATGAAAGAGAGACGGTGAGTGCAGTAAAAAAGAAAATGTGTGACGAATATGCAGGGTAATCTGGAGGGTTTTATAGGAGATTTAGAAAATTAATGCATGATTACAAAAAGACTCAGACTGGGATTACTGGATTTACTGTCCAGATTGTAAACTATTACACCATCAAACATCACCTTCTTTCTTGTTTTTGTACACTTAGTCCTGGGTCAAATTTGGACAGACCCAGCCCTGGGTTGATTTAACACAACAGGGATGGGTTTTGGGTTTGGCACAGCATACTGGGTTAGGTTCCCAATTCAAAGCTGGTTTCATGTTAGGGCTACCAAAGAGCAGGATGAAAAGAATAAGCCATGTATTATTAAACAATTCAAGTATGGAGAAAAATGAATGATCCATCTCCCATAACCGCCTAAACCTTGCAGACTAATTTCAAGGCTGATGCCTGTCTCCAGTCATCAATATGTGAAAGCAGCATAAACCCGGAACGCTTTATTGATAATCAGTTCAGTTTGGATAACCAATTCTATACTCAATGTATAACAACATATAGAATGTTGCCTATTTTTGTCATAAATAGCATTGGCTTCCCTGGTTAATACTCAGGTAAAACGTTAATTGTGTCCTTAGGAAACAAATTTGTTCTTTAGTGTAATGGGTCCCAAAGGTGGGGTTGGGAACCCATTAAGAGTCGTGACTTAACGAGTTCAGATTTAGAAAACAATCTGACTAAATAGCAAAAAGGAGACAAAGCTAAAGTATAGTTATGCTATAAATGTTAGATAATGTTAGAGATAAAAGAAACCCCATTTACCAAGAAGTACAAACTATATATTGGCTGTTGATGCTGTTTGTGCTGTGAATATGTTCCAGTTTAGTTGATTTAGTTGTTTGGTCAACAGATAGTCGGGGTCATGGGTTCCTTCCTCTGTATTCAGGGTTAAAAGCTAAAAGCTTGGTGAACCCTTGCCCTGTGTGACCTGAAGTCATGAATACAACCCACTGACATTAACATTACTGTGCAGCATAAATTCACCAACTTTCCATCTCTTAGTTCATCCTGTGGGAGAGATTCAGTGAAGTTTCATCAGTTCGTTCAAGATGGCGGTCTGTGGAGAATGATGAGGCTCCATCTAGACTCCTTTCTAAGCCAACGAAACTGGTCACAGTTTTTCACCCAATGTTTGGTTAAAAACTGCACAGCTTCTGTCCCAACAGCAGGAACCCAGCATCTGGGTCACAGGTAAAACCCGGCAGTATCAGCAAGCTGAGCCTCGTTCTTGTTCCCATCTCATTTTTTTCTCCATGCTGTGGGGATGACTAAGGTGGGGTCCTGATTAGTATACGTGTTCTTTGTAGTGGTGTTGAAATGTGAGCATTTTTGTTGGTGATTCCTAAATCTGCATGTGTGTGGGATTATAGAAGCAGAGCTGGTCGCGCATCTTCCAGAGACGGATGTTCAGTGGGAGGCCAGATTCCCTCACTGTGGGCTCGTGATTTATGCGCTTCGTCCTGCCTTCTTATTCATTTGGTCTATGCTCCTTCGTTGCATCTTCTCTGCCCTCTCACCTTGTAGACAGTAGCACACGGAGGTTTATTACTCTCAGCGATGGAAGTGAAAATATACACATGCACACACCACACAGACTTATGTATTTCACAGCCAGTATGTGTAAAGATATTTCAGCAGCAATGCGAGGTATATGTTTTTTCTGCGATAATTTCAGCCCTTTTATATATGATAAAAGTTTTCTGGTTTAAATATATACTAGGGCATATATTGTATCTGTAGTAGTTTAAAAGCACTGAGCAGCTTTTGGTATCAGACCCCAATCAGATGCTGAGCACCACAATATGACTCACAAACGTGACTTAAAGCAGAATGATGTGAATCCATGAACTAAGCTCAAACGCTTTAACAACGCCATTTTGCACTGTGTTGAACAGCTCTAATACAAGGTTTTGTACTATTTCTTTTAAAATTCTTTTATGAATAAATTCTGAAGCAGACATTAAACACAGATAGCAAATTTAAAAAGATAAATTACTTGCAGACAGTTTTGGCATCACTTTGGTAAGTAGGAGGATAATGAAACTGGTATCCTGAACAGGTTTGTCTCTGAACATTAATCATTACAGAGCTGAATGAGGGAAGCTGTTCTAACCCTCCGTCCGGACGATCCTTTACTAAAACAGTCTCCGTGATACAGACTGGAAAAAGCCCTGTTCCTGGTTTTATTTTCTTGGAAAAGCAAACCTGAAGGATTGCTACATGGCTGTTTAAGCTATCATTATAATGTTCTTCCACCCTTATCATGTAGCATGAGACAACGCTCTTATACCTGACCTACATTTTAAACTTAAGCTTATCTCAAATCTTACCAGACTTATTTATGGCAGCATAATTTTTTCCCATTTCAGTTTTAATGTTTAGGTTGCCCTTTACCGGTGGCAAAAGTTCCCCCTGAAGGAGGCAGCATCCCTAACTTGACTCAGCCCAACATTTCTGCCAGGAATTTTGCACTTACCTTTACCTGTAACTAACCTTAAAACAGTTTTCTGTCCTTCTCTTTTTTTCTTGTTTGCAGCCAAACTGTTTTGTGAAGACTTTTCTTATGAACATTTTCTGTAAACACCTGTTGTCCATGCAGGTTTCATATGTGATCCATTGTCTTAATACCAGTTGTTCCTTTGAGATAATGTGTAATATGACAATATGGAAATGCTAGAAACAGGGATGAAAAAATCTGTACGGTTGAAGATTAGATCGGTTGTCTTACGTTACTTTTTTGTCCTGTCATTTTCATCTTTTTTTATTCTTTAAAACCTCACCCTTGCATTGGAATAAATCCTTATAAAGCAGCAGAAATGGTGTTGAATGGTGTTTTTTGTGCCTTGCAAAAATGTGCCTGCCCTTTGAAATTGTTGATATGGTAACATGTTACAACCACATACTTCAATATATTTTATTGCAGTGCTGTATGATAGACCAACCCAAAGTAGTGCATAAATGGAAGTGGAAGGAAAAAATCTACCTGGCTGTCAACATTATTTACTAATTACAATTTCCGTCGGTTAACACAGTTCACCTTTGTGTAATTTAATCACAGATTTAATTCAGTTGTTCCCTGAATATCTCACAGGTGTTCTGGTCAGATGAGACAAAAATAAAACCCTTTGGCCGACATTCAAAATGCTACTGGTAGCAGAAATCTAACACTGCATGTCATCCTGAACACACTAACCACACAGTGACACACGGTGGTGGCAGCATCATGCTGTGGGGATGCTTTTCTTCATCAGGAAGAGGGAAGCTGCAAAGGTTTTTAGACTGGGCACTGGGTTCATCTTCCAGCAGGACAACAACCCAAAACATTCACGTTATGTTATGGTTTAGATCAAAAACATGATCAAATGTTAGAATGGCCCAGTCAAAGTCCAGACCTAAATCCAATTGACAATCTGTCCCAAGACCTTTGCTGTTCAGTCACTCTCTGTCCAATCTGACTAGGATGAGCTTTTTACCATAGAAGAACATAGCATTTATTTCACTCTAGATGAGCAAAGCTGGTAGAGTAAAACCCCCAAAAGGAAAAGATGGTTCTGCAAGGTATTAACCCAGGGGTGCTGAATCCAAAGACACACCGCACTTTACAGATTTTTATTTCTGAAGAAATAAGTTGTTGTATTTCCCATTTACAAAGATGCACCTTGTTGTGTTGGTCTATCTCATAAAATACATGTAAGTTTATGATAGTAATGTGACAAAATGGGAAAATTAAAGGGCTGGTATTTGATATGTGATTAAAAAGCATCAGAAGCTAAATGACGTCATGCGCTAAATTCTGTGGTCGGTGC
The DNA here is from genome assembly GCF_021462225.1 of Girardinichthys multiradiatus. Taxonomy (NCBI): domain Eukaryota; kingdom Metazoa; phylum Chordata; class Actinopteri; order Cyprinodontiformes; family Goodeidae; genus Girardinichthys; species Girardinichthys multiradiatus. The sequence continues at coordinate 34,307,830 of NC_061805.1, read as the reverse complement.
TGGTTGAATGAATGGTGAGTCCCTTGTTAAGAAAACTAAAATCTGCATGTTTTAGATTTTACAAAATGAAATGCAGACGATGTTTTAAAGCTTATTTGAGCAATGTATTTAGAAAGATCCATTCCAGTTTAATCAGTCTACATGTTTAGGTGGTCCTGATGAGTTCTTACAAACATAATAAAGGTTAAACAGTCTCAAACTGTTTATTAAACAATATCCATCCAGTGCAGAATAATGTAGTTCAGGTTTAATCAATCAAAGTAATTTTAGTTTTGAATTATAGGGTTAAGTAAAGTCCAGATTCCTTAAAATAATCTTGGCTCCAAATGGGAATCTTCGAATCAGATGCCAAATGCGGCATCATATGCAGGCATCAATGTACACCCCCAGCTTGCTGGATGTATGCCTCTTGATCTGTTTTCACCACAATATTTAATAAAACCTTTTTACCTGCAAACACCCAAATATCACCAAACTAAGAAATCTCATAAGCCTGAGGTACCTCTTTAATGTCATAAGTTCAAAATTACTTTAAATAGTTAAAAATATTGCCAGTCTTCTCATACCTCTAAATACAATGTTAATACCTACACTGAAATACCATAAGTTACAAAAACGGGAGAATGAAAAGCAGTTTATCCACTACTGTACAAAGGCATTCATTAACAATAGCATTAAAATTAAAGTATTTCATCTCTGTCACTCCACTCAACACATACATCAGACAGAAAATAAGTAACATTCCCCCTTTTACACGAGTCTTATTCCAGTGTATTAACCTATGTAACTAAACTACAGAAGGTCAATTAACTACGTACGTTTACTGTGCTAATGCTAAATGCAAATCTGTTGGCATATAATGAAGTTACAACAGGGTACTAACAGTGCAAACAGGGCGATCAGTTAGATATAAGACCAGCAGCACCTTGTGAAGATACGGCTCTGTAAAAATTTGCTGACTTTGGAGGAAGAGAATTGAAGATTTCACCGGCATTAGAGCTGCTTTTACACAGTAAGAGTATAAAACTTGTAACACTGCAGTTTTACATTGTGTTATAAATCTTCCGATATACAGTAAAAGCTTTCAGCCATGGGTTAATACACAACAATAAGTCACCGCAGGGTGTTACGGCATTTTGATTTGTCCATCCATTCATTTACAATCCCGGCAGGAGTAAGAAAGTTGTGTTGTACAGTTTTATATTTATATCATCAATTTTATATCTTTACTAAAAAAAAAAAAAGAATATAAACTGAGTACGGTTGAATATTCACCTGTGATGAGTGACAATCAGTGGCCAGTTTCACTGAGGGTGGAGATTTACAGACATGAAGATGACGCTCTGTAAGCCCTTCGGTTTGCACTACTCGGACCACGCAGGGCTGCCACACAGTAATGCGGTCACTAGTACACTTTCTGTTGGAAAGGGAATATCACCTCAATTGTGTTTTGACCCCTCAGGATGGGTCCGCTGAGTAAGAGTACCTGATAGAGTTGGACAGAGGTGTTGTATAGAACCTGTCTGATATTGCTCAGTGTGTGTGTTTGAGTGGGTGTGAGGGTGTGTGTAGGCCTCTCTAATAGCACAAATGTGCCCGGGTACCGATTCATCTCAGTAAATTAGAATATGTCTAAAAGTTTATTTGTTTCATCAAAAACTGAAACTCGTTGTTACACAGAGTGACAAATTTCATTTTCTTAGAAAATTTGGTTTTTACATTGGACAATTTAAAGGTATTTTTAATGCAGAAATATGAGGAGGGCTAAGTTAAAGCCTACAAGACCACGGGGAAGATTACCGATTTGACGTTTGCCACTAAACAGTAACTGACACCCTGCACAAGGAGGGTAAGCCACATAAGGTCATTGCTAATGAAGCTGGCTGTTCAGAGAGATGCATCCAAGCATATTGATAAAAAGTTAAGTGGAAGGAAAATGTGTGGTAGGAAAAGGTGAATAATGTATTTAGTTGTAAGAAAATCGTATGTGTTTGCTACTAGTTTTGGTGCTAGCTACTGTTGGCAAGATGATGATCATTAGTTATATATGTTTAAGCACTAAATGAAGATGTATGACGCTAGTTGAATGAGATACAAACTGTCAGGAGTGGCAGTAAACACCTGTTTTAGATGAGCAACAGCCAAATGGATTCTGAACTCAAGGTTGACGGGGACCTAGAAGTAGTTGCAGTCAGAGCTGCAGTCACCACATGCAGACATATCCAGGACAAAGACAACATCAGAAGTGTCTTCTCTGGACTGCTGTTCAGTGATCCAAAGCTCGTTTTTTCAGATGAAAGATGACTTTGCATTTTCTTTGGAAATCTAGGTCCTAGAGTTGAGAGAAACCACTGACAGGCACAGAATCCAGATTGCTTGAGGTCAGTGGTGTTGGTCCACTGTTTAATCAAGTCCAAGCTACCTAATAGGAAAATATTTAACTTCAAAACAATTATTGTGATGACTACCCTATATAAATTTAGATTTACCTGCATTTTCCTGACAATATTCTTATTTTTTCTTTATACAATGTTCCAACCAGTCTGGGCTTAACCATCTCAGCCAGTACAGATCCACATAACTTGTGGGCACTAAGGGCAATTAGAGTTTAACCAACTGTCCAAATATGGTATTAATATGCATGTGTCAGAATATGAATGCATGACACTTGAAATAGTATCCTGTTATTGATTATATTGTTTCCCAGCAGATCTGTACAATTGCAATATTGCACACACTGGCATTGAGTTTGCAGCTGTGGTTCAATATATCACGGAGGTCTTGCTTAATGACCAGGGTATCACTAAGGTTAATTGGCCAGCAAACACACCTGAGAATCCATGGGGTATTATCAAGCGGAGACCCAATAAGGGAGACCAAATGAAGGCCACTATTAAAGCAACCTGAGCTTCCTCTACACCTCAGCAGAGCCACAGGCTGAATTACTGCACTGATGCAGTACTTATTTTTCCTTTTCAGTTGGTCAACATTTCTGTATTAAAATCCTTTTTTATTGGTCAAATTTTCAGAGAAACAGAATTAGCTGTTTTCCAAAGTCATCAAAAGTAAGAAACACTTCAATCTGTGCACAATAAATCTAAATATTTATGAGTTTCTTTTAAATGAAATTACTGAAATAAAATAACTTTTTTGATGATGTTGTAACTGCACCTATATGAGTGCACACAATCATGTCAAGGCCTCATTCAGGACACACACGCCACACTGAGTTTGGCAGGAAGACAGGTCGAGTTAACTGCAATGGTGGAAGCTGTCTGGATACAAGATTTCTCATTTCAGCTATAGCACTAAAACTTTTGATGCATGAAAAATGCTTTCTGGAAGATTCATTGTTTATCTGTCATCTAAGATTTTGTAATGTGGTGGGGGACATACAGAAGTCTTTATTTTTTGCTAAGAGAAAAAATTTATTATACAGGTTCTTCTCAAAATATTAGCATATTGTGATAAAGTTCATTATTTTCCATAAAGTAATGATGAAAATTTAACATTCATATATTTTAGATTCATTGCACACTAACTGAAATATTTCAGGTCTTTTATTGTCTTAATACGGATGATTTTGGCATACAGCTCATGAAAACCCAAAATTCCTATCTCACAAAATTAGCATATTTCATCCGACCAATAAAAGAAAAGTGTTTTTAATACAAAAAACGTCAACCTTCAAATAATCATGTACAGTTATGCACTCAATACTTGGTCGGGAATCCTTTTGCAGAAATGACTGCTTCAATGCGGCGTGGCATGGAGGCAATCAGCCTGTGGCTCTGCTGAGGTCTTATGGAGGCCCAGGATGCTTCGATAGCGGCCTTTAGCTCATCCAGAGTGTTGGGTCTTGAGTCTCTCAACGTTCTCTTCACAATATCCCACAGATTCTCTATGGGGTTCAGGTCAGGAGAGTTGGTAGGCCAATTGAGCACAGTGATACCATGGTCAGTAAACCATTTACCAGTGGTTTTGGCACTGTGAGCAGGTGCCAGGTCGTGCTGAAAAATGAAATCTTCATCTCCATAAAGCTTTTCAGCAGATGGAAGCATGAAGTGCTCCAAAATCTCCTGATAGCTAGCTGCATTGACCCTGCCCTTGATAAAACACAGTGGACCAACACCAGCAGCTGACACGGCACCCCAGACCATCACTGACTGTGGGTACTTGACACTGGACTTCTGGCATTTTGGCATTTCCTTCTCCCCAGTCTTCCTCCAGACTCTGGCACCTTGATTTCCAAATGACATGCAGAATTTGCTTTCATCCGAAAAAAGTACTTTGGACCACTGAGCAACAGTCCAGTGCTGCTTCTCTGTAGCCCAGGTCAGGCGCTTCTGCCGCTGTTTCTGGTTCAAAAGTGGCTTGACCTGGGGAATGCGGCACCTGTAGCCCATTTCCTGCACACGCCTGTGCACGGTGGCTCTGGATGTTTCTACTCCAGACTCAGTCCAATGCTTCCGCAGGTCCCCCAAGGTCTGGAATCGGCCCTTCTCCACAATCTTCTTGAGGGTCCGGTCACCTCTTCTCGTTGTGCAGCGTTTTCTGCCACACTTTTTCCTTCCCACAGACTTCCCACTGAGGTGCCTTGATACAGCACTCTGGGAACAGCCTATTCGTTCAGAAATTTCTTTCTGTGTCTTACCCTCTTGCTTGAGGGTGTCAATAGTGGCCTTCTGGACAGCAGTCAGGTCGGCAGTCTTACCCATGATTGGGGTTTTGAGTGATGAACCAGGCTGGGAGTTTTAAAGGCCTCAAGAATCTTTTGCAGGTGTTTAGAGTTAACTCGTTGATTCAGATGATTAGGTTCATAGCTCGTTTAGAGACCCTTTTAATGATATGCTAATTTTGTGAGATAGGAATTTTGGGTTTTCATGAGCTGTATGCCAAAATCATCCGTATTAAGACAATAAAAGACCTGAAATATTTCAGTTAGTGTGCAATGAATCTAAAATATATGAATGTTAAATTTTCATCATGACATTATGGAAAATAATTAACTTTATCACAATATGCTAATATTTTGAGAAGGACCAGTATATATATACATATATATATATATATATATGTATATATATATATCACACTTCCTTTCCCAGCAGCCCCGCAAATCCAGACTGGGGATGTGCAGCGATGCCAAAGCAGTTATCTGGTTACATTCCTCTGGCAGCCCGAGCTCGAACATGGGTTCTTCTGTTCAAAATGTCTCTGTACTGTAAGTCACTTTGGATCAAAGCATCTGTTAGTTAGAGGACACCATTTTGGGGGGATTTGGCAGCTTTGGCGCAGTTCTTTAAGTCTTAACAGCAATTATTTCCACTTGACTTTCAACATTTCACCCTGGAGGGGTTGTTTAGAGAGGAGTAATGTGCAATGTGTGTGTGTGTCCGAGTAAATTCTCCGCACTATGGTGCAGCTCTCCCTTTCAGACAGCAGATGGTGCTGAGGCACAGTTTTTTGTGTGTGTTTTGTGTGTGGCATCTCTACAACTGAGCTTGACCAGTTTGACCAAGGGTACATCAGCCAATCAGAAGGCAAGCTGAGGTAGTCCCTGCATGTTGAACTACAGGAGTGCTTGCAGTAGGTAGAAACCTGATGCCTTCAAGGTAAAAATCAGGGATCAGCTGCCCCTTGTGTTTAAACAGTAAGTGAGTGTGGGCAGTGCAGTGTCTCAGATTTATGCGGGTGAGGGTACATGAGAAGAGGAGATATGGAGGGTGGGATTGGTCTGTGTGCTGGGCCTGTAAATAAATCATCATATGGCTCTGTCTGTGAAAGTTGAGACCCTCTGTCTCTAGCTGGCTTCCTCTATGAGACGAGCCAAGGTGTCTCTGAGCTCCGTCAGCTCAAAGATCTTGCCGTCTAGCAGCTCCAGCAGCGTCCGCAGACTCTTCCTGAAATTCTCCTGCTCCTCCTGGTTCTCCTCCAGGCGTTGCTCAGCTCCTGCTAGCTGCTCCTCCAGCACCCGACTGCGCAGCTCCGTCTCCTGCAGAGAACGACACAAAGTTACCAGCTTGTTTATGTTGTAAGGAGAGGGACAGCTGGGGTTTTTTTGGGTGGGAGATGCAGTGCCTTCTAAAATTATTTACACCTCTTGAAATTTTTCAAGAAGGTTTTTGGGAGCAAGCCAAAAACCTAAACTGTCACCTAAAGTGCCGGCCTGTACATTTAGGTGGACGGAAATGTTTTGGTAGATTTGTAGTTGTGCCATACTCTTTTCATTTGTAATTATTCTTTTAACAGAGCTACGTACATGACATGTCTAAAGCTTGTGGTATTGTTTTTATAACTTGACCTACTTTAAACTTCTCCACAACTTTCTCCCTGACCTGTCTGGTGTATGATGATAATGTTCTCTAACAAACCTCTAAGACCTTCACAGATCAGGTGGATTCATACTGAGATTGAATTACATTTAGGTGGACCTCCTTTAAATGGAGCTGGTGTCCCTGAATTTTATTGAGGGATATCAGAGTAAAGGGGTTTGAATATAAAAGACACAACATACTTTAGATTTTTCATTTGAAAACAAGTTCGATAATATCTTGTTAATATCTTCATACCTTATCTTATAAAAATATTGATGTTGTGGTTGTAACGGGACAAAATGTGAAAAAGTTCAGCAAGTATAAATGGTTTTCTAGTAAAGAGAGGTTTACCTCAAGCTTCTGAGTCAGTGTGTCTTTCTGCTCCATGATGTCATTCATGTTTTCCAGTTCTTCTTTCAACTTCTCCATTTCCTGAAGGGGCACAAGCATAGTTTCATGGTAACTGTAGGTACATGTTGCATTACTTCCCCAGATTACTCCTTCCTTTACTCTTGCAGAAACACACCTCTTCTTTATCCCTCAGTGCATTCTCCAGCTCCTCTATGGTTTGGTTGAGTTCAGTCTTTTGGGATTTGATCACCGGGGTTTGGTTACTCTGGCACTCAAGCTCTGTCACCTGCAGGGACAAGATGGATATCTTGATTTAGTCACCAGGCTCCTGATCTCAATCTGTCTCCCAGTCTCCCTTTCCTTTACTCTCCTATCCTCTCATCTGTTTCTTTCTTTTATCCCGACTTCACAGCGTCCCTCCTAAACGAGTGCTCCTATTTGATCAGAATGATTTAATCACACATGAAAACAAACAAGCTCTCCTGCGCTCCCATTGCTCACCCGTTTGTGTAGTCTCTCTGCCTCCTCTTGATAGGCAGCCAGCTGCTGTTTCCACTGTTTGACGTTGGCTGTGGATTCCAGCAGAGCCGCCGTTAGCTTGGCGTTGTTCCCCTTCAGCGCCTCCAGCTCAGCCTCCCAGTGTTTTGTCATGGCCGGGCTGAAGAACGCAGACATTACTAGTATTTTCAATTAGGAGGACATTAAATGCTTGTGGATGAAAGCTGCAAGTGTTGCATGCAATACATCTGAACTCCATGGTACATGGTATGAACACAAAATGAGACTGACTGAGTTATGAACACAAATATGTTTGAACGTAGCTCAGCTTTGCCACAGTACATTGGGTAGAGTTGTTGAACATCATTTGGTGAGACAAGTTGCCCAGGCTCTACCTTTGGCTTTAATGGGTTCATAAAGTACAGTGCCTGTATGGTTATTGACTGATGGATAAGTTTATCTCCTGGAAAGTCTGAACTAAGACTGTGGCTGCGTACAAGACAAAAACCCTCTCTGATAGCCCTGATCCGCTGACATGACCAGTGACATCCACCGTCTATCTTATTTCTTTGAACACCATGCCATGTCCAAGCTAGGTTTTTGGACTGACGGTGTAAAGAACAGCAGGACCAGTTTGCAATATAACGCTGTGTTACTTTACTGTAGTTATTTCACCCGACCTTTCTATCAAGGTAAGGACATCAAGGAGAGTAGAACAATTTACCTCCCTACTTTTGACATTTATTTAAATTTAGTCAAAAACACCCAAATCATTCTGTGCTCCCTCCTTTTGAGCTGTAATGTAATCATTGTCTGAAGTGTGAGCAAAGGTCCAAACGGCTTTAGGGTACTCCTTATCCTCCTTATGTGATTGTATATTATTAATAATAAACAATCACAGCTTTATTGCAACGATAAGGAGCACCCTAAAGCTCTTTGCCAATTTGCTTTATAAATCAAGCTTTGATTTAAATCACATTAATTATACAGGCTGTTACCAGGAAATCAGTGGAAGGTTCACTTTGGGCACTTTTTGGCAACCAGATGTGACAGTAATTGTAAACCTCGTAGGTTGTAATATGAGATTATGTTCCTAGACTGTTTGGAACCTGGTGCTTTTAACTGCACAGATTACGTGATTAACAAGAGACTCTGAATAAATTTATTCAGCCGAATTCAGGCAAGTAAAAATAAAAGGTGCTTAGTTAAAAACACAAATATGGAGCAGCCAAGAGCTAAATTATATGTTAATGCTATTGAATTACAGTAATAAATCTAGTTATGAGGAGAGGAAAACCATGTGTGACATTATTTAAATTACTGATGATTACATTGTGATTTTCTGTGAATAGTTTTATTTATGTCTAAGTAGGAAAAAAGAGTGAATTAATTTTTTCCATGAATGGTCAAATCAGTTAGAAAGGTTGTAATAAAAAAAATCCAGGCTCAAAGATAGACAAAACTAAAAAGTAAATAAGAACTCACAAGACAACACAATGATACTTTAAAAAAGTATCCCAAAACAGCTGAGTCTTCCGATAATTTAACACAAAGCATCCAAGCTGTCACCTGTGGTAAGGATGTGGTAAGGAGCTTAATCTCACACAGAAAAAGGATTTCTTTAGTGGCGAGAAGAATCTCTTGGTAATAAATAATTGATTAATTCAAAGGCAGAATTTGTGGCAAACATAAGAATAAAATGATTGTAACTGAAACTATTTTTTTAATTTGTACTTTAATTTAAATAAGTCATCCATTACTTTTTTTCTTCCCAGGGTTATACATATAATGTGACACAGAGGCAGCTTAGTGACTCTTGCAAACAGGAAAGACAAGTGTGCATACCATTCAAGTGAGGTAGATGTGTGCTGACCTTTCTTACAAGAAAACAGCTAGTTTCTAAAACTTGCCCATATCATTTATCATGCCACCACACAAAGTGTAGGCTATATAAGGGAGGTTAGGAAAACCTCTAAAGTCACTGTTTGAGATGTCTCTGTAATTCTTTAGTGTGAAGCGATGCTACGGCAATACAAGATTAATTGACTTCGAGGTTTTTAACTCACCTTTACCAACAAAGGCGAAGAAAGTTGTGCTACTGTTGTTTGGACTCTTGAAATGGCTTTACAATAATGACAGCAAACTATTACAGCGATACAGAGCTGAGAAACAGAGTGAAACACAGCTGAAGGTCACCTTCAATAAGGCACACTTTAAAACCTTGTTGGCCAAAACTTTGTGTATAATTTGTTATTAAGTATAGAAAAAGCCTGATCATTATTTGACAATATCAAGATTCAGGTAAGTTAGTTTTGCTCACAGGAGGACCACCTTGTTTAGGATGAAGCAACGGGAATGTCCATGCAGAGAAGCACAGTATCATGTTACTGGCTGTATAATGGCAAATGGTAAACTGACTGCATGATTGTTGAAATATATTGAATTCAATTTAGTTTATTTATAAAGTGCCAAATTACAACAAATTTCCTCTTGAGGATCTTTACAAACATTTCCACATCGGTCCAAATTCAGCTTAAAAATATTCAGTCCATCCCAAAACCATCCATACCAGTTCAGTTAAATCAAAATCATATAACAGTACATTTAAAATCAGGTGTGATGTTGCCAGGTCCAAAGTTCTTTGTGTCATGAAGTCTAATATACCACATATACCAATATATGCTGACAGAAAAACTGCGTAAAAACCAGCATAAAGTACATCAAGACGTTTATGTTTCAGATCCACAATGATTTACAGGCCCCCTTTGTACAAAATTAGACTACGTTGTTCATTTCTTTCAAAATACTAGTTTGTTAACAAGCATGTAAAACTGAAAAAAGTGGCCAAAAAAACGTCGCTACCTGAATTTAACTAAGCAAACAGGTACGAGCCTCCCATTGGGTAATTGCTGCATGGGCAATTATGTTTCAGCTGGCAACAAGTTATTTAACCCCACTGGGTGCAATGAGTTGCTTCTCATCTCTTAAACAACCATGAAAGACACATCCTGTGGTCGAGGAAAAGATGTCAGTCTGTTTCAGAAGGGTCAAATCATTGGCATGCATCAAGCAGAAGAAACATCTAAGGAAATTGCAGAAACTACTAAAATTGGGTTATGAACTGTCCAACGCATTATTAAAAACTGGAAGGATAGTGGGGTCTTCGAGGAAGAAATGTGGCCGGAAAAAAATCCTGAATGACAGTGATCGGTAATCACTTAAACGTTTGGTGAAATCAAATCGAAGAAAAACAACAGTGGTTCAGGGAGCACGAGACATAATTCTCAGACATGGATTGGCCACCACAGAGTCCAGACCTTAACCCCATTGAGAATCTTTGGGATGTGCTGGAGAAGGCTTTGCACAGCGGTCAGACTCAATGCAAGATCGTGGTGAAAATGGTGGAAATAAATCTTGTGACATTGCAGAAGCTTATCAACACAATGTCACAGCGAATGCATGCCGTAATCAAAGCTAATGGTGGTCCAACAAAATATTAGAGTATGTGACCTTTGTTTTTTGTTTGTTTTTTTTTTTTTTCAGGTAGTGTAATTTTGCATATTAAATTTTTAAAAACCAGCAAGAATCTTCCACTTGAAGATTTTCGCCCCTTGAAGGGTGAGCAGCTCCAATACCACTCCAATTTCTCCCAAAGTCATTATAATTGATGCAGAATCTGAAATTCACTCATAAAACCATCTCTCATCAAATGTCTGTTCTTGTCAGGAGACTTTGCAAAACTTTTTAGAGTATCATTGACAGACTCATGAATAAAAAAAAGAGAGACTCCAGGACAGATGGAGGCAGCTATAATCTCAGTTACGCTCAATCCTTTCCCTGACACACACTCACTGGATATCCTCACACACTGCAGCAGCACTCCACTGAGCCACGACACCCACTCTGTGAGGTGTGAAAGACAGAGAAAACCCTGATATAATTCCCACTGAACTCCTACAGCTCGCCTTCGGTCCTTACGCAACATCCACCTCCCTCTGCAAGCGTGTCTGCATGTGTGACGCATACGGGGAAGATGACACCTCGTTCTACACATGCACATTCAAAACTGACACTCAACCATACACACACACACGCTCGCTCACTCACATGGACGGAGCAGCGCTGTCACCGCTCCCGCCAATGTATAAACCTAACACAGCAGCTCGAAGAGGCAGAGAGCAGGCGAGACGTCAAGATGTGAGGATGGAGGCATAAGGAGGGAGCAGAGAGACATCAGCGGAGGGAGAAGGAGATGAAGGACAAGATGCTGAGATGCTTTCATTTCCTGAAAAGGTTCAGGGGGGGTCATGTTAAACCAGTTGGCTGAGGACAGAGACACATGGTGGGTAAGTTAGAAGCTGCTATGTTGTTGAACTACTAAGTGAAGATGAAGTGATTTATCATTATGAGGAAAATGTATGTTACCGGGCAGTTTTCTGTGTAATTGTACTTTTAAAAAACAAAACATGTTGCTAAAACAGATTACAGAGGATAATGTTTTTGCTGATGTTGTACAGTTTTTAATATAGAAAAAGATTTTATAGCCATAATATCGATCTAAAAAATTGCAAGACCAAATTGTGAGTTCTTCTGAAGTACAGTAATTTAACATGTCCAAAAAGTTATGCTTTAAACTTTTTCTCCTTTCTGAGTGTAAGTGTTGCTATTTGTACATATTACCAGTATATCATAAGCTTTAAATAAACTATTAACTCTCTGTTTTGCGTTTTACTACATAAAAAACATCTTAAAGCTTGTATTTCCTCTCACTCTGAATAAAACAATGAAGTGTAAATGTGTAGCGCACACAGGTTTTTCTGCAGCGCTCCCAAGTGTCCTGACCACTACTGGCATTCAGGTAGGTTCTCCCTCATCACACAGCAATTCAAGAAGAAGAAAAAACATAGAGGCACAGCAGTTGCCATGGCAGCAGCTGAGGAATGGAGGAGACGTTGCAGAGGTCTCCTTTCACCCAAACCCACATCCTGACGCCTACATCCTCCAACACCAGAAGACCATTCACATGCAACCCAGGAAGTCCAAAATGAAAGGTCCTATAATATCAATAAAAACCATTCAAAACCACTTCAGCAAAAGATTTGCCAAACACACCCACATCCTGATTTAAGAAACTCGTCTTTCATCCACTTCTCTCCTCATCTGTTCTCTGTGCCCACACATACCTGCCCACACAGTGTGCTGTGCATCCCGCTGAGATAAGCAGATATCTAACCCCCCCCAAAAAAAGAGACAGCAAACACATGCATCTTTGTGGGTTTGTCTCTGCATGTAAAGGCAAATACACTTATTATACTATGTTTTAACAGTAGAAACACACGTAATGAACCTGCTATATGCCCTGGTGCATATAGAAAGATGTGAGTCAGAGAAATAAAAGCAATATATGTTGATGGTTCCACTCTCGCTGCATATCTGAGAAAATGTGAGTGAGGTTTGCTTGTTACGTGAACACTTGCAGAGTCGATCCTATCTCCCACGCATGCAGCATTAATAGAAACACCAGCAAGGCTGCAGCAGGCAGTGGGTGTCCTCTCCACATGTCTCTCTCTCTCTCTCGCTGCACAGACCTGTGCATCATGTAATTTTAGGGTACTTCGGACTCCTTTAGTAATACCCATAAATCTGTCTGACGATCTCTGAATGTTGATGTTTTCTTAAAGTTGTGATCAGGAGTTTACATAGCCTTATTGTGGGTGTGAATGTCATATTATTTATTATTAATTATGCATTTGAAGCGTTTGTTCTCAACAGTGAAATTATGATAGAACAAACTGGAATGAATTTCAAAAACGAGAATTTGGTGTTCAACTTAGAATTTGTAGATGACTTTCCTCACAGTTATGCATACAGGCTCAAATATATACATACACCCTCATTAATATTTGGTTACATGTCCTTTAATGAGCTACAGGAACACTACATGCTTTTTAATTCTGGCTGGATATTTGACCACCTGTTTTTGTAGAGCTGGTAAGGCACATCTAAATGTATCGGCTTCCTGCTTCAGACCCAAATTTTATAGCCTCTGTATCTTCAATACAGTTGAGTTTAATGTATTAGGAAGCCCGTTCCAAAAGCTTACTAATTCCTGATTTCTAAATTCAAAACCAATTTTACCAAGTGTTTGGGATCATTGTTTTTTTGTAACACCCAGCTGTTCATAGGTTTTATCCATCTGACCCAAACTTCCATGAATTGTTAAAAAAAACCCAGGAACCAACAAGGGAGAAGCTTATCATCAACTGGAAAGTGCTATAAACCACGTTTCATATCAATATGGGCTGAGGAACCAGCGACAATGAAAGAAGGCACTGCTCCAAATAGGAAGCCTTCACACTAAATGAAATTTGCTATGAAATACACTCTGTTTAGCTGACAGTGGCAATGAGATATTGCACAAAGTGTGCGGAATAATGAAGAAGTATAATTACCCAATTCTTCATTTTTACCTAAAATAAACAATTAGATGGTAGAAACCTGAACACAGCTGGGTATTCCAACAGGACAATGATCTCAAACACACATCAAATGTGGCATTCATCAAATGCCACTTCAAAACTGGCATTGGAATGGATGAAGCATATCCATCAGGATTATGCCTGAAGCTAGTTCGGGGCTAAACAAAGCATGTGGTTTCCCTACAACGTGCTGAAGAACATTTAACCAAATATTAATAGGAGTGTATTTATATATTTGAACCTATATGTACAGTTTTGACCTTGTGTGGTTTGAAAAAATCCACAAACAAATCCAAACTTTTCTACCAAATTCTTGTTCAAAAACACTGATGTATATTCCTCCCCTGCCCTGAAAAAACAAGGAATGGTTCAAATGCATCATTATAAATGATATTCATGCTCGTAATAAGTGTATGTAAACTTCTGACCAGAGCTGTATTTAAAAACACACTAAGCTTCTTCACTCAAACACCAGAACAGCCATATTTTAAGTCAGGAATTGACATCTTTAATTAAAATGAATCTCAGCTACAGATAACAGAAGTGGCACAAGTTACAGATATTTCACAAAAGGAAAAGCCTGTGTGTACATTTCACTACAAAAGAAGACTTCACTCTTTTGTACAACTCAAACTGAGCTCCCTCTCTCTCTCTCTCTCCACTTTATTTACTTCAGCAATGCACTGTGTGCTGATGCTGGACATTTAGGTATCAGTGACTCATGTACAGACTTTATACAAAGCACATTCCTCTCTGACACACACAATCTGTGTGTCTGTCTTGCTCTTTCCATGCCTCCCACTACCCACATCGTGTTATATAAGTCTTACATAAACACTTCACCGACACATTTTTGGCGACGAACCTCACAGCCGCACCTTTTGGAGCCTTTACACAACAAAGAGTTCATGTGACGTCTTACAGAGACAGGCGCACATCAGCGAAGGTTAAAAATCACATTTTAGTTTTCGGTTTGCCAACATGACATAAAGAGGAATGTGTACAGCAGTAATTGTTCATGCATAGGTGTCACAGCAACACCTACTTTTCAAGAGATTTGAATTTGCATTTATATTATTGCACTGCAGTCGGCATACATATATGCAAGTGTATCCATACCCCTTGAAATGTTGTCAGTTTGTCACGCTTCAATCACAATCATCAATGTGATAGACCAACACAAGACTAGCACATAGTTGTGAAGTGGAGGTTTGACAGGTTTTTTTCTAATAAAAACTTTGTTGTACAAATGTATTCAGCAACCCCCGTCAATCTGAAATCCCTAAATAAGTTCCACGGCAAACATTTGCCTTCAGAGGTAATATAAGTAAATAAAGACATGGATAAAATAAAAAAAATATATAATAAATGAACATCTCACAGGGTTATTTAAACCCTCCAAGACATGGGCATCTATCTAAACTGACAGATCGGACAAGGGGAGCATAGGATGGCCCATTGTAACTCTGGAGGAGCTGCAAAGATCCACAGTTCAGGTGGGAGAATCTGTGTATAGGGAAAAGCTATTGATCATGCACTCAAAAAATCTGGCCTTTATTAAAGAAACACAAGATAGCTGCTGCTGAAATTGGCCAAAAGCTGAATATTTTGCCTATTCCATGTAAAATGGTGTGTGTAGTGGAAAACCAACTCTGGACATCACCCTGAACGCCCCATCCCCATAGTGACACACGGTGGTGGCGGCATCAGACCGTGGGGAGCTTTTCTTCAGCAGGTACAGGGAAGCTGGTTAAAGTTGACAGGAAGATGGATGGGTCTAAACAGAGCAATCTTGGAAGCAAAACCTGTTATGAGCTGTAAAAGTCTTGAGACTACAGCAGGGGTCCACCTTCCAGCAGGATGATGACACCAAACGTACATCCAGAGCTACAAAGGAACAGCTTAGAGTCCGATGTAGAATCTGTGGCAAGACTTAAAAGTAATGTTCATATTCTCTCTATTCAATCTGAGTTAGGTGAGCAATTTTGCAAAAAATAAAAATAAAATGTGCAAACATCTTAGTCTCTACGTGTCCAAAGTTGGGAGAGAGACACCCCAAAAATGCAGCAAATCATGCTTTAACAAACTATTGACCCAGATAGTTTGAAAACAAAAACACACATTTTAGATTTTTGTTTGTTAAACTTTTAAAAAGCATCCCTAATTTTAATTCCACTTCACATTGATAAAGTACTTTGTGTTGATTTGCTACAGAAAAACCCATTAAAATGCATTGAAGTTTGTGGTCGTAACGAAACAAGTTCAAGGGCATATATCTACATTTGCAAGGCTCTGCAGCTAAAAATGTGTGTGTGAGGATCCGATCCTTACAGAGCATGCTCAGACTGGACAAAAAAGAAAAGGTGGATACTAGTTCATCAGTCCTGAGAAACAATCTAAGTTACATCTCTTGCTGGTTTGAACAATTGAACAGTGTGTAAATGCTATATTCCAGTAAAAAAAATTTCCTGCACCAAAGTCTTTGCATCCCTCCTCAGAGGAGTTTCAGTGTTTTATTCTTACTTTTGAGTAATGAATATTCAGTGGTATTGGAAAACTGCACCCACCCTTCTGCAAACCTGTAGTCAAGCTCTTATTTTAGAAAAACATTACATCTAAAAATGTTGTGTTTTTTTTGTTTAGTGAAGTCACGTTGTCGCAGCAGTCAGGACTATCAGAAAGAGTAGACCCGACAAGTCTTAAGCTGCTCCCTAAAGAGGAAAAACACGAGAAAGCAGCGGTGAATACAGGGAGTTCACTCTTCTGTGCTGACATGGAACGGATAAAAAGGTGAACGCAGACACAAAGAGAGACAGAGAGGGAAGAGCGGCTTGTACGTCTGTAGCGCAGGTGACAGACATGCAGACAAAAACGCACACCCATCATTGCTTGGGTGAAATGATAAAAGTGTCCCAGGTTCTAATCTTTCGGCGGTGAACAATGTGGGATATACCTGTGTGCGAAAGCCAGAGCACTCTGTGCCGGCTCCGGACGGCTGTCTGAGTTAGGAGTCGTGTCACAGATCTCATCCGTGCCGTTGATGTTTTCCATGGGGGGAGTCACAGGGGTCACAGGGGAGGAGAGCTCTCCAGCCGGAGACTCCTACAGGTGAGAGAACGTTTTCCAGTGTTATTCTCAGCGCTAATAACAAAACCAGCCATAATTACACTGCACGGTTTCAACTATATCCTGTTTGAGCTACAATCTGTTAAAATAAAAAAAAGTCAGTCATTTCTTTCATCACTTTAAGGGTTTCTCATATTTAAGTAACAATACATTTTGCTTTTTTGAGAAGTGGCATAAAGTTTTAAGGAACCTTTATGCCATTGGTTGCCATATGGTTTTATACAATCAGAAACTAACCAAATGAATATTAACTGATTGATCCCTAAAAATGACCAAGTAGCTAAAGCAAATACATTGCCACTGAAGTTGACATGAAAGGCATCATAGTAATTTTTTATGATTTTCTTTTATTGTTATTTGTTTATAGACCGGTGATACAATAAACGTCAATGAACTTAAAAAATAATTAGGTGGACAAGTTTGCATTTCTTGTGAATTCTCTCTTCTTCATGCTGAGGCAAAATTATTCATACAGGCTCAAACATACAGTCATATTCAATAAATTATAATATTATGGAAAAGGAAATTTATTTCAGTAACTTAACTCACCAAGTTATATAGATTATTACACACAAATTGATGTTGTTGAACCTTTATTTTATATATTTATAATGATTTTTCTCTTGCAGCTAATGAAAACATTAAAATATTACATGAGATCAATAAAAAACACTTTCAATACAGAAATGTAGGCTCAGTGAAAGCTATGTTTAATACCTGCTCAGAGGTTGTTATTTTGAAAAGGTGCTTTTAATCTGACAAATGAGCCTGGTTGGAACGCATATTCTAGTTACACCCTCTCTACAATTTGGCTGAAGGTCCCTTAGCAAGTTACAAAGAAACCATGCTGTGTCTTTAGCCATCAACGAGCCTCTGGTATATTTTGGGCAGGTTTTTTGATGGCTGATCTTTGCAGAGCTGGTAGAGTATGTTTAAATTACTTGGTTTCCAGCTAACCTTTTATTATAATTCACAAAATTTTTATGTAGGATTGATGACTAACCCCCAAATTGTTTAACTTCACCTCAAATTCACAGCCAGATACAAACTGTGACACTAATCCAAACGAAGTTTACACTGGTTGAGGGATGGAGAAAGCACACCAACATTAAGCTTCTGTTATCTCCTTGGCCCTATTAAAAATGTGTGGACTGTGCTCAAAGGCCAGGTCCACACCAGGGAACCAACCAGTTTGAACAGACATCACCAATATCAAGAGTTATGCCAGCACCTTTTTGAAGATTCTCTGGTGGTTTCTCTGCATCTTCCTAATAAACATTTATTCAAACACAAGTATATAATTGAGTCTATGTGTATAAACCTACACAATGACTTCAACCTTATGGACCCAACTCTTGTTTTTCAAATAATTCCACTCAAAAAACATGGTTTAAAGCCTCAAAATGAACCTGACATCCATGCCCAGGATGTGTAAACTTGTCATCGGAGGTATTAGTTTTAAACTGTAATTATCTAACATACCATTTCACTTGCATGTAAAACTGAAACTTGTATGAGCTTGATGGATTCCTATTCTGAAATGGAAACAAATTTAGGAAACCTACAACCAAAGAAGTTAAAAGGCAGATCTGTGTGCATTTGTGCAATGGTCAGGGAGCAGAAGGTTCTATAAGCTCGAAAGAATGTGGTGCAACAAATTCAGTCCATCTCAGTGAACAATTGCACATCCTGCAGATGATTAAGCTAGCTAGCAGGGAAATTATAGAAGTACAGATTAATTCTTATCTTAATATCCCATACAAGCACAGAATTATACGAGAGACAAATCATTTAGTTGCTGCACTCACATAAAACAAAGCTATTAAGGATCTGGGCTATAGCTCAATACAGGAGCACAATGCCACAGAATCACACGCCTCTGATGGCCAAGAAGGCAGAGAGAGATAAGAGGAAGATTATGGCTGGTTTTACATTTAGCGCTCCAAGTTCATTAGTATTTCATAAAGTATCGGTTTATGATGTATTTCCATCGGGGCTTGGTCTGTTGGGAGCAGCATGACGTGGTTTGGACTTGTGTCCTTTCATGTTATTTTAGTGGAAAAAACTTCTCTCTTAGCTTTAAGTTGATTTGGAGTGGGGAAAAGAGAAGGCTCTGAATGCCAGCTGGCCTGTGGGTGAAGTTCTGACTCTCGGTGATGGAGAAGCTTAAACAGACCTCTTCAGGCTCGTATCAGCAAGTCTGCAGCCTTCACAGTTACGGCCTGCCTCTGACTTTTAGCACTGCTGTGTCGTGTGGCACATGCAGTCCTCAGCTCCCAGTGAGAGGGAAGCTGTCCTCTTTGCCTCATTACAACACATGCAAGAAGTATAGACTGCAGCACAGCGTGGGGAGTTCCAACTTGACTCCATATTGAAAAGATGAGGATACGAAGCCGGGTAATGGCCTTTAGATTAAAACCCAGATTTCTCCAGGGATTCCCTCCATCTGAAACAAGTTAATTTTCTCTTGCAGACACAGCTGAACATCCCCTGAAGTCTGTTGTTACTACACTTCCTACACAGACTAAAGCCTTATATAAAGTAAACTCTGTTCTCCCATGTAAGTAGACTCAATCCCCAGCTTTGTCTTTTTAAGCTTTTGATTAGTTATGAAGATACATTATGTTTGTAGAATATCAGAGGATTCAAGGCTGATAAATATCTCAATGACGAATTAAGTAGATGGATTAGGTACAATACAGGTCCAAAGTACCTAATTAGGTTTACACTTAGAAATGTCATCTTTTCAGGAACATTTAGCATTGCTTTCCATGTGACATATCTGTACAAGAAATTGTCCTGCTAAAATAAAGACAAAACAGGCTGATAGTGACTATCTTCACACAATGCAAGGATGGATTAAATTACCCACTATAATAACTTATAATGCTTATAATGCTTTCTATTCACAGGATGTTTGATTTTGTGAGTTTCCAGTAGAAAACAACACAAAAACGGCCCCGAAGTTGGAGTTACGGAGGAACGTTGAGGTGGCCCAGTAGAATCAGGTTCAGTATCCAATATGGCCTCTGCACATATAAAACAAATCGAAAGTTGCAGGTTTAAACCATTTATTTGATGTTCTGGCAGTTTATGTTTTATTGTGCCAGTAGCAGACACATTACGGTACAATTCCAGCAAGTTCAACATGAAAAAATATTTTTGAAAGTGTTTGAATGCATGAAGTGGTGAGAAATAAGTTATTTTCTTACTACCATGTTACCATCACAACCGTTCTAAAATCCCACTGGATTTTTTATTTGCGAATTGAATGAGCTCTACTCGGCTGTAAAGTCATTTCCAGTTCTTCTAAGACAAAATGAACCAATCCACCACTAAAATTACTAATGTGAGTTCTATCTGTACTTGGAAATTGGATTTTTGTAGGTTCACCAATTGTAAAAAATAACCAGAACCGAGTTCTGAATTATAAAGTCGGAGGTCCCTAAGGTTGCCCAGGGCTCAGTATCCAATATGGCTGCCATGCATATAAAAAAGTTGCAGGTACTGTGCTGCCTTGTGGTGGACTGGCGATCTGTCCTGTCTGTTCCCGGCTGAATATAGGCACCAGACCTCCGGCGACCATGCCATGGACAAGTGGGTATAGACAGATGGATGGATGGATGGATGGATCTCATTGTGTTTTTTCCCTCTCCTTTGCTATTGTTCGTAACTTAAAATATGCATATAGAACTGCCTGGCCAGGGAGTGTCAGTAGGTTGGACAGTAAATTTATAGGGTTGACCATTGCCCCCCCTTGGCCGCCAATGTTGTTGTTGGATATCTGGTTACTTTTTGTTACTGGACTAATGGGATGGTGGGATGTTTTAACACATTTCTAACACATAGTGCCTGATCTAAAAAGCTGAGACTGGAATGAGATGCTATATTTCAACGGCATCACGGATATATAAAGATGAAATAGAATAATATTATGTGCATAATGCTAAAGTTGAACTAGATACAGTAGTAACATGCTACATACAGGGTTCTTACAAATTTGTCATTTTATAATGCCATAATTTTCCAGACTCAGTTTTCCTTTAGAAATTCAGATTTTTCTTTAAAAAAAACGTTTAAAAAGCCTGGAAATTCAAACGTTTTCCATGCTCAGTTGTAATGTTTCTATCTATCCAGAAATGGAAAATGATAAAATCAAAGTTCTTACCAATACTACACACAATAGTTTTCCATATCTCTTCTTCATTTCTAAATTCATCTTTTTGAATGATTGTCTCATTAACTCTTATTTACCCAGGTTGTTGTGAGCTGGGTGGTGATGGTGCAGGCTGAATAGAGTGCGCTGAACTTACTTGAGAAGGAGACGTTGCCATTTCACTCTTCTCTTGGCTCTTCTCCTTAGCAAGCCGTGCTGCTTCTTTATACTCTGCAAACTTTTCTGCAAACTGGAAAAAGGAAGACAGCTATCAGTGGGGGCTGTAAATCCTACACTATGGTTTAATCTGCTCAGCAAAGCCATATGCAAAAGAGAAGGGGGGGAGGTCAGCATCTAAATTGTCAGATTTAAAGGATATGGAAAAGCTGCTTCCGGTAATAAAGCTGGACCAATACACACTATACCGATTATTTACACAACCTTGCCTTCAGTGATTTCCATCTATGACATTTTCTGTAACAGGTTGATTAATGTTGATCTCTTAGGTTATTTTAGTCTCGTCACATCCAATCGACCCAAAGTGGAAAGGTAACATCAGCTGAGGAGCTTTAGGCACATATAAACACCATAGTATGGTTGATCATACGTGTGAGGTTTATTACTCACACTGCTTCCACAAAGTCATTTAGTAAATATACAGTACAGCAGCAAGCTCAATGCTGAGGAGGAAATCAAATTGAAGACTCCACTCGAGCCGGTCCAGTGTCAGCCATCAGTCCAGTAACAAAATGTAACCGGATATCATTTCACTTTGGCGCAGCATAAGAGTTACACTACAGTGATCTAAATGCAGTTGTTCTCAGTCTAAGTGCTTCAGAGTCGTTCTCACAGCAGACATCTGAGAACTAAAGCGATTTTTAAAACTTTGATTCCGAGTAAATGCTTCCTAATTGGCTGCCAGACTGCATACTAACCCCTTCAGGCATTATTCCAGGTAACTCTGTATTTATTACTCTAATCTATTATGTTTGTCAGTATCTGGACAAGTTTACAGTTTTTAAAATTATTATTATTTTTCTACTCTTCTTTGATGTGATGAACAGAGCTTATAATTGAACTTTAAGTGCAAAAACTGGTCGTTTTTTTCATCCTAATATAACAGGTAATACAGAAAACCTGAGAGTAAATTACATTTGTACAAGGTCACAGCAAGATTTAATAGCTTTTCTTTGGAGAAGGGTTCGCTTTACAGCCGATAATTAAATAACAGTATTTTCAAACTGAGCTGGGGCCAGCAAGCAGAAAACTGCAATTTAAAGCAACTTTAATTCTTTCTGAGCCCCTTACTAAAATAATACAAATGAAGAAAATCACAGAAGCATTCCTTAAAGGAATAGTTCAACATTTATTTGAAGTGGTTCACTTCTCATAAAAGACTATAAGTTAAAATGATGCAGTAGATAACTCTCTTGATGTCTTTGTTTAGTATAAATCCAGATTATTTAGTGCTGGAGGTTGTAGCTAAAGACCACAGTGGACTTCCACTATCTTAAAATAACTTCAATATCAAAAGAATTGCATTGGTTCATGAGAACGCCACCAATATTCTTCCTCAGTGAAACATATGCCACAAACTGAACAAGTAAAGTGTTTCCAGTCAGAGTTACTCTCTGATGTTGAAATAAATCAATTAAGAAACTAATTATTATACGAGTTTCACTGAAAGGAGCAACGATATTTACAAGACTTTCCTTTTCTGTTAGATTGTTACTCTGACAGGAAATTCTTACATATATACGTTCAGTATGTGTTTCACTCTGGAAGATCATTGCTAGCGCACTGCCTCCAAACTTCATTTCCTTTGTAAATAATTATTCGCTTTTATGTAAATAATGAGCTAATCCAAACGTAGCATAAAATAGCTAATGCTTAAGTCTAGGGTTGTAACTAATGATTATTTGGTCAATTGATTAATCTGTTGACAATTTTTTTGATTAATCAATCAATAATTGGACAGCAAAAGGTGGTTAAAAGTTGATTTTTTTTACATAATTTAAATAATGGTGAAGCTAAAACTATGCCACTTGAGGAGCTCTGGATACACCATATTTACAGACAAAGAAGGTTTTTCTTTTCTTTTTTGTACAGATTTGGCTTAATTATTGCTCTGAGTGGGTTGTTCTTTCAGCAAATAGCATGTCTTAGAGTCTGTACACTCCCTTTAATGATTATACGATTATTAAGTTAGTTTAATCAGATTAATTGTTTCAGCCCTACATAAATCTCAACGCCTTTTTTTAAATGGGAGTTTCTTCTAGAAGATAACTGCCTTAGCTTCTAGGAGCAACTAATCTGGATTTGTCCTAAATGCAGACATCAAGAGAGTAATTTACCTTCAGTAAGACATTAGCTACCTAAAAACTTTAAACAGAGCCTCCTTTAATATTATCTATGCAATAAAACCAATCGAAAATTGGGAAAATCTTGGTGCAATCTCCAGATTTGTTTTGTCTCACTTTTTCCAGATGAAGAAGAGATTTTGCAGCTTTTTACCACAAAAAAAATTTCCTTCACAATGAGCGCCCGTTCAAACTGAAGAAGTCAAAGGCCCTTATCTCTGTCAAAAAAGCAACTCTCCGGATCATTACTCATAAGAAAAGCACTCCTACAAAACGATGCTTCCACCACCATGTTTCACCGCAGGGACTTTATGTTCATGGTGCATGCAACTCTTTACAGTGAGTTTAGGACACTGCCAGCAGTTACTGGAGTAGAAGTGAACCCTTGAGCTGATAACAGTCATGTTATTCATACCCAGTATATAATATAGCTAACAGGAAATGCCTTTAATGAGCTCAGGCGTGCTGCTGTGTGATGGTGATGCATAATTCTTTTATAAACTCGGATGCAGAAAACTGCCCATTCAGGGAGTTGCACAAATCAGTGAAGGCACTTTGAGAAAGGAAGGTGGACTGAAACAAGAGGTGAAACAAGAGTGTAAAGATAATCAAACCACTCTGCGACTAAGTTTAAAAGCATTATGGCCGTGTAAGGGTGTGTTTTTAGCACTGGTACCTTGGACAGATGATGTTCGGTGGAGAAGCCCAGTCCGTAGACAGTGTTCGCTCGACTGTCCGCCCACTGACCAAACTTCTGTGACGTCTTTGTGAACGTCATGTTTGGGCTGATGGTGCTGTTGATTATTGCCTGCAAGGAAAACCCCCATCACATTTAACATGGTTAACATACTGCAGCCCAAGTGTCTCTTTATTAAAGTGGTACAATAAAGAGATCAGAAATAGATAACGGAGTTCATTGTTCTTGTCTAGCCACAATAATTTGCTGTACAACTCCAGGTAGCAGGTGAAAATACAGTTTTTGAGACGTGTATTTCTGAGACATCTAGCTCTTTAACAACATTAGTAATTTCTTCTAAAACCTGGTGTACATAAGAATTGTGTTGCTAAAAAGCTTTTACAAATTCCTTATAAAAATGCAAAATGGAAGGAAAAAACTGCAAATTATTGGATATGATAAATGCATGACTGTGAAGGCATAATGTATCAAATATGATACAAAAGACAATTGAGAAAACCAGGGAATGCTTTTCTTTGTGGCCAATAAATAGGTCCCAAAAATAAATCTTAATTTAAAAAAAAAAACATCCAATAAGCTGATTCAAAAATTTATTTCGTTTTTATAGAACAGGTAAAAGACAGAATAATGTATAAAAAAATTTGATTGTTTTGTTAAAAGCATCAAACTAAAATCTTTTAAAAGTATAAACAAAGACAATTATGAAAAAATAAATGTTCTGGCAATGACTTTTGTATGAGGCTGTAAAGGGTTAAATCTTAAATTACAGACATGTTAGAAGACCATCATTCATATATTTGGATAACAATTTAATAGTTTTTAAGCAGCACTAATTTTTAAAGAAAAACCAATCATCTGCTTCAAATGGATGCGTGTAGCTAAATAAAGTTTTTCAGAATAGCTTTAGGTAGACTCATTGTTTATTTCTGTTCACTTAGATGTTTCTGTTAACTCCCTGGACTTCCTGCTCATTAGTGTTTATTAACCTCCGTCCTTCAGTTGCCTTCAGTCTCTCTCTTCCACCAGTTGCTCCTGATTCCCCTCTGATTAGCTCCCTGAGTTCATTGGTCCATTCTCCACCCTTCCTGAGCCTTTATACTCTCTGGTTGTCATTGTTCTCCTCTGGTTCTTCCTGTTTGCTACCCAGCTAATACCTGCTCCTTGTTTGATTCCCTCGCCTGTAAGTTACCATTTTTTTCATCATTAAATATTCAACTCACCATGCGGCTCCCAAACTCGTGTGCGCTTTGGTGTAGCAAAACCCACACCTAACTTGACACTGTCATTTTATGAGTTGATTAATTTAATTAACTAAAGTATCAACATCTTGAGGCCTTTAACTGCCCAGTGTTTAACAGAGCCAAAAAACAAGCCAAAGTGAAGATGTTAACATCAGATGATTAATCTGTAAAAACAAAATGCTTTGTATGTCCGATAGTGGCATAGGTCCATTGTCATGTGTCCGGTTTTAAGTTACACACGTGTAAATATGACATGGTAAGGTGTGACTGGGGAATTTATTGATTTGAAAGACCATTACAGAAAGTATGAACATAGTAAACATGTTGATAGATACCACAACCAGAAATAATGATCGAGCTTATCAATTATCAGCGAAAATCATTATGATTCGGTTATTTTAATCCTACAGGCATTTTTTGGTGGCAAATATTCCCTATACCTTCGCTATCTGCCCACTTTTCCACAGTCCTTTATTTGTACATTGATCAAGCATTTCTCGTGGAGAGCCAAACTTCTTTAGGATTTTTAATGGGAAAAACAAAACAAATGAAAGAAGATGCATTAAACTGAAGTTCGACCAAAAACTGAAATGTACAGCATATTCACAGCTTTTCCCTTCAGGTTTATTCAGAAATGTGGTTTACCTCTAGATCTTAATATGTAATAGTTGGCATTCCTGTTGGCGTCAACAAATGAGTTTGAAACGGATAGCAGCAAGCAAAGGTGTTTTTCACATAACTTGGAGATCCAATATTCTCGGCGATATGAGATAACGGTTACACTTTAGTTTCAAAACATAGCTAAAAAATCAGAGGCAACAAAATCAGCAGAAGCAGAGATGGAGGAACAACACAACAGAATTTACTACAACATTAGAAAAACAAAGGATGCAGTTTAGAATGTTTCAGAAACAAATTGAGAAAATGCAAGTGTTAACACAAATCCTAAAAATCTGTTTCAGTTACCCACCAGATATCATAAAAATTGTGTTTTCTTCCAAAATGTTGACCTTTCTAAAAGGTTGTCATGCTTTCTACAACATTGTGCTTTTTGATCACTGATATGAGGCGGCCCAACAGGGCCACAATCACATTTTTAAGCCATGTTGTCCACCTGGCTGCACGCCAGTTTATTTACCTTTTTCGTCATCTACCTCCAATATAACCCAGTTACCGCGATCACACTCTACCCAGCATTACTGAGTTCCTAGATCCCAGAGTCTCTAATCAGGATCTATTCAAGTGTAAGAGTTGATTCTGAGTGCAGACAAGCAGTACTGGAACGTCCTTCAAATCTGAGCTCTTTTATGATGCGTCTCATCATTAGTGTTTATTGCAGAGCTTATTAACAGTGTCACTAAAATGGAGGTGGTGAGATGTTTACACTGGACATCAACGTATCTATGACTACATATTTTTACAGTAACAGTATCTGGTAATGTTATGAGTCGTTGGCCCACCTTGGTTCCGTCCAGGCTGATGATCCGGTAGACGTTGCGTGTGCTGTCGTAGAAGTAGGAGACGGTGACGGCGTGCTTGCTCGCAGGCAGCCAGTTCTTCTTGGTGTTGGGGTCGATCTGGAAGACGTGGGCCCTCGTGCTGTAAATGGGCTGCTCCCTGAAGGGAACAAAGAAGAAGTGGTGAACCTCTTTGTGCCTCAGCACCAGCGTCTCGCCAAATCCACCACCGGCCCCAGAATCTCTGCTGCCCAGGGGGGAGTGGGATCGCCCCGGGAGCCTGATCACCAACTCGCCGTCCTGCATTGTTACACCTCAGAAAGTGGTCCCTGCTTTCATTGCTTGGTTCCTAACTTAAACTAAAATAACCTTTAAATCACACCTTGGGCTCACACTTGTTCTCATGCCTTTGGCTTAAAAACAACCTGAACTGTCAATGCAGAAAAGACCCTCCCTGTCTGTCCAGGTCTCTCTGTGTTAGGCAGCACCGCCTCTGTGCTCAGATATGGGAATGCCTGCAGCTCTAAGTGAGGTTCACTCTGGGGAACATAGAGGGTGTTAGGCTAAATATAGATAGTAGGCCAATGTTAACTACAGTAGACACACCCCACAGAGCCGCGGTTTCTACATGAACCCATTAACAACATGCAATTACAGTGCCCTGCAAGTCTTCATGCCCCTTGAACTTTTCCAAAGTTTACAAACACAAACTGAAATGTAATTTATTAAGATTATAGGTGACAGACCAACACAAAGTGAACATGGAAGGAAAGAACTGAAGTGGGCCCGGCTTTTATCTTGATACCTCAAAATAACATTTAGTACAACCAATCACGTCCAGAAGTCACTTGATTAATAGAAAAAGTACCCCTGTCTGTAATATATTCTCAGTATACAGTAAATCCAGCTGTTCTGTGAAGGCCTCAGAGTTTTGTTAGAGAACATTAAAGAACAAACAACATGAAGACCAACGTTAACAGCAGACATGTCAGGAAGAAAGTTGTTAAGAAGTTTAAAAGGTTTGAAGACTTAAAAGACAAATTCCAAAGCTCTGAACACCTCACAGTGCACTGTGGTGTCGATAAAGCAAAAATGCACACCACACTTTTCAGATTTTGATAACCGTGTATCATTTTCCCTCCATTTCATTAATATACACTACTTTATGTTGGTCTGTTATCTGAGATTCCAAAGAAACACTTTACTGTTTCTGGTCATAATGTGACAAAATGTGGAAAAGGTTGGTATAAATACCACAGACATTGTATGACATGCATGCAGTGGAATTAAAGATCTTTGTTGAGTGTTTGTTTAAGCAGATTTGTTATTTATTGTTTGGATGCATTAATTCCTAACTGACCTCTTATGGCTATTTCTGCACTTTAATAAGACAAGTTGTCTCCTGACCCTGCTTTCATCCACCCCCCTCCTCTCACATTGCTCTTCCAGCGTCCTCCTGTATTGCTGCATTGTTGGGGCTTTCTTGGGTAATATCTACAGTCACAACACACTCAGAGCGCAGGGTGCCGAGGGAGATATTCTAGGCTGGCAGCGCTGGCAGAACACAAGATAGAGAAGTGCTTACACTGCACTGTAGGGGTGATGGGGAGGGGGGGCATCAAAAGCTGGCTGTATAAATGAATATTAAAATTCAACAGCAGCACCCCTCCTGTGTATGATTAGCCAAGACGGGGAGAGAACAGGGGACGGGAAGGACTGGGGGATAAAGACAGGGAGACGTAGAGGTGTGTTGGACAGCGAGACAAAGAGGATGATTGGGAATGGGAGAGTATAACGAGTCAGAGACTGAATCTGGGATGATTAATGCTGCTCCACAAAGCTGCTTGTGGAGTGCTGCGCACGAATTATCATAATCATCGACAGCAGTGTAAGTGGCAGTACTGTGAGTCATTTCAGCTCTCTCTCCCCATCACACATCACACTAAAGCACACCCTGTTCGTATGATCCCTGCTATAGCCGCTTGACAACTGCCAGCGTTTTTTTCTTCTTGCTTTACTTTTTTATTTGATTGCATAATTTTACCAGAGCTGAGGCAAATTTTGCGGTTCTTGTGTTGTTCTGCATTTTCACGCCTGTGCCGAAGAGTTTTGTTTCAAAAACACCACCCACCAGCTGTCAAAGAAGCAATAATTACTCCCACAACACAACTTTGAAAAGAGACGGAAACAAATGATGGACTGATGGACTGAATACTGCAGCTTTCTTTTATTTTCTCAAAAAGTGTCAGATAAAAATCAAAGATGCAGAGGGCCTCACATAATTCAGCTACAGGATTCCATGGGGGTCAGTCCAGCATGTGTTGACCTTCTTGTATGTTTTTAGTTGTATTAGAACAAGTTCAAGTTCATCAATGCATGAAAGAAGAGAAAGTGGTCGGTCACAGAAAGTGCACCTCTTTCTCCTTTAACAGACTAGAAGAAAGCATGAGTGAGAAAAAAAGAGAGGAGGAGGAGGAATAGGAGGTGTTTGGTGACTGCACCGCACAATACGAGGGCAGCTGAGAGGAGGCCAGGGGGTGATAAAGGAAGGAAAGACAGACAGATGATGTGAGAAAAGAAGAGAGAGAGAAAGAGAGGGAGAGAGATGAGGAAAATGTGGAGGAGGTGATGAATGTAGGAGAAGAAGCTGGAGTGATGAAGAATCCACCCGTCTCCTGGGAGAAGAAGAGGATGAAGATAGTGGGAAGCTTTAAAGTGCATCTCTGGGTAGTGAAAGAAACTATGGGAACTTTGAGGAAATGCAATGCAAGGGATTAAAGAACGTTTTTAGGAGGGATGTATAATATCGTCCATAATGATTGGCTCCTCTGGTAAAGCTGTGTAAGAAGCCATAAATTAAACCTGTCTGTCTGTTGAAGAATGATTTCACCTTCACAACAGCAGCACTGTGTGTGAGGATAAGAGAAACTTTAGTCCATGTCTGGGCTTATCTGTTGCACCTCCAGCTTTTTTTTATGTTTTAGTTTTTGTTGTGATCGTTAGGATAGGTGTGTTATTTCCTTATGAAGATTAACACACATCTTCGTTGCTTGAGTCCCATGTTCTCTTGTTTCAAGACAACCCAATAAACTTACAGAACATATCAATTACAAAAATGCTGCAGCTATATTTAGGAATTGTTAGAAGTTTCAATAATTGTAAAACATATGATTTTGTCAAAAATAATTATTTTTTAATGTGGGCTTTTATTTACTCGCTGAGTAAATGTAAATGCTGTTTTTTTTATTTTTAAATGCTCCAGTGTGAGATTATATTACTGTAATAAAAGATGAATTTATCCTAAAGATCCTTTCACATCTTTAACAGAGGAGCCTACAAATGGCAACAAATGTGGAAGGTACATAAGACTCGCACGTGTCTTCTGTGTACTGATCATAATGATGATCATCAGTTGATGGTTGTAAACACACAAACCAACATGCATACATCAGTAAGTCTTGATAATGTTGATATTTCTTAACGGCATAGATTTTTTTGCCATGGGCTTTAATTAAACAACTTGTTTTGGTCTATAAACATTTGTAAAACCAAATTACATGTAATTATTAAGCTAATTATATTAAATAATTACCACTAGTCTCTGACTTGTACCCCAATTTTGAACCAAAGCATTGCCAAATTACACTCATGTCACATATTTTTCTTGGAAGTTAAGGATTGTGGTAAATTATGTACATATATGATCATAGAAATACTCAAATGTCACAAATTTAATTTAATTGTATATATATCTTCTGAAGGTTTTGTTGTCATTTACATTGACTGGGGTTCTGATCCCTGTTTGGACCATTTAAGTCTTATATAATGCACTATTCACTTCCTCCTGAATGAGAAAGCACATCCAAACCTTTGACTGGTAGCATCTGCTGAAAGAGATTGTGACCCTTTATCAAACCGGACCTCCTGCTCGTGGATATGAGTCACATAAAAACATTGCTTACCAGGTTCTATAGGTAGACTACAGGATACTTCTTTAACTCATCACTTGTTATCTAATTTTCCTTTAGGACTGATAAATTGTTTTTACTTGGATTGACAGATGCTTGGTACCAACTATCCTGCAAGGAACAGTTCCTTCTCAAACCCAGAAAATTTGGAAAAAAAGACCACAAGTACAAAATGACGCAAGAGTGAAATGACAGCACCCGAAACAGTCATATTCTTGGTTACAGCCTGCATGCATAAAATGGTAATAAGAACATACAACCCACTAAAGTTTACATACATATAAGGTTTACATAATTTGTATTTGTCTCGGGGAAGTTTTAATGGTGTTTGTTTTTCACAAACCTTTCATTTTTGACTTTGATAAAATATTAGATGGTGGCCTCTGTGGTTAACAATGAGACAAGATGAAAAAATTTTGTTTTATCTGTCAAGAATGTGGTTCTCAAAGGGCAGACAGGCAGGCAGCAGCAGAACGGTAAGATGAAACATTTAATAAAAATGAAAAACTTACATCTGGCCTGCGAGGATCAGAAACAGGCATAAACACGAGCAGGCATGGCATGACCAAACAGTATTCTCCAGCGAGGGGTAAACCGAACAGAAGAGTATATATAGTGGATGGCACAGGTGAAAACAAGACAGACTGGCACGAAAGAGGCGGACCGAATGAAGCTGATTATCTTGGTAAAGAGAGTTGACTGGAGCTGAACAGAGATACTGGGAATACTCTAACAGAGAAATAACTCAAAATATAAAGAACACAAGAATAAAATGGAAAGCTAAATGCAAAGAAATATACGAACATAAAAAAACACCCAACAAGTCTGAGCACAGATAAATGAACTGATATGGCAAAAATAACCTAATAAACAT
This sequence comes from Girardinichthys multiradiatus, assembly GCF_021462225.1. Taxonomy (NCBI): domain Eukaryota; kingdom Metazoa; phylum Chordata; class Actinopteri; order Cyprinodontiformes; family Goodeidae; genus Girardinichthys; species Girardinichthys multiradiatus. Next base: position 34,276,306 of record NC_061805.1, on the reverse strand, counting down.
GAACACAAATAAAAACCAAAACCAACACCATTAAATCATGACACTTATTTTTGGTTCCACAGGAAATATTTAAAGAAAAATGGTTTCCGTTGGGCTTTTTCCTCCGACAAATCCAAACTCTTTGTAAACTGAAAACAAGTGATCACAAGAAACTTTGGAGAAAGTTTTTGTCTTAAGGCCAATTCAACAATCTGCTGCCTGGGTGTTTGAAAAAGGAAAGCGATATTTTTGCTTGTGACGTCAGAAAGTGCATTGTTATTTCCATCACTGCCTTTACAGCTGTGGCTGTATGTGCCATTGCAAAAGAAAAAGAGGTGGCATGACGAGCCTTAGGAGTTGGCAAACTCTGGAGTGTGCTTTCTCTTTTTTACATTTACTGTAGATACTTTTTTCAATGTACTGTTTAGATGGGTCCTTGTCTTACACCTCAATGTGGCTAGAGTTTTACTTTACTTCCAAACGGTTTATGCAGGGACAGGTCCATCCCCGAGACAGCTATGCACGCTCAAAGTTTCATCCTTGGAATCAAGCGCTCATGAAGAGAAGCAGACATGTGGACTCCACAATAAACCCTTGGAGATGACACCAAGGTTTGAACCCAGAGTGATCATGCTTTGATTACACAAAAAAGCACCCACAGTTTCAAACACACACATGTGCAGCTCCAGGGATGACAACAGGTGCTGGCTGTGGTACATATTGTGCTTCGAGGGTTTGATCCGCAGATGCGACTCACAGCATGAAGCACAAACAGATTGCACACATATGCCTTGTGTAATACCTCAGAATGCTGTGGTTTATTTCTACCTCAGTGTGTCCTCTTTTTGTGGGCAGAGGCCCATCTTTCCCAACCAATTTTAAAATGGAACTCAGATTTTGCTTTCCAACTTCCTTCTTGCACCACTAGAAGTTGCCCTTATTTCCACCGATTTCTATTGTGTTATTTAAGCAGATCTTATTTAAGGTAAACTGGGGGAATGGTTAGATTACTTATCTCCGCTCTGATTGCATTTGCAAAAGTAAGTGTTGATAGGGATCACCTCTATGTGTCCACCACCACAGTTTTCCTCTTTGCCATTATCAGAGCTCCAACAGGCTTTGTTTTGAGCCACAAATCTGGAAGTGAAATATGACTCTATCTGCCATTATTACCAGTCAGGCTGCCAGGCAACTGAGCTGCAGCTATATGTGAGTTAATCTAATCTCCTCCTGTGCATATATTCAGTGCTGTGCTAAAGTTTTCAACCAAACTTTTCCACATTTTGTCTTGTTACAAACACACCTTTCAATGTATTTTATCAGGGTTTTGTGTGATAGACCAGGGACAGGAAGTTTGAAGTTCGGTATGACATGTAAAATGTGGAAAAGCTGAAGAGGTATTAATGCTTTTGCAAGTCACCGTAGACCTAAACACACACACTGGCAGTAGTGTAGGGCTTTGGATCGCAGTTAATAAATTCCACTGTGGATCAATTGAGTCATTGAGTCTGTTGCATAACAGCAAGTTAGTCACCAGCATGGCAGGGCCCAGTGGAGAGCTGGAGCTGAGTGGGACATGGTTGAACGATGTGCTGCCCACACCGTAGGAGGACAGAGTGGGCGACTGGGGGTGGTGGTGGTGGTGGGGTTCTCCAGTATATTGTAAATAGTCAATGCAGGAGTTTTGGCTGCCTTCTAGAAATCGTACCCTGCCCATGCCACATTATTATTAACCTCCCGCTGTGTAATTAATCACAATAAAGTGCAAGAGACAGCTGTTAATGAACGACAGGCTGAGTGGAGGAAACGGATCGCTGAGCTCAGGCTTGGGGGGACATGCACATGAGCAGCCCTCTCTGCATCGTGTGTGAGGCTTAAGACTGATTCACTTATGGGTGCCTTCGGTTGGGGGTGTGCAGCAGCCGCCTGTACTGCCATAGAGACAGAAAGTGGCTTTCTGTCAGCGCTGAGTGCGGCTCTGGAGCTTCAGCTGACATTCCTCTGCTGCTGACATTATGCTCTTCTGAACACAGACTAGCAGAATGAAGAACAAAATGTTCAGCATCTCTGAACCATCTCTGAAGGAGAATATAACAGAGCAAGTGATGCTGGTACATAGATGTATCTTCAGTTACATAACTGTGTTAAAAAATAATTGTGCATCATTTTTGTTACGTTTGTTTAAAGCTGCTAGCCAGACCTTTTTGAAAGATCACTCAAACCCACTTTAGATATAGCATGTCGCCCACAGGGCAACATGTCATGGTCAAGTTTTCTGTTTCTTTTGCTATTCTGCTGTATCTTGCTATTTAATCAAGATAAAATTGACCCTCCCAAATATAAACCATTACCAGAACATGTCTCTGATGACATCACATGAGACATAATGCAACGCATCAGAGTCCTTTTGAGTAAGACAATTTGTATTATATTTTTTAATCTCTTTTTTTGATGTTTTAATAAGCTTCCTCCTTTAAAGCCAGTTACTTGTATTCTGTTTTGGTGCAGGAAAACGTTGGAGTTGTATGTTCGTACATCTTCCAATTGTGAAACACTTGGTTTGAAGAGGACAAGGCCAGACTGGAATGGACAGATTTCATTATCAGAGATCTTCAGGGATCATTGTGAACTACGTTGTGATAATGACAACATGGTCTGGTGGATAATTTCCATTACGATGTGTTTCAAGTCCCAACGGTGTTTCCTACAGAACTGCTGCATCACCTCTTGTGATGTCACTGACCCAAATATACACGAAAGCAGAATTAGCTTTATTCATTTTCATATTTGTGTTTTTTTTAACAATGTGTTCTATGAAATATTACTGCGCTATGTTTTTTGTTTTTCTGAGAACATGGATTTGGAGGAAAAAAAATACACCACTAGAAATTATATTTATGGAGTTAGAAAAAAAACATATCATCGCTTCATTTTTATGAGAAACTCCAACTAAGGACTGGTCCAGAGTCAGCCAAGTGACCACAAAACTACTGCCCCAACATTATTATTATTGTTTTGTTTTATTTATATTTTACACTATCATCGTGGACCCAGTTTCCTTTTCAGGATATCTAAAAATTAAATGAAGTTCTTAGTTTTGGATTTAGAGCTTTTTGGCAGCACACCAAGGCCTGACGGTGATGCCACACTTCTGATCCCATTTCATACATACAACCACTAAAAGCTCTCCAGAAAATGTTGAAATTACATTTTGAAGCACATAAAGGTCCAATCCATTAATGCCTGTAAAGGTCAGTGTGTTTGAATGTGCATTCAAAGAAAGGTAAAGGAAATCAACTTGTAAGGTTATATTATCCACACTTACCCCATTGTTGTGGTTGAAATGAAAGGCGACACCTGACCACTGATCTCTTCTGGAATAAAAAGCCAATATGCTGGACGGGCTTCTGCGTATGAAGGTTTTTGTTCCCCCACTATCTCTACACGACAGTCTGCAACGTATTACCGTCGGTGTGTCTGCAGGAATGTGTTGACAGCAGCTCCATTCCCCCTTCCTGTGTCATCGCATGAATTCACGCATACATGTCGTAGTGCACATGGCCCAGTGGTCAGATGTTCTCCTCCTCTCGTCGCTTGGTGATGGAGCAGCAGCAGAACAAGCGGCAGCACGGTGCTGGATCCAGCGCAGATGCTGCCGATGATGGAGAAGATCCCACGGACGCCCTGCTGTTGCCGTGTAAATTACAGATCCTCGTTGGAAGGGTGGAGAAGCTCTGCTGCTGCTCAAACTGGGAAAACACAATCCTCATTTAGCGAGAAGACAGCGCGCAGCATCACTGTCCACGTCTCCCCCCACTACCTCTCTCTCTCCCTCACAGCCTATTACCACAGGCTCACAGGCTACACCCCCACTCCTGCGCGTCCACTCCACAGCTATTCCACGCACTCTTTATTAGCATTTCTTCCTAAAGTTGCCTTTTGTGTTTCTAGAACATCAGTTCATGCTTTTCCCCACTGGAAGAGAGTGAAATTCCAACATACTCGCAGAAGCGTGTATTAAATTCTCCTGCAGTGTGTTATTGATCCAAGCCTAACAATCCACAGAGCCCTAATTGCACGATGCCCACCCCTCCCAAAAAAAAAAAGCCCCACATCTGGATGATGCATCCGCTTCCCTCCCACTGCCGACGTCACCACACCGTCCTCCGCAGTGACGTTACTCTGTGCTCAGGGGACTGATACCATTTGATCTTAAAATATGTTTGTCGAGGTGAAATAAGCGCTCATTGGGGTTGCCAGGCAGGATTAAAAACAACGAACAACACAAGCAAGAAGTTAATGTGTGGTCTCTAAAAGTAAGATGAAAACATGCAAACACTGTGTTTAGTTTTTTTTTTTCCACTACAGACTGAGTTGTGTTAATGCTGTAGGCATTCACACTATTAAGATCCTTTTTCTCTTTATTCTTTATTATTCCGTTTTCTTCTTCTTCTGGTTGCTTCCTTACACTTTTTGATTCGCTTCTCCTTCTGCATACTTTGTGGTATTTTAACCGTTCAACTTTCACAATATTCAGCCCTTTCAGGACATTCCGGCTATGACTTTTGGTATTTATACCTTTTATACTTTTTAAAATATTCAGCTTTTTATGGGTTTTTTTTTTTTTTTTTTTTTTTGTTCCCATTGAAATGAATGGAAAACGACACAAATTCCACTAAAACTTCACTGTTTTTGCCATTTAACTATATCTGCAAACTAACAGTATTAACAGTTTTCAGTCAACACGCTCCAAAGCAACGCAAAGTCAACACACCCTGAATAGGAAACCTAAATATCTGAGCAAAAAAATCATTAAAGTCACATGTTTTCGAATCGCTGCCTCTCGTAAACCGTTCAAGTTAGAGACATGAGCCTTGTGCAGATTTATCTTCAGACCTTGCTGACGCTCACAGTGAAGGAATTTTTTTTTTTTTTGATACCTTTTATTGCTTTGTCATAAAAAAGGTTTGTTTAGGAGTACCAAATCTGTCCTTCTCAAAACTGCTTGACATTGAAAAAATTCCAAATTATCCACTTTTCTACACTGTCATATCTCCTACATGGATTTATGTAGACACACGAAAATCTCCAGGATTGTTCACCGATCACTGCTGGTACCTACGGTCCAAGAAAATATTGGGATACCTTTTATCATTTTCTCGTGAAGCAGGTTTGTTTGAGAGTGAAAAATTCACCTTCACTCGGGTTAAAAATTGTCAAAATGATCCACTTTTTCACAGGGTCACACCTCCCAGACAGATTTTTGTAGAAACTTGAGAAGCTCCATGATTGTTCAGCAAGGCCTGCTGATTCATACGGTGCATGAATCAAATCGATAGCCCTTAAAGTTTCCGAGTTATTAGACGTTGTTCAAGAGCATGTTCAGGCATTTTTATCTTTTTCTCAATTTTTCCCTTTCTTTTCACCTAGTGTTGTGCCTTTATTATTATATTTTCAATAAAAAAGTGTTAATATTCTCGTTCCCCTGTCCTTTCCCTTACGGTTTCCGAGTTATGGGCGGTAGTTCGGGAGCATGCGCCTCCATGTTAAAAGCCCAGGCCAGGGGGAGACGATAGTGAGGTGCTGCAGGTGTCACGTTACACTGACGCTCTTTGCTGATTGGCTGATTCATTCCTCACTGTTTTATTTATAGCTTTGTGTATCTCCTACTGTAGATGTCTGCCTTTCTTCTCTTCCTGTCTCCTACTCAGACACACACACACACATCCATGGATTAATATCTTTTTGAGGACTTTGCATTGACTTCCATTCAATTTCATTCGTTTCTATGGCCTAAACCTGAACCGACCCCCTAACCCTTTGACCATCTTCACAGGAAGCAACTACATGGCGGCCATTTTGTGTCGAGTTCTTTAACAGCATGTACTGCTGTTCCAACAGCTAGACAACAGTGATTAAATTTAAAAGGCAATTTCATAGACTTTTGCATATAGGCTGTTAGCACATCAGAACCTGGAACAATAAACTCCATCAGAACCAAGAGAAAATCTCCATCAGAACCAGTTGGGAACCTTCCATCAGAACCACATCCAAAAACGTCAATTAGAACCAGAAATAAATCTCTATCAGAACCTGGTACAAACCTCCATCTGAACCAGTTCCAAAGTCTATAAGAACCAGGTCAAACCTGTCAGAACCAGGAAGAAAACTCCGCCAGAACCAGGTCCAAATCTCCTTCAGAATCAGTAGGACCCTTCTATCAGAACCAGGTCCAACATTCATCAGAACCAGACCCAAACTCCATCAGAACCAGGAGGAATTCTTCATCAGAACCAGTTAGTAACCCTCCACCAGAACCAGGAAAAACTCTCCATCAGAACCAGGTCCAAATTCTATCAGAGCCAAGGAGAAACATTCATCAGAACCAGATCTAAACTCCATCAGAACCTGGTACAAATCTTCATCAGAACCATGTACAAAACTCCATCTGAAATACTAATTCTGGTTATAATATAGATAACCCTCTAATATAATCTGAAAAGACTGTGTTGTCACCTCTCATGGTTTTGGAGAAATAAATTCCTGAAAGTGGAACAAATGCATATAATGGTTGAGCATTTTGAGGTACATTGAGTTGTGTATTTCTCCAAAACTGTACAGTAAAATATAAAATATTTATTCTTTTACATAAAACATGAATGTGAAAGTTGTAAAAATGTAATTAATATAAATGTTCTGTAGGTTACTTTTCTGTTTTCCTCTTATTTTCTCAACCGTCGCCTGGATCGGCGCCCTTTCTGCTCCATTACCGTAATGCGCCTTGTATGCGCGACGCTAATCTTTAAGAGAGAGCTAGTGTCGGCTGGCGTGACCGCGTATTTCTGACTGTCGGCTCACTTGACCGCAGTTTTCTTCTATACAGTTGATGTCTCCTCACTGAAGCGACGCTACAAGCCCTGCAGTTCGAGCAGAAGTTCAGAGGTTTTGCAAATAACTTTTTTCTCTTTGCGAGAAAAAATGAGTAATTTTAATCAAAAAACGTTTTTTCAAACAATTTTGTTTTTCCTCCCCAAAATAAAATATTCCATAAAAAAAAAAAAATAATTGTTACAACTCTGAAAGTTTTGGTCACAACTTAATATTTTTTGATTGAGATTAGTGTTTTTTTGATTGAGATTCGTTTTTTGTTTGATTGAATAATATTGAGACAAATTTACCTCCATACTCTTCCAACACCTGAACAAGAGTGAATAATTTTAAAGGGCAATTTCATAGATTTTTAAATATAGGCTGTAGTAAGCATTACCATTTTAGCTAATTTTAGCTTATACATTGCTTTTTGCATAGTAGATGGGGTAAATTAATATCAGCCTTCATGCTAGTGATAGCCAATATGCTAATGTTAGCATATTGTGGGGAGTGGTGGCCTAGTGGTTAGAACAGGAGGTTTGATGGAGGTTTTGTGTTCCAGAGGGGACACAAGGGGCCAGGTTCATATCTCACAGATTGCCAGTCTGGGTCCCTGAGCAAGACCCTTAGCCCCAGAATGTTCCCTGGGTGCCGCACAATGGCAGCCCACTGCTCCCTATAAGGGATGGGTTAAACGCAGAGGACAAATTTTGTTGTAATGTACATGTGCAATGACCAATAAAGATGATTATTATTATTATGATTATTATTATTTTAGCTTCTCTTTCTCCTCTCTTCTCTCTTAGCTGAAGAACACTTTTATCCTTTTTTGGGCAATTTCTTGTTTGTTTTTGTGTTTCTTCAGCGTATTTGTTGTTAGTTCATTCTTTTTCTGAATTTTCTGCCATTGTTTATATTTTTTAGCAGTGACTTCAACTTCTTAGTCTATATTTTTGCTTCAGTCTATGCTCTTTCAGCTCATCTATGGGCAGCTCTTTCCTGCTTTTTAAATGTTTTTTGTCAGCTGTTGTATTTCAACAACTATTTCAAGTAGTTTTGTGGTAACTTCACCTTTGATCACGTTTTTTTCACGTTTGATTCTGTTGATAATTTGTGACTCCATAGGTGCTTCCTTTTACTCTGTAGGGGTTCGTTGCATTTGTTCGTGTAGCTAGAAAAGTTCTTTTTTGGCTTATGAAGTTTCTTCTGCATCGTTTTTGTTTCTTTGGATTTTCGGTCTTGCTGTGTCTTGCATTATTACAGGGGCTTGCAAAAGTACTTTTTCTCACTTGTAACTTCATGTTACAATGACAAAGTCTTTTCTAGCCTCTAGAATGTTTTTCTCACATGATTGCCCTCCATTTAGCGTCATCCTTCTTACCATTAACCCTGACCTGTTGAAGAAAAGCATTCCTACAGGATAATACTGCCATCACCGTGTTTCACCGTGGGGATGGGATGTCCAGGGTGATGTGCAATGTTAGTTTTAGAATAGATTACCTCCATACATATATGTGCGGTGTCCCCTACATGGCTTGTGGCAAACTATGTCTGCTATGTTCCTTGGTCTTCATGATGCTGTTAGTTTACTAATGTTTTCTAACAAACCTCAGAAGCTTTCAAAGGACATCTATGATTATATTATTATTACAGAAGTGAGGGGAATTTTATCTGGAAGTGTCAGAGTAGAAGCTCCTTGATGTGGGCCACATTTGTTTTACAGTTATTCTATTTGTAAGCCTTGATTTTCTTTCTCCGGTGACAAATGTTGCATCTTTTAACATTTTATCACAAAGGATGAAAACATTTTTTTTATTAAATTCAAGTTTATGGCAAATGAATTTTGAGAGATGTCATCAATGTAGACTTGTCACCCTTTGAATAACTGCTGCAACTCAAAATCCATTGTAGTAAACATGAGGGCCATCTACTTCCCTACATAAATTATTTTCAATATTTTAGAAAACAGAAATTTGAATAAGGCAGAGGAGAGCCAGACAGCAGAACTGGAAGCTAAACGCCCAGAGGAGGGTAGATCATCATTCAGAGCAAGATGATCACCTTCTTTGTGTGTTATTTTCTAATCTACAGAGACCTTTAGGAGCTTGGTGTGCAGAAAAACACTGATCATAACATCCAAAAGCAAATGCCCAACAGTGCTTTCAACAACACATACTTGATCACACTTTGGAAAATTAAATGTCAGAGTGTGGGGTCCACACTTGGAGGCAGCCATTAATGGAAAGAAGAAAATACCAATTTAATCTAAAATAAATAAACCTGTTTATTGTGATTATTGTATTTTATTTTAAGATCCATTAGGTTCAATACTGGTTAAAAAAAAAACTATCATATTACCCAATCTGTCAAATGTATGTACCAACATGATTTAGACCAATAAACCATAACTCAACACATAATAAATGTAGTCAGTACCAAACCTTTGTTTACTGTGCTGGAAAATAAATGTGATTGTTAGTCGTGTCTGTGACGTCTTTTGTGCATTTACTGACTAGAGGAACTTTATGAAGTGTGGGAGGAACTTTTAAATAGACAATGGAGGATAGATAAGCTGACAGCAGCCATGGTGATTTTGTTGAACTTATCTGATTCAAGGCCCACATGCAAATCAAACCAATTTGTATATTTTCAGAATATATCTCTATTATCTTAAACAATATTTTAACTGGTATACACAGACAGTCCTGTAAGGCTGTGCATAAAAATGATTTCACTCAGTTATATTAGTGACTGTAAACTGGAGCTCGTAGGCTGCAAGTTCATTTTATCCTTTCCACAAACTTTCTGGCCCAGTTCTGAAAGGGTTACTGACGACAGCTTATAGCCAATTGATATTATATATATAGCCATTATAAACCCAGTTAACCCATGGACAATCCTTTTTGTTGCCAATGTTTCAGCCTATTATCTTCCCATGTATGCATCATGAGTAAATGTTGACTGGATACTAATCATAAAATTTCACTAGCTGTCTTTATTGAAATTAAAAGTCTTGCATTGTGTTGTGAGATCATTGCCAGATCTGAGCTCTAAGTTCAGAGGCATCATAATCGCTCGATGTCTGTTAAATGTCCAGCTACCAATATGTAAAAATACATTATTCAAATACGGTTTTTGGTGCTGCTTTTAATACAATTCATTTGTCTAACTCCAAACCTTTTCGTCAGTTGTTTCTATCAAACTTCTTTACAGCATTTAGCATGTATTATATTCTTTAAAATATTTTTTAAATATTATTTACTTACAGTGGTTCCCAAGCCATAGCAAAAGTGTCAAAAAAGGTTATAAAGTTAAGTTGAGCAACAACACCTCTGGAAAATAATAATCGTCATTTATTTATAAAAGCAAAAACAATCCTCACTCTTGAGCACATTTTGTTAACGAACCATCCATATCCCTGTTTAGCATTTTTCAATTTAGTTTTTGGGTGAATTTTTCCTTTAATGAAAATAAGCACACGTCTCCTTTAAATGCGGTTCTGCTATGTCACGAAATCAATGCGGAAGTGATTACGCTGAGAGTCATCCTTACTTTTGTTTACATGAAATTTGGGTAAGTGTTACAGAAAGTATGAGTTTATTTTGGAGCAAATGTTTTACGACGTTTAGTGACAGGTCCGCATTAATGCACTCCTTGTTTAAAATCTCAGAATAAATCTCTTTTATTTATTGCTAAATGATGGTTATCTATGGTTAACTTTAGCCAGCTAAAACCGTTAGCTTCTTAAATCCCGGGCGGCGGAAAGTTTCGATTTACTTGGTTACTCTTCCAGCCGTTTTCAGGGATTTTAGCACATTCGACATTTACGGGCTGTTCTTCAACCTCACTTGATTCCGTTGGACTGTTTTGTTTTTCCCCCTGAAAAATCAGCAAAGTTTATGTTGGAGCTTAGTGGAGTTCCTGGGCATGTTTTACGGCAATAAGATTCCGACGCGGCGGTCTGGCTACGGTAACGAGCCGTACCCTCCGCCACGAGACCCCGGGTGCTATGACTACCACCACGGAGGACCGGAAGCTGCTAACAGGTGAGTCCAACGAAGAAGGACGCTGAACAGGTGTATAGTACAGGTCCTTCTCAAAATATTAGCATATTGTGATAAAGTTCATTATTTTCCATAATGTCATGATGAAAATTTAACATTCATATATTTTAGATTCATTGCACACGAACTGAAATATTTCAGGTCTTTTATTGTCTTAATACGGATGATTTTGGCATACAGCTCATGAAAACTCAAAATTCCTATCTCACAAAATTAGCATATTTCATCCGACCAATAAAAGAAAAGTGTTTTTAATACAAAAAACGTCAACCTTCAAATAATCATGTACAGTTATGCACTCAATACTTGGTCGGGAATCCTTTGGCAGAAATGACTGCTTCAATGCGGCGTGGCATGGAGGCAATCAGCCTGTGGCACTGCTGAGGTCTTATGGAGGTCCAGGATGCTTCGATAGCGGCCTTTAGCTCATCCAGAGTGTTGGGTCTTGAGTCTCTCAACGTTCTCTTCACAATATCCCACAGATTCTCTATGGGGTTCAGGTCAGGAGAGTTGGCAGGCCAATTGAACACAATGATACCATGGTCAGTAAACCATTTACCAGTGGTTTTGGCACTGTGAGCAGGTGCCAGGTCGTGCTGAAAAATGAAATCTTCATCTCCATAAAGCTTTTCAGCAGATGGAAGCATGAAGTGCTCCAAAATCTCCTGATAGCTAGCTGCATTGACCCTGCCCTTGATAAAACACAGTGGACCAACACCAGCAGCTGACACGGCACCCAGACCATCACTGACTGTGGGTACTTGACACTGGACTTCTGGCATTTTGGCATTTCCTTCTCCCCAGTCTTCCTCCAGACTCTGGCACCTTGATTTCCGAATGACATGCAGAATTTGCTTTCATCCGAAAAAGTACTTTGGACTACTGAGCAACAGTCCAGTGCTGCTTCTCTGTAGCCCAGGTCTGGGGAATGCGGCACCTGTAGCCCATTTCCTGCACACGCCTGTGCACGGTGGCTCTGGATGTTTCTACTCCAGACTCAGTCCACTGCTTCCGCAGGTCCCCCAAGGTCTGGAATCGGCCCTTCTCCACAATCTTCCTCAGGGTCCGGTCACCTCTTCTCGTTGTGCAGCGTTTTCTGCCACACTTTTTCCTTCCCACAGACTTCCCACTGAGGTGCCTTGATACAGCACTCTGGGAACAGCCTATTCGTTCAGAAATTTCTTTCTGTGTCTTACCCTCTTGCTTGAGGGTGTCAATAGTGGCCTTCTGGACAGCAGTCAGGTCGGCAGTCTTACCCATGATTGGGGTTTTGAGTGATGAACCAGGCTGGGAGTTTTAAAGGCCTCAGGAATCTTTTGCAGGTGTTTAGAGTTAACTCGTTGATTCAGATGATTAGGTTCATAGCTCGTTTAGAGACCCTTTTAATGATATGCTAATTTTGTGAGATAGGAATTTTGGGTTTTCATGAGCTGTATGCCAAAATCATCCGTATTAAGACAATAAAAGACCTGAAATATTTCAGTTAGTGTGCAATGAATCTAAAATATATGAATGTTAAATTTTCATCATGACATTATGGAAAATAATTAACTTTATCACAATATGCTAATATTTTGAGAAGGACCTGTATATTAGCGAGGTCAGTAAAGAAATGTGAAATCTCACTTTGATTTGTTTCTTCTCGTTTTAGGGCTTCCCCGAGTAAACTGTTCATTGTTTAATAAACAACAACAATTCTCAAATATGAATATTGGCTGTTTAAATAGAATAAAAAACAATACATGAAGGCAAAGAGAGAATATAATTTTTTTTAGCGCTCAAACTACAAAACGGGACAATTTCCTAAAATTTTTCCCTTTACTTAATTTCTGCCAAAAGGCAACAAAAAGACTAGGTTTTAAAATGCCAACATTTACTTCTAAAGAGCGTGGGATTAGGAGCTCGTTCATACTCAGAAATGTAATTTTTTGTTTATCAAAAGTATCAGATGTTTCTGTCTGTGGGTGTGTTTGTTTTTGTTGGTTTTTTTTGTCACCAGAGACGGAGAAAACAACCGAGACAAAACAAAATGACACATTTTTACCCTGATCTCTCACTCGTACAGTAAATGGTTACTTGTTACAATTATTTTTAATGGTCTGAATATGAATTTGTTCGTATTTGTTTTTTGTTTCTTTCAGCTTTAACTTTCCGAACATAGAGAGTCTGTCTCCTTATGAATGGAAGCCTCCACCTGCAGCCGCTCCTCCACACACAGCCAGTACAACCAGTGGGCGCAAGTAAGTAACGCTTTGTCTAGAACTGAGTGATCTCTGTCCATGCTCACTTCTGTTTAATGAATGTTTGACTTTACCCAATCAAAATGTGCTTCTTGATCATATCGACCTTTGCAGGAGGCACCGGAACGACTACAGTACTTATGCTGTCAAACGCCAACGAGTTGACCATTTGCCTCAGCCATCAGCAGCCTCGCCTCTAAGATGGGCTGCTCATCCTGACCAAGCAGTGGGAGAGTCGTCCAGATCAGCCCTCATGGGGTTTGATCCCTTTTATCCCAATCCGCTCCACTTTCTGAACACACAGGTGCTCTCTGTTCCGGAAAGCTTTACGAGGATTCAGAACTACGTCAAGGACAAGGTGGGCCTGATCTTTGTAATGTCTGGAGAAGATTACGTACAGATATTATTTGTTTCAATAAGTGTTGTGCGTTTTAATATATGTTGTGCGTTCAGCTGAGTAGTCAGATGGTGGAGCTGTTTGAGGCTTGTCAGCAACAACCTTCAGATCTGGACAGAAAAGAGGCGTGTCGAGCACGGCTGCAAGATGACATACAGAAAATATTTCCAGGTTAGGATCAAACGGATTTAATTGTATTCCTGGTACCTTGTTGTTTTTTTTTTTGTGTTTTTTTTATTATTAAGTGTGTTTCTCTCAGCGGCACGGCTTTACCTGACTGGATCTTCTATGAACGGGTTGGGTTGCCGGAGCAGTGATGCTGACGTCTGTCTTGTGATTAAAGGAAATGTACGTTTGGATCGTCCTGCGCTGTTCTTTTTGATACAAATGACAACCATTTACACTGATTTTCTTACAAATAATCTGTGCTGTTGCCTGTTTCAGAAACGCCCCAATCCAGTTGATGTCCTTTCTCAGCTCCAGAGGGCTTTCAGACCACTCGGTAAGTGATTTAAAAATCGAAAAAATTTGACTTTTTTTTTTATTTTTTAAACCAGCCAGTCCTTTTTCTTCTGTAATCTTATTTACCTTCTTTTTCCGGTGCCTTGCAAAAATATTTAACTTTTTCACATTTTGTTAGGATACAGCCACAAGACTTTCTGTTATAGAACAGCAAGCAGTGCAGGCATGTGTAGTGGAGAAGAAGACGCATGGTTTTACAAATAAAATGTGAAAGGTGGTGTACTGTTGTATTCACCATCCCTTTGCTTTGTTACCCCTTAATAAAATCCAGCGTGACCAACCACCTTCAGAAGTCATCTAAATGGTAAATGGAGTCCATCTGCATGCAGTTTATTATGTGAAGCCCTTAACGGTTTTTCAGAGAACATTAGAGAACAAACAGCAAGGTACACAGCTGACTGATCAGACATAAAGCTGCGGAGAGGTTTAAAGTAGGGCTATTTAACAATATCCTAAGCTTTGACCATCTTATAAGAGGGTTTATTCAAGCCAACATCCGAAAATGGAAAGAGTGTGGCAAATCTGCAAACCTACCAAAAGGCAGCGGTCCATAGCTGTTTTCCACAAGCCATGTAGGGGACACATCAAACATGTGGAAGATGGTCTTCTGGTCAAATTAGACAAAGAAAAGCAACTTTTTCTTTGCCTATGTGCCAAAAGATGTGTGTGACTCTGCACATCCCTCTAAACACAGAATACCCATTGTGAAACATGGGGTTGGCAGCATCATGCTGTGAGGATGCCTTCCTGCAGTAGGGACAGAGAAGCTGGCCAGAGTTGATGGCAAGATGGATGGAGTTAAAAAGAGGACAATTCTAGAGGAAGACCCAGAAAAGAATTGAGACTGAGCAGAGGTTCACCATCCATCAGGAACAAACCAAGGCGCTAGATCAACACATGCATGTGTTAGAAAGACCCAGTTAAGTGCCTAATTAAACAAATCTGTGGCAAGACATGGACAT
The DNA here is from genome assembly GCF_021462225.1 of Girardinichthys multiradiatus. NCBI lineage: Eukaryota > Metazoa > Chordata > Actinopteri > Cyprinodontiformes > Goodeidae > Girardinichthys > Girardinichthys multiradiatus. The sequence goes on along the minus strand of NC_061805.1, from coordinate 34,261,272 downwards.
TAGTGAACACAGATGTTAACAAACCAATCTGAGTGAGCAAGAGGAAAGTGCAGTCTCAAGGTGTGTAAAACCAGGATGAGACATACCTTCAAAGCTAGCAGCTGTAACTGCCCTGAAAGACAAAGTATTGACTCGGGGGGGAGGGGGACTGAATAAAAAGGCATATTATATTTGTCAGAGTTTCACTTGTAAAAAATATTGAATAACCCTGCATGAATGTTTTTGCAACAAGTTGAATACTTTTACCATTTGTTTTCTTATAAGTGTCCACTAGGGGGAGCTGCTTACCATGTTTAAAGTAATTTCAGGTTTTCAGAAAATTAGCATCTGTGAGTCTCATGATGGATATTTTGTCTCATATGTGTTTTTGTAGCATATGTTGAGAGGATTCAACTGATAAGAGCTAAAGTCCCCATCCTCAAGTTCAGAGAGAGAGCCAGGTAGGAGCCTCGGTTATTTAAGCTTAAGTTTTTTCACAGTTTACTATTAAATGAGTTTATGTCCCTCCCAATCTTCCCAACATCAGTTATCTGGAGTTTGATCTGAATATCAACAACACAGTGGGCATCAGAAACACATTCCTCTTGAGAAGTTACGCTTACGGTGGGTGAAATGGTCAGCCAGGCCTTTATTTGCGGCCATCTTTAATTCTGACTGGGAAACTGTTTGACCAGCTGTGTCTGCGCTGCCTCCTTCAGCCGATGTCAGGATTAGGCCCATGGTCCTCGTTGTGAAGAAGTGGGCGCGGCACAACCAGATCAACGACGCCAGCAAGGGAACGCTGAGCAGCTACACGCTGGTGCTGATGGTCCTTCACTATCTCCAGAGTCAGTGAGGCAACACATGCAGAAAAAGCTGTCTTTATTCCCATCTTTTAAGGGCTGTCTTAACTTATGTGTCGTTTTCTTATCAGCTCTTAGAGAACCTGTCCTCCCATCTCTTCAAAGGGCTCACCCTGTAAGTGTGTTGAACAGTTTTTTTGCTTCTTCTTCAGCTTTTGAACATAGAAAATTCATATTAATTAAAAGATGAATTTAAGTGACATTATTTACACCTAAAGTGACTGTTTAGTTGGATTATGGCTAGGTTTTAACTGTGATCCTTTTGTCCTGCAACATGATTTTTAGGAGAGTTTTAATCCCTCCATGGACATAGACAAGGTCCCAGATGGACCCAAAAACATTCCTCCCTACACATCAAGAAACCAGTCCTCTTTGGGCGAGCTGCTGCTGGGCTTTCTCCGATACTATGCCACAGAGTTCAGGTATCGGCGTGGAAGTAGGGCGCATGGGTCCGTGCTCATTTTCTCTTTCCTGTTCCTCATCCCGTCCTTCATCTCTTCCTGCCAACTTTTTCTCCCCTCTCGAGTCTTCCGTCTGTCCTCACCTTCCTGCATCCTCCTCTCTGGTTTTATGTTACTGGCTGAGGGGCAACAGCAGGTGGGACCTTTGGCCTTACACAGCACTAACATGACATACACGATCCCTGTATTTGCAGAATGTGCCAAGCCACGTTTGAATAGTTGCACTAAAAACCCGTTACATGACCACACATTGATTGATATTTGTACAGGATCAGAACAAGCAACATGCTAATTGGTTGTATGCTTTTTATATAGAACCCTCCATATTTATTGGCCCACAGCATCACAGATCCTCCACTATTAACAGTGAGCATCAGTTGTTTTCTACAAATTAATCCGGTGTTTCTCAACAAACCCACCAGAACCATGCAGGACTGTGCAGAAAGGTCCGTTTTAGTCTCATTTGGGGATCTATCTTTAAATCTTTTTGTTTTTGTTTCTAATCCATTAATCCTAATCCAGCCTTGTTTGTCACTGTTCCAGTTGTTTTAAACCTTTGAATTATTTAGGTGAGTAGATTCCTGTATCCATTTCATGGCTTATTAACATCAACACACATTTTCCTCACTTGAAGGGTATGTTCCCTTGTCTTTCCAATCTCAGAGACTGTCTTAACGAATACGGTCTCTGTGACCTTTTGATATTTACACCCCAGGGACGCAGGAAGTTATGGAGAACTGATGAAGGTCCTAGAAACTCTGATTAGCTCAAAGTTTGGTAAACTTTTAACAAAATGCTTCACTAACATTTATGTTTTAAGAAAAATTGTTACACTGGTGATTCCGACACAGTTGTCTCTTAACATCGGACATTTTCCCCACCGAATAAATTCATTCAAATTTAAGGTTGGATTTTTCTAACGTTTTCAGTGTGAGATTATACTGCTGCAGTAGTAAATTAATTTAGTTTTAAGTCTTATTTTAAGCACATTCTGTTATCAGATCACTGCCATGGAGCCTATAACAGGCACAGTAAATGTTTTATTTTCATACAGCTAGAAGAAAGTGAACCTGGAGAGTTTGACCCTCTGCAAACTTTCTGGTCTATCAAACGGTGCCGAAATGATGGCCGTGGCCGCGGTGCCAGACCAGCTCTAAGTAACAACAGTGTCCTGACTTATTGTGTTACAGCTGGGATAAACAAGTGATCTCTGTGCGCAACGCCACAACTCTGCCCAAGACCAATTCTCAAGAGTGGAGAAACAAGTTCATATGTGTGGAAGGTAAACATTTATGTGGACCCACACATTCTGTTTGGGTCTCTGCTTTATGATTCCTAAAATCATGACCAAAGATTAATATCAAAACTAAAACTTTATTTCTGATGTTTCACAGGTGGAAATATTTAACCAAGGTTAAAATACAAAATCTAATGGATCGTATTAAGCTGTTAACCACACAGAGCTGAACTTTGGAAACTTTCCTTGTCAATTTCCTGTGCACGGTTTTAGCATTTAGAAGAAAATTTACTTCAGTACTTCAATAAAAAAATGAAACTTGATTATACTATCCACATATAACAATATATTTCAAGTGTTTATTTCTGTTAACTTTGATGGGTATATCGTATAGGTAATGAAAACCCAGAATTTGGTTTTTCAGAAAATTTGAATAAATCAGCTGAGCATATAAAAAGATTTCTGAATACAGAAATATTATATTATGGCTAACACAATCATGGGGAAGACTGCTGACATGACAGTTGTCAAGACGGGTAAAACCACAACAGGTCATTGCTGGAGAGGCTGGCTGTTCACTGTGTTGTATCCAAGCACATTTATAGAAAGTTGTGTGGAAGGAAAACATTTGGTGGAAGAAAATAGGTTAGACACATGGCGCCACACACAGTGCTTTAAATTAAAGGGACATACTATAGTGGGAATATTTTATCTTTTTAACAATTGCTTCTATTTTTCTATTTTACATAAATTATTTAAATTATTAAAGCCTTGAGCAGATAGCTTGATTCTGATTCTGATATGCCCCAACTGTAAGTTGTAATTGTAAGAAGTAACAGAAATAAATGCTAGAAATGTTTCACTGTGTGCAATGAATCTATGAGTTTTAACATTTTGAATTGACTGAAATAAATGAACTATTTGATGATCATTTATTGGGAGAAACCTGTAGTTTTGAATTCAACTGAAGAGACACAATGATCAAATATTATGCGTGAAACTTGATCAGATTTTTATTAAAGTGTGTAAATATTCATTATGTCATCTGATTGTGGGAGACCTTAGTTTTGATGCATTTATGAATAAAAAACAAATCGAATTATTCCATATCTGATCTGCAGATCACCGATCAGAGCCGATTAGCTTTCATATTTGAAACATTAACATGTGTTAGTTTCCAAGCATCACCATGAGATATGTGGGGGTTTTTATACTACAAAAAATCTTTGTTTCAGAGCCATTCGAGAGGACTAATGTTGCCAGAGCTGTCCACGAGAAGCTGAAGTTTGATGCCATTAAAGCTCGGTTTGCTGAGGTAGATAACAGTTCCCAGGACTTCTTCAGTTCTCTGTTCAACAGCACACGCAGGTCTTGTTCCTAATCCTGTCTCCCATCTCTGTCTGCGCAGTCATGCCGGATACTGCACGTAAGGAAGGACCTGAACTCCATCCTTCCTTTCAGAACCATCATCAGTAAGGAGTCAACGAGGAGATGAGCTGACTGGCCTTTCCCCACAAACAATGAAAGACATTGAGGAGCTTCAGCGGCTCCCAGCTGAACAGACTCAGAGGGGAGGAGGTGGAGGGCTAAATGCTCTTCATGTTTGAGTCTGATTAAAAATACTGAACTCACTGCTGAATGTTTTTGCTGCCACATTCCTACTACTGTCATCACAGCAGGAAGATAATAAACATTATTTGCGGCGGTAAACCAGAGGATTTGAATGCAACATCCAGTTACTGAAGACAGCGAGTCAGAGCAGAACAATGCAAGATTTTATTTTTAAGAGCTGCTACGTGGTCTTCTTGTCCTTGCCTGGGTAGAAACGATATCTTCTCCCATGAAAGAAGAATTAAATGGAACTGACAGCATTAAGGTTTATAAATCTTTTCTCCTCTGAGCTTATCTTCTGTTAGCAGCATTTCTCCACAGCGTCCTTTCTGATGATTTATTCACATCTGCAGCATACGACTTTCTAGAAGTTAGCGACGTCAAAGCCCTGTTTCTATTTTCATAGGTCAATGTCGACAGCATCGTTTCTTCTTCTCTCCTGCTGCATTATGAAAATCTGCGTTTTCTCACCATCTGACTCCTGAGCTCCTCAGTGATGTTTGGGGTAAAACGAGCATAATGAGGTTACCACTTGAACTGGATTTCTGGATTTTACTGTTCTTCAGCTCATCGCTCTTCGTGTATGTTGTCTCTCTTCAGCTGTTGTCAAGGCTTCTAGTCTCAGCTACTTACTAGATTTATTTGGGTAAACTGTAGGCGTAAGTTTCATTTTACATGGATTTACAATATACAGTTTTTTGTTTGCTTTTTGTTTTTGCCCTGGATTTCTATTTTTCTGAGCTCTTTTTGTACATTTTGTTCTTTACGGAATTTAATTATTTAAAAAAAATAAATCTCTCAAGCTGTATGAGTATTTTTTTTTTTTTTTATAAACACAACTAAATTATTGACTATGCTAGTAGAAATGCCAAAACATCATTCAGTTCTAAACTTTTTTTAGTTCTCTATTTGATAAATCAGTGTATTGGACTACAGGTACATCTAAAGAATTCTGAATATTGTGAAAAAGTTTAATATTGGACCCTAATCAGCTAATTAACCCTTACACCTACAAAGGTTTCCTGAGCCTCTAGAAGGTCGCTTGGTCTGGGTCAGTAGCTGACACAACCATGGAGAAGCCTGCTGTCTTGACTGATGTCCAGCAGATTCTCACTGACACTCTCCACAATGAGGGTAACACACAAAAGGTCAATGCTCGTTGCTCAGTGTGCTGTACTGAAGAATATTCATTGTAGGTTGAGTGGAAGGAAAAAGTGTGGAAGGAAAAGGTGCACCAGCAACAGGGATAACTGCAACCTTAAGAGGATTGTCAAGCAAAATCAATAGCTTTTTGTCGGAGCTTCGCAAGGAGTTGACTGTGGAGTCAGCACATCAAGAGCAACTACGTACAGAAAAAAACTGGGCTGTCATCCAAAGTCCTCTTTTCAGATGAAAGTAGATTCTGCATTTCATTTGGAAATCAAGGTCTTTTGGAGAAAGTGGGGAGGCACATAATCCATGTTGTTTGAGGTCCAGTATGAAGCTTCCACAGTCAGTGATGGTTTGGGTGCCATGTCATCTTCTGGTGTTGGTCCACTGTGTTTTCTGAAGTCCTCAGTCAATGCAGCCATCTACTAGGGAATATAGAGTACTTCATGCTTGCTTCTGCTGACAAGCTGTATGGAGATGCTCATTTTATTTTCCAACAGGACTTGACACCTGCCCACACTGTTAAAGGTACCAAAAACTGGTTCAATGACCATGGTGTTCCTGTTCTTGATTGGCCAGCAAACTGGCATGACCAGGTACCAGATATTGTGAAGAGGAAGATGAGAGCCGCCAGGCCCAACGAGGCAGATGACCTGAAGGCAACTATCAAATTAACCTGGGCTTCCATTTGATCTCAGCAACTAAAGCTGATCGCCTCCATGCTACACTGTATCGATGCAGTTACTCATGTAAAAGGAGGCTGAACCAACTACTAAGCCCACAAAAAGTAACATACTTTTCAGAAGCCTCACATTTGTACTTAAAATATGTTGGAGTCACCAGTAGTTAATCCACGGTATCAACTTGTTGCATGCGATACCGTTTGAAGTGTTTTATGCTGAACTGTGTTTGATTTGCTGTGCAAGGTGCGTGTTCATGTTTTTGTCCAGCTGATCCCAAATCAGCCAGGAGTTAGAAGTTGGACATTTAAAGTTTTCCATTCAAAGCAGCTGCGGTCTGGGCCTCGTGGCCTGACCACTCCTTAGTCCCAGTTTTATTGCTGGAGTTTTTCCACTGAGTTCCCGCCTCAGAGTTTTATGACCCTTTGTTTGAGATTTGGGGCAATCGGCTGCTGGTGGCTAAAGGCGCCGCCAACCGTTCTACCAGTTGATCACCGAAAACCGATAATCCTCACAAATATACATTTTCTATTGATCTTATTTAATATTCTAATATTTTGAGACACTGATTTTTTGGGTTTTCATTATCTGTAAAAAATAAGAATCAAAATTATACGAAATAAAGACTTGAAATATTTAATCAATGTGTAATGAATCTAAATATGAGACCAGGCTGTTGAAACACGTGTTTTAAATTGCCTTTAAGTGGCAATATGTTGCAGAGAAAACTTTATTGTCTTCTAAACCTAGTAACTTGGTTGTGCAACCTTTGGTCGCAACAACTGCCATCAAGCATTAGAGATAACCAGCAATAAGTATTTTACAAACTGATGAGGAATTTAACCCCACTCTTCTTTGCAGAATTTTTTTAATCAACCACACTGGAAGATTTTTGACCCTGAACGTAATGTTTAAGGTCATTCTTCAGCATCTCAGCCAGATTATGTCCAGGCCACACAAAACCTTCATTTTTTTTTTTTTTTTAAGGCATTTAGAAGTGGGTTTGCTCTTATGTTTTGGATCGTTGACCTTAACTAAAAGCAAGGGTCAGCAACCTTTACAATCCAAAGTGCTGTTTTGGCCACCAGTCTAACTAATTAGCTTAAAGCCACAAATGCTACATAACCATTTCAAAACAAATATGTATATTTTTAATAAATATCTACTGTTAGAAAATTGTTTTAATTTTTAAATTAATGAACCACTGTTTTATTTAAGAAAACTTTTTCCAAAAAAGGAGTGAATAGATTTTCTTCAGTTTCTATTCATGGAAAATTACATTAAAAAAAATTACAAAAATAAATATTAACTATTTTTGTAAATTTGTTTTTAATGTAATTTTCCATGAATAGAAACTGAAGAAAATCTATTCACTCCTTTTTTGGAAAAGTTTTAATGCTGCACGGTGGCACAGTTGGTAGCACTGTTGCCTTGCAGCGAGAAAGTCCTGGGTTCAATTCCCAGCCAGGGGTCTTTCTGCATGGAGTTTGCATGTTCTCAACATGCATGTGTGGGTTCTCACCGGGTACTCCGGCTTCCTCCCACAGACCAAAGACATGCCTGTTAGGTTAATTGGTCACTCTAAATTGCCCTTAGGTGTATGAATGAGTGTGTGCATGGTTGTTTGTGTGTTGCCCTGCGATGGACTGGCAACCTGTCCAGGGTGCACCCCGCCTCTCGCCCATAGACTGCTGGAGATAGGCACCAGCTCCCCTGTGACCCACTATGGAATAAGCGGTAGAAAATGACTGACTGACAAAAAATTAACTACTTAAATAAAAATTTATCTTTCACTATAGTGTCCATTTGTTGTGAAAATGTTATGCAAATATCACATGAAAACATCAGAAAATTGCTAAAGCTAACACTGCTAATGTTATTGAAAGCCACTGTGGAGGGTCTGAAGAGCCCCTCCAGACCGGGAGCTTGCAGACCCCTGGCTTAATGTCACAAACGGATGGTTCCATCAATCACAGCAAGTCACCCAAGTCCCAAAACAGCAAAGCAGCCCCACAGCATTACACTAACACAATAATGTTTGACTGTCATAATGATATTTTTCTGAAATGCTGTATAGGTTTTACACCAGGTGTAACGAAACTCACAGGGTTCCACAAAGTTCCCCATTTGTTTCGCCAGTCCACAAACACCTTTATGTTCTTTTTGATCAGCATTTATTTGGCTCTATAACTCTCTCAGGGACACCCAGTCTCTCTTAGAGTTAAATCATGAACACTGACCTGAGCTGAGGCCAGTGAGGCCTGCAGTGCTTGAGATCAGTGATCAGTTGTGGATGCTGTCATGGAGTATTTTCAGTAGGCCAGCCACTCCTGGGAAGATTCACCACTGATTTAAACTCCAGTACAACACACTGAAGTTTGTCATTGTAACTTGACAAACGGTAAACAACTTTTAAGGGTTATAAATACTTTTGCATGGTGCTGTATCTCTAAGCTGAAGTTGACTTGTTATTCATCATCTTTCGATGCAGTTCAGGCAGATAGCTGATTGTTTCTACTCATCGTGTTTTGACGGCTTATTAAACCTAATTTTATGGCTTCTGCAGAGTGCCAGCATTGCTACGTGGCAGATATGTTACAAGACACGGGTCTGCTTTTGAGAAGTGCCCCATCCCACCAACAGCAAGGGGACCAGAGGTACAGTTTCAGCACAAGGCCTATTTTTAACTTGGCAAACAGGGGTTTTAATTTAAAGCCACATTGCCTCTGTTGGCCATGAATCTCTGGGTCTCACATGGGTGCACCTTCATAAAAGTCTTCTGAAACACCAGAATATCTGTAACTCTGTTTCAGGCCACCTGTCGGTGTGCTTATTTAAATTATGTCATTAAATCCAGCCTTCCTGTGTGCCTAATTTGCTTCTCTTATCTACCCTCCTCTGTTTTCATACCCCACGCTATTTCTGTCCCTCCCTGAGTCAGAGAGGGACAGAACATTGAATGACACAAACAGACAGACCACCTCCCAATTCAGAATGACTAAGATCTAAAACACACAAAAGCCAAATTTGGGGACTTCAAAGGCAAGGCAAATTTATTGTACAGCACATTTCGGCAGCAGGACTATTCAAGGTGCTTCAAAAAAACAAGAAAAACAATAAGAAAAATCTTCAGGAAATTACCAAGATGGAGGAATGTGAAAGCCTGGACTCTGAAATGACTGAGCTGCTGGAGTTTCAGGATGAGGCTCTCAGCCAGGGTGATGAAGACGAAGTGGAAGAGCTACAGAACAGGTACTTTTTCAAATTACATGTTGTTTAACGTCTCTGATGGGTCATTTTGTCTTTGTGTTGAGAAGTCTGTTTGGAGATAAAAGAAAGACTGCTCATAATTTAAAACACATGAATGACATTTTTAAAGAAAGAAAAAAGAAATCAGTCTACAGAGCATTAATACCCAAATACTCAAAGTCAGGCACTCTTTAACACTTGATCTGGTCCTTCAACAACACTCTCTTACTCATACTATGTTTTACCTTTTATTCATCATGCTTTGAATTGACCTTGCCATGTCATAAATAGTAGAAGACACTGATATGTTGGGTGTATCTCAGAAATCCAGGTATCTTTTCTCGAACATTACATGAATGACGTTTGGTGGACGTCAACTTGCCCTAACCCGGCAAGGGCCGAGGTGTATTCATAGCCCGAGGGACAGCTCAGAGTGCATTCAATCATTCGTTCTTTTAGTGTATCGCTCACACTTGCAGCCTGGTATCAGACATCAATACTGCAGCTCTACACTGCTCGTAATCCTCTTGAGAAGCAAAATGATGTGCCACCTTGTTTTCAGCTCAAATTTGTTAAACTGCAAAACATGAATACAGGTCAGTGTTGTGCAAATATATTTTGATTTGATTCATTAGTTTGTTCTCTGCTTGGATTTCCAAGAATCAAGCCAGAAAGATCTCCTCTTGCACTCAATCTGTTTGGTATTGCATTGGAATGGCGCAAGCACCCTGCTCCCCTGCCTCTGACTCTGTTCGTTCCTCTGTGTTTCAAGTCTGCGAGAAGTCATCCAGGACCAGTCTGTGAAGCCTAAACTCCAGTGCCTCATGGTGGACCCATCTTTTTCCATGGTGACAGTTCAGAGTGAGGACAGCGGTATCGTTTGGGAGACGGCCTCCAGCCGGTGCTCTACACCCTGGGCGTCTGAGGCAAGCTCCACATCTGAAGCTTACAGCATGGAGGGCTCTGGAGGCGCGGGAAAGATCACCATTGTCTTCGACGAGGACAAAGTAGTCCGCAGGAGGACGAGGTCCGGGGGGAGAAATAGCAGGTTGGGGGACCGGCTAAGCCGACCTGGTAGTTCAAGGTCTGCTTCGACTTTGGGAGTAGAGAGACCAGAGATGGCTGAGGTTTCTCTTCCTAACATCAAAAAGGAGAAAAAGCCAACAGAGGCAGACTTGGAGGAGATAAAATCCAAAGATCAGCAGTTGTTCAGTTTGATTTCTGAAGGCTATGAGATTCTTAACATCAGAGTCCCGTCCAAACTCCCCACAGTGGACGAGGAGGAGAGTATGGACCTGATGGACAATTTGTCCTATCTGGACCAGACTCCAAAGATCAGGTCCAGAAACCACCATGACTGGGCACAACACAGGGACCAGATGGAAGAAGAGCAAACACCAGATTACTCTGAGGTATGTGGTCGAGATACTTTTTACCTTCTTTTTGACTCATTCTGCAGATCTAAACATGAGAAAGTATTTCTGGGTTTGAGTTGTTTTGAATCTCTCCATAGTCCTCAGAAGACACTTCACAGCCATTGTCTGAAAAACAGCGTGGACCCATAACTCCAGAGACAGAGAGCACTGCTAACATCGACTACATTGAAAAGTTCATTCTTTTGGATGTGGTGATTCGTGGAGACGAAGCTCCACTGCAAAAAGAGGAAGAGAAGCTGCCTGCAAAAGCCCAAACAGATGAGCATGAAGCTTTAAAGGAGGCAACCGAGGATACCTCTGTGTCCGAAGAGTCTTTTGTGGTTGTCACAGATGCTGAGATATTTGGGGAACACCTGGATGAGGTCTTCTATGGAGAAGGACCTCCCATTGAAGTGGTGAAGCAGAAGGAGGAAGGGGTAGAAAAGATGAGATCAAGACGTGAGAGCCAGCGATCAATGAAGGACGGTGGTTTGGTGTTGTTTGAAAGTGAGGAGACCACCCTTACTCCTATTTTTATCTCCCCGGGACCTCCCAAGATCATTGACCCTATTCTCCTGGAGGAGCCCACTGCCATGTCCTTCATGTACTCAGACCTTTACGAGGACGCCGTGGGTGAGAGGAGAGGGAGTGATGAGGAGTTCTTGGAGGCAGAGAGTGTGGCTTCCGAGAAATCCTACAAGAGGCAGTTGTCGGATTCAGAGGAGGAGGACGGGTATCTGGAGAAGTTCAGGCTGAAAGATGAAACACCAGCATTTGACGTTCAGTCAGAGTCAGCAGAGGGTAAGGCTGGGGGGAGGATGGTGTGGCCATTTGAAATGACTGGATGCTTAATCAGAGCAGCAGAGGATGAAGAGGAGATGAAAAAGACAAAAACTGATAAACTGAAGACGTGGGAGGTACCTGAAATGACTGAAGTGAAACAAGAACTTTTAACAGAAACAGAAGAAAAACCATCATCGGTGATGGCTCATGATGAAGCTTTAGTGGAAGTCCCAGAAGAGTTACATCAGGAGTCCAAATCAATGGATCACAAGGAGAGTAAACAAGAGCAACAGTCGGTGGAGCCAAGCTCAGAAAGAACATTTGAAACTCCCCAGATGGAAATCAAAGTAGATGAAACCTTGCAGGGCAGAGATGAAACAGCTACTGGGCAAAGGTTTACTGAAACCGAGCTGCAATATGAAACACAAAGAGAGACTGAAAAAAAATCTGAGCCGCCTGCAGTGACACCAGATTCAACAGCATCAACTCTACCTAAAGGCAGAGAGGAGCCCCCAGTCTGCACTGAACACACTCTGCTAACAGAAACCACTGAAAGGAGTTTGTCTGAAGAAGGAGCACCTGTTGAGTCAAAGATGGTGACTGCTGATGAGAAACCTCCACCTGAGGCAGAAGTTGAAGTGAAAAAACCTGCAAATTCAACATTCATCTCAACTGAAACACTCATGGAATCAGAGGCATCTTCTTCTGCATCTGTGCATGAGAACATAGAAATACCTTCTCAAGATGTGGCCCCTCTCAAAGTTGTCATTGACTGTGACTGTGACTGTGACTATGCAGCGCAGACAGTGGAGGAGGTGTTGGAGAAAGCAGTGAATAAAGAAGAGATGCAGACCCAAGTTAAGACTGATGTACAGGAGGTTGCAGAGGCAATACCACTTGTTCCTGAGGCAGAAGAACAACACAAGCACCTGACATATGAATCTTCTGAGAAGAGTAAGGCTGCAGCTGCTGATCAGGAGTCAGGAGTTAAAACTGAGACGTCAGGTGAAATAACCCAACCTGCAGAGTCTAAAGAAATCGATTTGGAGTCAAACAACAAACACCAAGAGATGCAACAAGAAGAGACAACTGACTGTCAATCAGACAACCTAAAACCATCAGCAGAACCCAAATCTAGAACGTCTGCAGAGGACACTGGGTCATGTGTGCAGGACGTAGTGAATGTAGGTGATGAGTTAATCCTCCTAGTTCCTAAAGGAAAGGCTGTAGAGATGGACATAGAGATTGGTCAGTGGTCTGAGGACATTATAAAAGAGACAGTTCCTACACCTGAACCTTGCATCTTCTCTGAGGTTCAGGTACATGAGCCTCAAGCAGAGGAAGAACCAATAGTTCCTATAAAGGAAGAAGAACTTCCCAGTAGTGAGTTAGACTCAGAGGCTTTAACACCTGCAGCTGGAGATGAAGCCAGCACTGAGAACCTGGAGACTCATGAGGACAAACTCGTCTTCTCTACGCTGAGAAGCTTCACTCCTCAGGAGCATTTATCTGAGCTTCATGGAGATGATGTACATGCAGAAAAATCAGAACAAAAAACAGACATCTATGAGATGGAGGGGAAATCAGAAATAAATCTACTGAAAGAGGATGCAGCACCGGGTCTTCATCTGCACAGTGAAGATGTAGAACAAATTAAGGAGAAAAGTGAGACGGTTTTAGAGGCTATAGAAGAAACCGTGGATGACCTTGGATATGAAGTGATTGGTGAGGAAGATGCAAAAGGTATGCTTGAATCTGAGATCCAAAGAGAAGAAGAAGAGGAAGAGCCCTATCAGAGGCTGAAGGAGAAGATGGAGACAGAGGTAGAGAAGGATGACCTTGATGAGGCTGATTATGAAATTATTGATGCAGAGGAGGAGAGTGAGTCCCGCCTGGCTGCTGAGCTACAGGGCATGGACTGGTTCTGTCACACCTGTGGATGTCTGCTGTCAGAGGACGAATGTAGATCTGAGGAGCATCATGGCCACCAGGTCTGCTTGGTGGAAAAAGCCTATGAGGATATAAAGGTCAGTGAAAGAAGTTGAACCTCTCCATGAGAGTTAGTATGAAAGTTATTGTATGTTATATTTGCATTATTTGCTTTTTAAAAGAAACGCTGCAGATGCCTGGAACATTGAAACGGGATAAAATTAGGCTGTTGTTGGCTAATCCAAGTGTGGATGTAAACTCAAGGTTCCAGAACATTTTTATTTTTATTTTAAAATTTCAGACTTTTCCCAAAAATTCCCAGATGTGGTCAATATTCGGTCCATTTCTGACCAACAATTGCAAACGTTTAGCTTTTATCTTTTTTCTACAGTGTATGCAAACATCTGGTTTCAACTGTATGTGCAGGTATGTGATTCTTTACAAAAGACACAATAACTACAACAGTGGAAATGTGATAAATTACTGCGCAAATATTGTTTTCCTAATATTTGTCCACATCTGTCAGTACTTGACTTACAGTACAGTTAGATGTGTGACTTTTCCCAGCGTTGGCTATTTGTTAAACTGTCATCATAAGATCCTCTCACTTGTAAAACAATTAGTTATCTCTTAAAAATTACATTAATGATTACATTAATGCAAACAATTTACAATGTCTTTAGTTTTTAAATTGCATCTCTGAGATAAAAGTAATAGTAGTACAGAAAAAAACCTAAGGTTGCAGGCCACGTCCTTCTGGTGAAAGTACTCCCCATCGTATTTATATTCTAAAGTTCTTTTTTCCCCTTCAGTGTCAGCTCTGTACAATTTACTCTTTATATAAATATAAATGTGGCTCACTGGGGGTGTTGTCATCTTGCAACCAGAAGATTGTGGTTTGATTCCAGTTTCCTCCCTTGCCACACGTGAAAGTACCCAAGGAAAAAGCACTTAACCGCAGCTTGCCAACCGATCTGGGCGTTGGTGTATGAATGTGTGCTTTCCTGAGTATGGTTGGGTGAATGTGGTTCTAGTGTTTAGGTACTTTGAGTTGTTAGTATGACTTGTATGGCACTTTTGAAGTTCTGTCTGTTCTGTTTATAGCTAAGAAAGTTAGCAAGGCACTTTAAACCCACAGGAGAAAATTTATCTGCTGGGGACTGTAAATCTAACAGAAAAAGCTATCGTCTGAGTGGGCAGTTTAAACGGTTGCTACTTAATGACAACAGACGCAGGCAACATCTTGTAACAATATGAGAAATATAGTTTTGTCTTTTACTTGCGTTTTATGATACTACCCTGGGGATCCGTCTTTATGAAACAGCTAAACAAAACTGAATCAGCCATCAGTCAGCAGGTTCCAATTGCTTCTCTGGAATATTTCATCATGTAATTGAGAGTAAATGAAAGAACAGGAAGCTGATGCAAACTTTAAACCATGAAATATAATTTCCAGATGATATTTGAACCAGGCTCTGTGTTTATGTGATGCTGTATTTATATGACGTTCTGATAGCTGGATGGTAACTGCATGAAAGATCAAAGTTGTAATGCAGCACAAAGCATTTCAGCTCATTCAAATCCTCCACATAGCAGAAAATTGATCCTGACAAGTTCACCAAAACAACTGTGCAAATCTGAATCTGGGCCAGTTTTCTGAGACCAGAATGGACCATCCCCTCCCTTGCCTTTTAACATGGGGAGTGAAGGCATGCTCACACATTCACTTTCGCCTGTGAAGACACATTCGTGAACTCCTGCTGATGAGGCGGTCAGGGAGTGATTACTGTCCGGAGCTTGACCTCATTAAATGTGAGCTGCCTGTTTTCGAGAGGTGACGGGGATTCCCGCTGCCTCTCTTCAACCCTGATGATTCAACTTAAAGCTACAGAGGAGTCTGAAAACTAAAACATGAGGAATGGGTTCTTGGGAAACACAGCACCGAGCAGAAGTCTTTATACCCCTTGTATTGGGATTTGACAAACCAACCAAATAAATGCATTTGTATTCGGCCCACCTTTGCAGAACCACATTTTACTGCCGTTACACCTGCAGGTCTTTTGGGTTACGTTTCTACAAGCTTTGCTCATCTACAGACCGAATATTTTGCCAATTTGTCTTCACAGCATAGCTCAATCTTATTCAGATTGGATCCAGAGAATCTGTGAACATCAAACTTTGACATGGCCATTCAACCCCATCAGTATGCTTTAACGTCAACCATTTTATTTTAGCTCAGGCTGAATGTTTTTCTCCTGTTGAAATGTTAACATTTGCCCTCAATCTACAGTTTTTGCATCTACTATTACCTTGTATTTTGCTCCCTTTATCTTCCTATCTACTCTGACCTGCTTCTCTGCGTCTGTTGGTGAAAGGCATTCCCACAGCATAATGCTGCCACTACCATGTTTCATGGTGGGGTTAGTGTGTTGGGGGTAACATGCATTGTTATTTTCCCACCAAATAGTGTTTTCATTTAAGCCAGTTCAAATTTGGTCTCATCAGACCAGAGCATCTTCTTCCACATTTAATATGTTCCCCACACAGCTTTGGGCAAAGTTGAAATTTGACTTGTTTTGATTTCCTACTTGCTCCTTTTCTATGAAGATCGGATTTGTGGAGCGCACAACTAACAGATTCCTCCACTTGGGCTGTGGATCTCTGTAGCTCCTCCAGTCACCATGGGCCTTTTGGCTACTTCTCTGATTAATGCTCTACTTGCTGTCCAGTCAGTTTTGCCTTGTGTTGGTAGATTTGCACTAATTTGCTTTGGTCCTGTATGACAAAATGTGAAAGATTTACATACTTTTGCAGGCCGCTGTAAAACGTGGCTTTAAATAGGGCAGAAAGTCAGTATTTATTTATTCAGTTAAAAATGAATATGTTTGATCTTGTCTAACAGGAGACTCTGGGTAGCTGGATCTCAGAGCTTCAAGCAAGATCAGAAAACATTGAGGACTTGGTGTCTGAGCTGGAGCTGGCCTACAATTCTGTGGAGGTACGGTGTTTTTAAATCAACATTCTCCATTAACACTCTGAAGAAGCAGATGAGCCTGTTGATGTGATCTGGTGAAATCCAACTGCTCTCTCCTGGCTCTCCTGTTGCTCAGGATCAGTTCACGGAGAGCGAAGCAGCCATGCGGGCGGAAAACGAGGAGATGATGGCTCTTGTGATGGAGCAGTACAACGCCATGTCCGTCAGCATGGAGGAGGAGAAGAAAGCCAAGCTGGAGCAGCTTTACGACAAGATCGTTTCCTACCAGGAGAACATAGACTCAGCCAAAACCACTCTGGAGACAACGGCCAGGGAGGCAGAGACGGATGCCAGAGTAAGCCCTGGACGCTCACTTGATTGGGTTCATTGGTTTTGGTAAATGAGTCAAACGTCTAACAAAGATCTTTAATCCTTTCTCCTATCAGTCACCAGAGGACATTCATGCAAGGTATTTCCACCAAAAAGTGTGAGACAGTCCACATCACATAAAATGCATGGTGTTTGCTCTGCAGATATAAAGCTGTGATCTTCACACCTACTTAAACTGTGGTCTTGGCATGAATTAGATGTTGTGCAAAAGTCTAGACTAATTCTTTCTGTTGTGCTTCCAAGCAGCCAGAGGGTCTTGTAATACTTTAAAGTGGTGGGTTCAAAACTCTCAATGTTTTCTGCAGGTAATTCAACATATTTCTTTTTTAGCTTTTTTTTTTTTTACTGTAGAATACTGCTATTATTATAAGGTTTGTTTCACACTAGTGGCTTTTATTGGACAGGAAAAATGGAGGAAGCTGCACTGAAGACTACCAGTCTCCATAGTTTGGAGATCTGCTCAGCCCATTGAGCTGCACAGGACCCATAAAAATGATGTTTTGTTTACTGAGCCCCTTTTCTCTGAAAGATGCAGCATTCAGAGACAGATATGCTCCTAAATGTAAGGGATGGACTTTTAAATGAAATCTTTAGACCTTTTATTAATATTACCTTGCCAAAAAAAACATATATTTCTCTTCTGTTTTGTTGAATCACTGAGGAAAAAGATAACAAACATCGATGGAAAGTTTGATGGATGTCAATTAGAATTTTAGCATAAAAAATATGTGGTTCCCAAAGAGCTTTATGTTGGAAACTTGCTTACTATGCTCCTATGTCAGGACTTTGCTTTTCTTTACTTTTCATCTTCTGTACATAAATACTGAAACACTCAGAGAACCCATAGAACCTCTGATGTAAATCACTTTAAAAGAGTACAAAAGAGTCTGGCTCTTCTGAAGCAAAACACAAAGAACTTTAGGCCGGTTTAAAACATTTGCCCAACACTGAGAATTATGTGTTTGTACGGACAGACTCCAAACTGCTCTGGACTCAGCCTTGTCACTGGAGTTGAGTCCTAAGGGACTGCTGGTGTTCGAGGACTACACCACGGCCAATTCCTCAAGCTCAAACCTCGCACAGCGCAAAGGCATTCCAGGTAGCTCCAAGTCGAAGACTCTCTGTGAAGATTTATCTTCTGTATGTCCAGGTCCATGCTGCATTTGTTATAGTTACAATTACTGTAATTGCCTCAGTGCCCCAAAGGCCCACTCTGCAGCCCCAGGAGCACAGCTCAGCTTCCAGCACTAGTGTCACAGTTTACTGGAAAGTCAATCCAGGAGACATCATAGACTGCTTTCAGGTCTACTGTGTGGAGGATCCACAAGGAGGTAAGTACATCTAGCTTGGTAGTTAGTGCAAAGCTTTATCTTTTCAACTAAACCTCTATGGGTGGATTTTACTTCGTTGGTTTACTTCCTGAGCTGCCTAACGTGTATCTGCTGCTGTTTACAGCTGTGTCAGAGGAGTACCGTGTGACAGTGAAGGAGAGCTACTGCGTCCTGGAGGACTTAGAGCCTGACAGGAAGTACAAGGTGTGGGTGATGGCCGTCAACTATGCAGGCTGCTCTCTGCCCAGCGAGAGACTCCTCTTCAGTACAGGTCAGTACACATGCTGAAGCTTAAATTTCATTTCCTTTAGGAAATAAAACTGCAGGAGTTTTTTTTTTGTGTTTTATTTTGCCATGTGTCCCCAGAAAGAGCTTGAATTTCGTAGTCAATATTTAAAGTTGATTTCAAGCCTCCCTGCTGTGTTTCTGGCAGCTCCATCTGTGCCGGTGATCAATACAGAGCGCTGCAGTGTCATGTGGGACTCAGCCACGCTGAGGTGGAGCTCAGCAAAAGCGTCTCCAGGACTGAGTTACACTTTGGAGTACTGCCGACAGTATGAACTGGAGGGAGAGGGGCTCAGGTCAGTGTCTGCCTGGGGAACCTTGTGGGAATGTTAACAAATTACAAGTGGACTTACAATTACAAAGTGGAAAGATTGATTGATTGATATATTAGGTTTTTAATTGTTTTCACAAGTAGAAATCTGAACAGTGATTTCTATGTGCATTTGTATTCACCCCCTACCAGCTTAACACAGAGGCGGACATTTTTGCACATGTTCTTTATGAAGATAGCTCAAGCTCAGTCAGATTGGGTGCAGAGTGCTGTTTAACGTCAAGTTTTAGCTATTGCCACATATTCTTGATAGAATATAGACTTTGACTGGGCCATTCTAACACATGAACATACTATGAAGTTTACAGGTGGCTGTCTTTATTTAAGTGGAACCTCTACCCCTGTCTCAAGTCTCCTGCAGCCTTATAAGGTTTTTCACCAGGGTTGTCCTGTATTTAGCTTGCTCTATTTTCCATCAACTTTGACCTGCTTGATCAGGCTGAAGAAAAGCATCCCCACAGCATGAGGCTGCCACCACCATGCTTCACAGCTGGTGTGTTCAGGGTGATGTGCAGTGTTAGCATATAACACAAGAAGATGAATTGAGGTCCCATCTGAGCGTAGTACCTTCTTTTACATATTTGGTGAGTTCCATATATGACTTGGGTAAACTGAACATGGTGTTTGTTCTTACTCCTTGTACATAAAGGCCATTTTTGTGGAGTGCACAACTAATTGCCCTCCATTCAGCTCCATCCATCTTCCCATCAGCTCTCGCCAGCTTCCCTATTTCCCGCAGCATGATGCTGCCTCCATGTTTAATCTCACACGTTGAATGGTATTTTCAGGTTAATGTGCAGTGTTAGTTTTCCCCTTACATATTGAGCTTTGCATGAAAGCCAAAAAGTTTTGTTTTAAACTCCTGAAACCAGAAAACCTTGCTCCAAATCTTTGTTTCTCCTACATGGCTTATGGCTAACTATAAACAGCACTGCTAATACATTTCATTAACAAAAGTCTGCTTCTTGCCACTCTTCCATAAAAGGGCAGATATGTTGAGTTGTTTAACCTAACTCTACTTTAAACTTCTCCACACCTTTCTCCCAGTCCTGGTCTGCACCTTGGTCTTCATGCTGTTTGCTCACTAATGTTCTCTAACAAACCTCTGATGCCTTCACAGAACAGCTGGATTTATACTGCGACACACAGGTGGACTCTATTTACTAATTAGGTGACTTCTGAAGGTAACTGAATGCTCAGTACCAGAGTAAAGGGCACTAAAAACATTCAGGCCACACTTTTCAGATTATTATTTGTAAAACTTTCTGAAAACCATGTTTTGTTTTTCCATCATTTAACAGTTTTTCAGTACTTCACTTGTTTGTGTTGGTCAATCACATAAAATCTCAATAAAACAAAGTGGTGTTTTGTGTTTGAAACCTGACAAAATGTGGAAATGTCCATGGGGTGTGAATACATTTGCAAGGGACTGCATATTTTGAACAAATCTTTTCCTTTCACATTTTATTATTTAAAATTTGCATGTCTAAGCAATGTATGTGCATGCTAATGTGTGTCTTTGACGTGTTTCCAGATCGATCTCAGGAATGAAAGCGTGTGAACAGAAGGTTGTCCTGCAGCCCAATGAGAACTACCTGTTTTACATCAAAGCTGTGAATGAGGCTGGAGCCAGTGAACAGAGTGAGGCTGCACTCATTTCTACGAAAGGTACAAATAAATAAACTTGACTTGACTTGATAAAGAAGTCCAGTCCCACTTGAACATCTCTGTATTTCTTTATGGGTACTTCTTTTTCATGTATTTCGCTCACGTGTGGCTTTCCTTAGGGACGAGATTCCAGCTCCTGAAATCCTCGGCTCATCCCGCTCTGATGCTGTCAGATGATTACACCACACTGCAGTTTTCCCATGATGCTCACCATGCCAACGCACCCACAAACAAGGAGTAAGTCACACCCAGAATTTTTTCAGCCTGTAGGGAGATTTACATGTAGATTTAAGCCAGAGAGTGTTTGTTTTCCAGGTGTCCATCCATCCTGGGTGAGTTGTTGCCTTCACGAGGGCTCCACTACTGGGAGACAGTTGTGTCCGATAGTCCAGCTTACAGGCTTGGAGTAACATGCAGTGCAGATAATCTAAACGGCTCACTTGGGGAAAACAGCTCCTCGTGGTGTTTGCAGTGTACTCCTGGGCCTTCAGGGTGTGCAACGGAAAATAACTATTCATATTTAAGTTACTTCTTTCTATTATTGAGTCTAAAACCTTCATGTTCCTCTCTTTATCCAGGTGTAGGTATCAGTTACTCCACAACCGCGTTCAGTCCTCTGTGTTTGTGACTGAGACACCTGATCGAGTGGGAGCCTTCCTGGATCACCAGCTCAGCTGTTTGTCCTTCTACAACGCCCGCAGCGGCCAGTTGCTGGGTACCTTCACCCAGCGCTTCAGCCAGCCCTGCCACCCTGCTCTGGCTCTGGAGCAACCAGGCAGCCTGCAGGTCTGCATGGTGCCGGAGGTGCCGGAGTTTACAAAAAGCTAGCACTGACACTTGCCTCACTGACTGTAAGGTTTACAAAAAACACTGGACATTTGTTGGTTATATATAATCTTACTTTGTAATGATTAAAGTGACCACTGTTGGAGAACAGTGTTAGAAACCTAATTATAAATGTGTGGTTTTACTAAAACGTCTTGATCAGTATTTTGAAGCCAATTTCTTAGAGACAAACTAAATTAAACTTTTTATTATATTTTATAACAGAACAGGACATTAAAAATCAGAAAGAACGTAGGTCGTCTTCTGTTCTACACACAGAACAGAACCTATTATCTGGTGCACTCTATCATGCGGGAGAGATCTACAGTTTTGAGCATGCTCAAAACTTCTGTGGTGAGATAGTAGTGGGTCATTGTCAGGGTGACAACCTATCTGGGTCCTAGTTGCTGCGTGGAGATGCCTGTTACAGCAGTGGTGGATTATCCATGAGGTATTGCCCAGACACACCTACATGGCTGGGCCATTGAAGATTTTAAAGACGGGTTTGTCACAACGATCAATGCTGAGGACTCAGCTGTAAAAACAGAAACACACTAAACAGCTGACATGAACAATTCACACTTTGAAAAACTAAGCAGAAACTATCCTCACCCTACTCACACGTCTTGCACATATAGAGATCAGTATCTGGTGGATGCCTCAGGGTTCGCTGCTGGGGAGAGGCGCACACGTCCAAAATGCACATGTGTAGGTTGCTCTGTGACCGAGTTCTTCAGGATGCAGTTCAGATTCAAAATGTGTTTCTTTAATGCTCCTGGCATCATGTTCAGTGATGAAGATGGATGAGTACGAGGAAGAGGAAGAAAAAGTGTGACCATTGGATCTTAGTGTTTATATTATAAATAGACTATACTTGCAATATGACATGTAAAAGACACTTTTCGGCTTCATAACCTTGGTGTGCTCAGCTCAGACTTATTTGTGAAAAACCCACACATTTTGGATATATTACCTTAGTTCCCTCTGTTTGCACTGATAGAGTAAAATTATTGCACAAAATGACATGCTTGACAGGGGGCTATGTGTCATATACAAACCTCCCTCTTCTGCATCCTTTAAATGCTGCTGATTAACCAAAGAAAATACTGATGCATTTCCTCCTCCTGGAGTCGTACTCCAGAGGAGGAAATGCATCAGAATTTTCAAACTGATCGTGGTGGTGCAGAAACCTCCCACATTTATGGATGAATTTAGCAGAATGAGATGAAACTAACTGAAAATGTTACAACTCAGTATCATAAAAGGAGTTTACCTTCTCACTGACATGAAGATTCTTGACACCGTAGGATGGTTTCAATCCAGTATGAAGGTAGTCTTACCAAAAATATAGAATTAATACTAAACAACATGGATTTACATCTGTGCTTCCTGATTTTTTGTTCCTTCAACAAACTGAAAGGCTGTGGATAATTTTGTAATCACTGATCTGTTGTTAGAGCTTTGTATTGTTTTTAATCTGTTTTATAGTTTTCCACATTGTCTGATGTCATCTAACAATTAACAGTAATCAAACATCTATTGTGTTTTGTGTATCTTGTCACTCGCCAATTAGTTCAGGTCTTCTCTTCTCATAGTTTGACTGTGTTTATACCTCCAAGCTGACTGTTGCACCTTTCAAACTGTTTCTTACTGTGAATAGGTTGTTTTTTTTTTTTTTTGTAAATAACCTTTTTAAAGAACAGAAAAACAGAAGTGATCTGTTATTGTTATGTGTTACAGACAGTTTTAGTTTTCTTATCTTGCGAAATAATTTTGTCTAAAATTTCGGATTATGTTTAAATTGAAAACAATTGTCTTGTTGGTTTAACATCATTTCACCGCTAGAGGGCATCAGCACTCCATCTGCTGTGATGCTGTTTTCTTGTATATTTATCTTGGAAATCTCCTGCACAAAATTAAACAATAAAACCAGACCTCAAATTACTCTGAACCAGTCTGTCACTGAGATAAAACGCATCCAAACGCATTTCTTTTCTTGGTGTTTTTCCTTTAAAACCTCCAAGTAATTTCTGTTTTTATGAAAAAAGAGAGCATTGTGCCTAAAATGTTGGATTTATTCTACTAATTCAAAACATTTGATATATAAAAAAACAAAGTGCCTTTTGAAGCTAACATCACGTTGTGATCCACCCACTGTTGTCATCCAAGTTATGTACTTTCTCAAAGGGACACACGATTCACAGTTATTAAACAACTATTTTCCAGGCAATTACACCTTTATAGAGGGGAGGGAAAAAGTGGAACAAAGGAGTGCACACACATGCAACCCATCAGGGATACTTTCTGGCCTTGGCTTTATGTGTGGGACTGGTCTGCTGGAGCCTGAAGGAAAGCTTAAAAACAAACTGCTGCCTAATTTATCTGGAAATTACACTTTCCTGCCTTACTGTAGGTGGATGGGTTGGAGGGATTTTTTTTTGTTAGGGATTAAAGTAAAAATGAATGTTGTGTAACAGGGTAAGGGCCCCACCTATAGTTGTTCCTTTTTCTACTTTTTCCTCAGAAAAAAAAAATAGTACCTAGAAATTGATCATGCTGTCCAATGTTACTCATCAGTCGCAATTTCTCCTCACGGCATGCATTTACAGCGTCTTGCAAAAGTATTCAATTCAAATTGCTTTATTAATCTCAAAGTGAAATTAGATTCCTTGCCCTTTAAATTGTCACAGCGATTTTAAACAATAAACACAATAATGTAAAGTGGAAGCAAAACGATACATGGTTTTTAACCTTTTTTACAAACGGCATGTAGTTGTTGTCAGCCCCCCGAAACTTTTAGGCTGGACCAGAAGGGAATTAATCAGTTACCATGGTAACTCTGGAGGACAAATGGTAGAACTGATGTTCACATATGGACCATCCAATATAAGCTCAAGCTATTGAGCAAAGAGACATGAACATGTTTTTTTTTTTTGTACAAAGCTAGTAGAGATGTAACACAACAGATCTGCAACTATAATTGCAACAAAATGTGGTTCTGGGTATTGACTCAGGAGGGGTTGGACAATGAAACTGAAACACCTGTCATTTTAGTGTGGGAGGTTTCATGGCTAAATTGGACCAGCCTGGTAACCAGTCTTCATTGATTGCACCAGTAAAAGCAGAGTATGAAGGTTCAATTAGCAGGGTAAGAGCACAGTTTAGCTCAAAATATTGAAATGCACACAACATTATGGGTGACATACCAGAGTTCAAAAGAGGACAAATTGTTGGTGCACGTCTTGCTGGCGCATCTGTGACCAAGACAGCAAGTCTTTGTGATGTATCAAGAGCCACGGTATCCAGGGTAATGTCAGCATACCACCAAGAAGGACGAACCACATCTAACAGGATTAACTGTGGACACAAGAGGAAGCTGTCTGAAAGGGATGTTCGGGTGCTAACCTGGATTGTATCCAAAAAACATAAAACCACGGCTGCCCAAATCACGCCCAAATGTGCACCTCAACTCTCCTGTTTCCACCAGAACTGTCCGTCAGGAGCTCCACAGGGTCAATATACACGGCTGGGCTGCTATAGCCAAACATTTGGTCACTCATGCCAATGCTAAACGTCGGTTTCAATGGTGCAAGGAGCGCAAATCTTGGGCTGTGGACAATGTGAAACATGTATTGTTCTCTGATGAGTCCACCTTTACTGTTTTCCCCACATCCGGGAGAGTTACGGTGTGGAGAAGCCCCAAAGAAGCGTACCACCAAGACTGTTGCATGCCCAGAGTGAAGCATGGGGGTGGATCAGTGATGGTTTGGGCTGCCATATCATGGCATTCCCTTGGCCCAATACTTGTGCTAGATGGGCGCGTCACTGCCAAGGACTACCGAACCATTCTTGAGGACCATGTGCATCCAATGGTTCAAACATTGTATCCTGAAGGCGGTGCCGTGTATCAGGATGACAATGCACCAATACACACAGCAAGACTGGTGAAAGATTGGTTTGATGAACATGAAAGTGAAGTTGAACATCTCCCATGGCCTGCACAGTCACCAGATCTAAATATTATTGAACCACTTTGGGGTGTTTTGGAGGAGCGAGTCAGGAAACATTTTCCTCCACCAGTATCACGTAGTGACCTGGCCACTATCCTGCAAGAAGAATGGCTTAAAAGCCCTCTGACCACTGTGCAGGACTTGTATATGTCATTCCCAAGACAAATTGATGCTGTATTGGCCGCAAAAGGAGGCCCTACACCATACTAATAAATTATTGTAGTCTAAAACCAGGTGCTTCAGTTTCATTGTCCAACCCCTGTAGGTACTTGTAAAACATTTTGAAACCCTTTTCCTTCCACCTGACAGTTCTGTGATGTCACATGAAATCCCAATAAAATACACTGACCTTTGTGATTGTAATGAATATAAATGAGAAAAGCCTCAAGAGGTATTAATACTTTTGCTATAAAACCAAGACGTCTCAGTAGGGATCACTTTTACAAGGCCAACTTGATTCGTATCTGATGTCAACAAAAGCGTCATTTTTCCACATGTGAGGCCAAAACCAGACTAAGGTTCTGTGTCTCTTCCAACATCCAAACAAGGGACCACATTTATCGGAAAGGTGGGTGTTGTTACCGGAAAACATGTCTGTGTCCTGAAGAAATCATTTTCACCGTTTATATAAAAAATGTGTGGAAATGTCACCAGACGTCTGTTTGGACAGAAAATGAACACAACAGATGTCGTTTCCGTTTGGTACTTTTTGTATTTAAATAATGTAAAGGCAAGTTGTTCCCAACACATCATGAACAAAAGCAAAAGAGATGGTAAAGATCATTTAGGACGTGTGTGTATCAAAACTCACAGAGACATTTGGAAGGAGAAACCGGCAGTCTTGTAGGCACACTGCATCCATCTGCTGACTGGCAGCAAACCCTTTTTATCTAAAAGACGGTGCTTTAAAGGGAATGTAACACAGAACGTGAGAAAGTCGGGTCAGGAGATGGAATGGATGGGGTTTGTTAATGCATGAAGAACTTTACAGCATTCACACCGTAAAAACAAACAACCAAGTCAGCCAATGAGAAGGTCCCAAATTACACTTGGGTCCAAACAGAGGAAATAAACAAGCACAACAAATGATACACAAGAAAGAACAAATTAAATAAATGTGCAAAAACAGCTGCATAGGAATGAAGGCAACATAGGTGGTTTGATTGCTAATGTCACAATAAGACACGCATACACACACACAATTAGTAACAAATGTTATGCATGAGCAACTTGAATCAAAGTGCAACTCCTTAGTGTGTTTTTGACAAAGCTGATCAGCCCGATGAGGAGGAAATCACAACAAAGCCGATTATAATCATCGTACTTATAACTATACAAGCAATCCTCGACAGTTGCTATTTAAGAAAATAAATAAACTGGCTAAACGTT
The DNA here is from genome assembly GCF_021462225.1 of Girardinichthys multiradiatus. NCBI lineage: Eukaryota > Metazoa > Chordata > Actinopteri > Cyprinodontiformes > Goodeidae > Girardinichthys > Girardinichthys multiradiatus. Next base: position 34,234,713 of record NC_061805.1, on the reverse strand, counting down.
TTTGGCCCTGATTGCACAGACTTTAGATTCGCAACAACAAAGAAATTATAGAATATTTTACAGCAAATGTGAAAAATAAAACATTTTGTGCTCAGGATATATATCGGCCATTGTAAATAATGCATTATGAGAGGAAGGGTTAAATATTTTTCGTGTTTAACCAAAAGGCTGCAGTGCAAGACAGACTGTAGGAGTATATCCCTTTAAATAAAATCAGCAAAAAGTTCAAAGAAAAGCAGTCTGCACCACTTATGTTCTTCACTGGACTTCTCTTTTTCCTTAACGTCCCCTTCGTGTCTTCGCCACCAAGCGCCACTTCATAGATTTCCACCCTTGACCACATGCATGCACTCTTCATTTAAAAATACATTACACATGCATTTTCTTCTTTTTCAGATGAATCTGTCATTGTTATTGTAAAAATAATCTCCTAATTATACAGTCATACTAACATGAATAATTAAGTTCTTTTTCATATCAGCCACAGTCCTGTTTTATGAGCTTTTTCCCCCTGTTCAGGATGTTGAGTTTGGTTGAGGTCAGCAGCATTTGCTTCCAGGGCACTCATCTGTGATTTGTGGAGCTGGATCAGAGCTGGAAGGTCTGGTGCTAGGCAGGGGTGGAGCTCTTTGAACTAGACAGACTGGATTTGGGGTCTGGTCTGTGTGGTTTGTGCTGGGGGCTGCTCCGAAGGTTGTCATCCATCTACAATAAAAATAAGCAATTCAGCTATTTTTCCAAACAAATAAGGAAGAAACTGATCAGGATACACTATAAGGCCCCCTTCACACTAAAAAAGACTGCCCTACTGTTTCCAGGATATCCAAGAATGTTCAAATGTTCTCGGCAAAAATGGAAAACCCCATTTCAGTGTTTCTCCCTCCTGCTTTGTTGCTCACCTATTTACCTTACAACACGCTGTGGATGTCCTTTCTATATGTGAGGTTTCTGCAGCTTCCTCGTCTTTTTCAGCCTTACTGTGGAGACCACCTTTGTTTTCAGCTGCTTATCAGCAGCATGAAAAAATTCTGATTGCAGACGGGATTTTCTTTATACATGCAGCATACCGCTGAATGTCGCATTTTACATTTATTTAAACCTGGTATCTGTGTCAGAATGTTCACAAGTCATTTTCCCCCTCAAGTCCAAGCCAAATCTCCAGTCTCTAATGACATTTTTCTCATTAAATGCATCTAATCAGCCTATAACACTGTAGGGGGTGAATTCAAAGTCATTTAAAACAGTGTTCAGTTAAAGACATCTGTTTGGTTAATATTACGAAGCAACAGCCAACAAGAACAGATTCTCATGAGTCATTAGTAACACACAACCTGTGAACATCACTGCAGTTTATTTTTAATATTGTGGTGTGGTCTTAGTCCGTTTGAAGGGGGGCTAATCTACTCTACACAACAGTGTTGATAACTGCTGAAAGCAGTCAGAAATGCAAAAGAAGAAAAATGGAAAGCAGAAGCACCTTTTCTATCAAGTTGGACTCTTTGTTTACAAGCTGTGTTAGTTTCTGCAGGTTGGCATCCATTGTTTCCATAGCAGGCAGAAGAGGACCTGGAAGGAGGTGAAAGAAGAATGATACACACAGAAGAAGAAAAGAAGTCAGCAAAATGAGAAAAGTTTGATTCATTTAAATAGAAAAGTAAAGAAGCTGCAAAGAAGCAAATACGTGAGGAAAAACAGAGGTGTTAGTTTTGCTATGGGTGTAATTGTTTCAAGATTAAGTCCTACAGAATATTTCCACTGCATGCAGCAACCTTACAGGGCTTATCCGCATTGAAATGGGCTGCAAGGATGTTGTCACAAAAGCGAGTGAGGTTGTCCAGCTGTCTGAGGTGGCTCTGCAGAGGGCTACTGGTGAGGTCTGCTTTGTGAAGCGGTGCCAAGAAACCAAACACAAAAGCATCCAGACTGGTTGGGCTGTGGAAAAAAAAACGTACTTATGTAGACATAATGCCTTACAGAAACACTTAAAAAGATTTGTTATAGGGTGATGTAACTCACGAGTTGTCAAAGAAATAGTTTGCAGCTCCCAGTCTGTAGGAGAGGAGGTTCAGACATTCTTTAGCATCACTGTAGATCTGATGTGAAGCAGAAAAGAAGCATCAGCAGTGAAATAACGACGTCTGAAAACCAGCCAGAGCTGACTGGTTGATGGAGCTTTGGGAGTATTTACCTTTCCCTCCACCTCAGAGATTCTGTGCAAAAGCCCCTCTCCTTTTGTAACCAGGATGCGAGCGAGGGCGATATTTGCAAGACGACTTGGGAGGAAAAAGTTCAGTGGGAACGGTGAGCGAGAAGCAAACCACGGCCGTGTCAAATTGCTGTAGTTCTCAGCATCCACCCAGAAGGTGTGCAACTGTGGGAAAGAAAGACATCATCGGGGATTTTCTCATTTCATTTGTTCAGCAAAAAAGGGAGAGGGTGGACGCCGATACCAGAGCTGGTCGCAGTTTCTCCTCAAGTAGAGCGATGTAGGCCATTGTGTCTGCTCCCTGTCTGGCGGTCAGCTCATAATCTGCATTAAGCCTCTGCAAAAACAGAACAATGACGTATATTTGTGCGGATTCTGTCACAAAAAAACAGACTTTTCCTGTTCCCGGTCTGTTAGGACTGACATAATTTCCATTCAAAAACCCGGAGGTTTTTCCACTAGCTTCTCACAATATTTAGCTGTAATTTCGGCCCATTCCTCCTGACAAAACTTGTGTAACTGAGTCAGGTTAGTAGACCATGCCAGGGTTTTGAACAATGACTTTGTTGTCCTTTCATCCCCTTTCAGATTATTGTCACCTTAAACTGCTTCTGGTATGAATGCAGCCAAGTTGCCTGCTGATGCCTATTCTTCACATAGCAAGGGTCATGTTGGAAGCCCTTTGCTGCCAGCTAGTGGTCAGAGTGCAAACAACATCCAGCTGGGATTTTACAGTATTAAGCTCTAGTCAAAATAATGAGATAATGAATCGGAATGGATTGTACAGAAACCTATACTATAATTAAATTTGAAAGCCCTGATTGGAAATAGAAGCATCAGTGAAATAATCTACATATCTGAAACATGGAAATTTTGTTTAATTACTATTATGTCCATTTATGACTAATGTCACTAACTCACATCATACCTATGTTTATAAATATTGTATGCGCTATATTAAAATTAACAATCTATACTTAATTCGGCGTCTTCTTGACATCAGAAACACAATATTATGTTTTATAACTGTAAACAAATTTGGGCAGACAGGGCTTAAGCCACTTTGCAACTAATTTGGCTGCATGCTTAGGGCCATTCTCTACTTGGAAGATCAAGTTGCATCCCATTTTTAACTTCCTGGCTGAGGTTATGAGTTGTTGCCTTAATATTTCCACATAATTCTCAAACATGTGGTGGATGTTTTGGCCAAACGCTTGAAGGTTAGTTTAATCAAACCACAGGACATGTCTCCAAAATTTAAGGTTTGTCTCTAGGTGCATTTGCAAGCTGTAATCCAGCTTTTTATGTTGCTTTTGCAGTAATGACTTCTTCCTCACCGAGTGGCCTTTAGGCCCATACTGGACATTACCTGGGGTGATTAATTAAAGGCATGGTAATCTCAATTCCTGCAAACGTCTGGATGAGCTTCGTCTGACTTAATGTACGACAGTGACAAAAATGAATAGCTATGTGTCTTTTTATACAGTGACTGTAAACATCTGGTTTCAGCCATACAGATACCGAAGAAGCCGACACACTTACCTGTTTCCTAAGGAAGTTCAGAATCTGTGTTGGTTCTTGAACAACAGATTCTCCACAAACCAGCTCTGGGACGCTTGCTGTGGACAAATGAGAGAAGAAAATAGGTAGGATGAAGGTGACGATACGGACATTAGAGGGAAGGAAAATACAAGAGTGTAAATACATTAAGGCATCCTCAAGAGACATAAGATGAATTAATAAGATACCATCAAACTAAGTGGAACTGAGCTGTGAAAAATAACCTGTCATCATTTGGATCGTAGCAATCTTCAGGCTAAATACATTTGAATGAGATGTAAATAAAGTCAATGTCTCAGTTTACCAATGTTTAAAAGGCACAGATCACCTCAGGAGGTGAGAAAACTCTCTTCTCCTCTCTTCTTGTGGTAGTCTGACCACAGAGCTGTAGAGGTCAGATAAAACAAGAAGCTGCAGCCCACCTGTTAAGGTTTTCCATGTCCAGTCTACAGGAGAAACTGTGAGCTTCGTGCCAGAAAATTTTGCGTAGGCCTGGAAGAAAACAAAGCAATAGAAAAAACAGTTAAACTGGAACAGATTTTTGATTCATAGGTTTGTCAGAAAGTTTCCTGTGGAACCCACAAATCCAAATATAAAAGTCTGTCTAAAAACTGTTTTCAGGAGAGTTTTCAACAGGATTGCCAGCAAATTATCCATTTTAAAATGTCATACCTCTTCAGACTCAAGTTTTCTCTCAATTTTTAAACCATTCTGGATAACTGACCACAAAACATTTACCTATTTGGTTTTAATCAAAGGCTATTTCACAGCTTTGTATTAGCTCTACTTCAAAATGGATAACATTTAGACGTGTCAAATCTGACCTGGATGATTTTAAAACACAGATCCTTCGAAGCACAGTTTGGTGTCTTTGAAACTTTTATTGCTGTTTGCAAAGATTTTTAAAAATAGGAATTTAATGGTTTCAGTGACTTGTTGGCATCAAAAGCAGACCAACTTTAAGAACCAAAGATCCAGTTTAAAACCTTGATTTAAGAGGGTTTGAATGAGCTTATTTATCGAGAGGTTCACTGTCAGTAACTCAAATACTATAAATAATCAATATGTTGGACAAAAACTGAAGTTGTGATGTGACACACCAAAGATAAATAGCATCATTAAATAAAAGTCCAAGTAAAACATGATATTTTTCAGATATTCCCATTTTATTTTTTAGATAAACAATTATGGAATAAAGTTTGGAAGTCCAGGCATTTTTCAGTACTACATTACCTATTTCCACACTTATCCAGACTTGATCAAGTTAATTTCCAATCATTTAAATACTAAGTGTTTTAAAGTTATCTGAATTTCAGCAAAAGTGCAGTAAGACAATAAATGCCACCTGTGAGAGTCTTGCATTGTAGCTGCTCAATGATGCAGCAATCAAAGCGCAGTTAATGCAGATTTGGCACCATCTTTCACCTTGAAACTGTTACAAAGAGCGAATAACAAATAATGCAGCAAAGCAAAAAACAAATTGTGTGTATGTGCAAAGCTGCAACAAGGATGCCTGCAACTAAACATATAAAAAACTGTGAAACTTCTACAGCAGCATTTTGCCTGATGAACATCTGGTCGTCCATGTCCACTGAAATTAATTAGAATTGAGGGATCCAGAAAGGACATGGCAAATAACAGGCAAAATATGAAAAATGAGATGTATAAAATGTATTTATTTTCCTTGATCAGTTCTTCCTTGTGATTAGATTTGTAGCAAATATTACAAAAATTTCACAGATAAAAAGATTCAATAATAAAAATAAGATAGACTGTACACTAAAGTCAAATGCACATGGTAATGATAACTATAGTTATGAAAAATACTCCATACTGATTCTAAGAAATGTGCCACTGAGTAAGTTCATTTAAAAATGTACAAACTTTGCTTTAAATACCTGTGCAAAAAACAGCAACATGAACAAACAAACTGTTTACAAGATTATGGAAAACTGTGCAAATATTAGTAGGGATGTAAACAATGTATGGGGTTTGTTCGGAGCATTAGTGTTACTTATGTGGATTTTTTTGTTTTTGTTTTTTTCCAAAATACACAAATACAATTGAGCTTACCTTTAATTCCATTTCATTGTGTGATATTTAATCTGTGCAAGTGTAAAGAAATTATTTTCCAACAAACGTAAGAGAGATTATGAGAATTGCTTATGGTTTTTAACTACATGCTGTAAATTGTGACTAAAATTTTATTTAATTTTAGTCCCAATGCTTTGACTAAACAGACACTGCAGTTTACACTACAGGCTTTAACATGCGATTAACGAGAAAAAGTGCCACCTTGTGGCCAGAGTTGTTATTGCACGTGTTCAATGACAACACGTATAACAGCAATCAATCGCCACTGCGTCAACCTACAGGGTTCAAAGCTCTATTATAAGTCATTGCCTAACAAACAAATAAGCTAACAATAAATCAAAAGAAAGAAAAACGCGATTTTTAGAAGCTGACCTTGAAGGACAGCTTTTAGTTAAAGGAGGAGTGTCTCCTGACAGGCTGCTACACCTGAAGGACAAACCTCTGCCCCGGCAGCAGCTCTTTCTCTGCAGCTGTCCAACAGGACAGGGTATATTATTTGTTCATCCCACAGAGACATACACAGTTACACAGCAAACTGCTCCAGCTACGTTAGCACTGAAGCTAACGACAGGAACAACAGGAGACACTCCAAGAAAGCCAAACAGGAACCCCCGCTGGTTAAAAGCTGCACTGGAGGAGATGTTTGTTCAGACCAAACGGGAATCTCACCAGAACCACGAGAGAGTCGGTGTGGACAGAGGGCAGACCCCAGTCTCCTCCCCAGCATCTCAGCTCCATGGCAGCCGCCATATTTTTGATTCATACAGAGAGCTGAGGACGTCAGAGCATGACTGTTTCATCTCAGCGCGCGAGACAAACAGATCAAAGGAACACGAGCGAACAGGAGCCGACTAAAGATATCTGGGTGAAAAGGCGAACAATACGATCACCACATAGTAACAGAAACTATAATGTCCATCTATATAAAAGAAACAGGTATTTATGTCCATGTTGTTACACCAAATCCAAACTACTTTTTTTTTCTATTTACCCGCCACTGTAAACATGTAGATTTATTAGTATTTATGTTGACTAAAAATTTGCTGAGATATTTTTTTTTTTTTTTTTTTTACAAAAATATCTACATCAATTTACTCACAGCATAATTATCTAAAAAATGTCCCTGGCATTCAGTTCTTATGTGGAATAAAAATGTAAAACTTGTAAATTTGTGCACTTGTATACAACTTGTGTTCAACCCCCCCACCCGAGTCAATACTTAGCAGAACCACCTTCTGTGAAATGATAGCTGCAAGTCTTTTAAAGTATGTCTCTACCAGCTTTAGACATCTAGAGACTGACATATCAGCATAATCTTCACAGTTTTTCATTCTTGTCTCAGATTCTTGGTTGGATTCAGGTCTGGACTTTGACTGAGCCGTTATTACACATGGATATGCTCTGATGTAAGTTGTGTCATTTTAATAATAATCATAATAATAATAATAACACTTTATTTGTATAGCACCTTTTTAAAGTACACTTACAAAGTGCTTTACATTCAAAAAATAAATTAAAACGTCATAAATGATACAACAATAAACACACAATATATGCTAAATAATTAAAATATAAAAATAAATTCAAGAAATTCAAGTATTAGGAGCCTTATTATAAAAGTACGTTTTAACCAACGATTTAAAAGATATAATATTTAGCGGGAGGGCGTTCCACAACATGCTAAGATGTTTAGAAAAACTAAGATCTGAATCAAAGGTCATCCCCAAATTCTTGGCTTCATGAGTTCAGTTAAAAACAAAGAACAGAGAGGAACTGAGTCACTGGATCCCTTTTGGCCTTTCGTCCAAACATCATCACCTCAGTTTTATCATTATTATTAAGAGAATATTATCAGACATCCAAGTTTTGATGCCTGAAAGACAGAGTTTATTGAGAGTAGAGAGGTCTGATTGCTTTATAGCAAAATAAATCTGTGAACCCAGACGTTACAGGTTCTGTCATGCAGATACGATTTGAACCAAGTCAGAGCAGTGTCTCTAACACCTAACCAATAATTTAGTCGGCTTAAAAGAATATTGTGATTAACTGTGTCAAACGTAGCAGAGAGATCCAGCAACACTAAGACGGATATTGCTAATCTTGATATTATTCACAACCGTTAATAATGCAGCTTCTGTACTGTGATGTTGTCAAAACCCAGACTGAAACTTTTCAAAAAGGTTGTTTTTCTTCAATAATGGTTCAACAGCAGCAGATTTAAAACGTTTAGGAGCTACCCCTGTGGATAAAGATTTGTGAAAAACTGTTAAGATATCAGGAATTAAAAAGGTACAAACTTCCTTAGAAAATGTTGTTGGTAAAATATCTAAAAGGAAGGTTTCATACTGTTGAGCGTCCTGAGATAAGAGTTTAAATGAACTGAAAAAGTGATTTACCTCCTTGGCACAATTTGAGCTCATAGAAAATTAACAAAATAACTCACATTTCTCAGAAGACAATTCATTAGAATTAGGTGGAGTTATAAATTAAAGAGGGTTGAATAAAAGTTTTAGATTATGAGAATTTGAAGCGATGAGGCCTGTGAAATATTTAGACATTTATTCTTTAACCACTCTATTATATTTCTTTAACAGGTTTTCTATGGTAAAGAAGAGATTTGTATTTCCGCTCAGCATGTCTGCACGTCCTGATGGTCCGAACATGGTCATTTATCCAAGGTGCTGGTTTGGACCAAGCAGAATGGGATTTAGACATTTTAAAAGGGGCCACAGTGTCTAGCTCTGGCTGAATGTTTAGGGTTTCTGTCTTGCTGGATGATGAACCTCTGCCACCGTCTCAAGTTTCCTGTAGCCCCTAATTCTTTCAGGACTGATTTGTATTTCGCTCCAACCATCTTCCCATCTGCTCTGAACCGGCTTCTCTGTCTCTGCTGAGAAAAAGCACCCCCACAGCATGATGCTGCCATCCCCATGTTTCACTGCGGGGATGGTGTGTTTAGACTGATGTAATGTTTGTTTTCCACCACAGATTACATCAGCCAAAACGTTTACTGTTTTTCATCTGACCACAGCACTTTCTTTCACACGTTTGCCGTGTTCATCTACATGGCTTGTGGCAAATTGGACTTACATGGCTTTTTATTTCAATCATAGCTTTCTTCTTGTCATGATCCTTAGGACTCTTGATGAGGTTTTGATTTTGTCACACATGCTTTTCTTTATTTTGTTCTCTCTTTTGTTTTGCGAGTCATGGTTCTTACTTGTGTTCTGTCCTTTAAGTTGTATTTGTGATGTATTTTTCAGTGTAGGTTTGCAGTTGTCTCATACCCTCTGTGAGATGCTCCAAACTGTATTAATTAACTCTGCTTTAAACGTCTCCACAACTTTATCCTTGACCTAGCTATCTACCGATCGTTGGTCTTCATGATGCTGGTTGTTCTCCAAGTTTCTTAAATAAACCTGTGAGGCCTTCACAGAACAGCTGGATCAATACTGAGATTATATTATTGTTATTATGAGTGTTGTGCTTCTGAAAGCAAAAGCACGCCACACTTTTCAGAGTCTTATTTGTAAAAATGTACATTAAAAACCATGTATGCTTCTCCTTCCACTTCAGTAATGATGCACTACTCTGTGTTGGTCTATAATATAAAATCCCAATATATATTTGATTTGGATTTTATATGAATATTTTGCAATCCACTGTTTTGCCCAATGCTGATATAATGCTGTAGGTTGCCAGGTGTTTTGTCAGAGTCCAGGCAGCCAGAATCAGCCGGATGGTTGATGGAAACGCTCTGAGGGATGGTAGATGTTTCTCTCTGACTTAAGTCAGGCAGCTGTTAAAATATACTTGAGGTCAGCAGAGAAGGTTTGAACCAGATTTCTGTCGTTCGATGTTTCCACTGAAAACCCCCTCAAGTCTCACCCTGTTTGTCCTTCTTTTCCTGCAAGCCTGGACTAGATTAGAGGAAAAAAGGGCTGCAGTGGTGTTTAAAGGAGATTACCTGCAAAGAAGACTGAAAACATCTGCTCTAGATTTATACACATCAGAAGCTGCAGAAACCTCACATATAGAAAGGACATCCACAGCGTGTTGTAAGGTAAATAGGTGAGCAACAAAGCAGGAGGGAGAAACACTGAAATGGGGTTTTCCATTTTTGCTGGGAACATTTGAACATTCTTGGATATCCTGGAAACAGTAGGGCAGTCTTTTTTAGTGTGAAGGGGGCCTTATAGTGTATCCTGATTCAAATTTTACCCAAGGGGATCAGATCCATTTTGGAGACAAGGCAAAACTTTTCAAATATTTCATCTCAAATCCCAAAACACAAGAAACACTAAACTCAATAAATAACATGTTTATCTTGACTCTTTATTACCCGTGTGATGGAAACGTTACCTCCAGTGCCTTGTTTTTGTTTTCATATGTTTACACTGAATATGGGGATGGTGATTACATTCTGACCATGCTGTGTATAACAGACAGTACAAAGAAGCAACTCCCCCAAATTATAACCAAACACCAGAACTCACTTACCGTGCCACTAGTGAGCAAAGACACTCCCCTTTACTTTAAAAGCTGTGCCTGCAGACAAAAAACACCTCACCTCTGCTGAGATTTCCCCTCATTGACATCATCCTGAGGTTTTTCTGTTCAACTTTATCAGTCTACAGGAATTTAATGAAATCTTTTCTTGGAGTGTGTGCTTGATGACTGCGGTAGGTTTTAAAGCGGCAGCCCTGTGGCTGCTGTTGCTGCAGCAGCTGCTGCTCACCGTCGCAGCTCAGGGTATTGGTAAGTACTGCCTCTTCACCATACATGATCTTATGGAAAACATATTTACCAAATGTTCTGGCTGTCCGTAGATGTGAAACACTTTATACTTCAACAGGATGAAAAATATAAATGCAAATGCAGTAGAGTGTAATTCAATTTATCAGAATTTTCTTAGAACCTTAGGGTTTGATGTTGCCAATCCAATGACAAACTGACCTAAACGAGAAAAAAAAAAGCACCTTCAACCATCTGAGAAGTACATTTGAGACCTAATCTTCTCCATAGTCAGTACGCAGCTTATTCCAGGAAGCTTCCTGTCACTTTGTGTAATTCTTTAAATCCATCTTATGTGTGTTTGTGCATGTGGGTGCGGAGCAAACGGGTTTGTTCCAGTGGACACAGTTTACTGGAGCTCTATAAAAACACAGCGGGATGCTAACATGAAAGTTAATTTGCACAAACAAAAACATACATATGTGCACACACATCACAAAGGGTTCTGTCACACATAGTAAAGAGCCGCGGCACGGTGACTCAGGAGTAATAATTGGACTAAACCAGGATACAAAACCACTTAAAGTCTACCAGATGGAGCACTTTAAGTTGGTCAACTGCATACTTGAGACTGGTGGAGGTTCACATTCCAGCAGGACGACTAAGTACAACCAGAGCTACAATGCAATGGTTTACATTAAAACATAATCATGTGTTGGAATGGTCTAGTCAAAGTTCAGACCCAAATCTTACCAAGAATCTGTGGCAAGACTAGAACAATTGATGTTCACTGATGCTCTCCATTCAGTCTGACTGAACTGGAGCTATTTTGCAAAGAGCGGTAGGAAAGAAATTCAGTCTTAGTGTGGAAAGCTAACATGGACACCCCCTTAAAGACCTGTGGGTGTTACTGCAGCAAATGATGGTTCCACAAAGTATTGACTTAAGGTGCATGCCACACTTTTAAAAATTTAGTTTGTAAAAATATTTTTAAAACATGTTTCATTTTCTTTAATCCTGATAAGTTGAGTAAATTGACATTTTTGGTTGTTGCAAGATTAAAAAAGGGAAAAAGTGGTAATAGACTCTTTGCTCTTTTTAACACACAGTTTTACTGTTATTTTATGCGCTTTTAATACATCTACAGCAGCACAAAACACTCCTCTAACAGCTCTCTCCTGTGTTAGTCTATGACCTGCTGGTGTCTCCAGACTGCCTGCCAGACTTGCTCCAAGGAAGCCTGAAGAACAAAGGCAGGGATGAGGCATTCCTTCTCTCATCCTTCCGGCTCCAAAACCGGGCCCCCACCTCTCTCTTCAGTGTGATCAACCCCAAAGACAACACTAAGTACTTGGAGCTGACTGTGCAAGCCAAACTGAGCAAAGGTGAGTTTGTGTTGTCAATTTTACATTATTCTGTGAATCACTGCTGGTTTTGATATCGCCTCTTTCCATTTTCAGTGACACTTCGTTACCAGAAGACTGACGGCAGGTTTGGGACCACCAGTTTCAACCACGCCTCCTTGGCAGATGGACGGGAGCACCATGTCATGCTGCACGCCAGCGGCCTCCAGCACGGCCCACCTCGCCTCAACCTCTACGTTGATTGCAGGCTGGCTCATACTCTGAATGACCTGCCGGCTGCATTTGGGTCACTCCCAGCTGGGCCCAACACGGTGGCACTGAGGACCCTGCAGTCAAGTGGACAGGTGGATGAGAAATCTGTGATAAGAATATAGTCTGGGCCATTCTTCAGGCTTTAATCCTCCTTGTTTTATTTCTCTATTAGGATGAACTGACAGACTTGAAGCTGGTTATTGAGGATACCATCGACAACGTAGCCACCCTGCAGGACTGTACCATGGAACGAGCTGAGTCTCTGCACCTGCTTGGTGTGTAGACATACACACAAGCTCGTGTTGCCCCAAATTAGGTGCATCTGCCTTTTTTGGGGCTATTTAAAGCTGATTTATAAATTTTGCTCAGGTTTCCAGGGAGGCAGGGTGGTGCAAGATCAGACCACCATGCAGGAGCTGAAGAGCATGTTGTCTGAGATGAGGGAGCTGCTCCACAAGCAGGTTAGTTCACTATCTGTATCCCACTGTAGCTTCTGGATGAATGGGAAGGTAGAACACTGGCAGAACTGTGCTATAATAAAATGAAACGACAATAATGGAGAGTAAATTTCAAATAAACATACTGGAGGCAGCTGAAGGTTTGACGTTTTCTGGTTCAGAGGATTTCTTTTCAAATTAGTTGCTGTGGATATCCAATTCAGAGAAACTAATAAAAATATATTCAAAGAAATATATCATTAAGTAGTAATTCATTAATTATATAAATAATGAACAGTGATTGATGTAAGTTAGAATTTCATTTATACAAATCATATATAATTATTGTACTATTTAATTATGTCATGTTCATGAGCTGTAGATTCATAATTTTATGAATTTATAAGCTCACACAGGTAACACAGCTAACCTGATGTTAGGGCCTATTTAAAGAGCCACAATAAAAGATGGCCACAGTTTTCATTTATGCATGGTGTGCAGCCACGCAGGAACCTTATTTACTTATATAATAAAATTAATATTATATTATATTATTTTAAATGTTAATTGCTTCATATTTTAATTAATTCATTTGAATGATTTGGAACAATTTTGTTTATTTATGAAATGTTAATAAGTAAACAAAATCCTGTTGTATTATGATGTACATGAATAATTATTAATATATTACATTGTTGCACTTTTGGCACCCCAGAGGCTTCTTTTTGTTATTAAGTGATAAATAAAAAAATCTCATAATATTAATTTATGCATAATCGTGTTTTCTCTTTTAATGGCTCTCCTCCCAGACTTACTACTCGGCTGGTCTTTAATAACTTGAGAAATACCTAAATTATCCTGAAGCGACCCACCAGATATTTCATCAAGTTCAAACTCAGTATTCTGCTGGACCTTTACTTACTTTAAAAGACTATATACTAATCTATTTATTAGCTAACCCAGTAAAGATGTCTAAAAGTCTTAGAATAATTTCATCCTTTATTGCAGTAGTATAAACTGACAGAAGAGTTTTGAAGAAAACCTTCCTTTAATTTGGGCTAATTTATCATCTGGGGGAAAATCCATTATTAAGTTTCTCTGGGGGTGATGTGATGCAGAGGCCTATTTTTTTCTTTTTTGAAAAGCAAACAGTGAGGCAGAAACATTCAACTTTCTTTTAGAAAGAGAATCTGCTTTTTAAGATAACGTTCACAATTTTCTATAATAGCTGAAAGATAATATTCACAATTTTTAATGCTGTGATGTAGATTAAGGAAACAAACTTTCTGAGGAACACCATTGCAGAGTGTCTGGCTTGTGGTAAGTAGTAAATAAAAACGTACTTATTTAAAGTGTTAAAGCTCTTGACCCAAAGAGACATTTTGATCTTTCTGTTTGTATCCATGCACCCAAAGGACTCGGGGGTAGTCCCACCAACCCCGTTCCAGCTCCAAGTCCCAGGCTGCCTTCCCATCTGACTCAGTGCCCACTAGGGACCTGTTTCCGACAGAACATGTGCATCCCCTCACAGTCAGGGGGCTTCCAGTGTGCCCCCTGTCCTGATGGATACACAGGAGATGGGGTTCAATGTGATGATGTAGATGAGGTAAGGATTATCCTTTTTCTTAAGTGCATAGCAGCGGTCAGCTTTCACAGTCTTTCTTCTCTATTTTAGTGCAGCTTCAATCCGTGCTTTTCTGGTGTTCGGTGTGTGAACACTGCTCCTGGTTTTCGCTGTGAGAAATGTCCTCTGGGGTACACGGGACCAGAGATAAATGGTGTCGGAGTTTCTTATGCCAAATCTCACAAACAGGTACAGCTGAGCCCCATATCTGTTTATTTCAGTTCATTTTCATTCTGGAATGAACTAAAACACCCTTCCTATTGTTTTGCTTTTGACGTTTCCTCCTCTCCCAGGTGTGTGAAGACTTAGATGAGTGTCTGGGCCCACCTGAGAATGGCGGCTGCACCCCCAACTCACAATGCTACAACACTATTGTAAGACAGCTTTGCGCACAGTGCACATGTTTTAAAGATGGGGGCAATTGTCTCTGACTGTGTCATCCTCATCAGGGCTCCTTTAAATGTGGAGAGTGTAGGGCTGGTTTCACTGGTGACCAGCTGGCGGGCTGTCATGGCTCCAGCCTGTGCCCCAATGGGCAGCCAAACCCTTGTGACATAAATGGGGAATGCATTGTGGAGAGAGATGGGAGCATTAGCTGTGTGGTACGTATTCCCAATATGCATTGATATAAGAATGTGTTTATCACTGTGATAAACTACTTCTCATCTTTTGTTGTTAGTGTGGCATTGGTTGGGCTGGCAACGGTTATGTATGTGGGAAAGACACAGATATTGACGCATATCCAGACAATAGTCTTCAGTGCAGAGGCAACAACTGTAACCAGGTACTTTGTGCCTACATCTTCGTCCCTCCATCACTTTTGATTCTAGCTTGCATTAAGAACAATTGTCTGTGTTTTCCAGGACAACTGTGTGTTTGTGCCCAACTCTGGCCAAGAAGATGCAGACAGGGATGGGTCCGGTGACGCCTGTGATGATGACGCAGACAATGATGGCATCATTAACATAGATGTAGGTGACTTAACTTGTCATCAGTAGATTCACTGCCTTTCAGAAGTATTTTTAACCCTTGAATTTTCACATTTTGTGAAGTTACAACCACAAACCTGAGTGTGTTTTACTGGGACTCTTTACTGGACCAGCTTTCCTGTTCCTGCTGCAGAAAACCATTGCCATAATATGGTGCTCTCAGCACCATGTTTCACTAAGGGGCATGGTATGTTTTCGGTGATGTGCAGTGTTTGCTTTCCTCCACACATAGTATTTTAAATGTTGAAATGTTTTGTCTCTTCTGACCAGATGTTCTTCTTTTACAAGTTTGATGTGTTTCCTACATGACTTCTGGTAAAACTGCAACAGGATTTCTAATGTATTTATTTCAACAAAATCTTTTTTTCCTTTTGGTCATTATTTTCGTAATAGCTCTGACCCACATACAGAAGAACAGTCCGGAGAAAATAAAATGAGTGAAATTATATTTTCTTGTGCCACAAAATAATCAGGAATGTAAACGGGCGAATCTCCAACTGTAAGGGGAAGAGAACTGGTGAAAACAGGGAACAAACGTAACTGAGCGAACAACAAGAATTTCAGATAGAGAAGTGAATGGCTTACTAAGTAGGTGCGGTCAGGTCGCCAGGGGTAGAGGGATTCGGGATCCAGGTTGTCGTAGCAGAGTTTGTTCTGTTGATTTCTTTAGATGCTTCTTGGGTGAGCTTGGAGACAATTGAGTTAGTTCGTTTGTGTAGATACTTGCGTTGGAGGGTGGACAGGGTACGCTTATGCTTAGGTCCTGCAGATGGTGGAAGCAGGAAACTGCCACCTTGGTCGGTAATCCAGACGGGAACAATAGTTAGGAAACGAAGTCCTCAGAACGTAGATAATCTTGGTCATCCAGAAAACTCCTGGACACGAAGTCAGTGTTCAGTGATATAAATCCAAAGTTCAGATTCTTAGTCTGCAAAGGGACATAAACAAAGTCCAGATCAAAAGACAAGGCATAGGCTTAGCATTGGCAGAGCTTGTTACTACAGAAGGCAAAAACGCGGGAGTTGAAGTGCCGGCAGCCTCCTGCTTAAGTACTCCTCCAAGCAATCAGCAGAATAAGTCGCACCTGTCCCCCAGCACACCTGAGAACTCCAGCACCATCTGAAACACTGAGACAATGTTGCAAGCACAATACAAACACACACACACACACACAACCCAGATCCCGACACTTTCTTCCATGAAGCCCAGATTTGTGGAGTGCATAAGTAACAGTGGTCATGTCAACAGATTATCCCACCTGCGGCTTCACCTGGGTTACCACGGGCCTTTTAGGTCTACCCTTTCACAATTCCACATCTATCACATACAATAACAAATAAAATACTTTGAAGTCTGTGGTGGACTGCAAGGTGGTGCAGTTTTATCCACCCCAGCCTGGGGTCTTTCTGCAGTGAGTTTGCATGTTTTCTGTGTGCATGTCTCGGTTCTCTTAAGGTACTCCAGCCTATTCTCACAGTCCAAAAATATGCGTGTTAGCGTAGTCAGTCATTCTAAATTGCCCTTAGGAGTGTAAATGGAAATGGGCTTTCCCTGGTTTTAGTGCCTAAGTTAGATATAATAAAATGAGAAGTTATGGTGAAACCAGTAATTTGATAAATGCATTACCACGTAAATATGTGCATGTATAGTTGTTTGACCTGTGGGTCTCTTCCTTGCCCTGTGAGAAAATGTGCAAAGGTTGAAAAAGTATGAGTTATCTTTGCAAGAAGCTGTGTATAGCTCATGTCTTGATAAAACCTCACGTGTTTTTTCCAGGATAACTGCTGGCTGGTCCCAAATGTTGACCAGAAGAACAGTGATAAAGATATCCATGGCGATGCCTGTGACAACTGCAGAACAATCGTAAATCCCTCACAGAGGGACACGGACCAGGACGGGCTGGGAGATGAATGTGATGATGACATGGACGGAGATGGTTAGAGTGTTAATAATCACTGTTTGATTGCTGTAAATCAGATCGGAAAGGAAGTTCATTATGTACATGGTCACATCCCTGGTTTTAAAGCCTAAATTAGACACAATAAAAACGAGGAACCGAGCGTGAAACCAGTCACCTGATAAAGGCATTACCAGTCAGAGAGGGTTATCCAGAGTGCAGCCCGTCTGGACACAAGAACCGTCCTGTTAGGAGGATGCAGACGGGAACATTTTTATTGCCTTTACTGATCTTACAGACCTTTTTCTGTAAAAACATACTTTTTGTGTGTGTGTCTATTTGAGTTCACAGCTTCCACCTGTTAGATCCCTGGGTTTAAGGACAGAAACAGAGCAGTGTCAAATATTAAAAAAAAACTCCAACTCTTAAATATTTTTCCCTGAAACGTTTCCCAGATATGTTAGTTAATTGGCATTTGGTAGGACCTCTGATTTGCTCTTGTGGAAAATTCTTGCCCGTGTGTTCCCCTTTCAGTGTTGCATGTTTACCCTTTGTTTGGTGTTGGGCTTGGCAGTACTCCCTCGTCATTTGGATATGTTTTCAGCTCTGTGGTCAAATTGCTGAGAACTTGCTCATGTCTGTCTCGTCATTTAGATCATTTTTTCCATGGCGAGTCTTCGCCAGGAGCTGAAGGCCACTGGAAACTATTTCACCTTCAATTTTAAACAAACGCTGCCATCTGGTGATGTAATCTGGCTACACAGTAGGCTCTAACCAAACAATTGCTGTGTTTTCAATTATGTTTCCAGGCTTAAAAAATCTTCTTGATAACTGCCAGCGAGACCCCAACCCAGACCAGAGAGACAGGGACAATGACGGTGTAGGGGATGCATGTGACAGCTGTCCTGATGTTGCCAACCCTAATCAGGTAACAAAAAAACACCACTACAAAGAGATGTATCTTCTGTTTCACCATCGTCTAAAAGTGTTTGTGTTGCTGACCTGAAGTCGGACTCAGACGACGACCTTGTAGGAGATACCTGTGATGACAACATAGACAGGTACAACCTGTATCATTGGATGTTCGCTTTGAACGTGTTTCCTTCTTTCTTCTACCTGTATCATGTCTTCTTTTTCTTTGTCAGTGATGGTGACGGTCACCAGAACACGAAGGACAACTGTCCCACTGTCATCAACTCGTCTCAGCTGGACACGGACAAGGATGGAATGGTTCCATCTCATTCCTTATATTTAATTAACACATGTTTTGCTGATTCATCTCACTATTGTAGAGAGAACCAATCTACAGTATTTTTCTTGCAGGGAGATGAATGTGACGATGACGACGATAATGACGGCATACCAGATGGAGATGATAACTGCAGACTGGTTCCCAACCCAGACCAAAGGGACTCAGACAGTTTGTGTTTATGTCTTTAATTTTGTACAGTTTAGGTCAGAGGTTTGCATACACTCAATAATTATTCAACATACAACCTCAAGTTTGAATATATTGTGGACTTTTTAATTCACTCAGGATCAACATGATACATATTTAGTAAGATGCAGAGAAACCACATGCTTTTTGTAGCAATTAAAAGCTTCTAGAGCCTATGTTAAATTAGTTTGTTTTCCTAGGACAGACTTAGGTTGGAAACATAATCCACAGATTAACTAGGGATGAGGTTGGAGCCATTGCATTGGCCTAATGTTAGCCTGAATTATCCATCCCAGAGCCACAGACACAGTAGTGTCCTTAGGTTTGAACGCCTCATTGTGATTTCTACAAGGATACATTTTGGCATGATGGCCCAAACGTTTCATTGTTTGCCTCATCTGAGCATAAAACGTTTCTTCAACAGCTATTTGTCTTGTTCATGTGGACAGCTGCAAATTTCAGTAAGATTTGATTTTTGGAGCATTGGTTTCTTTCTGGTTTTGCATACCATGTCAACGTAAAACTTGCTTCACTTCGGAGAGTCACATTGGTGTTAAAGCAGTTTCCTGTTCATGAGAAGCTTGAGCCTTGTTGGTTCCTAGGTTGTTTCTGATCATTCTAACCTATTTTGTTTCATCTGGGCTTGACACTTTGGGCCAATGGAAACTTGGGCACAACTGGGTGTGCCAACAGGACAATGATCCCAAACACAAATTAGAACTGCTCCTCTTTATCCAATCCAGAACCATTTTTGATGTTAGTCTGGGATCTTTGTTCGGTTGAAAGATCATATTAAGTTTTACCCATCTATCTGTTGATCAGAGGTGAAGTTGAAGAACGTAGAGGTTCTCCTTCTGTTCTATCCAAGTTTTGCAATGCACCAGTAAACAGACCCATTGCATACTGCTGTCACCATGCTTGACACTTGGTAACAAGGTCTTAGAATGGAAAGCATCACCATGACTTGCTACAATAACCATGGAGTTTCTCTGCAACTTGCTAAAGGATTGTACTGTTGGTGGGTGTGCGCACTGGAATCTGATTATAACATTTGGATAAATAAAATCTACAATAAATGAAAACTGGAAGTCATATGGTGTAAAATCATTCCTGCTCAATATAGCCAAAAATTAAAACAACACTCATGCCCATGGTGAGTGTTTGTAAGCTTCTGACTCTTGTAGTTCAATGACCAAGCTCTTCTGATGGATTTCAGTGGACAAAGTTGGAGATGCATGTGAGGGAGACTTTGATAGGGACAACGTGATTGACATCATCGACCACTGCCCAGAGAACGCTGAGGTCACGTTGACCGACTTCAGAGCCTACCAGACTGTAGTGCTGGACCCAGAGGGAGAATCCCAGATAGACCCCAACTGGGTGGTACTCAACCAGGTCTGCTCACCTTACCTTTCTTCCTCCAGACTTTTAAGCCCTTTTGTTATGCAGTGGGTTTTCTCCCAGAATGTCTTTACTCAGGAACCTTCTGTTAAATTATAGTGTCAAAGTTCAAATGTTTCACAGTAATAATGTTAAACATGTTTCCTCTTCCAGGGTATGGAGATAGTACAGACCATGAACTCTGATCCCGGTCTTGCTGTTGGTAAATACATGAGTATCTTTTTATTGTGTTTTAAAATAACTCCAACTATTTCTCATCTCCCTCCAGGAAGCCTCTGATCTGTGCTGTTGTGTGTATTCTGTGTGCATCTCCAGGCTATAAAGCCTTCAGCGGAGTTGACTTTGAGGGAACCTTCCACGTAAACACAGTGACGGACGATGATTACACTGGTTTCATTTTTGGCTACCAGGACTCGTCCTCCTTCTACGTGGTGATGTGGAAACAGACTGAACAGACCTACTGGCAGGCCGCGCCCTTCCGGGCTGTCGCTGAGCCAGGAATACAACTGAAGGTTTGTGTGGGGGTTGAAATCCGTTTCCATCTGTTTGACAGTGTCCTCCTTGATCCTACAAGGCACTTCATCAACAGGTGGTGAAGTCTAAGACAGGTCCTGGTGAGTACATGAGGAACTCCCTGTGGCACACAGGAAACACAACGGACCAGGTGCGTCTTCTGTGGAAGGACCCCAGGAACGTTGGCTGGAAGGACAAGGTTTCCTACCGCTGGTTCCTCCAGCACAGACCACAGGTCGGATACATCAGGTACAAGCAGACATGGGCCAACCAATGTACAGGATACAGTTTTAGTGAAAAGTTAACCAGCAGTCATTGTTGAAGTGAATTTTATATTCTTTGGACTTTTAGAACAGGAACTGCGTGCACAAATATTTATTAATCAAATTTTCCCTCCACACAGGGTCACATTATAAGTACGGGCTTAAATTCATATACACACTCAGCTAGCTTTTACCAGAGCATGTCGCCATGAACAAGCGTCAAGCGTAATCCTCGAGGGATATATGGGCCCTCTTCAGCTCACGTTTTCTAAAGCCCAGGTCATTCTAGAAGCTTAATGATATGCATTGCCCCGTTAAAAAGCCCACTTGTGTTCAAGTTTCAACCACTTCACCTAAACTGGTGTCCCCATATAAAAAGAAATGGTTGAACTGATCAGGAAACATCCAGGAACCATCAAGAAACCTATTATGTGGAACCCTCTGGAAGCGTCCCTGTCCACAGTGAGACAAATTTCACATCCCACTGAGATGCCGACCAAGAAGGAAGACCATGCCCCAAAATTGACACCATCAAGTATAACTTAAATTTATTGCAAGGACATACCAAATACCTTCAGGAGAAAAGTTGAATGGTCAGATGGGACAAATACTGAGCTGTGACACCTAAGAGCACTGAACCAACTGTCAAGCATGGTGGTGGTACCGTCATGCTGAGGGCCGTTTTAGCTGCCAGTGGAACTGGAGCTTTGCATAGCAGAATAAAGGAGCAGAACTAGGTCCAAATTCAAATCAACAGCAAGATGGGTGAAACTTAGACTTGATTGTATGTTCCAACAGAACAATGATCCCAAACATGCATCAAAACTGGCTTTGGAAATGTTAAGGGAGGCTAACATTTTAAGCTACTGAAATGGTTCTGATCTCAACCCTGGTAAATAAATGTATGGACCATGTTTCGAAGCTGAGTCCATGCTGGGAAACCAACAGTTTAAAAATTTCAAAGAAAACTGGTCAAATATCCAGCCAGAATTATGTTACTAGCTTGCTTGTGGTGACTGAGGTCACAGTGCAACTTACTTTTTCATCCTAGGTTTATGTTTTATTTGAGCCTGTATGTAAGATTTAACTGAGAGAAATCCCACAATAAATAATAATAATTGCAGCAAATTCTTGTGTTCATAAATAATGGAAGTTGTATGTTGCATCATCAGTGCAGTTCAAAATAGAATTGGTTCTAATGCATCATTTAACTCAAAACAAATAACATATTAATCCCAGTTTTGACTGGATGTAGATTTCTGACCAGAACTAACTAGTTGTTATTTCATGTGTGAACCAGAGCTCGCTTCTATGAGGGTTCCAAACTGGTGGCGGACACAGGGGTGATCATTGACACCAGTATGAGAGGTGGGCGACTGGGTGTGTTCTGCTTCTCTCAGGAAAACATCATCTGGTCCAATCTGAAGTACCGCTGCAACGGTGAGTGGCTGCAAACTAATAATACTCCTGCAAATGCAAATGCAAGCTGAGATTTGTTCCCCTTTTTTCCTCCAGACAACATTCCTGCTGACTATGAAGAGCCAGAAAGAGTGGACTGAAGGGGCAGAGTGCTGAAGGGTGGCATTACCATAAAGAAAGAAGACACTGAGCTATGTTGCTGGAGCAAAAAAAAAGGTCATAGGTCAGAGAAAAAAGAAAGCGTCAGAAGAAAAGAGACCATTTCCATGACTGCATTTAAAGGAGCTGAATATTGGGCATTATGTCCTGTAATAGTTCAATAAATAAATCAGCAGTTTCTTTCAATGTCTACGCATTATATTATCTTTAGTTTATTAGTGCTGTACAAAAAGTAATAGGCTTTAACTGACCATTTTACTGACCAACTAAAAACAATAAATCTTGGACACTGTGCATAATAAAATCATGTCTTTTACTCTCTGGATTGATGAAAGCTAGGTGAATAATTTACTTACATTCATGTCAAAATTATTCCTTCAAGCTAAAATATGTAGATACACTCTCAATAGTATTTGATTAGATGTCGCTCAGCAAACCACACCCTGGCCTTGTGCATTTTGCAACCATTATCCAGCTTCTGGCATAATTTTGGCTGGACATTGACCACCCTTCTTATCAAAACTGATTTTGAACTTATAAATTACTACATAAAATTACTGCAACAGTCCAGAAGAGTAAGGATAGCCAGATTTATCCATTCCAAAACCAGTTTTGATATGTTTCGGGATCCTTTTTTGGAGCTCCATCTAGTTGTTGATTCGAGAAGTTGACGAATTGTGAGGTAGCTCTACGCATTCATTATTTCTCCCAACATTTGCAAAGTAGGTAATGTGTTCTTAGGTTTGACAGCCCCATCTAGACTCCTTCAAGGGCAGCAAACTCAATTTTTGTCTCGGCTAACCATAAAACGTTTTTCCTGAAGGCATTAGGCTTGTCCACGTGAGCCGCTGAAAGTTTTGTTGACTCTGAAGGTGTTGATTTTGATCAGTCTATGGCAATGTAAAATGTAAAACTTACTTTACTGTGAACAAAAGATAGTGTTGTTCCAGCAGTTTCCAGCAAGCTTGAGTTTTGGTTGTGTCTTGAGTTGTTTCTGAACATCCTTCCCATTTTCCCTTCTTCTGAAGGTGGCAGTTTGGGTCAGATGGTTGATACTTGGGCAAAATTGGGTGTGGAAGATTATCCCCAATACTTAAAACTAGAATTGGAATGGACCAATCAGGCTTGTGGAATGGCCTTTCCAAATCCCTGATATCAACCCTATTGAAAAATTGAGGCGTATGCTTGAAAGCCGGGTATTCAACCAGTTTAAATTAACCCCACCAATTCTGAGAAGAGTGGTCAAATAAATATCCAGCAAGAAATATGACATAAGCGCCAAAAAGCATGTGGTTTCTCTGCAACTTGCTACGGGAAACTTACCCAAAAGAAGAGGTGAGTCTGCGTATACATAATTTTTAAAACTGACACCCAGCTATCTCTTTTTTAACTCCATTTTATCCTGACCCTGTGTGGATTAGACTCCTCAATAAATACAAATTTGAGCACCCAGTGTAATTCGGTTGTTTGTTGTATGATGAATAAAGGCCCTAAATTACTGACATTCGTGTCCAGGATGAGTGTATGTAAACTTTTCACTTGAGCTGTATGCAGAAAAAGACATCAGTTGGTGTTTTATGCATGTTTTATTGAAACAATGTCAACTTCATGTCACCTAAATCTTTGTATTTCAAACATTTTGGTCAAATTACTGTCGGTCAAATGCTTTCCTTTACAGAGGCTTTTATTGTCTTTATTGTGTTTTCCTCTTCGAAAGCACCATTAAATTTCTACATTCACATTAATCTTTAAAAATGCAGAAAATACTTCAGAAACAAATGACTATCAGAAGGAAAAGTCTGCAAGTATACGAATCATAATTTAAAATTAACATTTCAGCCAATATGTACAATGCAGTTATGCTTCTGCAAGATGTTCAGAGAGCGATTAGAGAAATCAAGTGATTGAATAAACTGTCCAGCACAAGCAACCAGCTTTGCAGTTTGATGTCTTTAACTCACTTTAATTCAGCTGCAAATTCAACATCCAGTGTTGAATAAACCACTTCTGACATCAGCTCTGCTGGCTTTTTCTAAACACCATCTTGATGAGGCATAAAACACCTTTGACTGTAAAGAAAACTGTGAATAACAAGTCAGCAAATACATAACGTTCAGAGTTTTATCCTTTTTTGTAACGGACCGAACAATGTGAGCCGTTCTGTCGGCTACCTTTGGCAAATGCAATGTGGATTCAGTGGAGCTCTTCCAGAGAGGTGGCACTTTATAGTTTGATTTAAAGCCTCCCGCCATGCATGAAGATGACTGAAAACATACAGGTGAGATGGATTTTCCTTAAGAAAGATTTGGCTCAAAGGGAGCACTGGCGATAGTAAAACTTTACCCTTGTGACCTAAGTGGAAACTGTGGGTGTCTAATAACAACTTGTTCTGTTACATAGAAAACTACAAAAGACAATATATAACAAACCACCAACACGCAGAGCTGAAACAAGCCTGAGAAATTAGTTTTTTAAACATTAGAGGCCAAACCTGTTCAATTTACACCACAGTTCTCCTTTTTGTTCATGATTTAATAAATATTACATCTCCTGTAACGTCTCTCCAGCTATATTTGTCCCAAAACATAAAACTTTGCTACAACTTGACAGTTCGGTTTCACAGAACTGAAGCATCTGGCTGAAAAAAAAGGACAATACATGAAAATCCAAAAACAGAACAAATACATGCACTTTCATTATAATCGGGAAATCTAGAAAGGTTCAAGGTTTTTCAATGTAACTTAACTCCAAAAATGTTTTTGTAACTTCAGACCTGTAAGGAATACAAAGACTAGTCAGTGGTATTAAAAGAATAAAAAATGACCATCAAGGTATTACCAGATTAACATTGTAAAACAAAGACTGTAACAAATAAATCAAAAAGGCAACACATAAACCTTCACTTTGAATGCTGAGGGTAGTGTAGGGTTGCATTTGAAGGTAAGAGGGAGGAAGTTTCTGGTGGTCCCTTAGCCACATCCATTGGAGGAACACAGGCTGCCACAGGGGTAACGATGGATGACCTAAGCTTCGAAGCGCTTCGGACACATCATGGGAGCAATGAGGGTCATCATGTAGATGAAGAGGCAGACCCAGCAGGATGCCATCTTAATCCAGAACACCGACCAGCTCCCATCCAGCAGCTTCTCGATCTTATGGTCGTCATAACTGCGAGAGAGGAACGAATTTCAGATTTCAACCAGCACAGGGTTCTAACACATCAACTGGTTCAGAGGTCCAGATTTTTCTAGATTCAGATTTGTAGGATTTATACTTTATTTTTTTTATTTTTACATGCAGCTACAAATATTTTATGCAAATGTGAAATGCAGACATGTAACAACATTTATAGAACAACAAAGGAAATGTTTTTTCTTATAAACTTATAGTATCGATCCCAGGGTTCAAGTCTTCAAAAATGTATTTTGTACAATGTATCCTTCTTGAGAGTAAAACAGAACAAGCTATTCACACATCAGGGCTGGACAAAGTGGTGGTTGCAACATTTGTCCTTAAAATACAAACTACTTTGGATTTAGATGAATGTTTCAAGTTAGGTTTAATGAGTATTTTTTGAGGTGCACTGATCAGAAACTTTGATCTCCAGTTTTGTAAAGCTTTGACCTGCTGACTCTTACTTTAAATTGAGAGCTATAATAAGAAGATCCAGGAACAGCATAGCCAATCCTTTTTTTTTCTAGCCTTCTTGCTATTAGCAGTCATTGTTCATTTCTATTAGAAGCACAATTTTGTTTTATTTCAAAACGAAGTTAAAGATTAACTTGCAGTTTGCATGATTAGCACAGCTAGCACTGCTAAAACAGTAGGGTTTGATTACAAATGTTGATCTGTACCTACATTCTGAGTTGCTAACATTTCCAAATCCTCCAGAGGTTAACATATTGCAGACAAGTAGGGGCCAGTTGGGGAGCTGGGCCCCAGGGGCATTCATGCTGCCGCTTTGGCCCCTTCTCTCTAACATATGTAACACCATTCAGCATTAGGTTCTTGAGGTGTGGGATGATGAACCTTGCAGGCATGGAGGGAGCACCATTCATTGTTGTGGAAATCTCACACGGGCTTAATGTGCTTATGCTCATCCTTATTACTTACTGAAACCAGTTGGTGACAGTCATCATAACGTAAAGAGAGCCCAGGAAGAAGACAAAGTGGAAGTAGGAGTAGCCATAGATGGTTCCTTCTTGCTCATCGTACACCACGCTCTGTCCCGAGGTGGTTTTCTCCTCGTCAAAATCCTCTGAAAAAAACACAGTAAACCATGCATGAACAATGAGAATCCTTAAAAAGCCTTAAGAAGTCTAGAAAATTAATGAGATCTCTAAAGTAATACGTCTCAATTCCAGCAGGTGGCAGCGTGATCCCACACATCCTTCTCCTTCACTCAGATCCTACTTTACTTTGTCACACTAACCTCCTGGTAACAGTGACATCATCTGTGTTTGCTGACCAATGCTTTCTCACCACCCTGAATCTGGCTGCATAACAGCAAAAAAGAAACGTCCAAGTGTGTGTGTGCACACCGACTAAAGGACAAATTATTAGGCTTTCCTCACCTGTGTCGTCTCCGAAGCAGAAACAGCAGCGAGCTCTCTGCAGAGGAAAGAAAACAACCAGGTCACTGCTGAGCTGGGAGCAGATGTATGAAACATGTACCAAAAGAGACACCTCGTGTACAATTTGTCACATCTGTTTGAAACGATAGCATTGCAAAAGTCGGCGGGGCGTTCTGCTACTGTGTTTTATAAGTCTGTATTTTAAATTAGCCACACACCCCGTGAGGTCTGAATATTAGTGTGTTTACCTCAGTTTCTGGCTCACTGTTCCTATAGACTCTGAGTGCAGCAGAGCTGCGCTTAGTGGTCGATGTTAAACTGTAGAAAGAGAGAAAAAGGAACAAAATCAAAGGGAGAGAAAGGTTATAATTCCATCATCCAGTTTTTTTCCTGATAATTAGCAGTTTTAGAAGCATGCGCGACCACAAGAGACAGGATGCCTCCAGTTGATGGGAAACACATGTGAACAAAGGCATTTTGCCACAGTTCGTCTCTCCCAGTTTTTTGCTCAGATACAGCCAACTGGATGGGGATTTGTCAGAGCTGGCCAATACAAACTAAGCTGCTTGTGTCGTTATCGTTTTCCATCATCCTCAGTGCTCCTAAGGTTTAGTTGGGTTTTTTAAAATGAGGTCTGAACTGTGTGAATTCAGAGCACTTAAAAGCATAACAGCTGTAGAGATGGTTTGTGTGTTCATTTCATTAAGATAATTCAAAAAAGAGCTTCGTTTAAACATGTATGACAGTAATGAAATAAAATGTGTTTTAACCAATCCTCGTCTTTTAACACGTACAAGAGGGATTCTTCTTTGTTTTGCACTTTACGTCAGTAAAAACAACCTGTCCAAAATATCAGTAAAACGAAACCGAACCAAGAAACGTAGCTTTCACCGCCCGCCGCATGTCTTCCCCCCCATCTCCACCCATTTCCTGTCAGCTTACTTTCAAACAGAAATGGGAACAATAAAGGCCACCAGAGCTTACAAAAAAACACTTTGTAATTAGGAAATGGTCTACATGGATTGCTGCCACATGTCTGAAAATACAAAGCATCGACCTCAAAATAAAAACAGCTACAGTAGTTTTATACCAGTTAGAGAAGGACAGTGAACGCAGTCTGGCTTACGTTAAGCACAAATTTGATGTCTACCTCCTAAAGGTCTGTGATTGTAGAAATGCTGGGCTTTCCTAATTTCCCTCCATTTCTTTAAGGTCTTTTTAAACCTGCCTGTAGGACCCTGTCTGAGCAGCACTACTCTGACCATTTGTAAAAGACAACTTCTTGTCCCATATCACTTTTATTTGAATCTTTTTCCAATCACTATGCAGAGAAAACTAAAAATGTTCTTGTAAACTAAACGCAATGCTAATTTCCGTTTTGGATTAATGTTTTGTAAAAAACATTAATCAACAAGAGTCAGATTTCTGAACTGAAAACGTTATTTAGTGAAACCCACTCAGGTGATGTTTAAAACTGCTTGTTTGTGACAGATAATATGAAACATGGTTCTCTCTTACCAGGAGTAAATGATGCAGGCAAACAGGATCACGGCTCCCAAAGAGGTGACGATCTTCTTGTCGCTTTCTGACCCCGAGTCGAAGGGAAACACGCAGACTGTTTGGTTTACACCATCTACTGTGATCACTAGCAGAAGAAACAATGTGCAAATGTATTAGGGAATATATATATTTTTATGAACTATTTTATACAATTTCTAAACATAAAAAAGCATTAGTTGCAAGTAAATTCTTGCTTTAACTTTTTGTAAAGCGCTAACGTTTTACTGAACTGATTGAGGTTAATATTCATTGCTGATTTGCTACTGTTTGGTACAAATGTGTCTGTTCTTACTTTCTTTTGGTTTGCTGGAGAAAGCTGAGAAGGTGAGGTACATGACGTAAACGCTGATGACCCCAGGCTGCAAAAGCCCGGATTTCGGTTGCACTGCACAGAAAAAAGGTGAATGTAAATTTTTTTATAAAAAAGTACTCACACCCCACATTAATGTATTTTATTAGGATTTTCTGTGATTGACAAATACCAAGTAGTACATAATTGCAAGGTAAAAGGAGAATGATGATTTGCTCTTCTTTTACAAACAAAAATCAGAAATATGTTCCGTTATATTTTCCCCCCTTTACTTAGGTACCCCTAAATAAAATCCAATGTAACTTTTAGAAGTCACCTAATTGGTAAATAGAGTCCACCCGTGTGTAATTTAACCTCAGTATAAATCCAGCTTTTCGGTGAAGGCCTCAGAGGTTTGTTAGAGAACATTAGTGAACAAAAGAGGTTCATGAAGACCAAGGAGCACAGCACAGAGGTCAGGGAGGAAGTTGTGGAGAAATTGAAAGTAAAGTTGGGTTATAAAACAACATACAAAGCTGTTCAATCAGTTATCTGCAAATGGAAAGGCACACACTGCAAACCTATCAAGATATGGCTGCCCATCTAAACTGACTGAGCAAGGAGAGCAATAATCAGAAAAGCAGCCAAGAAGCCCCTGGTAACTCTGGAGGAGCTGCAGAGATGCAGAGCTTAGGTGGGAGAATCTGTCAACATCTGTTAGTTGTGCATTCCAGAAATCTGGCCAGAAAAAGTCATGTTTGCCTGAAGCCATGCAGTGGACACAGAAAATGTTGAAGGAGGAGCTCTGGTCACAGAAGACCAACATCAAACTTTCTGGTCTACATGCAAAACACTTTTAGACCTAAATCAAACTTAAAATGTGGGAAGACTTAATAAATTGAGGTTCACAGACACTCTTCATTCAATTTGACTATTTCACACACATTTCAGGTTCTCAATGTGCAAAAGACTTCCAAATTGTGAATGCAGCAAGTTCAATGAATCAGAATACTTTGGTTTCCTTATTTTTAGATACATGGTTAATTTCTATGATGAACTAGATCACAATGAATGACACTAAGTTTGTGTCCTTACATTTCTGTATGTAGGGGGAGATGGCGAGCATGGAGACAATAAAGCAAAGGCTGCTATTGATGCCCAGGAAGATCTTGTTAAGTAAACAGGCCTCAGGGTGAGTGTAGTACACGCCCATAAAGATCACAGCTCCCACTGCGATGCTGAACAGAATCAGGATGACCAAGGTCAACGCTGCGTACCACATACGGTTATACTCCACTCCTGAACTCCTGCAGGCAGAAAGAGGGGGGGAGCAAACAGCAGAAAAGAAAAATAACACAATATTAACAAGGGGATACAAACTGAATGAGGAAGGAGATAATTTAACAGGGAAAAAAAAAACAAGAAGCAAAATATACAAAAGTACAACCCAGGAGTAATTGACCTAAAGGAAAATTCACAGAAAGAGAGAGAGAGAGTCACAACTAATGAGTTACAACTTCACCCTGAGAACAAGACAGGAAAGTTTTGTGGCTGTGCAGGATCTTTCACACTGCTGCCACTTTACTTTGTCTTAAAGTTTAGCTTTAAATTTGTGAGTGGGACGTAGAAAAGTCAAAATCTACTGTACATAAGCAGAAGTTCAAATTCAATGCATCAAGTATGAAACCTCTGCACATCTCGGAGACAATCTACCTTGTACTTAAGAGGAGAAACTTGTCAAGGGGATTTTGCTGAACAGCGCTCTGGTGCCAAGCTTCAAACCCCTGAATAAAAACACAAAGCTGTCTGTCTTTCTCTCTTAACACAAATTTTATTTTAAAACTAAATCCACCCCTTGCCCCCAAAAGGGAAAGCATATGTTTTAGGTTCTTGTAAAACATAAAAAGCAGCACTAATTTCATTTAAATGGCCTCCACACTGTGAGCCTGTAACTTTTTAAGACAAAATAGAAAAGACCGACATGCCAATCTCACCAGTTTATGTTCCATCTGTGTGCAAACTCCACCAGCAGCTTGAGCTGGATCAGCAGGAAAATAAATCCACCGAAAGCTCCAATGTAGCGCCAAACTGCGATATTAAACAGAGAAGACAGCAAATATGGAAATGGTGACAAGAGCACATCTTGAGCTGAGGTGTGTTGAATAATAACCAATAAAGAGACAGATTTTGAAAGAATGGCCAGTATGGACAGAAATGCACCATTGTGTCACATGGTGATTTGGGACAAACATGACAGACTTCAATGCTTCGCTCTTTCTGCTCTCAACAATTCAAAGCAAGTTCATATTTTTTACAAATACCTTTATTTGACAGGGTCAGCTTCTGTCACAGTGACTTGTAAAAGTATTCATAACTCCGGGAACTTTTAAAAATGTCGTTGCAACCATAAACTTTAAAGTATGCATGAAGATTAGCATGGATATGAAGTGGAAGAAAAATGTTGCATGGTTGGCAAATAAAAGTAGGAAAAGATGTGGCGTGCCACCTCAGTCAATATGTTGAAGAACCACCTTTCACAGCAGTTACAGCGGCAGATCTCCTGGGGTACGTCTACCAGCTTTACACATCTAGAGACTGAAATTTAAGCCCATTCTTATTTGCAAAATAGCTCAGTGTAACTACCTTTGCAAGGCACTGTAAACTGAAGTAAAAAATATTTTAAAAGTTTCTATACAACAATAAAGATGGAGCCAGATATTTTTACATCCCTAATAGTTTCACATAATTATAAGTTAATTTCTCCTTTTTGCAGACTTTAAAACTCAGATAAGTTCCAAATTGTATTATTATAGCAGGCTTTGAAGAGATAACGAGAAGTTTACTTTGGTTTTACAATAAAAGGTGAGATTCCCGTTTTTACCTTCCAGAAAGGTTTCCTCCCGTGGGATGAAGAAGGCTCCAGTGCAACAACCAACCAGCAGGACAAACTTCAGCAGCCAGAATCTGTTATTCAAGGGAGACAAAAACAATACATCTTTTATACGTTTAACAGAAGAGTTCAATAAGGTTTGGGGCTTCAGTTAGATCCTACAGAGAACTGTACACTTTAAAAGCTAAAGTAACTGATTTTTACCCATTATGAATGGCCGCCCTGCAGCCTGTGCTGTTGTTTATCCGAATGGTGAGGATGAAGAAGAAAAAGAAGAAGCAGGCCATTCCAAAGCACATCTTGTAGACAGCAGAGTATCCCACCAGAGTCTTGCAGTTGTCCCCTGCATTCATCTGCTTACACAGTTCGCTGTAGAAGGGGACCTGATGGGGAAACCCAGAGACCAAAAGGAAAGAAAAATACCAGGGTTAGATCATTGTGGCAGTGGACAAATACCCACCTCTGCTTATGTTTGTATAGAGTGTGGCCTCAGTGAAAGGGACCAATAGTGTCTATTCTCCGTGTCACGGCTCTAAAGGAGCTGAAAGACAGAACAAGCAGCAGCAACAAATGTGCTGTCTCTCCGTGGAGCCCTCATTCATTCTTGGTTCTCTGCAGCCTGTTAGAGGGACCTTAAAACTAACTGACAGTGTACACAAACAAAGGTCGCAGATGAATAAATTAGACGGCTTTTGCCTCCAAGTCGGAAAAATGTTAAGAGGGGAAAAAAAACACAGGGTACGATCGCAGTCCAAGCTCCAAAAACTCAGTTTGAGCTGCATCTCAAGAGAAGAGGCAAACCAAGAGTGAGGAATGAAAATAGGAATCTTTGTGTGGCCTTGAGCAGAATATTGGAGTTTGGTGGCTGAGGTCCAACAGAAGAGATGCCTTCTGGATTTAAAAAGCAGATAATGAAGACTGATACCTGTTGCTCAACCCTCTCTGCTTCAGTGGTTGGAGTCAGAGAACTGACAAACAAAATACTGTAAGAGATTCTATCGCTTTTAATTTAACCAATGTTTTGACGGTCATGACCAAACCAAATCTACCAACCAGGTCACCGCTGGAAGCTTTCCAAAGATGCACACACATATGTCTCAGAGTTGTCCACATTGCCTTCAGGTGAGTGACTAGTATGCAGAGCACCAAGGAAGACAGTGAGATGCCTTTCATTTAAAGTGTGTAGCATCTGGATGCACCTTTCTGATGACAAAAACATAAGCTAAGTGGAATGTTTGCCAGAAATATTCAATTTAAGTCAGGGGAAACCAAAATTTGCATAGCTACTTCCAAGCGCAACACCCATCTGTGAAACCCTATCATTCCTCGCAGCTATTATGCTTTATTATAGAGTAAAAAACGAGTTACCCCAAGCAGGCAGAAATAAATTCAACATAAAAATAAGCTGGTCTTTTTTTAAATGGCTCTTTTTAAAAAGGCACAGATTCATGAGATCCAGCGCTCGTCATATAGCTGTAAAATGTCATGTCATCTTTACTAATCACTCTAACAGTTCACACAGTAATATAGTTGTATGTGTTTGACTCCAGCGGATTGAGCCGTCATCTCCTCTGTGTGTAGAAACGTTCAGAGCCAGATCACGACATAAAGCCAAAAGCCCGTTTTAGAGCTTTTGTCTCCCTTTAAAAAGGAGCATATTAGCATGTCCATGGTGTTGTGATTAAAGGAAGAATGAGTGAACCGTTTCAAACTGCTGTAAATCTTTTTAGAGGAGACCAGCACTCCCACGCACACAATGGCTGCTCTCTTAGCAGGGACTTCCCACTGTGCTCAGTGTGTCCCTGACAGTGTCTGCATGAATGTGTGGGGGGGGGGGGGGGGGCTAGAAGAGTAGAAGAGGCCATTTTGTGCTTGGATGGGTCTTTTACAGGACCCTCATATCACAAGGAAACACACAGCAAGAGGTCCTTTCAAATTGCATTCCACATCCTGGAAAATGAACATGAGTGTATTACCCACACATTACCCCACTGAGACAGTGTCTTGCCAACAGCTAAAATCAAAAAGATTAAAAACTATTGAAAAAGAAGCAAATCAGAAAAATAAATACTACTTTGACTGAACAGAAAAATAAAACAAATGTGTGGTTTATTGAACACAAGATCTCTGTCTCGGAAGACTTAATGACTTCATTATCAGATTGATGTATTTTGTCTCAGAAACCAGGGTGCAGCAAGAAGATTATGTTAGTATAAATGAGTCAACACCTTTTAATTGTTTAAATTTTCACATTCCTCAAAATACTGGGTGAGGAGCAGCAACTATCTATGAATCAGATTTACTGTTTAATCCTGTTAGGAATAACCTTTATTAATATGCTCATAGCTGTTTTTCCCATTTATACTATAGTGAAGTAAAGTATAAGTTCTAATGTTTCCCTTTTGTTACAATAGGATAAGAATTCTCATAGACACACAGTACAAGGATAAACGGCCCAAGGTTTGTCATTAAATGACATGAAGGTGGGGCATTGGGGTACATAGTGGAGCAGCTGGTATAACTGGGTTGATTAGAAACCTACAGCACACTTAGACTAAGTATGGACACCCGCTACTACACAATCTAACAGACAGACACCACAATGGTGACACATAGTCTACTGATAATCACTGAGGGAGGGAACATCCATTGCATTGGAGTGCCAGATATAAAAACTATATGTGACCTTCTATCGAGGCTCTTTGTCATCCTCTAACAGACGGCGACGGTCCGAGACGGGAGCCTCAGCGATGATCTCTGTAATCATTCCTCTGCCTAAATTTAGATTAAAGGAGCTAAAAGTTAGAAACTGGTTGAGAGTCGTTCCTTTAAGTCTTTAGATAGAGTGGTCGCTGTTTCTGGGGTTCCAAAGGACCGGCGGGGTCCATTACAATGTTTTACGTCTAGCTAACCTAACAAGGGATGCAGTAGAAGGCCTGTCTGAACAATTGGCACCAACCTCGGTGCAAAACCGAATGGCATTAGATATGCTGTTAGCAGAAAAAGGGGGCGTCTGTACAATATTTGGGGATATGTGTTGCACTTTTATTCCCAACAACACTGCACCTGATGGTTCAGTGTCAAAGGCTTTAGAGGGACTTAAGACCCTCTCTGCAACCATGCATGAGCACGCCGAATCGATAATCCCTTTGAAGATTGGCTGACTGGCATGTTTGGACACTGGAAAGGATTGATAATGTCTATAATGATTTCTATTGCTGTATTTGTAGCTAATATGGTAACGTGTGGATGTTGTTGTGTACCATGTATCAGATCATTGATTGTTCGCTTTATTACTGCAACTATTGAGGGGAAGGCTTCTCAGCATCCCACCATGATGCCACTGCTAGAGGTGGACTGTGATGATGAGGAGCAGGAAGGCATGTTGAAGATTTAAAGTTGCTTAAAATATAACCTGTGGGGAATTAGAGAGTGAAGACTCTTAAAAGACTTCAAAAGGGGAAAACAGGAAGTGCTGAAAAGTCATGTCAGAAGTGCCAGACAGCTCTGAAACTCGATTAAAATGTATGTTTTTCTTTGTAATGTACACGCCTTGATTTTGAATAAAAACTACTGTTCTGGGGGAAGTAATCAGAAGTTTCGGAAGTTTCAGAAGTATCTCGGACGAGCTTCTCCCTGTACAGGCATCTAAAGACTCTGTGTTTCTTTTATTACTTTGTTTTTATTAGTAACAGTATAGGATGTCATAGCTTTACCAAACAAACGAGCACGCAGGAGTTCCTGGGATCAACTCCAACAACTCTTAAAGTAGAAGGTGAGTCAGATCTTTTCGTTTAGAGATTTAGCTCCCAGTTTAGTTTATAAGGCAGACACCCTGTCGACTTTTAAGACTAGGCTTAAAAACTTTCCTTTTTGTCAAAGCTGACTCTGCCAGATTCTTCTACTACTCTCCAATTTTTCATTATGTGCTGTTACTTCAGCTTTTACCTTCTTCATGATCTCTGTTTTTTCTCTTCCTAGCAGCTACAACCGGCCTGGCTAAGTGTTTAGCTGCGACACCTTCCTGGAGGGGGGCTGACCAACTGATGCCAGCAACCTAATATCTTCCTTCAATAGATGATACACTTGGCCCTGTCTTTCAGTGTTTAGCCCTGTCTCTGCTAGACATAGCTGTTCGCTGAGTTTTACTGTGACTAACTGCAGGTGCTGTATTTCATCCTAAAAACTTGGGAACAGGCTCAGAGCTAATCTGCTTAGCTGTGTTTCTCTCCTAGATTAAGCCAATGAAAGTGCTACTGCTACCATTCACTTTTTATCTTTCTTTAACATAGAAGGTACTCCTGGATTGTGGTTCTGGTTCTGCTGGAAGTTTCTTCCTGTTAAAGGGGAGTTTTCCTTTCCGCTGTCGCTACATGCATGCTCAGTATGAGGGATTGGTGCGAAGTCAACGACACAATGCAAGCGACTGTCCACTACATGTGAATCCAGGAGGAATGAATGCTGCAAGTCAATGAATCAATGCAATCTACTGGGTTCCCTTTGATAGAAAAACTTTGTATCCAATTTGAATAATAAACTGAACTAGACTACATTGTTGATAACTAGGGATCAATTTAAAATCTATGTACTTGACTATATTAGACCTCTGGACTTAGTACTACACACTCTGTAGGAAGTTACAATGATGAGGTCCAATTTGAGCTGATTAGGATCTTTCTGATAATATAAACCCAGAACTACAGAGGAAATTATTTATTAGATGCTTTTAGATCTGAAAGTAAACACCGCCTCCCACTCTCGGTTTAATTGCTGCACTTTTCAGAGGTTTATTGGGCAAACTAAAAACAAGCACAGTATTTTGTTGATTTGATTGAGAGTTCATAGAAACAAAATTATCTGGTTCATTATCTGCAAACCTCTGAATACATTATTCAAAATGTGTTGATATGTGTAACTTTAAACGAATAATGGATTAGAATATTTCAACAATGTACTCACATTATCTTTAATGACCTGCTCCACGGTGGGGGACATCATGATGACACAGATGACAGTGACCAGCAAGAAGTAGAAGGCGTACATAAATCTGGTCCCAGTGGACTGTTTGATCTTCGGGCAGCAGTTACAGCAGCACGAGCAGGCCGCAGAGCCGCAGCAACAGGCCAGCTGGACAAACACAACGAGAAACCTTACTTGAGCTTTTTGAAAAACTTTAAAACATAATAAATTACATCAGACATTCAAGGGAAACACTGGGCCGAATGGACCAGAGTGAAAGTAAGTTCTGTAGAATAATTTACAAATTCTATAAAAATCTATTAAAGATGTAAGAACAGATTCAATGCAAAGAAGAATAAAGTATTTATTTAGTAATGAGTATTAATTATAAGTTATACTGATTATTTATAGGAGAAGGAAAAAGGGGGATTCCTGCTAAAATGAATTCAAGCTTAAAAAGCCATGATTTATATCAGCTGGCAGCTCCCTGACTGCAGAAACAAGTTCAGAGAAGTCACTGCTGAGGATGGATAAAACAACACATTCATCAGCAGAGGGCACACCGCTGAGGCAGAAAACAGGAAAATCAAATAAAAAATGATTCACCCTCACCCAGTGTAATCATTCTGTTAAAAAAGAAAATCAACCAAACAACTCAACTTGTGTGCTAAAATATAAGGCTGGATCCAGTTAGAAGCACAAGGAAAACAGATAAAGATGTGGACCTGGCCTACTCTGGGTGCTTAAAAACTAGAAATGCACACAGCAATCAGACGATTTTCAGCTTGATCGGCCAGGATGGAACCACATAATTTTGCCAACACGAATCTTCGGTTAGGAAGTCGTGATTGTGGAAAGAAGACTCAATGTCTGATGGGCAAATACTTTTGCCAATATAGTTTATCTGCTTTTACATGAAAATTAAATTTGATGACATCTTATTCTTAATCTATATTTTCCAATTTGTTGATGGACCCACCGTTGCCAGGAATGGCAACTTTAACTATTCTGTAAACATCCTCCACAAGGCCAAACACCAATGAAGGAGAATCCGCAGGAAGTGTGCCCACATCCATGTATGGCAGTGATTGAAAATGTAGCTTAACCTTAAAAGAAATGACCAGTCGGGTCAGTGCAACACTTGCAATAAAAATATATCATACAAAGGAGGGTGCACGGCCAGCGTGGATTAAACACCTCCAGATTCAGGCTGTAGAAGTAACAGAGTGCCCTGTCTTTGACGTGCTGCACCGGCCTTCCTTTGCTGCCTCTTCCTCCGGCTTAGACACAGCCTATCACCACACTGCAGTCAGAATCAGGTAAGTAAAATAATAACACTTGCAGAAATTTTATTATTTTTGCAAGTGATTTATTACTTATAAACAAAGCCACGCAGGGGGTGATCATTGCTCCCCTTGGGCAGAAATGTCGGGGGCGGGACACAGCACAGACCCGGAAATTGAGGAAAACAATTGTTGCGTGCAGCACCTCTGTTCTGCATATTTGTGTTGTTATTACAGCTGCGGTATCACTGTGAGGGTGAAGAGCAGCTCATTCAACACAGATTTGGATCCCCGTCAGAGAATGAGTGCTGCAAGACGAAGGAGACACTATGATCTGTGTCTCTGTGGTTCTTTCAGTCTGTGAGAGAAAGAGAGACTTTCAGCAGATAACAGGAAGGCTGAACGTACTATAACAAAGTTACCCTGGTTTATCATTTTGAGCTTTTAACCTTTAACATGGACCATACTGGAAATGTTTGGAAAATATCATTAAGATCTACGTTCTCAAGGGAATATACAGACTGTCGCTTTAGCAATGCTAGCAAAGCTAACCATGCTAATTGATCATATAAGATGCTAAAGCCAGTTTAAAATATCAACTTAGTAGATATTTTGTCTTTGTTTTAAGATACTAGTAAAATCGTTTTTTTTACAGTGAAAGGCTGAAAGCTGATCTCAAACTAAAACTCTTAAAGAGAAATTGGAACCATCCAAAATCGGTAGAGGCAGGTCAAAGCTTTACAAAAGCCAAAGATTGAAAAATTTGCCACAAAAACCAGTTCGGTGCCCTCCAGTAGACATACTGGAGAGGGTCCAACTTGTCCAGAAGCTGTTTTTACTACCACTGCTGCTTCACATACTGCTTTCATGATCAAATACGTGAAACAAAGATGCAAAATGAGGTTTCTTAATCAATTTTACTGTAAAATGGTTAAAAAAAAGTAAAGAATGAAATTAAAAAACAATAATATATTATTCAAGTTGTCCTTGCCTAAAAAAATATGCAAAGTTTCTAAATGTTATAACTTTCAAATTCCTGTAACTGAGAATTACGCAATAAAACAAAGCCACAGTATCTAAATAACCAGTGGGAAACTTGCAAAAGGCGATGCCCTAAAGTGACTGCTTGGTTAATCATGGTTTTAGTCACAAGGGACAAACCGTCTTTCTTCTGAATGTCACTACAAGGAAAAAAAAACGCAGTTGGCCTACACCGTTTCTTCTGTCAGGGTTTAACATAGGAGGATAAATACATAAAACCAGGCTCTGTGTCATATTTAGAGAG
Organism: Girardinichthys multiradiatus; assembly: GCF_021462225.1. NCBI lineage: Eukaryota > Metazoa > Chordata > Actinopteri > Cyprinodontiformes > Goodeidae > Girardinichthys > Girardinichthys multiradiatus. The sequence continues at coordinate 34,195,523 of NC_061805.1, read as the reverse complement.
CAAGGTGATCTGTAACTTACAAGGTCTTTCTGTAGCCACCTCATCTAGTGGTAAAAGGTCAAAATGTGCATGTGCTGGATTCATTCCCATGATATTCATCTGTACATTTAACTGGTACATGCGCCAATAACTGAAAAAATAGAATTACAAAATACTTAAGCTATACTTGGCTAATTTGTAATGCATTCATGAAAGTTTAAATAATTTTTTCAAAGATCCCAAACGGGAATGTTACGCAACACATGACTCGAGAGCACTAGGACAGCCCTTCCTGCAAGCTGAGTGAAGCTGACACCCCACCAACATGACAAATTCCAGTAAACAGACAGAATGGTTAGTGCTTCGTTTGTGCCATTTACGAGATATAAGTTTTCATTTCAGACGATCAAATGATTTCACCTGAATTGATTACCTGTCTGTGCCAGACACCACCTAGTGTGGGAATGGATTTCACCAGGTGCAGCCTACCTTGACAGGAAATGATGACGTCTATGGCCTGCGACCGTTATAATGTAATGTTTATAACATTTATAATAACTAATATCTGATGCTGCTGAGCCTGTTGTCTTCTTAAAATGCCTTTATGCTTTTGTGTGTAAATTTGTTAAAGTTTGGTTAAGAAATATATTGTGTATAATGTACTTTTACTTTAATCAATGAAATTTGTAATGCATCGTTTTAATTTTACTTTGTCAATCACATGTCTGTTCAAAGTTGACCTATTAAATGTCTTCAAGGTTTATGAAAAAGAGCGTTTTTTGCAACATTAATTATAAATGAAGTTCTCACCCAGTGTTTGCTGTGCTTACCCCGGATTAGCAGAGATGAATGGTTGGATGGATATCGTAGTCAGGCATTCGTGTAAATACACAACTGGTAATATAAATCGCTCAAAAAAATAAAGGGAACACTCAAATAACACATCTTAGATCTGAATGAATGAAATATTCTCATTAAATACTTTGTTCTGTACAAAGTTGAATGTGCTGACAACAAAATCACACAAAAATCATCAATGGAAATCAAATTTATTAACCAATGGAAGCCTGGATTTGGAGTCACACACAAAATTAAAGTGGAAAAACACACTAGAGGCTGATCCAACTTTGATGTAATGTCCTTAAAACAAGTCAAAATGAGGCTCAGTATAGTGTGTGACCTCCACGTGTCTGTATGACCTCCCTACGATGCCTGGGCATGCCCCTGATGAGACGGTGGATGGTCTCCTGAGGGATCTCCTCCCAGACCTGGACTAAAGCATCCGCCAACTCCTGGACAGTCTGTGGTGCAACGTGACGTTAGTGGTTGGAGCGAGACATGATGTCCCAGATGTGTTCAATCGGATTCAGGTCTGGGAAACGAGCGAGCCGGTCCATAGCTTCAATGTCTTCATCTTGCAGGAACTGCTGACACACTCCAGCTACATGAGGTCTAGCATTATCCTGCATTAGGAGGAACCCAGGGCCAACCACACTAGCATCTGGTCTCACAAGGGGTCTGAGGATCTCATCTCGGTACCTAATGGCAGTCAGGCTACCTCTGGTGAGCTGTTAGGTTTAAACACCAAACACTTTCACAATTCTGCACAAAGAAAGACACAGAGAAGTTAGTTCATTTTAACCTGCAGGTGAGAGTGTCTCAGAGGCTGCTCAGTTACAATCCTCCAAACCACACTCTGAAGACAGCCTCTGCTCTCTCTGCATTTTATTGATAAGAGAAAACGCCCTGGTTACAAAATGTTCCAACCACTAAAGGGAGGGATGCACACTCATAAGATTGGAAACAGCTGCACCGACAGAATGTTCTAGAACATTCTGTCTCTATCTTGCAGCTCTTGTACATATAAGATATAATCACTCTGAACAGCAAGCTTCACTTCTATTAAAGTTAAAACATATATAATCATTAATTAACCCTAACATGAGCACATGGAGGGCTGTGTGGCCCTCCAAAGAAATGTCAACCCACACCATTACTGACCCACTGCCAAACCGGTCATGCTGAAGGATGTTACAGACAGCAGATTGTTCTCCACGTTGTCTCCAGACTCTGTCATGTCTGTCACATGTGCTCAATGTGAACCTGCTTTCACCTGTGAAGAGCACAGGGCGCCAGTGGCAAATTTGCCAATCCTGATGTTCTCTGGCAAATGCCAAGCATCCTGCACGGTGTTGGGCTGTGAGCACAACCCCCATTTGTGGACGTCGGGCCCTCATACCATCCTCGTGGAGTCGGTTTCTAACCGTTTGTGCAGACACATGCACATTTGTGGCCTGCTGGAGGTCATTTTGCAGGGCTCTGGCAGTGCTCCTCCTGTTCCTCCTTGCACAAAGGCGGAGGTAGCAGTCCTGCTGCTGGGTTGTTGCCCTCCTACGGCCTCCTCCACGTCTCCTGGTGTACTGGCCTGTCTCCTGGTAGCGCCTCCAGGCTCTGGACACTACGCTGACAGACACAGCAAACCTTCTTGCCACAACTCGCATTGATGTGCCATCCTGGATGAGCTGCACTACTTGAGCCACTTGTGTGGGTTGTAGAGTCCGTCTCATGTTACCACGAGTGTGAAAGCACCACCAACATTCAAAAGTGACCAAAACATCAGCCAGAAAGCATAGGTACTGAGACGTGGTCTGTGGTCCCCACCTGCAGAACCAATCCTTTATTGAGTGTCTTGCTAATCGCCAAACATTTCCCCCTGTTGTCTATTCCATTTGTACAACATCATGTGAAATTGATTGATAATCAGTGTTGCTTCCTAAGTGGACAGTTTGATTTCACAGAAGTTTGATTTACTTGGAGTTATATGGTGTTGTTTAAGTGTTCCCTTTATTTTTTTGAGCAGTGTAGTTTGACGTCCACACTTTTGATAAATGTTGAAATGAAGACTTAGCTAGGCTTTGTTTCACAGATATGACATTCATATTCATTCATGGATGCTTTAGAGCTTCTGTGACCCTAGAGGGCTAAGGAACATTTTCAAAATTGAAAAGGTACTTTCAGTTGCAAGCCAAGTAGTAAAAATAATAATGCATTTTCTTTGGTGGCATCTTTCGAGACACCCAAGAACACTTTCCAAATTTAAAAACAATAAAAAAAACTGAAATTAAGATCTATTAGAAATGGCTAAGAAATGAAAGTGAGGAGGCTACCTTGAACAGATGGTTTTTGGGTTGTGATTTGAAAGTTGTAAGTAGTAAATATCCAGAGATTGCTGTAGATTGATATGTTTTGTGGCGCCAGACAGATTATGTAGACCAGAATTAATATTTTGATCAATGATAATCATAGCTTATGCTTTTTTTATTCTTTAATTGTACGCCCCGACAGCCATCGGTAGACAGGAATAGACCCTTTTTGCAGTACTCTCAAAAGAGGAAAAATAGCCACGCTACTCGCCACTGTCTGGACAGATCTGAGTCAGCAGCAGGAACACAAGATGTCTGCAAAGGCCCTGTATACCTTTGTGAAATTAAACAGACACCAGGCATCTGGTCATCTTTGGAAATTAGTGATCAGGAAAGTGATTCTGAAAGTAGTGTTGACACAGAGTTAGACTCAGGTTGCATTTCCTCCAGAAAAGTTTTCTCTTTAAATTTAAATTTATTCCTGAAAAAGTAGAATACAACCACAAGCTTTCTCAACTGGAAAAGGGAATACACAACTTTGAAACCTGGCACTTTGACTCATGTCATAACTGATCAGATTTGAAAGAAGGTCAAAGAGGTCACATGTACATTTGTGTTTCAAAGAACCATGGTCTATCCAACTGTCAGCAGCACCTACATAGAGATCGGAGGCTCCTGTAAAGAGTATCATGGCCATGTTGAAATGACATGTGACAGACAGCCAGCAGTTAACAGCCCAATGGTGCTCCAATGTTCCATCGAAGTGCAACCATTCTGCTTTGGTTATTCAGGTCCTTTTATTCCAGGCAAAGTGATTCAATTTACCCTTTAAACTTTAAATGATATACTACAACTCTGTAAATACATTTTAAATACTTTATATAGAAAAGCAGAAAAATACTACAACTACGGTACCGGGGCCCAATCCTACTCCTCTCGTGGATGAAGGTGGAACACCCTGAAACAAAGAACCCTCATCACTAAATACTCTATGCTCCACCTTGTTACTTTAGACCGAGCACAAAGCTCAGTGTTTCAGTAAATTCATGTGTCAACCTGAAGCGGCTTTAACTGGATTGAGCAGTGTAGTCAGTGTGTGTGATGAACCCTAATGCTGTGTGCATGCGGCAATAAAACTTCTAATAAAGCATTTAATAAGCATGTTACATATTTTCTTCATGTGTTCCTGTAAGGAGACACAGGTAACCTTAAGAAAGTTCTAACAGAAGACAGATATCTCCATGGCCACCGGTCATTCCAAGTGGTTACTGTCTGGAAACCCGCATAAGGGCTGTGTGATGGAACCAGCTGTATGGAGGTCAGCAAAGGCAGCAGATCTGATGGAGATCCGGAGGTCAAAGATTTTCAAAAATTGCAGATTACCCACAAAATCCTCAGTAGGTGCATCTCTACTACATTTGTTGTATCCTTACTCAGCGACTTTACAGTGGTAGTAGTCCACAGGTTTACGAACAGCACTTCAATAGTCTTAACAAAATCTCAACAGTTTTGGTTAATTAAACAAAATAACCATCACATACCTTATTAAACATCCTACCTTCCTGCCACTGACAGGTGGAAATGGGCACCAGCCCTCCGTGACCCTGACCAGGATTACGTGAGTACAGAAAAAAGACGAATGAATGAGTTAAGTTCAGCCTTGATTCTACGCTTGTGCCTCCCGGTCTCCATTTGCATACGCACAGCTGAACAGGATAAGCTGCTCCTTTAATCTCTGCTACAGCCACATGTCTCCCTTAATGGGCGAGTAATTAACCACAAAATGCTGCATGTAAGCGGAGAAAAAAAAGTGAACAATTTGGGATCTGATGTTGTTTAGATTTCATTAGTTCGGGGGCGTTTCGCCAGCAGATTGCACACAGTGACGTGGGCAGCTAACAGCAGACTGAGGGACAGATCTAGGAACAGGGTATGGGGATCTGAGAGATGGGAATGTCTCGAGGAATTTCACCACACACACAGATCCAGAAAAAGTATCCACAGCAGCTCACGCTGACTTTACCCACTTCACAAGCCATCCACCCCCCGGCCTCCCTCACTACTAGTACGCTGCACCAGTATAATGACAGGTGGCTGGCCTGTCTGCAATTTAAACCCCGAACCTGAACACAAACAGCAGCCTTCCAGCCGTATGTCATGGCACTGCAGCTATTCATCCCGAAAAGCATAAGTCCACCATCCACACAGCACGTTATGTGCCTGTCTTCAGTCAAACCAAGGACAGATTCTCATAAACCTTCACAGAAGACATTAAATCCCGCAACACAGTCAGTGTAGACAAACTCTGATCTATTTCTCCCTCAACTTAAAACTCAGTTTTAATACCTTGATCAGAAATATAAACCTGCCCTTGCTGTGTTATTCAGAGGCTTATTGTCATCTCTTTTAGTTCTTCCTCCCTTTTCATGGAGGAAAAACTCTAGGTGCAGAACTAGATTGACTTTGTTCCTATCTGAGTGAGAAAAGGTTCAGTTTTAGTATTGAAATGTTTCTCTCTGCCTCTGCCCCTCTTTCTTATGGGGTTCCTCAGGGCTCAGTTTTAGGTCCTCTTCTGTTTTCTTTATACCTACTCCCCTTGGGGTCCATATTTAGAAAACTTCTGTAGGTTCTCTTCTCTTCCGTAATTGTGAAGTGAAAGGAAAATGATTCTCAGTATAAATTCAGCTGTTCTGTGAAGGCCTCAAAGGTTTGCTGGGGAATATTAGTGAACAAACAGCATCATCAAGACCGAGGGACACAGCGGACAGGTTAGGGAGGACGTTGTAAAGAATTTTAGGGCAGGGTTGGATTATAAAACAATGCATCAAGCTTTAAACATCTCACAGAGCTCTGTTCAATCTATCATCCGAGTGCTGCACAAATGCAAAAGCAATAGCGTTAGATTGTAGAGTGGCCCATTTAAAGCAAAGAGCTAAATTCAATTCAGAATCTGTGGCAGAGACATGCGCAAGACTTGGAGCTGTAAGTGCTATTGTTTTACAAAGTAGTGACTCAGGCTGAATATGAATCCACTAAACTTCTTTTTTTGTAAAAAAATAAAGAATGTATCATTTCCCCTCTACTTCACATTTTTTAGCTTCTTGGTGTTAGCCTATCACATAAAATCCCAATTAAATACAATAAAGTTTGTGGTTGTGATATGATAAATTATGAAAAAGATGAAAACTTTTGCAAGACACCATAGAATGTGCGGTCTCTTCACAATAACTGATAACCGCTGTTTCACTCCTACTCTTCCCTGCCTTATTAACCTCAAACTAAGTCATGAAAACAACAGGACTGTTCAGCTAACAGCAGATGGAAAGTTTACTTCTGTCAAACCCAGAAGGCTTAGGCTGTGCAGCACGTAGCCACAGAGAAACAGCCGCTTACGCAATGCAAACAGGCCCATCACAAATTCTGGTCAGCCACTGTCCACACAGCGAGGGTGAAGCAGAAAATCTCAGCCATTTTAAATAGACTTCTCCATATAGCCGTTCCTCTAACATGGAGATGTGTCCAAATACAGGTAAATATGGGCCCGGAACACAGGAAACCTGGTGGAACGCCCAAAGCAGGAAGCTAATGCCGTTCTATGGGTTTCGCCTAAACAGATTTACTCAAATACAAGAGTAAATGGATTCCCTGAAAAAACACGGCAGCGAAGACAGACATGACTCACACCTAACGTAAGCTCAAGCATCAGTACGAACACAGCACAGCAAAACAAGGTTAGTGGTTTAAACAAACCCTGCAGCCATTTTTACTAGACCACAAACAATAACTCTCCCCTCTCCTACATCATGTGGTGCGGTGTGCTGCCCGGTGCTTTAAAATGACAACATTTGTTAACATTTACAATAGTAAGTTGGTCACAATATTTCATCCCAGACCAAAAGTTCAGATGAAACTGCCGACCCACCCACTTATCTCAAATTACATCAATGCTTTGTGCCGAAGCCGTCCCAGGAAACCAGCAGGGAGACAAAAGTGATGTGGGCAAAACAAAAAGAGATTTAACTTACCACTCCATTACATCGCATACTGTGAGTGAAAGCCCCACTATTGTCCATATAGCTAGGCAGCTGTATACACACAGCAGAAATGTATCAGTTCTCTGTTTTTCTGTACACAAAGGGAGCTCTTTGCTTCTCTCTTTGCAAACAGATCCCCTGGATACAACCAATGGCGAGGAAACTTTTAGTTTGTTGGAGTGGATACAGCTGAACAAAAAGGAGAACTGGGTTACAGTAAAAAGCAGGAAAAGCTCTGAAGCGGTGATCAAGTAATTCCTCACAGACAAAACAGTTTGTCACAAAGGAAATGGACTGAACAAGAACAAGAAGACAAGACAATATGAGATCAACAGATACAGGAAACTACGCCGTCACGTTGTGTTTACCCTGATTTAAGGGCCAGTTTCACTTCCAAAGTGACTATTCTTATCAGTCCACAGCTTGGAGAGGAACAAATTGAACAGAGATAGCTGGCATTTCACCATGTTGCATCATTGTCTTTAGCTCTAGCACACTAAAACAAAAGCACAAAACAAACTAAAGAAAAACAGAGACTGGAAAAGGACAAGGACTGCCCCAGTAAGCTCACACACTCACAGTGCTATGTTCACGATATTTACCTTGATCTGTTTGATAAATAATATGTAGAAACTTTCAGGACCAAGAAAACACAACAAGACCGAGGAAGACCATTAAATAGTGTAGCAATGTAATTCATGCAAATAATGGGAATTCAACCACGAGGTGATGAAATCTACAGGAATACAGATTACCAGCACCTCTACACTTTTTGTTACAATAAAGACCTTATCTAAATGTCAGTCAGTCATTTTCTACCGCTTATTCCATAGTGGGTCGCGGGGGAGCTGGTGCCTATCTCCAGCAGTCTATGGGCGAGAGGCGGGGTACACCCTGGACAGGTCGCCAGTCCATCGCAGGGCAACACACAAACAACCATGCACACACTCATTCATACACCTAAGGGCAATTTAGAGAGACCAATTAACCTAACAGGCATGTCTGTGGACTGTGGGAGGAATGTCGAAATGTCTTGCTTTCTTTTCTTCTTCTTTTAATCAAAGAATTAGATTTAGTTATAAAAGACCTTGAAATCAAATGGGTTTGGTTACTTTTGTGATGACAGAACTAGCACAGCATCTGTGGTAAATCCTCAAGAAGAGATGAACAACAGTTAACAGTGAAAAACGCTTGTTTTCCATTAAGGATACTTAATGACAAAAGAGGATTGTTAAAGAATCAGCGCTGGTCATTTTGCCTCTTTGTTATTTTTCACTTTGCAGTTGAATTAAAATATTCATTTAGACCTTTCAACAAAGAGAAATAAACTGGCACGCTATGATTAAGATGCTTATGAAATAGCATGTTTACAAGTACGAAATGAAAGGACTGTAGAACAAAATAGCTAAACATGGGTCCTAAATGAATGTGATCCTGAGCCCTAAAGAACAATCTTTAATGTTCTCCTGACTGTTGAGTTCCTCCAAGGGCTTCTGTTCCTTCACTTCCCTGCTTACAGACAAATACATGACTCTGTCGTGTCATGCATTACCTGCCAACACTTTGGACAACTCAGCTGAAGTTTACCCATGGGTCCTTTTAGAACTCCAATATTTCACAGATTTCTGAACTCAGTGAAAGATCTCCTTCCACACATGCCTTCTTCTCACAGTAACCCAAACAACGCCCACCCTTCTCTATTTCCACCTTTGAGCCAGTGGGTGGGATTAACAGACCACACATCAGGCAGGGCCTCTCCAAACTTCAAGTGTGGCACATAAACATGGAAAAAAAGTTAATTAGAAGTACACAAATAGATGGTGACGTCTAAATGGGCTGTCTGTGGCAGGGATTAGAACTCCCTGTGCAGCAATTCAAAACTGATCTTATTGTTTGCGCTTCATTTTCTCCTAATCCTGCCCCTTTTCCATCATCCTGGCTCTATGAAAGGCACAGGAAATGGAAGTGAGCCTCCCTTAGATGAGGGATGTGCATGTGTAATTAAATTTCTGCCCAGACCAACTCAGCAGCAGCAGTGACCCTGGGGTCAATATCAGTCTGGTAGTTGTAAAAAAAAGACACTAAGCATTAAAGAAAACACTCAACTTGGTATACCGGTCAGCTGCTTATCCTTTAACAAAGTACTTCTAATACCTCCGGGTACTTCACATAACTCAGGGACAGCACAACAACCAATCATTTTCATTCACTCTCAAATTGAAGCTGCACAATATATCAAATCACAAGCCTCGTCACTTGGATGCTATATTAGGCTATTAAATTTCAGTTATATGTTTGGCCAGTGGGATAAACTTTTCCTGCTGAGGATCACCACAGATCTTAGAGGACTAAATGCTAAAAATTACAAAGAGTAATGGAGACAATGTGATGAAAGAAAATAAAGAGCCAAGAAGATGTAGATTATTTTCAACCAGAATTATCAACATAACATTCAAATAAATGACATATTGATCTGGATTTTGTGGCCTATTTCTAATCTTAGGTTTTCTGCCAATCTTAATTTTAGCTGATTTTGATTTCTTTCTGTTGTTAGCAATCACTAATTATTGTTCGGCATGCCTAACATGACTAAAACAATGGCCTCTTTGTGTATTTCCCATAGAATGTGGAGCAAGAAATAGCTCCCCACAATTAAAAAATTATAAATCACTTAAAGGAGCATATTTTCTGTCATGTGTTCAGCCTTCCTGTTATCTCCCCTCTCAGACTAAATCAACTGCAGGCATGCCGCAACGTGGCCTAGAAAACAAGGGGGACTTGAATTTAAAATTTTAATGATGGCAATCCATTGTAATTATTATGATAACCATAACAGTAACAATAATCACACAAACAGTTCCCTAAAGATAAAAAGCACACATAAATTGCATCAATCAGTTTCTTCATAGATGTTATTTATCAATGATGTCATAGAAGCAACAACTAAGGTGTAAATCCGGATTCACCAGCTTACTTGTCTTTCCACCCCTAACAATAATGTCACAGCTGCTTATTTTTCCCCTTATACAATTCATTAAAAAGCTAGTTAAGTTGAGATGTAGACAAGTACCACTAGACGTTTTGCTCAAGCAGTGACCAAGAATAAATTACTACATGAAGATTTGTTTCCAGTTGTGCAATTGTTACAGCAAACAAATGTATGCAAATGTACTGCATACTACGTATTGTGACAAATTCTGTAAAATCCCAAAACTCATTTTCAGAACAAAGAATCAACTATACATGTCAAATCCAATTTTTATCTAAAACAATCAGTCAGATACTCTGCAACTTTTACCTAGATTAGCTCTGAGCTGTGATCAGACAGTCAAATTGTAACTTTTTTCTTTATTTGTTGCTTTTCATTAAATGCATCAAAACTAGGAATTTTCACAGCTTTCAGTTTGCATCACAAAATCAACGAACAGCATGTCCTAGGTGCACTTTTTCGATTAGGTCAAAATCAGATACATACAGGGGTTGGACAATGAAACACCTGTCATTTTAGTGTGGGAGGTTTCATGGCTACATTGGACCAGCCTGGTAGCCAGTCTTCATTGATTGCACATTGCACCAGTAAGAGCAGAGTGTGAAGGTTCAATTAGCAGGGTAAGAGCACAGTTTTGCTCAAAATATTGAAATGCACACAACATTATGGGTGACATACCAGAGTCCAAAAGAGGACAAATTGTTGGTGCACGTCTTGCTGGCGCATCTGTGACCAAGACAGCAAGTCTTTGTGATGTATCAAGAACCACGGTATCCAGGGTAATGTCAGCATACCACCAAGAAGGACGAACCACATCCAACAGGATTAACTGTGGACGCAAGAGGAAGCTGTCTGAAAGGGATGTTCGGGTGCTAACCCGGATTGTATCCAAAAAACATAAAACCACGGCTGCCCAAATCATGGCAGAATAAAATGTGCACCTCAACTCTCCTGTTTCCACCAGAACTGTCCGTCGGGAGCTCCACAGGGTCAATATACACAGCCGTGCTGCTATAGCCAAACCTTTGGTCACTCATGCCAATGCCAAATGTTGGTTTCAATGGTGCAAGGAGCGCAAATCTTGGGCTGTGGACAATGTGAAACATGTATTGTTCTCTGATGAGTCCACCTTTACTGTTTTCCCCACATCCGGGAGAGTTACGGTGTGGAGAAGCCCCAAAGAAGCGTACCACCCAGACTGTTGCATGCCCAGAGTGAAGCATGGGGGTGGATCAGTGATGGTTTGGGCTGCCATATCATGGCATTCCCTTGGCCCAATACTTGTGCTAGATGGGCGCGTCACTGCCAAGGACTACCGAACCATTCTTGAGGACCATGAGCATCCAATGGTTCAAACATTGTATCCTGAAGGTGGTGCCGAGTATCAGGATGACAATGCACCAATACACACAGCAAGACTGGTGAAAGATTGGTTTGATGAACATGAAAGTGAAGTTGAACATCTCCTATGGCCTCACAGTCACCACATCTAAATATTATTGAGCCACTTTGGGGTGTTTTGGAGGAGCGAGTCAGGAAACGTTTTCCTCCACCAGTATCACGTAGTGACCTGGCCACTATCCTGCAAGAAGAATGGCTTAAAATCCCTCTGACCACTATGCAGGACTTGTATATGTCATTCCCAAGACAAATTGATGCTGTATTGGCTGCAAAAGGAGGCCCTACACCATACTAATAAATTATTGTGGTCTAAAACCAGGTGCTTCAGTTTCATTGTCCAACCCCTGTATATGGTCTGAAGCATAATTGTGAATAATAGCGTAATTCATTCACGTTAAATTCCAAACTACAACCTCTACCAGCAAACATAATTTTTCTGCCTGTCTTAGAAAAAAATTTTAATTAGCAAGTCAGAGAAAAATTGGAAATTGGTATCGGCCGGAAGAAGCGTGATTGGTGCATCTGTACATGTATCAAATACAATGCAGACATGTTGACATTCCTCCACTTTAGGGTGTAAATAAGTGACTTTAACAATATTATAAGCAGAAAAAACCCCAACCAAGATATTACTTCACAGATGATGGAAAAGCACTTAGGGCAGCTCCCAGTAAAGTTTTAGGAGTCAAGAGGAAGATGATTCGTAGCGGCTGAGATGATGCAACAACTGAAATCCATCGTGAAGAAGCGTTTACAGCCAACTTCCAGAGAAGGGTGTGCAGGACCAACCTTTCTGCAGACCTCCAGCTAAGCTAGTTTTCATAGCTTCTTGTTTACAGCACCGTTTTTAGCTAGCTTTGCCTCGTTTCGCTTTGTCTTCGCCCCCACAGTGACCTTCTCCAGTGGATCCAGAGCGTGGATTAATTATTTCTTTCATGCTATGAGTTAATTAGGACAACTGGCGAGAAACGCCGAGGTAGCCTCATTAGCTAAAGTCGAGCAGAAATGAACACAGACTTAAAGTGTAAGCAAGAATGAAAGCGCTGGACGCCGCAGAGGCTTCGTTTATCACCGCAGGACAACGACACAGAAGACAGCAGCCTGTTTATTGTTCCTCACCTGCGAGACACAGCATGGAGTAGACATCCTGCTGCGAAGAGTGACTTGATTCTGCTTCGGGGTGAGAAAAGATGGCTGATTTCCTCCTCTTCTAACATGAAACCACGAGTCTGTTCTTCTCAGACTGCTCCGTCGTTGCAGTAATGCTCCCTGCCAGCTTGCTTCCTCTGTCCTTCCTCTTCCTCCTCCTCCTCTTCTCTCCTCCCACTGAACACAACGAACAAAAAGCTTAGTTCTGGGGTGTCAGTTCCAGCAAGGAGAATTGGGATTAATAGACGCACTCCAGATGGGTTGGGGGTTTATACTGGGGAGATGGTGGCAATCTTGGTGGCATTACGATGGGTAGAGCTTGCACAGTTAAACAAGGTGTTAGTATGCTCGGACTCAACCTCTGTCCTCTCAAGTATAAGATCATCCCATTCAAACAGTAGACAGGATATTCTCTATGATATACTTGTTGTTATTCTCAGAATTCATCAGTGGGGTGGTATATTTCAGTTTCTGTGGGTGGCAGCACATGTGGAGATCAATGGGAATGAAAAAGTGGACAAACTGGCAAAAGAAGCTCTAAAAAAAAAGTACAGTGGAAATGAGGGTTAAATTGAATAAATCTGAGGTAGGTCCAGAGTGCAGGGAGGGTATAGGAAAGAAGAATCTGTTATTACAAGAGTGAGGATAGGACATTGTTCACTAAATAGTCCACTATACATAATAGGGAAACATGGGGACAAGGAGATGTGAAGGTTGCCAGGAAGGAGAGACAGTTGAACATGTGGTTTTAAGGTGTAGAGGTTACAGTGTATATTTTGAGGGAAAGATTGAATGAACTAGGAGTAAAAGAGTTTACTCTGAAAAGTATTTTGGGTTTGGGAAGTAGAGCACAATTACGTCAGCGACTTGGTGTCACGTGATCTCAGGCTGGTTAGTGGAGCACAGAGTTAGTCGATTCGCGTTGCGCATGCGCTGTCATACTCCTCACCGCCAGTAAACGTAGCGCCGGAATGGGAGGTAATTCAGTCTAAAAAGAATATTAGGAGCAGAGGGGAGATAGGGTGGAAATCAAGAGTATTATAAATAAAGCATTGTTCTTATTTTTATGAAATACAAAACTAAAACATAGAATATAGTGGGTGGAGATCTACAATGATGTACAGTAGGTGGCGGTATGCACCTCTGAATTTGTTGCGAACCGCCAGCAGAAGAAGAGAAGAAGAAGCACTAGCGCAAAAAGAACGGACCAAAAACTGCGGCACAAAGCCAGATAATGTTAAAATGTTTATATATGTCTTAATGTCGTTAATATATGCTCTTGGTCCATCATCTTGGCGCTAGTACTGCTGCTTCTTCTTCTCTTCTTCTGCTGGCGGTTCGCAACAAATTCAGAGGTGCATACTGCCACCTACTGTACATCATTGTATAACTCCACCCACTATATTCTATGTTTTAGTTTTGTATTTCATTGCGGTGAGGAGTGTGACAGCGCATGCGCAACGCGAATCGATTAACTGTGCTCCACTAATCAGCCTGAGATCATGTGACACCAAGTCGCAGATGTAAATTTGTATTCTCATAGAAAATAAATCATATTCACAAACTGTTAAAGCATATTGTATTCATAAAGAATAAACCACAACTGTAAACTTGAACTTTGTGTTTGTAATTTCGTGAAGCTGTAACATTTTATTTTGTATTCTTATCGAGAAAATATACAATACCTCTTTTGGATTTTACTAATCCACAACTATTGACTAATAAGCACACATTTCCGTCTTTACATACACATTGTTTTTGACAGCGTTCTTACCCCATAGTAATGCCCCATTAAGTTGGTCGCCAACCGCCGTAAAACTTTAAGAAGAAGACCGGCTTGGCTGGACGAGATTATAATTGTAGTGCTGTTGCCAGGAGGAACCTCCCCTCGGTTTCTTATTGAACGTGGAATTAAACAAGGTTGTCCTATTTATCCTTTCCTCTTTATAAAAGCTGCTGAAATGTTATCTATTTTTGTTAAAAACTCTAATATTGCCCCTCTTAATATTTTTGTAAAACAATTTATCATAAGCCAATTAGACGATGATACCACTATTTTCATGAAGAATATAAATGAGACCCCCAAAATATTTCAAATAATTAACCGTTTTTTAAAAGCTTTTGGTCTTATGGTGAATTTAAACAAATGTGATCTAATGTCTATTCATCCCACTCTGACTGAATTTTATAACATCCCAATAAAAACTTCAATCAAATATTTGGGTGTATTTATTTCTATAAATCTGGATGAAAATAAAAAGCAAAATATATGGAAAGTGATTGAGAAATGCCAATCTAGACTCAATTTATGGTTATTAAGGGACATTACTTTATTTGGTAGAATATATTTGACCAAAAATGGAATCCTTATCTAGATGTATTTATCCAGCTTACTCCCTCTCAATCCCTAATAAAGCCATTAAAAAAATAAACCAGATTAATTATGACTATATTTGGAAGAAAAAGATACACTACATTAAGAAAATAGATATGACCAAATACTATGAGGATGGAGGACTTCAGTCTATCGATTCTGATTTCATGAATGGTACTCTTAAAATAAATTGGTTAAAATCATGTCTTAATTCTAATAGTCTATGGTTTCATATTCCCAGATCTGTATTTGATAAAATGGGTGGTATGGAATTTATCCTGAAGTGTGATTTTATGATTCAACATCACCCCGTCAAACTTTCACAGTTTCACCAGCAAGTGTTGTATTGGAAAATTTTGTACAATCATAATTTTACACCACACAATTCACCCATATGGAATAACCGCTATATCACTGTAAAATACAGGTCGTTGTTTAATAAGGACTGGATGGAAAAAGGTGTTTGGTCGATACTACATTTAGTCGACAGATATGGCCATCTTTTGTCTTATGATTTTTGTTGTAAATACAATTTACAAGCGACCCAAAAGAATTTTAAACGTATTATAATTGCCCTTCCTAAAGCTATGGTATGTTTGGTTGCAGGTACTTTGGCTCAGTCTAATACTGTTCCTTGTTTACCACAATGTCTGATTGGAAATTGTTCCTTTAAGGACTCCAGCTTATCTAATAAAATCATCAGACACACTCTGGATAATATTTTGTATCCAACTATTCCATTTAGAAATTCCATATGAATATGAGGCTTTGTGTGCTGATGTTTTGGACTGGTTATTCCCTAAAATTCCCAATAAATTCTCAATATCTTCTCTGACAGAGACATAATATATGGCCTTATTTTGGACAATCCAAACAATGACTTTCTTATCAACACTATTGTCATCCTTGGGAAATGTTTCATTCATAAGGCCAAATACCTTAAAATCCAGCCAGTTTTATGCATTTCATAATGACTTTCTGTTATATCTCAAATCTCTTAGTAGAATGCATAATAAAAATGCACTAAAATTACTCTCTTTAACTGAAGAATATGATTTAAAAGCTAAACCCTAGCCCTTTTATTTCAGATTTATTGTTATTGTCCTATGTTAGACTATATATATATATATTTTGTTTAATGCATCTTGTTTGTACTTGAACTCTGTTATTCTTGTATTTTGCCTTTTTGTTTGTAAATGAACAAAGTGTTTCTGTTAATAAAAAAAAATAAATTGTAGTGCTGTTTGTCTGTGATCCAGCTATGCTTTCCTTGCCTTTATTGTGCTGCAATGTGCCGCTGTTCTGTTTTCTTTTCCTGTTTTATTCATGAAAAGTACTTTGAATTGTCCTGTTACTAAAAATGTGCCATACGAATTAACCCTTTTTGGAAATGGTGTCCCAATACAAGATCGTTCCACACATGTAACATATTTATTCAGTAGTACAGGTAACATGTTATTCACCCCCAACCTGTATATATATATATATATTTTTTACATATTAAGGAGGGTCCAAGCTCTATTCAGCTTTTTTTTCTCCCATGTAATTTCTACCCTTGCCGTGTATCTGAGCTGAGTGGAACCCACGCTGATAAAGCTGCCAACACAGCTCCATGTGTTGCTGTTTGCCAAAAGCGTCACGACTCATTCTCACACAATTCAGTCAATGTTGGGCTGCCATCAAAAGCCAAAGCTTTACTGTGCTTGTTTACAAAGACATTCATTAATGGGAAGACTCTTTCTACAACACGGCATTCCCTCTGCTCAGATAAAGAGTTGACGAATTAATGTTTGGGACTTTAGACAGCTGATGTTTGGATTTAAGCAGAAAATGGAAATGTGCAAATGATACACTTCTTCTCCTCTATACAGTTATTTTTAGCCAAAGCAGCAAGATGCAGCACTTCTACAGGAAACATCGTTTGAAACTAAAAACCGGAACATCGACCAGACGGCTCTTAATATTTTTGTTGCTTGAATTAAATTTTCAGTATGAATCTAGCATTTATAAACCACACAATCACCAGTTCACATCTACTGTATATTAACATTGTACACCACCCTAAGCAGCAAGGTTGAACAGACCTAATTGGAACAGCGGCCTCGCTAATGGTGTTGCAGAGCCGGCAACACCTGTTGTCAAATCTGTGTGTGGAAGCATGTTTTGAGAAAGGACATTTTAGCAGGACTAAATGATCTACTAGCAAACAGTAAAACAACAACAAACAGAAAAAATTATATCTACGAGTTTGATTTTACAAAAAACTCAGACCAACTAATACATGTTCTTAAATAATACCAACCGTTTCACGTGGAGATTGTCAAAACCAATACGCTAAATGTCAGATATCCATTCACACCATTTATTGGTAATAGATAAAAAAAATACAACTTTCACCAAATGAACAAGACTTGTGTTTTTTTTAAGCTACAAATACAAATATTCCAATGGATGTCCAGAGTTGAAGTAGCAGTGAAGAACCATCTTCAGTCTGAGTCCAGCAGCACACAGGATATCTTGAGCTAACTCAAGGGCGCATTGCCCATATAAATACTAGAGCTCCTAAAAAGTCCTAAAGTCAGTCGCAGCTCAATCTGGATTTTTATTTGATTCCAGTGGAGATTCCCGCATTCTGAGAGAAATGGATTTCTTCTGATTTACCAGGTCCCATCTGGTCAGAAAATGAGCTTCTTCTTCATTACAGCTGAAAAAAAACGACATTACGTTACAGCAACATTACAGACTGGTTCTACGTATAGAAAATACCATATTGAATGTCTACAAAGTATCCTACCATAAGTCTTATAACAGGCTCTCTGTGATATAGCCTAGAGAACACAGCATGAAGTCAAACCCAGATATTTTCCAAACCAAAAGAGGAGCTGGAAAAAGCTTTGAACCTCCCAGTAAAACCAACACTCTGCTCTACTAAAGCAATCCTTCCCACTAAACGCTACGCTATTCTGCTTCAGAATATTCAGCATTTCTAACTTAAGCTGTAATTACATCCAACACCCACTGAATTGCTAGTTTTAGTGTTAGGGTCTATTAGATTTATACCATTAGTTTGCGGACGATGAAAGTTACATGGTTTATTAGGTAAAGATTTGAATCATGCTTTATAAAACTTGGGTCTGACTGGGCTGTCCTAAAATTTAAAGTTAATTTCATAAGGAGCAACCAGGTTCAAATAGGGGTACAATAGTAAATTGTTGGGAAATAAAGTTAAACTTAAGGATGTATAAAATGCAATTATTATACATTTATTACTTGTATCCAAGCCCTCTATTTTTCTTTTGAGTCCAACTATTTCCTTCTCCCTCAAGGCCCCTGCTGAGCAGTTTGGTCGGGGTAGTTGGGGGCCTGGAGTTGGGCCCGGGCGATTACTGAAGTACTTCATCTTTAGAGCCTGGAGAACAAAGGAAAGCACTGTCAACATGGACTCTGGGGAAAGATAGCAGCACTTATACACAGTAACACATAGACAATTAATGTAGTATGAAATAATAATACTAATCAGTACCTCAGTGATCAGAGGTCTTTCAGTCTTAGAAACCTGGTAGCCACTGGTGGCAGATGAGCCAACCTGATTCTTAGACCAGGGGCCCCAGTAGAGCAAATCAACCTCTAAAGTCAAAGCTGTTTTTTTGATGAAGCTGTATAGCTTTTTATTTACTTTCAACCAAAATGGTCTGCAATACAACACAGGCCGATTGGGTGCGCAGGGATTTTCCCCCAGGGATGCACAATGGATACGTCTGGTAGGTGTCTGGTAGGCCCACCACAACCTGGACTTCCCGTTCAGTTCCACTGGCGAGAGCAGCGAACGGCCACTTCAACCGTCTGACCGATAGAAACATACACCATTCATACAACTCGAATTTTCCCTTTTTCCCCCACACTACAACCACAAAATTCAACATATTTTATTGGGATTTTCTAGAACAGACCAGAACAAAGTAGCGCTTAACTTTGGAGTGAAGGATAAATTAAAAATAATTACTCTCTGGATTGCTCAGTATTTAGCTCTATCCACATTCAATTAAATTCAGTTTATTTATATAGCACCAATTCACAACACGTCGTCTCAAGGCACTTCACAACAGTCAGGTACATACATTCCAATTAATCCTAACCATTGAACAGTGCAGTCAGAGTTAGTTATTTATTCAAATTGGATAAAAAGTTTTTCTGTCTCAAAAAAACCCAGCAGATTGCATCGAGTCAGTGACTTGCAGCATTCACTCCTCCTAGATGAGCATGTAGAGACAGTGGAAAGTCACTGGCGTTGACTTTGCAGCAATCCCTCATACTGAGCATGCATGTAGCGACAGTGGAGAGGAAAAACTCCCTTTTAACAGGAAGAAACCTCCAGCAGAACCAGGCTCAGTGTGAGCGGCCATCTGCCACGACCGACTGGGGGTTTGAGAGAACAGAGCAGAGACACAAAGAGAACAAAGAAGCACTGATCCAGGAGTACTTTCTATGGGAAGGAAAAGTAAATGTTAATGGATGTAGCTCCTTTAGTGGCTTCATCTAGAAAGAATGAACAGATAAACTCTGAGCCAGTTTTCAAGGTTAGAGTCTGAAAGAGAGCACATAGAGTTAGTTACAGTAAAGATCAGTCAATTGCTATGTCTAGGAGAGAGAAAGGGTTAAACACTGAAAGACAGGGCTATGTGGATCATCGGTAGAGGGTGAGCATTAAGTTGTTGCCAGCAGAAGCTTGGACGATGCACCTCTCCAGAAAGGTGTCACAGGTAGGTGTCACATTGCCATCAAGTCTGACCAGCTTCCCAGTCCCTGAAGAAAAGCAGCCCCACACCATGGTACAGCCACCACTTGCAGTGTGAACATAGCCTCAGAGATCTAATTACACTTGCGAGGCATTGTAGCATCGTTGCTTAGGTGCCAAGGAAAAATTAAGGTTTATTTAACGAATACAGTAACTGGATTTGCAGAATATGCTGAATTTCATGCAGCATATGAGCTTGAAAGTGGTTACTAAAAGGTTACCGGTATACTTAATTTTTCTTCTCTAAGTAGTCAGAGGTTAGTGACCTGGATTGGGTCATCTCTGACTTGCTACAATCGGTAAATGTCCTTTTCCTTCTATTAAAGTGGAAAACTCCTCCCTTTAAATCATTTCTACCCAGGTTATCCTCCAGCCGACACCTAAGCTGTGTGCCCATTCATAAATAAACACTACATGCTACTACGTTCACAATGCAGGTCTTGGTGCCCAATTCCGATTTTTTGCTGAAATCAAATTTTTTTGCATGGTTGTTTAAACTGCAAATTAAATGCGACCTCCATCAGACTTCAGTCTAAACGGTTCATGACACCGAATCCCACAATATTATGACCACATCATAAGAAGATGAAGATAGATAAGAAAAAAAGAAAGCACAGCTACTAACAGCAGCCTTTTGTGGAACTGTGACTGCTATTTCTGGAGAGAAGTCTGTGTGGATGTGTAGTCTAAGCCGGGACAATGATGTGAAAGTTGAATGAAATGTGCAAAGTGGCAAAAATCAATTTTTTTTTTATGTAAAAAGATCCAAATGCCTTTAAAAAGTTGGATATGGGTCACATATCAGCAGAAAATAAATAAAAAATCAGAGTTCGGCCAAAAAAAAAACCAAACTAAGCTGCTATATGAGACAGCCTCTATCCTGACTAATAGACACAGAGGAGCAAGGGGCAAAAACGGTCATTTTTTCATTTCATTTTTAAGATATGTCATATTTTTTTTTGTTCCTGTACAAACATTTTTTTGTAAATATATTTTACAAAGCCCTATTGTTCTGCTGTGTAAGTATGTATCACATTATTAATTAGCTTTAATTCAGAAAATGTTATTTATTTGTAATTTTTAGGATATCCTTACATATGGGGGTAAAAACAATTTTCGCTTAGAGAACAAAATTACATTAAAACTTTCAAAGCCTGTCTTTTTATGAAAACTGCCCCACTAATATGCAGGTGAGAAGAGCTGCTTTACATAAGTATATATTTTTTTACCTGTGTAGCTGTGGTCCTCGTTGATGGGTTAAAGGTAAAGAGGCCATGTAGGAGCTCAAGTAAATCGTCTTCAGCCGCACTAAATATGTGCTCCAGAGGGGTGCCAGGAAATATCTTGAAGGACACATAATCTGGTAGGCTAGTCATTCCCTGCAGAGATATTTGACAGATAAATGTTAAAGGTCTCAGATCACAAAGAAATTAATAAACTACAAGAACAGATACAGACAGGCCAGGTTTCTTCTGTGGGAGTCCCGAGAGCTTCAAAGATTTTGGTCAGTTGGTCAAGATCGGAGTCTCCAGCAAGAAATGGTATCTGCAGCGAAGAAGTTAATTAGAATGGAGATTGAAATAGTTTTACGGCATAGTCCGTTTTTATTAAGTGCTTGAAGTGAGGGTTCTCTACCCGAAGAAGTAACTCGGCCAGGATGCATCCCACAGCCCACATGTCAACTCCCACACCGTACATCCTGGCACCAAACAGGAGCTCAGGAGAGCGGTACCACCTAGAAGAGATTAAAAAAAGGTCATAACTATCATGTTACAAATTTGGTTCAGTTGGTGAGAAAAGCTTATCATTCACAGAAATCCCACTTGCACTTTGCCACAAGTCAGTTAGGGAACACAGTAAACATATGGAACGTAAACAAATATCAATAAATTGGAAAGTATGAATAAATGCAGTTAATGTGTGCAGCTTAGTGATGAAAACCAAACGTCTTTATGTAACTGGTGTCCTGACAAAGCCAATTTCAATTGGGTATGTTTTTCAAGAGCAATATTTGTGTCACAGCCATAAAGTTACCTAAAAAGACTGAAAAGAATTAATGAATAGTTTTTTTATTATCACTTGTGACAAATGTCCATATCACCCACCCCTAGATCCAAGCAACATATGGCTCTTTGTTGTTCTGTCTGTACTAGAACAATATCTCTAACCTGGTAACAACTTGATGTGTGTAGACTCTGTTTGGGCTGCCAAAAGCTTTGGCCAAACCAAAATCGGCCAACTTCAACACTCCGTTCCCGTCTAACAGCAGATTATTGGGCTTCAGATCCTGGAGATGAAATAAAACCAGTAAATATACACAGGATCAAACATGTGCTCATCATATGCATGTCTCTGCTGCGTTTAAGTGTTCTCTCACTCTGTGTAGGACCCAGTGTCGGTGCATGTACTCCAACCCTTGTAGCGTCATCAGGATGTACGCTTTAATGTTGGCTGGAGTTAAGACAAGGCTGGTGTCTTTGATGATGACCTTAAAAAAAACAAGCAAAAACTAAGACCTAAAATCTAAAGCAGAGCTGGATATGTGATGAATGATTAACAGGGAAAAGAAAACAGAGGAAAATGAAGCAAGTAAGATCTAGGACTAAAAACTAAACGGTTTTAGTTCATCTTTACACTGACCCCTCTCCACAGTTACATGTATTCTCAGAGGGCATGTAATTATAACCCGTAATCATACGTGCCATCCTCCGCTTCATCTGGGACTGGGTCGCGGGGGCAGCAGACTTAGTAGAAGCGCTCAGGCACCTCCTCCAGCTCCTCCGGTGGAGCCCAAGGCGTTCCCAGGCTAGCTGAGAGACATAATCCCCTGGGCCTCCTTCCAGTGGAACGTGCCTGGAATGCCTGGCCGAGGGCTTCGCCAGACACCTGCCAATTATGTCTGGCTTCCTCCTCTTCCAGCGAATCCAACTCACCACCAGGTGGTGATGGCTGGACTGCTCAGTAACTCTCTTCATCCGAGTGTCTTAAGAGAAGAGGCCGAAGGTCTGACGACACGACAACAAAGTCTATCATCGACTTCCTGCCTAGGATGTCCTGGTGCCAAGTGCACTGATAAACACCCTTATGCTTGAACATGGAATTCATTATGGACAATCCGTGACTGGCACAGAAGTCCAATAATGAAACACCATTTGGGCTCAGACCGGGGGAGACCAATCCTCCCAATCAGATCCCCCCAGCTGTCACTGTCATTAATCACGTGGGCGTTGAAGTCCCCAAGAATGACGGAGTCCCCGAGAGGTGCACTGTCCAGCACCCCCAACAGGGATGCCAAGAAGGCATGGCACTCTGCACCACCGCTTGGCCCATAGGCCAAAACAATAGTCAGAGACCTCCGCCTGACCCGAAGGAGCAGGGATGCAACCCTCTCATCCACCGGCGTAAACCCAAGCACGAGACAGCTGAGCTGGTGGCGGCCCCACTGGGAGGTTATGTAATGTCATTAGTAATAAAAAGTAATAATGAGAACATACTGTTAAAATAGTCCCTCAGCTTTAGAGAAAAACATGAGCATCATACTTCAGCCTCTCTTCTCCTTACAGTCTTCTCCCCACAAGCTGCTAATGACAGAAATGTATTTCCAAGACGAGAGTGATATTGATTTTTCTATAAAGCATATTTATCTTGCGTCATCGCTGAGTTAAAGTCTAAATGCATTAGTGGTCAATGCTCATCTGGACCTTGCATGAAAAAAAAGGCTAATGGAGGTCTAAAAATATAAAGGTTCTGGTGCATTTAAGCCTTAGTAATGCCTTCAGTCTTTATCACCACGCTTATGTTTTTATTGCTAATCGTAAATGTGATATGGCCTTACTATGAAGGATTTCCATCTTTGTTTAATGAAGAGGAAACATGGAAACTATTTTCCCAAGCACTTGAAAAAGGGATATAATAACTGAAGAACAATAGCTTTTAGGTGATTTTTCCAAGATAATGAAATAGCATAAAGTGATGAAGAGTAAAATGTAAAACAAAAACTTTATGAACTTTTAAAAACTTTTTACTGACCTAAATCTCCAAACGAAACAAAGTTTACTGCAGCCTCTGTTCTCAATCAAGAAAACACTTAAATGGGTCCTGCCTTACAAATTGGAGTACACCAAAAGATCCTTAAAATCCAGACATCATGCTGCAACCCAAGGAAATGTAGGAATGAATGACTACCAAAGTAACAGAACTATCAGTCTGGAAAAAGGCATTTCTAAAGCTGTAGGACTCCAGCGTAACACACTGAGAGCCATTATCCACAAATGGCCAAAACATGGAACACTGGAGAACCTTCCTAGGAGAGACTGGCCGACCAAAATTAGACCAAGAACGCTTCGGTGACTCATTCAGGAGATCACAAAAGACCCAAGAACTACATCCAAAGAACTGCAGGCCTCACTTGCCTCAGTTAAGTTTAGTGTTCATGACTCCACCATAAGAAAAAGACAGAGCAAAAATTGCCAATTGACTTCCATGACAAAAACCACTATCGAGCAAAAGAAAAAAAAAGACTTGCATCAGTTTTGACAGAAGACTTTATGATGATCCCAAGAACAAGACCCCCAACCATATGAAAGAAATTAGAAAAGCCTGGGAAAAACAGTATATCTGCTGTAATAGTAACACAGAATTTCAGAAAAGGAACATCATACCAACAGTAAAACATGGTGGTGTGATGGTCTGGGCCTGTTTTGCTGCCTCAGGACCTGGAAACTTTATTGTGGTAAACGGATGCATGAATTCTGCTGTCTGACAAAACTGCCTGAAGAAGAATATCCAGCCATCTGTTCATGATCTCAGGCTGAAGTGCAGCTGGGTCCTGCAGCATAATGATCCAGCAAGTCCACCTCGGAATGGCTTAAGAAAAACCAAAAGACAACTTTAAAATGGCCTAGTCAAAGTTCTGACCTGAATCCGATTGATGATGGGCCATGACCGTAAAAAGGTGGTTCATGCACAAAAAACCCTCCAATGTTGCCGAATTACAATGGTTCAGCAAAGATGAACGGGCCAAAAATTCCTCCACAGCAACATAAAAGACTCAAAGCCAGTCGTCACAAACACTTGATTTAAAGTTGTTGCATTTGAACGTAGAATTTTGTGTTCGATGTGAAGTTTATATATGGAGCATAGAGTAATGCAGTACTACTCCACCCCAGCCACCGCTGTAAACTGCAGGTCAGCTGGCTAAAGAAGCCTACATACACTCTTTCTCTGGTTATGGGGAAGATAAGAGCTGTTTGGAAATCATTCCAGGCACAAAAAACATGGACAACCCTGTTGTGTTAAAGCTACAGTTGATGAGCTACAAGCAACATCTCTTTTAAGTTCTGGCTGCTTAACTGAGTCGACAGCTTGACCAATTACTAAGCTAGAAATACTCTATAGAGCAGAACAGCATAAAAACATAATATTCTACATAAGCATATGACTACTACTCCTAACTCTATCTGGCAAGTCATTGTTAAAAAAATAAACGGAATAAATGTTAGAGATGATATTATCATGACATGTGACGTTGCAATAACATTACATAATTATGTTTAACATAATTTAATGTGTTATTCAATATTTTAGCCGAATTAGGAACAATTGTTGCTTTCTGTTTTAAGCAACTATATGATTTTATACTCTTAAGTTATGTTAATAGTGCAATACCATATAACTGATCTGTTTACGCAGGGTTAGAATACTGTGAGAATCACAAAGACCATCCTAGTCTTGACTACAGGCTTGGTGCATCTCATCCTTATGTCCTTTGCTCTTATCTCAACTGTAGAAAATGTGAACATGATTCCCATGTAACCTGGCTGTGTATTCACAAGTCGTACTTGGGATGGACACTAGGCTCCTGTTTATTGAGGAAACCTGGGAAAGATTCCTTCTACATTGATGTTTTTGGTGTTTAAATAACTGGAAATTTACATATTTAACTATTGTATTTTAGGAGAGATGTTGAACATAAGCCAAACAAATCCCATAGTTATGCAAGTAAAATCATCTAATGCCCAGAGATTAAAAGGACAGAGCAGTCCTGGGTTCGAGTCCCGACCCCGGCGACCTCTGCTACATGTGTTCACCCCACTTCCTGTCTAACTATTTCAAATAACGAAATAGGCCACTAGTGCTGCAAAGAAAATCTTTTAAAAAAAGAGGCAAGTCTCACCTCCAGGTCGGTTTCCATGAAATCAAACACCAGGCTTATGTTTGATTTATGTCCAAAGGCATCCAACAGCTACAGTGTATTAAATTGAAAACAAACAAAAACACAATTACCAGCATTTCTCAAAGGTTTGGACACATCTATGATGACAAAAACAAAATGTTTACCCCGATGATGTTTGGATGATGCAGCTCCTGGAGCAACTTGATCTCTCTGAGAGCAGTACGGTTTATACCTGCCAGGACAAACCTGCACTAATCATCTGCAGCATGTGGTTAGAATAAAAATAGTTTAAAGGTGGTCATAATTTACCATCTTTGGCCTCCGTTCTGTGGCCGACCTTAATCTGAGAGACGCATGAAAACAAGCTTGGTGTTATTAGGCAGAAATTACTATAAAAGTATAGCAGTACACGTTGTTATTGTACCTTCTTAATTGCAACTATCGTGTCAGTCAGTTTGTCTCTGGCTTTATACACTGTGGCGAACTGCAGAGAGGACAAGGAGTAGAACATATGTTCATCATATCTGGCTGAACTCAGCAGCCTACAGCGGCAGCACGGCTTTGTTGACATTAGCGACTAGCTAAAGCTAGTCATCTCCCTACAATGCTCTTTGTAGAACTGAATAAACAGCATGAAAACCAACAAAAATGTGAATTACTGTCTGAATTTAAAAATAACCTACCTGTCCCTCTCCAAGGAAGTCCAGTTTCTCGTACTGTTTTGCTCTGGTTTTCACTTGAAGCGCCATAATGGCGGCTAACAGTCTCACCGTTTCATCAACACACACTTCCTGTCCTCCTATTAAAAGTCCGCTGGTGTTTTCTTCTACTACCGGGTTAAACATAGGCAGTTTCCATGCCCCACCTGCGCCACCTAGTGGTTGCGGCGGCTCGATAGGATGTCGAGAGAAAATATTTAAAAAGGTGTGCCAAACTTATAGAGACATACCAAAAGAAGCATTGAGGCTGTAATGACTGCTAAAGGGGCTCAAACAAAAATAATTGGCCATTGGTGAAAATATTTACGTACCAACTAGGTTTAAATGGTTACATTTTTCAGAAATTAAATCCCCCAAAAATTGCAATGCACTGCTCAATGTTGGAGGAGATTCACCATTTAGAGAGGCTGTAGTCCTTGACGCAATTCATGACTAGGGCCATACACTGCATGTCTTCCTTTTCTCTTCCTGCCAAGATACTAATGACTACAGGCCACTAGTGGCAAAAACACTAAAGCAAAAAAGTCTAAAATCCCCAAACCATGTTTTCAATTTGTTGGCATCTGCTGCTTTGTGTTGATAAAAAAAAACAAAAACAGATTGGTTTTAGAATTGTTTTTTAATTCTAGAAAAACAATATCCAGAATCACATTTTAAACCAATCCACAAGATCTCTAATGGCTTAAAGGAAAACACACCAATCTGGTATAAGCACCACACACTGGCAATAGGTGAGTTTACCTGATTTCAACTAAAATAAAAGAGGCAAGAGTATGGCAGAGGGAGACTTCAAGGAACTAAAGTGAATTTAATTTTTTATTAGCTTTAATCTATATATCACTATGTCTGTAATGAATCTACATGTTTCATTTTGTGGCTTGAAGACCTAAAACAATCAATCTTTTGACAACATTGTAATGTCCCATCTCACTAATCAACCGTGGTTTAAGACACGGTTGATTAGTGCTTTATCATTACATTTCATGAAGTTTCTTTTTCTTTCTGCAGGCTCTCTCTACACCTCAAGGTTACCTCTCCCTTCCTGCTTCACAGATGCGCTCATTTGAAAAGCCAGTGCACAGAAGAAACGGTGTGGTATTTTTCATCTAAAAAAGATAAAAGTGATATTGTTTTACAAAAAATGATGATGCTGATTGTACATGATTATGATTTTGTACTTCTAGTTGTCCAAATCTGTGTGGCTGTTTTGATCCTTGAGTGTAGAGTCTCACAAACTAGGATATTGTCTATTTTCAAGAAAACAAGGTATTTTAAAAATACCATATCATGATTATTTCATCCTCCAATAAAAACTTACACTTACAATAATTGAATGACTGATCTAAAAAAAATATTGATGGTTTTCATAAATAGAATAAAAAAAAGCTTTTAAACCTAGTTTTTGAAACTGTTGAAATGTTTATTATTGAACATAATTATTCTCAGAACTTTTGGCAACAACTCCAGTGGCTCCTAAAAGTCTACACACCCCTGTAAAAAAAATAAACAGGGCTGTGTAGACTATTGAGAGCCATTTTAACTGTTCTAGTTTAACTGAAATAATGCCTCTCAGAGATGTTTTTCTTGTCGTCATTGTTACTTTTGTCATCCTCCCACTCCACTTCCTCCCACAATGTGGAAATCACTCATGCCGTTTTCATTCGACTTATTTTCACCCCTTATTTGCTGGATGAACTGTTAGTGTCCTAGCGTGTGAGTGGTGGTGGTGTTTTTAGGGAAAAAGTTATTTTCGGTTTTACAGCATGTGCATTTGTGTCACTCTGATAACTGTGTTTTGTGGAGAAGAATGATGTCAAAGTTTTGCACAAATTAATTCAGGTTTTGTATAAACAATATATAAACAATAATCTTTTGAGTCAAATTTCTGAGTCCATTTGGTAAATGATCCTAAACGTTTATGTGCTGATTGGAACAAAAAGGTGACTACACTTTCTATACAACAGATGGAAAAAAATGTCTTCCCAACAACCCCGACCAGCTTCCATGTCCCTGCAAAAGAGTAGCATCCTCAAAGCATGACGCAACCACCACGTTTCATGGTGGTGGCCTTCAAAGAGTGCTGTAGGGTTAGTTTTTTCCACCCCCCACACATGCACGCTAAAAATGTTGTTTTCAATCATGTCCAAGGCTCCCCTGTGTTAAATGACATTGAGGGACTCAGGCTACTTCCTATAAACAGAGGCTCAATTAGGTGCTGCACTGCTGAAGGACATTAAACGTACAAATGCACACAAGGCTGGAGCTCTCTGATTTGTTTTCATCTTTACTGTGCAAACTTCATGACTAATGTTTCGACACCATTAGAGTCACAAGTGAACACAGCAGCAAAGCAAGTTATTAGACAACCTTTGGACAAAAATCATTAAAAGCATAGCAAAGTCATGTTATAGGTCTATTGGTCAAACAAAATAAGGTTTGGAGCTCACTCATGTGTTAACTGTACTGTTAAACTCCCAAAGCATTTTACCCAACTCAGAAAGAGCATAACATATCATAAACCAATAACATAAGAACATACACAAAATATTAAATAACATAAAAACATTTACAGTTATATGAAAGAAATTAGAAAAACATCTGGCAACAACACATTAGAGGAAACCTGACAGATCCACTGTGTTAAGAGTAAAAGCATAATTATATCATCTCCTCTAGAGGTGAGAAGGATTTTTTCTATTCCCCAAACTTTAAGAATGCTGCAAAGCAGTGGGTGTCCTGTACATGATGCAGGGTAATAGAAAAGTCCAAGTTTAGTGTGCGTATGGCGGTCTTACGCCCCAATATGTGAGTCTTTAGAGCTCTTTGTTGGTCCAACATAATCCAGACCAGAAAGACCTGTCGAGGGTGACCTGCTCCTCTTGCCCCCAGCCCCCTTCACCTAGACACCCAGCCCAATTGACCTTGCATTGAATAAGCATGTGCAGAATATGGATGGATGAATGATATGACAGACGGATGTTTGTCAAAGATATAAGGAAAACTCAGAAAATGCTTGTTAGCAGTTTGGAAAAGAATGAACACAAAGTCTCTAAATTAAAGTCTTTTCATTTTAAATGTCAGTTCAAATGTTTACCCATCTGTTTTCAATCATTTTAAGTATAACAGAATCATATTCCTGATAGTCTGCCTTTTTTCCACCATTTTTTCCTTCCACTGGTTTTGACAATGGTCCCCCAGGACTGTTCTGTCAGTTAGGAAGTTTTGGTAATCCATGCATGACTGAGCACATCTCTACATCCCATCCCCATTCAAAGTAAAATACCACCACATCCCACAGGATTAGGCACGTCTCCTCTCCTCTAACCCCACATGTCTTCTGCCTCACACATTCACACAAACATACACTATCTAAACACTCACCACTGACTTTCATTTTAATGTTAAGTTTGACAGGGGGAGTGTGAAGGATCAGCATGCCTACTTCACCGCCCCCTTAAATGTATGCATGTTCTTGGTCTGACAGCTCACAGATGTGAATGACAGTATGTGTCCATGCAACCGAGAAGAGTAGAGATGACGGGAGGAAAAAAAGGGAAGCAGTCTTTTCTGCCACCAAATGATCGACCTTTAGAGACACAGTGGATGAGCTGAAGGGTAATGCTGTTGTCCTGTAGTTACTGTAACTCAGAGGCTTTAACGTGTAAGATGAATGTGACACATTGATTTCCTCTGATTGGGGATTGATCTGAGGACATTCTTGTCTTATTGCCTTCAGGTTACTTTTGAGGCACAGGGCCAAGGATGTCTTTAACATTGTGTAATTTTATAACCACAAAGTGTTTTTAAATTAATTAGGATTTCATCTGATGTACCAAGACAGCAAGATTTATAAAAAATGTAAAAACAATCTGAAGAGAGTGGCCTGCATTTGTATTCAGCCCGCTTTACTCTAATACCTCTAAATAAATATGTGGCGAAGAGAAATCATCAAAGACACTAGAAGAGGCATATGCTAACTCTGGAAGAGCTGCAGATATCCACAACTCAGGTGGTTTTTGCCCAAAGAAAACCTATTATTGAGACCTGGGCCTAAGCATTGCTGGATGAAAACGGCACAGCAGCGTGGAAGAAGGTGATCTGGTGATCTGGTGAGATAAGACCAAATGGAACTTTTTGTTCTACATGGAATGTGTTGTTTATGGTAGTAAACACAATCCCCACTGTGAAACATGGTGGTGGCAGCATTATGCTGTGGAGATGCTTTTCTTCAGCAAGGACAGGAAAGCTGGTCAGAGTCGATCATAAGATAGATATAACTCAGGACAATCCTGGAAGAAAATAATAGAACGGTTTAGATGAAAGCATATTCATGTGTTAGAATAGCCAAGTCAGTCACACTCCACACTTTTCAGATTTAGTTTAAATCTGTGGCAAGACTTGAAAATAGCTGTTCAGACTATTGACTTGGGGGGCCTGAATACAAATGCACAGAAATTGTGAAAACCATATGTCATTTTCCTTTCACTTCACAATCATGTCCTATTCAGCGTTGGTCTATTACATAAGATCCCACAAAATACATTAAACTTTGTCATGGCAATGTGACCAAATATTAAAATGTTAAAGGGTATGCATACTGTTGCAAAGTACCTTACACCTCAGGACTCCCCAATGCAACACTACACAGTGTCACTTATTCTGGTCTTTTGTCAGATGAGCAGATGGTGGTGCTGTCGGGCTGAGGTGTTGTATGCGTACTCCCCCCAGTTCAAGAGGGCAGGAGGAGATTGAAACCACAATGCTGTTTATCAAACTTATAGGAAGTGGGTGTTGTTGAGCGAGGACATGTCGCACCACCACATCCTGCCACTGGGAAGCTGCTACAGATGGGACAGTACTCACAATGTACAGTAAACAACAAATGCAAGCAAATATCTTTTTTGTATGTAGTGTGTGTGCATGGGCGAGCGTGTGGTATGTGGCTGCTTCCGACATTGTACCTTATAGTTACGATTCTTCAAAGAGGAGGCTGTTCGAGGAGTCAACGTGCAAGATTTCACCCAAGTTTTACCAGACATTTTTTATTTACTCTTCATTGCAGCCTCACGCTTATGCAGAGTTGCTTTTAGCCGCCACCATCACCAAACCAAGTA
Source organism: Girardinichthys multiradiatus (assembly GCF_021462225.1). NCBI lineage: Eukaryota > Metazoa > Chordata > Actinopteri > Cyprinodontiformes > Goodeidae > Girardinichthys > Girardinichthys multiradiatus. Next base: position 34,163,651 of record NC_061805.1, on the reverse strand, counting down.
TGCCGCATTGACATGCACAAAAAAGTGTGCAGTTTTCCCTCAAGCATGGCTAAAAATTATTTGCTTATAGGTCAGATGTTTTTTTATTTCAGTTTCATTAAAGCACTTTTTAAAAAAAATAAAAGTTTCAAACGTCAGTAAAACAACTTTGACCCTGTTGTTGGACATGTAAGCCCTGAATGATTCAGCATTGTGTTTCATACACCTGCTGCATGTTTCTGTCTTTGTTTTACTCACAGGGGGAAGTGGCAGTGTGTTCTCATGTGGGGAGTTTTCCTCGTTTCTCTTTCTGACTCTTTCTCTCTCGCTCACACACACACACACACACACACACACACACACACACACACACACACACACACACACACACACACACACACACACACACACACACACACACACACACACAGATGCAGCTGTATTTGACCACAGGCACAGCTCTAACACAACAGGATGTTTCAGGGTGGATGTGTGAGGTGTGAAGGTTCACAAAAGCTGTGACAAACATCATCTGATTCTCAGAATTTATTATTCATTATTCAGTGGTCTAATACATGCCAACACTTTTGATCTGTTGCCTCTTTGGGTCTACATACAGAGTAACAGCATGCAGGCCCGGATTTAAACACACATTTATGAAACCTGACTCTTGAGTAATTGTACGACATTCAACCACGCATGGTCCGCAACATCATTCACTTTGCCCTCTTCGTTCCTCACAGATGTTTGCAGTGACAAGACAATGAGAAAACAGAGGGACAGCCGAAGGACAGTCTTTATCTTCTTTGCTGCAGTGTGTTTACAAGCGATGTTGGGATCCATCAAATTGGCGTTGTCAGTCCTGTGTTCCTTTGTTTCATGCTGGAACTGTCAGGCTGAATTTACATTAAGGCCTCTCCCCACTGTTCAGCACTGTCCTCCTTCAGCATGCACCAGGCCTTGTGGAGGACTTCAAGATGAGCCCACTTGTCATAGCTCATCTCAAATAGAGCCAACATTATGATAATGTCCCTATAAGTAGCAGGGGGATGGGTGCAGTGTCATCTCCTCACAAAGATGGATCCAGCAGGGACTCCACAGTCAACTGCATTTAGGGCAGCTTTGTTGTTGTCTTTGCTCCCTCATTTGCATTGTTGTTTCTGTTCCGGTCCGCATCTCCTCTCAGACGTCATTATCGCTCTCATTAAAGCAATCTCTTTCTTTGCCCCTGAATGAAGAGCGAAGTCTTGCAATATCGTTTTATGTCCCTTTGTTTGTGTGTCTGTATCCTCTGAGTCTGGTTACATATGCACAGCACATGTGGCCAATTGAGTGCTCAGAAAAACCAACATGCCGCTTGCAGAAATGCTCCATTTTAATCAAATGGTCTAAATAGCTTGCGATTTGTTCAATACGTTGCGGAGGCTTAGTTGTCTTTTTTGTTGCAAAAAAATGAGAAATGACAAAAAGACACGGCAGATGTAAATAAGTACTGACTAAATTTTAAAGTTTTTTCTCAGCAAATATATTTCTAATGGGGCTTTTGTCATGCCCTTCAAATCACACGTTGGTAACAACCTGCATATACAAGTTAAAGAAAATTTGTCAGTAAATTATGTGTAATAAAGTAGACCCAGATAGGGAATAATCAAAACATAAAAAAAGAAGCCGAGAAACTAGCTGAAAAACAACAGTATTTAGAAAATTGTCTTACCCTTATCACTGCCAAATAATGTCAGCTGGTGTAGCCTTAAATGATTGCCTATAATATAGCCTATAATGTTAGGCCCATAACATCATTTTAATTACCAATGTATGTCACAAGAAACATTTTATGTTGTGTGAAAGCAAAAAGCTCTCTCACGAACTTTACATCCTTATGGTTGTAGGACATGTACATTTTTCCAAGAACCAAAGATCAACTGCAGAGAGCCTTAGAAAACTTGAATTAGTAGGTACAGTTTCTTCATGAAAACCACAAATAATGGCCACTGCGATGGCCTCTTAGTCCACTAACAGCACAGCACTCCACTGTTGAAGAAAAAGAATGCCGAAACTTGTTTATAGTTTGCTACAGAACATTTCGACAAGTCGGTTAAATACTGGCAGAAAGTAATCTCATCAGATTAGACCGAAATGAAGCTTTTTGGATGGTATTGCACACTGGAGCAGCTGTGGTTTAGTGGGAAGGTTGTGAGTTTTCATACCAGCTTCCCAGGCTGGATGTTGTCCTTGACCAAGACTTGACCACACCTTGCCTACTGATCTGCACATATGTGAATGTGTAAGCGTTGAGTGTGTGGCTGTGGGAATGTAGCATTAGACGTGCTTTGAGTGAAAAGCAGTACATAAGTACAGTCCATTTACCACTATGAAACACCATAGCAACAGCGAGGTTTGCAGAGCATTATGATGTGGGACAAAATGTTCTGGCAGACTTATATAACTGAAGGAACAAGGTATTGAGACAAACTACATTAGAATCTTATGATGGAGACTGATCCCAAACACACGACAAAGGAGACTCTCAGATGATTTCAGAAAAGCAAAATAAGGCTGCTAGAATGGTCCACTAATCTGAATCCGGTTGATAATCTATCAAAGGAACTGAAGATCAGATTGCATGGATGGGAACCCCAGAACCTTAAAAAATGCTCCGTATTACTAATATCTCCATACAGGAGATGTCTTGAAGTTGTCACTCCAAAAAGGCATTTATTCCTTAGTGGCCAATAAATTTTAGAAACTTGTTTAACACTGAATCCCTGTGTTATTTATCTAAATACTCATAACTTAATATGTGGATGTGTTAGTTTGGATTCTTTGTATGTGTGGATTACTTAGGTTTTACTTACTTGTCCTTCTGTAAGTGCTTCAGGATGGATCTAAAATGATGAGAGAACTCAACATGTTTTCTGCAGCTTATGCTTTAGAGGTTGTTATCTTTGGAAGGTAAATTAAGGAGAAGAGTCAATTCGTGTGTTTCTGTGTGTATCTGCAGCAGGAGACGGCCTTCAATGGCGTGCTATCCAAGAAGACATTTACTTCATTAACCTCTCCAGATCAGCAAGGCCTCAGCAATCAGCCTCGTCACATGTCCCATTAACTTCCCCTTCTATCAGGATGGCCCTCGCTCCTCTTGACACCCACACATTTATTCTTGCATCTAATTTTGTTTTGCAACACACAACTGCACAGTCTGTGTTTCCAAAGACCTGTCCTTCTGCACTCTCAGATCAACACACTCCTCTGCCTCTGTCTTGGCTAACCCCATTACCTCTGTGGGTCCCAGGGGTCCTTTGGCTCTGATGAACCCTCAGCTGCCCTGTGAGATTAGTGAACTCCCTGAGAAAAACTGCCTCATTGATTGAATGCGAGTCTCTCTCCTGCTCACAATGTCAGCTCAAGGTTGGCACGTCCACCTTCCTTCTCCTTCAGTCCTGTCAAGTGCTGCTGCTCTGTCATTAATATTAGAGTTATTTCATCTCTGCTGACTACGCTGCTCATGTTTTTACAGAGGCAACAAAGCAATTATTGACATTCACTTGAGTTTCCTTTCCAGCACATCTCTCCATTGGCCCCACTTAGAGCATTTATTAAATGTTAGCTCATTTTTTCCTCACCTCCTCCTTATCATCTTTCCATCTTCTCCTTCCCCTTTAGTTGCTGCTGCAACATAAAAACTTCAGCATTTGATAAGGTGCTTTTAATGCTTGAATTCACTTTTATGTATTGCACATTAAGTGTAGACATTATGGGTTTTTTGTCCATCCCTCTTTAGAAATGAAGATTCTCTTCACCAAAAATGAAGAGAGAGAGAGCGTTGAGAGAGTAAGGGCACTTAGATGAATGGCTGGATCGTATTTTTTGATTCAAAACCTGACAAGCAATGAATGATGCACCAGATTTCCTGCAACGGTGAATAGAGATGAAAAGATTATACAGACATTTGGATTGTTCAGGCAGGAAAGCTGCCCTGCATGGTGCTACTTTCCAGTCTTTTCTCATAATTTAATATTTACAGTTTAAGGTGGAAAACTGCCCCCTCTTGGCCCTCCTGAATCCAGTATCCATGGCAGCACATTGGAGAGCAGAGGACCTTCTTGATGTGTCTGTGTTTCTCAGAGGGTAGTCTCTGCTGATACACTGCCATTGATTGGTTGTTAGGGAGCAGCTGTTGACCCTTTGATCTCTGGGGTCTCTGTGTGCTTTCAAACACATCCTAGATCAATGCACATGATAATACACACACACACACACACACACACACACACACACACACACACACACACACACACACACACACACACACACACACACAGATTAATACATACATACTGGACTCAAGAGCATCAAGAGCCACTATGCAATCCTACACATGGGCTACAAGCGTCTTACCTGAGCTAAGGAGAAAAAGAACCGCTCAGTGGTCCAAATTCCACTTTTTATAGTAAAGTAAAGGTTGCATTTCATGTGGAAATCAAGGTCCAACAATCTGAAGGAAGAGTGGAGAGACACAGAATCTACGTTACTTGAAGTCCAGTGTAAAGTTTCCCCAGTCAGAGATGATTAGGGGCCCATGTAATCTGTTTGTGTTGGTCCACTGAAGTCTACAGTAAAGAAGAAGATTAGATTCGTGAAAAACGAGACCAAACCAAGTATTAAGTGCATAAATGAACAAACAGAAACATCACATTTCTGCTCAAAATATATTTTTGTCAATCTTAGGTAATATATTTTAAATTTCTGAGACGCAAAATTTTGGGGTTTTACTATCTGTACGCCGTAAATCATCAAAATGACAAGAAATAAATGCTTCAAATATTTCACCCTATGTGTAATAACAAAATATATAACTTTTTCACAATATTCTAATTGTTTGAGCTGTACTTTTGGTCTTTCTTTCTAGTTCTGATGCTTTTTTTCTTTTTCTACTGGATCTCTTTCTACTGGATACAATAAAGGAACTGTTCAGTTCCTTTACTGTAAACACTTAGTTTACAGTAACAATTGAACACGTGTCCTAAATTAAATGCATAACATTCTAAATTCAACAAAAGGAAGTGTGTCATCATCCTTCAACTTTACTTCCTTCCATGGCATTTTTTTCTTTTTCGGAGAAAGTCTAACATTCATCAGTCATTCAAAAATAAACAGGAGAACAGAAGCTTTTAGAAATAATAACCTGTAGAGGTAACCCTTTGTTCATAGGTGATCCACAGGTTCTTGATCAGTGGCTGGGGACAGCTATAGTTTGACATAGATGAACGATGGTCAAAGATGTTTATATGCAAAAGAGACATTGTACATCTTAACTTTAAATCTCTCAGAAACCCTTTACCCTCTTGTGAGGTTTAGCAACTGTCCATTCAAAACAGTAGCGCTGGTGCAAAACTGGAACAACCTTCTGTTACAACCACCTTGGGAGTAATCTTTAGAAAATAGTCAACATAGGAGGCGAAACCTTGTTCTCCGTAGCCAGAGTGTGTCGCTGCTCATATGCAGCACTCCATAGCATATGGGATTGGAAGACCATGCCATTATTATAATGGAGTGAGCCCTTAGATAAAAAAAATTACAAATTTAAAACAATATTTAATCAGAATTAACAACTGTGACTTTTGAATAAATCTTTATGCCCTCAACAGTGAATTTCCCCATTTCCGCTCCACAGATTCAGCCCTATTACAGGAATGTGTTCAGTTACCAATATGTATATAAATCAAACATATAGAGAAATAAAGAAAATTTCATAGATAGGTGTTAATTGTTCTGTAATGTAGTAACATAAGAAGCAAGGACATTGATGCAGGGATCATCTTGTCAGGATCTGTGCTTTGTCTGTTTGTTTTTTGCTGTTACTGTGCTTAGCCCCTAGATGGCGTGGAACCTGGAGGAGAGGTGACAGGTGTTCATCATTCCCTTGATCACCTGCTGAGGAGTATATTAGGAGGAGGCTGCCAGCAACTCACTGCCAGAGTGTTGTCCCTTAGTGGTACAGCTCAAGCCACATTACCTTGTCTTGTTCCTTGCCTTGACCCTCAGTAATTTGTATTTGTTACCTTGCAGGATTACCAGAACCTGACCTTGTCTTTTCGTGTGGAACTCTGCCTGGATTTACCACTTCTGGAAAGAAGCTGTCCAGCTCCATGAGCAAACACTCAAACCTCTTGGACCTCACTGGTTGGCAGCCTCCTGTATTCTTTGCTCTTTGTATACCATTCAAGAACCCTGTCCACCCTCCTCCTTCCACTGTACCTACTTCTGAAATCCCCAGACCATCTTATCATCCTGGCACACCATTATCCACCATCATCTGTCTCACGGGTAAATAACTATTTGGTCTCTCTACTCCCCACTATCTGGCGGATTGTTCCATCAACCCAGTAAGGCTGAATTATTATTCTTTAGTTTTGACCCTGAGTATTTCCTGCTTACCATCCTGTTTATTTTTACAGTTGGTTTCCCGGTTCCAGTTTCCCTGCCCACGTCACTACACTGTAAATAAACACTTTACCGTAAAACTGTCTCCTGAATTGCTTTCTGCATGTGGGTCAAATCTGTTCAAAAACAATATGACACATCTTTCCTTAAACAACTACAACACTATTAAATACAATGTTATACATTATAATCATTAACAGTAAATGGAGGAAGCTGTTTAAAAAGATGTCACAACATTCACTCAATACATTATTGATGGGCCTTTGGCAGCAATAATAGGCATAAGTCTTCTTATAAATGGCCTGCACTTGCATAGCACTTTATCATGTCCACAGAGACCCCAAATCGCTTTACACTACAATCAGTCATCCTCCTATTCATACACACATTCACACACTGACAGTGGTGAGCTACAACGAAGCTACAGCTGCTCTGGGGCACACTGACAGAAGTGAGGCTACCATACAATCAGCTCCACCGAGCCCTCTGACCACTATCAGCAGGCAAGGTGGGTGAAGTGTCTTGCCCAAGGACACAACAACTGAGTCAGATAGAATAGGGGTTCGAACCGGCAACCCAACGGCTACAGAACGAACCCCTACCACTGTCACCACCGTCGTCCCCACTTGTATATATGATGCCACAAAAATTAGCATGTGTATATTTGGGCAGTTTTGCTCAATCCTCTCAACAAAAACTATCAGGCTCCAGCAAGTTTGATGGAACAAGTGGATATTTTGATTTCTCCAGAGATATTAAACCAGATTAAAATCTAAGCTCTTGGTGGATCACTCAAAGACATACAGAGTTGTCTTAAAAGACACTCCTTTGATACTTGACTGTCTGCTTGGGGAGATTTGTCTTGTTTAAAGAAAAAACCAAAAAAATCACCCCAGTGAGAGGTCAAGAGTACTCTAGAGGTTCATATCCTGGATATATACAAGGTTCCGCACTAATATTTTCCTCTATCTTGACTAGTTTCCCAGTTCCTGCCAACACAACACTTCACTGTATGGATCTGTTCGTTCTATGATTAGCAGTGCTTGGTGTCTGCTAACTACAATGTTTGACATTCAAGCCAAAGGGTTGCATTTTGTCTCATCAGATCAGAATTTATCTGTAATCATCTGAGAGTCCTTTAGTTGCCTTTTGGCAAACTCCAAGCGGGCTACCATGTCCCTTAAACCTAGGAGTGGCTTCCTTCTAACCACTCAACCTTATTGGCCGGATTGTTGGATTGCTGCATACACTGGGAACAATTCACCAACACTAAGGTTGTGACAGAGTGACTAATTAGTTCTTTATTATCTAATGCCCACAAGTGGGGGTGACCAGCTCAAGGAACAGTTCTGGTGGTTCGAAACTTCATCCATTTAGGGATGAAAGAAGTTAAAGTTTCCTGGCACCTTCAAAACAAGAGATTTTCTCTGCATCCTTCCCCAGATTTGTGCCTTGAGATTATCCTATCTCAAACTCTACAGACTATTTAATGTGTTTCATGATTTTCATGATTGGTTTGTGCTTTGACATGCAACTGTGGGAGGTAAAAGACAGAGTGTACCTTTCCAGATTCTGACCAATCAACAAAATTTACAAGAGATGGACACCAATTAAGGGTAGAAATATCTCAACGAGGGAACAGTGGAAACAGTATGCATCTGAACATAATTTGTAACTTGATTGCAGAGGCTGTGGCTACTTCTACACAATGAGATATTTACATTATTTACTTATATATAATAAATAAACAAAAGAAAGTGTTTCAGGTAGTCGTAGGATATTGTGTGAATAGTTTGGGGAAAGAAGGACATCCTTTTGAAATAAGGCTGTAGCATAAAAAAAAAAAAAGACTAAAGGTCTGTGAATACCTTCATAATGCACTATACAGATGATTTGTACAGATCCAGTGAAAATGCAAGGTTTTTGAGAAATTAAAAAACATAAATCAAATAAAAAATAAATCATATCAAACTGGTTTACATGTGTATTTTTTTATTCTTGTAGAGGACTTATTTCATAAAAATAATCTAAACAGTGTTCTTTAATAACCTTACTGCATTGATGTGTCCATTCTTAAATACTAGAATGAAGCTCCATTTAACTCATTTTCAGAAGTCAGTTTTCTTGAGCTCTCACCTGCCATCAATTGTGAGCAATCAATTTCTCCTGATATTTGTATACTTTAGCTAAAGTCAGTTCGCAGAGATGTTACAATGGATCAACAAGATTTTTCAAATACCCTCTTGCTTGAGGGTGTCAATAGTGGCCTTCTGGACAGCAGTCAGGTTGGCAGTCTTACCCATGATTGGGGTTTTGAGTGATGAACCAGGCTGGGAGTTTTAAAGGCCTCAGGAATCTTTTACAGGTGTTTAGAGTTAACTCGTTGATTCAGATGATTAGGTTCATAGCTCGTTTAGAGACCCTTTTAATGATATGCTAATTTTGTGAGATAGGAATTTTGGGTTTTCATGAGCTGTATGCCAAAATCATCCGTATTAAGACAATAAAAGACCTGAAATATTTCAGTTAGTGTGCAATGAATCTAAAATATATGAATGTTAAATTTTCATCATGACATTATGGAAAATAATGAACTTTATCACAATATGCTAATATTTTGAGAAGGACCTGTATAGTGATCAAAATCACAAGAAGCTACGGTTTGAAACATTTCACTCTAGGTGTATTTATCCATGTAATATATGAGTTTTGCTTTCTGAAAATATTGAGCCTTTTCATTCTAATTTTTGAGCTGCATTTGTATAGGTTTCATCTAAGGAAAAGGGTTAAAAGATTTTCTTTTTTCCCAATGGCATTGAAAGGCAAGACCAATTTCCCAAAACCTCAAGTACTTGCATCTCAATGCCCAATGAAACCAAACTTCAACTTTTGGGCCATAATTTCAAATGGTACAGCAGAAACAAACACCGTGCATCACATCAGAAACACAACGGCCACAGCAAAGATGGTAGTGGTCACATCATGCTTTAAATCAGATATAACTCAGGTTTGGAGACAAGGTGAATTGAGTTGTGAACACTTCCAAATAAGCATTCAAGAGTTGTCCCAAAACTTTACATTGTCTACTGGAAAGCAAAAAATTAGGATCAATTACTTTTTTCAGCATCTCTACATGCACATATATATTTAGATATAAAACAGCTATTTTTAGGTAATAATAAAGATTTGGAATGCACTAACACTAGTCCAGAACCAGTCCTGGAATAATTTACACTTGTGTAGGTTCACTTAAAAGGTTTGTGGACAAGAAATGTCTTCACGGTCTGGTTGTTTTCATGATCCTTTACCAAATACATTTGAGAAATATTGCAAATAGATGTGGGATGTTGACAAAATCCTACCAAATGAACATTGCAAAAATAAAAAATAAGAAAAAAGCAAAACTGGGATATTTTAAAGAGGTGTGCACATTAATACAATAAGGGTATAGAACTTATTTTACTGTTGTCATTCTTACATATGTTTTTAATTTATCTGTATAGGATAAACAACAAATTGTCAAAATTTTGTAATTTAGCTTTGCTTTATTTTTTTAATCAAAAGGGTTTGCATTTTTACAGGGGTGTATACACCTTTTACAGCTACTGTACATATATTCTGACTATAAATCTAGAGTCTTAATCAGAATCAGAATCAGAAAAGCTTTATTGCCAAGTACGTTTTTGGACATACAAGGAATTTGTTTTGGCGTAGTCGGTGCAATACAGTACAAATTAAACAGTATAAACATATCTACAATATAATATAAATATATGTGCACAGTTTTAAGTGAGTGAGAGTAAATATACCTTTACTTTAGTCTTACCTTTAATACCCACACATACACACTTAATTTGCTATTCTAGCATAATTTCAGATCCTTCTTCAAAATGATGGAAATGAGGCTAAATTTAAATGTGGTATTCATTTGACGTTAAATCCCCTGGCTGGCTTTATGACCATATTGAAACAAATTAGTTAATTTAATATAATTAAAATATTTCAGAACCCCTGAGGCTCCAAAATAGAAGTATGAACTTTGGAGCAATTTTAAACGCTATAACTTAAAAATGGTCATTAGTATTATTACATATCAGGCCTTCATAAAAAAGGGGTAGTAAAATGCAAAAAGATGCATATAGAACATAAGGCGATGCAGAATGAAGTGTGTTGCTAACGTATTGACACCCTCTGACCTTTGTAATGGTCAATGAACTTTAATCAGCATTTAGGTGATAGAATAAAGTACTGCATAATTCTGAACTGGAACAAAAAGGCTACATGGTTTTCAACATTAACACATGAAAATTTTAAAAGGGTGGCCTTCATTTGTATTCAGCACCCCTGAGCCATCTTTGTAGAACCACCTTACACTTGCAAGTTGGATTGAACATGTTGCCTGTTTGAAAAATAACTCAAACTCAGACTGGATAAACGATTTAGAGGGTTTATTAAAAAACAATGATGAGAATAGATCTTGACCGGAAGCTTCTCTGGGATCTGAGACTGCAGCGTCACTGGGGAGGAGAGATGTCAGCAGGGGTTGAAAGACCAGAAAATTATGGAGGGAAAATAGTGGAAGTTTACTGGTAGATGAAGAGGAGGACGCCAGGGGAATGCGTGAATCCAGGGTGAGGTCCGAGTGTGTAAGGTGAATAAGTAGGGCAATGAGGCAGGAGAAGTCGGAGGGTTTTGGCTTGAGCGTTGGAGGATGGACAGGTTGCACAGAGGTGAGAGAAATGAGCTTTAAGGTTGCCCGCCACAAAGGTGATTGTCTAGAAGTTTGTGTTAGGAGGTAGATGGCTTGAAATTCAGGAGCTTTCCAATGTACGCCTGAAGTCAGCACAGGAAAACCTTGAACAAGGAACACACATACACACGAGGAATGTGTCAGACTAAGCAGGCTCATTAGTAAACAAGGACATTCAGGAGGCTTGTGTTACCACTACAGGTTAACAGTCAAGTGTCAAAGGACTGGTAGCCAGCTCCTCATATACTCCTCCATAGAGCTTAATCCAGAACAGGTGTGCAGCAATCACATTCAGGTAGTCATGCGCCCTCCAGGGGAGAACCTAAGAACTCCAAACAGAAGGACATCACAAACCTCTGGATTCCTGACATGTCAGTGAACAGCAGTTCAAGTCTTGCCACAGATCCAATTGGACCTAGGGCTGGACTTTCACTAGGTCCTCCTAAGTCATGGATATATTTTACTGTAAGCCATTCCATTGTAGCTCTGGTTGTTCTACTGGAAGATGAATCTCTGCCTGAGTCTTCTTACTAGTGTTTAGCTCCATTAACCAAGTTTCCAGTCCCTCCTCAAGAAAAGCACTCCCTAAGCATGATGCTTTCACAACAGTTTTACCATTTCAGGGTGATTTAGCACCATATATTGAAGTGACAGATAAGCCAAATGCAGTTAGGAGGACAAAATTGTAAGGTTTATTTTTTAATATAGTCCAGGTTACAAGAACAGTGAAACAAAGCCATCAAATAACCCAAGTTGAAAAAAGGCAAACAAAGCATGGAAGAAGTCTGGAGTACAAAATGAGAGAATACCCACAGCAGCAATCGGATCTGACAAAGCCTGAAATATAAAGCAGAGGATGAACGCAGGGGAGGGCAATTACTGGAGCAAAGATCAGTTGGGTATAACGGACTATAGGTCACAGCTTTGGGAAAAGGCAGGGATTGTCATTTGTTTTTAAGGACTCTGAACTGGTTGCAATCACGACAAAGCAGGGAAGTGTTGAGATTTATTTCTCATTCTTTCAACAAGATGAGAGAAGGAAAATAAAAATCAGTAGGATTCAGGGCAGGTCTCCAGGCAGCCACTAGGCGGAGAGAAACAGTTAGGCTGGGTTTTGAATGGAATGAGTTTGTATAACAGTAGAGATATTCTTACCATTCTAGGAGTGGAGGATGAACCAAGGAAAAGTGGTCAGGTCACTGAACTGGGTTTGACAGAAGTTTGGGTTGTGGTAATAGTCTTTTTGCAGCTGGAATATGAGGCATAAGGGAGGGTGGACAGGCAGGTGAGTATAAAGGCAGTGATGGTGAAAGTTTCCGTGTGAGCACCAGATAAGCTGCAGTTGTGAAAACTGAGAAGAAGGTCTTAACAATGGGGTTCCCCTGTAGACGACAATTTAAGGAATGCAACTTTCTGGTGTTCGATACCAGGAGATCTTCACGAGATTCTGTGAATAAGGACAAAATGACAATCAAACTTGGATCATGAAGAAAAACACATGCAAAAAGATGAGCCTGTTTGCCACTCATGAGAGCAAACAATCTGCCACCTGTTCTGGGAATCCAGGAAATCTTTAAGCACCTCCTGATGAGCCTCAACAGGCTGCAGCTGTGGAGGCTGCACCTGCTGGTCACACCCTGAAAGAAGTGAGAAAGCAGAAGCAACCCAAACAACCTGTACACAGAAATAGTGATATGACAGAGATCTATAAAGAACTGATGGAAAACTGGAAAGGAATGTCTGATAGACAGAAAAGGGAAACAAAAGGAAACAGCAACTAAAAAGAGCATTGATTAACACAGACATGGCCAGGATACAACATACAAAAGTGACAAAGAAAGTCATTAACAAGGAAGACGGGAAGGAGATGGAGCACTGTGCACAAAAAGACAAGGACACCAAAATGAAACTAGAAATGAAACCACATCCCAGGTGTCATTGGGGGACAATATCCTGCAATTTTATGATGTGTCCTTGCCCAACACACCTGAATAAAATAATTTGGTCATTAATAGGGCTCTGTAGAACTTGATGCATGCTTAGGAGGTGATTTGATTCAGGTTGGTTGGACCTTGGACACATCTAAAGGTTGTGGGTCACGTGCCCTTAATTACTGCAGTTTAAGGCCCCACTCTATGTAATATCCTCAAAGACTTAGAGTAGAGAACAAGATTACAAAATGCAAAAGCAAAGGTCCGAGGATCATGACAACTTTCCAGCACACAATGAATTTTGCATTGTGTGTATTATGTTTCTTCTGGGCCAAAATATAAATTCCTTCTTTCACATGTCCACTTCTTTCACTTGTGTCCCCTGCTAGTGGCCAACTTTAAACAGGACTTCTTATGGCTTTAGCTTTCTTCTTGTCACTCTTGCATAAAGATTAGATTCTTGAAGTGCACGACTTATACTAATACTAATTCTCCTATCTGAGCTATGAATCTCTGCAGCTCCTCCAGAGTTACCATGGGCTCAGGGGATGCTTCTCTCGGGATTGCTCACCATGTCTGGCCTGTCAGTTCAAGTAGATGGCCATGTGTAGGTAGGTTTGCAGTTTTGCCACACTGTTTCCATTTTTAGATGACTGATCCATGTTCATCAACGTCCTCTCATAAACCTCAGAAGCCTTCACAGAACAGCTGTGTTTGTGCAGAGATTTAATTACACACAAGTGGACTCTGTTTGCTACCTATGCAACTTATGAAGGGAAATGTTTACATTTGATTTTATTTAGGGAGATCAGAGTATAGGGGGCAGAATACAAATGTGCACTACAATTTTTTATGTGTAAAAATTTAAAAACCATGTCTCATCTTCCATCCACCTCAAAGTAACTCTTACTAAAGTAACACGTCTTTGTGTTGGTCCATCACATCAAAATAATATATTATCTGGATGCTTTTGTGGCAGATAGTATTTATGTCATTGAGCAATGTTAAATAGTTGTCGTTTTATGACTATTATTAGCATTAATGGAAATCCTACACCTTCATAAAAAAAGGAAATAAAATAAGTATGAATAGTGATACAATACTAGACACATACTCATGAATCAAACATTTAGCAAAATGGGACAAAAAGAGTGACACTACTGAGAAAATAGTCCCTTTGAAGCAGAGACTGCACCCTTCTGCACACAAAGACACACAGAAATACAACATTTGTGAATCTGATGTATCTCAGCAGGGGAAGTGAAAAGTAACAGCTTACAGGCTTTTGATGGCACTGCAGATTTTTAACTACAAGCTTGGAGCTGAGTGTTTACCTAGTACTGACTTCACAGAGCCTCCACCCTAATGAAACATCTCTCTGTGGGCGTTCTGCACAAACACACGTACACATGCACAGGGCTGGGCTGAGTAACAGCTACTAACGGTGAGGCTAGAGAGAGAAAGGTAATCTGAGATGATTTGCATGGCTTGTCAGTGTCAAAGTAGGTTTCCAGTTCATGGAAGTTCACATTTTGCATGGGACAGTCATCTGAACTGAAGCTCTGATAGTAATCAGGTGATGGAAAAACTGTGGCTCATTCACAGTGGTTTGATGTGACTTTTCCATCCTGCTTTTATTCTGACATATTAAGGGGAAATCACCAATACTCATATGTATGAACACAACACCCACACATCAACCGGGTCTCTTCAGTCTCCCTTCATTCACCAGCTTGGTCCCACACGAATGCCCACCTTGTTTTACTCTGAATAAAATGTGTGGGCGATGGGTGATGTTGCAGCTTCTGTCTTACTGAGCATGCAAGTTAAATTAGAAGAAAGTGTACAAATGCTGTCAGATCTCATCTCTGCACGTCATCTAGGAGTGCAAACTATTTCCTATTAAGACAGAGGTGAGAATTGTATTTATAGGTTTGCCCACCTGCAGAAGGTTTAATGTCAAAACATCCCCAAGAGTACACACAAGCGCAGTAACATTTGTTATTACTCATCACAGGTTTCCTTTATGGTCTCCCAGAAAGGATTAAAAATGAACCATTTAATAAACCTATTTATATTTGTGAGAGGTGAGAGGATTTTCTCCATAGACACAAGTCTAATATTTTATTATACGACTGTAGACCAATTATGTTTTATTTTGCTTTGGTCTCATTTGCAGGTCAGTTTGCCATCTGGACTTGCTTCTTTCTGAGAAATCCTGTTGTCCATTTAAGCAAAATATGACTTAGCATTGTCTTACTGAAACAAACAAGCATGTCCCTGAAGAAGATGAGAACCGGAAGGCAGCAAATGTCACTTCTGAATGAGAATGTCTTTACTGAAGGTTCACTAACACAGCATCTTACCAGAGAATAGCCAGCATTTCTCCACACTTATTGGGACCTTGTGGTAAAGGTGTTTAAAAAAAAGCCCCAAAAACAAATAAATTTTTTAATGCAGTAGAATAATCTCACATTGAAAACTCTAGAAAAATTCATAATCAAATCCCATGTTTAAAGGATGAAATAATTTTTCTTAACAAAATCACATGTGCAGTGTTTAATTCCCCCAAAGACTTCCTAGAAATAAAGCCTGCTTTGATACTTTACTTATTTTTGAATTGATCAGACTGTTTAGTGACTAGTAATTAGTAATCTGTCAGTCAGTCAGTCATTTTCTACCGCTTATTCCATAGTGGGTCGCGGGGGAGCTGGTGCCTATCTCCAGCAGTCTATGGGCAAGAGGCAGGATACACCCTGGATTGGTCACCAGTCCATCGCAGGGCAACACACAAACAACCATGCACATACTCATTCATACACCTAAGGGCAATTTAGATTGACCAATTAACCTAACAGGCATGTCTTTGGACTGTAATCTGTGACTTTCTATTTCCCTGGGGGATAAATGTGACATGACACAGAGGACCTTTTCTTTCAGCCACTTTCCAAATGGCAAACCCAAGAGTACATGCCATTCAAGAAGCCAGATGTTTACTGATCTTCATGAGTCCGGAAAAAGCAAGAAGAAATTAGCTACACGTCTAAATGTGTCAAGATCTGTATCAGAGAAACAATTACACTGGGACTAAAACTGAGCTTTTATGCAACAGTGGGATTAGCGTGAAATAAAGGGTCAAAATGTGGAAAACTGTTAGATATGGTGGAAGATTTGGGTTGCTGTGAGTCTGTTTCTCTTCCAAAGGGCTTGGGGACATTGTTAAGAATGGACATCATCATGAGGTCTTTGAAATACCAGAATATTTTGATTAAATGTCTGGGCCTAGCCGCAGGATAATGATCCAAAACATATAGAGAAAGCAACACAGAAATGGTTCACCAAAAATTAACTTGGTTCTGGGGTCATCATTTTGTCAGTAATTTAACTTTTTATTATACTTGCAGCATATGTCCTTATCAGTTAGAAAGCTGTGCCCCTTAGACATGACAGGTTAAAGAGGGATACAGATGAGGGGCAAGGAGTAAAATAGGATTAAGTCATTCATTGTGTTTTTCAGTAACAAACACCAGTCAGTGTGTCTGCCCACTGTTAAGTATAGTGGAGGTTCTGTGATGGTATGGGCCTGTTTCTCCTCCAAAGGTCTACTTTGTGTTGGCCTATCACATAACATTTCAATAACATACATTCAAATTTATGGCTGTAATATGAGAAAATGTGGAAAACTTAAATGGTTTTATTACATTTGCAAAGCAATCTAAATCCCTCTGACTAGTTTTATGACTATATTAGAACAAATTAGCAAATTTATTTGGCCTAATTTCCACATTTATTGAAGCTACTTTGTGTCACTTTGTATAATTTAAAGCCATACTATTACAGCTAAATCATCATTACCCTTTTAAACATTTCACTTCCTTGTTCTATTGTTCATGCATGTATGTTAACCAGTTGAAGTAATCAATTTTCTATTACCAGCAGAGATGCATGTTGTGCATCTGCAGAGAAAGGCCCGAGCCCTCCCTCCCATTTCGGTTACATTAAACTATCAGCATGTCTCTGTAAGCTGTCTCCTTGGTGGAAAGCAGGTGGAGGGAGAAACGAGGGACGTGTATAGGCTGTTTGCAGCCAGAAGGAGGCGATGTCGATCCTCCTCCTCCTCCTCCTTCTCGCCACTGCTCGTCTCAGTTTGGCCAGAGCTTCCAGTCTGCTGGGTGAGATCATTACCAGACACCAGGCTCCGGGACCTGACATTCACCGATTGGAAAAGCAGAGAGAGAGAGGGGCACACACACTCGGAGATCGAGAGAAAACCTTGATCCAGTGCAGCCGGCGACCTTTGGCGAGCTATCCCGCGGTCTTCAGCCTCAGCTCCCCCGGTCCTCTGCTGCACAGACACGGCTCAAAGCGCGCTCTGTTGTCGCAGGAAATCTTTCCCCCTTGTTGGATTTTTGGCTTGTAGTCGGATGCGGGCTGCTTGTTTTGACTGCAGTAACAGAGCTGCTCCCCCTCCTCCTTCTTCTCCTCCTCCTCCTCCTCCCCTCCTTCCAGCCGAGTAGCGGATTTGCGAGGGATCTCAGCGCCGACTCAAAAGCGATCCCGCAAAGCACCGGGACACGCTCTCTGCACCGCTGCGGCTCTCCGGCTGCTCCCTCCTGCAGGAACCCCCGATCGGTCATCCTTTCTGACAGAACCTGGACACGACCACCAAGTTTCCTGTTGGATTTTTTAAAATCCTTTTCTTGCTACCTTGATTCTCTCATCGGATCGCCTGCAAGTCCTATTTTCCCCCTCGCCCCTCTCTTTCCAAAGCGCCGTTGACGCCATTTTCCCCGGGGTTTTCTGTCAGAAAAATCCATCCACATTTCTTCCCGGGCAGCGTTTGACAGCTCCCTGGGAGCCTGTCATCCCATCTTGTGTAAAAATGTGTCTTGGCTAAATGGATTGTAAACGATCTTGATGAAATATTCACACGTTAGAGCCGACTGTGTGACAACATTAGACATGGGTAAGTAGCCTCGGTTGACAGAGCACATTCCCGCACCTGAACGCACCTCTGCTTCTGTGCATGTTGGCATGCCTATGCTGGTGTTAAAGTGTGGCTTGTTTATGCAGATCTGAACCGAGAGGCATATATGTTTAGGTGCAGCTTGTCCGAGCAGTCGCACAAATAATCGTACTTGGACCTCTTCTCAGAAGCACGCATGTAGGCAACCCAAACAAGACTGTATCACCCAGGGAGGCAGCATTTGTTATCACTGGGCAGCACCTTGGTGCTTGTGCGGCGTTAAGGTAATCAAAAACTGCTCCCAGATCAGATATTTTCCTGTTGGGATCGGCCTCCTGCATCTTCGTTTGACATTGATAATCCATCACAGTGTGCAGCGAAAAACAATCAGGTGTTGGTTACCTTTTTAGGATGTTAAGTTACATTTGCCTGCTTATGAGTTCTGTAGTTCTTGACTTATTAAGTGATGGAGTTGCATTTTTTGGTAAATGCTTGGAGTATTTTTTTCCTATCACATAATAATAATATAATTTCAGCAGATACCAATTAACTTCTGGTTCAGAGTTCTCTTTTATGCCACAGATTATCAGTTGACTTTAGGTCTGGACTTTGAATAGGCCATTCTAACACATTAATAAGCTTTGATATAAACTGTTCTGTTCAGCTCTGTTTGTATAGTTGGGGTTGTTCTACTGGAAGGTGACGTTTGTCCATAGTTTAAAGTCTCCTGGAGCCTCAGACAGCTTTCTTCCAGGATCGCCTTGTATTTAACTCCAACTCTAAGCAGCTGGAGTTAAATACAGGGTGAAGAAAAGCATCCCAGCAGCATGATGCTGCCACCACCATGTTTCACCACAAGGATAATGTGTTCAGGCTGATGTCCAGTGTTAGTTTTCAACTACATGTTGTGTTTTGTATATTGATTTGAAAGTTTAATTTTGGTCTCATCTGACCTGAACAATCACTTTCCCATGTTTACTGGATCCTCTACATGGCTCTACAATAACTCACTTCTTGCCAGTCTTTCATATAACACGGATTAGTGGAGTGCAGAACTAATAGTTGTCCTGTCAACAGTTTCCTACCTGAGTTGTCAATATCTGCAGCTCCTCTGGAGTTAACAGTGGTCTCTTGACTAGGTGTTTCTCTGATTAATGCTCTGCTTTCCTGGTTTTGTCAGTTTAGGTGGCCTGCCATGTCTTGCTAGGGCTACGACACTGTGCCCTACAACTTCCTCTAACACTGCAGAAACCATCGGGGCGACCTGCCTCACATAGGGCCAAACTAGAAATAAGGGGAAAAGACTGAAACCAGAGTCAGCAGTAGATTGACGTTTTTGCTCAATCCAGATGGGTTTGGCATGAAAAGGGATGAATGTGTGGAAAGGCTCTCATACCAAATCTTAAGCACAGTGGAGGTTCTTTGATGCTGTGGGCCAGTTTCTGGTTCCAAAGGCCCTGTGAACCTTGTTGGAATGCACGGCACGATGAACTATTTGAATTACTAATAGATAAAAAAAACTCTGAGAGCCTCTGTCGATAATTAATGATCAACTATGTTAAGAGGATGACGTATCATTAGTTCTTGCTGATGTAAATAAACACGTGACTTCATATGCCTGTGTGGCATGTAAACGGTTATCAGTATCTAGTTTGTTGCTTATCAATGTGTTTAGTTTCTTATCTTTTTAGTCACAAGAACAAATATATCAAAGGTCCTTTAAGGTTTACTTATATGTATTTTCAGGTGTCACCTTGGTGTGAAAAAGTACAAAATGCAGTATTTCAATGTTTTACATATCTTAGAATATTGGCAGTCAAATCTGATAAATGTTCACCCTACCTGCTCTTAAATAAGATGTTTTTCTGCTACGGTGGGCCTTCTTCATCTTTATTTGTCATTGACAGTCCATCACATAGCATCAAGTTATGCAGCATATAAACCAGCAGATGTTTGTCGCTCTTTCACGCTGTACAACTGCATTACATTTCTTCTGGTTCTAGGATTTACTACTTGTTCTGTTTAAGTTCTATAGTGTGAAAGTCTCAAAATTTTAACCCTCTTAAGTGTTTGGAGTCTTAATCCTTTAACATTTTTGGAATACATCTGTTTTGCACTATAGTTTCCTCTAACAAAATCTCACTTTGTGGGGGCTAGGGCCTCTTGGCCTCCTTGCAGAAATTATTGAGACACCCATCCTCTAAGAGAAGTAGGATTGAGCTGTTGCATCCTAAGGATGAAGGATAAGGAGCCACATGGGATTCATTCATAGATTGAGCTTTTTGGGAAGACACGCTCCGGGTGAGTCTGGGCTGAAACAAAGAATGATGATTATGGGGAAAGGCATCTCATACCCACTGTTACGTATGGTGGAGGTCCTGTGATGCTGTGGGACTATTTCTCTTCCTAACACCATGGGAGCCTTGTTAAAGTGCATTATAAAGTCTTTAAAATACCAAAATATTTAAAGGTGAAAAAGCTTGTTGCCTCTGTCAGGAAATGGAAAAGGGGTTGTCACTTAGTCTTTTAGCAAGATCCAAAACATCTGGCTAAATCAGCACAGAAATGTTTAAACAGACACAAAATTAGCCTTATTCAATGTCCACCTTAGTCTGCAGGTCTAACTCCTATAGAAAACCTGTTTGTTAAGCTAAAAGATGAATGCCTAAGAGATATTCATGGCCTCAGCTCTGGTGATGAAATGCTAAAACATTAATGTTTCTTACTCTTTGTAAGTTGCATTGGCAAAGCCGACCGCTGATCCTCACTGGATCAGTAACGGGTCAGTCAGAACAAATGAGTGGCCAAATGCACTACTCTTGGGTTGTTGAGGAAGGAGTGTATCAGCCGTTCAAAAACTTAAGTCCGGACCAGATCGACCTGAAGATAAGCATAGCTTGCGGGAGGCAGGAACAGATCAGACGTTCGGTCCGGTCTCCTGAGAGTGAAGTTGTGGAAGTGAGCTCACGTGGGTGAAATGTTGCAAGCAATGCCCGACCAGATGGAAAAAGGTGATGTTGAAGGATGGATAATAGAGGTGATTTCATTGATCCTGTCTTGTTAGCACTTTCAACCCTGTCCCCCCACCTCCCTAAACTGGGCATCGTTTCCTTTCTCTCTTTTTTTCGGCATGGAAAGTACTGAGCTGACTGTTGTTACTCCCTATTAGGTGACAAGATGGTTGTGCCACCTTTAAATTAAAGCATGAGAAATCGATTAGGTGTATCCCCTTCTGGGCTGAGGACCTCGGGTCGAAATAGGATCACAGGGAGAGGAGATGGGAGGAGGGAATGTGAACGGGATCCAAGGACAAATCTAACTGTTGGCAGCCTCTCAGAACAAAATATCAGCACTGGAGCACCTTTTGGCAGAGAGCACTGAGAGGAAGATGGAGTGAAGTGGGGGGAGAGGGAAGGAAAGCGGTAGCAGAGAGAGAAGAGAGGGAGAGGAGGTGTGTGGGGGGGGTTGAAGACAGTTGGGAAGTAGGGGAGGTGTTTTTTTTTTGCTGACAGCCATTTTGTGGCTTCTGCTGCAGTTAAAACAGTTTAACATTCATCTGCTGGTGCGGGGTGTAGTTAGGTGAGGATGGTTTCTGTGTTACCTGGCATATGGCTTGTCCTGAAGATCTGTGTGTGTGTGTGTGTGTGTGCGCGCGCGTGTGTGTGTGTGTGTGCGCGCGCGTGTGTGTGCGTGTGCATCCCTGCGTGAGAGAACTCCAAGGACCATCATTTTCAATTATGGCTGCCCCACATGTGGTGTTTTATGATCGTCCTTTCTGCCACCTTACGGTTGAACACATCCATGTGCCATCCATGTTGACCAGTCGGAAATTATTCTTGAAGTCACGGTCTTTAGAATAATCACTTTGATGGCTTTTTTCACCTTGTCGGTCACCTAACGTAGAAAGATCGGTTCTCTGCTTGTTTGATTTGTGAACAGAGCCTGTCCAAGGCTGTGTAGGACCTTAAGTTAAATTTGATGTGGGGCCCCTTCAAACAACCATAAATCATCCGAGCTCATCCTAATATCCCCTTTATATCAATGTTCAAACATTAATGCACCACACATCTAGTATACAGTCCTGTGAAAAAGTATTTGCCCCATTATAGATTTTGTCTGTTTTAGTAAATACATAAAGTAGTTTTCAAATTATGATTTTACTTTTTGAGGGAACAAAGCTATCCAAACCAATATGGCCCTATGTGAAAAAGTTACTGCCCCCCTAGACCTCATATTTGGTCATGCCACCTCTTGCGGCAACATCTGCTGTCAAGTATTTGTGATAACTGGCAAAGAGTTGTTTACACAGCTGCATAGGAGCTTTGGTCTACTCTTCTTTGCAAAATTATTTTAATTCAGCCACATTAGCCGGTTTTCAACTGTGAATGATGCCACATGCTACAGCATCTCAATCAAATCTAAGTCTAGGGTGACTAGCGTGCTCTAAAACCTTAAGCTGAAGGTCACAAACTGATGGCTAGATGTTTTCCTTCAAGATTTCCTGGTAGAGAGAAGAATTCACATTTTCTTCAATTAGAGCAAGTCATCCAGGTTCTGAAGAAACAAAGCAGCCCCTGATCATAATACTACTACCTCTATGTTTGGGGCTCCATTATTCTTCATTTATAGATAATGGCTCTCACCGTGGTTCACTTGAGACCCAAAACCTTAGAAATGACCTTTTAAATCCTTTTCAGACTTATATATGTCAGTGACATTGTTTTTCATCTGTTCTTCGATTTCTTTGGATCGGGGCAAAAAGTGTTTATTTTAGAGATTTTTAGCCTACCTCATGTTGTCAGACAGGTTCTGTAATAGTGACTTCTTGCCTGGGTGTGGCTAGTGGAACCCAGCTTTTGGTTTTTCACTGTTGATTCCTGATTTATTAAGGGAGTATTTAGGTCAGACTTTTTTTTCTCTTAGTAAAAAAAATTTATCATTTGAAATCCATATTTATTTACTCAGATTATCTCTTTATGATTATAAAATTTGTTTGATGATCCGAAAGTGTGGCAAAAAGCTAAAAACAAGAAATCTGCATGGGGACATTACTTTTTGTGTTTTGTGGAGATGCACATAGAATTTTACGGGTGACCAGAATTGGCAATTTTTCAGTATCCTCAGCCCTGACTGGTGACCAGGCTGTCAAAAATCCAATCATTGAACACAATCTACTTACGAGTTTTCTCTTCTCAACGTCCAAACTGGAGAGTTTGTCGCTCAGACTCAGAGTTACCAGAACCAGTGCTCCAGGGAAAACACATGTTTAGTAATGCTAACCGCGCTAACAGTGCTAATCGCTAATATAAGATGCTAAGGCATTTTTAAAAATTTTACTTCGTAATCCTTTAACTTTGAATTATTAGTAAAATGTTTTTGTTTTAATGACTCTATCTCTGATTCCAAAATAATTAAGGAACATGGCAGGAAAGCTAAAAAAATATTCTGAACGATGTTTATTCATACATCTTCCTATATATTATGGTTCTTAAAGAGAAATAGGATTTTGTGGTCAAACATAAACCTCAGAATTCTGACTGGTGCATCTCCAGTAAGTTCGCTATATTTCTGCAGTTTAGGTGGCTGTTCCAGGTTGAATAGTAAAGGCACCCACAGAGTCAGGTGAACTGTAAGCAGCACAGACTCAGAGCGTACTGTCAGGACGTTTGAGATTTAATAGTCGAGCGTACCAATTTCCTACATTTGTCATACATACATTTCCCACACTTTCTGCCATGGTTTCATCAGATAAGGAGGCTAATTTGCCTTGTAGCTTTGGAGAAATAAAAGAAAGCGCTGTTAAACCAGAGTAGGGAAGAAGAAAGGGAACACACTTGTCAGTGCAGCGCAGAGAGTGGCAGTGACCACTACTGGTTGTACGGAGCAGTGTATCACATATACAGGTCGATGTGAAGACTTTTTCACGCCGAGCAGTTTAATGTGTGACACGTGATAGTATGCGGTCGTAAAAAAATAAGCTTGAGTCTGCCTCGGGTTTGCACGGATGTCAAAAGACTTAAAGATGCCTGACTCTGTGGGAGCCTTAAGACGTTATAATATTGATTCTGAAGCGCTGACCTGTGTAACAGCAAAATACGGTGCTGAGGAAAAACAATCTCGGAAGTCTGCCTAAATTTATTTACATAAATGCTTTTAAATATCAGTAATCACAAGTTTTGTTTTCCACAGTAACCACAGATGTATCACTTCTGCAAAACCATTTACATTAGTACACTAGACATTATAACAATTCTAGCATCCTTGGAGGACATAAGCTGTTGCTTAGTTTGCTTATGTATCTGGCTGGCTCTGCTTGTGGATACCAGGAGACTGGTCGCACTCAATAGGATTTTACTCCAAGCTAAGATTGCATCCTGTAGGAAACATTTCAGTGCTGTTTTAAAAAGAGTAAAGCAGATAAATGAAAAGACAGTGTATGGCATCTCATTAAGATACTCATCTGCAGCCACAGACTATGCTGGTGCTCTCATATAAAAAGTAAAAGGAAAAAAATCTTCATCTTGTGCAAATGGAAAAAAACAGCCATTTGGGGTGTGCATCTGAATCTAAATGTGTGTGTGTGCATGCAAATGTCTTCATGTGTGTATGAGCTATTTGCGAGTCCACCTCAGGCACTGAGCTGCTGGGTATGCAGCCTTAAAAGGTTGTGTTACTGCTGCCATCCCCCTCTCTCCCTCTCCATGTGTCTCACTCTCTGTTTTTTCACTAACACTCTTTTCTTCCTCAGTTCTGTCTGTACATTTGCATCATTCACCACATCTCTCCTCTGTCCATCTGTGTCCCATTATCGGTGTTTCATCATTAGACAAAACGTTGCGTGGCCCTACTCGCTCGACCTTATGCTGTTTGAGAGCAAAACTAGTTAGCTCTGGCAGTTCTGAGAGCATAATAAAGCTATTTATGCAGCAAGTCTGGCCTCTCACAATCAGCCTGCTGTCTGAGGCTAGCTGAGGTGTGTATGTGTGTATAGGAGAAAGGAGACAGTGAGGCTCACGCTAAGTAAGTGAGGGAGGCCCGAGGAGGAGTCAGGCTTACATAAACTCTCTGGTCCTGCCAGTAACTCTACTAAACGCTTCTTAGGGCAGCTGGGCAGGGAGGGAGGAGAAGGAGCCATGACCCATTTAGGTAGTTTATGCAGTAATATCCTGGACTGATGCTTAAGACCATTCTGCTGTCATATAGGGTCATTTTGGTAAAAGGTCTGTCTTTTTGATCTGTGAACTTGTGTGTGTCTCATTGTGGTTGGCATTTGTTTCTTTTTCCTGTCATTGTCCGCAGTCACATGACGGCCAGGGTGGCTTTCACACATACCACAGGGGGCGAGTCACTACGCTGGCATTAGGACCAAAGTGGGTCATGTGGGCACTGTGTGAGATCAGCCTGGATTTAATTTCTTCTGTTATTTCTGCGAAACCCTGCAAACCCAGAAGCCACCGAAACGACCACAGTCGTGGTTTTGACTTTTTTGTTTTTGCAGTGATTTTTTCCTGAAGGCAAGCATTTTTCATTCATTCTAGAGGCTTATGAAAAATACCCCTGAGATGGGTAATCCATCAAACTGATCATCTTGTCCGCTTTATTTATGTATCATTGTTGCATACTGATGTAACTCTTCCCAATGTGCGGTCGTTCAGTGAGCCGGATTTGTTTGGAGAACTGTTTAGTGGAAGACTTAAATCATGGAGGTTGTGACATCCGAGACTTCAGGCTGCCAAAAAGCTTTGCATTTAAGATGTCGAGATCTACCACAGAGGAAAATAATGTTCGCCACTAAAAGGCAGGAAGATACATTTTGCCACGTTAAAAAGATCTGCCGTCGAAAACAGAGGTTTTCTCAAAATCAAATAACAGTTCTGAGCAGTCTGTTGCCCTGAATCTGACGAGTAAAACCTATACTGTCTTAGAATCAGAATCAGCTTTATTTGCCCAATTTTGTGCACACACACAAACAAGCAATTTGACTTCAGTTCTCAACATTTAAAATGTGAAAAAGGGAAAACAATCTATGTATGTTTATATAAATAATAAATACAGACACACAAAGTGTTTTTTATGAAAGGAAGACTATGTTGAATTGGTGCAAATATGCATGGTATCGATCTGGGCACTCCTACTGTTAAGTGTTCATCAAAGAGACATCCTGGGGGAGGAATCCGTCTCTGTGACGCCTGGTTTTTGCAAATAGTGCTCTGACATGTCGAACGGAAGGTAAAAGTCTAAAAAGTGTGTGTCCAGGATGTGTGGGGTCTTCATAGATGTCAAACCACACATTGATAGATGTACCCAGGACAGACGGAATAATGGCAATGTAGAAAAAGGCCAGCTGCTCCTGTGGAAGGTTGTACTTCTTGAGTTGCTGCAAGAAATACTGTTTCTGCTGGATCTTCTTCTGAGCAGTGCCTAATTGCCCTTTTCTACCAGCGTGGTTCGTCCCGGATTGGCTTTACTCTACACGGTTCGGTTTGTTTTCAATTACAATGAAGAACTATCTAAGTGTGGGCGGGATCATCAATAGCAAGGCAGCCACACAGTCCAAAAAGTAACGTGATTTTATTTATTGTGACACAAACACAACAGTGGAGGACCTGCTGCTCAGTGCTGATTAGTGACCGACAGTCTTCTGACATTGTGTTTTCAGCACGACTCGAGTTGGGTAGCTGTTACTAATGGAAAAGCCTAAAAACAAGTAGAGTTGTATCGGACCGTGCTTAGCAAGCTTAACACACTTCAGACCACTGTCTTGAGCTCCAGGTGGTTCTGGTCGCACCAGTGTACCGGCCGATCCACCTCCCGTCTGTATGCAGACTCATCAGTCTCCTGGACCAGACCAATGACAGTGGTGTCATCTGCAAACTTTAGGAGTTACATAGTTGAAGTGCAGTCATTTGTGTACCGAGAGATGAGGAGTTGGAAGAAAACACTCCCCTCGGTGGTGCCGGCGCTGATGGTTTTTGTACAGGAGTGGATGCTCCCTAGCCTCCATGAGCTTCCTGCTCAATTAGGAAGCTGGTAATCCACTGACAGGTGGAGGCCAGCACTGTGAGCTGGGTGAGCTTCTGGTGGAGGATATCTGGGTTGATGGTGTTAAAGGCTAAGCTGAAGTCTACAAACAAGATCCTGGTCTACGTCCCTGAGGTGGGGCAGGATGATGTGCAGTCCCAAGTTGACTGCATCATCTGCCAACCTGTTTGCCCAGTAAGCAAGCTGCAGAGGGTCCAGCAAGGGGCCTGTGATGTCCTTCAGATGCTTCAGCAGCAGACGCTCAAAGGATCTAATGACCACAGATGTCAGGGCGACAGGACCATGCTGGTGCAGGCTTTGAAGACCGAGATGATGGTAAAGTGTTTGAAACATGAGGAAAATTGTTAAAGATCTGAGTAAAGATGGAGCCAGTTGGTCAGCTCAGGCTCTCAGGTACTGGAGCTTTCTTGGTCTTCTGATGCTGACAGAGCCTATTTATGCCTTCCTCAGAGATCTTAAATCCAGCTAGGAGGTCTGAGGTGAGGTGGGTGGGGAGCTTTTTTGTCAAAGGTGAGACGTGGACAAGTTGATGAGAGGTGTGAAGGGCTGCTTTTCAAACCTGCAGTAGAAGCTGTTACGGTCATCCTCTAGTTAGTAATACTTTGACCATTCAAACTGATGTCGGGTTATCTGCTGAGAAGCTGTTTTTTAGCTTCTTGCTGTAGCTTCTCTTAGCTGGCTTGATCTCTTTGGTCCACTTTTTTTAACTTATCTGCTTATACATGGCTCGGTCCCCACTGCTGTAAGCCTCGTCCTTGTTCCTACGCAGCTTTCTCAGATTAGAAGTGAAACATGGTCTATTGTTGTATGTGTGAAAGGTCTTGGTCTGCACTTATATTTTCACAAAAACTGATGTATGATGTCACAGCATCAGGGAATTTGTTTAGATGAGAGGCTGAAGCTTCATAAACAATCTAACCTGTGCATTTGAAGCAGGCCTGCTTTGACTCATCAGTCCACTTCCTCACAGTCCGAACCAGAGGCTTAGAAATGAATAATTTCTTCCTATAATTGGAATGAGATGAAGCGGATACTTATCGGAAAGTCCCAAAGCAGCCCTGGTGACAGCGCGATATACATCCTTTAAAGCTGTCTAGCAGTGGTCTAGTGTGTTATTATCTCTGGGACACTTAATATGCTGTCTGTATTATGGCAGTGCATTGGAGAGGTTTGCACTGTTAAAATTGCCGAAGAACGAAAATGAGTCTGGGTGTTTTCCTCCTGGTCATTTATGCAAAAGCAAATTCTACCTTCCCTCTTTTTCGCCAAGAGCTCTGCGGTGCGGTTTGCTTGAAACAACTGGAAGCCTGGCATCTGTAATGTGTTGTCCGGGGTGTGCTCACCGACACAGCAGCAGTTCATCCATTTTGTTAGTCAGGGAGCGGACATTGGCCAGGTGGATTAAGGGCAAGGGTGTGTGGAGTCCGTGTTGCCGAAGCTTCACGGGTGCGCCCGCCCGTTTACCTCATCTGCATCCCTTGTAAATCCCATAGAAAGCTGCTGCGAGATCTTAGTAAAATTAGGGTCGATGAAAAATGGAGAAAAAATGCCTAAAGAGGACTGTGTGATGTTTAGGAGTTCCTCTCTAGTCAAAGCTACTCCAGAATGGTGACAGACAGCAGAATAAGGACACCAAAACATGCAAAGTACCAAGGCTGTCATCTGTAGCACCATCTCGGATATGTTAATTAAACAGAGCATTTGTTTGATTCAAATATATTCAGTAAAATAAAAGCCCATCTAATTATGAGCACCTGTAGTTCTTATTTTTGTGCAGAACCTTTTGTATACAAGCTTCTTGGTTTTTATTTTCTTAAAAATACCAGTTTTAGAGCTTAACTGGAACTGGTGACTGTTTAGCACCAGATGTTTCGTTTCAGCTGCATAAAAACACTAAATCTGTCTTACAATAGCAAGGAAGACCATTCACCTTAATCAGGGACTGAGGGAGAGGTTAAAAGAGACCAGAAACCAAGAAAATGTTGTGAGCAGCATCTTTTAGTCCACTTGACTCAGGACAGAGCGGCAAAAACGCCGAGCTTCGGATGAGAAATCGTAATAGATGTAGAGATAGAGCTTAGTGCTTCTTATATTTCTGATTCCATTTGAAACATTAAACATTTGTATTGGGAGCAGAGGCCTCTAAAGGACAGGTGACCTGTCCAGGGTGTACCCCACCTGGAGATAGGCACCTGCCCCATATCCCCCCATCTCCCCACACCCCATGACACCGCAAGGATGAGTGGACAATGGATGGATGGGTGGATGAGAGATTTTACCATCACATTAAAACAAAGAAATATTTTCAGAGTTCATATTTTAAGCTGTCTTAGAGTTACCAGAATTGCTTTTTATATTTTCTCGTAACAATTTCCTTGCTTTAACTGATAGGACTTGTTTGCAGTTCTGTTTATAAATGGTCTTTAAGCTGATCTTAAAAAAAATAACTGCTGTTTAAACAGGATTTATAAATTAGAGTAGGAACATTCAGACATCGACTTATAGGAGGAGAAAACACCATAACCTATGTAAGTTGTAGTCCTTTACAGAAACCAGCAGGATCAAACATCTACGAGGAAGATTCATGTTGACTTGCATGATGATTATTTGAGCTGTGTGTGCAGGATTGTTTGTTGGCTGTGTCTCTGTGATGCCCTGTGATGGAGTGGCATCCAGCGTGTAAACCACCTCTCACCTACTTTCCGCTGGAGACAGATGTTCTAAAGAAGTTTTTTAAGGCAACACAGTTTCACAACATTGTAACAGTTTTATAATGTCTAAGCTTGTAGTCATTATTAGCTATTAATATTAAGATTTTTTATATCACTGCCTTGTGATCTTTGGAAATTTCAATATTTTAGCACTCAGATGCCCTCAGATTCTGTTTAAAATTCAATCTGAAGATTGCTGTTTAATAATAGTGAGTGAAGTATTTTATTAAAAAGAAATTCTGTTAAACAGGAACAGTAAAAAACACTTGGGATTTCTTTCAATCTTTGTTCACTGAATTAAAAGTGAGTTTTTGACTATTTAAAACTTTTACATTTTTGCTATCTAAGGAAAAGCACATACAATGTTAAAGTGCAAGCATTGAAAACCACTGCTGTGGTTCTTTAAGTTTCATTTACCACATCAGCAATGCTTTTAAGTTCCTGAAGTCCTACAACTGAAGTCCTGCTACAGATAAAAGTACAGTAGCATGTATTAGGTTTTTTAAGACTTGCAACTGCTAAATAAATAACCACCAACTATTAAACTGTGTTTTGAAAAAAAACAACAAGTTATGATAAGTTGTTAAGGCCTGCTGGGTATTATGATGGGTATCATTTGACCTTTACTCTAGCTTTAGCACACTGAGAAAACAAATCTAGATACTGCTGTGCATATGCCCCTTTTCCAATAGTCCCTACTCAGCACGGTTCAGTACGGCTTTACCTGCTTTTTAGACTTTTCCACTACTAACAGTTACAGGGAACTGTTCGTATTTTTAGTCCCTGCTTGCCTGTGGATTGCCTGCGGGTGTTTGGTTTGGGAACATCAAGGTTTCATCTTTTGATTTTTGAAGATGATGTGGTTCTGTTCCTGAAGTCCAGAGCTGAGTGAGTAGCAGTCAGCAGAGTCAGCTCCTAAAGTCTGGGTTATACTGGGGGAGGCTGCCGCTCCTCCACATTGAAAGGGGTCAGTTGGGGTAGTAAAGGCATCTGATCAGGATGCCTCCTGGGTTTCTCCCTTCTGAGGTTTCCCAGCATTTACAACTGGGAGGAGACTCTGGGGAAGACCTACAGCCTACTGGAGGGACTATATCTCTTGTGGCTTAGGACCGCCTTGGGATCTGTCAGAATGAGCTTGAGAGTGTCGCTGCGGGGATGGATGGATGGAAATGATATATTTCAACTGTAACCACCATGGTGTAAACCCTTGTATAAGGGTTGAGGATGTTTTTTTCCTTGCTGTTTGCTTTACACACTGAGGTCTTATTATGTCTCTAATGAGCAGCAAAGCTTTTACTTGAGTCATGTGTGCTGATCATGGTCCAGTCTGGGTTCACATCAGCGTAAACGGTGCCAGACTAAGCTCAGCATGTGAGACAGCTTTCCCCACTTCCACTCAGTCCTGCCTCATGTCATGTTGACTGATGGGATTCCCTGGAGCTCTAGTAAGAACTGTAGTCCAGTGTTTGTTTTGGTTGCTTTCTGTTTATACCCTGGTGTATTTGGCCTGTGTAAGTATGTGCGTGTGTGATGATGATGATGATGATGATGTGCATGCACATATGCAATAATCCAACACTGAAAACCTTAATTTAGTGAGATATTCTTCCCTCTCTAAATAGCACTGTGGATACAGCAGTGCAGCTCGCTCCATGACAGCAACACTGTCATTTGGATGTGTATTTATGTGCATAACGTGTTTTTAATACATTTGTGCAGCAATGCTGCTATGTGAGTGTGTAAAACAATTCAGACGCTGGTTTTTCCAGACCAGCTCGTAAACCACATCTGGGGAAGGAATTTAGATTCTTTCTCTCCTTCTTTCTCTGCTGGCATTTGCTTCCCCCCATTGCAAGATTCCCTCCTCCCTGCTTTGGACTTAAAGGAGAAAGTCGTTTATGTTCATATTTTCAGTCTTGTGTCCTCAGGGTAACTTAAGCCTGGCTTTAGAGTAGAAAAGAGGAATGTTTTACTTAACAATGATCACGAGCGTTGGCATGGCTGTGCTTCAAATCTGCTGGAAAAGGATGAAGGCAGGTACTGAGAGAAACTACTAAGTGTGAAAAATCTGTTTATTTATGTGAGATACAAAATGCAAATGAGAGTCTGGCAGCTTGCCTCTGCAGCGCTGTGAAGATCCTGTTTGTGTGTCCTTGCATCTAACAGCCTGCCAGTGATGTTGTTGACAGTGGACAAGCCTGTGCTGAGAGGTTGTAAGCGAGCAGGAGATGCAGTACTGCTTTTTCCCTCTAATCATGTTCTTCACCTGCTCTTCTCTCGCAGATTGTCCCTGGCTTCGCTGTGTTCCTTTGGGACAACGGACACAACCCCAGTAGCTGACTGACAGCACCAAGCAGCCCACCGGACCACTGTGCTGAAACTTCCCATTGGCCGGCTGCCAGAGCTTCCCCCCCATCCTGACTGGCTCTGGCGGGAGCGTGGATGGAGCCGAGGGATCTAGTTGGCTCCGCCCGACCCAAAGAGGCGGACCTTCGGGAAGGCAGGGCAGGGCCGAACAAGGAGCATCAACTGGCGGCGGGAGGCACCGGGCTGGTGCACAGCGATGATGTGATTAACGGCGCTGCCAGTGAGGGGGAGGGGCTAGAGGAACAGGGGGAGGGGCTTATGGAGGAGCAGGAGTTTTCCATCAAGGAAGCTAGTTTCCAAGAGGGAAGTCTCAAGTTGAAGATACAGACCACCAAGCGCACCAAGAAGCCGCCCAAGAGCCTTGAGAACTATATTTGTCCGCCAGAGATCAGGATGACCATCAGACCTCCGGCTGGAGAAGGCAAAGGGGGGCGACAAGGGCGGACAGGAGGCGGGGCAGGAGCAGGGCGGGGCCCCAAGGACGAAGAACGAGGTCCCCCGAGAAAACGGGTAAGTAGGCCCATTCCTCCTGCTTCTTCTGTACTCACTTGGAATCAGTAAGAAATCAAAGCATATCAAGTATGATAGCTTTGAGTGAAAAAAATACACTTCTGTCTAACTTAACATCTCAATCCATAGCTTTTGTCAATTGCCCCCCCAGCTGCGTTTACATAGAGTCAAAGTTTGCTGTAACTGATACCACTCTGACTGAGATCACACAGTGACACACACATGGGCGGCTACACACACACATACACACACATAGCAGCTGAGAATAGGGCTGACACAAGCAAGTGACAGCTGGTGTCTGCCCTCTCCATTTGTGGTCATACACTCGGAGACCTTTCTTGTCCCCTCTCCTCACCGCTTGTTTCCTTTCCTCTCTTATTACCTCCTTTAACACAATCAGCCTTTGTGGGTCACAGCCTTCAACGCCCCTGCCCCCCTTCCTCCTCCTCTATCACCCTTCCCACACTATACTGGTTTCTGGTGTGTGACACTGTGTACGTACAGGTCCTTGGGGGAATCTAGTGTTTGTGGGTATGTTGACCTACACGATGCTGTGTGTGTGTCCAAACCTGACAGCCATCTCAGCAGCGCTGAGCACGACAGGCCCAGCAGGACTAACGGTGTCACGTTGTCAACAAGCTGCAGAATCGTGTTCTGCTCTGTTGTTTGCGCTCCAACTCAAGTGGCTCACAGGGTAAAAGAACCCCATGGTAGGTGTCGAATGGTCTGCTTTGAGCCCGTTCATCGGTGGGCACGGTTAGCTCAGGAGGAACATTGGAAAAAGTGTTTATCAATACTTTGTCACTTAGAGACGTACAAAAGTACTCACATTCCTTAAACTTTTACAACCCAAAAACTGTAAATTATTTCATAAGGATTTTTTGTCCTAAATTAACAGAAAGTAAAGCATAATTGTCAGGTGGAAAAGGTATTTTTTTAAATAGTATTTTAACATATAATACTGTAGCTTCATTCATATTCCCATCAACTCTGATCAGCTCCCTCCTAAGGAAACGCTTCCCCCCAGCATGATGCTGCCACCACCATGTTTCATCCTGAAAGTATCCTTTTCCTTTTACTTTACAATTACGCACCTAATTTGGTTGGTCTACTCTAGACCATAAAATCCAAATAAAATGCATTAAAGTTTGTAACGTTACAACAAGTGAATGGACTTCATTTATCTCCATCTATCTTTCCATTGACTCTGACCAGCAGGGACAGCCTTCCCTGCCCTGGTTAAAAAACAATCCCCACAGTATGTCGCTGCCACCACCATGTTTCATGCAGGTCATTATGTTTAATGTTGTTCCAACCAGAGCACTTTTTTCCACATGCTGTCAGCATCCTTTACTTGCTGCAAGCTTCTTTTTGCCATTCTTCCATAGAGGCCTGACGTTAGAGTGCACGACTAGCAGTTGTCTAGTAAACTTTCTTCCTGTATTACTTTGTCTGATTTAAATACTGCTGCTAGATCCTTTTATTACTTCAGATTTTTTTGGGCTGATTGTAAATCTTTGCAATTACTGATAAGTGGAGAGTCATTGCCAAGATGGAAGGAAACATCGTTGTGTGTCCATGTTTATTAACCTTTTCAAACATTTGGAGCATTTGCTTGGAAATAAGGCAAAATGTGTTTGTTTTTTTATTGTAAGCTGGCAACGAAACCTAGCCAGAGTTCCTGCTGGTTTTCTGTTGGATGCGTTGTCTAAACACACAGTAAACCTTCTGACCTGCCTGTAGGATTATTCAATGGGAAAATGAAAAAGCATGACGAGATATGAAAGAATTCCAGTGTTTTTATCCATTAGTAAGCTGGGTGGGTTGAGCCTCGCCTTCTGAAGCCCTGGCAGCCGCTCATAATCCAGAGCCATCAGCCCCCTAATTAGGAAGCCCACCGCTTGGTGATGATTGACAGCTTGTTGTCATAGTGACGGCTCTGAAAAGCTCTTGTCTTCTGAGGTTTGTTGAGGGGAGGGGGAACGTGTTGGTGTTGTTTCAGATCCGTTTCAACCCTTCACCCCACTGCTCTGTCCCCCAATTACCCACACCCACCCACCTCCTCTGCCTGCATCCACCCATCACCTGCCACCCCAGGCAGGCTCACTAGAGAGGAACGGGTTAAAGAGAGCCTCTCTCTCTCTCCCTCTCTGCATGCCTGGGTATGTGTGTGTGTTGAGGTTAAATACTCTCTTTGTGGTGTACGGGAGGCTGTGTGTCAGAAGGGGAGGGGAAGTGAGGTGGAGAGCAGATGGACAGCCTCTCCACTCGCTCTTGTATTGTGTCCGCATCTACTCCTTTTCTCCGGTCTCCCTCTTTATCCATCTCTTTTCCACACTTGTCCCTGCCATTTTTTCTTCCCTCGCATCTTCCACTTTTTCCATCACTCTTTTCAGCCCCTACCAGATGGCAGCACGGGGTAATAGCAGCAACAGAGCAGGAGAAGGAGAAAGGGAAAGGAGAAGGGGGTTGCGGAAAGAGGAGGAGAAAGGAGGTGGAGGTCAGGCATATGGAGAGCCTGGTTAAGGGGCCCCCTCAGAGGGAATGTGTTTGTGCGTGTAGTAGTGTGGTGAATAGAGGAGGGGGGGAGAGGGAGGATACAATAGAAATCCATTAAGAAGGAGATTTGCCTCTAATAGACAGAGAAGGGTAGAGACCGCCAGCCTGATTAGAAGCTAAACATGTAGAGAGAAGAAAATTAAACCAGACCTTTTTCAGTTATTCTCTGTTGTGTGGTGTCACATGGCCAAAAGAAGTGAGATGATTTGAACAAAGATTATGTAATTGTTAAAAAAATAAGACCTTTAACAGCAAATGGCAGAAAACATGCTTGTGCAGACTAGGTGTGTAAAAAGATCAGAACACCATAAAATTCCTTCCCAGAGTGAATCTTTCTCATAAAGTCCTACCCAGACGCTGTCAGCACATAACTTTATCTGGTGAAGTAAGTGTAAGCTGCTATTATGACCCCCGGGCCTGAGGCTGAATTCTTGAAGCCTCACAACTTGTTTTATCTGTAATTGGCACTCTTGTTTTGAAGTAAGAGACAAAGAAGTTGTATAATTTTATTGTTGTATTAGAAGAGTTGGCTAATAAAGATGTCAACAGGCTTGCCGACAACACTTGGTTACAAAAACACTAAAGAAGCTTCAATCGCTTTTAAATTGTTTATGTGGCAGCATTTAGAGTATTCATTAGAACAAAAGAAAGGGTGATGGACCTTATAAGGTGGTTTTTAAGCACTTTAATAATACCACAACTGGCTAACCATTAGCCACTTATCGCATTTGATTAACTCTAGTTCAAAAACAAAAATACACAGACTCTAAAGGTGTAATGAGACATTAAGGTGAGTGCTTTAACCTTGACTCCTTGTATTTGTGTTTGCGACTCTTAGTTTGATATGAGAGGGTGAAGTTCTTGAGTTGCATTGTTGGGTTGATGGAGTCAGCTAATGAAGATGTTATGAGGCTGGCTGACCACAAAAACATTAAATTCCACTTTTAAATCGTTTATGTGGCAACATTTGGGCTAATTGGTATAAAAAGAAAGAAACTGAGAGACAACATATAGAAGGGATTTGTAAACACTGTGAGAATACCATGACTGGCTAACTGTTAGTCGCTAACGTTGCTAAATTTGGCATCTGTTTTGGAGCGCTGCCTGCATTTGTTCATGTCTAGCTCCACATCTAAAATACCTGGACTGTAAGGGTGTTGTTGCACAAGACCTCACAAAATTAAAATATCATTCTTGTTAAATTAGAGCGTCACAAAGTGCTATTTATCTGCTGTGAACATGGGACTTCATCCAGTAAAGTAGGTTTAGGGTTTAATGAGCTCCGGGTAGGAAGGTGTTAGCTTTGATCATTGCATCATGTTTGTATCAACGTTAGAAACTCTTATTTTGAAGTAAGCAAGGAAGAAGTCCACGAGTTGCACTGTTTTACTGACAATCAGTCCCAGTTTAAGACTTAAAAATAGTCACATACCTGCACTGATCAGAACTTTGTCGCCGATTTCTGACCTACCGATGCCAATCCTAGCTGATTTTTAATTCTCTTTAAAAACTATCACATAGAAAGATACTAGATAAGCATTTAAAATATTAGCCTTCCCTAACTCTGAGATTCCCAAAAGGCATCTAACAAATCCGGCATGTTCCATGACAGACAGAGGTAAAATGTTTAAAAGGGTAAAACAGAGCAAAATTGCATTAATGTGTTTAGCCTTCCTGCTGCCTGCTGAAAGTCTCACTCTCTCTTGCTCTCTCGCAGCCACAGACATGCCTCAACAGCTTAAAAATAGTTTCTTTTAAAAAAAGCCTCTTGTATCGCTGTGCTTCGTCTGACTTCATTCTTAAGCACCTCAGGAGTGTTCTTGTCAGTATAACTTGGAAGAGCTTACATATAATGCAGTCACTCATTTTTTAACTCGCTACAAGCTGATTATCCCAGCTGAAAATTGCCCGATTTTTGTCAACAGACAATTTCTTGGTGCATCTCTAATAAAAACATCAACATATGGGTTAGTGAAACCTGGACTGGAAGAGTCTACACTGATCCAGATCTTATGTCATTTCCTGTGAACTGAATCTCATGTGTAGTTTTGTCTGGTGAGGTGGATGCAACGTTACACCTTAATACCTGTTCTCAAAATGCGAATATTTCACATCAAGTGTCCTTAACATGCCATTTTACTTCAGTGTCCAATTTCCAAAGTGAAAGTTGTTTGCCTTTTGCAGATACTTGCTAAATGTAAGACAGACAGGAGGATTCGGTGAATTTAGAGAAATGGATGTCATTTTAAAGCTTTTGGTAATGACATTTCAAATTTATTTGCTTCCTACTACAAATGATGCTATTATTGGGAGGATTTTGAAAGGTGGAGTACATGGGAGGTGCAAAGGGGGTAATTTCCTTTTTTTTAAAGGGAATCTCACTCTCCTATCATCTTCATAGCAGGCATCCATAACCAGAGGCGTCATAGAGCGAGCATGTCGTATCAAGGAACGGGGCCCACATTAACAGGGTATGATGGTCTCCCCTTCTCTGTCTCCGGCTGACATCACACACATGCTGGACATCCTCTCGCACGCAGCTCTTTGTCTGGCTCATGCCGTGTGTCCTCAGAAGATGAATGTGTGTGTTTTAATAAATCGGATGCTGGGTCAACCACTGCATCACTCCTCCAGACATGGAGGAGGCTCCTCACAAGGCACGTGCAGACACGCAGCTTGCAGGTTCAATGCCTTCACTTGGTAGAGGGTTTTGCTCCCTAATGTGAATTCGCTGCATTTTGCTCACACAGAGGAACACACAAATCATGTCGAGCGGTGATTTCAGTCAGAGGGAGTGTTTTTCTGGTTATCTGTCCAGTTCCCTGGACGTGCCAAATGTGGCTCTTAATCCATTTTGCTATCTGTGGGGAAAGATAAGCCAGGGCTTTTTCAGGAGTCTCTGCCAGGCTGTGTGTTGTTGTTGTTGCTGTTCTGTGTGTGTGTATTAGTGGATGCATCCAAAAGCTTGATGCTAAATACACACTTATCTTGTCTTGACAGCGCCTTCGCTTGGTGGTCCTACTGGCTGTGTGTGTGTGTTGTTGCTTGGTGGTCTTCTCCCAGCAGTGTTTTGGATTATAATGTGTTTGTCAAGTGCATGCAGGGAAATTAATGCTGTCACATTTGCAACACTAAGTGTATGTGTACATGAAATACGTGAACATGTGTGCGCAGGGAATGCTTGGACGTTTGATGTGCTTGTTTTTTTTCTTATTACTGTCTGAGATGGCGGTTGGTGACCTGAGGGACTTGATGAGCTCATAAAAGCAGGAGCGTGTGTGTTAGCTTGTGTGTGTGTCGTTGTGCTTTCCCCACAGAGAGCAATCCATGATTAATTTATGAATATGTATGAACATAAAATGATCACCTCTGCTGTGGTCTGACCGAACTGTGCGATTGACTGTTTCTGGTGTCTGTCAGTTTGGTTTAAAGACCCAAGTATTTTTTTTTTTTTTTGGTGTCTGGATGTGTGCTGTCAGTGTTTGCAGCCTTTGAGTGTCTGAACAGGGAAAGCTTTAAGGGGCGTTTCCCGTTAGGGGTTTGGGGGATGGTAGATGTGAATGTGTTTGTGTGCATGTAAGCTGGAGAGGGTGGTGGTGGGGTTGGGTTGGGGGGGGGGAGTGATTTAGCACCACGGAAACGCCAGCTGTCCATCTGTGTCTGACCCCCATGCACACACGCACAGTCACACAAACACACACACATATCGCGGATAACCTCTGATCTGCTTCTTAGTATCTCCCAAATCTTCAGAAAGTCTAGTCAAAACACATTCTGTTCATATGTCTTTTAATCGCCAAACATGTCCACATGGTCAGGTTTCCATCACGAAAATCCATTTGCGGGAGATCCACACCAACGTTGGTGAGACGTTCTGCTTGTCTAAACTAGACGTGGGTCAGTAGCAGAGTTTCCATTATGATTTACAAAAAAATTTAAAACTGCAGTGTACGATGTATGCAAAAGAGAAATATCTATGATTATTCTGACTTTGGCTACAGTATTATAGTTCTAATAATGTCATCTATACCCTGCATGATTTAAGTTTTAAATGCATATTTAGGCAAAAAATAAAGAACAAACACGATCAAAATGTAGTAGTAGCTCTCAAGTTCGGATTAAACAGATCATCCTCAACACCTGCATTTTATTTTAGCCTGGCTAATTAAGTAGCTAATATCACGTTGTTATTCTTCCAGCTTTAAAAAATGTTAAAACAATATAATTTCATGCACCAATGGAAGGTTTATAAGTGTTATAATCAATGTTATATTATTTTAACAGCTGATGGAATAGTTTTTGCTTTTTTGTGTTAAAATTACAGTTTCATTTTACATTTTTGTCTCAAAACCTTGATACTGGAAATTGGTGAGATTCTCATACTGTCCCACTGGCAAGTCCCCACATGGTGATGCCTTCGGTGTGTCTAGAATAAAGGTAATGATAATTAATTTAAGCACACAGACATGTAGCTTGACTGTAAAGCCGACTGAATGAGGTCTGCAGCAACGCTCTAACTGCTTTGGATTCATAATGAATGCCTGGTTAGCTATGGTGAACACACACACAGAGTCACACAAAGACATGCTGGAGGGAAGCAGAAGAAGAGGTGAACTTTGACCCTGCTGGACATTCAAAAGCAAAGGTGATAGCTGAGCTCGAGCCTGTGCGTTTGTGTGTGGGTGTGTCTGGTGTATTGTTGTTTGTACGATTGGGTCAGGGTTGAGACAACTGGAGTCTGGCCTTTGCTTTCTTACCCTCAGGGCTGGATTTGATGCCTGTCTGTCGGTCGGTGTGTGTGTGTACGTGCGTGTGTCTGTGTGTGTTGACCATTTGGTGGGAACTGTAGCTAATTTCTCAATCAGACACACACGCCATCTTCTCACTCCGTCCCAAATGGTCAATCTCTGTTCTTTCTCAATTGTGTCCAGTTCCCAGTGGGTCTCTCCTCCTCCTCGGGCAGATGTATATGCACCATAAAAGCCGGTACAGGTTGAGGTGTGTTTTATTAAAGACCTGAGGAACTCGCTTGAGTATAAAGAAATGCCAATGGTTCTGTTACAAATCAGCTTGTCGTGCAGGTTCTGAGACCTGTTGGGTTGACAGGTATGGTGCTGGGAAGTTGGGATTTTCAGGATGCGTTTGGGAGCATAATACTTTCTCTTCACTATCGAACATCTGAGTCAGCCTGATCACATGACTGAGGGGATGATCTGGATGGCAGCCATGTTTAATGTTCTCTGCAGTCATAGATGATGTTCAGTCACAGCTTGAGCTTTTGCTCGCCACTTTGTTATCTCCATCTACTGTCTATGGTTGGTCAGTGTGTGGGTGGTAGTTTTTTTCAGGAACATATGTGAGATATGTTCTTCCGGCTGAAGTTCCCAACAATACCAGAGAACTTGCCTCAAACGTTGCTTTCTGACACTCGTTACTCCAAAGTCTCTCCCGAAGATTTAATTATTTATTTTATACATTTGGTCCTTTAAAAAGTAGAATTTTTAATTTTTATTACCATAACATATGTTGAACACTAAATATTATTGCTCCTCATGTCTTCTCTCCAGGCTCTGTAAAGTAATCTTGCTGTAGTTTGGCTGTGTATTTCTGCTCTGTGTCTGAAGTGTGGATACCAACATGAGTAGAGCTTGTCTGTCTGTCCTTATGTCTGAGTGTCTGTCCCTGCGCATGGCTCAGACTTAACAAACAGCAGGGTTTATGAAGCAGAGTAGAAGCCACAAGTGTTTGCTGTTTGCTGCTTCATTTCACCGCACAGATTCTGCCTCACAAGCACACACACCAACACGCCTGCAACTCCTCCTGCCCCGTTCTGTTGCATTTTTCACCCTTTGCTATTCTTCCCCTCCAGTTCAGTGTCTCCTTCTCAGTCGGTCTCTTATGGACCAAACGGCTCAGTGAAATATTCATTCACTCTCAGACCGACAGGAATGCCACTCCGTGTGACCTCTCACCCACTGCAAGGAGGGTTTGCTGGTTTGGACGAAGGAGCGAGGGGGCAGCTGCAGTCATGTGCCCGGGCCTGGACAGAAACACACAGACATGCATGCAGACATTTCTGAGTAAATATACACACACTTTAAGTGTCTTGACGTAGCTCTGGACTTCAGAGCTGCTCTCCTTCACCCGTATCTCTTTGTGGTTGCCTGGGAAGTATGCGAAGCTTCACTTTGGTCTGTGTGCGTGTCTGTGAACACACGAGTGGAGTGCAGCCTCATACAAAGGCATTGTTGTTGGTAAGAGGGGGCCTAAGGGGAGGCAGGCAGCCTGATTGGTTAAGACTATTGTGTCTCACTTTTCCCATTCTCCTTGTCACTGAGGATGTCATTACAGTGCCTCTCTGACTCTCTTCCTCTTCCTGCTGCTGGCAAGCTGAAGATCATCTGAGGACATGAGATGTTCACAGAAGCAAAGACTGAGCAAATGAACTGTCTGCTCACCACATTGTAACTTCAAAGGTGGACAGAAGAGTTTATCTCGGAGACATATGAAGGGCTTTTTCACCAAAGAGTTTCTAGTGCTTAACCAGTAATGTTCCAAGAACCAAACCTAAACTGGTTCTTTAAAGGAACAGGTTTGGTTTTCCACAACTGGAGAGGCACGTCATTGTGTCACTATAAACGACTCATAAAATAGGTGTTTGATTCTCCATCTAATAATTCAAAGTTTTTGTGGACGATTAGAGTGCAGGTAGAAAATTTAACTACACAAATCATATTATTAACCTCTGTATTCCCATAAAATGATACCCTAATGTCAACCATAGTCAGTCAGTCATTTTCTACCACTTATTCCATAGTGGGTCGCGGGGGAGCTGGTGCCTATCTCCAGCAGTCTATGGGTGAGAGGCTGGGTACACCTTGGACAGG
Organism: Girardinichthys multiradiatus; assembly: GCF_021462225.1. Lineage (NCBI taxonomy): Eukaryota > Metazoa > Chordata > Actinopteri > Cyprinodontiformes > Goodeidae > Girardinichthys > Girardinichthys multiradiatus. Next base: position 34,121,505 of record NC_061805.1, on the reverse strand, counting down.
TCGCCAGTCCATCGCAGGGCAACTCACAAACAACCACGCACACACTCATTCATACACCTAAGGGCAATTTAGATTGACCAATTAACCTAACAGACATGTCTTTGGACTGTGGGAGGAGGCCGGAGTACCCGGTGAGAACCCACGCATGCACGGGGAGAACATGCAAACTCCATGCAGAAAGACCCCAGGCTGGGAATTGAACCCAGGACCTTGTTGCTGCAAGGCAACAGTACAACCAACTGCACCACCATGCAGCCCGTCAACCATATTATTTGCCATTTTATCCAAAGGCAAGAGCCAGTTCTAAATTAAGTTCAACCAGGTTAAAATGAACTCATTCATGTTTATAGTTCACCACCTGAACATTCTGAACTAAGGGAAAATGTTTTCACTTTTTTGCACAAAATTTTGGTTGTTGGTCTCCATAAGCTTGCCACCAGTCAGTCAGTCAGTCAGTCGTTTTCTACCGCTTATTCCATAGTGGGTCGCAGGGGAGCTGGTGCCTATCTCCAGCAGTCTATGGGCGAGAGGCAGGGTACACCCTGGACAGGTCGCCAGTCCATCGCAGGGCAACACACAAACAACCACACACAGCTTGCCACCATTGCACGATTATTTTCCTTTGGCCCAGCTTGACCCAGTTGGTGCTTAGAAAGAACCAGTTTATTGGTACTAGAGTTTGTTGCAGTGGAAAACACAAAAGTCTTTACATTCTTAGTTTTAAGCCATGCTGTGTTTTGGGTCAATGTTATGTTGCAGGGTCCAGTTCTGCTCCAGTTTAAAGTTTTTACACATGGTCTCATGTTTTCCTGAAGCAACTGCTGATACATAGAATTCATTATGGAGTTAAAAATTTTAAACTGGCCAGGTCCTGCTGCACCACAGCATCTCCAAACCATAACACACCAGCTCCATGCTGCACAGTTGGTAGGGGGTTCTTTTTCTGTAGTAACGCTGTATTTGGTTTGTGTCAGACACATCTTCTGTTCCAGCGTCCAAATAATTAAGTTTAAGAGTCATCTGTCCAAAGATTGTTATTCCAGAAGTCCCGGTTTTTTGTCTATGTTCTCTCTGACAAACATCAGTCTTGCCTTTATGTTTTTCTTAGAAAGCAAAGGTTTCCTCCTTGAGCACCTCTCATGATAGTTAAACTTGTGTGGTCTCTTTCTGATTGCAGAGGCATGCACTTTCAAATCAACAGTAGCAAAAGCCTGCTGTAGATCTTTGGAGATTTCTTTTAGCATCTTGCAGTCTGATTCCAGGGTGAACCTGCTTACATAGTCAGACCGGGGCATGTTGGCAGTTATTCTGAATATCCTACTCTTGTAGACTGTTTTATGTACAGTGGAAATGCTATTTAACCATGGTGCTCATCACTATGGTCTTCACTCTCACTTCATCTGTCAGACACACCAAACAAAATTTTGGACATTTAAACAGGGCAACTCTCCTTCAAAACGCTGAGTAATGATGTTGCTCATGTTCATTTAAAGTCGTGTGCCTGTGTGTGATGATTTAAAAGGTCTTTTCTTCTGTTTTAATTGTTTGATTTTGTTATTAAACTAAAATGTAGAACCTTCCACATGTACACATATGTGGGAAAAACCCAGAGCTTTATGGGATGTCCAAATTTTGTTGACAGTATATAGTGCAGCTCGACTCTATGACTAGTCTTTCATTTACAAACTATGGGTTAAACAAAGTGTTTTCATAGTAGGCCACACACATACAAGTCTTAGAACTTGTCTTGGTACATATGGGTCTCCTGCAGCTTCCACAGTCTGCCAGGTCTTTTAAATTCATCAGCTTGTGGACATCTAGGACAGAATGCCTCTCATGGACCTTTCAGGGACTAACTCTCATGGGGTCATGCTTGCGGTGTCAGTCTACCCTTATCAGGCCTTTGCTGTCTTCTAAGATAGACAGATAAAATACATTAGACTGCATAATTTGTGAATAACTAATTAGTGAGGGAGACTTTGCTGCTGCAGACCTCAGAGAGGAAGTGTTTAATCTGAGCACACAGCTTCTGTCTTGAATTACCATTCATTCCACACAGGAAGTCATCCCTTAGAGCAGCTCATTGGCTGTTAATTGTTTCCTGTTGTAGAGAAGTGGTACGATTGGGTCATATGGTGCGCAGAGCATGCAAACAACATCTTCTGTTGGTTTTTACACTTTGTGCTGCACGTGTGCCTGTATTGAGGAACAGTCTTCATGACAGAAACTGTATTTTAACTCATCTTGAGTCTTGCAAAGAGTATCGGATGTCTGTGTGTGTGTTGTTTTTGTGTTGAGAGTGTGTACCAATTGTCATATGTGCTGCTTGTCGGCTGAAGTTCATTGGCTTCCATGAAAGGAACGATTGGTACATAATTACGGTAATAATCGCTGTGAAACAACTCTAATACGGCTCTTAGTGCTATTCAGTGACGGGCTGCACATACATACGCCCGAGCACACCATTGATGCTAATAGTGGGGAATAGATGTATAGGTGTATAGCATGTAAATGTGTCTGCCATTACCGAGCAAGTAGAAACCTCTAACTGCCACATAATAACATACTCCGGTTCAGCCAATCAGAGGCTCTTGTTTAAATTGAGTCATCAATGTTTGAGCGTGTCGGAAGAGAGCGTGACAAGGAGGGTCTTTGGTGGTTTGCTGCTATCTTTAGGAGCACTCCAGTCTGAAGGATTACTGCTGAGGATGTATGAAGGACTGTTGCACTTGAGACCCACCGTTGCGCCTAGCGTGTGCGCTATAGATCCAATGCTTGATCGTGTTTAAGGGGATCAAATGTACAGAACAGCGTGTAGAAGATATTGTGTTGGAGAAAAGGGCTTTGTGGCTCAAGGAATCAAACTCTGTGTGGCTGCTGGATGCACAAAGAAGTGCATATTTATGAAGTGGCACGAAAATGATGTAACGTTGTCAAAACTTTGTATAAATCAGTATTAAAAAAGTCTGACATGCATTTGTGTTCGGCCATCTTTACTCTGATCCCTATGAAGAACTCCAGTTGAGCCCAGTACCTCCAGAACTCACTTCATTGGCAAGTAGAGTTTACCTGTGTGTAGATAATCTTGCTATAAATCCAGCTGCTCTTTGTTAGCCTCACCTTCCACCTTTCACCTTCCAGGTTCACCTTCCACATAAACATAAAGTCAGAGCTACAATGGAGTAGTTTAAACGAAAGTATTGTCATGTGTTAGAACAGTCCAGTCAGTCCAGACTTAAATCTAATTGAAAATTTGTGCCGAGGTTTAAAGATGGATGTTCACAGACACTCTTGATCTAACCTGACTGAGCTTGAGCTGTTACGCTTAGAGGAATTAGCAAAGAATTTCAGTTTCTAGATGTGGAGACATACTTAAAGCCACAAACTATTGATTCAGGGGTGATGGATACAAATGCACACCACACTTTTCAGATTATTATTTATAAAAACATGTTAAAAACCATTCCTTCTTTTCCTCTTACATCATAATAAAGCAGTACGTTCTGTTGGGCTCTCACAAAAAATCCCAATTAAGCACATTGTAAATACACAATTACAAATAATTTTGCAAGACACTGTGTAGTTTCTGAGCTTTAAGTTTTGGAGCCAAACATCCAAATGTTCCCACCCAGCTTTCCCAGAAGCTGCTTAATTCTGGGGTAGGGAAGTGCGGGTCGAAGCAGAACATGCTGAGTAAAAGCAGACGTACAGTTTTAGGTAGCAGCGGGTCTGATCCCAGCCATCCGCAAACTGTTCACTTGACAACCCCTTCCCTTTCCAACCCCCCCCTTCTCTCCTCCCATTTTCCTCTCCCCCGCTGTGGGTCTCCTCAAGCACATGAATGGAAGTCTTTATTCCCAGGAGAACTGGTGGGAAGAGCGAGCGAACTAGAAACAGGGATGAGGGTGGTGGTGGAGGGGGGTGAATGGGGTTGGTTGGATGGGGGGGGGTTGATGAGAGTGGCCACAAGATCAACACAGTGCCACAGCTCCACTTTTCTCCTCTTTCTGCTGCTTTTCCCTCCTTTTTTCCTCTCTGTTACCCCCACCCGCCTTTTCCTACCCCGTTTTTAAGTGCTGTGGATACAAAGCCCTGTTAGTATTCATGGTGTTTGTTTGCAGAGGAGCTGCGTATGTGTGTGTGTGTTCATGGAGCTGTCAGAAACACAGATCACAGGGAAGCAACACTCTGAATGGAGCTGGAAAGAAGTGGGCATGTCAGGGAGGAGGGTGGTGGTTCCCACAGGAGGAGAATGGTCAGTTCCAGAATAGAGGAAAGAGAAAGAAAAGGACGAGGAGATGGGGGTGAAAGGATGGGTGTGGGGGGGTGTAGCGTCCAGGACCACAGGGACATGGTGGGGGGTGCGGGATGTTGGATTTCTACATGGTGTTAAAATCAAGAGAGTGTGTGAGCTACAAGGTGCAAGCGAGGTGAAAAAGACAGGATCATATCCATCATAAGGTTTCTGAGGAGAACCGCGGTAAACGAGTCCAGGCACCTCTGTTCTTGTTTTTCTGTTTCTCATTCTTTTCCTAACAGCCCCCCCTGCTCTCTCCCTTTCCTCCCTCCCCCCTTGCTCCCTCTCTTTTTCTTTGTGTGTTTGCCTGGACAGCTGCCCAGTTCCATACACAGGGAAAAATGAAACACTCTAACCGCTGGGCGCGCTGCCAAATAAAAGGCTGCGAAAAACTATTTGAAGGGCAGCACAATGTGTGTGTCTGGGCACGGGAATTTCTGTGTTTGTGTGCGTGTGTGTTTGCGCGGGCCGGTTTGTGTGTGTGTGTGTGTGTGTGTGGTGGGTTGTTGAGATTTGGGTGTGCCTGTTTAGGGTGTTCTTTTCACAGTATACTGGTGCAGCACGGGTTGATTGGTCTGTCTGTGCGAGAGAGAGAAGCTTTCAGCTAGTTGTCGGACTGGGAGACGAGAGCACAGGGTTCATATGCAATCTTGAAAAGTTTGGAAAAGTGTAGTTTTATTTATTTAAGTCTAGATACATGTGGGGGAAATAAACTGAATATGGGAAAATGTGTTTGAGCTTTCCGACATCATCTTTCATTCAAATGTATAAAAGGTCATCCGAAAAGCACACCCACAGCATGATGCTCCCACCACCATGTGTCACAGTGGGGATGGTGATATGCGGTGTTAGTTTTCACTCACAAATAGTATTGTGAATGTAGGTTACAAAGTTCTGTTTTGGTTCTATTTGGTTCTGTTCTGTTTTGGTTTCATGTGTCCAGAACACCACATGGCAAATTTGAAACGTACTAATAATTCTTTACCAAATTTCGGATTTAAACGGCATCTTGTTAATGATTTCATGAAGAAACACCTCCACACATCATGATGCTGCCACTACTGTACCTTTGTAGCTCTCTGGTTGTATGTTTAGGGCTCTTGTCCTACAGGAAGGTTATTTTTTACCCGTCTTACGTCCTTTGCAGCCAATAACAAGTTTTATTCCAGAGTTGCCCTATATTTTATTTCACCCATCTTCACATTAAATCTTAACATCTTCTTTGTTTTTGGTGGTCGTAGCAACATCCCACAGCATAATGTTGCTACTACCATTGATTTGCATAAATAAGCTGTGTCCCCAACATGGCTGGGGTATCCCGGTCCATATTTGTAGCTAATTATTATAGGTTTTGAACTAGAGATGATCCATGTTTATCCATATTTCTTACCAGAGTGTTGAATTGAAGGCCAACTTCAGGATTCTGTTGTTTTATGATTTCATAAAGAAAACCTCCCTACAGTATCATGCTGCCACCACCATGTCTCAGGCATGGCAGGGATGTGCTCAGGTTGATGCGGACAGTTAAGCCTCTTTCACACCATAGTTCTGCAATAAATATCTAACCATCTGGGGTCTGATATTGGTGGGCCGACTTCAACTCCCCATTCTGTGTCGGGACTTTTCAGTTCATCGCAAAGCGTAAAGAACAAAAGTGTGATCAAAGCCCTGTCTTCCACAGGGAGATGCTGTTTTACATATAGATTTGAGACTGAGCCTGGTTGATTTTGAAATAGAGATTATCTAGGTTTGCCCAGGGGCCAAAAAAGCTGTGAAATAGCCCTTTAATAAAATGCCAAATCAGAAGAAAACTTATGCTTCGTGTTGTTTCACGATTTCACGAAGAAGCTTAGAAAATTTGCAATATAAAATGAACAATTTAAGTCTGGGAAAGAGTGGACATTTTTAATGGAACATTTATAGGAACCCCGAGAGCAATATTCAACATCCAGATCTCAATTTACAAAAGCGCACTGAGAGGCTGAGAGTGATGCATTCAGGCGCACACCCACATAGCTGTCGGTAAATTTATGCTGACTCATTTGCAAAGTGCCTTTCAGTTGCGTGATTGCAGCACTTAGTCACATATTATCCATGACCTTCTGTGCTGCTGCGAACTGACCTTATCTGATGGTTACATCACCAGTAAAAAGGAATGTGCTGCTCCAAAACAGCCGCCACTCAGGTGTCACTGAGTCGGTGTTGGGAACAGTGGTGAGCATCTGAGAGGTGTTCGCTGATCTAGAATCAGTGCAGACTCTCAAGAGGAAGGAAAATCCACAACAGGACTAAACGTGCTTCTGTGATCTTTATCCTTATCTTCTTTCTGCTGGTTGGGACCTGTAGATGTCAATGAGTGTGGGAAAGGGTGAGGACTGCAGGTCTTGTGGTTGTAAAAGGTCAGAGTCCATGCTTGTGCTGATGTCCTAATTTCCTGACTGCTGCCCCCTACTGCAGGTTAAGAGTAACACATAAAAACAATTGCCTGTTCATACAGAACAGAGGAAAAGTCAGTTTAAGAACAAATGATCATTGATTAGCTATTTTTGCAGCATTTTGTAGTAATAACGCACACTATTAAAGTTCTTTAAGAGCAATAGAGAGCATGAAAGGACGGTGAAAAAATCAAAATGCTCAGTGATTCTCAATTAGGCATGGATCGAGTTACACACCACAGTTGGCAAGCTAAGAGCAGCATTTTTCCTATGTCTGTGACTGCACTGTGACCGATGTTTGTGACCCCATATCAGTGACAATATCACTCCCATTTAAAGGACGGTGCCAAACACACAGCTTTTAAAAAAGTGGCAAGTCAGATCAGTAGAGGAGAAAAAATTAGAACAACGCATGTTTTTAAGTTCTAAGATGACGTTTCACAAACCAAAGCCTTATCACCCCCTATAAACTCTCTGACATCACAGAGGAAAAATGCTCTCGGCTAACATGACTTTATATTCCCCTAGAAGTCTGCCTTTGATTGGTTGATCGTGCCTGGCTCACCTGCATTGAGAGCCAAGCTCAGGAGACAAGTTTACCTTTTTACGCTACGTTAATTGTTTATTCTCGAGATAAGCTCTGAGAGAAGCCATTTTTTTTGTATTTTTCCTTCATCTCAGACTTGTTTAAGCCTTCAGAAACTTTTTCCAGAGGACACACTCTTTTTATAAGTAGTCCAATCCTTAACCCAGGATGAGGAACCTTTGAACACACCAAAAGCCAGCACCAAGTGAAACCAGGCCTGCTTGCCTTGCTGTTATTGACATGTGAATGAACAGAGCTGTGGGAGCTGAAACTACTATCTCTCCAGTCAGAGTGGGGCTGATGTGGCTGAACCACAGAGCTTCCAGCTAATTGAACAGCCTCTTCTGACCTAAGCAGCCACAACCTTTACTGATCGTGCCAGATCTTGATAAAACCCCAATAGAAAGAGAGACTTATGGTTCAGATAAAAGTACATTTATTGAGAAACTGTGAGACTTAGTTCATCTATGATGACCAAACAGAAGATGTTTACAGAGGGATCTTATACATGTCGTACCAGCCTGTGGCTAATCTCGGCTGAATGTCTGTCAGGTTGTACAGCCAGTTGAAGTTGACCTTGTCTAGAAATAAAGAGCAAAGCACAAGTCTGAGATCCACTCGGTTGACTAAAACACAGAAGTCGGTACCAGCACCTTACCTGTTGTGACCGCTATTTACATTTTCCTGTGTGAATATCATACATTGTGTGGATTTTTCCTAGAAAAGACCCTCACAGAGAGAAGGGGGAGGACCATTTGTAATTTGTTCTTATGTTTCTCCTCTTTTGCTCTCACGTCCCTGGAGAGAGATGTCTCCATGCCTCTATCTATCTGTGGTTGCTTTGTGGTCGGTGGGGAGGATGTGTATGGTTCATATGTGTGTGAGACTGTCTTTAAACCCCCCCGTTGTCTGTCTCTGTCCCAGTTTCCCTCCTTTAACCTGAAGAAGCAGGTTTTCTGGGACAGGTTAAATGACAAAGAAAGCGTGTATCGGGTGCCTGTCATCTTACTCCTCTCTGGACTCACCGGCCCTCCTCTCTGGTGTCAGTGCGTGCACGTACTCTGTGAGCTTTGAGATAAATGACAGTGTGCAAGTGCACTGAGGTACATGCATTTGCTGGTTTTGTTAATCATTTACGCTGCTTAGTATTTGTTTGCTTAGGCGTGTTTCTTTTTTCCTACCCATGTGCTGAGTGCTGTGCTACTTTGCGTTTGTGTGTGTGTTTTTGTGCTTTGCCAGTGAACAGACTCTGGAAACAACTCTCACTATTTGACTACCAACAGGAGACAAGATGGCATGAAAAGTGTTGTTGAAGGGATAGAGCAGATGAAATCAACAGCAAACGTTAACTCAGTAAATACAAATATATAAAGTGTGCATTACACATGCACACAACGTATTTGCAGAGGCCCTGCTGATACATCCATGTTTTGTGTTTCTGTAAGACCGTTTAAAACTTAAATCGACTGTATGGAAGTGTGTCTGTGTTAGCACTTGCACGCCAGTGTGTGTGTGTGTGCATGACCATGAGAGGCAAACCTGTGGTTTGGTTACATCTCCCTGCTGTGCAGCTGAACAGTGTCTTGTTGCGTCATACTGAGTCTGTTAATAACAGGCTAAACCACAAAGGCCATCCGCTGCTCTATTTCTCATCTTCCAGCGGTATACTGATTATGCAGCAGTGATACATTAAGCATGGTTGTCTTGTCTGTTGCAGCAGATCAAGATTTTACATCCTTAGTTATGCATGAACAGATGTTAATTATGTATTAGTCCAGTGCCTTGCTAAAGTATTCCAATTTTTCACATTTTGTCTCCTTACATCCACAAACGTTAATGTGTTTTATTGGGATCTTGTGTGAAAACAGCACAAAGTAGATCATAATTGTAGCATGGGAAAAAAAGTATACATGGTTTTCAGCATATTTTGCAACTGAAAATCTGAAAGGTTTGGCATGCATTTGTAATCATTAGTAGTCATTGTAAGAGGCACCTTTTTGGGTATCTCTCTACCAGGTTTGCACATCTAGAGCCTGAAACATTTGACAGTGCGTCTGCAGCAGTTGGTTGCAGTGGATTGTTTTTAGGGCTACCAGAAAAAAACGGAACTGAATACAAATGCAAACCCAAATTATATATTTTTATTTGTAAAAAATGTAAACAAAAATTGCATATTTTTCTTTCTCTTCACAAAAACCCACATAACACACAGTGAAGCCTATTATTGTAGCCTGACAAAATGGGAATTAATGATTTTGGTAGGCACTGTAAAACTTGACTTGACCCTTATTGTTCACTGTAGGAAAAACATCGTGAGAATTTCTATCATACAGTTAAACATTTCATTTGTAAGACACATGACTGACAGTCAACAAAATAAAGCAACATATGACCAATAGGGTGATCAGAAGGTGATCAGAAAGGTAAGGCGAAGAGTGCGTTTAATACTGTGTGAGGCCATACGTCTCCAACTCTACACTTCCTGCTCGCACAGCATGCAACATCCTTACCACAGGAATTTAATTGCTCTGTAAACAAGGCCTTTGTTTTGTTGCGCATTGTTTGCTCTCGCACAAAAGCCATATTAAAATCCTCGGCTGTGCTGTGAATAGAAATGAATGTCATATCAGGGCACTGTGGTTCACTGATTTAAAAGCATGATTACATAATGAAAAATATATACTAAACTGGCTGAATAGTCATGGAAGTCATTCTTATTTGCTCATGCACTTATTGGTCTGTCCCTTACAGTTGTTCGTTGTAAAGCTGTTTTCTGATTCTCTAAATTAGGTAAACATTCAGATTCTTTTGTCTTCTGTCGTCTCCAGACTTACGAGCGCCAGTTCAGAATGCCTGAGCAGAGAGACGGAGGTCTTCTACAGCTACTGGGAGATCCCGCTCCACCCAAACACCAGCCTCACAGCTCCCTCCTCTCAAATGCGCAGCAAACACAGCACGGCCTCACTCATAAGTTCCAGCACAACCATTCGCATCAGCACCAAATTGGTCCAGACTGGATCACGTCTGTGGCGTCTTTTTCTTCCCCAGGCCAACCGGCCGACGCTGAGCCAGTTGGAGACTTGGCAGGAGGGAGCAGAGGTTCATTGCTTGACCCGACGCAGCTTTACTCCCGAACGGCAACTCCAAGCCCGTCTCCCAAGAGATCAATGACTCCGGACCTGCAGCTACCAGTGGTTACAGATGCCAGTATTCTCAACCTCACCTCACTGAGCAGGTAAAGTTTACTGTAGATACACTCTTTGAGATGATTGCTGGTCCTTCTTTTTCATCTTAACTTAATGTTTCTTTCATGCATCCCTCTCTCTGTAGGGGAAAGGGTTTGCAAGAGGTCAGCGAACAGCTCTTTGGGAATATCAAGAGGAAGTACGGAAGGAAGGACGCTCAGAGGAAGGACCCCCAAAGTGCTGATGCACCTTGGGGAAGGCAGTCGGAAAGAGGATCGGAGAGCCCGGCTAACTCTGAAGAGAGGCAGAGGTACAGGCAAGAGGGGACAGCTGAACACTTCCAGGAAGAAAGGGAGGAACGAAGAAAGGAAGAACGAGAGCAGGGAAATGCAGGGAGGAGAGGCGATGAAGAAGAGAGAGGGATGTCCATGCAGGTGGAGGACGGAAAAGGAAGAAAGAGGCGGAGGAGGCCATCATTTGATGAGTCATTTTCCATGGATGAGCGGTCCCAGCAGCACACTCGGGATACAGCAGAGAAGCCCCAGGCCAGACCCCCAGAACCTAAAATAGCACATAAGGTAGAGGCTCACAAAAATGATTCCCGTCTTTCAAGTCAGACTGATGGCAGTGCAGAGAGGATAGAAAAGGCAGATAAAGCTGATAGGAGAGATAAAGGAGAGAGGGCAGAACGAGGAGAGGCAGCTACATGTGGACCTGAGCAGGAATCTGATCTGAGCTCAAACAGGGTGAAGAAGAACCCTGTGGGTCGTCCCAAGAGCATCACAGATACCCTGAAACTCAGAGAGGCAACATACAATCAGATCAACAAACCCAGTCTTAGCATGAACCCCAGACTCCCCAGCCCCAGCTCTCGAATTGGCTTGAGTCCAACTTCCAGCCCTAAATCCAGGATTAACATCAGCCCGAGTCCAAGTCCTAGACCCAGGATGGACCTGAGTCTGTGTTCAAACACTGGCAGCAGCCCTGCAGCCATTTCCAGGCCAACCAAGGCCAATGAAAGGTGGTCTTACCTGAAAGTTAAAAGTCATACGAGTCTCACCTCCCCTCAGAGAGAGAGCATGGGTAGCCCCTCTGCTCTAACAGATCCGCCCTCTGCCTTCCCAATCACCCCCTCCAGCCCGCTCTACACCAACACTGACAGCCTAACTGTGCACGCTCCCATCAAGAGAAAACGCGGACGTCCCAAGAAGCAACCGCTCCTGACTGTTGAGACAATTCACGAGGGCACCTCCACTTCACCTCCAAGCCCGCTGGCAAAGGAGTCAAACCTGGGGCTAAACCGCAGAAGAAAGATGCACACACTGAACCCGCTAGTGCACGTGGCCTCCTCATCTCCCAGTGATGGTTCTAACAGCCTGAAAGTGAAGCGTGGGAGAGGTCATCCCAGGACAGTGAATAGGACGAAGCTTGGGAAAATGCAGAGCATCCTGAACGAGATCCTCTCTGGATCCAGTCAGAATGGCTCCCTGGCTTTGAAGTCAGCCTCCGCTCCTGTTACCTCAGCCATGAGTGCCATGGCGACGACCATTGAGGCTCGATTGGGTAAACAGATAAATGTCAGCAAGAGAGGAACTATCTACATCGGTAAGAAGCGAGGGCGGAAACCCAGAGCAGAAACCCAAGGCTCCATCTCCTTCAAAACTAGCAGGGACAAGCCACAGATGTCTCTCTCTGCATCCAGTCTTTACGACAGCCCTGCAGTGCATTCCACCAACTCATCTCCCAGTTCAAGTGCTCCATCCCTGAGAGCCAGCAATACAGACGCCACCATGCCAAGTTTGCAGCCCATCTTAGCCCTGCCTACCAAACCATCGGGAAGAGGATTTCTCTCAGGGGGCTGGAAACTTTCTCCCCCTCGTCTCCTGGCTAACTCACCCTCCCACCTGTCAGAGGGGGCGTCGGTGAAGGAGGTGACCCTCTCCCCCATCAGTGAGTCTCACAGTGAGGAGACTATTCCCAGTGACAGTGGGATTGGGACAGACAACAACAGCACCTCGGATCAAGCCGAAAAGGGTCCCGCCTCTCGTCGCAGGTACAGTAAACTGCTGACGTATTCATACTTATTTAACCCTTCCTTGTTAAATAAATTTCACATGCTGTCCATTGCACTTCTCCTTCAGTGTTTTCACATTTTGTCGTGTAGTCAAGTAGTGAATAATTGTGAAGTCAAAGGAAAATCAAATAGCTTTCAGCTTTTTTTAAAAACAGAAATCTGAAAAGTGTGGCATGCATCTGTATTTGTACCCCGTGAGTCAATAAAATCACCTTCTGCTGCAGGTAGAGCAACTGGTCTTTGAGGTAGGTCTCTACCAGCTTTGCACATCAAAGATGAAAACATGAAAAATTAATTTTGAAGTGTTGCCATAGATCCCAGTTGGATTTAGGTGAGGACTTTGATTTGGGACACATGAATACATGAAAATACTTTAATCTAAACAATTTCACTGTAGCTCCAAAATCCAGCCTCCGACCTAGTTTTAAGTCTTCTGCAACCTCCCTGTTCCTGCCATGAGAAAAATCTAAAATGATCCCAAAAGGTTCAGTTTTGGTTCTTCCAAATATTTAGTATGTTCCCTTGTGGCGTATGTTAAACATGACATCTTATGGTTTTCTTCTTGCTAAGACAGCATGACTAAGAGTTATCCTGTCAACAGATTCTTTCACCTGAGCTGTGGATCTCAGTAGTTCCTACAGAGCTACCATGGCCTTTCGGTTACAACTCTGAATAATTCTCTCCTTGCCCAACCATAACATGTTTATTTTTCAGAAGATTGCTTGATTTCCCTTTTGTTTTATTTATATATATATATATATATATATATATATATATATACACAGTACAGACCAAAAGTTTGGACACACCTTCTCGTTCAAAGAGTTTTCTTTATTTTCATGACTATGAATATTGTAGCTTCACACTGAAGGCATCAAAACTATGAATTAACACATGTGGAATTATATACTGAACAAAAAAGTGTGAAACAACTTAAAAAAAAACTTAAGTAGCCACCTTTTGCTTTGATTACTGCTCATAGCTTCAAGAGGTAGTCACCTAAAATGGTTTTCCAACAGTCTTGAAGGAGTTCCCAGAGATGCTTAGCACTTGTTGGCCCTTTTGCCTTCACTCTGCGGTCCAGCTCACCCCAAACCATCTCGATTGGGTTCAGGTCCAGTGACTGTGGAGGCCAGGTCATCTGGTGCAGCACCCCATCACTCTCCTTCTTGGTCAAATAGCCCTTACACAGCCTGGAGGTGTGTTTGGGGTCATTGTCCTGTTGAAAAATAAATGATGGTCCAACTAAACACAAACCGGATGGAATAGCATGCTGCTGCAAGATGCTGTGGTAGCCATGCTGGTTCAGTATGCCTTCAATTTTGAATAAATCCCCAACAGTGTCACCAGCAAAGCACCCCCACACCATCACACCTCCTCCTCCATGCTTTATGGTGGGAACCAGGCATGTAGAGTCCATCCGTTCACCTCTTCTGCGCCGCACAAAGACACGGTGGTTGGAACCAAAGATCTCAAGCTTGGACTCATCAGACCAAAGCACAGATTTCCACTGGTCTAATGTCCATTCCTTGTGTTCTTTAGCCCAAACAAGTCCCTTCTGCTTGTTGCCTGTCCTCAGCAGTGGTTTCCTAGCAGCTATTTTACCATGAAGGCCTGATTCACACAGTCTCCTCTTAACAGTTGTTCTAGAGATGTGTCTGCTGCTAGAACTCTGTGTGGCATTGACCTGTTCTCTAATCTGAGTTGCTGTTAACCTGCGATTTCTGAGGCTGGTGACTCGGATGAACTTATCGTCCGCAGCAGAGGTGACTCTTGGTCTTCCTTTCCTGGGGCGGTCCTCATGTGAGCCAGTTTCTTCTCAAAGTAATGATGGCCACTCGTTTTTCTTTACTTAGCTGCTTTTTTCTTGCCATAATACAAATTCTAACAGTCTATTCAGTAGGACTATCAGCTGTGTACTGTATCCACCTCCTGCACAACACAACTGATGGTCCCAACCCCATTTATAAGGCTTGAAATCCCACTTATTAAACCTGACAAGGCACACCTGTGAAGTGAAAACCATTTCAGGTGACTACCTCTTGAAGCTCATCAACAGAATGCCAAGAGTTTGTGGAGCAGTAATCAAAGCAAAAGGTGGCTACTTTGAAGAACCTAGAATATAAGACATATTTTCAGTTGTTTCACACTTTTTTGTTCAGTATATAATTCCACATGTGTTAATTCATAGTTTTGATTCCTTCAGTGTGAAGCTACAACTTTCATAGTCATGAAAATAAAGACAACTCTTTGAATGAGAAGGTGTGTCCAAACTTTTGGTCTGTACTGTATATGTACAGGGGTTGGACAATGAAACTGAAACACCTGGTTTTAGACCACAATAATTTATTAGTATGGTGTAGGGCCTCCTTTTGCGGCCAATACAGCGTCAATTCGTCTTGGGAATGACATATACAAGTCCTGCACAGTGGTCAGAGGGATTTTAAGCCATTCTTCTTGCAGGATAGTGGCCAGGTCACTACGTGATACTGGTGGAGGAAAACGTTTCCTGACATGCTCCCCCAAAACACCCCAAAGTGGCTCAATAATATTTAGATCTGGTGACTGTGCAGGCCATGGGAGATGTTCAACTTCACTTTCATGTTCATCAAACCAATCTTTCACCAGTCTTGCTGTGTGTATTGGTGCATTGTCATCCTGATACACGGCACCACCTTCGGGATACAATGTTTGAACCATTGGATGCACATGGTCCTCAAGAATGGTTCGGTAGTCCTTGGCAGTGACGCGCCCATCTAGCACAAGTATTGGGCCAAGGGAATGCCATGATATGGCAACCCAAACCATCACTGATCCACCCCCATGCTTCACTCTGGGCATGCAACAGTCTGGGTAGTACGCTTCTTTGGAGCTTCTCCACACCGTAACTCTCCCGGATGTGGGTAAAACAGTAAAGGTGGACTCATAAGAGAACAATACATGTTTCACATTGTCCACAGCCCAAGATTTGCGCTCCGTGCACCATTGAAACTGACGTTTGGCATTGGCATGAGTGACCAAAGGTTTGGCTATAGCAGCCCGGCCGTGTATATTGACCCTGTGGAGCTCCCGACGGACAGTTCTGGTGGAAACAGGAGAGTTGAGGTGCACATTTAATTCTGCCGTGATTTGGGCAGCCGTGGTTTTATGTTTTTTGGATACAATCCGGGTTAGCACCCGAACATCCCTTTCAGACAGCTTCCTCTTGCATCCACAGTTAATTCTGTTGGATGTGGTTCGTCCTTCTTGGTGGTATGCTGACATTACCCTGGATACCGTGGCTCTTGATACATCACAAAGACTTGCTGTCTTGGTCACAGATGCGCCAGCAAGACGTGCACCAACAATTTGTTCTCTTTTGAACTCTGGTATGTCACCCATAATGTTGTGTGCATTTCAATATTTTGAGCAAAACTGTGCTCTTATCCTGCTAATTGAACCTTCATACTCTGCTCTTACTGGTGCAATGTGCAATCAATGAAGACTGGCTACCAGGCTGGTCCAGTTTAGCCATGAAACCTCCCACACTAAAATGACAGGTGTTTCAGTTTAATTGTCCAACCCCTGTATATATACAGTGTATATGTATATAGTAAATGGAGATCAATACAAATGCATGCCACAGTTCTCGTATTGGTAAAGATTTTGAAAACTATGTTTAATTTTCGCTCCACTTTTAAATTATTATTATTCCTTGTGTTGGTCCATCACATAAAGTCCCAATAAAATACATTGAAGTTTGTGGTTATAACCTGACAAACTTGGAAAGGTTCAAAGGGGATGAAAACCTTTTGTAAAAGCACCGTAGTCTAAGATATGGTCATTTTATTGTTTACAGTGTATTAATTTCATGCTGTGTTCATGCAGGTACTCATTTGATCTTTGCGGGTTTGAATCCCCGGAGGTTGCCGCTCTGGACACATCCAACAGGGGCAGCAGACCACGCTGTGAACGAAAAGTTACTGCTGTAGACAGCTATCTGTCGCAGCAGGAAAAGAAGCAAAAACATAATCGGAGGAAGAGGAAGTGCCTGCAGACCCGGGACCATCTTCACTTTCTCTCTGAGCTGGAAGAGGTTGGTAACGGGATGATTAAACATGTTTCATCTGTGATTAACTGAAGCACTAATGTGGTGTGTTTATTTGTTTTCGATGTCCTCCCAGGTGGTGTTAAAGTTCCAGCAGCTGCGGATATCTCACAGGCTGTACACCTGCTACCCCCAGCATCCATATCCGTCTATTTTTCGGCTCAACTTTCACCATTACTACCCGCTCAGCTACGACTCCTACGCCTGCGACTCCAGTTCGTATCTGCGCAGGAGTGCCGATCTGAAGGCTAAAAGGAGACGGGGCCGTCCAGCCAAAGCCGGCGAACCGATCGCATCCAAACTGCCATTTGTTCCAGGATATGGCTATTCGCTGGGAGGGGGGAATTACTATGCCGCGCCGTATGCAATGCCTTACCCACCTCCTCTGAATTTAGGCTACTTCCCCCCAACGCCACCGTTTTACCTGCCCCACCACTCGCTTGGACCTACTCCTCCATCTCCTTTCATGAGGCCTGCTGTCCCACCTCCGAAGGCTTTCCACACGGGTGGGCACCCCAAACTGCAGGTGGGGGCTAAGATTCGCAGTGCTAGTGGCCCACTGCAGGGCCCCGCTGTAAGAGCAGAGGCTCTGGGCTCCTTGAGCAGTGGAAGTGCTGGTCTCACGGGTGTTCGTCTTCATAAGAGAAAGCACAAACACAAGCACAAGCACAAGGACGAACCTCTCCTTTCCCCACGGGACCGGCAGGAGTTAGGCGGACTTTTCAGTGGAGCCAAGACCAACGTGCGACTCAGCATGCTGAGTGAGAGGAGGGACTTGGCTGGTCAGGGTTCCTCAAAGCATCTGGAGAAGCAGAGGGGCAACACAAGAGGCCCAAACCTGGGATCTGGCCTGGGGCTTTTTGAGTCGGACCAGCTGTCTGTGCGCGCTCTCTCCGACAGCCAGTTTCACTCCCGTCAGACTGCACAGCCTGTGAAGGGCTTCATGAGCAGCTACAGCAGCCAATCGCAGCGGTTGGAGTCAGCCTCTGACCTTTTCTCTGGGTTACGGGAGGATGAGTGTGCTGGGAGGAGCAGAAGGACTAGTCTCACTGTCTTCGGGGATCAGGGCTTAATGTCTTTCCAAACTGCCCGGCAGGAGCCAGAGCAGATGAACGAGTGCTCTAGTCCAGCCCTTACTGGTAAGGAGTACATTTTTAACCATTTTGTTTATTTCCAAAAATTATTTGAGTGTCAATTCTGAAAATTGGCACTCAGAAATTATATAGATTCATTACACAGAATTAGACACGTGTTTATCTCTGTTAATTCTGATGATTATGGCTTACAACTAATGAAAACACACAATTTATGTTCTCACACAATTAGAATATTACATGAGATCAAACAAAATGGTTTTTATTATAAAAAGGTTAAGAAGGGTGAGTCACAAAAGGTAACTGTCTAAGAAGCTGCCTGCTCAGAGTGCTGTATCCATCAATGTTAATGGAAAATTGAGTGGAAGGAAAGGGGTAGGAAGAAAAGTGACGGAACAGCTGAGGGAGCAGAAAGCTTAGGCACTCAGGAAAAGGTACAGAACATTAGTAAAGATGAGTTACATAACCAAAAAGACTAAATCATAAAACCCAATTTACTAAACTAAACTTAAAGTCCAAAGGAAGCTGATGCAGGGAAGATTCACAAGGTGTCAACTGCAGCTGGAGTATGTGCTTCTTTCACATTCTGTGTCTTTAGCTACTCCTGAACCAGAGACAATTTGGAAATCAGCAGTGATTGATTGGAAATCTGTCCACTTTGCCCACTGACTGCTGATTGATTTGGAAATCAAGTTCCCAGAGTCTGGAGGAGAAGGTGAGAGGGCACAGAGGTCCCTTGAGGTTCAGGGTCAACAGAGAATCTGTGGAGTATCACCAAGAGATGAGTGACACCAGAGCAGACAATGAAGGTGACTATCAAAGCAAGGTGGGCTTCCATTACACCTCAGCAGATCCACAGTCTGATCGCCACCGTGCCACGCTGCATTCAGTAATTCATGCAAAAGGAGCCCTGACCAAGTACTGAGTGCAGATACAGAACATTGCATAGACGTACTTTTCAGTAGGCAGACATTTCTGTATTAAAATTCCGATTTTGAAGGGCCTCATGTAGCATTCAAATAGTCTGAGAAACTAAATAGTTGGTTTTCATCAGCTCTAAGCCATATTCATCAACAGAACATTAATAGAAACAAAATGCTGGAAATGTATGCATGTTTGACTTTTTGAACTGAATTACTGAAATAAATTAGCTTTTGAATGATACCCTAACTCCCTGAGGTGCACCTGTATAGTTAGACATCCTGTTGGTTTCTTACATTAGACCAAATCAGACTGAGCTGTGGAAAGATTCTCAGTCACCACTGAACCCACCAGTAGCGAGGAAGTTTTCAAAGTGAAATGAAGTTTCCTTGCGTTTCCATTGATGAATGCTTTATGTAAACAACAAAGCCCAATCTGCTGCACGCCCACTAATTGCTTCAACACCAGTGAAGGGAGAACCGATGCACATGTGTTGTTACAAAGCAGCTGTGTAGGATCTTAACCTGCCAAGGTTACTGGACTGTTAACTTCGGCAGATTGAGATCACTCTCTAGCTCAGTGATAATGGATGTCTGTCTGGTTCTATACGGGCAAACAGGCAGAGTTATTAGGGCTCTCTTGAATAAAGATGCAGTACTTGTAAATGTTACTCCTATTTATAAATAAACTCTGCGCAGCATCATTGGGTCTTAGAGCGTACAAAGACGCAGGTTAGGTCCACATTCTTCCAAACAGAGTAATGTGTAATTTGTTACATTCTGTATTCGGCTGTCTTTGAGCACATCTGGCCGGGGATAAAGACCACGTAATGCATGGAAGACAACTATAATTCACAGATCTCTCCATCCGTCCTCCCTGCCTCCCTCTCTTCCTTCTCTCCTGCCAATGCGTTCGCCAGAGATATATTATTCACACAGTGTGATTTATTTTCTACAGACACGCCGTAAAAGGCTCTTGCCTGTGTTAAAAGAGCTGGCTGGGAGCCAGGGGTTTAATGACTGGGGCCCAGTCCAGTGGTGGAGAGGAGAAGCCAGGGGCTCGGTTAGAACGCACCCCCCCTCACCCCAGGGGATCCAGGACAAATGACTCATATGCACGGCCCCTCAACCCACCCCCACCTCTTCCATATTATCGTTATAGTACCTCATCTACTCCTGCACATCCTTACCATTTTTTTCCTCTTTTGCTTTTTCCGCTGTTCTTGCCCTTGCTCTCCTCCTTTACCTTGCTCCCACAGCTCTCGCAACCCCCCCCCTCACCCCCATACCTCTCTCTTTCCTACTTATTTCCTTTCTGCCGTTTCCCCTTGTCTCCCCCTCCTCCAAGATTACCTTCTCTATTCCCCATTCCTGTCGACCCTTCTCTAGCATGACTTACTGCTTCACTTCACAGCCTTAGTCCAATTAAAATGCAGGCGCGTGTGCATATGAGTACTGCTGCGCACGCTTGCACATGCAGGCATTTACACAGACAGAAAAAATAACCATCCACAACCTGCAAAATCCACAACAGACTCCAAATTCATGATATGTGAGCATGCAGCTAAGAGTTTGGTTATTTTCATGGGCCACGTGAGCAAAAACATTTAGTAAAAATAGCACGGTTTCACAGTAAAAACAAATATTACAGTTACATGAATGATTTCTATAACATATGTTTCTTTTGGTCACTCTGATTCTTTCTCTCTGCTAAAAAGGACATTAAAGGACAGAAAACTGCAAGAATGGTATGACGTAAAATTGGAGCAGTTTTAAACCATAACTTTTTAAAAAACCTGAAAAAGCCTGAAACCTGCAAATGCCTAGTGACAATCATTTAAACTGATAATTGTTGAAATTAGGTAGTAAGTGTCTCTAACAATAACAGTAAGAATATTAACACGTGGGAAAGAGATCTTTGGCTGCTTCCATTCACTGATGCCCATTCTTACACCGTATAAAATCATCTGTTCTACTGACACAGACACTTGGGGAAATGGGGGTGCTGACACATACCAAAGCAGGAAAAAAACATCTATCAAAGTGCTGTAAAAATCTGAGGTTTTTGAAATACAATTTTTGCTGCCAGAATTAAAGCTCTGCTAGCTGGCTTTGGTATTTTCTCTGGCATCTCATCAACAGGACTTTAAACCACAGGAATGATGTGATGGAAAATATAATTTTTTTTGTTTACTATTCTGGTCTAAGTCAATTCTTGCACAAATAATTGCATAACTGTATGATTTCATTCACTAAATGACAAAATGCTCTTATAAAAAGTAGTCAAGTTGTGCAATATAAAAAAACCCAGAGGTCTAAAATCTATATTGTATTGAATATTGTCTGATACTTGATCCTTAAATGAGATTAATACACAGTTCCCATGAAAACCTTTGATTGAGGGGAAAAGTACGACAGCAACAAAGGAAGCATTTAAAAACATAAATAGGAGAGAGAGAAACAACGCATGAGGAGAAGATAAGGAAAACACGGACAAATAAGACGGAGCAAGAGCAGAATGCCGGAGGATGAAGATCAATATTAAAAACATCTGGAAAGAAGTAAAAACAGCCAAGAAAGACGATTCACATGATGAGCAATAACATCTGCATGTAGGATCTTAAACAACTTTCATCATATTCCATGCTTGGAGGATGACTTTATTCTGTTAGAGACCTACTGTCAGATAATGACCCAGTCTATGGAGGTGGGGATGCCTCTCAGTTCCTCAAAGAAACAGGTCCTTAGTGCTGTAGACCCCCTTGCGCTGGTGAAGGTCATCTGTTTTATGTTCCATGTATGGAGCTCATAAATTTCTGCTACTTTGCAGCGTGCATGTGTGCTCGCTTCTGTGCAGCTCATAAACTGCAGCCACTCAGTGCTTTCTGCAGTCACTAATTTCACTGCCTCTTCTGACTTTTTCAGCAACAGTAAATTGAAAATTTACAGCATACAGCTGATATAAGCAGTTTGAATGTTGTATCAGCCAAAAAATCTCCTTGCATTAATTGTGAGATGATAACAGGAGCACTACCACTCACAATCACAAGCTGGTGCTGGTCCAGTATAAAAATGAATGTTTCAACTATGTGTCAATTTAGACCCATCAGGGGCAAGTTTTGTGTGCGCTGCGATGGCGATTTAAAGTCATTTTCTATTTTCTAAAGTCGGCTTTAATGAAATTTGGTTATTTTACTTGAATAAATTATACATTTCACCACAAAGGCGCTTAAAATTATTTTGAGTTGATCAGGGATCTTAATCGTTCGTTTTTAATTAGTCAAGTGGCCCAAATGGAAATCAGAACCAAAATAAATGGAAATAGGGTGTAATATTTAGAGAAAATAATAAACTATTAAATAAAATTATGTTAAGAATTGAGCATTTTCTCTACTATTTATGTCTATAATTCCTGTAAATACTCAATAACAAAGGTTTAGCTGATGTACAAAGGTACTAAGTGGTCTGTTTAGGATTCTGAAGTAGAACTAGGAAGCTACAGAAAGAGTCCGAGAGTTGAAGCTGCATTCCTCCTAATATACCATGGACTTAACGCGCCTTTCAGAAACATCCTCTAAGAAATGTATCTCAAATCCTTCAGAAGTTCCTGAGGTCAACTGGGACAAACACAGTCTCAGCTCAGATAACAAACAACAAGTACTTTATTTGTCACTTGATATACGTTAAAATATGTGTAATTGAAAAAAGTGTTTTACCAGAGGATAACAGTGAAGTAGAGGATGTAGATCAAACAGCACCTGGCAGGGGAGCATCACCTGTCACACCTCTTGATGTCCAAGCAGCTGCACAGGTTGCCTAAAAAGTCAGTTTGACTCCTCGGTCAGCAATGCCTCCTCAGCAGGCTGTGTCCAGAACCTCCATGGTAAACAACTGCTGTATCTTCAAATCCATGGTTGTAGTCGCTACCATTTCTATTACCGTGGGCCAGTTCCAGAACAGGCAACTTATGCAGCAGACCCACTATTTAACCGCTTGCATGGAAGGTGTTAGCAGTCCGCCTGCAACTACATCTACGCTGTTGTGTTCACTTGCAACTTTAAATAATCTCTTATCCAAGTGATGAACACCAGCAAAAAAAGAAATCGTTGTGTATTTGTTATCTGCAGGTGAGTCCTAAGCCACACTTGGCGAACTACTCTGCTGCACATCCTCTGTCTTCAAGCACACCGCATTTCATGCACCCTCACCCAGTATGCTCAGTCAGCTGAATGCCTGCTCAGCAGTTTTTCCTGCAGCTCCTCCTTCATACATCATCGAAGGCTATGGCGTTCAGAGGCTTCCTCATCTAGTCGGCCGACTGGTTATCGAAACTAGGAATCGGAATTTCAACATTTGAACGATTCCGGTAGAATTGAAATGTCAGTCCCAGTCCCAATGGATGCTTGAGACTCCATGCCCAACCCAAAGAAAAGTATTTAGAGAAAAACTGAAAATGTTGCTTTGTGACTTAAATCCACCTAAAGAAATGTAGGTAATTTCATGAGAAAATGGTCAATTTTCTTATAACTTTGCAAATTAATAAAGGTTTTGTAACCTATATAAACTCGCTCTCTATTAGACATGGGCTGGTTATTGGTATAAAGGTTAACTATTTGAAGTCCTTTCAGTAAGATACTAAAGAAAGTTCTGGAGAGTTTTCTCCAGCTCTATGGAGCATGGAATCATGCAGCCCTGTGCCTCCCCCACCTGTTGCTACACACTGTCAGTGAGCTGGCTGAAAGAAGGCTACTACACTTTTTCCTTGCTCACAAGTAATATAAAATAGAGCCATTTGAAAATGGCTGTTTGTGAAAAGCACAGATGGTCATGTTGTGGGGACTAAAAGGTCACCACACATCACTCTTATTGAGGTAATGCTAAAAGTTTGCAAAATACTGGCTGATGAACTGTTTTGAATAAATGCATTTAGACCATGTTATACATTGTTTCTTTTAAATCTGAGTGTTAATATAGTAAAACTATGGTATTTTTACTAAATGTTACTATACCGTGTCTACTCTCATTTGCCTTGTGTCTAAACCTTAGTCATTATATTCCAGTCCAACCAGATGTAGCTACTGAAGAATATTGAGAAATCCTTTCACTGAAGTGTTGGATGACGATAAAAAAAAAAAAAACAGCTAAACTGTAACAACAGGATGGTGGACCTCAACAAGGAACATATCCAGGAATAGAAGCAAAAAGCTCCCAACAAACAAAAGAGACAGAGCGCGGTAACATGTGCACCGTTTGGGGACCAGCGGCTGATTGTGCTTTTTCCTCCATTTTGGCTCTTGTTCGCTTTGAGCACCGGGAACGGTGCCCAGACAGGGAGGAGAGGATGGGAGGAATGTTGGAGGGCAGGGGGGTGTTTGTGGGGAAGGGGACAAAGATGGAAAACAAAAAGAGAGACTGAAACAGACCCAAGATCAGGAAGCTGTTTTTGAAATGAAGACGGAAATGAAACGGTGCAGTGTTTCCAGTTTCATTGAAATGAGAGAGCAGCATATTGCCTCCCATGAAGAGTGGAGAGGAGAGGTGAAAGAGTGTGATGGGAAGGAGAAAGAATAGAACAGCGTGTAAAGGGCCCACTGCCCAGTTCATCAGTGTGAAGGAAACAATATGGCTCGAGTTTCTTCTGCTCAGCCATTCTGAATTGCTGAATTCATTATTTCTGCATGTTGGTGCCTTTAGTATGCGTGCACATGTTTTTTTTTATTTGTGTCTATGTGATGATGGAGATAAGTCTTTGGGTGTGTGTGTGTGTTTGTGTGTGTGTGCACTAGAGTGTGTATGGCTTGCTGGCAGCCTGTTCTCCAGATGCACCACTATGTTTTTGTGTGGCGACATATTAAATGGTTGAAGGAGACATTTCTTTGGGTTTCCTGCTAGCAAAATAGGATCTCCTCCTCTCTGCTCTCTAACAGACAATTACAGGATAGGCTCCTCTCTCCTGGCTCAGCTGGGCTTTGAAAAGCTTACATGAATATCTCAAAATTAGCAGGAAGCTAAAAAAAGACCTTCTTCCATGATTTAAATTACACTATGCTTGCAAAAGAACTCTTGCTTGCTTGCTTTGCAGCCTGTTTACTCACCTAAATCAGTTTCTTTTATGCCCCCAGGTGTCACCGCTAAGAGGAGGTATAAACGTCGTGAGGTGGAACAGATACAGAAGGACGTCAGGAGGATGCATTCTTTGAACTTTGATCATGTGCAGAAGATCCTCCGTGCCAAGCGTCTACAGCGACAAGCCAAAACGGGAAATAATGTCATCAAGAGACGGCCCGGGCGGCCCCGAAAGCAGCCATTAGAGGAACCCCAGCCTGCTGACACGAGGGAGGACATTTGGGCGAATGCTCAAGGTTTGGATGTACTGGCCACCAGGAAAAGCGACGGGAGGACTTTGGGGATGCCGGTCCTGGAGAGGTGCGATAACCTGCCAGGTAGACATATCTTCAGGCCGGGCCTGAGCCTCGAGCCTCAGGAGCTCCCCAGTCACGACTCCATCTCGGCGACAATCGAGACCGTGGTGCATCAGGCGCGGTCCGTGCCTCCTCCAGTGAATAAAGAGGGCAAACGTAGAGGAAGGGGCCACAGCAGGGATGAACTGTGGGCCCCTGGCAGTCAGTAGAACCGCATGAAAAACAACCCCTGAACTAAAGGTAGAGCAGTTATCAGAATCAGAGCTGCTTCAGGCCTAAAAGATGCAGTGCCCTCAATTCGGGAACTCTTTGATGCACTTTGAGTTGTTTCTCCTTTCCAGTTGGTAGTAAGGAGCACAGCGGGGTGGGGCGGGGCAGAGGACAAACAACAACCTCCAACAGTCTGCAAAAAGCCCTACCAGACAAGGGCCTTTCAAAGATCCACCGGACCTTTCTTCACATTGACTATCTGTGGTACTCTTTGATACTGAATCTGATGCTATAAAGTGTGTGGTACTTATGATAGAGTAGGATTTCATGTGATTCTTTATGTATCTGATACAGTGACGTGTATGGTACTTTATGATACAGTATCTGAATGTGGCTTTAGCCATATATTTACCAGCAAACGGGAAGGGGGGGGTGGTTCATATAAAACTGTGCAGCTCTGCTTATTTTTTGCCTTTTTGTGGAAGCTTGTGAAAGTCATGCAGGATAATACATCAGTAATTAAACCTCCCTACCCTGTCTTTGAGTTTTTTTTCCCCCTCATAAGGTATTTTTCAAGGTTTCTCAACCCCTTTTAGAAGAACACTTCCTGGCAGCTCATCTACCCTGTTTTACCCCTAAGATTTACTCCTACTGATGTTTTCAATCTGCAGTCCTTGAGCTTCCTTGTTTTAGTCTGTTTGTCATGTATTTCTCCCCTCTTGCTCAGGCCTCTCCTGGGCAGGGAATTGAAGGCAATACGGTGGATAAAACTTGTCCCCCGACTGTACATAGAACTAAAAGTCCACTGTTGCCTGCCTTGTACAATGGGAAAAAAACCAGCTCAAAGATGTGTACTGGCTTCCAGTATCTTAAATAGAATTGTAGATAATGAAAGTGTGTATTGTTTTATAACCAAAACCAGACATGGGTGTGACTCAAGACAGGTATGTTTTCAGACAGAAGAATACCATGTATATTCGTTCATACGCTCATTATTGTGTTTGTATCCCAGGGATGGGGTAGGGAGGGAGCGTTGGATAAAATGGAATGTCGGATGTGTTTTTTGGTGAACTTTCAGAGTTTGTTAAATGCACTATGAAGAACCGTTCACTTGCATCAATCAGAAAGCAGGACTTACATGCTTGTTC
Source organism: Girardinichthys multiradiatus (assembly GCF_021462225.1). Taxonomy (NCBI): domain Eukaryota; kingdom Metazoa; phylum Chordata; class Actinopteri; order Cyprinodontiformes; family Goodeidae; genus Girardinichthys; species Girardinichthys multiradiatus. Next base: position 34,095,047 of record NC_061805.1, on the reverse strand, counting down.
TAGCCTTATGTGTTCTTTGTATCCGCTGGTTTCGACGCCTGTTCCAGAGAGCATGCGTTATTTTTTTAATCAATTCGTATATGCAGGCCGCGCAGCCAAAAAGCATTAAAACAAAACAAAAACAAATTAAGCCTGATTCAAAGTCGTGATCGGATAGTTCAGTTAACCCCCCCCCCCTCCATCCTCTTTTCTGTTCAAGCTGATTTCCGTAAAGCAGTTCCAGTGTTTTGATTTTGAAACCAAAGTCTCAGTATTCAGTGTAAGGATGTAGTATTTGATAGTATTAGAGTTTGGGAAACTCTCCACCACATTGGCAGCAATGTAAAGCATTCCTATGTGCACTGTAGAATGTAGCCATGTTGGATCTCAGTGTCAGTAAGCCTTTTGTTTAACTCTTTTTCTTTCAGTATATGGCACTTTGGGTCATGGTAGGATTTTTCCCAGACACAAACAGAAGTTCAGTGTTTCTTTGGGAATTTTTTCAGTCCGGCGGCTTCGGTTCTCCTTGGGCCGGGTGACAGTTTCAGTTACAGCAGCTCAACTTGTGCCTTATGTTTCCTTTCTATCACTGATTGCATTTGACTGAAGGAACAGAAAGTGGCAAGGAGTGCCCCCGAGAGAGTGACCCAAGCATGTTCATGATTGTGCATATCGACACATGTGTCTTAAGTCATCAGAACCCTGACACTGCCTTTGTCCTTTCCCTTCTCTCTGTCTCTGGGCTTTCTTCTAGTTTTCTGACCCCGTATCATCCTGACAGAGCTGGAGGGGCTGGACTCGCTGTATTTAATACACATCATGTACTGACCTAAAAACCGCCATGCAGCAGCAGGGGCGGAAACAGAAAAACCCACTGAGTCAGATGTGCTTCTGTCCGGAGATATTGATTCTTCTCTGTGTCTTTGATGTGTAGTTGAAGATCGCTTTTTCTCCTAACGAGTAAAATATCTGACAAAAGGAGGAAGAGAAGCAGCTGTCAGGAAAAAAACACATTGGCGTATATTATTTTCTATGCATCTGGTCATGTATCTGGCACTGACCTTAAAACAAGTTGATGTTCCGGGTCCACCCCTTCGACAAAGAGAAATAAGTGGTCTTATTTGCTGAATAAAGTGAATCTGTGTGAATAATACCAATAATAATTTGTAATAATGACAATAATAATAGAGTTCTGCAGAAAGTGACTATCATTTCAAGAAAACTATACTTACTGCCTCTCTATGCAGTACAGCCTTAAGCAGATGTAAAACTACAGTATTGATGTGTTTGTTGTAAATCGTGTTTTTGTGTCCATCGCTCATGGATACTAACAAGAAACCACCTCCTAAAGCCACAGTGCGCCATCTGTCTCCCTCAAGACTGAAGCAAACTAAGAGAAATGACACAAATAATGTACTTTGGTACCAGGCATGGGTCGGTTCCCGGTTTTAAGGTACATCAGTGCTCTAAAACGTTACGACTTTAAATACCGTCATACCGTTTTTTCCATTTAAAGCCCTTTTATTAAGATTAGATTGACCAGATCATGTGCAATAAGCCCTTCAAAACAAACAGGTGTTTTATGTTATTTGCTTTAGTCTGTGTATCAACATCAAAATAATTTCTAAATGCTTTACATGCTATCTTTACAAAATATCAATATGTTACATTATTTGAGTGTTTGAAGTAAATTCTTTCTTCTCTGGGTGTAAAGCAATCAGGCCATGTTCTACCTTAATGTTTTACATTTTCTTGTTAATAATCTGAAACTGTGATATTTTTACTCAAGGCTATCATTATTCCAGCTCAATCAATTACAAAGAATGCTAAAATAACCTTCCCTACTACCTTGTGAAATGTCCTAAAGACCCGACCGTAGTGAACTCGACCAAAAATAGGCATCTCTGCCGACTTTCGGCTCCTTTTGCCTGCAGGTAGACGGTGCGTTGCTGTAGCGCGAAGAAGGGTTGTGTGTTGGGGGAGTTCTCAAAGGAAAAAGCCCAAAATACTCTCAACCTAATGTTAGTGTGCTTAACCTTGCTTTGGTAGAGGACTTTCTGTGGCTCTGCAGTCTGTTGTGGTGAAGGTTAGATCTATACCAGTGGGCCACTTACGCCTCCGTGTTGTGGTGGGGTGGTGGTCTCTGATGGTGGAATTAAAGGCCGTAGGTAATGTCTGTGCTGTCCTGTCTGTTTTGTCTCTCCTTCTACCAGCCAATGCTCCAGTGCCTTCCAACACTGACAAGTATTATCCTAATCCAGAGCTTTCAGTTGACAGAGACTTCAGAGAGGATGTGGTTGTGAGTGGGGGTCATGCTCTCTTGTTAGCAACTGGTCTGGGTCTCTTGATAAATACTCCGAGAACGTTTTCACCTTTTGTTGCTTTATAACCGCAAACTTGAATGTGTGTGTTATTGTTCATCCTTTTTTTAGAATTATAAATCTGAAAATTGCGGCATGCATTTGCATTCAGCCCCCCTTTGTATACTTTGTAGAACCACAATTCAGTTAGATTTAGGTCTGGACTTTGACTAGGCCATTATAATACAACAACATACGTTAGTCTAAACCATTACATTGGAGCTCTGGCTGTAGGTTTTGAGTCCTTGTCCTGCTTTAAAGTGAACTTTTGCTCTGACTACCTTCCCTGTCCCTGCTGAAGAAAAGCATCCCCACAGCATAATGCTGCCACCACCATATTTTACAATGGGGATGGTGTGTTGTTTCCCTAACTTCGGTGGATTATTTAAACTAGGTGACTTCTAAATGCAACTGGTCTCATTCGATTTTATTCAGGGGTAGCAGAGTGAAGGAGGCTGAATACATATGCACGCTACACCTTACGGGTTTTTTGGGGGAACTGTTTTGAGAACCATGTGTCATTTTCCTTCTGCTTCACATTTAAGAGTTACTTTGTGTTGCTCTGTTGCATAAGATCTCCACAAAATACATAAAAGATTGCGGTTGACTTGTAAGCAGCGTTGGAGCATACATTATGGTTATAAATGTATGATTGTGCCACAATGACATCATGTAGGATGAGAGATACTGTCAGCTATATTCTGATCTTATTCCCCTGATAGCATGCAGTGATGGGAGTCCTACACCTGGAGTGGGGGGGTCGTATAACAGAGACATAAATGTTGTCATCCTTCTAGCATCTGTTTCCCATTCAAAGCTATCACATTGTTCTGAACTGAGAGTGTAGACAAGGCATTGAGAAAACCAATAAATGTACTTCTGTAGAGCACAAAGTGAGCTCTTCTAACAGAGTGGGCATATTTTAATTTGTATACATTGTGTATTCGAACCTTTTTCTAGAGTGGCTCTCCTTTATTTGCATGCTCAATTTTGATTGTATGCATAAATATTTTAGACAAGTTGAATTTCAATTGAATTTGAACCAAGACTTGTACATTGTTTAATATCCTTCTTTTTGTAATGGATTTTTTAATTCATGAGGCATTTTTGTACATTGTATGAATATTACAAACTGCAAATATTTGACATATAGAGCAAATACTAGATGCACATGCATATGCATATATTCCTCACAGTATGTATGTGTAAGCATACACATATATTTTGTATTTGCATTTGCCAGCATACAGATATATGTCTTAAGCACATATATAACTGTATTATATATGTATATCCATGTCTGCTGGCATGCTTTTGGTCATGTTTCTCTTTCATGATCTTGTAGGCTTTTTTTATTTTATTTTATTTCCTCTTTCCTTAAAACAAATGCTCATTCTTTGCTACCCTTCTGTTGGCTAGCAGCCTTGAGCACTTATTAAGAAGAACTACAGTTGAAGTTGTTCATGTTATCCATTGTGTGAAATAATAAATGACTTTATTGACAGCTCACATTGGTTTGTGCTTTCGTCTTTCTGTCAGAGATTTTATTATTCTGTTCCTCTAAAAAGTGCTTGGTCACATGCTGAGATTTGCCTCAGTTCGTGTATGTGTGTGTGTGTGTGTGTGTGTGGAGGTGTGGTGGAGCGACATGACAGGCTGCAGGGTTACTGCGCTGCTGAATTTAAGATGATCTGTAAATAATGTATCTACTCTACAATGTTGCAGGTAAATTAGAGGGAATCCTCTCATTAGATTTTATTGCAGCATCACACACACACATGCTCTCCTTCATACTCGTTAGCCAATCTCAAAATCCTTTTTGCATAACCCCATCGGTGTCAGTTTGAGGTGGGCCGGGCTGGAGGCTGTTTTGTCATTGGATGGAGGTGAGTGCAAAGTGCCCTGCTATTGGCTGCTACCAACTAGTAAAAATCTTCTGTTACCATGGTTGCAGAGTGAGCTGCCCAAATGTGTCTAGTGCATCTGGTGGTGCTGATGGAGCTGTTGGCACCACTGGTGTGCTGCAAAAAAGGAAGGAAAAAAAAATTCCACTCTGATGGAAAGAAGTCAGAGGAGCAACGAGCCTGCACCCAAATTACTCAGTTCTGATGGCTGCAAACGAGCCAACATGGCTCATCTCCACCCTCCTCTGCACGTGAGAGAGGATGAGATGGATGAAGGTGAAACAGCAGTGCTAAATGTATCCTGCATGATGGATGCGCTCTTTAACCAGAGGGAAAAACAGGCTCATCAATCTGAGCTTCAGTGCATGGATTTTTGTTTTTTTTCATCCAGTTTACTCTCAAAGTTGGTTTCATCCCAGACACCTCTGTGCCCTGCAGCCTTTACAGATAAAAGGTAACATAAAACAGCATCCACAGCATGAACGTTAATGATGATTAAGCTGTTTCAAATAAGTTGGGCCCAATATTACTCACACCCCGGGCAGACTTTGATTTTAAGCATTTTTTTAAAATTTTATTTTACCAACATGTTTCTTCTGACTGGACGTAATATTAAGGTTTTGCAGTCGTGACTTGAATCTGATGGAGAATATCCTTTTGACATCTTTTATAATATTTTTCAAAAGGTCCATCTCATTTCCTATCAGAAACAAATGCCTTGGTTGAATAGAAATCATTTAAAATATAAATCTGCCGCATGTATGAATACTTTTGGGTCGGGTTCCTACAAAGTTTCCATTTATACCTGACCAGGTAAGTCAGCTGAGAACTAAAGGATGTGCAGACATACTGGAGGCACTCTCATTGATTAGTGAAGCATTCTTTGGCTAACTATTGAAATTATTCTGAATGTTTTAAAGATGTTTAGGTAAAAAAATGTTAAAACCACCATATCTACTGAGACAGTTTAGAAAAAAAGAAAAGCACCCGTGTTAAACATTGGTAATAAAAAGTCCACTACCAAAGGGGGGGGGGGGGTTATAAAACTTAGAGACCAATGTCTTTCACACCAAGAGCAGTGTCTGTACAAATGGAGCAGATCACACACAGAAAAGCCGGCATCTTTAATGTTTTTTTAAAGAGAAAATCACAGATTTCATCAACAAAATAACGTGCATCAACCATAATGCATTTTGCTAGTCATGCACACGAAAATATGTGAAAACTGTTCAAAATGGAGTTTAGACGAAAATTCAGAATGAAAGACTCACCTTCACCGCCTCTACCTTCCAATGACTTTTCAGTGCGTCTCCCTGCCTTCCAATCAGCATCATGTCCGTCTGATTCTCCATCCAATCACCTTCTGACGCCTTGCTTTTAAAGGACCTTCAGCTGTGTTTATCCTCGCTTGTCAGCTGAGCTCATCCCTCCTCCACCCCACCTCCACCATCTTCCTTCACATCTACTCCTGGCTTCCTCGCTCCCTGGCCGCCAACCCACCACCAGTGTCGGATCAGGAGGAAGACATCTCTAAATCTAAGCCTTACAAATGATCATTTTAGCTCATTTCATTCTCAGCATTCATGTCTTCCTCCCAGGTCCGAGACCCAAAGAAATAACCATGTAATTTCACATCATTAAAACTTTTCTAATTGCCATCCCTTTCTTTGTGAGTCTTTTCAGATTGAATTCAAATGCAACATGACCACGTATATCGCTAACATAACATGACTCTTACAGTGGAGAGTTTTGTCAAAGACTCCCGATACGTATCATTCAACAATGATTGGCGTCCTGTTTCTGAAACGATAACACACAGAAACCATAATTAAACCGTTACATCCGACTGCTAAACAGTTCTGTCTTGTTATTTAACCAGCATATGCAATATTTTCCCCAAACCCTCAGTTGTATGACAACTTTCTGAAGATTTGTAACCAGCATCTCCCATAACATCTGTGCATCTTTGCAGAATTAGTCCAGTGCTATTGTATCTGAATGCATCTCTCAGATAGTGTGGGAGGAGGACAGTTATTATAAATTGTATCTCATTTATCTGGATCCTTTAGGTTTAATGTTCCCATCTCACCATGATGAAAATGCTAAAGATTTAAGAGGATCGTCCTCCCAACTCTCTGTGGATCCTCCCTTCTAAGGAATGTTGGATTTAGTGTTGGGGAAACCTCACAGTATGTGCAACTTAAGATATGCACTATCCACTGATAGGTACCATTTTTGTACTTGGGTGATATTTTTGAAATGGGTTTGGTTCATGCACATACAAACTACGTTCTGCTGACTTGGACTGGTTACCTAATGGTTCTAGTGTATTTTTCTTTGTACTTTTGCCAAACTCAGCATTGTATAATTATCTGTACACTTTTTACAAAATGTAATTGTTATCATGATCAACAAATCTGTATTACCCATGAGAGGTATTCCGACAGTAATGCACAGTATGGTAAATTTCCTATCTCTTATGGATTTTATACTTTTCTTTTGTTTTTTTCTCTGGGAAAGGACCCAATAATGAACAGCGTCCGCCTGACCTGAACTGCAAGTTTAACATTTTAATATTGTTGCTCAATGCCCCTCAAATGTAAAGAATTTTGTGGATTTTCATAGTTATTATTGTCAAAATATTATGTTGTTCTTTCCTAAATCTGGCACCCTTAAATCTCCACAAACCACATTGATTTTTTTTGTTACACTAAATGTTTGAGATCAACAAAAAATATTAATATCAAACAAGTATAACCTCACTTAATACAAAACAGCAATTTACATAATTCTTTTATTTAAGTGAACAAGGCTATCCAAGCCAACCTGGCCCTGCATAGAAAAAGTAAGTGTGCCCTAAACCAAATAACTGTTTGTACCCCCCATGGTAACAGCAACTGCCATAAAACATTTGCAATAACCATCAATGAGTCTTTTGCATCACTGTGGAGGAATTTTGGTCCAATCTTCTTTGCATTGTTTTAATTTTGCCACAATAGAGGCCTGTTTAATCATCATTTAAATTTTTATGGACATGGAGACAGAAACAAAAAGGAAGAAATAAGAAGCACGAAAGAGAGAGAGGTGGGGCAAAAAGGAAAAAGGAGAGAAGGAGAAAAGAATGGAGGAGAGAGAGAAGGATGAAGAGATGACAAGATAACACCCTAGAAGACTGCTTCTACACCTGCAGAAACATATATAATAACAGGCTTTTTACCAAAAAGTGCACAGTACTTATGAATGCAAGATGTATTTAGTGGTAAATGCTGCTCAATATAGAACATTTGTGTATCCGTTAACACCTGAATCTAAACAATGGGGGGTCTGGGAGTGTGAGCATGCTTGTGTATACAAGGTTTCTCCATAAAAATATGCAATAGTGAGTGTGAGGAGCCACAGACCTGCCCCCTGGACCTGAGACAGACAGAGGATATCCGAGCCATAGACATCCTAAGGCCCCCAGAGCACAGGAACCCCAGGGGAACCACCGCAGGGACTACCGCAATCCCCCCAGAGAAGAACAGGGGAAAGTCCCAGGGGATAATGTTCTTTTTCTGAGGGGACTGTCGCTCTGTGGGAAGAGTAGCTGCTTTGCAATCCGCAGGTTGTGGATTTGATTCCAGCTTCCTCCTTCCACATGTTGATGTGCCCCTTGAGAGATCACTCAACCTCAAGTTGCCTACCAATGTGTGTATTGTGTATGAAAGTGTGCGTGTTTGTGAGTGCAACTGGGTCAATGTGGCTCTAATGTAAAGCGCTTTGAGTGGTCGGTATGACTGAAAAGGCGCTATATAAGTTCAGTCCATTTACCTTTCACTAGAAAAACATGGGGCACCTCTACCAAAAATATATTTATTTTTTTTACAGCACTCCACATTCATATTATACTCTGATAACCTGTGACGTTTATCTGTTCAATGTGTCATATAAGTTAAAAACTTAAATTCTGTGGGTAAATGATTTTCATATAAACTAAACATTGTTTTCCATTTTAATATTTTTCTAATCTTCTTGCAAAGTTAAACTGTCTGTCTCCTGCTCCTTATCAACCAGAAAAACATTTAGCTGGTATTGTTTTTCTTATCTGATTTTCTGCATCTAAATAAATGCATTACAAAACAATTTGAGCCATCTGGTGTAGATGTATTTTTCCATCCAAATGTCCCAAGTGCTGCAGAGAGCACATGTATAAACAAAAAAAAGCAAAGCATCCCCTAGGTGAGACTCTACCAGCCAATTCAGATTAGACGAAAATCTTATTTGCATGAAAAAACGAGAGTATGTTCACATGTGCTATTTCTTAGACATAGTCCTTAGCCTCAGTGATGATTTTCTAAGAGAAGAGCCATGACGGAATGCCAGTGAATACCAGAGACTGTTTCAAGCACATCCAAAGCCACAGAGACCACCAACAACAAACAGAGCCATACATTTACAACAGATACTCCTGCAGTCCTAGCCAACTAACCGGGAAGCCTGCCGTAACCAAGCGTCCTCTCAATTTATCTCTGTTGCTGTTTTCAGAGGACAACTATTGCTTGTGTTTATGAAGATGGATCGAGCAGGCAACAACCAACGAACCTCCTCCCTCCCTCCTCTCTAATTCTTCTCTGTGCAGTGATGGGAGACACCATCTGGTGGCTGAAATGTTAGAGTGCGGATCCAGCTCGCCCCTTTAAAAACCTTTATGTCACATCCACAGAAAAAAAACATCTCTGCTTCTTTACTAGGGTTAATGCAAAAAGTATTACACCTTTTCACATGGAGGTTAAAAGGAAGGAAGATGAGAAGCTTTTTAGAGATTTGAGGGATAGAAATCTGCTCCCTGACTTGTGGCAGTCACATGCGAACACCTGAAGTACTTTATGTGCTGATGCACTTGAGAGATCAGTGCAGGAATTAGTGCAGCTGAACGATGGTTGTGACTGTGTGTGGCGCACAGAGAAATGAAAAGAGAGATAACAGAATGTGTTCTGCATGGAGTCAGCCACTGTTGCCACAGTGACAGTGTGACTCATGGCAGTTTGATTTGGATTTAGAGAGATGTTTTCTATTCTGTGTACAAGCTTGTATCTCCCTATGTTATATCTATAGGGTTGTGAAGGAGTGCTTGGCCCTTTACAGATGTCTTATGTTTCTGCTTTGTGTCATATTTAAATGTTTCGGATCATTAAACAAAATTTAATGTTGGACAAAAAGCTGTTTTCAAATAATTTAACTTATTAAGGGTAAAATAAGCAATCAAACCAACCTGGCCCTATGGGAAAAGTCACCCGCCCCCCACCCTTGTCTGATCATTCAATTAAGTGTGGTTAACTGTCAGAAAGAGGCTCTTGAAGCAAACCCAAGTAAAGACAGGCAGACAGTGGCAGAGTGGTGATTAGAAAATTTTATAAAATGGTAAAAACTTACATCTAGGCACGTGTTGGCAGGACCAGGCAAGAACATGGGCGGACATGAGCAAAACAGTCAAGGACATGGACAGACTTGGCATTGCAAACAGTATACTGCAGCGAGGAGTAAACAGAACAGAGGAGTATATATGGATAATAGCATCGTGAAAACCGTAAAACTGATTGGCATGAAGCAGGTGTATCGAATGAAGCTGACTATGGTGGCAGTGGCTGAGAATAGACGCAGAAACATGACTGAAACTAAACAATGAAACTGTGAATACTTTAACAAGAATAATTCAAGGCTAAATGCAAAGGAAAGCATGAAAAACAGCTAACAAAATATAAGCACAGAAAAATGAAATGATATGGCAAAACCCTTTGGGGCATAACCTAAAATACTACAAATCATGACAGTTGACCACATTTCTTGGAAAGCTGAGTTCACAATTTCACTAGCCACATGGCGACCTGTTTACTGCCAAACATGTAAAATCAAGAAAACACTTAAACAGAACCTTTCTGACTGTTTGAAGTAGGCTTAAACATCATGAGTCAACAATAAGAAAGAGACTGGGCAGATATGGACTCCATGGGAGAGGTTCAAGACTAAAACACTGTGGACCTGTCTCATATTTGCCATAAAACATCTAGATGACCAGGTTTTTGGGAAAATAGTCTGTGCACTACTGACAGTATTTCAGAAAAAGTACATTCTACAGACACCACATGGTGTGATGTTCTGCGGCAGTGTTGCTGCCGCAGAACATGGACCAGGCATAATTTATGGAACCATTTATTCAGCTCTTTAGCACAATATAGTGAAGAAGAATGTCTGACCATCAGTAGGTGACCTTAAGCTAAAGGACACTTGGGTCATTCAGCAGGAAAATGATCCAAAGCAAACTGGCCAGTCCATCTCCGAATGGCTTAAAAGTAACTAAATTAAGGTTCTGGGATGGCCTAGTCAAAGTGGAGACATAAATCCAATGGGCATACAGTGTCATGACCTTAAACTGATGTCTATTGCTTGAAAACCCACCAATGTGACTGTATTATTTAAATTTTCACATTCCTCAAAATACTGGGCAAGGAGGAGGAGTAGCAACCATCTTTCAGTCAGATTTATTGATTAGTCCCAGACCAATCAATAGCTACAACTCTTTTGAATATTTAATCCTTAGTTTTCCTCATCCAAATTGCATAGCACTAAAACCACTTCTGTTTGTTGTTTTGTATCATCCTCCAGGCCCTTACTCTCAATTTTTAGATCAGTTTTCAGACCTTTCATCTGATTTAGTATTAAATACAGATATAGTTATTATAGTGGGGGATTTTAACATTCATGTTGACATTGAAAGTGATAGCCTAAATATAGCGTTTAATGCTATTTTAGACTCAATTAGCTTTGCTCAAAACATTAACAAACCTACCCACCTTTGTCTTCATTCTCTGGACCTTGTGCTGACATATAGCATTGAGTGTAAAGACATAACAATATTTTCTCATAACCCTGTCCTGTCTGACCATTTCTTAATAACCTTTGAGTTTAATTTAACCGAGTACTCCACACCTGAAAGAAAATTTCATTATAGTAGATCATTATCAGGCGATGCTGTAACAACCTTTAAAGAATCTGTTCCACTTTTAATTTCCTCATTATCACTGAAAAGCACAATGGAGGGCAATAATTCTGTTTCTGCCCCTTCACAAATTGATTCTTTTGTTCATAGTGTTACTTCATCATTGCGTGGTGCATTAGACAATGCAGCCCCCTTGAAAAAGAAGGTAATCATTCATAGGAGGCAGGCTCCATGGTTTAATTCAGAGCTGCATACTTTAAAGCACAATGTTAGAAAATTGGAGAGAAAATGGCGCTCTACACACCTAGAGGATTCCTATTTAAACTTGAAAAATAGCCGACTGTTGTATAAAAAGACACTTCCCCAAGCCAGAAAAGCTTATTTCTCATCATTAATAGAAGAGAACAAGAATAATCCTAGGTTTCTCTTTAGTACAGTTGCTAAACTTACACAGAGTCATAGCTCTGTTGAGCCATCCATTCCCTTAGCTCTTAGCAGTCATGACTTTATGGGATTCCTCTTAAATAAAACTGATTCTATTAAAAAGAAAATCTTTGACATACTCCCGAGGATGATTACTTCATCCTCAGCAAGTGAGACAACATTGGAAATAATTGCAGAACCTGATTTGTGTTTGGACTGCTTTGATCCTGTGGAGCTTCCTGAGTTATCAGGAATATTAGCTTCATCTAAACCTTCAACTTGTATGTTAGACCCAATCCCAACCAAATTATTTAAGGAAGTGTTCCCTCTGATTACCAGCTCCATTTTAGATATGATTAATCTATCTTTAGTAAATGGATATGTACCACAGGCTTTTAAGGTAGCTGTAATTAAACCTTTACTTAAGAAACCTTCGCTTGATCGAGATGACTTGAAAAATTACAGACCTATATCCAATCTTCCATTCTTATCTAAAATTCTTGAGAAAATAGTTGCTAATCAAATGTGTGAGCAGCAATGACCTGTTTGAAGAGTTTTAGTCAGGCTTCAGAGCTCATCATAGCACTGAAACAGCTCTGCTGAAAGTCACTAATGATATTCCTATGGCCTCAGATAATGGACTTGTGTCTGTTCTGGTTCTGTTAGATCTCAGTGCTGCATTTGATACAGTCGATCCCAATATTCTCTTAGAAAGGCTGGAATATGCTGTAGGGATCAGGGGAACAGCGCTAGGTTGGTTTAAATCTTATTTGTTTGACAGATTCCAGTTTGTTCATGTAAATTATAAATCATCTTTAAACTCCAGGGTTAATTGAGGAGTACCACAGGGTTCAGTACTTGGGCCAATTCTCTTTGCTATATATATGCTTCCAATAGGTCAAATTATCAGGCAGCATAGGATAAATTTTCATTGTTACGCTGATGACATTCAGCTTTACTTATCCATAAATCCTGATGAGCCCAACCAGTTAGATAGACTACAAGCATGTCTTGAAGATATAAAAACTTGGATGACTTTAAATGTTTTGCTTCTAAATTCAGACAAGACAGACGTTGTCATCTTTGGACCGGAGTCTTTAAAAAAGAAACTGCTTAGTCAATCACTTAACCTGGATGGCATTAAATTGACTTCCAGTAATAAAGTAAAAAACCTTGGTGTTACTTTTGACCAGGACATATCATTTAAATCCCATATTAAACAGGTTTCTAGTATTTCCTTCTTTCATCTCCAGAACATTGCCAAAGTTAGAAATATCCTATCCAGGAGTGACGCTGAAAAATTAATCCATGCATTTGTTACTTCAAGGCTGGACTATTGTAATTCTTTACTATCAGGATGTCCACAAAATGCAGTTAAAAGCATTCAGCTGATTCAAAATGCTGCAGCAAGAGTTCTGATGAAAATTAAAAAGAGAGATAATATTTCTCCTATTTTAGCTTCCCTTCATTGGCTCCCTGTTAAATCCAGAATAGAATTTAAAACTCTCCTCCTCACATATAAAGCCCTTAATGATTTAGCTCCATCATACATCAGAGATCTGATTGTTCCATATGTTCCTAACAGGGCACTTCGTTCTCAGACTGCAGGTTTACTGGTGGTTCCTAGAGTCTCTAGAAGTAGAATGGGAGGCAGATCCTTTAGTTATTAGGCTCCTCTCCTGTGGAACCAGCTCCCAGTTTTAGTCCGTGAGGCAGACACCCTGTCTACTTTTAAGGCTAGGCTTAAAACTCTCCTTTTTGATAAAGCTTATAGTTAGAGTGGCTTAGTTTATCCTGAGCTATCTTCAGTTATGGTTGAGGTGCAAACACACCCTCCATTTCTGCTACCTGTATGACCCCTTCTCTTTTCCAATGGTTATAATCAGTCTGACAGAGGGATGTATCCCAATCCTTGTGGTTTTTAGTATAACATTGACCATCAGTGGGACCCTTTGTGGGGTTCCTTGAGGCAACATTGTTGTAAATAAGCGCCGTTTAACTAAATAATCTGAACTGAAACTATCTGTGTAGTTATGCTGCTATAGACTTAGGCTGCTGGAGGACATAATGACCACTTTCACACTCTTCGCTACATTCTCACACTACTCTCCAATTTTGCATTATTTGCTGTTATTTCAGCTTTTAACCTTGTTCTCTCTTTTCTCTTCCTAGAAGCTACACCTGGCCTGACTCTGTGTCTACCTGTGACACCTTTCTGGAGAGGGGAATTGTCCGAGCTTCTGCTGGCAACAACTTCATGCTCACCCTCTACCGATGATCCACATGGCCCTGTTTTTCAGTGTTTAACCATTTCTCTCTCCTAGACATGGCGATTGACTGAGCTTAACTGGAACAAACTCTATGTCCTCTCTTTCAGACTCTAACCTTGAACACTGGCTCAGTTTATCTGTTCTTTCTTTCTAGGTGAAACGACTAAAGGAGCTACATCCATTAACATTTACTTTTCTTTCCCATAGAAAGTACTCCTCGAACAGTGCTTCTTTGTTCTCTTTGTGTCTCTACTCTGTTCTCTCAAACTCCCAGTCGGTCATGGCAGATGGCCGCTCACACTGAGCCTGGTTCTGCTGGAGGTTTCTTCCTGTTAAAAGGGAGTTTTTCCTCTCCACTGTCGCTACATGCATGCTCAGTATGAGGGATTGCTGCAAAGTCAACACAAGTGACTGTCCACTGTCTTTACATGCTCATCCGGGAGGAGTGAATGCTGGAAGTCACTGACTTGATGCAATCTGCTGGATTTCCTTAGATAGAAAAACTTTTCATCCAATTTGAATAAATAACTGAATCTGACTGCACTGTTCAATGGTTACGATTAATTGGAATGTATGTACCTGACTTTCGTGAAGTGCCTTGAGACAACATGTATTGTGAATTGGCGCTATATAAATAAAACTGAACTGAATTGAATTGAATTGAATAAAGTAATTGTCCACTTCTTTATTGCCCGCTCAGTTATATTTAAAGTCCTTGTTACTGCCTGTGCCTTATCAATGATGCCAACACTTAGTTAATGTGCCTTTTTGATGAGAGCGGTCCACTTAATCTGTCCATTTAAGCTTCATCTCTCTCTGCCTCATACATACACATACCTCCTCCTCAGGTCTTCTAACAAGCTACCTCTCTGTCTCCTGTAATTTGGCAGACAAGTCTATTATATGATAGAGTCATATTTTATTAATGGACCCCTCAGCAAGCACACACGCACCTTTAATGGATGAGATTATGTGACATACGGGAAGCGTGTCTCTGTGTAAAAAAATGATTTTAGTTCTCATCTGCGAGGTTTGTCTGTTTTCGCTGTTAAGTGTTTGGGGCTGAGATGCTGAACGACAGGGGTTTCAGCTGAAGTTGCAATCGTTCTCCTCCACACTTCATTACACATCCATCAGCTCTGAGATAGCACGGAGCAGTGTGGCTTCAAAAGACAGAAAACAGCAAAAGAAAAGACGGTGTTCAATTATAGACAAGGAGATTTTTTGGAAATTTTCTTCTTCACGTCTCTTTCTCTCTCTCTTTGTGCCTTTATCTCCCACAGTGCTGTGCAGATAATTCATACCACATGTTTTCAAGAGTGCCAGCCATTTTATGCAATCCTGGTCAAGTTTGCTCCGCAAAGATATTTTTCCAAAAACACTCCATTGCTTCAATAAACCATTGCTCCAAAAAATTATCATTGTTTGCTGTAAAATTGTGGGCTTCTATATTTTCTCTTTGTTGCATCTATAGTTCCTTGCAAAAACTTTGCACATCAAGAGATTGACATTTTTGGCCAGTTTCTTTACAAACTAGCTCAATCTCTATCAGACTAGATGGAGAGCACAATTATGAACATCAACTTATATTTCTATGAACATAATTTTTCAGGTCTTGCTACACATTCTCAACTAGATTTGAGTCTGGGCTTTAACTGAGCCATTTTAATACATGAATATGCTTACAAACCCTTTCCTTGTAGCTCTTTCTGCATTCTTAAAGTTGTTGTGCTGCTGAAAGGTGAACCTCCATTACTGTCGTAACACTTTTATAGCCTTTAACAGGTTTTCTTCCAGCATCACCAAGCATTTAAATCCATCCATCTTCACATTAGCTATAACACCCTTTCCTGACTATGCTAATGAAAAGCCTCCCAACATAATGCCATCACCATTTTTGACTGTGGTTTGGTGTGTTCAGTATAATGTGCAATGTTAGTGTTTTGCATGTAGGCCAAAACGTTTAATTTTGGTATCATCCGACTTTCTTACCTCACTTTCTAACACATGTTTACTGTATCTCCTATATGGCTTGTCACAAACTTTACATGGGACTTCTCATGTTTTTCTTTAATCGATGGCTTTCCTCCTACTGCTCTTCCATAAAGGCCAGGTGTAGGGAATGGACAACCAATAGTTTTCCTCTCATCAGATTCTCCCACCTGGGCTGTTTATCTCTGCAGCTCCTCCGGAGTAACCATAGGCCTGTTGTCCACTTCTCTGACTTATGCTGACCTTGCTTAACCCTTAAGTTTAGGTGGACAGCAAAGTCTTGGTAGGTTTGCAGTTGTGTCATTCAATAGAAATGCATTCAGACCCCTTTACTTTTACACCCCTAAAATTATGACCAACCAAAGAACACATCAGACGTCAGAAGGTATGGAGGAATACTAAAATAGTAACATCAAGAACACACCATCTTCTTGAAGAAACATGGTGGTGGCAGTATCATTCTGTGGGGATGCTTTCCTTCAGAGAGGAAAGGTGGTCAGAATTCAGGGATAAATAAATTGAGCTTGAGGAAAGAAAATGCGCTAAAGGCTGCAAGAGTCTTGAGACTGGGTGGAGGTTCATCCATCAGGACAACCATCCTAAACATGCAGCCAGAGCTACAATGGAAATGTTTAGATCAAGGTGTGTTCATGTGTTACAATGGCTCAGTTAAAGTACAGCCATAAATGTAACTGAGAATCTACAGCAAATTTGAAAATGGATGTCATGCGATTGTTTCTATTCAAAGTTTGCACTATTTTGCAAATCTACAAGAATTTCAGTCTCCATATGTGCAAAGCTGGTAGACACAAAGCCCCCAAAATCTTCCAGATATACATATGGTGGCAAAGGTGGTTTTCCAAACGTATTGACTCACTTGATTTGTTGAAATGTTGAAAACCATGTTTCCATGTTCCAATAAAATACATTGAAGCTTACTGTTTTAGCTTGCCAAATAAGGTTCAGGTTTAAATACAATTGCTAGGCAATGTGCATCGAATTATTGAGCAGCCAGAGCAAGTTCTTAATAATTCAGGATGTTTAAGCTACATTAGCTTAAAAACACTTATCTGAAGCAGAATACTTTGAGCTTAAAATGACTTTAGTTCTAAACGATAGCATGGGTAAATAAAGCTACAAGAATCTTCATTTAGGCTGAGAGGTGTGTGCTGCAGCCCATTAAGCTGTTGTTGAGATGTTTCGCTCTAAACCACAAATGTAAAACTCATGGAGCCACAAGAGGAGAAGTCTGGGCTTCACCAGACTAATTAGGATTAGTCCTCTGGGGATTGTGAAACTACGTTGTAATCCGCCCATTAGCTTGCAACATTTCAGGCTAGACTAACAAACTAATGTTTTTCGCTACAACATTAACAAAAAAGCAGATAAATGTTGCTATAATTTTGTTTTCTGTAGAGCGGACCTCTGCAGGATGTTACTGATTGGCATTTATCTGACAGTAAATCTTCTTGTTTGAATCCCTTTTTGTCAGGCGGTGCAATTTGTCTGCAATGGTGATGTTCACCGGTTCTACTGCTATGTTGCTGTTGATTATGTTGACCTTTTCACTGATGTTACAGTAATTTCTGTTTAGTTTTTATTTTATTTTTAAACTTTTTGCATATACTTACTGTGCTTTGTAGTTTGATTCTTATTGTTTTCATTCTGTAATTATAGTCTGATGGTGGTCAGTAAACCAAAATTTCTTTCTAAAGTGCTCCCGGTGCTGGTACTTGTTGCAGGATAAAACAAATCTTCTGATAAATCAACTTATTCTTTTGAAGGTGCATTTCCAGTGCAGGAACCTTTTCCAGGAATCAGGACTGTTTTGGGGCCTTTCTTTTATTCTGGTAATTTCCACAGCTGGAACCAGAACCAAATTAGATTACCTGGGTAGAAATCTACCCGGTAAAAATATACTGTATTGTACTGGACTGAACCTGAAGAGCTGCTCATTATTGTCATCATGTGACAATATTCAGCTGTGTACCAACCTACTGTATGTAAATGTTCTCAGGCACTTTGTTAACAGCGGTTTATATGTACAGGCAGAGTACGGAAAGAAAGTTGAAAGCTCAGAACCTGTCACAGTCCACATAGACCAACCAGAGGGACACAGAAATCTATCAAAATATTTTCTTATTTTCTTTGCATATAAAGTGGAAAATTCTATGTTTAGGTCCATAAAAGAGGCCAACAAAGCAGGCTTTAAAAGCAATAACAAAATAAATCAAGCAGAGTTAGCTTATTTGTGGGGCTGGCCCTAAGTATCAGCAAACTTTGTGCCTACTCAGGGTCCCTTGCTGGCCTGGGATTCCCAAAAGCCCTTTAGGTTACTTTAAAAAGGTTTACCAATGTACTAAACATATACAAATTGAAAGTTACATTACCAGAATCATTTTTATTGCTTCTTTTACTAGTTCCCGCAGCTTGTGTCTAAATAACGCCCGGGCCAGTATGAGATTCTCATGGTTTTATGAACTTGAGTACACCGCAGAATATAGTTTTTAATGCACAGAATAATGTATGTTTTGCAGTTCTGTTCTGCAGAACAATACAGGTAAAACAAGCTGACAATTTTTGGTTTAGTTAGTAAGGCTATCTGCTCCTTTAGCCAAGTAAATTTCTTAACAGACTGTTTTAACACCATTTTTCCCACAATATTTCCAAACAGCAGAAATGTGTCTCTTCTTTAAATGTAATTGTAATTACCTTCTTTCAGCAAGCTAACCAGCAGTGTGCAGCTACAGATGGGGGAGGAGAAACACTGCTTCATTTTATGTTCTAAGCAGGCAGAACAATCCAGTCACTTTTTCAAGCATCTTATTAAAAATACTTTAATCTATAGGATTGGTATGACAAAAATTTTTGAGTTTTGAAAGCAAAACATTTTGAAACCTTGGTATACCTTAATACCGCTGAACAGCTCATACCTAGTCTGAGCCTGGGTCACATATCATGCATACTGTGACAGTTATAAGCAGATGTACCAGTATTAGTCTTTTTTCCCCTGGATGCTCGTGAGCAATACATTAAACGTTGCTGCTCCTCCCGGCTTAGCTGGAGGTTTGCCCCAATTACATTCAGCTTAGAGCATCATAAAACCTCGGGTCGGCCCTGGTTCACACAGTAAGATAATTATGCTAAGTTTTGACCCGATCTTCCCCATCCAACAATCTTCAGGACACCCTGATTAACGTGATGACTCTAAAATAATCCTATGAGATATTCCTGCTGTGTGTGGTGTGTTAAGAGGATATTCAACATGTATTCAACAGTAGAGCCCCTTCTCGCACATTTTTTCTCTGTTAAAATTTGTCTACAAACTATCTCCATTGCTTCTTCCTCATCCGCCATGTTTATTTACTTTGAACTCACATTTGATCTCGAGAAGTTTTGCTAGATTTCATCTGAATGTTCTCCAGTGAAATCTGTTCGGGTGTGGTGTGTTGTGCTTGCCGTGCAGCTGGACACCACACACTGTAGGACCAAACCTGTTATATCTACTATCGTCATGTGTGGGGTCTCTTAGGTTTTAAAAATCAAACAACACTTTTAAAATCTTACAGTGTGAACCAGGCATAACTAACCCAAAAGCTTCTTCTTCTTTATTGGCAGTTGCCACACCATCGTCAGGGTGCACTATGCCCCACGCCGGAGTAGAGTGTTTAATATTTTAAGCAAACTGTTAAAACAATCTGTTGCACATCAAAACATGGTTAAGTTATTGACAAATTAAAAATTAGTAGTTACCTAAACAGTCACTGGTTGCTAAAAAACAGTGCTGAATGTAGAAATAAGTTGTCATATGTGCATTTTTGAAGTCACACCTAAATGGTAAATAGTACTTAAAAGTTACCATTCAGACTTTTGTTTGCTGCATAACAGCAGGAGCGGCTACTAGCATTGTGAAAAAAAAGCTAGCAATACTATTCTTGGTGGATTTCTTTTAATGTTCATTTTGTGGGAAATAACATCCCGTATGCTAATTACCTAGTTCTCTAGTAAAAGCAATGTTAACAATACAGCATCTGCGATTAATGTTTGGTTCAACAACATGTAAAGTAGTCCAAAACTTTTTGGGTTCAGCCGAGGTAAATAAAAATGCCACTTTTATAGAAAACAGTAGATCCCGCCTGACCTATTCCTGCTTGGCTCCATGGAAGCAGAGGAGTTTTACCTTTCCTCTGTCTATATCTGTGTGATTTCAGCTACACTTTCCATTCCCTAAATGTTACTGTCTTACTGGCACTGCAGGAAAGCACAGACACAAACAGGACTGTTGGTCCTATGAGATGAGACCATTTGTCCCACCAAGCAGCTCCACTGTTTCTCTTAGCTTCTCTTGTTGTCTGTCTCTTCTGTCCCAGTGTCCCCAAGAATTCACTGGTAGGACACTGGATTTCCATTAGTTCATTTCCCAAAGCTTCCAAAACGTGTGTGTCAGATGCATGTGTGCGGGTTAATGCATGTGTATGTGTCTCCAGAGTCTCAGAACAGAATTATTGTAAACATATCATTTGATGGGGCGAGTGGTTCAGGTTGTTGGCCGGTTGCCCTCCTTTTCATTTAGAACTGAGTTGCCAACATCTGGTCTGTGTCAACACTCACTGACAGTATGTGTGTGTGCATCTATGTATTTATGTATGTGTGAGTTTCCCTGCCTCAGAACCAGGCCTGTCGGCCATTGGATGGGAAACAGATTTGCTGAGATTAATCAAAGGTGTAGCATTAATAAAAAGGAGAGCTCTGGCTCACAGCAGCCATTTTAAGAGCCCTGGAGAGCAGCTCTGCAGGATGCCGTATGCTGTCATGCATGCACAGACTTTCACATAAAACAGACACTACGAAACACAAAAGTATGCACAACTGGAAAGAGAAAATGCTATTTGGATCTGGGGTGACCAGTAATTATTCAATGTGTTCTTGTAAGAAAAAAGACAAGAAATGCCTCTATTAAATTAGAGTCAAGGAGTGTTGGTATAAATGGATTATGAAACAAGAATGATCACAGATACACAAAAGACACATCCCCAGATTTTATCCACAACAAAATAAATACAATTTTACATGTGACAAAATGTGCAAATCTGCATCAGACGGAAAGGATTTTCTAGAGTCCAGTTCCAAGTCATTATATACTAATAATCGAATAAATGTATATGGTAAGTCATTTGCTCTAAAATGCCTCAGTGGGTAAACAAACTCAGTTATAACAGCTCTCACACTCTGTTCTGATTATCTGTAGCTTACATTCATCTTTGGTATTTTCCAAACACATGAACCTGTAGATTTAAAAGAGATGATCATGGTATGTAGATTTGCCTGATATGTTAGAAACTGTGAGGTCTCCTGTGGACTGGGAACAAACTCGTACTATGGTTTTAGTACATTTATTCTATTTAGTCCAAGTAACTTTATAAGTTGCTCATTAATCATCTTATTAAAATTTTACCCATTTTAACAGTTTATTTCAATGTAAGATTTTTCTTGTCTTCTGTCAATCCTGCGAGTGTTAGACAAGGAGTCCACAGGTTAATTTAGAGTTTATCACTTGTGCACAGACTGACTTGCAAAGCAGCCAGGCAACTTCAAAACTAATTACTAAGCAGGAAATCCTCTCAGATATGTGCTTGAAGAAAATGTGGTGCAGTCCCGAAAGGTAAGTGACCTGCCACCTCTAAGGGCAGCGCCACGAAAGGTGCTAACCTTAGAGGATTGTCATCAAGCTTCGCAGAAGCATGTTAATTTGCTAGTTATTTAAATCAGGTTTGATGAAGCAGGGGAATATCTAAAATATGCACGACAGAGGTCCTTAGGAACTGGGATGGAGACCACTGTTTCAGTTTATATTTTCTGTTTTTGTACTGGTTTTGTACCTCTTTGCATCTTTTAACTTAAACGTTTTTTACGTTTTATTTTGCTTTGTTCTTTCTTTGGATGATGACTGCTTCAACATCTATTAATTTCTTATTTAATAGACTTGACTTGACTCCTAGGGCCCATGGGCTAGTGAGTTACTGGTAAATGTAGCGAACCATGTGTGTATGTAGCCATAGTAGCAGCAAAGCTTTCATGGTAAAATCTGAAGAAAGGTTACTACTTCGTTATTGTATGTGAACTCACTGTAAATACATTGGGTTTATACCTGAATTCATAATGAGTGTTTGAAGGTTGTGGAAAGAGAGAGAACAAACTGCTGCAAAGGAAACACACATGTTATATTAACCACAGGCCACTTATCTGAATATTTGCCCTACATGCCTTTAACACCAGCTGTTGTTATTAGTGCACAGTTAGAGCACAGTAACGAACAGTTTCCTTCCGTTGGTGGTGGAAAAACTACATCTCAAAGCATAAACATATCATACAAGAAGTGTCAAACCTTGTGGGTTTTCAAACCATGAAACAAATACTTTGCACTTCTCTTTTTATGCTGGGTGAACACTAAGTTTGACTGAACTTCTTGCAGTTTAGCTTTGTGTGTCTTTGTGCATTTTTAATTAGTGAATGTAGTTAAATTTACAGAAATATGTGATACAGTCACTAAAAACATAATCAAAAACTGTGAAGGTCAGGACCTCTTTGACATCAACTCATCTTGTCTTATTTAATGTTGCTACAGCACTTTGCAAAAGTATTTACACTCCTTGAACACATTTTGCCACTTTACGACCACAAACCTCAATGTATTTTATTAAGACCAACACAAGTATTTTATTTCCTCTTTTTTGTGGCATGCAGTTTTAACCAGCCTTCTTTACCTTGAAACCCCACTAAATAAGATCCGGTGCAACCAATTGCTTTGAGAAGTCAGCAGAAGACCAAGGAACACAACAGACAGGTCAGTGATAAAGTTGTGGAGAAGTTTAAAGTAGAGTTAGGTTATAAAACATTTTACAGAGCTCTGTTCAATCCATCCTCTGATAACAGATAGGCTATGGCACAAGTACAACCTACCAAGACACCGATGTCCACCTAAACTGATTTCTAACTCATAGTAACTCTGGAAGAGCTGCAGAGATCCACAGCTCAGATGGGAGAATCTGTCTGCTGAGCAACTACTACAAGTTTTACCACAGATTCTCAATGAGATGTTGAGAATCTGTGGAAAAACTTGATAATTGATTTATACAGATTCTCTCCATCCAATCTGACTGAGAGCTATTTTGCAAAGAGGAAATAGTAAATTACATCTGTAAATGTGCAACTAGTAAACACATATCACCTACAAACCCAATAAAACACATTAATGTTTCACATGTGTTGTGACACAAAACTATCTCTTTGGGTTTCACATTTTCAGCTATAGTGAGTGGTGTGTTGCTCATGAGCTCTGGTTAAAGCTCTGCTCGGATGTATTTGGGTTGTGCTGGCTGAGAGATGGAGACTGTTTGCCTACAGGGGCCGAAAACTCTGTAGGGGGGCCCCGCCTGATCTGCCGCACCATCCGACAGCTTAATTAGTGTTTCGCTACTGCTCTCGCATACAGTCTGCACACACACACACACACACACACATGGCTCCACTTTTCCACACATGCACATCACACTGGGGCATAGCTCGTTAGTCTTATAAAGAACCATTAGAAGGTTAAATGTGGGTCTCATTAAAGATTAGTCATTTACTACCATGCATAATAGGACTCTCTTGTGTCATTCTGATAACTGCTCATATGGCTGTGAAAGTGAAGAGTCAACTCAATTTTAATTTACCGTGCCACAGTCTGGGATGTGGCCCGTCTCCTACTGAGAGAATAAACACCATGAGAAATGATACAGCCACTTCCAGTTGATGTCTGACGGGCTAAATGTCATTATATGGTCCAAACTCCTCGTGTGGGTGCACCCTGCATGCTGCACGGTAAGATAATTTTGACAAGAGGCAACCCAAGCAGCTTAAAGATGAAGAGGAGTTTAGTTTATTTTGAATGGATCTGGAGTAATAAATGTCAATTATAATCATTTTGATTTTCATGTTTGCGAAGATCCCTGTCCTAATGCCTTCTGAATGCAGTGCCGGGCTTCGGTCAGTACAACAGAGACACAAACCCGCTGTTTGCAGCCTCTGATCCAAACAAGGCTTTGGCTTAATCTCAGACTCCAATGGCATTCAAAGTCACAGCCACATGGACAAACCAGATGAGCCATAAGAAGGAAATTTAGTTTTTAATAAGAGGGAATTAAAGCACTGAAGCTGCCAAGTGTTTGACTTAGGGGAGAACGCCTCTGAGCACGCTGGACTGGTAGAAGAAAGAGGAAGAAGCTGAGAGAATGTCAAACAGAAGGCAGTTTTACAGCATGAAGACGAGGATTAGCCATTTAAAGCCCTGTTTGAGAGCCACATTGTGGCTGAACATTCCTGCTCTAACCTGTGGTGTAAAACAAGGTGCTGGCTAAATATCTATCAGGAAGGTTCTCTTCAGAGATGGAGATGAAAGTTATCTCTGAAATGTGCTAATAAAGTTTACGTTTCAGCCAAGCAATGGTTGCTTGCTAAAGTATTCATAACCATTGAACTCTACCACATCTTGTTACAGTACAATTACAAGTTTAAATGTATTCTTTTTAGAAGGTTTTTCATGGAGCAACGCGTATTAGCACATAATTGCAAAGATGAAGGAAAATTAATCATGCCTTTCAAAGTTTAAAAAATAAAAATCCTGAAATTGTGATAAACATTTGTATTAAACTCTCTTTAAACTAATACCCCTGAATAAAATGCAGTGGACTTGCTTTCAGAAGTCAGCTAATTAGCAAACAGAGTTCACCAATACAATTTAATCTCAGATTAAATTCAACAGTTTTGTGAAAGCCTTAGGTTTGTTGGAGAACATGATTCCATGATGCAGCCTTGGTACTTCACTCTCTTGTAATTTGTGTGTTTCTGTGTGTTTACTCTGCTCTTCCACTATTCTGTAGTCACTTTCACTAGAAAGGAACTTCTAAACATCAGACGGTCCTCTCTTGACATTTCATCTCAATTTGTCATCGACTCCAGCTTTACTGAGATCTTTGTAGCTCCCTAGGGGAGTGTTCTCTAACCACTCTTCTTCTCTCTGTGCACCAATGACTGCACCTCAGTAGACCTGTCTGTGAAACTCCTGAAGTTTGCAGATGACCCCACTGTGGTTGGTCTGATCCAGGACAGTGATGAGCCTGCATACAGAAAGGAGGTGGGTCAGCTGCTCCACTGGTGTGCTCAGACTCATCTCGAGCTGAACCCACTCAAAACAGTGGAGATGACAGTGGACTTCCCCCCACACTGAATACCCTCACCATCTTCAACAACACTGTGTCTGCTGTGGATCACTTCCCTTTCTTGGAACCTGAAGTAATCCTCACACACTTCCTGTAGCTACTCAAGAAATCCAACCTTCCACAGGAGCTGCTGGTCATCCTGTACACTGCCGTTATTGGCAGACACAGACACTGTCCGTCCTATATTCACAAATTACACAAAACAAGACAGCTTCAAACTACAATGAACAATTAGGCATGCAGAGAGGATTATCAATACAACTTTATTTACAAAGTACTTTAAAAACAGCACTATAAAACAAAGTGCTGTACACTGACAAAGGGCTGACCATCCCTCCTGTCACAATCTGCACCTGTTTTGTGTTTGGTTGATTGCACTCACCAGAGTTTTGTTGTATTTAAGCCCGTGTTTTCTGTTCCTCATGGTCAAGTCGTCTGTTGATGCTTCTGTTTATCCCTGGTTCCCTGGTTGAGTTTTCCTTTGTGTCCAGTAAATTTTGTCTTTACTCGTACTCGTACTCGTCGTCTTCCGCTTGATCTGGGGTCTTTATCCGCTTTATCCCAGACACCTCCTCCAACTCCTCCGGGGGGAGTCCAAGGCGTTCCCAGGCCTGCCGAGAGAGTGTGTTCTGGGCCGTCCCCTGGGCCTCCTCCCGGTGGGATGTACTTGGAACACCTCCCGAGGAAGGCGTCCAGGAGGCATCTGATATAGATGCCACCACAACTGGCTCTTCTCGATGTGGAGGAGCAGCGGCTCTACTCCAAGCCCCTCCCGGATGGCCGAGCTCCTCACCCTATCTCTAAGGGAGTGCCCGGTCACCCTACGGAGGAAGCTCACTTCAGCCGCTTGTGTCCAGGATCTCATTCTTTTGGTCATGACCCAAAGTTCATGGCCATAAGTGAGGGTAGGAACGTAGACCGAGCGGTAAATCGAGAGCTTCGCTTTTCGGCTCAGCTCTCTCTTCACCACAACGGACCAGCCCAGTGCCCCCATTACTGCGGCAGCCGCACCGATTCATCTGTCCATTTTTACCCCACTCGTGAACAAGACCCCGAGATACTTGAACTCCTCCACTTGAGGCAGGAACTCCCCTCCAACCTGAAGAGGACAAGCCACCCTTTTCCGGTTGAGAACCATGACCTTGGACTTGGAGGAGCTGATCTTCATCCCAGCCGCTTCACACTCGGCTGCGTACCGCCCCAGCGCATGCTGTAGGTCTTGACTAGAGGGGGCCAGCAGGACCACATCATCTGCAAAAAGAAGAGACGAAATCCACTGGTCCCCAAACCAGACCCCCTCCAGCCCTTGGCTGCGCCTAGAAATCCTGTCCATAAAAATTATGAACAGGACCTTTATTTTATTAAATTTATCCATCTACCATGCACCTGCCAACATCCTGCTGTCGCTTTGTTCCTTCTCAACCCCACACTATGACACCTCCATGCAGGACTTGTACAGGTCTAGGGTCAGGGAAAGGACTGCCAACATCTCTGCAGACCCCACACATCCTGGATACAAACTGTTTAGACTTTCACCATCAGGTCAGCACTACAGAGACAGTTTCTTTCCCCTGGCAGTCTCTTTGATGAACACCTAACAGTCAGAATGCCCAGATCATTACCATGCATATTTCCCAACTCAACCATGTCAGACAGGTCGGGAAGAAAGTTGTGGAGAAGTTTTCAAACAGGATTAGGTGGTAAAACAACATTCCAGACATTGAACATCTCCCAGAACACTTTTCAGTTCATCATTTGAAATTGGGGTGATGGCACAACTGCAGACTTCTCAAGACATGGATGTCTGTCTAAACCTACTGATTGGGCAAGGAGAATAATAATCAGAGAAGCAGGTAGTGTAGCATCATAACTTGAGGAATGGAGGAGCTCCAGAGATCGACATTTCTGCTGGGACAATCTGTGGACAGGACAAGTATTTGTTGTGCACTCCACATATTTGATCTTTATGGAAGAGTGGGAAAATAAAACATTAAAAACACGTGTCCAGGCAGACCTGTCAACATCAGGTTAACAGGCCTGCCTGATCCATTCAGCTAATGGTTTGCAAATTTTTGAATTACATTTTATTTTTGTTTTGTCTTCTTAACTAGATTGTTAAAGCAGAATTCAGCACAGTCACAGTAATATGAAGATAAGTTGGGTTAGATCCCATTTATGAGTCACTGTTTGAAACATCTGTTTTATAAATAAATAAATAACGTCCTTTTCATGGGAGTGTGTTTTCATGTCTGTTAAATTAGAACTGCTCAGCAGTTTGATGTTCTGAGTCATAAAAGATGCAGTAAGTTCATATTAGCTGCTTTTTGGCAGCCCCTGTATCTCCATGCTTTGATCAAATGATTTAACACTACCAGAACTGCTTGGAAACTTTCAAAATTTATTTTGTAGAACTTTTCCTTGCATTAAACCAATTGTAATGCTTAACTCCTCTCTGTCACATTTATGACAGCTTGTCTAATTACTGTGTGGTTATATTTTTATAAATCTTTTTTGCCACCCAGCTATGTGTGTATATGTGTGCATGAGCAATTAGTTTTGAGAGACACTCCTCGGTTGCAGACAAACTTGTTAATTTATTGTCTCCCAAACAGATGTCAGGTTTTGCCTTACACTCAAACATGCATCTCATACAAGCCGCCGCTCACATCTGCCCATATGGGCGGCTGTCATGGAGATTTTGTCACCAGTAGTTGACGTCTCCTGCTGTAAACTTCTAAAGACAAATTTCCATATTCTTCCAACAGATTTCTTTGTTGACTTGAGCAGGATAACTGTCAATTTTAACCTGCCAAATTTGTTGTGTTTTGTTTTTTTCAATGACAATTTGGCATTTTTACGGGGGTGCGTATATTTTTACATCCACGGCAGTGGCCGTTTAATATTAGCCATGTGGGCGGTTGCCCAGGGCGGCATTAGAACAGGGGAAGCATGAGCCCCACATTAAAAAAAATCATTTTTTATCTGTCAGATACACCCTGAATAAGTTTTCTATTGCTTTTGTGCATGTGCAGTAGTTGTAGAGTTGGCGGCTCTGTAAATTGTAAAAAAACAAACAAAACAAAAAAAAACAAAAAATAGAGATCAGGTTATGTTTGCTGTCAATCAAACAATACTAGATTGGGTGAGGTTGTTGGGCATTTGGCAATGCTAAACCAGGAAATTAAAAAAAATATTACACCTTTACAAATAGCTGTGTGTGTGTGTGTGTGTGTGTGTGTGTGTGTGTGTGGAGAAGATGGTGGAGGAACTTGCTTAGGGTGCAATTTGGTCAAGAACTGCCACTGATCTACTGTGCTAGGGCTCCACAATATCAGATAAACATAGAATTTTGATGCGATTGCTGAATGTTGAAATAACCCTGTCGATGATGAGCAAACCAAATTTAAACCAACTTTTTTTTATTCTTTTCTTTCTCATCCTTCATCACAGTGTCCCACCACTCTTAATGTGCTTTAGTGTCTGAGGCACAAAAAATACACAAGACGTGTGATCGGTGGGAGCAAAAGTCTATTCATTACCCAAATACTTTGTTGAAGTGCAGAATTTGCATTCATGGCACTAACAATTATTACATGTTCATCTCAGTAAATTAGAATACAGGTTCCAATGAAGATTATTGTCAGATTAAAAATACCTTTTGAAAAATAACATCCTTTAGGCAGGTATTAAACATAATTTTCATTAAGCTACCATTTTTGTATTAAAAATGTTTGTTCATTGTTCTGATGTAATATTCTTATCTTAAATGTTGTGTTTTCATTAGCTGTAAGTCGAAAATTATGTTAACAGAAATAAAGGCTTGAAAACATCAGTCTGTGGGTAATTAATCTCTAAAATGTGTTTCACTTTGTGAATCAAGTTACTGAAATAAATTAACCTTTTAATAACATTCTGATTTATTGAGATGTGCCTGTGTGTTCTTTTATAGACCAGTAAAACACAGCATAAACAAGTATTTCATAAAAATGCCTTTCATCACGACAGTTGCATACTCTTTCAAACATCTCTTGTAACATTTCATAGAGGATACATTTTTAACCCACTAGGAAAACCAGTTCAGATTCCACGATTATGCATTCCAATAAATATATATATCAATGTATATTATACATCCATCCATTTTCAATACCTACTTCTTCCATAGTGGGTCACGGGGGAGCTGGTGTCTATCTCCAGCAATCTATAGGCAAGGTACACCCTGGACAGGTCGCCAATCCATCGCAGGGCAACACAGAGACACACAGGACAAACAACCATGCCCACACTCATTCACACCTAAGGGCAATTTAGAGACACCAATTAACCTGAGAGTCATGTTTTTGGACTGTGGGAGGAAGCCACAGTACCCAGAGAGAACCCTGACATGCACAGGGAGAACACCCAAACTCCATGCAGAAGACCTCTGGCCAGGACTCGAACCAAGGACCTTCCAAGTGCAAGGCAAAAGTGCTACCACCTGTGCCACCATCATCGATCAACAATGATCGATCATCATTGTTTTAAATGTGGGCTTTCTTTCTGGATGTCGCTCAAAACACCTACAAAAGGCCATGCATGGATACAGGGAGCGTTACTCTGGGCCTCTGTGATTCATCTGCATCCTACAGGTTGATTTTGTATTAGCAAAAAATGTTCTGGTGGAGAAATGTATCCAGTGAAAAACTTTCATTTCTGTCTCCTGCGTGTGACATAAAAACACATTATATTCACGTTAAACATTTTCAGCCAAAAACATGGGAGGACCTGTAATTTCTGACCCTTACAATTTTTATATTACAAGATAGATTAAAACAAACAATAATATTTTAGCTCAGAGACAAGGCAAAGATTGTATTTTCGTGCAGCAGTGTGACCATACGTGTAAGTGCACAGCATGAAAACTTGGTTTGGCCATGTGCCATGCAGCTGGAAGCCATCATATCACCAATTACTTTCTGTCTTCTGCTCTCTCTTCCTCTTTCTTCTCTCCTCTCTCTTTGGCATTCACTTGATCTCTCTCTTCCCTCTGCCCATATTTTTTCTGTCTTTCTGTCTAAAATGTTTCAGGACTGTCTCTTTCTAACCCAAGAGCTCACATCACTGTTAACCCCTCAGGCTGGTCTTCGCATGCTCCTTCCCTGCGTTTAATCATCACCATCAAACTCACTTCATCCATCCTGCTTCCCAAGATTAAGTCCACTAACATCTTCACCCTCCTCAATGGGATATTGAAAAAAGGTTTATCTTAAGGGTTGGATCTGTATAAATTAACCAGCTCCATCTGTCAGAGGCTAATTTACAGCAGCAGGTTAAAGCTGCATCTCATGCCATGAGTGAAGGGCAGAAAGGGTATAAACACTGATTACAGATTGTGAACTAAATGAACATGTCATCACAGTGAGGGATGGAGGAAATGAGCGGGTTAACAGTGTAAACAAATGACGAACATAATGAGGATGAATTACTGCTGTGAACAAGAAGGCCTTTGTTTTTAATTATACCTGCTGCTTTCTCCAACTCTCTGAAACTCACTCACACAGGACATGGACTAATATTATACATAAACATGACATATTTGGGTCTGTTGGGTTTTTGAAAAGACAGGGAAAAGGATTCAGTAAAGTTTTTGAATCAGATCCGAAGCACGTAAACTACAGCTGAAATCCAATAGTCAGTTCTACTTTTAAAATAATTACCAGTACTGTAGTATTGTTTTCTTTCCTGAGTGATTTGACTTCTTTTGTCACACTTAAATGCTTCAGATAATCAAACATTTCACATGTTAACATCACACAAAAATCAGGTTAGTAAGTACAAAATGCAGTTTTCAAAAGATTATTTCATTTATTACAGGATAAATAATCAATCCAAACCAACCGAGCCATATGTTGAAAGTATTAGCTCCTCAACCTAATAACCAGCTTTGGGGCCCTTTGCTGCCACAACTACCATCAAGTGTTCACAATAATTGGTAAAGAGCGGCATTCATCACTGTGGAGAAAATTGTACTCATCCTTTTTTCTTTTTTTCAGCTATCCAAATGCTCATGTGCATTTGGATCATTGTCCAGCTGCATAACCCAAGTTTGCTTTAGATTAAAGTCGTGAACAGGAGTTAGGACATTCTCCTTCAGAGTTTTCTGATAGAAAGCAGAGTTAATGGTTCCATCCGTTATGAAAAGTCGTTCAGGTCTTGGAGCAGCACAGCAGCCCCAGAATGTCACACCACCACCGCCATGCTTGACTGTGGGTATAATGGTGTTTTTCTGAACTGCTGTGTTAGTTTTATGTAATAAAATGCACGGCTTTGGTCTTGGGAAGAATATTTTTCTTCGAGTCAAATGGCTGGTAGTTCAATTGTAGTTTCCTACACCACCTTATGTTGATGTGCCCCTGGGCAAGGTATCCAAATAAACAATCTGCATATTTTGGTGGATGACCACATGCAAGTTTGGGTGAATGAGAGTTGTAGTTTATAAAATGTATTTTGAGTAATTTCAGACAAACCGTAATATTCTTTTTGATCAATGTTGGTTTTGACCTTGGAACGCTGCCATGGAGGCCGTTCTTGTCAAGTCTCCTCTTTATTGTTGAATCATGAACATTGATATTAACAGAGGTTCCATGTTTTCTCCATTTGTGAATAATGGCTCTTACTGCGGTTAACCAAAAGCCTCAGAAAAGGCTTTGAAGCCCTTTTTAGACTGATAGATGTTTCTCATCTGTTTCTTGATTTCTTCAGCTTGGGGCCAGATGTGTCGCTTTCTTGATCTTTTAGCCTACTTCATGTTGTCAGACTGTTTCTATTGAGCTGATCTCTTAATTCTACATGTCTGGCAGCCAACATTTTTGACCATATTTCATCATTTGAATCTTGAAATTCAAATCCTTGAATAGTAATCTGAATAGGAACCTAGTGAACCTGTTACCATAAACACAGAAAAAACACTTATTTCAAGGGAGATTTCATCCTTGTACTTGTATGTGTTTCCATATTCCACGTGTTTGTTTTGGTACAAACGTTTCACTTGGTTGCAGAAAAGAGAAATATAACCAGCCTTGTCTTTACCTGCCTATTATTTGACTATTTTTAAGTTCAGATGAATCATTTGGTTGTTACCATGTTGGTGTTTGGGTGGCAAAAA
This sequence comes from Girardinichthys multiradiatus, assembly GCF_021462225.1. NCBI lineage: Eukaryota > Metazoa > Chordata > Actinopteri > Cyprinodontiformes > Goodeidae > Girardinichthys > Girardinichthys multiradiatus. The sequence goes on along the minus strand of NC_061805.1, from coordinate 34,062,739 downwards.
TTCCCAGAAGAAGAATAAGTTATATTTTCTCAGATAAGTCAAAATTAGTATACCATTAGTGGATACAATGGAGCAGCAGATGTTTTGGATGTCAGCGAAGCTTCATGAATGAACGGCAGCTTAAATAAATCCTTCCCACAACAAAGATCCAGCATTTCACACACAACCACATCTGTTCAGACCTAACAACAATGATCTGTTCTACATTAGGTCTTATGTGTGAGTATAGAATAAATTAGTCTAATAACCTTGTGTCAATCTACAATAGTTCTAATGTCTAAAAAAGCTGTGAATGTGATTTTTGATCACAAAGAGGATAAACATTTATTAAATCTTAAATTGTGTTTAAAAAAAGCTTTTCAGCATAGAATGATCCAATTAAGTTTTTTTTTTTAAATCTTGAGCTGATTAAATTTAGTCAAGAACACATTTCAAAGGTTGTTAGCCAGAAGCTGACTTCCAATAGACAATAGAAGATTGTTTCTGGCGCAACCTTTTTGAGTGCTCCTGCATCTCCCCTGGCCTCATCACCATGGGTGGTGTGCCATATACAGGTCCTTCTCAAAAAATTAGCATGTTGTGATAAAGTTCATTATTTTCTATAATGTAATGATGAAAATTTAATATTCATATATTTTAGATTCATTGCACACTAACTGAAATATTTCATGTCTTTTATTGTCTTAATACGGATGATTGTGGCATACAGCTCATGAAAACCCAAAATTCCTATCTCACAAAATTAGCATATTTCATCCGACCAATAAAAGAAAAGTGTTTTTAATACAAAAAACGTCAACCTTCAAATAATCGTGTACAGTTATGCACTCAATACTTGGTCGGGAATCCTTTTGCAGAAATGACTGCTTCAATGCGGCGTGGCATGGAGGCAATCAGCCTGTGGCACTGCTGAGGTCTTATGGAGGCCCAGGATGCTTCGATAGCGGCCTTTAGCTCATCCAGAGTGTTGGGTCTTGAGTCTCTCAACGTTCTCTTCACAATATCCCACAGATTCTCTATGGGGTTCAGGTCAGGAGAGTTGGCAGGCCAATTGAGCACAGTGATACCATGGTCAGTAAACCATTTACCAGTGGTTTTGGCACTGTGAGCAGGTGCCAGGTCGTGCTGAAAAATGAAATCTTCATCTCCAAAGCTTTTCAGCAGATGGAAGCATGAAGTGCTCCAAAATCTCCTGATAGCTAGCTGCATTGACCCTGCCCTTGATAAAACACAGTGGACCAACACCAGCAGCTGACACGGCACCCCAGACCATCACTGACTGTGGGTACTTGACACTGGACTTGGGGCATTTTGGCATTTCCTTCTCCCCAGTCTTCCTCCAGACTCTGGCACCTTGATTTCCGAATGACATGCAGAATTTGCTTTCATCCGAAAAAAGTACTTTGGACCACTGAGCAACAGTCCAGTGCTGCTTCTCTGTAGCCCAGGTCAGGCGCTTCTGCCGCTGTTTCTGGTTCAAAAGTGGCTTGACCTGGGAAATGCGGCACCTGTAGCCAATTTCCTGCACACGCCTGTGCACGGTGGCTCTGGATGTTTCTACTCCAGACTCAGTCCACTGCTTCCGCAGGTCCGCCAAGGTCTGGAATCGGCCCTTCTCCACAATCTTCCTCAGGGTCCGGTCACCTCTTCTCGTTGTGCAGCGTTTTCTGCCACACTTTTTCCTTCCCACAGACTTCCCACTGAGGTGCCTTGATTCAGCACTCTGGGAACAGACTATTCGTTCAGAAATTTCTTTCTGTGTCTTACCCTCTTGCTTGAGGGTGTCAATAGTGGCCTTCTGGACAGCAGTCAGGTCGGCAGTCTTACCCATGATTAGGGTTTTGAGTGATGGACCAGGCTGGGAGTTTTAAAGGCCCCAGGAATCTTTTGCAGGTGTTTAGAGTTAACTCGTTGATTCAGATGATTAGGTTCATAGCTCGTTTAGAGACCCTTTTAATGTTATGCTAATTTTGTGAGATAGGAATTTTGGGTTTTCATGAGCTGTATGCCAAAATAATCCGTATTAAGACAATAAAAGACCGGAAATATTTCAGTTAGTGTGCAATGAATCTAAAATATATGAATGTTAAATTTTCATCAAGACATTATGGAAAATAATGAACTTTATCACAATATGCTAATGTTTTGAGAAGGACCTGTAGTCCTTGTAAGGAACTGCCCCAGATGGCTGTACGAACTGTTTAAAAACAAAATGAATACATGGAACTTTACTTTCATGGGGGTTTGATTGTGAATCACAGCTGAGGGGAAAGGCCCATTGAAACGGTAACAACAGCATAAAGTGGAGCTGCTACGAGTAAGGGTAAAACCCACTACTGCCACCTTTGTTCACAACTGTGGTGTCAGTCAGTCAGTCATTTTCTACCGCTTATTCCATAGTGGGTCGCGGGGGAGCTGGTGCCTATCTCCAGCAGTCTATGGGTGAGAGGCTGGGTACATCCTGGACAGGTTGCCAGTCCATCACAGGGCAACACACAAACAACCACGCACACACTCATTCATTCATACACCTAAGGGGAATTTTGAGAGACCAATTAACCTAATAGGCATGTCTTTGGTCTGTGGGAGGAAGCCAGAGTACCCGGTGAGAACCCACGCATGCACAGGGAGAACATGCAAACTCCATGCAGAATTGAACTCCTGAAAACTCCTGGGAATTGAACCCAGGACCTTCTTGCTGCAAGGCAACAGTGCTACCAACTGCACCACCATGGAGCCCAACTGTGGTGTTGTTGCCCTAAAATAATATGAATATAAGGGTATGCATGTGATCAGGCTTTTACATTACATGAACATCAGTGTTTCACTACCCAAAACCCAACCAGTGTGGTTTGATGTCATCACAGGTGCTTTCAGTTGCATGTGGCAGACATATGAGAAACCAATGTAGCTTTAGTTTATAATCCAAAAAGTGATGAGTTAATGGAATTAATGTATTAATGTAACTAGTGAATATTTTTTTATGATAAAAACACATTTGGATTATTTTTTAAGTATCGATCTCACATTGGTTTTTTTTCCCTCCCTGTTGCTTTTTAGAGCCCGAATGTGACATCGCAACCATCATAGGAAGAATGTCTCACTGTGCAGAAAAGGGGCCACTCATTAAAGGGGGGCAAATTGTAACAACTAATACTCTCAAGCACACACACAAAGATGGAGATGTGGCCGGGCAAAAAGCCAGATGCTCCAAGAGAAGGAAACTCACATTCTTGTGATGAGGAGTCATGAAGTATCAGGTTCCATAGACTGTGGTGGGAGTTTGAGCCCCTCATCACACACACACACACACACACACACACACACACACACACACACACACACACACACACACACACATAGTGCCCCCATCTTCATGCAACACACTTTGTTACTTTGCGGAGCCTTTGGGTCTGATGGCATGGATAAGATATGCGAAACAACGTACGGTGTTTGCGAAAGTTTCAGTATTTCCTTACCCTTTTTTACTTTGACATGTTACAGCCTTACTTCGATACATTTAATTGGGATTGAGATGATAAGTAGGACCTACGTTTTCACATTGCTGGACAAATAAGAACAAACAGGTTTTGAGTCAAAACGTAGTTGAAAACATCTTATACTGCAATTACACCTGCAAGTCTTTTGGTGTCACTTCCAGCTTTTTCACTAAAATAACCTTTTCAGGAGCTAAGGTTGTATTCTGGGGTAATGCATGAACCAAAGTTAAATCAGACAAAAGTGGGTGGAAATTTACTCCCAATGGTAGGGAGGTAGGACATTTATTTTCTTTTAACATTTGTTTTGCCGCCCTTGTTGCCTTTATTGTAATTTTTTCTTGAAAGTAAGCAGATAGAAAATGGTGTGAAGAGAGGGGGAACACTTGCAGCACAGGTCACTGTGGCTCAAACCAGGGGACAACTGGATCGAGGGCCGAAGCCTCTCTGTACAGGGGCTGCGCACTCTATACCGCTGCACCAGCGCTGTAACCAAGGAAGGTTGAATGAAGCCTGAACTAACGGTGGAGCCACGAGGTGCGATGATGCCAAACATTTTTCACTGGTCAAACATCCCAGTCATCTCCTCCTCTCATGGTCATATTTTCTGTTTACTTTAAATTCTGTATTTTTATTTGCAGAGACTCGAATGTCTTTTCTGCAACATAGTTCAGGCTTAGGTTGGACGGAAAGCCTCTAAACAGCAATTCTGAAGTCCTGCCACTGATCCTCAATTATATTTAAGTGTGGTCTTTGACTAGGCCATTCAAACATGGTAATATGCTTTGATTTAACCAAGGGCTAATGACCCAGTATATTTGTTCTATAAAAATACACTCAAGCACTTTACAGTTTTTTTTTGTTTCAGGGCAAATGCCAAAACAAACAAATAAAAAAAGATCAAACAGTGACACCAAAATCTGGATAAAAATTTTGTTTTTCCTTTATGCCATTTTGTCTGAGGGGGATGGTTTCTTTGTTGTAAGTCAATGTTTGGTGTTGAATTTTGAGCAGTGAAGGTGCACAACACTGTGGGCTTTTTTTCCATCTTCATTACAGAGAGCAGTTACTCACCCTGGTCTGTACGTCCAGAACAGCTTGAAGGAGGACTTGTAGATGTGGGAAAATAATGTAGGACACACATGTCATACTTCCACCTGGATGTCTGTACATTAGTAGCCAATTGCTTTCAGAACAGCTGTTAATTATTCTTTATGATTTAAAAACACCAAAGCAAAGTGTGAACTCATTGTACAGCATGGCTGACTTATTTTATCGTTCTTTGCTGCAAGTTTGTGCACCTTTGTCTTCAACCAAGAATGGCCTTTGTGGTGCATATTGGGATATGTAGTGTTATTGGTTTAAGTTATTAGACATAGGAAATTGTTGCACAGGCCGGATGTGGCCTGCAGGCTTTTGAGCTTGACATGTCTGTCTTACCAATATGAAATTTCATGTTCCAAGATACATTTTTTCCTTCAATTAACCATTTTTGCACAAGTCGAACATGGGAATGGCTTCTCACCGGTGTGAGTTTAAATAAGTTCACTTACACAAGAAAGGCCTGTCACCTGTGAGAGGCCGTATATGAACAGTTAACTTCAACCGAAACATGTCATACAGGAAAAGGCCTCTTTCCTGTCTGAATTACCATATGTTCTTACTAATAAAAACTTTGACACAAACCATAAAAGACACTTTATCGCTCTTGTCCATTGTCTTTTTACTTCTGAGCTAGACCCTGTTTGGTTGTAGTTCCATGTGGTCTCGTTCCTTGTAAGTAGGATTTACTGAAAAGGCATAAGTCCACTGTTGCTGTTCAAGATGCTCTTTCTCTACGGTGATAAGGAGTCCACCTGATCTGTGGAGGTTGTGGTCACACCCCGTTTCCTATTTTTGAATTCACTCTGGTTCTTCATCTGTTGAAGTTCTGGTTCTTCTTGGTCCAAATTAGAGGCCCTCTTCTGGTTGCAGACCTGCCACTAAGTGAGAACCATTCTGCCAGACAGAATTCTATGGGAGATCTGGACAGGCAAAATGCAAAAAACATGCTGGGGATTACGACAAATTGAAACAATGATTTGAGAAAAATATCTATTTTTCTCATTTTTTACTGTGTTCTGATAGCATATCTAAAGAAACCTGCAGTTTATTCCCTCCACAAACAGAAAGAAGTCTGAGCAATCAATTAAGCTTTAAATTATACAGAAACTGCAGAAAGAGTTAGCTTTTTCAAATATTTTGGAATGTTGTTCAGTAAGCAGCTCACATGGAAAACACATGTTGATAAAATAACAGAGAAAAGTAAAAGGATTGTTAATCATTTTAAATGTTTGAGAGGCAGGGAGGGGGGTGCAGACAAGGCAGCACTAAAAAACTACAAACACTGACCCCATAAGATCAGCTTCTGATTCCTAAATATTATTGAAACAAATTTAGACATAATTTGATATCGAGCATGTGCTGCGAGGCCAGTTAAAACACAGACTGGAATGGGTGAATTACAGCTGGAGCTTGCAATGAAAACTATTAATAACCCCTGACTTTTATTTGTTCCACAGAGGAAGGGGATGAGATAAAATAAATAAATAAATAATCTACAATCATACAGAAATAATGGATTCGGTTTACATTGCATCTAGAGTTTCAGATAATAAAATGGGAACAGGTTTTTTTTTTATTGTTTATAGATTGGGTTTTTATTATGGGCAATCAAATAATTCATGTTAATTTAGCTTTTTATACAGAACCTTTGGCAATTCCAATAACTAAGTTGGACAGAAGATGCTATTCTGACAAAGCTTTAATCTATTCAGATTCTCGTAGTACAGTAGTAACTATCCAACATGCGCATTCAGAAACAAGGTCAAATAATGCATTAGATATAAATTGATTCATTTCCAAGATAGAGCAGAAAAACATAACTAAACTTTATGCGGACATGACGGTGTGAATTTAGAAGAACCTTTTAGAAAAACTTGTGACTGGAGCAGTAAAGAGATTTATGGTACATATGAACATAAAACACAGTAAGGCTGAAATTAAAACATAGTTCAATTATAAACAGCAGAAAAATGCCCAGAACACTGAGGACAGAGAAGAGAGAGGGAGGTATTATTATAGAATAAATATGAGATAAAGGTGTTTTGGAAGCCATTTTAAAAAAGGAATACACAAACTGTTTAAGCATTAACAGCTTATGACTGACAAAATACTTTTCTGTTCATGAAGGTTTTTTTTTTGTTTGAACAGAAAAAACGAAAATGGGTTTTCTTGCAATGAACTGACACAGAGGAATAGCATAAATTCAGGGCATGTGTACTTGTGTGGCAACTTGCGTGCACATCTTAAAGTGCTTTACAAGAAAAAAAAAAATGATTAATTTCATTAGAATTAAGAAATACATTAAAATAATTATAGTAATTTGAGCATTACTTGAGAAGACACCAAAGAGCACCATGGAGATAAATGACTCAGAAAGGATCGTTGTGTAATTCGATCCCTTTCCTCTAGATGTCAGTATCTGTCTGCACTTCCTCCACCAACAATGTTTACTCATCATCTTTCTTTTTACTAGAATTGAGTTTGCAAAGTAAAATACAGTTTGCAACATTTTTCCATAATGAATCATCATATTTTTACACATCAAAAAAATAAATTTGGTGGTGTTCTAAACCTTACATGACTGTGTACCCCATCTTTTGTTTGTATTGCACAGATGGTTTTCAATTTTCCTTTTATAGCCCCTCCTAGATGTTGTGGCTCCTCCAAACCAGGGTTGTAAAAACATTTTGTGACACAGGTCAAAATTTGCAAGTTGAAAGTACTCATGGGCCACAAAGAAAAAAGTATTCTAATGTGATTTTTCCCACCTGCTCAACAATATACACATGCAATATTTTAATAACATAAAGGTAGACTAATATTTGTAAAATAGAGATATGTCAATCTGTGTAGACACTAAATACAAATAGTCTTACATGTTTGCCTTATTCAAAGAAGTGCACACCAGTTCCTAATTATTTGGGTCAATTGATTCAATTTTGTTAGACTAGACAAAAAGTCCTCAGTAACAAGAGGAGTCTCTCTTTCTTTAAAAACACTTGCTGAATTTACATAGGTTTAATTAAAAGTTTTCAATTTTAAAAGTTTTAGGTAAAAGTCGCTGGATGCTTGTGGTCCTTTTCCCATGATATCTAACGTATCAAAATAAAAGCAAAAGTGTGTCTATAAAAAGACAAATGCTTTGTGTTGTGACAGCCTCAGCTGTAAGATTTGAATCTGTTGGTGAAAATCATCTGCCTGTGCTGGTGGATAAACTTGACATCATTGCTGAACTGCAGCCTGGAATTGGATAGTTCCAAAATGGCCCCCGGAGCACACTTTCTACTCCCCACTCTATACTATTCATTACAGCATTTTTTACCACCATCTAGTAAAGCTTCTCTTTGGGGTATCCTTCTGTCCCAGATCACCTCTAACATGACATTCTTTCCTTTCTTTTCTTCATCTCTTTTGTGCACCAGACATTGCTCTGCATGGTTGACCTCAGGTACTTAAACTCTTCCACCGTCAGAATATCTGCTCCTGTTCCACCTATCTTTTCTCATCTATCTAGCCATCATTGTGGTGGCTACACATTCATTTGAACACATATTCCTGATATGTTTAGACCCATCGTGTCTTTCAAAAGGGAAACCAGCAATGCCACAACCCGACTACTTTATAACAGGTGGTTTGTTTTGTTTTAGAGATTTTGTCATGTAGGCTTTTCAAGAAAAGCAAGAAATGGATTAAGCCAGCAAACCTGTCAGTATGGAGCAAATAATATCTATATTTTATGAATGCTTTATTTGTGACGTTGTACTGTTTTGTATTTTTAGTGATTGCTGTTAAAGCTTATATTTTTATATGTTTAGTAATCAATTGTTGATATTTTTAACTCACCTCTCGGATGGAAATTAGCTGACAAAAAAAAGACCTAACCAAGTGCAGTGAGTCTTTGCTCTTTGAGCTTAAAGTAAATAAATAAGTGATAATACAATTAAAAGTTTTCTCGTGATGAACGGACGGAGAGGAAGGTGTTTTGGATAGATTTAAAGGTTGGGAGATCAGAAGCCAATGAGTACCATAGAGATAAAAGCCTCAGGACAGAATATGTAATTTGGCCTCTTTCCACTAGATGTCAGCATTTCCCTGCTTTTCCTCCACTAGGTGCTTCTTCCAGTCTTTGCGAATCAGTGTAAATCGGAAATTGAAAAACGATTAACAGTTAATTAATCATTACTTTTTTTTACCTACCTTTATTATAAGTTTTCTTTTTCCCGGGTATAGAGCTACCTCATCACATACCTACAAAGTTGTTCAATTCAATTAAGTTTATTTATATAGCGCCACTACACAACACGTCGTCTCAAGGCACTTCACAAAAAGTCAGGTACATACAGTCCAATTAATCCTAACCATTGAACAGTGCAGTCAGATTCAGCTATTATTCAAATTGGATAAAAAGTTTTTCTGTCTCAGGAAACCCAGCAGATTTCATCCAGTCAGTGACTTGTAGCATTCACTCCCGGATGAGCATGTAGAGACAGTGGACAGTCACTGGCGTTGACTTTGCAGCAATCCCTCATACTGAGCATGCATGTAGCGACAGTGGAGAGGAAAAACTCCCTTTTAACAGGAAGAAACCTCCAGCAGAACCAGGCTCAGTGTGAGCAGCCATCTGCCACGACCGACCGGGGGTTTGAGAGAACAGAGCAGAAACACAAAGAGAAAGAAGCACTGATCCAGGAGTACTTTCTATGGGAAGGAAAAGTAAATGTTAATGGATGTAGCTCCTTTAGTCGTTTCACCTAGAAAGAAAGAACAGATAAACTCTGAGCCAGTTTTCAAGGATAGAGTCTAAAAGAGAGCACATAGAGTTAGTCACAGTAAAGCTCAGTCAATCGCCATGTCTAGGAGAGAGAAAGGGTTAAACACTAAAAGACAGGGCTATGTGGATCATCGGTAGAGGGTGAGCATTAAGTTGTTGCCAGCAGAAGCTTGGACGATGCCCCTCTCCAGAAAGATGTCACAGGTAGACACAGAGTCAGACCAGGTGTAGCTTCTAGGAAGAGAAAAGAGAGAACAAGGTTAAAAGCTGAAATAACAGCAAATAATGCAAAATTGGAGAGTAGTGTGAGAATGTAGCGAAGAGGGTGAAAGTGGTCATTATGTCCTCCAGCAACCTAAGCCTATAGCAGAATAACTACAGAGATAGCTCAGGATAACCTAAGCCACTCTAACTATAAGCTTTATCAAAAAGGAAGGTTTTAAGCCTAGCCTGAAAAGTAAACAGGGTGTCCATCTAGAGCCCACTGATGGTCATTGTTATACTAAAAACCACAATGATTGGGATACCTCTCTCTGTCAGATTGACCATAACCATTGGAAAAGAGAAGGAGTCATACAGGTAGCAGAAATGGAGGGTGTGTTTGCACCTCAACCATAACTGAGCCGGTTTAGGCTAAACCTGGGAGGGAAGAAGACGGAGGTAAAAAATAAAGAAGATAGCTCAGGATAACCTAAGCCACTCTAACTATAGGCTTTATCAAAAAGGAAAGTTTTAAGCCTAGCCTTAAAAGTAGACAGGGTGTCTGCCTCACGGACTAAAACTGGGAGCTGGTTCCACAGGAGAGGAGCCTGATAACTAAAGGATCTGCCTCCCATTCTACTTCTAGAGACTCTAGGAACCACCAGTAAACCTGCAGTCTGAGAACGAAGTGCTCTGTTAGGAACGTATGGAACAATCAGATCTCTGATGTATGATGGAGCTAGATCATTGAGGGCTTTATATGTGAGGAGGAGAATTTTAAATTCTATTCTGGATTTAACAGGGAGCCAATGAAGGGAAGCTAAAATAGGAGAAATATGATCTCTCTTTTTTAATTTTCATTAGAACTCTTTCTGCAGCATTTTGAATCAGCTGAAGGCTTTTAACTGCATTTTGTGGACATCCTGATAGTAAAGAATTACAATAGTCCAGCCTTGAAGTAACAAATGCATGGACTAGTTTTTCAGCGTCACTCCTCGGCAGGATATTTCTAATTTTGGCAATGTTCCGGAGATGAAAAAAGGAAATCCTAGAAACCTGTTTAATATGGGATTTAAATGACATGTCCTGGTCAAAAATAATACCAAAGTTTTTTACTTTATTATCAGACGTCAATTTATTGCCATCCAGGTTAAGTGATTGACTAAGCAATTTCTTTTTTAAAGACTCCGATCCAAAGACGACAACTTCTGTCTTGTCTGAATTTAGAAGCAGAAATTTTAAAGTCATCCAAGTTTTTATGTCTTCAAGACATGCTTGTAGTCTAACTGGTTGGGCTCATCAGGATTTATGGATAAGTAAAGCTGAGTATCATCAGCGTAACAGTGAAAATGTATCCTATGCTGCCTGATAATTTGACCTGTTGGAAGCATATATATAGTGAAGAGAACTAAAATGGAGCTGGTAATCAGAGGGAACACTTTCTTAAATAATTTGGTTGGGATTGGGTCTAACATACAAGTTGAAGGTTTAGATTAAGTTAATATTTCCGATAACTCAGGAAGCTCCACAGGATCAAAACAGTCCAAACACAGATCAGGTTCTACATTTACTTCCAATGTTGTCTCACTTGCTGAGGATGAAGTAATCATCTTCGGGAGTATTTCAAAGATTTTCTTTTTAATAGAATCAATTTTATTTAAGAAGAATCCCATAAAGTCATGACTGCTGAGAGCTAAGGGAATGGATGGCTCAACAGAGCTATGACTCTGTGTAAGTTTAGCAACTGTACTAAAGAGAAACCTAGGATTATTCTTGTTCTCTTCTATTAATGATGAGAAATAAGCTGTTCTAGCTTGGCGAAGTGTCTTTTTATACAACAGTAGGCTATTTTTCCAGATTAAGTAGGAATCCTCTAGGTGTGTAGAGCGCCATTTACTCCAATTTTCTAACATTGTGCTTTAAAGTACGCAGATCTAAATTAAACCAGGGAGCTAGCCTCCTATGAATAATTACCTTCTTTGTCAAGGGGGCTGCATTGTCTAATGCACCATGCAATGATAAAGTAACACTATGAACAAGAGAATCAATTTGTGAAAGGGAAGAAACAAAATTATTGCCCTCCACTGTGCTTTTCTGTGATAATGAAGAAATCAAAAGTGGAACAGATTCTTTAAAGGTTGTTACAGCATTGTCTGATTATGATCTACTATAGTGAAATTTTCTTTCAGGTGTGGAGTACTCGGTTAAATTAAACTCAAAGGTTATTAAAAAATGGTCAGACAGGACAGGGTTATGAGAAAATATTGTTATGTCTTTACACTCAATGCCATATGTCAGCACAAGGTCCAGAGAATGAAGACAAAGGTGGGTAGATTTGTTAATGTTTTGAGCAAGCCAAGTGAGTCTAAAATAGCCTAAATATAGCGTTTAATGCTATCACTTTCAGTGTCAACATGTATGTTAAAATCCCCCACTATAGTAACCTTATCTGTATTAAACACTAAATCAGATAAAAGGTCTGAAAACTGATCTAAAAATTGAGAGTAAGGGCCTGGTGGACGGTACAAAACAGCAAACAGAAGTGGTTTTAGTGCTTTGCACAAAACTTTGTTCAGTTTAATGGTTGTATACCAGCACAGCTTGTACCTGAATCTGCTGATAGAAAAAATTAAGGGAGGATCTGTTCTGATGGTTAACAGGGGGACTTGGAAATATCTCGACACAGCATTTTTTACTGATATATTGGAGTCTATATTTAAACTAAACTCCTAATACCCTTTTATTGGTCTACTGTCTCTGATAATTTTAGGAACATTCCTATGACTTGCAGCCAAAACCTGTGCGTTCATTGTTTACATTTTTTGTAAATCTTAACCTGTTTTCATGTCCAAGACTTTCAAAACTGTATTATAGGTTGTAGCAGGGTTACACTACTTTATAGCATATTACATAAAAATACTATGACATAGAAAATAAATTCAATGCTCTAAAATACCAACTGTACACATATGAATCCATATTGAAATAAAATGTATGTTCTGATTTTAATATCTTTATATATTTCCTACTGTAGTTTAACCAGTTTCTTGTTTTTCTACAGATCTTTTTAGAACTATAATTACTGTTTTAAATGTATCTGTGTGTTTCAGCAGAACAGCTTATGTTGGTCAGAATCGATTCATTTCACCTTATACAGAACCAATTTGTATCTTAACATGAGGCTCATAATTCTTGTCTCTCTGGATTAAGCTACAGCTTTGCAAGAACAACTTTGCAAGACCCTTATTCAAAAAATAGATTAAACAAAGTGGTGCTAACGAACAGGCTTTTCCAAAACTGTCAGCCCTAGACTGAGAGATCCCCCACATCCTTGTTCTGGACGGCACAGCCTACTGGTTCGAAAGAACACCTTTGCTACTTATTTATTTGAAATATGTTTCCTTAAAGTGTCAGAACATCCTCCAAAGCTCCTAAAATGATAAAAAAAGAACAAACTATACCTTTAACAAGAATAATTATCTCATGACCCATGTCGACTTCACATTCATTCATCATCCTACGATCTCAGTATGTATGATAGTATGCCTGTCAATAATTAACAATTAAACCTCACATTCAAACTATTGCACAACCAATAGTCAGTATTTTAATTATTCATGATTAAATGTTTCAAAACCTTTTGGATTTTGGTAAAATAAGACTATTTATATGAGAGAAAACTGCATTAACAGGAGCTTGGGGAACAACAACCAATTTAGGTAGGGAAAAATTAAATAAAGGTACAATATTTGCCCACACTACCCTGCTGCCACCTTCATGTTTCACTATGCATATGGTGTTTTCTTTGGTTAAAGGAACTATGGACCAAAGGTTTTGTTTCATCGGACTACAAAACATCCTTCTAGAAGTATTCATGAGATTTTAGCCAGAAGAAAAAGCTTCTGTCTTGCAACCCAACTCCTGCTGGCTGAAGCTTGCACAAGAGTGTCATCCACAGTTAAAGTTCTGTACCAACATGGGCTTAAAGGCCACTCAGTGAGGAAGCAATTAATTAAAAAAAAACACTTAACATAAAAAGTCAGAATGTAGTTTGGAAATGCACTTTTGGAGAAAAAAACCTTTGTTTTTGAAGATATCTCATCTGCCTGATGATGCAAAATTGAAGTGTTTGAACAAGCATTGTTACATTTGGAGGAAAATGAGAGAAACTTGCAAGCCTAACACCATTCAAACTGGGAAGTACTGGGGTGGACGCGTCATGTTGTACTGATGTTTTACTCCACGAAGGATTCATGCTCTTTACAAAACATGGTTTCAAAAGGAAAAGACCATTATGTGTAAATAATGAAGACATCATGAAAATTAAAGGTGAAGCTTATGTTGGTGGTCTAACGAATCTGGCTTTGTTTTTGACCCTGTACCATGACACAGTGAAAAAATAACTATTTGTGTCATGTGACCTGCTCTGAGTTTTTGAAGAGAGAGCTAGCCAGAGAGCAGGTGAAACACAAACTTTTATGATGTTCAAAATAAACCGCACTAAATATTTTATGACAAGTCACATCAAAGCCTATTCAAGACAGACTTTATTGATCTCACAATGGAGAAATTAACATGTTACAGCAGCTCTTAGTAACACAGAAGTAGGGTGCAGATAGTAAGAAAAAATGTTCAGTCAAAGAAGAACAAGGTAAATGTCCAAAAACAAGTAGAAATAATAGAATAAAATTAAATAATTTATGTACAGTAAAAAGTGGAGGTCATTTGTGCCATTCAATGATTATCTACGACGTTCAACTTGCCACCTGGCTGTTCTGAACTTCTCCCATGTTTGAAAACATCTCAAGATTGCACCTGCTCACCTTGGTGTGTTATCATATGAGTAGTCATATGACTTCTTCGATTAAAACGTTTTCCACAAACCATGCAGGAAAAAGGCTTCTCACCTGTATGAATTCTTATGTGCCTAGATAAACTTCCTCTTTCGCTGAAACGTTTTCCACAAGTCAAACATGAGAACGGCTTCTCACCCGTATGCGTTCTTATGTGCCGAGATAAACTTCTTTTTACGCTGAAATTTTTTCCACACATCAAACACGAGAAAGGTTTCTCACCGGTGTGAGTTTTCATGTGCTCATTGAATTTACTTCTTTGATGAAAACGTTTCCCACAGATCAGGCATGAAAAAGGCTTCTCCCCTGTATGAGTTCTTGTGTGCCCATATAAACCTGCTCTACTGCTGAAATTTTTGCCACACGTCAAACATGAGAAGGGCTTCTTGCCTGTGTGAATTCTCATGTGATCAGTCAAATAACTCTGAGCAAATATTTTACCACAAACTTTACAAGCTGAAATATTGATGTTAGAGTGCAATGTCTCCAGTCTTTCTATTTCTGGAATGTCTACATTCTCAGTGACACCTCTGGTTTGCTGAAACCTCATATTTTCTTCATGTCTACTTGATCCTGAATCTTCAGGGTCATTCCTTGACTGGTTTTGTTTCTCAGGCTCAGAGGACATCTGGATGATGAGTTGGTCCTTGTTTGATTCTGGCTGCTGCTGTTTCTCCAGACTGATAAAGAGTTCTTCCTGTTCATCCTTTATCTCTGGTTGTTCTGGTTCCTCCTGTTCTGGTTGTTCTGGTTCCTCCTGTTCATTCTTTATTTGTGGTGGTTCTAGTTCTTCCTGGTTCTCATTAGTCTGTATAGGTTCTGGTGTCCCCAGTTCCTCCTTCAAGCGTTTATTTTGCGCATAATTCGTGGCCCAACTGGAGTTCCTCTCTAGGCTGCAGAACTGATGATCAGTGAGAAGCTCATTCTCCTTCCAAACATAATGCTGTGGGACATCTGGACAGTCAAAAGAGAGAAAAAGTTGATTTGAGTATAAAACAAATGCTACACTTTTTCATTTCATCTGAAAATGTTCTGAAAATATTTAACCCTCAAGTTTCTCTGGCATTTTAGAAAAATGTCTGCCAGATTCTGTAAAATTGTTGTAGTTGTATTTATTTAACTTGAAATTACTTTGTTCATGTGGTAAGGGTTTGAAAAGCTCTCAATAAAATGTTTCAATAATTTGCAAGGAAACAACAGTTAAAGTAGGGCTGGGTACGATATTTAACCAGTTGAACTCCAAAAAGAGGCAGATGCTGAGGTCTGACTACTCAGTGTGAAAATAGTAAATTATGGACGTTTGTGGAGAGCCAGCGAGCTCAATACTTTCTTCAATAGGTTCAGGTCCGGAACAACCTCAGAATTTAACTCCCCTGCCCTCAGCATATAAACACCCCAATGACCCACAGCTTTTCCGTCACGCCTCAAATTTTCCAACTTGGTCATAGAACCTGCTGTTTCTCCTGCAGTACTCTAGATGTTCTGGGTTCTTTTGTGACCTCCTGGATAAAATGTTGATATGCTCTTGCATAAATTTTGATGACAGGCCTCTACTGAGAAGTTTCACCACTGTTCTATTGTTTCTACAGGGGTTGGACAATGAAACTGAAACACCTGGTTTTAGACCACAATAATTTATTAGTATGATGTAGGGCCTCCTTTTGTGGCCAATATAGCGTCAATTCGTCTTGGGAATGACATATACAAGTCCTGCACAGTGGTCAGAGGGATTTTAAGTCATTCTTCTTGCAGGATAGTGGCCAGGTCACTACGTGATACTGGTGGAGGAAAACGTTTCCTGACTCGTTCCTCCAAAACACCCCAAAAGTGGCTCAATAATATTTAGATCTGGGGACTGTGCAGGCCATGGGAGATGTTCAACTTCACTTTCAATTCAATTAAATTCAAATTCAAAAATACTTTATTAATCCCAAAGGGAAATTAAATGTTGTTATAGCTCATATTATGTAGGTTTCTTCAAAGAGCCGTTGTAGATGCTGATGGCTGTGGGCAGGAAGGATCTCCTGTAGCGCTCCGTCTTACAGCAGATCTGAAGAAGCCTCTGACTGAAGACACTCTGTTGTAGGACAGTCTCATGAAGATGATGCTCAGAGTTCTCCATAATGTTCTTCATTTTATGAAGAATCCGTCTTTCCACAATGATCTCCAGAGGTTCCAGAGGAGTCCCCAGAACAGAGCCAGCCTTTTTTATCTCTTCACCACAACGGACCGGCACAGTGCCCCCATTACAGCGGCAGCCGCACCGATCCGTCTGTCGATCTCCCGCTCCATTTTTCCCCCACTCGTGAACAAGACCCCGAGATACTTAAACTCCTCCACTTGAGGCAGGAACTCCCCTCCAATCTGAAAATGACAAGCCACCCTTTTCCGGTCGAGTACCATGGCCTCGGACTTGGAGGAGCTGATCTTCATCCCAGCCACTTCACACTCGGATGTGAACCGCCACAGCGCATGCTGTAGGTCTTGGCTAGAGGGGGCCAGCAGGACCACGTCATCTGCAAAAAGAAGAGACGAAATCCACTGGTCCCCAAACCAGACCCCCTCCGGCCCTTGGCTGCGTCTAGAAATCCTGTCCATAAAAGTTATGAACAGGACCGGTGACAAAGGGCAGCCCTGCCGGAGTCCAACATGCACCGGGAACAGGTCCGACTTAGTGCCGGCAATGCGAACCAAACTCCTGCTCCACTTGTACAGAGACCGGATGGCCCATAATAAAGGGCCCCCAATTCCATACTCCTGGAGCACCCCCCACAGGGCATCACGAGGGACACAGTCGAATGCTTTCTCCAGGTCCACAAAACACATGTGAACCAGTTGGGCAAACTCCCATGAACCCTCGAGTACCCTATAGAGGGTATAGAGCTGGTCCAGTGTTCCACGGCCGGGACCAAAACCACACTGCTCCTCCTGAAGCCGGGGTTCGACTATCGGCCGGACTCTCCTCTCCAATACCCTGGCGTAGGCCTTACCAGGGAGGCTGAGGAGTGTGATCCCCCTGTTGTTGGAACACACCCTCCGGTGCCCCGTCTTGGAGCACCACCCCAGTCTGTCAGTCCAGAGGCACTGTCCCCGACCGCCACGCAATGTTGAAGAGGCGTGTCAACCATGACAGCCCAACAACATCCTGAGATTTGAGGTACTCAGGGCGGACCTCATCCACCCCCGAAGCCTTGCCACGGCGGAGCTTTTTAACCACCTCGGTGACTTCAGCCTGGGTGATGAAAGAGTCCCACCCCGAGTCATCAGCCTCTGTTTCCACCACGGAATGCGTGATGGCAGGATTGAGGAGATCCTCAAAGTACTCCTTCCACTGCCCGATAATGTCCTCAGTCGAGGTCAGCAGCCTCCCACCCCCACTATAAACAGTGTTGGCGAAGCACTGCTTCCCCCTCCTGAGGCGCCGGACGGTTTGTCAGAATCGCTTCGAGGCCAACCGGTAGTCCTTCTCCATGGCCTCACCGAACTCCTCCCAGGCCCGAGTTTTTGCCTCTGCCACAGCCCGGGCCGCAGCACGCTGGGCCCCACCTGTACCTGTCAGCCGCCTCAGGAGTCTCACAAGCCAACCACAGCCGATAGGACTCCTTCTTCAGCTTGACAGCATCCCTCACTGCCGGTGTCCACCACCGGGTTCTGGGATTGCCGCCGCGACAGGCACCGCAGACCATACGGCCGCAGCTATGGGCAGCAGCATTGACAATAGATGCGGAGAACATGGTCCACTCGGACTCTATGTCTCCAACATCCCCCAGAATCTGGTCAAAGCTCTCCAGGAGGTGGGAGTTGAATACATCCCTGGCCGAGGGCTCCGCCAGGCGTTCCCAGCAGACCCTCACTATGCGCTTGGGCCTGCCAAGTCTGTCCGGCTTTCTCCTCCTCCAGCGGATCCAACTCACCACCAGGTGGTGATCAGTGGACAGCTCAGCCCCTCTCTTCACCCGAGTGTCCAAAACATGCGGCCGAAGGTCTGATGATACGACAACAAAGTCGATCATCGACCTCCTGCCTAGGGTGTCCTGGTGCCAAGTGCTCTAGGTGATGGGTCAGACAAAGAGCGGTTCAAGAATCCCTCATGAGGACGAAAATATTGAGGCACGTGACGTCGCCCGGTACGGCGGAGCCGGGGTCCCACCCTGGAGCCAGGCCTGGGCGTCGGGACTCGCCGGAGAGCGCCTGGTGGCCGGGTTGCTCCTCGCGGGACCCGGCCGGGCCAAGCCCGAACGAGAGACGCGAGGCCATTCCCCAGTGGGCCCACCACCTGCAGGGGGAACCGTGAGGGACCGGTGCAAAGAGGATTGGGTGGCGGACGAAGGTGGAGACCTCAGCGGCCCGATCTCCGGATGCTTAGGCTGGCTCTAGGGACGTGGAATGTCACCTCGCTGGGGGGGAAGGAGCCGGAGCTTGTGCGGGAGGTCGAGAGATATCGACTAGAAATAGTCGGGCTCGCCTCCAAGCACAGCGTGGGCTCTGGAACCCATCTCCTTGAGAGGGGCTGGATCCTCTTCTACTCTGGAGTGGCCCACGGGGAGAGGCGGCGGGCTGGTGTGGGTTTGCTTGTTGCCCCCCAGCTCAGCCTTCACGTGTTGGGTTTTACCCCAGTGGATGAGAGGGTCGTACCCTGCGCCTCCGGGTTGGGGATAGGTCTCTGACTGTCGTCTCGGCCTAAGGGCCGAGCGGTAGTGCGGAGTACCCGGCCTTCTTGGTGTCCCTGTCGGGGGTGCTGGATAGTGCCCCTCCCGGGGACTCCATTATTCTGCTGGGGGACTTCAACGCCCACATGGGGAACGACAGCGACACCTGGAGAGGCGTGATCGGGAGGAATGGCTTCCCCGATCTGAATCCGAGTGGTGTTTTGTTATTGGACTTCTGTGCTAATCACGGATTGTCCATAATGAACACCATGTTCAAACATAAGGGTGTCCATTATATTTTAATTTATTTTAAACTTTTTGGTTTTTTTCTGACTGCAGACAATGAAATTTAATATTGTGATTTATGACCCCGCACACCCTTAAAGGTTAAATATACTAAAACTATGGTTGTTGGAGTTTAAGGGAGGCTTGAACCAGGGGAATCAAACTCTGGAAGCTTTAGGTGTGTTCCTGTATCATCAAATATCAATCAGATGGATGAATTACCCCTCTGGATGTCAATGCATCCTGCACAAGCCTGTTATTTATTAATGTATTCAATTAGATGTGATGAAGGGAAGACTGAACTGAAAATATCCAACCATGTTTTAAAGTAGGAGCATGTATTTGTGGGAGAAGGTAAGCATATGGGTAAAATCTTGTAAATGGTAGAAATTATTTCCCCTCTACAGAGATGTGCTTAATCAAAGGCCCTGGTCTCTATGATTTCCTGATCTCTATCAATCACTTAGCTCAGTATATATGAAGCAGTCTTCGGTTTCTCTTCAGTATCTCATCACCGTCAGGCTTTGACAATTAAGGAGCTATTTAGGCTACCGGCCTAAACCATCACAGAAAAATACAGTGTGGGGCTGCCAATCTCTCTTTAACGGTGCTCCCCTGTACGTCTGAAATACAGAGCATGTCTATTCATTTGTCTTTACTCGGGTACCCTTAAATATAAACCAGTGCTACCAACTGTCTGCAGAAGTCAACTTAGTGGTAAATAGAGTCCACCTGTATGTAATTTAATTTCAGTATAGAAGCAACTGCTATGTGAAGGCCTCGGTGGTTTTTTCACAAACCACCGAGGCCATAATCCATAATCTGAAACGAAACAATCTGCCTGGATTACTCAGCACACTGGACACATCACTACATAGCTGCATTCAGTGAAGGCCAGGGCTAAGCCAAATTAGAATCTGAGGTAAGAGAAAGGATCTGCTTAGATGCTCTCTATCCAGTCTGCTTGAGATTTAGCTATTTTGCAAGGAAGAATGGGCAAACTTTTCAGTCTATACATGGGCAAAGCTGGTAGAAACAAATATCAAAGTAGGTGCAGCTATAATTGCAGCAAAGGGTAGTTTTACAAAGTATTGTAGCCTGAATACAAATGCACACCACATTTTCAGATTTGTTTAAACTTTACAAAATCAAGTTTTCCTTTCATGTCATAATTTAACCACTACTTTGTGTTGATCTGTCACATAAAATCCCACTGATGTTTCAACCAGTGAACTCAAATGATTTTCTAAGTACAATTTATTCTATCTTATCTACCTCACTGAAAGCTGTTTTAATCAACAGAAGATCCCGCAGAAACACAAAAGTGCTGTTTGATTTGATTAAAATAAAGATTTATGTTAAACAGCTCATTTTAATTTTTCATTTATTAAGCCTGTTCGTTTCTGTAAACATGCATAAAGTGAGAATGTTTACTTGATCTGTAGATTTCACCTCAGTTTTGTCACCAAGCCTCGGAAATCTACATTTTAAACCAAAATACCTCCAGTAAGACATTCCTGCAGCTCTGTGATCAGTAAAACAACACCACCGCTGAGGGTTCATACCTATTTTCTGTTGGTTTATTTGGGGGTCCCAGCATTTTTCCAGCAGTCTGCGCTGACGATCCAGCTCTTCCTCGTAATGGACGATGGTTTTATCAACCTCTGTGAAGATTTCTTCAGCAGCAGCGGTCAGTCGCTCCCTAATAAACTCTCTCAGAGACTGAGCTGAAGACATTGTTGCTGCAGAAACAAATATTCAGTTCAGAAGACAAAACAAAGCTAATCCGGATAGCGGACCCAGTCTGCTTCCTAGTTTAACGGAGGATAGAAAGAGACGTGTAGACTCCTCATCGCCACCTGCTGGACGGAGGTACAAAATAATATCAATTTACAGGAAAACGTTAAAGAAAACATAATTACGGCATTTCAGACCACCTGACCTTCTGGATTATTTAATAAAGTATCAAAGGCTCCCGTGTAGATTAGCTGGATCAACATCACAATGAAAATCAACACAATAATTATTTATCGTATGGTTAAAGGCATAGTTTGGTTAAGATCAACGTGAGTAATCACTTTTTTTTTTAAAAAGACAGTGGTTTTGCTCTACACACGTGGACAAAATTGTATCCTTTATGTGTTGTGCTGTGTGTCTGTCAGGATCTCCACTCACATTAGTCAATCAGTGAGTAAAGACTGTAATAATAATCTCTAGAATCAGGTTGTGCACCAGAACATTAATAGAATTAGACAAGACAGTACAAATAATTGTTAGCGTTTAATAAAGGTGTTGTATATTATTCTATAGATACACACACGTGACAAAATTGTTGGTACCCCTCTGTTAATGAAAGAAACTCCCACAATGGTAACAGAAATAATTTGAATCTGACAAAGGTAATAATGAATTAAAATTCTATGAAAATGAACAAATGTAAGTCAGACATTGCTTTTCAGACATGCTTCAACAGAATTATGTTTAAAAAATAAACTCAGGAAACAGGCCTGGACAAAAAGGATGGTACCCTTAACTTAATATTTTGTTGCACAACCTTTTGAGGCAATCACTGCAATCAAATGATTCCTGTAACTGTCAATGAGACTTCAGCACCTCTCAGCAGGTATTTTGGACCCACTCCTCATGAGCAAACTGCTCATGAGTCACTGTGCTGTTTGGTGACATGGTACCACACTCAACATGGACCAGAGGAAGCGAAGGAAAGAGTTGTCTCAGAAGGTTAGAAAGAAAATTATAGACAAGCATGTTAAAGGTAAAAAGATCATCTCAAAGGAGCTTCATGTTCTTGTGACTACAGTTGAACATATTATTCAGACATTTAAGATCCATGGGACTGTAGCCAACCTCCCTGGACGTGGCCGCAGGAGGAAAATTGATGACAAAACAAAGAGACGGATAATACGAACGGTAACAAAAGACCCAGTAAAACTTCTAAAGAGATTAAAGGTGAACTTCAAGCTCAAGGAACATCAGTGTCAGATTGCACCATCCGACGTTGTTTGAGGCAAAATGGACTTAATGGGAGACGACCAAGGAGACCATTGTTGACAACAAATCCTAAAAAAGCCAGACTGGAATATGCCAAAGTACATGTTGACAAGCCACAAACGTCTGGGAGAATGTCCTACGGACAGATGAGACAAAAATTTAGCTTTTTGGCAAGGCACATCAGCTCTGTTAGCAGACATAAAAATGAAGCATATGAAGAAAAGATCACTGTCCCTACTGTGAAACATGGAGGAGGCTCTGTTATGTTCTGGGGCTGCTTTGCTGCATCTGAGACAGGGTGTCTTGAATCTGTGCAGGTATAATGAAATCTCAATATTATCAGGGGATTCTAGAGGAAGATGTGCTGGCCAGTGTCAGAAAGCTTGATCTCAGTCGCAGTTCATGGGTCTTGCAACAGGATAATGACCCAAAACACACAGATAAAAACATCCACGAATGACTAAGAGGAAAACATTGGACTATTCTTTGTGACCTTCTATGAGCCCTGACCTAAATCCTATTGAGCATCTTTGGAAGGAACTGAAACATGCCGTCTGGAAAATCGTTTGATTGCAGTGATTGCCTCAAAAGGTTGTGCAACAAAATATTAAGTTATGGGTACCATCATTTTTGTCCAGGCCTGTTTCCTGAGTTTATTTTTTAAACATAATTCTGTTGAAGCATGTCTGAAAAGCAATGTCTGACTTACATTTGTTCATTTTCATAGAATTTTAATTCATTATTACCTTTGTCAGATTCAAATTATTTCTGTTACAATTGTGGGGGTTTCTTTCATTAACAGAGGGGTACCAACAACTTTGTCACGTGTGTATATATATATATATAGAATAATATACAACACCTTTTATTAAACACTAACAATTATTTGTACTGTCTTGTCTAATTCTATTAATGTTCTGGTGCACAACCTGATTCTAGAGATTATTATTACAGTCTTTACTCACTGATTGACTAATGTGAGTGGAGATCCTGACAGACACACAGCACAACACATAAAGAATACAAGTGCTGAAGGAAATACATTTTGGATTAATTGCCCCAGAAGAATGTTTGGCTTGATTTGAAGTGTGGAGCTCACAGAAAAATATGCACCATGAAGAAAGATCAGTGGACAAATTAAATGTGGAATTAGATTTCTTTCCACTAGAGTCTACACGTCTAGTGCTTCCAAAGCACAACATAGTTTGTCAGATAAAATACATGCAGCAACATTTTTAAATATAACTGAATGATTCTGTTTCTTGAATGGTCAGATATCTTTACCACTTAAATAACAGTTATATAAAGCTGTTCTGTTCATTGTTTGTAAACCAGCACAGGCCAAGTAGTTATTGTTTATAAAGGCCTAGGGGTTTGTAAAGCATGGTGGTGATGGTTGTGTGCAGTGTTAGATTTTCCCAACACAATGTTTTGCATTCTTGCAAAAAAGTTCAGTGTTGATCTCATCTGACATGAACTACCTTCTGTGTCCCCTACATGACTTGCATGCAAACCATTGGCTGCACTCCTTAGGACTTACTTTCAGCAGTAGTTTTCTTTTTGCTACTCCTCTAGAAAGGCCGGATTTGCAGAGAGCACAACTAATAGTTGTCCTGTCGACAGATGTTTCCACCTGAACTAAACCTCGAGATCTACCTTCAGGTCAGGCATTAAATTAGAGCACCTGCAAACTTATGTTGAGCGTTTATTGTACCAAATAGCCCAGAAATACTACAAACTCCCACTTTAAACCTCAGTCACTTTCCCTCCAATGGCACTTGGCCATTTGTGCAAAAAAGAAGTGATGTGATGCCAAATCCATACCAGCACCATGACTCAGGACAGAAAACATGTAATAAAAGCTCTTTCCTTGAGATGTCACCATCTGCCTGCCCTTTCTCTTCCAACCGCGTTTGTTCATCATCACGCTCTATTTTACAGAAAACTCGAGAGCAGCTGTCCTAGCTATACATTTTTTTTTCCTTACTTTCTTGTGATAGTAGGATAATTATCAGAGGAAAACACATTGTTTTTAAAGTAATAAAGGGATTTTATGCAGGTTAACCCTTCAGTATCTGTTTACACTCCTACAGAGCTTTCTATGGCTTTGCAGCTGGGTGGGCAAAGATTCAAGCACCATGCATAAACTACATAGTTTCTACTAGCTAGAACCTGAACCAAAACTAGCAAAATAAGCTAAAAGTACAGTTTCACTAGAGCATTTTAGATGTAATGGAAAATAGAATAGAATAGGCACTTTTCTGACTTTGTCAAGGAGTGGGCACGTTTACACAATTTTATCAAAAAAATAAAACACAATCTCAGTCTAAACATGGTAGAAACACACACAAACATTTCACTAACAGACAAAATAAAACCAGAATAAACATCAACAACATTCTCTAAAGATCATGGTGTCATGAAATACTACCCTGTAATTCTCATAGATCAAAGTTAGTATGAAAGGACACGATCGACTAAATCTAAATGTTTTAATTGTTTAGGCCTCCTGATGAGAATAAAGAGCCATTTTAAAACTCTTCTTTCAAATGTGGGTTTCAGAAGCCAATTGCTTTTGGTATGAAAGACTGTCGTCTTGATTTTCTGAAAGGGCTGGCCATCAACACCTTCTACCGGAGGATAACAGTTTAAATAGAAAGAGATGAAAATGAGCAGCTTTATAATGCTCAGCCGATCCTCTAAACATCATTATTACAAGCCTAACAGGACTTCTTACTTTAATATTAAAATAATAATGATAAAATGTTTATTTTCCTCAACAAGTTTATTTCTATCACATGTTTTCAGACAAATGTCACAGTGTTTCACCAGAAGGGGTGATCTACAAAATACACAGCAGTGTACAACACAGAAAACAAAACACAATCATAAACGACTACCAGAAAAGTCGAACTAAAACATTGAAAGAAACTGTTTTAAGCTGCTTTTCAAAGTATCCACAGAGTCCAAACCCAGTACAAAAAGAAACAATGCATTCCACAGCCTTGGTGCAACAGGTTGAAACATCTTAGTCCTGAAGACTAAAATTTTTTAAATGAAACCTAGATCAACGTGCTTCATTATGCAGTATCTCCTGTTGGTGGCTACTTAGTTATTGCTCAATCAGTAAATGATTGATCATGTGGATCTTGAGACTGTTTTTGGTGATTTCATGCAGTTTTTCATGTAATGAAATAGCTTCACAAAACAGAAGATATTCTTTGTGAGAGGTGAGGAATTTCTACCAGTAAAGCTTTCAACTCCGGCACATTTATGTGCTTGGTCGCCCAGTGATCAGTCTATTGTCCACTGATGCTATGACCTTTAAGTACGATGATGCCAGGGATTTATCTGTAAAGACAAGGCGAAAGCCCACAGCAATCATCCTGCCTTGGGTTGGCCGCGTTCTTCCAGAGTAGAATTCTGTAAAGTCCATAGAGAACCAGAATCTTGTGGGAGCCCTGCAGATGATGCGGGTGATTGTGGCAAACCAGTCTCTGGCTACAATGGTCTGTCAACATCTGCCGCCTTGGAACACAGACATTTGTGTTGAGGGTATAGAACCTCATCAGTCTTGGAAACCAAACCTTACTGTGTAAAACCCAGGCACTACCCATCTTTGCAACAAGTTTTTTTTTTAAGAGGGTACATAGTTTATGATGCAGAACCTACACATCTGTCAGGTCTTGGACAGTGGTGGAGGTGGCAGACCTGATTTCTTCAGGCAAAGTACCCACTATTCATGGTAAAAGTAACCCAGAGGTCCACCTTTTAATGCCAACTAGACTGCCCTGAGAGAACATGTAAATTGTAAAGAAGGGAGGAGTATTCTTTGAGGACCTCTTAGCTGAAGGAGCTCGTCTTCCTCATCTTTCCTGCTGATACCCTTTGTGCCTACGAATAGCCTCAAGCTGGGGCCTCACATCCCCTAATCCACATGTTGGAGCACCTGAGATAACATGGTGATCTTTAAGCTACTGGCAGGTCTTGACACACTACCTGACACCTTCTGTGCACAGTAGTTATTTGCAGATGCCTACTGCACCAGCTGGACCCCATCTGTGCCAAACATTGCACAGAAATCAGCAGGAATCTTCAACGAACATTTACAATTACCCCTGCTGGAGCAAACTCTGAAACAACCATAGCTCACCACTCAGGATATTGGCAAGTCTGCGTAGCTATACCTTTGTGAGGAAACCAATCCCTGATGCTGCAGTTCTTATTAGGGCGACAACCTTGACTAATAAGGAGCTGGAGAGAGAAGGAGGTAGGATCCAGGTCTGAGCTGAATGAGGAGTAGTACTTATTTGCACTAGAATGTCTCCTCGCCTGTTTCTGACATGTTTTGACAAATGTTATTAAGAGAGTTTAGCATTTGTTTGCTTAACATAAATTGCTTATTAAATAATCATAAAAGTTAACTTGAAGTTTCAGACTGTTGCACTGCTTTCACAAATCATTAATTTAATGCAGGTTTTGTATATCATGTCATATCCCTTTTAAAATTTAGTTTTTTCACTTAATCGAATAAGCAAAGGCCAATAAATTTAAGCCCGTGTACCGCAAAGTACAACTCTGGTCTATTCCAAGATAAATATTTCGCATAAGTATAAAGCAATGATTTACCTTAAAGAGGCGCGGAAGAAAAAAATACATTTTCCCACAACCTATATTTTAGATGACTAAATTGACAGTACATTTGATCGACTAAAAATGTATTAAGATTTAATATACTACAACCAAAAGGCGACTTTAGATGACTAAACATCTAAACCACGGTTGAACTTAGTTAAACTGTGGTCTAAAGGCTGAATAAAACTAAATTAAAATGTCCTGTTAAATTTAACACTATAGTGATCTTTGTGATGTTATACCAGAAATTTGCAATCCAGAAGACAGTTCACTGTCACCTGCGAGTTCAAATGTTTTAAACATTCAACAAGATTCACAAAATCACATCTGTACGTCTGAGTTTCCCTGTGATCATACTAGTCACCACAGAGAAAAACCCGACCACAAATGTGAATAAAATTTCTCACCTCTGTGGGTTCTCATATGAACAATCAGATGACTTCCTTCACGGAGGACGAACATGACAGAGGCTTCTCACCTGTATGAGTTTTTGAGTGCCGAGACAGATTTCTTGTATCACTGAAACTTTTTCCACAGGTCGAACATGAGAAAGGCTTCTCACCTGTATGAGTTTTGATATGACGAGAAAAATTTCTTCTCTCAACAAAACTTTTTCCACAGTTCAAACATAAGAAAGGCTTCTCCCCTGGATGAATTTTTATGTGCTGAGATAAATTTCCCTTTTCACTGAAACGTTTCCCACAAGTCACACATGTGAAAGGCTTCTCACCTGTATGAATTTTTTCATGTCGAGATAAATCTTTTCTAACACTAAAACTTTTTCCACAAGTCAAACAGGAGAAAGGCTTCTCACCTG
Organism: Girardinichthys multiradiatus; assembly: GCF_021462225.1. Taxonomy (NCBI): domain Eukaryota; kingdom Metazoa; phylum Chordata; class Actinopteri; order Cyprinodontiformes; family Goodeidae; genus Girardinichthys; species Girardinichthys multiradiatus. Next base: position 34,034,918 of record NC_061805.1, on the reverse strand, counting down.
TGTGGGTTTTGATGTGCTGAGTTAAAGTGCCTCCCTCGGTGAAGCTTTTTCCACAAGTCAAACACAAGAAAGGCTTCTCACCTGTGTGGGTCCTAATGTGACAAGTCAAATTACTTTCCTGGGTAAAACTTTTTCCACAGGTCGAACATGTGAAAGGCTTTTCACCTGTGTGAGTTCTAATGTGTTTATTCAGCAACATTTGCCGCGTAAACCTTTTTCCACAAGTTTTACACAAGAAAGGCTTCTCACCCGTGTGAGTTCTCATATGAACAGTCAAATTACTTCTTTGACGGAAACTTCTTTTACAGGTCATACAGGAAAAAGGCTTCTCATCTGTGTGAATTCTCCTGTGCTCACTCAAATATTTCTGGGCTAAAACTTTACCACAGATTTTACATGAAGACAAATTCTTTTCCATGTGAGTTTTTTTCTGCCTTTTCCCTTTTGAAACGTCTACATTGTCACTGTGACCTCTGATTTTCTGACACTTCTTGTTTTGTTTCAGTTTTACTTCTCTATCTGATCCTAATTCTTCATGATAGCTACTTTCCTGATTTTGGTTATCAGTTTCAAAAGACATCTGGATGATAAGTTGGTCCTTGTTTGGTTCTGGTTCCATGCCATCTGTTTCCTCACTATTAAGACCTATCGTAAAGCTATCAGCTTCTGACTTCATTTCAAGCAGCTCTTTTTCCACACTAATAGAAAGTTCCTCCTGCTCCTCCTTTATCTGTGGAGCTTCTGGTTCCTCCTGTTCATCTTTTATCTTGGAAGGTTCAGATTCACCTTTGATCCTTTCCTTTTGCAGAGGATGTTTTTCTTTCTGGCTCTCCTCCAACAGCTGCGTTTTTGCTTCCTCTTGGTCCAAACTGGAGCTCCTCTCCTGGTTGCACAACTGCTGGTCTATGAAAACCTCCTCCTCCTTTTTCTGCGGAGGTTCTGGTACTTTCGGTTCCTCTTTTATCTGTAGAGATTCTAGTTCCTCCTTTATTTGTTGAGGTTCAGGCTCCTCCTTCTCATCTTTAATCTTGAAAGGTTCAGATTCACCATGGATCTTTTTCATTTGCAGAGGATAATGTTCTTCTTGGCAGTCCTCCAACTGCTGAGGTTCTGCTTCCTTTTGGTCCAAACCAGAGCTCCTTCCTCTGTTGCAGAACTGTTGATCAGTGAACACCTCCTCGTCTTTCCAAGGACAATGCTGTGGGAGATCTATACAGGCAAAATGGAACAAACTTGCTAATAAATGTCATTATAAAAAAGAACACCTGAAGTTTAGATTTTCTTGAAATTAAAAGATATTTCCAAGAGTATAAAACCCTTAACTGTTTAAGTACTGGCACATAGAAACCATTTTCAAAAAAAATAAAATAAAATTTGCTGTCTGATCCATACTTATCGTAAAATGTTATCAGCTAAACTAGAATCACTTTGACCTTGGTATAAGCCTTAGGTCACTTGATTAAAATACCTACCACATCAACAGCAATATGGAGCAGTGAACCCAGTGGGATACGGAGTCAGACACTTAAAAAAGGCTAAGAGGGAGAATATAGGCCAGGTGTGAGAGCAAAAGAAAGGTGCGATGAAGAAAAAAAAAACATCCAAGTAAAACTCCAACTTGTCCATACCAGAGGCTCTAGAGATTGCCAAGTAACATTAAACAACTTTGGATACCTGCTTCAAGACAAACACTAGTGAACCCAGGTGAATAAACAGCCCACAAAACAGAAGTTGTTTTCTTTGGACCAGAGTCTTTGAAAAAGAAACTGCTTAGTCAATCAATTAATGTGGACATTAAACTGACATCCGGTTATAAAGTAATAAAGTTACTGGTGGTTCCTAGAGTCTCTCCTGTGGAACCAGCTCCCAGTTTTAGTCCGTGAGGCAGACACCCTGTCTACTTTTAAGGCTAAACTTTCCTTTTTTGATAAAACCTATAGTTAGAGTGGCTTAGGTTATCCTGAGCTATCTCTGTAGTTATGTTGCTACAGGCTTTGACTGCTGGAGGACATAATGACCACTTTCACTCTCTCTGCTACATTCTCATACTACTCTCCAATATTGTGTTATTTACTGTTATTTCAGCTTTTAACTTTATGTTCACTTTGTTTTTTCTATTTGTAGAAGCTACATCTGACCTGGCTCTGTGTTTAGCTGTGACACCTTCCTAGAGGGGGACATCAGATGAGCTGCTGCTGGCAACAACTTAATGCTCAGCTTCTACAGATGATACTTGTGCCTATCTTTCAGTGTTTAACCCTGTTTCTCTCCTAGACATAGCTATTGACTGACCTTTTACTATGACTAACTGTAAGTGCCGTCTTTCATCCTCTAGACTTCAAAACTGACTCAGTTTATCTGCTTAGCTGTCTTTCTGTCCTAGAAAAGTCCCTAAAGGAGCTACTACTACCATTAACCTTTTACTTTTCTCTAACATAGAAAGTACCCCTGGATCAGCCCTTCTGTGTACTTTTGTGTGAAGGCTCTGTTCTCTTTGAGAACGCTCTGAATATCCAATGTTCAAGAGGAGTGAATGATGCTAGTCAGTGGCTCAATGCAATCTGCTAGGTTTACTTAGATAGAAAACCCTTTAACAAGTTAAATAATAAACTGAATTTGACTGCCTTGTTTGATAACCAGCATCAACACGGGATATACAGGGGTTGGACAATGAAACTGAAACACCTGTCATTTTAGTGTGGGAGGTTTCATGGCTAAATTGGACCAGCCTGGTAGCCAGTCTTCATTGATTGCACATTGCACCAGTAAGAGCAGAGTGTGAAGGTTCAATTAGCAGGGTAAGAGCACAGTTTTGTTTAAAATATTGAAATGCACACAACATTATGGGTGACATACCAGAGTTCAAAAGAGGACAAATTGTTGGTGCACATCTTGCTGGCGCATCTGTGACCAAGACAGCAAGTCCAGGGTAATGTCAGCATACCACCAAGAAGGACGAACCACATCCAACAGGATTAACTGTGGACGCAAGAGGAAGCTGTCTGAAAGGGATGTTCGGGTGGTAACCCGGATTGTATCCAAAAAACATAAAACCACGGCTGCCCAAATCACGGCAGAATTAAATGTGCACCTCAACTCTCCTGTTTCCACCAGAACTGTCCGTCGGGAGCTCCACAGGGTCAATATACACGGCCGGGCTGCTATAGCCAAACCTTTGGTCACTCATGCCAATGCCAAACGTCGGTTTCAATGGTGCAAGGAGCGCAAATCTTGGGCTGTGGACAATGTGAAACATGTATTGTTCTCTGATGAGTCCACCTTTACTGTTTTTCCGACATCCGGGACAGTTACGGTGTGGAGAAGCCCCAATGAAGCGTACCACCAGACTGTGCATGCCACAGAGTGAAGCATGGGGGTGGATCAGTGATGGTTTTGGGCTGCCATATCATGGCTTTCCTTGGCCAATACTTGTGCTAGAGTGGGCGCGTCACTGCCAAGGACCTACCGAACCATTCTTGAGTACCATGTGCATCCAATGGTTCAAACATTTGTATCCTGAAGGCGGTGCCGTGTATCAGATGACAATGCACGAATACACACAGCAAGACTGGTGAAAGATTGGTTTGATGAACATGAAAGTGAAGTTGAACATCTCCCATGGCCTGCACAGTCACCAGATCTAAAATCTATGAGCCACTTGGGGTGTGTTTGGAGGAGCGAGTCAGGAAACGTTTTCCTCCACCATATCACGTAGTGACCTGGCCACTATCCTGCAAGAAGAATGGCTGAAAATCCCTCTGACCACTGTGCAGGACTGTATATGTCATTCCCAAGACGAATTGACGCTGTATTGGCCGCAAAAAGAGGCCCTACATCATACTAATAAATTATTGTGGTCTAAAACCAGATGTTTCAGTTTCATTGTCCAACCCCTGTATATACTTGACTTGGAATCTGTCTGTATAACTGGATTGACTTTTTGATGTAAAGTGCCTTGACATGACAGTGAATGCTGCTATAGAAATAAACTGAACTTGGCTAACACTGGAGAATATGGGAACATTGTTGCTGGACCTGAACCCTCCCAGTGCAAGACCGATTAAATATCACGGTGGCAGAAATCAAAGACAGTCTCAAGTATGAGGAGTTGGACTGTACTAGATCCTGACAAAAGCCACACCTCATAGCTAAAGAAAGTCAGAGTTCTCCATGAACACCTAGCAGCACAGAAGAACCAGCTACTAATCGCTGGGATGAGTCGTTTACTCAAAGTCGGACAATCCTGGCCAGAAATACCCCCAGAATGGCGTTATGCCATGAAATTACCAACTATGCCTCTTCACTATAAGGAAACTCCAGTGAGGCATTATAGCAGCACAGATGAATGGCTACATGAGACACACACCTCTGCACTGCCCAAATCGACTTCAAAAAGAGCTAAACGCCCTTTTCTAAAAGGCATCAAGGTGGGATTATTATTTTGGCGTCTCTGTGCGTTTTCTGAAAGGACCAATGCGTGAAAGGGATTAATGTCAGTCTGCCTGTTCTGCCCCTGACCAACCAAGCAAGTCACTACTCTCGCATCAGCTGACCTTTATAGGAGCAAGCCGGTTTTGCAGATCAAGGGAATGATGCAGTGCTGGTTGATGTATGGTTGGTGTGACCAGCCAGCCACAGGATTTAAAAGCGGAAACAAGACTCAGACATCATCTCTCATAAGATGAGTAAGAAGGTGAGATATACTCTTTAAATTTGAACCCTTTCTTGGCCAACAACAGGATCTCTGCACTGAGTTCCGCCATTTTTATTGTTTTGTGAAAAATAATATGGAGAAATTTCCGACACAGATTTCATGCATAGGCCTGACGCTGATGCCACAGAACAGGCTTTATTTCTGAAAGCTTACAGCTGTGCGGGATATCACAGTCTGCACTTGTGAAGCAGCTGAAAGGTGGATTGATTTTCACGTTTTTGCCAAAAGTGTGAAAGAGGCTTATGGCTCAATTCACATGCATTCATCCCAGAGTCCTTGGAACTGTAAAAAATTAGCAGGACACCATCAGACTTCATAACAAACTCAGAAGAAATGAGGAAGACGACTCGAGAGTCCAATTCATGATATGATGGAAAAATAGAAACCTTAACCACGTTTCAGAGTGGGCTGTAGGCTGATCAACGTGTCTGCTGGTGTTTCTGTAATATCATTCATTAAATCATGTAAACTACGTTATTAGAGATATCAAAACCGCTGAGATTCATTTTAGGCCATTTTTTGTGGAGTTATTTCTGCTACAAACGCTTTATAAGCTCACCTGTGTATCTTAGACGCGGCAACAGGAAAGAATGCATAATGTTGGACTTTAAAAATCTCAGAATCAGGGATTTTAACTCATAAATCAGCACCACAGTAAATCAACTGAAGGCTCGCTGGCATATCTTTGTTAGTTTACACACACTGCACTACATAAAAGTAACTGGATATTCGTTAATAAAGAGACTTTTTGCTTGTATAAGTGGTTTTATTAGGCGTGACCGTTGGTATTAACCAGCTTCACAATCAAATAACATGGTATAGAAAAATTGACTCACCCATCCAAACTTCTGGTGTCCACTGATCAGACAGAACTTTACTAAGAGCGGTTCCTTCCGGGATCCGTCCAATAACTCTGCCTTTTGAGTGAAGTCACGTTGGGTCAACGGGTGGTCCTTCAGTCTGTCCCAGGACTGACTGCGTTCGTCAACAAGTGTCCCAGGCCAACTATGACGGTGGTCTGAACAAAGCCGTCCACAATGCGTCTTGAGTGCGTTCACTCCAGCATTTAGACTCCAGACACGATGGCATCACTCAGGACGCATATTACTGCACAAATATTCAACTCATACAACAAAACACAACACAGCTAACTTTGCTAACGCCTCCAGAAAGTCTTCTTCTTGGGTTATTGGTGGCTAGAAAGAAAATTATAGACTCATTATCGCCACCTGGTGGGAAATATAACTCACATCTGAACAGAAATAAAAAACTTGTCTCTTTAAACTAACTTTTCTTTCTTGCTGATTTCACCAACAAATTTGGAACCAGGTTCAAAATGGTTTTTTTTTTTAAGTTCAACAAAGTATTTTCAAAATATTTACACTCAAATTATTGATTCAGATTATTGCACCTTTTTATTTTCTAAATTCTTCTGCTAGTGTTTTTTTTTTTTTAGGTCTTTAGTTATCTACACTGAAGACTGTAGGTTTGCAGTCTCTAGCTATTAAATTTCATATGAAACACAACCTGCAAAATGGTATGTCAAGGTAAATGCAATTCTGTTATTGAGATGTTTTTATTCCAAACACAACGGAAAAAACTGGGTTAGTAAAAGTGTTCATGTGATGAACCGACCCAGAGGAATATTCCTGTACTGTTTTGTTTGGGGCAAACAGACTAAAGAGCACCACCCCAATTATTAACTAATGACAGGACAGATTTTTGACTTCTTTCCACTAAATGTCAGCATCTGCCTGGTGTTCTTTCTCAAACAATGTTTGTTTATCATGTCCAGTTTGAAAAGTGAAGTCCAACACATCTCAAGTACCATTTTGCAGGTTTTTTAAAGCTTACATGATTATGTATCGAGCTACTTCCAATGACTTCACCACTGACCTGCAAAGTTGTTCAGTCCATTGTGTATTTACCAGCACAACCTGTCAACTGAATCGAGAGTTGAAAATACTGATGGAAAAATGTTTATTCACACTATTCTGTAATAAAGCAAACAAAATAAAACTACCCATTAATCTTTACAAAATTATTTATGTTGCATATGCAGGAACCTCACTGATCATAAAATCATTGCTATTTGTGTTCTCAATTAGACACTGAGATGGAGAAGATAGATGCAACACAGAATGTTAAGTTCACCCCTAAAAGCACCACCAGGTCAATTACAAGCCATGATGTATTTATTCGTTTGGTAGACATTTAATGAATCTCATTTTTAAAAATGTATTAAACAGCAACAAACGGTTGGTGAAGTACTTTGTTCAGCTGTTTTGATTTTTTTTATTAATGTTTGTGACCAAAATCTAAGTTTATAAATATGTGTCCAGATCGTGATGGTTCTGTATATATTGTACTGTTTAACACCTTTTATTTCTTTCATACTTACTGCCACTGAAATGTTTTTGAAACATGTCTATTCCCCCAAACTTTATTATATTTCTAATTATTTTGCTGATATATTTTCCCCTCTAATATATCCCTGTTGTATTTTTTTACCCAATGGATTTACCTGAGCCCATTAATTTGTTGCTCTCTTTTTTACACTACTCTGTCTCTATTGTCTTTTCCTCCTCAACATGCTTTTGGAAATGTAAATACGAACAGGGCGGGACTGAGACAGAGGGGGTGGTCTTTGGAACAGCGTCACTGCCTCAGCTTCTCTCCTATTGGCTGACGTCAAGCGTCTGAGAAGAAGCTACTGAATCTCATTATGACTGCTGGTTCTGAAAATGAGTTAGCAGAAATGTTTAACTTCTGCCATGTTGTTGCTAAAGAAGTCAGGAGTGTTGTGAATTTGGTGGTAGATAGTGCTGTTAGTCCGGATAGTTTACTGTACCCTGTTGACTGAGAGAATACTTTAGTTTACCAAAGTACTAAGAGCAGGGGTGAAAGTGAGCCGGTACGGTCCAGTATTGCGTACCACTAAAAGATTCTGCGCCGGTATGCAGTACCGGGAAGAGGGAAGAACCCGGCTGTCTGCTATGAAGCCGTCATCCAGAACCAGCTACGGCTGCATAACTCATGAGCACACAAAGAAGATCAGATCCGCTACCAATAGGCAGTCTAAAACACGACTTAATCTGTTCATAAATATAGTTTTTTCCCCTCATTCCAAATAGTTTCTGAACTGTTCTGCTATGCTGGAGCCTCAATGCTGTTGTCTTGCTTCTCTCCCCTCGGAGCTCGAGGTTTTTTGTGAACGGCCAACCTTTAAAACGAGCACCGCTACGTTTAATGTCTGTCTTCTCGCTGCTAAATACCCCAGTTAAAAGCAAAGGGAGAGAAACTAGTTGTGTTTCATGTTATTTTACTGACTTACAACAACAGTACAACTCGAAAACACCGCTTATGACCCGAGATTTCACATACACTACACGAGAGCGCATGCGCGCTTACCTCCAAAACAGAGCGGTTGCCAAGGAGATCAGTGTGTTCGATTTAATGGACTGGGAGGTTTTACACAGGTGGTGCACAGACATAAAAAAAACCGCCGCTTGCATTAGGACAGGACGAACAATAAATCACTGACCATCTACAGACTTTAAAATAAAAACCATGAAAACAAACTGTCACATTTTTTATTTAAATGAAATCAAAACTTGACCACAATGTAGAGAACAATGACTTCTTTGTTCAAAAGAAAAGATGGAAACTGAAGATGAAAAGTTATGCATCAGAAAATGGTTTATCATTGTTTCATGCATGGAAGTTCTTTAACAATTTAAATATTTTACATTGTCTCAAGTGATTCTAATTTCTGCCTTATAAAATATTGATACGTTTTAATTAGTTTGAGTTTGGACTTTGCTGAGAGAGAGATCTTTAGGGGGCCATAGATGAGAGTATCAATTAACACACACACACACATTATATATATATATATATATATATATATATATATATATATATAGCCCCTAAGTACCACCAAGAATTTAGAACTACTTTCAACATTGACCAGGGGCGTTTTTAGGGTCTCCAAACATTGGGGGCTTTAGCCCAAATCCAAGATATTTAAATTTCAATAACGCAATTTATATGTAATTTAAAATAAAAATAATATAGGACATATTTTACCAGTTCTCTGTCTTGGCTGGTTTTAGACTGAATGTAAATTATTGTGAATCAAACAAAAAAGGTTTGCAATAATTTTACTCTTTATTTTTGTTAGAAGCTGATTGAAGGACAAGGAGAAACAGAGTTTAGGCCTGATGAAAAACCATTTTGCTGAAGCAAATAATGACACATTTTGAGATATTTAGAAAAGAATTTAATCTGAATTTTTGCTGACAAAAGTTTTTATTAAACTCAGAGATGTTTACTGTGGGCCAGATAAATGCTTCTTTTGTCATCTACATAAATTACTTTTTTAAACATTACATTTTCATCAAAGTGTTCCACTCCTGGGGCTCCATTGTCTTAATTTCTTACATTTGAAAAAAGGAAAGTGGCATAAAGTTGATTTTCCTAAATCTTAGTCAAATGGTAAAATCCTAAAACACATTTATTTTATTATGCCAAGAGCTTTCAAAACATTTTATTAAAATTGTTCCTTCTATTATGAACCTATTCTCTTTTATCGCCATCTTTTCAGCCCTTCATTCCACTTCTGAAGAAATCTGGCCTGCCAAAAATAATAAAAGAAACATTTTTCAACATAGTCTTTTGTTCTGCACTGAGCATACCAGTACTAACCCACAAAGAACCAAAAGAAAACCAATACACCTACAAGACTTTGAGACAGACGATGTGGAGGACAAGCTACAAGCATGTATAGACTCCTGTTATAGAGCAGTATGTGATATCCCTCATACATATCAGGAAGCAATAACATCATCCGAGGCAAAACAATGGAAGAAAGCCATGGATGAGGAGATGGAATCACTTGAGGAGAATGAGGCCTTCAAACTCACACATCTGCCACCGGGCAAAAAGACAGTGGGGGGTAAGTGGGTTTACACACTCAAAAGGGACAGTGATGGAGCAGACAAGTTCAAGGCAAGGTTCGTAGTGAAAGGATACAGCCAAAAACAAGGAATCGATTACGAGGAAACATTCTCACCAACAGCAGATATGACAAGTGTGAGAGTTCTTATGCAAAAGGCTGCACAGGGGAACCTCATCTTGCACCAAATGGATGTAAAGACAGCCTATTTGCATGCTCCAATAGATACTGAAATCTACATGGAACAGCCAGAAGGCTATGAGAAAAAGGCAAATAGTAGTGAAAAAGAGGTGTACAAGCTTCAGAAATCACTGTATGGACTAAAGCAATCCGGTAGAAACTGGAATATAATGTTACACACATGTTTAGTTGAACATGGTTTTGTGCATAATCCTTCTGATAGCTGTGTGTATACAAAAGAAAGACAGAAGGAAAAGGTAATCTTAATTGTTTGGGTTGATGACCTGATGATAGCAGCTACTTGTGAAAATGTGCTAAATAGTGTAAAAGACATACTCACTGAAAGATTTAAAATGAAAGACATGGGAATGCTAAAGTACTTCTTGGGAATAGATTTTGAACAAACAGATGGAGAAGTAAAAATGTCACAGGAGAGATATGTCGGAAAACTACTTAAAAGGTTTGAAATGCAAGATTGCAAAGCCAGAGAGACACCATGCGAGTCAAAGCTTGATTTTACAGAAAATTCTGAAAAAATGAAGGATCCAAAAAGGTACAGAGAAGGTGTAGGAAGTTTAATTTACATATCCACCTGCACCAGACCAGACTTAAGCTTTGTGGTTAGTAGGTTATCTAAACACTTTTCTGAGCCAACACAAGAACACTGGAACACAGTAAAACATGTATTCAGATACCTCAAAGGTACATTGGGACAAAAAACTAAGCTTCAAAAGAAATGAGACAGAGAGACTAGGATTGAGGGTATACAGTGATGCAGACTGGGGATCAGACACATCAGACAGACGCAGTACAACAGGATATTGCATCAGTCTAAGTGAAAACAGTTTATTGATCTCATGGAAAACAAGAAAACAACCAACTGTTGCATTATCAACTTGTGAGGCTGAATACATGTCTCTAGCCTTGGCCATGCAAGAATGCATTTATATAGAACAGTTACTTAAAGGGATGGACAAATATCAATATGTGCAAACAAAAGTATTTGAAGACAACTAAGCTGCCATAGCCCTTGCTAAGAACCCTGTAAAGAGGCAAAGGTGCAAGCATGTTGATATCAGATATCACTTTGTGAGAGAAACTGTATTCTTAGAATACTGTCCAAGTGAGCAAATGGTTGCTGATGTATTTACAAAACCAGCAAATTAACTTAAACTGAAAAGGTTCAAACAAAGCCTGTTTGGTAACTGAAGGAACAAAGTTATATTTCTGATTTATTTTGTCGAGGTATGAAACCTTGTTTACTTTTGTCTGTAATGCAAAGATGTTAAGAGCGAGTGGGGTGTTAAGTGTCCTGTTTAATGCTCTTACACTTTTATTTTGGTAGCGGGTGTATTTCCATTTCCGTTACGTATGCTGCTGTTCTAACTTGTTTTCAGTTCGGAGAAAAACTGAGCCGGGAAGTTCAACAATAAAGTATGGCGACAAACGCCTAAAGAGAAGTCCGAGTATTCGTTTTATTGTCCATCCACATGTGGAGAGCTGAATATTTTCAACCCTTTAACAATGAGGGATCTAAATTCAAGCCTCAGAATGATTTACATGAGTAGGTCTTCAAGGTGCATGACAGACACTCACTTCACCAGACATTTAGTCTGTATTACCCACGCGAATATTATAACGCCAGGTGTACTGACCTGTCACCTTGGGTGACACCTAAATTGTCCAATCTGGTTCCAGTTGGCCAATGCTACCCTGTGCCCCAGCTTTGGAAGAATAATCTGAAATATCACTCCTTTAAAACCGTTCACTTCTGGAGTGACTATATTAATAATATTCTTTAATGAAAATTGTTCATTATCACAGAGCAATTTCTGTCCAGATTAAAAGTTTAACATCCATACATGTCACTCAATAGGTTTCATCCACAAGTGATTTGGAATTTTAAAAAGTCCCTAAACATGGGAATCTATGTTTACCTTGCCATATCTATAATCTTTTTAAAATAAATCTGTCTGATGTCCCGGGCTTATTCATGTCCTTATAAACATGGGATAAATTTCCACTATTATGCTGATGATACTCTGCTTTATTTATCTATAAATATTTACTTTGGAACGGTGACATTTATAAATGTATTAATAAAATGGTGAAAATATGACTTTGAAAAATGAACCCCCATTCTTTTCTCTTATGACTGGCTAAATAAGTCAAAATATTGCTGTCAGTTTTTGACTGTGCAACTTGGAGACACAAAGGGCAGAGTTTTTATTATTTTTGACCAGGACATGTTATTTAAGTCCCATATTAAACATGTTTAATATTACCAAAAGAATTATCCTGTCCAGGGGTGACACTGAAAAACTAGTCCATGCATTTGTTACTTCAAGGCTGGACTATTGTAATTCTTTACTATCAGGATGTCCACAAAATGCAGTTAAAAGCCTTCAGCTGATCTAAAATGCTGCAGCAAGAGTTCTGATAAATAATAAAAAGAGAGATCATACTTCTTCTACTTTAGCTTCCCTTCATTGGCTCCTTGTTAAATCCAGAATAGAATTTAAAATTCTCCTTCTCACATATAAAGCCCTTAATGATGTAGCTCCTTTATACATCAGAGATCTGATGGTTTCATATATTCCTAACAAACCGCTTCGTTCTCAGACTGCAGGTTTACTGGTGGTTCCTAGAGTCTCTAGAAGTAGAATGGGAGGCAGATCCTTTAGTTATCAGGCTCCTCTCCTGTGGAACCAGCTCCCGGTTTTGGTCCGTGGGGCAGACACCCTGTCTTCTGTTAAGAGTAGGCTTAAAACTTTTGTTAGGAATAACCTTAGCCTTAGCGCTGATTTCTGTAACCATTCCTCTGCCTTATTTAGAATAAAAATGTTGAAAGTATAGAACAGATTGAGAGTCATTCCTTAATTGAGAAAGTGTTGTAAACAATGTGATTGCTTCTGGGGAATGTTCCGGTAAGAGCTCCAAGGCGTCTAACCACCTTGGAGCTCAGAAACTTTCCTTTCTGATAAAGCTTACAGTTACAGTGGCTTAAGTTCTACTGAGCAATCTGTGTAGTTATGCTTCTATAGGTTTAGGCTGCTGGATGACATAATGACCACTTTCCCTCACTTTGCTCCATTCTCATACTACTCTCCAATGGGTTATTTGCTGTTATTTCATCTTTTAATGTCATGTTCTGTCTCTGTTTTGTTTTTTTCTCTTCGTAGAAGCTACATCTGGCCTGGCTCTGTGCTTAGCTGTGAAACCTTCATAGAGGGGGGCATTGGCTGAGCTGCTGCTGCCAACAATTGAATGTTCACCTTCTATAGATGATACTCTTGGCCATGTCTTTCATTGTTTAACCTCGTTTCTCTCGTAGACACTCACGGAGCTTCTGTGAATAACTGTCTGTGCACTCTTTATTACCATAAATTTGAAAACTGACTGAATTTATCTGCTTAGCTGTTTTTCTCTCCTAGGTGAAGCTCCCAAACGGGCTACTACCATTAATGTTTACTCTGTTCTCTCAAACCCCAAACTGGGGCGGTTCGCAACCAGTAGGAAGCTGCTGGGATGTGGTTTAGCTCCTCTAATTTGCATTTAATCACACAATTCTAACTTTAAAGGGCTAACACAGATAACACAGATGGGGCAACAAATTATTATTAGTCAGTATCTTATCTGCATCAGTCAGTCATTGATACCCTACTCAAAGAGGGTAAACTACAACAAGTCTTTGCTCAAGGACGGTAAAGGTCTTTGCTAAACAAGCTGGCTTTACATAGATGGCGGTATCCAAGCATTTTAATGGAAGGTTGAGTGGGTAGAAAAAGGTACACATGCAATAGGGATAACCATAATTTGAAGATTTATTTTTTAAAAATCCCCCAAACTGGATTGTGGACTACAGCTGGAGACAGTGATTCAAGAACCAGCACACGTTTCTCGTGTTAAGCCACTCCTGAACCAGAGACATCAAATGTGTCTTACCTTTTTTATGCTTTACTTTCAGATTTAGTTTGAGACCCTGTCTACTTTTAGCCAACTAGGCTTAAAACTTTCCTTTTTGATAAAGCTTATAGTTGGAATGACTTTGGTTATCCTGCACTATCTCTGTAGTTATGCTGCTATGGGCTTAGGCTGCTGGAGGACATAGTAACAACTTTCACCTCACTCTGCTACATTTTGCTACAACTCTTCCATTTTGTATTATTTGCTGTTGTTTCAACTTTTAACTTTATGTTCGTGTGCTCCCATCCATACTCTAGACATAAAAACCGGCTCAGAGCTTATCTGCTTAGCTGTTTTCCCTCCTAGATGAAGCCACTAAAGGAGTTTCTACTGCCTTTAATGTTTTACTTGTCTTCCACATAGAAAGTACTCCTGCATCAGTACTTCTGTGCTCTTTTTGTAAATATGCTCTGTTCTCTCAAAACCTTAGTCAGTCATGGCAGCTGGTATTCAATTCTCTGTGTTTCTATGTAAACAGGAAGACCACCAGTTATCACTAAAGCAAAGTGAACAGTCATCTATATGCCAACAATACACTGACAGCCTGTCAGTGTTATTCAGAAGTCACGGCTGCAGTGCAAATCGCACATTTTTACTTTCACTATCACTAACTGATCATTCAGATCCTAAGAGCTGAGACTGGAAGAAAATAGTGGGTTTCAAATTAGCTTTAAAAGGAAAAGTGGACAGTGAGAAATCAAAAATTCAAAGAGGCATGGACAGAGTAAGTTGCATACATTCTTCATTTATTTATAACTAGGGACATTTTGCTATTGGAGCTGAAAGTTGTACTTCAAACCTGAAACACGAAAATGAGCTGTATAATATTTTTACATTTACTTAGTATTCGGTATAAATTTTGGGGATGCTGGCCCTATGGTGTTCATTGGTCTGTGTGCCCCAAACCTCAAAAACATTCAATATACTTTGGCTGTTGGCTTTGCCACTTTTAATTTCAAGTTTACCCTGTAAAATTCAACATGGAAGCAACAAAAAATGAGCTCAAATGAAAAGTAGGTGAAATAACCTGGTGAAAAAAGTGTACAGACCCTTAAATTAATTTGTTACAGTTTTAGTTGTTTGTTGTGACCTAGCTTCAAATGTAAATTTGATCAAATGAACTGTTCAGGTGTGAGTTAAATGTTTCTCCACCAGGTGGCAGCTAAGAGTCGAGACGTTTATTTTCAGCCTCCGTTAAACCAAGAAGAAGACTTTCTAGGAGCGTTAGCTTTGCTATGTTGTTGTGTATGAGCTGAATATTTGTGTACTAATATGCGTCCTCGGTGATCCCATCGTATCCGGGCAGCACTAAATGCTGGTGTGAACGCACTCGCCACCGTCATAGTTGCCCTGGGACACTTGTTATATCTGCATTAATTTGGCGGTCTGAACGCAGTCCGTCCTGGGACAGACTGGAGGACCACCCGCTGACCCGACGTGACTCCACCAGAGCAGGAGAGTTATCTGGACGGGTCCCTATCAAAACTAACATCTAAAGAGATTGAATAGCTATCTGTAGTCTCTAAATACAGTTGCTTTTTTTATTTTTTAGAATCGCCCTCAGTCAAGTTCTCTCAGCCGTCTGGATTTTACTGATCACTGGAAATCAGTGGGCTGTATGGGTAAATGAATTTCTCTTAAATATATAGTTTGTTTTTGTCGATTTTGAAGCTGGTTAAAGCCGCTATATATATATATATATATATATATATATAGAGAGAGAGAGAGAGAGAGAGAGTCAGTCAGTCATATCTGCCTGTCTGAAAGGAAAATAAAACAAAAAGGCTTTGCTGTTAATATTTAAATACAATGTCAGTCAGTCATTTTCTACCGCTTCTTCCATAGTGGGTCACGGGGAGCTGGTGCCTATCTCCAGCAGTCTATGGGCAAGAGGCAGGGTACACCCTGGACAGGTCACCAGTCCATCGCAGGGCAACACACAAACAACCATACACACACATATTCATACACCTAAGGGCAATTTAGAGTGACCAATTAACCTAACAGACATGTCTTTGGACTGTGGGAGGAAGCCGGAGTACCCGGTGAGAACCCACGCATGCACGGGGAGAACATGCAAACTCCATGCAGAAAGACCCCAGGCCGGGAATCGAACCCAGAACCTTCTTATATATATATACCTTGTGTTTACACAATAGTTAAAGTTATTGCAGGCAACAGTGGGTTCAATAACAAATTAGATTTTTATAGATCAAGAATAGAATGTCATCAATGTTCATGTACATGTAAAAGTAGACAAACACTTTTTGAAATATAGCGAATAAAACAGTTTGACCTTTTCATTCAATGTCCTAATTTTTTTCAGATGCCTTATAAAACAAAAAACTGGGATTTTCAAATTTGATTACAGAAGTTAGCGTTTCAATATTTATTAAAGAGCAGTGGTCCACGGACACGATTTTCTTCTTTCAGGAACAGTTAAACCTGGCCTCTGCAGTCAAACTGAAGTCTAGGTACAGGACTCTTTGTAGATATTAGTTGAGTTCATAGCATTTTAATTTAAGGACGGGTCATTTGGAATTCAACCTATAAGATCCATCAGTCAACACTTTTTACCTTTTTGTTTCTGAAAATAGACCCATGCGTGGTTACTTAGACATTTCAGAGTTGTATGCTCTCCAAAGCATCTTTAGTTGCTTGACATGATAAAAGCAAATTGCTCTTTCTCTGTACTGTCATTAATTGGCATGTTTATTCCTTTTTTCTGTCCAGACCAACCACAGCATTATGTCTCAAAGAAGGGGAAGTTCTGGATCTGGGATAGAAATTCCAGTTTGGGCCTTGAGGATGCTCAGCTGATGGAGGAGGACCAGCATGAATTTGATCAACAGATCAAAGAGGAAGAGGAGGAACCAGAACCAGTACAGATAAAGTATGAACTGGAAAAAACAGAACATCTACAAGTAAAGGATGAACAGGATGAAAACAAACCTCCACAGATAAATGGCAAACAGGAAGTAGTAGAAGCTCCTTTGATAAGTGAGAATCAGGAAGAAACAAAACCTTTCCAAACTAAAACAGAAATGGAGCAACCAGAAACTCCACAGATAAAGGATGAACAGGAGGAACTCTGCCTCAGTCTTGAGAAGGAACATCTTAAACTGAAGCAGGAGATTGAACCAATCATGTTAAATCCTACATACAAGGAAAGGGGAAACAGGGAACCAGATGTAAATGGAGTCCAACTGTCTTTCCTAGTCTCCACTAAACCTGAGAACCAAAACCAGGAAAAGAAATATTACAAAGACATAGGATCAAGTAGTAAGAGGAGTCGGGAAATCAGAGATCTCTGTAACAACACAGAGGAATCAACTGTAAAAATACAAAAGAAATGGCAAATGAATGAGAACCTTTCTTCTTGTAAACTTTGTGGTAAATATTTAAATCGGACTTCTTTGGCTGAACACATGAGAATTCACACAGGTGAGAAGCCGTTCCCATGTTTGACCTGTGGAAAAGATTTTAGTGTAAGGCAAAGTTTATCTCAGCACATGAGAATTCACACAGGTGAGAAGCCTTTCTCATGTTTGACCTGTGGAAAACGTTTTAGCCTAAGACAACGTTTATCTGAGCACATGAGAATTCACACAGGTGAGAAGCCTTTCTCATGTTTGACCTGTGGAAAAGGTTTTAGCGTGAGAAAAAGTCTATGCCAGCACATGAGAACTCACACAGGTGAAAAGCCTTTCTCATGTTTGACCTGTGGAAGAAGTTTCTCCGACAAAGGAGCATTAACTAAGCACATGAGAACCCACACAGATGAGAAGCCTTTCTCATGTTTGACTTGTGGGGAATACTTTAGGCAAAAAGGTCATTTAACTCAGCACATGAGAACTCACACAGGTGAGAAGCCTTTCTCATGTTTGACCTGTGGGAAATGTTTTAGCGTAGGACCAAGTTTATCTCGGCACATGAAAACTCACACAGACGAAAAGCCTTTCTCATGTTTGATCTGTGGAAAAAGTTTCAAACTTAGAGGAACGTTAAGTCAACACATGATAACTCACTCAGATGAGAAGCCTTTTATATGTTTGACCTGTGGAAAATGTTTTAGCATAGGACCTAGTTTATCTCGGCATATGAGAACTCACTCAGATGAGATGCCTTTCTCATGTTTGACCTGTGGAAAAAGTTTCAAACTAAGAGGAACATTAAGTCAGCACATGAGAACTCATACAGACGAGAGGCCTTTCTCATGTTTGACCTGCGGAAAAAGTTTCAAACTAAGAGGAACGCTAAGTCAGCACATGAGAACTCACAGAGGTGAAAGATTTTCTCCTACTTTGGAAAACGTTTCTTTAACAGAAGTAATTTGACTGTTCATTTCAGAATTCACTCAGGTGAAAAGCTTTTCTAATGTGTGATGTGTGGAGACGTTTTAGCAATAGAAGAAATTTAGCTGGTCACAGGAGAACACACTCAGGTGAGAAGCCAGATGCATCATTTCTGAAGAATGTTTTAGGTAAAGAGGAGTTTTATTTTGACATGAGATCTCACACTCAGATAAAGAAACATTTCTCATGCTTGTAGAGATTTCCCAGGTGAGAAATTTCTTTCAAGCTGGAAGAGGACCTTTTCTGACTGAATCAGTTTTTCGCTCTTAAGCATTTGACCTGTCATTCAATGTTAGATACCCTTTCCATTGTGTTGAAATGAAATAACATGCATACTGGGGATGAAAAGGACTAAGAAACCACTTTCTCATCTGAGGAATAAAAATTGGCTTGGGGAAAACAAATGACCGATAGGACATTAAAAAGAAGAACAGCCTACCATTTTATCCAAGATATTATATATAGCTTAGCTTGGACTCCTCGTGTCTCTCCAGTGAAGAAGCAGGCTGAGGCTGTAGTTGCAACATTCAGCTAGAGAAAACACTCATTGTGGTCCACAGTTTTAAGTCTAAAATATATACAGTACAGACTGACCAGAAACTTCTTTAAATGATTTATGTTTAAATGCCCCATATGCCAAATGAACGTCTTCACAGACTGGAAGACGACCTGTGACAAAAAATAAATTACAAGTGGTAAAAACATACACCAAACATCACCAATTGGCTTTCCCATTTGGTGCCTAGCAAAATGATCTGAATGAGTACAAGAATGTGATCTTAGTGTATCTACTTTTATGATGTGAAAGGACAAAGTGGTCTTTGTTTGGGGTTCATAGTTGCTTGTTTATTGCAGAGCTATGATCTGAAAAAGCTTGAAGATGTAATGGAAAAATCTAATGCACAGCTTTTATGAGAGTTCCATAGTAAAACAATGAAATTGAGTGTAAATATTTCAGTGTTGCATTGTTATTCATTAGGGATTTTATGGAGCTCTGTACAGTGGTACAAGTCTTGACCCTGTGTTGGGAGGGAGGTTTGATCTTGATACGTTCCTGGTGCAAGAGAGCAACAGAACCAATGTCTCCTCCCTGCTGTTTAGTGATACTGAGGAAAATAACTGAGACAACTCATCAGAACTCATATGCCTTCTATATGTATGCATGTTCTCTCCTTGTGCACAAGATAACAATTTTCCTATAAAAGGTTTCTCACTTGAGTTGTTTTAGTTAATATTTGTTTCCCACCTGACCAGGTGGTGCTTTTAGAGCCAAATCCAGCATCCCTCGCTGCAGCTTCCTTTTCTGTTATAGCGTCAAATTTTGGAATGCAAATGTAAACCATGATATCAGTGATGCATGGTGCGGATTATGTGCTTGCAATGTTTAGAATTTGTTTTTCTATATTGGATGTTTTTTCTTTTTCTTGTGTAATAAAGTAAAAGTACAAAATCTGTATTTATATTCTACTTGCCTTACTGCCCAGATCTTGACATCATTTGACGGCGCTGTGTTTGGAAATAAACAAAGGCTTGACATGAAATGACTGACAAAAAATATATATTTTTCACAATATTCTACTTTTTGGATATGCCTGTAAACAAGGAGACACAGTATTTAGTTTCTATGCTCTGGAACCCACTCCCTGAAAACCTGAGATGTGTAGAAACTTTTGGCTTCTTTAAATCAGGACTTAAAACATTGTGTTATTGCACCTTTTCTATTAGGGTCATAGATTCATTTATCAGGTAATGTCTATCTTGACTTGGGTTTTTATTTATTTTAATTTGGCATTTTCATTTTTTTCTTTAGGTGTTGCTAAATTTCAGTTTTAGGCAACTTTTCATAGAGTAATAAAACTTTATGAAACATTTTAGATGATTCATCATGATGAGCATAATGATGACAAGGTATTGCTGTGACCAGTATCCTCACAAGACATTTCGTTTTACCTGCTGCCACACTAAAACACTCACACGACTTGGAGGAATATTTCATATAAACATGAACTACAAATGACTGAGCCTTGTTCGGGTATTTGAATAAATGGGGTTAGTGAAATCAACTAATTAGTTTTAATTTCCAACATATGATTATATGAAGATTTCTATGCAAAAGGTAAAGGAACAGATTTTGCAACACATCTTCCTTTTTGGTCTAGACGCAAATTATAAATTTAGATACGTTCATATGTTTCAAGCAGTCACAAATGTTAAATGCTTAATATTTGAAACGTTCCGATGAACTGATTGTGTTGCTATTGTTGGGATTATGAATCTGAGATTATTATTTAATATTAATATTTTATCAAATAATATTTCGGTCTGTTAAGGGTTGTCCTGTGAATACCAGCCCAGGAAGGCAATGGTATTTGGACAAAATAGAAAGGTGTGAGACGAGCTCTGACATTATTGAACAGCATAAACTCTGCACACACATGGAATGAATTCACACAATTTCTTAAAATACAAGAATTTATTAACAAAAATAAGTCAACTCAAAGTCAAACATATTTTAATCAACAAACTCTTTACTATGCTAAAACAATCCAACTAAACTACCAAGCAGAATTAAAGAATAATGAAGACTAATGGACTATGTACAATATAAACAAGTTGATTAAAGATGATTGAAAATCATGACCGAAAGAGTGATGCAACATTACCATGCAATGTTTATGTTTGAGAACCAAGGATTATCTTGAAGAATCTGGAAGTTAAGTTAAGTTAGTCTTGGAACTAACTTAGGCAATAATCAGCAAACGTTTAGACCACGCTTCACAATGTAAGATCAGATAAAATATTATTTTAATAAAATAATGTTTTAAATAATGATCTGCTGAATAAAACCAACCTTTTGGATGACTAATTCTCAATGGTGTCTAATTAACTGCCTTTATTTATTAAAATAATATTTAAAGAAATATTATTAAGGGAGTATTTTGGAAAAGAGCCAAATCTTTCTGAAAAAATGGGGCTTAATGTCATTTACTTAGTAATCAAATTTAGTAAAATGTTTAGGGACTATTATTCACTAGCTTAAAAACCAACAACCTTTCTGTTAAATACTCTTTAGTAGCAGCACGTGTTCTTACCTGTTAGCAGTTGAGCTAACAAAAGAAGCTGCTAGCTTAGCACCAGAATCAACACATACCTTTAAAGTACCAGGGTTAATATAAGTGTTCAAATGCATAAGCGTGGATGGCGCGTTATGAGCAATATTCTGCTTAAAATCACCCTTCAAGTAAAGTTTGTCTTAACCTTAAAAACACACAAAGAACACAAAACTGAACATGTGTGCTGCAGATATTCTGCTGCACCAAGATAGCTGAGTTCAACACAAACAAAACCAAACTTCATAAAATGAAAAACGTTTAGATCATTTCAATCTAAATCCTTATATTTCTCTGTTCTGCCCAAACCTAACCTCTGACCATGCTGAGGAAAAGCTGTCCAGGGCGGCGAAGTTTGAAGAAAGCATCCACAATGAACAATGGTGAGCTACAGCTAGAGTTGCCAACCGTCCCTTGAAAAATGGAATCGTCGCGTATTTAGAATAAAAAGTACGCGTCCCGTATTGAGCTGAAACGGGACGCACGTAGTCCCGTATTATTAGGTGGATCAAAAATCTTCACTAAAATGTCAATAGAATTAATAAATGATGGAGTGCTTTATATTTAATATTACGGTTCCGCCGCAGGAGATCTACGGACACCGTGAAAGCTCAAACAACGTGTTTCGGCGAAGTTGTCCCACTTTTTTGCAACTGTGCTCTCATGATAGATAGATAGATAGATAGATAGATAGATAGATAGATAGATAGATAGATAGATAGATAGATAGATAGATAGATAGATAGATAGATAGATAGATAGATAGATAGATAGATAGATAGATAGATAGATAGATAGATAGATAGATAGATAGATAGATAGATAGATAGATAGATAGATAGATAGATAGATAGATAGATAGATAGATAGATAGATAGATAGATAGATAGACAGCATCCAGGCTATTGTACCCTTTGTCCTCAGCATCCCTTCTTCAAGTGGGTTTGTGGAAAATATTTTCTCCATCATGAAAAATAAGTGGACTGATGTGAGGAACAAATGTTCTACAGAATTAATGAGAAGTGAGCTAATTGTCAGTCTAATTAATGAAATGTTCTGCTCAGAGTTTTACTCGGTAGTCCTGAAAAGCAAACAACTCCTTGCAGCAGCAAGAGCTCAAATGAAACATAAATGGAAAAAATAGGTTGTTTCTACATAATTCAGTACTGCATTTTTTAGTTCACTAGTTCAATATTTTATTCACCACAACTGTACAGTCATGGCCTTTAAAGTGTTAATGTTTACAACTTTTCTACAGACTTTTTGTTTGCACTAAATGCACTATTACGAAAATGTTTTGCATTATACTGTTATGCTTTTTTATATTGTTTTAAGTTAAGCAGGACGGAGGTCTTTTCAATAGTGGTTTATTTATTTTAGAAGGATATTTGTTTTTGTCTAGTAATTTTATTTTGCAAAAAGGATTAATTATTTTATAAATTGCTGAATAATTATTTTTCCATGGATATTTGTATCAGTCAAAACATGCATCGAATTAAACTTGGGTTCGAGTCCAATGTTTCCAAAGTCATTTCACACAAAGAAAAAGGGTGAAAAAAATCACCAGGTCGGTAGAGGTGCAGACAGTGGAGTTGGATGGCCCTACCAGGAGGTGTCCCTTATTTATTTATCAAGGAGTTGGCAACCCTAGCTACAGCTAACCTCCTTAGCTGCGGAGGGGTTTGAAGGTGCAGCCGCTCTGTCCGCTGACCACACACTTTGGTAAAGTTAGAAAGATATTCACAGATTCGGCTTTTCCGGATCAAGAACTCATCAGCGGAACATTGCCTCTAGAAAACCAACACCTCTCTGCAACCACAGCAAGGCAGACAGTGAGCTACAATCGTATGTTCCTCAAAACGAGCCTAACACCGCGCTGGGAGACTTGTATTGGCCTTTATGCAGAGATCGCTGCTCCACAAATGGGAGAGTCTGTAAATTGCAACACCAGAAAAATATGATGGAGAAATATTCAATAAAGTCGCCAAGGAGAGGTGTATTGTCATTAAAATCATTGTATGTGTAAGTGATCTCATGATTTTCATACTAAATTTCTTGGATTGGAAATTAATACTTAAAAAAAATTGGTATTTCCCAAAGACTATAGCCTAAATAGCCAAATATTCAGTAAAATATGCATAAAATGGTCAATAACTTCATTATAGCATGTTGTAGTGCCATTAAACTCATAGCACACGTAGATCATCTCATCTTGATCATATTACAACTCTTACTTTGGGAAAATGTGCTTAAATTGATTTTTTGTCATTTTTTACTCTCAAAATAAGTATAAAATGGTCAATAATTTCACTATTGCATGTTGTAGTGCTATCAAACTCATAGCACACATAGAGTCCCTCATCTTAATCATACTACAACTATTACTTTAAGAAAATGTGCTTAAATGGATTTTATGTTATTTTGTTACCATTAAAATATGTATAAAATGGTCAATAACTTCACTATAGCAGAGAACACCTCATCTTGAATCTTTTAATAAACATAACATTACCTTTATAGATAGATAGTTTTGAAGAAACGCATTTACTTTTCTTTGTATTTACTGGAAGGCATTTACTTTTTTTGTCCTTCGGTATGATAGTGATTGATTCTGAGTCCTCTAAACTGTTCCTGTATTGTTTTCTGGGAGGTCAGCAGATGTGGTGACTGACTTCAAAAGGAGCTGGTGCCAATGATGCCAAGGAGGATGAACCCTCATTCAGACTTGGGCACATTTTTACCTTGTCCAGATTTGATCAGAAACAGTTTATTGGTGCAGATGTAATTAATAAACTGTATAAATGGTAGTGCAAGTACTTCTTTATTAAAGCTAGTTTTGTATTTTACATATTCTACAGTAAATTGTTTGGTCATTTAGGGTTCTGTTTTGATTTGGGGTTGTTTGTTTTTTGTTTTTTTCTTTATATGTTTTTCATAGTTCAAGTTTTGAATCATGCTTCTGTTTATTATTTTCCTGTTTATGCTTTTGTTTCATGTTTTTCTAGTTATGTTTCTATTAGTTTGGTTCCTTGGATTTTCATTCTGCTCAAGCCATGTTTTTTCCTGTCAATTAACCTTATTCGGTTCACCTGCTCCAAGCTAATCTGTCTCCTTGCTCCACCTGGTTCACACTCCCTATATACACACCTGTTCTGTTTATTCCTTGCAGAAACATTTTTGAATCATGTCTTGTTTTCTGGATCATGCCCGTGTCTGCTTTTTGGATCATGCCATGCTTGTTTTGCCTGCTCGTTTATTGTTTTGTTCCTGCCTCTTCATGTAAGAGAGTTTTTTGGTTAATTAAATCCTTTTTTTTTTCACTTACCGTCATGCTGCCTGCTAGTCTGCATTCCGGGGTCCTCCATTTCGCAAGTCCTGACAAAAAATCCCTGAGGACATCATTAACGAGTGCTTGAAAGACAGCAGGGGCATTGCAGAGGCCGAAGGGCATGACTAAGTATTCAAAATGTCTGAGTGGGGTCTCAAAAGCTGTCTTCCACTCATCCCCCTGGCGGATCCTAACTAGGTGGTATGCATTCCTAAGGTCAAGTTTAGTGAAAATTGTGGCCTCGCGGACAGGTTCGAAAGCTGAAGAAAGTAAAGGAAGGGGATACTTGTTCTTAACCTTAATGTTATTAAGCCTCCTATAATCAATACAGGGCCTTAAAGAACCATCCTTCTTGTTGATGAAAAGGAAACCTGTGCCTAGGGGTGATGAAGAAGGGCGGATAAGGCCAGTAGTCAGGGACTCATTAATATATTTCTCCATAGTCTGCTGCTCGTGTGTAGAAATGGGACACAACCGGCTGGTGGGTAGGGAAACTCCTGGAACTATGTCAATGGTGCAATCATAGGGTCGGTGTGGAGGTAACGAAAGCGCCTTAACTTTGTTGAACACTTGTTTAAGATCATGGTATATCAAAGGTACCCGGGTAAGATCCGGAAAATCACTCTCCTCAACAACTGAGTCGGGAGCGACTGCAGACTGAAGGCAGGTAGTGTGGCAACTGGTGGATCACGACTCAACTCTGCCCTTAACCCAATCAAGGTGAGGATTGTGTTTACTAAGCCAAGGAAAACCCAGCACCATAGCATGCTTAGCTACAGGAAAAACGTAGAAGGAAATTAATTCTCGATGATTGCCAAATAACGAGGGCTATAAGTTTAGTTTGTTGAGTAATACGAGACAATTCCTGACCGTTGAGGGCTGTCACAAGACATGGTGCTGTTAAAGCCATAGTCTCGATCCCAGCTGCTTTAACTAGATCCAAGTCTATAAGATTCTGTTCACTTCCTGAATCAACCAGTGCGGAGAGATTGTGGACCTGTTGGTTAAGTAGTAACGTGGCTGGCAAACAAAATCTGAGGGATTCGGGTGAAACAGTCTGGTCCGCCAGTATGTCCCTATCTACCGACGGACTTGATCTTTGGTCGAGGAGGACAAGTAGGACAGTCGGCTACAAGATGCTCTATGGAGCCACAATAAAAACATTGTCTAGCCTGCCAGCGCCTCTGTCTTTCTTCGCTAGTGAGGCGCGCCCTACCCACCTGCATGGGTTCAGTTTCTCCTGCCAGTTCTTGGGAAGGGGGCTAAGGGTTAATAGTAGGCAAAATTGTTGGCTGGGTCCTAACATAACTGCGTTCATTTCTGGGCTTCCTCCTCTCCCTTAACCAGCTATCTATTATAATGGCTTTAGCAATGAAATCCTCCAATAACTCTGGCTCATCCACTAAAACAAGCTCATCCTTTAAAGTCTCATCTAGGGCATGAAAAAATACAGACTTAAGGGCCGGCTGTCCCAGCCAGATTCTGCAGCAAGGATACGAAAATAGCAAATTCTGTTAGCGGTCTACCCCACTGTTTAATAGTCCATAACTTTTGATCTGAAGCCACATAATTAATACAGAAAGAAAAATTTCTCCTAAACTCCTTCTCAAAATCAGAAAATGTGCAACCAAACTGGACACAACTAGGAAAACGGGACTCGGCCCATCTTAGTGCTTTTCCTCACAAAAGGCCAATAACATAAGAAATCTTAGTCATCATGGGGGAAAGAGTGGGGGGAACGATTGAACACTAAAGAACATTGTAACAAGAAACCCTTACAGTCACTGGTCTCACCTGAAAATTTCTCAGGACTGGGGGAAATGACGTCATGGACGAAAGGAAGACGCTGGGTCACTGATCTGGCTGCACCGGCCTCTAACGGCTGAGTGGGGTTCTTGTTCAAGGATAGCTGTAACATGGCGGTTACCTGTTCGAGCTGTTGATTTGTCTGATGTTGCTGTTCGGCTAGAGAAGGTGGAATCGTGAGACTGAATATGGTGAGTATGATTGGAAAGAATTCCCTTGAGCGCCTCTGCTGGGTCGGGTGGGCTCGAGTATTCTGTCATAGTGTTACATATGGCTCTGACCCACATGCAGAATCACTCTCAAGGGAAACGGGTACAAGTTTGAAAAAACGTTTATTTAAGGAGAATAGATCGGTATGGTGTGCAGGAACAACTGTAAGGAAAAAAGACAGGTAAGTGGCACAGTAAAGGAAACCAGAACTTAAATGTGAAACGTCTCTTACTAGGAGGGAGTAGGCAATCCGCCAGGAGGAGAGGGATTCAGACTGGAGAAGAAGTGAATATGGAGTCAATGGTAAGTCCGATGATTTCTTAGTTACTTGGGTTAGAGCCTGGAGTGCAGGCGAAGCGTCAGCGGAGAGGTGGAGGGTGGACAGGTTAGGTTGAATGGTCTCTGGAGAATCCGGGTCCGGAAGCAGCCAGCCGGGGAAGTTCCAGAGTTCAGCGTCAGGTAGGTGTGTGTGGAAGATCCTTCCTGGGGAGTTCCTATGAGCGAGGCTAGTGCGAAACGAAACTACTGGGACCAGACTGGGTAACCTCCAGGTAGTTGCCGGTATAATCCTTGGAAGGTCCTTGAAAATGTTGTTAGTGTTTGAACGAAGCCACCGGGACCAGCCTGGGTAACCTCCAGGTAGTCGCCGGTTCAGTTCACTAAGAAGAACAAAGAACAAGTATTGGATGGGTGCGAGGACTTGTTATCACTCATGTAAAAACTTTGTGTTGCAAGGCACCTGCACTCCGCTTTGTTTTCTGCTCTGGTATGCCTTCCTCCCTGTGTGTGTGAGATCATCATTATCTCCGTGAAAACCAGCCTCCTTTCAGTCTCACACACACACACATACAGGTCCTTCTCAAAATATTAGCATATTGTGATAAAGTTCATTATTTTCCATAATGTCATGATTAAAATTTAACATTCATATATTTTAGATTCATTGCACACTAACTGAAATGTTTCAGGTCTTTTATTGTCTTAATACGGAGGATTTTGGCATACAGCTCATGAAAACCCAAAATTCCTATCTCACAAAATTAGCATATCATTAAAAGGGTCTCTAAACGAGCTATGAACCTAATCATCTGAATCAACGAGTTAACTCTAAACACCTGCAAAAGATTCCTGAGGCCTTTAAAACTCCCAGCCTGGTTCATCACTCAAAACCCCAATCATGGGTAAGACTGCCGACCTGACTGCTGTCCAGAAGGCCACTATTGACATCCTCAAGCGAGAGGGTAAGACACAGAAAGAAATTTCTGAACGAATAGGCTGTTCCCAGAGTGCTGTATCAAGGCACCTCAGTGGGAAGTCTGTGGGAAGGAAAAAGTGTGGCAGAAAATGCTGCACAACGAGAAGAGGTGACCGGACCCTGAGGAAGATTGTGGAGAAGGGCCGATTCCAGACCTTGGGGGACCTGCGGAAGCAGTGGACTGAGTCTGGAGTAGAAACATCCAGAGCCACCGTGCACAGGCTTGTGCAGGAAATGGGCTACAGGTGCCGCATTCCCCAGGTCAAGCCACTTTTGAACCAGAAACAGCGGCAGAAGCGCCTGACCTGGGCTACAGAGAAGCAGCACTGGACTGTTGCTCAGTGGTCCAAAGTACTGTTTTCGGATGAAAGCAAATTCTGCATGTCATTCGGAAATCAAGATGCCAGAGTCTGGAGGAAGACTGTGGAGAAGGAAATGCCAAAATGCCAGAAGTCCAGTGTCAAGTACCCACAGTCAGTGTTGGTCTGGGGTGCCGTGTCAGCTGCTGGTGTTGGTCCACTGTGTTTTATCAAGGGCAGGGTCAATGCAGCTAGCTATCAGGAGATTTTGGAGCACTTCATGCTTCCATCTGCTGAAAAGCTTTATGGAGATGAAGATTTCATTTTTCAGCATGACCTGGCACCTGCTCACAGTGCCAAAACCACTGGTAAATGGTTTACTGACCATGGTATCACTGTGGTCAATTGGCCTGCCAACTCTCCTGACCTGAACCCCATAGAGAATCTGTGGGATATTGTGAAGAGAACGTTGAGAGACTCAAGACCCAACACTCTGGATGAGCTAAAGGCCGCTATCAAAGCATCCTGGCCTCCATAAGACCTCAGCAGTGCCACAGGCTGATGGCCTCCATGCCACGCCGCATTGAAACAGTCATTTCTGCAAAAGGATTCTTGACCAAGTATTGAGTGCATAACTGTACATGATTATTTGAAGGTTGACGTTTTTTGTATTAAAAACACTTTTCTTTTATTGGTCGGATGAAATATGCTAATTTTGTGAGATAGGAATTTTGGGTTTTCATGAGCTGTATGCCAAAATCATCCGTATTAAGACAATAAAAGACCTGAAATATTTCAGTTAGTGTGCAATGAATCTAAAATATATGAATGTTAAATTTTCATCATGACATTATGGAAAATAATGAACTTTATCACAATATGCTAATATTTTGAGAAGGACCTGTATACACCCTGTCTGAACTGTCTGTTGAACTGTGTATATAAATAAAGAGATAGGGTTTCAAAACTTTGTAGTTGCACTGCAAAGTGGGCTACCCTTGTCACAAGTAAAACTGACTCTGTATCGTTCTTACCTCTGAGTTGACTGAATAATACCTAACATTATTTGGTCCTTTGTAACCGGAGTAATTCAATAACCTTATTTCTCTTTGCTTTAACAGTGACTCTGGGATCCGTGGGGGAAGCCTGACGTCGAGCGAAGCACCGCTGCACAGCCTCCATTAGCCGGAGTGGCTGAAAGTCCCGGTGTGTGTGAATTCACACCTGGCCAGTGGGTTATCGCCTTCCTCGGCGCGGGGTGACTCTCACTGGGTCCAGAGAGTCACCAAGAAGTCAACTCCGAGGTGAGACAGTTTTAAAATACAGTTCATAAGAAAAGTACTTAACAGTCGTTTGGTAGTGCGTCGCCGGTAAGGACGCTGCATTGGGATGGTTTTATTCCACCGTGAAAGGAATAGTGACAAATTAAGGTAGGGCCCTGCCAAGAAGGGGGCCAAATAAAACGACTAAGGGTTATTCCCCTGCGAGGGAATAGAATAAGCGCTATAAAAGTAAAAAGAACAGAGTAAATTGAGCTCATAAAATAACACCAAGTTAACTTAGAAAAATTACAAGGTACCTGAAACTAACTGTGTGACTGTGTTGTGTGTGTTTGGAGGACTAAGCATTTTAATAGAATCAGCAGGATTCTGCTAGTCCTGTGTTTTCTTTTACCCAGATTAAAACTACGTACTGGTGACTTTGGAGATTCAGGTCGGATTTCATTCCAGAAAATTAACACCGCTGCGAATTAGTCGCAGTAGAAGGGCGTGTTAATGTCCTCTCCTTAAAGTCTCATGCCAGTGACCTTTTATCTGGGACATTCATACTACAATTAAACAAACATAAAACATAATGGGGAAGAAACAAAGTAAACTAATTGACTTAGAAGGGGATGTAAAGTTTATGGAGAACTATGTAAAAGGAGCAGGTATGATCTGTCATAGATGGAATAAAAAATAAAAAACATGGGTTTTTGGGCAAATTAGATACAAAGGATGTCTTAAAATTACAAGGGGATCTAAAATGAGAAATAATGAAAACTAAAAAGAGAAAAATAACAAAGAACAATGGGGAAGGGACCGAGAAAAAGCTCTGATTTAACAGAAATATGTACACGATGGCATAAAAATACGGATTTTCAGGTAATTTAATTATCACTGAAATCCTAAAACTACACGGGGATCTTAAACTGGAGATTATGCATTCAAAAGATTCAAGAGACAATCAAAAACCTTGCCAGATTATAATTTCAAAGGGGACTTTTCAGTCCCTGAGTGCACACAGTTGATAAACAGATTAAAACAAAAAGATGAATTAAAAAAACAATAAGAGCAGCCTTTAACTGACATAGCCACAATACTGATGCCTTAAGAAAAGCACAGAAAAAGGGGGCGGACCGCCACCCATCCCAGTTTAGAATACCAAGGTAGCCCCAAATTATAAAGACTAAGAGGTGGTTTTAGAGGACGTGGTAAAAGAAGTTAAAAGAGGAGGTGACAATGTGGACAACATGGAAACTGTCCAACTGGACAACCCAGTGAACAATGACTAGAGAAGAGAGAACAGAATGTTGTTAAAGAAGTAATCTGAGAGTAAAACATTTAGTAGGCAAGCATTAGTGAGAAACAGGTGCTTTAAAAATCATTCTATGGTGTTACACTACCAACAATATCATGATAAAATGCAAAAGATTAATTTTACAGGGAAATAATTCCATATTTGGCTCAGATTGTTTGCATTCTTGATTTTTCCTCTTTGAGAGAAGTTAAATTTCAGCTCTGTGAAACGACCTTGACAAAGAGATGCAGCTGCCTGAAAACAAAGATAAAACTTCTGCAAACAGCAGAAGCCTGTCTCTGCTGAAAGGTCTGAAAAAAATTGTAACTCTACCCTGCATGTGTCAAACTCAAGGTCCGCGGGCCAAAACCGGACCCCAGAAGTTTAGTGATTCTCTAGAAGTAGAGCCTTTTAATATGGTGATTGTGTGCTTGAATGTTATTTTGTCAATCAATAAGCAGTTTTGTGTACATTCTGCCACAATCTGCCTTTTGAAAATGTTTTGAATCTTGCTCTTTATGTATAAAAAAAAAAGAAAAATTGGTTAAAGTCTGCAGACACAAAATGAACCTGGATTGAAGCTCTAACTATGTTTATTTAATCTGAGATCCTCTCCAAATACAACAGTATATGTCAGTCTACATGAGATACTAACAACTTCACCTACTCGTATAATATAAAGATCTGATTGAATATGTGAAACAAACAATGATGAAAGTTTTTCAACAGGTGATGCTCATCCAGGAGGAAGACAGTGTTCCTAGGAAATGCATCTCATTCATTAACAATCAATTTTTCTCCTATAGGTGGAAGTTTTGCTGACTAATCATAGGCTGGATCTATGAAACATTATGAACACAGACCAAATGACCAAGGTTCTGACTGACTTATGAACCTCACTGACCTGACAATGATAACATGACACCCAACAGACAACACCTTTAAGGTGGACCCCACTAAGACCACCTTATTGATTCTTGGTGAATAAAAAAGAATTGAAGCGTTCAAAACAGACCTAGTGGAAACAAAAGGGGTTATGAGGAAACGATATACATTTTAAGAATAAAGAAGTCAAATTATGTTCAACTTTTTGCAAATAAAATTACTCTGACAGAAAAATAAGTAAGTAGTGTGTGAATGTGTGTGAATGGGAATGACTGATTTCATTGTAATGCATCTTTGAGGGACTTTAAAAGCACCAATAAAGGTCTGATGTTCTGATGATCTTTGCCAAACTTATATCTCAATAAGGTTTCCAGAATCTTTTTTGAAAAATCATATAAAGATAGCAAAGGTTCTACCTTTATTGAAAATACTGATAACCATAAGAAAGTTCATAGATCCGTCTTCAATTTTTCATAATTATTTTACAAACAGGTTATTTAAACTTTCATGTGGCCAAATGTCTGTGTTTGACTTTCTGTTTTTGTGAAATAAATGTCTGTTTCATGTTATGTAAAAAATTAGAGTCCTCAATATTACCATAATAATATTAGGTCAGTTCTCTATGGTAAAACAAAAAGATTTTAACAGATGTTTAGACTTTTTCCAGTCAGGTTCAAAATGATCGAATTACACTCGAACTTAACATAAGATGAAATTAACCTTAACAGAATTACTGAACTGGACTGAAATAGAGAAAACTTGAGTTAATTGAAACAAACTTTAGTTACTTGAACTAAATACAAAGCTGACTGAAACTGTATGTTGTATCTATAAAACTGGGTAAGATAAACTAAGATTATAAGATATAATATGCCCTTGAATTTTTGTGTTCATCAGTGAGTGAGTTTTTATTTTTTATTTTTAATAAGAACTAAACCAAGCATTATTTAAAATAATAGCAACTACCAAAAATATTGATCTCATTTTTAAATGTAATAAGGACTTACTTTATAAATATGATAAAAAAGAATAATAAGAATTTGGAAAAACAGAGGCTTTAAACCTCTGCAGGAACAGCACTGACACTGTCAAAGGTAGATCCTAATACAGGAATCTGGAAGCTCAATCTAGGGTGGACAGTCAAAGTCCATCCAAGGACACATTTAGATGAGGCAGAGGGACAAATACAGGGCTTAGCTGAGAGCAAAGAGAGCAACATGCATCCTGCCCTAGATGCTGTCCCACCTGAACTGTGGTCCCAATCATCAACTGATGTAGGGCTTATAAAGGGGTTCCCACCATACAAGGTTAAACTAATATCTGAAAAAAGGCCATTAGTCCATCAATACCCCTTAAAGCCAGAAGCTGAAGAAGGTACTAAGTCAGTAATACAAGATATGTTGAAGTCGGGAATATTAAGAGAAGCACCTGACGCTACATGCAAGGCATATCACACTGACATCGCTATTATTATCACAGCCAAACATAACTCTAAAAAGATGTGCCCTTTAAATCCAAGTACTCTAATACCTACTGCAGAAGATGGAAAACCACATTCCTGTAAAACAAAGGTAGAAGAAGATACAAAACCTAGACAAGATATTTCCCAAACACCATTATCAAACTCACAAACGGTGTTTGTAGATGACTCAGCATCTAAAGATGAATATGGAAAGAATAGAGTTGGTTATGCAGTAACAACCATCGATAGGATAATAGAAGCTAAATCTCTACCCAATACATGCTCAGCCCAGACTGCAGAGTTATATGCTGTAGTAAGAGCATGTGAATTACATGACAAATACTTACTATATACACAGACAGCCAATACGTTTTCGGATCAGTACATCACCATGCTAAGATTTGGCAAAATAGAGGTTTTAAAACATAATCAGGAACAGAATTAACACATTTTAATCTTTTGAAAAGATTATTATCGGCAATACAGCTACCTGGTAAAATAGCATTCTGTAAATGTAAGGCTCACCAAACAGATTCTCGCACGGAAACAAAGGGGAAAACCTTTGCAGACACAACTGCAAAGAAAGCTGCAACAGAACCCCTAAACACTAAAAATGTCAGATCTGCTATTTATAGACACAGACGTGCTGAAAGACGCCCAACAGTCAGCACCCAAGACAGAAATAAAGGCCTGGCTAAAGAGAGGAGCACAGAAAAAAGATGACATCTATCAGATAGAAGATAAACCAATCCTCCCAAAACATTTTATACAACACAGCGGCTACAGTGACACATTGGGAAGACCCAC
Source organism: Girardinichthys multiradiatus (assembly GCF_021462225.1). Lineage (NCBI taxonomy): Eukaryota > Metazoa > Chordata > Actinopteri > Cyprinodontiformes > Goodeidae > Girardinichthys > Girardinichthys multiradiatus. Next base: position 34,001,025 of record NC_061805.1, on the reverse strand, counting down.
GTGTCAATGGGGGAATATGTCACATCTGGTAAAGCATTAATGCTACACTATAAATTGTTCTGACTATGCAAAGAATTTTTGCAGATCATGCATAATTTGTTGCAAACACGGGGGAAAAAATATTGCCTAGTTGTAATAGATGAACCTAGTGACACATTTCTTCCCCACATATGGTATCCCACAGATTATAAGGTCAGATAATGGAACTCATTTTGTAAATAAATTAATAGAACTAAGTTCTAAAGCATTAGGGTTTCAGTTAAAGATTAAGGAAAACAATGGAAGAAACAGGGAGGCCATGGCCCGAATGCCTATCCCTGGTTAAATTATGGATGAGAATAACTCCAAATCAAACTGGTCTTACTCCATTTGCCACCTACTGTACATCATTGTATAACTCCACCCACTATATTCTGAGTCTGAGATCACGTGACACCAAGTTGCTGATATAAATTTGTATTCTCAAAGAAATAGTACATGGCACTCCGTTTTCTCTGCCCTCTGACATGAATGAAATAGAGAAAGCACAACAGGAAACTTCATTAGCTGAGTGGATGAATAAAATGTTGCATACAAAAGAAAAACAAATGTCCAGTGGTCTGCCGATAACCTCTGCTCCTATCCCACAGAACGACCTGAGGCCTGGAGACCTGGTCCTGATTAAGACACTCCACAGGAAGGATTGGAGCACCCCCTGCTGGAAAGGGCGGTTTCAAGTACTCCTGACAACGCCCACAGCTCTGAAAATAGCAGAGAGGCCTTCCTGGATCCATAAAAGCCACTGTAAGCCAGTTTTGCCGTTACAGGAGCCAGATCAACCGACGGGGTAGCAGAAGGAAGTCCGGGTTCAAAGGAGTTGGAGGACCCATATGGCCCAGCGTCTCAAACCGGTGAAGAAAACAGCTGATCTGCGCCCAATTATAAAATGGCTCTCTGTAACATGTGGACAGGACTGATAAGCCTGAGCTTAATTCTGGTAGCAGGACTCTTTCTCTGTCTAAAGCAGGATCCACAGGAGGTGATACCGCACCAGAAGAGATGGACATCAGACGGGACCCATCTCAGACCACTGACCGAAGAACATGACGCACATCCATTCCTACAGAATTTCTGGTATTGTTCATGGTGGGATATGCAACACTGAACCAGGTAGAAATGCACGAAAATGAAGAGGACGATTATGATGACATGTTGTAAATAAATCACATCAAAAGCCTGAGTGTACTCATACATTGTATTTCATAAAATGACCTTACAGCAGAAAATCGAAAGAAGTTGTTGCTTAAGTGAAATGAGAAAAAGTACAATGATGACATAAACAGGGCAGATTTTTAAATTCTTTTATTTTTATGTTTTCAAGTATTATTCTTTTATTTTTATGATTTCAAGTATTATTCTTTTATTTTTATGATTTCAAGTATTAATCAACATTTTAATTTAACCTTTTAATGGTCGCCGAGGGCCGCATGAGTATTTCCCACAAAATATAATCTGTTTACCGTCCGTGGGTTTTCGCTCATACAGAGTATTTTTCTTATTCGTTTTTATATTAAATGTTTTTACTTGTGATAAAAGGAGGGACTGTTGGATGGGTGCGAGGACTTGTTATCACTCATGTAAAAACTTTGTGTTGCAAGGCACCTGCACTCCGCTTTGTTTTCTGCTCTGGTATGCCTTCCTCCCTGTGTGTGTGAGATCATCGTTATCTCCGTGAGAACCAGCTTCCTTTCAGTCTCACACACACACACATATACACCCTGTCTGAACTGTCTGTTGAACTGTGTATATAAATAAAGAGATAGGGTGCCAAAACTTTGTAGTTGCACTGCAAAGTGGGCTACCCTTGTCACAAGTAAAACTGACTCTGTATCGTTCTTACCTCTGACTTGACTGAATAATACCTAACAACAAGTTAAACGTTGTCGAAGGCTAAGTACACATAAACTTAATTAATACAACGCTGGCTGGGTAGCTACCACAGAGGCTAATACTCGAGCGACGAGATGCTGGCTGATTCCTGCTTAAGTACTCCAGGACTCAATCACCGAGATGGAAAACACCTGTCTCCACCACTGCTGAGCACTAGCGCCTACTAGGATTAAAAAAACACCGACAAAAACATACAACAGAAACTCCAACCCCGACATTAGGAACTGAGGGCTGGGATTCTTTGGAATTTTGTATGAAGATGTATTCAGAGATGTGATCTGAATAAAAGGTTCCCCGCATCGGCTTTGAGAGGAAACCAGTTGTCTCTTCATCATTTTTAAATTAGTAAACTTTCTTCTCCCACAATGGAAGATGCTGATGAAGATAGAGCGCAGCTGGCTCATTATGAGGACAGGTAAATCAGCGTTTGGATTTAAGAGCAGATAGATCACTGAGAGGATCAGATGTTTCTGCTAAACATCTGTTTCTTTGGGAGTTTTGCGCTATGCTGACCACTTAATTTTTAAGGATTAGATCCTCTGAGAGGGAATAACGCACAAGGTACGCATATTGACCAGTTTTCATTTATCAGGAGGTAAAGCGGATCATAATCTTGTGCTTTTCTTTTTTATTTAGGGTGCTGGTCTGACATAGCTTGTTCTCTTTGTATGTTGGCCTGTGTTAGGAATAACCTTTATTAATATGACGCATAGCTGTTTTTCCCATTTATACCATAGTAAGATAAAATACAAGTTCTAATGTTTCCCTTTTGTTACAATAGGATAAGAATGCTCATCGACACACATTACAAGGATAAATGGCCCAAAGGTTGTCATGAATGACCTGAGGTTGGGGCACTGGGTTTGATAGTGGAGCAGCCAGTATAACTGGTTTGATTAGAAAGCCACAGCACACTTAGATTAAGGATGGACACCCGCTACTGCACAATCTAACAGATAGACACCACAACGGTGACACATAATCTACTGATAATCACTGAGGAAGTGCACATCCATTGCATTGGAGTGCCAGATATAAAACTACGTGACCTTCTATCGGAGCTCTTCGTCATCCTTTCACAGATGGCGACGGTCCGAGACGGGAGTCTCAGCGCTGATCTCTGTAATCATTCCTATGCCTAAATTTAGATTAAAGGAGCTAAAAGTTAGAAACTCTATGAGAGTCGTTCCTTTAAAAGTCTTTAGATAGAGTGTGTGATTGCTTCTGGGATCCAAGGACCGGAGGAGCTCCGTGGCGTCTGACCACCAACAGGGTGCGGTAGCTCGGACACCTGCTACTGTTTTCAGTTTCTTTTTAGATTTCTTCTGGCTGCTTTTTAACAATAGGGAAATATTAGATATAAAGCCTTTTTAAATTATTTGATTAAATTATATAAGGGAGTTTCATTTGTTTGGGTTATTAGTGTGTCTTCTTCTTGTGTGAGTAGGTTTGTTGGGGAACACGTAGTGTGGTGTCTTTATTTTGTTATTTATAAATAAAATATCTATCAATTGTTGAATCGTTAGATCAAGGGCATGTCAACGTTAGGAACATAATAAACTGTTATTGATCCGTGAGCCACGCCTGTTGATTCTTACAAATTTACCTGTATGGGTTCTGTACTACAAGAGTCTGAGGGTTTCCCACGAATGATTGTAGTCAGCAGTGATTGTACCTCAGGTCACAATCTATTGAACAAACATGAAAATTATATCATCTGAACGATAAACTTTTGCTGTAAAACATGATTCCTTTTATTGTTAGAACATAATAGATGTTTACCTTTTAACATAATGAAGTTGATGAGGTGCGGATATGTGGTTGAGAAAATGTCTTGTCTACAGGAACGTCTATTTCATGTTTGGGTTGCTGTTATTCAGCAGCTTGGATAGTATTACGATAAGCATGATACCCTGAGAAGGAACTTAAAATGCATGGGGCTGTACAAGACGAACAATAGTCTGATCCGATTGAGATGGCAACATTTCTCATTGATCAATTGGAGCGGCTGGGGTTGCTCCATGGATCCAAACTACACCACCTGAACTGCATTCAGGCCGGTGCAATGCAGAATATTGTGAGACAGATGTTGTCTGAACCATTACAGGGTTGAGCAAAAACAAGGTTTGGCTAAAAATTCTTGACTCCTATAACAAGGTAAAGCATTTTGAATATACGTAGATTGATGGTGTTTTTGAACATGAAATGATTTATAAGTACTAGCAAAAAAGCACACTGTAATGTTTGACGATTGCACAATAAATGATCATGTTCATACAATATAAATAGAATGTAAAAACGTGAAATGTTTTTTTGTTATAGCGTGATAAATATGTATATTGTGTTGAAGCACCCTCCCAAGGGGTGTTCTGCATGTTCGTTTATTCACCTAAGCTGAAAGAATTCACAAGACATTATAATAAATCACACGGAGACAGCTGTATGTTATTCAAATACCTGGACCAGGGAAGCTCTCGCATGTGGTAACACAACACACACCGAGACGACTTCGGAGCTTCTCCCTGGGGCCATTGCTTTTATTGAAACACACATGAAAATGAACAGCCCCTGTTTACAGTTTTTTTCATACATATGATTTCATACAGACTCTTCCGGCTTACCATATTTGGACAGCTATTATCCTGCTTACTTTTCCTGCACCTGCACTCTGCTTTTCTGCTGATATGAGAAGGGAGTACCAAGCCGTTAATCTTGTCCCATCCTTTCCCCACCATTACAGTTCTACAGTCTTTCTCTACTTCACCACACTCAAGGCCAAGTTTGTGCAACAACACTTCTGCAGGCCACAATGTCTTATACTCACACACAGGTTATACATTTTATAACACACTGGTTATGAACATAATAATAATTAATGCACACAAATAATATATCTCCACAATTGTAATAACGTGATAGCACGTTGCAAAAACACAAGTATATTGTTAGAACAATAGAATTTTCACGTTATAACCTGATGTGACTCTATTTTTGCAGCAGGTAGCCACAGTGCAACAAGAGGTTTCTTTCCTGCATCCAGCAGACTGGGTCCATTAACGGAGGTAGCTTTGTTGTTATGGAGCACACATAAATGAGGTAGCAGGAAGTAGGGACACCCCTCTTATATTATCATTTTATTTTATTATGCATTTTATTACTTCATTCTTTAGTGGAACTGAGGTTGTAGCAGAGCACGTCACAAAATATGAACACGTAGCTGTCAGGCAGCAGCTTATTCAAGAGGGGCAGTATTAATTTTGATCAGGCAGATAGTTGGGACACCCTGCTCGCAGCGCCGTCTTGATGATTGCCGGGGTCCTTTTATGTAGGGAAAAGAACTGAGGCGATGTGGTAAATGCTGACAGCATTCGTCATTTGTGTGCCTTATTTCCTGTGTTTACAGGTAAGAAACGAGTTAATAAAGTGCGGGATGTGGGCGTGTGTGTGAACGGTGTTTGTGTGCTTGATGCTCTGCCATGTGTGCATATATTGGTGCTTCAGAGAAGTTACAGAGCAACCATCATACGGATTTACGACAGGTTTTACATAATATTGTGAAAACAGTAATATGTGAAATCTTAAAAGTTCAAGTTATGAAAGATCACCGGTGATGGTATGGAATAAAAATAACATTAATATTGTTTTTATTTCTGTTGTATTAAGAACGTTAACAGGAGAATATATTCCTGTGTGTATGGAAAGGATCTGAGGCGGTGTGGAAAATGCTAAGTCCTCATTTATGTGCCTTATTTCCTGTGTTTACAGATTTAAGTACCCCCCCACCACCACCATCTACACACTGGTCATGATTATTTCCTCTCAACTAAGTGTGTAACATTCTGTTTTTGTCTCTGCAGCAACAATGTCTTCAGCTCAGTCTCTGAGAGAGTTTATCAGGGAGCGACTGACCGCAGCTGCTGAAGAAATATTCACAGAGGTTGATAAAACCATCGTCCATTATGAGGAAGAGCTGGATCGTCAGCGCAGACTGCTGGAAATCTGCTGGAAACCCCAAATAAAGCTGCAGAGAATAGGTATTAACCCTGAGCGGTGCTGATGTTGTTTTAATGAACACAGAGCTGCAGGGAAGGTGTTTCAGACAGTTTCAGATCTGTGCACAGTGCAGATGTCATGTTACAGCAGCTCTTAGTAACACACAAGTAGGGTGCAGATAGTTATGAAAAAATTTGCAATCAAATAAAAATGAAAATACCGGAAAGTAATAGAATCCTTGAAAATAATTTTTACTCTCACCTGTCACACTTTGTTACTTTGTGAAATGGTTGAAGGTTCAAAATCAAAATATTCATAAGACAGCCTTGATTAATATCTATCAAAGCTCAATGCTTTCATTGTGATACTATTCTACTGAAGCCTAATTGAATAACTATTTTCTCAATTAACAGAGTCAAACTGACTGTCCTGTACCATGGACACCAGTAAGTCAAATGCAGGTGACAGTTCAGACACAAACACAAAAGCATAGCCAAGAACACCTAACAAAATAAACAAAAGTATGACAGTAATAATCACAAATATTGTTGCTACATATTGTAAGAGAAACATTATTTCCATTATGGGAGAAGATGTGGAGGTGGTGGAAGAGTATAAATACCTCTGTGTTCACCTGGACAACAGACAGGAGTGGAGATGCAACTGTTAAGCCATATACAAGAAGGGACAGAGCAGACTGTACTTCTTGAGAAAGCTTTGGACCTTCAGTCTTTCCAGAAAAATGCTGCATATCTTCTATAAGTCTGTTGTGGAGGGTGTGATCTCTTCTGCCATCATCTGCTGGGGAAGCAGCACCAGAGCCAGGGACGTTTTCAGACAGGGCTGCTGTGCTTTTGATGATCCTGCCTACATTGAGGTGGTACTTAATTGTAATGAAAAACAGTAGAGTAGGTGCTAATGGGAAAGGGGTGCTAGATGGGGATAAGACAAAGATAAAATTGTGTTGTGATTATTATTTCAAGTATATTACTTTATATTTAATATTTAATTAAATAATAATTTGGTCTATGAAGTGTTGTCCTGTGAGTACCAGCCCTATAAGCCGGTGGTTTTAGGACAATAGTGAAAGGGGTTAGCGAAGCTCTGACATTACTGACACAGGGAATAAATTTACAGTTTCTTAAAATAACAGAATTTACCAACAAAAATAAGCCAACTCAAAGTCAAACCTATTTCAATCAATAAACGTTTACTATACTAGAACAGTCCAACTAAACTACCAAGCAAAATGAAAGAACAATAGATTAACTATATATAATATGAACAAGTAAATCAAAGGTGATTGAAAACCATAGCCAATAAAGTGATGCAACATTACCATTCCATGTTATTTATGTTTGAGAACCAAGGATTATCTTGAGGAATCTGGGAATGAGGTTAAGTTAGTCTTGGAACCAACTTTAGCTATAATTGGCATACCTTCAGACCACCATTTATACTGCAACATCAGATAAAACATTATTTTAATAAAATAATATTTTAAAGAATGATTTGCTGAATAAAACCTACCCTCTGGATGGCTACTTTTCAATGGTGTTTCATTAACTGCTTTTATTTAGTAAAATAATATTTAGGGAAACATTATTTAACTATATTGGAGACTAACAAGCCATTGGAATAAATGATTCTTAACTTGATGACGACAAAGTCTAAAATCAAACGTGTACCTTTTAAAATACCATCAATATAAGGATCAAAATGCATAAGTGTTGACGGTGCAAGAGACTTAAGTACACCCTTTAATCAAACTTTTTGACAGGTGAACTTGTGACCATAAGGGGGGTCATGGGGTCAACTGGGTGTGACCGAGGGGCGTAATTGTGCATGCTGATTGGATGTCGTCATTAGGGGCGAGACCTTAAATGAACCAATTAAAACACAGGGGTGTGTATGATATAAATAAAACAAGACAAATATGGTATCATAAGAAACTGTATAGCATCAGCACTAATTCAAATAGAGGGGTGTATTTGTAAGGCTCGTTAAACCTTGAATAACCCAAAGAAAACAATGGGGCGTGCATTAGTGCTTGTTTTAAATACTGGCATAAAACTCTGCACTTTACATGCAGCATTCCTTGGAAAAGAACACCTGTTCAGCAATGGCTAGAGTTAAGAGAGTTAATCAAAAAACCGAAGAGAAACACAACGCGTGCCAAGATGATGAACAAGCAGAGTATGTCATGACGGAATTCCCGAACGATAAAACACCATACAGGGATCTCCGATGTGATTTTTCTCATTATTTAACAAGTAATCATCAGAGTGAGCATAAGGCAGGCATGGCAGGAAGACTGTTGATGAAGAAAGTATTGTACAACCCTTCAAATCCGGAAAATTTTGGGGGTATAGATAGGTTGAGGAGGGCTATGCAAGATGAAACGAGAAAGAAGGTAGCGGTTGAAAAAATTAAGAAGATACCTATACTGTATATAAACCTGCAAGAATAAAGTTCCTGAGAAACAGAGTTTTTGTCACCAGACCATTGAAACAGTTCCAGGCTGATCTCTGTGACATCCAAGCTCTGACCAAGGAAAATGATGGTTATAATTATATATTAACCGTCATTGACATCTTTTCAAAAAGGCCGTATGTATGAGTTTTGAAGGGGAGGCCGCTGAGGTGGTAAAGGCATTTGAATCAGTTTTTAAAGAAAGTCAGATCCCCAAAGAACTTCAGACTGATGCAGGTAAACCATTTTTTAACATGAAATTTAAGGTTTTAATGGAGAAACACGGTATTGAACATTTTGCGACAGCAAGTGAAGCAAAAGCTTCTGTGGTTGAGAGATTTAACCGTACATTAAAAACAAGGATGTGGAGATATTTTACTGCTAACAACACCCGGCGATACGTTGATGTCCTGCAAAACCTAGATAGAAGCTACAACCACAGCTACCCTCCCAGCATTAAAATGAGCCCTATGGAAGTGACCTCAGAAAATGCCTTTCAAGTGTTTCAGAATCTGTATGGTGTCAAGTCCAACAGATATTGCAAGGACTCAGTGACAACGTTTACACAAGGGGATCTTGCCAGAATATCCAAAGTACCTGGAGTGTTTGACAAAAAAAACGAACAGTTTTACGAATGAAGTGTTTACAGTGTATGAGGGGATACCCCGATCTTCTCCTGTATACAAACTCAAAGATTTATCCAGGGCTCCTTTTACGCTGAGGAACTTGAAAAAGTAAAAATATTTAACGACAAGATGTATCAAGAGGAACAAATATTAAAACGATGCACAGTCAAGAGTGTCAAATTGGTTTTTGTCAGCTGGAAAAACTAGCCTGAGAAATTCAACAGTTGGATCAGGTTTGATGAACTTCGAAACGTATAAAATGGTTTGTACTAAACCTAAAAGTTGACACAGCATCATGAATCGTCAGGTAGAGGATGATGGCTTTTACGTTACTCTTCCTTCGAACGCTAGCAAGGAAGTGTTTAAAAATAACTGTTGGACCATTTGTTTCATCAATATTGGACCATTTGTACATTGCTGGACGCCACGATACTGTTCAGCGTCATCAGCCATTTTGTACCTCAGGATAGTCCGCTACTACAAATCGCAGCGGGCACCGCGGCTGATAGGACCGGGGCGTCGCAGCTCTGATGTCACGGTCGATTATATAACATACTCGGAAATCACCCCCATTGCGCTTTTCAGCTTGGAACCGAGATGTGGTTACCGGCATCTGAAGCGCATCATTCTGGAGAAGAAATCCCAACTGGACTTTCATTCATTCTCCCATTGGCCAGAGAACTAAGCGAATTAAGCTTACAAGAATAAGAAAGCTTGTAAGTTTCAACTTTACGGATCGAAGACGTGGATTTAACACGTAACCAAAAAACCAGGAGGTTTCAAAGAAGAAAATTTCCTCTTTGTTTTTTTTGTTCCAGTCGACTACTGACGGTCAATCATATTTTTCACCTTTCTGCCAAGGAGGCCAAAAGGACGAGGATGGACCGCTATCTTGAGTTACCCACGGACGTGTGGAAACTCTCCCCCCCTTTTTCTCTACCTCTCTGTCTAAGGAAAACTACATCAAGTAAAGTCCGTTTGTTTTTATTTTCTTTATTAGGAATAGCTTAGGCAGGACAGAGTAGGATTGTAGGGCGATTTAGAATCGCCACTTCTAGTCTAATGTGTTCTAAATTGTATGTGCATGCCATTGTTTATTGAAACTTGATTGCTGTTGATTTCTGAGGCCGCCGAGTCTTGCACAATGTGTTGTTACTGTGTGAACACCTGAGCGCAGGTGCGCCGTAAAACTGAACTGCTATAATAACCTTATGGTGAAAATCAACCATTTTCTTTGTCTTTAACTTCATGCTTTACTGGCTTGCCGCCAAAAGTTTTATGATTCTTTGTGTGCGCGGACTTCCCAGCGTTGTGGGATGTTTTATGACTACCTGTCCCATTGAGCTACACTTTTTTTGGGGGGGTGCTCCCAAAGCTTCGTTCAACACTATAGTCCTCTTGTATTTTTGCCATAACTGCCATAACTGCTGGTTTGATTTCGTACACACTCAAGGCTGTTTTATTTTATTTAGTTAGATATTTTACCCTTTTGTGTAGAACTTTGCATGTTTGATTAGGTGAAGATTATTGATCGGAGAAGCGAGCTGTATCAGGGCTGTTGATTTAATAAATATTCACGTAGATAAAGAGAAGGCGTTTGTGTTTATTTTGTGCAAGAGTGATTTGTCAGTCAAAATAAGGTTAAAGTTCCCCACGTTTCGGCAGAAACGGTTGATTAAACAGTGACATTTAGTAATAGTTATCAACTATTACTGAGAATTTAATAATTGTAATTATTAAGGGCTTTGAGCCACAATTACAACACCAGAGGACATCTCTGATTTTGATTCATAAATAAGGATTTTTGGTTAAGAAATTAATTTTCTCAAATTATGATCTTCAATTATAATTATCGATAAATATTAATTAATCAATAATCATAATCCCAACATAACACAAATTCTAATTTCCCAACCGATCTGGCCAGGGCCATTGAACTTACCGGAGAGTGGGTGGTTGGTTTATGCAAAATTCAATACCCGCATACCTGGTATAGCTTACCCGAACACTCGGCTTATTACAATGTGAAGAGTAAGAGTGAGCATCAGGAGGATGACGCGGGCGTCCGTGTAAAACTCATTCATGGAGGTTATCAATCTAAAGAAAACTCTACTTATTACACTGTGAAGAGTGAGCATGAGGAGGATGAATCACCCGTCCGTGTAAAATTCGGTCGAGGAGGATATTATGAACAACCTAAAGAACTTCTGGATCAGATTGTACCGACACTGCAGCAATTTGAATTGAGGTGAGATATCTCGTTCAACAACATAACCAAGTGTCTTGATTTTGCTGGCAAAGGAAGATATGAAATACTTGCACCTTCACTTCTAGCTTACGTACTTGGGTTGAAAGTTGATGAATGGTGGCCCATCTCCAAGCAGTCCTCACCCTACCCATCTGATCTACGAACAGGAATATATAATCTGCTCATTTATACAGACATTATTCATTGTCAGAGAGTCGGAGACAGTTACTCAGCTTTGCTGGGTGTTGTGAACGTTTAAGGGAGATTTGGCAACATTGTCGGGCTTGAATATAATACTGTTCACTACAAACCTGTCTCAAAAAGTTATATTAAAACGATTAACATCCAGATTAAGACAGACCTGAACCGATGTGAACTTTGTATACGGAAAAACAATTGTGAAACTCCACTTTAAACCAGTATCATCCATCAAATACAATTAGAAAGAAGCAATGGCTTATTTGGCGCAAAGACGTGATCGTAATCGCTTTGTACATTACTATGTAAGCCAAACAGGCGTCTGAAGGGAAATGATGATAATACGCGGAGGCGTTTTTTACGCTTCAGATTCTCTTTCTTTGATAGAAGAAAGTTCAGATGGGACAGGGTTTTCTTTTTTGGAGATAAACTGCCTTCTCAACTTTGACTTTCTGGGGGAAAGTTCGTTACAGCCGCTGACCCCTCCAACGTGATCATTCAGGTATACGCCTCTCATTAAATCTATAAGTAGATTTGTTCAATGTTATTTGATTTATTCGTTAACTATAAAATGTTGTTGCACTTAACATTAATTACCGTAGTCTGACTGTTAATATGAAATCCTCGAGATCATCACTTGTGGGTTCTGAAAAAATATAAATTTAAACAATATTAGGGAACATTCACATGCATTTAAGGATTTCTCAAAGATGATTAGTTACTGCTAAAGATCGCATTGTACTTCTCGGATTCATTAGAAGCAGGTTGACGGACTTCAGCACCTTCTTTGTTTCCTGAAATATATATGGACTTTTTTTCTGTACTGGTATTTTCAATGTAACAAGTTTAAACTAGAGTTCTACTAGTATTTTCAGTTTAACAAGATTAAACCTTTAGCTGTACCAGACTTGATGCTGTTGATGATGTTGACAACTCTGATGCCTCTGCTATGGGATACTGTGAAACTAACGTGTTTTTTATTGCCAGCACCCTGCAATGCAGAAGAGTTCCAATTACCAAATTACATGTTAATTTAGCTGTTTCTTGTGGATTGTCCAAGATACCTAAAGGATTGCACTGAAAGTGGACATAACTCACTTAGCTCTGACATGGGAAGCTGTCTGTATAAACATTCCTGATATCCCAAAACAACAATTTCATTTTAGAAGCATGTATTACCAGCGAGAAACCAGTGACCTCTGACATACACCAGGCCCCTTTGACATACACCAGGCTGTAACTGGGGGCCTCACTTGTTCGTGAACCTATGTCTTGACAATTTGGAGGGGTTGGAAGAGCTCTAATCACTTTATTGCCAGTGTCACACACTTAGTGTGGAGACTGAATCAGAAGGATGAGGTTGAGGTTGACAGGGAGTTCAGTTACAGAATAACGTTTTTTTCTCGAACTCCCTCGATAACTATTGCTCTAAGTTGAAAAAATGTTTTAGAAAAGCTAAAGGTAACTAAAATTATCATTCCTTTTCCAAAGTCTCATTATTCCAAACAAACACATCATCGCTAGAGTCAGTTTATAACTTGGAAACAGTATACTGAGAGTTCGTAAAGTTTCTGTTAATTTCATATGTGTCTTACCTTTTTCCCCAGCTCATTTGTTTCTCTGTTTAGATCATCTCTACAAGTGGTTGGTGCAGATTGTCTCTTACCTAAACATTTTAGTAGAGGAGGGCCTTGGGGTTGACTTCTTTCTGATGTTGATGCAGAAGTGGAAGATTCTGCTCATTCTGTCGCTGTAGGGAAGCACAATCTTTATTTACTTTATTTACTTTTAGGTCTTTCTATTTTGAACTGATTCAAACTGGCTCATATATTCAGCGAATGGGTCCTGCTGTAAAGCAGAATTAACTTACAATTCTGTCGGGTTACACAGTTCATTTTATTAGGATTAATGCCTGTAAAAACATAAATTTAATAACACCCTTAAACACACCCCCTGTATTTTAATTGGTTCATTTAAGGTCTCGCCCCTAATGACGACATGCAATCAGCATGCACAGTTACGCCCCTTTGGTCACACACCCCACACCACCTGTTCTCTCCCCCCCGCCCCCTTTTCACCCCATGACCCCCCTTAAGGTCACAAGTTCACGTGTCAAAAAGTTTGATTAAATAAAGGATGTACTTAAGTCTCTGCCGCATTATGGCTGATCTCTGTTTAAAAAGAAACTTTTAAATAAAGTTGTCTTAACATCACACAGAACAGAATTAGCTGAGCAGCTTGTCTCCAAGCACCTAGCTGAGTTTCTCAGCACAAACAAAAACCAAACATCATGGAATAAACATTATTTAGATTATTTCTTCTTAGCTAATCTTCTCTGCCTACCTACCTCTTACGGGTGCCGTGTTGAGGAAAAGCTCTCCAGTCATCCACGTATGGACTGAACTGTACAACAAAAGCACGTTCAACTCCTTTAGTAGCTGAGGTGTGGTGGGTGAGCTCTTGCTACCTGGACAGGCACGCAGGAAGACGTGCTGCCATCCCAGTGCCTTGTAATCCGGCCGTGGGGGACAATCCGCTTTAATTAGGGCTGCTTCTGGAGGCCTCAGAAGAAAAGTCAAGTCACGCTTGTCTTATTGCACCCCTTTATGAATGAATTCCGGGTACTCAAACAGCAAATCATTACTCAACTTTGTTGTTTATGATCGGCGTGATTGTAGTCCCTTTTGGATCCAAGGATTCCTTTAAAGTAGAAGCCTTACTCGCCCGTGGGTTTCAAGGCTTTCAGCTGACGAATGCTCTGGTCCCTCCATAAGCCGCTGACCACAGCCAGAATGAGACCGAGCAGAGGGGGAACGGTTGCTTGGGTCAGAGATTCCAGCTCTAATGCCTCCTTTTCCTGGGCTGTGTTAGGAATAGATTAGTGTGATGTTGAAAGGTGTAGAAAAGTTCATACTGGCCTTTGTTTATGTACTGTTCAGAGTCCAAATTTATCCATGTTCACTTCATGGCTGGTGTCCCAACATTTGCATTGTATGGACCAGTCACAAGTGGTCTGAATTACTGTGCATTGTCTACCATTTTTTTTAAAACACAGAGTGTGAAACATTTAATTATGTGAACAGAAAATGCAGATTCTTAATTTTCCCTGACATGCAAACTCATGCCTTGCCTCAATTCCATTAATCTTTTATGGTGTATCATCTTGTCTCATGAGCTGGATATATCATTACATCCATATTGAAAATAATCCATCATTCTTTTTACCTTATTGTTTACATGTCATACAGTATTGCAAAACAGAATTCACAGGCTGTAGGCAGATATCTAACTATCTGTATCTTGAGTATCTTGTACTTAAGATATTCCATAAAATGAGAATAAGAATGGATTCACTTCAAAGAACCTTATTTGACCTGTATTGTCATGGTTCTCGAAAACCAGTTTCATAGACATCGCATTTTTGACAATCACATTGCCCCTGTGATACTCTGTTGAATAAAAGATTATTTCAGCTCAAACTAATGTCATGATGAAAGCCTTTTCACCAGCCAGACTGTGAAAGGAGTACATCTGGGCATTCTTATGCATGTAAAGGTCGGTTTTCTGAGCATTTCTGAAGCACTACTGAGGGTCCAATAAGTTCCAAAACATTTTTACCTACATGAAATTAAAAACGTAACACAATGTTTCATATTAACACTTTAATCAGCATTTTCTATTCTTTTGCCTTGCCAGATCTCCCACAGCAATATGTTTGGATGAAAGATGTGAATCTCACTGACCAGCAGTTCTATAACCAGGAGAGGAACTCTGGCTTGGACCAAGAGG
The DNA here is from genome assembly GCF_021462225.1 of Girardinichthys multiradiatus. NCBI lineage: Eukaryota > Metazoa > Chordata > Actinopteri > Cyprinodontiformes > Goodeidae > Girardinichthys > Girardinichthys multiradiatus. The sequence goes on along the minus strand of NC_061805.1, from coordinate 33,985,770 downwards.
AACCAGATCCTCTAAAAGAAAACCAGAAAGATCTAGAACGTCAGCAAATGAAAGAACAGGGACAGATGGAACCACTGAAGATGAAAGAGGAACAGAGTGAACTAGAACCTCAACAGATGCCAGAGCGACATTGTGAACTAGAAACTCTTTATGTCAAAGAGGAACAGGAGGAACCAGAACCACCACTAACGAAGAAAGAGCAGGAGGAACCAGAACAACCACAGATAAAAGAAGAACAGGAGGAAATCAGTTTGGAGGAAGAACATCTTGAACTGAAGCTGGAGACTGTAAATCCTTCTTATGATGAAAGAGATCACAGGGAATCAGAACTATCGAGGGACCAACTCTTCATTCAGATCGCACCTGAACCCGAGAACCAAAACCAGGAAAGGAGCAATCATGAAGACCCAGGATCTAGTAGAGATGAAGAACAGAAACAAAGTAAAAGTTGTCAGAAAATTAGGCGTCACAGTGAAAATTTAGACAATCCAAAAGAAAAAAGGCAAAAGAAAACACACATAAATAGAAATTTGACATCTTGTAAAGTATGTGGTAAAGTTTTAGCTCAAACTTGCATTACCTGGCACATGAAACTTCATACAGATAAGACACCTTTCTCATGTCTGACCTGTGGAAAATTTTTCAGTAAAAAAAATCATTTGTCTGTTCACATGAGAACGCACACAGATGAGAAGCCTTTCTCATGCATGACTTGTGGAAAAAGTTTCAGGGAAAGAGGAAAGTTGTCTCGTCACAATAGAACTCACACTGGTGAGAAGCCTTTCTCATGCATGACTTGTGGAAAAAGTTTCAGTCAAAGAAGTTATTTGTCTGTTCACATGAGAACTCATACAGGGGAGAAGCCTTTCTTATGTACTATCTGTGGAAAAGGTTTTACTGTGAAACATGTCTTACAGAATCACATGAGAACTCATACAGGGGAGAAGCCGTTCTCATGTTTGAAATGTGGAAAAGTATTCAGGGAAAGAGGAAAGTTGTCTTGTCACAATAGAACTCACACTGGTGAGAAGCCTTTCTCATGCATGACTTGTGGAAAAAGTTTCAGCCAAAGAAGTTATTTGTCTGTTCACATGAGAACTCATACAGGGGAGAAGCCTTACTTATGTACTATCTGTGGAAAAGGTTTTACTGTGAAACATGTCTTAAAGAGTCACATGAGAACTCATACAGGGGAGAAGCCTTTCTTCTGCACTGTCTGTGGAAAACGCTTTTCCTTCCAATGTGATTTAAAGAGTCACATGAGAACTCACACAGGAGAGAAGCCATTCTCATGTTTAATTTGTGGAAAAGGTTTCAGTGTCAAAGGAAGATTATCTCGTCACAATAGAACTCATAGGTGAAAAGCCTTTCTCATATTTGATTTGTGAACAAAGTTTCAATGAAAAAGCAAAGTCATTTCATCACAATAGAACTTATACAAGGTGAGAAGCCTTTCTCATGTATGACATGTGGTAAACGTTTCTTTAAAAGTCATTTGAACATTTAAAAAAAATCACTTCAGATGAGAAGTTGGTTACATGTGAAGATCTGGTCAGGGATTAGAAAAAGGGAGAAAAGGGAGACATTTTCAAACTATGTTGTCTTTGGACTTGCGTTCTTACTTTGTTTATCCTCTACTTTTTCTACTCAAATGTGCTGGTCTTAAGTTAAATTTTCTCTTCCTGCTTTTTGTACGCTGGCCCGGCTCGTATTCAAACTGCAAGCGAATTGCTCCGGGGTCCATGGAAACTGCAGAGAATGGCAGTTGTTTCCATGCCAGGATACGGTTTTCTGGTCCATTTGAGGGTCTGAGATGAGTTCACACAGTCTTGATCCACTCCAGAAACCAGACTCTGTACAAAAGCGTTCCAAAGCAGTGTGAAAGCAACGTTAAACACCAGGGAGAACTATTTGACTGAAAATCAATACAAGCAATACATATTACTGTTAGCTGTTAAATAATATAAAAAATACTGAAGCATTACAGTTTGTTTATACATTTATGAATTTTGATTATTTGACTATGAATATCAAAAATCCTAATTAAACAATCATAGTCAATAATTCCCAACCAATATCATCCACAAAATGTAGTCAGAATATTCACTAGCTGTTTGCCTCGTGGTTTGGACAATAAAATAGTAATGCACGGGTAACCCAGCTGCACTTTTGTTTGTGTTTTGTTTATATGTCTGTGTGGTATGAGGGTTTACTGTCATACTAGTATTGTTTCAGTTTTATAGGTAGTGTCCCTTTAAGGGTTAAGCGCGACATCACTTTACGGCAGCTTTTACGACTGCTGTTCCTAAGGGAAACCGCGGGCTTTACAGTATCAGAACTGCTGCGGAGCCGAGACATGTGTCTGTTCACGTTCTGCGCTGCATCTGATTTTTATGCCTGTTAATATGCTTTCCTGCTTGTTAATGTGTTGTCATCTGTATTATTTTACATATTAGGTCAATCATAATTTGGTAGAGTTTTAGAAACCAAACTTACGTTTTTACCATGGTCATTGCATGCTAAAATAATCGTTTGCTAGTCACGTGTTAAGTGAATTTTCATGTCTTTCGATTTCTAAGATGTGTCGTTTTGGATGGAAAGCATCTTATGCTGACAGAAAGTTGTTCATTATTTTATGTAGTTATATTTCTGTGATGGAGGTTATTAAACCTTTTTTTTTTTTTTTTTTTTTACCTTGTCCTGTCCGGCAGAGTATCGCTCAGAATTGTTGTCTGAGTGCCAAGAAATTGCCCAACAGCTTTATTTTCACAAGCAGAGCATCACAGCTAATGCTTTAAAGCTCTGCTTGATATTTATAAAAGAAACTTTATTATAAACTTCTTTGGGAATATTTCAATTGTTACGGACACGGAGACTGAAATGAAAAGTAAAAAATAAGCTCAAAAGAGAGATGGGGGGAAAAAGGGGAGAAAAGGATGAAAGAGTGGAGGAGAGAAAGAAGGATGAAGAGAATACAAGATTACACCCTGCTTGCTTATACACCTGCAGCTGTTTTTTTTTTAACAAAATAGTACCCGGTAATTCTGAATGTAAAATGTACTTAGTGAGAGGTGCAGCCCAATATAGAACATCTGTGTATCTGTCAACACCTGAAGCTTAACACCTGTGAGTATGGGTGTGGACAAGGTTTCTCCACAAAAATATGCAATAGCGAGTGTGAGGACCCACAGGCCTGCCCCATGGTCCCTGGACGGACACTGAGGAGATCCGAGCCACAGACATCTAAAGGACCCCCAAAGCACAGGAACCCCAGGAGAACCACCCCCGGGACTACCGCAACCCCCCCAGAGAAGAGCAGTGGAGAGTCCCAGGGGAACCACCCTGCAGCGACAGTGCAGAAGCCCCAGGGAGCCGCAGCGACGAGTCCACATGCCCCGCCAGCAGCCGTCCACGCCCGAGCAGATCCAGCCATGGACCCAGAGGCCCAAGACCCCGAGACACACCACCCCCCAAGCAGAGGCCCGACAGAGCCCAGGGGGCCTTGCCCCGGCAAGCAGCCACCGGGAGTGAGCCAGCACACACCAAAGCACCCGGCCGCGGACACCGAGAACCACAAGTACACCAGCGGGCAGAGACTCCAACCACTGGCAGGCAGTGTGGCGGGGAGGAAGCTGTTCCAGGAGAGGGAGCAGTCCAAGACCCAACCTATCGCAAAAAAAAACAAAACAGGCACACACAGTCACAATCACCCACTCCCACCCTCATGCATACACATAAAATCACTCATACCCAACGTAAGGATAAACAACAATGGACGTCATACACTCACTCAAACTCCCCATGTATACTCTATACTCCCAGGTCCAGGCGCCGGTACCCCCTAGGGGCAACCGGACCCAGGAGGTGGTCCCCTTCCTTCCTGGGGCAGAGGCAGGCAGACAGCGCCGGTACTGCCCACACTCGGATGACGCCAGCCCGGCTCCCGCCCCCCCGCCCCGAACCCAGTCCCCAACAACCCCCATCCACCTCCGGAGAGGGGGCTATGTACAAAAGAGGGGTTCACATGGCCCAAAGCAACCCGCCACCCGGAGCCGCCCCAGGACGGAGCAGTCCCGACCCCTCAACGAGCTCCGATCCCAACCCCATGAGTCTCCCACCCCTAGTGAACCCCAACAAGAACCTCCCCACAGGGCCACCCCCAACAAGGACAGCGATATCGAACACATCCCCCCGAACCCAAACGCCACGAATCCCCACCCCCACAGGGGCACACCCCCACAGGTGAACTCCGTGGCCGAGAATCCGATGAAGCCACACAGCGCAAGCTCCACACAGCCCCGCTCTAAGAACCCCCGCCACACACCGCTCCCCCACCACATAGCGCGCCGCAACGGCAAGGCAAGGACCCCGCGCAACGCCACCCCTGCCCACTGGCGCAACAGGGCAGACCCCACCCAGCACCGCACCCACAACCGGACCCCCGACCCCGCACCATGACAGGACAAACTCATCCACCGAGAGGTCCCCGGCCAGCGGCAGGAACCCAGGGCCAGTGTCCCCCACTACGCCCCCCTCAGCAACAAAAAACACTACATCACTGCCACTGGAACGACTGCCCAGGGAGAAACACTATCCAGCTCAGCTCCACCATCGCCGCCCAGCCGATCCAAACGCCAGTGACCCCACGCCCTAGATGTGGACACAACCCCTCCACCCCACAGGCCGCAGCCCCTCCACGCCAGCCCACTGCCCTGATCCCCCCTCGGACAAGACAGCCAGCAGAGCAGCACACCTCCAAGCCCGCCCAAGCCCCCCAGACAGCGCCAGCAGCTCCATCCCACCAGTCCACGAGAGGGATACATGCACCGGCCGGGGACCTGGGCCATGCAGGCCAACCGCTCCAGGCCAAGCACAACCCGCCAGCCGCCCCGGTGCAGTCACAAGACATGCTCCGCTGCCCCACCCAACCGCAGCCCAGCGCCCAATCCCGGGCCAGGACCACAGAAGGAAGCGGTGGAAAAAAGGCCACGGTGGCCCCAGTTACCGGGCACCCCGCCAATCCCACCCCCAAACCCCGGGGGCGCCCCAGCCTGCCGGCCACCCGCTCCCCTGCATGATGCACCACGGCCATGCCACCAAGCAGTCCAGCCGGCCAGCCCCTCCATCAAAGGTTATTATATCAGAATACAACTTTTACGACTGCTGTCCCTAAGGGAAACCGCGGGCTTTACAGTATCAGAACTGCTGGGGAGCCGAGACGTGTGTGTCTCTGTTCACATTCTGCACTGCACCTGATTTTTATGCCTGCTAATATGCTTTCCTGCTAGACGGGAAGAAGGCTGAGGTTTACCTGTGGATGCGAAGGACGAGACGTTGAGCCTTTCTTGCATCTGTGGAGGAGTGCATCTGCTATCATCATTCCTGGTGGTCGTTTCCAGCCAGGACAACCCCGATCATCTTATTTTGTTTCGTATGCACCACACACATAGAGCTCTATATAAACGATTTTTTTGCTGGCCAGCGCTTATTTTTATTTTTTTTTACTTAAGACAATATATTATTTGTCCTGCACAGTTAGTGTTTCAAAGTGCTAGAGTGAATTATTATTATTTTTTGTATCAGAAAAGTTTTATGTTGAAGGTATGATAAAGTTGGATGTGTTTCAATCCAGAGCTTTTGTAATAAACAGAACTGGTTGATAGTAAATGGCTATCTGAACCCGAGTAAATTCTATTCATTGGTAACACACGCAGGCAACAAGTGGCCAAAAAAGAAGCAGTGCACTGCAGAATAAACAATGCCCAACACGCAGAACTGTTGTATTATTCTAAAATATCTTCCAACAGCCTAAGCATCCGGAGATTGGGCCGCCGAGGTCTCCACCATCGTCTGCCGCCCAATCCTCCTTGCACCGGTCCCTCATGGTCCCCCTGCAGGTGGTGGGCCCACTGGGGGATGGCCCCGGGTCTCTCGTTCTCGGCTCCTTCACATCGAGAGGAGCCAGTTGAGGTGGTTCGCGCATCTATACCGGATGCCTCCTGAACACCTTCCTCGGAAGGTGTTGCTGGCACGTCCCACCGGGAGGAGGCCCGGGGGACAGCCCAGGACACGCTGGAGGTACTATGTCTCTCGGCTGACCTGGGAACGCCTTGGGCTCCCCCCCGAGGAGCTGGAGGAGGTGTCTGGGGAGAGGGACATCTGGGTGTCTCTGCTGAGTCGGCTGACCCTGCGACCCGGTCCCGGATAAAGCGGAAGACAACGAGTAGCAGTACGAGTACTTCAGTTTGTAAATTTAGTCCCAATTATGTACAATAGGTGAATTGTTTGACTTATTTCAATTCCAGTCAGTTCCGACCTAAGTTTTATCTCTGCCAAGCCTTACTTAAAGAATGTCTTCTTTTGAGCAAGATCAACACTGGTGCACAAAAAAAAAAAAAACGTCTGTCTTCTCGGTCCAGACAGCTGTAAAATGGCATTACAGCTGCTAAAAACAAGTTCTTCAGCTGCGATAATTAAGATCTGTCGGGTGAGCATACAGCTAGATTTTAAAACTTTATGAAGCGGCTATTTCAAAGGTAAAACGATGGAAAAAGTTCACTTTCAAGGAAGTTAAGTCCACCCATGGGGAAAAGCTCCGATGTGCCTGGTTTGGCAAAAAGGGTGAAGTCAGATTGTGCCTCACCTCCTTTAATAACCTCAGCCTATGAAGTCTGTTGAATCCCTGAACTGCAAAGAATGCTGGGAGGTGTAGTGTGATCAGCCCTCCTTTCTGGTGGTGGCCATTTTTAATAATTTTGTAAACATAAGATTACGATTACAATTAAAATTGCAAAACTAAGTTCTACAAAACCTAAAAATCTAAGTTTTTATCTATCAGCTGTTTGCAGCGCAAAAACTTCATTATCCGGAGGCTCTAGTGAAGGTGCTTGTCTTTTTTTTTTCTAATTACAAAGTAAAATTTAGAAGTGTCTAGCCAAAGTGTCTTGTCAAAAGTACTTTTCAACAATTATTTGTGTGGCGAATCTTTAGAAGCCAAAAACTGAACTGAAGTTTTCTGATATTTTCCATGACATTCAGTGAAACAAATATGTGGATGAACATAAAAAATATTCAAAAATATCATTCACTAACAAAAGCAAAGGTAAAACACAGTTTTATTTTAACCAAATAAAATATCTATAGTATTTAGCATTTGTTAAATGCACAAGGTGATAGGAGCTACTGATAACTCATGTGGTCATGGAGGCAAGTTGTAGGAACAGCAGTTTACCATCACTAAATAAAAATTGGCATGTTGTTGCTTTGTTTTCATCCTGTGGCTCATCCACCCATAAAGATATGGTATAAATTTCAAAATGTCTTACTGTGAGTAAAACAGCACCTTTATACACTTCTAAATCATGCAACCCATGGAAAATAGTCAAAATGTGAATACATTTTGCTATGAATGTTTTCTGCTATGTTTTTCTTTATTAAGACATTTTAACTTCTCTCGGGAACCCTATTCACACATCAGAACTTGTTCTGAATAATTAATGCCGCTGCTACCTGGTATTGCCTAGTTATTTGTGTGTTTGAATTTCTTCCCAAGGACTAAGTCATGGATATTTTAAGATCTTGTAGTTCTTGTGTTTGCTTCTTTTTTCTTGAGGAAACACATTAATGAAAATAGTTATAAAGAATAAATGTAATAAAGAGCTTTGAATAAAGTAATTTATCTTACCTCAGTCATTACTTTCATTTTATAGTAGTGGACTCTACATCATCTTTATGAAATGTATTTCTTTTTTTTTACATTCATTAACCAGTCTTCAGTGCCGCACTATACTCAAAAATAAGGTAGATGTGATATTTCACATTAAAAGAAAGTTGGTCTCAGTGTCTCCAATGATAATTTCTGAACTTTTTTACATTTAAAATTAATTACTCAATTATTACTGTTTTGGATGAAATATTTTTTAGCTAAGAATTCACAAACATGTCAATTTGCCAAAATGTTGCAATATTTAAGTGTAATTTAAATACATATTGTTGTGTACATAGTCTGTAGGAGTGCAGAAAAGTTTAAGTTTTTCCAGGTGCTTTGTAGATATTGTATTCTGTTTGGCTCATATTTTATAATATGTTCTGTTTTCTCTATTCCCTTTTACGTTTCTTGACTATTATGTCACACTATTTTATTTCTTGCTGCAATTTTGTAGTCCAAGCTCAAGTATGCCAAAGCTGCAAGTGGATAAGTCTAAATGTTCGGTTGTTGGGTGAATTAACCTACACAATACATTAAGACTGTACCCCGACATCAGAACCTCTTTGAAGTGTAAACTACGTTCCTTAATATAGTTACTTGGTATGGATGGAGAGGGTTTAAATACAGGAATAACACCTTTGTGATGCAGTGATTTGAAGGAGCCACCAGCTGTGGTTCTACACTAAATCTGTGGTACTCTCCAATTACCCCAGTTAAGAAAGTGTCTTGCCTACAACATAAATCAAATGGATTAAAAATTTATCTAAGCCAAGCAAATCGTGAAAATATACATAAACACACAAAAAATTTTTAAATCTGGTTAATTGAGCTATCTTTTCAAAGATTATATTAATGCTTGATCTGTGAATTTCAGATTGATGCATTTTGTCTCACAGAAACTTCCAAATCTGCTTTATTGGCCAAAATTGCATGGACAAACAAGGAACTTGACTATGGTTTCAAGCACTTACAGCATACAGACATAAGTATAAATTTATAAACCACAGAGAAAATAAAATAACGGATAAACAGCACTATATGCATGTATGTACCATAATATTTTAATTTATCTCATGAAAAAAACAAAAGAAAGGCAGGTTGTGGTAGGGCAATATGCTTATTTTGTTTCACAGCATAGTAGCCGACTACTCGGGCTGTAAGGTGTTCATCACAGAGACAGTCTGTTAAAAAATACTGTCTCTGTGGAGGCTGCTTTTTGCAAATAGTGTTCAGTAGCACCGCTCTGAAGGTAAAAGTCTACACAGTTTGTGTCCAGGTTGAGTGTGGTCTGCAGAGACGTTAGCTGCCGCTTTCTTGACCCTAGACCCGTAGGCTTAGGGTCAGGAAAAGTCCTGGATGGAGGGAAAGTTAGCCCTGATGATTCTCTATGCAGACCGAACTGTTCATTGCAGTCTGATAAATCTTCTTCACACTCCAGGGTTACTTGTGGAGTACCACAGGGTTCAGCACTTGTTCTGTACAAAGTTGAGTGTGGTGACAACAAAATCACACAAAAATCATCAATGGAAATCAAAAGTATTAACCAATGGAGGCCTGGATTTGGACTCACACACTAAATTAAAGTGGAAAAACACACTACAGGCTGATCCAACTTTGATGTTATGTCCTTAAAACAAGTCAAAATGAGGCTCAGTATTGTGTGTGGCCTCCACGTGCCTCCCTACAACGCCTGGGCATGCTCCTGATGAGACGGTGGATGGTTCTCCTGAGGAATCTCCTCCCAGACCTGGACTAAAGCATCCGCCAACTCCTGGACAGTCTGTGGTGCAACGTGACGTTGGTGGATGGAGCGAGACATGATGTCCCAGATGTGCTCAATTGGATTCAGGTCTGGGGAACGGGCGGGCCAGTCCATAGCTTCAATGTCTTCATCTCGCAGGAACTGCTGACACCATCCAGCCACATGAGGTCTAGCATTGTCCTGCATTAGGAGGAACCTAGAGCCAACCGCACCAGCATACGGTCTCACAAGGGGTCTGAGGATCTCATCTCGGTACCTAATGGCAGTCAGGCTACCTCTGACGAGCACATGGAGGGCTGTGTGGCCCTCCAAAGAAATGTCACCCCACACCATTACTGACCCACTGCCAAACCGGTCATGGTGAAGGATGTTGCAGGCAGCACATCGCTCTCCACGGTGTCTCCAGACTCTGTCACGTCTGTCACGTGCTCAGTGTGAACCTGCTTTCGTCAGTGAAGAGCACAGGGCGCCATTGGCGAATTTGCCAATCCTGGTGTTCTCTGGCAAATGCCAAGCGTCCTGCATGGTGTTGGGCTGTGACCACAACCCCCATTTGTGGACGTCGGGCCTTCATACCATCCTCATGGAATCGGTTTCTAACCGTTTGTGCAAACACATGCACATTTGTGGCCTGCTGGAGGTCATTTTGCAGGGCTCTGGCAGTGCTCCTCCTGTTCCTCCTTGCACAAAGGCGGAGGTAGCGGTCCTGCTGCTGCGTTGTTGCCCTCCTACGGCCTCCTCCATGTCTCCTGGTGTAGTGGCCTGTCTCCTGGTAGCGCCTCCAGGTTCTGGACACTACACTGACAGACACAGCAAGAGAAGAGGTCTGTGGTCCCCACCTGCAGAACCACTCCTTTATTGAGTGCGTCTTGCTAATTGCTAAAGATTTCAACCTGTTGTCTATTCCATTTGCACAACAGCATGTGAAATTGATTGTCAATCAGTGTTGCTTCCTAAGTGGACAGTTTGATTTCACAGAAGTTTGATTTACTTGGAGTTATATTGTGTTGTTTAAGTGTTCCCTTTATTTTTTTGAGCAGTGTGTATGTATATACAGGGGTTGGACAATGAAACTGAAACACCTGGTTTTAGACCACAATAATTTATTAGTATGGTGTAGGGCCTCCTTTTGCGGCCAATACAGCGTCAATTCGTCTTGGGAATGACATATACAAGTCCTGCACAGTAGTCAGAGGGATTTTAAGCCATTCTTCTTGCAGGATAGTGGCCAGGTCACTACGTGATACTGGTGGAGGAAAACGTTTCCTGACTCGCTCCTCCAAAACACCCCAAAGTGGCTCAATAATATTTAGATCTGGTGACTGTGCAGGCCATGGGAGATGTTCAACTTCACTTTCATGTTCATCAAACCAATCTTTCACCAGTCTTGCTGTGTGTATTGGTTCATTGTCATCCTGATACACGGCACCGCCTTCAGGATACAATGTTTGAACCATTGGATGCACATGGTCCTCAAGAATGGTTCGGTAGTCCTTGGCAGTGACGTGCCCATCTAGCACAAGTATTGGGCCAAGGGAATGCCATGATATGGCAGCCCAAACCATCACTGATCCACCCCCATGCTTCACTCTGGGCATGCAACAGTCTGGGTGGTACCCTTCTTTGGGGCTTCTCCACACCGTAACTCTCCCGGATGTGGGGAAAACAGTAAAGGTGGACTCATCAGAGAACAATACATGTTTCACATTGTCCACAGCCCAAGATTTGCGCTCCTTGCACCATTGAAACCGACGTTTGGCCTTGGCATGAGTGACCAAAGGTTTGGCTATAGCAGCCCGGCCGTGTATATTGACCCTGTGGATCTCCCGACGGACAGTTCTGGTGGAAACAGGAGAGTTGAGGTGCACATTTAATTCTGCTGTGATTTGGGCAGCCATGGTTTTATGTTTTTTGGATACAATCCGGGTTAGCACCCAAACATCCCTTTTAGACAGCTTCCTCTTGCGTCCACAGTTAATCCTGTTGGATGTGGTTCGTCCTTCTTGGTGGTATGCTGACATTACCCTGGATACCGTGGCTCTTGATACATCACAAAGACTTGCTGTCTTGGTCACAGATGCGTCAGCAAGACGTGCACCAACAATTTGTCCTCTTTTTAACTCTGGTATGTCACCCATAATGTTGTGTGCATTTCAATATTTTGAGCAAAACTGTGCTCTTACCCTGCTAATTGAACCTTCACACTCTGCTCTTACTGGTGCAATGTGCAATCAATGAAGACTAGCTACAAGGCTGGTCCAATTTAGCCATGAAACCTCCCACACTAAAATGACAGGTGTTTCAGTTTCATTGTCCAACCTCTGTATATATGTATATATGCATATGTGTATATGTGTGTGTGTATATATACACATATGCATATATATGCATATGTGTGTATATATATATACAGGGGTTGGACAATGAAACTGAAACACCTGTCATTTTAGTGTGGGAGGTTTCATGGCTACATTGGACCAGCCTGGTAGCTATAGCCAAAGCATTGGTCACTCATGCCAATGCCAAACGTCGGTTTCAATGGTGCAAGGAGCACAAATCTTGGGCTGTGGACAATGTGAAACATGTATTGTTCTCTGATGAGTACACCTTTACTGTTTTCTCCACATCCAGGAGAGTTACGGTGTGGAGAAGCCCCAATGAAGCGTACCACCCAGACTGTTGCATGCCCAGAGTGAAGCATGGGGGTGGATCAGTGATGGTTTGTGCTGCCATATCATGGCATTCCCTTGGCCCAATACTTGTGCTAGATGGGCGCATCACTGCCAAGGACTACCGAACCATTCTTGAGGACCATGTGCATCCAATGGTTCAAACATTGTATCTTGAAGGCGGTGCCGTGTATCAGGATGACAATGCACCAATACACACAGCAAGACTGGTGAAAGATTGGTTTGATGAACATGAAAGTGAAGTTGAACATCTCCCATGGCCTGCACAGTCACCAGATCTAAATATTATTGAACCACTTTGGGGTGTTTTGGAGGAGCAAGTCAGGAAACGTTTTCCTCCACCAGTATCACGTAGTGACCTGGCCACTATCCTGCAAGAAGAATGGCTTAAAATCCCTCTGACCACTGTGCAGGACTTGTATATGTCATTCCCAAGACGAATTGACGCTGTATTGGCCACAAAAGGAGGCCCTACACCATACTAATAAATTATTGTGGTCTAAAACCAGGTGTTTCAGTTTCATTGTCCAACCCCTGTATATATATGTATATGTGTATGCATGTATATATATACAGTACAGACCAAAGGTTTGGACACACCTCATTCAAAGAGTTTTCTTTATTTTCATGACTATGAATATTGTAGCTTCACACTGAAGGCATCAAAACTATGAATTAACACATGTGGAATTATATACTGAACAAGAAAGTGTGAAACAACTGAAAATATGTCTTATATTCTAGGTTCTTCAAAGTAGCCACCTTTAGCTTTGATTAATGCTCCGCCCACTCTTGGTATTCTGTTGATGAGCTTCAAGAGGTAGCCACCTGAAATGGTTTTCACTTCACAGGTGTGCCCTGTCAGGTTTGATAAGTGGGATTTCAAGCCTTATAAATAGGGTTGGGACCATCAGTTGTGTTGTGCAGGAGGTGGATACAGTACACAGCTGATAGTCCTACTGAATAGACTGTTAGAATTTTTATTATGGCAAGAAAAAAGGGAACGCTAAGGGAACAAGGGCGAGAGGAGAACCCACTGGGAGGGAGAAGGAAACCAGAACAGTCAGGAAAACAAAAAATAACCAAACATGAATACAAACCAAAAACGAGAAACCTCTAGCTAAAGTAAACAAAAACACAAAAGAAAGTCCAAAATGTCACCTCCTGACAGATAGTACTACTGAATAGACTGTTAGAATTTGTATTATGGCAAGAAAGAAATCAGCTAAGTAAAGAAAAACGAGTGGCCATCATTACTTTAAGAAATGAAGGTCAGTCAGTCCGAACAATTGGGAAAACTTTGAAAGTGTCCCCAAGTGCAGTCGCAAAAACTATCAAGCGCTACAAAGAAACTGGTTCACATGAGGACCGCCCCAGGAAAGGAAGACCAAGAGTCACCTCTGCTGCGGACGATAAGTTCATCCGAGTCACCATCCTCAGAAATCGCAGGTTAACAGCAGCTCAGCTTAGAGAACAGGTCAATGCCACACAGAGTTCTAGCAGCAGACACATCTCTAGAACAACTGTTAAGAGGAGACTGTGTGAATCAGGCCTTCACGGTAAAATAGCTGCTAGGAAACCACTGCTGAGGACAGGCAACAAGCAGAAGAGACTTGTTTGGGCTAAAGAACACAAGGAATGGACATTAGACCAGTGGAAATCTGTGCTTTGGTCAGATGAGTCCAAGTTTGAGACCTTTGGTTCCAACCACCGTGTCTTTGTACGGCGCAGAAGAGGTGAACGGATGGACTCTAAATGCCTGGTTCCCACCGTGAAGCATGGAGGAGGAGGTGTGATGGTGTGGGGGTGCTTTGCTGGTGACACTGTTGAGGATTTATTCAAAATTGAAGGCATACTGAACCAGCATGGCTACTACAGCATCTTGCAGCAGCATGCTATTCCATCCGGTTTGCGTTTAGTTGGACCATCATTTATTTTTCAACAGGACAATGACCCCAAACACACCTCCAGGCTGTGTAAGGGCTATTTGACCTAGAAGGAGAGTGATGGGGTGCTGCACCAGATGACCTGGCCTCCACAATCACCGGACCTCAACTCAATCGAGATGGTTTGGGGTGAGCTGGATCGCAGAGTGAAGGCAAAAGGGCCAACAAGTGCTAAGCATCTCTGGGAACTCCTTCAAGACTGTTGGAAAACCATTTCAGGTGACTACCTCTTGAAGCTCACATCAACAGAATGCCAAGAATGTGCGGAGCAGTAATCAAAGCAAAAGGTGGCTACTTTGAAGAACCTAGAATGTAAGACATATTTTCAGTTGTTTCACACTTTTTTGTTCAGTATATAATTCCACATGTGTTAATTCATAGTTTTGATGCCTTCAGTGTGAAGCTACAATATTCATAGTCATGAAAATAAAGAAAACTCTTTGAATGAGAAGGTGTGTCCAAACTATTGGTCTGTATTGTATATATATATATATATATATATATATATATATATTTATATATATCAGTGTCAAACAACAGGAGTTGTCCGGGAATTATTAGAAAAATAGGATTTTTTATTTTAACCCAAAAAAGTTTTAATTACAAAAATGAAATTTGAGCTCATAATAGATGTCAAATAAGCAAAAATAATCTCAAGCAAAAATGTGAACAAACCAACTGACTGCACAAACAAACATAATTGATCTGTTAAGACATGACACACAAGGGTATATGTATTGGTTAATCAGACCATTACGACCCAATAAGGGTAACTAAAGAATACAAACATTAACTACAAGACAACTGCACAGTACGGTTAAGTTTGTTGTTAAATTGTACACTAAAGAAGGAAATGAAAACCACTGAACTTTCAATGCAAATATTTACTTAAATACAAAAGAGCTACTTTAACTAAAGAAAATACAAATTCCCCCTCTCCAGCAGGAGTTGGTGGTACAGGTATTTAGGTGCTCTGAGCCCTGGTCATCACCTTCTGTCTGGTGAAACTCCCAGGGATCATGAAAGGTAAGAAACCACTAAGAGAAACAAGAATTAGCAATAATTACAAATCAAAGATGAGAAATGAGTTGATAAAAAAACATGTGAACCAAATGTGCGTGCTTTCAAATAGAACGCATGCATTTAACCACCTTAATGAAACTTTGTTCCAAACTAAAGTGAATCATTGTGTTTGGATGAATAAACATTGAGGGAACACGAGTTACTCAACTTTACTGGAGTGTGGCTATGGATTTGGCCATCACACTTCCAATTGACAACATTTTCAGACAGCATGGGGTCATTTTTTACTGTCATACTAATGATACTAAGCTACGTTTGTCTATAAATCCTGATGAATAAAATCAGTTAGGTAATTTCTAAAAGTAGAATGGGAGATATTTTAGCTATCAGGTTGGTTCCTGTGGAACCAAATCCCAGTTTTAGTCCGTGAGGCAGACACCCTGTCAACGGTGCTAGTAAGTGACACAATGCAGTCTGTTGGGTTTCCTTATAGGAAACTTATAGAAAACAATTTGAATAATAAACTGAACTTGACTGCATTGTTTGAAAACTATAGGATCAATTGGAATGTATGTAATTGACTTGGAATCTGTCTGTACTAAGTTGACTTTTTGTAACCTGCCATTTGTTGTGAATTGGCGCTGTATAAATAAACTGACGTGAATTAAAGACAGACTTTTTCTGCTGTGAAAATAAAAAATTGGATTTTTCAACAATAAAACTATGATAATTCCAAACATTTTAACTGCCCTGTTATTTTTTCTTTCTGTTTGGAAACAAAAACCTCAGCAACAACATAAAACATCAGTAGTTTTTAGGTTTAACTTTATTGCATTTAGGTTAGGTATTCAAGGGTAAATACTTATGTGAGTCCTTCTGAAAAAGCCCTCTCTACATAGCAATTCAATTCAGTTTATCTATATAGCGCCAATTCACAACACATGTCATCTCAAGGCACTTCACAAAAGTCAGGTACATACATTCCAATTAATCGTAACCATTGAACAGTGCAGTCAGATTCAGTTATTTATTCAAATTGGATAAAAAGTTTTTCTGTCTAAGGAAACCCAGCAGATTGCATCCAGTCAGTGACTTGCAGCATTCCCTCCTCCTGGATGAGCATGTAGAGACAGTGGACAGTCGCTGGCGTTGACTTTGCAGCAATCCCTCATACTGAGCATGCATGTAGCGACAGTGGAGAGGAAAAACTCCCTTTTAACAGGAAGAAACCTCCAGCAGAACCAGAACCAAGCTCAGTGTGAGCGGCCATCTGCCACGACCGACTGGGGGTTTGAGAGAACAGAGCAGAGACACAAAGAGAACAAAGAAGCACTGATCCAGGAGTCCTTTCTATGGGAAGGAAAAGTAAATGTTAATGGATGTAGCTCCTTTAGTCGTTTCACCTAGAAAGAAAGAACAGATAAACTCTGAGCCAGTTTTAAAGGTTAGAGTCTGAAAGAGAGCACATAGAGTTAGTCACAGAAAAGGTTGTCTAATATGAGGACATCTTTGTGAAGTACTGATAAGGATCTGTATTATTAAAGATGAGCAACTTGGATGTTACTGGACAAAAAATGGACTTAGAATCAACTTCTAAATCTACGGCCAGTTTTAAGTCTGCTTCTTTCAAAAAGACCTTGGTGTTTATGTAGGCCAATGCTCCATTGCATGAAGGAAAGTACTATGGTGATAGTAATGCTCGCCAGTAATGACCTGTCAAAATAAGTTGAGATCTTTCCACCTCACTCCTTTTTTATTACAAAATATATCAAATTTATTGTATTTACTTCTTTATCGCTCAGTTTGTGAGTAATACATCCGTCCAGAAGGTGGCGGTATTGAGCCAACCCGTTTCTTTCTAGCCTCCGTTAAACCCGGAAGCAAACTGCGTCCGTTAGATTTAACTTTGTTTTATCTCCTGAGCTAAATATATGTCTCTGCAGCAACAATGTCTTCAGCTCAGTCTCTGAGAGAGTTTATCAGGGAGCGACTGACCGCAGCTGCTGAAGAAATCTTCACAGAGGTTGATAAAACCATCGTCCATTATGAGGAAGAGCTGGATCGTCAGCGCAGACTGCTGGAAATCTGCTGGAAACCCCAAATAAAGCTACAGAGAATAGGTATTAACCCTGAGCGGTGCTGATGTTGTTTTAATGAACATAGAGCTGCAGGGAAGTCAGCAGAGGTGATTCACGGTTATAATGGCTGGAACTTAGTGACAAAACTGCGGTGAAATCAATCTTCTGAACTTTCTTACATTATAAATGCTTCTGATGATTAA
Organism: Girardinichthys multiradiatus; assembly: GCF_021462225.1. Lineage (NCBI taxonomy): Eukaryota > Metazoa > Chordata > Actinopteri > Cyprinodontiformes > Goodeidae > Girardinichthys > Girardinichthys multiradiatus. The sequence continues at coordinate 33,968,360 of NC_061805.1, read as the reverse complement.
ACAAAATATTTATGTAATTGATCTAAATTATAACCCATTTTTCAGAAACATCTGTGAATGACTTTAACGAGATAAAATGAGTTAGAGTCAGAGTTCTGGGAACCTTTTCCTGTCATTAACAGTTTATTTCAAGCAAGCAGAAAGCTGTCGTACAACAGAAGCGAGAGTAACATTTTAACACCATGGTGTAGGACTTCTTGTTGTTGGATATGCTCAGTGTCACATGTAATTTAATTCAATTGTTTATTACACTCTGATCACAATTTGGACCATTTGACTGTTATAAAATCTGAGCGATAAGATCATTAACTCAAGGTGATCTGCTGCTAATCTGTACTGTTTATAAAGATTATAGAATATTACTTTAAATCAGCAGTTAATAAAGTGGGTACAAATTTACATATTTGGGCCAAAATGGACAACAGACCGCATTTGGTGCCTAATAAACATGGATACGAAACAGCCAAAACTGCAAAGGTACAAAATGGTTAAATGAGGAGAAATTGAAGTTTCTTAAATACTGAGCTCATTGACTTTGGATAGAGATGAGCTGATGGAGTACTTATAAGGAGAGGGAGCAACTCTTAACCAGACTTAGATAAATAACCCTACATGCTGACATCCCAGCCATGTTTTAAAGCTGGAGATGTTGAACCGTCGGTCCAGTCTTCTCTGCAGCTAAGTAGATTTGTGGTTCTCTATCCTGTTCCTCTCTGCTCCAGCACATCTGATTCAAATGATTGCATTACCTTCTCAGCGTGACATCAAGGTCTGCAGAAACCTGCTAATCACCCATTAATTTGGTCATGTTTGTGGCGTTAGAAAATACCTACAGTCGGGGACACATTACAAGACTTTCACAGATTTGAAAAGACTGGGTGTTCACACCAATACATGTTTTGCTCCTGAAAGACAGGTAATAACACACTTAACTGCATCAACTGAAGCAAATGTATCGCATCAAACTGTTGTGGAAGCTCATGCGAGGGCGACAGTTTGAAGGAACAAACATACCAGGAGGTGGCGGTAACAGAAGATATTCTCAGAATTCAGACAGACTATATTTCTGTGCCACCATAAAATAGGTGAGATGCAATTTAAAATATGCTCCATTTAACCCACAAGTGGAAAGTCTTGACTGTATTTTTTGTTATGCTCATGTTTAGAGATTGAAGCATTTATTTGAGGCTGTGGGTTTTGGAATAACTGTCAATGTTGGCTTTAATCTAAAAATGTTATTTCTATCTTAAAGAAAAGAATATATGGGCTGGATTATGTAAATAAACATTAAGAACATATGATAAATAGGTTTATCTATGAGGAAAATATTTTATTCAGAAAATTCAATTTGTAAATTTAGTCCCATTTATGTGCAATAGGTGAATTGTTTGGCTTATTTCAATGAGGTGCTTCATTGTTCACTGGATTTTAGTCTGGAATATATCAGAGTATCTCTCCTGTTGTTTTTTTAATCACTTTATGTTTGTTATTAGTTAGTTGATCGTTTATATTATGCCTAGTGCTGTTTTAGGTTTATGTACACAATGTTGTATAGTTACAAATAGTTTTTTTTTTTTCTTTTTAAAAAAAGGTCAGCTCACAGCTGTGTTTGTGTCCTAGCCTCTCTTTTTCATTGGCTGTCGGCAAACATGTTTTCAGCTGGGTCAGTAATCAGTTCACACTACCCAAGCGTCCAGATCCGTCTTAAAAAATCCAAACATTTGTTTGTCTGGCTGCGACTGAGGTTGGGTCGGTTCCCCTCACACACTTGCAGACTCCAGTCTTCCCCCACTTCTCACACTAATAGGTTTTTGTTCAAGTCGTCCTGCTGACTGACTACAAGTTGTGCAAACTGACACAGACTTTCCCCAACTGGGAATTGGGGTGGTAAAATTGGGCAGAAACATAACATGTAATGCAACCCCAGCTTGAAACATGCAGCACAGTGTGTCTTTGGTACCAGGATTGAGAACCACTGAATTAGAGGACTCTTGTCGTTAAATTACCACCAGTGATGACATAATTAGAATATATCTGTGAGCTCATAAGCAAATCAGTACAACAATAAAGTAATTTGGGAAAATAGGCAAATGTATATAAAAAAATTTAAAATGTGGAAATGTTGAATAATATGACAAAACATCAAAATTTAATAAGATTAAGCCTCTGGTAAAGTCCAAGAACCATGCTTAAAAATAATATTTAGGCTCTTTCTTAATTGTTCCTTTATCCATCCAGCCATTTTCTGTATCTGCAAATCCTTTCAGGATTGAGGGGACTGGTGCCTATCTCCAGTAGTCATTGGGCAAGAGACGAGGTAGCCACACCTTGGACAGGTCGCCAGTCCATCACAGGGTTCAACAGACATAACACAAACAACAATGCATGCATGCATTCACACCTGAGGACAAGTTTAGTCCTAACATGCATAGTACCTAAAAAAGCCAGAGTACCTAAAAAGAACAATCAAACTCCATGCGGCAACAGTCCAGGCTAGGATTCGAACCCACAACCTTCTTGCTTCATGGTGGTTCAGTGCACTGAACCACCATGCAGCCCCCTTAAATCACAGCAGTAAGATCAATTTCCTTGTCTGAAGTCAGTTATAATAAAAAGAAGCCAAAAACTCGGCCAGTCATGCGAAGTTTCAGCAGTCATTGACCTCAAACTCCTTATCAGCCCATATCACCGTGGCAACTCAAGAAGAAAGTAGGAAAAGGAAAGTCTGCAGCCCGAACATGAGCTTGATTAGACCCAAGTTTATATAAAAAGCTCAAATGGTTTAGTCTCAACTTAAATACAATTTAACACAACTTGGACAAAAAAGGTATAAGTGTTCCAGACTAAAGCAAACAAGAGTTTTATTCTGATGGTGTACGCATTATATCCATTTATGTTTCACTCTGACAACAGGTCATTTGCTTCTCACCTGCCTGCATTGTTCACTAGAAACCAGTGGTTGGTTATGTAGGTAACTAAATTAAGGGCATTTCTAAAATTCTACCTAGACTAATCGACTTTACCAGGTTGGTGCAGGGCAAACAGCAGCCTGCAAATGTTTCAGGTAAACGGGTAATGCGTTTAACGGTGGTATCCTCAATACAGTTATTTTTTTACTCCCAAGTGTTGCTCTAAAGTTGAGCTATTTTCAAGTTAGTAAACAAATTACAGATATTTCTTTTCTTAACTCTGTGTCTGTTTTAGACCGATCTTGCCAACAATATCACCCAAAAACAGTCGCCATTGAAAGCATCAGTTTTTCAAACGTAGGAGCAGGCTTTATAACAGAGATTTTAGTAATCGTGACCATTTTCCAGTGTTTCTAACAGCAGATGTTGCTAGAGAATGATGTCAGATTTGTGTATATAAAATGGGTCAGTCAGAAAAAGCTTCTCATTTTTGATTTGTGATAATAGACCTGTGTATGGTTACTTGGAAATTTGAGGGTTCAATACTTTCCAAAACATTTTGAGTTGGATAAAAACATGAAAGCGAAGTGTACTTCATCATAATCATGTTAATCGTTTTTCTGTTTGCTTGTCCAGACTTCCCTCAGCATTTTGTTTGGGAGCAGCAGTTCGGCAGCCAGGAAAGGAATTCCAGTTTTGACCATAGGGAACTCGAACCTCAACATATGAAAGAGGAACAGGATGAACCAGAACTTCCTCAGATAAAGGAGGAACTAGAAGAAATAGAACCTCCACAGATAAAGGATGAACAGGAGGAATTTCGTATCAGTGTGGACCAAGAGCAGCTTGTACTACAGCAGGATACTGATACCTGTATGGTAAATTCCACTCATGAGGAAAGAGACCACAGGGAACCAGAACCAAACTGTGACAGACAGCTTGTCCAGATCTCTTCTGAACCTGAGAACCATAAACAGGAAAGCAGCAATCATGAAGACTCAGGATCAAGTAGAGATGAAGAACTGAAGCAAAAAAGGAGGCATCAGAAGATCAGAGGTCACATTGACAACATAGGCAATCCAAAAGTAAAAAGACAGAAGAAAACACAAATGAATAAGAATATGTGTTCTTGTAAAGTTTGTGGTAAACTCTTTGCTCGGAGTAATTTGACTAAACACGTGAGAACCCACACAGGTGAGAAGCCATTTTCCTGTATGACCTGTGGAAAAAAATTTGGCCAACGATATCATTTGACTGTTCATATCAGGACTCACACTGGTGAGAGGCCTTTCTCATGTGTGACTTGTGGAAAAAGTTTTACCATGAGAATTGCATTGACCCGTCACGTGAGAACTCACACTGGTGAAAAGCCTTTCTCATGTGTGACTTGTGGAAAAAGCTTTGGTCAAAGAACTCATTTGACTGTTCACATGAGAACTCACACTGGTGAAAAGCCTTTCTCATGTTTGACTTGTGGAAAAAGTTTTACCCTGCAAATTTCACTGACCCGGCACATGAGAAGTCACACAGGAGAGAAGCCTTTGTCGTGTATGACCTGTGGAAGAAGTTTCAGCGACAGAGGAAATTTATCTCGACACATGAGAACCCACGCACGTTAGAAGTTGTGTCTCTATAAAATTGGTGGGACTTGTTTCTCTCAAAGTGGCCAAATGACTGATCACATAAGAACTCCCCAAGGCGAGCAGGTGTAATCTTGTAAATTGTGTTTAATTCTCAAACAATGGGGTACGGTAGAATAGCCAGAAGAAATGTTGGACTCAGCTCTTTATTACTGAACTGTTATCTTAAAAGGAAAGATTAGTCTGCAAGGTATAAATTGGATACAACTACTTCTGTTATTCATAAATTAGGAAACTAAATATAGGTACAGCTAAAAAAGTTTTTATATCATGAAAATTTTTGGAAATTACAAAGATTCATCACACATGTAATTAAATAAAATAAACATTGTTATAAAACAAAGTGCTTTCAATAGTATTTTAACAACGTGTAAACAGTAACCCTGAATCCCAGCATTAGTTCAGGTTTTTTGCCAGGAAAACTAGCATATTCCCTTTGGTTGGTTTCAAACAAGTACGCTGGCATGTAACTACGTTACGCTAAGCACTAAAAAGTCTTTCTATGGGTGAGCTACTTGCGGGTATGAAGAGGTATTTTCTGGCGAGTTTGTTCAAGTGTGGAAAGTTGAGTTGATGGAGCTGCCACCACGAGAGAGGGTTCTCCTCAGCGTCTATGGTGGGAGACACCAGGTAGGTGTTGGGCTCGGCCTCTACAGACTGTGATGCCGGAGAGGTTTTGAAGAAACTGGCTAAAGATTTTTCTGGCCTTCTTTTGAGTGGCTCCTGGGGTTCCATGCTGTTATCTTGCCTCCTAGGATTTTGCACCTAGAAGATGGGGTAAAAATTTGTAATTAAAAGTTATTTGTGTTTGTTTTAAACAGTTACCTTTGGCAGAAGTGCTTTAATTTCGGACTTCACTCTGACTTTGATGTCACGTACCTTGTCACTACTGACGTAGCCAACTTTAAATCTGGGGTCCACAAGGCAGGTCATGTCCAGGAGTTCTTGAGTCATTGGGTCGTTTTGTGTTCATGTACTCTAGGATATTTTTCTTTATGGACTTTTTTAAGTCACTGTCTTCGTCCTTTGAAGCAAGAAGGGAAGCATTCATCAAGTGAAGTACCAGTTTCACATATGAAACCGTCACAATTTTTTCAGCAGAAAGGGCATCTGTGAACTTCTGCAGAGACTGAAGTGTTTGGTTAATTGACTCCAGGACATCTAGGTCTTGCCAAGTGGGGACTAAATGCCTTGACCTTCAGTCTGTTGATAAAACATCACATATGGCCTTCTGCTGCTCAAGAACTCTTTGAATCATACTTTGTCTGGATCCCCATCTAGTCTGACATTCTGTGATGAGTGCATGCTGGGCCTTTTTTAGTGCAGTTTTCTCCTTCTAGCTGTGTGGAAAATGCCCCACTAAATTCTTGCAAAGTCCCACAGCTCGCGAAATGTGCTCGTCACAGTGACGGTCGAATACATTTAAACTAATTCAATTCAATTTAAAAATACTTCATTTATACCAAAGGGAAATTAAATGTTTTTCACCGAGTTGTTGTGCATGTTAATAGCTGTAGGCAATATAATATACTTTCCCTTTGGGATTAATAAAGTATTTTTGAATTTAATTAAATATAATGTGATGTAATATATTCTAATATACAAATCTTATGTTAAAATTAGGCATCTTTAATTTAAAAAAATGCAGTATAAAAAATACTCACTGATAGCCAGATGCAGGCGGTGACCAAAGCACTGTAGTCTGACCCACTTCTGTAGCTTTTACTATGTTGGTGCCGTTGTCTGCTGTAATAACCACTTGTTTATCTTCTTCCAAGCCCCATTTTGCCAAAACGTCCCTTAGAACGCTGGCTATATTTTTCCGTGTGGGATTTGGGGAAGCATGCAACTTCTAGACACAGTGTTGTTAATTTGAGGTCTTAGTTGAGAAAACAGTAAAGCTCATATAGGGTTCAGTTGTGCGACTGGACCAGAGGGTATGTGGTGCTATTGTAAAAATCCACTTGACTCAGTTCATTCTGTACTGTTGCTACGCATGCCTCATACATCTATGGAATGATAACTTGGGAAAAGTAAGTTTGCGATAGCACTTTAACGCATGTTTTCCCATGGTACTAAGTGGTATCGTGCATTTGGCCACATAACGTGCAACAGCTGCGGTATTAGGTTTGTGGCGCGTTTAAGTTTCTTCGTAAGGAGTTACACTCGCAAAACTGTCATTAATAGTTGCCTGTGGATTTGCCTTTTTACAACTTGCCTTCACCTTGGCAGTTTTGAGAGTATTAGACTTGAATACTTCATATAGCGTCTTGTGGTTGTGCTCCATGTGACTGTGTAGATTAGTCATGTTTCCTCTCGACGTAGCCACTATTTTTTGACATGACTTGCACAGTACCTGGGTCTGTGCTACGTCTTCTCTTCTAAAGCTAAAGTAGTCCCATATTTCAAACGTACTAATCTTTTATCGGCACAAGTTATACATTGTTTTCATCCACATTTGGATCCTCTTCTCCCGTGTCCGCCATTGCTTTCCCTCTATGCTGCAGCCAAGGTGCTTTGTAAGCCTATGGGTCCGCCCTAGCCAATATGAATATGTATGGGGGTGGAATACTGGGAGCATTTAGGAGCGCATCTGATTGGTCAACCACAGATAAACACGAAACATGTGCAAGAAAATTATGAATTTATCGCATGTATTTGCGATAAGACATATTGCACGTGCCATTATCGCGATGATATTTTTGTGATATATCGTCCAGCCCTAATGCCGATTGTCAATCTGAACGGCGTGCATGTAAACTTTTGTTAGCATATTCATAGAAAGTTGAATGGAAAGAAAAAGTGAGGTAGGACAAAGGCTAACCACAAGCAAAATCCATATAAGAATTTAGGGTGCATTACAAGGAGTGGACAGAGGCTGGAGCCGGTGCATCAAGAACAACTCTGCACCGATGAATCCTACACATGGACTCCAAGGGTCTTACCTGGGCTAAGGAGAAAAAGATCTGGGCTGTTGCTCAGTGGTCTGAAGTCCTCTTTTCAGATGAAAGTAAAGTTTGCATTTCATTCAGAAATCAAGGTCTCAGAGTCTGGAGGACCAGAATCCACGTTGCTTGAAGTCCAGTGTGAAGTTTCCACAGGCAGTGATGATTAGAAGCCATGTCATCTGCTGGTTTGGCCCACTTGGTTTTCTGAACTCCACAGCCAATGCAGCCATCTACCAGGACATGTTAGAGCACTTCATGCTTCAGTTTGCTGACAAGACTAATGGAGATGTTGATTTTATTTTATTTATTTTATTTTTTACCAAAAATGTTTTAAAAACATCAAACAAGTGTTTTGGAAATCTGTTCTTTTCAATTTAATGTTTTTTATTTGAGATATTTATTAATAGTCTGAATCTTGCCTATAAAATTAAAATTACAAACTGACCTGCATATGCTTTTACAGCCAAATACTGTCTGTTCCAGCTGTTTTCTATGTTTCATTGTCAAATTCAGAATGAAAATGGCAATGTTAAGATCATAATGGACAAGGTGCCTATATAGGGGTAGAATTTCTAAAAGAAAGAAAATTCTCTATTTGAATCCTTCTCAATAATCGATAGAAAAGGCTTCATTGTAATTGTCGTCATCAAATTTTTGTAAATGCTGGGAGGCTTTTTGCATGTATCTACGGGCTAAGTCTCTGAGGTTGGATGGCTTCCTTTCGTTTTAAATCTAAAGATGAAAAAGGTATAAATACCTTTGAGCATAGCTGTAGATATGCTGAAGGTGAATAGATTTAAGTAACGTGTCAAATATCTAAAGCAATTTCCAATGATAATGATCAGAGGAGGAACGTTCTTGCTACACACAAGGAGGATGAATTGGTACGATGTTTCACTCAAGTTATGAGAGAGCTGGAGTTATGTATGAGATGTTAAATTCTCTTGCAAACGTGCTTTCTAACTCACTTTGGGGATATGCGTACTTGCCTCTTGAGCTTTTTCTGAAGCTAACTACAGTGCCCATAGCAAGGTAAAGATGGAGACCATATGGTGAGGATGGGGACACCTGCTAGTGTAGGGCATGGCAATAACCTTTGCCATGCCATGCCATGCCATGCCAATAAACCAGCCATTGAAAGAGACATTGTGTGGATATAGGTCTGGGACTTGTGGAATATGTGTTAGCCCATAATACAGATAATAGGTCAGACTTCCTAAAGCAGAGGTGTCCAAAGTGTGGACTTCAGGCCATTTGAGGCCCTCAAAATGTGTCCTATGACCATTATTCAAAAATGGTACAGTATATAGCATCAACAGCCTGTGCTTGCAGGCTAAATTTATACGGTGCAAATTATGTGTAAACATAATTGAGATTTTTAAAAAGACATGTAGATTATTTAACAAATAACAGTGTGCTCAAATATTTCCTCTAATTTTACTACTTATTGTTCTGTGATTATCTTTATTTTCTTCTGTTTTCATTGAATTTTATTGTTATAAGGACTCTGCACTATGTATCACAAGGAAAAGAGCATCCACACATGATAACTATGCCTGTAATTAACCTCATGTGAAGTTCATTTGCAGTGGAAAAAATTCAATAACTTGTGATGTGAATGAGTATGTAAAAAAGTTAGTTTTCAGATTTTATAACTCTTATTATATTTTATTTTAAGTTTCTAAAAAATATTAGGCTTTTTGGGGTGCTTGCCACATCACAGCTGAGTTTTTGTCCAACTCATTTCGGTCTTTGTGTTGTTTTAAATGAACTCATTTAAAAATAAAAAAGCCATTTTCCTGTCTTGTTGATCCTTTACTTCTGGGTTTTTAACTGGACCAACAATTCTTAAACTGGCTTTGATTTATATGTCAAACAACATAATCAAGTTCCTATGCTTTTAATCTTGTGAAATTATGGTACCATTTATACTCTAGCCCACATTTCTATGTATTATAGAGTTTACCGGATTTTTGCTGATGCTACAGATGCTTAAACAAGTCTATTCATTTTGAAGAGGAAACTTTGTAGGATTATTGTTTAATTTGGTTTCCTTCTCTTCATTGGGTTTGATTCTTTTGGGTTTAAGAGGAGCACCAAGTTGCTCCTCTTCATCATCATCATGGGAGAAATTGGATGGATGTATCTGGAGACCAAACAGCAGATTAACTTTGTTGTAACATATAAAAGATACAGATGCATCTCAATAAATTAGAATATTGTGAAAAAGTTTTATTTCAGTAATTCTAGTCTAAAAGTCATTCAAATAGTATTATTATGATTACACACAGTTTGATATATAGCATTAAGAGAGGATTTTTTTTTACAGCTTTGAAAGTCATCTTTGCTAAAGTTTGTTCAAAGAATGCTGTTAGTATATATCAATGGAAAGTTGAGTGGAAAGAAAAAATCTGGTCAAATAAGATGCCCAACCCACAGAGATAGTGGGAGCTTTGAAAGGAATCTGTATTGTAATTTTCTGAGAAACTACATTTTGGATTTTTTTTTTTAAGTGTAAGCCAGAATTATATCATTTTCACATTGATTTTATTGATGTTTAACCTTTAAAAAGTGTTTTGGTAAAAAGAGATTGTATGAGCTGCAAATGTGTAACATATATTAATTAACGTTTTACAGCGGGGGAAAAATAAAAGACTTTAGCGGCCTCACACTACTAATTACTGTCAGTTAGCTCCCCAAATGCCTAATAGAAATATCTGTAATTCAGACAGCTCTTACCTCTGCTGGTTCTTCTGTTGATCTGCTTCTTTTTCGTGCACTAAACAGTTTTCGCTGGAATGATGAAAACATGACTTTAATAAATTTAGCTTAATGCAGTTCACCTTTGAACATGAATAAAACAAAGGAGATAGTTGTAGATTTTAAGAGAAACAATATTTCCATCATGGGAAAAGAAGTGGATGTGGTGGAGGAGTATTAATTCCTCGGTGTTCACCTGGACAATGGACTGGAGTGGAGATGCAACTCTGAAGGTGTCTACAAGAAGGGACACAAGTCTGTTGTGGAGAGTGTGACTTAAAAAAGATCAACAAGTTAATAAAGAAGGCTGGCTCTGTTCTGGGGACTCCTCTGGAACCCCTGGAGATCATTGTACAAAGAACGATTCTTCATAAAATGAAGAACATTATGGAGAACCCTGAGCATCCTCCTCATGCGATTGACATACAACAACAGAGTGTCTTCAGTCAGAGGCTTCTTTGGATCTGCTGTAGGACAGACCACTACAGGAGATCCTTCCTGCCCACAGCCATCAGCATCTACAACAGCTCTTTGAAGAAACCTGCATAATATGAGCTACAGCAACTTAAAATTCCCCTTTTTGGGAATGAAGTATTTTTGAACTGAATTAGAATTTAATTGAATCGTTGTCTTCCATGTGCAAAGGGATTATCAAACACGCTAGATATAGACATACTTCCCCGATTGGTTTTGAGCGGCGGTGGTTTATGGCAATTAGCGTATTCCTAACAACGTTCATGCCTACCTTAACAAGATAGGTTGCATGAGCACCGCTCCTGTAGTATCTGGATTGTAGTATCTATGGAAGGGAACAAATGCCATATCTGGGAAAATTGGTTTATACAGTGCTATATGATTTCCTATAACATAAAATATTTATCTGCTCAAATGTAAAACAGGATTACGGAGAGTCTATTTATGTAACATACAGTTGTTTCTATGTTTTATCCGATTGGAGCACCTTATTTTTCTGCTCAATTTTTCACTTTGTTCATACTCGTTCTGTCATCGTTAGATTATCTCGAGTGTTTAGCACTCTCTGACTTCACATTTCTGTGGTGACTATAGGTTCTAATTTAAAACGGGTTTGTTTTGCTATTTAATGCAGATACTTGTTATTGACAATGTTCCTAGGCCAGAAGGAAAATTAGTCCTTTAACCAAGTTCAAGATCCCCCCCGGGGACCCCTCTTCCAGAGGGACAAGCCAGAAAAACCTCCAAAAGGAGGCATCTAGGATAAATACTATCTTACTTTTACTGCCATCAAAGTGGTGCATTTTTAATATAATATAATTTTAACAATTATAGTTTTTATTTCAATATACTACAATCTAACTAAACTTTAAAAAACTAGGAAAATAAATTAAATTTTGAGGGAACAAACCAATGTAACATACAGCAAATCCCAAAGTCTACACACCCCTGTTAAAATTACAAATCTTTGTGATGTAAAAAAAACATTGATACTGGATGGTAAATCATTTTAAAATATTTACAATATTAATTTGACATTCGTTTGTTACAATTCAACAAGAAAACGTATTTCTCTTAGACTAAAAATGGAAAAAAGGAAAAGAATCTACAATAACCTGCTTTCCAAAGTGTGTAAATCCTTGAGTCACCCTGTGATTCAAAAACAGCATTCAATCTTTAAGACTTTAAGTCTTAAAGCAAACGTAAAGCCTTCCAAACAACAACAGTAACAAGACCAACAATAATAATAATAAAGCCTTTATTTAGAAAACATTGTCACATTTAGACATTTCTTCTTACTGTGAATCTTTATCCAGATTCCCTTTAGGCACAAGCGTGTTGGAAAGCTAGAAAGGATAGAAAAGATTCATTTTCAAGGTCTCAACTTTGTCTTACAGAAACTAGTCAGGCAATCGAAAACAACAGAACTTTTATTATTTTTGTATTTATTATTCCTTCATTTTATACAGATATTATCTTTTTAGAATGTTGTCAATGCAGAGGGAATTATTATTACATGGAGAAAACTATGGAAGGAATACAAACTAAACCTTTTTCACAACTTTCTCGTAGAAGACAAATCTTGCATTAGAGGGTTGTTGTTTTTCATTCATTAGGATATAGCTCATCTTACTCCTCCAACAATTACAGACATGTTAAATCTTTTAATCAGCTGCCACAGTTCATGTCTGTTATTGGTGTGACCTGAGGCGGTGAGCCAGCAGCAACCTGGTCAACTGAATATAACAGCCCAGTGACATCAGTCTCTATCGGCTTCAGATTGGTAGCTATTAAAAGACATTTATACAGTTCAAGGTTTTCATACCCCATTAACTTTTGTACATTTTGTCACAATATTGCCCCAAACATCAATGTATTTTATTGGGACTTTATGCGATAAGCCAAGAGAAGGTAGTGGATAGCAGTGAACTGAAAGGAAAATAAAAATGGATATCTGCATATGTAAAAAACACAAATCTGAAAAGTATGGCACACTTTGTCTTTGCAGAATAGTTCAAAATCAAACAGATTGGAGGAAGAGTGTCAAGGAACAAAACTTTTTCAGTTCAAGATGGATTTAGGTTTGGACTTTAACTAGGCCATTCTAACATATGAATTTGCTTTGATCAAAACCATTCTGTGGTTCAGAACAGGTATTTTCCAGGACTGCCCTTCATTTAAGCTCATCCATCTTTATATCAACTTCGAACAGCCTCCCTTTGCCGTCTTAAAACAAACGTAGCACCGTATCAAGGGGATGCACAGTGACTTGGTAAGGCAAGACATTGAATTCTGATCTCACCTTGCTGTGTACTCTATGGCTTGTTGCAAACTGCCAACAGGGATTCTCTTTCTTTCAACAATGGCTCTCTTCCAGACAGTTCTCCACAACTTTATCCCTGACCTTTCTGGTGTGTTCCTTGGTCTTTATGACCTTGTTTGCTCAGTAATGTTTTCCAACAAATCTCTGAGGCCTTTACAGAACAGCTGGATTTATGAAGAAATTAATCTCCACACGGGGCATGTCTATTCACTAATCAAGATACTTCTGAAGGAAATTTGTTGTACAAAGTGTTATTTAGGGACATCAGAGTAAAACCAGTTAAAAACAAACAGTATGAACATTACACTTTTCAAATATTTATTAGTAAAAAACATTTGAAAACCACGTACCATTCTCTTAAACTTCACAACTATGCTTTACTTTGTGTTGGTCCATCCCATCAAATCTAAATGAAAACATTGAAGTTAGTGGTGCCACCATCGCAAAAAATGAAAAGGGTTGTAAATGCTTTTAAAATGGAGTGTACGTTGGACATTTAAATACAAATGTATTTTTCTAATGATCTTTGAAAACAAGATTTAAGAGGAGCTACACAGATAGTACCTGGTGTGAGGTCCAAGGATGCTGACTTCCAGCACGTACGGTTGGCACACATCCTTGGGCACAGCAATCTGGAACAGACGGCATAGGCTCGTGGTCTTCTGTTCCACATAGTTCTTCTGGCCCTTCCCCTTCATCCAGGCACAATATTTGGGACTTAACAGTCTTTGTGAGGTAGCTTTTGGCCCAGGATACAGTGTAGGGTATAAGCTTAATAACAATAACAATATATTACTGTTATACAAAATATATTTTATATAAGAGATCAATTATTTCATCTGTTATCCAGTGTGTAGCAGACAGTGATATTAAGTGCTGATGAGTTTTATTTACACAATATGAAGTTTTACCTGTTCTTTCATGTCTGATTTATAACAGGCATCCGTGACCTTACACATGAGTTCATCCATTATCCCCCCCACTATTTCATCTCCTTCCTCTTGGATCAACATAGTGTTCCACTTGGAACAACTGACACCACAGATGAGAAGCTCTTCCTCCTCCTGTTTAGGCTGTTCCTCGTCGTGTTTAGGAGGCTCGGGAGGTGGGATCTCCTTGACAGCTGACTTGCCTTTTTGCTTATCCAGTTTAGTTTTCGGAGCAGAGCCGGACATCTTGGCTCAGAGGCTTCTATAAAAATGAGACAAAGAATCAGATGAAAAACAGACAGAAATAATCCCAATCTAACATATTAGTGTAATTTACCCCTATTGTAGTGTTCCCAATTTTACGTCACTTCTTCAACTGATTTAGGACTCAGGAGAAGATTCTGGTGTCTCAAAAGTATTCTGAGTATTTCTCCAGATAACAGGACTAAACGGGTGGTCTGAAGTGTACAGAGTTAAATGGAATGGTGTGAGTACAATCCCCTGTGGTGCTACCATGTTGCTGACCATCTGACCAGACACAAAACCTTTTAATCTCACAAACTGTGGTCTGTTTGTCAGGCAGTCACTGATCTAGGTGATTGTTAAGGGCAATTGTTAAAAACCTCTGTCTTCGGGAGTTTCGGGCTTACTAAGTCAGCCTGAATTGTGTTAATTGCACTGGAGAAATCAAAGAACATGAGCTTCACTGTGCTGCCTGCTTTGTCCAAGTGACAGTGGGTTTGTTGAAGCAATTATTCCTTTCTAAAGGCTCCTTTAAAAAAAAAAAATGTTTTAGCAGTTCCTTACTGGTGATTCAGAGTTTATCTACCTGGGAATCATCTCACTGTTCTGATGGTATTGTCCACACAGAAGTTAAGATAGTCATTCACATGGCACTAATTTCCACTCAGTGTGACTGGTAGAAAGCATTTCAGTATAGCTGAAAAAGAACCCAGCAGAACCTCTTTAGCTTACTGTGAAAATCTTGTCACAGCATGAGGAGCAGCATCCAAAACCAGAATTTCTATATTTTTAAAAGCAATGTATCAACTGGAAATAATGTGGAAGAAAGGTTTTAAAGAATAGAGCTACTCCAGCAAGCTATCATATTTGCGCCCCAATAACAGACACTAGCAACAAAGGTTTCTGACGGTGTTTTATAGAATATTTGATACGAATAAAATGATACATTTCAATTTTCGTCAGTTTTAAGTATATCTAACTAGTGCAAACAACGGTAGTCTATGAAGGGGAATATTCATTTTGTAATGTACTAAAGTTACGAATCGGATTCTAAACTCACCGTTGTCTGATCAAGGCTAACTGTGCCTGATTAAAAAGGAAGTGGCGTATCTTAATATGACATTTTCCCCTAATATAATTAAATTAAACTGAGGGTAATTTAGCTGAAGAGTATTTGAGACGTACCTCAATTCTCTTTGTACACGCCAGCTATAGATGTTCAACACTGGGGTCTGCTAGAAGATACCTTCAAAACCATGGTTGCTTAGCAACCACGATGACGTAGGACGTTGAGGTGCGTCGTCTGTATGGCTGCGGAGATGCATTAATAATCTTGTTGTCAGCCCAAAGCCTTGATCTGTCTCTTTGTTTGTGTATGCAGTATTGGATGACAGATGATCCGAGAAGACAAGTGAGTGCAGAGACCATTTCTGAATGGCATGCAGTACGTTTCGTGAATTTGTCAACTTTAGTATTAATTCATTTGTAAACAATGCTTGTGGGCAAGGTGCAGATTCCGAGATCTAGTGGAATAAAGTACAATTACATATTGAATGTTTTTTCACTGATCTACTTCAGTGTGTAATTACTGTGCCAAAAATTATTATAGACAGAATTAATCCAAAAATTCCTTTGACTTACCTCGTTTTTGATCCCATAAAAACAACAAAATAAAATTGGACAACACATTTGGGATGAAACAATTTTGTGTTGTTGTTTTTTTTTTTTTTGTCGGTTAAGGCTTATTGCTTCAATGCTATTTATCAAATTGATGAATCATGAAATACACACTCAGACTCAAAACAAAAATTGAAAAATTTCTGTCCGTGAGGCAGACACCCTGTCTACTTTTAAGGCTAGGCTTAAAACTTTCCTTTTTGATAAAGCTTATAGTTAGAGTGGCTTAGTTTATCTTGAGCTATCTTCCTTATTTTTTACCTCTGTCTTCTTCCCTCCCTGTTGGTTGTAGTAAGGGGGTGTCAGGTTTAGCCTAAACCGGCTCAGTTATGGTTGAGGTGCAAACACACCCTCCATTTCTACTACCTGTATGACCCCTTCTCTTTTCCAATGGTTATAATCAGTCTGACAGAGAGAGGTATCCCAATCCTTGTGGTTTTTAGTATAACAATGACCATCAGTGGGACCCTTTGTGAGGTGCCTTGTCCTCCAGCTTAGGCTGCTGGAGGACATAATGACCCCTTTCACCCTCTTTGCTACATTCTCACACTACTCTCCAATTTTGCATTGTTTGCTGTTATTTCAGCTTTTAACTTTGTTCTCTCTTTTCTCTTCCTAGAAGCTACACCTGGCCTGACTCTGTGTCTGCCCGTGACACCTTTCTGGAGAGGGGAATCGTCCGAGCTTCTGCTGGCAACAACTTAATGCTCACCCTCTACCGATGATCCACATAGCCCTGTCTTTCAGTGTTTAACCCTTTCTCTCTCCTAGACATGGAAATTGACTGAGCTTTTACTGTAACTAATTATATGTGCTCTCTTTCAGACTCTAACCTTGAAAACTGGATCAGAGTTTATCTGTTCTTTCTTTCTAGGTGAAACGACTAAAGGAGCTACATCCATTAACATTTACTTTTCCTTCCCATAGAAAGTACTCCTGGATCAGTGCTTCTTTGTTCTCTTTGTGTCTCTGCTCTGTTCTCTCAAACCCCCAGTCGGTCGTGGCAGATGGCCGCTCACACTGAGCTTGGTTGTGCTGGAGGTTTCTTCCTGTTAAAAGGGAGTTTTTCCTCTCCACTGTCGCTACATGCATGCTCAGTATGAGGGATTGCTGCAAAGTCAACGCCAGTGACTGTCCACTGTCTCTACATGCTCATCCAGGAGGAGGGAATGCTGCAAGTCACTGACTGGATGCAATCTGCTGGGTTTCCTTAGATAGAAAAACTTTTTATCCAATTTGAATAAAAAGCTAACTCCGACGGCACTGTTCAATTGTTAGTATTAATTGGAATGTATGTACCTGACTGTTGTGAAGTGCCTTGAGACAACATGTGTTGTGAATTGGCGCTATATAAATAAAACTGAATTGAATTGAATTGAAAATGAACCCATCTTTAAACTAGAATTTATTTCTCTCCAGCAGGTGGCGATAATGAGTAAAGGCGCTAGTTTCTAATGTCCATTAAACCAGGAAGAAGAATTTTGGGGTCCCTTTAGCAGAGTTAGCTTTGTTGTGGTGTGTCTCCTGAGCTGAATATTTGTGTTTCAGCAGCAACAATGTCTTCAGCTCAGTCTCTGAGAGAGTTTATCAGGGAGCGACTGATCGCCGCTGCTGAAGAAATCTTCACAGAGGTTGATAAAACCATCGTCCATTATGAAGAAGAGCTGGATCGTCAGCGCAGACTGCTGAATATCAGCTGGAAACCCCAAATAAACCTACAGAGAATAGGTATGAACCTTTAGCGGTGCTGTTGTTGTTCAACTAATCGCAGAGCTGCAGGGAAGTCTGGTTGGAGGTAATTAACGGTTCTAATTATTATTTTTGAAGCTACGTGGTCAAACGGGGGTGAAAGGGACATACAGTTAAGGTTTCATGACAAGATCGAGGTGACATCGGTCATATCATATACTGCAGTCATATCATGATGGCGGAGACGTGTTATTTCGTCCCTTCGCCATTTCTCTTGGTCAAGCCGGCCTCTGCTTTCCAAAAGACTGCCAAGCCAGCCCTTATGCGGTTTTGCGGAGTGGAATATTAATAAGTATTGCGGTATTTTCACTTTCAAAATTAAACCATTCTTCTTAGACGTTATTTATTTATTTTTTTTACAGCTATCATGTTAATATGTAAACAATATTAAACTTAAAATCTTTAATGATGCATTAATTTTAAATATATTCAGATGCTGTGTTTAAAAAAACCGTCTCAGCAATTGGCTGAGTTCAAACCAACAATTTCTAATTTTGAAATATATTTCTCATCTTCCACACGCCACATCCTGTTCAATTTAAGAGTTCACAGGTTGTAGTTATATGTTTCATTTATATTTGGTGTAGAACTTCGAACTTGAAGCCCACAACAGTTTGTCCATATTGCTTGGATCAGTCATTGTATTTATACTCTTGTTTAAAAAGGCAATTCCTGTTCATGTTAGGAATACATGGCCTCCAAGGGTCACTCAAAAAGTCTTGATTTATATCTGATGTGACATTTCAGAATTAAAGTCTCATCAAAATGGCAAAATCAAAATCTGCCACTGTAATCATGATTGTTTTAAAGAAAATCTGCCTGTTATCACAGAACGATTTCTGTTCATACGACCAGCTCAAACAGTTTTATTCATATTTAATGTGGTATTTCAAAATTAAAGCCCTTTTAAAATAGGTAGCCTTTTTTTTTTATCTTTCACTATATGTGTAATCTTTTTAAAAGAAAATTGTGGTCACAGACTGATTCATCTTATAATAGGAGTACATGACCTCATAATGTCGCTCAAAAAGTGCCATCAACATCTTGCGTGTATTTTTAAAATTAAAACCCATGAACTCCTGTCACCTATAACTTTCAATATAGTCTTATTTTTATTTTATTTTTTTTAATTGTCACCGGTAGACATCACCAAATAACTGATGGTTCCCATCAGAATGTCAGTATCGCTCCTCGGTCACTGTATTCATAATCTTTTTAACCCTTACTGTCTGCTCTTTTCTTTTTTCATCATAAACGAATGCCTCTTAAAGCAACCTGGAATGCCAGTGAAGGCGAATTCGTTGAGTTCTTGTACTTTTGCTAGTCGTATTATTAAGCCAGATGACTGTGTTTGTTTTTAAGAGAAGTTTGTTAATTTCCAGCTGAAAAACAAAAGGTCCCCTACCACATGTGACCTGGTCCACTGTACACAAAATGTGTAAGTCATGTTTTTGTGTGTGTAAATGCGTATCCCTGCACCAGTCGTTTCAGGTGTGTAAAAGGGGCATATTTTTAAGTAATGCCTTTGCTGTACTCAAAAACAACTTTTAGTGTGTTGTGTTTGCACCTGGGTGATTTCACACTCAAAAGATGAACCTCTTGCAGTGCAATTGGTGCATTTGTAGAAAGTACCAGGGAACATTTTGCAGACACACTCACACACACACTACATCTTTAAATCATTTATCTCTGTTCATATATTATGTAGTCAAAGCCCAAACATTTCTTTTTTAAATTGACCAGCCATGACCTTTTTCTATTCTGCTTCTATTCCGCTTGTATTGCGTGCACCTCTTCTATTCTGCTAGGTTTGAAATGTCCTCTGTTGGATTGAGGTGTGGTGACTATGGAAGTCGTTCAAGTTAGGGGAATTCATCATTTTCGACAAACTAGTGTGAGACGATTTGACCTTTGTGACATGGGGCATTATCCTGCTGGAAGTAGCCATAAGAGGTCAAAAGGGTATTGTATTGTCAGCAACAATACTCAGGCAGGCAGTTGCGTTGAAATGATGCTCAGGTGGTATTAAAGGGTTCAAAGTGTACCAACAAAATATCCACTACATCATGTCATGCGGTAGGGTGCTTTTATGTTTTTTTAACCCTTATTCTGACTCTACCATTTGAATGTAGCAGCTAAATTTGAGATTTATTGCACCAGGAAACGTTTATTCCAATATGTTTGTGTCTAGTTTTCACCAATCTTTATAAATTGTGGCCTCAGTTTCCTCTTCTTAGCTGCCAGGTGTGGTGCCCTGTGTAGTTTTCTGCTGCTGTAGCCCATCTGCTTTGTATTCTTAGCAAAACATTTTTGGTAAAGCCTTATTGAGTCTGCACACATGTGAACTGTTTCTGTATGCAAAATATTCAGAACATTTAATGTGCAGAACTAAATTAATAAACTTCATAAAATGGAGCCAAAATGAAACTATCAGCAAATTTGGTTATTTCGATACACTATTACTCGATCATGTAATGTAATATATTCCACTTATTCTTAAATTGTTCCACCAATCATCTTGCAGCTCCTACTGCTTTGGTTATTCAGGGGTTCTTCAAAGCCTGATTTACCACTATTTGTAGTGTGTTGCCAGTGGAGTGTACTAAAGTCTCTCTTCACACAGCTTGAACGCTGCATTGTCACAAACTCCAGCCTGTATTTTACTTGGAGAAATTCCAAACGTATCCCCTCAATGTTGAATCCAGGATTAAACATTCTGTGTAATGTGTCTTTCCTCCAGCAGCATAGTCTGCAAACTGTAACGTGTGAGCTCCCCGTCATTGTTTTTGAAGTGACAAGTTATTCCCTGTAAACCTTAGTTGTGATACTTGTCCATGTTTTAATAAACTCACCATGGAATTACATGAAGAGAGGGTTTGTTTGATTTTCTGAAGTTCTGATGTCTTATTTCTTTTCCTATCATGTTAAAGTATAAAGTTGGTGCTTTTCTAAAGAATATAACCAGATAGGTTTCTCGAGCTAGAGGAAAGATAATAAAATTCCTTATTTCAATTTCAACAGCAAGGTTTTATTAAAAGAGTTGCGTTTGGCTGATGTCTGCATTAAAACAGTGTGTTAATGTCTTTACCACTTTATCACCTGTTTACCTTCTAAAACTGCACTAAGCGTTACCAAGTATCTTAAATTTTAAGTACCATGAATAAATGGAGGTGTCTGGAGAGAGGAAAGTCTGGGGGTCCCTGGTGAGACTGCTGCCCCTGCAACCCAGCATATTTACATTGTAAAAAATTTGGAAATATGAGTTGTAATTGATTTATCGAAGTTGTGGTGTAAAATTAAAAACATTGTTTATGTACCAATATAAGTGTGCATACCGCTCACAAAACCTTTGGGATATTTGGCCTTTATAGTCATGAGCTTCTAGGCGATGACTCAGATTATCCCATAAGTTTTCAATGGCAGTCAGGTCTGAGAAAGTGCAGCCCACTCCATCCCAGGTACCCCAGTTTCCAGCAGCCATTCCCTAATGGTGCAACCTCGATGAGCTGGAGCTTTGCTGTCCATGAAAATAAAATTGGGCCTGTGTTGTTCATGCAGGTACAAATTGACTAGATTGATGTTGTTCATGTAGTATGGTCTTGTCACTGTACCACTCACAAAGTCCAGGGCAGTTCTGTATTTACTAGAAACACCTGCCTTGATATCTCTAACATCGTTGGCGGCCATCATTCCTGCTCAACGCGATTAGACATTCGTCAGATAACAGCACTGAGGCCCACTGGTCCCTCATCCAGTGTAAATAATCCCTGGTCCATGTAAGACGATGACGCCTGTGCCTGGTGGTGTGGTCAGGTAGGTCGTCTAGCACGCAGACCACACTGATGTAAATGGTTTCAAATGGTGTAATGTGACCCTTGGGTGCCTCTTATCTCCCTTAAATGTGCCTGTAGTTTAGTGATATTCTTCTGGTTCAGCTGGGGCTGTTTATGATGAAGCATTCATCAGTGTGGGATGTGGCCAAAGGAAATCCACTTCAATGCCTTTCTGTGACTCCTTCAGTCTCTCTTTATCTCTGTTGCAACTTGCTGATGACACTCTGTGACACTTGAAGCTCGTTGGCCACTCCCATCTGAGAACATCCTGTTTAAAGCTTCGCAATGGCAAGGTACTGTTGATCAATTGTTAGGAGTGGTCTTGGTCTCATGATGTCAAAATGTTAACAGCATGATGAGGAGGACAGTTTAAATACCAATTCTGATTGAACCAGGAAATGTGTTGGTCGATTCATGGATCAAACACCTGTTGTGAATTTTGCCATTAAGCTCCTCCTTAAGAGTACAAAGTTGTTCAAAAGCTGCTCGTGAGGAGTGTCTGTGTGTTTGTCTGTTCTATAAATGTATTGTTTTCCCAAAATCAATAAATAAATCATTAATACTCATGTTTCAATATTGATTAAAATAATTGAAATTGTTTTTTTTTCCATATTTAAGGCTGTCCTACTGTGTAGTTTTGTTGAAGATTTGAAGGTTTAATGCTTTCCCAAAGCATCTTTACGTGGTTGAAATGATAAAAGCGAAGTGTTATATTGATATTAATTAATATTTTTATCCTTTCTCCTGTTCAGATGTCCAACAGCAAATTGTTTGGAACGAGGAGGGAGTTCGTCTTGACCAGTGTTTCTGCAACAAGGAGAGTTACTTAAGTTTGGACCGAGCGGAACCAGGATCTACACAGATAAAAGACTATGAGGAGAAACCTAAACATCTGCAGCTGAACAAGAACAAGAAGGAACCTGAACCTGTGAAGGGGAAAGAGACCCAAGCTGAATTAGAAACGTTGCATATTGTGGGGTATCAGGAGGAACCAGAATCTCCATTGATAAAAGACAAACAGATAGATCTACCTCAGGAGGTGAAGGAGAACCAGGAAGGCCTTGAGTCTCTGCAGATGAAAGGGGAACAGGAGGAACCAGAATCTACACAGATAAAGGATGAACAAGAGGAACTTTGTGTCAGTTTGGAAAAAGAACTTGAAATCAAGCAGGAGACTGATACCTTTGTTATAACTCCTACTTATGGGGAAAGGGACAACAGTGAACCAGAGCCAAACAGCGACCAGCTCCAAGAGAATCAATACCATGAAAGAACCGAACCTGAAGACTCAGGATCAAGTGAAGATGAAAAACTGAAACTAAATAAGAGATGTCAAAAAACTGGAGGTAGAAGTGACAGTGTAGCCAACCTTAAAGTAACAAAACAGCAGAATAAACACACAAATGAGAATCTATGTTCTTGTAATGTTTGTGGTAAAGTTTTAGCTCGGAGTTATTTGCCTGAACACATGAGAATTCACACAGGTGAGAAGCTTTTCTTATGCACAGTGTGTGGAAAAAGTTTTCGCCAACAAAATCATTTGACTGTTCACATGAGAACTCACACAGGAGAGAAGCCTTTCTCCTGTGTGATTTGTGGAAAAAGCTTTACCCTGCAAATGGTTTTGACAAAACACATAAGAACTCACACTGGTGAGAAGCCTTTCTCCTGTCTGACTTGTGGAAAAAGCTTCAGGCATAGTGGAACCTTATCTCAGCACACGAGAACTCACACAGGTGAGAAGCCTTTCCCATGTTTAACCTGTGGAAAGCGTTTTAGTGATAAGAGAAATTTATCCCGACACATCAGAACTCACACAGATGAGAGGCCTTTCTCATGTCCGACTTGTGGAAAAAACTTTCGTCAAGGAGGTCATTTGACTGTGCATATGAGAACTCACGCAGTTAAGAAGTTGTATTTATGTGAAATTTGTGGTTCGTGTTTCACCCAGAGTGTTGACTTGACTGATCACATGAGAACTCACCGAGGTAAGACGGTGTAATGTTATAGTATTCTGAAACAATGGGGTACTTCAAAACATTCTGGGGAGAAGTTGGTTTCTGTCATTAATGATTGGACCAGGTTCTTTACCATGCTCAGACTCTTTTTACTTAGTCACATCTTCCATATTTGTACATAAAAATCGATGATGAAAAAGGCTAGTGGGCTAGCACATGGTTCTGAGTACTTTCTGGATATGGCCATCTAGCGCTACCCGTTTATGCATTCATAAACCTTGGTCTTAGAACAGTTCTGTCACAAATCCCCAAAGACGAGCCACTCCCGAGTTGCCTCTGGTAATTCTTAACTCTAAAATTCAAGCTGGTGATATCCTGCACACAAGCTTTTCAAAAATCAAGCCTGCATTGTAGAATCCGATGGAGTGTGTAGTGGATCCCGGGAGGCTTGATGTAGAGGGTTGTGCATGAAATGTCAGATGTGTGTTTTTATGTTGTATGAACTTTTTACTGTGAAGCACTTTCTGATTTCATCTGTGAAACCCTCCTAACTGCTATTGAAGAAACTAGCAGCGTGGGTTAACCTAAATCCCTCTTGCTGCCTAATTTCACAAAAAAACAACGCAACAGGGTGTCTTTAGCCCACACTGAAAAGTTTTGTGAAATGGGTAACTGTAACCCCAGAAATGGCAAGACAAACATTCTGCACACATTTTTGCTGGTTGTGGAATCTAAACGGTTTTTGGCTGAATGGCATGACAAATATATTTTCTGTGTAGAATTTTGGAGTTCAGGAGGTGCTGCAAGCAAGTCCTGCCTGACAGCCAGGTTCAGAAAAACCTGGATGGTGCTAAACCTGAACCTCATGATAAGTAAGAGCCAGCTTTTCCAGGTGACTACCTTCTTGGTCACTGTCCTGGTTCATTTTCAGGTTGTCCTTGGCAAATTGGCTCTCCACAGCCAATTTGCTCATCTTGCTCTGCATCTTTAAGAAACAGAGAGGACAGTGGATTGGCTGTTGCTGTGGCGAATGTTGAACTAGGTCCTTTCTCTGCAGGAGTTTGACCAAAGTGAGATTCTTGTTTCCTAGGGACTTGATCCCAATTCTGCCCACTATGAGCACTATGAGGAGCCCTATTTCTACAACTAGGTGACTTGTTGCTTTCAGAGAATCAAATCTTACCTCTCTTCTAGCTAAAGAACAACAATCCTCTTCGAGGGTAGGGTGCATTGGCCTCCAGTCCTAACATATACCTTCCTTCCTTTTATACTTCTCAGTCCCCTTTATCGATGAGTTCAGATGCAGCTCACATCGGTTGGACCTTTGCGTTTTTTGCTGTGACTTTGATATGGTTTGTATGGCCATTTGGCATGCTCCATTTGAGACTCTTCAGAAATGTATATCTGAGAAAGACTTTTCTTTAGCTGCAGTCTCTGCTGCCCAGAACATCTGCTGGGAAAATTGAGAAAAATTAACTGTTTTTGCCTCCTTGTGTTCTGGTAGTTTAAACAAGCCTTTACCAAAGTCTGCACAGTCCAATTAGACTGTGAAAACAATTCAACATGCCCATGCTTTTTTGGGCGTATCTGCCCCCTCACTCGATATGTGCTGTGGCTACATTATGGAGCAGCAGGAACATAGTCATCTATGTCCACATATTCAATGTTTTATTGTCTGAATGTATCACCCCTTTCTTTGGTCCCTATGTGCTCAGAGGAATCTGCAAGTACAGGCTTCCAGTATGATGTCTGTGTCTTGGATTATCTTGGCAACTTGTGTGCTAATATCAGAGGCAAGTTGTTGGTTGTATTCTTGGGTTCATCTTTTGGACTGTCCTAAGCAGCCCTTCTGCCTAAGACTGAAACAATCCTTTGAGTGACTCAAATTAACTTATAAAATATTCTTGTGGTAAAATCTTCAACTTGATGCTTTGCTAATTTTATGTAACTGTGTACTGTTCAGGAAAAATGTGTTTCCTTGGGGACAGTCTCTACAGTCGCACAAGAAACACTGTAGGAACGCAGACCTCAGTGAGAGCTGTACCTAACTGCTCAGCTCACTATTCACCATGATGAACAGGTGACATTCCTTCAATTGAGGCACAGACTCCCGTCCAACCTGGAGAGGGCAGGCCGCCCTTTTCTGTTCGAGAACCATTGTACATCTGGAGTCAAGCAAGCTACGCCCGACTATGTTTTGCCCTTAACTCATAGGCCAATGGCTCTTAAAAAAAAACAACCGTTGAAGGGCTCAACCTATCACCGATGGTAGATAAATTTGTCCAATCGCCCAACTTACTTGCTTCGCAACAGGCTGCAATACGCCCCAGCACATGCTGTAGGTTCTGGCAAGAGAAAGCCAACAGAACCACGTCATCTGCAGAAATCAGAAATAAAGTCTGCTGGTCCTCAAACCAGACCCTCTCAGGCCCTTATCTGCACCTAGAAATCGTGTTTATGAAAGTTATGAGCAGGACTGGTGACAAAGGGTAACCCGGCTTGAGTTAAACATGCAACAGGAACAGGTGCAACTTAAAGCCAGCAATGCAGACCAGACTCTTGCTACACATGTACAGAGACCGAATGGTCTCTAGTAAAGGGCCCCGGACTCTGTACTACAGGACCACCCCGCCACATGGCACTCCAAGGGATACGGTTGAATGGCTTCTCCAGGTTTAATAAGCACATGTGGACTGGTTGGACAAACTCCCATGAACCCTTAAGTACCCTGTATAGGGTGTAGACCTGGTTCACTGTTCCCGAGACAAAAAACACATTGCTCCTCCTGAAGCTGAGGTTTGACCATCAGCCGAACTCCTATCTCCAGCACCTTGGCATAGGCCTTTCCAGGGAGACTAAGGAGTGTGATCCCCTATATGTGGAACACACCCTCCGGTCCCCATTCACAAGAAGGGAGCCACCACACCAGTCTGTGAGGCAAGGGGCACTGTCCCTGACTACCACACAATGTTAAAGAGGCAGATCAGCCACTACAGCCCCACATCCAGAGACTTGAGGGATTAAGGGCGGATCTCATCCACCCCAGTCCCTTGACACCATGGAATTTTCTCACCATCTCTGTGGCCTCAGCCTGGGTGATGATTAAGTCCAACACACAACACAGTCCCCAGCCTCTGCTACCACCCCAGAAGGCATGACAGCAGGATTGAGGAGACCCTTTCACTGCCCAACAGTGTCCCTTGTCAAGCTCAGCAGCTGCCCCACCCACACTGTAAACATTGTTGGTAAAGCACACCTTCCACCTCCCGAGGGACTGGACAGTTTGCCCCAGCACCATAGAAAGAGAGTTACGACACTCTTTGAACTCGCTGATAGGCAGTCACGTGGTTCATGTAGCTCTCAATAGTTCCAAACATCTCAGCAGTGTCAGTCAGTTTGAACGGCTTCAGGCGACATGTCGCCAGGCGACATAACGCAAAAAGCAAATTTTTTCACTCTTTCCTGTGACTTTTGGTAATTAAATAATAATGAACTGATTATTGGTTACTAAATCATAATTTGAAAATCCAAACAGAAGTAACAATACCTAATATAAATGCTCTTTCTGATCTCCCCCGCATGCTAGCAAATGCTAGCATGGGATGCTATAACTGTATTCTGTGCCAGCAGCTAAGAGCTCTGATCAAACGTACCTTCAGATCTACATCCTTTACTAAGTGGAAAGATCTATTGCCTATGTATTTCAAAAGAATATCCAAATATTACAGATGGAAAATGAGCAGGAATTCTTAATTTTTGTAGAAGACATAATTATTCTATTTTTTGCTGTCATACAAACTGAGTACTTGTATCTATAACAGAGTTGATTGTGCCTGTAGTCTGACAACTGTTGTAAAATTATAATTCATTGACTAAAATGTTAATTTAATTGAAACTGTAGTTAAAATCATATTAGATGACAAAACAACTGTGAATTGTGCAAAAATAAATTACCAAACAATTTACTGTAGAATATGTAAAATACAAAACTAGCTTTAATAAAGAAGTACTTGCACTACCATTTATACAGTTTATTAATTACATCTGCACCAATAAACTGTATCTGATCAAATCTGGACAAGGTAGGAATGTGCCCAAGTCTGAATGAGGGTTCATCCTCCTTGGCATCATTGGCACCAGCTCCTTTTGAAGTCAGTCACCACATCTGCTGACCTCCCGGAAAACAATACAGGAACATTTTAGAGGACTCAGAATCAATCACTATCATAGCTGGAAGGTCATACTGAAGGACAAAAAAAGTAAATGCCTTCCAGTAAATACGAAGAAAAGTAAATGTGTTTCTTCAAAACTCTCTATCTACAGGGGTTGGACAATGAAACTGAAACACCTGGTTTTAGACCACAATAATTTATTAGTATGGTGTAGGGCCTCCTTTTGCGGCCAATACAGCGTCATTTCGTCTTGGGAATGACATACAAGTCCTGCACAGTGGTCAGAGGGATTTAAAGCCATTCTTCTTGCAGGATAGTGACCAGGTCACTACGTGATACTGGTGGAGGAAAACGTTTCCTGACTCGCTCCTCCAAAACACCCCAAAGTGGCTCAATAATATTTAGATCTGGTGACTGTGCAGGCCATGGGAGATGTTCAACTTCACTTTCATGTTCATCAAACCAATCTTTCACCAGTCTTGCTGTGTGTACTGGTGCACCGCCTTCAGGATACAATGTTTGAACCATTGGATGCACATGGTCCTCAAGAATGATTCGGTAGTCCTTGGCAGTGACGCGCCCATCTAGCACAAGTATTGGGCCAAGGGAATGCCATGATATGGCAGCCCAAACCATCACTGATCCACCCCCATGCTTCACTCTGTGCATGCAACAGTCTGGGTGGTACGCTTCATTGGGGCTTCTCCACACCTTAACTCTCCCGGATGTGGGGAAAACAGTAAAGGTGGACTCATCAGAGAACAATACATGTTTCACATTGTCCACAGCCCAAGATTTGCGCTCCTTGCACCATTGAAACCAACGTTTGGCATTGGCATGAGTGACCAAAGGTTTGGCTATAGCAGCACGGCTGTGTATATTGACCCTGTGGAGCTGCCGACGGACAGTTCTGATGGAAACAGGAGAGTTGAGGTGCACATTTAATTCTTCCATGATTTGGGCAGCCGTGGTTTTATGTTTTTTGGATACAATCCGGGTTAGCACCCGAACATCCCTTTCAGACAGCTTCCTCTTGCGTCCACAGTTAATCCTGTTGGATGTGGTTCATCCTTCTTGGTGGTATGCTGACATTACCCTGGATACCGTGGCTCTTGATACATCACAAAGACTTGCTGTCTTGGTCACAGATGCGCCAGCAAGACGTGCACCAACAATTTGTCTTCTTTTGAACTCTGGTATGTCACCCATAATGTTGTGTACATTTCAATATTTTGAGCAAAACTGTGCTCTTACCCTGCTAATTGAACCTTCACACTCTGCTCTTACTGGTGCAATGTGCAATCAATGAAGACTGGCTACCAGGCTGGTCCAATTTAGCCATGAAACCTCCCACACTAAAATGACAGGTGTTTCAGTTTCATTGTCCAACCCCTGTATCTCTCTCTCTCTCTCTATCTCTCTCTCTCTCTATCTATCTATCTATCTATTTTCTGATCACTTTGATTTGATTTTTTTTTTTTGACAGCCTCCCCATCAACCATTCAGCTACAGCACTCCAAATCAACAACAATACAATGACAGCAGTGTTACCTTTGATTGTTTAAAAGTATTTTTTGTTACTGTTCTGTGTATTGACGCTGATATGTTCCTGTAATAATTCTTAATTTCTTGTTGTCTTGAGATAGATTCTAATATCGACTTCAACTTTACCCATGACTAGCAAATGCAAAACTAATAACATAAAACAAATGTTAAGTAACAGTCCTGCTGTAAATACCAACGTTGTGAAGGTTTTAAAATAATTTTATTTAAACATCTTGATTCAGCTCTTATTATTTTTAAGGACAGAAAAATGAGATATTTTTACTTTGTGGTGCTTTGTATGCAACATGGTTCAGCAGTTCACTTAAGCCATTTTCATGTGGTTTACCTGGAAAAGAATAATACAAAATTACTCTTTTCACAATCACGTTTAATGATAATGTCCCCATTTATGTGGGTGTCGTTGACAAACAATTTAAAACTTTAACTAAATTAACCATGCCAATATCACAGTACTTTTCAAGATGTGCTAGTTCAGTAGCTGGAATTACAATACAAATTAGAAAATTATCAACGCTAAGAATATAAGCTATAATGGACATTTAAAAATGCTGAATCAGACACAATGAGATAGACCCGTCTAAACCCGCCATGTTTGCAATGAGCTAGCTGCAGTTAAAATACAACAAGCGTGTTTAATTAACTAAACCTGGCGATATAAAATATAATTGCTAAACTGCGAGACAGAACAGTCAACTAAAGCTTCACAATAGCAAAATAATGTAGTATTTTCATCAACTTACCGTAAAAAATCCTTCCGAAACACTGAGAATGAACTACGTCCAATGCTGGAGCTGCTGGTATGTCGTAACTCTCTCTTTCTATGGCGCTGGTTTGCCCGAATCGCCTTAAAGCCAACCAGTAGACTATGCAGTGAACCAAATTTAGCAGTTGCAAACAACGGATACCCTGAAAACTCATTATTGGACAAAGTGACTATTTAGCTATTTTATTAAAGAAAAATGTCCTGGAATTAGTATGTAATATAAAAAGTCTATTACTTACTGATTGAAGATGGTGAGCCTCAAGGAATGCCTGCTGTAGCCTTCATGATTACCTGAATACTGATTAAACAGAGAAAAGTGTTTGCCTCCAATGCATAATGTGTAAACTATTACTGTAAATGTGTAAAAAGTTAAATAAATCTTAAGCTGTCACCCTTTGTTCACTTAGTTAGAACCTGCAATGTTTTGTAATACAAGAAAATTCTAATAAATATGTATCCAAACAAATGTACCAAGAACTTTAAATATTATTTCTCTTTTAATGTTTTTTTTTTAAATTTAATTTAAGAAAGTTACTACATTTCTGCATCTTATCAAATAAACAAATCAGAATACCTTCTGAGTGATTCATGAAGAATGACCTGCTGGAGCTTTTGGGCATCTTTTGTTCTGTTTTGTCCACAGCTCAGCTGTTGGCAGCACAGATTCTCCATTATTTTTTCCATCGGTATGTTCAAATCTCAGTCTAGTAAACTTCAGGATCAAGCAGTGCTGATACACAAACACTGAATGGGAAAACTTTGTATATCTGTGATAAGGTGGGTGTAAGCTCCATGCATAGTCTTGTAAGCTTTAGAAAACCAACAAAATTGTAATTGAGGTGGAAAAACTGAATATCATTTTTGAAAAATGGAAATTTTACTTCACTTTAAAATTTAAACTGATTCAGAGACACATGGCTCTCGTGTATCAAATGTGAAAATAACTGGGCCCATGGTCCTTTTCTCGTTCCTTTCAGGATTGATCATTTTGGATGTGAATGGAGCATTTACTCAGATTCCAAATCAAGCTATCAACTTTATCGGTGTGGGTTCACGGTGCAGCTCAGAAAATAAAGCTGTGTTGGAGGGTTACTGGATGTTTGTTCTGTTGGGTTTAGGGCAATTTCCAGTGATGAAATTGTAGGAGACATTCGCTTGGAAGAGGTCTCCCGGTTGAACTGTTAATCATGCCTTGTAAACACCACAATTAATTCAGAAAAGTGACAGATAACAGCTAAAATCCAAACTTTGCTGTGAAATGAGTGGCTCTGAAGCGAGTAATGCTACCTAGTTACTCGTGGCGTGGCGGGCTACAGTAGGTACTCGAGTCGCGAACCCCAAAGCTAATGACACACCTGGTTTCGCCTAAGACTCTCCAGACATTTTATTAACGAACCAATTGGTCTCTGAATTGGAGAAGCAATGAGCATCATTTCTGAAGGACATATCTGCACTAATCCAGGAGTCCGTCAAGCCGTTACAGACCTCGGTGGACGCAATCCATGAAAAGGGGAATCACTTTAATCGCACTGCATAGTCCAAGCCTGGAAAAAACAGGGAAGTTGTTTCAAAGCCAGAACAAGTCTCTTCAGGACTGCCGCAACAACCTTGAAAATAGGTCCCGCAAGGTCAACCTACGGATAATTAATTTAATTCCTGAGGGCAGTGAAAAAGGACGGGACCCAGTCTAGTTCATATCAGACCTGCTGATGGAAAACCTCTGCCCTGTTGTCCTCTCAAAAACCCCAGAGCTCAAGAGAGCACATTGCTCCCTAGCCCCTAAGGCTGGATATAATGACATTTTCTCTCAGTTGTGGAAAACTCAGTTGAATTAAACTCAAAGGTTATTAAAAAATGGTCAGACATGACAGGGTTATGAGGAAATGTTATTTCTTTACGCTCAATGCTATATGTCAGCACAAGATCCAGAGAATGATGAATGGGTATGTTTGCTAATGATTTGAACAAAGCCAATTCAGTCTAAGATAACATTAAAGGCTATATTTAGGCTATCACTTTCAGTGTCAACATGAATGTTAAAATCCCCCACTATAATGATCTTATCTGTATTTAACACTAAATCAGATAAGAAGTCTGAGAACTGATCTAAAAATGGAGAATAAGGGCCTGGTGGACGGTACAAAACAACAAAAGCAAGTGGTTTTAGTTCTTTGCAGTTTGGATGAGGAAGACTAAGGATTAAATATTCAAAAGAGTTGTAGCTATTAATTGGTCTGGGACTAATCAATAAATCGGACTGAAAGATAGTTGCTACTCCTCCTCCTCCAGTATTTCGAGGTATGTGAAAATTTTAATTATTAGGAGTTGACTCATTTATAGTAACATAATCCTCTTGCTGCACCCAGCCTTCTGTGAGACAAAATAAATCAATCTTATTGTCACAAATCAAGTTACTAACTAGTCTAACTGGTTATCATAAATAAATCATAAAGCATGTACACAAACACAAAAATAAGCAATTTAAGCCCCACAGAAAAACCATGCGGAATGACACTGAGCTTTGGACTATCGATCAATAGGTCACAAAAGTATGTCTGTCAATATTTTCTTCTTAAAAATTGCGGTGACTTTGAATTTAGGTTTAAGATTGCTCATTAAAGAACAACTAATAACTGCATCATATGCAAATAACACCTGAGCTAAAGGGTAGAGCTTCAATACATAGAAAATGACAATCTATTTTTGGATGATCTACATCCACAAATTGCAGGAGCAGTCTTGTCACCCTGGTACCCTGTGGGACCCTCATGGCCGGGGACTGCATGCATGCTGTATAACAAACAGACTCTGGAATGGCTTTTAGTCACTCTTTAAGCACTTTATACATAGACATAATGCTATTTAGAACATAGTTTCCCTCTCAAATAAATACATCTGATATTATGGGTCTAACACTATTTATTAAATAATAACCAAGAATGACATCATCATTTGAAAGTATTTATTGACTAACAGTAAGTAGCTAATAACTACAGTGAGGACCCGTTTGCCTACAATCAGCACTGGCTTACACAAGAACAGCAGACGCTGACGTGGCAGCACCTTAGAGGCTTTCATAGCTGGTCTGGCAACCTCTGGTGGCAGCTCATGCACCGGAAGTGCTATTTCTAGTTGCCAGTGCCACGAATTGAGCCCAGCCCTACTGCCGTTTTGGTGTGTTTACCAGAATAAACAAGTCTCAGTTTAATTTTAAGCAGAAATGTCACACAGTAAATATTGCCCCCTTTCCACTGGCTTGATTCAGTCCAGCTCCACTCCACTCAGCCCGCTTTACAAGCATTTCCATTACTGTTGTTTTTCCATACACATGTTTTTGTCCCTGCTCCTGAGCAGGTATGACTAAATGTGACATAAACAGCCTGCTGTTCACTTATATGCCATGGGGCGAGGAGAAATGACAAAGTTTTCCATCTCTCCATCTTCCCATCAGCTTTTATTAGCCTCCCTGTCCCTGCCTAATACAGCATTATGTGGCCACCACAAAGTTTCTAGGTGAGGATTTTGTGGTCTTGGTGACTTGCAGTGTTGGTTTTATCCACACATAATGTTTTGCATATGGGCCAAAAAATTCAAATTTTGTTATATCTGACCAGAGCCGATTCTTCCACAGGTTTGTTGTGTCCCCTACAGGCCTTTTAACAAATGGCTAATGAGGCTTTTTTTGCTTCCTTTCAACCATGGCCTTCTTCTTGCCACTCTTCCATTAAGAGCATATTTGTGGAGTGCATCACTCTGTAAAGAGATTCTCCCACATATGCTGTGGATGTTTCTCAGCTCCTCCTTATTTACAAAGTTTATTGAATGTAGTTAGATGAGTTCATATATGCTTGAAGTATTAGAAAATAAATTACATAAGACAAATTAAACTTTTTCTGATTCTTATAATGCAAGAAATTTAAAGTCCTACAACAATATACAAATGTACCTACTAGGTTTCTTTTGAGTAAAGAAAAAAAAACAATCAAATTACAAACATGTCTACCATAAAAACACTAAAATTCCCCTTTGTGGTAACATGATCAGCATTTTGCTCCTTTTCTCAGCGTTTCGCTCGAATTTGTTTTCCCTATGTGAGAGCAATACGGTTCCGTAAACTGGACAACTTTCACATAGTAAAAAACAACTCGCAAAATTGAACAGCAGCAATATAAATGTCACATCCAGAAGACAGTGATGTGGCTTTTGGGTTTACTGCATTTCTTAAGGCTGCCATTTGTTTGTCAGTCAGTTGCAAATTAGAGTTTGGTACTGTGACATTTGACTCTTCGGGAAGAGGAAGCCCGCTGTCCTCCCATTCAATTTCGGGAATCTGTACACCCTGGAAAACACAAAGAAGGTATCAAGAGAACTCAAAATTTACTTAGTTAGATATTATAGATTACTATTTTAAAAATTAAGTGAATGATAGTATACATGCTACACATTAAATTGTCCAATTAAAATGTACCTCTGTCAAGGCACCGTGGGGTTCAGGAATTGGATGATGTGTACAACCAAGTGCTCCAAACGATCACGGAGTCTATCAAAAATATGATCCAGCAAAAGTTCCTTGAAAAGAGAAAAACAAAAAAAAACATGTCAAAAAAATTGTCAGTAAAATAAAAAAAGTATTTTGAAATCAGTAGGTCAGTATTGAGAAATCACAGTAATATAAATTAAATTGTAATATTTAATCTAAAATAAGTTAACAGATGTACTTACAAGCATACATTTTCTTCAAAATGAGTTAAAATCAACTGAAAAAACAAAGTGAAAAACATAGTGTTGCTAGGTAACAGAACGACGTTTTGTACCGCAAAGTAAAAATAATGTAAATTAATATTGTATATCAACACTTGTCAGATAAGAGAAGCAGTATTTTGGATGATAAATGGACTGAACTTATATAACGCTTTTCCAGTTATACAGACCACTCAAAGCGCTTTACACTAGAGCCACATTCACCCAATTGCACTCACTAACGCTCACACATTCATACACCGATACGCAGATCGGTAGACAACTTGAGGTTAAGTGCCTTGCCCATGGGCACATCGACATATGGCAGGAGGAAGTTGGAATCGAACCCACAACCTTCTGATTGCAAGATGACTACTCTTCCTACTCTTCCCACTGAGCCACAGTTGCCTGTGGCTCAAGTAAATCCACGACAATACATTTATTAATTCATTCATAAATGAAGTCACATGAATAATACAGTAGCTGAACAGAATGGGGTTGTGGTTTTGTTTGGATTAAACAATCAAAAGAAACGATCAAATGGGGATATGTTTTGTAGCGTTTTTAACTGCCACAGTCATTCTTATGGCCGTAAAGGATAGAGGATCCCAAATAGATTACGTTTTTTCAACGTGGAAGAAAAATTATGGAGCTCAGCTTTCAGAGCTGGTTGGCCGCTGTTAGTGAAGGTGATGTTAGGTCGCCTAACATTACACGCCACATCTTGGTGTGTTCTCTGCGTTTCCACTCAAGTAATTTTCATGTAATAATATTTAAATCTTTTTCTCTTAGCTAAAAAGCAGTACATAAGCTGCTAAGCTTCATATGTCTAAGCGTGTCTTTGCTATCTGTTGGGAAGCCGAGCTACGAATTTCACGTTTCCGACCCTGACTGGGTTTGTCATTGTTTACATTAGTCATCAGAAACAACACTTGACATAACTGTTTAGCATTGCACTGTTACCAAACGTGTAGTGGGCTAAGAACAGTTGCTTGGGAGACGCATGTTTTTGTTTACATGCTATCTGCACGTAACTTGGTGATAACAGGGTTGAGGTGATTTACTCTGTAAATCTGAAGATCCTGCACCCATCCGTTAATAAACTACAGATGAGCTTCCAGGGATTTGTAATTTTAGAATTGCTCGTGTGTGTAGGCATTCACTCCACACACAATATAACCAAAAACGTCTGGCACCGTTACTTGTGGATGCTCGTTTAAGTCGCTGCTCCACTCACTGTGTTCGTACGGGTCGAGCCCGTTCACTGACTGGGTTTTTTCAAGGTATCGCTGTCTCGATACGCTGTTTGACTTGTTTCTGTACGCAATCCGTGACTTGCTCCGCTCACTATCCACTATTTTTACTGGTAGCTTCTGTTAGCAACACCAGTGTTTCTACTGGCAATATGGCGGCGGAAATCCCAGCATGACATCCATTCCCAAGCCCTATAGAAAGCAGCCATATTAGCTTACTACATTAGCGGTAGAATCTCCTGAAAAATTACAACTTTACTAAGACTGCCCGTCTCAGTATCACCTAAGACAACATACAAACGACCCAGAAAGTCGCCACCCATCAGTTCTCTTTAAAGATTTTAGACTTGGAGCAAGTGGTATTTCTTTTTGAAATAAAACGGAGGAAATTGGAGGTGGGACAGCGAGGAGAGGGCTGCTAGGAGATAGCAAAAAGTAATATGCCAGCACTACATGGTGTAAGATTAACAACGGCCCAAACCCGTGTTTTAAATCAAGCTTTAAGATAATGTATCAAACTTCATGCGCAAAATTAAATATACTACAGAAATATGAAAGCATTAAACTCCCCGTAGGGTTTGCGTTCGCCTCCATGGCCGCCAGCCTCGGTGATGCTGGTATTTCTTCAATTTGACGGTGGCGTCATGTGATTGGCTGGGTGTTGGAATCTGACATCCATTGCTAATGTCTGTGACCTGAAGTAACCTTGCCATTTTTACTGCGAATTTTTAGATGCTGAATTTGAGACAGCGAATTTGAGCAAGTTGAATTTGAGGACGATGAAACTATTGTATTTGAATTTTGAAAAGTTGAATTTTTTATATGCTGAATTTTTTAACACTGAAAAATTAAACTGAAAAAATAGGTATATTGAAAATTTTATCACTTTGAAATAATAATGTGAATTTTTTTAACAAATGAAAATTGCAACCATGTACAAATGATGACGCTGAAATTTTTTTTCATGTACAAATAATGACACTGAATTTTGTTTTAGGTTAAAAATATATTCTGATTTTATTTTAACACTGAAAAAGTAAGCACTAATATACAACATTCAAATTTCAGAGGCATTTTTTATTTAAATCCTGATGGCACATATTTACTTCCATAGAATTTCACCTGCTTTAAATGATCCCCTTGCAAAGGGCACAGATGAAGAAAGAGTAGCAAGAAAAGCAACAGCAAGTGTACACAAGTTGGGATAGAAACTTTTTTTTCGTTCCCAATATTCTAGGGGATTCTCCAGACTTCGAATGTTTGGTTCATGCAGATATGTTTCGACCTCAACTGTTGCATGCACTGTGACATTTTGTTTCCTTGTTTGCAGGACTGTGGTGTCTAAAGGATCCCTTTATTGTCATTGTACAAAACAAAAAAGCACGACGAAATTTAAAAATAGCAGCTCTCGAAGACAGTGCAAGAGATAAACAAAGGTGTAGTTCAAACAAGTATTTATATAGTTGTATACACATACATATACATATATACACATGCATACACACACAGTTGGATGAATTTGCGGTGTTTAGGGCATCAACAGCTTTTGTGTAGAAGCTGTAGTCCAATCTGTTTTGTTCTTGTCTTTATTGCCCTGAAACACCTCCCTGAAGGTAAGAGTTCAAAGAGGTGGTGACCAAGGTGTGAGGGGTTACTGATGATGCTGTAAGCTCTCCGGAGGCAGCGGGTATTGTAGATCCCCTCCAGAGATGGAAGAGGGCAGCCAATCACTCTCAGGGCAGTGTTTACAACCCTCTGGAGCTGCTTCCTCTCTGCCGCAGTGCAGCTGGGGAACCACAACGAAATGCCGTGGCTCAACAGTGACTGCACCAAGCAGCAGTGGAAGGTCAAGAGCTCACATCTCAGGTTGGTTTTTTTTGAGAATCATCAGAAAGTAGTGTCTCTGCCTTCTTCAGGACTAAGTTGGAGTTTGCAGTCCAGGTCAGGTCTTCACTGATGTAAGTGCCCAGGAACCTAAAGTCTGGCACCATCTGCACCCTGTCCCTGTTTATGATGATGGGCTGAATGTCCAGTTAAACCTCCTAAACTCAATAATCAGTTCCTTTGACATGGAGGTGTTCAAGATAAGGTTGCTAGTGATGCACTTGACAATCACTCCACCTCTATTCTGTAAGCAGTCTCACTGCCTCCGGAAATGAGCCCCACCACCGTGGTATCATCTGAAAACTTTATGATGGTGTTGTTCAGGTGGGGGATACAGTCGTGGATATAGAGGATGTAGAGTAGGGGGCTTAGCACAGCCCTGTGTAGAGCGGGTGTTGGAGCTCAGTGCTAAAGACAGATGGGATCCTACTCACATCCTCTGGGAGTGGTCTGTCAGAAAGTCCATGATCCAACAGCAGATATTGGTGGAGAGACCCAGGTGCCCCAGCTTGCTCACCAATCTGCTCGGGATGATAGTATTGTGTCACAGGCTGAGGGGGCTTCTGATGATGAGGCTGAAGATGAAGTTGATGATGAAGTTGAAACAGAAACCGATGATGATGAGCGTCATATAACAGCAACACTTTTAGAGGTGAGCCTTCTCTCATCATCTGCTGCTTTATCGGGACTAAAGAAGCCTAGCTTTTAAAATTTAGAATCAAGTAGTGTTGCCAGTGACCATATGCTAATGGACTGAAGCTTCTCCCTTAACTGTCTTCTAAGACTTTAATGCCTTGCTGTGCTCTCTAGTGTTATGACTATTACCATTTCCTCGTCCTCCAGCACACGATGTAACACTGACAACAGTGGCATGACTTTTGATACAGATACCCTCTTTTCCTCTGAAAACTTGATTGTGGCATCATTAAATGGAGAACGCACTTTTAGACTTTGGGCAATAATGTCATACTGTTGTGTTAAGAGAGAACTAATGTCAGTGTGTAGGCCTGCATCTGTGGTGCTTGGAAAGATGTTCTGATACCTGAAAGAGGATGTTTTTAAAATGACCCAGAATGTAAAATTCATTCACTCAGGGATGAAATTAGGATCTAGACTCATATGCGCCACCGAAGTCTGTCTCTGGTTGGTCAGTCACTCCTACATGACTGGGTCACCCTGGAAGAGGCTGTCAGAAGGGCTCTTCAAATGAGCCATCAGACATTTTAATTGGGGTAATTAACCTGTCACAGATTGACCCAAAGTTGGACCTACTCCTGTCAGCACCATACTTCTATGTGTTTCTGTGTAAAGAAAAAGATAAAGAAACAGATTAAACTCCTTATGCGCATCCTTTCTTGCTATTAATACGCATTGAAGGAGTTACACTGAAATATGCCAAAACAAAACTGATCACTATAGTTTAGCAAAGGGAAGTTCCTTTAGTTATCTTAACATTTGAACATTCAACAAAGCCGACAAGGCCTTACACAACTTTTCCAAACTTCTCCCTTTTAGCTCAAAATAAGTTCAGATGAATTTAAAGCCATAACATTTTCTTTAGGCTATTGAAAATCCAAATGATGTGTCTGTGTTGTCACTGTGATCTCTGATTTTCTGACACCTTTTAGTATTTGATCCTGGGTCTTTGTGATTTTCTTTTTTCCTATTTTTGATTCTCGGGTGTAGTAGAGACCTGGACATGCAGTTGGACCCTGTTTAGTCCTGGTTCCCTGTGGTCCATTTTTTTATACATAGGATTTATAGTGAAGAAATCAGTCTCCTGCTTCAGTTCAAGCTCTTCTTTCCCCTGTTCACCCTTTACTTTGCAAAACCTGCATCTTGGGTCCTGTCCAGTGTGGTGGACCCTGGCCTCTGTTTCTGATACCCTATTAATGTGCTGCCATTATAAGTGCATCTGTATTGTCCTTGAGTCCAGTCCAATCCAACCACTGGTAGGACTTCTTGATGTCAGCCACATCTTTAATCAGTCGTTGGTACACGCTATGCAGGTGCTTGTCTTTCCATGATGATTCCTCTTGGTCCTTTTCTTGCACATTGGGTTTCTGCTGCCTGTGACATTTAGTAGATTAAATTCATCATTGGGGCATTTTACTTGATGCATTCCAGGATCTTTGCTGTTTAAAGTCTGAGGGCGGTCATATTGCTTACCGGACCTCCTTCCTTCTTCTTAACGTACATTCTCACTCTCTCCACCAAATGACAATCTGGTATCCTTACTGTATATGCTGGTTAGGTGGATGAATACATCGATGTCTCGCTCATTCTTGATGAGGATGTGACTAATATAGAGGAGGCCCCATCTGACCCTGTATTAACTTGATATCAAATCGATACCCAAATTTGAGGTGCCACCTACTACTAATGTGAATGTTTTTTGGATTGTGGGAGGAACAACAAATTTATTGTTTTGTTTTAGTTGTTTATTTCCTCTTTTTTGCAGTAAAATAAAACAAAATGGCTCAAATACAAAAAAAAAAACTAAAATAAAATAAACAACAAAAACGTGTTTTTACCTGCAATATCTCACTGCTGAACTCTTATTCAGGTGACATCTATTAATGGACTTCATGTTCTGTGAGATTCATGTGTTTTGTAAAAAATAAATGGCTGTTTATTGTTAATAGGTTCTTTCTACATTTCTATGAGAAAATAAAGTGAACATACAAAACAAAACAGTCTTTTCCAGCAGTGTCTCATTACTCAGCTAAGCTATTTGCAGCACAGGTCCTCCATCATTTTTCCATCTGTATTTGCAAGTACTAGTCCAGTTGACTTCAGATGCAAACTGTGTTTGTATATAAACACTGAACTGATCAACTTTGCACATCTGCGATTAAGTGATTTAAAGTAGCTTAATATATAGTCATTTAAGCTTCAGAAATCAGTAAAATGATAATTGAGATGTTTGAAAAGTGGTGATTATTTATGAAAAATGTAGCCAACTTTGTACTTTTCTTTTTTTACTGAACTGATTCGTGCATGAACAGGATGGACAGGAAGAAAATCTGAAATCTAGTGGAATAAGGTCAAATTACACATCTATTCTGAGTCATGTATCTCCTGTTCATTGATCTGTGTGCCCCAAACATTAAATACCTTCAAATCCTTTATATTTCAGTTAATCACAGGAAATGTTGTATTCGTCCACTAACTTGCAGAAAGAAACTTGGACAATCAAAATAGTCATACAGTAGGTTTTAAAACTGTACACACCACTGTCTAAAATGCCAGATCTTATGATTTGGAAAGAGATCATGAGACTGATCATTTCAAAGGATTTTCCACCTTTAATGTTACGTGTACTCTGTAATATTCAACAGAAAAACACACGACAAGGAGTTAAAATTTGATGAACGTGCACTCTGCTTTGAATTAATACATTTTTAAAGTTTTAGTTTTTTGCTAACCAGCTACTAATGTAAATTTGGGAACATGAACAGGAACTAGATCTGTTTGAACTGTTTTCTTTCTTCCCTTTTCATCTCAGATGTCATACTTTCTCCACTAGGTGGTGATACTGAGTCAAGACGTCTTCTAGTCTCTGTTAAGGGACGAAGAAGACTTTCTGGGAGCGTTAGCAGAGTTAGCTTTGTTGTGTTGAGGCGTTTGAGTTGAATATTTGAGCACTAAAATGCGTCCTGCGTGATCCCATCGTGTCCGGATCTCACTAAAAGG
Source organism: Girardinichthys multiradiatus (assembly GCF_021462225.1). NCBI lineage: Eukaryota > Metazoa > Chordata > Actinopteri > Cyprinodontiformes > Goodeidae > Girardinichthys > Girardinichthys multiradiatus. The sequence goes on along the minus strand of NC_061805.1, from coordinate 33,926,843 downwards.
TTTTATTAGACAAAGTAAAGTTCTCTTAGTAGTTCTTACTGAAAATCAGGGGACTGAATGGGTAAGTGAATTTCTTTCCACTATCTCCTTTGTATCGATTCTGAAACTGATTGAACTCGCTGTGGTCACGGAGTTATTAAATTACTTATACAAAGCAAAAATATCTTCATTAAGTAATGCCTAGTCAATTTATGTCGCTCAATACGTTTAAACCGAGGCGACGTCTGTGTTTTGGCGATATTCGTTACTCCGTCAGTTCCGTTTTTGCGGATAAACCTGTTATCGTGTTGACTTATTACCAGCTTTCGTTAGTATCTGCGGTTGCGGATACCTTTTTTTGGTAATTTTAAGATCCTTATTAGATTAGTTTAAACTTTGTTGTCATTGCACACAAACTTTAAATTGCATCTACACAGAAATACAGAAGCAGTAATAAAATATAGTATACACAGTGCAATGATTTTATATATATATATATATAGATATATCTATAGCTGTGTGTGTGTGTGTGTGTGTGTGTATATATATACATACAGTACAGACCAAAAGTTTGGACACACCTTCTCATTCAAAATGTTTTCTTTATTTTCATGACTATGAATATTGTAGCTTCACACTGAAGGCATCAAAACTATGAATTAACACATGTGGAATTATATACTGAACAAAAAAGTGTGAAACAACTGAAAATATGTCTTATATTCTAGGTTCTTCAAAGTAGCCACCTTTTGCTTTGATTAATGCTCCGCACACTCTTTGCATTCTGTTGATGAGCTTCAAGAGGTAGTCACCTGAAATGGTTTTCACTTCACAGGTGTGCCCTGTCAGGTTTAATAAGTGGGATTTCAAGCCTTATAAGCTTATAGCCAGGAGAAAAAAATCAATTTTCAAAGACTTAGAGATCAACCAGTTTTGAATTTCCTTCCATAAATGTTGTACAGGTTCGCACTCAAAGAATAGATGTTCTGTTGACTCCACAGCAGAATTACAAAAATAAAATTTCTCTGTCAGTCAGTCAGTCATTTTTTTTCCTACCGCTTCTTCCATGGTGGGTTGCGGGGAAGCTGATGCCTATCTCCAGCAGTCTACGGGCAAGAGGTGTGGTACACCCTAGACAGGTCGCCAGTCCATTGCAGGGCAACACACAAACAACCATGCACAGACCTAAGGGCAATTTAGAGTGACCAATTAACCTAACAGGCATGTCTTTGGACTGTGGGAGGAAGCCAGAGTACCCGGAGAGAACCCACGCACGCACGGGGAGAACATTCAATCACCATGCAGAAAGACCCCACGGCCGGGAATCGAACCCAGGACCTTCTTGCTGCAAGGCAACACTGCCACCGTGCTGCACTAACATTTATTTCTCCGTTTCAAACTTAAATATTCTTTCAATGAATTCTTGTGAAGGATAAATTTCGTTTAGACTTTTAAAGTGAATTTCTTCAAATTTAGGGGGAATTGGAAATTTTAGAAATTTAGTTCTGATTAATTAAATTTCACCTTTATTTAAGTTTTTTTAAATAGAATGTACGTTTTGAGGTCCCAGGATACATTTCATTAATTAAGAATTTTCTCAAAACCAAATTACTACACTTTCTATCCACAAAATGTATGTTGTTGATTTTTATTTCATGCATTTTAGGATCTTGAGATTTATTTAAATTATTTTTAATTATATTTAGCATAGCAGTTGGAATATTGTAAATCACATTTTGGTAATCCTCAGGGGGATAGACTAAACTATTTATGGCTAAATTCTTGGTTAAATTCTTGATATTTTAATATTTATATTTAATATACACTAAAAGCCTTCAGCTGATCCAAAACGCTGCAGCAAGAGTTCTATTGAAATTTACGATAAGAGGTCATATTTCTCCTATTTTTAACATTAACATATCATTAAATCCAGAATAGAATATAAAATTCTTCTTCTCACATCTAAAGCCCTCAATGATCTAGCTCCATCATACATCAGAGATCTGATTGTTCCATATGTTCCTAACAGAGCACTTCGTTCTCAGACTGCAGGTTTACTGGTGGTTCCTAGAGTCTCTAGAAGTAGAATGGGAGGCAGATCCTTTACTTATCAGAGTCCTCTCCTGTGGAACCAGCTCCTAGTTTTAGTCCGTGAGGCAGACACCCTGTCTACTTTTTAGGCTAGGCTTAAAACTTTCCTTTTTGATAAAGCTTGTAGTTAGAGTGGCTTAGGTTATCCTGAGCTATCTCTATAGTTACAGGTCCTTCTCAAAATATTAGCATATTGTGATAAAGTTCATTATTTTCCATAATGTCATGATGAAAATTTAACATTCATATATTTTAGATTCATTGCACACTAACTGAAATATTTCAGGTCTTTTATTTTCTTAATACGGATGATTGTGGCATACAGGTCATGAAAACCCAAAATTCCTATTTCACAAAATTAGCATATTTCATCCGACCAATAAAAGAAAAGTGTTTTTAATACAAAAAACGTCAACCTTCAAATAATCATGTACAGTTATGCACTCAATACTTGGTCGGGAATCCTTTTGCAGAAATGACTGCTTCAATGCGGCGTGGCATGGAGGCAATCGGCCTGTGGCACTGCTGAGGTCTTATGGAGGCCCAGGATGCTTTGATAGCGGCCTTTAGCTCATCCAGAGTGTTGGGTCTTGAGTCTCTCAACGTTCTCTTCACAATATCCCACAGATTCTCTATGGGGTTCAGGTCAGGAGAGTTGGCAGGCCAATTGAGCACAGTGATACCATGGTCAGTAAACCATTTACCAGTGGTTTTGGCACTGTGAGCAGGTGCCAGGTCGTGCTGAAAAATGAAATCTTCATCTCCGTAAAGCTTTTCAGCAGATGGAAGCATGAAGTGCTCCAAAATCTCCTGATAGCTAGCTGCATTGACCCTGCCCTTGATAAAACACAGTGGACCAACACCAGCAGCTGACACGGCACCCCAGACCATCACTGACTGTGGGTACTTGACACTGGACTTCTGGCATTTTGGCATTTCCTTCTCCCCAGTCTTCCTCCAGACTCTGGCACCTTGATTTCCGAATGACATGCAGAATTTGCTTTCATCCGAAAAAAGTACTTTGGACCAATGAGCAACAGTCCAGTGCTGCTTCTCTGTAGCCCAGGTCAGGCGCTTCTGCCGCTGTTTCTGGTTCAAAAGTGGCTTGACCTGGGGAATGCGGCACCTGTAGCCCATTTCCTGCACAAGCCTGTGCACGGTGGCTCTGGATGTTTCTACTCCAGACTCAGTCCACTGCTTCCGCAGGTCCCCCAAGGTCTGGAATCGGCCCTTCTCCACAATCTTCCTCAGGGTCCGGTCACCTCTTCTCGTTGTGCAGCGTTTTCTGCCACACTTTTTCCTTCCCACAGACTTCCCACTGAGGTGCCTTGATACAGCACTCTGGGAACAGCCTATTCGTTCAGAAATTTCTTTCTGTGTCTTACCCTCTTGCTTGAGGGTGTCAATAGTGGCCTTCTGGACAGCAGTCAGGTCGGCAGTCTTACCCATGATTGGGGTTTTGAGTGATGAACCAGGCTGGGAGTTTTAAAGGCCTCAGGAATCTTTTGCAGGTGTTTAGAGTTAACTCGTTGATTCAGATGATTACGTTCATAGCTCGTTTAGAGACCCTTTTAATGATATGCTAATTTTGTGAGATAGGAATTTTGGGTTTTCATGAGCTGTATGCCAAAATCATCCGTATTAAGACAATAAAAGACCTGAAATATTTCAGTTAGTGTGCAATGAATCTAAAATATATGAATGTTAAATTTTCATCATGACATTATGGAAAATAATGAACTTTATCACAATATGCTAATATTTTGAGAAGGACCAGTACACCTCCAGGTGACAAACTCACACCTACATACACTTACCCAATACAAACACACTTGATTTTACACGTATGCTTACCCACCCGCAAACACACATTCAATTCAATTCAGTTTTATTTATATAGCGCCAATTCACAACACATGTCTCAAGGCACTTCACAAAAGTCATGTACATACAGGTCCTTCTCAAAATATTAGCATATTGTGATAAAGTTCATTATTTTCCATAATGTCATGATGAAAATTTAACATTCATATATTTTAGATTCATTGCACACTAACTGAAATATTTCAGGTCTTTTATTGTCTTAATATGGATGATTTTGGCATACAGCTCATGAAAACCCAAAGTTCCTATCTCACAAAATTAGCATATTTCATCCGACCAATAAAAGAAAAGTGATTTTAATACAAAAAACGTCAACCTTCAAATAATCATGTACAGTTATGCACTCAATACTTGGTCGGGAATCCTTTGGCAGAAATGACTGCTTCAATGCGGCGTGGCATGGAGGCAATCAGCCTGTGGCACTGCTGAGGTCTTATGGAGGCCAAGGATGCTTCGATAGCGGCCTTTAGCTCATCCAGAGTGTTGGGTCTTGAGTCTCTCAACGTTCTCTTCACAATATCCCACAGATTCTCTATGGGGTTCAGGTCAGGAGAGTTGGCAGGCCAATTGAGCACAGTGATACCATGGTCAGTAAACCATTTACCAGTGGTTTTGGCACTGTGAGCAGGTGCCAGGTCGTGCTGAAAAATGAAATCTTCATCTCCATAAAGCTTTTCAGCAGATGGAAGCATGAAGTGCTCCAAAATCTCCTGATAGCTAGCTGCATTGACCCTGCCCTTGATAAAACACAGTGGACCAACACCAGCAGCTGACACGGCACCCCAGACCATAACTGACTGTGGGTACTTGACACTGGACTTCTGGCATTTTGGCATTTCCTTCTCCCCAGTCTTCCTCCAGACTCTGGCACCTTGATTTCTGAATGACATGCGGAATTTGCTTTCATCCGAAAAAAGTACTTTGGACCACTGAGCAACAGTCCAGTGCTGCTTCTCTGTAGCCCAGGTCTGGGGAATGCGGCACCTGTAGCCCATTTCCTGCACACACCTGTGCACGGTGGCTCTGGATGTTTCTACTCCACACTCAGTCCACTGCTTCCGCAGGTCCCCCAAGGTCTGGAATCGGCCCTTCTCCACAATCTTCCTCAGGGTCCGGTCACCTCTTCTCGTTGTGCAGCGTTTTCTGCCACACTTTTTCCTTCCCACAGACTTCCCACTGAGGTGCCTTGATACAGCACTCTGGGAACAGCCTATTCGTACAGAAATTTCTTTGTGTGTCTTACCCTCTTGCTTGAGGGTGTCAATAGTGGCCTTCTGGACAGCAGTCAGGAAGGCAGTCTTACCCATGATTGGGGTTTTGAGTGATGAACCAGGCTGGGAGTTTTAAAGGCCTCAGGAATCTTTTGCAGGTGTTTAGAGTTAACTCGTTGATTCAGATGATTAGGTTCATAGCTCGTTTAGAGACCCTTTTAATGATATGCTAATTTTGTGAGATAGGAATTTTGGGTTTTCATGAGCTGTATGCCAAAATCATCCGTATTAAGACAATAAAAGACCTGAAATATTTCAGTTAGTGTGCAATGAATCTAAAATATATGAATGTTAAATTTTCATTATGACATTATGGAAAATAATGAACTTTATCACAATATGCTAATATTTTGAGAAGGACCAGTACATTCCAATTAATCCTAACCATTGAACAGTGCAGTCGGAGTTAGCTTTTTATTCAAATTGGATAAAAAGTTTTTCTATCTAAGGAAACCCAGCAGATTGCATCCAGTCAGTGACTTGCAGCATTCACTCCTCCTGGATGAGCATGTAGAGACAGTGGACAGTCACTGGCGTTGACCTTGCAGCAATCCCTCATACTGAGCATGCGTGTAGCGACAGTGTAGAGGAAAAACTCCCTTTTAACAGGAAGAAACCTCCAGCAGAACCAGTCTCAGTGTGAGCAGCCATCTGCCACGACCGACTGGGGGTTTGAGAGAACAGAGCAGAGACACAAAGAGAACAAAGAAGCACTGATCCAGGAGTCCTTTCTATGGGAAGGAAAAGTAAAAGTTAATGGATGTAGCTCCTTTATCACCTAGAAAGAAAGAACAGACAAACTTTGAGCCAGTTTTCAAGGTTAGAGTCTGAAAGAGAGCACATGCAGTTAGTTACAGTTAAGCTCAGTCAATCGCCATGTCTAGGAGAGAGAAAGAGTTAAACACTTAAAGACAGGGCCATGTGGATCATTGGTAGAGGGTGAGCATTAAGTTGTTGCCAGCAGAAGCTCGGACAATTCCCCTCTCCAGAAAGGTGTCACAGGTAGACACAGAGCCAGGCCAGGTATAGCTTCTAGGAAGAGGAAAGAGAGAACAAAGTTAAAATCTGAAATAACAGCAAATAATGCAAAATTGGAGAGTAGTGTGAGAATGTAGCGAAGAGTGTGAAAGTGGTCATTATGTCCTCCAGCAGCCTAAGTCTATAGCAGCATAACTACATAGATAGTTTCAGTTCAGATTATTTAGTTAAACGGCGCTTATTTACAACAATGTTGCCTCAAGGAACCCCACAAAGGGTCCCACTGATGGTCAATGTTATACTAAAAACCACAAGGATTGGGATACCTCCCTCTGTCAGACTGATTATAACCATTGGAAAAGAGAAGGGGTCATACAGGTAGCAGAAATGGAGGGTGTGTTTGCACCTCAACCATAACTGAGCCGGTGTAGGCTAAACCTGAAGGCTCCCTCCCTGATAACCTAAGCCACTCTAACTATAAGTTTTATCAAAAAGGAAAGTTTTAAGCCTAGCCTTAAAAGTAGACAGGGTGTCTGCCTCATGGACTAAAAATTTTAAATTCTATTCTGGATTTAACAGGGAGCCAATGAAGGGAAGCTAAAATAGGAGAAATATGATCTCTCTTTTTAATTTTCATCAGAACTCTTGCTGCAGCATTTTGAATCAGCTGAAGGCTTTTAACTGCATTTTGTGGACATCCTGATAGTAAAGAATTACAATAGTCCAGCCTTGAAGTAACAAATGCATGGACTAGTTTTTCAGCGTCACTCCTGGATAGGATATTTCTAATTTTGGCAATGTTTCGGAGGTGAAAGAAGGAAATGCTAGAAACCTGTTTAATATGGGATTTAAATGACATGTCCTGGTCAAAAATAACACCAAGGTTTTTTACTTCATCACCGGAGGTCAATTTAATGCCATCCAGGTTAAATGATTGACTAAGCAGTTTCTTTTTTAACGACTCCGGTCCAAAGACAACAACTTCTGTCTTGTCTGAATTTCGAAGCCTAAAATTTAAAGTCATCCAAGTTTTTATATCTTCAAGACATGCTTGTTGTCTATCTAACTGGTTGGGCCCATCAGGATTTATGGATAAGTAAAGCTGAGTATCATCAGAGTAACAGTGAAACTTTATTCTATGCTGCCTGATAATTTGACCTATTGGAAGCATATAGTAAAGAGAATTGGCCCAAGTACTGAACCCTGTGGTACTCCACAATTAACCCTGGAGTTTAAAGATGATTTATCATTTACATGAACAAACTGGAATATGTCAGACAGATAAGATTTGAACCAGCCTAGCGCTGTTCCCCTGATCCCTACAGCATATTCCAGCCTTTTTAAGAGAATATTATGGTCGACTGTATCAAATGCAGCACTGAGATCTAACAGAACCAGTACAGACACAAGTCCGTTATCTGAGGCCATAAGAATATCATTAGTGACTTTCAGCAGAGCTGTTTCAGTGCTATGATGAGCTCTGAAACCTGACTGAAACTCTACAAACAGGTCATTGCTGTGTAAATGCTCACACATCAGCATGGGCTGTTTGCAACATGTATCTGTCCCGTGCTAAGAAGCTAGTGCTAGCACTAGCCCTACTTAGGAGAAAAAGAGCAGCAAGGAAAATGAGGCTGCAGGTGCACAAAACCCTCAGGTCCAGAGAGCAGCTTGGGGAGTTCAGGCTTGTGAAAGAGCTCTGTTTCCACTGCGACAGGCTCCACTGCCTACCTACAATAGGCTGCCTGACTTAAAACACACCTGGCATGCCTACTTGGCAGAACATTTGTTTTCATGCTACTGCTTTACTCCTGATGTCACTGTACAGTGTCAAATTTGTGTCAAAAAGTTCAGGGAATTCAGAAACACACAATATGAACTTCTCCATTCTGCTTTCAACTATTTCCCCGCTGATGAACCCGTTTCAATTGGCTGTGCGTGTATTCGTCACTGTGTGCCGCGATCAAAGTTCAACTGTTCTCCGCTTGCAGTGAAAAAACCATTGAAAGTAATAGGTTTCAGAGCGCAGCGACGTGCGCACCGTGCCCTGTCTGAAAGGCCCATAATTCTTCACTTTATGAGCTCATATTTGACCTCCAGGCTTTGCTATCACTTCTGTCTTGGGTGGCCACTGGGTTATGCATTCATACCTGACCTTGGTGTTTCAAACCTCATATCATCACTCTTCAGCAGCATTAGGCTGCGCTCTTTGCTACCTTGTGTTTACTTTTTATTTCACTTTTTTTTGTTGTACACAATTTCAAAAATGGAAAAGAAAATTAACTACCATGTCCTACAGTTTTTCCAGTAAGTCTGCTCTGAATGTGCAGTTATGGCATCCACCAAATGACACACACTAAAAATGTCTTCATCATATCTCTTGGGGGTTTACTCATACATATTGCAGCACGTCAGCTGTGTCATTTCCATATGAATAATTTATCATGCATCACTAATGTATATACTGCAGCTATCTGACTGTTGAACAAGATCTCAGGCTGCCAGGTCAATAGGAATGTCACAACACTAAACATTGCTCAGTTTTACACTACTAAAGCAGTTTAGCTACTGACATCCACTAACTGAGCTTTGACCAAATCTTTACAATGTTTTGAAGAATTGTTCTGTAAATATTACGTCACAAGAAAAGAAATCCTGAGGAAATGTTTATGGTGCCTGCCACTTGGTGTGTATGGTCCAACACCATTTAACATTGCTTGTTTAATCGTTGTCTTCTAAAGAACATATAAAAGGACAATCAATGACTGCCCAAAAGTGGCCTAACCAAGATCAACTTTTTTTTTTGAGGCACAAGGAATTTTGAGAATTTTCTCAAAAATCCATCCCATAAAATATTAAAACTTTTATTTTGAGGCTAACTTTTAAGTTTGAACTTTATCACAATATGCTAATATTTTGAGAAGGACCTGTATGCTGCTATTGGCTTAGACTATTGGAGGACATTATAGCCACGTTGCTTCACTCTGCTACATTCTCATGCTGCTCTCCAATTTTGCATTGTTTGCTGTTGTTTCACTTTTTAACTCTATGTTCTCTCTCTGTTTTTTTTTTTTTTTTTTTCTTAGAAGCTACACCTGGCCTGGCTCTCTGTTTAGCTGTAGCACCTTCCTGGAGGGCAGCATTAGCCAAGCTGCTGCTGCCAACAACTTAATGCTCACCTTCAACACATGATACATTTTGCCCTTTCTTTCAGTTTTTAACCCTGTCTCTGCTAGACATAGCTACTGGCTGAACCTTGAGTGTGACTAATTGTATTTGCTCTCTTTTCATACTCTAGACTTAAAAACTGGCTCAGAGTTCATCTGCTTAGCTGTATTTCTCTCCTAAATGAAGCCACTAAAGGAGCTACATCCATTAACATTTACTTTTCCTTCCCATAGAAAGTACTCCTGGATCAGTGCTTCTGTGTTCTTTTTGTGTCTCTGGTCTGTTCTCGCAACCCCCAGTCGGTCATGGCAGATGGCCGTTCACACTGAGTCTGGTTCTGCTGGAGGTTTCTTCCTGTTAAAAGGGAGTTTTCCTCTCCACTGTTGCTACATGCTCATCCAGGAGGAGTGAATGCAATCTGCTGGTACTCCTTAAATAGAACGCTTTATAACTAGTTTGAATGTTAAGCTGTTTGATAATTAGAATCAACTGGAATATATGTAGTTGACTTTGAATCTGTATGATTCGATGGAATTGACTTTGTAAAGGGCCTTGAGATGACGTGTTGTTGATTGGCGCTATATAAATAAAACTGAATTGAATTGATACGTATGAAATGAAAAAATAACACACAAAAAATAATGGTGACGTAACCAAAATAGAAGAGGGCTAAACTAATTTAGAAAGTTGACAAGAGTTTTTGGCCCAGGGCTTTTCACTTTTTGTGAGTGAGCACCTTAATGTATGAAGTTCTTTTTGAAAACTACCCACAATGGTTTAGATCTGGTATACCTACATTCATGTATATAAGAGTTCAAAATAATAATGACTTTATTAACTAAAAATTCAACATGTTTGTTTTCAAAGATACAACCATGTAAAATATTTTGGTACGGTAAGTTTATTTATATAGCGCTTTTCAGCAACGAGACACTCAAAGCGCTGTTGGTGGGAAAAGAAGCCTATGTTGATATGGTGAGGTCACAGAGAGACTGCCAAAAAATACACAGACTCAATAATAAAACAGATGATCTGTTTTTCTTTTCTGGTTCAGTCCATAAATAAGTTATCGGCATCAATTTTGAATATATGGCTAATGAACTTGTTTGAATGATAAATATTTAGTTTTGAAGTGTACTTCTCTGAATTCAAGAGGGCAAGGAAAACCTTGGAATTTTGTGCTTTAAAGCAAATTATTTCTTTCCATGAATCTCAATTTTATTTTTTACAAGGCAAGTGTACATTGTTTTAGATGTTGTTTTAAAGGTTTAACAATTTTTTCATGAAGCAAATCTAATCCATCAATTTGAATATTTGGTAATTTAACTAGTGTTTTATTTACATAATTCTTCCTAACTAGCTGTACAATATGGAGAGCTGTTTCATTCAAAATTAAATAAATAAATACTGGTATTGATAAATTATTAATAAATATTCCATAAAATAAATAAATATCCCCATAAAATAAAACAAAATAATTATGTTAAAATAAATGTTCATCTTATTTTATTTAATTTACTGACAGATTTATTTAATTTACTTAAAGATTTATTTATTTCATAATGCAGTTTTATTTCGTGACACTTTTATTTTGTAAAGCTAATTTAGTATTTCAGTGACTTTTACTTTTTAACCCCGTTTTTCATTTTAAGCCGTTTTTATTTCATGTTCTTATATCCAAATAAGGGGGCGGTGAAAAAAAAAATTCTGCTGTGGAGTCAACAGAACATCTATTCTTTGAGTGCGAACCTGTACAAAATTTATGGAAGGAAATTCATAACTCGTTGATCTCTTAAATCTTTGAAAGCTGATTTTTTTTTCTCCTGGAAAGACGTTGTATATGGCAAGTTATTAACGGATAAAAAAGCTGAATATTTAGCGAATAATATTTTGTTTGCTAAATTTCGTATTCACAAATGTTTTATAAAATCTTTACCTATTTGGATGGCATGGAAAAATGAGTTTCTGTTATTTTATTAATCTCTTTAAAAAGTTAACACGGCCCCTCCAATTAAACTTTTCTCTTTAATTTCAGACTATAGTTTATTACAACCCCCTGGTAACTGTTATTTAGCCCCCCTTTTTTAATCCATCTGGTTTACAGAGTCTGTTGAAAAATATTTTTAGAAGTGAAGTTCATACTCCCATGGTGTGATGATGTATTTATATATATGTCGTAGCATGATGTATAAAATCATTGTTTTTATGGATTTATTTATTTATTTTAATGGTTGTCCACATATCCTGAAATCTCTTCTTTTTTTTTTACAAACGTGAAGTTGTTGTCTGTATATTTTATGTTCTTGTCTTATTCTGTTTGCTGGTTTGTTTTTCAATAAAAAAAATAAAAAAACGAAACGGCTCTCCATAGTATAAAAGGAACAAGTCACATTTTAATAAAAACCAGTACCTCCTACAGTATATGGAATATCTGTGGGTGGAACAAACCATATCTCAAGACTGTTTTTCAGAAAGGTTTGAAGTTAATTAATTTTTAATTCAATTCAATTCAAAAATACTTTATTAATCCCAAAGGGAAATTAAATGTTGTTATAGCTCATATTATGAAGGTATAACAACATTTAATTTCCCTTTGGGATTAATAACACACCTTTATTTCAGAATCTATTGCTTTTATGCCTAAATCTTTACACGTTTTCATTACATATCCTTTCTTAATAAAATGAAAGTCCTCCAGTTGAAATCTCAGTTTTATTTAAAAACTTCCATCATTTTTGGAGATATAGGCTGGATGTTTGCAGGATTTAAAAATCTGGATCAAGTTTCCATTTTGGTGAGTTGTGCCCTACCAAAGATGGTCAGGTCCATTGAAATATATTACTGGACTGGACATCACGCGACTACCACATGACACACACAGGGTACCTACCCGTGGGGTCTTAAAAGTATTTAAATAGTCTTGAATTTTTTACTAAATAATTAAGGCCTTAAGAGTATTAAAGTTTGAAGACAAATTATAAAATGTCATTTACAGGTCTTAATTTATTTTGTCCTTTAGTGAGACAATAAATGCTAAAATGTCCTAAAATACTGAAGCAAAATGTGTTGTTGGTGTGTGTGAGCAATGTAAGAATTCACGCGCCCAATGACGAATATCCATTTTACGAAGGGCACGTCAGCCGACTTTCTCCAGCAGGCTCAGTGAGTGGTGGGAAAACAAAACGACCTTGTTAGTAAGATAGCTTAATGTGCTTCAGAATGGGCAAGTGTCGTTTTAACCCAAAGTGGCAGAAGAATCCAAAATACGAGTGGGTTAAACCTAATTCGGACAATGACCATGAGGCCCAATGCTGTTTGTGCCGAAATTCTTTTAAGCTGGGGACGATGGGACTTATGGCTTTGGACTCCCATATGAAGAGTGCCAAACATGTCGCTTATGCTAGAGCCCACCAACAGCAGGCACCTATTGCTCAGTTCTGTTCAAAGCAAGGCTCTACTTTAACAATCAGCAACGTGGGTACTGCAAGTAATACTGAAGCCACCACATCATCGGTAGTACAGCCAGTGAACCTGCGAGCTCATTCGCCAACTCTTCGGGCAGAGGTAATTTGGATCCTGAAAACAATTTCGGACCACCACTCATTTCCTTCGAACGACGAAATTAGCGTAAAGTGGATTGCTGAACTTTTTGAACCCAATCTGCATTTTATCTCTTGTATGACCAAAAGGTTGCTTGTAAGGCAATAGTGAGTGGTGTTGATATGAAAGTCTAAATAAAATAAGTTCCAAGTACCTGGCGATTATTTTCTTAGGCTTAAAATCCATAGATTTTTTATTATATCATTCATAATTTTATCGCTATAGCTGTGAAATTGGCATTAAATTTCCTTCTAGGTGGTCTTAAAAAAGGTCTTAAAAAGTCTTAAATTTCACTTGAAGAACCCTGGGGGTACCCTGCACACATGCACCTTTGATATTCATGAAGTCAGAAAAAACTTGGTCTTTTCAAAGGCCAATAAAGTTCTAAAAGTAAAAGGACATATTGCTTAGAAAATTTGAGTTTAAAGTAACTGAGATATAATTGCCATGTAATATAATTTGCAAACAATTCTACAAACAGTAGGCAATGTGCACACATATGCCCTGAAAAATAGTACAGTGTTTAAAATACTAAAAACATTTCACTTGGTTAAATAAAATTTGAATAAAATAATATAATACATGGGCTACACAGTGGCGCAGTTGGTAGCACTTGCTTTGCAGCGAGAAGGTCCTGAGTTCAACTCCTGGCCAAGGGTCTTTCTGCATGGAGTTTGCATGTTCTCCCCGTGAATGCGTGGGTTCTCACTGGGTACTCTGGCTTCCTCCCACAGTCCAAAAACATGACTGTTAGGTTAACTGGTCTCTAAATTGCCCATAGGTGTATGAATGAGTGTGTGCATGGTTGTGTGTTGCCCTGCGATGGACTGGCGACCTGTCCAGGGTGTACCCCGCCTCCTGCTCATAGACTGCTGGAGATAGGCACCAGCTTCCCCACGACCCACTATAGAAGAAGCGGTATAGAAAATGACTGACTAATATAATACACGGATTTCAATAAGCATATACAGTCATTTATTAGTGGAGTTTACAAAATCTGAATTTGTGGACATTTTAGCATTAGGCTAAAATGGGCTATGCTAGCATTTTCACTCTGCCACTAGGGTTGATGTCTTACCTGCTCCTTTATGAACAAATATTAATTTATAGCACTTTATTGTTTTAATGCTCTCCCTCTCTGCTCCTCCTTTCCTCTCTGGCTGTCACTCCCGCTCCATTTTACAGGCAAACCTATTAGCTAAATAATGTCAAGTATTTTTGGCCTGAAATACCAGCCATCTGGTGCCTGAATTTTAAATTTCAACATCAGTTGTAGAAAAACTTTTATCGGTTGACCTCCGAACTATTTTATGAGATAGACCCACTATAATTATCTTGGCTAATTCATATTTTATATGAAACTGTTTGACCTCTTGATTTAGTTTTCAATGATTATAATAAAATCCCTTTAATTTTGTTCTAAATGTTTTTGCTTCACTGCTGATTTCATTATCCTTAAGAACAAAGCAAAAACTGAGATTTGTACATTTGAAGTCAGAAAAGATGTCAGGGTTTCATAATTTATTAAAGAGCTGTAGTGTAAGGACATGATAAATAATTTCAATGTACAGGAACAGTTAAACCTGGCCTCTGCAGTCAAACTGAATCCTAGGTAAGGGACCCTTGACAGATTCTAGTTGAGTTGATAGCATTTTTATTTAAGGACGGGTCCACCTGAATTCACACTATAAGATGAGTCAGAAGACACTTTTTACCTTTATTCCTGAAAATGCAACCATGTGTGGCTACTTAGACATTTGACGGTTTAAATTCTCCAAAGCATTTTTAGTTGCCTGAAATGATAAAAATGAATTGTTCTTTCTCTATACTGTCATTTATCGGCCTTTTCATTCTTTTTGTCCAGACCAACCGCAGCATTATGTCTCAAAGAAGGAGGAAGTTCTCACTGACCAGAAGTTCTGGATCCAGGAGGCTCAGCAGATGGAGGAGGACCAGAATGAATTTGAACATCTAAAGATGAATGAGGAAGAGGAGGAACCAGAACATGTACAGATAAAGGATGACCAGGATGAGCCTGAACCTGTGCAGATAAAGTATGAACTGGAAGAAACAGAACATCTACAGATAAAAGATGAACAGGATGGAATCAAACCTCCACAGATAAATGGTGAACAGGAAGTACTAGAAACTCTTTTTATAAATGAGAAGCAAGAAGAACCAGAACTTTTCCACATGAAAACAGAAAATGAGAAACCAGAACCTCTACAGATAAAGGATGAACAGGAGGAACTCTGCCTCAGTCTTGAGAAGGAACATCTTAAACTGAAGCAGGAGATTGACCCATTCATGGTAAATCCTACATACAAGGAAAGGGAACCAGAACTAAACAGGGTCCAGTTGCATGTCCAAGTCTCCACTAAACCTGAGAACCAAAACCAGGAAAAGAAAAATTACAAAGACATAGGATCAAGTAGTAAGAGGAGTCGGAAAATCAGAGGTCACCGTGACAACACAGAGAAAACTGTAAAAAAACAAAAGAAACGGCAATTGAATGACAATTTTTCTTCTTGTAAACTTTGTGGTAAAGTTTTAAATCGGACTTATTTGGCTGAACACATGAGAATTCACTCAGGTGAGAAGCCTTTCTCATGTTTGACCTGTGGAAAAAAATTTGTTAAAAGAAGTAATTTGACTGTTCATTCCAGAACTCACACTGGTGAAAAACTTTTCTCATGTTTGACCTGTGGAAAAGGTTTCAGCTTAAGAGGAAATTTATTTCGACACATGAAAACTCACACAGGTGAAAAGCTTTTTTCATGTTTGACCTGTGGAAAAGGTTTTAGTAAAAGAGAAACTTTATCTGATCACATGAGAATTCACACAGGTGAGAAACCTTTCTCATGTATGACATGTGGAAAAAGTTTCAGCTTAAGAGGAAATTTATTTCGCCATATAAAAACTCACACAGGTGAGAAACTTTTCTCATGTTTGACCTGTGGAAAAGGTTTTAGTGAAAGAGACACTTTGTCTCAGCACATGAGAACTCACACAGGTGAGAAACCTTTCTCATGTATGAGCTGTGGAAAAAGTTTTAGCCAAAAAGAAACTTTATCTCAGCACATGAGGATTCACACAGGTGAGAAGCCTTTTTCGTGTGTGACCTGTGGAGAAAGTTTTAGGCAAAGAGCAGCTTTATCTGTGCACATGAGAGTTCACACAGGTGAGAAGCTTTTCTCATGTATTACTTGTGGAAGAAGTTTTAGCCAAAAAGTAACTTTGTCTCAGCACATGAGAACCCACACAGGTGAAAAGCCTTTCTCATGTACAACCTGTGGGGAAAGTTTTAGGCAAAGAGGAGCTTTTTCTCGGCATATGAGAACTCACACCGGTGAGAAGCCTTTCTCGTGTCTGACCTGTGGAAAAACCTTTGGGCAAAGAGGAGGTTTATCAAGACACATGAAAACTCACTCAGATGAAAAGCCTTACTCATGTTTGACCTCCGCTTAGGAGGTCATTTAATTGGTGAGAAATTCAATTCAAGCTAAAAAGGAAAGATTATCTTTTCTGACTCTGTTTTTTTTTTTTTTTTTTTACACCGCCTTCATGGCCTTTCTTTATCCCCACATACTGGGGATGATAAGGAAGAACAATATTACAATAGACTGGCAAATATTTCTGCAAAACAAGCCAAACCTCATGATCTAAGACAACTGTAAATCACTCTGACCAATAACAAGACAACACAGACACTAAACATAGACAAGACTGCAAGTGTACCTGACATACACTGAAACTAAATGAAAACAGTTGAATCAGTGCAATAACGCAGTTGTGAACGAAAAGCAGACCAATGTTCAGGGATCAATGGCTGAAAAAGCAGTCTTAAACAGATGCACTGTTACGTTGGAGAAAATGGTCATTGTAGGTCACTGTTTTAAGTCTACAATAAGTGCAGTACAGTCTGACCAGAAACCTTGTTAAAATATTCATATTTACAATTTGTACTATGTGCTGCCAGGGCTACAGCTAGGTAGGGAGGTTTTTATAAGTTTAATAAGTTCCATGTGCAAGAAAGGAGTGGAACAAATATCTCCTCCCTGCTGTTTTGTGCTGTTTTGTACTGAGGAGTACAACTGTGTGAGACAACTCAGCAGAGCTCATGTGCATTCTATATGAATGTGTGTTTCTCCTTGTGCACAAGAATGAATCTTATAAAAAGTTTGCTCACTTGAGCTGTTTTATTTAATATTTGTTCGCCACCATAATTAATCTGGTGGTGCTTTTTAGGGCCAAATCCATCACCTTTTGCTGCAGCATCTAAGTCTGGTAACAATGTTATCAGTGATGCATGGTGAGGATTGTGTGTTTACAATGTTTAGAATTTGTTGAAATAAACAATTGTTTTTCTTTATTGGAAGATTTTCTTTCATTCATTTGTAATAAAGTAAAAGTACAAAATCAGTCTTTTTCTTCCACTTTCCTCACTACTCGGACAGAACTTGGCTTTGACATCATTTGACGGCGATTTGTTTGAGGGTGAATGAAAGTTTGCAGTAAAGCTGAAGTGCAAAAGAATTACAAAGGGGACCCAACAAATTATTGAGTAAATAGGAATGGACATACTTTTCAGAAGCCTCACATTTCTGTTGTAACATATCCTATTTTTATTTATTCATTTATTTGTAATTAATTTTTGGAGACACTGAATTTTGGGTTTTTGTTTTCTGTAAGCCATAATGATCACAATTACAAGAAACAAAGGCTTGAAATGTGTAATGTGAACAATATGAGTTTCACTTTGTGAAAGAGTGACAAAAAAACACGGAACCTTTTAGCAACGTTTTTTTTTTAGATGCCACTGCAAACAAGGGGAGGCAGTATTTAGCTTCTTTGCTCCTCAGATCTGTAACCAACTCCCTGATAACCTGAGACGTGCAGAAACCATATCCTTCTTTAAACCAGGACATTACTGTGTTATTGCAGCTTTTCTATTAAGTTCAAAGATAAACTTAACTAGGTCATTTTATCTTGCCTTAGCTTTTTATTTAAATCTTGCATTCTCATATTTATTTGTTTTTATGTGATGCTTAAATTTCAGTTTGAGGCAATTCTTTATAGAGTAATAAAACCTTAATGAAGCATTTTAGATAATCATCATCATTGTGTTGCTATAATAAAATCATGCTTTGTGCACCAGATCTGCGTGTTTTGATGCACCTAAATGTATCCTCACTGACCTGATTTTAACAATTGAGAAACAGACTGCATCAGTATCCTTTTAAGTCTGTGAGTTCTTGGTCCTCTGCTGTTCAATTTATTTATGATTCCCCTTTGGCTCAGTAATTAGACACCATGACATCTATCATTCCTTGCGATGACACACACCTAAGCATAGGTTTCGGTTGACAATATTAACCTTGTAAATAATCTTGAATGCCTCACTGATGTCAAATGCTGATGTCCAGGAACTCTCTAAAGTTGAATGAGGACAAGGATTCTTCTTGTAGGCCCCGATAATCTGGAAAAAACAAATTTCTCCTCTTTTGAATCCTCAGTTAAATCCTGTGATCATGTTAAAAATCTACGTGTGACTTTAAATTGTGACCTTAATTTTCAGAAACATATGCATAATATTTGGTCTGCATTTTATCACATTAGAATTATATCCAAAGTCCTTTCCGTCACAACTTGACTTGGAAAATTTGATTCATGCCACCAGGTACATCTTTATGGAGGACCGATCCTGACAAAATTAAAAATAAAAGCAGAAATATATTTTGTTTTTCCTTTTCCTTACACGTGTTTTTATCAAGAAATGTAAATGTTTTCTTTTTCATTTTCCTTAAACATGCGTTTTCATCAAGAAATGTAAATGTTTTCTTTTTCGTTTTCCTTACACATGCCTTTGTTCTTTTGACATTTCCTCGCCTCTCTTTTTCCTTTACCGTATGCATTTCTGCTTCATTATGCAAATGAGGAGGCCAATCAAAAGGAAGGAGGGTCTTGTGACTGAATATTCTTGGTTTGGTTCAAACTGCAATTCAAAATCTGGAACTGACCACTGGATTATTTCTAAACTAATCTACTAGATTATATTGTCAGCTCAACTATTTCTGCAGTGCTGATAACCGAGTATTCTCTTATCAGTATAGCTATTAAATCTAAAACAAGAACTCAGTCAAATAAATTCTAGAAATGTAACTCAAGTCTGCTTAAAAATGAAAAACATTGCCAAAATGTCAGATTACTAAATAGTGAAATCCAATCATTGTCCGGTTGCAGAGCTGAGCACAGGTTTGTGTTGTGCTGGTGTGCTTTCTCTCTCTCGCCTCCTTTCTTTAGGGTGTGACAGGCAGGTGCTTCTACACAGCAGACGGTTGTCAGGAGCAATCAAGCGAGAGTTCTTAAGCAGCAAGAACCCTGAGGGAGGCGTCAGATTTTTTACTCTTCCGAGTGGTAATCAGACCAATTTCCTTGACTTGTAACTTACCTCAGCCTGTAGTATTCTCCCAGAGTAAGAGACATTGAGGATCCAGACCTGGACATCCTGTTTGTTCATCTGTGCTCCAAATTCATGATCAGAAGGAAATACTTCACTGTGAAGCCTCAAGGAAAGCCCACCTGCAAAGCTAAGAGAAGAACCGCCTCAACTTCAAGCTGAAATTTAAGCATCACGTAATGCTGAATTAAAATATAAAGCTATGACAATATTGTAAATGGAAAATAAAAATGCACCTCAATAAATTCAGTTAAGAAGGAAGATTGGTGAGAATCAAAGTGGCACTTTAAATAATTCTTGCAAGAATTGAAAAGGGACAGAGGATTCAATCAAACCAGTGTCTCAGTCTCCCCACTGTAGACAGGAACCTACAAGCCTTTTATAGTTTTTTTTCTTACAGGCTTAGAATATAATTCACAATACAGAGGAGACAAAACGGTCCTTGAGCATCAGATATCTAATCCTGGAGAGAAGAGAGGGACCTTCTCTTGGGTAAGCAAATCTTCATATCGGGAAGGCCCTGTATTCAAGGCGACTTGAATACAGGGCCTATAATGTCTATATAGTGCGGCATGCTGAGCTGGCAAGAGTAGATCTGGTCTGAACTGGACATTTCATGGACAAGCTGATTTAAGACACAGAAGAAAACTGATACTAAACAGGATGGTTTATTTAAATTCTTCCACTATAAAAGATAAAATGACTTGATAAATTCTCCTTTGACATGAATAGAAAAGCTGCAATAACACAATATAATCAGTCCTGATTTAAAGAAGCCAAAGGTTTTGCACATCTCAGGTATTCGTGAAAACGCCCATCATTTCAGAAAGTGAAACTCATATTGTATAGATTCATTACACACGGAGTAACATTTTTTCAAGCTTTTATTTCTTGTAACCTTTGGTAATGACTTACAGATAATAAAAATCCCAAATTCAGTGTCTCAGAAAAGTAGAATATTAAAACAGATAAATGAAAAGACAGAAATGAAAACCAGAAAAATCAGGCATCTGGAAAGTATGTTCATTTCTATGCATTCAATAATTGTTTGGGCCTCGTTTTGCATGAATTACTGCAGATTTACCTAAAACCTTCAATCACTCCGAAAAACAGTGGCATCAGATGATGTCAAGATCTGGGCATCAGTGCACGTAGAAGAAAAACACAGATTTTGTACTAATCCTTTATTACAAACAAAAAAACAAAAAATTCATCCGATAAAGAAAAAAAAGTTTTCTACAAATTTTAAACATTATAAACACATAATCCTCACCATGCATCACTGATAACATCTTTGATATTTGCATTATGAATTTGACGCCTTTTCAGATCATAGCTCTGCAATCCACATGCAACCATAAACCCCCCCATTATGGATCACTTTGTTCTTTCACATCAGACAAGCAGATCCACGGAGATCTACTTGTATGATGTGGAAAATGCAGAGAAGTCTAACATTAAAATGAAATTGTAAATGTTTCAGACCAAAGCAAAGCACTGTGTTAGATTCAGAAAAGATAATCCTTTGTTTCCAGCTTGAATGAAATATCTCATCTATCAAGTGACCTCCCAGCCAGAGGTCAAACACAAGTAAGGCTTCTCACCTGTTTTTATGAGCTGATGGCAACAAGCTGGATGTAAATATTTGACCTGTCTGGTGCTGGCATTAGCAGTTAGTGGTTTTAGCCAACAAAGGAAAGCAGCTTATTTACAAACCCTTTTAGTTTCACATGCTCTTATAATGCTATTAATACAAATATTAAGGTGTACATGAGCGTTGAGTTGCGTGGCAAAGGTGAACAAAGAAAACTGCTCTCAGTAGCAGCTTGGGGTAGATTCTGCTCTCTGGACTGCAGGAAGGCGTGCGATGCTGCAGTTCCCATGCCATCTCCTCTAAGCAGGGAGAGGGAAAGCCGCTTCACTCAACATGATACTGCTCTATATTTACTCTCACTCACTTAAAACTGTGCACTTATATTTATATTATATTGTAGATATGTTTGTACTGTTTAATTTGTATTGTATTGCACCGACTACGCCAAAACAAATTCCTTGTATGTCCAAAAACGTACTTGGCAATAAAGCTTTTCTGATTCTGATTCTGATGATTAGAAACACCCTCTATTCTGGGGGAATCTCTTGCTCAGAGTTCTTTTACGCAGAAGCTCAGAAAGAAAGGTTAAAACAGCTTTTCTTAAATACCCCTGTGATTTGCTGGACACTCAAAACAGCAGAACATAATTTTCATTGACAGATACACAAACATCGTATTGTAGTCAACTTTAGATCCAAGGATTCTTTGAAGTAGATGTCTTATTCACCAGGAAATTTCAAAGACAATCAGATAGTTGGACGCCTGCTCCCCAGAGAGATCAGCTGCTGCTGCCGCAGGTGAGAAAAAAGATGTAAGGCACGGGTGTCAAACTCCAGTCCTTGAGGGCCGGTAACCTGCAACTTTTAGATGTTCCTCTGCTTCAACACACCTGAATCAAATAATTAGGTCATTGGCAGGACTCTGGAGAGCTTGATTGCATACTGAGGAGGAAATGCAGCCATTTGTTTGAGGTGCGTTGGACCAAGACACTGGCCCACGAGGACTGGAGTTTGAAACCCCTGATGTAAGGCTTGGAGAAGTGTTTTGTTGGTGGATCCGTGACATCACGGGGGTTCCAGCTGCAACTCCTCCTTTCTGGAGCTCTCCAAACAAAATTGGTTAACAGTAAGTAGCATGGGATTCAGGGTTGTTGGTTTTTTTAACCAGTCTGTAGTTCTGTGTACAGTTAAGGTCCACATTTCATTTCATGTCTAGGGTGCATCAAACCTTTTCCCATGTCACAGATGAGAAATGTTGTGATTATGAATCTGAGAATATTATTTAATATTAATATTTTATCAAATAATATTTAGGTCTGTTAAGGGTTGTCCTGTGAATACCAGCCCAGTAAGGCGATGGTATTAGGACAGAATAGAAAGGTGTGAGACGAGCTCTGACATTATGGAACAGCAAAACTCTGCACATATATGGAAAGAATTCACACAATTTCTTAAAATACAAGAATTTATTAACAAAAATAAATCAACTCAAAGTCAAACATATTTCAATCAACAAACTCTTTACTATGCTAAAACAATCCAACTAAACTACCAAGCAGAATTAAAGAATAAGGAAGACTAATGGACTATGTACAATATAAACAAGTTGATTAAAGACAATTGAAAACCATGATCGAAAGAGTGATGCAACATTACCATGCAATGTTTTTGTTTGAGAACCAAGGATTATCTTAGTTATCAAATTTAGTAAAATTATGTTAGGGACACATTATTTACTGGATTGAAAACTAACAACCTGTCTGGGTAAATATTATTTAGCAGCAAGCACATGTCCTTAGCTGTTAGCAGTGAAAGCTAACAAAAGAAGCTGATAGCTGAGCACCAGAATCAAACTCACACCTTTAAAATGCCATTAATAAAAGGGTTAAAGGCTTCTAGCCTGTGTGAGTTTTCATATGCCGATATAAACTATGTCTAATGCTGAAACCTCGTCCACAGGTCAAGCATGAAAAAGGCTTCTCACCTGTGTGAATTCTCATGTGTCGAGTTAAATGTCCTCTACGGGAGAAACATTTTCCACAGTTCAAACATGAGAAAGGCTTCTCACCGGTGTGCGTTCTCATGTGCTGTGAAAAATCTCCTCTTCTGGAGAAACATTTTCCACAGTTCAAACATGAGAAAGGCTTCTCACCGGTGTGAGTTCTCATGTGCTGTGAAATGTCGTCTTTTCGGTAGAAACCTTTTCCACAGGTCACACATAAAAAAGGCTTCTCACCCGTGTGAATCTTTAAGTGCTTTGATAAAGACCCTTTTTGGGAGAAACCTTTCCCACAGCTTACACATGAGAAAATCTTTTCGGCTGTGTGAGTTCTCATGTGCTGTAAAAGTGATCGTGTTAGGATGAAACACTTTCCACAGGTCACACATGAGTAAGGCTTCTCGCTGGTGTGAATTCTCATGTGATCAGATAAATCTTTTCTGTGGGTGTAACCTTTTCCACAAGTCAAACATGAGAAAGGCTTCTCACCTGTGTGAATTCTTAAGTGTCGTGATAAATGTCCTCTATGAGAGAAACCTTTTCCACAGGCCAAACAAGAGAAAGTCATTTCACCTGCATATCTCACGTGTCTAATCAAAAAGGTTCGACCTAAAACTCTGACTTTGTGACCCCACTTACTTCTTCCTGGGTCTCCGTGGTTTTTGTTGTCCTGGTTTTGGTTCTCAAATTTAGGAGAGACCTGGACATGCAGTTGGACCCCGTTTACTTCTAGTTTCCTGTTTTCCCTTTCCTTATATGTAGTATTTACCGTGAAGGGATCAGTCTCCTGCTTCAATTGAAGCTTTTCTTTCTCAAGATTGACAGAGATTTCCTCCTGTTCATCCTTTATATGTAAATATTCTGGTTTTTCCTCTTCTGTTTTTATTTGGAAAAGTTCATGTTCTTCCTGATTCTCAGTTTTTAAAGGAGATTCAAGTACTTCCTGTTTCTCATTTAGCTGTGCAGGTTCTGGCTCCCCCTGTTCATTCTTTATCTTTACAGGTTCTGGCTCCTCTTCTTCCTCTTTCATCTGCTGATGTCCAAGTTCATCCTGGTCCTGGATCTGCTGAGCCTCCTGTAGGCCTAAACTGGAGTTTCTCTCCTGGATCCAGAACTTCTGGTCAGTGAGAACCTCCACCTTCTTTGAGACATAAGGCTGTGGTTGGTCTAGACAGACAAAAAGAAATAAACAGGCCGATAAATAAAGGTATAGAGAAAGAACAATTAACTTATCATTTCAAGCAACTAAAGACGCTTTGGAGAGTTTAAACTGTCAAATATCTAAGTAGCCACACATGGGTCCATTTTAAGGAATAAAGGATAAAAGTGTCTCCTTACTCATCTTATAGTTTGAATTCAGGCGGACCCGTCCTTAAATTAAAATGCTATCCACTCAACTAGAATCTGTCAAGAGCCCTTTACCTAGGATTCAGTTTGACTGCAGAGGCCAGGTTTAACTGTTCCTGTACATGGAAATTATTTATTGTTATATTTAACTTTCTCTACTGGAAGGAAGTTTGCAGGCAGCAACATGAAAGTAAAATGTGACAGAGAGGACTTCCATTCCTTCCAGTCTTTTGCTCACTCCCACTGCTCCGCCCATCCAAAAGAGAACAATTATTTTCTTCTAATTCTAAGCTTTCAAGTCTAATAGTCAGTAACACCTCTTTTATCCACCTGCTACAGGATGGGGGTTAGGGTGTTTCCAGTTAAGCTGTGTGAGTTGATTAGTGGTAAAGGCAAGACGTGTCTGTCTGACTTTGGAGGTAAAAGACTGCAGGCGGGTACTAAATAAAGACAGGAGAGGTTCTGTGGAGGCAGTATAAAGAGTTTTGAAGAATTCAGACCAGAATGTGACAAGCATGGGACAGAACCAAACAATATGGGAATGGTTGGTTGGTCAACATTTGATCAAACCCTTTCAGTGTCACCATGAGACCATGTTGTCAATCCAGACTGTTTTACTTTATTTCTCCTTTTTGATTATTTACTGATTATTTAGACTGTGGGGTGAGGCATGTTAAGAAAAATACATTTCATGTAGAGCGGTGCTCACTAACCTTCTCCAAGCCAAATCATTTTACACATGTACTCTTTTATTAACAAATGGTGAATTTCAACAACTTTAAATTTGACTTTACTTGCTTGGAATGCCAGCGCATTGTATGAGTCTGTCAGTCTGCCCCAGGGCAGCTGTGGGTACAATGTAGCTTACCACTGTCAGTGTGTGAATGGGTGGATGACTGATTGTAGTGTAAAGCGCTTTGGGGTCTCTGGGGACTTGATAAAGCGCCATACAAGTACAGGCCATTTACCATGAGCTGAAATATGACAAAATCTCAAAATCCACAGAGAAATAGATTACAGGTCCTTCTCAAAATATTAGCATATTGTGATAAAGTTCATTATTTTCCATAATGTCATGATGAAAATTTAACATTCATATATTTTAGATTCATTGCACACTAACTGAAATATTTCAGGTCTTTTATTGTCTTAATACGGATGATTTTGGCATACAGCTAATAAAAACCCAAAATTCCTATCTCACAAAATTAGCATATCATTAAAAGGGTCTCTAAACGAGCTATGAACCTAATCATCTGAATCAACGAGTTAACTCTAAACACCTGCAAAAGATTCCTGAGGCCTTTAAAACTCCCAGCCTGGTTCATCACTCAAAACCCCAATCATGGGTAAGACTGCCGACCTGACTGCTGTCCAGAAGGCCACTATTGACACCCTCAAGCAAGAGGGGTAAGACACAGAAAGAAATTTCTGAACGAATAGGCTGTTCCCAGAGTGCTGTATCAAGGCACCTCAGTGGGAAGTCTGTGGGAAGGAAAAAGTGTGGCAGAAAACGCTGCACAACGAGAAGAGGTGACCGGACCCTGAGGAAGATTGTGGAGAAGGGCCGATTCCAGACCTTGGGGGACCTGTGGAAGCAGTGGACAGAGTCTGGAGTAGAAACATCCAGAGCCACCGTGCACAGGCGTGTGCAGGAAATGGGCTACAGGTGCCGCATTCCCCAGGTCAAGTCACTTTTGAATCAGAAACAGCGGCAGAAGCGCCTGATCTGGGCTACAGAGAAGCAGCACTGGACTGTTGCTCAGTGGTCCAAAGTACTTTTTTCGGATGAAAGCAAATTCTGCATGTCATTCGGAAATCAAGGTGCCAGAGTCTGGAGGAAGACTGGGGAGAAGGAAATGCCAAAATGCCAGAAGTCCAGTGTCAAGTATCCACAGTCAGTGATGGTCTGGGGTGCCGTGTCAGCTGCTGGTGTTGGTCCACTGTGTTTTATCAAGGGCAGGGTCAATGCAGCTAGCTATCAGGAGATTTTGGAGCACTTCATGCTTCCATCTGCTGAAAAGCTTTATGGAGATGAAGATTTCATTTTTCAGCACGACCTGGCACCTGCTCACAGTGCCAAAACCACTGGTAAATGGTTTACTGACCATGGTATCACTGTGCTCAATTGGCCTGTCAACTCTCCTGACCTGAACCCCATAGAGAATCTGTGGGATATTGTGAAGAGAACGTTGAGAGACTCAAGACCCAACACTCTGGATGAGCTAAAGGCCGCTATCGAAGCATCCTGGGCCTCCATAAGACCTCAGCAGTGCCACAGGCTGATTGCCTCCATGCCACGCCGCATTGAAGCAGTCATTTCTGCCAAAGGATTCCCGACCAAGTATTGAGTGCATAACTGTACATGATTATTTGAAGGTTGACGTTTTTTGTATTAAAAACACTTTTCTTTTATTGGTCGGATGATATATGCTAATTTTGTGAGATAGGAATTTTGGGTTTTCATGAGCTGTATGCCAAAATAATCCGTATTAAGACAAAAAAAGACCTGAAATATTTCAGTTAGTGTGCAATGAATCTAAAATATATGAATGTTAAATTCTCATCATGACATTATGGAAAATAAGGAACATTATCACAATATGCTAATATTTTGAGAAGGACCTGTATATCAACAGCTGTGATGCATTACAAAAAGTTCTAAGCAAAGGAGCTCAAGGGGTGGGCTAGGATGTTGTTTAAGCCAACGAAATCAAGATCACTTGCCTTAAAAAAGACAAAGTAACAGTTTCGTTTTTCTGTCACAGGAACAACTATTCCTACCCTATCTGAGAAGCTAATGAAGAGCTTGGGGAAGTATTGACTGCAGCCTCCGGGATATTACCTCCATCAAGGTCACCTGTGAGGAGCTGGCTGGGACAAGCGAGAGGAGCTTGATTTTTTTCACAGATAACAAATATGTAAAAAATGTATTTTAACATAAGTTACCAACTGTGCTGTAATACCAAGAGTCAGCTGACCCTAAAGTCTCCAGAGCAGGAATAGCAGTGAAGATCGGCCAGAAATGGAGAGCAGAGGCAGCCGTCCAACAGGCAGAGTCAGGGTTAAGACATCGAGTACTGGTGGGAACTACGGCCAGAGGGAGGGCTGGGCTAGGAACCACCACACCTCTCTAATTTCACAAGGCTCGGCGAA
Source organism: Girardinichthys multiradiatus (assembly GCF_021462225.1). NCBI lineage: Eukaryota > Metazoa > Chordata > Actinopteri > Cyprinodontiformes > Goodeidae > Girardinichthys > Girardinichthys multiradiatus. Next base: position 33,899,317 of record NC_061805.1, on the reverse strand, counting down.
ATCAGCTCTTGAGGAGAAGAGGGCCAGCAGAGCAGTGGGGATGAGACAGCAACGCACCTGGACGAATTGGGAGCAAATTGTGGAGAGGAATATCTCACGGACTGACCTCTGGTGGACGGAGCCACACCGTAATAAATTTGTCGTCCAGGCTGTTTGCAACGTCCTTCGCAGCACTTCCAACCTACACTGCTGGGGCTTTGCCGGCACACCGGCAGGCTCACTGTGCAAGAGAAAGGAGACCCTCAAGGACAAATTAAGTTGCTGCCCCAAAGCTCTGGGGGAGGGCCGTTTGTAATTATTATTATGCTTATGTTATTTAATATTTAAATAAATAACCAATCGGTCTGTTAAGTGTTGTCCCGTGAATACCAGCCCGATATGGTGGTGGTATTAGAACAAGAGAGAAAAGGGTGAATCAAGCACTGGCATTACTGAACAGTCCAGGACAGTTTATACTGCACTCTGCATCACAGGGGAATAAAGAAGAAAAGCCATACACAGCAGCACAGCGGCAGCAGAGAAAGCCTCTAGAGGGCTATGATGAAGAAAGTGGACCCGTGGTCGAGTGCTGCTAGGGGGAGGCCCGATCAACTTTAGCTGGGTTGCCTGAGTGAGGGTGTATGATGTTTTGATTTGAAACACTCAGTGACCTCAGAATAACATCACTGATGGATGATGTGCCCTAGCCTGCAGTTTCACCACAAACAAAAATATAAGTGTCACACTGAATCATCTGTCAAATACCTAGGTGAACACAGTCAATGTATGTATGCTTTGACAGGGGACAATATGCACTGAATTATAGTAACATCACCAAATACTGCACAGAATCTGCCCAAAGTCAGTGTGATGACTGTGACTGCACACTATCAGCTAGTGCTCTGCAGTTGGGCTCATAGTTGGACCCACCCAGCCAGTGAGCCATGTCTGGGGCTTTGAGTAGATTATTGATTAGATTTGAGTAGATTATTTTCATCTAGGAAAATGCCATCTCACAGAGGTCTAATGAACCAAAAATACCTTCATTTTCCTTGCATGAGAGGAGAGAAATTAGTTTTTCCTCTGCTCGTAAGTCCCCAGGTAATGTTGTTAGCCTTTAACTGCAGTTTAAAGTCACTTTGCAATCATTTTCATGTCAAATCCATCAGGTAAAAAAATTTGTCTGGCATCTTTCTTGATACAGTTTGATACAATTTGAATGGCATGAAATACATTTTTTTATCAATTTTGACAATATCCTCAATATCCTCCATGACAAAGATTTCCTGAAAACTCCTGTTAAATTCTGCGGCTACTTTATCCAGATGAACTGCTGGACAGCTGCTCAGGATTAGCCTGTCCTGTGTGACAGACTCTTCTTTCTAATCTGTGTGGTTCACAGACCCACTTTGGCTTTGAATGCATTGACAGTGTATTTAAATAGTTTGCACATGACAATGCTGTAATGTATAACGATGACATCACATTACTCATACATTCAGTGACAGCAGTGCAGTTAAATGGAGACAAAGTAATGCAATGCATGCTGCAGGAAAACAAGACTGATTAACTGATGGCAGTATACAGGAACGTTATGTTTGAGTTTTCTCGGCTTCCGTAGTTCGTGCGATGGGGCACATGGAACCACTAGTACTAGTTAGCAGTAAACCAGCGCCATGCTCCACATGATTGGGGCATCCCGTTATTTACGTATTAGAACAATATAACATACGGATTATTTTTCACCCCAACGGCTTGCCACATGGAACTGAGGAGAAAACGCCTATCGACACAACACAGACATTGCCTCTGTTTACACATATTGAGCAGCATAAATTGACGGTCAATTACTGAATACAAATATTTTTGTTTTGTGTGAGTCGTTGAACAACGCGGCGGCCACAGCGACAGTCATCAGAATCAAAATCGATAAAAACAAACAACTATTGGAAAGAAATTCACTTACCCATACCACCTCCCGATTTCCACTGATCAGTAAAATCCAGACCTGTTGAGATAAATTTACTGAGCGATTCTCGCAACTCAAACTTTTATTTAACAATCCTATATTTAGAGATTACAGATAACTGTTTAATCGCTTTAGATGTTAGTTTTTACAGGGAGCCGTCCAGGTAACTCTCCTGCTCTAGTAGAGTCGTGTCGGGTCAGCGGGTGGTCCTCCAGTTTGTCCCAGGACGGACTGCGTTCAGACCGCCAAACTAATGCAGATATAACAAGTGTCCCAGGGCAACCATGAACATATCCGTCCTCAGCTGTCTGGACACGATGGAGTCACTCAAGACGCATATTAGTTCACAAATATTCAGCTTGCAGAAGAAACCACGGCGAAGAAAAGCTGACTCCGCTAACGCGCCTAGAAAGTCTTCTTCTTGGCTCAATGGAGGCTAGAGTGAAACGTCTCGACTTATTATCGCCACCTAGTGGAAGAACGAAAAACTCAGGTCTAAGCTGAAAGAGAAAGAAAACTATGTTCAGACAGACAGACGTGGTTGTTAATTTCACCAAATTTACATTAGTTACTAAGTATACAATAAAAAAACTCAAAAACATTTACAAAGTATTAATTTAACAGTGTGTAGACTACCATGGGATTTCATCTTATTTACATTGTTACGTTTTTCTTCTCCATTGAATGTTACAGGATACATTTCACAATTGAAATGGAAAAACCTTTGAAATAGTCATAGTCTCATTTTTTTAATAAGAGAAACCTTGCATTTCAACAGTTGTGCACAGTTTTTTGTCCTAGGGTACACTTATTTTAATTAAGTTTCTTGTGATGACTTGACATGAAATATTTTGGATGCATTTATTACTCGGGGAACACAGAACAGGATAGACATGTAATTTGACCTCATTCCACTTGATGCCAGCCTCTTTCAGTTAATCGCTCTGCAACAGTTTGTTCCTCAGTTATGAATCAGTGAAGTTAGAAAGGTAAACACAAAGATAGCCACATTTTTCACACATCTCAAAGATCATTTTGGTGTTTTTTTTAGTTTTTTTTTAGCTTAAACGACTGTGTATTAAGCTACTTCCAACTACTTTATCAGATGTGCAACGTTGTTCATTTCAGTGTTTGCTTACCAGCACAGCTTGTACCTAAAGTCGACTGGATGAGGAGCTGAAAATACTGATGGGAAAATTATGGAGGGAAATCTGTGATCCAAACAGCTGAGCTGAGCAGTGAGACACTGCAGGAAAAAACTATTTGTTTTTGTATTTTTACTTTATTTTCTCACAGAAATGTAAAAAGAACACATCCATTTTTTACAAATCACTCTGCAAACACAAGAATCTCACAGAACATAAAGTCCATCATTAGATGTCACCAGAATGGGAGTTGAAGCTACTAATGGAAATGAACTGAGCAGTGAGACACTGCATGCAAAAGCATGTTTTTTTGTCTATTTAATTTATTTTGATATTTGAGCCATTTTATTTTTTACTACAGAAAAATGGAAACAAAATAACTATAATGAAACAATACATTTGTTGGGTCTGAGTTTCTCTAACAGTCCCAAAAATATTCACATTAGTGGTAGGTGAAACTTCAAATTTGGGTATTGATTTGATACCAAGTTAATACAGGGCCGGCAGCAACACGGATAATAAGTACTTAGGGCACAACGAAATGTTATTACATATTATAACGCATTATTACACGGGCCAGTTTCATGTTTCAGATTTAAGTAAATTTTTCAATCCAAAAGCATCATTTTACAAATAATATTCGGCTGATTATTATTTTAAATTATTATAACTTGAATGTCAAAATATACTCAATAGGAAATCAGTTGTGGTTTATCAATAGCCTGACCAACTATGTTGTGAATTTCCATATTAACTCTTGGGTATCAGACAAAATAAAAAACAAAAAACACAACTACTTGAATACCCCCTGCTTCTCTGAAATGCCATTAATGACTGTCTGTGGTGTGGGTCTCTATGTTACCTTTGAGAGAACGCTTAAATAAATTTGTATTACCACAGTAGTGGACAGACCCCTTACACTGCAAATCACTCCATTTCCATGTGTAGCTCTAAAATGGATCCTTAGGACACTCCTCTATCTCTGTTTTTACTCATGGCAGCATCTGCTTCATGTGTTGTGCAGCTGACCTCAGGGTGGTTTTTGGATTAACCTCTTGTGTGCAACTCTCAGAGGAAGATATTTAAATGTCTCTTGGGTTGGAAGCATTGATGCATCTAGGTAATCAATGAGATCAAGAGGTTCATCTGTGTCTTCTGCTTAAAGATCTTCTGTTAGAATCCTGGTACCCCATGTACAAAGGATGGATATGCTGTTTTGTGCTGGGCTGAGGAGTGTCCAGCCCAGCAGTGTAATTATCTGCGGGGCTCCCTGGTAAAATCATGTCGGGTCATAAAAGGCATGAAGGCTCATTTTTTTCATACCTATACAGCTATGCTGTCTTTAATTGTATCATCAGTTTTCATGTGGTGATTATAAGCAATCCCTTGAAACCAATAAAGTATGTTGTAATTTGGAATAAGTATCTATCTATATATATATATACATACAGTGCCTTGCGAAAGTACTCGGCCCCCTTGAATTTTTCAACCTCTAACCACATTTCAGGCTTCAAACATAAAGACATAAAGTTCAAATTTTTTGTGAAGAATCAGCAACAAGTGGGACACAATCGTGAAGTGGAATGAAATTTATTGGATGTGTCAAACTTTTTTAACAAATAAAAAACTGAAAAGTGGGACGTGCAATATTATTCGACCCCTTTATTTTCAGTGCAGCAAACTCACTCCAGATGTTCAGTGAGGATCTCTGAATGATCCAATGTTGTCCCAAATGACTGATGATGATAAATAGAATCCACCTGTGTGTAATCAAGTCTCCGTATAAATGCACCTGCTCTGTGATAGTGTCAGAGTTCTGTTCAAAGCGTAGAGAGCATCATGAAGACCAAGGAACACACCAGGCAGGTCCGAGATACTGTTGTGGAGAAGTTTAAAGCCGGATTTGGATACAAAAGATTTCCCAAGCTTTAAACATCTCAAGGAGCACTGTGCAAGCAATCATATTGAAATGGAAGGAGTATCAGACCACTGCAAATCTACCAAGACCCGGCCGTCCCTCTAAACTTTCATCTCGAACAAGGAGAAGACTGATCAGAGATGCAGCCAAGAGGCCCATGATCACTCTAGATGAACTGTAGAGATCTACAGCTGAGGTGGGAGAGTCTGTCCACAGGACAACAATAAGTCGTACGCTGCACAAATCTGGCCTTTATGGAAGAGTGGCAAGAAGAAAGTCATTTCTCAAAGATATCCATAAAAAGTCTCATTTAAAGTTTACCACAAGCCACCTGGGAGACACACCAAACATGTGGAAGAAGGTGCTCTGGTCTGATGAAACCAAAATCAAACTGTTTGGCCACAATGCAAAACGATATGTTTGGCGTAAAAGCAACAGAGCTCATCACCCTGAACACACCATCCCCACTGTCAAACATGGTGGTGGCAGCATCATGGTTTGGGCCTGCTTTTCGTCAGGAGGGACAGGGAAGATGGTCAAAATTGATGGGAAGATGGATGGGTCCAAATACAGGACCATTCTGGAAGAAAACCTGTTGGAGTCTGCAAGAGACCTGAGACTGGGACGGAGATTTATCTTCCAACAAGATAATGATCCAAAACATAAAGCCAAATCTACAATGAAATGGTTCACAAATAAACGTATCCAGGTGTTGGAATGGCCAAGTCAAAGTCCGACCTGAATCCAATCGGGAATCTGTGGAAAGAGCTGAAGACTGCTGTTCATGAACGCTCTCCATCCAACCTCACTGAGCTCGAGATGTTTTGCAAGGAATAATGGGCAAGAATTTCAGTCTCTTGATGTGCAAAACTGATAGAGACAAACCCCAAGCGACTTGCAGCTGTAATTGCAGCAAAGGGTGGCGCTACAAAGTATTAATGCAAGGGGGGTGAATAATATTGCATGTCTCACTTTTCAGTTTTTTATTTGTTAAAAATGTTTGCACATCCAATAAATTTCATTCCATTTCACGATTGTGTCCCACTTGTTGATTCTTCACAAAAAATTAGAATTTTATATCTTTATGTTTGAAGCCTGAAATGTGGCAAGAGATTGACCAGTTCAAGGGAGCCGAGTACTTTGGCAAGGCACTGTAGATGTCGCAACATCTAATAACAACAGACTTATTTAGAAGATGTGGGAGGTATGACAGGAAGAGGATAATTATGCTCACAAGGCTTAACAATCAGGGAAGTCCATCGGCAACTGAGGTGTGGAGGAGGATGAATGGAGAAGTACAGTTTTAAAGGTGGCCTGGTTAACAGAATTTGAAATATGTCGATGAGCTTAACTTCGGTAAAGTTGGAAAGATATTCACAGATTCAATACCGACACCTGTCTGCAACCACAACAAGGCAGACAGTGAGCTACAATCTTATTTTCCTCAGGCCTACCACCCCGCTGGGAGACTTACAGTGGCCTCAATGCAGAGCTTGCTGCTCCTCCAATAGACCATCTGCAAATTGCAAAGCCAGAAAAATATAATGGAGAAATGTTCAATAGTGTCACCAAGGAGAGGTGTATTGTCATCAAAATCATTTTATGTCTATGTGATCTCACGTTGTTCATACTGCATTTCTTGAATTGGAAAATAATACTTGTTAAAATTTTAAAGAATTTCCCAAAGCCTATGGCCTACATAGCCAAATATTCAGTAAAATCCCTTTTGCTAGGTGTAGGATAGAACAAAAAAACCATCACGAATAACAGTCTGCTCAATCAGTCAAATTTCCATGTAACATTATGGGTTTTTATAAATGGTAAATGGACTGAACTTATATAGCACCTTTTCAGTTATACAGACCACTCAAAGCGCTTTACACTACAGCCACATTCACCCAATCACTAACACTCACACATTCATACACCAATCGATAGGCAACTTAAGGTTAAGTGCCTTGTTCAGGGGCACATTGATATATGGCAGGAGGAAGCTGGAATTGAACCAACAACCTTCTGATTGCAAGCTCCTACTGAGCCACAGTCGCCAGTATTACATCTTATAGGTATTGTTATCCACTGTTTGGAGTTTTTGGATTACATAAAAATAATCACGTCTATTCCATATCAGTTTACACTGTTTGTTAGTTCTCCAACATATTTGATAAAATGTGCTGGTGTTGAGTTATTACCTCATAACTGCCTCATGGCCACTGTCTTGCAACCAGGTACAATAAGACCAATCCGATGCATTGTGTAATTAAGTACCAATCAATCACGATCAGCCATCAATTAAGCTCAGTACAGCAATAACCTCTTAGAGATCAGTTTTAAAAAGAAGCTTATGCCTAGATTTTCAGTAGCTTTGCTTTATGTTCATTGGAAATATGAACAAAATTTCAATGGTAAGACAAACCATCTTCTTTTCCTTGTCATACTAATCTCAATACTAGCATATAAACATACCTCATTCATCACAAATGACAAGGAAATTCAGGGCTAATTTATCTTCCTCTGAATTAAAACATGAGGAATATATATATATATATATATATATATATATATATATATATATATATATATATATATATATATATATGAATGAGTACATAAAGAAAGCAACCCAATAAAATAAATGTTGAACATAAACCTCTATCTTTTTTCTGTTATCAGAAAATGTACTTTCCAATTAGACTTGTATTTTTTCCAAGGGAAACTTGCCACTTGCAGTATGATGGATGTGTGCCAATCTCTTCAGTATTTATTTCTTTAAATCAGAGATAAAGTGCATCTGTTTGAGGGGAACAGACAGCTGTTCTACACTATTACAGCTTGAATTGACATTATCAGACTAAACACAGAGTAAAATGCAATAAACATAATATTTAATAATCAGATAAATCTTGAAAAAATTTGAGTTCAGCCAGTGATCCAGGCCTCAGTAACAATCAAGTGTCCCTTTTGGAAACAAATTGCCATCCATTTTTTAAAACCATTTTCTGAGATTAATCCACACTTTTTCTAGATCCTAGTTCATATTTCATCCATGGGGGTTACTTATATTTTAAGGGTTTTGTTCAAATGGCAAGATAAAAAAGAAGTATTCTTCATTTTATTCTGACATTAATCAGCATGTTTCTTTTCTTTCATCTGTTCAGACCTCCCACAGCATTATCTGTGTTGTGATTATGAATCTGAGAATATTATTTAATATTTCGGTCTATTAAGGGTTATCCTGTGAATACCAGCCCAGTAAGGTGGTGGTATTAGGACAAAATCAAAAGGGTGAGCCAAGCTCTGACATTTTTAAACAGCAAAACTCTACACACTTGGAATGAATTCACACAATTTCTTAAAATACAAGAATTTATTAACAAAAATAAGTAAACTCAAAGCCAAACATATTTCAATCAACAAACTCTTTACCATGCTAAAACAATCCAACTAACTACCAAGCAGAATTAAAGAATAACGAAGACTAATGGGCTATGTATAATATAAACAAGTTGATTAAAGATGATTGAAACCATGACCAAAAGAGTGATGCAACATTACCATGCAATGTTTATGTTTGAGAACCAAGAATTATCTTGAAGAATCTGGAAGTGAAGTTAAGTTAGTCTTGGCAATAATCAGTACAACTTTAGACACCCCTTCACAATGCAAGATCAGATAAAATATTATTTTAATAAAAAAGTGTTTTAAAGAATGATCTGCTGAATCATACCAACCTTCTGGATGACTAATTTTCAACGGGGTTTCATTAGCTGCCTGTATTTATTAAAATAATATTTAAAGAAATATTATTAAGGGAATATTTTGGAAAAGAGCCAAATTTTCTGGAGAAATGGGGCCTAATGGTGTTTACTTAGTTATCAGATTTAGTAAAATAATGTTTAGGGACTATTATTTACTAGCTTGAAAACTAACAACCTTTCTGTTAAATATTCCCTAGCAGGCAAGTACGTGTTGTTAGCTTGTTAGCAGGGAAAGCTAACAAAGAAAGCTGATAGCTTAGCATCAGAATCAAACACACACCTTTAAAATACCGTTAATAAAAGGGTTAAAATGCATGAGCGCAGACGAGGTGTTATGGCCGATCTGTGTTTAAAATCACCCTTTAAATAAAGGTGTCTTAACTTTAAAAACACACAAACACAGAATACAAAGCTGAGCACGTGTGCTGCAGGTAGCCTGCTAGCACCAAGATAGCTGAGTTTCACACAAACAAAATCAAACTTCATAAATTGTAAAACATTCAGATCATAAATCTTTCTCTATTACTCTCCCCAAACCTAACCTCTGAACCATGCTGAGGAGGAGTCTTCCGGGCGACGGCAAAATTTGAAGAAAGCTCTGTGAACAAAGGTTTAGCTTCCAGCTAACCTCCGTAGCTGAGGGTGAAAGACGGCTCGTTCTGTCCGCCAACCAACTGCACGTTACCGTAACCACGGTGATGTGGGGCCGTTGTCCTTTCTTCCAGACTCGGCTTGTAGAGACAGCGTCTCTGCAGGGAACTCTCTGGAATACAGTTTGCTTCTGCATGCCTCAGAGAGAAAGTAAAGCAATGCTTATACGTTAATTTCCCTTTTATGAATGAATACCGGATTCTTTCAACAGTAATTTATCAGTACTTAACTTGTGCATATGATTGCGTGATCTTCTGACACCCTTGGATCCTGTTTGAAGAGTTTATGTCTGTTTGCCAGCAAAGAGACATTAGCGCGCTGCCTCCCCTATCCTGGTCCCGCAGAGGAGCAGTGGAAGAGATCGGACCATTGGAAAGGTGGGGGTTTTATACAGCCAGTGGATCATGGGAAATCCTCTGTTACAGTTTGCTTGGCTGTGCCGGAAGTAGGTTAAATTCAGTTTATTTTGAAAGTTCCAGGAAAGTCTATACTGGCCTTTCATGTTGTAACCATGGCTGTGGTCCCAACACCTGTCATAGAAGATAGAGGTTCCCTCTGACTAGATGTTCTGGAACCAGGAGCATTACTCCAGTTTGGGCCAAGAGGATCCACAGTCTCAGCGAATGATTGAGAACCAGTGTAATTTTGAACCTCTGCAGATGAAAGGAAAATTAAAGGAACATCAATAAAGGAACCAGAACCTTTGCAAATAAAAGATAAAAAAAGGTCCTGGAACCTCTTGAGATAAAGGAGACAACTGAAAGACCAGATCTTCTCTATATGAAAGAGGAACAGGAGGAACCAGAATCTCTACTGATAAATGTTGAATCTGAGGAACCAGAACCTATACAGATAAATGTTAAACAGGAGGACAAAGGACCACCAAAGATAAAGGATGAACAAGAAGTATTGAAATGTCTTGCAATAACTGAATATCAGGAAGGACCAGAATTTCTATATTTGAAAGAGAAACATTGGGAACCAGAACTACCACAGATAAAGGATGAACAGAACGTACTAAAACCTCTTCTAATTATTGAGTATCAGGAAGGACAAGAATTTCCTAATGTCAAAGAGAAACAGGGAGAATCTGAACCTACGAAGATAAAGGATGAACAAGAGGAACTCTGTATTAGTCTGGAACAGGGCAGCTTGAACAGAAGCTGAAGACTAATACCATCACAGTAAATTCTACTATTCTGCTTTTAAACCCATCTAATTTCAACCTAATGTTAGACACTTCCATGGCCCTTCCATTGTGTTGGATGAAAAGTGGATGATGATGATGTTGACATAGAAACCATTTTTTTGTCTGGGGACGATAAATGGTGTGGATAGCAAATAGTCGAAAGAACCTAAGAAACATGGGTCGGGCTATCAATTTTATCCATGACCCTAGCGAGAAGGACAGGGTCATGGATGCTTTGCTCAAAAACTGCACATAGCTTTGGCTACCTAGCCTAGCCTCACCAACACTTATGTTGTCCTTCTCCACCTGTCTTGTCACTTACAGGACACTGCATTGGATCCTAGAGTGGATGACCTTTAAATAGCCTACTTATAAGTCTCGTGTGAAGGAGCAGGCTAAGGCCTAGAATATCGGGTGGAGTTTTCAAGTATGTGAAGGAACCATACCCTACCCCACCTCTGTCTCAGTCAAACAGACATGTTTCAGTCTTTTGAGCCATATTTGAAGTCAGCAGGCTGGTAGTGTGAACTGATAACTGACCTAACTGCAAACGCATGTTGCCAACAGCCAATGAAAAAGGGTGGCTGGGACACAACATAATCAGTGGACGTTTTATGTTGTCTTCAAATCCTTTTTTGTAATTATAATATTATAAATCTAAGCTCAATACAACAGTGGGCATAATATAACTGATGAACTAACTAATTAGAATCAGTGATAAAAAGAAGCAAAAAACACTACAAAAAATCCAAAGAGACACTCAGATATTTAAGATGAAAAACAGAAAATGATGAAGGGACTATATAAAGGAAATAAACTAATCAGTTCTGACATTGAACATACAGATACAAATGCTCTAAAAAATAATATGTCAGTAATGATACAATTAAGTGGCTTAGTTGTGGGTTCATAACAAAAGACAAAGTAGTTTTCCAATCATAATAGTTATTTAGCATGAATTCTGGATTATTATTACGGGTGCAATCCAGTCCAGATATTATATTGTCTGTGAAGACAGAAATAACATGTTCAGAATAAACCAAAATTGAAAGTCATTCCAAAAAAATATGTTCCAAACTCTCAACATGACTATTACATAAAACAGTCAACACAATACAATCCAGATTTTAATTTGAAATTCATCTGTGCATTAAGCCTAAAGTATTTTAAATCGTAGCATTTTAATTTTGTGGGGAAGTTGAACAGAAGTATTTTGATTTATAAGAATATTTTTTTTATTACAGCCACCTCCTGGGATGTTTTTTTACCCATCAAACGGTCATCCTCATGAGTTTGATACGTTAAGTTGAGTGATCCCTCAGTCGTCCAGTTGTTCAGTGTGTGATTCTTAGTCTTTTAGTCGTTAATTAAAAACCAGTCTGTGAGTGTGAACTCCAAGTCTTTTCAGAATCTGTGAAGACTGTAAGCCATGTAGTGTGTTCCCAGCTTTTAACATCATTATTATATGCAACAAAGTTTTGTGTTTCTGCCGTGGATCCAGAAAGCAAACAGTCGTGATGATACGATCAGTGAAGTTCATGCATTTGCAGTGTAGAAGCTGACATTCAGAGACAATTCTGATGAGGTCAGCAAAAATGCTAATCAAAGATAGCAAAAACAGAATCAAACAAATAGTAAAAGTAGCTGCCAAATGTGGGACAAGGATTTTCCTCCCTGTTCTTTTGTGACAAAGTGAAAGAATTGAATGTACAGGGTTTCAGAGGTCGCCTCCAATTTGATTGCTACAATTGTCCTGATTCCTTGTCTCTTGACAACCAAGGGAAATTTATCCATTGATAACAGGACTTATGTTTCACTTTGGGACAAAGCACCTGCTGAAGCCATAAATTAAGCTTTGTCTGATTGAAGGTACAGCTGCAATCAGCTCAATAAATGGTCATTTGCAAGCTTCACAGGGACACATATATACTATGGAGGTTAATTTGTCTCAATATTATTCAATCAAACAAAAAACTAATTTCAATTAAAAAAAAACTAATCTCAATCAAAAAATATTAAGTTGTGATCAAAACTTTCAGAGTTGCAATGATGTTTTTTTTTTAAATGGAATATTTTATTTTGGGGAGAAAAAAAATTGTTTGATAAAACTTTTTTTGATTAAAATTACTAATTTTTTCTCACCAAGAGAAAAAAGTTATTTGCAAAACATAAACTTTTATTTGCGCATGTTAAAAATCTTTGGTTACGAGTCTCGCTTTTTTGGTTTTGACGCTCTCTGTTTTTGGTTGAACTCAAATAATTTTGAGTTCTGGAAACATGAACATCCTGGGCGGGGCCTAAAGACGAACGATGTAAGACGTTTCCCTATTGGTTAGCGCTGACTAAAGCAGCAGACTCTGATCCCCTTCACCTCTGAACTTCTGCTCGAACTGCAGGGCTTGTAGCGTCGCTTCAGTGAGGAGACATCAACTGTATAGAAGAAAACTGCGGTCAAGTGAGCCGACAGTCAGAAATACGCGGTCACGCCAGCCGACACCAGCTCTCTCTTAAAGATTAGCGTCGCGCATACAAGGCGCATTACGGTAATGGAGCAGAAAGGACGCCGATCCTGGCAACGGTTGAGAAAATAAGAGGAAAACAGAAAAGTAACCTACAGAACATTTATATTAATTAAATTTTTACAACTTTCACATTCATGTTTTATGTAAAAGAATAAATATGTTATATTTTACTGTACAGTTTTGGAGAAATATTTTGTCAAAATGCTCAACCATTATATGTATTTGTCCCACTTTCAGGAATTTACTTCTCCAAAACCACAATATTCGCTTAACCAACCTCTGAGGCCACCACAGAGCAGCTGTATTTGAACAGAGATTAGATTACACACAGGTGGACTCATCAGGAAACTTCTGAAGGGAATTGGTTGCACCCACTGTAAAAGGGGCTGAATACTTTTGCACACCGCACTTTTCAGTGTTTTTTTTTTGTAAAAAGTTTTTAAATCATATATAATTTTCACTCCACTTCACAATTGTATACCACTTTGTGTTAGTCTATCACATAAAATTCCAATAAAATATATTTTGTGGTTGTATTGTGACTGTGGAAACGTTCAGGGGCTATGAATACCTATATAAGAGTTCAAATCTGATTCTGAACTTTTTAACATCCAACAATATTTATTCTGTTTATTCTGTGTCCTCTCATATTGCGTCTGATAAGACACACAAATTGTTCAGAAAGCCATACAATAAATATTGAATCATACAAATTTACACATATATTCATGATCTGTATATCTTTGTAATGTTCAAATTATTCACAAAGTTATTATAATGTTTCCACAAATGTACTTTTTGTTTTTTTCCATATAGTTTTGTCTCTATTATAGTTATTTATATTATGAACAGCACATGAAGCAACATCATTATTAAATTAACTGAGAAAAAAACCATGAAACTACTGGATTAAATAATATATAAATATAGAAAGTGGTGAAAGTGCAGTTGTGGTAGTTTGGCAGTGTATATAATTTTGTGAACATAAATGTGGTTCATTTTATTTAAAAAGTTGTGTTCAAAATAATAGCAGTTTTTTATTAGATTTTAGTTAATTGAAAAAATAGTTAACAGAACAACTGATTAGCAAAATAATTGTTAGTAGTAGCCCTAATGTCAGGCCACGGAGCTGCTCAATGGTGAATAGCTCAATGGTGAGCGGTCGAGATCACCTCTCACTCCACCTGCCCTGCCTGTCCGCCCTCCAACGCCTTCCATCGCTCGGAAGAATCCGCTCGCAAGGCATGGTGGTCGGTCAGCCCCAGTCTCCATGACTTGCTCACTTCTCCCCAGAACCATCTTCCTTGTCCACAAGTAAGCCTCCTTTCTTTTCCCTACATCTATAGTCAAGATCACCAGCCTGATAGTAATCAACCTCTCTCTCTTTTAGTAAGCCGATCCCAGAAGCCATCCGGCTACGGAGTCCTGTTACTGCCTTTAACACCTTCTCAATAAAATTTTGTCTCTACTCTGTGCTGCTGTTGAGTCTCCTGGTTTCAAGTCATTATGACACCTAATCTGTATTTTCCTTTACAGGCTCAAATACTTACTGTATAAACGGAGATATATGGGGTTGTTTATCATTCCTGTGAATCACAAGACACGTTTTGTAGCTTTATAACCACTGTTTTTGAGACCTGCCTCACATCTGTGTTGCATGGAGTCGACCAATTTCTGGCACCTGTGAAAACAGTACGTCAGCCCAGGATGATTTGACAACATTTCACAGTTCCTCTGAATTTCTTGGCTTTGCCCCAGAAAATAGGTTTTCAATTGGATTGAGGTTCAGGGATTGGACTGGCCCCTCCATAACTTTGATTTGTTAGTCTGGAACCATGACGCTGCTCGCTTGCTGGTGACTCTTGGGCACAAGGCAACATGACCTCTTCGAGTATTTTGATATATGCAAACTTATCCATCATCCCGTGTATGGATAAATGGTACCAACACCTTTTAGTAAGAGAAATATCCCCATATCATGATGCTTGAACCACCAATTATTTAAAAAAATATACCTGAAATTATAAAATGTATTGTTTTCTTTTAACTTATTTTGAGACCTGTTGGGAGTTTTTAATCATTACTGGTCAGAGGTCATGTTATAATTAACATTTCTTTTTAGACTTTTTAGATGTTAACTTCATAGATCAGGTTAACTCAAACTCAAATGACATTTACTGATAATCAATTATTATTAATTATAATAAATATTATAGGGAAAAACATGGGAAGAATGATATTAAACTGAGGGTTCTGTGTACCATTGTACACATGTTGGGGTTTTGAAGTTATACATATTTACATATTAAAGGTTAATTGGGAAAGGCACTACATTTTTTATTTTTTTTTTCAGGTGTGTTTTTTCCCGTAGCAATGAGTTTTTAACTGCGTTTGTGAATAAAACATTCAGTTTTATGGAGCAAGTGTCAGCAGGTAAAGAAAAACAGAGCCGGTGGAAATCCATGCTTACGCTTTACTAAACTGTGGTCTTGGTTTTGCAATCTGTGCGCATGGATTACAAGACTATGCTCTCACTTTCTGCAATCCGTCTGCACGGTTTGATAAACTGTGCGCTCCATTTTGCTACTCAGTTACAACGTTAGCTGTTGCTGTCATTTCAAACGTTTTATCTCAGTGTACCAAAATTAAAGTCATATTCCAAGCTGTGAAGTGTGGCAATTAAAACATGGCAGTGCTTTAAATTTCTAAATGACAACGGATCCACTGAACTTCGCAGGTGTGGGCCATGCATCCAAACTTAGCACAATTTTGGAGTTTCCTTGTTTGCAGATGATGGGGTTATATGGAAAAGGGGAAGGGATTGTGAATTTATAGTCACAAAATGCAAGAGGCAATATTGGAGGTAGAGACATGGGCCTTAAAATGGGAGTTCAGGTTCTCAGTGGCAAAAACTAAAGTAGCTGTATTTACTGAAAGGTTAAAGACAATAAAAGTAAATCTTAAGATGTATGAGGAACAATTAGAGGTAGTGGAATCTTTCAAATATTTAGGGATTTGGTTTGACAAAAAAAAAAACTTACATGGGGGTGTACATGTTGGAAAGATTATTGATAACTCCAAAAACGTTATTAATACAATGAGAGGTTTGAGAGGTAAAGATTGGGGTGCAGATAGATGTGCAATGACAACATTATATATAGCTCTGGTGAGATCAGTTCTGGATTATGGGTGCTTAGTGTATCAATCAGCAGCAGTTTCCCTTCTTAAAAAACTGGATGTAATTCAGTACCAAGCATCGAGGTTATGTTGTGGTACAGCTAAATCTACTTCAGTGACTGAGTTACAAGTAGAGTTGGGAGAGATGCCCTTGAGTCTCAGAAGGGAACAACTGGTGCTGATATATTGGGCTAATTTAAAGGGGCACATGGATGTCCATCCTACAAAGATGGTGCTGCAACCAAGCCAAGAAAAAGCAAAATGTCAGTTCAAACATTTTGGATGGAAGTTTTGGAAAACTGGTAAACAAGGCTGAAGTAGGTCAATTGGATATAAGTCGTACAGTTTCCTTGGCAGCAGTTCCTCCTTGGGTCCTCGGGGAGGCAAACACTGATACCTGTCTGTTACAATTAAAACACAGATCAAGTATAAATAAGCAAGGTGCTATCCATCATATACAGTCCAGATACAGTGCCTTGCGAAAGTACTCGGCTCCCTTGAACTTTTCAACCTCTTTCCACATTTCAGGCTTCAAACATAAAGATATAAAATTCAACTTTTTTGTGAAGAATCAACAAGTGGGACACAATTGTGAAGTGGAATGAAATTTATTGGATGTGTCAAACTTCTTTAACAAATAAAAAACTGAAAAGTGGGACGTGCAACATTATTCAGCCCCCATTGCGTTAATACTTTTTAGCGGCACCCTTTGCTGCAATTACAGCTGCAAGTCACTTGGGGTTTGTCTCTATCAGTTTTGCACATCGAGAGACTGAAATTCTTGCCCATTCTTCCTTGCAAAACAGCTGGAGCTCAGTGAGGTTGGATGGAGAGCGTTCATGAACAGCAGTCTTCAGCTCTTTCCACAGATTCTCGATTGGATTCAGGTCTGGACTTTGACTTGGCCATTCCAACACCTGAATACATTTATCTGTGAACCATTCCATTGTAGATTTGGCTTTATGTTTTGGATCATTGTCTTGTTGGAAGATAAATCTCCATCCCAGTCTCAGGTCTCTTGCAGACTCCAACAGGTTGTCTTCCAGAATGGTCCTGTATT
Source organism: Girardinichthys multiradiatus (assembly GCF_021462225.1). Lineage (NCBI taxonomy): Eukaryota > Metazoa > Chordata > Actinopteri > Cyprinodontiformes > Goodeidae > Girardinichthys > Girardinichthys multiradiatus. The sequence continues at coordinate 33,881,949 of NC_061805.1, read as the reverse complement.
TGGACCCATCCATCTTCCCATCAATTTTGACCATCTTCCCTGTCCCTGCTGATGAAAAGCAGGCCCAAACCATGATGCTGCCACCACCATGTTTGACAGTGGGGATGGTGTGTTCAGGGTGATGAGCTGTGTTGCTTTTATGCCAACCATATCGTTTTGCATTGGGGCCAAACAGTTCGATTTTGGTTTCATCTGACCAGAGCACCTTCTTCCACATGTTTGGTGTGTCTCCCAGGTGGCTTGTGGCAAACTTTAAACGAGACTTTTTATGGATATCTTTGAGAAATGGCTTTTTTCTTGCCACTCTTCCATAAAGGCCAGATTTTGCAGTGTACGACTGATTGTTGTCCTATGAACAGACTCTCCCACCTCAGCTGTAGATCTCTGCAGTTCATCCAGAGTGATCATGGGCCTCTTGGCTGCATCTCTGATCAGTCTTCTCCTTGTTCGAGATGAAAGTTTAGAGGGACGGCCGGGTCTTGGTAGATTTGCAGTGGTCTGATACTCCTTCCATTTCAATATGATTGCTTGCACAGTGCTCCTTGAGATGTTTAAAGCTTGAGAAATCTTTTTGTATCCAAATCCGGCTTTAAACTTCTCCACAACATTATCTTGGACCTGCCTGGTGTGTTCCTTGGTCTTCATGATGCTCTCTGCGCTTTGAACAGAACCCAGAGACTATCACAGAGCAGTTTCTTATAAAATCTGAAATGTATAGTCGAATATAGGTTTGCCATTCTGGTTCACACTCCAATTCAGAAGGTGGCGGTAATGCACACTGAACGTTGTTTGCCAACCACCAATAAAAAATAAGAAGATCAGCTCGCGTCTTTTTAAGTACGTCGAGGCTCTGTTTTCTGCAGCCTGTTAATATTTACAATAGATTTAAAAGGATACTCTTGAATGCATTCCCAGTCCAGACGTTTTGTATTTCAGGTTTATTTTTCTGCTACCGTTGAAGTTCTGTTACTAATGTTGATAAAAACCTCTTGAGTTTTTGGGTCTGTTAGCATAGTTAGCGTTGTTTTATCTTCTGAAGTAAATATTTGTGTCTCTGCAGCAACAATGCCTTCAGCTCAGTCTCTGAGAGAGTTTATCAGGGAGCGACTGATCGCCGCTGCTGAAGAAATATTCACCGAGGTTGATAAAACCATCGTCCTCTATGAGGAAGAGCTGGATCGTCTCAGACTGCTAAATATCAGCTGGAAACCCCAAATAAAGCTACAGAAAATAGGTATGAACCTTTAGCGGTGCTGATGTTGTTTTAATGAACAAAGAGCTGCAGGAATGTCTTTTTTAAATGGTAGTTTTGGAGCTTAGTTACAAAACCAAAGTGAAATAGGTCGAGTAAACAGTGTTTTTATGGAGGTTACGAAAACAAGCAAATCTCAGCTCAATTAGAAACCAAATGTCGGAGTCAAATAAATAGTTTGATGTAAACCATTTTCCTACAAATCAAGCAGCCATTTCACTGGGTTTGTCAACAATATTTTCAAACCAATGTAATGTGGGGAAAATAAACATGTTAAATACCAGAGACCAGATGGAAAAGCAATATAAATATAAAAGAGCATGATCTGATAAGGGAAAAGTCACATCTTGGTGTCCATCTTATGCTACAAGAGTTTTGGGGGGAAAAAAGGCTACTGGTTTAATCAACTTACTTTATTCTACTATTTCATATGTCTTTTTTGACCTATAACTGCTTTTATGAGAAAATCCCCTCTAGTTTAATATTTTGACGTACAAATGAAAATGTTAGACATGCTGATGTTAGGTCTCTCAAATATAGTCCTGATATCTTTTTTTATTTTAAATTTTTTTATCGTGTCCTGTGCAGCAGAGTAGCACTTAGATAACTGCTATAACTTCATTAAATTGCTTTGGGAGATTGCTTTGGGATTATTTCAAATGAAATGGGCACGGAGACACCTATGCACCGGCAGGGAGAGACATCAGCCACCAGCAGGGAGTGTGACGGGGGGGGCTAAGATGATCCAGGAGAGGGGGAGACTAAAACCCAATCTGACAGAAAAACAGGCACACACAGTCACAATAACACTTTCCCACCCTTATGCATACACATACAAACACTCACACAAAACACGAAGACACACAAGAATGGATGCCGCACACTCTCTGTTGAGCACTGATGCGCGTTTCCACCATTTTTGAGAACCAATCATGAGTCATCAACAGTGGGCGTTACATAGCGTGATAGCAAGACAACGCAGCTTGTTGAGCTGTGCGCAATGTTCCTTCTGATGCAAAAAGAGAGTATCCATAAACTACAGTTAATATGGAAAACGGAGACGGAGGCTTTGTGCAAAAACAATGGTATGTACAATGTTTTTAATTGCATATGTTCATTATCCGCGGGTGTAATGGAAACAAGTATTTATGCAATGTGTGTTTAGTGTGTTTTTGCAAAGCTAAAAATAATATTTATATGATTCGTTCTTCATCTTGGCTGCTGTACTTGCTGGTTCTATTGTCTGTGGCTTTGACCCACCCAGGGGTTACATTATGGTTTCTGCTTAAGAACCGAGCATTCTGCAGTGCCTGAGTTGAACCAGATGTCGCGCTCTAAGATCTCTTTTTGTTGATGGAAACTTACATTACCGGTTCACCCCAAAGGGATCCACCTGGTCCAAACTAGCAAGCCAGCCACAGTCACCCCAGGATGAAACGGTCCCAACCCCAATTAACTCCTGTCTCAACCCGTGAACCCCAACACGAATTTCCCCACGGTGCCATCCCCAAACCACGACATATAAATCAAACACATGTCCCCGAACACAAATGCCATGAATCCCCTCCCCACAAGGGCACAGTCCCATAAAAGAGCTCCATTTTCAAAAAGCTGATAAAGAAACATCCACTCAGCACGAGCCCTGCTCACAGCTCCAGCTTCTAGGGTCGCCGCTGCGGTGCGATGGCAAGGCAACAGACCTGCGTGACGCCATCACACGCGAGTGCAACAGAGTAGACACCAAAGAGCCCCTACCTGACACCAGGACTGTATCAACTCACCCGGCAAGCAGTCCTCAGCAGGCAGAACACCATAGGGCGTGTTCTTAGGGGGGGCAGGTAGGGGCACAAATTGTAAAAGGGTGGCACCCTAAAACTGTAGTCAAAGATCCAAAGTCTAAGCTATTATATTTTTGTTCTGTTATGTTTCTGTTTTTATATTACTGACCTCTGAACCTTCATTTGCCGTCTCTTAAACTGATGCCTCCTGCAAATGCCTATCTTAAACCAGAAGGTTGCAGTGGTAAAGCTTGGGCTTAAAATGATTAAAATACTTTATGGCTTAGTTTACATAAAGAAGCTTAATTAAAAAGATATATTTGTTATTCTTTCATTTAAATAGGCTTTTAACTTTTTACAGTTATTCCACTTAAAGCATTTCTCTTGAAAAAGTTACCGTTGCATACCGGTGATTCTTCAGCACCAACTGAATGTAAGACAAACACAAGGTCTTCGGTCAAGATGGCAATGTTGTGCATGGCCTGCAGTCTACCTCTGCGTAGACTTTTTGTTTGTTTTGTTGTTTTTTTCGAGTTTTATCTGGAATGTGTCATCTCTACTGGCTAATGAACGGCAGTTCCTTTTAAATATACGTGCTGTAGTAGAAAAACTACCAGCTCACAGGCTTAATGGACATTATAAGACACCTCCTTCACCACTTGGCGTTGGTACCTCTGTTCCTTCAGCGCCCTCTCGGCGTGTTTCTCCGCCGCGGTCGGCGCCACCGTAGGCGAGGGAAAAGAGGTGGACTTATTGTAAAACTTTAGGCGAACATTGGTCTGCTGTGTCACCAGTCAGGTAAGATTCTACGTGAAAACAGCGATCTCATTGTGCATCGCCCTATGGAATACTGCAATCGCTGGCTGCGCCTCACTGATGCAGACACTGGCTGCAAACCTCCTCACCAAAGGCGCTCAAAGATCCCTAGGTGGGGCCGTGTGCTGGAGAATCTCCTCCCTTGGGCCGTGTCCTCTGACTGGGCAGCCCGAGCTCTATTCACATGGCTCTGTTCAACACCAGATCACTTGCGAACAAAATGTTTATCCTTAATGATTACTTTGGTTCTCACTATTTGGACTTTCTGATGTTGACGGACATATGAAACCAGGTGACAACAGTGCCTATTCGGAACTCCTCCCACCTCCCTACTCTTTCTTCAGCTCCCCACGTTTGGCTGGTTGTGGTGGCGGCATTGTTACCATTTATAAACACCAATTTAAATGCAGGCTTCTGCCTTCAGACACTTACTCCTCTTTTGAACTACAGGTTTTTGTGGTTGATTTCTCCGATCCTGGTTTATTTGCTGTAGTTTACCGTTCACCAAGACTTAATAAGGATTTTATCCAAGAATTGTCTGAATTTCTTGCTGATTTCACTCCAAAATTTGACAATCTTATTTGTGGGGATTTTAATGACCATATTTGCTGCCTGAATGACCTACAGGCTATTGAGTTCTCGAGGCTTCTGGCATCTTTTAATCTGACACAGTAAACGGACCAATTCATAATTTTGGGCACACCCTGGATCTTGTTTTCACACATGGACTTTCTATCACTTGCTGTGAGATCTCTGAGGCGTCTGTCTCAGAAATCATTTTTTAATTTGCAGCTCCCTCTCCAGCCAGTAGACCATTGGTAGTGGCCTGTCAACGTCGCATCCTCACCTCTGCTGCAGCTGAAGAGTTTGCAAACACTTTTATGGATTCACAGTTTGTTAAATCAATTGGTCTATATACCACATTATGTCCTAACAACTTCCTCTCTTTTTTCAATGACACCTGTTGAGAGATCCTAGATTCCATTGCCCCTGTTAGGGCCAAGCATCTTAAACCTAAAGCTGAGCCTTGGTTACGTAACAGTAATGTACGTGACCTCAGGAGGAAATGCACAAAACCTGAAGGACTGTGAAAGGACAAATTGCATGCATCTCTGGTTTTATTAATGAACAGTCTTGCTCACTACCAGAGATCCGTTAAAGAGGCAAAAACCCTAGGGCAAAGGCTCTAATAATAGCCTTTGCCCTAGGGTGTTATTTAACACAACTAACTGTCTTGAATCCATCTACATCTGTGTTGTTAGATGCTTTGGCTACTACCTGTGAGAATTGTCTTTCTTTTTTTCTTGGAAATGTAGCATCTGTTAGACAGGCTTCTGTTTCTTCTACTAATGTAGTTTTCTCTGCTTCTGCCGGTTCTGCTGTATTCGAGCAGTTCGAATCAGTATCTTTTTCTTCACTGAGCAAAATTGTGCAACGCATGAAAACTACAAATTGCCCTCTTGATTTTTTTCTAACAAAGTTATTGAAAGAAGTTTTTATGACCATAGGTCCTTCCATTTTGTCCTAATTCCTGTTTAAATTCAGAGATTGTGCCTGCTCACTTCAAACATGTTGTGAGGCCTCTTCTTAAGAAACCCCACCTTGACCCCCTGATTTTATCTAATTTTAGGCTAATTTTCCACTTGCCATTCTTATCTAAGGTTTTAGAGAAAATGTTTTTATCCAGCTACAAACATTTTTAAAAGAAAATGAGATCATTTAGAAATTCCAGTCTGGCTTTAGATTGCGACATAGCACAGAGTCTGCCTTATTATTGCTATGCCTGTCGATGAAAGTGTCCAGTTGTCCTGGTGCTGCTTGATCTCACAGCAGCCTTTGATACTGTGGACCACTCTGTTCTCTTTTCTTGTCTAAACAACTATGTTGGCGTCCGTGGCTCAGGTCTCAAGTGGTTCACATCTTATCTTACTGATAGAACTTTCTCAGTTGTGATTAACGACTTCGCATCCTCTAGCGTGCCTCTGTCGTGTGGGATGCCACTGGGCTTCATCCTTGGCCTCCTTCTTTTCTCCCTCTATATGCTGCCACTCTGAGCGTTTATCACAAGGCACCACCTGTCTTTCCATTGTTACGCAGATGACACAGATGACATCCAGATCTGTCCCTAAAACCAAGTTACAGTAACTCACAACATTGCCATTTTGACTGCATTTCTGCAGTTAAACAATGGTTAAGCCAAAATTTCTTGTTTTTAAATGTACAATAGACTGATTATATTCTATTCAGTAATAATGCCACCGTTGATGTTAGTGCTTTGAATTTTAATTTCAGCAATACTGTTAAAAATTTGGGAGTGATTTTTGATAAGGATTTTAAGTTTAGTAATCAAATTAATTCAGTAGTCAAGTCAAGCTTTTACCATCTATGTATTTTGTCCAAAGTTATGCCTTTTTTAAACCACTCAGACCTTGAGACAGCTATACACGCTTTTATCAGTTCAAGAATTGACTACTGTAATGCTCTTTATGTTAGTGTCAGTCAGTTGTTACTCAGTTGTCTGCAACTAGTCCAAAATGCAGCTGCCTGGCTTCTTACGGGTACCGCCAAAAGAGAGCACCTCACTCCTGTTTTATTTTGTTTACATTGGCTTTCTGTCCATTTTAGAATAGATTTTAAACTTCTACTGTTTATTTTTAAAGTTTTAAATGGTTTGGCCCCATCTTATTTATCTGATTTGTTGTGTCTTTGTGTGCGTGGTAGATCCCTGAGGTTTTTGTCGCAGTTTTTATTAAATGGACCAAGTACTAACCATGTGCATTGGGGTGACAGGGCATTCTCAGTAGCAGCTCCTAGACTGTGGAGCCAGCTCCCTGCGGACCTACACTCTATCTCGGACCTGAGCTGTTTTAAATCAAAACCTAAAACTATTATTTAGAAAGGCTTTTAATGGCCAGGTTGGTGCTACATTGTTCCATCATTTGTATTGTTTTACTGCGGTTTCTGTTGTTGGTTGTTTGCTAATTTACCTTTTATGAAAATTTTATCTTTTAATGAATGCTTTGTAAAGCACTTTGGTTGCCTAGTCAGCGGTTTTGAAAGGGCTGTACAAATAAATAATAACAAAACAGGTGGGACTTAAGGCGGGAAAGCCAATCAGCAGCCGGTGTCTGGCTTCAACAGGAGATTGAGGGGAGAAGGAACGGGATGGAGGGGAGAAATACTGCAAGCGTAATACAGAGGAAAGAGACTGGAAGCCTAGTGGGAAAAGTGAGGGTGTTCAATCGTCTCGGAAGGAAAAGCGACGTCCACACTCGGCATCCTGTTGTAGGCGGTTGCTGTGCATGGTAATAAATTCAGCTCATGGCAATGGCAACACACCACGAGCTCCAGTCCACCCATTATAATGAAAGTAAACCAGCGCCTAAGCCAGCTGGGAACTGCACCCGTCCCAACCGCAAACTGCCAGCTGCCTCAGCGCAGGCACAGGACGCACAGCACCACCCACCCAACCGCAGCCCGGTGCCAGGCAGGGGCCCAGAGCTGCGGAGGAAGCCTCCACAGTGCACCAAAGACTGGCAACCCCACACCACAACCCCAGGGCTGCCCCGGCATGCCAGTCACCCCACCCCCCGAATGGGAAATTCGGCGGCCGCTGCAGGCACCCTGCACAACCCCACAGCCGGCACAGGGTGCCACCCCACACTCCCCACCCTGAACCCTTAATGTCTACATACACCTTAACATCTACAGGTTTGTGCAGGCACATGAGGTGAGACTAATTAAATAGATCCATCTCTGGATGTCATTAGGTGTGCCCACCCCATTGAGCTACTATATGTGTGTGTCAGGAAAAAGTTATAAGGATGAAGTCCTAATATCTAAACCAACATTTTACTAAGGGAGACGTCAGAGTTTCATCTGCTGTTAAAGAGCTTTGGTCTAAGTACGCAATAATTTGCTTTTACAAAAACAGTTAAAGCTGACCTCTGTAGTCAGACTGAAGCCCAGGTAATGGAGGATTCTATTTATGTTAAAATGTTTATTTAAGCATGTGTCATATGTAATTAAAGCTAAAAGATGGGTCAGACATTTTTTTTATTTCCAAAAACAGCCCAGTATATGATTTTACACTCTCCAAACAGCATTAGCTCAATTAAAAGATAAAAATGAATTGTTCTTTTTTGATTCTGAAAATAATCAGCTTTTTCTTTTCCCCCTTTTGCCTGACAGACCATCCAGAGCATTATGTCTGGAGGGAGAGGAACTCTAACTTAAACCTGGAGGGACCAGAACCTCAGCAAAAGAAAGAAAATCAGGGTGAATTTAAACCTCAACAGATAAAAGAAGAGCAGGAGGAAACAGAAGCTGAACCAGGACAATTGGGACCAGAACCTCTTCAGGGAAAGGATGAACAGGAGGAACTCTATATCAGTCTGGAAAAAGAACAGCTTGATCTGAATCAGGAGACTGGTAAATATACAGTAAATCCTACATATGAGGAAAGAGACCTGGAACCACAACCAAACAGGGACTCTATCCTCATCCAGATCTCTTCAGAACCTGAGAACCAAAACCAAGAAAATAACCATCATGAGGAGCCAGGATCAAGTAGATATGAACAGAAAAAATCCAAGAGGTGTCTGGATATCAGAAGAAAAAAAGATAATTTAGACAAACCAAATGTGAAAAGGAAGGAGAAAAGCCACAATGAGAAACTGTCTTGTAAAGTTTGTGGTAAAGTTTTATCTCGGGGTTATTTGAAAGATCATATGAGAACTCACACAGGCGAGAAGCCTTTCTCATGTAAAATCTGTAAAAGAAGTTTCAGTCTAAGACGGATTTTGACTGCTCATATGAAAACTCACACAGGTGAGAAGCCTTTCTCATGTATGATTTGTAGAAGAAGTTTTCATCGACGTGATCATTTGACTGCTCATATGAGAACTCACACAGGTGAGAGGCCTTTCTCATGTATGGTCTGTAAGAGAAGTTTTCATCGAAAGGGTCATTTGACTGTTCATATGAGAATTCACACAGGTGAGAAGCCTTTTTCATGTATGGTCTGTAAAAAATGTTTTTGTAGAAGTGATAATTTGACTGCTCATATGAGAACTCACACTGGTGAGAAGCCTTTCTCATGTACAATCTGTAAGAGGAGTTTTCATCAAAGTGAACATTTGACTGCTCACATGAGAATTCACACAGATGAGAAGCCTTTCTCATGTATGATATGTAAGAGGAGTTTTCATCAAAGTGAAAATTTGACTGCTCACATGAGAACTCACACAGATGAGAAGCCTTTCTCATGTAAAACTTGTGGAAAAAAATTTACCAGGCGATTCTGGTTGAAAAATCACATTAGAACTCACTCAGTCGAGAAAGCTTTGTGATATGGGAAATGAGGAAAAAGTTAAAATAAATTTTCCTCACCACATGAAAAGTGAGAAATGTGGGAATCCTTTCTCATGTTCAAGGAGGCCATTTGACGCTGTGAGACTAGCTTTATTTATTTGAAATTTTTGGGACAGATTCTGTCTTTTGTTACATCAGTCACTCCCGAAATATTTGTCTGATCCATGGATAAAGTCCATGCTTCTGTCTGACTTGTCTTCTTTCTGAGCCTCTCTTTGCATATCTCCCAAATTGTAAATTATGGATCTGGTCAGCTGGTCTCTCAACGCAATTGATCAAATTTTCTCGACGGGAAGACAGGGTAAGGGGAGACCCTCTTGTCCAGACGGGACATTCCTCTCCGGATGCACAATGGACTCCTGGCAGAAGTCAAGGATTGTATGTCAGATAATGATATCAGTTGAGGATGTGGAAGATGTGTACATAATTGGATTTCTGATAACAGGATTTCTGCTTTTCGGAGTTTGCGGTTACCTGGCATATTGGGAAAACGGCGCCAGCAGTTCTGGCCATTGCAAGGCTGCCTGGTTTATGTGAAGGAATCTGCAGAGCTATCAACACTCAGATTGAAATGTTAAGCGAGCAGAATCGCAAACTGGATGTGATCCTACAAGATCACAGGCTGGCTGCAATTCTTGGACTCAGAGGTGAAATGGGGTACATTTTGGAGAAGTTGTTCGCTCGGATCTGGCGAAAGACCATGAATTTGGCTGTTTGGATTCGCCATTGAGAAGCACCAGCGAGGCTCTCAAGGCTGACGGAAAATTAAGAGTCAGCCTGACCCAAATAATTGTTTTCTGAATCTAGCTCCCCTTCCTGGCCTTGATGGCTGGCTATCTTCAACTTATCCTGGAAGTTATGTAAACATGACGCTCTGCCCCCTCCCTTCCCTGAGGACATCTGTGGACCTGCTCAGAACTTTGTGGCCAGTTGATGAACATTCTAACGTACCATCAAGGACAATGGCCTCTGTGATAGTGCTTCATGGACTTACTTTGCACACACGCACATGCTTATATAAACATACACTCCCCTGACATACAGCCTTCAAGGTATCCATGCAATATGTTGTCTCGTATATGTGTTGCTTATTTGGGCTGAGGTTTGTTTTTGATATCTCAAACTCTATCCTGCTGAGGATAAAGTGTGAAATATGATTTTTTTTCCCACCTCATACCTATTGTGGTCTTTCTTCTCATCCTCTTTTCACCTAAATGTGGCTCCATAGATTTTTAGATTTTTTAGAAGGATTGTACTACAACTATGTCATACCAATGAAAGCCAAACATTAGTATTTGAAAGTTTGGACTAAAACAGTTTTACACTTAGACTTCAGTGAGTGCCCATGACTGTTGCTGAAAAGCGCTATATAAATAAACTTGAGTTGACTTGTGGATTCACATATAAAGGTAAAAAACAAAGAAAAAAATACAAAAAATATGGGAGCCGCAATGTTGTCGCAGGGGTAAAGCACGTGGCCAATGTATGAAGCCTTAGTCCTCAACACAGGCTGTCGCGGGTTCCAGTCCCGGCACATGTTTCCTTCCCCTCTCTTTCCACACTATTTCCTGTCAACTCACTTTCAAAAACAATTGAAAAATAAAGGCCACAAGTGTGTAAGAAAATAAAAAAACACAAATAAAAAAACTACATTAAGGGAAGATTTGCAACATAAATACATTACCGATATTAAAAATAGCAGACTCAAAACAAATGTGTGATTGAGTATGGTAAATTAAAAAATCTACAATATATGCGTGCATGTTTGTGCATAAAGAAACACTACAAAAAATGAAACTGCAGGGATGTAAACTTCAGTTTGTTGGGAGCAGTGATGGTTATAAAGTCTAGCAGCTGCTGGGAGAAGTAACCTGTGATAATGCTCCTTTGTGCACCTAGGATGCAGCTGAAGGAGCTCCCCAGTTCAGCAACAGCATCATGAACAAGGTGGGGACATTTTCCAAGAGAGATGGGTTTTTTTTGCCAGAGTTCTGTCTCCCACAACGTGCACTGGGTCAAAGGGGTATCCTAGGACAGAGCTGACCTTCCTGATGAGGTTTGAGTTTGCAGTGTAAATAATTTTGTAAAACTAAATGTGTGGTTTCGTTTTGGATGTCTTTTTTTTTACCATTTTTTTTAACCATTTGTTTTATAATAAATAAAAAAATAAAACAGTTTTTTTGTGTAGTGTCTCAGTGATCAGTACAGCTGCTTGCAGCACAGATCCTCCAGTATTTTTTACATCAATATTTTCAACTCCAAGTCCAGTTAACTTTGATATAAAGTGTGCTGGTACACAAAAACTGAAATGAACAATTTTGCTTGTCTGAAATGAAGCGGGGAGAAAAAATTGCCAAAATGATAATCTTTTATGTAGGAATGTGTTTTTTAGTGGTGCTAATTATATTTTAAAAACTAGACTTTAGTATAAAGAGACAAAAAGTCTGTGGCGAAAGAGTAGACCGACACTGACATCTAGAGGATAGCTAAAACTATGCATGCTGGGCTGAGTCATGCTCGTTAGTGTTTGCCTCACAGTTTAAATTAACAAAATATTTTCTCTGCATCAGTTTCTCAAGAAATTTTCTATTTACCAATTATTCCTTTTTCTGTTTTGTCACAAACATCTCAAGAGAATAAGTTTGATTAGTTATGAGGCTTTTAATGTCAGTTCTGGTTTTATGTCTGAAAGTACAAGTTTCAAATTGGAGGAAGAGACACTGTCTTCTTTACCTTTTTAAATCCTCAGTGGGTTGCAGCAGATGGTTGCTTACGCTGAGCAAGGTTCTTCCTGTTAAAGGGAAGTTTTTGTTTCCACCGTTACATGCATGCTCAGTATGAGTGGTTGCTGCAAACTGCAATAAACTTCAATGTCATGTGGTACAGGAGTAATTGCTGCAAAATCAGTGACTCCTCTTGGTATTCTTAGATTTAAAATGTTTTACCAATTGTAATAATAAGCTGAACTTGAATGTATTGTTTCATAACCATAAAGAAATTGGAATGTTTGCAAGTATATTTAAATCTCTGTATAGGATTGAATTGGATTTAATTGACTACATATTTCTGTGTATGAAGTGTGAAGTACCTTGTGAGGACATTTGTGAATCAATAATTTAGAATATGCATTCCTATCAGACTCGCTTGTCAGATTAAAAGTACCTTTTGAAAATAACCTTTAAGCAGGTATTAAACATACTTTTCATTGTGCCCCCATTTCTCTATTAAATTTTTTTTTCATCGGTCTGATGTAATCTAATCTTAAATGTTGTGTTTTCATTAGCTGTAAGCAGAAAATCACAGTTGACAGAAATAAAGGCTTGAAAACATCAGTCTGTGTGTATTTAATCTACACAATGTGTTTCACTTAGAGAACTGAGTTACTGGAATAAATTCACTTGTCAATAATATTCTAATTTATTGAACAGGTATGTAAAAAAACTGTACTAAACTGAACTGCCTTCATGTGTGCATTAGTGTGTTGACCGGACACAAATGATGGCTACATAGGTAAAAGAGAGAGAAAAGTGGAGCAGTTAAGCTGCAGAGAGCAGATATGCTGTAGGAGGGTAAGTTGAAGAACCTGGGATGTAGACAGGGTGGAGAGTCCAGAGAATACTGACAGAGGGAAAGGGGAGGTTTAACAGATGGTATTGAAACTTTCTAAGGCATGTGGTTTGGAGACAGTGGTCATATTGTGAATCCATAGCAAGTTGAAAAATGGTTTTCCTGTTCAAAGAAGCACTTATGTTTCCATTTTTAAATACAATGAAATAGTTCATTTTAGTTCAGTAGATTTGTTTGATTAATCCCAAAGGAAAATTAATTGTTGTAGTAACTCAAGTTATCTAGGTTTCTTTAAAGAGCCATTATAGATGGCTTCAAATCAGTCCCCAGAACAGATCCAGTCTTTTTTATCAACATGTTCAGCTTTTTAAGTCACTTGTTCCAATACTACTACCCCAACAGATGATAGAAGATGAGATTACACTCTACACAGCAGACTTATAGAAGAACTACAGCATCTTGCTGCAAACACTCAAGGACCAAAGCTTTCTCAAGAAGTACAGTTTGCTCTGACCCTTCCTGTTGACAGCTAACTGTTTCGTCCCAGTCCAATCTGTTGTCCAGGTGGACACCAAGATATTTATTTACTCTCCCAACAACTATGCATTTCTTCCCATGATGGAAATAGTGTTTGACATAATTCTGTTTCTCTTGAAATCCACAATTATCTGTTATGTTTTGTTCACATTAAAGATTAGATGATCCCTTCCACGCCATGCCACAACGCTGCCCATCAGTTCTTTGTACACCTGATGATTGCAGAGTCATCTGAGTATTTCTGATGATGACAGAACTCTATCTTGTACCGGAAGTCTAATGGCTGTTTGGCAAGGGGTAACAGAGGAGAATGCTGAAGTTGTTCCTGAACCTAAGCTACCGGAAGAATGTGTCCAGTTCATAGGCTTTATCCAGACTTCCAGCTGGATCAACTTTGGTCAATAAATATTGAATTTGTTGATATGAAGTGTCCTGTTATTCAAATTTATGTAAACTAGGCATGTTTCTTGCGGACTTTGTGGTTTGCTTAAAACAGTCTGCTCTTTGTGTTCCTGTAAAACGTTTTGGAAAAAAAAAAAAAACTGTATGAAAGCTGCTATTTATACAAATATGCCATGCCTATTCTAAAAAACTAAAAACAGTGCTGCAGCCCATGAGGCCAAAAACCTAATGGGTACCTTTAGATGTGTAAAGCAAAATAAATTGATTCCGCTTTTAAAATGTTACTTTTCTCCTCAGACTTGAGATATTCTCCAGTCCAGCAGGGGGCAATAAGGAGCCAAGCCTTTTCTTTCTAGCCTCTATTAACAAGCAGATGGACTTTGTGGGCCCGGGGTAGCAGAGATGCCTATGTTGTGTTGAGGTGTGCGAGCCAAGTATTATGCAGCAACAATGTCTTCAGCTCAGTCTCTGAGAGAGTTTATCAGGGAGCGACTGACCGCTGCTGCGGAAGAAATATTCATAGAGGTTGATAAAACCATCGTCCATTATGAGGAAGAGCTGGATCGTCAGCGCAGACTGCTGGAAATCTGCTGGAAACCCCAAATAAACCTACAGAGAATAGGTATGAACCCTGAGCGGTGCTGATGTTGTTTTACTGAACACAGAGCTGCAGGGAAGTCTTGCTAGAGGTGTTTCTGGTTAACTGCAGAGGGTTTTAAGGCGTCGCTGGATATTTTGATGCCTGATCAAAATACCGTGAACAGTTTGAACAATATTCCTTTTTTCTCGTTTTTTATTTTTATTTTTACATGTACTAAAACTATAACAGTCAGGCTAGAAATTTACAAACAGTTCTTACAACCTGATTTAAAGAATCAAAAAATGGAAAGTGTGCAGGTGTACTCCGACCAGATGAACTTGTGATGCACCTGTGTCTGTGTCCTTAACTATACCATACAGAAATGGGCCGGGTGGCATGGGTAAGATGTGTGTTCAGAGCTTTACAACTGGATTATAGTTATTTTTAACCAGTATACTTTTAGTAAAACAGTGATTATTGTAAATAAATTCAATAATAGAGCCCCATTTCACAACAAATATCGTCTATCATTTACAAGAAATGTCCAGTTTATATACAGTATATTTTCAGTTCAGTTGTACAAACAGGTTTGAAATCAATTACATACATTGAGATTTCATCCTAGACAGAAATCAGGGCAATCGAGATCCAACTATTATTCCAATTGGTAGAAAGATTTCCATCTGAGGAAACCCAGCTGGTGCCAGCGAGTCACTGACTTTTCAGCCATCCCTCCTACTGAACGAGCAGTCAGTTGCATGGTGGTGTTAAGCTTGCAGCATTCCCTCATATGGAGCAAGCATGTGGTGGGAGTGGAAAGAAGAACCCCCGCTTAAAAATGAAGACGCCTCCAGCAGAATATATAAACACACAGACAAAACCATTGTCATTAAATCAAAGGAAGATACTTGTTAGCACTGCAAGGTCAGCCTCCTTTGAGCTGACCCTTTGATCAAATTTGAATTGACACCTTGGCAACAGAGGCTACTGAGTAACTTACCCAGTACGTGCAGCTGCTAATTTCAAAATTGCTGATACCCCAAGTTTCATTGTAACACTGCTTACTTAGCCTTCTATATATGTAAACCTTATTTAGATATATAGAAGCACAATGGTTTTCTGCTTAAACCAGGATTGCACAGGGATTTAAAAAAAATTTTTTTAGACTGATCAAGGGAGATAAATAGTGATGCTGTCTGGACCCCTGTAACATTAACCAGGCCAAGCAGGCAGCTTGAGCAGCAGTCTCCTTGCGATTGAAATAGTTTTTTCTCTTTGTTATATGACAAGTACGAGATTATTCTCCTTCACATAACTGCTTTTACCACCTCTCACATGGAGAGATACTGGGCTAATTGTTTAAGCCACAAAATGTCCTTTCATTCTTGTATTTTTATGGACCCTTCTAAATCGGACATCCTTGCACACATATGCAGACTTTTCACCCTTCTTACCAAGACCATTGAAAAGGCCTTTACTATTACTTTTAAATAGAGCTGAAATAATACTTTACCCCACAAATTAAGTTTCTGGTGTTGTCAGAGCATATTTATGATCAAAAACTGTTTGTTTTAATGCATGTCAATACATGTCAGAAAACTTTCAAAGTAAGATATTTTTTCTGTAAGTTTTAAGCTCTGTAAGCTTTTGAAATAAATGTTTTTCTGTTTAGAATGTTTCAGTACAGTTCTTAGACCCTAACTGACACTAGATATCTAATCCAGTTTTGTTTTGAAAGTCTCCATCTAAAAAAAAGAATAACACAGGGTTTAAAAAAAAAAACAGCAGAGCCAGTTTTACAGTATAGTTATCTAATGCCATGTAATATATTAAATACCCCTGCTGGAGTTGATCAGTCCCAACTAACATCATGATGGGGCAACTTCTGTGTTGTGACTAATGATGACTTGAGTCTGGGGGGACGTTGGATATTGGATCAAAGAAAGGAAGTCTGTTTTTGGTTTTAACGGGGCGGTTCTAGATTGGCCAAGCTGATTCATTCCTCGTTTTCTAAACCAAGTCTTTAATGTTGTGTCAGATATTTAGAAATCCAAATTATGTCTGAAACTTGAAGCATTTAAATTTCAGACACTGACATTGATACTATTTTAAAATTAAGTTAGTCTCCAGTTAGACCTTTTATCAGCTAGTAATACCTTTTTCGTTCTCACTTTCCTTCAGAGATTATGTTTGCATTTTAAGTTTTGCAGTACGTTTTTTTCTTTTCTTTTTTTCTTTACTTAATTAATCAATGCAACATTGGTTTGATTACTAATAGGCTAGATACTGGTTGTATAAGTGACTAGTTGCAATATTCAATTTCAGGTGAAGTGTCAATTTTGCATTTCTCCAAATAAATTCATTTTTATAATATTCAAACCTCATTCCTCTCTGTAGAGAAAGCAGTAACATGGTTCCCTGAAGAGGAGATTCTCACTGACCAGCAGATCTACAGTAAGGAGAGGAGCCCCAGTATGCGACAAAATGATCCAGAACCTCAGCACATAAAAGAGAGCCAAGAAGGAATAGAAGCTGAGCAGATGCTAGAGAACGGGGGAGACATTGAGCCACCACAGATAAAAGATGAACTGGAAGAGCTAGAACCTCTGCAAATGCAAGAGAGCCAAGGGGAACATGAAACTTGTTATACAAAAGGAGAACAAGAAACACAACTGCCATGGGTAAAAGATGAACAGGAGAATCCAGAACTACCACAGATAAAGGATGAACAGGAGGAAGTTTGTATCAGTCTGAAGAAAGAGCAGCTTGAAATGAAGCAAGAGACTGATAGCATAATAGTGTATCCTGCTTATGAGGAAAGAGACTGCTGGGAACCAGAACCAAGATCAGACCAGCTTTTTGTCCAGATCTCTGGTGAACCTGAGGACCAAAACCAGGAAATGAGCGACAATGAAGACTCGGGATCAAGTAGAGATGAAGAACATGAGCTGAACAGGAGGCATGATAACATCAGAGGTCACTTTGACAATGTAGACAATTCAACATTAAAAAGACAGAGGAAAATGCACATTAATGATAATCTGTCTCCTTGTAAAGTGTGTGGTAGATTTTTTGCTCGGAATTACTTGAATCAACACATACGAACTCACACAGGTGAGAAGCCTTTTTCATGTTTGACCTGTGGAAAAAGTTTCAGTGAAAGAGGAAACTTATCTAAGCACACGAGAACCCATACAGGTGAGAAGTCTTTCTCATGTTTGGTTTGTGGAAAAGGTTTTGTTCAGCAAATTCATTTGACTCGTCACATTAGAACTCACACAGGTGAGAAACCTTTCTCATGTCTGACCTGTGGAAAACGTTTCTCTCAAAGTAGCAGTTTGTCTGGTCACATGAGAACTCATACAGGAGAGAAGCCGTTCTCATGTCAGACTTGTGGACAAAGCTTTAGTGAAAGAGGAAGTTTATTTCATCATAGTAGGATTCACACAGGTGAAAAGCCTTTCTCGTGTAGGACCTGTGGAAAAAGTTTCTGTCAAAAAAGTAATTTGACTGTTCACATGAAAACTCACAGAGTTGAGCAGATTTAATTTTGTTATATTCTCAAAAAGTGCGGTACATCAGAACAGGAGAGAAGTTGGACTCTGGTTCATCAATATGTCTTTGATGAAGTGATTTAAAGTAGTAGAAAACCACCAAACTAAGAATTTAGTGATATGAAAGTGTAATGAACAAGCTGTCTCAAGAGAAAGCACATGTAGGCCCTGACATCTAGAGAAAACTTGTTAAATTATGCATGCTTCATGCCATTTGTCATCTAAAAATGTGATTTCTTTTAGCCACTGACCACTAGGCTGGGCCAGGACTCCTATATAAATCTTGTCACAATTCAAAGTGAGGAAAAGGTAAAAGAAGGTTTAAAAAAATTCCAATGCTCAGAGAAAATAAAAAGCAGAGTGGTGTCATCCCCAAGTTTCCCTAAAAGCTATTAGATGTCAACCGATTGTGTGGTAATGAAAAAAACTGGAGCCGTGTGCGTTGGCCAGGTGAAACTAAAATTGGGCTTTTCGGCAATAAATATGGGTAATATGGGTGATGTAAAATCTGGAAAATCAACTAATACCTACTTTTAATTATAGTGGTCTACCTGTAATGCTGTGGGCCTGTTTCACAACTGAATGAACTGGGAAAATGTTTAGACTGCACTGTATCATGAATTCATTGAAATATACAAATGATTTGCCAGATACAACTGTCAATGGCCGTCACAGTCCCTACACCTACAGTACAGACCAAAAGTTTGGACACACCTTCTCATTCAAAGAGTTGTCTTTATTTTCATGACTATGAATATTGCAGATTCACACTGAAGGCATCGAAACTATAAATTAACACATGTGGGATTATATACTGAACAAAAAAGTGTGAAACAACTGAAAATATGTCTTATATTCTAGGTTCTTCAAAGTAGCCACCTTTAGCTTTGATTAATGCTCCGCCCACTCTTGGCATTCTGTTGATGAGCTTCAAGAGGTAGTCACCTGAAATGGTTTTCACTTCATAGGTGTGCCCTGTCAGGTTTAATAAGTGGGATTTCAAGCCTTATAAATGGGGTTGGGACCATCAGTTGTGTTGTGCAGGAGGTGGATAAAGTACACAGCTGATAGTCCTACTGAATAGACTGTTAGAATTTGTATTATGGCAAGAAAAAAGCAGCTAAGTAAACAAAAACGAGTGGCCGTCATTACTTTAAGAAATGAAGGTCAGTCAGTCCGAACAATTGGGAAAACTTTGAAAGTGTCCCCAAGTGCAGTTGCAAAAATCATCAAGCGCTATAAAGAAACTGGCTCACATGAGGACCGCCCCAGGAAAGGAAGACCAAGAGTCACCTCTGCTGCGGACGATAAGTTCATCCGAGTCACCAGCCTCAGAAATCACAGGTTAACAGCAGCTCAGATTAGAGAACAGGTCAATGCCACACAGAGTTCTAGCAGCAGACACATCTCTAGAACAACTGTTAAGAGGAGACTGTGTGAATCAGGCCTTCATGGTAAAATAGCTGCTAGGAAACCACTGCTGAAGACAGGCAACAAGCAGAAGAGACTTGTTTGGGCTAAAGAACACAAGGAATGGACATTAGACCAGTGGAAATCTGTGCTTTGGTCTGATGAGTCAAGTTTGAGATCTTTGGTTCCAACCACTGTGTCTTTGTGCGGCGCAGAAGAGGTGAACGGATGGACTCTACATGCCTGGTTCCCACCGTGAAGCATGGAGGAGGAGGTGTGATGGTGTGGGGTGCTTTGCTGGTGACACTGTTGGGGATTTATTCAAAATTGAAGGCATACTGAACCAGCATGGCTACCACAGCATCTTGCGGCGGCATGCTATTCCATCCGGTTTGCATTTCGTTGGACCATCAATTATTTTTCAACAGGACAATGACCCCAAACACACCTCCAGGCTGTGTAAGGGCTATTTGACCAAGAAGGAGAGTGATGGGGTGCTGCGCCAGATGACCTGGCCTCCACAGTCACCGGACCTGAACCCAATCAAGATGGTTTGGGGTGAGCTGGACCGCGGAGTGAAGGCAAAAGGGCCAACAAGTGCTAAGCATCTCTGGGAAGTCCTTCAAGACTTGGAGAACCATTTCAGGTGACTACCTCTTGAAGCACATCAACAGAATGCCAAGAGTGTGTGGAGCAGTAATCAAAGCAAAAGGTGGCTACTTTGAAGAACCTAAAATATAAGACATATTTTCAGTTGTTTCACACTTTTTTATTCAGTATATAATTCCACATGTTTTAATTCATAGTTTTGATGCCTTCAGTGTGAAGCTACAATATTCATAGTCATGAAAATAAAGACAACTCTTTGAATGAGAAGGTGTGTCCAAACTTTTGGTCTGTACTGTATATCCTGTAGACCTAAATTTGTGTGTCGATATCAAGAGAATATATTAGAGCACCCAGGACTGTAGATGATCTAGAGAGGTGGTGCAACCTATTTTTCAAACTTGTGAAATGTTAGAAGACTTAAGGTACCCCCAGGGTCGGGCATACCGTGAGCGACGCGGACAAACAATCGAGGTTTCATAATCGAGTGTACCAATTTCTTATATTCGTGGTGCTGAATTCCTACACCTCCCACACTTTCTGCCATGGTATCATTGGACGAGGAGAAAGAGCTAATTTGCCTTGTAGCTTTGGAAAACCAAAGAGAAGGTATTAAAGGTCATTAAATAAGATTAGGGACAAAAAAGGGGTACACACCTGTTAGTGTGGTGCGAAGAATGGTAGTGACCCACCTGTTTAATGCTTGCTGGATAAAAAACAATGGCTGTGAATACAGTTTATGTTACTTGTTGTTTATCATTTGCATTAAAAAGTCAGATCCATACGTCAAGATCTAAACTGGTACCCAAAGTGGTCTTGTGCTACAGCCGGACAGCGAGGCTTTGGGCATCATCAATGAACTAACTAGTCTAAAATTATACAAGTCTCAAAATGTGCATCACTGGAACATTTCCTGGATCTTTCAGCACATGGTTGAAAGCTTGGCGTTGCATGTCTGCTCTCTACAATCAAGATAGCTCTCCTCTTGGCCTTTGAGTCAATTTAATGTTGGCACTTAGGTCTTTAATCAGTACAATTAGAGAAAACGGCATCATTTGTTTGATTTAGTTAAAAAATACTGTTCAGATATACTTTATACCCAAAGAAAAATACGATGTTGTAGATGCTCCCATTGTCTAGTTTTCTTCAAAGTGTGATTACAGTCATTCAATTAAAAAAATGTCTAATGCAGGTTGTTTGTCAGATTAAAAGCACTTTTTAAAAATAGCAATGTTTAAGCAGATTTTTTTTTCCTCCTCGTGATCTGTTGTGGCATTTCGGGCATAAAATATGGATGGTTGCCTACATGTGCCAGGGAGGTTTTTGCTCTACAAAAAGGATATCTCAAGATGAAATCCTAATTGCGTGATTAACTTTATTAAATCAAGACAACACTGAATTCAGTATCAAAGTAGGCAGGCCACATTGATGTAATATTAACCTGTCTTTGTATGACCTTCAACCATTTGATTGTGTGTCAGTACGTGGGTGTGTAGGTAAGCGTATGTGTAGAAATAAATGTGTCTGTGTTGAGTGTGGTGCGTGTGTGAGTGAGTTGTAAGTTGTTGGAGTGACGAAAACCGTAGAAGTCTTTCAACACCCAGCACCAAGAGCAACAAAGGACAAGTGGACTCAGCTCTGGAAGGCCGCAGCAGTCCCAGGCAGACATACACAGGGCTTCTCCTCAGGGCAGCCACATGCCCCATACACAGGTAGGTTGTTAGTAAAGCACAGGAGATGCAGCCCCGAAGGCAAAGAGGCACAGTGTGAGACATAGGGCACTAAGAATCCCCGAACCAGCCACACCACCATGCCCTGCCACGCAGACCAAACCCGGAACCTAGACCTCCAGGCTGCTCACCAACCCGTGGTAGAAAGACTCCTCCAATGGCATCCTCCGAGACCCCAAAGACATCCCCACACCTCCAGTCCATGCTGAACCACCACAGGTGCTAGAATGGGAGCAAAAGAGGACCATGCTGTGCCTCTTGAGCCCAGCATATCCACCCCATGATCTTTGCATGTGTGACTGTGGTAATGGGCAATGTTTCAATGAATGTGGATGTGTATGTCTAAAGAGCATTAAAATTGTGGTTGTGGCAGGGATGTGCAGGGCTCCACTGCTTGCTGACAGCAGTCTTCCCAACCCCAAAGCCCTAAGTGTCTATAGGTCATTAAAATTGAAGTTCAGGATTGGGCCAAATATAGAGGACGGTGGATACTGGATGGTACTGCCCCCATCTCTGTCTCACCCTCAGCCACACCAACACAATTACACCCGAGGCCAGAAACCCACCAAATATCCCCAAAGAAGCCAGGGTGGAGTCCCCACAGAGTGTCTGCCGCCTAGGCAGGAGCAGTTTGGGAGAAACCGGGCCAGCCAAGGCGAGCGAGCCCATCTCCAGCAGCCCAGCCCACATGCAGCCTCCAAACTCCCGCCATCCATCCGGGCATAACCATCTTACACTACAAAGTGATTTATTTAATTTTAGGAGACCAAACAAATTCAAACTTTTGGACATGTGTTGGTGAGAAACCCATTTGGAACATCCAAAGGATTTTCTAGTGTAAGCTGAAGGTTGGCACTTTGGGCCATTCTAAAAGCATTTGAGCAAATTTGTCTCTAAAAGTTCATATTTGTACTGGCAGATAAATCAACATTCCTGTTGCTGAAAGGATGTGAGATTGGTAAATCTACTTCTAAAAGTTTTATACTAAGCTTTTGAGAGTAATTTTGGTGGTTGACTTTTAAGGAAGCTAGTTATTTATAGAAGAAGTTCTAGGTTTATCAGTTTGATCCTTAATTTGGACTGGATAATAGTTTTTGTTGAATTTTTTTCAATGCCATATGAATCTTCTAAAACATTAAAGGGCATGGTATCTTTCATCAAATATGTAAATTCTTTATTACCTTACTCTTTAATGTTGAGATGTTAAGAGCCCTTTTATTTTGCAGGATGTCTGGGTTGTTCCACATGGGTGTTTGTCTGCATGGGAGAATTGAAAACCTATTCATTTTGAGATATTCCCAACAGGCTGCCAGAGATGTACTGACATTGATGCTTTTAAAACAGCTGCTCAGCTTAATTAAAGCACTGATAAATGGAATATTTGAAATACAGATTTCCTTACATAGCATTTGTTCCGATACTTTTTTATGTGTTTTAGGCTACATAAATATTTAAAAATGACAGTAGATAAGTAGGAACAACATATTTTGAAATAAAATCCATTAAATCTGTATTCTTATTTCTATTTTACATGTGACTCATGTGGTAAGGTGAAAGAATGTTTCTGTAAAACAGTCATTGTGCTCCTCACATTAACAAATGTCCTGCTGCACCTCATTAATTATACAATTATTTAAATTAATCCAAATATTAAAGTGATAGAGGCATTTTCTGGTCAATGCATGGTTTGGCAACTTTCTGATTTGTGTTTTTTGGCCATTTGTGGCAAAGCGTGCAGTAAAAAATTATAGACCAGATGATTTGATATCAGGATTTCTGCTTTTTGGAGTCAGCGGTTACCTGGCATATCGAGAAATTTGGAGTGTCAGCAGCTGTTCTGGCTATTGTAAGGCTGCCTGGCATGTGTGATGGGGTCTTCAGGGCGATCAGCACTCAGACTGAGATGTTATGTGAGCTGATTTCGCAGACTGGATGTGATCCTTAGGATCGCAGGCAGGTTGCGGTTCCTGGATAAATCTTGGAGAAAGTTGTTTGCTCGGATCTGGCAGAAAGACCATGAATTTGGCTGTTTGGATTCGCCTTTGAGAAGCACCAGCAAGACTCTCAAGGCTGACGGAAAATTAAGAGTCAGCCTAACCCAAATAATTATTGTTTTTCTGAATCTGGCTCCCCTGCACGGCCTTGATGGCTGGCTATCTTCAACTTCTCCTGGAAGTTATGTAAACATGACGCTCTGCTCCCTCTGCCCCCTCCCTTCCCTGAGGACACCTGTGGACCTGCTCAGAACTTTGTGGCCGTTTGATGAACATTCCAACGAACCATCAAGGACAATGGCCTCTGTGACAGTGCTTCATGGACTTACTTGCACACAATCACTCACACACACACAGACATGCTCAAGATAAACATATGCACCCCTCACATCACCTTCACTGTTCCCAGCATGATGTTGTTTTGTCAACTTGTTGCTTCTTTGTGCTGAGGTTTTTTGCAATCTCAAACTATATCCTGCTAAGGATAAAGTGTGAAATATGATTTTTTCCCTCTACTTTCCTAATGTGGCCTCTTTTCTCATCTAACAAGGGCAGCGCCTGTGAATGGGAAGCAAAGCCTCGGTGACCCGTCCCCCCTTGTCTTGTGTCATGATGTATGTTTGGATGGGTTGTACTGGAATTCTAATTTCCCCTCGGGGATCAATAAAGTATCTTTGAATTGAATTGAATTGAATTGAATGGCCCAGCTCTGCCAGATGCAACATGATGGTTCTGACCCTCTCTTTTCCCTTATACCTGCCTGGTTCTTTTTATTCTTCGTCTTGCACCACATCTGCATGATGCTCTGTGACTCTTTCATCTCTTCATATTCTTCCCCTTCTATTGCCTCTTTTTCACCTCATCTCTGACCTAATGACTTTAAAATATCATGGAAGACTGAGCTTTACTTGGACTTTCATTCCATTGACTCGTGACTTCACTTTGACTCCTCGTTCCGACAACAAGCCCGCTTCATCTGTCCTGTTTACCTGCGTTTCTTCTGCATCTAACAAAGACAAAAAAGAAGCTGATGGGGATGGACCTTGGTAATTGATTGTAAGACTCAGCGCAAATTGCTATAAGATTGAGAGCAACTGGGATGTCTTCCTTAAAATCATGTTTTTTTTATTTAAACAAAATTTTAAAAAAACAAACAAAAAATTAACGCAATGTTATCAATGAGATCAGTTTGCACATTTTCTAAATTTGCTGGATATTTGGTTTATTTTGGTTAGCAACATCAGTCCTGCTTTTCAGACATTTTTGAAGCTTACTTCATCTTGCTGGTTGTTCTGGTGGATAAAAACACCTTTTAAAATAAATTATGAATATCAAAAATATTTTTGCTCTGATTAAATTACATTATTGGTCAAATGGATTGTTAAGACCCAAAACTAAAAGTTTGGGACTTTGACGACTTGAGACCTCAGTGAAGACTTGAGACTTACTTGTGACTTTCAAGACAATGACTTGGTCCCACCTCTGCTTTACAGTACGTTTACTTTGACTTTTTTAATGATAGGTGCAATCCACTCAATTCTGCAAGAATAAATTTGTGATTTCCTGCAGCAGATCCAACTCATTACCAGGTGATGACAGTTCTGCCCTTTTCCTCAACCAAGTGTTCAAGACTTAACAAAACAGGGCTGATTATACAAATTCAAAAATCCCTGGTGAACTCCCGAGTAGGTGATCTGCCCCTCTCCAGAAATTGGGTTTCAGAGCCCCAGTTGTGCATGGGTCAGAGGTCAAAGTACTCATCCCAATTAACAACCAACCTTTGCCAACAGGACAGTTATTAACCTTCTCCTATAAGATTACACATGGTTGGAGAATAGATTGCAAAATTTGTACATGAGCACAGAATACATGCATAATTTAACCCATTTCCTCTAGATGTCAGGATCTGCCCACTCCCCCTCTACAGTGTTTGTTCATTGCCTCTTCATAACAATCAATTTTGTAAGGTGGTTTATCATTACATGACTATAAATAAATGCTACCCTAAAACATATGATCAAAGAGATCCAATGTTGTTCAATTCAGGGTTTGTGTACCAGCACAACTTGTATCTGAATTTAAATGGCCTGGGATTTCAATCTGCCCATGGGAAACCTGGTTAGGGATCTGTGCAGCAAACACAGATCTGAGCTGAGAAGTGAGAAACCAGGTAAAAAATGTTTTGTTTTTTAGCTTGTTTGTATTTTTACAACAGAAAAGAGGAAAAGACAACAACTGTAACCATACCATACCAACTTTATTTATAAAGCACTTTATACACTGACAGGACCAAAGTGCAGTACACAATTATAAAAACATTGCAAAATGGAAAAAGATTGAATATAAAATACATATTAATGTACAGACACAATAAAACAAGTAAAAACATCTCAGATTTTGCCAAACGCCAAAGAAAAAAGATGGGTCTTAAGGAGGGACTTAAAAACAGTGAGTAAAGAGGCCTGTCTTATGCCCAAAGGAAGATCATTCCAAAGCTTGGGAGCTGCCACAGAAAAAGCACGGTCCCCTCTGAGCTTGCATTTTGTTTTTGGCACCTTCAGGAACAACTGATTAGCTGACCTGAGGGAACGTGACGGTGTGCAAGAATAACAGCTCAGACAGATAGGGCGGGGCAAGGCCATTAAGAGCTTTAAAAACAAATAAACGGATTTTAAAATGAATCCTAAAATGTACTGGTAGCCAATGTAAGGAAGCTAAAATAGGAGAGATATGATCAAATTTTCGGGTGCCTGTTAAAAGACGAGCAGCTGCATTTTGTACCGTCTGGAACTGGGAAACATATAAAGTGCATTGCAGGTAATCAGGCTCAGCAAATCCCCAATGAATATATAAATCTCTCTGGCAAAAAAAATAAATACATCATTCAAACTCTTGGCACATTTGCTTGGTTTGTTTTAGCTTTTGTGAAAACCTTTTATTTAAAAAAAAAAAGTTAAATTGTTCATAAAAACAAGAACTATGAAAGCCCATCCGCTACTCTGAAGAAAAAAACAAACAAATTTGTATCTCATAATTATGACTAAATTATGACATAATTATGAGATACAAGGTTTTTTTTTTTTTCATCAGAGAGGTGGAAATGGGCTTTCATAAAGAACAAAGTGTGCTGCCTCAATGGTTTTTTTTTTTACTGCTACTGTTTGAACAAAGAGCCCAGCATCTTCCCTGGCAGTTCTGAAATACTCAAGGGTTTCAGAATAATTACAATCTTCAAAGGTTACACCTGCTCAACTTGGTGAGCTTTCATATGAACAGTTAAATGACTTTCTTGAGAAATATTGTTTCCACAGTTCCTACATGAAAGGTTTTTCCCCTGTATGAATTCTGCTGTGATGAAATAAACTTCTCCTTTTGCTAAATGCTTGTCCGCACGTCAGACATGGGAATGGTTTCTCACCTGTGTGAGTTCTCATGTGACAGGTCAAATGAATTTGCTGAACAAAACCTTTTCCACAAGTCAAACATGAGAAAGACTTCTCACCTGTATGGGATTTTATGTGCCTTGATAAGTTTCCTCTTAAACTAAAACTTTTTCCACAGGTCAAACATGAGAAAGACTTCTCCCCTGTGTGAGTTCTCATGTGACAGGTCAAATGAATTTGCTGAACAAAACCTTTTCCACAAGTCAAACATGAGAAAGATTTCTCACCTGTATGGGATTTTATGTGCCTTGATAAGTTTCCTCTTAAATTAAAACTTTTTCCACAAGTCAAACATGAGAAAGACCTCTCACCTGTATGGGTTCTTATGTGCTTAGATAAATTTCCTTTTCCGCTAAAACGTTTTCCACAGGTCAAACATGAGAAAGGCTTCTCACCTGGGTGAGTTCTCATGTGTTCAGTCAAATGCCTACGAGCAAAAGATTTACCACAAATTCTACAAAACCGATTCTTATTCATGTTTGTTTTCTTCTGTTCTTTTAATTTTGGACTGTCAACATTGTCAATGTGACCTTTGATTTTCTGATGCCTCTTCTTTTGTTTCAGTTTATTTATCCTTGATTTTCGGCCATTATAATCACTCCGTTCCTGATTTTGTTTCTCAAGTTGAGAAGAGTTTTGGACAAGGAGATTGTCACCATTTGGTTCTGGTTCCATGTGATCTCTTTCTTCATAAGTAGAACTTTCCATAAAGGTATCTGTCACCTGTTTAAGTTCAAGTTGATCTTTCTCTATACTGATACAGAGTTCCTCTTGTTCATCCTTTATCTGTAGAGGGTCTGGTTCTCCTTCCTCCTCTTTGATATGGAGAAGTTCTAGTACAATGTGTTTCTCTTGTATCTGCTCAGGTTCTAGTTCTTCTAAGCTCTCTTTCATCAGGCAGGGTTCTGGTACTTCTTGGTGTGATCCCGAGCTCCTTTCCTGATTGTAGAACTGCTGCTCAGTGAGAACCTCCTCCTCCTTCCAGATATAATGCGGTGGGAGGTCTAAACAGACAAAGAGAAAAAATGCTGAATATGACTGTAAGATAGAATACTTTACTTTTATTATTTCATTCTGCTCAAGATGTTTTAGAGGTTATCGATGCCTCCATTGTCCAAGTAACCACCCACAGATCCATTCTTTAGAAAGAAAATAAATTGTGGTAATCTTTGTAGGAACCTGAATGGTCAGCTGTTTAGAGATAAGAAGAATACTTCAAGAAACAAACTATTCTCACCTCTTAACCTCCCCGCCCAAGTCTTCCCTGTTACCGTTGCCAGCCGAGCCTTTTGCTGACAGTCTTTTAATTTGGTTATGAACTCATCCCGATTTGTCAGCAATAATATGTACAGAATTTGAAGAAATTTAAAAAAATCCAAGTCATGTTTATAAAAACAATACATTGGAAAAGGCATTACATTTTCAGTAGTCTTTAAATTACGGGCATGGATAAAGCCACAGACCTTTTAAGAACATCTGCACTTCATCCGAAACACCTCTAACAAGACTTCCCTGCAGCTCTATGTTCATTAAAACAACATCAGCACCGCTCAGGGTTCATACCTATTCTCTGCAGCTTTATTTGAGGTTTCCAGCAGATTCCCAGCAGTCTGCGCTGACGATCCAGCTCTTCCTCATAGAGGACGATGGTTTTATCAACCTCTGTGAATATTTCTTCAGCAGCAGCGATCAGTCGCTCCCTGATAAACTCTCTCAGAGACTGAGCTGAAGACATTGTTGCTGCAGAGACACGAATATATATCCCACACATAGAGTTGCCAACCGTCCCTTGAAAAACGGAATCGTCGCGTATTTAGAATAAAAAGTACGCGTCACGTATTGAGCTGAAACGGGACGCACGTAGTCCCGTATTATTAAGTGGATCAAAAATCTTCACTAAAATGTCAATAGAATTAATAAATGATGGAGTGCTTTATATTTAACATTACGGTAAATTCATTACCAGCCATATCCTGCTCTGTGACCAATGAACTGACAGAATATTTCGGCTCATCTCATTGGCCAGCAGGTACCGTTGCTAAGGATGGCTACAGGTATTACGTTGATTCGCGTTTTCCCATCAGATACGGTTTCCCCAGCGTCTCCTCGCCGAGACGTGAAAAAAGGCCCGTGTTTGTTCAGCGCTCGTAACCAGCGCGCCGTGCTTCCGCCGCAGGAGATCTACGGAGGCCGTGAAAGCTCAAACAACGTGTTTTTCGGCGAAGTTGTCCCACTTTCTTGCAACTGTGCTCTCATCATAGATAGATAGATAGATAGATAGATAGATAGATAGATAGATAGATAGATAGATAGATAGATAGATAGATAGATAGATAGATAGATAGATAGATAGATAGATAGATAGATAGATAGATAGATAGATAGATAGATAGATAGATAGATCCAGGCTATTGTACCCTTTGTCCTCAGCATCCCTTCTTCTAGTGGGTTTGTGGAAAATATTTTCTCCATCATGAAAAATAAGTGGACTGATGTGAGGAACAAATGTTCTACAGAATTAATGAGAAGTGAGCTAATTTTCAGTCTAATTAATGAAATGTTCTGCTCAGAGTTTTACTCGGTAGTCCTGAAAAGCAAACAACTCCTTGCAGCAGCAAGAGCTCAAATGAAATATAAATGGAAAAAATAGGTTGTTTCTACATAATTCAGTACTGCATTTTTTAGTTCACTAGTTCAATATTTTTTTCACCACAACTGTACAGTCATGGCCTTTAAAGTGTTTATGTTTACAACTTTTCTACAGACTTTTTGTTTGCACTAAATGCACTATTACGAAAACGTTTTGCATTATACTGTTATGCTTTTTTATATTGTTTTAAGTTAAGCAGGACGGAGGTCTTTTCAATAGTGGTTTATTTATTTTAGAAGGATATTTGTTTTTGTCTAGTAATTTTATTTTGCAAAAAGAATAAAATATTTTATAAATTGCTGAATAATTATTTTTCCATGGATATTTGTATCAGTCAAAACATGCATCGAATTAAACTTGGGTTCGAGTCCAATGTTTCCAAAGTCATTTCACACAAAGAAAAAGGGTGAAAAAAATCACCAGGTCGGTAGAGGTGCAGACAGTGGAGTTGGATGGCCCTACCAGGAGGTGTCCCTTATTTATTTATCAAGGAGTTGGCAACCCTAGCTACACACCACAACAAGGCTAACTCTGCTAACTGACCCAGCCTTCTTCCGGGTTTAACGGAGGCTAGAAAGAGACGTATTGGCTCGGTATTGCCACCTGCTGGACGATTGAAAGAAAGAAAGAAAGAAAGAAAGAAAGAAAGAAAGAAAGAAAGAAAGAAAGAAAGAAAGAAAGAAAGAAAGAAAGAAAGAAAGAAAGAAAGAAAGAAAGAAAGAGAAAGAAAGAACAGTCACTCTAAGGGTATATGTGCCCTACTTTAGTTCATGCTGCCAATGTCTGGAGTGGCAAACAGGCAAAAATTATGATTATTGTTCATTAAGAAAGACTTAACTTTTATTATGTAATGCAATTAAAATGTTTTGGAAAGTGTTGAACCCTCAAATTTCCAAGTAACCAGACATAAGTTCACTTTCAGAAAAAAAAAAAGAGAACTGTTATCTGACTGGCCACTTTAATTAGTCAGTCAGTCATTTTCTACCGCTTATTCCATAGTGGGTTGCAGGGGAGCTGGTGCCTATCTCCAGCAGTCTATGGGCTAGAGGCAGGGTACACCCTGGACAGGTTGCTAGTCCATCACAGGGCAACACACAAACAACCATGCACACACTCATACACCTAAAGACAATTTAGAACCACCAATTAACCTAACAGGCATGTCTTTGGACTGTGGGAGGAAGCTGGAGGACCCAGCGAGAACCCACACATGCATGGGGAGAACATGCAAACTCCATGCAGAAAGACCCCTGGCTGGGAATTGAACCCAGGACCTTCTTGCTGCAAGGCAACAGTGCAACCAACTGCGCAGCCCCCACATTAATAATATATGGTTTATTCTATAATGAAATGCTATCAACCCAACTAGAGGGACTCAAAGATTCCTGGTCTTCAGTTTAACTAGAGAGACCAGTTTTACTGATGTGCAGTATGTAAAAGGTCATTATTTATTTTTTGCTTAGATCACAGATCTTTAACAGCTGATTAAAATCTGACTGCTCTGTGACTGAATTCACAGATGCCAAAGCATGAACCAGCTTTTGGAATTTGACGTTTTATCTCCAAAACTTTAGATAACCGGCTGAATTTCTTTATTGAGTAAAAAGAAACTTTTACTGTGCCCAAAACAAAGCATCTTTCTCTAAACATTTAGCTGATCAATTACAATAATGAGTGGTTTTCTGAGATGCCAAACTGGTGTTGTATTGTGGACCCAGACTGAAGCTGACAAGATAAGCAGAACCCAATCAGATCAAGTAGCAATCTACTCAGCATTTCACACTTTGTTTTCACCAGAGAAGTGCCCAGAAAACAGAAATTTAACTGGATTGCTGCTATTTGCACAAACCGAATCATGGTTTACACTGTGAGAAAAGTTGTTCAATTAATTGCACAGCTGAATTCAAGGTACATACTTCAATCAAGGATTGAGGGTGGTGTATGAGATACCCCCTGAGTACCTCAAGTCTCTGGATGTTGTTGAGCTGTCATAGTGGACAAACCTCTTCAATATTGCGTGGCAATCGGGGCCAGTACTTCTGGACTGGCAGACCAGGGAGTTGGTCCCCCTTCACAAGAAGGGTGACTGGAGGGTGTGTTCCAACTATAGGGGGATCACACTCCTCAGCCTCCCTGGTAAGGCCTACGCCAGGGTATTGGTGGAAAGGCCGATGGTCGAACTTTGGCTACAGGACAAGCAGTGTGGTTTTTGTCCCTCGTGGTACCCTGTGGGGGCATGCTACAGGAGTACGGAGTCGGGGGCACTCTATTAGGGGCCATCCAGTCTCTGTACAAGAGGAGCAGGAGTTTGGGCTGCATTGCCTGCACTACGTCGGACCTTTTCCCGGTGCATGATGGACTCCGACAGGGCTGCCCTTTGTCACCGGTCGTGTTCATAACTTTTATGGACAGAATATCTTGGCGCAGCCAAGGACCGGAGGGGTCCAGTTTGGGGACCAGTGGATTTCGTCTTTTTATTTTGCAGATGACGTGGTCCTGCTGGGCCCCTCTAGCCAGGACCCACAGCATGCACTGGGGCGGTTTGCATCCGAGTGTGAAGCGGCTGGGATGAGGATCAGCTCCTCCAAGTTCTCGACCGGAAAAGCGTGGCTTGTCCTCTTCAGGTTGGAGGGAAGTTCCTGCCTCAAGTGGAGGAGTTTAAGTATCTCGGGGTCTTGTTCACGAGTAGGGGAAAAAATGGAGCGGGAGATTGACAGATGGATCTGTGTGGCTGCCACAGTAATGGGGGCACTGTGCCAGTCCGTTGTGGTGAAGAGAGAGCTGAGCCCATTGGATGATGACCCAGGACACGCTGGAGGGAATATGTCTCTTGGCTGGCCTTGGGCTCTCCCCGGAGGAGCTGGAGGAGGTGTCTGGGAGAGGGAAGTCTGGGTTTCTCTACTGAGTCTGCAAGTAGATGAACAAGTATGAGTTTTCTTTTTGGCCCCAATTAAACTAAATATATTATTGTTTATTCATATGTCTAAATAATACCTATATTATTTAAATTGGGGAAACATGCTACAGAAAATTTGTTTTCAAGAAGAAACATTGGGACATGTTTTATTGTTTTGTGCCAAATATGCTGAAACGAGGGAACTGGTCATGACAACAGGTTCCAACTGGAGATACAAGACTCAGAGCTCTCAAGCCTCACGCAATGAGCGTGAGACACACACATTTTCCTGACTCCACACACACACATGACATGCCTCACACTAAAAAAATAACAAAGCTAGAGGTGGGCGGAACGATCGAAAACATCGATGCCAAATCGGGATCAGAATTGGATCAATACTAGCGTGGTGAGAGCGACACGTTAGTTTCAGATATTTTTCTATGCATCCAACAAATATCTCGAATTTCTTCACAGAGTTCAGCAATGTGGGCACAGTGCTCAATGGCTCTTATGGTATCCACAATTGCGTCGTCGATGCTAATATTCTGGAGAGCAATTATAATCCCCCCCCCCCCCCCCAAAAACAAAAAACGGCTGGAATTATTAGGTAAACATTTTATATGAAACGCTGTTTTTTAAGGGAAAATTAAATATATTTCATAATAATGAGCTGAGAATCGAATATGTATTTAATTATTTCACAATTTCATTGTCACATTATATGTTTATCTATTATTTATTGATGTAGGTACTTATTTCATGTTTCATTTATTTATTTAATTTTGAGCCCTTTGACGTTTCCTAGCCAAAGGGTGTTAAATCAAATTCTGCGATCATTAGATGTAATTCCAGAGGGCGCTGTTGAGCCTGTCCAACTGAAATATTCAGTCATATTCTGATGACTGTTTTCAGAAATGTCATCATACTGGATATTAAATCTTAGTAATCAGAACGAACTTTCTGACACTTCTGATTGTTAAAACTATAATTTGAACAGTGACAAATGAATGTGCCCTGAAATGCAAAGGGTTACATTAATTTCAAAAGCTTCTGCATTTTGCATCAAATGCATGTTTAATTTATGTATTTGTCTAAATCTGTCCTTTATTGGATTAACTAGTTTTTGCGATTTCTATTTGTGGTTATTTGTAGCGAAGATGATTATCTTAATAAAACAGTTGGGAGAACAAAGTGAGGTAGAGGGACTGCTGTGGCCAAAACATCCATAATCTGTAGTTTCTTCAGCAGCAGTTGACATAATCTAACTCTGAACATTTCATTAAACTTGAGAGCTCTGTACAAGACCTTGTGGACAAAGACAATAGAACGGAATTGTATTTTTGTTTTTGTTTAGATACCTTAAAAAGACAGAGTTAATAAAGAGAAAATAGTATTTCTTACAAATATGTGTAGTTTGCACGGTGACGCAGTTGGTAGCACTGTTGCCTTGCAGCAAGAAGGTCCTGGGTTTGACTCCCGACCATATGGAGTTTGCATGTTCTCCCTCTGCATATGTGGGTTCTCACCAGGTACTCTGGCTTCCTTCCACAGTCCAAAAACATGACTGTTAAGTAAATTGGTCTCTCTAAATTGCCCTTAGGTGTACAGGTCCTTCTCAAAAAATTAGCATATTGTGATAAAGTTCATTATTTTCCCTAAAGTCATGATGAAAAATTAACATTCATATATTTTAGATTCATTGCACAGTAACTGAAATATTTCAGGTCTTTTATTGTCTTAATACGGATGATTTTGGCATACAGCTCACGAAAACCCAAAATTCCTATCTCACAAAATTAGCATATCATTAAAAGGGTCTCTAAACGAGCTATGAACCTAATCATCTGAATCAACAAGTTAACTCTAAACACCTGCAAAAGATTCCTGAGGCATTTAAAACTCCCAGCCTGGTTCATCACTCAAAACCCCAATCATGGGTAAGACTGCCGACCTGACTGCTGTCCAGAAGGCCACTATTGACACCCTCAAGCAAGAGGGTAAGACACAGAAAGAAATTTCTGAACAAATAGGCTGTTCCCAGAGTGCTGTATTAAGGCACCTCAGTGGGAAGTCTATGGGAAGGAAAAAGTGTGGCAGAAAACGCTGCACAACGAGAAGAGGTGACCGGACCCTGAGGAAGATTGTGGAGAAGGGCCGATTCCAGACCTTGGGGGACCTGCGGAACCAGTGGACTGAGTCTGGAGTAGAAACATCCAGACATCCACAGGCATGTGCAGGAAATGGGCTACAGGTGCCGCATTCCCCAGGTCAAGCCACTTTTGAACCAGAAACAACGGCAGAAGCGCCTGACCTGGGCTACAGAGAAGCAGCACTGGACTGTTGCTCAGTGGTCCAAAGTACTTTTTTCGGATGAAAGCAAATTCTGCATGTCATTCGGAAATCAAGGTGCTAGAGTCTGGAGGAAGACTGGGGAGAAGGAAATGCCAAAATGCCAGAAGTCCAGAGTCAAGTACCTACAGTCAGTGATGGTCTGGGGTGCCGTGTCAGCTGCTGGTGTTGGTCCACTGTGTTTTATCAAGGGCAGGGTCAATGCAGCTAGCTATCAGGAGATTTTGGAGCACTTCATGCTTCCATCTGCTGAAAAGCTTTATGGAGATGAAGATTTCATTTTTCAGCACGACCTGGCACCTGCTCACAGTGCCAAAATCATTGGTAGATGGTTTACTGACCATGGTATCACTGTGCTCAATTGGCCTGCCAACTCTCCTGACCTGAACCCCATAGAGAATCTGTGGGATATTGTGAAGAGAACGTTGAGAGACTCAAGACCCAACACTCTGGATGAGCTAAAGGCCGCTATCGAAGCATCCTGGGCCTCCATAAGACCTCAGCAGTGCCACAGGCTGATTGCCTCCATGCCACGCCGCATTGAAGCAGTCATTTCTGCCAAAGGATTCCCGACCAAGTATTGAGTGCATAACTGTACATGATTATTTGAAGGTTGACGTTTTTTGTATTAAAAACACTTTTCTTTTATTGGTCGGATGAAATATGCTAATTTTGTGAGATAGGAATTTTGGGTTTTCATGAGCTGTATGCCAAAATCATCCGTATTAAGACAATAAAAGACCTGAAATATTTCAGTTAGTGTGCAATGAATCTAAAATATATGAATGTTAAATTTTCATCATTACATTATGGAAAATAATGAACTTTATCACAATATGCTAATTTTTTGAGAAGGACCTGTAAATGAGTGTGTGCATGGTTGCTTGTCCTGTATGTCTGTTGCCCTGCGATGGATTGGCGACCTGTCCAGGGTGTACCCTGCCTCTTGCCCGTAGACTGCGGGAGATAGGCACCAGCTCCCCAGTGTCCCACTATGGAAGAAGCGGTATAGAAGATGAAGGTAGTTTATATATATATGTGGCAGTTTAGTATCACGATCCACATTCCATTCCAGTTGGTGGTAGTAACGCACACAATGTTTTTTGCCAAACGCAAAGAAAATCCAAGAAGAAGAAGAACCAACAAGCAGCAGCCTGTTTTGTTTTTTAAAACAATCTTGCTTACAAATACAATGACACAACAGGACATAGAACACAGAATATTTGACAAAGTATGTCAGATGGATAGGCTTCCACAATAAATACAGTTGGTACAGAAAATAACGGACACGTTATGACAAATTAAAAATGTTAAGTGACCTACAACATTCATACGTTTTTATAGCATTTTTGTTTGTACTCTTACAAATAGTGGATAAATATAGTTCGATTTCCTTAACCAAAACTGGAAAAAAAAAGGTGAAGATGATGAAAACTTACATTTGTGAATATAAAATTTGCCAAATATTACAATTAGGGTACTTGCTAGTATTCTGTTTGTATTAGTATTCTTTCCATGAAAACCAAAAATAATATGCTCATACCTCAGTGAAACCATGACATCAATATTGCAAATTATTAAGTTGTTACATTCCTTCCAAAATTTCTTTGTAACATGACAATTCCAAAATAAATGTTTCTGGATGCTCTTTGCAAAACTTACAATTGGGGTCACCAACAAGCAGCAGCCTGAGACGCCCTGAAATTACACGCTCCGGTACAGTAGGTGGCGATATGCACAAAAACGTTGGTTGCGAGTCGCTAATAAAATCGAAGAAGAAGAAAGAAGGAAAAAGACGATCGCGTTAGCAGAGTTAGCTTTGTTGTGTTTTCTGAGCTGAATATTTGTGTCTCTGCAGCAACAATGTCTTCAGCTCAGTTTCTGAGAGAGTTTATCAGGTAGCGACTGACCGCTGCTGCTGAAGAAATCTTCACAGAGGTTGATAAAAGTTTCATCAAACGATGGGCGATGGTTTTATCATAAAACCGTCGTCCAATACGTGGAAAAGCTGGATCTTCAGCGCAGACTGTTGGAAATCAGACGTAAACACCAAATAAAGCTACAGAGAATAGGTACGAACCATCAGCGGTACTAATGTTTTACTGCAGGAAAGTCTTGTTGAAGGGATTTTATGGTTAAAATTATCTTTCTTGAAGTTTAGTGGCCCAACTCAGGTGAATCAGCCAAGGAAACATTCTCATTATGAATCACCAAATCTCAGTTTAGTTTGAGACGAAAGTATCACAGAGTGAAGATCTGAGTTATAGGGAAATAGGAAACATCAGATGTAACCTTTTCTTTAAACAGAATCCTAATAAACTAAGCAAATGATTGCTCAGTTTATATTTTCTTTTAAATCCAGAAACAGTTTTGCTCCTGAAGGACACCTTCTCTTAGGCCAAAGCATCTATCAGCATTGCACTTAACGTTAAATTAAGAGACTGATCTTGTTTTAGTTTAGATTTAAAGAAACCCCACATTTGTATTTTTCTGATCATTCAGGCTAGAAGCGGATTAAGGAATTTCTTCAACACCATTGAAGATGACGGTGAGGAGACAAACTTCTGAACACTGACATGAAGCAGCACGGAGGACTGTGATATATAAGTGTCAACAATGAACTTCATATAGTGATAATTTGCTATATCCATATTCATTACTGAACAAGTGATAAGAAAATAAATTCAACAAGTGGACAATAGTTTCATGTTCAGATATTTCACTACCTAACTATGTGGGAATTAATACAAAAGATTTTTTGAAAGCACGCTCATTTTTATTCTGGGCTTGTACAGCAGGTGTTATATTTTGAAGCATAAGAAGACTAATTTTAAGTTGCATGGTAGGGTTGTGTGTAGTTTTCATTGTAGTGCATTTTATGACAGACGGAGCTGTAAGTATTGTTGCTGCTCACAAGTTTGTTAACCTACAAAAAATCTGTGTATGGCATTAAGCTTCATGATGTTTTCATTGAGATCAATTCTAAAGTATGCAGCCATATTGTTGGTCCTCGCAATGAAAGGGAAAACACTTTTTGACAAACTGCTGCTAAGAAAAGAGAAGTGGTGTGTTGAAAAACTGCATTTCATCAAAAATGATCTGAATGAAATGGTTATTAAAACCTCTAACACTCTCTACACATCATTGGATGGCATGTCACTCAAAGACTTAGGAACCTACTACATTTCATATAAAAATAGACATTGAAAGTAAAAAAAATACCTATACCTAAAACATCTGAACCATTTGTGTTGCAGCATGAAAACGTGCAGGACAGAGGACCTGGGTTTGAGACATCAATGATTTACATCTAAAAGCATGACAAAATTATAAAAAAAACTATATAACTATTGAGTAATGAGACCTACTGGATACAAATCAGAATTAATTTTATTCACCATGTTTGTGATGCAAACAAGGAATTTGGGAATTTGACTTTGGTTCCAATTAAGACATTTTAAATATAAATATATCAAAAGGGAATTAAAAAGAAAAATGTTTTGTTTATATGTTTATATACGGTGTTTTTACAAACAAAAATAGTTATGTTGCTTTTATAACAAAAAACAATGATTATTACATTGCTGCTTCTAAAATAATCGAGAGCCCAGAGTGTTTATGGTCCTTTTTCATGTACAATGCATCCAAAGCTAAATATATTTTACTTCAGTCAAAATTTGTGGAATAAACTTTAATTCCAGCTAAAATAGGACACTATTTCTGATTGGTTTTGTCCTTTTTTTTTTTAAGTGATGGAAAGCTAAAGCTAACTATTTTTAAACATATTTAAATAAACATGCTAAGGGCAGATCCTTTCTTTCCATTTCTGCTCACTTTTAGCATAAAACCTTTACTTGCAAAAAGCTTTACCTCCGTTGGTGGCACTCTTTATTTTGGAGGTATTTCTTGTATAAAAGAGTAATGAGAGGAACAGAGGGTATAATGCTCTAAAGACCTACCAGAGTGAGCTGTCCAAACTCTCCTCATTCCAGAACTTTCAATGGCACTGTAATAAATGAACCTTACACTGTAGCAGCAGTGTGATGGAGATTTTAAAAGTTTTAACATCATAGCCTTTAAAATGTAATGCCTTAACACCTGTTACCAGCCCCTGTCTAATGCCACACAGTATGCCAAGTGACTACAATGATATCATCACTGGACCTGTAGCTGTGGCTGCAGGTTCCACCCACTCAGGCCATCCTCCATCCCACAAACGGGGAGGATTTGTCTATCTGTTCACTTCAACATGCCATGCATTCAAACACAAGCATAATTCTCCATCTCCTCAGGTTCCATCGTTTTTGAACAAGAGAGAATACCTGGCTGCAGCTGGATTTGTCAAAATCATGTATAAATGTACAATTGACCTTTCTAGGGTCAATGTTTCAAGCTGGCTACAATGCACAAATTACTCTTTGCTGCTTTTGCATGCAGCATACTGAGACACATTGAATGAGATAGGCACTCTAGACATGATGGGTTTTCTGTTTTGGTAGAACCACAGAAAAAACTGTTTTATGCTAGTTTGTGAACAAAACATGCTTACTACTTAGCTCTTATAAACAATGGTGGCCATGGTGTGGTAGCTATCATAAAGAGATACTGCTGGACGGCCCTTTTGCATGCAAGGAAGGGTCAGTGATGTGAAGTGAAAAGACATTGTCAAAATGAGACTACACAGTTGTCACTTAGCCCCAGAAAAGGGCAGGTCCTCCCTGTCATTGAACTTGACCCGGATGCTGTAGTAACGCATTTAGGTTGTTATTGTGAGTACTCAATCCCTGTGCTCTTGTAATGAATGTATTGAAGAGTGAACTTTATTTTTTGTAGTCATTTATTTCCTTTCTTGCGGATCTCTGAAAAGAGTCTTAATATCTAAATTAGTATTCACAAAAAAAGCACACAAAATATATATTTTTTACAGAAAGGGATAAACCTGTCTTGTACAGTTTAACTAAAGCACAGAGCAACGATTTAGGTAAGTTGAGTTTATATCATGTTATAAGATGTATTTGGTATAATTTGATTTGCAGGGTGGGTGAGTCAAACAATACTTCTAATTTTAATTTCTGAAAAAGCGCAAATGTGTGGTTATTTGATATTTTGATGGTTAGTAATCTCCAAACCGTCTTTTGTTCTGTGAAATAACTATTTTTTGTTATTGTCACATTAATCATCATTGTTTATTCTTTTGCTTGTCCAAACCACTCACAGCATTGTGTCTGGAAGGAAGAGGATATTCGTACTGGCCAGCGGTTCAGCAACCAGAAGAGGAACTGCATTTTGGGCCAAGAAGAACCAGGATCTCAGCACATGATGGAAAACCATGGCAAAGGAAAACCTGCATGGATAAAAGAAGAAAAGAAAATATTAGAACCTCTGTGGAGAAGAGAAAATCGGGGAGAACCAGAGCCTCTCTTCATGAAAGTGGACCAAGAGGAACCAGAATCACAAATAAAAGATGAACAAGAAGAAATTGAACCTTACCAGGTAAAAGAAGAACTAGAATCTCTGCGGATAAAGGCCAAACAAGAAGAAATAGAACCTCCACAGATTAAAGAGGAGTGGGCAAAACCCAAACCACCCCAGATAAAGGATGAACAAGAGGAGTCGGGTCCTCCCGAGATAAAGGTTGAACATGAACCAGATCCTCCTGAGATAAAGGTTGAACATGAAGAAGCAGATCCTCTACAGATAAAGAATGAACAGGAGGTACTCTGTATGGGTCTAGAGAAAGAGCAGCTAGAACTAAAACAGCAGACTGATACCTTCGCCGTTAATACCACCTTTAAGGAAAGTTACCACTGGGAACCAAATGCAAACAGGGAAATACTTGTCCAGATCTCTTCTAAATCTCAAAACCAAAATCGGGAAATGAGCAATTATCAAGATTCAGGATCGAGTAGCGATGAAGAACTAAATCAAAATAAGAGGTGTCAGAAAACCAGAGATCTCAGTGACACTGTAGACGATCCAACCACAAAACGACGGAAGACAACACACATGAATGATAATTTGTCTTCTTGTAAAGTTTGTGGAAAGTTATTTGCTCGAACTTATTTGACAGAACACATGAGAATTCACACAGGTGAGAGACTTTTCTCATGTACAACCTGTGGAAAAAATTTTATTACTGGAAGCAAGCTGAAAATCCACATTAGAACTCACACTGGTGAGAAGCCTTTCTCATGTTTGACCTGTGGAAAACGTTTTAGTGATAGTGGAAATTTATCTAAGCACATGAAAACTCATTCAGGTGCGAGGCCTTTTTCATGTTTGACCTGTGGAAAAGGCTTCACTAATAGGGGAAATTTATTTCAGCACACAAGAACTCATACAGGTGAGAAGCCTTTCTCATGTTTGACCTGTGGAAAAGGTTTTACTCAGCAAATTCACTTGAACGATCACCTGAGAATCCATACAGGTGAGAAGCCTTTCTCATGTACAAACTGTGGAAAAAGTTTCAGTGAAAGAGGAAATTTATTTCAGCACATGAGAACCCATTCAAGTGAGAAGCCTTTCTCATGTTTAACTTGTGGAAGAAGTTTTACCCAGCAAATTCACTTGAGTGATCACATGAAAATTCACACCGGTGAGAAGCCTTTCTCATGTTTGAGCTGTGGAAAAAGTTTTCGTCGAAGCAGTCATTTGACCGTTCATATGCGAACTCACCCAGTTGAGAAGTTGTAGTCATGAGAAAGTTATGGTTCAAGGTTCTCTCAGAATGGTGACTTGACTGATTAAATGGGAAGTCACCAAGGTGAGCAGGTTTAATCCTGTGAATCGTATAAGTCCTGGGATATATTTTTAAGAACTAAGTTGAGAACTCCAGATGAGATGTTTTTTGTGAGTCCTCCATTCCTTGGATTTGACCTTTAACCAACAGCTGTTGGTTTTCGCCTTATCAAAATGTCTTTGTAAGACACAAGATCTAATCAAAACAAACTGCTCAGCTAATAATCTTATTTTGCTAATTTAGAAATTCAGAAAGTCTACTTAATAAATAATTAATAATCATGTTTTTTTTTACATTTAGTGTAATGAAAGTATTTTCAATAAAACTGTAGAATTCACTCTTAGTAAATATTGTCTAACTCGAGATAGTTCTCATATCACCCCAACTCAGCTTCTGATTGGTTGAACAGTCTCTTGATTACTCCTTATTGAGAAGTGCATTCTCTGGGTGATCTGACTCCAGAGTTTCGACTAAACCTTAAAAACCATCTGGAATGTTTTGCCAGACCAGATTAGAGAGTGCTGAACAGCCTTTCGACACTTGATTGCATTAGTTGACTTTTATGGACTATCCTGCCAGCCAAGTGAGACATAGGTAAGAAAAACTATGTCTCAAATGCACACCTTATTATAAGTATGTATGTTTATTTTTTTTGGTTAAAAAAGTTTCTGTTCTAGGGATAGTGAACACTGGTGCACCTTTCAACAATGATCAATAGGCTTATGTTATTTAAACATGCCTCCAGTAATTGTTGGACAACTATTTCCAGTTGTTACTTAGGTTATATTTAAAGCTAAAAATTGATCAGTGACTATATTTTGTTTCTTAGAAACAAAACGATGTCACTTGTTAAGAGTCACAATAATGAATAATCACAATTTGCTTTTATTTTCTGAAATGTAGAAAAAATTAATTAATCAAGAAACTAACTGAAGCAAGAAATGTACCAGCTGTTCGTACCTTTTAAATTTAGTTTTTAATTTGTCATTGCTTTGTTTCTTACCTGTAAAATAAATCATGACATTCTTAGAGCCACACAATAGCCACATAAGCTTATTATCATCACATTCAGATTTATTGTCCGATTTCTAATTATCAAATCGATGACTTTTATCATATTGCTGGTACACAAAACAGCCAAACATTTGAGCAGACTAAGTATTTTATTTAACTTTAAACGCACATGTACATGCTTT
This sequence comes from Girardinichthys multiradiatus, assembly GCF_021462225.1. Taxonomy (NCBI): domain Eukaryota; kingdom Metazoa; phylum Chordata; class Actinopteri; order Cyprinodontiformes; family Goodeidae; genus Girardinichthys; species Girardinichthys multiradiatus. Next base: position 33,839,074 of record NC_061805.1, on the reverse strand, counting down.
TATGTAGATATGAAAAAGTATTGTGTGTTAGTGTATAATGTCCAAAACAGAGTTCAAAGGGTAGAAAAACTGTCAGTCAGTCAGTCAGTCATTTTCTACCACTTCTTCCATAGTGGATTGCAGGGGAGCTGGTGCCTATCTCCAGCAGTCTATGGGCGAGAGGCGGGGTACAGGTCGCCAGTCCATCGCAGGGCAACACACAAACAACCATGCACACACTCATTCATACACCTAAGGGCAATTTAGAGAGACCAATTAACCTAACAGGCATGTCTTTTGACTGTGGGAGGAAGCCGGAGTACCCGGTGAGAACCCACTGTAAAACTGTAAAAGTGTAAAAAAAGCAACTGTCATTTGTGATTCTGTTATCTAGGTCAAGGATCGGTGACTGCTGCGCAGCTCCATTGGTTGTTTACAGTGAAACCCAAAATTATCCAAACACCTGCAGATTTAGATATAAAACTATTATCATTCAATTATGAAGATGCAGTTGAGATGGGCATTTCTGAAAAGACAAATCGATGTAAAACGAGAACAAATCCTAAAAAGAATATATTTACATTTAATGAAAAATAGCATGTTAAGAATTATTTATACCCCTCTTAATATTCAATAAATTGTATTGATATCACAGCTATCAACCCCATCTTATAATGATTGGGACCTTCATTGATGCTGCGTCCTTCATCCCTCTAGAGGCTCAGTTTACAAACACCAGTTGCCGCCAAGGCCACTAAAACATTTGGTGAAAAAACTGCAGACTGAAAAGGAAATCCTGCAGAAAGCTGATACAGTAGGATTTTCAGGTCACTTTTTAAAATTGTTGTAAATTGATGTTTTGATTCTTATTTTGAAGACAGTCTAATAGTAATTCTGAACTACTGATTTTGCATCACATACCCATCCCTTGTATTTTTCTTTTTTTTCTGAGTTCTTGCACCATTGCCCTCTCCAGTAGTTGGGGCTCTATATAACCTATGCGAAGAGCTGGCACCTAACAGACACATAAATAAAATATATACAAATGTGTTGTGTCATTAACTTGAAGGATTACTTGGATTTGAGTGAATAAAAAATGTGAATAAAGACTGGATTTGTTATATCGTGCTACTTACCAGTAGGCCTCACTCTGAAGATGTTAGGCGTGTTTTAAGCCAACACATTAAGTCACACCCCAGAACATTTACAAAGCTGTGAGATGATATGCTTAAGCATCCAAATGTCGAATAACTTCAAAACCTCCAAATGCTCCTCCAAATGGTTTTTAAATTAGAATATGTTACTTTAGAACAGATCAGAGACAACATTACTGTATCCGTGATTATTATGACCGATGTCCCTGACCAAAGGGACTGATTATTATGTATACTTTAAAGTACTGCTGGATTTCAAAACACCTTCAGTCCAGTTAATCTACAGCATACCCTTGATATTTTGATATAATCCAGAATGTTGGAGAGCATGAAAATTGTATAATTGTGTCTTTTCACCCATCATTTTACGTGGACTTGGCACCAAATGTAAAATGACACACAAACAAGAACTAGTTATGGTATGTCAGTGTCAACTGACAATTTGTGGTTAAACTGCTCTTAGTTGGTAGCAACAATTACTTTGACAAAATATATATTAGGAAATAGAAATGTCATTACTGATACATGTCCAGATCTTTCTTTCCATTCACATTTGCCAGTTATACTTCCGTCCACAAGGTGGCGATGAGCCAAGACTTTTCTTTTCAGCCTATATCAAATCAGGAAGGAGATCTGGGCTTGTTAGCATTATTAGCTTTGTTGTGTTTTCTCAGCTGAATGTTGTCTCTGCAGCAACAATGTCTTCAGCTCAGTCTCTGAGAGAGTTTATCAGGGAGCGACTGACCGCAGCTGCTGAAGAAATCTTCACAGAGGTTGATAAAACCATCGACCATTACGAGGAAGAGCTGGATCGTCTCAGACTGCTGGAAACTAAATTGAAACCTCCAATAAACCTACAGAGAATAGGTATGAGTAATCAAAGTCACTGATGTCATTTTATTGAGCACAGAGCTGCAGAAATGTATTGTTGGACGTGTGTACAAAGGTGTGGCTGCATCAATGCCCGATCAAAATACCGCGAAGGTAAATAAACGATTTAAAAACTGTTGTAGTAGTTTTCTTTCAGAGGTATTAAATACACAATTATTATTTTATGCCAGGCATCCTACAACATTTCTAACTAACTTTAAAACATGATTCAAATAAATTGAAAAATACGCTGAAACTGGAGACTACACTCTGCTACAGCAACGTGTCCGACTGAACGAACAAGCATATTTGGTCTTATTTGAACTGTAATATCTGTACAGGCTAAGGCAGGATATGTGGCGTTAGTAAGTTGTGTGTTAGGATTCCTGCAGTTTAACAGCTGGATCTGAATCATTTTCAACCAGCACAATTTGTGTAAGACAGCGTTCATTTAAAAAATGTCATCTATGTAAATTTACTCCAACATGTAGTGCAGCTCTGTTCCTCACCAACAATAACAGTATGGTACAATATTGGTGAACATTAAATATCAGCGGGTGCTCTTTGGCTATTGGTACAACTCCTTTCGTTTATTTTTCCAACTCTTCTGTCAGAGATGAGCAGCAGTGGAGGACTGCAGCCTGGAGACCAAGTTTAATAGCGCTCGTCTAGTGAACCTAAGCCACGCCCCCTGTGCGTTTACCTTTCAAAATATAAACTCGCGTAATATATCAGCATGGCGTCCTTTTTTCGGGTGATCAAATGTCAATTTTAAATGTTTCTTACACGAGAAGTAAACCGATTTGAGGTGTGCAGAGACTGCTGCAGTACTTATAAAGCGGTCAGTATAACGCTGGGATATGAAAACTCCTCCGATGAACAACTGTCAATAAAAAACGAAGAAGAAAAGTTCGTCGACGGAGATATGAGCTGGCGGCATCACTGGTATATTCCACTAGAGGGCGATCTTTTACTATCCATCTAGAAATAGCTAAATTTGCCAATAGACTGGATAGCTTTTATCATTACGTTTGAAACGTAAAGTGTACCTTGGTTTGATACATAATTCTGTATTTGAAGAAACATCTGCTAATACCAAATGTTAGCCACTAAGAGCAGGGGAATTTTTCTGTTTTCTATCTTTTCCTGTAAATATTAGTGTGCTGGAAAAAAAAAAATACATGCTGTTTTTTTTTCATACATTTTCTGATAAACGTGCTGGTAATACACCACCCCTCATCCACATTACCAGTATCATAGTATCATAGGCAAATCTGTATTGTGCCCCCTTAGAACAAATCCACCACTGGTGATGAGATGCACAGAGTGCTGTGTGCACTTTCACTGTTCTTTTTGCTCCATTGGCATGTACAAGACAAGGTCGAAGGCCATGGTTTTTCAGCACTTCGAGGTGCAAAATGCACTCCAACATGAAGGTTTGTTCTCCTGAGGTTTGTGCTATGCCATTATCACTTGTTCGCTTGTCACCATTGCTGCAAAGCAAGTTGCTGTATTTTAGAAAGAAAGCACATAATGTTGTACATGATTACTTTTGTCTCTTTATAGATTTCTACATAACATAATGCCATCATGCCTGCAGGCCAAGAAACAGTGGCCATTTCCCTTACTGCAGTATTACTACAGTCAAAAGGCAGGATGCAGAGAGGCACTTTAAAATCTGCTGGCCACTGTCTGTATTGGTGAGGACTTACGTGTGTGTTTGTCAAAAACTGTGATGTGGGTGCGAGTGTTATTCCCAGGTGCATATTAACTCTCTGACACAGTTTGGTGTTTTTTTCAACACTATTCAATTTTAGTTTTTGATATCTTTAGAATTATTTAGATATTGCAGACTGTAAAACTCAATGTAATTACGATCTCTGCTTTGCATGCTATTCATTGAAAATCATTTTCTGTATATTTCACCAAAAGGTATTGGACATTATTAGAATTAGAAATATAAATTGTATTGGATATTTGACATTCATGATTAGTACTGATATTAATCCAAAACAATAATTATTGAATGTAGAAAACTATATTCTACCTTATTAGGTAGTAGAAGGACCACAGGAAACAACAACACCAAGTGATCCCATTTGAGCTGTGGGGTATATATTCAGAGGATCCCTACCCTGCAGCAAGTTCTGCAAGATGCAGTATTGACCCTCAGCTACTTTTGAGCTCTTTTATGGATCTCACCTGTTAGTTTTCTGTGTTCATAGTTGCTGATTTTGTCCTGTGTGTTTGTGTGTGTGAATAAATAAAGAATGATAAGATGCTATGCATTAATTTCACACATCAAGGGGAAATTGTTATGTACGGTGCTCCTGATGAGAGCTTAAAAGTCCTGAAGTCTTCCAGCTGTGAGGATAAAGAAAGAGAAGCAGGGTGACCACATTCTGATTTCAAACAAAGAGGAAGCTCTGCCTAGAGATAATTAAGGTTAAGTTTAAAGGTTACATTTAAATAAAAACAAAGAAGTTTTCCCTATATGTATAGAAAACTACAAAAATTGTCTTTATAAACAATGTTATGAAGATGCTATTCAACAAGTGATCGAAAAATTTCTTAAACATCATACATAAAACGGTAGAGGAACAATTAAAACCAGACATTTGATTACCTGAAAAAAGGACAAGTTATGATGATATATGACGTGAGTTTGTATTTTGAGAGTGAAGCACATGGGGGGCGAAGCTTAAGTTCACCACACGGGAGGTCTCCAGGCTGCAGCCATACCCGTGTCGAAATGTGGGGGATCTGGACAGACAGCAAGCTCAATTGTTGGCAGTAAACCTCTGGCACCCCTGGCACCTGAGCTGCCACCAGAGGGTGCCATTTCTAGCTGCCACTGCCACGAATTGAGCTAGGCCCTGCCAAGAACCTGGACATGGCTGGTTTATGGTGAAATAATGTTCTTTTAACATCCGGACTATAGCTCCAATGGTGGTTATGATGAACCTTTTTATAGGCCACCAGTTTATATAACTGGCTAATATTAACTTGAACACAAGCAGCACAGATGCTATCGAAAAAACTGAAAGATTTCAGATGGTTTCTTGGGTTTGGATGTCTTTTTGCACATTCCCTTCTTCATGTAGATAACTTGGGTTGTTGCCGACGTCTGATGTAAATATTTAAAGTAAGAAATACATTGTTATTTTTACCGTTGTACAGTACACACCAAAAGTTTGGACACATCTCATTCAAAGAGTTGTCTTTATTTTCATGACTATGAATATTGTAGCTTCACACTGAAGGCATCAAAACTATGAATTAACACATGTGGAATAATATACTGAACAAAAAAGTGTGAAACAACTGAAAATATGTCTTATATTCTAGGTTCTTCAAAGTAGCCACCTTTTGCTTTGATTACTGCTCCACACACTCTTGGCATTCTGTTGATGAGCTTCAAGAGGTAGTCACCTGAAATGGTTTTCCAACAGTCTTGAAGGAGTTCCCAGAGATGCTTAGCACTTGTTGGCCTTTTTACCTTCACTCTGCGGTCCAGCTCACCCCAAACCATCTCGATTGGGTTCAGGTCCAGTGACTGTGGAGGCCAGGTCATCTGGTGCAGCACCCCATCACTCTCCTTCTTGGTCAAATAGCCCTTACACAACCTGGAGGTGTGTTTGGGGTCATTGTCCTGTTGAAAAATAAATGATGGTCCAACTAAACGCAAACCGGATGGAATAGCATGCCACTGCAAGATGCTGTGGTAGCCATGCTGGTTCAGTATGCCTTCAAGTTTGAATAAATCCCCAACAGTGTCACCAGCAAAGTACCCCCACACCATCACACCTCCTCCTCCATGCTTCATGGTGGGAACCAGGAATGTAGAGTCCATCCGTTCACCTCTTCTGCGCCGCACAAAGACACGGTGGTTGGAACCAAAGATCTCAAACTTGGACTCATCAGACCAAAGCACAGATTTCCACTGATCTAATGTCCATTCCTTGTGTTCTTTAGCCCAAACAAGTCTCCTCTGCTTGTTGCCTGTCCTCAGCAGTGGTTTCCTAGCAGCTATTTTATCATGAAGGCCTGATTCACAGTCTCCTCTTAACAGTTGTTCTAGAGATGTGTCTGCTGCTAGAACTCTGTGTGGCATTGACCTGTTCTCTAATCTGAGCTGCTGTTAACCTGCGATTTCTGAGGATGGTGACTTGGATGAACTTATCATCCGCAGCAGAGGTGACTCTTGGTCTTCCTTTCCTGGGGCGGTCCTCATGTGAGCCAGTGTCTTTGTAGCGCTTGATGGTTTTTGTGACTGCACTTGGGGACGCTTTCAAAGTTTTCCCAATTGTTCGGACTGACTGACCTTCATTTCTTAAAGTAATGATGGCCACTCGTTTTTCTTTACTTAGCTGATTTTTTCTTGCCATAATACAAATTCTAACAGTCTATTCAGTAGGACTATCAGCTGTGTACTGTATCCACCTCCTGCACAACACAACTGATGGTCCCAACCCCATTTATAATGCTTGAAATCCCACTTATTAAACCTGACAGGGCACACCAAGTGAAAACCATTTCAGGTCACTACCTCTTGAAGCTCATCAACAGAATGCCAAGAATGTGTGGAGCAGTAATCAAAGCAAAAGGTGGCTACTTTGAAGAACCTAGAATATAAGACATATTTTCAGTTGTTTCAAACTTTTTTGTTCAGTATATAATTCCACATGTGTTAATTCATAGTTTTGATGCCTTCAGTGTGAAGCTACAATATTCATAGTCATGAGAATAAAGACAACTTTGAATGAGAAGGTGTGTCCAAACATTTGGTCTGTACTGTATGTCTCCAGTATGTTATGCAATATTATAAATGATGATGTTAATTATTTCAAATCTTCCATTGGGGTCAGAAATGCTTTCATTGTCAGTAAACATTGTTTTGTTAATTAGATGGTCACCCCCCATTTGGAAGTGTAGAAAGGTAGAAAGGCATGAGGAAACTGTGGTGTGCGTAGCGTTTATGGTTTTGTTTTACATATGAGTACCCTAAAAGTAATGCATTATCTGCCTACAGTTTTTCTAGGTTATATTTTTATATTTCTTTCAATTCTGAACACATTCCAGATTAAAGATCTTAATGATTTCATAACTAAACTAAATGCCTGGTATTAAGCTATAGGCTTGGTTAGCATCATGTATATATGTGTATCTGGTTGGGTGCACGGCTGTGAGTCTAATGTTTGGGGATAACTTTAAATGTGGTTGCTCTAAAAATGACAACAATAAAAGGGAAGATTTTGGTGGGGGGTGTGCGCTCTTTAATTTTATATACCGTTAATGAATGCTCATGCAATAGGCTGCCGAAACAGTGATAAATTATATTGTGAAGAGCAATTGTCCGTTTTAATAAAAGTATAAAAGAGACAATGTTCAAAGATCAACTAATGAAGACAGCTGACCAATAAAAATTCTTAATCAGCATTTTTTCCCTTTTGCCTGTCCAGACCTGCCTAAGCATTATTTCTGGAGGGAGAGGGATTCTCTTTCTGAGCAGCAATTCCACAACTATGAGAGGAACTCGAGTTTGCACCAAAAGGAGCTACAACCTCAGCAGATGCAAGAGACTCAGGGAGAGGTGGAACCACTGCAGATGAAAGAGGAACAGGAGAAACATGAACCACTACAAATAAAATACAAACAGGAAGAACTAGAACCTCAGCAGATGCAAGAGAACCAGGATGAACTAGAAGTCATCTGTGTTAAAGAGGAGCTACAAGAATCAGAACTACCACATATAAAAGATGAACAGGAGGAATTTTGTATCAATCTGGAGAAAAAGGAGTTTGAACCTAAGCAGGACACTGAAATGTTTATAGTGAACCTTGCTTACAAGAACAAGAAAAACAGGGAGCAAGAACTAAGCAGGGACCAGATCTCTTCTGAACCGCAGAACCAAAACCAGGAAAGGAGCATTCATGAAAAATCAGGAACAAGTAGAGGGGAAGAACTGAGACAAAATAAAAAGTGTCAGACAATCAGAGGTCACAATGAGAATGTAGACAGTCCAGAGGTAAAAAGACAGAAGAAAACTCACATGAATGATAAACTGTCTTGCAAAATTTGTGGTAAATTTTTTGCTCGGAATTATTTAAATCAGCACATAAGAACTCACACAGGTGAGAGGCCTTTCTCATGTTTGACTTGTGGAAAAAGTTTCAGTGAAAGAGGAAATTTATCTAAGCACATAAGAACCCATACAGGTGAGAAGTCTTTCTCATGTTTGATTTGTGGAAAAAGTTTTACTCAGCAAATTCACTTGACCTGTCACATGAGAACTCACACAGGTGAGAAGCCTTTCTCATGTTTGATTTGTGGAAAAAGTTTCTCTCTAAGTAGCAGTTTGTCTGGTCACATGAGAACTCATACAGGTGAGAAGCCGTTCTCATGTCTTACGTGTGGACTAAGTTTTAGCAAAAGAGGAAGTTTATTTCACCACAATAGGATTCATACAGGTGAAAAGCCTTTCTCGTGTACGACCTGTGGAAAAAACTTTAGTCAAAGAAGTAATTTAACTGTTCACATGAAAATTCACACTAGTGAGGAGTTGAATCTGTGTGAAATTTGTGGCTCAAGTTTTTCTCAACGTGGAGACCTGACTGATCACATGAAAACTCACAGAGGTGAGCAGGTGTAAACTTGTAAATCTTGTAAGATTCTTAAACACTATTGTACTTCCCAGGGGAGAAGTTGGGCTCTGTCGATCATGCTTAAAATGTCAACCTAAATCACCAGTGAAAACATAACATTTAAAAACGATCAGTGACAGTTAAAAATCACTAAATAATCACAGGTTGCACATAGTTGAGCATTTCCAGCTACATGTTTTAAAAGGCTTTTCACGAAAGCATCAATAACTTAATATGTTTTCTTATTTTTTATTCGGCATCTTAACTTCATAGTAAACTAATCAAACCACCTTCTGAGCCTAATTCACTGAGGCTGACTTTTGGCTGATGTAAGCGCCTGTTGTGTAGTGAGCTTAAAATATTTTATGGTTAATAAAGGCAAATAGTAGTTCATGCATGGTTGTTTTTAAAATGTTTATTTAAAAGGCCTGCCCAAGGTTTACAGGTTGGATCCGATGTTTTTGTGTTGTTTAGGTCTGGTCAATATTTTCAGTTACTTGCTAGGAAGCGCATGTTTTATTTCTCAGTCTGTGTTGACGATCGGAAGATATGTGCTGTGGAGTGTTCAGATGAAAAACACATTGTACTGGCAGGTGTGTCTACAAATCACTTTGACTTAATGTAGCCAATTAGGTGTACAAATTAGTATTTTATGTTGTTCACATGGAAAAGATGATTGCTGTGAGAGAGCTTTCGAGATTGTTAACCACGTGGTATTAGAAGCAACTGTTGCCGATTTGTAGAAGTCAAACTACTGAATTAAAATAGAATATTTTGCTGTTCATAAAGTCCTCATGGCATGACATGGTGACATCAATGTACAAATGAATGCATTTCTATTGTTTTGTAGTTTTGTAAAACTAAAATCAAAACTATACTAAAATTTCAGAAGTAAAAATGCTTGAATTAAAAAAACACGTTTTTATCAGCAGCTCAGCTGTTTACCAGGACAGATGCTGACATCTAGTTGAAAGAAATAAAATAACATGTGTTCTGTCCTGAGTTATGTATCTGTAGGCAAATTTTGATGTTCAAAATGTTCATTTTAATTTATTCGTTTATATAAATGTTTGCTGGTGCTGATTCAGTGTTGGAGAGAGGTTTCTTTCATGGAAATAAAAAGCTGTGTTTTTTAGAAATCAAACTACAATTGATGATTCTAAATATTTAAATTTTCAAATTTATTTTCTTTTTCCTTTTTATTACATGTTTCTTCGGACTAGAAGTAAGAATCCCGACTTGAATCTGATTGGGAAGCTGTGTATAGAGCTATAGATTAGGGTAATGGCAGGCATGCCTTCCAACCTCCAAGACTTGGTGCTCATCACTAAAGATAAATCATCCAAATACCAGTTGAAACATGCTAAAAGTGCTCAGCAGTTGTAAGAAGGGTTTGATTGTTGTAATAATAACTTTTATAGAGATTTTTCTATTGAATATTGAGATGGCCATAACTTTCAGCATGAACGTTTTTTTGAGAAAATGTAAATAACAGATAAGTGTTTAGTCTTTAACATTCTTGGATTTTTGAGAGTCTTCTGTCCCATTCCTTATCAGAAATAAGCGTCTTGGTCAGGTGTATGAATATTTTTGAATTTAACTGTTTGATATCAGTAGTTAAAAGAAAATCATCACAGACTTGTCTCAGAGTGAGATAATGTAAACTGAGAAAGCCTAATTATAAATTGCCTCCAGGCAATAGTTGGTTAGACACCCTGGTTAGGAGGATCAACCAAAGTGTAAAATGTATCTGTTGTTATTTCCTCTGAATCTTTATGAAGAATTATGTAGATATCTTATTAGTAGCAAATTGTCTTCAAAAAGGTTTCATTTCTGAACATTGCAGATTAGTCAAGTCAGTCAGTAATTTTCTACCGCTTATTCCATAGTGGGTCACGGGGGAGCTGGTGCCTATCTCCAGCAGTCTATGGGCGAGAGGCAGGGTACACCCTGGACAGGTCGCCAGTCCATCACAGGGCAACACACAAACAACCATACACACACTCATTCATACACCTAAGGGCAATTTAGAGTGACCAATTAACCTAACCGGCATGTCTTTCGACTGTGGGAGGAAGCCGGAGTACCTGGTGAGAACCCACTGTAAAACTGTATAAGTGTAGAAAAAGCAACATTATGTCATTTGTGATTCTGTTATCTAGGTCAAGGATCGGTGACTGCTGCGCAGCTCCATTGGTTGTTTACAGTGAAACCCAAAATTATCCAAACACCTGCAGATTAAATTATTTAAAATGAAACGTTTTTGTTTTCTTGCAAACACTAATATCAGTTATAATGAATACAAACATGAACCATATCTGTTTTTAACAAGGATTTATCTCAAACTGCAAGGTATTATATCTTATTCTGGTTTCCAAAATCAAAGCAAAGCATGTTCTCTGCTTTAAAAGAAATAAGCTGAGTTGCCTCACCTTAAAGCAAATTTATCACGTAACATGATTCTTTAGACAGAATCTATGTCACCCCGTGAAAAAGAAAACATTTATTGATCAGGATTTTATCTCCCAAGCAGGTAATAATTACCACCTAAGGCGATGAACCTCAAAAGCAGCACTTTGTGTCAGGATCTGTTAGACTTTAAGCTTGCTAATTTCAGTCTGCAGGTAATGGTCCACTTGAAGCTAAAGCTCCGGCGTATGTGAAATAAGAAAGTTTTCAGAAGGACTGTTTTGGGGCTCGATTTAACTGGCCGTAATCAAGTGATTAAGGACATTTAAAGCTTCAATCAGGACATCTTCATGTTGGTAGTTCAGTACCTTGTTGTGATTTGGTGGTGAGAGATGGTGAACCAGTGACCAACATATTGAGAGGATGATACACTGCACAAAAAATTTAAGGAACACCTTGAAAACACATTATATTTCAATTCAATCCTTACTGAAATGGAACGGGTAATCTGTTAGGAACAAACGGATGCCACATCATTTGATGAAAACAAAAATTACTGGGCACCAGCCGTCCCTCGTCCCCGGTCACGCACATTTTACTAGCTCTACTTCATTTACAGTAAAAGATTGGACGAGGGAAAGAAAGTTTTCCACTCCTGGCTTCATGCTAAAAATTTCACTGAAGATGCATTTTCAGAAAGGAATTGACAGAAAACCAGGAGACCTACAGCAATTACAAAGACATTGTGTGAAAGCAGACACTTGAGTCTCCAAACTGAACAAAAATGGTGACTGTAGAGTGAAATTTGTGGCTGTGAGGGGAAGTTAAAGAAAAAGCTTTCCTGAAAAAAGGAACACCCTCCTCCAGTCTAAAGCAACATGATGGAGTTTTTGTTTTTATTAATCTTCTGTCAAACTAACTGTTGCTGCCAACCAAGAGCCGTTTGACTACAAGGTAATTTGTGCCTTTAAAGGGCAGAACTGCTTCTGAATAGGCCTACATGCTTTTTGATACAAACTTAATTTTCTAGTAAATAGTTCTAAGGTCAGTTTTCATCTAGAAACTATAATTGTTTTTTGTTTATTTCTTTATTTTACATAAGAAACCAGAAATATAGAAACAAATGTATTAAATGAAACACAAAACATTTTTACCAGACCTTCTGGATTATATGATAAAGTATTACAGGCTATGTTGTGAATTAACTTGATTGAGAACGTTGTAATAATTCAACAATTATGTTTTGTCAAAAAGTATCAATGTGAATAGTTCAAGTCTAACTTATACATTTCTAGAATCAGTTAAAGTTAGCTGTATTAATTCCTTGCCAGTTTATACTTACACCAAGAATAATAAGTCACAGCTAATGAAGAGACTGATGTTTTTTAATTACCTTACATATAACATTTCCTTGCTTATATAACTCCACTTTTACTTTACCTTACTAATTATAGATAATAAATAATGAAAAAATGACTGCAGTCACAAATTGTACACCTACAAAAGAATCAGTGTCACCACTGTTTAAGATGCATGTGTTGTAGAGTCAACAATGGGAAAAGGATGAATGTGCATTTCAGTTATTATTTCAATAACTTGTCAACTAAGTCCTGAGTGATGTTTGGGTCACATGAGGTTCCCCCCTAGAGATGCCCTCAGCAAAAGGTCGCCCACTATTGTGGCTGAGGGCCATCTCTTCTACCTCTAAGAGTGATGGTGAACCCCCACATGTTCCCTGGCCTCTGCCTTTTTCACATTTCCTATAATAGAGGTCAAATTGAATCATGTTCAGGAAGTAGAAAATTAGACACTTATAGCCAAGCATTTTCGTATAACTTTCAAATGGACAATATTAAATATTGGCAGCTAGGTAGTTGTTTTTCGGCACCGGAACCAGGGATGTTGTGTCCCACAGCACAGAGCAGGGTCAACCATCAAGCTCAGGTTCAGTTGGAAAATGTGCCTGAAAACATCACATCCTAAATAATATAAATTTTATTTGTTACTTGTGATCATAATTCATACGGGCTAAAGCTGTAAACAGTGGATCAGACGCTTAGTTTGAAGTGAGGTATTTAAAGCTATTAGATATGAGGGATAGTGGATATAATGGACAAAGGATGGGATGAAGATCAGAACTGCCAGGTTCTGGGGAAGAGGAGGACCACAGAGAAGCTTCATAGATGTAGTGAAGGATGCAGAGGATTTGGTATGACAGAGATGGATCAGCTGCAGAGAACCCTAAAGACAGAAGCTGACAAGAAAACTGGAAATGTGTTTACACATAATACCGTCCAAATATTCATAATGTCATATGTTGATATTATTTATCAATTTTCATTTATATAGGTGCTCATTTAACCCTTAACCCTAACCCCTTCAACATCTCCTCTTTTCCTTTATGGAATACATGAGAGGAATTTTTACTTAAGTAAAATATTAATGAGGTGCTTTTTAGTGTAGCAGAAAAGAGTCCAGTGCTGCAGAGGTTACTCATAGAGTGGACAATGTAAGTGTGCAAATACAATAGCTTTCCAGTTTTCCTTCCCCTCTTTTTTGTCAGTTTCAAGTTAAGTTTGGATGTTATTTTGTTGAAAGTCAAGAAACCATGTGGGTGTGTTATAGTTTATTGTCATCAAAATTTCAACCCAGCTGTTGAAAGTGGGCCAGTCTACCAGGAAATCCCGACCCACTTTTTTCCCCCAGTCTGCCCCTGGGCAGAAGAAATGGCCCTCAGTCAGAGTAGTGGCTGACTTATTTCTGAGGGCTTTTCTGGGAGGGACGTCATCTTAACCAATCCTCCCTCAAGACAGCAACAATTACGTTAGAGGTTAGTTCTTGAAATAATAACTGATATGTACATTCATACTTCTCCCAGCAACAAAAAGCATTATTTTATAACAGATTCAAGATAATCCCAGTCAGGGGAAGTCCACTTCCTGAAGGCAAATGCAGAATCAGTTGTAATTCTTGGAACTGAAGCCCTGAAACATTGGCATGCTCATCTGTCGCTTCTGTCCCAAAACTCCTCCATTCTCTTGTAGGTGTACAATTTTTGGCTACCGTCACTCTTACATCATTAATAATATCTAATATGTAAGGTCAAGTAAAGGTGGAGCTGTATAAGTAAAGAAACATGATGTCGGCAATGGTGACAGTGTTGGAAAAAACCCCCACAAAATACAAGCAAGTTGTTGAATTATTTTTTATAATTACCTATATTTGTTTTCCTTAGATATTTGTGGAAAATGTGTTTATTAGTTGAAGTTAAGCTTAAATGCAGCAGATGGGAAATATGAAAATGCCTGTATGACATTTGTGCTTGTGCAATTAGGGTGCAGGGAATAACTAAGCAGACTGTGAGTCCACTGAGCAGGAACTAATCAAACTGACTCTTGCTAACACAGGAAACTGGAGTTCAGAAGGTCATGTTCCATGGTTTGACACTTTATATATCCTTTGCTTACACCATTCATAACTGTCTTATCGGTTATGAATGGTGTACTGTCTCTTGTGTTGCCTTCTGTCCCAAAACTCCATCATGCAGTTCTAAGTACTTCACTTGTGTTTTTACACTTTGTCTGCTGCCAGAGAGCCACATTGAGATGTGGTCCTTAAACTTGTAATGTCACAGCTGATTTTGCTTTTCAGTGTGTAGCAGAATGACAGTTGTGCATTTTTCCCAAACAGAACCATGATTGACAATCAGCTGAAGAGGGTCCATTCACCTCCGGGGCACAACTTTCTTCTGTAAGAACTTAAATCTTGGCTCATGAGTTCACATGACAAGGAACAGAAACGCAACTGAAATTTAAAAATGTTTCTGTCCCGAAAGCCCTGTGAAACAGCTGTACTAGCTGTACTTACAAGAAAAGATAGAAACGTGCTCTCGAAAAGGAATACATATTTATATACACAATATATATATATATATATATACACACACACACACACACACACACACACACACAACCGGTCAAAGGTTTTAGACACACTTTCTCACTAAATGGTTTTGGTAATGTTTACGACTATTGACACTGTATGCAGATTCTCACTGAAAGGATAAAAACACAAACGATAAATTGTACAAGAACTTTAAATATGTTTTATATTTTACATTCCTTAAAGTAGCCACCCTTTGCTGTTATTACTGGAATGTTAACTTTGGCCGTCTCTCAATGAACCTCTGGGAAGTTCTTTCAAGACTCTTTGAAAAACCATTTCAGGTGACCACCTCATGAAGCTCTTGAAGAGAATGCAGAGAGCAAAACACTAATCAGAGCATAGGGTGGTTATTTCCACTTGAGGACAGAATCCAGCTGCTCTTCCTCCCCCACCAATGTCTTCAATTTGGATGGATAATGATTAACAAATAGATGTCTCTCCACCAGATGTCAGTATCTATCTGATTGACTGTGTTTGTACATCATGTTTGTTTCTTCCTTGCATTAAAAGTACATCAGCAGAATACAGTTTGTTAAAATACATACATGTAGCAATACCTTTTCACATATGTAGATTGGGCTTTTTATCGTTTGACAATACTCCCATGACTCAATGGAGCTACTTTCAGCCACTTCATCATAGTCGTGCAAAGTTGCTCTGTTCAGTGTTTGTGGGGTGGCACAGATTTTAACTTTACAAGACTGATAGCTTTACCTTCTGAGTGAGAATAAAACAAATGATTGGTGCTGGCAAACATAAGTCACAGCTGAACTGGGTGATTTTATAAACACATACAGGTCCTTCTCAAATTATTAGCATATTGTGATAAAGTTCATTATTTTCCATAATGTCATGATGAAAATTTAACATTCATATATTTTAGATTCATTGCACACTAACAGAAATATTTCAGGTCTTTTATTGTCTTAATACAGATGATTTGGGCATACAGCTCATGAAAACCCAAAATTCCTATCTCACAAAATTAGCATATTTCATCCGACCAATAAAAGAAAAGTGTTTTTAATACAAAAAACGTCAACCTTCAAATAATCATGTACAGTTATGCACTCAATACTTGGTCGGGAATCCTTTTGCAGAAATGACTGCTTCAATGCGGCGTGGCATGGAGGCAATCAGCCTGTGGCACTGCTGAGGTCTTATGGAGGCCCAGGATGCTTCGATAGCGGCCTTTAGCTCATCCAGAGTGTTGGGTCTTGAGTCTCTCAACGTTCTCTTCACAATATCCCACAGATTCTCTATGGGGTTCAGGTCAGGAGAGTTGGCAGGCCAATTGAGCACAGCGATACCATGGTCAGTAAACCATTTACCAGTGGTTTTGGCACTGTGAGCAGGTGCCAGGTCGTGCTGAAAAATGAAATCTTCATCTCCATAAAGCTTTTCAGCAGATGGAAGCATGAAGTGCTCCAAAATCTCCTGATAGCTAGCTGCATTGACCCTGCCCTTGATAAAACACAGTGGACCAACACCAGCAGCTGACACGGCACCCCAGACCATCACTGACTGTGGGTACTTGACACTGGACTTCTGGCATTTTGGCATTTCCTTCTCCCCAGTCTTCCTCCAGACTCTGGCACCTTGATTTCCGAATGACATGCAGAATTTGCTTTCATCTGAAAAAAGTACTTTGGACCACTGAGCAACAGTCCAGTGCTGCTTCTCTGTAGCCCAGGTCAGGCGCTTCTGCCGCTGTTTCTGGTTCAAAAGTGGCTTGACCTGGGGAATGCGGCACCTGTAGCCCATTTCCTGCACACGCCTGTGCACGGTGGCTCTGGATGTTTCTACTCCAGACTCAGTCCACTGCTTCCGCAGGTCCCCCAAGGTCTGGAATCGGCCCTTCTCCACAATCTTCCTCAGGGTCCGGTCACCTCTTCTCGTTGTGCAGCGTTTTCTGCCACACTTTTTCCTTCCCACAGACTTCCCACTGAGGTGCCTTGATACAGCACTCTGGGAACAGCCTATTCGTTCAGAAATTTCTTTCTGTGTCTTACCCTCTTGCTTGAGGGTGTCAATAGTGGCCTTCTGGACAGCAGTCAGGTCGGCAGTCTTACCCATGATTGGGGTTTTGAGTGATGAACCAGGCTGGGAGTTTTAAAGGCCTCAGGAATGTTTTGCAGGTGTTTAGAGTTAACTCGTTGATTCAGATGATTAGATTCATAGCACGTTTAGAGACCCTTTTAATGATATGCTAATTTTGTGAGATAGGAATTTTGGGTTTTCATGAGCTGTATGCCAAAATCATCCGTATTAAGACAATAAAAGACCTGAAATATTTCAGTTAGTGTGCAATGAATCTAAAATATATGAATGTTAAATTTTCATCATGACATTATGGAAAATAATGAACTTTAACACAATATGCTAATATTTTGAGAAGGACCTGTAAGGTTGAATATGTTTTATCACAGAAAAAATCAGGAGAAAAAATACAATGTTGTGCACTTCAGGGTGTCATTTGGAGGAACAGCCTCTATCATCTGAATATGTGCTGTGTTTTGTTATTGAATTTTGCATGGGAAGTCCAAACGAACATGTTCGAGCACAAGGTGATACTTGCTACCAGCCACCTTGGGGTAAAGGTTGATGATCAGGATTGTTATTGTAACATCAGACTTGTGGTGTAATTACTTGGACACTCCTGTGAAGAGAGAGACAGAGCTTTCAATTCATCACCACCTAATGGCGAGTTGGATACAGTGGCAGGGGAGGTTGTCTGAAAAAACTGGGAAACAAAACAGAGTAACAAAGGGACACTGGCAATGTTTGGTGGAGGACCCTGCTAAAGAGAGCTCTTCAACTCACACTTCTGTGGAATCTGAATGGAGCATATTCAGGGTCTCCATTGCAGATGCAGCTTTCAGGAGCTGTGACCTAAAGGTCATTGTTTCCCGCTGCATTGACAGCCAGAGGACCTATTGGTGGACATCAGTGGTGAAGGAATACCATCATGCTGAAGAAGGAAGCTTCTAGGACTTTCTTGTTTTTAGAGACTCCTGAAACAACAGATATGTACTTGATTGCTGCACCTTGTGCTGCAGCAGCAAAACCATTGGAATGAGAATATTTCAGAGAGGATAAAAAGAAGCTCTTGTTCTGGTATTGGGTCATGCCACTGAATCAATGAATTCCAGTTTTCCAATCATTTTCATGGCTGCAGATGTATAACGTTTGGTGTGTAAAACATTGACTGACCTGCAGATAATCCTGACCTCAACCTTCTTGAACACCTTTGGTATGAATTAGAGCAGAGGCTGCAGTTCTGGTTTTCTCATCTAACTATGAACACACCTTGTGGAAGATGTTTACAGGATAGTTCAAGTTGCTATTGCTGGCAACGGTGGGTCCATCAATAATCTGGACTTTATAGATTAAGAATAGGATGTACATGTAAAAGTAGACAGACAAATCCTTTTGGCAATACATTATAAATATTTGAAACAATACACCTTTCCTGCGTTTAGTTAAAAAGCTCCCCAGCAGCAGGGGACAAGGAGTGGACAAGATGCTGAAGACTCAGTGTTGACAGTGTTGGAATGTTGTGGTTTTCTCTGTTACCCTGAAGATTCGGACAAGACGGAGTGGAAGAAAAAGGCAGCTGTCCCAATCTTTTAAAAAGGGAAAAGTGTGTTCCAACTATCACGGGTCACACTTCTCAGCCTTCCTTGAAAAACCTACCCTAGGGCACTGGAGAGGTGGTGCAGTAGTTGAGGAACCTGTTACTTTTAAGGGCGGATGTTTGTATACCCAAAGCAAGAGCTGTGTTCATATTTTTGGTGCAAAGTTGAGATTGACCGAACGTGGTTGTACTTCACCAGCGCTGCCACTTGTTTCAGTCCTGTTTGTGGAGATCATGGACAGGATCTCAAGCCGTGGTCATAAAGAGGAGGGCGTCTGATTCAGGATTTTGTGTACCACCGAAATATAATTATTTTGTTTTATGGTAGTGATGGTGGGGATTATTCAATAATCTAATTACAGTTTTGGAAATATCTTTAAATTTATGTAATGTGATAAACTAAATTCTAATTTTAACAGTAAAAAATTAAATGTCTATCTGCTGCTCAAGAGGAACAGCTTTCTAAAAACATTCCTGGAAAGATCTAGGGAAGTATGATGTATTTCACTGGAGCTGTTTCTGCTTAATTTCTTTTTTAATCACACCAGAACTCTCACTCAGAGTTAACTGTATTCTCTATCTTGTGTTAATATTTTATAAATTACCTGGCATAAGTCAGTAATTACTTTATTTGTTTAAAAAAAACTTGATAATGTGAGTCTTGTGAAAATATTTTGAAGTTCATTGGTAAAATTTTGTAGACAAATCACAGAGATGGATGTAACAACATACGTCTCATGGGACGTGTTAATTTTTGTTGGTTAAATAATAATAAAAAAATGTATTGAAACAGTGAGGGTCTGCTGGGAACGCCTGGCGGAGCCCTCGGCCAGGGATGTATTCAACTCCCACCTCCGGGAGAGCTTCGACCAGATCCCGGGGGATCTTGGAGACATAGAGTCCGAGTGGACCATGTTCTCCACATCTATTGTCGATGCTGCTGCCCGTAGCTGCGGCCGTAAGGTCTGCGGTGCCTGTCGCGGCGGCAATCCCAGAACCCGGTGGTGGACATCGGCAGTAAGGGATGCTGTCAAGCTGAAGAAGGAGTCCTATCAGCTGTGGTTGGCTTGTGGGACTCCTGAGGCGGCTGACGGGTACCGTGAGGCCAAGCGTGCTGCGGCCCGGGATGTAGCAGAGGCAAAAACTCGGGCCTGGGAGGAGTTTGGTGAGGCCATGGAGAAGGACTACCGGTTGACTCACTGCTGACCTCAACTGAGGACATTATCGGGCGGTGGAAGGAGTACTTCGAGGATCTCCTCAATCCTGCCATCATGCATTCCGTGGTGGAAACAGAGGCTGGGGACTCAGGGTTGGACTCTTTCATCACCCAGGCTGTAGTCACCGAGGTGGTTAAAAAGCTCCGCGGTGGCAAGGCTTCGGGGGTGGATGAGATCCACCCTGAGTACCTCAAGTCTCTGGATGTTGTAGGGCTGTCATGGTTGACACGCCTCTTCAACATTGCGTGGCGGTCGGGGACAGTGCCTCTGGACTGGCAGACTGGGGTGGTGGTCCCCCTTCATAAGAAGGGGTGTGTTCCAACTACAGGGGGATCACACTCCTCAGCCTCCCTGGTAAGGCCTACGCCAGGGTATTGGAGAGGAGAGTCCGGCCGATAGTTGAACCTCGGCTTCAGGAGGAGCAGTGTGGTTTTCGTTCCGGCCGTGGAACACTGGACCAGCTCTATACCCTCTACAGGGTACTCGAGGGTTCATGGGAGTTTGCCCAACTGGTTCACATGTGTTTTGTGGACCTGGAGAAGGCATTCGACTGTGTCCCTCGTGATGCGAGGGACACAGTCGAGTATGGAATCGGGGGCCCTTTATTAGGGGCCATCCGGTCCCTGTACGAGCGGAGCAGGAGTTTGGTCCGCATTGCCGGCACTAAGTTGGACCTGTTCCCGGTGCATGTTGGACTCCGGCAGGGCTGCCCTTTGTCACCGGTCCTGTTCATAACTTTTATGGACAGGATTTCTAGACGCAGCCAAGGGCCGGAGGGGGTCTGGTTTGGGGACCAGTGGATTTCGTCTCTTCTTTTTGCAGATGACGTGTTCCTGCTGGCCCCCTCTAGCCAAGAACTACAGCATGCGCTGTGGCGGTTCGCAGCCGAGTGTGAAGCGGCTGGGATGAAGATCAACTCCTCTAAGTCCAAGGCCATGGTACTCGACCAGAAAAGAGTGGCTTGTCCTCTTCAGGTTGGAGGGGAGTTCCTGCCTCAAGTGGAGGAGTTTAAGTATCTCGGGGTCTTGTTCACGAGTGAGGGAAGAATGGACCGGGAGATCGACAGACGGACCGGTGCGGCTGTCACTGTAATGGGGGCACTGTGCCGGTCCGTTGTGGTGAAGAGAGAGCTGAGCCGAAAAGCAAAGCTCTCAATTTACCGGTCGGTCTACGTTCCTACCCTCACCTATGGCCATGAACTTTGGGTCATGACTGAAAGAACGAGATCCCAGATACAAGCGGCTGAAATGAGCTTCCTCCGTAGGGTGGCCGGGCACTCCCTTAGAGATAGGGTGAGGAGCTCGGCCATCCGGGAGGGGCCCGGAGTAGAGCCGCTGCTCCTCCACATCGAGAGGAGCCAGTTGAGGTGGCTCGGGCATCTATAACGGATGCCTCCTGGACGCCTTCCTCGGGAGGTGTTCTAGGCACGTCCCACCGGGAGGAGGCCCAGGGGACGGCCCAGGACACGCTGGAGGGACTATGTCTCTCGGCTGGCCTGGGAACGCCTTGGGCTCCACCCGGAGGAGCTGGAGGAGGTGCCAGGGGAGAGGGACGTCTGGGCGTCTCTGCTGAGTCTGCTGCCCCCGCGACCCGGTCCCGGATAAGCGGAAGACGATGAGTACAGGTACGAGAAAACTTCACACTGGACTTAAAGCAACATATATTCTGTGCCTCTCCACCCTTCTTCCAGACTCTGGGACCTTGATTTGACTATGAAACTGTCATGATCGGCCTGTGCCAGGTTTTTGAGTTAGTGTTCTGTTTACTTCCTCTGTTTTCTATTTATTCAGGTTTATTATATTCCTTCTGTGTAGTTTTTGTTACTTCCTGGATTCCTAAGTTTAGATATGTCAGTTTTTATTTCCTTATAGATCTGGATCCCCCTTGTTAAAGTCTGCTGAGTCTGCTGCCCCCGCGACCCGGTCCCGGATAAGCCGAAGACGATGAGTACGAGTACGAGTACGAGTGTATTGAAAGATATTAGATATAATTTCACTCTGATTACATTTTACAGCACTGTGATTATACTGGAAGCACTACGGCAGACTAAGGAGCCTGAATTCATACTCACTTTGTCCACATTGAAAGAAGACAGAAACAAAAAGGTTTCTTGAAATTAGCAAAGTTTGTGTCTTTAGAGATTAAAAAGTGGCAAAATGTTATCTTATCCTGTCATCGCTGAGCACAAGAAACAAAGAGGTGGGTGTGAAGTAGAGGTGGAGTTTTTGTCTCGTGTCTTTTCTGTATATAAGCCGTTGTAGCTCTGTGCTATTCAGCCCAACAGAAGCTGGCAGTGCATGCGTCCTTAGCAGATTCTGGGGCATATGACTGGATCACGCAACACAAAGGTAGGGGTACTTTTAAATGCTTGATGAAGTCTACAGAGTCAGGCAAAACAGTAAAATCTAACCGAAAAGGGTTGTTTAAGAGAGTTCATGTTTAAAAGACATAAGAGAAAATATTTTGGCTCATTGTTCCAGTGCTTGAATGAATTGATTTCACAGTACTATTTTTAAAAAGATAAAAAAATAGGGACAAAACAGCTAGGTTTTATCCACTTAATTAAAGAAATGTTTAAAGTTTATCCTTTCCTTTTCATGTTGATAAAGTCCAGTTGATAAAGAAGCATATTTTCCTATTGAGCCTTCAGGGAAATCTTTACTGTGAAAAAGTTACTAAAGTAAACTTTTACATTCTGCACAATGTAACCTTACCAGTTGATAAGTATCATGTTTGTACAAATGCTCTCGTATGTCAGAGGTTAAAAAAAACTTTAAAACATTGAACAGATGTCTTTCTGCTTTGAAACAATCATTTTCATTTAAATTGACAATATTGGTTTCAAGCTGTACATGTATATATACTTTCAGCACTTTTATACAAATATACTAACAGTAAAAAAACGTATTTTTTCTTAGGATATTCACAAGAATATCAGCAGCTCCACATCTGCACCTGTTCCAATTAGCTCTGCTGCTCCAGTCTTTACTGTAAGTTTATTTTAACAAAAAGGTCTAGTTTGTATGAGTGATGCACTATGTGCAAATTTTCAAATCAAGGAGCTCCATCCCCTAATGGCACATCCTGAGCACAACCCCTCCCAGGAAGACAAAATGGAGGGCCAAGCGAAGACTGCAGAAGCATCATGTTGGCACAGGTCCTGGGCCCGCTTCCTCAAAGGAGTGTCCTACTTCTCAGGAGACATGGAGGTGTTTGCAAAATGGATGGAGAGTAAGTCAAAGTTAACATAAGGGCCTTGATTTGAATAACAGAGCAGTGATGTTCAAAACAGAGAACTCACTGCTCTCAAAGATATAATAATAAAGCTTAGCTGTTGTCATAAGGAAAACTGAGATGAAACCATTTCCACTGATGAACATTGCCAAGCCTTAATCTGTATTTTTGTCAACAGCTCCTCAAGGTAATAAACCCTCTTTACTCCTCTTTCCAGGACAGTTTTTCTTGCTGCAGCTACTTGACTGGGTTCTGCGTGGAGCAGCCCAGGTGATGTTTGTTAACAATCCCCTGAGTGGCCTCATCATTTTTGCAGGCCTCATCCTGCAAAATTATTGGTGGGCCCTTAATGGTTTTGTGGGCACACTCTTTGCAACCATTTCTGCTCTATTTCTGCAACAAAGCAGGTGAGCACACAAAATGTACCTGGAATTAATCATAATGTGAGATTATATATAAATGTATTCAAGTGACATAAAATACAGGTCCTTCTCAAAATATTAGCATATTGTGATAAAGTTCATTATTTTCCATAATGTAATGATGAAAATTTAACATTCATATATTTTAGATTCATTGCACACTAACTGAAATATTTCAGGTCTTTTATTATCTTAATACGGATGATTTTGGCATACAGGTCTTATGGAGGCCCAGGATGCTTCAATAGCGGCCTTTAGCTCATCCAGAGTGTTGGGTCTTGAGTCTCTCAACGTTCTCTTCACAATATCCCACAGATTCTCTATGGGGTTCAGGTCAGGAGAGTTGGCAGGCCAATTGAGCACAGTGATACCATGGTCATTAAACCATTTACCAGTGGTTTTGGCACTGTGAGCAGGTGCCAGGTCGTGCTGAAAAATGAAATCTTCATCTCCATAAAGCTTTTCAGCAGATGGAAGCATGAAGTGCTCCAAAATCTCCTGATAGTTAGCTGCATTGACCCTGCCCTTGATAAAACACAGTGGACCAACACCAGCAGCTGACACGGCACCCCAGACCATCACTGACTGTGGGTACTTGACACTGGACTTCTGGCATTTTGGCATTTCCTTCTCCCCTGTCTTCCTCCAGACTCTGGCACCTTGATTTCTGAATGACATGCAGAATTTGCTTTCATCCGAAAAAAGTACTTTGGACCACTGAGCAACAGTCCAGTGCTGCTTCTCTGTAGCCCAGGTCAGGCGCTTCTGCTGCTGTTTCTGGTTCAAAAGTGGCTTGACCTGGGGAATGCGGCACCTGTAGCCCATTTCCTGCACACGCCTGTACACGGTGGCTCTGGATGTTTCTACTCCAGACTCAGTCCACTGCTTCCGCAGGTCCCCCAAGGTCTGGAATCGGCCCTTCTCCACAATCTTCCTCAGGGTCCGGTCACCTCTTCTCGTTGTGCAGCGTTTTCTGCCACACGTTTTCCTTACCACAGACTTTCCACTGAGGTGCCTTGATACAGCACTCTGGGAACAGCCTATTCGTTCAGAAATTTCTTTCTGTGTCTTACCCTCTTGCTTGAGGGTGTCGATAGTGGCCTTCTGGACAGCAGTCAGGTCAGCAGTCTTACCCATGATTGGGGTTTTGAGTGATGAACCAGGCTGGGAGTTTTAAAGGCCTCAGGAATGTTTTGCAGGTGTTTAGAGTTAACTCGTTGATTCAGATGATTAGGTTCATAGCTCGTTTAGAGACCCTTTTAATGATATGCTAATTTTGTGAGATAGGAATTTTGGGTTTTCATGAGCTGTATGCCAAAATCATCGGTATTAAGACAATAGAAGACCTGAAATATTTCAGTTAGTGTGCAATGAATCTAAAATATATGAATGTTAAATTTTCATCATGACATTATGGAAAATAATGAACTTTATCACAATATGCTAATATTTTGAGAAGGACCTGTATGCCTGCAAAATACAAACAGTTGCAAGTAAGTTGCACTGATCAGTTCCAATCACTTTCTCTCAGGGGTGCAATAGCTGCAGGACTTTATGGGTACAACGGCATCCTGGTGGGTCTCTTGATGGCTGTGTTCTCCAACGCAGGAGACTGGTACTGGTGGCTTCTGCTGCCTAATATCTTCATGTCAATGATGTGGTAAGCAGTTATACTAAGACAGCAAAAGCAAAATTTACTCACTGTTAAAGCCTGGCTTCAACTTTCTGATACAACACTAGAAAATATTAGAAGACCACTTCAAGATTTCTGGATTGTTTTATTTGCATGTTTGTTTTATTTTAAAAACTACTGCTAACTTGTCTTTCAGTTTCCAATATATAAATAGAGTTATTTTTAGCATTCATCTGCAGAAGATTACAGTCAAATTAGCAAGATGCAGTGTTTTTTTCAAATAAATATCAACTCCATTTTGAACAATTTTATTAAAACATTTTAATGCTTTTTATCTTCATTTTTAACTCCGTGCTTCAAAAAAGTTTTAACTTAGGAAGAGTTCAGAAATCAATATTTGGTGGAACCACCTGGATTTTGCATCAGGTTTCATTTGTACTTTCCACCCATTTTTCACATTGCTGTTGGGTTCAGATCCTCACCTAATCAGAACCTCATTAACAAGAATATTGTGTACATGTTTTGGAAATAAAGACACCCTATGTAATTAATTTATGTAGACATGCTCATTTCAGAAAAAATGCTTTATATTCAACCCTTTTTCAGTCATTAAGAAAGTCAATGCTTTTCTTGTCTTAATAATATCAGAATAAGGTGCAAAGATATCTGCAATGGTGAGAAACAACACACATGTTCTTTATGACCCTGAGCCCTTTTAACTAAAAATGTTCTGCGATTTTATATTTCAGCCCGATTGTGTCCAGTGCCCTGGCATCTATTAACAGCCGCTGGGATCTGCCAGTGTTCACTCTGCCATTCAACATCCTGGTGTGTCTCCACATGGTTGCCACCGGGCACTATAACCATCACTTCCCCCAAGTCCTCATTCAGCCACGCTCAGAGCTCCCCAACATCACCTGGTCTGAAATCAACGTGGCAAAGGTTAGCAACATACCCCTTTTCTCTGTGTTTCATAGTATAGGATCACTTCCAACAAGATAGTGTTTACTGTATGTTCTTATGCGGCAGAATGCGTTTTAAATTGCATCCAATTTATCATTGTTTGTATTTGCAATGATTTAAAAAAAATATTTTTTTCTTCTTTTTCTCCTTTTTAGCTGTTCAGGTCAGTACCAGTGGGAATTGGCCAGGTGTATGGCTGCGACAACCCGTGGACAGGAGGGATCTTCATCATCTCCCTCTTCATCTCTTCACCCATCACCTGTGCCCATGCTGTGCTGGGATCTGCAGTGGGCATGGTGTCAGGTAAATTACCCAAACAACAATAAGTAGTGCATAATTGTGAGTTGTGAAGTAGAAGGAAAATTACAAACGGTTTTTTAATTTCTTTTTCAAATAAAATCTGAAATTGTGGTGTCCAGTTTTATTCAGTCCCGCTGAATCTATATTATGCAGAACCACATTTGACTGCAATAGTGCATTCTTCTTTTCAAAATAGTTCAAGCTCATTCTGATTGGACGAAGAACAATCTCTAGGATTTTGGCCTGGACTTTGACAGGGCCATTCTAACACGTGAATCTGCTTTAAACTAAATCATTTTGTTGCTCTGGCTGTATGTTTGAGGCTGTAGTCCTGCTGGAGGCTGAACCTCCACCCCAATCTGACATCTTTAGCAGCCTAGAAAAAGGCTTCCTTCCAGGCTTCCTTGTTTTGGCTGAATGAAAATTTTTTTAAACCATATATCTATTTTCTTCACAAATATGTGCTATTTCGTGTTGTCAATTACACAAAAATTCTAATAAAAACATTGAAGTTTGTGGTTGT
This sequence comes from Girardinichthys multiradiatus, assembly GCF_021462225.1. Classification (NCBI taxonomy): domain Eukaryota; kingdom Metazoa; phylum Chordata; class Actinopteri; order Cyprinodontiformes; family Goodeidae; genus Girardinichthys; species Girardinichthys multiradiatus. The sequence goes on along the minus strand of NC_061805.1, from coordinate 33,812,144 downwards.
AACATAACAAGATACAAGAAAAGGTTCAAGGGGTATGAATATTTCTGCAAAACAGCTGTTAACGTGTAAATGATGAAGTAGCATATATAAAGCGAATATCATGTTAACAGAACTCTGTGCTGCTCTTGTTGCTTTGACTTATCGTTTCCGGGTCTTTGTGTTTGTGCATTAATTATTTTTCTTACAGGTCTGGCTCTATCGGCTCCTTTTGAGGACATTTATTTTGGTCTCTGGGGATACAACTGTGTGTTAGCCTGCATTGCTATTGGAGGAATGTTCTATGCTCTCACCTGGCGCGTGCACCTGCTCGCCATCACATGTGGTGAGTAGAGATCCACCAAGATAAAGCCTCCATCTAAAAGATGTGGGTGTTACGCATAACTGTAAGAAACTCAGTCAAGCATGAATCTGGTATTTGTGATATGCAATCACACTTGTTATATCACAGGATTTGAAACCTTTTTCTCCTCTGCAGCTTTGTTCTGTGCATACCTCGGCTCAGCAATTGCCAATGTCATGTCCAGGGTAAGCACACAGAAAACTGTACAACCAGATTTCCGTTTGCCATTTATGTGTATCTCATATTGTATTCCCATATTCCAGTTTGGTCTGCCAGCATGTACTTGGCCTTTCTGCCTCTCTGCCCTCACCTTCCTCCTCTTAACAACGGGGACCAAGGCGATATTCAAGTTGCCGCTGGCCAAAGTCACCTACCCTGAGAAAAACCTGGCCTTCTACTGGAGGATGAAAAAGCAGGAGAAGGCAGAGAAAGAGAGAGAAGATCCGCTGAAGGCTGTCAATGAGCAGGTGATACTAAATGAAACAGAGCAACTGAAACTGGAGCTTCAACAAATGGAAGAGGGGAAACAAGAAGGTGAAAATGAGATGACAACTGAAGAGGATCAGAGGGTTAACATAGAAGAAACAAACAGACAAAATACTTTCAGTGAGGTTGTTCGTCTTGACTATGTCTAAAACTATGTTCTTGTGAATGTAGATGAAGTGAAAATGTGCAGTGGCACCGAAATATGTGAAGAATGTAAATATATGTAGTGATAGTAGTAACTATTTTTTATTATATGGCATTTTGCACTTGTTTTAATTTGAGAACTCATTTTTTATTCTAATTGTAATAAACAATAAATGTAATCTGTCTCTGTTTCTCATAAAGTTCACTACTAAAGCCAAATATAATATAAAATATAACATAAAATGATAGACAGGATAGCTAGATTTACTCCACAAATCTGATTTTTGTGGATGACCAGCAAGAGAAAAGCCATTGTGGTATGAAAGCCATAGAAGTCCTGTCTGCACACATATAAGATGTAGGTAATGTCATGAACGTACCCACCAATGTGAAGAAACAACATGTTGGAGGCTGCAAAAGATAACTTAATTTATTGATTTGCCTTAATTATGGATTATGTCTTATTGATCTATCACATTGGCTTACAATAAAATTCAATGATGTTTGTGCATTGTTACGAGACAAATTTAACATTTGAACCGTGTCACATTTCCATCACACTTAAAACCAGCTGGAGCATTGACTATGATCACAAGGATGCAAGTTTCCATCTGGTAGTAGTCAAGATATGGCTTTAAAAACATGGCAATTTTACCTTATGTTATTGTAGATTTAGTACCAGTTCAGAGGATGTTCATCATGCTACACAGAGTACTGTTGGTAGTTTCATCTCCAGCTCCTTCTCATTTCAAGGGATCATTCAAATTTGTACGATGCCCTCCTGATTAAACAAATGTGACCCTGATGAGGCCTCACTGCAGCACAAAGTGCTTAGCAGTTTTGAATGTTTACAATTCTGGCTAATCGGCCTTGCATAACCAGCCTCTGAGATTCCAGAGACCAGTTTATTAGCTGCTTTGAATGGTTAATTTAGACAGTTGGATTAAACGTGATCTGAGGCCTAGCACAATGAACTAACAAATGCTATAAATGAAAAAAAGGATAACTGCAAACACCTAAAATACAAATAAATTATAGTCTACTTAAAAGCAGTTTGGAGCATCAGATGGCATTCCTAAGACTCAAGGTAGCTGCTACGCAGAAGCAAAACCAGAAAAACCGTCTTTTTAAGTTTGAAATCTTTGACAACCACTTCAGGCTTTTCAATGTCTGTATTACAGCAAGTTGAAAAAAGACAGCAATACAATGAATACAATGAATAACTGCTTGATATTGATGTACTAACTTCGCTGCCATGCAAAGGCGTCTTTGAAACTATCTTTTAAATTTTCATTTTAATTTTATTTTATTGTGATTTTATTTGACAGATCCATGGCAAAGTACTGCATAATTGTGAAATAGTAGGAAAATAATTTTTTTACATTGTCTTTTTAACATGAAAATGTTTTGCTGTGCATGTAGAATCACCTCTAGCTGCCATTTCTGCTGCAAGTCTTCATCTAACAAGCAGTGGACAACATAGCTGCATGTACTGAATAAGATAGGATTGTCAGAATGAACAGGATTTTTTCATCTGGACTCTTTGTGAAACTTTAGAAAAATCTTTGAAGGCTGCAGCTTTCTTACCAGTGTCCAACTGTGCTGTTCAGGGAAGTGGGAACTGATTCAGAAGCTACAGAACTTCTCACTTCTTAGGTATTTCCTACTATTATGTTCTGGGGAACAAAGTTGAAGTCCTGCATGTGGAGGTGTCCAGTAAAACATCGGGGAGGAAGCAGAAAACAAAAGACAAAAGCCCACTTAGGGTTCTTACGGGACACCACAGAAACACTGCAAATAAACTTTAGGGTAGAGCTGATGTGAGATCGGAATCTGATGCCAGGATATTTTTTTGCAGAATATGAGGTACAAAAAAAATAAACTAAATAAAACATTTTAGAACTTGAAGTTCTTTACTGCCCTGCATGTTTTAGACGTTTCCTTGCTTTAACATGCCTACTTCAGGTGATTGCATTTCGGCAAAAACCTGTTAATTATGGAAGAAAGACGGAAACATCTAAAATGTGCAGGCCAGTGTGCCCCGAGGACCAAGGTTGAAAAACACAACAACAAAGTGCTTCCAATACGAACCGTGGAACATGTACAATCTGCATCAAAAGGCATCAATTCTCTAAATACTCCATCTTAGCTGTGTGGTGCACTGATGTCAATTTGCAACAATATAATGCAAAGGCTATTAGTGTAGGACTTTTTTACAGCCAGCAAAGATTTTTTATAAAGAACTCCAAACTGTGTGAACATAAAAGGTTTTTTATTAAAAAAAATTTATTTTATGTGAATATTTCCCTTATATTTTTCTTTATGGTTTTCTTTGCATTTAGTTTTTTATTATTATTTCTTGTGTTCTTTTTATTTGGAGTTATTTCTTTTAGTATTTTTTGTTGGATTATTCATGGTATCTTTGCTTTATCCCAGCTACAGGGGTTGGACAATGAAACTGAAACACCTGTCATTTTAGTGTGGGAGGTTTCATGGCTAAATTGGACCAGCCTGGTAGCCTGTCTTCATTGATTGCACATTGCACCAGTAAGAGCAGAGTGTGAAGGTTCAATTAGCAGGGTAAGAGCACAGTTTTGCTCAAAATATTGAAATGCACACAACATTATGGGTGACATACCAGAGTTCAAAAGAGGACAAATTGTTGGTGCATGTCTTGCTGGCACATCTGTGACCAAGACAGCAAGTCTTTGTGATGTATCAAGAGCCACGGTATCCATGGTAATGTCAGCATACCACCAAGAAGGACGAACCACATCCAACAGGATTAACTGTGGACGCAAGAGGAAGCTGTCTGAAAGGGATGTTCGGGTGCTAACCCGGATTGTATCCAAAAAACATAAAACCACGGCTGCCCAAATCACGGCAGAATTAAATGTGCACCTCAACTCTCCTGTTTCCACCAGAACTGTCCTTTGGGAGCTCCACAGGGTCAATATACACGGCCGGGCTGCTATAGCCAAACCTTTGGTCACTCATGCCAATGCCAAACGTCAGTTTCAATGGTGCAAGGAGCGCAAATCTTGGGCTGTGGACAATGTGAAACATGTATTGTTCTCTTATGAGTCCACCTTTACTGTTTTCCCCACATCCAGGAGAGTTACAGTGTGGAGAAGCCCCAATGAAGCGTACCACCCAGACTGTTGCATGCCCAGAGTGAAGCATGGGGGTGGATCAGTGATGGTTTGGGCTGCCATATCATGGCATTCCCTTGGCCCAATACTTGTGCTAGATGGGCACGTCACTGCCAAGGACTACCGAACCATTCTTGAGGACCATGAGCATCCAATGGTTCAAACATTGTATCCTGAAGGCGGTGCCGTGTATCAGGATGACAATGCACCAATACACACAGCAAGACTGGTGAAAGATTGGTTTGATGAACATGAAAGTGAAGTTGAACATCTCCCATGGCCTGCACAGTCACCAGATCTAAATATTATTGAGCCACTTTGGGGTGTTTTGGAGGAGCGAGTCAGGAAACGTTTTCCTCCACCAGTATCACGTGGAGGAAAACGTGATACTGGTGGAGCCATTCTATCCTGCAAGAAGAATGGCTTAAAATCCCTCTGACCACTGTGCAGGACTTGTATATGTCATTCCCAAGACGAATTGATGCTGTATTGGCCGCAAAAGGAGGCCCTACACCATACTAATACATTATTGTGGTCTAAAACCAGATGTTTCAGTTTCATTGTCCAACCCCTGTATAATTCTACTGTCACTTCCTCCCACTGTCATTGTGATTACCCTCATTCTGCCCGCCTGCGTCATGCCAATCAGTCTCCCTGTCTCACCTGCGTGTGACACTATTTATACTCTTCAATTCTGTTTACTCCTCGCTTGGGAAATCATGTCATAATCATGGCAAATTGTTCATGTTCATGTCCATGTTCTTGCCTGCTCCTGCCACCTCATGCCAAGCTGTATGCTCCTGCTTTTTTATTCAATATTTTCAACTCACCATTTTGCTTCTGCCTGTCTGTCTGCATTTGGGTCCTACTCCAAGAGCTCTTTGTAACAAGCACAGAAACTTATCTTAATGTTAGCAAAGCAAACACAGAAAATGGAGACAGATGTAACTTTCATTTGTAGACTGGCTTGTCTAAAGCTAAAACATTAAATAAAACCCAGAATGACTAGTACGGCAGACTGAACCTGTTTGAACCTTGGTGAGGAAGTAATAGTTTGCTAGGTAAATATCATTACAAACTAATATATGCAGAAGGGTAAATATACTGCTTTATGATATAGAGAAGCATGAAAATGATGAATAAATTGGAAAATGTTACTTAGCTGTCTATATGATTTTATTGATGCAATAACAGGCCCATTGTTAATATTAATTGCCCAAAGTAGGTGTCACGGTTTACTTCATATTGAACCCCACAATGCAGACGAGCAGGCATCGTGATGGTAAGTGAAGAAAAGGTTTAATTACAAAAACTCACACTCAGCAGGAGGCAGGAACAAAACAAACGGGCAGGCAAGACAGGCATGGCATGATCAAAAAAAGACAAGACTTGGTTAGAGAGCTAGACATGAGCATGAGACTGAAAGATGTTTCCGCGAAGACAAACAGAGCAGGTGTGAATATATCGAGTGAAAACCAGGTGGAGCAAGGGGACAGATTAACTTGGACAGGTGAGCCGAATAAACTTAATTGACAGACAGAACAAAACGTGGCTGCGGCAAAAACAGAGACTTTAATAAACAAACTAGAAAAACATGAAGCAAAAGCATAACCAGATCCGAAAACCAAACTTGACAAAACATGAACAAGACGACAAAACTAAAGCATGACCAGGAAAATAACAGAAGCATGATTCAAAATCTAAGAAGAATAATAACAAAAGAACGAGTCAAAACCTTAACTGTGAAAAACATAAGAAGAAACCCGAAACCCGAAACCAAAAACCAAACAACCCTACATCATGACAGTAGGTTTGTCATTTGAAAAGAAAGATGGGTCTTAAGATGAGCTGCCTGACAGTCTGGTGAGGTATATTGATATTGGTAATGGTATACTATTAGTATAATTCTTCAAGATGGGGCCTTGGCACCTCCAACCCCTACCCTGAAGTTCCCCCCTACCAGCCCCCAACCCACGCCATCCAGGAGAGGGACGTCAACAAACTCTTCAGGAGACAGAACCCCCGGAAAGCTACTGGTCCGGATTCTGTCTCACCAGCCAGCCTGAAGCACTGCGCTGATCAGCTGTCTCCAGTCTTCACAGACATTTTTAACACCTCACTGGAGACATGTCATGTGCCAGCCTGCTTCAAGTCCTCCACCATTGTCCCTGTCCCCAAGAAGCCAAGGACCACAGGGCTTAATGACTTCAGACCCGTCGCCCTGACCTCTGTGGTGATGAAGTCCTTTGAGCGCCTTTTGCTCTCACACCTAAAAGACATCACCGACCCCCTCCTGGACCCCCTGCAGTTTGCCTACAGAGCCAACAGGTCTGTAGATGATGCAGTCAACCTAGCCCTTCACTTCATCCTCCGGCACCTGGACTCCACAGGAACCTATGCCAGGATCCTGTTTGTGGATTTCAGCTCTGCCTTCAACACCATCGTCCCAGCTCTGCTCCAGGAGAAGCTCTCCCAGCTGAGTGTGCCCGACTCCACCTGCAGGTGGATCACTGACTTCCTGTCTGACAGGAAGCAGCGCGTGAGGCTGGGGAAGCACGTCTCTGACTCCCTGACCATCAGCACCGGTTCCCCCCAAGGCTGTGTTCTCTCTCCTCTGCTCTTCTCCCTGTACACCAACAGCTGCACCTCCAGTCACCAGTCTGTCAAGCTTCTGAAGTTTGCAGACGACACCACCCTGATCGGACTCATCTCTGATGGTGACGAGTCTGTGTACAGATGGGAGGTGGACCATCTGTTGGACTGGTGCAGCCAGAACAACCTTGAGCTCAACGCTCTAAAGACAGTGGAGATGGTTGTGGACTTCAGGCAGAACCCAGCCCCACCTGCCCCCATCACCCTCTGTGACTCCACAATTGACACTGTGGAATCTTTCCGCTTCCTGGGAACCATCATCTCCCAGGATCTCAAGTGGGAGCCAAACATCAGCTCCCTCATCAAGAAAGCCCAGCAGAGGATGTTCTTCCTGCGGCAGCTGAAGAAATTCAACCTGCCAAAGACTATGATGGTGCACTTCTACACAGCCATCATTGAGTCCATCCTCACCTCCTCCATCACCATCTGGTACGCCGCTGCTACAGCCAAGGATAAGGGCAGGCTGCAGCGTGTCATTCGGTCTGCTGAGAAGGTGATTGGCTGCAGTCTACTGTCGCTCCAGGAACTGTACACCTCCAGGACCCTGAAGCGGGCAAGGAAGATTCTGGCTGCTCCCTCCCACCCTGGTCACAGATTCTTTGAGACTCTCCCCTCTGGCAGGAGGCTGCAGTCCATCCGGACCAAAACCTCACGCCACAAGAACAGTTTTTTCCCATCTGCCACCAGCCTTGTTAACAAAGCCCGGAAACCACCCTGACACTCTCCCTTTCCCCCACACCCCCCCTTTTTTGCTGACAGGACACCTGTAACCTGTAATCTATGCGTTACATTAACGCTCAGCATGGACTCCTGCTTTACTTGCACTGCCATAATTGCACACTGATCATCTGCACTGTTGTATTGCTCTTGCATCCTATACTGCTCTATATTTACTCTCACTCACTTAAAACTGTGCACATATATTTATATTATATTATATTGTAGATATGTTTATACTGTTTAATCTGTATTGTATTGCACCGACTACGCCAAAACAAATTCCTTGTATGTCCAAAAACGTACTTGGCAATAAAGCTTTTCTGATTCTGATTCTGATTCTGATCTATGTCAGAAACAGTAAAATAGTGTATACCGTGGTCTCAGTTTTATGGAGATTCTGTAAAACACTTTTGATTATTATGCACAGCACAACATCGATTTATTTCATTTACATGTTTGGCAGCATAATGTCAAGAAAGCATAAATATATCCTATTGAGTTTTTATTTTATTTTATGAATACATTTGGTGATGGGTGCCCTTGGATGCCCCCAAAAATGTCTGTGCACATGTCTGATGTGTTATGATTTGGGGTTGTTTGGTTTTGGTTGCGGGTTTTTCCTCTTATGTTTCTCACAGTTAAGGTTTTCAATCATGCTTCTGTTTATTATTTTCCTGGTCATGCTTTATTTTTTGTCTTATAGTTCATGTTTTGTCAAGTTAGGTTTTTGGATCTGGTTATGCTTTTGTTTAATGTTTTTCTAGTTATGTTTCTATTAGTATGTATCCTTGAATTTCTGTTTTGGTCCAGGCACGTTGTGTTCTCTCCTGTCTGTCAGTTAACTTTATCTGGTTTACCTGCACTAAGTAAATCACTCTCCTCGTTTAACATGGTTCTTGTTCTATATATACACATCTGTTCTGTTCATTCCTCGCGGAAACATTTTGGATCACCCTCTCTGTTCGTGTACAGTCCTTCGCCCATGACAAGCCTGTCTTGTCAGCCTGTCCATGTTTGTTTTTTTTGCCACCGTCTTATTCAGTGAGTTTTTGTTCAGTAAATCATTTCATTTACTGTCATGCTGCCTGCTCGTCTGCATTCCGGGGTCCTCCATTATACAAGTCCTAACATGATGTTCTCCACTTAATAATCAGCCTTGTTCAGTTTAATGTTTTCACAAATGTAACCTCCATGAGGTCTTAATTTCAAGGTATTAGAGTAGAGGGAGGTGAATACAAATGTAAACTAGAACTCAGTATAAAGCACTGCACCTGCATGTTCTCATGCTGCTGATACAAAAAAAATTAAATAATGTTTATGTTTCCTCGTCCACAGTAATACTGAAAATACTGATGGTGGAGGTGCAGAAACCTTCCATATCTACGTGGAAATTCATCAGATTGTAAGGATATGACGATAGTTGCTGGATGACAGGATGGCCAAGAAGGCCTACCTATGTGCCAAGTACTAAGATTGCAGTAGGGTCGTGCTTGCCCTCATACTGAAATGAGGTTTCCAAATTTGCAGCAATCCCATGTTCAAATGCTCTGGTAGGTCTAGAAGGTTTTAGGGTGTATTTTCTTATCAGGCAATGTAAGTGATTTACACATTTCTGGTCAAGGTTCTAAAATATCACAATATCACAAAAGCTTTGCTCTAATTAACCTATGCAATGACAGCCGTTAAGGAAACCTGCTGCACCTCCTTCATCAATCCAAACATTTGAGCTAGAAAAACATGATAAGTGTTGGATAAGATTAGATAACTGAACATACCATGCCAAAAGCTTCCAGATGCTTCTGCAGGAAACTTGGGCAGTAAAACGGGCAGTCTTTCACAGTCATGTGCCTCACAGAGAGATTATATAACACTCAACAAGTATCATTCCTCTGTCAAATGATGTAACATTGTTCTGCCATTTTGATAAATAACAATGGTCAGATTATGTCCGTATTTTAACAAGAATATAATTTAGAGAGAGACTTAGAGCAACATAAAGCAGCTCCTCCTGACATTTGAAACATTTCTATGTTATTTTTAAGTATTTTACCAGTCCAAAAAAAAACTTTATACTCACGTGTTACTGAACACAGAGCACGGTAGGCTTGATGAACAGTTAGTATCGTTGTCCTATTGCATTAGGTTTTTGAGTTTGAGCTTGCATAATGGTGGGTTGCCTGTCAGTGTTCAGTAGGGGAAGTACTCCATAGTTATATGTCACAACCTGCCACATTTCACTGAAATCCCACTTAGTATATAGGGAAGACAGAAGTTAACCTGCAAGAAATTAAATGTTAATATTCCAGCAAATACCAGGGCCTCAGATTATTCCTCATTGTAATCACAGTTTAATTCTGTCCTGTGTGGTCATCTATGTGCTCACAGCAGATATATTCTCATGATGAGCAAGTTTGTTTTTGTGATGCAGAGTGGACACCGCAAAAATGTTTGCTTTCTTCAGGTTTGGGCGTTTCAATAAAAGGTTAGAAGTTTGGTTCTGCCAAATCAACCGGGATGAGCACCATTTTTTTCTCCCTGGCCACACACACACCAAACATGTGATGTCATTTAGAGAAACCCTTAGTATGGTGGTAGGGGACAACTCCATTAGTGCAAGGCAGCTATGCTATGAATGCCTATGTGACGTCAGTTGAAAAGGCAGTTTGACAAGTCCAACGTTAGACAATCATGCGGACTGAAACTGTATAGTTTAGACATATCATGATGAGCTCTATAGTAAAGACGTAACAGCAAAAAAAGAAGAAAAAAAAAACAAAGTCTGACATTATGAAATTGCACAGGATGTGCAATTTCAAATTCTTAGAATAATAGAATAACTTTATTGTGTCCCCGTAGGGAAATTTGTCTTAAATGTTTTGCATTATTTCCAGTTGAACCTTTCCACATCGTATAACAACCACAAACCTCAGTGTGTTTTAGTATTTTTTGTATTAGACCTACAGGAAATAGAACAGTTATTTTAACGCATTTGTTACAAACAAATATTTGAAAAGTGTGGGAGGCATTTGTATTCAGCCTGTTATAGTCTGAGTAAGACAGAAATTCAATTCAATTCAATTCAAAAATACTTTATTAATCCCAAATGGAAATTAAATGTTGTTGTAGCTCATTATGAGGGTTTCTTCAAAGAGCCGTTGTAGATGTTGATGGCTGTGGGCAGGAAGGATCTCCTGTAGCGCTCCGTCTTACAGCAGATCTGAAGAAGCCTCTGACTGAAGACACTCTGTTGTTGTAGGACAGTCTCATAAAGAGGATGCTCAGGGTTCTCCATAATGTTCTTCATTTTATGAAGAATCCGTCTTTCCACAATGATCTCCAGAGGTTCCAGAGGAGTCCCCAGAACAGAACCAGCCTTCTTTATCAGCTTGTTGAGCTTTTTTAAGTCCCTGGTTCTGATGCTGCTTCCCCAGCAGATGATGGTAGAAGAGATCACACTTTCCACAACAGACTTATAGAAGATATGCAGCATCTTGCTGCAAACACCAAAGGACCTAAGCTTCCTCAACAAGTTCAGTCTGCTCTGTCCCTTCTTGTAGACGTCTTCACAGTTGCATCTCCACTCTAGTCTGTTGTCCAGGTGAACACCAAGGTATTTATACTCCTCCACCACCTCAGGCTTGGTCCAATAAGGCACAAAATCTTGTCTGCGCGTTGCTGGTTAATCCGTCATAGTCCATCTGTTTGGCTCCTTACACTATCTTGTCATCACTCTACACACTCTGTTGCTCGCTGACTTAGCTCTCATCCACACACAAGACCACATCCACATTAGATAGTTATTAGAAAGGTCAGTTCTTATGCTGTTCTTTTTATTTATTTCATTTATTTTTTATGAACAGCTGTTTCTGTTGTATATACAGACATAGAATTGAAACAAAAAGCAGTTTTTCTGCTCCTCAACTCATTTGCTACAACTTTACAACAAAGTTTCTAACATAAAGGTTAATAATTTGGTAAGAAAATATACATTGCCCCCAAACTTAAGCACACAAACAAAAACCACAGAGAAACTTTTTTGAGGAGCCACACTGCCATTTGCTGGTAAGAAATATGGTGGCTTGCAAACATTTAAAAGCAGCAGGAATGCCACTTCAAGCAGTTTTTTTGTTGTTGTTGTTGAAAGCACTGCTGTGGCTCTGAAATTTACGTCTATTTTATATAGATATACATGTAGTTTCTCTCTGTTAGTATGTGAAGATGGGATTTTAGGCTGCTGCTTTCAGATCCCTTTCAGTTTTCATCAGATGAGGTTTTCTTACTGAAAAGCCTAGATTTTCATTTCCAGGCATAACTATGAAATCCATTTTTAACAGCATTTAAATTTTTACTTTTACATTTCTGATTTAGAATGTTTTATTTATAATAACGCTATCAAAACCTAAGGTAAAATGGACTGGTGTCACTTTAACTCTGTACTTTCTTTGTCTTGGTAAACATGCATGTGAAACAAGGGAAGATTACATAACAGGAAAAGTTAAATAATTTCCCTAACTAGAGCTAGCATGTTTAAAAACAGGGTTTTAGAACACATGGTAAGCACACTGATGCAGACTATTGCATTGCATCAAACAGAAAACTAATAAACAAAATTCAAATCAATAAAAATGGACAGAAATCTGTCCATAAGGATCTATCCAATGCATTAACAAAACCTGAAGGGAGAGTGATGAAAAGGTGGGGAAATAAAACCATTTGTCACATAATAATGAGAAATCACTTAAATATTAAAAAAGAACTTGAGGTATTGCATATAAAAATGTGTACTGTTCAGATAACATCTCAACAGTGAAGCTAAAAAATGTTTATTAAGGCTTGAAACTAATATGAGCGATTACAGATATTAGCTGCTATAGAGAGATAGGGGAGCATTTGAACAAGAGCAACAGATAAATTAATGCACCGATTATGCTTTTTCTAATCCTCAGGTTGAAGTATTATGATCTGGGGTTGCTTCAGACGCCCTGGTCCGGCTGGGTCCTGAGGACTAGAGTTGGCTATCAACTGGTTTCATGCAAGATCCATGTATCAGATTGATTATATTCAGATTAGTAAAGAGTGGTTTTTAGAACAGGTGCTAGATATCTATATATATATATCTATATCTATATCTAGATATATCTAGATATAGATATATATAGATAGATAGATATCTAGATATATCTAGATATAGATATATCTATATCTAGATATAGATATATCTATATCCAGATATATCTATATATATCTATCTATCTATATATAGATATATCTATATATCTATATATAGATATATCTATATATCTATCTATATATAGATATATCTATATATCTATCTATATATAGATATATCTATATATAGATATATCTATATATCTATCTATATATAGATATATCTATATATAGATATATCTATATATCTATCTATCTATCTATATATATCTATATATATATATATATATATATAGATATATATATATATATCTATATAGATAGATAGATAGATAGATAATGTTTATATATATCTATATTATAGATATATATAGACATATATAGATATCTATGTATATATAACATATTATGCCTTCTGTCACCACCCCCCAAGAACGTGGTATAGCAAAACAGCTCAGAGGGTACACAAGTCAAAAAAGGAACTACTGAAATACAGAATACTACTAAAATATCAATGAAAACAAAGGTTTTCTTATTTGTAAGGCAGTATATATTACAAAAAACACTGTTGTTGTACAATAATGCCACTGAAGAAAAGTTGGATGCAGCTTAACTTTATTTGGAGTGTCAAAAATTATTATCAATGAACAGTTTGTTTAATCAAAAAGGCTTGCAAAGCAGAGAAACTTGAACTTCGGTCAGTTTTTGGAAGAAAGAAGAAAAAAACTCAGTAAAAATAGAACAGATGAACAATGAAGGAAACTCTGATAGATGATGATGGAGTTCCCTTTCAATTCTATTAAAAACAAAAGCAATGTTTTTCCCAAAACTGCTTAGTTCAACAATTTGTATCCATATCTAGCAATTAAATCTCCACAGCATCTACAGGACACCATCTCAGTGCAAAAACAGACCATCTGACAGTTGCACTACAAACACGGTGCTCTCCTAAAGTCCTGCATATCACAGAAAAGTATCTGAACACTCAATACCATCAAAATAAACAAAAAAACCAAATCTCTCACAAAGTACAGTGAGAGGATGACAAAATGACCGGCTGCAATATTGATGATCTTTAAACAGATTTAAACTGTGATGAGATCCTTTATAGTCTGATTCAGTAATTCGTTTTTGTCTCAATTTCTTATTTGGAAACTTGCAAATTGTTATCCAGGATCAAACCATTACCTTTTACAAATTTCCTAACTTCCAGAATAAAATTTCTAGATTTATTTCTAAATTTTTAAATAAATTTCTACATAACTACTTGAACCTGCTTGAATAATAGTCAGGTTTTATTGTGTGTAGGTGTGATAATGTTTGGAGTCTGGCATTGGGCAAATGCTCTTGAAGGATCTAGACTAACTTCAGCTCTGTTTTAAAATCTAAACTTTTTGGACATGTCAATTAAGTTAATATCCTTAACAAATTGCAGATTTTTAAAAGTTGTTTAGAATGATTGGTGCCTTTATTTTATTTGTATACATTTCTAAAAAATATACGTTTTATATAAGACTTAATATTTTAAACCCAGTTTAGGAACCACAGGTCCAGTTTAATCTAAATTTAAAGCTGTCTAGAGACCAAACAGGGAGTAAAATAGTACGTCTTCAGTAGATTTCTGACTGAGTATGCATTCAGTCATTAACTGAAGCCAAAATACTCACTAGTAACATGTCAACATGTGTGATTTGGCAAGTCAAATGTAAAGCATGGAAATTTAATACAGATCAATGTAAAGACATTTGGAAAATGTATATAAAAAGAAAAAAAAAACACTTTAGCAAATCCATACTTTTTGAACATATTTTTGTCAAGTTGTCTTTGAAGGTAACATTAAGAGGAACGTTTTCACAGATCTCTTGAGATGCCTTTGAGTGTAACTGGCACTCAGTATTATGTAACCACACTGTTTTCAACATGTGAAACAAAAGCTTCAACAGCAACATGTTGATAAAGGTAACAAGAAAGTGAATCTAAAGAAAGTACCTCTCTGGACGTGAATCTGTCTTTAAATAACATTTCAGAAAGAAATTTTGTCACATGTGAATAAATAACTAATTCTGAGGACTGACATGCCTGGTTAACACCACAGCAACCTCTGTGTTTTTTAGACTAATAAACAGCAAATCATTAATAAGCACAAACACATAAACACATATGCCTTGTATCTCTAATATGCACAGTAGCCCTTGTAACACGACATTCATTAGCAAATGACCCCCTTTTGGTTGTCTAAATAAGGAATTATGGAAATAACAAAACAGCTTTGACCTGGACTCAAAATAATTTGGACTTTACACTGTACACAAACAACAGAAATCAAATCGTAAAATATTAAAAGTCAACATGTCCAAAATGGTATTTCCAAAAGCACATTGCTGAACATATTTACATCATAGTTACAACTTTACACAGGAGTGGACAACAAAAAAAAGAGCGGAGACAATAAAAGTAGAGCAAAACATGTGGATCAGAGCTGAAGTTGGAGAAACTAAATAAAGAGACCAGTGGCTCCAGTGTTGGCTGCCTGCTCTCACCTGCTGTAAGACACATTGGGTGATCTAAACCTGCACTGGTTTTCAGTACATCTTTTTCTGCACACAGTGGAAAGGTTTCTTACTACATTCACTAACTAATGCCAAAGCAGTTTGGCATTTTAAGCTATCAACATCTCACCTGATTATGATCAGCATGGCAAAATGCTTTAGTTCCAGGAGTGATAAGGATTTATTTAACGCAACTGCATCTCACAGTTCCTCACTGCTGCGGAGCATCACACGGCTTTGTCTTCCTACACAAACAGGCTGTTCTGACACAGTGATGTCAACGTTAATTTTAACTTGTATTTATCGAGAGAACATTTTAACATTTTATAGCTTAAATGGTTGGGAGCCTGAGATGCAGCAGGGACTAAAGGAGGTTAGTGTCATTATTTGAAGCACGATTGTCTAATAAAGCACAAGGTTTAGATGAGAACTGCAGAAGTTTGGTTGACAGCATAAAACACAAGGCGTGTGAGTTGAGTCTCACAACAATAAGTCAGACGGACAATCAGAACCACCCTGAGCTATCAAGTAAAATTGACAGGACTCATCTCAGAAACTTTTCATCCAGCAAGAGCCGTTGATTAGTGCTCTGGTCTGGATACTGGGAGTTAAGGGACAGAGTCCAAAAATAGTGCAAACACTGCTGCTGTCGTGAAGGTGCACCACACCTGTTTGTTAACAGGGTGAATTACGGTTAAATTAACCTTCCTAATGCCATTTTCCAAAATCTTTCAAGTTGCTCTCCATCCACCGTTTGTTCAGCCTGATGGTTTCCAGAGCCTCCTGCACGCTCCTCATCTGAGAGCCACGCTGCTTCAGGCTAGAGAAGAAAGCCTGAACCTGTATAAGACAGAAAGTGATGAAAGAAGTCGCTCCTAATTCCTCATAACAAGTTTACAGACTTAAATATCCTTTGAACTTATTCACTTTTTGTCACATTACAACCTCAGTGTATTTTATTGGGCGTTTATAATTGTCCATACGACAAGCAGTCCATAATCATGTCTCATACATGGCTTTAAAAAAAAATCTAACAAATAAAAACCCCAAAAAATGTGTGGATCTGTATTTAGCCCCAAAAAGTAAGCGCTTTGTAGATCCACCTTTTTTTAGATGTCCTTCCCAACTTTGCACATCTACAGACATTTCTACAAATTCTTCTTTGTAAAATAGCTCAAGCACAGTCAGATTATAACGAGCCATTAACTGCCACAAATTCCCTACTTCATATCTGGATTAGGACAAGGCCATTCTAACACATGGGTATGTTTTGATCTAAACCATTTCATTGTCACTCTGGCTCTATGTTTAATCTCATTGTTCTGCTGGAAGGTGAACCTCTGCCTCAGTCTCAAGTCTTTTGCAGGCCCCATTAGGCCGTCTTCCAGGATTGACCGTATTTAGCTCCATCCAGCTTTCCATCAACACCTGCCAACTTCCCTGACCTCATTGAAGAAAAACATCCCCAGCGCATGATGCTGCCACCACAATGTGCTTCACTATAGGAATGGTGTGTTCAGGGTGAAACCTCTGAGGCTTTCACAGAACAGCTGGAGTTATATTGAGAATAAATTATACTCAGATGGAGTGTATTAACCTCTTAAGAGGTTTTGTGAAGTTTGTGCTCGAAATAACACACCCAAATCTAATTGAGTTTTTCTCAGAAATTACAAACCTAATGTTAATAATTATATTTTTTAATTGTGAGTGACAATTCTGGTCTTTCTTTGCTGCTGGTTGAGTAAATGTTGGGTGGATTGAGATCTCTGCTTTCAGCAGACATGGTGTTTGTGTGCGTAGAAGCTGTGTGGTGAACAGCGGGGACCCAGTTTTCCAGTGGTGCCATTTTGCGGAGTTTGTTTTCTTTCCGATTCAACTGCTTGTAGTTTCAACTGTGTTTTGTGTTTGTAGAAATGGTTTATATCAGCTTTTAGCCAAGATTCAAACACTTCAGTGGATACCACATATATTTATGTTTAACTAAGGAAACTAACTGTAATAAAAGTAGAAAAATAAAAAAGTAAAATTCTTCCCTCAGTTTGGGAGGCTGGGGGTCAAGGCAACTGGTGTCTTTTGGGTCATCAGAGAAGAGGGGGTTTCTTTCAGTTCACATTTATGTGCTACTTTGTGTTGGTCAATCATATAAAATAATCGTGCATATTTCTGTAATACAGTATATACATACCTGATCAAGGTGTGCCTGTGTGGAGAACTGGGAGGTAGTGGATTTGACGATGGTCTGGATGGCAAAGGAGCCCACAGGAAACCTACAGTCAAAAGCATAGAAAGCTCTAATGACACTCAGAAGTACTGATTGTTTAATTATCAGCTAAATTGATCCTAATATGTATTTTAAGGAATGGATTTGATGAGACTTACTTCTCTATGAGGCGGTCCCAGTTTACTTGTATAAAATCCCAAGCAAACAAATAGCCAGCAAAACCATTACACACGGTGTTGATGATCAGAGGAAGCTCCTGTGTCTGGATGATATCCCCATTCAGACCTGCCTTGAGAATCCTGCACAGATCAACATAAAAAGCACAAATACTGCTCACAATGCACTTCTAATCGAGACCACAATGCAACAAGAGTAAAAGTTTGTAGTAAGAAGGAAGACATTGCGAGAGGAAAAGAAATAAACAGAAAATGTAATCTTGTACAGTGTATGTCAACCATATGTCGGTAAATTGGTTAATGAGTTTCTTAATGTATGAGAATGTATGAGTATGTAATCAATGCATGAGAAATGTATGCAGCTATGAAGCTAATCATATTTACAGCAGCTTGTAAAGTATTTATAACTTTTTAACAATTCTTAATTTTGTCACATTACAGCCACAAACATCTAAGTATTCTACTGGGATTTTATGTGACACACGGACACAAAGTTGTGCATAACTGTCAAGTGGAAGGATTAAAATACATTTACATCCCTCTTAGAAAATACTTTGCAAAACCAACTTTTGCTATAGTTATTGCTGCAACTCTTCTGGTGAACAGTATGTCACTTTTAGCTTTGTACATCTAGAGACTGAAAGTTTGCCCATTCTTCTTTGCAAACTAGCTCAGATTCAGTCAGACTAAATAGAGAGAATCGGTGAAAAACAAGTTTCTTGCCACAGATTTTTAATTGGAAGAAGGTCTGGAGTTTTACTGGGCCCTTCTAAAGCAGAAATTTGCTTTGGTCTAAACCATTCCATTGTAGTTCTGCCTTTATGTTTAGGGTCAATGTCCTGCTGGAAGGTGAACCTCATCCCAAGTCTTTTGCAGCCTCTAACAGCTTTTTTTCTAGGGCTGCCCTGTATTTAGCTCCTTTCATCTTCCCAACACCTTTGACCAGGTTCCTTGTCTCTGCTGAAGACATGCATCCCCACAGCATGGTGCTGCCACCCTCATGTTTACTGCAGAAAAGGTGTGTTCAGGGTGGTGTGCAATGTTTTCCACCACAAATAGTGTTTTGCACTTAGGACAAACTGTTTAGTTTTGGTTTTAATCTGATTAGAGCACCTTCTTCCCCCTGTTTGCTGTGTTTCCATAGCTTGGGGCAAACTGCAAACAAGACTTCTTGAGGCTTTATTTCAACACTCTTCTCATCATTCTTCAGTAAAGGCCAGATTTCTGGAATGCATGACTAATAGTTGTCATGTGAACAGATTCATTCTCTGCAGCTCCTCCAGAGTTACCAGTTAGAGTCCATTTACTAATTCTTCGACTTCTGAAGACAACTTACCGTACTGAATTTTATTTAGGGGCATCAGAGCAAAATTTATATCACCAAAAACAGTTGAAAAACATACCTTATTTCTTCTACACTTCCAGAATTAAGCACTACTTTGTGTTGGTCTGTCACATGAAATCCCAATAAAATACAGTGAGATCTGATTTTGTTATGTTTGTAACACAGAATTTGCAATACTTCAAAGAGCATCAATTAACTTCAATGCAGATATATACCTGTTTAACACAAAGAGACCCTTACCATGCAATACGACGTGGGTCTTGAGTGAATGCCAGGCCTTTTAGCATCTTTCGCTTCTCAGCATCATAGGTGGTAGCTGTGTACAACTGGAGCAAGGTTTCCCAATCATCTTCGGACTGAGCTGCCACTGTAAAGACAGCTTGCTGCAAATCACCTGGAATCCTGCAGAAATAAATATAAAAACACAAATGTAAGAATGTATTCAGTTCAGGGTTTCTGCTTTAGTCTTTATCCTAAAACACATTTACATTCAAGTTCTGTCAATTCTTAGATTATTTCTCTCTGTTAAAAGATGTTTAGGTTATATTGTTCATTTGAAGTCCATGGAGTTCTTGAGTTCCTTGCTTACTTGATGGTGAAATTGGAGTCATGGTACTTTTTGAACAGAGATTTGGCTTGGTCAGTGCAGCTTTCTTCATTCAGGATACAGGCTGTCGAGACGAGGGCTGAGCGCAGTTCCTGTTTTGATAGACTCTGTTCCTCTCCCCAGGATTGATTTTTCATCAGAGAACCAAAATGATTCAGAATGTAAGCCTTTAAAAAAAGAAAAAAAAAATCCTGGATACATTATCGATGAAACGTTTCTCCAGTCAAAAGTAGGCAAACAAAAGTGAGAATATAGTTTACAACTTCATGAATTGTTAACGCTTTTAAATTTGGGACTTACAGACAATCGAAAAACAAGCATTTGAACGTTTTAGATGAAATTTAAACACATACTGACTTTCTAAAACATTTATAAGTAAAGTACCTTCATTCGAGCTGCCAAGCCAGACTCCTGTCTTTTATCCAGCAGTCTGTAGATACTGTTGAGCTGCAGAAGAGCTTCTGTCACAGGAGAAGGCTCTGTTTCACCAGACATGGAGTTCAACAGGTGGAGGACTTGTTGAAAAGGTACACGTCCGAGTCTAATGACCAAGGCAGTGAGAAAAGGTGGAAGATTAAAGTGAAATATTGGAGAAAAAATGCTTTTTGCTTTCACAGAATAAAGATGTATCTCAGCAACGTGGAAGATAACTGAAACATTAATGTATTTAAGTAATTCAATTTAAATCTGTTTGTATCCAGGCATATTAATGGAAAGTTGAGTGGAAGGAAAAAGTGTGGTAGTAAAATGTGAATGAGAAACAGAGATAACCGAAGTCTCCAGAAGCTTATGAAGCAAAGCTCATTCAAGAGCCCGTCTGAGATTCACAAGGTGTGAACTGTATCTGAGTGAGAGGTTCAAGAACCTCGACATACGGAGGTATCCAGGACATGGTCAAAACCGTTACAATTCTGTTGTTATACAACTCCTGAACCAGAAATAACATCGAAAGTGTAGTACCAGGGGTAAGGAGACTGTTGTTCAGGGGCCCAACATCGTCTTGTCAGATTAAAATTTAAGTTTGCATTTTGTTTGGAAATCAAGCTCCCAAATTCTGGAGAAAATGCAGAACCACCAAATCCATGTTGCTTGAGGTCAAGTATTGAGTCTCCACATTCAGTGATGATTTGGAGAGGCAAGTCATCTGCTGGTGTTGGTGCGCTGTGTTTTATCAAGTCCAAATTCAGTGGACCAGTCTACCATGAAATTTTAGATAACTTAATGCTTCCTTCTGCTGTCAAGCTTTATGGAGATGCTGATTTCATTTTCTACTAGGACTTGGCACCTACCTACACTGCAAAAACTATCAATACCTGCTTTAATGACCATGAAATCACTGTGCTTGACAGGTCAGTAGACTGGTCTGACCTTAAACCCCATACAGAATCGATGTGGTAGGAGACAATCCAGATGACCTGAAGGCTGCAATTAAAGTAACTTGGGCTTCCTTCCGGAGCCAAAGGCTGATCACCTCCATGTCATGATGCATTTATTCAGTAATTCAGTTTAAATGAGCCCCAACCAAGTACTGAGTGCATATACAGTACAGTGCATTGACAGAGCTTTCAATAAGCTGACATCTCTATATTAAATATTGCCTTTTATTGTTCTAATGAAATATTCTTGTGTTTTGAGAAACAACTTTGGGTTTTCATTAGCTGTAAGCCAGAATCATCAATATTTACAGAAATCAACGCCTGAGAACATATCATTCTGTGATGAATTCAAGTGATGCTAAATAATGAGTTTGACGTTTTGAATTGAATTATTCAAGTAAATTCACTTTTCAATGATGAAATTTATTTTGGTGAACTAAAGTTAGAAAACAATGTTCAGATGTGTTGTGAGTACCTGGAGAGAGCAAAGATGTTATATATGAGCGAGGCCCGGTCTTCAGGTGTGAGAACACTGATGTTTTTGGACAAAGCCTCAATAAGAGCATTCCAACCGTCATTTCCATAGTCAACAATGTAGAAGCCAGTATTCTTGTAGTTTAATTTTAGCCACTTTACACTTTCTGGCACCTTGAGATTTTCTAAAACACACAAATATTCGTCAATACGCACAGTGTCCTAAACACTGAGATATATTACGGCAGGGTTAAGCTTTGTACTGTACCTGTCTTGTACTTCAGAGTGTACATCTGTCTGCATTCGAGGGCCAAACTACAGCTGTCGTTCACGTATGTGATGGGAATATTCCACAGTCTGAAACAGAGATCGCAGCACAGTTGGGTTTTATGTTGAAATTCTCAGACTGATGAGCATGGTGATGAAACCCACCTGGATTTTTGTGTGGTGTTGTCAGACGTGAGCAGGAAGGGTTCCTGAGAGATGGTCACCTGATCTCCTTTGCGACTCACAGTGACCAATGGGAAGCCTTTCTGTGATGTCCATGAACTCATCATCTCGGAAATATTTTGAGGTGGTGTGGAAACCTCAACATGCAGGCAGGAAAGAAAATAAGCAAGATGGTAGAAGGAATCATTTGAAGTGTTACAGATAAATGATAAAGATTTTATTGAGGAAAAAAAATATCTAACATGAATGACATATAAACACAGGAAAAAAACAGCAAAGCTTTAAACAGCAAAGTATATAAGCTCAAAAGAAACAACCCACTTATCCTGAATAGTAAAGATAACAAAATAAGGTCATTATTAGGTGAAACTAAGTATTGCTTTTAGGCTGCATGAAAGAGTACTGATGATAAAAACCCATGACTAGAGATGCACCGATCAGGTTTTTACATGCCAGTGCCGATTTCCAGATTTCTCAAGGGTTGACCTGTTCATTCCGATTTAGTTTTTAAGCCCTAGATTCAAACTCATTTGTTTAAAATTTTTATTCTGAACTTTAACACTGACCATAAAAGACAAAGTGCTGCAGGCAAATTAACAGAAATTCCTGTTTTAAATGTAGCAGAAAATATACTACTAAAGTATCAAAGTAAATACTCCTCATCTTTAGCTGTTTGTTTTAGTAAACCTGAAAACAAATTGCAAGAACATACTATGTGTTTGCAGAATAAAAAAGGAGTTTTCAGTTTTAATGAATTTACTGAACATGAAATCATTTCTTAAGTGTTTGACCTGCATATAAAGGATAAGAGCCAATCGAGTGGACTAGTAATCAATGACCAACGGATTGGTGCACATTGATAACTTATGAAAACAACATTATAATAAATGCACACATATCAAACCTGGGTAAAGCACACACATACCTGTGTAAGGCTGTTCCAGAGGTTCTCAGTCTCTGTATTTGATCCACTATATGTGTTCAAATACTGAATAATGCCTTTTTTGAACTGCTGCTCCTTTGGCAAGGACGCATTCAGCATCAGGAGAATCGATGCACCCTGGAGAGCAGACCCACAAAGCATGCACAATTAGAACCAAGATAGATCATTAACTACAGCTATAGTATAGTGTTAGGTCCAGTTGAGAAATTTCTTAGAGGTAAATAATCAGATATGAGTGTTTAGCAGAAGGACACAAAATCTTTAGTTAACTAGGCAAGTTATAAACTATCTTACTATATCTTTATACTTCGCCTTTGAGAAATCATTAAAGCTGTCTTGATCAATAGTTCTCCAGGCTTTTAAACACCTTTTAAATCATATTTTAATCATTTTCTGTTCACTTTTTCTGAAAAGTATTTTAAAATAATTGCAAATGTTGCAGTGTGAACTTAAAATAGGAAATCAGACAAATGGGGGACAAAAGGAGAAGCGTCAGGGGAAAACAAACTATCATCAGCAGATAAGGTAAAGGTTATCTCTTCCAGAAACTGAAAATTATCCAGTGAAGACGTAGGACTTGGGAGATGCGTCTTTCTTCTGTTGGTCATATACTGTATGCCAGAAATTTAACTAATAGCTCTTTGGTAATAACCTTGTTGGTGTTAAAATATGATTGTATGTGTCAAACTGTATTATTTTTTAAATGTTTACAAATTAAACATAAAAGATGTTAACAAATCCTTTTTTTAACAGCCTAGATTTCACTCTTTACTCTTGATGAAGGTTGATGAAGATGTGGTGTGGAAGGAGTTTCCCTTTTAAATGGAGAGTAAAAGATGACCTACCAGAGCGACTGGAGATGAGTAATTCCTGACCATGATAACATATATACAACCTAACCTAACACATAGAGCCTAAAATGCATAATATTATATTGATTCATTGACTTCATGCTTTTTTTCAGACATTTTTATGTCTCCACTGAAACATTTATCTCAAGACTTGGGCCGCTCTCTCATAAAACTATAAATGTAATAACATTTTTAAAGAGCAGTTCCTGCTTTTATTTTTCTGGTAGAAAGCTTTTAATATTTGCATGCTGAATTCCTCCTCCATGAAAGAAGGTTTTTTCTGTTGTAAACCAGAATTAAACTGATAAATAGGTTACAGGAAGGAGGTAATGTTCTTCCTATAGTGTGATATTTATTCAGGGGATTTCTCGAGCCGATTGTACCCACTGTGCTAAACGTACTGAACTGTCTAATTTAAATCATGAATTACAATAAGAATTCATTCATTCATCTTCTATATCACTTATTCCATAAGTATGGGTCAAGGGGGGGCTGGTGCATACCTCCAGCAGTCTATGGGCGAGAGGCAGGGTACACCTTGGACAAGTCGCCAATCCATCGCAGGGCAACACAGAGAGATACAGGACAAACAACTATGCACACACTCATTCACACCTAAGAGCAATTTAGAGAGACCAGTTAACTTAACAGTGATGGACTGTGGGAGGAAGCCAGAGTACCCGGTGAAAACCCACAGGAAGAACATGCAAACTCCATGCAGAAAGACCACCAGCCGGGAGTCAAACCCACGACCTTCTTGCTGCAAGGACTGTGCCACCATGCAGCTTTGAAGCAGTGTTTTGTATATTTACTCAATGGTGTGGCAGCGCTAACTTCAATAAAGCACTGTGTACACCAGCTAATGGTGGTCACCTTTTGGCTGTGGTGGAGCTTTTAAGGGTTAAAATCATCAGTGTTTTTGTTACATTGAGCTCTATGACGTAACACATTATTTGCTCTTCATTAAATCTCACATATCAAGTATGTTACGCTACATAATTAAGCTTATCAAGATCACTGTAGCAAATGAATCTAATAAATTTAATTTGGATGAATCTCAACTCCTTAATGGTGGAATAATAGCATCATTCAGGTGGGTGAATATATCTGAAATTTTGAAAGACATCAGCACACCTGTTGATGTCTTGTTTTGCTGACAATCCTCTGGCACGACTGTGTTGATCTGCATTTAAATAACGGGTAACTATGATCCGATTACTCAGGAAGGATTTTATGTCACGTGAGAATAGTTGTGATTTTCACAAGGTCTACTTTTGACAGAAACAGCCAAGATGCACGTTAATACCAGCTCTAAACAGGGCCTGTTTATGCATAACTGATATATATCAGGTATAGGTCAGAGTTAGAAGGCCTTACTAACAAAAAGTGTATATCTTGGAAAAAGTGTATTTCAGGAAAGTCTAAGTCTCCTTGGAAGCAAGATATAAAGCAATGAGGCATTGCCAAATATCTTTGCATCACATTGTATTTCTGTATTGCATATAACACTCAAAGCAGTACCTTTTCATACGAGACAGAGTCAAACATTTCTTCAACTTGTTCAGGTGTATTAACCTCTGTCGACACGGGGTGGGAGGAGTTTAGTGCATCTTTGTCCATGGCTCTGAACCGCACAGACAGGAATAAATTACCCTGCAAAAAATGTAAAAACAACACTTGTTGCAAAAGTACACAAATAAATCTGCCAAGTAAAATGTTCCAACTTACAGTGTCAAGATTAGGCAATATTTCCTGCAGTGACATGTACTCCATGTAGGTGGCGAAGCCTTCGTTGAGCCAGAGGTCATTCCACCAGCTCATGGTTACCAGGTTTCCAAACCACTGCAACACAGAGATGGATCAGCAAAATGAAAATAATCACAGTCTCTGCTCCTTTCACAGAGGTGTCAAATAACCAAATAAATAAAAACAACTACCTGATGAGCGAGCTCATGAGCTATTACAGAAGCTACTACTTGTTTTTCGAGATGGGAAGAATTGCTGTCCAGCAATAAGGTGGTCTCCCGAAAAGTAATAAGCCCCCAGTTCTCCATGGCTCCTGCCAGGAAGTCAGGAATGGCCACCAAATCTGACAAAAGAGAAATGAAGCTAAATAAAATAATACCAAGAGGTGTAATAAGACACTTTTTGTGCAGATGTGTGGTTCTGCTCACCTAGTTTCTTCAGGGGGTATTCAATCTCAAAGAATTCATTGTAAAACTGCAGCAGTTTGGAAGCTGTGGCCAAAGCAAAGCCCGTCTGTTCTTTCTTCTCTGGTATAGAATATACAGAGACCTAAAACCAACAGATGTGGATATACATCACAAAAACATTGAAATTGCACAATGTTTTCAAACTAATTATTGACGATCCTGGCTTGAACTGACAGCAAAAAAAAATGCTCATTTGAAAACCTACATTTGTTCCTTTGGCATTGGTGCTGACAGAAGTGAAGTTACCAACAATGAAGGCCACCAGATATGTGCTCATGTTGACATTGGTCTTCTCAAACTCATCCTGCATAAGGACGTTGGAAATAGGTGTGGTTTTGGCCTGAAACGGAGAGTGCTGGAATTATGTCAATACAAGCCCAACTTGCAGGTAAATAAAGGTGGTTTTGAAAATCAGAAAGCAAGCAATTAAAAACAGTGTGCCGACATTAGGGGCTGCCAATCTCTGTTGGTTATAGTCCTTAGTATAAGCCTAACCATAAATCTGCCTAGCTAACCTTGTATAGATAGTGTTTAGATTATAGTTGGTTCTAGTCATAGACTGTATCATGGTATGAACATAACATTTAACACAAACATGCATAACATGAGCTAGATGTAAAACTGAATATAAAGTATTCCTACTGTGGCAAAAAGTATAATTTATTACATTTCTCAAAAATTATTTACATTGTTATAGATCCAATATACAATTGAAACCAGATATTTACATGCCCAGCATAATCAATCACACTTTATGAGCAGACGTAGGTCCATAATTACACAGAGTTAAATGCACACACTCATTCACACCTTTATCTCAAGACTTGGGCCGCTCTCTCATAAAACTATAAATGTAATAAAAAAATGAAACAAAGCCCCTTTTACTAGAACTGAACGGAAGCTCAACTTAAATCTGATGATCTTTGCCTCACTGTAAAGCTTACAACATTGTCTGTATGCATCATCATCGTTCATTGGATCAGTAATAAATAACCAAGGTATTTCACCTTTTTATAAACCTCAAGAACATTGCTGGACAGTTTAAACACAGGAACATTTTGCCCATTATCCTGCTTGGTTCTACATTTCAAAATAACACGTTTCACAACATTATACCTTATTTCATATTGCACACCATAATCAGTACACATATTAAGAAGCTGCTGAAAACCAGCCCTACTTGGGCTGAAGACCACCAGGTCATCTGCATACATAACATGGTTAATCTGATGTATGCAGCATCCATCCAGTGTTACAGGCTCTTAGCTGCATGGGCAGGCCATCATATAAATTAAATAAAACTGGGGAAAAAAACCCACCCTGTCTAACACCAAAGGAGGCAAAAATACTGCTTCCCCATTAAACCTGCATCTTCTGATGAGCAGTAAGGGAGGACCTTCACAATATACCCAGGAAATCCCTGTCGCTTTAATTTTCCAAAACGTTTTCTGTGGTTCATGTAATCAAAAGCTTTGAAGAATCATACAAAAATGTTATTTTTTTCTTATTAGTGCATATGTAAACACATATCAGTATCATGCTTTGGTTTGAAGCCAAATTGATTATCCAGGGAAGATATGTATACGCATCGACTTTGGAACCTTTGATAAAATGGGTTCTTTCCAGGACGATCTAGCCTTATTCTACCTGACCATTTTATGAAATGGTCTGCAGTATTGTGATCCAAACCACAGGCTTTATTATCAGGTCATTTATGAATGGCCTCGTATACTTCATGGGTCATTATACTTATAGATTCATTGCCCATGTCAGGATCATTCACATATGTTTCACTTTTGAACCAGGCCTTTAATATAAAGGCATCTTCATTGAATACCGGCTAGTCTAATTTTACAATAGTTATACTATTGGTGACTTGATTATTAATATTGCTGGCAATTGCTCCACATTTATAGTAAGAGCAAAATGTACATGGTCTGACAAAGCTACTCGATACTTAGGCATGTTTTCTAATGCTGCATGCTTATCAGCTGCACAGATGCAATGGCCCAGCCATTATCTACTGCGCCAATGTTCAGACAAATAGCCTTTTTTTTCTCACTTACATTAAATCAGACCCATGTATTCCTTTTTTAGGAAAGTTGGGATTTCCAGAATTATTTCAGTAAGCTTCAGGCCAGAAATAATGAGAAATAGGTTTTTAAACTTTATTCAAATTCAAACGTTTCCATGCACTCTCTAGTATTTGGTATGATTTCCTTTTAACTGTCTGACTTGGCTCAAATGTTTTGAATATCCTTCCACAAGCTTCTCACAATAGTTTTCTA
Source organism: Girardinichthys multiradiatus (assembly GCF_021462225.1). Lineage (NCBI taxonomy): Eukaryota > Metazoa > Chordata > Actinopteri > Cyprinodontiformes > Goodeidae > Girardinichthys > Girardinichthys multiradiatus. Next base: position 33,783,988 of record NC_061805.1, on the reverse strand, counting down.
GAATTTTGGCCCAATCCTTCAGGCAGAACTGCTGTAAGCCAGTCAGGTTTGTAGGTAAACTTATTTGAACCTTTTCAGCTCTGCTCACCAATTTGTGATTATGGGAATGATACTGGGACTTCAAAACATTGATTGTATTGTCCTCAAGCCATTTTTCAACTAATTTGGGTATATATTTTGGGTCATTGTCCATTTAAAAGACCTGCTGGTACCTAAGCTTTAACTTCCTGGCTGATTTCTTGAGATTTTGCTTTAATGTTAGCACAAATGTTATTTTCTCATTTTGCCATCTCTATTTTGAAGCCCACCAGTCCCTCCTGCAGAAAAACACCCACAAAACTTGATGCTGCAATGCCTGTACCTCACAGTTGGGATAGTGTTCACAGGCTAGTAAGCTTCCCCCTTTTTCTTCAAATGTAACAAAGGTTATTGTGGTTAGATTTTTTATTAGATTTAGATTTATTAGATGTATTTATTTTTCACACCACAGGACATGTATCTAAACTATAAGTCTTTGTCCCTGTGTATATTTGCAAACTGTAATCCATTCTTTTTCTGAAAAAAAAAAATCAGCTCAAATCTAAAGCTGTTTCGCAGCTTCTACCTTTCTTTGACTGGTGGAAACATGTCTTTGCTGTTGGGTTGCTAATCATTTCACACTACCCAAATCCATACAGATTTTGGTTGAAAATGACATTTGATTTGATCGGTTCTGTGCCACTTAACACACTTGCAGTCTCCAGCCTATGCCGAATTCAAGTTCTGCTGATCGTCCCAACTAGTGCAGACAAATGCAGAACTTTCTCAACACAATTGCAGGTAAAATCAGGGGGGGAAAAAACAGTCAGGTCATTTTTCTCCAGCATAAGGTGCAAAAATTACTGTCATACAGACTAATGAGAGCAGAGCACTACAATATGTGCACCCTCTTTATGTTACAGGTTAAATCCCTAGTAGAACTATACCTGAGGCATGTTTGAAAGAGTCATATAGCTTGGATTTCTGTTGATTCTTATCAGGAAAGTGGCTTTGAAAAATGGCTCATCAAAACAAGGGAAGGCCTTTCTGGCTGACAGCGGCTCAAACTGTGTTGCAGCAAGGACTCTATGAATAAAAGATGAAAGTTATTAGGCACATAAAACAGTCAAACATCTGTTTTAAGTTGTTGTCTTTACAGCATTTCCTTCAATTAGGTCCCATTAAGAGTGTAGATAATTTTCTACATGTAGTAATAACACAAATATTACTATTGAAATGTACCTTTTGTTTCCATCTTTATCAGTGTACGAGCTGTTGTAGAAACCATCATAGGTGTGTGAAAGATTAGCAGAGTAATCAAAGATTAAAACACACTGTTGGCCTGTTTTCAGCTCCTCTGGGAACTTAACAGCAATCTGCTGTCGGGGTTTGTACTCCAGCACAGTCACATCATGGGCCTGCCCATCCCCCAGCTGGAAGAGAGGGCATATCCAATCAGCAACAAGACAGAGGGCAAAGTCAGACATAAATGTTTTAACTACTCCCCTTTCAATCCAACCTTAAACATAGCTTTGGTAATGTTGAGATTGGCAGCATGGAGCACAATTCGCTTTGTGCTATGAAGCACAGACATTTTGATTACAGTTCTGCCAGTAAAGGTCATGTTGTCGAGGTCGGGGGTCAAGGTGAGCTCATAGCTGAGTGGTTGGATGCTGTGCGGCAGTCGGAGTTCGGCCCATGGAAACAGTTCACCGTTTGTGGAATTAGGGTAGACTGGCTCAAGAGGTGCAGTCTTATTTGACTTAGGACAGCCAGCCTGCAGAAAGATTAAGGTTAAGAATTGAGCCACGGAGTCAGGCATTGATGGAGCAAGAAGTAGTAGAATAGACTTTTTAAAAATTATTTTTCCTACCCTGGTAAAGGTACAGCCAGGTAAGAGGTACATCACCATGACCAGTGAAGCTACTATCACCAGGACTAACACACATGCAACCATGGTGCAAGCTGAAGGTCGTGAACATGTCCTAAGGCCAAAAATTGATTAACATTATTTTAAAATGCATTTTTTCTAAGTAAAACAAGGTTGCAGTCAGATAAATGTAAGACTTTTTAAGATGAAAATCTTAGATCAACATTAAACAGAAAAAATTAATTATGTTAACCCAACAACTTATAGTTACTTTCTTTAGAGAGGAGGGAGCTCCTGTTTTAGCATTTATTCATTGGCTTTACATTTGACCATCAATTCAAATTTTTTGTCCTCACTTTTAAAGCAGTCGATGGTCTAGCCCCAGCATACATTAATTACGGTACCTTTCAGTGCTCCATCACACATCCTATCTCATCCCAGACCTCAGATCAGTAAACCAGAGGCTGCTGGTGGAACATCTGACTCCTTTTAAAACCAGAAGTGATGTGTCTTTTAAAGTCGAGGTCCACGGTTGTGGAACACCTGGGCCACCTTCGTTACGCTGCACTGATTCACTACGTTCTTATAAAAAGTAGCTAAAGACACCTCTTCTGGACAAGCTTTTACTGAACAAGAACTGGACTGTAAGGTTTTATTTGAATTGTTTATTTTATATCACATGCTTTACACTTTTCTGGGTTTGTCATTTATATTGTAATTATGAAGCACTTTGTTGTTTTTGTCCTGTGATAAGTGCTATATAAATAAAATTTACTTCATTACTTTCTACCTTAATATCTTTATTATGGAAAATATTTTTTCAATTTTTAGGTGGTATGACAGCAGAGGTGGGCAATGTGGCAAAGGTTTCATAACATCAAAACACTGCTCTAAAACAAAATATATTTAGGCAAAAACACATTTTTATCAGATTTTCATCTATTTGTGCAATTTTGCCAACTTGTGTCAAATAAAATGGACTTTTAAGACCTGAGTTACAGACGAACCTAAAAACTGCATTTTGATTTAAAAGTTAAATAACATATCTAGGTAATGTGCATGTTTGTTACATAAATGCTACCCTTATGAAGCTAAAGGGAAATAAAACTAGAAAATAAAACTCCATCTGGACAAGACCACAGAAAAAGGACACAATGTACTTTACAGATGATATTACAGCCTCTCTGCTATGGTGCATTGTTCTCCTTCACATTCAGACATCACCAGAGATGCAGCGAGGAATGGGCCGATCTGACAGGCTGGTCAGAAACTCAATAATCTGATTGTTTTCCATTAGGTAAACCCACCAAACCAACTGGGTCACTCTGACAATATTATTCTTCAGTGTGGATGATGTTAACGAATGAAGAGCATCAGTATAAGAGGAAACAAAGATGTAAAATCTATTAGATGTAAGATGCCGAAAGGTCTATTTGAGACATGTCAATAATTCATTCAGATTGTAAGAAGGCAAGATAGAGCCCAGTAAATAACAGGAAGGCTGAATGGAGCGCAGCAAAAAATCTCTGTTTTTTTTTTTTTTACTTTTGGCCTGTCAGCCTGCGTCTATGATGGAACATCCTGGATTTGGAAATGTAAGTAGCCTTTTGGAAATCTCAGAGTAAAAGTAAGGAACTATAAAGGAATACACACAGGGATGGATAAAATCACTGTAACAGTAAGACCCTTTTTTTACAGACACTTCCCTCTCCTACACAAAGTGTGGCATCAGCTGTGCTCCTAACATAAATAACTATTAATTTTTCAAGGCAGAAATATTTTAATTGTTCTTCTTTTATTTACTTATATTATAGTGCTTAAAGAGAAATCAGAATCAGTAAAAATCATTACCAGCAGGTCTAAGCTTCAGAAAATCCTGTAATCAGAAACTGGACACAACTGTGCATCTCTATAATCATCACGTGAACCCTCCATGTATGAGAATGTTATATGAAAAATTCACTGATAATTCCCAAGACCTGACCATAACTAACTTCCAGAAAACAACTGAAGATAATAAAGTTAAGAAATATATTTTAAGACATCAACAGCAAATAAACATTTTCTAAGACCCTGTTAGAGTGTTACCTCGGTGGAGACTGCCTGATGTAAGGGGAGGAGTTAGATCTGTGAGCAGAGCTGCGGTTCATAAAAGACATTCCTAGGAGACGTGCAGAAGACTCGCAGTCCTCTTCATCATCATCCATGTCGTTTTCTCCCAGGCCACGCACCAGCAACCGTGAGCTGCGAGGCTCATATGCCACCTCATCAGGGTCGAGAGTGGAAAATGCCTACAGAGATGACATCAATTCACTCTGTCATTATTCAGAAAAAAATGCCTTTGTGTGTAAACTATTTAGCATGGTGTGCAGTGGGGAGAGAAGCAGCATAAACAAGTAAAAAGCCAGGAACACAATTACAGGTACAGCTCAATTTTTCACATTATGTCACAATACAGCCACAACTTTTAAAGTATTTTAATGGGATTACATGTGATAGGCCAACACAAATTGGTGCATAATGTGAAGTGGACGGAAAAGCATGTATGGTTTTTAAAAACGTTTAACAAATTAAAATTCTAAAGGTGTGCATTTTATTTCTGTCCGCTTTAGGTCGACACTAAATAAAATCCGGTTAAATCAGCAGCCTTCAGATGTCACCAAATTAGTAAAAGACTCAACCTTGTGTAATATAACCTCTGTATAAATACGGCCATTCTGTTGGTGGCAGCATTATGCTGTGGGGATGCTTGTCTTCAGCACGGAAAAAAAGCTGATTAGATTTGATGACTAAATACAGGACAATCCTGCAAGAAAACCTTTTGAATACAAAAGAATGCAAAAATGCAAAATCCAAAAGAATTGGAAACAAAATAGCAGAGGGTTACCTTCCAGCAGGACATCCAACATAGTTTAGATCAAAGCAAATTATTGTTTTAGAATGGCACAGTCAAAGTACAGAACTAAATCCAATTGGGATTTGAAAATTGCTCTTCACAGATCCCTTCCATCCAAATTGATTGAGCTGGAGCAACTTTGCAAACAAGAATGGGCAAAAACTTCACTCTCTAGATGTGCAAATGTGGTAGACATACCCCAAAGGTTTTGCAGATGTTACTGTGAAAGACACTTCTACGAAGTACTGACTCAGGGTTGTTAAACACACGCAACATTTTTAAATTAGTTTTCTCTAAAAATCTCCTCATATTCCTTCTGCTTCACAATTATGCAAAACTTTGTGTTGGTCTCTCATATAATCCAAATAAAATATAACAAAGTTTAAGTTGTAAAGTGAACAAATATGAAAACATTTGAGGCGTATGAATACGTTTGCACGACTCTATAAATAGGATTCAGTTCCGAACAGACAAAGGTAAAATACAGCAACTAAGTATATGAACACAATAGGAGTAGGCATTACAGTGTTTTGGATTGGCAATCTTTTACCAAACATTCTTCATGTTCGCCACCACATATGTTTGGTGACACTTGGTAGCAACTAAACTTAAACATTTGCCATTTGGTGCAACTTCAGCCTTTTACAATTATCAAAATATGAAACGGGCATACTGGAAATGTGTTGGAGTCTTTGGCTAAATCCACCACATCAGGCTCTTCTTCGAACATGCTGTTCTCGATCATGTTCCTCGGCAGGTTAGTTCGCTCTGCGAAGCACAAAGAAAGAAAAACTGACAAATGATTCTCAAAAAGGGAATCAAGCTGTGTGTGTGGGAGAGGTATACTCTAACAGAATACAAATGTTGAATTATATTGGCACAAGGCGTGTTTGATCTGTTTATGTTTGAGTTTTTTTTTCTCACAATGTGGTGACAAATCTGCAGTATGAATGCAAACACTAGCTTCACTGACTGGATTTCTGCAGTTTCCTGTAAGTGCACTTTCTACTGTTTTTCCCCATTTGTGGCACTCTGACCTCAATAAAACAGGTTTGTCTGCCTGCAGAGATATTTTTGTTCTCATCTATTGAGACTGGCTATCATTAAACAATCTAACCTAGGTGGTTTATTTAGCTGCCACAAAATGAAGCAACTTCAAAAGTCGTTACAAACTGAAGCAGCAAATATTCAGTCCTTGTTTTGTCACATGCCTGCTGAATAGAAAAACTGTCACTTCCTCAAACCAAAATGCATCTTCAGCAACAGGAAAAGAATAAAGCTCTGTTTTACTAAATGCATGGCATTTTGAGGCAGTCAGACTCTTTACTACTGAAGTAATTTGTGAAACAATTGGAAGCATGTTCAGCTTCCTAATTCGATAACTATAGTAGTAACTAGGTAGCAGTGCACTAAGTCCTCACAATTCAAGCTTTTACAGGTGATGACCAGTGCATTATCTCAGTATCTGATGGATGTGAGGGGAAAGCAGAGCGAGTGGAAACACCCACATGCTGTTCACTTTAAGTTAATGACAACAAACAAACACCGCTGAGCTTTAACTCCGCCAAACCATGTCAACAGCCCAGACATGTGAAAGCAGCATTATCTGAGTTTAGTTACAGTGTTTCTGATATGACTTCAGTACCGTCTCTCTGTCTGGACCACACTGCTGTGGTATGAATGTCTATTAATAGGTAATGAGCTAAGTAGTTCAGTGCTGTGTTATTTCCACAACAGTTTATGAAAAAAAAAAAAAAGCCATACAGTCACATTATGCTTTCAGTGCTGGCACAGCTTTAGTGCATTGCTGTGTTATCACAGTAATACAAGTTACGTAAGCCGAAAGACATGTTTGGATGAGAAAGGAACTGAATAGGGTGGTTTTCACCAAACCAGGCAAATATAATTTATGTCTTTAAATATGTTAACGGCTGTCAGTGGTTTTCCTGTCACTCAAAACATGTATCATCTTCACCTTCCGCCACGAGCCTCTACAGTGTCTTGCTAATGTATTTGTACCTCTGTACGTTTTTCACATTTTGTCATTTATGACCACAAACTAAATGGTTTTTTGGTTGCTGCAGCATCACGCTGTTGGGATGCTTTTATTCAGCAGAGACAGGAAAGTTGTTTAGAGCAGGTGAGACAATGGAGGAAGCTATAGATTATTGACTTTGGGGGGGTATAAAAGTGCAGGGCACAATTTTCAGATTTCTATTTTCCTTTCAACTTAGTACAACTTTGTTTTTATCTGCAACATACAACCACCCCAGAAACATTAAAGTGTATGTTTTTAAAGTGACAAAATGTGGATATTCTTACAGTGTATGTCTACTTTTGCAAGGACCTACAGCTACATATGAATCGCTTAGCTACAGTCTGTTCCTTTATTCATCTTATGGTCACCACAGGTCACCACAGTACGTGGCTGCAGAGGACTGACATTTATTTAGAGTTTTGTTTTTATATTCTTTCGCTATCTGATCAAAGATGTGATTGTGAAATTCGTGTTTGGTCTTGTGCTGAAAAAAAAACCTCATAACTAAGATTTCTCAAAGATAAACAAAAAGAGAAGTTGAATGGCTGTGATTTAACTGCTTCTCAGTTTGCTTTAGAGTTGCTGTAGTGTCTGTAATTATTATTGTTTGTTTTAATAACGCCCTGAGACTAAATCAGTGGTTATGAAACAGCTGACTTATATCTCTTTACAAAACATTTCTAGCCTTAAACTAACAGGCTTTTACCTAAGTAAATATATAAGGTAACATCACTGCTGTGCTTTCACTTTGAACAGGAAAACAAGTTCCTGTTTATTAACTGGATCTTATCTTACATATCCTGATCACAGCGTCGTTAAACACAAATAACATGTAAGTTTTCAACTTCATATAAGAACATTTCTGCTTCTCACCCAGTAAAAGAGACAGTGATTGTAGTTGTAAATGTCATCGTGTCACCGCAACACACACTGACCCGATAGTTATTAGCTGGCCTATTGCTGTTAGCTCATGACACTGTTACCCACCGTCTTCCGCTCTTACCTGCAGTGTTACTGTCAAACAGATCCATAGTGATTTATTTCAAAAGACTCCCTCCTGTCCAGACGGAACTAGAAGAACTGAACGTTCAAGGACGTCCGACCGAGGCGATGTTTTATGGAGGGCCACAACCCACCGCAAGCTCACAGTTGTTATCAGCAGCCTCCCCCCACTGTAACAGGCTGAAAAGCATTCAGAGGGCTAATGTTAGCTGCTCACAACTTTACCCCTCATGATTGGCTTTTAAAAAAACAGATAAACACAGTAAATGTTTCTTTATAGTTAATTATAAAAAAAAAAACATAAAACAAATCTCAGTCCAACGTGTTAGGCTAACTACAGCTGGATAAATGACACTTTTCCTCCTCTCCGGACCAGTTGTTGACAACGTTCCGTCTAGTTACAGTGCTAACATCCTATTGGATGACACTATCAGGGGGCGGGGCTAGCACGCAATACGTACAACTGTACTTGAGCACGCTATTTGATGCTGCTGTCATACACTAACATCCGCTAATATAAGAAATGTATACGTTTAAAGGACTTTATAGTAATACAATTGAATACGAAAGGCATGAATGATAAAATAAAATAATTTTGGCTAATAACATCTGAAACCAGATGTTCACATACACTGTAAAAAAAAATTTAAAAAAAAGACACACCACCTTTTATTGATATTGTCAGACATTAATCAGACTTAACCGTTCCTGTATTAAACGACAGAATATTGAGCAAGACAACTAGTAATGAGAATTTTTTTTCACACTTCTTCAAACTCAGAAGTGTAAATAAATGTTCTTAGTATTTGCTAGATTTTTTTAAACTGTACGACCTGGGTCAAACGTTTTGGTTTCCTTCTACAAGCTTCTTTCAAATGTTTGTTGGTATTTGGACTCAGTCATCCTGACGGAAATGGTGTGCCTAAATCAGGATTGTAGGCTGCCTTTCTCACACACACCTTTTCAGCCCAAACTACATATTTTCTACTGTATTTAAGGATGCTTATTCATGACTTTATCTCTTCAAGATTAGTTTATAGTAATGCTCTTTTCTCAAGTTTTACAAAAGAAGAGTCTGTGAGGTCTTAAGATGGCGCAAAATGCAGCAGCAAAGCAAGACAGGTACCAGTAAATATTCACGAATCATTCCAGTTCTATAACCTCTGTACTGGCTTCCGATAGATGTTAAAGTACATTGTAAGGTATTTATTTTAATGTATGAAATAGTCAATGACATTGGGGCTGCATATCTGATCTGTTGATCCCCTATACACCAGCATGTCCGCTGCAGTGGGTAGTGATTTGTTCAGCATCCCCAGGGTTTGCATTAAAAACAGAGGGTGGGCAAGCTTTTTCATATCGGGCACCAAAATTGTGGAACAATCTACCTCTAGTGGCAGGCATGTTCACTCAGTGTTTATAGGTCAAAATAAAGACCCATTTGTTTATAGCTTTGAACTGTCAGTATTCAATTCAATTTTCAATTCAGTTTTATTTATATAGCGCCAATTCACAATACATGTCGTCTCAAGGCACTTCACAACAGTCAGGTTCATACATTCCAATTAATCCTAACAATTGAACAGTGCAGTCAGAGTTAGCTTTTTATTCAAATTGGATAAAAAGTTTTTCTATCTAAGGAAACCCAGCAGATTGCATCCAGTCAGTGACTTGCAGCATTCCCTCCTCCTGGATGAGCATGTAGAGACAGTGGACAGTCACTGGCGTTGACTTTGCAGCAATCCCTCATACTGAGCATGCATGTAGCGACAGCGGAGAGGAAAAACTCCCTTTTAACAGGAAGAAACGTCCAGCAGAAACCAGGCTCAGTGTGAGCGGCCATCTGCCACGACCGACTGGGGGTTTGAGAGAACAGAGCAGAGACACAAAGAGAACACAGAAGCACTGATCCAGGAGTACTTTCTATGGGAAGGAAAAGTAAATGTTAATGGATGTAGCTCCTTTAGTCGTTTCACCTAGAAAGAAAGAACAGATAAACTCTGAGCCAGTTTTCAAGGTTAGAGTCTGAAAAAGAGCACATAGAGTTAGTTACAGTTAAGATCAGTCAATTGCCATGTCTAGGAGAGAGAAAGGGTTAAACACTAAAAGACAGGGCCAAGTGGATCATCGGTAGAGGGTGAGCATTAAGTTGTTGCCAGCAGAAGCTTGGATGATGCCCCTCTCCAAAAAGGTGTCACAGGTAGATACAGAGTCAGGCCAGGTGTAGCTTCTAGGAAGAGAAAAGAGAGAACAAGGTTAAAAGCTGAAATAACAGCAAATAATGCAAAATTGGAGAGTAGTGTGAGAATGTAGCGAAGTGTAAGTGGTCGTTATGTCCTCCAGCAGCCTAAGCCTATAGCAGCATAACTACACAGATAGTTTCAGTTCAGATTATTTAGTTAAGCGGCACTTATTTACAACAATGTCGTCTCAAGGCACCTCACAAAGGGTCCCACTGATGGTCATTGTTATACTAAAAACCACAAGGATTGGGATACTTCCCTCTGTCAGACTGATTATAACCATTGGAAAAGAGAAGGGGTCATACAGGTAGCAGAAATGGAGGGTGTGTTTGCACCTCAACCATAACTGAGCCGGTTTAGGCTAAACCTGACTTCCCCTTACTCCAACCAACAGGGAGGGAAGAAGACGGAGGTAAAAAATAAGGAAGATAGCTCAGGATAAACTAAGCCACTCTAACTATAAGCTTAATCAAAAAGGAAAGTTTTAAGCCTAACCTTAAAAGTAGACAGGGTGTCTGCCTCACGGACTAAAGCTGGAAGCTGGTTCCACAGGAGAGGAGCCTGATAACTAAAGTATCTGCCTCCCATTCTACTTCTAGAGACTCTAGGAACCACCAGTAAACCTGCAGTCTGAGAACGAAGTGCTCTGTTAGGAATATATGGAACAATCAGATCTCTGATGTATGATGGAGCTAAATCATTAAGGGCTTTATATGTGAGGAGGAGAATTTTAAATTCTATTCTGGATTTAACAGGGAGCCAATGTACTTCACACTGTCTTGTTTATGCTTAATTTAGGGTAAATTTGATTACTTTTGATGCGCTGATCTTTTTTAAATTTAGATTTTATTGTTCTTATCTTTACTCTAATCTTTTTTATGTAATTGTTTATGATTTTATTGTCATTTTTATTGATTTCATCTTAACTTTGAGTATATTTGCTTTTTAATTATATGTGTACACTTGCCTGTATGTTTATTCTATGTCTGTAAAGCACTTTGACTAAAAGTGATATACATATTAATGGTTTCTTCTTATTTTTTTATTATATAAATCTATATACGTACTGTATATCTATATAGATATGTATAGATATATATAGTTTATTCTTCTTATTATTGTTGTTATTACTGAGATCAGGTCTTTGTAATGACCACCTACAAAACATTGACTTCGCTGTCCCTTACCCACTTTATAATGAATTCAGCAGTATTAGCAGGGTAATACATTGTCCATTTGGAAGACCCATCTGCACTTATGCTTTACCTTCCAGGCGGATGTCATGAGATGTTGCTTTAATATTTCAATATCATGTTCTTTCCTCATGATGCCATATATTTCATGACATGCACCAGTCCCTCCTACAGCAAAACACACATACACAATGCTGCCACTCCAGTATTTTAGAGTTGGGTCAACATTTTCAAAACTTTAACTTTGGATTGGAGATCAGACCATCCGACCACATTTCCTGTGGTCTGGTGAGTTTTCTTTTAGAATAATGGGTTCTTCCTGTCTCAGTGGCATTTCAGCCCATGTTGGTTCAGGGTTAACTTAACTTTCCTTCTGTCCTTGGTTGAATAGCACATTTCACACCAAAACACGTATATCTCTGGGGCACACAACCTGTCTCATTCATTAACAGGTGGATATTGACATGCTGTTTTTATTAGTGTACTATTGTTTGAATAGATGAAAACAACCCCTTCAGGAACACATCTGGAAGTTATACTCAAGGGTAAACCAGACTTCTAAATACCTTTCCTGATCAACTGGCTGATTTGTTGTGGTTTTCCTATGATGATTCACAAGGAAGCAGTGTGTCTGAGATATACAATATGGTGTGTTCTCCTTCTCCTCGGAAGTCTGAAGAATTTCCGGTCGCAAAAACAGAGGGAACGTCCCCTGAAGTCAGAATTCGAACAGCAAAAGTCAGAGCTTGCTGAGCAATCCTAAATTTTTTGTCCAATATGGCCGCATGTATTTAGAATATAGTAGTTCATGCAAAGGCCAAGGTAGACATTTGGATAGACTGTTGATTAGCGGTTTGTTTCTCATTAAACCAGTGGCACATATAATGCTGTAAATTATCTACATGTAAATGGGTTCTTTTTGTGTTTACATACAGAAGTTGGAGAGAACTTGGCTACATTGTTATTGGCTTGTATTACTAGTAGTTACCATAATAAAAAGCAGATCCTATTGCTTTCTGACTTGCAACAAGAAAGCTTTAAGCTTGAGTGGGACGTCAGTCCCAGTTTTTGAGACAAATCGAATGCAGCATTAAAATACATCCACAGGTGTGCCTCCATTGAATACAGATGTGAATTTGTCACAATGCACTAGTGCTTGGGCTTTGGTTTTCATTTGTTTTTGTATTGCTGTTGTTTTGTTGTATTTGTTTTTTTTCTTTAAATTTCCTAAAGAGATATGCTGTCCAGTACTGTGCAAACACAGTAACAAATGGTACACACACTTTCCAAAAGATGGCATGTTCTCGAGAAAATGAGACAAATTTGTCCCAATAAGGTACTAAAATTTGTAATGTGATAAAAAAAAAAAATAGTGTGATAAACAAAACAAAAATATTTTAACTCTGTCCTGTTAGTGTGATCTGGTCAGGTGCACTGAGAAAGTCTGTCCCATTCAGGCTGTTTCAATTATTCCTTTAAAAACCAGATTTTCTGTTTGTTTTATAATCATTGTCATGTTGGAACATCCAATAGTGCCCAAGTTTTAACCACCCTTTCCAGACTGTCACCCTCAGATGAAAGAAAATAAGGGTTTGGATGTTCAATACCAACGCACTAACTACCAAAGCTAATGTTTACCACAAACTGGAAACTGCTGGAACACAGATTCTATTCTCCACAGTGGAGCCAGTTTTACAGTAATATGGACCAAGTGGATATTAACTAAGAAATAAGAATAAAGCAAATACTCAACTGAAAATATCTGCTGCCCACATGCATAATAAAAAGTAAAGAAAATTGCAGCCAGATGAGACAAAGATTGAGCCATTAATCTACATAATCAAGAGGTATGTTTGGAGGAGTTAATCTGAGGCGTTTAAACCTAAGAACACTGCACCAACTGTCAAGCAGGCATGCGGGCTGTAACAATGTGCTGTTTTTCCTACCAGAGGTATTGGTGCATTGGACAAAGGGACTAGCTAATGAAGGATGACTACCTCCACAATCGTCAACTTCAAATCAACAATTTGGCAGTTGAAACAGGAGCTGGTGCCTATCTCCAGGAGTCTACGGGGTACACCTGGACAGGTTGCCAGTGCTATCGCAGGGCAACATGCAGGACAAACAGGCATACAATTGTGCACCCAAATTCTGTTTTTAAAACTCATTGAAATTGTTTGGTGTCTGTTCAACCCTAAAGAAGGTTAATAAAATAAAATAAAATAATTTAATGGTCATGCCCATGATGTAGATACACCGATAATAACTGAACCCATAAGCACAGGCACAATAAAAGAGTGAACATATTGTATACTCCAATAAACTGCAGCAGTTAACAGAAAAAACAAAGGTGCTAGTTGATACAATAAATCCCTTTATCATCTATTTGTTGATCTTTGCTTTCTCTCAGAATGCACAGACACACACTGACAACAAAGTGTTTATGATATGCACAGTCTGCCATCTGCCAATTTTAATTAACTTTTACTCTAACAAAGATCATCCCTGAAATTTACAATTTCACAAATACAAAATAGTTTTATTATCCTAAAATTAACATTTCCAAGGTTGCACACTCAAAAACCTCAAAGATATTTGGAAAGTCCTCAGATTTTTCCCTCAGATGACTTGCATGTTTCTGCTGTCTGTCATTTCATCTGCTCACTCAGCCAGTTTCTCAGAGTTTCCAAGTTCCTCTGAACCCAGCGAATGTTTTTCTGCAAATTGTCCAGAGCAATCTGCGTTGCTCTCAGCTGAGAAGCCTGCTCTTTGATGGATTCAAAAAACTGCTGCACCTTTAAGACAAAACATACACAAAGAAAATAAATTACCTAAATAAGGGGCTTTATATTTCAAGTTTTTAGCTCAGTTTATATTAAAGAATCATATTTAAAACAAGCTCAGCAAGTTAAAGGACTAGTCCAAGTATATTTGTTGTCCAACAGAAGGACTTGTTTTTAACTGGAATTTCTTTGGGTCTGAAGCCAATTTAATATTAAAGAAAATGTGCATTCCTTAGGCTTTCATACATCTAGCACCCATAGTTGCAAATATTCTAATACTTCCATTAATGCAGTAAATTATTCAATATGTTGTTAATATATGTTACATCTTTAAAATAAACATATAGGTATTAAAAAATTATTAAAGTATTAATTTACTTCATTGAGCTCCTCTGGAAATGAAAACTGTCCCGTGGTCCCAACAATCATGCTCCTGATACAGGATGAACCTAACTGGAATCTGCATGTAAGAAAAAAAGGAGAAAGGATTTCAGAAATCCAAAACCTTACAGGATGGAAATAAAACCCATATCTGCTCCAGCAGATACTGGACCGCACTGAAATGTTAAGTTGGTTTTGCAAGGTTAGAGGCTGTTCATCTGAAAAGTTCGATGGGCAGAAAACAGCTTTCAGAAAATATGTATAGAGCGTGACACTGATGGCATCACATGTTATGAAAATGAGTCATACAAACTTTTCAACCAGTGTGTCCCAGTTCTGTTTGACAAAATTCCAGGCGAGATGATATCCCTTCGGGTTGCGGGCCACCATCCAAACAACATAAGACAGGTCCTGTGATCGGATAACCTCCCCTTCCAGACCCATTACCAGCAGTCTGCAACATAAATACACACAAGAACAAACTATTGATTTTAATCTGCAGCAGTTATGACACCAGACATGTTTTTGGCCATATGATGGCAGCACCATCTGTTTAAAAAAGCTAACAAATACCCTCCAGCACCTTTGCAGCTTGTCTGTGTCTCTGCTGGTTGCCAAAGCAAAGAGGATCTTTTTCTTCTGGGCTTCAGAGAGGGAAATCTTGTATGTGTGTAGGAGCGAGGTCCATCCATAGTCATCCTGAGCTCCCACTGAGAACACCGTCTCTGCCACATCTGTGGGCAAACTATATTAAACACAACACACAGTGATGATGGAGACGCAATGATATTAAAGTATACAGTCCATCCTTTCACAGGACATATATTACTTTTTAACACAAACAGAGAATCAGCTAATCACATGGCATCACCTCAATGCAATTAGCCATTTAACATTGTGAAGATGGCCTGGTGAAAGTCAAACTGAGGATCAGAATGGGGTAGAAATGTACTTTAAATGAATTTTATTTGTGGCCTGGTTGTCAATGATTTAGAGGCAACACCAGCTTAAATAACCACTCGTTACAACCAAAATATGCTAAATAGCATCTCTGAACACACAACACATCAAACCAGAAAGCAGTGACCCCATCAGGTGCAAATCCAGTCAGCTAAGAACAGGAAGCTGAGGTGGCAATTTAAACAAAATTGGGCAATAAGAGTTTGGAAGCCTGGCCAGATAAGTCCTGATTTCAGCTGCAACATTCAGATGCTAGGATCAGAATTTGACATGAACAACATTAAAGCATTCATTAATCCTGTTTCATATTAACCCCACAGACAACCTAATTATTTATGCTTATCATATCCCATAGTTTTTTGACGGGTGCAGCATGCAAGATAATGCACCATGTCACAAAACCCAAATCCTCTCAAACTGGTTTCTTGAACATGAACATTTGACTTGATCGAAGTACATCCAATAAAGATATTGATGAGTGTAGAATGATATTTGTTACAATGTGATTCAAACAGACTTCAATGTTCCGTTGGATCGGAGCCAGTCTTTGAAGTGTTGATTAGCACGCTCCACACAGGGGGGATAGTCCAGGTGACAAGCCAGGGACAGGACCTCTGACCTCAGACGTCGCTCAGACACAGTGCCACTGTCGCTCCATGTCTGCTGGTCGATGACAGTACGGAAAAACTGCAGGATGTACTTCTGCTCAGAGACAGAGAAACAGCACGTCTCATTCAGATATCATAATGAAATACATTTGAAAACCTATGAGATGCAGCTCTCTTACCCCTAGATCTTTAGTTAAACTGGGCTCATCTCTCTTCTCGATAATGTGGTAGAAGAACTCCAGATACCCCAGTCCTTGAAGGAGAGGCACCGTCTGTTTCTCCAGTTGTAGATAACCAATCAGGTCCAAGGCTTTATCAAGTGGGAGATGTCCGGCCCTTTAAAAAGATAGAAAACCAAATCATTACTTTTGCAGACATACAGAAAACTTGCGTGTGCAAACATTCTTACTTACGTGACCAGCTGAAATGCATTGTGTATCAAGTGAGTCCTGTCCTTGTAGCTCAGAGCTGTGTGATTTTCCCTCAGTAGTTTAACCATCACATCCCAACCATCATCAGCATAATGAACCACATAATAACCAGTCATATCAGAGTTTATTTTCACCCAGCTGGCTTCTTCTCCAATGTGTATACTGTCTAAATAAAACAAACAGCAAGTGTTGGATAATCACAAAGTAAAGCTGAAAACGAGCTAACTTTATACAGGATGTTATCTCTTACCTGTGGGAGAAGTCATCAGATGTCTGTGGATGGTGCTGGATGTATCGGTCTTGTATGTCAGAGGAATATGCCAAAGGAAACTATTCAAAAGAAATGTGTGTATAAATCTGAAAATGTGTTCATTTTACAAAATAAACCCACATTTTGAAAGGCACCTTAAATTACTAATAGTTGTGAAGTTACCCCTGTTGCACAGCAGACCACTGAGGATCAGAAGGAAGAACTGTCCTCAAGAACCGATCCTGTCTCAGCAGCAGTCGAGGCCCCTTTCTGGTTACAGTCACCAGAGGAATCCCTTTCTGTAAAGTCCAAGTGTTCATCATGGCTGTCAGGTTCAGGTGTTCCCCTGCAAACAGATACTGCAGGAGGGCATAAACACTCAACACTTGTAAATACAACTGTGTAAATGTTGCAACATCAGGACGGTGAGTGAAGGTTTAGATGTTTTACTCACTGCATTCTTAGAGGCCTGGTCACTGCTGTAACAGTGTTTTCCTGAGATGAAGTCATCTTCTGAGCATGTCTGAAAAATAATGAACAAGATTCATCTTTTTATAAACTACATCACTTTGGATGTAGTTTGTTTGAATAACATGGTCAGTGCTATGACCTATGCATACATATGAACCTTTTTACATTGTGTCATGTTACAGCCAAAAACTTGAATGTGTTTACCTGGATTTTATGTAGTAGACAAACACAAACCAGGGACATTTTTTTCTTTTTCATTTGATTTATCAGTAATAACTGTCTAAAATGTTATTTGGACTGCTTGTACTTCACAAATTTAAAAAGATTGTACCTTTAGCATTAGTCTTTTCTAAAGGAGTTTTTACACTTTTTATCACTAATCAGAATAATTTATTTTGCTCCACTAAAACCAGTTTTCTTTTTCATGAATACATGTGTCAGTGTTGATACTGTAGTCCTATGTTTTCATCATAAATACACTCAAAGCAGAGATGTCTTTTTTTAATTAGTTTTGGTAGGTAAAACCAGTTCTTCTTTAAAAATGTTTATGGTTGTAAAAAAAAAACATATTTTATTATTTTATGTTCTTGCACATCTCAACCGGCCAAAGGCACCTGCATTTTAATATTTCCTTCTTGTTTTAGAGCTTGTTGATGCCTGATTTTATTGTATTTCTAATTTAATGTGTCCCCGAATTCAAATTAACACTTTGAACAACTCAAAAAATGTAACAATCACATCTTTTACCATATTTCAAATAAAGTCTTCCAATAAAAAATATTTTACAAGGACAAATGGTGATAATGGTAATCTTGTTTGGCTTCTATGTACTGAGTTATATACCAGTCATTTAAGGACATTATTATAATAAGTAGCCTAACAGTACTTCTACAGTGATTTCAGTGAGTTAATCTACATATTCTAACATATTTTTCACAAATAAAAATCTGAAGTGACTACATTAATTAACATCCAGTTCAACCAATTGCCTTTGGAAGTCTCCTCATTAGGAAATAGAGTGCATCTATGTTTAATTTAATTCCATTATATGACCAGATGTTCTGTGAAGACCTCAGAGCTTTGGTAGAGATCATTAGTGAATGAACGGCATCATGAAAAGAAAGGAACAAAGCAGACAAGTTACGGACAAGTTAAGAGGATTGGTGGTTTTAAAATAATCCCCCTAAGTTTTCAAACCTATCAAGACATAAACTGACAGGCAGGGAAAAGATTAATTGGATTAGTTAAAGAGGAAGCCAAGAGGCAAATGTAATAATTCTGAAAGAGCTGCAGAGATAGAACGCTCAGGTGGGAGAATCTAACAGTGGGACCATTATTTATCATGCATTTAACAGATCTGGAACTTCATTGACTAGTGACAAAGAGAAAGATATTATGCTAGTCAGAGACCATGTAATATAACACAGCAAATGGTCTGGTCAGATGAGACCAAAATGTAACTTTATGGCATGAAAGCAAATTGTTATTTATGGTGGAAAACTAATGCTGCACGTCACCCTGAGCACACTACCCACTCTGTAAAACAAGACAGTGGCAGCCTCATATTGTGGAAGGCTTTTTTTCCTTAAGAACAGGACAGTTAATCAGCGTTAATGGGAACTACAGGGGTTGGACAATGAAACTGAAACACCTGTCATTTTAGTGTGGGAGGTTTCATGGCTAAATTGGACCAGCCTGGTAGCCAGTCTTCATTGATAGCACATTGCACCAGTAAGAGCAGAGTGTGAAGGTTCAATTAGCAGGGTAAGAGCACAGTTTTGCTCAAAAATATTGAAATGCACACACCATTATGGGTGACATACTAGAGTTCAAAAGAGGACAAATTATTGGTGCACGTCTTGCTGGCGCATCTGTGACCAAGACAGCAAGTCTTTGTGATGTATCAAGAGCCACGGCATCCAGGGTGTCAGCATACCACCAAGAAGGACGAACCACATCCAACAGGATTAACTGTGGACGCAAGAGGAAGCTGTCTGAAAGGGATGTTCGGGTGCTAACCCGAATTGTATCCAAAAAACATAAAACCACGGCTGCCCAAATCACAGCAGAATTAAATGTGCACCTCAACTCTCCTGTTTCCACCAGAACTGTCCGTCAGGAGCTCCACAGGGTCAATATACACGGCCGGGCTGCTGAAGCCAAACCTTTGGTCACTCATGCCAATGCCAAACGTCAGTTTCAATGGTGCACGGAGCGCAAATCTTGGGCTGTGGACAATGTGAAACATGTATTGTTCTCTGATGAGTCCACCTTTACTGTTTTCCCCACATCCGGGAGAGTTACGGTGTGGAGAAGCCCCAAAGAAGCGTACCACCCAGACTGTTGCATGCCCAGAGTGAAGCATGGGGGTGGATCAGTGATGGTTTGGGCTGCCATATCATGGCATTCCCTTGGCCCAATACTTGTGCTAGATGGGTGCGTCACTGCCAAGGACTACCGAACCATTCTTGAGGACCATGTGCATCCAATGGTTCAAACATTGTATCCTGAAGGCAGTGCCGTGTATCAGGATGACAATGCACCAATACACACAGCAAGACTGGTGAAAGATTGGTTTGATGAACATGAAAGTGAAGTTGAACATCTCCCATGGCCTGCACAGTCACCAGATCTAAATATTATTGAACCACTTTGGGGTGTTTTGGAGGAGCGAGTCAGGAAACGTTTTCCTCCACCAGTATCACGTAGTGACCTGACCACTATCCTGCAAGAAGAATGGCTTAAAATCCCTCTGACCCCTGTGCAGGACTTGTATATGTCATTCCCAAGACGAATTGACGCTGTATTGGCCGCAAAAGGAGGCCCTACACCATACTAATAAATTATTGTGGTCTAGAACCAGGTGTTTCAGTTTCATTGTCCAACCCCTGTAATTGTCAGAACTAACGGATTGAGGTAAATGCAAGACAACCCTGAAAAAACCTGTTAGAGGCTTAAAAGAAGTTGACATTGGGGGTCCAACAGGACAATAACTCTGCAATGAAGACACAGCATACCCATGTGTTAGAAAGGCCCAGCCCAAATCCAGACATAAATCTGATTGGGCATATGTAGCAAAACTTGAAAAAGTTGACATGCTTCAAAATACTTGCAGCAGCAATTGCATTAAAATGTGGCACTAAATAGTTTAAATTTATATTGTATTTATATATAACCTTTAAGCAAATATTAAATAAACTTCATTAAGCATACAGTACAGACCAAAAGTTTGGACACACCTTCTCATTCAAAGAGTTGTCTTTATTTTCATGACTATGAATATTGTAGCTTCACACTGAAGGCATCAAAACTATGAATTAACACATGTGGAATTATATACTGAACAAAAAAGTGTGAAACAACTGAAAATATGTCTTAAATTCTAGGTTCTTCAAAGTAGCCACCTTTTGCTTTGATTAATGCTCCGCACACTCTTGGCATTCTGTTGATGAGCTTCAAGAGGTAGTCACCTGAAATGGTTTTCACTTCACAGGTGTGCCCTGTCAGGTTTAATAAGTGGGATTTCAAGCCTTATAAATGGGGTTGGGACCATCAGTTGTGTTGTGCAGGAGGTGGATACAGTACACAGCTGATAGTCCTACTGAATAGACTGTTAGAATTTGTATTATGGCAAGAAAAAATCAGCTAAGTAAAGAAAAACGATTGGCCATCATTACTTTAAGAAATGAAGGTCAGTCAGTCCGAACAATTGGGAAAACTTTGAAAGTGTCCCCAAGTGCAGTTGCAAAAACCATCAAGCGCTACAGAGAAACTCGCTCACATGAGGACCGCCCCAGGAAAGGAAGACCAAGAGTCACCTCTGCTGCGGACGATAAGTTCATCCGAGTCACCGGCCTCAGAAATCGCAGGTTAACAGCAGCTCAGATTAGAGAACAGGTCAATGCCACAGAGTTCTAGCAGCAGACACATCTCTAGAACAACTGTTAAGAGGAGACTGTGTGAATCAGGCCTTCATGGTAAAATAGCTGCTAGGAAACCACTGCTGAGGACAGGCAACAAGCAGAAGAGACTTGTTTGGGCTAAAGAACACAAGGAATGGACAGTAGACCAGTGGAAATCTGTGCTTTGGTCTGATGAGTCCAAGTTTGAGATCTTTGGTTCCAACCACCGTGTCTTTGTGCGGCACAGAAGAGGTGAACAGATGGACTCTACATGCCTGGTTCCCACCATAAAGCATGGAGGAGGAGGTGTGATGGTGTGGGGGTGCTTTGCTGGTGACACTGTTGGGGATTTATTTAAAATTGAAGGCATACTGAACCAGCATGGCTACCACAGCATCTTGCAGTGGCATACTATTCCATCCGGTTTGCGTTTAGTTGGACCATCATTTATTTTTCAACAGGACAATGACCCCAAACACACCTCCAGGCTGTGTAAGGGCTACTTGACCAAGAAGGAGAGTGATGGGGTGCTGCGCCAGAAGACCTGGCCTCCACAGTCACCGGACCTGAACCCAATTGAGATGGTTTGGGGTGAGCTGGACCACACAGTGAAGGCAAAAGGGCCAACAAGTGCTAAGCATCTCTGGGAACTCCTTCAAGACTGTTGGAAAAGGTGACTACCTCTTGAAGCTCAT
Source organism: Girardinichthys multiradiatus (assembly GCF_021462225.1). Taxonomy (NCBI): domain Eukaryota; kingdom Metazoa; phylum Chordata; class Actinopteri; order Cyprinodontiformes; family Goodeidae; genus Girardinichthys; species Girardinichthys multiradiatus. The sequence goes on along the minus strand of NC_061805.1, from coordinate 33,762,247 downwards.
CAACAGAATGCCAAGAGTGTGCGGAGCAGTAATCAAAGCAAAAGGTGGCTACTTTGAAGAACCTAGAATATAAGACATATTTTCAGTTGTTTCACACTTAGTATATAATTCCACATGTGTTAATTCATAGTTGTGATGCCTTCAGTGTGAAGCTACAATATTCATAGTCACGAAAATAAAGAAAACTCTTTGAATGAGAAGGTGTGTCCAAACCTTTGGTCTGTACTGTATATATATATATATATATATATATATATATATATATATATATATATATATATATATATATATATATATATATATATATATATATATATATATATATATATATATATATGACAAAATGAACAGGAAATTAATAATGCATAATTTTGTTCCTTTTTTGACGAAAAGAACTTGTTCAACTGCAAAAGCAGAAGAGCAAACAAATATGACAGATGCACTGCACAGGTCTATAATGCTGCTTCTTTTCAAGATGAATACATGATAAAAGGAAATAAAATAGTTAATCTTACATTAGATAGACTGTCCCACAGGTCCTGATTGTGGGCATTTCCATAGCTGTACTTGCGGAGGTATCGCACTATCCCTCCCTGAAACACCTCTTCAGTCAGGAAGTGTCGCAGCATGTGCAGGACGCACGCTCCCTGGAAAGGTTTTAGCTATTAACTATGAGATGACATGAATACCAGACTGAGGATGTGTGGGTGTTGTTTTCTCCAAATGTGTAAAAAGTGCTTTTGCAACATCAAATATAGTTAGGTCACTCATTAGACTGTTATATTCAAATTGTATGAACATTTGAACTCAAAAAGGGCAAATTAAATGATGTAATGAATATTCTCTACTTTTGTTATTTTTGTGTCTGCTTTTGTGACTTAAACAGAGAGATCATACCTTGTCATAGGAAACTGTATCAAACATCTCTTCAATTTGGGTGGGGCTCTCTGCTGGGCTTGAGATTGGCCGAGAGGAGGTCAAAGAATCAAGACCAATCGCTGCAAAACATGTGTGCAGCAGATACTCCTCCTGCCAGAATAGGTTAGGTAACCTCAATATCAATCATCTACTTAGGGAATAATTGTGATATATATAGAGAGAGATATAGATATAGTTATAGTCAAGCAATTAACAATTTACCACTTTGAGAATAGGGTAGGTGGCCTCTACTGAAATGTACTCCATGTATCTGGCAAAACCTTCATTCAACCAAAGATCGTTCCACCAATCCATGGTGACCAAGTTTCCAAACCACTGCAGAGCAAACCAAAGACTTTAAGATCTGACTCTTCGTCAAACTCTATTAAATCTAAACTAGAAAAGTTAGACAGTGATCCTAATCCACCATGGATTTCCATTTTTATGTTCCCACCTGATGGGCAAGTTCATGACCAATGACCATTGTAACCCAGAGTTCATCAGAAATGGAAGATGTGAGGGGGTCATAGAGAAGGCTGGTCTCTCTGTAGGTGGTCAGGCCCCAGTTCTCCATTGCACCGACCTGGAAATCTGGGATTGCAATCAGATCTAAAAGAGTACAAATAAGTAATAAAGAACAAAGAGTAAAGATTGGACATAAGAAATAAGACAGAAAATGATTTATTGTTACCTTGTTTTGGTAAAGGATAGCGAATGTTGAAGTACTCCTCATAGAAGTTCAGCATTTTAACAGCAACCTCCAAAGCATAGTGGGTTTGCATCCACTTCTCAGGGGCTGCATAGATGGACACCTACAGTGAAATCAAAACCAAACTGTTGAACCAGAATTTATGATTGAGACAGTAATAGTTTAAACAAAAAAAGTAACAACATGTTAGAGGATCATGAAGATCTTACCTTCACCCCAGACGATGTTGTTGCACTGACAGACTTGAAGTCACAAACAATGAAAGCTACGAGGTATGTGCTCATCGTTACGCTTGGGGCGAACTGATCTTCAAGAAGGTTTCTGTTCAGTTGTGTTGTCTTGATCTGAAACCCAGAAGAACTTTGAGGACTTTTTTCTATAAATATTTGAAACCTATACAATATCTTTCAAAGGTTCAGCACGCACTACAGGCATGTTGGAGAGAGAAATGTACTCCGGGCTCCTCCTGATCCTCACAGAGAAATTGGCTTTGAAGCTCGGCTCGTCGAAACAAGGAAAGGCCATTCGAGCGCTTGTGGGTTCAAAGTGAGTGGAAGCTAGGTTTCTGAAAAGAGATTGTTGTGCTGTTGTTGTGTGTTGGATAATTTCTCCAGTGATGCTGGGAAACAGGAATCCTGCTCTTACCTGGTCTCTCCTTCACTGGTGATGTAGGTGCTTTTATAGAACCCATAAAATCCCTCAGCTAGCGCTGCTTCAAACTCTATATACAAAAAATACTTTTGCCCGCTGCTGAGAACCTTAGGAGAAAAAATTCCTATTTGCTCGTGGGAAGGGTTGTGAAGAACTGGAAGAACCTAAAACAGGATAAGATTGTTAAGTTGATAAGTGACAATAAGAAAAGGTAATCCCCCTTGTATTTCCAAATACCTGATCAGATAGATGAGCAAGGTTATGGTCTAAAATTGTGGCCTTGGAGATTTGAAGACCCTTGCTGTGTAAAACAACCCAGTTTGTATTGTTCTGGACATCAATCTGGATCTGCACCGTGCCTGTGAAGCTGAGAGTGGTGAGGTCGGGGTGCAGGAGGAGGTGGTAGTGAAGAGGAACGATGTACCTGAGACATAGAAACATGACAGTTAATAAGTGAGTCAAAATACTGATATTTCTGGGATTTTTTTCCATCTGATTGAAAATGGCCATAGAAAATGTGCAGAGTATACCTTGGCAGGCGAAGACGGCTCCAGGGAAAGGACAGATTACCATCATCCAGGGGAGATTGTTCTCCAGTAGGACTAGGGGGGCTTGTTACCTGCTGTGAACTCTGGGAGGGCTGAGACCTAACCAGACACACCTTGAAAGCCAAAACCACTAAAAGCCTAACTGGAATCATTGCAAAGAGAATGTCTGTCAGCAAAAAATCTAAATGATGCCAACCCGTGTGACAGGCCAAGTGTCAGCAATGAACTCATTTAATCATAATCTCAACATTGGGGTCAAGCACAGTAAGGACCACCCAATATCAATGGTAAATAGAAATAGAGTGACTACTCCTTTGGGATTTGTCTTTTGAACCTGAAAGACATAAACCAAGAAATCAAAAAGTCAGAAACCTCTTGAAAGATAATGTATCTATGCATATATTAATTTTATTTCCGGTTACAAAGTAAAAAACCTTTCCCATAGAAAGTATTCCTCCCTCAACACTGAATCTCACTGTATCTAACTGGAGCTAAATATGACTATATGATTGGATTATTTTAAAATAAATTCAACAGAACGACCAAAATGTTTTGTGTAACTGAATATGGCTGGGACTCATTTGTCTTGTTTTGTTTTGAGATGTTTCTTATGAACATGGCTAATAATGATAAAGAAACAATTGTTTTAATATAGACAATAAATTATAAAACTAGGTTTTAACAGGTTTTTTTTTTTTTCTTTGAATAATTGTGCTGAATTTTCAGAACAGACTTCCATTAAATTTACCAGTAACTTTTTTTAAATCTATTTTCTTGTCATTAGGTTGGAAACAATCTGCTTGTTTTTTTTTACATTATTTCCCACAGTTATCCAAATGCCATAGAAGAAAATATATCCATCCTCAAAGGTGCAAAGGTTTTATGTTTTTCTTAATTTAAACCATAGAAAAGAAATAAAACAGGGATTCATTAAATATGCCAACAAATATCCTTTAGTATATTTAGCAAAATTCTAAGTTGTCTTTTTCCAAAGGTTATGTAACAGTTGTGGCTCTAAACGAGTTTATTTAGCAGGACTGAGGGCATAAATGGCTCCTTGAATTATAAAGGTTTTAGACTTCTGCTTTAGAAACTCTTGTAGCTATGAATTAGATTTCTAACTCAGTACACAAAATAAATAGACTAAATTATTCTTATGGAGCAGGTGTAGAAAAAACTGCTAAGAATAACTGGGCCGTACTGAGCACATGCTTAGTTAATTCTGGCACATAGAGCTTAGCTGAAAACCAGACCACAGCAAATCTCTTCCTTTAAGAGATTCAAACATGATGGCAAAAACAAGACAGCCTTCATTGTGTGGTCAGATAGAAAGAACAGGATGGAGCTATAACTGAGAGTAGGTGACAGCAGCTGCCGGAGCTCAGCTACAGTTCAAATCAGGTTGCAGGAGCATTCTTAAAGCAACACTGTGCCAAACTTATCATTTAAAGCTATAGTTGCAGCCTCTGACATATCCACACCCTAAATACAATGTTAGAGATGAGACAGATCTTAGCTCTGCTTCTGCTGTAGGAGATTTAAAGAATTGCAAAATGAGTATTACCTCGATTATTTTAGCTTCATCATGCTTCCTTAAAGCTCCTGTTGTTCAGTTTCACTTTCTGTTTAAAATGCCGCCCGCTGAAGATAAAAAAACTGCTTGTTTGTGTGTGTGTGTGTGTGTGTGTGTGTGTGTGTGTGTGTGTGTGTGTGTATTTGAGCCATCAGTCCATCCACTGTCTTTAAATAATGTGAGGTTGGGTTGCTGACGCAACTGGTTCAGGAGAAAAACCCTGACATTCCACTCCACAGCGACCCTCACTAGTCATACTGTGGGATTCCAAGTAGTTCTCAGGCCAGAGGGGAAATATAATACCTCTAATGAGTTCTGGGGCTGCCACAAAGTCTGACTTCCCAGTGATACATGCCAAAATGTGTCACAAACATTTAACCCTAATCATACTGTGAAATTAGTTACAAACTGACCCAAGGACAATGAATTCAATGTTTAGGAGAGGTCATCACAAAGCCCTGATCTTAGTAACATAGAAAATTTAAGGTGTGTGTGAGCAAGATGGCTGATAAACCCAACATTTACACCAGATTTTTAAGAAGGAAATGGGCTAGAATGTTAGCACCAGTCTGCTGGACTGAGGTTGTAGTGCAGTTTATTTTCGCAACTTCCCCATAAAAACAAGCAATTTTACCCCTAATATAGTATTAAATACATTAATTTCAGGAAACCTGGTTTATGTGGGTGAAATTCACAACAAAAGTTCAATCATCTGTATTAAGTAAGATTCATATTTTTATTAAACGGTGAAAAACAGAACCAAGGTTTGTTAATACCATATAAAGATCTTTCTTTATGTATATATTTTGATAAAATTCAGTATAAAATATCAAACTATAAATATCAAATACCCATGTAGTTCTTTACTACAAGTGTGTGCATTAACACCATTTTACTGCTATTTGTAATATAGAAACAAAATAAAGAAAGCAAAATGTAACAAGATAGAAGAGAAAAAAAGAGCACTTGAGTTGCTTTGGCAAGAACAATAATCACCAACCGCACCATAAAATATAACAATTAAAGCAAAGCACAAACGGTAAACAACACTTAACTGTAAAAATTTACCAAATAAAGTATGCAAACATTTTGTTGCCCCACTCATTGTTATGTTCTTGAGCAAGGAGCATATTGTGTCCATCCTCCTCCTCTCTCCCACTGCATGCGTCGGCAATGTTGTGGCACCCAGTTCGCACTGAGGGTGTCACACACGTGTCTGCCACCATGACACATGACGAAAACAAACAGTGAGCAATAAGGAAACGCTCACTTCACTCTTTCTGTTTCCGCATTTAATCGCCTAAGTTATTTAAATCATAATTATAATAATAAATATTATTTTAAATTAAATTAATTTGAAAATGTAGTGTTATAAGCAAGCAAAGTAGTAAAAAACAAAGAATGTCACTAACTAATACTTGAGTCCTGTTGTTCGAGGTTAACAGCCGTTCAAAAGAATCGGATCGTTCGTGAACGTCACATCAATGATAAATCATGGGTCTCTGTTTGACAGTAACACTGCAGGTAAGAATGGAACACGGTGGGTTTCATAATTTACTCACTTTACAATTTAAAACTTTAATATATTTCATTGGGATTTTATGTATGAGGCCACATAGTTTTGCATAATTGTAAACCAGTAGAACGATAGGTGTTTTTCAGATGTTTACAATAAACTAATTTGAAAATTTTGCGTGTATTTGTTTTCAACTTCCCTGAGTCAGTGCAGTACTTAATTAAAATTGCTGCGGGGTATGTCTCTACCAGCTTTGCCCATATAGAGACTGACGTTTTTGCACATTCTGGTTTGCAAAGTTGGTCCAGCTCAATCATTTGGATGGAAGGCGCCTGTGAAGATCTATTTTCAAGATTGCCACCAGTTCCCAATTGGATATAGTTCTGTACCTTGACAGGGCCTTTCTAACACAGTAATATGCTTTGATCTAAACTATGCTCAATGTCCTTGTTGTGCTGCAAGGTGAACCTCTGCTCTTTTGCAGTATTTAACAGGATTTCTTGAAGGGTTGTCCTGTATTTAGTCATAAAATCTAATCAGTTTTCTTTTTCCTGCTGAAGAAAAGCAGCCCCACTGCTGCATTATGCTGTAAAAATGCATATTCTGCTGGTGAATAAATTAGGACTTCACACCATAAGTGGGGACCAACAGCTGTTCTGGTGGTCAGAAGAAACAGCTGTATTTATACAGAGGTTAATTTACACTCACAAACACACACACACACACACACACACACACACACACACACACACACTAATATTAATACCCTTTAGCAAGAGGCACCTCAAATGCTGACTCAGAATCAGGTTCAGCTTTATTGCCAAGTTCGTACAAACAACAAACGAGGAATTTGACACTTTGCTCTCTGGGTTTCTTTTTTTTTGTTTTTTGCGTTATAAGATATTTTCTGCATATATCTTTATGTCCTTAAATACATATATACAATATACACATATACAAGGTGGAATTGCGACTTCAGAATGAGGTTGTTTTGTACTCTATTGAATGTTCATCAGAGAAACAGCCTGGGGGAAGAAACTGTCTCTGTGGCGGCTGGTTTTAGTGAACAGTGCTCTGTAGCGGCGGCCTGAAGGTAAAACTCTAAACAGTTTATGTGCAAGGTGTGTGGGGTCTGCAGAGATTTTAGCAGCTCTTTTCCTGACCCTAGACCTGTATAAGTCCTGGATGGAGGGAAGGTCAGCCCTGATTATTCTCTCTGCAGTCCTGATTATTCATTGCAGTCTGGACCTGTCCTGTTTTGTGGATGAGCCAAACCACACTGAGATGGATGAAGACAGGAGAGATTGAATGATGGCAGTGTAGAAGATCACCAGCAGCTCCTGTGGAAGGTTGAACTTCTTGAGTTGCCTCAGGAAGTACAGTCTCTGCTGGGCCTTCTTTCGAACAGTGTCTATGTGTGAAGACCATCTCAGGTCCTCAGAGATGGTGGTTCCTAAGAACCTGAAGTGGTCCACGGCTGACATGGTGATGTTGAGGATGGTGAGGGGGGTGTATGGAGTGGTGTTCTCTGAAAGTCCACCACCATTTCCACAGTCTTGAGTGGGTTGAGTTCAAGGTAGTTCTGACAACACCAGTGTACCAGCCGATCCACCTCCTATCTGTATGCAGACTCATCGCCGTCCTGGATCAGTCCAATAACAGTGGTGTCATCTGCAAACTTCAGGAGTTTCACGGACGAGTCTGATGAGGTGCAGTCATTTGTGTACAGGGAGAAAAGGAGTGGGGATAGAACACACCCCTGTGGGGCACCAGTACTTATTGATCTGGATCGGGAGAAGATGCTCCCCAGTCTCACCTGCTGCTGTCGGTCCGTCAGGAAGCTGTTGATCCACTGACAGGTGGAGGCTGGGACGTTAAGCTGCGTGAGCTTCTGGTGGAGGATGTCTGGTATGATGGTGTTGAAGGCCGAGCTGAAGTCTACAAACAGGATCCTGGCGTACGTCCCTGATTGGTCGAGGTGTTGCAGGATGAAGTGTAGACCTAAGTTAACAGCATCATCTGCCGACCTGTTTGCTCGGTAAGCAAACTGCAGGGGGTCCAGCAGGGGGCCTGTGATGTCTTTCAGGTGCTTCAACACCAGCCGCTCAAAGGATTTCATGACCACAGACGTCAGGGCTACAGGCCTTGTAGTCATTTAATCCTAGGATGGTGGGTTTCTTGGGCACTGGGATGATGGTGGATCGTTTGAAGCAGGAGGGGACCTCACACGTCTCCAGTGACTTGTTGAAGAAACAAGCCACTGGATCATGGTGGCACAGTTGGTAGCACTGTTGCCTTGCAGCAAAGAGGTCCTGGGGTGAAATACTGGCCTTGAGATGAAGTTTCCCTGCTCTCCTCTGCCTACCCCAGCTTCCTCCCCCGCTGTCCAAAAACAGTTAGGTTTATAGGTCTCTCTGAATTGTCTTTAGTTATAAGTGTGTGCGCATGGTTGTGTGTCCCTTGATGAAGAAATGTGAAGAAATCCTGACTGAATATTTTACTTTTCTTATCAGAAACGGTAGATTTCTGTTCAATTATTTTGCTGTCTTGTATGATTCTGGCCTTTAAATATACGTCACAAATTATTCATAAGGTTAAGGTGAAGGTTATAGGAAGGACATTCCAGTGTTGTTTCACATATTTGTTCCACCTCAAAACAAATAAAAAATATAAATGAACACAAATTTTAAATTTTCAGGCATTTGGACAGTGATAAATATTTAATGTTTTTTATCATAATGTGAACCCCTCACCTCTAACACATATTCTATCTAGTCTATCTACACATATTATTTGCCAGCACATGGTAAGGAATGTTTTCTTGAGTATTTACCAAAACAATTCTGGATTTTCTTGTTTTGCATTTTTTTGTTGTTGTTGTGTTGTCCGGTTCTGTGGTAATAAAGTAATGGATGGTGCGAGTACAGAGAAATTGGGACCAATTTGTCCTCATTAGGTCCAAACATTTCTAAGATTATATATCTGCTGCCCAAATGTATAATCAAAATGTCTTCTAAACAACAGCAGTCAGATGAGACAAAGATTGACAGAAAGCATGGTGGCAATAACAGAGGGGTGTTTTCCCTGCCAGAGATATTGGTGTGTTTGCACAAAGGGACTACAATAATGAAGGAGGACTACCTCCACAGCCAACAACTTCAAATCAAATCAACAATTTCATAGTTGCAACAGGACAATGATTTGTTTTTGGAACTGATACATGTACATATTACTCCTTTTAACCTTATTTTTATCTCAACTAAAGTTTATGTATTTCTAATTAATGTCAGTATGCTGTGAAAACTTAAAACAGAAGTCATTCCTTATTTGTGCACATAATCCTGGCTAATAAGGCTGATTCTGATGAACCAGACTGTTACGACCCCACTTGGTCTAGGGGTAGGGGGAAGTAAACATTCAAACCAGGTGTTGTTGGTTTTATGAAAGAAAGAGTAATTTATTTCTTTTTAGTTCAGTTTCCGTTACTTTTAACAAAACAAACAAAAGGAGGACACTTAACAAAGTACAAACCGTTTGAAAATAAAAAGGGGTAAAACCCAAAATACACAATAACCATAAATTTAACAAAATACACAACCATCAGTAATTTAACTAAAAATAATCCCCCAAAAGGAGGGACAAACTAATTCAACAGTTTCCTAAATCAAAAACGTCCCTGCTAACAAAAAGCAAACAAACAAATCAAGACAAAGCCCAATCAACTTTAAAGAGACTCCTTTGAGCCAAGATGGAGTCATCAAGCAGGTGAGCACACAAAAATAACCAAGCTTCCCAACGAGCAGGCATACAAAATACCCAAGCTTCCCAACAAGCAGGTAAGCATACAAAAATAACCAAGCTTCAAAATTTTACAACATCAAAGTCAGAAGTGGCGAGCTGTTCTGTCCAAATACCAGCTGCCTTTAGTGGCAGGTGCAGAGAGTTTATATAATGTAGTCCCTTCTTGATTGGCGGCGAATTCAGAAGAACCAGGAAATGAATAGTCCAACATGAACTCCCGGAGACGTCCAGCAGGAGGAGTGCAGAGCACGCAGGGAGATCAGAGTCCGTCAGGAACAGCGAAGAAGAGGGTATCCAGCGAAGAAGAAATCCGATCCTATCAGAAACAGCGGTACCGATAGCACGGAGGAAAACGGTGCTTTTCAGCGACATCGGCTGGCCAGTCTGTTGATGATGGTACAAAACAAACACACATACGGCCACCAGCCGTAACACAGACTAACATAAAGCTCCTGGAATGGCCTTCCCAAATCCACAAGCAAATAACAACAGAAAACACTGTTAGATGAGTGGCTGAATAAAGAACCTAAAACCAAAAATTAGTCGGGTTGTATGTGTACATTTCAGCCTGTATGTGTAATTTTAGCCAGTATTCATAAATTCTGAATTGTGCACCCAAACCCGAAGTTGTTTTTTTTTGTCTGTTCATTCCACCCTAAAAATGGTTCAAAAATAAAAGATTAATAATATTAATTGTGATGCCCATGATGACTGTATATACTCCTTTGACAACAACTGAACCCATAAGCATAGACACAAATGTATCCTCGAATCAAATGCAGCAGGTAACACAACACAAAGGTGCCAGGAGGTACAACGAATCCCTTTATTGTCTACTTGCTGATCTTTGTTTTCTCTCTGATGCAAGTGTTCATATTATCCACAATCTACCATCTCCCATTTTTACCAATCACATTGTTTGCTTTATTTCACGTAAAAAACTGTTTAATTATCTTAAACAAGAACATTTCCAAAGCCACATAAACAAAACCCTCAAAGTTATTTGTAACACTGTAACTTTTTTGTGGTTTTTGGTCAACTGGACCCTTCTTTTTGCTGTCTGTCATTTCATCTGCTCATTCAGCCAGTTTCTCAGTGATTTCAAGTTCCTCTGAACCCAGCGGATATTTTTTTGCACATTGTCCAGAGCAAGCTGTGTTGATCTCAGCTGAGAAGCCTGCTCTTTGATGGATTCAAAAAACTGCTGCACCTGTAAGACAAAACACACTCAACTAACAACAAATAAGCCAATCATATTTATCAAAATACTAGCACACGACAATGAGGACTAACTGAAGTAAATGTAGTTTTTTTGTACAGAATCAGTTTTTATAACTGTCATTTTATAGCTGCGGGCCTGCATGGTGGCACAGTTGGTAGCACTGTTGCCTTGCAGCAAAGAGGTCCTGGGGTGAAATACTGGCCTTGAGATGAAGTTTCCCTGCTCTCCTCTGCCTACCCCAGCTTCCTCCCCCGCTGTCCAAAAACGGTTAGGTTTATAGGTTTCTCTGAATTGTCTTTAGTTATAAGTGTGTGCGCATGGTTGTGTGTCCCTGTTCTTTAAAAGCTCAGTGGAGAAAATATGCTAGAGTCTATAAAAGTGGCAGGAGGTCCACCTTTCAGCAGTAAAGAAACACTAGAGGCCATGTTGAACTCTAGATTTAATTACAATTGAGAATTTGAGGCAAGACTTAATTTTTTTCAAAGAAACTCAATCCAATCTGACTAAGTAACACCCCTTGCAAATAAGAAAATTCAGTCAGATGTGTAAAGCTAAAAAATACACCCAGCTCCTGGTTCAGTTTATGGTCATCTCCCACCATGACTACTGCAATGGCCTCCTAACTGGTCTCTCAACCTGTGCCTCTGCAGAGTCCAGAATGGGGCTTCTGGTCTTCAATCAGCCTAAAAGAGCACACCTCTCTGTTTGTTGAGCTCCATTGGCTACCTTTAGACGACCGCATTAAATTCAAGTCACTGATATAAAACGCCTTGCTATATCCTCATTTGTAAGTCGTTTGAACAAAAGCGTCAGCCAAATGCATGAACATGAACATTGCGTAAAATATATTTAATATTTAAATAATAAAGAATATGAAGAAAGTGTGAATTACTTCAGTGAGCTCTTCAGGAGATGAAAACTGTCCTGTTGTTCCTATAATGATGTTTCTGATGCAGAATGAGCCTAACTGGAACCTGAATGTTAGAAAGAAAAGATAAGAAAATAAAGCAAAATAAAATTGCTGCTTGTAGAATATAAAAGATATCTGCACTGTTAGAGGCTTGAAATACTAATACAACTTCTACTACCTATACAAATCTAAGCTGCACAGTTGGATCCTATTCCCCTGAGTAGATTGATGAGAAAAAACTTTTTAAAAGTCTATATACTTTTTTGCCATCATGGTATAACAATTATTTACACTGACTTTTTAACCAGTGTGTCCCAGTTCTTTTTGACAAAGTTCCAGGCGAGGTGATGTCCTTTTGGGTTCCTGGCAATCATCAAAACAAGACTGGAGAGGTCCTGTGATCGGATCACGTTCCCTTCTAGACCCATTGCTAATAGTCTGAAACACAAATACATCGATCCACATTATTTTTGTAATCCACTGTGATGAAATTCATCTTTTTGCCACATGATTACAGCACCATCAATTAAAACTAAAGCTGGAGAAGGTCCTAGAGCACCTTTGTAGCTTGTCTTTGTTTCTACTGCTTGTCAAAGCAGAAAGGATCTTTTCTTTTTGGGCTTCAGAGAGGGAAATCTTGTACGTGTTTAAGAGCGAGGTCCAGCCATGGTCATGCTGTGCTCCTACTGAAAACACAGTTTCTGCCACATCTGTAGGTAGGCTACAGAAACAAAGACAGTCATGTTATGGACCCAATAACACACCAAAGCATGCATTCTTTACTTTCAACAAATAGCATGATTGGGATTGGGATTCATTTAGGTATTTCTCTGGTGCAGGCTTATAATGACATTTATTACAATATGATTCAAAAACAGACTTCAATGTTCCGTTGGATCGGAGCCAGTCTTTGAAGTGTTGATTAGCACGCTCCACACAGGGGGGATAGTCCAGGTGACAAGCCAGGGACAGGACCTCTGACCTCAGACGTCGCTCAGGCACAGTGCCACTGTCGCTCCATGTCTGCTGGTCGATGACAGTACGGAAAAACTGCAGGATGTACTTCTGCTCAGAGACAGAGAAACAGCACGTCTCATTCAGATATCATAATGAAATACATTTGAAAACCTATGAGATGCAGCTCTCTTACCCCTAGATCTTTAGTTAAACTGGGCTCATCTCTCTTCTCGATAATGTGGTAGAAGGCCTCCAGATACCCCAGTCCTTGAAGGAGAGGCACCGTCTGTTTCTCCAGTTGTAGATAACCAATCAGGTCCAAGGCTTTATCAAGTGGGAGATGTCCGGCCCTTTAAAAAGATAGAAAACCAAATCATTACTTTTGCAGACATACAGAAAACTTGCGTGTGCAAACATTCTTACTTACGTGACCAGCTGAAATGCATTGTGTATCAAGTGAGTCCTGTCCTTGTAGCTCAGAGCTGTGTGATTTTCCCTCAGTAGTTTAACCATCACATCCCAACCATCATCAGCATAATGAACCACATAATAACCAGTCATATCAGAGTTTATTTTCACCCAGCTGGCTTCTTCTCCAATGTGTATACTGTCTAAATAAAACAAACAGCAAGTGTTGGATAATCACAAAGTAAAGCTGAAAACGAGCTAACTTTATACAGGATGTTATCTCTTACCTGTGGGAGAAGTCATCAGATGTCTGTGGATGGTGCTGGATGTATCGGTCTTGTATGTCAGAGGAATATGCCAAAGGAAACTATTCAAAAGAAATGTGTGTATAAATCTGAAAATGTGTTCATTTTACAAAATAAACCCACATTTTGAAAGGCACCTTAAATTACTAATAGTTGTGAAGTTACCCCTGTTGCACAGCGGGCCACTGAGGATCAGAAGGAAGAACTGTCCTCAAGAACCGATCCTGTCTCAGCAGCAGTCGAGGCCCCTTTCTGGTTACAGTCACCAGAGGAATCCCTTTCTGTAAAGTCCAAGTGTTCATCATGGCTGTCAGGTTCAGGTGTTCCCCTGCAAACAGATACTGCAGGAGGGCATAAACACTCAACACTTGTAAATACAACTGTGTAAATGTTGCGACATCAGGACGGTGAGTGAAGGTTTAGATGTTTTACTCACTGCATTCTTAGAGGCCTGGTCACTGCTGTAACAGTGTTTTCCTGAGGTGAAGTCATCTTCTGAGCATGTCTGAAAAATTATAGAAATTTCTCTTTTTTAAGAAATATTTGACTGTGTGTGATGTAATTCATTTGAATCACATGCACATTACTATTTATACTGACTCATTAAAAATATTTAAAATGAAGAAAAGTCAATGTTTCCAAATGTTTTGTTGCATGTTGTAATCTTTCAGTGCAGTTTGGACCCAGTGTTTCTTATTACAGGGCTGCACTGTTGTAGCATATATATAATGTGGATTGGCAAAAAAAAAAAAAAAAAGTAGCAAATAAACAAAATTAGTGGTACCAAAGCACGTATACTGTTTCTGTATTCACAGATGTGTATTTTCCCAAATGCTCTAACATATCTACATACTGTTACTGATGCTACGTTTTGAGCTCCTATTTATCCCACAGCACATAACTTCTTGGCCCATTACAACGAAATACAGAGACACACAGGACAAAGAACCATCCACTCAAACTCAAGGAACATTTAGTGTAACCAGTCAATCTAAAAGTCATGTTGGGAGGAAGCTGGAGTACCTGGGGAGAACCCACGCATGCATGGGCAGAACATGCAAATTCTATGCAGAAAGATCTCAGGTGGGGATACGAGCCCAGGACTTTCTTGCGACAAGGCAACAGTGCTACCAACTACGACACAGTGCAGGTAACAGGAAGCTTAATAAAAGTAAAACAGATGCGGACATAGAGTCAAAATATTTCAAGAACTCTCAGAATTGACTAAAGTGGACATAGACTTAACCAAGACTTAAGCAATGTTAACAAACCCAAGCTAAACCAGAAAACCAGATGGATATGTTAACTTCTGTGCTGAGAGACTAGCAAACTAATGTTAGCAATACAAGTTAGAGACAGAGTTTTTCTTTGCATTTTAAGTATTGAAACACACAAGGGAAAATATAAACTTTATAACTTTCAAATAAACAGCTTATTAGTACAGCTGTTGCTATGTTTTAAAAACACAACAGGCATATTTGTCAGGATCTGTCTGTGTTAGGTTTTTGCTTTTGTTAACTTTCCGCTCAGCCAGGTGCTTTTTGGTTTATTTATGGTTCCTGAGATTCCTTCTGGTTAGTTTTGTTGTTTTTCTGTGTTCTGGAGTTAGATACGTTTAGTTATATTCTGATAAATCTGGTTCTTCTTGTTTATGTTCTTAAGTCTAGTCACTGTTTTCTTGTAATCTGGTCACCTCCCTGCTCTCCTTGCTCATTTGTGTTAATTGGTCACTCTCCTCAGTTCTCTTGCATCCCTGGTCACCAGCTGTCTCACATTCTCCTGATTAGCTCCTCTCCCAGTTCATTGGTTCACACTCCCTCAGTATTTAAACTCTCTGTGTTTTATTGTTTGCTTCTGGTTCCTCCTGATATCTACATGGTTTGTTTATCACACTGATCGCTACCTGAATATTACGCTGTTTGCTACCTGGTCTGTTTGTCATCCGGATATCTTCCTGGACATTATCCTTCTTGCTACCTGGTTCCAAGTCCTCTGGTCATATACCTTTCCTGGCTGTTTTCCTGTACCAGGTCAATCTGTAAGTTTATGACAAATTAAATCCTCCTCATCTACTACGCTCTGCATTTCTGTACATTTTTTAAATGCATCATGACAATAAGATTTTGATGCCAGGGTTGGTAAGAGGCCTTTGACTCTCCCACTTGGAATTTTGACTTCAGAAGACTCTGCGTCCATTTTGAACTTAGAAAATCCCACGGTAGTGTTTAAAAATGCCATTCAGTGTGGTATCACTTATTATTCAGTATTTAATGATCTTATAACTATTATAGAATTTAAATAACTATTGATATGAACTAAAAAAAATAATATCTTTGAGTCACTGTTAAATACCGGTTAACCTGAGACTTTTGTTATTAGCAGTATTTTGACACTCATTCCTATATGTAGTTTATTAGCATTAATAATAACAAATTGGGCAATAAAAGCAGACATATTCTTTTCACTGATTTATTAGAATTGACAAAAGTCTCTGAAGATGAGTTATTTTTCATAACAAAGTAAGTAACCACCTAAAATCTGTAAGGATAAAAGCCAAAAATGCCTTTTTAGAAGAAGTTTAAAGCAACCCAAATTTGTAATACCTGTATCGTCAAGACAATAAGAATGAATTTGGAGCTTAAATATTCTGTGGATGAAACTTTACCTCCTTTTTGTGATAATATGCAATAGTGCAAATGCAGACAAAGAAGAACACATAAAACCTGCTCACCTGTAGCTACAATTTAAACAAATACTGTTTATTGTACAGCTCCACTAAGCAGCTTGTTTTCTAAGAGGCCTCTAAGAATACAAAAAGATGAGAAATGACTTCAGACTCTCTTACATTGGCAAGGCTGTCCCACAGATCCTGATTGTGGGCATTTCCGTAGCTGTACTTGCGGAGGTATCGCACTATCCCGCTCTGAAACACTTCTTTGGTCAGGAAGTGCCGCAGCATGTGCAGGACGCATGCTCCCTGACAGGAGGCAGAGAAGGTATTTATTTTTAACAAGAGTCATGAAACGTAATGAAGGCAGACATTAATCTTTGTTGATGTTCTATAGGTAAGCTGTTTTGTGTTCCTAAATACAAACAAGCCACTAACTTTACTATCAATCGATATTTTAAGGTAAGGCAGCTGCATGTGATAAAAACACGTTTCATGTTTTTTTATGCACAGAAAACATACTTTGTCATAGGAGACTGTGTCAAACATCTCCTTGATCTGGGTGGGGTTCTCTGCTGGGCTTGAGATAGGTCGAGAGGAATTCAAAGAATCGTGACCAACTGCAACAAAACATGTGTGCAGTAGATACTCCTCCTGCCAAAATAGGTCAAACATGAAGGTCAAACATCTCTTGGTAGCTTATTACTGATTTATCTACAAATGATTAAAGCACATACCACTTTAAGTTCAGGGTAGGTGGCCTCTACTGAAATGTACTCCATGTATCTGGCAAATCCTTCATTCAGCCAGATGTCGTTCCACCAATCCATGGTGACCAAGTTCCCAAACCACTGCAGGCAAGATGGAGAATACAGAATAAGCTCCTACGTTAATTAGGGATTCTGGGCCACCTGAATTAAGGCAGAATACATTATTTAATTTAATTTGTTGTTATACGGCACTCTCATGTTCCCACCTGATGGGCAAGTTCATGACCAATGACCATTGTAACCCAGAGTTCATCAGAAATGGAAGATGTGAGGGGGTCATAGAGAAGGCTGGTCTCTCTGTAGGTGGTCAGGCCCCAGTTCTCCATTGCACCAGACTGGAAGTCTGGGATTGCAATCAGATCTGAAAGAGTGAAAATATGTAATAAAGAACAAAGAGTAAAGATTGGACAGAGTAAAGATTGGACATAAGAAATAAGACAGAAAATGATTTATTGTTACCTTGTTTTGGTAAAGGATAGCGAATGTTGAAGTACTCCTCATAGAAGTCCAGCATTTTAACAGCAACCTCCAAAGCATAGTGGGTTTGCATCCACTTCTCAGGGGCTGCATAGATGGACACCTACAGTGAAATCAAAACCAAACTGTTGAACCAGAATTTATGATTGAGACAGTAATAGTTTAAACAAAAAAAGTAACAACATGTTAGAGGATCATGAAGATCTTACCTTCACCCCAGACGATGTTGTTGCACTGACAGACTTGAAGTCACAAACAATGAAAGCTACGAGGTATGTGCTCATCGTTACGCTCGGGGCGAACTGATCTTCAAGAAGGTTTCTGTTCAGTTGTGTTGTCTTGATCTGAAACCCAGAAGAACTTTGAGGACTTTTTTCTATAAATATTTGAAACCTATACAATATCTTTCAAAGGTTCAGCACGCACTACAGGCATGTTGGAGAGAGAAATGTACTCCGGGCTCCTCCTGATCCTCACAGAGAAATTGGCTTTGAAGCTCGGCTCGTCGAAACAAGGAAAGGCCATTCGAGCGCTTGTGGGTTCAAAGTGAGTGGAAGCTAGGTTTCTGAAAAGAGATTGTTGTGCTGTTGTTGTGTGTTGGATAATTTCTCCAGTGATGCTGGGAAACAGGAATCCTGCTCTTACCTGGTCTCTCCTTCACTGGTGATGTAGGTGCTTTTATAGAACCCATAAAATCCCTCAGCTAGCGCTGCTTCAAACTCTATATACAAAAAATACTTTTGCCCGCTGCTGAGAACCTTAGGAGAAAAAATTCCTATTTGCTCGTGGGAAGGGTTGTGAAGAACTGGAAGAACCTAAAACAGGATAAGATTGTTAAGTTGATAAGTGACAATAAGAAAAGGTAATCCCCCTTGTATTTCCAAATACCTGATCAGATAGATGAGCAAGGTTATGGTCTAAAATTGTGGCCTTGGAGATTTGAAGACCCTTGCTGTGTAAAACAACCCAGTTTGTATTGTTCTGGACATCAATCTGGATCTGCACCGTGCCTGTGAAGCTGAGAGTGGTGAGGTCGGGGTGCAGGAGGAGGTGGTAGTGAAGAGGAACGATGTACCTGAGACATAGAAACATGACAGTTAATAAGTGAGTCAAAATACTGATATTTCTGGGATTTTTTTCCATCTGATTGAAAATGGCCATAGAAAATGTGCAGAGTATACCTTGGCAGGCGAAGACGGCTCCAGGGAAAGGACAGATTACCATCATCCAGGGGAGATTGTTCTCCAGTAGGACTAGGGGGGCTTGTTACCTGCTGTGAACTCTGGGAGGACTGAGACCTAACCAGACACACCTTGAAAGCCAAAACCACTAAAAGCCCAACTGGAATCATTGCAAAGAGAATGTCTGTCAGCAAAAAATCTAAATGATGCCAACCCGTGTGACAGGCCAAGTGTCAGCAATGAACTCATTTAATCATAATCTCAACATTGGGGTCAAGCACAGTAAGGACTACCCAATATCAATGGTAAATAGAAATAGAGTGACTACTCCTTTGGGATTTGTCTTTTGAACCTGAAAGACATAAACCAAGAAATCAAAAAGTCAGAAACCTCTTGAAAGATAATGTATCTATGCATATATTAATTTTATTTCCGGTTACAAAGTAAAAAGCCTTTCCCATAGAAAGTATTCCTTGCTCAGCACTTCTGGTTAAGTTGTGTCTTTGTCCCGGGCAAAGCCATCAGCAGAGATATTGCCAACATCTTTTATGTGTTTTTCTTTTCTTTACTACTAGTTCTGTCATTAAGCCTAGTATTTCTTTCAAAAAACGCACTCACTGCCAGTGGTTCTCTGGTTTTGAATGTTGTTCCTGCCTCCGAAACCTCAGCCAGGTATGGCAGGTGGTTGCTTATTCTTCCTGTTAACAGGGAGTTGTTCCTCTCCACTGTTGCCTCATGTTTGCCAGGGATTGCTATATGACCTGGAACTAGACTGTATATAACTGCAGGTAAACATGAAAAGATGATTGGATTGTTTTAGTAACATTAAACTGAAAGAGCAAAATGTTTTCTGTGTAACGAAATATGGCTGGGACTGATTTGTCTTGTCTAAGATGTTTCTTATGAACATACACTCTAACAAACTAAGCACAACATAATTACAGAGTCATAAATATGTGTATTATATGTTTTGTTCAATTTAGAAACTCTTGTAGCTATGAATTAGATTTCTTACTCAGCGCCCAAAATAAATAGACTAAATTATTCTGAGGGAGTAGGTGGAGAAAAGCTGCTAAGAATAACTGGGCCGTACTGAGCACATGCTTTGTTCAGACCACAGCAAATCTCTTCCTTTAAGAGATTCAAACATGATGGCAAAAACAAGACAGCGTTCATTGTGTGGTCAGATGGAAAGAACAGGATGGAGCTATAACTGAGAGTAGGTGACAGCAGCTGCCGGAGCTCAGCTACAGTTCAAATCAGGTTGCAGGAGCATTCTTAAAGCAACACTGTGCCAAACTTATCATTTAAAGCTATAGTTGCGGCCTCTGACATATCAACACCCTAAATACAATGTTAGAGATGAGACAGATCTTAGCTCTGCTTCTGCTGTAGGAGATTTAAAGAATTACAAAATGAGTATTACCTCGATTATTTTAGCTTCATCATGCTTCCTTAAAGCTCCTGTTGTTCAGTTTCACTTTCTGTTTAAAATGCCGCCCGCTGAAGATAAAAAAAAAAAACGGCTCAAATGAGTTTGTAGTTGTGTTGTGTCTTTGTGTAATAAAGATGAGATAGTGGAGCTTAGATACCAGGATACAGACTATTGTGTTTTGTTATGAGTTACTGAGCAATAAATGTTAAGCAAAATATCATAATTAATCTACATGTTTACATTTATCACTTTACAGAACCATGTGTGTCTGTGTGCGCAGGTGTTGCTGGTATCATCTCACCTCAGATGCAACAGCCAAACACAGGTGGGTCTCAGTATTATTCTTAATGCCCTCTTCTCACTTTCCTGCAGTTTTAATCAATCCCAACAGAGCTTCATATGTGTAACGAGTCACATTGGCTTTCTCTCTTCCTCTCCGTGTTTCTGGCTGTTAGAGAGAGTGTGTGTGTGTGGTGGGAAAGTGTAAGGGCTTTCCATTGTTAGTATAAGGTCACAACAATGAGACATGTCAATCCCCCACAATGCAATGCTCCTGGCCAAGCCCTATTTTAATGCACTCACACAAGGCACACAAACATAAACTTTGACACACATACAGCAAGCACTGATCAGGGCTCACTGCTGTCAAAGTAACCACAAGTTAGAAATGACTGAGCCACTCAGAGGATTCATTTATCTTCCTATTATCTATCTATGGACAGGTAAGACCTTTCGACTATCCTCCTTATTTAATTGGGAAGAAAAAAATTGCTATATAATTTCCTGGTAAAAACTCAGCCTTTACAGGGGTGCAGCTGGATTTGTTGTTGCTTATTACATTTTCATATTTGATGCGTTATTACCAACATCATTAAGAAAATTAAAATTTGTGTTTTGTATCTGTTATAATAATGTTAGATTCATAATTAAGGTTGGAGGTATCACATTGCTCCAATTTCCAAGTCTCTGCTTCGACTACTTGTTCATTTTAGAACTGATTTTAAGGTGTTTTTAATGACGTTTAAAATCATTAATAGTCTTCGTTCCACAAATTTATCAGATTTGCTTTTATTGTGCAAGTCATCCCAAAGCAAAAACAAGGAAAAGCCTTCCAGAAGATGTGATGGCAGGAGAGACCTCTGATGTGTTAAAAAGCAAACAAAAAATTATTAATCTTTGTGTTTGGTATTTGCCTTTAGTCATTTAAATAAAACAGCTCTAATGTAACCTTGTTTTGGACTAATCATATCTAATGTTTTATTGAAATTATACTTTTAATTTTAAGTTGTATTAAATTTACATAATTTGTTAAATATACACATTTATTTTCTTCTATTGCTGTGTTTTATCTACTGATATCTCATTCTCGTTCTTTGTTATTTGTGACACTTATCGGGACTTTTTCTTTATGCATCGGAGATTACTGTCTGCCTTCATTACCTAATGTGTTTGCTCAGTCCTTGAAACAAACCTCACCTCTGTTAAAAACACATTTTCACTCCATTTTTCTTTTCCCCCTAATGCTTGGTGTTGTTTAGCTCCTCATTTTGTGTCACTGTCTGTTTTTAATTGGCCCGTTTTGTTTTAAAAATAAAGAATGACTGATTGATTCATTCTCTTATTTTCTCATCTCAACTGATGAACATTTTTGGAGCATATGTGCCACTCAGTTTGCGACCTCCATCTTCCTTCATTTGTTTCAGTTTACTTTAAACCTTTTGATGTGATCTGTTCTACTTTTTTGTTTCAGTAGGGGTGGAGGGTAATGTGCTGGCTTCACTGGCCCCTCCAGTCCACCTCTCAGGAGAGAGGCTTGGCTTGACCCTGCTGGTCTGTGTGGTGAGCGACTTCAGGAGAGGTCACCTGGAGATCAGCTGGAGGTCAGCCTCTGATGAGGATTACACCAACATTGCTCCATACAATGGTGCTGTAACCAGAAGGCATCGTGGCCACAGTCCTGTGGCGATGATCACTGTGGTCACTAGTGACTGGCCATCATACAGCTGCTCTGTGCGCCGCAGGAAACACTCAAAAGCCAAAAAAAGGCACCGCATCACCTCGACAGGTGAGTTTACTTGTCATAATGTGGTGCAACAGCACTGTGAGGTAGTTTCCAAATCTTTCTATTATTCTTGTAGGTGAAGATAAAATGTGCAACAATGATGAAGAAAGAGAAGGTAAAACATTAAAGATCCTCAATGAAAAATTGCCAGTTTGTTAAGCAGATTCAACATGTTTATTGGAAGTTTTATCACCAGATGTTGCTGTGAGGACGAACAATGTGGTGGTCCTGTATATGCGGCTCCTTCTAATGAAGATAATAGTCTTTGATGTACTGATGACTATTTCTGTTGTTATTAAGTGGTAAGTCATTAAACAGAACACTATGATGTAAAGAATTATAAAGTACAGTAGGTGCATCATGTTTCATAAAAAAGAGTGGAAAATTTAATTGGTGAATTCAAAAAAAATTAGGGTCTCAACAAAATGTTTGCATTTTTTAGATATTTGAAAAGAAACCAGAGCAACTGAAGCCTCTTCTTTTGTCCACTCTGAGATTATTTCTACACCCGAAGATGAAAGGAATGCTCCCATCCTTTATGGATGACTTCACAAAGATGGTTTTTCCGTGAGTTTTTGGAAGATGCAGAAAAGAAAGAAGTAATCCTCAAGAGTTTACAGCTCTGAATTGGTAGTGGCGCCATTTTTCAGGTTTTTTTTTTTTTCACATCCCAGGTGTCGTTGACTGTGGCAGTTGAAAAGAGATCTTGTTTGTGAGGCCAAGTCTGATGGTATCTGACTTAGACATAACCTCACACAGGTGGATCAATGCTTGTAACTTCAGTGGGCTTTTTAAGATGTGTGTGGAGTTCCAGTGTTTAGTTTTAATAGATTCACAAGATATAACAACAAACATGTTAAGAATTAGAAAATATAATTATATATAATTTCTGTTTAAATTTCATACAGTTTAGTTACAAAGGATTCACAGCATATTCATATTTATCAAACTACACCCACAAATGTCAATGTATTTTATTGATGATTGTTTTCATGCTCTGACAGGTTTTCTTTCATGACTGGCCTGTATTAAGCTCCATTATCTCTGAACAGGTTCCTTGTCACTGGTGAATGCATCCTCACAGCATGCCATGTATGAACTAATTAGGTGACAGAAGATAATTGGTTGCCCTGGAATTTGTTTTCAGGTATGAAAGCAATGGGGGCTGAATCAGAATTAAAATATTTATCTGTAAAAACAAAATTGCAAACCATGTATTATTTTCCATCCACTTCACAATTACGGGCTACTTTTCATTGGTCTATTACACAAAATCCCAATGAAATACATTGGAGTTTGTAGTTTGGGAATAGTTCAAGGTGTTTGTAAACTTCTACAAAGTACTGTACAATATAAATTTGATGTGTCACCAGTTCGACACAAACTGGATGAACAGATTGAATTAAGCTATAAATAAAATTTCAAAATAAAAGATAAAACATCTAGTTAGTATTATCATTGCATTGCTTTCTTTCAGGAAAATGCTGTAGCATCTTAAGATATTGTACTACTGTTTATTTTTTATGATTTCACTATTCTTACACTGAATGATGGGGAAACAAAATTAAAAGCAGACGTCGGTAGTAACTAGTTAAGCTTACTTGGTAAAAAAAACAATTGGAAATGTATTGTTCCGGCATTAATGTGTTGTTTTGCATTGATGTACCTTATTTGTACTCATTTTTATTTTATTCTTTATTTTATACATGTTTATTCTGATTGTCCAATTACACCACATTTACAAACTGAATTAGATGTTCAGATCAAACATTTTTTTTAATAGCTTTTTTTGCAAAAAACTTTTTACTCATGAGTCATTTTTGGGATGACTACTTTTTACTTATATTTCAGTACAAATATACAGAAGTAAAGCTACTCTTACTTGAGTGCAAATATTTGGCTACTCTCTCCACTTCGGATGAAAACCCGTTGGAAAAACTGACCAGACCAGAGATCCCACACAAGAAAATACCCTTGGGACGTAGTCTAGAAGCTGTTACTTCTTAATTGTTGTTTGTTAATTTGTCTTGTGTAACTATTTTTTATTCAATCCCTTGCAATTTAATGTTGAAAACATGTTTTAGATCATCAACCTAACATGGTCTGCAAAAGAAATTGGCCTGTAAGGCTTTTAAATAAGGCATATTTACATGTTTTACTACAGTGGTTATGTTTATTGTGACATTTTACACACAACCAGTATTTTAGCTTTAAATATTAAATAATAACTGTTTTATCTTAATATTGTTTTTAAAAAAAAGACCAGCACACACTTCGTTTCTTCCATTCTTTTTTAGTTTGTTTTTTGAGCGCATTTAGTAACACACTGACTTAGCAAGGGAGCACCACTAGGTGGCAGCACAATCACATCTGACATTTTATTTAAATAATTATCCAACAGCAAGAATATGGAGCTTAACTTTCCCTATAGGACACTACGTTCATAAATAAGTTAAGGTATTTCAACACTGACCAGTCACTCTTCACCAAACCGACACTCAGATGATGAAAGGGGATTACACAATGACTAAAACTAAAGCTGATCGAACAAACTGGGAATAAATATACAGAATGTTACATGTTTGATGGAGCAGAAAATTCTACAAGGCATTGATTCCCACATCACAGTGCTTATACAGACACATTTCAATAATCTGTAGAGTTTTCTTTACATCCAGTATTTTACTTGCATCCCAAAATGAAACACCTGGCCAAAGGATAAACTGGTTTACAGTAGCAAATTTTAAAAAGAGGGGGGATGAAGGTGCTGGTTTGGTGGAGGGTCATGATTCCTGTGTACATTGAACATGCCATTTGTCTTTGGTAAAAATCAAAACTACAAATGGTAGCACATCATAATACAGTCTGTACTTTCCTGGGACTTGTGGGTCAGTTTTTGTCACATACCAGATGCTTTACTAGAACGTTTATTAAACTTACTGGTTCCTTTCCAGGAATCGACCAGGTACTCCTTGGATTCTTAGAGCTTGCATTCAGCAACTTATCATGAACTCTACCGGAACTTACCAACAAGTACACTATCCTGAAAATATAGCCCCGCTGCTGACAGTAGCTCCTGGTAAAGTGCCTGGTTAGTTCTGAAATAGCTAATTTTCATAAACTAACCTTTAAGCTCCAGGGAAGTACTTCCTAAATTCCAGGAAAGTAGTCAGTAAACCCATGAAATTTCCAGGAAAGTACCTTATAAGTTTCTGGAAAGCAATCTGTATGCTCTAGAAATTGCCCAGAAAAATCTGGTATGTTCCTGTGAAGTAATCAATATACTTCATGAATGTTTATGGAAAATAATTAGTAAACTAAATGAAAGTTGCAGGAAAGTTCTTGGAAAGTTTTGGGGAAATGCTTGGTAAGTTCCAAGAAAGTTCCTAAAAGTAAGCTCTCACTTCCAGAAAAGTACCAGCTGTATTATGTTGAGCGATAAAAACAAAATAGTGTGGCAAAAGTTTGAAATATCTGTATTGTGAGTCACATAAAATAAAGCAAACATTCATCAGCTGTTAGAAAATATCCAAATCCCTTGCAAACACCCACAGACACACAGCTGGAATCAAATAACAACCCAGTAGGACTGGTGGCATTTGCTGCAACAAGAAAGATAATACATTCAACAGAAAAGCTCACATTTAACTGACTTTAATGAGATGCTGAACCTGATCAGCAGCTGGAAGAATGGTTAATTTTAGTATCAGTGGCAGCTCCTTCAATTCAGCTCATTCTGAAAGGAGCAAAAAACAACTAAACACAAATACTTGAATAGTGATTGGTTTTTGGTGAAGAAACAGAAACACTGCCTGGCATTGTGTAAAAAATGGTAAAAATAAAGTGCTTTCATTAAAACAAACTTCCTCTGACTGAGGTATTTAAAAAATCACATGAAATGACCTAAACAAAACAATCTCTATACTATCACACTGTGCACTTGAGAAAAAAGATAACTATTTACAGATGATTTACCCACACAGAAACATTTGTCTCATTGTCAGTTGCATCTGATGGTTCTGACTGCCAGGTGAAATGCAGTTAGTGCTGCCAGGCATTCCTGTGCACATAGGGGTGGGGGTGTCATGCCCACCCCGCATTTAAAAACTTGCTGTTTTTTTCTCTTCATCAGTGCTCAGTATCAGTGCTCAGCTAAACAAATTGTCTCTAAACTCCCTCTGTAGTGCACATACACAAGCCTACTTGCATTCAGGCACGCAGGGACTGCTATTCTCACATGAATACAACGCTCAGAGCACACAGCAGGAGCAGAGCGAGCTTTTTGATAAGCTGAAAGTCGGAGTGGAAGTAGGAGTTTGCAGAGCCACGGGGATATATTCTCCATCTATCCCGGTGCGGATGAAGGCTCTCCATGTCCTTCTGGGCGCTGTGTGCAGCCAATGTGAAGTTAGCATCTCCAGTGGTCAGGAGATCAAACACACAAGAGTGAAAGTAGATGTCCAGGACTTCCAGCTGCTTGCTGCAGCGCTCCTTCGCCCCTTCCATGCCTAAAACATGTGAAGCACCAAAGGGGTATGCCTGTGTCTGTGAGGAGTAGATGGGTCGGCGTAGCTGCTGTCGCTGCAGGCCAAGTGCAGGTGGAGAAAGCGGCAAAGGGAGGTGTCCCGCTTGGTCGATGCGTTCGCTGCTGGGACAGCCATTCAGGCAGAGCTGCAGATCCTGGGTATCATCGTAGGCCTGAGCCAACTCCTCAGGGATCCGCACGGCCAACGTCAGGTAACGCCCCAGCTGCCGAATAATTACAGTCACACCAATGTAGCCAGCGTGCAGCTCCACATGGTGTCCAGGGCTGCGTTCAGAGATCCACAGAGCCCGGACCTTCCCAACTGCACCGTCAGCACCGAAGGAGGTGTGGATGGGGTCACCGCTGCTCACTGTTCCATCATCAAAGGCAGCTGGGAGGCTGTCTGTGACAGCCTGGTAGACCCTCTGGTCTGTGCAGCCCTCATAAGGCTTGAAGATGATGGTGATCTACAATGAGAAACGGTATAGAAATTGTTTGCATTGTCAGTATTCAGAATCAGAGGGACAAATTTGAAAAACAGCCTTTCCTGTCATACTATTCAGGCCTTTTACTCATTCTTGTGCCTGATTATTAATCTGACCCATCTTGTTTACGTTTGCTCACCTGCTTTGCTACAGCAGTGGTTAATGGATTTGAGCGCCTGTCCTCTAGGGTGGGGGTGGTGCCGTTTTGTTTTTGTTTATATGATTTTCTTTTTGGTAAAAAACAGCTTTTAAACATTTTTTGGAACTAAGCAAATGTAAATCTAAAAATATTCCAAATATGAGGTTAGAGTCGGCATTGAAATAAAAAGCCACACACACTGAGACACAATCATCTCAATATTTGAGAAATGACTTGATGACTTTCTAACAAGTTGTAATTTGCACAGCTATGAAAACATGCTGACAAATGAACACATACACATGCTCCAGGGGTGTGCAGACGCAGCGGTGGATGTAGGGTGTGGAGTGTGAGCATTACGGTTAGCTCCGGCATCATAGTTCCGGTGAATGGCTGCTTTGTTCACATGACAGCCGTGAGGAATGAGCCCAAGCAGCCCATTAAGCCTGGAGGGCTGTTAATGTGGGTGTATATGAAAGTGTGTGTGTGTTTGAGTCTAATAGTCGTGACTAATAACTCGCCCCACCTCTGACACAAGGTTAAGCCTTCAGCTGCAAAGTGTAGAAACCTGCTTTTTGCTCTCTCTGCGTGTGCGAGTGTATGCCACGGTGTTGGTAATAGATGTGTGTGCATGTGCTTTAATAATTAAAGCTATCCACTAAGCTAGAGAGGGCAGATCATCAGGGGAAACATCAACATTACTTCTTTAACACCACAAAGATCACCTTGTGTGGCTTGTCCTCCATGTAGTGCTGTGCTCAGATGTATGTACGCATATCTTTGCTGTTGCACAGGGACCTTTTAACAAACATAGTGCTTTAAGCTGACTGCAAGGAGTGCTACTTATGAACGTATAGGACCCACTCAGATAGACACACAAATGCTTCCGAATGCGCTTGTAGATAAACAGTGGCTCCGTTCACGCATCTCATTCTGCCGTATTAATGGTCAGGCTTATATGCATCTGTTAACCGAGTTAGGTTTGCTGCACTGCTGGAGTCACAAGAGCCGGTCACAAGATTGAGGCCGCTTGCCTTGCACCTGTGTGCCTGTGGAAGCCAGAGACATACAGAGGGAGTCTTGAAGAGAGTTAAGTAGAGCAAGGGTTTTTTCTAGTTTCCCACTGATAAGATTTCTTATTTTGTGGCAAGGAAAAGCAGCAAATAAAAGCACACACAAAGAGAAAAAAACTATGTCAGCTTCGCTCTCTTAGTAGGCTCTTTTAGCCTTAATACCAAAAAATTACATATGTGCAGAACCTTACTTTCAGCTTGATTGGCCCTGACCCCTGACAGGTGGATCTGGAAATCAAAAAAATAATCTTTTTCTGATGCACTGTACTATGCACTACAAACAACACTCCTCAGTGTGGACCCTGTTACTAAGGGGAGAAGACTCAAAGCTAGCCATTTTCACTATAAAAGCACAGAACACAGAGATATGAGATGCCAATTAAAAGGAAACTGCATTTTCGATGTCATACTGAGCCATGAATACAACTCATTTAGGTTGCCAAAGAGAGAGCAAGAATATCAGTAGATAACCGGGAGTCTGAAATCTGAAATAATTCTTTTATCTGTTTGTTATCTGTCTGTTATGGAACATGCTGGATTTGGAAATGTTGGGAGTTTTTTCTAAATCTTAGTTGCTGCAGTATTAGCAGTGCTGACCGCAAGAAAATGATGCTAATGACAGTTTAAAATGCCAACCCTGTAATCATTTAATCTTTGTTATAAAATATTTGTAACCTCGTCTCACAACACTGTTGTCTTCGATTCACTGCTGGACATTGCCTCTTAATTGATACTAAATGACAGCAAGCTAGAACAAAATATCTTCAATGTTGTTCCTACAGTCCTTAAAGAGAAATGGGAACCGGCTAAAATGGGTATTGACAGGTCAAAGTTTAAAAGGAACAAAAAGAAAAACACACAACATACAATTTTAAAAGCTCTCACCTTGTTGGTTGCGGTTGCACTGGAGCCAGGAACCACTGGAACATTAGTGACCTGCACCGACAGATAGTCATTATCAATAAGAGGCCATGCACCCTCCACCTTACAAGTCTGGAAGCTGTCCTTAAATGTTCTCAGATGCGGGTCCCCGAACAGCCCACAGAACAAGTACCCAAGCCGAGGGCGGCCGTGGCCATGGCTGTGAGAGTGAGAGAGGATGTGGGAGTGTGTGTGGGTGTGCTGGGTACGGCTGTGATAGTTGCAAGGTTCTGGGTGGACTTCGGGCCGCGCAGAGGGAGTTGGGCCATCTCTGGAACAGTTCCGCTGACTCATGAGATCCGAGATGCCCAGCACGGCTGAGTGGAAAACCAGGTTTCCTCGGCAGGCCTTTGCTGTCCTCTGGGTGCAGGCCGAGTATGCACGCAGAGCCTTGCAAAACTCAGTGTGAAATCCATCCACGGTGGGCATCAGGTGGGAGGTAAGGGAGACGAAGTCAGTGGTGCACTTCTGAATGCGACACTGGGTGGTGGCCACTTGGCACTGGCCTGAACGGGACAAACAAAGGTAGTCAGTCTTTTAAAGAAAAAATGACCGTGAACAGGCTATGGTTGATGTGTAAGAAACCTTTCTTTGATCTTATACTCGCAATGCCCTATGCTGTTAGAGTCTAATCCAATAAAAGTAGAAAGAGAACCAGCAGCCGATTAAAAATCTTGATCAATCAGCAGTGCCGCTTTGTAAGTGCAATAAACCTAAAGTGTAATAAACCAAAGAGCGCCCAGACAAGAACAATGAAGCAACTTTACCCCAAAAGCAATGAGATGACACTGCCTGCACAGCCAAGAAGCACATAAAACTGAGTTTCACAGTGAGATGGAGCAAGACTTACAGAGCTACAGAGCTTTGCAAAAATATTCATACCCCCTGAACATTTTGTTTCGAGTAAGAGGTTCAAGAAGAAAGATGTTGAAAGAAAGCGATAACAAGCCCAGCTTGCACTTTGCCATGAAGAGCACACAACCCTGAACACACCATCCCCACCCTGAAACATGCTGTGGGGAGGTTTTAGTAGGGATAGGCAGGCTGGTAAGAGCTGATAGGAAGATGAATGAGCAAATACGGGAAAAAACCAGCAGGTTCTCTTTTCACTGTCACTTAAGATACAGGGTTAAAGTGGCATAGTCAAAGCCCAGATTTAAATCCAATTAAGACTCTTTGTCGAAACTTGAAATTATTGAGGCATAGATGGTAATTTTCCTTCTACGTCTTCATAGTTGGAGGCTAGAAATAAGCTGCAAAATGTAATCTGTGAGCCAAATTGTTTTTTGTTTATATAGTTTTTACACTGTTAAATAAATAAGAGTGCAATAGAGAGAAAATAAAGCATCAAAAGACATTTATAAGATGTGTGGCCAATTTTCATCGGGCCTGTGCAGTTATACCATGCGTTTGAGATATTTATTTGTATACCTATCCTTATCCTTATCCTTCCACTTAACAATAAATTGCTAATTTGTGCTGGCCTACCACATAAAATGTTCCAATAAAACACACTCAGGTTCATAGCTGTAACGTGACAAACTGCAAAAAAGCTCAAGGGGAATGAATGCCACATATTATTATTTTTCTGGAAACTTTGATGTGTGGTGTGTTTGTAACGCTCACTTTAAAAAGAATAAACACATGATCAAAAATTCACCATAACACCCCTGAGGAACTGATTTCTTTCTGAAATTTTATCTGTGATTTTTTATCTGTTCCCACATTTCTAAGTGGAAAGTGGGTCAAAACAGGCCTTTTGTATCACTGACCATCAGATGTACAGGGACAGTTAGAGCCAGAGAGAGATTAGAGACTAGACCTAATGCATCAGTCACAGCGTGCTCCTATTAGATTAGTCCAGAGAGAAAGAGAGGGAGAGGAAGGCTCTGCAAAGAGGAGCCAGCTGCACACAAACACAAAAATGGTGTTATGACTCTGATGTCCAAGTAAAAGTAGAAAAAATCGGCCATCAGTATCACACATTCGCTTAGATTACTGCCATCAATTAGGCCTACCAAGTAGCAAAGTCCACAAGCTTTGTGAATTATGAAGGGCTTGTGTTCCACCATGTGAGGGCAGTGCTGCTCTAAATTTTAAAAAATTAAAAACCAGGGTGCAAATGTAGACCCCCCACTCACAGCAGACTTCAGAATCTCTCCACTGCCTGTTAAATACTGACACCAGCCAAAAGATATGCCCTCACATACATGCACAGGGTGCACAGACTGTCTGAGCTCTGAGGGCGCATTGTGTCTCCAAAAGCCAGTCTTCTTTTTCTTCCTATCAGACCTGCAGCACCCAAATACTGCTGCTAGGAGCCTAATCAGAACCACCTTTCAACCACATTTAGATCTCAATAGAAGTCTTTTTGCAGACGCCTGTTTACATTTTGCTTTTTAACCACAATTTCACAACACTCAGATGGAAGGCAAAATCATCTTTTATTATTTTTTCAATTACCTCAATTGACTTGCAAAGACTAAAAGCAAAAAGAAACCTCTGAAGAAACATTTGTACCAGCTCCAAATAAAATACTGAAGAGTCGTAGCTGGATTCTGGTCTTCCATAAGGAAATTTTCATGCGATAATTAAATTCTAATGATTCTAATGATATTATGAAGTATTCATAGCTGTTCTTTCAAAAGAAAATCCAACCTATGCATATAAATAAGGAACCTATGGTAACGTAAAGGTGGTGAATACTGAAAAGGCTTAAAACTGCTATTAAAGAAATCCCCATGTGAGGATCTAATGTGGTCAGAGGCTTGTTTGTATTACCCCCTGCAGCAAAGTCTCTATTAAATGCACAATAGTAGTTAGAACATTCTACACAATTACTACCTCCTTCTCCATATTTCTATTATTTTTGATTTTTTTTCTTCACTTTACCATCTTACTACCATCAGACAGAGGTCAGGAGACTCCAGATGTGAATTCGTTTATCTGTTGTCTCTGAACCTTTTCTGATCTCCAGAGATCAGGGAAAAACAGATCTACTGGGATCATCTCTCAGTCAAAGAAACAGCTTGTGAAGTGCATATTGATCACCTTATTGTGTGCACTCTTTCACGTTCTCTACCAGCATGCACTCGCCTAAACCCAGGGAACAATAACTCCTAATTATCCAGATGCTGTGCACTTCCTGTGCAAACACCCGTAGAGCTGACAGCTTATGACATATGTCTCCACAAAAATAATAATAATAAACATTATTCACACCTTTTAGCAAATAAACCTTTCTGTTTGCCTTAGCAAACCAAATAATACACATTCTTTCCTAGTGAGGCATGTGTGGCAGGAGGTGTCGAGAGGGTTTTAAAGCGAGCTGGGTTCTGTGTGCTCCACAAGGCTGTGTGTGTGTGTGTGTGTGTGTGCAGACAAGGTGGTGGTGGTGGGGGGGTTCTCCTGCTGCCGAGCAGTGTTAAACTAATTACAGGAGGTGTGACTGCCCAACAAATAGCTAAAATCCCCTCTGCACACACTGAAAGACAGAAATGCTGAGGAAACAGCAGTTTTTTTTTTTGCACTCAACATAAAGCTATCTCTAAAAGAAAAGTGATTTTTTTTCTTAGATAAACTAAACATTTGACTCTCTGCTCAAACCTGTGTCAATAAAGCACTTGCCTAAACGGTTCCTGGTGCAGATTACTAAAAGATCTACTTTAAATATGATAATGAGTAAATAAATGGATATTTGGTGAGTTTTAATGCTTTATTCTCCAATCCAGTCAGAAAAAATCCTATCCTACTTTATTGTGCTTTTATGTCCAACACAACATACTGAACTTCTCTCCCTATTTCCCCATTCTCTTCCCCTCCTCCATAAGCCATTAAGGGGCAGACAGGAGAATGACGGCCCAGGAGAGAGGAGGAGAAACTCGATCCGGACTCAGACTGCTGCACTGCCGTTTTGGAGAGAGGCATTGTCAGGCAGTAGTGGTGCTGGGGCCCGACACAAAATGCTTACATACGTTTAATAACTAATTAATTATTTAAAGTCATAATAAAAAAGTGAACTGGAATAGAGTTTAATTGTATAAGGTTGCATAAAATAGAGCGAAGTGTGTAAATAAAGTGTCAAATGAGTGTTTGACCTAAAGATTCGAGGTTTAGTTACCTATGTGTGCACCGCAGCAGAGACCGATGATCAGCAGCAACAGCGGCCGGAAGCGGCGCACCACAGACGGGGAAGCGAGGCGCTCAGCCCCGCGGCAACAGCATCCGGCTCTCCCCATCCCCGTCCATGCAGGGCCAGGAGGGGAGAGTGGACGCAGTCCCACAGAGCGGGGGCGGGTGGTGTCCAGGCCTCCTCACCTTCTCGTCTGCCTCTTCTTCCTCACTCCTTTCTCCGTCCTCTCCTTCTCGGGTGCGTAGGGGCATTAAAGCACAGCTGCTCAGCGGAATGCAGGGCGGAGGAAGAGGACGACGAGGAGAAGACTGAAGGAGAAACAAACAATGTACGAAGTCACTTTACTCCGACGACACTTTTACTTTTCTCCCAGGTCCCATGTGTTTGGGAGCGCTCCCTGGCTCAGCGGTCCGACTTTTGCTCTGATTGTGATCAGTCTCCTCTCCTCTAAGACACCCAACAATCACATCTCTCCCTCCCCTCGTCAAACAGGGATTTCTCCTCCACTCTTTCACTCCACTCCCCTTTCACTTTCTCCTCCTCCTCCTCCTCCTCCTCCTCCTCCTCCTCCTCCTCATCCCCCCCCCCCTGCTCTGGCTCTCCAACAAATCAATACAGAATCAACCAAACCCTGCTGGCGGAAAACCCGCCTACCCTGAGAATAGAGGAGACAAATTTAACATTGAAGACTGCAATAAAAGTACTAAAACAGTAAAAAGCAATGATTTCACTAGAAAGCGCGTCAATAAATTAGAATATAATTGAAGAGTTAATTAACTTCCATAATTCAATTCAAATATTGACACTCATAATATGCTGACCAACACACTCAGCGATTTATTTCTGTTAGTGTTGAAAATTAAAAAGAGAGATCATATTTCTCCTATTTTAGCTTCCCTTCATTGACTCCCTGTTAAATCCAGAATAGAATTTAAAATTCTCCTCCTCACATATAAAGCCCTTAATGATCTAGCTCCATCATACATCAGAGATCTGATTGTTCCATATGTTCCTAACAGAGCACTTCGTTCTCAGACTGCAGGTTTACTGGTGGTTCCTAGAGTCTCTAGAAGTAGAATGGGAGGCAGATCCTTCAGTTATTAGGCTCCTCTCCTGTGGAACCAGCTCCAAGTTTTAGTCCGTGAGGCAGACACCCTGTCTACTTTTAAGGCCAGGCTTAAAACTTTCCTTTTTGATAAAGCTTATAGTTAGAGTGGCTTAGTTTATCAGGGAGGGAGCCTTCCAACGTCCCTGTTGGTTGAAGTAAGGGGGAGTCAGGTTTAGCCTAAACCGGCTCAGTTATGGTTGAGGTGCAAACACACCCTCCATTTCTGCTACCTGTATGACCCCTTCTCTATTCCAATGGTTATAATCAGTCTGACAGAGGGAGGTATCCCAATCGTTGTAGTTTTTAGTATAACAATGACCATCAGTGGGACCCTTTGTGGGGTGCCTTGAGACGACATTGTTGTAAATAAGCGCCGTTTAACTAAATAATCTGAACTGAAACTATCTGTGTAGTTATGCTGCTATAGGCTTAGGCTGCTGGAGGACATAATGACCACTTTCACCCTCTTCACTACATTCTCACACTACTCTCCAATTTTGCATTATTTGCTGTTATTTCAGCTTTTAACCTTGTTCTCTCTATTCTCTTCCTAGAAGCTACACCTGGCCTGACTGTGTCTACCTGTGACACCTTTCTGGAGAGGGGAATCGTCCGAGCTTCTGCTGGCAACAACTTAATGCTCACCCTCTACCGATGATCCACATAGCCCTGTCTTTTAGTGTTTAACCCTTTCTCTCTCCTAGACATGGCGATTGACTGATCGTAACTGTAACAAACTATATGTGCTCTTTTTCAGACTCTAACCTTGAAAACTGGCTCAGAGTTTATCTGTTCTTTCTTTCTAGGTGAAACGACTAAAGGAGCTAAATCCATCAACATTTACTTTTCCTTCCCATAGAAAGTACCCCTGGATCAGTGCTTCTTTGTTCTCTTTGTGTCTCTGCTCTGTTCTCTCAAACCCCCAGTCGGTCGTGGCAGATGGCCGCTCACACTGAGCCCGGTTCTGCTGCAGGTTTCTTCCTGTTAAAAGGAGTTTTTCCTCTCCGCTGTCGCTACATGCATGCTCAGTATGAGGGATTGCTGCAAAGTCAACGCCAGTGACTGTCCACTGTCTCTACATGCTCATCCGGGAGGAGGGAATGCTGCACGTCACTGACTGGATGCAATCTGCTGGGTTTCCTTAGATAGAAAAACGTTTTATCCAATTTGAATAAAAAGCTAACTCTGTACTCTGCACTGTTCAATGGTTAGGATTAATTGGAATGTATGTACCTGACTGTTGTGAAGTGCCTTGAGACAACATGTGTTGTGATTTGGCACTATATAAATAAAACTGAATTGAATTGAATAATATGCTGACCAACACACTCAGCAATATATTTCTTAGTGTTGATAATGGCTAAATGACACCCCCTCCCAACAAAAAACAAGACAAACAATAACAAAACGCAGTTTATCTGAAACAGTACATAAAACCAATAAAGAAGACTTTTAATAGACAACATGTCAACCTACTGAAAAATATGTATTCTATTTTGTACAATATACCCTCCACACTTTGGCTCATTTTGCATGAATTACTGCATCAATGCAATGACTCATGGAGGCTCTGCTGAGCTTTGGTTGCTTTCTTTAGCGTTCTTGAGTTGGTCTGCATTTTTGGGTCTAGTTTCTCTCAGCTTTCTCTTGTCAATACCCCATAGATTCCCTCTGCGGTTTAGGTCAAGTGAGTTTACTGGCCAATCAAGCTCCGTGACACCATGGGCATTAAAGCACAAATTGGTAGTTTTGGCAGAATGGGCAGGTGCCAAGTCCAGCCTGAAAATGAAAACATCATCTCCAAAAAAATTGTCAGCAAAGAAAAGTATGAAGTGCTCTAAAATTTCCTGTTAGATCAATGTCCTGACTTTGGACTTGATAAAACACAGTGGACCAACAACAGAATATGATATATAAACTCCAATTAGCATAGACCTCACACTGGAAAACAGATAACCTTGCTTTCCTTGATTTAAAAATGAAATGCAAAATGTAGAGAAGGAGTCCGTGTATCTCGGGCTCTTGTTTACGAGTGAGGGGAGAATGGAGCGGGAGATTGACAGACGGATCAGTGCGGCTGCCGCAGTAATGGGGAGGCTGTGCCAATCCGTTGTGGTGAAGAGAGAGCAGATCCGAAAAGCGAAACTCTCCATTTACCGGTCGGTCTACGTTCCTACCCTCACCTATGGCCATGAACTTTGGGTCATGACCGAAAGAACGAGATCATGGATACAAGCGGCTGAAATGAGCTTCCTCCATAGGTTGGCCGGGCATTCCCTTAGAGATAGGGAGAGGAGCTCGGCCATCTGGGAGGGGCTCGGAGTAGAGCCGCTGCTCCTCCACATTGAGAGGAGCCAGTTGAGGTGGCTCGGGCATCTACACCGGATGCCTCCTGGACACCTTCCTCAGGAGGTGTTCCAGACACGCCCCACCAGGAGGAGGCCCAGGGGATGGCCCAGGACAGTCTGGAGGGACTATGTCTCTTGGCTGGCCTGGGAATGCCTTGGGCTCCCCCCGGAGGAACTGGAGTAGGTGTCTGGGGAGAGCGACGTCTGGGCGTCTCTGCTGAGTCTGCTGCCCCCACGACCCGGTCCCGAATGAAGCGGAAGACGACGAGTACGAGTACGATGCAAAATGTAGGACTTTAATTAATTTATCTGAATATGAAAATATGACCGTGGACAATTGAGCAACATTTCAATCCTTTTTCTCTTTACCACTGGTAAAACACGTTTTACATTGTCTCCAGTTCAGAGAGGTTTAACAGAAGGAATGTGACCATTGTATGTGACTGTTGCCCATCGCTTGAATGAACTATGCCTTTCTAACCCGGTTTTTATTTCCACTCAGTTTTCTATTAATATGTCTGAATACAGCTTTCTGAACAAATAGTTTCCATAGCAATAACCTTTGTAGTGTGTAAATAGTTGAAGCCAGATATTAGCATCCTCTATCAGAGATCTGGGGTTTGTCTGTTTGGTGTTTTTCCCCCTTCCTCTGAGCTGCAGGTCCTGGAGCGTGGGGCTGAGGGTGTGCTCCTACACACCTGCTTTCAATTTCTGATCTGCTGGAGCTCAAGCTGGTTGCCAGTCATTCAATTCCATTGTGTTTACCACCAGCCCCTAGATCTTTTTAGGGTTTATCCCTTGTGATATTCTCAAGCGTTTGTTAAGCAAACTCTCTTTTACTGCTTTCTGAAGGTTACCTCCTTGACCCAGTTATTGACCAGCCTCCCTGAGACACCATCTGGAACATCTGTGAAAGCTCCTTATGCCATAAACCTCTGGATCAGTCACTTCCAACTGTATCCTACATCCTCTGAACCTTAAGCAACCTGTTCACCCTCCAATGCTCAAAGCTCCACACTGGAACGTGGCTCACCACTCAGACCCACTCCCAGACTCTGCTCACTCCCCCCTGGCTCTCACCTCCATAACTACCACAGTAAGGCATTATCAGTCTTAATTATTCTGCTCAGCCACATGCTCCGTTTACTCACCTTTCGCCTTTCCCTTCTCAGTGATCCGCTGTCTTAAGATCCCAGATCTCCTCTCAAACCCAGCTGTCATCCTTCCTACTTTCCAATAAACTTGTTAAAAGTTCATTAGTGGGTCCTGAGAGATCTTTGCATATGCGTCCAAAAATTGTCTAAAACCATGACAGAATGAAAAAACACATAACCTTTTTTCCACTGTCTAACATTAAATCAAACTATGCTTTTGTGTTTTAGGTCAGGTAGGATTACCATTATTTCTATTTCCTCAATAACATAATTATTACTGGGAGAATTGTTTTTAATTTATTCAAATTGAAAGTTTACATACATCTTCTTAGTATTTGGTGGAATTGCGCTTCAAACTGTATGACTTTAGGTATCATTTCACAAGTTTCTCATAATATTATGCCGAAGTTTTGGCTCATTCCTTTGACAGAATGGGTGTAACTGGGTCAGGTTTGTAGGCCAATCTGCTTACAAACACCTTTTAAGCTATGTCCACAATTTTTCTGTATGACTGATTTCAGGGCTTTGTGATCGCCACTTCAAAACATTGACTTTGTTGTCCTTAAGCCACTTTGTAACTTATATGATGGTATGCTTATAAATTCATAGTCCATTTGGAAGACCCATCTCACATCCTGTCTGATATCTTGAGATGTTATGCCTGGTTCAGATGGCAGGATTTTTATGCAGATGGCTCTTGAAAATAATCCTGTCATGTGTGTTGTTACACCTATGATTTTTCATTTTCGCATCTGGGGTCTCTCAAGTTTTGAAAATCAGTTGACAATTTGAAAATCCTGCCATGTGACCCAGGCATTACTTCAAATCAAAAACATTGTCTCCAAATAATGTTCTTTGCTCCTGGTGCCATCTATGTTGTGAAATGCACCTGTCCCTCCGACAGAAATTCACTCACACAACATGATGCTGCCATCCATGTTGTTCACATCAGGGATCTGATGTTTGCAAACTTTCCCCTTTATCTTCTAAATGTAACAAATTAGAGCCAAACATTTTTGTTTTAGTTTAATCAGACAAGACATGTCTCCACAGGATGGTAAAAGGAAGGCTCCAACGCTGTCTTAAATATTGAAAACACACCTTCTCTTGTAAAAACTACCTAGTGGTAATAATATTGTATAATTAAAAAAATAATAAAATTAACAAAAAAATTGATTTTCTAACTGCAACCGTCAGAATTAAAAGAATTAGGTAAATTAGATTAAATCTTTAAAAACTAAATATTTTGCAGTCTGAATAATTAATGCCCAGTATTTTGGTCTGCTATGATCACATTTAATGCAGAATGATTCTTCCCTGTTTAATATTAATCTGCTGTGTGGCTTTGATGTATTTATGGATTCAAATAAGTTGACTAGTACACCAATTAACATATTTCTTTAGACTTTTGTTTTTTATACGTTGATTAAATAATTTTCGAACTAATGTACAATATATTTCTGAACATTATTCTGTAATCGGGCAGAAAATGTTTCTCCCGGTA
Source organism: Girardinichthys multiradiatus (assembly GCF_021462225.1). Classification (NCBI taxonomy): domain Eukaryota; kingdom Metazoa; phylum Chordata; class Actinopteri; order Cyprinodontiformes; family Goodeidae; genus Girardinichthys; species Girardinichthys multiradiatus. Next base: position 33,722,747 of record NC_061805.1, on the reverse strand, counting down.
TCGTGATGTCAAACAGAGCACAGCTTTGAGAGAAGCTCTGTGAGACACAGACAGTAAACTGAACACAGACAACAAAGAGTCAACATGACCAGCACTCACGAATCATAAAGTCAAGTCAAGAAAAGTGCCGAAAGGTGCACAGGTGGTGCAAACACCATTCAGAGATTATCGCAGATACTGAATATATGCAAAGCAACCTCTTCTTCTGAAATGGATAAATGAATAACTTCACGCCCTGTTTCAAGATGTATTATGAAATGTTTTTTTATTGCAAAGGTTTGAACCTGAGCCAAAACTTACCCAACTAAAGGATATAAAGTAGGTCAGGCATCAAAGGGAGCACCGAACTTCTAAAGTCCTAGATAATCTTTTACACGCCGTAAATTGTGCAAATCTGTGTTTGGTCTGTGTGCTGTATGTGTGTTCAGGGTTGTTTTCTGCTTTTCTCATTCTGGCTCAACTTGTGTCTCTGCAGTAACTAAAGCCTCTCTGTCGTTGATAGTTTATGAGCTTCTATGCGAGTCAAATTCAGCCAGTTTCACTCTGACGTTACTCATAACCAATGGGTTAACTCAAATCACTGCTGGCAATAGATTCAGTCATGGTTACCCATTTTATCCTGAATGTGTCAGAAAAAATAAACACAAACAGAGTGACTTTAAAGCTCATGGATATTTCACAGTAAGTAGTGCCATAGGAGATGTTGTGTGCAGCTCAAACAGACTCTCCTTTTAGATTATGTTTGCTTCCTGTTTGTGCCAGGAGTCTCTGATCTCACCAGCGAAATGGGCTGCATATGTGTGTTAGTGTTTAGGGGAAATCATATGATATCGTTGTTCATGCATACTTTCAAACAAGCCTGAAATAGGTCAAGAGGCTTGAAACTATATTAAAGTATGTTTATTTATTTATTTTTAAATGGGACATTACATATTATTTAACATGAGCACAAGTTCACATGTAAATATGCCAGATTTGGCCATAAAGGCAAATTTTCATCTGCAATCATCAGGTTGATGTTTTCTTTATCAGTGGAATAACTAATATCTACAAGCCCCTGTTAACAAGAAAGTTGGACTAAATTGTAAAATAAATAAATAAATAAATTGTATATAGATATTGTTTTACGCTCACTAATAGATTATACAAAGTGTTAAGCAATGTGTTCATACCCACAAAATCAGGCTTTCGGTTCCACTCTCTATATACACAACACCTTTTATTTTTGCTAATCTAACAACAAGCATATCAAGGGCGTAAGAATCTCGGTACAATCATGGCTGAGGATCAATCCTCCACATTTTGATGGGAAATCAACCTGCTACTCAAACAAAGTCATCAAGCTAATGTTTCAATAAGTTTTGAAATATTTTGGGCCCTATATTTGAGACCAACTGCAAACTAAACTGACAAAGAGTCCTTGGACTGCTGAGCAGATGACATGCATATGCAATGTTGACATTAAATTTGTTTCTTGTGCATAAGTTTTTACATTTTGCCTTTTCAACAAGGCTTTAACATTATTGAAAAAACTGTACCGTAAAGGAAAAAGTTCACGTCTTTCTTCAAACATATTCTTTTTTTCCGAAACAGGCTGGTGTTCCTCACAACTATTCTTTGTTTCTGTATTACCTTTCTATTTCTTTTTAATATTTCACCATGCAGTATTTCATATAAAGCATTAATGACTCTATGCTGCTCAAAATGACAAGGATCTCGAAAGATTCAATAGAAAAGAAACAGTGGGCAACTTAGATGATGTCACAATGTAGACAAATTCAGTTCACGCCAAGAAAACTATCTGTCAGCGTTTGTGTAGCGAAGGACCCCGGAATGCAGACTAGCAGGCAGCATGATGGTAAGTGGAAAAAGATTTAATGAATAAAAAACAAAAACTCACTCACAGATGAGGCAGGAACAAAACAGAAACAGGCAGGCGAGACAGGCATGGCGTGATCCAAAAAGCAAGACTTGAGCATGATTTGACAATAATTCCGCGATGAATAACTGAACAGGTGTGTATATATGAAGTGTGAACCAGGTGGAGCAAGGAGACAGATTAGCTTAGAGCAGATGAACCGAATAAAGATAATTGACAGACATAACAAAACGTGGCTGGAGCTAAACAGAGACTCTTGAATACAAACTAACAGAAGCTAGAAAAACATGAAACTAAAGCGTAACCAAGAAAATAATAAACAGAAGGTCCGATGCATGCAGGGCTGGGGGCCCGTGATGCATTGGTGGACCTATTGGCCTCCTAAACTGGCGGGGAGGTACCATCTCATTGCAGGTGCTCTCTCCTTCAGAGAGTGCATTCTGCTGGCAGGGCGAAGGGTCTGCGGGAAGTGCGATATCAACCTGGGTGTCTAATGTATTTCGGGTTTTGGGAGATGTTTGAATGTTGGGGTAGTTGTAGCTTTTTCTTCTGGGGTGGGGGTGTGTGGTCGGCCCTGGGTGGGGATAGGATTTGGATTTGGGTGGTTCTGGTTTGGATTCTTATTCCTTGTTTTGGTTCCAGTTCCGAATAGTTCTCAGATCCAATTCTGTTTGATTGGAGGGATGGGGGGGGGGGTCGATGGTTTGGGCAGACTGACCAGAGTTGTTCTTGGGATGGAGTGGTCTCAGCTTTTCGGTGGGTTTTGGCTCTGTGGGCTCTCTGCTTTTTGTTGGCTTCGATGTAAGTTTTCTGGCGGGGCTTCTTCTGGCTGGTGTAAGGGTGTCTGGTGGGGGTGCAAGGATGGTGAGGGCTTTGTCCTGCTTCGGTCACAGTTGGTTGGGGGGCGGTGGTTGCAGGGGTGGTGAGTCGGGGCAGAGGGCTGGAGGGTGGCGTGCAGGGGTTGCAGCGTGTGGGGTGGGGGGGATGTGTCCTTTTTTAGGATGTGTGGTCACTGGCATTTGGATCAGCTGAGTGGTGATGGTGGAGTGGAGCTTGTTGGTGTTTCTCCCTGGGCTGTCATTGCAGTGGCATTGATGTGGTGTGTTTGTGTGGTTGCGGCATCATGGTGGGGTCCATCAGCCCCAGGTGTGTCTCGCTGGGCAGGGACAGCTTGCTGGGTGAGTTGGTCACGGCTTGGTGTGTGGTCGGGGTGACTGTTGTGAGTACGGGGCTGGGTGGTGTCTGCTCTGTTGCACTTGTGAACAGAGGCTTGGGTGGCTTTGCACAGGGCCCTTGCCTTGCCATCACAACGTGCTGTGTGGTGGGAAGCGGGATGCAGCGAGGGTGCTTGGAGCTTTCCTGTGGGGGAGGGGATTCATGAGATTTAGGTTTGGGGGCACGTGGTTCATATCTGTGTTCTGGTTGGGGGAGAGCCTCTGGGGAAATTTGTACTGGGGTTTATGGGGGATGGAAGGTTCATGTGGTTGAGATCGAAATTCGAGGTGGGGACTGTTCCGTCCTGGGACGGCGCTGGTTGGCGGGCTCGTTTGGACCGGGTGGACCCCTCTTTGTTTCGTGGCATCCTCTCTGGATGGGGACAAGGGTCTTTGGGGCTCAGGGTCGTTCAGGTTCAGGCGGCGCCGGTCCTAGTGTGGACTGGTGCGTGGGCGGTGTTCCTGTCTCCACCCCAGAATGAAGGGGACCACCTCTTCGGTCCGGGGGCTGTTTGCCCTCTGGGCTACTTGGACCTGGGAGTATAAAGTATGAATGGGAAGTGCGAGTAAGTATATGCCATCCATTGTTTTGTGTTTTTACGTTGGGTGTGTTGGTGTGAGTGTTGTTTGTGTATGTATGAGGGTGAGAATGTGTGATTGTCACTGTGTGTGCCAAGTTGTGTCAAGTTGAGTTTTGGACTGCTCCCTCTCCTGGATCATCTTAGGCCATGCTATCTAGGGGTAAGTCTGTGGCTCCTCACACTCGCTATTGCTTATTTTTATGGAGAAACCTTATATACACAAGTGCGCTTACACATACACCCACAAGTGTTTGGCTTCAGGTATTAACAGATACACAGATACTCTATATTAAGCTACGGTTGTCACTAAATCCATCTTGCATTTTGTCACTTAGGCCAAAATCATTAAATATACAATAAACTAAGATTTTTTTTGTAGGAAAGAAATGTGTAAATGACAGTAGATTCAAAACTTAAAAAGAGTTTTGCACATTTGCTTTATTAAAAGAAAGACATTTTGCAAAATTTTCAACTGAAAAGCCATTTGTCAATTCTCAGCAAAAAAAAACTGAATTTGGTTCACTCTTTCTTTGAAAAGACTTCTTGTATTTCTCCAAGTTCAATAAATTATTTAAAGGCAGGTTTGGGTTCACCAAAGTCCGCTTTTGAGTAAGAGTCACTGAATAGATGGTGCTATGAAATTAAAGAGAAAGCAAAAACTATGGTTATTTAAAGACAGTTACTTTGTTTTCCATTGTGAGAAGATTTAAATTTGAGGGTAATCATTTTGCCCCAATAAAAAAAGATAAAAATTGTCCATCTGCATCAACCACCTGTGTTGGCAGGCCAAATTTGCAGCGTTCCTGAATTGCAGTCGGGGGCCACACAAAATCCATCCAGGGACCACACAGTGGGCACGGTGAGTTTTTAGAGATTCTAGATTGCAGTTGTGCACCTCCAGTTCAAAATTTTAAATACTAAAATGGGCAAGCCTGATCGGATTTTTTTCATATAGAGATTTGTTAAAACACAATTTGAGCTTTACTTTATTTTTAAAGCCCAGAATGTCAAGATATCCAGGTGTTTTGGGTTTTGATTTTCTTTTGTGTGTATTTTTGACCATTTTCTTGCTGTTGGGCTCTTAGATTGCGTAGGATCTCTGCTCCTCCCCTTCTGGTTGGTTCTGGCAGCTCATTGTTTGCAGCTGTAACGCATTCTCCTAATGAGCTCATGGGCTTCTTAAGGTAGCTGCTGATACAGACCTTTGCTGGTTGCTCACTATTTGCTGATGATGGAGCTATATGGAAAAGGGGTCGCAATATCAAACTTATTGAAAAGAAAATACAGGATGAGATTATTAGAATAGAACAATGGGCAAATCAATGGGGATTTAAATTCTCAGTAGAAAAAACAAAAGTAATGGTGTTTACACAGAAAAGGAAAAGAGAAAATATAAAACTAAAATTATACAATCAAGTTTTAGAACAAGTAAAAAATATAAAATTTTTAGGTATATGGTTTGATGAAAAAATTATATGGAAAGTACATATAGAAAAAATCATAGATAAATGCAAAAAAATATTAAACATTATGAGATGTATGGCTGGTATTGATTGGGGAGCAGATCGAACATCATTAAAAAGAATTTATACAGGATTAATTAGATCAAATATTGATTATGGAAGTATAATTTATGGATCAGCAGCAAACACTCATCTTATAAAATTAGACAATATACAACATCAAGCTTTAAGAATTTGTACAGGAGCAATCAGAACCAGTCCAATAGCAGCACTTCAGGTAGAGATGGGAGAGATGCCATTAGATCTAAGAAGGAAACAGTTAGCAATAAATTACTGGATAGACTTTCAAAGCAATAATCCGGATCATCCCACACGTGATATTTTAAAACCATGCTGGGAAAATGAAAAAAAACAAGTTAAGAGTTTTGGTTGGATTATCAATAATATAGCAGAAGAATTTCAAATATGTGAAAAAGAAATAAGTTCAATGTTGCCTTTGCCAGTAGTGCCACCGTGGCTGTTACCAGAAGCAGTGGTGGATATGGCATTGATGAAAAAGAAAAAGGATACAAAATGTAGTTTAGATTCAAGTATAATACAAGAATATATAAACAATTACTATCATTATGTCCAGATTTACACAGATGCATCAAAAACAGATGAAAAAATAGGAGTAGCATTTGTAATACCAGAATTTAAAATAAAAGTAGGAAAAAGAATTACAGATGGATTATCAGTATATTCAGGAGAATTATTAGCCATATTGTTAGCAGTGCAGTGGGTGGAGGATATAAAACCATTAAAAACAATCATTTGTTCAGATTCAAGTTCAGCATTATTAAGTTTAAAACATAATCATTCAGAGGGTAGACCAGACATTTTGTTGGAAATAAAACATACTTTATTTAGAATACAAAGAATGGGATTAATATTAGTGTTTTTATGGGTACCGGTACACGTAGGAGTTGGAGGGAATGAGATGGCGGACAGGATGGCAAAGAAGGCAACACAAAACAACATTAGCTTTATAATAAATATTAGTAGGTCAGAGGCAAGAAATATAATTAAACAGAGAATCAGGAAAGAGTGGCAAAAAAGGTGGGATGAAGAAAAGAAAGGAAGATGGTTTTACAGAATCAACAAGATAGTAGGAGAAGTAAGAACAGGAAGAAGGAGTAGAAAAGAGGAAAGATTAATTACAAGATTAAGAATAGGACATACAGGACTTAATTCTACATTGTTCAAGATAAAGAAACATAATACAGGAAAATGTGATTATTGTGGAGAGGAGGAAACAATAGAACATGTAATATTGAAGTGTCAGAAATATGAACAAGAAAGAACAATTTTAAGGAGAGAATTTGTAGGTATTAAAGAAAATTTTATTTTGAGAGATACTTTGCAAAGAAGTTTAGGTAGCAAACATATTCAAATTATAATTAGATTTTTCAAAAGCACTAAATTAATAAATAGAATTTGATTGTTGTAATAGTAAATAAGATTTAAAACCATGAAGAACCACACTCCATACCAGTCGGTGGCGGTAATGCACATCTTCAAGTTATTTGCCAACTGCCAAAAAATAACACAGAAGAAGAAGAAGACCTTTGCTGGAACATAACCTCAGTTATGTGGACTCCTGTCTGCCTGCCTATCCGTCTGCCTGCCTGCCAACATCTGGTAATACTCCCTCCTAAGGACTGCACTGTAAATATTCTCATCACCAGTACTCTCTCTCTCTCTCTCTCCTTGGATTCTGGGTTTACCTCCTCCTCCTCTGGCTTCTGGACAACTCCAACTCAAGATTCCTTAAACAAAGTCTACAGTAGAAATAAACCTCATTTACCGTCTTATCCTGTGTGCTGAGTCTGTTTCATACTCTGGTTTTGTTCTACTTCGACTATTTAAGCAATTCATGATAGTATGTTCCAGCCATCTAACATGTCGAAGAACAATTCAGATGATGAACAGACTTCCTTAAAGGAACGCCTACAATCTACTGAAACCATGCTTCAACAGCTACTGCAACAACAAAGGACTACGGATTCTCATCTCACGGAACTTGGTGGTATGGTTCATGCTTTAAGCGAAATCCCAACCAAACTCTCACCTGCCTCTTCCAATCCTCCAGTTCGTTTAGAGAATCCTCAGCCACCCACAATTCTATCTTCTGGGATCCGAGAGCCTGACTTCCGTCCGTCTGAACTGTTTGATGGTAATCCTAAGAATTTTGGTGGTTTTTCTCTCCAGTGTGAATTAACATTTAGTTGTTCCCCCTCCCTTTTCCCTACTGCTCCCTCCAAGATTACTTATATTGTTACCTCGCTAAAGGGATCTGCTCTGCGCTGGACGCACGCCTATTTGGCATCTAACCCTGTTGAGTCTCTTAGTTATGCAATTTTTTTTCAGTCACTTCAAGAGAGTCTTCGATCAACCACTCCAGCAGGAGGCAGCGGCTAAGAAGATACTCACCCTCAAACAGGGAAGGAGAGCGTTGGCGGAGTTCGCCGTCGACTTCCGGGTGGCAGCGCAGGAGGTGGGTTGGGATGAAGCGGCACTCAAGGGTATTTTTGTTAATTCCCTTGCAGATCAAGTAAAGGACCGGTTGGTTTTGAGAGATGAACCCGAAAGACTGGATGAATTAATCAACCTATCGATCCGCATTGACAACCGTCTAAGAGAGAGACAAACAGAAAGGAACTACAATTCACAGTGGCAGCACTCTCTGGCGCCTCGAACCACTTTTCTCGACGCACCCACTTCCTCTTCAGAGGGATCTGCGGGACCGGAGCCGATGCAGATTGGTCACACTCGACTCTCCCCAGAGGAACGACAACGTCGCTTTGAGGGTGGTCTTTGCCTATATTGTGGACGAGGAGGACATTTTATCACAAAATGCCCCAAGAAGGGAAAAGAGAGGGCTCGTCAATAGGTCAGGGGACTTTGGTGAGCATATCCCATTCTTCCCCTGTCTCTCGTCTGTGTTTTCCGGTCACTATTATTGTTGGCTAAGAGAAGTTTCCTGTTGAAGCTTTTACTGATTCTGGTGCTGAACAGAATCTTATTTCCTCGGATCTGGTTGATAAACTTCAAATACCCTCTCAGCCTCTCAACCATTCCCTTTCTGTCACTGGCATCACTGGTCAAACCATGTCTCAAGTGAGATTTAAAGTGCCTCAGCTTCACATCATCACTTCTGGTAACCATCATGAATGGGGTGAGTTCTTTGTTGTCTCTTCCATCTCTCCACAATTAGTTTTGGGGTTTCCCTGGTTGCAGAAACATAATCCCGCTATTAATTGGGTGGAGGGCAGAGTAGAGAGATGGAGTAATCTCTGTCTCCAGAACTGCTTAAGAACTGCTGCCTCTCACTCTATCAAACAACTCAAACCTTCTGAGCCTGTTGATCTGTCCAAAGTTCCACCTGAATACTACAATCTCGCACGTGTTTAGCAAACAAGGGGCTCTTTCTTTACCTCTGCATCGCCCCTATGACTGCCCTATTGATCTCTTCCCAGGCGCTCCGCTACCATCCAGCAGACTCTTTAATCTCTCCGGACCCGAGAGAAAGGTCATGAAAGAGTACATTGAGGATTATTTAGCATCTGGGATCATTCGTCCGTCTACCTCCCCTGTTGGCGCCGGATTCTTCTTCGTGGGTAAGAGGGACGGCACATTAAGACCTTGTATTGATTATAGAGGATTGAATCAAATCACTATTAAACATAAATACCCAATACCACTTATTGATTCCATACATGAACAATTACATTCTGCCAAGATCTTCACTAAACTCGACCTGCGCAATGCTTACCATTTGGTCCGGATCCAAGAGGGTAATGAGTGGAAAACGGCTTTCAAAACCCCCCTGGGACATTTTGAGTATTTGGTTATGCCTGTCGGGTTGACTAATGCACCCGCTGTTTTCCAGGCTCTTATTAATGATGTTCTTCGTGACTTTCTCAACCTCTTTGTTTTCGTTTATCTGGATGACATTTTGATTTTTTCCCAGGACATAGAACAACATTGCCAGCATGTCAGAACAGTTCTCCAGAGGCTTTTTGAGAATCAACTCTTTGTTAAAGCCGAAAAGTGCGAATTCAGTGTCACATCCGTGTCTTTTTTGGGTTTTATTTTTGAGGCAGGCAGGTACAGAACTGATCCCGAGAAAACCAAGGCAGTGGCAGAGTGGCCTACTCCAACTGATCGCAGGCAACTTCAAAAGTTCTCGGGATTTGCAAATTTTTATAGGAGATTTATAAGGAACTACAGTCAGGTCACTGCACCTCTCACTCAACTCACCTCCTCTCTGAAAACGTTCCATTGGACTCCTGAGGCAGAAAGGGCATTTGGTGAGTTAAAGACTCTATTTTCTTCAGCACCCATATTGACCCATCCTGATCCATGTGCACAATTTATTGTAGAGGTTGATGCTTCTGACATTGGAGTAGGGGCTATTCTATCTCAACGGTCTCCTCTGGATGATAAAGTACATCCATGTGCCTATTTTTCTCGTCGCTTGTCTCCAGCAGAGCAAAATTATGATGTGGGCAACCGTGAACTTTTAGCCATCAAGTTGGTGCTTGAGAAATGGCGGCATTGGTTAGAGGGTACTGAAGTCCCTTTTTTCATTTGGACTAATCACAAGAACCTCTCCTACATTCAAAATGCCAAGAGACTTAACCCCAGACAAGCCCGTTGGTCTCTGTTTTTTGCTCGTTTTCATTTTTCTATCTCCTACAGACCCGGTTCCAAGAACATTAAGCCTGACGCTCTCTCTCGCCAGTTCTCTCATTCTGACCAACTCAAGACTGAAGCTTCCATCTTACCGGATTCTTGTATTGTGGGCCCCCTCACCTGGGCCATTGAAAAGGACATCAGGGAGGCACAGAGGTCCGAACCTGACCCAGGTACTGGCCCAGTGGGCAAGCTGTTCGTTCCCAACTCTGTCGTCAATAAAGTTCTGGATTGGGTGCACAACAATGAACTGACTTGTCATCCTGGGGTGACTCGTATGATCACATTTACCAAAAGGTATTTCTGGTGGCCGACTATGAGCCTCAACATTAAAGATTTTGTTGCAGCTTGTCCCACATGTGCTCGAAACAAGAACACTAATCAACTCCCTGCTGGTCTTCTTCAACCTCTGCCCACCCCTAGCCGCCCCTGGTCCCACATTTCCGTTGATTTAATCACTGGTCTCCCGCCATCTGACGGTAACACAGTCATCCTTACTGTTGTTGACAGATTCTCTAAAACAGCTCATTTTGTTCCTTTACCCAAGCTTCCGTCTGCATTGGAGACTGCCCAACTCTTGGTTCTCCACGTTTTCCACATCCATGGCATACCTTTGGACATTGTTTCTGACCGAGGCCCGCAGTTCATCTCGCAAGTTTGGAAGGAGTTTTGCAAAGCTCTTGGTGCCTCCGTAAGTCTTTCGTCTGGATACCACCCCCAATCTAATAGACAGACAGAAAGATGCAACCAGGAACTTGAAGTCGCCTTGAGGTGTGTAATAAATAACAACCCCTCTTCTTGGTGCAAACATCTCACATGGATCGAATATGCTCACAACACACATACTTCCTCTGCTACTGGTTTGTCCCCCTTTGAGGCTTCACTGGGCTATCTACCTCCGCTGTTTCCTAGTGTTGAATCTGACATCCTGGTCCCCTCTGTTCAGCATTATGTTTCCAGGTGTCATAGAATCTGGCAACAGACCAGGAGGACCCTCCTACGCACTCTGGAACAAAATAAGAGGTTCGCTAACCATCACCGTTCTGCTGCACCGGTCTACCGCGTCAATCAGAGAGTCTAGCTTTTCACCAGGAATATTAAATTAAAAGATACTCCTAGAAAGTTGGCCCCCCGTTTCATTGGCCCTTTTCTCATTGAGAGGATCATCAACCCATCTGCGGTGAGACTCAAACTACCATCTTCCATGCACATTCACCCTACTTTCCATGTTTCCCAGATCAAGCCAGTCTCAGAAAGCCCCCTGAGTCCTCCCACCAAGCCCCCTCCCACTGCTCGACTCATTGATGACCACCCTGCATATACGGTCAATCGTATCCTGGATGTTCGGCGTAGAGGGCATGGTTTTCAATATCTTGTGGATTGGGCAGGATATGGACCTGAAGAGAGAACCTGGGTTCCCCGTTCTCACATCCTGGACCCTGCTCTCATCACGCCCTTTTACAAACGCCATCCTGAAAAACGTTCTGGATTGCCTGGAGGCAATCGTTGAGGGGAGGGTACTGTAGGATCTCTGCTCCTCCCCTTCTGGTTGGTTCTGGCAGCTCATTGTCTGCAGCTGTAACGCATTCTCCTAATGAGCTCATGGGCTTCTTAAGGTAGCTGCTGATACAGACCTTTGCTGGAACATAACCTCAGTTATGCGGACTCCTGTCTGCCTGTCGACCTGCCTATCGGCCTACCTGCCTGCCAACATCTGGTAATACTCCCTCCTAAGGACTGCACTGTAAATATTCTCATCACCAGTACTCTCTCTCTCTCTCCTTGGATTCTGGGTTTACCTCCTCCTCCTCTGGCTTCTGGACAACTCCAACTCAAGATTCCTTAAACAAAGTCTACAGTAGAAATAAACCTCATTTACCGTCTTATCCTGTGTGCTGAGTCTGTTTCATCCTCTGGTTTTGTTCTACTTCGACTATTTAAGCAATTCATGATAGATTGTGTATTCTTAAGTTCAGTTCCCTGTGTCCATTATTGCTAAGTGCATTTTTCAGTTTATTCTTTTATGTTTTACCTGCTGGTTAACTTTAGTGTTTATGTACATTTTTGTATTACCAATACTAATACCTCTGTTGCTCTGCCCAGTTCTCTGTCCTTGTTCCACGCCTGTTCCTGTTTGTTAGTTCTTTTTATTTTATTACTGAAGGACTTTATTTACCCTCAACTAGGTTCTGCTCTTGGATGCTCCTTTAAGCACATTATGACATAGGAAAGCATTTGAAAGGTTATTTTTTGGTATTTGGAACAACTCTGATTGAAACAAGCACCAGAACTGCAGGATAGTAACTGGTAAGACGTCGACTGAAGACGTTAATTTAAGATTCTTTAAAATCTAGCTTGTGATTTGAGAAACCTTAACTCTATTTCTGAACAAAAAGGATTTTTAGTTTTTCTAAAACAATTACAACAATTTCATCACATCTTATTTTACTGAACCCATTGTTGTTTAATGATGCATCTTCTGAGCTGGTTGTATCATGAAACCTCTTGTCATTTATGGATTTCACATTGGACTGGAGCATGCCAGATGTGTAGATGCAAAGATGAATTCTTGCTGGTGCAGCAAAGCATTTGGAGCAAGTACCTGCCAGTTTGTTAGTTTAGTACTGTAATTAATTCCAGACTGGTGGTTTGGGAAGTTTGCAAGTTTGTTGCAGCTACTCTTGTTTCTGGGACAGTCCCAGATTTTTTTCTGCATTATAAAGTGTACTAGAATAATCTCCTGCAGATTACTGTATTATTGAAGAGAGGGTGAGTAGCCAACAGCTGGCAGACAGTGGCAATGATTGGTTGGGGACACGCATAATGTGGTCTGTTTGGAGACCGAGGCCTGACAAAGCTACAAGCTAGGTGTGACATGGATTATTAAAAAAACTACCTGTGGTGCCATTTTCCTGCCTGTCTTCATCACTTGGATAACAAAATAAACAATCTAATGCTGTAAGCATACATGCACCACATACATCTACAGGTAGGACAAGGCTGTGCTTTTGTTTTTGACTGGCTCCATAGCCCAGTGTAACTATGGAATCCATCTGGACATTCTAGGTCCTAGTAGCTAAAATCCTTTTGTGCAGATGAAACAATGGTTCTGCTGCATGACTGTCCTGTTAGAAGCTCAAATACATAATCAAAAGTTTCAGCACTGAACCTTGCAATATATGATAATCTGGTCATCATGCTACATTATGTCAGTTTTCACATATGGCAGTGGTTATTTCTTAAAAGTACTTACCTTCAACCAAACTCATGAAATGTTTAGACATGACTAAGCATCCATTACTATTAGAAACAGCAAATAAAAGCTATAAATGATCTAAAGTGGTTAGTTTTGCCAGTGTAGTAGCTTCCTTGTGGTCCGGTCCCTCCCGATACACTTAATGCTGTTTAACTTTAATTTGCCACCCAGCTGTACATCCTGGATACCAAATGTTGGGGCCTGCATTAAACAAGCCAAGATCTGACTGTTTGACAGCTTCTCTCTCCATCCTGTCAGCGAGTAGAGTAGCTCACTGCAGAATGAAGCACAAACACAGGTGAACATTTCATTCACACTAACACACCAAACATAGGGGTCTAATTCAATTACATGCATACAAATGATGTTATTAATCAACACAGATTTAATATTTCACTCTAATCACCCATCTGCTTAAACATACAGACACCTAGACAACACATGATACCCTGTTCATGAAGATTAATACAATATTCTATACAGATTCATCTAATCAATTATACCACAGCTGAGACAAGGAGCAGAGAAAGCCAACAACACCCCCTTCCCTACACACAGACACGCACCTCCTCATGTGCTGTTTTACTGCACAAAGACAGTCTGTTTCTGAACGTCGAGCTTGTCTTCACCTCCACACCTTTGCCTCGTTTCTCCACTTCTACCTCTATTCACCCCCACACCCTACCCCAAGTCCAAACAGACCATCCCTCAACAGCTTGCCCAATTCCACAAAGCACGTGTGTGTCTGAGTGTGTGTGGTGGGTATACAGGTGTTAAGAGCTTGAATTGTTGCAAACACATGAAAGGCTGAGTTAGGACAAGGCAGAGTGATTATTTTTTTCAGCATTACATAGTTTGCTTGACTAAAAAAATATCAAAGAAAAGCTACAAGGAACATTTCCAAAATCTATAAATAAATTACAAATATCAACAGTATACTGACTGTTAAATGAAAATCTTTCTCACTGATTATGTATTTATGTGCAAAAAGAATCTTTATTGCAGAACGTCTACGTGCTGAAAAGTCAATTAGCTAAGTTCCAAAAAATAATCTAAACATAAATGTTAGAAATGCTTTAAAGTGGGATATTTAATAAGAATAACAAGCCTTTTTAAACCTTAAAATATTTCTCATGTTTTAGTAGTTTCACATCAATGACATTCAAACAATGCTAACATCTTAATACATCAATATCGTTGCAATTTGTGATATTACACATCAATATTTGGATACTAAGCAAAGGTGGGTTATGCTCAACCCCTTCGAGAAACTCAGAGAGTCACAGGAATAGATGATTTGTACTTGGAAACAATCATTGGAAGACATACATGTTAATGCATGAAAATGAACATAAATAAATTTAAAATACTAAGTAACTTAATACTAAATAAATAATAATAAATAAATTATAGATCTCTATGCTCCTAAGTGCCCCAACGTTGTCAGCAGTTCACACCTCTATTTTACACAATACCACATATTACACTAAATTCTACATCATTTTATTCTCAGTGTGAGGCATCTAAGCACCCAGCCATCTGAATACTGAGCTATACATGTGTGGTATAGGTAAAAGGAGGCACTGCAAGCGTGTGGGGTTAAATTCCTGATGTGAGACGATAATAGAACAGATAAAATCAAAGTATTAAAGCCTGTAGTAATGTGACTGGAAACAACATCCTTCAATATCCTGTTTGATAGCTGTGCCTCTCCAGGGCCAAACTTGTATAGTGTTTTACCTGAGTGAATCTTATCAGGCCCCCATGTGTCCTCGCACATTTACTCCTCTTTTACAAACAGGAGAGTTCGACTAATGTTGGATTTCAGTTCCAGAAAGGGAAAACACAGAATTTAAAAAATGGGAAACTTAAAATCTTCTCAGCAAACCCAGATCAGTGTGAGAATGGGAAATTATGACATTGATCTTCTTTTCTCACACTATAAGCCCCGTTGTCATTTACTCTGACCTGTATGTCAAAGTGCACTGATTGATGACAGTGACCTAAAACCACAATACAATATGGACAATACAGTTTAAAGGCTTTATCCCTCTGATCTGTACATGATGCTTCTGTGTTACTACTTCATTTGTATTTTACATTGTTAAGACAAAAAATATTCTCAGACATTGAAAATTAACAACATTGATTGTATTGTTGCAGTGCAATGTGCATATGGCCCAAAGGACAATTTACTACATCCCACTGCATAAAACTCATCACAATTCACTCATGGAACAAGAGCTAAGGGCCTGGACTCGACCTCCGACCTTCCCAGATGTAAATCCTATCAAGCATCTGTGGGATGTATTTGAACAACTCTGATACATGGTGAGGACATAGGATCCATTTTCAACATCCTGGTGCTAAAGACCACAGGACATAAAGAGGCCTCATGTCCCAACAAATCAAAGCTAGAGAATGATCTACTCAGCAACTGATAATACAAGAGGAATATATAGCAGATTACATAAGCCAGAAACAACATACAAACAATGCATACATGTTAATGCATATTGATTATTCATCATAACAAAGTATATGTAGTCAACTCTATTGGCCATTTAGGTGCTCTTGTCCAAATATCTGTTTACACAAATAATGAATTCGCCAATCACACAGCAGCACCAAAATGCATTTAGATATCAAAACCTGGTGAAGACGTGAGCATCAGAATGGAGTAGAAAAGCAATTTATGTAACTTAAACATTAATGGTTTTTGGTGCCATTTACATTAGAGTTTAGATTAGAGTTTCAGAAACGACTGATTAACTCGGCGGACAATAAAGGAAATATTTATTCTGCGATGAGTCTCGATATCAGCTGTTAATTCAGTTCGTAGGGTCAGAATCTGGCATTAACAACATGAAAGCATGGATCCAACCAATGAACCGAGAATGATTTTAACACCACAGAGTGAGAATTATCCCCATCTTCTGATTGTTCCTACCCGCCAGATAATGTGACATGTCAAAAAGGTAAATTCATTAATAAACGAATTCCTAAACTAATTTATTGAACAAGGCAATGTTCAGCTGACATGCAGCTGACAAACCTTCAGCAACTGAGGGATGATAACATATAGGTTTAGACAAAAATGTCTGAGTAAATATTTAAGACATTTTGAATTTCTTCTGTGAAAATATAAGACAGTTCTGAGTGGAAAAGGGGGTCCAGCCCTTTACTAGCAAGATGTGCCTGATAAACTGAGAGTTCATCAGATCTTCAGTCAGTTTAAACCGAAATATTTCTTCATCTTGCTGAAGCAATTTGTTGACATTGAAATTTGTTTTGCATTTCAAACAGATGTTTTTCCGTCACATGTCCATTAAAAAAACACTACAATGCCCATTTTTGTAAAAATTATGTGAGGGTTAAAACAGCATCAGAGAGAATAACAATCCACGATCCCCAGGGACAGTTTCCATTTTTAGAATGAAGTGAGTTTATTTTTTAAAGAAAAATATGCTGATGATTTGCCAGAACAACCAAACTGTGAGATTAATAGACACTACTGACACAGTTTTTTTTTTTATTAAACTCTGCATTAGCTTTGTTTTGTATTCCTTAGACTTTACTTGTCTTTCACTTCATCCTTTGTGTAAAAACATCTGAAGCGTACACAGCTGCATCTGACAGCGCAGTCACAACGAGGCCTTTGTTTTCCCTGGGCAAACACACACACACATTAACATTTGCGCACACAGAGCTGTAAGAAGGAAACAGCTGAAGGATGTAACAGGGCAGATGAGGATCATGGGGTTGCAGTTTGGTTTGGGTCAGGCTGAATGTTTGGCAGCTGTGAGACAAAAGACGCGCTGATAAAACTGCTCCCATCTCGCCTCCAGCTTGTTCCTCAGTAAAACTTGTTTTGTCACTCACTCTGCCAGTTTCAAGAAACTGAAGTCTCGTGATTTTTTTAACAATAGTTTAGTTATGAGAAGCATCATTTTTTTATGTGTGTGTACCACTTCAGGGCATCTAAAAACAGGAACATCATTGAGGCTATGCTCTCTTTGAATCTCTACTTTAATCTCAATTGCCCACACGCACAAAAGCTGCTTACTTTTTTTGTTATATTTCTGTCAAAGCAAGAGATCCTTCTTCGACACATGCACATGTACACAGACTTAAGCCTCACGGGTATTTGGAATCTACAGATGGTCATCTTACATCTTCTGCTCCTGTCTTCTTCAGGGAGTAAACACATACCTTTTTCAACACACATACTCACAGAAACTATAGGAATCTATAAATCACTCATACTCCAGAGCCATATGCTCATACCTGTCTGTAAGGAGGAAGCCCAAACACAGGTGAGCACCTTGCATTCCTTCAACTTGTAAACCTCACAGAAATACAGATTGGGAAGCAGACACGGAGAGGGGGATAACACCAATCTCCCCACCTATCCCTCCCAAATCCAGCTGTGAGTGCCTTCCTCTCTTTTCCTACACCCTCTCCTCCCATCTCTTCCCCTTGGGATAGAGCGCTCACAGAGAGGCAGATGGGTAGAATGCATAATAGATAGACGATTTTGGGGGGCTGGGGGGATTTGTGTGTGTGTGTGTGTGTTCCTGTCTTGGCATCACAGTGAGAACCATTTTCCCGATTTCACCATCAAATTGAGGACCGTTTGTACCAAAGTGAGGACATTTTGCTGGTCCTCATGACCTATTTTGCTAACGGTTAGGTTTAGGACTAAGGTGTGAATTGACTTTAGGTTAAGGTTAGGGTTAGGCATGCACTGGTAATGGTTAGGTTTAGGGTTATTGTCAGGGTTAGGGCATAGAAAGGGTTGAAAATGACTGAAAATCAATGGAAGTCAATGGGAGTCAACACATGGTCCTCACTACATATAGCAAAACAAGAGTGTGTGTGTGTGTGTGTGTGTGTGTGTATTGTCAGTCCGTTGGGACTAGGCTGCAGAGTCATTATAGATGTAATGGTTGTGTTTTAGACGCTGCACCCTGTTAATCTCATTTGAAGTGTAAAACCCAGATATGTGTGAAATGTTTCATTGTTCATGCTCTGTGCATTCAGTCACAACTTTGAAACCTGCATGTAAATAAATACAAAGTGTGTCAGTTTGTGTAGACATTCATTATGAATGGGACTGTTCTAAAGAAAAGTCTAATTTTACATCGTCTAGAGTAATCTTTTGTTCTTCTCAGACGTGGTTGCTCTGCTTCCTCGATCATGCAGACCTCATGTAGACATTATTTCTCTAATTACTCTGATTACAGTAATGTATCATAATGCTGTGTAATTAGCAATCCTTTGTAACTTAACAAGACCTCCTCAGGCATAGGTAATGGATTTTGGAAAGACAAGTTGAGCTGAGGCATGACTAATTTAAAACGGGTAAGTATAATTAAAGACTTCTCACTAAAAGGAGATTTTGTATCTCACCAGCCCAGCTGCTGCTATGATATGCTGGTATTTCATTTTTCTGCTGATGATAGATAAGCAAGATCTCAGCTACACTACCAGTCAAACGTTTTAGACACACTTTCTTATTTAATGGTTTTCTTTATGTTTATGACTATAGTTTTTTTATTTTAGATTCCTTAAAGTAGCTACCCTTTGCTGTGCTAACTGAAATGTTAAACTTTAGCTGTCTCTCAATGAACCTTTGGGAAGTTCCTTCAAGATTGCCTGGAAAACTATTTCAGATGACCCCCTCATGAAGCTCATGGAGAGAATGCTCAGAGAGCAAAGCAGTGATCAAAGCAAAGGGTGACTATTTGGAAGATTCTAAAATATAAACATTGTTAGAGTTATTTCACACTTTCTGTATACTATATAATTACATGTGTGTTTATTCATAGTTTTGTTACCTTTGAAGAGAATCTACAATGTAAAGAGTCATGAAAATAAAGAGACTCATTAGATGAGAAAGTGTCTCTAAACATTTTAACCGGTAGTGTATGTCTGATTTAAAAGTCTTAAGTTTCTGTCAACGATTGGTACATATTACAACTAAATTAGTGCAATTGCCTAAACTATTGGTAAACTTGTCAAAGCAGTAGCATTTAGTTATTTTTTATCAACAACATTGCAGACAGCCAATACAGCGAGGGTGGGTTTTAGCTTTTTATTACATTATCAATGAGCACAATTGCTGATAAGAAGGAAATTCTGAGGATATTTAGACTGGACCTTGACTGGAAATGACAGCCACAAACAATAATAAAATGAAGTAATGGCTTGGTGGTATTGGTTTCACAGCCTCCAAAGATATTTTTCTATTATATGGCATCTTATCAGTCCAAAGCAACTAACACTTTTGTATATGATCAAGTAAAGATTGTATTGTACTGAATGTAAGTGCAGGAGGTATTCAGTAAATCTTAATGTCATATCAAACCAATAATGCCATACCATGCCATAATGCACCATACACTACCACACTACTGTACAATAGCACACAACACCATCCCAAACCATACCCCCCTATACTTAGTCTGTGAATGCACTAAGTACCATGCAACATTCTTTGATGATTTTACTGGATTGCTGTCTGTCATCTGTGTTAATTTTGAGTGTGTAACTGTTGTTAGGGATTTTAACATCCATGTTGATAACCCTCAGGACATATTGGCAAAGGAATTGCGTTGTGTTCTTTTTGGACTGGCTGAACATGTGATAGAAAAAATGCACAACAAAGGACATTGTCTCAACTTAATAATGTCCAAAAGGTTTAGGCATCTCCCTGTTTATGGTGACAGATGTTGCTCTGTCTGACCATTCTTGTGTTTTCCCTGAGAGTTTTATTAATGTCTTCCACTCACTTTCAGTTAATGAGCTAATAGATAAATTTAGTGTTAAAATCTCTAGTATTATTGATACCATTGCTCCCAGGAAGGTGAAGATGATTGCAGCTAAATGAAACCCCCCGGTGGAGAAATGTGGTACGGGTCAGGGTTGGAAAAAGAGTGTCAAAAAGCTGAACGCAGGTGGCAGAAAACTAAATTACAGGTTCATTACGACATCTATAAAGAAAGACTGAGCACAGAGCTGAGGAATGCAAG
This sequence comes from Girardinichthys multiradiatus, assembly GCF_021462225.1. Taxonomy (NCBI): domain Eukaryota; kingdom Metazoa; phylum Chordata; class Actinopteri; order Cyprinodontiformes; family Goodeidae; genus Girardinichthys; species Girardinichthys multiradiatus. Next base: position 33,702,583 of record NC_061805.1, on the reverse strand, counting down.
TCAATCATCATAATGCACATACCTTGTTCACTACTGTTCAAACAGTGGACCTGGAACGTCTGTCCAATCATGCCTACAAGTTTGTTTTTAAACTTATTTTTTGAATGCATCTATTTTTTTTATGTGAAGCACTTTAAGTTGTCCTGTACATGAAACTTGCGATATAAATAAATTTGCCTTGCCTACACTATGCCACATCATACCAGTACCATACACAATCATGCAATGTACTGCAGACGTTTTACCAGAAATATGCATTGTTAATGTTTAATCCGAACCCAAAAAAAAAGAGTTGTTCTGCCTATAAAACCAAGACCAAATATCACGTAAAAAGCAAAGGAGAGACATTGGACAGTTAGGACGTTTCAGAAAATCTTTGTCAACTGCTATTACTTTCAGTTGTAGACTTCATCAGTTGTTGTTATGGCATTATGTGTTATTTATTTGCATATTGTGGAAAATTTGCTATGTGTGTCACAGTGCCAGATTCAAATTAATTATTTAAAACTACATTTATATTTTTAGGCACATGTCCACACCATATACACTCATTTATAAGTTTTACACCAATTTGCAGATCGGGGGAAACCTTGGGTTCAGAATCTTTCCCAAGGACACTTAAACAAGTAGTAGGGAGAAGCTAGAGTCTGAACTGAATAAATTACCTAATTAGCATACAGCTGCAGTATTTCAGAAATGCTAATAAAAGTTACAAGAACAAAGGTGAGAACATTTCAGTTCCAAAGTAACACATAGCAGAACTTCAAGAACTTGGAAATGTTTTTGCGCCGTATCCCCAACAACAGCACAGTTTGCATCAACACAATAACTAGCGAGTTGTGAGAATAGTGTTGGAAATCTAATCGGAAGCTGACAAGCTGATGGAGGAAGAACACATTGTATTTAGAGAAGCAGCATTGGTTTAGGTTGACATACAGCTGAGAACAATGAAGATGAGACAGAACATAAGCAAGCTGGCAGGTAGCTGCTCTATGGAGATTCATTAGGCTTGTCAGAAACACTGCCTGAGAATATGCTTGCACAACCCCTTTGTGGGCACACACAAACATACACAGACATACTCACATTAGTGTGGACTGCTGCAGGTGTAAGGAGCTCTGTCTGCTGACAGGTAGCACAGTCGGGACAGAGGGATTTGGAATCACACTGTGAAGACAGCAGGTGGCATGTCTCCAAACGGCCTCCACAGGAATTAATGTATTCAGATCAGTCATGTGTTTTGCAGAACACAGAATCCCAAGTCTTAAATTAAATATAGATTTTATCTAAAGCACTGAATGTAAGAATTTTATGGAGATTTTAAAGAATGTTACAGCTTGTATTGTTTTAAAAACTGCACATCTGTGTGGTAATTCTTGACTGCATTTGATCATCTCAAATTCAAACTCTTATAGTGGTCAAACCTGAACTAATTAAATATACACTGAACAGATTCCTTAAAAGTTTATTTACTTTAATTTTATTTGTGAAGAAAAAAAACAAAACATACAGTGGAGTGTTTCAGTGTTATTTGGCATTATGACCACCTCAAAATAAACAAGTATAAATACCTCAATAAATGGACTAGTCATATCTGGATTGAAAAAAATCTTAGTGATTATAGATTCTTAAAACACATTTTTTGATTTGTACAATCTTTAGAATACTTTCTATGTGAAAATAAAAAACCAACAGGTATTTTTAGGTTTCCCACAAGTATTTGTTTTAGGACAGTTGAAATTTCTGAAAAAGCTTGCTCTATAATCTTCTCTGGCTTCCCAACTGGTTCTTAGTGGAAACAGGGTTTAAGGATCTGTAACAGCAAACACCTTGCTATATCACAGGTAAAAAACTGACCTGGAGAAAATGATTTGTACACAACACACACTGCTTCTTCTTACCCTCTCTGAATAAATCAGTGAGTATCTTGTATTTGTTTAAGGTGAAAAGCTTAGGATGAAAAATGACTAACAGATGATGAAACAATCTGAAACCTATGATGCAAGCTGTGCAAGCAGCAGAGTTCTTTGTGTGAAAGTGTGCACATGATTGCATGCATATGCATGTTCGCCTTGGCATGGAATACTGTGTGCCTGGGCTCTGGGCGGTGTGTAAATCCAAGCGTTTAGAAGGCAGACAGAATCGCCGTCTGATTCCACAGCTGTTCTCACAGCTCCTTCTCTGCCTTCCTGCTCACTCTGCACACCCAAGGACCTATGGAGACTTTAAGGCATAAGACACAAGCACACTGAGAGAGCTTTCCAGTGATGAATAGGAGGCTTTCTTTACAGGAAGAGGCCAGAAAGTGAAGAGGCAGCCCCCAGATGCAGCCTCTCATCCCAGAAAGCATCTCAGAGGGAGATTGAGAGAAGCCCCATACCAGCAGCTGGAAGCTTGATGACTGTTCCATGTGTTCATGTCTCACAAGAGATCCATAAAATTTGACCATGACAGCCTGGGGAGCCTTGTGTGTGTGTTTGTAAATGTATTCTGACAAAGTCAGAAAATAACAGAGAACAACATGCATGAACACATTTGTTTTAATACTGTATATCCTCTTCACCTACTTCTCTAATGAAAACTGAATAAAAATGGATATTACATCAGACCAAAAAAAGCTAAGTTTTTATTAGAGAAATGTGGGCTTCATGAAAAACATGTTTAAAACCAACTCATGGGCTGTTATTTTAAAAAGGTAATTTTAATCTGACCAACAAACCTCATTGGAACACCTATCTTAATTTATTGAATACCACTATATATGCAATTATTTAACTTGATAGACTACCACAAAGTGACACATGTTTGTGAAGTGCAAGGAGAGAGCATGTAGAGGATAGATCTGAGAAGCAGAATAGAAGAAAGTCATTGTTCAAAGAAAGCCACAAGAAGGCCAACTCAAAGATCACCAAAAGCCATATAGGGGACACAGCAAACATGTTGATGAGGAGAGCATTTATTTAAATGAAGGCAAACTAAAAAAGGAACAGGTGCACCCAAGACCAAAACAACAAACAAGGATGGCAGGAAGTCAGGAAAAATAGCAGGGAGGACTGCAGATGACAGAGAACATATGAATGTGATGAAAAGGTGAGGAAACTAAAAGGGTTTTAACAACTAGGATGGTTGATGAGTGGCATCAGAACCAGTTACTATTCAGAAGAATGTAAAGCAGCTGCAGAAGAGGCTAAGCAAGGATCTGAGAGAAGGTAACTAATAAAGAGAGAGGAAACTAAACAGGAAAAAAAAAAGATCTAATTAAACCAAAAGTTGGAAGCTAACATAAGAATTCAAAAGTTCTCTGACTGAGGTTGAGCTCTTTTGCATAGAAAAACTGGCAAAAATTTCAGTGTCTAGATGTGAAATAGTAATAAAGTCCAAAGAACTTGCAGCAGTAATATGAGATAGTGAGTCAGATTTGATCTGAAAGAATTCTGAAAACTATATGGACTTGAAAACCACTTCAGTTATGCGCTGTGCTGTGTGTTGGTCTAACACATAAAATCACAATTAAATAATTTATTCTTTGGGTTGTAACCTTACTAAATGTGAAATTGTTTAATAATGTTTTGTCTAATGCACTGTAGTTTCTTACTGCCACAGATGCACATTACACAGTCTTTATAATTAAGAGAGACATTTTACAAAAACTCATTCTGTTTTCACAGTGGAAGCTAACTTTATATTTTAACCTCATCTTTCTTTGAAATGATCCGGCTGGCACAGGGGCATTCCTCCCTCTTCCTGCTTCCAGAAGGGAACTCAGCTGTGGCTTGGGGATCATGGGACTATGTTTCCGTGACAACCAGACATCATCCCTGAATGGTTACGCTAAAATAACAGACTGAATAATTTAGACAGATCCCTTTTTAAACAGCATGTCAATTCACATGAGCGGCCACAGACACCACCATTGGCACCCTGCAGAGGCCCACCCAGGCTGGATGAAAGGTGCGGAAAAGTCGTTTAACAACAGTGTTACTGTTGGAGGCAGCGAGATCCTAATATGTCGATATTCAGTCCTGAGCTTTGTCTTTATTAGCAATACTCCAATCCCATTTGACAAAAAACAAATTCATGCTGAATTAGTGTCACAATTAAATTGGTAAAAAAAAAAAAAAGAGGCCAGCACATACAGCAGGGAACACCGACTAATTAATCTCAGCCCTGTTTGTTTGGTGTCTAAGGCAGATGAGAGAGGACCAGTTAAAAAGGATGAAGCACATGGATTCTGAACCAAATTCAAAAAATACCATCCATTAAAGGTAATCCTCGTGGTTGATTGTCTTCTTTTTTTTCCATTTAAAACCAAGCCAAGGAAACTGGCAACAATGACTGAACATTTATCAGCATGAGGCATCAAGCAAAATGATAATGAGCATGTTTAATTAATGTAGACAGATTTTTTCCAGAGGTTGCAGAAAGTACAGTCTGGAGAATATGAAAATTTAATAGCTGATCTGGCATGAAAGCACACTTTTATTTCTCTCATCTTTGTTTCTCCTCTATTTGACATCATTTATCTCTATTGTTGCATTAATAATGTAAGCCAACATCAGGATCAGGGAGGCAACTCAATGAAACAATGCTCATAAATCCATAGTTTTATATTTGCACAAAAAAAAAAAACGTGTCCAGAAAGCAAGAGACAAGCATGGGCAGACATCACAACTCCCGTCGATGGCTTGTTCATATGGAACCAAATATTTGCACACTTGATTCATCCTGATTTCCTCATGGCTCTGGTGTTGGGAAATACTCAGACACCATTGTGTCTGCATGCATTAATGTGTGGTTGTGGGTGGGGAGGTGCATGCGTGCATGCATGTGAGTGTGCTTTCCCAATATTTATGAGTTCCTACACAATCTCACACACACACACACACACACACACACACACCCAGTCACAAGAGGGCTAAACTAAATAATGTGGCAGGTTAGGGAAAGACCCTCACAGATGTCTAAGAATGTCTCTAACTAAATTAACCTATTTTGCAGTTTATTTTCGTTTCACCCTTTATATAGTTTTTATTTTACTTATGCCTTTAGGAACTGTTATAGCACATTAAATATGTAACAATGTAAGTATGTATCATTTTTAAGCAGAGATTATTGATTTAAGGAGTAAAACCTTCCACATTGTGCGTGAAAGCATTCAAAATAACACAGTCATGGGAGACAGAAATCTTTTTAGTTTTGTTTTTCTTGTTGAATAGAAAGTTAAATATTTATTTTAATGAAAAAGGCTAGGATAAAAAAGATCCTTAATTTATATTTATTTATTCATGCTTACAAAGGGCCTTCTAGCTGGCTAATTTACAGACTAAGTCCTTGGTTGAACTTTTCTGTTGAAAAAAACAATATGATACACAAAAATATGAGCCAAAAGGCTATACATTAACAAAATAAAACATTGAAATGTAAGGAGAAAAATATCATGCGTTTACAGAACTATTTGTCAGAGTAGACTGAACAAAAGCAATTACTTTACAAAATGTCACACCAAAACCAAGGAAATCATAAAATAACACTCAAAAAAGAAACTAGAAATAATTGTGCATATTTGCTGCTGAATAAAGTCTCATTAGATTTCCTAAAAAAAACAACATCTACAGTAGATTTTGAATAGGAAGGTGACCTGTTCCAGACTCTCCTGCTTTAACTGGGAAAGCTGTCTGGGCCGAAGATGTTTTACAGAATGGGAAAGTTACATTTTTACTTCTAGTTGCTTTAGTACATTTGCTCCAATTTTGTAGTTTCCTGACATATTAACAAAAACGTGGTGGCACAAGTCTTTCAACATCAACGAGGTTCACAAAAACTCAGTAGATGTTGATGTTTACTATCAGATAGTTTGCCCAACTCATCCTGAGCAAACTACTCAAGATGTTTCAGCTTTGAAAGGTGGGGTCTCCACACTGCAGCATTCCTTAGGTGTTAAAAGGATTAAAAGAAATGGGCTCTTCAAGCCCACAGTCCAATGTTTTTTTTCAGCAATGTTTGAGTGCTTTAGCTGTAAGTTTTGTATGTTTTTGTATGTTTTGAAGAGCCCCTGATCTGTAACTGAGTATGAGCCTTTGGACACTGGGCAGTGTTGTGTTCCAGGTAGTCTTCAGGCTTTGTTGTACCTGACACAGATTCAAGATTCCCTGATAGAGCAAAGCAGCCCCAAAACGAAACCGAGCCCCCTCCTGTAAACATGAAATTGACGTGACTGGTCAAAAAGTTTTGTTTCACCAGCTCTAGCAATATTCTCCTTACTAACATTGGGGCTTGTCAGCATACATTTAGCAAAATTTCATCCTGGCTGTATTGTATTTTTCTGTCAGGTGTGGAGCCCCCTCAAGTCTTCTTCAATAGAGACCATTATGGTTCAAAATGGAACATACGAACATGGGCTGATGTACTTTAACCTCGGTGACCTCAGAGTTCAGCCTGAATAGAGTTGGATGGTTTCTTTAGCTTTTTTCTACTATGTGCATGAACATTTACCTTTCATGTTGCTATACTGTCACAGTTTATGCTTAATGCTTTGATCTGATCATGTCTTTGCAATTACTGCAGTTTGTGGCTGTAGCCTTGCTCCTCTGCAGCTGATTAATTCATGGCTTGCATCAGCTGTCTAACCCTCATATATACTCTCTGTTCATTTGTAGCCTTTGGTCTCAGCATTCCAGTATTCATGTTTCAAAAGCTTTTTCTGCTTTCACATCAGCCTCTCATCCCTTATGGATTTAGTACCAAGAGGATAATCAAGTGTTTGCCTGCCTTGTTTCCACCTTCAGTCCTGCTCTCACCCAGTCTATGGAGGATTTATCTGTTTGACAGCTGCTTCCCCAAGAATGGGCCTACTGGGTTTTGGGTTATTTTGGATTATTCTCACAACATCACACTCTTGTATTGGTTTTTTTTTTTTATCTAGGTGTGTTAAAATCAACCTGCTCAAACTCTCTTATCATCACTTTAGTGTATGAATCCCCACTGACCAGCCTTGGAAGCACTCTCTTAACACCCAACGAACTATCTCCGAGTTGCTGCCCCTTTTTAAGGATCACCTTTAAAGAGAAGATCTCTTACCACTGTGATTCACACATAGAACCCAGTTGCAGAGATGAATGCAGCTTCTTACTTCAACCCACCACAGAATCTTTCAGCAATTCACTTTGTGAACTTATCTCGTAGAAAGTTAATTATTGAGTCTAACCAAACTAACTTGGTTCCTCACATATACACCTGATCTTGTAACTGCAGAGACCATTGGAGTAGAATTGACTTATTGTAAAGTTCAGAAAAGCAGTTTTAGAGGTTTTTAGCTGTGCTGGAAGTAGCCATTGGAAGATGGGCACTGTGGTCACAAACAGATAGACATGGTCAGTAAAAATACTCAGATAGGCTGATGTGTTTAAACAAAGCTCAGATGGTACTACAGGGACCGAAGTGTGTCAAATATCTCCCTTACTTTCACACAACCACCAGTTTGAAATGTTGACACAAGGCTAGATGGATCCCTGCTGTCACTTTGTTTGACCCTACTCTCTGAATTTTATGGCTAAAATCGAGACGCCTTGAACCAAACAATTGTCCGATCTGTTATTGTCTACCTTTGACAAGTCTGTGTAAATCATAGCTTTAGTTTCCTGCTCATGGGTGACAGCAATGGCATCCGGTGTGGTCGTCTGTTGCTGCAGCCCATCTGCTTCAAGGTTCAAGTGCTGTTCATTCAGAGATGGAGTTTTGCTCATCTTGACTGCAACAATTGGTTAAATGAGCTACTGTTGCCTTTCTAGAGAATTTCTTAACAAGTCTGTCCATTTTCCTGTGATCTCAGACAACAACTTGGCATTTTCAAGCATACAACTATGAATTACAACCAGTTGTCTTATATCCAACAGTTTGAAAGCAACAGAAGACAGGTCTATGGCAACAGATGATCTGATACTAATGGACAAAACAGAGAACTATTAATGCTGGGTAGTATGATCACTGGAATGTTACACAGGTGACTTAATTCGTGAATGAGAAACAGCTTAAGAGAGCATGGAGCTCAGGCACTGAGGAAAACGTACAAACAGAACATGAGTCAACACTATAACCAGAACACAAGAAATAACTGGAACACCACAAAAACAAAAACATTTGAAAACTAAACTTAAGCCTAAATGAGCATGATAAGCATGGGAAAATCCTAGTATATCATCAGTTTATTAAATACTTCCATTTTCTTCTCCATTCTGATGCTCAGCAAGTATGCTTCAACATATCTAGATGCCTAAATGAATTAAGTTGCCTAATAAAATGGAAAAGGAGAGCAGTTTGGACAGTTGCTTTAAGCAGCATCCCTTTTCAGACAAAATTAAAGAGCTGTTACAACAAACTATAAGGGAAACAGTAAAATTTGTCCACGTCTACACACAGGAATCTCCTATAACTGTACAGTTAAATTTGGTTAAAAGTTCTGGCTTCAGCCCTGCTGCCCCAATTTAATGGTGGTGGTTCTAATTTTAATGAAATACCCATGAGTTCTCTTTTTCCTTTTCTTCTTCTGACTCAATATTTGGAATTTGACCTCATTTCTTGTTCTGGGATTTTGGGAAAAGAATTCTCCTGACACACCCTGTCATCTCTTGGCTCACATATACTCCTCTCTCACCCCACCAACCTTCAGGCAATGCACCTGGGTACAACTCACGCATGCAAAGACACATAGATACCGACATCCCCCCCTGCATATAAAAAAATACTAAATGTATACCTTTACACACAAACTACACCACCTCGTTGATTAACAGCCGGCCAGACTTTGTGTTAACCCCTGAGTTTCCTCTTTACAGGTCCCAAACTGTCGTCAGGTGGTCTCCCATTAGGTGCTATAAAAGCTATAACACCATGGCCCCATGGGGAATGACATATACGCACACTCAACTTGAAAATCTCTGAGAGACACGCAGCGGGATTGATCTCCCTCTGCAGTATTGATTAGCCAACCCCCAACTCAGACCAGAAGATACCAGCTGTGTTGAACCATTTGGTTCCTGAAGCATCCCCCTCCTGAGAGGAAGATGAAAATAATGATGCCGCAGGCTTCTTCTTTCAGAGAAATTCTGCAGGCTGCAAAAGGGCAGGAAGTCCACAGGGACACCACTGAGGAAGGTCGCTCTAAGCTCTTTTTAACCTCAGCCCTCTGTCCTGCTTATGTATCATAGTGCTTTTTTGGTGCACTACATACAGTAATAAGGATCACTTGTGTCTTTTTGGTGTTTTCTCCAAATTTACTTTTGTTTCTAAGCATTTCAGAGCTCAATCTCCAATAACATCAAGGTCATACTGTTGGTTGGACAGTTTCATTATGTTTTATAACTCCAGAACAGAGCAGTTGTTTTCATTTTTTAATAAAAAAATAATTTTACTTTTTTATGCGAAGCTACAAGTTGAATCTCATCATAAGACTATATTGCAAAGCTATCTAATCTACACCACTATTAACTTTCCTTCACTGTTCAGGTTAATTACCAGCCTTTTATATTTTCTTTTATTCAATAAAATCTGAATATGTTGCCAAAGCTAAAACCAAAGTAAAATTATAAAGGGATGGTAAAGGAAATAGAAAATGTTTATTTTTATTTATTTTCAGAAAATCCAGATCTTAATGAGGCAAAGACAAATAAAACCAGTTATTGGCCATAGTCAGAAACTAGCATAGGCAAAAAAAAAAAAACAGACTGGGTGACAAACGTTTTTTTTATTAATGTCCTTATCAATATTTTATTGATTTTATTTTATTTTATTGAAATTTCTCACGATTAGTTATTTGCCACTACATGTCCCAGTTCAATACTTAAAAATATATTTTTTTTAAATCATGACCTAATGATGCTTGAAGGCCCAGTAGCTAGTGCAGAGAAATAACACACTATATTCTATCAGTAGGTATTGCATGTTCTAAATAAGTATTGTGACTGAGTTAACTCATCCATGTTCAAAATGCTGCTGGATCATTTTTTCTCTACAGGTATTTTGCCCAAATCGCAGATTCTACATGCCAGCCTCAATATGCCTCTCCAAAATTGGTTTAATTGTTAAAAAAGCTGCTGTTATATCCAGACAATGTATCACCTAGAAGGTGTAGTTTTGTTGTTTGTTTTTAAGATGTATCTTACTCAGCAAATACAGATACGGACTTCAATGAACTTCCTCACGCTGGTGATGTTGTCCTTATTGGCTGTTAGCTGAAGTTCTAGGCTGATGCTAGCATGTTTACTCTAAGTTTTGATGTTACTCATTGCTTCTAACATATTTAACAGCAGTCAGTTAATTGTTGGTGAACACATCTTAAAAAGCTTCTTAAACTAGTAGACACCTACCTCAACACATTGCACAAAGCAGGTTACATGACACAGAAAGACAGGAAGTTGTGGTCGTCTGTTGCTGCAGCCCATCTGCTTCAAGGTTCAAGTGCTGTTCATTCAGAGATGGAGTTTTGCTCATCTTGACTGCAACAATTGGTTAACTGAGCTACTGTTGCCTGTCTAGAGAATTTCTTAACAAGTCTGTCCATTTTCCTGTGATCTCAGACAACAACTTGGCATTTTCAAGCATACAACTATGAATTACAACCAGTTGTCTTATATCCAACAGTTTGAAAGCAACAGAAGACAAGTCTATGGCAACAGATGATCTGATACTAATGGACAAAACAGAGAACTATTAATGCTGGGTAGGATGATCACTGGAATGTTACACAGGTGACTTAATTCGTGAATGAGAAACAGCTTAAGAGAGCATGGAGCTCAGGCACTGAGGAAAACGTACAAACAGAACATGAGTCAACACTATAACCAGAACACAAGAAATAACTGGAACACCACAAAAACACAAACATTTGAAAACTAAACTTAGCGACCAATATAGTCTCTCTTTCATTATGAACATTTTTGTAACAAGTGAAAAATACTTAGATTGTTCAGGAAAACCATTTGTTAGAACAAAAAAAATTTAGCAAAATATAACGCAGTTTTAAAAGCCACACATGCAAAAACAGACAGTTCATAACAACAGGTAGTGGGTATTGAGTTATGTCAAGTAGGTATTCTTTACAAAAAAATGCGGTCATATTTGTGCATTTTTAAATGATACTGATCATTTAAAAATATCTTGATCAGGGATTGACACATCCTTTATTTTTTTCCATTGCTGCATGAGATAAATGCGAAAAGTCTGTAAATGCATACAGGAATGTTGGACAAAACCTAAATAGAAATAATGATACAGTTATATATTATTACTAATTAGTCATATGAAATTAATCAATAGTCAATTAAAGACATTTTCAAGGAATTTGCATACCCGTTTAGTCTGTATGCATTATTTATATTATATTTACATCTGACAGCCACTTGCAAATAATCTGACAAAGGCATGAATGTGTCTGATAGATATCATGCAGGAGAAGAATTCCTTCAATGTTTCTACTTCATAAAAAACAGCTTTAGCTTGAAATAAAATACAAGGAAATAAGGCCATATACAGAATATAGAACACATTCTCCTTTGGTATCACCACTGTGGATATCTAATGAGTATAAAAAGGCAATTAACACATCTTTTTATGATGAGTATGTCACCGTTTTAGTCAAATACAGTGAAAAGCAGAATTTGTGCATATGATGAATGAAAAAAAAACTGTAATCAAAGAACAAAAATAAAAACCAAGAGATTGGCATTCAATCTGGAAAAAGGAACTGGACAAAATGTAAGATTTAATATAAGGCTGGGATTGGACAAAATAAATTGGATAGAAAGTATATGCAAAGGTAAAAATAAACTAAAATGAAAAACAGGTGCAGAAGAAAGGGCAAACTGAAACTAGGTTTAGGAAAAAAGCCACAAACAAAATTATAAAAGTAGAAAATATTCCAAAGTAAAACAAGAAGTCAAACAGTATCCTAAAACCAATGTGTAAATAACAAAGTTCATATAAAAACAAAACCTAAAGCATGAGAGAACACGTGCAAAAACCCTGGATACAGAATTAGCAAGAATGCTTTTCACATGCGAAATTTGCTTTCTCTGTCCAGGTGCAGCTTCCTGTTCCACCTGAGCTCCTCAAACATCTGTCTGATCTGACAGACTCCTGCTTGGGTTTCAGACACCCATCCATTTCCTCTCACTGCTGCGCTGCAGAGTTTCTTTCTTCCCTTTGGCCTAGCTGTGTTTTTGACAAGCTAGCATGCTCAAAAGGCACTTTCAAGCCTTCAAACTTCATAAAATATAGAACCAGAAAAAGATATAGGGACAGTAATGGAGAAGGAAGAGAAGATGAATCGTGGGTATATGAGAGAAGTGTAAAAAAAAAAGAAGTAGAAAGACAGATTGAGAGCTTGAGAAGAGAGATATGAGCTCTCTGTGGTAAAAGACAATAAAGTGTGAAAGGTTCTTCCTTTGCAGGATGTCCACCCCTCAGGGGTTCTGTGACAGAGAGTGCTGCAGAGTCCTACTTAAAAAGCGCAAAATGACAGGAGCCATTTCTATCTTTCTCTCTCTGTGGCCCTTCAGGAAAAGATGAGTAAAGGGGTTTGTGTCAGAGAGCGACAGAGAGAAAGAAGGACAGGATGAAGCAAAAAGAAAAAGAAAGAGAGGGGAAGCCCCTGGGGTCAAGTAAATCATGCTTGCATTGAACAGGAGAGACCCAGAGGATCCTGAGTGGGAGGACAGGTGTCCATAGTACTCTGGGACAAAGGTTATTTTCAAGCACAGCTCATCCTACACAAACCACACACACACATGCTTGCACGCAAACACATGTGCAGACAGAGGTGGAGCTGAAATGACCCAGAAAAAACAGCTTTCTCCTGCAGTAGGCTACCTCATTACAATGTAACAGCTCTATTCTCAATATTCAGTCTACTTTTAAATGCAGAACACCGTAGTAACCAAATAATGGGAACAAGAGGCGAAGCGAGCTACGTTTATAAACAAAATACCTCTGATTATTCTGACACCTATTGTCTCTCACTGTGTTTTCTGTTCAACTCATAAAGAAGACAGGCAGCTGTCTCAATGCACTCCCCAACAACATTAGCATAGTAATAATTCAATGAACACAGTTATGCTGGAGAAATAAGACATTTCGGAGCTCACAGAGAAATTCTACCAAGACATTCAGGTATTACACATGAAAAATATGAAAAAGGGCAACATTTTATTCACAAATGTTTCAAGAAATCCCATTTAAGCCACCATCACTTTGGTGTCTGAGGGAGAATCAGCATGTGCTTGCTGTAGTATTTGATTAAAGTTGTAAATAAACAAGAGAAGGATAAAAAAGCATGCAAAGCAATGGTAATTAACCACAAATTTTTACATAAGGATTTTACACAAATACGTTTTTAAAAAGGGTACTTAAAAACAAAGTATTTGGTTAATATAGTTACACAAAGCAACAAGGGTTAACATAGAACTGAAAAAGTCCTTGAAAAACAGACAAAAAAAATCCTTAAGCACTTCACTCAGACTCAATGCATGGCTTTATTGTGCTTTGTTTAGATTTCATCATGCTGGTGTTCAACAACATCCCTCTGTTTACATTAGATGTTACAGATTAAAACAAATCATAAAAAACTTACAAGCCGAGAAAAGGATCTAGAATGTCCTAACTTTAGGAATGTATAAAACAAAAGACAAGCAATCATACTCTGTAGAAACTGAATTAGCTAAGTGCAATTCTGCAGCGTCAACAATGCAGATGGATGCAATTTCTGATTCTTAATATGGAAAATCCTATCTAAACCAACCTGCCCCTATGCGAAAAAATATAACTGCTTTGTTTCTTAAATCATAACTTTACTATGATTCACAACATGCTTAGTTCCATTCCATTAGCTAAACTCAGGCCTTGTTATTGTATTGTATTGTTATCAATGTGGGCTACATTGATAATTGGTGAACATTTTGGGGAAAACCTGGTTTGATCCGTAGAGACGGCATCCATCGCACTTTGGATGGAGCAGCTCTTCTTTCTAGAAATCTGGCTGAATTTATTAGTTCTCCAAACCTCTGACAACCCAGGGTTCAGACCAGGAAGCAGGGTCGTAGTTTAATACTCCTCTCTGCAGCTTATGTACTGCTACCCAGCCATTACCCTATTAAGACAGTGTCTCGCCCACGGCCAAAATTGAATGAATTAAAAAATAATCTAAAACGAGGAAATCAGGAAAATCTAATAAAAATAAACACAACTCAGACTAAAAATAAAAATAAAACAATTAAATGTGGCTTACTGAATATAAGATCTCTCTCTTCAAAGACTTTGCTAGTTAGTGACCTGATTTTTGACTATCAGATTGATTTATTTTGCTTCACAGAAACCTGGCTGCAGCAAGAGGATTATGTTACTATAAATGAGTCAACTCCTACTAATTATTTAAATTTTCACATTCCTCAAAATACTGGGCGAGGAGGAAGAGTAGCAACCATCTTTCAGTCCGATTTATTGACTGGTCCCAGACCAATCAATAGCTACAACTCTTTTGAATATTTAATCCTTAGTTTTCCTCATTCAAATTGCAAAGCACTAAAACCACTTCTATTTGTTGTTTTGTACCATCCACCAGGTCCTTACTCTCAATTTTTAGATCAGTTTTCAGACCTTTTATTTGATTTAGTGTTAAATACAGATAAGGTTATTATAGTAGGGGATTTTAACATTCATGTTGACACTGAAAGTGATAGCTTAAATATAGCCTTTAATGCTATCTTAGCCTCAAATGGCTTTGCTCAGAACATTAACAGACCTACCCACCTTTGTCTTCATTCTCTGGACCTTGTGCTGACATATGGCATTGAGTGTAAAGACATAACAATATTTTCTCATAACTCTTTCCTGTCTGACCATTTTATAATAACCTTTGAGTTTAATTTAACCGAGTACTCCACACATGAAAGAAAATTTCATTACAGTAGCTCATTATCAGACAATGCTGTAAGAACCTTTAAAAAATCTGTTCCACTTTTGATTTCCTCATTATCACAGAAAAGTAAAGTGGAGAGCAATAATTTTGTTTCTTCCCTTTCACAAATTGATTCTCTTGTTCATAGTGTGACTTCATCATTGCGTGGTGCATTAGACAATGCAGCCACCTTGAAAAAGAAGGTAATTATTCATAGGAGGCTAGCTCCCTGGTTTAATTCAGAGCTGCGTACTTTAAAGCACAATGTTAGACAATTGGAGAGAAAATGACGCTCTGCACACCTAGAGGATTCCTACTTAATCTGGAAAAATAGCTTACTGTTGTATAAAAAGACACTTCACCAAGCTAGAAGAGCTTATTTCTCATCATTGATAGAAGAGAACAAGAATAATCCTAGGTTTCTCTTTAGTACAGTTGCTAAACTTACACAGAGTCATAGCTCTGTTGAGCCATCCATTCCTTTAGCTCTCAGCAGTCATGACTTTATGGGATTCTTCTTAAATAAAATTGATTCTATTAAAAAGAAAATCTTTGACATACTCCCGAAGATGATTACTTCATCCTCAGCAAGTGAGACGACATTGGAAGTAACTGTAGAACCTGATCTGTGTTTGGACTGCTTTGATTCTGTGGAGCTTCCTGAGTTATCAGAAATATTACCTTCATCTAAACCTTCAACTTGTATGTTAGACCCAATCCCAACCAAATTATTAAAGAAAGTGTTCCCTCTGATTACCAGCCCCATTTTAGGTATGATTAACCTATCCTTAGTAAATGGATATGTACCACAGGCTTTTAAGGTAGCTGTAATTAAACCTTTACTTAAGAAACCTTCGCTTGATTGAGATGACTTGAAAAATTACAGACCTATATCCAATCTTCCATTCTTATCTAAATTCTTGAGAAAATAGTTGCTAATCAAATGTGTGAGCATTTACACAGCAATGACCTGTTTGAAGAGTTTCAGTCAGGCTTCAGAGCTCATCATAGCACTGAAACAGCTCTGCTGAAAGCCACTAATGATATTCTTATGGCCTCAGATAATGGACTTGTGTCTGTTCTGGTTCTGTTAGATCTCAGTGCTGCATTTGATACAGTCAATCACAATGTTATCTTAGAAAGGCTGGAATATGCTGTAGGGATCAGGGGAACAGCGCTAGGCTGGTTTAAATCTTATTTGTCTGACAGATTCCAGTTTGTTCATGTAAATGATAAATCATCTTTAAACTCCAGGGTTAATTGTGGAGTACCACAGGGTTCAGTACTTTCTCTTTACTAATATATATTCTCTTTACTATATATATGCTTCCAATAGGTAAAATTATCAGGCAGCATAGAATAAATTTTCACTGTTACGCTGATGACACTCAGCTTTACTTATCCATGAATCCTGATGAGCCCAACCTGTTAGATAGACTACAAGAATGTCTTGAAGACATAAAAAGTTGGATGACTTTACATTTTCTGCTTCTAAATTCAGACAAGATAGAAGTTGTCGTCTTTGGACCAGAGTCTTTAAAAAAGAAACTGCTTTGTCAATCACTTAACCTGGATGGCATTAAATTAACCTCCGATAATAAAGTAAAAAACCTTGGTGTTATTTTTGACCAAGACATGTCATTTAAATCCCATATTAAACAAGTTTCTAGTATTTCCTTCTTTCATCTCCAGAACATTGCCAAAGTTAGAAATATCCTGTCGAGGAGTGACGCTGAAAAACTAGTCCATGCATTCGTTACTTCAAGGCTGGACTATTGTAATTCTTTACTATCAGGATGTCCACAAAATGCAGTTAAAAGCCTTCAGCTGATTCAAAATGCTGCAGCAAGAGTTCTGATGAAAATTAAAAAGAGAGATCATATTTACCCTACTTTAGCTTCCCTTCATTGGCTCCCTGTTAAATCCAGAATAGAATTGAAAATTCTCCTCCTCACATATAAAGCCCTTAATGATTTAGCTCCATCATACATCAGAGATCTGATTGTTCCATACGTTCCTAACAGAGCACTTCGTTCTCAGACTGCAGGTTTACTGGTGGTTCCTAGAGTCTCTAGAAGTAGAATGGGAGGCAGATCTTTTAGTTATTAGGCTCCTCTCCTGTGGAACCAGCTCCCAGTTTTAGTCCATGAGGCAGACAACCTGTCTACTTTTAAGGCTAGGCTTAAAACTTTCCTTTTTGATAAAGCTTATAGTTAGAGTGGCTTAGGTTATACTGAGTTGTCTTCCTGATTTTTCAC
The DNA here is from genome assembly GCF_021462225.1 of Girardinichthys multiradiatus. Taxonomy (NCBI): domain Eukaryota; kingdom Metazoa; phylum Chordata; class Actinopteri; order Cyprinodontiformes; family Goodeidae; genus Girardinichthys; species Girardinichthys multiradiatus. The sequence continues at coordinate 33,685,381 of NC_061805.1, read as the reverse complement.
CTCCGTCTTCTTCCCTCAATGTTGGATGGAGTAAGGGGGAGTCAGGTTTAGGCTAAACCAGCTCAGTTATGGTTGAGGTGCAAACACACCCTCCATTTCTGCTACCTTTATGACCCCCTCTCTTTTCCAATGGTTATGGTCAATCTGACAGAGAGAGGTATCCCAATCGTTGTGGTTTTTAGTATAACAATGGCCATGAGTGGGCTCTAGATGGACAAACTGTGTACTTTTAAGGCTAGGCTTAAAACTTTCCTTTTTGATAAAGCTTATAGTTAGAGTGGCTTAGGTTATCCTGAGCTATCTCTGTAGTTATTCTGCTATAGGCTTAGGCTGCTGGACGACATAATGACCACTTTCACCCTCTTCGCTACATTCTCACACTACTCTCCAATTTTGCATTATTCGCTGTTATTTCAGCTTTTAACCTTGTTCTCTCTTTTTTCTTCCTAGAAGCTACACCTGGCCTGACTGTGTGTCTACCTGTGACACCTTTCTGGAGAGGGGCATCGTCCAAGCTTCTGCTGGCAACAACTTAATGCTCACCCTCTACCGATGATACACTTGGCCCTGTCTTTTAGTGTTTAACCCTTTCTCTCTCCTAGATATGGCAATTGAATGAGCTTTACTGTGGCTAACTCTGTGCTCTTTTTCAGACTCTGAAAACTGGCTCTGAGTTTATCTGTTCTTTCTTTCTAGGTGAAACGACTAAAGGAGCTACATCCATTAACATTTACTTTTCCTTCCCATAGAAAGGACCCCTGGATCAGTGCTTCTTTGTTCTCTTTGTATCTCTGCTCTGTTCTCTCAAACCCCCAGTCGTTCGTGGCAGATGGCCGCTCACACTGAGCCTGGTTCTGCTGGAGGTTTCTTCCTGTTAAAAGGGAGTTTTTCCTCTCCAATGTCGCTACATGCATGCTCAGTATGAGGGATTGCTGCAAAGTCAACGCCAGTGACTGTCCACTGTCTCTACATGCTCATCCGGGCGGAGAGAATGCTGCAAGTCACTGACTGGATGCAATCTGCTGGGTTTCCTGAGACAGAAAACCTTTACATCCAATTTGAATAAATAACTGAATCTGACTGCACTGTTCAATGATTAGGATTAATTGGAATGTATGTACCTGACTTTTGTGAAGTGCCTTGAGACAACATGTGTTGTGAATTGGGGCTATATAAATAAACTGAATTGAATTGAATTGAATTATAGCTTAATCTTTGGAATCAAGAAATCAGTTGAAAAGAGCCTCACAACATGAAATAGACTGAAACATCTCCAAAAGCAACACAGCATTCCCTGATCTAAAGAAATTCAAGAACAGATGAGAAACAAAGTCATTGATATCTATCAATCTGGAAATGGTTACCAAGCTACCGGTGAAATGGAGTGTGTGTAATTATCCACTAATGGAGAAAACGTAGAACAGCGGTACCTTTCTGGGAGTGGTCAGTCCACCAGAATTACTCCAAGAACACACTGACTTTTTGTTTTTCCACAGCAAATGATAACCTGACCATTTTGGGATTAAGGTTGAATGCTCTATAGACAGTTTATGAGCACCCCAGCGTGGTTAAATGTTTATTAGCTGAATTACACAAAAAGAAAATGGGTCAAACCGGCCTGCTGTTTGAGCCACTTCAAGCATGCTAAGGCGAGGGAAGCTCTCATGTGCAATGTAAAACAAACATGTGTACCATTGCTAAGTAATTATGAATAAAGCTGAATAGACCTCTGTCTCAAACCTCACCCAACATTAGTATTGCAAAATCTCACCCGATGCTACAGGAAGATTTGCTCACCAGGGGCCGTTGGATTTTCCAAACTGAAAGTGGAACTTAAGACTTCCCTCACTGTCTGATTTATTATATTCTAACTGTAACTATATTTGTGATTTGTCAGAATACTGAGCTCTGAATAATAACACTGAACCTTTACAATAATACTGCACAAAGCCACATTTATAACACTTAATTAGGTTATTGCTGCTGCACTATGTGTATTTTTTCTTTAATTGCATGCTGTTAGTTCTTTTTTTTTATACCAAGTCAAATGGTTCTTTTTATCTTAAGCATTTCATTGCAACGTGGACTTTGTTTTACCTCCATATGACACATAAAGCAAATAAATAAATAAATACAATGAATTACAGTGTTATAACAGCGTAGGGTGCCAGTAAAACTATAGGAATTGAGCAGCAATAATAAGTCACACACAGAAATTAAAGTTGAGAAGCAACTCTTACACTGATACACAGCAAAAAGAAAAATGGCCATGGCGTAATTCAGATTACCCCAAAAGTGGAAAAAAAAAAAAGGTGTTCACACACAATTTCCATTAAAACTGGGGCCCTTATTAAACAGGAGGTTATTGCAGGTGCACCTTCTTTGTAAAGTTTGTGCATATGGTCTGTGTCAGTATATCTGTGTGCACTTGTTTATCTCCCTCTCTGCGTATCTTCTCCAAGGTCCTCTTACTTCACCATCTGCCTCAATCAGGATCTCGTTGGGTCCTCCGTTTTTTTTACTATCCACTCATAACCCCCCCTATAGATAATACATCTATTGTTTTCTGTTCTTGGATCCATCATGATATGGTTCAATATCTGTCAAGTGTTCTAGTGACTTTGAGGTGCCCACACTTGAAGGACCAGTACCAGACTTCAGATTTCACTAAGTTTAACTTTATTTGACCAGTGCAGACGAAATAATGAAACAGGTGAAAAACTTTCAAAACAGAAACCACAGATAAGTTAATTTAAATGCAATGCAATTGATAAAGATAAATATTTCAACAAGATCATGTTAATACAATAGTATGTTTAATCTAAAACTGGATATGTTTTATTTCTAAGCAAAATATATTAAATTCTATAGGAAGTATATTTAATTTATAAAGAAAAATATATTTCTTTAAGTAAAGGTTTTTTCTGCACACACATTTTTAGCTAAATTTGATAAATTTTTATACATTTTACGAATTTTAACTAACGTTTAAAGATGAATTTGGGTTTCCACTTAATTTATACCAACCAGGTGAAAACTCAACTGATGTAGCATTTTTATCTCAACTGAATACTTATTTTATGGCCAAATACATATATATTTAAACCTTTACTCAGAACACAGCATTCAAACTTCAAATATTTCCCCAATAGAAAAATACAACTACATTTTTTTCACCCAAACAGAGATTCTAAAGTGCATTAAAAAAACCTTACCAATAGTCCTTTTAAAATCAAAGTCCTATTTTTCCTCGCAGTCTTTGTGCCCTTCTTGTACAGGAGTTGGACAATGAAACTGAAACACCTGGTTTTAAACCACAATAATTTATTAGTATGGTGTAGGGCCTACTTTTGCAGCCAATACAGCGTCAATTCGTCTTGGGAATTACATATACAAGTCCTGCACAGTGGTCAGAGGGATTTTAAGCCATTCTTCTTGCAGGATAGTGACCAGGTCACTACGTGATACTGGTGGAGGAAAATGTTTCCTGACTCGCTCCTCCAAAACACCCCAAAGTGGCTCAATAATATTTAGATCTGGTGACTGTGCAGGCCATGGGAGATGTTCAACTTCACTTTCATGTTCATCAAACCAATCTTTCACCAGTCTTGCTGTGTGTATTGGTGCATTGTCATCCTGATACACGGCACCGCCTTCAGGATACAATGTTTGAACCATTGGATGCTCATGGTCCTCAAGAATGGTTTGGTAGTCCTTGGCAGTGACGTGCCCATCTAGCACAAGTATTGGGCCAAGGGAATGCCATGATATGGCAGCCCAAACCATCACTGATCCACCCCCATGCTTCACTCTGGGCATGCAACAGTCTGGGTGGTACGCTTCTTTGGGGCTTCTCCACACTGTAACTCTCCTGGATGTGGGGAAAACAGTAAAGGTGGACTCATAAGAGAACAATACATGTTTCACATTGTCCACAGCCCAAGATTTGCGCTCCTTGCACCATTGAAACCGAAGTTTGGCATTGGCATGAGTGACCAAAGGTTTGGCTATAGCAGCCCAGCCGTGTATATTGACCCTGTGGAGCTCCCGACGGACAGTTCTGGTGGAAACAGGAGAGTTGAGGTGCACATTTAATTCTGCCGTGATTTGGGCAGCTGTGGTTTTATGTTTTTTGGATACAATCCGGGTTAGCACCTGAACATCCCTTTCAGACAGCTTCCTCTTACGTCCACAGTTAATCCTGTTGGATGTGGTTCGTCCTTCTTGGTGGTATGCTGACATTACCCTGGATACCGTGGCTCTTGATACATCACAAAGACTTGCTGTCTTGGACACAGATGCGCTAGCAAGACGTGCACCAACAATTTGTCCTCTTTTGAACTCTGGTATGTCACCCATAATGTTGTATGCATTTCAATATTTTGAGCAAAACTGTGCTCTTACCCTGCTAATTGAATCTTCACACTCTGCTCTTACTGGTGCAATGTGCAATCAATGAAGACAGGCTACCAGGCTGGTCCAATTTAGCCATGAAACCTCCCACACTAAAATGACAGGTGTTTCAGTTTCATTGTCCAACCCCTGTAGCTGCCATGTGCCATGGCCTTTAAATAGGAGCTGCTGATTGCCCAAATTCAGCACACCTGGTGGAGTGTTCATGGCACACTGCTGTGCAACTGCTTACAGCATGTGTGCTTGTATGATGGCACGTATTTCCATATAGATAAGAAGACCGGTCACCGCGACAATATTAAACACAAACACCTCATTCCTAAATCTTCAGTCATCAAAATGTGTTGTGAGGACTATGTATTCAAGTACTCCCATCACTTACTGCTCATGTTAACAGTGTTTTACACATTTACATTACTAAACAATAATATGATGGGTTATCATAATCATAAAATGCTGCCCTTTCCTTCACGTGTTAAAGTCAAATGAGAAAGCAAGCAGAGAGAATATCCCTCTACCTTGTCTCTGCGCTAATAGGCTGAGCATGACCTGCGTGGTCCCTGATTGGCTGTCTCACATACGCTTGTGTTGACTGAGTGGTTTGTTTAAATGCAGTGGAACGTCTTAAACATAGAGGACAAAATTCAAGAAAATAAAAACACTCCTTTTAGTCTGTTTTAATTAGTGGATTTTTTCAACCTGGGCTACATAACCAATTGGTGGCACTGAAATATAATTTTCCGATGGTAGGGAATCCTTTAATATGAAAGAATAAATTAAATTAGACAGTGGCATCAAGGAAAAGTAATGTACCTGGCCATACCGCAACAGAATACTACGTATTTCACCCCACAGATCTCCAGTACACAGAGAATATACAAAACAGGAGCGCATGAAAAGCAACACACATTTCATCACAGGATTTGATGTTCCTCAAAATCTCTTCATCTTCCTTGAGTTAAGACCTGGGTGGTTTTCAAAACATCAGCATAAAGGACAATATGGGAAGCATGACAGCAGCTTTACTAAAGGCATCGTATTAATGTTAGTTGTTGTTATGGTAACTTTAAAGAAGAAATTATTCTTAAGGTTCAGGTAAATATCTATCTGTGGCTTGGGGTTACAGATTTGGGAATATTGTGTGTCCCTCTTCTTCGTCCTCTATTTTACCCTCACCAATTCTGACAGTCAGACAGTCAAAGAGTGAAGGGTCCTGTGGAGTTCATCAGCTAGTGAATAATAAAAGCTCCACATTGGACTAGGCTGTCTATCTGCTCTAAGAATGGCTTGTCTGTGACATGAATATGATTTCTGCTGCATGTGTGTATGTGTCTGTGCATGCATGCAAATGTGTCTGAGTGTCCTCTCTATGGTAACGATATGAATTATTCACTGCTTACCGAAGAAGCATTTAGGCTCCCTGGAGTGGAGCTCAGAAGGATGCCTCACCTCTATCTTCAAGCTCTTTCAGTGTCTTCCACATTTCCTATTCACCTACTTTACACTTTCGTCATCATTCTCATCGATTTGGTTGTTGATGCTACCAAAATGCTTTTCTTTAAATATTCCTTTTGTAGAGCTTCTTTTATCTCTGTGTGTCTGATTCTGCTGAACTGGATGAAAAACCATGAGTCCAGCTGCATATGATAAGTTGAAGGTTGGGTTTCAGATCTTTCTCTTTGAAGCTACGATTGTTTAATTATCATCACTTCACTGACTGGACTCAGACGTTCACAAATACCCACACAAGCACAAATCCCTAAAAGGCAAATTAAATCTTCTTATGTGAATAGAAAATGTTGCATACAAACGCAGACACACATATTGGGTAAAACAGAGTTAATACACCCACTAATCAGACTCCCATTAGCAAGAGGGGGATTTCACACCTGGGGACAAAACTCCCTTCATCTAATTGGTCTGCTGAGAAAAAGGCTAAGCACTTCACATCTGCTGAGATACAACACACACACACACACACATTCACTATTACACACACATGCAATAACCCTAAACCAATTGCTGAGCTCCTTGGGCAGTGTGCACAGTACCATTCTTTCTTTATCCATCCTTTATCCCCTGGTTCATCCCTCGCTTTCAGCTCCATCGGTCCCAATTACCACAGCCAGGGACCCTGATCCTTGGAACACTACCCAAACACACCAGCACAGACGTTTACACACCTAAACACATGAATACAGTGTGCAAAGTGTGTGTGCTCTTTCCTCGCCATAACAACACCAAAGGTCAAAGCTGTTTTAGCCTATTCGTTTGAGCTCACAGTGTTTTGCTAAGTTTTTGTATGTGAGTTTTCGGAGGAGGGTAGTTTCCCATCCGGAGCAGCCGTTGGGTTGCATATTAAACAAAGCCTGTTCATAGCTACCCTAATCCTTTCCCATAGCCATCCCTGAATGCACACTCTCTCTCACACATGTTTTTGAACAGATGTTGGAGTCCAGTGCTCAGTGCCACATTTTGTCCTCTGATAAAAGAAAGAATTGAAGATAAAGCACACATACAGAAAAACACTGCTGCAAACACTAGTTTGCTGTTATCTTCAGTCCCAGATGGCAAGTTGCAGTCAGACCCTAAAAAGCCTTATCTAACTACCATGTAAATCTTTTCAATGTTATGTTTATTTTCACCCTATGAATAAAATTTTGATTGTAGTTGAATGGTTTGTGAACTGGGTTTGAAAAAAAAAGAAAACAAATCTGACAAGGACACAAAAACAGAAGAGGATTTTCCTGAGGTCACCAATGGGGTCCAATGTACCACAGGGCAGCACAGCTGTGAACATGACATGATAATGGCTTTCTGTAATAAAGATAGTAAGGAGGAGAATTACAGCCAGAATACCATGATTTGTTTGAAGGGTGTGATTAAGAGAATGTTAATATTGCTGTCTTCACACATGAGGGGGTGCAGCTGTGCATGTTTGAAACACAACAGTGGCAAGCTTAATCTGACTGAGCAGATGAAGGCTGTGGGGATCCAGATCAATATGACAGCATTATTATTTTAATTGATCATTTTTACTGATGCATAGTTATGTAAATAAACAGCATGGAGTCTTCTCAAACAGAGATGGTATTTGCTGCATGCTCCTAAACTCGACAGACAAAATTATAATTAGAGCAAATGAAGCCAATGTCATCCTTTTTCTAGGATTTTCATTCAGTAGTTAAGCTATTGCTTAATCAGCCCGTCAGTTGTTCACCTCTGTTTTTTAGACATTATCTCGTTTGCAAATAAAATGTCTAGCATTGTCTAGCTTCAGTGACATCCCTGCCCCTTTCATGTAGAACCAGCATCAAATCAGTACATGTGCCTCCATCTAAATGGATGTACATTGCCTTTTTTGACTGTAAGTAAACTGAGTGAGTGCAGAGAAGATAGATGCTCTGTAGAGCTGTTTCTGAAACAGATCTGCCTTTGTGCTGTTTCAGTATTAGAAAGACACACAAAGCACAGGAAACACTATTCTTAAATCAATTTAAGTTTTTTCTACCCTGATTTCTGAATTTTTGTTTAGCTTGGTAAAAGATGACGCATAATAGGGAGGTAAGTGAGAAATAAAGTTTTGGGTCATCTGTACACAAGCAAATGAAGTCACTGCAATCAATCGTTTAACTCTCTGTTTAAAAATAAGGAAGGTAAATAATAATAAGTATTACAGCTTGTGTTCGTAGCTGTTTCTCATCAAATTATGAATGAGCTGGAAAATTGTAAATTATTTATTGCTTTGCTATTGCTTACCTCAGGTTTATATGAGTATGACTGACCCCTTGTAGATTGATGCACCTTCACTGTCATGGAGGTCTGTGTGTCTGTGTGCGACACTGAGCAATAGCCATAATTACCTCAAAATAGGTCTGCACTCTCGAGTCATCACTTATTGAGATTATGTCCCCGAACAATTTTATGCATTAATACATGTACACACACATGAAAACACTCATGCTGAAACAGAAGAGATTTGTGAAGGGTTTGGAGCTTTTTAACATAGTGTTTCAGAAACTGAAAATAATTTCAATGCATTTCAATGAAGAGTCCTCAACAGGGACGCAGCTGCCAAGCGCAAAAACATACGTTACTCACTAACTCTAAAAGCTATCCATGAAATAAGTGTGTATTGTGTGCGTAGCAAAGAGTGGGGTCTACAAATTGCTACAGACATCTGTGCCAGACTTAGATGTTCCACACAGGCCTCCAAAACTGGGATCTGAGTGACCTTATAAGCATATGAAAGGGTGAGGATTGTAACATAAACAGAAAACAAGCACATTTTACCACAAATAGTCCGACAGATCAACAACAAAATCACCTTTCCACGAAGTTTCACAAATTCTTCAACTAAATCCAAAGCTCACATATTGCACCTACACAATGGCTAGTTTGTGAACTCTTTATCTGACCTAAACAATGACCAGAATCAGGACATTTTCAGTCAATGTAGTAACAAAAACTGATCTCTAAATGCACTGTAAAAAAAACACAACTTCCTTTTTTGGGATGAAAAACTATTTTCAGTTGTGAAAACCTGAGTGTGACATATTAGGGACAATATCTTAAGTCAGTCCAGTAAAGCAAGGTAGTTGTAATCTTTAACATTATTTAGTGAGTGGTCAGTACTTATATCTGTAAGTTGTAGGTCATTGCAAAGGGGGAATTTTGAGCTAACTTTTGTATTTTTGTTGTAAAATGCGAGTAAACTAACTTTTGGAGTTGACTTTTGAATTAGAGACTGAGTGTAATGTTCAGTTTTAACAATAACAATACTGCTAAAGAAATGCAGCCAAACAAAAATTCCTTGTACTTTCTGTATAATGATAGTAAAGCTTCCTATTTATTTAAGTTACTACAACTCTTTGTTAAATTAGCAGTAGTTTGTATTTCTAATTGTTAGATGGTGGCCCGAATAACATTTTCCAGTGGCAGTCTGGTAAGATGAGGCCTAATCACATAAGTCCATTAGTTTTAATGGGCCTTAAGTCTGAACACCATCATTAAGTCTCCCATCATGTAATGCGTCTAAAGCATGCATTATGATGTGCCAGCATTTTGCATAGTGTGTGTATTGTGATAAGGAGTGTGGAATTCACATGGTACTTTACTTTTCCATATTTAAGAATCAAGTCACTCAGTTTAATCCTCGCTCAATGCCCTCAAGTTATAAAAAAACAGTTGAAAGATTCAGAAAATTGGTTGGGTTGCCATTAATTGGAGCCACCTTGAGCATTCAATGTGTGGAAATGAGCGAATAGGTGCAGACAGAGTACCTGCATAGTGTACAATATCATTAAGTGATATAAATGGGTCGTTGCATTTGAGTAGCACTTGCATACATTTTACACCAGTGGCGTATATGTGGAGTAGGTATGGCGTCTCAAAGTTGTGACGATCATGTCACAACTTCAATGCCAGTCCTCCAGTCTGACATACTATAGTTGCGGATCACATTGTGTTTGCTGCCCTGTTCAAATGTGTAAGATGGCGATCCTTGTGCGATATTTACAAGGTGTGGTATATCTTTGCAAGGGAAATACTCTATGGTGTAATAGGGTTATTAGTTATAAAAAAAAATATCTACACGAACAATACTAGTGGGTTAACAAAGCTCTCCAAACTTTGCTCAACATTGGTTTTACTTACATTGACACTCTAGTGTTCAGTCACTCTGGCACAGTCTACACATAAAACAAAGAAGTCTTAAAGCGTCTGAGTTGAAGCATTTGGTGCCTGATTTTATAATAGGGGTCCCTTCAATCAATTTAGTTGCTTCAACACATTCCCGCTAGTTGGTAAGCTGGATATCAGTTTTTATTGTCACACAGTGTCTTGCTTTGCATTTTTCTACCTTTTTTGAAAGGTATATGTTTTCTGTATTCTTTACTATACTCACCTGTCCTGGATTCTGCTGATGAGTGCAGCCGGCATTTAAGCTCTGGGTTGTGATCCATTCCTCGCTGGATTATTCAGTGACACTGGTACTGAATAAGACAGCTGACAATTCTCCCTGGAGATCTTCTCGAGTAACCTTGTGTTTTGTGTTTCTGAAGGACACTTTGTGGAGTCTGGAACTCACCTGTTGCTGGAGCTTAAGGACCTGTGGATGTGGACTCACTCTCCTGGAAACTCTCACCCGAAGATCAACAATCCTCCGTCCTGCCACTCTCACTCTCCCTCGCGGACCTGGAACACAAACTTACCTCGAAGACGGAATCACTTTCCTCCTGGATATTCTTTGCCTCCTCCTCCGAAGCTTACCTCTCTCCCAAGAGCCTGTAAGAACGACAAATACATTCTCCTCTTCATTCTCACCCATTCTCCTGTGGATTACTCAAGTAACGTCATCCTATTCCCTTACAGGACGAATCTACTTCCACCCTTTGTAAATAAACTTCACTTAAACTTTTCATCGGTCTCTGCCTCAATGTTCTGGTTTTGCCTGTACTTGAGTACTCCTCCTGTTACAACTCAACATTATTTTATTCTGTTCTGGGTTTTTTCTGCATGACTGCATGGTAAAATCCCATTCAGACCAAAGGAATGCTTCAATATTGTTCTGGTGTCTGAGTCTGTACACAGAGACTTTGCTTTAAAAAAGGACAGCAGCTGGTATGTAATCACACAAAAAAGTAAAGCTGTTTTGGTGTAAGCCCTTACAAATTGGAGGCCTTTTGAAAAACCACCGTAGAGGAGTGACAAAGAAGAGATGTTACACCTCCTCCGCCAGCAACTCTCTTCCCCTTCCCCCATTGTTCAGTCTCAGACATCAAGGTCGGACCGTGTTTCCAATGAAGCTCTGTACCACCCAACTCCCATCCACTCCACACAACAACACACACCCACACAGGTTGATGAATGCCTGCTGCTGTGTCCAGCTTCTCACTGTGACATCATTAATACAACATTCTGTCCACAGTGACATTGTTAGCAAGTGCCAGGGTGCAGACTCCTCTCTAATGATCCTCTAAATTTGACAGGCTTGACGTGCTGTCATGCGGTTGTCTTGTGCTGGTGTGTGCGTGAGCATCTATGTGTTGAGCAGAGTAGCCTGTGCATACAGTGGCACCTGATTTACTCAACGGGCCGCTGTTCACAGGGTGCAAGCAAATATGCTCCAGAGATGACTCCCTGTCTTTTTTTTAGAGCAATTAGGATCACAATTTCTGTCTCATCCAGAGACATATCCTCACACAAACACACATCCACAGACTGGGCTGATCCCTTCCACCTCCCCCACTTCGATGACCTACACTGAGCTAAAGATGGATTGCAAATAATTAGGCAGATAATTCCCCAGGCTGGGGAGAAAGATCAATGACTGATCTTAAAGCCAGGTTTAGTGTGTTTTTAACACAGTGGAGAGGACTGAAAGTTGAAGGAGCAAATTTATAGATAAAGCTTTGTTGTTTAAAGTTGCCTTACAATACGATGCATATGCTGTCAGAACTTGAGGCAATGTTCTAAACAAAAGTTCTCCAAACGAAGCTGGAAAAAAGCAGCAGTGTTGTCAGCAAAGTGAAAATGGAAGAAAGTAATCATAAAAGACAACATTTCCAAGACTGAATGTTTCATCCTGTGTCTTTGTTTAGCCCAACATCTGTCGAAACAGACTTCCTTTTTTTTTGCTTGGCAGTGGGAAGAGATTAAAAAAACGCAAAGAGATGTAGAAGAGAGGAGAGAGTATGGCAGGTCAGGCTGCACCTGCTAAGCAACGGATATATAATGTCGCTAAAGCTTCGTCTCCCTCCTCCTGTCTCTCGCTCTGACACACAGACAGGCTCACAAATCTCTTGACAAAGACTCGATCAGAGCCTCCTGCTCTTTGTTCAACTTCCTGCAAAGCTGCATCTCTCTTGTGCTCCTGCTGCTCTCCTTCTGTGCTCCTCCTCTTCCCTCCTTCTTCAGACAAAGGTGAGCACATGCCAGACTGAAAATCAGAGCAGAGCTTGGAGGATGCATATAATTGGCACGTAGACACACAGGAATACAAAGACAGACATGCACAATAAGACGTCTTTCATGCCAGCTAGACACTAAAACCTTCACATTTGACCCAATCATATTTATCTGCAAGCAGAAACAAAGGTTGCTCCTGCTATTTAAGGCCTTTTTAATTTTTAAAGCATTTACTTATTTTACTGCAGATTATCAAGAGTAATTGCAAAACTTGCAGCAGACAGAGAGGATGATAATGAAGAGGAAGAAGAAGGGAAGTATGTCATGCATTTGTATTCAGGCCCTTTACTCTGATGCTCCTGAATAAAAATCAATTGCAAACAACTGTCCATACAGGTTACCTGATTAGAGTCCACCTGTTTACAATTTAATCTTAGTATACATCCAGCTGTTTTGTAAAGGCTTCAAATGTTTGTTAGAGAATAGTAGTGAACAAACAGCACCATAAAGACGAAACACTACAGCAGACAGATCACATAGAAAGTTGTGGAGAAGTTTAAATCACAGTCAGTTACAAAACAATATGACCTACTTTGAAGATTCTTACGGAGCACCTTTCAGTCCATCATCTGAAAAAAAGTGTGGCACAAATGCCAACCTACCAAAATGTCACCTGTCCATTTAACTGACAGGCTGGCCAAGGAGTGCAATGATCAGAGAAGGAGCCAAGAGCCCCACTGCAACTCTGAAGGAGCCACAGAGATCCACAGATCAGATGGGAAAATCTGTTAACAGAAAATCTAGTAGTTCTTTGTTCCAAAAACGTAGACTTTATTGAAGAGTGACATGAAAAGCCTACACTAAAAGAAAACCATGTAAAAATCTCATTTGCAATTTGCCACTTTACAGCCCTCCGTGTAGGAGGCACAGCATACATGTGGAAGAAGGCGCTCTTGGTCAGGTTAGACAAGGGGTCAGCAGCTCCACTGCTCGAGTGCCACTGTCCTGCAAATTTTGTATGCATCCCTGCTCCAACACACCTGAATCAAACATACCACTCCATGGTATGTCAGCAAGTTTATAGCCTTCCATTTGATTGTTTTTGTTTTGTACCCAAATCTAACAGAGTCTGATGTAAAACGTCAGACTGATGTTTACAAGCTTTTCATCAAATCTGATTGAGCTTTTTTTGGAAAAAAAATAATTTCAGCCTCTAAATATAGAAAGCTGGGGAAGACAACCCAAAAGACTTACAGCTGTAATTGCAGCAAGAGGTAGGTTGATTGATTGATTGATTGTTTTTTTTTTTTTTTTCATTTGTACAGGGAGAGTGCACAACAATACATTGACCTAAAATAGGAAATATGCATGGTGCCAGGTTATAGCAAAAGATGCTAATTTCCACCTGTAGTCCCTTGACTGGTTGATGTTAATCATACCACACAATCGTAACAGACCTCGCCCCTCAGTTACACCAGTTATTAAAGACTTCCAGGGATTTATCATTTCTCTATCACACGCTTGCACCTATACAATAAACATACCTATTTGTTCATACACACATACACTTTCGCACTCTTACATACTTTCCAAAAGAACCAATTATACTTTTATTTACACACATTCATCACTAATGAGTGCAGACCTGCTTTGATAAAATCCATTTCTTTGTCAAATGTGCAAACACGTTATAATCTCAGTTAGTAATGTATTCCACTGATTCATGGCAACAATAGAGAAGGCAGATTTAGCAAAAGATGTCTTACATTTTGGAATGCTGCACTCTCCTCTAGTCTGCAACCAATGACTCAAGGGGGGCTGAATACACATGCACAGCACACTTTTTGGATATATATATTTTAATTTGAAAACCAAGTATTATTTTCCTTCCACCTGAAAATGCTGCACTACTTTTTGATATTCACAGAAATCCCAGTAAAGCACATTGAAATTTGTGGTTGTAATGTGAAAGTGTACATTTTTTTTCCTACAAGTCGTTTGTAGAGCATATTATTGAGGATTATTAAAATACATGGAACAGACCCAAATGAAGGAACAGCCTAAAAAAGGAGGAGGAGAAGAGCATAATAAGAGAAATGTATTACACACACGAGGGGCAGCTGTGGATTCAACGTTGTAAGAGGTAGGCAATCACAGGTTGAAGCCTTTAGTCATCAGATACATCTCCATATGAAAAGGAGCTCTGTGGGCCTTTAAACACCATGCATGCATTTCTAATGTAACTCAAACACAGTCCTGTGAATTCATCTCATTTTCAGAAGCAGCTGCTCAGGGTACAAGAGATAATCAGTCTGAATTTGACCTGTCCTCCAACCACCTGCCACGCAACATATTGACCATCAGAAATAAAACAGTTATTTTTTTTTTTTTTTTTTATTGAGCCATTTCATACACACAAGGAGCTGTGATAGTGGGGTGCCCATCCTTGTAATTACACAATAAAGTAAGATTAAGTAGTGTCACTGTGACTTCTGCGTTTGCTTCTCACAGAATACCTCCAGCCCTACCTGAATAACAGAGCAAGTGAATTCCAAGCTGCGCAGACCGGTGTGCTTGTTGGTGGAACGAAGCTTACAGTAAAAGCTGGCATCTGACTGACAACGCAAGTCACAAAACATAAAATATGTTAGGTTAAGTTTAATGATTTGTTTAGTTTGGAGGCATGGATGTGTGTGCATTTGTCTGTGCGTGTTTATTTTGAGGCATAAGGGGCATTGATATTGAAACAGGGCTGGGTGGGAGGATGAATTCAGACACAATTAATGGGCCAACTTAGTTATTTGTGGGCAAACTTATTGACAGAGTCAGTTCTCAATCTGCTGCAAGAATGCAGAAGTTGGCCAGAAACTACATAAAGACAACTTGAGGGGTTGTTCAGGATGTTACTTCCTCTGTCCAAAAGTAGCACTTTCCTACAGCTTACAGGTGCACCTCAGTAAATTAGAATGCTAAAAAGTTTTTGTTTGTTTTGAGTAGTTTAATTCAGAGAGATGTAACTTTGAAGATTATGACTTTTGGTTAAGCAAAACTCCTCGTTTTATTCCTTTGATTAGTACATTACTTTGATTAGTACATTACTTTAGATGAATAAAAAAAATATGTATCAATACAGAAATGTTATGCTTTGCTGACTTGGCATTTTTCCCAGCAGGCAGTCATTGACACCTTTCACAAGCCACAAAATGACATTACTGAAGATGCTGGCTGTTCACAGTCAAGCACATTAATGGAAGCTTAGTGGAAGAAATAATTTTGGTAAAAGAAAAGTGCATACAACAGGGGTAAATTCAGTTCTGACATGATTGTAAAAATAAGCCCTGTTAGTCAGGTATTGAAGAGTTGTTGGAGGATCCAAACACCGCCAGGAACCATGGAGTTGCATTTTAAGGTGATTTATCAAGGTAGACCATAAAAGTCCCGGAAGAGCAGTAGACAAGAAAGCAACTGAAAAATCACTAGGGAGGAACACATGGGGAATAACAGGCTTGTCAACGAAAAGCAGGCTGGATGATGGAATAATCTAAAAAAAAGCTATCTCAATAGAGACGTTTATAAATGGTAGGAGGTGAATAATAGAATGCCACACAGGTCATCAACAGAATCTATAGAAGCTGTGTGGCGACATAAATCAGTGCTACTATGGGAGAACAAAAATAAACACAGAATGAATACACCGGAGTCTTGCAACGCAAATATAACAATAAACACCAAGACAATTAGCGGCAAAAATTCCACAAGAATGAAAACCCAAATGGCAGCTAAAAGATTCAAGAGTTTGTGGGCGGGAGTTTGTGATTTAGGATCCACCATCCAGACTTATCCAGGATATGTGCTACAACTGTCACATTCCTTGTGTTAAGCCACTCCTAAGTCAGAGGATATCAAAAACTTCTTACTTGGGAAAAACTGTACTGGACTGTATTTCAGTGGTCCAAAGTCCTCTTTTCACATGAAAGTAAATTTAGTGTTTTATTTGCCTTATCTGCTGGTGTTGGTCCACAGGGTTGTGCCAAGGTCAAAGTGAGTGCAGTCGCCTACCTAAGAGCATTTTTGATTCCCTCTATTGACAAGATTTATAGGGATGCTGATTTAATTTTGAAGCATGGCATGGTACCTGTCCACACTGCCAAAGGTACCAATAACTACTTTAATGACAATCATATCACTATGCTGGATTGGTGAGAAAACTACCCTGACCTAAACACCATAGAGAATCTAGAGTATTGTTAAGAGGAAGGTCAGACATAACAGAGCGAACAATGCAAGCAAGCTGAACCCGGGCTTAAAGCAAAATGGGTTCCCTCAACAGAGCCACAGTAAAATACATCACTCTTTGTGCAACAAATCTATATAATACAGGACATTCTCATTCTTAATTGAATTAGTGAAATAAAATAACATTTTGGATTATATTGTATTTTAAAGACATGTACCTGTGCAAATACACCTCCATCAAAATGTTGCGGGGGAGAACAAGTCTGTCTGCAACAAACAGAGTACAGCTACAGCAGGCAAATTATCATAAACTGTTTCCTGGGGAGTTTTATTTTACTCTGCTTATAAGATATGTCGACCTGAAACATTTTCTCCAAAGTAACATAGCTGAGATTAAACCATTACAGTAGTATCTCTGCAAACTCTATCAGACTTCATGGAGAAAATAGCTATGTCAGTAGCAGAGTTCACCGACAACTGTGTGCAACCAAAAGTAGTAACAACACGCTGTGACAAAAATGAGAAACAACACCATTATGCCTTCTCAGCAGAACACAGAGCGCCATAATGGAATAATCTGCTAAACACATTAACTAAACATTACACTGTCACATGATGGTTGATGTACTATTAACAACTGGTACTGTTACTGAGCTGCAGGGGTGGAGTGATCATCTATAGGATTGTTGCTTGTGCAGATGTAACATTCCTCATGGGTTTCTAAATACGTACACCTGCATGCTCTGCACTGCACTTTATTGTCTGCTCGTGTTTTTTCCTGTTTCTCTTTATAAACAGATCTGACAGGAGAACAGAACACGACAGTCTGGTAAATCCAGTTACCCTCCATCCACAGAGGAAATGACCCAGCTCAGGCCATCTGTGATTGGAAGTGTGTGCATGTGTTTGTGTTTTTGAAGAGAATACTTTTGCCATGCTCATGTTTTATTCATGAGAACAAAGAGAATTTCTGGAATAAAAGCCTTTTTTAAGCAAAGGAGAGCCCAGTGATGTAAAGCAGGAGAAGGAAACAGTGAGGCAAAAAGTATGACTTCACTTGTTTTTTTGCTATTTTATCTCCCTCCCCTCCATCTT
Source organism: Girardinichthys multiradiatus (assembly GCF_021462225.1). Taxonomy (NCBI): domain Eukaryota; kingdom Metazoa; phylum Chordata; class Actinopteri; order Cyprinodontiformes; family Goodeidae; genus Girardinichthys; species Girardinichthys multiradiatus. The sequence goes on along the minus strand of NC_061805.1, from coordinate 33,667,729 downwards.
TCACTTTGTCCTTTGTTTCCATTCAGAGGCTTTCAAACAGAGGAAGCCAACATAAGGGACTGAAAGAGTCCTTGTAGAGAAGAGAAGAGCAGTGGAGGAAAGTGTAGCACACTCAGGAAAACTTGAGGAGAATAAAAAGGAACGGAAATAAAAGGATAAGATAGAATATTGTGGCGTAAGGAAGTAAAGGAATAGAAAAGATAGGAAAGGAAAGGAATATAGGAAATGTATTACTATATACAAAATAAGAAAGGAATAAAAGAAAAGGAAAACAATATGATCAAAAAAGAAAGCCATAAAAGGAAAGGAAAAGGAAAGAAAGTTGTGCAAATATTAATATGCAAAGATAAAAGACAGTAGTTGCAAACAAACCAGGTCTAACCACAGCCACAGATTCATTTTTCATTCGTGGGCAGCGGCTTTAACATTAATAATGTCATGGACCAATGAGCAATGATGCCATTTTCTTAAAACGAACGTTATTTTAAAGTTTATCTTGTGGCCTTTCTGAGCTCCTTTTTTGAAAAAGTGCAATTAATTAAAATCTCATTAAATTTGCAGCAGCTGATTTTTTTCATCTCTGTAATGGAATTTTTAATTGCAATAATTGGTCCCAAGTGATTGCTCCAGGGCATATGCTTGTGATAAAAGTTCTTATTAACGCTTTTTCCACACCGGAAAACACTCAGTGATCAGATGCACAATCATGTTCAATTACGGCTAAGACCAAAATATGTTCTAAAGCAATTTTAACTTCAAATTTGTCTGAGTTTAATCTTTAAAGTTAGTGATTATGACTCTTGTAATATTTTCACTGTAAAAAATCTGAACAAAGCTTTTAGATGTACTGTATTACCAAAAGTATTTGTAGTCCATCTTCCAACAAACATTAAATTTAGTGAGATCCCTTTCCTAATCTGTCGGGTTTAATATGATGTCAGTCCACCCATTGCAGCTACAAAAGCTTCAACTCCTCTAGGAAGGCTTTCCACCAAGGTTAGAAGTGTTTTCATTGGAATTTAAAATTCTTGCCTCAAAGTTGGAAACATACTGTAACTGCCCAAAATGTCAATATTTGCTGTAGCATTAAAAGTTTCTTTATCTGGGACTAAGGGGCCAAGCCCAACCGCTGAAAAACAGGCCCACACCATTATACTCTCTGTACCAAACATTACACTTGACACAGTTCACTCAGGCAAGTGCTGTTCTCCTGGCAACTGCCAAACCCAGACTTGTCCATTGGAGTGCCAGATAGAGAGGCATGATTCATCGCTCCAGATAACATGTCTCCACAGCCCTAGAGTCCAGTGGTGGCCTGTTTTACACCACTGCATTGGATGCTTTGCATTGCACTTGGTGATGTAAGGCTTGTTTGCAACTACTCGGTTATGAAATCCCATTCCAAGAAGCTTCGTTCTTGAGCTAATCAGAAGGCCACATGACGTTTTGAGGGTCAGGGGCTGTTGACTCTGCAAAAAATTGACAGCCTCTGTGCACTAAGTGTCTCAGCATAGGCTCAACCCCTTTGTAATTTTAGGAGACCTACCACTTTGTGGCTGAGTTGCCATCGTTCCCAATTGCTTCCACTTTGTTATAATACAACCAACAGAGTCCTGTTGCACATGCTATCACTGTACCACACTGGAACCACTGGAACCGCTGAGCTCCCGGAAGCAACCCATTCTTTTCCACATATGCCCCTGTACTGGTTTTTATGCACCTGTGGCCACTGAAGTGATTGAAACATCACAATTTAATGATTAGGATGGGTGAGAAAATACGTTTTGGCAATATAGTGCAGCTTCACATGATGAAATGAAATAATACACTCTTACAAAGGAGCTTTAGATAATTGTAAATTAACTTTAAATGCCTCACATTTAGAAAGGCATTGCATAATTTTGTCTTAAAAATAATATGTTAGTTTGCACATTTTCCTCTTTTTTCCTTTGTGAGAGAAAATTAGATCTGATTTCTCTCTACCATAATATAACCAAGACACAACAATTCTTTATTCCTCCAATCAAACTGATATTTTTGTTTTGACGTTATGTTAATAAAACGTTTTGACTGTATTAGTCACCTATTACATCACTGGCAGACATTTCTGTTGTCCAGGTCTGGTTTAAAAGCACATGCATTTTTTTTTTTTTTGTTCACCTATTAATAATATCAATAAAAAAACATAATTTATCCATATGTATGCACGTCGGCCGACAGCTGTAAATGTGCAGCAAACAGCAAAATATGGATAATTTATGAATGATACTAACTCCATCATTTATAAATGGTGCTAACTCCAAAATACACAAACATGAAAAACAATGCAACAGAAACGTACTGCGAAAGAAAAATGCTGCAGTCACATAAATACACAGAAGCAAAAGGGGAAAATGCTGCAATTAGCAAAAACAACAGTGAGTTAAGAAAATCTGCAAACTCGCTCCACAAAACGGAAGTGCACCAGACCACTAGGGGAGTGGACCACCACATAACAGGGGACCAGACCCTCAGTACAGACATTCAGTGGATGCCCAGAAGAAACTTGGAGAAGAGGAAGAAAATGTATGTTTTCCTTAATGTCTTTTTAAGTAAGCGGTTGTAATATTTCACAATATTATAGAACAGCAGCAGTCAAACGCTTGATAGACAGTGAGCTCTAAACTGCAATTCCCCTGTAGAATGTGACCACCCTGCACATACAGTGTGTAGAGTGGGTGCACCAACTTTAAATGTCCCAGAATTCCATATTGGAGATACAGTACAGACCAAAAGTTTGGACACACCTTCACATTCAAAGAGTTGTCTTTATTTTCAAGACTATGAATATTGTAGCTTCACACTGAAGGCATCAAAACTATGAATTAACACATGTGGAATTATATACTGAACAAAAAAGTGTGAAACAACTGAAAATATGTCTTATATTCTAGGTTCTTCAAAGTTGCCACCTTTTGCTTTGATTACTGCTCCACACACTCTTGGCATTCTGTTGATGAGCTTCAAGAGGTAGTCACCTGAAATGGTTTTCCAACAGTCTTGAAGGAGTTCCCAGAGATGCTTAGCACTTGTTGGCCCTTTTGCCTTCACTCTGCGGTCCAGCTCACCCCAAACCATCTCGATTGGGTTCAGGTCCAGTGACTGTGGAGGCCAGGTCATCTGGTGCAGCACCCCATCACTCTCCTTCTTGGTCAAATAGCCCTTACACAGCCTGGAGGTGTGTTTGGGGTCATTGTCCTGTTCAAAAATAAATGGTCCAACTAAATGCAAACCGGATGGAATAGCATGCCACTGCAAGATGCTGTGGTAGCCATGCTGGTTCAGTATGCCTTCAATTTTGAATAAATCCCCAACAGTATCACCAGCAAAGCACCCCCACACCATCACACCTCCATGCTTCACGGTGGGAACCAGGCATGTAGAGTCCATCCGTTCACCTCTTCTGCGCCGCACAAAGACACGGTGGTTGGAACCAAAGATCTCAAACTTGGACTCATCAGACCAAAGCACAGATTTCCACTGGTCTAATGTCCATTCCTTGTGTTCTTTAGCCCAAACAAGTCTCTTCTGCTTGTTGCCTGTCCTCAGCAGTGGTTTCCTAGCAGCTATTTAACCATGAAGGCCTGATTCACACAGTCTCCTCTTAACAGTTGTTCTAGAGATGTGTCTGCTGCTAGAACTCTGTGTGGCATTGACCTGTTCTCTAATCTGAGCTGCTGTTAACCTGCGATTTCTGAGGCTTGTGACTCGGATGAACTTATTGTCCGCAGCAGAGGTGACTCTTGGTCTTCCTTTCCTGGGGCGGTCCTCATGTGAGCCAGTGTCTTTGTAGCGCTTGATGGTTTTTGCGACTGCACTTGGGGACACTTTCAAAGTTTTCCCAATTGTTCGGACTGACTGACCTTCATTTCTTAAAGTAATGATGGCCATTAATTTCTCTTTACTCAGCTCCTTTTTTCTTGCCATAATACAAATTCTAACAATCTATTCAGTAGGACTATCAGCTGTGTACTGTATCCCCCTCTGACACAACACAACTGATGGTCCCAACCCCATTTATAAGGCTTGAAATCCCACTTATTAAACCTGACAGGGCACACCTGTGAAGTGAAAACCATTTCAGGTGGCTACCTCTTGAAGCTCATCAACAGAATGCCAAGAGTGTGTGGAGCAGTAATCAAAGCAAAAGGTGGCTACTTTGAAGAACCTAGAATATAAGACATATTTTCAGTTGTTTCACACTTTTTTGTTCAGTATATAATTCCACATGTGTTAATTCATAGTTTTGATGCGTTCACTGTGAAGCTACAATATTCATAGTCATGAAAATAAAGACAACTCTTTGAATGAGAAGGTGTGTCCAAACCTTTGGTCTGTACTGTACAATGAAACACAAAGCACTGTTTTGGTGTGTATGCTTGCAAATTAATACATTTTTAACAACAGAAACATAACAGTAAGTATTGAGGCAGCTTAAAATTAATTTCCATTTTTAAAACATTAAATGGCAAATGTTTCTCATTCTTTCAGACACTCTTTTGTTTATGGTAAATGGCCTGCAATGATTTGGCACTTTATCAACTCCCCAGAGACCCCAAAGCGCTTTACACAACAATCAGTCATATGTGAATCCAAAACTAACAGATCATTTATTGTCATGTTTGAGCCTGATTGTAATGAAAATGCATAAAAGCAACAGAGCTCTCAGAGTCTGTAAGATTGAATGAGGGGACCTGTTTGCACAAATAACCTAAAATGCACGGCTTGAGGCAGCATGGGCTATTTTTCCATTTCACTACTAACAAATGGATGCATTAAAACCTGGGGCACAGCGAGAGTGCGTCTGTGAGGTCAGGCCCATAAAATGTGCAACAGCAGGTGCCTGCTGCACTGCTTCGCACAGAATTATGCATTCAGTCATACACAGACACGACTGAGGAGGCACATCCAGACGTCTGACTCCAGGTTGCAGCGCTACCCGTTTCTTACCATCATCAAAAAGCAGGGTATCCTTGATTGTTTGATTTTTCAGATAAAAAAATGTGTTGCATTTGCCATTAGGGTCTCTGTAACAGATATGAACAGTAGTCATAAAAGCCCAGAGGTTGAACAGATACATGTAGAGCTGCAGATTCACTGTGCAGATGTCTGTCTGATTTAGATGATACACTGTTATGTTGTGTGCTGCTGCCAAGGGGTTCTGTTGAGGCCTACACTGCAAGCCCTGTGATTGGCCGGCCTCTGGGTGACCTGCAGCTGATGTGAGTCTCAAGATAACTCCATGGAGAGCTGCACATGGAGCATGATTTTCCGAGGTTAGTGGAACGTTGTTTGGGTCCGTGTTGATGGTTTCCGTTGACATGCCAGAAAATGGGTCAAGAACCTGTATGTGGTTGTTTGGTTAAAGTTTGTCATTGTGATTCCTGCAGTAATAAAAATGTGGAACTTTTGCTGTGCAATTAGGTGAATCAGTCCTGCTTTTTCCCATCCTGAATGATTCATTTGCTGCCCTTCGTCTTCTCAGTCAATATACTATGACAGTCAACCATTAACTCAGCTACAGTCATGAAAAAAAAAACGTATTTAGACATTACGAACATTTTATTTAAATTTTAACACTGAAAAGGTCAAATAATACAATAGCATCATAAGAAATCTGGATCAAAACTTATTGTAAAATGGAATAAAACAATGCACATTCTGGTGAGGAACGAATGAGGACACTGCCATATTTATTCCAGCCTAAAATGGCTAAAATTACACATCTGTATGACATTAAGTGCAGATGATGAGAACATGATTACTCAGCATTTTGAAGGAGTTTTGCCCTACTTAAACCTTAGAGCCGATGTGAGCTGAGGTGAGCAATGTGGTGAGATTGATAGAGCTGTCTGAGGCCTTCAGACAGAAGATTGTAGCCTGATAAAGAATTTAAAAAGTTCTCAAAAGAATCCGATATCAGTGGAAAAGTCTACAAGGGGAAGATATTCAAAACAACTGACATTCTGGCCGGGCCTGGCCGTCCAAGCAAGTTCACCCTGAAAGCAAACCGCAAGATACTAAAATAAGTCTAAAAAATGTCATCAGGTGACCTTCAGCTATAGCTGTTGTGAAATTGAATATTTCTACAATCAGAAAGAGACTGCACTTGTTTAACTCAGTGAATACACAGGTGTATACAGGGAGGTGCAGGCCAGCTGTATACACAGCAGCATAATGGCTTTTTGCGCAAAAGATAGAAATGAGACTTAAAGAGTGTTTACTAGAGACAGACAATTAGCAATTATAGAATATTAATCCTGTTTTACGACAACAAGCTGGAGCTCCCAGCTTGTTGTCGTAGACACCCCTGCCACACCTCGTTACCAACCCTATCTCTGTGTTTCCTTGGAATATGCACTGGTTTGGTAATTTTCTGTCTCCATCTTGCATTAGGGCCCCAGTTTCCTTCTGCCTTGACAGCTGTTTTATGTCACTTAATCACTCACCTGTTCCTTGTTCAATCACCTCCCCAGTATTTATATTTCTGGTTTGTTCACGGTTATTGCCTGTTTCTCCTGTTAAGCTCTGCATGTCTCATTTCGTCTTCTGTCTAGTGAGTTTGTTTTTTGGTTCATTAAATCACTCAGTGTGTGCCTGCCTCCTGCATTAACATTGTCACTCTGCGTATATTTCCTTTTTTCAGTTGCTCGAATTTATCAACTGTGTCAACACAGCAGATATCCCTGGTCCGTGTTTTAACTTGCCATTTAATGCCAAAGTGAAGCAGGACGTTTAAACTTGACAATGGACTGTTATGACCAGACTCACTGGAATGCAAAATAAATGATGTCTGAACAAACCAGCTTCTTCTTAATGGGGATTGAAAGTAAAAATCTATACAAAATGCGACCCATCTATACATGCCTTCACATGTGCAGTCAATAAATCCAAATAGGATAACAATGCTGCTGTAAAACCAATGGAGATGCAGAGGAGCACTTCACTCTCCAAAATGACTCTGTCTAGAGATGACAGTCATGTCAAAATATAACTTTTATGTCATGGTTGAGGTGAAAGGACCCAAATGTAGGCAAAAGAAAGGCAGTGTCAAGGTGAAAGAACAATTTGATGAAACAACAAAAGGTCTAAAACATTGGTGTCCAAACTTTTACTGGCAGGCTGGGGTGGTGGTCCCCCTTCAAAAGAAAGGTGACTGGAGGGTGTGTTCCAACTACAGGGGGATCACACTCCTCATCCTCTCTGGTAAGGCCTACGCCAGGGTATTAGAGAGGAGAGTCCGCCCGATAGTCGAACCTCGGCTTCAGGAGGAGCAGTGTGGTTTTCGTCCCGGCTGTGTGAGGAGTTCAAGTATCTCGTGGTCTTGTTCACGAGTGAGGGAAAAATGGAGCGGGAGGTCAACAGACGGATTGGTGCAGCTGCCGCAGTAACGGGGACACTGTGCCGGTCCGTTGTGGTGAAGAGAGAGTTGAGCCGAAAAGCGAAGCTCTCGATTTACCGGTCGGTCTACGTTCCTATCCTCACCTATGGCCATGAACTCTGGGTCATGACCGAAAGAACGAGATCCCGGATACAAGCGGCTGAAATGAGCTTCCTCCGTAGGGTGGCTGGGCACTCCCTTAGAGATAGGGTGAGGAGCTCGGCCATCTGGGAGGAACTCGGAGTAGAGCCACTGCTCCACCACATCGAGAGGAGCCAGTTGAGGTGGATTGGGCATCCATATCGGATGCCCCCTGGACGCCTTCCTCGGGAGGTGTTCCAGGCACGTCCCACCGGGAGGAGGCCAAGGGGACGGCCCAGGACATGCTGGAGGGACTATGTCTCTCGGCTGGCCTGGGAACGCTTGGGCTCCCCCCAGAGGAGCTGGAGGAGGTGTCTGGGGAGAGGGACGTCTGGGTGTCTCTGCTGAGTCTGCTGCCCACACGACGGAAGACGAGCAAAACGATGAGTATGAGTATGAATAATCTTTTGTTCTTACGAGAAAGAACAAAAGGTCTACAACAGTGGTGTCCAAACCTTTAGCCACATGGGCCAAAATCATTTATGTAAAAATACTTATGGGTCACAGAAATTCAAATTCTTCAAAAATTGAAATAGTAATTAATTTTGCTTTACCTGTTCAACACCAACAGAATACTTTGATCAAAAAACAACAAAGTAGCCTGATTTTTTTTAGGAAAGGGATCTGTATTATCATCATGCTAGATTAAATACTCTATGTGCATTGTGTTGCTCAAGTACAGTATTAGCAGCTTAATTCAAAGATTTAGTAAACATTTCTGACCAAAATAAGTTTCATCGCACTTTTTATTTTCGAAAGTAATGTGGAGAATTATAAAAGCACTTTTGATTCCCATACAGGTGCATCTCAAACATTCCCACAATCCGTCCACTCATCCACACAGAAAGCTGCTCTCTTCTGGGAGCAGCTTGGCTGCCTCCTGTAGCCTTCAGACATGTTTTAATGGTGAGCCTGAACCTTTGGCTCCTCTGGTTCTCCTGAGATGTACACACACACTCAAAAGAACTGAGTGGCATATACATCAGCACTAGTCACACAACCAATGCCTCTATCTCATTTGTATTCTTCTGCTGTTGCTTATCATCCATATTTTTATTGAAAACCCATTTTTTTTCTCATAACAAGTCTCGTACTGCCCATAAATTCAAGTTATTTTTCTCTCCTCTTTGGTCATGTGCTCTCCTTTGTTCCTCATCTTTCTCTGCACCTATTCTGTCCTTGTGTTTCTTTTACCTCAACATCACTCCACCTCGTCTTTTTCTCTATTTTTTATATTTCCTCACTTTCTGAGGAAAATGTCATCCTGCCCGCATTCAGGAGTCTTTGTGATTACATGTGAGAACACAATGTTTCTTTCTAAAAAAAAAAAGAGAGGAGGAAGTTAACTGTGATCAGAGCAGATGGAAGGACACCTGCTCAGTAATAATGTTTTGTTGCACACTTTGTCTCTTTTATGGCCAGTGGCTCAAACACACACACACATGTACCTCAGGGAGAGAAAAATGGGCTCAACATGAAGGGACAGCCTCCTTCTCCCATTTGGGCTGCAGTGACTGATGGGATGGGGATGAGAGTCGGATAAAAGAACAATGAGGAGGCATGGAGGCAGGTCTGACGGGAAAAGAGGAAAGTGAGAGATGGAGAGTGACAAAGGACAGACAGGGTGTGGCCACACATTTGGAGAGAGAAACCAGCAATAATTAGTCCTTTAGACTGATAATGTCTGTGTTGAGATTTGTGCTTGCCAGAGAGACTTTTGGTGACAGCCCAGATCTGTCTAGCTGCAGGACTGAGAGAGACTCTTAAGTTAACCAAGGTGGCTGAGGCTGGTTCTTAACCTGGTCTGCATTTGGTTACCTTGGATAGTTAGGGTGTTTTGAATAATAGCTTCCAGAAATAAATAAAAAATGGTAAATGTTTATTACTATTCAGACCTTGGAAAGTAACGCAAAAGATGATTAAAATAATGTTTATTCACAAAGCAAGGAAGAAAATTAGAAGTGCAGAATCTTGAGGTTCTTTGACTCTCTGTTCAAGGGAGGCATCTTGAAAAAGTGAGACTTGGTGACAATTGTATAATTAATAGTTAGAGTAATGTTTGTAGTTGTATCTCATACTGACGAGAGAGGCGGGCTTCAGTAATGTTACTGGTCCATGTGGTGCAGGCAGGTCAATTTAAGAAAGGATTGTTAATTTGAAACAACACAAGCTGCTCTGAGGAGTCTTGGAGTGGTGGGGTTCACAAATCTATGCAAGGCTTTGAGCAGAGTGAAGCTGGCTTGACAAGGAAAGGCTTAATCTTAAAGATTTTCTCAAGAACTCAGTAAAAGTTTCCCTGTCGCTAAGGGAACACAGAAAACATACAAGGGGAGTCCAAGGAATCATCGAATGAGGAAACTGAGAGAAAGAGCTTGATTAAACCACATAATCAAGATTACTTAATGATGTCTTTTAGGCATGTAATACTTGTTACTATGCTGTCTTAGTTCTGCTTACCTAACTGTTGTCTTTGACACTGTGGACCACAACATTTTAATATCAAGTTTAAATCACTTAGTGGGCATTCAGAACACACCACCTGATTGGTTTAAATCTTATCTGGTTAATTGGTCTTTCTGTGTCAACATTTTAGACTCGAATCCTGTGTTTCTGTGGGGTCCCGTAGGGCTTAGTTCCAGGACTATTGCTTTTTTCCCTGTATCTTTTAAAGATTTTAAAGTTTTAAAGATTGGCTGACCCTAAACTTCCTAAGGAAAAATCGGGCATGAAAATGGGTAGTGTAACGGGAGGATCTGGCGGAGAACAATGACCAACAGAGAACCTAAATACTTAGGAACAAATAGAGAATGACATTGGATGTCAGTGTGTTAATCAAAAGAGGATGAGGAGCAGCTGGCAGAAGGTAAGCTGGGAAACTGAGAAAGAGAGACTAATTAACAAAGAGGAAATGAATGAAGATACACAGAAACACTAAATTCAGGGGAAAAGACAAACATTAACCCAAGGGGAAGAGACTACAATACCCAGGGAACGGAACACAGCAATAAACTCAGAAAATAAGGCAAGAATATAGAACATAATAGGCAACAGGCAAATGATCATAAGGACCCTAAGGATCATAGCAATGAGTCACAAACTGCTAGAAGTACAAATGAACAGCTTCCTAAAGAAATTAACACTTTATTTTAGACAAACAACAGTCGTGTTAGAATATGAGGTCAGGTTTGGTTAAAAATAGTATACATTTAATGTCAGAAATATGTCTTAAGGGTACAATCCAGTTGTTTTTTCTGATTTCAAACTGAAAAATGTTGACTTCTGAAACAGACTTCTGACAGTCTAGACATGAACAAATATTGCACAGGACAGCTGATAAAATTACTCTGCAAAAAACAAATCTACCTTTTTTTTTGTTTTTTTGTTTTAATCAGTAATTAATACAGGTTGTCGCAAGTAAAATTGCCATAGGTGTATTTTAATTGGCACTAGCTTATAAAATTAGTTTAGTCCACAGTCAAATATGAGAAGAGGGGTAAACAATGCATGAGTTTTCAGAGACAGAGCAGTACAGCCTGGCAAGCAAGCAAACAGAGCAGAGCCTGTAACCAGCGGTACAAATGAGGTTCTTGGGACTATGCATGTCAATGAGTAGAAGATGAAGCCCAAGTGGGTAAAAACACACACAAGCAGCCACTCTCTGAACACAACCAGTGAGAGCAAAACATCATGAGGAGTGTCACCAAGAAAGTCTACTAACTCTAATACCAACAAACACATGCACACCTCTCTATCTCATTTCATTCACTTATAAGCAGATTCACCATGACATAGCCTGCAGATGTCATTAACATTTCAAACATGTAAAATTATGCAAACAGTCCACGTGCTGCAATGGCGAGCAGCTCCGCTCATTTAATCCGGTCGTCTAGCCACTGAGGCAAACTGTTTTCTCATCTTTCAATGATCCGAAAAAACAAACAACTTGTCAACATCGTGCACTTTCACATTTACATCACCATACATACCAAACATCGGGGGGGCTGAAAAATAGCTCGACTGATGCTTCTACAAAAAACCAATTTCAGAGAAAACATACAAGTCGGCATCTCGCACATGAAAGATGGTATCAATGAACACTTTCTGCTCCCATCATCTCTTCTGACCTGTTTCGATAGACTGTCCAACCTGGTCGCCTGCAAAAGCAATCTACTCTTATTTTATTTCATCCCAATCAATTCGTGCTTGGATGAACTGACCATAGTGTGTGTGGGTGTACATGTGTTAGCGTCCATCTCGCCTGGTAGAGGTCTTGGTGCAGGTTCTCAGAATATTAGGTGATCAATCATTTCATACAGCTTTAGATTAGAGCCCCATCGATCTGGTCTCAGCTCTGACAGTCTGACTCAGAACACATCTACCTGGACATGACACACACACACACACACACAGACACACACACACGTACATGCATACAGAGTCTTTTCTTCTGCTGCATTTCATGTAGTGCCTCCCAGAAGCATACAGTACCACATACACACATACCTGGTATATTTACTGAGAACCGCAGTCTCACACAGTGCGGAACCCTGTGCAGTAAACATCCAAGGTGGGAAGAGTTTTTACCCTGTGGGTGGCTGCTCATTTGTATGCCCCTTTCACTTTGGGTCAGCTCTCCTGCCCCCGGTTCAGAAAAGTAGACATACACTGTCACAGCTTGATGTTCTCGTCATAATTTTCAACTGACAAAGGAATGTCAGACATTTTTCTACCTGTGTGAGTATGTGCACTGCATTTCACTTATTAATGCTGCGTATCGTCCCAGTCGATGGTGATGTGTGATGAAGGTCCTTGCCTGAGGGTAGAAAGACCAAACGGTGAAAGCTCAGAGGTGTGCACTGTTTGCACAATCACTAAGTCCAAGTTCCTGCCTTTATGTTTGTAATGTTTCCTATGTGCGTGCATGTGTGTATGCATGTGTGTATTCACTGAGTTTAGCCTGAAATCATTAACACTAGATATGCAGTGAGGATGTCATCGTGTTATCCGTGTATTGTTTGAAGATCTCAAGTTGTCTGTTTTGTAGAGCAGCATTTGGAAATATCAGAGCAATGAACATCTAAAGCTTGTCAGCCTGCTCTTGGTTATGTATGGGTGACTTCTCCAACCACTGCAGAGTAGAGACATAAACACAGGTTACAGCTGAAAAAAAAAAAATTTTTTAACACCTCTTATTTACATAAACTGAAACGTTTGGTGAGCAGTGCAGAATTACTGGGAAATACGTAGGTCTATGAATTACTTGAAACTTGTTTCTCAGAGGCCGAAAGGAAAAGGTTTTATGGCCTAATTCTGAATTACGTCATCCAACTTTGATCTTAGACAGTAATGTTGGGAATGGAGATGGAGTCAGTTCTCAGAACCACCTTTGTGATCAGTCAACTTTGTCAGCACAAGACAGCTAATGCCGTAAAAATAAAGAAAATAGCACCTTGCCTGGAGTCAGACACGTTGCTGTTTGAACTCACATAGAACTGATCTTGGTTTCTGTGGCTGTGCCAGGCGGGTTGAGTCTCAGCACAAACAGCTATGGGATCAGTGTGGGGTCACTCTGAAGTGGTAAGGCAGCCCAGTCGCTTCTAAGGATCGAAGGCACTTTATTTTGACTCAGGCCATTGGATGTACAAATGGCACCCACTTTGTGTCACGATAGAACTGATTTGCTAATACGAAGAGGAACACAACCTAAGTAAGGTCACCGGGTAAAGGTAAGCACATCCACTGTGTGGACAAAAATAATCTTACACCAATTTCACAAAGAATATGCAAACAAAATGTATGATGCTGACAAAAAGAACATTTAACACAGCCAAACTGTGAAATAAATGATCGGCCCCTTACCTGTGTCAAATGAGAAGGCTTTCAGACGAGACATGCATTGAGTTCAATGACATCAACACGTAGACAAGTCGTCCTCAACTCCCGTTAAGAACTGGGAAACAGAAGAATTGAGACCTTCCTTCCTCAGTGTATAAAAAAACTGCAGGACCATACCATGCTGCATGGGGCTGGTGGTTTTGGGACTGGAGGTGAAGCTCTAGGAATGACAAAGCACCAACTACTTACAATGATGGCCTTGGAGTAGTTACAAGGGACGCTGAAGGCCTGTGATGAGGCACTGATTCAATTATTGATTCCCCGGTGCCTCGAGATAAGGTGGACATGACTGGATGAGGCATTGGCACGTGCTGAGGCTGCGGCTGGGGAAGGGTGCAAAGAAATCTCTGAGGGCTCTTCTGTGGTCCATCTCCACCTCATCAAGCAGTCCTACAAGGCTGAGAGAGAGAAGAAAAGATGTACACTTCTGTACCACATCCATGCAGTCTGCTGCAACCCTCAGTTGCCTCCACATTGTGCAGGGCCAAGTAATTTCTCTGCTGGGTCCTTATTGTCAGATCCTTCGATTGTAGAGGATACAAATGCAGAGGAGACGCAGCAAGGCTCATGATAAATAAGGACTTTGATCATGGAAAAAGTCAACCTGGATATTGGCTTAGGACAACTGCAGAGGATAAGAAGGCTGACTGATTGAAGCAAGGAGTTTCAGTAAAATGAGAAAGCATAGTTCGCGGGATGGTGACAAATATATCACAAATATATCACTTTAGCCATAATATTTATACACATTCAGTCATCATCCACATTGGATAAGACACATCATTAATCTTTATATTTAAATTGAGGCTTAATTCTAAATTATTTCAAAGGATTTTGCGTGGGTTCTCACCGGGTACTCCGGCTTCCTCCCACAGTCCAAAGACATGCCTGTTAGGTTAATTGGTCTCTCTAAATTGCCCTTAGGTGTATGAATGAGTGTGTGCATGGTTGCTTGTGTGTTGCCCTGCGATGGACTGACGACCTGTCCAGGGTGTACCCCGCCTCTCGCCCATAGACTGCTGGAGATAGGCACCAGCTCCCCCGCGACCCACTATGGAATAAGCGGTAGAAAATGACTGACTGACTGACTGATTTTGAAATTAAAAAATATAAAATTACGGGGCACCAACCCTAGAGACCTATGCTGCATGTTTTCTCCCTCTCTCCATCCCACAAATAAAGGCCAGTAGTGGCATAATAAAAAAAAAAAATTATAATGCTCAGTCTCATCAAAGAGAAACTCCCCTGTGTGTCTAATGGCACACTAGAGTCTAAACAAACTGCACAAAGCCAACCAGTAAGGTTATAGACTACTTATATATTTAAAATAGTTTGCTTTCACTAAATCTGTGGTCCTACAAGGCCATTAGAAGTAACTTGAAAAAGGATAGTTTTGTTAAAGTTTGCATCAAATATTGGATTTGGTATACTTTATACAAATATGGAAAACTAACCATTTCTGAGTGGTGACCATGGAAATTACCCAAGAAGACCTTTTTACTGTTTATTTTGATGTGTTAAAACCTCTTGCTTCACTGAGAGTTACTTCTTCTATTAATGTTTTTACAGTCTTAAGGGAAAACTTTCATTTGTATCCTGTTGCAATGCAGCTAAGCAGTGAGTGTTACTGGGGTAGACAAGTGACCAACTGAGATATACTGAAGGAGGGCAGTTTGACCAATGAGAGAGCTGGTCCTATTGTAAGTGATTTACGCTACTGACATCTTTAACCAAATTACCCAGCATCCTCTGCACTGAGATTACTGTGATGTAGAGTCACTGCTTGTGTGTAAAGTGTGTGTTAGTGTGTTATTATCCTTTTCCCTGAGCTGCAGCTTATGGAGAACTGCAAGAGGAATTTGGAGAAGGGGGATTTAAAACTAAATAGAAAATGTGTCTACTTTGGGGGATCTTCTATAATCAGTTTTTACATTATCGTGCAGTTATTGTACCCGCTGTTCAAAAGGACAGGCTTAAACAAGATGTTCTGGGTTTATTATAATTGATTATGAGTCTGAATTATTGTTGGGACACCCAACAAGCTTCTTGGTACTTTTCATAAATCCATATGAACTGTAACACACACGGACTAATGCAAGCTATGGTAGAAAACAAAAAAATAAAGAATGCTCACATGCATTGGATTACCTGACTTCCCAACAACTAAACAACTAGGTAAAGTATTTTAAACTGAGAGGGGTTAAGTCTCACTTATCAGCTATAATTTGTCTCCAAACAATATGTAAGCAACAATACAACAGATACTACATGTGTTAATTTCTGCATCTTTCCACTGAGACTAACATAGACTGTATAACTGAATAAGGCAAGACCTAAAGAACGCTAATAAACAGCAAGGAAAAAGTCAAAACACAACCCCAAAAGAAAACACAAACCAAACATCTGTGAATCGTGATAAAAACTGTCACAGGGGTTGTCTCTGGGAGTAAGGACCAACTGCGGACAGGCGGGAAGCAGCAGAAGATGGTAAAAAGGGTTTAATAAATAAACAAAAACTTATAGGAGGGCAGGAAGCAGCAATAGTAGCAGTAGTAAACCCAAAAGCACTATGAACTGAAAACATCCACAAGAAAACAAATCTAAACAACTACAGCACCACCTCTAAAACAATAAACAGAAAGAGATTTCAAAACTCCAATGTGAGAACAAAATGAGAAAAACCCAAAACCAATCACCCCCAAATCATAACATAAATCACCTTAAAGGCCCAACTAACTGCAGGGAGCTGGGTAGAGTAGTCAAAAATTGTGCTCAAGAGTAGCATTACTTTAAAAAAATAATAGTCATGTAAAAGAAAAAAGTATGGTGCAGTAAAACAACTCCTTAATGTAAATGTAACAAGTTGCTACCTTCTTCTGCCATATGATCCATTATTTAATTTTAGCTGCTGCTCTCTTGGCCTTTAAAGACAGATAGTGGAAGGCTGTCTCATTTCACGCTTGCAATATTTAATGCTATTAAACTAGACACACAGAATTATTCAAATGCACAGCCCTACTGATATATGTGCAAATACATAGCAGCAAGATGAGGGAACTATCTGATGGCCTGAGTAACTTCTGTAAATAGGAGCAGCCTTCCTGTAGCAGTGGCATGCAGTCATGCTCTGTGCCTATATGTATGAGGACACATTTATACCTTTGGTGTGACAGATGTTTGACCAATCCCTAGTGATCCCATTACAAGACCCGAGGAGCAAGGCATATGAGTGTGTGCGTGTTTGATGGAGAAGATAATCTCAGGACTGTAGTTATTTAGCAGCACTCTCTATCACTGTGGCATGTTATTATCTGGCTAGGGTCTAAGTCACATCACTCATACTTACACACAAATAAACAGCATACACTCTCACAGAAACACAAATCTGTATTGGTTTTTCTGTGTTTTCATTCTTCACCATCAAGCAGCAACCTCCAGGTCTAAAAAAGCTGCAGATCTTAAAAAAGGGCTGCACAACAAATAGAATAAACAATTTTACAGAAAGGTATAAAAATAATATAAATAAAATAAATAACGACTATAGGGGTAAAATTATACATCCAACTCATCAGAACGAGATGGCACAAGATTGTATTAGTATTTCTGGGGAGGAAAGTAAAAAATGTTTCTTTTACCAGAAATCAATTGTTTATTAAAGATTCTGTAATAATTATAGAGTATTCCAGACAAGGTTAAACTAGTCAATTTGTTCCTATATGCTTGGATAGTACAAGGTGGTCCTAGCCCCAAAAAGGCAAACATTGAAAAGGCTAACCTTTTTTGTTTTCCTCTAAAGATTTTATGAATCTCAAATTGTGTTCTATTTAGCGTAGAACAGGGGTGTAAAACTCCAGTCTTAGAGGGCAAGTCTCCTGCTAGTTTTAGATTTGTCCTTGGTCCAACACACCTGAATTACCTCCTCAGTACAAAGTCAAGTTCTACAGAGTCCTGCTAATGACATAATTTGTGTGATTCAAGGGGTGTTGAAGTAGAGGCACTTCGAAAGGTTGCAGGACACCGGCCTTCGAGGAGTGGAGTTTGACACCTGTGGTGTATGAAGACGTTCAGGTTTAGAGCTAATATCACCTAATAAAGTGACTGGCTAACTATTTGTGATTGTCTTACCATTAAGAGCTAATGGTTAGCTGCTGATTTTTAGCTACTAACCGATTGGAGAACCACCAATTTTTCTTCCACCACAGTTTGAGAACCATGGGTTTGGACAAAGACAAACCAGTTAACACTGATGTGCATTATATCGCAAAGTTTTCACTGGTCTAGTACATTTCATGCTTTCAGAGAACTTTATGCTTCCTTCTGCTGACAAACTTTGTGAGGATGCTGATTTCATTATGCTGTGGGATGTAGGATTGTCACGAGGAAGATAAGAGATGATCAGAACCAACAATGCAGATGACCTGAAGGCAGCTATCAAAGCAACATGGGCTTTACACCTCAGCAGAACCATAGGCTGGTCATTGATGCAGTAATTCATGCAAAAGGAGGCCAAAAAAGAATTGAGTGCAGTAAAATGAATATACTTTTCAGAAGCTTGACATTTCTGTTTAAAATATTGTTTTTTATTTGATTGTATGTAATATTCAAATATTCTGAGACACTGAACTTTGGGTTTTTCATTATCTTTGAGCTATAATAATTAAAATTACAAGAAAAAATGCTTGAAATATTTCACTCTATATGTAATAAATCTATTTAATATATGAGTTCCAATTATCCAATTTGAATAAATAACTAACTCTGACTGCACTGTTCAATGATTAGGATTAATTGGAATGTATGTACCTGACTTTTGTGAAGTGCCTCGAGACGACAAGTGTTGTGAATTGGCGCTATATAAATAAACTGAATTGAATTGAATTGAGTTTCACTTTCTGTAATGGGTGACAAAATATATTGAACTTTTTCACGATACTCTTAAGTTTTTGAGCTGTAAAGATGCAGTGTAGTTGTCTTTAAAGCCATAGTAAAAGACCACTGTCTAAATTTTTAACAGTATTAGAAATAGTTGTTTTTTTTGACCCGAGCAGCGTTATTCCAGATGGTTTGATTGTAGGTGATGATCACACTTGGCTGAGATTAAATGACAAAATGAATTGCCCTTGTTAACTTGTCATTTAAATAGTTTAATCACCATAAAAAAGAAACATACACCCTGTAAAGCTTGCCAACTTGACTTCAAGGGAATCGAGCATTGCATAGCAAGTCAGTTCAGCGCATGGCTGTAAACTTACACCCAACTGCAAACACACTGATACATCTATACTCACAATATGCTACATTTTGAGTGGTTTGTGCATATAACATTTCCTGTACACGTCATAATGTACCATGCATATTTATGCCAATTTTGATGACAAAACTCAAATAATGTCACTTATACTGGCAAAAACCTAAAAAAAATTCACAGGTAATACCGGTGATTTGTGAAAGCTATCTGGTTTATTATGAGGCTGATCAAAGCTGTTCATGCTTGCAAGCTTTTAAATGTTTATAGAGCTCAACCTGAAAGAGAGATACAGAGATAACAAAGGCCATCTTGCACAGGTGCCTATGTGTGTCTTTGTGTATCAGTGTCTTGCAGAAGTTTATGCTTCCCCCTGCTCATATTATCCTCAGGCCCCTCGTTTACAAGCCTCTTGTACCGGCACCTGAGAGCAGATTATTGTTTAGAAGACTGGCAGCAGAGCAGGCAGAGAAAGTGGATCCCATCTCCTCTTTTCTAATCTAATCAAATTTGATGTTTCCAAACACACAGCGGCAGGCTGAAGGCACTGTGATGATAACCCAGGAACAAAGCCCACGCTTGTTGCTGCAGACTTACCTAAGCTTCTCCAATTCCTGCCTCAATTTAGCATTCTCCCCCCGAGGCTTAGAGCTGGAAAACAACATGAAAGCAATTTAACCGGGTGACACCGCATACGTGTGCTGTGCTTAGTGTGTGTGTGTGTGTGTGTGTGTGTGTGTGTGTGTGTCTGTGTGTGTGTGTTTGTGTGGGTGTGTGTGTGTGTGTGTGCGTGTGTGTATGATATTTTTGGTGGAGCAGACTGTTGGGTTATGGGGGCATTTCCTCTATGTCACCACTTTATAACAAAGAGACATAGAAATCAAAGCTGAAATCCACAAACATCCCTGCAGCTTCTCCATAAAAACTTCATTTTTTTAAAAACAGCTGTCACGCCCATAGACTGCTGGAGATAGGCACCAGCTCCCCCACGACCTACTATGGAATAAGCGGTAGAAAATGACTGACTGACTGACTGACAACTTCATGCTTTTATAGTATGTTTTTTTTTCAGTTATTTTTAAATACAGTGTTCTAAGAATATTCATACCCCATAAACTTTTTTCACATTTTGTCCTGTTATAAGCACAAACTTCAATGTATTTTGTTTGTATTTTATGGGATATCTTTGTGGGCCAAAGAGTTAAATTTTGATCTCATCTGACCAGAGCACTTTCTCCCACATGTTTGATGTGTTCCCTACATGACCTGTAGCAAACTTTAACTGGGCCTTCTTCTGGCTTTCTTTTAACAATGGCCTCCTTTTTGCTTCTCTTCCATAAAGACCAGATTTGTGGAGTACATGACTAATAGTTGTCATGTCAACAGATTCTCCCATCTGGGCTGTGGATCTCTGCAGCTCCTACAGAGTAACCAAGGGCCTCTTGGCTGCTACACTGGTGGATGGCCATGTCTTTGTAGCATAGCAGTTGTGCCATAATCCTTCCATTTGCAGATGATGGATTGAACATTGCTTTATTTGTAAAACATTTTTAAAACCATATATAATTTTCAATTCAGGTTACCATTATCCACTACTTTGTGGTATTCGGTTATAGAGAATCCGAATAAAATACAATGAAGTTCATTGAGCATAAATACTTTAGTAAGGTTGTATGTCCTGGTTGTCAGTACAGCATGACAGTAGATATTTCACTACTTTAAAGCTTTTTTACATTATTAAAGCATTACAGAGTTTTTTAAAGTCAATGTGGTAATATGGGGGAGGGCTGACTGCTTTGATATACTATGTGTGCATCAGATGTAGCGATTCCCTCAGTCAGTGCTGCAGAGATCCTTTCATCACTTTGACCTGCCCTACTCTCACTTTCATCTCACACCAACAAGGGGCTCATTAATTTCTTATCAAAGGAGGCTGATTCACTGCAGGTCTGTGGACAATATTCAACCATTTATGCAGAGAAAAGGGACGTTCCAAACAATATGGAACAGTGAGAGCGACAATAAACACACAAAGTGGAGCTAAATCCAATTTTTCACTCCCCTTGGCCAAATTTTAATCTACCTGGAGATGAAGACTGGAAACAAAGCTGCTCAGAGCTGAAGCATAGTAAAAAGCTTTTTTTCAGCACACTTGGAAAGAAGACACTCACTGCTTGAGTGTGCATAGGTCTGTGTGCACATGCATGCAGGAATGGCTGTTTTGCCACGTTCCAGATAATTCCACACACGGGCGGGGCCCCGTTCTCCCTGTGTACCACCAGCACACCGTTCTGCTCTACCCTGGGTCTGAGAAACAGGCGACTGAGCCTCGGTGTGTGCCTGTGTCAGAGGCTGCAAAACATAAGTTTTTGCATCAAAACTTTATTTCTGCATTAGCTGAGGGGTGAGACTTCTTTCTTGCATATTAAAGAATCAATCAAATTTCTGTCTTGATGGAAAGAAACAGAAAAGTAAGATGCTTTACTGTTTTGTGTTGCCAAAGGCCCATCTGGGGATGTGCATTGCAAATGAGCGAAGGCTGTAAAGGGTTCAGTATTTGTTTATACTTAATGCTTGTCCCAATGCAAATAAACAATAAAGAAAGGAAGAACACTGATGAGAAATTGAGTTAGAGGATGGTATGATGATTCAATCTGAATCAGACGTGGCCTCTAATTACTTGCAGCCAATCAAGTTAGAGAATTATCATGTGATCCAGCTTCCTATGAAATGAGAGACAAAACTATTGGAAATTAGAAATGAGGCAAACAGGAAAACATAGTTATAAATACTTCAGAGCACAGAGAAATCAACAAAAAGAAAAGCTTTCTAACAAGTTTATTTAAAAAAAAGTGTAAAAGGAGCAAAATAGCCCTAGTAATCTTTGCATGATATTCATCTAATATGAGATTACAGGTGATGTTCTCACTTTTTAGCTTCTGAACAACAAAATAGCTCTGACTGAGCTGTGAAAACTGAGAGAATTAAACAAGAGGACATGAACCACCATGTTCCACAAATATTGCAAAATCTTGTTTTTCAAATCGGTTTGATTACAGAAAAACCTTATGAAGACACTCCAACCCCCACCTCCTCCATCGCTCAAATTGGGCTCAATCCCATTAGCAATGGTAGTCCAAATAACAGTATTTGAAATTACCACTAAACAACAAGCATAACCTAATTTAGGACTGAACTGCATTGAAAAATAATACAGTGTTAAAAAAATGTTTGTTGATCTCTAAAAACGTGCGTAATAAAGCAGCAATATTTAGGACAAAAGCAACATTCATATGATTCTTGTTGTGTTACAGTGCCATCTAGCTTCAAAGTGAAGAGTTTCGCACTATCTGCTATCTGTACATACAAGATCTGTACATATTTCCTTTAAGCCTGAACATGTTTTTAAGTTACAGTTGCTGATTGTATGTTTTCAATCTATCAAAAGTTGGATGGCTGATAACTTTCTCCAACTTAATGATGAAAAAACTGAAGTCCTTGTTTGTGCCCCTGATAGATTTATACCGAGGATAATGGAAGCTCTTGGTCCTCTTGGCAAATTTGCTAAATCTTCCATCAGGAACCTTGGTGTAACCTTTGACTCTGCTTTCTCCTTAGATACCCACATCAAATCTCTGGTTCACTCTTGTTTTTATCATTTACGTAACCTTGCTAAGTTAAGTCCCATTGTGTCACGTTCTGAACTTGAGATTACTATCCATGCATTCATTTCCTCACGTTTGGATTACTGTAATGCTTTATTTACCTGTCTTAGCAAAAACTCCCTGGAACGTCTCCAGGTTGTTCAGAACGCTGCTGCTAGACTTCTGACAAAATCTTCTAAGTATTCCCACTCCACACCGTTACTCATCCAGCTGCACTGGCTCCCCATTAAATTCAGAGCTCAGTTTAAGATTCTGGTCCTGACTTATAGAGGTCTTCATGGTCAAGCCCCAACTTATATCAGTGAACTCTTATATCCGTACAATCCCCCCAGGTCTCTGAGGTCATGCGATAAAGTCCTACTGGCTGTACATCACACAAAGCTGAAAACTAAGGGTGATAGAGCTTTTGCAACAGTAGCTCCCCGACTCTGGAACTCTATCCCCTTGTGTATAAGGACTGCGGATTCGGTGGTGTCTTTTAAAAAACAGCTAAAAACTCATCTTTTTAGGCTTGCGTTTGGTTAGTTTATTTTTGATTTTATCTTATCTTCTATTTTACATTTATAAATATATTATTCCAATTGTGTCTTGTATTAGTGTTGTGAAGCACTTTGTGATCTGTGTCTTGAGAGGTGCTATATAAATAAAATGTTACTTACTTACTTACTTACTTACAAGATGATGACCCGTTTAAAAATCATTTATCTCAACCCTCCACTAGTTGTTCTCTACATACTGTATCAGGTTTTTGAATTTTGGATTAAATAATCATCTTTGCAATCTTAAACACCCTGTGGCCATGTACTGGCACATAATCATTCAGTACAAAATCAAGTGATGCTGCAAAAGTAATGTAGGTAAGTAATAGTGCTGTTGTGGTTTTGTGGTTTTACACAGTTATGGTGAAGGCTGCTGACTACACAGTATCCCTTCAGCTGTTTTCAAGCATATTAATAGAAGTTTAGTGGAAGGAAAAAGTTTGGTAGAAGAAGGTGCACACACACAAATGTATCAAGGACATGGGCTGCAGCAGTCACATTCATTGTGTTAACCTCTCCTGAGCGTCAGACAAAATGAGAAGCATCGTATCTGGACTAAAGGGAAAGTAAATTTTACATTTCATATGGACATTAAGATTCCAGAGTCTGGAGGGAAGGTGGAGAAGTGCAGAATCCGAGTGGCTTGAGGTCCAGTGTGAAGATTTCACAGTAACTGATGATTCTGGGACCCATGTCACCTGCTAATATTGGTCCACTGTGGGTGTTTTTTCAAGTCCAAAGTCAGCACACCAGTCTGCCAGGATATTTAAGAGCATTATATGCTAGACTTTGCAACACCCCACACTACCAAAACTACCAATACCTGGTTTAATGACCAAGGTACCACTATGTTGGATTGGTCAGAAAGCTCACCTCGCCTAAACCCTATAGAGAATCTAATAATTTAGATAATATTTTCAGGAAGAAGATGAGGAGCTTCAGACCAAACAATGCAGAGGATCTGAAGGTTGTTTTCAAAACAACATGGGCTTCCTTAACACTTCACAGCAGGACCACAGGCTAACCTCAAAGCCACGCTGCACTGATGCAGTAATTCATGCAAAATAAACTCCAAGTACTGAGTGAAAATACATTAGAGTATCTGGACATACTTGTTGGTTGACATTTCTGTATTAGATTTTTTTTGGTCTTATATAGTGTTATAAGTTTTTGAGTAAGTGAATTTTAGGTTTTCATCACTTGTAAGCCATAATCATCTAAATTAACAAACAAAATGCACTTGAAATACATCCCTCTGTTAGTCTGTGTGTGTAAGAAATCCATATACGCATCTTTTTAGTGACTAGTTAGCAAACTAGACAGAAGCAGTAAGACAAAATGTGATTGGCTAAAGAAACAAGCACCCCCGTCACCTGTGTGCAACTTAAGCTTTAACCCATGTAATTTTCTCACTCTCGCTCACCACACGCTTATGGGATTGCTGCAGTTAATAAACTTTCAATGTTTGGAAAGAAAGTCAGAAACATAAAAGCCAAAGCTATGCGCGAGATAGAAAGTGTACTCAAGAGTGTGCTTTCAGAGACAAGCAGTCACTGTACTCCCACCAAAACACACACTCACACAGTGTTTGGACTACCTGCCTCTGGAATGTACAGAATCCAGCTGCTGTGGCAGGAGAAAGTGGCCGGTTACTCTGTTAAACACCCTCGATATGCCTTCCTCATAAACACACACACATATCTGGCTTTAAAATATCATCTGACTAATGGAGTGCTCCTTATAGTGTCATTTTAGCTACAGTACATCTGTTTTATTATCTTGCATGGTACTGTTTATTTTATCGCCCCCACTGGAAAGCTTCTATTGTGATGATCCATCAGTGTTGCAGGATTCTGGAAAACTGCAGAGATATTAGTAGAGCAGAGAACCATTAGCTGAAAATATTTCATACATCAGTGGAGTCCCTTATGATATAAAACAGGTTTATACATCATCACACCAACTTGTTGTAGGTAAATAGAACAAGAAAATATGTGATGTAACTAATGACACTAGGAATTTGTTCTCTCCAGAGTTAGTTCAGTTCAGTTAAGTGTCAAAATAAATATTAAATATCTGAAATGCTTTATATGTTAGGGCACAAAATTCAGGCTCAGGTCCTGGTTTTAGGAAGCCGAATACCTAAGTAAAAAAAAAACTAAGTATAACCTAAAAAGTTAAATATAACAGTAAATAGACTAAATGTAAGAATAAAAAAAGACTAAATATATAGTAAGACAATAAAAAAAGCTAAGTATAACAATAGAGTAAAAATATATGCAGCAAAGAGCAAAGCATATACGCAGTTAAATAGTGAAGCTGAAATTAGCTTCGCAAAGTATTAAATACATATGTAAAAGCACAAGGTAGTCCTTAATATTTTTTACCCTTTTCTTCTTTTCCCGAGCTTCCATCTTGTCAATTTTTTTTTTTTTTTGTGGAGTTGTGAGGGACAAGGTACTAATAATCGATTGATGTTCTGGTGTTGGATGTTTTAAGTCTGGAAAATGATCATGCAACCAATATATTTTATGGGAAATATTTCAGGCATCAAGCCATCTGCAAAACAGAAACATATCAGTGTCTCTCTTTTGGATCCCTACACAGGAAAGTGTCACGATGGGGTTTTGGGGTGGACCAAAGTGCAGACAAGAGCTTGGAAGCAGCATTTTGAATTAGTCTTCAGTTTTATTTAGCGATTTCAAATGTAGCAAAATACACTGCAGGTTCAAGTATGAGAACAATGAAAAACTTATATGAGTTCTCTCACTGCAGGCACGTAGCAAAACACAGAACTTAATTAGGGTTTTGAACAGAGGAACCAGCGAGGAAACTGAGAACAAGACCAACTAAAATAGGGAGAACAAAGGCAGGTAATCCAAGGAAGACAGGGAGACAGGGAGGCTGAAGGGACAGGTGGAACTAATTAACAATAAAGAGAAACATAGAACTAAGCAAAACTATAGACTACGATAAAATAACCAAAAGCATAAGAAATCTAGAATAACCAAGAACTAAAGGAAACAGAGAAACTGGAGGGAACAGAAGAACAACAACAACAACCTAAGGCCTAAACAAAATAGAAACCATAAGGGAACCCAGACTACAAAAGTAAACAAACCTAAAGCAACACTAAGGGAACAAACTGAGAATGGAAAGGAGGAAACGAGGACTGGAATAAACGTAAAAAATAAGTAGAGCTAACTTAAAAAGGAAGGCTGAATTTATAGAAACAAAGCTGAGGACTAAACCGAGAGGGAGAGAACAAATACCTAACAGAAATACTAAATGAGAAACTAAACCAAAAGAATCAAAGGAGAACAAAGAACCATAATAATAATTATAACAATAATACTAATACCATACAAAGTAATAAGGAAACAACCATAAAGGGAACTTAAGGGAAGAAAACAACAAAACACCAGAAGGCGGTAGAGGGAGCAAAACAAACTAATAAACAAGATACAAAAACCAAAATAGAAACATCTAGACAAAATAAACCATCACAAGAGATCATAAAACAAAGTCCAATATGTCACAGCGTGACAGAAGGTATAAATGGCAATAAAGAAGAAGATATGTTCTCCCCACCCAGAGGGCAATTTAGAATAACCAAGTAACTTAATATGCCTGTTTTTGGACTTTGGTGGAATTCAGAGATAACCTAAGCATACTGTGGATTTGGCAACATGCAAGGTTAACACAGAAAGGCATCAGCAGGGAGTTAAACCCATGCTCTTCTCTCAGTAAGGTAACAAGGAAATGTAATAAATATACCTATCAGATCCCTTAATAAAAACAGGAATCAAATCAATGGTTATACACAATATACAAAGGTCTGTGAACAGCACTAAGACCCTTTAGAATAAAGCAAATCATTCTGGTAACAGTCCAGTTTAGGGCAAGAATTGCCAGTAGAAAATAGTCATAAGCTAGCTAAGAATACACATAGCTAAAGGAAACACACCTCATAAAAGGAGAACACTTCCACTTGGTCTAAAAAAAAAAAAGACTTGCCTATGCAGATGAGAAAAAAGCTTGACATTACTCTGGGAAACCTAGTTAAGGATACCTCTCCAACTATACTGAGTTTACTCATTATGGACAAAGAAAAAGCATGACTGACATTAAAATTAAGTAAATATGTCTTACTTTCAAGTACTCCAGTACAGTAGGTGGCGTAATGCACTCATGAGATGGTTGCCAACCGCCGCTGCGGAAAAAGAAGAAGAATGTCCGCCTTTCACGTGTGTTTACTAAAACTGTGTTCAGTGTACTGGTGGTAAAGAATCTGTTATAGTATTAGTCCATCCACATCATTAGGTGTAATATGGGGAAGCTCAATGTTATTATGCTGAGATATTTATCTCGAGATGATTTCCGGGTTCTCACTGCTGTAAGTAACAAATTAACCGCTTCGTTTGCTTTTATAAAGAGTTAGCATGAGTTAGCTTAGCCCCGTTTGTGAGGATATCTAACCCACAATGAGCTAATGTTTTAAAAACACTGTTACTGATGTTGCCATCTTAAATGACTTGCCTAAAGTCTAAATGATTTATTTCCAACTTTGATTACACTTGTCGTTTATGTCATTCAGTCGGACTGAATAAATAAATTCAATGAGAGAAGAATTTGATTCATTAACAGAATAATAAGAGAAATTACCATTAGAGACAATAGTACCCTCCAACACTAATTACATGTCTCTCTAACCAGTAACATCTACTGGTTACTACAGGTTTTTATATGGTCATCCAGAGATCGTTTTCTTAAAGAAACTTTATTGTAGGTAGTATTGATGATAGGAAGTATTGATGATAGTAAAATCCATCTTTTACTTTAAATTAACAGGGAAAGTGAGTAACAAAGCATGGAAAGCAGTTAGAATCACAGTTAGTTAGATGAAGATACTGTTTTAATCCCCGAAAAGTACAGCTTAGTTTCAGTGCAATTATTTGTTTTGTAAAATCCCTTAATTTGTGCAAAGGCTCCAAATATTTTTATAATATTCATTGCTCAAACTGAAAGACGGTATGAGCATACGCTACCCAAATAATCTGTATACTACGTTTTGTTTATACAATTCTAAATGCAATCAAGACATTTTAACTATTGTTAGCATTAGGGGTGCACCGATGGATCGGCCCTGATTTCCTTAATTTTGGGAGGTCTGTGATCGGCCACTTCTTACATGTGAAACTGATGTTATCCACCGATCTTATCTACTTGTCTAACCGGTTGTCCAAGTCTTGTTTCTTTTTAAAATTTTAACAATTAAAGACCAAACAAACTACAATGTTCCAAACTTTTCATTTATATTTGAGCACAGCCTCATGTGCAGTTAAAAGAAGTTTGTATTATTTCACAGGTATTGTTCAATGTTTCTCAATAAAACGTTGAAGGTGTGTTGTGACCTTATAACACCTACACCCGACAGTGTCAGTTTAAAAAAAAAAAGAAGAAAAATCGATATCAGCCAAAATCTGAATCGGCAGGTCAGGCTTTTTAAAGATCGGTGAATGGCCAGAAAACTGCAATTGGTGCTACGATAGCATATTTTTCAGCTGCTCAGCTACAAAAGAAGGTATTGATAAGAGTGAAAGTGTCATAAATAATATGAATAAATGGTTGCTAAAGTTGCCAGTAGTAGTTTCTATGCAACCATCTAATTACCCACTCTGATGGTAACTTTCTGCTTCTCTAAATTCTTCTCTCACAGGTCGAGATGGGGATGAAGAACCATGAAATTGTTCCAGTGAGTCTTCTGTCATCCATTGCCAGCCTCAAACATGGTGGCTGCAACAAGATCCTCAAAGAACTCGTGAAACACAAACTTGTGGTTTACGAACACTCCAAAAGTAAGATTTTACATTTTTGTTTCCCCTATAATGGTGGAGATGTTTACATGTGGGTCATTTATTCCTATGTGCACCGTGTGTCGGTTTTAGCCGTGCAGGGCTACAAGTTGAACTACGGAGGATATGATTACTTGGCTTTAAAGACTTTGTGCTCCAGAGAAGTGATTCTGTCAGTTGGCAACCAGATGGGCGTGGGCAAAGAGTCAGGTGAGAAAAAAATAACAATTATGTCTGTTAGTTATTATATTACCAAGAATTAAGTTTTGCTGTAGTGATTTTGTGGAATTCAGTTATTCAGATTAAAAAATACTTTATTCATCCCAAAGGGAGATTAAATTGTAAATTGTTACACAGCTCATTTATTTATTTATTTTTTTTTTAATATATATTTTATTTTAACACTTTTCATATTTCTGTATACTGTAAATGGAAAACAAATCTTACATAATCATAGTTTTTGTGAGAAGTATTTTGTAAACTCTTATCTACACATTAAAATTAATTTTAAAAAACAATCTAAACTTTTAGTCAAGGAAATGAAAAAAAATGTATTGCATCTTTTCTACAACCTAAATGAATGAAAGAATTTTCCTTCCTCTTGTTTCCGTTTACTCTGTGTAGATATTTATATTGTTGCAAGTTCAAATGGGGACCAGTATGCTCTGAAGCTGCACAGGCTTGGTCGTACCTCGTTCAGGAACCTAAAAAACAAAAGGGATTACCACAAACACAGGAGGAATATGTCCTGGCTTTACCTCTCACGCCTTTCTGCCATGAAGGAGTTTGCCTACATGAAGGTAATGGGATGAATCAGAGGAAGGTGGAGTGGAAGAAATGAAAATGTGAAAAAACAGCAACTTGAATTATTTTCCTCTCCTTTTCCAGGCGCTGTATGACCGAGGCTTTCCTGTTCCCAAACCTGTGGATTACAACAGACATGCTGTAGTGATGGAGCTCATTAATGGCTATCCTCTGTGCGTAAAATGACTAGCCTCGACTTTCTTCTGCGTACAACAATAATTATGATATAATTACCTGTGTGTTCTTCTCCTTTCCCTTTGTTGCAGATGTCAGGTGCATGAGCTGCAGGATCCGTCAGCGCTGTACAGCGAGTTCATGGAGCTTATTGTCAAAATGGCCAATCACGGCCTGATTCACGGAGACTTCAATGAGTTCAACCTCATGCTGGACGACCAGGACCACATAACTTTGATTGACTTCCCTCAGATGGTGTCTACATCTCATACCAATGCTGAATGGTGTGTCTCTGTTCCTGAAGATTAAGATTAATTGTCAAAGGATAAAGTTGGTTCACATTCCCAACCTTTTTCTGCAGGTACTTTGACCGTGACGTGAAATGCATCAGAGATTTCTTTGCAAAAAGATTTAATTATGAAAGTGAACTCTTTCCAACTTTCAAAGATATCAGGTAAGTCCCCATATTTCACCAGTTAACTCATTTAACAACCTTCATCTGAATTTCGCTGGAAATTCACAGAATATTTATAGTTTAGGTTGAAGTAAGGCTGCACAATACATTACAAATATAAAGAGTAAGTGAATATTATTGCGTTCAATATCAACAGGACTGTTCGGAATGCAACATTGGTTTATTATGTTCAAAGTGTCCCTCTTTATTCATTCCTAATCCCATTTTGATGCGTGTTTGGGATTTTGTCCTTTTGGACACCCAACTGTGTCCGAGTTTCAGCCATCTAGCCCTTGATTTAGAGGGAAGTTGACAAATTTGGAGGTCCTCCTTTATTATTCTGTAGACTTTATGCAAAGCAAACCCCTCAGCTTGATGCTGCCACTGCCATGCTTAACAACAGGTACAGTGTTCCTAGGTTTGAAAGCATTTTGTTTAGCTCAACCTTTAACCCCCTTTTCCCATTATGGTTCTGCAATAAACAAACAAGCACAAATCCTCCATTGTGGATTACTTTGTCCTTTCAAATTATACAAGGCAATCTGCCGAGATCGTGGGCCCTGTGAGTTTTCAAATGATTCTCCTCCTATTGTGGAATCACAGGGGAATGGCTTACAACTTCCAGCCTTCATCTGTGTAAGGGGCTGTTCCCCAGGACTGAGCTCTGTGTTGGTCCTCATTCAGTCTGTCCAAATGTATTCGGTTTTTGACCTGCAGGCAAAGTTGTTGCACACCAACCTGAGCCTGTTATCTTAATCAGGTTCTACTGATCAACATATTTGTCAGATCAGACGGACACTGGAGCACGATACGATGTGTTTCTTCTGTGCGCACCAGCAGACTAAACACCTTCTGCTGATGTCTTTGTTTTTGTACCACGTCTCACTAGTTACACAATCCAGTATTTCATAGTGGTTGCAGGTTTATGGCTACCTTCTGAGGTGGATCAGTGTGTATTATCGATTGGTCAATTTCCACGTCAGATCCAGGTTAGGACCTTTCAGTTGATCACAGGGTGTAAAAACAACGTGTAGATCACTGAACCAAAGGATGATCTTGTTGTCTCAAACAGCAACGCTTTTGTCCAGAAGTCTTTTGTCTTGCCCATGTGGGCAGCTTCAAATTTCACTGGATCTTTACGGTGTCTGGAGAAGGTGCTCCTTACTCGCCACTATCTAGGCCCATGTCGACATAATCCTGGCTATACTGCGAACAATGGAACTGGAGTTTTAGCATTTTCTAGCTCAATAAATGCTTGAGCTACTATGGTACATGGGTTGTTTTTAAACACATTGGCCAGTTTCCCTTCAGCTGAGGGGCACAGTTTGGGTCTGGTGGTTGAATTCAGGCACAGCGAGGTTTTCTAAATGGGACATTGATCCCAAACACAGATCAGAACTGGTTTTCAAATGGATAACCCCATCTAGTAAGCATGTGGAATGCTTAAAAATAAAATCTTCGGTGGAGTTTTTTTATAATTATTTACACCACAAAAATGATCCAACACTAATATGGCATTGCTATGATGAGGGTAAGGAAATGTATTTATTGTGAAAATTGTCCAGCCTGTGCTGAGTATGGGTAGCAAGGTACAAAGTAAGTAGTTGTTACTGAAGCTTGGTTTATTTCCTCAGGCGCTCCTATTCTCTCGATGTTGAAGTGTCAGCCAGCGGCTTTTCCAAAGATTTAGAGACTAATTCTGAATTACTACATCCAGCCGGACCGGAAGAAGAAGAACTGGAGGATGATGATGAAGAAGCAGCATCGGAGGAGGAGGAAGAAAAGGGGGAAGAGGGTTTTGACATGGATGAATATAAACAGGCAATGCTGGAACTAGAGGGACTGAAAGTCAATGAAACATCTGCAGGGACACAAGATCAGGAGGAGGAAAGGATAGAGGAATCAAAAGAAGACATTCCAGAGGTGGTGACCACAGCTGGAGGCCACAAGGACATGGGAAGAGAAATTGAGAATGAGCTGAAGGAAGCAGATGATGATTGTCCAGAGCTGGCTGAGCTTTCTCCCTCCAACAAAGAGTTCAAACCATTCAGGTAAGTGCAGTTATATGCTGAAAAAAATCACACATTTGACATGAAATACCTCTTGGATAGAGACCTGATGTTATTAATAAAGTTTGGAGTGCCAGCTTATATATCTTAAAATACTCTAAAATACATTAACTATTAAAATATTCCCAATACTTAATGCTTAAATATATCAGCTCTAGAGTTACAGTTTCAGTTTTTACTAAAAGTTGCTCTTAGTTGTAGTTTCCTGCTGAAGGTAAAGCAACTCTTCCACCCAAACTGTTGCAGATGGAAAGCTGAGGTAAAAAAGATCTGTGAAATGGATTTCCAAACAGTGTTAATATGTATATTCGCTGACCCAGTTACATATTTACTGTATTATTTCATACTGTCCAAATTTATTTAGACTTAAATTTAAGCGTTCCTTTAGCGTTTGTTTTAACAACCATGATTTTGACTTTGAAAACGAGGGACAGAAAAGCCTGAAACAACTGTCTGCTTTTCCATAAAATACATTATTTTCGTTGTCAAGAGAATATGGACACGTTCGCTTGATTGATTTTAGTCTAATCAATTTCTTAGGATCATCTGAGGAAATCCCTAGTGCAAAGTAAACAGGCAGAATATAAAACAACCTTTTTTTGCTTGCAGGGACTCAGACAGTCTTCAACAGATTGCAGAACATAGAAGAAAGAGAACCGACAGCGAAGCCACCGTGGGCAGCATCGGGAGCTGTTCTACCATTCCTCCAGTAAGTAAAGAGTCCCACTGAGGTCTGCAGGTTTTTAGAGAAATCAGTGTAGCTACAAACACTCCTCCTGATTGTTGTACTGAAGAAACAGTTTTGCCCGGATTAATTGTAATAATCAATGCATCAACAGTAAAGAGCTTTAGGAAAAATCTCTTTGTTCTTCAGGTTTTGCTACAGAGTCATCTTATTATGTTGCAGTTTTTCATACATATTGCTTTGTTTTATGTGTGGATACACACTGGGACAACAGTATCGCAATAACCTGCTTGTTTGTGCTGCAGGACGTTGTCCGTCAGAAAGTGCGGCAGCAGCTCACCAAACAGCAGAAGGCAGCACAGAGGAGACGTCTGCAGAAGGGCGAGGCTAACGTGGTCACCAAATCCAGGAGGGAGAACCAAAATAACATCAAGTCCAGCATGGAGAGCGCCTCCTTCTGGGGATAATGTGGACTGCATGAACCGGCAAACAGAATTTCTGTCAACATCTGTCTTATTTTGTCCATATTCTAGGTTCTTCTGCCCCTTCAGCTAAGGAACTGTAAATTTATTATAATGGATGGAGAAAAGGACACCAGGAGAGCAACTTGAGCTTTTATACTATTAATAGTAATGAAAACGTAATCACACAATAAAAATATATCTGTCTCAGAACAGGTCCTTTTTCTGCTTAAACATCATTTCTACTTTATTCAACTGTAAACATCTTATTTTTCAGATGCAATGTGAGTTACGGTTAAATCCAAGATGACAGGTGTGACATCTGAAAGTTTTATAAGTCAGAGCGTTGGGTTGTATAAAACTAACAGTATTTAAGTGGAAAACTTGTGTTACGTCCTAAACAAGCGTGATGTACAACTTTTCAAAATGGCCGCAAAAGATTGAGTGGTTGTAAATACATTTATTGATAGAACAACTGATTTGTTTGGGTTCTCTGTTTTCTTAAAGTTGCGGTTAGTACACCTGCTATACTTAAAACCTACTGAGTTACTTTAAAGAAAAACTTGGTAGCTAAGAAACCGCTTTCTGTCAGATTTGGCTAATTTATATGCAAGCATCTTTTATAAAGAGGGTGAATTCACACTTGGAACAAAAGCCATTCATATTGAAGGGGTTGAATGAAGTTCAGAAACAAGACTTTGTGGGTTTAAATTTGAGTGTGAAGTCAAAAATGTCCCACCCCACACATTGTTGCTGATCAAGGGGAAGAACTGTCCCTCTGATGCCAGTTTTTTCCTATACAATTAAGAAATCTACTGGATCTGTAATATTTAGCTAAGACTTGGTTTTTCTATGAGAATAGGGCAGCGTGATTCCTCAGCAAATCTGTGCAGGTCTTAAGCTGTCCGGTTCTGTTCAGGGATTAGCCAGCTAAACAGCCCGGAGGGGAGGGGCCCAGCATTCCTGCCCTGCACCTCTGTGTCCAAGTGGTGAGGGACTGAGGGGCCCTCTGAGCTAATTGGTGCAGAGAGTGACAAAAGTAGTCTGCTTCAAAAGAGAAACCCTGGTGGGATGTACACAGTGGAGAGGAGGTTTCAGAGTGGTGGAAACTGCGGTATATTCAGATTTCTCCTTATAACGTCGCTGTTCTGCATTGAGATGTTTACAGTGGGTGCCAGATTTTACTTTTGATGGTTAGATGGACCGTTTAAACATGAAAACATGGACCGACTGTTTTAGAGGGAGCAGCAGAACTAAACCTTGGATGAAGATGAGCTACATGCAACTGGAGGAGAATATCATGTCATACCTATCACAGAGTGAAACGGATGACATCCCTAAAGACTGTGAGTAACTTTTAGTCGAAGAGAAAACTTGCATGTTAAAGCTACCGTCCTGGCCTGTTTTTGTAAAATCAATCTAGCTTTAGATAATAGTTTTTCATTAATGGAACAAATGTTGTGATTTTGTTGCTGTGTTACTTATTCCAGATAAACTGTATTATTTTTAATATAATCTCTCCTTTATTGGTGTTTACTTGTATTAAGTACAACTGCAGATCGTTTGAACTCTAATTGCGGACACTGCAGAGATTTCAAGACAATTTTACAAAAATTAAACAAATTGAAAGCAGTTTGTGTTAGAACCAAAGTACACTGGCCAGATTTTCTTAGAAAAGATCTGTGTCAGACATTTTACCAAAGGTTTTTATCAAAACTATATAGTCTGATCCATTCAATAAGATAAGTTTCAAGTTCTAATGATTTTTCCTGTTAAACAGTTCTGCTTCTGGCTTAAACAGCACCCTGGGTGAGTCTTTTCGGTGGTTCAACAACCTAAGGTGGTCCTAATGACAAAAAATGTTGAAAATGTGTAGGTGTTTTTACAAATGGAATAAAAGTTCCATAAATCTCACACTGTTCTTCAAAGAAACTCTGTGCTAAGCCTTATAGATTTTGAGGTAGAGATGATCAGTTTTATTCTTTTGACTTAATAAATGGCTAATTAGCCTTTTGCTGAAAGGCCAAATGAAAAGCTACAACTTTAACCGGAAAAGAAATGTCTGGTTCTTGGGCTGCTCCCAACACTGTATCTTCCTGAGCATAAAGCCATTTTGCCCATATCACAAAATACCATTGGCTGCATCACCTGAAGTTCCATCAGAAATGACGCCCAGGCAGAAAGATTTTTCCTGTCAGTTGGCCTCACCTCCAGTACATTGCCCTTTTTCCTTTCAAAACCAGAGGGAAGAAATAAGACCAAAAACATCCATCTCTCTGCAGTCAGAAAAAGAGATCCAGGTAACTCAAAGTTGTACATTTGGGCTGTGTGTGGTGGGACTCAATTTACAAGTGACTAAAATGCACAGAAAATTCAAACGAGAACACAAATATTGATGTGTACCAGTTTAAGCTCTGAAGACGATCGTTGTCTTTGTAACCATTTTCTTCATCTTTCCCATCCATCATGGCTTGGCGGTGAACAGAGTTGACCTCTGACTCATAAAACATGAGGTTGAACCTCTTGCAAATCAAATGAACTTTGACTAGCTCAGAATCTATTTTCCATCAGAAGTTGCTTGTCCACTCCAATGTCTGCTATTGCCAGCTCATCAATTCAGTTCTTGTGCCTCTTGTTATCTCAAGCACACACAAAGTCAAGTCAAGTTCATTTATATAGCGCTTTTCAGCAACAAGGCACTCAAAGCGCTGTACATGAGGAAAAACATTACAATGATACAGAAAGTCAAACACAGAAAATCAAATGACACTAATAATCCTTGGGAGTTTACTGGTAAGAGCTGGTTCTAATCCAATCTTTCTAATAGAACTAATTAGCTCATTGAGTCCTGTGTGGAAAGGAATTCATCCGGTGCTAGAAGAAAAATGATAATATTAATCCTTGAGGTCGTTGGTATGAGGCAGTTGTGGTCCCATCATTCAAATAAGCTGGGTCACTGGTATAAAACAGTTTTAGTCCGAACTTTTTAAATACTAATAATGTTTGGCTATCACTGGTATGATATAGTTGTAATACAATCTTTTTAAGAAATCTAAAATTCTCTGGTCATTGGTGTAAAAATAGCTTTAGTCCAAATTTTCAAATACTAATAATATTTGGCTTTCGCTGGTAATCCTTCTGAGAAATCTGAAAATCTATGAAAAGTAATGAAATCACACACTTAGGTAGATGAGAAAAGAGACCACATTAAAGTATAACTATGTGTTTCTGTTTTCTCTGGACATCTAAATGTTAGCTTCAAAACTCGTCTGTATAGTATGTTAACTGTAGTCACAGGCTTTCAAATGAGTGGATTAAAAACCTGAACTGCTGCTACAAACTGAACTGCAGTGACCTGTGCTGCACAAAAAGAAAGATACTGGACCATTAAAACTGGGTCAGAATATCTGCAGTAAAACATGGTGGTGTTTGTTCCTCTTGAGCTTCTACCTTTACTTAAATAAACATAGGCAGGTAGGCAGCCATGTTAAATAGTTCTGCTTTGTATATTTAGATTAAGTACTCATCCGCTGAAGGATAAAAAATGTAATTTTGTTAAACTTATGATCACAGAGTAATGCGTTTGATTTTACTGAATCCCTTCAGGAATGATTTTTACATTTTGACATCCATCTGTGTGCAGTTAATGTGGTGAGCACTCTACATAACTTCTGGGAGCAGAAGCAGACGGCTCAGTCTAATGATTCCTCCACCGAGTCGCACAGGTTTTGTGGGAAATCTGGCAGCCACACAGACAGCCTGCTGTTGTACGAGTCAGCACCGTCCCCTGGTCCCCCTTACATCTGCTACGTCACACTGCCAGGAGGAAGCTGCTTTGGCAACTATAAGGTGATGTCATTCCTGCTTTCTTATACAAAATACATTTACTTTTAGATGTTTTTATAGCAGAAAGACTCATATTGACCAAATTCTACAGCAGGACATATGTTGTGTTTTAAGGGATGTTGATGTTTTGATTATTCAGATTAAACTGGAAAAAGAGAAATTGTAATATTTACTGGTATCAAAGTTAAGACTGTTGGTAATGACATTTGTCAAATGTGCTAAAATGCTTTATTCATTCTCTTTAAACACATTTACTGGCTTGGGCATATCATTCTACAAATAGACTGCAGATTATTGTTAAAACATCTAATAAAATAGTGTGCAGAGAGGTGGCCTGACAAGCCTACACAAGACAATGGTTTCAGCTGCTTTTCATATGGCAGGAGATGCAGCATATGGAGGACAAACAGAAATAAAAAATCTTTACTCCCATCTATAATCTCTCTCCTAATAGGTAGCATTTTTAAAACTATTTTTAATGTTATCTTATAGTATTTTATTATTTATTTATTTATTTATTATTTCATTGTTTTTTATTAGAATTTTGATTTGATTATTTTTGGTGGTGTAAACTGTAGACAAAAAAAAAAAACAAAGAGCGACTGTCTGAGAACTTGGTATATGGATCAATTGAAGAATGGCAAATCTCTCTGATCCTGTTTCAGGTCTAAGCAGGATTTTCTTTCTTATTTGCCAAAGGTGTGATTTTCAGATATGGTTGATCTGCTGTAGACAGCTTCCTAGGTCTGACACTTGTTATTTGTGTCATCCACTTCTCCATTTTTTATCACACATTGCTCAATGTGCTTATTATCATAATTAGGTACAAATACAGAAATGGAGCTAAAAAGCATTCAGAAGTCCAAACAAAACCTGAAAATCCTTTAGAAAGCCTGAGAACTGTTGACGTATTTCTAGAAAATGAGGTTCTTTGGAGCATGAAGAAAGTGGAGTGATTTAATACTTCTTCACAGTATGTGTGGATCATAATTTCCAATACTGATCTGATCCTATTTTGCTTCTCAGTGACCTTATTGTGAACCAGCCTCCATCTCAGAGAAAGTCTGGTGATTGACTATGGTTGAATCCCTGTAATGTTCTAATCTTAACATTGGTTTTAGATCTGATCCCATGATAATGTCAATGTTTAAGATCTCCCTGAAACTTTAGCTTGAAGAGACTTTTCTCTTGTTATCACATGATAAATTACAATTTTTTAAATTACATCTCAAGCTTTTTATTGCCTCCTCAGGTGTGTGACACTCAAGCAGAGGCACGCAGGGATGCAGCTCGTGTGGCTCTAATGAACTCACTGGTGAACTCGCTGCCGTGTCGGCGCATCACTGCTGAGTTCATCACTCACAGTTTGAATCAAGCCGCCACAGAGAGTGCTGTGAGTGTTTGCAGCTACAACTTCATTCGCTAACGATGAACATTAACCTGTCCTGACATCTCTGTGTAAAGGTCCCTATGGAGGATGCATGTGACTCAAGCACCAGCATAGGAACCTACAGTTTGCTGCTTCAGTCTTACATGGGAAGGACCATGCTGGAGTTCCAGGTAAAACTAAAAGCCGTTGTGCAAAAACATGTTTTTTCAGCTGTGCTTATAAATCATTAAGGTTCATGTGGTTCATATTCAAATAACTAATCAGTATATGCTTTTCTTTTTTGTAAAAATAGGTATAGGCAAAGGAAATGGGTTATTTATTATTATTATCATTATTACACCCACATGACCATACACTAACATCTGGTCACACCTACGACGTCAAGTTGACACCACGCCCTTTATATATTTTATACATCCAGTCAGTGGAAGATGGGTCACATATGTTACATGTTACAACAAAGACTTTAGCCTCAGATAAATTAAATCTAATGTTTTGCATCTGTGTCTCATTAAAGCAGTTTAATGTACAGACTCAGTGTTTAACACTAATGTTCCTGCCTGTTAATGTATGGCAGCTGTTCAGCCAGGTGCTGTTTTATAAATCAGGGTCAAACCTGTGCTTTGTGACATCTTGTTGGACCAATCACCCACAGTGTTAGGTATAATTTAAGCTGAAATGTTAACGTTTTATTCTTGGTATGTATTTAAATGGAATTTTATGCAATAGACCAACACAATGTAGTGTATAAATGTGGGTTTAAAGGATTTTTACAAATAAAAATCTAAAATTATGTGTGACTTCCCGCAAGGGTCAAAATTTAGTAGAACCATATTTTGTTGCAATTAGAGATGTAAGCCTTTTGGAAAGAGGACTCTGTTTACTAATTAGAAAACTTATAAATATGACTGGTTGCACAGGACTTATATGTAGCAGAATAAAGGCAGCTTATTAAAATTACCTTTAAGATTATTAGATTTTTACTCATTAGAACTGTTAAAAACCATGTATTGTTTTCCTTCTGCTTCAAAGTACTTTGTACTGGTTTATCACAAAAATTCCCAATAAAACACATTGAAGTTTGTGTTGCCGAAGTAAAAAAAATGTGAAAATGTTTAAGTGAATACTTTTACATTCACTGATTTGGAAGTTTGCTTTGTTAAAAAGAAAACTGATGTTTCACCCTCATGCTCCTCTTTTTTCAGGAGATGATGACAGTTTTCCAATTGTTGCACTGGAACGGGACACTGAAGGCACTGAGGGAAAAACAGTTTTCTCGACAGGTAAAAGATCTACCAAACAGCAATGGTGGAGCCAAGGAACGGCGAGTGGCTGCTTGGATGTCAATGAGATAAGCCCAATAGTAAAATATTTTAAGCAGTGACTCAGTAGATTAGTTTAGGTACCTTGGTGTTGTCATAAAAACAGTTTTAATGATTTGGACTAGTTAATTAGATTGTATTCATATAGCTCTGTTTACTGAATACACAATAAATGCAGTTGAATAGTAAAAATAATGTTTCAAAATGTTAAATTTTAAAAAGTAACACATTTTAGGAATATTTTCTGAATTTTACTTTGTGTTTAGTCAGCTTGATTATCCTTTAATTTATTTCACCCCTACATATTTTTCTCCCTTTTGTCCCAGAGTGTGATTGCCTACTACACCCAGCAAGGGCTTGATGAGTGCATGCGAAGCAACATGGCTCTGGATTGGCTCGGACAGGAGCAGAAGTCACCTGGACTCCTGGCAGTGGAGCTGCAAAAGGCTCATAGGGAGCTGGTTTTGGCGCGGCGTCGAGGCATAGAGTTGCGCTTCTACAAAGAAAAAACTGAGATCCTCAGCCTGGCCCTCAGTCAAGCATATATTCACCACACACCTGAAGTCTTCAGCCCATCTCCAAGTCATATAGGCCAGCAGGAACAGCTCCCTTTGCACATATTGTACAGCCTGAATACAAATGTCCAGATGTCCCCGCAAACTCTGTATAATAACACGATGCGAACTTCAAACACAGACATTCTCTCTAACAGTCCCTCACTATTTTCACAGTGTGTCTTTATGCCTTTAAATAACCCTGAATACAGTGAATAAGAAATTATAGAATATGCATCATATAATCTTGTGAATAGTGTCATGTTGGAGACATCAGAACATATGACGCGTTAGTGATTATCATGTTTATTAAGTTCCTTTATTATGGAGTTCAACAATGATAAAGGAACAGAGACTTTAAATCTGTATTATTGACCCTATGAAACCCATCATTGTTGAAAGTCAAATGTATGATATGATAACACTTTTGTATTGTGCTTTTGTTCAGAATAGCAGGTTGACATTTACAAGATCAGTGTTTCCCAAACGTTTCAGCTTCAGATGGGAAATTTTGACTGTGGAAAAGATTCTGAACCCTGCATGTGTATTCACACTCCCCTTTACTCTGATACCCCTAAATAAAATCCTGTGCAACCAATCAGCTTCAAAAGTCACATATTTAGTAAATAGAGTTCACCAGTGTGTAATTTAATCTTAGTATAAATCCAGCTGTTCTTTAAAGGCCTCAGAATTGTTAGAGAACATCAGTGAAAAAACAACATCATGAAGACCAAGGAACACAGCACTCAGGTCTGGGATGAGGTTGTGGAGAAGTAGGGTTAAGGTCAAACACTCCAAAACCCACCTTTATTAAAAGATGGGCGGAAAAAACATTGATGAAAGAAATCAAAGAGAAGTCACAAAATGCCCATATTAAAGTTTGCCGCAAGTCGTGTAAGAAACACAACAAATGTGTGGAAGAAGGTCCTCAAGTCAGATAAGACCAAAACTTACTTTTTTGCCTACAAGCAAAAACACTTAGTGTGGTGAATCTCCAGCACTGCACACTACATTATACACCATTCCCATACTGAAACATGGAGGTGGCAGTGCCATGGTGTGGGAAGGTTTTTCTTTACAGGGAAGCTGGTCTGAGTTTGTGGGGAGATGGATGGAGGTTAATACAGGGAAGTACTGGATGAAAGACTATTAAATGCTGCAAAAGAATTGAGACTGGGGTGGAGGTTCACCTTCTAGGTCAAAATGGTCCTACACACATGTAGCTAAAGTTACAACACAATGGTTTAGGTCAAACTATTTTTATTGTAAGTCCATTACAACGGCTTAGTTCAAGATCTAGATTCTATCATAAATCAGTGGTAAAACTTTTAAATTGATTTGAATTGCTCTACTTCCATCTGACTAAGCTTGATCTACACTATATTGCCAAAAGCACAAATCAGTACAAATCAATGAATTCCAGTCTTACAATCACTTCCATGGCTGCAGGTGTATAAAGTTTGGTGTGGAGAAACTTGACTGGCCTGCACAGAGTCCTGACCACAACCTTCTTGAATTAGAGCAAAGGCTGCAGTTCTGGTTTTCTCATCTAAACATGAACACACTCCTAAATCTTCTGGAAGATGTTTACAGAATAGTTAAAAGTTGCTATTGATGGCAATGGTGGGCCCAGCAACACATGGACCTTATAGATTAGGAATTGGATGTCATCAAAGTTAATGTACATGTAAAAGTAGACAAAAACGTGGTTGTAGAAAGTATTTACCTAGACTGAATACAAATGCACACCATACTTTTGAAATACTTTTATTTGTAAAACATTTACACAACAGCGTGTGGTTTCCCGTTAACTTCATGTACTATTTATTGTTGGTCTATCACACTAAATCCTGATAACATAAAAGTGTTTTTGTCAACTGGCCATTTCCTGTGTTTGGATTATCCCTGTTTGTTTTAGAATATGACCTTAAAACTCAGTTTTTTTGTTTAGACATGGAACTTTTCTGTAATTTTATGATGCAATTTTTTTGTTACGGTTTCATATTTTTCTGTCGTCTTAATTTGTCTTATTTTGCTTGTTTCTTTAATTTCTTAGCTTTTTTGCTTTATCAATCTGTAACACTGTTTAAAACGTAATTTTTAGACAGGACGGCGTTTGCGTTTGGTAACGCTTGGCTGCTCTCGATTGCCGTAGAGAGGTGGAGTTGTCACGTGTTCACAGATAGCGATCTTATAGTTCCTGGAGCAAACAAAACACAACAAATGACAGTTGGCCAGCAGACTGGGTTTGCCGTCGCATGACACTTTATTTTAGAGGATGAATTTTTATTTTAATGATGTGAAGAACTAGCGGACAGACACAGGGCCGTGTGGGGAGACATAAATGAGCATAAATCCATCGTTACGGACGAAGATCTGGGGATTAGCCTAGCTTAGCAAAAATAGGTTTTATCAACAGACACTGGTTTTGCTTTCCTAAAAGCTCTGTGGATACCATGTTTACCCTATAAGACATTCAGATGGCTACTTGACTGAACCCATTTTCTAACAGGAAATATATTAAACGCTTTTTTATATGTGTAAAGGGTCGTTTTTATCTTGGCAGCACAGACGGGACTTAACTCGCTGTTCAGCTGCTGCTTGTTTATCTTGAAAACGGAAGATGACCTGTTGTTTTAAGGTGATCGTTGTTTCCACCGGGACGCTCCTCGGAGGACTGTGTGCGACTGTAGTCTGAGCTGATGGGATCAGGCCGCTGAAATGGAGGCTGTGAGACCAAAGAAAACAAAAACCAGCGGGAAATCTCAGGTGATTCCTCCAAACACAGCCCTGTCATCTCCAAAGCCTTTTCTTCACGTCATTAAGAGCCAGTTCCTACAAGTCCCGAGTTACAAAGGACATTTGTTTGCATCCATCACCAGATGAAAAGGCTTCATACTGCTTTGTTAAATTGGGAGCCCAGTTATAATCTGATAAAATACAGAAGCACTTTTATAAAAACGCGACGTCAGTAAAAACAGTTTATGGTTATTTTAGCTGTCGATGTTGAAAAAGCATACTTGTTTAACCACATAAATGGAAAAAACCATGCAGCAATAACTATTTTTGCCCGAATTTTGTATTATTGCAAAAAACGAAGTTGTGTTGACAAGGGAAATGCATAATAACA
Source organism: Girardinichthys multiradiatus (assembly GCF_021462225.1). NCBI lineage: Eukaryota > Metazoa > Chordata > Actinopteri > Cyprinodontiformes > Goodeidae > Girardinichthys > Girardinichthys multiradiatus. Next base: position 33,624,080 of record NC_061805.1, on the reverse strand, counting down.
CACATTTTGGTTAAATGTTCTTCAGCAAGTTGGACCTAGATCACAAGAATGTTGTTGTATTAATAATAATAATTTCTTTATTAATCTATTCTTGGTAGAGTTGGTAGAGCCTAATCACTAAGTGGTTAGGTGCTTATAGTTGAGCTCAGGGATTTCCAGAAGTTTGAAGTTAGCCTCTTTATCCATTCCAAACCAGTTTTGATCATTGTCCTGTTGGCACATTCAAATGTGTCCAAGTTCAACCAAACTGTTGATCTGAGGTAAATGCAAAGAATCTGGAGGTAGTCATCTGTTTTTAGTATGCCGCACACTTTTTGCAGTACACCAGTACCACTTACAGTGAAACATACCCTCAGCAACATGGTTAGTTGTTACTGTTCTTTTGTTTAAAAGCCTCACATTGAGTCCTCCTAACATATTTACTGTCAGATAGCTCAATCTGAATAAACTCTCCCATAGCTCTCCCAAGGGTTTTGCTCTGTCTGTGTGACAAACTTTAAATTTTAATCAAGCTTAAGGGCATCAGTTTTAGAGCAGGTGCTTCTTTCTTGTTTAGCACCCTCTCAGTCAATATTGATATTAAACTGGCTTCACTGTTGACAGCTGTGTTTCTGCAGCTTTCAGTTTATGGCAGGCTTGAGCCTCGGTGGTTCCTGGATTGTTCCTGATCTTAATAATTAATTTAATATCAATGTAAAGAATATGTTTAATACCTAAAAGACACTGCACATTGTAACTCAGTGCACTGGTTTGGATTTGTCTGTAAAATTAGTATTTTGGTGTAATGTGCCAGACATGCACACCACAGAGTTTCTAACATGAAAACAAATCTTTATTTTCTCAGTTGGGCAAGAAGCAGAAGCAAGATGAAGATAAAAAATCACAAACTCCATCTGATGTCTGCTTTGAGGCATCCACCTCTGGCTTCACTGAGATCCCTCTCAGTCTGCCCCCTTGTCCACCTCAGGAGGCCAAAGAGGAGCAGCAGAATCCTGTCCAAACCATCGACACAGCAGCACAGCCATCAGAACTGACCAGAGAGAAACAAGAGACCTCCGAAGCACAGACTGAAAATATATCAGAGTTGACTGAGACTCTAGAGTTAGGTCTGAATCTGTCAGCAGAGGTGCCAAACAGGGAAGAAAAGGAAGACGATAGGGTGGAAGGTCAGGGTCCTGAGCTCGAAGCTGCATCACAAACCAAGAAGTCAGAAAAAGACGTGCAGGTGTGGAAACAACCTTTTGTGACTGCTCAGTTTGGCAACCCAAGTGCTCCAGCGCTGTACCCATCCCTTCCAGCTCTGGAGGAGGATTCTGTGATGCAGATCTATGAGAAAGCTGTGAAAAACTGTGCGAGGGAACCTGCAGTGTTGGCACTACCGGAGCAAGAATCCTCTCCCCTGAGTTTGCAGCCTGTGAAGTCTGTAGCTGAGCTTTCAAAGAGCAAACTGTACCCAGAATTGCCCAAAACAGCCCCAGAGATGCAGGTAATTTCATGGACCATAAGGTGACATTCATACTGCACTCAGACCTATCTAGGGTCATAACATTAAATCATAATTTTAATGTTTCTATAATTTTAACTTTGACTCAACCTGAGGGATCCTGATTGGTGCATCCTTATCAGGGTTGCCCAACTCCAGTACCTGAGACCTACTATCCTGCAACCTTTAGATGTTTCCCTGCTCCAACAGAATGTTGTTTAAAACAAAATGATTAATGCAAGAATTGTTGGCACCTATTACTAACCCAATAGGTAATGGATAATCCAGATCTGGTACAGAGGCCTAATTCTGTTAGACATAAACTAGGACAGACAAAAGAACGTATCATTCAAGGGAGGCAGATTTGTGTTGATATTCAAAATGAGAAAATGACTTATCTAGATGTGCCCAATATCTAGAGCAAGAGGAATAAATTTGTTGTTAAATTTGTTTTTCCACTATGCATATTAGATGGATGGTAAGGGAGGTAAAAACCATCTTCAAAGCTCACTGTCAGAGAGGCCGCATAGATTGGCATCTTGGAGTCAACAAATCTCCATAACAACCTTTTATTTAAGGCTTTTTATACAAGTTTAACAGGGGTGCTAATAATTCTCATCCGCATATTTTATAATTTAAACAACATCAAACTAGAAGAGGATCTATGCAAAGAAAAAATGTTTCACACAGGCATCAGAAAAAACATGATTAATTTGAAAGTTCTGAATATGATTTGACAGATATGATTTTAGTCATTTCAATGCCCTGTTTAACAGATTTTAGTCTGTGACTAATTTTTGGCATGGTCTTGTATATTCTTTGTGTTACTCGTTTTTGTTTTTTCTTCGACAGGCGTTTTCATTGGAGCAGCTGAGTGTGTGGGAGCCAGGCAAAGGGCTGCAAACTTGGCTCGAAGGTGTTGAGGTTTGTGCTGCCCAGTTCTGTGCTCTGGCCCATCAGGAGAACCATGAACTGACAGAACTGCTGCAGAACTACTGGCGCTGCCGCAGACAGCTGAACCAGTCGCACACGCAGCTCCACACTCAGTCTTCTGACTGCAAGAGCACACAGAATCGCCTCTGGAGCTTCAGAGATGAACAGCTCACTCTTCAGGTGTCTTATTATTGTTATACTTTTGCACCAATGAGAGAAAACTATTATGAGCTGCTGTTTCAGTGCCTGTTGCCTCCATTCCTACAGGGTGTGTGTGCAGACCAGAATAAGGTTTGTGGGTACCATCGTTTCCAGCAGGCAGAGTTTAGTCAGAGTGTTCTGGCAGAGCTGCGGGTGCTGTTTGATGTTTGCAGTGAGCTCCTCCACCAGAAGGTGGTGCTGCATGCCTATACTGCTCTGCTGTCCCGGCTGCAGGTCGAATCCTATTTGTATCGCCTACTAAAAGGTGAGACTTTTAAAAGTTTTCTCAACTCAGAGTAATTTTAACGTGATGGTTCCAAACATAACTTCGCTCATACTACTAATGTGAACTGGAGATAAAGTCGTTTTCTATTTTTTAGATTGCTCTGAAAACCAAACCCAGCCTTGTTCTCTCCAGCCTCTAAAAGAGGCCATCAGCGTCCTTTTTAGCTTCACACGTAGAGTCCTTGATGACGCACAGTTCCAGACAGATATCCATCAGTGGCTGGAGAGGCTGGTAAACACATTTTTGCACCACTTTTACAAGCTGAAATCATTTGTTTTTGACATTCCTCATGGTTGTTTCTGATCAACCATCTGCCAGGTTGTTGTCCTGTTGCGTATTGGAAGGGCTGGGGAGCACCTTTACCTGCTGTGCCATCTTCTCTGCTGTCCTGCTGGGGTGGGAAAGTGGGCGGCACCATTCCTTCAGGTAAATTAAGGACACACATTTGTTTGTTTTTTAACCTACCGGTGTTTTCATGAAGCGTTGAGTTTTCTTTCTTTTTATTTGCACCAGATTCAAGTTTTGGGGAACATTGCTGGAGTGCAACATTTTATGCAAGCCTTAGCCATCTTAATGTCGCCTGCCAGGTAAATATGAGCTTCAATAGCAGTTCTTATCCACCTAGGTATACATTGCCATCCACATTTAGTAGCCTGGCTGGTAAAGATGTGCAGAAACCCCTTGCTATTCCATTCTTAGAGAATCTAACATAAAAAATTTAGAAATATTCAACCTTTGTACAAGTACATGTTTTTCAGGTTTGGAAATAATCGTTTTTAGCAAACTCAGTGGCCACAGTTATTGGCATTGCAGATTATATTATATTTTGTACAACCTCCTTTTCCTAATTATCCTGTAAGATTTCACAAGGTTGGAGCACACAGAGAAATAGGAAAAAAAAACGATCTACAGCATGTTGGCAGACTGAACTTTCAATTAATCAAACTTATTTGTAGAGCACCTTTCATACAAATAGGTGTAATACAAAGTGGTGTAAAGAGTTTAAAAACTAACATAAAAAGACACTAAAAATGATCAGTCTAAGGGAAATAATAAAAAAGATGAATTGAACAATTATAGAGGGTGAAGAAATTAGGAAAACTCAATTGTGTAGTGAAGCATCACTGGAAATATATGTAAAGGTATATAAAACAATAACATTTAGAAAAACTGAACCATAGATAGTAAACATAGAAATAAATACTTTAGATTAAAATATTTGTAACAAATAGTAAAGGTTTCCACACTTTTCAGTCAACCTTTGTTTCACAGGAGACCAGTCTGGTGTATTTGTTGCAGAAATTCTGCATTTTGGACCCATATGACCAAAACACGTTGTCCCAGTAGCTTTATCAAACTCCACAGGTTTATGATTATGATGGTAGGACAAAAGGATTTTTTGTCTTGGCATCACTCCCAAACAACCAGCTGTTATGTATATTGCCCTAAAACCCTTTTTTTGGTGACCCCTATATGTTAGTCTTTGCATTAGTTCTCTAACAATGAGCTTAGGAGGAATTGTTTTGACCTTTCCTCCCATCCTCCTCTATGGCAGCAAAGTAAACTTGACTCCCTGCCCAGCCTGCTGGCCAGTGGCTAAAACTAACAGACCTCGGCGTCACATCTTATTTATACCACAAGGAAACAGAAACGTATGGATTACTAAGTAGGGGTGGGCATTTTTCCTATAGTTTATCTCAAAAAATTTCTAATGATAAGAATTTTGAATTATTCTGACAACAATAAATTCCTATTGATGAAGTTTGAAACCTTAAATAACTGGCTGTGTTGCTGGGATTGTTATTTTGACTATTTTCTCCTCTGTTTCATGAGAGCAACAATAAATTCGAAAATATGATTAAATGCAGTTACTGTGTGCAGTTTAGTGATGAAAATCACCCTTATTCATGTAACTGGTGTCCTGAAGAAGCCAATTTCAAAATGGGTATTTTATTCAAGAGCAGTATTTGTATCGCAATGGCAGCTGGGACATGCAGTCACAGCCATACAGTTAACTAAAACAGACTGAAAAGAAGTAATACATAAAAACTTTATCATCACTTTTATTGTTATCACATTTGTGCCACAAAATATAAGTTCCTAGAAACTTTGATCAGCATAAAACAATCAACTTATATATAAAATAGCTGCAGTTACATTTGTTTCAGAGGAATTATTAGCAGTGCAGATAAGAAAGGCAACGATTTTGGTAAAAGCTTTTATTTCTTAAAGCAGGATTTTTACCCCTACTAAATAAATGTGTTGAAATTAGAGATTGGATTTTTTTCTGTATGAAACAATGTTACTGCATAATCGCTCTGACAATTATACTCCTCTGATCACTCCTCTGTTTTTATTTTTTAATTTTGCAGGCACCGTGCAGAGTTTCTGGGTCATATGAAGCCCTGTGAGAGCCAAAGTTCTGCAGCTTCAGGACCTGGGTCTAGCAACTGGACCCTGGTTGATGAAGGTGGAGAGGAGGTAACTGTCCGTCTTCTCCTCAAATATAAAACAATTAAAATATTATATCTGAAAAGGATAGCAGTCTCAATATGTAACAGTATGTTATTAATTCATTTTATGGGAACAATGTTCTTTACACTGATTTCATTTAATTTATGTATTATGTATTTTTAACATATTATGATACAGTTACTGACTGCTTGTGTTTGATTTTATCTGTTTATTTATTTCTATGTTTTATTTTTTACATTTACACAGCTATTCGCACATTAAAGAAAAGGGAGGACCCCATACTTTTCTTCTTACTTTGAAAAAATAAACGGATCAAGCGTCAGATGAAGCTTCTCCAGATCATTCACAAAGAAATGAACTATGTGGTTTCTGATTTTTTACTTTGATGGTGTTCAGGACGAGGATCCAGAGAGCAGCTGGCTGCTGCTCTGTGAGGAAGATCTGATCTCCCTGCTGAGCCAGTTCCCCTTCCAGCAGCTCTACTCACACATGCTGGGAATGAGCAAACAGGGTATGAAGTTCAACACAGACAGGACTCTGTGTCGTAGTTGTACAGCTACAAAACAGATACTTTATCACCTACACGTATCATGAGTACGAATGTCGTGTTAATTTGGGGCTTTTACCAATACGTTTTAACTGATACTCTATTTGACTCAGGCTTAGTTGAACAAAGGAGGATTTTATTTCAACCAACTTGGCTTGTCACTTGTTTTACGATAAGATGTGACAAAGATTAAGCTTTTGGAGGAGCTGTGGTGAGACTTTCAAACCTTTGAACACTGTACCAGCAGTAAAGCATGGCGTTGGCCGTATCATGCTGTAAATCTCTGGTACTGTTTCACTGCAGACGTTTGACAAGAGCTAGATGGTTGAACCTTGACACAGTTGCGTGTTCCAACAGGAGAATGGTCCAAACCATCATCTAACTAACTAATTGGATAAAGTAGGCTAGCTTTAACCTTTTGTAATGGCTTTAGCAAAGACACAACCTCAAACCTGTTGAAAATGTGGGGACAATGATTGGAAACCGGATGTGTGCCAGGAATCCAACTAGTTTCAATAAGCTCCAACAATTCTGACAAGAAGAGTGGTAAAATAACTTGTTTTTGGCTACAAAAGACATTTGCTCAATGCGCAACTTGCTAAGACACCTATCTAAATGTGATTGGGGGTCTAGGTATATATTTGAGCATGTATGTATTGTATTATCTGTGGATTGAAGAAAACAGTAAATTCAAAATTGTGCAGCCAGTTAAAAAAGAAACAAGCCTTGAAGTTGTTTGTTGGATTTTCAACCAAATTAGTAAAAGCTCAAAATGAATATGCAGATGATGCCAGAACTGTTACCACTGATCACACGAGCTGAAACACCGCTCTGCCTCCAGGTTTGTACGAGCCTCAGGCCTGCTCCAGTCAGAAGATGATGCGTGTCTTTGCCTTTGCCTCCTCGCTCATTGAAATTCTCGCCCTTGGCCTCCAAACCTACAACAGAGCGCGTTACAGGCAACTCGTCAAACGAATAGGACGCATCATCCGGTCAGTGAGTCACAGGAGCAAATTCTACACGTTCGCTCTCCTTGTTGTAAGAATTGGTGTCACAAATTACGATGACTAAAATGTTTTACGTCCCTTGTGTCCTTCAGAATGACGGTGTGTTACGTCAGTGACCACTGGGCCCAGTATGTGAGTGTGACCGGTGCTGGTGGATCCAGCTCTCATGTTTACTCCTTAACTCTGGAAAAACTGCAGCTGGAATACGATCATCTCTTCTTTAGAGCTGTTTTACACGTTCTAAGAAACAAAAGGTGAGAGAAGCAGTGCTTTAGATTTTTGTCCCAGCTTGGAAATGGTTATTTAGGATTTATTTCTTATCTTTTCCCTCTCACAGGTTGGGCATATGGTTGTTTATGTCTGAAATGCCCTACGGGACTTTGTCCAGCTCTATGCTTTGGAAGGTCCTTTATGTCATGCAGTGTGCAGAAACAGCAGGACTAGAAACTCTCAACACTATTGGTGACACACAATCCTGCATTCAGGCTCTCAGAGGTATTATTATATACACAGCTCAAGATGTGACCTCTCCAAACCCCGCCATCTTTAAATACAACACGCTTTGTACTAATGCGTTGGCACAGCCACACAGTTTCCATGTCAAACTTAACTTTGAATACATTTTGAACTTCTCCTGCTGTAGGACCTGAAGGGATGTGATCTGTGTCGGCATGAATTGTCATTGTGATGTTTTTGTGTGTATTCCAGACCTGAAGCACCAGGAGAGATTTGAGGGGTGGTTGTGTGAAGTGAACAGCTCTGATGGCATCTCCCTCCTCACTGCACTGGCACACATGGCGACACCCACTCAGCACTTTGACCCTGCATTCATCACAACCTTAACTTTGCTTATCTACCAGGTATGGGAAGGGGATTCATAATGAAATGACCCATTTTGAAGAAGAACAAGTTGATTTTTCATGAACAGATGTGAATACATGCAGTGCCTCTCAAAAGTAATAAGAGCCCTTAAACCCGTCCACATTTTGTCGACTTACTTCCACAAACGTCAGGAAATTTAATTAGCATTTATTGTGATAGACCAGCACAAAGTAATGCACAAGTGCTTTGTACTTTTGCTGCAGTTACAGCTCCAAGTCTTTCAGGCTGGATGTATCCATCTGCTTTGTACATCTTTAGACCAAAATCTCTGCTTATTCTTTTTTGGAGAGCAACTCAATCTCCAGCCACATTAATTGGAGAACAGGATTTCGAGGATGACTCTGTATTTAGCACAATTTATCTTCCCAGTAACTCTGACCAGCTGAAAGAAAAACATTCCCACATCATGATGCTGCCACCACCATGTGATGTGTTCAGGTGATGTGCAGTGGTAGTTTCCCACCACACATGGAGTTTTCTTCATGTCTTACGGCAAACTACAAACAAGACTTAGAAGACTTTCTTTGAGCAATGACTTTCTTCTTGCCAAATTTATGGATCCCACCTGAGCTGTGGATCTCCACAGCTCCTCCAGAGTTACCCTGGGCCTCTTGGATGCAGGTTCTTCAATGATTAATCCTCCTACGTTGCCTGGCCTGTCCTTCCACGTCAAATTATGCACTACTTTGTATTGGTTTATCACATAAAAGTTAAATAAAATGCATAAAACTTTAAGATTATAACATGATAAAAATAAAAACATTCAAGGCTTATGAAAACCCTTGACTGAAAAAACAGATCTCTTCGTGCTTATTAAATATTAATTTATTCTTTTTCCAAGAATATCTAAAATGATTTTTCTTATCTATTTTCATAAACAGTGAGCCTCTTATCTGTTCTACTTGCATTCAGTACAACTGATAAAATTTAGTCTAAACTGCATACATAACTCTGGTTAATGATTATCTCTTCTCATTTAAGAAGCAACAAGAGCAATATCTTCCTTTAAACTTACCTTTTCTTGGTTTTTCTCAGGTGTCCTATGTTAGTATGTCCACCAGAGAAACTTACTCTAAGGTGGGGAGGGAGCTGCTGGCTGCCATAGCAACAGCCCATCCCTATATCATGTCTGTGCTCCTGGGGAGATTGAGAGACACCATCCAGACTGTGGGAATGGTTAGCTACTCTATTATTTAACTGCAAATGCAAGATTAATGATTATTTGTTTCAATTTAATTCTGTCATAATTGACGATTTGTAAAATTTCTCAGATGTTACATTTACTAGTTTTGGTTTTATGTGTTTTAGATGGCACTGTACCTTTGTAAGGAACTTCCTCTGAGTTTGTGGAAGCCGCAGCGAGAGGAAATATCCATGATTGGAGCCTGGCTGCTCCAGAACCCGCTTTCTGCAGTGGAGAACAGACTGGCTTGTGTTATCCTGGAGGGTCTGAACTGGGGTTACGCTCAGGTGGTCCCACGTGCACTGAATTGTTTTTTAAGTATTTTTGAGAACCTGTTGGGAGTGTTGAAATGTCTACAATTTTTTCGGACTTTGCAGGACGGTTCTTTGGCGCTGGCTTCTGTCCTCCACAGTGAGGTAGCTCTGCTGGTGGCTGAATCCTATCAGAAATACCTCACAGACAAACCATACAGTGGCCTCATATCCGAGGGAATTAAACAGGTGACACGTCCCTCTTTTTTTACAAACCGCTTCTTCACTAAATTCATTTCCTATTTCCAAAATGTTCTCCTTTTTTCCTGCCTTTAGGTGTCTTATCTAGCCAGCGTTCTTCGCCTGGGCGTGTCTCAAGAAGCATCCTTTAGTCAGTGGGCTTGGCAGCTGTTGCTGAGGCTGAAGCTCCATGGTAACGCCCAGACCCCCAAAGGAGGCTGGACGGTCCCAGCCTTGGCTTCCAACCCACCTCCAGAACTTACTCATGCTCCCAGCATGCACTCTGTTCTCAGGGCTGTAAAAGCTGGCCTCCCGATTGGTTGCTACCTGTCACTTGCCATGACAACAGTAGGACACAGGTTTGTTTCCACCCAAAGGTGTTGTGAGATTTACTTTCAGGGGCTGAATTAATTGTAATTTGTATTCTTTATTGTTCCAGTCTGGAAAATTTCTGCACGGATGGAGTTGAGTTGTTAAAAAGTCTGATTCAGTCTCGCTACCTAAGAGCAGCTGTGCGTCTGCTGGATAACATCCTGCCACCAACCTACCCTCTGAGCTTCTACCTCCTGAACAACTCTCAGTAAGTCAGGAAAATCTTTCATGCACCATGTGGAGGCTGCAGCTGCATCTTCTCCCAAACTAACATCCTTTCCTACAACTGTCGTCTTCTCCCAGCTTTGTCAGCTGCATCCAGCTGTTCTTGCAGTACGACAGTGTATGTCCTCAAGGTGTGACGCAGCAGGTCACACACCGGGTGGCGCCGCTGCTCACAGGAACCAACTACGGGGACAATGTCCGTCTGCTCAACAGCGTTATTCAGGTACATCTTTATGGATCTGAAGTTGTCAAGAAAATGCAATGTTTAGTTCCAGTCATACATTTACATACGTTTACCAATCACCACAGGCATGATTGTCATTAATTTTCGGGTTTTAATTATGGTTTGGAACCATTGTTTTTCTGGAGTAAACCAATGATACGGAAAACAACTTCAATGATTTTTAAAAAAGGAATTTGGTGTACAACTTCACATTTTAGGGTCTAATCTACATTGGGTCAAAATTATTCAGTCATGCCTATATTTATAGCCCTCTACTAATATTGCTCTCATTGTGTCTTTTAACAAGTCGCACCTGGACCAGATGCTTTTTGTGGCTATTAAAAACCATCTAGCATATTTGACCACTTTTTCTTGTAGAACTGGTAGCGTTCATTTGAACTGGTTGGTTTCCTGCCGCAGACCTGGTTTTTAAGCATAAACCAAACATTTTCCAGAAGCTTAACATTAGCATGCTTGGTCCAATCTAAAACTACAGAGTTGAATCTTTACACAATGGTTCATTTTAACAGGACATGGAAAACACATCAAAACTGGTTCTGGTTTTGGAATGAATAAAATACAAATTATTAAGCGTCAACTTCAGCTATCATGAAAATGTGTGGACTATGCTTAAAATCCAGGTATGTGTCAGGAAACCAACTTAGTAAAAGCTCTGCCACTTCTGACAAGAGAAATCGTCTAAGATCCAGCCATAATCATACTAGAAGCTTGTTGGTGTCTTCAGAAAGGGTGTGGTGGTGCCAACAGGCATTTATCCAAACAATACTCGATGTTTAGGTATAATATTTGAGCCTATATGTAAATCTTTACCATTTGTAGATTAGAGAAGATCCAGAATAGATTCACATAAGCAACCCAAATAAATGATCATAAGCTTGAAATATGACATTCATGCCCTTGATGAAAATAACTGTGCATAGAGTGAGTGAATTATTTGCACTGGTTCTGGGTAGATGTTAGTAATGTCTTATGCTATTAAACACAAGCTTTAGGTTTTATGGTCTTGATTTTTCCTCGGATTTTTTATTTAATTATAACAAGGATATTGGAGATTTAAGAAAAATGCTTTTTTATCTGTAAGACGTTGAAGACATTTATTTGTTATTTTTCTATCAGAGTCACGTGGTGGAGAGTTCCCGGCCCGATCGTGTTGGCGCCGCCGCCGTGTTGGAGTTTTGGGTGGGAATTTTGACTCAGCAGAATCTGTGGTATCGTGACAAAACGGTCCTGTTCCTCATGGATCAGATCTGCTGTGCTGCCTTTATTCACCACCAGCAAGAATGTGTGCAGAAGCTGATGTACCAGCAGTATAAGGTATTTGCAGTGTTTACATAATAATTACATAATTCATAGTTTCTTGAGTGGTGGAGATGAATGTATTGCTATAAACCACGCTTAGCTAGTGTGGTGGTGAAGGATCTTTGAATATTCTCTCTTTATATGCTTAATGCAGAATGCTTTGGGTTACCATGGAGATCGGGGTCTGCTCTCCTCCCTGGTTGGCTGGATTGCTGGAAATGCCACGCCATCCTTCATCGACGGCCAGTCCCTGAGTGGAGAAGTAAGGATTCCCAAAGCAACAATCCCTGCAGGTGCTGTAAATGGTCATTTGTCACAGTCCTGACCACGCTGCTGTTCACTGCAGGTTTGGTTTGCGTGGCTCGTCCTGAACACGGAGGGCATGTTTGAGGAAGAGTCTCAGCTGAGACGCTGTGTTGAGAATGAGCTGCTGTCTGAGCCCAGCATCTCCCCTGATCAAGCCTTAAAGGTAGATGCACACTGAAAAGTTCCAGTGAAATGTTTATTCTCAAACTAGTATTTGTAGTTTACTTTAGTTGTGGTTCACTTTACACTCCAACACTACTAACACAACACTACAGTTTGAACATTAAATATGTTGTCTTTGTAGTGTAATTAATTGCATATAGGTTGAACAGGATTTGCATATCATTGTGTTCTGTTTTTTTTACGTTTTGCACAACATCCCGACTTCATTTGAAGTGGGGTTGTACTTCTGGCTGGATACACAATCACTCCTCTTATCAGCAATGGTAGAGCTCATGTCACCGGATGTTTTCCTACCATGGACCTGGCTTTCAATCGTACCCCATTTTCTTTAGGGTTAGGTTGTCGCCATTCAAGAACTATTTCAAAACCAGTTTTGATGTGTATTTGCATTTATTGTACGTTAAAACACCCAACTGTGTTCAAGTATTTGCTGAATTGAGGTTTAGTTAAAGAATTTTGAGGTACTCGGAACATTTTCTGCTGATAATTAATAAGCTACAATTCTTTCTTGTTTTTTACCCTCTCCATGTTGATGTTGTTGTTTAACTTGCTTCAGTGAGGACAATGACACTGGTGTTCCAGGATATTCCAGTTTTATGATGAGCTACTGCCCTGCTTTCCTAGGTTGGTTCTGATCCAAACCAGTTTCCTTTCATCTGAGGTTGACAGTTTGGTTTAAGTGATTTAAACTTGAAAACACCTAACACTGGATTTGGAATGCTTAAAGCAGATAAACATTAACTTTCTGTGGTTACCCCAGCTATATAGAAATGTTTCAGCTATGTTTAAAATATTGGTCTGTGCCTGAAAACCCAAACATTTTAATTAAACACTGCTATTTCTGATAAGTAGAGCGGTCAAATATCCAGCCTGAATAATGCCAGTGATGGCAACAGAAAGCCTTTGGTTTCTCAACAGTCAATTGAGATTCAACAAAGTATTAGTATGTGTATATACACTCACCAGCCACTTTATTAGGTATACCTTGCTAGTACCGGGTTGGACCCCCTTTTGCCTTCAGAACTGCCTTAATCCTTCGTGGCATAGATTCAACAAGATACTGGAAACATTCCTCAGAGAGTTTGGTCCATATTGACATGATAGCATCACACAGATGCTGCAGATTTGTCGGCTGCACATCCATGATGCAAATCTCCCGTTCCACCACACCCCAAAGGTGCTCTATTAGATTGAGATCTGGTGACTGTGGAGGCCATTTGAGTCCAGTGAACTCATTGTCATGTTCAAGAAACCAGTCTGAGATGATTTATGCTTTATGACATGGCGCGTTATTCTGCTGGAAGTAACCATCAGAAGATGGGTACACTGTGGTCATAAAGGGATGGACATGGTCAGCAACAATACTCAGGTAGGCTGTGGCGTTGACACGATGCTCAATTGGTACTAAGGGGCCCAAATTGTGCCAAGAAAATATCCCCCACATCATTAAACCACCACCACCAGCCTGAACTGTTGATACAAGTCCAGATGGATCCATGCTTTCATGTTGTTGACGCCAAATTCTGACCCTACCATCCGAATGTTGCAGCAGAAATCGAGACTCATCAGACTAGGCAACGTTTTTCCAATCTTCTATTGTCTAATTTTGGTGAGCCTGTGCAAATTGTAGCCTCAGTTTCCTGTTCTTAGCTGACAGGAGTGGCACCCGGTGTGGTCTTCTGCTGCTGTAGCCCATCCACCTCAAGGTTCAACGTGTTGTGCGTTCAGAGATGCTCTTCTGCATGCCTTGGTTGTAACGAGTGGTTATTTGAGTTACTGTTGCCTTTCTGTCAGCTGGAACCAGTCTGGCCATTCTCCTCTGACCTCTGGCATCAACAAGGCATTTGCTCCCACAGAACTGCCGCTCACTAGATATTTCCTCTTTTTCGGACCATTCTCTGTAAACCCTAGGGATGGTAGTGCGTGAAAATCCCAGTAGATCAGCTGTTTCTGAAATACTCAGACCAGTCCGTCTGGCAGCAACAACCATCCCACGTTCAAAGTCACTTAAATCGCCTTTCTTCCCCATTCTGATGCTCGGTTTGAACTGCAGCAGATCGTCTTGACCACGTCTACATGCCTAAATCCATTAAGTTGCTGCCATGTGATTGGCTGATTAGAAATTTGCGTTAACAAGCAATTGGACAGGTGTACCTAATAAAGTGGCCAGTGAGCGTATATTGAACTTGTGCACCTAGTTTAGCAAAATAGTCACTTCACACTGACAAAAAAAACAACTATTCAAATTAACCATTACACAACCAAAATGAATGAGATTTATGACCATAATTAACAGAAGTAAACGTTTGACCCGGACTAATAACATTCAAAGATACAGAAATTTTGCAGAAGTTTTATAACAGACTTATTTGTGGTCTCTTGAGCTGATCCCGACCTATAGAACTGGACTACAGATACCTGAAAAAGCAGACAAAGTCAAAAGAACTTTGAAAGCTTTTCAGAAAACTTGAAAATCTCTTGATCAAGACCACTTAAAATATTAGCTCTAATGTTTGGCTACTCAAATGCAAAATATTAACATAATGGAGATATTTACTGTACTAGTTGTACTAGAGAAGGTAAGTGGGTTAATGTGTCCTAAACCTGTGATACATAACAATGGTGTTCTGTGTCTGAGCTAGAAGGCGCAGCAGAAACTGAAGTTGCCTGTAGCCCCGTCTCTGCAGCGCCTCCAGGTGTATCGATGGGCTTGTCAAGCCTTGGCCACACCACCAGACCACCCCCTTCTTCCCCTCATCTGGCAGAAATTCCTGCAACTCTATCTCAGACAGCCTGGACCAGAATACGGGTAAGATGAGTTTCCATATGGAAAAAAAACCGTACAAGAAGGAAAAAAGAGAAATAAAAAACAAACATTTCTGTTTCCTGGTTCCCAACCAGACTGGCTGCTGGGGGCTGCATTGGCAGAAGGTTTTTCCAGGCTTCTTCTCAGGTTGCTTTGCTAAAAGATCTGAGGCAGAGAATACAAGAGGTGTCTGATTTCCACCATATAGCCAGCCAGGCTCTCAGGGTACATCCATCACCACCTACACCTTCATCAGAGAGCCAGGACGATGAAAGCCCCAATAATCCCCAACCACCTTACCTCACCTCTCCTCAGCTCCACTCAGAACTTGTTAGGTAAGTTCCAGATGATATAACCACAGTATAACCACTGTTGTTTAAAGCTGTTATTCTACTGACTGTTCGCCTGCAGGCTGTTTGGTGTGTTTGCTTTGTGGTTGGATGATGAGACTCTGCAAAAGCAGGAGGTGTACCTTCCCTCTCTTCCACCAGAGTATGAGCCTCACAGACTGGCACAGGTCATGCAGCAGCAGCAGGTCAGTGAGTCCTCATTCAGGTTGAAAAAAACCCCAACAACAGCAGTGCAAAACCTATAATGGCTCATGGCTCAACCTAACAGGATGTTATGTTGTAGGAACTGTGGCTTGAGTACCTGGACCAGGAGCGTCTGCAGTATGATGAGCGAGAGGTGTTGTCTCTATGGGAGAAGGTGCAAAGTGAGCCAATGTTCCTGCAGACCCAGAACCTGGGCTTCACTGACTACACCAGCCTGAGCAACGGTATGAATCTGTGTGATAGTATTTCAAAAACATTTCCACCTATGCATTGTTGTATCTGTCCATCTATCCATCCATCCATTTATTCACACATTTATTTAAGCCTGGTTCTGTCAGTCTTATCTGCCCGTTCATCCATTCTTCCATCCATTCATATATATATATATATGTGTCTGTATATACTAAAACATTCTTAAATGAAATCTGTTTAACATCTATGTTCTGTTTATCTGTAAATCCAGCACGACAGCGCATCATGTCCAACCTGGAGAAGCACACTGTTCCCCTTCCAGCTCCTGAGCTCCAGGAGCTTCAGGCTCCAGTGGCTGAGGTTCCCCCTTCCTGCCTCACTGACTCTAAAGCTTCTGCTAAACTTGTACAACAGGACCTCAGGGTTTTACAGGACCAGGCCAGGTAAGTACATATCAAAAACATTTAGGCATGTTTTTGCACTCTCTTGCAATTTGTTGTATTAAGAAATTTACGTGTCTAAATCTTTTCACTTTGTTGTAAGGGTTGCAGTTGCACGTGAAGCACAGCAGGTGGCAATGGAGCAAGAACTGTTGGAGGGCCTTCCTTTGCTCTTCAAGAACCGACCAGAGCAAGTTAACATGGCCCTGGAGTGTAAAGGAAAGGGCGGGCAGCTGTGTCAGGGAGCCGCAAACATCACTGTCACTGTACAACTCATCTCAGTGTGCAAAATAACATGTTAGAGGATAAGTCTGCAAAGTTTTACTGATATATGTGTGTGTATCTGTGTAGTGTGAGCGTGTCCAGAGACAGGAGGCGGTGCACAACCAGATAACATCACTGCGTAGAGACATCAAGATGCTGCAGACTGATGCTATGGCTCCTCCACCTCAGAGCCTGGCCCAAGCGGCAGTCCACACTGAGAACTTCATCACGTCAGTAAAAATACACCTTCCTACTTCACACAATATTAACAATACTTTAAGGACCATTGGATTTAAAGAGCAACTTATTTAATTTAAAATAGATGTTTTAACTTCTTTTCTCAGGGCTCTGGTGAATATTTATACAGTACAGCAATCTCCAGCGGTGCTGCAAGTTGGTGTGTCCGCCTTTTACCAGGTGGTCTCTTTTGTGTGTGAGGACACCCTTCGACACCCTCCAACACGGCAATATCTCTCATCATGTGTGGAGATACTTGGACAGGTGTGAACACTCCCCAAACACCCGCAGACACCAGTAAGACCAGCAAGACTTGTCTATTCAAGTACAAATCCACCCTACATTGAGTTTATTAACCTAAGTGGGTAATTTGCTAAGGTGTTTTCAATAAATGATTTTCAAGAACAAAGGTTAGTAAGCCTGTAATTTGCCAAAAAGGGAATCCAATAGCTTGGGAAGAAAAACATGGCTCCCCAGTCCTTCCCTACAAGGACAGAAATGGAAAAAATCGAGTAATTCTGTTAACTTTCCTCCTGAAATTTCCTTATGAGTTTAAATTGTAATTTTGATGTGCAGGTTTTTATCCAGGGCAATGCAAAAGAGTGTGGTCGTGTCCTGAAAACCATCCTCGAGCAGAGGCTCCTTTGTCCCCTCATTTCCCCTTTCTTCACTCCAAACGCAGCCCCTGATCAGTTTGTCTTCCTCTACCAAGACGTGGTGACGTCCCTTCACCTCGACACTGCTGATGTCATTTTCATGCTACTCACTAAGGTTTGCTCACATACGTAGGCATAGAAAAACATGAGAAATGGACTACATATATACAACACTTCAGCTCATCCATCCTCTCCTGTAGTTCGACTTGTCCCACTGGTTAAACGAGGCTCATCCTGTGTTTTCGGAGAGGACTCGTTTGCTGGAGCTTGTCCACGGAGCTCTGTGTGTCTGCGGCCGAGACCCTGAGCCAGAACTTCTCACGCCTTTGCACCTCTTTGCCAAACACTGGACCTTGCTTTTACGCCACCATTTTCCCGACCATTACAGTGACTGTCTGCGTCTGCTAATGACCAGTAAGTTTCATTAAACCCATAAATTGATTTAGTTTGGTTTTATTTAGTTATATTTGCATGCTTGTCCCCATGCAAAATAAATCTTTTGTACTTATATAAAGCATAGCGCAGTTGTTCAGATGCAGAACATGATTAGTTTCTATTTCCAATATGTAATTTGTTAGGGTTTACAGTGCTTTGCAAAAGCATGAAAACTTCAAGTTTTTTGCATTACAAACACAAACGTTAGTGTGTTTTATTGGGATTTTACGTGATAAATCACCACAAAGTTTTGCCTCATTGGTGGAGAAAAAAGAATGCATCATTTTCAAATGCCTTCCATAAATACAAGTCTGAAAGGGTGTGGGTTCTGTATGTAATTTAAAAGAAAAGCCAGCCTGAAAATGCATGTAAATGTCAGTTTATCTTCACAGACAACCTGTATTCATTTCTTGTTTGTGATGTTTGATATTACCAATCCATTAGTCTTCCTTCCTTCCATGCAGAAACCTGTATTTATCCCACTGAAATTATGCCTCCCACTCATTTTCTTACCAACTAAAAGATTAAACTGATAAATAAGACGGAGTTTGAATCATTCTGAGGAGTCAGACTGTTCAAGTGTTTGTCTTTGGATAAAATCATGAAGATGAATTGAATAGCTGCAGCCTTCATTATCTTTTATGTCAGTGTTTGATGTGTAGTTTCTTTAGTAAAAGCATATCACAATTTCATCAGGTTCTGCAGACCAGCTGCTGAGTCCAGAGTGCTGGAAAGTGACGCTGCGAGTGCTGGGCTGCTTACCTCCATCCCGCAGCACTAAGAGCAAACCTGAACAGTCGTTCAGCTCTGCAGTCGGAGCCCCAGCTTCTCCTCATAGATCCCCCATTAGCCTCTCTCCTCAGCAGGTAACTCATGTCGGTGGTTTTATTTAAACTTTCCTTTTCACTGGAAAATATGTTTTAGATGTCAAATTGCTTCCGGTTCAATCCCCAAATTTTGTAATAATCTTCTGGTTGCCAAAAGATGGAGGAGACAGTCAACTGGCTGAGTGACTACTTTTTGCGAAGTCGCCTCAGTAAGGCCGACCTCCGCAGCTTTGGCCTCTACTCTGCCTGGGTTCCCTACATGAGCGAGGTTGTTACCTTCTGGGAACATCTGATAGGTTGCCTTATAAACACACAGGTCAGCAGCTGCACCAGAGAGCCAGTAGGCGGCAGCAAAGTAATCAAAGGTAAACATGTAAAATACTGTAATGTCACTAGAGAGAGAGAACAGTACACAATCTTTTAGTTGTTTACAGATCCTGTTTTCTGTAATTATGAAAGTAAAATGTGTCATTCCTCCCACAGCCCTGCAGGATTTGCACAGTAAGCTTGTGAAGTTGTTTAAGCCGTGGATCTTTCCTCTGGACACGACTGATGGAGGGTAAGTGTGTTACAACATCTGCTCTTATGTTGCTTTAAGAAGAGGTGAGCTTTGTGTGAAACCGGACAGGCTGCAGAGACAACAAAACATGAACACTTTACAGTCCTATTCTTTGAATCTGTAGTGCATTAGTTATACGTTATGTATCGAACATCTAGTGGAGGTAAGAGGTAAGTAGATCTCCTGATTCTAAACTTTTACATATCAGCATACAGTACAGACCAAAAGTTTGGACACACCTTCTCATTCAAAGAGTTTTCTTTATTTTCATAACTATGAATATTGTAGCTTCACACTGAAGGCATCAAAACTATGAATTAACACATGTGGAATTATATACTGAACAAAAAAGTGTGAAACAACTGAAAATATGTCTTATATTCTAGGTTCTTCAAAGTAGCCACCTTTTGCTTTGATTACTGCTCCGCACACTCTTGGTATTCTGTTGATGAGCTTCAAGAGGTAGTCACCTGAAATGGTTTTCCAACAGTCTTGAAGGAGTTTCCAGAGATGCTTATCACTTGTTGGCCCTTTTGCCTTCACTTTGCAGTCCAGCTCACCCCAAACCATCTCGATTGGGTTCAGGTCCAGTGACTGTGGAGGCCAGGTCATCTGGCGCAGCACCCCATCACTCTCCTTCTTGGTCAAATAGCCCTTACACAGCCTGGAGGTGTGTTTGGGGTCATTGTCCTGTTGAAAAATACAGGTCCTTCTCAAAATATTAGCATATTGTGAAAAAGTTCATTATTTTCCATAATGTCATGATGAAAATTTAACATTCATATATTTTAGATTCATTGCACACTAACTGAAATATTTCAGGTCTTTTATTGTCTTAATACGGATGATTTTGGCATACAGCTCATGAAAACCCAAAATTCCTATCTCACAAAATTAGCATATCATTAAAAGGTTCTCTAAACGAGCTATGAACCTAATCATCTGAATCAACGAGT
Organism: Girardinichthys multiradiatus; assembly: GCF_021462225.1. Taxonomy (NCBI): domain Eukaryota; kingdom Metazoa; phylum Chordata; class Actinopteri; order Cyprinodontiformes; family Goodeidae; genus Girardinichthys; species Girardinichthys multiradiatus. The sequence continues at coordinate 33,604,037 of NC_061805.1, read as the reverse complement.
TAACTCTAAACACCTGCAAAAGATTCCTGAGGCCTTTAAAACTCCCAGCCTGGTTCATCACTCAAAACCCCAATCATGGGTAAGACTGCCGACCTGACTGCTGTCCAGAAGGCCACTATTGACACCATCAAGCAAGAGGGTAAGACACAGAAAGAAATTTCTGAACAAATAGGCTGTTCCCAGAGTGCTGTATCAAGGCACCTCAGTGGGAAGTCTGTGGGAAGGAAAAAGTGTGGCAGAAAACGCTGCACAACGAGAAGAGGTGACCGGACCCTGAGGAAGATTGGGGAGAAGGGCCGATTCCAGACCTTGGGGGACCTGCGGAAGCAGTGGACTGAGTCTGGAGTAGAAACATCCAGAGCCACCGTGCACAGGTGTGTGCAGGAAATGGGCTACAGGTGCCGCATTCCCCAGGTCAAGCCACTTTTGAACCAGAAACAGCGGCAGAAGCGCCTGACTTGGGCTACAGAGAAGCAGCACTGGACTGTTGCTCAGTGGTCCAAAGTACTTTTTTCGGATGAAAGCAAATTCTGCATGTCATTCGGAAATCAAGGTGCCAGAGTCTGGAGGAAGACTGGGGAGAAGGAAATGCCAAAATGCCAGAAGTCCAGTGTCAAGTACCCACAGTCAGTGATGGTCTTGGGTGCCGTGTCAGCTGCTGGTGTTGGTCCACTGTGTTTTATCAAGGGCAGGGTCAATGCAGCTAGCTATCAGGAGATTTTGGAGCACTTCATGCTTCCATCTGCTGAAAAGCTTTATGGAGATGAAGATTTCATTTTTCAGCACGACCTGGCACCTGCTCACAGTGCCAAAATCACTGGTAAATGGTTTACTGACCATGGTATCACTGTGCTCAATTGGCCTGCCAACTCTCCTGACCTGAACCCCATAGAGAATCTGTGGGATATTGTGAAGAGAACGTTGAGAGACTCAAGACCCAACACTCTGGATGAGCTAAAGGCCGCTATCGAAGCATCCTGGGCCTCCATAAGACCTCAGCAGTGCCACAGGCTGATTGCCTCCATGCCACGCCGCATTGAAGCAGTCATTTCTGCAAAAGAATTCCCGACCAAGTATTGAGTGCATAACTGTACATGATTATTTGAAGGTTGACGTTTTTTGTATTAAAAACACTTTTCTTTTATTGGTCGGATGAAATATGCTAATTTTGTGAGATAGGAATTTTGGGTTTTCATGAGCTGTATGCCAAAATCATCCGTATTAAGACAATAAAAGACCTGAAATATTTCAGTTAGTGTGCAATGAATCTAAAAGATATGAATGTTAAATTTTCATCATGACATTATGGAAAATAATTAACTTTATCACAATATGCTAATATTTTGAGAAGGACCTGTAAATGATGGTCCAACTAAACACAAACCAGATGGAATAGCATGCCGCTGCAAGATGCTGTGGTAGTCATGCTGGTTCAGTATGCCTTCAATTTTGAATAAATCCTCAACAGTGTCACCAGCAAAGCACCCCCACACCATCACACCTCCTCCTCCATGCTTCACGGTGGGAACCAGGCATGTAGAGTCCATCCGTTCACCTCTTCTGCGCCGCACAAAGACACGGTGGTTGGAACCAAAGATCTCAAACTTGGACTCATCTGACCAAAGCACAGATTTCCACTGGTCTAATGTCCATTCCTTGTGTTCTTTAGCCCAAACAAGTCTCTTCTGCTTGTTGCCTGTCCTCAGCAGTGGTTTCCTAGCAGCTATTTTACCATGAAGGCCTGATTCACACAGTCTCCTCTTAACAGTTGTTCTAGAGATGTGTCTGCTGCTAGAACTCTGTGTGGCATTGACCTGTTCTCTAATCTGAGCTGCTGTTGACCAGCCATTTCTGAGGCTTGTGACTCGGATGAACTTATTGTCCGCAGCAGAGGTGACTCTTGGTCTTCCTTTCCTGGGGCGGTCCTCATGTGAGCCAGTGTCTTTGTAGCGCTTGATGGTTTTTGCGACTGCACTTGGGGACACTTTCAAAGTTTTCCCAATTGTTCGGACTGACTGACCTTCATTTCTTAAAGTAATGATGGCCATTAATTTCTCTTTACTCAGCTCCTTTTTTCTTGCCATAATACAAATTCTAACAATCTATTCAGTAGGACTATCAGCTGTGTACTGTATCCCCCTCTGACACAACACTACTGATGGTCCCAACCCCATTTATAAGGCTTGAAATCCCACTTATTAAACCTGACAGGGCACACCTGTGAAGTGAAAACCATTTCAGGTGACTACCTCTTGAAGCTCATCAACAGAATGCCAAGAGTGTGCGGAGCAGTAATCAAAGCAAAAAGTGGCTACTTTGAAGAACCTAGAATATAAGACATATTTTCAGTTGTTTCACACTTTTTTGTTCAGTATATAATTCCACATGTGTTAATTCATAGTTTTGATGCCTTCAGTGTGAAGCTACAATATTCATAGTCATGAAAATAAAGAAAACTCTTTGAATGAGAAGGTTTGCCCAAACTTTTGGTCTGTACTGTACATGAAAAATCCATCCCTCTTTCCAGGTCTCAGATATTAAAATAAATTACACATTTCTGAGGTTCATGACTATACATGAGAACTTTGCTGCATGATTTACATTTGCAAAGTTGTTGCTGAACAGATTTAAAGACCTTTGAAGAAATGGACCTTGGACATATGAAATAAACTGCAAATAAACTGCACGCTTTTTACAAATATATATTCATAAAATGAAATAAAAATTAAAACCCAGTTTTTGACCGAAAAACTTTTCTCAGGCTTCATAAACTATCTTAGAAAAGCATGGAATTGACTTCTAGGTTTATATTTCTGTGTACTAAGTGTGCCCAAGACATTCCTCTTTTACCTTTTCAAAAATAAGTAAATGAAGGATTTCTCTTTAAAATTGCTCGTATAAGCAGTAAGCTTTTCAAATATCTATAAATAAAGTGGCTGTGCACAAATATACCATAATTGCAATATTAATGTTCGTGAATTCACACTTTGCAGACTCATATGATACGCAGCCAGTTTGATGGAGTGCCCCTGCAATAGATGCCCGAGTTAATGAGAAAGACAGGAGCGAGGAAAATGCAAACTTATTGTAGCTGATTTCATCATAGCAGTATTCGTCAACAAAAATGCTCACTGCATGATTTCACCAGTTTCTTCAGCCATATTGCCGATATTGGAGCATGATGCACAGCACCATGTTTAAAGCAGTATAAACAAAACAAATAAACATAAACAGCTGACTCCAGCTGTCGAGCAAAGTGGTAGAGGGGTCATGATTGGGGCTTGTTTTGCAGTTACAAGGTCTCCACGCCTTGTAGGTGTTGGCTCTCCCATAAAAAAAAGTATTAGAGAAGAGTGATATGAGCCTAAAATTTTATCACACTGTTTACTTTCTATTTCAATTCAATTCAGTTTTATTTATATAGCACCAATTCACAACACATGTCGTCTCAAGGCACTTCACAACAGTCAGGTACATACATTCCAATTAATCCTAACCATTGAACAGTGCAGTCGGAGTTAGCTTTTTATTCAAATTGGATAAAAGGTTTTTCTGTCTAAGGAAACCCAGCAGATTGCATCCAGTCAGTGACTTGCAGCATTCACTCCTCCTGGATGATCATGTAGTGACAGTGGAGAGGAAAAACTCCCTTTTAACAGGAAGAAACCTCCACCAGAAACAGGCTCAGTGTGAGCGGCCATCTGCCACGACCGAATGGGGGTTTGAGAGAACAGAGCAGAGACACAAAGAGAACAAAGAAGCACTGATCCAGGAGTCCTTTCTATGGGGAGGAAAAGTAAATGTTAATGGATGTAGCTCCTTTAGTCGTTTCACCTAGAAAGAAAGAACAGATAAACTCTGATCCAGTTTTCAAGGTTAGAGTCTGAAAGAGAGCACATAGAATTAGTCACAGTAAAGCTCAGTCAATTGCCATGTCTAGGAGAGAGAAAGGGTTAAACACTTAAAGACAGGGCTATGTGGATCATCAATAGAGGGTGAGCATTAAGTTGTTGCCAGCAGAAGCTCGGACGATTCCCCTCTCCAGAAAGGTGTCACAGGTAGACACAGAGTCAGGCCAGGTGTAGCTTCTAGGAAGAGAAAAGAGAGAACAAGGTTAAAAACTGAAATAACAGCAAATAATGCAAAATTGGAGAGTAGTATGAGAATGTAGCAAAGAGGGTGAAAGTGGTCATTATGTCCTCCAGCAGCCTAAGTCTATAGCAACATAACTAGACAGATAGTTTAAGTTCAGATTATTTAGTTAAACGGCGCTTATTTACAACAATGTCGTCTCAAGGCACCTCACAAAGGGTCCCACTGATGGTCATTGTTATACTAAAAACCACAAGGATTGGGGTACCTCTCTCTGTCAGACTGATTATAACCATTGGAAAAGAGAAGGGGTCAGACAGGTAGCAGAAATGGAGGGTGTGTTTGCACCTCAACCATAATGTGATAAAAGGAAAAGTGATGATAAAGAGTTTTTTTAAAATGTATCAGTTTTTTTGGTAATGGTATCTATCACTGCATACAGTTAGAACCTCACAAACACAAGCACTGGTCTCACAACTTAATGTAACAGTAGTTTCATTAAGTTGTGTAATTAATTACAGCGAAACACCACAGTATCTGCGTTCAGTCATGTTTTGATGCTCTTGTGAAACCAACAGTAAAAAAAATAGTTCAAACTGTGAAAGTAATAAGCCCAACCATACTAGTTTTCAAAAATGATTAGTTATAGTTTAGAAACATAAATAGAGAAAACAAAATTGTATAGTTAATTTTGTAGTCATTTTGCACACTTAGTTTCTCCCATATGACTTTGCTTTTGTAAAATAAATAGCCTTGCTGTACTATAATGTGTTCTTAAACTTAGATTGGTCTAATTTTAAATTTTTAAGAGTTTTTAACTTTTTAAGAGTTTTTTGTTTACGTTATACTATGTAAAACATTAAAGCTTAAAAGTGAACTTAATGACTGTCATGAGAAAATTCTTCCTACAATAAAAAGTAGAAATAAAGAGAAGGCCAAATTTAATATGTTTATTACCTAGTAACGCGAGGTGTTACCCCTGGCTGGAGACCGATGCAAGTGCAGCAGGATGTCTGGTCAGTCTGTACGTTCAGCTCACAGAAACACTTCATCAGAAATTCAGGGGTACGTCTTTCACTCGTCTTTTTAAACTGAAACTACTGGCTAAATAACTCCAAACATTTTCTCTTTTAATTTTTTATTTTCTTAAATCTTACCCCCTGTCTTTGTGCCCGTTCATTTTTCAGAGCGCCTGCTGCCTGGTCAGAGAGGTGCTCTGTGGCTTTGTTTAATGCAGTACTGTGAGAGCTGCACCTCCCCCCGTACACCTGAGTATCTGCTGTACCTGTACCACACACACCTCCGCAGCCTGCCCTGGAGACACCTGCATCCTGACACTAAGCTCATGGAGCATCTTTTCAATGTGAGATGTAGTCTGACCCCTGCGCCGGCTGATAAGCTTGGCACAGCAGAACTTGTTAATATTACACTTTGAGACATCTTCTAATATTTGCAAGAGATCCTAAAATGTACCAACTTTATTTAGCTATTAAACAAAAGAAAGGCAATAATCCAGTGACCCTGTTTTCTGCTGAAAAAAGTTCAGTGATAAAACATATGTAAATACTTAATATGACTGCCCTATTATTCAGCACCTAATCTAACTTCAAACGGATGCAAATTACTTCTTGCTGTTTTGGGCCCTCTGTTATGACTCCACACATCTTCTTATGGTATCTGCCATTTGTATTACTATATTAGGGGACACAAGTGAACCTACAAATACAGGTGAACCTACAAATGAGCAACCATGTGATTATTAGACATAAATCTTGCTTTAGATAATAATTCAATATTTAAGAGTATTGATACAGATGTGGATGTATTAGTTAAACAGATCTTTAAATCCTTTATTGCAACACTGGAAAATGTAGAAAATCTAATCTTTAATTTTTGTACCATTTTATTCCATGAAGGAAGATAAGAAATAGTTGCTTTTAAAAAAATCACCTGTGGACTAATATCGGTGCATTCATATTTTCTAAAACATTTGATGTGTGTTGTCGGTTCTCACTAATATTTGACACAGTTGGAGCATATAGAGAGGGATCTTTCACCATTGCTCTTTGCACAATCTCTAGACCATTTAGTTCTGGGTCTTCTCTTATAATCACTTCTCTTCGGCTTACTCGGCAGATTTTCTGGGGTCTGTGATGGCCATGGAAGAAAGTTGATTCTGTGTCCGGTGAATCATATCTCTGTTGATTTGAGGATAGGCTTTTGATCATTATTCTGTTAAAAGATCTAATGATGACACATTTTTAGTTTACTGGTGAAGTCCACCAATTTGTTTATTAAAAATGATCTGCTGTTGATAGCATGATAGCAAGGGTTCATGATAGCATGAACTTTTAACAAGCCTCATTTGGAAGAAAGACGACCCACAGCATCTTAGATCCCCCACCGTTCTTAATAGAGGGAATTAAGTGTTGATTCATATATTCATCCTTTTTTCCTGCCACATCACCTAAAGTGTTTGTTTCCATAAAGTCCAGTTTAAGTCTCATCTGACCAAATCTCACATTTCCAGTTAATGTCCCAGCAGAGTGTAGCAAGCTACATGTTTATGTTTGAAATGGTAGGTTAGAAAAGGCTTTTTCTGCTCTTCTGTCATCAGTACCTGAAAACAGAAAAGTGCATTTAGATGGCATCTAAAGGGTGATTTGGAGACTTGGAGTGGTTTGGAGTGAAATCTCAAGATCCCACTCTTTGCCATGCTGTTCACTTTGTGTGAGCAGAAAATTAAAGATCGCTAGTTTAAAGTTTCTTTATAAAAAGGGAAAGTAAAACTAGGGATTGTGAGATTTTTGTAAAAAAAAAGGATTCCCCCCCCCCTACTTTGAAATAAATAATAACTTTATTTTAGTCTTTTTTGCAGATGTTTTACTTGTTATGGTACCGAATTTGTTTGCATCTTTACTTGAATAAAGTCCACCATAGCTCTACTGCTTACATGTTTGTTGGTGTGTTTTGACAGAGAGGATTTTCATTAAGCTTTATGTCTTCAGGTGGAGAGAGGAAGTCCCAAGAGCTGCTTCCTTTTTATGGGTGAACTGATGTGTGAAGTAAACTGGATCAGTGTTTTAAGCAACCACTTAGAAACGCCTCCCAGCGCTACAGCATACCCGGCTCTGTCAGGTGTGGTCATGCAGAAGGACTTGCACACCATGTTGGTCTATGTGTTATACATGCTGGTGTTTCTGACCAAAGAAGATGAGCTCCTCAGTAAACAAGTGAGTCCAGACGTCTTCAGGTCAGTGTCAGAGATCTTATTATTTACTGAGTTTGTGTTTTCCTCCTAAACTTCCAGGACTCCCCTCTGCTCAGTCTGCTGGTTCAGTGCACCTCTCTGCCCTGGTACCAACTGGATCTGTCTTCGTACCAAGGCATTCTGGAATATGTAGCCACCCACTATCCACCATCTCTGGTGCTCAGTGCTGATTCTGCCCCACAGCTGCTCCTGAAATTACTTCGTAGTGCTGCGGGGCTCCATCCACATCCCAGTGAGGCTCCTCACCAGGTCTGACAAAATAAGGCTTTTTATTTCCTAATTAACATCATCAGATATTTTAAAGCACCGGGCAAGATTTTTGCTTTTTGCAATTTTTTAGTTGGGATAAATATGGGAAAGATGAAAGCACTCATTAAAATAATTGCATTATCTGACTCTTCTCTGTGTTCAAACACATAAAAGCCTTCTTAAAATTTAATTTCTCAAACAAGTGGAGTAATATTCTGACTGATTACACAGTCCAGTTCAAGAAACAGTATATTGCCAAAAATATTCGCTCACCTGCCTTGACTTGCATATGATCTTAATTGACCTCCCAGGGTCCATTGTGACATTGGTCCAGCCTTTGCGGCTATAACAACTTTAAGTCTGCTGGGAGAGCTATCCACATGGTTTAGTAACGTGTTCATGGGAATTTCTGACCATTCATCCAGAAGCACATTTGTGAGGTCATAGACTGATGTTGGACAAGAAGGCCTGGCTCTCAGTCTCTGATCTAATTCATCCCAAAGGTGTTCTATCAGGTTGAGGTCAGGACTCTGTGCAGGTCAGTCAAGCTCATCCACACCAGACTCTTTCATCCATGTCTTTATGGTCCTTGCTTTGTGCACTGGTGCAGTCATGTTGGAAGAGGAAGAGGACATCTCCAAACTGTTCCCACAAAGTTGGGAGCATGAAATTATCCAAAAATCTCTTGGTTTGCTGAAGCATTCAGAGTTCCTTTCACTGGAACTAAGGGACCAAGTCCAGCTCCTAAAACACAACCCCACATCATAATCCTTCCTCCACCAAACTTTAATTTTGGCACAATACAGTCAGACAAATACCGTTCTCCTGGCAACCATCAAACCCAAACTCATCCATCAGATTGCCGGATGGAGAAGCGTGATTCGTCACTCCAGAGAATCTGCCTCCATTTCTCTAGAATCCAGTCGTGTCGTGCTTTATACCACTGCATCCAACTCTTTGCATTCCACCTAGTGATGTATGGCCTGGTTGTAGATACTCAACAATGGAAACCAATTCCATGAAGCTCTATATGCAATGTTTGTGAGCTAACCTGAAGGCCACGTGAAGTTTAGGGGTTTGTAGCAGCTGAGTCTGCAGAAAGACAGCAACCTCCGTGCGCTATGTGCATCAGCATTTGCTGCCCCCGCTCCTTCAGATCTTGTGGCCTACCACTTTGTGGCTGAGTTGCTGTCGTTTCCACTTTCTTAAAATACCTCTGACAGTTGACAGTGGAATATTTAGGAGCGGGGTAATTTCAGGACTGGACTTTTAGCACAGGTGGCGTCCTATCACAACACCACAGTGGAATTCACTAAGCTCCTGAGAGCGACCCGTTTACATGTCTAGGGGCTTGATTTTATACACCTGTGGCCATGGAAGTGATTGGGACACCTGATTTTAATTATTTGGATGGGTGAACATATGCTTTGGCAATATAGTACAGCTCTACTTGGTGTGATTCAATTTAGTGTAAATCTCAAGATCTCATTGATCTCATTGTTTCATGAAATAGACCTAGTGTTGTGGGATTAGTGGGATTATAGTGCAAACGTTGGTTGTTCTTTTGCATCCAGTTTTTAAGTTTAAGATCACTGGCATGACACTTGGAAATTCTGTAACAGAAATGCATTCATCCATGATTTAAGTTTGAACCAGCTAACAAGCATCAATGTCACTGGTACTGATCTGCTATCTCAAGAATTTAGCATTAGATGTATGAATAAAAGAAGATTATTAAACGCGTATCTCAAGAAACCAAGCTCAAGGTCCCAAGGTATTAAGAAAATGAAGGTGTTATCACTAGAAAATAAGCGTGAGATATAAAATAGAGATGCACCAAACAATCAGCCAGAGAGCGTACTCTGGCAGTTTTTTTCCCCAGATCAGTAAAATCGGTCAAATACCAGTCATATTAAATGCATTAAAGGTAAGAACTTCCATGATTTTCAGCCAATAAATCATCAACCAACACCATATACTTTCGTTGCACCTTTTCTGAGTTTGTCAGGGAAAGGTTAGGGACATACTACATACTTTGATGCATAAATAGGGATAATCTTGTGATTCCTTCATTTTCTGTTGAATTCAAAACTTCTGCCTCAATCAAAGAACCTGCTGCACATTATTTCTCTATGTATTTTCCAAATCCTTGAACAAAAATTGTAATCAGTGGGTCAAAAAAAAAAAACATGAAATAGGCATTGGCCAGGAAAAGCCTGACTGGTGCATCTCTTCATCAAAATGATCCAGATAAAACCAGTTCATCATGTTATCTGGGCGTGAATTGTTATCCCAAAAGGAAAATCAGCTTTAGTTCTCAAAACCTTTATTTACTACAAACAAGATCACATTATTTCGAGATAAAAAAAATTGCTACCATGAAAAGAAGAACTTGAGGAATCATCTGAAGATAAAAACCTAGTATAACTCTTGTCACTATAAACCGAGCTTTTGATCTCCGGATCATAAAATAATTAGGTTATGAAATTGTTGGGACAAAAAAAGCTTGAGGTCTCATTTTCTCAACATAAAGAGATTATAAAATTTCTATCAAGCTCAAGATCCTGTGAAGATGTATTTAGTAATTGAGAATTGTTTCAGCTGAAATCAGGAAGAAATGGACCCTCTGTTTTCCTCTCTCCTTCAGGAGGAGACTCTGAAGGCCGGATGCTACGTCTCATGGTCTGTGAAGTCACTGGTGACACTGGAACAAGGAGGTGGGATCAATCTTAGCAGCCTGGAGGCTCAGCTAGAGACACTTCTGGAAACCGTTGTTACATTCAACCCACCAGGTGAGCTGTATAGTCTAGCAATCTTTCGCACTGATAGCATCAACCACCTTTATGAAATTTTCCCATTGCCTTGGGTTCACTTTTCCCTCTGCAGAGGTGGGTTTAGAGCAGAGGCACATGGCGTTCTGCGGTCTTTTCAGCAACGCCTTGACTTTGCTCAATGGAGTGGGGGTGTCAGCAGGTGAGGCGCTGGCTGCTTACGTCATTACCTGGCTGGACAGGAAGGGGAGGGGCTGTCCGATTCTGCCTTTGCTCACAGCCTGCTCCCAGTGTCTTGCATCAGTGCGACACATGACGCGCATCATGGAGGCATGCATTACAGCATACTTCAACCATGGTAGGCTTGAGTTTGTTTTACCTATTTTTCATTTAAACAGTTCTGTACATAAATGTGTTGCATAAAAGATACAGTCGCTCTCAAAAGTATTAATTCTCCTTTAACTTTTGCACATTTTCTCACATTCTAAACACAAATTTCAATTAATGTTTCGGGCATTTTATGTAAAAGATCAACACAAACTAAGACATAATTGTGAAATTGAAGAAAATTCTTTTTTTTGTTTGGGGTTTTTTTCACAAAAGCCTAAAAAATGTGCAATGCATTTTTACCCTACTACCCCTAAATAGACTCCAGTGCCCCCAGTGGTATTCAGACGTTAGTTAAACAGTCAATATAGTCCACCACTGTGTAATTTAATCTCAGTATAAATGCAACTGTTCTGTGAAACCTAGCAGACAGGTCAAGAAGGAAGGTGTGTAGACGTTTAAAGCAGTGTTAGCTTGGCACGCCTGCAATTCAACATGGCAATTTTATGGAAGAAAAAGATAAGTTCTGTGGAAACAGGCCTTTGTCATTCCTCTACTTAAGTCAGGTAATCCCGCAGATATGAACGACAGACCTATTTCCAATCGTTGGGTTCTAGCATGTGTTTGAGTCATTGGTGTCTTTCTATGTCAAACAGACTTAAAACTAACAATATTCTTAATATTCTTTTCAATCTGGCTTTAGGGCAGGACACAATACAATCGCAACAACCTTAAATATAATAGATGATGTTAAAACACCACTTGAAAGTAAACATGTTTGTTTAGCTTTGCTTACTGACATAAAGCATTTGACTCTGTGGAGCCCTCTCACCTAATCAATGTTATACAAATGCTTGGCTTTAGTACAAACATGGTTAGTTTGATAAAAAGCTATTTGATAAAGCGCATTCAGTTTTTTCAGTTTGACTCAGATTTGAGGGATCCAGTCACACTGAATAAGGGGGTCCGACAAGGGTCTACTTTAGAGCCCTTGGTCTTTATATTCTATATTAATCGAATCTGTGATCAGCTTTAATTCTTCTCTTGCCATAATTATGCAGCCGTCTTTAGATGCAGTACGCTTAAATTTTGAGACCGATTTCATTACCTTACAAAATGCTCTCCTTGAGTTAAATGTAGTCCAAATGTTAGCAAACTGAAGTTATGGTGTTTTCCCATATCTTTGCAGCAGCCATTCTCCTATTAAAACACTAGATGTAGATTGTAGATTCTCACCAAATTTGATCTCTTGGCTTTCTCTCCAGGAGCTTCATGAGGTGGTCACCTGAAATGGTTTTCCAAACAGTCTTGAAAGAACTTCCCAGAGGTTCAATGAAATAAGGGCAAAGGTTAATATTCCAGTCATTACATCAAAGGGTTGCTACTTTAAGAAATATAAAATGTAAAACATATTTAAAGTTCTTTTACAATTTTTCACTAGCTACATCATTCCATAGGTGTATGTACAATGTAAATAGTCATAAACGTAAAGCAAACTATTAAATAAAGAGAATGACATTCTAAAACTCTCGACCGGTAGTGTAAATATCTTGGTATTTGGCTTGATAAAGATCTTAATTTTAAACATCGCATCACATTTCTTCTTTCTTCTTTCAATTTCTTCCCCCAAGCGACTTGTAACCAGCTTGTTTTTATCACAGTTTGACTTCAGTGACACCATTTAAAGATTTGCCTGTCCAACGACTGGGCCCAATTTACCATTAACCTCTAAGGTATATAACAGTCTCACCGTTTAGGATTTACCATTGTATTTTATTTAACTTTGCTGGATTTACCTCACTTAATGCTCCTACGATGACGCATTGGTATATTTTCATATACAAACCCATTTTAGGAAAATTGCCCTCATATATCTCCTTCAAGTTCACTGTACTCCAAAAACACACACAGTCTCAGATCCAGCAGTTGGCCTGCGGTTCAAGGTGCCCTTTGTGCGCACAGTCAGGGAAGATGAGTCTGTCCTGTTTTGGACCATAATGTTGGAATGATCTGCAGCTCAGGTTGAGGTTGAAGTCTCTCATCTCTTTATATAGTTTTGAATAAAAACTTTCTGAGGTTTCAGTCACATCTTGCATCTGTAACATCTAAGTGTTGTTATATTTGAAATAATTTAATAGTACTGTTAGTGATACTTTGTGTATGTCACAGCTTGTTTGCTTTTTGTATGTTGTGCTGCTTTTTACTTATACTTCTAAAAAGTATTGACTCGGGCAGGCTGAGTGCAAATGCTGACCACACTATTCAGATTTTTATTTTGAAAGAAAACATGAAAAAAATCTTTCTCCTTTCAGTTCAATATTGAGTGGTGTATATATATATATGGATTGATTTTGTTTCTTCCCCACTGTCACATAAGCTGGTTTCCCTCAAAATCACTAATCAGTTTAATTCCTGAATCTCTTCCTTGTCATGTTTGTTCAAGCTGAGGAAGAGTCTGTAGGTTGGGGCCCTGTGTTGGTGTCGCTACAGGTGCCTGAGCTCACAATGGATGACTTCCTCTCTGAAAGCCAATCAGGAGGCAGCTTCCTGACGCTCTATGCCTTCATCTTGCAACGCCTCAATAGCGAATACACAGCAGCCAATGAGAGGAGGATCCTGGCTCTCATTAACACATGGACCATGCAGGTCTTCCCCAGGTTTGACTTTAATTCATTTTAAGTGCTCTGTAACCTGCAGCCCTATTAGAGATGTTAATATGAAAGTTCTGGTCTGTCCCCAGCGGTCCAGGTGATGAAGCTAAGCTGTTCCTTTGGTGGCACAAAGCTCTGAACCTGTCTGTGGAGCAGCTGCAGCCGCAGGCAGGAAACACTGAAGTGTCAGGGGTCGTCATGGGACTGTTGCGGCTCCAGAACAGACTGCTTCAGCTGGGAGAAGATAGACTGAACTCTGGGCTGCTTGGAGCCATAGGCCTTGGGAAGAGATCCCCTGTTTCTAATAAGTGAGCTGTTGCATTATCAAATAAAAAACCTTAGTCTGTACTGATTTGCACGGTTTTGGCAAAGTCTTAAAAGTTCATAAAAAGTATTAATCGTTTTGGACCTTAAAAGTCTTAAATATGCCCAGATTTTTAATACCAGACCTTAAATTATATTTAGGTTAACCTTAAATTATATTTACGTTTATACTATATATACCTTTGTAAGTATTTTAAATAAATTTAGATAAAAACAAATGTAGAATATGAATAAATAAATACATTTTATTCATGCAAATCAAATCTTCTCTGGCTTGAAAACACTGTTGTCAGTAATTTATTAAAACTAAATATTAAGGTGTCCTAGGTTCAAAGGCACTCGATTCACATGTGGAAAACACCAATTTATCTTGATATAGCCATATTTAACATGCTTTGGTAATCAAACGAGTTTGAAATAAGCTGTTATGTAACCAGGTTTTAACCTATTTTTCATCATTTGTATTGACCTTGAATTTAAACCAGAATGGTCTTAAAAAGGTCTTTAAAAGTCTTACATTTTACTTACAGAAAGGTACAGAAACCCTGATTTGACACTGCCGATGAATTGTTCATTTCTGTTTAGATTCAGGGTGGTGGTCCGCTGCCTGGCAGCATTCCTGTCCATCCAGGTGCCATCAGAGAGCGAGCTTCGACTCCAACCCACCACAGACTTACAGCTTTCTGTAAAAGCACAACAGGTATGCACAATAACAGCTTTTTTTATGCTGCTCTGCAATAACTTGCTAAAATTAGTTTTGATTTCTTGTTTTTCCCCATGTGGATGCAGATGTTGGGGATGCTGGAGACCATGTCTGGCAATAAGCAGTACGCTGAGGTACAGGAGGCTTTAAATAAAGCAATCCAGTTCATCCGTTACCCAGGGCACTGTTTCAAAGATGGACCCCGCCTCCTGGCCCTGGTGGTCAACCTTCTGTACTGGGACCTCAGATATCTGCACGTCATCCGTTTACCTTGACTTTTCACTCTGGCAAGCAGGCAAAATGTAAAGGACTTTAGGCTCCTGCTGCTAAAACAGCGAGAGTAAACATCTGGGGAGACAAAAAGAACATGGAGCAAGTTTTCAAGTAGTGGCACTGATCTTGAGGATCTCTGTTATTCTGTCAATGAGGGCTGTGCAGGACGAATTATAAAGCTAGACAGAAATCCAAACATTTTCATTCGTCCCAATCTCTAACATTTTAGCACTTTACTTTTTTGTCCCCTATGTTCATGCCTCATCAGTTTGCTTTCAGCAGCATGTATCCTTCATGAGTTAGAGAGGATATGGCGTATATTTATTGAAGCAGCATTCAGCGCCTGGCTGCAGGTGTGAGTTTAACACCAACATGTGGAATCTCAGCAGAGAAAAAGATGAAGGCCCCAGAGATTACTGGAAGGATAGATCTAACAGTTCTTAAAATGGACTTGGTAACCTGCAGGGAAAGCTTCACAGTTTTTATTTCCTGATGGATGTATTTTACTGTTGATCAGTCTCAAATCTCTCAGCTCTTGGGAATGAACGCATCCTGAAGCATCAGTTTTGTTCATCCTTAGCCAAAAGTGCTCTACCTGCATTTGCCAAAGAGAAGTTTTTGTTTTTTCTTTGCTCATTACTCCAAGCCCTGGTTTCATCCATCATCCCCCCCAAGTACCACGATGTACCCAACCCCTTGGCTTCCTTATAAAGTAGTGTGTGCACAATGTTATTCAGATAACTCATGCTCCAGGTATTTCTCAGAGAGAGAGAGAGTGAGAGGGATGTGAAGACGTCTGTGTTTTCATGTAATTTGACGTTCACAAACCTGCCGTTTTTAAATCTTAGCAACTGTTTTAATGTTTTATTACTCTCCTTCCTGTTGCTCTGTGCCATCTCAAGAACAATCAAGCTGCACTTTAGCAGTCTGGAGCTTGCTCTGTCACCCATGTCGGTGTTATATGGGGACTGTTAATGTTGAAAGCTTTTCTTTTTTTTTCTTTTAATGAGTCACTGATCGAGAAATGTTCTGCTGAAAGGTTGCACAGAATGGATGGAGCTTCAGAGCCAAGCTGTACAATGAACTAAATAAAGTTGACTGCTGAATTGAATGTATCACTGCTATGTTTAGATGTTTAACATGCTGTTTTAACACAATACCTGTATTGTTATGGTATGAAACTTCTGTGACTGATGGAAAAAAACATCTAAGGGAGTAAATGAGCTTACAACCTATAAAATAAAGATTATTTGCTACTTTACTATGTTTAACTGCTCAAACATCACCGGTAAATTAGTCATTCAAGGACATAATAAGAAAAGATGGTGCCCGTGAAAAGTTAACATACATTTACCGTGGGGATGGATGTTTCTTTTTTAGTGGGGAAAGAAGTTTAGAATTTTTCTCTTATCTTCAAATTTATACATACAGGCTCAAATATTTACACAAACCCCCATTAATATTTGGTTAATTGTTTCTTAGGAAGTTGCAGAGAAACAACACACTTGTAGCCATCAGTAAGTTTCTGCCACAATAGAGGCCGGATATTTGACCGCGCCTTTTTATCATTGAGTTCATTTGTATTGGTTGGTTTCTTAGAGCAGACCTGGCTTTAAGCTTAATTTCCAGTTGGCGAGAGTTCAAGACACTGGGAAGAAACCTTTCCAGAAGCCTGCTTTGTCTCTTTTACAACCAGTTTTGATGTGTTTTGGATCATGGGTCCAAGCCTCAAAAGTTTTATTTGTTCATTTGAAGTTAAGTTGAAGAATTTGGAGGTAGCTCTGCTTTGTTAATCGACCTACAATGCATTGCAAAAGTATTCACCCCTTAGTTTTTATACCTATTTTACAGTCCAGCCTGTAATTTAAATGCTATTTAAAGTTATTTTATGTGATGGATCTGCACAAAATAGTCTTAAGTTGATTAAATAAAATGAGGAAAAATATATCTCAAGAAAGAATTAAAAGAAAAAACTGAAAAATTAACATGCACATATGTCCACTGCCTTTGATGTGAAGCCCCTAAAAAGTTCTGGTGCAACCAATTACACTCAGAAGTCCAAAAGAAATGATGTCCACCTGTCTGCAGTCTAAGTGCAAGGAGATCTTAAATCAGAGAGGCAGCACAAAGACCAAAGGTAACACTGAAGGAGTTGCAGAGTTTCATAGCAGAGACTGGAGTATCTGTCCATAAGGAAGGTGCTCCGGTCAGATGAGACTAAATTTTAACTTTTCAGCCACCAAGGACAACACTATGACGCAAACTGAACACATCCCATCACCTCATGAACACAATCCCCATAGTGAAACATGAGGGTGGCATCATCATGCTGTGGAGATGCTTTTCAGCAGCAGGAAGCAACACTTGAGTGGTTTAAGGGAAACACTTAAAGTGTTGGTATGGCCTAGTCAAAGTCCAGACCTCAATCCAATTGAGAATATGTGGTAGGACTTGAAGATCACTGTTCACAAGCGAAAACCATCCAACACGAGGGAGCGATTCTGCCTTGAGGAATGGGCAAAAATCCCAGTGGCAAGATGTGGCTCATAGAGACTTATCTAAAGTGACTTGCAGCTGTATTTGCAGCAAAAGGTGGCTCTACAACGTACTGACTTTAGGGGGGATGAGTCGTCATGAACCCTGACGTTTTCTGTTATTTTGTCCTGTTTGTTTTTTTGCTTCACAATAAAAAAATATCACATTTTCAAAGTTGTAGGCATGTTCTATAAATAAAAATGTGGCAACCACTCAATCAATTTTAAGTTTGTGAGGCAACAAAACATGAAAATGCCAAGGCAGGTGGATACTTTGGAAGACACTTTACATTGAGAATGCACTGAAGTTCTTATGAGAAAGCTACCCTACAGCATGATGCTGCCACCACCATGCTTGACAATTACATAACAATATAAAATGAATTGCATATGCAGAAGTGATTTAGCCAAGCAGCGAGTGTTTTGACCCTTCCTTCATGTCCCAGAGTATGAATGGTGGCTGGTGGGGTGTTAATGCCAGAAAATAATCACTTTGCTCATGATCTATCAGGCAAACAAATTTTCAGTTGAACATCCCAATTCTTTACTGGGTGTATTAAGTAAATCAGTTTAACAACAAAACAACTCCAAACACACATTCCTTATATAGCGAGAGTTATGATCGGGGTCTGGATCATCTCAAGCAGGGAATATGGGGGTTTCTTTGGGTGGATGATGGGCACGGATAACCTGAGGAAGATTCCCTCATCTCTGGGTGTGCTGTTGACACTTTGTGGTGATTTTATCTGAGTTCAACTTCTTAGACGACTCCTTTGTCCCAGCCAAATTGGGGATTTTCTTTGTTTTTTTCTTTACTTTTTTACCACCCTCAGTGCTCTTTTAGCGTTTTACAGCTCACAGTAAAATTTATTTTTCAGTGTCAAATCTTTCTGTTGTCTATGCAACCATTACAGCTTCCTTCTCTGACGAGCATTAATGTGACTAGCTTTCACATGCTGTTATTGTTCCTGAGGTACAGTATGTGTCCTTAATTTAAAAAGAGAGCTTTCACAGGAAAATCAGGGGGCTGTCTCTAAATGGAGCTATGTGCTTTTGTGTGCATACTTCCATCCAGCATCCATCCTTATTTGACACCAACACGTGTCCCAGAGAGAAACCTCTGCTCAGGCTCCAGTGGTCTCTATGGTTACAGGATGGCTGAAGTGAGAGGGGAGATGGTATGGGAAGAAGAGAGGAAGAGGAGGAGGTAGAAGATGCTTACAGACACTCATTCTTGTCTCTTCTTGCGTCTCAAAAATAGCCTCGGTGTGTACTGTCTGTTGTCTCTCACTGCTTATTCCACCGTCTGTTCTGTCGTCTCACAGCTCTGCTGGTGAAGTACTCTGAAGCAGTTTGTATCCAAGTAAAACCTTGTTCTTAAGTATTAGCCTCATAGGATGTGTCGCACACACTGTGTACATATGCACACTCTCAGAGGAACCATTGCTGAGATTCTTGGCAGACACATGACTGTCTGGCAGATTCCTCTGTCAGCATGCAAACCCTGCGTTGGGTCAGGAATAACTGTTCCCAGGCTGTTTTAGTGCACACTCAGCATCAGCGCTGCATTTGAATGAACTCACATCAGTCATCACTAGTAATGGGACACAGAAAACACGATTTCATTCCCTGAAAGATGATCAGTTATGCAAGAACGTCTGCCATTAATGACTCAGAGAAGGTGATCTATGACTGGTGTGACATCTTTCCTTGGTTAGCAAGACCTGTTTTGTTTCTTGCTTTTGCTGCTTTCAGTTCCAGTCAGACACTTACATGCACTCATCATTTATATAGATTCCATATTAATTTTGTCTAATAATTATCCATTTAAGATGTTCTATTTCCTGTGTGGAAGTTCTGTGTGGGCTATTTCTTAAATCCACACAGTCAGAGTTATACATACAGGCTCAACTACAGTCCTGTAAAAACATTAGAATATCTTACAACTTATGTCATTTTTTTAACATATAGGTAAATATGAATATTTACCATTTTAATATGGACATTTATTCCCACTGAAAATGGCTAAAAAGACCCACAGCTGTGTCGAATTAGTACATGGTGAGAACGTCGTTATTATGATCATGCTAGAAGTTTTCTAAAACTTGTTTTAGCTTTTCCTTCCTGCGGTCTGCGTTCAGGGTTGAACTTGCCTGGAAGGCCAGATCTGGGTATGTTGGAGTTCTTTTGAACGTTTACATTTGTAGCCTATTTTCCAGACACTAAAATGGCTGATTTCAAATTAATTTCAGACCTGTTTAAATCCCTTACTCATAACCTGCTTCTGTCTTCTTTTTGAAGCCCTCAGTATACTTTTTGGATCTTACCTTAATGTTTGCTCTCACTTCATCAGTCAGGAGCTCACTGCTGTAAATATCTGAGGTTTAAACAGGACAAACCTTTTCACAATGCCGAGTAATGATATTTTCATAAAGCCCAAGTGTGTGATCTTAGCTGCTTTAAGTGCTACTAAATATTGGGGTGTCCTAATTTATTCCTCACCCAAAATCAAATGTTTTTTTCTTTAGTTTGTATTGTTTATTTATTTTACTTGAATTCCTCCATATTGTAACAGTTGATGTTAGATATGCATATGTCCGAATATGTTTGAATGCATACAGGCTGTCATAAGGTGTCCTAACTTCTGACAAGTGACTGTATGTAAACCTCTGACATTAACTGTTGGTGGGATTAACTGGGAGCACCTGAACAGTCCAGTTGGCCCTGAAGCCTGCCTGTGGCCCCTCATTCTTTGGTTCTTGTTTGTACCATGGTTTGTTCAGCTGTTTTTCCTCTTGTTGTTTGTACATGAACAACACCCCACTATCCATTTGCTTATATACTGATTTTACTGATTTTCACATTTCTCATAATTAAAGGAAATTTCATGAATTTTACAATTCTTCCACTTTTGACCAAAACCAGTGTCTCTGTGGGTTTAGTTCATGGCCTCTAAGACAGTTCGTTTACACTTTCTACAGACTAACTGAAATGTCATGACAATTCCCTGATTGCATTTCAGCCTCACAGACTGAACTGAGGCTGCATGAATCAAACTCTGCTGCTAAACAGCTGCTTCTCTGTGACAGCTGCAATGATCAGAAGTCCCTCCCTGCTGCCGAAACACAGGGACTCTTCAGCTGGACCCACAGGAATGTTTCTGAATGTCCCTCTGGACAGCAGCGTCTCTACGTGTGTGTGTGTGTGTGTGTGTGTGTGTGTGTGTGTGTGTGTGTGTTCCTGTGTGTGTGTGTGTGTGTGTGTGTGTGTGTGTGTGTGTGTTTGTTCACTCCAGCATATCTGAGTGTGTCAGACAGACTCCTCCATTCAGACGCCCACCTTTCTCACACCTCCGTGCCTCGCCAGTGACTCAAACTTAAACGAGGCTTTATTTCTCTCCCCGGTTCTTCCTCTGGCATCGACCAATCAGAGCAGAAGTGCTTCATCCTGCTGAGCGTACCTTCATGAGCACTTAATGATAAAAGTCATCAACAATGACTCAGACCTTCACCGGTGTTGTTCTAATGTGATGTTTTTCTGAGTGGGGGACAGGCTGGTGGTTATTTTTATCAGGACTGAGCCAAAGGGAAATGTTAACATTTTTTGCCCTTGAGATGTTTCTGATTTTACTTTGTTCCAAAGAGCAAGTCTTTCAATTATAACCAAGCAAGAAAATCCTCTGATCAGGGAACATTTTGCTCAGAAAGCCTGTGTTGACTCATTTCTAGATAAGGGGACTGGTGAGTCAGACGCTCAGTATAAAAGTAAGGTGTCATATTTAGCTAAAATTAGTCACAGACTAAGGCAGGACCGATTACAGCCAAACACTTTGGACCTCCACTGGGCCAGCAGGTCAGTTTCTATAGGTCAGCTGTTTTGGTTTGGGACATATTCAGTTTTTAGGTTTTGTTTTTTATATGGTGTGGTTTTACAGAAACATTCCTCAAAAACTAACAAAATACTTAAAAATTCAGAAATGATATTCAGTGTCATGTATATGATGCACTGTATTATATTATGATTACTGATTAGTTTTTACATAAACCAAAATGCTGCTTCATTTCTAACTGTTCTGAACTTTATATAAACCTCCCATTTAAAAAAAAATATTTGTTTTTAACCATTAACAATACGAATATTTTGCAACATGGGGCTCACACCGCCAACGTTACCCTTTAGTTATCTCCAATAACATTTCACAAGCTTGGATTACATAGAGAGAGGAATATTCAATTATTTATTTTTGCACAGTCTCTATGGATTGTCCGGACTCCTTGGTCCTCGCCTGTGCTCTCCTCTCCTCAACTCACCACAGAGGTCTCAACTCACCACAGAGGTTTTCTATTGGATTTAGTTTTGGAGACGGAGATGATCAACGGTTGTGGAAGACAACTGATTTTGAATCTGATAAACCATTTTTGTGTTGTTTTGGCCATTTGACATTACTATCCTGTTTAAAAACAATTTGCTAACCCATTTGAATGTTTCTGACAGAGTCCACTATATTTCTGTTTAAAATATTCCAACATTTCAAGGAGTTTAAAATGCCACACACTCTAACAAGCTTCCCTGGCCCACAAGATCACAAATATTTAACAATACTTCACACTGTATATTATGTGCTTTTTCACATTTTCCTCCTTTGGTCCACTGGTGCAGTCAGAACTACCTTGAACTCAACCCACTCAAGACTGTGGAAATGGTGGTGGACTTTCAGAGAACACCACCCTCATACACCCCCCTCACCATCCTCAACAACACTGTATCGGCCGTGGACCACTTCAGGTTCCTAGGAACCACCATCTCTGAGGACCTGAGATGATCTTCACACATAGACACTGTTCGAAAGAAGGCCCAGCAGAGACTGTACTTCCTGAGGCAACTCAAGAAGTTCAACCTTCCACAGGAGCTGCTGGTCATCTTCTACACTGCCATCATTCAATCTGTCCTGTCTTCATCCATCTCAGTGTGGTTTGGCTCATCCACAAAACAGGACAGGTCCAGACTGCAATGAATAATCAGGACTGCAGAGAGAATAATCAGGGCTGACCTTCCCTCCATCCAGGACTTATACAGGTCAAGGGTCAGGAAAAGAGCTGCTAAAATCTCTGCAGACCCCACACACCCTGCACATAAACTGTTTAGAGCTTTACCTTCAGGCCGCCGCTACAGAGCATTGTTCACTAAAACCAGCCGCCACAGAGACAGTTTCTTCCCCCAGGCTGTTTCTCTGTAGAACATTTAATAGAGTACATAACAACAGCATACAGATGTTGCAAATGCACCTTTTTATTTATATATGTGTACAATATACATTGTAAATATGTATATTCTGTAATACAAAAACAAAACCAAAGAGCAAAGTGTACCAGAGTCAAATTCCTTGTTTGTATGTTTGTATGTACAAACTTGGCAATAAAGTTGATTCTGATTCTGATTCTGATTTGTTTCACAACAGTGTTTGTTTCTGAAAAGCTCAACCTTAGTATAATCTGACCAAAACACGTGATTCCAGTTAAAGTCCCTGCAAACTTTCCATGGTAATTTGACTAAAAAGGCTTTTTTTGCATCACAACCAAATAGATGGTAGGCATAACATATAGATAGTGTTGCATGATTGTTATTGGAGAACTGGTCGCCCTAAGATGCTATTCTTTGCTGCAGCACTCCAACAGAGAGCTTTAGAAAGTTTCTTACCTTCCTATCACTCCTCGCTGTGTGTGATGGTAGGATAAATGTGGCTTGTTATCCAGCCTTGTGGCCAGTGGCTAAAAAATGGGCCTCTGTGTCAGATTTACTCCCCCATGAAAGCAAAGTAAAGGATCACTAATTTAACAGTCCTAGACACCTGGTCAAAACACTAAGGTATAACTCAATAAGCTTCAGCTTCGTCTATTTTAATTAACTTAATAGAAATTCCAACAACTGTGCCCCTGGTGATTGTGTTAAAAACAATTATTCTTCTATATGATTTTTCCCCTCAACTAAATAAATGTACTCCAGTTGTTCTGTTTGTGTGAGGTTGTGCTACTGCAATAAATAATTTATTTTGTGAATTTGTATACATCTTTACCAAGAGTTGCCCTGGTAGCACCCTTGTTATGTAAATGGTGTTAAATATCATTTGCATTATGTTCTGTGTTTTGTGAAGAAAACTGTTTTGTGAAAAAAGTCAGTGTAAAGTAAAACTTTTATACAAGAGATATAGTGAAGAATTGTTGAAAAGACACAAGGTGTAACTTTTGAAACTCTGCAGCCTTCCGCAGAAGTGTGTCAGGATCTGTGCCTTGTCTGTTTGTGTTGTGGTGTTTACTGTGCTTAGCCTCTAGATGGCGTGGAACCTGGAGGAGAGGTACAGGTGTTCTCTATCCCCCTGATTACCTGCTGGGGAATATTTAAGGAGGAGGATGCCAGCAACTCACTGCCAGAGTGTTGCCCTTAGTGATACAGCTCAAGCCACATTATCTTTGTTTTGACCTTGCCTTGTACTTTTGGTAATTTTGTATTTGTTACCTTGCAGGTTTACCTGAACCTGACTTTGCCTTCTGCATTGAACCCTGCCTGGATTACCATCTTCAGGAAAGAAGCTATCCAGCTCCATGAACAAAGACTCAAGCCTCTTATTACTTTGTTGGATCACACTGGCTGGCAGCCTCCTGATTCCTTCGTTCCTCCTTCTACGAACCCTGTCCACCCTCCTCCGTCCACTGCTCCAACTTCAGAAACTCTTGGTCCTACTAAACATCCTGGCACACCAGTATTCACTATCTTCTGTCTCACAGGTAAACAACCCCTTGGTCTCTCCACCCACCTCTGGCAGATCTCTCCATCAATCCAGTAAGACAGAATTATTTAAGAATTTAGATCCAAAGTTATCACTTGCTTACCGTTCTGTTTATTTTACAGTTGGTATCCCGGTTCCAGTTCCCTGCACATTTCATTACACTGTAAATAAACTCATTACCGTTAAACTCAGTCTCCTGAATTGCTTTCTGCATGTGGGTCAAATCTGTTCGAAACAATATGACAAAGTGCTTGAACAACTTTTCAAAAAATTCATTTTTAATTGTTTCCCTGATTTTTATTGTTGACCGGTATATTTATTAAAGAGTCCTGACACAAGCGTCTTTTTTTAAGGTCCCTCCTAAGGGGCAAGGCATGGATATTTTAGCAGAGCTGTCTAAACTTAGATTTTAAGTGAGGGCTTCAAGCTTTACTGTTGCGCCTATGTAGGTCATTCTTGGTTTTGATTTCAAGAGGTTGGTTGTTAGCAGAATTTTATTTGGGGGGGCCACCTTCAGTAAGGTTCAAACAGTGCCACGGACCTCCTTCATATGTTATCCACAGTTGATCGTTTTTACATTTTGTTTTTAACACAGCTTGTTTTACAGTTAAATACTTTTTACCATGAATTAAATTAGGTTTGCAGCAGATTGTGTGTTCCTTGATGATAAAATCAGTTATTTCTAGTTATTAAAAATATAATAGTTGGAGTAAAGATCTTGGTAATATTCAACAATTTATGTATGAAGTATTTTCCAATCTCAGACAAAAGAAGCAGAAATTGTTTCAGTCATCAGTCAGTCATTTTCTACCGCTTATTCCATAATAATGGCAGAGTACACCCTGGACAGGTCACCAGTCCATCACAGGGCAACACACATACAACCATACGCACACTCGTTCATACATTTAGATTGACCAATTAACCTAGCAGGCATGTTTTTGGACTGTGGGAGGAAGCCGGAGTACCCGGTGAGAACCCACGCATGCATGGGGAGAACATGCAAACTCCATGCAGAAAGACCCCAGGCTGGGAATTGAACCCAGGACCTTCTTGCTGCAAGGCAACAGTGCTACCAACTGCGCCACCATGCAGCCAATTGTTTCAATTACTTTAAATTATAACTAAATGTTTTTCTTAGTATTGGAACAGCAGGTGACTAGTTGTTGTTATGGGTCCAATGGCTCAGTACCAAGGGCATAAGAGCTGGTCCATTCAAGTTCTTTTGGAGGGTGAGGCTGTAAGCGGTTGCAAAGTACGCTACTGCATCGGGCTGGCACTGATTTTGAAGTTAGTGCCGGAAATACAGATTGTTTGGATTAAATGCATGAGAGGAAAGTAAGTGGGAGTTACAATGGGGTAATTTGGTGGCTCAGTGCTGTGATTTGATGATTGTTGCCTTCACAGAGATAGAAAGTGAAGATGCGGGTGTGAGTGGAATCATCTCATGACTCAGATCAGACACGAAGCAGGGCTGTACCACCGCGCATGGACACGCACACCCACATTTTTTTAAAATCAGGATCCAAACAGGACTCTGTTTCTGCTCAGTGAACTTACAACAATTATCTGGCCGATCAAATGAAAGCGGAAAATGAGAAAAATACATGGATTCGGCTTCTTTGTGAAAACTTAATTTTGAGTTTTTGAGAGCGGACCGAAGAGCTCCAGGAAAAAAAAACAAAAAAAAACGACTCCTGTAGGACCGGCTGAGGGGGCTGGGTCTGATCTGGTCTGGTCTCCAGCCCGTTTTTCAGGCACAAGTCCAAGAACGGACACAGCAGACGCAGCAAGGTCGGTAAGAATATTTTAAAATACAGTTTATGCTCTTAAATGATCCCTCAGTTTATAAATGAGCTTAATTTTCCAAACCATCACCGGGAAATCAAGTTATTTACGCATTTAAATACAACCAGAGACATCGATTAAGACACATTTCTCCCCTTGTTCCTTGGGACCAGTCTGCTTCAGCTCCCCCAGCATCACAGCACTGGTACAGATTTGGCTCGGAGGTTTTCCGCCCAGACGTCAGGCAGGCAGGCGGTGGACCTCAGCATTTGATCACTGGTTATTTCAGAGCCTGTGATCCCCGCCGGTCGGTGCTGCGTCCTGACGTCAGCTTATTATAAGGAGGCAACGGAACCGGAGCGGCGGGGCAGACAGCCGGGCTGAAGGGGAGAAAGGTGCGGAGAAACAGGCTGGAGGAGCCGGACCATGCTGATCTGATTCCTCATTGACAGGGCATTCTGGTAGGGCTTTGTCTACAATTATTTACATAGTCTGTTTGCCTACATGTAAGCATGTATTTGTGGGAAAACATGCGGAAACCTTAAGCTACATTTTTGGCATTACTTCGCAAATTAGAAATGTATCTTTAAGTAGAGGTGCAGGCAAAAATTTCCTCCTCATTTTGCTCTCTGGAGGCTGCTTTGCCCAGTTCTCAGGCACTGCAGTGAGGGGGGTCTCTCCTGCCCAGGCTGGCTGAACACAATAGAGATGCAGGCAGTTTATCAGCATGGTCTGCAGTTGGCTGAATCCTTCTATTTTTACTGCAGGAAAATCTCCAATATAAGAATGTGCTGAAGAGAAATTATTTTAGAGCTACCAGGCAGAGTTGATGAGGAGATGCCCTCTTGGTTACAGTAAGATGAGGGGGATTCCTCTGCTCCCCATCTCAGACTACATCAGCACCATATCACCATGGCAACAGTTGGTGAAACCAGCACTCTCTGTTCCCATTATACCACTTAATGGATCTCCAAAGGAGATATTTGGAGGGTGGATGTCAGATCCAGAGCTGGCCTAAGGTTGTCTGAGGTCCTGAGCAGAATTTCATTTGGGGGCCCACTTCCAGCTGAGCCCATTAAAATTATTACAGACTTGGGAGATTAGGGAAGAAGGGATGGAGTTTAATGTTTGTTCATAATTAATTTTTCCAAGTCAAGTCTTGTGTTCAATAGCTAAAAGTAAAATTCTTACATTAGATGCATGCCAACAAGGTTGTCAATGGCACTGCAATGTTCTAGGTTATGAATTTAAATCATAAAGTTTTATTCTTATGCCTAAATTAACTCAACACATAAAAATGTCTTTTTTTCAGAAAACTTTATTTAACACATAGAAATTTAATGAACTACTACAAATTATTTTGAAACGTAATTGGGTGTAATATTTACCATATTACAGATGTAAATTTCCATTTAAGCTTAAAGAAACAGTAGAAATTGAAGCAAACATGAGGTGCTTTTATTTTGAAGAACCACACATGTCTTTTTGTAATGACGTAAAATGTTTCAAAACAACTGCTCAAATAATCCTGGTTCTTTCTCAATTGCTTGCAAATTAGTACAGGGGCAACTGTGGCTCCATGGGTAGAGTAGTCGCCTTTCGATCCAAAAGTTGTGGGTTTGATTCCTGCCACATGTTGATGTGCCCCTGGGCAACGCACCTAACCCCAAGTTGCCTGCTTATCTGTGCATTGGTATTTGAGTGTGTGTGTGTTTGTGAAAAAAAAATGTAATGGCCAATAAGAAAGTATATTTAATACAGAAATGTGGGCCCAAAGGCAATCAATCTGAGGCACTGCAGAGGTATTAAGGAAGCCCAGGTTGCTTTTATAGGAATCTTCAGCTCAACTACATTTTTGGGATGGTCGTCTCTAATCTTCCTCTTGACAATATTCCATATATTATCTATTGAGTTCAGGTCAGGCCAGTTTTGCGACCAATCAGGCACATTGTTAACATGGTGATTAAGGTGATTGTTGGTACCTTTGTGAGTTTGGTACCAAGTCCTGCTGGAATATGAGATCAGGATCTCCATAAACCTTGTCAGCAGAGGGAAGGTTAAAGTGCTCCATTAGTTGCTGGTAGATGGCTGCGTTAACTGTGGACTTCAGAAAACACAGTGGGTCAACACCATCAGATGACATGGCATCCCGAATCATCACCGACTTTAGAAACTTCCCACTGGACTTAAGGAAAGTGGATTCTTTGCATCGCCACTCCTCCTCCAGACTGGGATATTGATATTAAAATGACATGCTGAATTTCATTTAATCTAAAAAGAGGACTTTTTAGTCCAGTTAAGATGCTTTAGACATTGTCTCTTGTCCAGGAGTGGTTTAACACAGGGAATTTGACCTTTTCTAGGCTATGTCCTGGATATGTCTGTGTGTGGTGACCCTTAAAGCTTTCACTCCAGCTCCAGCCTTGTAAATCTCCCCTGAACTCTTGAAAGGGCTATGCTTCATGGTTCTCTAAACAGTGTAGTTATTTCTGTTACATCTTTTTCTATCATATGTTTTCCCTCCATTTAACATTTATTGGTCCTATTCTATACGCTAATTGTGTGAAAAACTAAATTGTGGGTTTTCATTAGCTGTAAACCATAATGAACACTTAAAATATAACACTCTGAGTTTAATACATTTATTTGAGTTGAACGTTTTGAATTAAATTAGTGAAATCATTTAACTTTTTTAATAATATTGTAAGTTACTGAGATGAATCTGTGTATCATTCTGGGCAGCATCTGTCTAGATGAATTTTGTTAAACTTTTATTCTGTCCTTGTGAATCACCATTGACAGAGCACAGTCTGAGCTGAAGAGAGGGGCTTCTGAGTCCTGAGAGGTGCAGGTATGGGGAAGGACTACTACAAGACCCTTGGGATCCCCAAGAGTTCCAACGAGGACGAGATCAAGAAGGCCTACCGCCGCATGGCACTGCGCTTCCATCCAGACAAGAACACAGATCCAAACGCTGAGGAGAAATTCAAGGAAATCGCAGAGGCCTATGAGGTACTCAGTGACCCGAAGAAAAGGGTTGTCTACGACCAGCTGGGAGAGGAAGGTGAGGAGAAAATGGGTGTGGTTTTTCTCTAGGTTTGGTCACTGAAGGAAAACTTTCAGAGAGCATGCAGAAAAGCCTGTCGGCCTTCCTCCATCTGAGAAGCCAACAGGCATTACGACTGAGATAACTCAGGCACAGATCTAATATCGCATATGTGGTTCAGTCATTGAAGTAATAATTCTGTCTTCTCCATGTTTTTGTGTGTGTGATTGTTGGTTATTATAGAGTCAACAACCCTCACCATGTCCAATAACTTACAGTCCACCTCAGCTGCTAGTGTGGTGTGTGTATGAATTTGTGTGTTCGTATTTCCTGACAGACAGATGGGCTGAGATCATAGTGTTGTTGAGATATGAATAGCAGCAACTGTTGTAGTTTGTATTTGTGGGAGTGCGGTGCATGCATGTGTGTATTTGTGTGAGTTTGTTGTTTGCAGTGACCTCGTATTTCAGTCCACCAGCAGTACTGCTGGAAGATCGGTGATGCTGTGGGAATTTTCCCGCCCACGCTGGTTTGTTCTCTTAGCTGTTACCTATTGTCCGTGTGCTTTTTGAGCAGGGCCCTCTGTCTGCCCATCTGACATGGTGCAGACGTCCTAAACATCTTTTTATTATTTTAAAACCAGATCCTTTTTATTCCACCAGCAGAGATGTGATATGGCATCCATTTTTTCATTGCCCTCTAAACTTTGCATCATCAATAACACAGTAATACTGAAAGCTGACAATATCTGGGGAAAAGAGGCAGGAATACTCCCTCGCTGCACATTTTATCACCATGCATACAAGGTTTAAGGACCACAGGCCTGGGTAAACCTGAATTTAAAGGCATCTAAAGTCCAAAAAGTTGCACAACTGCATTTGTATTAAATCTGTGTGTCAAAAACCAAAAGACTGATGGGTGAAATGTTAAAATAAAGGTGTGATTGGAAAAATAAAAGCTAAAGAATGTAATTTAAATGTAAAAAAATATTTAACAAAATATACTAAAATATACTAAAAACAAATTTGACATTTAGAAAACTCTTTTCATTCTTAATTTCTTTTTTTTGTACTTATCCCGACCTAGGAAACAGTAATAGAAATATCATTATTTTCTAGGCTGTTTAATACAGGGGAAAAAAGCCTTGTATGTGTTCAGAGGTCCATGGTGTTTTAATGTGTGCTTCTGCGGTCAAGCATTTCTTAGTCCTCTGCTCTGTTGCAGGTTTGAAGACAGGAGGCAGCAGCTCTTCAGGTGCTCCTGGCAGCTCAACGCACCACTACACTTTCCATGGAGACCCCCATGCCACCTTCGCCTCTTTCTTTGGGGGCTCCAACCCCTTCGACATGTTCTTTGGCTCCAGCCGCAGCCACAGCCGCTCCAATGGTTTCCCCTTCCACCACGATCACAGCAACGGGGCCGAGCAGGACACAGAAATGGATGAGGACGACCCCTTTGCTCATTTTGGGAGACAGTTTGGCTTTCCGGGAGGAATGAACAATGGCTTTCCAGGGGAGGGCCGCAGGAGGAGGGGGGCAGCTCCGTCAGAGCGTTTGGGGACCAATCGAAAACACCAGGATGCTCCGGTGGTCCATGAGCTGAAGGTCTCGCTGGAGGAGATCTTCCACGGCTGCACCAAGCGCATGAAGATCACTCGCCGCAGGCTGAATCCAGACGGGCGGAGCATGAGGACAGAGGACAAGATCCTCAACATTGTCATCAAGAAGGGCTGGAAGGAGGGGACCAAGATTACTTTCCCAAAGGAGGGGGACGAGACCCCAGAGAACATTCCTGCTGACATAGTGTTTGTGCTTAAAGACAAAGGGCATGTCCACTTCAAAAGAGATGGTTCCAATGTCATTTATAACTGCAAGATAACCCTAAAAGAGGTATGTCCAACTTTTTTCATCTTTGTTTATCTTCTTATGTAGCAGTTCTTCCCACAGATTAGTTGCTAATCCTTTAGAGAGTGGGAGTTTGATTCCCAGTGGACCCAGCCAGGCAGAAATTTACTGCAACAGTGCAGTTTGGGAGATTAGGAACTATATGCAAAAATGACTCATACAGTGACTTTCAAAAGTATTCAAAACCATTTAACTTTTTTCACATTTGATCATATTACAGCCACACACTTTTGTGTATTTTATTGGGATTTCATGTGATATACCAACAAATATGAATACATAAATGGGAAGTTAGGGGAATAGATAAATGTTTTTCAATATTTTTGTATACACAAAAATTACCATTTAGGTTAGGTATGTTTTAGCAGGAAAATATCTAAAACATGCAGGACACTGGCCCTCGATGATTGAAGTTGCCCATCTCTGTTATAAAACAATATCCCCAGGCTTTGAACAGCTCAATGAAAATAGAAACCGTATGACACAGCTATAAACCTACCAAAACATGGGCATCCACCTAAGCTGATTGGCCAGAAAAGGCGAACATTAGTCAGAGAAGAAGCCAAAAAGTCCTTGGTAACTCTGGAGGAGCTGCAGAGATCCCCAGGTGTAAAAATATAAGGTAGCTGCAATATATGGTTTAAGATCCCCATCAAGGTCTAGAAAACCAGCAGCTGTAATTGCAGTAAAATAGAGTTCCAGAAACTGCTGACTTAAGAATACTGAATACAAGTGCAATCCACTTTTTAGATTTTTATTTGGTAAAAATTTGAAAGCCATGTTTGATTTTTGTTTTCTCCAAAATGATGCACTGATTTGGTGATTTTTTTTGTTGGTCTATCACACAATATGTAAATAAAACTTTACATTTGTGATTGTAATCTGGGAAAATGTAAAAGCATTCAAGGTGTATGAATACTTTTGCAATGCAGTTTATTCTGCTCCTTTTCTTTGTATCATTAAGTTCTAATGAGGTGGTTATAGATGTGTATACATATGTGGTTATTGCTGGAGGTCAGGATCAGTTGGAGCAGAGTTTCTGCCACCATGGTGTGAGAGAAGCAGCAGGAATATGGTGTCCTGGTGTGACAGGCATCGAACCTTCATCCTCATTTGTTATGTGCATCAGCATGAAATCATATGCAAACACCTAATACAGAACACAAGTATCCATCTCCTGGAAACACATTCAGTTAAAGATGGATTGTGTTGTTACAGTGGTGATAATCCCAGCTGCTATTATTGCAACTGGCAGGATATTTAATTGGCCACTCCTACAGTTTCGAGGGCAGCGGGTGCACCATGGCTTTAGTGTTTCCATTAAGGTTGCCTGGTCAGCAGTGTACATAGTCAAACTTATGGCAGGTGCTCTCAGAACCCCAGGGATGTCAGTGCAGTTCTTTCTACTCAGCCTAAGCCAATTTTAACAGTTTTCTTGTAAAAGATTCTGCAATGTTTGCAAATGACCACTGAGTAATGCAGCTCTGGGCTCACAGCCACTCTGCACAGACTAAAGCACATTTGAGCTGGATATGTTGTTTAAACTAACCTGCAAGCGATTAAGTTTGCCCTTCACAACTCCCACAGCTAAAACATTTTCATCTTTCCACAGGCAGATATGAGACTTAAGTCTGATGGAGTTAAACATGAGATGAGGCAGAGTAGGGGAAATGTGTCTGAGGTGGGGGCTGCATCCTGGGAAGTAGGTCAGATGATTTCGTTTCCAAACCAAAAAGGAGCTCATATACCATTCCTCCTTCTGCTGTGATTTCTTCAAAAATGCTGAGGAATGCTGCAGTGAAAACCCAGCATCAAATGTACACTACACATTCAACAGTCTGTCAAAACTGGGAAATATGTCATGCAACACATCAAATAAGCTCTGTCACATGGATAATTGCTGCCATAAATAAAAGCCAGCTTGTTAGTTCTAAGGAACAAAACAGAACTGTTAGGATGTGTTGATGTTCGGAATATGAGTATTAAATATTATGTCAGACTTTGACTGCTGGATTCTTTCCTAGCTATGAGGTTGCTCGGTTTTGTTTTCTGCCAGAAGCATGCCTCAGTAGACAGCCTTAGTTTAGTGCTGCCAAGCTTTCTCTACCATGCTGTGAGACTCATGGGAGACTTTCAGCCCTGCAGTGTCTTCACTGTGACAGCAGTCCCAATGTGGCAATATTAATCACTCAATGTGGTCCAATCAAAGTGGATGTCTTTTTTCCAACAGTATTATAACCACTAATGCAGATGCTAACTCTCTGAAAATGTGACATCACATGCTTTTTTAGTGATATTTGTGCTTAAATACACAGTTCACAATTTTTGAAGTGAGATTTTGTTAAACTCTTACCTGCAGTAAATAACTCTCAATTAGTTGGATCCAGAGGCAGAAGCTAAGTAAATCTCTACCATCTTGAAGCAATTCCAGTATCAAAATAGTCATAGCGGTTGATGCAAATGGTAGATATGGTGGGTCCATTGATCTTCCTGTATGAAACTGTATTGGGATAACTTATTTCTGTCAGATGTCCGAAACAATTTCTTTAGCTTGTTGAAAATCTTCAAAGCATTGCAGAGCTCTTGCAGGAAAACCTAAGAATTTAAAGCTAAGCAAAATCAAAAGGTAGGGCATTGTGATAGCTCTGGATAGCATAATTAAAGAAGTGACAGGTTTTATTGTATCTCCATGCAAGTAAGAGACAAAAACCAACATATTCCTCTACATAAATAGTATTCAGTTCGCCACAGGCTTCATCAGGCTTCATCCTTTTAGTTTGGTAGATCTTTTTCTCCTTTTTTAAAGTCGTTTTGGAGTAGTCAGCCGATAAAGCCACTTTTCTACTCCTGTAGTAGAATTGGGCCAAGAAATGACCACCCCAACACATGCATGTCAAATGTGCAGAATCTTATAATTTTTTGCATGATTTATGGTATCTTTCTGCTTCAGACGGTCTCCGACACAGTTCACAGAGAGTTAGAACTCAAGTCAAACTCAAGTCATGTCGCAGGGAATCTCTGTATGATTTAGTGATTATATTTCAATGTTTTTAGCAGTTATGGACTTCAAATGTTATCAAAATATTTTGTGTATTTATTGTAATGAAACGAAAAGTGATAATAAAATGTATTTGTTGTACATTTCATCACAATCTATTTGACAATACATCTTTCTCTGCATACAGCCTGAGCCTCACAAACATGAATATTGCTTCAAAAATAGAAAACTGACATTCTTTATCAAATAAACTCCTTCAGTACCCCATTTACATCAAGCAGTAATGTATCACTAAACAACAAACAATAAATTAATTCAATCATTTTCAAATACATTTATATTTATTGATGACATCATAATACCAGCAATGGAGAGCAGTATAAATCCCAACCATACCGTGAGTTTTTGGTGTTTGCAAACATTTAAATTGATCAAAATAAATCACAATTCTTAATAATATTTTTCCCCTAAATAAATTATATGATAATTACCCAAAGCATGTGCATGTTGGACTCCGGCAGGGCTGCCCTTTATCACCGGTCCTGTTCATAACTTTTATGGACAGGATTTCTAGGCGCAGCCAAGGGCCGGAGGGGGTCTGGTTTGGGGACCAGAGGATTTCGTCTCTTCTTTTTGCAGATGACGTGGTCCTGCTGGTCCCCTCTAGTAAAGACCTACAGCATGCGCTGGGACGGTTTGCAGCCGAGTGTGAAGCGGCCGGGATAAAGATCACCTCCTCCAAGTCCAAGGCCATGGTTCTCGACCAGAAAAGGATGGCTTGTCCTCTTCAGGTTGGAGGGGAGTTCCTGCCTCAAGTGGAGGAGTTCAAGTATCTCGGGGCCTTGTTCACGAGTGAGGAAAGAATGGAGCGGGAGATCGACAGACGGATCGGTGTGGCTGCCGCAGTAATGGGGGCGCTGTGCCGGTCCGTTGTGGTGAAGAGAGAGCTGAGCCGAAAAGCGAAGCTCTCGATTTACTGGTCGGTCTACGTTCCTACCCTCACCTATGGCCATGAACTTTGGGTTATGACCGAAAGAACGAGATCCCGAATACAAGCGGCTGAAATGAACTTCCTCCGTAGGGTGGCCGGGCACTGCCTTAGAGATAGGGTGAGGAGCTCGGCCATCCGGGAGGGGCTCGGAGTAGAGCTACTGCTCCTCCACATCGAGAGGAACCAGTTGAGGTGGCTCGGGCATCTATACCGGATGCCTCCTGGACGCCTTCCTCGGGAGGTGTTCCAGGCACGTCCCACCGGGAGGAGGCCCAGAGGACGGCCCAGGACACGCTGGAGGGACTATGTCTCTCGGCTGGCCTGGGAATGCCTTGGGCTCCCCCGGAGGAACTGGAGGAGGTGTCTGGGGAGAGGGACGTCTGGGCGTCTCTGCTGAGTCTGCTGCCCCCGCGACTCGGGATAAAGCGGAAGACGACGAGTACGAATACGATAATTTCCCAAAGATACTTTACTAATACTTTACAGACTTAGTGACATTAATTATTACTTAAATTGTCAACATTACTCATACTTTTACTTTTTGTGTTTACTGCTTTAACATTTTTGAGATTGGAGTTGCTGCAGAATGGTAGAGGTCTGCTTTGGTCTTGGTCTCTCTCAGACTAGAATCAGAATCATCTTGATTTGCCAAGTTTGTGCACACCAACAAGGAA
This sequence comes from Girardinichthys multiradiatus, assembly GCF_021462225.1. Classification (NCBI taxonomy): domain Eukaryota; kingdom Metazoa; phylum Chordata; class Actinopteri; order Cyprinodontiformes; family Goodeidae; genus Girardinichthys; species Girardinichthys multiradiatus. Next base: position 33,568,657 of record NC_061805.1, on the reverse strand, counting down.
TTTGGGTTTGGTTCCAATTGCTCTCAATAAGGAAATGTCTCTCAAAAATATAAAAGAAAAATATAATAGCTGTTAGCTTCAGCCTCTAGGACCAACTAATCTGAAGTTATATTTACTGGGGACTCCAATATTTATCTACTGCAGGTAAGATATTGACTGCTTATAAACTTCATAAAAAACCTCCTATTAAAATTCCTTAACTATGTCTTTAAATCCAGTCAGTTATCACTGACAGACAGCTTTTCAGTCCATACTTTTGTGAGGACACCTTAGATTATAAGGACACTTTTAGGTTGCATCCTAAAGAAAAACCAAAACAGACTTTTTAAGTTTAAGCATGTAAAGATAACCATCATCGTGAATATTTGGCTCTTTCTAAAACAGGAAAAAGTGTCAGTGTTTGTTTGTTTGTTTGTGCAAGTCTCTGTGGTATTGTTGCCTGATCAGAGTCTTATGCAATCACTGATCAGATGGCAGTGTGTGTGTTCAGTGCCATGGCAATCTGTCTCTGTGAGTATGATCTACGGTAGTGAATGAAAGTGTTCAGAACTGGAGGATGAGCCTCTAAAACAGACAACAGTCCAAGTCCAAGGGTAAAGTATGAAGTGGGTGACAGGACTGGAAAAATGTCTGTGCTCTGAGACAGCTGCTCCGCTTGACCCGAAAGTCAACTGTCCATATTTACATCCCATCAGACGGTACAAGAACACCCACCAATGTTCCTAATAGAACATTTACCAAGAACAGACATAGATGTGCTCAGAGATTAAGCCTGTGAAAATGTACAGTTAGCTGGTGGAACAGTGAACAGGCAGCTTCCTTAGCAGTGACCTTTTGTGGCTTATAACTTTCTGCAGAACAACTGTCACATCTTCCCCATGACCAGAATATAAAATTTATGTGTTAAATATTTATAAGTTAATGGTCTTATATAATATTCAAGTTTTCTGATAAATTGAACTTAAAATGTTTATTAACTGTAAGCTATAATCTTCAAACTTAACAGAAATAAACACTTGGAATATATAATTTTGTGTATAATGAATCTATAGGTTTCATTTTTTAGATTTAATCACTAAATTAAATGAACTTTTTATGTTATAATTTGTTGAAATGTGTTCCACTAATTCACAATGAATGTGATTACAAACAGATTTAATTTATATCTGATATATATAATCCAAAATATAGTCTAAATTCAATTCAAATAAATGCAGTTCCTTGGTGTGCAATCCGGTCATATAGTCAGATTCAGACACCATTACTTGCAATACAGTTCAAACCTAATTATAATGCATTACAATATTATCATATGATGCAATTATGTTAAAAAAGTCTATACTTCTTTCAAACTCCTTGCACATATTTAGATTTTTTTATTGTTATACGTCTGTTTCTTTCTTTAAATTTCCATGTTACTATTTTGTTTATTTTCTCTTACTCTCCTGACCCAAACTTTTGCATTTTGTAACGGTGTGGTCATCTCGAATGGCTCTCCATCTGTCTCTTCACACCTGACTTTATTATTTTACTGCTTTTCTTTGTAACAGTTGCTTCTAAGCGTTATATAAAGTCTGTTGCTCATTCAGATATTTACTCACGGAGTTAAAATTGTTGTTTCTGTTCAGCCTAAAGATGCCCACCGTAAAGCCTGTGAAGTCGTTAAAACCCACAGGTCTCTGGATTCATGGTGCATTATGATAAGGAGATGAGGCTTATGTGTGTGTGTGTTCTTGCAAGCATTGCTGTGTGGATCTGACGAGTCCTCCTACTATTTACGAGCTCAGCCGATTCCTACCTCACTTCATTAGCCCAAGCTATGAGGGTGCTGCTAAAATTAGTCCCCAGTGCAATGCTGACACACTTGTGCACTCACACAACACACAAAGACCTAAAAACTTTTCCAGTGGAAAAAAAGTTGTTATTTTCTGTTCTCCAGACCCTACAGTGCTGTAGTAGTCAATGCTAGACGATCTTTAAAGGATACTCCTGTTTTTCACACACACACACTGCACAGAAAACACAACAGTGTTTGGCCTGTGATGACATGTTGGAGGGAAGATACACTCCAGTTTTGCCTCATGTAAACATTAGGTAATTAGGATATTTGTGGCTCTGGAATTCGTTTCTTTCTGAAAACATTAACCCTTTGTGTTTCCTCTCTCTTTCCAGGCACTGTGTGGCTGCACTGTTAGTATTCCCACAATAGAAAACCGTGTCCTCTCGCTCCCTTGCCACGACATCATCAAGCCAGGAACGTTGAAGCGGGTCAGAGGGGAAGGCCTGCCTTTCCCTAAGAACCCGTCACAGCGCGGTGACCTTATCGTGGAGTTTTCTGTCCGTTTTCCCGACCGGATCCCCCCTCAGTCCCGAGAGATAATCAGACAGCACCTCCCCCAGTCTTAGGAGGACCCCTCTGAGCTCTCCACCGACAAACAAAACTACCCATCATACAGCCTTGTTTGCTCATCCCATATTTGGCAGTCAATGTTTTAATATCTTGTGTTGATGCACACATCTTATAGAGACTTTCCAGCTGAGAGACAAAGAATGCGGACAGTGCTGGCAGGATTAGGTTTTAATTTTGTGTTGTACATGTTGTCTTTTGGTCCAAGCACACACACAAGTACCCAGATAGTAAAGCGGTGCTGAGGATGGCCTGTGCACAACTGTGGCTTCTACCTGACCTTCTTTTCTTAACTGTTTTTTTACAGATTTATTAGTGGTTTTATAAGCGGTCCTCCACTCAGATCCTTGTCTTTTTGTGAAAGGATAAAGTTTGAGGTATTTTTTTTAAAAGAAACCTTGTTGTTCTCCAAAATGTTTAAATGGGATTTTGTTGGTTAGTTTTACCTCGAGTGTGCCAGCAGCTTGAGTGTTTGTTTAGAACAAAGCCTCGTTTTAACATAACTTCAAAAAAAGGTCTTCAGTCTGTAGGTTATGGTCGACCTTCCCCAAAATAATCTGTTAGGCCAAATTTTACATGAAGTTCCATATTGCATTGCAGTTCAGACTTGGCATGGGCCGGTTTCTGGCCTCAAGGTTTTAAAAGGTTAGGGTTTCAAAACCCCTAAACATTTCCTTCATACCGATCGTAAAGTTTAAAGTATTTTTATAAAGATACATAAAAAGTGCCAGTATTAACAACACATTTTTCTAGCTGTAAAGTAGAGTAAAACAAAGCTGCCACTCCTTTATTTGTTGCTGTGCACTGTTGGCCAGTTGTCTGAAAGTTGTCTACTACTCTTTTTTTATTGTTTATAAGAAAGGGAAATTCACCTGTTTGGAAATATTTTTGATATAAGAAAACAAAGACTGTCAAAATGTAGAAATGAAAGAGCTTCACCATGACTCTTATCAAGCTGTCACACTATTCTAAAACTACATCTGGAAAGCTTCAAGCTGCATGCCTCTTAGGCATCCAACTGCTTTCCTTGCCCAAGAGGATAGCCCAACTAAAAATCACATATCATTAGGCTATACTCTTGTGCTACTCATCTGTGATGGCCTGCTCCTGTGTATTAGCATCTGTTACTTCCAGATCTATGCTGCAGCATCAGGAAGCAGACTGCACTGACAGGGACACATGGGCCCAGTTTCTCAGCTTTAAGAGCCACACATCTTCTTTATTTCAGGGGAGCTCTTATCTCCCACTTAAAGGAATTAGGTTTGGATCTTGCCTAGGGTTATTTTGGCAAGGTATGAGTGTGCGTGCATGGATCGTTGTTTGTCCTGTGTGTTTCTGTGGTGCGCTGTGATGGACTGCAAACCTGGCTATAGCGCACTCCACTTCTTGGCCAGTGATAGCTGAAGATAGGCACCGGCACCCTTTCTGAAAGGTTAAGTGGGTATAGATGATGGATGAATGAATCTAACATCCTATTGCATTAATACCCCTGTAAAACCATGCATTGCTATCTATTGTTTCAGTGAAAAAAAATTCAAAGCATGCATTCTGTAGTTCTCACTGCCCTGAGTCACAGGTCTGTGGATTCTGCTACAGAATCCACAGACCTGTGACTCAGATATCACAGCAATAATAACATCAATTCATCTCACACTAAACTATACGGATGCCTTATTCAAGTCTACATCCTGGAGGCTTGGGCACGGCGCTGGTGGTGTAGGGGTTAAGAGAGCGTCCATGTATAGAGGCTATAGTCCTCGATGCAGCTGTCCCAGGTTCGAGTCTGGGACCTGGCAAACTTTGCTGAATGTCTGCCCCTCTTTCCTGACTGCCTACTGTTGAAAAATAAAGGCCTCTAGTACCTAAAAAAATATCTTCCTGGATGGAAAAAAAAACATCCTGGATGCTTGAGACTGAAAGTGAATCTGACAGCAGGACCTACTTTCTGAGTAATTCTGTTAAACATTGTCTGACCATCAAATTCCATTTCAAGATTGTCGGTTGATCCTAAAATATAAAAAAAGATGGCCATGTTATGGCAAAAGTAAAATTTGCCTACCTGACACTGTAGAACACTGTGAATTCCACACTCTTGATCCCAATACACATGCACCTTTTAGAACGTGAGCACATACAAACTTAAAAAATGTAACAGGATATGCAGCTGCACAAAATACCTTTAATTTCCTCATATTTAGATCCATGTAATTTGTTTTTCAATATGAAAAGCTAAGTATCAGATCTGAAGAAGCCTCTGACTGTTGTGGTACAACAGTCTCATGAAGAGGATGCTCAGGCTTCTCCATAATGTTCTTTATTTTATGAAGAATCATTCTTTGCACAATGATCTCCAGAGGTTCCAGAGGAGTCCCCAGAACAGAGCCAGCCTTCTTTATCAGCTTGTTGAGCTTTTTTAAGTCCCTGGCTCTGATGCTGCTACCCCAGCAGATGATGGCAGAAGAGATCACACTTTCCACAACAGACTTATAGAAGATATGCAGCACCTTGCTGCAAACAATGAAGGTCCTAAGCTTCCTCAAGAAGTACAGTCTGCTCTGTCCCTTCTTGTAGATGGCTTCACAGTTGCATCTCCACTCCAGTCAGTTGTCCGGGTGAACACGAGGTATTTATACTCCTCCACCACCTCCACTTCTTCTCCCATGATAGAAATAGTGTTTCTCTTAAAATCTACAATCATCTCCTTTGTTTTATTCACATTCAAGATGAGATGATTGTTTCCACACCATGCCACAAAGCGGTCCACCACCTTCCTGTACTCAGCTTCTTGTCCATCTCTGATCCACCCCAGGACTGCAAAATCATCCGAGTATTTCTGCAGATGACAGGAGTCTGTCTTGTACTGGAAGTCTGAGGTGTACAGAGTGAAAAGGAATGGTGAGAGTACAGTCCCCTGTGGTGCTCCTGTGCTGCTGACTACCTGGTTAGACTCACAACCCTTCAGTCTCACAAACTGGGGTATGTTTGTCAGGTAGTCTTTAATCCAGGAGATTGTTGAGGCCTCCACCTGAGTCTTCTGGAGTTTCTGACAAAGCAAATCAGGTTGAATTGTGTTAAATGCACTGGAGAAATCAAAGAACATGATCCTCACAGTGCTGCTGGCTTTGTCCAGATGACAGTGGGCTTGTTGAAGCAGGTGTATGATGGCATCTTCAACTCCAACTCCACAGCGATAAGCAAACTGAAGGGGGTCCTGATGGTTTACTGTTTGCTTACTCAGGTGGGCCAACAGGAGTCTCTCTAGGACCTTCATGATGTGGGATGTCAGGGCAACAGGTCTATAGTCATTGAGGACTGATGGGTGAGTTTTCAACACTGGAACCTTCTTCTGGGCCAGGCTAAGGTTGAAGAGGTGCTGCAGTATCCCACAGCACTGCTCTGCACCGGCCTCCAGGATTCTGGGGCTGACACGATCTGGACCTGCATCCTCTTTCTGAGTCTTTCCAATTGTCTCTTCACCTGACTTCTTGAGACATACAGGTGGAAGGGGGAGGCAAGGGGAGCATCAGCATCTTCTGATTTGGTTGAAGGCAAACATGTAGAAGCAGAAGGGTCCGTGGCTGAGGTGAAAGATAAAACATTTGAGGTCTAACAGGAAAGCTGTGGGTCAAAGGATGGTGGGATGTCTGATTGGTTGTGGGCAGGGGAGGAGGATGCTGAGCTTGTTTCTGAACTGAACCTATTGAAAAATGTGTTAAGTTCATTGGCTTTGTCCAGACATTCATCTGTCTGATCGTCCTGCTTGAAGCCTGTGATGATCTTCATCACACATCTCTGATATTGTTTTACTGGAGCTTGTTCTCCAGTTTCTTCCTGTACACCTCCTTGCTATCTCTTGCCTTGGCTTTAAGTTGCTTCTGTATACTCCTCAGTAATTTCTTGTCTCCCTCTCTGAAGGCACTTTTTTCTTGTTAAGCAGGTCTTTCAGGTCACTGGTGATCCAGGGTTTGTTACTGGGGAAGCATCTCACGGTTCTGGTGGGGATGGTGTTATCCACACAGAAGTTTACATAGTCCATCACACACTCAGTCATGGCATCAATGTCCTCTCCATGTGGCTGGCACAGTGCGTCCCAGTCTGTAGCCTCAAAGCAACCTTGCAGAGCTTCTTCAGCTTCCAGTGACCATTTTCCCACAGTCTTCTTTATTACAGGTTGCCTCTGAACAAGGAGGTTGTATTTCTAGCAGAGAAAAACAAGATTGTGATCTGACTTACTTAGAGAAGGTATTGCTTTAGAGATGTATGAGTCCTTGACATAAAAATAAATCCAATGTTTTGTTTTCTCAGGTAGAGCAGCTGACAAACTTATTGAAATGTTGGAAGTGGAGCAGAGAGGGAAGCATGGTTAAAATCACCAGATATGGCTACAAACGCATTGGGGTGTTTTGTCTGTAGCTTAGCAACAACTGGGCTGATGACATCACATGTAGTGTCTGCAACAGCTAAAGGTGGAACGTATACTGTTGCCAAAATAACACTGGTGAACTCTTTGGCTAAATATTATGGACAAAAACTTACTGCCAACAGTTCAATATCTGAATTGGAGAGACGACACTTCACAGTAACATGTCCTGGATTACACCATCTGTTGTTCACAAGTACTGCCAGTCCACCTCCTTTGCGTTTGCCGCTCCTTAAACCTCTGTCTTCTCGTATGGTCAGAAAGCCTGGCAGAGAGATGCTGGAGTCAGGGATATGATCCTGCAGCCATGTCTCAGTAAAACACATAATACTGCATTCCCGATACTCTGGCTGGGTCCTTTGTAGGGCTTGGAGTTCACCCAACTTGTTTCCCAGCAATCTCACGTTGCCCATCATATACGATGAAAGAGATGGTTTGAACCTTTTCCTTCTCGCTCTTCCTTTTTGCACCCGCTTTGCATCCACGGTGCCTCCTTTTCAACTCATCAGGGATTTGGAGTTGTAGTTGAAGTATTATTTGAGATAACAAATGCCCAAGAGTAAAACAAGCATCAGAAAAAATACTTCCAGCTGCACAGCATCTGACACTGGAGAGGACAGTCGTCCAAAAAAATTTATCTTCATCCACCACAACCTACTCCCACTCTGAGTGCCGCAATTCTAGAATAAAGGATAATATTCTGCACATTAAGTACGATTACTTATTTAATTTATCAGATTTTATGTAAGAAAACCATTGTACCAATAAATACATTTAATAGATAACTTTGCCTTTAATAATCAATATATAATAGTATTTTAGAAGCACTGGGAATAACTGTTGTTTTCCTGATTTAAATAAAAGCAATTACATAATTTTATGCATTTTGTTTTTTAGCATTTCTTGTAAATACCGTGATATTTTGCTTAAAGTTATCATACCATGAGGATTACATACCGGCCCATGCCTAGTTCAGATTAGCCTATCTTGGTCGAATTGAAATGACAATCACAACCTGCAATTGCAGCGTGAGCTTTGATATACAGTAACAGTCTGCTTGTAAAAAGGGTGCTTTCCTTCCTGCTGAGCTGTGTGGCTGCTCATAACCAATTAGCTGGCTCACATTCTAAGGGACATACAGGTGCCTTAGCCCAGTGTCAAACCAGTAACACAGGCCACACTGTAATATATACAAAAAGCCATGAGTGCACAACAGATGATGCCCTATGCTGTGTTAGACATAACCATCTGGAGGTGGTAAAAACATAAGTAAGCAATGTAAAGTTTATACAGTACTGTAAGCCAAAATGTTTTTAGGGAGAAATTTGATATGAGACTAAGGATTTTTGTAAGTAAATTAATGCAAAGTGCCAAACAAGTACAGGTGGGATTTTCTGAGGGAATAAATGAAGGTTATTCTGGCAGCCCCCTGCTTTGTTATGTATTCTGTCTTTGTTCTCTTGTGGCTTTTGAAGGCCATGTCTTGGTGCTAAAGTGAGCAGGGCCAGCAATAAACAACACTGGTGTCTGCTTCGTGATTTGATAATGCTTCTGTATTTTCTATATGTAGAGCTAGTAAAACACCCTGTTTAGGAAACAGGCTCTGGAACAGATGTTCTCTTTCTCAACTGCAGGGGGCACTGAAACCTCCTCAGCTCCTCCTCATTTTGTATTTTACATCAGTGATGTAAAGATAGACGTTTGTATGAGCATGGGTTATGCAGGAAGTTGTTGTTGGTCTTACATTTAACGTTTTCACCCTGGGATGTTTAGATACATTGTAAATGCACTTTTATATTGTAAAAATATTGTGGAAACAATAAAAGGATGGAAGAGGTATGAATGTCTAAATATGCGACTTTTCATCCTGCCTCTTAAATTCTCAATGGGCACTAAAGTGTGGCTGCAACCAGAGGGCACATGTACCGCTGCTGAAAGACTTGCCATCACTGCTCATTTGCATTAGACAATACGGTATTTATAACTTTTAATAATGTAACAAATAAACCAAATGTGTGAAATTAGGCTTGTGTCATTATTTTATTGTGTTTCAGCTTCACATTGAACTGAAGGTGTACAGGTCCTTCTCAAAATATTAGCATATTGTGATAAAGTTCATTATTTTCCATAATGTCATGATTAAAATTTAACATTCATATATTTTAGATTCATTGCACACTAACTGAAATATTTCAGGTCTTTTATTGTCTTAATACGGATGATTTTGGCATACAGCTCATGAAAACCCAAAATTCCTATCTCACAAAATTAGCATATCATTAAAAGGGTCTCTAAACGAGCTATGAACCTAATCATCTGAATCAACGAGTTAACTCTAAACACCTGCAAAAGATTCCTGAGGCCTTTAAAACTCCCAGCCTGGTTCATCACTCAAAACCCCAATCATGGGTAAGACTGCCGACCTGACTGCTGTCCAGAAGGCCACTATTGACACCCTCAAGCAAGAGGGTAAGACACAGAAAGAAATTTCTGAACGAATAGGCTGTTCCCAGAGTGCTGTATCAAGGCACCTCAGTGGGAAGTCTGTGGGAAGGAAAAAGTGTGGCAGAAAACGCTGCACAACGAGAAGAGGTGACCGGACCCTGAGGAAGATTGTGGAGAAGGGCCGATTCCAGACCTTGGGGGACCTGCGGAAGCAGTGGACTGAGTCTGGAGTAGAAACATCCAGAGCCACCGTGCACAGGCGTGTGCAGGAAATGGGCTACAGGTGCCGCATTCCCCAGGTCAAGCCACTTTTGAACCAGAAACAGCGGCAGAAGCGCCTGACCTGGGCTACAGAGAAGCAGCACTGGACTGTTGCTCAGTAGTCCAAAGTACTTTTTTCGGATGAAAGCAATTTCTGCATGTCATTCGGAAATCAAGGTGCCAGTCTGGAGGAAGACTGGGGAGAAGGAAATGCCAAAATGCCAGAAGTCCAGTGTCAAGTACCCACAGTCAGTGATGGTCTGGGGTGCCGTGTCAGCTGCTGGTGTTGGTCCACTGTGTTTTATCAAGGGCAGGGTCAATGCAGTTAGCTATCAGGAGATTTTGGAGCACTTTATGCTTCCATTTGCTGAAAAGCTTTATGGGGATGAAGATTTCATTTTTCAGCACGACCTGGCACCTGCTCACAGTGCCAAAATCATTGGTAGATGGTTTACTGACCATGGTATCACTGTGCTCAATTGGCCTGCCAACTCTCCTGACCTGAACCCCATAGAGAATCTGTGGGATATTGTGAAGAGAACGTTGAGAGACTCAAGTCCCAACACTCTGGATGAGCTAAAGGCCGCTATCGAAGCATCCTGGGCCTCCATAAGACCTCAGCAGTGCCACAGGCTGATTGCCTCCATGCCACGCCGCATTGAAGCAGTCATTTCTGCTAAAGGATTCCCGACCAAGTATTGAGTGCATAACTGTACATGATTATTTGAAGGTTGACGCTTTTTGTATTAAAAACACTTTTCTTTTATTGGTCGGATGAAATATGCTAATTTTGTGAGATAGGAATTTTGGGTTTTCATGAGCTGTATGCCAAAATCATCCGTATTAAGAAAATAAAAGACCTGAAATATTTCAGTTAGTGTGCAATGAATCTAAAATATATGAATGTTAAATTTTCATCATGACATTATGGAAAATAATTAACTTTATCACAATATGCTCATATTTTGAGAAGGACCTGTATGTGGTATAAATCTTTTTTGTCATGGCTTAATAAACAGGGTAGTATGTTTTCTTCTAAATACAAAATACAGAATTCTAACTTTATCCAGTTTGAGATCATCAATAAGTACAGTGCTGTGAAAATGTACAGATTTCTTCTATTTTTACTTTTTCTGACCCATGCTTCTGATCATCAAATGCATTTAATATCAGACAAAAATACAAAAAGATAGTATGTATATCTGTATAAAAATACAGATAGTAAATGATGAAGTAACCATGATTAACAATGTTTTTTGGAAAGCTGGTTCAGTTTAACTAGCCACAACAGGTCTACTTACAGCCTGACCTGTAGAATATAGAAATTGTTCAATAGAACCTGTCAGACAATATGAAGTAGGCTAAAAAATCTTAAAATGCATCACATCACGGAGTTATAAAGACATTTCTAAGGCTTTGGGACTCCAGGAAGTCTTCGTGAGAACCATTGTCCACAATTGGAGAAAACATGGAAATGTGGTGAACCTTTCCAGGAGAGGAAAGGCTACCAAAATTACTCCACGAGCACATGAACAGCTAATCCAGGAGGTGGCAAAAGAAGACAGAACAACATCCAAAGCACTGCAGACCTCCCTTTTCTCAGAAAATGTCACAGTTCATGATTCATTAATAGGAAAGAGACTATGGAGTAGTTCTCCTCCTGAGTTTTAGATTATGTTACACAAATTAAATTGAAGTGAATCATCAGAGAAGGTTTGAGCACCTGGACTTATGAGTATGACTCTTTTATAGAGATTGAAAGTTTTCATTGATTATATCTTAGTTTGAGTTATCTCTGCCTGCTTTCATATTATCGCCACTCGCACTATTTAAGCAAACATCAGGGCCAAATCTTAACAAAAACAATGGTTTATACGATAATTGTCTGGTCTAAAATTAAAGTCTGAGAAAGCTTTAAAGGAGTTGCTCCCCTGCTACATTTGACCACCAATGTCTTCGGTCATATTAAAAAGCCAAACCTGAAAGGCCCAAACATCTTTATCCAAAAAATTATTTGGAGAATCTGCACATTAGGGAGACTATCTCACACCATGAAAGCATGAATAATTCAGTCTGTGGCATTTCCACTCAAACTGATTTTAGGTGTGCCTACTTATCACTACAAGCAGATCTGGCCATGAAAAAATAAAAACTGACATGCTCCACAAAAATGATTAAGAGTTGGTTCATCGTCTCAGGGTGCAGCTCACCGCCCCTTGTTGTTTCGCACCTTTACTAAGTATGCTGAAGTTTCCCCCACCTACTTCAGAACGGAAGTTTTAAATGCATAAAATGTTAATGTTCATGGTTTGAAGGCTTAAAGCAGCTGGTACATTAAAACGGCAAACATTAGTATCAGCCATGGTACAACCATGCTGCCATTGGGTTTCTTATTCTGAGTGTCATTGGTATCTCTGTTTAACCCTAAGCACAGTGGAGTTTGGACATTTTCCATCAGCGACAGGTAAATGCATGCTTTGACCTCAACTTGACAAAATTCCCTCGGACATACGAGCCTCATCAGGCCCTTGGAGTGATCCCAGGTAGGAACAGGAAGAGTCAACATTTTAGTTACTGAGACAGTTTTAGAAAAGATGAATGATACTCGCTGGTCTGCAGCCAGGTCCGGGGGCAGATAGGTCCGGTTGTTTGTGCAAGACTGCAATCACGTGAAACTGCAACTGTGGAACAAATTGTGTGCACCACATAGGTATGGATGTTGAAGATGATTATTCAGCAAGGAGCTCAGCTGCAGCTACATTGCACTGTGTAATGGTATATAGCTGTGTCAGCCATTTCAAGCGTTACGGTTGGGTTCACAGAAGGATTATGAATCCATTGAGAAGCTCCACTTTGAGGGTAAAGAAAGCTCTCAACAGTAAGTAGGTCAGTAAATATTTTGTTTGTCTGCATATAAAATCACTTTTGCTCTGTCTTAAGCTTCTGTATTATGTAAAATTCACTGAAAATTCCTACAACCCTGCTGCAGGGCATAGTTAATGAATCCAGTTGTGAGTGATAATCAGTGACAGAGTATTAACAGAGTCATGATGACCAGATAATCACAGCACCCACTTCCACAGGGTTTAAGAGGAGCCCTCAAAACACTCGTTTGTCTCTGCCTGTCCTCCATCAGGTTCTCTGAGCTGAAACATGAGCACTTTTGTGACTCTCTCGTCGGGGCAGAGGATGCCTATGGTTGGAATCGGCACGTGGAAGAGTGCTCCAGGTCAGGTAGAGCTATAGACATTCACAAAGATTTAATAGATTAAGCCAAAAGACAGTTTTGTATGTTGTTTAAGTGTGAAGAGTAACCATGAACTTTCAGGTGAAGCGGGCAGTGCTGGCAGCTTTAGACTGTGGCTACAGACACATAGACTGTGCAGCTGCGTATGGCAATGAGCAGGAGGTTGGAGAGGCTCTGGCTCTTTGGCTGGGTGCTGGAAAGGTGAGGAGCCTCAATTATTCTTCCTTTTGTGCCAGTTTGAACAGATTTTCATTGACCTTGTTTTATATATTTTTTTTATTATTTTTTTGAAAAACAACTGGCCCAAGTCATGTTGCATTGCTGTTTAGTATTGTATTAGTATGTTGGTGCTTAGGAGCTAGTAATTACTCAGGTGATACTTGTCATGAAATATTTGAGTACCACTAGCTTCGCTTGTAAAAACCAATCACAGCTATTGCCTGAAGTGTTTCCTAGATCCTCTCTTAACCCCAGGCTCTGCGGCGGGACGAGGTGTTTGTGACATCCAAACTTTGGAACACTAAGCATGACCCAGAGGATGTTGAGGACACATGTAGGACCTGTCTGGCCCACCTGGGTCTCTCCTACCTGGATCTTTACCTCATGCACTGGCCCATGGCCTTTAAGTGAGTATCGGTTCTTTTAGCAAAGATTGCTTCTCCCCCCCAGCTGTTACGTGGCCTTAGAGTCAACGTTGAGGTGTAAACCAAAAATCCGTGTTGAAACATAATATGGTTGTTTCAGGCGGGGGAAGGAGCTAATGCCTCGACAAGACGATGGGAGTATTTGCTACTCTGATACACACTACAGAGATACTTGGAAGGCCATGGAGAACCTTGTAGATGAAGGTCTCGTTAAGGCTATAGGGCTATCCAACTTCAACGCAAGGCAGATTGATGACATCATGAGCATTGCCAGACACAAACCTGTGGTGAACCAGGTACGGCTATTCAAACAGAACATCTTGCAAGCTACAAATCCAGAGTTGACCCACGGCAAACAAACTAATATGTTGCTTAGGGTTACAATTCAATTCCATTCAATTTTATTTATATAGCACTAATTCACAACACATGTTGTCTGAAGGCACTTTACAAAGTCAATTCAATCCAATCATACAGATTTCAAGTCAGGTTCATACATTCCAATTAATCCTAACTGTCAAACAGTGCAGTTGGATTCAGTTTATTATTCAAATTGGTAAAGAAGTTGTTCTATCTAAGGAAACCCAGCAGATTGCATCCAGTCAGTGACTTGCAGCATTCCCTCCTCCCGGATGAGCATGTAGAGACAGTGGACAGTCACTGGCGTTGACTTTGCAGCAATCCCTCATACTATGCATGCATGTAGCGACAGTGGAGAGAAAAAACTCCCTTTTAACAGCAAGAAACCTCCAGCAGAACCAGGCTCAGTGTGAGCGGCCATCTGCCACGACCGACTGGGGGTTTGAGAGAACAGAGCAGAGACAGAAAAAGAACACAGAAGCACTGATCCAGGAGTCCTTTCAATAGGAAAGAAAAGTGAAACATTAATGGTTATAGCTGCTTTTGTGGCTTCATCTAAGAGAGAAATACAGCTAAGCAGATGAACTCTGAGCCAGTTTTCAAGTCTAGGGTATGAAAGAGAGCACATAGAGTTAGTCACAGTAGAAGCTCAGCCAGTGGCTATGTGTAGCAGACAGGGTTAAACACTGAGGCACAGGACCAAGTGTATAGAAGGCGAGCATTAAGTTGTTGGCAGCAGCAGCTTGGCCGATGTTCCCCTCTAGGAAGGTGTCACAGGTAGACATAAAGCCAGGTCAGATGTAGCTTCTAGAAAGAGGAAAAACAGAGAGAGGACACAGAGTTAAAAGCTGAAATAACAGCAAATAACACAATATTGGAGAGTAGTATGAGAATGTAGCAGAGAGTGTAAAAGTGGTCATTATGTCCTCCAGCAGCCTAAGCCTATCGCAGCATAACTACAGAGATAGCTCAGGATAACCTAAGCCACTCTAAATATAAACTTTATCAAAAAGGAAAGTTTTAAGCCTAGCCTTAAAAGTAGACAGGGTGTCCGCCTCACAGACCAAAACTGGGAGCTGGTTCCATAGGAAAGGAGCCTGATAACTAAAGGATTTGCCTCCCATTCTACTTCTAGAGACTCTAGGAACCACCAGTAAACCTGCAGTCTGAGAACAAAGTGCTCTGTTAGGAACATATGGAACAATCAGATCTCTGATGTATGATGGCGCTTGATCATAAGCCCCCCCAAGAGACCCTGACTTTTCTTGTAGATTACAAATCTCAAAACCTAAGGTTTTGTAGTCATTTTATCAGGAATTCACTCAAATACACTTCAAAGATTAAGAAAAAGTTAATTTAAAAGAACAAAAAACTCCTTAAAATAAAAAATATATATATTAATGTCTAATAATCATACAAATATTTCTAATTTGACCGCCATCATTTAGTGTTGCTAGTTATCTACATCTTGTGTCTGTGCTGGACTCACATTTCATGCACATCATTATATAGTGCTGAGATAAATAATGCAAGGGTAAAGCAAACACTTCTGTAATAAATGTAGTGTAATTGTTAGCTTATTAAACCTGGAAACTGAGAGTGTTAAATTCAAAACACAAACACACATTTGCGATTTAAAAAAATACAGTATTTATGCTTTGGTGGCTAATGAGCTTGCCTGGGAATGGGGCCTCAAAACTCTATTCGAGGCCCTATTAAATTTTAGACTGGCTTTGACAAATCAAATATTTTCCATAAAGGGATCAAAAACTACATCTGATAATTGTCCCCTTTTCTTGCTACAGGTCGAGTGCCACCCTTATTTATCTCAAGTAGACCTCCTGTCACACTGTCGGTCAGTTCGATAAACTTTAAATCCCAGTCCTCATTGAGATCAGATGCATTCATTGCAGCTGAAACCATGCTCTCACATCTGTTCCAGGTCTTTAGCAATTTGTGTGACAGCTTATAGTCCTCTAGGCAGCAGAGACAGACCCTGGACTTCTCCTGATGAGCCTAGTCTGCTTGAAGACCTGCGACTTGGAGCCATCGCCGAGAGATACCAGAAATCTCCCGCTCAGGTGATACTCAGGTAAGTATTGCTGTGCACTGCTAACTGTCCTCTAATGTTACTGTAGATCAAGGGGCAGTATCATCTGACTCTGCAGGTGGCAGGTCCAGAGGGGTGTGGTGTGTATCCCCAAAAGTGTGACTGCCTCCAGGATCAAGGAGAATTTAAAGGTGTTTGATTTTTCCTTGTCAGAAGAGGACATGAAGCTGATCGACTCCTTTAACCACAACACACGTTTTATTGTTCCAACAGTGGAGGTGAGCCATTACAATTACAAAGGACACCTCTAAGACCCTAATATTTTTGTCATTTCCAATATGGTCACCAATTCTCCATGCAGAAATTAAGCGGAAGATATTATTTAAAAAAGGATTCGGAGTAAGTATATATTTTTCTCTCTGCACAGAAGGACGGCAAGAGAGTGTGGAGGGATGCAGAACATCCTCATTTTCCCTTCCATGATCCATACTGAGCCATACTTTAAAGATGAAAAATAAAAGAAACTGAACCTCAATCAGAACTGGTGTCATTTTTCTTCCCAAGGGACATTTGCTGAAAAACGTTCGACATTTAATGTGCAGAATAAAGGTCATTGTGAGAGTGACACTGTGTGGTCAAAGACTTAACTGCCTCTCAGCCAAATCCCAACACGAGTTTAAGGGTTCCTGCATGATGTCACAGGTGGATCTCGATCATTTATATCAAAACGTTTTTTTATTCCAGCAATTCAATTTAAAACGTGAAACTTATTGAGATTCATTACACACAGTGAGAGCGAGGCTTTTCATATGTTAATTTGTGTTCATTGTGATTACGGCTACTGCCTGCAGAAAAGTATGTCCACAGTGTCAAGGTCTTTCCCAGGGCCCAAACGTTAAGATCTATAAATTAAAAAAATCCTTTGGTTTTTACCCCCATACCAATTTTCAGATTTTTAGCTACAAACTGTAATTATGAAAATGAACAGAAACAAACATTTAAAGGGCTGTTTCATGAATGGTTGAGTTTCACTTTTTGAACTGAACTTACTGATGACACTATAATTTACTGAGAAGCTCCTGCCTAGTTGAGTGCCACCCCAGGCAGTAAGTAGGGATGCTTATGTTATGAAAGCTAGTTTATTGCATAGAAATTGCAAAGAAATCTCCTGAGTTAACGAGAAGTGTTAAAAACTTTAAACTAATAAAAACAAAACAGTCGAAACCTTGGTAACGCCTCCACTTAGTGAGATTTTATTTGCAACAACATAACCTTGACAAAGTTGTAATACATTATATGCTACTGTTTTATTTTAAAAAAAAGAAAAAAGTCATCAGCAATGTTTGTCATTCAAAATCTAGCAGAAATCCCAACACTAAAGCCATTCCTGTATTTTTGTGTGATATACCGACAATGAAGCCACTGAAAGAACGCCAACCACGCCTTCTGACCCTTCTTTGCAGTCACTCACCTTCTATTTTCATCATCCCAGGCCCCCACCCACATCAAAGTCAGGGCAAACCAAGTGGCTACATGCTTTCTCCAAGGTAAATTATACAAAATAAAGAAGAAGAAAAAAAGAAAATAAAAAGAAAAGAAGGGAACACATGAAATAAGCACAAAGTCCTAAAAATGTGGAATCTGGTGAGAATTTGTACAGGTGTGATCCCAAGACTGACCACTGTGGGGCAGTGTGAATTTATCCGTAAAGATCATCATCGTTATCTTCGTTGAACACTGGACCAGTACCAGTTCCACCTGAGCTGTGACTTGGACCGCTGCCACCTGCAGTACTGGAGGGAAACCTGGGGGGGAAAAAAATGAAAAAGATATTCAACTTCATGATTTCACCGTTTAAAAAAAATAATAAAAACAAAAATCAGTTTGAGTCACAATATAAACTGTTTGGAGTCACTCTTGACAAAACTGAAATTAAAACGTAGAGTTTTGTTGAATAAGGATTTATTTGTGATGTCATCCAGTTGCTCACCAATATGCCAATTCTGATCAACCCCTATATGTCCTACAATAAAAAAGGAACCACCTAAAAAACCATAAACAGTTTAACACCTGAAAATACCAGAAAGTATACCTGAAGCTGCCAAAGCCTCGGCTTTGCTGCAGTGTCTGAGCAAACATCTCGTATTTGCGGATGTCGTTGTCGCTGACAGACCGACGAGCAAATCGCATTGCCTCTTCAAAGTGGTCCTTCCTGATCTCTGGCACAGGATCATCCTCCTCGACCTCCTACAAGGACAAAGATGGAGGATATCATAAAGACTTCAGGGGCAGCAGTGAACAGACGCTCAGCCAGACAAAGCACTGACCATGGCTGATGGGTTTGTTTGCCTCTCCCTCTCTCTGCGGATCTCGTTCTCGATGCTTTCTCGGATAGCGAGCTTACATGCCCGCTGACAGATCTCTGTGAGATCAGCACCGGAGAAGCCGTTGGTCATCTTAGCCAAGAAGTCTAGGTCCACGTCCTTTTGGACAAAACCGAGAAATTGTTTAATACTTTGATTCAGGTTTGATTATATTGAGTCATCCCAAGAAGTCCATCCTAAACTTGTTTTCCAGAGAGGTCTGTAAATTTCTGTACAGAAACCGTAAATCACATAGAAAAGTTAGTTATTTATGAGGGATTTACTAGAATACATTATGGCCATTTCAACTGAAACATGTCTGTGTATAGACCATGGATAATGGTGAACGGCACCTTGCTGATGGGACTCTTGCGCAGGTTGGCCTTCAGGATGCTGATTCTGCTCTTCTCGTCTGGCAGGGGGATGTAGATGAGCTGGTCGAGACGGCCAGGTCTCAGGATGGCAGGGTCGATGATGTCTGGTCTGTTTGTGGCCCCGATGATGAACACATTCTTCTTGCTCGACATTCCGTCCATCTCGGTTAGGATCTGGTTGATGACACGGTCGGCAGCTCCGCCGCCATCTCCAACGTTGCCGCCACGAGCCTTAGCTATGGAGTCCAACTCATCAAAGAAGAGTACGCACGGGGCAGCCTGACGGGCCTGAAAACACGGGTACAACAGTTTTACAAAGCGGTTTCTACACATCTGTAATTATTCAGACTGAAATTTCAAATATTTCGGGATGTGAGATAAAAATAAACAGTACATAGCTGTCATCTCCATGTTCCATATATCATTATACACCATGCTGATACTGGCTTCTAGGAACCAGTATTTATTTTTTTCTGACAAATTAAATAAGATCTACTTTAAAAATCCTCTACTTTAAAAATCTATGACACTTTGTCAAATCTGAACTGATTTATCTTACACTACATACAAATCCTTTGTTAATATTTCATTTTTTTACCCTGGTTCGTGAATTACTTTGAGCCCTTAACTAGATCCAGTATAAAACACTCGGATCCAAGACAGTCTAGATGCCATCAAAGCTGGGAAATGCCCCTTTTCAATCTAATGTTTACCTGCAGATTCTCTTGTCCAACTCTAAAACTAACCCCCCAGAAAAATCCATTTTATGTGCATCTCAGACCCCTTTGTTTTCTACCCAAATTAATTTTTCAGCCTTTTTTTTTCTATAAACAAATGATCAATAAAAATTCAACCTCAAATGTGAAGATGATATATGTGAATTTAATGTATACGTTAATGTGAGAAGAACTTCATTTTTCAGCATTTTTTTTTTTCATACAACATAGAATTATAAAAAAAAAAAAAAAAAAGTCAGTCAATGGAAATATTTTTTTAAATAGTTCATTTCCCTTGTTCTGTGTTTATTTAGACATGGAATCTGATTAAAGCAGATTCCAGACTTTAAAGAGGCCGACCTGAAAAACAAAACGTACCTTGTCGAAGATCTCTCTGACATTAGCCTCCGACTCTCCAAACCACATGGTGAGCAGCTCAGGTCCTTTGATGGAGATGAAATTTGCCTGGCACTCATTGGCAATGGCTTTGGCCAGCAGAGTCTTACCACAACCAGGAGGACCATAGAAAAGCACACCCTTAGATGGGGTCATGCCAAACTTCAGGAACTTGTCTGGGTGCTCCACAGGGTACTGAATTACACACAGAAACAACCATGTTACAGTAAGAGACTATTCCAAGTCTACAAGGAGTAAAGAATCCTTTCCTAGCATAATCTCACTCATACCTGCACCAGCTCCTGCAGCTCTCTCTTGACATCTTCCAGACCTCCAATATCATCCCAGGTGATGTTGGGAACCTCAACAACCGTCTCCCTCAGAGCTGATGGGTTGCTCTGGCTCAGGGCCCACTGCAACACAGTGTTGACCGAGTTAGTATTGACAAAGACAGCCATTACTGGCTAAGTGATACATCTAATCCCCATTTGAAAAGATCACATTACAGGTTCACCTTAAAGTCGTCCATGGTAACGGCAAGAGAGTTCATGACTTCAGCATCAATAGTCTCGTCCTCAAGGTCGATCAGGTCCATCTTCTTCCTAATGGCTTGCAGAGCGGCCTCGGAGCAGAGAGCCGCCAGATCTGCACCAACGTGGCCGTGGGTCTCATTGGCAACCTGCAAAATAAAAGAAAATACATGCAGATTCACTATGAAGATGTTGAAAACGTGACCACAGTTATGATGTTTAAAGCAACAACTGATGTATTAAACAAAAAGAGACATTTCAAAAATTTCTTATTTAATAAATTAGAACATAGGTTCCAATGAGGCTCATTTATCAGATTAAAATTACCGTTTGAAAATAATCTTTAAGCAGCAATTGAATATATATTTCATTAAGCCCATATTTTAATAGCTATTAGTGGAGCATCATCAAAATTAACAGAAATAAAAGGCTTAAAATAATAATAAAAGTGTTTTTATTGGATCCATTTAATGTGTTTCACTCAGTGAATGAGTTACTGAAATAAACTTTGAATAGTATTCTAATTTACTGAATGGACCTGTATAAACTTTGTCCAAGACATCCTGCAGAGTACAACAGCCCAGAGATGTTAACCAATCCCTGATGTTACAGGAACACATTTCTGGCCAACGGTTTTCTGGAGCAGTTAAATTAAAATGACAAAATAAGCTTTGTAATGTTCAAATAGGTTACAATCCGCATCAGCATAAAAAAAAAGAAAGATGTTTCAATCTGAAATATTTGGCATCCCAATAATCATATTGTATGGTTTGATGCCAAGCATGTTTTTTTTTTTTTTGGTAGAATTGAGAATTGTTTAGTTTGTCAGATTCACATGGTTATAAGAATAAAATAAAATGCAAAGACCTCTGCAATATGTATTTTGACTTGCTTTCTGATGCATTTCACTAATAAAAAAAATAAAGTACATGTATTAAACTTTGATATATCCAAGTATACACAGACCACTTATCCATATACATCAAATATACAGGTCCTTCTCAAAAAATTAGCATATTGTGATAAAGTTCATTATTTTCCATAATGTCATGATGAAAATGTAACATTCATATATTTTAGATTCATTGCACACTAACCGAAATATTTCAGGTCTTTTATTGTCTTAATACGGATGATTTTGGCATACAGCTCATGAAAACCCAAAATTCCTATCTCACAAAATTAGCATATCATTAAAAGGGTCTCTAAACGAGCTATGAACCTAATCATCTGAATCAACGAGTTAACTCTAAACATCTGCAAAAGATTCCTGAGGCCTTTAAAACTCCCAGCCTGGTTCATCACTCAAAACCCCAATCATGGGTAAGACTGCCGACCTGACTGCTGTCCAGAAGGCCACTATTGACACCCTCAAGCAAGAGGGTAAGACACAGAAAGAAATTTCTGAACGAATAGGCTGTTCCCAGAGTGCTGTATCAAGGCACCTCAGTGGGAAGTCTGTGGGAAGGAAAAAGTGTGGCAGAAAACGCTGCACAACGAGAAGAGGTGACCGGACCCTGAGGAAGATTGTGGAGAAGGGCCGATTCCAGACCTTGGGGGACCTGCGGAAGCAGTGGACTGAGTCTGGAGTAGAAACATCCAGAGCCACCGTGCACAGGCGTGTGCAGGAAATGGGCTACAGGTGCCGCATTCCCCAGACTTGGGCTACAGAGAAGCAGCACTGGACTGTTGCTCAGTGGTCCAAAGTACTTTTTTCGGATGAAAGCAAATTCTGCATGTCATTCGGAAATCAAGGTGCCAGAGTCTGGAGGAAGACTGGGGAGAAGGAAATGCCAAAATGCCAGAAGTCCAGTTTCAAGTACCCACAGTCAGTGATGGTCTGGGGTGCCGTGTCAGCTGCTGGTGTTGGTCCACTGTGTTTTATCAAGGGCAGGGTCAATGCAGCTAGCTATCAGGAGATTTTGGAGCACTTCATGCTTCCATCTGCTGAAAAGCTTTATGGAGATGAAGATTTCATTTTTCAGCACGACCTGGCACCTGCTCACAGTGCCAAAACCACTGGTAAATGGTTTACTGACCATGGTATCACTGTGCTCAATTGGCCTGCCAACTCTCCTGACCTGAACCCCATAGAGAATCTGTGGGATATTGTGAAGAGAACGTTGAGAGACTCAAGACCCAACACTCTGGATGAGCTAAAGGCCGCTATCGAAGCATCCTGGGCCTCCATAAGACCTCAGCAGTGCCACAGGCTGATTGCCTCCATGCCACGCCACACTGAAGCAGTCATTTCTGCCAAAGGATTCCCGACCAAGTATTGAGTGCATAACTGTACATGATTATTTGAAGGTTGACGTTTTTTGTATTAAAAACACTTTTCTTTTATTGTTCGGATGAAATATGCTAATTTTGTGAGATAGGAATTTTGGGTTTTCATGAGCTGTATGCCAAAATCATCTGTATTAAGACAATAAAAGACCTGAAATATTTCAGTTAGTGTGCAATGAATCTAAAATATATGAATGTTAAATTTTCATCATGACATTATGAAAAATAATGAACTTTATCACAATATGCTAATTTTTTGAGAAGGACCTGTACATAAAAGCCACTATTTTAGAACACCAAACATTTTATATACATCAGGATCTAAAATTTCACTACTTCTGTTCTTCCTTAAGCATAAAAATGTACTATGTATGTAGCGTCTCATTTCCTGAAATAAAGGTTACAAAACAGGAGAGGTTCTTTTAGAAAATCTCAAGTTAAGATGTAAATGAGGCTGGCACACTACTTTTGGTGCATTTACTTATTTTAAGGAAAATAAATAAAAGCTCCCCTGCTGGAAGTAATAATGTGCACTAACCTGTTCCAAGTCAACATCATCAGCTAGTTTCATGTTTTTGGTGTGAATCTGCAGAATCTCCAACCGGCCGGTTGCGTCAGGGATCCCAATGTCTACTTCTCTGTCAAAACGTCCTGGAAGTGGAGATGGTGTAAAGCACTCGATGGTTTGAAGTATCATAACAAATAACATTTCAGCCACATGCAAAGACAATTTAAAATCTTTTTTCAGAAGAACCAGTAGCAGATCTGCCTTTCAAACTGAGCAAAATCCGTTTGCTTGCCTCCATAAAGGCTGTCACAAACACTAAATCATGTCTTAAAAATGCCGAACTGGAGAGATGGGGGTCCGAACAAACCCAACATGCTCTGGACCACAGATAACTAAAATAATAGCCCGTGGTGTTCAGCAGCGCTTTGTTTTGCAGGCAAACCCCGATTTTTTTTACAAAAAGAAACTGATACTTAGTTCCTACGGACAACAACATGTATAATAAGGTCCACAGTGCAACTTACAGCTGTTAATATAAAACTGCCAGGGTGATGATGTCACAATTATCTAAAGTGAATTAATGTTCACTGTACAGTAACACCACCAACATCGACACCCGGGCTACATAAAACATTTACCAAAGGATTCAAGAGGAAACAAATACTTGTTATGCCAGCTCTAATCGGTAAAAACAATGAGCACTGCCAAAAAAGCTTTACATTAACACAAATATCTGTTTGGGGGGAACAAAGAAGTGTTACCAAATCTCCTAAGAGCTGGATCAATGCTGTTGGGTCTGTTGGTGGCAGCCATGACGATGACGTGAGCCCTCTGTTTCAGGCCGTCCATAAGGGTCAGCAGCTGGGAAACAATGCGCCTCTCCACCTCTCCATGAGTCTGAAAAGCAAGCAAAACAAACAATGCTGCAATTTATGGAAGCTAATTTTACAGTATGTGGTGAAAAAGGGGTATGTATAATGAACAAAAATATTTTACACAGAATAATTGCACTTTCAGTCTATTCAAAAGGTCTAAAAAGGTTTTGAAATCTTCTAAACAGGCCTTGCATCACTTTACACACCTTCTCTCTCTTTGGAGCAATAGCGTCAAGTTCATCGATGAAGATGATGGCAGGAGCATTCTTCTCAGCTTCCTCAAAGGCCTTTCTCAGGTTACTCTCACTCTCTCCAGCCAGCTTACTCATGATCTCAGGCCCTGAGAGCACAAGATCAAGGTTTGAATTTTAGAGAGTCCTCCTCTTATATCCAGCTATTGAACAGAAATGCTGGCGAGCGCACAAACCGTTAATGAGGAAGAAGAAAGCTCCTGTTTCGTTCGCCACAGCCCTGGCAATCAAGGTTTTTCCAGTTCCAGGTGGTCCATAAAGAAGAATTCCACGGGGAGGCTGAAGACGCAGAGATATTTGGAGATTTGAACCGTCTCAAAACCAAAAGTTCTTACTAAGAATAATCATTTAAACAGAATAAATTTACTTAAACTCAAGTCTCATAAATCATATCATACAATGTTATACTGAAACAAAACCTAAGCCATTATAGGCTAAATGAAGTGATCAATAGCAGCGGGAAAAATAATCGCACGTAACGTCTGTAAAAATTCCAGTTTAAAGCTATAATGTAGCTAAATTTAAATCCATTTTGTTATATATTAAAAGTGGGAACTTTGAATTAGAAAACCAACAAGTGCCTCACCTTGACTCCTATGGCCTTAAACAGTGCAGGATGTCTGAGAGGCAGCTCCACCATCTCTTTAATCTGAGCTAACTGCTTCCTAACTCCTCCAATGTCGTCATAGCCCACCTCATTCAGCGACTCCTCCTCATCCTGCAGGTTCAAGACCGCACATTTCAGTTTTCACGTCGTTTACCTAGAACAAATTAAAACGTTTGGTTTGAGTGTGTTCGTACCTCTCTTCTGATTGGCTCGCCCTCACAGTGAATGACTGTGTCAGGAGCAACTATGCAGTAGGGGGAAGGATCAGTCTCCACTACCTTGAACTCCACAGCTCTCATGCCTCCTCTGACCAAGAAAATATCACCTTTACAAGTCAAAAAATAAAAAGGTTACTTCAGAGCTACCTGTCAACTTATACCAATACAGATCAAAAGCAACGGCACAACAATGGGTTGTGGAACCCACCTTTGCGAATTGGTCTGTAAGCCTCCAGAAAGTATGGCTTCAGGTAGACTTCAAACAGGTTGCCAGTAATTCCCTCCACTGTGTCATCTATGGGGAGGACATGAATCCTCTTTCCATACTTCACATCAGGACATGGCTGAATGCTGAGGAAGAAATTATAGTTAGCATGACTTAACATTTATACAGGTAAATAGATGAAAGTTGGACAAGAATGTGCTCCCCCCTTACCTGATGACGTCACCAAGACGGACCCTCAGATTGTTGCGGACAACCCTGTTCATCCGGACTTTTTCATCGGAGCAGGTGTCATCTGAGAGCACGATGCACACAGTCTCCCGCCTCTTCTTCCCCTTCATCAGAACTGTATCACCACGGAAGAGCTGCAGCTCGTCCATCTTAGCCTTAAGACACATAAAACGTGGAATCGATAAATTAAGCACTTCAACTATTCTGGATCTCACCGAAACAGGATCCATCTTTGCTCATCAAGTTTTGGGGGAAATAAGCTTCTAAATAATTACCTGAGAAAGAGAGACCACGCTGTTGTCTTCGTTAATCGACTCATCAACAATCAGTCTGTTGGGTCTGCTCTTTTGCTTCAGAATTGCAGTCTGTAGATCATCATTTTTGGATCTATGGAGAACAAACAGTCAAATTGAATCATCTTACTCCTCAGAATAAAGGCCTTCTGTGACTAAAAAAAAAACATTAAATTGTTCTTTCAGAAAATATAAAAGTTATCATGTTTTCAGTTTTATCAGTTTTATTTATTTTTCATACAGAAACCCTCCACTAGTAAAATATTGTATTTTGTCAATCCCAACAATTACATGCCATACTTGGATGGCTTAAGGTCAAATCATGAATTCCTCATTTTGTCACAGCCTCTGTCCATTCTGTAACCATAAATAAACCATTTAGTTTACATTTATTGTAATATTGTGAATCAGTTTATTACTCTTGGTGTTCTAGTATTTAGATTAATACTGGACATCAATAATAATAAATATTTAAATCCAATTTAAAACTGAATTTAAGTTAATTGTGCCTTATTTCCTGAATTATATTTTCACAAGCTATAGTTCTGATCTCAGCTCGGGCTCACTGTCTATTAGCAATATAACATTAGGCCGCCCAATCAAACCAAAACTATGAACAAGCTCCAACCATCACTAAAAGTTATTTAAATACTTTTTCCATTTCCTACCAAGAAGGGTAGATGCAAACTGGTGTATACTACGATTTTGGGTCCTGGTTTTTTGAACCTTTGTCATTTTAGTTGTTTCATACCAGACTTACCAGGTACAAAAAGGTCACAGGATGATCCACAAACTGTGTACCTGCCAGTGGGATGTTACATACTGGCCTTGACAAAAAACACAAATTCTTATGACTGATGTTTAGTCCACTTTTAGTATTTTAGTTCTGACTCCAATAAATAATGTCTACCAGAACAAGAGGTCCCTTAGTTATTTTGGCTTTGATATGAGGTCCTAATCTGCCATATCTCAGGTGATACAACTGATCCAAAAAGGTACGCAAATCCAACTAAATGTGAAAACAGTTTAAAACAATTGTTTCAGACAATTAAATACAATACAGACTGACTGACTAAATTGTATGTAAGACTGAAGCATTTCTGTGACCATTAATATTTAAAATGAACGACAATGAGAAGACCAGTACCACTCAGATTAATTTAATACCACTAATCATTCATATAACAGACAATGCAATTACACTGCAGTGCAGTCTGAGTCTCCTGAAGCCAATTAGTAAGAAATGTCTTAATTGTTGGGATGTTTTTTTGTTTTTTTTTAAACCAGATATTCAGCTTTAGTTTTTTCTTATTGTCTAAATATACAAGATATGCAGCAAAATGTAACTTAATTTTGGAAATCCAGTGGAAAGCGCAGATATTTCTCCCTGCTGTGCAGTGTTTTAAGTCCCATTCAAAATTACTAATAAGGAATGTGGCCCACGTCATGTTGTATTGATATGTGCAAACAGGTCGTTTACACAACACCCCAGCGACCACCATATTACGTTACGCGCAATCAATCCACAAATACTATTATAAAGTCATAAGACCGCACTAAGCACTAAGATAAATGAATAGTGTTGCCTTTTTTCAAGAAACTTCGCGGAATGTTTTGGTAGTTTCCCTTTCACGTTGACAGCATGCTAACGTTAGCCTCCAGCTAACCGGCTGGCGAGCAGGGGAACGCAGATGACACAGCAAAAGCACCTGAGGAAAAAAAACTTTGCTCGCTAGCTGCGTCCCTTTTAAGAACTGCCTTTGAAATTACATTGTGATTGGTCAAATCACAAGTAGATCTTCTGTATATTTCAAAGAGATACCTCATCTCAATTGTATTATACTAACTGTGAATAGATGCCTATAGGATTGCCGAACGCCTAAATTAAATTAGCCTGCGTTGGTGAAGCGCTTAGCATAGCACTTCGTCACAACATCATCTGATCAGTCTCGTAAAATTGTCAGCTTGTCAGGTAATCTTTTGACACAAGCTGGTGGGTTTAAATGACGTTTGCTCACTATTTGATACCAACTCTAAAAAACATACTGATCAAGGACGGAGAAAAGGCCAATTCTCAGTGTGATCCGGATGGCTTTGGCCTTGACAGTGTTGCTAAGCTAAAGTTAGCATTCGAGTAGCGATGACTGCGCTTTGTAACTGGGAAACTGAATACCGTTAACCGACCGGGGAAAACTGTGTGTTTTAATACCAATTAACGAAACCAACTTAAAACTGCTAGTAAGTTTTTAACATCCGGAAAAAAACTGCGGATGATGAAGTAAGTGACCCAATTAGCTCCCTTGCTAACAAATTCGTAACGCATTAGCATTTTGAACGTTAGACATTTAAATGGTAATTACTACTGTAACAAAAAAAGAAGCCTTTCAGAAAATCGAAAGATTATATACTTACTCCCCTCCCGAAGCCATGGTCGTCAACCTGGATTGCTGGTAATAAATAAAGAAATTCTAGCTAAATGTTCAAGAAGCTTAACCGGTTTTCGATACTAAATCTTCCCTGTGAATTCAGACGAAAGAGCAGCAGTTTCTTTTGCCTGCTTTACGGTTATACCATGAGTTACACACATCCTCCTTTCTCATTGGCTGGAACCACTCCGTCAAATTCGGGAACCAATCAGCCACGGGCACTGCTGAAGTTTGGCCAGTTACAAAGGACGGAGAGGAGGTCGTCAACTTTTTTCTATTGGTTTATTATCGAACCCCACTCGTCCAATTAACGCTCACCGCGTTGATATAAAAGCAGAAAATATGTGTTTTATTCATAGTAACAGTGTGTTGCCTCATTGCAGACCTATAATTTTTGATTGTAAGGAACTGGCATTTATTCCTAAAAAGATACCAAACTTAAGGCTGCCTATTTTGTTTCAATAATAATTCAGTTTAAAACAATAGTTATTTGTGCTTTTATTACTTCTAGACTGGACTAATGGAACTCCCTCTATAATTGGATTGACCAATCTTTTCTTCAACTCGTTCAGAATTTCATCTGCCCATCTGCTAAAGGGGACAAGTCGAGAAAAACGCATCAACCCAATTTTCTATTTCCTCCACTGGCTGCATGTTTCTCAGACTTGTTTTTAACACATCCCTTTCAGTTTTTAAAGGTCTAAATGGTCTGGCAGCTCTCTACCTTAACGAGCTTCTACATCGACATATCCCAAGTGGAAATCTAAGATCTCTAGACCAAAAGCTCTTAGCTGTTCCCAGGACTCTGCTTGTGACCAGTGGAGACAGCTTTTTTTAGCTGCAGCTTCTAGCCTCTGGATCAGTCTCCCTCTTTCTGTGAGGTCTGCTGGAACTTTAGATGGTTTTAAATCTCATCCTTTTAAACTGGCTTTTAATTCCAGAGAGCACAACTATTAGGCCAGTCCCCATTTCTTATATGCCTTTAATTGATAACTTTATTGTTATGGTGAACTTTGTATTTTATTGCTTTTTAATCTTCCTTTTAGTTTTTATTTACCTGTACAGCACTTTTGTCACCTTTTGGTTTGTAAAGTGCTTTATAAATAAATAAATTAGGATAGTAATATACCTATGGAAGAACCTTCACACACACTCCACATGACAGGTTTCCATCTACATAGTGTAGTTTATTCTCTTCACATAAGCATTTTAGACTTTTATTGCACAGCCCCCTCCATCCTGTTCACTAAGTGATTAAGTTGTACTTCCTTATTCTCCATCTGACTAGATAGAACCAAGTTCTTGCAGTTTGCGGTGCAGCTCTGTAGAATCCAACATTGGACCAGACTGAAGTTCTTGTGTGTACACAGGAAGACCCCTGCAAGGGAGATGAGATTCCCACCATAAGAGAGAACAGAGTAAACACATTAAAAATAGGTTTAAGGATTTTTCTTTTTGCATTTTTTTGATCTACATCCATTTGAAGTTCCCAGATCTGATCAGGTAGAAGCATGTTTTAGAGCATAGAGTATAGGTACAGTATCTCACTCTGCTAAGGATGTAATGGAATGGCTCCAGGTGTTTTCCCAACAAGCAGCCGCCTCCTGCTTCCTGTTCAGCCTCCACAGCACCTCTCCACACCACTGCCCTGCATTCACACCCTCTGAAACAGAAAGGACTGCATGATCATGTGACTGAAAACAGGATAATATGAATACACACACCTATAGTGGTTTCCCCTTCTATTTAAATACAACCACAGTATCAAGTCACAGAAATAAACACTGATGCAAAAACACTTTTTGCTCTTGGATTGTGTTGTTCAATTTTTTGCTTTGCAGACTTCTCACACTGCTAACATGTCCACCGCTTGAAAGCAGCCCACTCTACCTTTAAAAAGCATTCTGGTGGGCAGAGTATTTCCACAGACATTTGATCAGCCTGCTCTAGGTGTTTGTGTATAGACACAGGCCGTTTTTGCATTTGAATTTTGACGACCTCTGTGCACTAGCAACGATTCTGAATGCTTTTGTGTAGTTAAATATTTGTTGGTCATCTTCTACAACAAACAAAAAATACAGCTACATCTAAAATAAATTAAAACCAACAAAAGTTAAATCCCTTATTGTTTCAGATAACTGGTTCAGCTGAACGTTTTATATACCTAAACAAATGAAAATGGAATCAACAAAATAAATGCCTCTCTTGATATTCTATGACAGCATTATTTACAGCAATCTGGCTGCAAATAATGCTAACAGGTGATCTCTGTGCTTCACAATGACATGCAGCAGGTACATAGGCCCACTCTTCCTAAGAAAACTGGTTTAAAGTTCAGGTTTAAAAGGTGGTGTCTCCAGTACATTTCCCAGATGTTTCCACAGATGTTTCATTTCCTCGGCTTGTTTTCTAACATCTGCGGTACCCTCATTTCAGCCTGTGGTTTCATTTCCTCCTGCGTCTACATCCTGGGAGGTTATTTACACGAACCTTATACTTTTTATAATATTGACAGCTGGCCACATGAATATGGATGACATATAAAACCTTCTTTCTGAGGTCCTGATCTGATGAAAAGCTTGAAGGCATCTCGAATACTAGTTTATGTTTCAAACAGGACTATACCATCAAATCCCTTCATTTATTTTAGCACATCTTTGTAAAACAAACATTTATTATTTTAACCGTTTCATTCATTCTCCCCATCACACACTGAAGGCATGCAGGCATGCATTAGACATCCACTTTTAATTTAAAAAGTTTTCAGGAAAAATGAAGCATCGTTTTAAATGCGCTCTCAGGGTACAACCATGCTTACTATGAATATATCCTCGGATCAGGGCTCAGAGGACACACTGAGCTATGGATCTTTAATTGTAGCTGCATTCATAGATTTACAGCCGTGGTGTGCATACCTGGGAGGGCTTGCAGGCTGAGCTGAAGGTCTCTGAGCGCCTCTCTCAGCCGGTCTATCTGGGCGAAGCTGACGCCCCTACCAGCTAATGAAAGTCCCTTCAGTCTTTGGAGGACACACAAATCTATACCCTGCTCTTTATCCAGGCTGGGAACTTGTGGTGGGAAACCTGTAATGAAGTATACAATTAATAAAGACCACAGCTAGAGATCCAGTAAAAAAGAAAATTGGATTTTTCTATTTTAAAACATTGTTTCAAATACCGCACCTCTGTTTTTATAGTGCACCTTCACCAACAGGTTGACACACCTAAAGTGCAAAAAAATGTTCTGCGTTTATTTATAATCTCACACAGAGACAATCTCCGTAAAACCAGTCCAGAACCACAGACCTCGTGTAGAAGGTTACTGCTTGCTGCCAGTCCTTCAGCTGAGAGTAACAGTGACCCTGCAGGAGGTAGGCAGCTGCAGCCCAGAGCAGCCGTTCCAACCCACTTTCGGCCTCCTCTTTCACCCCCCCGCTGCGAGCCACACATCTATCCTCCGGATCCTCCAACAACACTTTGTCTGGAACCAGATCCAAAGTTGTGCTGATGACCTCATCGCAAAGCGCCATACAGTCTGCAGGCCGTCGGGCCATGAGTAAGGCAGCTCCAGCCTCAAGGTAGAGTTTGGGTAACTTGGGGAGGGTGGAGACCGTCGCATGCGCCTAAAGCGATAAACAATAAACATGTCAAATAAAATGTTTCAGAAATAATATTTTCTAAGTTTATATATGACCTTATAGAAACTGTCCGTCAACGTGTTTGCTCTTACTCCATGTTGATCTTCTGAATGGATAGCAGCAAGCAGGTCCAGATAATACTCCACACCTTCTGAAACTCTAAAGAAGCAGCAAAAACCTTATTTATTAACAACAAAGTAGGGCTGCATGATTATAGAAAATCTTGCAATGGCAATAATATTGGTAGTTATTGCAATGGCAATATCAGCTGCAATAAATGCCTATATTCTTCTGCTGCCTTGATACTGTCCAACTGGCTAAAAATTATATTAGCATGTAAAATCCAAGTTTACAACCCTTGGAATAGATTAGCAAACATTTATTGCTCTCCAAGCGGTCTTTTGCAATAGGACTTTTCCACACACTGATATTGCCATGATGATATATTTGCGATATATTGGGCAGCCCTACAACAAAGTTAACATCTTCACTGTTCTCATTTACATGATCTGTAACAGAATACATGTTCTGGTGAAAGGAACTCACAAGCACACCTTGCTGCATCTCTCACCTGCCATAGATTACGCATTTGAGAGCCAAACTGTGAAGGACACTGAGGGCAGACGGGACAGAGATCAGTCTGCTCAGTGATTGGCTGCAGAGAAATAAGGACGGTGAGAGGGGATGGCTTGGAGCCACTGCAGGTTCTGTAGTCGAGGGTAACAACAAAGTCTATGGGACAGGAGAGGTTAGATGTTTCAGCATCCAGACTCGGAACCCACTAATATGTATCAGTGATAAAAAGTTAGTTCTTGCTTATTTGTTTATCTAGTCAACAATAAAACACATATACAGTGTTTCGCCAAAGTATTTATAAGCCTTGAACCCTTTCAGCTTTTATTAGATTACAGCCACAGCCTTCAGTGTTTTATAGGATGTGTTGAGATAGACCAACATAAAGGAGTGCATACTTGTGGAAGGAAATAAAGCACTGTTTTAAAATTTAAAAATCTAAAACGGATGATGAATATTTGGAGATATGTTCCTTCAGATGGAACAGGGAAGCTGGTTGGAGTTGATGGGAAGATGGGTGAATATAGCTAAACACAGAACAATCCTGGAAGAAACCCTGTTGCTGCAACAGAGAAGAAACTAGGTTGGAGGCTCAACTTTCAGCAGGACAATACTAATCATACAGTAAGATGTGATTTAGATCAAAGCTTATGCGTGTGTTAGACTGGTCCAGTCAAAAATCTAGACCTAATTTCAGTCCTTAAACATAAAAAGCTAGTAGAGACTAACTCTAAAGATGTGCAGCTATAATTGCAGGAAAAGGGTGGTTCTATGAACTGTGTTTATTGGTTGAAAAAATGAGAACATGTATCATTTTCCTTCCACTTCATTATAACGCACTATTATGTGTTAGTCTATTAAATAAAATACTACTGTAAGACATTTAGGTTTTTGGATGTAATGTGTGATGACAGATTGTAGAAATTTTTTAGGGGTGTGAATACTTTTGGAAGCCACACAGGGACTAATTAACACTAAAATAATTAATCTTTATCCAGAAAACATTTTAGATAACAAAAGGCACCCTACTGTTTGTGCATGTAGATTTGACTGCTAGCTATGTAGGTTACTCACCGAGTGCAGTAAACGGAGCGCCTGTATCTCAGCATGAGAGTTTTCCAACTGCCTGTAGATGAGCATGCTCTGGTAGAGAGCACATACACAACGGGGGTCTGTCTCCAGAGCCTTTCTGTAACACAGCAGTGCCATCTGAGGGCGGTTCTAGAGACAAGTGCAAACACACGTGTTCATGGCATTCAAACAACCTTGCATTCTTCCTTTTCTGTTGTCTCAGTGGTTTGTATGAGTGGCTTTGTGTACCATATGGGTGAGGCAGGAGCCTGAGAGGAGGTGTGTGTATGCTATGAGACCTCTGGGAGCCGGCAAGGCAGAAGCAGCCTGCAGAGCAGAAAGAGTGCTCCAACCTTCATTCAGCCTTTCTGCACCTTATTAAAACAAACAGAGAAGAGCAGAAGACTGGGGTTGTTGGTCTAATCATTAACAGCCACTGACAGGAGAACACTGATCCTCTTAAATAACTCAAAAAGTTGAGAGATCAAGAAACAAGCGAGCTGTCAGGTCCATCGTTCTTACAAATTTTCCATTGAAAAATTCCAAACTTTTCCACACTACAATTCCCAGACATCTCGCTCATGTCTGACATCTTGCTGATTTCTGAACCATTAAGAGGAAATCTGGTGTATTTTTTTAGGTGTAGTTTTTATCAT
Organism: Girardinichthys multiradiatus; assembly: GCF_021462225.1. Lineage (NCBI taxonomy): Eukaryota > Metazoa > Chordata > Actinopteri > Cyprinodontiformes > Goodeidae > Girardinichthys > Girardinichthys multiradiatus. The sequence goes on along the minus strand of NC_061805.1, from coordinate 33,534,586 downwards.
CTTGCAATATAGAAATAATGAGACCTCAAGCTTGGTTCAGTTATCTCATCCTAATTGAACAACATTATGACCTTCATAATCCAATTATCTTGAGATGAGAGGATTTCAAGCTCCTTTTGTTGTTCAATTGGGCCATTATCTTGAGAGCAGATCCCACGCATTTTGTCACATTAATATGAGTGTGTGTTTTTTGCTGCGATTACTGTTTAATTGTCCCAAATTCTTGAGATAAAGACATTTCAAGCTTGTTTTTGCCACAATAGCAGTTTCATTAACTCGTTCTGTCAAAGTAACATAATCTCTGACTGGTTTTCCTTTGATGAGGTTCCTGTACATTTTTCATGTGAAAATTACAAAATTAATCAGATCCCAACTTTTTGCAGCAAATTTTGATAGATACATTTACAAGCGTGAAGGCTTATTTATGGGACCTGTAAAAAAACCACAGGATGGATGGATGGATGGATGGAGGGACGGATAACCCACAAATGGCTGGACCCATAGAGGGCAAATGGACCGACTCTTGGATGGATGGAGAGCTAATGGACATCTGATTAGAGCAGGGCTGTCCTGTCCTCGAGGGCCAGTGTCCTGCATGTTTTATGGTGCGATCAGACCGAACGCGATTTGAGCGTCAAAAAGGCGTCCAAAGGCTCAAGTTGGACACTTGTGCACTCTGAAGTCAGACGCCGACATCAAGTGTCAAAAACGCTCTAAACGTGCGTCAATAACACTTTAGATGCACATTCCCTGCAATAACACACCTAATTTGCATTGATGGGTGATTAACAGCCTTTTGCTGAACTGCAATCGCCTTAACAGGTGTGTTAAAGCAGAGAAACATTTAAAACATTAAAACACCAGCCCACAAGGACCGACTTTGGACACCCCTGGATTAGAGAAATGATGGACAAATGGACATTTCCATCGTTTAATTATCTTCAGACCTCAAGCTTATGTTGTTATACCAACTGTTTATCTGATCAATTCGATGTATCAATGTCAAACTCTTCAGATAGCAGGTTAATATATTTATCACAACCCAGAAATCATGAAACCACCCCCATCTTAGACCAGTTCATCACTGTTCAGCACAGCTGAATTAACTGTTGAGTTACTTGCTCCCTATGTCGTCCGGTTCTGCAGAGGTGTGTGTTAAACCAGGGGAACATCTTAACTATGCAGGGCACCAGCTCTGGAGGATTCTAGTTAGCCACCCCTGTACTAAACATTGGAATTTGTTGCAGCACTAAAACAAAATTTTCTCCATGATCCCAATTTAATTTAAAAAGAAATCTTTTTTCATTAACATTGTCAGCTCAAGATCTGATGTAATACCTAATTAAATATATTACAACAAGAACAGCTGTTCTTGGCTTTACACATTTTTTTTGTCAGACTAAAGAATTTTCCATATTTTTGGAAAATTTGATTTACTGAAAGTCTTATTTTCATGTTCTGTGAAACAAAACTGTAAGAGTCGGGAAACAAATGATTTTTCTAATTTAACCTTATTCAGATTAGAAAAATGTTAAAGGCAAATTCTATTTTCTCCATATTTTTCAGGTTTTCCTGTAACCCTTATATTAATTATGCTAGTTAGAAAAACAGCCAAGCAATTTCTAAATTCATTTAACAAGAGACAAATCTAAAGGCTAAACATAGAATGGTCTGTCTGGGTATTTTATATAATGTGAACAGCCATTTACTTTGGGAAGAGAATGTAGTAGATTCACCGCGCTGCTCGTGGCAACCTGCTGGTGGGAAATCTCTGGAGCAGACAAACCACACTTATGATAGAAAGAAATCCCTAAAGGCTAAAGAGGTCTCTTACAGCACAATAACACACCTTTCTGTACTTCAATAAATGTTAAATGTATAATTTAAGGTTTTAAACTACTGAATTCCCAGAGCCAGAGCCTGTGCAGCAACAACTGGAAACACAGCCAACGTATGGAGGGTCCACCTTGTAGCTGCCTTTGTGGAGGTCCTGCAGTGTACAAACAAACACTGCTGAAAGTTATTTTATTTCAGGCGGCTACAGGGGGCACAGAGTGAAAGCTATGACGTTGTTTTAGATCAGTGCTTTTGGATACGACTAAACTAAATCTAACCAGAACATTTAACGTTTTTAACCATATGGGTTTTCTTCCATTTAAAAAGGTGACAAATGAAAACATGACTTTTACTGTACTTAGAAACAAATGTGGGGCTTTTAAGTCTCAAACAACCTAAAACTGGGAAAAAACTTTGGTAATTTGGGTGAGGGCATACGCTTTTAAACATCTCATTCAGTGACTGGTTTAGACTTGCAAGGGAAATGTTATTCTCCCAGTTCTGCCTCCTTGTTTTTCTCTTCTTTCAGCTCGAGTCTAACATGTTGCACTTGCTGCACTTCAGGAGTGAGAAATAAAAACTGGATTTGTATTCGGTTTTGCTTTGCTACTAACAAAGTTCATTTGAGTTCATAGATGGAAATGGTTAATAATTCTCTAAACGAGACCCACCTGATGGTTTTGGCAGTCCAGACAATAAAAGGAGTTAAAATTATGGAAAAATGAAATGTCAGAGAACATCTCAATGCTAGGCTAATGATTTCTTAAATGTTCAAGTTTAGTCACAACAAACTGGAATCAGCATTTAAAACTCAACAAGTAGAAATGTCGCTGACCTTGGACAACCGCAGTGCAGACCTTCAACAGCTCAACAAGTCTTCTTGGGTCCAGAACCAGACTGGGAATATTAGGGATTTTTTCCTTTGATTGAGACCTACAATCATCCCAAACTGCTCCACCCTGTCTCTCTAACAAAGATGACATCTCCTCCTGTAGCAAGGAAAAGGAGTTTACTTTAGGTTCTTCTAGTGATTTTCTGGGGATTCCAAAAGGTGACCAGAAGGACTGTAGCTTCTATGGTTGCAAAAGAAAAAAACTCAGATGTGGGAGTAATTTGAGGCTATGGATCAGGACTTTCAGTTGGAAGTTCTGGAAAACCACTCAACAACTCTAAAAAAGAAAGCAGAACCTATCCCAGGGTGTAGGTCTCCAAATGAAAGTCATCTGAGAGCCGCTATCAAGCAGTAAATTATTTCTGACTCATGTGAATGGTAAATGGTAAATGGACTGAATTTATATAGCGCCTTTCCAGTCATACAGACCGCTCAAAGCGCTTTACACTAGAGCCACATTCACCCAATCGCACTCACTAACGCACACACATTCATACACTGATACACAGATCAGTAGGCAACTTGAGGTTAAGTGCTTTGCCCAGGGGCACATCGACATACAGCAGGAGGAAGCTGGAATCAAACCCACAACCTTCCGATTGCAAGACAACTACTCTTCCTACTGAGCCACATTGGGCTAAAGTATGTTTAAAGCTTCTAGAACAACCGCTGATCAAATAATGCTGTTCCTACATGTGTGTTAATGTGCAGATGATAAAATCCACTTTACTGCTGCTAATTGACTTAGATTTTTGGAGAAAAACTTAACATGGAGATTGGTGGATTAAATGAAAAATGTGTTGATAGATTAAAATACCCCTCCTTGAACCGCCACCTTAACGTGGTGGAGGGGTTTGAGAGCTCGAATGATCCTAGAGGCTATGTTGTCTGGGGCTTAAATGCCGCTGGTAGGGTCTCGCCATGGCAAACAGGCTCTAGGTGATGGGTCAAACAAAGAGCGGCTCAAGACACCTTCATGAGGACTACTAAATCGAGGCATGTGACGTATGGCGGAGCCGGGATCCCACCCAGGAGCCAGGCCTGGGGTTGGGACTCGTCGGAGAGCGCCTGGTGATCGGGTTGCTCCTCGCGGGATCCGGCCGGGCCAAGCCTGAACGAGAGACGCGAGGCCATCCCCCAGTGGGCCCACCACCTGCAGGGGGAACCGTGAGGGACCGGTGCAAAGAGGATTGAGCGGCGGACGAAGGTGGAGACCTCAGCGGCCCGATCCCCAGATGCTTAGGCTGGCTCTAGGGACATGTAATGTCACCTCACTGGGGGGAAGGAGCCTAACTTGTGCAGGAGGTCGAGCAATATCAACTAGAAATAGTCGGCCTTGCCTCCACGCACAGTGTGGGCTCTGGAACCCATCTCCTTGAGAGGGGCTGGACCCTCTTCTACTCTGGAGTGGCCGATGGGGAGAGGCGGCAGGCTGAGGTGGGTTTGCTTGTTGCCCCCCAGCTCAGCCTTCACGTGTTGGGGTTTACTCCAGTGGATGAGAGGGTCGTATCCCTGCCCCTTTGGGTTGGGGACAGGTCTCTGACTGTCGTTTCGGCCTACGGGCCGAGCGGTAGTGCAGAGTACCCGGCCTTCTTGGTGTCCCTGTCGGGGGTGCTAGATAGTGCCCCTCCCGGGGACTCCATTATTCTGCTGGGGGACTTCAACGCCCACGTGGGAAACGACAGTGACACCTGGAGAGGCGTGATCGGGAGGAATGGCCTCCCCAATCTGAATCCGAGTGGTGTTTTGTTATTGGACTTCTGTGCTAGTCACGAAATGTCCATAATGAACACCATGTTCAAGCATAAGGGTGTCCATCAGTGCACTTGGCACCAGGACACCCTAGGCAGGAGGTTGATGATCGACTTTGTTGTCGTATCATTAGACCTTCGGCCGCATGTTTTGGACACTCGGGTGAAGAGAGGGGCTGAGCTGTCCACTGATCACCACCTGGTGGTGAGTTGGATCCGCTGGAAGAGGAGAAAGCCGGACAGACTTGGCAGGCCCAAACGTATAGTGTGGGTCTGCAGGGAAAGTCTGGCGGAGCCCTCGGCCAGGGATGTATTCAACTCCCACTTCCGGGAGAGCTTTGACCAGATTCCGGGGGATGTTGGAAACATAGAGTCCGAGTGGACCATGTTCTCTGCATCTATTGTCGATGCTGCTGCCCGTAGCTGGGGACTCGGGGTTAGACTCTTTCATCACCCAGGCTGAAGTAACCGAAGTGGTTAAAAAGCTCCGCGGTGGCAGTGCTTCGGGGGTGGATGAGATCCGCTCCGAGTACCTCAAGTCTCTGGATGTTGTAGGGCTGTCATGGTTGACACGCCTCTTCAACATTGTGTGGCGGTTGGGGACAATGCCTCTGGACTGGCAGGCTGGGGTGGTGGTCCTTCTTCATAAGAAAGGTGACTGGAGGGTGTGTTCCAACTACAGGGGGATCAAACTCCTCAGCCTCCCTGGTAAGGCCTACGCCAGGGTATTGGAGAGGAGAGCCCGGCCGATAGTCGAACCTCGGCTTCAGGAGGAGCAGTGTGGTTTTCGTACCGGCCGTGGAACACTGGACCAGCTCTATACCCTCCACAGGGTACTTGAGGGTTCATGGGAGTTTGCCCAACCAGTCCACATGTGTTTTGTGGACTTGGAGAAGGCATTCGACTGTGTCCCTCGTGGTGCCCCGTGGGGGGTGCTCCAGGAGTACGGAGTCAGAGGCCCTTTATTAGAGGCCATCCGGTCTCTGTACGAGCGGAGCAGGAGCTTGGTCCGCATTGCCGGCACTAAGTCGGACCTGTTCCCAGTGCATGTTGGACTCCGGAAGGGCTGCCCTTTGTCACCGGTCCTTTTATGGACAGGATTTCTAGGTGCAGCCAAGGACCGGACGGGTTCTGGTTTGGGGACCAGAGGATTTCGTCTCTTCTTTTTCCAGATGACGTGGTCCTTCTGGCCCCCTCCAGCAAAGACCTACAGCATGCGCTGGGGCGGTTCGCAGCCGAGTTAGAAGCGGCTGGGATGAAGATCAGCTCCTCCAAGTCCGAGGCCATGGTTATCGACCGGAAAAGGGTGGCTTGTCCTCTTCAGGTTGGAGGGGAGTTCCTGCCTCAAGTGGAGGAGTTCAAGTATCTCGGGGTCTTGTTCACGAGTTGGGGAAGAATGGAGCGGGAGATCGACAGACGGATCAGTGTGGCTGCCACAGTAATGGGGGCACTGTGCCGGTCCGTTGTGGTGAAGAGAGAGCTGAGCCGAAAAGCAAAGCTCTCGATTTACCGGTCGGTCTATGTTCCAACCCTCACCTATGGCCATGAACTTTGGGTCATGACCGAAAGAAATAGATCCCGGATACAAGCGGCTGAAATGAGCTTCCTCCGTAGGGTGGCTGGGCACTCCCTTAGAGATAGGGTGAGGAGCTCGGCCATCTGGGAGGGGCTCGGAGTAGAGTCGCTGCTCCTCCACATCGAGAGGAGCCAGTTGAGGTGGCTCGGTCATCTATGTCGGATACCTCCCGGACGCATTCCTCGGGAGGTGTTCCAGGCACATCCCACCAAGAGGAGGCCCAGGGGACGGCCCAGGACATGCTGGAGGGACTATGTCTCTCGGCTGGCCTGGGAACGCCTTTGGCTCCCTCCCGGAGGAGCTGGAGGAGGTGTCTGGGGAGAGGGATGTCTGGACGTCTGCTGAGTCTGCTGCCCCCGCGACCCGGTCCTGGATAAAGCGGAAGACGACGAGTACGAGTAGGAGGGCACCATATAAACTGGGACCTTTTCTGTTGTTGCCTTAACATAAACAGTATGTCGAAATTGAACAGGTGAATGTAGTTTGTATAACAAATGCAGAATCTCTATGCAGTGGCAATGACAGATATGAAGTTAAACTGGATTCAATCATTCTAAACAACACAAAGATGTAGGAAAATAAACTAAAAACCTACCCGAAACTCTTTTATAGAGTTCAGGCAGCTCTTGGTCAGCCATATGCCCCACTGCAGACAGAGAAGGCTCAGGACATGGCAGTGCAAAGCTGTGGTGGCCACTGATTTAAGGGCTGCTCTCCAAAGCACAGAAGGGTCAGAACTACCAGGATCAACTCCTGTTATCTCAAGCACTACCAGGAACCAAGGCAGACAGAAGGAGAGTTAACAAAACCTTATTAACAAAGTAAGAATGCAATTATGTCATTAGATTATGACATCTACATTACAGTAAAGGTTCTCGTGCTTTCAGGCAGAAACCCACCTCTCTGTGCAGCCTGTGTGAGGAGCAGTTCGGCCTCCTCAAACTGGGACCGAGCAGTAAAGAACACACAGGTGTTGTAAACTACCGAAAGCTCCAGCTGTGCATGATCCAAATGAGGAGGAATGCCTAAGAGACACAAACACAGGAAAATACGAGCATGAGATAAAAGTTAGAGATGAGAGATTCTTACGTATTATCTTTTGTAGTAGGGTATGTTGCATCTTTCACTGCTTTTTTTGGGGGGCATAAGGACTAACCAGCTCTATTTTAAAATCTGCAACTCTTGTATTTGCCAGATGAGGATGGGGGTATGTGAGAATATCTATATTTTTTAGGCACAATTGATGAACGTTGGTATCTTCCTTGATTTGATTTCTTTATAATTAAAAAGAAAAGAGCTATTTTAGTGTTGTTTGGCATTTTAGCCAAACACAGTTTAAGGACATCAGAGTCAATAAAGAGTCATTAAACATTCTTCCCAGTCTATTTGGCATCTGTCTCTCCATACTGCTGGAGCCTCACAGACACAAATACTAAAAATAAAACTCACTATTACATTATTAAACAGGTCACTTCAGTACACCAGTTACATTACGTGGTGCAGTTGCACCACTGAACCGCTCACAGTTATTGCATTCAATCATATTCTCACACACATTGATATTAATTGGTGCTTCATGAAGCCAACAGTGAAAAAATATTCCAAAGCATAAGGTCAGTTTTTAGGGTTCTCAAACTTCATCAGTTAGAATTTATTGCTTCACAATAACTCCCAATTCTATTGATTTTATTTTGCCCCCAATAACAAACAAATACAATAATTGCCCATCCATAGTTTGCTTTCAATCAGTACATCAATAACAAAAATGTATTGCAAAACCCATTGCACTTTTTAATATTTCAACAAAACTTCAAAGTAGATATTATAGTGGTCTTTGTGGCATTAAAAATATGTTAACTAAAAAGTATTCACTTTTGTGAGCATTTTGGCAGGTAAAAGCCCCGACCAATTCATTTCCATTTGTGTCCATGAACAAATCTCAGTTTTTAACAGCAGGAAAGGAAAGTTCCTCCTTCTGCTCCACAGAAACCAATGAGGCGCATAACCATTAGAAAGCTAGGGCTGAGAGCTAGGGCTATACGTATGAGATGGAGTGGAGTAATAAATAAGAAGATGGTGGATCACCTTGTATTTTCCTGAGAAGTTTGTGAAAGTCAGAAGAACATCGTCTTTGCCCGAACAGGTTGTGATCTCGGTTCAGAGCATCTTGCTGGTAAAACAATTAGTTCAAAAACAGACGGGAAACATTAGGGTGTATTTTAGCTTTCTGTCTGGCAGGCAGGTAGCGAAAACCCCTGCATTGTCTGCAGTCACTTAGTCGAACACAACTTGGATGGAAATAAGCTACACTTTAGCTAACTTAAAACGAATGGCTAACCGTGATCAGCTAAAGTTACTTACTTTACAGTTAGAAACCAAGTCGTTATTTTCCTGAGTCCATCTATCCAATAAACACGGTGGCTGGATCATTTTATGAGGAATTACAACACTCTTTGTGAAAATAAGAATAAAAGATACTGGTGCTTGTTTAATTTTCCCTCTTTCTCAACCAGAACTTCCGCTACCGGAAACACTTCTTCTTCTTGTTCTTCTTCTTGTGCATTGCCGCCATCTTCCACTCTGGAGTGGAGCACAGAGCTAAATTCTGATAATCGAGCAAGAATGTCTGATAGAATAAATACATAATTTTATGTTCGGCCTTCTGGTCAAGTTGGCAAATAAAGTTAAGGTTAATTACCGCCACCAGCCTGCAAGGAGTGCGGATCAGAGCACCCAAACTCAAGGACATCAAAAAACTAATTTTTATCATACCACAGCCAAATCATGAAAATTTATCTAAAACAATTTGAACCCTTTATTTTGTCTATAATTTAGATTTTTTTCCGTTTCCTGTTATTCTCTTAATTAATTAATATCTTTGTTGTAAAATGGGAGTTTTTACTCTCTTTCCTCCCTGTGCACCACCGGGTCTGTTTCTCTCCAGTTCTGAGACCCAACCAGTAAAACCAGCAAAGTATTTACCTTGTGAAATAATGAGAAATGGTTAAGTATAAAATCAAGATTTAATGCCAAAATGATCAGTGTACAGAGTATACAAATGAACAGATACAGAGTGACATTCACCTTCGGTACCGGGGCCCCCTCAGCCCAGGGATGAACCGAGAGGAGCCAAGAATGGAGCCTGACTCCTGCTTTTATCCATCCCTGTTCTTAACCCTCCTAAAGGGTGTCATCCTCTTGTATCAGTTTATCTTTGACTACGTGTTGCGTCTTATGTGATATCAACAGTTATGTTGTGTAAGCTGTAGCAGTGAGCGGTGCGGCAGATAAGCAACAAGGGCAGATATATTTAATTAAGGCAACAAAGAGATGATTAGAAAAGGCCACAGAATCATACATCTATAACATCTTTCTGACACGTTTTTGTCTACATTCACCCATTATAAGTACAATTGTTTCTTCTTAATTAAAACTCACAACTTCTTGTAACAGTTTTTCCATTCTGTGTAGCACTGCCGGTGCTAGTCACAGTCTTGTTGTTACCCCTTCTTTTATTCAGTACCTTCTCATACTCTTGAATTCTCCGACCTTTGTTTAAATAATCTTAATATTCTCTCTTCTTCTTATTGTGCTATGTTTTTCCTTTTTTTTTTTTTTTTTCATTTACCTTATTTAGATTTTATATTTCTGACTCTTTTTTCCATTTTATTGTGCTTTGAAGATTATTTAGATGTTATATCTGTAGTTTTGTTTTCTTTCATCCTGAAATGTGTTGGTATCCAAAGAAATATAACTGTTAATCTAATCATAGGTACGCTGTATAATGCTTGTTGGATGTATATGAAAATACCCGGTCAACTTTCGAAACCACTGCACGGTAAACTAGCCAATGATGACCCAGGATATGAGCTGAAAAGTTTTGTGTCCCTAATAAACTGTGCTGCTAACAAAATTGCAAAAATGATAAATTTGTTATTTTTAAGATCAAACTTTTCACAGTTTGAAGTTCCATATTATCTGTTACTATCCTTGTATATATATTTAATGAAACATTCCTTTATCACTTACTGTTGTTTAGAGAACCAAAATTTGAATGAAATAATCCAGGATAATGTTTGTTTTGCCCACAGTCTGTCAGTCAGTCATTTTCTACCGCTTATTTCTTTGTGGGTCACAGGGGAGCTGGTGCCTATCTCCAGCAGTCTATGGGCGAGAGGCAGGGTACACCCTGGACAGGTCACCAGTCCATCGCAGGGCAACACACAAACAACCACGCACACACTCATTCATACACCTAAGGGCAATTTAGAGTGACCAATTAACCTAACAGGCATGTCTTTGGACTGTGGGAGGAAGCCGGAGTACCCGGTGAGAACCCACGCATGCATGTTGAGAACATGCAAACTCCATGCAGAAAGACCCCCACCCGGGAATCGAACCCAGGACCTTCTTGCTGCAAGGCAACAGTGCTCCACATTTCAATATACTTAAAAAATTGTTGACAAATTATATCATAGCATTAGTTTCTGATGAATAACAAAGTTACTCTAAATGTTATTTAAAAGTAACATCTCCCTCATATTGCTGCTGCTCTTTGAAAGTAGCACATGGTTTAGGTCTGCCCTTGTTTATTGTTGTGGATCTTTTTTACAGTTAGTTTTGCTTTAGGATAGTTTGTAGATGATGTGGTTTTAGCCCTATGAACTCCTGGACTGGGTATGACTAACTGTAATAAAGCAAAACAAGAACACTAACAGAAAATCATCCTACTTGTAAATGATTTTATTCCATTTTATTTCTTTTTACCGTTACATCGACAGTAGCTTTGGGTTAGATCTGTTAAAATCATTCATTTTTAGCTTAGTTATTTTCTGCATTTTTGTCCCTCTTACTCTTATATCTCGTCTCTTCCTTCCCCCTGCAGGGTTTAACACAGCCTGTGTTGGATTGTCCTGACTGTGGCCCAATAGATTAACCCAGAAATGTATTGACAACCATAATCTTCTCAGTTGCAAGTACATTAATCCACCTCAACCTGTAAAGCAGCTGTTGGGGTTGTTTTTTGGTGTAACATCTGTCTGTAGCGGCGCAGTTCTGCTGCCCCCTGTGGACACATCTCTGAATGACATGAGCAGTGTTGCCATCTGCCCAGTAGAAGGTGCTGCTAGGAAGCCTGGCTCAGATGCTCTTACAGAAACCTCAGTCACTCCATTTGTAACAACCTCCAAACTGTTAAGATCTGCGGTTTCCTTGCGTCCTTCAAGCCTCCAGAAATAAAAGCAAACAATGTATAGGTTATGATCAATTTAAGTTAATTCAGAATAATGGAATTCCCACCAAATGCAACCTCAATCATCTGCAGAAATATGAGTGCTCACACGTCCACGTCTTAATTGCGTTATGGCTGAGTCATACTTGAGCCTGCTGGGAGAGCCATGTACAAGGTGACCCCTGTCCTCTCATCCAGATGCATCCTTCTTGGATCACTCTGTCTTTGTTGTCATCCTGGCATCAGCGCATCAATCTGGTCCCTAATATCTGAGTTTGTTCCTGTTTCTTCACCATTGTGCATCCCCAAACTGGTGGATGGCGTAAAATGCTTATATATCCCAGAGAGTTGGTCCTGAAAACACACAGAAAACTGTTAGATCAAAAGAAATGACTTCGTGCTGATTTGTCTACTCTCCATCTTAGATCTCAACAGATCAGTGCATTCACAGTTTTCAGGACTCTGTGGAGGAGTGCTGTGTAAACTCACTCACCCTCAGTTAATCAATAGGTGCTGCACATGCTCTTGATAGGAAGCTCTATTCTCAGAGCACGCAGCTCTTCACATCAGCAGCTCACGTTTTGGGATAATGCTTTGTCACTGTAGCAAAAGGCACACCCTGACACATATACTAAAGGTGCTGCTAATTCCACTGCTGATGATAGTTTATAGTGGTGTGCATGGCCTAAAACCAGACAGACATGTAGAAATATACCTGTGATCAGTAGCTCACAGGAAGTTATATTTTTTAGACAAGTTGGAATTGTAACTCTTGTTTAATAGGGAAGTGGAAGAATAATACATAGTTGTTTACAGTGTATTTCACAAATGATCTAAGAAATATGCCATACATTTCCATTTTGCACCCAAACTCTGACACACCTAAATAAAATTCAGTAAATCGAACTGCCTTCAGAAGTCACCTCATTAGTAAAAACCTGTGTAGAAGGTGCTGCAAGGAAGCCTGGCTCAGATGCTCTTACAGAAACCTCAGTCACTCCATTTGTAACAACCTCCAAACTGTTAAGATCTGCCGTTTCCTTGCGTCCTTCAAGCCTCCAGAAATAAAAGCTAACAATGTATAGGTTATGATCAATTTAAGTTAATTCAGAATAATGGAATTCCCACCAAATGCAACCTCAATCATCTGCAGAAATATGAGTGCTCACACGTCCACGTCTTAATTGCGTTATGGCTGAGTCATACTTGAGCCTGCTGGGAGAGCCATGTACAAGGTGACCCCTGTCCTCTCATCCAGATGCATCCTTCTTGGATCACTCTGTCTTCTTTGTTGTCATCCCGGCATCAGCGCATCAATCTGGTCCCTAATATCTGAGTTTGTTCCTGTTTCTTCACCATTGTGCATCCCCAAACTGGTGGATGGCGTAAAATGCTTATATATCCCAGAGAGTTGGTCCTGAAAACACACAGAAAACTGTTAGATCAAAAGAAATGACTTCGTGCTGATTTGTCTACTCTCCATCTTAGATCTCAACAGATCAGTGCATTCACAGTTTTCAGGACTCTGTGGAGGAGTGCTGTGTAAACTCACTCACCCTCAGTTAATCAATAGGTGCTGCACATGCTCTTGATAGGAAGCTCTATTCTCACAGCACGCAGCTCTTCACATCAGCAGCTCACGTTTTGGGATAATGCTTTGTCACTGTAGCAAAAGGCACACCCTGACACATATACTAAAGGTGCTGCTAATTCCACTGCTGATGATAGTTTATAGTGGTGTGCATGGCCTAAAACCAGACAGACATGTAGAAATATACCTGTGATCAGTCACAAAATGTGAGTAGGAACACTTTACATGTTTATAAAAGTTTCCTACATGCCACAAAGCCTCCTTTTCTGTTCTTACACTGCTAGAGGGATGAACCAACAAAAATAAAACCAACCATGTCGTGTTTTATGGCCTTTATGAATAAACCATCCTCATTTGTGCTGTGGACCAACCTGTTAAACAATTTGATTTGATCACTGGGTTGATATATATCAATTCCCGACGTGTTTGTAAATATAGGAATTTTTGAATTGTATCATGCCTAATCTGAATGTAAGAAGAAAATCTGGGAGCAGAAGAAGTGTGACACAATATGTACAGTGAATAAGACAGAGGAGGTAAAACTGGAGGTGAAGAAGGATGATCAAAATGGTAGTGGTGTGGGAAGGACAGTTTTCAGGTTTTTTATTTGAAAAGAATGTTAAAAACTTTTATTTTCCTTTATTCACTATTTCACATTTATACACTACTTTGTGTCGCTTTATCTGTAAAATCCTGATAAAATACATTCAAGCTTGTGGTTGCAACTTGATAAAACAGAAAAAGGCGTGTGAACACTTTTGCAAAGCGCTGGAAGAGTGCAATATGTCAATGGCCCAGCAGCTGAGGTGATTCCCAGGAGGGATGATCTGCAAAACTCACTGCAGCAGCAAACAATCAAAAATATCAGCAGAACACACTGAATCCTCTCAGTTAACTGTTAATATGTTTTTTGTTTTTTTTAAGTCATGCCAGCTGTTTATTAAATATTAGTGTTTGGAGCAATTCATGGCTCCATCTATTAAATTGTGTTGCTATTATGTTTTACCACAGAAAGGTAGATTAGGTACTTTCTGAGATGCATGTTGCGTGACATAAATTTAATATTAAGGTTTGTAGTTTCAGAAACTCAGGTGCCCAGAGGGAACAGTTATTTCAGCGCAGCCGGTAGATTTTTGGGGAGGAAAAGATGCCTCTTTAAAAAGACAGCGTCCTTGTGCTGACTAGCGACTTTTCCCTCCCTCCTATAAAAGCCCAGCGCTCTCCCTCCTTTGCAGTCAGTTCTCCCCCGGCCCAGCCAACATGAGTTTCACAGTGGACCACCACTTCATGGGCCCGAGCTCGTACCGCAAGGCTCGGCCCACATCCGTGTCCTCCAGCGGCTTTCACTCTCAGCAGCGCCGTCGTCTCGCTTACAGCCAGCCGTCCTCCATCGAAAGCCTGGAAACCTTCAACGGCGACATGACGCGGAGGAGCGAGAAGGAAATTCTGCAGGCTCTCAACGACCGCTTCGCCGGCTACATCGACAAGGTGCGCAACCTGGAGATGCACAACCGCAACCTGGAGGCGGAAGCGGCGGCATTGCGACAGAGCCAGGCTGGGCGCATCTCCGCCGGGGAGCACTACGAGCGGGAGCTGAACGACCTCAGGGGTCTCCTGCAGCAGCTGACCGGGGAGAAGACCCGCGCCGCCCTGGAGCATGAACACCTGGAGGAAGACATCCAGCACCTGCGGGTCAGGCTGGAGGACGAAGCGCACAATCGGGGGGAGCTGGAGGCTGCCGCCCGCGCAATGAAGAAGTACGTGGAGGAGTGCCGGCTGGCGCGGCAGGAGCTGGACAAGAAACTCCGCGCCCTGGAGGAGGAGGCGGCTTTCCTCAAGAAGAACCACGAGGAGGAGGTGGCGGATCTCCTGGCGCAGATTCAGGGTGCGCAGGTGAGCTTCGACCTGAGGGACACGCTCAAAGCGGACGTTACCGGCGCGCTGCGAGAGATCCGCTCACAACTGGACAGCCACGCGTCAAAGAGCGCAGTGCAAGCAGAGGACTGGTTCAGAGGTGAGGCTGATCAAAGGGAAAAGTTTTAGGAGAAACATTTGCGCATTTTCACATAATACATCTTTGTATTGCTATAATACCAGTGACTTGTCTGGTTGCAGACATTTCCAAGAAAAACATAAAAGCCTATTTTGTGGTACATAATTAGGATTTAAATTAAATGCACTGCAGTTCTAGTGGCTGCATCGACACCGCATAAAGATAATTTCCACTGAAGGAAAGGACAACTCTGCAGGCGGGAGATGGCACACAGTGAGGAGACTAATTTGCACTCTGGCTTGCTTCCCTTTCATGCAGTGCATTTCTCTGTTATGATGGTGCACAAAAAGAAAACTTCTCTTCAAGGTCATTGTTTATTGCATCAGGGGGTAAAGACCAATTAACACCTTGGTCCGTGCTTCTTCTGCTACATGCAGATATGGATGGTTTATTTTCCCCTGTCAAAAAAATAAATTGCACACCGTGTTTCTGACCTTTACTCTTTTTAAGAGCTGCAACTCCAACAACTGTGCTAAAAAAAAACCTGTGCAGCCCATTTCCATGCTGATCTGAGTTTGTAAAAAGAGCAAGCTGCATGACCTCTGAGTCCAGCTGACTGCAGCAGAGGTTGATTCCTGAAGGAGAGGAAGCTGAGTCAGACTGAGTGACAGATGGACAGTGTCAAGGTTATCCAGGCACCTAGTGGAGGAGGAATGGACTGCCAAAAAATCTAATCTGATCATATATATAAGTCAGTACTATAAAAATAATGGGGCCCTGAATGTTAAAAACGTATTTTTTCCTATATCCCCTGCAGTGCGCATGGAGCGCCTGTCTGACGCCGCCAGATCCAACCAGGATGCGATCCGTGGGTCCCAGGAGGAGATTGCAGAGTACCGCCGTCAGCTACAGACCCGCACCATTGAGCTGGAGACGCTCCGAGGAACCAAGGACTCGCTGGAGAGGCAGCGGATGGAGAACGAAGACAGACACCAGGACGACATCAACTCACTCCAGGCAGGACCCTCAGCACAAACATGCACTTTTCCCCTCACATAAGCTCCTCAAATCCTCTGCATGAATTCTGAACTGGAAGGTTCTGTGTTTTAATTTTGCAGGAGACCATCAATCAGCTTGACAATGAGCTCAAAACAACCAAATGGGAGATGGCGAGCCAGCTGAGGGACTATCAGGAGCTCCTGAATGTAAAGATGGCTTTGGATATTGAAATTGCTGCATACAGGTTTGTCAGGATCAAAGTGCACAAATTGTATTTAATTCACTGCTACCAAATGTTTTCAACTTTTTTACCATCTGTGGTTTTGAAACAGGAAGCTGCTGGAGGGAGAAGAGAATCGTTTTGTGTTAGGTGGCAGCCCGTATACCTACCTGGAGAGCAGGATCTCAGCCCACATCAAAGTTAAAAGCGAGGAGATCTCAGATACAGTGATTGTGGAGGAACAGACGGATGAGACACAGGTGACGGAGGTGACAGAAGAGGCAGATGAGGAAGAGGAGGAGGAAGAAGAGGAGGAAAAGAAAGAAGAGGACGAGGAAAAGCAAAAGGAAGGCGAAGAAACCAAAGAGGAGGAGGAAGGTGAAGATGCAGGAGAGATAGAGGAAGAAGGAAAGGATGAGGAGGAACAGGGTGAGGAAGAAAAGCAGGAGGAGAAAGAAGAGAGAGAGGAAGAAGGCAAAGAAGAAGAAACTAAATCTCCACCTGTTAAATCCCCAGAATCCAAATCACCAGCAGCCAAATCCCAAATGCCCAAATCACCTGCCAAGTCTCCTGCAGGAGACGAGTCAAAATCCCCTCCTAGTAAATCCCCCGAATCTAAATCCCCTGCTCCAAAGACCCCCGAACCAAAATCTCCAGAAAAGGAGAGCGATAAACCTGCTGCTGCCAAAGACACCCCAAAGGAGGAGAAAAAGGAGAACTCTCAGCCAGCCAAAGAGGAGCAGAAGGAGAAACAGCAGCCTGTGAAGGAGGAGAAGAAGCAGGAACCCAAGGAGAAAGAACAAGAGAAGGCGGACAAACCTGATGCAAAGAAGGATGAGAAACCAAAGGAAGAAACTCCGAAACCTGAGACTTCTAGCAAGACCGCTGAGGACAAACCTACTCCAAAGCCTGAGCCCAAAGAGAGCACTCCTCCTGCTAAAGAGGAGAAGCCCTCTGCTCCCAAACCAGAGAAACCTGAGGCAAAGTCCGAGAAAACTGACAGCAAGGAGGAGAAGAGGCCTGAAGAAAAGCCAGAAAAGACTGTAAGCAAGAAGGAAGAGAAGAAGACTGAGGAAAAGCCTGCACCTAAAACAGAACCAGAGAAAACCGAGAGCAAAAAGGAGGAGAAGAAGCCAGAAGAGAAGAGTAAAGAGGAAAGTAAAGAAGCAAAGGCAGAAAAAGCAGAAAAGTCCTCTAGCCCTGAGTCAAAGGAAACCAAGGAGGAGAAGGCCAAGAAGTAAGACTTATCGCTGCGTTTTGCCTGTGGAGGAGAAGGAGATGCCAAAGAACAGAGTAGGAGAGAGAGAGGAGAATGGTGGAGAGCAGGAGGAAGGGGCTGGATGTACTCAGCTATTCAGACAGACAGGTAACAGTATGTAAGCAATATTGATTTCTGTAGCAAATAACCCCTCTGCTCCCCATGTATGGCCATTACATACCCCCCGAAGCTTCTGATGTATGACTGTAGTGAATGCAGAATGCTCTAAGCTCCTTATCTGAATGTGACAACTGCCCTTAATGAATAACAAGTGCATTTAAACTGAATCCTGATGTGGCCCGGCAGGACCCTGCTGAGCCCACACGAGCCTTCAAGGGTAGAGATGTCAAAACTATGTCGAGCTAATGATTGTGAACAATATTGAATATATGTATAATGTTCTTTAAAGGAGACAGAAACCTCTATATTATATTTAGAGATTAATAAGTTAAGGAAGACTTGAATGTTGCTCGTTGCACACCTTAATGCTTCTCCAGACAGGTGAAAGGTGGCGTCTCACTCTTCCAGTCTGCAAATGCTAGGACAAGGATGACTGTGCTATGTATACACTGCTGAGAATATGCAACACGAAACATTAAATAAACAATGAAAAAAAAAAATTTGTGTGGCATTATTTGTTTTTTTATTTAACACTATATATAACACTGCGGAAATTTGCAGTGAAACAACCCTTGGTGGTGATTACTGAAGTATCAGGAACACTCTTACAAGGTGTGAGACCCCAAAAGGTAAATGCTGGAAGTTACTGCACTGCATTGCGGCTAAAGAGAGGGGGAGCTGCTCCCATCCTCGGCAGCCCCCGCACCCTTCCTCACATCCAGCAGCTCACACTCATTTATAAATCAGTTGCCCTGCCTGCACAGAGCATGCACATCAACTTTACTGTAGGTAGGAACACATGGGAGCAGGACCTTTCTGATCCAATTCAGTATTATTGATTTCTTATTACCAAAGTGTGGGAAAAAGTGGCCCTGAGTGTGGAAACATGGAAAACAGAGGAAAAGCTTGTACCTATTCAGATCAAGCTTGTTTAAATCAACAGGGACAAATGTACCTGATTATAGGAAGTATTTCTTTCTAGGAAATCCTCTGCATTGGTGCTACAGAGTATGCAACCGTCAGGGTGCCAAATGCTGCATAAATAGGGTGCAGTTACCCCTGTTCCAAGTACTCAGACTTGAACATTTAAACATTGTAACACCAAGCAGGAAAGCATGCTATTGTAGTTTTGATTAGGTATGAAGACAACCCTCCCCAAGCTGGACACACTTTTTGCTGACTCTGTGAGGATGCGTGCTCTGGCAGGTTTGTCCACATTGCATCTGATACTTGGCTAAAGCCTCAGAGTGCAAGATTTTATAAAGAGTAAAGGAATTCCTCCTCCTCCAGCTGCAGCTACTCCTTTCAACCTCTCTGTCCCCGGCCCCTCCCGTCAGAGCAGCATGTTTTGATGCATGCAGCACACACACTAAAAATAGATCCCTGATCATTAATAGGACTGGTTCTTCACTGGCATCATGCCATCATCTGTTTAACCCTTTCATCATCCTATAGCTACAATATCAATAAGTTGATGGGTCAAAATGTCCTCCAGCTCATTGCAGAGAAGACTGGAGTATTAATGTTTTGGTCCAAAGAAAGCAAAGCTAGAGATCAGTGCTCAATTAGAATGTATGAGACTAAACTACACTACAGAACAAGTAAGCCTTAGTGTCGTTTTAGACTCAGAACTGATTTTGACCGATCACATAAATGTGTTACTAAATCAGCGTACTATTGTCTGCTTAAACAATGGTCCCAAGACCAGAACCCAGTGAGGCAGTGTTTGGATGCTGCGTTTCTTAGAAAGTTCCTGAAAACCTGAGATGTGTGGAGACTGTTGGCTCCTTCAAACCAGGACTGAAAACATTTCGGTTGCATTTCATTTGATGTCCTGCCTTATGCATGAATGGAGGTATTTAAAAAAAACTTACCTTGCCTATAGCTGTCTTTTGTACACTAACTTAGCCTAACCCCATTTAATAGATTGAATTATATTCAAAAGTCTGCTTTCTTCTGAAAACACTGGAATTACATTACTTTGACAAACTATTTTGATATTTTGCAAAAAATATAAAATCTTTTGCTTGTTTAAACAGGTTTAATGGTCCCAGTGAATATAGTGTAACTTTCAATATATTTTATTGGGATTTTGTGTTGCACCAACACAAAGGAGTGCATAATTATGAATTTTGTTACAAAAATCTAAAACCACGATCATAAAGCCTTTATTGGCATTGCAGATCATATATAAACTATTATACTGTTAAACACACAAGAGGACAAAACACCAAAAGAAACAGCAAATTAAAAATGAGCAAAAGCATTCTTTCCTAACTTAAAACAGTTCAAAGACAAGGTAGAATATTTTTTTAGCTAAATTTGCATATAGCAAGTTCCTTCGGAAAGCCTGATGACCCAAGGGTTATTAAAGCTGTTCTCCAGCGTCTTTGTTCTTGACGTTGTTTCTGTATCTCTTCCCAGAGGGCAGAAGAGTAAGAGATGAGGATTCTTTGTCTTTCTGAGCTGATCATTGTCTCACCCATCTTTTTTACCCTGCATACAGGTGCCGTTCATATGTAACAAGCCCACTTTTTTCTAATGCCCTTAAATAAAATCCAGGACAACCAAGTGCCTTCATAAGTCACCTAATCGGTCGTCTACCTGTGTGTAATTCGAATTCAGTATTAATAGAGCTTTTCTTTATCATGGACAGGAGAGGTGCTCAGTTTATGGTAAGATTGATGAAGGTAAATACGTGGCTTTTCCTGGAAGAAAACCTGTTAGGGGCTGCAAAATACTGAGGTTCACCTTCCAGCAGCACAACACTGTACAGCCAGAGATCAAATCATATTCATGTTAGAATGGCCCACTCAAAGCCCAGACCCCATTGAAAATCTGTGGCAAGACTTGAAAACGGATGTCCACAGATGCTCTCCATCCATTCCAACCCTCAGATATATTTGTAAAGAGGAATGGTAAAAAAAAAAAAAAAAATCAGTCCTAAGCTGTGCAAACTGAGAACATGCTTCAAAAACTGTAATTGATGTGAAAAGTGGTTCTACAAAGTATTGCTTCAGAGAGGCCATAAATAAATGCATGCCACACTTTTCAGATCTTATTTGTAACCAATATGTCCTTCCCTTCCACTTAAAAATAACAAAAAAGTAACACTACTTTGTGCTCAACTGTCACATCTAAAACAAAAACAAACAAAAAAAACATTGAAATTTGAAGCATTGAAACCAATTTTATCTTGAGTGCACATTTTTTGCTCTACAGAGAATAAGTATTAAACTGTCTGCAGAACAGTTTACATGTGTGGATGAAAATCATCAAACTGAGGTCAGCAGTGATAATCTTCACCAGAAGGCTTGTTATAAGAGACAATCTTCTCTGCCCACAAGAACAAAAAAATAACGTTTACTACTATTAAAGCCAGGACAATAAAAGAGGTCAAAGGCCAACTCCACACGAAATGCTAAATGTTGCATTCTGTGGCTATTTCTCTCTGTGGAAATGACTCAGCTTACTGCTCCACTGAACCACAATGGAATAATAATCAGCTTGTTCTCACAAACCTATAAATAGAGTAGGACAGACAAAGGTTGGAGAATGGAGGACAACAAAGGGATTAAATGGAAAATTATGTTGTGAGAAACAGAGCCTGCGTGCACCAGGCTCCTACATAAACCAGATCCATGATGATTAAAGATGATATGAGTTTTTATTTCCAAACTGTTTAAAAAGGGACCTTGTGTTGCAAAAAGGTACAAAGACGATCTTAGGAGGACAAATATAAATGCAGGTTTAACGGTGACTGAAGAAGCCCTGAGGGTGGTTATACTTGAACGGCTTCAGTCGGTTTGGACCCCTGAATTCAGAAAGAGACACAGAGAGAGAGGATGTTACGGTAAATGTATTCTAATTAAACTGTGTAGATTGTTAGATTAATTGGATACCTGACAGTACGCAGACACATCTTTTCTTGTGGGAACTCACGAGGTCCCTCCACACTGTCATCTTGCATTTCTGTCTCCAAATACACATCCAAGCAGACACACAGACGTACAATCTGATTGGTCAGAAGCTGATGTCCCGGCTTTGGACCCTGTAGCTCATTTTTGAACACATTCACTTCACTCTCCATGGCCTAAAAATGCAAAAGATAAGTTGGAAAATGGACATCACAGTTATTTCAGAATGTTTTCTTCAGCAGTGACAGTGATCAGAAGAGATATAGCTTAATAAAGGGCAATCATGGAAGAAAACCTGTTAGGGGCTGCAAGAGACCTCCCAATAGAATAATTAGATCAGGGCTCTCAAACTCCAGTCCTTGAGGGCCACTTTTAGATGCAATTCTGGTCCAACACACCCAACAAACTATAAAGCCCCGAATAATGATCTAATTATCTGATTCAGGAGTGTTGAACCTGATGCATCTCTAAAAGTCACAGGACACCAGCTCTTGAGAACTGTGCAAAGCTGGTAGAAACATACCCCAAAAGCTATGATTGCAGCAAATGGTGGTTCTACAAAGTATTGACAGATGTCTGAAAATCATGCTCTCTTTTCCATCTACTTCACAATCATGCACCACTTTTAGGTTTGTGGATGGGACATGACCAAATGTGAAAGGGTTAAATGAGTATGAAAAGTTTTGCAGGGCAGTGTGTTCACAGAACAAAAGCCAGAAACTGTGCACACAATTTGAGGACATAATAAACTGAAATGTCCATACTCTGAGGTTGTCATCTGTGCGTCCAGTGCACTCTCCCTTCCAGTTGAGAGACAGGGTGAACAGAGGAGAGATCTCTGGATAGCGGGGACTCAGGAC
The DNA here is from genome assembly GCF_021462225.1 of Girardinichthys multiradiatus. Taxonomy (NCBI): domain Eukaryota; kingdom Metazoa; phylum Chordata; class Actinopteri; order Cyprinodontiformes; family Goodeidae; genus Girardinichthys; species Girardinichthys multiradiatus. The sequence continues at coordinate 33,512,343 of NC_061805.1, read as the reverse complement.
CACGGCAGCATGGAGACGAGCTAAAGGAAAAACAGGCATAACTTTTAAAAAGAGATGCAGAAACAAATGACTCCAGTTCTGTTGTCAGTGACTGGACATACCTGTGCCCCTTTCGACAACTGCCATAAAGTACAGGTCTGTCTCCCTGGCCAGTCCAGCTTCAGTTACATGATGAGTGTATGGGAGTTCCTTCAGAAAACATTACACTGAGCAACACTACACTATGTGTACTTGTAATGGATACTGCTGAATTTGATTTCTTGTTTTTGTTTTACCATGTACTCCTGTTGACTGATGGTGGTCCACCGAGCCAAGCGGGAGATGACCTTGGCAGGAAAGAGGTGCTGACACTCACTGGAGATTGGGACGATGCTGTGCTCTGCAGCCACACACAGAGTCAACCTCTTGTACAGTGATTCACAATTAGGATTATTTAACATAAAAAAAGTTGTAAAATAACGTACCTAAAGAAGCAAACTGTTTGTGCAGAGCCAAGCGGGACTGGACTCGCCCCCTCAGCAGCTTCATGGTGCTCTCCATGTGGCTGGCGCTCAGAGAACTGCCCACCAGTACACCCTGGAAACACACAGACATAAACCAGCACTTGACAGCTTTGCTTTGCTTTCCTGTGACACCTCATGAAGTCAGCACACACCTCTGATGCTTCAACAGGAAAATGAAGTCCTCCCAGATTCTGAACCCACATGTAGGGATATCCTAGCTCCTCCAAATAATCAGAAAAGGAAACAATCCTAAAAGAACAATTATGTGTTAATCCTTAAGCAATTACCTTAAATTTAATATTATAATCTAGTATAAGCTCTTATTCTCCTCGGCTGCTTGATGTTCTTACCCAACTTTATCAAACTGGTAGCGATTAGCTGGATTGGGAGTTTCCCTTCCTTGGTCACTGGTGTAGAGACAGCTGAGGAGAGTGTCGGATTTAAGAAGCTCTCTGGAGAAAAGAAAACACTCTTAAAGGCACATTTCCACTGTCTAAATGCAATACTTCTTCAGACCTAAACTTCCAGATTTCTTAGTCCTTTTTAGCCCATTTTTAAAGTAAAAATAGAAATGATCGAAGTGAAATTCTGGCAGATTTTTCTGTGTTGAGCATTTAAACATGGACCCTGTAAGTGACAAAAATTAGACAAATGCACAGATAAGCGGACAGGCTGATAGACGGATAAATAAAATAAACAAGATGGACAGACAGCCAGATTAAGGACAAAATAAAGAACAGATGGATAGACAAAAAAAATGAATGGATGGATGATAATATGAAATGAATGAATAGATGATGGACAAATGCATGGCTGGGTAAAGTCTACAAAACCCTTAAAATCTATCCACTTACCCAGAAGAATTGCTTTTATCCATGTACCTTTAAAACGTTCGTGCTAAACCTTTGGATTTTGCAACAATATGAATGTCTGTTAATAAGTGTCAAAGTTTCCCTTGAACTAATGGTCTTATTTTTCTCGTACTCGTTGTCTTCCACTTCATCCAGGACCGGGTCGCGGGGACACCAGACACCTTCACCAGCTCTTCCGGGAGACATACAGGTCCTTCTCAAAATATTAGCATATTGTGATAAAGTTCATTATTTTCCATAATGTCATGATGAAAATTTAACATTCATATATTTTAGATTCATTGCAGACTAACTGAAATATTTCAGGTCTTTTATTGTCTTAATACGGATGATTTTGGCATACAGCTCATGAAAACCCAAAATTCCTATCTCACAAAATTAGCATATTTAATCCGACCAATAAAAGAAAAGTGTTTTTAATACAAAAAACGTCAACCTTCAAATAATCATGTACAGTTATGCACTCAATACTTGGTCGGGAATCCTTTGGCAGAAATGACTGCTTCAATGCAGCGTGGCATGGAGGCAATCAGCCTGTGGCACTGCTGAGGTCTTATGGAGGCCCAGGATGCTTCGATAGCGGCCTTTAGCTCATCCAGAGTGTTGGGTCTTGAGTCTCTCAACGTTCTCTTCACAATATCCCACAGATTCTCTATGGGGTTCAGGTCAGGAGAGTTGGCAGGCCAATTGAGCACAGTGATACCATGGTCAGTAAACCATTTACCAGTGGTTTTGGCACTGTGAGCAGGTGCCAGGTCGTGCTGAAAAATGAAATCTTCATCTCCATAAAGCTTTTCAGCAGATGGAAGCATGAAGTGCTCCAAAATCTCCTGATAGCTAGCTGCATTGACCCTGCCCTTGATAAAACACAGTGGACCAACACCAGCAACTGACATGGCACCCCAGACCATCACTGACTGTGGGTACTTGACACTGGACTTCTGGCATTTTGGCATTTCCTTCTCCCCAGTCTTCCTCCAGACTCTGGCACCTTGATTTCTGAATGACATGCAGAATTTGCTTTCATCCGAAAAAAGTACTTTGGACCACTGAGCAACAGTCCAGTGCTGCTTCTCTGTAGCCCAGGTCAGGCGCTTCTGCCGCTGTTTCTGGTTCAAAAGTGGCTTGACCTGGGGAATGCAGGCACCTGTAGCCCATTTCCTGCACACGCCTGTGCACGGTGGCTCTGGATGTTTCTACTCCAGACTCAGTCCACTGCTTCCGCAGGTCCCCCAAGGTCTGGAATCGGCCCTTCTCCACAATCTTCCTCAGGGTCCGGTCACCTCTTCTCGTTGTGCAGCGTTTTCTGCCACACTTTTTCCTTCCCACAGACTTCCCACTGAGGTACCTTGATACAGCACTCTGGGAACAGCCTATTCGTTCAGAAATTTCTTTCTGTGTCTTACCCTCTTGGTTGAGGGTGTCAATAGTGGCCTTCTGGACAGCAGTCAGGTCGGCAGTCTTACCCATGATTGGGGTTTTGAGTGATGAACCAGGCTGGGAGTTTTAAAGGCCTCAAGAATCTTTTGCAGGTGTTTAGAGTTAACTCGTTGATTCAGATGATTAGGTTCATAGCTCGTTTAGAGACCCTTTTAATGATATGCTAATTTTGTGAGATAGGAATTTTGGGTTTTCATGAGCTGTATGCTAAAATCATCCGTATTAAGACAATAAAAGACTTGAAATATTTCAGTTAGTGTGCAATGAATCTAAAATATATGAATGTTAAATTTTCATCATTACATTATGGAAAATAATTAACTTTATCACAATATGCTAATATTTTGAGAAGGACCTGTAGTCCCTCCAGCGTGTCCTGGGCCTCCTCTCGGTGGGACGTGCCTGGAACACCTCCCGAGGAAGGCGTCCAGGAGGCATCCGGTATAGAAGCCCGAGCCACCTCAACTGGCTCCTCTCGATGTGGAGAAGCAGCGGCTCTACTCCGAGCCCCTCCCGGATGGCCGAGCTCCTCACCCTATCTCTAAGGGAGTGCCCGGCCACCCTATGGAGGAAGCTCATTTCAGCCGCTTGTATCCGGGATCTATTTCTTTCGGTTATGACCCAAAGTTCATGGCCATAGGTAAGGGTTGGAACATAGACCGACCAGTAAATCGAGAGCTTTGCTTTTCGGCTCAGCTCTCTCTTCACCACAACAGACCGGCACAGTGCCCCCATTACTGCGGCAGCCGCACCGATCCATCTGTCGATCTCCCGCTCCATTTTTCCCCTACTCGTGAACAAGACCCCGAGATACTTAAACTCCTCCACTTGAGGCAGGAACTCCCCTCCATCCTGAAGAGGACAAGCCACCCAAGAATCCCTCATGAGGACAAAAATATTGAGGCACGTGACGTCGCCCGATACGGCGGAGCCGGGGTCCTACCCTGGAGCCAGGCCTGGGGTCGGGACTTGTCGGAGAGCACCTGGTGGCCGGGTCGCTCCTCGCGGGACCCGCCCGGGCCAAGCCCGAACGAGAGACGCGAGGCCATCCCCCAGTGGGCCCACCACCTGCAGGGGGAACCGTGAAGGACCGGTGCAAAGAGGATTGGGTGGCGGACGAAGGTGGAGACCTCAGCCGCCCGATTCCCGGATGCTTAGGCTGGCTCTAGGGACGTGGAATGTCACCTCACTGGGGGAGAAGGAGCCTGAGCTTGTGCGGGAGGTCAAGAGATATCGACTAGAAATAGTCGGGCTCAGCTCCACGCACATGTGGAACCCCTCTCCTTGAGCGGGGTTGGACTCTCTTCTACTCTGGAGTGGCCCACGGGGAGAGGCGGCGGGCTGGTGTGGGTTTGCTTGTTGCCCCCCAGCTTAGCCGTCTCGTGTTGGGGTTTACCCCAGTGGATGAGAAGGTCGCATCCCTGCACCTTTGGGTTGGGGATAGGTCTCTGACTGTCGTCTCGGCCTACGGGCCGAGCGGTAGTGCGGAGTACCCGGCCTTCTTGGTGTCCCTATCGGGGGTGCTGGATAGTGCCCCTCCCGGGGACTCCATTATTCTGCTGGGGGACTTCAACGCCCACATGGGAAACGACAGTGACACCTGGTCTTATTTTTCTCATTTAAAAATTCAGAGACCTTTCAAAAAAAGTGTAATGAGTCATGACTTTAAATTCTCTTTAATGTTCAACTCAGAGTTAAACCTGTGGTTTAATTCAGCAGAATATTTACATGTTTGGAGACCTTGACAGTAAAAGCAACTTCAGGAATGAAATATTATATTGTCTACAGGGGGGGGGGGGGGGCGTCATGACGGCTGGATAGCTGGAAACTGGACTGACAGAATGATCAGGAAACAAATATTTTCCCACACAATTTTCTATTTCACCAAAATCATCCAGACTGAATAGGGACCCTGTAACCAACACAGGGAGCATCAGATTGTTGAGTTTATACACACCCAGCACTGATGGCCGTGTTGAGGTCTGTGGAGGTGGAGACTTTGGTCTTCACAGTTAAAATATTCAGATTCATCAGGTAGAAGAAGTAGAGATGGAGATTGCTGCCATCTGTAGGGATAATGAGTAAAAAACATAATGAAAAGCAAATTCACTCCCCTGTTAATAACCTCTTGTCATCCTTTCATTAATCCTCCCAACTATAGCCCCACTGGGTTTACTTCACACTGCAGTTGGAGGGCAATAACAGGGCGTGGTCAGTGTGGCAGCTAGCAGCACACAATATGCTGATGGTCATCTTTAACATTCACTCGCTGCAGAAACACTGAACTCAGTGACACACTGTCACTATTTCACACCTACACTGCTCACTTTTTGCTTTTCCTGCACTAAAAAAGCTGTTGGCAGCAGAGGGGGAATAAACATGAAGGGAGATGGAGAGAAAACGCTTACAAGATGGTGTAGGTGCTGCAGACCTACGATGCTGCAAGTATCTACCTCCCTTCCCCTCCCACTTTAGGTAGAGTTACGCCTGCAATGCAGATCTCCCCCATAATCTGTCACCATGTTCCTTTTGTTGCCAGCAGAGGGAACACTAGGGTCAAGCGGTGTCATGCCACAGCAGAGCAGGTCACAGTTTCTTTCTCAAACAACCACAAGTATAGCGTTACATCACAGCACATCAGATACACGGTCACATTACAAGGTGTGCACGAGGAAACAATTGTAAATACTAGGGTGGATGCTGTGTAAAGACAGGGAATATTTGTGCCTGCAGAAATCCTTTACCTTTACACTGAAGGTCCAAACTGAGAGACAGAGGGTGCCTTTTAAGCATCTCTCGTCTTTTGTCGTCCAGCTGTCCCCCTGTTGTCGGCCTCCTTCTCTTCTGTCAAACACAGCCACAAAGAAGAAAAATTAGAAAACATGACAAGGCAGAAGGTGTTTGAAGATGCCATTTATGAGAAGCAATCAAAGAACTCAACTAAAAGGGTTGGGGACGGATGGAAGGACACATTTCACCCATTTGTGAAATCAGAGGTTATAGCCAGCACTATGTAACGACATAGACGTTCTACAAGTTTAGCTTTTTATGTGTGCAAATCAAAGGTTAAATTTAAAAAAAAAAGACATCTCAAACATGCAGGACACCGAATCTTAATAGACTGAAGTTGGCTAGCTCCGAGCTTGATTACCGACCCAGGCCCATTTACTGCTTGGTAAACAGATGCATGGACAAATGGACAGATTGACAGTTGGATGAATGGAAGAATGGCTGCATGGAAGGCCAGTGGACAGCTGGAAGGATGAATGAAGAAACCAATGAATGGACAAACAAAATGGACAATGGGCAGATGGATGGGTACAACTTTTAGGCAATGTGGAAGGGAACAATGCTTGGAAACACACCTTGTTTTTCATACTCCATTTTCTTTTTTCATACACGTTAATTATATTTTTAATTCCAACTAAAAGGTTCATCCTGCCTCCAGCCGCTTTGCTGTACGGCTGAGTGAGCATGTCCCAGATAGACTCAGGTTACAGTCACCTCCCCGATCTAGGTAAATATTTCCCAGAATCCCCCACTCACCTCCGGATGCAGGCATCGATTGATTGCTACCACTCTCTGACCCACCAGACAACAATGCGTGGAAGGCAAAACATCAGGGAGGATTTGTGTCTCCAGCCCAGAGACGGGTATATTTATAAAGCAACTGAACTCACTAACCTCTGTGTGTCTGTGTATCTTGGAGTAAAGACCTGGCCTGAAACTCACCGTTTTCTCCTGCTCTTCCTCCGCATCAGAATCACTCTCGTCATCTGGGAACAGAAATGTAACTTTTTGTAGAACAGTTGTATAGAAAATAAAACAAAATGGACAGAGACACCTGCCAAATGTGTTGTTTTTTTGTGGACAGACTCCAGTGGCATAAATATGGACTTGCATGTACCTTGGGAATCATCAGGGGGTTTGGAAAGAGCCCTGGCCTCGTCCACGTCACCACTGATCGACACATTCAGGTTCTTGTCTGAAACATGAAGAAAAATTACACAGTTACCAGACAGAAGCATGTGAGTTGTCCAACTCTAATTTTCTTCCTCATTCAAGGTATATTCTATTGTGGCTCACCACAGGCCTGGCCATAAGCATTCGCTTGAACAAACAGTACATAGAGTGGTGGAGGAAGGTGGCGGGCAATCTCTGCCTGCTTCTGGGTCTTTTCAAACGGCATGGACAGGTAGTCCTGCACTGGGAGAGACGCCTGAGGAAACAGAGCATGAGGAGGGGATGTTCATTTCTGATCAAATAAACAAAGCTAGTCAAGAATTTCAAATGAAATATCTAAGCCTAGGCTAGAGGATCAACAGAAACCAGTAGTTCTCCGTTTTATTAACTCACCTGCATGATGGCGTTTAGTCCAGGCTGAAGGCTTCTCAGGTGCTCCTTCTTCACTTCGATGCTCTTCTGAATTTTCTCCTTTGTCGCTTGTGAGTCCTTGTATTTCTCCGCCAACCTGGATTTAAAAAAAACAAACATTTAAAAACAGTTATTTATTTCCCGCAACATTTAATAAAAGCAATAAGTTAATCCAACTCTGCTTCAACTTGTTTACCTCTTCCTCTGTTCCAGCTCCCAGTCCAGTCTTGCCAGGGTGAGCTGGTGGGGATCATTTTTCGTTAGGTTAGGCCTGGAAATCTCCTGCGGAGCATCCTGATAGAACTCCTCTTCGCTCACCAAGTCAATTTCTTCATGCTTGGATCTGCAGCAGGACAGGGGATGCCAATTACCAATGTGACAAAATATGAATCTGAACATGTGGAAATGAAACATGAAAATCAGATCTAAAAATTCAAACGTTTGAGGAAACTGGATTGTGATGTTCATATTTATTTTCCGTTTCTCTTGATCAGAGTCTTTAGCGTTCAATTTAAATGCATCAAGACTTACTGTAATGATGTCTTATAATAACAGTATTCCTACCTCTTGAACTTCTTCATTACAACTACAAACCTAAATGAATTCTATTGGGCTTTAATGTGACAGACCAATACAACACAACATGTAATTGTGAACTGGGAGGAAAAGAAAATATGATTTGGAAAATTTCTTACAAATAAGCATCTGAAAAGTGTGACATGCATTTACTTTATAGAACCACTGCTATTACAGCTCAAAGTCTTTTGCGGTATGCCTCAACCAGATTTGAAGACCCAGAGACCTAAATTATTGTCTATTCCTTGCAAAACAGACCAAACCCAGGGTGACTGGATGCAGAGCTTCTTTGACCCATACATGTTTATGCATTGCCACAGATTCTTAACTGAATTTTGGTATGAGCTTCAACTGAGGCCATACCAATACATTGAAATACTTTTATCTAAACCATTCCACTGTAGCTCTGCTTGTATTTTTAGGTTTGTTGTCCTCAAGCTGGAAGGTGAGGCTACATCCCACTTTCAAGTTTTCTGCAGCCACCAACAGGTGTTCTTCTAATACTGAACTCTATTTAGCTCCATCCAGCTTCCCTGGCCCTTTAGGTCCAACATGCAGAGTTAAACTGCTGCATTATCAGTGTTTGTGCACTGTCTCAATAGAACTTTAAATTGGTTAGATCTAATTAACAAAGGATAATTTGCACTAACTTGAACTCAAGACACTTGCTGATCTCCTTCTGAAGATGCATAACTTCATAGAGCAGGTTCTGCAACTGAAGATGAAGCACATCGACCTTTTGCTTTGCCTGAGGACAGAAACAAATCGCTGGTGAGGCTTTTCCGCAAGAATTACCAGTGAGGATCCAAAATAAGTAAAGAATACATTTATACCTGACAATATGCTAGACCTGAGAACCAGGTTTCTGTGCGATCAATGATTAATGAACCTAAATAAGACCCATAGTGAACATTCACAACCTAACACCAGTACACAAACTCTTCTTGCAGAGTGTGGCATCTACTGCAGTTAGATGTTGCAAAGGGAAAAAGTGCTTAGTTCAACATTCCTTAAGTGATCAGCACAAAAGGAACTTGAATCAGCATTTTCTGTGAATGCATACAATAATACGACTTTTTTTACGTTTCATGAATAACGCCGTAGCTCTTTGAGGGAATTACCTCATGTGTCTGGTCTCTTCCTCTTTTTAGTCGCATGTGAGCCAGGCGGTTCAGTTTTTTCATGTTCATGAAGTGGATGCAGCCCTGCATACGTCTCAGCTCCACCTCTACATTCTGAGGAGAAACACACTTGTTAGATGTATAGATATGCAAGGCCAGTGAATACACTGCAGTAAACAAGAGGGGTAGAACATGAGTAGCTAAATATCTGCAATGTTGCTTCCAGGGTCCTTGGAGAGATTTCTTATCAATGTTATGACAAATTTTAAAAGGTAGCAAGTAGTTCTTAATTAATCAATTTGTTTGATTATGTGTGCTGCTAAGAAGTATTCCTTCATATTCGTTCATGCTGACCTCAATGTTCCCTTTCTTGTCAGTATCGTGGATGGGTTCCAACTATTACTGTATGTTGGGTAGGGCTGGGCAATATGGCCTAAAATGAATATCATGACATACTGAGGAGTTTCCACCGCAAACCCCCCACTACCTTGTCGCCGCAGTCAATATTGTCCTTGCTGAACCCACTTTCTTTGGGAATGAGCTGGTCCTCGACCAGCTCTACCACCGCTTCAATATTTGAAATTTCCTCCATTTTCTCAACGTCACCATCTTTTTCACTTATTGTCACAGACTCAATGGGGTGGAGTCACGGGACTACAGACTATACACATAGCGTAGCGTCTTAAAGGAACATGACCATAACCGACAAAAACGACTTTTCTTTTCATTTTTTTAAAACATTAAAATAACGGACATGGGCAAAAAGACGTCGGTTATTGTCGTAAATTTCGGTATCTGTATATTTTTGGTTTATCGCCCAGCCCTAATGTTGGGTAATCAAATCAATGCAAAAATCAGTCAGCAATTAGCCTCATCTGTCATTCCTGAGGTGTTGTAGTTTCCTGCTTCATTTCTGCATCATGTATTGTATCCTGTGACTAGATGGAGGTTTTATCCCGCCCCTCTACATTCCTAGCAGTAAACATATTAGAATTTTTCACCCAAAACAGTAACTTGGGAGAAATGAAAGCAAACCACACTGAATTGAATAAAGGCATTCTCTCATAATAACGATGGAAAATCATCTGTATTATGAAATGATGGTTTTTACCCCTTCCTTGGCTCCACTGGCTTTCAGCTCCTGGATCTCACTCATGATTGTGACCAAACTCTCACATGATTCTTTGTACTGCAGGAAGTCCTGCTGGGGGTCCCGGCCGTCCAGCTCCCCCTCCTCGTTATAGAAACGCACATCCTGAATGAAAAAAAAATCCACATTATATATATATATATATATATGATAAAAATCCTGCTGTACACTCTACAACCTAATGATTAGTGTAACCCAGCCTCTGGCTGAAATAACTTCAATTAAACACTTTTTGCAGCCTCAGACATTGGTTTGCCCCACTCCTCACTTTCAGCTGTGAGATGTTTGATGGGTTTCTTGCTTGTACAGCCCGTTTCAAGTCACTACAGGATGGGTGGACCAATTCTGCCTTGATTTAAAATAAGTTCAGAAGTAAATAAAAAGCTGAATAAATACTCGCCCAATAAATAGTTTAGTAAATTCCTTATTGGGCCATTAAATGCAAGAAATTAAAAAAAGATTAATAAAAAATAAATATATAAAAAAATATTTTGGGGTATTTTAAGTAGAACTAAAAGTAGAGGTGTCCTAATTTTCTCCTTACGAGCAGCTGTGTTTTTATTACATTTTATAGAAAATATTAATGTTTTTTTTTTGTTCTTTATTTAAAATCTCAAATCTGTATACCTGTGCATAATCTAAGTATTTGCTTATAAAAACAGATCACGATACTCTTGTCTACGGAGCGTTGGGGGTCTCTAGTTCAGTGCTTACCTGGTCTACCTCCCCTCGGCCTCGCTTCGTCTCTGGGTTCCCTCCTTCACCGCGGAGAACCTTCGACTTTCGCTTCTTTAAGGCATCGGTCGACATGGCTCTCTGACTGTAAATATGATTGTGTGGATTGGATAAAATAAAAAACAACATATAAAACCACAGTTTAGCAACAGACCGTGTTAGCAGTGAACTAATGTTAGCACCATAGCCTGTGATAGCTTAGCGGCTAACAGCTTCTGAGCACACAGGGGCATGAAACCCGCCAGAACCTCAAGCCTAACGACTGGTATGCACACGATGTGTTTGATATTACTTTTTAAAATATTCATGTACCAATTTGGTTGGGGAAATGGCAACCGTAACTCCTTAATGGTGAATATACGTGAAAAACAGTTGTATTCTCCTACCACAAAGCGTTGAGTATCGACGGAGGCCTGGCTAAACCAAAAATATTTCTTCTTCTTCTGAATTATGTCGGATTGCAAACAACATTGAGGTGCATACCGCCACCTACTGCACAAGAGTGTAGCATCACAGTTCTAGCTGTCATATTCTATTCATTCACTGTATTTAACATTTTGCCACAATATGTTCTTTGGGAATATGCTACAGGTCCTTCTCAAAATATTAGCATATTGTGATAAAGTTCATTATTTTCCATAATGTAATGATGAAAATTTAACATTCATATATTTTAGATTCATTGCACACTAACTGAAATATTTCAGGTCTTTTATTGTCTTAATACGGATGATTTTGGCATACAGCTCATGAAAACGCAAAATTCCTATCTCACAAAATTAGCATATTTCATCCAACCAATAAAAGAAAAGTGTTTTTAATACAAAAAACGTCAACCTTCAAATAATCATGTACAGTTATGCACTCAATACTTGGTCGGGAATCCTTTTGCAGAAATGACTGCTTCAATGCGGAGTGGCATGGAGGCAATCAGCCTGTGGCACTGCTGAGGTCTTATGGAGGCCCAGGATGCTTCGATAGCGGCCTTTAGCTCATCCAGAGTGTTGGGTCTTGAGTCTCTCAACGTTCTCTTCACAATATCCCACAGATTCTCTATGGGGTTCAGGTCAGGAGAGTTGGCAGGCCAATTGAGCACAGTGATACCATGGTCAGTAAACCATTTACCAGTGGTTTTGGCACTGTGAGCAGGTGCCAGGTCGTGCTGAAAAATGAAATCTTCATCTCCATAAAGCTTTTCAGCAGATGGAAGCATGAAGTGCTCCAAAATCTCCTGATAGCTAGCTGCATTGACCCTGCCCTTGATAAAACATAGTGGACCAACACCAGCAGCTGACACGGCACCCAGACCATCACTGACTGTGGGTACTTGACACTGGACTTCTGGCATTTTGGCATTTCCTTCTCCCCAGTCTTCCTCCAGACTCTGGCACCTTGATTTCCGAATGACATGCAGAATTTGCTTTCATCTGAAAAAAGTACTTTGGACCACTGAGCAACAGTCCAGTGCTGCTTCTCTGTAGCCCAGGTCAGGCGCTTCTGCCGCTGTTTATGGTTCAAAAGTGGCTTGACCTGGGGAATGCGGCACCTGTAGCCCATTTCCTGCACACGCCTGTGCACGGTGGCTCTGGATGTTTCTACTCCAGACTCAGTCCACTGCTTCCGCAGGTCCCCCAAGGTCTGGAATCGGCCCTTCTCCACAATCTTCCTTAGGGTCCGGTCACCTCTTCTCGTTGTGCAGCGTTTTCTGCCACACTTTTTCCTTCCCACAGACTTCCCACTGAGGTGCCTTGATACAGCACTCTGGGAACAGCCTATTCGTTCAGAAATGTCTTTCTGTGTCTTACCCTCTTGCTTGAGGGTGTCAATAGTGGCCTTCTGGACAGCAGTCAGGTCGGCAGTCTTACCCATGATTGGGGTTTTGAGTGATGAACCAGGCTGGGAGTTTTAAAGGCCTCAGGAATCTTTTGCAGGTGTTTAGAGTTAACTCTTTGATTCAGATGATTAGGTTCATAGCTCGTTTAGAGACCCTTTTAATGATATGCTAATTTTGTGAGATAGGAATTTTGGGTTTTCATGAGCTGTATGCTAAAATCATCCGTATTAAGACAATAAAAGACCTGAAATATTTCAGTTAGTGTGCAATGAATCTAAAATATATGAATGTTAAATTTTCATCATAACATTATGGAAAATAATGAACTTTATCACAATATGCTAATATTTTGAGAAGGACCTGTATAAGGCTAATGACATACTTCAGCTTCCTACAGTCTCTACTGAGACTGTCTTGTTAAAAGTCTCTAATGATATATTGATGGCTGCAGACTCTGGTCAATGCAGTGTATTGGTTTTATTGGATCTGTCATCAACTTTTGTCACAGTTGATCACAAAATTCTGTTACATCGACTGCAGAATGACATAGGAATTTCAGGAACTGTTCTTAAGTGGTTTTCTTCTTATCTGAGCAACAGAACCTTTTCCATCTTTGCAAATAACATAATCTCCAAAGTCTTTCCCTTGCTGCATGGTGTTTCTCAGGGTTCAGTCCTCGGCCCAATGTTGTTCCTTTTATACATCAGTCTGCTTGGGAAGATTATCAGTAGCTTTAAAAATGTGTCTTACCATTTGTATGCTGATGACATTCAACTGTACTGTTCCTTCAATGACTCAGAATTACAGACGTTGGCTGACTTAGTACATTGTGTCTCATGTATGAAGGACTGGCTAGCGGTAAACTGCCTTCAGTTAAACTCTACTAAGACTGAAACCCTGATCATTGCGCCTGAACAGAAAGTTCCTTGGATCAAACAACACTTCAGTTCTCTGGGCTCCTGTTCCCGGCCCAGTCTCAGAAACCTTGGTGTTCTATTTGACCGGTCAATGTCTCTGGACAAACATTCGAGACTTTTGGTAAAGTGTTGCTTTTATCATCTGAGAAATATTTCTAAATTGAGTGCATTGTTACCTAAAACTGACAAGGAGGTGATTATTCATGCTTTTATTTCCTCTTGTTAAGATTATTGTAATTCCCTTTTAACGTGCTTTAACAAATCTACTAACAGTTGTCTCCAGTTGGTCCAGAACGTTGCAGCGAGGCTTTTAACCGGAACTAACAGAAGGACTCACATCACACCAGTTTTATCCTCTTTACACTGGCTACCTGTCAAATTTAGAATTGATTTTAAAATTTTAGTCTTGACTTTTAGAGTTTTTAATGGGCAGGCCCCCCAATATATCATTGAAATGTTGATCCTTTATTCTTCAGGTCACTCTATTCGGTCCTCTGGCCAGAACCTTCTAAAAGTCCCTAAGACCCAGTTAAAAACTCAAGGCGACCTGTCCTTTCAGGCAGTAGCTTCCAGGCTGTGAAATGCCTTGCCCTTGTCTCTTCATGTGGTCGACTCTGATTCCTTTAAAAAGCAGCTTAAGACACTTTATTTAGACAAGCTTTTAGTTAAATGTTCTACTTCTTGATTTTACCTGTTCTTACTGTCTTTGTAATATATTAAGCCTATATCTGTATTTATTTTATTTGCACTCTGTAAAGCACTTTGTGATTTATAGCTGTGAAAGGTGCTATATAAATAAAGTTTACTTACTAATGTAGTGTATATTCTTGCTAGATCCATAACATATGCTCCCCAAAACGTGGTGCTTCAATGGAAGCACTGCTGTGAAAAGTGAGATGGACAGTATTGTTTCTGAAGTCCATGATCATGTTAATTTTGTTGCTATAGTTGTCCCCACATCAGCTTGCTGTAAGATGTTCCATTTTCCTTATTGACGTTTCACACAACTGTTGCATCACCAGTGAAACTAATAACTTGGCTTGCGCCGGATTAGTTATATGTCCGTAGAGTGATCAAGGGGCTGAACTCACATCCCTGAGTGATTCATCGTCAGATGGAGGATGATATAAGCTTGAGAAATACTGTATTTTAATGCATTAATGAAATGTCAATTCCATCAAGAGCTCAAAAACAAATATGGAAAACACATTTATTTATGGAAAGTCGTCTGTGAAAGGTAATTAAAAATGCATTCGCCTTTCCAAGTTCAATTAACATTTACGCTCTCAGCATCTGTTTTCTCCTCAGCTCAGAACAAGAAAATTGACCACGTTTGAAAATGTTTTATTCAGTCTGACTTTTTAAAAATTTACAGAAACATGACAAATAACCACTGTACTAAAGTTACATAAAAACAGTTGCTTTACTTTTTAAATCTTTTTACACATAAACCAAATGATTCTTCTGTCCCAGTTCACTTTGCCATATCTATTAGACTCTGCAAAGACGTGGGAACCCAAGTTTTTTCCCCCTGGACGAACACAACCCCTCTATCTATGTAGATCACAATGCGCCCAAATGTGTAGAGCTGTTTCCCCTCGTGCCGTTTGCCCACTACGGGCATGAAGACAATGTTGTTCTCCTCTGCTTTGGTCTGAATGAGATCTTTGAAGTTTGTTGGCACACCAGTACCGATGCCTCTATGAGCCACGCTCTCAGCATCCCTGCGTTCCTGCAGCGCTTCATACTGGAAGTCCTTCCGTCTTTCTGTCTGTGTGAGATATGCAATGTTCTCTCTTGCGCCAGGTTGCATGTATCCCCCTATGGTGGTAAAAATGAAAAAGTGTCACAAAAGATTTCAGTGGGAAAACAAGATCAGATGCCATGTTCTCATGTTTTTAATGAGAGACATCTCTAAATTTTTTATTACATACAGGTCCTTCTCAAAATATTAGCATATTGTGATAAAGTTCATTATTTTCCATAATGTCATGATGAAAATTTAACATTCATATATTTTAGATTCATTGCACACTAACTGAAATATTTCAGGTCTTTTATTGTCTTAATACGGATTATTTTGGCATACAGCTCATGAAAACCCAAAATTCCTATCTCACAAAATTAGCATATCATTAAAAGGGTCTCTAAACGAGCTATGAACCTAATCATCTGAATCAACGAGTTAACTCTAAACACCTGCAAAAGATTCCTGAGGCCTTTAAAACTCCCAGCCTGGTTCATCACTCAAAACCCCAATCATGGGTAAGACTGCCGACCTGACTGCTGTCCAGAAGGCCACCATTGACACCCTCAAGCAAGAGGGTAAGACACAGAAAGAAATTTCTGAACGAATAGGCTGTTCCCAGAGTGCTGTATCAAGGCACCTCAGTGGGAAGTCTGTGGGAAGGAAAAAGTGTGGCAGAAAATGCTGCACAACGAGAAGAGGTGACCGGACCCTGAGGAAGATTGTGGAGAAGGGCCGATTCCAGACCTTGGGAGACCTGCGGAAGCAGTGGACTGAGTCTGGAGTAGAAACATCCAGAGCCACCGTGCACAGGCGTGTGCAGGAAATGGGCTACAGGTGCCGCATTCCCCAGACCTGGGCTACAGAGAAGCAGCACTGGACTGTTGCTCAGTGGTCCAAAGTACTTTTTTCGAATGAAAGCAAATTCTGCATGTCATTCGGAAATCAAGGTGCCAGAGTCTGGAGGAAGACTGGGGAGAAGGAAATGCCAAAATGCCAGAAGTCCAGTGATGGTCTGGGGTGCCATGTCAGCTGCTGGTGTTGGTCCACTGTGTTTTATCAAGGGCAGGGTCAATGCAGCTAGCTATCAGGAGATTTTGGAGCACTTCATGCTTCCATCTGCTGAAAAGCTTTATGGAGATGAAGATTTCATTTTTCAGCACGACCCGGCACCTGCTCACAGTGCCAAAACCACTGGTAAATGGTTTACTGACCATGGTATCACTGTGCTCAATTGGCCTGCCAACTCTCCTGACCTGAACCCCATAGAGAATCTGTGGGATATTGTGAAGAGAACGTTGAGAGACTCAAGACCCAACACTCTGGATGAGCTAAAGGCCGCTATCGAAGCATCCTGGGCCTCCATAAGACCTCAGCAGTGCCACAGGCTGATTGCCTCCATGCCACGCCGCATTGAAGCAGTCATTTCTGCAAAAGGATTCCCGACCAAGTATTGAGTGCATAACTGTACATGATTATTTGAAGGTTGACGTTTTTTGTATTAAAAACACTTTTCTTTTATTGGTCGGATGAAATATGCTAATTTTGTGAGATAGGAATTTTGGGTTTTCATGAGCTGTATGCCAAAATCATCCGTATTAAGACAATAAAATACCTGAAATATTTCAGTTAGTGTGCAATTAATCTAAAATATATGAATGTTAAATTTTCATCATTACATTATGGAAAATAATGAACTTTATCACAATATGCTAATATTTTGAGAAGGACCTGTATTTTAAACAAATATGGATACCAACCCATGCCAGAAGACACTGCTCGGTTCATGATGTCCAAAGCTTCGTTGAATTTCTCTTTAATGAGTGGCTGGGCCAACAAAACATCACTGAACATGCTTTTCCAGCCAAGGTACCACTTAGTGATTTCCTCGTAATTTGGACTGTTGCTCAGCCACGAACACAGCACCTTTAACCAACACAGATACACAATTTGAAAGAGGTTATTATAGAGGTGCCTGCCTTCCTTGAATTGGACCTTTTACTGATGAGTACTGTTTTTCTATAGATCCCAATAAAATGTCATTCTAGAATCAAAAATCAAATCACATCTTATTTCTATAGGTGGCACTCCAGCATCCCTAAAATATCAGAGATAAACTGTCTTAGAAAAAAAATGTAACATCCATTTTTTCCATTGCCTGTCTAACATGAAGTATCCCTCATATTACCCCAAATCCACGTCTGATTGGCTAATCAGTTCCTTGTGATGTCTCCTTCCCTGGAAGTGCATGGTGCTGAGCGGATAGGTTCGGGCTCAGACCAAACCTTATACTTTTGTCACTCTACTGTTCATTCCAATGGCAAAGGAAAGCATGATGCCATCTCAAAATACCACTTAAGCATTGCCTTAGTATCCATTTGATTCTGCTGCAAACACAAGGTGGTTCTGCATAACAGATTTAGAGACAGCCAAGTTGAATCAAAGACACTACATTCAGTTCTAGTGTGGCAATTCTGGTGCTTTAAGCAGACCGATCAAGGCCCTATCCAGAACCTTTGTTCCATCCGCCTTTTCTTTACCCCTCCTAGATAAAAGTAAGTATAAGAACTCAGAATTACACAATAAAACCCTGTTCTTTACGTTTCTGAGACAGCTATATGTTCGTGGTAATTCTTACAAAGTCATTCTCAGATTCTTTATGTAATTTAACGCAGCTTTAATGTACAATACAGACTTGATGATACATTGGGTCTTGATGAGTTTTACTGTCAATGCGTTCACTAACCTGCAACCATTTGGAAAAGAAGTTCTTATCCAAAAGGGAAACAAGGCTGGAGGGGGACAACATGCCCTCCCAGTCCATCACCCAGTGAAATGGCTCCATCTGCTGCTGGTGAGGGTTGATCACCAGTTCTTCTAGACACAAGGCTTCACCAGTGCAGAGAAGCAAGACTAGCATTAGTAGGTGAACAGAGAGGAGGAAAGTACACTTTCATCCATGGATTTGTCAAACAACGTAAAGACGTACCAAGTTTAGGGATGATGTTTTTCACCATGAAGGCCTCCCATGCACCTGCTGTGAATACATTCTTCCACGGCTGAAGGATAAGGCGGGCTGAGGCATCACTTGGATGCCACCTTTGCAAAGCATTGGACAGTTTGCTCCTGATCGGTGGGTAAAGAGGCTCCAGACGGGCTTGCAGCAGAGGCAGCCAAGGGTGGATCCAGGAGTGAATGGGAACAGTGTCCGTTAAAGGGTTCCAGTTATCTACCTGTTAACAAAATGTACATTTGCATTTAATATCTACGCTTCTGATGCAGATTTTAGGTGAAATACACAAGCATGCTAGACTTCGTCTTGCCTCCCGCTGTAGTCGTGGTAAGATCATCTGCTCCAGCAGCTGGTCCAGGATCCACAGGGGTAGAAGCGGGGCCCACAAGTCCACACAGTCCACCATTGGTCCAACTATCCGAGGCTGCCAGTTCGACACACAGGACCGCATCACTGGGATCCACACCTCCCATAACAGTCTGGATGAATAAATGTACAACAGTTTACAAACACATGTGACTAAAATATACAGTACCAGTCAGAAGTTTCCATGCAACCATTATCAACACAATTGTTATCAAATTGGGACTTTTAATGGTAAATGGTAAATAGCTTGTGCTTGTATAGCATTTTATCAAGCCCCCAGAGACCCCAAAGCGCTTCACACTACATTCAGTCATGCACCCATTCACACACTGACAGTGGTAGGCTACACTGTAGCCACAGCTGCCCTGGGGCAGACTGACAGAAGTGAGGCTGCCATACACAGGGTTAGGGTCAACCCTAACCCTGTGTATGGCAGCCTCCCCCTACCACTGAACCCTCTGACCACCATCAGTAGGAAAGGCAGGTGAAGTGTCTTGACCAAGGACACAATGACTGAGAGACAGTGGGTGCTCGGACCGGCACCCCACCGGTTACAAGACAAACCCCTGCCACCATCTCCCTAATGGTATATTTTGTTGATGGTACTGGTGCTGTATGTAACAAACTATATGAATTTAAAAAACAAAACTTAAGTTTTAAACATTTGAATTTATTGTGGATTTTTAAATTCAAATAGTATTAAAGGTATTCATAAATGGTCAAATATAAAACATACACCACTCACTAACAGTAGGTTTAATATCCCTTAGGAAACGACACAAACTGCTGCCATTAGCAAGCTTCCAGCATAAGCCTGGACATTTGTCCACTCTTTCTGACTGAACGGGTAGAACTCATTTAAACTGCTGGGCTTCCTGCCAGGGGACCTTTCAAACATAGTCCATGCATTTCCACTATGGCAAAAACTGGAGCCATTGAAGAAGAATAATGTAAGCCTGTATTACTCGCTGCAAAACCACTATTGGTGAGAGTATAGGATCAATATACTTCTAAAGCAAGCATTTGGATGATTGTCTGTTTTGAACAACCAATTGTTTCCAAGTATTCTTCAGTCCAGGAGGTGATTTTTAGTGAAGCTAAAAAACTTGGAGGCAGTCCTTCATCACTTGCTGTCATCCACCAGTTCTACTGACGGGAAAACCGACATACTGGCACCACCATGCTTGAAAGTTGGTTTCAGGTCTAAAAGCCTCTCCTGGCCTTCACCCCTCGGGGATCAATAAAGTATCTTTGAATTGAATTGAACATAATTTACATCATTGTGGCCAAATACCTCAATTTGTGTCTCGTGAGCATACAGATATTTTCAATTGTACATTTGGCTCGTCCATGTGAGCTGATGCAAATGTAAGTCTTTCTTGGAGACATTTAGAACTAGGGGTTCATTTCTTGGTAGATTATATTCAGTTTGGACAGTGGGAATGGTGTTCCAACATATTCAAGTTTGTGGTAGTCTTAGCCTTCTGTTCCTGAACATCCTGACCTAATTTATTTTACTGGATGAGACAGTTTGGGTCAGATTGATGTTCCAACAAGTAAACGTTCCCAAAGAAACACCTGAACTGAACTTGGAACAAATAATGAAGGCTAACATTAAGCTTCTGAAACAACCCTAACTACTGATGAAAATGTATTAACAATGCTAAAAGTCAGCTCAGATTTTTGCCAGGAGTTTATTCATGGGTGCGAAAAGCACGTGGCTTTTCTGCAACTTGCCAAGCAGCATTTATTTAAACACCAGTAAGGGTATATCTATTTATTTAAGACTGCATCTATAATTTTTACCCTGTGGGGATGACAGAATATCCTCACATCCTAACTTGTGCACTTCCCTTTTGTCTTTAGAATTCACTAGTTGTGCTATTATTCCACTCTAAAAAGGACGTTTCTAATGCTTCAATAAAAACCTGAAATTAATCTTATATTCATGCCGGTTACAAACTTCTGATTGGAAAGATGACTGCAATACAAGCAAAATACGTTTTTTCACACGAGGGAACATTTAAGCCTCTGTTTTTTGTTGAAAATCACCTGTGGTATGGATCCATGTTTGAATGTGGGCCGCTGGAATGCATGTCCCGGAATTCAAGGATCGCTCTCCACTGACCAATATCTTCCAGACAATATAAACTGTCCTGAAATGATCAGTCAAATATGTTGGAACTACTTCAAGGATTGATAATGTTCTACGTAAAAAGAATTTGGTCGCCTTCAGTTAAGACGATAGTGGAAGAATACCTTCAGAGGGTCCCACGAGGAGAGTTTCTCTTTCAGTAACGGATGAACAACGGCGACAGCTAGGTCCCCCAATCCCATTGTCTTGTATTCTTCATAATAATCAGTTTGTAGGGTGTCAAATATATGGGCACACTCCTGAATAGAGAAGAGGTGTTAAAATTATTTGATTGATTAAAAGATCGGTATCGGCCAATGTCAATTTTTAACATAAGTGTATCGGTTCGATAAGTAAAATCGGGCCGATATTAACAACCAATGTTTATTTCCATCTTGTTGACATATGTGTTTGGGGAGGGGGTTGGCCATGTGGTATTTTGTTTTGGGCATGCCACAGTGATAGTGAAGCAGTGAAGGATTGTGGGGTGTTTAGCTGAAGCAGAGAAGCAATGTCAGCTGTGTGTTTTTTTTCCCCCCCACAGTGTTGAAAGGGTAGAGAAATATATATATAATTTATTTAATATCGGTTATCAGCCATAACAGCATAATTAACATTGGATATTGATATCGGTCCAAATTTTCATATTGGTGCATCCTTAGTCGGAACTATTAAACTCAAATGATGATAGAGGCTCTTCAGATTATACTCAGTGTGACATAAACCTGCAGGGAAGGCTCCTCGCCTGGCGCCGTTTCCTGCGTAGGAAATCGCTCCACTAAAGCCAACACGGCCTCCATTCTTTGGATGGCATCTTGCTCTGTATCCAGTCGGCTCTGCAATGCTTGTGACTCGTGGCTCAGAGAAACCACCACGTCTTTCTCATGCTGCAAACGCCTGGCAGACTACAAAACATGCCGGAAAAGAAATAAAGCTTAGAAACAATGTGGAAACTGTTAAATTTGTACTTCAGGTTGTTCATGATTTATGGAGTTTTTAATACGTCCTGTTGTTGCCAAATGCACTTGTAAAGCCTTCTCCGTTTCCCCTCACCTGTAAAATGTCCTGCTCTGTGAGGTCTATCAGAAGCTGCAGGTTATGCTCGAGCTCAGGGAGGGCAAAGCCAGATCCTTTCTGATCGTGGGTGGCCAGGCTTGGTGGGGCTTCATCTGGAACACTGTGTTTGTTGGATATCTGACTGTAACTGTAGTACACCTTCTGCTCTCGCCCAGTCATATCTATGACCTAAACCAGGAGAAACATGGGGGAAATTACACTTAAAAGGCTAAAATAGCAGGCTTCAATGTGCTCACATATTCAACAGCTTCATCTGCTGAACTCTTAATTTTAACCCAGAAGTAGTCTGCACAGCAAAAAATAAACACTGAGACATGAAAGACTTATTTGCCAACATATAAATCAAAAACTGGTCATAAGTATTTGTACCCAGCTGCGGATCTCCTGCTGCTTGAATTTAATGAGTAAGAATCCATTTAAAATCAATCTAAGCTATTAAGGATTTCTGTTGAACACTGAAAGGCAAAGATGTAGGACCTCACTGCAAATCAGAGGGGAGGAGTAAATAAGTAGGTTCTTTAATGCCTAAAAAAGTAAGTATGCATATAGACTTGTATACTTTATTCTAAGCCGCTGTATGAGGGGCCATTAATGTGAGTACAATTGAAGTTTGTAAGTTGTGAACATAGATTAAAGAAGTCCGCTTAAGACTTAAACATACCTTGACTTGTGCCAGTTCTCCTGCAGATGCTGCCGTGCTCCGATAGGCCATTTTACCTTTAGCTTTCAGCTCGTCTGCAGTTTTGTAGGAGTACTTTGGTTTCTTCTTTCCTGCAGTCCCAGTCGGATCCTTACGCCACTGACCTAATTCCTTTTTAAATTCCTACAGAAGGAAAAATAAAGTTAAAGAAGCTATACAGTGTCAGACTACAGGTTATAAAAACAACAACAGAGAATAATAAAAAAGGATGAATGGTGACTTTTTTTCCCCAACAGTTTACCTTTTCCTCCTCTTCATCTGAGTCAACCACAGGAAAGTCCTGAAGACTCTGCTGAGTTCGCTCATTGCCATAAGCACCGACTGCTCCTTTTCCTTTACGAACCTTTGCCTCAATGGGGTTCACAATACCTGTAACAATAATGGAAAACTTTATGTTAAAGGTTCTTAACTGTATAACCTCTTTCTTGAAATATAACCTTGTCAGCTCTACCTACCTTGAGCATTCTTGCCCAAGCCTTTTCCCGGCTGATAGCCCATTTTCTGCAGAAGTTTCTGTCCAATTCCCCTAGTGTGCTTCTCCCAGTTGCCGATACCTTTGCCAGACTGTATGCCACCTGCAAACCTCTGGGACTGACTCCCACCAAAGGTACCCTGGAAAAAAATGCATTTTTAAAAAGGGTATGTTGCTCTTCTGTAAATTTTATTTAAACTTATGTTTAGCATAATAGACAAAAAAAAGGAAATAAATTCACCATCTGAAGTTTTTTGGGAGCTGTCGCACGTGGAGGAGGTGGTGCTGGAGAGGAATCATTATCAGAGTCGTCAGAACCACCTTCTTGTTGCTGCTGATTCTCCTCAGCTGCAGTCTTACGCAGACCAGCACTCACAAAGCTCACAGGAGTAGTGTAGTCTTTAGACCTGGAGAAAAACAAATCACAACCATTTATGGTGCCTTGCACAACTTTTCAGACAGTTGAAAATGTTCCACGTTTTGTCCAGTTACAACCACAGACTTCTATATATTTTACTGCGATTTTATGTTAGATCATCATAAAGTAGCAAACAATTATGAACTGGAAAGAAAACGACCAATTTAAATAAAATTTGCAAAACTGCGGCATGCATTTATTTTCAGCCCCATTTACTGTAATGCACTTGAATAAAACCCAGCATACGAGCCATTATTGGTTCTTAACATAAAAAAATTGCATTTATGCAGCAACTCTACCTCTTGCCACCAAAGCTAGGCCTCTCGTCCTCGTCAGAATCCCTGTCAGCCCAGATGCCATAGGTGGCCTGCTCCTTGGACTGCCTGAACCTTCGACGGTCTGGGTTGAACTCATTGGCCAGATCCCAGTCTGT
Source organism: Girardinichthys multiradiatus (assembly GCF_021462225.1). Taxonomy (NCBI): domain Eukaryota; kingdom Metazoa; phylum Chordata; class Actinopteri; order Cyprinodontiformes; family Goodeidae; genus Girardinichthys; species Girardinichthys multiradiatus. The sequence goes on along the minus strand of NC_061805.1, from coordinate 33,488,461 downwards.
CACCTCAAAGCTCTCTATCTCCACACCTTCCTCCTCCTCCTCCCTCCGCCCGTAAAGGTGAGACATGGACATCTAAATGTTCAGGTAAACAAAACAAAAATAATAACAGAAATATGTGTGAAAATGTGTGATATGATGAAAATCAAAGATACATACATACATACACATACATATATATATATATATTATTATTATTATTTTTTTTTTACTGTTTAGTGTAAAGATTAACAGAATTGTCCGTAGCGACATTTTCTCAACACAAAACTACTTATTTAACAATAAATGACTAGCAAAAAGACAAAATTGTTTGTGAAAAATTTATGGTGATACAAATTTTGTTGAATTTAGCGATCACAGATGAAGAACTTTAATTAAGCGCGGCGAAAGCTAATGTTTACCAGCAAAAACTAACGTGTGGACATAGTGTGAGTGTGTACGTAAAAATGATTCAAACAAGACAACATTAAATCGTTTAGTTTATTGTACTTACGTTAAATGTTATTTAGTATTCTTGTCCGAGATTAACAACACACATTTTTCAAAGCAGTAAATACAAGCAGCTCAGCTAACGATACCGATCGTTTTAGCAGATCCAAGTACATCCGGTTTACTGGTGTTACATCAACTCTTGTACCCAACACAGGTCCGTTCCCCCTGAATAATACGCGAAAGGCGATGATTTTACAGATAGAAATGTCTTTTTCTGTTGTTTTTTTACTTACAGACTTTCGCTATCCCTTTATAACTTCATAGATATAATCTTCCCTGTCAGCTATATTATATTATATTATATTATATTATATTATATTATATTATATTATAGATGTTATATTATTATCGAAGCAGACTTTAAAAAATCGTAAAAATGTTTTTAAGATGCTAATGTTTTTTTCATATCCCAACTTCTGTATAATTACATTACAATTTGCTGTGTGAATTGTTGCTTCCATTTCCTCTGTTTTTTCTGTCTTTATTTTATAGCATTCTACAAATTTATTTTATTATTATTATTTTTTTATTGGACAAATTGTTTTAATGTTAATTCAATCCCAGCTGTGCACAATGTTAGGTAACACGTTTTTACAACATACTCCTCCATTAATTAGCAGAGATAACTCTGGACTTCTAGTAGTTTTACTGCACGATACATTTTACTTCTACTTGAGTAATACTATTTTAAAGTAACGCTACTCTTACGTACAATTTCTGCCTGCTCTGCCCACCTATTCTATATCTACAGGGAGTATTGGTTTGCCAGAACTTATTTTATAAAGATAGGTTTTATTTTTACTCACTTTTATTTTATTAAGTACCAGAACCTTCACATTCTGGTACTTTTTTCTTTTGTCTTATAATTTTATCATACGACGGAGTATTAGGGACAGGCTAAGAGATTTTTTTAATGACGGGAATAAAGTCGTCACAGTACTGACAGCTCCTCGTCCACAAAACAAGCAATTTCCTGTGTTTTTTTCTTCAACTTCACAAGACGCTCAACATTCCTCATTTTAACGCATGAAACACTGTGCTTCTTGTAAAAATCCGACTTTTTTTTTATCTCGTAATGTTACGAGTTTACTCTCGTTATTTCCCACCCAAAATTATATTAGCCTGGCCATAATGTTCCGTCGTAACATCGTGTTGACTAAATAAATCAGAATAATTAAATAGCTCTAGTCTTGTACTGATTAGAAAAAAAATCAGGTGACCCCGGAAGAGGAACTATGTGTTGCTCTCAAAGTAGTCCCTCGTGGTAGTGGATCCTTAGCACATATTATAATAGTCACTTTTCTTAAAAATTAGATGAAAATACACATGTTGTAACATTCCTGTGTGTATGAGTGCCTAGTAATATATAGTTAAATGTCGGATTCCGTAGAAGAGTGGCAGGTAGTTCGACGGGGAAAAGGTGCATCAAGGAAATTTAAATCTCACCACCAAATCCCCCCTGCCTCTGCATGTCTGCAGGAACAGCTGGATGTTCAGAAACTTGTCAGACGGATCAGAGACACAGTGTAAGAAATCAAGCTCAAGTGAACCTAATGAACATCCTACAGAGTATGAAATCAGACCTGCCTGAAGGTTAGTTATTAATCTCATTTCCTGTGCACACTTCTAGTTCTGCTTTTATTTTGTCTCTTTTAGGTCTGAGTTGAGAGTTGAAGAGCTTTGGCAACAGTGGAAAAGTAAGTTCGGTTCACATCTACATATTTGCAGTGCCTTACTCAAGTATTCATACCCCTTGAACATACAGTACAACCAGAAACTTCAATGGATTTTGGACCAGCATAAACTAATGCATAATTTTAAATCAGAAGATAAATGACACATGGTTTGATTTTTTTAAATAAATACCAAAAAAAAAAAAACATAATCTGTTGTGTAACTGTATTAAGACCCCTTTAATCCAATACAGCCTAAAAAAAAAATTCCAATGTCACAAAATGCTGTCAGATGTCACCTAATTAGTAAACAGTCAATCTGTACATAATTTAATCTCATTTTGTTGGACAGGTGACATGTGTGTCGTTAAGGCCTCAGAGGGTTGTTAGAGAAAATCAGTAAACAAACTGCATCATGAAGACCAAAATCACAGCAGACATGTCAGGGATAAACTTGTAGAGAGGTTTAAAGCACTGTTAGGCCAGAAAACAATGTCCCAAAGCTTTCAATATCTCACAGAGCTACAGTATGTTCAATCCATCATTGAAAAGAAAACTGTGGAGTATTGCAATTGCAAACTAACAAAGTCATGGCTATACACCTAAACTGGCAGGATGGGCAAGTAGAACATAAATTAGAGAAGCAGCCAAGAGTTTCATGGTAACTCTGGAGTATCTGCAGAGATCCACTGATCAGGAGGGAGAGTCTTTAAAGAGAAAACTCCAGAAATGTGGCCTTAATAGAAGAGCGGCTAAAAGAAAGTCTTTGTTGATTTAAAAAAACAAAAAGCTATAAGAGGCCTTGTTTACTATTTTCCTTAAAACCATGTAGGGTACACAGCAAAAATTTGAAAGGAGATGTTTCAGTGAGGCCAAAATGTGGCGTTTTGGCCTGCATGCAAATGCTGTGTGGTAGCATCATGCAGTGGGGATCCCTTTTATCAGCAGAGACTGCTCAGAGTTAATGGGAAGATGGATGGAGCTAGATACAAGACAACCCTGAAAAAAAAAAAAAACTAGTTAAAAACCGCAAAAGTCTCAAGTCAGTTGTTCTCTAGATGTGGAGTAAAAGCAACGAAAAGCGGTTTTACAAAGTATTTTAACTTGGTAGGGTGAAAACAAATGCTATTATGCTCTCCTTTTTTTATCTACTACATACAATCCTGATAAGATACATTGATGTTTGTGATTGTAATGTGAAATAATATGAAAACGTTAAAGTGGTATGAATACTTCTTGAAGGCTTGGTAGCTTAGTTCATGAGGGATCTTGCTTGCAGCTTGGTGGTAATCTTGTCTTTAGATCAGCTTCTGTTAGCAACATCAACATCCCTATCAAGACCTTCAGAGAGAAGTGAGACCGACACCCAGCAGGACAAGGACACAGAGGGGACAGTACAGCAACATCTGGAGTGTGTGTGTTATGGCCTCGGCTCCTTTTCTTCATGTGTCTCAGCCCGCTACCAGCTTGCCATGTTGCTGCTGCTACTGGATGCAGGACAGGTGAGGCAATCACCTTCATCTGTGTTATACCTAACATTTATGAACATTTCATCTAAGTATGCATACTGTTGCTCCTTTCCTTGCATAGATTCCCCTGAAGAATTGCTCTCTTTATGATCCTGCATTCTCCTCTGCAGAGAGAGATGTTTTGAGAGGGCTGGGATTGACTTTACTCACAGAAAATGAGGTCAGGTACTTTCCATTTATATTAGTCTGTAATTTGTAATAATATATTTTTAATAGCAGTAGCTTAGAAAAATGTCAACATTTTCAGCCATTGAACCTTAACAAGCTAAATAAATAACATGTTTATTCTCAGTATTAAGCCACTTCTTTAATTATACATCCTTTCATAGAAAAACAGCATCTTATTTTGTGATCTTGTGAAGGAGGGGAAGCGTCTGGCCTCTAAGCCCACCCTTTTTTATCTAATGCACTGTGGAAAAGCCCTGTACAACAACCTGCTGTGGAAGAACTGGAGCCCACGCTGTTTGTCTCTGGTTACGATCATCGGAAACTGCTTCAGCGGCATCAGGGAGAGGTTTGTACCAGAAATAAATGAAATAAGATATTGAAAAAGGTGGCTGAGATGAGGTGACGTTCTCTCTCCAGGACCATCGAGAGGGAACTGAGGCGGGATTACTGTTACATCAGCAAAGCTGTGGATTTGTGTGAAGAGAGACGGCTGCCTTGTCCTTCCCGACTGATAGATGTCTTCAGTGATACAGCAGTTATCACTTTTCCTTCAGACCGATTAAACAAACTCCCACAGTCTACTTGGACAGACTCACCTGAACCACAATACCAACATTGCTTGGATTTAGAAATAATACTAAAACAAACGTGCGTCTCAACCTCTCCAGTGACAGGTGATTGATAACAATGGATGTATTTTTACTCCCAACACTGATGTAACTTTTTAAAATAAATCAGAATCATGGTAAGTTTATTCTGAGGCTTTTTGGGAGAAGAAAGGACAATGTTTACTATTCCAAACTCATCAGTTCAAGTCTGGTTTTATGTAGCAATAAATATTTTAAATGGATTAGTTTATGTTCCTCTTAAAATGTTTTATTCATGTTTATTATAAACTACATTCATATTTTTAGAGACATTTTGAATACGTTTCTTTTAGTTAAACTGCAAATAGTGGCACCAAAACATTTTAGTAGTGTGAAGTTCTGACAACCAACATTTTTTACTGAAGCTGACTTGAAAGGAATCAGTTCCTAAATATCAAACTAATTTAACGGGGAAATTGCTCCCACTGAAGGTCTTTTGGTCCACTGTCCATTAGCGGCTATGTGAAACAAATGTTCAAAACGTGTTGTTAGGCAGGTTAATATCTGATAGAAAGTAACGATGTGTGAAAATCTGCAAATATATCTGCAAAATAGTGTTGACTTTGTGCTTCTGTGTTTTCACCGCTTTTTACATCAGGTCGTTCGTCTGCTAGGTCACGTTTACAACATTCCACAAGAATGTTGTAAACTATTTACCATTGTCATTATGAAATTGAAGTCTCAACATCCATTGAGCAAAAACCAAATCAGTGTAACTTTTCAGGATAAGCCAGTAGATAAATAAACCACAGTGATGATGTTTCAGGCTTTTGCCGTTGCTAAGTATTTATTCCACTGGAAGAAATAACATGGGGGAGATACTGGAGCATAATTCTGTTTGGTTTAAATAATCTGCTAAAAAATACCTTTTTTCAGTAGAAGCAGCAATAACCAGGTTACTTTCGTAATAGAAGACAGTATATGTTTATTACAGCAAAGTATAAAGTTTATTTTTGGAAAAGAAATGCAGCCAAACAATGCTTGCTTCTCACAGCATCTGTGACAGTGAAACATCTGAAACATAAAAGAATACTCGTCTTTTTCTTAATACTACCTTCTTGTTGTTTTAATCACATTAAAATCCGGTAGTTTCATCTTACAGCAGTGTCTTTAGAAAACTCACCCCTACAAGCCTTTGTGTGTTTTTAGTGTTTTCACTCTTCAACACTTTCGTTGGTGACACTGTCTCCTCCATTTACTGCCTTGCTTCCTGTTCCATTGCTAGATTTTGAAACAACGTCTGCCCAGGTCAGTTTACTATTAAGGGCAGATGGGCTGAGAATTGTTTCTGTGCCTCTATTAATTTCTCCATTTTTCCCCCCTGAGGCTGACTGCATCTCACCTTCATTCACTCTCTGGACCTCAGCACCTGTAACTTCTCTGTCAGCATCAACATCGGTTTTCTCTTCATGTTTGCTTTGCTCAGCTGGCTCTAGCACACAACCGTTGGCTAAGACACCTGCACCACTCTCAGCAGACATGTCCTCCAACGGCTGCTGCTGTTCACTCTTCCGGTCTTCTTTCTCTGCTCTGTTTCCTCCGTCCCTAGCTTCCTTCCCACTTCCACGTTCTTTATCTGAGCTTTTGTCTTCTCTGCTAACTAGATGTGAGTTAACAGGCCAGATTGGGAGCTTGAATCCCAGTTCCTTTGCTGCTGCAGCCTTTCGTTCCAGGTGTTTCTGCTTATACTCCTGGAACCTGTCACTAAAAAAAAAAAAACATGGATATAGAAAATTGGTATCTCTTTTACTTGTAAGCATAAATCCACCCACTTATGAATAAGAAGCAGACACTTTGACAAATCAAAAGCAAGTGGTATATTTTTGATGCTGTGAACATTTTTTATATGCCTGAAAATGTGGTTGTTTTCTGTGATTTTTATAATGAAGACGAGTAGCCACCTGATATCCAGCAGAGAACAAATGGGGGGCCAGCCCACAGCTAGTTAGGTTCTCATATACAGAGACCCAAAAAGACACAAGAAAGAAAGGCTCAAACAAACAGGTACAGTTTAAAAAAACAGCACTCATATTGGAGGCATTGAAATGTGAGAGGCAGTAAGGTTTGGAGAGTGTAATATTTCTATTTTGCTTTATATGCAAGGTATGGTGAATAAAACACACCCTTCAAATGCAGACTTTACTAGAAGATTCAGGGCAAAATGTACTCGTACTCGTCGTCTTTCGCTTATCCGGGACCGGGTCGCGGGGGCAGCAGACTCAACAGAGACGCCCAGACGTCCCTCTCTCCAGACACCTCCTCCAGTTCCTCCAGGGGGAGCCCAAGGCGTTCCCAGGCAAGCCGAGAGACATAGTCCCTCCAGCGTGTCCTGGGCCGTCCCCTGGGCCTCCTCCCGGTGGGACGTGCCTGGAACACCTCCCGAGGAAGGCGTCCAGGAGGCATCCGGTATAGATGCCCGAGCCACCTCAACTGACTCCTCTCGATGTGGAGGAGCAGCGGCTCTACTCCGAGCCCCTCCCGAATGGCCGAGCTCTTTACCCTATCTCTAAGGGAGTGCCCGGCCACCCTACGGAGGAAGCTCATTTCAGCCGCTTGTATCCGGGATCTCGTTCTTTCGGTCATGACCCAAAGTTCATGGGCATAGGTGAGGGTAGGAACGTAGACTGACCAGTAAATTGAGAGCTTTGCTTTTTGGCTCAGCTCTTTCTTCACCACAACGGACCGGCACAGCGCCCCCATTACTATGGCAGCCGCACCGATCCGTCTGTCGATCTCCCGCTCCATTCTTCCCTCACTCATGAACAAGACCCTGAGATACTTAAACTCCTCCACTTGAGGCAGGAACTCCCCTCCAACCTGAAGAGGACAAGCCACCCTTTTCCGGTCAAGTACCATGGCCTCGGAGTTGGAGGAGCTGATCCTCATCCCAGCCGCTTCACACTCGGCTGCGAACCGCCACAGCGCATGCTGTAGGTCTTGGCTAGAGGGGGCCAGCAGGACCACGTCATCTGCAAAAAGAAGAGACGAAATCCACTGGTCCCCAAACCCGACCCCCTCCGGCCCTTGGCTGCGTCTAGAAATCCCGTCCATAAAAGTTATGAACAGGACCGGTGACAAAGGGCAGCCCTGCCGGAGTCCAACATGCACTGGGAACAGGTCCGACTTAGTGCCGGCAATGCGGACCAAACTCCTGCTCCGCTCGTACAGGGACCGGATGGCCCCTAGTAAAGGGCCCCCGATTCCATACTCCTGGAGCACCCCCCACAGGGCATCACGAGGGACACAGTCGAATGCCTTCTCCAGGTCCACAAAACACATGTGAACCGGTTGGGCAAACTCCCATGAACCCTTGAGCACCCTGTAGAGGGTATAAAGCTGGTCCAGTGTTCCACGGCCGGGACGAAAACCACACTGCTCCTCCTGAAGCCGAGGTTCGACTATCGTCGGACTCTCCTCTCCAATACCCTGGCGTAGGCCTTACCAGGGAGGCTGAGGAGTGTGATCCCCCTGTAGTCGGAACACAGCCTCCGGTCCCCCTTCTTATGAAGGTGGTACGCTGCTCTCTGCCCGTCTAAGTGATAAGGTCATATTCCTTGTGTGTGTACAGTTACAATTTGCAAATACATAATCTCAATAAAGGTCTCCCTGAAATTTTTTCTGCTTCTTTTTCCCTCTGCCCTCCAATACTCTTCTTTTTAAGAATTTGGTCCTTTTATGTACATACTATATGCATTGAGATCTTTCTAAATCAATGGGTGTAAATAGGGTGGACTGGGGTGGTGGTCCCCCTTTATATGAAGGGGGACCACCACCCCAGTCTGCCAGTCCAGAGGCACTGTCTCCGACCGCCACGCAATGTTGAAGAGACGTGTCAACCATGACAGCCCTACAACATCCAGAGACTTGAGGTACTCAGGGCGGATCTCATCCACCCCCGAAGCCTTGCCACCGCGGAGCTTTTTAACCACCTCGGTGACTTCAGCCTGGGTGATGAAAGAGTCCAACCCCGAGTCCCCAGCCTCTGTTTCCACCACGGAATGCGTGATGGCAGGATTGAGGAGATCCTCGAAGTACTCCTTCCACCGCCCGATAATGTCCTCAGTCAAGGTCAGCAATCTCCCGCCCCCACTATAAACAGTGTTGGCGAAGCACTGCTTCCCCCTCCTGAGGCGACGGACGGTTTGCCAGAATCGCTTCGAGGCCAACCAGTAGTCCTTCTCCATGGCCTCACCGAACTCCTCCCAGGCCCGGGTTTTTGCCTCTGCCACAACCCGGGCCGCAGCATGCTTGGCCTCATGGTACCCGTCAGCCGCCTCAGGAGTCCCACAAGCCAACCACAGCCGATAGGACTCCTTCTTCAGCTTAACAGCATCCCTTACTGCCGGTGTCCACCTCCGGGTTCTGGGATTGCTGCCGCGACAGGCACCGCAGACCTTACGGCCACAGCTACGGGCAGCAGCATCGACAATAGATGCGGAGAACATGGTCCACTCGGACTGTATGTCTCCAACATCCCCCGGGATCTGGTCGAAGCTCTCCCGGAGGTGGGAGTTGAATACATCCCTGGCCGAGGGCTTTGCTAGGCGTTCCCAGCAGACCCTCACTATGCGCTTGGGCCTGCCAAGTCTGCCCGGCTTTCTCCTCCTCCAGCGGATCCAACTCACCACCAGGTGATGATCAGTGGACAGCTCAGCCCCTCTCTTCACCCGAGTGTCCAAAACCTGCGGCCGAAGGTCTGATGATACGACAACAAAGTCGATCATCGACCTCCTGCCTAGGGTGTCCTGGTGCCAAGTCCACTGATGGACACCCTTATGTTTGAACATGGTGTTCGTTATGGACAATCCGTGACTAGCACAGAAGTCCAATAACAAAACACCACTCGGATTCAGATCAGGGAGGCCATTCCTCCCGATCACGCCTCTCCAGGTGTCACTGTCATTGCTCACGTGGTCATTGAAGTCCCCCAGCAGAATAATGGAGTCCCCGGGAGGGGCACTATCCAGCACCCCCGACAGGGACGCCAAGAAGGCCGGGTACTCTGCACTGCCACTCGGCCCGTAGGCTGAAATGATAGTCAGAGACCTCTCCCCAACCCGAAGGCGCAGGGATACGACCCTCTCATCCACTGGGGTAAACCCCAACACGAGACGGCTGAGCTGGGGGGCAACAAGCAAACCCACACCAGCCCGCCGCCTCTCCCCGTGGGCCACTCCAGAGTAGAACAGAGTCCAACCCCTCTCAAGGAGCCAGCGAGGTGACATTCCACGTCCCTAGAGCCAGCCTAAGCATCCGGGGATCAGGCCGCTGAGGTCTCCACCTTCGTCCGCCACCCAATCCTCTTTGCACCGGTCCCTCACGGTTCCCCCTGCAGGTGGTGGGCCCACTGGGGGATGGCCTCGCGTCTCTCGTTCGGGCTTGGCCCGGCCAGGTCCCGCGAGGAGCAACCCGGCCACCAGGCGCTCTCCGACGAGTCCCGACCCCAGGCCTGGCTCCAGGGTAGGATCCCGGCTCCGCCGTACCGGGCGACGTCACGTGCCTTGATATTTTGTTCTTCATGAGGGATTCTTGAACCACTCTTTGTCTGACCCATCACTTAGAGCCTGTTTGCCATGGGAGACCCTACCAAGGGCATTTACGCCCCAGACAACATAGCCTCTAGGATCATTTGAGCACTCAAACCCCTTCACCACGTTAAGGTGGTGGTTCAAGGAGGGGAGGGCAAAATGGGCAAAATGTATTAGTCAATAAATAAAATTCTGTTCCCTCTCTGCTGCTCTCAAGGTAAATTTGAAAGAAAACAGCTACAGTAATATTCAGAATTTAGTCACATTTATTTGCTAATATATACAATATGTGTAGGTTAAAATCAGTGACCATGAGTGTGAGTTCTTAGAGGACTCCAGGAATCTCTCTTGAACTTTGCTCTAATAGATACAATCACTAAAAAAAAATAATAATAATAATTTCAAATGATTATTTGCTTATTTATTTTAGATATTTATTCATAGTTTGGGTTGGAAGTCAAAAACATGTTTTTTAATCTTCTACTGTGTTGCTGTTTATTATTAAGATTTATTTAGGGGTTATTGAGCCCATTCTGTAACTATAAGGCATTCAATACTTCTGTATAGCTGTTAAAAAAACCAAACTCCTCTAACTAATATTTAATGGAATAACTAACATGAGTGTTTTAAATTGTGTGGAGGAATTTTGGACCACTCTTCTTTGCAGAATTGTTTCATTTAGCCACATTCAAAGGCTTTAAATCATTCCTTGTCATTTTTAAGGTCACACCATAGCATTTCAATCAGTTTAAAGTCCGGACTGTGACTAGGCCCCTCTGAAATCTCGTTTTTTCCAAGACCATTCAGAGATGGACTTGCTGGTGTGCTCTGCCCTGCAGAATATCTCTGCTTGAGCCTAAGGTCAAAAACTGATGCTCAGACATTTTTCTTCAGGAGTTTCTGATAGAGAGCAGAATTTATGGTTCCCTAAATCATTGCAAGTCGTCCAGGTCCTAAAGCAGCAAAGCGGTCTCAGTCCATCACAGTTCCACCGCCATGTTCTACATCCCCTCTTTAGACTCCAAAAACGTGCTGCGAGAGTTATACATAAAGTAGGATTTTGTGATCACAACAATACTTTATTCCTGCAGTCCAAACTGCAAGATTTGGTAGATTTCTATACTGCACAACATCTACACACTCACAACTTCAAAGCAAAAAGGGGGTTATTATCTGAGGGGCTGTGGTAATTTTAAGATCCAAGCAGTGAGAACCACTAGGAAAAGTTTGTGTGTGTCCGTGTGTGGTGTTAAATTTTGGAACCGATTTGAATCGCAGCTCAAGCAATGTTTAAATATACAGGGGTTGGACAATGAAACTCAAACACCTGGTTTTAGACCACAATAATTTATTAGTATGGTGTAGGGCCTCCTTTTGCGGCCAATTCGTCTTGGGAATGACATATACAAGTCCTGCACAGTGGTCAGAGGGATTTTAAGCCATTCTTCTTGCAGGATAGTGGCCAGGTCACTACATGATACTGGTGGAGGAAAACGTTTCCTGACTCGCTCCTCCAAAACACCCCAAAGTGGCTCAATAATATTTAGATCTGGTGACTGTGCAGGCCATGGGAGTTGTTCAACTTCACTTTCATGTTCATCAAACCAATCTTTCACCAGTCTTGCTGTGTGTATTGGTGCATTGTCATCCTGATACACGGCACCGCCTTCAAGATACAATGTTTGAACCATTGGATGCACATGGTCCTCAAGAATGGTTCGGTAGTCCTTGGCAGTGACGCGCCCATCTAGCACAAATATTGGGCCAAGGGAATACCATGATATGGCAGCCCAAACCATCACTGATCCACCCCCATGCTTCACTCTGGGCATGCAACAGTCTGGGTGGTACGCTTCTTTGAGGCTTCTCCACACCGTAACTCTCCCGGATGTGAGGAAAACAGTAAAGGTGGACTCATCAGAGAACAAAACATGTTTCTCATTGTCCACAGCCCAAGATTTGCGCTCCTTGCACCATTGAAACCAACATTTGGCTTGGCATGAGTGACCAAAAGTTTGGCTATAGCAGCAAGGCTGTGTATATTGACCCTGTGGAGCTCCCGACGGACAGTTCTGGTGGAAACAGAAGAGTTGAGGTGCACATTTAATTCTGCCATGATTTGGGCAGCCGTGGTTTTATGTTTTTTGGATACAATCCGGGTTAGCACCCGAACATCCCTTTCAGACAGCTTCCTCTTGCGTCCACAGTTAATCCTGTTGGATGTGGTTCGTCCTTCTTGGTGGTATGCTGACATTACCCTGGATACCGTGGCTCTTGATACATCACAAAGACTTGCTGTCTTGGTCACAGATGCGCCAGCAAGACATGCACCAACAATTTGTCCTGTTTTGAACTCTGGTATGTCACCCATAATGTTGTGTGAATTTCAATATTTTGAGCAAAACTGTGCTCTTACCCTGCTAATTGAATCTTCACACTCTGCTCTTACTGGTGCAATGTGCAATCAATGAAGACTGGTTACCAGGCTGGTCCAATTTAGCCATGAAACCTCCCACACTAAAATGACAGGTGTTTCAGTTTCATTGTCCAACCCCTGTACATCAGTTTTAATCAAGATATAAAGAAATGGTTTGGTCATAATACATGGGGGCTCTGACTGGCTCTGTAATGTACATGTGTATATTGTGTATGTAATAACTATATATTGCATGTGTTGATTCTTTACTTTATGTATTATGTTACCGGTGTAATAGGCTATTATGATATGCACACCTTCCAAGGAATTCTGTTGTCAGTCCACAGAATATTTCCCCTAAACATTTGGTAATCATTAAGATTTCTTTTTTTAAATTGTGAGAGTTTGTGTTCTTTTTGGTCAGCAGGGGTTTTGCCAAGTCTTTTTCTAATTGTTGAATCATGAACTCTGACCTTAACTGAGGCAAGTGAGGTCTCCAGTGCTTTAGAGGTTCTGGGTTCTCTTATCACTCCCTGGATAAGTTGTGCAGGTGCTCATAGATTAATTGTGGTAGGTCGGTCAGTCCTAGGAAGTTTTGCCACTGTTCCAAGTTTTTACCATTTGTTTATTGGTTTTTCTGTGGTTTGTTGGAGTCCTAAGGCCATAGAGATGGCTCTGTAGCCCTTTCCAGACTGATAGATGTCAATGCCAGTTTTGTCTTGTGCTCTTGCTGTCAGACAGCTTCTATTTAGGTCATCTGTTGATTCTACAAGTCTGGTAATTAAGTTTAGGTATAGTGAGTGAAACTGAACCTAAAATGTGGTCAATCACAATAATTAAAGATATAATAATGGGGTTTGGTTATTGTTTCCCTTAGATACAGGTTGGTCTGGATAGTTTATTTCCTAAGGAAATGAAATCGTCCTTTGAAAACCACATTTTGTATTAAGGTTATTGTTATCTGATAATAACATTTTTTTGACAATTAAGGACAAGTCTGAAAGGGGCAAATACCTTTTCACATAAATTGAGAAATGTTATTCTGTTTTGAGATTTTCTCTCCTTAACAAATACAAAATTTGGATTGGGAAATTGTTTTTTTTTTTTTTAAACCAAGCTACAAACTTCTTGTCATTTACCCAAATAATCGTTTTTCAATTTCTAATTTCACACCATCCAGTGTTTTTAGCAATTTGAGAATATTCACCTGCGTGTGATCCTCCTTATCCCTGTAACCAGGACCATCTGCTCCAGAATAGTGTCAGATGTTGGGCTTAGACACTGAGAACAGAACATGCAACAACCTGAGCATGTTTTTTCACCTTTTAGAAGACTTATTTACACAAGCCCGTACACTTACCTCCACAGTTTGCTCAGCAGAGTCACTTCCTGCCTGTCTGAGAGTGCGTTCCACCTTGACTGCCTGCTTGGTTATAGTGCCCAGGAACTCTTTGCTGCAGAGTGTCTGTGGGTGATCCTCTCCTAACTGGAAGATACATTTTATGTAAGCAGACATGCACAAAGAAAATTATCCATCTGACTTTCTTTATCAGTCTCACACAGTTACGAACCAAGGACGTAAAGGCAGAGAAGGCTTCTTTCTCATTTGACATTGCACTTCTATAGTCTCCTTTACTGCACATCCACTGGGCCAAAAGGTGGTGGCTGCACAGAAAAGTGGAGGGTTAGTAATGATTTAGAAAAGGTAAATATATTAAAGTAAACTTACTTATTATACAGGCATTTTCCCAGTGTGAGCAATGAATGGCATCGTACCTGAGAGCGGTATGCATATCTGTGGGGCCGAAAAAGGAAGTGTTAAGTTTCAGTGCATTCTTTAGGAACTGCCCTGTTTGATCTTCTGTCAGAACCAGGCCAAGACAGCTCTGCAAGAAAACAAGTAGGAGAAAAACAAACCATTAGCAAAACCTGTATTTCCTCCTTTGTTACAATGTAATAAACTGCTTTGACCTACGTCCAGTGTTGCAGTGTACGGGTGGTCTTCTCCATGGACTGTTAGCATTAGCAGGCGAGCTCTGAGAAGACATTTCTGGGCCAGGGTTGTCTCCCCTCCAGCATATGCATACACTGCTAAGAGGGCCTATAAATCAGACAACGATGATGATAATAACACAGTCACAATTAGAACAAGTAAACACTGATGACAACTAAATACATAAGCCGTACTCACATATTGCTGTATCGTGTTTGGATGGTCAAAGCCAAGCACCCTCTCACTGATAACCACTGATTTCAGCTGAACACTGCGAGCCTGTCAGGGGTCAAAATTTAGGTGTCAGTTACATCCTGAAATGTGCTGTAGTACACTTTCAAATGCATCAACAGTGTTGTCAGATTTATTACTGAAGTAAAAGTAGTAATATAGTCACGTTGACCTTGTAACAGTATATACCATATACCCCATGAAAGTTTTGCGATAGAACAACTCAAAGTAGTGCATGATTTTGCAGTTAAAGAAAAGGTTTACATGATTTTTCAAGTTTTTGCCAATAAACATCTGAACACTGTAAAGTTAATTTGTATTTACAGTCTTGTCATCTTTTCTCAATAGGATTTAGGTGACCATTGTGACTTGCCAACTCTAACATAAAAACATGCTTTGATATAAAACATTCCACTGCAGTTCTGGCTGAATGTTTTTGGTTGTCCTGCTGTAAGGTGAACCTTGGCTGCAGTTTTAAGTCTTCTGCAGCCTTTTTGTCGGTTTTCTTCCATAATTCCCCTGAGTTTTGCTTCACATTAACCTTGAACAGGGTTTTTTTTAAACAACCTTTATTTGTCATGGTAATTGTACATTCTCTCCATTTAACCTATCCCTTAGGGAGCAGTGGGCTGCCACTGTGCGGCGCCTGGAGAACATTCTGGGGCTAAGGGTCTTGCTCAGGGACCCAAAGTGGCAAGCTGTGGGATTCGAGCAAGTGTACTTGCGGCCTCTCCAGGGCGCAAATGCCCTGTTCTCTAACCAGTAGGTCACCACCTTCCCTGTCCCTCCTAAAGAAAAGGATCCCCATCGCATGATGCTGCCACCACCTTGTTTCCACATGTGGGTGGTGGGTTCAGGGTGATGTGCACTCTTAGTTTTCTGCCACATATAGTGTTTTGCTTGCAGGCCAAAAACTTTGGTCTTTTCTAACCAGAGCCACTTCTTTCACATGTTTTCTGTGCCCTCTACATGGCTTGTGAAAACCTTAAATGGGCCTTTCTTTGGCTTTCTTTAACAATGTCTTTCTTCTTGTCACACATCCACAAACACCAGTTTTGTAGAGTTCACAGCCTATAGTTGTCCTGTCCACAGATTTTCCCACCTGAGCTGTGAATCTCTGCACCTCTTCCAGAGTGACCTGGGGGCTCTTGGCTGCTTCTCTGATGATGCTCTCCTTGCTAAGCCTTCCAATTTAGGTGGATGCTTGGCAGGTCTGCAGTGGACCATATTGTTTTCATTTTCAGATGATGGACTGAACAGGTCTCTATGGGATGTTCAGTTTGGGATATTGTTTTATAACCCAACCTTGCATTTAACTTTCTCCCTGACCTGTCTGCTTTTTCTTGGTCTTCATGATGCTGTTTGTTCACTAATGTTCTCTAACAAACCTCTGAGGCCTTCGCAGGTCAGCTGGATGTATACTGAAACTAAATCACTCACTGGTGAACTACATTTACTAATTAATTGACTTCTGAAGGCAATTGGTTGTACAGGATTTTAACTTAGAGGTCTCAGAGTAAAAGTGGCTGTATGGAAAATGCAGATCACACTTTTTAGTTTTCCGTTTATAAAATATTTTGAAAACCATGCATCATTTTCCTTTTAACTCAATTATGCACTGCTTTGTGGTGGTCTGTCACATAAAATACCAATAAAATAGGCCGATGTCTCTGGCTGTAATGTGCCACAAGGTGAAAGCATTTCAGCGGTATTAATATTTTTGTAAGGCTCAGAGTAATGTAAAAGTAATTAGCCGCAGTCAACCATATCTGGAGAATGCAAATAAAATATCTTAAAATCTGCTAACATGCCGTCATTTCTGTCAGAAGTTGAAAGGCTGTGGAGTTGTAAGCATACCTCTGCTGCTTTGCCCTGCAGGAAGGTCACCTTGGCCAACAGGCTGTTGCAGTAACACGCCTCAGGGTCCAGATCATCACACACCCTGCCATACAGGTAAGCTGCTTCCTTCAGCTGTTCGTGGGCCTGATCCAGCAAGCCTGCACAGCAGAATGGGGAATTGTGAAGTAAAGAAGATCCAATCAAAAGCATGTGTTCAACATATAGCCAATATTTTTTTTTTCTTGTTAACATACCCTTTTGAATGGAGTTCTGTGCAGCACGGTATGCTTTGGAAGCATCCACAGTCGGCATGTCGATGTGTTTAACAACAGGGAAGATGTTGAGGATGTCGTCCGGATTGATGGGAGCTTTGTTCTGGTTGTCAAGGATGTAGTCTCTCAGCCTCAACTGGTGCAGATACACAATGAGAGTTCTTAAAGGTTTTTCCTTGGAGTTTATGTAGCTCTCATTCTATTTGAATATTTCTAATATATACATTGTGTCTTATCTTGATTACATCGTTAGAAAAGAAAAATTTGATTCAAAGAAACAAAGTTTAATGTTTAGGTTACCTGCACTCCAGTCTTTAAACAGAATTCTCTCAGCAAAGAGAGCTTTTGCAGTCCATAGTGCTCCACCAAGTGATTCGGACTAGAGCTATGAGAGAATGGCAAGGGTTAAATATTAACTTTACCACAGCATAACAAACAAAAAGGGTGAACAAGCAGTCTGTGTCCTCTCACCCAAGACTGTCAGAGATGTCATATGTTTCAACCGCATCTTGGCAGACCAGATTCCACAGCTCAGCTCCAGTTAGCATGCTCCAGGGCATGCTCTCTGAGGCCCCGGCCCCACGGCCACGCCTCCTTGACTTTTTCTTAGCTTCCTCTCCGCCAGGAGAGGGCATGAAGTGGTGAACCAGCAGGCAACCGAGGAAGTGACTGATGGCTGAAGAGAGGCTCGGTACGTCCACACCCTACAAAGACGTGACCAGATCCTTAGCAATATTTTTTTGTGGAGGACCACACCCGTTGACATAGTGCCAGTCAGAAGTTTACATACACTCATCACAGCCAGAACTGTCATATTCATTTTGGGCTTTTAATTGGTGAACGTCAAGGTTCTGTAAGTTCTCAACAGGTTGCTTTGAGTTGAATGGAGACCCACCAATGGATGTATATTAAGTCAACACCTCAAACACTGCTTCCTTGAGTGACATCATGGGAAAATGAAAGGAAATCCACCAAGATATAAGGAAGAGACCTTGTTGACCTCTACAAGTCTGGTTCATTCTTGGGGACAATTTCCAGATTTCTCAACATACCACCTTGGGGCATCTGGAAATTGTACTCAAAGATGCCTCAAGCATAAACATCATTGGAATGTTTAATCATGATACATTTCAGGAAAGGTTTCCGTACTTTCGGTTTGGAATGTACAAATCAACCCCAGAACCAAAGGAAATAAAACTTGTTGGCTGAAGCTCGTAAGAAAGAGTCATTAACCACAGCGAAACGAGTCGTTCACCAGCATGAGGTTGAAGACCCCTCAGAACAGATGAAGCCATTACTCCAAAAGCAGCATAAAATTCCAGATTAAAGTTTGGAAATGCAGCCAGGAACGGTTACCTTTTATTGTAAACTTGTCTAAAAAAAACTAAAATGATGTGTATAGCCATATGACCATTGTTACATTTGGAGGTAAAAGTGGGAAGCTTGCAAGACCTCAAGAACACAATCCACATTGTGAAGTACAGGGTGGCAGTATCAAGTTGTGTGGGTGTTTTGCAGCAGGAGGGACTGGGATTGGAAATATTGTAGCGGCATTTCTAAACATCAGCCAGGAGGTTAAAATTGATCTTACAAGTGGACAATAAATACCACCAACTACGTTACAAAATGTTTTATAGACAACAAAATCAATGTTTTAAAGTGGTTATTGAAAAGCCCGGAAATCAGTCTATTGAAAATTTGTGGGCAGAATTAAAAAGGTGTGCGGGAGCGGCCTATAAACCAGACTCAGTTACACCAGTTCTGCCAGGAGGAATGGACCTAAATTAAAACAAACTGTTGTGAGAAGCTTGTGGAAGAATACCCAAAATGTTTGAGTCATACAATTTAAAAGCAATGGTAGCAAATATTGAGGTAATGTATGCAAACTTCCAACCAGAACTGTCCTTTACCCACCAATATTTTAAGGTGTCCAAGCATAAGAAATTATAGGAGTCATTACAGAATTCTGCAAAGTACCTGTAGGAAATGGTTGAACACTCTTTTTGCTGAGCGGATGAAAATTTCCCCTATAGTTGATCTCTGTTTCATACCAAAAAAGAGAATGAAGAACGTTGTTAAAGCCGTTGCATTGGGACAGTTTTAAATATGTCAATTAAATATCTGCATATGAAGCAAACCATTATATGCCTGAGGCGCTCCTTGTGTTCTGACTGGGAAATAGCCTTGACCACGTGACCCAGGTAGCGGAGGTTGATGCCTTTCTGGTGTAGCACCTGTTTTAGAGAAGCTCCGTCCATCGGCGCCTCATTGCTTTGTAGGCAACACTGCAACTACAACCACAAACATTAAAACATATTATGCATTGATTTCATTGTCAGGCAGAATTTCCCTGTGACATGGAATCTGAAACATTGGAGACACGCACAAAGGCTGGTATCTGGTGTGTGATGATAAAAGCTGCAGCTTCTCTCAGCAACTTCTCCTGCAGGTTTGTTGATGCACTCTCAGTGGGAGGAAAATGTATTCCTGAATGCAAAACACAAGAAGAATGGCTCTAAAAATGATATACTGTCTGTGAATGCTATTTCTGAGAAGGCACAGCTAGTGTGTATACCTGGAGAGAAAACATTTGGGTTAAAGCGCATCTCAAAGATAATGTCGCTAACTGAGCTCACGTCTTTGCACGCAGCTCGTACTGCATCAGTCGCTCGAGAGTCACCTGGGAAAAAGTAAAAATTGGTCCAGAATAAAATGTGTGCTTTGTATTAAACATAACTGGAATTCCATTTTACAGGAATGTGGTAAAACACTCCCTACAGGCCGTTGCACATTCTTCAAATCCTCCATTTTCATCCATTTTCTCCTTCACACGTTCAGTGAACTGACAATGTCTGAAAACAAACAAAGTAAACATTTAAACTTAATGAAAAAATAAGTTAAAACTGAATAAATTTTTTTTTCTTTCATACTAAACTCACTTGTGCTGAATGAAAGCCTGCACCAGCTCTGGCCTCAGTCTACATAGACCATGAGGAAAGCTTTTTGGAAGCCCAGTTGTGCCCCGATAATCCTCTGCCCAACCTTCTTTCTCATTCCCGTTCCTCTTCTCCTCATTCTCTTCACAGCTTTTGCTGCTGTCTTCCTCTCCAGCAGATATCTGACTTTGTGTTTCTTCCTCTGGGCGGAAGTTGGCATCAGCTGGGAAGCTTCTGAATACATCTAGTAAATAGAACCTCCCATCGGCCCCCAGTAGCCCCTGAGCATCCACGGAGGTGAACAGAGGTACCTGGTGCCCCTTGGGAGCCACAACAACATGTCTCTGGATGGACAGACTTTTGGCCGCGTGAGCCAGTAGGGCTAGCAGCCGCCTGCGATGAGGGGATTCTTGGGGCCCTGCATTCACTCCATAAAGCAAACCTCTGAGAACAGAAGAAGAAGTCTAACACAGCTCATCACTCGGAACAAATTAAGGCCACAGGTAGTAAGTACCTCGAGGCAGGAGAATCTTTCTGATCCTGCTCTGAGCTTTCAAAGCCAGGAGCCAGACCCTGGGCCGACAGGCGTACTCCTCTGTAGTCTACGATGGCTGTAGGTATGGTATGCAGCCCCTGCAGCCCCTCTAAGTCACTGTAAGCCTGCACGCCACTAAGCTCCAGCCTCTGAGCAGCCCTGAAAGCAGGAGATGAGAAAAAACATAAAGCAAAATTGAGAAAAAAGTTAATTTATCCTTTGATTAAAACCTCTGGTATACAAGTAAAAAGCCTCAAAATAAATGACAATTTTTTTCAGTAGGATGAACCTAACATTATGAAATATTTGGTATCTACAAAAATCACAATGTAGCTATTCTAAAATGTGTCACAATCATTGGCACCCACAGTGCATTGCAAAAGTATTCACCATTTGACATTTTCAGATTTTACAACCAAACACTTTAATGTATTTTATGGGGATTTTATGTAACAAAATAGTATATAACACAGGATAACAGTTTTTTAAATTATTGCCTTATAACATCTTTCCATCAACAGTCACCAGCTTTCCTATCCCTGCTGAAGTAATGTATTCCCACATCATGATCCTGCCACCACCATGTTTCACTATGGCAATAGTGTGTTCACAGTATCGTTCAGTGTTCATTTCCACCCGACACAGCATTTTGCATGTTGGCCAAAAAGTTCAATCTTGGTCTCATCTGACCAGAGTACCTTCTTCAATATATTTGTTGTGTCCTTTACATGGCTGGAGGCACACTGACAATTTCTTATGCTATCTTTCAACAATAGCTTTCTTCTTGCAACTCTTGTATAAAGGCCAGATTTGTGGAGAACACAACTAATAGTTGTTGTGCTGACAGATTTTCCTACCTGAGCTGTGGACCCCTGCAGCTCATCCAGTATTTCTATGGGCCATTTTGGTTTGATTAGTTGATTAGAATGTTTAGGAACTTTTAATTAGTAGTCCATGACTTCCTGTGTGCTTGGGGTACAATTATAAAATGAATTAGAGGCCAATTTCTCTTAGCCACTCTTCAATATGGGAAAGACAAAAGAGCATACTATTTAAGTAAGACAAATATGTGTTGATCTTTTTAAGTCAAGAAATGGCCACAAGAAAATAACAGCTCTCCTAAACTTGCCCACATAGTCAAAGCAACAATTATTCAGTTTAAAGTAGTTTAAATCAACTGGAACTATAACAAACACAACAAGTCAAGAACTAAAGTTCTTCTTCTCGACACGCAAAGTAAGGAGCCTGGTAAGGAAGGCGTACAACATCTCCAAAGCTCACTGTCAGGGAACTGCAGCAAAGAGTGGCATCTTGGGTTCAACAAGTCCCCATAACAATTTATTGTGATGCTTTCATACACATATTTATGATGGGTTACAGTAATAGTGGATGCTGTAGATGTACAGATGAACTGTAGATGTACAGTTTTACATGCATACTATCTCACATGTATGCTACTTTTGACCTTTATTACCTGCGTCCCCTCTCACCACCAAACAGTGGACTTGCGGCCCCCTGGCTCATGAACAAGCCACTCCACAAGAATGCTGGGTCCTCTGGGTTTCCATTTACTGGCTCAACAAATCCATCTAGAACAGTCTCCCCCCCCTGCATAACAGTCCTCACGAAAGCACTGTTAACCTGAGGTGTGGGTAAAATAGGAAGCAAACAGAAAAAACAATTCAGAAACATGTGGAAACTGTACTTCTTTCATAAGTAAAAACTTTCATGGGCTTATTTCTCACCTGTAGCAAAGTTTTGTCTCTCTGCAGCCTTTCTTCCAGACTTCCTTGTGGAAGATCCCTCGCAGCTTGTAACTCCTCATTCCAGTCTGGAGCCTAAATGCAAGACCAACAATCAGATAAGGTATATTTATGTTTTATGCAATATATCCACAAATATAAACAACAGCAAACCACTGCTGTGTGACAAATAACCTGTGCTGCTGCCTGTTCATCCACGCCCAATCTACTGAAGGTGTTCTTGTGCGCACGAGAAGTGCATGGAGGTCCGAGCCAGCACAGTGTGTGGTAAGGCGTGGGCATCGCCTCTAATGGTGGCTGCTGTGGCCTGAAGAAGGAAAGACATTATGCACTTCCATACGCAAACTCAGCTGCAGGGAATCTGACTCTGGTATTTAATATTACTTACCTATTTTTGAGTGTGGCGAAGGCTTGTTTGAAAATAGGACTGATGTGACACAGCAGGTCAGTGAGACAGTGACAGGCAGGAGAAGATTGTGCAGGACGAGGGTCAAATATATCTTCAGTAGATCTAAACACGATAAAGAAGAAACTTAAAAATTGTTCATTATAAATGCAACCAGTGTCTTACAAAGGTAGTACTGCCCCCAGAACCTGTCATTTTGTCATGTTACAACCAAAAACTTCAATTCATATTATTGGGATCTGTTGTGACAGACCAACACATGCATGCTGGCTGTCTCCCCTAAATTACTGGCAAGCTGCACTTTTTCTTGTTTTTTTTATCAATGTCTTTATTTCTGTCTTTCTTTCTATCTAGTTATTGTGTCAACAGATTCTCCCACCTGAACTGAGGGCCTCTGCAGCTCCACAGTTACCATTAAAATCTTGGCAACTTCTCTGTTTGATGCTGTCCTTGTCTGCCCTGTCAGTTTAGATAGATTACCATATCTTGGTTATGTTTGCAGTTGTGTCATACTCTTTCTGTTTTCAAACCATGAAATAAACAGTTCTCCATAACATTTTCAAAGCCTGGGATCTTGTTTTATAACCTAACTCTGCTTTAAGCTTATCCCCAACTTTTAACCCTTCTCCCAAACCTCTCCACAGTGTTCTTCCTGTCCACTGTGTTCCTTGGTCTTCATGATGCTTTTTATTTACTGATATTATCTAACAAACCGTTAAGAAATCCACAGAACTGATATAACTAAGTGACTTCTGAAGGCAATTGGTAGTATGCATTTTATTTAGGGGCATCAGAATAATTGCATGCTGGTTTGTATTGTTCTAAAATTCCTCCCGAAAAATATGTGAAAAAATTTGACAAAGTTTGAACAAGAGTACTTTTGCTAGGTACTGTACATCTTCAAAGACATTGCTCTAATATAAAAACATGTCTAATTATTGCTGCCTAGTCCGAAAAGCAAATAATATGTGTCATAAATGTGCAGACCTGTTTAGGAAGAAACCTTTGGGACAGGATGTGATGTCACAATGCCGACCCTCTATTGTCGCCACTGTGATGTACATGAAGTCTCCCTGCAGCTTCCTGTGTCCTGGAGGGGGGTGCCAGCAGCTGAGAGACAAATCTTTCAGGTAGCTGGGGGCCTGGTAAGGATAAAGACGCATAAAGAGGAAGCGGGTAAATTGGTGTTTTTGTTAGGTCAAACTAGCTAAATACCCAGACAGAGTGTATGAATGGTGTATTATTTTGCCTCACAGAAACCTGGCTGCAGCAACAGGATTATGTTACTATAAATGAGTCAACTCCTACTAATTACTTAAATTTTCACATTCCTCGAAATACTGGGCGAGGAGGAGGAGTAGCAACCATCTTTTAGTCCGATTTATTGACTAGTCCCAGACCAATCAATAGCTACAACTCTTTTGAACATTTAATCCTTAGTTTTCCTCGTCCAAATTGCAAAGCACTAAAACCACTTCTGTTTGTTGTTTTGTACCGTCCATCAGGTCATTACTCTCAATTTTTAGATCAGCTTTGCAGACCTTTTATCTGATTTAGTATTAAATACAGATAAGGTTATTATAGTGGGGGATTTTAACATTTATGTTGACACTGAAAGTGATAGCCTAAATATAGCGTTTAATGCTATCTTAGACTCAATTGGCTTTGCTCAAAACATTAACAAACCTACCCACCTTTGTCTTCATTCTCTGGACCTTGTGCTGTCTGACCATTTCTTAATAACCTTTGAGTTTAAAGAAAAAATTTATTATAGTAGATCATTATCATACAATGCTATAACAGCCTTTAAAGAATCTGTTCCACTTTTGATTTCCTCATTATCACAGAAAAACACAGTGGAGGGCAATAATTTTGTTTCTTCCCTTTCACAAATTGATTCTCTTGTTTATAGTGTTACTTCATCATTGCGTGATGCATTAGACAATCCAGCCCCCTTGAAAAATAAGGTAATTATTCATAGAAGGCTGGCTCCCTTGTTTAATTCAGAGCTGCGTACTTTAAAGCACAATGTTAGAAAATTGGAGAGTAAATGGCACTCTACACACCTAGAGGATTCCTACTTAATCTGGAAAAATAGCCTGCTGTTGTATAAAAAGACACTTCACCAAGCTAAAACCACATATTTCTCATCATTAATAGAAGAGAACAAGAATAATCCTTGGTGTCTCTTTAGTACAGTTGCTAAACTTACACAGAGTCATAGCTCTGTTGAGCCATCCATTCCCTTAGCTCTTAGCAGCCATGACTTTATGGGATTCTTCTTAAATAAAATTGATTCTATTAAAAATAAAATCTTTGACATACTCTCGAAGATGATTACTTCATCCTCAGCAAGTGAGACAACATTGGAAGTAACTGTAGAACCTGATCTGTGTTTGGACTGTTTTGATCCTGTGGACCTTCCTGAGTTATCGGAAATATTAGCTTCATCTAAACCTTCAACTTGTATGTTAGACCCAATCCCAACCAAACCCCCTCACCAAAAGGTTATTGCTGGGTTTTAAGCAGAGTGAGTGTAAAAAACAATTTACCATGCTTTGAGCATATGATCAGTTTTCTAAAAGTGAAAAGACAATGGCAAATCTGCAAACCTACCAAGACATGGTCATCCATCTAAACTGACAGATCGTTCTGGCAAGGAATGCAATAATCACAGAAACCGCCAAGAGGTCCATGGAAACTGATTTCGTACCGGTGTCACGTATTTCCACTGACAAAGAGGTTCAACTTATATGTTTGACCCAATCCCAACCAAATTATTTAAGGAAGTGTTCCCTCTGATTGCCAGTCCCATTTTAGATATGATTAATCTATCTTTAGTAAATGGATATGTACCACAAGCTTTTAAGGTAGCTGTAATTAAGCCTTTACTTAAGAAACCTTCGCTTGATCGAGATGACTTAATAAATTACAGACCTATATCCGATCTTCCATTCTTATCTAAAATTCTTGAGAAAATAGTTGCTAATCAAATGTGTGAGCATTTACACAGCAATGACCTGTTTGAAGAGTTTCAGTCAGGTTTCAGAGCTCATCATAGCGCTGAAACAGCTCTGCTGAAAGTCACTAATGATATTCTTATGGCCTCAGATAATGGACTTGTGTCTGTACTGGTTCTGTTAGATCTCAGTGCTGCATTTGATACAGTCGACCATAATATTCTCTTAAAAAGGCTGGAATATGCTGTAGGGATCAGGGGAACAGCACTAGGCTGGTTTAAATCTTATTTGTCTGACAGATTCCAGTTTGTTCATGTAAATGATAAATCATCTTTAAACTCCGGGGTTAATTGTGGAGTACCACAGGGTTCAGTACTTGGGCCAATTCTCTTTACTATATATATGCTTCCAATAGGTCAAATTATCAGGCAGCATAGAATAAATTTTCACTGTTACGCTGATGACACTCAGCTTTACTTATCCATGAATCCTGATGAGCCCAACCAGTTAGATAGACTACAAGCATGTCTTGAAGACATAAAAACTTGGATGACTTTAAATTTTCTACTTCTAAATTCAGACAAGACAGAAGTTGTGTGGACCGGAGTCTTTAAAAAAGAAACTGCTTAGTCAATCATTTAACCTGGATGGCATTAAATTGACCTCCATAATAAAGTAAAAAACCTTGGTGTTATTTTTGACCAGGACATGTAATTTAAATCCCATATTAAACAGGTTTCTAGTATTTCCTTTTTTCATCTCCGGAACATTGCCAAAATTAGAAATATCCTGTCAAGGAGTGACGCTGAAAAACTAGTCCATGCATTTGTTACTTCAAGGCTGGACTATTGTAATTCTTTACTATCAGGATGTCCACAAAATGCAGTTAAAAGCCTTCAGCTGATTCAAAATGCTGCAGCAAGAGTTCTGATGAAAATTAAAAAGAGAGATCATATTTCTCCTACTTTAGCTTCCCTTCATTGGCTCCCTGTTAAATCCAGAATAGAATTTAAAATTCTCCTCCTCACATATAAAGCCCTTAATGATTTAGCTCCATCATACATCAGAGATCTGATTGTTCCATATGTTCCTAACAGAGCACTTCGTTCTCAGACTGCAGGTTTACTGGTGGTTCCTAGAGTCTCTAGAAGTAGAATGGGAGGCAGATCCTTTAGTTATCAGGCTCCTCTCCTGTGGAACCAGCTCCCAGTTTTAGTCCGTGTGGCAGACACCCTGTCTACTTTTAAGGCTAGGCTTAAAATTTTCCTTTTTGATATAGCTTATAGTTAGAGTGGCTTAGGTTATCCTGAGCTATCTTACTTATTTTTTTTACCTCCATCTTCTTCCCTCCCTGTTGGATGGAGTAAGGGGGAGTCAGGTTTAGCCTAAACCGGCTCAGTTATGGTTGAGGTGCAAACACACCCTCCATTTCTACTACCTGTATGACTCCTTCTCTTTTCCAATGGTTATGGTCATCTGACAGAGAGAGGTATCCCAATCGTTGTGGTTAGTATAACAATGGCCATCAGTGGGCTGTAGATGGACAAACTGTCTACTTTTAAGGCGAGGCTTAAAACTTTCCTTTTTGATAAAGCTTATAGTTAGAGTGGCTTAGGTTATCCTGAGCTGTCTCTGTAGTTATGCTGCTATAGGCTTAGGCTGCTGGATGACGTAATGACCACTTTCACCCTCTTCGCTACATTCTCACACTACTCTCTAATTCTGCATTATTTGCTGTTATTTCAGTTTTTAACTTTATGTTCTCCCTCTTTTCTCTTCCTAGAAGCTACACCTGGTCTGACTCTGTTTCTACCTGTGACACCTTTCTGGAGAGGGGCATTGTCCAAGCTTCTGCTGGCAACAACTTAATGTTCACCCTCTACCGATGATACACATGGCCCTGTCTTTCAGTGTTTAACCCTTTCTCTCTCCTAGACATGGTATTTGACAGAGTTTTTATTGTGACTAACTCTATGTGCTCTCTTTCAGACTCTAACCTTGAAAACTGGCTCAGAGTTTAGTTGTTTTTTTTTTCTAGATGCAATGACTAAAGGAGCTACATCCATTAACATTTACTTTTCCTTCCCATAGAAAGTACTCCTGGATCAGTGCAGAGTTTGTCCTCTCTACTGTCGCTACATGCATGCTCAGTATGAGGGATTGCTGCAAAGTCAACGCCAGTGACTGTCCACTGTCTCTACATGCTCATCCGGAAGGAGGAAATGCTGCAAGTCACTGACTGGATGCAATCTGCTGGGTTTCCTTAGACAGAAAAACTTTTTATCCAATTTGAATAAATAACTGAATCTGACTGCACTGTTCAATGGTTGGTTATTAATTGGAATGTATGTACCTGACTTTTGTGAAGTGCCTTGAGACGACATGTGTTGTGAATTGGCACTACAGGTCCTTCTCAAAATATTAGCATATTGTGATAAAGTTCATTATTTTCCTTAATGTCATGATGAAAATTTAACAGTCATATATTTTAGATGCATTGCACACTAACTGAAATATTTCAGGTCTTTTATTGTCTTAATACGGATGATTTTGGCATACAGCTCATGAAAACCCAAAATTCCTATCTCACAAAATTAGCATATCATTAAAAGGGTCTCTAAACGAGCTATGAACCTAATCATCTGAATCAACTAGTTAACTCTAAACACCTGCAAAAGATTCCTGAGGCCTTTAAAACTCCCAGCCTGGTTCATCACTCAAAACCCCAATCATGGGTAAGACTGCCGACCTGACTGCTGTCCAGAAGGCCACTATTGACACCCTCAAGCAAGAGGGTAAGACACAGAAAGAAATTTCTGAACGAATAGGCTGTTCCCAGAGTGCTGTATCAAGGCACCTCAGTGGGAAGTCTGTGGGAAGGAAAAGGTGTGGCAGAAAACGCTGCACAACGAGAAGAGGTGACCGGACCCTGAGGAAGATTGTGGAGAAGGGCCGATTCCAGACCTTGGGGGACCTGCGGAAGCAGTGGACTGAGTCTGGAGTAGAAACATCCAGAGCCATCGTGCACAGGCGTGTGCAGAAAATGGGCTACAGGTGCCGCATTCCCCAGGTCAAGCCACTTTTGAACCAGAAACAGCGGCAGAAGCGCCTGACCTGGGCTACAGAGAAGCAGCACTGGACTGTTGCTCAGTGGTCCAAAGTACTTTTTTCGGATGAAAGCAAATTCTGCATGTCATTCGGAAATCAAGGTGCCAGAGTCTGGAGGAAGACTGGGGAGAAGGAAATGCCAAAATGCCAGAAGTCCAGTGTCAAGTACCCACAGTCAGTGATGGTCTGGGTGCCGTGTCAGCTGCTGGTGTTGGTCCACTGTGTTTTATCAAGGGCAGGGTCAATGCAGCTAGCTATCAGGAGATTTTGGAGCACTTCATGCTTCCATCTGCTGAAAAGCTTTATGGAGATGAAGATTTCATTTTTCAGCATGACCTGGCACCTGCTCACAGTGCCAAAACCACTGGTAAATGGTTTACTGACCATGGTATCACTGTGCTCAATTGGCCTGCCAACTCTCCTGACCTGAACCCCATTGAGAATCTGTGGGATATTGTAAAGAGAACGTTGAGAGACTCAAGTCCCAACACTCTGGATGAGCTAAAGGCCGCTATTGAAGCATCCTGGGCCCCCATAAGACCTCAGCAGTGCCACAGGCTGATTGCCTCCATGCCACGCCGCATTGAAGCAGTCATTTCTACCAAAAGGATTCCCGACCAAGTATTGAGTGCATAACTGTACATGATTATTTGAAGGTTGACGTTTTTTGTATTAAAAACACTTTTCTTTTATTGGTCGGATGAAATATGCTAATTTTGTGAGATAGGAATTTTGGGTTTTCATGAGCTGTATGCCAAAATCATCCGTATTAAGACAATAAAAGACCTGAAATATTTCAGTTAATGTGCAATGAATCTAAAATATATGAATGTTAAATTTTCATCATGACATTATGGAAAATAATGAACTTTATCACAATATGCTAATATTTTGAGAAGGACCTGTATATAAATAAACTGAATTGAATTGAATTGTATGTACCCACCTCTTGTTGAGAAGTGTGTGGTAGCAGGGCCATAAGTGGTCTTTCTGAGGAACCAGGCAAAAGATACTCAGGTGGAGCTCCATCCTGGTTGGCTGATTCTCCCTTTGTGTTGCTTAAAGAGCGCTTCAGGGTCTTTCCATTTGGTAAGCCCGAGTCTGTACCAGGAACAAAGAGAGATTTCAGAATGAGTCAAAAACTACTTCTCTGTTGCCCTCTTGTCTTTGTGGACAGTTTCTGTGTGCATTTACCAGGTGTGTGTGTGAGGGTCTCCACTACGCTTGGTGATCGTCCTTCTCTCAGTGCATCATGAGGTCCGGATGCTCTCAGCAGCTCCACAACCCGAGCCAAGTGGAGTCTGGCGGAGTGGGAGGTATAAGGCTCTGCAGAGGCACGGATTGGTTAACATCAGATTTAGCCTGACCATCTTTATGAAAGTCACAGTGAAGCGGGAAAGGTCTAGTGAACCTGTGAAATGAGCAACACTGCTCACAAAGCATCCAGAGCATCCCTATGTGGACAGTGACCAGTTAGTGGAGATACTTTACATCTAAGCTTTTAATATTAACATCCATCTATTTTCTGTCTCAGTGGGGTCGGTGACTATCTCCAGTAATCTGTGAGCAAGAAGCAGGGCACACCTTGAACAGCTCACCAATTTGCAGAGTCTTGTCACAGAGTAATTATTTTTGGTCTGGGCTCTGAATGGGCCATTCTAACATATGAATATGCCTTGATTTAAAGCATTCCATTGTAGATCTAGGTATAATTTCTCAGGACTTCCTTTTATTTAGCTCCATCCGTCTTTCCATCAGCTCTGACCTGCTTCCCTGTCCCTGCTAAGGAAAACAATTCCCACAGTATGGGTGTGTTCGGACAAATGTACAGTGTTTTCTGGTATGCATAGCGTTTTGCATGTAGGCAAAAAGTTCAGTTTTGTTCTCATCTGACCAGAGCAGAGCAGAGCACCTTCTATCCACATATTTGCTGTGTCCTCTACACTGCTTGTGGCAAATGGGTATTTTAATGGCGTTCATCTCACCAGTCTTCCATAAATAACAGATTTTTTTCTTTTAATCCATGACTAATAGTTGTCCTATCAACAAATTCTCCCACCTGAGCTCTTCCAGAGTTACCATGGGCTTTTTGGTCGCTTCTCTGATTAGTGCTCTACTTGCTGATTTGCCAGTTTAGGTGGATGCCCGTGGCTTGGCTGGTTTGTGGTTGTGCCATCCATTTTTAGAAGATGAACTGAGCAATGTCCCAGAGGTTCATAGCTTTGAATGTTGTTTATAACTTCACCCCTACCGCTCTAGAGCGTTATCTCTGACCTGTCCGCTGGTTTCCTTGGTTTTCATGAAGCTGTTTGTTTACCTATATTATTTAATACACCTCTAAAGTCATCACAGAACAGCAAGATTTAGATTAACATGACATTACACACAGGTGGACTCTAGATGACTTGTGCAGGCAACTGTTGCTCTAAATCTAATAGAGGGCATTCAGGGGACCAAAATACATATGCAAAATGTGACAGTTTTAAGGGTATGGCTACTTTTTCGACTATTGGTATAAATGATAAATCAGAACAACTGTGATGATTCTGCTTTGACGATATTTTTAAACATTACTGAATCATGAGGTTACAGTGTGAAATCACACAGAATAAGTCAATTGAACAGTATAATAAAATAGTACCCTCCACCAGGCGAATGAGAGCTCCTGCTTTAAGGCCCTTGAGGCTTTGCAGTTCAGAGAGGGGATCCAAAGTCACCCCAGCTACAGCTAGAGACAAGTTGGAGCGTGGGCACACCTCATTCCTCGAGAGCAGGGCCATTATTGCATCTTGAACGAGCCAAAATGCATTGACCTATACAGCATAAAACCGAGAGAACTTAATGTAATGTAACTCTGAATCATGAAACCAAAATTGAATTGTGGAAGATAAAACTAATATGTAGTTTTTGTACCTGAAGTTCAAATGGCTCCACTCCTGCACCTTGGATCTTTACAGGAAACGCTGTGTCCTCATCCTGTTTGATATCAACAGCATCATCTCCACCGGGTGTGCTGGTTGCATCTATGTGAAGGAGAGACTGGAGAAACTCAACTGACTGTGAATAATTACAAGGTCCAGTGAAAGAGGAGAAAATAATTTGGGTTATTTTTCCTCCCTTCTGCCTATTACATCCCTGAATAGTCTCCCGTTAACCAAACCTGGAAAACACCTGGATAACTGAGTGAAAGAATAAATGAGGTATAATTATTACATAATATGCTTTAATTTTTTCTGTGGTTTATGTTTTTAAATCCCCTTCAGCTAACCAAAAACAAATTTCCTTCTTCATTAAGAAAACAGGAAAAGAAAAACATGCCAAGATGAAGACAAATAGGGGATGGCTGCAGATTTAAACACACATGTAGAGCCAGAGGGAAAGCAGGACTCAGCGAGTTATCCAAACTGGTGTGTGACTAAACCTCCTGAATTTTCCCACTGGCCTTCATGTCATCTCCAGGTAAAGCGACAGCCACACCCAGTACTAGCATTAGCAGACAGCACAATGTTACAGAAAAACAAAAGTTTGACTTCTTCTATTCAATGCTGAAGGCACATAAGACAACGATCCTGATCTGTATGTAATTACTGTTCTTCCTTCTACAGTAGATTATCTTCTCATCTTGTCAATCTGGATCTGCTTTGCTACTGGAAAGCTCCCAATAAATAGGTAGCTGCTATTGGCTAAAGGACTGCACCTCCTCTCTGCAAGCTAAGAAGGCATCATGTGTTCTCTACAGGAGCTGTTGCTTTATTACAACAGAAAAAATAAAAATAAACTTCATTGAGGATCACCTCTCTGGTCCGAAAATACTATTTTCAGTTTTGTCAAAATTAGTCACCTTTGGTCATTTTTGCTTAAACTGGAGCAACTTAGAAAGTGGAAACAAATTAAATGCAAAAGGCTGCTAATAACAAAGTAATTAAAGGTCATGTTTAAAAAACTTTGTGTTATGTGAAAATATGTTTGCTTGTTTTTTTTTATGTATAAATGATCCTTAAGTTGGTGTGGAATGGCTTAAAAAAACACTTCTCTGCATTGACTCAGGTAAAAGACGCCAACTTTAAAAGACCCTAATAAAAGCCTGGGGAATTAAAAACTTTATAGGATTATAATAAAGTCTAAAATATCTTAAACAAACTAATAAAAATGTTCAGCATCATATATGTGACACAAAGCATTCCAGTAATTAAAATGACACAAGCTTTCAGTCTTAATGTTGTGAGAAGATTTTATTATTTTATAGGAAAAACAAAACTCGCCTCATTATAATCTGGAGATTATCCAACATACACTAAAGCCTAATTCAGTCATTCAGATCTGTTAAAAGGGGAGTGGCAAATGTTCAACAAGATGAAGAAGACACGCTGGAGACCATCTTCTCATAATAAATATACTCTTTGAAATTGTTATAACTTGACAGTTATGTTATTGAAGGATTTTAGCCATTAGAATTGCTATAAAAACACACAAAATGAACTACAAGTTCTCCAAGAGGCTAGAAAGTTAGCACTAGCCATGTTAGAGCGTCAGTGCGGTGCCAGATCTCCCACCCTACTTCCACACATTCTTCACTAAGGAGAAGAAACCAGTAAACGGAAAAGAAGGAAGCAGAGAAAAACCTATGATTACAGGGATTACTCACCAGTTCTGGCTTGATTTCTTCCTCCTTTCCTCACTTTGTCCTTCATGGCTGGGACTTTTACTTCTTTGTTGCTCCCTAAAAAAAGTCTGGTCTAAAAACTGCTGGAGCAGTTGGATAAAAGGGGGTTTGATTTGTGCAGCTGGACTGTGTGTGTGAGAGAGAGAGCCCAGCGGAGTGAAAGTAAATGGCTCAATGTTCAGGACTATGACTCATGCCCCTCTTTACAAGACAAACTCAACTTATCTGCTACCAGTGTGCAAAAAAGGCCACACCCTCTTATTGCTCCACACAGGCTGTCTCAGAAACTTTTTCTGGACTAGGTGTGTCTTTGTTGTAGCTTTACTCACTCTTCCTCCCTCAGGCATGTTTCACTCCTCCCCCATAAACCTTGAAGTAGAAGTGAAAATTATGCAAAACGCTTTTGGCATTTTAATCTTTTATGTTGACATTGAGTTTTAAGAGTCATTTCTTTATCTTGTCAGAGAAAGACATAATGTAGTAGGACTATTAAACTTACACAAATATAGCATATCTTTTGAAATACATGCATTTTTCCACTGCAATGTGAAGTTGATCCTTCTGGGTGCAGCCACCATGCTGTCCTGTTCATTAAGTCAGAGTCTGCAGAAAATACAAGTAAGACATGGCTGAACTTCCACAGATGGGTATATCTGTGTAGGTTGTCGTTCTTCCTGGTTGTTTAACACCTACTACTAACTTCTCTTTCAGCGCACACATATCTGAGAATAACTCTGTTTGAACAAGGCTGATGATGTGTCCTACAAAATAAACTTGAATTATGAAAAAGTAGAGAAGGGCGTTGTCTAAAATATCTCCTAGTGGTAGGACAAGAAAGTCGAGCTCAGACCTGGAATAAAAAAACAAAAAGACGAAAGTTTATTGATCTCATGACACCTATGCCAAGCATGTAAATGACTGAGCCAGATGGGGGGAGAGATGCATCAATGGGTACCAGACCCAAATTAAAAGGCATGGCAGGAGTTTTCTTATGCTGTCGTAACATAAATGGCCCAGACCAGGGTTCTGCAACCTACAAATAAGCCAAAAATTATTTATACCCCTGGCAAATTTAGTTAAAAAAATTATTTTAATTTTATCAAAGCGTTGCTTCTGACTGGAGGTAATGTTAACATTTTGGAGTCACCCTGTCAGAGTCATGAGTTAAATCTGACAGAGGTGGAGGAAGCTAAAGATTAGGGTAATGGCAAGGAGACATTTCAAAGAGTTGGAGCTCATTAGAACAGAAGATTCATCAAAAATGTTATCTTAAGAGTTTCTTGTAAATTTTAACTTTATAAAAATAAGTTTATATGTTTTTGGCTCATTTTTTAAATTTATTTTATTTATTTAACTAATCTACCACCTATTTGACGGCGAAATACAGTCCTCTTGGAAAATATACAACAGTGTAATATCATAGAAAATACGCTCTACGCACCTATTACTTTTGAAACGTGCATTACTTTACAAATGTACTTTTTAGAAACGTTGAATGTTTTTTGACATGCCTAATGTTAAATAATCATGTTATCACAGGGAGTTTTAGAGGGTAGAGCGGTTCTAAGACAACGTCTGACATGTAATTGTAGTTTCCGACGACACCTAAATCCGTCTTGAAAGCAGCTGTGTTGACAGGAGACTGTCCTTGGCTAGCAGCGTTAGCTAACCCGAGCTAGCCAACACATATACAGACCGTTTGTTTTTGGCCTATATGAGACGGTTTTGGTGAGTTTTTGTCAGCTATTTTATGATGTTAATGTCGTGATGTGACATCAGAAGGACATGAAAACAAATAACTTAACTGTAGTGTTACCGTTACTCAGCTAGCATGGCACGCATCAATCCGTGGCCTGAACATTATCTGTTTTGTTTCTTCGAGTCATTTAAAACATTCTGACCAAATGTGAAGTAAGGGTTAAAATTAGCGTGTTATGTTTAAGGTTATTTTCTGAGTTTGTAAAGTTTATAATATGTCCCTTATTTCCTAAATTTAACGGAAACCTGACTGTTTACATCTTCCATTTTAATACGATTCACAGGACAGTAGTTAATGAGGCTTTAAATCAAAAGATTAGAAGTTACCACCTCACGGTGAAGCTCCAGGGAAGGTATGAGTTGATGTTAATCTGTCTTGTTTCTCAGCTCCTTCGCCTATTATGCTCTTCCAAGACAACAGCAGTGGTACAAGTTATGTATTAGTTGCCTGTTTACCTTTTAATCTGTGTGCTTCCAGCTGTTCCAGGTCCGGTGACTGTGCTCCACCCCTCAGGTAAGAGCTGAGGGTCGGGCTGATGTCATCCAGTCAGGGTGACAGAGGGGGTCTTTCTCAGGCTGCCCAAAACGACAACCCCAATCAGACTGCTGCAACATCCAACACACCTGAGGCACAGGTGAGGCTGCACATGGGCTTTTATATAAAGATGCAAATGGTGCTGATATGTTTAAACCTTACTATATATTTATTCCTGGCCCTTGTTTACAAAGCATGGTGGATCATTTAGGTGTGTTTCGCTTTATATAACTGGGTGTGTTTCTATTCATGCTCTGTTATACTTTCTACAGATGCTATTGGGTTTAGTTATTCTGTCAAAGCATTTCTGTTGTCTTTAGAAGCACGGTACCGTGCAGGATGCCTGACTGACCTTATTCTTATTATTGACAATAAAAAGGTATTCTAATTTTAGTATTTGACAGCACATTTGCTGCCTTTCTAGGTGTAAATTCATCAGGTAAAATGTATTAGTTTATTATAGGAAGTTACTTTACTACTGAAAACAATATGCATTTAATTTGACATGGAAATTTTATTGCAGCTCATTTGATTTTTGCTGTCCAGTCTCATTCTCAGCACCAGGTTTTGAACTGCATTGTGATTTTTTTTTTTCAATCCTAAAACCATAAAAGGTTAGAGTCAACCTGCACACCAGTTCTGCCTAGGGTTGCACAAAATTAGGTAGACAAGCGATAGATGAGAATATTGGTGAATGTTGCAATGATGATATGGCTTGTGATCATTTTTTTGTTTTTGGGTCATTGCAAACCTAGACACCAGATAATTATTAGTCTATCCAGCGGCCACCAACAAGATTTTATTGAAACAGTTTCTTCTTGCTGGCATATGATGCTTTTGGCTTTCTGTATTTTACAGCTTCTCTATCTCCGTACCTTCTAAATCTATTTATGCTGCAATAAACAACAAATGTCATCAAATATATTTTGGGCATAGAGAGCCTGAAGGTTTGGTAGCCTACAAATATTGGAATCTAGGCAGGTCAAAGCCTTCTGCAGATTGTGCCGATACGTATCTCAAGGTCTCAGACTCTTTTAAAACTCAAGCAGCACTTGCTGGTTTCAGGAAATATTTTGAAAGGAATTCAAACTTAAACCTTTGAAATATTCTTAAGCGGAGATGCATCCCAAAACCCAGAAGGCATCATACTTAATCTGTTACGTGACTTTGACTAGAAAAATTGAGCTCCAGCTACCAGTTGTGTAACACTTAGCTTCGTTTTGGTGGGAGAAGCTTGAGAGTCGTAGTGTCATCCTGCTCATTGCTGCTCTGCAGCACTTTCTTTGAGATCTTATTGAAAGAATCATATTATGGATGATTTTAGCTCTTTAGAATCTTTTTAAGATCTTCGTATATGTTGGTACCTGTTACCTACCCATTTCTATTTGTAAAACTCTTGATATGGCTCTATTTAGATTTAGATCGTAGTAAATCTCTAGTGTTTGCTTTGCTCCTGCTTTGTAGGGCAAATATAACTCAAGCATTGTGCCTATGCTGCATGACAGCAGATTGAAATAGAAACTGTGAGCTTCAATCTATTGCCCAGAGAGAGATGGATATTACATGCTGCCCCTCTTTTTATGATCTTCACCAGGGCTGAAACGATTAATCGTTATTGATCCATTATTAAAATCATCGTCAATTAATTTAGTAAACGAATGATCGTTAAGTGGAGTATATAGATTCTAAAACAGGCCATTTGCTGAAAGTACAACACACTCTGAGCAGTAATTAGGCCAACATGACTACAAACAAATATATGCATTTTGAATGTAAGATGAAAAACCTTCTTTGTCTGTAAATATGCTCTATCAAGAACTCCTCAAGTGGCGTAGTTTTAGCTTCACCTATTCAAATTCTGTATAAAATCTCCAATTAAGCACATTCCGCTATATGATTTTTATTTATTAATTAATTAAATGCTGGACTTGGTAACTGCTCCATTAGAGACAATAAAGATGCATACCCTACAGCTGTGCAGGAGTATTTTCCAAGGAATCAATGGGATTTATTTCTTAGGAATTGTTTTCCTGTCACATTCCAGTTTCCCTTATTGAAGGAGTGTACCCCTGCTTTGTGCACATTCTTAAATAATAAGATTGGAAAAGTGTAACAGCTTGAAGGATTTGGCAGTTGCGTTCTGTGGGTGGTTGTGGTGTGAGACGGTGGAAGGTTCTACCGTTCGGCACGCTATAACAGAAGTCGTATTACTGGTTGTATTGTTTTTTATTAGACATAAGAAATTCGGTGGAAATCAATTGTTTACAAGCTGTGGCTAGGTTTGAGTCAGCAGAACAGACAAGACAAAGCTTGTAGATGAGGGACAAATACAACAAGGCTTTGTTCGTTTGATCCAGAGGTGGTCTGATCTTTTGTTTCCTGACTGCCCTTTGCTTTATGTAATGGCCTGAGCTCACTTGATGGGATTTGAGTAGGAGAGTGCAGACTTTGTTCAGATTATTCTCGTGGTTGTAACTGCAGAGCTGACCAGTAAACCGCACCATTTAAAAAGGAAGACATAAACCAGACATAACCATCAGTAGGAGGCATTTGTTTTTCATTTCATTACAGAGGATTATAGCTTGAATCAGGAGGAGGTAATGCTTTCAGATTTAACCATATTGCTGTTTTTGTTTTTTCTTTAGGTTTCTCCTGTTTTGGATGAGGTTTCTCCTTCCTCCATGTCCTCTTTTGAGATGCTGGACATGGAGTCGGTTCCACCTCCGTACCAAGAGGTACAGCCTCACTGGTTCTTCTGTCGTGGGGCAGATGACAGCGCCTCCTGGCATCCCTTCAGCAGAGAGGACTCTGACAAACTAGAGCATGCTTGCAACACTTGTAAGGAACGATAAGCATCTTGGACATAAATAGTTATCATAATTACTATTCGCTGTTTGAAGTTCAGTTATGTTATAGCAGAGTGGTTAGACAAGAGTTTGGAAGAATTAAATTTTAAAACAGTACTACGATCCTTGACCTAAAGGTCACTCAGCACTCACCCCCCACCCTTTAGGGCGATTTTCTCTACTTGTTTGGAGACGGTCCTCTCAGGTGAACTTTCGTTTCAGGGTGGGTGTCGGTGGATCCCACTGCAGTGGATATTTAAGCATCTGGAGTTGAAAATATGTAATTTTATACGTGCTAAGATTTTTCATTTTGAATTGTCCTTTGAAGGTAGTGGGTGTGAATGAGGAAAATGCAGAAGCTAGGGTTAGATGATGACAGATGACTCGCTGTGGCGAACTCTTAAAGGAAAAAGCTGACTAGAAAAATAAGAAGATTCGTCCTTACACAACTGTCTCCTGGGGGTGTAACAGTACATTTTTAGCTCTTTCGGTTCGGCAAGCACATACAGAATGAATACAGCACATGAACACGTAGATGTTTCCGTGCGAAACTAAAATAAGGAATTTTACGTTGTCTGCGCTGTTTTAAAATGTAACTCCAAACAGTCAGTACAGAGATTTCTGGATTATCTTTGACATTGCATGGTGACATCGTGCAAACACTAATTATGGCTTTTGGTGTCAAGAAATGTGCCATGCCTGGGGTTTCTACTGGAGAATTCTGTTTTTCTTCAGTAGTTTACAGTTTGTGCATTTATTTTATGCTTATATCAGTGATTTGATGATATATTGCATTCTACATTCCCAGTGGGATCTTTTTCACATATCCAAGCAAACATTTAAAATGAACCCATTGTTAAACTTTAAAGCAACAAATGAAAAAGGGACTTTTACTGAAAGTAACAACACCGTGTGGGTGAATTTAGCTTAAACGGAAACATATTACCAATATAACTATAGTGGGCACAGTACTTTAGAGACTATACAGTAGTTATTTACTAATTGAGGTGTATACTGTACAATATAGTATAAAACTACTTGCTTTTACACCTTCAATTACTGTGTCACAGTCATGCTGTGGCCTTGGATATTTAATAAAATAGATATTACCAGAGATAAATCACCTGAGTGCCTTCTTCTTTATCCTTTTTAAAAGACAAACATTAGATAACTTCCCTTTTTCTTTGCAGTAAAAGATAATGAGGAGGACCTGGTGGTTGCTGTGGAAGGGGAGCGCTATGATGTCCGTGTCAGGGAGAGGACGCGTTATGCTGTCTATTGGGACCAAGCTCCAACTGAGGTCCGCCGCTGTACCTGGTTCTACAAAGGAGATAAGGACACAAGGTTCTTGCCTTACTCCGAGGAATTCAGCAAACGTCTGGAGGTAATCTGACACTCATTCTTTGCTTTTATATAAAACTTTCCTAATGACTTAATTTACTCTCCAACTTTGGCTGCTGACAGAAGTGTCATTTCTTCCCACCTATACTCATTCTCAACTATGCTGTTTTTTTCAGGAAGCCTATATGATAGCAGTGACCTTAGACGAATGGAAAAGGAAACTAGACTTTCCCACTGGGGAGACAGTCATCTTGCACAACCCTAAGGTGAGGTTTTCAGCTAAGGATTTTCTAACTGTGAAGAAACCTCACAGAGGGCTTAATTATATTTAAAAAAAATTATAATTATTAAAAATAAATACTCACCGAGGAGGGTTGGCAAATATATAACATTCATTGTTCCTAAAGACTGAAATAAAAGTTAATGATAATCATTTGCTTGCAATAACAATGTTTATGGGAATATTTGGAGGCAAAATTGAGATGGAAATACAGATTTTATTAATGTATTAATAAAATATAAATTTTACAAAATGCAGCCATGATAAAATAATGGGACCCTATTACAGCCTGTGTTTCTCTAACATATTTGGTCACATGGATATTTAATATCATTTTTATCAATGCATAAAAATTAAAGTAGTGAAAATAAACAACAAAAACTGAAGCAAAAATAATAGGACACCCCCACATTATTCCTACTAAAATTGGCTAAGAATTACACACAGGCATATCACATCAGGTGCACATTTTAAAGGAGGTTTGCCCTGTTTAAACCTAGTTTGGTGTGTTCCTGACTGTTGAAGTGAGAGTTAACACCACGGTGTTGCCAAAGGGTTGTCTGACGCTTTCAGAAAGAAGGTTGTAGCAGATGAAAAGTCTGGTAAGGGAATTTAAGGAGGTCAAAAAAGAATTTGAAATTAGCTGTTTTACTCTAAGGAAAATAATCTACAAGTAAAAGATCTGCAATCAAAAAGAGAGGGGGCATCCAAGGAGGAAACCTTGAAGACCAGACTAAAGTTCTGGAATAATGCTTCCAAATGTGAAGCATGGAGGTGGGACTGTCAGAGTTTGGAATTGGTAACACTTAGCTCTTAGAGAGTAGGATCTACAACTACAAAGCATGTTTGTTGATATCATTTGTTCGGCAAGATTAACTGTAAATAAATCTTTCTTTTCAAGAGAAAAATATTAGAAATTGATTTGTGAACATTTCTTTGGAGAAGCAGTTTTTTAACAGGGTC
This sequence comes from Girardinichthys multiradiatus, assembly GCF_021462225.1. Lineage (NCBI taxonomy): Eukaryota > Metazoa > Chordata > Actinopteri > Cyprinodontiformes > Goodeidae > Girardinichthys > Girardinichthys multiradiatus. Next base: position 33,447,582 of record NC_061805.1, on the reverse strand, counting down.
TCCTTATTGTTTACATGACTGTATATGCATCCTGCTGCCGTTTTACTCAAAGTTCAATGCAAATGGTTTTAACTATAAAGAATGCAAGGACATGTGTCAAGCAAAATGTGCCACAAAGAAGTGTTATATGTTTTAAACAAAAAAAAACTAAAGACTTTAAATGAGCTGCAGGGGTCCCTCCTCAAAAATATTTTTCGTTTGTCCCTTTTTTAGCTGATAATGCATTATCAGCCAATAGGAATGCAGGATGAGTGGGTTTCCTCTCCGTCGGAGCAGACACGCCCTCGCACAGTCAAGAGGGGAGTAGAGAACATCTTTGTAGAGATACCTGATGGTATGTGTGTCCTTTTGCCGTCAGATCATAAGAAGTTAAGGACCTGCTCTTATCATGTTTGTTTTCAGGTGAACCGGAGAAGGTGGATCATCTGGTCTTTATGGTTCATGGCATTGGTCCTGCATGTGACTTGCGCTTTAGATCCATCATACAGTGTGGTAAGTTTGTCTGTGTGATTGTGCATGTATTTTCTTAAATGTGCATTGAAGACTCTCTTTGGTTCTTGTCTGTCTTCAGTAAATGACTTCAGGAGTGTTTCGCTGTGCCTCCTGGCCTCCCACTATAAGCGTTCGCAGCAGGAAGGCCATGTGGGTCGAGTTGAATTCCTTCCTGTCAACTGGCATAGTGCTCTGCATGGGGATGCCACTGGTGTGGATGAGTACGTAAGAAGAGACACAGGAATGGCAAAAAATATATAATTCTGTTCGGTTCTCCTTTACATTGTTTAAATTGAAGGCTAAAAAGGAAAAAAAACAACGTCTGTGCTCTTATTTTCCGCCTCCTCCCCCAAATTTTAGGGACATTCAGAGGATCACTTTACCCAGCATCAGCCGCCTCAGACATTTCACCAACGACACTCTGCTGGACTTATTTTTTTACAACAGCCCCACCTACTGCCAGACAATAGTGGACACAGTGGCCTCAGAGATCAACCGGCTACACGCCCTCTTTAAGCAGAGACACCCAGAATTTGATGGAGCACTTTCTGTAGTCGGACATAGCTTGGGTTAGACTTTTGCAAACGCAGAATTGCACACAGTTATGTGTAGGTGAAACTTAAAAATGCTTTACTGATGTTTATTTTATCTCTTGTAACTCAGGTTCTCTGATCCTGTTTGACCTGCTAACCAATCAGAGGATTGGGTCCAGAGCAAGAGAAGGAGTATTACATTAAAATTTCTAACATCATTAGTAGGTTGATGAAAACATTGCGTCCTTCTTTACCTTAAAAACCTTCCGTTTTCAAGGTACCTTCGAGAGAACATTGTTCTGTGAACAGTGAGACGTTGGAGCAGACGCTGACTAAATTGGGCCTCCAGCAGTACCTGGGAACTCTGCAGGCAGAAAATGTCGACATGGAATCACTGGTAATCACAAGCACTCACCCTTACACTGTCTAGCAAAGGTAATCATACGCCTTGAACAGTTCCTTGTTTTTTGAAATTACTGCCACACATTTCAAAGTCTTTACCGGGATATGTGATGGACCAACCCAAAGTAAATGTTTTTACATGTTTTTTACAAACAAAAATCTTAATCTGTTTTCTTTACCAGCTTTACACCTTCTTTTTGCAAAATAGCTGAAGCTCAGTCAGATTTGGTGGAAGGTATCTGTGAACACTAATTTAACAGCTGTAATGTTGTGCTGAGGGGGATAAGCAGTTTTTGTTTTCTGGTTCTTTTTGTATGTGGGCCAAAAAGCTCAATCTTTGTGTTATCTGACTACACCACCTTTTTCCAAATGTTTTTTGTCCCCTAAATAACTATAAATAACTTTAAACCTAACTTCTTATGGTTTTCTTTTGCTGCTCTTCCATAAAAGGTCAGATTTATGAAGAACACAAGTAATAGCTGTTGTGTCAAAATGCCGATTTTAATTTGTAAAAAATTGTGAAACATGTATAATTTTAATAGTACTTTATAATTACAGGTACAGCAAACAAAACTTGAATATCGTGAAAAATTCAATATTTTTGTCACCCATTTCAGAAAGTGGAATTCATATTATATAGATTCATTTCACATATAGTGAAATATTCCAAGCCTTTATTTCTTGTAGCTTTTATGATTATGGCTTACAGATAATGAAAACCCAAAATTCAATGTCTCAGAAAATGATATTACATAACATCAATGATCAACCATCAGTGATCAGCCTGTGGTTCTGCTCAGGTGAAATGGAAGCCCAGGTTGCTTTGGTAGTAATCTTATGGTCATCTACATTGTTGGGTCTGGTGTATTTCATCTTCATCTTAAAAATAACCCATAGTTTCTCTATGGGGTTCTGGTCAGGCCAGTTTGTTGACCAATCAAGCCCAGTAACACCATGGTCATTGGACCAGCTTTTGGTACCTTTGGCAGTGTGGGCAGGTGTCAAGTCCTGCTGGAAAATGAAATCAACATTTCCATAAAGCTTATCAGCAGAATGAAGCATGAAGTGCTCTAACAAGTCCTGGTAAATGGCTGCATTGACTGTGGACTTCAGAGAACCAAATCATCGCTGACTGTGGAAAATTCACTCTGGACAACGTGGATTGAACGTGGATTCTGTGCACCTCCACTCTTCCTCCTGTAAGGGATTATGATTATTGATTATAAATGTTTATCAAAATTATAATTAAAACTAAATTCAGAAATAATGCATTCATATTGACTTGGAATATGGGAAAAGACAATCAGTGGTAGGCAATGAGTTTCCATACAGGCAACGCAATCGGGAGCGGCTTAGCTCTTTACCTGCTAACAGAGCTGAAAACACAAAGAGCCATAAACAGTGAAATAATGGAGATGAACACGGGGCTCAGTTCGCAGCCTCAGTCAGCTTTAAAGCACGCTTTAACTCCAACTGAGTCAGTTGATCAAAACCACAGTGAATATGCTGAGCTTCAACTTTGCTGCTCACCTGCGCTTCAGAGTTCAACAGTATTCAAACATGAATGAGACAGGTCAGCATAAACAACATACAACAAAAAAAACCCTGCATTTGGTTAAATGAATGGCGATTATAAATCACCCTAAAGTATCCTACCTTATCCTGCCCAGGCTATTTCTACAGTGCCGATTGAAAAGAACAAAATTACTCCATGTAGCCTTCTTTGGAGCAACGAGTAGAAGGTGGGGGATCTCGGGCTGTCACACATCGGTGACAAACTCAAGAACGGTCAACTTCTTCTTGGCAAAAGGGGAAAAGAAAACTCGCTTGCGAGCTTATGATTCTCCAAAAATCTGCTCCTATTGCGTGGTAACTGGTCTCGGCTTCAGCTGGAAAAAGCAAAGTCGGAGCGTTCCACGAGCACTTATAAAGCTCACCTCCTGTGACGTCAGAGCTGCGATGCCTGTTGAGCTGCATAGTAGTTCGTTTGGCTCACAAAATGGATGATGAACCAAAATTCCAAACTCTGGGACTTTGATTTCCAAATGAAATGCAAACTTTAGTTTCATCTGAAAAGAGGACTTTGGACCATTGAGCAGCAATCCAGTTCTTCTTCTCCTTAGCCCTGGTCGCTTCTGACATTGTCTCTGGTTCATGGGTTTTGTTGGAATGGAACATTTATAGCCCATGTGTAGGATTCGTCTGTGCGTAGTGGCTCTAGATGCACTGACTCCAACCTCAGTCCACTTCTTGTGAAGCTCCCTCCAATTCTTGAATGGATTTTGCTTGACAATCCTCTTAAAGCTGTGGTTTCTAGAGTTTTTTATGAATATGTTTGGATATAGCCCTCTGTGAACATCCGGCTTCTTTTGCAATGACATTTAGTTGCTTACCCTCCTTGTGAAGGTTGTCAATGACTGTCTTCTGGAGATCTGTCGAGTCAGCAGTTTTTCCCATGATTGTGTCGCCTATTGACCCAGAGTGAGAGATCGTTTAGAGGCTCAGGTAACCTTCGCAGGTGTTTTGAGTTAATTAGCTGATTTCGGTGTGACACCATAAAGTTTCCTATATTGAACTTTTTTTTACAATATTCAGATATTCTGAGACACTGAATTGAGTTTTTGAGTTTCACTTTCTGAAATAAGTGACAAAAGAATATTATATTTTTTCACGATATTCTTTTTTTTTGCGATGTACCTGTTTTGTGTTTTGGGTCTATCACATAAAATCCCTTTAAAAGACATTGAAGTTTGTGGTTGTAATGAAACAGGTTTATGGGTATGAATCCTTTTGTGGGGTGCTGCAAATGTCTGTACAAATTAAATCAGTAAGGCACAGTACAACTAGAAATAGAGGACTGAGAAATAAAGATTCTGCATATGGTAAATATTTGAAAAAGATTTTATTTTTCATTTTAGGCTCTCTGCCAAGACAGTGATCTTCGAGATTTAGGAATTCCTCTCGGACCTCGAAAGAAGATTTTACACTACATCAAGAAGAAGTGGTTTCCAGAGGTCAGCCATTAAGACGTGTTCTCTTATATTAAACCCTATTGAACCAATACCGTAAGGAAGCAGGTATAGAGTATAAATCAGTCAGAAGCGGGCAGTTGTTGCAAGTACATTTATTTCATTTTTCAGCTCTTATTCTTTAGTTTTTGCTATTATTTACAAGGTTGACTTATTTTTTATAAATCTAAATAGGACTGCAAGACAGCAGTGGGGGATCAGACCTTGGAGTCTGTTCCACCTTTTCTGGCCAGTGGTGCTGGCCAGCCGGCCCAGCAACTCCTCTTCCACAGAGAGCCTTCTATCACCAGTGCTGTGGACTATGAATACTTCGATGTCGGCATTGGACAGGTAGCACACAAACACACAAAGAGTGTTTATTTTGCGCTTTGGGGGGGAGGCTTTGTTGCGTCACCGTTCCTGCTTTTTTCCTCTCCCTGCTTGCCTGGAAAGTCCAATGGAGGCATAGCCAAGGGACAGGTGTGTCTTACATGGTGTCCTCTTTCTCCTCAGGTCTTGACTCTTGATGTGTTTGATTTCACTTTGACTTGATGTTTCCTTTGTGTACAGTGCAGTCTTGGCAACTGAATTGAAGTGACAGCTTACTAAAGAATGTCCATGACTCTGTTACAGTCTGTTCCAACTAAAAGCAAAGTGTTATACCCAAAAAACACACTCTGTGTGTGTATTTATACATTTTATTGTATCACCCTGCATGGCTGGCCATCTCTTCATTCACCTCCCGACCTATGTAACTGATGACAAAACGAGTCCATCTTTTTTAAATGAAGTTCATGTTTTTTTTTGTTTTACTTTCGCTAACTTTACCTAAACCCCTCACAGGTGTCCATTGAATACCCTCAGCTGGCATTTTACCCTCAGACATTTTTTGCTTTTGGTTCTCCGATTGGGATGTTCCTGACTGTACGAGGACTAAAACGCATCGATCCCAACTACTCGTTCCCCACATGCAAGAGCTTTTACAACATCTACCATCCAGTGAGTCTCCAATGGTTTCTGCACAGTCTGGAAAGTTATGATGTTTGATTTAAGCTTTTTCTTTCAGGATTGGATAAATATGTAAGGAGAAAATAGAGTATGGAAGAAATTTTGCAATTATTCTTGCATCCATCCATCCATCCATCCAGTCTTTTTTTTTTTTTAAATGTTTCATGTTTAATTTTGACCAGTGTAGGTTTTTGAAAATTGACTGACTGCTTTATTTTATTTGTTATTATTAGCATAAATTTTATTTTATTTTTCATTTGATGCATCTCATGTCGATAAAGAAAACTTGTTTTGAAGGCTTAAATGAGAGTTTGTCATCTAACAGGATGCTGTCATCTTGTATTGTTTGAATTCCTGTTTAGTATGACCCTGTTGCCTATCGGATCGAGCCCATGATTGTTTCAGAAGTGGATCTGGAGCCAATGCTTATACCTCACCACAAAGGAAGAAAGAGGATGCACCTTGGTAACACTTTTTATCTTTGTTCAGCTGTTAAGTTGGACACAATTATTTTTATGTTCATCTTTATTCTTCTTCTCTTGTAGAACTGAAAGACAGCTTAACCCGAATGAGTATGGATTTGAAGAACAACGTTCTGGGATCATTACGAACAGCTTGGCAGTCCTTTACTAGACTACCAGTTGCTGCACTGCCCCCAGTGGAGGAGGGGGGAACTACAAATGACACAACCCCCCAGGAGGATCAAGGTGACAAAACCTCTTTTTCTGGATGTGACTTAGTTTATCTATGGGTGCTGTCTGTCAAACAGAGAACATGCACAAGATGGTGTATAACCCTCTGTCCTTAAATCCTTCTCACTTCTCTCTGCATGCTGCTGCCTTCTGTCTCCTCTCTTTTTTTTTACTACTTCTACACCTCTTACTTCTTGACTTTGAACTCCAGTCTCAGCAGACACTGCTGCTGCTAGGAGAGAAGACAAGTTTACAGATTTTTGGACTAAAATACTGGAGTGGCCAAAGGCCCTTCAGAAGCATTACCTAAAAGGTAAGACAGGATAGAGATAATGCTTGAATTAAGTAAGACAATTCATCTAACTTCTGTTGTACCATTTTGATCATAGAAAGCGAGTCTTATGTAATGACTGTCATTATTGCCGCAGGCTCTCGCTGCTTGTCTTCTTCTACTCTCCCTTGTGCCCCATGACTTTACCACCTGCTGAACAAGTTGTCATTTTAACAGATAGTTTAATTTTCCAAAATCTCCCTCAGGCCCATTCATGCCTTTCCACCTTTGAGTTCCTTTTGGCTGAATTCCTTCACAGCTTCACTGAGCATCAACATCATGACCCATTGGAGTATCTGGCATAAAGCACATTTTTATGTGAGCTTATGTGATTTTTGCCTTTTACAGTAATTAATTAGCTGTAGGGGAGACTTTAAATAACCTACCTTTTTTTAAAATCGCTTCTACATGTTGGTGCACACTCTATCATGTGAATGAGGACAGTCTGTTGAGAGTTGTCATTTTTCTTTTTTTGCCTTTCTGTATGTCCCTAGAAGCAAAGTCATGGCTTTTCATTAGAATTTTATTATAGGATGGGTTTGAAAGCTGAAAGTAGGATTTTCACCTTTTATTGTCGAGATTGTCAAGTCACTGCTTGTAAAGTTGGATTGTCAGAAATAGCTGGGAAAACCTATTGGGACACTAGCAGCTGGCACACTCTAAAGGATGACAAAGTAGGTTCTGTTACGTTGTTAGAAGTACATTCCAACTCAATAGTGACCTTGCCACATGATATTCCTCTTCATTATTTTAGTGTCTTCATACTTTAGGTCCACACTGGCTCCTCAAAACAATCCAACTATGTTGCTCTATCACAGACTTCTCATATAGTCTTTTAACATTTTTATTTTCTGTTGTTGTGATTCTGCCCAATAACTGTTTGTTCTGTTTCTGTTTGTGATTTAATCACTCTTACAAGGTAACAACAATACTTCGGAGTGATTCCATCTGATCTTTATGGGTGCTCAACCCCCAGTGAACAGCTCGCAGCAGCTCTTTGCTGGAACAAGGGGAAACAATGTTTTGTCCAGCTTTAAGGTCTTTTTGAATAGGCCCGAGGTTTCCAACTCCAGTCCTCAAAAGCCGCGGTCCTGCATGTTTTAGATGTTTCCCAAGTTCAACAAACTTATGTAGAACTTAATGACATCCTCAGGGGTTAATTGAACATGTAATGACACAACATGATTCACAACTATCTATCATCTCTCGCGTCACATGCAGTGATATGCTGATTCCTGCTAAATTGGTAATAAAACTGTCAAAGGCTACTGTGTTTATCAAGTACAGAGTGTGTGATAATGACAAGCAAAAGTGAATCATCTCAGATTTGTCTCCAAAAGTAAGGTGCTGTTCATTTGTATCTATAGTAGTGAGGGAGCACTTGATTCAGAGATCTATCTGCTCTTCAGCTCTGGTTGCTCTGGAGCAGGGGTCTCAGTATGTCCCTGGTCCAACACACTTGAATCAAATAGTGGATTTGCCACCTCGGCATGTAATCGTCTTCTACAAACCTGGTAGTGACTTAAGTATTTGTTTCAGGTATATGACAGAGTAGATGGAACTCAGGTCTGTTACCCATTTTTCATCACATTGTTCCAGATATTTCTGGACACAATGCAAACATCATTTCTAGATCTTTTTCCTGTGTTTGTTTTATAACATTACAGGCATTAAGTACAAACTGTTAACATTGGACCTACCAGATTAGTAGTAAGATCTTATCAGTAGGTGTGACGAGTTATGAAGCAAAAGAATGCTAAAAATTGTCTTCTAATTTTTAAAGTGGATGGATATGTCACTGCGTTTGTGGTGTATGAACTAACTTTGATCAGCTTTGTTTCAACATCTGTATCTCCTGGGATTGTAAAAGTAAATAATGGAGTTTCTTACACTAAATACTGATTATTTAAAGCACAGTTTATGCATTTTGGTACCTTTTTATTTTTTTGTAAAGAAAAAAGAAGAAGAAACAATTCTTAATAGAGCTTTTTTTTAACTTTTTTAAGTTTTTTGTTTCTGTGCCATTCCAGACATGGAAACTTATTAAAGCAAATTTTATACTTTTCCAGAGTTTTCAAGAGGAATCCTAGTAGCTGATTAGTCCCTCTGGAGAGGAGGTCAACTAAAGTACAAACAGTTTTATTTAATAATTCATCTGAACCAAATGGAGTAAAATTCATTTTTGCCTTTACTCCGTATTTAATATATGACTACAAGCAACATGCATCTGAGGAGACTAAGTTTCAGAATCAGCTTTATTGCCAAGTTTGTACATACAAACAAGGAATTTGACTCTGGTACACTTTGCTCTTTGGTTTTGTTTTTGCATTACAGAATATACATATTTACAATGTTCAATATACACATATATAAGTAGAAATGTGAATTTGCAACATCTGTATGCTGTTGTTTTGTACTCTATTGAATGTTCATCAGACAAACAGCCTGGGGGAAGAAACTGTCTCTGTGGTGGCTGGTTTTAGTAAACAGTTCTCTGTAGCGGCGGCCTGAAGGTAAAACTCTGAACAGTTTATGTGCAGGGTGTGTGGGGTCTGCAGAGATTTTAGCAGCTCTTTTCTTGACCCTAGACCTGTATAAGTCCTGGATGGAGGGAAGGTCAGCTCTGATGATTCTCTCTGCAGACCTGATTATTCGTTGCAGTCTGGACCTGTCCTGTTTTGTGGATGAGCCAAACCACACTGAGATGGATGAAGACAGGACAGATTGAATGATGGCAGTGTAGAAGATGACCAGCAGCTTCTGTGGAAGGTTGAACTTCTTGAGTTGCCTCAGGAAGTAAAGTCTCTGCTGGGCCTTCTTTCGAACAGTGTCTATGTGTGAAGACCATCTCAGGTCCTCAGAGATGGTGGTTCCTAAGAACCTGAAGTGGTCCTGGGGGGCACCAGTACTTATTGATCTGGTTCGGGAGAAGATGCTCCCCAGTCTCACCTGCTGCTGTCGGTCCGTCAGGAAGCTGTTGATCCACTGACAGGTGGAGGCTGGGACGTTGAGCTGTGTGAGCTTCTGGTGGAGGATGTCTGGTATGATAGTGTTAAAGGCCGAGCTGAAGTCTACAAACAGGATCTTGGCGTACGTCCCTGGATGGTCGAGGTGTTGCAGGATTAAGTGTAGACCTAAGTTAACAGCATCATCTGCCGACCTGTTTGCTCGGTAAGCAAACTGCAGGGGGTCCAGCAGGGGGCCTGTGATGTCTTTCAGGTGCTTCAGCACCAGCCGCTCAAAGGATTTCATGACTACAGACATCAGGGCTACAGACCTGTAGTCATTTAATCCTACGATGGTGGGTTTCTTGGGAACTAGGATGATGGTGGATCGTTTGAGGCAGGAGGGGACCTCACATTTCTCCAGTGATTTGTTGAAGATCCTTGTGAAGATCGGAGCAAGTTGATTTGCGCAGGCTTTCAGACATGATGGGGAGACGTTATCAGGTCCTCCAGCTTTCTTTGTTTTCATGCGCTGAAAGAGCCTGTTTACCTCTTCCTCTGAGATCTTTAGTGCAGGCAGAGGATCTGATGGTGGGGGGTTGGTTACTTTATGGGAGGAATTTGTTCCTAAATGGGATGTAGAGGAGATGATTTGAGGTGTGAACGGCTTCTTGTCATGTCTGCAGTAGAAGCCATTCAGACGGTTGGCCAGTTGAGGTCTCTGTTCAGGATGGGTGGGGGGGCTCCTGTAGGCAGTCAGGTTTCTCAGACCGGTCCATACAGCTGAAGTGTCACCAGTAGAAAGGCTGTTCTTCAGCTTCTCACTGTAGCTTCTCTTGTCTGCTTTGATCTCCTTTGTTAGTTTGTTCCTGGCCTGCCTGTACCGCGCCCAATCTCCACTGCTGTGAGCTTCTTCTTTGTCCCTGCGCAGATTCCTGAGGTGTGGTTCATCAGTAAACTTACTGATGAACCACAATCGCAGCCTTTACAACAACTCATCTTATATCTGACTCATCAAGTAATAAAGGTAGGCAGGCCAGCGGATAAATAAATGACTATCAATAAAATGTGAAATATAAAAGTAAGGAATAAAGACCCTTTTTTAAAACTGATTCACCTCAAACCAAAATCTGACCAAACATCCTCTCTGCTGTGGGAGAAAAAACTGTCACCTTATCTAAAAGCAGACTGGTCAGTTGAATACGGGTGTGTTCTCTTTACAAAAGAATGGGTGTCCATTTATTGGAAAGCAGGCGTTTGTGGGTGAAGTTTTTCTAGCCCTGTCTTTCACCTTGTTTTTTCTTTTAATAAGCTAAGAAATGTAATGGAGGCTAACTTTAGACAATTCTGATGCAACAGAAGCAATGACATTAAACAGCTAAGCTCTGTCTAATCTCTAGAGAACCGTAATTCCTTTATCCTACTGACCTTTGTACATGAAGGAATATGATCATCAAACAGCCGTTAGGTTTACTACAGGGGTAGACAATTAGTTTTCTTGAAGTATAACATTAGCAGGTGTGAGTGTTGTGGAGACCCAGATCAGTCCAGACAGAGAGCGAGAGATTGGGCAAACAAGGCTGGAAAATCATATTGTGAACAGATTTTATGTAAATATAGAACATGTGCAAAAATAAAGTGTTCCCACATGTCTTTGTAAAAGTTATTTTGTTTCTCTCTGTTTGATCAGACAATTTAGCTGAATTCCTTAAAGCATTTCCTGACAACTCTACAACAGGACAGCATTACACATTGTGTAAAGGTATACCAATTATTTGAAGGTATATTCTACAATAATTCAGACACTGGTCTCAGGAATTGATTGTATAATTCTAACATTAATGGCTGCAGATAGCAGTCATTCTCTTGTTGTTTGACCTCTTGTTTCTGTGTTTCTGTCTGACTTTCAGTAGAAAATGTCAGACAGATGCTGCTGCTCATAGCTTTAATGTCTGCATGTAAACCCTCTTTTGTATTGACTTCTGTTGCAGCAGGAGTGTACACAGAAGCTGAATGTTCAGGGTTAGCAGAGCAGACTGAGCAGCCAGAGATTGAAATGGGGATGCTGAACGGAGGGCGCCGGATCGACTATGTGCTCCAGGAAAAACCCATTGAGAGCTTCAACGAATACTTGTTTGCCATCCAGTCTCACCTCTGTTACTGGTGAGTCACATATACCTGCACTGCTGCAGCTGTGTTCATATGTACCTGAATTCTCCCTTTTATTCTCTTGAAAAGTCTGTCGCTCAAACAAATGATCTGTCTGTTAGGGAATCTGAGGACACGGCTCTGCTGCTGCTGAAGGAGATTTACGACAAGCTCGGCGTGGCTTTTGAACAGCCACAACAGTAACAAATGAGTGTGAATGGAGATTTGCTTTTATGGCCGTTATCTGAAAGTGAAGAAGAACTGACAGAGCCAGAAACTGAAAGACAATCGTCTCCAGAATGCCTTACTACCTGTGTGTTACCTGACTGCTGCCTGGCTGGTGTGCTGCAGTCAGGTGATCTTGGTTTACGTGCGTTTGTCTAAGCTTGTTTGTGTTAGTGGTGGCTCCACAGCCATTTCTCAAATCTATATGTTTGAATTTAGTTCTAATAGTTTCTCAAGACCCAACCAATGCACTTTTTTGACTAAATATTAAAATTTATTAGCACTTTTACAGTTGACATGACCTCATGCCCATGTAAAATAAAGAAATATGATCATAATTACTAAAAAACGCACACAGTCCTCTATTGCATGTCAGGGGGTAATACGTTTTTAGCCAACATGTCTTTGCAATGCAGCAGAAGGGAAGTATTTATTTTTTTTAAATACCATAACCTGATCTTTTATTTACCACTTTAGGCTACATTGACCAAAAAATGATATTATCACATAAGAAACAGCTGAGGTTGTTTGTTTTCTGTTTAACAATGAAGGTTTTGTTTCTGTTACGAGTTTGTCGGCAGCTACAATTGTTCTCCTTCTGTAATAAAACAGCTTGAAGCCCAAAGCTGCCGCTCCTGCATTTTTTTTAGTTATACAGTAATGTTAGCTTCACTCATCTTATTTCAATCAGCATATGGTGTTATGTAAACCAAAATAATGTTTACCTTCCTGTTTGTTTCTATTTGTATTTGATCATATTTATCACATGTATCTATAGCATCAATCCTCTGAAGAGTTGTTGCAGTGTGTGGAAAGGCGGGTTCTTTAAAAGGCAACAGGATTGTCTTTTCTTTATGTACGCATGCAACATATCTTTTTTTTTTTTCGTATCTGCTACAAAGTTTGTATAGATTTTACAAAAAGGCCTCTACCAATGCTCCAACTCATCGGGGCAACTTTATCTGAAGTTCATACCAGCACTCTATAAATGAAATTGTTGTTGATTTACAAACAGAAAGCTATTTAATATCTTTAGTTTTATTTTATATCCATAGTCTAAATTATATGGTCGTCCTTTGTCTTTATGTATAAATTCGTTACCTTTCCTGCCTGTAATGCATGCATTTCTGTTTTGTTTAGAGATTGCTGCCTATTAAGGTCCTTTAAATTTCAGTTTCTTTCTGCAGCAAGCAATAAAAATCATTTTTATTTATTTTATTATTTAGAAAGACAAAAGTTATCTTCCAAAGCTTTCAGTTTGTTTTGTAGTAAAATTATGGGTATGTTCATGTTGAAAAACCAATCCCAGATCACTAACTTTAAAATCCTTTTTGTCCCAGTAATAAATGTATAGGATTTGTTTTTTTATGCCCTGTTATGGCAACCATAGCCCTGCACCAAAAAGTAAATTGATCACAATCTTTTGAATGAAACATTTGTGAAATAAACCCATTGGGACTGTTTATTTCCTTCGGTTGAGAAAGCACAGATTTCTCACTACAATATCCCTTAAAACATCACTATTGTCTCTGTAGATATCAGAGTCATATCAGTCACAGCAGTATTTTAACTCCCTTAACATAATCCTAATTTCCACAGCCTCTGTTGTAGCACTTCACAGTTGCTGATTCATGCCAAAAAGGAGAAATGCTCTCAAAATATATACCTTTATGATTGTGGCTTCATGTTTTATTTGACCATAATAAAGATATTACTTACGTATTTGTTTTTCGGGGGTAGTTTATTGAAACAGTTTTACTCTTGCAGGGCTCCTACTCAGTCTTAAAATATATTTCAAGACATTTACAAAGTCTGGAAAAGAAAGAAAATAAAATTTGAGTTTGGAAAATGTTTGAGGTTCAAGACTTAAGTACCTTTTCAGATACAAAGCAAAGATCATGTCTGAATTTAATCTATAATTCAGATTAAAATAAAAGGTTTCTGAAAATACTGTTAGCTTTATCATTCATTTGTCAGATTACAATTTTGAGTTTTAGTCCAGCAGAACACATAGGTTCTTATGGTTTTGGAGTTACTAACAGAACCAACACTTCAGATACCCATAACGGGCAATGTCACTGCAGTATTTTACATTTACAGGTCCTTCTCAAAATATTAGCATATTGTGATAAAGTTCATTATTTTCCATTATGTCATGATGAAAATTAAACATTCATATATTTTAGATTCATTGCACACTAACTGAAATATTTCAGGTCTTTTATTGTCTTAATACGGATGATTTTGGCATACAGCTCATGAAAACCCAAAATTCTTATCTCACAAAATTAGCATATCATTAAAAGGGTCTCTAAACGTGCTATGAACCTAATCATCTGAATCAACAAGTTAACTCTAAACACCTGCAAAAGATTCCTGAGGCCTTTAAAACTCCCAGTCTGGTTCATCAATCAAAACCCCAATCATGGGTAAGACTGCCGACCTGACTGCTGTCCAGAAGGCCACTATTGACACCCTCAAGCAAGAGGGTAAGACACAGACAGAAATTTCTGAACGAATAGGCTGTTCCCAGAGTGCTGTATCAAGGCACCTCAGTGGGAAGTCTGTGGGAAGGAAAAAGTGTGGCAGAAAACGCTGCACAACGAGAAGAGGTGACCGGACACTGAGGAAGATTGTGGAGAAGGGCCGATTCCAGACCTTGGGGGACCTGCGGAAGCAGTGGACTGAGTCTGGAGTAGAAACATCCAGAGCCACCGTGTACAGGCGTGTGCAGGAAATGGGCTACAGGTGCCGCATTCCCCAGGTCAAGCCACTTTTGAACCAGAAACAGCGGCAGAAGCGCCTGACCTGGGCTACAGAGAAGCAGCACTGGACTGTTGCTCAGTGGTCCAAAGTACTTTTTTCGGATGAAAGCAAATTCTGCATGTCATTCGGAAATTAAGGTGCCAGAGTCTGGAGGAAGACTGGGGAGAAGGAAATGCCAAAATGCCAGAAGTCCAGTGTCAAGTACCCACAGTCAGTGATGATCTGGGGTGCCGTGTCAGCTGCTGGTGTTGGTCCACTGTGTTTTATCAAGGGCAGGGTCAATGCAGCTAGCTATCAGGAGATTTTGGAGCACTTCATGCTTCCATCTGCTGAAAAGCTTTATGGAGATGAAGATTTCATTTTTCAGCACGACCTGGCACCTGCTCACAGTGCCAAAACCACTGGTAAATGGTTTACTGACCATGGTATCACTGTGCTCAATTGGCCTGCCAACTCTCCTGACCTGAACCCCATAGAGAATCTGTGGGATATTGTGAAGAGAACGTTGAGAGACTCAAGACCCAACACTCTGGATGAGCTAAAGGCCGCTATCGAAGCATCCTGGACCTCCATAAGACCTCAGCAGTGTCACAGGCTGATTGCCTCCATGCCACGCCGCATTGAAGCAGTCATTTCTGCCAAAGGATTCCTGACCAAGTATTGAGTGCATAACTGTACATGATTATTTGAAGGTTGACGTTTTTTGTATTAAAAACACTTTTCTTTTATTGGTCGGATGAAATATGCTAATTCTGTGAGATAGGAATTTTGGGTTTTCATGAGCTGTATGCCACAATCATCCGTATTAAGACAATAAAAGACCTGAAATATTTCAGTTAGTCTGCAATGAATCTAAAATACATGAATGTTAAATTTTCATCATTACATTATAGAAAATAATGAACTTTATCACAATATGCTAATATTTTGAGAAGGACCTGTATACCCAGTTAGATCAGAGTTTTAAACTGGATCTGCATCTTTGATATGGCCTTTTACAACACTGCTGAATCTGAAAAACAAACTCAAGCATTGTGCTGTTTCATCATCATCAACTTCATATAGAAAGTGTTTTAAAACCAGCCACAGCTGAAACAAAGTGCTGAACATCAGGGATAAATAAGATAAGAGAACATATCAAAGAAAAGAAAAGCACACAACAATGTGAATAACTTAAAAACTTATGATTTGTGAGCTTTACAGACAGGAGCTGTGGGTGTTGTTCAATGGCGACCCATATGAATTTACATGGCCTGAAAGTTTAATTTACAAATAGGTTGTTTAAAAATCTTTAGAAGGATCAAGATATATATATTTTTTTTACCTAAATGTTAAGTTTCACGAATAAACCTGAATAAAACTTCTGAAATTCTGGTTTGGCTTTAGGTTTTGAGGTTTCCCCCACAAAATTTCAAGTCCCCTCCATCTTACTCAAACAAAATCTAACTCACAAAACGCCATATACATTTAAAACGTATGTGTTGATTTTATTTTATTTTATTTTTTTTGCATAATTTGCATCTAATTTAAATAATCTAAATAAAGTCTTTAAATACTTGTTTATGTACCAGTAGTAATGAAAAATTCTTGGAATGCCTGAAAATAGCACATTTAGTTTTTCTGTAATGTTTAACATCTACATCTACGCATTGTGGTCTAACGGGAGCATGCGCAGTAGAGTGGATCTCATCGCTTGCAGCTGGTGGATGTTTGAAGAACCATCAGGCAAGTTAACGTGAACGAACCTAAGCCTTTTGTTCTGTTCCAAATCTTTTGCACAATGATTACATAAATCATTCGCATTTATTAACACAATTATAGAGCTAACAAACGACCACCGTGCTTTGTTCAATAGCCATTAATGCGACGAGGCACAGCTGATGAGTAAGTTCTGCAAATTTCAATGCTACAAAAACGTGTAATAGTCATGTAGGAAATGTTTAGAAGTCTCTCAGAAATGTAGACCCTCAAACTCGCAGAGTTTCATGTGATTCGGCTCAGTGGGAGGAAAAAAAGCTCAAAAGCTCCTCTGTAGTTGTCAAAGGCTGGTCTGTCCTGAACATGGACCCCACTGCCTGACTCACTTTTCAACTATTCCTCATTTAATTTAGAGGTTAAATGGAAAAGGCAGCCTGGGAATCAGAATGAGGAGGCATTGCAAGGCATTCTCTCATTTTTTTAAAGAAATAATGTTTGACTACGTTTTTCCATTTTTGTTCTTACTAAATGTTGATATATTTAAAGGAAATATATCATCAGTTTTCCAAGCTGTGTATAGACTTGTGGCTCATGATAGTTGTATTCATTTCTATGAACCAAATTATGAAAATATGAAATAAAATAAAAGGAAAAAAGGGAGAATATGACAAGCCTAGATGGCAACGGAAAGTTGAAGAGAAATTGCATTATGTGAACACACTTCAAAAAGTGGATTTATGCATTAGTACATATAACGGTGTCCCCCGAAACAAAAGCAGAGCAATGTCTCGAGCTCAAATTAGGGTTTATTCACCTGGTGATCGTTACACTGAAGATGAGAAATGTTATCTAAATGCAGTAGCTTTGAGACCTAGCAAACGGGTAACCTTTGGAGGGATTTAAAATAAAATGCTCAATAAATGAATAAGCATACCATGAAATACATGAGACATAAATATTTCTTAAAATAAATGAATGCCCAATAAATAATCATACGATTCAATAAACAAAAAAAAGTAAATAAATATATGTGGGCAGTAAATAAATTATTCAATGAGACAAAAAATATAGGTTTTAGCTTCTTTATTTATTCACCTTTGTAATAATGACCTTATTTATTTATTATTCATTACAGTTTTCAACTTTATTTATTAATGACTTATTTTTAAATGTATTTAATGATGTGTATGTTTTAATATTTTCTGGTTGTTTTATTTTTCCTTGTATTTTTTTTTTTACTCTATTTGTTCAATGCTATTTATTTATGCCTGTGCCTTTTACATTTCCGTATTCATTTCTGCCTCATTACTCGGATGAGAGGGGCTGTGTCTTCTGGCATTAGCTTCTGCGTATTGGTTGGTTAGCTTTAGCTTGCATGGCTCAAAACTGCATGGCTTTTCCCCACAAAAAAGCATTGTTTAGAAATGGTGAACTCAGCAGGCAAACGTTTGGTGTCTGACTTCTTAACAACGTTGTAATTCTTCCAGTCTATCTGCCTAATGAGGCAGAAATGTATACAGAAATGTAAAAAGCACAGGGATAAATAAATAGCATTGAACAAATTGAGTAAAAAAATACAATCCATAAAACAGACAAAAAATATTAAAACATACACATAAACAAATACATTTAAACATAAGTCAGTAGTAAATAATGTTGAAAATTGTAATGGGATAATAAATAAACAAGGTAATTATTACAAAGGTGAACAAATTAAGAAGGAAATTAAATTAGATGTATACATATGTCTCATTGAATAATTTAAGTACTGCCTACATTTATTTTTGTACTGCATTTTTGTGTATTTAAGCACATGCTTATTTATTTATTGAGCATTTATTTATTTTTGTATACTTAATTATGGCAGGATTGGTCCTCCATAGTGGAGAGCCCAGTCTGTCTGTTATGGAACATGGTGGCAGCAACATAAAGTTGTGGGGATGATTTTGTTTTCTTTCGGGACATGGAAAATCTTTTTATTGTAAGATGGATGCAGCTAAATACAGATCTTCCCTGGAAGAAAACCTGACAGAGACTGCAACAGATTGCTGGGTGGGTTTAGGACCCAGCAGGTAGTGACCGTGTGGTTCAACAAATGGAGCTGTGTTTTATCCCACCAGTACTCCTGCAACATGTCCCTCCTCCAGATGAGACTCTTTCACTCCTAAACAATACTGTGAAGCCTGCCATGAAACACACACACTTTGTCTACCCACCTTTAAATTCCTTTATTTAAAGGGGATAGAGATTTTCCCTGCTTGGTCCTCTTTATAACTCACAGAACCTCTATTTCCTTCCCAGTCTGAGGGCATTGCTCTGCCTAATGAGGGACTGTAATCTGGTGGGTGCGTTTGAAAGAGAGGACAATTATGGATGCTATGAAGTAGAGCAAGGAGGCGGGACTGTCACCAGAGCTGTTCACATGTAGTACTCCTCCTGATCTTGCAGAGTATGCACAGAGACGAGGAAAGGACAGGCGGCTTGGTTAGATATGGCTAGAAGTGAATAGTGGAGCCTGGAGCTGCTAAAGGCTGTCAGAAGCTGATGTAGCAGTACACCTTGGAAGAAGAAGATTTTCTGAGTATTTGGGATAAACCTGAAACAAACACACTCTGCTGTTGCCATGGGGGGCTCCCTCAGCCAGCCAAGGAGAGCATCAGTCAGTTCTTGTGGGAAGAAGAACAGCATGTAAGATCAGATTTTTAAAATTTCTAAATGTGTTTCTTTGCAAGACTATGCAAGCTTTGTTTTGGAGGGGAAGGTGACTTAAGGCAAAAGAGTTGGAAGGAAAGTATCTCGACTCATTCACTGAAGGCAAATTAGCTCATCATACCTCTCTGTTTCCAGCATCAGCTGATCAGCTGATTTTAATACTGTTTAGCTATTCAAATCTGAGGGGAGTCCGAGGTCAAGACCGAGGAGTGGATGTAAGGTTGTGTTGTCGCAGTTTTTCCTATTTGGGGGAATGTTATTAATTAATAGCTGCACAATACATTGGATCACAATTAACCACGTAATATCAGTGTGTGCAATATCAGGCTTGTTTTGGATGTAATGTTTCATGCATTCCTGCATATTAATACTATAAGATGGACCCTAATGCCCAGATGTGATATGTATATTTAATAGCCGAGATGCTAAAGCTCAAGGAGAGTGGTGGGAACATTGTGTAAAGGAGGAGAAGAGTCGGGAAAAGGTTTGCTAGTCAAAATCGTTATTGCACTTTTTAGCAACGATGTTGCAATTACATATTTTCGTGATATTTTGCAGCCCTGCTGTTAATTATGCCTCCATGACCCAAATTTAACAGGAGTGAGTTCATGAAACCAGCCGAGGGGTTTACTCCTCTACAAAGTTTAGTTTAATTAATGTCTTCATGACGGACCAAAAAAAAGTGAATAAAGGATGTTTAAATCCTGAGGCATTTATTGCAGCATAAACATAAAACCACTCTTCCTCTTTTTCCTCACTAATGCTCTATGCTTTTACCAGTGATGCTTTTCATTACCATTTTTCAAAGCTCTGAAAAGCCCCATGCAGTGGATTTCTTTCTCTCAATGCACATGAAAGTCTGAGCTGTGCTATATTTAGGCACTTCCAGCTATAAATGACAGGAATTGATACAAGATGTGAAAAGACTTGCTGGAATGTTTTGTTAAAGCTACAGTGTGGCGAAAGACAAATGTCCACTTTAGAGAAGCTTAGAAAGAGAACCGGATAAAGCAGTGCTCAAGCAAACCTTTTAAAATAAAGGACCTCTATTTTCTGCATCCATCTGTGTTTGTTTTAGGTCAGGCGGGGGTAGGGATCTTCCCTGTGGAAAAACTCCATATCCAGTGCAAAAGGTCTGCAGCTCTCATCTTATGGACTAATTTTAGTCAGCTCCATCATCCTTCTTTTTTTTACATTTTAACTGGAGCAGTCTTGGTTGCGCTGTTTTCCAGAAGCTCAGAACATCCACACAGTCACCCAGCTGGAAGCAGGCTGACCTGCATTTAGAGCTATTCTTTGTAGTAAAATGTATAGCTGTGAAAACAAGTGTTTTTGTTATTTATATTTCTGAGGTGACTACTGGCATGAAATGTACACCAGAGGTTGGTAACTTAGTAATTTATGTATACAAAGCAGTCATAAAAATTAAGTCCACTAATTGTGTGTAAAGAAGAATGATAGTGAATAAGTGTGAAACTCATGAATTATGGTCCACTGTTTGGACCATAATTCAGATTTAATTTTTAGGTTCTAGACCAGTGGATCCTTGCAAGATTTCTGCCTGAGGAAATCAGGCAGAACTGTGCATATAGAAGTTATCACAAAAAATACTTTTCTAAGTATGGATATATTTTTTAGTAACCATGTTACCACTTTTAATGTACTAATTTGTTTTGATCTCTTATGTGTAGATTGTTCGGATTGTTGCTGACATCCGGTGTCCTTTTCATGCTAGTAGTAACATTAGAAATATATTTCCTGAGAAAAACACTGATGTGTTCAATACTTATTTTCCCAGCAGTGTATATAGAACTACAGGGGTTGGACAATGAAACTGAAACACCTGTCATTTTAGTGTGGAAGGTTTCATGGCTAAATTGGACCAGCCTGGTAGCCAGTCTTCATTGATTGCTCTTACTGGTGCAATGTGCAGAGTGTGAAGGTTCAATTAGCAGGGTAAGAGCACAGCGTGGCTCAAAATATTGAAATGCACACAACATTATGGGTGACATACCAGAGTTCAAAAGAGGACAAATTGTTGGTGCACGTCTTGCTGGCGCATCTGTGACCAAGACAGCAAGTCTTTGTGATGTATCAAGAGCCACGGTATCCAGGGTAATGTCAGCATACCACCAAGAAGGACGAACCACATCCAACAGGATTAACTGTGGACGCAAGAGGAAGCTGTCTGAAAGGGATGTTCGGGTGCTAACCCGGATTGTATCCAAAAAACATAAAACCACGGCTGCCCAAATCACAGCAGAATTAATGTGCACCTCAACTCTCCTGTTTCCACCAGAACTGTCCATCAGGAGCTCCACAGGGTCAATATACACGGCCGGGCTGCTATAGCCAAACCTTTGGTCACTCATGCCAATGCCAAATGTTCGTTTCAATGGTGCAAGGAGCGCAAATCTTGGGCTGTGGACAATGTGAAACATGGATTGTTCTCTGATGAGTCCACCTTTACTGTTTTCCCCACATCCGGGAGAGTTACGGTGTGGAGAAGCTCCAAAGAAGCGTACCACCCAGACTGTTGCAGCACAGAGTGAAGCATGAGGGTGGATCAGTGATGGTTTGGGCTGCCATATCATGGCATTCCCTTGGCCCAATACTTGTGCTAGATGGACGCCTCACTGCCAAGGACTACCGAACCATTCTTGAGGACCATGTGCATCCACTGGTTCACACATTGTATCCTGAAGGCGGTGCCATGTATCAGGATGACAATGCACCAATACACACAGCAAGACTGGTGAAAGATTGGTTTGATGAACATGAAAGTGAAGTTGAACATCTCCCATGGCCTGCACAGTCACCAGATCTAAATATTATTGAGCCACTTTGGGGTGTTTTGGAAGAGCGAGTCAGAAAACGTTTTCCTCCACCAGTATCATGTAGTGACCTGGTCACTATCCTGCAAGAAGAATGGCTTAAAATCCCTCTGACCACTGTGCAGGACTTGTATATGTCATTCCCAAGACGAATTGACGCTGTATTGGCTGCAAAAGGAGGCCCTGCACCATACTAATAAATTATTGTGGTCTAAAACCAGGTGCTTCAGTTTCATTGTCCAACCCCTGTATATCAGGCCAGAGATGAAGGAAAACATTTTATATTTGGAGATTTATGTTTTAAGACATAGGGACAAAAGAGTTTGAATTTTTTAATAATGCAGAAGTGGCTTGTGAAAAAAGCTTCTATATATGATGGTGAAACTGAAATGGATAACAGTAGGGGTTTTTATGCATTCTTGGGTGAATGGAGTTTAAGTCTGAATAAATATTTGTTAATCCATACTCTTCTCACTATTTTATGGGACATCTTTAAAAAATAACCTAATCAGTGCTCTTTACAATACATTTAGTCCGTTTTATGTGTCTGATAGATTTTTGAGTTTTGGGGTTAAATGTTTTTTTTTGTTTGTTTGTTAGGAGACCATCCTTTTGATACATATTTGTACTAATTTATGATTATATAATGAAATTGAAGCCCAATTATTAGTGCTTTTTCAGGCCAAACATAGCTTGAAGAAATCTGATTGACTCTGGGAAAATTCTGTAATTTTGAAATAAAAAATTTGACTATTTTCTGGTAAAATACTTTAAATACACTTGATGGTCCTGCAAAATTAAACACACAGTTTTCTGAAAGAAAAAAAACAGTTTGAGACACCTGACAATGAAGTTCATGGCTGCAATGTTTTACTAGCGTCTTCCTTTTATTGCTAAGTTTACCTGTAAACTATCGATTGGCATGATATCTAAATTAAGCTGCATTAAAAGTATAGTAAATGAGCTAAAGTAGAACAATAGGGTGTGTGCTCCTCAGCCCCATTCATAACCACGAACAATAGCTCAGCTGGTGTCTGTCCATGCCACCTCTGGGGTTAAACCCTCCCTGTCTCCTCATTCTTCCTCTTTGTTAGTTGAGTGATTCATCTTTACTGTAGCACTGCAATACACTTTGTTCCCACTTAGTCTCTTGAGTGGCCCCTCTGGTTTTAAGCACTGATTGCAGATAACTTGGGCGTTCGCCATTGAAAATGTGACGTTGGTGCTGCAATTTCCTCTGCCTTGCACTGAATTTGAAGCATCTGTCTCTCTGCATATTTTATTTCTGCTCTGCCCTGCATAACAGCATGCAGAATTTAGATATAGGAACATCCGCTGTACCTGTGTCTCCATGTAATCCCTTTATGGGTGTTTTAATAGGTTGGCACCCTTGTGACTCACTCCTTACGGCTGCCATGGTAATAACAGTCTGTCCTTTCTGTTTAAGCTCGGGTTTTTCACACATGAAGCTCCAGTATTTTCTCTCCTTTCATCTCTCTTCATTGCTAAATAGGTGGCTGTGCTACCAGGCCTCTGTTGTTCCTGTAGTTGCTTATAAGCTAAATGTACATCCAATGTTGGCCAGTAGGTGGGGCCAAATTGTCATCAATTTAAGGCGAGACTTTGTAAATTTATTTACATAGCAGGATTAATACATAAGGTAACCCACACTGCTTTACAGGAAATCAAAAAGAAAGATATTAAAATAACAGAAACCTTTGAGCTTTGCAACATATAATAATGCTATAATCCTAATGCTATGTAGTGTAAACTGCCTCACCAACATTTGCAGAATCTTTGTAATAAAGGTGGAGCACATTACTGTTCTGTTTATTTAGAACATTAGAGCATAGTCTGGAGAAACAAAAATAAATTTATAATGGTAATATGCTCAGAGCTTCACTATCAACCTCATAATGACGTCTGTGACTGGCATACGGACATGAAAGAATTGACAGCCCATTCAGTTCTTTATAAAGAAATGTTCAGATATTGATGCCTAAAATTTTATTTATGAAAAACAAAGTGATTTGCATTTAAACAACACAAATCAACCTGGTTCAGACACTTCTGTTTTAAGTCATCCCACAGAAGTAATTATTACCAAGGAAAATGTTTTATTTCTTTCTTGTTCGACTAAAAGCATTGAATAATGTTTATGTAATTGTTACCTAATTTCTTAAATCCAGTAATTTATATGTAATAAAAATTTGCTGGTAAACCTAAAACCAAAGTTGTTGCTTTTCTGCTGCCTTGGTAAAAACAAATGCAGCTTTGGAGGATGTTGTGGGTGAAGACACAAATAGGGAGCCTGCATAACTAAACAATAATTCTAGCTGTGACTTCATATTAGGCTTTAAATCCAAACAGCTTTCTGACTGATATTTTCAGACCTTGGTGGCCACAAAGTAGTTATGATGGGCAATGAGAATTTAAATTGAATTATTTTTTTCCTAAACCACAACTTTATAATCAAACCCTCTGAATCAACTGGGCAGGGGTATTTTTAGATATTAATTCAAACTATAACATCTGTCCCAAACATTAGATCTGGGATGTTTATTTAAGATGGGGGAATATTTGGCGAAGGTTTGTGCACTAACTCTTATAGTGCTTAATTTAAACATGAAAAGAACCAAGTCTCCAATGCAGCTAATGAAGGCTGTAAATGCACACTGAAATATTAAGTATATAACATGAAATAAAAAGGAGGGATTGTTATATATTTGTGGCAGGAGTAAAAATATAAAACTTGTTAGGAATGTGTCATTAAAAGTTAAAATTTCATTATTTTGCTAAGAAATTTTCTCAGGGTAAATTCAACAATGAACTAAGTCTGAATAGTTAGTATTTACCTTCCAATGGCTCCTTTCTACCATTCTTTATACCGAAGCATGAATAATTAATATCCAGCTACACCAGACCTCCTTGGAGTTCTTGGAGATGTTAAACTTCCTTGGCAAGGTTGTCACAGGTGGGCTCCACATTATACTGCACATGTGCACCACTGCTATAGAGTTTTTACTAGTTCTACTTAAATGTTGTAGCAGAAGCTTTGTCTGCAATGTTGAAGATTCCACTAACCCTGCATGCCAAGTGTTTGAAGTGGTCCCAACAGTGTGAAAGTCTGACAGATTTTCTGACTGAGTTATAATTATTTGATAATTTGGGTACATTCATAGACTGTGTATAGAGCATTGGACGTGCAGCCTGAGATGATCAGGCAATCCTTAAGCATGACAAGAAAACAAAAAGAAGGCAATGACATGGAAAACATGAAATATACAAATTAGGGTACATCACAACCGACACAGTTTTTAAGAGGTTATGGGGCTTGATATTTCCAAAAATACACTTTTTTCCCCGTTTAGACTCCATGAAACCTGTTTTTCGATACACAAAGATTAATGGCAAAATACAAACTGATGCAGCAGCATTTTGATTACCTGACCATGTAGGGATGAAAGTCTAAGTGATTACCTGACCATGTAGGGATGAAAGTCTAAGTGTCCCAGCTCTGCAGGTGAAGGGACTGCTGTAGTAATGATGGATGGTTTCTGCAACCAGCCAGCAACAGGATATAAAGCAGGGGTCTAAAACCTTTACAATCCAAAGATGTTATATGTAATGCTGATGTCAATGCCGCACCACAAGTCTTGTTGTCCCAAACTGTCTTCATGATTGCCAAGAGCTCACAGCTTTGTGGGATATCCCCATCTCCACTTAGGCTTTTCTTTGCAGATCTATGATGGCAGTGTTTTATAAAAGAGGCAACAATCTATGGGTGCCCTCCAAGAGGTGAAACTGAAGATAGCTGAAATATTCAGAA
Organism: Girardinichthys multiradiatus; assembly: GCF_021462225.1. Taxonomy (NCBI): domain Eukaryota; kingdom Metazoa; phylum Chordata; class Actinopteri; order Cyprinodontiformes; family Goodeidae; genus Girardinichthys; species Girardinichthys multiradiatus. Next base: position 33,421,959 of record NC_061805.1, on the reverse strand, counting down.
AGTAGGCTGTCCATTGGAGCATCTTCAAGCATTTGACATGCTGAGTTGAGTAACTCTTTATTAGTGCAGACAGAACATTTGCACAGCATAGCATCAGACTGAGTGGTATTATTGGCACATTGCTGCAACATTTGAGTTAAATTAAAGACATTTTCTAGCACTGGCACCTTATTTGTGGTATATATTGTCTGCAGATCAAAGCTGCAGATCAAATGCTGTTTTATTTACTCATGGCTGTGTATCTCAGTATGTTATCAAAACACAAAAGAGATATGAAGTAGTATGATTGTAAGCTTTCCATGGGTGCAGGTTATCTGTGTGCAGCAGTGTTTAGATATTAAGATATCTCTACATGAATTCATGACTCAAATTTTTCCAATGACAAAAACATGATCAGTCTACTGTTAAAACAGAGATATTAGATCAGCACTGCCAATCTGCATTTGCAACTACTTTTATGCCGATCCATAATGAAGGAAAAACCAAAGCTGTTAAATACCTGATTTAATAATTGATGGTTACGCAAGGACATGAAGGTTCAAAGAATTGTTTACCTAACAGAGACACTAACATTATTTTATGAAGGTAATTTTAATTTTAAGTCCATTCAGACTTTGATTAAGTGAAACATATATATTTTAAAGCTAATTCAGTGCTAACAGACATATCTCTAAGTCACTCTCAATATGTACACTAATGGTTATTACACCAGCTATCATATCTGCTTTGGTGTGGGGTGCAGACATGTTTATAATGCCTTATTTTATTCTTAGCTCATGACCAACACATGTTGCCTTCAGTCAGAATCTAATTGAAGATTAGACATCTGCATTCCCGTTGGATTAACAGACCATATCACATCAGCTTCACAGGGCCAGGTGTGTTTTATATTTTCCTCTATATGTGGGCTAAGGTAGCAGCTGTAGTTTATTTATGGATGACTGTATAAAGGCATGTGTGGGTTGCACCACTGGCTCTGTATCTGCTGTTTAAATGTAATACATAAGAGCAGACTAATTTCCACAGTTTTTAGTGCTCTGTGTTTCTGTGCCTTATAACTCTGCCTGAATTTAAGTATTTTTGTTTTGTTTTAAGTGTTCAGAATCACACGTTCATGTGCCTGGCCAGAAGCTAGGCACATGAATAGTTGGGTGTCTTCATGCCTCCAGTCTGCTACTGGTTTGTCATCTTATGTGTTTTGACTGTCAGAAGGAAACTAAGGAGAGAAAGAGGACAATGCAAGAAATGTTAAACAAGCACAAACATTTGAGATTTTAATCTCAAACATTTAGTCACTCTGTCTCTGTTTTTTCCAGAATAATCCTCTTCCATGGAGGCTGTTTTCTATGCGCCATGAATGTTTTCTGTACAGTTTTTTTTGGTCAGTAAGAGATCGAACAGAGCCTCTTTATTTGTGTTCACTAGTGTGAAACATTATGTATGTCTGAGATCATCCACTTTCCTCTACCTGCCCCAGTGTTTGTGTATGTGTGCAGAGCAGAGTGTGGTAGTTTGTCTTCAGTCTTCGATGTATTTCATGTGTGAGGCTTTAGCAATAGAAAATAGAAAAAGTGCGTCCTTCTCTTGATATTTCCATCTTTTCACAGAGACTCAATCCTCTTCCTTCTATTGGATTAGTCATGGTCTGTTTTTTCTCATCTAGCCTAGATCCCCGTCTGTGTGAGTGTGAGGAAAAGAGCTGTGGCGTTACATAAGCTTCTGCTGAACAGCCTAGAAGAGGTGCGTGTCTGTGTGCAGTGATGAGAGCTTTTAATTAAAACCTTTTTCTTCCAGTGGGATTTTCCCCTTCATCGTTGGAGCTGTATCTGGGTTTGTTGTATTGATCCATCTGTTTTCTGGCCTGGATAGTTTCAGTGAACAATAGAGCTTCAGTTACTTTAATTGCACCTCAGGGCTTTAACAGCTCATGTGAGTTCAGAGGGAACGGTCTCTGTCCTGGCTGAAAATATTTGCTTTCACTTCTTTTCGTTTATCCTGAGAGAAGAGGCAGACAGTTTAATTGCCTGCTTTTAGCTGAGCTGTCAGCTGAATCTGTTGCTGGGTAAACAAGCTATTAATTATCTCAGATTCCCTTTTGATTATACTATTTGATGCCGGCGAGGACATTGTTTGAGAAACATGCAGTGTCGACACAACGTTTGGCAGAAACTTAAGCGATAAAAGGCAAAAATGTAAAGATATAAAAGGCATACGTAATTAAAAAAGTAAAAGGGGGCATGAAGGGTTTAAAACATGTTGGCTGAGTGCATACAATACAGTATGGTTGGTGGCTGGTATGATTACAAATATCACTTTTTTTAAATCATGTTTATAAATAACTCCTGTGTAAAATCTTACCTTTCAAAAGAAAGGGAAAAAAAATACCACAGCATTATTTTACAGATTTGTAAAACCTGTGTAATTTTGCCAAGTAGAGTTTAGTACAGCTGAGAGTACACCTCAGTCTCGAACTGTTTTCCCGAACTATTTTTCTGTTTAAAAGGTAAATTATTCAAAAAGCTAACTCTTCAGTAGAGTGCAGTTGTGCTACAGACGATATTTTATAAACTTAAAGGAAATGGTGGACAATAAAACAGAAGCCTCTGCACAGGAGCAGGCAACAGAAATGGACAGAATCTGCCTTACTGTGACTTTTGAAGTCTACACACCCTGTTAAAATCCCAGGGAATTAATTGTTTCTACATACTGTATAATGTGGCATAGATCATGTACAACTGAACTGATGAGGAAATAAATCTGTTAAAGTTAAACAGATAATATTTGTTTGTATTTTTCTTCAAATAAATGCCTTTTTAAACTAAATGGGGGAATCTGTGTCCCTAAATTCACAAATTCCCATATACCCAATGGAGGAGCAAGAAAAATGTTTTGTGAATTTATAACAACTTTGCAAAAAATAAATAAAAATTTATTAAAATCACGGTTGCTGCCAATTTTTAACATGTTCAGATTTGGATCATACCCCCATTGTCACTATTGCAACTTTAAGAGCATATTTTGTGTCTAAGGGAGACAGATGGAGTACAGAATGAAGGGATCCTGAGGGTTTTGTTAAAAATATAACATTTCTGTATGATGAATCACATTTTGTTGTCTGTGTACTGTAGGTTTTGAAATATATATCAACTATATATTTCAAAACCTTGTGTTCAGCCAGGGACCCAGCCCTTGACAACACCTGCTTATCTGGCCTCCTAGACTAATTGCAAACTAAAAGACTAACTGCAAACCCCTTTATGACCTTAAACAGGATAGATAAAATACTATACATTTTATGACTTCCCTCTTACCCTTATTTCCTCCCACCTGCCACTCAGCAGACAAAAATATTTGATAGACTATCCAAGAAAAAAATTATTATTCCTATCTTTTAAACCAAAAAATATTTCTCCTTTCCCTCTTCTCCGCTCCCTAACTTTCAAAAACCCTGGAGAGTATCCGAGAGATGGAGAGCCAGTAAGCAGACCTGCAGGAGCAGAGCGAGGAGGTGCGTGTTAACCAGCTGATCATGCACCCAGACAGAGAGGCTGCTGGGAGGAAGGAAGGAGGGGAGCGGAGTGGGCGAGGGGAGTGACTGCTGATGCTCTGGCTGTAATCTGCAGAGCATGAGTCAGTGCTGTGGAGAGCTGAGCCATAAACAGAAGCATCTGCAACGCAGGCAGACACGTTTCTCTCGCAAGAGCATCAACAGTGCAGTGGAGCAGGATGGGAAGGCTGAGCTGCTGAGCAAGAAGAGGAAGTCAGACTGCCATACAAAAAATACGTTTGTCGAACAAGAGCCTCTTTGAATCTGCAGTTAAAGGCTTGTTTTAAACTTCAGTGTTGACTCATCCAGAGAAAAGAGAAGTTTACAAATCTTCTCTTAGACGTTGAGTTAGTGCTACCCAGATGTCCTGGTTGTCTCCAGTCCAGTGGGCCAAGTGGACGTGGTCAGCAGTGACTGGAGGTGCAGGAGACAATGGACAACATAAAGGAAGGGATGACAGAGAAAACAAGTAAGAGATTTTGTGTGTGTGTTGAACAGAAAGATCTTGATCGTGACTGTGGATGCAGACTGTGATGGGAGCAGATTCCCCTGAGTCATACTGTCAGGTGGTAGATCCATGCTCAGATATACTGTCCCATTCTGTGGTATCCTCTCTTATTCTCAGTCTGAGCGGCCATTCTCATGCTGTCATTATCTGAAGCCACCTTTCAAGTAAAAATAGCTGTGTTGTGTTAAGAGGAGATGCTTTGTGTGCACCATCCGGTATTTTCAAACGCCGAGGATGTAACCGCCTGTTGTTTGAATATGTGTGTTTTTGTTTTCTGTGTGGCAGTTTAGCAAAGGTTGCTAAAAGCTGGGGAATTAAAAAGCGACACCTTTTAAAGCTTTAGTTAGTTTGATTCCTTTCTTTGTGTGGTTTCTAAGTAACCGTCCAGATCTGCAGCCTCTGAGCCCGTCAGTGGGAGAGGAATCTGAGGCTGTGTGTAGGAGTGGAGGGTTTTATTTGTATTAAAATTGTGTTAAATGTGTGTGTCTGTGTGAACTGGTTTTCAGAGATGGTGTATGCCTGGGTGCTGGCACTGTAAACTCTTCTTTGTGCTGTTTTTCATTAGATTGTGGATGTTTTGATGTACTTTGAAGTGGTTGGAAATACACACACATACACACTCTTTCTCTCTGTTGATGCCTCTCCCCTTTCTTTTTGTCTCTCCGCTGTGTGGGAATAAATCAGAGCTGGGTGTCCAGGCAGCCCAGACTGCAGGACAAAAACTGTGTGAGGCAGTTATTGAGGAGCAAAGGATGCAGGTGGCCTAGTTGGGCCTTGCTTCCTCTCCTCCCTCCTTCTGACTTCCTTTAAAATAAAAGGGCCTAGGTTGTTTTGTGCTGCTTTGACCTGTGAAAGCCACTTTGTTAATGTTACTTCAGGAAAATGGATACTGGAAAGCTGACGACCCTTTGTTATAGTGATTATAGGTAAACATATACAGTGCCATGCAAACGTATTCATATTCCATGAACATTTTCATATTTTTCCACATTACGACAACAAACAATGTATCTTACTGGTATTTTAGGAGATGGATCAGCACACAGTAGAGCATAATTGTGAACTGTAACAAAAGTGACAAATGGTATTTAAATGCTTTTACAAATGCAAAGCGAAGTGTGGCATGTATCTGTATTCTGCTGAATTTGCTCTGAGACCCCTGAATAAAAACCAGAGCAATCAGTTCTCCCCAGCAAATCATCTAATAGGTAAACGGAGTCCAGTTGTGTGTAATTTATAAATCCACCTGTCGTCTGAAGGTTTCAGTAGTTTGTCAGAGAACAAAGCAGCATTATGAAGACCGAGGAACATAGCAGAAAGGTTGAGGGTTGGGTAATAAAACGATAAACAGTTCTCTGAGAGATATCCAGAGCCTGGGTTAATCTATCATGTAAAAATGGAAAGAGAATAGCACAACTGCAAACCTAGCAAGACATGTCCATCCACTTAAAATGCATGGCAGGTATAAAATCAGTGAAGCAGCCAAAAGACCTGTGGTTTTCAGAGGAGCAGCAGAAGTTTACTGCTCAGTTGGAAGAACCTGTGAGTGGTGCATTCCACCAATCTACCCTTTTTATAGAAGTATGGGTGAAAGATCCCCAGAAGAAGTCTTGGAGTTTTCCCACAAGCCATGCAGGGCTCATAGCGAACATGGGGAAGAAGGTGTTCTTTTCAAGTATGACCAAAACTGAACTTTTGGGCCCACATGCAAAATGCTATGTGTGCCAAACAATCCAACACTGCACATCACCCTGAAGACACCATCTTTAACAGTAACTTAGTGGTAGCATCATCATGCTATGGGGATGCTCTTCTTGAGCTGAAACAGAGGAACTGGTCAGAGTTGATGTGAAGATGGAGCCTAATAGAAGAAAACCTTTTAATAAAAATAAAAAAACTGTTAAGAGGAATGAAAGAACTTAAACCATCGCTGAGGTTCATCTTCCAGCAGGACAGCAAACTGAAACATACAGCCAGAGCTACAATGAAATGGTTTAGATCAAAGCATAGTTATGTGTTAGAATGGCCCAGTTAAAGTCCAAAACTAAATTCAATTAAGAATTTGGGACAAGACTTGAGTAACAATGTTCACAAGTTCTCTCTATCCAATCTAGCTGATTTTCAGTTATGTAGAAGAAGAATGGCCAAACCTGTCTGCAGATGTGCAAAGTTAGTAGAGACATACACCAAAAAACTTGCAGCTGTAAGTGAAGAAGTAAATAGGGTCGTACAAAGTGTTGATTCATACAGGCAGAATACAAATGCACGCCACATTATTAGGATTCATATTAAAAAAAGAAAAATCAGGGGGTGTGAATACCTTTGCAAGGTAGTATACAATGTCTTACGTTGTGCAGAGAAATGCTATGTATGCTCCACATATTAATGTTACTTTTTCAGATAACTTCCAACAAAATAGATTTTTCTCTCTTCTGGCATCTAGTTCTGAATTTCTGTGATTCTTACTTTATTGAAGCGTTATATGAAAGACCTCAGTTTATTCTTTTCACCTGCAGTTCGGACTCTGAGGGGACCTTCGAGACTCCAGAAGCCGAGTCTCCTGTTGTTGTGAACCTACTGGGCCAACTGGACAACTTGAATAACACAGGTGAGAGACTTCAGAGCAGATGTTAAGTCAGCTCAGTGCTTCTATGTAGGTCACCTGACTTGAATATTATAGGTCATGGTAATGTTTAACTAGTGCTCATAAAATCCTGCAAGTTTTATTCTATGTGCTGTTTTGTTAAGTAAAAGTGCAATACTTGCTGATAGCATAATATATATCTGACATGGAGTTGGACTTCGCAGAAGAAACGGTAAAAAAATTTATTTTCATGACAAAGATTTAGCTATTGTCCCATCTATCCTTGACGTGCATTTCATTTATAGTGTGCATGGTGCCCACTGTTTACAACAGTAATATGACTTTAGGCCAGCAGAGAACATGGTATCACAGACCTGCATCTGTCTGTTCATGAGACAACTTTCACCCTACTTTCAACTTTAATCTGAAGCCTTTTTGTTTTTGCTTTACTGACCGACGTGAGCAACCTGATTATGGCTTATTTGGGTTAATCCATGCAGATTTATTCCTACAGAACTATCACTGAGAGGCATGTTTAAATGGTTGCAAGAGGGATTTATTACAGTGCCTATGTCTTGGAGTACACACTTCACACATTAATGCTGGTTGTTAAAACATTTTGATCCCATTGAAGCTCAGGTCTAGGATCATTGGAACCTTTGATGTTTGTGCCCATGGGTTGGGTCTGGATTGATATTTCACCTTTTTGTGTTTCTGATCAGTAGTTTGCTGCGATAATCCAGCAGTTCACCCAGTAGTTATACTTTACATTAGGCCTGCACAGTATATAGTACATATAGGGCCTTGGAAGATTCAGCCCCCCTGAGTTAGAATGTTGTTGAACCTCCTTCTGTTTCAAATACAACAGCAAATCTTTGGGATATGTCTCTGCTCTGTACATATAAAGAATTTGGGACATTTTCTGTTATTTTTGCTTGTTTTGTTTTTTTCCAAAACAGCTCAAGCTCTGTTAGAGTGGATGGATAGCAACTGTGTAAGCACCGATTTACAAATATTGCCACAGATTTTCATTTGGTTTTAGGTCTTGGCTTTGACTTGCCTGTTGATCTAAATATTTATTTTGTAAGGTTCTATTGCCTGCATGTTCAGTGACACTCTGCTGGAAGTTCAGCCCAACCCCACTCCCGTTCCATCCTGTAGCAGAGGTGAAGACTTGAGTCCTGTGTCTTAGAATGGAGTCAAACTCAAGTCACAAATTTAATGACTTTAGACTCGAATTGATGATTTCATAAAAGACTTTGGACTTGGACTTTCATTCCAATGACCCATGACTTGCACCAAACTGAAAGTGAATTATAAAGGAAAAGCACTGGGTGCACAACTGTGGAACTGCGCCAGGCAAATGACCCAGTCCGCTCTTTGCCATTATTTCCTCCTCTTGCTACTAAAACATGCATGCTGCATCTACCGTGCTGTTTATCTGCTTTTCTTCAGCATCCTACTATGACAGCAAAGAGTCTGATGGTGGTAGAAGTCTTGCCATTACGTGCTATTGTGGAAGTGTGTGCAAAGGTGGAAAAAGAAAAGGCTGCAGGAAGCATCACTCTTAACATGTAGGCTACTATGTAGCATAACTTTGTACAATAATGTTTAAATTTGTAAGATGCAACACCTGTTTACATTAAATGTTTTTTTATTGTGAATGGGTTGGCTCATTTTTTTATCTACTGGATGTTGGGTTTATTTTGGTTAATATTACATCTGAAAAGCAACATCAACACAGATTTTCTGAAGATTTTGAAATTCAGTTCTTGCTAGTTCTGGCAAACAAAAACACCTTTTTATAATTGTTTAAAAATCTCATAAATACTATTACTCTGATTAAATTGCATAACTGGCCAAAGGACCTGTTTAAGACTTGTGATTAAAAGTAGGATTTTGACTCAAGACTTTCATGCCTTTACCTGGGACTTGACTTGAGTGGAAAGAATTGAGACCTACTGGTGACTTGCAATAAAATGACTTGGTCCCACCTCTACCCTATAGCCTCTGAAACATTTCTTCCACGATAACCCTTTATGTAGCTCCATCCTCCTTCGCATCACTTCCAAATGGCTCTCCTGTCCCTGGTTAAGAATATCAGCCCTGCAGCATGTTGCTACCACCATCATGTTTCCCAGTGGGGAGGGTATGTTTAGAACAGGGCTCTTGAAACTTCAGTCCTTTTTAAAAGCAACTTTTAGATGAATCCCTGTTCCAACAAAACTGAATCAAATCAGCAGTTCTTTACCAGGCGTCTGCAGAACCTGTTGACATGCTGAGAAGGCAATTCAACCATTTGGTTCAGGTTTGTTGATGCACAGATGCATCTAAAGGTTGCAGGAAAGTGGCTATTAGGACTGGAGTTCCAGACCCCTTGTGCAGGCTGGTGTACACAGTTAGTTTTCTGCTACACATAATGTTTTGCATATCCTTATGATGCTGTTCACTAATGTTCTTAAACCTCTGAGGCCTTCAGATTTATACTGAGGTTAAATTACACCCAGCTCAGCTCTGTTTATAATTAGTTGATGCAGAACGTATTTTGTTCCACTGGATTGTATTTAAGGCTTTCAGAGAATGGTGGATGAGTACTGTTGCATGCCACACTTTTCAGACTTTCATCTGTAAACACAAATGTTAAAACTATGTACTTTTTTTTTTCTTCTAATTCATTGTTACTCATTGCTTTAAGTTGGCCATGACATTCAGTGCCAAATAAAATATTAAAGTCTGTAGTTATAGGATGACAAAATGTGAAGTTAACTTGCAAAATAAGTGTGTGGAAAAGTAATGTTCCCAAAGACTGGAGGACTATAAATGTGTTTTGAATGCTAACACCAGATTCGACCTGCTGGATGTCCCACTGCAGCAGATGCTCAGACCCAACACTGGTGTTAGAACCAAACATGCTAAAAGTGACGGAGAAGAAAATCTAAATTTGTGACAACCAATGTCCTCATTGTAATATTAAAAAAGAAAACCTCCAAACCCATGATTTCTTAAATTGCACCTCTCCATTTTGTGTGCAGGGAGCCTGTAACACAGTATGGTCTTAAAGAACATCCAGTGTTAATCTGACGGTTATGACAAAGAAATCTTAACCTTTAAATAGTATTTCTAACCATTATCCTTTCTTTTAGGTGAATGTACTTTGTGCATCAGCATTAATTACACTTTAAACCTTTTACAGTGCAGTTTACTACCGTTTTAGGACCATTGTGCTACATACTTTAACTACAGTTTAACAGGCCCAGAGTAGTGTTTATGAATGTTGTTAAAAGTTTGAAATGAGCTCTCTGTTGGTTGAGCCTTTATCTAAAATAGCTGGCAGCTGAGTCCTGTTTTTCCAAACACGCTCCCTTGTTTTTACTCCCTTCTTCATTCTCCTCCTCTTCTGCTTTAGCTGTCCAACCTTCACCCACACAGGCACAAGTAGCACCCGTTGCTGTGGTAACGGATTACCCAGACTTCAGCTCAACCACAGATATGAATATCTCATGTGGTTGCAAACTTGGGTTTTCCAAGGACTTCAGCAGATACTGAGCATAACAAATTTTGACAGCAGGCTCTTGTATTCGGATTAGATCAGTTTACGAGGTTGAAGTTTCTTGGCTGTTTGGAATCAGGCAGCTCAAGGTAAATAATGCTGATCTGAGACAGTAAATGTATCATTTCCATGCTAAGTTGTTCACATGCTGCTTTTGTTTGAGTCCTTTGTGCTGAGAAACTGACTCTCTATGCCTCTTCATGTGAACAGTCACGTATATGTAATGATATATCCCCGTGGCCAGTGAAGCAGAGCAAACCTGAGGCCACAGTGTATCTCGTTTCTCTGACGCCTTGGCTTACTTCCCCCCGTCATCTTTTCCTCTTTTTCAGAGTTGTGAAATTGTAATAAAGCCTGGTGTTTGTTTGCTGGGCCACGTGATGGGGTGAACTCTTCATGGCTGGGTGTGGTTGTTCTACATCTGTTCCTCGTCTCCAGAGGGTGTATTTGATGTGAGAAACTACCAAGATTGAGAGCTGAAACTTGTGTAAACTCACTTTGATGGACTCACTGATGTAAAAAGGTTAAATGTGAGAAGATGGACATCTACCTTTTCAGCTTTTGCATTTAATGTATTTTCTGGGATTCTATAGACCATCTTAAAGTACTGCATAAACGTGAAGTGGAAGGAAAAGATGCAAATAAACATTTACAAAATGTGAGAGGCATAGTTGTGTAGTGGAATTATTATGAATTACAATTAAGTGATCTATATAATCAGTATCCCTGAGTCAATAACTTGTAAAACCATCAGTGTTTCTGTCCCTGCAGAAGAAAAGTTTCACCACAGCCTGACGCTGCTACCACCATGATTCACTGTGTTATTTGCAGGTGCATGTACCGGGTTCTGCTTTCATGTTATCAAACCACCTAATCCAACATGATGGCTGTCCTTTACATGGCTTGTAGAAAACCTTAGGCTGGATTGTTAATGGCTGTTATCTTCAGTGGCTAGTTTTGTACCTCTTTGCTCTTTAGGCCATATTTATGGGGTAGCAAGGCTATTAATTGTTCTATATCCAGATTCTTCCAGCTAAGATATGAATCACTGCAGCTCCTCCAGAGGTACCATGGGCTTCTTGGCTGCTAATCTGATTGATGCTCTTTTTGCCCAGCCAGTCACTTTAGGTAAACATTCATGTTTTGGTTGGTTTGTAGGTGTGCTACAGACTTTCCATTTTTAGATGGTGGATTGAAAATTACTCTGTCAGATGTTCAGAGTTTGAGATATTGTTTTCTAACCAAACCCCGCTATAAACCTCTTCACAATTTTATCCCAGAGGTGTCTATGTTTCTTGGTCTTAACTTTGTTGTTAACTGATGCATCTCTGCCAAACCACTAAGGTCTTAACAGAAAAAATGGATTTACACAAAAAGAAGTACAGTAATATATGTACCATTTTCTTTCTACTTCAGAATCATGCCCTACTTTGTGCCGGTCTATCATATACAATTCCAATAAAATACACAAACGTTTGTGCTGTAATGTAAGAAAACGTTAAAAGGATGAAGCGCTGTTAATTTTGCCAAGCTCTATAAAAACACAGTGGATTCACTTGTATGTGTTGAGACAAAACAGGGCAGGCTTTTGTTGTTGGTTTATTATTGTTTGACGTTACATTGTGTAAAGATGATTATTTTCAGCAACAAGGGTTCCTGTTTTTCAACACAGCCCCTAAACGGGGTGTGTGAGGACATGGGAAGTGGATTGTTCTGGGAGGAAGCCAGCAGTCCTCCAACATGACTAGGGGAATTTTAACTAAACCTTTGTCATTAAAAAAAAAAAATTGTTGGTTTAGTCGGGGCAAATGACAGTTGTGCTCAGATAACCTTAAGTACTTTCAATTATCCCCAACCTCCTTGCTTGTTTAATAGTTTTGCAGACAATAATATATATGAATTTGGCAATAAGACATTCATGTATCAAGCAAGGATATAGAGAATTACTATGTGAATTTGGTCTTTTTCTTTTAGGGTAACTTTTCAGTTTATCAGCTGACATCACTACAAACTGCAAACATGTTGCAAACACACCTAACTGCTTGCTAGTAAAAAGTAGTCTAGAGTAGTAATGTGTTACAGGCAGGTTTTAAACTACCAAGCATCGCGTTGGCACACTAGCCGCACATACGTTGGATTCCTGTTGTAGAAAAATTCGCATCCAGAGACTGATGATTGTCACTCAGAATCAGCTTTATTTTAATCTTGCAAGAGAAAAGGATTTTACAGCATTGGAGATGTGCTCAGTAGTGTTGCCAAATCATTCTAACCAGACAAAGCAAAAGTTATCCTATAAGCTACAACAGTTTTCAAGGTGACTCTCATGAGACCTGTTGTCCTAGACATAATCTTAACAGTGTGGCATACATATTATCTCACACAGCTGCAAGCAGAAGACTGAGAAACCATTACTCTAAGACTAAATAAGAGAAGAATGGAACAACACACAGAGGTTCTAATACTTTTGTCAGTTCCTGTAGAGTATCAAAGAGCAGGGCAAGCAAGGCACTAAAATTTCCATAACAATTCCTCATTGTGTTTCCAACATCACCAATTTGGTTAGCATGCCTACGTAAAAAGAGGAGATACATTTTAATATTAAAACAGGGAGACCGGTGTGTAAAATTGCTGCAACAATTAACTAGCACTTGTATAAATTCTGCAACAGTAGTGCATATGTTCCGTATATATGTTGTTTCAATGTTGCAGTATTTATACCACAGATTTTTTTTTTTAACACATCCAAACATCTGTGGCAGCCAAGTTTAGTGGATGATAAAATTCATTGTAGTCACCTGTGTAAAACTGTGATGCTGGAACAATATTTACTTCGTACTTTTTCTGCATATCTTCATACACTATTGTAATGCAGTTTGCTGGGCAAAACAATGCTTTGTCTTGATGTGCAAGAAAAAATGATTTAAAATGTAACCTTCTGTCTAATTATTTATTTCATTTTTGCAGTGTTCATTAAACTGATTAATGCATGTTTTTCCTAATCATGCTGCTTCTTACCTATTAATTATCTTTTGTTTTTCTTACTTTTAATGATACTAGATATTAGGTTTTGTGAAAACATTGAGATTCTTTCAATTGCCCCAATATTTTTGCAACTAAGATTTCAGCTGAATAATCTGCACAATTTCTTTACAATTTTTACTTAATTTTTAATGTTTCAGGTTACCTGTGATAACTTAGTAATGGCAAAAGACCACCATTCAAGTCTTTACAGGATTTGGCCTCAACCAGATCTGGAAATTATTTTAAAATCTGACCTCAAATTTACAAAATTATACTTGGCAGATTTCACCATGTCATTATTTACTGAGCAAACATGAAGACAAGAGAAACATTTGTAAAAAATAAGTATGCCCCAAGCTCACTCTTATCACAACTAGGTGTAACTAATAAATCTGAGTAATGACAGATTGTTTTTCTTTTGTTTTTGTTAGTTTTTCCTCTAATTTGTTATCTTTTTTTTCATAGATTCTACTGATGATTCAAGTCACATTCAGGATAGATGCAACGACTTCCCCTCGGCTCCATCCCAGCAGGTTGACTCCCTGAACAACTTTACCAGCTCCACAGCCAATAATAGGAGCTCTGGTTTGGATCAAACCCTCAATTTGACTTTAGGCTCCAAAGCTGTTTCCAGAGAAGGTCTGTCTCTATCCAACCATCTTCCCCAGACTGCAGCTCTCCGACCACCATCACTTCCTGGACTCTCACCGCTAAACAAACCTGATCCTTCAGAGGTGGACGATGAGGCCCCTGTGACTTCAGACTCTAGCCCAGACACCATCAGCCGTGACGATTGTTCCGACTTGCTGAATGGCAACGTGAGCTCAGACACTGTGCTGTCAAACACTAAACTGGCCTCTAACTCCATCATCACGTAAGTAAGACACACAAACAAAGGTGAGAACTAAACCTAGTCTCGTTCAGTGGCTGCAAAGAGATGCAATGAATGCATGTGTGCACAGCAAACCTAAAAAACCTCAGTGTCCTCATCTTTACTAACTGTGTTGGCATATTGTGTGTCTGTTTAAGGCATGTCGGCTGTTTCTCCTACACACACAGCCATGACTCACAGCGGGGGTCATTTTATTTTAAGAAAGGTTTTCTTTGATTTTATTCACGCAGACCTGTGAATTATTGTTTACACCTACCATTCTGTATACATACCTCTTCGTTTTGACTATGTTTTGCCTCCATCATTACTTTATATTTTCATTAACTGTTAATATTCTGTTAAACTGTTAAACTCTGCCCTCTTGTAGAATATCTTACACTTACAACACTTTCTACCTTCATCCATTCTTGTTCTCCACAAGTATATGTAATTAACTGCAAAGTGTCTATGGACGGATTGGTGCTGCGTCAGCAGTGATGCGGCCGCTGTACCGGTCTGTTGTGAAGAGAAAGCTGAATCAAAAAGCGAAGCTCTCGATTTATCGGTCGATCTACGTTCCTACCCTCATCTATGGTCATGACCGAAAGAATGAGATCATGGATACAAGCGGCCGAAATGAGTTTCCTCTGCAGGGTGTCTGGGGTCTCCCTTAGAGATAGGGTGAGAAGCTCAGTCATCCGGGAGGGACTCAGAGTAGAGACGCTGCTTCTCCACGTCAAGAGGAGCCAGTTGAGGTGGCTCAGGCAACTGGTTAGGATGCTTCCTGGACGCCTCCCTGGTGAGGTGTTCCGGGAACGTCCCACCCGAAGGAGGCCCAGAGGAAGACCCAGGACACATCTGGAGGGACTAAGTTTCTCGGCTGGCCTGGGAACGCCCCGGGATTCCCCCGGATGAGCTGGCCCAAGTGGCTGGGGAGATGGACGTCTGGGTCTCTCTGCTTAGGCTGCTGCCCCCACGACCCGACTCTGGATAAGTGGAAGACAATGGATGGATAGAAGATTTACGACAATAAAACAAAAAACGGACCACTTTGACTGTAATACGTTGTGCTTTATCTGCTAAGGTCTATTTCCCTGTTGTGGCAGCCTGAGCAAACAGCAGACATGCCTCCTTAGAAAATACAGGTTCCTTTCTAGAAGCTTCTGATGTCTCTGTGCTTCCTGTGATTTACTTTTAAACAACTTGCTGGTAGTAAAAATGGCAAACTTTCAGTCTTTCTATTGCATGTCTTCAGCTGACCTGGTGGGGCTTGTGTGTGGTGCATTTGCTGCTCGAAAAAAGATTCAGTTTTTAGTTTATCCCTAGCTGATCATTAAATCGGCCCAGTCAAGCAGAAAATTAGCTGATTCTGGTTATCAGCTAATTTCTTGGTGCATCTTTGGTTTTTGCCAACTTTTTGGATCTTTAGGGGAAAACCCCAGTGTTGCACTGACAAGGAGGGAGTTTACAATACATTTTTACTATTACATTTAGTCAAGAAATGTTCTTGTTATATTTGCAACATTGAAAACTCATTCAATACATTATTCCTGTAGACGGAGGTTAAGTCGACCCACTAACATTCTCAGGAGTCTTGATTCTAGTTTTAGTTTCCTAAACATCAGGATCTCTCCCCTCACCTTGTTTGTCCTAACCCCTGTCCTATCATTTGCCTTTTCTTTCCTTTTCCTTCAACATGTCATTCTGTTTCCCTTTCTCTTTGTGTGGCATCAGGACTGCTGAGCAAGTCCATTTCCTCTGTGTTCTGTTGTAAGTACTGCGTAACTGTGTTTTGTAACTCCAGCTCAGTCGTTGACATAAACTCAGTCTCAAAGCAAAGGTGGAGAAAAAGGCATGAGGAGTACATTTGCTAAGTGGAAAACATTAAGTGTTAGTGGAAACCCTATAATACCTTCTAATGATCTGTGTAAATTCAACAAGCACTTTCATGATTCCGCTCTTTCTCCTGCATAACTCGGCACTTTTGGAAGAGCATGCTAGCTCAGCACACACAAAGAAAAGCTTTATGGTCTGGTAGTTAGGCTTTCTGTTTTCTCCTGTCTCTTCTCATTTTTCCACCTGTCCACATGTAAATGCACTCAAAGTTACTGTTTCTTTGTGCTGAGGCTGATGATGATTTTTGACCTTGGTACTCAGGAACTCCTGCAAACTAAAGCAAAACTGGCAGGACGATTTAAATGGACAGGTAAACTCTGATAATATTACTGCTGCACAGTGACTGAGGGAAGCAACCAGATCTCTGACTAAAGCCAGTATGGTAATGAAATTCAATGTTGTTTAAGGATGACCCTCATGGGGGCCATGCAACAGATGAGGAAAAACTGGCGGGCACTGCTGGGAGCAAGTCAGAAAAGGAGCAAAACGGTGAGTAAAAGGAGGATGTAATGAGGCTGATAATGAATACTAATCATGCAGGCACTGTTGATTATATTACAGTAATAACTCAAACAATGGGCACCAAAGCACAACAATTAGACGGCCATTGATTTAGATCAGCATACATTACCTAATCTCTGGGTAAAGAATAGTTACAGTCATGCAGTACATCAAGGCCACTTTCTCTGGTCTTACAAACACACGGCCCTGTTTAATTATTAACCTTGTGTGGGAAATGTGCACAATTACAATGTGAGTCATTTGTTCTGAAAACTGTATAGAGCTGCAGCTAACTTATTGTTAACATGTTCAAAACATAAAATATATAGAGACTAATGCTGGATGTGTTTTCTGACATGCATAGTTTGTACAGAGTATTATGCATGCAGAGTTTCATTTGTCAGTTGATTTATCTACATAGTTTTATTCTCAGAAAAAAAATCTAACATTCTACAACATACACACATTCACACACATTCAGTGTGTGAATGTGTGTATGAATGGGTGAATGACTGATTGTAGTGTAAAGTGCTTCGGGGTCTCTAGGGACTTGATAAAGCGATATATAAGTTCAGGCCCTTTACCATTTAACATCTAAACACTTAATGCAGCTTCACTTCATAAAAATGTACATACAAGTTGGTGCAATCCAGTAAAGAATATATGAAGAAGAGGAAAAACAGTGCAATCATAGCATATGCTTATAGGTGCATCTCAATAAATAAGAGTGTCTTCTAGAAGTTAATTTTATTCAGTTATATAGTACCAAAGGTGGAACTTCTTTATTTTATAGGTTTGTTACATGCAGTGATATATATCTAGTGTTTTTTTCTGTTTATTTTGATTCATTATGGCTAACAGCTAATAAAAACCCAAAAGTCAGGTTTTCCTAAAATTAGAATATTACTAAAGATAATGAAAATAATAATTTTTTTACAACTGAAATGTCTGTTAGGGCCTACACATTCAAGTGTAAGAATGCAAACCATTGCCACACCTTTTAAAAAGGAGGGAAAGAAACAAAATTAACACCGTTAATTAGGCAATTATGATATGAGGCTAACAACATGCTAAGAAGCCTGGTGCTCACAGAGGGCTCTTTCTAGCTATATTAATGGAAAGTTAAGTGGATGGAAAAGTGTCATACAAAAAGGTTGCATTCTTTCTGTAAAGTCACGTTTGAAAAGCGGAGAGGTACGTAATCCAATTTGCTTGAAGCCCAATGTGAAGACTTTGGGTGTCATGTCATCTGCTGGTTTTGGTCCACTCAATTCCAAAGGACTTTTAGAGAACTTTATGCTTTCTTCTGCTGACAAGTTGTATAGAAATGTTGATTTTATTTTCTAGCAGGACTAGGTTATTGCCCACTATGCCAAAGGCACAAATACAGGCTTTAATCACAATTGTATTTCTGTGCTTTATTGGCCATCAAACTAGCCTGAGGTAAACCCCATATAGAATCTATGGTGGAGTATTGTCCAGATGAAGAGAGAGAGACAGACAACAGAGCCAACAATCTGGACGACCTGAAGTCTGCTGTTAAAGCAACCTGGCTTTCTTAACACCTCAGGAGAGCCACAGGGTGATCGCCTCCATGCAGTGCTGAATTAATGAGTAATTCAAGCAAAATACCCCCAACCCACAGACATACTTTTCAATAAATCAACATATCTGCATTTAAGTCCTGTTTTGATCTTGCAAAAATATTCAAAATTTCTGAGAAACTGAATTTTGAGTTTTATCCAAGATGCTTCTGGATAGATACTATAAAGCCATCTGTAGATACTTTATTTCCCTGCTGATATTAGAAATGGAAAACCATGTATCTCAGCGTTTACATTTAATGATTAAATTCAAGCCATAGCGGTTGCTTTAGGCCATCTCACAGTGAACTGTTCAACTGACTGAAAAATAATTTGCAGTTTGTCATAATTCTTTCACTTTAAAATGTATTAATGTTTAGAACAGTATATAAAATTTCATTTGCTGCCACCTGCTGGTCATGTTGATCAACTATACAGTAGTATATTTAATTACAGAACATTTAACCTGAAATTTGTCCTAGAATAAAGTTTTTCTTGTCTCTTTTTCCAGTCCTGGAATGCAATTTGACATCAAAACCAGATGATCCGGACTGCTGCTCTGTGGTGAGGCACGGTCACCTTTTTACCTCTGCCATATTTTCTCGTTGGTAATACTTGGTGTTTGCATTTGGTTTACTCATCAACAAAATGTCACACTGCTATAAAAAGTGGATCTACATATATACACAAACTCCAAACTGCAATGCCACCAGTTAACACTAGGCGTGGCACTGTTTTATCTGTGCAACTGAAAAGGAAGTAACGGTAAAGTCACATTGTCAACTTCACCTGCGTCTCATTCTGCATATACAGCCTAAATCTGCTACATTAATACAGTAATTTAGACATAAATCAAAGCAATGGTAGATTATTTTAACTTAAATATACAACTTTTTAGGTCACAGCCAAGGCAGTTTCATTGTAAGACGCAAAATGATCTGATATGACGAAGGTATTGAGCTGTAGGACAGCACAGGGTACTTAGTATCTGCCACCGTGTTCTCAGGTGACAGATGGATTAAGATTATCACCCACAAGATTAGGATATGACTGTCATAATCCAGCAAAGGACAAAATAAGAGGAGAGATACAGCATGGAAGAATATTAAAATATTACAAAATGTTGCAAAAATTTTTTTGTTCATAATTTTTTTCATATCTTGACAGTTTTAGTGTAGAAATGCATCAATCAGAAGTTTGTGGCCAATATTTGTTAACTCTCTGAACAACAATAAAAATAGATCAAAAAAAGCTCAAAAGTGCAAAGCTGCATATCTTTGCATCACTAAAAATCTAACCCTCTACATTATGGGACAGAGGTTTTGATACAGAATAAGCACAGCTAAGTAGAATAACAGCATTTATCTTTTATGCATTTACAGGACAAAATATTTTTCACTAAAATTTTTCTGCATACCTGAAAATATAGGGACCGTTTGACAACATGTTCAATTTTCTGTGCATGACCCCAAATAAATATCCGCTGTGTTCAATATTTAAGTGTAAACGCTATGATTTACTGAAATGTATTGGATACTGAAATTATTCATCCTAAATAATCATTAATTATTTATATTGAGACCAGAAATGTCAGACGTACATGAGAGAGCAGTCCCTGTTACACAGCTGTGCACTTAAACAAGATTTCAAAACAAATTTCAAGACCAAATTAGTACAATGCTCACATTTTGAACTGTCTTCACCATTCTATGCTGGCGATTAACAAAATATCAGTCTCTGTGTATTTCTCTCTAGTGTAAGTAGGTCCTTACCTTAATTGTGAGGTTTTCAAAACACTGCCAACATTTTGCTAATTCAGCATATTGCATTACAGACCGAATTTGACTTTTCAATCAGATAAAACAGAGAACTTTGCTGTAAATTGTTCATTCAGGGGCTTCAGCAGATAAAAGGGAGCTGAACAGTTGGTGTTTTCCTTCTAGAAGCTTCTTATAGCTTTTTTGCTTCCTCCAACATTTTTCCACGCCTAGTGTAAAAGTGTTTAATCAAGTCTTCTTTCTGTGGTAATAACTTCCACTATGAAGAGAGTTTTTGTTGGTGCAACCTGGCAGTGCTTGGGAATGAGTTGGGAATTCGCTGATCATAAAAGATCAGTTTTTGCGGTTCCCACCCGGTGATCACAGATGACTGCAGGTCAAGCAGAAAATTGGCAAACTCAGGTCATTGGCTGATTTTGCAGTGCATCTCTAAGATTAGTGGTCAAAAAAATAGAAAAGATGGTGATGATTGATTCTTTCTGCTCTTGACAGTATGAAGACATGTGTAAACTGAAGAGCTCATCAGAGGGAACTGGGATGCAGAAAACGGGAAGTCAGGTCCTGGATTCCATCTGCATCAGTGAGGCAGAAAAAGAGGCGGTTCTCACCCTTATCAGAGAGGAGGTACACACTCATGTTTGCCTTGGCTTCACCAGGTTGCACAGATCACTGACCAGGTTTTACTCACACACTGTCTCCGTTCAGATCATCACAAAGGAGATTGAAACTAATGACTGGAAGAAAAAGTACGAGCAGTGCAAAGAAGAAGTGGATGAGATGAGGTTAGAAAACACACTGCTGTTGTCATGGGGATCAAACTTTCCCCATGAGGGTGGTCCTGTGAGGTTCTGTTAAACTCAGTAAGATCTTATTCACAGGATTTTTACGTTAAAAGAGAGCGTATGTAATGTTTGTACCTGTAATGTAGTAGTTTAAACTTTTACAGGCATTATTGATAAAGATGATGATGATGATAATGCAGCAAGTTGCATTTTGTTGCGTCTCATTACAGGAAGATTGTCGCAGAATATGAGAAGACGATAGCTCAGATGATTGGTGAGTTAAATTCACTGAAGGAAAACATTGCAAGTGTTGAATTCTATGTTGTGTAAACTCATGGTGTGAGTACAAGAAATATAAATTGCATATGTACAGGTCCTTCTCAAGAAATTAGCATATTGTGATAAAGTTCATTATTTTCCATAATGTCATGATGAAAATTTAACATTCATATATTTTAGATTCATTGCACACTAACTGAAATATTTCAGGTCTTTTATTGTCTTAATACGGATGATTGTGGCATACAGCTCATGAAAACCCAAAATTCCTATCTCACAAAATTAGCATATTTCATCCGACCAATAAAAGAAATGTGTTTTTAATACAAAAAACGTCAACCTTCAAATAATCATGTACAGTTATGCACTCAATACTTGGTCGGGAATCCTTTGGCAGAAATGACTGCTTCAATGCGGCGTGGCATGGAGGCAATCAGCCTGTGGCACTGCTGAGGTCTTATGGAGGCCCAGGATGCTTCGATAGCGGCCTTTAGCTCATCCAGAGTGTTGGGTCTTGAGTCTCTCAACGTTCTCTTCACAATATCCCACAGATTCTCTATGGGGTTCAGGTCAGGAGAGTTGGCAGGCCAATTGAGCACAGTGATACCATGGTCAGTAAACCATTTACCAGTGGTTTTGGCACTGTGAGCAGGTGCCAGGTCGTGCTGAAAAATGAAATCTTCATCTCCATAAAGCTTTTCAGCAGATGGAAGCATGAAGTGCTCCAAAATCTCCTGATAGCTAGCTGCATTGACCCTGCCCTTGATAAAACACAGTGGACCAACACCAGCAGCTGACACGGCACCCCAGACCATCACTGACTGTGGGTACTTGACACTGGACTTCTGGCATTTTGGCATTTCCTTCTCCCCAGTCTTCCTCCAGACTCTGGCACCTTGATTTCCAAATGACATGCAGAATTTGCTTTCATCTTAAAAAAGTACTTTGGACCACTGAGCAATAGTCCAGTGCTGCTTCTCTGTAGCCCAGGTCAGGCGCTTCTGCCGCTGTTTCTGATTCAAAAGTGGCTTGACCTGGGGAATGCGGCACCTGTAGCCCATTTCCTGCACACGCCTGTGCACGGTGGCTCTGGATGTTTCTACTCCAGACTCATTCCACTGCTTCCGCAGGTCCCCGAAGGTCTGGAATCGGCCCTTCTCCACAATCTTCCTCAGGGTCCGGTCACCTCTTCTCGTTGTGCAGCGTTTTCTGCCACACTTTTTCCTTCCCACAGACTTCCCACTGAGGTGCCTTGATACAGCACTCTGGGAACAGCCTATTCAGTTCAGAAATTTCTTTCTGTGTCTTACCCTCTTGCTTGAGGATGTCAATAGTGGCCTTCTGGACAGCAGTCAGGTCGGCAGTCTTACCCATGATTGGGGTTTTGAGTGATGAACCAGGCTGGGAGTTTTAAAGGCCTCAGGAATCTTTTGTAGGTGTTTAGAGTTAACTCGTTGATTCAGATGATTAGGTTCATAGCTCGTTTAGAGACCCTTTTAATGATATGCTAATTTTGTGAGATAGGAATTTTGGGTTTTCATGAGCTGTATGCCAAAATCATCCGTATTAAGACAATAAAAGACCTGAAATATTTCAGTTAGTGTGCAATGAATCTAAAATATATGAATGTTAAATTTTCATCATGACATTATGGAAAATAATGAACTTTATCACAATATGCTAATATTTTGAGAAGGACTTGTACATTACTCTTGTTGGACAAAAATAATCACCCGGCTCCTCCCGATTTATCTATTACTCCAGAGGACAAGCAGCGCAACACTGTAAACTTCCAGAAGGCTTTGCATGCGGTGACTGTGGAGAAGGAGGCTGCCATGGCAGACCTGAACTCGGTGGAGCGTTCACTCTCAGACATCTTTCGCCGCTATGAAAACATGAAAAGCACCCTCGAGGGCTTTAAAAAGGTAGGAAATGTTGGGACATCTTGTCTCCAAAGTCACCTGCAAATGCTTCCAGTTTCGCTATATTCTTGAATTGTGGTTAAGAGCCGCTCAAAATCATTCAGAGGGTTATCAATGGCCGTATTTTAGAGCCATTCGTCTTCATTATTGCATCCACCTTGTGCAATGTTCCTGAACCGATGTCAGTAAACCAGACCCTCAGCATGATGCTGACATCACCATGCCTGATAATTGTTAGTGTTCTCAAGTTTGAAAGCCTCCCCTCGACACCTCCAAACAAACCATTCATCAGTGTGGCCAAATAGCCCAGTCCTCATCTCTTCTGAACATAAATATGTTAATGTGGGCTTCTGCAAACTTTAGTCAAGCTTAAAGTTCTTGGTTGCCACCCTCTTAGTCCGTGGCAATGTAAAACTGGCTTCACTGACACAGAACCACAGAAAAATTCTTACATTAAATAGTTTATATCTAGGTTTTGACCTTCATGAACACGACGTGGCTCAGAGCAGTTACTGACGAGGAAACAGTTTGCTGTTCTGGTCTTCCAAGAGTAGGTGGATGGAACGGTGGAAACACTGACACATTGGAAAGGGAAAATGTTAGATAGGGTTATGGACCAAACAAAGTAAAGATAAATATTAGAAAAAACTTCTGAGATACTTTTCCACCTGCCTTGTCTTTGTCCACATTCATTGTCAAACAACATTGTGTTTGATCTCTTGATACAGAATGAAGAAGTGTTGAAGAAGTGTGCTCAGGACTACCTGGCTAGAGTCAAGCAGGAGGAGCAGAGATATCAGACACTAAAGCTGCACGCAGAGGAGAAACTAGACAAGTATGATGAGACGGAACAGAAGCAATTTGTAGATTAAATATTTGTTGTTGGATGAAAATGTCTAAAGTCTCATTCTTGCAGCGCCAATGAGGAGATTGCTCAGGTGCGTACCAAGGCAAGCTCAGAAACAATGGCGCTGACCGCAAGCCTGAGGAAGGAGCAGATGAGGAACGAGTCTCTGGAACAAGCTCTGCAGCAGAAGGTACAACGCTTATTCCCAGGCTATGCACCAGGAAACGCATCATTCAGCACAATTTCCTGTGTGTAATTACTGGATAGTATTTAATTACCTTCCTTCATGGTGTTTCTGCAGAATCAAGAAATGGAGGAGCTCACAAAGATCTGTGATGAGCTGATTGCCAAAATGGGAAAAATAGACTAAGAGTGGGTTGTGGGTAATTTGTTTGCATCAGCCCTGCAGAGATTCACTGTGCATGCCTCGAACCAAGAAGCAGCTTCCGTACTGTACCCTGTGCCTCCCCTGCACCTCAGATAATGCTTATGTACTGTTGTCCAAAATAACCTCCTGTAGTCTGCATATGCACTACTTGTGACCAGAACCTTTAAGGCTCTTTGCATATTAATCACATGAGATAACTTTGTTTGCGTTTTGCACCTTTTTATAGGGGTAACTATAGCTTTTGGGCTTTTCCATCATGCCAGTGAACAACAGCTCTATTCCCACAAGCTTAAGAGCTAAAGTCCTAACAACTCCGCCTCCAGGACGACATCAGATTTAATTAATGCCCAGGTTTGCTTCAAAAATGCACTTAACCTTGTCCTTAAATGAGCTTTAGAAAGATTTAATATAGAAGAATTAATGATTAAAATATATTTTTATACCAACTTCACATTTTATATTGATCCTTAAAGTTGTGGACCGTCCACCTTAACTGACTGACAGGGCAAAGATGGCACTAATCAGACAAGCAGCCAAGAAGCCCATGGTCACACTGGAGGAGCTGCAGAGGTCCAAACCTCAGATTGGAGGATCTGTCAACAGGACTATTAGTCATGCACTCCACAAATCTGGCTTTTTATAGTACTGATGCAAGAAGAAATCCTGTCCTGTTTGCAGTTTGGGGACACACACAAAAAAAAAAAACGGACACACAGAAAAACCTTGCAGGAAGGCGGTCTGGTCAGATGGCCTACATGCAAAATGCTGTGTGTGGAGGAAAGCAAACACTCTCAGCCCTCCATCCCCACTGCTGACACATGGTGTTGGCTGCATCATGCTGTGGGCATGCTTCAACAAGCTACAAAAAATTTTGTGCATTTGCCTTCAGACTGGTCATTTCTCATAAGGGCCCAAAAATAAACGTCTATAAATTAAGAAAAAAACTTTGACAATTCATCCCTTCCTGCAACTGTTCATTTTGTGTAATTGTTCAGTCAAATCCACAAAACCAAACCCGTACTATTGGTTTACTTAAGTTAGAAATCCTGAACAACTGTGCTATTTTTTGAATGGTATCAAACAATTACCATTCAAACAATTAGCAGATGCTGCTGTTTTAATATCACTCTTATTACATTCTGCTTCTTACTAAACCTTGAGGAGTAACCTAATGGCTTTGTGAGAGCTTTAGCCTGCTGATCATGTGTAATTGTTGTCTGAACCCTCACACAAGTTTTACAGTTTATAGGTTTAATTTTTCACTGTTTCGCATTTTTTTCAGAGATGGTTTCCTTTAACTCACCAATAAGCACAATCAGCACAGGGCTGTAATGCTTAACTATAACTGAGGTTTTTTGCTGGTTATTACAAAATTCAATTAATTTTACAACTTGTGTCAAAATTACATGTGCGTTTGGTACTTACTTGCATTTTTCTACATGAGAAATATTCTGTCTGGGAAACATTTAATACAACCTAATCATCCTGTCGTAATGCAGGGAGAAAATGTTCAGAATTTTCTAAATCACCAAGAGCAGACTGAGCATTGAAAAAATATTTAGGCTCGTTCTTTGGTTATTTAAGGCCTCTTAAGTTAAATATTCACCATAAATTTGTGATGGCAGTAAAGTTCACCAACATCACAAACACAGATGTATTCGAGTGTATATTTGTGCCAACCTGTTGTCATGTTACTAAACTATTTTGTTTTGTCATATTTTTTGTCTATAGATATTGCTTGAATATTATATATTTGTAGTTCATAAATGACAATCTCACATCTGTGTTGAATCAGTGTGAATAATGTGTACAATCTCCTGAATAAACATTCATATAGTTTGTTCTAATATATTTGGTTTCTGTTTTATTTTTACCATGCTTTTCATACCTCCTACCTTTTTCACATTTTGTAACTGAGCAACCACATACTTTAATGTACAGGTCCTTCTCAAAATATTAGCATATTGTGATAAAGTTCATTATTTTCCATAATGTCATGATGAAAATTTAACATTAATATATTTTAGATTCATTGCACACTAACTGAAATATTTCAGGTATTTTATTGTCTTAATACGGATGATTTTGGCATACAGCTCATGAAAACCCAAAATTCCTATCTCACAAAATTAGCATATTTCATCCGACCAATAAAAGAAAAGTGTTTTTAATACAAAAAACGTCAACCTTCAAATAATCATGTACAGTTATGCACTCAATACTTGGTCGGGAATCCTTTTGCAGAAATGACTGCTTCAATGCGGCGTGGCATGGAGGCAATCAGCCTGTGGCACTGCTGAGGTCTTATGGAGGCCCAGGATGCTTCGATAGCGGCCTTTAGCTCATCCAGAGTGTTGGGTCTTGAGTCTCTCAACGTTCTCTTCACAATATCCCACAGATTCTCTATGGGGTTCAGGTCAGGAGAGTTGGCAGGCCAATTGAGCACAGTGATACCATGGTCAGTAAACCATTTACCAGTGGTTTTGGCACTGTGTGTGTTTGGCACTCGTTGATTCAGATGATTAGGTTCATAGCTCGTTTAGAGACCCTTTTAATGATATGCTAATTTTGTGAGATAGGAATTTTGGGTTTTCATGAGCTGTATGCCACAATCATCCGTATTAAGACAATAAAAGACCTGAAATATTTCAGTTAGTGTGCAATGAATCTAAAATATATGAATGTTAAATTTTCATCATGACATTATGGAAAATAATGAACTTTATCACAATATGCTAATATTTTGAGAAGGACATGTATTTTATTGGGAGTTTATTGGGTTAGACCAACATAAAGCAGTGCATCAATGTGAATCTAGTGTGAACAAGTGCTCTCTGATGTCACTGAATTAGTCAATAGCCTGCCTGTGTAATTAAATCTGAGTAATTCCAGCCGTTTAGTGAAGACCTCAGAGGTTTGTTGGAGAACATTGCAGATATTTTTGTGAAAGTCCCATAAAAATAAAATTTACTTAATTACTGAACAAACGACTCCACGGAGACCAAGGAACACACCGGGGAGCTCAGGATTAGGTTACAGAACAATATTCCAAGCTTTGAACTTCTTATGGACTGCTGTTCAATCTATTGTCCAAAATAGAAATAACTGAAAACCTAACAAGATATGGATGTTCATCTGTGCTACACAAAGAGCATCAATTACAGAAGCAACCAAGAGACCTATGATAACTCTTGAGGAGCTTTAGAGATGGACAGCTCAGGTGGGAGAATCTAGTGACAGGACAACTATCCATCATGCAGGGAAAGGTGGTTCTACGTACTAAGTACTGCCTCAGGGGGGCAGAAAACAAATACACAGCAAAGTAACATATTTATTTGTAAAAAATGTTGAAAAACATTTATTTTTCTTCACTCTGTGTTGTGTCATATATGTGTAATATGATATACACTATGATTATAATATGATTACACTATGGCCTAAAAACTGAACTGTAAAACTGTTGGCCTGTTAAACTCCCCCTGGTAAGTCTATTACTGCAGGGTGCTGCCTGTGCAGCATAGATGGAGATTACAGGGATAAGACGTTAATGTCCTCAGCCATCTTCCCAATGTTAAACCCCCTTCTTGTTCACCAGCTTGGCCCACAATTCCCAAACATCTAACACACTTATCCACTTCATCTCTGGACTCTAGAAAACAGTGGCCTATCATCCAGCTGCCATGAAGACTGTTTTGGCTCTGCTTGGGCTTTTTTCTCTGGCTTACCACAGTAAGTTTCCATAACTACTAGATGCAGATTGTTTTTAGGAGACTAAAATATTTATCAGTTGGCATATTAATTGCTGTAAAAAAAAAAAAAAAAAAAAAAGAGTTTAACCAACACTTATGTGTTACTATTTTCCAAACGGGGACCCAGATGTTTGTGTAATTGGGTAAGGTGAGCAGTGGTCAGTAGTTCTCCTGGATCGGGAGAAGATGCTCCCCAGTCTCACCTGCTGCTGTCGGTCTGTCAGGAAGATGTTGATCCACTGACAGGTGGAGGCTTATGCCACAAGCCAAACATGTTGAAGAACCGAGAAAAACTGGAATTCTTTGGGGGGTTTTATTTGTGGAGACAAAGTAACACTACATCATCCAAACTGGAATGGTGAAACATGGTGGTGGCAGCATCAAGCTGTGGAAATCGTTTTCTTCAGCAGGGACAGTGAAGCTGGTCAGAGTTGATGGGGAAAAAATGAATTGACCTAAATACAAAGTAATACTGTAAGAAAACATGTTAAAGTAAAACAACTTTTAGTAAAACAACATCCCTAAACATACAGCCACAGCTACAATGCAATGGTTTAGATCAAATCATAACCATGTGTTAGAATGGTCCAGTCAAAGTCCAGATCTAAATCAAATTGAGAATTTGTGGAAACACTTAAAAAATACGTTTACAGATGCCTTCCATTCAGTATATCTGAGGCTTAGTTATTTTGCCAAGAAGAATGGGCACATTTTTAGCCACTAAATGTGCAAAGCTGATAGAGACTTACCCCAAAGGACTTGCAGCTGTAATTGCAGCAAAATATACTTCTACAAAGTATTGGCACAGGAGGGCTGAATACAAATGCACACAAGACTTCACAGATTTTTACTTGTCAACATAATGTATTTTTTTCCTTCCACTTTACAATTATGCACCACTTTTGCAAGGCATTGTACATCTACCCAACTTGAGTGTGTCCCTGTGTATGTTGATGCACACTGGGTTGAACAGACTGATGTCAACCAACGGTGACACGTGTGTGTGTGTGGATGTTGCACCTGCCTGTAAACATTCATGCTTAGTTTCAAGCCAAGTGTTCTCTCCTGTTCTGTGTGTGAAGGCCACGCTCTGAAATGTCACACGTGTGTGGCGTCCAGCGAGGACGACTGCAACAGGCAGGGCTCCACCTCGTGTCCACAGTACGCTGATGCCTGCTCCACCATCACAGGCCCGAGTGAGTAAACATACTCTAGCACACACACACAGGCATAAGAACTTGCAGCGCAGGCTGCCTCACTAGAGGTCAGGACAACACTGGAAAAAAAAATTCTGTCACATTTGAACGTTCAAGGAAGTCAGCAGAGCTTAAAAGAGCAGACAGACTTTTTCCATTGACAGTGGGAGCTTTTACAGGCCTAATGCAAAGAGTTATAATATTCTGGGTTTGTTGCAAAACAGACTCGGTGTTCTTTTTTATGATCATTTTGTTCTCATAAATGTGAAGATGGTCCTTCTAAAGTACAAATGTGCATAAAACCTTTGCATGTTGGTTTCAAAAAAACATTTCTCTGCATCCTGTTATTGTTTTTGGATGTTTACCCTGCAGTTTTTTGCAGACTTTTGTGCATTTCTTGCTCTGTCTGTCCTTCGACTGTTGGATTGTTGGAATCTGACTCACAGAGTCAGCGTCTGCGTCTCCATTTCTTTCAGACACTGTGATGAAGTCATGCTCATACAAGGCGTTCTGCGACAAGGCGCACAGCAGCAGCTCAGGAGCCAAGATGGAGTGCTGCTTTGGTGACGACTGCAACGGGCCCCACAGGAGCCACCACCGCAACGCTGCAGGGACATTGTCTACCAGCCCGGTCCTGCTGATCACCTTCCTGCTGCTGTTGTTACACAATGCCTTTAGTCAGTTCTAAACTCCTCCACCTAGTCGTTTCTCTGCAGTGTTTCACTACCTCCTCTTCATCTGTTTTATTGTTAATGTCATCCATCCAAGTTCAAAAGAATATCTGAGGCGTAGAGAGTTTATGGTGGTTTAAGATAGGTGTAAAAACATGATTGTGGTGTGCATGAAAAGGCATCCTACAGATGCAAGTTGCATTTTAGCAGCTTTCATTGTCTTACTGTCACTGACAACTTAAAAAATTGATATTTCTTAATAGTTGCACAAAAAGGTGAAGTAACCTGAACTGGGAGTATTTATGATGAATAAATATGTGAAAAGTGAAGAACTCCTACTCAAAGCTCTGGTGCAGACAGGGGGTTGCGGGTGTGGTTTGGGTAGGCGGGACAGCTACCATTGCATCGAAACACATTATTCCTGTCTGTCATTACCCTCATAATCTAATCATTTATTGTGCTTTCTAGTTTGTCTGAATAAAGACACAAAATTTCAGCTCCTGTAGTGTCTTTGATCTCCTTATGCTGCAAATAAACACATTTTCCTGATGGGCATAAAAAGAAAACATTCAGGTTATGTTCTCAGCTGAAGTATGAGGGTCTGTGGAAGCCTTAGCACTTCCACCCTGCAGCAATCACACTTTAATCTTCTTTGCAGGCACTGCTGGATATGAAATCAGCAAGGTAGGTCTCTGTCCTCAGGAAGGTCATATGACACTTTACCACTTCCTCTTAAGAAGGGAGAACATACATTTTTACAAAAAAAAAGATGACAGAAACCAAAACCGCCACCTGCTCAAAACATACATTCAGCAATTAGGTTGATAAGAGGCTCCAAAATGTGTAAGAGCTTAAACCTAAACTCTTAACCAGGCAAGCTGCAGTGTTGAAACAAGGAAGTTAGGCTAATTTGTGGTTATCTTTGTTTGAAGGTGAAAAAACGGTGAACGTCTTTAAGAACTGCAAATCAAAAACCACTGAATGTGACAAAAATATATTTTCCATATGTCAGTGCTTCACATTGCAAGTTGATATTTGTTTGCATTAAAACCTAAGATAGCTTCAGACGGAAAAACGAACTGAATGTTCTCCATTATAAATTACTCATAACAAGACAAAAACAGTCTGACATTCTGATTAAGTTCAGTTTTAGTTTATTTTCCTGTTTCATTGAAGATGATAAATGATATAAAACTCAAAATTCCAACTAAATTATACAATGTTCCATTAGTAAACCCATAGCATAGAGAAGAAAAAAGGCTTATAGAGTGCTTCGCAAAAGAGTAGATTTGCACAGGGGTGAACTTTTCTGAATTTTGTTATTTTATAATCACAAACCTCAATGTATTTATTTGAATGTGAACAACCAACACAAGCAGTGCATAACTGTAAGTGGACAGAAAAGATTTAAGAATGAAAATCTGAAAAGCGTGGCATGCATATAGATTTGGCCTCAAAGGTTTGTTAGAAAACATGAGAGAGCAAACAGCATCATGGATGCCAAGGAAAACCGCAGACCAGTCAGAGAGAAAGTATTGGAGCAGTTTAAAGCAGGTGTAGTTTATAAAACTATATCCCAAGCTTTTAACGTCTCACCAAGCACTATTCAATCCATCATCTGAACATGGAAAGAGTATGGCACAACTACCAAAACATGGCTGTCTACCTAAACTGACAGATTAGGCAATAAGAGGATTAGTCAGAGAAGCAGCTCTGAAGGAGCTGCAGAGTTCAACAATTCAGGCATGAAAGTCTGTTGAATGGACAACTGTTTGTGAAGCACTCCAAAAATCTGACCTCCGTGGAAGAATACTTTTGCAAGGCAACAAGAGAGGAAAAAAGCCAAATAGAAATGTAGGACTGAAAGAGTCCAAAATATTAGAGGTGAAACAGATGAAAAGTCACAAAAGTAACAACAAGGTAAAGGCGAGCATGCCATAAAGTGATAGACATGACTGAAACTTTGCAAAATAAATTCAGAACAACCCAAAAGATCCTTAGCGAGGTTAAGTTAGCCAACACAAAGGTTCAACATGACTGAGCTTGTGGGGACAAATCAAATAAAATAACCAGAAGGAACCTTTCAAACCAACAAAACAACAAAAAAGCAATAATAATGACAATAATAATCTAAAATATATGTGATAAATGTAGAATGAATGCTTGCTGTTCCTCTGGTCTTCTAAATCTGCTCTATTATGGTAAAAATGGCTAAAATATATAAATAAATAAAAAATATCTTTAAAAAGGCTGTACAACAGTAAAAATGCCCTTTGTAAGGTTGCAGTGGTAAAACTTCACACTCCAGGTCTTCCACCAAAATTTCTCTTTACATTAGATAGATAGATAGATAGATAGATAGATAGATAGATAGATAGATAGATAGATAGATAGATAGATAGATAGATAGATAGATAGATAGATAGATAGATAGATAGATATTGCACTTCATTTATGTTGTTTAAGCTTGACTGTGAAGTTCTTCTGTTAATCTTAATCTGTTTTTTTAAAATCTGCTATAGCCCGTAAATGAATGCGTCAATGATACATCTATATTTAGCTACAATAAGATAATGTACTCTAGCACATCCTGAATTGATTTTATCTGTCTTGACCATCAAAGTCAGTGAGCGGGTCTGGAGATCATTGGTCTTATCTGATTTACTATGCAGGTTAACCACTCAGATGCTAGGATCCACCTTCCAAGTCACGGTGGCATTTTAAATTATTTACTTGCAGTAAATGAATGATTTTTAAAGGATTTTTTACAATAATAACCTAAACTTTTAATTCAGGAATTTCACATTCATGTTTTTTGAAAATTCTTGAGAAGGTAATATTTTAATTCATTTGAACTTAGTTTTCATCTGTGATGTATGCACATATTCATTTATTGGTTAATTTATTCATTTAATTTTGGCAGCATGGTTTTGCACCTGCATGTAAGACAATACCACTGTTCTCCTGTTTGTCCAGGTGTGTGCTCCCTTCTTTTTCAGCTCTTTCATATAAACCACCTGATTGAGCAAAGGGAGTTTAACCTAGTTCCTGAAAAAAAAGATAACATATTGCTTGCAGAGAGAAAGGCAATTTACAATTCTGATCAATAAAAGCCCTCTATTAATAAAATATTTGTTTTACAAAAAGCCGTACCATAAAATTGAAGTTAAAATAGTAAAAAATGCCTGAGAAAGTCTGCTTTGTCTTTCTCGGGTGAAAAAAAAAAAAGCTGCAGCTGCAGAAGGAGGAGGAGGAGGAGGAGGAGGAGGAAGTTGGGGCCTGGAGCTCAGGGGGTGCATAGATCACATCCGGGGCTGGTTTATTCTAATATCGAAAAGTCCAACCCGGAAAAAAAAAGTAAAGTCTTCTGTAATCCGATCACACAAACAAATAGAGGAAAGTGTGAGGGTGTTCGACACGCCGGTTCTTCTTTAAGTCTGCTGCCTGTAAAAGTTGTTTAAAAGTTCCTCTGAGGATGATCGTAGGCGCAGAAGCGGACTCTGCGCCCTCCGCTTGGTTTCTGGGCGCTGGCTGTGGCGCACTCTGACTCTCCACAGCGGGTAAGTAGTCCGGAGACAGCAGCACCAGCAGGGCCACTTCATGCATTGTGTGTCCGCCGGAGCTGGGAGCTTCAGTAGGTGTGGCAATCTGTGGACTTGTTGGTGTCAGTGAGTCACTGCAGGTCATCTGAGCTGAACCAACAGCATGTCAGGTGTTGTTGAGTAATTCAGCCCGAGAACAGTGAAGTTTTACATGCTCATAACTCTCAGTTGCGTTAAAATAAGTTTCTGTTATTCAGTAAACTGGTAAAAAAAAAAAAAATGCAATACTTCTGAAAAAAAAAAATGCGTTCTTGTTCTCTGCTGACCCACATTACATTGTGACTGGTGGCCAGGATGACACATTTGGGTTCTGTTCAAAACGTCTCCAACAACTTTACATATAAAACCAAATTTTCATGCCACAATTCATCCACCTCTACCAAACAGTTGTACACCGGTCTGAGGTAGAGACGCACCGGTTGTTTTTTTTTTCTAGCCACAGACGGTTTTCTGCTCTAAAATTGATGCATTTAATGAATGGGGGAAAAAAAATGGATTTTCGTTTTCTTGTCGACCGATTGCCTCGGAGGAAATTGGCCAATTCCAGTCTCTTGCCCATCGACTGGTGCATCTATGGTCAGAGAGAAAGAGAAAAAATGTCCCTTGAAGGCACGCAATTAAACTGTGTTCAGAGAAGTGTGGGGTTAAAAACTTTGAATTGTCCGTTCTTCCCTCTACTTTGCTAAATACTCTAAAATCCCAAGGTTTTACAGTATTTACGCAAACATCTTACATTAAATGGCTGACCACAAAGTTATACTTATTACACTTGGGAAAAAGCTGAATACTGGTCTGAGTTGGAGATTCTTTCTTGGCCAGTACTGATTTCTAGTTTTCATGGAGGTTTGATCTAAATCTGCAGTTGTCTTTGGTTGATTAGTGAATACATTACTTGCTGCATCTTCCTAAAAAAAGATAATCTTTGTATTTACTGTTGTGGCTTGCAGTTTCAAGTGGGGGCTTATCGTTTGGCCCCCACCCCACATAGTAATTGACATTTATTCTAGTCACTAAACAGGCAGATTCTTTAAAGAGATTTGTTTACTGATTCATGTCAATATTTAGTATTTTTGTGATTTTGGGTCACAGCGTTATACAGGTTTCAATGTAAAGTGAAGGACTTAAATTACCATGGAATTTCGGCTTTTAAAAAGGAACGTTTTTTACCTACAAAATTGATTTTGGTATCATTTAAAAAGGTATGTTGTTGCGTTTTTGGATAAAATCATAGATTTGGATGCATTTGAAAACTGTGTTAACATGCCTAATACATGTAAGAGAAGAAAGTGTGCAGCAGTTTGATAGAAATAGTTTTTAATCTAAAAGAAGGATGGAATTAGGAGAACGTCCTGATTTATGCATCAAAGTTGATGTCTGTAACCTTTATCTGATATTTTTTAAACTAAATGCATCAGACTACGATGCGTTTATAAACCAAAACTGGTGGGAGTTCTGAGTTTTCATCCGTCTAATGGGAAAATAAACAGAATGGAAATGGACCATTTCAGATCTCTGCCCGTTTGATTGCTCTATCACCAAGATGAGAGGAAGGAAAGGTATTTACAAAATAGTGGGTGCCTAACAACTAAACTGAATCAATTAACAAGCTGATATTAGCTGGTTAATTAATAGCTATCTGCTGCGTAAAAGACATGCCACTTGTAGCTTGCCAAGTGTAGTTTGAAATAGCATTACCTCAATAATGACGAAAGGTGCCGCTCCTCTTGTTGGTTGTTGGTACACCAGAACTGGTAGTGTTTTTCGCAACCAGAAATGTGTGCAAAAAGCCGAACTGATTTTTTTTTTACGGAATGAAAAAGGTGTAGCAGCCTCCTTTCAGCCACCTGACCAGCAGTGCTCAAAACAGTGTGTTGGAGGTATGCGGCAGCTTTGTGTTACTTCATGCAAACTATGGTAACACATCACTTTCTCTGCCCTGCTTTTAACTAAAACTGGTAAACCTGCTGTTTAACCAACAGGAACAGTATGATGGAACCTTTTACTGGTTTTGAAACCCCAACCTTTTAAAACGCTGAGACCAGAGACCCACCTGTGATCAGTTTAGATTGTTAATTTCTCCCTTATTCTGTTTCACTAGATCCCAAAATACTTTTGATGAACTCTAAAGCAGTATTAACCACATACTGGATCTGCTCTCTAATCGCTTTCTGAGACTTTATGTTTGTCTGACTGGTTGATCTTCCACACAGATAATCATTGTTTGTAGGGGGATGTGTCACTTTATTGCTGTATGTGTGATATCACATTTTTTCCCCATAAGCTGCTGTATGTTTGCTGCTGTCCCGCATTTTTAAAAACAGGGCATTTAAAATATCATACAAGTTGTATTTATTGGTTTGGTTTTACCGAAGATGGAAAAACCTCCCCACAGTTTATCCCAGCAATGACTAAACCAGATGTTTTCTGGTGAGCAGAATAGTTTGTGCGCACACACTAGTGTGGATGTGGGTCTTAACGTTGGCATTTGTGTGACCCATGCACCTCCACCTTCAAGTTTCCATCACAGCCTGAGCTTCTGCTAAGGCGGCCTGTATCTTTGACCCATTTCAGTGGCAAACTTGCACGATTGACGCATGTGAAGACGAGCGTAGTTTCAAAATGAAATGTTTTTCTTGAGCATTGGTTTAAAAATAACTCAGCAGGTGTGACCTAATGGCTTTTCTTGCACTGGTTCTTGTGATAACAGCTCCATGGAAAGATTGATCATCATTTTCAACCTGTGGAGTCATCATGATCTCGTAAAAACATTGGGAGCAGGAGCGATCAGAGGCAACTGTCACATTCTAGTCTGCAAAAAATCACACACAGATGAGGCCTAGTTAGCCATCATATTACCTTTAGGGATTTGTGTTTATGTTAAACCTCTTTCATGGATATAAATATCTAGAAATGGAAAGGGAAAACGGAAAGTCTTTGGAATTCCTGTCCTGCAGACAGTTTTGTCATATTTGCAGTGAGGTTAATAAATGAAATAAAGTGCTGTTGAAATGTGTAAGAAAAAAACAGAAAATTAAATATGAGAAGGATAGTTAAGTTTGAGGTAAATTAGTCCTGATTATTTTTAGGAATCGGCCAGCAGCTCTGTATTTTACATGCACTGCGTCATTTTCAATAAACAGCACTCTCCAGGCCACACTCTTCTACTTGATCTCCCGTCTTTCCTCTTTCTTGTCCTGTGGAAATGTGCCTGTGTGCAGATCTCAAACGCAGTGTGTAATTTTCGGCTGTGGTGGAGGGCTTCAGCTCAGCCTCGGGCTTTCAGGTTTTGCAGCTCAGCCTCAATCACGTCACGTGAAAAACTGCTGAGTGTGAGCCGGTTTCTCTCTTCCTGTATGTGTGTGTGTGTCTGAACTCTTAACTGAGAGATGATTTACCCTCCACATCTGCCTGTCTCTGCCTCTGTGTCTCAGTGATTATGTGATAGTGGCAGCGATGCCGTATCTGGACCGCTTGAATCGTGTGTGCGGCTTCCTGGACATCGAGGAGAAGGAGAACAGCTGCCGCTTCCAGAGGCGATACTTCATTCTTGACACACAGGGGAATGTACTGCTGTGGTACATGGACAATCCCCAGGTGCTCATACACACAACACACCACCAAACTGGACACACGTTTGCACAAGCAGCAGGAGGAAATGAAAAATGATCAATATAAGGCCGTGGGCCTTGGACTCTGAGCTAATGACTGCTCTGTGTGTTTGTGTTTGTATGCAGAACCTGGCCAGCGGAGCCAGCTTTGTCGGCAGCCTGAGATTAACCTACATCTCTAAGGTAAAACGTGCACTCCACAGTTTATTGTTTTCCAACATTCTTACAGTAGAGACAGGAATTTACTGAATGCCCATATAAACTATGCCTACTGGTACATAACTGAATGTACCAGGAGGCTCCATTGAACCATTTTATTGAACTTAAATTAATCAGTCTTATAAATTAAACATTTGTCCATAGCATCCCCCCTCCCTTTGAACAATCTGTAATACAAATGTAAAAAAGCAAGGGCATTGCGAATGTTTCTCAGATTAAATTTTATTTAGTGTCAGTCAGATTAATTACACGGCAATAATGAATGTAAGACACAAAACCATCGGTAGCTGGAAATTAATGTAAGCAAGAAATAGTTTTATTATTAACCACACCAAGGTCTGTTCTCTAATATCTACTAAGTAAAATAAACAAACTGGACCATTTATTGATGCCCATGCATTCAAGTAAATATATAAAGTTTAAATTAATTTTCACCCTTAAATGAAGTAGCAAGCTAAAAATAAATATTTTGAAATAATTGCATTTATTTTAGTCTCGCCTTAACCTTTGAGTTAAGGCGAACTGAACTGAGCAACATGCTCAAGGAATATCTGAGGTGAAGAAAAAAAAAACAAAGCAAACCATTCTAGGAACTTTACACAAAATTAAATGAATGTAGCTAAGCGTGTAATGCAAACGAAACATTTATGGCAACCACATCTGAAAAGTTGTTCTTCTTGACTCAGTCGTGCAAATCGTTTTGCACTTTCTGTGCTTCAGCTGGAAGGAGTCATCACAAGGACCTGGTCAGCCTATCAGAGGCAAACTTCTGGAAATCTGTGACCAAGTTTCACTTGATGGCCAATAAGAAAAATATGATTCACTATTTGTTTTCTATTGAATTCCTAAGACTCTTCTTAAGACACTAAAAAGTACCTAGTCATGTCAGTAAAAGTATCTCCATGTTGAAGCTGATTCCATATTACAGGTTTCAGACATGTAATCATTTTACAGAATAAAAAGGTTTTCATTTTAGTTTAACCCATTAATCACTGATCATGAATTTTTTTTTAAACTTTAAGATTCTGTAAATTACCAAAACGATCATTCAAATATGAGAAATTTGTCATGCAGTGAAAAGATTTTAGAGCATATTCATTCAAAGCCCATGGAAAGATTCAGAATGCCACAGGCATGAGAAAAGAGGTCGTTGTGGCTAAATCTGTTATTCGTCAAGAATATTTTAAAGAGACTTTAAAAAAAAGCAGTTCTTGTGGGTGAAAGGTCAGATCTGAAGTGTTTGTGCGCACTACACCCAAAAGTAATGTTGAAATTCACTTAAGGATTCACAGATACTCAAGAACTCCGGGTTATCTGCAGTTCCAGTTTGCAGTCACATGCAGCAACGTTGTGAAGTTTTCCAGATGTTAGTTTGCTCACACAGATAATGACATCTGGCTTCACTGACATCAAAGTCTCCCCTCTCCTCCTCTCTCCTCCCCTCTCCTCTCCTCTCCTCTCCTCTCCTCTCCTCTCCTCTCCTCTCCTCTCCTCTCCTCTCCTCTCCTCTCCTCTCCTCTCCTCTCCTCTCCTCTCCTCTCCTCTCCTCTCAGGTGAGCGAAGCCACTGCAAAGCAAAAACCGAAGACCGAGTTCTGCTTCGGTAAGTTTGATCTTGCAGGGGGTGGTGAAATGATGGCCCGTGCACATGTAGCGTTACATAACCACGTTAATTTGTATTACACACGTGGTAAAATCACCCAGGGCGTTTGCTGTGGATTTCATGGAACTCTTCTGTTTTTTTCTTGGTGTTTTCTTTGGGCAGTCATAAATGCAGTTTCACGGCGGTACTTCCTTCAAGCCAATGATGCGGTCGACATGAGGGACTGGGTGGATGCTCTCAACAAGGCCAGCAAGATCACTGTAAGAGAAACACATACATGATGGCATGCATTGCTCCTTATATGTTGGTGAGATCAAGGCAGGTATTGATGGGGGGGTTTTGTTTCCTCCTGAGCGCAGGAAGCTCTAAAACTAGTTTGGCCCAATTAGTTTTGCAGGTGCGAGCACATCACCAACAGACATCCTCTGTTGCACTGGCTGAATGGCATTTGTGAATGTGTGACAGCATCAGAAATAACACTCACACCTTATGGTAAAGGTGTTAACATCAAGCTTATGCGTTTGCATAATATTTGTATATTCAGCTGGAGGGGTAGGCCTTTGCGACCGGTGCCATCCAGATGTCTGATGGCAGCAGGTGCCAGAGAGGAGAGCGTTTCTGCTCTGTGCTCACCTGCTTTCTGACACAGGAAGCAGTGACGCTTGCTCTGTCTTTCACTTCCCCATTGTAGGGGAGAGGAGTAGTGGCTGCTCTGCTTCTTAACTGCTGCTGCTTTTTTTGAGCTTCCTTAGCCTCAATGAAAAGACGCGTTAGCCAGAAGGGAGGGGGTGTAGGTGCAGCCTTAAAAAGGAAATGACTTGTGAAAATAATGTAGTGGTTAAAGTTTAAAACATGAAATCATTATTATTTGTGTCTTGTTCTCTGTGGTAGATGAGTGTATATTTTTAGAGTCTTTGAGAAGTACCCAGATCCTGCATGACGTTAAAATTAAGACAGTTGATGGAGAACGCGAGAAAAGTAGTTTGTTTGACTTTTTGACTTTTATTTGTAGTATATTGGGACTTGTAAACATTTACTTGAATTAAACCAAGTGAGAACCTTTGCAGATATGTAAAATATGGCCCTAAGTTTAGTAACTACATATGCATCTTGCAGATCACTTTTATAAAACACGAATCAGTTTTTTTGTGGAACGTTTGTTTAGCATCATGTAATCTCTGCACCTTTTAAAGGACATACATTTGAATAGAAAATAAATTATGTGGAATGGATGGAGAAATAGAAATATCTGCAGTGCCATTTTGTTTGTTATAACTACAGCCTTGTAGTGTTTTTTATCAGGATAGCCCTGCTCCATATATCCGCCCATCTTCCGATCGAATACAAACAGCTTCGTTATCCCTGCTAAAGAGAAGCATCCCCACACCATGATGCTGCCACCACCATGTTTGACCATGAGCATGGTATATAAAGAGTGATTTGCAGTGCTAGTTTTCTGCCACACATAGCGTTTTGCATTTAGGCTAAATATTGTTATTTTGGTCAGATCTGTCCATAGCACCTTCTTCCACATGTTGCTCTGTTATCTACCTGGCTTGTTGCAAGTTGCAAACAGGACTTCTGGAGGCATTCTTTCAATAATTACTATTTCTATGCCTGATTTGTAAAGTACATACCTAATAGTTATCCTGTGAACAGATTTTCCCACCTGAATTGTGGATTTCTGCAGTTCTTGCAGAGCTACCATGAGCCTCTTGGCTGCTTCTTTGATTAATACTCTCCTTGACCGGCTAGTCACGCTGCAGGTGGACTGTCATGTCTTGCTAAATTCCACTTTAAAATGATTGATTGAACAGAGCTCTGTAAAATGTTCAAAGCTTGGGATTTTGTTTTGGGAACCTAACTCTACTTTAAAATCCTCCACAGCCTTAACCTTGACTTGTCTGCTGTGCTTCTTGCTCCTCATGATGATGTTTGATCACCAATGTTCTCTGACAAACCTCTAAAGGCATTCATAGAACAGCTGGATTTATACTAAGATTAAATTACACACTGGTAGTCTCCTTTTACTAATCTCCTGGCTTCTGAACCCAATTGGTTGCACTGGATTTTATTTAGGGGCACCAGAGTAATGGGGGTGAATACAAAGGCACCAGATTTCTCACATTTTTATTTGTAGAAAATAAACCTTACTGTTATGCACCACTGTGTGTTGGTCTATGACATAAAATATGGAGTTTGATGGTTCTAGGGACAAAAGACACTGCAAATAAAAAACAATTTGCTCATCACTCTTTTCATATCCAAGGCCACTTTTCACCACTCCTGCTAAGTCAGATAATTTGAGGAGACTGTTTATACTTGATTTGACCACTGGGCGTACATTCGGCTTCCCATTGTTTAGTTACAGTGTTGGCATACTTCCTCTCACACTGCAAAAATCTTTCTAAAAATAATAAGGTTTATATTAAGTTTTCTCTTGTTGAAGAACGTCTAGTTTTAGTTATTCTGAGTGTTTATAAGTTTGAAGGCTCCAGAAAGAAAGACATGTTCCGTGTATTAACGAGAGGAAATCACAGCTACAAAAGTTATTTCTACATTGCACAGTACATGCTACTACAGGCATCTGCTTTTTGTCTTTAATTTCTATCTTCTAGAAGTAGAAAACACAAAACAATAGCTCTAAACGGTAAGGCTTTTCTTTCTGGCTGAATACAGTTGGTGACTAGTGAGCACCTCTGGCATTCAGTTTGAAGCTTAATCACGACATAACATTGTTAAATACAGCAGAAGGCATTTAGTTTCTTTTTGTTTGAAAGACCCCATGTAAAGATTCTTTAAAATAAATAATAAATACTATTATTTATACCTGTTTTTCCTGTTAATTCTTGTTTCCTGTTTAACACTTTGAAGATCAGCACATATGTGCCTTTTTAATGGCAGGCCTTCTTGCCTTTCTCATTTTAAAGAGTGGGCCTGTGTGTCATGCTATAGATATACCCCAAGGTAAAAGGTAGTAATATTTTGCCTATTTAAAGTTCCAAGAAACTCAGATTAACTTCTACAAGTAAGGTCTAAATATAAAAATCTGCTTTAATCCAGAATATATCACAATATCCAATATAAGATCCCTCTAAGTGGAGATTAACATGCATCGTTCTCCTAAATGTTGATGTCTGCATTGCTTGTACTGTCCTACCTGTTGGCAGGTTCCTAAATCTTGCCCTGTGCCTCCCAAATCTAACGCGGGTGCCGTGATCAGCGTCACCCAGGAAGGGAGGAAACAACAGGCCTACAAGACAGAGATCATTGGTGGTGTGGTGGTCCACACTCCAATTCAGGTAATGCAGGGAGAGAAGCTGAGACCCGCAGTGCAATGACTCCAAAAGAAGCAAGAAGCCGAATAAAAAATGTATACAGTTAATCCCAAAATTATTAATTTCCCTGGCAGATTTAGATTTAAAATTAGAGTTGCATGATATGCCGAATCACAATAGTCATTGCAGTATGAATATTTGCAACATCATAATCACAAAGGACTGCTTGGATCCAATATATAGTACTTCAGGTGCCAAGCATCCATATTCTGCATGCCAGTATTATACCTCGCCCCGTTGGATGGACTTTCACTGAACTTCTCGCTTACTCTTGATGTATATCTTTTTTTGGTTAAGATGCTAAAGCTTATAAAGTCTGATAAAGACACTGTAAAGAAGAAACGAGTCAAGACAAACGTAGTTAATATTCACCAATAGTTTCTTAATTACACAATAATCCATAATTAAAATTATTTTAATTTAATCAAGAAGTTTCTTTCTGATAGGAAAGGATCTTTCAAAAGAC
Source organism: Girardinichthys multiradiatus (assembly GCF_021462225.1). NCBI lineage: Eukaryota > Metazoa > Chordata > Actinopteri > Cyprinodontiformes > Goodeidae > Girardinichthys > Girardinichthys multiradiatus. The sequence goes on along the minus strand of NC_061805.1, from coordinate 33,379,451 downwards.
AATGAACCAAAGGTAAAAATCTTTTGGAAAAAAAATCTTGTCGAAAATAATGTATACCCTTCTGACCTGACTGGCATTTTGCATGTTTCCACCAGTATTAAACAATTTATCTTTGGTAATGAGCTTCAAGTCTTTGAGGTTGGACGGCCTCCCTCCAGACTCTCACTCAGATTCATGTTTGGACTTTGGTCGTGCCGCTCTAAAAAGTTAATAATACTACTAGTCAGAAGAAATATGTTGGTTAAACTTAAATTTGCCAAGGGTATAAATAATTCTGGGCGTAGCTGTAAAAATGTTTATAGTTGCAAAACCAACACACAGAAACCTGTAGTGATTGAACAGTTAATCTGATAATGATGGTGGCGGCTACCATAATGACGCTGATGAGAGACTATTCTGATTAAATCTTTTAGAATGAAACTGAAGAGACAGAGGGGAAAGAGAAGAAGGGAAACAAGCCTGGTGTGCTGAGATGTGGTTTCTGCGTCAAACAAGGAAATATGGTGAGTGCTCTGCCTTATTAACAGCTATATTCTGTTCAGAAAACACTTGAAAAACAAGTGAAAACCAAGAATGTTTTGTGCATTTGCAGAGGAAGAGTTGGAAGAGGCGGTTCTTCACCCTGGATGATAACGCAGTCAGCTACTACAAGACTGAAACGGTGAGGAACCAGCATCATTTTCGTTTTGTTTTTTTCTTTGTTTGTTGTCCTGTTGACACTCGCAGCGTGACTGTAGTTTGTGTCCTTGTATGTCCCAGGACAAGGAGCCTCTCCGAGGCATTCTGCTCAGAGACATTCAGAAGGTCCATGAATGTCTCGTCAAGTCCGGGTGAGTCAGTCTGATTCAGCCCAATCAGATTGTACTTCTTCCTAATCTTCCTATCTACTGGAAATGGACATACACAAACAGAATTGCAACATTTAGATATCTTTTGGAAGTTTCGGTATCTACAGTATTTATTCCCCACAACTCTGATTTGGTTTTGCTTCGCATTTCAGTGCCGGATGAAGCTTAGATCTTGTTACTTTCACCTTCTGATCCATTACTGCAACCTGCTGCTGCACAGTTTCGTTGCAGAGGCAAAACTATTTCAGTTTTCATTCAAACACTGCAAATAAATGTTACTTTCTCATCAAAATTAAACTATTACAGCTCATTTTTTGTTATCTTACCTCTGGAAACAACTTTGTAACCACATCATGATGAATAAGCCACTAAAGGTGTCCCGTGTTAATAGTTCTACTTTCATTTTCTATTTACTAAAACTGTGTCTCAATTTAAATGATAGTTAAACAATGAAAGTAGTTAATTAGCTGATTTGATCTGGTATTTGTTCATGGTAAAATATTATTTATCAGTAAAACTTAAAGAGTTAAATATTTGATATAAAACAGCCCTTGCTATGTTCTATAAAAGTATAAATAATATAATTCTTTACTCTCCTTTCTATCAGGGACCTCCTGTTTAGAGATAATCTTTTTGAGATCATCACCAACTCCAGAACTTTCTACATCCAGGTAAAAATCTTGTGATTTTCATTTTAAAGTATAGTGCCTTACAAGTATTCACACCTCTTGATCTTTTTCACATTTTGTCACGTTACAGCCACAAACATCAGTGTATGTTGTTGGGATTTTATGTTAAAGACCAATTTGAAGTAGTGCATACAAATTACATGCTATTCATGGTTTTGTACAAAAATAATCTGAGATATTTGTATTCACCCCTTAACTCTAATACCCCCTAAATAAAATCCCATACAACCAATTTCTTTCAGAATTCAACTAATTACTAAGCGGAATTCCCTTGAGTGTAAATTTATCTCCGTATTAATACAGTTGTTCTGTAAAGGCCTCAGAAGCATCATGAAGACCAAGGAACACAGCAGACAGGTCAGGGAGAAAGTGGAGGAGCAACTTAAAGCAGGTTAGGTTATAAAACAATATTCCAAGGTCTGCTCAACTGCAGACCTACCAAGACATCACTGTCCTCTTTAAATGACAGACTTGGCAAGGAAAGCGTTAATTAGACAAGTAGCCAAGGGCCCCGGGATAACTCTGGAGGAGCTGCAGAGATCCACAGCTCAGATGGGAAAATCTGTTGACAAAACAAATATTAGAAGTGGAGTCTGCACATCTGGATTTTATGGAAGAGTGGCAAGAAGAAAGACATTGTTAAAGGAAAGGTATAAAAAGTTTTTTTTCCAATTTATCACAAGCCACATATGGTAGCCAGTTGACATGTGGAAGAAGGTGCTCTGGTAAGATAGGACCACTTTTTGCCATGAAAACACCATCTCCACTTTGAAACATGAAGGTGGTAGCATAACGTGGTGCTGATGCTTTGCTTCGTCCGGGTTAGGGAAGATTGTCAGACATCATGGGGACATGGATGAAGTTCCATACAGGGTAATCAAGGAAGAAAGCCTGCAAGAGGCTGCAAAAGATTTCAGACCGGGACAGAAGTTCCTTTTCCAGCAGGACAACAACCCTAAACATAGAGACAGAGCTGTAATGGGATGAGTTAGATTACAGCATATTCATGTGTTGGAATGGCCCAGTCAAAGTTCAGACCTAAATCCAATCAAACATCTGTGGCAAGACTGAAAAGTTGATGTTCATAGATGGTCTCCATCCAGTCTAACAATCTATCTGATCATGAGTTACTTTGCAGAATAGGTGAACAGTTCAGTCTCTAGATGTGCAAAGCTGGTAGAAAGATACCACTGGGAAGGTGGTTCTTTTATATAAAATCCCAACAAAACACATCAAGGTTTGTGGTTGTGGCGATACACAATTCCCAAACATTCAAGGGGTGCAAACATTTTGCAAGGCACTGCATATAAACAGAATAGCTCTCTTGTATCTTCAGCTAAGAACAAAGAAGATCCTCTTCAGAATCCCAGGTGTTTCTGTGTTGATGTTTTGAGATGTTTTTCTCGAAATGCTCTGCTGCTGATGTGTGGCCCAGGCTCCTTTTTATAGCTGCCCAAACAGTTTGTTTTTGAGAAAAGGAGGCAGCCATGTGTTACCATAACAGCAATGATATCCTGTTCCTCCCCTTGGGAGAGCAGCTGACTGAGGCGTCGGCATCGGATCAGATGGGAAGTGGTGGGAGAGAACGAGACAGGCTGCAAGCACAAGCGCTTTAATGTTTGTGATTAAAGAGAAAGAAAAAAAGGGAAGTGTGAAAAAGACTTGGTGACTTCTGATAAACAAAAACAAATGAAATGGCAATAAATTTCACAAACTAAAGACTAAAGGGGAAAACCTGAAGGCAAATTCAATTTTTGTAAAACTTTTAAGTGTGAAAATGCTGAGAGCAATATTAACAAATAACATACTCTGTTGGTGCAACAAATTATGAATTTTCTTTCCTTGTTGAAAAACAATAATATATAAAGCTACTGAAAATGAAAATCATTTCAAAGTGTTTTTGTCAGCCAACTAAAGCTTCTGTCTAAGTTTAACATAACGAGATGTGGGTTTTATTAACTGAAAAAGTACTTCGAAGATTTTGCACTCTGTGTTTTCAAGCAATGAAATAATTAATGCCTAGAAAACATAGACAGATTTGTGGGCCTGCAGGCTTGGGCCGCACTGAACAGACCTTCATTCACCACATGCAGGCTTACGACCAAAGGTTCCTACACAGACTTGATCCAAGTGTTTCCCATGTCTGGTAAGCTATTAAAAAGGAGATGGAGTATGAAAAGTATTTTTATTTTCATATTTTACCCTGTCCTATTGTCTATATGGGAAATAGTCAGTCCCATATAGTAGGGCACACTGTATTATGTGCAGCCATGTATACAGTTTTCAGTCTAACCTGACACTTGTGATGTTAATGTGTTAAAATTGCTGCTTATGTCAGTGCTACTGCAGAATACATATCAGTTTCTGCATAAAACCCCACATGTAAAGGTAATTAAACCATACAGAGTCAAAACAAATCAATGCATACTTCCATACAAGCATGTAGGACGAAAGGTCTGAACTCCTGTTATCTCTTTAAAAAAATCATCCTCTGTTTCTAGTTACAAACATCTTCCACAGATGCATAATTTATTCTTCAAACCCCATATAACTTGCTGTCCACCAACGTAAGATATTTGATCATAAACTACCTCAGCCAGTCAGTCTCTTGCAAATGAGGGATATTATTTTTGAAGTGAAGAGCTTGCTCTTTGTGTAACTGTTTTCAGTTTCAGCAGTAGAGAGGTTTCCTTGCAAGGTTGGTCCAGAAAAGTCTTGTTATTTGTGTTACATATCCGATGCTCTCCACACAGACTAGGTTATTCTACACTCCTTGTTCTCTGCACATTTAGACATTGGAGGCTGGACTGGAGATGGCTGTTAGCAGGGTCACTGTTCTGGTTCTCAAAAACCAACTGAACCTCCACCAGCACAAACATCACAACTTAGCTCTGAACTTTTTGAAGGTTCTTATATTTCTAATGGGGAAAAAATCCTGAAATAGATGATGATAGTTGTACCAAATCAGCATTTTCCTCTTCTTTTGTCCTTTAAGTTTAGTTTCCGCTTTGCATATCCACCAGTAAACATAACTTCTAACATGTTGCATGTCTACAGACGGACACCCCAGAGGAAATGCACGATTGGATCAGGGATATTGAGATGAAAATTCGGGAATTCAGAGGACCCCCACGGGTAACCCAGGCTTTTTTCAGTCTCATATCAAAAATATCAAAACACATCATTGTGTTAAATTTTTCTGGCTACAGTCCCTTGTAAAAGATTCATATCCTTTCTAGCTATTTGACATTTGTTTTCAACATTACAACCACAAATATCTATGTATTTTATTGGGCTTTCATGTGATAGACAAGCACAACGTAGTACATGGTTGTGAAGTGGAGGAAAACGATGGTTTTCGAATGTTTTTACAAATAAAAATCTGAAAATGTTTTTAATTCAGCCTCCTTTAGTCTGATGTAATGCCACCCGCTGCCTTTAGAGGTCGGATGATTTCATGATTAGTAAAGAGAACATATGCTAAATACACGGTCCTCAGGCTGAGACACAGTGGTGGCAGCATCATGCCAAGGGAATGCATTACTTCAGCACGGACAGAGAAGCAGGTCAGAGTTGATGGGAAGATAGTTTGTCCCAGTATGTTCTGTTCCAGAACATACTGGGACAAACGTTCACTTTCCAGCAGCAAAATCACCCCAATCATACAACATTAAATCACATTCATGTGTTATAATGGCCCAGTCAAAGTCCAGACCTAAATTAAAAAAGAGAATTAGCTGCAAGACCTAAAAATTGTTTTTCCCATCATGCTCTCCATCCAATTTATCTTACGATCTGTCTGAACATGTTTTGCATCCAGACTAACAGAATTTTAGCTATTTTGTAATGACAAATGGCCAGAAATTTCACACATTTCACTCTGGTGTCCTGAATACAAATGCATGCCACACTTTTAAGATATTTATTTTGAAAAACAAGTATTTTCTTTCCACTTCACAGCTATGTGCTTCTTTGCTTTTGTCCATCAAATAAAATCCCAATATACATGAAATGTTGTGGTTGTAACATGTGGTTGGGAAAAATCAGGGAACTGATTACTTTTGCAGGACACCATATAATAAACATGAAAAGTAAAGCTTTTGGTTAAAAGTAATAATTGTCCTGTTTTTATGTCTTGTAATTGCAGGGATATCAGTTTAAACGAGTATCTTCTCTCCATCAAAGACACAATGCCAGCAGCTGTGCCTCCCGTCTGCAGAGTAGTGAGACGCGACCTCAGCTGGTGAAGTCCTGCTCTGTGGCTCCAGGCTGGCAGCCCTGGACACCCGTTCCTCCGGGTGAGCCCTCCATTATAGACATGGAGGATGAAGACAGCCCTTTCAGCCCTGTTCCCACTCTGCCTTCCCTCTCCTCCTCGTCCACTTCCTCATCCACCTCATCCTCCTCTAACTCCCTGTCCACCCCAACCCCATGCCCCAGTGCATCCCAGGTCCCTTCAGGCAGCGGGCTGGGGATTCTCACGGCATCGGCAGACGTTGCGAGCGGGCGGCGACGGCACCGCTCACAGCCTCAGCCTCACTCTGCCTTTCCCTTCAGCCTAGATGATGACTGCCTCCGCACAACAGACGTCTAACTCAGAGCAGTGTGTGCAGAATCCTGTGTGGACTAAAGTGTTGGAACTTGTTTTTTGTTTAGTGATCATTGTGACTGCTAATGAAGAGACAATGTGTCCATGGCATGAGATTGGGGGCCTCCTGCTGGTGATGTTACTGCTTTGCAGATGAAGGATACACCCAGCTAGGAGAAGAGGAGGAAAAGTCTTATTGGTCCAAGGACTGTAAAAGGAGGGGTGGAGAGTTTTAAAGCAACTTCTTCTGAAAACTTGAATAATCTTGTTAGTTTTTCTTTTTAGCCTGAAAAATGGCGGCACATGCTTTCAGACTTATGCACTTGGCATCAGATATGTGTCCCTGTCGCTGGGACTGTGCTTTGCAAGACAATTATCAAACAAAATGTTTAAAGAAATGTTAACACTTTTTAAACTTTACATAACGATACTTTTAACATCTTTTCACACTTTCTGTTCCATACAGGCCCAGTGTTGTTTTCTAGTCTTTCATTCCCGAAACACATATTATTGTAAAGAAACGATTGCATCATCTGCATACAGTTAAATTTCATACTTTTGTATTTCTAACATCTTTAATGTATTTACGCAGTTTTTTTTTTAACTGCTTAAAGATCAACTGTCAGTTAACTGCAAGTCTGTTTGAAGGTTTAAGCTTGGTACTATGAAAATGCTGCAGTGTTACAGTGGTACTTGTTGTAAAACATCCTGCTGGTATCATGATTGTGTCAGCTGCTTTGGAAATATAAATGTGATTGTCATGTTGCAGCATTATGTGGAATGTTTTTGCCACTACTTTTGGTAATTGAACCGTAATTCTGCACTTTGCATTTTGTATTTGTACATGCATGTATGTGTGTGTTGTGTTTTTTTTAATAGTTTTGTCTTTTGATCTTTCATAGTGGTGAACTATACCTTCCTCACATGCTCTGTGTTGCTACACTAGCTTATGTCGAGACTTCATTGATGTGGTACCATGTTCATTCCTGTTTCCATTCTCTGAGGCTGTGTGCACTTATCTGCCTGCGTGCCATGGTAATTCTTTCTTGTATATTAAAAATTGCTTAATATTGGTTGCATTTGGACTGTTTCTGATTAGCTCTTTCCCACTCTGCTATTTGATGGCACATGTTAAACCAAAGTCCGAAAAAAAAAAAAAAAGTTCTCAAAAACACCTTTTGATTGAGTAAATGGCATATTGACCTTTTATGTGCTTGGTCTTTAAAAGGAAAAAGCTGTTGGACAAGAGGTCAGTGCGAACAACAAAATTGCCCTTTAACACATGCACACTGCATGGGAGCAAACAAGTTATAGCATGCCTATCTACCAACCAGAGGCTGTGTTAAGTGAAGTCTTTCACACATGCCGTGCAAAGTCTATCAGGTAAAATGCCTAAAACTCACTATGTCCGTTTTGGCCTCTGTCCTCTGGTGCAGCTGTGGGACAGTAAAAACGTCTCCACTGAAGAGTTTAAATTGTGTTAGGAGGAATTAAAAAGTCCACGAGGGCTTGTGAAATGTCAGCTGTGTTGAAATTGGTTTTCACTTTCATGAAACAGATCCCCTCGAGGTACTGAGACAAGCCAAAGGAGAACCATGAAGTTGTAGAAACTGATTGGATGATCATCGTATTTTTGTAAAAGACTTGCTCTTGGACTCTTAACTGCTAAACTAAGAAGTGTGCCACATTGATTTAAATCTTTACACTGGCGTGCTTCTATGTAGACTTTTTTAAAAGCAAACATTTGGAGACAATGCTCCCCTCTGGAAGCCCTCGAGGTCTAATTTCTTGTCCCCTTGTGCACAAACCAAATATAAAGGTCACATAGCTCTTAACTGTGACACCTGTGAGTGACAGGCAGCTCCGAGGGCACAGACACACTGCTCTCCTAAATGTTAATGTTCCCACATGGATGGGTCTACACGACACTGCTCTGTCTTCATCAGTCTTGTGTGGTTACTGGATTTAAATGCTACAAAGTACAGTCCCTGCATCCAAAGGTCTAAATGTTGATTTATTCTGTTGCTTGTAGCCTGAAATAAGAGTAACAGTGCCAGTTCAAGTAACAGTGCCAGTTCAAAGTTTAGATACATCCATCGTGGTTGGGAATGTGGAATATTTATGGAACAAACATCTTGAAAAAGTTTTATAAACAAGAATTGGATGGCCGGATTTGAAATTATCAATTTTCTCTCCTCCCCTCAAATTATGCATACAGGCTTAAATGGATACATTTACCACTGTTAGTGGTACTGCTGCATTCCACAATGTGGATCAAATAATGAAGGAGGACTACTCCTTCAGCTTCATCTCAATTCAGGTCGTTTTAACTATTTAGCTGCTCAGCACCACAGCATGACACTACCACCACCATGCCTAACAGTTGTACAGGGTTCTTTTTTTGGCAAGCCTCATCTTGAATTGTCTAAACATGCATCTCGTTATTGTGGTCAAATAGCTCAGTTTTCATCTCCTCTTACCATGAAATACCTCTTCAGAAAGCATTTGACTCATCCATGCAGTCGAGCTTGAAGGTCTGTTTTATAGCAGGGTCTTCTTTCTTGGTTTGTACCTTCTCAGTTCGTAACATCATAAAACTCCCTTCACAATGCACAGAGATACTGGTGTACCTGCAGTTTAGGCCTGTGCCTTGGTGATTTCTGGGCTGTCCCTAATCATATTAATCAATTTTCTTTCATCTAAAGATGACAATTTAGGTGAGATGCATGAAATCTGGACAACATTATTGGATTCAATTCAATTCAGTTTATTTATATAGCGCCAATTCACAACACGTCATCTCAAGGCACTTCACAAAAGTCAGGTTCATACATTCAAATTAATCCTAATCATTGAACAGTGCAGTCAGAGTTAGTTATTTATTCAAATTGGATAAAAAGTTTTTCTATCTAAGGAAACCCAGCAGATTGCATCCAGTCAGTGACTTGCAGCATTCCCTCCTCCCGGATGAGCATGTAGAGACAGTGGACAGTCACTGGCGTTGACTTTGCAGCAATCCCTCATACTGAGCATGCATTTAGCGACAGTGGAGAGGAAAAACTCCCTTTTAACAGGAAGAAACCTCCAGCAGAACCAGGCTCAGTGTGAGCGGCCATCTGCCACGACCGACTGGGGGTTTGAGAGAACAGAGTAGAGACACAAAGAGAACAAAGAAGCACTGATCCAGGAGTACTTTCTATGGGAAGGAAAAGTAAATGTTAATGGATGTAGTATATTGTGGCCAAAGTGGCCAAAGGGCAGCAGACTGATGTTCTCCAGTGTAGCAGATGGTTTATTTACAAAAAGAACTACCAAAAATATGTACAAAAATGACTTAAACTTGAAAGTGACAAAATAAACATAACTGTACTCAAACCAACCAAAATTAAAGTCACGTGCACACAACTACACTGACCTGGTCCTCCCTCCTTAACTTCTTTCCTGATCTGCTTAAATACCCTCATCCCCTTTCAAACACAATTAACTCAAATGGAATCTTCCATCTTACTGGTATATTCCAACATGAGAAATAATCTCAAATCACTGAAGCTACTTCTATCTAGCGACAACCCTGTGTTTACGGTTTAACAATTATATCCTAACTCTAACACATCAAAACTAACAAAAAAAAACCTAAAGTTAAGTTAATACTTTAACAGTTTCTTCTCCCCTCTTCACCTGGTACCTCCTATGACATCACTTCCCTGAAACTTCCAAATACAGGAAGTTAGGCAGCACCTCCTCCTTTAGTTCCTTGAACACAGACGGAACTAGGCAAATGGTGTTCATCCATTTTATCACAATGGATGTAGCTCCTTTAGTCATTTCACCTAGAAAGAATTAACAGATAAACTCTGAGCCAGTTTTCAAGGTTAGAGTCTGAAAGAGAGCACATAGAGTTAGTTACAGTAAAGATCAGTCAATTGCCATGTCAAGGAGAGAGAAAGGGTTAAACACTGAAAGACAGGGCCATGTGGATCATCGGTAGAAGGTGAGCATTAAGTTGTTGTCAGCAGAAGCTTGGACGATGTCCCTCTCCAGAAAGGTGTCACAAGTAGACACAGAGTCAGGCCAGGTGTAGCTTTTAGGAAGAGAAAAGAGAGAACATAAAGTTAAAAACTGAAATAACAGCAAATAATGCAGAATTAGAGAGTAGTGTGAGAATGTAGCGAAGAGTGTGAAAGTGGTGATTATGTCGTCCAGCTGCCTAAGCCTATAGCAGAATAACTACAGAGATAGCTCAGGATAACCTAAGCCACTCTAACTATAAGCTTTATCAAAAAGGAAAGTTTTAAGCTTAGCCTTAAAAGTAGACAGTTTGTCCATCTACAGCCCACTGATGGCCATTGTTATACTAAAAACCACAACGATTGGGATACCTCTCTGTCAGATTGATTATAACCATTGGAAAAGAGAAGGGGTCATACAGGTAGTAGAAATGGAGGGTGTGTTTGCACCTCAACCATAACTGAGCCGGTTTAGGCTAAACCTGACTCCCCCTTACTTCAACCAACAGGGAGGGAGGAAGGCTCCCCCCCTGATAAACTAAGCCACTCGAACTATAAGCTTTATCAAAAAGAAAAGTTTTAAGCCTAGCCTTAAAAGTAGACAGGGTGTCTGCCTCACGGACCAAAACCGGGAGCTGGTTCCACAGGAGAGGAGCCTGATAACTAAAGGATCTGCCTCCCATTCTACTTCTAGAGACTCTAGGAACCACCAGTAAACCTGCAGTCTGAGAACGAAGTGCTCTGTTAGGAATATATGGAACAATCAAATCTCTGATTTATGATGGAGCTAGATCATTAAGGGCTTTATATGTGAGGAGGAGAGTTTTAAATTCTATTCTGGATTTAACAGGGAGCCAATGAAGGGAAGCTAAAGTAGGAGAAATATAATCTCTCTTTTTAATTTTCCTCAGAACTCTTGCTGCAGCATTTTGAATCAGCTGAAGGCTTTTAACTGCATTTTGTGGACATCCTGATAGTAAAGAATTACAATAGTCCAGCCTTGAAGTAACAAAGAATAGACTAGTTTTTTAGCGTCAATCCTGGATAGGATATTTCTAATTTTGGCAATGTTCTGGAGGTGAAATAAGGAAATCCTAGAAACCTGTTTAATATGGGATTTAAATTATATGTCCTGGTCAAAAATAACACCGAGGTTTTTTACTTTATTACCGGAGGTCAATTTAATGCCATCCAGGTTAAGTGATTGACTAAGCAGTTTCTTTTTTAAAGACTCCGGTCCAAAGACGACAACTTCTGTCTTATCTGAATTTAGAAGCAAAACATTTAAAGTCATCCACGTTTTTATATCTTCAAGACATGCTTGTAGTCTATCTAACTGGTTGGGCTCATCAGGATTTATGGATAAGTAAAGCTGAGTATCATCAGTGTAACAGTGAAAATTTATCCTATGCTGCCTGATAATTTGACCTATTGGAAGCATATATATAGTGAAGAGAATTGGCCCAAGTACTGAACCATGTGGTACTCCACAATTAACCCTGGAGTTTAAAGATGATTTATCATTTACATGAACAAACTGGAATCTGTCAGACAGATAAGATTTAAACCAGCCTAGCGCTGTTCCCCTGATCCCTACAGCATATGGGGATGATGCAACAGAACACTGATCCCAAACATTTATCAAAACTGTTTTTTTTTTTAAAGAGAAAGCAAGCACATATCAAGATTTTGTAAACGGGTCAGCCAGAATTGTGCTTGTTTATGGCTACAGAAACCATGTGGTCAAGGTGAGACTTGCTAAGGGACTTTTAACCAAATATTACTTGGGATGTGCATATGCATTTCAGACTGTATATATAAAATTTGACCCAGTATGTTTTAGAAAGAAATCCCAAAAAATACAAAGTTGTATACCCAGTTCTTGTTTTAAACTTCATTGAAGTTGTTTGTTGTAAAATTGTGTTACACAAAAAAAGCGGCTGAAAATCATCATTAAAAGCTCAAAATGACGATCAAATCCTCGACGAATGTATGTAAATATATGACCATGACTGTACAGGTCCTTCTCAAAATATTAGCATATTGTGATAAAGTTCATTATTTTCCATAATGTCATGATGAAAATTTAACATTAATATATTTTAGATTCATTGCACACTAACTGAAATATTTCAGGTCTTTTATTGTCTTAATACGGATGATTTTGGCATACAGCTCATGAAAACCCAAAATTCCTATCTCACAAAATTAGCATATTTCATCCGACCAATAAAAGAAAAGTGTTTTTAATACAAAAAACGTCAACCTTCAAATAATCATGTACAGTTATGCACTCAATACTTGGTCGGGAATCCTTTTGCAGAAATGACTGCTTCAATGCGGCGTGGCATGGAGGCAATCAGCCTGTGGCACTGCTGAGGTCTTATGGAGGCCCAGGATGCTTCGATAGCGGCCTTTAGCTCATCCAGAGTGTTGGGTCTTGAGTCTCTCAACGTTCTCTTCACAATATCCCACAGATTTTCTATGGGGTTCAGGTCAGGAGAGTTGGCAGGCCAATTGAGCACAGTGATACCATGGTCAGTAAACCATTTTACCAGTGGTTTTGGCACTGTGAGCAGGTGCCAGGTCATACTGAAAAATGAAATCTTCATCTCCATAAAGCTTTTCAGCAGATGGAAGCATGAAGTGCTCCAAAATCTCCTGATAGCTAGCTGCATTGACCCTGCCCTTGATAAAACACAGTGGACCAACACCAGCAGCAGACCATCACTGACTGTGGGTACTTGACACTGGACTTCTGGCATTTTGGCATTTCCTTCTCCCCAGTCTTCCTCCAGACTCTGGCACCTTGATTTCCGAATGACATGCAGAATTTGCTTTCATCCAAAAAAAGTACTTTGGACCACTGAGCAACAGTCCAGTGCTGCTTCTCTGTAGCCCAGGTCAGGCGCTTCAGCCGCTGTTTCTGGTTCAAAAGTGGCTTGACCTGGGGAATGCAGCACCTGTAGCCCATTTCCTGCACACGCCTGTGCACGGTGGCTCTGGATGTTTCTACTCCAGACTCAGTCCACTGCTTCCGCAGGTCCCCCAAGGTCTGGAATCGGCCCTTCTCCACAATCTTCCTTAGGGTCCGGTCACCTCTTCTCGTTGTGCAGCGTTTTCTGCCACACTTTTTCCTTCCCACAGACTTCCCACTGAGGTGCCTTGATACAGCACTCTGGGAACAGCCTATTCGTTCAGAAATTTCTTTCTGTGTCTTACCCTCTTGCTTGAGGGTGTCAATAGTGGCCTTCTGGACAGCAGTCAGGTTGGCAGTCTTACCCATGATTGGGGTTTTGAGTGATGAACCAGGCTGGGAGTTTTAAAGGCCTCAGGAATCTTTTGCAGGTGTTTAGAGTTAACTCGTTGATTCAGATAATTAGGTTCATAGCTCGTTTAGAGACCCTTTTAATGATATGCTAATTTTGTGAGATAGGAATTTTGGGTTTTCATGAGCTGTATGCCAAAATCATCCGTATTAAGACAATAAAAGACCTGAAATATTTCAGTTAGTGTGCAATGAATCTAAAATATATGAATGTTAAATTTTCATCATGACATTATGGAAAATAATGAACTTTATCACAATATGCTAATATTTGAGAAGGACCTGTATATCCAGGATGAACATCAGTAAGGGGCTTTTTTTTATTCTCAAGACAACTCTGTAACAAAGCCACTAGAGGGCACTACGATACACCACACCTCAGTATCAAACGGTCAAAACAGTACATTACAAACAGGGAGACACTTTGAGGATTAGTCAGTTCAGTTAGCGCTCTTTTCAGTTTACAAATAAACATTTTATCTGAAGCCTCCGTCTCAGCATTAATGTGCCACATCTCTGAAGAGTTGAATAGCATCAAAACAATGACAAAATATCTTTATTATTGTTAATATCAAATGTCAGAAATAACAAAAGCCCTCAATTAATCTGGAAATATAAAGGGTTTTTACTGGATTAAATTCAACACTGAACCTTATTAATCCTGTCAGTTTTTCTGTTGTTTTTTTTTTTTTGGTATTATTATTTTCATTTTTTTGGAATCTGATCCAGCCAGCAAAAAACATAATGTGTTATTAATTTTCACTTTAAATCATATTTAACACCTTTAAACTTTTATGAAGCTGACATTGTTTTAGCTCTGATGACGGTTAGCTCATTATTATTATTATGAGGTTTTCAAAGATCCTGTCATCTTTAGGCTCACATTTCACTTTGAAGGTAAGTTAATCAAAGCGGTAAAATTATTTTTGAAGATGTGTTTTGAGTTTTTCTTAAAAAACAAAAAGTGGGCAAAAGTTAAAGAAGACCCTTCTCAGATCTAAAGACTCGGTGCGCTGATCTGAATTCACTTTAGCAACATGTTGAAAATGCAACTATATGTAAACGGAGTAGAGTTTAAGTAGGGCTGTGTTGGAAGCAGCATTTTTCTAAAATGTGTGAAATAAATGTATTATAATATGGAGCAGGTTTCCCTTCATCTGGACTCAGAGGGGCCCATCTGGCCAGCTGCCCAGACCCTCTCCACCATCCACTGTTCCCACATCAGGCCACCTTACAAAGTGGAGGCAGGGGGGTTGTTGGAATGTATTTGGCCCTGTGTGATGTGATTGTTTGCAGAGAAATGTGTTGACCTTGCCCCTTAATGCCACACACACACACAAACACACACACACACACACACACCCACACACACACACACACACACACGTACACACACACTTTGGCCGAGCTGGAAGTGTGTGAGACAGCCCTGCTGAGTGCAGGAGGTCTGAGACCCCTTCACCACTTCCTCCAGACAGAGAACAGAGGATGCAGTCAGCTGAAGCCATGATGGACCAATAATGAGCCTTCTAGAGACCACAACTACCTCATTTCAGGTATTCGTTAAAGCTGTTTTTCTTACTTTTGTTTAATTGAGGATTTTATTTTAAAAAGCAAGAAACATAATGAACACTGAGTAAAAATTGTAGAATTTAGAGGCATAAAATTTAAAAAACGTGGGTTCTAAAGATTTATAATATATTGCTGATGCTATTATTTTTTTCCTTGAAATTAAAGTAAAACAAATATCTTTTTATTGTAATACTAATATTTGTACTAAAATTGCCTTATAATAATTTTGTTTTTTGTAAAACTATTTTTACATTTTTAGTATTTAATTAAGTAGCACAACAACAAAAAAAATATTTTATTAATGTTTTATATTTAAAACGAGTCTGAAAATATTCTAAAAGTTATTTCAGACAATAAAAATGAGCAACGTTGAATTAAAATCCGACCATTCTTCTAAGTTTAGCGTCTTTAAAGGACAGAGTGTTTACTGGTGAATCTCTTTAGAATTTAGGTTTGCAATATAATTGTTCTGATTTTTTCTACCTGTTCATTGTAAATGAATAGTTTCCAACAAAGAGCAACTTTTTCTGAAATCGGAAGACTCACAGGCAGTTTCCTATTATTTTTGGCCTGTGTCGCTAATGATCACATTAAACATCGCCCTTTTAAGGTAAATAAAAATATAAAGAGCAATCCTATAAATAAAGAGCATAAGCAATGTATTTACTTTTCATACTAACAAGTAAACTGATCTTGTGGTTTCTAGTTTTTCTCAGTTTAAATCACGGTTATCTCTTCAGAAATATTTGTATTTTTATGCGACCTTAGTCTATTATGCAACAACGATGCAACATTCAGAAGGCGGTTAGACTGACCGGGTTTTACTGTTGTATATTGCTGCTTGAATAGGAGATACGACAACAAAACGCATTTGGCCTGGACTCCTTAAATTTCCCCATCAGCTGTTTGGATGTGAAATGTTATTTTAACACCACGTAGCTGATAATCATTGGAAGAAGTTATCGAATATTTTGTATAAAGTTATGTACTTATTCGTCGCAGCAGCGCGGAAACTTGATGGATCTGCATTTACAGGAACGCGCACGCGTGGTTGTGCATGCGCTCACGGGCACAGAGGGCACGGAACGGCGGTCGAGTGTCTCCGAGCGGCGGCGCGCTCTCTGAAGCAGCCGCTTGTCGCGCTTTGCTGAAGAAGCTGCGCACCGAGCAGCGGTAGCGGAGGTCAGTCAGCGGGGATCTCTACCTATTTATACACGGTAGGTCATGCTATTATTAATGCTGTTTGAGAGAATGGGGGTTAGTTAGGACAGAAAATGTTTGTGCGTAAAGGCATATTTTACGCGCAGTATTTCAATCCTGTTTTCAAGTTCCGTTTTTCAACCACGTTTTTAGTAGCCTAGTCTATGTTTTTGTCAGTAAAGTACAAACAAACTTAATACATCAATATAAACCAGCAGTCTATTAAGGACCACCTGCCAGTGTGTCGCGACACATGCTGCAGTGTGGATCGCATCATTTAATTTTTGTGTAAATTATTAATAGGAGAATGTTTATTATAGGGCTATAGAAAGACTGAAATAAAGGTGTGTGTGACCCCGTTTTGTAGCTTTAGATGTGTGTAACGGAGGAATCGAGCGTGACCTCCCAGTGACCGCTTCAACTATCAACTCTGGATGCCTCCGGTTATCAGGATCTGCGGTAATCCATACAAAGTGATGCGCGCCCGCGTCAAGCCACCGCGACCGCTGCTGATGCCAAAGGGCTCTGAATTTATAATCTACTATAAAGAGAGATCTTCTCTTACATTTGGATGCTTTTGGAAGATATCATTAATCTACGTTTGTGTTTTAATCTCCAATATGGCACATGCGCCATTTAATACTCTAATAAAGCTCTAAACAGTACCCTGTGCTGGGTTAGAATTGGCTCCAATATGGTGGGGGAAAAAAACACTCCCTCATATTTCTCTTATTGTCAGAGCCCGGCAAATGTTGTGTAGAGTAGAATTTGGTTTGGGAGCTTACTTCCTGTTAAGAACAATTAGCCACCAGCCACCACTAGCAGAGTTTTAACACAGATTCAGGAAGAAGGGGCCAAATTAAATGGTAGGGGTTACAAGCAGCGATGGTAAACTAGCAGTTAAGATGACTTTCCCAACAACTCAGACACAGGGGGCAGAAAATATGAAACTGGTAGCATTTAAAACTGAAAATGTGTTAGCAAAACTATCAAACCAAGGCCGGATTTATGAGGATGTGGGCCCCTGGGCTAGAGCCAGTTTTGGTGCCCTACATATACAAGCGTCTTTTATGCATGTAATTTACAAGAGTGATAGTTAGATACATATCTACTTCAAGGTTTTTGGCCCAGTCTACAAGAAAATATACATATTTGTTATTTCTTTATAGCACAACATCATTTTTAGGAATGATAACCCATATTGTTTTGATACATTTGTTAAGTTTGTCACAATATAACAGTTACTGAAATACACTAAAACCACAAAAGAAGCCATGTAGCATGTACTTAAAGCTTGCTGTTGTTACATCTAAAGTGAATGGGGTCAGTGGTTGGATTTCAGGTGGGGCTATGATATCACTCTTTTGGAATAATTACATCCCAGCCAGTATTTACATATGGGGCCCATATATGGGCTGAATAACTTGCCCAAGATAGGATTGTTTGCAGCTCACATAATGATTCCGTGTTAAATTCCCTTACAGATTAGATGCAGGATAATGGACCAGTGATTAGTAATTTCCCTATTTGAACTGATTTTCATAATAACCAATGAAGACCCAGGCAAGACCTGCAAACCCCGATAAGGTTTGTAGTCTTACAAGTGGGTTCCATACAAAAACACAAGACAAAGTTTTTTTTTTTAAGTAAGACATTTGCCAATTATTTTACTCCTTAAAAATTTCACACAGTTTCAAATGTTTTATATTAGCTGTTGTAACCCCGTCTTAACTAATTATGCCTATTGTTGATTAACACATTCGACATTTTGAGAGGTGTCATGTTGAAATTTAGGCGTGCTTAATGCGGTCTGATGTTTTTCAAAAGACAAAATATTCCTAATAAACAGGAAAGATGTAATCTGTAATCCAGGTTTCTTAAAACAGAAAACAAGTTCGCTTCTTTTGTGAGTCCAGGCGAGACAAAACCTACAGATAATAGAATGAAGGGAACATTTGAAAAAAAAAATGGGAATGACTGCAGTTGATTCCTATAAAAATAATACTATGTGAGTGTGGGGTCTCTCTTGTGTTTTGTGTGTGTTTGCGTCACTGGTCAGTATCACAGCCGTGGATCGTTTGGGGGTAACGAATCACCGTGCAGACAGACCTATGGCGGAGCTGGGCTGCAGAAGGGGGGAGGGAACAAAATGTGAGGCGGACTTGGCTCCATTTGTAATGAAAGGTCTTAGAGAGGGGTCTTAAAAGCAAGAACTGCTGGCGCTGCCGGGTCAAAGTGGATTACAAAGAGAGAGCGAAGCAATTCTAAAGGAAATCACAGCAGTTCCATCGGTGGATGCACCGGGGACTGTGTGCAGGAACAGCCACGGTTTGTGCGCATAGAGACGGGCTGAGGAGCAAGAAACGACACGAACAAGGCACTAGAGACGTGGATTTTCTTTTTGGAAAACGAACGGCGCAACATTTGCTCTCTTGCGTCAATTTTTAAGGAATCTGTTGGGAATAAAAAGCACGCACAAAAATACGCAAATAAGGTGTCTGCGTGCACGCTGATCGCAGAAGGATGAGCGTGTTTTCTGCGGGGAGAAGGAGATTGTGAGGTGAAGGCCCCCATACACCACAAATAACACTGATACAGGCAAGACACAATTTGAGATTATATAGTAAAAGTTACGCTTTAACTCAAAACATAGGCTACAAGAAACATATTTGTATGTTTAGGCAGTTGTGGGAGATTTGAAAGAAATTATATTTTAATTCAGTTGAATTCAGCTCAGCAATTAAGTTAACAAGCAGTTAGATTATTTAATTAGACAACTTAACAGGACAGATTGTGACTGTTATATTTCTTGATTTTTTTTTTAATAAACAGAACGATGAGAAATAATCAGAAATAATCACATTTCCTCGAAATGGGTGCAAAAGTTCAAACGATATATTTAATCTAATTTTAAGTGAATCTTGTGATTAGTTTATTGGATCGGTGTAACTCACAGCGAGCTGCTGTAATCTAATGTAACACTTCATAATACACAAGAATCTGATCATTAGTGCATCACTAAATCAGTGTGGCTACAGCGTCTGAATTTGCTGCTAGTGCAGGCATATTTCTCTTTTTATCAGAGTGTATTTCATTCTTTGCATTATTTACGATTTTGATCCAGATGTTAAATGTTTTATTTGCATGCTACAGACAACAGAGTTACGAAATACATGGTTTGCCTGAATAGTTTGACGATTTTCTCGGCGTCAATTTATGAATGTTTAACTGAACACATAGAAGTGATCTGAGAGGGAATTTTTAAAAACCAAATCAATATTTTTCCCTGTATGTGTGTGTTTATGTGTGCGTGTTTGTCCAGTGGGTCATGGCGAACGGAGGGGACCAGTTCGGCCTAGCAGATCGCCCAAACTCGGACTGTTTGGACTCCCCAAAGGAGAATAAACAGGAAAATCTCAGCTTCACTTTAAAACCAGCTGCTTCACCGCAGACAGTTTCCAGCCAGGTAGCGGCCTCTGCTGCGGATCCTGATGTAAATATAAATTATTTATCACTACTAACAGCCGCTTATTCAAGAGGCCAGATTTTTCTATTTAAAATGTAAAATATATTAACGCAAATAGAACATACAATATTTGACTTTCCAATTGAAATAGTTTTATTTAGTATAACCAATTAAGTGCGCTTTCCCCTTAAAATGTGACAAATTCGGAGCTATTTCCTTTAAAGGAAGATTCTCACGTTGTTTACCTAAAAACGTCTTAATTTTTCCTTTGTACTAAGCAGTGTTCGTATTTCTGCCGTAGGGGATGGAGAGGATCAAAGTCATCCTTCATGACAGGGAACTCTGGACGAAGTTCGACGAAGTGGGAACAGAAATGATCATCACAAAAGCTGGAAGGTAGGAGGTATTCGGTTAGATGCAAAAGGTATGTCCAGTTACCACAACGTCTGCTCTAGAAAAAGATAAAAATATCTGTGCATTGAAGAAAAAAAAACTAAAATATTGTTGTGAAGCATTTTAACAAAAGATGGTCTGCAATACGCGTGTCACCGAAGGCCCCAATGGGACGAAATGTCTCAGGAGAGCGGGAATGAATTCATGCAGCCTGCTTTTTCCTCCCTTTTAGTTTGCAACGTCACATTGTTTATAAATGTTTTTTTATTATACTAGAAAAAACTGTGGTTTTTATGTGTCCCTGCAGGAGGATGTTTCCCTGCTACAAAGTCAAAGTCACAGGACTCAATCCAAAGACCAAGTATATACTCCTGATGGACATCGTGCCCGGAGATGACCATCGCTACAAATTTGCAGACAATAAATGGTTTGTATATTGCATCTTTTTACTAGTTGAACAATATTTTTAGATCATGCAAAATTGGTCAAATTCATCTGAAGGAGGCCCAAAAAATACACGTGACATTTATTCCTGTTTCATTCTATTTTATTCGGACATTGGAAACGTAAACAAGCTCTGGTTTAAACCGAGCTGATTCGAGTTTTTATCCTCCACTCGACCCTGCCTCTGCGCTGCGTAAAGGTCGGGTCTTTGCGCAGACTCGGGCTGGCCTACTTCCCCGTGTTCCCCCTCTGCGTGTCTGCCCGCCGGTTACATCAGAATATGACGGGTTCACGGAGCGGACAGACGGCACAGACCGGATTAAAGTCTCTCATTCAGCTTGTGCTGAAGCTAAAACCCGAACGGACCACTGACTCTAATGAGATTCATCAGTGCGCTGCTCCCACCCCACAACACCAAAAATAAGCTTTCTTTTGGAGAATAAGACAGGGGGGCGGCTGTGGATAAACTTGTTGACATATAAAGTGCTCATAAAAGATGTCTTGGTGTTAAAAAGACAACCCTAAGGTCTTATTGGGAGACAGCTTTAGGATGATGTTTTCTCCAAGTCCCACGTCAAGCTTTTCTGTTTGTTTTTTTAGAAACGTTTGTAAAACTCGTCCAGTTTTAAAACACAAAGGACTGGTAGAACTGTTTTATCTATATTTCTAAAGTTGATTATTTCTTTTGGTGCCATGAATTCCTTCGAGCTGTGTAAACTGCCTGTACAGCCAACCCTTAAGTTTAAAATCCGTTTTTCACTGGGAGAAAAAAAACCCGTATAATTTCAAGTAATCTAACAATTAAAACTGATGTTACAATTTGCAAAAAGTTTTTATTTATTTTAATTGACATTTGTATCACTAATCAAATTACTTAAATTCCACCCATTTCTTTAAATTGTTCCTACTCCACAAAATTGTTAAATTCTTTAATGATAGTTTTACTTAAATCAGTTATTGATTTACTCAAATAAGTTACGTTCTAGCTTTTCTGTTTTTCATTGATTTATTGTTTAGACACAACAGACAAAATTAGCCAAATCTCTCAGTAATAATAACAATAATAACAAATGACCAGTATAATAGAAACTTTAAAAAAATGTCTCAGTCTAGAGTCTTCCTTCCATCAGATCAACCAATACCAAATAAATCTGATTAATAAGGCCACAGTTTCACAGATGAGGTTACTCTAACAAGTTTTAAACACCAGGATCCCTTCCCGTCTCTCCTCAGCTGGTCCCATCATGAGCAACAACCATAAAGTTAACTGGTTCTTTCATGAAATCCTCGTGTTTGTCCTCCATGTTGTTAAAAACTACAAAAAAAGGTTTCTGATTAAGGCATGAAAAAGTTACTTTAATACTAATAAACTTTTAAAATCTAATCTTGGTATGTTGAATTTATCCCTGACAATCACAGCTAAGATGTGCCGTTAAATAGCCACAACTGTCAAAGGGTTAAGAAGCTCAGCTTGCTAGTATGCTGACAAGTTTGACCATTAGCACTTTTGCTAAACTATAGGATGCAAAATGTTAAAATGTATTCTAACAATATAACATGTTAAATGTTTGCCTGCCAGCCACAGCTAAGACTTGCCATTTATTAGCAAAGACTGCTTTGGGGTTAAGAGTCCAGCTT
Source organism: Girardinichthys multiradiatus (assembly GCF_021462225.1). Lineage (NCBI taxonomy): Eukaryota > Metazoa > Chordata > Actinopteri > Cyprinodontiformes > Goodeidae > Girardinichthys > Girardinichthys multiradiatus. The sequence goes on along the minus strand of NC_061805.1, from coordinate 33,357,278 downwards.
GCTAACATGCTAATACGTTTTTGAGTTTAGCATTAGCGCTATCGCTTAACTAGCTAAGCTGGATGCAAATGTTATAAATCTATTTTAATAAGGTGGCATGTTAAACTTTTCCCTGACAGCCGCAGCTATGGTGTTAATTGGCAACATCTGCTGCAGGGTTAAGTAGCTCAGATTGCTAGTTTGCTAGCAAGTTTAACTTCAGCATTAGTACTGTTGCTAAACAAGCTGATGGTTGATTGTTTTAATTTATTTAAACATGATGACATGTTTAACCTTTGCCTGTCAACCACAGCTACGATGTCTTGTTCTATGGCAAACACTGAATCTGGGTTAAGAGGCTCGGCTTGCTAGCAAATTTGATTTTAGCACTAGTGTTGTGGCTAAATTAATTAGAGGTGGATACAAACTTTTTAAATATATTCTAACAAGACAATATTTTAAAGTTTTCCCTGACACCCACAGCTAAAATGTGCTGTTCATTGGCAACAATTGCCTCAGGTTTAAGAGTCAAAGTTTCTAGCATGCTGACTAATTTGACATGAGTGTTACTGAAGTAGCTAAACTCACATAAAAACTTAAACCCTTGCTCCAACTCAGAAACCTTCTGAACCTTATGAAGGGTCACAACTTTTTGTAAGTTGACATATTCATCACTACAATACATAAAAACATAAGAGCCTAAATGTTCTCTGCTGCACAACAAACAGCATGTGAGAATAACAGCTAAATAAACCAACTATTCTCTGTTTAATTCTAATACAAATGCTTATTAGCTCCCCCCATAAAATGTGTTAATGCTTGTTGAATTTTATCTTTATTGAATATTGGGCTACATTTGCAAACTGATATACTTTATTTTAATTTTCTGCAGTGTAAAACCTCAGAGGAAAAACATAAAGAACACGAAACCTAAAAACAGGGGCAGTTTACACAATAAATATATGCCAAAACCTCAACCAAACGCAACTCATTTTGTGAGTGTAATTAAAGGCCTCCTCCCGCCGGGGGCAGCTCTGGGCCCACTGCTCCACAGGGCGCACGGCAGCGCGGTGCTCAAACAACTGGGACCCCCTGAGTTTCACGGTCTGATCATTTTCCTATCTGACGGATCTTTCTTGGCAACATATAGGTCTGTAACGGGTAAAGCAGAGCCCGCGATGCCCGGCAGGCTCTACGTCCACCCGGACTCTCCCGCCACCGGAGCACACTGGAGCCGCCAACTTGTCTCCTTCCAGAAGCTCAAACTCACCAACAATCACCTGGACCCCTTTGGACACGTGAGTCCGCTCTCCTGTCTGTTCACAAATGGGCCCCAATTCATTTAAAGACAGAAATTTAGAGCTATAAAATACAGAAACTTTGTTTAAAAGACAACATGGAGATATTTGAGCTATTAAAAAGAATACATTACCTAATGTAAATACTTTGCTGGTTAAACCAGTTAACTAGAATATCTATTTAACAAAAAAAAAAAAAAAAAAGATTTATCTTCTCAATGTAAAAAGAAAATACAAAATATTCCATGTCAAGCTCATGTATTGTTTTTAGCTTCATTGCATAGAGACAGAATAAACTTTTTTGGCTTTTCAAATTAGGGACAATGAACCCAGAGTCCATTAGCTCATGGATGTCACCAGTGCAATTATCAAACTGAGCCCCATGGATAATCAAAACGTGCCAGCACACAGAAAAACGGATCTAATTAAAACCCACTTACAGAGTTGTCAGTGTGCTGGAAATAGTTTGGGCTGCTAAATTCACAGTGTTACTATAGTCATACATTACAGATTATTGTTTCTAAATAAATCTTACCACACTTTGTAAACAGTTGTTTTAGGATGTGGTTAGTCTGATTAAAATGCGTTAAAATCTTGCTGCTTTTGAATTTATTATTTATGATTAAGATAGTGTTTGTTAAAAGAAAAAATAACAAAAATAACAAATGAGTTGGTCTTCATTTTACCTTTTATCGTTTTGATCCAACCACAAATGTTTTATTTTAATCATTAACAGGAACAAAGAACTGAAAAATGAAAGAATCTTGACCATATGGGTTCAATCTCAATAAAAGCTGTCCAACCACCAGCATCTGCTGGAAGCATAAAAGGTCTGTCTGCATCATTTTCACCTTTCCTTATATATGCAGATAATACTCAACTCCATGCACAAATACCAACCTCGTCTCCACATCGTCAAAGCGGATGAAAACAATGGCTTCGGCTCAAAGAACACAGCTTTCTGCACCCATGTGTTCCCAGAAACTACCTTCATCGCTGTGACATCTTATCAAAACCACAAGGTAGGCCTTACCTAAATATCATGCACTCACTAATAGTTAATAGAAACTGCAACATTGTGATGCTTAGACATAGTATGGTGTTGTATTATAAAGAGCATTTATGGTATATTGGGACAGCACAATTTACCGCTGACAGCACAGACCCTGCTGGTGTTGTTTGTATTTTGTCTCCACAAAGTCCATCAGTGTTTCCTTTAGTTATGTGTCCTTACGTGTTATTTGCATAGATGTAAACATTCCCCTTGAGTGTGTGTGTGGTTGTGTATGTGTTCATGTGAGTGCTGGTCTCTAATGGCCTGTTTCTTTCCCTTGATCTTGAGTCCTTCAGTATTTCTGACACCTACTAAAGACAGATAGCTAAAGCTTTAAGTCACTCGGTTGGTACATTTTTCAAAAACACTCATTTTGACTTTATTTCACTTTCACAAAAAAAAAAAGAAAAAAGAACATAACACTTAATAGCATAGAAATGCCTGTTTTATCTATGACATTGTAACAAGTTTATATTATTTTTTAAATAATTATTGTTGTTAGCATTTTTTCAATCCTATACAAACAATTTAAAATGTAATCTCATTATTTATTATGTGTATGTATGTTATCTATTATAGAAATGAAATGTATTCCTTTAATTATTGTTTATGAATAATGAACATTTTTTACTAGTTATATATAATTTATTCATTGCAATGAAAATTTAATCAAAATTCAATTCAGTTCAACAGTCAATTTACAGCAAATGTTATCTCAAGGGACTTCTTTACAAGCAGGTCCAATTTATATGCAGCTATATAGGATTAAATTAGGTAAAAAGTCAATTCAAATCAGTATTCACTCTAAAACACCCAGGGCAATATATAGTATGATTCAGCCACATCTCCATACAGTTTAATATGATCGTCTTTGTTGTACAGTCCAAGTCAGTTGATCAATTGTAAAAAAAAAGAAAATAAGGTTAAAAATGACTTCATGTCCTGTATCCAGCAGGTACAATTAACAACAGCTAGTTTAAAATAACTGTAACACAGTGATTTATAAGCAATACTATTTACTAATGTTGGCTATAAATGTTTTATATCTATATAAATATTATATTAGTTGTTTTTCAATTTGATCAAAATTGTTTCTAAAAAAAAAGTGTAATGATAATACTACTTTATTATGATTTGTATTTTATTTTTTTCTTTAATGTGTAAATAGTTGGGGAATCAAAATACTTTCAAGGCAATCAAGGCACTCACTGCAGTGTGTAATAATATTTTATGTTCCTGTGTAGAAATCAGAGGTCTTGAGGCCACACTTTGGCAGCGACCATCATTCTTTTCAGCACTTCAAAGTTTGTTTGGACCTGATCTCTGGCCCACTTGTCCTGCTGTGTGCTAAAGCTGGTCCGTGGCCAAATGAAATCCTTCAAAACGCAAAACGTTTACATCCATGACATCACCGAGAAAAATCTGAAGCCTCAACTTCAAAGCTCAAAGCTTCGGACCTCTAAAAGCTCCGTGACTGTTTGGGTAAACAATTTATTCTGCGTCAGCTGGCGAGGAATCTGCACTCAGAAGCATCAGCAGCAGAGGAATGGTGGTTGTGCAAAGCTCAAATTGAGCTGCTGTTAGCAAACTAAAGTTTTGATCAAAGCAGTTAGTTTCCGTGTTTTTGCGGATTGCACAACACTGTGCTTTGTTGGTCTTTTGTGTTTGCAGTTTTACTTATTCTTAGTTAAACATGTATTTTTATGCTTTCTTTACTCAGATCACGCAGTTGAAGATAGAGAATAATCCTTTTGCCAAGGGTTTCAGAGGCAGTGATGACAATGAACTGCATCGCATGGCCAAGCTTCAGGGGTGAGTGTTTTGAAATTTTTTTTTCAAGCCTTTATAGGAATTATATCCATTTCTGTTCTTTTCTTTCTGACGTTTTCCTTTATTGGTGGCGTAGCAGTGCAGTTGTGATGGCGTGCATATGGTTTAATATGAGTGAAGCCAATTGGTTTGAAAAGATTTGAGCTTCTGTAACCTGGAGGTTGAACTCTGACTGAACGGGCAGTGAAAACACTGCATTGATAAATATATGACATCACGTTGCTGCAGGTCTATTAGGCCTGTCACTGATGATCAATTGATGAAGGCCCAGCACGATGTGAGATTGCATGCTGAACTAATCTCTGAACGAGTGGTATAGGCATTTCAGAGACTTTAGTGAGCTGTTACTGATCGAGGGGGAAGAAAACCCAGTAAAGGGGGCGAGGGAGGGAGGTGGACATGAGATGCAGCACCCATGTTTTTGTGTTGTTGAGGAGAGGAGAGGAGAGGAGAGTATCTGAAGTGACACATGGATGGATGTTTATTTTTAGAGCGGTGAATTATCTCACAAAAGTAGTGGCTGTGCGCGTGTATGTGCGTGCATAGTGTGTGTATCTGTGCAGGAGTCAGGGAGATGTGGCCCGCTGTCTCCTACAAACCACAAAGTTCATACAGAGGGCAGCGAGTGAAGGGAAAAAAAAATCACAGCTGAAAGGTTGTGGAATATTTAAGTGGACATGAAAGAAAATAACAAGAACAGGGATGTTTTAACAAAGAAAATCTAATGTTATTAGAATAAATAAGTGCATCTAATCTGAAAGTCACCTGTTCTTTAATTTTTTTCAGTAAAGATTACCCCGTCGTTCCTCGTAGTACTGTCCGTCAGAAAGCATGCTCCGCTGGGAGTCCCTTCAGCAGAGATACTAGAGGTCTGCAAGGATCTCCAGATGACGTCGTGTCCCCCTTTAGCTGTGAGAGCGGCTTGAACTGTGGCAGTCCTCAGGAGCTGCTGAGCGCCCCACCTGTGCACTACACCCACCCTCATCCACACCTGCAGCCTGGCCAGCAGCCACAGGGCTACAGCTACAGCAAGACGAAAGGTGGGTGCAATGTTTGAACATAACCCTTTGGTTTTCACAGAAATGCCTAATAATTTATAAAAGTAAATATAAGCAAATTCCATCATCTAAGATTTAGAATTTTAAATGATCACGTTAGTCTTGAACATAAGCATTTTAATAATGCATTTAAGTGGATTTTATTCTGTTGTTTTTTTAATTGCATCTGAATACAGATCAGGGATTAACAAGAAGCACAGATATAGCTGAAAAACAGATTTATATTAATTTGTCCCTTTCCTAGCATTTACTTAGTGTCTGCAAATCTAATTAGCATCAGATTTACAAGGACAGCAGCTGAATGAATAAATAGATAAGTTATTTTCATGCGATCCCATTTGGACTCTCGATGGACACTCAGACATTTTAATCAAGAGTAGCGAAAAAAGAAAATTAGAAACCACTTTAGTAAACCTTATATTTAGCTAGAAAGGAAGAAGCTTGTCATTGCTTTCCATTATTTTATATCGCACACTTTTAAGAAAAAGTTGAACAAGGAAACATAAAAAAACTTTAACACTTAACTAATTCAAAGGATGACTTGACTCGGACTTGGAGGAGTCGACCTTCATCCCAGCCGCTTCACACTCGGCTGCAAACTGCCCCAGCGCATGTTTTAGGTCTTGGATGGAGGGGGCCAGCACGACCACATCATCTGGAAAAAGAAGAGATGAAATCCACTGGTCACCAAAACAGATCCCCTCCAGCCCTTGGCTGCGTCTAGAAATCCTGTCCGTAAAAGTTATGAACAGGACCGGTGACAAAGGGCAGCCCTGCCGGAGTCCAACTGCACCAGGAACAGGTCCGACTCATTGCCGGCAATGCGGACCAAACTCCTGCTCCGCTTGTACAGAGACTGGAAGGCCCTTAATAAAGGGCCCCCGACTCAGTTCTCCTGAAGAAACCACCACAGGGCACCACGAGGGACACAGTCGAATGATTTCTCCAGGTCCACAAAACACATTTGAACCATTTGGGCAAACTCCCATGAACCCTCGAGTACCCTGTGGAGGGTATAGAGCTGGTCCAGTGTTCCACAGCCGGGACAAAAACCACACTGTTTCTAACCCAGCCTGGGTGATAAAAGAGTCCAACCCCAAATCCCCAGCTTTTGCTTCCACCAGGGAATGCGTGACGGCAGGATTGAGGAGATCCTCGAAGTACTCCTTCCACCGCCCGATAATGTCCCCAGTTGAGGTCAGCAGCTCCCCACCGGCACTGTAAACAGTGTTGGCGAAGCGGTGCTTCCCCCTCCTGAGGCACCGGACAGTTTGCCAGAATCCCTTGGTGGCCAACCGGTAGTCCTTCTCCATGGCCTCACTGAACTCCTCCCAGGCCCGAGTTTTTGCCTCTTCCACAGCCGGGGCCGTGGCATGCTTGGCCAGCTGATAGGACTCCTTCTTCAGCTTGACAGCATCCCTTACTGCCGGTGTGCACCACCAGGTTCAGGGATTGCAGCAACGACAGGCACCGCAGACCTTACAGCCACAGCTACGGGCGGCAGCATCATCAATAGATACGGAAAACATGGTCCACTTGGACTCTATGTGTCCAACCTCCCCCGGAATCTGGTCAAAGCTCTCCCGGAGGTGGAGTTGAATGCATCCCTGGCCGAGGGCTCCGCCAGACGTTCCCAGCAGACCCTCACTATACGCTTGGGCCAGCCAAGTCTGTCCAGCTTTCTCCTCTTCCAGCGGATCCAACTCACCACCAGGAGGTGATCAGTGGACAGCTCAGCCCCTCTCTTCACCCGAGTGCCCAAAACATGCGGCCGAAGTTCTGAAGACATGACAACATAGGCGATCATCAATCTCCAGCCTAGGGTGTCCTGGTGCCAAGTGCACTGATGAACACCCTTACGCTTGAACTGGTGTTCCTTATTGACAATCCGTGCCTAGCTCAGAAGTCTAATAATGGAACATCACTGGATTCAGATTGGGGAGGCCATTCCTCCCAATCACGCCTCTCCAGGTGTCACTGTGGTTTCCCACGTGGGCGTTGAAGTCCCCCAGCGGAATGATAGAGTCCCCGGGAGGGGCACTATGCAGCACCTCCAACAGGGATGCCAAGAAGCCCGGTTACTCTGCACTACCGCTTGGCTCGTAGGCCGAAACGACAGTCGGAGATCTGTCCCCAACCCGAAGGCGCAGGGATGAGACCCTCTCATCCACTGGGATAAACCGCCAACACGAGACAGATGAGCTAGGGGGCAACAAGCAAACCCACCCCAGCTTGCCGCCTGTCCCTGCAGGCCATTCCTGGGTTGAAGAGAACCCAGCCTCTCTCGAGGAGATGGGTTCCAGAGCCCACGCTGTGCGTGGAGGTGAGCCAAACTATTTCTAGTCGATATCTCTCGACCTACCGCAAAAGATCAGGCTCCTTCCCCCCCGGCGAGGTGACAGTCAACGTCCCTAGAGCCAGCCTAAGCATCCGGATATTGCGTCGTCAAGGTCTCCACCTTCATCCGCTGCGCGATTCTCTTTGCACCGATCCCTCATGGTTCCCCCCTCCAGGTGGTGGTCCCACTGGGTGATGGCCTGCATCCCTTGTTCAGGCTCGTTCAGGCTTGCTCCTCGCAGGACCCAGCCGGCCACCAGGTGCTCTCCGAGGAGTCCCGACCCCAGGCCTAGCTCCAGGTTGAGACCCCGGCTCTGCCGTACCGGGCGATGTCACATGCCTTGATTTTATGGTCGTCATGAAGGCATCTTGAACTGCTTTTTGTCTGACCTGTCACCCAGAGCCTGTTTGCCATAGGAGACCCTAGCAGGAGCATTTAAGCCTCAGACAACATAGCCTCTAAAATAATTTGAGCACTCAAACCCCTCTACCACGTTAAGGTGGCGGTTCGAGGAGGGGCATGATTTTTTTGGGGGGTTTTTGTACTTAATGTACATGTTTTTTTATTTGTACAGATTTTTTTTTTCAAACTGATCAGAGTGCCTTGGAACATTTAAGCAGATAGGGTAAAATATCCACAATTTTGTGTGTGGAATCAAACAGAGTCCAATTTCCTTTAGCCTTTGGCTATTAAGCTAGATGAGGAGCCTAGTTTATCTTGGCACCACAAACAGTGAGCCCCTGATATTGAGGGTAGAGACATCAGCAAAGCTGATGAAAACAACAAAGAGTGGCATGTTGGGTTTACCAAGCCTCCACAACAAAAAGTAATGCATACCAACCAGTAGTTTTGAAGTAATGCCAGGAAAATGGCTTCTGAGTCCTAACATTACAACATAAACATGTAAAGTCTGCTAAACTGTACTGGGACATTAAGTGGAACCATGCGTTTGGTTAGATGAGACAAGGATCAAGAATAGCAGCAGTAAACACTCCAGGCCAAAAGAAAAGTCGCCACCAACAAAAAAGGTCACACACCAATATTTCGTTGGACCGCCTTGAGCTTTTACGGCACGCATTCGCTGTGACATTGTTTTGATGTGCTTCTGCAATGTCACAAGATTTATTACCACCTAATGTTGCATTCATTTTTCTCCAAGATCTTGCATTGATGATGGTAGAGTCTGACCACTGCACAAAGCCTTCTCCAGCACATCCCAGAGATTCTCAATGGGATTATGGTCTGGACTCTGTGGTGGCCAATCCATGTGTGAGAATGATGTCTCATGCTCCCTGAACCACTCTTTCACAATTCAAGCCTGTTAGATCCTGGCATTGTCATCTTTGAATAACCCAGAATAATTCAGTATATTCAGGTAGTCAGCTGACCTCATTCTTTGAACACATACTGTTGCTGAACCCAGACCTGACCAATTGCAGCAACCCCGGATCATAGCACTGCCCCCACAGGCTTGTGCAGTAGGCACTAGGCATGATGGGTGCATTACTTCACTTGCCTCTCATCTTACCCTGATGCGCCCATCACTCTGGAACAGGGTAAATCTGGACTCATCAGACCATATGACCTTCTTCCATTGCTCCAGAGTCCAATCTTTATGCTCCCTAGCAAATTGAAGCCTTTTGTTCCAGTTAGCCTCACAGATTAGTGATTTTCTTAAGGTTACCCAGCTGTTCAGTCCCAATACCTTGAGTTCCCTTCACATTGTGCGTGTGGAAATGCTCTTACTTTCACTATTAAACATAGCCCGGAGTTCTACTGTTGTTATTCTTCTATTTGATTTCACCAAACGTTTAAGTTATCGCCGATCACGATGATTCGGGATTTTTTTACGGCCACATTTCTTCCTTGGGGACACTACCCTTCCAGTTTTTAATAATGTGTTGGACAGTTCTCAACCCAATTTTGGTAGTTTCTGCAATCTCCTTAGATGTTTTCTCTGCTTGATACATGCCAGTGATTTGACCCTTCCGAAACAGACTGACATCTTTTCCACGACCACGGGATGTGTCTTTCAACATGGTTAAGAATTGAGAAGCAACTCATTGCACCAGTTGGGGTTAAATAACTTCTTGCCAGCTGAAACATAATCGCCTATGCAGTAATTATCCAATGGGAGGCTTGTACCTATTTGCTTAGTTAAATCCAGGTGGCAACTTTTGTTTTGGCCATGCAGTGTATATGTGGTCAAGTAGCTCATGCCCTCTGTTCTGTATGGTGGAGGATCTGTGATGCTGTGGGCCAGTTTCCCCTCCAAAGACCAGAGGAACCTTGTTAGACTTCATAGCGTCATGAACCCTTTTAAACACTAGGAGAATTTAAATAAAATCTGGTGGACTCCGCAATCAATCACTCAGGTATTCAGTTTGACAATTCCCAAAAAACTAAATTGACACAGAAATGGTTCACCAGTAACAAGTGTCAGTCTTCTTCTACAGCCATCCTAGTCCCTAGAACTTAACCCTGCAGAAAGCCAAAGAGAAGGGAGCGTAAGAGAAGTTCCCAGGACTCTACATAATACAGAGATACTGAATGAGGAATGGTCAAAAATTCCCCTTTCTGTATGCTCCAACACACCAAAATATTTTAGGAGACTATAGCTCAACCCTTTTGGCAACTGATTGTGGCACTGGTGGTTGTATTTAACACAAATTCTTACCATCGGATTTTTCCCCCTCTCAATAACTGTACTCAAATTAAAGGCTGGAATGTTCTTTTATTCAGTTTGAGATTATGCTATTCACATTTATTTTAATACTATTTTAACACTTTAAAACAGTTTTCTATATGCAAGTGCAGGGAAAGTATTTTCTTCAGTAAGTTAAACTGTATGTGTAACATTTAACATAATTTGTTTTCCTACACTAACCCTGTTGATTATATCTTTGAAACAACTGCACAATGTTTGCATTGTTTTGCCAACAGGTTGGAAACATACGGTAATAGTTATTTAGCTGAAATTTACAATTACAATTTTACATCCAGAATTCATTCAATATCTTTTTGACTCTAGACCCTCAATGTAATAATCATAACTCTGCCAACCAGTACATTTATCTGAATTGCAATATTTCTTTCCATCTCAGCAGCGTAAATAATAAATTCCAATGCTTATCATGTGTCCTAAATGTCAAATGCTGAATTAAAACAATATTTTCCCTCTCCCTCTGCAGCAGAAGAAAATTGCTCTCCCAGGAACCACCAGCATCCATACAAGAAACCCTTTACTGGTGGTTCACCAAGTGAGGAGGACTCCTATTACCATCCCTCCTCCTACCCCCCTCCTCCTGGTCTGTCAAACCTCCCCACTCTTGGTCTCACTGACTCCCCCTACAGTTCAGACATGGGACAGCGTCAGGCATGTATGTTTGCCGGCTCAGAGCCTAGAATAGATGAATTCAACTGCACATCCTGGTCGTACACCCGTCCGCTCCCCACCGCTATGACCCCAGTGGAACCCTACCCACCTTACACCCCTCATCCCCCCTACAGCTCCAGTCCCCAGGGTTCTCGACTAAGCGCCTTAGCCCATCAGAGTTCTCCGTCGCTGGGCGAGCACATCCCCCATGATCCCTACCAGAGTCAGAGCTCCGGACCTCGATCACAGAGCTTCCAGAGTGTTCCCAGCAGACAGCTTGGCTCTCCTCTCAGAGAGTATCCCCGCTACAAGCCCAATCTATCACCGCCTCTCTATCACACACTAGACACCCACACACACATCAGGTGTGGAGTCCCAGAATGGAGTGGAGCCTCCTAACCAACCCATAAAGACAGATTCAACATAAACTCACTGCTTTCTTTAGAAATGCTGCACTGTACAAAGTGACATGTTTTTGTAAAGTTATTATGAATACTGTGATGTTGTACTGTGTAAGTCATATTCCTCCTCTATGCTGGAAAGAGCAGCATATTTTTAAGGACCTAACTTGGACATAAGTAAAATGTAGCCCCTTCAAGGCAGCCTGATGATCAGTGACGTTGTTATCCTTGCATTTGTTTGAAACCCATTCTAACATTTGCACTGTGATTTATTTTTAAGGCCTGGCCCCTGAACAGCACTAGGCTATTTTTCTCTCAATGTCTGCTACTTTATGTATGGTGAAGGACGTGAGCACTGTCAGCCATACAGTAACGTTTATCCACCAATGTAATCGCAGTTATCACAACACTGCGCAGGGTAGACGTTTCCCTTGTTAGTGGAGCAAAGCACAGTGCTTAGTGTTAGTGAAGGAGAAAAGGCACTGGGTTGTCCAAACGTGTGCTAGTGTACATGCAAACCCGCTGTCAGCTCAGCTAAAGGATGCTCAGAGTTTAGTTTCCAATGAGGCAACCAACGATAGCTGCAGGCTACCCTTCATAGAGATAAACACTTTGTTTAGAATGCGCTACAGGCTGAAGGACCTGTAAACACTTCTTCCATTGCATTCTGGGTAAATGCACAAGTCAGCATCACACAGCTGTCACTGCTGTCCTCTCAGTCACCCCCAACTGACCAATCGGCATCCTCACAGAGTAGCAGCCAATGAACACCAAATGTTTTTTATTTATGCTCAGCTGACCGGAAAGGCATGCGTTGGCCCATTTCCAGCTTTGTTGGCGAATTATTCATGAGTCTGATGCTAATTTCTGGCACAGGAGGATTGCTCAGCAGAAAAAGAAATTTGAAAAATGATGCAGTGTATGTGAAAATGTCGATGCACCAAGCAAAGGTCGGTGCATTAATATAATCATGTATGTTTTAAATCTGAAACGGTTTCTGTCATATTCAAAAACAATTATACCAATATTTGCTTTGAGTAGATTTCCCTTGTAGCTAACTGTAAAACATTTGTAGCTTTTCCTGACAGAGAGCTTGGATTTATGTTTATGTCCAGAAGCAGTTTTCATCTGCCTGACTGGGTGTTTTAACATGCAGTAACCTCTTATAAGGTGCTCTACCATGACAGAAACAGCCTTGTCATTATTCAATATGTGTTTGCCACTTTATTAGGTACACTCTTTCAGTTTTTTGTAAACACTAGTCAATCCAAAGGCAGCAGTGCAATGACTTTAAGTACCTCGATACTATGAGACAACTTATTGAAGTTCAAACAAATCATCAGAATGGTGAAGAAGCATATTTAAATGACCTTGTACATTGATGGTTGTTTGTGCCAGACAGGCTGCGCTGAATCTATTAAGATTTTCATGCATAACCATGTCTAGGATTTATAGAGAATGGTCTAAAAAAGAGAAATTATTCAGTGAGCGACAGGTGTGTGGACCTAAATGTGTCGTTGATTCCAGAGGTCAGAAGAGAATAGGCAGACTGGTATAAGATCAACCAAGGGTTTTGTAATACCATCTCTTAATGAAAACCACATCTGACCTTGATGCACAATAGGTGCCACTCCTGTCACCCAACTATAGGAAACTGGGGCTGCAGTTAACATAGACTCACCAAATTTGACATTAAAAGATGGGAAAACCTTTCCTTGGTCCAATGAGTCTCAGTTTCAGCTGCAACATTCAGCTGGAAGGGTTTAAATTTGCCATAAACAACATGAAAGTATAGTTCCATCCGGCCTTGTATTAAAGGTTTAGGCTGGTGGTGGTGGCATAGTGGTGTTGGGAATGTTTTCTTGGCACACGTTGGGCCCCTTAGTGCCAACTGCAGCTGGCCTGAGTATTTTTGCTGACCGCATTCCTCCCTTTGTCACCACAGTGTCCCTATCTTTTGATGGTTACTTCAGGCACCATACATATTGCACCATGTTGCAGAACTCAAATGATTATAATCTGGTTTCTTGAACATGAAGTCAGTTCACTGTGTTCCAATGGCCTCTACAGGAAGCAGATCTCCGTCCAATAGAGCACAGGTGTTTCTCATCAGGGATGTGCAGCCAACAAATCTGCAGCAACTGCATGATGCCATCATGTTGATATGGACCAAAATATCTGAGGAATGTTCCCCACACCTTGTTGAATCTATGCCACAAAGGACTAAGGAGGTTCTCAAGCCACGGTCTAATCTTCTATTAGCAAGGTGTATCTAATAAAGTGGCTAGTGAGTGTATATATATATGTGTGTGACTGCGTGTGTGTGTGTGTGTGTGTGTGTGACAAAATATGTTTTTGTGTTTTTTTAGCGTTGTTGCTGTTAATAGTATTTATTGCTCTAGGTTTGTAAAGTTTGCTTGTTGTTAACTTGTGAAACAATTTTAAGGGTTTATCTCCAGCTTTACTCTCGATCCCAAAGTGTTCATAAATAGTTGACAAAACTATGGGAAAACAATGTGTTTTATGGGAGAAAAAAATACAGATTTATAAAGAGAAGTTAAATAAATTTTTCAAGAGAGTTGACTGGTTGTATGTTCCTCTTTCACACAGCTATTAACATTCTCAGCGGGTTATTTAAAGGACGTTATATATATCTGCAGTGGAAACTCTTTTAAGTGGAGCTCTCTTTATCAGGTCAGATGTGTATATGAATATGAAGGACCTGAAAACAAGCAAAGCCTCCCGCTGTTGTGGTGTAACAGTGGTTCCCATAGAGCGCTTGACATCTTTACTGTGAAGGGAACCCTTAGAGAGTCCTGGATGTGCTGTCCATACCTCGTTGTCCTCTTTTTTCATCTCTGACAGGTTGTTTGGTGTCTCGCTCTCCAACAGCTGGACCTTCTCTCTGACAACCTGCTACCCTGAAAGGGAAGGGTTTCCACTACGACGGAGGACAAAGAAACTCTGATCCAAACTGCTCTTTGGTGGTTTTTCTATCAACATGTTGCTGCAGCACTCATAGAGCTCGTCACATTTTAGAAGTTGTCAGACCGTTATTTCTCTCACCATTTTTTTTTCTCTTCTTTCCTGTCTTCATCACATACACCACAGGGTCAGGGGTTAAGCAGGAACCTCTTCAGAGGCTCTGTTCCTCCTTAACCCTTTGTCTGCAGACAAACAGTCCAGAAGAGGGGGGAGAGAGCCAAATTTCACAAGTCTCCACTTTTTAAAATGCATTTCTTAATGCTTGCATGTACAGTAAATTAACCTTTTTATATATTTTGGGAAAACAAAAAGAAGAAAGTGCGTAAAGTGCTGGGTGAAGTGGGAATAATGTTAAACACAGGCAGTGTGAATTATGTGGGAGTATAGGATCTTAATCTATCGGTGGAGGACGTTCTCAGACGTGCTGGTCAGACAGTGGATTGATGAAGTTTTGTGATCAAAGAGCCTAAGTGGTGCTTATCATTAGTCCTATCTCCTCTGCACCCCTCCTGCACATACTATCCCTTCTTATTCTGCAATGCACTAGTTTTGTGCCTAAATCTTTTAAACCAGGATGGTTTGTAACACAGAATTACGTCCACAGAGAAACACGTTACTTGAGTAGGACTACTGATAGGACTTAGTTATTTAAGCTGCAGCTTTGTATCAGACTACACAGGCTGTAAACTGAATTATTTTTGCAGAGCAATTTCTCTTGCATGAGTGCTTTGAAAAAGATATTACAGACTTATAAAAAGCTATTTTCATTACAGTCCGAAGTATTTGTTTGAATATATAAATTGGCGTCTTCTGCTAAAGGCATTTGCTTGGTGTCCAACATTAGTGATGTCATTTTGTGTGGAATAAGTGCTCTGAGATGGAGCGTAATAGGAAAAGATGATCATGGTTCGTCTCTATCGTTCTGATGGTTATCAGTCACTAGCAAGGGGAAAAGGAGAAGAAGCTTTGTTCTTTCCAATAGTCTGACAGACTAGAATTTGTACTGGAGAAACTGTGATTAAAGCATTTCTCACTTTTGTAACATGAGAAAACATGAGAAAATGTGAACAGGTTCAAGGGGTATGAATACTTTAGCCAGAGACTGTATCTGAGGCTCTGCATTGACTTATAGATTTGGTCATTTCTTTTCATTTTTGATTCTGCTGTCCATATTAAACTTAGCTTAGAGGTCGCTGCCCTCCTTAGTATGAGTAGATATAAGCCCCTCTACAAGCATGTGTGTATCTGTAATTAGAATCAGTGTGGCACTCAGAGGACAGCACAATGGCAATACAATAATGTAAAACAATAAATGTGTGGCTATTACATGCCGTACAGAGTAGGATTCTGGAGTTTTATTGAATGGTTCAATCCATCCTTGTTGGTATTTAAAAGCCACAATAAAGGCTTAATGCTGTTAAGGACTGTATAGTAACAAGACTCTGGCCAAGCTAATTTCCCCTAAATGAGAGTTTATGGCTGAAACAGCCCTGGAATCACTGAAGTAGATCTTAATATGAGTGTAAGGGCTGTCAAAGATAATAGGCAAAGTAGAAGTGTGTGTTGGTGTGTGCGTGCACTTGGGCGTTGAGTCTCAGGAACAAAAGGAGAGGTTGGGGGGTCAAAGTAACAGCAGACTAGTTAGTCCAGGGTCAGAGGGCTCGGGCTAACCTGATCAGCGAGGGTTGTTTATCTAAAAACCTCCAAACTATCACCCTGATGGAACTGCTGCAGCTTTTCTGCTCAGTCACTCTTGCTTTCTGAGCTGCTCAACAACACAAGTTGTTTTTAAAAGCTTGCACAGACCAAGAATCGACTTTACTCTCATTCATAGCAGCTCAAATTACAGAAGGGACTTCATGATTTGAGCAAGAATAATCGTTTTAGCTCCTAACATACTTCCAAAGTCGCTGCCAAACATGCATGACAGGGTAAAAAGAGATGGAGTAGCACCCTCAGTGGGTGGTGCTGGGGGTTCAAGCCATCATGGAGCCAGTGTCCTGTTCAATTACAGCCAGAGGACTGGAGA
This sequence comes from Girardinichthys multiradiatus, assembly GCF_021462225.1. Classification (NCBI taxonomy): domain Eukaryota; kingdom Metazoa; phylum Chordata; class Actinopteri; order Cyprinodontiformes; family Goodeidae; genus Girardinichthys; species Girardinichthys multiradiatus. Next base: position 33,340,930 of record NC_061805.1, on the reverse strand, counting down.
TGCACGCTAATCCTGCACACAAAGACACAAACATACGCTCTACTGGACACAAGATAGGCAGCCAGGATGACAGTAGGACATGTACACACACACACACACACAAAATCAAGAGATTACATATGGCCCACTCTGACTTCACGTGCTCCGTCTAGACTGAAAACAGAATAATAATATCAATAGCAGGACTTCACGTGGCCTCTGTCCATGTTTGGTCACTGTAGAAAGACAGCCTGAGGCCAGGATGTCCCACAGTTTTTAACAAATCATTCTGATATCCAAAATAACACAGGACAATTTAGATTCTGTCAGTGCAGCCTGACGCACACCATTAAATCTATTGTTTCTATTATTGCACTTATTGTATATGTTTTATCTATTTGTGTTTTAGCTATTTATTTTTTTTAATGTCACAGGGTGTCTAACAAGAGCGAAGGTAGGAGCACACAGGTGGATTACATCTTGTAGGCGATGTAATCTGAAGAAACTCAGTGACTGCAAGGTAGTGGTAGGTGAGAGTGTTGCCAAACAGCATGGGATGGTGGAGTTCAAGGTGGAAGCGGGACTACATCAGGGATTGGCTCTGAGCCCCTTCTTGTTTGCTGTGGTGATGGGCAGGTTGACAGAAGAGATTAGACAGGAATCTTCATGGACTATGATGTTTGCAGATGACATTCTGATCTGTGTGGAGAGCTGGGAACAGGTGGAGGAAAATCTAGAGATGAAGTTTTTCCCTGGAAAGGAATGGAATGAGGATAAACCGGAGTAAGACAGAATACATGTGTGTGAATAAGAGGGACCCAAGTGGATCCATGAGGAACAGAAATAAAGAAGGTGGATGATTTTAAGTACTTGGTGTCAGTAGTCCAGAGCAACCATGAGTGTGGAAAAGAGGTGACAAAATTTGTCCAAGCAGGTTGGAATGGGTGGAGAAAAGTGTCAGGAGTGTTGTGTAATAAAAGAGTATCAGCAAAATCACCCAGCAAAATCGGCAGGGTATCAAATAAGGTTGTCCCCACTGTAGTGAGTACATCGGTAGAAGGATGATGAGGCTGGAACTGCCAGACAGGAAGCCTAGAAGAACACCAAAGAGGAGATTTATGGATGGAGTGGTAGAGGACGTGAAGGTAGTGGGTGTGAGAGAAGAAGATGCAGAAGATAGGATCAGATGGCGACAGATGGCTCGCTTTGATGACCCCTGAACAGGGGAAAGATAAAAGTAAAACAAAAATACTTATTTTTCACACAAATCTGTTGAAGATCCCAAAGAAACACTGTCTCATTTTGGTATATGGAAGCTGATAATGTTTTTTAGGATGTGCCCCTAGATGACTTTTACAGTTAATTAACATGACTATGTGTCAGGGATCTGGGTGGGGATGTGTTTGTGTGGTTTTTATCTACTATGAAGCTGCAGGTTTCCGCAGAGGGTGCAGCTGAGCGGTGTGCTCCTGCACACCTGCTTTTCATCAAGCTAATTGGCTGGAGCTTAAGAGGAGCTGGCTGCCAGTCATTCAACAACTGAATGTCAACCTCTGTGGTATCTCTAGCCCTCCATCAAATTTCTTGTGATAATCTCCTAGTGATTACCTGGCTTTATGCTAACCTCATTCTCGCTGAATTTTTCCCAAAGTTACCACCTCAGTTCTCCTTTAGATCCTTTTCTCAGTGATTCTACTTGGAATCACTGTTCAAAGCCCCTTGAATTATAATCTCCTGGACAACTTCCTTTCAACTTCAAGCTTGAAACCTCCAAGCCTAACCTGTCCACCCTCCAATGCTCCACCATCTACTCCTTACAGAAACTAAGCTTGCCACAAGGAACACCCAGGACTCTACTTACTCCTTCCTGGATCCAATCAGTCTACAACGGACCAGAAAGATTAACTCTTGATTTACTCGCCTTAATACTTAGTCGTTTATTTACTCAGCTCATCTCTTTCCTTTGTGATCCGCCTTCCCGTGATAGGGAACACCCCCCAGACCAGATATCTCCATTCCATTGTACTTTATTAAACCAGTTTAACTCTGATCATTGTCCCCTGAGACATTTCTCACATGTAGTTCAGATGTTTGCCTCAAAACAGAACACTGGAAGATAAAAATAAAACTACAATATCATAAAGGTGCATTCCAAATATTAAAAAAGCAGAGTGCTCTCTTTTCTTCAAGCAAGTTTTTAGGGTTCATGGGACTTTTCACTCAGTAAAACTATATTAAAAACTTCAGTACACACAACTGTTATTCCATTTCGGCCATTATTTTAAACCTCCATTTTTTTTCAAACAAAAACCCTACTGGAGCTCATAAGTCATCAATCTGTCTGTAAGAACATACGTTTTGTCAAAAATTGGATAAGAATTTATTAAAGTTAAATGTTTTGAGTCAAATGCTGCAATATGCACCTCAATGCCATCATACTTACAGTTCCTTCCTAAATCACTCATAACACTCAGACATTTTTTTGTCCCTTTACCACTTCAAATTAAGTGTATTTTTAGTGGTATTAACACAAATTAGTGAATAATTGCAAAGTGTATTTAGCTTCAGTAAATCTTTCTGACATGATGCTGCCATGTTTTATGGTGATGATGGTACATTCAAGATGATGTGTTGTTTCCACAATCAATTTTTGTGTGATGTCCCCAGAGAATCTTTTATTTGTTTGCTGTGTTCCCTAGATGGCTTATAGTAAACTGATAACAAGGCTTCCCTTGGCTTCCTTTCTCATGTGACTTTCTTCTTGTCACCATTTATTGAAGATTGTGAAGTTCCTGACTAACAGATTTCCCAATTCTCCACCTAAGGTGTGGACCTCTGCAGTTCTGTCATCGTGTTTTTTAACCAAAAGAACTCTAGTTCTTGAACATGTTTGGGTTGGGTGCCTTCGAACTTTGGTGTTTTTTTAAGCACCAACACACATTTCCACCAGTTTTGGGAACCAAGCATGAGTCATTAACAGTGGGCGTTGCAAAATGCCCACTGTTAATGGGCTTTTTCTGGCTTTTGTATTTGGCCTGATCCACCATATATTTTAATGCAAAAGCCGAGCCTTCATAAAATACAGATAGAGAACAATGCAAGAACAATGGCATGTACAATGTGTTAACTTGCATATGTTCAGCATCCGCAAGTGTAATGAAAACAGGTAGTTATACAATGCACGTTTAGTGTGTTTTTGCAAACATAAAAATAATGTTTATACGTTCTTTGTCTTCACCACCATACTTGTTGCTTCTGTTGTCTGCCGCTTCAACCTGTGCACAGGTGACGTTACGGTTCACGCAGAAAAATCTAATATTCTGCTTTGCCTGAGTTGAACCAGAGTTTATGCCCTGGAATTTCAATTCAATTCAGTTTATTTATATAGCGCCAATTCAAAACACTTGTCGTCTCAAGGCACTTCACAAAAGTCAGCTACATACATCCCAATTAATCCTAATCATTGAACAGTGCAGTCAGATTCAGTTATTTATTCAAATTGGATAAAACGTTTTTCTATCTAAGGAAACCCAGAAGATTGCATCGAGTCAGTGACTTGCAGCAGTCACTCCTCCTGGATGAGCATGTAGAGACAGTGGACAGTCACTGGCGTTGACTTTGCAGCAATCCCTCATACTCAGCATGCATGTAGCGACAGTGGAGAGGAAAAACTCCCTTTTAACAGGAAGAAACCTCCAGCAGAACCAGGCTCAGAGTGAGCGGCCATCTGCCACGACCGACTGGGGGTTAGAGAGAACAGAGCAGAGACACACAGAGAACAAAGAAGCACTGATCCAGGAGTACTTTCTATGGGAAGAAAAAGTAAATGTTAATGGATGTAGCTCCTTTAGTCGTTTCATCTAGAAAGAATTAACAGATAAACTCTGAGCCAGTTTTCAAGGTTAAAGTGTGAAAGAAAGCACATAGAGTTAGTCACAGTAAAGGCTCAGTCAGTAGCTGTGTCAAGGAGAGAGAAAGTGTTAAACACTGAAAGACAGGGCCAAGTGGATCATCTGTAGAAAGTGAGCATTAAGTTGTTGCCAGCAGAAGCTTGGATGATGCCCCTCTCCAGAAAGGTGTCACAGGTAGACACAGAGGTAGGCCAGGTGTAGCTTTTAGGAAGAGAAAAGAGAGAGAACATAAAGTTAAAAGCTGAAATAACAGCAAATAATGCAAAATTGGAGAGTAGTGTGAGAATGTAGTGAAGAGGGTGAAAGTATTCATTATGTCCCCAGCAGCCTAAGCCTATTGCAGCATAACTACAGAGATAGCTCAGGATAACCTAAGCCAGTCTAACTATAAGCTCTATCAAAAAGGAAAGTTTTAAGCCTAGGCTTAAAAGTAGACAGGGTTTTTCATTTTCATCAGAACTCTTGCTGCAGCATTTTGAATCAGCTGAAGGCTTTTAACTGCATTTTGTGGACATCCTGATAGTAACGAATTACAATAGTCCAGCCTTGAAGTAACAAATGCATGGTCTAGTTTTTCAGCGTCACTCCTGGACAGGATATTTCTAACTTTGGCAATGTTCTGGAGGTGAAATAAGGAAATCCTAGAAACCTGTTTAATATGGGATTTAAATGACATGTCCTGGTCAAAAATAACACCAAGGTTTTTACTTTATTACCGGAGGTCAATTTAATGCCATCCAGGTTAAGTGATTGACTAAGCAGTTTCTTTTTTAAAGACTCCAGTCCAAAGACGACAACTTCTGTCTTATCTGAATTTAGAAGCAAAACATTTAAAGTCATCCAAGTTTTTATGTCTTCAAGACATGCTTATAGTAACTGGTTGGGCTCATCAGGATTCATGGATAAGTAAAGCTGAGTATCATCAGCGTAACAGTGAAAATTTATTCTATGCTGCCTGATAATTTTACCTATTGGAAGCATATATATAGTAAAAAGAATTGACCCAAGTACTGAACCCTGTGGTACTCCACAATTAACCCCGGAGTTTAAAGATGATTTATCATTTACATGAACAAACTGGAATCTGTCAGAGAGATAAGATTTAAACCAGTCTAGCGCTGTTCCCCTGATCCCTACAGCATATTCCAGCCATTTTAAGAGAATATTATGGTCGACTGTATCAAATGCAGCACTGAGATCTAACAGAACCAGAACAGACACAAGTCCATTATCTGAGGCCATAAGAATATCATTAGTGACTTTCAGGCAGAGTTGTTTCAGTGCTATGATGAGCTCTGAAACCTGACTGAAACTCTTCAAACAGGTCATTGCTGTGTAAATGCTCACACATTTGATTAGCAACTATTTTCTCAAGAATTTTAGATAAGAATGGAAGATTGGATATAGGTCTGTAATTTATTAAGTCATCTCGATCAAGCGAAGGTTTCTTAAGTAAAGGCTTAATTACAGCTACCTTAAAAGCTTGTGGTACATATCCATTTACTAAAGATAGATTAATCATATCTAAAAGGGGACTGGCAATCAGAGGGAACACTTCCTTAAATAATTTGGTTGGGATTGGGTCAAACATATAAGTTGAACCTCTTTGTCAGTGGAAATACGTGACACCGGTACGAAATCAGTTTCCATGGACCTCTTGGCGGTTTCTGTGATTATTGCATTCCTTGCCAGAACGATCAGTCAGTTTAGATGGATGACCATGTCTTGGTAGGTTGGCAGATTTGCCATTGTCTTTTCACTTTTAGAAAACTGATCATATGCTCAAAGCATGGTAAATTGTTTTTTACACTCACTCTGCTTAAAACCCAGCAATAACCTTTTGGTGAGGGGGTGTCTGAATACAATGGCATTTTAATAAAAGACAAGCACATTAGAATTATACACTCTTTTGTTTTGGTCTATTGCTTAAAATCCAAATTAAATTATACGTTTGTGGTTATAATGTAAGACAATGGGAAAATGTTTAAGAGGTGTAAATACTTTTACATAAAATTTGATTAACAAATGTTTTAGCAGCATTTTTTTTTACCTCATCAGAATACCACACTGTGCTCAGAAATCATAGAGATTGTATATTATTGTCAGTATTACTGGCTGTACTGGCTATATTGACCACAATAATGCCTGGCGAACCTCCATATCTTTCTTCATTTCTGTCGTTGATTCTAAGGCCCTGTTTACACGACGATCCATTGAAACTGTTCTTTTAAACTCAATAGTATGCGCAAACACTTCCTGCTCACAAAATGGGGGAGAAATGGACACTTTGTTGGAGAAACGTCGTTGAGTCAAAAGAGTCAGCAGCAATCTGCCATTGTTGTTGATTTCTTTGTGTTCATTGGGTGTTAAACTGGTCGACAGCCATTAAGCTGTGCGCGTGTGCATTTATTTCTACTGATTTCAGTAATACTGTGCATGAGCCAGGGCTTCCCCATAAGAAAGATTTTATGGGGAAGCCCATAGAGCGGGATGTTTTCACACCATTACACTCTGGAACCCATACTGAAATTGTGCCATTTTCAGAGAAAATGTGCGCCGTTGTCGTGTAAACGAACACTTACAGGTTTGCTGCTACTCGTGTACAAACATGTTTGCAAACAGGCCAGACAAGACCGCTGCTGTGAAACAAACATAAACATCAATAAACAAACAAATCCACTCAGACACCAGCTTCACACACTGCATGCACATGCAGGCGCATTTCAGAGCACTCAGTCAGCCTGCTGTCAGCGCCAATTGTTAGCCATAGGCATCATTGTTTGGCCCTGTACCATTGCTTTTCTGTGGTCTTGTCTCATTATTTATACATGGTGTCAGAAAGTCACTGGCCTCACTGTCTGACAAGGTATTAGCATAAACACAGTCTTCCTCTCAATTTCTGTTTTGCATCACACTGTTAACTTTTAATTATGCATGGACAAATGTTTGTTACCTTTTTACTTCAGAGTGTGAGCATATGTGTGGGCGAACGCAAGCTAGACTGAAACTAAAAGCTTTTTGCTCTTTGGTGTTGGGATGGAATATTTACTTTTTGGAACTGATGCAAAGAAACTAACCAGAACTAAACTCGATAACCTCAAAATTGTCTAGCAAATAAATTAGGATCTAGCAGAACAAAAAGAATTGCTAGCAGAAGCTTTTTGTGACAAAAAGGTCAAAGGAAGAGCTCTCTATAATTCAAACTGATGAGTAAACCAATACATGAATATTAACATTAAATATCACATCATAAAGTTGCAGCTCAAATGGTATATGCTGTTATAACACTGTTATCTGTGAGGAGTATGTTTAAACAACTAGAGGGGCTTGAGCTTCACAATGATCGAAAGTATTGTGAAAAGTATTTCCTTTCTTACAAATTTCTCTGTTTTTGCTTTTTTCACTTAAAAGTTTCAGATTATCAAATGTTTTTGTCAGACAAAGATTACTTATTTAAATACAAAATGTAGTTTTCAAATAATGAATATATTTATTAAAGAAAAAAAAAATATCAAATCAACTTGGGCCCATGAGAAAAAGTAATTCTCCATCCACTGTTATACCTTTTTTACTAGCAAAATCCTGGTCTAATTATAGTCAGATTTGTAGAACGAAAGAAAAATCATCTAAATAGAACCTGTCTGACAACATGAAGTAGGCTAAAATCATCATACTGTGATCTGAATGTAAGAACAGTGGAGAGACAAAGCTGAACCACAGTGAGGTGCCATTATTCACAAAGACAAAACCTGAAACTGTGGCCAGCCTACCATAATTATATAACTTTTATGTAATTTTATGTAATTTATCAATCTGATTTGTGAATTTTTTAACTGTAATGTATTGTTGCTATCTTGGCCAAGTATCCCTTTCAAAAGAGATCTGTGATCTCAATGGGACAAGCTTGGTCAAATAAAGGAAATGATTGAATTACCCAAAAAGTGCATCCAGGAGGTTACAGAAGAACCCAGAAGAACAAGTAAAGCAATGAGTAAGTCTCACTTACCTTGGTTAAGATCGGTGTTCATTAATCAACAACAAGAGGAGACTGGTCAAAAATGGCATTTATGGGAGAGATCCAAGGCCAAAACCCACTGCTGGGCTGCTTTTCTGCTTCAGGAACTGGCCGACTTGCCGTCACTGATGGAACCTTAGTCTGCTCTCCAACAGATCATCCTGATGGAGAATATACAGCCATCAGTTTATGACATTCAGCTCAAGTGCACTTGGTTTATGGAGCAGGACAATGTTCAAAAGCACAGTGGCAGGTCTACCTCTAAATAGCTTTAAAAAACACAAACAAAATGAAGGGATTAGAGTGGCCAAGTCAAAGTCAAGACTTAAGACTGATTGTGATGTTGTAACATTCAATTCAATTCAATTCAAATTCAAAAATACTTTATTAATCCCACAGGGAAATTAAATGTTGTTGTAACTCATTATGAGGGTTTCCTCAAAGAGGCGTTGTAGATGCTGATGGCTGTGGGCAGGAAGGATCTCCTGTAGCGCTCCGTCTTACAGCAGATCTGAAGAAGCCTCTGACTGAAGACACTGTTGTTGTAGGACAGTCTCATGAAGAGGATGCTCAGGGTTCTCCATAATGTTCTTCATTTTATGAAGAATCCTTCTTTGTACAATGATCTCCAGAGGTTCCAGAGGAGTCCACAGAACAGAACCAGCCTTCTTTATCAGCTTGTTGAGCTTTTTTAAGTCCCTGGCTCTGATGCTGGTACCCCAGCAGATGATGGCAGAAGAGATCACACTTTCCACAACAGACTTATAGAAGATATGCAGCATCTTGCTGCAAACACCAAAGATCCTAAGCTTCCTCAAGAAGTACAGTCTGCTCTGTCCCTTCTTGTAGATGGCTTCACAGTTGCATCTCCACTCTAGTCTGTTGTCCAGGTGAACACCGAGGTATTTATACTCCTCCACCATCTCCACCTCTTCTCCCAAGATGGAAATCGTTTTTGACTTATTCCTGTTTCTCTTAAAATCTACAATCATCTCACTTGTTTTAGTCACGTTCAAAATTAGATGATTGTTTCCACACCATGCCACAAAGCAGTCCACCACCTTCCTGTACTCAGCTTCTTGTCCATCTCTGATCCACCCCACGGCTGCAGAATCATCCGAGTATTTCTGCAGATGACAGGAGTCTGTCTTGTACTGGAAGTCTGAGGTGTACAGAGTGAAAAGGAATTGTGAGAGTACAGTCCCCTGTGTTGCTCCTGTGCTGCTGACTACCTGGTTAGACTCACAACCCTTCAGTCTCACAAACTGTGGTCTGTTTGTCAGGTAGTCTTTGATCCAGGAGATTGTTGAGGCCTCCACCTGAGTCTTCTGGAGTTTCAGACAAAGAAAATCAGGTTGGATTGTATTAAATGCACTGGAGAAATCAAAGAACATGATCCTCACGGTGCTGCTGGCTTTGTCCAGATGACATTGGGTTTGTTGAAACAGGTGTATGATGGCATCTTCAACTCCAACTCCACAGCGATAAGCAAACTGAAGGGGGTCCTGATGGTTTACTGTTTGCTTACTCAGGTGGGCCAACAGGAGTCTCTCCAGGACCTTCATGATGTGAGATGTCAGGGCAACAGGTCTATAGTCATTGAGGACTGATGGGTGAGTTTTCTTTGGTACCGGAACAAGACAGGTGGTCTTCCACAACACCGGAACCTTCTTCTGGGCCAGGCTAAGGTTGAAGAGGTGCTGCAGAATCCCACAGAGCTGCTCTGCACAGGCCTTCAGGACTCTAGGGCTGACATAATCTGGACCTACAGCCTTATTCCGATTCAGTCTCTCCAGTTGCATCTTCACCTGACTTCTTGAGACACACAGGTGGAAGGGGGAAGCAAAGGAAGCATCAGCATCTTCTGATATGGTTGATGGCAAACATGTAGAAGCAGAAGGGTCTAGGGCTGAGGTGGAAGATAAAACATTTGAGGTGTTACTGGACAGCTGTGGGTCCTGTGGGTCAAAGGAAGGTGGAATGTCTGTTTGGCTGTGAGCAGGAGAGGAGGATGCGAAGCTTGTTTCTGAACTGAACCTATTGAAGAACGTGTTCAGTTCATTGGCTCTGTCCAGACCTCCATCGGTCTGATCATCCTTCTGCCTGAAGCCTGTGATCTTCTTCATCCCTGTCCACACATCTCTGATATTGTTTTGCTGGAGCTTGCTCTCCAGCTTCTTCTTGTACACCTCCTTGCTGTCTCTTATCTTGACTTTAAGTTGCTTCTGTATACTACTCAATAATTCTCTGTCTCCCTCTCTGAAGGCTCTTTTTTCTTGTTAAGCAGGTCCTTCAGGTCACTGGTGATCCAAGGTTTGTTATTGGGGAAGCATCTCACGGTTCTGGTGGGGATGATGTTATCCACACAGAAGTTTATATAGTTGGTTACACACTCAGTCATGGCATTGATGTCCTCTCCATGTGGCTGGCACAGTGCGTCCCAGTCTGTAGCCTCAAAGCAACCTTGCAGAGCTTCTTCGGCTTCCTGTGACCATTTTCTCACAGTCCTCTTTATTACAGGTTGCCTCTGAACAAGGGGCTTATATTTCGAGCAGAGAAAAACTAGATTGTGATCTGATTTGCCTAGAGGACATCTTGCTGTAGAGATGTATGAGTCCTTGACATTTGCATAAAACAAATCCAATGTTTTGTTTTTTCTGGTAGAGCAGCTGACAAACTGTTGAAACGTTGGAAGTGTAGCAGAGAGTGAAGCATGGTTAAAATCACCAGAAATTGCCAAAAAAGCATTGGGGTTTTGTGTCTGTAGCTTAACAAAAACTGAGCTGATGGCATAACATGCAGTGTCGGCAACAGCGGAAGGTGGAACGTAAACTGTTGCCAAAATAACACCGGTGAACTCTCTGGGTAAATAATATGGATGAAAACTTACTGCCAACAGTTCAATATCTGGACTGCAGAGATGACACTTCACAGTTACATGTCCTGGATGACACCATCTGTTGTTCACAAATACTGCCAGTCCACCTCCTTTACATTTGCCGCTCCTCTTTAAATCTCTGTCTGCTCGTATGGTTAAAAAGCCCGGCAGAGAGACGCTGGAGTCGGGGATATGATCCTGCAGCCATGTCTCAGTAAAACACATAATACTGCATGCCCGGTACTCTGGCTAGGTCCTTTGTAGGGCTTGGAGTTCATCCAACTTGTTTCTCAACGATCTCACATTGCCCATCATAATCGATGGAAGAGATGGTTTGAACTTCCTCCTTCTCTCTCTTCTCTTAGCTCCTGCTCTGCATCCACGGCGTCTCCTTTTCAACTCATCAGGGATTTGGGGTTGTAGTTGAAGTATTATTTAAGCTTTTGAGATATTAATGAGCTGCTCCCGGTTGTAAGAAACAACCCTGTTGCCATGGCAATGCATCATAACAAATATCCAAAAATAGAAACTATTAAGAAAAATCCTTCAAGCTGCACAGTATCCGACACCGTAGTGGACAGTTGTCCAAATAAAATCAACTGTATCCACCACAAGAGGAATAGTTCCCAAAAAAGAATAAATCAGAATCAAAAGTAACAGAACTACTCCAACCTGCTGCCACCTTGAGCGGCGCAATTCTAGAAAACACTAGCCTTAAACACATTTTTCATGCTGAAAAGCCCTCCAATATGGTTAAAGTTAAATAATTCTAGAAGAGTGGCCCAAACGTTGTTCACAGAGATGTTAAATATTTATTCGCAAACACTTCATAGGAGTTGTTACCATCAAGGAAGACACAACCACTTATGAGGTTTAAATGGTCATTACACCAGGATATGCTAGTTTGATAGCTTTGTCACTTAATAAACAAAATCGTCATTTAAAAAATCATTTTTGGGTTTACTCTGGTTACATTTGTCTGATCTCCTGAAACATTTAAGTGTGACAAAAACAGGTGAAATCTGTAAGGGTGCAAATACTGTTTCACACCATTTAAACACACATCATTTCTGTTGTTCCTGTTGTCCCCGCATTCTTTGTTCTCTGCCACCTATTCTTCTATGTCCTCAAATTTCCTACAAAAAATCTACTCCAGCACACAGTCTTCTGGGATGTTTAAATTCTTACAATTGCGCAGACAGAAAGAGGAGAGGGTTAGGGTTTTAAGCAAGTATACACTGCTGCATGCTTTTATAGCTACCATGATATATGAAAGAGATAAGATCGAGGATAACTCGAAATCCTGTTAAAATCCTGTACATGGAGAATGTAAGATTATGGTTATTTAGGAAGTAAGAAAGTAAATCTGAAAATCATAGTCCTTCTGAGCAGAATTGGTATAAATGATAAATCATATAAAGTTAAAATAAAATGACAGGAAGAAAAAGATAAAACACAGTGTAGGTAAATCTAACAAGATACAAGGCTTTCTAAATGCCGGTCTACAACAATGAGTCTTCGGCTCCATCTTAAACAAGTCCATTGGGTCATCAGAATATAATTGAAAGGCTAAGGAGTTTCAGAGCATAGGGATTTCAAAGGTTCTGTCAGCTTTAGTTCTAAGCCTTGATTTAAGGACCAATAACAGGCCTGGATCACTTGACCTCAGGGTCCTGGTGGTGACATATGGTTGAAGAAGATCAGAGAATCAGAATCAGAAAAGCTTTATTGCCAAGTACGTTTTTGGACATACAAGGAATTTGTTTTGGCATAGTCGGTGCAATACCATACAAATTAAACAGTATAAACATATCTACAATATAATATAAATATATGTGCACAGTTTTAAGTGAGTGAGAGTAAATGTAGAGCAGTATAGGATGCCAGAGCGGTACAACAGTGCAGGTGATCAGTGTGCAAGTATGCCAGTGCAAGTAAAGCAGGAGTCCAAGCTGAGCGTTAATGTAACGCATAGAGTTACAGGTTACTAGTGTCCTGTCAGCAAAAAACAAAAGGGGGAGTGTGGGGGAAAGGGAGAGTGTCAGGGTGGTTTCTGGGCTTTGTTTACAAGGCTGGTGGCAGATGGGAAAAAACTGTTCTTGCAGCGTGAGGTTTTGGTCCGGATGGACCGCAGCCTCCTGCCAGAGGGGAGAGTTTCAAAGAGTATGTGATCGGGGTGGGAGAATCTTCCCAGCCCGCTTCAGGGTCCTGGAGGTGTACAGTTCCTGGAGCGACAGTACACTGCAGCCAATCACCTTCTCAGCAGACCGAATGACACACTGCAGCCTGCCCTTATCCTTGGCTGTAGCAGCGGCGTACCAGATGGTGATAGAGGAGGTGAGGATGGACTCAATGATGGCTGTGTAGAAGTGCACCATCATAGTCTTTGGCAGGTTGAATTTCTTCGGCTGCCGCAGGAAGAACATCCTCTGCTGGGCTTTCTTGATGAGGGAGCTGATGTTTGGCTCCCACTTGAGATCCTGGGAGATGATGGTTCCCAGGAAGCGGAAAGATTCCACAGTGTCAATTGTGGAGTCACAGAGGGTGATGGGGGCAGGTGGGGCTGGGTTCTGCCTGAAGTCCAAAACCATCTCCACTGTCTTTAGAGCATTGAGCTAAAGGTTGTTCTGGCTGCACCAGTCCAACAGATGGTCCACCTCCCATCTGTACGCGGACTTGTCACCATCAGAGATGAGTCCAATCAGAGTGGTGTCATCCGCAAACTTCAGAAGCTTGACAGACTGGTGACTGGAGGTGCAGCTGTTGGTGTACAGGGAGAAGAGCAGAGGAGAGAGAACACAGCCTTGGGGGGAACCGGTGCTGATGGTCAGGGAGTCAGAGCCGTGCTTCCCCAGCCTCACGCGCTGCTTCCTGTCAGACAGGAAGTCAGTGATCCACCTGCATGTGGAGTCGGGCACACTCAGCTGGGAGAGCTTCTCCTGGAGCGGAGCTGGGACAATGGTGTTGAAGGCAGAGCTGAAATCCACAAACAGGATCCTGGCGTAGGTTCCTGTGGAGTCCAGGTGCCGGAGGATGAAGTGAAGGGCTAGGTTGACTGCATTGTCTACAGACCTGTTGACTCTGTAGGCAAACTGCAGGGGGTCCAGGAGGGAGTCGGTGATGTCTTTTATGTGTGAGAGCACAAGGCGCTCAAAGGACTTCATCACCACAGAGGTCAGGGCGACCGATCTGAAGTCATTAAGCCCTGTGGTCCTTGGCTTCTTGGGAACAGGGACGATGGTGGAGGACTTGAAGCAGGCTGGCACATGACATGTCTCCAGTGAGGTGTTAAAAATGTCTGTGAAAACTGGAGACAGCTGATCAGTGCAGTACTTCAGGCTGGCTTGTGAGACAGAATCCGGTCCAGCAGCTTTCAGGTGGTTCTGTCTCCTGAAGAGTTTGTTGACATCCCTCTCCTGGATGGCGTGGGTTGGGGGCTGGTAGGGGGGAACTTCAGGGTAGGGGTTGGAGGTGCCAAGGCCCCTTTTGAGGTTGGGGAGGTGGGGGTGGTGAATTGTGGCTGCAGCTGTTAGGGGGTGTTGTGGGGGATGGTTGCAGGACTGTCCCTTTGTCTTTCAAAGCGGCAGTAGAACTCGTTCAGGTCGTTGGTGAGGCGTCGGTCGTCGATGGAGTGGGGGGCTTTCGGCTTGTCGTTGGTGATCTGCCTGAGCCCTTTCCAGACAGACGCAGAGTCGTTGGCTGAGAACTGGTTTTGGAGCTTCTCAGAGTACAGTCGTTTGGCCTCTTTCACTGCCTTGCCAAACTTGTACTTCGCCTCTCTGTATATGTCTTTGTCCCCACTCCTGAAGGCCTCTTCCTTATCCAGTCTTAACCTTGGATAAGGAAGAGGCCTTCAGGAGTGGGGACAAAGACAGATGTATAAAGGTTCATCACTACACATTGCTTTAAATGTCCAAACCTGTATTCTGTGTTGAACAGAGAGCCAGTGCAGAGCTATCAATAAAGGTGTGGCATGGGAGCACTTACTATATCTAGTCAAAAAAGTTGACAGCTGCATTTTGGACATTGGATAAGCTGTAAGTCTCACTTGCGGTGGTTAAGATCCAGTGAAGCTCTAATGTAAAAAAAAAAAAATGAAACAATGTGAGAGGAAATAAAAGAATGAATAGCTGAGCAGTTTGGATATGATGGAACTAAGGTTACCAATATTGCTTAACTGATAAAAACAAAAATGAAAGGCATCTCTGATACATGGTTAAAATTATAAATTACTATCAAAATTCACCAAATAACTTCAGTTTTCACCTCTTTTCAAATGGAAAAAATTATTTGACATCTAGAATTTTATGTTTTAAAGAGTTCTGTAAGAGTGAAAGCTTCAAGACACACTGGATTTTAAAATTTGTGAAAAGCTGAATATCATCAGCATAGCATTGACAAGGGATATCACTGAACAACCTTAAAAAAATGATCCATGGGTTATCACTAGGATGTAGACTAACATTAACTTTCTACATCGGGTGTGCTAAAAGTAGTGTATAAGCTAATATTAGCTAAAACGCTAATGTTAGCATGTAGGCAAACAGTAGCATGTTGACTACCATTAGCTTACTCTGTCTAGTATAATAACAATAGTTTTTGAGATAAAATTAGCTAAAATGAAAACGCTAATGCTAGCCAAAATGCTAACAGTAGCATATTGGCTGACCCTAGAATGTTGGCTAATATTAACTCACTCATTTCAGTATCTTAGCATTAAAGGCGAATATTAGCTAAAGTGCTAATGTTAACTAAAATGCTAACATTAGTCTGTGGGCTATCACTAGCAAGAACGCTGTCATTAATTTACGCCATCTAGAATGCAAAAAGCAGCGTATAAGCTAAAATTAGCTGAATGACCAGTGCTAGCTAAAATGCTAACAGTACTATATTGGTTAATCCTAACATTTGTGCTATTATTAACTCACTCCATTCAGTATGTTAATTTAGCGTTAAAGGTGAATGTTAGCTAAAATGCTAATGTTAACGTTTTAGCTAACATTAGCATTTGATAGCATTTTAGCTATCACTAGCATGTTGACTAACATCAACTGACTTCATCATGCAATATAACAGCAGAGTATTAGCTAAAAATTTGCTAAAAAGCTAATGCTAGCTAAAATGCTCACAGTACCTTGTTAGGTAACACTAGCATGTTGTATACTTTTAGTGACAAATCAACTCTAAGCTTAACAGGAAAAGGTCTCTGGCTGACATTTGTTTTAAGATGATTATAGTGTAAAGATAAGTAATATTGGAATATTCCAGAGATGTAATTTTGAATTTCCACATCAGATATGAATGAAGTGACATAAAGAGATTATGCAGCTCAATTCTACTAAGAATTTTCTTTTAATGGTGTTATGAATACACTAAAAGATTAAGAGATATTGCCATATTAGTATTGCTTTAATTCTGGAATCCCACATTAGATACTGATGTAGGTAATTTTCCCATGTTTATGAGGCTTTAATTTAGAAATGCCACATGAAATATAAATAAAACATAGTGACATTTATAGAAACTGAACTCTTAATCAGGACAGAAATCATCCTTGAATGACTTACTTTAAAAAGATTAATATCTGAATAATGTTGGCCAAATTTACTAGGATTTATTGTTGAAAAATGTATATCTTAATATTATTCAGAAAGTATCATTGTAAATGTTTAAAGATGCTAATTTAACGTTAAAGTCCTTGTAGTATGTTTCCCTTAGTTTGTGAAAAGTTCGTCATTGAGTGATGCTTTTATTTTGAAAGTGTGACTTCCTTTTACTACTTCGGGCAAACTGTAGTATTCTCTCAGTTAAAGTCAACAGGATACAGTAAACTATCCCAACTTACAGCGCAATCTACCACCAAATTTAGCAACATGACATAAGTTAAGTTAGCCGTTTCTGCTAACTCCTTTTCAGACCCAGGCAGAAGCTCAGCAGCTACTTCCTAGAGGCTTGACCTCAGCTAATAGGAGAGAAGCTGAAGCGGTGACGCTGGTCCAAAGACCACGCCCTCTCTTTCAGTCCCGCCCCATTCGTGTTTACATTTCTTCCTCATGTTGAGGAAGAAAAGACAATACAGCGACCAAGTAATGTTAAAAAGAAAGATGGAACTAAAAGGGCTCAGGGAAATCCATTGGGTAAAAAAATACAACAGGAGTATATTAGAGGGGAAATATATCAGTGCTAAAGAAATAAAAGGACAGTAAAATCATTTAAAAAATAATATATTTTTATGGAAAAAACATGTTTTAAATATATTTGAGTGGTAATAGATCTGAAAGAATTAAAAGGGGTAGGAAAAATAAAACGGCAAGAAATCCACCTATACCAAATAAACAAAGGAAAATTATAGTTAAAAAAAATATGATTTGAAAATTTGTGGTTTAAATAAAAATGGTAGATTAAAATAGAAATAGATGCATTTATATCTGATTAATTGATCAATAATTGAATAAATCTCTTCTTTTTATTATTTTGTTGCATTTAATGGTGAAATAATTTATATTTCTAGCTATGTTTTGGCCGAATAATTATTTTTATTGAGTCATTTACTTATTTCTGTATTTAGTTTTAATTATGGCAGGATCGGTCCTCCATACAGGTCTTCCCGCTGCAGCCTATTTTAAAATGGTGGAGCATGCTCCCGAACTACTCATTACTCGGAAACCATTAGGGATATCAGTGTCATTCTTGGATTGTTTTTATCAGAACGGAGAGGGGAACACTAATCTTTTTTGTTGACAATATATTATTAAAGGCACAGCGCTAGGTAAAGTGAAGGGAAAAAATGCAGCACAAGTCAAAACTGGCTGAACTTACTCCCGAACAACTTTCTTTAACTCAGAAACTAAAGGTTATCGATGTGAATCATGCAAATATGAATCACCAGGCTTTGCTGAAAAATCATGGAGGTTTTCATGTGTCTACATTAATCTGTCTAGGAGGAGTGACAATGTAAAAAAGTGGATCATTTTGAAAGTTTTTATTTTGAGGCTGTCTGACGGAGTTGATACTCTGAAACGAACGTACTTCCTGACAAAACAGTAAAAGGTATCAAAAATATTTTCTAATTGTGAGTGCCAAAAAGGTCTGAAGATTAATATGTACAAAGCTCATGTCTCTACATCAAACGGTTTAGGAAAGGCGACGATTGAAAAATATGTCAGTTTATGGAGTTCCTGCCTGATTTTTTTGTAGAATTTCTATACCTGGCCCATTCAAGGCGTGTTGACTTTGAGTTACTTTTTGGGGGATTTCTCTTAAATCTGTAATCCCACATCAAAGAGAGTTACATTTTCTGAATCCAAAAAGAAAATCATATGTTTTGAAGCATGATTTGTGTACATAGACTGAAAACTGAACGAGTAAGGAGAGTTTGTTTATAGGTTTTCAAAAAGGTAAAGTGTGCGCTCTAGCAGCTGGAGAATTCCGCCATTGGATTACATTATAAAATCTAAAACTTAAAAAATCTTGGAAAAAATTTTTAATCGCGATTGTAGAAGAAGCGTAACCACTATCAAAAAGCTGAATCATTTGAAAATAACTTCATGGCTTGTGAATTTTTTAAAAGTTGAATGGAGTTTCAGGCTAAAAGTATGTGGAAGTATTAAGGTGTTAAAGAGCGAGAACATTTTGCTGAATTTGATGGAATCTTTAAGATTTTTTATTCATTTTAATGGGGCCAAAAAATTGAATAAAAAGCTGAATATTAAAAAAATTATAATAGCTGAAGTTACCAAAAGACATATCACAAATCACAATATCAGAAAGGTTTTACTGATTATACATTTGGTTTGAAATTGTCTGATGCACACAGAACTGTTAAAGGCTCTGCCTGTGTTTACATGGGTGTGATACTTCAACTCATCACCTGACACAACATGCTCCCCTTCCATTAGTATTAATAAAGTACTTTGTGTGTGTGCAGCAAGCCATCTCTGTCATTAAAAATTGATATATCAGCATCTCTGCCTCCAGCTATCTGTGTTGTTGTTTTTCCCCTTCATTAGCTTTTGGTCTTACCTTACTGTCCTTATCACTCATTTTTTGCTGTGTGTGTGTGTGTGTGAGAGAGAGAGTGTGGCTCCCACACATTTACATCTGATGCATTTTTCTGGTAGTGCTGTAATGTCAGCGTCACCGTTTTTACCACACCTGGGAATCATAATGCAAAAATTACCACACAGCTTTTCCATTAACTGTGTAGATGCCACCTTGATCTGTCACCATGTGGCACCATGTAACCACGGTATAAGTTAAATTAGGTGAAAACAAATCTTTGAACATAATCGGGGCGAGTCTCTTGGGGTTGTGACCAGAAGGGATTTAATTTTATTTCTTTTTATTTTGTAGTAGAGAAATACAATAACACATCCTAGATCTGAATGAGTGAAATATTCTCTTTGAATACTTTGTTCTGTACAAAGTTGAATGTGCTGACAACAAAATCACACAAAAATCATCAATGGAAATCAAATTTATTAACCAATGGAGGCCTGGATTTGGAGTCACACACAAACTTAAACTGGAAAAACACTCTATAGGCTGATCCAACTTTGATGTAATGTCCTTAAAACAAGTCAAAATGAGGCTCAGTATTGTGTGTGGCCTCCATGTGTCTGTATGACCTCCCTACAACGCCTGGACATGCTCCTGATGAGACGGTGGATGGTCTCCTGAGGGATCTCCTCCCAGACCTGGAATAAAGCATCCGCCAACTCCTGGACAGTCTGTGGTGCAACTGGTGGATGGAGCGAGACATGATGTCCCAGATGTGCTCAATGGGATTCAGGTCTGGGGAACGGGCGGGCCAGTCCATAGCTTCAATGTCTTCATCTTGCAGAAACTGCTGACACACTCCAGCCACATGAGGTCTAGCATTGTCCTGCATTAGGAGGAACCCAGGGTCAATTGCACCACCATATGGTCTCACAAGGGGTCTGAGGATCTCATCTTTGTACCTAATGGCAGTCAGGCTACCTCTGGCGAGCACATGGAGGGCTGTGTGGCCCTCCAAAGGAATGCCACCCCACACCATTACTGACCTACTGCCAAACCGGTTATGCTGAAGGATGTTGCAGGCAGCAGATTGTTCTCCACGGTGTCTCCAGACTCTGTCATGTCTGTCACATGTGCTCAGTGTGAACCTGCTTTCATCAGTGAAGAGCACAGGAAGCCAGTGGCGAATTTGCCAATCCTGGTGTTCTCTGGCAAATGCCAAGCGTCCTGCACGGTGTTGGGCTGTGAGCACAACCCCCATTTGTGGATGTCGGGCCCTCATACCATCCTCATGGAGTCGGTTTCTAACCGTTTGTGCAGACACATGCACATTTGTGGCCTGCTGGAGGTCATTTTGCAGGGCTCTGGCAGTGCTCCTCCTGTTCCTCCTTGCACAAAGGCGGAGGTAGCGGTCCTGCTGCTGGGTTTTTGCCCTCCTACGGCCTCCTCCACATTTCCTGGTGTACTGGCCTGTCTTCTGGTAGCACCTCCAGGCTCTGGACACTACGCTGACAGACACAGCAAACCTTGCCACAGCTCACATTGATGTGCCATCCTGGATGAGCTGCACTACCCGAGTCACTTGTGTGGGTTGTAGAGTCCGTCTCGTGCTACCACGAGTGTGAAAGTACCACCAACATTCAAAAGTGACCAAAACATCAGCCAGAAAGCAAAGATACTGAGAAGTGGTCTGTGGTCCCCACCTGCAGAACCACTCCTTTATTGAGTGTCTTGATTATCGCCAAA
Source organism: Girardinichthys multiradiatus (assembly GCF_021462225.1). Taxonomy (NCBI): domain Eukaryota; kingdom Metazoa; phylum Chordata; class Actinopteri; order Cyprinodontiformes; family Goodeidae; genus Girardinichthys; species Girardinichthys multiradiatus. The sequence continues at coordinate 33,320,403 of NC_061805.1, read as the reverse complement.
GATTTCCCCCTGTTGTCTATTCCATTTGCACAACAGCATCTGAAATTGATTGTCAATCAGTGTTGCTTCCTAAGTGGACAGTTTGATTTCACAGAAGTTTGATTCACTTGGAGTTATATTGTGTTGTTTAAGTGTTCCCTTTATTTTTTTGAGCAGTGTACAAATAAGGAGAAAAGATTATGCCCCTTCTTTTTCTTTTATAACAATATAAAGAATTGTTTCCAAACATCAGAAAAAAGGAAGTCACTATATAGATTATTAACAAAAAAATAACTGTTTTAAAATATTACACATTCACTTCGTTACTTTTGATGTTTTATTTTTAATACTGCTTAAAAATATTAACGTGCTGGACTATATTACTTTTTTTCAGGGATTATGTAATCTTTGGCATCTACATCTTCAAACCTGAGCAAGATTGGTCTAATAAAGCTGATGACCAGATCCACAATTTTAATGTATATATTTAAATTCTCACTGGTGCATGCAGATGCCAATCTTCATAATAAAACTCAGAATCAGGATAGCATAACAAACACACAAATGCATAAATATCTCAACTCTTATAGCTGTGTTGTCTAACATATCAGACATTTGGGACTTTCTGTACAGTGGTAACACCTGCAAGCATCCAGACTCATTCACAAACCAGCAAGACTGGTGATTGCAACAAAATCTGAACTTGCCTGCTACATGGCAATTCCCTCACCCTTTCTCATAGATCTCTCCTGAAAATCCTTAAAGGAACTCATCAAGATCAACATTATTAATCTTTCTGTAAGGTAAACTAACATTTTTTAGTGTATATTTATGGCAAGGAAATTATAGAAGTATTTCCTGGTAGCAAAACTTGCACAGTTGCTGTGAAGAAAAGGATTGTTGGAAGTATTTGATAGATTTTAAAGATAGCCATAATTTGTTTGAAGTTTAATGTTGGTTATGAAAATGTCAGTCAGTCATTTTCTACTGCTTATTCCATAGTGGGTCACAGGGGAGCTGGTGCCTATCTCCAGCAGTCTATGGGCAAGAGGCAGAGTACACCCTGGACAGGTCACCAGTCCATCGCAGGGCAACACACAAACAACCATACACACACATATTCATACACCTAAGGGACAATTTAGAGAGACCAATTAACCTAACAGGCATGTCTTTGGGCTGTGGGAGGAAGCCAGAGTACCCAGTGAGAACCCACGCATGCACGGGGAGAACATGCAAACTCCATGCAGAAAGACCCCAGGGCAGGAATGGAACCCAGGACCTTCTTGCTGCAAGGCAACAGTGCTACCAACTGTGCCACCGTGCAGCCATTGTGAAAATATATTTATTTAAATTAAGAAATGACTGAAAACAATGACTCAAAATAAAAGATGAATAAATTATAAAAGGAGATTATTTCATTGAGTGGAATCCAGTTAAAATCTCTGTGGATGTCTATTCCTTTCAAGTGGGGAAGCATGGATCAAATAACTTGACAAAGAATGACTCAAAACATACCATTAAATCCACTAAAGACTGGAGGAAAATTAAGAAATGGAAATTCATGGAATGAAGTCACAGCCCAGGTATTGATTTCACTGAGATACTCTGGGTTGACTTAAACATGTTGTACATGCAAGAAACCCCTGAAACCTCTCACAGCTGAAAGTGAGGAGAGGAGCAACCTTTCCTGAGGCTGATGTCAGAGACTGATAGAGATAAAGACAGCTTTTACTCTGGACACAGGTCCATACTTAGCATCCCGTCGATGAACAGGATGGTAAGGAAGGTAAATCTAAAAATCCCAGAGCTCACTGCTAGAGAGCTGTACTGAAGACTGGCATGCTGGTAATGTTCTTTAGTTGGTTCCACTTTTTACTTATTTCTGTCCACATAGATGTTTTGTTATTCCCCTGGATTCCCTTATCATCTGTGTTAATTAACCTTCCTCCTTCAGTTGTCATGTACTGTATCTTCTACCAGCTGCTCTTGATTCCTTCTGAACACCTGCATTGTTCATTGGTCCATTCTGATCCCTACCCTAGTATTTATACCTTCAGGTTTTCATTATTCTCCGTTGGATTCTCTGCTCACTTCCCCGTATCTATATCCCTGTGTTCCTGCCTGAGTTCTGTGTTTTTCCGTAAGTCATTATTCAAAGATTCTTCAACTCACCATTCTCTGTGGTCTCCCTCTTTTTTCTCCTCCATGCCATGTTCAGCATCCTTTGTCCACAATATCAGCTATCCCTGATTTGCTCATCTTGAAGATATTGCAGTGGAACACTGTTACTGAATAACCTACAAGCACTGATAAAATCTGCTTTCCAAGTCGACCCTGAAACACACTGAGGAGGAAATAGCATAACAACAAAGAGCTGATGTCTGACATTTAAATCTTTTTTGCACCTCATTAAACAACCAAAGCCAGCCATCTGTTTGAACCTGAGTTCTGACCCCAAACCGACATACAAATGGCTGTATGCGTGAGAGTACGACTGGATATTGAGGTGTCTGCACTAAACTGTGAAACTACAAACATGCATATTTAGTTTGTCCTTGGTCTCTGTAATGCCTGTAATGAAACACATCATCATTACCTTCTTCCAACAATCTCAATATCCTGTTCATCAGCAAAAAGTGACCAAGATTTGTTAAAATGTAAAAAGTGTGAATAATCAGAACTGAATGTAATTGCCAAAAAGACTCCTCTTCATCACCTAATACACACATACACACAATTCCACTGTACCCCTCTGTCTGGCCCCCCCTTCCCCCCCACCTCCTGTCAGCTGCCTTCGCCATCAGAGGGACCGACCCTCACTGTCTGATCATGTTTCTTTCACCCAAAATAGCCGCAGCCTCCACAAGTGTTCTTCAGCAAAAGGTAAAATAAAGGCTCAAATTTAGTTCCTAATTATATTTTCAATAATGTCTATATAATAATGTTTACATCCATTTACCAAAAGGATTGTAGAGTCAAATGCTGTCCTAAGGACATGACTGAAAATGGGAAAAGAATGAAGCAAAACAATATTTTTATATTTCAGAAATGTTTTATGTAGTTATTTTAATTTGTCCCATTCAAATGTGCTGCATTAACATAAACTACCCCAAACCTACATGGAAAGAGACTATAGTTGCAAAATATTTCATCAAATTGATCACAAAGTTCATTCCAGTGTTTTATAAACAATCAGTGCAAATATCTTCATTTTATTAAATTTTATGTTATGTTTGTTTATGCCTGATTTGTTTATTTTATTTTGTTTTTATTATCTCGTATTCAACGGAAGCCCCAGGATTTAAAGCCCCGGGATCTGTTTTTGTATAGTTGTATGCTTTCTTTTTCCATTGCATAGAATCCACAGACCATTTATTTAAATCAGCCTAATGACATGCAGGGAAGTTGCAAAGAAAACTGCAATACACCTTCATTCCAGCAGATAGCATTACTCCTTTACTCCGTTTAAAACACTATAGCTAATAAATATATTTTTTTTCAACTGTTAAATAATAGGGGCTGCATGGTGTCGCAGTTGGTAGCACTGTTGCCTTACAGCAAGAAGGTCCTGGGTTCGATTCCTGGCCAGGGGTCTTTCTGCATGGAGTTTGCATGTTCTCCCCGTGCATGCGTGGGTTCTCACTGGGTACTCTGGCTTCCTCCCACAGTCCAAAGACATGCCTGTTAGGTTAATTGGTCACTCTAAATTGCCCTTAGGTGTATGAATGAGTGTGTGTGTGTGGTTGCTTGTGTGTTGCCCTGCAATGGACTGGTGACCTGTCCAGGGTGTACCCTGCCTCTCACCCATAGACTGCTGGAGATATTCACCAGCTCCCCTGTGACCCACTATGGAATAAGTGGTAGAAAATGACTGACTGACTGTTAAATAATAGATGAGCAGCTCTAGAGTTATACAGCTAATTAATTCCTCCCATTATTCTGCAAGTTGCACTGGATCCATAAGCAGGAAAGGTTAAAATAATTATTTTACATTTAAAATCAGAGTTGTTGCTTTAAAGGTGCATTACTCAATTACTACTATGAAACACTGATTAACACCCATATTTATTTTATTATCAATCAGGCAGACTTATATCAGATAACTACAGAACTTGTTTTTAGTAAAATGCAGTTAAAAGCCTTCAGCTGATTCAAAATGCTGCAGCAAGAGTTCTGAGGAAAATTAAAAAGAGAGATTATATTTATCCTACTTTAGCTTCCCTTCATTGGCTCCCTGTTAAATCCAGAATAGAATTTAAAATTCTCCTCTTCACATATAAAGCCCTTAATGATCTAGCTCCATCATACATCAGAGATCTGATTGTTCCATATGTTCCTAACAGAGCACTTCGTTCTCAGACTGCAGGTTTACTGGTGGTTCCTAGAGTCTCCAGAAGTAGAATGGGAGGCAGATCTTTTAGTTATCAGGCTCCTCTTCTGTGGAACCAGCTCCCAGTTTTAGTCCGTGAGGCAGACACCCTGTCTACTTTTAAAGCTAGGCTTAAAACTTTCCTTTTTGATAAAGCTTATAGTTAGAGTGGCTTAGTTTATCAGGGAGGGAGCCTTCCAACGTCCCTGTTGGTTGAAGTAAGGGGGAGTCAGGTTTAGCCTAAACCGACTCAGTTATGGTTGAGGTGCAAACACACCCTTCATTTCTGCTACCTGTATGACCCCTTCTCTTTTCCAATGGTTATAATCAGTCTGACAGAGGGAGGTATCCCAATCGTTGTGGTTTTTAGTATAACAATGACCATCAGTCCTTTGTGAGGTGCCTTGAGACGACATTGTTGTAAATAAGCGCCGTTTAACTAAATAACCTGAACTGAAACTATCTGTGTAGTTATGCTGCTATAGGCTTAGGCTGCTGGAGGACATAATGACCACTTTCACCCTCTTCACTATATTCTCACACTACTCTCCAATTTTGCATTATTTGCTGTTATTTCAACTTTTAACCTTGTTCTCTCTATTCTCTTCCTAGAAGCTACACCTGGCCTGGCTCTGTGTCTACCTGTGACACCTTTCTGGAGAGGGGCATCATCTAAGCTTCTGCTGGCAACAACTTAATGCTCACCCTCTACCGATGATCCACATAGCCTTGTCTTTTAGTGTTTAACCCTTTCTCTCTCCTAGACATAGCGATTGACTGAGCCTTTACTGTAACTAATTATATGTGCTCTCTTTCAGACTCTAACCTTGAAAACTGGCTCAGCGTTTATCTGTTCTTTCTTTCTAGGTGAAACGACTAAAGGAGCTACATCCATTAACATTTACTTTTCCTTCCCATAGAAAGTACTCCTGGATCAGTGCTTCTTTGTTCTCTTTGTGTCTCTGCTCTGTTCTCTCAAACCCCCAGTCGGTCGTGGCAGATGGCCGCTCACACTGAGCCCGGTTCTGCTGGAGGTTTCTTCCTGTTAAAAGGGAGTTTTTCCTCTCCGCTGTCGCTACATGCATGCTCAGTATGAGGGATTGCTGCAAAGTCAACGCCAGTGACTGTCCACTGTCTCTACATGCTCATCCAGGAGGAGGGAATGCTGCAAGTCACTGACTGGATGAAATCTGCTGGGTTTCCTTAGACAGAAAAACTTTTTATCCAATTTAAATAAATAACTAACTCTGACTGCACTGTTCATTGATTAGGATTAATTGGAATGTATGTACCTGACTGTTGTGAAGTGCCTTGAGACAACATGTGTTGTGAATTGGCGATATATAGATAAAACTGAATTGAATTGAATTAAAATATTTATCTATTTTAAAAAAAAACTGATAATCAGTCCAGATGAACAGGGAATTAATTAATACCTTGACTGCCTAATACATACATAAGCAAATATTTGCTTATGTGCTTTCAGCTCCTGGGAAAACCTGAAAAGACCATCTCCAGTACAGCATTATTTACCCCTGAAAGAAAAGCCCCGGGAAAGTGAAATTACCTGGTTAAATTTGTATCAAAGCGCGCCCTAGGCTTTCAAAAGCCCAGGGCTTTCTACAAGCAATGGAAAAGGGGCTAATATGTAACTGCGGAATGTAGATGGCACATAATCGTAGAGTCCCTGCATATGGGGAAATTAAAAATGCCACAAACCAACAGCTACAAGAACGATGTGGAGATCAAACCATAAAAAAACCCAAAACAAGTTTACACCTTTGAGGTCTGGAGGGTTTGCAAACTTCAGCTTTATTAACAGACTACGTTCAGATGTCTTAACTTAATGAGTTAATACAACAACACAGGAATCTGAACTGGGGAGCTCCTTCAGCGAGAGGCTGCAACATCCTAAATACATAAGTGAGCTTTATTATAGGTTTTTCTATTCCGCTGTTAGACCGTATAACCGTCTGTGCTTCCAACAAACCCAAATAAGTTGTGGACATTCCTGCTATTCTTGTTTTACAGGTTTCCATCATCTTGGATCTATTAGAGAGAGTAGGTAATAGTCATTTTTTAAAACAAATATACAAAAAGCAGTTTTTACATTATCTTATTATATTTATACTTTTCTAAGAATCTACACCTATTTTTAATAGTTTTATAGTTTTTCGTACTTTGTACATTTGACCTGACTGTACTGTCTCTATTTTATTTGTATTATTGTTGCCTGTTTGTGTAATGTGTATCTATGTGCTTTCCATTTTCCTGTCACTTTGCTGCTGACACACTTTAGTTTGCCCACTGAGGGACGAATCATGGATTATTCTATTCTATTCTATTCTATTCTATTCTATTCTATTCTATTCTATTCTATTCTATTCTATTCTATTCTATTCATAGAAGAAAAGTGATTTATTAGGGGAGTTCAGAGGATGACTTAGACTAACTGATGAGGGGAGTGCTAACCAAATAAGCACTTTGGACAACTGTGGAAGCACCAGAAACTCTGCATCATTTTCAAATTTTTATCTGACCTTTATGTGCAGATGACCTTATTAGTCAAGTAGGGCTAGCCTGAGGTATAAGCAGCTGCTTAGGGCCTAGTTCTAATCTTGGGATCCAGAATAAAACAGTAGGAACAAGTTGACAAGTGCACTACTTATGCTCATCCTAATGAAAACCTTCCTAAGCCCCTTCTTGCTTGCCTGTTTGCACCAGGCGTTTGATTAGCCCCAGGCTTTGTAAAGTCCAGGTCGGGTTTTGATACAACTTTACCTGGATAATTTCACTTTCCCGGGGCTTTACTTTCATGGGTAAAAGGTCCTGGACTGGACATGGTCTTTTCAGCTTTCCCCGGGCTTTGTTAAAGGGGTGGAGCTGTGTGCAGCAAGGCCTGGCAGCAGCAGCTTCAGTAATGGCAGAGGTTACTATACAAATTAATCGTTTTTATACCATTGTCACAAAAAGTAGTTTTAAGATGTTTGTAAGTGAGAAAGTACACCTCAAAACTTGATCTGTGCAGTCAGTTCATCAAGAATGATGAATCTTTGTGGCATTTTAAGTTATTGTTGGCAGTAATTATTAACTACTTCGCCACAATTCTGTAAGAAAAGTGTTTTAATGCAGTGTTGAGATTTTTACTAAAACGTGTTCTGTAGTTATCTGATATGAGTTTCCTTGATGTTAATAAAAGAAAAATAAGTGTGTTATTCAGTGTTTAGCAATTATTGTAAATGAAATGTAGTTGTAAAGCAACAACTCTGGCCTGATGCAGGTTGGTAAAAAACTAAATGTAAAATAATAATTAAAACCTTTCCTGTTTATGGATCCAGTGAAATATAAGGAATAATGGAAGGAATTAATCATCTGTATAACTCTAAAGCTGCTCATCTATTATTTAACAGTTGACACAAAAAAATGATTTATTAACTTTTAAACGGAGGAAAGGAGTAATGTCATCTGCTGGAATGAAAGTGTATTGAAGTTTTCTTCTCCATATGTCTTTAGGCTGATTTAAATAAATGGTCCTTGGCAATACAAAAAGAAAGTTTGAGATTGCCTGGGATTCCTTTTACCCAGGTAAAACAAATCCTGGGGCTTTCAGTGGAAAAGGGGCTCTGGAGTAAAAGTTAAAAGGTTTCATGATTCAAAGCTGATTTATTAATTCCCACTGTTTGTATCTGAGCTGGGTTCACATTTAATGCACACTGCAGTTGTGCTTGGTGCATTCTGGTAAATTATCAAAAGTTTTTACAGTTCATCTTTCTGCTTTTTCTGTTCAAATTAAATGAAAAAGGTCATTTGGAAAAAAAATTAAAAAGTAAAACGGCTGAGGAAATTACCAAACACCAATATTGCTTGAATTCACTGTTAATTTAAAGAACAATAAAGAAACAAACGACCATCATTCTATTATCATGTTTATTCTAAGTTCAATCAAATATGTTGTCTTCTGAGCTCAGTTTTCTAGGAATATCATGAATATATTGCAGAAAATGTGTCCACTTTCCCCAGCTTTTATTTGATAAGTAATGTACTCTCCACATGTTGTGGTTAACTGTAAAACCAGTTGTCTTAAATACAAAATAAAAAATGATCAAACATGGATAATATAAAAAAGATCAGTGAAAGTGGGCTCAACTGGTCAGGAGCAAAAAGTTAAATACTGCTTAGGGCCTTCTTAACCTTGGTTTGGCTTCATTGTCCACAACAGAAACATGAGACTATAATGAGAATATTTATTTTAATATTTGTCAAGTAACATTGGCTAGGTAACAATACAAAGCCAGAGTATATTCATGTAAATTTTGATTGTCATTAGTTAATTGTTTAAACCCAGTTATGGGGTTTATATGGCAAACATCACCCACTACCTATTGCTCACAGGGTCATGGGTGCATATCTCCAGCTGTCAAATTGGAGAGACAGGACAGAGATGAACTGGCAACCTGTCCACAGTGCACCTCCCCTCCTCCCCAGTGACTACTGGAGATGGGCACCCGCCTCCCTCTTGACCCTGCAAGGATAAGCGGGTGTAGACAAAGGATAGATGGATGGATGGAGGAGCACCACAGAGACACCCAGCCATGCACATACACACTCAGACTCACACTGAAGAAACACTTAAGGCATCCAAACATGCATATTTGTGACCAGAGTACCTGAAGAGAGCATGCAAACTTCATGTGGGAAGCCCTTTGGCCAGGATTTGAAACCAGAACCTACTTGCAGCAAGACAACTGTGCTAACAACTGTTCCACCATGCAGCAAACATTGTTTTTGTTAACTTATCATTAACCAATCACAAGTCCCATGTCTAACATGGTTGCTCATTATCTGTTCTCATCAAACCATTCTCAGTGTAATACTTGCCTGCTCTGAGATTTCTTTTTTGTCTTATGAACTGTCATAGGATTTTATTTGCTTGCTTAAATCTCATTAAGTCTCATGGGTTGAACTTTTCTTTCCATAATCTTATTACCGTGAACTTATGTCTTTATTTTCCTAAAATGCTGATGAGACACTGGGTTAGGCTCTGCTCTGCCTCTGAAGGTAGTCTGCCTGTTAGAATAAGCCCTGCTGCTGCAAAGCAGGATAGATAAGCAGGGTCTGTTCTCACCCAGACTTACTGAGAAATTCAGTGTCCCACAGTTCATCTGTAAATACTTTCCACACCCCTCCTGTCCTGAGTATGAGAGACGTGTAAAAACTGTGTAGGCTAGTGCAACAGAGCAACTCTCTAAAAGAACAACGGATTGCTCCCTCTTGCACAAGATTACTTTAATAAACTTGACTAAGTCTTCTTCATCATAACAATGCTTATATAATACTTATTTTTCCACAGCAAAACCTAACCTTGACTTCTCAATGATTGCAGCACAAAAATGTGCCTATACACTTAAGGGATGAGCCGTCATTGTGCACAGACAAGTTAGTAAAGAACCAGTTTTAAAATTCAGTCATTTTGTCACAAGCAACCACTGAGAGCTGACAAGATAAATACTGGTGTTTGTCCACATAGGAGAGATTGATTAAAAAAACATTTGCTTGAGATTATACGTCTGCAATAAAAGCTAAGTTTGTTTTTAATGCTTTTTACACATGCTTACCAGGAGGGCCAATAAATCTGGCTGGTACTGTAAGTTCACAAACTTGCAGCTGGCCATGGGTAACAACTCACTCCTTTTAACCATAATGGCTACTAAATATGAACAAGGAGATCTGCACTGCCATCCTGTGGCCGTTTCATAAAACAACAGTTTATTTACCCAATGTTTTCAGCTTACAACTGAGACCAGGGATGTTCCAAATTTGACAGAAACACCATAAATTAACAATCGAAAAGCTTTTTGTATAAAATCTAAACCTACAGGCATCTACAGATAAAGTGTGAAGCAGGCTGGTTTATTTGGTCATCTTTGCCTTGTTCTTTTTGGTCCTCTTGGACTTGTTCTTTATGGCATTGTGAACACTGTACCCTCTCCACCATGCCTGGATGATGATAGTAGCTTTGGCTTTCAGCTCCAGCTGCCTCATCTCTTCCTTCCTCATCTCTTCTCTTCTGCCAGGCGCCTCCTCTTCTGGATCTTGTTGTACTGCTCCTGTAGAACATTAAAGGGTCCTTCCAGCTTCCTCGCTCCTCAAGCTCCTTTGCACATTGATATACTCAGCTCCAGGTTACCCTAAGACAAATGTGAAAGGATGGAGAAGCAATGTGTATTTTTGAAAAGCCCTCTTAGAAAAAGTGGCCTGTTTTCAAGGTTTATGAGAACAGTGATAAAGGTAATCATTATGAGCTAACTGGATTTACAAGACTTTACTTTCTACTGAAGGCCAGTTCTGAATATAAATGTATTGTTAAAAAACAACATATTGTAGCAGCAGATTTGTTCTGGGTTTTACCTGCCATTCCCACATTTTCTTGTCAAAGCATAGTATAATGTTTTCAATTTCTATTTTTATAGATTCATTTTTCTGTCACAAAAACAAAGAAAGCAGTGGCAGCTACAGTGCTGTTAAAGTGTTGAAACAGAACATTTTATGTGTTTTCTTGAGATATTTATGGGATACACCAATACAGAGTCTAGTGTCATTATAAAATGGAAGGAAAAAGATAAACGGTGTTCAAAACCGTTTACAAATAACAATCTTAAAAGTGTGGTTTATATTCAGTATTTTGAGGTATTTCAGCACAGTCTTCTTCAAAACACACTATATTGCCACAAGTATTTGTCTGTCTACTTTTACATGTACATGAACGTTGATGACACCCTAATCTTAATCTATCCCAGCTGTAAAAGAAAAATCCCAACAATTGCAACTTTAACTATTCTGTAAACATCTCCAGCAAGGTTTTGGAGTGTGTTCGTAGTTGGATCAGAAAACCAGAATTGCAGCCTCTGCTCTATTCATCCCAAAGGTGTTCAAGAAGATTGAGGTCAGGACTCTGTGCGGGCTAGTCTCTTTTCTCCACACCAAACCTTATACACCTACAGCCACGGAAATTATTGGAACACCGGGGTTCATTGATTTGGTGGTGTGACCCAATACTTTTGGCAGTATAATGTAGATCAAATCTAATTCATACAGATGGGGATGATCAGTGAACATCAGTTTCAACTCCACAGATTCTCATTTAAGATTTGAGTTTGACTGGACAATTCTAACGCATAAATATGCTTTTATCTAAACCAATCCATTACAGCTCTGTTTATTTGTTTACGGTTGTTGTCCTACTGGAATGTGAATCTCGGCCCCATTCTCACGTCTTTTGCTGCTTCTAACAGGTTGTCTTCCAGGACTGTCCTGAATTTAACTAGACCTGTCATCTCACTAAATCTGACTGGTTTTCCTCTACCTACCTAAGAAAAGCACAGCTTAATCCAGCGACCACCATGTTTCACCTTCAGGACGGTTTATTCAAGGTGATGTAAGGTGTTAGTTTTCCTTTACACTTACCTTCTTGCATGTAGGCCAAATGGTTACGTTTTGGTTTCATCTGACCAAAGCACCTTCTTCCATATGTTTGCTGCCCCCCTACATGGCTTGTGGTAAACTGTAAATGGGACTTCTGGTGGCTTTCACTGAACAATTATTTTTCTCTTGCTACATAAATAACGATTTAAGGAAATTAATACCTGTCCTGTTAACAGATTCTCCCACCTGAGCTGTAGATATTTGTAGCTGCTCTAGAGTTACCATGACACTCTTTGCTGGTTCTCTAATTTATGGTCTCCTTCACTGGCCTTTTAATTTAGTATTTGCAGGTTTGTAGTTATTATACTCGTTTTTATTTTTATTTTGGACAATGCATTGAAAGGTGTTCTGTGAGATGTTCAAAGCTTGGGACATTCTTTTATAACCTAACCGGTCTTTAAACCTCTAATTTTATCTCTGTGTTCCTTGGTATTCATGGATCTGTTTATTGACTATTTTTCTCCAACATACCTCTGAGGCCTTCAGAGCATACGCAACTGGACTGTTTACTGATTTTTCTAACCAGATAGTATGTTAGGTATTCAAAGAAGGGGGGCTGATTACATATGCACCCCATGACCCGATTTTTATGTGAGAAGAAATTACATTAAAAACCATGTATCATTTCCCTTTCACTTCACATTTAAGCACAATATTGTTGGTCTGTCACATAAAATCCCAATAAAATGCATTGCAGTTTGTGGATATAACATTAAAAATTGTAGACTCATCTTCTGGAGAATTCTCTCCACCCGTGCAGGAATGACAAACAGACAGAGCAGGTGAGAGTAGCTTGGAAATGTCAAACCAAAGTCTTGAAGACTTTGGTGAGGCAGAATGATGCCTCACCATTTCATTCATTTCTTCAAGATTGCAGCTAATTTGTCTTCCTCTGTAATCAGTTGCTCCAGAGTTTGGTCAAGAAATAAAGGCTGTTGCCCCTGGGGTACTTCCAGACCCTTTTCAGAACACATTTCACCATATAGCGGTGAAACATCTGAAGCATTCTGATTAACGTGCACACGTTCTTGCGTACTTCCATATTTATCTTTCTCTTAAGTCATAAAGCACATTCACACAGCATAATTCTGGAGGATGCAAGGTAGAGCTGCTGCAATCTCAACCTGGCTGATGCAGTTGATCAAAACACGTGATATACACTGAGCTTCATTAGAGAGCTTCTTGTTTGGGATCAAGGGAGAGTCTTCTGTTGGTTTGGTGGCTTCTTCTGCAGACATGTTGTCACTTGATAGCATACTACAGAATTACACGGATACAGAATTTTTAATTGGTAATTTGTGGTAACTTTTCCAAATATCCAGTGATTTGAGGTTTGCTCTAAACCTTTGTTAAGGTTCCACTCAGGGCTGGATTTAGGAGGATTGGACCCCTGGGCTACAGCCAGTTATGGTACAATTATTTCCATTTAACAGAGAAATTTCCTTCTTATAGGAGTATAAATATTGAAAAAAATTATCTGTTTTAACTCACATTTTTTATTAAAAAGTGGCATGTTAAAAATGACTTATAACTTTCCCAAAAATCTTTATTGGCATTACAGCAATTAACCCCTTCTTATAATTGCTGAGCAGCTTATGCATGTCTCCACTGGTATTAAGACGATGTATCTTTGGTGATGAGCTCCAAGTCTTTAATGTTTTAAGGCCTCCTTGCCATCACCCTAATCTATAGATCCCTCCACAGATTCTCAATCAGATCCAGACTCTGGCTGGGCCAACCCAAAGCCTTAAAATTACTTACAGTTGGTGGAACATGTTGATAAAATTAAATTAAACAATTAGTTTTAACTTCAATCTGTCAGGGGGAAGGAATAGTTTTATAAAACTGTATATTCAGGATTTGTTACTTTTTTCTTCACTTTATGTTAATTGTGTCAAAAATCCTGTATCCACTGCTATTTCTGTTTGATAGGCTGTCCTAAAAGCATTATGCAAAGAAAGAAAAAAAGCGAATTTTTACAAACATATTCAATGCTCTACGGTTCAATAACTTTGTTTTAAAGACATGTTTTGTTTAAAATACTCTTGTCCGGATTTGGCACATCTGCCATTTACTTATTTTTTCTTAAAATGTCTCTTTCATAACCAACCATCTTTGACTTTTATTTTGAAATTTCGCTGCCGTAAATTCCTTTAGTGTCGGGAAGGTCTATTGTTGATCTAGCTGTTTATATTTCGTAGGGTCGACTCTAATGTTATTGTAGAGGGAAAGGGTGAGGATTTAAAGGTGGGCTCCATGGATCAGGTGTGCTTTTGCCTTTCTTTTCGGTTCTAGGTGGTCCAAGCCGCTGTTCTGAAGCGGGAATCTTGTGAACCGATTCTGATGCAGACGTGATGGACACAGACCGACAACCTGAGCTCGTTAGTCTGAGGGACAGAGAACCAGTAAATCGGTGAGATATGTTTAAATCGGCAAACAACCCGATCCTCGTCTGTGTCGCCGAACTTGGACTGTGCTAACTGGACCTTTAACTGGAGATATTTGCACCTGTAACCGCTGAAGGTGTCAGCACAGATTACGCAGACGGATAACTCTGTTAGCTAACAAACTGTTAATCCTGTCTGCTTTTTGCACTAATGATGTGCTGTTCTGCTGCTGTCTGTGGAGCAAACTGCGTTCTTATTTGGTAACTTTGGGCCTTTGGAGTGACTTTCAAAGCGGATTGGAGCATATTTATTTGTGAGTATGGAGTCTGACGACGACGTGCCTCTCATCTTGACCTGGGACGAAGCAAACAGCGGTCTGCTGAACGAAGACGAGACTGAAAGAGGAGACCAAAGTAAGTCTGAGGAGTGGAGTCACGGATGACGGCGTGTCTAGTCTGGCGCCGCTGCTGTCATTATTTGACATGCACTTCCTGTTGCCTCATATTAAATGCACCTTACCAAACTAATGCTGTTGGGAGATTGTATACATTGGTACGTCCGTAGATGCAAATTGATATTTTGTTGCAGTAGTATAATCTCACCTGCAGAAAAAAAAAATAATAATAATAAAAAATAGTGGTACAGATTTTTGGTACCATCTGCCTTTTGCCAACAGGGCAGTGATACTCATTTCATTTCAAAAGCATTTCACCAGGTTTGAGGATACAGAAATATTTAACCTTTCTGTTTTGCATAAGAAGATCATTCAGAGTCCTGGGTTTTCAGTTCTGTTCAGGATTTAGGTGTGTGTATGTAGACGCATCGACCAGCAACATGTATTTTCATGCACTTTGTTTGAGTTTAAAAGGTTTAGACTGTTGCGATTTGGAACTGCTACCTGTACCAAAGAACCCACCACACATTCATTCTTCCATGTGTTACAGTACTTTGTATTAAAAAGCAGAAGGCCAGACCTCACACAAAACCAGAAATCAGTATGGGCCAGGAAAAGCGTGATCATTGCATCTTCAGGATATATGGATATTATACTTGTATATATTCATGCTTGTCTGCTTACCATGATTGCACTGACTCAGTTGAAAGCCTCCAAATGTTGCAGCTGTAAATATCCTGCACATCCAGATCATCATGATTCATTCATTCATATATATATATATATATATATATATATATATATATATATATATATATATTATTGTCCAGCAGACTTAGCGATCCAAAGTGTGAGGGTACACAGTGTTACAGTCCTCCTGTTTTCTTTGTCTCGCTCACATATAAACTACAAAATAACCCATGTGAGAAACAGCTTGCTCAGCAGACCATCCCCGGCCCTCCCTCAGTCCCTCCAGGATGTTCCTGGGCAGCGTGTGTCTGTTGTATTTAGGAGTGTCTACAGAGTGTGTGTGTTTTTCTGTGAGCTCACTGGATCGTTTTCTCCTGTCCAGCGGGTGAGCAGGAAGAAGAGAAGAATGTGTATTTATTTTTCAGGACATCTAGAAGTGGTTTTGCGAGAGAGAAGTGTCAACCTCCTGGGTTTGGCTTGTTGCTGCCGGAGCCCTCTGGAAACGGGAGGAACTTTGAAGGATAGTGCCAGAGTATCACTTGAGTGAGGAGTCACATGCCTGGAAACAAGAGTAGAGTTTGAACTGATCTAGAAGCAGATTTACTTGTTTTGTTTTTTTTTTTTTTTAGGCTGACTTCACCGTGTTTTTCACACAGAGCTCCAAGCATTTTATTGTTCTCAGACAAATAATTGATCTGAATGGCTCACATGCAGACTCTCGGTCTGCTGGTGTCAGGAGGAAGCCCAGGCTGCTGCTGGGTCAGAACATGATCTTTTCGCTTAAGCTCAGTCTGCTGTGGCCAGCAAACATCTGGTAGCACATTTCTGAGACTCTTTCTTACTGCCTGCGTAGTGTTTGTGCGTGAGATGAGGACAACTAGACAGGAAGGCAGAGGAGTAAAATGTGCAGCTGCAGAGGATCACCTGGAGGAGTCGCTCATCTGAAACAACTCTGGAACCCCTGGATTTAATTTCACAACTCTGCTGTTATTAGAAGAGTGATTTTACTGAATTTTGCATTGAGTTTTTGCATGACTTTTTGACATTTTCTGCTATAATGCAGGATCAATTCCTCCTGTGGTGTGTCAGCACCCTGTCTTTATCCTGATCGTAGCAGGAAGGAGAAAAAATCATCACGTCAGTGCTGCAAACTCGGCTTTTTCTTTTTAAATAACAGCGTTGAGCTCAAAGTTCAACCTCAGCTTGGTGTTAATGACTTTTTACCATTACTGTTACTCTACTTGGAGACAGTGTTTTGTCTCCATAGCCGTTTTGACCTCCGGGATGTTTGAACATCTGTGAGGATCTAATCTGGACTCGTGACTGTTTCTGGTGTTTCCATCAGGCCTGAGTGGAAAGTTTTTCCATCTGTATCTCCAGACGTCATCAAGTGCTGCCATGATATCGGTCTGCGGCTAATCACACTATTTATTTGACATCAGGGACCCTGATTCATTCACATAGCATTACCGATGGAGTCCTTGTGTGAGCAGGGAGCTGGTTTCCAAGCCGATCAGTCCTGTAACGATGAGAGTCCCATTGCGATCTCCTCCTTTGCCTTACAGTTCGAAGCTGACTGCATCGGTAGGCTCATGCCTGTCTCTATACTGTTTATGTTCAGGGTTCCTGCAAAGTAAGGAAGTTAATTTTATAATTTTTAAGTCAGTATTAGTATGTAAAAAAAAAAAGAAAAATGCTTTCTTTCTTCTTTCAATATCTAACACATAAAATCCTGCATTGGAATTTTTTTTTTATGGATATATGTAATATGCATTGCAGAATATTATTGAAAAATAATTGCTTTTAAAAATTAGTCATGTTATATACATTTATTACACACAGAGTGACCTAAGTATTTATTTCTGTTTAGCTTTCAGCTGATAAAAACTATTATAATTCTTATTACATAAGAGCAATAAGAGAAGGTATTACATACAGAAAAGCGATGATATGATGCTATGGCCTATACAATATGGGGATGACGGCAGACTTTACAGATGCCCCACAGGTAGTCATCGACATCCTTCACAGAGAGGGTAAGCCAGAAAACGTTGCTGCTAAAAAAGCCTACTTTTCACATAGTGCTGTATCCAGGGTTGTCAGGGGAAAGTTGGGTTGAAGGAAAAAATGTGGTAGAAAAAGGAAGAAAGCAAGAAAGCTACAGACCGATTGCCTCAATGCCATGCTGCATTGATGCAGTCATTTATGCGAAAGGATTTTAAGATGTCCATAAGCTCTAAGCCATAATCATCACAATCAACTGAATTAAATGCTTGAAATATATCAGCATGTGTAATAAATTTGTGAGTTTCACAAAAATCTAAATGGGTCAATTTCATAGTTTTTCAACTAGACCCTCTTAGATCTGGGCTTCAAACTGGACCTGTGATTTTTAAATTGTGTCCAGTTTAGATGCCCAACAAATAATTGCCATTGGTTGTCATACAAACAAACAACTGTAATTTAAAGAATTTGTATTTAATGTTGGATTATCCCAGTCAGAAATGACAAGTCAGAGTATGATGGGTTTTGAAATAAGGCTGAGCTAAGTCGGTCCAGATGCCAAAAAAACTGGGACCTCTCTGCCAACTCAGATGTTAATTCCAGCATTAAATTGTTTCATGATTTGTTGAACACACAAATATTTCAACCTAATTAGGTCAAAGTTTTTATTTAAGTGTCCAGTAACCCTGAAACCCTGCATGCGTTTGTGTCAGTTTACCCGCCTAAATAATGTCTGCACCAACACACTAACACTTGAATCTCTTCTTCCAGATGGAGGAGGCAATTATGACATAGTGACCAATGCTGTGGTTTCCACTCCTGGGGCGCAAGGCAGCAAAACCCAAAATGTGTCTTTAAAGCAAAGCTGGGAGATGAACTACCAGGAGGCGGCCATATACCTGCAGGTATACAACAGGTTCATGTTCATGGTTTATACACACACTCTGACATGGTCTGTTAATGGTTTTATTATAGCTTCTGGGCTAAATACAACCTGCAGATGGGTAAACCTTGGACTACAGGAAGTAATGAATTTGGTAATAGAAAAAGAAGCGTTTGCTGGAAGTACAGTAACTCAAATAATTATTGATTATAAGGCTCTCCATCTAGAATTTTAGATCAATGGTCATTCATATAAAAAAGCAGCGCTTATGTCAAACTTCACTGCATCCTGTCAGATAAGGATGTTTTACTTAATTTATGTTTTCAATTGATCCTGTAGGAAGGCGAGAACAATGACAAGTTCTTTACTCACCCTCGAAACCCAAAAGCACTGGCGGCATACCTGTTTGCCCATAATCACCTGTTCTACATGATGGAGCTGGTGACGGGTCTGCTGCTGCTGATGCTGTCGCTGTGTGAAACTCCCGCCGTGCCCTCGCTGCGCCTAGACGTTTACGTAAGTTTTTAACTGACTTTGGACTTCTATCAAAAGAAGTCTAAAGTCAGTCATCTCTCCTTCAGCTCAACCAAATAAATCCCCCCAAAGAACAACAGCCTTTTATTCTACATACAGTAAGTTAACAAAACAGGCCAGGCAGAGTATTCCTATCCCTGCCGCTTTTCCATATTTTGCCACATTTCCTTTTTAAGATTTTATTTGCTGGACCAAAACAAAATAAAGCATAATTGTGAAGCAAAAGAAAAAAGATGATTGTCAATTTTCTTTACAGTCAAAACATCTGAAAACTATGGAATGCATTTTTTCAGACACTTTACTCTGATACCTCTAAATAAAATGCCTTCAGAAGCGACCTAATTAGTAAACAGAGTCCACCTATGTGTAATTTAATCTCAGTATAAATCCAGCTGTTCTGTGAAGATCTCAGAGGTTTTATAAGGACCACTGAACACAGCAAACAGGTCAGGGAAAACGTTACTGAGAAGTTTATAGCAGGCTATAAACATGTCATGAAGCCCTTTTCAATTCATCATCTAAAAATGGAAAAAAGCAGATCAACTGCAAACCAACAGCAACATGACCTTCCACTTAAACTAACAGGCCGGGCAAGGAAAGCATTAATCATAGGAGCAGCCAAGGTTGTAACTCTGGAGGAGCTGCCGAGATCCACAGCTCAAGAAGGAGGAACTGATAACATTCAGCCAGAGCCACAATGGAATGGCTTAGATCAGAGCAAATTCATAAGGTTAGAAAGACCTAGTCAAAGTCCAGACGTAAATCTGTCACGTTGTGGTTTTGGGGTGGACTGAAGCGCAGGCAAGAACTTGGCAGCAGCATCTTCATCATGAACTTAAGTTTTATTCACAAGTCATGAACAAGCAAACAAAGCAGAACCCACCGCAGGTGCAAGGTATGAGTACAATCGAAACTTCTGCGTTGTACTGCAGGAACGTAGCAAACACTGAGCAAAATCAGGTAATGTGATCGGAGGAACCAGCAAAGGACAAAGAAACAAAACCAACTAATATACTGAGGAAGAACAACTGCAGGTAATCAAAGGAACTAAGAACAGGTGAGACAAGGAGGCAGTAAGGCAGAGGGAGCAGGTGAACCTAATAGAACTAAATGAGGAAAAGGACTAAAGACAAGACAGTGAGCCGACCCTAAAAGAAACTAAAAACCAATACTGAAAGAACAAACTGTGAATGAGGCAGAGGAAGCGAGGACAAGAATGAAAGTAAACAATAACAAAAGCTAATCTATAAAGAGGGACTGGAGAATTAAGATAAAGAGAACCAGACTGGGAGGACTAGGAAACAAAGACCGAACACAGTATAACTGAAAAGTAACAGAAATAGAAACTAATAAGCAGAAGAGTGCAAGGGGGGAAGAAACAAATACCTAACCACAAATAAAAAACAGAGAAACCAGAAGGATAACTAATTAAAGAACCCAAGGAAAACAGAAAACAATCATAATAATAATGGCAACAATGACAATAAAGAGAAAACCATACTAAGTCATAAGAAAAACAACAGTAACTAAAGGAGCTTTGAACGAGGGGGGAAGAAACAACCAAACACTCAAAATAACACAAAGCCACCAGAGTCCAAAAGGCGACAGATCCTGACAAAATCCAGTTGAGATTCGGAAAACTGATGTTTTCAGAGGCTTTCCAATCTGACTGAACTTTAGCTTTTTTGCAATTAAGAATGGGCAAAAGTTTTTAGTCTTTAGAGATGCAAACCTGGTAGAGGCATACAAAAACTTGCAGCCTTATACTGTAAGTATTGAGTCGGAGGGTGGGGTGGGGTAAATACAAATGTACGCCATACTTTTCAGATTTTTATTTACAAAACTATGTTTCTTTTTTACTTTCTTTCCACAAACATGCACTAATCCTTCTTGTGGACATTTTTAGCTGTAACTTGACAAAATGTCTAAAAGCTCCAGGGGCTATCGATACTTTTTCAAACCTTTGTTACCCGTTTGTAGTCATCTGTAGAAATCAGCATCAGTGTATTCACACAATCCTTTAAACGCAGCTGTCATTAAATGCTGTTGTATGTGCTGTTCTCCTCTCCAGGTCCATGCCACTCTGGAGCTGCTGGCTTTGCTTCTGGTGGGATTTGAGCTGTGCATGAAACTTCGCTGGTTAGGCTTTGACACGTTCATACGGCACAAGAGGACCATGGTGAAGGTACCCTGACATCTTGTATAACATGTCCGGTCTTCGGTGTCTGCAAGCATTATGTAGGTATAACCATTTTGCTTTTGGTTACTACATTGTTTTTGTTTTGTTTCTCTCCCCTGTTGCAGACATGTGTGCTGCTGCTGCAGTTTGTGGAGGCCATCGTGGTTCTGGTCAGGCAAACGTCGCACATGCGTGTGACCCGAGCTCTCAGACCAATATTTCTGGTGGACTGCAGATACTGCGGTGCTGTGCGCAGGTGGATGATTATCTAAACATGTGCAGATACACACACACACACACAAGGTTGATTCTACAAAGTAGCAGCTACAGTACAGGGTTCCTGTGCAGTCTGGAAAGTATTCATTTGCTAGACCCGGATAAGTTTGGAACAGTATTTGCATTCAACATTACATCTAAATCTTCCTTCCTTCCTTCCTTCCTTCTTCATTTGTTCCTTCCTACCTTTCTCCCTCCCTCCCTTCCTTCTTTCCTTCCTTCCTTCCTTCCCTCCTCTCTCTCTCTTTTTTGCCATACTTTAGTATGTCAGTAAAGGTTTTATGCATTTAAGTCCAATAAAGGTAATACTACAGCCTTTCTGATAAATATCTGTTTTGCAGCTTAGCCAGTTTCTGAGCTTATTAACGATTCTGCACTGCTGCACACACAGTTAGTGAAGTGTTAATTAAATTACACAGCTCTACACATTACAAAAAGATTTTTATAAAAACATATTGTTGTTACTTTATAACTTCATATGATTATTGTTAATTACCTGCTGACAAAGGTATCTTTCATCCAATCAGAAACTTACGTCAGATCTTCCAGTCCCTCCCATCTTTCATCGACATCCTCCTGCTGCTGCTTTTCTTCATGGTCATATTTGCCATCTTAGGTAGGAATTGGTCTTGGTTGAATTCACATAAATGCTGCTGTTTAAATGGGGGTTAATAGTGATCTGGTTTACATCTCCTCCAGGTTTCTGCCTCTTCTCTACAAACACAGCTGACCCGGTATGTCAACTCACTGGTTTGCATGGCTGGAGTTTCTAATTGTTATGCCAGTGTGGAGAGTTGGTTTTCTCTTCTTGTGCCATCTGTGTGTTCACTCAGACTCTGTCCTCTCACCACAGTACTTCAATTCTTTGGAGAACAGCCTCGTCAGCCTGTTTGTGTTGCTGACCACAGCAAAGTAAGCAGAAATAATATTGTTTGGTGATTTTATTTATTTATTCTTCCTAGTTCTCTTGCAGTTCATTTTTCTGAATGTTTTTAGGCTGTTTTTATTTAGTTTGGTGTGAATGAGGTTTTCTCTCTTGTAGTTTCCCTGATGTGATGATGCCAGCGTACTCCAAGAACCGCTGGTCCTGTGTGTTCTTCATTGTTTACCTCTCCATAGAGCTCTACTTCATCATGAACCTGGTACAGATATTTTTACTGTGCTTTAAAACAAACCTAGCATCAATAAACAGCGCCTTGCAAAAGCATTCATTACTCTTCAACCTTCTTACATTTCTAACCTAAATTCTGAAGCCAGTGGGATGCGATGAATTTAACATTTTTATTTGGGGTGTTCGAGTAAACGAGGCTAAAGAAAGATCAAAATATTATATTCCTCCCAGATTACCATGATGCACTACTTTTGTGTTGGTCCATCACACAAAATCCCAATAAAATACATGAAAGTTTGTGGTTATGACAAAATGCAAATAGGAAGGGGTATAAATACTTCTTGCCAGGCACTGAATAAACTTCTCTGACATGATTTCTTCTCACACTCCCCCTCCAGCTCCTCGCTGTCGTGTTTGATACTTTTAATGATGTGGAGAAGATGAAGTTTAAATCTCTTTTGCTTCACAAACGCTCTGCCATTGACCACGCCTTTCAGCTGCTGGTCAGCCGACAGGTACGTGGGCTTTTTTCGCTTTTGCCCTGGGAAGTTTCCGCTAACATTCAACTGTGTTGCTGTTTGTCTTTCCCTCCAGAGGCCGATGGGTGTGTCTCTGAAGCAGTTTGATGGTCTGATGCGTTTTTACAGACCGCGGATGTCTGCGAGAGGCCGCTTCCTCACATTTAAAGCTCTGAACACGTCAGGGGCTCCTATGCTTAGGTAATGTCTGGCAGATTTTTTGAAACTGAAAGTGTACTGCTTTGTTATCAGTAAATATAATTGAGTCTTTTTTCTGTTACAGCCTGCAAGACTTTTATAAGTTTTATGAGGTCATTGGCCTTAAATGGAAGGTAATTATTTTTGTATGTTTTGTTTTATGGTCAGAACTGTTTTTATTTTGTGTTGCTCTGGCCGACCGTGATGTGCACGTTGTGTAAACGTGTTTTTCCCTTCAGCCTCGACGGAGCAGAGAACACTGGTTTGATGATCTTCCGCACACGGCCTTCCTCATTTTCAAGGGTGAGTTCTCCATTTTTTCCCATTTGTAGCAGTAGTGAAAAGGATGTCGTGTTTCCCCATTCAGTGCCTTGCACAATCACTCATAGATCGTGTGTTTAGGCTTATATACAGCGTTTGTTTTCCTCCACACAGAACAGTTTGCATGTAGGCCAGAAAGTTCGGTTTTGGTGTCATCTAAACAGAGGACCTTCTTCCACATGCTTGCTGAGGACATTTTCTACTCTCCTATAAAGGCCAGATAGGAGGGAGTGCAAGACTTATGATTACCCCACCTGAGCTGTGGATCTCTGCAGCTCTTCCAGAGTTACCACAAACCTCTTAGCTGCTTCTTGGATCAATGCTCTCCTTGCCCAGTCTGTTGGTTTAGGTGGACTGCCATGTCCTCAGAACTTTGCAGTTGTGCCATAATCTGTGCAGTTTAAGGTGATGAATTGGTCGGTTCTCTGGAGGATGTTAATAGCTTGAGAAAGTAATTTCTAACCTTCTATTAACTTCTGCAAACCTACATCCCTGACCTGTCTGCTGTGTTCGTTGGTCTCCATTATCCTAATTACGTGATTCATGAAAGCAAGTGGGTTCGCTGGATTATATTTAGGGGTATCTGAGTTGAAGGAGTAAAATAAAACTTGCACCACGCACACATTTATTTATTTACGTCACTAAAATGTGCTGCTTTGTGTTTTCTATCACATAAAACTCCATAGACATCATTGAAGTTTGAATAGCTCAAGTGGTTAGAATACTTCTGCAAGACGTATAAGAGCTTTGGTCCTTTTCAGGCATCCACCTGGTGGTGAAGTCTACGGCCTTCCAGTATGCCATGTGTAAGTATCATCATCTTCCCAGTTCTCCCAGCACTTACCCTGTTCAAACATTCCCTCTTTAAATCTGCGTTATGTCTGCAGACGTGGTGGTGGCCATTAACGGTGTGTGGATCCTCGTGGAGACATTCAAAATGAACAGTAAGACCTCTCCAGTGAACACAGAGGCAACATAAGAAACATATTCGACGCAGCTCTGACCTCGTACCTTCCTTCTGTTCTGCAGGTGGATACTCTTGGTCTGAATTTGTTCCCTTGAGTTATATCATTTTCCTGACGAGTGAGTAGAAACCCGCTGCTTCCTGCTCACTGAAAGATGTAACGTATGCTTAAAGACTGCACAGGATTGGATGATGATGATGATGATGATTGGAGCTGGCACTAATTCCTCCTCTGCTCCATCTTGGTTTTAGTTTACGGTGTGGAAGTGCTGCTGAAAATAGCCGGTTTGGGGCCGTTGGCTTATTTCAGTTCCGGCTGGAATCTGTGAGTGAAACCCTGTCTGCAAAAAATCAAGTAGAAAAATATACCTTTTACTTGTAAATGCGTCCGTAGGTCTTGATTTAGTAATTGTGTGGTGGTTAAACTTTGTAAAGTTTTTGAAGGGGTTTAGAAACCATTCTGAACTCTGTTTCTGTGCTTCTGCTGGGTGTCTTCACTGTTTTATTTTCCATCCAGGTTTGACTTGTCTGTGACTGTGTTCGCCTTCTTGGGGCTGATCGCTCTGGCCTTCAACATGGAGCCGTTCTACTTTATTGTAGTCCTCAGACCCTTCCAGCTACTCCGGTTTGTTTTCTTGATTTTGAAATTAGACCCTATGTTTCCATATAATTTAATTTAGATCCAGTTTTAACTCAGATGTCCATGCTCCTGTTCTCCCAGCCTGTTTAAGATAAAACAGCGATACCGTAACGTGTTGGACACCATGTTTGAGCTCTTCCCCAGGATGGCCAGTCTGGGACTGACTTTAATCATCTTTTATTACTCCTTTTCCATTGTGGGTATGGAGTTCTTTGCAGATGTAGTTTACCCAAACTGCTGCAAGTGAGTGTCAATGTTCTTCTCTGTGGAAATTTAAACCTGAAGTTTTCAAAATAAAACATGTTGGTTCATTTAAAAATGTTGGATTTAATCGTATGAACTGTGCTTTGCTACATTTTAGCTGCAAATAGGTAAATAATTATTGGAATGTTCCTTATATATATATTTTCTTTTTAGCACCAGCACAGTGGCAGATTCCTACAGACAGATCAACAAAACGTACGGCAACAAAACAGTGTTGGAAGAAGGCTATTATTATCTCAACAATTTTAACAACATCCTCAGCACCTTTGGTAATTGCTTTTATTATTTTTTACCTTTCAGTACCATCCAAAAGTCATCAAATTATCCCTCATTTTCTTTGGGAGCCTGACTTTTTCCTGAAGCTTGTTTTTAGAGATTTTTTTGATGGCATTTGCTTTTCTTTTTACCTATTTCCAATTCATTTCTTGACTTGATCTTTTGACACAGTTCACTTGCAAGAAAATACAATTTCTTTCCACATTTTTAGTTGCAGTTATACTTGTAGTTGACTCTAGTTGTTAAGAGGAGGCAGAAAACTGTCTCATCCCAATGAGTTAGGTGCCTTTTCTTAGCTTAAAAGATTTGTGTGTCAATGTTAAATTGTTTTCCAACAAAACAATTATCTGAAAATACTAAGTGTAAGGAACAGCATAAAGCACAGATTTCAAAAAGAAAACTTTAGAAAACTGTTAATTATGAAAAAGTAAATAGTTATTTATCTCTGTTACATGATACTTTATATTTCATAAGAAAAACCAAGAGAACAAAAATGTACAAATGCTTTCAAACAGAATATTTTGAGGATGATGGTTGTCCACTTGCTCATTTTCGGTGTGTAAGTCAGATGTTTTTTAAACACTTTGCTCATTTTTCCTGCAGTGACTCTGTTTGAACTGACTGTGGTCAACAACTGGTACATCACCATGGTAAGATTCAGTCATTAATTGTTGTCAGAGGTCCCCATCCTGCAGTCTTACTGCTGACATGTAGGCGTCGCTGTTTGACGGCCGCTGCATTCTCCCTTTCTCCCAGGAAGGAGTGACGTCTATGACGAGCCACTGGAGCCGTCTGTACTTTATGACTTTTTACATTGTTACCATGGTGAGCGAGGTTTATTTCCTTTTTATACTTGCTTGGTGTGTTTCCCTTTTAATTATTTCCTAATTTTAGAAGCAAAAGTTTGATGGTTTGAATGTGACCATGATTTTAAATTTCTTCTCTTTTTCAGGTCGTTATGACCATCATTGTGGCTTTCATTTTGGATGCTTTTGTGTTCCGCATGAACTACAGCCGCAAGAACCGGGATCCGGTGGATAAGGGTGCGTTTGAATTAATGTGTAGCATTCTGACAGTGGTCTTGTGCATGTTTTAATATAAATGCATACAGTATTTAAGGTTTTCCCCCTAATTTATTGCACCAATGTCACTGTTAGTAAGCAGAGGTCAGTTTAATGTGTGTGATTGTGCCGTAGATGAAAACGGGATAGTGTTTGAAGTGGAGGTGATGAGAGACGAAGCCGTTGCCACCTTAGAGTTGTACAAGCAGACATCCCCAACACCTCCTTCGCTCAGTTCGCTGACTGCAGTCCTGCAAGCTATGGACAAGAGTGGGGTAAGAACATGAGCTCTTAACATTTCTTCCTCTGCATCTCAGGGGAACCTTGCTAACCTGTCCTCTTCCTCCTCCTTCATGTACAGCACACATCTTGTGTTTACTTGGGGCGCAGGTCAAGAACAAAGAGTGACCTCAGTATGAAAATGTACGAGGAGGAGATACAGGTAGGAAACTGAAGAAGTTCTGCTGTATACAGGGCCTCACAAAAGTACCCATACCTGTAGTTACCATTTCTGCTACCTGTGCGACCCCTTCTCTTTTCCAATGGTTGTAATCAGTGTGACAGAGACAGGTACCCTCAATCCTTGTGGTTTTTAGTATAACAATTCAATTCAGTTTATTTAAATAGCGCCAATTCACAACACATGTCGTCTCAAGGCACTTTACAACAGTCAGGTTCATACATTCCAATTAATCCTAACCATTGAACAGTGCAGTCAGATTCAGTTATTTATTCAAATTGGATAAAAAGTTTTTCTGTCTAAGGAAACCCAGCAGACTGCATCGAGACAGAGATTTGTAGCATTCACTCCTCCTGGATGAGCATGTAGAGACAGTGGACAGTCACTGGCGTTGACTTTGCAGCAATCCCTCATACTGAGCATGCATGTAGCGACAGTGGAGAGGAAAAACTCCCTTTTAACAGGAAGAAACCTCCAGCAGAACCAGGCTCAGTGTGAGCGGCCATCTGCCACGACCGACTGGGGGTTTGAGAGAACAGAGCAGAGACACAAAAAGAACAAAGAAGCACTGATCCAGGAGTACTTTCTATGGGAAGGAAAAGTAAATGTTAATGGATGT
This sequence comes from Girardinichthys multiradiatus, assembly GCF_021462225.1. Classification (NCBI taxonomy): domain Eukaryota; kingdom Metazoa; phylum Chordata; class Actinopteri; order Cyprinodontiformes; family Goodeidae; genus Girardinichthys; species Girardinichthys multiradiatus. The sequence goes on along the minus strand of NC_061805.1, from coordinate 33,292,791 downwards.
GTCACAAGATGTTTTTACTTTTACTAATAATAAATCTAAAAACAATTCTAGTGCAACCAAATGCTTTAGATGTTTTCTTATTAGCACCTGTGTGATTTAATCTCAGAATAAATGCAGCTGTTCTGTGAAGGACTCAGATGTTTGTTAGAGAACATCAGAGAACAAAGGCATCATGAAGACCAAGGAACCTAGCAGACAGTTAGGTTATCGCTGCCAAGAAGCCCACAGCAACTCTGGAGGAGCTGCAGAGATTCACAGCTCAAGTTGGAGAATCTGTCAACAGCACCATTATTAGTTGTGCTTTCCACCAATCTGGCCTTTATAGGAGTAGCAAGAAGGTGGTCACAAAACGACAGCCAGTTTGAAGGTTGCTACAAGTAATACAATACAATATACTGCGAATATATTCATATCGCAAAGCTCTGTTTGGAGTGCAATAACTGTTGGCTCATATATTCCAAGTGTTATGAACTTGCATTTTATGTAATGTAACATTTAGCCAGCTGTACAGAGTCTTAGATGTTTACATCTGGAACGAATGTGATGGCCCAAAATGATAAAGGTCACAGAGTGTTAGAAGCACAGATGATAAGCAGAGGAAAGGAGAAAATACACATATATCACAACTGATATCATCCTTGCAATATTTACCAATAATATGGCCATTGTACGATTTTCTTTTATCAAGCAACCCTAGCTACAAGCCATTTATGGGACGCCATGAACGGGACAGGAAGGAGGTGCTCTGGACAGATGAGAGAAAGAATGGAACTGTTGGCTGACATGAAAACATGTTGGCAAACAAAAAACTGCACATCACCCTGAACATGCCATCCCCACAGTGAAACATGATGGCAGTATTATTCTGGGTTTATGCTTTCCTTCAGAGACAGTGAATCTGAATGATGGATGGAGCTAAAAACAGGGCAATCCTGGCAGAAAACCTGTTAGATGCTGCAAAAGATGAGACTGAGGCAGAATTTCACCTTTGAGCAGGACAATGACCCCAAACTCAAAGCCAGAGCTACAATTAAATTGTGTAGATCAAGGCATATTCATGTGTCAAGGTGGCCCAGTCAAAGTCCAGACCTAAATACAAATGCATGCCACACTTTTCATATTTCTAAAAAAATGTCTAAAACCACATATTGTTTTTCTTCCACTTCAGTATTATGCACTACTTCATGCTGTTCAATCACATAAAATCAAAATATGTCGACAAAATCTGAAAAAGAGGTGTTAATACTTTTATAAAGCACTGTATTATAGTCGTAGCTGTACTTGCATCATTTTTTACTAATTTGTTTTGTTTCATTTTTTTCTCTTTAAATCAGGAGTGGTATGCAGAGTACTCGAGAGAATGTTTGCCTCAAAGAGATGAAAACCTCAACCTAGATCAGAACAGTCCGGTCACCGACCCGTCTCCCTTCCAAGAACATCAGCCAAACTCACAGTGTGAACATCACAGCATTAACTAAAAAAAACACGTTGGCATGATGGACGTGCGCTTCATCTGAACAGAGGAAACCCCAGCACTTCCACTTCCCCCAAACTCGCCATAATGCCCATTGGGTGGAGGGAAGGAATAAAAATCATGAGTCTCTGAACTGATGTTGGTGAGAAAATGACGCTGTGCTCTTCCTGGAGCCAGATGGAAGTGTTAGGACTTTCTGACTTGCCCCTAAACAAGCTACGAGAGATCTTCTATTACCACAATTTCTTTATGTATTTATCATATTAATTAAACCTGATGCCTTAGTTTAACAGTTTCTGTGAACAGTATTAACACACAGTACTTATATTAGATTCTTTAAAGACCAAAAGAACACTAAACACTCCTTACAGGCCAATCCTACCACTTATTATGTAAAAGGTTTCTTCTAACCATCTCAGCAGACTCAAACTATTTTATATAAGCTTTCATTCTGTAATGTACTTGAAAGTAACAGCAGATTTGAATAAACTATTCAAATAATGCACGTGTGCATTGTTGCTGCATTATTATGAGGATGGCAAATTCAAAATCAGAAAAAAACAAACCAGAACTCCCAAGACACCAAAAAAGCAGCTTTGTTAAAAATCACAAATATATTGATTGACAGACCATATAAAATATATAAAATTATGACATCTGTATGAAATCACAGCACCAGGGGTCCAAGGGGACCAATAAAAAGGCACAGTGAGGCTGGTTTCAATCCGCCCTGAGCACTTAAAAGTCTTTAGCCAGATGGCTTTACTAACTACAAGCAAGAGCAGCAAAGTACATTTCTGCTTTCCGCAGCATCATTACAGGCAGATGTCAGTCTGGTGTAAGCTCAGGAGTGGATCTTTCCAAACTCTGTGAGAAGTGCAATGACCAGAAATATGGAGTAGAAAATGAGGAGGAAGATTCCATAGGACCGACCCAAGTGGAACTGGCTGAGTGGAACAATGATAAAGGACAGGACCAAGGACAAGCCCAGGGAACCTGCAAGAATCCACGTCAACAAGCCCTGCGATTCAAACTGAGGAGGGAAAACAAGACCATCAGCTTGATTGAGTCCAGAATAGTGTCTTCTCTAGGTGTTTAAAGGAGAGGATTACCTGCACAAAAGAGTGTGTTGTACACATCTGCACCAGACATCCCAACCCTACTCCAAACAGCATGTCTGAAATACAGTCAAGGTGCCACATCTTTTATGTAATTGTATGCATTTGTATACATGTATTATTTATCTAGGGACAGAGAATGACAATAGCATCGATGAAGGTAGGCTTTGAAGTTCAATAAGACAATATAATGCGGTGTATCAGGCAGTACATGGGGCCACCACTATTTATACCAGTAGTGTGAACCTGATTTGCTCCAATATTTTATGCTTGTACTGAAACATATTTGCATTCTTAAACATTTCTCAAAATGGGTTTTTCACATCCATATATTGCTAGACGAGTTGTTTCTCTGTAGCCCTTGATGCCCCACACTGCTGTAGGGATTAGTGTGTTTATTTTATGGGATATTTTGAAAAGAAATCTTATTAGTTTTGTTTGTATTTGTACTGTAGGTTTGTACTGGAACTGATGCTATCTTGGAAACCGTACCGTTGTTTGTTTTTTTTGTCATCATAATGTTAACATGTCACGTTTTCTCAGATATTCCATATTCCTCAAACATGTAATGTAAACAAGTATTACATTTAAGTATAAATGTATATTCCCACTCCATCACATGAATCAGTTTAACAGCTACTTTGCCAATTTTTCAACCTTTACACTATTTAGAGTTTCTAACCAATATTTAGTTTTCTTGCATAAAAACAACATATATCTGTATTTTACATTACTGTCCCTGGATTAAACAGCTGCTCTTTGTTTTGATACATTTGTTAAAAAATGTGTTTACATTCATCAGTTAGATGACTCCATAATTTTACTCCTGGAAATAAACAAACTTTTAAAGGTTTTCCTGACACATTGCACTTTTAGTTTCCGTTCTCATCTTAAATCATATCCCCTAGCTGTATCTGAAAGCTATTTCTTCATTGCACGTTGGAAAAAGAAGAACAAAGGATACTGAAAATGATGCCTCCGAAGCAAGCAGCTATGGCCATGCGTGGGTAGCCCTGCCGAGCGATGGTGATGTCAGAAAAACAGTCTAAAACAGTCAAATGAACCACGCGTTACACGGTTAAATGTGAGGCAGATTTTCTTGTGTGATCAGATTGTTATTGTCAGACGTCACCTCCGATGCTGTTGCCCCAGGCCAGAAGAGTCAAGCCCAGCACGGTGTTGCTGAGACTCAGCACCACACCGAGCATGTGCAGAAGACTGACCACCTCTGAGGCTGCGGCGCTGATCAGCACCGCGCTCACCACGAAGCCCAAAAGTGCAAAAAGCTGGAGGAACAGAGAAATAATTAGACTCCGAGGCAGCAGCACAACCTTAATCATCACAGCCTTCCCCTCATACCAACTCAATCTTTTGATAATTTTTGACATTATAAACTTTTTATGCAGCAGGCCAACATAAATATACATTAATAAAACAGAATGTAAAAGACGTGACAATGAAAGGTTTTCTACATTCAAATAAAAATGAGAAGAATGTAGTGTGCATTTCCATTTAATCCCCTTTGCTGTGATGTCATTAAATCAAATTCAATGCAACAACTACCTTCAGAAGTCATTTTTAAGTTACACCTGAGTGTAATTTAATCTCAGTATAAATGCAGCTGTTCTGTGAAGGCCTCAGAGGTTTGTTAGAGAACATTAGTGAACAAACAGCATTATGAAGACAAGGGAACACAACAGAAATGCAGGTGTAGACTTTCAGCCATCCAGGACATGACAAAGTGACAATCCAAAGTGTTCAAGTAGAAGGCAACTGGACTTCTCTTATTTCTTTAACACACTAAGCAGGTCAAGGATAACGTGGAGAACTTAAAAACAGAGTGAGGCTTTAAACAATAAACCAAGCTTTGAACATCTCATGAAGCACAGTTCAATCCATCATCTGGAAATAGAGAGAGTATGACACAACGGCAAAACAACAAGGCTGGCAAAGGAGGACATAAATCAGAAAAGAGAGTTTATTAACAGGAGAAGTATTAGTCCTGCAATCCACAAATCTGGTCTTTATGGAAGAGTAGCAAGGAAAAAGGCTGAGTTGGAAATGAAAAATCACAAGAATTCCCGTCTAAACTTTGCTATAATCTATGTAGGAGACACGGCAAACATGGCCTACAAACAAAACACTGTGTTGGAAAAAAATAACACTGTGGATCACCACGAACACACTATCACAACTGAGAAACAAGGTGATGGCAGCATCATACTGTGGGGTTGATGAAAAGATGAATGGGCCTAAAGGCCTGTACAGACTCTGCTTAAAACAGAGGAACTGGTTCCTTTACTCAAGAAGATCAAATTTCTGTCTGGTCAGGACATTTCATATTTCACAAGAATTCACTTTATTAATTTAGCACCAATTCACAGCAAACGTTGTTCCAAGGCACTAAATAGATCCAGTTTATATACAGAAACATGTAGTTGGTTCAATCCAATCAAACATTTCAATTCTAATTATAAAACAATGCAGTCAAGTGCAGTTTAATATGTAAACTGGGGGAAAAAACTTCCTATCCAAGGAAAGTGGCATAGAGTCACTGACTTGCAAACAATCCCTCCTCCTGAGTGAGCTTGTAGCCACAATAGACAGTTGATTGCATCGAGTTGTGAACTTTGCAGCAATAACTCATACTGAGCATGCAAGATGTCATGAGCAAAACTCATGGGAAGTACTAAGAGGTCTCTTCCACTACAGCGAATTTCTGACCAATCACAAAGTGTTGTCGGTCAACCTCACAACAACAAAAACGTTCTGACCAGAAAAATTGTCAGCAACAAGCTGCAAGAACTGCCGAACCAGGGCTTCAAGAACAGAGGTGTCATTTTGTTCTTGAAGTATGCATTGGCCTTTAATACAAGGCAATCCTGAAAAGAAAAACTGTTGGAAACTGAAAAACCCTTGAGACTGGGGGGGTTCACCTTCTAGCAGGAAGACCCTAAACAAGCTCTCCATCCAAACCGACTGGATTTAGCTGATTTGTAAAGATAAATATCAGTGTAATGAAAAGGTATTGTCCTTAACTAAATGTAGAGTACATACATATATTTAGCCAAGCTTATAACAACAAGCTGCATGTCAATAAATTGACTTACCTGAATCTAAACAAGGCATTACTGTACATTTTCATTTATCAGCTCAGAGTCCAGATAAGGGGAATCCAACTGATTTACTTTTTTCTTTCGTGTTATGCACAATATAATTTTGATCTGTTCCTGATGTGGATCAACAAAAACACTTACTGGGTGATATTTAGGAGGATGGTCATTGGTGGTGTTGCAGAAAACTATAGCAGCCAAGAACATTCCCAGCAGGAGAGTCAGCAGCCAGACAGGCAACTCCCCCTGGATCATGAGGTCTCCATCTAGAAGATGAAAAAACTCAATATTTAGACCACATATTTCTTACATAATGATGGCTTCAGTTTGTTGTCATTAGTTTATTATGTGGGGTGATGTGGTTACATGCTCCAGACTGGAAGACCAGAACACACAGCAGAGGAGAAGTGATTAGATGGAGGGAATTCAACGGTCTCCTCCAGTTTTTGTCTTCTTTGTCCGGGTCCACCACAGGGACACAGAACAGCAGCAGCACCTCCAGGGGAGTCTTAGGGTCAGACAATAGGAGAACCACAATTACAACCACAGATTTAAATTCAGTGCTTCCTATTGCTCTGTTCACCAGATTTATTCAAACCTTTACTACTTTAAGGACTTTCCAGGTCCATGGTTTCCTCCTCCACTTCCTGTTGTCCACCGGATTCAAAGAGCTGAGCAGGATTTCACTCGTGGATTCAGAGTAAGGCAGGAGTGGACTGTACTCGGACTCTGCAGCACAAACGTGTGATTGCATGGTGTGGATCACGAGGGAAACGATCGGTTGTTTGAGGTGCTGCATTCTTACCGTACTCCTGCTGGACTGTCCCGTCTATCAGATCAGGAACGTCGTCCTCATCAGTGGAGTACGACGAGTTAAATTCTGCTTCAAAGAAAAACAAACTCATCTGTAAAAAGCAGCAGAAAGAAAATAAAGGTAGAGCATGTGAATGTAAAGTCTAACCTGGAATATGTGGAACATTTTGGACACCGTTTGTAACTGAACCTTTCTGCCGATTGTAGACGTATGTGCTGATAATAACAGTCAGAACATAAAGCACATACAGGCCCATGTATCCTGGAAAACAGAGAGGAAAAGAGGCCCAGTTATGCTTGCTGAATGGTAACACAGTGCCATACATTTTGCTTGAGAGGATGATGACCATTATGGGTGCTGTTCATTTATTTGTTTTTGTAATTTTCTTTTTATTTCTTTAACTGGTAGTTTAACATATCAAAGCAAATAACCCATTCCGACAAACAGAAAAACACCAATGAGAAAAGAAACAAAAACATCAGAAAAATGAATGAGTAAATAAAAAAAAATATAGAAATGGAACAAAAAGCAATAGAGGCTCAGTTGACAACCAGATATCTTGGTACGAACACCTTGCCGTGTCCTAAAATAAGGGTATTAGGTGGGAGGATGTGGTTTTACATAAGGGGCGACCTTACAGGCTTTACGTATTCCGACCATTTTGACCAAATCCTAGAAAATGTATCTTTTTGTATCCTGAGAGAAAATGTAATATTTTCCATGATATAAATATGCACAATAGCAATCCATTCCTCAATGGTAGGTGGTTCTGTTTTCAGCCATCTTCGTGTGACTGCAATACGTAAACCAAATTATTTTTTTATCTTCTCTATCCAACTTTTGTTGTACATCACCCATATACACAGTGGTACATTTAAAAGGAATCTTAACTCCAAAAACATGTTCTACATGACAGTGTACCTCCTTCCAGAAGTGTCTAATAACCTGGCAGCCCCAAAACAGATGTTCGTGTGGCTCCCCCAGTCCCACACTGTCTCCAACATGAATCTCTACTGCCCAGATGTCTTTTCTGGATTGGTGTGATGAAAAACCTCAAAGTTCTTCCAACAAAACTCCCGCCATACATTTGATTCTGTTAAGGTCCATTGAAGTTGGCATATGTTTTCCCAAGTGTCAGTTGAGATCAGTTCATTTAAATCAGCCTCCCATTTCTTCTTGATGTAGTCAGTACTCCTTTGTTTTGAAAGCTGAATTCCATTGTACAATCTGGAAATCACTTTATTACACTGTCCCAGACTCATTAATGATCGGAAGACCTCCAGAAATCCAACATTGCTATCACTCAAGGGTTGTTTCAGAATTTGGTTAAAATAATGTCTGACTTGAAGGTATCTATAGAAGTCTGCCTTTTCTAAACCATACTCAGTTTGTAAAGCTTCAAAACTTTTAAATGACCCTTTGTGAAGAACTGAATTATAGCATGTGAGGCCCTTAAAAGACCACCTTTTAAATCTGTCATCATTTTTGTTGGGTTCAAAATCGGAATCGTAGCCGCACCATCTCAACATTCTGGATGCGACTTCTAATTTACAGATTTTAATTATGCTTTTTAGGGGGTAAAATAGACAGTCCAATAGGGGGTCCTCTGAAGCCATCAGTTCACTCTGGAGTTTAGAGGGCCATTATTGGAATACCCCTCACAGTGGTACCTTCCAATTCCTTCCAACCTGATGTGTAGGATGCTGAACCAATACAAACTAATGGCCTCATCTGGGCGGCGTAATAGTAATCCCGTAGACATGGGAGGCCCATTCCCCCCTTTTCTTTCCTGAAATGTAGTGTTTTGTATTTGATGGGTGCTGTTCATTTTACCTGTTGCCAATTTGTAATTCTATAGTTTAGATCCTTTTGGACCCAAAAAAAATGTCAGGTTCAAAAAGGAGGCATCCATCACAGGACAACACATATATCTATGCATAGTCTGCTGTACAGAAACGTTTAAATATAAAATATACCAGCAATTATTATATATATGAATAATAATTATTATTAAATAAATAATACCAGCAAGAAGTCGCCCATAGTCACTTTGATCAGGGTTCATAATCTTTCACATTTCGTAAGTAACGCCTTGTCCCAACAGGGAAAATAGAAAATCATCTCAAAATAATCACATTAAATCTGAGCATTTTAGTGGTATTTTTGTCCATGATTTACCACAAATATTTAACTACCAAGAGAAATAAAGCGATATGCAAAGGCTACACACATGAATATGAACTGAGCGGAGCATTCTGGATGCAAATAATCATCAGAACTCCAACCTGATTTTATGTGTTATTGTTTGTGTTTTTTAAGAATTGTCATTCATTGATTTTTTCCTGTGATTTTCATGATTTTTAACTTGAGCAGTCATTTTTACAGTGCACAAGTTATAATTAAAAAAATAACATAAAATTGTAGTGTTGGTAGAGAAAGAAATTATAAAAGTGAATAACTTAGGAGCAAAAGAAAAAGATACAGAAAAAAACTAAGTCAGACCAACTATATCTCCACAAAAGGTTAGAATACTCCCTATTTTTAAATAAACTGAATAATTATACATACTTTATTCTAATTTGCTTTAGGCCTTTCTAACTGCAAATACCTAGCATGTGTTGTAACTTTGTTCTGAATTTAACATAAATCTTTAGACAGTTCCTTAAATAGTCTGATAACGGCATTAAAGAAACCAAACAGGCAAAGTGCTGACAGGCGATTGGGAGACCACAGAAGAGGCTGTGCTTTTTGTTAAGCCTTCTGAAAGATGTTGTTAATCCTAAACAGATACACAACAAATGAAAATAATAAAGATTCATCTAAATAAATTAGAAAATCAACACAATCAGATATTACATGGATACATTCTTTATAAGGTTATATTTCTATTGTTTATTTTTCTTACTATTATGGCTAACAGATAAGGAAAACCCCACTTTCAGTTTGTCTGAACATTAGAATCCTTAAGACAAATCAAAAAACAATTATTTAGTTTAGAAATCTCAGCCTGCTCACAGTACGCCCATGTACTGTATAGTATATGCGCTCAATGCTTGGTTGAGGCTCCCTTAGCATGAATTACTGCATCAATGCGGCGTGCCATGGAGGCATTCAGGCTGAGGTTCTGCTGTGGTCTATTGGAAGCTCAGGTTGTTTTGATAGCGGCGGTCAGTGTAGCTGCATTGTTGGGTCTGGAGTCTCACCAGACATTTATTACAGGGTGAGGTAAGTCAGGTTTGCTGGCCAATCAACTACAGTAATAGCATGGACCTGCCTTTTAGTGGGGCAGGAGCAAATTTCTCCTCTAAAATTAAATTAGCATCTTCAGAAAGCTTGCCTATCTATTTTCTATATTGGTCTTACGTAATGCCCCAATCTTCTGAGAAATAAAGATATTTCAGTTTACTGAGATGCACCTGTCCACTCAAACACTTCCCTTCAGACCGTTTGTGTGTTGATGTTTACCTAGTGTTTCTCCCAGGGTTGTACTGCCTCTGTAGAGGATGAGAAAGGTCCAAAACACTGCAATCATGTAGAAGACAAGATCACGCAGGAACGGACGGGAAGCCACAGGAAAGGGTTTGACCAGTGAGACACTTCCTGCAACTACTGTTGTAACAAATATGCCAGCTCCTGGAAAGACATAGGTTTTTATCCTTTAAGTGTGTTTGTTTATTTATGTTTATGTTTATGTGTATGAGAGAGAGAAAAAAAAAGGCCTCCATGTACCAAACAAGGCTCCAACAGCCAGCCCAGCAGTATGTGGACGGGAGATTGCTGCTATTGCACTGAAGATGTCTGGAGCACCATTACCCAAAGCCAGGAACGTCACACCCTCAGCACGGATTGAGTCAAGGAAAAAATTCCCACCAAGCATAGGAGGATTACTGGTATCAAGTTCTACCAAGGTGGTAAAAAGCGACACTTAAAACAAACAAAATATTCTGTCAGACAATTTCTACGGATCAGTCATTTTAATAAGATACCAGGGAAATTGCCAGAGTAACCTGAGTTTTCTGCAGCAGCATGGAGCATAGAGTAACACAATGTTGCCTATGCCCCACGTGTTGCTGTGCCCTGCAGGTCAGTTGGCTGAAATGTTGACTTACGAGAAAGCGAAAATTGATTGTTTTGACATATTTTGAATATCAGAAAACCTAAAGTGTTGGTGAGGAAACCAGAGGAGCTCCATCCATCGATCTCTTTGAAAAATCGCTGTTTTAAAACTACAGTCATCAAGCTAAGAGGAGCACATCTGTAAAGCAGCCGACTGCAGGCTAGATAGCCTTACCAGTTAATATCAGCTTGTTATGACCTCATGGTAACTCTAAAAGAGCAGCTTGCCAAAAAGATTTAATATTCTGTTCAATAAGAAGGCTTAACTGAAAACTACTGATACATTTAGCGAATGTTTTTACTACAGTTTTCCTTATTTGATGAGTAAAACCCAAATAACAAATACATGTTACATTATTACATCATTAACTGAAATAATCATTATGTTAAATTATTTTAGCAGCACCAGGAATAATTGCTGCGTCTTTGTTTTAAGTAAAAGCAATTATATCATGTCATGTTAACACCTGTGTGGTGTTTTTACTCCAAGTTCAAGGAAATTCATGCTGGCCATTGCCTAGTCCACATAAACACAACAAACAATACATGACGTCTCCTATTTATTTATGGAAGTCTGAAAAGAGACGGAAAACCATGAACTTGTTGCACACTGTCAAAGGAAGTGAAAAAAGGATACAGCAACGTTGTGAGAGAGGTGAAGAGTGGAGGAGATGGCTGACAGGTTGGGACAAAAACTGGGGAGGGAAAAATAAAATAAAATGCATTTATAAATGTTTCCTTTAAAATGTTTTACATTTGGCTGAACAGCAGAGTGGTGTTTCAATAGGAAGGGTAAAAAATAGGATCAGAAAGAACTTTGCTTCCTTGGACAAAATTAAACACATCTCAACAGTGAGCTCTCTCTACCGTCATGTGACAGGTGTGCCCTGTCAGATCACCTGACAGGGCTAAGAGCATAAATGTTTGTGAAGTCGGCTCACATGTCCTTTCACTATCTGAGGCTGCGACCACACAGAGGAAACATTTTGCTTACAAAATACTTACAACTTTGAAGCAGCAAGTCCCAGAATGAAAAACAAGACGAGCAGCCATATAATCTACAAAGACACAGTACAGACAAACTGCTTTAATGACTTTTTACACTCGAATTAATCAAATGCAAACAAGAAAGTGGATCACATTTACTCTGATACACACGGCTTTGGTTTACTACAATGTTCCCACAGTTTCTTATCTGCAGGGCAAAATTAACCTTCTCCAGAACCTGTTTGTGTTAGATTTTGTCAGCACAATCTCGCTTCTTCTGTTTTTCGTGTGACACATTTTGATAATTTTATTTATTAGAGGAACTGAAGAGGTTTAAGAATTCCAGTGAAAGTACATGAATTAGCAAACAGTAAATCTATTGCTTCATGTCAGATAACTGAACTTCTCCCTCTTCTTCCACAGCTGAGTCCACTTCCTCTTGATAAGCTGCTGATCTGCATATTTTCCTGTTGCTTTATAAATGTTTCACATGCAAATACACACAAACACACACAGTCTTACACAGAGGGTGATAGTGAGAGGAGTGAGGTTGGGAGGCAGCAAGCAGAAGGCCAGTTTAAGGTAGTTGATGAAGCCGTCCGCCACGCTGCAGTCCGGCGTCCTCTTCACAAAAGCGCATCGCTCCGGAGCGCTGTAGTTCATAACGAGGTCACACTGCACAAATACAAATTAACAAGAACATAAAAAGGCATCCAGATAGAGTAAAAGAATAATTAACTGCTTCTCTCCAGGTTTCATCAATATACTGATTGATGTGGATACTTCACGACAACTCTGTAAGTCTTTTACTTAGAACCAATTTGTTGAACTATGATCAACTCTTAACAGTTTTACTGACATTGTTAAGTTTCTAAACTACAAGTGTAATTATCCGCTGAAGCATATTTGTAACTGAAATCTGGAAAAAGGAATATCTGCAGTATTTAGGAAATTCCAATATATTTTTTCCTACATTAACCTAAACTTTTCATTTTTATTCATATTAACTAAAGGAATGCCAGACTGAATGTCTTAGAAAAAAAGGAAATGGGCCATCTATCAAATCATCAATCATAACATCAAGTCTTTTTATGCATTGTAAATTACAGTGCTGTGAAAATGTATTTACCTACCTCCAGATTTATTCTGTTTTTGCTTTTTTAACCAACTGACACTGAGGGTCTTTTTACATCACAACGGAGGAATTTTTGCCCACCCTTCTTTGCAGAATTGTTGTAATTCGGCCACATCGGAGCGTTCTTGAGCATAAACAGCATGTTTAAGGTCTGGCCTCTTCACTTGATGTTAGACCAGCCTTGGACTAGGTCACTTAAAAACCTCATATTGTCAAACATTCAGAAGTGGACCTGCCTTTGTGCCCAAAAGTGCTCTTCAGCTAAAGATAATAAACTGATTGATAGACATGCCCCTTGAGTTTTCTGCTACACAGCATGGCTCCATCAGATAAGTCACCCAGGACCTAAAGTAGCCACGCAGTCCCAGACCATCACACTACCACCACCATGTTTGACTGTAGGTATTTATGAAAGTTAATTTCTTGTTGAAAGTAACTTTCAGAGAATGCTCCCTTAACAGTATAGACTGTTTAGACCCTGTTTAGAAAAAGGTTAGTGTTTGTTGTGTTAAACCCTACAGTATCAGCTTGAACAACACATATAAAATATAATATATATAAAATAAATAGTGCCCTGGACGGGCCCTTCCTAGTGCACCCTAACAGAAACAGAATAAACTATAGAACAGAATAAATCCATAGATCGCTATGTGTATTTCAGGGAATACATTTTCAGTATGGAATAACCCAGTTAACGTTTGATCAGTCTAAGTACTTTAGATTTTTGAACAAGATCCCACAAAAAACGTGAAATAGCCCCTTAATTTTTTAACATTTTCTTTTACCCAGTTCTTCTATTGACAGTCATGTCAATTTCTCAGAAGCCAAAGCCTAATTTATTTTGACGACATTTGGAATTGTTTTATAGTAACATTTACGACCCAGAGACATGTCAGACTAAACGGACAGGATTTTCTTCATACCTGTAGCCTCGTTAATCATGTGACAACTGAGCACAAACTAGAGTTACTGGTTCTCACCCACCGCGTCGCTGCTGCTTTCAGACATCATGGCTAAAGGGGTCAGTCCGGTTAATCCAACACCAAGCTGGGTGCTGAGGTTCCCCCGGAGCCCGAGGCGAGTAGGTGGCCGCTAAAAATCAGAGGCAGGAACAGAGGTAGGAAACCACCGACGAGGATCCACTTTTTATCCTGGAACCGCGTCCATGCTGCTGCTGCTGCTGCGCTAACAGGCCTCTGACCTCGGCTGGAGGAGTCCTACTAACTGCCGATCTGACTGCGTGATTAAACCAGAGAGAAACGAACTAAAGACCTCAATGTTGTTTATCTGCCTGAATAAACAACCCTCCGCCCCCCCCCGCTCTAGGTGACACCAGTACACCTTCCTCTGAAACTCCGCCCACTGCTTTTAAAGAAGGACCCGTGATGCGTTCAAAGACTCCTCAAAAACACCGAGATTCAAAGATTTAAAGATACAGCTGACATTACTTTCAAATAATAATGAGAATAATAATGAGAATAATAATAATGAGAAACAATGTCATATTTAAGTAAAATTTTGAACCTCGTAAGTCTGACTTTGAAAGTCTATATTCTAACTTTAAATGTCATTATTCTGAATAATTTATAATTATACCTTTGAATTTAGAAATTATAAATTTGGATTTAAGGATTATGACTTTAAATTTCACAAATATACCTTTAAAGGTCAAAAATATTCATTTCAATCTCATAATTATGACTCTGAAACTCATTTATGACCCTTTTTAAGCTTGCAAAGCCATAGAATATAACATTTAGGATTTTAGTTGAGCTTTTAGGCATCACAAAAAAATACATTAAAAGAATTTGAAGTAAAAATGTATTCACACTCGCCTCTACCTTTTTCCCCAAGAATTATAGAAAATATCCAAATTAATGTTATAGCTATGATCCTAGCGAAGTTACATACAGTTGAAGCCTATAATTAGATAAATGACGAATGCCCTTATAAAATCATTTTAGAAATCTTTCCCTATTGGCATCTTTGCAATTTTGTCTAAACATATTTCTACATTTAAAACACTCAATTAAAAAAAGGAAATAGATCAACAGAAGATTGCGTCATTTTTGCATGTCAGTAGGTTAATAATTAACAGTGGTTTACTTATTTAAAAAATAAAATTTTAAAAGTAACAAGTGACATAAATGCACGATAAAGAAATATGTTTTTGTTGTTGTAGCTCTGCCTGCATATCTAGGGTCGTTATCCAGCTGGAACGTTAACCTCTGACCCAGTCTTAAGTCTTTGCAGTCTCTAGCAGGTTTTCTTCCAGGATTATTCTTTATTCCATTTTCTTATCAACCCTGATCTACTTCATGATACTGGTTCAATTCAATTCAGTTTTTATTTATATAGCGCCAATTCACAACACATATCGTCTCAAGGCACTTCACAAAGGGTTTGGAATGGAATAGGATTGTTGGGGAGGTTAGAATAAACTACTGAGTGCTAGAGTTTGGCCATTTTAGAATGGGCTATGTGTAGGGGTACTAAGTAAAATAATATACTGATAAAGTGTGTCCATACAGAGCCCACTGGTGGCCATTGTTATACTAAAAACCAGTCAATTCAATCGAATCATATAGATTTCAAGTCAGGCACATGCATTCCAATTAATAACTAACCATTGAACAGTACAGTCAGATTCAGTTATTTATTCAAATTGGATAAAAAGGTTTTCTATCTAAGGAAACCCAGCATATTGCATCGAGTCAGTGACTTGTAGCGATCACTCCTACTGGATGAGCATGTAGAGACAGTGGACAGTCACTGGCGTTCACTTTGCAGCAATCCCTCATACTGAGCATGCATGTAGCGACAGTAGAGTGGAAAAACTCCCTTTTAACAGGAAGAAACCTCCAGCAGAACCAGACTCAGTGTGAGCGGCAATCTGCCACGACCGACTGGAGGTTTGAGAGAACAGAGCAGAGACACAAAGAGAACAAAGAAGCACTGATCCAGGAGTACTTTCTATGGGAAGGAAAAGTAAATGTTACAGGTCACAGGTAGACAGAGTCAGGCCAGGTGTAGCTTATAGGAAGAGAAAAGAGAAAGAACATAAAGTTAAAAACTGAAATAACAGCAAATAATGCAAAATTGGAGAGTAGTATGAGACTGTAGCAGAGAGAGTGAAAGTGGTCATTATGTCCTCCAGCAGCCTAAGCCTATAGCAGCATAACTACAGAGATAGCTCAGGATAACCTAAGCCACTCTAACTATAAGCTTTATCAAAAAGGAAAGTTTTAAGCCTAGCCTTAAAAGTAGACAGTTTGTCCATCTAGAGCCCACTGATGGTCATTGTTATACTAAAAACCACGATTGGGATACCTCTCTCTGTCAGATTGATTATAACCATTGGAAAAGAGAAGGGGTCATACAGGTAGCTGAAATGGAGGGTGTGTTTGCACCTCAACCATAACTGAGCCGGTTTAGGCTAAACCTGACTCCCCCTTACTCCATCCAACAGGGAGGGAAGAAGATGGAGGTAAAAAAATAAGTAAGATAGCTCAGGATAACCTAAGCCACTCTAACTATAAGCTTTATCAAAAAGGAAAGTTTTAAGCCTAGCCTTAAAAGTAGACAGGGTGTCTGCCTCACGGACTAAAACTGGGAGCTGGTTCCACAGAAGAGGAGCCTGATAACTAAAAGATCTGCCTCCCATTCTACTTCTGGAGACTCTAGGAACCACCAGTCAACCTGCAGTCTGAGAACGAAGTGCTCTGTTAGGAATATATGGAACAATCAGATCTCTGATGTATGATGGAGCTCGATCATTAAGGGCTTTATATGTGAGGAGGAGAATTTTAAATTCTATTCTGGATTTAACAGGGAGCCAATGAAGGGAAGCTAAAGTAGGAGAAATACGATCTCTCTTTTTAATTTTCATCAGAACTCTTGCTGCAGCATTTTGAATCAGCTGAAGGCTTTTAACTGCATTTTGTGGACATCCTGATAGTAAAGAATTACAATAGTCCAGCCTTGAAGTAACAAATGCATGGACTAGTTTTTCAGCGTCACTCCTCGACAGGATATTTCTAATTTTGGCAATGTTCCGGAGATGAAAAAAGGAAATCCTAGAAATCTGTTTAATATGGGATTTAAATGACATATCCTGGTCAAAAATAACACCAAGGTTTTTTACTTTATTATCAGAGGTCAATTTAATGCCATCCAGGTTAAGTGATTGACTAAGCAGTTTCTTTTTTAAATACTTCGGTCCAAAGACGACAACTTCTGTCTTGTCTGAATTTAGAAGCAGAAAATTTAAAGTCATCCAAGTTTTTATGTCTTCAAGACATGCTTGTAGTTTAACTGGTTGGGTTCATCAGGATTCATGGATAAGTAAAGCTGAGTATCATCAGCGTAACAGTGAACATTTATTCTATGCTGCCTGATAATTTGACCTATTGGAAGCATATATATAGTAAAGAGAATTGGCCCAAGTACTGAACCCTGTGGTACTCCACAATTAACCCTGGAGTTTAAAGATGATTTATCATTTACATGAACAAACTGGAATCTGTCAGACAAATAAGATTTAAACCAGCCTAGTGCTGTTCCCCTGATCCCTACAGCATATTCCAGCCATTTTAAGAGAATATTATGGTCGACTGTATCAAATGCAGCACTGAGATCTAACAGAACCAGAACAGACACAAGTCCATTATCTGAGGCCATAAGAATATCATTAATGACTTTCAGCAGAGCTGTTTCAGTGCTATGATGAGCTCTGAAGCCTGACTGAAACTCTTCAAACAGGTCATTGCTGTGTAAATGCTCACACATTTGATTAGCAACTATTTTCTCAAGAATTTTAGATAAGAATGGAAGATCGGATATAGGTCTGTAATTTATTAAGTCATCTCGATCAAGCGAAGGTTTCTTAAGTAAAGGCTTAATTACAGCTACCTTAAAAGCTTGTGGTACATATCCATTTACTAAAGATAGATTAATCATATCTAAAATGGGGCTGGTAATCAGAGGGAACACTTCCTTAAATAATTTGGTTGGGATTGGGTCAAACATATAAGTTGAAGGTTTAGATGAAGCTAATATTTCTGATAACTCAGGAAGCTTCACAGGATCAAAACAGTCCAAACACAAATCCGGTTCTGCAGTTATTTCCAATGTTGTCTCACTTGCTGAGGATGAAGTAATCATCTTCTAGAGTATGTCAAAGATTTTATTTTTAATAGAATCAATTTTATTTTGGAAGAATCCCATAAAGTCATGACTGCTGAGAGCTAAGGGAATGGATGGCTCAACAGAGCTATGACTCTGTGTTTAGCAACTGTACTAAAGAGAAACCTAGGATTATTCTTGTTCTCTTCTATCAATGATGAGAAATAAGCTGTCCTGGCTTGGCGAAGTGTCTTTTTATGTGTTGTTCAGCATTGTTCTTTGAGAAACCTCCCAGGCCTTTACAGAGTATCTGTATTTGTACTGAGATTAAATTACACACAGTTGGAGTGTTTGCCAATTAGGTGACAGCTGAAGGGAATTTGTTACCCTGGATTTTATTTAGGATTAACAGAGTAAAGTAGACTGAATAGAAATTCCCATACAACTTCATAGATTTAATTTTGTGAAGTGTAAAATACTTACAATTGTGTATCCTTTTCCTACCACTTTACAATTATGCAACAGTTATATATTAAACTCAAATAAATAAACATGCTTTGTCTTCATCCCCTAATAGAATATATGTAAAAAGAAATAGAAAATAAATTTATTATCAGGACCAAGAAAAACTCGTCAGGCATTTGCATCAGTCAGGATTCTTCTTCTACTGCATGTATTGTCTAGTTTTTGGTATTTAAAGACAAAACTGTGACTAGTTAAGTAATATGATCTAAAAGGCAAACATCCAAGCATCACACAAGAGAAGCAGAAACATATTTTAATCTAGAACATAATTCTTGTGGTGCTTATTAAAGGCAAGATTTTCTTTATTAATAGACACGTTCCCACTTCACCCCAAAAAATAGTGAAACTCAGCAACACGGGCTAAATCAGATTAGACCATAAACTCATCAGGATCCGGAGCTTGTTCAGTCTTGAATCAGCTGATCAAAAACCAACGCAGCATCCAGGGATGCAGTGCTGGAATCATAGCAGCCTCTCTTCTGCTTAGATGCCACGAGACACATCTCCTGTTCGCACCATCTGATGAAGCAAAATAAAAACATGTTGAAAGATTATGTAATCTGTTTCAATCAGCCTGTTCTGGTTTTTTGTCCTTTTCTTACCTGAGAGCTGCATGTTTGTCATGTGAGGAGGCATCCTTCCAGGATGCATGGTCAATCAGGAGGGCACCTGTTAACACACAGATTTAGGAAGGACCACTTTAAAGCACTGATCTTAGCACTTTTTACACAAGGGAAGGTCAACACAGCAGTGGAGGTTAATGAGTAGACAGTATTGCTCAGTCACTTACAGTACCTTGCAACCTTTTCACAATTTGTCGTGTTTCAACCACAAACTTCAATTCATTTAATTAGGATTTTCTTTGATATTACAACACAAGGTGACATAATTGTGAAATAGAAGGTAAATCATACACTTTTTATATGTAAAAAAATCTGGACAGTGTGGTTTGCATTTGCATTCAACCTCTACTCTGATAACCCTAAATAAAAATCAAGCCGTGCAACCAATTTCGGGTTTGGTTATAAGACAATAAACATTTGACATGAAACTAACACTTGTTATTACCCTCAACATATCATTCCAGTGGTGAAAAAAGTGAGCAGCAACATGCTGTGTGGAAGCTTTCCTTCAGCAGGGACAGGGAAGCTGGTCAGAGTTCATTAAAAGATGGATGGAGAAAAAATACAGAGAAATCCTGGAAGAAAACCTGTTAGAGGCTGCAATAGATGTGAGCCTGGAGAGTTGATTCACCTTTCAGCAGGACAACAACCCTGAACATACAGCCAGAAAACCAATAGTGTGGTTTCAATCAAAACATATTCAAGTCAAAGTCCAGAACCCAGTCCAATTGAGAATTTGTGGCAAAAAATTTTTTAATTCCTGTCTACTGACATGTCTTACAATCTCAATGAGTTTGAGCTATTTTTAAAAAAAAGAATGTGCGCACATTTCAGTCTCTAGATATGCAAAGCTGGTGCTGACATACCCCAAAAGTATCAACTCGGGGGGCTGAATACAAATACACACCAGAGTTTCCAACTTTTTATTTGCAAGAAAATTTGAAAACCATGTATGCTTTTACTTCCAATTGTTAAATGCAAATTATAACTGATTGATATACAGGTCCTTCTCAAAATATTAGCATATTGTGATAAAGTTCATTATTTTCCATAATGTCATGATGAAAATTTAACATTCATATATTTTAGATTCATTGCACACTAACTGAAATATTTCAGGTCTTTTATTGTCTTAATACGGATGATTTTGGCATACAGCTCATGAAAACCCAAAATTCCTATCTCACAAAATTAGCATATTTCATCCGACCAATAAAAGAAAAGTGTTTTTAATACAAAAAACGTCCAAAATCTCCTGATAGCTAGCATTGACCCTGCCCTTGATAAAACACAGTGGACCAACACCAGCAGCTGACACGGCACCCCAGATCATCACTGACTGTGGGTACTTGACACTGGACTTCTGGCATTTTGGCATTTCCTTCTCCCCAGTCTTCCTCCAGACTCTGGCACCTTGATTTCTGAATGACATGCAGAATTTGCTTTCATCCGAAAAAAGTACTTTGGACCACTGAGCAACAGTCCAGTGCTGCTTCTCTATAGCCCAGGTCAGGCGCTTCTGCCGCTGTTTCTGGTTCAAAAGTGGCTTGACCTGGGGAATGCGGCGCCTGTAGCCCATTTCCTGCACACGCCTGTGCACAGTGGCTCTGGATGTTTCTACTCCAGACTCAGTCCACTGCTTTCGCAGGTCCCCCAAGGTCTGGAATCGGCCCTTCTCCACAATCTTCTTGAGGGTCCGGTCACCTCTTCTCGTTGTGCAGCGTTTTCTGCCACACTTATTCCTTCCCACAGACTTCCCACTGAGGTGCCTTGATACAGCACTCTGGGAACAGCCTATTCGTTCAGAAGTTTCTTTCTGTCTTACCCTCTTGCTTGAGGGTGTCAATAGTGGCCTTCTGGACAGCAGTCAGGTCGACAGTCTTACCCATGATTGGGGTTTTGAGTGATGAACCAGGCTGGGAGTTTTAAAGGCCTCAGGAATCTTTTGCAGGTGTTTAGAGTTAACTCGTTGATTCAGATGATTAGGTTCATAGCTCGTTTAGAGACCCTTTTAATGACATGCTAATTATGTGAGATAGGAATTTTGGGTTTTCATGAGCTGTATGCCAAAATCATCCGTATTAAGACAATAAAAGACCTGAAATATTTCAGTTAGTGTGCAATGAATCTAAAACATATGAATGTTAAATTTTCATCATTACATTATGGAAAATAATTAACCTTATCACAATATGCTAGTATTTTGAGAAGGACCTGTATTATTGTTTCAGCTCATTTATCAACACTGGATGAATACACTGATTGGTTACTGTGGGCCCTTCTTGTCTGAACCTGTTTACTGTGAGCGCCTTAAGGCTTTTATCTCAGCCAACTTACAGTGGGTTCAGGAGCAAGTGGAGAAGCAGCCGACTTCACCGTACTGGTACCAGGTAATGAATTAACTTTTGTAACATTCCTGTTGGTGCACTTTTTTTAGAGTTCTTCCAGCATTTGTCTCTGCTCTTCAGGTGCGACTGGCACTGCTACAGCTTAAAGGTCTTGAAGATGGCTACCATGACCAGCTGGGCTTTCCTACAGAGCGCTTCTCAATCAATCCATTAGGCTTCATGTAAGCTCAACTTTAGCTTTCACTGCTCAAACCTGAGCCATGATGATAAACTGTTATCTCACATGCCCAACTGCTGCTCTTCACAACTAGATTTTTCCAAATGGGTGGAGATCTTGAAGACTTGGAGTCAGCACTGAACAAATCCAGCCAAACCCGACCCCTTGGTTCTGGTTCCTGCTCTGCACTCATTAAGCTGCTGCCAAACAATAAAGATCTGCTGGTATCACATGACACCTGGAACACTTACCAGGCCATGCTGCGCATTATGAAGAAGTACATCTTTGCCTTCAAAACCTCTCCTTTAGGTAGCTCTAAAATATGCTATTTCATTGTGGTTGTTTGATTAAATCTCAGAATGAAACTCAACCATGAATATATAAGTGTGGACTTTCAAGGGTTCTCCGTTAACTTAATAGAGTAAATGACAATATCCCAGTATATAAAACCAAAGTTTTATTCTGTGTGAATTAAATCAACATAATAGGCTATAATTTATAGGTGTTAAATGTGCTGGTTCTAAGTGTTGGACATGGCAAGGTTCCCTTTTTTTGAGGTTCAAAAGTGACACAATTCATTGTAAAAAATAATAGTTATGTTGGTGTGCAATAAATAAACTAAAAAACAAAAGTATAAAAACCTTTATTAAATTTAAAGTCATATGCTGCAGCTCATAATAACATTCTTGCATCTGTGAACCATACTGATCAGTCATTGGGCCTAGAACTGCTCTGGTCAAGATAATTACGTTTACTGAGCATGTTAACCAATGAAATCACAGTTAACTGTTTCATTATGCGCTGTAATATACATGAGTTTAGCATGACTATACATTTTAATGAATGATTCTCACATTTCCTTGGCATATATTAATATAAATTGTTTGTATTTTAATTATGACCTTTATAAATATTAATTGAACAATTTATTAATTTAATACATTTTGGCATTCAATACCTACCTTCCAATCTAATGGATTTCCTTTGAAATATTTTCAAAAAGGTCTCAATCCACTTATATGATATTCTGCTAATTTTATTGCATAAAGCAAACATGTGTATTTCCCCAGATTCCAGACAGTTCATACTGTCAGCTAAATTCAAAAGCATGCGTTCTTTCAAAGAAGAATATGAAACCCCTGTGGTGTGTTTTTGTTTATTTTGTAGACAATTATGCTCTTCCTGGAGGAACTCAGGCCTTCTCATCATATCCTGGATCCATCTTTTCTGGAGATGACTTTTACATCCTCAGCAGCGGCCTGGTGAGAATTTTTCTTGGTGATAATAAAATGTATATATATATTTATTTTGTATTTTAAATGCATCTTGTGCCTGCAGGTTACACTGGAAACCACCATTGGCAACAGCAACCCTGCTCTCTGGAAGTTTGTTCATCCGAAGGGAACAGTAATGGAATGGCTGCGAAACATTGTCGCTAATCGGTTGGCGACTACAGGCAAGGACTGGGCAGAGATTTTCAGCAAGTACAACAGTGGAACGTAAGTTTTGCAAATGGGAGAAAAGAACATTCCACTAACATTATATTCTGAATAGATGGGCTTGGTTTCTGTTGCTCATATCATAAAAACGTGATTTACAATCAGTTTCAGTTCTAATTTTACCTCCAACGAGTTAACACTACTCATAAAAATATTTAATATATTAAATGCACTCAAAAATATTCCACTATTTAGTTAATTATTTCATAAATTTCATAAATTTATATTTTCTTTTATCCATACCATTAAAGCCTATGGGCAGAGCTAACAGAGGTTGTGCAGATTAAGGAATCAGATGCTAACAGTGTGAAATATGAAAGGACAGTTATTTCATGCTCCAATGTGACAATAAATCAAATAAATAAATGCTAAGTTGATTATTAATATATGTCTTCCAAATTAACTAAACATATTAATTAAGGAATTTTACATATAATCATGTATGTATTTAATAGTTTAATTTATTAATATTCTTTTTAATTTTAATAATGACTAATTTATTTATGACACTGTGGCTCTTTTGCCAGTCTATAATAGCCCAAAGATCGTGTATACTCCTTAATTACATACCATTGCTGTAAAGTTGAATTTGCATTTCAATGATAAAACAAAATACTTTTTATAAAGCTTATAAATTAAACCAATACCCTGTCATGTGAATAAAGGCTGAAAACAACTGATTATGACGTGAAGTCACATGAGACTTCAGGTCAGTTGTTTCCTCAGGCTAATCATGAGTGTTATCTGTGAAATGCTGAAGCAGTTAGCTGAAGATCAATCACACAGGCCCACAGTAAATACATGAAAATCCGTTTGATCAAAGGTCTGTGTGCATTCCAGTCTGTTTTCTATTCATAGGTACAACAACCAGTGGATGATTGTGGATTATAACCACTTTACTCCAGGACAGGCTGACATTAAAGAGGGCCTCTTTGTTGTGTTGGAGCAGATTCCGTAGGTTTTTTTTCTCGCACATAGATCTGACTGTTTTTGAACCATTTTCAACTAATTTATTTAAAATGATCACTTTTTATTTTCCAATTCTGCAGGGGACTTATTGTTTACAGAGATAAGTCCCAGGAGCTCCTGAAGAATGGTTACTGGGCTAGTTACAACATACCGTAAGCATCCAGTTAGAAAACATTCAGCAACATCTACATGTGATTATGTATGCTGTTTTTTTCTGATTCATGTCCATACATGTTCGTCTTGTAGTTACTATGTGGAGATATTTAATGCCAGTGGCTGTAATAAGCTGGTGGAGGAGTTCGGCCCGTGGTTCTCTCTGGATCAGAATCCTCGGGCTCAGATATTCAGGAGAAACCAGACTCGTGTTACAGATTTGGACTCCATGGTGCGCCTTATGAGGTAAAGTTTGCAAACCACTAGTTTCATGCTTTCATTTGCTGGTGATTAGAATTTAACAGTATGTTTGTGTGCCTCCAGGTATAATAACTTTAAAGAAGACCCATTGTCAAAGTGTGATGGATGTGATCCACCTCAGAATGGGGAAAACGCGATCTCAGCCCGTTCGGACCTGAACCCAGCTAATGGAACATATCCATTTGGTGCCTTAAAGCAGAGATCGCATGGAGGAACAGACATGAAGGTCTCCTTTTTCTTTGTCCATGTGTTTGTGTATCAAATTATTTTGTTTGGGTGAAATGAAATGACTTGGTACCATTATTATCTGTGTTTGATTAATGTTTGTGTGTTCCCATATAGCTGACGTCCTATGAAATGTTCAAAGAGTATGGCATGTTAGCAGTCAGTGGGCCAACCTGGGACCAGTTACCACCTTTCCAGTGGAGCACTTCCCCTTATGAAGACTTGGTCCACATGGGCCACCCTGATGTGTGGGATTTCAACCCTATAAAAGTCACCTGGGCACCTTGATTGTTAAATGTGAGAACTGAGTGCATGCTCTAGTGTTATAACAAAGGGAAATAATCTTTGTCTTCGTGTGACATTAATTTTTTTTCCTGTCTTTGTGTTTTGTTAGTTAACAGACCTCTATGGCTATTGAGAGAATCGCTGAATATAATTTATGATATCACAATAATATTTTGATTATGATTACACTGTTTCATTCTTGTAATTTTTTTGATAAATGATTTTTTTTTTTTGTTTAAATATTTTTTCAATAAACAATACCTTGATTTTATTTTGGTAAATGTGTGTTTTTATAGCACAAGGTTGAGTCAGTATACAGGTGGATCTTAGTCAATTCGAATCTCATTGAAAAGTTTATTTCAGCAATTAAATGTAAAAGGTGAATCTCAGTCAAACAAGCAGTGTATTTCTGTTCCTTTTGCACTATAAACCTTTTATTAGAAGGTCCTGGGCTCGAATCCTGGCCTGGCTTCTTTCTGTATGGACTTTGCATGTTCTCCCTGTGGGTGCGTGGGTTCTCCACCTGCCTCCCACAGTCCAAAAATATGCATTTTAGGTCAATTGGTTTCTCTAAATCACCCCTAGGAGTAAGTGCATGTGTGGATAGTTGTTTGTCCTGTGACTACGTTGCCATGTGATGGATTGGTGACTTGTACACCAGTTATAGACAATGAATGGATGGCTTACAGCTAATAAAAACATTACTTATTTTCATATGGTATTCTTATGAGACCAACTGTTCTCACATAATTATAATACGATATGAGACCAACTGAAACAAAATATTGTTTTTCATACAGAGTTGTCAGCCTACTGAAAAGCATGTCCATGTAGTATACAATATATGTACAGGTCCTTCTCAAAATATTAGCATATTGTGATAAAGTTCATTATTTTCCATAATGTCATGATGAAAATTTAACATTCATATATTTTAGATTCATTGCACACTAACTGAAATATTTCAGGTCTTTTATTGTCTTAATACGGATGATTTTGGCATACAGCTCATGAAAACCCAAAATTCCTATCTCACAAAATTAGCATATCATTAAAAGGGTCTCTAAACGAGCTATGAACCTAATCATCTGAATCAACGAGTTAACTCTAAACACCTGCAAAAGATTCCTGAGGCCTTTAAAACTCCCAGCCTGGTTCATCACTCAAAACCCCAATCATGGGTAAGACTGCCGACCTGACTGCTGTCCAGAAGGCCACTATTGACACCCTCAAGCAAGAGGGTAAGACACAGAAAGACATTTCTGAACGAATAGGCTGTTCCCAGAGTGCTGTATCAAGGCACCTCAGTGGGAAGTCTGTGGGAAGGAAAAAGTGTGGCAGAAAACGCTGCACAACGAGAAGAGGTGACCGGACCCTCAAGAAGATTGTGGAGAAGGGCCGATTCCAGACCTTGGCGGACCTGCGGAAGCAGTGGACTGAGTCTGGAGTAGAAACATCCAGAGCCACCGTGCACAGGTGTGTGCAGGAAATGGGCTACAGGTGCCGCATTCCCCAGGTCAAGTCACTTTTGAATCAGAAACAGCGGCAGAAGCGCCTGACCTGGGCTACAGAGAAGCAGCACTGGACTGTTGCTCAGTGGTCCAAAGTACTTTTTTCGGATGAAAGCAAATTCTGCATGTCATTCGGAAATCAAGGTGCCAGAGTCTGGAGGAAGACTGGGGAGAAGGAAATGCCAAAATGCCAGAAGTCCAGTGTCAAGTACCCACAGTCAGTGATGGTCTGGGGTGCCGTGTCAGCTGCTGGTGTTGGTCCACTGTGTTTTATCAAGGGCAGGGTCAATGCAGCTAGCTATCAGGAGATTTTGGAGCACTTCATGCTTCCATCTGCTGAAAAGCTTTATGGAGATGAAGATTTCATTTTTCAGCACGACCTGGCACCTGCTCACAGTGCCAAAATCACTGGTAAATGGTTTACTGACCATGGTATCACTGTGCTCAATTGGCCTGCCAACTCTCCTGACCTGAACCCCATAGAGAATCTGTGGGATATTGTGAAGAGAACGTTGAGAGACTCAAGACCCAACACTCTGGATGAGCTAAAGGCCGCTATCGAAGCATCCTGGGCCTCCATAAGACCTCAGCAGTGCCACAGGCTGATTTCCTCCATGCCACGCCGCATTGAAGCAGTCATTTCTGCCAAAGGATTCCCGACCAAGTATTGAGTGCATAACTGTACATGATTATTTGAAGGTTGACGTTTTTTGTATTAAAAACACTTTTCTTTTATTGGTCGGATGAAATATGCTAATTTTGTGAGATAGGAATTTTGGGTTTTCATGAGCTGTATGCCCAAATCATCCGTATTAAGACAATAAAAGACCTGAAATATTTCAGTTAGTGTGCAATGAATCTAAAATATATGAATGTTAAATTTTCATCATGACATTATGGAAAATAATGAACTTTATCACAATATGCTAATATTTTGAGAATCAATCAGAATAAAATACATTAAAGTTAGTGGTTGTGGTGACATGTAAAAAGTGTAAATAATGTGCATCATTTTGCACAGCACTGTAACTTATGCTTATCTAAATTGACAAGTGCCTGTGAAGCACCCACCTGCGTAAATGCGAGCCAGGCTATATCCCAGATCTCTGGCTGCCAGTTCCAGGTAACTGGGTGATCTGGAAGCTGCTATCTGAACAAACTGCTCCAGTTCAGACAGAGCATCACCGACTGCTTTCACGGCTGGGGCCATTGAGGAAACACCCGAGGCACCTGCAAGCAGTGCCTGCAAGAAAACAGTCGCAGCTGTCATTCCTGCTTCCAGTAAATAATCTTTCCCAACAGGATCTGCTTCCGTCTCCGTACCTTGATGTGTGTGAAGTAAGCATGCAGAACCATTCCTGAACTACGAGCTACGCAGCGCAGCACATCCAGGGACAAAACATTTGTTGTTCCTTCCCATATACTCAACACCTATTAGAGAAACAAACTATGAGTTTCAAAAACCATAAAAAGACAGGAAAAAGTTGTTTGAAGCAACTCCACCTGTGCATCGCGGAGTATTCCAGGCAGCCCAGTATCTTCAATGTATCCCTGTCCACCAAAGCTTTCCAGACCTTCAGATACTACAGCCACAGCCTAAGAGAAACAAAATCACAACTGTCAGATACTCTGAATACCCTGATCAAAAACTACTTTTACATTTGCAAAAGCAGCTTACCTGCTTCCCAGTGTACAGTTTAACCACAGGGGTGAGCAGACGAAGGAGGTGCACATCGAGCTGGCTGGCAAGGCCGCTCTCCTCTCGGCCCAACAGACGACACACATCCATCACCAGAAGAAAAGCTGCACGAGTCTCCACCTGTCCAAATCAAGTAGATGTTTCAGAGTTTAATTGGTTGTACTGTGTTCTGACAAAAATGTTCACACTCCTTGAACTTGATCACATTTTGTCACTTTACAACTGCAAACTTCAATGTGTTTTATTGTGATTTAATGTGGGAAAGTCTACACCAACCATGCTTCCACCAGCGAATGGTAGCGTTAATGACAGGATTTATTTACACATAACAATCTGAGAAATGTGGCAAGATAAAAGTTCTGCCCCCTTTTACTTTGATGACACAAAGTAATCTAGTTTTAGCCTTTGGATTTGTCATCAAAATAGTAAATAGAGTTCACCTGTGTGTGTAATTTAGCCACAGTATAAATCCAGGTGTTTTGTGAAGAAGTCCTGTTTCCAGTTTGCTATAATTTTTCAAGGGGTCACAGCACACACCAGGAAGAAGATGCTCTGGTTAGATAAGAGCAAAACTGGAAATTTCTAGCCCACATGCTAGAGGTCATGTGTGGCGGTAAACTAACATCACAGCCCAAACACAACACACCTATGATGAGACATGGTGGTGGACAGAAAGCCTTCACTTTCAGCAGCACAACTACCTTGAACATACAGTCAGAAATACATTGGGATGCTTTAAATCAGTGGTCGGTAACCTTTACTATCCAAAGAGCCTTGTGGCTTGACAAATGAACTTTGTCCAGAGTCACAAAGATACATGATCATTTGAAAAAGAACAAATTGTTCAAAATACCATAGAAAAAGTTGTTTGTTCTATGATCAGATCAAGAAACAATTATTTTATTTCTATTTTTACATTTAAGAATAAAGAAAAAAAATTACTTATTCAAAAAATAAATAAATATATAAATAAATGCATTTTCTTGAACATTATATATATGGAAAACAAAAAAAACTTTTTGACTTAATAAAAAAAATTTAATTGCACCACTAATTTAGTTTTGTTGAACAAATACTTTGCAGAAATTGCCTAAAAACACAGAAAAACTGTCATAAAAGTCATTTTCATAAGCTTTATATATAAAAACATCAGTCAGTCAGTCATTTTCTACCACTTATTCCATAGTGGGTCACAGGGAAGCTGGTGCCTATCTCCAGCAGTCTATGGGCGAGAGGCGGGGTACACCCTGGACAGGTTGCCAGTCCATCGCAGGGCAACACACAAACAACCATGCACACACTCATTCATACACCTAAGGGCAGTTTAGAGTTACCAATTAACCTAACAGGCATGTCTTTGGACTGTGGGAGGAAGCCGGAGTACCCGTTGAGAACCCACGCATGCACGGGGAGAACATGCAAACTCCATGCAGAAAGACCCCCGGCCAGGAATCGAACCCAGGACCTTCTTACTACCAACTGCGCCACCGTGCAGCCCTATAAAAACATTGCACAGTTTTTTCTTATTTTGGCCAAAGTTATTAAGGGTCACTATGGAGGCCCTTAAGAGCCACAGGCAACTCCAGAGCCGCGGATTGCAAACTCCTGGTTTAGATCAAAGCATATTAATGTTTTAGAATGGCCCAATCAAAGTCCAGACCTAAATCCAATTGAACACTAGCCAGTCTTGAAAATGTCAGGTTCACAGGTGCGACCCAATCTAACTCAGCTTGAGCTGCAAATGGGCAAAAGTTTCTCTAAATGTGCGAAGCTGTCAGGTACATACCTCGAAAGAATCACAGCATTAACTGCTGAGAGGAGTAGCTCAACAAAGTATAGACTCAAAGGACTCAACCATGTTTTCCTTTCAGTTCATAATTTGGGTTGATGTGTCACATAAAATCCAAATAAAATACACTGAAGTTTGTGGTTTTATTATGACAAACTGTGAAAAGGTTCAAGGGGGCGTGAATACTTTTGCAATGCATAGTACACCTCTACCTCCATCCTTGCAAGAGTCTGCATATGCAGTGGGTGGTCTTTAAGAAGCTTTCCAAAGGCAGTGCGGCGGGTGGCATAGTCACGCGCCAACTGGACCACTCTGTGAGCAGACACATTATTTCATCAGCTTACTGAGGAGAGGCCCCCACAGAATCAGAGCAGAATTCAGGGGAAGTATTATGATGAGGGGTCCTGCCTTCTCATTGCAGCGGCTGCAGAAACGCTGTTGTGAATCCTGGTTATTGTCAGCATGTTCGCTATGGAGGCCACGCCTCTGCCTTCTTCTGAGAGCTGGTGACAAACAAAATCTGGATCAGACAGAGCAGTAAAGCAGCACTACAACATGAGGCACTGCATTACACAATAAAGCATTTGTGGATTGGAGCTGATGCAAGATCACTCAGCCTGAAAATCTAAAATCCAAATATTCATAAATGATCTGCTGCTCCACACACTGATCACAATGAAATATCTAAGTATAACTCAGGATGTGCCTTGAGTCCAGACTACAGACAGATTCAGCATGTTTGGAGCTGTTCAGTTCAGCATAAAGCCCAAAGCTAAGGAGATTAAATAAAACATATTTGAACATTGGGGCAAGTCAAGACAGCAATCTGAAATCCCAGCTTACTGTTGTACAGCAGCTTTTACTGTATTTTATGTAATGGATAGAGGTTTTGAGTAATTCTGTCTAAACGTAGAGAGGTTTAATAGCCTGGTGTAGATTTATATGTTATAATGATTATCAGATATCCATCCATTAATCCATTGTCTATACCCACTTAGCCTTGCAGGGTCATGGAGCAGCCGATGCTTGTCTCGAGTGGTCATTGGGCGAGAGTCAGGCTACACCCTGGACAGGTCCATCATAGGGCAACACAGAGACAAACAGGACAAACATCCATGCACACAGTCCAATGTTATTAACTGACCTAACAGTCATGTTTTTGGACTGTGGGAGGAAGCTGGAGAACTACCTGAAGAAAGACTCAGGCCACGATTCAAACTCAGACCTTCTTACTCGTGCAGTCCTTTATTATTATTAATATTATTATTAGAATAAATTTTTTTTTCTTGTTCTTGTTTGTGACACAAAGCTAAAATAACATAGGACTGAATTTAGCTAGAAATATGAATTAACTGTTTCATGCTGGATTACTATTAGAAATAAGCAAACTGTTTTTATTTTATTTGGTTGTTTTTGGCATGTGTTTACTGGTCATAATTTAAAAGCCAACAGACTGTAACATCTGCACAGTTTCTGTGGATGGAGAAACCTCTACCGACACAGATACAAATAGTTTTCGTATGAGCTTGTTGGTTAAAATATTGCACTAAAAATCTGCCTTTTCCAGTTAGTCAGCGGCGTGAAGGTGACGGATGAAGTGTTGAGCCTTTGTTTATTCTCTAGTAGTCAATAGCTCTTTAAGATCCATCAATCCATTTTCTATTAGTCTCTTCATCCTTTTCGAACTGTTTTCCGGTGGTTGCTCTATCATTTATTACAGTGAATTCTCCAAATTGCACAACTATGTTAGCTACCCTGCATTTATTAACACACAGCTACTCATTTGTGTTAAAAGGAGTCTGTAGTATTACTGTAAAAAGCAATGATGCTGCACACTTCACTGACTCTATATGCAGGCAGGCCATCCAGGAGCAGCTCAGCAGTTGGCATCTGTCGTGTCCCCAGCTTGTCCTTCAGTCTCTGAACTTCAATGCCCTGCAGTCGGCCGTCCTCACCTCGACTCACCTCTGCGTAAAAGAGAGACAAGCCCCTGCTACCCTGCGGACAGAAACAAGCCTAGTCAGAGGAATCACACGCTCTCGGGCCGCCTTGGATTATGTTAGACACAGTGCAGTGGAAATCAGCAGTACGGGTGTTGTTGATCCCGATCTGTCCTGAACTCTTGCCAAGGTGAGAGTCATGTCTGCGTCTGTGGCCGACGTGAACCACTTGAAGCCGTGTAGTTTATAGGATCCATCTGTTTGGGGAACGGCCACCGTCTCCGTGCCGGTGCCTGAAGAAAATGAGAAGCTATAAAGCAAGTACATTTATATAGAGTTATATTTGCTTTTCAAAGACTCAACAGTTCTCAGACTGAATGGGAGAAGGTTCCAGAGTCCTGATGCTATTAAATAAGTAAATATTCAAATATGTATTTATCCAGATTTGTTAAACATACAAAGGGACCTAAGTGATTTATAAACACATTAGAATCATTCTCCTGAGTTTGAACTTCATGAGTCATTAAACTTCTCTGGTGGAGAAAGTGCCCCCTATTGTTTATCTCTAAAATGAAGGCAGCACTGATTCACACTAGAAAAATGTGTCTCTAACTGACCCACATCTGATCCTCCCTGTCTCTCAGTCATCCACTGTCCAGACGTCCAGAAACGTTCAGGCTGACGGCTGATCAAGCGACCGTAGGCTTCCTCCACTGGCAGTGAAACACCTGTAGACTTCACATACACAGGTAGACAGATTTTAGCTGCTAAACACATAGCATGACTTTGCAGGACAAAAAAAACTTAAATGTAAATCAAGCTGAAACATAAATCTTTTGTTTACATTAAGTAACTTTAGTGAAACCAAACTTCGGCATATTTTATTGGGATTTTATATGTTTTATATGGAAAGTGATTTCAAAGTGGTTTTCGAAGGTTGTTTTATTAGTAAAACTCTGTGTGGTGTGGTGTGCCTTTGTATTCCCCTGTGTCTGGGGGGGGTGGGGGGGGGGGGTGTTCCAGGTTTGTACCAGGTTTTATTAAATAATTACTATGTGTTTACCTCCATCTACATCAACTCTGACCAGCTTCCCTGTCGCTGCTGAAGCAAAGTTTACCGAGGATTCGGGGATTTTAAACTTACTTGGATGACCTTTGCAGCTCCATCTGTCATGGCAAGAGGACAGGTGTAGAGACCAGACGAGGGGGAGAAAATGTACAACTTGCTCATCTGGTAAACACGACTAGAACACACACACACACACATACACACACAAAATGTATCCAACCAGAAACTAACAAACTCTGGTCATTAAACTCAAGTAATAAAAAAAGGAAAAGAACAGGCCTACCTCCACTCCCCAAAAGACTTTTCGTAGCCAATGGCAACCAGTCCTTCCTGTGCTGAGAGGTCCTTGAGGCGTTTCCAGGCTGCAGAGGTCACGATGTGGTCCACTCTCTGACCCCAGGGATCAAAATGCACTAGCCGAGGAGGGTTAAGCTCACACTCTCTACCCCAAATGTCTATTTCTTTTGC
The DNA here is from genome assembly GCF_021462225.1 of Girardinichthys multiradiatus. Lineage (NCBI taxonomy): Eukaryota > Metazoa > Chordata > Actinopteri > Cyprinodontiformes > Goodeidae > Girardinichthys > Girardinichthys multiradiatus. Next base: position 33,259,329 of record NC_061805.1, on the reverse strand, counting down.
CACGCGCTCTCCAAATGCATTCAAGTCAGACCAAACAGCCTGAGAACAAGACAAAGCACATAAAATCACCTAAAAATGGTAGATCCAGTTAATCTGATTAAGTTAAACTGTTTTCAGGCTGTTTTTCAAATCTTACAAAAAAACAAAAGTAGTGTTGCAATAGGTGATTTCTGCTCAGAATACCTCCTGTGGCAGGTGTCTCTTTAGGTATCCCCTAAGCAAGACATCCTCCAGAAATGGATTCTTCAGGACTGGCTGGCCCTGAAAGAAAGATCCCACGCTGGCTCTGCTGAAAGGCAGGTAACCTGCTGCATCTGATGCTGCCTCCCACAGATGTTCTTCATCACGTTTTCTTGCCCCAGGCTCAGTTGCACGGGCTGATCTGATGTGGACAAGCGGTCGGGTAACGCCACACCACAGCCTACAGCAGCTGCTGCCAGCTGCACGTCTGCTCAGGATGGCTGGGGATGCTGCCATGGCTTTAGGATCTGCCTGCTAACAGAAACTAGAGTCGCTGACTTGTTTCTGCAAAAAAAAAAAAAGAAATTGTTTCTGCTTTTACCTCCCGTATCATCCTAATCCTCTACATGGTAGCAAAATAGACATGGATCCTCTTCCAGCCTTGTTTGTCATGATTTGGGTTGATCAAAACCTTTCAATTAAAGCTCTGACTGTAGATAAAGGAAAGTTTAGGGTGAGGAGATATTTTTATAGAGTCGTTTCCTGGCTTAGTCGAATGGCATGTTCTCTTGTTTTGCCTACTTTGAACAGTGAGTAAGAGAAATAGACCTCTGTGTTTCATTACATTTATGTACCAGGGAAACAGGAGGTCACTGATTTTACAGCTTCTAGACAAACTGATTGACTAATACTAAAATAAATAATTTTCTGTAATGCTTGTTATGCCAATAATTGTGACACTGAGGATTTTATTAAAAACATCTAATAATTAACAAGGATTTATTACAGAGGCAAACCTGAAAAATTTCACATCTCATTTCTGTCAATTTCACAATATCAGCACACATTTAAAACATGTTTGAATGGTAGAGACGTTACAACTAGGAGATGTCATCATTCCCTCTCACAAGAACTGAAAGACCATCAGGAAAAATAGGCCTCCAGTAAACGCAATTCAGGTGTAAGTTAGCCCTCCCTACTTCATGCATTCATGTAGAAGAACAATGTGTGTCACTATAAAGTTATTGCTGTAAGATCATTTCTGCAGTTCTGTAGGAAGGCCAGTCGCTAACTTCAGTGCTGTGTTCTTGTAATATCTTCAGAGTGGGATATTTCACAGCTAAATATATAGCGACACTAATGTCTCATTTTCAGTTTCTTCATTCATGATTCCATCACAAAGTCTGCATGACATTCAGAAACTGAGCCCAAAGGAATAAGCATCACCTCTGCACACAGAAAATATTATGCAAAGCCAGGCTTTTTCTTTGCACTGTACACATGGAAAAGGCTTTTGTGAACGCAATTTCACATTTTGTCCATGATAAATGTTTTGTGGAGTTTGTCCTTCTTGTGTGTATTTGTATTGACCACTGTCGAATTTTGTAGCCGTTGGCATCTGAGGGAATCAGAGAACCTGAGTGTCCGGGTTAGGCCCTTTTTGGAAATCATGTTATGACGACAGAGATATTAAAAGCAGAAATTTGCAAACCCTTTTTACGCTTTTCTCTGAGGAACATTGCTTTAAAACAGCTTAATGAATTTCTCAGACAGTGGTTAACCATCTCTGGATTCTCTAGGTATACCCTATGAGATTATCATTTCATTAGCACTGGTTTTGCAGACATTTCTTACAATTAAATGCCTTTCAGTAATCTGATTACCAGTCTTCAATGACCTCTGTTCCAAGTGATTTTGGTTTGTGGTAATGAACTGAAGAGATATCAACAAACTGAAATATATTAGGTTCTTATGCAGAAAATAAAACGTAGAAATCAATTTGGATTTGTTGTTTGGGCTTTTACCGCTTTACTATGAAATCAATTTAAAATGTATTTGTTGTCCATTTTAGAGAAGTTTTGGCGTTTATAACTTTAACAACAGAGGAAGGACTATTACTATTCATTAATAAATAGTAATACAGCTTTAATTATAATGTCATGTAATGATATGGAATACCGAAAATAAACAACAGGGCCAGAGAAGTGGGTCAAAGTTCATTTGACTCCGTTGTTACGTATGAACAGATCTTTGCTGTACAGTTTTATTAACCTGCTGTTACTCATTTTTACCAACAATCTGATGGTTAATCTGACTAAAACCCTGTTAGTCGGACTTTGCTGCTTGGTTGTGACTTTTGACAACAGCAGGAAACAAGCGAGCAAACGGAAGCGTTTTAACGAGCTGATTACTTTTCAGTTTAATGCTATAACTGCTAGCAACTTTGCATTGTTAGCCACTTCAATGCTGAACCAGTTTCACATCAGATTTAAAGGGTTTTCAGGTGTAAACGACGCGCAAAGACACGAACCTGACGTTAGCCGAGAAGCACCAAGCAGCAGGAAACCTCGCCTTCAAAATAAAAGTCGGGTATGGTGACGTGCGTTGCAAAAGTATTCATACACGTTGAACATTTTCGCGTTTTGTCACATCAGAATCACAACATTTAAGGTATTTTCTGCTGTAGGTTCAGCTGCATATCTTTTGAGGTAGGTTTCTTACACTTTGCACATCTACAGAAAGACGCTTTTTCTCGTTATTCTTTACTGAATAACTGAAACTCAGTCCGATTGGATGCCTCTGTGGACATAATTTTTCAGTTCTTACTTCAGATTACCAATCTGATTTTTCTCTGGACTTTGACTGGGCCATTCTTAAACATGAGTATTCTATGATCCAAACCGTTCCACTGTAGCTTTGGCTCAATGTTTGGGTTGCTATATATGCAGTCAGGTGAACCTTCGCCCCAATTTTAAATCTTCTGCAGCCTCTGACAGGTATTCTCCTAGGAGTTAGCTCCATCCATCTTGCCATCAACTTGCCCTGAGAAAAGCATCCCCACAGCATGCTACGGCCATCACTGTGTTTCACAACAGGAATGGTGTTTGGAGTGATGTGCACGTTTTTCCACCACACATTGTGTTTTTCATATTGACAAGAAAGTTCCGTTTCAGTCTCCTCTGACCATCACATATAGTAAAGTTTTCAAGTTTAGCCAGTAAACAAAAGAAAGCTGAGAATGTAAGACAAATCCACGATATTTGTAATAAGACTCTACTAAACGAAAGTCCCAAACAAAAATGTATCCTCTCACAGTCCTCACCAGACAGTATTTACATTAATAAATGGAAGAGGGGGAAGGAAATTCACTATATTTCTGCAGACTTGAAAAAAGAAGACAGGAACAAAACACAATAAAGAAACTAATAATTGATAACCTGGAATTTACTGATCATGTCAGGACTTTAAAGGCACTTTTCCAGTTCTATAGCCAGCTGTACTCCTTTTATTCCAATGCAGATGCAGAGATTTTCTTTGACTCTATCAGAGAACAAATCCCTATGGTTGACAAGTGCTTAAGGAATTTATGTGACCAGAAATCAGAGCAGAGGCAGTAGAAAAAGCATTGAAATGTTTAGCTTTAGATAAATCTCCAGGCTTAGATGGTCTAAGAAGTAACTTTTATAGACACTTTTGACAATATGTTATGTTTAAAATGCTAAAAGAAGTCTCTACAATGTTTATTTTACGAACTACGATGATGCAGGGATTCATATCCCTAATTCTCAAACCCGGCAAAGATCTAAAAATAATCGACATCCTCCCCCCATACAACTCAATAAAATGGATGTCAAATTTCGCCCCCACTATTTATTGCAGTGGCAGAGACGCCTTCTGTTCTTATCAAAAATCTGATTTTTAAAAACTCAGTATAGGGTAAACAATTAATCATTTGGCAGTTGATAAAGCAAAATTTATGAAAAACTGCGACCAACTCCCTTCATACAAATCCTACAAAATCCTTGATACAATAGAATCGTTCTCTAAAGCACCCAGACTAAACTGAAATCTCCAAGAATTGTTACCTATTCATAATTCTAGTCAGTCAATAATATTCCTGTTAAAACCACTGTCAAATATTAAAATTAATACACAGAACTAAAGTCATAACCTGGAAAAAAGCTAACTTTAAAGAACCAAAATTTGTGTATAACTTTATATTGTCTATCGTTTATTATTAAATCACTTTATGGTCAGTTTATTCAGTACTTGAGTAGCCATTCTGACAAATATTCTCTTAATCTTGAGTAAGATTTTGGATTTCTCACTTTTTACTCGAGTAAAAATGTTGTAGTGCTATTTTTACTTGAGTACTTCTTTTTGTTCTCTGCGTGGTCACGTACAGCACAACAGCAAAATTCCTATTTAGTTGCTAGTTATCCACTATTATTTTCCAGCTGGAACTCAGTGGGCAGTGATAATGAAGAAGCCTCAGTTTACATCCATTCTAAACCAGCTGCAGGAGTAAGGCATAACTGAGGAACACTGTCAAGGTCCAACACCTGTCCCTGCAGCGATTCCTTGACATTTTTACCAGACCACCAGGGTGTGTTCATGATGCATGGATGCTGAGAGCATCCAGCTTCTCTGAAACATGGCAGAGGATGGGCAAGTACAGGTTGCTGGGAGACAACATCTACATCGGACAGGATCCCATTTTTCCATCACTCCTAAATGGGACAATGGTGCTCTTACTGTAGCAGACCACCAACAGAGCTCCCAGATCAGCCGTGGAAGGGTGATTGTGGAACAAGCCTTTCGGCGGTTAAAGTCCAAATGGAGGCATCTTTGTGATCTGCAGAACACAAGACTGGATGCTGTGGTGATGATTGTCCTGGCAGCCTGCTTTTTGCATAATTTCTCTGTTGGGGGTTCAGAAAGGTGCCAGAACCACCCACATAGCTGCCCAGGGGAGGAGGAAGGAAATGAATGACTGAGATTTGAACTGAAAGACCTCAGATGAGAAGCCAAATAAAATATATTCTGCTACAAAATAGATGTCCAGTTTGCATTTTTAAACTTTTTTGCAAAAACAATGATTTATCTAGTGCTGTTTCAATAAGGTATTAGGATACATCATTCTTTTTTTCCATTAAAGCTGTGTTCTCCACACTACTGCCATCTCATCTATTATTTAAAGCAAGTCGTGAGGAAGCAAATAATGAATACTGCATTTAATAGTTATTACTAAAGCAAAAAATCCCACAGTGCCAATTCTATGAACACTTCAGAATAAAAATGAACATTTCCACAAAGAAACGTCACCTAGTATTTACAGATGTTTCCTAAACATACTGAGAATTGCACTGTTGTGGTTGCAGCACAGGGACATCGGAAGCATGCCAGAACAATATACCTGTACAGTACATGGAGATGAGCGTGAATTAAAGGGTTCTAGTGAGTGTAGTGCAGTATAAGTGTCAGTTGGTTACACGTTTTAAAACGGACGGGCAGCTTTTGTATGTTTCTGCTTCTCCACACCCAAATCCTATTATTCAATTATCAGCAGGACTCTGGAGAACTTCATTGCACGCTGAAGAGATAATTCAGCCATTAGATTCAGGTGTGCTGGATCAGGGACACATCTAAAATTGACAGGACATCAGCCCCTGAGGACTGGAGTTGTCCATCCAGTCTTCTGTTTAATGGAATCCTACGTATCACTGAACACTTGCGCAACTTTACATCCATTACCCATAGTCTGTTTTGAAGTAAAACAAGAAAAATGCCTTGGTGATAAATCCACCAGTAAGATTTTCTTTTTTTTTTTTGATAAATAAGAGAATCACAAATATGCAAAACTGAACATTTTTGAGTGTTAAATGTGTAACAGCTTTTTTTAAACGTGTTGAAAGCATCGAATTCAAAATGAGTGAATATTTGCAAAAAAAACCCATAAAGTTTATCAATTTGAACATTAAATATATTGTCTTTGTATTCAGTTGCTTATAGGTTAAAAAGGATTTGCAAATCATTGTATTCTGTTTTTATTGACATTTTACTCAACATCCAAACTTCATTGGAAATGGGGTTGTATAATCAGGGTTTCAGGTAACAAAAAAGTGTTTCACTTTGGACTTTTATGTTCACAATGCATCAAACACAGGCAGATAAAAGTGAAATGATCCTGAACCGGTTTTATTGTTGTAAGTAAAGTTTGTCAAAAATACACAACACTTGCTTCAATTAGGACTGAAAAGCATGCACCGTTCATGAAAACGTTTCCATAACTCGTTAAAAATCTTTTCAAAATGAAGAACACAGCCACTAAATAATAAACATACACTTAGCTTTTCTTTCAAAAATAAACAAAGAGGAATCGAAGCATAAACGTAGAGGCTTTGAAGGAACATTTATACTGATAAAACCAAGCTTGTAGCTCCTGTTGGTGGATGTGGCATCTCACACTTTAACATGGACAAACTAACCAGGATGAACAAAGATAACGGGCAACGCTGATGCATATTTTTATTTTAGTGTACAAAAATAAAAGCTACTGTTGAGAGGAGTATTTTTTGACTTGCTGTGCTGCCACTTGCGGTGTGTAATCCCCACCTGATGGAGGGCCAAATGAAGAACAAGTGTAGCTCATCACATATAAAAGGGAGCTTTCATTAACCTACACAAATTACAACCTTAAATGCGGATAACATGTTTTAAACAGATGGATATAATCTATAAGCAAATATATAAAAAGGACTAAAAGGAAAACCACAGGGCTAACCGACAATACAGAAATAAATCAAACTTAGGGTTTAAGATGTGGAGAGATCGAGAAATGAATACATCCCCAAATACTCATGGATCACTGGACAGAAGCAGTGGTCTTTAGGAGTTGTCAGTAAGCATCGGTTGTAGCTGAACACTCTCCGGTCTTCTTTAGTCGCCTTTGGTGAGGAGGTCCTCTATGTATGCATCCAGTTCATCATCCGTGTTTATGTCAATATCCTTAAAATGCCAAGAAAAAGGAAGAAGTCCAAATCAGGCCAAACATGTAACATGAGAAACAATGCGTACTGCAGAGTGGTAAGTCTTACCTCCTGCACTTTTTGTAGAAGTGCTACAATATTAGTTCGTAGCTTTTGTAGTTTTTCATCTGCTTCCTTCAGTTTGAGCTCAGTGGTGTTGTTCTTTTCCTCCACAGCTTTGGCCCTGGCATCAGCTCTGCTCTGATACGAGTTGCACAACGACTGGAGACCCGACTCATACTGCTGGAAGTACTCTTTCTACACAGAGGGGAAAAAACATGTCAGAATAGCCCTTCAATCAGGGTCAGAACCACCAGCCTTGTATGTATTATGTTTCTTTCTCTCCTGATATCCAGCATCAAATCAATGAATTTTAAAATCATCAATATTAGACGTTCTGATCTCAACTCCAGGAACCAGCTGTTGGTCCACCATCTATGATTTCATGTCAGTTGTATTCACAGCCTGCTGTGCAGCTGCAATTGGGTCAGCCATTGGCTTACAAATCTGCATCATAGGCAGTGCATATCAATCTGTTTTTCTAACAAATCTGGGCTTTTCCCAACAAAATGTATTTACCCTTTACAATGATGTTCAGAAGAAGGCAAACTGATTATTTATAACTGTTGAGTCAGATGAATCTTATCAGTTTCTTGGACAAAAACCAAACTGATCAGGACATGCTTGGTTGGATCACGTATCTTACCAAAGGAAAGGCCATCAGCTCCTCAGCTGTCATGCTGTTTACATCCTCCTTGGGAATCCGGAAAGCAGGAGGGAAAAAGTAACGCAGCATCGTCCTGAAAAAAGAACAGAATGAAGGACGTCCGTCACATCTGTGGACATTCGATGAAAATAGACACACAAGTACATCTCAACAAATTACAATATTATCGTCAATTTCATTCATTTCTGGTAATTTAGATGATTATCTGCACTCAATACATGGTTGGGACTTCCTTTTACATGAATTCAATGTATTAGTGCAGCGAGGCGATCCGTCTGTGGTTCGTCTCGGGTGTAATGGAAGGCCCGGTTGCTTTCTTTATGTCATAGAAAAGTTTAAAGGAAGTTGGGCGCGGCGCTGATGGTGTAGGAGCGAAAGCGCGCAACCATGTGCAGATGCTACAGTCCTCGAAGCGGCCGTCCCGGGTTTGAGTCCCGGACCCGGCGACATTTGCCGAATGTCTCCCCCTCTCTCTACCCGTCTTTCCTGTCTGCCTACTGTCAAAAGAAAAATACAAAAATAAAGGCCACTAGTGCCAAAAACATATCTTTAAAAAAAAAAAAAAAAGTTTTTAAGGAAGTTTAACGGAAATCATATCAATGATTTGAAATGTACTGTGCTTGAAGTAATCCCTACAGATCAAATGACACACACTGTGATAGGAATGTATAGGCCACCTAATATAAACAGTGTTTTATGATCTGTTAAATTCTCTCCTATTTGGAGATGTAAAAGCCGCAGATACTCTTATTGATCAAGCCATTACAAATCAGCCAGACAGCATTTTGAAAAGATAATTTGGTCACAGGGCTATCAGATCATAATTTTAAATTGTTTCTGAGAAAGATTAATAAAAAGAGGTTCATTTACTCATCATTCAATAAGTCAGATCATCTCAGAATTCCAGAAAGAGTTATTAAATCTTGAATTTTAAAGATGTTGACTGGAATCAATATTGATCAGGAAATAATATGGATAACAACTGCTCGACTTTTATGAATGAACTTAAAACAACTATTAATCGCTTCGTGAAAAAGGTAAAAGTCAGGACAAAGAAAGTACATCTCCCATTGTAAAATGAAACGATATGTTCATTAATGAAACAAAGAGACGGTGCCCTTAAGGTGGCGCTAAAGACCAAGTCAGAAAATGACAGACGTGTGTTCACTGCATTAAGAGAAAGTTATAAAGGAACTCAGAAATGTTAAGGCCACATTCTTCATTAATGCCATCACTGAAGCAAAGGGCAATGCCAAACTAAATTTGGCAAAATCTAAAAAAAATGGGTTGGACAAAGAAATAAGAACCAAACCATTCGACTGGAAATCAAAGGGAACGTGACGTGATCCTGGTATTGTGGCAAATGCATTTAACATATATTTGGTTGATGCAGTTAGAAACATGACTTAGGATGACAACTCAGACTTTATATAAATCACATAATTTCACTCAGTTATTTGCAAAAATCACATGCTAAAGTTATCTAAGGGATGGATACCGTTTTCTCAAAAACTCACAAAGATGCTCTTATTCCAGTCATCCGCAAAATCATCAGCTGGTCAATCGGTGCAGGAATGTTTCCCAGCGCTTGGAACACCACGGTAATAACACCGATTTTTAAAGCAGGGAACCATCAAGATTTGTCCAATTACAGATCCATTAGCATTATTCCAGCACTGTCTGAAGTTATTGAAAGATTTATCTCTGAACAAATCACATCACATTTGAATTCTACAGAAAATACACTGCATCCCACACAGTTTGGCTTCAGGAAAAACCATTCCACGGAAACTGCTCCCAATTTGTTACTGGAAAACATCAGATCTAAACTCGATAAAGGGGCCATATTTTGATGAATAAACTGCATAAGTACAACATTTCACCCACTGTAATACTGTGAATAAAATCATATTTGGAAAATAGAATGCAGTGTGTTCGGGTCAATAACAATACTTCTTCTATGATTGATAACTGTATAGGTGTGCCACAAGGATCAACCTTGGTCCCCCTCTTATTCACCCTATATATCAACGATCTACCAGACGCATGTCCATGTGCAACATGTCAAATGTAGGCAGATGACACAGTCATCTACTTACATTCAAAAACTAAGACTCAAGCTGCTAAGGAACTTTCATCAGCAGTGGTATCTGTTATAAACTGGTTGAACAATTCATGTTTATACCTAAATCTGGATAAAACAGTTTGTATGTACATTTTTTTAAAGCACAAAACAGAGAAGCAGTTTAGGCAATGGAGCCCAGAGCAGAGGAGATTGTGACGTTCCATTTAGAAAAAGCAGTTTTGGGCAGTTATCTTTTTCTGTGAGAGCATCACACACCTGCAACATTTCTTCCCACAGACCTCAGGAACATTTCGTCACTCAAAAGTTTCTCTAAATCAGTAAAAACGTGGCTCCTGGACAATCAAATATGCACACACAATTTGCGTTTGATCAACATTTTATTATTAACAATGTGTCTAACTTATATTGTTTATATACTGTATAACCGTTTTTACCCACACTTTGAGTATTTTTGTAATTGCTTGTTTTAAATTGTCCAGTATGTATGAGCATCATGTCTTTGTCATGTTTTTACACCAACCTGCTATGGGACTGCAGATGAAAATTAGCCTTTATGGCTCAATCTGGCATATTTAGATGTGAACCTCTGCTCATGTTAATTAATATGCATTGTCCCATTTTAAATAAATAAATTAAAATAGTTGCCTTCAGGTCATCTGCATTGTTGGGTCTAGTCTTGCTCATCTTTATCTTGACAATAACTCACAGATTATCTATGGGGTTCTGGTCGGACCAGTTTTCTGGTCAGTCAAGCACAGTAACACCGTGGTCATTGAACCAGCTTTTGTTTTTGGCAGTGTGGGCAGGTGCCAAGCCCAAGTCAGCATCTCCATACAGCTTGTCAGCAGAAGGAAACATGAAGTGTTCTGAGATGTCCTGGTAGATGTCTTTGCTGACGTTGGACTTGATAAATCCCAGTGGACAAACACCAGCAGAGGACATGGCACCTCAAACCACCACTGACTGTGGAAACGTCACTCTGGACTTAAAGCAACTTTTATTCTGTGCCTCTCCAATCGTCATCCAGACTCCAGACAATGATCTCCAAATCAAACGTAAACTTTACTTTAATCTGAAGAGAGAAAATTAGACCAGTCCCCTTTCTCCTTAGGCCAGGTGAGACATTTCTGACTTGTGGAGTTCTGGTGTTGTTTAACACAACAAATGTCTTAGTTATAACCTTTTTCATGGATATGCCTGCATGTGGTGGCTCTTAAAGCTCTGGTTTCAGCTGTAATCCAGGCCTCGTCAATCTTCACAATCCTCAAGGCTATAATTATCGCTGTTGCTTGTAAATCACATTATCCTTCCACTCAACTTTCCATCCAATATAATTGGATATGCCAGTCTGAAAACCCAGCTTCTAGATAATGTCTTTAGGTAGCTTATGGGATGACTGTTTTCTCCAGAATTGTCAAGGTCATAACATTTGTTTTTAAAATCTTTTTACATTGATTTAAAGAAGAGCTGCAGCTAACGATTATTTTAGTAAAGGAGTATTCTATCGATTATGATCGAGTGATCGGATAAAAAAAAATTGGCAGATTCTGCAGATTTTTAATTCAACTACTTAAGCCTATTTTATCAGTTATAGAAATACATAAAAGAAAAATGCAGGTAAAGAAATAATTCAATTAAAATTCAACACTGTATTGCCTAAAATGTCTTTAGTTAACACTTTAACACAGAACGCATCTGCAGCTAAAACATAAAGTTCTAACATCAAATAGTCAAAAGCTAATTTTTAGGAAATTGTTTTTAAACGCAAAATGTTTCCAGCCAAAATAGGACCTCTTGTAGTGTACTTAATTGCCAACTTACAATCTTCTTGTTTTTTAGTGCAAAAACAAAGAAATAATAAAGAAAAGTTAATAGGAGATTTTTCTTTGCAGGTGTTGAACTATGTGAAGCTAAAGCTATGCCACTTGAGGACTTCTGGATAAAGAACATTTACAAACAAAGATGGTTTTTCATCTTAAATGCAAAATGTATAAATGTTTTGTACAGGTTTGGCTTCCTTACTGCTCTGAGTGGGCTGTTCTTTCAGCATATGGCATGTTTTAGAGTGCATACTCCAGTTATCGATTATTCGATTACTAAATTAGTTGCAGATTATTTCAATTATCGATTAATCACAATTAATACGATTAATTGCTTCTGCCCTAATTTAAAGTAATACTCTTAGTAAAAAAAAAAATGAAATTTTGGTCAAATTTACAGAAATAAACACCTGAAAGATATCATCCTGTGTGAAAAACCTATGGTTTCTATGTTAATCTATGAGGGAATTGAAGAACTAAAAAATTTTTTCTGACATTTTCATTTGAGGATAAGCAGCTGTACAGTATATGGCTCACCTCAACATGGCGACCAGGCTGTCGGTCACCTCTCGACTGGTTCCAGGCTGTGTTGTGTCTGGCTCCATGGGGGCTGAACCTTTCTCAGTCTCCTGCTGGGTGTCAGGGGTCTGAGAGTTAGGAGATGGTGGCCGCATCAACCGTACTTCATCGCTGCCTTTGAACACCCTTTAGAAAAACATAGAATGTGCATAAGAAAATAATTATCTGCGGTGTGGATTAAGATTCTTGAAAAAGCAGAGATGATTTATCTTACCATCGGTCTTTGGGGGTAGCTCGTGGTACGTAGTCAAACTTGACTTTCCAGCGAACGCTCTGTTTATTCGCCTCCACAGCTATGACTTTACCGGTAAACCACTCCTTATTGACACGTACTTCTACCAGAAGACCTTTGTCTGCAAGAACAAAACATCTGTAGAAAAAGCCTTTTCTTAATTCCTGACACGTAGTTTTGTGTGCATTATCTCACCCTTCTGAGCATTTTTAGTGTCATTCTCTGGCTCCTTCTGTGGCAGTTTCTCAGGAGCCTGCAGGAACACCGACATATTAATACCACCACAGTACCAGAATAACATTTTACTGAAAAGACACAGTGATGAAACAGGTAAAGGCTTAAGAGTAATCGTGCTCATTGGTTGAATCTAGCATGCAGACCTAAAGAAGAGTACTACATGTTAAGAAAACACCCGCCTGCACTTCAATAGAGTGATTAGAAGAAAGGAGAATGTTAATCAGACGCGAGACCCATATGAGTTAATAGAAATATCTTGATTGTTAGAAACTGTTAGAAGACCCAGCGCAAGAAGTGAGGGAGCCCTGTAAAGCTACCTTCTCTTTAGCCCCTTGCTGTTGTGTAGGAACAGCTTTAGGGACAGAGGCTGGTGTAGTTGGCTGCTGCCGTGCAGGAGTGGATATTCCTTTCTTCTCAGCCTGAGTGTGTGTTTTATCCTGCAAGGTCCATAGCAGAGGGGTACTGATTGGAGACTCGGTGGACGGTTAAATGCACAAGCACTGTTAAAAGTTAATTGAGCAGTACTTGTGCTAAAATGTTGACGTTCAGAAGTGATTTTTATGATCCTTTCAGATCCTAGTTGGATTATCAAACCTTCCTTTAGGAATCACTTTCTTTTTCACCTTTTAGAAGTTAAGAGGCTCACCGGGCCATGTGGGCGTACAGATCCTGCAGCTGTGACTGTGGAACCAACTGGACTCAAGACTGTGGAAATGGTGGTGGACTTTCGGAGAACACCACCCACATACACCCCACTCACCATCCTCAACAACACTGTATCGGCCGTGGACCACTTCAAGTTCTTAGGAACCACCATCTCTGAGGACCTGAGATGGTCATCACACATAGACACTGTTTGAAAGAAGGCCCAGCAGAGACTGTACTTCCTGAGGCAACTCAAGACGTTCAACCTTCCACAGGAGCTGCTGGTCATCTTCTACACTGCCATCATTCAATCTGTCCTGTCTTCATCCATCTCAGTGTGGTTTGGCTCATCCACCAAACAGGACAGGTCCAGACTGCAGAGAATAATCAGGGCTGACCTTCCCTCCATCCAGGACTTATACAGGTCTAGGGTCAGGAAAAGAGCTGCTAAAATCTCTGCAGACCCCACACACCCTGCACATAAACTGTTCAGTTTTACCTTCAGGCCGCCGCTACAGAGAACTGTTTACTAAAACCAGCCACCACAGAGACAGTTTCTTCCCCCAGGCTGTTTCTCTGTTGAACATTCAATAGAGTACAGAACAACAGCATACAGATGTTGCAAATGCACCTTTTTTATTAGATATGTGTATATTGTACATTGTAAATATGTATATTCTGTAATACAAAAACAAAACCAAAGAGCAAAGTGTACCGGAGTCAAATTCCTTGTTTGTATGTACGAACTTGGCAATAAAGCTGATTCTGATTCTGAACTGGACGTGGTTTATAACACAGCAGTCCTCCCCGGACTTATATGCATACAATGTATCCAGATGCATTTCCGCAAACCCAATCTACCTGGCTGAGCTATGTGTTATAATCATCATTCAGGTTGTCCAAATACATTAATTGGTTCAAATAAAAGCAAAGTTGTTGTGCGCCAGCTTCAAGATGTTACCTACACCTGCTTCAGCTGATCGACACCTTATAAAGGACACTGAAGGACCATAAAATGGCTCTGCTGTGTCTTCACCCACAGAACCATGCTGCCGTTTTTGCTTGGCATCGTATCACTACCTCACACTTCTTCTGTGGTCCCATCTTTCTGGGATGGATCAGCTTCGAACCCCTTATTTTGCGCAGACACCTTGCAAATGATCATAATGTGTAAAGAGCACATGTACTTCATGGATTTTAAAGGATGGTCAGAAATGAGCTGAAGACCATCATGCCTTCATTAAAACTGAATCATAACAGTCTGATCCCACAGATAAGAAGCATAGAAAACACTCATACTGCGAGCTGAATTGTAAAACAGCGTTGCCTTAACTTTGCAAGCAAAGAACTGCCTGGAACTCAATGTGTGCTAGCTGCTACTTCCAGTTATCACGAATGCAGCCTGCTGGGTGTAGTTTTACTATAGTAGAGGGCCACACCTGACTCAGATGATACTTCTCAAGATGCTGAAAGTCATAGAAGGTTTTGGAAGCAATAATATTAGAATCCAGGTCCTACTATTGAGCAGCACAGCTCTTAAGTATTTATTTACTGAGGTCGAAGGTTAAGTGGCTCTGTCGGTAGGGAAATTAATCAGGATTACAGCTTGAACTTGCATTAAATAAGCCAGACTAAACAAGAACCTGCACATTTTTCATTATTTTTCTAAACAGGTAATTATTTACAGTAAGGAGCAGGTCATGTTTCGTTGTTCAGCTGCAAGGAGCAGATAAAAATCACATTTAAAAAGGTAGTGATCAACTATATTTTGGAATAAATCAGTTAAGCAAAAGTGACACAACAATGTGTGGTTCGTTGTATTTTCCAATGCTAAAGTTTTTGTTGTAATATTGTCCTTGACTAAATAAATATTAATTGAAAGCTCTTGTGCCTCATCAACAATTTTAGTACCGTTTTTAGCCCTTTGTGTGTACAAACACCTAACCTTTGGCTTTTAGAGGATTATAGCCTTGTTGCAACATTAGGACCTGAAATACTCTTAATAAATAAAAATAATTAAGATGCTTCTTATGCAATTCCAACAACTTTGGATATTTACCTCATCCAACTTCCCCCGTTTTGGAGGTGGGGCCTTCTCCACCACTTTACCACGGTTACTGGCAGCTGTGGCCATCTTGGATTTCTTTGTTTGTGGTTCTTCTTCAATCTCCTCCTCCTCACTGTCTTCTTCCTCTTCTTCCTCCTCCTCATCATCTTCTTCTTCCTCCTCCTCACTTTCGTCCTGCTCAATTATTCTCTTGCGCCGTCCAGCAGCAGCTGGTCTGACAGGAGATGCTTTGGTAGACATCTATGTAAGAAGAAAGCAGATTTCAGATGCTTTCTGAAGGGAACACCAAGAAACCCTTTAGGGTACCCGAAGCCTTCAGCTTACCCGTGAGCTGCGACTGGATGGAGGCGTTTTTGCAGAAGCTTTGGGTGTAGACTTTGTTGCAGCTGTTGGAGTCTTTGCTGCAGCTCTGGTCCTGGATGGTTCTGGTTTAAGCGGTGTAGGAGGAGCCGCAGATGCTCGGGTGGGACGTTGAGAAGCTGTACGTGATGGAGGGACACTCGGAGCATTCTTCAGGTGAGCTGGGAGAGGTGGGGAGCGTGGGCGTGTTACAGACCTATCAGAAGACCTAGTCGTCTAAATAACATGATAGAAAGAAAAAATCAAATTAAATCAAAGTTAAAATAGCTCTGGAGAACTAGTCCAGGATCTTTCATGGATCAAATGTATAAACTTAAAACCCTCAAAAAGCTTCCAATGTCAAATCTGAGGTTTTCTTCTTTGCATTTGAGATGAAGATTGTAAAATATTATTCACACTTTAATATAATTTAGGCACTACAATACAGTTCCAAGTAATGATTAGCTTTGTTTTCCTTTTTAAATCTCTTGAATCCATTAAGTGTTTTTCATGTAAGATGCAGATGGATTTAAATATAATAAGAAATACAGGGGTAGGCATACTGAAAAGTCCAAAAGATAAGTTTTACAACCGGTTTATTTATTTTTAAATAATACCACAATCTTTCCTTTAAAATGTAGCAACACATTTATTAAAATACTTGACAAAACCTTAGAAACACGTCTGAAGGTTGAAACGGTGGAAGGTTTTTACAGCAGCTGCTAAAACATGCATTTATTAACTGAGAAGATATAATACAACATTACCAAAAACAATCTACTTTTGATGTCTGGTAATGAGAACAGATGAAGGCCTAAACTGGTCAATAAAAATAAGCCTATGGGACCGACACCATGATAGTTATTTTTTTTGTCCCATCTTTGTCAAACAGGATCTAACAAAATTTAGGGGAAAGGAAAATGAATCTGAATCACAAGAAACTCGTACCTGACCTGAGGTCTCTGTTGGCTTCATGCTGACCTCAAGCGGGAGCTTTTTGATGTCTGCTGCAGATTTAATGGTGCTGGTTTTCTGACGGAAAGAAACCAAATGTTCACACGGTAGTTTTCACAAAAGAGAAAAGCAGAAAACAACAGGTAGATAAAATACCTGTAAGACTTGTAGTTTCTCCTGCTGCTGTTTGATTTTCTCTGCTAGCTCTTTCTGCTTATCTTCCGCTGTTTGTTTGTCTTTCTTCAAAACACCGACGGGAAAATTCTGTTTCTGTTCTGGAGCGTCGCATCTAAAACGAGTCAAACAAAAGCAAGACAATCACAAAAAACCCCCAAAAAACAAACATTTTAAACTACAAACATTCAGTGAACAGAACGTCAACACTGGCATCAGGACGCATGGTATACAAATTATTTAACTAATAATTAGGTATGAACATGTCCAATGAAACAGCACCTGTCCTGGGTGCCGTCAGGGTTCATGAGGCACACCCAACTGTCCGGGTAGCGTTTGTCCACTGCGTCCATCTGGAACGGCAGCGTTCTCCACTTCAAACACTTATCTAAGAATAAAACACCGAACCACAGGGCACGGTTGATCTAATTAACACCTTGAGAAAAATCGTCAGCCTTATGATACTCTGTGATAATGAAAGACTGAATTAGTGTATGAATGTGTAACTCACCACACTGAATAGTAATTGGTATCTCCATGGCACGGCGTCTCTTGTATCTCAGCTCTGAAGATGGAGGTGCAGACCAGCTGGCAGACAGATATCCGAACTCATCCCAGAACTTCACTATGCCTTTTTGGGCTGCAAAAACACAAAAATGCAATTTCTGACAATTTAATGAAGCTACTAATCAGTTATTCCAAAAGGAAACAGCCCTCTGCTACCTTTTCCAACTGGAGTTGCTATTTACCGTTTACTTTAACATCTTCAATGTAGACACGGTGCCAATATTCCTAAGAGTAGTAAAGCGTAACAAAACAGAGATGAACTGAGAAATTGTCTAAAACTGGATTTTCAGCTTGCTGTGACTGACCGGTAGGAAAGTCAATATTCCACCATTTTTCTGATCATTTACCAGACCAGACCAGACCTACACCAACAACAATCTACGGTGTGGAAGTTGTGAGTTTAAAAGTGTAAAAGTGAGAAGAAGCAGAGAAATGTAAGGAGCTATTTAAAATAAACCATTTGTTTTTAAACAGAATCCTGTAAACTTTTCATTCAGAATGAAACCAAAAAGTCCAAGTCCATTTAATATCGAGCACCATGGTAAACACACAACCATAAACACCCCAGTTAAGGGCCACTCTATCCTTTTACATTATACAACTCCATCCACAGCGTTCACGGGCCTTAAGTGCTTGCAGATCATATGGGTCTAATATTTAAGTGAAGATCGCGGAACAAAGCTTTGATCTGAAAGGGGCTAGAGAGTCGGACTTCAGCAGATAGCAGGAGAAATAGTTACAGAGATACCCTTTATTGTCCTACAGGGGAAAGGTGTACAGACTGTACTGTCAGGAAAAAATTTACAACATTAGAAAAGGAAAAACTGTACAGTTATTAAAAATAGCATACTCACAAATGAGTAGGGTGATTTGAAAATGTACAAAAGCGTGATTTGTAATTGTGTATGAGGAAAAAACAACAGACTATTGACACAAAAATGGACAAACTGCAAACAACAGCAGTAAACACTTATTGAGATTGTTGGAAGCAGTGATGTTTGGGTGTATTCACACTTGCCACTTTTGGTCCACTTTAAAACGGACCAGAGTTCGTTTCCCCCCTTGGTCCGGAACTTTTGTGCAGGTGTGAATACACTCAAGCGAACCCTGGTCCGGACCAAACAACCGGACCGAGACCCAGTTTTTGAGGTGGTCTCGGTCCGCTTCCTAATGGTGCGGTTCGCTTATGGTCTGAATACAAACCGGCTCCGATCCAAACCAACTATAAAAAGCGTACGTCTCTTTGGACATAAAAAGCCACCGTAGCCGTTAACAAAGGTGTGTGTTGTAAGGTAATCATACCTGATAAGCTGTGTGTTGCTTAGCAACGCTACCGACTTGTTGTGGAACAAGGCACGTAAAGAACGTCGGCGTTCAGCACGTATTCTCCGACAGGGTTCCAGAATTATAAATGGAACGTCTCAAAATCTGTGTTGAATGAGCTGCTCTTGACCCTCACAATAATGTTGCAGTTGTAATAACAGCACAAATATGCAGAACAGAGGTGCAGCACGCAGCACTTCTACGGCTGTTTTCCTAAATTTCCGGGTCTGTGCTCTGTCCCGCCCCCGTCATTTCTGTCCAATGGGAACAATGATCGTCAGCTGCGTGGCTTTGTTTACAAGTAATAGTTCACTTGCAAAAAGTACAATGTGAAAACAAACTGCACCAAATGAAAAAAATTAAGTTCGCTTTTGGTCCGGTCCAAACAAGCGGACCAAAGGACTTTCCTGGTGTGAATACACCCTTATAAAGTCTAACAGCTGCTGGGAGGAAGATCTGCGCTAACTGAACCCTTGTTAAACGCACTAATCCCCAATATAAGATGTTGAACAATGTTCACAAATAAACTCCGTATTTTTTTTATAATAGGAAACCCCTTTTTACCGAGACATCTCACACGCACGAGAAGACGTTGCCTCCGCTTCTCCTTTAATTACTGAACGCTCAGAAAGACTGTAAAAAATGTATATACCGTAGATTAAAATCCAAATCAGCTAAAATCAGCATCAGCAGTACAAAAAGCTGGAAATTTAATATCAGACACAGAACTCTCTAGTACAAACGTGAACCTCCTCTGATGCATCTAGAACTTTATTCACACAAATATCGACAATAACTTTGTAAATCTGTCACTCATAGAGGGATTCTGTAATTTAAACCTATCAATAATAACCAGAACAATCATTAACCTGGTTCTAAGCCTTCACAGATGAGCTTTATTATGGATGTTTCAAACAGCAGTCTAACAAATAAAAACCACTTACCAATGTTGGTGTCCTTCCAGTACTGAGCTAAATGCTCTCCCATGGCTTTCAGTAAGTGTCGATACTCCTTAGCATCTGCAAAGTCCTGCTTGTTGTGGGTCGGCTCCAGCACCAAATATGGGACATCGACGACTCCAACTACACCGCCACACGCCCTTGCAAAAAACAAAAGAAGAAACACAAAAAACATATTTTTTTTCAACACTCAAACAGAACTGTAAAGTGACAGAGTACTGAAGTCTCATTGTGTTTACTTACATGCCTCCCTCGAGCTGAGGACCCGTTTTCTCATACATTTTGATAAGACGAGAGCAGTTGTACACGAACATCCCGTCCAGCTCCCTCTGTTCAATATTTACTCCAAATATAAAATTCAAGTCCTTGGGTTCCTTTAATGCTCTGAAAAAACAAGTGACAGAGGAGAAGAGCATGTATCTGCAATGACTTTGGTGGATTAATTTATGCAGAATTTAGAAACTAATCAACACCTAGTTTTTAGGAAGGTTTGTTTTAAAGGTTTCTACAAAGTAGACTTTCCTCCCAAATTGTTGGTAGCAAGTGTGAACTCATAAATAATTCTCCTTATGTGAAATTTGGAGTAATATTGATTAGCTTGCAAATGGAGCAGAAATGCTCCATATGGCTAAATCTGAGTTAGTGTGGAAAGGGCCAGAGAGGTATTTTCTGACTGACAACATTGAGGTTGAAAGTTTACCGTCCTCAGGCTGAAATGTGACCCGAGTCGTTTATTACATAATGATGTAAAACAATAAATTACAACTGATATTATATTTTTGTAAGTCCTATTTTTGATGGCTTAGTAATCATAAAAAAACATTAAGGTCAACCTAATAAGTTATAATCATCGAGGTTGAGCTGTGTCATTAAAACAAACTGTACACAGTCCTACTTACTAAAGAGCAACAAGAGTCAGGAAATTAGAGGTGATACGTACAGCAGACACCTTCATGAGGACCACACATTTGAAGCATGTGATGTTGCCCTGTACGGCGGAGCTGGGGTCCCACCCTGGAGACAGGGGTTCGGGACTCGTCGTAGAGAGTTGCTCATCGCAAGAGATGCAAAGGCCATCCCTCAGTGGGCCCACCACCTGCAGGGGGAACCATGAGGGACCAGTACAAAGAGGATTGGGCAGCGGACAAAGTGGAGACCTCGGCAGCCCAATCTCAGGAAGGGACGTGGAATGTCACCTCGCTGGGGGGGAAGGACCCTGAGCTTATGCGGGAGGTCGAGAGATATCAACTAGAAATAGTCAGGCTCAGCTCCACGCACAGCGTGGGCTCTGGAACCCATCTCCTCGAGAGGGACTGGACTCTCTTCTACTCTGGAGTGGCCCACGGTGAGAGGTGGGGCCTTCGGGTTGGGGACAGGTCTCTGACTGTCGGTTTTCGTCCCAGCCATGAAACACTGGACCAGCTCTATACCCTCCACAGGGTACTCGAGAGTTCATGGGAGTTTGTCCACATGAGTTTTGTGGACCTGGAGAAAGCATTCGACTGTGTCCCTCGTGGTGCCCTGTGGGGGGTGCTCCAGGAGTATGGAGTCGGGGGCCCTTTATTAGGGGCCATCCGGTCTCTGTACGAGGAGTTTGGTCCACATTGCCCGCACTAAGTTGGACCTGTTCCCAGTGCATGTTGGACTCCAGAAGGGCTGCCCTTTGTCACCGGTCCTTTTATGGACAGGATTTCTAGGCGCAGCCAAGGGCCAGAGGGTGTCTGGTTTGGGGACCAGTGGATTTTCATCTCTTCTTTTAGCAGATGACGTGGTCCTGCTGGCCCCCTCTAGCCAAGACCTACAGCATGCGCTGGGGCGGTTCGCAGCCGGGATGAAGATCAGCTCCTTCAAGTACGAGGCCATGGTTCTCGACCGGAAAAGGGTGGCTTGTCCTCTTCAGGTTGGAGGGGAGTTCCTGCCTCAAGTGGAGGAGTTTAACTATCTCGGGGTCTTGCTCACGAGTGAGGGAAGAATGGAGCGGGAGATCCACAGACGGATCGGTGTGGCTGCCACAGTAATGGGGGCGCTGTGCCGGTCTGAAGAGAGAGCTGAGCCGAAAAGCAAAGCTCTCGATTTACCGGTCGGTCTACGTTCCTACCCTCACCTATGGTCATGAACTTTGGGTCATGACCGAAAGAACGAGATACCGGATACAAGCGGCTGAAATGAGCTTCCTCCGTAGGGTGGCCGGGCACTCCCTTAGAAATAGGGTGAGAAGCTCGGCCATCCGGGAGGGGCTCGGAGTAGAGCCGCTGCTCCTCCACATTGAGAGGAGCCAGTTGAGGTGGCTCGGGCATCTATACCGGATGCCTTCTGGACGCCTTCCTCGGGAGGTGTTCCAGGCACGTCCCACCGGGAGGAGGTCCAGGGGACGGTCCAGGACACGCTGGAGGGACTATGTCTCTCGGCTGGCCTGGGAACGCTTGGGCTCCCCGACAGAGGAGCTGGAGGAGGTGTCTGGGGAGAGGGACGTCTGGGGGTGTCTACAGAGTCTGCTGACCCCACGACCCGGTCCCGGATGAAGCGGAAGACGATGAGTACGAGTACATACAGCAGGTCTGACTGAAATACACCCACTTGGAACCGTCTTAAGATTAAAAACAAGTTTTTCACACTTTAACGTACTTTTGTTTGGCTTCAAGATTCCTCTTTCGAATGTCAGCGTCCCTTCGCAGCATCATGGCAGAATCCTGTACTTTTCTCAGAATCGCCTAAAGAAAAAGAAAGAAGTTGACAAGTCAAAAAGTTAATGGCACACAAAGATTCACATCTCTAAATGAAAGGTGACGTCTAAAAAAATGTGCTGTGGCAGTACTTTGATAAAGATAAAAGTGACGACAAAAAACTATTTATTATTTTCTTCAGTCTTTTTTAGGCAACTGTGTGGCTGGGACTGCATGTCCCAGCTGTCATTGCACCACAAACACAAATACTGTACTTTAATAAAATACCCATTTTAAAAACAGGCTTCCTAAGGACACCAGTTACATAAAGATGTGAAGTCTTCATCACTGAACTGGATTTAATCTTATTTTTAGATGTAATAATATTTATTGATGCTTTCATGGAGCAAAGAGTGGAGGAAATAGTAAAAGAAACAACAACTCAAACAATGCAGCTAGGTTTTGGAGTTTTAAATCATCATTAATTGGAATTAGAAGACATTTTTTTTTACAACAGATGGTATGATGTATGCCCACCCCTTTGGTGCACCACAAAACTCAAATGTGGAAATAATTAAAACAGATCCATACACCAAGTAGAGGTCCTATATTAATACAGAGGAGTCAGTAGTTATGGAGCTGGAGGCGAAGTTCATATTTTATGTGAAGCAGTTTGTGTGTCCCTTCGTAAAAGAGGTGCTGTACTAAAACTTGCCTCAGCAAACAACTTGTTCAATATGACTTAACAAATTGGACAAAAGATGTTTTTTCCTTACCCTTGATTCTTTTGACAGATTATCTCCTAATCTGGCCTCCATGGCTACACGCTTACTCTCTGCCTCTCTTGCCTTCTCTTCAGCTGATTTATGGAGCAAAATTAAGACAGGTTAACTTACAAATAAAGCAGCTGTTAAATAAATATAACAAATCATACAGAGGCCCACCTATTTTTGCAAGATGATCTGCTTTTTTCACTTCTTGCTCAGCACGGGTTTTAAAACGTGTCGATGAGTATTTATAAACCCTTTTCCATAAAACAGAAATACCAATGAACATGAAGTCAGTGAAAGCTAAAAAAGTAAATTCACAGTCCCTGCATTTCACTTCGTATTACCTTGGTTTGTAGAGACAGCAGGAGAGTCTCTTGGTTCTGACTTTATGTCCCTGTATAAAAATCCTCATGCGTGGGTCAATGTAGAGGACAGCGGTGTATGCCCTGAACGATCTCCGTTCTGGTTTCCTGTGCAGGTATTCAAAACATTTCTCACCAACGCAGGCAACCAGTTACGATAGATAAGGTCTTTCACATAATGCTGTCGTTTTTTTGTTAAACTCACACTCCTTCGGCTGGTGTTCCAGCCATAAGGATGTCCTGGTGATCTGACTCTACATCCAGCTCTGGTTCTCCATTGTCCATCAGCTTTAGGTTATAGATGACCACAAGAGTACCTTTGAAAATAAACAGACGAAGTTAACGATCAGTTTTAATTATGTAATTATTCACAAGCAGAAATAAAAAGGCTTTTCATGTGCTTACCACTGCTGCTTTCTATTTTGTTGAACTGCTCCATCAGCTGGAATTCATTCTTAAATGGGGAGTATTTGAAGATGAGCTCAGTTTCTATAGCATACTTCTCAGGATCAGAGGTCAGCGGCTCCTTGGTTTTCAGATCCCAGGAGGGGAGCGGCACAATCACCTGAAATGACAGGATCAGAAAGCTTCAACAAACTGCTATGAAACTTTAACAACAACAACGCTCTCAAATGAACTGGGTGGCAGTTTGAAGGTGTTTAAAGCCATCAATTTTTTGCACATCTCTACAGTTTCCAAATGAATTGTTCTGATGTTTTTAACTGGTTGTTTTAAAGAACCAGGGTTAAGCAGAAATAAAACTAAGGAGGAGCAAGAAGAAGACAAAGGAAACCAATGCTTTCATGAGTTGAAGCCTAAGCTGAGCACACACAACACCACTCCCCCCGTCTTCGCTGACCTTGAAAAGACTTGGGAGTTCAAACAAACAGACCGGTTTCAGCAGATTTTAGTTTCACGACGGAAAGACTGGGGATAAAACACATTGAACTAAATGTCAGTTTGAAGGCTAAACAAAACAGACTGGAAGGTGGCGATAATAGATTTGAAAATAGAAGAATGAAAAGAGTCCAGTTTATCCCACAAGTTAATATGACTTAGTGTTGACTGTATTTTTGTTTTACTTATGTTGAGAACAATTTATTTCATGTGTGGTTGTTTATGGGATTTGGAATAACTTTCATTGTTGGGTTTAATATAACATTTTTATTATTTCTGTCTTAACAGACAAACATATAATGTTTGGGCTGGATCACGTAAATAATAAATTTCAGTTTATGATAAATACACATCTATTCTATTTGGAAAATATGTTATTCAAAAATGCAACTTTTTAAATTAAGTCCCATTATTGTTATGTTTGATATCCAAATTAATTGGTTTATTTTAATAAAGATCCTTTATTATTAACTGTATTTTAAATATAGAAGTGTTAATCAATACGCGACTGTAATTATTTAGGTGACAGTTTGTATTATGCCCACTGTTGTGTTGCGTTTATGTTTTATTGCTCTATATAGTTACAAATGAAGTTAGCAGAAAAAAAAAAGAAAAAGTAAAACTGGCTCGCAGCTGATGTCGTGTCCAGCCTCTATTTTTCATTGGCTGTCAGCAACACGTGTTTGCAGCTGCGTTGGTAATCAGTTCACACTACTGAGCTACATTCAGATTTGGCTCAAAATATTCAAAACATCTGTTTTACTGCAAAGCAGATCGGGTCGGTTCCCCCCCTCACACTTGCACACTCCAGTCTTCACCCTCTCTCGCACAGATTTCTGTTCCTGCAGTCCCAACCGACTGGCCACCGCTACTGCAGACGTTCCCTAACTGGGATTGGGGGTATAAAATCTGTCAAAACAAATAATACGTCCCGATCCTCAGTATCTATTTATACTTCTTGTGACCGTATCACAGTCCTACTCTGGACCATGTCAAACCAAAGTTTGTGAATAAACTACAAACACAAACCCCCTCCATAGCTCACCTGGTTCTTCTCAACCCACTAGGAGCTCAGCACAGTCAGCAATGATGTATTTTACATGAAACGTAGCAGCATGCCAGAAACAAAGAACCATAACTAAGCACTGTTGACATGGGCCCTTCTTACAGGATTAATGTTTTGGCTCAGGGTTCAATTGGATTATGTCAATTTAAAACCTACAAAAAGATGAAAAATAAGTTAATAACTTAAGTACTTACATATTTATTTATTAAACATGCTTAAGATAATAACCATAATTAAAATAATTGAGGTAAATATAATTAGCCAGTGTATCATGGTGTTTTTTAGCTCTGTTGAGCAAGTTAATTAATTTTGCATTCAAGTTACCTAAATTTCATACCATCGTGTAAAAGTTTTTGCAAAGTACTAAATTCTGTATTTTTAAGAAAGACCTTGTTAATATAGATCCTCCTGAAGGGGTTGGCAACAAGTAATGTTTTCAGTTCAGTTCCCTTAAACAACGAATAAGGCGCTTTCACATGTTTTGTGTCTCTTTCTAATGTTTCCTGGAATGGCCAACGTTGGGCTATAAATTGCTTCCGACAGGGCTCTCTGCTGTCCTGCACCAGGTGCTGTGTAGTATTGCCAAAGCTTAATATGATCATGATTCTTTAGCCAACATTAACACCCACTAAACAAATGATGCTGCTGGTGCATTGGTAAAAGAAAATGAAGGAAATATGTTCATTATTAAAACTATTAAGGCCTAAAATGTGATCCGTTCCTCCTTATACCAAGGTGAGCTGTTATCCAAACACGTCCTCTTAACAGAGCTCACTGCTGCTCCCAACCATCAGCTTGACTTCAGAAATCTTTTATGTTTATGCATTTGACAGACGCCTCTATCCAAAGCAACTCACAAATGAAAAGAAAGAAATGCTGATATCTATTCAGCCCACACAAAGTTATGTGGTTATTTTACCTTGAATACAGTTATGTAAATGTCATATTCCTCACTTAGTGTACAGCAATGTCAGAGAAACAAGTTTCCTTCCTCAAACACTGAGTTTCCACATAAAATCCCTGGGTAAATTGTCCTCTGACAGCTGCACAGGTGAAACCTTATCACTCGCTCTAAAAGGCAGGCATCAAATAACTCAGAAAATAAAGTTTGGTTCATACAGACTGACTGAAAAGTAGACTATACGTTTATTATGGGTCATTTTAAGTAAAAAAAAACAAAAGAATGAATTGATGTTTTTCACTGGCATACAGTACTTGTCTATGTAAAAGAGTAAATTGTGGTTGAATTGTCTGGAGACAATTCAACCACATGATTTCTGGCAACAGATGCAGTAAAATTACCACCATAGTTTATTAACACAGTTTTAAACAACGGGTAGGTCTTTTGAGTGGCTCACAATACTGATTAGCTGATATCTGCACCAGCAACTGGAAAACGGCAGCTAAACACAGCTTTTAGAGAACAATTTAAATAACATGACGTGAAGAACTATAAGGACTGACACTGTTGAAGAGTCAGAAAAAAGCTCATGAATTCAGCAGAAGATGGCCAGCTATAAGCAGCACATTGATCCTCTTAAACCCTGTGACCAGTGATTTCTAAATAAACATCAGGAAGATGGGAGAAGGGAAGATAGGAGACAGTCAAATTAATTCTGGGAAAGAACAGTTTTTTTTAACTGAGACCAGAGGTTGCGGGATAGAAACACAAAAGAACTGGTGTAAAGTAAGCTCTGGAACTAGTTAAGCTCTGGAACCGGTTTGGTGGATAAAGCAACATTTGCAACCTGGGTAAAAAGCTGATCAAGGGGCAGCAACTATCACCAACTGAATCTTTGTTCAACAGGTCAACAACTTCAAAGTTATATTGGGTCTTGTGAAAAACCAAGACAAACAAACAAATAAAAAACCTAGCTCCACTCCAACATCGCTGAAAGGTCTCTTTAAAAATAACTGTAGTTTTACATGACAAATGACAAAGAATACCTTAAATATACCTGCTACTGATACGCCTGTGTCTATGCCTCCCTATATACTGCAGCACATACAGAGTAAGTTTTTTTTCACAATTGTGATAATTATTATGCAGTGATAATTTAATGGTAGAAATCATCATACCTGGTCCGATTTTGCAAGTATAAAAAAAGAAGAAGTCTGACCTCATCAAGCCCTTCTTCTTCATGGAAAGTCCTCGATAGGAAAAGACACGTTAGTGTATTATCCTTTTTTGTGAACAAGATAAAGTCTTTCCCGATTCGCATCGAGCCCCTGGAACAACAAAGTTAAAATACCATGTGAGACACCAGACACTTGTGTGCCAACTGCGTAATATAACCATCATACAAACAGCACATTAAGGACTCACGATTTCAATCCATTTCCATACTGGCCGATCTGAGTGGACTCTGGAGAACGCTTGTTTGACTTTCCAAACTGAATCACATGGGTTGCCTCAACTATTAAAAAGAAGATGTTTCGAAAAAACAAAATAAATACAGTACACCGCCAAAAACCCCACAGGGAACCTACATTAAGTCTTGCTTACTTGAGTCCATTCCAATGCCATCATCTAGAAAACAGAGCATAAAACCACCACGCAGCTCTGGTTGTTTTTCTGGAATAGGAGCACAAACACAACAGTTATTAAATGCAATCTTTGGGAACAATTCCAACATGTAAAACTGGTAAAGTACTTATAAGTGTACCGGTGTAGATGTCTATTCTCGTTGCATTGGCATCTCTGTAGGAAAAAAAAATGTCAAGTTAACGAAAGCCATCTTAGCAGCATCATTTGTCACTTTAAACTTTAAAAGAGGCCTCCAATTATCCAGTCATCATTGTGGTTACCTGGAGTTGTCCACAAGCTCGGCCAAGGCTCCAAATAAAAACTCGTGGGTTGTTCTGAGAACATACAAATAAAACATTTAGTCCAAAAATCCGTACCAGGGCACATCTCCCAATATAAAGTATCTGGACTCATTGTCTACGTTGACAGTGCAGTCTTTACCTCTCAGAAATGCAATATGAACTTTATGTGAGCATAACTGACATGTTTTCCCGTGACACCATAAACTGTGCCAGCCAAGTACACCAATGGCAACATAATCAGGTATGGATCTTTCACATTCAAACTTCCTACATTTCCAAAACTTAAGGCACATGCAGACACATGTGCATCCCAATGACTTTAAAAACGACTCAAATGTAACTCATTATATAGAGATAAAAAGTATGTTTATACACTGTATAGTGTGCATTCAATTCGTCCTGCATCTCTTGAATTGTTTACTACATCAATACATCTGCAACCAACACCTTATAAAAAGATCCCCAAACTCTTGATTTGGCTTTGCTTCACAATCCTCTCTAAGCTGTCTTTATCGATAACATAACATTTATGTTGTTAATGAATCTACTTAAGATATGAGTTCTGCTTTTTGAAATGAATTACTAAAATAACTTTTCAATGATATTGTAACTTATTGAGATGACCCTGTGCAAACTAAATCAACACATGCGTGTACAGGAGGCAAGACTTGTTGGAAAAACCTAAATTGAGATTTGTGTACAAGGATTTGAATGTGTAACAGTGTGCACTCTGTGCTCTATGTCATTCTGGACACAGACGACAGAGTGTGCTGATAACCTGCCTCTAGCTGATTCTGATCTCACACAAGACTCAATGGTTTTTTAGAGTACCAAAACATTTGTGCCACCACTTCCTCACAAACTGTTGTATTTTCGGTCAGTGTGTTTATTAACAGAGGAATTGAATTTCTTTTATGGAGGGACCCTTTTTTATCTTGCTTAAAAACTAAAAGGTTTGAATAAGTAAGACCATATTTCTTTTTGTCATAAAGTT
This sequence comes from Girardinichthys multiradiatus, assembly GCF_021462225.1. Classification (NCBI taxonomy): domain Eukaryota; kingdom Metazoa; phylum Chordata; class Actinopteri; order Cyprinodontiformes; family Goodeidae; genus Girardinichthys; species Girardinichthys multiradiatus. Next base: position 33,230,049 of record NC_061805.1, on the reverse strand, counting down.
GAACTGCACCAAGGCCATAAACTGGTGATACTGCCAATGTTTGTACTTACGAGTTTGTGTGCAGGTACTCAAAGGTAAGCTGAGCTCTGCTCAGGTTGCTGTAGCTGGAGTAAGCCATGGCCCGTCGAAGTTATGGTCTACTTCCTTCCTGTTCGTCTTCTTCCTGACCAAACGAGCTCTAGTCGAGCGCTTTCATCCTGAAAAAAGAGAGTTAAATACTCCCACAGGTCTTATGTGTATAACTGCATAGCTCCTTAATTCGTTATCCGAGGCACCGTAAGCCAACATTAGCTGACATAGATGTTAGACAACATATCAAAAGAAGCACTCACGTAAAAGACTCCCTGCAGGTGAAGGTAACGAATGGACCACGTGGGAGGCCTGTTGAAGAACAACAAGATGTTGTGACCTAATCAAGGAGCGCCTTTGAGCACAGTGCAGTTAACATGTTTCCATGTTTCTTTGTCCAAAATCAGTTAATGGACAAGCTAGGCTTCCGAGAACCAATGCAACATCACGTTTACTCATGAATGCATGATATAAACGGCTTATCCTTTAGCCATAAAATGTTACAAACGTTTACCGTCTGGCTAAAACAGTAGCTAAGGGACATTAGCATCCCATGGCTGTTTATGGGGCAGCGATGCTACTAGCTAGCATCACACGGACGTTACCTAAATCATGATATTTTGACTAAATTTGCAGGCCGCCGTAATATGACTTCGACCTCACATTGTAATAATGACACGTTTAGGAATAGATAGCAACATTACGTCTTCGTCTCCTTGACATAAATCAATCCCACAGGCCGCGTAAAATCCAGTTTCTTCGACGGCGGTAGTTGATTCCCCGTAGTGCCCTGACAATGTACAACCCCCGCCTCCGTCTTTCCGCAGGCCAATAGGAAAACACCATGACAAGACTCTGAACAATTATTGGTAGATAGGTCTGTCTACGTAAACACGATTACACACCGGCGCACACGGGCATTGAAATGCACCTGTTTGCGCCAAAATGAAAGATAAATCTTAAAATGAGCAAAAACGTTACTCCATTTGTTGGTGAGGTCTTAAACGATAGGTATCCCCCACCTTCTATTATGCAAAAAAGGAAACCAAATTTTCTGATTAGTGTTAGTCTAAGACCATGGTTCTCAAACTGTGGCTTATAAGTACCACCGTTGGTAATGGGCTGCCTTTGAAGTGTTTTCCAGGTCTGCTAACAGGCCCAACAGTTAGAAGAGATGCTTGGTACATGGGGCTGCAGGTCAATTCAACACAGGCTTCCATGCAGTCTGGACAAGTTGGGAATGTGATTTCAGTGTTATCCAAGGTGTAGATAAGTATGGGAAAAGAAAGGTGTGTGTGGAAAATATTGGTATTTCCAGATTTTATATCCCATTATCAAATTTTTTGTCCTTTCTTTCTTTACTCCTGGTATACTTCGTTTGTGACTTTCCTGCCTCGTTTCATTGAATCTCTCCTGTCTTTTATCAATCTTTATCTTCCTTCTTTCTAACCTTGCTTACTTCTGTCCTTTCGTTCCTTTCTGATTCTCTGCTTAACCTCCTCCCTTGTACCTTTCCATGTGTTGTTCCTCCTTTCCTTGTGTGTATCCTTCTTTCTTTCTTTCTTTCTTTCTTTCTTTCTTTCTTTCTTTCTTTCTTTCTTTCTTTCTTTCTTTCTTTCCTTCTTGACAAAGTAATTCAAACAATTAAGCCTTTGTTAATATACCAATTGGATTATAGTAACTGGTGAGGCAACAACGTATTATCTGACCGAAAAAAAACACAGTGGTCATATTACACCTGGTTGGACTCCCTAGACTGGCTTCCTGTGTAAATGAATATGGATCCTCATCCAGCCTCATGGCTGGTGACAAATGTAAATTGGCCTCCATGTCACATTGTCACATTTTAGTTCTATCCCAAGGAAAGTTATTCTACCGTTTCAAATGTTATCAAAGAATAAAAACACTCAGTTTCAGGAGGTAAAATTTGACTGACAAGTTTCCTAATTGCAAATCTCTTTAACAACCAAATAAAAACTTGTAAATACAGTTGTGGTTTACATGAATTTGCACACTCTTTAAGACTCAGGCAGGCCAAAAAAGTTAAATTTAAAATACAAAAGGAAACAGGAAATGTTGAGAGTGTGAAAATAATACTGAGAGTAGAGTTTAGGTTCCTGTGGCTGACCCAGCCCCTGACTCCCATTGACCTTTGTATAGACACAGAAAGTCTCAAACCAGACAGCGATCAGAGGGGGATTCTGATGGATTTAAAGACACAATTGCTGGTTTCAGATGCCCACCTTAACAAGCTTGCCCTATAAATACACATTATTATTATTAAGCTAAAAGGTTTACCCAGTATCTTTCATTTTGTCAAATAAGTGGACAAGCGGACATATTATGGGCCATTTTAAATTATGGCAATGACACAACTCTTTGCTCTGCATATAATTCCTCTTATCAGCTTGATTTCCTCTGCTGCACCACAAGTCCACATTGACAGAAACTTGGGAAACTGATCCAAGGGATTTGACCTTATCCACTCATGTCAAAATGGCCATGTGCCAATTTTTCTGCAGTAGGCCATGAGGCTTTGACATACAAGGGTACTATCTTAGGTAATAAGACAACCACCATTGAGCATTATAACATATGATTTTGCCTTCTTATTAGGTATGAGCTCTGACTGAACTACCCTACATGCAGAGATGTATCTGTTACAGCAGGAAAAGGTGCCCTGCCACTCATCAGCCAGTGCAATAGGCATGCTTCTGTAGTCCAATTTCTTTCACGCATGTGTGTTCCTCAGTGGAAGCCATGGATACAAAACGTTCGCCTGTGAAAGGCCCTTGCTTTCTACAGTCGTTCCTTTTGCACCTGGACCTTGAAAGTAAACACCTAAAGGAGCTTCAAAAGCCTCAGAACGTTTGAACTAGGTGAAAAAGTCTGTGCTGTGCTGACCGGGTGCCTGCTGTCCCAGAGGAGTGCCTGCTGGGTGATCAGCCAGAAGGTTAATGTCATTCCTATACTATTTTAATAAACTAGTTTTTACTAAAATGTTATTGAATTGTTTAGTTTATTTTGTGTTGGTGTGTTTTAAAAAAAAAACTGCTCTATAAACACAATTAGCATTCTTTTAGCATAGATTTTCGAGATTTAAATCCCCAAAATGTCAGGAATATTTACTGTGGTGTACTCATTTGAAGACAACTCTTATTTTGAATCATGAGAATGAGTTTGCTTAGTCTCCATGCTCTGGACCTTGTGCTGACATATACATAACCCTGTCCTGTTTAACTTTTTTTTCAAAAAAAGACCTTTGTGTTTAATTTAGCTGAGTACTCCACACCTGAAGAAAAATATGATTATAGTAGGTCATTATTAGACAATGCTGTAACAACATTTGAATATTTCCTCATTATTACTGGAAAACACAGTGGAGAAAGGTAATGTCATTTCTTCCTTTCACAAACTGATGTTCTTATTTATAGTGTCACTTCCTCATTGCGGTTCGCAGCCGATGTGAAGCGGCTGGGATGAGGATCGGCTCCTCCAAGTCCGAGGCCATGGTACTCGACCGGAAAAGGGTGGCTTGTCCTCTTCAGGTTGGAGAGGAGTTCCTGCCTCAAGTGGAGGAGTTTAAGTATCTCGGGGTCTTGTTCACGAGTGAGGGAAGAATGGAGCGGGAGATCGACAGACGGATCGGTGCGGCTGCCACAGTAATGGGGGCGCTGTGCCGGTCCATTGTGGTGAAGAGAGAGCTGAGCCGAAAAGCAAAGCTCTCGATTTACCGGCCGGTCTACGTTCCTACCCTCACCTATGGTCATGAACTTTGGGTCATGACCGAAAGAACGAGATCACGGATACAAGCGGCTGAAATTAGCTTCCTCCGTAGGGTGGCCGGGCACTCCCTTAGAGATAGGGTGAGGAGCTCGGCCATCCGGGAGGGGCTCGGAGTAGAGCCGCTGCTCCTCCACATCGAGAGGAGCCAGTTGAGGTGGCTCGGGCATCTATACCGGATGCCTCCTGGACGCCTTCCTCGGGAGGTGTTCCAGGCACGTCCCACCGGGAGGAGGCCCAGGGAACGGCCCAGGACACGCTGGAGGGACTATGTCTCTCGGCTGGCCTGGGAACGCCTTGGGCTCCCCCTGGAGGAACTGGAGGAGGTGTCTGGAGAGAGGGACGTCTGGGCGTCTCTGCTGAGTCTGCTGCCCCTGCGACCCGGTCCCGGATAAAGCGGAAGACGACGAACGAACGAACTTCCTCATTGCGCGGTGCATGTACAATGTAGCCCCATATGCTTAGGAAGCTGGCTTCCTGGTTTAGATCTGTGTACTTTAAAGCACAATGTAAGAGAACATGAGAGAAAATGGCGCTCTAGACATCTAGAAGAGTTCTACTTAATCAGGAAAAATTGTCTAATGTTGTATAAAAAGATACTTTCTCAAAATTCATGAAAGAGAATAAGAATAATTCTAGGTTTCTTTTTAGTACAGTTGCTAAACTTATGCAGAGTCATAGTTTTGTTGAGCCATCCATTCCCTTAGCTCTCAGAAGTCATGACTTTATGGGATTTTTTTATAAATAAAATGCATTCTATTAAAAATAAAATCATTTGCATCCTACCGAACATGTATACTTCATCCTCAGTAGGTGAGACAGCATTGGAGCTAACTGTAGAACATGATCTGTGTTTGGACTGCTTTAAACCAGTGGAGCTTCTTGAGTTATCAAGAATATTAGCTTCACTTAAAACTTCAACTTGTATGTTAGACCCAATCCCAACAAAACTATTTAAAGGGGGCGCTGCAGTGGCGCAGGGGTAAAATGCACGACCCACATTCAGAGGTTTCAGTCCTTGACGCAACGTAAAGCTGCACATTTATTTTTCGGGGTGGTTCAAAGGGTCATCGAGATTTAGAATGTGTTAAATTAAAAAAATGTAATCTGTTGGAATGTTAGGAATATTTTTCATTTTTCTTGTTTTAAGTGGATATGTGTTTTTATGGAATGGAGATAAACTTTACATTACTGTTGTACAGTTAAAGTACAGTAGTTTTCAAACTGAAAATGTCTTAAGTTCAAGTTACTCTTGTATAATCACATCTGACAGTTATGTCAATGTTATTATTTATTAAATCTACTCAAGTCAGACAAACATACTACAAACCTGGGTCAAGCTACTTTTTTATTTCAATGTTCTATCTGAACTTTGCTCTTAATTTTTGCGAAGCTCTAGATATTGAAGTTGTGTTTTGTCCTTTCCTCACAGCCCACATAGTGGAGCATCCAGCTGATGGATCCCCAGTAGTGATGGGAAACCTGGTTAAGGGTAATGATCTCTGTGACTTCTCCACTTTTCCCCATTTGTCTGAGATTATTTCCGTGGATCAGGTAGAGGTTATTGATGAGAAGGAGTCAGAGTTTCACTTGTCTTCTGGAAGTTGCAGAGGCTCTTGGGGTTTCTAGAGAGGACTCTAGGGATTACGACATGAGCTCCAAGGTAGAAAGGGATAATGATGATGAGGAAAATCTTTCACCACAAATTCACTTTGGCAAGGGGCTTCTTCCGCACTTCAGATTCGAACGTGAACTAGACCTCCAGGATTATCATTATTCTCAAGTGTTCTATAATGAAACCTCTGCTGAAGAAACGTTATGCCCTTCCTTTTGGTGTTATTACAGCAATTTATGTTAAATCCCATAGATTTACAGTGACTGCCACATTTACCACAGGAATCTAACAAAACCTGAAGAAAATTTATGTTTTACCGGAGTAGCAATGTGAGACTTATATGAAGCCACTTTTTCTAAAAGAAAATGAACAAATTATAAAATATTTTAGGTTGTTGTTAAATATTTAATGTCTAAAACAAACATTTATAGGTTGTCAGATGCATTACAGTAATGCTGCAATGTCATGCATAGAATCTGCATGTTTGCTTCATTAAAAAATTGCTGAAAAATCTAAACTGCTTCATTAAATGAAGATTTGCTCTCCACTCTTCCTTTCGAGTTTCCTTACTACCTGCTTGCATGTGTAAATCCTTTCTTGTGTTTTAGCCACCCCCCACCTTGTGTCCACCCTACTTCCACCTGTCTTCCTTCTGTCCAAATAGTCACTCAAACGTCATCCTTGTGACCTTCCTTCCTTTTGTCATATTTCATGGTTTCCCTTTAGATTGCATTTTTAAAGTTTGCCCACAATAGAGCCTTCTGCCATAAAATGATACTCAAATTTAGTACAGAATTAACATAAGAAACTGAGAACTCTGGAAAGTTGAGTCTGGAAAAGTGTACACTTTCTTTTCTATTTTTTTGTGCTTCTAGTTCCTGGTAGGGCCAGATAATGCATGACAGATGAGATATTCTAACCCATGATCAAACCAAAATAAATCTAAATGACCTCCTGCTAGTAGATATTATTTAATGGACTCATAACTACATTTCCTCAGTGGATTATGAGTAAAATATAGAAACTTACATAAAAATGGTTGTCAAAGTGGACACGACAAATCTCCACAGTGGGTATAAATTAATGCTTGACCCGTACAAAACCTCCTGTACAAGACGACTCCATTTTGTGCCCCTTAAGTTGAAATGGCGAAGGGGCAAAATGACCATACCTGTTCCGTCCACTGTGATCGTAATTAAAAGTGATACCACTCTAAAGGGAAGAGTGTTAGAGAGTAATTTCAGAACTCACATTATAATTCTGAAACTGAATTTTCTTTGTAAAGCAATTGATCTGAAAATACAAAGATCTTTTTGACACTAATACATACAAAGAAATATACAATTTGAACTATTATTCAGTCGGTTGTTAAAGCTTTTATATAAATACTTTATTTAGGACATCAGAGCACCATTGTTACATGGTGAGCAGCAATAAACAATTCTGAATTCAAACTACATTATGTAAACTGGTGTGTTGTGAAACCGGGGAGATGGGGAATTAAAAAGTGTTGGCATGTTTTGGTCTGTTTCATCCACCGGATAATTTCTTTACTGTGCAGGACACTTCTTCAGCTTTCAATCAAGGGCTCCTGTAAAAAAAAAAAGTAAAGAAGTTAATTTAGATTAAACAGCTGCTATAGTATGCTCTATGTGACTCATTTTAAAGACAAAGTGATCAAAACTGAGGATCGGTAGTAAAGCTAATTACACTTTGGAAGTCTTGTCCTTTAAGATAGTCGCGGTATGCGGCTGCATTTTTCAGGCTTGCAGCTAAAGAGAGAATCAAACAAATACCAAGCAGACACGCGCTGACTTCAACCAGATGTCGCACCGCCACACTTTGCTCTTCCTAAAAAAAATACAAATTGGAGAATGGATTAAAGGGAGAAAAATAAAACTGACTAGTATCAAGGCAGAAATCAGGATGTTGACACGCCATACCAGTGTTAACATGACTGTCAGTGCAGGGTCGTTCTGAAAGTACAGACTGTAGAAGGTTTGAGATGAGGCTGGCAGCTGATCGGTCACTTCCACAGGAACGCTTGAAATATTTGTCTCGGATGTAGAGCACTCTGGAGGGAGGCTTTTTTAAATATAACACGAGAGTGTATGTTTACAAAAATTAAACAAAAACTGGTCATCTTATTAACACAACTGGTGAATATATGTAAAAAGATTTGAAATAATTTCAGCTTTTATTGTAGTAACAGAACATAATGCTGAATTAAAAAAATATATATTTAAATTTTTATACCTTTACATTATGGGTAAATCAATCCATGTTAAGTAGTAACTCTTTCAACAAAATCACTGTTATAGCATTTATTGGCACCTGTGCTGTTGTGGCCACGGTGGAAGGTTGATTTAGTGTTTTGTTTTGGACAATTTTCCAACTGAAAGACCTTATTTTAGGCTTCCTTTGTGGAGGCCATCAAATTTGTCATATAAAATATCTGGTATTTTAAAGGGTTCATAATGCTGTGCATTGCAACAATCTCAGGACCTTTGGTTGAGAAACAGGGTCGCATGTCACAGCATAACATGTCCTCAACCATACTTAACAGTGGATGAGAGGTGCTTTCCCACATCCATCCACATTCATCTTTTGTTTTATGCCAGTACCACGTTGAGTATATGTGAATATATGTTGAGTATATTGATAACAATTAAGGTCCAAGTAGCAGTTAGAAAACTGCACACGCTCACGTTTGTGATGGTAGGACAGAAAATAGTTTTTGACTTTCATTACTCAGTGCATGTAAATTGTTATAGAGACTTGGTGACCCCAAGATGCAACTTTTTGATGGAGTTCTCTAACAGTGAGCTTTTAAGATGCTTTTGAACCTTCCTCCTCACCGTATGTGGTGCGAAGATAAGTTCATCCAGCTTCAGGCTGCTTTCACTGCTTAAAAACCCACTATCGTGTATTTGTTGTTCGACTGCAGAGCGGGGCTGCAATATGCCAAGCTAAGCAACGTGCAAAATGCAGTCCACTAGTAAGCGTGGCATCTGGCATTTTATTGACCTCTGTGACGCCATCTGCACATATTGTGATGTAAAGAAAAAAGCTGTGATTTGAAATGGCATAGTTAATAATTTGATAGTGAATGTTTAACAGTAGCAGAAATGTTTAGATTATAAAACCTGTTAGAGAACACAATTGTCTTCCCTTACATTTCTCTGGTATCAGCAAGTACCATGTGATGGTCAAAGATAATACTTTGTTAAACCCTTATGCCCTTATTAACATAGTTGCGCCCTTTGTGTGCCCTGCAGAAGGCTTTTCTCTCCTGTTTTCAGCTCTTGCCACGTGGCGATCTCTGCACCTGACGCCTCGTAAGTAAAAACAGCCTTACTGATTTCATTGCAAGTGTTTTAAGCTTTTCAGCTATTGCTTTGACTGCAGACATGGCCCAAAGTAGGTGAGTAGCTTAATTATTGCCTAGCTTATAGAGATCAACACACATCTGCCTTACTGGAATGGCATGTTCCATTGTCTTTCCCATGCTGAAGAGCATCTAAGTGAATCTTGCCTCAGAGAAATTGGAGGCCATGGATCACATATTAAAAGCCCATAGAAGAAAATTAAGTATAAATTCAAAAAACTTTTAGGAGAGCCAATAAATGTAACACAGGAGATTTTGTTAAACATGATTTTTTTCCCCATTGAATAAATGCACTCAAGTTATATGTTGGATTTTTATAAAATTTCTAGTGTAAACTTATGTAGTACGAAAAAGGCCAAAAAGGTAACTATTAAAAAAATATAGATAGCAAATAAACCTATTAATAAACTTACAGAGTCATTGGTAGGATGTATGTTGGAGCACTTATAGAGAGGCATATGTGTTTACTGTCTTCAGATGAGATCTCAAATGTCAAATTAACAAGGTCTTTGTCTAGAAAATTAAATAACAGATTGTTAATGAAATAACAAAAGCTTATTGTCAATTCAAACTAATTAGATTAAAAGAAAACAACCTCCAAGATTAAGCTGACGGGCTGTTATTGTTGTGGACAAACCAATGTCTGTCAGCATGGCACTTGGTGAGGAGGATGTCACCGTCAGAGGAACACGGAGATGCAAAACAGTGACAGAAGAAAGAGGCCTTGTTGTATTTACTGATGTTTTTTTATCCTTTTCCTGCGTTGTCCGCAGTAGCGATATTGGGAATGCGTGGACTGGAGAACTTGCATTTTCCTTCTCACACAAATAAAACTTTGAGAGGGATGAAAGTAGTGTATTCCAGTCCTGCAAGAACAAGAATAAAAATGAATGCCAGAGTAAAACAGCATCCAACCCTGGAATACCTGGAAAAATAATCCAAGAAGGATAGTTGTAAATCATATTCCTATTCCTATTCAAGTCAATGACTCAACAACATGGAAAGCATCACATGTGGAGCAGCTTAACTAAGTAAAATATATACAAACATACATAGTGCAAACAACACTATGTAACAGCACTCTAATAAAAAGCCCTTACTTATTCCAACACTTCCCTGGGTGAATGACCTTTCATGCTTGCATGCATAAGTACATTCAATCTCTTTGTATTCATAGGTTAGATCAATTCTTGACATCATAAAGTGTTTCAACATATCACCCAGTGTTCAGCATGAATGAAGTTAAATGAATCCTTACCTGTGCTATGTCAGGGTTAGGTAGCGTGTGAGAGTTGCTGTAAGAGCTGAGAACGATGAATGACAATGCAAGAGTTAAGAGGCACAGGAAGAAAGTTGCCCCTGGAGGGTTACGGGATACATATTCTCTGAGGTTAGAGCCTCTCTGCCTGCAAGTCATCCTCAAACTTCCATGTACAGCTGGGATGCTGGAAGCTGCAACCAGAAAAGTATGAAGTCATTACAGCTAAAGCTGGTTTAACAATAGTTTCTCTACCACTGGTACTTTTGTAAACCTTTCAAGTGTTTTATTGTGGCCTGTTTTTTTCAAGTTAGGGTTGAATGTAATTATACTAAACTATTATGTTTTGATCATGATTATCCTAGCTTGGTGCTTACTTTGCTTTGCCCAAATTATTTAAGTAATATAATGTGTTATACGTCATGTAATGTCAGGTCACTGATGTAAACCGCCATAACAAAAATAACCAGTAAACAAACCCATTTGTTTGTTCTTGCAGGAATAGAGTCCTGGGCAGGCCCCTCCTTTTGCTGTGCCCCGAACCAATTGAAATGCAAGCAATTATTACAATGTTTTTCAGCAGAAAGCCCATAATCTAGTCTCACAGTACTCAGCAGTAAGCACGGAAAGCTTACTTCAATGCACATGCATAAATGTAGTACTATATTGTATAAATCTAGTAATTGGGCAACCCCCTTCTGACGCAGCCCTGGGCAACTGCCCATTTCGCCCATACAAAAATACTGAACACACCTTGAATACATTAGCATATAGAAGAAGCATTACTTCAAGTTGGCCTGAAAAACACAAAACAATTGACGGGACATCATGGTTCATGAATGTAGTGTCAGTATGTGAAGAATAAAGATTGGAATAGGAGTATTATGCCAGCCAACAGCCACTCGTAGGTCTAAAAACACTAAAGTGGGTTTTGATTATGGGACGTTACAAATATCACGTTAAGACATAAAGAAATCATGTCAAGCTGTAGAAAACAGGACATATATGGCTATCATCTTGTAGCAGAAATGAAAGATGTTTTAAAATATTCTCAATATGACATAACTTAGACAGAAATACTGAACGTCTGCTCTAATCAACAGCGTTATCAAGCTATCTCTATAGCAGACGTGTACTTGTCATAAGACTCGACAACTTAGAGCAGCACTGTCAATGTTATAACGTTGCTAGCTACGTAGCTACGCATGACACTTCCATACCTTAAACAACGTTTTCAGATCATCGCAGATACCCTGACGTCTGTAAGAAAAGCATCTTAGTGGAAAGTAGATTTAAAGTCTCCAGCAAAGTTTTAATATTAGCGCAGCGGAAATGACAGCGCAAACATAGTCACGACAGCTTTGGCAGTTTACGACCGTACATCACCAGGACGACTGTGATTACGAAAGTCACATGACATAGCCGGTCTGAGTTAGTTGTTTCCAACATATTTATGAATTGCCAACAAAATAGTTTAAACGCTCGCTGAGCCTTTAATGTCAACAATAAGATTTACAGGAATAACTTAAGAAGTTAGAAGATTAAAAAACATAGTAGGCTAATTTAAATCAGAAATAGAAGCTGGGAGTGATATATTTTAGGTGTTTATTTCTATTAATTTTGATGCTTAGGGCTTACATCTAGTAATAGTTGGAAATGTAATTTTTCACAAAATTAAAAGACCAATGTAAAACAATTTTTAATAGAGAAATGTTATGTTACAACCATGCAATGACCTACGCATGTGGAGGACTGCAGCTTTAAAAGTTTTCCAGCTGTCATTGACACCTTCCACAACAAGGGTAAGCCACCAAAGGTCTTTACTAAAGAATCTCGCTGTTCACAGATTGCTGTATCCAAGCATATTAATGGAAGGTTAAGCAGAAGGAAAAAGTGTGGTAGAAAAAAGCTGCACAAGTAACAGTTGTCTTAAGAGGATTTTGAAGCAAAGCCCATTCTAGAGTTTGGGGGAGATGCACAAGGTGTGGACTGGAGTTAGTGCTTTAATAAGAGCCACCACACATAGATAGGCCACTCCTGAAATACTGTCTTTCTTGAGCTAAGGAGAAAAAGGACTGGATCGTTGCTCAGTGATCCAAAATTCTCTTTTCAGATGAAAGTAAGTTGTGCTTTTCATTTTGAAATTAAGGTCCCAGAGTGGAGGAAGAGTGGAGAGACAGAATATAAGTTGTTAGAGCTCCCGTGTTTGCACAGTCAATAATCATATTGGGATCCATGTCATCTGCCAACGTTGGTCCAGTGTGTTTTATGAAGTTCTAAGTCAGCACAGCCATCAAGCAGAATATTTTAGCGCACTTTATACGTCAAACTTGCTGACAGACTTGATGAAGACGCTGATTTCTTTTTTCCAGCAGGACTTTGCACCTGCCTGAAGTACCTAAACCTACTTTAATGACCATGGTATTACTGTGCTTTATTGTCCAACAAATTGCATTGACCTAAACCCTACAGAGAATCTATGGACCATTGTAAAGACGAAAATGAAAGACACCAGGCACAACAATCCCCCTCAATAGTGCCACAGACGGATCCCTGATCAAGTACTAAATACAGGTCCTTCTCAAAATATTAGCATATTGTGATAAAGTTTATTATTTTCCATAATGTCATGATGAAAATGTAACATTCATATATTTTAGATTCATTGCACACTAACTGAAATATTTCAGGTCTTTTATTGTCTTAATATGGATGATTTTGGCATACAGCTCATGAAAACCCAAAATTCCTATCTCACAAAATTAGCATATATCATCCGACCAATAAAAGAAAAGTGTTTTTAATACAAAAAACGTCAACCTTCAAATAATCATGTACAGTTATGCACTCAATACTTGGTCGGGAATCCTTTGGCAGAAATGACTGCTTCAATGCGGCGTGGCATGGAGGCAATCAGCCTGTGGCACTGCTGAGGTCTTATGGAGGCCCAGGATGCTTCGATAGCGGCCTTTAGCTCATCCAGAGTGTTGGGTCTTGAGTCTCTCAACGTTCTCTTCACAATATCCCACAGATTCTCTATGGGGTTCAGGTCAGGAGAGTTGGCAAGCCAATTGAGCACAGTGATACCATGGTCAGTAAACCATTTACCAGTGGTTTTGGCACTGTGAGCAGGTGCCAGGTCGTGCTGAAAAATGAAATCTCCATCTTCATAAAGCTTTTCAGCAGATGGAAGCATTCAGTGCTCCAAAATCTCCTGATAGCTAGCTGCATTGACCCTGCCCTTGATAAAACACAGTGGACCAACACCAGCAGCTGACACGGCACCCCAGACCATAACTGACTGTGGGTACTTGACACTGGACTTCTGGCATTTTGGCATTTCCTTCTCCCCAGTCTTCCTCCAGACTCTGGCACCTTGATTTCCGAATGACATGCAGAATTTGCTTTCATCCGAAAAAAGTACTTTGGACCACTGAGCAACAGTCCAGTGCTGCTTCTCTGTAGCCCAAGTCAGGCGCTTCTGCCGCTGTTTCTGGTTCAAAAATGGCTTGACCTGGGGAATGCGGCACCTTTAGCCCATTTCCTGCACACGCCTGTGCACGGTGGCTCTGGATGTTTCTACTCCAGACTCAGTCCACTGCTTCCGCAGGTCCCCCAAGGTCTGGAATCGGCCCTTCTCCACAATCTTCTTGAGGGTCCGGTCACCTCTTCTCGTTGTGCAGCGTTTTCTGCCACACTTTTCCTTCCCACAGACTTCCCACTGAGGTGCCTTGATACAGCACTCTGGGAACAGCCTATTCGTTCAGAAATTTCTTTCTGTGTCTTACCCTCTTGCTTGAGGGTGTCAATAGTGGCCTTCTGGACAGCAGTCAGGTAGGCAGTCTTACCCATGATTGGGGTTTTGAGTGATGAACCAGGCTGGGAGTTTTAAAGGCCTCAGGAATCTTTTGCAGGTGTTTAGAGTTAACTCGTTGATTCAGATGATTAGGTTCATAGCTCGTTTAGAGACCCTTTTAATGATATGCTAATTTTGTGAGATAGGAATTTTGGGTTTTCATGAGCTGTATGCCAAAATCATCCGTATTAAGACAATAAAAGACCTGAAATATTTCAGTTAGTGTGCAATGAATCTAAAATATATGAATGTTAAATTTTCATCATGACATTATGGAAAATAATAAACTTTATCACAATATGCTAATATTTTGAGAAGGACCTGTACATATATTGTATACTACATGGACATGCTTTTCAGTAGGCTGACAACTCTGTATGAAAAACAATATTTTGTTTCAGTTGGTCTCATATCGTATTATAATTATGTGAGAACAGTTGGTCTCATAAGAATACCATATGAAAATAAGTAATGTTTTTATTAGCTGTAAGCCATCCATTCATTGTCTATAACTGGTGTACAAGTCACCAATCCATCACATGGCAACGTAGTCACAGGACAAACTATCCACACATGCACTTACTCCTAGGGGTGATTTAGAGAAACCAATTGACCTAAAATGCATATTTTTGGACTGTGGGAGGCAGGTGGAGAACCCACGCACCCACAGGGAGAACATGCAAAGTCCATACAGAAAGAAGCCAGGCCAGGATTCGAGCCCAGGACCTTCTAATAAAGGTTTATAGTGCAAAAGGAACAGAAATACACTGCTTGTTTGACTGAGATTCACCTTTTACATTTAATTGCTGAAATAAACTTTTCAATGAGATTCGAATTGACTAAGATCCACCTGTATACTGACTCAACCTTGTGCTATAAAAACACACATTTACCAAAATAAAATCAAGGTATTGTTTATTGAAAAAATATTTAAACAAAAAAAAAAATCATTTATCAAAAAAATTACAAGAATGAAACAGTGTAATCATAATCAAAATATTATTGTGATATCATAAATTATATTCAGCGATTCTCTCAATAGCCATAGAGGTCTGTTAACTAACAAAACACAAAGACAGGAAAAAAAATTAATGTCACACGAAGACAAAGATTATTTCCCTTTGTTATAACACTAGAGCATGCACTCAGTTCTCACATTTAACAATCAAGGTGCCCAGGTGACTTTTATAGGGTTGAAATCCCACACATCAGGGTGGCCCATGTGGACCAAGTCTTCATAAGGGGAAGTGCTCCACTGGAAAGGTGGTAACTGGTCCCAGGTTGGCCCACTGACTGCTAACATGCCATACTCTTTGAACATTTCATAGGACGTCAGCTATATGGGAACACACAAACATTAATCAAACACAGATAATAATGGTGCCAAGTCATTTCATTTCACCCAAACAAAATAATTTGATACACAAACACATGGACAAAGAAAAAGGAGACCTTCATGTCTGTTCCTCCATGCGATCTCTGCTTTAAGGCACCAAATGGATATGTTCCATTAGCTGGGTTCAGGTCCGAACGGGCTGAGATCGCGTTTTCCCCATTCTGAGGTGGATCACATCCATCACACTTTGACAATGGGTCTTCTTTAAAGTTATTATACCTGGAGGCACACAAACATACTGTTAAATTCTAATCACCAGCAAATGAAAGCATGAAACTAGTGGTTTGCAAACTTTACCTCATAAGGCGCACCATGGAGTCCAAATCTGTAACACGAGTCTGGTTTCTCCTGAATATCTGAGCCCGAGGATTCTGATCCAGAGAGAACCACGGGCCGAACTCCTCCACCAGCTTATTACAGCCACTGGCATTAAATATCTCCACATAGTAACTACAAGACGAACATGTATGGACATGAATCAGAAAAAAACAGCATACATAATCACATGTAGATGTTGCTGAATGTTTTCTAACTGGATGCTTACGGTATGTTGTAACTAGCCCAGTAACCATTCTTCAGGAGCTCCTGGGACTTATCTCTGTAAACAATAAGTCCCCTGCAGAATTGGAAAATAAAAAGTGATCATTTTAAATAAATTAGTTGAAAATGGTTCAAAAACAGTCAGATCTATGTGCGAGAAAAAAAACCTACGGAATCTGCTCCAACACAACAAAGAGGCCCTCTTTAATGTCAGCCTGTCCTGGAGTAAAGTGGTTATAATCCACAATCATCCACTGGTTGTTGTACCTATGAACAGAAAACAGACTGGAATGCACACAGACCTTTGATCAAACGGATTTTCATGTATTTACTGTGGGCCTGTGTGATTGATCTTCAGCTAACTGCTTCAGCATTTCACAGATAACACTCATGATTAGCCTGAGGAAACAACTGACCTGAAGTCTCATGTGACTTCACGTCATAATCAGTTGTTTTCAGCCTTTATTCACATGACAGGGTATTGGTTTAATTTATAAGCTTTATAAAAAGTATTTTGTTTTATCATTGAAATGCAAATTCAACTTTACAGCAATGGTATGTAATTAAGGAGTATACACGATCTTTGGGCTATTATAGACTGGCAAAAGAGCCACAGTGTCATAAATAAATTAGTCATTATTAAAATTAAAAAGAATATTAATAAATTAAACTATTAAATACATACATGATTATATGTAAAATTCCTTAATTAATATGTTTAGTTAATTTGGAAGACATATATTAATAATCAACTTAGCATTTATTTATTCGATTTATTGTCACATTGGAGCATGAAATAACTGTCCTTTCATATTTCACACTGTTAGCATCTGATTCCTTAATCTGCACAACCTCTGTTAGCTCTGCCCATAGGCTTTAATGGTATGGATAAAAGAAAATATAAATTTATGAAATTTATGAAATAATTAACTAAATAGTGGAATATTTTTGAGTGCATTTAATATATTAAATATTTTTATGAGTAGTGTTAACTCGTTGGAGGTAAAATTAGAACTGAAACTGATTGTAAATCATGTTTTTATGATATGAGCAACAGAAACCAAGCCCATCTATTCAGAATATAATGTTAGTGGAATGTTCTTTTCTCCCATTTGCAAAACTTACGTTCCACTGTTGTACTTGCTGAAAATCTCTGCCCAGTCCTTGCCTGTAGTCGCCAACCGATTAGCGACAATGTTTCGCAGCCATTCCATTACTGTTCCCTTCGGATGAACAAACTTCCAGAGAGCAGGGTTGCTGTTGCCAATGGTGGTTTCCAGTGTAACCTGCGGGCACAAGATGCATTTAAAATACAAAATAAATATATATATATACATTTTATTATCACCAAGAAAAATTCTCACCAGGCCGCTGCTGAGGATGTAAAAGTCATCTCCAGAAAAGATGGATCCAGGATATGATGAGAAGGCCTGAGTTCCTCCAGGAAGAGCATAATTGTCTACAAAATAAACAAAAACACACCACAGGGGTTTCATATTCTTCTTTGAAAGAACGCATGCTTTTGAATTTAGCTGACAGTATGAACTGTCTGGAATCTGGGGAAATACACATGTTTGCTTTATGCAATAAAATTAGCAGAATATCATATAAGTGGATTGAGACCTTTTTGAAAATATTTCAAAGGAAATCCATTAGATTGGAAGGTAGGTATTGAATGCCAAAATGTATTAAATTAATAAATTGTTCAATTAATATTTATAAAGGTCATAATTAAAATACAAACAATTTATATTAATATATGCCAAGGAAATGTGAGAATCATTCATTAAAATGTATAGTCATGCTAAACTCATGTATATTACAGCGCATAATGAAACAGTTAACTGTGATTTCATTGGTTAACATGCTCAGTAAACGTAATTATCTTGACCAGAGCAGTTCTAGGCCCAATGACTGATCAGTATGGTTCACAGATGCAAGAATGTTATTATGAGCTGCAGCATATGACTTTAAATTAATAAAGGTTTTTATACTTTTGTTTTTTAGTTTATTTATTGCACACCAACATAACTATTATTTTTTACAATGAATTGTGTCACTTTTGAACCTCAAAAAAAGGGAACCTTGCCATGTCCAACACTTAGAACCAGCACATTTAACACCTATAAATTATAGCCTATTATGTTGATTTAATTCACACAGAATAAAACTTTGGTTTTATATACTGGGATATTGTCATTTACTCTATTAAGTTAACTGAGAACCCTTGAAAGTCCACACTTATATATTCATGGTTGAGTTTCATTCTGAAATTTAATCAAACAACCACAATGAAATAGCATATTTTAGAGCTACCTAAAGGAGAGGTTTTGAAGGCAAAGATGTACTTCTTCATAATGCGCAGCATGGCCTGGTAAGTGTTCCAGGTGTCATGTGATACCAGCAGATCTTTATTGTTCGGCAGCAGCTTAATGAGTGCAGAGCAGGAACCAGAACCAAGGGGTCGGGTTTGGCTGGATTTGTTCAGTGCTGACTCCAAGTCTTCAAGATCTCCACCCATTTGGAAAAATCTAGTTGTGAAGAGCAGCAGTTGGGCATGTGAGATAACAGTTTATCATCATGGCTCAGGTTTGAGCAGTGAAAGCTAAAGTTGAGCTTACATGAAGCCTAATGGATTGATTGAGAAGCGCTCTGTAGGAAAGCCCAGCTGGTCATGGTAGCCATCTTCAAGACCTTTAAGCTGTAGCAGTGCCAGTCGCACCTGAAGAGCAGAGACAAATGCTGGAAGAACTCTAAAAAAAGTGCACCAACAGGAATGTTACAAAAGTTAATTCATTACCTGGTACCAGTACGGTGAAGTCGGCTGCTTCTCCACTTGCTCCTGAACCCACTGTAAGTTGGCTGAGATAAAAGCCTTAAGGCGCTCACAGTAAACAGGTTCAGACAAGAAGGGCCCACAGTAACCAATCAGTGTATTCATCCAGTGTTGATAAATGAGCTGAAACAATAATACAGGTCCTTCTCAAAATATTAGCATATTGTGATAAGGTTAATTATTTTCCATAATGTAATGATGAAAATTTAACATTCATATATTTTAGATTCATTGCACACTAACTGAAATATTTCAGGTCTTTTATTGTCTTAATACGGATGATTGTGGCATACAGCTCATGAAAACCCAGAATTCCTATCTCACAAAATTAGCAAATCATTAAAAGGGTCTCTAAACGAGCTATGAACCTCATCATCTGAATCAACGAGTTAACTCTAAACACCTGCAAAAGATTCCTGGGGCCTTTAAAACTCCCAGCCTGGTTCATCACTCAAAACCCCAATCATGGGTAAGACTGCCGACCTGACTGCTGTCCAGAAGGCCACTATTGACACCCTCAAGCAAGAGGGTAAGACAGAAAGAAATTTCTGAACGAATAGGCTGTTCCCACAGTGCTGTATCAAGGCACCTCAGTGGGAAGTCTGTGGGAAGGAATAAGTGTGGCAGAAAATGCTGCACAACGAGAAGAGGTGACCGGACCCTCAAGAAGATTGTGGAGAAGGGCCGATTCCAGACCTTGGGGGACCTGCGAAAGCAGTGGACTGAGTCTGGAGTAGAAACATCCAGAGCCACCGTGCACAGGCGTGTGCAGGAAATGGGCTACAGGTGCCCGCATTCCCCAGGTCAAGCCACTTTTGAACCAGAAACAGCGGCAGAAGCGCCTGACCTGGGCTACAGAGAAGCAGCACTGGACTGTTGCTCAGTGGTCCAAAGTACTTTTTTCGGATGAAAGCAAATTCTGCATGTCATTCGGAAATCAAGGTGCCAGAGTCTGGAGGAAGACTGGGGAGAAGGAAATGCCAAAATGCCAGAAGTCCAGTGTCAAGTACCCACAGTCAGTGATGATCTGGGGTGCCGTGTCAGCTGCTGGTGTTGGTCCACTGTGTTTTATCAAGGGCAGGGTCAATGCAGCTAGCTATCAGGAGATTTTGGAGCACTTCATGCTTCCATCTGCTGAAAAGCTTTATGGAGATGAAGATTTCATTTTTCAGCACAACCTGGCACTTGCTCACAGTGCCAAAACCACTGGTAAATGGTTTACTGACCATGGTATCACTGTGCTCAATTGGCCTGTCAACTCTCCTGACCTGAACCCCATAGAGAATCTGTGGGATATTGTGAAGAGAACGTTGAGAGACTCAAGACCCAACACTCTGGATGAGCTAAAGGCCGCTATCGAAGCATCCTGGGCCTCCATAAGACCTCAGCAGTGCCACAGGCTGATTGCCTCCATGCCACGCCGCATTGAAGCAGTCATTTCTGCCAAAGGATTCCCGACCAAGTATTGAGTGCATAACTGTACATGATTATTTGAAGGTTGACGTTTTTTGTATTAAAAACACTTTTCTTTTATTGGTCGGATGAAATATGCTAATTTTGTGAGATAGGAATTTTGGGTTTTCATGAGCTGTATGCCACAATCATCCGTATTAAGACAATAAAAGACCTGAAATATTTCAGTTAGTGTGCAATGAATCTAAAATATATGAATGTTACATTTTCATCATGACATTATGGAGAATAATGAACTTTATCACAATATGCTAATATTTTGAGAAGGACCTGTATACAAAATCCTTAAGTAAAGAAAAACCTAAAGAGAAACATCTGATCTTTGGTCAGAAAGAGGGCCAAGCTTACCCCAGATGTAACTGCAGCCTCAACTGCTCCAGCAGCATAAGCTTGGATGCTGTCATTGTACCGACTGCTGGTAGTGATCTCCAAAAAGGACCAACTGACATGAGAGCATAGCAGAATGAATGGAAATATAAATTTAAAAAGGGCAGTGAAATGTCTGTGTGTATGCTAATCATGCCTTCGTGACCACCTCATAAGAAATACATGCTACTCTTAAGGATCTTCCAGTACAAAATACCAGTCTTCTCAACTTCTTGCTTCTTGCCTTTGGCGGTATTTCCAAATTTTGTGATTTTTTATTTCTAATATGTTACCTGTAGATAAAAAAGTACTTGAGCCCTTGGATTTATGAGCTTTCAGGCTTTTTGTGCATGAATAGTTCAAAGGTATGAGTTTGTTTGACAATCAATAAATCCATCCTTCTTAATATCTTTCTTCACAAGAACTAGTTTGAAATTGTTTTAAATGATACAAGGAAATTATAGGTCTGTTGTAGAGAAGGTTTTTACTAGAAGTAAATAAGGTTTGTCAAGCATAATTTTTTCAGAATAAAATAGATTGATTCAATTAATTCTATATGTACCATTCTAATCAGTTACTGCATTTAGGCTTGAACTTAGCGTTAAGAGTCCAAACATTTCACAGATGCTATAAAGAAAATGTCTGTTTCAAACGTTATGGAAATCTTTGGTCCAGTTTCAGTCAGCTTATGTTTATATTTCCACCGCATTTAATACAAAAACGTTTAAATCAAAACAAATTTACTTCATCGCATAAAAGTTTTATTTAAAATTTATTTTAAACGTTCGCCGACTTTTGCCTAAATTGACATGTATGTTTGAACTCACCCTGATGTTTTGATGTTGTCTGTGAAGTTTGCCCAGGCAACAAAATCTTTGTGAAAACCTTCGACGATAGACAGCTGCCCGCTTTGCCTGTCTATAATGGCCGTTTGGATTTCACTTCCGACGGACGAACAACACAAGCCGAATAAAATCCCAAACAAGCTTAAAATCTGTGGCGGAATTTTAGGGACAAACATCTTGTTATTCATCGACGCCATGTTGCTGTCAGAAAGTCATATGACACAGAGCGACCGTCGTCACGTGACTTTACCACAACGTTTCCGTTTCAAAATAAAAGCCCGTCTTTTATTCCCCTGTTCTCTCTGCCCAACTAACTGTAAACAAAGACCACTGGTGCCACAAATTATACCGTTTCATTTTCCAATAGAATAGGAAATAAATAAATAAAGCAAATGATTTAGTAGAACAAATAAAACAATAGTCAAATAAAATGAGAAGAATTAACACTAAAACTACAGAATAAAAATGAGGCTACAATAAATGATAAAACGATTGAGAAAAACTGGTGATATAAAAGAAAGATAAAACAGAACAAAAGATAAAACAAAAGAATTATGAATTAGAGAACCAAACAACACAGGCTGAAATAATGGATGCAAAAATTAGAATGAATAAACGAAAAAAATTATAAAATGAGGTAAAACAGTGAGAAAATGATAGAACTAGCTGTAAAATGCTGGAACAATAGAAGCGATAAAACAAAAGTCTATTGTACTGGAAAACTAAAAATATGGGTTCCTGTCATTCTATTAAACAAGTCGACTTGACTGCAACTGATATATCACCGACCTCCGTTGGTAAGAAATAAACTACACGAGACATTATTCAGCATGTAAATATTTATGTAGACTATCTTAGATAAAAACTTAATACAGTCACAGTCAAGATTTTATCTTTGTAAAAATCACTGCAAGATCATCAAATATAAGTTATTCTCTAGTCAGATCTGCTATTATTCACAGTTCAAATCTCCTCTGATCAGAATTTGGTTGACCTCAGTCTTCAACACCTCCATCAGTTTCCATTGACTCTAGTATCCCTTCCATAACATCTGCCTTTCGTCTCTTCTTTGGTAGATCACCATGAAAATGTTGGGCTGTTTTCTGTCTCAGTGTCTCCACTGTATCCTCGGCATCAGCCCATTCCAGCACAAGACGTCTTCCATACAGATGGGTGCTGTGGCAGAGTGCAGCAAAGGCTTTCTGCAAACAAAAGAAAATAAGACAATTTATAATATGTTTGCTATACTTAAGCAAATATATAATTTAAATCACTGAATTTTGCATCTGAGAATGTATATTATAGATTAAGAAAAATAAACCTTGGCATCCTGTTTTGTAAGGAAATCAACAAAGGCAAAGCCCCGGTGATTCCCTGAACCAGCTGCTTTCTTTGGAAGACGGACCGTTTTCAGCTCCCCAAATGTACTGAAAATATGAGGCAAACAATCGTTGTCAAAACCTTCAAACAGGACAAGCACAGTAAATAAATTGGGCAGTGAGGGATGTGCGAGTGGTACCAAAAGAGTTCTCGAATTTCCCTGACAGTGGCTTGGAAAGGAACATTGCGCACAAGGATCTTGGAGCCTGTCTGCTTCTTCTCAGCTTGCTTCTTTTTGTGCGACACCTCAGCAGTCCTGCACACAGATGGGAAAGGACTGAGTAAACAGTGACTTTAGGAATTTATTGTTATGCAAAAGTTAACTTTTTTTGCCTGTATTACCAAATGGAATACACAACTTACCTTGTGGCTCTTTCAGAAATCTTCACCTCTAACTGGTGATCATCCACCATACAGTGCTGTAGCAGTGTTAGAGGAGAGAGAGCACACACATTATTCTAAATTCAGGGTGTGGAGTTGATAAGTGGAAGCGCTTCACTGAGAACGTGGCGTGGCTACCTGCAGTTGCCTCAGAGCCTTCTGTGCAGCCTCTGCTGTCTGATATTGGAGAAAACCGTAACCCATGGACAACAGGTTACCTGCAAGTCCAAAAAAGATTTCACGGAGGATAAGAGCATTGAAAAATCAAAGAAATAGATAAATTATCGTACACAATGACAAATTACAATACTAGACTTAGAACATGTAAAAAGGACTGTGTATTTAAGTTGTTTTAAAAATTGCTAACATTAAAAAAAAAATCAACAACTAGAAACAATAAATTAACTACTTTTTATTTTTTTGAAAATCACAAAATTAGATAAACCAATAAAAATTGATCTATGTTAAATAAAATATTTTGGTTTTATAATTTTAAGCAAATTTTTCTGAAAGGTTTCCCCTTTTTTTCTGCCAAAAATGTTCAAAAACACAAAAAACATGCAGAATAATAAAACCAGAAAACTCCTGCACATATTCTAATGGTGCCTCCCACTTGTAAACACAGGCAATGAGTACTGCCCAGTCCCATAATTACTGAATTGGGCCTAAACCACAACTGCTTTGATCTTTAAAGCCTATCAGGTGTCTGTAACCAAACTTTTTGACACTTAAACAATGACAATGTTAGCATTTTCCAAATGCTCAAAACAGCATCATGCTAGCATTAGCATATTTGCAATCAAATGGCAAACATTAAATTAAATTTAGGCCCCTCCTTGAACCGCTACCTTAACGTGGTGGAGGGGTTTGAGTGCTCGAATGATCCTAGAGGCTATGTTGTCTGGGGCTTAAATGCCCCTGGTAGGGTCTCCCATGGCAAACAGGCTCTGGGTGACGGGTCAGACAAAGAGCGGTTCAAGAACCCCTCATGATGACGATTATATCTAGGCACGTGACGTCGCCCGGTACGGCGGAGCCGGGGTCCCACCCTGGAGCCAGGCCTGGGGTCGGGACTCGTCGGAGAGCGCCTGGTGGCTGGGTTGCTCCTCGCGGAACCCGGCCAGGCCAAGCCCGAACGAGAGAGGCGAGGCCATCCCCCATTGGGCCCACCACCTGCAGGGGGAACCTTGAGGGACCGGTGCAAAGAGGATTGGGCGGCGGACGAAGGTGGAGACCTCGGCGGCCCGATCCCCGGATGCTTAGGCTGGCTCTAGGGACTTGGAATGTCACCTCGCTGGGGGGGAAGGAGCCTGAGCTGGTGCAGGAGGTCGAGAGATATCGACTCGAAATAGTCGGGCTCACCTCCACGCACAGCGTGGGCTCTGGAACCCATCTCCTTGAGAGGGGCTGGACTCTCTTCTACTGGAGTGGCCCACGGGGAGAGGCGGCGGGCTGGTGTGGGTTTGCTTGTTGCCCCCCAGCTCAGCCGTCTCGTCTTGGGGTTTACCCCGGTGGATGAGAGGGTCGCATCCCTGTGCCCTCAGGTTGGGGACAGGTCTCTGACTGTCGTTTCGGCCTACGGGCCGAGCGGTAGTGCGGAGTACCTGGCCTTCTTGGCGTCCCTGTCAGGGGTGCTGGATAGTGCCCCTCCCAGGGACTCTATTGTTCTGCTGGGGGACTTCAATGCCAACATGGGAAACGACAGTGACACCTGGAGAGGCGTGATTGGGAGGAATGGCCTCCCCGATCTGAATCCGAGTGGTGTTTTGTTATTGGACTTCTGTGCTAGTCACAGATTGTCCATAATGAACACCATGTTCAAACATAAGGGTGTCCATCAGTGCACTTGGCACCAGGATACCCTAGGCAGGAGGTCAATGATCGACTTTGTTGTCGTATCATCAGACCTTCGGCTGCATGTTTTGGACACTTGGGTGAAGAGAGGGGCTGAGATGTCCACTGATCACCACCTGGTGGTGAGATGGATCCGCTGGAGGAGGAGAAAGCCGGACAGACTTGGCAGGCCCAAGCGCATAGTGAGGGTCTGCTGGGAATGCCTGGCGGAGCCCTCGGCCAGGGATATATTCAACTCCCACCTCCGGGAGAGCTTTGACCAGATTCTGAGGGATGTTGGAGACATAGAGTCCGAGTGGACCATGTTCTCCACATCTATTGTCGATGCTGCTGCCCGTAGCTGCGGCTGTAAGGTCTGCGGTGCCTGTCGCGGCAGCAATCCCCGAACCCGGTGGTGGACACCGGCAGTAAGGGACGCTGTCAAGCTGAAGAAGGAGTCCTATCGGCTGTGGTTGGCTTGTGGGACTCCTGAGGTGGGTGACGGGTACCGTGAGGCCGAGTGTGCCGCGGCCCGAGCGGTGGCAGAGGCAAAAACTCGGGCCTGGGAGGAGTTTGGTGAGGCCATGGAGAAGGACTACTGGTTGGCCTAGAAGCGATTCTGGCAAACTGTCCGCCGCCTCAGGAGGGGGAAGCAGTGCTTCGCCAACACTGTTTATAGTGGGGGTGGGAGGCTGCTGACCTCAACTGGGGACATTATCGGGCGGTGGAAGGAGTACTTTGAGGATCTCCTCAATCCTGCCATCACGCATTCCCTGGTGGAAACAGAAGCCGGGGACTCGGGGTTGGACTCTTTCATCACCCAGTGGCAGGGCTTCGGGGGTGGATGAGATCTGCCCTGAGTACCTCAAATCTCTGGATGCTGTGGGGCTGTCATGGTTGACACACCTCTTCAACATTGCGTGGCGGTCGGGGACAGTGCCTCTGTACTGACAGACTGGGGTGGTGTTCCCCCTTCATAAGAAGGGGGACCGGAGGGTGTGTTCCAACTACAGAGGGATCACACTCCTCAGCCTCCCTGGTAAGGCCTACACCAGGGTATTGGAGAGGAGAGTCCGGCCAATAGTCGAACCCCGGCTTCAGGAGGAGCAGTGTGGTTTTCGTCCCGGCCGTGGAACACTGGACCAGCTCTATACCCTCTACAGGGTACTCGAGAGTTCATGGGAGTTTGCCCAACCGGTTCACATGTGTTTTGTGGACCTGGAGAAGGCATTCGACTGTGTCCCTCGTGAAGCCCTGTGGGGGGTGCTCCAGGAGTATGGAGTCGGGGGCCCTTTATTAGGGGCCATCCGATCTCTGTACAAGTGGAGCAGGAGTTTGGTCCGCATTGCCGGCACTAAGTCGGACCTGTTCCCAGTGCATGTTGGACTCCGGCAGGGCTGCCCTTTGTCATCGGTCCTGTTCATAACTTTTATGGACAGGATTTCTAGGCGCAGCAAAGGGCCGGCGGGGGTCTGGTTTGGGGACCAGAGGATTTCGTCTCTTCTTTTTGCAGATGACGTGGTCCTGATGGCCCCCTCTAGCCAAGACCTACATCATGCGCTGGGGCAGTTCGCAGCAGAGTGTGAAGTGGCTGGGATGAGGATCAGCTCCTCCAAGTCCGAGGCCATGGTTCTCGACAGGAAAAGGATGGCTTGTCCTCTTCAGGTTGGAGGGGAGTTCCTGCCTCAAGTGGAGGAGTTTAAGTATCTCGGGGTCTTGTTCACAAGTGAGGGAAGAATGGAGCGGGAGATCGACAGACGGATCGGTGCGGCTGCCGCAGTAATGGGGGCGCTGTGCCGGTCCGTTGTGGTGAAGAGAGAGCTGAGCCGAAAAGCTAAATTTTCGATTTACCGGTCGGTCTACGTTCCTACCCTCACCTATGGCCATGAACTTTGGGTCATGACCGAAAGAACAAGATCCCGGATACAAGCGGCTGAAATGAGCTTCCTCCGTAGGGTGGCCGGGCACTCCCTTAGAGATAGGGTGAGGAGCTCGGCCATCCGGGAGGGGCTCGGAGTAGAGCCGCTGCTCCTCCACATCTAAAGGAGCCAGTTGAGGTGGCTCGGGCATCTATACCGGATGCCTCCTGGATGCCTTCCTCGGGAGGTGTTCCAGGCACGTCCCACCCGGAGGAGCTGGAGGAGGTGTCTGGGGAGAGGGACGTCTGGGTGTCTCTGCTGAGTCTGCTGCCCCCGTGACCCGGTTCCGGATAAGCGGAAGACGACGAGTACAAGTACAAGTATTGTGGTCACATTAGCTAATAAAATAGTGATAGCTACAAGCTACTGTTAGCACGTTGCTAACAATAAATAAAAATCTGCAAAGGTGCAAATTGTTTCCAAATTGCTTTTATCAGCTAAAATGCAATGTTAGCATGTTACCTATCAATGGCCAATGTTATCTAATAAGTCAAGATGGGCAAAATGCTACCATGTGTTAATATGCTAGCATTATTTAAAATGCTACTAATAGTATTTATTCAAAACGTAACTAGCATGATCTGTTATGCCAACAGCAGCATATGTCATAATTAGCTAGAATGCCACAACAAGGCTTTTAAATAACACTGTACCTATTTTCAAGCATTTCAGTGGAAGCATCCTGCTGTATGCTACTCCATTACACAAAGTGGAAGGAATAACGGAGACAGAGGACTACCAAGGCTCTGAACAGAACTTCCTGTAGCTTAGCGTTATTTAACCTCAGTCAGTTTTAACATAAATTTATAAGTATTTATATTTGTAACCATTTACCATGTTTCACACTCAAACAGACATTTAAAATCTTTGTTATCTTTGTTGACCAATTAGTGGGATGGGGACCTCACAGGCAGGATCACTGTTGTAGTTGAAGCATACAAATCAACTCAAATATTTATAGATAAAAGAAAAATGAAGTTCATACGAACATAGCTCTTAGATGAACTGCCAGTCCTTTATCAAAATAGGATTCAAGTAA
Organism: Girardinichthys multiradiatus; assembly: GCF_021462225.1. NCBI lineage: Eukaryota > Metazoa > Chordata > Actinopteri > Cyprinodontiformes > Goodeidae > Girardinichthys > Girardinichthys multiradiatus. The sequence continues at coordinate 33,202,072 of NC_061805.1, read as the reverse complement.
TAATGTGAAATACCTGATTTATCTTTCTTCTTGGAAATGCTGCAAGACCTGACCTTTCCACTTTTGGAGAAGACCTGCAGTAAATAAAGAAAACAGCATCTTATATACTGGTTTGTTACTGTACATGTCACTAGACATAGCAGAGGTGTGAGAGGTGACTTACCTCCTGTAGTTTTTCTTCTGTTGTGTTGAAATTTAGATTCTTAATGAAAAGTGTAGAACCAGGTACAGTTTCTTCTTCTTCTTCCTCTTCTTGCTCATCCTCTGTCTTGCTCTCTTCCTTCACTGGCTCTTTTTTATCTGATATTAGATTATTTTGGAAGTATTTGGTTAGGCAGACCCAATATGTATTCTAAAATAATGTCCAGGAAACAATACAGTGTTATAATACAAACATAAAGGCTGTCCAGTGTGTAGGTGATTTTACCTGTTTCTGGTTTGGAGGGTGTGAACACTCCAACAGGGGCCCACTCCAAATACAGTGGGACATGATGGAACTAGAGTTTAAGGAAAAAACCCCCACAAATATTAATGTATTTTATCTAAATTTTCTTTGTGACATAAAGTAGCACATCATTGTGAAAAATTCCAAGCACAAAATGTTTTTTAATTCTGCAGAATTTACTCTGATACCCCTAAAGAAAATCCAGTGCAACCAACTGCCTCCAGAAGTAACCTGAATATGCCTCTTTTCCATTCACGGTTCCAGGACCACACGCCTAAACTCTGCTTGGTCTTGCTCTGCTTCACATGAAACCTGTTGTGTTTCCATTGGCTCACTGACAGCTGGAGTTATGGCATGAAACTCCACCTCCAGCCGTCACCACTGTGCTGCCATTAACCCTTACTGTCTTATGATTCGTGTGAGCCTACCAAACATGGGATAAGTTTCAAGTACAAACATGCAAAGTAAAATAAACTCTCACCATCGCACACCATGTCCTGCAACAGTGATTACAAACCGCCGCCACAGCTTTAAGTTTGACCTGCTTCGGCCATTGTGGTCCTTAATATTTTTGTAGTCGCTCTTGAGTTTTTTTGAGCTTCTCCTCACACTGCGATGTGCTGTACAATCAATGGCTTGTCATTCTCTCTACAATCTTGATGAACACTTTCTCATGCCGCCGACATACTGCTGACAACGCTCATGTCCCCTCATTTAACAGCAGTCTGTTCACAACACATTTCAACCCCAATGGGGCCTGATTACGAACAGGTACCAAGAAAGCCAGTAATGGAAACGGGCTGAGGCGGAGCCTGCCAAAGTAGAGCCTGTGAAAAAGGGGCATATGTAAATAGAGTCTACCTGTGTGTAACTTAATCTCATTGTAAACACAGCTGTTCTTTGAAGGCTTTAGAGGTCTTTGGGGGAAAAAAAGGAAAAGAAGCAGCCAAGAGGCCCATAGTGACTCTGGAGGACCTGGGGAGATCTACAGCTCAGGTGGAAAATCTGTTAACAAGGCAACTATTACTTATGTCTACCACAAATCTAGGCCATGTGGCAGATTGGAAAAAAATAAAGTTATTGTTGGCTGCAAAAGATTTAAGACCAGAGCAGAGGTTCACCATCACACAGAACAACCTTAAACATACCAGCGGAGATACAACAGAATGGTTTAACTATAATCATGTTAGAATAATCGCCAAGCTTGTATACAATTGCAAAACAGTTGCAAGACTTAAAATTCTTGTTCAAATATGCTATCCATTCAAAGTAGTTCAAGCTGAACTATGTTCCAAAGATTCGGGGAAATTTTCAGGCTCTAGATGTGCAAAGCTAGTGGAAATATACCCAAAAAGAGGTGCAAGTGGGGGCTGAATACAAAGGTTTGCCACACTTTTTAGCTGTGCATTTATAAAAAAATTGAAAATCATTTGTTCTCTTCTTTTTACTTCACAACTATGCACAATTTTCTTTTGGTCTATCATCCTAAATCAATGAAATACAGAGACGTTTGAAGTTGTAAAAAATATGACAATGTTTAAGACATATAAGGACTTTTGCAAGGCGCTGTGGATGAAAGGTCTCACACACCTTGCTGTAAGCCAGCCTTGTGAAGGCTCGCTTGGCTTCGGTTGGCTCCAGGAACTCGATGATGGCGGTGAGTCCTGTAGGCGGCAGCAGGACTCGACCCAAAGAGCCGTGAGGCGAGAAAAGTTCTTCAAGCTCCGTTGTTGTCACTCCCACAGGGAGGTTTTTAACCAGGATCACAGTCGTACTCCTCGCTGCTGCTGCCTGTACAAATATAACTAGATGTTTACACATATGAATGGATTATGCATACAGAATCTCAAATTTTTTCCTCCCAATTACTTGACTAAAGGAGTCTAGACAAACACTGTTGTCCAGCAGGAATTGTCGAGTCTCCTGGACAATCTGAGTTTCTCCTAGAGCCATCCTCACAGCAACGCTTCCTTTTGACTCCTTTGGAAGATAATACAGAGAATGTTTACTTAATTAGTTTTGCTCATCCTCAAAAAAATAATAAAATAATTCAGCATAAAGCCCCAGATGTAGGGTCACTCACATGGTCTAAGACGTGGCTTTTTGTAGTGTTATATTTCTCAGCAATGGCATCGGCCACTGCACTTGTACCCAAAAACAACGTGTTCCAGTTGTGTGTGCTGGAAAGACAAAGAAAATTAGTGTGCAATTTAAAACAGCAACACCACCCAGAAATGGAAGGTCTTTTATCGTGTTATGCATACCTAGAACTTGAAGCTTTATTTTTAGCATCTTTCTGTCGTTTATATGATGAAGAGCCAGGACCACCAGATTCTGAAGTCTCAGATATTTCCTTCTTCACAGTGGAGGCAAGAACATGAAGCATTCTACCCTAAAATCACAAGAAAAAAATAACGCACCCTGTCAGCCTGAGCTGCTACTCAGTTATGATGAACTGAGAGCCCCCTGCAAAATATTTTTAAAGAGCAAATGTCACCATAAAGATATTTTAAAATACACCTTATTAAAAAAAAACTACTTTTGGAGCCACACTCAAAATATATGTGACTATTTGTAGTCAGTCAGTCATTTTCTACCGCTTATTCCATAGTGGGTCGCGGGGAAGCTGGTGCCTATCTCCAGCAGTCTATGGGTGAGAGGTGGGGTACACCCTGGACAGGTCGCCAGTCCATCACAGGGCAACACACAAACAACCACGCACACACTCATTCATACACCTAAGGGCAATTTAGAGTGACCAATTAACCTAACTGGCATGTCTGTGGACTGTAGGAGGAAGCCGGAGTACCCGGTGAGAACCCACGCATGCACCGGGAGAACATGCAAACTCCATGCAGAAAGACCCCCGGACGGGAATCAAACCCAGGACCTTCTTGCTGCAAGGTAACAGTGCCACCAACTGCGCCACCATGCAGCCCACTATTTGTAGTTGTAAAGAAAAAAAATTACTAATGGATGGAGTTTTTGGATTTCTCCCTACACACCAAAAACAGATGGAAACATGACAAGCAACAACCTAAAGCTGAGGAGTGAAAACAACAGTTTATGGTACGCCATACAGCTCTAGTGAACCAGCAGACAGTGAAGGCAATCGAGGGTGTTGTTTGTGAGAATAAAGTTTCTCAGAAAAAAAGTTTCTTTTTTTCCCATCATGCCTGAACCAACTGAATTCCTGGCAATCATCACATGTTTTGGATTAGCTTGAAGTAGTTCAGTTTAACCCTCACAATTAAAACACTGACTGATTATGTTTTGAAAAGTGAGACTTTCAGCTACTTCCATTCACTGCCACTATGTTTTACATGGCCACTGTTTCCATCAGAGTGAATTCTCATTTAACCTGACATCCTTTTGCTCACTGAATAATTTCCCATATAAATCTTCACCTTATGATCTCACATTCAAGTTGAAGACTCTACATTCACCATTTTCCTCTTTTGGGGACACTGTTTCATGCATTGATGCTCGAGTCCAATGTTCTGTGCATAACATAATCACTCGTCTGCAACTTTCAGTTGTTTCCTCTGCTGTCTTGTGCTTATGTTCTGTTTCATGCTTACACACGGTAGTGATTGTTACCGTTGAGTTACAAGTCTTAACACAACTGAACAGTAAAAAAGGGTAAAAAATAGGTTATATACCCTTTTAGGTGATGGAAGTCCTGTACATTTTTAAAGAATGAGAAATAAATACCTGGAATATATGTCCATCCAACTTTGTGAGAGCTACCACAGCATTTTCTGGTATCATGTAGGTAACAAAAGCAAATCCTTTAGGTTTCTTGGTCAGATTGTCAATAGGGAAGAGCATCTCCGATAAAGGGCCTGTGAAGTACGAAGAATAATAAAACATCTGCGGGAGACAAAATATTTTTGTAGGCACAACTAAAAAACTGCATGTTCACTACTGGTTCTTTAACTCACCGTATTTACTAAAAAGCTCTTCGATTTCTTCTTCAGTGCAGGTGTAAGGAAGGTTTCTGATGAAGAGTCGACCAGACTCTGAAACATCTTCCTCTTCCTCATCCTCCTTCAGCTTCCTGGCGAAGGTTCTGTCAATTTCTTTGTCGTTTTTGTTCCTCTTGCTTTTCGCTCCTGAAGAATCAACACGGAAGACTTCGATGTAACGACCCCCTGGAAAACAAGCAGAACTGTCTCAGGCCTTCAGAAAGAACATTGCAGCAGTTAATGAGCAATGTTAGGGGCTTAGAGAGGTCTCAAAAGATTTTAAAATTAGTCATTTCACTGTACAGATAATTATGTCATGTATCTCTTCGATACATGACTTCTAAATAGCAGGAACCTGTTTTTTATGTCTTTAATAAAACTCTCAGGAGCATCCAATACCACCTGTTCCTATAAAAGCAATAAAAAGTGATCAATGTGATCTTATTAGTTCTAAATTATTTTATATTCTTCATTAAGTTATTGATTTATTTTTTTTACCTATGTAGTCTTTATTCTTCTTCAGAGCCTTCTCCACCTCCTCTTCAGAGTGCACGTCCACATACACATACCCTAAAGCAGTCACATGTAGCTTGTTTTAACATATTGACCTTTAAATTGTTTAAACTGAGACCATAGATAGGTAAATGGTGCAAACATTTTATCTTCATACTTTCAGCAACACACCTGTTCTGTTTCCACTTTCATTCCTCCCGATCCTGATTGCTGCAGGCCTCAGCGGAGTCATGAACTCTCGGATTTGTTGCTAAAAGAATTTTATTTTAAAAAGGTTTAACAAACACAGCATGTTACTGAAACAGAACATCCTCAGTGATGAGGCTTAACTCACCTCTTTCACATTAAACGGGACTCCTCTCAGCTTCACAGTGAACTCTGTCGTCGGCTCCGTCTGAACACAGAGACGCCGCGTAAACAAAAACTTACAACCAAATGATTATATTTAATATTTAATGTGCAGTTTTACCAACTTATACCTCCTGTTTGACACTCTGTTTCCTATTTCCAGAGATAGGTTTAGACTTTGAGATGTTTTCTCGTTCACCGCTCTCATAGGCACTGTCTCCATGCGGAACGGGACCATCACCTTTCTCTTCATTGGCTTCATTCTCTTCATCACTCTCCTCCATAACTTGTGCCACCTTGGAGCGCAGGTAGTCCATATCTGACAGGCTAGACTTCATGGCTTCTTTAGAGGCAACTAAAAACACCAATATGTTCAAATTCTACTTAAACTTGATACAGTTTTAATTGTGAAACATGCAGCATTTTTAGGAAATTCGCTTCCATATAACAGAAGGATACGAAAAAACCACCAACCTTCATCTTTATCATCATCATCATCACCATCCTCCATTTCCTTTTCATCTTCTGACTGATCTGAGTCAAAGTTGAGGTAATCATCAGAGGCTGGCTTCTTTTTCTTCTTCTCTTTTTGTATGCTACCAGGGTCAGTCGGATGCTGAGCCATGTCATTAGCCCAGGTCTGAGCCTGGCTGCGGTTCTGATGCACTGACAGAAACTCAATAAATCCATCTTCCTCCTCCAGCTGACACAGGACAAGGAAGTGAACATTAAAATAATTATTCAAAAAGCAACAGAAAAGCCATTACTAATAAGTGTTGACCTAAAATCTAAAATTTAAAGAAATCTAAAATCTTGACCTAAAAGTAGCCTAAAAATTTGCATTTCATAGTATTTTTAATACTTCTTTATATTTGTAAGCAGTTTTGTTTTACTCACAGTTCCCAGTACACTGCTTGTTTCCTTTTTTCCCGTCTTTTTCTGAATTTAAACACAAACAAATAAAAAAAAACCATACAGTACAGTTTACTTAAAAAATGTGAAAAATGTTGCTTCTGACTACATTTTCTCAGATTAGGGTTGCACCAATTGATCGACTGGCATCAAATTAAATGCATCAAATCTGAAAATTCCCACAAAAATCGATGCTCTTTGTTTTGAGTTTAGTAAATTCTTTGAATTGTTTGATACATAAATCAGATCATGTCCCTTTGTTTTCTGCTGGTTTAACACAATTTCCTCTCTGAAAGATCCGTAACTTTTTTTTTTCTTTAAAGAGGACGCTTGTTGTATTTAAATTTTGTCAATTTTGATGATAGTGGCATTTAGTTCATAAAAACTCAAAATTCTATTTGTCAGAAGATTTGAATATTACATAAGACACACTAAAAAAATGGATTTTTAATTCAGAAATGTCAATTCAATGCACAGTATATGCTCTCAGGACTGGGTCTGAAATTTTTCAACATGAACTGTTGCAGCAATGCAGTGTGTGTGGATCTACTGTGTGGTTCAGGAAGCCAAGGTTGTTTTAATATGGCACTTGCGTCTCCTGACACCTCTCCATTGATTCTCTGTGGGATTAATGTCAGGCCCGTTTACAGACTGTTTGCATAGTAACACCATGGTCATTGAACCAGCTTTTGGTACCTTTGGCAAAGTGGGCAGGTGCCAAGTTCTGCTGGAAAATGAAAACTCCAGGGATCTCCATAAAGCTTGTCTGCAGATGGAAACATGAAATGCTCTACATTTCCTTCTAGACAGCTGCGTTGGCTTTGGATTTGATAAAACACAGTGGACCAACAGCAGCAGATGAAATGGCACCTTAAATCATCAAAGACTGTGGAAACGTCAAACTGGAGCCCAAGCAACACAGATTCAGTGCCTCTCCACTTTTTTTCCAAATGAAATGCAAACTTTACTTTTATCTAAAAATAGCCCAGCCCCGTTCTCCTTAGTCCAGATAAGACACTTTTGACATCTCTGGTTCAACACTAGGATTGTGACAGCTGTAGTCCATGTGCTGGATGTGTCTGTGTGAGGTGACTCTTGAAGCTCTGTATCCAGCTGCAGTCATTACCTGGTCAATCTCCTACAAACATTTAAATGTGCAATGCTTCACAATCCCATCAAGGCTGCGGCTATCCTTGTTGCACGTGCTCCCTTTTCTACCACACTTTTTCCTTACACTCAACTTTCCATTAACACGGTTGGGTATTACTTTTTAATAATGACATTTTATGAAACTGAATTTTGGGTTTTCATTGGCTGTGAACCACAATCATCAACATCAGCTGAAATAAACACTTATCTGGAAATAATGAATCCATGTAAAATGTAAGATTCACTTTCTGACTGAATTGCTGAAATAAATTAACTTTTCAATTATATTCTGATTTACTGAGATGCACCAACAGTTGCTGAATTAACAAATGATGTCTATAGGTGTAATAGCGATTTCCCTCCTACCTTTTTGGTGTCTTTGGGAGCAGCAGCAGAGAGTTTTTCCTGCTCTGTTCTCTGAGAGTGTTTACTCCAGGCTTTTCCTTTAGTGGGATCTCCAAACGCTTTACACATCTCCACCTAAACGCAGACGAACATCATGATTGGACGAATCAACAGTTAAAATAATGATCTGCGTTTTGGGGTTGATAGAAATCCCACCGTTACTCTGGATGTGTCCACAAAGCTCTTGTTGAAATGTGTTAGCGCTCTGCTCGCATCCTCCTCGGATTTGAAGCCCACAAAGCCAAACTTTCTGAACTTTCCCTCTTTGGTGAACTTCAGTGAGCAGTCTGTCACGGTGCCAAAGGAAGCAAACATCGACCTGAACCTCTCCTCTTTCATCTGAACACAAGAAACCATCTTCAGATTATCTGTAGCTAATGTTTTTAGCTAAATTTACCAGAGCCCATTCTTACTTACCCCATTCGGGAGGTTTTTAACGATCAGTCTTGACATGGTTGTTGTGGCTGTAAATCCACTAAAACCGTAGGTATATGTGGCTGTAAATCCACTAAAACCGTAGGTATAAAGGTGTTTAAAAAATGTCAACAAACCAACGTGGACCGAACACCTACATCGCCATATTGACATGAGGAGGAAGCAGTTCATCTTCTTCTTTTTCTCCTTCTCTGTGGTTTGGCGGTGATTACCGCCACCCTTTGGTCATAAGGGTGCACTACAGTTTCAATAATTCATTTTGCGCTCAGAAAACAAATACAAATCCATCTCCAAATCCTCCAGCTCTTCAACTCTTATTTGAGCAATCTTCAGAAGTCCATAATAAACTCCATAAAATCCATAAAAACCCAATTAAATTAGCTAAAAGTAGATATTGACTTATTAGTTTTGGCATAAACTTTCAGTCTATTGGGTTTTGTATCACCCTTCCAGTTTTTGTCCCCATATAGCCTCTGCATGGAAATCTCCTCTGCCAGGAGATTCAAATTGCTCCAACAGGAAGGAAATAAAGTACTTGAAAGTACACTCAAAACAACCTACAGTTAAACACTCATTTTGCAATATTTTATTAATGTTTGATGACTGTTTTGGGATTGCCAAATTGTAGTATATTGTGTTTTTGTTGCTGAGATTGTGACTATTTGTTTTGTCCTCACTTGGCTACAAAGCAGCTTTTTGTGCCAGAACAACATTGGAGTGGAGGTTCATTTTTCACTATAGTCATGTGTCATTTGGCATTGTGTTTAATTTACTGAGTAACTTCTTTATGTCTGTATTTTTTCTATATCTGGACAATTGTAATCTGCCATAGATGGATGCTACCTGATATAAAGAAAATGTATGTTAATAAGTATCGCCTTTAAGTGTTTGGATTATGATTACCATATCTCTTTAATGGTTCTTGATCAAATGTTTTCATGTTCTTTTATTCTATCACAATAATTGGGAGTTAGATCATCTATTTTCAATCTGCCTTTATTCTCACTATGTTTAAAAACATCCATATTTTCTTTTAATCATCAGGTATTGATTATTTCAAGCTGAAGTTGCTCTAATGCTAAATATTACAGAACACATGACTAAAAAGTATAATTTTGCCCTTTGCTCAATCTATTGCTACCCATATTGTGAACAGATCCACATTCAGGTAATCTTATATCCCTACATAGGTCTGTTTCACTTGAACTGCTGCTCTTATTGCTTTGGTTTAGATCCTTTGAATGATATAGTGCCTTGTCAAAGTATTCATACCCCTTGAATTATTCTACATTGTGCCACATTACAACCAAGCCAATAAGAAACTCAAATGTGACTTCATGAGCTTTTATGTAGTATATCAACAGAAAATAGCATTTGCTTGTGAAGTGGAAGGAAAATGATAGTTTACAAAATATTTGGCAAAAAACAGAAAAAGGAAAAATCTGAAAAACTGTGGTGTACAATTGCATTCAGCCCCTTTTGTTCTGATACACTTAAATAAACATATAGTGCAGTTAATTACCAAGAGGCACATAGCAACTCTAGAGGACCGTTGGAGATCCACAGTCCTTATGCGTGTCAAGTAGAAATACATTGCAAAAAGAAAATCTCAGGAAGTAAACTTAAAGCCATGTAGGAGACATAGAAAACATTGAGAAAAAGGTGCTCTTGTCAGATAATGTCAAAACTGAATTCTTTGGCTTGCATTCAAAACACTTTGGGGCAGAGAATATCACCCCTGAACACACCATGGTGATGGCAGCATCCTCCTTTACTGATGCATGGACATGGATCCTGCACAGAATTAATGTAAAGATGACAGAGCTCAATACTGGAACAATCATTGTTAGAGACTATAAAAGACTTGATACAGGGGTGGAGGCTGACCTTCCAGCAGGACAGTGACTAAACATACAGCCAGAACTACAATAATAAAAATTGAAATCAAAACACACTCCATTGTTAGAATAGCCAAATCAAAGACCAGGTGTACATCGGATTGAAAATCTGTGGCAAGACTTGAAAACCGATATTCACACATCCAATCTGGCTGAACTTGAGGCTATTTGCAAAGCAAAATGTGTAAATCTTCAGTCCCTAGATGTGCAAAACAAGAAGGGAAATATCACGAAAAACGTACAGCTGTAACTGCAGCAAAAGGAGGTTATACTAAGAATTATCTTGGAATCCCAATAAAATACGATGAGGCTTGTGGATGTAAAATGACAGGATCAGTGCTTCTGTGTGTTCTCTCAAACTCCCAATCTTCTGGGTTTCCTTAGACAGAAAAATGTTTTAACCAATTTGAATAATAAATGGAATCTGACTGCACTGTTTGATAGTTAGGATCAATTGGAATGTATGCTCCTGACGTGAAAACTATATGATTTGATTGAACTGACTTTGTAAAGTGCCTTGAGACAACAGGTGTTGTGAATTGGTGCTATAAAAATAAACTGAATTGAATTGAATGTGATAAAGGGCATGAACACTTTTGTGAGACGTGTATAAAACTGAAAATATTCAGAGGAAGTCTTTTCCCTAATTCTGAGAACTTGTTTCTCAATACCAGTAGCACACTGATTAACCTCATTTTTTCTGCGAAGTGAAGCACATCATTTCAATAAGGTGGTAGTCTGAGCCCATGAGCCTAAGATGGCTCATAAATCTGGGATATTTGTACAACTACGTCAGAAGGTTTTTCTTAAGGTTAATTCTGTTAAGGGAGTTAATAAATTAGCTAAATACATGTCCAGTCAAATTATTGTAACCGGGCAGTCAGCTGCCTTGGTTTGTTGGTTCTCCTGAAGCATATTAAAGAAACATTCACTTCTCCAAATTAAACTCTCAGCAAACTAACAACTAACTTGGAACCAAAATAAAAACTGTTAAATCAGAATCAGCTTTATTCACCACGTTTGTGCACACAAACAAGTTCTTTGACTGTGGTTCGACTTTGATCTCAATGAAGACATTTGGAAAATAATTATATATATATATACATATATATATATATATATATATATATACAGCTTTTTCAAATTAAGCTCTATACAATAGCAGTCTAAATAGATTTTATCTAGCAATATGAAACTCAATACCTGTTGAAATACTTTCCAACAGCCTTAAATCTTATGTTCTCTGACCTAAATTACACCCCCTAATTCTCGTCTAACTTTCCTCCGAAACCAGGCATGACCAAAACTTCAGTGAATACTTTGTCTAACAGATCACATGCCCCCTGAGGGATTACAAAAATTAAACACCAAGGAGCCTCAGTGGCATGCAGACTTCTCATTAGTTACAAAAGCTTTTATTTAGTGTGCTTATCCTTTTCGTAGAACTGCAATACAGCACCTTTTTAGAAAATTGTGTAAACCACATTTTTGCACAACAGAATTAACGCAAATCATTACAGTTCAAGTTTTCAGCAGAAAAACAAAATAACAATGACACATCTTGAAATACTCCACAGGTAGATTGCATTGTTTATAACTGATGTGTTCTGTGCAGATGATAAATCTTCATTGTTCATCTGTTTTTAACAGATGAGCAGGTTATTGTTTGCTTTTATGTTGGACCAGAGGCACATCATAAGGAAGTGGATATAAGTAAAGCTTCTGCTTCATCAGAGTTGGTCTCTTTACTCCTTCTGGACTGGAACTCTTTCTGGATTTCCACAAAGCTTTTGTTTTTGGTTTCAGGAAGAACAAGGATTATGTATATCCCTACGGAGATGCAGACGATAAAGAAAACCAGGAAGCAATAGTGCTGCAGCCCAATCTGAGAAAAATAAAACAAAAGTCAACCTAAACCATTAAACTTTTCATAGCTGTATTTGGATTATATTGAGATGAAAACATCAACTTTCAATTTGATGTCACGAAAGCAAGCAATACACTCGATATTTCAGTATATTTTTTTGAATTTAAATTCTAATAAAACTAACATATGTTGTTGATGGATAAAAGCATCCACTCAGGCATCTTTGTTAGCCTGTACACATGCCAAGTTCGAGTACTAAAAGCTATTTTAAACACTTGCTGAAATAGGAAATATATATGACATAAACCGACCAGTGGCTCACAAGTCTTTGAGGTTGGAAAGCCTCCTTCCCATTACCCTAATCTTTTGCTCTCTCCACAAATTCTCCATGAGATTTAAGTTGGGGTGGCATGGCCACTTCAACTTCCAGTTCATAGCAACATATTGGCAAAATTAAAAGATTACTTTAAACCTAATTCCAGCAAAGATAAGAATAATGTTTGTCTGAACGACAGGTCACTGTTTTCAGCCTGCAAAAATCCTTCACTAAGTACTATAATTCTGTCAGCCGCTGCTGTGGAAAATCTCTCACCTAATGAGATTATTGCTTATTAATAAATTTGCTGTAGAACCAAGTTGGATTTTTCTGTATCATCCAGTGCTTTATATCCCATTATTAACCTTAATCAGGAACCATGCACTAGATTGACACATTATGGTTTAATTTTCTAAAAGAACAGAGGAGAGAGGAAAATTAAATTAGTCAAGATGTATACAAAATCATAGAGTGAAGGGAAAATAATCCTGCTTTGTTGCGTGGGGCCCCTGATTGCATACCAGACTCAGAAACCAGTGCTAAGTCTAATGTTGCTGGACATGAGCAGGTTCAGGTTAAAAGCAATTAAAAAGAAACATACATAAACTACAAAAGTTTATGTTTGTCACTGGGGTCTCCTGTATACAACCAGAAATTTCAGAAATAGATGGTAGAACAGATTGTAAGAGTCAACCTCAGACAAAAAGGGAAATTTATCAATAGACATATTAATCGTATTATTATCAAAATTAACACTTCTATTTATGAAATTTCTTCAAAATATGGCGTCCTCAAAAAGGACAAATATGTATTTCTTTTTAGCTCACTGCACATGCAACAAATATTGTCAAAGCATTCGTAAAACTAAGCCAGACGTTATTTTGAACACCTACCACAATAAAGGGGAAGAGCAAGCCAATAAAGAAGAAGCTTAGCCAGTTCACTGATCCTGCAATCATGAATGCTGCAGGCCGAGTGGTTTGTTTGAACATCTCTGTGGTCAAAATGTTTGTTACACCACCTTCAGAGGAAGAGACAACCAAGTAAAAACTGTTGCTTTACTGATGCAGACAATGAAATAGCATGCATTTCATACTTAACCAATTTACCTGGTCCCAAGCCAAAACTTAAGACAAAAGCAAAAACACAGGCCACGCTTAAGTATGGAAAAATTGGGCTGACATCCTGAAGGAAGAGAGACAATCATTGAAAAGATGAATAACCACAAGCTTGACACTGCAATATAAAGCTACAAGTCAGACTTTACTGTGAAACCAACCAATGACAAATTTGATATTTTTTGTCATCTCTATATAAACATTTAATGTCTACTTTTTTTGTTTACACTCCTAAAAGCAAGTTTCCACGTCTCTGGTGACATCATAAAAGGCTTTAGATATCTGATCAGAGTTATGTTGTGTTTAACCATTAAAAGTTTTCTTGTTGACAGGAAAGGGGTGGAGAGAGGGGGAAGACATCAAACAAAGCTGGGCCCGGGAGTTGGACCCGCAACGGGCTGCATCAAGAACTGAAGCCTCTGAATAGGGGTCACGTGTCAGGACATGACATTTTGGACTTAGTTTGCTGTTTTGTGTTTTTACTTTTGTTTAGTTGTTTCTAGTTTGGTTTTGGCTTCATGTTTATTAGTTCCTTTTTCTCCCTCTACCATCTCCGTGTGTGTTTTGTCTTCCTCTAGTTCTTAGTTTCTTTTGTGGTATTATTATTATTATTATTATTATTATTATTATTATGATTATTCATCCTTGGATTCTTAGTTAGTATCTCTGTGTTTTATTTATGGTTAGGTATTTGTTCTTATCCCAGTTTTAGTTATTGTTTATGTTTGGTTTGTTTATTTTGTAATTTAGATTCTTCTTGTGGGCTCTTTGTTTATTCTTAAGTTATTGTTTTTGTTTTTATGGTTTCCCTCTAGTTTCTCTGTGTACTTTAGTTCATAGTTATTCTAGTTCTTTTTCCTCCTCTGATTTATTATCTTGCTTAGATGGTGTTTTATGTTTATTGTTTATTAGTCCTTCACTCTTCCTCAGCCTTTGTATTTGTTTCACCTGGTCCTTCTGCTTCCCTGCCTCCTTGTCACACCTGTTCCCTGTTCCGTTGATTATCTGCCTTTGTTATCTCACAGTATATAAGTTGGTTTTGTGTCTTTGGCTGGTTCCTTGTGTTTGTCATACTTCGTTCTCGCCCATGTTCATGCTATGCCTTGCCTCGCCTTGGAAAATCTATGCTACGTCTTGCCTTGTTACCTGCAGTGATTTTGTGAGTTTTTGTAATTGGACTCTGGTTCAGTCCTGCAGTGTTTTTTGCTACGTTTTTGAATCTTGTAAATAAACCGATGAATCATAAAAATGATCCAGCTGAGCTCTTGTCTGCAATTTGGTCCGATCCAAAACCACACCGTGACATCACGAGTTTTATCACATCGCCAACGCTACATTTTCTCTGTCAAATTCTTCCTTCAAAGGTGTTTACTCGTATTCTGTGCAGCTAGGATGCTTGAGCTGAAAGTGAGAACGCTACATGAAGTTCATGAAAATTCAAAGACAAAAAAGCACATTTGGGAAAAAAGACAAGGGCAAACTACGTCAAAATTTCATTAATAAAGATCTTCAGCGATCAGTTATCCTAAAAGTGTATCACCTGGTTAAAATATTTAATTAAGATGTTTTTTAAATTTCATTACATCCACCAAAACTGATTGCAAGGCAGACTTATAAAGCCCAGACCCCCAGGTAACCCCTTCATGCATGTAGCTACAGTATAGTGTTGTTGGGACCCAGTCATGGTTACAAAAGGAAAGGCCAGTACGAACTTTTCTGGAACTTTCAAAATAAATCACATTAACCTACTTCCCGCACAGCCAGGAAAAGGGGTAACAACGGACTTCCCGTGACGTCACTGTCCGAATAAAAACCCCGCTTTTGCAACAAACTGATCTCTTCCACGCAGGTCCCCAGCGGAACTGGACGGAGGGACACAGCGCGCTAATGTCTCTTTGCAGGCAAACAGACATTAATCTTCAAACTGGATTCAAGAGTGTCATAAGATCACACGATCATATGCTCTAAGTTAAGTAGGAATGAATTGCTGTTTGTGTATTCGGTATTCATTCATGAACGGGGGTAATTAAGGTACAAGCGTGGCTTGACTTTTCTCTCTGAGGTCTACAGAAGCAAACTGTGTTCCAGAGAGTTCCCAGCAGAGACCGTGTCTCTACGACGGTGAGTGGAGCAGTTTTCCCGGTCTGAAGGAAGAACAACGGGACCGCATCACCGTGGTTACAGCAGTAACGTGCAGTTTGGCCGGCTGACAGAACAAGCCGCCCCACCCCACAGCTACGGAGGTTAGCTGCAGCCATTTGTTCACTGTGGATGCTTTATTCAACTTCGTCGCCCCGGACAACTTTTCCTCAGCATGGTTCACATAAGAGGTTGTGTTTTGGGCAGAGAGTAAGTAGTTTAGAATTAAATAATCTAAACATTTTTCATTTTATAACGTTTTGTTTGTGTTGAAACTCAGCCATTTTAGTGCTAGCAGATTATCTGCTTGGCACATGTGCTCAGTTTGTGTGTTCTGTGTTTGTTTTTAAAAAAAAGTTAAGACAAACTTTATTTAAAGGGTGATTTTAAACATAGAAGATCGGCCATAACACGCCATCCACGCTTATGTATTTTAACCCTTTTATTAATGGTATTGTAAAGGTATGTGTTTGACTCTGATGAGAAGCTATAAGCTTCTTTTGTTAGCTTTAACCGCTAACAGCTAAGAACACGCGGTTGCCTGCTAAAGATCATTTAAAAAGGTTGTTAGTTTTCAATCTAGTAAAATTGTCAGGATGTTAGGTTTTGGACTTTGTTTTGGGTTTTTGTTTACTTTAGCTAGAGGTTTTTGGTTTGGTGTTTGTTTACTTTCATTTAGTCAGGTGTTTTTCCTGTTTACTTCTGGTGATGGTAGTTTTAGTTTCTTTGCTTCATGTGTGAATTTGGGTTTCTTATTGATTGTCTAGGTTCTGTGTTTTTATGGGTTTGATGATTGTCTGTCTAGATCTGTTCCTCCGTTTTTAGTTTTGAAGTTTATTTTCTGCCCTGTCCTTCGTATTTCTGTTCTGTGTTCTGGTTTCTGCGTTACAGTTTGTTCTTCGTCTAGCTACTCCAGGTCCTCATCTGTCCCTATCTGGTTCATCTGCCCTCTCTGCTTCCCTGCCTCCTTGTCTCACCTGTTCCCTGTTCCTCTGATTACCTGCCCTATTGTTTCATGCCCACCTTTGTCTGTATTTAAGTTTGCCTTCGTCCTTTGTTCCACGCGGTGTCGTTATGTCTCTTTGGATTTCGTTCTTGCTCCGGATCCTGTTAAGTTCTAGTTTGAAGATGCCTTGTAATCAGGATTATCCTGTCATCCAGTACCTCGCCTGCATGTAAGTGGACTCTCTTTAAATTAAAGGAGTTTCGACCCCCTCTCTGCTTTTCTCCATGCTTGTCTGCCTTTTGGTCCAGCCAAAACAACAGTTATGACAAAAATAATATTTCCCTAAATATTATTTTGCTAAACTTGAAAACAAAGTAAACACCATTAAGCCCATTTTCTCCAGAAAGATTAGGTTCTTATTCAAGTATAATATTTCCTTAAATATTATTTTACCATTTACCATTAAATGTTATTTTAATAAATAAAGGCAGCTAATTAAACACCGTTGAGAATTGGTCATCCAGAAGGTTGGTTTTATTCAGCAAATCATTCTTTAAAATATTATTTTATTAAAATAATGTTTTATCTGATCTTTCATTGTGAATGGTTGTTTAAAGGTATACCAATTATTGCTTAAGTTTTTCCAAGACTAACTCAACGTCATTTCTAGATTCTTCATCATAATCCTTGTTTCTCAAACATAAATGTTGCATCACTCTTTCGGTCATGGTTTTCAACCATCTTTGATCCACTTGTTTATATTATACATAGCCCATTAGTCTTCCTTATTCTTTAATTCTGCTTGGTAGTTTAGTTGGATTGTTTTAGCATGGGGGGCCTACGCCTAAGTATCCGGGGATTGGGCTGCCGAGATCTCCACCTTCGTGGAGTGGGGGAAGAATGGAGCGGGAGATCGACAGACGGATTGGTGCAGCTGCCGCAGTAATGGGGGCGCCGTGCCGGTCCGTTGTGGTGAAGAGAGAGCTGAGCCGAAAAGCGAAGCTCTCGATTTACCAGTCGGTCTACGTTCCTACCCTCACCTATGGCCATGAACTTTGGGTCATAACCAAAAGAACGAGATCCCGGATACAAGCGGCTGAAATGAGCTTCCTCCGTAGGGTGGCCGGGCACTCCCTTAGAGATAGGGTGAGGAACTCGGCCATCCAGGAGGGGCTCAGAGTAGAGCCGCTGCTCCTCCACATCGAGAGGAGCCAGTTGAGGTGGCTCGGGCATCTATACCAGATGCCTCCTGGACGCCTTCCTCGGGAGGTGTTCCAGGCACGTCCCACCAGGAGGAGGCCCAGGACACGCTGGAGGGACTATGTCTCTCGGCTGGCCTGGGAACGCCTTGGGCTCCCCCCGGAGGAGCTGGTGAAGGTGTCTGGGGAGAGGGACTCCTGGGTCTGCTGCCCCCGCGACCCGGTCCCGGATAAAGCGGAAGATGACGAACAAACGAATATTTTAGCATGGTGAAGAGTTTGTTGATTGACATATGTTTGACTTTGAGTTGACTTATTTTTGTTAAAAAAGTCTTGTATTTTAAGAAATTGTGTGAATTCATTCCGTGTTTTTGCAGAGTTTTGCTGTTCAATAATGTCAGAGCTTGGTTCATCCCTTTAAATTTTGTCCTAATACCACCGCCTTATTGGGCTGGTATTAACAGGACAACCCTTAACAGACCGAAATATTATTTCATAAAAATATTAAAATATTAATATTAAATAATATATTCATATGAATAATTACAACATTCTATAACATTGCCTTCGTGCCAATCAACACCGGAGAAAAGAAAGTCAAATCCCATCACTCTCAGGTGAGCTCAGATTACATGCAGAATACGGCACCCAATCATTTCACGGGACATGCATATGCAAATAAACCAGTCAGATCAAATAAATCAAACAAGAATATGAAGATATAAGCTTAAGCTTCACCACCAGTGGAGGCTTTAAACACATGAGTTTAAACCAAGTGTAATCCAAATTCAACTTCATTGATTCAGAATTTAGGCCAAAATCTATTTAAAGTGAATTGTCCACCATAGCGCTTACTAATATCAGCTGATCAGCTGCCTCTTGTGATGTCATCAAAATAAATGCACATAAGTTTATCTGCTCTGCGGTTTAAAAACATTATATCTGGGGAAGTCTAGTTGTGGAAATCCATATTGTATTACCCAATTGTTTTTTTTATTGGCTGTGTAAATTCGTTAGTGGTTAAAAAGTAAAAAATAATAGATGAAGGCTAATTTAAAGATCTATCCTTAGGATGAATTACCTGCAGAGCGAGCGTCACTGTGAATAAAATGCAGCAGATGCTCATCAGTATGTATCCTCCTGAGATGAGCACTTTCCTTCCCAGAGATTCAACAAGCATGCCCTGGAAGACACATACGTCACAAGACCAAAAACCATCTCCAAGCTTTAAATGGGATGTTTCCTCTCAAAACCCCCCAGTCTATTGTATAATCTTTTAAACAATTTGCCGATTTATTTTTTGATAGTTGTCTGCCACTTGCAAAACCTTTATTATGTGGCTTTTTGTTGCAGAAATGTTCTTAAATATGTCATAACAAGCGCATACTTACACATGTTAAAGCAGTGAGGCATTCACAGGCACCTGTACCGACGGTAGCGTAAGGTATTTTTTCCTCAGCAATTCCAGCTTGTCTGAATAAATAATCAGCATAGAAGTACATCTGTGGTTGATACAGACAAGGGAAGCTTTTTAAAACTTTCATTTTATAAACTTTTTGAAGGTGACTGTGCAGGAAGCTCATACATACAGCGTTGACACCATTCAACTGTTGTGCTGCGTTGAGCACAATGATAGTGATGACCTGCCAGCGTATACTGCGATCTGCAAAGAGCTCCCAGGGTTTCTTGGCTTTGAAACCAACCAAATTGTTCTTCTCCCTCTGGATATCCTCCAGCACACTGTCAGAGCCTGCTAAGCCATGCAGCTGATTTAGGGCTGCAGACAGAAAAAGAGGACCTCTGTTCACGTTTCCGCTCACATGGTCAAACTATAACAAGCTGCTTTTTTTTTAAGAAACCAAAGGTCAAACCACAGTTTCTTCACATCATTATGAAATTATCAGAAGAAGCTCACATGGTTTAACTGATAACCTCTGGCAGTTTTTGAGAAGTATTTGGCCTTCTAGGTTTCACCATCACATGCACTAAGTCTTCTTGGCATGCAACACATAAACCCTCTTTAATTGGAATTAGGAGTAAAGAAACAGCACTTGCATTGAAGTATTTTACCTTTTTTACACCTCTCCTCATCTCCTTTATCAATAAGCAGGTAGCGTGGACTCTCAGGGAACCAGGGCAGCAACTGGAGCTGCAGTAACGCTGGGATACAAGTGGTGGAGAGCAGAAGGGGCCAATACTGTGCTTTACCAAGCACTTCTCTGCATCAACACCCAATGATGTTTGTATCAGTTTTCTTTTTTCAGCTATATATCAATTTACAGCAGCAGGTTGAATTTAGTAAAACAAATTTTTTACTTACTTGAGGCCCATCACTTGTCCAGACAAGATGCCACCAGTGAGAAAAATGGAGGAGCCCGTTCCCATAGCACCACGTAAAGACGTTGGAGCTATTTCCCCCAAGAACATAGGCTCAACACACAAAGCCATGCCTGCAAAAATAATAAGGCACAGTCTTACACAGTTGTCTCAACAAACTAGAATTTTATTGGAAAGTTTATTTATTTCAGTTATCAAACTCAAAATTGATTCATTACACATAGGAATACATTTCAAGTGTTTATTTCTGTTATTTGTGATAATTATGGCTCACAGCTAATGAAAACCCAAAAGTCAGTTTGTTAGAAAATTACAATATTGTATACATTCAAAACATGGTTGCGACCCCTTTTGCACGAATTACAGCATCAATGCAGCGTGGCATGGATGCGATCAGCTTGTGGTGTTGCTGAGGTGTAATGGAAGCCTAGGTCCCTTTGATCTGCAATGTTAGATCTTATCCCTCTCATCTTCTTCTTAACAATACCTCATAGATTCTCTAAGGGGTTTGCGTGGGCAGCTACCAAGTCCTGGTACAAAGAAAACTTGAATCTCCATAGAGCTTTTCAGCAGAGGAAGGCAAATCATTACTGACTGTAAAAAACGAACCCTGGCTTTCAAACAATTTGGGGTCTGGGACCTCGATTCCTTAGGAAAAACAACATTTACTTTAATCTGAAAAAAAAAAACTTTGGACTAAAGATCAGCAGTCCAGTCTTTTTTCTCCTTAAAGCAGATGACAAGCTTCTGACATGGTACCTGGTTCAGCGATGGTTTAACACAAGGTATGTTGGAGTTATTGTAGCCCATGTCCTGGATATGTCTGTGTGTGGAGGCAAATGAAGCACTGACTCCTGCAGCAGTCCAGGAAATAGAAATGTCCTCCAAACTCTTGGGGGACAGCTTGTGCATCTTTCTCTACCACACTTTTGCCTTCCACTCAACTTCACTTTAATATGCTTGAATATAGGGTTCCAGCTTCTTTAGCAATGACCTTTTGTGGCTTACTTTCTTTGGTGTGGGTGTTAGTGACTGTGTACTTGACTAGTATGAGGTCAGCAGTCTTCTGCATGATTGTGTAAGTCATGTCAGGGCCTACACAAAACGCGCTAATGTCTCTTTGCTGGCAAACAGACATAACTTTTCCACTGGATCCGAGAGTGTCATTTGATCATTGATCATATGCACTAAGATAAGTACAAATGAATCTGTCTGTGTATCCGGTAGATTCATTCATGAACGGGAATTAAGGTACAAGCCTTGCTTGACTTTCTCTCTGAGGCCTGCAGAAGCAAACGGTGTTCCAGAGAATTCTCTGCAGAGACGCTGTCTCTATGAAGCCGAGTGGAACGGTTTTCCCAGTCTGAAAGGAGGACAATGGGAGCCGCATCACCGTGGTAACGTGCAGTGTGGTCAGTGGACAGAACGGGCCGCCCACTGCTCTGGGCGGCCCGTTCACAGAGCTTTCTTCAATCTTCGTTGTCACCCGGACAACTCATCAGCACGGTTCATATGAGGTTAGGGTTTGGACAGAGTAATAGAGAGAGATTTATGATCTGAATGTTTTTCATTTTATGAAGTTTGGTTTTGTTTGTGTGAAACTCAGCTATCTTAGTGCTAGCAGGCTATCTGGTCACCACGTGCTCAGTTTGTGTTCTGTGTTTGTGTGTTTTTAAAGTTAAGACAAACTTTATTTAAAGGGGTAATTTTAAACACAGAAGATTGATCATAACGCGCCGTCCGCGCATATGCCTTTTAACCCTTTTATTGACGGTATTTTTTATGGGTGTGTGTTTGATTCTGGTGCTCAGCAATCAGCTTCTTTTGTTACCTTTAACTGCTAACAGCTAAGAATATATGCTTGTTGCTAAAGAATATTTACCAAGAAAGGTTGTTAGTTTTCAATCCAGTAAATAATATTTCCCTAACATTATTTTACAAAATTTGATAACTAAGTAAACACCATTAAGCCCCATTTCTCCAGAAAGATTTGGCTCTTTTCCAAAATATTTCCTTAAATATTTGACCATTTCCTTAATAATATTTCTTTAAATATTATTTTAATAAATAAAGGCAGCTAATGAGACACCGTTGAGAATTAGTCATCCAGAAGGTTGGTTTTATTCAGCAGATCATTCTTTAAAACATTTTTTATTAAAATAATATTTTATCTGATCTTGCATTGTGAATGGTTGTCTAAACGTTTGCTGATTAAGTTGGTTCCAAGACTAACTTCACTTCACTTCCAGATTCTTCAAGATAATCCTTGGTTCTCAAACATAAACATTGTATGTTAATGTTGTATCACTCTTTTGGTCATTGTTTTCAATCATCTTTAATCAACTTGTTTATATTGTACATAGTCCATTAGTTTTCGTTATTCTTTAATTCTGCTAGGTAGTTTAGTTGGATTGTTTTAGCATGGTAAAGAGTTTGTTGGTTGAAATATGTTTGACTTTGAGTTGACTTAATTTTGTTAATAAATGTTTGTATTTTAAGAAATTGTGTGAATTCATTCCATGTGTGTGCAGAGTTTTGCTGTTCAATAATGTCAGAGCTTGCCTCACCCTTTTGATTTTGTCCTAATACCACCGCCTTAATAGGCTGGTATTCACAGGACAAGCCTTAACAGACTGAAATAATATTTGATAAAATATTTAATTATTATTAAATATTAAATAATATTTTCAGATTCATAGTCACAACAGGCCTATATGTAAAATCTATGTGTCGCAGCAAGCTAACATCGCACTTTACCCTGAATGGCATTCACATGGTGGAACATGGCAGTGTCAGCATTGTGGTGAGGAACTGTGTTTTTTTAGCAGGAAAAAGAAAAGCTAATTGGAGTTTAGGGGAAGATGGATGAAGCTAAGTATAAGGCAGTCCAAGAAGAAAACCTGCAACAAGCTGCAAAAGACTTGAGAATGGGTCAGAGGTTCGTCATCCAGCCAAAAAATGACTGTAAACATGCAGCCAGAGCTAGTATGCAATGGTTCAGCCCAAAGCATATTCGTGTGTTATAATAGATTAGTTACTTTCTAGACCAACTAAGAATCTGTAACGAGACTTTGAAATTGAAATTGATGTTTACACATGATCTCCGTTCAATCTGACTGAACTTCAGCTATTTTGGACAAATAAATGGGCCTCTACAAAATATTGACTCAGGGTAAATACAAATACACAACAGACTGTTCAGATTTTAATCTGAACAATCTAAAATAGTTAAAAACATTGTATTCTTATCTTTTCACTTCACCTTTAATTATTACTCTATGCTGGCCTATCATATAAAGTTCAAGAAGTCTGAAATCTTTTGCAATTCATTGTAGTTATACTGTATTTATAATGTATTTTTGCCAGGGTAAGCTTGAATAAATTCTTAATGTTTTTTATGACTTTTTTTTTTGTTTGTTCTTGTGTAATTTCTTTGTGCAAACTGATGTATTTAAAAGTGTTAAAAAAATATTCTCTTTTGAAAGTGTTAGGGACATAATTTGCTGTTTCAGACAAAGCCATGCGCCTAGGGAACTATAGATGAACTTGTTCTGATTTTTCAGCAGATATTAGAGAGAACTTTAGATGTGTTTGTAAAATATTGTATTTACCTGCATTTATTCCAATGAGGAGACGTCCAATGATGAGCAACTCAAACGAGCCTGCAGAGGAGCTCAGACCCATCAGCAGAGCAGCAGCCAATGAAATCACATTATTGGCGAGTAGTGTCCCTCTCCTAAAGGAAACCACACCACAGGAAAATATTAGATTTTTGTACAAAAAAAAGAAATGCCCAACATATTTAATTCTTTCAAAATTACTGTACCTTCCCAGCTTCACAGACAAAGTCCCGCCAATTGATACTCCTATAAATCCCCCTATTGTGAAAATAGACACAATGGTGGACCAGAGCAGTGTGAGCCCATCTTTTGATATCTCTGTTTGGTAACGCTGCATCCAGGTCTGGTTTATGAAGTCTTGCACATACTGGAAATAAGAAAAGAAATGGTATGATAATATTAGAAGTATTGGAAACTAGTCTCACATATTTCTCCCACAGTAACCAAGACAAACTAGTACATCACAAAGATTTAATGTTCAAATAAAAGAAAGAAGATTTGGTTACATAGTTATGATTAACGAATGAAATCATCTATTGAAAACTGTGTTTTGTATTTACTCAGGTTATTTTTGTCTAATGTCAAAATTTGCTATATGGTAACTGCACAGATTTTAGATTTTTTTAGCACATAGGTTTAAATTTTGCCCTATTCACTGGCACCCTTGCTGAGAATGTGTCAGACATCCTAAAAATAAATTATATCTCTTTTATTGCAGTTGTAAAACCTCACACTGAACATTTTTGAAAAATATATGCGTTTATATGCGTACCCCATGTTAAGAAGTAATTGTGTGATATGAAATAATTCATCAGGCACTTATTTCTAAGCATACAGTAGCCACATTTTTTCCACTTAAATGTAAGTATATTTAAGGTTGGCTTTTCTAAAATTTTCAGTGGGACATTTTCCCAAGATAAGTTATATTTTTGGGCTTTCAAACATATTTTCCAGGGTTGTCAATAATCATGGAGGATGTTGTTTGCAAAAGATAACATAGTGCTGATGTGAGCTAAGACATGGAAAGATTCTCCACTTAACCAATGCAAAACTACCGATTTCAAACTTGTATCTTGCAATGATTTATGGCATAAATTCAATAACCTCTGTGCGTCAATGTTGAAAGAATAAGAGCCTATATTCAAAAAGGAAACGGACAATATAATTTCAACCTGTAAAGACTCAGAAATTAGGAAAACACGGATGACAATTAGAAAAGTTTATCAGCGAAATGTTATTTCTTTGGCGCTCGGACCCTGGAGGAAGAGTTGAACGCTGAGAATGATGTGAGCTTGGAGGAACATCTTAGAATTAGAATTAGAGATGTCTTCCCCCTGGGATCCGACTGGTGGTGGAGTGGAGACTTGAGGAGGTAAGGGAGCCTGGAGGAGTTTGAAAGCCGGATGGAGGAGATGGGGTGGATGAGGGTCGAGGCTTGGCTGAAGATCGGGTGGTTCCATGAATGAAAGTCTTTTAAAGCGAAGCTTGAAAGACGATTGGCTGGAGAAGGATGAGGACTTGACTTTGATTGGTTGAAGCGGAGACAGCAGAGGTGAGTCTTCAAAGTTGAATTTTTGTTTAAACTCCATATTTGGTCAAACAAGAAAACCATTTTATTTTTGTTTTATTGGTATTTCTAAGAATTGGTCCTTGTGGAGAAGTCCACAGTGTGACAAATTTCATAAAAACAACCCAATTTGTCTTCAGAAATTCATACATCCCTCATGGCACATATATGTGCCACCAGTCTGGTCCAGTCTGTACTGGTTCAGTCATACCACCATGTTGTGGTTAACCACTGAACACCAATAAAACTAGCTGAAAAAGAATGAATGCAGGGCTTTTTCGAGTGGTCTTTACATGTCACCGCTTTAAGCATGCGCAGATGTGCGAGCCACCACTAACAAGCGTTAAATTGACATGAACAATTAATTACCTTGTTAGTAGGTGATTATTGTTAGTATTGTAACTAATAATCATAATGCTCTCTCCCGCTGTTGAAGGTAAACCACTGATTCAACAGAATAACAACCCCCACCCCCTAACAATGCATCTGTCTGAAGCACAGCTTCAGTGAGAAGGATTATTACCTTAGTGGGCGCATTGATGACGGATATATTATATCCGCACTGAAATGTGCCTCCTATGCATGTCGCAAACATAGCCAGCAGGAGAAATTTGTTTGGGAACTGGAAACAGAAAAACCGCCGACAGAAAAAAACAAGCGCATCATTAGGATTAAAAAAGTTTGAATTAGAAAAATCAGATTTACCGCATCAAGATTATCCAACCTATTCTAAAGTCATAAATCGTCACAAATCCGCATACCTTTAACCCTTTTGGCTCTTTGCCTCCTTTCATAAGCAAAGGCTCATATTCGTTCAAATAATCTTTTCGCATTTCGGTCCGTTTTGGATTTCCTAAAAGTTTGCTCTGAGGATATCCTCGATGTGAGCGCTGGCTCTCTGGACTGACTGGAGACGTAAGAAGTTCAGCCTGCTGCTGCTGAAGATACAACTCATCTGATGTAGTCGAGTCCCGCATGAGGCTGAAGAATCAACCGCATGTTCTGCCCATATTGAGGTTATTTTGACAACGGATTCCTAACATCCAACCATTCACCTCCCCGTACTTCTTGGAAAATAAGGAACTATCTACTGTGGATCTGTGGTTCCCAACCTTAGGCTCATCACGTCATTGTGGGGTCATAAAACATCAAGTTTTGGGTCTTGAGATGATATCTCAATTCAAACGTTCTAAATGTACCATATTTTGGCCATCACGTTTTACAAGTGATTCATAAAAAAAAAATGTCAGAAGCGGAGCTATTAAAGCAGGATATTACTGTTTAGAGTAGACCATGGTTGTCGCATCGCTTGTTATTACCACAGTATAAAATGTAGCATATTGTAATTTTCAGAGTCATGGGTGATTAGAAAAATCAGATGCTTATTCAAACTTGACAATAGCAGACAATGACAAAAAAAAATATGCTTGCCCTGCTTGCTAAATCATGCATTAATTATGATTAACCAAATTCTTTGGCTCAGTTTCACTAGCCACACCAAGTTCTAATTAATCTGAGAGCTGTAGAATAAAGAAATAACTTTAATAAAACCTCTCTGACAACAGGAAGTAGGCAACACATCATGACCTGATCTAAAGATATGTAATAACTGATGAGAAACAAAGTTATTGACATCTTGCTGTCTGGAAAGGGGTTACTGGGGCATTTCTATGGGTTTGAAACTCCAGTGAATTACAGTGAGGCAAAAGAAAAGTGGTGAATCCTCTATGAATTCTGCTCTCTATCAGAAAATCCTGATGAGTGTTTGGCCATCAGTTTGTGACTTTGAGCTCAAGTGCAACATGATCCAAAGCACACAAGCAAGTTCACCTCTGAAAAACCTTTAAAAAAAGCAAAATGAAGCAGTCTAGTCAAAGTCTCTACTTAAATTCCTTTGAATTGATTGAATTAAGCAATTCTGCAAAGAGGAGTGGAAAAAAATCATTTCACATTAAAGTAGAAGCTTAATTGTTATCACAAATACTTAATGGCAGTTGTTGCTGCCTAGGATGGAACAACCGGGTATCAGGTTCAGAAGCCAATTTTTTTTCGTAAAGAGTCAGGCTGATTTGTATAGCGTTTGTCCTTTAATAAGTGAAATCATAATTTGAACTGGGCAGAGTGTCACACATTTCAGTCATTTCTACAGTAACTAAGTAACGGTACATCATTAAAGTTTAAAGGTTCAAATAAAAAAAATAAGACCTGGTTACACAATTTTGAACAGTAGTCTGTCTTCATATATCCCTTAATACATCATAATTTTAAAACAGCCTTTTGTATTTACGCAGCTATTCTTTGTCTGATATTAAAATTTGATCTGAAACAGATATGAGTGGAAAAAAGCAAAACGGGAAATCTATAAAGGAGCTTTTCACAACACTCTATCTTTAAAGGTTTGTTAAGAGCTCAGTTAGAATAAGAAAGTGTGACAGCCAACTCCAGTCTACCACATTCTTTACCCAGCAATATCTGGAGAAGTTGCTGCTATGTAGGTTGCTGGCTGAAACTATTAGGCAGTACTTCTGGTAGCTCTGAACCATGAGACTTCACACAGTACAACACTGTATTTACCAGCATAGGGTACAATGTAATTAAGTCTAAGGCTGGTCAATAAAATAACAACATCAGATGCTTCTTTAAGCCTAATGAAATTCGAACAATTTATGTTCTTTGAGAAAAACCCCCCTCAGAAACTTGCTTTTACTTTCCTCCAAGTTTCACACTTTAGAAGAGAAGCAGATAAGGTTTTAATAGTGTAGCCTGCAATACGAATTATTAAATTTTTATTTTATTAAACAAGTGAATAGAAAGATTTGGACTGCACCATTCTAGTTTCTAAAAAAGAACCACTACAGAATGGTTAATGCATCATTAAATTTTTTTGTCTTTATTGTCAATTTGAAACTTTGAAGAAGTTAATCTAATTTTTGTATCAATTTAATTTGGTTGATTTTATTTATTGTCAGGAAAAACTGTTCAAAGTAATCGATGAAAAAATAAAAAAAATTTTATGCTGAATTGAATTTAAATTATATGCTGGAGCCCTCTTTATTATCTAAAAAAACAAACAAAAAAAACACTCAAAACCCAGAGAAAACAATGATGAGGGTAATTAAAAGATGGCTCCTGGAATATGGATGAATGCAGAAATCTCTTTACATTATTTCTGGCAAGTATTGTTATGTTGCAGCTAAATGATCCCAATACCTCTGTCAGCTTTGTAACAGTACATGAGAATCATCTCATTTTGAACGTGACTAAAACAAAGGAGATGATTGTAGATTGTAAGAGAAACAGGAATAAGTCAAAAACTATTTCTATCATGGGAGAAGAAGTGGAGGTGGTGGAGGAGTATAAATACCTCGGTGTTCACCTGGACAACAGACTGGAGTGGAGATGCAACTGTGAAGACGTCTACAAGAAGGGAC
Organism: Girardinichthys multiradiatus; assembly: GCF_021462225.1. Taxonomy (NCBI): domain Eukaryota; kingdom Metazoa; phylum Chordata; class Actinopteri; order Cyprinodontiformes; family Goodeidae; genus Girardinichthys; species Girardinichthys multiradiatus. Next base: position 33,173,459 of record NC_061805.1, on the reverse strand, counting down.
AGAGCAGACTGTACTTGTTGAGGAAGCTTAGGTCCTTTGGTGTTTGCAGCAAGATGCTGCATATCTTCTATAAGTCTGTTGTGGAGAGTGTGATCTCTTCTGCCATCATCTACTGGGGAAGCAGCATCAGAGCCGGGGACTTAAAAAAGCTCAACAAGCTGATAAAAAAGGCTGGTTCTGTTCTGGGGACTCCTCTGGAACCTCTGGAGATCATTGTGGAAAGACGGATTCTTCATAAAATGAAGAACATTATGCAGAACCCTGAGCATCCTCTTTATGAGACTGTCCTACAACAACAGAGTGTCTTCAGTCAGAGGCTTCTTCAGATCTGCTGTAAGACGGAGCGCTACAGGAGATTCTTCCTGCCCACAGCCATCGGCATCTACAACGGCTCTTTGAGGAAACCTTCATAATATGAGCTACAACAACATTTAATTTCACTTTGGGATTAATGAAGTATTTTTGAATTGAATTTGAATTGAATTGTATTGTGAGGCTTAGCAGTCTGGTTATGGGAATTTATTAACATTCTTCTAGAAAATCACTTTTGAGGTCAAACACTGATGTTGGACAAGAAGGCCTGTGTCATATTCTCTGTTCATCACTGCCCTACATAGGTCAGAACCCATGTTAGGCAGGCCAACTCCTGAAAAAACAGGTCCATGCCATAAAATAACATATTTTCACAGCTCTAGAGTCCAGCTGTGGCCTGCTTTATACCACTGAATCCAATACTTCAAGTTGCTTTTGACGATGCAAGGCTTCTCAGTTATACTAACCCATTACATAAAGCTCTGTATGCACCGTTCTTGAGCTAATTTCAGAGCTAATTTCAAAGCCACAAGAAGTCTTTTACACAAACAAGAAGGTCTGTAGCTATTGACTGTGCACAAAGTTGCACTATGTGTCTCACCATTCACTAACTCCACTGTCTTTGGTTCAATTCAATTCAATTCAGTTCAATTCAATTCAATTCAATTCAATTCAGTTCAGTTCAGTTCAGTTCAATTCAATTTCTTTATTTAGCACTGATTCACAACTAATGTAATCTTAAAGCAGTGCTGGACTGGACGGTATGCCCGATGGCCATTTTGGGCCGGGCTTAGAATAAGGAGAAGGATTCTACGGGCCCATGATTAACAGGGGTGAGAGAGGCCCCTAATACAATTATAATGCTGACAAAATAATATGACACACAGTCATAAATATTACAATCACACATATGTTTTATTTACCATGTATTGGTAACACTAAGTTTATTTGTGTTGGAAACATTTCTCAATGCCCATCCCCCTCTCCATTTATGTAAAATGGTTCAGTTCAACACCTGCTCTGTCAGAAAGCAGCAGACAACTTTTCACAGACAGCAAGTGGAGACAGAGACTGCAAGATGCCGCAAGTCAGGGAGCCGAAAAAGCTCAAACAAGAGAAAGATGCAATGGGTAGACAGTACAGGTCCTTCTCAAAATATTAGCATATTGTGATAAAGTTCATTATTTTCCATAATGTCATGATGAAAATTTAACATTCATATATTTTAGATTCATTGCACACTAACTGAAATATTTCAGGTCTTTTATTGTCTTAATACGGATTATTTTGGCATACAGCTCATGAAAACCCAAAATTCCTAACTCACAAAAATAGCATATCATTAAAAGGGTCTCTAAACGAGCTATGAACCTAATCATTTGAATCAACGAGTTAACTTTAAACACCTGCAAAAGATTCCTGAGGTCTTTAAAACTCCCAGCCTGGTTCATCACTCAAAACCCCAATCATGGGTAAGACTGCCGACCTGACTGCTGTCCAGAAGGCCACTATTGACACCCTCAAGCAAGAGGGTAAGACACAGAAAGAAATTTCTGAACGAATAGGCTGTTCCCAGAGTGCTGTATCAAGGCACCTCAGTGGGAAGTCTGTGGGAAGGAAAAAGTGTGACAGAAAACGATGCACAACGAGAAGAGGTGACCGGACCCTGAGGAAGATTGTGGAGAAGGGCCGATTCCAGACCTTGGGGGACCTGCGGAAGCAGTGGACTGAGTCTGGAGTAGAAACATCCAGAGCCACCGTGCACAGGCGTGTGCAGGAAATGGGCTACAGGTGCCGCATTCCCCAGGTCAAGCCACTTTTGAACCAGAAACAGCGGCAGAAGCGCCTGACCTGGGCTACAGAGAAGCAGCACTGGACTGTTGCTCAGTGGTCCAAAGTACTTTTTTCGAATGAAAGCAAATTCTGCATGTCATTCGGAAATCAAGGTGCCAGAATCTGGAGGAAGACTGGGGAGAAGGAAATGCCAAAATGCCAGAAGTCCAGTGTCAAGTACCCACAGTCAGTGATGGTCTGGGGTGCCGTGTCAGCTGCTGGTGTTGGCCCACTGTGTTTTATCAAGGGCAGGGTCAATGCAGCTAGCTATCAGGAGATTTTGGAGCACTTCATGCTTCCATCTGCTGAAAAGCTTTATGGAGATGAAGATTTCATTTTTCAGCAAGACCTGGCACCTGCTCACAGTGCCAAAACCACTGGTAAATGGTTTACTGACCATGGTATCACTGTGCTCAATTGGCCTGCCAACTCTCCTGACCTGAACCCCATAGAGAATCTGTGGGATATTGTGAAGAGAACGTTGAGAGACTCAAGACCCAACACTCTGGATGAGCTAAAGGCCGCTATCAAAGCATCCTGGGCCTCCATAAGACCTCAGCTGTGCCACAGGCTGATTGCCTCCATGCCACGCCGCATTGAAGCAGTCATTTCTGCCAAAGGATTCCCGACCAAGTATTGAGTGCATAACTGTACATGATTATTTGAAGGTTGACGTTTTTTGTATTAAAAACACTTTTCTTTTATTGGTCGGATGAAATATGCTAATTTTGTGAGATAGGAATTTTGGGTTTTCATGAGCTGTATGCCAAAATCATCCGTATTAAGACAATAAAAGACCTGAAATATTTCAGTTAGTGTGCAATAAATCTAAAATATATGAATGTTAAATTTTCATCATGACATTATGGAAAATAATGAACTTTATCACAATATGCTAATATTTTGAGAAGGACCTGTATGTCACCCAATTCTTTCACAGGCAAGGTGGTTCTGTTAGTGGTTCATGGAATAGAAAGTTCTGGAACATTAACCTGTTGTCTTTTCGTTCATAAGCTAGCTCACTTTTCTCCCCATATTAGCTCATTTTTCTGAAGAAAACTCTGGATTTATACATTTCACTGTTGTTTTAGTTAATTAATCAATGCAGGCAAGATTAGCAAGCTGCTCTGCTGAAAAGATTATGCATGTTCTGAACAGATAAGTCAAGAGCAGCAGCAGCCGTCTGTCAGATCCCCCTCTGCACTAGCCCAAGAACCACCTGAGGAAGGAGGTGAGCAGCTGTGTGTTGAATTAATCGATTATGATGGAGAACTAGCATTAAAGAATATAAAATTGTTCCAAAATAAAAAAAAGCCTATAGTCTATTTATTTCAGAACGATTTTAGTTTAAAAAGCACCAGCTATCACTGAAACATTTAGTCAGTACTCTTGGACTCTCATCCCCCTGCTTGGCAGTAGGAACAGAGAACATTTCTAGTGTGTGCAGACTGAGTGACTGCTCTCAAACCAATCAGGGAAATGTTTACATTTTATGGAAATCTGAAGATTAAATAGCAACACCACATAGCCTCATATATGTATTTTTTCACCACAAATCTAATGCCATCACCGGTGAGTCTACAGTTTTAGAGCTAAATTAGACCTGCATGTGGGGCTACAAGAGGAAGACAGAGAGTAGTGGAGTATTGGTAGTAAAATCAAGTTTCCCTTTGTTGTTTTTGGTGAAATCACCAAAAACACCTTTAGGTAAAACAAAATGATGAGAGGTCACCTCAAATAATGATTATGATGCTATTACAAATGGTATTACAATATAGAAAATACTTTACTATTGTAGTATGAAATACTATATCATTTTTGTATGTCATGTGCACTACATAACCTGGTCCAGAATGATAACTAATAATATCATTAAAATGCATAGTTTTATGTAAAACAGCATAAACGTTTTCCACCGGCCTTATGGCTGGCTATGCAGGAGGGTGGTAATTTTTTACTCAGAAACAACTAAAGCTCAACAGAGGTCTAAAGTGACTTTTTATTGATGTGATGAGTACATAGTCTGTACTCAGACAGCAGTAGGTTCAGTTTTAAGAACTGAACCTACTGCTCTCAGCGACTCCTTAAATATGATAAATAGGTATGTAAGAAGAAAATGTAATCAATCGATTTGAAACAGTAAAGCATGTTTTCCTTTTTTACTGAGAATGAAATGTTTTTTAAAAGACTTTTTTGTCTGAACAAAGTTCTGTCCTGCAGTCCAAGCTCACTTGATGGCAGTATTGCACCCTTAAACTAGTCTGCCTGCCGCCGATGGACAGAAGAAGAAGAAGAACAACAACGATGGTGGCTACTTGAAGGCCCCCCTTACTGCAGCTGTCTGTGGGCTGCAGCTCCCGCTTAAAAAGGAGACGAAGACATGCAGCAGCTTTGGCTTCCGGTCCGAGAAAACATGGTGAGTTGCTGGCTGACTGGTCAGCCTTGGCTGGGTTGAGTGGTTGTAGGGGCTGAGAAAAGTGTTGGTTTGCAATGAAAGAAAAAAAGTAAATGAAATAAAAAGAGGTATTTAGTGTTTTTCCAAAGCCTAAAACACAGAAGTAGAATGAAAGAGTGAAGAAGTGGAGCCACTCTAGCTGTAGCAAGAAGAAGGACATTGCGCATGCGTGTGCGGAACGTTCCGTGACCGTTTTACATGTCAAATATATGTTTTGGCCTTTCAGATGTCGGCTGGAATTGGTGGCGTACTGGGTAGAGCCGCTGGGCAGGCAAGCGTGTGCTCCCTGGTTCGATTCCCGTCATTTCCAGTTTTTGTTTTTACTTTGCCGCCATTTTGCTCCCCCCCACTTCAAATCATCATGTCTAAGCATAGGTCGTCGCTATCACATTCTCAAACTTTCATAACCTTCAGGAAAAATAGCACATTGTCACAGGGTTTAAACAAGAACTGACACTTGTAATACTTTATCTACATCATTTATTATTTCAATTCCCATACATTGCAGCTACATGTAGATGTGTAGCAGTTCCACGTGGCTTTAAAACACCGTTGCCTTTATAAGACTCAAAGCTTGGACTCCTTTAGCTTACACACCGTGTGTCATTTTTTTTCCTGAGAAGGAAAAATGGAGAAATCGCCGGTGCACTTTCTCTGTCATCTCCTTCAAAGGACTGCTGTCTAATCTTTCAGATTGTGTTTTTCAGCAAGAAAATAATAGGTAACATGCCAGGACTGTAGTTGACATGCCTCTTGAGATCAAACTGGGACACTCGTGGGATGCATCTAGGTGAAATAAACCATAACAATGTCTGCTCTCAAAGCATGCATCACGCTGCCAGTATACAGCCAGTCTTAATGGTCATTTTTATTCTCTGTTTTTATCCCAGGTGCTTGGTAGGAAACCCCAGAGAGAGGAGCTCTGTTGCGTAGCTGCTGAAGCATCCGTACCTCCGGCTGAAGCCACGTTATCTCCTGATCCAGGTACAGATGAGGAAAGTAAAAGGATTGACGTTGTTTGGTGCCAACAACACGCATTGTCTACAGTCCAAACGGCAACCGTAAGAGGATCCTAACAGACCTGCCAACCTCTCAGCCTACGAGCAGCAGAATCCTCTGAGCAGCTGATGTGAGACTTATATTGTGTAGCATCTTCTACCCCCCTACCCACCCCTATTCAACGCTAACTTTACTGTTTTCTTCTTCCTATTATTTATTTATTCTTTACAGAATTTGGCCAGAACTGTACAGCAGCAGCAGCAGCAGAAGAGGCTGGATGTCACAGAGTGTACATAGACCAATCGCATCCTGTTTCTGCTCACATGCTCGCCCTCAGCTGCACTTCACTCCACCCACTACCTTCTCCGTGTCAGAGAAGGAAATCAATAGACTGTTTCAGAGGCAGGAACCCTGTAAAGCAGCTGAGCCGGACTATGTCTCCCCATCCGCCCTGAAGCGCTGTGCTGATCGGCTGTCTCCGTGTGTTCGCAGACATTTTTAACACCTCACTGGAGACATGACATGTGCCTGCCTGCTTTAAAGCATCCACCATCATCCCTGTCTCCAAGAAACCAAGGACCACAGGACTAAATGACTTCAGACCCATCACCCTGCCCTCTGTGGTATTGAAGTCCATCAGGACTAAAACCTCTCGCGACAGAAACACCTTCTTTCCCTCTGCAGCTAGCCTCATTAACAAGGCCCCGGTCCTCCACTGACACTTCCCCCTTGCAAATAATACTAATATCTCAGCACATGTCGATACTATTTTATTCAATTTTATATTGTTATTGTATTCTCATGACATTCCTATACAACTTGTTTTTGCTTTTTAACTATATATTTCCAGATGTATTTATGTCAACTGTATGTGTGTCTATGTCTAGCACCTTACCACCAAAGCAAATTCCTGGTACGTGTGAAACACTACTCGTTTTTTTTTCTGATTCTGATCCTGAAATGTTGCTTGAGGTTGTCATTTTTCAATAAAAGACATTTAATTGCTTTCCATCTTACACTGACTATTAGTTTTGGTGTGACCTGATGAGCTTAGTAGTCTCTCCTCTCAGAAAAAAGGCTGACAGCGGCAGAAGTCCCCGTTCACCTGGCCGAGGGAATGCTCCTTCTTTTCACTGGGCGATCTTCACGCTTCCAATTTTCCTGCCCGGCCTGTTTTTCGATAACAGTGATGATCACCTGACCATACATGTTGAAACACTTTCTGATCAATATAAAAAAAAATATGATTCATGTACGTGGCTGGTTGGCAGGACAGAAGTGATGTGTAAGCAGGTTCTCTCTCCAAAATAGGTTTGGTACTCCTGAGGGCCATGCTGGATTATGGATGTGTTGCTCATATGTCAGCTGCTGACTCTTAATTTTGCAAAAACCTAGATGCCTTGCAATCTTAGGCCCTGAAAACATGTGGTGGAACATTCAGAACATGGTCAGTGTCGGCAAGGCAGGTGGAAATGGGTGATGTGCCACTAAGAAGATCTGAAATGGTGCTGACAGATTCGGCCAGTCTCCAGTGGCATGTGGCAATACCTCTTGTAGCCCCCATCTTAAATGACTGCTGGCAGCCTAGGAGTAGATCATTCACAATATAGCCCTCGAGCCCCACGTTCTTCCATCGCTCCCTGGGTTTTTCCATTACTTACATGTAGAATTTAATATCCAGAATGAACTAAAGGGCAAGTAGACGCATGGTGTTGCCTTGTTCACAATTACTTTGATAAATACTACCCATATTCAGTGTTAGTGTTGACTGGATGGTTCTAAGGATCCACATAGCGGGGTTGAATGTTCCATCTACAGAAGTAGAGTATATCATTTAAAATACACTGGTTGTTTATGAATTCATTCTGTTGAACTGCTAGCAATTCATTTGCTTTACAGCTGATAGAAGAGAAGGGGTTGAGTAGGCCATTCAAATTCCATGAAATAAGTCAGAAATCAAGTCACTCGTTAGGCGTTTATGAACACAGGATGACAAGAACCCTGGGATGTCAGTGATACTGGAACACATCTAGATAACTGTCAGAGTTAGACACACTGATAAACTCAGAGAAGGTATGCAATGAAGACACAAGCGAGTCAAAGTTATCTTTGGCTGGCCAGGGAGAGACAGTCTGCTGCTAATCAGTGACTTCCTTCTCTCAAAGGAGCTGCTCTCTGAACACACTTTTTTATTAGTTCATAAAACACTCAAGATAAATGTGAAATGTATTCAAACCACTTCCATCAAAGTTGACCAAACTAAATAAATGAAAATGTCTTTTAATGATAATTCATAAGGATAAAGAAACTTCTTAACCAAGCAGTGATAATTTGTGTACAAATCTTCCAACAATAACATTCAAAGAAGGGCTGCTAATAGGGGGGGCGGCAGTGAACAGGACACGAAGGTTCAGTAATCCCTTGTTTAAGAACTGAACCTACTGCTCTCAGCGACTCCTTAAATATGATAAATAGGTACGTAACAAGAAAATGTAATCAATCGATTTGAAACAGTAAAGCATGTTTTCCTTTTTTACTGAGAATGAAATGTTTTTTAAAAGACTTTATTTGTCTGAAGAAAGTTCTGTCCTGCAGTCCAAGCTCACTTGATGGCAGTATTGCACCCTTAAACTAGTCTGCCTGCCGCCGATGGACAGAAGAAGAAGAAGAACAACAACGATGGTGGCTACTTGAAGGCCCCTTTACTGCAGCTGTCTGTGGGCTGCAGCTCCCGCTTAAAAAGGAGACGAAGACATGCAGCAGCTTTGGCTTCCGGTCCGAGAAAACATGGTGAGTTGCTGGCTGACTGGTCAGCCTTGGCTGGGTTGAGTGGTTGTAGGGGCTGAGAAAAGTGTTGGTTTGCAATGAAAGAAAAAAAGTAAATGAAATAAAAAGAGGTATTTAGTGTTTTTCCAAAGCCTAAAACACAGAAGTAGAATGAAAGAGTGAAGAAGTGGAGCCACTCTAGCTGTAGCAAGAAGAAGGACATTGCGCATGCGTGTGCGGAACGTTCCGTGACCGTTTTACATGTCAAATATATGTTTTGGCCTTTCAGATGTCGGCTGGAATTGGTGGCGTACTGGGTAGAGCCGCTGGGCCGGCAAGCGTGTGCTCCCTGGTTCGATTCCCGTCATTTCCAGTTTTTGTTTTTACTTTGCCGCCATTTTGCTCCCCCCCACTTCAAATCATCATGTCTAAGCATAGGTCGTCGCTATCACATTCTCAAACTTTCATAACCTTCAGGAAAAATAGCACATTGTCACTGGGTTTAAACAAGAACTGACACTTGTAATACTTTATCTACATCATTTATTATTTCAATTCCCATACATTGCAGCTACATGTAGATGTGTAGCAGTTCCACGTGGCTTTAAAACACCGTTGCCTTTATAAGACTCAAAGCTTGGACTCCTTTAGCTTACACACCGTGTGTCATTTTTTTTCCTGAGAAGGAAAAATGGAGAAATCGCCGGTGCACTTTCTCTGTCATCTCCTTCAAAGCACTGCTGTCTAATCTTTCAGATTGTGTTTTTCAGCAAGAAAATAATAGGTAACATGCCAGGACTGTAGTTGACATGCCTCTTGAGATCAAACTGGGACACTCGTGGGATGCATCTAGGTGAAATAAACCATAACAATGTCTGCTCTCAAAGCATGCATCACGCTGCCAGTATACAGCCAGTCTTAATGGTCATTTTTATTCTCTGTTTTTATCCCAGGTGCTTGGTAGGAAACCCCTGAGAGAGGAGCTCTGTTGCGTAGCTGCTGAAGCATCCGTACCTCCGGCTGAAGCCACGTTATCTCCTGATCCAGGTACAGATGAGGAAAGTAAAAGGATTGACGTTGTTTGGTGCCAACAACACGCATTGTCTACAGTCCAAACGGCAACCGTAAGAGGATCCTAACAGACCTGCCAACCTCTCAGCCTACGAGCAGCAGAATCCTCTGAGCAGCTGATGTGAGACTTATATTGTGTAGCATCTTCTACCCCCCTACCCACCCCTATTCAACGCTAACTTTACTGTTTTCTTCTTCCTATTATTTATTTATTCTTTACAGAATTTGGCCAGAACTGTACAGCAGCAGCAGCAGCAGAAGAGGCTGGATGTCACAGAGTGTACATAGACCAATCGCATCCTGTTTCTGCTCACATGCTCGCCCTCAGCTGCACTTCACTCCACCCACTACCTTCTCCGTGTCAGAGAAGGAAGTCAATAGACTGTTTCAGAGGCAGGAACCCTGTAAAGCAGCTGAGCCGGACTATGTCTCCCCATCCGCCCTGAAGCGCTGTGCTGATCGGCTGTCTCCGTGTGTTCGCAGACATTTTTAACACCTCACTGGAGACATGCCATGTGCCTGCCTGCTTTAAAGCATCCACCATCATCCCTGTCTCCAAGAAACCAAGGACCACAGGACTAAATGACTTCAGACCCATCACCCTGCCCTCTGTGGTAATGAAGTCCATCAGGACTAAAACCTCTCGCGACAGAAACACCTTCTTTCCCTCTGCAGCTAGCCTCATTAACAAGGCCCCGGTCCTCCACTGACACTTCCCCCTTGCAAATAATACGAATATCTCAGCACATGTCGATACTATTTTATTCAATTTTATATTGTTATTGTATTCTCATGACATTCCTATACAACTTGTTTTTGCTTTTTAACTATACATTTCCAGATGTATTTATGTCAACTGTATGTGTGTCTATGTCTAGCACCTTACCACCAAAGCAAATTCCTGGTACGTGTGAAACACTACTCGTTTTTTTTCTGATTCTGATCCTGAAATGTTGCTTGAGGTTGTCATTTTTCAATAAAAGACATTTAATTGCTTTCCATCTTACACTGACTATTAGTTTTGGTGTGACCTGATGAGCTTAGTAGTCTCTCCTCTCAGAAAAAAGGCTGACAGCGGCAGAAGTCCCCGTTCACCTGGCCGAGGGAATGCTCCTTCTTTTCACTGGGCGATCTTCACGCTTCCAATTTTCCTGCCCGGCCTGTTTTTCGATAACAGTGATGATCACCTGACCATACATGTTGAAACACTTTCTGATCAATATTAAAAAAATATGATTCATGTACGTGGCTGGTTGGCAGGACAGAAGTGATGTGTAAGCAGGTTCTCTCTCCAAAATAGGTTTGGTACTCCTGAGGGCCATGCTGGATTATGGATGTGTTGCTCATATGTCTACTGCTGACTCTTAATTTTGCAAAAACCTAGATGCCTTGCAATCTTAGGCCCTGAAAACATGTGGTGGAACATTCAGAACATGGTCAGTATCGGCAAGGCAGGTGGAAATGGGTGATGTGCCACTAAGAAGATCTGAAATGGTGCTGACAGATTCGGCCAGTCTCCAGTGGCATGTGGCAATACCTCTTGTAGCCCCCATCTTAAATGACTGCTGGCAGCCTAGGAGTAGATCATTCACAATATAGCCCTCGAGCCCCACGTTCTTCCATCGCTCCCTGGGTTTTTCCATTACTTACATGTAGAATTTAATATCCAGAATGAACTAAAGGGCAAGTAGACGCATGGTGTTGCCTTGTTCACAATTACTTTGATAAATACTACCCATATTCAGTGTTAGTGTTGACTGGATGGTTCTAAGGATCCACATAGCGGGGTTGAATGTTCCATCTACAGAAGTAGAGTATATCATTTAAAATACACTGGTTGTTTATGAATTCATTCTGTTGAACTGCTAGCAATTCATTTGCTTTACAGCTGATAGAAGAGAAGGGGTTGAGTAGGCCATTCAAATTCCATGAAATAAGTCAGAAATCAAGTCACTCGTTAGGCGTTTATGAACACAGGATGACAAGAACCCTGGGATGTCAGTGATACTGGAACACATCTAGATAACTGTCAGAGTTAGACACACTGATAAACTCAGAGAAGGTATGCAATGAAGACACAAGCGAGTCAAAGTTATCTTTGGCTGGCCAGGGAGAGACAGTCTGCTGCTAATCAGTGACTTCCTTCTCTCAAAGGAGCTGCTCTCTGAACACATTTTTTATTAGTTCATAAAACACTCAAGATAAATGTGAAATGTATTCAAACCACTTCCATCAAAGTTGACCAAACTAAATAAATGAAAATGTCTTTTAATGATAATTCATAAGGATAAAGAAACTTCTTAACCAAGCAGTGATAATTTGTGTACAAATCTTCCAACAATAACATTCAAAGAAGGGCTGCTAATAGGGGGGGCGGCAGTGAACAGGACACGAAGGTTCAGTAATCCCTTGTTTAAGAACTGAACCTACTGCTCTCAGCGACTCCTTAAATATGATAAATAGGTACGTAAGAAGAAAATGTAATCAATCGATTTGAAACAGTAAAGCATGTTTTCCTTTTTTACTGAGAATGAAATGTTTTTTAAAAGACTTTATTTGTCTGAAGAAAGTTCTGTCCTGCAGTCCAAGCTCACTTGATGGCAGTATTGCACCCTTAAACTAGTCTGCCTGCCGCCGATGGACAGAAGAAGAAGAAGAAGAAGACGAAGAACAACAACGATGGTGGCTACTTGAAGGCCCCTTTACTGCAGCTGTCTGTGGGCTGCAGCTCCCGCTTAAAAAGGAGACGAAGACATGCAGCAGCTTTGGCTTCCGGTCCGAGAAAACATGGTGAGTTGCGGGCTGACTGGTCAGCCTTGGCTGGGTTGAGTGGTTGTAGGGGCTGAGAAAAGTGTTGGTTTGCAATGAAAGAAAAAACGTAAATGACATAAAAAGAGGTATTTAGTGTTTTTCCAAAGCCTAAAACACAGAAGTAGAATGAAAGAGTGAAGAAGTGGAGCCACTCTAGCTGTAGCAAGAAGAAGGACATTGCGCATGCGTGGGTGGAACGTTCCGTGACCGTTTTACATGTCAAATATATGTTTTGGCCTTTCAGATGTCGGCTGGAATTGGTGGCGTACTGGGTAGAGCCGCTGGGCCGGCAAGCGTGTGCTCCCTGGTTCGATTCCCGTGATTTCCAGTTTTTGTTTTTGTTTTTACTTTGCCGCCATTTTGCTCCCCCCCACTTCAAATCATCATGTCTAAGCATAGATCGTCGCTATCACATTCTCAAACTTTCATAACCTTCAGGAAAAATAGCACATTGTCACAGGGTTTAAACAAGAACTGACACTTGTAATACTTTATCTACATCATTTATTATTTCAATTCCCATACATTGCAGCTACATGTAGATGTGTAGCAGTTCCACGTGGCTTTAAAACACCGTTGCCTTTATAAGACTCAAAGCTTGGACTCCTTTAGCTTACACACCGTGTGTCATTTTTTTTCCTGAGAAGGAAAAATGGAGAAATCGCCGGTGCACTTTCTCTGTCATCTCCTTCAAAGGACTGCTGTCTAATCTTTCAGATTGTGTTTTTCAGCAAGAAAATAATAGGTAACATGCCAGGACTGTAGTTGACATGCCTCTTGAGATCAAACTGGGACACTCGTGGGATGCATCTAGGTGAAATAAACCATAACAATGTCTGCTCTCAAAGCATGCATCACGCTGCCAGTATACAGCCAGTCTTAATGGTCATTTTTATTCTCTGTTTTTATCCCAGGTGCTTGGTAGGAAACCCCAGAGAGAGGAGCTCTGTTGCGTAGCTGCTGAAGCATCCGTACCTCCGGCTGAAGCCACGTTATCTCCTGATCCAGGTACAGATGAGGAAAGTAAAAGGATTGACGTTGTTTGGTGCCAACAACACGCATTGTCTACAGTCCAAACGGCAACCGTAAGAGGATCCTAACAGACCTGCCAACCTCTCAGCCTACGAGCAGCAGAATCCTCTGAGCAGCTGATGTGAGACTTATATTGTGTAGCATCTTCTACCCCCCTACCCACCCCTATTCAACGCTAACTTTACTGTTTTCTTCTTCCTATTATTTATTTATTCTTTACAGAATTTGGCCAGAACTGTACAGCAGCAGCAGCAGCAGAAGAGGCTGGATGTCACAGAGTGTACATAGACCAATCGCATCCTGTTTCTGCTCACATGCTCGCCCTCAGCTGCACTTCACTCCACCCACTACCTTCTCCGTGTCAGAGAAGGAAGTCAATAGACTGTTTCAGAGGCAGGAACCCTGTAAAGCAGCTGAGCCGGACTATGTCTCCCCATCCGCCCTGAAGCGCTGTGCTGATCGGCTGTCTCCGGTGTTCGCAGACATTTTTAACACCTCACTGGAGACATGACATGTGCCTGCCTGCTTTAAAGCATCCACCATCATCCCTGTCTCCAAGAAACCAAGGACCACAGGACTAAATGACTTCAGACCCATCACCCTGCCCTCTGTGGTAATGAAGTCCATCAGGACTAAAACCTCTCGCGACAGAAACACCTTCTTTCCCTCTGCAGCTAGCCTCATTAACAAGGCCCCGGTCCTCCACTGACACTTCCCCCTTGCAAATAATACGAATATCTCAGCACATGTCGATACTATTTTATTCAATTTTATATTGTTATTGTATTCTCATGACATTCCTATACAACTTGTTTTTGCTTTTTAACTATATATTTCCAGATGTATTTATGTCAACTGTATGTGTGTCTATGTCTAGCACCTTACCACCAAAGCAAATTCCTGGTACGTGTGAAACACTACTCGTTTTTTTTCTGATTCTGATCCTGAAATGTTGCTTGAGGTTGTCATTTTTCAATAAAAGACATTTAATTGCTTTCCATCTTACACTGACTATTAGTTTTGGTGTGACCTGATGAGCTTAGTAGTCTCTCCTCTCAGAAAAAAGGCTGACAGCGGCAGAAGTCCCCGTTCACCTGGCCGAGGGAATGCTCCTTCTTTTCACTGGGCGATCTTCACGCTTCCAATTTTCCTGCCCGGCCTGTTTTTCGATAACAGTGATGATCACCTGACCATACATGTTGAAACACTTTCTGATCAATATAAAAAAAAATATGATTCATGTACGTGGCTGGTTGGCAGGACAGAAGTGATGTGTAAGCAGGTTCTCTCTCCAAAATAGGTTTGGTACTCCTGAGGGCCATGCTGGATTATGGATGTGTTGCTCATATGTCTACTGCTGACTCTTAATTTTGCAAAAACCTAGATGCCTTGCAATCTTAGGCCCTGAAAACATGTGGTGGAACATTCAGAACATGGTCAGTATCGGCAAGGCAGGTGGAAATGGGTGATGTGCCACTAAGAAGATCTGAAATGGTGCTGACAGATTCGGCCAGTCTCCAGTGGCATGTGGCAATACCTCTTGTAGCCCCCATCTTAAATGACTGCTGGCAGCCTAGGAGTAGATCATTCACAATATAGCCCTCGAGCCCCACGTTCTTCCATCGCTCCCTGGGTTTTTCCATTACTTACATGTAGAATTTAATATCCAGAATGAACTAAAGGGCAAGTAGACGCATGGTGTTGCCTTGTTCACAATTACTTTGATAAATACTACCCATATTCAGTGTTAGTGTTGACTGGATGGTTCTAAGGATCCACATAGCGGGGTTGAATGTTCCATCTACAGAAGTAGAGTATATCATTTAAAATACACTGGTTGTTTATGAATTCATTCTGTTGAACTGCTAGCAATTCATTTGCTTTACAGCTGATAGAAGAGAAGGGGTTGAGTAGGCCATTCAAATTCCATGAAATAAGTCAGAAATCAAGTCACTCGTTAGGCGTTTATGAACACAGGATGACAAGAACCCTGGGATGTCAGTGATACTGGAACACATCTAGATAACTGTCAGAGTTAGACACACTGATAAACTCAGAGAAGGTATGCAATGAAGACACAAGCGAGTCAAAGTTATCTTTGGCTGGCCAGGGAGAGACAGTCTGCTGCTAATCAGTGACTTCCTTCTCTCAAAGGAGCTGCTCTCTGAACACACTTTTTTATTAGTTCATAAAACACTCAAGATAAATGTGAAATGTATTCAAACCACTTCCATCAAAGTTGACCAAACTAAATAAATGAACATGTCTTTTAATGATAATTCATAAGGATAAAGAAACTTCTTAACCAAGCAGTGATAATTTGTGTACAAATCTTCCAACAATAACATTCAAAGAAGGGCTGCTAATAGGGGGGGCGGCAGTGAACAGGACACGAAGGTTCAGTAATCCCTTGTTTAAGAACTGAACCTACTGCTCTCAGCGACTCCTTAAATATGATAAATAGGTACGTAAGAAGAAAATGTAATCAATCGATTTGAAACAGTAAAGCATGTTTTCCTTTTTTACTGAGAATGAAATGTTTTTTAAAAGACTTTATTTGTCTGAAGAAAGTTCTGTCCTGCAGTCCAAGCTCACTTGATGGCAGTATTGCACCCTTAAACTAGTCTGCCTGCCGCCGATGGACAGAAGAAGAAGAAGAACAACAACGATGGTGGCTACTTGAATGCCCCTTTACTGCAGCTGTCTGTGGGCTGCAGCTCCCGCTTAAAAAGGAGACGAAGACATGCAGCAGCTTTGGCTTCCGGTCCGAGAAAACATGGTGAGTTGCGGGCTGACTGGTCAGCCTTGGCTGGGTTGAGTGGTTGTAGGGGCTGAGAAAAGTGTTGGTTTGCAATGAAAGAAAAAAAGTAAATGAAATAAAAAGAGGTATTTAGTGTTTTTCCAAAGCCTAAAACACAGAAGTAGAATGAAAGAGTGAAGAAGTGGAGCCACTCTAGCTGTAGCAAGAAGAAGGACATTGCGCATGCGTGTGCGGAACGTTCCGTGACCGTTTTACATGTCAAATATATGTTTTGGCCTTTCAGATGTCGGCTGGAATTGGTGGCGTACTGGGTAGAGCCGCTGGGCCGGCAAGCGTGTGCTCCCTGGTTCGATTCCTGTGATTTCCAGTTTTTGTTTTTGTTTTTACTTTGCCGCCATTTTGCTCCCCCCCACTTCAAATCATCATGTCTAAGCATAGGTCGTCGCTATCACATTCTCAAACTTTCATAACCTTCAGGAAAAATAGCACATTGTCACAGGGTTTAAACAAGAACTGACACTTGTAATACTTTATCTACATCATTTATTATTTCAATTCCCATACATTGCAGCTACATGTAGATGTGTAGCAGTTCCACGTGGCTTTAAAACACTGTTGCCTTTATAAGACTCAAAGCTTGGACTCCTTTAGCTTACACACCGTGTGTCATTTTTTTTCCTGAGAAGAAAAAATGGAGAAATCGCCGGTGCACTTTCTCTGTCATCTCCTTCAAAGGACTGCTGTCTAATCTTTCAGATTGTGTTTTTCAGCAAGAAAATAATAGGTAACATGCCAGGACTGTAGTTGACATGCCTCTTGAGATCAAACTGGGACACTCGTGGGATGCATCTAGGTGAAATAAACCATAACAATGTCTGCTCTCAAAGCATGCATCACGCTGCCAGTATACAGCCAGTCTTAATGGTCATTTTTATTCTCTGTTTTTATCCCAGGTGCTTGGTAGGAAACCCCAGAGAGAGGAGCTCTGTTGCGTAGCTGCTGAAGCATCCGTACCTCTGGCTGAAGCCACGTTATCTCCTGATCCAGGTACAGATGAGGAAAGTAAAAGGATTGACGTTGTTTGGTGCCAACAACACGCATTGTCTACAGTCCAAACGGCAACCGTAAGAGGATCCTAACAGACCTGCCAACCTCTCAGCCTACGAGCAGCAGAATCCTCTGAGCAGCTGATGTGAGACTTATATTGTGTAGCATCTTCTACCCCCCTACCCACCCCTATTCAACGCTAACTTTACTGTTTTCTTCTTCCTATTATTTATTTATTCTTTACAGAATTTGGCCAGAACTGTACAGCAGCAGCAGCAGCAGAAGAGGCTGGATGTCACAGAGTGTACATAGACCAATCGCATCCTGTTTCTGCTCACATGCTCGCACTCAGCTGCACTTCACTCCACCCACTACCTTCTCCGTGTCAGAGAAGGAAGTCAATAGACTGTTTCAGAGGCAGGAACCCTGTAAAGCAGCTGAGCCGGACTATGTCTCCCCATCCGCCCTGAAGCGCTGTGCTGATCGGCTGTCTCCGGTGTTCGCAGACATTTTTAACACCTCACTGGAGACATGCCATGTGCCTGCCTGCTTTAAAGCATCCACCATCATCCCTGTCTCCAAGAAACCAAGGACCACAGGACTAAATGACTTCAGACCCATCACCCTGCCCTCTGTGGTATTGAAGTCCATCAGGACTAAAACCTCTCGCGACAGAAACACCTTCTTTCCCTCTGCAGCTAGCCTCATTAACAAGGCCCCGGTCCTCCACTGACACTTCCCCCTTGCAAATAATACTAATATCTCAGCACATGTCGATACTATTTTATTCAATTTTATATTGTTATTGTATTCTCATGACATTCCTATACAACTTGTTTTTGCTTTTTAACTATACATTTCCAGATGTATTTATGTCAACTGTATGTGTGTCTATGTCTAGCACCTTACCACCAAAGCAAATTCCTGGTACGTGTGAAACACTACTCGTTTTTTTTCTGATTCTGATCCTGAAATGTTGCTTGAGGTTGTCATTTTTCAATAAAAGACATTTAATTGCTTTCCATCTTACACTGACTATTAGTTTTGGTGTGACCTGATGAGCTTAGTAGTCTCTCCTCTCAGAAAAAAGGCTGACAGCGGCAGAAGTCCCCGTTCACCTGGCCGAGGGAATGCTCCTTCTTTTCACTGGGCGATCTTCACGCTTCCAATTTTCCTGCCCGGCCTGTTTTTCGATAACAGTGATGATCACCTGACCATACATGTTGAAACACTTTCTGATCAATATAAAAAAAAATATGATTCATGTACGTGGCTGGTTGGCAGGACAGAAGTGATGTGTAAGCAGGTTCTCTCTCCAAAATAGGTTTGGTACTCCTGAGGGCCATGCTGGATTATGGATGTGTTGCTCATATGTCAGCTGCTGACTCTTAATTTTGCAAAAACCTAGATGCCTTGCAATCTTAGGCCCTGAAAACATGTGGTGGAACATTCAGAACATGGTCAGTATCGGCAAGGCAGGTGGAAATGGGTGATGTGCCACTAAGAAGATCTGAAATGGTGCTGACAGATTCGGCCAGTCTCCAGTGGCATGTGGCAATACCTCTTGTAGCCCCCATCTTAAATGACTGCTGGCAGCCTAGGAGTAGATCATTCACAATATAGCCCTCGAGCCCCACGTTCTTCCATCGCTCCCTGGGTTTTTCCATTACTTACATGTAGAATTTAATATCCAGAATGAACTAAAGGGCAAGTAGACGCATGGTGTTGCCTTGTTCACAATTACTTTGATAAATACTACCCATATTCAGTGTTAGTGTTGACTGGATGGTTCTAAGGATCCACATAGCGGGGTTGAATGTTCCATCTACAGAAGTAGAGTATATCATTTAAAATACACTGGTTGTTTATGAATTCATTCTGTTGAACTGCTAGCAATTCATTTGCTTTACAGCTGATAGAAGAGAAGGGGTTGAGTAGGCCATTCAAATTCCATGAAATAAGTCAGAAATCAAGTCACTCGTTAGGCGTTTATGAACACAGGATGACAAGACC